>NC_091288.1:58011424-62811424 GCF_032444005.1 Ranitomeya imitator
GCACCGAAGACTTGTCAGGATGAGGATATCGCAGAGAAAAAAGGAAAGACCTTCCCTGATAGTAAGGTCTGTCCGGATCAAAAAAGAGTCTACTGTAAGACTTCTAGGACCATTAAGGTCCCAATGATCTAACGGTATGCGATAGGGAAGAACTACTGTACGTGTGAAAACTCCCTGCGAGAAAGTGCCTACTTGCAGTTTTGCTGCAGAAAGGCCGAAAGCTACCAGCTCCGCAAGCAAAAAAACTGATAGATTTCCGAGGATTACTGGGGGCTCTTTCTGCTTCTGAAAAGCTTTCAGAAGTAGTGGAAGGAGTGTTATGGAAACTGGTACCACGGAGGAACCAGAGCATGCAGTGCGATGGCTCTTGGATCTCGAGGCCGAATCACGAACTCGAGTACATAGGCGATCAGTCTGGACGCCATCCGAACTACAACTGGAGAGCTCCAGTGAAGGCAGGTCTGATGGAAGACTTCCAGGTGAAGTTCCCACTCGCTTGAGGCGAAACCCTGAATGCTGAATATGTTCGCCGCCAAGAGTTATACTCCTGGGATATGTACTGCCGAGATCACCGAATGATAGATCTCTGCACATCGAAGAATGTGAGGTTCCACGGCCATGGCGCCTGAACGTGGGTACCTGCTAGATGATTGACGTATGGCACAGCCGTGGCATTGTCCAATTGAATTCAGATGGGTTGACCCGCCAGAAGGCAGTGGACCTACTGTAGGACTACCGTTCGGATCTCCAGAGCAATGATTGGGAGAAGAGGACTGGCATTGGTAGTTATTAGTAACCATTGAACCGGGAGAAAGGCCCTGGATGACGAAGGAGCTCAGAGACTATCGTCTGAAAGTGTGTTTGACTTGCTGAAAACGAGCGAAGTGAAGGAAACTGCTTCCAGTGTCGTCACCATTTTTCCTTAGAACCCTCCCAGCAAATCGAATTAAATGAGGGGATGAGTGATCAAGTGCGCGAGTTCCCTGTTGAAGGGCCATGACCTTGTCTGGAGGGAGAATTACCATCCTTCTGGAAATGTACCGGATCATCCTCAAAAAGGATATCTGCTGGGCTGGAAATGAGGAGAACTTGTCTAAGTCTAGCCGCCAGCCCACATGAAAGGGTATCGCAAGTGATATAGACTACTTAGCGTAGTCCTGGAAGTGCGGCTAGACAGTCGGCCAAACAGGGCAGGACGACCACACCTCTAGGGTGCAAGAGGAACATGACAGCCACCATGAGCCTTGCGAACACTCTGGGTGTGGTAGCAAGACCGAAGACAAGTTCATGACTTGAAAATGCTGCTCACCAATGGAAAAGCGAAGGAATTTTTGAGGAGGGTAAGCATCCCGAATGTCGATGGATGCCAGAAACTCCACCTTTTTCTGTTGAAGTAATGGCTGAGCGGAGGAACTCCACTCGAAAAAGGAGAACCATGTGAAAGGTTGTTAGAAGTTTGAGGTCCAGGATCGGTCCTTCTTCTCGTTTCCCTTTTTGGAACCAAGATCCCTTAGATCTAGGCTGTCCTGGACAACCCTTCCACTGCTGGTCGGGGCTGTAGTAACATATGATCCTTTGTTAGTCTCCCGCTCAAAAGATTTGATTGACCAGTTGTACTGTCTTCAGGAAAGGGTTACTAGTGTGAATCAAAGTAGTTAAGGTCTCCAGCCAGGAGACCATTGCTCTAGCAATTCATGCGGCGGCTAGGGAGGGTAGAGCGCTGGACCCGAAGCCGCAAAACGGAACAAACCAGATTTGCTATATGACAGACCTTGAAATTTTCAATTGATGACACATCGGGCAGGGATACTGGTAGGTATACTACAGGAGATTCTACCTGGTTAATCTCCCAAGTGGCAGAATGTGCGGCTGCATCCAGCAAGTCATAGTCTCTTGCCATCGCCGCGGTGCAGAGTTAAAAATTAGGAACCTTCGATCCACCATCCTCTTAACATGGAAGTGGAGAGGAATCATCCGCCTTCTTGCATCTTCTTTTAAATAGTGGTGATGCAGAGGGGGGTGCTCAGACGTCCGAAAAGGGTGCCTCTGTACATCCACAGAGCTCAGGTATCCGGGTGGACAGGACAGGTTGTCTGGCATTAGGCCTGGATGCAGAAGAGGGGACATGGAGGTGACACTCCGTGTGCCTGTTGATGGTGTGGGGAGATCGGTGCCCTTTAAAGGGTCCGTCGCCCTTAAAAATCAGACCAGGCATGGCATCCCACATAGAGGCTTCTGTCCAGTGAATTGCATATCCGGACTGGATGGCAAATGCTCTACGAGGGAGTTTAGTCTCCTTATGAGGGACCCTGCGTAGTCTAGACCAGGACCGGAGTCCTCGTCAATGTACAGAGATTAGTTGATGATATAAATAGGCGTGTTCATCCTTTACTGAAGCTGTCAAGTCCAGGTCCAAGGCAATATCCGATCCGTGTTAAGAGTCTTGTTCTCAGCAAATCCTTGGAGAGAGATCATAAAATGAAAACTTCCGTTTTCTAGATACCTGTACGTTTCTAGAATACTCGTGGCCCCTGCTAGCCGACGGATCCTATGTAGGAGAAGGACCATGTATATCGGTCCTGCGAGCACTCTGAGCCATGGAGGGATTCAATCTCTTGGTCAGAGAAACCATGGGTTGCGGCAGTGACTAAGTCCACTGATGGAACTAGTTACACCGGGATAAACTGGGATCAGCGGCGGAGGGCTCTTTATTTATGACCAGCTTCGGATTGGCCATGTGCCTTTAAGACTAGGGAATACTGGTCGTGTGCCTTTAAGACCAGAGAATACTGGACATGTGCCTTTAAGACCAGGGAATACTGGTCATGTGCCTTTAAGACCAGGGAATACTGGTTATGCGCCTTTAGATAAAATCTCGCAGAGAGCGAGAAGCGCCAATTCGGGGGGCGGAGCCACATGCACGGCGTGGGCGGGGTCTCGAGACTTCCACGAATAGGCCCAAGCTGGGGCCGCCTCCTTGTGCCATCCGCTTTCACAGTGGTGGGACAGTGGGGGCCGCTCAGACGGCATAGAGAGGGGCCTCTGTACATCCACGAAGTTCAGTCCCCAGGTGGACAGGGCCAGTTGTACGGCATTAGGCCTGGCTCCAGGAGAGGATACATGGAGGCGACACTCCATGTGGTCGCCTGCTGCTGGTGTGGGGAGATCGGGACCGTGAAGGAACTGTCGCCCCTGAAGTGAGCTGGGTGGGGCTCCGGCGGTTGGCAGGGATTTCAACTGCGGCCTAGTCCGGCTGAAAAAGCCGGGGACTAAATTTATGGAGCCTGCCGGTGGAGCGCGTCAGCGGGCCGCGACGTAGCGCCGAATGATTGCCGCTGGCGTCACCTCTCCCCAGGGACCAGGACCGCACCTTCCCACGCAGGCAGCGTGAGGAAGGAAACTACTCACCGCCACCGAGCAGAGATGCATCCTCCATTGTAAGGGAATAAACTCAATCGATCCTAAACTCAATCGATCCTCCCTTTGCCGGGGGATGGAGAGCCTGCCGCAGGGGGCTTATGGCTACTGTGGGGACTACATGACGCCAACAGGTGAGGGCTTGATTGCGGAGGAGCCCGGGAGATGCACATAGGAGGTATACGGTCGCCCTAGCGTAGATTAGGTGTGCCCCAGTCGTCGCAGGAGAGGTACGGGGAGGTATACTTGCTGTGCTCGCCTGTTGATGGTTCGGGGGAGAGCGGACCCTAGAAAGGAATCAGTCGCCCCTTCACTCCGTTAATTAAAAAAAAAAATTTACAGAAAATAAAATAAAAAATGTTGGGGTCTGAAAACAGACCCAAGTGCCTCCTACAGACACTAAGCAAGAACTGGTTAGCTGAGAGCCAGCAGGAGGGTGTATACTGCAGAGGAGGATAGAACTTTCTTTGTATCACTTAGTATCAGCCTCCTAGTGGCAGCAGCATACACCCATGGTCTGTGTCCCCCAGTGAGGCGAAGGAGAAATACATTTTTTTTTTCCCGAAAAGTTACCGTAAATACAATTAACACGAAACCTGATTCAAACTATTGGTCATTTTCTGATTCTACATTCCCTTCAGAGGGACCTTGCAGCCCTAATGTAACTTTGCCATGTTTTGCATAACTTTGAATTTATCCTGCAGATTCTTCCTGGGGTGAAAGTGATTATTGCACACACCGAAACCAAAGGACCCCTTGGAGACTCTCATTTAGGAGAGGTACGTATGCAGTACATTTGGGTTTAAATGTGACCTTTTCCAAATAAAAAGGGTCATTTTTTTCCCCTCTTGAAAATGTCTTACCAGGTTTGGGTAAGCAGCCCACACAATGCTAACGGGTATTATACAGTGTATGGAGAAGAGGCGCTGCACGCTGATCACTTCAATGCAAGACTCAGTTTTGGGGACACACAGACTGTTTGGGCGCGGACTGGATACCTTGGTTTTCTCCGCAGAACTGAACTAACTGATGCCAGTGGAGGTAACAAGTCAGAAAAGAGAAAGCATAGACATTAGTCTGAAGTACTAATGATAAATGCTGATTGTTTTACACAGAGAGACATGATGCTCTATACGTGGTTGGTTCCCTGGATGAAACGTTGGAATTACGAGGCATGAGATATCATCCAATTGATATAGAGACATCTGTGATTCGATCTCACAAGAACATTGCTGAATGGTGAGTTTAGGAAATGAATTTTTGTAATTAGTCTTATGCAAATAAGTGTTCCAATCCTGTGAAGAAGTTGTTTCTACTAGTGATGAGCGAATATACTCGTTACTCGAGATTTTTCGAGCACGCTCGGGTGACCTCCGAGTATTTTTTAGTACTCGGAAATTTAGTTTTTATTGCCGCAGCTGAATCATTTACATCTGTTAGCCAGCATAAGTGAAACGGATGTAAATCATTCAGCTGCGGCAATAAAAACTAAATTTCCGAGTACTAAAAAATACTCGGAGGTCACCCCGAGCGTGCTCGAGAAATCTCGAGTAACGAGTATATTCGCTCATCACTAGTTTCTACCTATTGGAAGCAGCCATCCTAAAAGTGAGTATTGAAGGGCCTTGACTTTAAACTAGAAGCCAAACCAGAAACTTTTTGCAGACCTGTTTCAGGATGTTTGCCTCTCATCAGTGCAAAGAAGGAAAAATGGTTCTTAACCCTTGTGGCAAGCAACTTTAATGGGGCAATTGACTTTTAGAATTGCTACTCCCAATAGATAGCACTAGACTTCCTGTCCTCTTCCTCGAAGACTTTATTTACCTATTTAAATTTGCAGTGCAACATTTCATGGCCTATAAGTCTCCCTACGCCAATTTGACAGTCTCCACAAGAAGAAACGTTACCCCGTAGGCCCCCTGTAATTTGTCTTACCAATGCTTATAACAATTTTTTTTTTTCCTTAACAGTGCCGTTTTCACATGGACAAACCTTCTTGTAGTGGTCCTTGAGTTAGATGGGCCTGAGCAAGAGGCCCTTGATCTAGTGGCTCTTGTGACCAATGTAATTTTGGAGGAACATTATTTGATTGTTGGAGTTGTGGTCATTGTGGACCCAGGTGTTATTCCCATCAATTCAAGAGGAGAAAAGCAGCGTATGCACTTACGTGACGGGTTCCTGGCCGACCAGCTTGATCCAATATATGTGGCGTACAACATGTGAACCAAGAAAAGCAGCTTCCTGCCTTATCCAACCATGGACTGCGTGCTGGGTACGAAACAAAGCTGAGGAGAGGAGACTACGTAGTACTTCCATTCATCGGGGTTCTGGATTGCTGCTGTCTTCCCACCACCCAGTTGTGCTTTTCGTAACAGGTGAAAGGAAACACTCTTGATGCCAAGAATGTTCAGAACAGAATGTAACTAACGAACTTTTACCTCTTACCGTGGCACTGGATGTAGCTTCCTAAATCCTCACCGTCACATGCTCTGTGTCCTGTGCAGCGTCCATCCTGCCTCATGTGTTGTCGCCTTACAGAGCCCAAATCCATGCAATAATGTGAATCTCTGGATCGCCCTAATCTGAGCACATAGATTTTTTTTTTCCTTTTTTTATCAAGTATATGGGGGCGACTATGCCTCCTGAGCCAAGATGGACTATTCCCAAAGTGTGAACGTTCACCAGCCCTTTGTGAGCTGCTACTTCACTTCTCATCACTGAACTGAATGTAATTATGTACAGAGACTGTATAATTTATTATGTGCATCAACCTAAAGGATATCCCAACTGGTTCTGAACAAAAAAGGGACAGGACCACTTCAATTTTATCACTGTAGTTTTTATAGCAAAAAAAAAAAACATTAAAAATAACTCCATTAAGCACTACAGACCCTGACGCGTTACCTGTGATATTAGGGGATAAAAAGCACATTAAACATTTTAAAAAATGTCCGTAGTTGTGTGTCCGTGGGCACGGCCAGCCATCAGCATTGTGCGTCTCGTTATCAGTTAGGTTATAATTAGCTTCAAGCTCCAATAGGGGCAACGTGCGGCTCTTCGTCTCTTGTAAAACTCCAATTCACAGTGTGCACTACAGCGGCAAAACCTGAGCATCAGCTGTAGACTTGCCTGAATATTCACCCATTATTGCAAGTTTTACATATGTGTGTTTACAACTGGAATTTCATTTGATGTAAATATAATATTCTTCCAGAATCACCTCCAGATAGGAAACACTTTGCAGCCACCCTGTCCAAAAAGAAGCAATGTCAATAATGACCCAACGTCTGACCCCTGTAGACCCCCGTCCTCACCTGCACTGTCTGTGATGAGCTGGTGACGGTCCAGGTTATAGTGACAGATAAATGACGTCTCCAAATAGGGTTTCTCTTGAAAACGGCGGAGCCAGTGATCCTGTCCCCACTGTATACGTGCAGCGGCTCGTCCAGCATGAAGAGGGTGTGCTTCCAGTGAGTAAGCCTTGGGGCAAAATAGAGAGTGACGTCGGTGATCGATTACACAACACTAGATAAATTACAGATGTATTTATTTGTATGACGTAGATTATGTTCAACCATGTTGGCTGTGGAACGAGCCCATGCTTCAGCCGATCTGTCGACTGACTGTGATCTCTGTCATCTCTCCCATACACAGGAGCGCTCCAGTGTTCTCGATGAGAAAGCCACTGACGTGTCTGGGACCACAAAGCAATCATGTCTGAAATCTGACAATTAGTTGGCCAGCGCAACCATACACATTAGGGTGTCGGCCGACCAGTCGATATTGGCTTATTGTGTATCGGGTGCTTCTAGTTCTAGAATATTAGAACACTTGTTTCATCTGTTCCAGTGTTATTTCAATAACTAAAATGTTTGAACCACTGTCCCCTGAAAATCTAATATTGTCGCAATCTGGCAGAAAAAATAAAACCGTTCTGTTAGCATAAAATGACGGTGACAAAAATGTATCCGTCATGTCCAACTATCAGAAGTGTTTATTATATAACATGCTGAAAAGAGTCAGTTGTGTCTTAGGATATGGAGTTATGCTTTGGTTAAAGGGGTAATGCGGCGCTGATAACATTTCAACACACCTGCCTAGATCTGTGGATGATCGGAGTTCTGTTCCTTATAGCTTGTAAACTAAGGGTATGTGCACACATTGCGGATTCTCTGCGGATCCGCAGCGTTTTTTTGCAGTGCAGAATTAACAGTACAATTGATTAACAGTACAATGTAAATCAATGAGAAAAAAAAATGCTGTGCACACTTTGCGGAAAATCCGCTGCGGAATAAAAGAAGTAGCATGTCACTACTTTTTTGTGAATCTGCAGCGTGTTTGTACACATTCTATTATGGAAAACCGCAGGGGTAAAAAACGCAGCGGAACCGCACAAAAAACGCAACAAATCTGCAGGTGCGTTTTCTGCCAGGAGAGGCAGAATCCGCACCAGAAATTCCTAAGCCTAATCCACAACGTGTGCACATAGCCTTAGACTCAGATTCATCAGACAGGTGTTTGTGTTTTTCATGCCAGTCTTGATGGGACAGAGGGTAGAATGAGGCTTGCCCAATCACCACCTGCAGATTTATAGCATTACGATGCTCTTTGACCACTATATTAAAATCGCTACTATCAAAAGAAAATTAACCGTATTCCTCCCGGGAGCCACAAGCTTTTAATCACGCAAGCAGCAGTTCTTTGACGGCCTGCTCTGCACAGATGTGCTGCAGAGGAAGCGTTCAGATTTCTGGGGCGTGTTAACAGCTGCCATTTACTACTGTATGTACTGAGGGAGGACTGTGGCCGCTCCCTGCCACATCCCTATGACTGATAGCCGGGGGTTCCAGGGAGGAATAAAGTTCATATTCTCCCAGGAGCTGCAATGTCGGTAAGGAGACGACAGCATTGAAATGCCATCAACCTGCACGTTAACCCTATGTCTGCAGGATAATAGTGTTTGGGGACATGACCGATTTGCCTTTAAGTAGAAATTGCTGTAAAGGGATCTGGTATTGCAGTCCACTTCTATTCAATAAGGATAAGAAATATTGAACAGAAGTAATGATGTTTCTCAGGATTAAAAAACGCTATTAACTTAAAAACTTAATTTGAGCTTCATTCCTCTACAACCAGTAAATGTGTGAAAATATTGGTATATTGGATTTAAAGACGTGTCTGTGCACTTTTATTGGAATAACCCAATGCCACACTGCCAAATTGAGCGTACATGCTTATGCCTATTTGGCAAATTGAAGCTTCAGGTAAGCTTTCCAGTCTTTGCTCAGAACAAGATAAGAGCTTATAGCAAAAGGTGTATACACCGGCACAGGGACGTCGCCTAAACCTGGATGCATCGTATACTCTGAAAACGTGGTACCAATGTTCAGTATTGGCTTTTAGCAAGTTTGAGAAAATTAAGTTACAACATTATGACTTGGCCCATCCGGTGGGTCTTTATTTAACCAGTCTAATCTGTTTCTGAATTACCAATCTATCACATGTCTACAGCTTAGGACTTTTTTTTTCTTTTATATATAAATGTAATATCTTACGTACTGGTTGAAAGGTCCAGTATCCAATTCCACCTGTTCCTGGTTATCAATATTCTGGAACTGGACACTGAACCAAGCAGTGAAGCCATGAAAAATGCCGTCACGATCCACATGGAAATGAAAGTCGCCGCTCATACTCTAAAGAACAAACAAAAGGTTCTAAACTCAATGTAACATCTAAACAAAAAAGTCAAATGAAAAAATGACCTTCACCTCTAGATCTTCAACCCTTAGTGTCTTCACATTGACATCTAGCAAGGTGCAAGGCTTAGACAGACAATCCTCTGGTTTTAATATATAATCAGGTTTTGGTCTGGAAAAAAACTCTTGAATGGCCACAGGCCTGTGGTAGAAGAAAGATGTGAAGATCAATGCCGTGTGACAGCAGAAACCAATCTCAGCACATTTGCAGATGATAGTTTCCTTTTAACTATTATTTAAAGCAGGCTTTTATGTGAATTTTGTTTATAAATCTGGTGATAGAAAAAAAATACAAGTTTCACATTAGCTCCTAGGCCAAATATTGGGCTCATACTACTTCTTCTAGTCCGATCTTCCTAAATTGTATTGAAATATTTAAGAGGGAATTTGTCAGCAGGATTTCATTCAAATTCTTTATATGTGCATGTAGCTCTTGCAAAGACCAATCCAATACTGTTACATGGCCAGTCTGTTCCTTCATCACCATAAATGAATGTCATTGAGGCTGAAGTGCTTTCAGCACGTGGAAGCTCTTCCAAAGCCTCTGACACTGCGATTCTATTCTGTCAGACAATCAGAAGAAGATGGTGCTGGAATGACAGAGTCTCGGGAAGAGCTTCCATGCACCGAAAGCACTTTAGCCTGATTTACATATTTATTTAGCCATTGCCTTCTCTGGCATGGGCTGGATATAGAACGGTATGGCTGCACTTATCCTTGAAAGAACTATATGGGCATATACATTGTTTGGGTGGCAAAATCCTGCTAACAGATCCCCTTTAAGACTTCAGCTGAAGGTCAGATTAGTAGGTGATGAGGGCGAATTCACTATTTAAAAAAAAAAAAAATGGAATATATACGGATCAGTTAATTTTTTACAACTTTTTAAATGTACGCATTGTATTTTGTTTTTGTTCCGAGTTTTCATCCATATATGTTCAAATACAAAGGATTACCGTAACTACAGCTCTGAGACCACTGCAAAATGTTCAGTTTGTCTGATTTTTCGCTTTATAGGTACACTACCGTTCCAAAGTTTAGTGTCACCCAGACAATAGTGTTTTCCATGATAACTCATACTTTTATTAATCAAATGAGTTGCCAAATAAAGAGTTGAAAATCTAGTCCAGACATTTAACAAGGTTAAAAAAAAAAAAAAAATTTGAAATAATTTTCTCCAAATTTGCTTTAGTCACAAAATGTTCCCTTTGCAGCAATTCCAGTGCTTTGTTACTCTAGCAGTTAATTTGCTGAGGTAATCTGGAGAAATGTCACCCCATGCTTCCAGAAGCCCCTCCCACATGTTGGTTTGGGTTGATGGGCACTTTTTGCACCATACGGTCAAGCTGCTGCCACAACAGCTCAATGGGGCTGTGATCTGGTGACTGTGCTGGCCACTCCATTACAGATAGAATACCAGCTGCCTGCTTCTTCCCTAAATAGTTCTTGCATAGTTTGGAGGTGTGCTTTGGGTCATTGTCCTGTTGTAGGATGAAATTGGCTCCAATCAAGCGCTGTCCACGGGTTATGGCATGGTGTTGTAAAATAGAGTGATAGCCTTCCTTATTCAAAATCCCTTTTACTTTGTACAAATCTCCCACTTTACCAGAACAAAAGCAACCCCAGACCATCACATGACCTCCACCACTTGACAGATGGTGTCAGACACTCTTCCAGCATCTTTTCAGTTGTTCTGTGTCTCACAAATGTTCTCCTGTGTGATCCAAACACCTCAAACTTGGATTCGTCCGTCCATAACACTTTTTTTCCTATCTTCCTCTGTTCAATGTCTGTGTCCTTTTGCCCATATTAATCTTTTCCTTTTATTAGCCAGTCTCAGATATGGCTTTTTCTTTGCCACTCTGCCCTGAAGGCCAGCATCCCGGAGTCGTCTCTTCACTGTAGACGTTGACACTGGCGTTTTGCGTGTACTATTTAATGAAGCTGCCAGTTGAGGACCTGTGAGGTGTCGATTTCTCAAACTACAGACTCTAATGTACTTGTCTTGATGCTCAGTTGTGCAGCGGGGTCTCCCACCTCTCTCTCTGCTCTGGTTAGAGCCTGCTTGTGCTCTCCTCTGAAGGGAGTAGTACACACTGTTTTAGGAAATCTTCAGTTTCTTGCCAATTTCTCACATGAAACAGCCTTCATTTCTAAGAACAAGAATAGACTGTCGAGTTTCACATGAAAGTTTTTTCTGGCCATTTTGAGAGTTTAATGGAACCAACAAATGTAATGCTCCAGATTCTCAACTAGCTCAAAGGAAGGTCAGGTTTATAGGTTCTCTAATCAGCTGTGCTAACATACTTGCACAAGTGTTTTCAAGGGTATTCTAACCATCCATTAGCCTTCTTACACAGTTAGAAAACACAAAGTACCATAAGAACACTTGGGCGATGGTTGTTGGAAATGGGTCTCTATACACCTATGATGATATTGCATTAGAAACCAGATGTTTGCAGCTAGAATAGTCATTTACCACATCAACAATGAATAGAGTGTATTTCTAAATCATTTACTGTTAGCTTCATTGGAAAAAAAAACTGAGCTTTTCTATTAAAAAAAAAAAAAGTAATTTCTAAATGACCCTACACTTTGGAACGGTAGTGTATATTTGAGTAAAATGTAAATTGTTCTTTTAGTCTATAAACTTCTGACAACACGTCTCTGAATTTACATGAAATAAAATTTGGATTTTTTTTCTGAAAGAAAACTGGTCAAATTAAAAAGAAAACCCAGTGCTTTCATACCTCAAATAATGCAAAGAAAACAAGTTCATAATATTTAGAAACAACAATAGTAATGCTTTAACTCAAAAAGTTCAGAAATCAATATTTTGTGGAATAACCATGATTTTTAATCACAGCTTTCATGCGTCTTGGCATGCTTTCCACCAGTCATTCACACTGCTTCTGGCTCAAAAATGTAAGCAGTTCTTTGTTTGATGGCTTGTGACTCTCCATCATCCTCCTGATTACATTCCAGAGGTTTTCAATGAGGTTCAGATCTGGAGAGCTGTTGATTTTTTGCCATTTTGTGCTGTTACCAAGTACAGAAGACACATTTGAACTCTAAAAATGAACCATGTGTTTCCAGTCCATCTATTGACTCCTATGTGCTAAAATGAATGACTTCGGTCATAAGAAAATCACTGATTGTCGCTGGCTCCTGCTACTGAAACACATTTTGCTACTAATGATCTGGATCTGTAATACTCAAATAGAAGTCCTAGGAAGCACAGTGATTAGGGCCGCACACTTCTATTGATCGGACTCTTTAGGCTATGTGCACACGATGCAGATTTTGCTGCGGATCCGCAGCAGTTTCCTTTGCGTTTACAGTTCAATGTAAACGTATGGGGAAAAAAAACCGCTGTGCACATGCTGCGGAAAAAAATGCGCGGAAACACAGCGGTTTGCAATCCGCAACATGTCACTTCTTTTGTGCGTTTTCCGCAGTGGATTTACAACTGCCCTTATGGAAAGCCACAGTTGTAAATCCGCAGTGGAAACTGCAGGAAATCCGCAGCGGTTTTCCACTGCAGATTTATCAAATTTGCTGGAATCAGCTGCGGAAAAATCTGCAGTGGACCCAGACTACGTGTGCACATTGCCTGATTCTTCTCATGTTTTTTAAAAAGTACTAGTTAATATTGTGACCTCTAAGGAGCTACTAGTTATAGTATCTAGAATTGCCAAAACCTGGCTGCTCCAGAGCTACTAATTGGGGAACACTGCTCTGCTGAACTGCCTTCAAGAGGCTATTTGTTCCTCTCTGTAATGTTTTATATTTGGAATTACCGTATATACTTGAGTATAAGCCAACCCCCCTCCATCCCCCCTAATTTTGCCACAAAAAACTGAGAAAATGTAATGACTCGAGTATAAGCCTAGGGTGGAAAATGCAGCAGCTACCAGTAAATGTCAAAAGTAAAAATAGATACCAATAAAAGTAAAATTAATTGAGACATCAGTAGGTTGTGTTTTTGAATATCCATATTGAATCAGGAGCCCCATATAATGCTCCATAAAGTTTATGATGGGCCCCATAAGATGCTCCATATTAAAATATGCCCCATATAATCCTGCATAAAGGTTAATAATGGCCCCATAAGATGCTCCATAGACACATTTGCCCAATATAATGCTGCACAAATGTTGATTATGGCCCCATAAGATGCCCCATAAAGATATTTGCCCCATATAGTGTTGCACAAACGTTGATCATGGCCCCATACAGACACTTGCCCCATATAGTGCTGCAAAAACGTTATGACCCCATATAGTGCTGCACAAACGTTATGGCCCCATATAATGCTCCATATAGACACTTGCCCCATTTGCTGTTGCTGCGATAAAAAAAATAAAAAAAATCACATACTCACCTCTCCGTCGCTCAGGCCCCGGCACTTTCAATATTCACCTGTTCCTCGTTCCGGCGCCACTCCATCTTCAGCGGCTCCTGCACGGATATTCAGGCAGAGGGCGCGCACTAACCACGTCACCGGGCCCTCTGACCTGAGCGTCACAGCTGTAGACAGGGCGGCGCCGGAACGAGGAGCAGGTGAATATCGTGCAGCGCTCCCCTCCCCGTTATACTCACAGGAAGAAGCTGTCAGCGCCGGGGAAAAGACGTGCAGGGACCGCACCGGGAGCAGGTGAGTATAATTAGACAGCACCCGTTCCCCATCCCCTGCCGACCCCTGTGTATGACTCGAGTATAAGCCGAGAGGGGGACTTTCATCCCAAAAAATGGGCTGAAAATCTCTGCTTATTCTCGAGTATTTACAGTATGTCGTTTTTCCCATACAGTTGTAGTCATTTTACGATCTAAAATCCAGGATTTCTATATGTACACAAAATAAACATCATGTAGAATGCAAACATTCAACAACGAAGGCCTGTTGGGGTTTTGTTTGTTTTTCCAAATAGTGGTCAAAATGGTTTTAGGTTATGTGTACATGACATTATTTAGACACCTGCGGGTGATTTTTTTGTCAATACATTAGTGTTAGAAGGAATCTGTCACCAGATTTATGGTTTCCAACCTAAGCAGCTTTAAACAGGGACAGAGACCCCAATTCCAGCGGCAAATCATTTACCAGGCTTCTTGCTGTAGTTTTGATAAAAATCTGTTTTCTCTGCTAGTCCACTAAGTGAAAAATTCTGACTAATCCCACCCATGTCATTGATTGATTGCTATCCACCTATACTGTGCATAGGCAGGCAGAAATAGGACAAACAATGGTGAGGATCGGGGCTAGACAGAGCTCATAAATATCGAGGACTGGATAGTAGAAACTAATCACTGAGAGGACTAGCAGAGCTGCAGCATATAAAACAGTTTTATCAAAACTACAGCAAGAAGCCCAATCAGTGACCCAGCATTAGAATCAGTGTTTCTGCCCCTACTTTATGCTGCTCTTGGAATGAGTAGCAAATACCTAGTGACAGATTCTCTTTAATTTTCTTTTCATCTTTATAAATCAGTATTGTTGGATAGTGTTAGTGCTTGAGATAGTAATACTTTTATTTACATCTCGTTACCTTGGAGACTGACCACCACTGCTAGAAAGCAGAATATGTGCAGTGCTTACAAGCTCTTTTCTACTTATCTGAAGCAAGTCTTGAAACTGGCCAGAATTACTGGAGAGCATCATTACCTGTCAATCCCGGCCAGCTTCAGTGTAGTGCTCACAAGGTAGACCGCAGCAGTGGTCGGTCTCCTAGGCAATGAAATGTAAATAAATCAAAGTGTTATCATCCCAAGAACAGCTGCAATTTTTATTTATAAGCAATAAATTGCATAAGTGCTTGTTTTTACAAGCACTATCAACATTATCCATATATGAAGAGGGGAATAACCCTTTAACCCATTCAAGACCAGGCCACTTACCTCTGTTCCTGATCAGGCATATATTCAGATTTTTTCGTACATGCAATTTAACCCGTTAGTGACGGAGCCAAATTTTTTACATCTAACCAATGTCACTTTATGTGGTAATAACTCTGGACCGCTTCAACAAATCCCAGTGATTGAGATTTTTATACTCTGAATGATTATCTTTTTAATCCAGATCGTCATACCACAACAAACAGGGATTTTTGTGTATTCACCGTAAAATCCTTTTCTCCAAGCCATGATTCCAATGGCATTTCATAGGGAGGTACCATGTGAGCCACCCCCTGAATGAAGGTCACCTGCAATCTGGTCACTATCCTGCGTTGGAATAGGACGGATAAGGCCGAAATATGGCATTTCAAAGAACGAAGCCCTAGACCTGACTCGAGACCAGTCTGGAGAAATTCCAAAATGGAAGGGATTGAAAACACGAGGGGGGGAGGGGGGGGTTGGGAACGTCCACGGTCCTTGCACCATGAGAAAATAAAGTCTTCCAAACGCGATGATAAATGCGCATTGATGCAAGCTTCCGAGCGCTAATTATAGTGGAAACCACCTGTTGGGAAAAACCGGCTTGGGCTAGAACCCAGGATTCAATGGCCAAGCCGTTAAAGACAGAGCCTGAGTTCTGGTGGTAAATGGGGCCCTGGGAAAGCAGGTCGGGACGATCTGGCAACCTCCAGAGAATTTCGGCGACGAGTTGTACCAGTTCTGCGTACCACGCTCGCCAGGGCCAATCTGACGCGACCAGAATCCCTGGGATCCCCTCCGCTCTGATCTTCCTGATGACCCTCGGAAGTAATGGGAGAGGGGGAAACACATAAGGAAGGCGAAACTGATGCCACGGGAGAACCAGTGCGTCCATCCCGATGGCTACCGGATCGCGAGAGCGGGCTATGAACTGTGGAACCTGTGCATTTAGCCTCTAGGCCATCAGATTGACATCCGGTGTCCCCCAGCGATGGCAAATCTGCTGAAAAACTTCCAGATGAGGGACCATTCTCCCGAGGCGAGACTGTGACGGCTGAGAAAACCTGCCACCTAATTTTCTACTCCCGGGATGTGGACTGCTGAGATGACCGAGTGATTACTCTCGGCCCATCGGAGAATGTGACTTACTTCGAGCATCGCAAGCTTGCTGCGGGTGCCCCCCTGACGGTTGATTTACGCCACAGTGATGGCATTGTCCGATTGAATCCGGATGGGGCGACCTGCCAGAAGATGATGAAACCGCCGACGGGCCAACCAGATTGCTCGTATTTCCAAGAGATTGATAGAGAAACGCGATTCCAGAGCGGACCATCGTCCCTAGGCCATGTGATGACTGAAGACCGCTCCCCAACCTAGGAGACTGGTCACCACCAGCCAACGTACTGGGAGAGGATTTTACCTGATCCAGATAAGACCTCAACGTCCACCATCTGAGGGTCTCTTTGACCCACTGAGACAGCCGGACCCGACGGTCCAGAGAGAACGGGTTCCTGTCCTAGGTTGTCAAAAGTGCATGATGCAGGGGACGGAGGTGTAACTGGTTGAATGGAACCGCCTCCATTGCCGCGACCATCTTGCCTAAAACGGTCATCCCGAATGGAGTGAGGGACAGATCAGGAGAGCATCTGGGCTCCTTGTTGTAACGCCATAACGTTTTCTGGAGGAAGGATCACCAACCCACGGGAAGTATCTAGGATCATGCCTAAAAAGGTTATCTGCTGAGCTGGTACAGGCGATGATTTGTCTAAGTTGATCATCCAACCCAGGCAAGAAACAGTATCCACCGCGATGCTTACGCAGTCTGCGCAGGCCTGAAATGATGGGCCTTTGATTAATAGGTCATCTAGGTATGGTAGCACAACCATGCACCGATAAAGAAGAATGAACATGATTGCCATCATGACCTTGGTGAACACCCTGGGGGCGGTGGCGAGGCCGAAGGGCAAAGCCGTGAACTGGAAGTGTTCATCGTGAATCGCAAAACGTAGGAATCTTTGGTGAGGTGGAAAAATCGGGATATGGAGATAAGCATCCCAGATGTCTATGGATGCGAGAAACTCCCCCTTCTGCATTGAGGTGATGACTGACTGACTGAGTGGAGGGACTCCATTCGGAAGTGACCAACTCTGACGAATTTGTTTAAGGCCAGGTTCACATTGCGTTAACGGGCTGCTGTTAACGCAAGTGCCGATTTGATATAGCGCTAGCGCAGATAGAGCTAGCAGATGCTCTATCTGCGCTAGCAGTGACGGACCCGGAAACACTGCAGCCCGCGTCCCAGCGTCCGTCACTCAATGATGGCACATCATGTCGTGCGCTAGCGATGCGTCCAACATAGGGCATAATGGTGGCGTTAATGGACTGCGTTACACCACGTTTTGCCGCGGTGTAACGTAGTCCATCTAACGGACACCATAGACGCAATGTGAACCTGGCCTAAAAGTTTTAGTTCCAGTATGGAGCACAATTTTCCGTCCTTTTTTGGAACCACGAACAGGTTAGAGTAAAACCCTTTGAACCTTTCGTCTTGGGGCACCAGAATGATGACTCCGTTTTTGCGAAGTGCGTCTATGGCTTGGTAGAAAGACGTCGCCCGTGATTCTGTTTTGGAACAAGACTGGAAAATAGGGATTTTTGTGTACTCACCGTAAAATCCGTTTTCTCCGAGCCAAACATTGGGGGACACAGGACCATGGGTGTTATGCTGCTGCCAGTAGGAGGACACTAAGTTAACACAAAGAATAGCTCCTCCCCTGCAGTATACACCCTCCTGCTGGCTCTAAGTGAACCAGTTCGGTAACAAAGCAGTAGGAGCTTAACATTTAACAAGAATGAACTATGTCAAAACGAAGTCAACATAGAAAAAAACTAAAGCCAATAGGCTGGGTGCTGTGTCCCCCAATGATTGGCTCGGAGAAAAGGATTTTACGGTGAGTACACAAAAATCCCTATTTCTCCTACGCTTCATTGGGGGACCAATGAACCATGGGATGTCCTAAAGCAGTCCCTGGGTGGGAAACAATCCACTGCAATTGCTCTTTGTACCCACACGTTACAGATGCGGCACTGCCGCCTGCAATATTCGTCTGCCGACGGATGCATCTTCCGAGGCTTGAGAATGGACATGGTAATGTTTCGTAAAAGTATGCAGGCTGGACCAAGTCGCAACTCTGCAGACTTGTGCTGCCGACGCCTGGTGCCGGATGACGCACCCACTGACCGAGTGTAGAATGAGCCTTAATCCCTGCTGGGACGGAGTGACCTCAGACTCGGTAAGACTCCTGGATAGCTGAACGAATCCGCTTGGCTATCGTAGCTTTGGAAACGGATAGACCTTTCCTTGGCCCTTCCGGGAGCACGAGCAGGGCATCTGACGTGCGGAAAGACGCCGTCCTCGAGACGAATCTCCTAAGAGCTCTCGCCAAGTCCAGTGTATGAAGAGCCTTCTCGGTGCGATGTACTGGGGCCAGGCAAAGTGAAGGCAAGACAATTTCCTCATTGAGGTGGAAAGATGAGACAACTTTCGGTAGAAAAGACAGGGATGTTCTCAAAACTACCTTATCCTGATAAAAAATGAGGAAAGGAACTTGACAAGACAAAGCCGCCAGCTCTGAGACTCGTCGGATGAACGTGACCGCAACCAGGAAGGCAACTTTCCATGACACAAAAGACAGGGGAACGTCCTGCAGAGTTTCAAAAGGGGCCTCCTGCTAAACTCCGAGGACCAAATTAAGGTCCCATGGTTCCAACGGCATCTTATAGGGCGGCATCACATGGGAGACTCCCTGAATGAACGTCTTCACCTGTAATCTGTTAGCAATTCTACGTTGAAACAGGACTGACAAGGCTGAAATCTGCCCTTTGAGAGAACTAAGGGCGAGACCCAAGTCCAAACCCAACTGAAGAAATTCGAGGATGGAAGGAATGGAAAATTCAAGAGGAGAGTGTCCTCGGTCCTTGCACCATGAGAAGAAGGTCTTCCAAATGCAATGATATATACGCATAGACGTAGGCTTTTTAGTACTGATCATGGTAGAAATGACTTTCTGAGAGAAGCCTGCCTGTGTTAGCACCCAGGACTCAACGACCATGCCGTCAAACACAGGGCCTTGGAGTTCTGATGGTAAATGAGGCCCTGGGACAACAGGTCTGCGCGATTCGGTAATCGCCAGGGGACATCGGCGACTAGTTGAACTAGTTCGGCGTACCAGGCCCTGCGGGACCAATCTGGCGCAATCTTACTGGTATCCCCTCCGCTCTGATCTTCTTGATGACTCTCGGCAGTAAAGGAAGCGGGGGAAATATGTGCGGAAGCTGGAACTGATGCTACGAGTGCATCTGCCCCGATGGCTGCCGAATTGTGGGACCGAGCTATGAAGTTGGGAGCCTTGGAATTTAGCCGTGAGGCCATCAGATCCATGTCCGGGGTTCCCCAACGATAGCAGATCTGGTGGAAGATCTCCGAATGGAGAGACCACTCTCCGGAGTCGAGACCTTGATGGCTGAGGAAGTCTGCTTCCCAATTTTCCAGTCCCGGGATGTGAACCGCTGAGATCATTGAGCGGTTTTCCTCGGCCCAGGTAATGAGGTGAGGTAATGAAGAATTGCAAGTGGAACATGAGGCAAAAAACAGTTTTGTTAGCCTTCCTTGTTTTAGGCTGTGACAGTGTACCCTTGATACCGCACTCTACTCAGGGAAGTGTGCTGCAGAGAAGGGGTTAAGCTCCGTTTTGTCGCTTACCCAGGTCCTTTGTCTTGTGCCCACAAGGATGATGTCCTTTGTCCACGCTCTTTATTGTTGTTCCTGCCCACTCTGTTGTGCCAGACACCGCATAGGAAAAAAAACAGCCGCACACATGTGTGTGTCCAATATGGCCGCCGAGATTACCGTGGCCCTTCTTGTTTGGTATAAGAAGCACCTGAAGCATAGAGGGAATCGCCCCTGTGAGCGGAATTAAGGGCAGAGTTGGGCCTAGTCCTGGCAGAAGCCAGCCGGGGACTCAATTTTGGGCCATGGGCAGAGCCGCCTGTGTGGGAAGGAGAGACCCACGGCCAGAAGCCGGGGACTAAATTTTCAGCATCGGCCGGTGCACGATGAGAGGGAAGCGCAGAAACAGCAAAAATGCCGCAGGACATCGGGACCAGGACCTTCTCTGCGCCTGAAGGGAGCCCTCCTGCTGCCGCTGGATGCTGCACTCACTCACTGTCAGGTGCTGCAGCGCAGATGTCGCAGAGCCGAAAATGTGCTGAGCTTCTTAGGCCACTCAATCCACTATCCCTTTGATAGGGAGGTGAAGAGGGACAGACTGCCTCCTTCCATCATCCGCTTTCAGTCAGTGGTGATGCAGTTGGGGCTGCACGGACTCCAATGGGGGGCCTCTGTACATCCCATGGGTTCCATCCCTAGGGATGGGTCAGGGCTATTGTCCGACTGTAGCCTGGCTCCGGAAGGGGGTACATGGAGGCAACACTCCGTGTTCCCGTCTGTGGGTGGTATGGGGAGATCGGCACCCTGAGGGAACAGTTGCCCCTAAAGTGAGCCCAGGCTGTTTTTCACATTTGAAGATTTTTTTTGCTCTTATGGCCACATAAATAATTGTAAAATTTGTTCCCCTTTCTGGACACTTTTTTTTCCGAAGTTTTGAATTGGCAGCAGCTTTATTTTATTTATTTTTTAACCATTGTGCCTGCCCCATAAAAGACCACCGTGGTGTGTATTTCAACAATTAAAAAATATATAAATTTATCTGATTTCTCCTGTAACTGGGGCTGGAATATTAGCCCCAGTTGCAGGGCAAATTCAGCCTGATGGCTGC
The DNA here is from genome assembly GCF_032444005.1 of Ranitomeya imitator. NCBI lineage: Eukaryota > Metazoa > Chordata > Amphibia > Anura > Dendrobatidae > Ranitomeya > Ranitomeya imitator. The sequence goes on from NC_091288.1 coordinate 58,032,306, forward strand.
ATAGCGTTAAGTACCCTAAACCCACTGATCATTCTGTCATGAGGAGAAAGCGCTGTCAGCGCTAGCTGGACTGTATACACTGCAATCAGGAAGGGAAAGACTGAAATAAACCATATCTACCTTCTCTATGTGGAGTCCGGCTGTGCCTGACATCCAGCTCCCCGCAGCTTCAGGATCTTGAGCAGCTGCCAGACTATGAAGTGACGTTTTAGAACGCCACTGCAGAATATAATGCGGACGGTTCCAATGTTTATAGTCTATGGGGCGATAGTTAAGGAGTTTTAACTCTGTAGATTTACAGAAATATTCTTTAGCACTGGAGCTTACACTAACAGTTTTTAAGCTGTATGAATATTGTGATTCTTTGCATCTTGTACCAGTACTTCATTGTAATTCATTCTTCCTGGAGCTTTTTATTTATTATCTATGTAGATGTTATTATGACACTTACTTCAAGACACTAAAGTCTAGGCCATAAGGAGAATCCCAAAAAAGGACTCTTGTTTCATACTCTTTGTCAGCAGTGCATGGCACTAGGTGGACCCAAGCAGAGCTGGGCCACATCACTCCATCTTCCTCCAGCCACAGGTCACGAGCTAAGAGAACCGACTCCAACATGAATTCAAACTGCAGAAGGAAAACTTGGAATTAGGTCGCCGGGTAAGAGAAGGAGAATAGTGCATAACCTCAACAGCACCTTCTTATGTGACCACTGCAGACAGCATTATGTCCATATTAGAAATTATATTTTAATTTCCCAGACCAGATTTGACAAGTTAAGAGGCTGCAATATTAGTACAAAACATCTTGGACAAGCATGAGAATGTATTAGAAATATAAGCTAAATAAAGAATGAGCGCAAAGAATTAAAATGCAGATGCAAAACAGAATAAAGCTTTAAACCATACCAGCAGACAAGTTCCCATCCATTCAGACACAAGGACGTCAACCTTAGTAGGTAACTGCAATTCTTCTGCCCTGTGACACTGAACCTGGATGATGTTCGAGTATCCATTTTCGTCTACCAATTTAGCAGTCTGCTCCACAATCTCACTTGCTTCTACTGCATACACCTGTGGGTGACAGACTGCTGTGGTCACCGTCACTGACTGAACAAAAAGGGCCACATTACACGACTGACATTTTTACCTGCCAAGATTATATCTTACAGAGAATCTGTCACCAGAACTATGCAGCCCCATTTGAGTGCAGAGTAAAGTAGGGGGCAGAAACCCCAATTATAATGTTGGGTCAACTTCTATCCTTCTCGCTGCTAACTGTTAGCAGGAGCTCATCCCTGAGAGGACAATGTAGTTGTCGATATTCATGAGCTCTGTCTATCCCTGTCTCTCACCAATGATTGTCACCTTTCTGCCTTTGCACAGGGTAGGCAGAAAGCTGCCAAACAATGGCACGGATTGGGCTATACAGAGCTTACTTTATGCTTCTCTTCGATTAGGAAGCAAAAACCTGGTGACACATGGACTGGAGTCACATTAAAGGTAGAGTGACCATATATGAGGCTGTCAAGTTCGGGTCAGGAAGCTCAGATGATCCTTGCTTGGACCATGACACACAAATGTGTGAAAGGAGCCATATATCCAATCCTGAATTTGGTTAAAAACTGCAGGGGGAGGGGAGAGGAGGTCACCAGTCTGCTATCATCTACAAGTGCATGCCCAAGGTTAAATTAATTCATATACACAATATACACTAATTGTTACCTTATTTTTTTGCCTCTTGTCAGCAGCATACACTCAGTCTCCCATGTCCCCCAATTAAGCAAGAGGCAACCAGGGCTGTGGAGTCGTTAAGCCAAACCACCGACTCCTCAATTTCCCTGACACAGACTCCACAGCACCAGTAACAACTGAGCGTGTACATAAAGTGCAGCACAGATTCATCTCCACAGCACTGGTCACTACTGAGCGTGTACATAAAGTGCAGCACAGATTCATCTCAAGTACGACTCCACAGCACTGGTCACTACTGAGCATGTACATAAAGTGTAGTACAGATTCATCTCAAGTACGACTCCACAGCACTGGTCACTACTGAGCACGTACATAAAGTGCAGTACAGATTCATCTCAACTATGACTCCACAGCTCCGGTCACTACTGAGCATGTACATAAAGTGTAGTACAGATTCATCTCAAGTACGACTCCACAGCACTGGTCACTACTGAGCACGTACATAAAGTGCAGCACAGATTCATCTCACCTACGACTCCACAGCTCCGGTCACTACTGTGCATGTACATAAAGTGCAGCACAGATTCATCTCAACTACGACTCCACAGCTCCGGTCACTACTGAGCATGTACATAAAGTGCAGCACAGATTCATCTCAACTACGACTCCACAGCTCCGGTCACTACTGAGCATGTACATAAAGTGCAGCACAGATTCATCTCAACTACGACTCCACAGCACTGGTCACTACTGAGCACGTACATAAAGTGCAGCACAGATTCATCTCAACTACGACTCCACAGCTCCGGTCACTACTGTGCATGTACATAAAGTGCAGCACAGATTCATCTCACCTACGACTCCATTAAAGGTAGAGTGACCATATATGAGGCTGTCAAGTTCGGGTCAGGAAGCTCAGATGATCCTTGCTTGGACCATGACACACAAATGTGTGAAAGGAGCCATATATCCAATCCTGAATTTGGTTAAAAACTGCAGGGGGAGGGGAGAGGAGGTCACCAGTCTGCTATCATCTACAAGTGCATGCCCAAGGTTAAATTAATTCATATACACAATATACACTAATTGTTACCTTATTTTTTTGCCTCTTGTCAGCAGCATACACTCAGTCTCCCATGTCCCCCAATTAAGCAAGAGGCAACCAGGGCTGTGGAGTCGTTAAGCCAAACCACCGACTCCTCAATTTCCCTGACACAGACTCCACAGCACCAGTAACAACTGAGCGTGTACATAAAGTGCAGCACAGATTCATCTCCACAGCACTGGTCACTACTGAGCGTGTACATAAAGTGCAGCACAGATTCATCTCAAGTACGACTCCACAGCACTGGTCACTACTGAGCATGTACATAAAGTGTAGTACAGATTCATCTCAAGTACGACTCCACAGCACCGGTCACTACTGAGCACGTACATAAAGTGCAGCACAGATTCATCTCACCTACGACTCCACAGCTCCGGTCACTACTGAGCACGTACATAAAGTGCAGTACAGATTCATCTCAACTACGACTCCACAGCTCCAGTCACTACTGAGCATGTACATAAAGTGTAGTACAGATTCATCTCAAGTACGACTCCACAGCACTGGTCACTACTGAGCACGTACATAAAGTGCAGCACAGATTCATCTCACCTACGACTCCACAGCTCCGGTCACTACTGAGCATGTACATAAAGTGCAGCACAGATTCATCTCAACTACGACTCCACAGCTCCGGTCACTACTGTGCATGTACATAAAGTGCAGCACAGATTCATTTCAACTACGACTCCACAGCTCCGGTCACTACTGAGCATGTACATAAAGTGTAGTACAGATTCATCTCAAGTACGACTCCACAGCACTGGTCACTACTGAGCACGTACATTTATAGGACATTTCATAACTTTCCCAAAAATTATTTTGAAAACATTTATAGCATTGAACTACTGAACCCAATTTATTATACTGTATACTATCGGAGTTGGTCCATTTTATACTGACTCCACAGTCCTGGAGGAAACACTTGTCTATAGACCATAAAAAGTCTTGATGAATCAGTGCTAAAAGGTATAGTACAGTCTTCTAGTCTTGGAATTCGACACCGCAGACCTTCACCTGGCGCTATTATTCACTGTTTTCCTCTATCACGATGAAGGTGTTGTGTTGTTCGAAACATCTTATTTTTTCTGGATTTACTACGCTTAATAAATTTCCATTGAACACACCTAAACGACTGCCAAGTGTTTCTACTTACAGTTGACGTATTTGGTTATCCTACTTGTGCGCCACTATTTTTCCAGAAGTGCCTTGTTTTGTTTTTTTCATTTTAAGCATAACAGGCAGATCAAGTTGAACAAAACCAACACAATCAATTACACCTGATTCTTAAAAGTGAACTTGAACATCACAATCTGACGACACATTGAGACATGTGCGGTAGACATGGCTGCAGCGGAAATGACACTAGATCCGGGTCAACTGGCTACTGGAAATAGGAACTTGTGAGGGACAGAGGCAAAGGAAAATAGTGATTTCTATATTGTGCACCGTTTTCTCATCTTCTGCCTTTGCACTGAGCCAGTCCGGCTCAGCATCACCAACTTTTTTTTTTTTTTAAAAAGTGCAGTTTAATAAGGGTGTGTGGCAGAGCACAGCTGGCAAATTCATCATAACGCTGGCATAGATCACAACAGAAATGTACTCCAGTCAGTGAATGGAGTATATTTCTTGCACAGCCACATCTGTGTTCACACGTTGCGGCAGTGTTCTGTTTCCTTGCCGCAATTGAAGCAAAAATATATCATTTTTCTAAGGTTTTACAAAGCTGCAGCAAAAACGTTTGCAATGTGGCCGCATCATGTGAACGCAGCCCAGTCTCAGGATCAATGGATTTAATCAATTAGAACGCCACCGTTCAGAAGTGATGGCATACCCTAGCGACTTGTCATGACTTTACAAGACGGAAAAACTGTTTAATTACCAGACAGATGATATGTAGAGAAAAACGACTCACAATCTCAGGCTCCGCCAGCTGCGCACAGAAGAAGCTTATGATCCCAGTCCCACATCCCAGGTCAAGGATCCGTTTGCCCTTCAGGGCCGTGCTGTTTTGTATTATGACATTTCTATAAGTCTCAGTACGAGGCTGATCTGACAACATTTCCAAGTGCAGTTTCTAGGGATTGAAAATGGACAGTAATGGGCCTCAGTGTGTCCAGACGTATAGAAAGAATGTGAAGGGGCCTCACCAGAGTCTTGTAACTTCCATAGTATTCTTCATCCTGCCAGGGATCATCGATGTCAGAATCCTCTTCATCATGCACTGCACGCAAATGAGTGGCCGGTACATACCCACAGCGACCATTGTGCGCAACCCACCACCACTCCGCTGTCACTGCATCAAGGAGAGAGACCTTATCTCCCTGGGAAAGACTCAGCTGCAAAGACAAAAAAATAAAAAAGCAACACAAACAATAAATAAAACATAATAATATAATAATCTTTATTTTTTTATTAAGACGTTATAATAATACTTAGAGTTGTCCCATCTTCAGCATTTAAGGCATACTGGCAAAGCGGAGATTATCAAGATGTGCGGGGCTGCGCTCACAGATAGGATATCCAGAGAGTATTACAGGCAGGGCTGTGGAGTCGGTAGAAGAGTACCGACTCCAGCTTTAAAAAAAATGTATTAATATTTCATAATTGAACTTTCATATGAATTTTATAAATGTTACTCAAATATATATGTTCTATCAAACTATGAACAACAGTGATAATCAGTTCTGCTGGAGATAGAGACATTTCTTACTTCTTGTGTGTCACTCTTCTCCACTGCCCTTATCTAATCTTATACTTGGTTAACCTCATGCTGCCCCAACCCCCCTACTTACAATGTATGAAACTGAAAGTGAAAATGTGTTGCAAATTCTTAGTAGTAATGTTCCTCCTCTAGACTAGACTTTGGTGTGCATACCAGACACTGTGCACTACACCTATCAGTGTGACTGGCGTCCTATGTGAGTTTTATCAATGTGCATTTTTTTTGCTAGGCAGCCAAACCCTGCAATGTTTGGTTGGGGTGGCTGTTTTTATCAAGTAATTTGCACCTGTGCCGCCCCTAGCCTTTATCAGTGGAGGCCTGCTGCATCCTGCTATGTGTGCATTTGTCATCAGACAGGGTTTTGGGTAGGCCGTATCTCATGGTATGTATTCATCCATGAAGGAGGATCTGACAGAGGCAATACTATTTCTGAGGACAAATTTATAGATTATTTCTTATTAACTGCATAACATTGTTTATTGCATATTTACTTACAAGAGTTTAGAAAAGTTTATAAAAGTTATTTGCTATTTTCTAATTGTATTCTAATAAATATAGTTTTTGCTCTAAGTGGTCTGATTACTTATATGATGGTGAGAAACTGAATAAGCACGATGTTAATATTTGACAACAGTAAATTTATTGTTACGAATTGGCCATTTATGAAGGAGTCGGAGTCGGAACCTGATAAAATCCAGGAGTCGGAGTCGCAACTGTGGCTTACTGACTCCACAGCCCTGATTACAGGGGTTTTTTTTTAATACACTAACGCGTTTCAGTGCCAGACAGGAGCCTTTCCTCAAAAAGCTTTAAGGATTTAAAGTTAACTAGTCATGAGTGAACATGCTCCAATAAGGTGTTATCCCAGCATGCTAGGGTGCTAACCGAGTGTCTTCGGCGTGCTCGAAAAATATTTTCAACTCCCCGCCTGTATTGCAGCTGTCGAACAGCCGTGTGACACGCGTCTGCGGGGACCTGAACATAGTATTCGAGCACACGGAAGTCACTCTGTTAGAACCCGAGCATGCTCAGATAACACCTGTCACTGCCCAGTGCATAGTTATTGGTGGCTGTAACAACTTCCCAGCACTGACTGACAGCTGGATCTGTACTAATACACTGCTAACTGGCTGTCAGTCAGTGCCAGGGCGTGGTTACAGCCACTGCTCACTATGTGATGAGTGGTGACTGAAGCAGTGCCAGCCGCGCCTCTATGTATATAATAGAAATAAAGTTAATTTCCTCCTGGCAGCGGGGCTTTCAGTACGGAAAGCTGCACAGCTTTAGAACAATATTAACCTACAGATTAACCCAATAGCCGCAGGTTAATAGCGTCATTTTACAATAACTGGTTCTGTTTAAGGAAAGTTTAGCAATGTTAATATAAAAGTCATTTTCTATCAATCTAAGGCATCTATTTATGAAATAACTAAAGTAAATATGTTTTTATTAATTATTATTTGAAACATTAAAAGGAGTCGGAAATTTGGTTTACTATTTCCACAACATTTGCCATAAATACCCGATGGGTGCAGATTCCCATACATTACCCAGCCTATTTTGACCTTAAAGACCTTGCCGTTTTTTGCAATTCTGACCAGTGTCCCTTTATGAGGTAATAACTCAGGAACGCTTCAATGGATCCTAGCGGTTCTGAGATTGTTCTTTCGTGACATATTGGGCTTCATGTTAGTGGTAAATTTAGGTCAATAAATTCTGTGTTTATTTGTGATAAAAACGGAAATTTGGCGAAAATTTTGAAAATTTCGCAATTTTCACATTTTGAATTTTTATTCTGTTAAACCAGAGAGTTATGTGACACAAAATAGTTAATAAATAACATTTCCCACACGTCTACTTTACATCAGCACAATTTTGGAAACAAAATTTTTTTTTGCTAGGAAGTTATAAGGGTTAAAATTTGACCAGCGATTTCTCATTTTTACAACGAAATTTACAAAACCATTTTTTTTAGGGACCACCTCACATTTGAAGTCAGTTTACGGGGTCTACATGGCTGAAAATACCCAAAAGTGACACCATTCTAAAAACTGCACCCCTCAAGGTGCACAAAACCACATTCAAGAAGTTTATTAACCCTTCAGGTGCTTCACAGCAGCAGAAGCAACATGGAAGGAAAAAATGAACATTTAACTTTTTAGTCACAAAAATGATTTTCCAGCAACAATTTTTTTATTTTCCCAATGGTAAAAGGAGAAACTGAACAACGAAAGTTGTTGTCCAATTTGTCCTGAGTACGCTGATACCTCATATGTGGGGGTAAACCACTGTTTGGGCGCACGGCAGGGCTTGGTAGGGAAGGAGCGCCATTTGACTTTTTGAATGAAAAATTGGCTGCACTCTTTAGCGGACACCATGTCACGTTTGGAGAGCCCCCGTGTGCCTAAAAATTGGAGCTCCCCCACAAGTGACCCCATTTTGGAAACTAGACGCCCCAAGGAACTTATCTAGATGCATAGTGAGCCCTTTAAACCCCCAGGAGCTTCACAAATTGATCCGTAAAAATGAAAAAGTACTTTTTTTTCACAAAAAAATTCTTTTAGCCTCAATTTTTTCATTTTCACATGGACAACAGGATAAAATGGATCCTAAAATTTGTTGGGCAATTTCTCCTGAGTACACCGATACCTCACATGTGGGGGTAAACCACTGTTTGGGCACACGGCAGGGCTCGGAAGGGAAGGCGCGCCTTTTGACTTTTTGAATGGAAAATTAGCTCCAATTGTTAGCGGACACCATGTCGCGTTTGGAGAGCCCCTGTGTGCCTATGCATTGGAGCTCCTCCACAAGTGACCCCATTTTGGAAACTAGACCCCCCAAGGAACTTATCTAGATGCATACTGAGCACTTTAAACCCCCAGGTGCTTCACAGAAGTTTATAATGCAGAGCCATGAAAATAAAAAATAATTTTTCTTTTCTCAAAAATGATTTTTTAGCCTGGAATTTCCTATTTTGCCAATGTAATAGGAGAAATTGGACCACAAATGTTGTTGTCCAGTTTGTCCTGAGTACGCAGATACCCCATATGTGGGGGTAAACCACTGTTTGGGCGCACGGCGGGGCTCAGAAGGAAAGGCACGCCATTTGGCTTTTTAAATGGAAAATTAGCTCCAATCATTTGCGGACACCATGTCGCGTTTGGAGAGCCCCTGTGTGCTTAAACATTGGAGATCCCCCACAAATGACCCCATTTTGGAAACTAGACCCCCAAAGGAACTAATCTAGATGTGTGGTGAGCACTTTGAACCCTCAAGTGCTTCACAAAAGTTTATAACGCAGAGCCATGAAAAAAAAAAAAAAAATTTATTTTCTCAAAAATGATTTTTTAGCCCGCAATTTTTTATTTTCCCAAGGGTAACAGGAGAAATTTGACCCCAAAAGTTGTTGTCCAGTTTCTCCTGAGTACGCTGATACTCCATATGTGGGGGTAAACCACTGTTTGGGCGCATGCCGGGGCTCGGAAGGGAAGTAGTGACGTTTTGAAATGCAGACTTTGATGGAATGCTCTGCGGGCGTCACGTTGCGTTTGCAGAGCCCCTGGTGTGCCTAAACAGTAGAAACCCCCCACAAGTGACCCCATTTTGGAAACTAGACCCCCCAAGGAACTTATCTAGATATGTGGTGAGCACTTTCAACCCCCAAGTGCTTTACAGAAGTTTATAACGCAGAGCCGTGAAAATAATAAATACGTTTTCTTTCCTCAAAAATAATTTTTTAGCCCAGAATTTTTTATTTTCCCAAGGGTTACAGGAGAAATTGGACCCCAAAAGTTGTTGTCCTGTTTCTCCTGAGTACGCTGATACCCGATGTGTGGGGGTAAACCACTGTTTGGGCACATGCCGAGGCTCGGAAGTGAAGTAGTGACGTTTTGAAATGCAGACTTTGATGGAATGCTCTGTGGGCATCACGTTGCGTTTGCAGAGCCCCTGATGTGGCTTAACAGTAGAAACCCCCCACAAGTGACCGCATTTTGGAAACTAGACCCCGAAAGGAACTTATCTAGATGTGTGGTGAGCACTTTGAACCCCCAAGTGCTTCATAGAAGTTTATAATGCAGAGCCGTGAAAATAATAAATACGTTTTCTTTCCTCAAAAATAATTATTTAGCCCAGAATTTTTTAATTTTCCCAAGGGTAACAGGAGAAATTTGACCCCAATATTTGTTGTCCAGTTTCTCCTGAGTACGGTGATACCCCATATGTGCGGGTAAACTACTGTTTGGGCACATGCCGGGGCTTGGAATTAAAGTAGTGACGTTTTGAAATGCAGACTTTGATGGAATGCTCTGCGGGCGTCACGTTGCGTTTGCAGAGCCCCTGGTGTGCCTAAACAGTAGAAACCCCCCACAAGTGATCCCATTTTGGAAACTAGACCCCCCAAGGAACTTATCTAGATATGTGGTGAGCACTTTGAACCCCCAAGTGTTTCACAGACGTTTACAACGCAGAGCCGTGAAAATACAAAATCATTTTTCTTTCCTCAAAAATGATGTTTTAGCAAGCAATTTTTTATTTTCTCAAGGGTAACAGGAGAAACTGGACCCCAGTAATTGTTGCGCAGTTTGTCCTGAGTATGCTGGTACCCCATATGTGTGGGTAAACCACTGTTTGGGCACACGTCGGGGCTCGGAAGCGAGGGAGCACCATTTGACTTTTTGAATACAAGATTGGCTGGAATCAATGGTGGCGCCATGTTGCGTTTGGAGACCCCCTGATGTGCCTAAACAGTGGAAACCCCTCAATTCTGACGCCAACACACCCCTAACCCTTATCCCAACTGTAGCCGTAACCCTAATCACAACCCTAACCCCAACACACCCCTAACCACAACCCTAATCCCAACACACCCCTAACCACAACCCTAATTCCAACCCAACCCTAACCCTAAGGCTATGTGCCAGCGTTGCGGATTCGTGTGAGATATTTCCGCACCATTTTTGAAAAATCCGCGGGTAAAAGGCACTGCGGATTGCCAGTGTTTTTTGTGCGGATTTCACCTGTGGATTCCTATTGAGGAACAGGTGTAAAACGCTGCGGAATCCGCACAAAGAATTGACATGCTGTGGAAAATACAACGCAGCGTTTCCGCGTGGTATTTTCCGCACCATGGGCACAGCGGATTTGGTTTTCCATATGTTTACATGGTACTGTAAACCTGATGGAACACTGCTGCGGATCCGCAGCCAAATCCGCGCCATGTGCACATAGCCTAATTCTAAAGGTATGTGCACACGCTGCGGAAAACGCTGCGGATCCGCAGCAGTTTCCCATGAGTTTACAGATCAATGTAAACCTATGGGAAACAAAAATCGCTGTACACATGCTGCAGAAAAACTGCACGGAAACGCAGCGGTTTACATTCCGCAGCATGTCACTTCTTTCTGCGGATTCCGCAGCGGTTTTACAACTGCTCCAATAGAAAATCGCAGTTGTAAAACCGCAGTGAAATGCGCAGAAAAACCGCGGTAAATCCACAGCGGTTTAGCACTGCGGATTTATCAAATCCTCTGCGGAAAAATCCGCAGAGGACCAGAATACGTGTGCTCATCCCGAACCCTAACCCTAACCCTACTTCTTACCCCAACCTTAGTGGGAAAAAAAATAATCTTTATTTTTTTTATTGTCCCTACCTATTGGGGTAACAAAGGGGGGGGGGGGGGTCATTTACTATTTTTTTTTATTTTGATCACTGAGATATAACCTATCTCAGTGATCAAAATTCACTCTGGAACGAATCTGCCGGCCGGCAGATTCGGCGGGCGCACTGCACATGCGCCCGCCATTTTGGAAGATGGCGGCGCCCAGGAAAGAAGACGGACGGACCCCGGGAGGCTCGGTAAGTATAAGGGGGGGGGGAGATCAGGGCACGGGGGGGCAACGGAGCACGGGGGGGTGGATCGAAACACGGGGGGGTGGATTGGAGCACGGGGTGGGGGATCGGAGCACGGGGGGGGGGGGAAAAATCGCTGTGCGGGGGGGGGATCGGAGTGCGGGGGGGTTTGATTGGAGCACGGGTGGTGTGATTGGAGCACGGGGGGAGCGGACAGGAGGACGGGAGAGCGGAGCACAGGACGGAGGGGAGCGGAGCACAGATCGGAGGGCTGGGGGGGCGATCGGTGGGGTGGGGTGGGTGCACATAAGTGTTTCCAGCCATGGCCGATGATATTGCAGCATCGGCCATGGCTGGATTGTAATATTTCACCAGTTTTTTAGGTGAAATATTACAAATCGCTCTGATTGGCAGTTTCACTTTCAACAGCCAATCAGAGCGATCGTAGCCACGGGGGGGGGTGAAGCCACCCTCCCTGGGCTAAACTACCACTCCCCCTGTCCCTGCTGATCGGGTGAAATGGGAGTTAGCCCTTTCACCCGATCTGCAGGGACGCGATCATTCTGTGACACAGCATATGCGTCACAGGTCGGATTGGCACCGACTTTCATGACGCGTACGCTGTGTCACAGGTCGGGAAGGGGTTAATGTAAAGGTGGCTTAGACTTGTTTGGTTTTCTCAGATTTTGTAGCATCTCCTCCTATTGCCTGATAAGTTTGGCAGAACTTTTTCAATGTTTAACCAGTTCAGGACCAGACCATTTACCCCTGTTTCTGACCAGTCATATTTTCAGGGTTTTTGACACATGCAGTTTAGGGAGCTGTAAACTGTTTTCTCATTTGGATGTTTAAATTATTTTAGCATATTTTTTTTGTGATACACGGGACTTAAATTTTGTTATTTTCATACCCTCTTTATTTTTTTCACCTAAATTGAGATATCGGACATGAATGAATAAAGTAAATTTGAAAATTTGTTCTCCCTTTTTTTAAAAAAAACAAAAACATTTTTGATGGGGGTGGGGATAGTAACAATCATTTGGATTGGCAGTGGCTTTTTTAAATTTATTTTTTAAAGACAGAAGTTGCAAAGTGGGAAGTCCCAAAGCACAAACATGAAGCAAGAACCAGCAAAACATAACACGTGCAGGGACCAAAGCAAATGCAAATAGGTTAAAATTCGACTCTATAAGACGACAGTTAAAAAGCAGAAATATATCTAACACGACACAGAGAATAAGACAGTAAATAGAAAAAAAAAAAAGTTTATGCCCAAAAGCGGATAATGATGGTTAGTACATAAAATATATGCAAAACCAAGCAAGCATGATACACAGACAATATAAATTGGAGTGCCAAAAGAATGATTCCCTAAAGAGAGGATAAAAAGAAGGTACAAGGAATAGCAGCAGAAAAATAGTGAGGAGCTCACCCACCAAACACCCAATGTGTGTATCACATACGCTTCATCAGGGGTGGGTGAGACCCTTACTATTTTTCTGATACTATTACTGTACCTTTTTTATTCCAATTTAAATCAGTCCATGCGGAGTCTGGCTGTGTCTGGCATCCAGCTCTCCTCTCCCGCAGCTGCTCTACTGTGCAGTGAGTTTTAGAACGGAGTAAATCCTGGCCCGACTTGACGATTCAAGTATATGGGTGCCCTCGAAGTAGATAAAAAGGACCTTTCACTGTTTTGAGCATCATAAGCTGACCACATCATGGAACAGTGGCTGCAGAGCCGAGTAAAAGTTTGTTTCTTTTAATTCCTGTTCTCCATTGTGGAGATATTAACTTATAAAATTTAAGTTACAATTTATGCTATAGTTCAGCTGGATATTACTAGATATTGTCTCTGGGGTCGTGTACTTCTTAAGGTACCGTCACACTAAGCGACGCTGCAGCGATATCGACAACAATCCGGATCGCTGCAGCGTCGCTGTTTGGTCGCTGGAGAGCTGTCACACAGACCGCTCTCCAGCGACCAACGATGCCGGTAACCAGGGTAAACATCGGGTTACTAAGCGCAGGGCCGCGCTTAGTAACCCGATGTTTACCCTGGTTACCATCGTTAAAGTAAAAAAACAAACACTACATACTTACCTACCGCTGTCTGTCCTCGGCGCTCTGCTTCTCTGGTCTGGCTGTGAGCACAGCGGCCGGAAAGCAGAGCGGTGACGTCACCGCTCTGCTTTCCGGCTGCCCGGCGCTCACAGCCAGACCAGAGAAGCAGAGCACCGAGGACAGACAGCGGTAGGTAAGTATGTAGTGTTTGTTTTTTTACTTTAACGATGGTAACCAGGGTAAACATCGGGTTACTAAGCGCGGCCCTGTGCTTAGTAACCCGATGTTTACCCTGGTTACCAGCGAAGACATCGCTGAATCGGTGTCACACACACCGATTCAGCGATGTCAGCGGGAGAGCCAGCGACGAAATAAAGTTCTGGCCTTTCTTCCCCGACCAGCGACATCACAGCAGGGGCCTGATCGCTGCTGCGTGTCACACTGGACGATATCGCTAGCGAGGACGCTGCAACGTCACGGATCGCTAGCGATATCGTCTAGTGTGACGGTACCTTTAACCTACATCAGGTTGACCAATCAAAAGCAGACAGCGTCGTATAGGGGAGAAAAGAACATGCCTTTCTGTCTTCTCTGATCTCTGCAGCTACTGTGCAGAGATACAGTAGAGCTGAGTTATGTATCATTACAAACACTTCCAATCTCATCTCACGGTAGTCAGTGTGAGAGGAAAGTGAAAGCAGACAGCACTGCGAGATGAGATCTGGAAGTGTTTGCAACGATGCATAACTCTACAGCTACTGTGCAGAACTACATCAGAGGTATATTAGGACAGCTGTTGGACATCACTGTGGAAAATCCACATCAAAATCTGACACGTTCCCCTGATAACTCTAGGTTGGATGTGTTATAGAAGTATCTAAAGCTAACCTAATCCATTCACAAAATATGAACTTAGCCTTACAGTGGTTGACTAAAGGTCTGAATTGCAAATCCTGCATTGCTTACCCACTGCTTGCGCAGCGCCGCCTCTCCGCTGCCCCCAGCTGGTCACTGGTTACAGTGACATCACGCCGATCGCTAAACACAGTAAAGTGTCAGCGCCAGAACACGGTAGGTAAGCAATACTGAATATAAGCCTTCAGGCTAATAAAACTGTAAATTCCATTTAAAGGGAACCAGTCAACAGTTTTGTCATCTATCAACTAAAACTATCCCCTTATTCAGCGCCTGTGCTGCATTCCATAAATGCTTATATAACCCCCTGTATAAGGCCGGCGTCACACTAGCGAGTTTTACGGACGTATGAGCGCATAAAATACATCCGTAAAACACGCATTACACACGGCCCAATTATTCCCTATGCCCCTGCTCCTATCTGCCGTATTTTACTGATCTGTATTATACGGCTTGCTACGGCCGTAGAAAATCGCAGCATGCTGCGTTTGTCACCGCATTGCGCAAAAAAAACGCCAATGAAAGTCTATGGAAGCCCCAAAAATACGGATTACACACGGACCAGCAGTGTGACTTGCGAGAAATACGCAGCGGTGTTAGAGAGAAAAGCCGGCAATTCATTGCGGTGTACAGTAAAATCACACTGACAGCTTACAATAGAATAGGTAGAATAAATGTGTACACATAGAATAAATAAATATATATATATATATATATATATGTATATGTGAGTGAGACACATATATGTATATATATTAATATTTCATACAGCGCTATACAGCTTTAAAGCCGGTAATTCAATTACCGGCTTTTGCTATCTCCTTCCTAAACCCGACATGATATGAGACATGGTTTACATACAGTAAACCATCTCATATCCCCATTTTTTTGCATATTCCACACTACTAATGTTAGTAGTGTGTATATGCAAAATTTGGCCGTTCTAGCTATTAAAGGGTTAAATGGCGGAAAAAATTGGCGTGGGCTCCCGCGCAATTTTCTCCGCCAGAGTAGTAAAGCCAGTGACTGAGGACAGATATTAATATCAAGAGGGCAGAGCAAAGTACGCCTGCGCCGGACCCGTGGCTGAAGATCAGAAGAGGATGTCTTGTAATGAAGATGGGAGGCGCCGCAGCGGACCGGAGACGCCCATCCGACCTGACCAGCAGCGGGACCGCCCCTGGGTGAGTATAATATAACGTCTTTTTCTCCTCTTTCAAGTAACATCGGGGGCTTATCTACAGCATTACAGAATGCTGTAGATAAGCCCCTGATGCCGGTGGGCTTACCTCACCCGCGATTTTCGGGGTGACAGGCTCCCTTTAAGCGCTTGGATTTAGAGACTGTTCAAGTAATGATTTCACTTTTAACAGCAGTAGCTTCTTCTGCAGGCGTTGAAAGAATATTCTCTTCATTTGGACTCATTCATTCTAAATTGAGAAATCGGTTGGGACCCAATAAAGCAGGAAAGCTTGTTTTTCTTTTCCAGATTATGAATAGGAACAAAGAAGAAGATGATGATGAAGATGACGACAAGTGAGCTACAGAGGACAGCAGGGACAGTAGTATTTAAGTTTTTCATATGTCGGCTGGGCTGACAGTTTAAGTTTCTTATAATATATATATTTTGTTTAGCCAAATTAGTTAACAAACATGGATGTTTGTTTAAGCAAATAACTTATGCTGTAATGTTGTTATTGTTTCAGTTGAATAAATCTATTTAAATTGTTATTAAGGCCAGGATTATTTTTCTCCTTCCTAAGTACAACAGAACAGTGGTGTCCAAATATGAATGATTAACCCATTAAACTGGGGAGAAAAAAGTAATAAAAAAAGTGATTCTAAAAATCTTCATCTACTTGCATGTTAACGTAGCAAGAACTAGTTTAGGTAGAAACTTTGATTTAAATCACTGATTTAAATCAAGCCTTACTGACTAGTGATTTAAATCGTGATTTAAATCGTGATTTAAATCAGTTAGATTTAAATCAAATCCACCCTGGAAGGGTTAATGCCACCTTGCTATTGTAAGGTGACATTAAGCCAAATTAATAATGGAGAGGCATCAATTATGACACCTATCCATTATTAATTCAATACTAGTAAAGGGTTAAAAAAAAAAAAAAACACACATTATTCAAAATTATTTTATTGAAATAAAAACAAAAGGTTGTTGTAATAATTTATTCTACGCTCAATCCTTCTGAAGACCCTCGCTCTGTAACAAAGAAAAAATAATAAACCAACAATATACATACCTTCCGAAGATCTGTAAGGTCCCACGATGTAAATCCATCTGAAGGGGTTAAAACATTTTGCAGCCATGAGCTCTGCTAATGCAGCGCTGCTCCTGCCTGCAAAACCCCGGAGAATGAAGGTAAAGTAGGTCAATGACCTATATTTACCTTCATTTGCGGTGAGGCGCCCTCTGCTGCTTGTTCCTGGAGCGTGGGAACTTTCCTAGAAAGCTCCCAGGCTCGAGTTCATATGAGGGCGCCCTCTGCTGGTTGTCTTCATATGAACTCGAGCCTGGGAGCTTTCTAGGAAAGTTCCCACGCTCCAGGAACAAGCAGCAGAGGGCGCCTCACCGCAAATGAAGGTAAATATAGGTCATTGACCTACTTTACCTTCATTCTCCGGGATTTTGCAGGCAGGAGCAGCGCTGCATTAGCAGAGCTCATGGCTTGCAAAATGTTTTAACCCCTTCAGATGGATTTACATCGTGGGACCTTACAGATCTTCGGAAGGTATGTATATTGTTGGTTTATTATTTTTTCTTTGTTACAGAGCGAGGGTCTTCAGAAGGATTGAGCGTAGAATAAATTATTACAACAACCTTTGTTTTTATTTCAATAAAATAATTTTGAATAATGTGTGTGGGTTTTCTTTAACCCTTTACTAGTATTGGATTAATAATGGATAGGTGTCATAATTGACGCCTCTCCATTATTAATTTGGTTTAATGTCACCTTACAATAGCAACATACATTGCATACATTAACCCTTCATTACCCCATATCCCACCGCTACACGGGAATGGGAAGAGAGTGGCCAAGTGCCAGAATAGGCACATCTTCCAGATGTGCCTTTTCTGTGGTGGCTGGGGGCAGATGTTTTTAGCCGGGGGGGGGGGGGAGGGGCAATAACCATGGACCCTCTCCAGGCTATTAATATCTGCCCTCAGTCACTGGCTTTACTACTCTGGCAGAGAAAATTGCGCGGGAGCCCACGCCAATTTTTTCCGCCATTTAACCCTTTAATTTAATAGCTAGAACGGCCAAATTTTGCATATACACACTACTAACATTAGTAGTGTGGAATATGCAAAAAAAATGGGGATATGAGATGGTTTACTGTATGTAACCATGTCTCATATGATGACGGGTTTTAGGAAGGAGATAGCAAAAGCCGGCAATTGAATTACCGGCTTTAAAGCTATCTAGCGCTGTATGAAATAATAATGTATATACATATATGTGTCTACTGATATATATATATATATATATATATACACACAGTATATATGTTTGTTTTTTTTTGTTTTTTTACACATGGATCCCTTGTATAGCCGTATGTCGGTTTTGCAAGCCTGCGAGAAAAACACGCAGTACGGATGCCGTACGGATTACATACGGAGGATGTCATGCACAAAAAACGCTGAAACACCCTGCCTACGGAGGAGCTACGGACCACTATTTTAGGGACTTTTCAACGTATTACGGCCGTAATATACGGACCGTATTGTCTTACGCTGAGTGTGACGGCAGCCTAACCCTCCAAAAACACTTCTACATTTTTCTATGCTGTATGGAAGTTGTGTCGGTCCGATGGGTGTGACTTATGGCCTCTCCATCCCTTCCCCCAGCTGCTGTCCTCCTTCTTTAATTGACATGGAAGACATCTGGCGTCATCCACATTGCCGGGTGAAATTTTGCGCCTGCTACCGGAAATAGTGGCTCCTGTGTGAACACCATGCTTTGCCCTACTGCGGGCAGAGCCGAAAACATAAGTGCTGCAGTAGGGCAGAGCATAGTACACAGGCACGAGCTACGATTTCTGTTCGCAGGTGCAACATTTTGCCCGGCAATGTGGGTGACGTGAGGCGTCTTCCACATCAACTAAAGAAAGAAAAAGGACGACGAGCACCAGTCGGGGTGAGGAATGGAGAGGCCTGAAACCACACATCAGACCGGACTGACCAGCTTTCCATACAGCGAGGGAATACTTAAAATGGTTTTTGGGGTGTATTCAGAGAGTCAGGGGGTTATATTACCATTTATAGCATGCAGCACAGGCGCCGAGTAAGGGGATAGTTTTAGCTGTTATATGACAAAACTGGTGACAGGTTCCCTTTAATTTCACGTATCTAAAAAGTTGATAAAGTAACAGATTAAGGAATTTAAAGAAAAAGGAAGATTCTAGACTTGAGTCCGTACCTGTGTATCCTCAGCAGCAGCAAAGTCGCACATCACAATGAATTCATTTGTGCTGAAGTCGGCGTATGGATAATCCGCGATACTACAGGACGCCGCCAAGCAAGAAGTGTCTGCAGATTTCTCACAAGGCGTCCCAGCTTTGTGCTCCTTTGGATGACAGTCTCCACTTTCTTCTGCCAGGTCTTCATTCTCAACATCTCCCACGTCTCCTTCTAACGCACTATGATCACACGGCCTTGTCCTTGGGTCTCTTTGGAGAAGAAAACGTTCTTCACACTTTAAGTCCTTGCTACCATTGCAGACAAATGACCTCCTGACAACCTTTTTGGTAACACCAACATATTTGCCCATATCCCGCTCTATACCAGCGGTTTCAGTAGTAACTGAACGCCCGTCTTCCACGTCCTGACCATGACGCTGACGATTTCTCTCCGTGTGACCGTGGCCACCTGAGCCTGGTTCTGTCCTCTCCAATCTACCTCCGGCTGAGTTTCCGCCACCTCTGGGCTCTTTGTGTTTTTCTACAGTAAGTTCACTTTCCATCTCTCGCACCACCAGCATCAGGGGCTCCATGTGCAGCTCGTTAACATCATGGGGACTGGACCCTCGCTCCATATTTTCATGGCTGCACTGATCTTGGCCCCCAACACCTCTCCTCCCATCTTCTCCAGGAGGAGCCGCGTCCTTCTCCCCCTCTCTGCCCTCCTCTGAAGCGTCCCAGATCTTCTCTTTCTCCATTGCAAGTTACTGGAGGTTCTCTGTTCTATCCCTAACCCTGGGGACTTTACATGGGGGGCACTCATCACCTGGGGGTCCTCCGGGGGTGCAGAACGTCACCATCACCCCAAGATACCACCCCTAGATGTGGACCCACCACCTGCACATCTACTACCAGTTACATGCAGGTGGCTCTGCTACCTCACTATTACGGCTCCACTGGGCTCCCAAGTACCAAATACAACTCTGCACCCATTAATTCTACACTACAGTGCGCTCCTCTGCACCTACTAACGCTACACTACAGTGCGCTCCTCTGAACCCACGCTACACTACAGTGCCCTCCTCTACACCCACTAACGCTACACTACAGTGCCCTCCTCTACACCCACTAACGCTACACTACAGTGCACTCCTCCGCACCCACTAACGCTACACTACAGTGCGCTCCTCTGCACCCACTAATTCTACACTACAGTGCGCTCCTCCTCACCCACTAACGCTACCCTACAGTGCGCTCCTCTGCACCCACTAACGCTACACTACAGTGCGCTCCTCTGCACCCACTAACGCTACACTACAGTGCGCTCCTCCGCACCCACTAACGCTACACTACAGTGCGCTCCTCCGCACCCACTAACGCCACACTATAGTGCGCTCCTCTGCACCCACTAACGCTACACTACAGTGCGCTCCTCTGCACCCACTAACGCTACACTACAGTGCGCTCCTCTGCACCCACTAACGCTACACTACAGTGCGCTCCTCTGCACCCACTAACGCTACACTACAGTGCGCTCCTCTGCACCCACTAACGCTACACTACAGTGCGCTCCTCTGCACCCACTAACGCTACACTACAGTGCGCTCCTCTGCACCCACTAACGCTACACTACAGTGCGCTCCTCTGCACCCACTAACACTACACTACAGTGCGCTCCTCTGCACCCACTAACGCTACACTACAGTGCGCTCCTCTGAACCCACTAACGCTACACTACAGTGCGCTCCTCTGCACCCACTAACGCTACACTACAGTGCGCTCCTCTGCACCCACTAACGCTACACTACAGTGCGCTCCTCTGCACCCACTAACGCTACACTACAGTGCGCTCCTCTGCACCCACTAACGCTACACTACAGTGCGCTCCTCTGCACCCACTAACGCTACACTACAGTGCGCTCCTCCGCACCCACTAACGCTACACTACAGTGCACTGACAGCCGCCCTCTACTCGCCGAGAAGTACTAGCAGAGTCGCCCCCACATTGCTTCTCACACACCGCAGCTCAGGGGGCAGCGGAATCCGCTATTTCACCTTCCTTTCCCCCAGCACGGAAGCGTTAGGACTTCAAAACACTGACCCGCGTCTCTGATTACTCAGCAGTGATGCATTATGGGAAATGTAGTTCAGACAGCTCAATGAAGTGCGCATGTGCATTAGAATGGAGTCCTTATTCCAAGTTGTGAGTGTG
The DNA here is from genome assembly GCF_032444005.1 of Ranitomeya imitator. NCBI lineage: Eukaryota > Metazoa > Chordata > Amphibia > Anura > Dendrobatidae > Ranitomeya > Ranitomeya imitator. The sequence goes on from NC_091288.1 coordinate 58,053,288, forward strand.
GCAGAGGTCAGACAGGCAGTGTGTGCAGTGTGACAGGCAGTGTGTGCAGTGTGACAGTCACTGTGTGCGGTGTGACAGGCGCTGTGTGCGGTGTGACAGACATTGTGTGCGGTGTGACAGTTACTGTGTGCAGTGTGACAGGCGCTGTGTGCGGTGTGACAGGCGCTGTGTGCGGTGTGACAGGCGCTGTGTGCGGTGTGACAGGCGCTGTGTGCGGTGTGACAGGCAGTGTGTGCGGTGTGACAGTTACTGTGTGCGGTGTGACAGACATTGTGTGCGGTGTGACAGGCGCTGTGTGCGGTGTGACAGGCGCTGTGTGCGGTGTGACAGGTGCTGTGCGGTGTGACAGGCAGTGTGTGCGGTGTGACAGGCGCTGTGTGCGGTGTGACAGGCATTGTGTGCGGTGTGACAGGCGCTGTGTGCGGTGTGACAGTTACTGTGTGCGGTGTGACAGGCGCTGTGTGCGGTGTGACAGACATTGTGTGCGGTGTGACAGTTACTGTGCGGTGTGACAGGCGCTGTGTGCGGTGTGACAGACATTGTGTGCGGTGTGACAGTTACTGTGCGGTGTGACAGGCGCTGTGTGCGGTGTGACAGACATTGTGTGCGGTGTGACAGTTACTGTGTGCGGTGTGACAGTTACTATGTGCGGTGTGACTGACACTGTGTGCGGTGTGACAGTTACTGTGTGCGGTGTGACAGTTACTGTGTGCGGTGCGACAGGCGCTGTGTGCGGTGCGACAGGCCCAGTGTGCGGTGCGACAGGCCCAGTGTGCGGTGCGACAGGCACAGTGTGCGGTGCGACAGGCACTGTGTGCTAATAGTATCCCATATTAGACAGCTGGTTATAACTAGGAATAAATAACGTGGTTATTAGCAGCTGGTACATTAATGTGCAATAAATGTAGGAGGACAAATGCTGGGACAGCACTATATACAGAACTGGGCCATGCTGTGCTCCGCTGCAGGCTCACCAATCTCCCAGAAATTACAGGACAGTACGCAAAAATAGAGCACTTTTTACCCTGTCTGTAAAATAAAAAGTGTCCATGGTTTTTATGTTGAAGCTATAGAAACTTAGATTTTCACTGTAATTATCATCATTTTACAGTTTGCTGAGAAGTCAGCTAACATCTTGCTACCAGGGTTATATGTTATCAGTGGAGAGTTGACACCGTCAGTGGAGAGGTGACATCGCTATCAGTGGAGAGGTGACACTGTCAGTGGAGAGGCGACATCGCTGTCAGTGGAGAAGCGACATCGCTATCAGTGAAGAGGCGACATCGCTGTCAGAGAGGCGACATCGCTGTCAGTGGAGAGGTGACATCACTATCAGTGGAGAGGTGACATTGTCAGTGGAGAGGCGACATCGCTGTCAGTGGAGAAGCGACATCACTGTCAGTAGAGAGGCGACATCGCTGTCAGTGAAGAGGCGACATCGCTGTCAGTGGAGAGGCGACATCGCTATCATTGAAGAGGTGACATCACTATCAGTGGAGAGGTGACATTGTCAGTGGAGAGGCGACATCGCTGTCAGTGGAGAAGCGACATCGCTATCAGTGAAGAGGTGACATCGCTGTCAGAGAGTCGACATCGCTGTCAGTGGAGAGGTGACATCACTATCAGTGGAGAGGTGACATTGTCAGTGGAGAGGCGACATCGCTGTCAGTGGAGAAGCGACATCGCTGTCAGTAGAGAGGCGACATCGCTGTCAGTGGAGAGGCGACATCGCTGTCAGTAGAGAGGCGACATTGCTATCAGTGAAGAGGCGACATCGCTGTCAGTGAAGAGGCGACATCGCTGTCAGTGGAGAGGCGACATCGCTATCAGTGAAGAGGTGACATCACTATCAGTGGAGAGGTGACATTGTCAGTGGAGAGGCGACATCGCTGTCAGTGGAGAAGCGACATCGCTATCAGTGAAGAGGTGACATCGATGTCAGAGAGGCGACATCGCTGTCAGTGGAGAGGTGACATCACTATCAGTGGAGAGGTGACATTGTCAGTGGAGAGGCGACATCGCTGTCAGTGGAGAAGCGACATCGCTGTCAGTAGAGAGGCGACATCGCTGTCAGTGAAGAGGCGACATCGCTGTCAGTGGAGAGGCGACACCGCTATCAGTGAAGAGGTGACATTGCTATCAGTGAAGAGGTGACATCGCTGTCAGTGGAGAGGCGACATCGCTGTCAGTGGAGAGGCGACATCGCTGTCAGTAGAGAGGCGACATTGCTATCAGTGAAGAGGCGACATCGCTGTCAGTAGAGAGCCGACATCGCTGTGAGTAGAGAGGCGACATAGCTGTCAGTGGAGAGGCGACATCGCTATCAGTGAAGAGGTGACATCACTATCAGTGGAGAGGTGACATTGTCAGTGGAGAGGCGACATCGCTGTCAGTGGAGAAGCGACATCGCTATCAGTGAAGAGGTGACATCGCTGTCAGAGAGGCGACATCGCTGTCAGTGGAGAGGTGACATCACTATCAGTGGAGAGGTGACATTGTCAGTGGAGAGGCGACATCGCTGTCAGTAGAGAAGCGACATCGCTGTCAGTAGAGAGGCGACATCGCTGTCAGTGAAGAGGCGACATCGCTGTCAGTGGAGAGGCAACATCGCTGTCAGTAGAGAGGCGACATTGCTATCAGTGAAGAGGCGACATCACTGTCAGTAGAGAGGCGACATCGCTGTCAGTGGAGAGGCGACATTGCTATCAGTGAAGAGGCGACATCGCTGTCAGTGAAGAGGCGACATCGCTGTCAGTGGAGAGGCGACATCGCTATCAGTGAAGAGGTGACATCACTATCAGTGGAGAGGTGACATTGTCAGTGGAGAGGCGACATCGCTGTCAGTGGAGAAGCGACATCGCTATCAGTGAAGAGGTGACATCACTATCAGTGGAGAGGTGACATTGTCAGTGGAGAGGCGACATCGCTGTCAGTGGAGAAGCGACATCGCTGTCAGTAGAGAGGCGACATCGCTGTCAGTGAAGAGGCGACATCGCTGTCAGTGAAGAGGCGACATCGCTGTCAGTGGAGAGGTGACACTGTCAGTGGAGAGGCAACATCGTTATCAGTGGAGAGGTGACATCACTATCAGTGGAGAGGTGACATTGTCAGTGGAGAGGCGACATCACTGTCAGTGGAGAAGCGACATCGCTATCAGTGAAGAGGTGACATCGCTGTCAGAGAGGCGACATCGCTGTCAGTGGAGAGGTGACATCACTATCAGTGGAGAGGTGACATTGTCAGTGGAGAGGCGACATCGCTGTCAGTGGAGAAGCGACATCACTGTCAGTAGAGAGGCGACATCGCTGTCAGTGAAGAGGCGACATCGCTGTCAGTGGAGAGGCGACATCGCTATCAGTGAAGAGGTGACATCACTATCAGTGGAGAGGTGACATTGTCAGTGGAGAGGCGACATCGCTGTCAGTGGAGAAGCGACATCGCTATCAGTGAAGAGGTGACATCGCTGTCAGAGAGTCGACATCGCTGTCAGTGGAGAGGTGACATCACTATCAGTGGAGAGGTGACATTGTCAGTGGAGAGGCGACATCGCTGTCAGTGGAGAAGCGACATCGCTGTCAGTAGAGAGGCGACATCGCTGTCAGTGAAGAGGCGACATCGCTGTCAGTGGAGAGGCGACATCGCTGTCAGTAGAGAGGCGACATTGCTATCAGTGAAGAGGCGACATCGCTGTCAGTGAAGAGGCGACATCGCTGTCAGTGGAGAGGCGACATCGCTATCAGTGAAGAGGTGACATCACTATCAGTGGAGAGGTGACATTGTCAGTGGAGAGGCGACATCGCTGTCAGTGGAGAAGCGACATCGCTATCAGTGAAGAGGTGACATCGATGTCAGAGAGGCGACATCGCTGTCAGTGGAGAGGTGACATCACTATCAGTGGAGAGGTGACATTGTCAGTGGAGAGGCGACATCGCTGTCAGTGGAGAAGCGACATCGCTGTCAGTAGAGAGGCGACATCGCTGTCAGTGAAGAGGCGACATCGCTGTCAGTGGAGAGGCGACACCGCTATCAGTGAAGAGGTGACATTGCTATCAGTGAAGAGGTGACATCGCTGTCAGTGGAGAGGCGACATCGCTGTCAGTGGAGAGGCGACATCGCTGTCAGTAGAGAGGCGACATTGCTATCAGTGAAGAGGCGACATCGCTGTCAGTAGAGAGCCGACATCGCTGTGAGTAGAGAGGCGACATAGCTGTCAGTGGAGAGGCGACATCGCTGTCAGTGGAGAGGTGACATCACTATCAGTGGAGAGGTGACATTGTCAGTGGAGAGGCGACATCGCTGTCAGTGGAGAAGCGACATCGCTGTCAGTAGAGAGGCAACATCGCTGTCAGTAGAGAGGCGACATTGCTATCAGTGAAGAGGCGACATCGCTGTCAGTAGAGAGGCGACATCGCTGTCAGTGGAGAGGCGACATTGCTATCAGTGAAGAGGCGACATCGCTGTCAGTGAAGAGGCGACATCGCTGTTAGTGGAGAGGCGACATCGCTATCAGTGAAGAGGTGACATCACTATCAGTGGAGAGGTGACATTGTCAGTGGAGAGGCGACATCGCTGTCAGTGGAGAAGCGACATCGCTGTCAGTAGAGAGGCGACATCGCTGTCAGTGAAGAGGCGACATCACTGTCAGTGAAGAGGCGACATCGCTGTCAGTGGAGAGGCGACATCGCTATCAGTGAAGAGGTGACATCGCTGTCAGTGGAGAGGCGACATCGCTGTCAGTGGAGAGGCGACATCGCTGTCAGTAGAGAGGCGACATCGCTGTCAGTAGAGAGGCGACATTGCTATCAGTGAAGAGGCGACATCGCTGTCAGTAGAGAGGCGACATAGCTGTCAGTGGAGAGGCGACATCGCAATCAGTGAAGAGGCGACATCGCTCAGTGAAGAGGCGACACCGCTGTCAGTGGAAAGGCGACATCGCTATCAGGGAAGAGGCGACATCGCTCAGTGAAGAGGCGACATCACTGTCAGTAGAGAGGCGACATCGCTGTCAGTGGAGAGGAGACAGCGCTGTCAGTGGAGAGGTGACATCGCTGTCAGTGGAGAAGCGACATCCCTGTCAGTGGAGAGGCGACATCGCTGTCAGTGGAGAGGCGACATTGTCAGTGGAGAGGTGACATCGCTGTCAGTGAAGAGGTGACATCACTATCAGTGAAAAGGCGACATCGCTATCAGTGGAGAGGCGGCATCGCTGTCAGTAGCGAGGTGACATCGCTGTCAGTGGAGAGGTGACATCGCTGCCAGTGGAGAGGCGACATCGTTATCATTGGAAAGACGACATCGCTGCCAGTGGAGAGGCGACATCCCTATCAGTGGAGAGGTGACATCGCTGTCAATAGAGGCGACATCACTGTCAGTGGAGAGGTGACATCGCTGCCAGTGGAGAGGCGGCATCGCTGTCAGTGGCGAGGCGACATCGCTGTCAGTGGAGAGGCGACATCGCTGTCAGTAGTGAGGTGACATTGCTGTCAGTGGAGAGGTGACATCGTTGTCAGTGGGGAGGTGACATCGTTGTCAGTGGAGAGGTGACATCGCTGTCAGTGGAGAGGCGACATCCCTGTCAGTGGGGAGGCGACATCGCTGTCAGTGGGGAGGTGACATCGCTGTCAGTGCAGAGGTGACATCGCTATCAGTGGAGAGGTGACCGCTGTCAGTGGAGAGGTGACATCGCTGTCAGTGGAGAGGTGACCGCTGTCAGTGGGGAGGTGACATTGTTGTCAGTGGAGAGGTGACATCGCTGTCAGTGGAGAGGCGACATCCCTGTCTGTGGGGAGGTGACATCGCTGTCAGTGGAGAGGTGACATCGCTATCAGTGGAGAGGTGACATCGCTGTCAGTGGAGAGGTGACATCGCTGTCAGTGGAGAGGTGACATCGCTATCAGTGGAGAGGTGACATCGCTGTCAGTGGAGAGGTGACATCGCTGTCAGTGGAGAGGTGACATCGCTGCCAGTGGAGAGGTGACATCGCTGTCAGTGGAGAGGTGACATCGCTATCAGTGGAGAGGTGACATCGCTGTCAGTGGAGAGGTGACATCGCTGTCAGTGGAGAGGTGACATCGCTGCCAGTGGAGAGGCGACATCGCTATCATTGGAAAGACGACATCGCTGCCAGTGGAGAGGCGACATCCCTATCAGTGGAGAGGTGACATCGCTGTCAATAGAGGCGACATCACTGTCAGTGGAGAGGTGACATCGCTGCCAGTGGAGAGGCGACATCGCTGTCAGTGGCGAGGCGACATCGCTGTCAGTGGAGAGGCGACATCGCTGTCAGTAGTGAGGTGACATTGCTGTCAGTGGAGAGGTGACATCGTTGTCAGTGGGGAGGTGACATCGTTGTCAGTGGAGAGGTGACATCGCTGTCAGTGGAGAGGCGACATCCCTGTCAGTGGAGAGGCGACATCGCTGTCAGTAGTGAGGTGACATTGCTGTCAGTGGAGAGGTGACATCGTTGTCAGTGGAGAGGTGACATCGCTGTCAGTGGAGAGGCGACATCCCTGTCAGTGGAGAGGTGACATCGCTGTCAGTGGAGAGGCGACATCCCTGTCAGTGGAGAGGTGACATCGCTGTCAGTGGAGAGGTGACATCGCTATCAGTGGAGAGGTGACCGCTGTCAGTGGAGAGGTGACATCGCTGTCAGTGGAGAGGTGACCGCTGTCAGTGGGGAGGTGACATCGTTGTCAGTGGAGAGGTGACATCGCTGTCAGTGGAGAGGCGACATCCCTGTCTGTGGGGAGGTGACATCGCTGTCAGTGGAGAGGTGACATCGCTATCAGTGGAGAGGTGACATCGCTGTCAGTGGAGAGGTGACATCGCTGTCAGTGGAGAGGCGACATCGCAATCAGTGGAAACAAGACATCGCTGTCAGTGAATATAGCTTTAGACCATATGAGGCTGGTATAGTTACTTTGAAAATCCATGTCACAGTGGCGGTATAACCCTAATATTAGGATGAACGCTTTATGAGTCTAGCTAGATGTAAAATGCCCACGTTAATATCAGGCAGGTAAATGTTCAAAAATAATTTTACTGCTAATTTGATACATTTTTATAGTAAGTATACCAACGTCATCAAGTCTAAAATATCTTTATAACCTCATAAGAATAATAAAGTACTGTTACTTTACAGCTCTTCTTCCTGTACAACTCCTTCAGTAACATGGTGTCCCATGTAAAATAAAAGCAACATATAATCACCTCCCAGATCGGTCGATTTTTTTTTTTTAACCATGTTCACCAAATGCTAAAACTGACCTGTCATTATGATTCTCCAGGTCATTACGAGATCATAGACACCAAACATGTCTAGTTTCTTTTTTATTTAGGTGGTGAAAAAAAATCCAAAGTTTGTTAAAAAAAAAAGAAGCGCCATTTTCTGATAATCGTAGTGCAGCGCCCCAGAGATCTGGTCGTTGCAGTATGACACTCTGCCGCTAAGGGGAGTGATGGTACATCTGATGGCACTAAGGAGTTCTCCTGACCAGGTATCACTAGAACAAATTACACTTCACACTCCTGCCACTAGGGGGAGAAAAAGGCTTTATTTATTGGGCCACTCCTCACACTGGTAAAACTAGGGGCTGGGGAGGAAGTTAGTCAGAAGCTGACTGGGTTGGATTCAGGCAATATCCCGTGGCAGGGGGTGTTGCAGGGAGAAGGCACAGGGGGTCCCTGTCAGGCGTGGAAACCTGGCAGGTGCCTAGCGAACAGAACAGAACGTGACGGAGCCGCGCCTGCACACCCTGCGGCGGTATCCTAAGAAAGAGACACGAAGGGAAGGATATTGTGGAACTGTGTAAACGAGATCAAGCACAAAGGAGAGCCAGTAAGAGTCGTGCCGAGAGAGGAAGGCAACATCCTACTGAGGCGCGTAGTCGGTGGCCGGAACACCGTAGGAGTAACTGACTTCAGGCCTTACTTCAAACTCCGCTGGACAGTCAGTCATAGGTTGGCTGTCTACCTTCTACACCTACGAAGACATAGGGGGCAACATTGGGAGAGGGGCGTCTCTAGGGTCCCGGAAGACCTCCAAGCCTTCCCGTCATACGGGTGGCGTCCTAGCCATAACATTCCTGGGGGACGTTAGAAACTAGTAACATCTGGAACCAAAGAACGAGAGAGAGCTGTAGAGAACGAACGAACGAGAACAGCAGTTGTGAGGACTATTCCGAATGCTCAGCAGGATAGGACTACAACACACAGGCGCTATTGGTAGGCAACGATTTCCATCTATGAAGGAAGCTCTGGAAGTGCCCATCGGACCGGCCGGTCTCTGAAAGCCCTGTTAAACGTACTCTGGATAGAGGATCCTGAAGCCTTCAGTAAAGAGGTAAAGAGACTGCAACCTTGTGTCCTCATTATTAACTGCACCTCACACCATCACCATCTACCTTACTGGGAAGCCCTGGGGACATACTTCACCTGTGGGAAGGTATACCATCCAGCTGCCATTCCATCACCCCAGTGGACCCCACAGCAGCGTCGGTCACCCTGACCGAACACCACAGGTGGCGTCACGAACCCTTGACAGACTGCAATACCACTTCCATTGGACGCCCCTTAGCAGGGTCGCGGACCGGGTCTAGCCACCGTGACAGCCTCAGAACCGAACCGCGTGGCCCTGCGTCTGGGGGCCCTCCAGTAGCGTCTCCATTTTTCGGGATCTCGGGTTGAGAGAGCTCTTATTCTTAGGCTGACAAGCTGAAGGTTTTAATGATACCATTTTGGTGCAGATAAGATCATTTGATCGTCCGTTACTGCATTTTAATGCAATGTTGTGGCTACCAAGAAAACGTAATTCTGGCGATTAGCGATCAGGTTATCCCTTTTTTTTATTAATAGAGTGGGCGATTCTGAACGCAGCGATACCAAATATGTGTATGTTTGACTTTTTTATTGTTTTATTTTGAATGGGGTGAAACGGGGGTGATTTGAACTTTTATATATTTTTTATTTTTTTCATATTTTTTAAAACATTTTTTTTCACTTTTGGCTTGCTTAAATAGTCTCCATGGGAGACTAGAAGCTGCCATAACCCAATCGGCTCTGCTACATACAGGCGATGATCAGATCACCTGTATGTAGCAGAATTGCTGACTTGCTATGAGCACTGACCACTGGGCGGAGCTCATAGCAATCCAGCAGTGACAACCATAGAGGTCTCCAGGAGACCTCTGGTTGTCATGCGAACCCATCGGTGACCCCCGATCACGTGACGGGGTCACCGATGAGCGGATTTCCGGCATGATTGCCGGAAATACATATTATAAATGCCGCTGTCAGCGTTTGACCCGATTCAACCTGCGGCTGTTCCAGGCACATGTCAGCTGTTCGAAACAGCTGACATGTGCCGGGAAAGATGGGGGCTCAGCGTCGGAGCCCACATCAAAGGGGGAGACATGACATGTGCCGTACTAGTACGGCGTATGTTGTAAAAGGGTTTAAATGTTATTTTTTTCTTTTACAGGCTCTTAGTTTCCCTGCACATTCAAGTTTAATGTGGTCTGTAGCCATAAATCAGCTTAGAGGAGCACTGAGTCAGATAAATACATTTCACAAACTTTCCTTTTAGACTGTGAGAGCAAGATCACTGATGGCCTCTCCATTAGTGGCCGGTCACTTTCTCTTACTGCAGGTTTCATCAAACACTGATCTGCACTTCTGTCCATACAAAGGCTCCTGGTGGAGGAAAATGAGACCAGACCTGTCCTTCAGCCTCCTCCAATTGTGAAACAACTCACATGCTGGTCACATGTATGGTCACATGCTCCTTCACAACAGCCAATACATTTGGATAGAATTCCTCGCCAAAAAGTGCAAAATTTGTAATGAAACCCAATTGAAAAATTTTTTTAGCCCTAAAAGTAAATTGTTGAATTAAAAAAAAAATTGTCCCCAAAAGATGGCAAATCTGTGATGCTGAGTCACTACGCACAGACAAGTCATTAGACATGGTAGTCAGGAGGTCTGAGGTCCTATACCAGGAGGGCTTGAAGTACAGAGGAGTAAGTCACAGGCATGGTCAAGAAACAGTCTGGGGTCAAATGCCAGGAGGGTACGTTAAAACCAGGGAATACAACAAACGGATAGCCTGAGGCCAATTCCAGGGTCAGATACCTAAAGTCAGAGAGCATCAAAAGCAGAAGGGGGAGTCCACAATAGAAGTTACAACAAATCCAAGTCCAGCATCAGGGTTAGAGGAAAGAGACGCAGAGTTAAACAAACACATCCAGCTCAGGCAAAGCTACAACTGACACTGACTGCGAGCAGCTAGCCAGCTAAATACCTTGCAAATGATTACAGAAGGGAGGCACCTGAGGATATGTCCACACGTGAAACCAGATAGAGCAGCAGGGCTGTCAATCAAAATGCTGACAGCCCAGCACGCCCCAGGATCAGATGAGATGACTGAACTGTCAATCACACAACCAACAGTCCAGCACACTCCACATTCCATAGGACGGCTGAGCTGTCACTCACAATGTTCCTAGACCACAGTCAGTTATGAAACCGTGACACAACCATTTTAACTTGCGTTATGCCACCCTCCTGAATAAATAATGTAGCACAGTGCTTAAAGTATCAGTTGAGTTAGTTAGAATTTTTTCTTTATTAATTCTGTCACTTTTACTCCAAAATATAATTCATCTAGTATTAGTTTATTTAGTTGTTTTTTTTCTATCTGAAAATTAATGGAATACTTCTCTTCAGTTAGGTCATGTGAACTCATGGTGAACCCCCTGGGAATTATATGGCTTTATGTTCTCTGAAGGGGTTCACCATTTCCTGTGTATGCTCTTGTATAATTAAATTGCTTGGACTGTAACAGTGAAGTTCTTTACAGTAGGGGGGAGGAGAACTCCTATCACACTTACTGATGATGACTTAACATCTCCTGTCAAACAGTTATAATGTAGCAGATGACAATTTGGCCTCCCCAACTGCATAGTTATAATATATCAGCTTGTTTAGTAGAATATTAAAGAGAGTGTAATCACATTCTTACCACAGCATGCAGTAATATAGTACTTGCTCTGGCTGCCTATGTGATGCTGTACATCAGCGGATTGATAGCAGAGCATATAGGGAAAAAATGCAGAGTAGTGATGAGCGAGTGTACTCGTTGCTCGGGTGGTCTCCAAGTATTTGTAAGTGCTCAGAGATTTAGTTCTCATTGCCGCAGCTGAATGATTTACAGCTATTAGCCAGCTTGATTACATGTGGGGATTTCCTAGCAAACAGGCAACCCCCTCATGTACTCAGGATGGCTAATAGCTATAAATCATTCAGCTGCAGGGATGAAAACTAAATCTCCGAACACTAACAAATACTCGGAGATCATCCGAGCAGCGAGTTTATTTGCTCATCACTAATGCAGAGCGAAATCTGAGAATTTGAGGACTGAACAGATGCAAAGGGAAGGTCGATCTGCCTAAAAAAAAAAACAAGATGGATCATACTCGTATATTTTGTGCTTATTCTGTCCCATGAAATCACAAGTCCCAGGAGAAGTGTTACTGGTTGACGTGTTTCCAACCTACTGGTTCTAACACATAACTTGGTTTTGCATAAACAAAAAGACAAGATATTTTACAGGTTGGATCTGTCTTTTTTGGCTTGCGTCTCATGTTGTGGATTGGGCACTGCACAGGTCAGTGCATTTTACATGTGTGCCTGGTAGTAAGTACACTATATATTAAAAAAAAGGTTTAGAGTGTGAAAAACAGTCAGGTGGGAGGTGGGGAGATTGAAAAAAATGCTAGACTGCTTCCCTAACTAGTGTTGTATTAATGGAGATACAGTATATAAGTAGTAAACACAATGTACATTACTATTGTTATCCTGTATAACTGAAAAATTATTAAAGCAATTTTTAAATATTTCTAAATTTAAAAAAAAAAATCATCATTTTGCTCTTTAGTCCAATAGGCATAAAAAGTGGTCCATAATATCCCTAATGCTTTGCCTCATTATTCTTGCCCAGACAGTTTATCCCTTTGATTCTTGGGGCTCCTTTTGCGGCTTCTCTCTGCAGTTACTATAGCACCGACCACAGTGACCGCCACCGTTAATGTGATCATCAGCACAGTTACAGTTTCTGCTGCACAGAGTTGAGTATCCAGTGAGCGGAGGGCTCTCCCCTTCAAAGCTGGGGGATCTGCACAATTTAATTCTTCTCCATCTTCCAGACTTATTCTCTGCAAACTTCTCAACTTGCCAAACATACGCTGCAAATCGCAATCACATTCCCAAGGATTTGATGACAGCAAAAGTAGAGTCCCAGATGACGGCAAGCTACTCAGAGTTTGGAAGCGTAGGTGGCGTAATTTGTTATTTTGTAGATTAAGATATGCGAGAGAATGGAGAGGTGTGAAGACTCCAGGAGGCAGATTATTGATGTGATTTCCTGACAAATCAAGGAATTCAAGTCTTTGCAGAACTGAAAAGTCATCATTTTTTAGGCTTTGCAGCTGATTGTTCTGGAGCTGAAGATGACGAAGTTTCGTAAGAGACCTAAAAGCTCCAGAATCCAGACTTAAAATGAGATTTCCTTGCAGATCCAATAGCTCCAAATTATGCAAGTGGTGGAAACTGTACTTAGAAATACGATGCAGTAGATTCTGTGCAAGAAACAGATGTGTAAGGGAATCAAGTCCCAAGGAGAAACCCACACTCAGATTTTCTATCTTATTTCCACGTAGATCCAGGATTTGTAGACTCTGTAAACCCTTCCAGGAGCCATTTCCCACACGTAAGATTGCATTTTGGGCCAGAAGAATTGTTCGGAGCCTCCACAGGTTATGTAAAGGAGGAAAAGTATGTAGGGAGCAGCTGGAAAGGTCCAGAAATTCTGTTGTCAATGGAGGAAGGATAAGGATGGATGATAGATTTGTCCCCGAGCAGTTCACAAACAATGACCTTGAGTCACAAAAGCACAGAGATGAGCAAAGGGAATGAGTGCCGATGACGGATGTGGGCAAAACTATCAGCAGCTGAAGCCATTGTGCTGGGGATGACGGCCACATCTGGAAAAGGAGGCGCATTGTATCTCTGCAACAAAATAAACATACACAATATATCAAGGTTATAATACTGGATTACAAAGCACTCTTTATGATCAGCTACCCCCCAAAATTAAGATAATTGATGACGTAACCCCAGGTCATGTCTTCCACCAAACAATTGTATCCTCTCTTAGAACACAGGAACTTTTTCAGCTGTTTTGCCAACTATATTACATGTCTGCTACACTATTATTGTATTAATATTTTAACCAGAAAATGGTTATTTTGCATTAATATTTAGGTGATGTGTTGCAAATAGATAAAAAAAAAAAAGAAAGAAAGAAAGCGAGCTTACCTTCATCTGGAGGGATTCTGAGTGTCTCTGTGTATCTAGGGGACTTAGCTCGAATACAGCAGGTCAGGCGGTCACAGCTTTTGTTCTCCCAGAGAGGTGCTGATATGTGTGTAAGACAAGAACGGGACACTGAGAGCTTGTGAAATTCACCCAGAGGAGTTATACGCTTCAGAAACATTGTCAACTGTGGTGTCACTCAATACTGCAATGTTTGCACCCTTCACTGCTATTCTGTCAGTCTATTTGCTATCAATGGTATTCATTTCCCAGTTCACATAAATAGCCTTAATACTAAATAGGTATCTCAAGTGACGTTTAAAGGATATCTTTTACCAGACGGAATGGCATCTATAAGGTGCCTTTAAAAAATGTTTTAAAAAAGTTTACAGTCCCCAAAAAAGCTTGGAAGCCTATGTACAACATCTCACAGGTTTTATTATTGCTCATTTGCTTCTAAAATGCAACATTGAAGCAACTTTATAAACAGTCCTTCTATTATTATAAATCTTTCTGGATTTGTTTTCTCATTTTGACTCTCATAGTTGTGGTCTATCTATGATGTCAATTACAGGCCTCTCTCATCTTTTTAAGTGGGAGAACTTGCACAATTGGTGGCTGGCTAAATACTTTTTTTCCCCACTGTATCTGCTGACAGATGTATCCAAGCTATGAGGCCAGCACAAAAAAAGGAATTTAGAATGTAAATATCATGGCTAGCCCTGCTATATATTTAAAATACTGTATTTTTCAGACTATAAGACGAACCGGACCATAAGGCGCACCCCAAATTTTCAGAAGGAAAATAGGGGAAAAAAAAAATGAATGTCAAATGAGGGTCCGTCTTACACCCCGAATTCAGCTTACCGGAGGTGGATTGGCAGCGCTGGTGGAGCGTGGTCACAGGGGGTGCTCAGTGGTCCGGCAATATGACTCCCAACCCAGGCTGGTGCGGCGGCCTCCAGGAAATCCCATTCCATGCTGGTGTGGCTGGTGTGGGCAGGTGCGGCTGGTGTGGGCAGGTGAGGCGGTGGTGCTCTGTGGAGCGGGGGGGGGGGGGCTCTGCCGGCATTTTGTGAAAGTCCGGAGGCCCCATACATTCAATGCTGCAATGTGGTGGCCTCTGGGAAAATCTGAGCATGCGCCGGCCCCCACGGCCATTTTCCAGGAGGCCACCGTATCGCAGAAATGGATGTGCGGGGCCTCCGGGCTTTGACAAAATGCCGGTGGAGCCCCCCCGCACCACAGAGCAAACCTGCTGCACCAGCCTGGGAAAGGGAGTGTGATCATCACCTGGCAGTGTTGGACCAGGACCGCCGCAGAATCGCCCAACTCCTGCTGGCGCCACAGTAATTGTAACTATAGTATATTCCGACTATAAGACGTACCCCCATTTTCCCCAAAAATGTTTTGGGGGGGCAAAGTACATCTTATAGTCTGAAAAATACGGTATACAATATAGGAATTATTTTGTCAGTGTGAGCTCTATATTGTTAACATATTTTTATTTTATTTTAAACAATACATAATAATACATATAGACGAGAATGTCAAAGTGGCAAAAGCGTGTCTCAAAGAAACGGCCATATATCTACTGTATTTTTCGGACTATGAGACACTTTTTTCCTCCAAAAATGTGGAGGAAAATGGGGGGAGTGTTGTATAGTCTGGATGTACCAGCTGTGACTGTGGTGGGGAGGTTGGGGAGCCCCCATGGGAGTGAAATGCGGTGAATATTAATTTCTCTTAAGTAGTGGCACATGTGACCGCCAGCAGCTGCAGGAAGGCTCCACCGGACACTGTGCAGAGCATTGAGTATTCCGGCAGCTGTCCTTTGGATTGCAAGCAGCGCATGACATCCCTGCAATGAGCTGCTTACAAGCATAAAGCAGCTGCTGGCATCCGAACAAGATGCTGCAAGGAAGCGCCTGGAAGGTAAGTGTAATGGTTTATTTTTTTTCATTATTTTCTGATGGGGCCATGCATACCAGGATGAGGGTGGGGCCAATCATACCAGGACCGGTATGGGGGTCAATCATACCAGGTTAAGAATGGTGCCCTGCATACCAGGACGAGATGGGGGCCCTGAATACTAGGATAGGGATGAGGGCGATCATTCCTGCCAGGATAGGGATGAGGAGGACCATTTCTACCATGATAGGGATGATCGGGCCATGCCTACCAGCAGGGCCGGACTGGGACTAAAATTCAACCCTGGCATTTGAAGTTACACAGGCCCACTTGTCACATGGTGACTGTATAATATCTTTGTACACTTGTAGGCAGGGCCGGTTTTAGGCAAAGTGGGGCCCTAGGCAAAGTTTAAAATGGGGCCCCAAATGCTAACATATTGCGCATCACACAAAAGCATTTCGGTTGTATTTACAAGCGCTGAGTTCAGGCCGCTAAATGAGTTTGATCGACAATATTGAAGTTGTTCAACGCTTGTTTCCCGGCCTCTTTCCACCGTCTGAGACAGAATGATGGGACAGAACGATCACTAACAGATCACCATACAGTATCATGTTATCAGCAGCACATCTACAGTTTACACCGGCGATGCGCTGCTGAGAACAATGATTTTTGTTCCGGCAAAAACAATCTGAATATGCAGCATTTTACTTGTTTAGTAAAATACACCCCATAGTCCTCCATATATTATAATGTGCACTACAGTCCTCCATATAGTATAATACACTCCCTATAGTCCTCCATATATTAAAATACACTGCTCAGTCCTCCATATAGCATAATACACTCCTCATAGTGCTCCTTATAGTATAATGCACCGCCATAGTCATCCATGTAGTACAATTCACTTCCCATAGTATAATGCACCCCATAGTTCTTCATATAGTATAACATATTCCCCATAGTCCTCAATACAGTATAATGCAGCCCACATACAGTATAATGCAGCCACCACCCTACAGAGTATAATGCAGCCACCCCAGAGTATAATGTAACCCCCATAGAATATAATGCAGCCCCATCAGAGTATGATGCAATCATCCCTCATAAAATCTAATACAGCCCCCATAGAATATAATACAGCCCACCTCCCCATAATATATAATGTAGCCCCCCATAGAATATAATGCAGCCCCCCATAGTATATAAGACAGCCTCCCCCATAGAATATAATATACCCCCATAGTATATAACACAGCCTCCCCTACAGAATATAATATACCCCTGCAATAGTATATAACACAGCCACATAGTATATAACACGGCCTCCCCCATAGAATATAATATACCCCCTAGAGTATATAGCACAACTTGCATAGTATATAGAGCACAGCCCACACAGGGGTATATAGAGCACAGCCCACACAGGGGTATATAGAGCACAGCCCACACAGGGGTATATAGAGCACAGCCCACACAGGGGTATATAGAGCACAGCCCACACAGGGGTATATGGAGCGCCCCAGACACAGGGCCACGAGTTCTTGGTACCGGGCCTCTCTGGTTCAGTTCTGAAGCTGTCACGGTGGCTTGACCCGGTCCGCGACCCTGCTAAGGGGCGTCAAATAAAGGTGGTACAGTCTGTCAGGGGTTCGCGACGCCACCTGTGGTGTTCGGTCAGGGTGACCGACGCTGCTGTGGGGTCCGCTGGGGTGATGGAATGGCAGCTGGATGGTATACCTTCCCACAGGTGAAGTATGTCCCCAGGGCTTCCCAGTAAGGTAGATGGTAATGGTGTAGGGTGCAGTCAATAACGAGGACACAGGGTTACAGTCTCTTTACTGAAGACTTCAGGATCCGCAATCCAGAGCATGTTTAACAGGGCTATCTGAGACCGGCCGGTCCGATGGGCACATACAGAGTTTCCTTCGCAGATGGAAATCGTTGCCTACCACTAGCGCCTGTGTGTTGTAGTCCTACCCTGCTGAGCATTCGGAATAGTCCTCACAACTGCTGTTCTCGTTCGTTCGTTCTCTACAGCTCTCTCTTTCTTTGGTTCCAGATCTTTCTAGTTCAACGTCCCCCAGGGGTATATAGAGCACAGCCCACACAGAGGTATATAGAGCACAGCCCACACAGGGGTATATAGAGCACAGCCCACACAGGGGTATATAGAGCACAGCCCACACAGGGGTATATAGAGCACAGCCCACACAGGCGTATATAGAGCACAGCCCACACAGGGGTATATAGAGCACAGCCCAGAGCCCACATAGGAGTATATACAGCACAGCCCAGAGCCCACATAGGGGTATATACAGCACAGCCCAGAGCCCACATAAGGGTATATACAGCAGGGGTGTCAAACTGCATTCCTCAAGGGCTGCAAACAGGTCATGTTTTCAGGATTTCCTTGCATTGCACTGGGGCAATGCTGGAGACCCTGGGGCAGATTGCTGGGCACACTGGGGCAGATTGCTGGACACACTGGGGCAATGCTGGGGCAAATACTGTTGCCATTTAAAACAGTATACTCAAAAAATAAAATAAATACATCACTGCAGTAATAACATCCCTTAATTAGCCCCTATGGTAATAATATTCCCCACCCTGGCCCCGTTTATCTCATTCCTAGCTCCAGCCATATGTTCTCGCATCCTGCCCTCATGAGTATCCATTCTACACCATATGATCTCCCCATCCTGCCCCATCTGTCTCCATTGTATCCATCCTGCCCCATGATCCAATCCTGCCCCATGTCTTTAATTCTGCCCCGTGTCTCCAATCATGCCCCGTATCTACATTCTGCCCATGCCTCCAGTCCTGCCCCCAGTGTGTCCAGCAATCTGCCCCAGGGCCCAATCTGTCCCCTCCGGGCCCTGGTTCGACGGGCAACCCGAGTCCTTTTATCGGCTTACCCCCTCCGGGAGTACCGCTGAACTCTGTGTCTGTTGCTGCGTCCGGCCCTAGTGAAGCTGATATCACCTCACGTTTTTCCGGTTGCTGTATTATATATAATGAATACAGCCGCAGATCCGGTATCCGTCTTTGCGCCTGTTCTGGGTAGTGATTAATGCTACCCGGTTCTCACAATGTCCTTTTTCTCTGTCCCTCTTCTCCTCAGGCTGGTGATTTGGGCCTGGAAACCGTCATAGGGCTGTTAGAAATTCAGCTGTATGACCTCTCACTTTCAACTCCTTAGCCCAACTGCCAGTTCTTCTCTCAGACCAGAATGGATCAAGGGGAGTCTCTGGAGCTCCCCCTTCTGGCCGGAGGTGGTAGTGCAGTCTTGCTATTTTAGTATTTGTATTTAGTGTCAGTAACTGTTTTTGTGGCAAATACCCCTAGGGGTGCCACATTCCCCCTTAGTTAAGAACAGTACTCCGGGACTGTGGGACGATAACATTTTGAAATAACAATTAATATGTACAGAGTCTTAAAAATGAAAAGTTACAAAAACCACTCAAGGAAACAAAAATAGAGTTCTGTAAAAAGTCACTTCAAATAGCGTCCATTAATACAGTTCTATCCTTGAAGGTACTAGGAAAGGCACTGCACTTTGTGTCCAGGAATTTAGTTCCATTTTTCCAACGGAGTTATCAATATAAAGTCTAAAGAAAGTTCAAAAAGAGCAAAAAGCAAAGTTCAAAAAGCAGACTTTCCAGAGTTTTGATTTAGCGCCTCCGGGCTGATAAAAAGTTCAAGAATATGCAAGAAGTTCATACATACAAGTCTCTGTAGGTACTGGGCTTAAACGTTGCAGAATGATAACAATGACTATAGTTTTATAGTTGGTAATCCACATACCTGGCTGGTAATTGACCCTGGGTACTACGCTGTGATCTACGTAATAGCGGTGTCTCTTCATGTGGTGTACTACTGTCTACTGTGGATGTAGTATCTGCCCGCTCTGCTAAAGATAATTCCACGACTATGGAGTTGGCAAGTCCACCGTGAATGGGATTACTCTGATCAGGAATCTGTTCTTCCTGGCCTGGAACCTACTGTAGTACGGGGTCAGCCTCTTCCTGTCTTGGGACTTCTGGTATTAGGTTCGGTGTTGGGTAAAAGGCCACCATGGGAACCACTACTGCACCATGGTATGTTAGTAGGGTTTTGGGAAAGTCTCCTATACAGGTGTGATACATTTCCTCTTCTTTTTCCTTTACTGGTTGGACCTGCATGGGTTGAATAACTTGTGGTTCTGGCTGGACAACTTCTGGCTCTTTCAATGCTTCTGGACATAATTTAAGATTGTCTCTTGACACTAGTAAAGATGTTAAGCCTCCGTTTTTGCTAATGAGACACATTTTAGGATTATCCATTCTTGTTGGTAAAACTGTGTAGGGTACGGCTTCCCACTGATTGTCTAGTTTATTGGTTCGACGATTTCTCTTGAGCACTTGGTCACCCGGTCTTAATGGGGTCGCTAGAGCATTCTGGTTGAAAGTTCGCTCTTGTCTTTCTCTAGTTTGCTGAAGGCTTCTTTCCACACTCTCTTGCACTTGGCGATACTGCTTTTGCCGTATGATATCCCAATTGGAGTCTTGAACTTCTGCGTCTGGTTTCACAATTCCCATTTCTAGATCGATTGGTAATTGGCCGGGTCTTGCACGCATAAGGTAAGCTGGGGTGCAGTTGGTGTAGCTCACCGGGACATGATTATACAGATCCACCAAGTCAGGCAATTTCTCTGGCCATTGATTCCTTTCTGTCTCAGGTAAAGTCTTTAGTAGGTCTATTACAATATGGTTCATCTTCTCGCATAAGCCGTTTGTTTGTGGATGATAGGCCGTCGTCCGGATCTTTTTGCAACCATACATATTACAGAATTCTCTGAAGATCTCTGATTCAAAGGCTGTACCTTGGTCGGTGAGAACCTGTTCCGGATATCCATGGGGTCTACAAAAGTACATTTGGAACGCTTTGGTTGCTGTTTTTGCTGTCAGATCTTTTATGGGTACTACTACCAAGAAGCGTGAATAATGGTCCACGATGGTCAAGGCATAGACATAGCCGGACCGGCTTGGTGTCAACTTCACGTGGTCCATGGCTACAAGTTCAAGTGGTTGTTTGGTGATTATGGGCTGCAGTGGTGCTCTTTGGTTCTTTTGATCGTTTCTTCTGAGGTTGCACGGGCCACAATTTCTGCACCACTGTTCAATTGATTTTCTCATCCCGACCCAATAAAATCTTTCTCTTAGAAGTACTTCTAACTTTTTCCAACCGAAGTGACCAGCACCATTATGGTAAGCTTCGAGGACCATCTTGACATCTTGTTTAGGCACGATAATTTGCCAAACCAATTCATGTGTTTTCGGATTGGTGTACCTTCTACAGAGCTTCCCTTGATACAGGAACATTTTGCCTCTCTCTTTCCAGAGTTGATGCGTCTCTTCTGGGGCATCCTCATCGGGATATGCACTTTGCTCAGTTAGCAGTTCCTTCACCAACTTCACAGCCGGATTGCTGTCTTGGGTGTCAGCCCATCTATGGTGTGCTAACGGATTAAAATTCACCTCTTGCTGTTTCTGATAGGTACTTGACTGATGATGTTTTGCCTTGGGATGATGGAAGGCTGGTAGTTCAATTTCTTCAAGCGACCCCGTTTCTTCTTCTACATCTCTCAAGTGTGGCATCCGGGATAGGGCATCGGCATTTCCATTCTTGCGACCTGCTCGATACTTGATTATGAAGTTGTAATTAGATAACCGGGCTATCCATCGCTGTTCTAACGCACCTAATTTGGCTGTGTCCAGATGGGTCAACGGATTGTTGTCAGTATAGACAATAAATTCTGCAGCGGCCAGATAGTGTTTGAAACGTTCAGTCACAGCCCAAACTACTGCCAGTAGTTCCAATTTGAAGGAGCTGTAATTTTCTGAATTTCTTTCAGTAGGCCGGAGCTTTCTACTTGCAAAGGCGATGACTTTCTCCCGACCTTCTTGCTTTTGTGACAGCACCGCTCCTAGTCCCACATTACTGGCATCGGTGTAGAGGATGAAAGGTTGATGGTAATCTGGGTATGCCAGAACCTCTTCTCCGGTTAGTGCCTTCTTTAGTTGTTCAAAGGAGTCTTCCCTTTCGTCGTTCCACTGAAAAAGAGGGTTTCGGTTTGAAGGTTTCTTCGTCTGCCCTACCAAGGTGTCTTGCAAGGGTGCTGCCAACTTGGTAAATCCTTTTATAAATCTGCGATAGTAACCCACCAATCCCAGGAATTGTCTCACTTCTTTTGCGCTGGTAGGTCTTGGCCAATCCCTTATGGCGCTTATTTTCTCGGTATCTGGTGCTACTCCCTCCGAACTCACGATGTGTCCCAGGTACTGTACCTTTGGCTTGAGAAGGTGACATTTGGATGGCTTGACTTTCATGCCATACCTGGATAAGGCTTCGAACACTTCTGCCAGGTCTATTAAGTGTTGTTCGTAAGTCTTTGAGTAGACGATCACATCATCTAGGTACATGAGGACGGTCTCGAAGTTCTTGTGTCCGAGGCAGCATTCCATCAGCCGCTGGAAGGTACCGGATGCGTTGCAGAGTCCGAACGGCATGCGATTAAATTCACATAGACCCATTGGTGTGGTGAATGCCGTTTTGTCCTTATCTCTCTCAGCCACAGGGACTTGCCAATACCCGCTTGTTAAGTCTAAGGTGGAAAAATAATTAGCAGATTTCAAAGCAGTTAAGGACTCTTCTATCCTAGGCAAGGGGTAGGCGTCTTTATGGGTGATGTTATTAATCTTCCGGTAGTCTACGCACATTCTCATGGTTCCGTCCTTTTTTTTGACAATCACTAGAGGGGCCGCCCAGGGGCTACAGCTGTCTCTTATTACCCCGGCCTGTTTCATCTCCCTCAGCATATCTTTTGCACACTGATAGTGAGCGGGCGGTATGGGTCTATATCTTTCTTTTATTGGGGGATGGTCACCGGTGGGGATTGTGTGTTCTACCCCTTCTACCCCTTTTTCCAAAGCGTTTGATACCGTGCCGCACAAGAGGTTGGTACATAAAATGAGAATGCTTGGTCTGGGGGAAAATGTGTGTAAATGGGTTAGTAACTGGCTTAGTGATAGAAAGCAGAGGGTGGTTATAAATGGTATAGTCTCTAACTGGGTCGCTGTGACCAGTGGGGTACCGCAGGGGTCAGTATTGGGACCTGTTCTCTTCAACATATTCATTAATGATCTGGTAGAAGGTTTACACAGTAAAATATCGATATTTGCAGATGATACAAAACTATGTAAAGCAGTTAATACAAGAGAAGATAGTATTCTGCTACAGATGGATCTGGATAAGTTGGAAACTTGGGCTGAAAGGTGGCAGATGAGGTTTAACAATGATAAATGTAAGGTTATACACATGGGAAGAGGGAATCAATATCACCATTACACACTGAACGGGAAACCACTGGGTTAATCTGACAGGGAGAAGGACTTGGGGATCCTAGTTAATGATAAACTTACCTGGAGCAGCCAGTGCCAGGCAGCAGCTGCCAAGGCAAACAGGATCATGGGGTGCATTAAAAGAGGTCTGGATACACATGATGAGAGCATTATACTGCCTCTGTACAAATCCCTAGTTAGACCGCACATGGAGTACTGTGTCCAGTTTTGGGCACCGGTGCTCAGGAAGGATATAATGGAACTAGAGAGAGTACAAAGGAGGGCAACAAAATTAATAAAGGGGATGGGAGAACTACAATACCCAGATAGATTAGCGAAATTAGGATTATTTAGTCTAGAAAAAAGACGACTGAGGGGCGATCTAATAACCATGTATAAGTATATAAGGGGACAATACAAATATCTCGCTGAGGATCTGTTTATACCAAGGAAGGTGACAGGCACAAGGGGGCATTCTTTGCGTCTGGAGGAGAGAAGGTTTTTCCACCAACATAGAAGAGGATTCTTTACTGTTAGGGCAGTGAGAATCTGGAATTGCTTGCCTGAGGAGGTGGTGATGGCGAACTCAGTCGAGGGGTTCAAGAGAGGCCTGGATGTCTTCCTGGAGCAGAACAATATTGTATCATACAATTATTAGGTTCTGTAGAAGGACGTAGATCTGGGTATTTATTATGATGGAATATAGGCTGAACTGGATGGACAAATGTCTTTTTTCGGCCTTACTAACTATGTTACTATGTTACTATGTATCCGTCCGAAGTCCGATGGGTGTTTACTGAAGACTTGTTCATATTCCGTCACTAGCCTATACACCCCTTGTTTTTGATGGGTAGGTGTTGAATTTATGCCCACGTGTAGCTGTTGGCACCAATCCTCCAATTCTCCGTCTGAGCCGTTGCCTTCCACCTGACAGGTTGGTTCTAAGGGCTCAATGGTTGTGATGGCATTGTTGTCAACAGTATATAGCTTTGCCACTGTAGCATACCTTGGCAAAGTGACCTCTTCCTCTCCACAGTTCAAAAGTCGTACCGGCACTCGTCCCCGGTGTACCTCGACTACCCCTCGTGCTGTGAGTATAGTGGGCCTGCTGTCGGTGTACACTGGTTCTATTAAGGCTTGATAATCTCGTCCCTTAGTACCAATGGCTGCTCTACACCATACCAGCATTTCTGTTTTTGGTGGGATTACAATAGATGTCGGATCACTTACCCTCACACTGCCGATTTCTCCACCTGCAACTTCTACCTGTTGCCTTAACATCAATACTTTTATTTCCCTTCGGAGAACTCTCTGATGGCAGGATTGGGCAGTTTCAGCAATTTGCTGTAAGACAGAAATAACTTCGGAAAAGCAGTTCTCTAACACATTCATTCCTATCAATACAGTGGGTTCACAGTTCCGCCGGTCAACATCAACAACAATTATACCCTGTTTCTTCAATTCTACTTTACCAATCTTTATGGTCATCTCCCTGAATCCTAGTTTCGATACCAACTTACCATTACTGGCCCATATATCTAGTTCAACATCAGAGGGCCCATTATCAATATCTGCATCAGCCCAGTACCTCTTATAAAGGATATACGGTATAGATGAAATCTGGGAACCTGTGTCCAGCAAAGCGTTGAGGGGAATTCCGTCCAGCACGATAGGGATAATGGGTCGTCCTCCGATGTACCTGTCGTGCCAGGGTGTTGGGCCTTGAAAGTTCATTCCTGCGAAGCGGCCCGCATTCCCAGGGGATTCCCGTTTAAATCACAATCTCGTGCAAAGTGGCCTGGCTGCTGGCAACGGCGGCAAATGGGCTGTCCATCCGGTTGGTAGCGGTCGCGGGGTCGTCCTCTCCATGTCGGGTATCTCCGGGGTCTCATCCATGGAACATCCTCTCTACAGTTTGCAAACTCCATCTTGTGTCCTCTCATCTCCTGCATGGTTTTAGCCATTGAAGCAACAACATCAGCTAAAGAGTCAAGCTTTTGTTGAAGAGCCTCATTAGTACTGGGCCCCAGGGGCTTAGCAATGGCCCCAGACATAGCTGATGTCACTGGCACTCCCTGTTGTTGAGGTGCCTCTGCCATGGGTCGCGCAGGATCCTGATCCCGAGGTGCCTCTGCCAGCTGGAGACATATAGCGCTCTCTTTTAATTGGGCTAATGTCAATTCAGGGTTCTTAAAAACAAGCATGCTCACATGCCCCCGGTGAGAAGGGGTGTAGAGTCCCTCAATAAATTGATCTCTTAGCAGTTTATCCGCTCCGGTGTTAAAAATGGGTTCAGCCAGTGTAAGTGATTTAAGGGCTTCCTGCAGGTTTAAGGCAAAGTCTCTCACGCCCTCATTAGCTTTTTGTTTGCAATTAAAGAATCGTATTTTAGCTTTGCTGCTGGCCGTGGTTTCAAATGTAGCTTTTAATCCAGCAAATATGCGTTCAACAGTGCCTTTTAGATCAGCTGCCCATGCTGTGACTTCTCGCTTAGCATGGCCACTTAACTGCATCATCAGGAGACTAACACGCTGAACTTCACCCACGGGGAACATGTCAAAATGGGCCAGCATCTTTTCTCTGAAATTGTCAAGGGTATTAGGCTCACCTTCATACATTGGAAGCCATGGGCCACCCGGGGTAAATGGCATCAGCACCGGCATGATGGGCGCCACTCCTTGCACCGCTGCGCTGCTGGACTCTCTATCGACACTCTGTCTTTCAGCTGCATTAGCGTCGCCGGGTGCTGCGACGTCTCCGTGCTGCGACATACTGTGCCCCCTTAGTTAATCCGGACCCTTCCGGTCCTCCGCTTCCGTCGGGATAGTGTAGATTCGTTCCGCTGTGCAGCAGGATCGATTTTCCCCTTGCTCTGATGTCAGAGCGCTCAGCTTAATGCCGCCCACAATGACACGCCCCCTGCTTCTCCCACCCGCCGCGCGCTCCGTAATGGTGGATTCTGAAGTTTTTCAGTCAGACTGGGGCTCAAGTGATGGCGTAGCCCAATTAACAGTCTCGTGCCTAACAGTTACGAGGTGATTACCTCAGGGGATGGCGGCCATCTTTACTCCATTATAACCAATGGGGAAAAGTCACTTTCAATAGTTTTCAATGGGGAACGGAATTTTCTTTAATAAAGTCAATTTTCAAGATTTTTCATCCAAGTTTTCACAGTTTTGGGCTCCAATCATGGTACACAATACCCGGTATATGGGCTGGCTCGATCCTGTTCGTGACGCCAATTGTGACGCCCAGGAGACCGGGGTACCCAGCACCGGACCAATGGGGTCTGTCTCTTGAGGGGGATGTCACGGGTGGCTTGACCCGGTGCTGTGGCCTCAGGCAATGCACAGTGTAAGGGGTATCATGAGGGAACAGGCACTTACTTGATCAGCAGCAGGTTCTCCCAGCGGTGATGATCCCGATCCTGGATAGATGGCTATTGTCCAAATGAAAGACTGAGGCACTGAAACGTTTAACCAGTTTACTTCAACATAAAGGGATTTACAATCCAGTCCTGTCACCGGAGTCTGTATGGGAACTCTGAGTTACTTTGACCCTGCCGGGGTCTTCACCTTTTATTGTACGCAGTTTCTGTGTGGCCTTGCTGCTGTATGTGAACTGGCTGCCGGCCCAATCTGTGCCCTCCGGGCCCTGGTTCGACGGGCAACCCGAGTCCTTTTATCGGCTTACCCCCTCCGGGAGTACCGCTGAACTCTGTGTCTGTTGCTGCGTCCGGCCCTAGTGAAGCTGATATCACCTCACGTTTTTCCGGTTGCTGTATTATATATAATGAATACAGCCGCGGATCCGGTATCCGTCTTTGTGCCTGTTCTGGGTAGTGATTAATGCTACCCGGTTCTCACAATGTCCTTTTTCTCTGTCCCTCTTCTCCTCAGGCCGGTGATTTGGGCCTGGAAACCGTCATAGGGCTGTTAGAAATTCAGCTGTATGACCTCTCACTTTCAACTCCTTAGCCCAACTGCCAGTTCTTCTCTCAGACCAGAATGGATCAAGGGGAGTCTCTGGAGCTCCCCCTTCTGGCCGGAGGTGGTAGTGCAATCTTGCTATTTTAGTATTTGTATTTAGTGTCAGTAACTGTTTTTGTGGCAAATACCCCTAGGGGTGCCACATACAGCACAGCCCAGAGCCCACATAGGGGTATATACAGCACAGCCCAGAGCCCACATAGGGGTATATACAGCACAGCCCAGAGCCCACATAGGGGTATATACAGCACAGCCCAGAGCCCACATAGGGGTATATACAGCACAGCCCAGAGCCCACATAGGGGTATATACAGCACAGCCCAGAGCCCACATAGGGGTATATACAGCACAGCCCAGAGCCCACATAGGGGTATATACAGCACAGCCCAGAGCCCACATAGGAGTATATACAGCACAGCCCAGAGCCCACATAGGGGTATATAAAGCACAGCCCAGAGCCCACATAGGGGTATATAAAGCACAGCCCAGAGCCCACATAGGGGTATATACAGCACAGCCCAGAGCCCACATAAAGGTATATACAGCACAGCCCAGAGCCCTCATAGGGGTATATACAGCACAGCCCAGAGCCCACATAGGGGTATATACAGCACAGCCCAGAGCCCACATAAGGGTATATACAGCAGGGGTATCAAACTGCATTCCTCAAGGGCTGCAAACAGGTCATGTTTTCAGGATTTCCTTGCATTGCACAGGTGATAATTTAATCACCTGCAGAGAATGATTCCAGCACCTTGTGCAATGCTAAGGAAATCTTGAAAACATCTCTAACCCCCATCTCTAACCTGCCTACCAGGTTAGAGATGGGGGGACATGCATACAAGGCTATGGATGAGGAGTCATGTATACCATGACAGGTATGAGGGGGCCATGTATACCAGGGTAGGCATTAGGGGGGGCATGCATACCAGGATAGGGATAAGGGGGCCATGCACACCAGGATAGGGATAAGGGAGCTATGCAGGACCGGCGTTAGGGGCAGGCAGACCAGGCAGCCGCCTAGGGCCCCTGCTCCTCCGGTGGCCCCCCAGTCCATGGCCACTATGTGGCCGCTGAGTAAGAGGGGCCCGGCGCCGCCCCCTCCCGGCATTGCACATTAAACTTATCGGCATCATAGCTGCCGATAAAGTTAAAAGCAGTGATAGAGAAGAGAGCATCATGTGACACTCCCATCATTCCCCCTCTGCCTCTGACTCAGCCTGTTTCAGCAGTGGAGCTCATGAAACGCTGAGACCTCTGCAGAAGTCAGAGCAGCTGGGGAACCAGGATGATAGGTAAGTATTGTGGGTGTGTCTGCATTATAGTGTGTGTGGGGGAACTGCAATATACTGTGTGTGTGTGGGGGGCTGCATTGTATTGTGTGTGGGGGCTGTGTTATGAAAGGCAATTCAGAATCACAATGGACATGGAGGTCAGAGCACATACAGTGATCTGACAATAACCCAAAATAATAGAACGAGCTCTGAGACGTGGGAACTCTGCAGACCGCAATCCCTAATCCTATCAAACCACACTAAAGGTAGCCGTGGAGCGCTCCTGACCAGAACCTAGGCGCCTCGTCACAGCCTGAGAAACTAGCTAGTCCTGAAGATAGAAAAATAAGCCTACCTTGCCTCAGAGAAATTCCCCAAAGGAAAAGGCAGCCCCCCACATATAATGACTGTGAGTAAGATGAAAACACAAACATAGAGATGAAACAGATATAGCAAAGTGAGGCCCGACTAGCTGAACAGAACGAGGATAGGGAAGATAACTTTGCGGTCAGCACAAAAACCTATAAATAACCACGCAGAGGGGACAAAAAGACCCTCCGCACCGACTAACGGTACGGAGGTGGTCCCTCTGCGTCTCAGAGCTTCCAGCAGGCGAGAAAAACCAATAAAGCAAGCTGGACTGAAAAATAACAACAAAATAACAAAAGCAAAACTTAGCTTTGCAGAGCAGCAGGCCACAGGAATGATCCAGGGAAAAAACAAGTCCTACACTGGAACATTGACAGGAAGCATGGATCAAAGCATCAGGTGGAGTTAAGTAGAGAAGAAGCT
This sequence comes from Ranitomeya imitator, assembly GCF_032444005.1. Classification (NCBI taxonomy): domain Eukaryota; kingdom Metazoa; phylum Chordata; class Amphibia; order Anura; family Dendrobatidae; genus Ranitomeya; species Ranitomeya imitator. The sequence continues at coordinate 58,082,004 of NC_091288.1, forward strand.
AACGAGCTCACCAGATCACCTGAGGGAGGAAACTCAGAAGCTGCAGTACCACTTTCCTCCACAAACGGAAGATCCCAGAGAGAATCAGCCGAAGTACCACTTGTGACCACAGGAGTGAACTCTGCCACAGAATTCACAACAGTACCCCCCCCTTGAGGAGGGGTCACCGAACCCTCACCAGAGCCCCCAGGCCGACCAGGATGAGCCACATGAAAGGCACGAACAAGATCGGGAGCATGGACATCAGAGGCAAAAACCCATGAATTATCTTCCTGAGCATAACCCTTCCATTTAACCAGATACTGGAGTTTCCGTCTTGAAACACGAGAATCCAAAATCTTCTCCACAATATACTCCAATTCCCCTTCCACCAAAACCGGGGCAGGAGGCTCAACAGATGGAACCATAGGTGCCACGTATCTCCGCAACAATGACCTATGGAATACGTTATGTATGGAAAAAGAATCTGGAAGGGTCAGACGAAAAGACACAGGATTAAGAACCTCAGAAATCCTATACGGACCAATAAAACGAGGTTTAAACTTAGGAGAGGAAACCTTCATAGGAATATGACGAGAAGATAACCAAACCAGATCCCCAACACGAAGTCGGGGACCCACACGGCGTCTGCGATTAGAGAAAAGTTGAGCCTTCTCCTGGGACAAGGTCAAATTGTCCACTACCTGAGTCCAAATCTGCTGCAACCTGTCCACCACAGTATCCACACCAGGACAGTCCGAAGACTCAACCTGTCCAGAAGAGAAACGAGGATGGAACCCAGAATTGCAGAAAAACGGTGAAACCAAGGTAGCCGAGCTGGCCCGATTATTAAGGGCGAACTCAGCCAAAGGCAAAAAGGACACCCAGTCATCCTGATCAGCAGAAACAAAGCACCTCAGATATGTTTCCAAGGTCTGATTGGTTCGCTCGGTCTGGCCATTAGTCTGAGGATGGAAAGCCGAGGAAAAAGACAAGTCAATGCCCATCCTACCACAAAAGGCTCGCCAAAACCTCAAAACAAACTGGGAACCTCTGTCAGAAACAATATTCTCTGGAATGCCATGCAAACGAACCACATGCTGGAAGAACAAAGGCACCAAATCAGAGGAGGAAGGCAATTTAGACAAGGGTACCAGATGGACCATCTTAGAAAAGCGATCACAGACCACCCAAATGACTGACATCTTTTGAGAAACGGGAAGGTCAGAAATAAAATCCATAGAGATATGTGTCCAAGGCCTCTTCGGGACCGGCAAGGGCAAAAGCAACCCACTGGCACGAGAACAGCAGGGCTTAGCCCGAGCACAAATCCCACAGGACTGCACAAAAGTACGCACATCCCGCGACAGAGAGGGCCACCAAAAGGATCTAGCCACTAACTCTCTGGTACCAAAGATTCCAGGATGACCAGCCAACACCGAACAATGAAGTTCAGAGATAACTATATTCGTCCACCTATCAGGGACAAACAGTTTCTCCGCTGGGCAACGATCAGGTTTATTAGCCTGAAATTTTTGCAGCACCCGCCGCAAATCAGGGGAGATGGCAGACACAATTACTCCCTCCTTGAGGATACCCGCCGGCTCAGACATACCCGGAGAGTCGGGTACAAAACTCCTAGACAGAGCATCCGCCTTCACATTTTTAGAGCCCGGAAGGTACGAAATCACAAAGTCAAAACGGGCAAAAAACAACGACCAACGAGCTTGTCTAGGATTCAAGCGCTTGGCAGACTCGAGATAAGTCAAGTTCTTATGATCAGTCAATACCACCACGCGATGCTTAGCTCCTTCAAGCCAATGACGCCACTCCTCGAATGCCCACTTCATGGCCAGCAACTCTCGGTTGCCCACATCATAATTTCGCTCAGCAGGCGAAAACTTCCTGGAAAAGAAAGCGCATGGTTTCATCACTGGGCAACCAGAACCTCTCTGTGACAAAACAGCCCCTGCTCCAATCTCAGAAGCATCAACCTCGACCTGGAACGGAAGAGAAACATCTGGTTGACACAACACAGGGGCAGAAGAAAAACGACGCTTCAACTCTTGAAAAGCTTCCACAGCAGCAGAAGACCAATTGACCACATCAGCACCCTTCTTGGTCAAATCGGTCAATGGTTTAGCAATACTAGAAAAATTGCAGATGAAGCGACGATAAAAATTAGCAAAGCCCAGGAACTTTTGCAGACTTTTCAGAGATGTCGGCTGAGTCCAATCATGGATGTCTTGGACCTTAACAGGATCCATCTCGATAGTAGAAGGGGAAAAGATGAACCCCAAAAATGAAACCTTCTGCACACCAAAGAGACACTTTGATCCCTTCACAAACAAAGAATTAGCACGCAGGACCTGAAAAACCGTTCTGACCTGCTTCACATGAGACTCCTAATCATCCGAGAAGATCAAAATGTCATCCAAGTACACAATCAGGAATTTATCCAGGTACTCTCGGAAGATGTCATGCATAAAGGACTGAAACACTGATGGAGCATTGGCAAGTCCGAACGGCATCACGAGATACTCAAAATGACCCTCGGGCGTATTAAATGCAGTTTTCCATTCATCGCCTTGCTTAATTCGCACCAGATTATACGCACCACGAAGATCTATCTTTGTGAACCAACTAGCCCCCTTAATCCGAGCAAACAGATCAGATAACAATGGCAAGGGTTACTGAAATTTAACCGTGATCTTATTAAGAAGGTGGTAATCTATACAAGGTCTCAGCGAACCATCCTTCTTGGCTACAAAAAAGAACCCTGCTCCTAATGGCGACGATGACGGGCGAATATGCCCCTTCTCCAGGGATTCCTTCACATAACTGCGCATAGCGGTGTGCTCAGGCACGGACAAATTAAACAATCGACCTTTTGGGAATTTACTACCAGGAATCAAATTGATAGCACAATCACAATCCCTATGCGGAGGTAGGGTATTGGACTTGGGCTCATCAAATACATCCCGGTAATCAGACAAGAACTCTGGGACCTCAGAAGGGGTGGATGATGAAATTGACAGAAATGGAACATCACCATGTACCCCCTGACAACCCCAGCTGGACACCGACATGGATTTCCAATCTAATACTGGATTATGGGCTTGTAGCCATGGCAACCCCAACACGACTACATCATGCAGATTATGCAACACCAGAAAGCGAATAACCTCCTGATGTGCAGGAGCCATGCACATGGTCAGCTGGGTCCAGTATTGAGGCTTATTCTTGGCCAAAGGCGTAGCATCAATTCCTCTCAATGGAATAGGACACTGCAAGGGCTCCAAGAAAAACCCACAACGCTTAGCATATTCCAAGTCCATCAAATTCAGGGCAGCGCCTGAATCCACAAATGCCATGACAGAATACGATGACAAAGAGCAGATCAAGGTAACGGACAGAAGAAATTTTGACTGTACAATACCAATGGTGGCAGACCTAGCGAACCGCTTAGTGCGCCTAGGACAATCAGAGATAGCATGAGTGGAATCACCACAGTAGAAACACAGACCATTCAGACGTCTATGTTCTTGCCGTTCAACTCTGGTCAAGGTCCTATCACACTGCATAGGCTCAGGTTTAAGCTCAGGTAATACCGCCAAATGGTGCACAGATTTACGCTCACGCAAGCGTCGACCGATCTGAATGGCCAAAGACATAGACTCACTCAAACCAGCAGGCATAGGAAATCCCACCATGACATCCTTAAGGGCTTCAGAGAGACCCTTTCTGAATATTGCTGCCAGCGCAGATTCATTCCATTGAGTGAGCACTGACCACTTTCTAAATTTCTGACAATATACCTCTATCTCATCCTGAGCCTGACAAAGAGCCAGCCAATTTTTTTCTGCCTGATCCACTGAATTAGGCTCATCGTACAGCAACCCAAGCGCCAGGAAAAACGCATCGATATTACTCAATGCAGGATCTCCTGACGCAAGAGAAAACGCCCAGTCCTGAGGGTCGCCGCGCAAAAAAAGAAATGACGATCCTAACCTGTTGAATTGGGTCACCAGAAGAGCGAGGTTTCAAAGCCAGAAATAGTTTACAATTATTTTTGAAACTCAGAAATTTAGTTCTATCTCCAAAAAACAAATCTGGAATAGGAATTCTCGGTTCTAGCAAAGAATTCTGAACCACAAAATCTTGAATATTTTGAACTCTTGCCGTGAGCTGATCCACACATGAAGACAGACCTTTAATGTCCATTGCTACACCTGTGTCCTGAACCACCCAAATGTCTAGGGGAAAAAAAAGACAAAACACAGTGCAAAGAAAAAAAAATGGTCTCAGAACTTCTTTTTTCCCTCTATTGAGAATCATTAGCACTTTTGGCTTCCTGTACTGTTATGAAAGGCAATTCAGAATCACAATGGACATGGAGGTCAGAGCACATACAGTGATCTGACAATAACCCAAAATAATAGAACGAGCTCTGAGACGTGGGAACTCTGCAGACCGCAATCCCTAATCCTATCAAACCACACTAAAGGTAGCCGTGGAGCGCTCCTGACCAGAACCTAGGCGCCTCGTCACAGCCTGAGAAACTAGCTAGTCCTGAAGATAGAAAAATAAGCCTACCTTGCCTCAGAGAAATTCCCCAAAGGAAAAGGCAGCTCCCCACATATAATGACTGTGAGTAAGATGAAAACACAAACATAGAGATGAAACAGATATAGCAAAGTGAGGCCCGACTAGCTGAACAGAACGAGGATATTGAAGATAACTTTGCGGTCAGCACAAAAACCTATAAATAACCACGCAGAGGGGACAAAAAGACCCTCCGCACCGACTAACGGTACGGAGGTGGTCCCTCTGCGTCTCAGAGCTTCCAGCAGGCGAGAAAAACCAATAAAGCAAGCTGGACTGAAAAATAACAACAAAATAACAAAAGCAAAACTTAGCTTTGCAGAGCAGCAGGCCACAGGAATGATCCAGGGAAAAAACAAGTCCTACACTGGAACATTGACAGGAAGCATGGATCAAAGCATCAGGTGGAGTTAAGTAGAGAAGAAGCTAACGAGCTCACCAGATCACCTGAGGGAGGAAACTCAGAAGCTGCAGTACCACTTTCCTCCACAAACGGAAGATCCCAGAGAGAATCAGCCGAAGTACCACTTGTGACCACAGGAGTGAACTCTGCCACAGAATTCACAACAGGGCTGTACTATACTGTGTGTGGGGCTACATTATACTGCATATGTGGGGGGCTGCACTATACTGTGCATGTGTTTGTGGGCAGCTGCATTATACTCTGGGAGGCTGCATTATATTGTGTGTGTGTGGGACTGTATTATACTCTTAGGGAGCTACATTATACTGTGTGCGGGGATTGCACTGTACTGTGTGTGGGGGCACTATACTGTGTGTGGGAGACTACACTATATTGTGTGGGGGCAGTATTATACTGTGTGTGTGGGGCTGAATAATAATGTAGGGGGCATGCATTATACTGTGTATGGGGCTGCATTATACTCTGAGGGGGCTGCATTATACTGTGTGAGTGGGGCTGCATTACACTGTGTGTGAAGAGGGCTGCACTATACTTTGTGTGTTTGTGGGGATGGGTCCTGGATTATACTGTGTGTATGGGGCTGCATTATACTCTATGAGGGGGGCTGCAGTATACTCTACCAAGGACCCTGGGGAGTGCATTTTACTGTATGCACTATATCGGACCTGCTTTATACTGTATCGAGGACTATCTGTACCAATCATTCTCCCTCAGCTGGAGTAACGGTAGGTGCACACGGTCAGTAAATGATGCAGGGTTGGACATTGCATACTTGTACAGCGGCCTGGTGTTACAGCATAGTGGATGGTATTTCAAGAAATCCCATGCCCACTGTGCATGTGGAGCGCCCCCAAGGGCTGTGGGGAACTCAGTACCAGGCCCTTCTGTAGTCAGTGGGGATGTCACGGTGGCTGACCTGCTCTGTGGCCCTCGGGAGGTCCGTTGATGATGAGGGGGAAAAGTCTTTAAAGGGATAATGTTCGTGATGCCACCTGTGGTATTCGGTCAGGGTGACCAACGCTGCTTAGGGGTCCGCTGGGGTGATGTTATGGCAGCTAGATGGTATACCTTCCCACAGGTGAAGTATGTCCCCAGGGCTTCCCAGAGTGTAGATGGTGAATGGTGGAAGGTGCAGTGAATAACGAGGACACAAGGGTGCAGTCTCTTTACCTTTACTGAAGGCTTCAGCATCCACAGTCCAGGGTAGGGACCACAGGGTAGGCAGAGTCCAGCCGGTCTGAAGGCAAATCCAAAGTCCCCTTATCCAGGTGGAATTCAATAGCCTTCCTCTAGCGCCTGAGTGTTGTAGTTCCTCCCTGCTGAGCAACTCGGTGAGGTCCTCACAACTATTGTAGGTGTTAAGTCTCTTTCTCTCTGTCCCCTGACGGATAGGACAAACCCGTATGACTGGTGGCATGAGGCCTTTTATAGGGACCCTAGAGACGCCCCGGCCTCCACAAGTTGCCACCGTGCCTCCTGGGTATATGGTCGGGCAGCCAACGTGGAATTAACTGTCCTGCCAGTCTCTGATGTAAAGCATAGAGATCCTTACTCCCTCGGTGTTCTGGCTACCGGTACTGCGCTTCAGAAGGAGGCAGCCTGCTTCTAGCTGGTCTCCCTCTGATATTCCTCTCCTGTTGCTATGACTTCGTTGCTCACTCACTGCGACACAATTCCTTTCGTGTCCTTTCTTAGGATGCTGCTGCATAGGATGCAGGCGCAGCTCCGTGTACCCTCGTCTTCCACAGGCCGTAGTCTGGAGCTGGCTGGAACCCACTCCAACCAGTCTCTGCCAAACTCGGTCGGGACTCACTGACTATCTCCTACTCCCTCCAGTCAGCTTCTGTCTGGGCCGATGCCCAGTCAGCTTCTGTCTAACTTTCTAACCAACCCACCAGTTTTTACCCAAGTGTGAGGAGTGCCCTAGTAGATAGAAGCATGGCTCCCCCTGGCAGACTGGAGTGTGAAGTGTGTTTTGTGGTTGTGATACCTGGACAGAAGATCTCCTTCATTGCCTTCAGACGTAACATCACTCCCCCTGGTGGAAGAATAACATTACTGCAACGAACCAGGACTCTGGGGAGCTGCACATGCACAGATGCCCCCGCAGAGATGGACATGCGGTGTGTCTTTCCTGTCAATTTATCTTCGTTTGTCTATGCAAGATAAATTTCACCCGTACAATATGTTTGACACAGTGAATCCGCATGGTTCAATGAACACATGTGGATTCACCTGCTTTCAATAGCCAGCAGCGCTTTGGATGCAGCAGACATGTGCTGCGTCCAAAGCATGACCAATTACTGAACGTGTGCACATACCCTAATGAGGATGGGAAACAAGCATTGAATGACTTCAATATTGTCGATCATGCTCGTTTAGCGGCCTGAACTTAGCGCTTGTAAATACAACAGAAATATTTCTGTGTGATGGTGCGATATGTTAGCATTTGTGGCCCCAAACTTTTGCCAAGGGCCCCACTTTGTCTAAAACCGGCCCTGTAGCCATGCATACCAGGGTAGGGATGAGGGAGACCATGCATACCAGGGTAGGGAAGAGGGAGGCCATGCATACCAGGATAGGGATGAGGGGGCCATGTGTATCAGGCTGGGGATGAGGGGACCATATATACCAGGATAGGGGATATTAAGTACAGAATTGACCACATTTTTTCCTTCAATTTTTTTTCCCTAATTTCCTCTTCTAAAACCTAGGTGCGTCTTATGGTCTGGTGCGTCTTGTAGTCCGAAAAATATGGTATGGACCGGCTAAATTTCATGGCACCCATTATGGACCTATGTCCACATTCTACAAGATTACTAACTTGTTAAGTTGCATAATTTTAACCAACATTACCTCATTTACAGTTGCAGAAATGAATCCAACTTACTCGACAGGAAGACAGCCTCGGAGTCGGATGCTCTGTTGGATCTAGTGTCCGATTCTGCAGATAATGTTGGACCAGCACCAGGCCAATCTCCAGATTCCGCCTCGCCAGCACCAGCTGAAGCCTCTCAGGAAGTTTAAGGACGCCGGACCAGCAGCCTACCCTTCCACTTGACAACTCCCCTGTAGCGGCACTTATCCCTCGACGAGTTCAGCGCATGAGGGAGCTCCCCATCATCACCACCAGGTGCAAGGTAGATCGTGTATTAGATTATCGTGCACTGTGAATAATGATGGGGAGGAGTCGCTTGCGGGTAGCCTAGCACAGTATCTTCTTGACATCAACAGGCCTGTGCAGCTGTGTGTCAGGAACGCTATCCACACTTTTTTGACCCAACAATCCACGTGTTTTTTTTGACTGTTTGGAAAGCTGGCATCGGTCAGACAGAAACCATCTTTGACTGCCAGGTGAAGATGATGAGCATGTGGAGTGGAGTCAAACACAGCACGCCAACAACCCAACCAACAACTGAAGTGCCACAACAAACAGCCATTCACTATGGCCACATGACTGGCAGAATGCAAAGGGTGTGGGCTGGTCTAGGATCTCCTAGATCTCTGGATACATTGGTGGTGAGAGGTATGCAGGTAAAGTTGTACAGGACCACACATGCTTTGATCACACATTCACATTCTGTTTGCTAAGTTGTAGGGCAGACAAGAGCACATGCCATTTAGTGCACAGAATGCCAAAGGCACACTCAACCATTCTGCGAGCATGAGACAGCCAATAATTGAACACTCGCCTCTAGTGATTGAGGTCTCAATGTGGGTTTGGCCACATCATATGGTGAGTTAATAGGAAGGCCTCATCAGCAACAAAGACATATGTGGCAGGTTCAGCCCTCGAACCCGGAAGAGCACATGGAATTGGGAGACCAAGATTATTATTTTGAGGACGCCGACCCATTACGGAAGTTTTTAATATTTGGGAATCTCATGTTTCTAATGTTTGGGAATCCCATAGGTCAAAATATCAACAATTATAAACATGTAGTTACTGTCAACTAGTGCCAATAGTACGACAGAAAAATACTGATTATAATTGTAATATTGGGAGTCAGAGTTAGGCGGCTACTTGACCTTTATATGTTTCCCATCCAAGGCCCCGATACACTTGCATAACTGACTTTTCAAGCGAAAACCACGTGTTATTCTCTCCCAGTCAGGTTGCACAGGCTCCGGTATCACAACAGAATGGAGTCTGTCCTACTGTATATCTGGGCACGTGTTCTCGATAATTCCAGATATTTTTGACTTGCCAAGTAGGAATTATAAACGAAGGGCTGAAAATTATATACCAATAGCTAGGATCCTATTTCAAGAAGGAAACAATGCACACTTAGATTTTGACTGAGGATCTTTTATCACAAAAACACATATGATGATGTAAAACATATTACAAAAAAGGAAAGGCAAAAAAACATTTTCACATGGCCTTAGTTAGGAATAAAATATTATTCACTCAGAAGTGGTCCTTACTAGAAGCTACATTACATTAAGTCATAAATACACAATCATACTCCAAAATTAAGCAATTGTAGCTACAAATACAGCCACAGACATTTACATCCACTGTGGAAAAGCAATGACACATAGATGTCCCCAGCTATAAAGCATATTAATTGTAAAAGAAAGGAAAATTGTAGAAAAGTAACACAGTTGCCCGTGACCATGTGTTAGGCCTGAAGTAAAAATATTACATTAAAAAAAAACAAAAAAAAAACATTCCTTAGTGTGAGAAGATGTCGCTCCTCAGCAGAAATACTTTGTTGATATTCTGGTATGTTATTCCTGGCGTCTTCACCTCCAACAGATGGTCAAATGTAGCCAGGCTCATCCGACAATAGTCATAAAAACTTTTCAGGTTGCATGTGTAGCGCCTGATAAAGTCTAGTGAAGTGAGCTTTTGTGGCCTTTTTGTGAGCAATGGATGGATCTAGAGATGGCATTGCTTCCTCAGATCAGCTACAATTGGGTATGGCTCACCATACCGCCGAGATAACACCCAATGGAAAAGGACTCGCTGTTGAAGATCAGGTTGAGTGTCATGATGCCTACAACTAAAGAACCAAAATCACCATTCAGGGGTATTATGAGTGAATCTCACAACAAAATATATGTCCTCCCAGTGTGGTTCTGTCACACTGTGACGGTCTTCGGTTAATAAGGGGGGCCTCAAACTGTCTCTGGAACCCTATCACATTCCCACGGTTACTCATAAAGGTAGAAAGACCCGAGTCTCTGACCTTATTATGTGCCTGTTAATGTCCTAAGCTGTCCCTTCTTCCATGAGGCCTGGGACAGGTATGTTAGTGCATATACACGTAAGACAAACATGGATAAAAAAAAAAGCAACTTACATACAAAAACAATAAAGGGAAGGATAGAAAGATACAAACCAAAAGGAAATAGGATAATTGATAAAGCATACACCCAAAAACAGCAGACAACAATCTCCAGCAGCAACTACGAACTCCAACTTCAGCACACCAACTCCAGCAAGCGAGGAAGCAAAACTTTCACAGGCAGGGATGAGAAGATCTGGCCAGGTTTTATAGAGAGAGAAAACTAGCAGATCAGGAGCATCTGTGAGATAGAGCTGCATGTCTCTAATCAGCTTATAAAGAGTTGTTAACCTCTTCAGCGCCAAAGGAAACAAAGTCCTTTTAAAATGAGAAACAAAAAAACAGAGTGTTGAAAAGTGTGTTTTTATAGGATTTTAAACAAGGTTACCAGTTGTTTGTTATGCGTAGTATTCCAAAAACACATGAGCAACACATGAAGAATAGCGCATGGCAGACGGATGGCATTCGCATCACATATAAAAAAAAAATTTAAAAAAATCACAGTACACTCAAAGTGGGATCGGAAGAACAATCGTATAACACTTGTCCGACTCTCCTGCATTCAAATTGGACCGATTTTCAAAACACTAGTGTGACACCGTCCTAAGGCTGAATATGAAGCTAATAACTTGTCACTATGGTTTAGGATTTATAGCATAAATAACCATTAAGCTACACATTAGATAGCTATCAGCCAAACTATTGCTCAACTGACTGCTATCTCTCCGACTACTCAGCCGAGCATTCCTATGTTCTATGATACAGCCGCTGTCAGATCATCTGGAATCCGCTTATCTTCCCATGGTACAGCCCTCTGGACTGTTTATGGGGACAGTCATATGTATTATTTTGATTCCTAATGTAAAACAAAGATTTGTGGTCTTTTTAAAGATTCAGAAACCACTAAAACTAGAAAAAGTAATTTTCTGTAGAGATACAAGGTACAATCAGTCTAATAGGTTGCCTATTGCTTATGAGAGATAACTTTGACAGCAACTGACACCTTTTCTGAATTATTTAGGAACCTGAAGTGATGCCTCAGTCCCAGGACTCTATCTTCAGGTTACAAAACTGCATGTATTGTAACCGCCACCAACACATATTTTCCATTCATATGAAACAAAGGAAACAAAACCTATTAGTCTGAAGATCTACAGTCAATGTAAAATATTAAAAAGTAATGCACAAAAGCATTGATCATTCAAAATAATGATTGCAAATTAGTTAGTAAGAAAGTAATAGAGATCACTTCATGACACTTTATATCAAGAATGAAGGATGCGTTTGTTTTGAAGTGGGGTCTAAATAAAAATGTGCTTTATTTTATTTACTTTAAAACATTATGTCATGAGTCTTTTGTTCGTCCTTGGAAGAAAACAGAAGCGTTGGAGGATAATGTATAACTTTCCATCAAGAAGACTGAATCGGGTCCACTTTACTCATTGATGTAGTATAAATACCCTATGTCTGCCAACAAAGAGACAAAATGAGCAGAAAGGATTAAAAGATTTAGACGTTTTGTAATTTTGTACAAATTAGTTAGGGATTTTTTTTAAAGATTTTTTTCACTGCTGCAATAACAGCAATCTGCACCTTTATTTTTTATTTTTTTATTGTTTCTATTTTTTTGTTTGCATTATTAGTTAGGGAGAGACTGTTGAATAAAAGGCAATTTTTGATGCAGGTTGCATCAGAACTACATTTCATATAAAGCCTACACACCCGTTAAAATGCCAGGTTTTTGTCATATAAATTAGTCATACCAAGAAGAATAATTTCAGAATTTTATCCACCTTAGGGCTATGTCCCCAAGATGCGCTTTTGGTGAGTTTTTGATGTTGCAGATTTTCTGCACAATTTCTGCACCTGGTACGGTAAGTAATTTAGGTTGCTTGTTTGCCTTTTTTCATTGTGTTTTGAATGTAATTTTTTTTACATGCATTTTTATCGATCTTGTGATGCTGTGTTTTTGGCACTTTTTGGTGTGTCATATTTTAACCCCTTCGCGACATGCGCCGTACTAGTACTGCGCTGCCGGCACTGCATTTGTGCCAGCAGCAGTAATAGTACGGCGCACCGATCACCGCGGTCTCGCGCTGAGCGCCGCGGTGATCGGGTGCGGGTGTCAGCTGTATATGACAGCTGACACCCCGCAGCAATGCCCACGATCGGCGGTAGCGCCGATCGCGGGCATTTAACCCCTCTGATGCCGCTGTCAGTAGTGACAGCGGCATAGAGGGGGATCGCGCAGGGACGGGGGCTCCCTGCGCTCTCCCACCGGAGAAACGCGATGAGATCGCGTTGCTCCGGTGACCCGGAAGGAGTCCCCGGATCCAAGATGGCCGCCGGACTCCTTCTGGGTCATGAAATGACATGGCTAGCCGGCGCCTGCTGAGAGTTGCTGAGAGCAGGCGCCGGAAAGCCACCTAAGTTTGTCTGTCAGATCGTTGATCTGACAGAGTGCTATGCACACTATCAGATCAACGATCTGATCTAATACAGTGATGTCCCACCCTGGGACAATGGTAGAAAGTAAAAAAAAAAAAATAGAATGTATAAAAAAAAAATACAAAAATCGCCAAATAAAGAAAAAAAAAAAAAAATTTCCCAGTAAATCCATTTATTTATGTAAATTAAAAAAAAAAAAAAAACAATAAAAGTACACATATTTGGTATCGCCGCGTCCGTAACGACCCGCTCTATAAAACTATCCCACTAGTTAACCCCTTCAGTGAACACCGCAAAAAAAAAAAAACAAGGCAAAAAACATTGCTTTATTATCATACAGGCGAACAAAAAGTGGAATAACACGCGATCAAAACGACAGATATAAATAACCATGGTACCGCTGAAAACGTCATCTTGTCCCGCAAAAAAAAACCGCCATACAGCGTCATCAGCAGAAAAATAAAAAAAGTTATAGCTCTCAAAATAAAGCGATGCAAAAACAATTATTTTTTTACATAAAATAGTTTTTATTGTGTAAAAGCGCCAAAACATAAAAAAATGATATAAATGAGGTATCGCTTTAATCGTACTGACCTGAAGAATAAAGCTTCTTTATCAATTTTACCACACGTGGAACGGTATAAACGCCCCCCCTAAAAGAATTTCAGGAATTGCTGGTTTTTGTTCATTCCGCCTCATAAAAATCGGAATAAAAAGCGATCAAAAAATGTCATCTGCCCGAAAATGTTACCAATAAAAACGTCAACTCGTCCCGCAAAAAACAAGATCTCATATGACTCTGTGGGCCAAAATATGGATAAATTATAGCTCTCAAAATGTGGTGATGCAAAAACTATTTTTTGCAATAAAAAGCGTCTTTTAGTGTGTGACAGCTGCCAACCCTAAAAATCCGCAAAAAAAAAACCGCTATAAAAGTAAATCAAACCCCCCTTCATCACCCCCTTAGTTAGGGAAAAATAATAAAATGTAAAAAAAATGTATTTATTTCCATTTTCCCATTAGGGTTAGGGCTAGGGTTAGGGCTAGGGTTGGGGTTGGGGCTAGGGTTAGGGTTGGGGTTAGGGTTTCAGGTAGAATTGGGGAGTTTCCACTGTTTTGGCACATCAGGGGCTCTCCAAACGCAACATGGCGTCCGATCTCAATTCCAGCCAATTCTGCTTTGAAAAACTAAAACACTGCTCCTTCCCTTCTGAGTTCTCCTGTGCGCCCAAACAGTGGTTCCCCCCAACATATGGGGTATCAGCGTTCTCAGGACAAGTTGGACAACAACTTTTGGGGTCCAATTTGTCCTATTACCCTTGGGAAAAAAAAACCTGGGGGCTAAAATATAATTTTCGTGGAAAAAAAAATTTTTTTTATTTTCACGGCTCTGCGTTATAAACTGTAGTGAAACACTTGTTGGTTCAAAGCTCTCACAACACATCTAGATAAGTTCCTTGGGGGGTCTAGTTTCCAATATGGGGTCACTTGTGGGGGGTTTCTACTGTTTAGGTACATCAGGGGCTCTGCAAATGTAACATGACACCTGCAGACCAATCCATCTAAGTCTGCATTTCATACGGCGCTCCTTCCCTTCCGAGCTCTGCCATGCACTCAAACGGTGGTTCCCCCCAACATATGGGGTATCAGCGTACTCAGGACAAATTGGACAATAACTTTTGTGGTCCAATTTCTCCTGTTACCCTTGGCGAAAAAAAAATTGCGGGCTAAAACATCATTTTGTGGAAAGAAAAAATGATTTTTTAATTTTCACACTGCTGCATTCTAAACTTTAGTGAAACAATTGGGGGTTAAAAGTGCTCACCACACATCTAGATAAGTTCCTTAGGGGGTCTTCTTTCCAAAATGGGGTCACTTGTGGGGGGTTTCCACTGTTAAGGCACGTCAGGGGCTCTCCAAATGCGACATGGGTTCCGATCTCAATTCCAGCCAATTTTGCATTGAAAAGTCAAATGGCGCTCCTTCCCTTCCGAGCTCTGCCATGCGCTCAAACAGTGGTTTATCCCCATATATGAAGTATCGGCGTACTCAGGACAAATTGCACAACAACTTTTGGGGTCCAATTTATCCTGTTAACCTTGGGGAAAAAAATTGGGGGCAAAAAGATCTTTTTTTGTTAAAATTAATAAGAATTTTTTTTTACGGCTCTACATTATAAACTTCTGTGAAGCACGTGGAGGTTCAAAGTGCTCACCACACATCTAGATTAGTTCCTTAGAGGGTCTACTTTCCAAAATGGTGTCACTTGTGGGGGTTTCCACTGTTTAGGCACGTCAGGGGCTCTCCAATTGTGACATGGGCTCCGATCTCAATTCCAGCAAATCTTGCATTGGAAAGTCAAATGGCGCTCCTTCCCTTCTGAGCTCTGCCATGTGCCCAAACAGTGGTTTACCCCCACATATGGGGTATCGGCGTACTCAGGACAAATTGTACAACGACTTTTGTGGTCCAATTTCTCCTGTTACCCTTGGTAAAATGAAACAAATTGGACCTGAAGTAAAAATTTTGTGAAAAAAAAAGTTAAATGTTAATTTTTTTTTAAACATTCAAAAAATTCCTGTGAAGCACCTGAAGGGTTAATATACTTTTTGAATGTGGTTTTGAGTACCTTGAGGGGTGCAGTTTTTAGAATTGTGTCACTTTTGGGCATTTTCTGTCATATAGAACCCTCAGTCACTTCAAGTAAAAAAAATGGTTTTGCAAATTTTGTTGCAAAAATGAGAAATCGCTGGTCAACTTTTAACCCTTATAACTCCCTAACAAAAAAAAATTATGTTTCCAAAATTGTGCTGATGTACAGCAGACATGTGGGAAATGTTGTTTATTAACTATATTGTGTGATATAACTCTCTAATTTAAGGGCATAAAAACTAAAAGTTTGAAAATTGCTAATATTTCATAATTTCTGACAAATTTTAGTTTTTCTCACAAATAAATGCAAGTCATATCGAAGAAGTTTTACCACTTTCATGAAGTACAATATGTCACGAGAAAACAATGTCAGAATCACCAAGATCCGTTGAAGCGTTTCAGAGTTATGACCTCATAAAGTGACAGTGGTCAGAATTGTAAAAATTGGCCCTGTCACTTAGGTGAAAACAGGCTTTGGGGTGAAGGGGTTAAATAAGGCTGCTTTGTTTTTGATATTTCTTGGTATTCGGCTTTCACAAAAGTTTATTGATAAAGTCATGTGCGCATTACATGCATTTTTAATGTGTTTATGCCGCAAAAACCTGCAGATTTCCCGCATACAATGCCAGTCTATGGGGAATATCTGCACATAAAAATCAGCGTACCCACAAGAGAAATTGACTTGTTGCGGATTTGAAACATGCACCGTAGTTCAGTTTACATGGAGTACAAAAAAAAAACACAGTAGGCGTGAGATTTCTATAAATCCCATCCACTTTGCAGGAACAGTAAAACGCTGCTTTTGACGCAGCAAAATTATGCAGCAACAAAAATTCTTCAAAAACTCATTGTGTGCGCACATTAGTGTCACCCATATAAGTCAATAGAAAAATAAACTAAAATATTTACATGTGGAAAAATATATTTAAGAAGAGCACTGATTTTCGTGAATAAAACTAACTTTAGTAATATGTACAAATCACACAACCGAAATAACAGCTAAAAAATGCAGCAAAACTTGCCTTTTAAAAGCAGCGTTTTTATTGCCAAGAGAAGTTTTGGCAAAAGACATACACACTGCCTGTGAACATAACCCAAAACTCTTTGAAGGAGGAGAGTTTTCTGAAATGGTTTCCACTAGAATTATATTTTTCTTGACTGCCTAAAAAAACCTCTTATGTGCACATACCCTAATCAGGTGTAATTCAGGTGCTTCTCACTAAATTAGAATATCATCAAGTTAATTTATTTCAGTTCTTCAACACAAAAAGTGAAACTCATCTATTATTTAGAGTCATTACACACAGAGTGATCTATTTCAAGTGTTTATTTCTGTTAATGTTGATGATTATGGATTACAGCCAATGAAAACCCCAAAGTCATTATATCAGTAAATTAGTATAATTAACAAAAAACACCTTCAAAGGCTTCCTAAGCATTTAGAAAGGTCCCTTAGTCTGTTTCAGTAGGCTCCACAATCATGGGGAAGACTGCTGACTTGTCAGATGTCCAGAAGGCAGTCATCGACATACTCCACAAGGAGGGTAAACCACAAAAGGTCATTGCTAAAGAAGCTGGCTGTTCACAGAGTGCTGTATCCAATCATATTAATGGAGAGTTGAGTGGAAGGAAAAGTGTGGTAGAAAAAGGTGCACAACCAACCGGGATAACTGCAGCCTTGAAAGGATTGTTAAGAAAAGACCATTCAAAAATTTGGAGGAGATTCACAAGGAGTGGACTGCTGCTGGAGTCATTGCTTCAAGAGCCACCACACACAGACGTATCCAGGACATGGTGCGTAGAAAGAAAACAGCTGTCCGCACCACTAATTCAGCATGCTGTGAACCTTCAGGACAATTAACTGCTGCTGGTCCGCAGATCTCGGGTGCTCAAGCCGGAAGCAAGTACTGTCATAGGTATAAGTGAAAAGAAACACGGCAGCACTCACCGATCTTCTGTGCAGGTAACTGTATTACAACGAAATCTTCACGGCACGGGGATGTGTATTTACAAGGAAGTGTGGCAGCTGAACGACGGCCGTTTCGCGCCTGCCTGGCACTTCAACGGGTTCGTTGTAATAAACCCGTTGAAGTGCCAGGCAGGCGCAAAACGGCCGTCGTTCAGCTGCCACACTTCCTTGTAAATACACATTCCCGTGCCGTGAAGATTTCGTTGTAATAAAGTTACCTGCACAAAAGATCGGTGAGTGCTGCCGTGTTTCTTTTCACTTATATGTATCCAGGACATGGGCTACAAGTGTCGCATTCCTTGTGTCAGGCCACTGATGATCAATAGACAATGCCAGAAGCGTCTTACCTGGACCAAGGAGAAAAAGAACTGGACTGTTGCTCAGTGATCCAAGGTATTGTTTTCAGATTAAGTACATTTTACCTTTAATTTGGAAATCAAGGTCCCAGAGTCTGGAGGAAGAGTGTAGAGGCCACAATCTAAGCTGTTTGAGGTCTAGTGTGACCTTTCCACAGTCAGTGATGGTTTGGGGAGCCATGTCATCTGCTGGTGTTGGTCCACTGTGTTATATCAAGACCAAAGTCAGCGCAACCTTCTACCAGGATATTTTAGAGCACCTCATGCTTTTCTCTTCCTACAAGCTTTTTGGAGATGGCAATTTCATTCTCCAGCAGGACTTGGCACCTGTCCACACTGCTAAAAGTACCAATACCTGGTTTAGAAATAACAGTATCACTGTACTTGATTGGCCAGCAAACTCGACTGACCTTAACCCCATAGAGAATCTATGGGGTATTATCAAGAGGAAGATTAAAGACATCAGACCCAACAATGCAGATGAGCTGAAGGCTGCTATCAAAGCAACATGGGCTTCCATAACACCTCAGCAGTGCCACAGGCTGATCGCCTCCATGCCACGTTGCATTGAAGCCGAAGGAGTCCCAACTGCATTTACTGAACATACATTTCGGATTTTAAAATCATTTTTCAAGCTGGGGTTATAAAGTATTCTAATTTTCTGAGATAATGACTTTTGGGTTTTCATTGGCTATAAGCCATAATCATCAACATTAACAGAAATAAACACTTGAAATAGATCACTCTGTTTGTAATGACTCTATACAATATGTGAGTTTAACTTTTTGTATTGAAGAACTGAAATAAAGTAACTTTTTGATTACATTCTAATTTTGTGAGAAGCACCTGTATTTGGGGGGAACGTGTATATTTGTAACAATTCTGCAGTGCCAATGTACTCAAAATAAAACATACAAAGTCCCTATTCAAATAAATGTAATGACAGTGTTGGGTCCTTCAGTGTAGGATCTCATTCATACACCTATAAATTTGATCTGTGTCGAACATCCACTGTTATGAACTGACCTGGTTGGAGTAGTGATACAGGGGGTGAGGGGTACAAAGTACACACAGTGGCTTTTAGCACAGTACTCCCACACATAGATTGCAGAGTACACACAGTGGCTTTTAGCACAGTACTCCCACACATAGATTGCAGAGTACACACAGTGGCTTTTAGCACAGTACTCCCACACATAGATTGCAGAGTACACACAGTGGCTTTTAGCACAGTACTCCCACACATATGGATTGCAGAGTACACAGTGGCTTTTAGCACTGTACTCCCACACATATGGATTGCAGAGTACACACAGTGGCTTTTAGCACAGTAATCCCACACATAGATTGCAGAGTACACACAGTGGCTTTTAGCACAGTACTCCCACACATATGGATTGCAGAGTACACAGTGGCTTTTAGCACTGTACTCCCACACATATGGATTGCAGAGTACACAGTGGCTTTTAGCACTGTACTCCCACACATATGGATTGCAGAGTACACAGTGGCTTTTAGCACAGTACTCCCACACATAGATTGCAGAGTACACACAGTGGCTTTTAGCACAGTAATCCCACACATAGATTGCAGAGTACACACAGTGGCTTTTAGCACAGTACTCCCACACATATGGATTGCAGAGTACACAGTGGCTTTTAGCACTGTACTCCCACACATATGGATTGCAGAGTACACAGTGGCTTTTAGCACAGTACTCCCACACATATGGATTGCAGAGTACACACAGTGGCTTTTAGCACAGTACTCCCACACATATGGATTGCAGAGTACACAGTGGCTTTTAGCACTGTACTCCCACACATATGGATTGCAGAGTACACAGTGGCTTTTAGCACAGTACTCCCACACATATGGATTGCAGAGTACACAGTGGCTTTTAGCACAGTACTCCCACACATAGATTGCAGAGTACACACAGTGGCTTTTAGCACAGTACTCCCACACATAGATTGCAGAGTACACACAGTGGCTTTTAGCACAGTACTCCCACACATAGATTGCAGAGTACACAGTGGCTTTTAGCACTGTACTCCCACACATATGGATTGCAGAGTACACAGTGGCTTTTAGCACAGTACTCCCACACATATGGATTGCAGAGTACACAGTGGCTTTTAGCACTGTACTCCCACACATATGGATTGCAGAGTACACAGTGGCTTTTAGCACAGTACTCCCACACATATGGATTGCAGAGTACACAGTGGCTTTTAGCACTGTACTCCCACACATATGGATTGCAGAGTACACAGTGGCTTTTAGCACAGTACTCCCACACATATGGATTGCAGAGTACACACAGTGGCTTTTAGCACAGTACTCCCACACATATGAATTGCAGAGTACACAGTGGCTTTTAGCACTGTACTCCCACACATATGGATTGCAGAGTACACAGTGGCTTTTAGCACAGTACTCCCACACATATGGATTGCAGAGTACACAGTGGGTTTTAGCACAGTACTCCCACACATAGATTGCAGAGTACACAGTGGCTTTTAGCACTGTACTCCCACACATATGGATTGCAGAGTACACAGTGGCTTTTAGCACAGTACTCCCACACATATGGATTGCAGAGTACACAGTGGCTTTTAGCACTGTACTCCCACACATATGGATTGCAGAGTACACAGTGGCTTTTAGCACAGTACTCCCACACATATGGATTGCAGAGTACACAGTGGCTTTTAGCACAGTACTCCCACACATATGGATTGCAGAGTACACAGTGGGTTTTAGCACAGTACTCCCACACATAGATTGCAGAGTACACACAGTGGCTTTTAGCACAGTACTCCCACACATAGATTGCAGAGTACACACAGTGGCTTTTAGCACAGTACTCCCACACATATGGATTGCAGAGTACACACAGTGGCTTTTAGCACAGTAATCCCACACATATGGATTGCAGAGTACACACAGTGGCTTTTAGCACAGTAATCCCACACATATGGATTGCAGAGTACACACACAGCGTTGTGTTTGCAGAGTGACCCTCACTCCAGCTTCGTCCTATCCCTACACCGAGAGCATAATGGTGGCGGCACTTTATACAGTCGGGGTCACATGCTGCGCTGGCCACTCACACCTGTACCAATACTCGGCATGGCAGTCATGGCTCCTGAAGTGCACAGTCTAAGTTTGTTTATTGGCTGCTCTACAGCTTTTTAACAATCTTCATTAGACTGGCGAACCCGAACAAGAAAGTGGACGTACTGTAAAAAGTCAGTGTTCGGGTTCGGTAACAGGCACTAGGTGCTGGTACAGACCCTCAATGTTCCAGCTCAGGTTCGCTCATCCCTAAGGGGCTTTACGTGATGTCATCATTCATCCTATTCCAACTCTACTTGTTGCAGACCACCAGTTTTAACGATCTTTGCTTATTGCTGCAGTTACCACAGAAAATCTCTTTTGTACTGTGTGAATTTTTCAAGTCTGAAAAGGAGCAACCATAGGAGTACCCGGAGCGGTGCAGTGCGGCTGGCTGCGACTAGAGGGCGATAGATACACGTCTGCTGTGCACAGCCTGACATAACACTACATATCCCGAGATCCCTCACTGCAGACCTCACACCACTGCTGTAACCAGAACTATATGGACAGAGCAGGCGGCAGTGCGGACAGCCCGTGACGTCACTTTCGTGCGTCGGTTCTTGGAAGGACCCCGGCGCAGGTTGTCCCGGGAAGGGCAGAAACATGTTCGGGAGTACGGTGCTCCGTGGCCTGACAGTTACCGGGAGAACCGGCGTCCTGTGTGTGGTGAGGAGCGGTCTGCGGCTTACAATAGCTGGGAATGGAGATGCTGGGTGCAGGGTCCGCAGCCGCGTCCTCACTCCTGTCATTGTAATGTGCTGCAGCCTCCGGTGCGGTGTATTCCTACACATATAGCGATCGGGGCTGTACTGTATACACACACAGCTGTCAGTGTGATCGGTGCTGGACTGTATGTACACACATGTCAGTGTGATCAGTGCTGTCCTGCATACACAGCTGTCAGTGTGATCGGTGATGTACTATATATATATATATATATATATACAGCTGTCAGTGTGATCGGTGATGTACTATATATATATATATATATATACAGCTGTCAGTGTGATCATTGCTGTACTGTATGTACACGCATAGCTGTCAGTGTGATCGGTGCTGTACTATATATACACAGCTGTCAGTGTGATCAGTGCTGGACTGTATGTACACACAGCTGTCAGTGTGATCGGTGCTGTACTGTATGTACACACAGCTGTCAGTGTGATCGGTGCTGTACTGTATGTACACACAGCTGCCAGTGTGATCGGTGCTGTACTGTATGTACACACAGCTGTCAGTGTGATTGGTGCTGTACTGTATGTACACACAGCTGTCAGTGTGATCGGTGCTGTACTGTATGTACACACAGCTGTCAGTGTGATCGGTGCTGTACTGTATGTACACACAGCTGCCAGTGTGATCGGTGCTGTGCTGTACTGTATGTGCACACAGCTGTCAATGTGATCGGTGCTGTACTGTATGTGCACACAGCTGTCAGTGTGATCGGTGCTGTACTGTATGTGCACACAGCTGTCAGTGTGATCGGTGCTGTATGTACGCACAGCTGTCAGTGTGATCGGTGCTGTACTGTATATACACACAGCTGTCAGTGTGATCGGTGCTGTACTGTATGTGCACACAGCTGTCAGTGTGATCGGTGCTGTACTGTATATACACACAGCTGTCAGTGTGATCGGTGCTGTATGTACGCACAGCTGTCAGTGTGATCGGTGCTGTACTGTATATACACACAGCTGTCAGTGTGATCGGTGCTGTACTGTATGTGCACACAGCTGTCAGTGTGATCGGTGCTGTATGTACGCACAGCTGTCAGTGTGATCGGTGCTGTACTGTATATACACACAGCTGCCAGTGTGATTGGTGCTGTACTGTATGTACACACAGCTGCCAGTGTGATCGGTGCTGTACTTTATGTACACACAGCTGCCAGTGTGATCGGTGCTGTACTTTATGTACACACAGCTGTCAGTGTGATCGGTGCTGTACTGTATATACACACAGCTGCCAGTGTGATCGGTGCTGTACTGTATGTACACACAGCTGCCAGTGTGATCGGTGCTGTACTTTATGTACACACAGCTGTCAGTGTGATCGGTGCTGTACTGTATGTACACACAGCTGCCAGTGTGATCGGTGCTGTACTGTATGTACACACAGCTGTCAGTGTGATCGGTGCTGTACTGTATGTGCACACAGCTGTCAGTGTGATCGGTGCTGTACTGTATGTACACACAGCTGTCAGTGTGATCGGTGCTGTACTGTATATACATACAACTGCCAGTGTGATCGGCGCTGTATGTATGCACAGCTGCCAGTGTGATCGGTGCTGTACTGTATGTACACACAGCTGTCAGTGTGATCGGTGCTGTACTGTATATATATATATATATACACAGCTGCCAGTGTGATCGGTGCTGTACTGTATATACACACACAGCTGTCAGTGTGATCGGTGCTGTACTGTATATACACACAGCTGCCAGTGTGATCGGTGCTGTACTGTATGTACACACAGCTGCCAGTGTGATCGGTGCTGTACTTTATGTACACACAGCTGTCAGTGTGATCGGTGCTGTACTGTATATACACACAGCTGCCAGTGTGATCGGTGCTGTACTGTATGTACACACAGCTGCCAGTGTGATCGGTGCTGTACTTTATGTACACACAGCTGTCAGTGTGATCGGTGCTGTACTGTATGTACACACAGCTGCCAGTGTGATCGGTGCTGTACTGTATGTACACAGCTGTCAGTGTGATCGGTGCTGTACTGTATGTACACACAGCTGTCAGTGTGATCGGTGCTGTACTGTATGTGCACACAGCTGTCAGTGTGATCGGTGCTGTACTGTATATACATACAGCTGCCAGTGTGATCGGCGCTGTATGTATGCACAGCTGCCAGTGTGATCGGTGCTGTACTGTATGTACACACAGCTGTCAGTGTGATCGGTGCTGTACTGTATATATATACAGCTGCCAGTGTGATCGGTGCTGTACTGTATATATACACACAGCTGTCAGTGTGATCGGTGCTGTACTGTATATACACACATCTGTCAGTGTGATCAGTGCTGTCCTGCATACACAGCTGTCAGTGTGATCAGTGCTGTACTGTATGTACACACACACACATAGCTGTCAGTGTGATCGGTGCTGTACCGTATGTACACACATAGCTGTCAGTGTGATCGGTGATGTACTATATATATATATATATATATATATATATATATATATACAGCTGTCAGTGTGATCATTGCTGTACTGTATGTACACGCATAGCTGTCAGTGTGATCGGTGCTGTACTATATATACACAGCTGTCAGTGTGATCAGTGCTGGACTGTATGTACACACAGCTGCCAGTGTGATCGGTGCTGTACTGTATGTACACAAAGCTGTCAGTGTGATCGGTGCTGTACTGTATGTACACACATAGCTGTCAGTGTGATCGGTGCTGTACTGTATGTGTGTGCGTATATATACACAGCTGCCAGTGTGATCAGTGCTGTACTGTATATACACATAGCTGTCAGTGTGATCAGTGCTTTACTGTGTATACACATATAGCTATCAGTGTGATCGGTGCTGTACTGTATATACACATATAGCTATCAGTGTGATCGGTGCTGTACTGTATATACATATATATAGCTATCAGTGTGATCGGTGCTGTACTGTATATACACATATAGCTATCAGTGTGATTTGTGCTGTACTGTATATACAAATAGCTATCAATGCGATCGGTGCTGTACTGTATATACACATAGCTGTCAGTGTGATCAGTACTGTATACACATAGCTATCAGTGTGATCGGTGTATATACTGTACTGTACTGCTGTATATACACATAGCTGTCGGTGTGATCAGTGCTGTACTGTACATATACATATAGCTATCAGTGTGATCGGTGTATATACTGTACTGCTGTATATACACATAGCTGTCGGTGTGATCAGTGCTGTACTGTACATATACACATAGCTATCAGTGTGATCGGTGCTGTACTGTACATATACACATAGTGATCAGTGTGATCGGTGCTGTACTGTATATACACTCATAGCTGTCAGTGTGATTTGGAGGCTCCCAACGTTCATGTAATGTTGCATCTTGTTATATTTAACAGCAATCTGTATTTTTCATCCTTTTATTGTTAATATTTTCCATACTATAATTGATGGCTATGTTTCCACAGGGTTAACATGGGGTGGATATTTGGGTGAAAAATACACTGCATCTTGCAATAAGTGTTGTGGATTAGATTTTACAGAATTTTCTGCATAGAGGACCTGCGCTGTATCTTCACCAGCGCTGCAAATGTCACTATGGATTTTGCTTTCTGAAGCTCGGTGGCGAGATGTGCTGCTTTGTCTATTAGGAACGGCTCTTAAATAATCCTCAGCTGTTTTTTGTTTGCGTTTAAAACAGGCCCAGCTCCATGTGAGCTCAAGACACGGTCTGAAATATGGCTACCTGGCATACATGCTGGGTGAGAGGACCACCAAGCGGTTTGGGCCTAACAGCAAAATTATAACCGTTGATGGAAACTTAGCTTCTGGCAAAGGCAAACTTGCTCAGGCGCTGGCTGAGAAACTGGGTGAGATTAGAGAGCAATCTCTGTGGTGTACAGACATATGATTGCTTTGCTTCCTGACTAGCTAATGCTGGAGTAATGACAGTTTTGATTTTTCTTCCTTTGCCCAGGTATGAAATATATGCCGGAAGCTGATCAGAACTATGCAAACAAAATCACTGGTGATACCGGCAAGCTGCCAGACAAGTTCTGTGGCCTCTACAGCCTGGAGAAGTTCTATGAGGACCCCAAGTGTTCAGATGGGAACGCATACCGCATGCAAATATGGATGTACAGTATGCGCATGCTGCAGTATTCTGATGCCCTGGATCATCTGCTGAGCACAGGTACATAAAAGATGTCATTTTAATCCCTTCTCAATTTGGAATGTAATAGTATGTCCTACATCGGGTCCCCAAGTATGGAGAAGGTTGGCTCAGTAGCTGAGTCCGCACCATGCCTCACAAATACTGACTATATTTCACAACCTGTAACAGCGGCAACCCGAGCTATCTCCTATCGCTGATGTTTAACTCTTTAAATTCCGCTGTCTGTCACTGACGGTGGCATTTAAATCATGTGATCACGAGGTTAGTTTCTGTGAAGATCCTCTGATTCTTCTTGCAGAACGATAGAAATCCCTTTTTATACCCACATCTGTGGTTCAGGTTATTATTCTCAGGTCAGGGGGGAGGTGGGATGAGTTTAACTGTCATTCTTTGAGTAGTTAATCAATGTGCATAGTATGTCCTTCAGTGTTTGCAGGTCAACAAGCTACATGGATTGATACAATGGGTAATCAACATAGTATCAAACATCAATCGCTCAATTACCTTAGGTCCTGTCCCTCAAAAATAGCAGACAATGAGCTGCAGAAAACAGCAACTCAAGAGTCAACATCCAGGCTCATACGAACAATAGTCTGTGTTTCTTGACCAACCAAAGAAAAGCACACAAATTCAATAGTCAACCTAAAGATAATAGCCTATGTCTCCTTGCCTATTGAAAATAGACGTCTGGATTATTAAGATTAAGTGCTGTGCCGTCACAAGTTCCGATGGATTGTCATAGCTGAAAGCCCTCATTGCTGCTACTTTCATTCTCCTTAGGACAAATGACATCGGGGACCATCAGTATCTGGAGCTTAAAGGGGTTCCCAATAGTGCTGTCGTCTCTACAGTGTTCTTGCACACTTTTTAAGACCGGTCTAGTTTAGTATATAGAGGAATGTAGTGGAGATAATTGGAGTGCTTGCTCTTTCTTCCTTAGGTCAGGGGGTGGTTTTGGAGCGCTCCGCCTTCAGTGATTATGTTTTCCTTGACGCCATGTACAAAAGCAAATATATCCGCAAAGAATGTGAGTAGATTCCAGATGAAGCATGCTTCTGTTTGCCTCAATACTTCTATGTCGTGATTCTAATGCCGCCTCCTGTGTAATTCCTATTATCTTGCAGCAGACTTGTAAGTATTGCCCCCTTTGTCTCGAGGGTATGTGTCAGTGATAATGTGCATATGAAAGCTGAGGCACTGTGGGATGGACCATGGTAACACATTTACAAGGATTCCTAGTCTGTCATCATATGATGCCCCTAAATATTTGTATTTTATTCATGTGCCAGTTAAGCTCTCGAGTGCCCCGGCGGTCGTATTTGTGCCCCGGCGGTTGTATCTGTGCACCAGGGGTCGTATTTGTGCCCCGGCGGTCGTATCTGCGCCGGCGGTCGTATCTGTGCGCCGGCGGTCGTATCTGTGCAGTTTTTTATTGACAGTGGAGACAAGGACTCTGTTGCTCGACGTCTCCTCTGCTCTCCCTTGTCAGTCAAGAAATGGGAGCAGTGCCGTTGGAAAGAATCAAAGAGAATCTGAGGACGATAGGTGCAATGATTCACCCACAAGTGCATGTGAGAGCCTATTTTGCACGTAAATAAAATACAAATTTTTGTGCTTTGGAGCACTAAATAACTATAGATTAGGTATTTTGTGAAATTTGTGCATAAATTTACTAAAGCTCATAGTACAGAGAGGGAAAGTTGCATCAAATTAATATCTAAAGCTCATCTAACTACACTGGACTTCTATGGGCATTGTCATTTGACTTTTAATGCATGCTGGTGTGTGTACATGACATTGTGTGAGCTATATCTTACAGTTTTGGCAATTTTTCCCCCTTCAGCTTCTTCCCACTCCCCTCTCCAAAAGCTTTTATAGGAACTGTACTCATGTTTGTCAACTGTATAGTGGCTGCTGCCGGGTATTACACATCTGCCACTATTCAAATGAAGGGGTGAATGTTCAGTACCCCACTGTGACTACTATACAGCTGATGGAGATATGCTGCTCTGTTCCGCACCTGATCAAATATGGCCGGCGCCAGGAACAACTGATCAGCGGAGGTGCCTGGTGTCGGACCCCCCACCAATCTGATATTGATGACATATCCTAAGGGTGCAATCAGACAGCCATATAAACATTGGATCGCAGTGCGTGGACTGGCCAGCAGCTCTCCCGACCAGAGCGTGACAGCTTGATGTATTTCTATGCAGCTGTCACACACAGGTCAAGAGGGCTGCCGGCCGGTTTCCGGACTACGTCCCAACCTCGCTCTGATTTATAAAGCCATCTGACTGCACCCTTATGATAAGTCATCAATACAAAAGTCCCAGACAACCCTTTTTAAAGTTGTTTTTAGCAGGCATGAGTAGTGCAGGAGACACAAGAAATGACTAAGCGCAGAAAGAAACCTGTTTCTTTGATAAGATATATTACAAAGTTTCTTGTTCTAGTGATTAGTGAAAAAATAAGTGTAGTTTGTTACTATTGAAATTAAGTTCTATTTATGAATGTCAATTATTGATTTTCCTTATTTTTCTCAGGCGTGAATCATTATAACGAGATCAAGAAAGTGAGCATTGACGAGTTCCTGCCTCCCCACATAGTTATATATGTGGACGTTCCAGCGGCCGATGTATACAAGAAAATACAAGACAGAGGAAATGTAAATAACTTGTGATTTTTTTTTTTTTTCAAGTGACATCGGTATAATGTCTGCTACATGTCTTTTTTCCTGTTCTTTTAGACAATTGAGAAGAAAGTTGAGCTATCTTACCTGCAAAATATTGAGGATGTATACAAAACATCCTTCCTTCCACAAATCGGGTGAGAATGTAAACGTTTTCTATAAGTCTTTGTGCCCTTTATTGATTTCTTACCTGATGTCGTCATTGTTTTTTTTTTTTTTTTATATTTTTCCACTCTAGTGAGACATCAGAGGTATTGCAGTATAGCAGTGCTCAATCAGAGAATGTGGAGCAGGTAAGGAATTTATATTCAACTGTTAATCAGCCAAAAGTGTCATGATCCAGACCGGGTTTTGAGTCCTGTCTTCCCCTTTTTCCGGTCTGGTCATGGCGGGGGTTAACTTTCTTAGCTTCAGTCTTGTCTGAGGTTTGCTATTTATCCCTGCTGTGTCCTGCAGACCATGTCAGTTATAGTTCTGCCTTCGGCGTGTGTAGCTGACGCAGGTATATCCTGATTTGTCCAGCTGTGTTCATTGCCTAAACCCGTGTCTCTGTTTTCCCCTATCCCTGTCTTGACTCGGTGTTTCCCTTCATGGTGCACCCAAAGGCTTGGGGTCTACGAGGGAAAGTGGACATTCAGATTGCCCCCCCCCCATCCTGAAGGCGAGTAGGAAAATTGTGTGGGCATCCTGCTCTTCAAGGCCCTCTCTGTTAGAGGTACAGTTGCACGTGGCACTGTGCAAAAAAAAAAAAAATCAGCAAGGCCTCCCTAAGCCGCTAATTGGGCAATTAGTGAGAAAAGGCGAAAGGCAGAGCCCAATGCAGCGACAACATGCTGGTGGTCAAGTATAAGGACAAAAGGGATGTCCATATCTTGACAACCAAACACCTTGACAACAGCTCCCATGCCACTGTCCGAGGTACCACAACACAAGTCCCAAAGCCAGATTGAATCTTGGATTATAATAAGTACATGTGGGGTGTAGATTTTTCAGATCAGGTCCTCAAACCATTCAGTGCCATGTGTTAAGTTATAGTATGGTACAAAAAAATTGTCTGTGTACGTTGTACAGACAATACTCGGACCCTCCTTCGTTTCAGGAGGGAGTCATCAAGGCCCTAATTTTTGGCACTTCAGAAACTGATAGTGCCCGTGTCGTACCAGGTTAATATTTTCCCGGAGAGGTTCCCCAAACAGCGAAGAAGAGAAGATCACAAAAAAAGTGCAGAGTATTCTCCCAGAGGGGAATACGAAAAGACACACTTTACAATTGTGAAACCTGGCCTTTACATTAAGGACTGCTTCAAATCTCCGTACCATATGTCCATAAATGAATAAAATTAGTTTTTACCCTGTTAACACAACACACTTTTATAATCTGATGTACTCCACACAACTTACACATGCCACCATATTATAAATTCATACACCAGTAAAATCAAAAGCATTATAATCATTACTATAAAGCTATGTGTCCAGATAAATTCCGTGAGGGGTGTAGTTTCCAAAACGGGATCACTTGTGGGGGATTTCCACTTGTTTAGGCACATCAGGGGCTCTGCAAACGTGACATGGTGCGTGCAGACCATTCCATCAGAGTCTGCGCTCCAAACCGTCACTCCTTCCCTTTAGAGCCCTGCTGTGCTCCCAAACAGTAGCTTTCCCCCCCACATGTGGGGTATTGACGTACTCGGGAGAAATTGCACAATACATTTTGGGTTCCATTTTATTCTATTCGCTTTGTGAAAATAAAAAATTAGCAGAATATTGTTGTGGAAAAAAATGTTTTTTTTTTAATTATTTTCATGGCTCATTGTTATAAACTTCTGTGAAGCATCTGGGCGTTCAAGGTGCTCACCACACATCTAGATAAATTCCTTCGGCAGTCTAGTTTCCACTAGACTTGGGTGACTTGTGAGAGGTTCGCCACTGTTTAGGCACATCAGGAGCTCTCCAAACGCCACATGACGTCTATCGATTCCAGCCAATTTTCCATTCAGAAAGTCAAATAGCACTCCTTCCCTTCCAAGCCCTGCCGTGCACCCAAACAGTAGTTTTTCCCCACATATGGGGATATTGGCGTACTCAGGAGATATTGCACAATTTTTTGGGGTCCATTTACCTGTTACCCTTGTGAAAAAAAATTAAATGTAACTTTAGCCTCAATTTGTGAAAAAAAAAAAAAAAAAGTGAAATGTACATTTTTTTTGTTTCACATGGCATTAATTACTGTGAAGCACCTGAAGTGTTAGGCTGGGATCACACATACACCTTGAGGGGGGTGCAGTTTTTGGAATGGTGTCACTTTTGGGTATTTTCTGACATGTCACTGTTAAACTTTTAACCCATCTAACTTCCTAATAAAAAAAAAAAGTTTAAAAAATTGTGCTGATGTAAATAAACATATGGAAATATTATTTATTAACCATTTTGTGTGACACAACTCTCTGATTTAAGGGCACAAAAATGAAAAGTTATGAAAAACTATATCTATTTATCTATCTATATATAATATATAGCAAGCTTTTGCAGAATATTGCACCGTTTGACTTCTATAACTTCTGTGTCACACTGTTTATTGCCGGCTGCAGAATGACAGGAGAGTTTGTATTTTTCAGAACTCCTCTTAGCTGATTCATGACCACATCAAAGTTGCGCAGGGAAACAGTGAGCCTGTAAAAATCAAATGGTGCAACATTTTTAATGTAACCCAATTACAAAAATTATTTTTAGTCCAAAATACATGCTTACAAGTAAAATAAAATTAAAAAGTTCCCACGGTGGACAATCCTTTTAAAGACCGAAAAATCAAATGTAAGTCATGGTCGTGTCTTGTTCCTGCACCATTATGTACATTTTTGTTGCGCTGATCTCGCAGATGAACCTCCAGCACCCACGAGATCAGCAGTATGAGCACAACCTGCAACTGTCAGGACCAAATCTAATTTCAGACAAAACAGGTTCACCCTTTAGATATCGCCATCAATGACGATAGGGGCATTTTAAGTAGCTAGACAGAGGAGAGGCTTCCTCTGCCCGTCCCTCATGTGCAATCACAGGCTGCAGATGTGTTAATATGGCAGCTGAGGGTCTAAAAATTACCTCCAAACTGTCTTCCAATCACAATTGCTAGAATCTGTGTGAGGCTGGGCCTAATATAATGCAAAACTGAAATATTGCTGTGTTTAATATGAGCAAATTCAAGTCCCAGAGTGGGAGGATAAATAAAAAAGTAAAAATAAGAGATTAAAAGAAACTGGTAAAACTGTTAACTATTTTTTTCTTCAACAAAGGTAAAAAAAAAGTGACAGGTAATTGATGTCACCATGTCTGAATGATCTGGGCTATAAATTAGTCACACTGTTTAAACTTTACTGTGAAAAATAAAATAAAACATGATGGCAAAATAGATTTTATTTTTTAATGTTCATCCATCTCAAAGAATGGAATAAAGACCGCTTTAAAAAGTCAGGTGCTCCAAAATAATATTGACTAAAAAAGTAGACTCATCGTGCTAAAAAAGTAAGCCTTAATACAGCTACATCTGGAGAAAAATGAAAGTTATGGCTCACAGAAAATGGAGCCACAAAAACAATTTTTTAAAAAAATATTGTTTTTATTGTGCAAAAGTAATAAAATATGGAAACCTGGTATCTCCTTATGTCTACTTGCAAAAATATGTCATTTATACCATACTGTGAGTGCTGTAAAACCAAAATCTAAAAAAAAAACAAAAAAAACACCGAAAAATGGTAAAATTTCTGTTATTTTTGCATCTTAATAAAAAGAAAAAAGTAATCAATTCATAATATAAATTGTGTACCCCCAAAGTAACACCAGTAAAATTACAACTCATGGCTCAAAAAAACAATTCCACATCAACAGAAAAATACAAATAATGCTTTTCTCCTTCGCCTCATTGGGGGACACAGACCGTGGGTGTATGCTGCTGACACTAAGTGATACAAAAAAGGTTAGCTCCTCCTCTGCAGTATATACCCTCCTGCTGGCTCTCAGCTAACCAGTTCTTGCTTAGTGTCCGTAGGAGGCACACGGACGGGTCTGCCATTCAGACCCCAGAAACTCTTTCTACCTTTACAACGGACGAATGGGACGACAGATTCTTTCATGTTCCGATCTCACCGAACCAACAACAGGCGATCACGGGAGTTTCACCTCTCCGTATCCTCTCCTGCGACGTGGGAAGCCACTGCCTGAGCTGATTCTAGGGGCGACGGGCCCCTTCATGGGCACCGATCTCCCCCCACCCTTATCAGACGAGCACTGGAGTTTCACCTCCAGTATCCTCTTCTGCAGCCAGGCCTATTGCCGGACATTCAGCCCTGCCCACCAGGTTTTACCCTCGGCTGTTCAGCGGCACTTTCCAGCGTGGCGTCTGAGCAGCCCCCACTGCACCACCACTATTAAAAGCGGATGGTACAAGGAGGCGGACGATGGATTGAGGACTTTTCTTATCCCTGCACCGTCCAAACAGCAGCAACAGCACAGGATCTCTTTCTATTTTCTGACCTGCTGAACAAAACAATACGTGCCGGGGCTCGAGCGGTTGGAGGGCTCTGCCCAACCGGCGGCTTCTTTCTTCGTTTTCCCTCGTTCGGCGCCAGCCGGCTTAAAAAATTTAGCCCCCGGCTTCGGGTTTGTGTAGGCCGCAACCCGGATCTCCGCCCCCTGCTAGGCCGCGCTTCAGGCTCTGCCTCCCTATTCAGGCGCCTCTCATTCAGGACGAGAACTCTATTCTCGGCGGCCATCTTCTTCGCTATTTTAAAGAGACTCATGACCAGTTTTCTCTGCTCTTAAAGTCATGACCAGCCAGAACCCGGCCGCCTTTAACAGAGTACTTCGCTCAAACGAACACAAGAGCCCTCCGCCGCCACTGATCCCAGCTCTTCCCAGAGCACCTAGTTCCCCCCAAGGGGCTTCGCATCTGGCGTAATCCATGGCTTCTCTGACGAGAGAGTGAACCCTCTGGTTTGAAGTGCTCACAAGACCAATATACATAGATCCTCCCCTACATGGGAGCTTTAGGCTAGCAGGGGCCACATGTATTCTAGAAACGGAACAAGACTCCGCAAATGAATCAGACATTGCCTTGGATCTGGACTCGCCAGAGCCTCAGAACAGGATCGATTCGCCCATTTAGGCCACAATCTCTAATTTGACAAGGTTTTCCTCTAGATTACGCAGGGTCCCTCAAAAACAGAAACCCTTAGTAGTGCATTTGCAATTTTCCTGGACAGCAAGCGTCCGGATAAGCGACTCGCTGGCGAGCACCATGGTAGCTCAATGATAAACACCATGAATAATCGCAAATGGACTTGTTCTAGAAACAGACTCTTTTTCAAGCGTCATGAGATGCCATGCCTGGTTTAACTGTTTTTTTTAAGGGCGACGGGTCCTTCAAAGGACACCGATCTCCTCACACCAGCATCAAATGAGCACATGGAGTATCGCCTCCACGTATACTCGCGGCGACAGGTCCTTCAAAGGATTCTGATCTCCTCACACCATCATCAAATGAGCACATGGAGTTGTCCCCTCTACGTATACTCTGCTACCACCGGGCCTGATTTCAACCAGGCCCTCCAGGGGACTTGATCCCCATAGATGTACAGATGCCTTTCTTTTTGACGTCCGAGCAGTTCCCCTCTGCATCGCCACTATTTAGCAGATGATGCGAGGAGGTGGACGATTCCTCTCCACCTCCCTGTTAAGAGGTTGGTTGATTGAACGTTCATCCTTTTTATCTCTGCACATTCAAAGACGGCAGGATAGCATAGGGGGTGGCAGAAACTAATGTCTCCCTTTTTGAGCACGTAGGCACTTATCTCTCTAAACAAGCAGGTCCCCTGATGATTGGCTTGGAGGAAACGCGTCGGGACTGACCACAGGGAGAGTGCAGGGCATGTTGATACAGGGGTAGCTGTGGACTGCCCTTGTAAGGGCAGGAGTTCTGGGGATAGGTTACTGATAGCCCCATAGGGAATGACAGGGCATTGTCGTCTCTTCTCATCAAACTCCAAAGTATTCTCTGACCAGAGGTTTTCCGGTACTCCTGTTCATGCATCTTGGAATCGGTGAGATCGTTCCGTTTTCCATTTCTTATTTTATAATTATTAGTGACACCGTGTTATAGGTGCCATGTCTTGTCATTCTGTGATAATTTTTTCACATGCAACCATCTGTATGGAGTATTGCTCTCCGACTCATATGTATTTGTTTCTGGCAGTTAGCGTTTGAACCATACTTTGGTCTGCTTTTCCTCCGCAAGTGCCTCTGCAGGCGGAGTGTTTTTGAATCCTAATAGGGGTTTTTTGGTTTCATAGTTGAGACCTTACCCCATGTGTTATATATCACTTTTGGGTGACTTTGTTTTGACTTTTATCCATATTTAGTAAAAGTTATGTTTTATTTCCACTTGTGCTGTATTTATTGATATTATTTAGTGGGTTTATCTGTTGAATATAATTGAAGTACAGATTTTGCTATTTTTTGCTGATGTCAACCAGGCCCTCCAGGGGACTTGATCCCCATAGATGTACAGATGCCTTTCTTTTTGACGTCCGAGCAGTTCCCCTCTGCATCGCCACTTTTTAGAGGATGATGCGAGGAGGTGGACGATTCCTCTCCACCTCCCTGTTAAGAAGTTGGTTGATTGAGAGTTCATCCTTTTTATCTCTGCACATTCAAAGACGGCAGCAACTCAAGAGATGGGTTCTTTTCCTCACCTGGCGGATGCAACCGCGCACTTCGCTACCTGGCACCTGCCAGTATTCCTGCCCGATGGATCATCTTTTAAAAATACCATGGACTGTCAGACAATGACTCGTTCCGTCTTGTGGCATCGGGTTCAGCGCTTTACCCTTCCTTAGCCCACACGGGTTACCAGACCAATGGTCTACTGGTCGGACACCTTAGCTACTTTCATTTACAGGAAGACTGAGTAGTGTCCGCAACACATAGGAGTGTCCTATGTAAAATATGCTATACACCTCACCATAGGGTGCTTGGTCTATGAAGTTTTTTTTGTTATTGATGGTTCCAGTGTTCGTCTATATTTGTTTGTTCCAGATCAATTATCTCTCCTCCGGAGACAGTACAGCGGGCCATTCAAATCTCTTGAGCGGGAGGCTTTTCTGGTGCATGCCTATTTGAATGCGGTTAGTTGCGCGGCGCTGTCTGCAGCGAATCCTATTTCATTCAGCTTTATGGATCAGAGAACGGAAGCATACTCTGCGTTTAGAAAAAAAAAAAACCTCTGTCATCACTCCCTTAAAGAGTGGTCGCTTATTTGGTGAGTAGTTGGGAGTGTTCCCCACGTGGGCACAAAGGATAGCCGGGTCCTATAGATCCAACCAACAGTAGAAGGGTTGTCCAGGACAGTCTAGATCTGAGGGTTCTTGGTTCCAAAAAGACGACCGAAAGGTAAGACCTATCCTGTAACTCAAACTTCTAACAAGCTTCGAAAAGGTCATCCTCCTTTAGATGGAGTTCCCCCACTCGGCCATCACTTCAATAGGAAAAGCTGGAGTTTTTTTCTGGCATCCATCGACATTCGGGATGCTTACCTTCACAAGTCACGACCTTGCCCTCCGGCTTTGCTACTGCTCCCAAAGTGTTCGCCATTATCATGACGACTGTCATGCCCCTCTGGCACTCTAGGTGCGAGCCCGTCCTCTCCTATCTGTTCGACTTCCAGCCGTACTTCCAGGATTACGCTGAGCCCGTCTATATACATATGTACCTTACGATACCCTTCCTCACCTGGGCTAGCGGATAGACTGTCAGGTCTTCCTCATTTCCAGCCCAGCAGATATCCTTTTTAAGGACGATTCTGGACACTTCCACAGGGTTGGAATCCTCCCTTGAAACAAGGCCGTGGTCCTTCAACAGGGAGCCCCGCACTTGGTCACTCATCCCCTAATTCCAGGCCGGAATGGCCATAAGGCAATTCAGGCAAATGCCAGAACGGCCTGTCTGGTCGTGGGCTATCTCTTCTGCTACGTCGTTAAAAGAAGCGGGTCCTCAAGACAGGGCTGAATTTCAGCCCCGGTCCATACCTGCCCTCATTCCATCCGATTTGCTATGAGTATCCTTGGGTAGAATAATAGCAATGGAGGCAGTTCCCTTCGTTCCGCTTGTTTTTTTCTACAGGTCAAACAGGTTTCCAAAGGGTAATCTTTGAGCGTCTTTCTCATCTGGGGGAGATCCCTTCTTCTGGTTCAATGGTTGCTAGTAACTATGGAGCGTCCCAACTCAAGGCCTCTGGTTATTTCGGGAATCCAGTCTCCCGATCAGTTTTTTCTGGGGATCCCAACGGTACCTCTGCGCCTACAGCACGCCCAATGCTCTCTGGCAGGTCTTCCCATCCAAATTCAGTTGGATATTATCACGGCTGTGCAATACATCTATCATCTAGCAGGTACTCACGGTGAGACACCTTGACCCTACGTACCTCACCCTCTCTGATGGGCCGAGATCTATCATCCGGTGATCTCGGCAGTACTCATTCCAGGAGTACAGCTCTGGGCGGTAGCTTCTCTTCAGCCGCCAGGGTCTCGCATCAAGTGAGTGGGAAATTCATCCGGAAGTCTCCCAACATATCTGCCTTCACTGGAGCACTCCAGATGTAGATTGGATGGCATCCAACCTGAACGCCAATGTACTCGAGTTCATGATTCGGCTTCGAGACCCAATAGCCATCGTAGTGCATGCTCTGGTTCTTCTGTGATACCAGCTCCTTTTCGCCTTTTCCACTAGTTCCAAGGGTCTTTAGGAAACAGGAAGTCCCCAGTGATCCTGGACATCCGCGTTGTCCAGGTCAATTCAGACGAGTCTTTGGAGCTGGCCGCTCTGTTCCTTCAGATCTTTTTCCTTATTTCCATCAAGGCAAGGTTGTCCTCAGCCCGTCCCCGTCCCTTGTTTCCAAAGGGGTATCGTACTTCCACTGTTATGAGGGCAGCGTTCTTCCTTCTTCTCTTTAATCTCCAGTCCACAAAACGGAATGGGTCCCACATTCCCTGGACAATGTGAGAGCCCTGAGTGAGTACGTGTTGAGGACGGCATCCTTCGAGATGATGGACACCTCATTTGGGCTTCCTGGCGTTTTTTCAGGAAGGGCTTAGCCGCGTCTTCGGCCATGTTGGTCTGATAGATTCTTTACACATCCAGAAGTCCTTACGTGTTAGGCGTCAGCCTATCTTTACTCCATTTGATCGATCGAGGTTCCTTGGGTTCTAGACACCAGGCGTCAGCAAAGCGCGTCTGTCAACTTTGCGGGTTCATCCAGCCCACATGCACTCTTGAAGCACCATAATTCCCAGACCTCCGCAGACATGAGTCTGGGCAGTCGGACTCTGCAGGCCACGGTGGCGCACTTGTAAGTAGCGTTACACAGGGTCTGATCTGATGTTGTTCCTACCCAGGGACTGCTTTGGGATGTCCCATGGTCTGTGTCCCCCAAGGAGGCGAAGGAGAAATAGGGATTTTTGTGTACTCACCGTAAAATCCTTTTCTCCGAGCCATTCATTGGGGGACACAGCTCCCGCCCCGTTATTAGTTTGTGCTTGTTTTTTTATAGTTAACATGCTGTTCTCTCATATATATAATTTCACATGCTATACACATTATATATATATATATATATATATATGCTCTCATATATAATTTGATATAATATACTCTCATATGTTATTATTGATCTCCTACTGCTTTTGCACCGAACTGGTTAACTGAGAGCCAGCAGGAGGGTGTATACTGCAGGGGAGTAGCTAACCTTTTTTGTGTCACTTAGTGTCAGCCTCCTAATAGCAGCCGCATACACCCACGGTCTGTGTCCCCTAATGAATGGCTCGGAGAAAAGGATTTTACGGTGAGTACACATAAATCCCTATTTTGAAAAATAAAAAAAGTCAGGTCCAAATGGGGCATAATATGTGCATCCATAAAGGGTTAAAGTTTGTTAATTTTCAAAAATACTAATGAACCTTTACATTATTGTGTATAAATGTGTATTCCGTTATCCCACTACTGAGATATATCTACCTGGCAGATTGCAGAAGACATTGAACAAGTAAAAATTACTAAAGCTCCATGGATTGACCAGAATGACGTCACCTTCCATCATTTACGTATACTGTGAGTGTTTTTGTATTCTTGATTCTTGCTAAGGTTAGGTGGATAATTGATTCTTCAACTCTTTGAAAGGAGTCTGAAAAAAAGTGGAGGCTAGCTAATGGATAGCTCGGATAAGGATTTTTCACTACTGCCTCTCTTTTGTTGCCCACGGCTCTTGTTTACATGGCTGCAGCAGTGACATCCTGTCTGTGATACATGATCGCTAAAGCCAGCCATTGGCCTCGGCGATGATATTGAGGTAGACTGCACAAGACCGCTAAGGCTGCAGCTGTTGCATGCAGCCCTGTAATCAGACTTGCTTGGAGCAGCGGAGGGGTGGTGCTGGGGCAGCGGAGGGGTGGTGCTAGGGCAGCGGAGGAGTGGTGCTGGGGCAGCGGAGGGGTGGTGCTGGAGCAGCGGAGGGGTGGTGCTGGAGCAGCGGAGGGGTGGTGCTGGAGCAGCGGAGGGGTGGTGCTGGAGCAGCGGAGGGGTGGTGCTGGAGCAGCGGAGGGGTGGTGATTCAATAGGAAAGCAATTCTTATTTGTTATTTTAAAGCATTACCAACTAGTGTCCCATTTTTCCCAATTTTGGCCAACCAATTTTAAGTATTTGTACTTAATGCCCCTGGGGCAGCGCAGGGGTGGCAAATGTCAGGTGGTGGCTTTTTTTGGCTTACTTTCGTTATAAATGCCACATTTTAAACATAAACCAACAGAGGATCAAACAGTGCTCAACATTAATGAAAAATGTGATAAAAAACAATGGGGGAATCATAAAAAAGTATCTGTGGTATTGGGTCAGGTCACATTCATGTTTGAACAAATAACAAATGGGATCGGTCATTGACATGTTCTGCTTTCGACCAGTTTTAGTTTGTCTCATCCAATGATTGCCCTCTTTCAAGAAAATGTTGCTCAGATTGGGCTGCTCCATCTTAGGTGTGACATTTGAAGACCCTTATTATGATGGTTTATTGACAGATATGGACAACATCTATATATTATATGGGACAACATATTAACTGTTTATTTAAAGAACTGACTAGGAGTCATCCCTTCTGGTACAGAGTAGGTTATACATGGCATGATGTACTGAGAGCAATAGTGATGGCGAAGTCAATTACAGAAACAAATATTTGCTGTTATTTTGATCCAAGAACTCATTAGACTGCAGCTTAGGACAGGTCTTAGTTTTTTTTTTTTTTGTTTTTTCAGGGAAATATGACCACAGTGGAGAGTTTGCTGCACCTTCCACCTTATTACATATCACGTGCTGAGTAATGATGGACTTGATACATTTTTTTTCTGCTTTTTAGGTTATTCTATGCACATATTAATGTAACTTTATGATCTCATATGAATGGTTGCAAGGTGTGAATATGTATAAATGTATCATCTTTTTGTGCCATCTTAATTCTAGAGTCCAGGACAAATACAATATTGTTGATCTCTACAACCTGCCCACCTTCGTCCCAGAAATCACAGTTGGCGGCTTAGATTACGACAAGCTTTATTATCAGTTCAGAGATGTAAGAATCCTTTTTGTTCATTTGCAGATATTTGTAATTTGCCTTCTTGCTAAAGAGACTTTTTAAAACTCCTAAAAGTATTTGTAAAACTGTTGCCTGAATTTAAAGGGAAAGAAGTAAGGGACGGATACAAAATATCAAAATGCTGTTTACTCGCCCTATACCCCGTGACTCCAGCGGCGGCCGCTCCACTAATGGGACAGGAGGTCATGGTCCGTGCTAGGCTGCAGCTATCATGGTGCCTGGAACAGCATGTTATCACTTGGTCCTGTGATGGCGCACTGTTCACGTACCACTGCAGCCAATCAAAGGAGAAGGACAGCAACACTTCCTGTGCTAATGCAGCAGGATACGCCGTACTTAGTGTTAACCTCCTAGTAGCTGTAACCATTGCCCCCCAAATGTAATAAAAAGGAATGGAAATTAAAAGATTTCCTAAAATAAAAAATCACCAGAAATACTATGACTCTTGCGTCACTTTTCAGCCTTGCTTATGTCCTGTTTGTAGGAAAAGCTTGGTGACCGGAAATATGTCTCCTGAACGGCCAGGTTACAATGATCCATCCCACACTAACGTATCACCGCATAACTAAGCAGATTTACCCCGCCGG
The DNA here is from genome assembly GCF_032444005.1 of Ranitomeya imitator. Classification (NCBI taxonomy): domain Eukaryota; kingdom Metazoa; phylum Chordata; class Amphibia; order Anura; family Dendrobatidae; genus Ranitomeya; species Ranitomeya imitator. Next base: position 58,122,688 of record NC_091288.1, read on the forward strand.
CTTTCCTGATACAATATCAGCCATATTTAGGGTCGCCCTGCTTTCCATGGGACTGACACAACCAACTAAATAGAAGGGCACAGATATGAAGATATTTGGGTTACCTTTTGACCATTTTAGTGCTATGTAAGAGTTACTAATCACTTTTTTCCTTTTGCAGCTGCCTGGAAGAAAATATACAAAAGGATACAATGCCGATATGGGGGACAAGAACATTTGGTTTAAGTGAATGATTTTGAAGTCGTTTTGGATCATGGCGTCGGCTCCCATCAATGTTTCCACCACTCACTGGCAATACTCTTTACATTAGACTATTTGCAATCAGGGAGCAGTCACGGTGAAGCCGCAAGCGATGGTGAATGTCACCAAAAACGTAATTTAATGCATTTGTCAGTCCATAAATAAATATCTAACTTTTCTTTGAAATTGTCATTGTTTTTACAGTAGCTTCATTAGCTGTAGTTACATGAATTACACCTGGGTGCTAGCCCTGGCACGCAGTGGTGCATTAATGCCACCTCTCACCCTGTCCAATAGGGTGTGTTACTAAACAGGGTGACTATCAGCACAGATTGTGTGTAGGGACATAACCTATTCACAAGGTGAGTCGTAATACCTAATGGTCAATTTATTCATACGTTTCCCATTGTTGTTCGTAACCTCTTATCTTTAGCTAAGCCAGTCCCTTTTTCTGCTGCAGATGATCGATAGTCGGGGCTGGCTTTGGTTTCAAAACGAGCCAGTGGTGACATGTGGTCACGAAGCTTTCTGCTGTGTGTAACCCAGGGTTTACACTGCACAACCTGCAGTCCGGATTCGGCCCCCATTTGGTCTCAGTAATGGCTGTGTGTGGCTGTTTACATACAGTTTCCATAACAAAAGAAAAGCGGGTTGACAAAGTCATCTGTGTGCCCCATCAATAATAGGAGAATGGGGTCACTTGACCCGTTTGTTAATCCAGAAAAATAGAGTAAAGAGGACCCCTATTCCCATTCTACATTCTGGACTACCATTTATCAGGCATTTATAGCATTTAATTGTGATATGCCAAAACTATCTAAGATAGATGACAATGTGGCCCCAAGACCAGAAAAGGTCGTGGTTCCTGACTATTGACTCATCTTAACAGGCTGATAGTCACCCAATGAACAAGCAGGTCCTATTTAAGTGATTTCTTGATTGAGAACAGTTGTAGCAGTAATCAGGCCTGCGTATGGCTAGGAAAATTGAACTCCGCATCCCAAAAATGTGATAAACCACAATTAATTTATGTTTTACAGGAGGGGGCCATCACTTTTTCACACAGGGCCCTGTAGGTTTTTATTTCCTTTCCCCTTAATAATAAAGACCTTCATTTAAAATCTGCATTCTGTGATTACTTGTGTTATCTTTGTCTAATATTTAAATTTGTTTGTTGATCTGAAATATTTCAGACAAAAATGCAAAAGAATAGGAAATCAGGAAGGGGGCAAATACTTTTTTCCTACGCCTTATTGGGGGATACAGGACCATGGGTGTTATGCTGCTGCCACTAAGAGGACACTAAGTAATACAGAAAGAATAGCTCCTCCCCTGCAGTATACACCCTCCTGCTGGCTCCAAGTGAACCAGTTCTTGCTTAGTGTCTGACTCTGTAGGAGGCACTTGGGTCTGTTTCAGACCCCACCGTTTTTATTTTAATTTTTACTTTTTATTCTATTTTTTCCCTTAACGGAGCGAATGGGGGCAACTGTTCCTTTCTAGGTTCCGATCTCCCCCGAATCATCAACAGGCAAGTACGTGGAGCGTCCCTCCCGTATCCTTTCCTGCAACGTTGGATGCCAGCCCTGAGCTCACCTTACGGGCGACGGTTCCTTCGCGTTCTGATCCCCCCCCTCCATAGCAGGTGACCACATGGAGTAGCCCTCCATCTACCAATCCTGGAGCCAGGTGCATAGCTGGACATAAATATGTACGGCGTCCGTGCAGCCCCCCTCTGATGCAAGGCGGCAGAAGCTCTCCACCCCCTCCCTGCCTATGGCGACGGTGGATTGAGCACCGGCCCACCGCATGTACCGTGAGTACACTGCGGGGGCCGAGGCGCTGGGGGGGTCTTGGTCCCCGGGGTATGGGAGGTCCGCACCTTAAAGCCCGGGTCCGTGGGTGGTCCGCAGTGCGGCAATTCAATGAAGGAGTGTGGCTTAAGAATGGTGCTAATAGTGGTCGCGGCGCTGCAGGCCACAACCGCAGGTTTAAAATTTATTCCCCGGCTTTTCTCCTTCATACAGGCCGGAGTTTTGGCCACGCCCACCGGCAGTTACCACCGCCCACTCTTTCTGGCGCTTCTCGTTCCCTGAGAAGCGCTCTTCCTGATCTCAGCGGCCATCTTGGTACACCCACAGGGCTGATGCTGCAGCGCTGCTCCAGCCTTTTTGAATCTCAGCCTTCAGGACTAGCGTTCTCTGTGTATACACCGCGGACCTCCCCTGGGGACTCAAGACACAGGACCTGGGTAAGCTGCAGAAACATGGCTTAAACCTTCCCCTGTTAGTAAGCGCTCTCCTCAAGGCTATGCTATGCCTCAATCAAAGCCTCACAAAAAGTCTGGGAATACCCACACTATGTTCTTTGCGGCATGTACCGCTCGTAAAGTGTCATTACCCCGGGGTCACAATACTGCATTATGCACAGCTTGTGAACCGGTGACTGATCAGGAACCATCTGTTACTGATACCGAACCCAGTGAGCCTAGTCCCCCTGAGTGGGCTACCTCCCTTACCTGGTCTATGGCATCCCTGGCAAAATCATTAGAATCGTTCCGAGACACTTCCTCTAACCAGGGCACTATTTTAGACAACGCTTCCGATGATCAGAACCCCTTGTACTCCAGGGGTCGTACCTTGCCAAGGAGCTCTCGCTCTTCCAGGAACAGGACTCATGCCATATCCTCAGACCATCACCGGGATTCGGGTTCTGAGAGCTCCATTTCTTGCTCCCCTTCCATTGGGGCTAATAGAGAACCTGTTTCAGAGGACGATTCTGATACGTCCCTAGATCAGGAGACTCTCTGAGTCAGTGAATAAGGCTTTGAAGCTTGAGGAGGAACCCTTATCTAAAACGGATCATGCCGTGTCCTTTAAGAGGACCAAGCGAGCTCACACAGTGTTTGCCACTCATCCCGAATTTAAGAAAATCGTTGAATCTCACAAGATCCGTCCAGATCAACGATGCACAGGGCAGAAGCTCATGGAGTCAAAATATTCCTTTGCCCAGGATCCAAGAATAGATTGGTCGCAGTCTCCCCGATCGCGCCTGGCTACTAAATCTGTTTTATCCTCCTCGGAGGGCGCCTCTATTAAAAACCAAACCGATCGTCAGATCGACAATATGGCGCGTTCAGCCTTTGAAGCCTCAGCAGCCGCACTCTTCCCATCTTTTGCCGCTACGTGGGTGGCTAAGGCTATGACCCACTGGGCTGAGGTCTTGGCTTCAGCGGTTCTGGAAACCAATCTTCCCCCCGAGATAGCAGACCTCGCTACTCAGATAGCCAGAGTTGGAGATTTTGTAGTGACCGCGTCCCTGGATGCCGCTAACTACGCTTCTCAAGAAGCAGCAAACGCCATCACCATCCGGAGGTCCTTATGGCACAGGGCTGGCGTGCGGATTCTGCTTCCAAAAAGTCACTGACTTCTCTACCATATCTGAGAGGTCATCTTTTTGGCGAAAAGCTCGACCAACTGATTTCCGACGCTACTGGAGGGAAGAGTAAATTTCTTCCACAACCACAGGCTCGGTCCCGATTTTGTCGTTACAACTCAAACTGGTTCTCTACTTCCACATCTCCCGGTTCCGGCCGGGCACAAAGTGGAGACAGAGGTTCCCAGGCCTCTTATTAACCTTCCCATTGATGGCGAGGCAGGCCTAGGAAGTCGGGATCCAGAGGCTCCACAACGGGCAGATCTACCACACAATGACCTGTGGTATCCGGGGGACACCCTCAAAGTAGGCGGCCGCCTGCTTTCCCTCAGTGCCGCGTGGCTCTCGTCGTTCTCGACGAGTGGGTCCGCGACTTGGTGTTCTCCGGATACAAGATAGACTTCTTATCTTGTCCTCCCAGGGAAAAGGCATCAGAGTTCTTCCAAGCTATAAGCTCTCTGAGAAAAGACGGAGTTATTATTCCGATCCCTCAAAGCGAACGGTTCTAAGGTTTTTATTCAAACCTCTTCATGGTTCCAAAGAAGGACGGTACAGTACGGTCCATACTGGACCTAAAACTGCTGAACACGTTTGTCAGGGTGCCGCGTTTCCGGATGGTATCGCTTCGTTCTGTCATAGTCTCCATGGGAAAAGGCGAGTTCCTGGCATCTATAGACATCCAGGACGCGTAACTCCACATTCCTATTTTTAGCTTCTCACTAAAGGTTTCTCCGCTGCACAGTTCAGGTACAACACTTCCAATTCGTTGCTCTGCCCTTCAGCCTCACCATCGCCACCAGGGTATTCACAAAGGCCATGGCGGCTGCCGTGGCCATTCTCCACACCCGAGGAGTGGTGGTGCTACCGTATCTAGACGATATCCTCATCAAAGGCCCCTCTTTCCGTGCCTGCAAGGAAACTGTGAACATCACAATAGATTCTTTTTCTCGCCTGGGTTGGAAGATAAACTTAAAAAAATCTTCCCGGCTCAGCAAATTTCCTTTCTAGGAATTATACTGGACTCGTCCCAGGGGTTGGTGCTTCTTCCCCCGGAAAAGATCTCAGCCTTACAGCGTGAAGCTCGGAAGCTCTATCAGCCTCGCACTCACTCTCTGCGCTTCAGTATCAGGGTCCTCGGCAGGATGGTAGAAATCTTGGAGGCGGTTCCATTTGCCCAATTACACCTCCGTCCCTTACAGCATGCCTTCCCGGCTGTTTGGGACAGGAACCCGTTCTCCCTCGACCGTCGGTTCTTCCTTCCCCAGCGAGTCAGACAGTCTCTCAGGTGGTGGACATTATAGTCCTCCCTGAATCAAGGGAAGTCTTTTCTTCCAGCACATTGGCTCGTTGTGACAACAGATGCCAGTCTTCTAGGCTGGGGAGCCGTGTTCTTACATCACACTGCTCAGGGCCGCCGGTGTCTTCAGGAATCACGCCTTCCGATCAACATCTTAAATTCAGGCAATCAGGTTAGCTCTTCTCCAATTCCATCCCTTCCTGGTGGGTCGTCCCATCAGGATTCAGTCCGACAATGCCACTGCAGTGGCATACATGAACCGACAAGGGGGAACCTGCAGCATGGCAGCCATGAACGAGGTAGGCTACATTCTCCGTTGGGCCAAGGAAAACCTCTCAATGATCTCTGCGGTTCACATCTGGGAGTGGACAATTGGGAGGTAGGTTTCCTCAGTCGTCAAGGCCTCGACTCCGGGGAGTGGTCTCTCTATCCGGAGATCTTCCACCAGATCCGCTGTCGTTGGGGATCCCCGGATGTGGATCTAATGGCCTCACAGCTAAATTCCAAGGTTCCCGACTTCATAGCTTGGTCCCACGATCCAGCAGCAATCGGGTCAGATGCACTCGTACTCCCGTGGAATCATTTTCGGCTTCTGTACATATTTCCCCGCTCCCCTTTCTGTCGAGAGTCAAGATCAGAGCAGAGGGATTATCGGTAATCGTTATTGTGCCTGATTGGCCGCGACGGGCATGGTACACGGAACTAGTTCAACTAGTCACCGATGTTCCCTGGCGATTACCGAATCACGCAGACCTCTTTTCACAGGGCCCCATTTACCACCAGAACTCCGAGGCCCTGTGCTTGACGGCATGGCCGTTGAGGCCTGGGTTCTAACCCAGGTAGGTTTCTCTGGAAGTCAGCTCTAACATGATCAGCGCTAGAAAGCCTACGTCTATGCGCATTTATCATCGCACTTGGAAAACCTTTTACTGGTGCAACGACCGGGGACGTTCTCCTCTTGAATTCTCCATTCCTTCCATCCTCAAATTTTTACAAACTGGTTTGGACTTAGGTCTCGCCTTTAGTTCTCTCATGGGGCAGATTTCAGTCCTGTCCGTTCTGTTCCAATGCAGGATTGCTAACAGATTACAAGTGAAGACGTTCATTCAGGGAGTCTCCCATAGGGTGCCACCCTATAAGATGCCGTTGGAACCATGAGACCTTAATCTTGTCCTCTGAGTCTTGCAAGAAGCTCCTTTCGAACCTCTACAGGATGTTTCCCTATCTTTTCTTTCAAGGAAGGTTGCCTTCCTGGTTTCGATCTCGTCCATTAGACGAGTCTCAGAGCTGGCGGCCCTGTCTTGTCAAGTTCCGTTCCTGAATTTTCATCAGGATAGATAGGGTGGTTTTGAGAACATCCCCGTCCTTTTTGCCAAAAGTTGTCTCATCCTTTCATCTCTATCAGGAGATTGTCTTACCGTCTCTCTATCCAGCACCAGTACATCACATCGAGAAGGCCCTCCACACACTGGATTTAGTGAGAGCTCTCAAGAGATACGTCTCGCCGTGGCGTCCTTCCGCAGGTCGGATGCCCTGTTTGTGCTCCCGGAAGGGCCAAGGAAGGGGTTTCCCGCTTCCAAGGCGACAATAGCAATATGGATTCGTTCAGCTATTCGGGAGTCCTACCGAGTCAGAGGTCATTCTGTCCCAGCAGGGATTAAGGCTCATTCCACTCGGTCAGTGGGTGCGTTTTGGGCCATCCGGCACCAAGCTTCGGCAGCACAAGTTTGCAGAGCTGCGACCTAGTCCAGTCTTCATACATTTACAAAACATTGCCATATTCATTCTCAGGCCTCAGCAGATGTGACCGTCGGCAGACAAATTTTGAAGGCGGCAGTGCCGCATCTGTAACCTGTGGGTACAAGGAGCAATTACAGTTGATTGTTCCCCACCCATGGACTGCTTTAGGACGACCCATGGTCCTGTGTCCCCCAATGAGGCATAGGAGAAATAAGGATTTTTGTGTACTCACCGTAAAAACCTTTTCTCCAAGCCAATCATTGGGGGACACAGCACCCACCCTGTTAGCCTAACAGCTTTGGTTTTCTGTGTTGGCTTGGTTTTGACAGTTCATCCTGGTTAAATATTAAGCTCCTACTGCTTTGTTACCGAACTGGTTCACTTCGAGCCAGCAGGGGGGTGTATACTGCAGGGGAGGAGCTATTCTTTCTGTATTACTTAGTGTCCTCCTAGTGGCAGCAGCATAACACCCATGGTCCTGTGTCCCCCAATGATTGGCTCGGAGAAAATTATTTTACGGTGAGAACACAAAAATCCCTATTTTCACACAACTGTATATATTGTTCATTGAACAGTCAGTGATCACTGATTTGTTTGTATATAGTTGATCTGCAATCATTTAAAGGGAATCTGTCAGCAGGCTTTTGCTGTGTAATCTGAGAGCAGCATAATGTAGGAGCAGAGACCCTAATTCCCGAGATGTGTCACTTACTGCGCTCTGTGTTGCTATTTTAATACAGAGCAGATAAGGAGTGGCTCAGACTGTTATATACAGGTGCTCAGGAAAAATATCTTAATAGTCTCGAAAAAAATCCAGCACACTTTTTTCAAACACGGTGAAATTTATTAGAAATGTAAATTTATTTCATTTCGTATTCAAGCAAAATGCGCACAAAAAGGTACATAAAGAAGGTATCAAGATCCACATGAGGTAGGTATCATATTTCAACGTTTCGGCTATAGCATTAGCCTTTATCAAGAGATACCAAAAGGATGTGACTAGAGTGCTCAGGAAGGTCCGGACCGCACTCCGGACCTTCCTGAGCACTCGAGTCACATCCTTTTGGTATCTCTTGATAAAGGCTAATGCTATAGCCGAAACGTTGAAATATGATACCTCATGTGGATCTTGATACCTACTTTATGTACCTTTTTGGTCCTTTTTGTGCGCATTTTGCTTGAATACGAAATGAAATAAACTTACATTTCTAATAAATTTCACCGTGTTTGAAAAAACAGTGTGCCTGATTTTTTTCGAGGCTATTTTAATACAGTCAGTTTTACCAGCAGGAGATTATCACTGCAGGACAACGTGGCACATGCCGGGTAATCCAACACTGGCCTGCACTTATTAGTGGGTCTCTCACTATAGAATACACAGAAAGCTGTGGTGTGGGTGCGTTATACACGGCTCTGCAACTGAGCTCTGCTAGATCTGATCTACGGCAGAAACTCTGTCATCACTACTGCACCCAGTAAACTAAGTGATACATCACTGGAATCGGAATCTCTGTCCCTACCTGATGCTGCTGTCAGATTACATAGCGATACAGATTCTGCTAATTTTTCGACAAAAAAGTGCAGCGTGTTACATGATTTTATGTGGTAAAAAGGTAGAAACTTGACGGACCAAATGGGGTCTGTGGAGCGCTGATTTTTTTTGATGCGGTAGAACAACGGAAATGATTAGCATAGATGTGAATTGTGCCCTACAAAATTAGAGTTTGGGAAATTAACTTATTTTTACTGGACAACCCCTAGATCACCAATCCGCAGGATATGTGATTACTTGTTGATCAGTGGGGTCTGACTGCAGGGACCGACGCCAATCCACAGAACGGGGAACTTTTATTCCCATATGTGATAGGACATATCTTGTTTTCACTTGACACCAACTTTTAATTATCCCTGGCATCATGCTGAAAAAAGCCTTAATGCTCCCCAGAAAAATCCTAAGTGCATACGTTGCAGAATTGCTGCGGAAATTTCCACGGCAATTCTGCGCCTCCTGCCGCGGGTATATCGCATGCGGAATTGGCATGCATATTCCTGCAGAAAACTAGCGTTTTGCAAGCATAATTAGCTTGCAGAATGCTAGCGTTTTCCAAGCGATCTGTAGCATCGCTTGGAAAACTGATTGACAGGTTGGTCACACTTGTCAAACAGTGTTTGACAAGTGTGACCAACTTTTTACTATTGATGCTGCCTATGCCACATCAATAGTAAAAGATAGAATGTTAAAAATAATTAAAAAAAAAAAAAAAAATGGTTATACTCACCTACCGCAAACAGCTGATCTCCTCAGTGGCTTCCATTCCTATAGATGGTGTGTGTGCAGGACCTTCGATGACGTCGCGGTCACGTGACCACGACGTCATCACAGGTCCTTCACACACCATCTACAGGAACGGAAGCCGCCGCGTGCAGCGCTGAGGGGCAGGAAGACTCCGGGGCCATCAAAGGTGAGTATATCACGATTTTTTTATTTTAATTTTTTTTTATTTTAACAATTATATGGTGCCCCGTCCATGGAGGAGAGTCTCCTTTCCTCCACCCTGGGTACCAACTGCACATGATCTGCTTACTTCCCGCATGGTGGGCATAGCCCCATGCGGGAAGTAAGCAGATCAATGCATTCCTAGGTGTGCGGAATCCCCGCGATTCCGCAAATTTAATGAACATGCTGCGTTTTTTTCTGGAATGCGAATCCGCTCAGGAAAAAAATGCAGCATGTGCACAAAAAATGCGGATTGCATTCTATTAAATAGGATGCTTAATGTGAGCGTTTTTTTCGCGGTTTTATAGCGGAAAACCGCAAAAAATCTGCTACGTGTGCACACAGCCTAAAGGTACATACCCACAGGCACAAATACAGCAGAGTTTTTACAGTGGGTACAATTGTTACCAAACTACTGCACATGGCTACGGAGAAAATCCACAGTGTAAATTCACTGGCGCTGCTGATGTGAAATCCACAGCATGTTACTTTATTCTGCTGCTCTTAATGTAGATTTCATCCGTTATAATGCACTGCACCATTTTTGCAAAAATATCAAATTGGCAGTAAATATGGGGAAATTGTTGCAACGGACCCTATAAGTTTCCCCCTTACAGAGAGGGCTTGTCTTCCACTGCTGGAAAATAAGTAGGAAATGGAATTTAAGGTGTATTACTAAGTCTGGTTTAAAATATTAATTCTGAAAAAGCAAAAAGTGTCATAGCTGCTAAGTAATGAGATATTGTAATTACGGTAGTTTTATATTTAATATTTGATGTCTGCTTTCAGTTGCATAAAGTAAATTACTTTCCCATGAGTTTTAAAAGGAACCTGTCATCAGAAGAAAGCTACTAACCTGCAGATTAACAGCGTTACTAACCTGCCCGGCGCCTGCACTTAGCAGAACGCTGCAGGAAGAAAATTAACTTTATTCTGCCCAGCAGCATTTGTATTCCGTCATGGGGGCGGCACTGGTTTAGTTACCGCTCTGACTATACATATTGGTGGCTGTAACCGGGACCCTGAGTGACAGCTGGACCTGATGCCGGAGGTGCGGTTACTGAACCACTGCCGTCCCTGTGGCTGAAACCGAATGCTGCCGGTGGTAATAAAGTTAATTTTCTCCACGCACCGTTCATCTAAGTGCAGGCGCCGGGCAGGTTAGTAAAGCTATTAACTTGCAGTTTAACCCCGTATATGCAGGTTAACAGCATTTTTTTTTTTTTTCTGGTGACAGGTTCCCTTTTAGGGTATGTGCACACGTTGCGGATTCGTGTGTGGATTTTTCCGCGCAGATTCTGAAAAATCCAACATGGAAGTTTAATCCAAACTGCTCCTCTTCTAGATCCACAAGAAGTGACATCAGACACAGGCGCATGTTCCCAGCATAGTGATGTCTTCTACCTAAACACTGATGGACCCAGTATAGTTTAGTAGGGACTGTATAACAAAACTTGTGTAAGTGCAATAATTTTCTGAGAGAAATACTTCATTTTCTGAAACAATTTCAGCCATGACTGTAGCAGTACCATCATTTGTGCTGCAACAGGACAATGACCCAAAACATCTCCCAGTTATGTGACCAAGACTGAGACGGGATGGAGGCGGTGTCAGATGACTTGGCCTCCTTAATCATTCAACCTTAACCCAATTAAGATGGTTTGGTGTGAGTTGGACGCAGAGTGAAGACAAAGCAGTGCAACAACCAGGGCTGTGGAGTCGGTAAGCCAAACCTCCGATTCCCCAATTTCCAAGACACCGACACCACCAAAATGGGCTCCGACTCCACAGCCCTGGCAGCAACAAGTGCTCTGCTCCTCTGGTAACTCCTTTCTGACCGTTCTAAAGCCAGTCTAGGTGACGGTCTGATGAAGCTGCTTGAGATAATGCCATAAGGGTGAAAAACAGTCATCAAAGTAAGGGCATAGTCAGACAGCCGTATAAATCGGGACTATGATCGGAACGCAGTGCACAGACCGGCTGGCCGCTCTCCCAACCTAGGCGTGACCGCTTACATGTATTTCTATGCAGTCATCATGCTCGGGTTGGGAGAGCAGCCAGCCAGTCCGTGCACTGTGTTCCGACCACGGTCCGATTCATATGGTCATCTGACTGCACCGTAAAAAGGAGGTATTCTGAGGAATCCAAGATTCAACACATATTCTGGTTTATTTCATGCTTGTTTTTTTACTCCTTGTTTACATATTGTGTTCCTTCATGGTTTTGCTGCCTTCAGTCTGAATCTGCATTGTGCACAGTCCAATAAGCACAAGAAAAACCGTTGCATGAACATTGTATCCAATCTTTTGACAGATACTATATGTAATTTTTTTTTTTACAGAATATAAAATAATTATGCACAATAGCAAAAGCTAATGGTATGTTCTCCCCTATTGGTATGGTAGTCCGTGAACTGCTGCGTCTCTTACAGATTGTGGTTACACATGCTCCGCTAAGGACATCCATATTTACTTCAAATAGAGATCGTTGCAGGATGGATCAAATTAACTTTCGTTTATTCCCTTTGCTCTCGGGGTTCTGTGCTAATTTGCCTTCTCTGAACTCGTAAACAGGTTTTCCACTAAGTATCCTGCATAATTCAAAAGACAATAATGTGCACACATTAAACTCTTAGTCCCAGGGAGAAGAGAATTGTTTTGTACATTGATAACTTTTAATGGATCGTCATATTAAAAAAAAAAAAATTCATAATCATGTAAGCTTGCCTACACCATGAAGGCCTTCTAAAATCAAATGGACAAACCAGGAAGCAAATGAAAAAGGAATTAAGCAGTTGAGATAAGGGCATTTTTGTTCCATTATGCTGCCGCTCCACATCCTTTATTTTCTGGCCGATCCAAGAGCTAAGAGAGAGACTGGCATATTTATTTTATTATATTCTTAACATTTATAATAGAACGTTGGCTACATAAAAACATCTTATAACAAATGATATGGAGGATTATAAATAATCTAACGTCAGATAATGTACAATTGATCGAGAAAGGTTGAACTTGATGCCCGTGTTTTTTTTTTTTTTCAACCTATAAACACAGTCTTTGCAAGTAAATTTGCATCAGAACATTAGATAAATGTACCTTAATATACACAGCATTAATGCAAAATATGGAACACCTATGTAGCATGTGACTAAGCCTAGGTTCACACTTGTACGTATGCGTAGTATGTACAGTGGAGAAAATAAATATTTGATACACTGCCGATTTTACAGGTTTTCCCACCTGCAAAGAATGGAGAGGTCTGTGATTTTTATGACAAGTACACTCCAACCTTTAGAGACAGAATCTAAAACTAAAAAGCATAAAATCACATTGACCTCCTAACTCAATGTCTGGAGGCTCACGCAGAGGCGTATCTAGGGTTTCTGGCACCCGGGGCAAGAATTCATTTTGGCGCCCCCCCAGCACACATGTGATTTGCAGACTTAGTCATGTACTGACGAGCTCCTCTCCCTAATGCTCTCAATATTCAGTGATAAACAGAGAGAAGCAGCAGAGAAGCTCGTTGTCACAGGACCATAAGTATGAAAATCATATATGAGTGAAGTGTCCATGTGACGACTACTGGAACCTGCAGAGCTGACTCCTGACATCGCAGCTTCTGAATTCTCACAACTAATGCACTGCACACTTTTAGGATTCTCCCTTGCCAGTGGACAGTGATGTCAGCACAAGCATGCGATTTGTATACTTCTGATCACATTCTGACTAGACATGCATGGCCTCGCTCAGTTTATTTTCATAGAGTGAGGCCACACATGTCTAGTCAGCACGTGACCGCATGTATGTAAATCGCCAGCACGAGAGAATCCTGACAGCGTGCAGTGCGCACTGTGAGAAGTCAGAAGTCTGCAGTCACAAAGAATGACTGCAGACTCATCACAAACCTGGACATCCTCTTTAATGCTCCTAACATAAATAAAAACATGAGAATTAGTCAGTATCACAAATAACATTTACATCCAGGTACCTTATAGATGACGTCGTCTCTGGAGCCGTTCTTCTTTTCTTCATCTTGTCCAGACTCCATGATGCGTTTTCTCATCCACAGCCGTCTCTGCAGACTTCCATCTTCTCCGCTCTTTTTCACAAAATCTCCACACGATACCCCTAAAGATATGTGTCATTATAATGCTCCTGAATAAAAAACTGCCCCTCACCATATTGTCTGCACAAAATATGACCCCACATTGTCCCTCTTATGATACATGCTCTTCACACTGACCTCTCTTTTCCATACCGGTGGTCCCCTCTTCACACTGTGTCCCCCCTATAGGGCCCAGTATTTATACTATACTCTCTCATCACACTCCCCCCTCCTTGGTATACTGTCCTCTCCTGGCTCTGCCCTTACACTGTCCCCCCATGCTACGCCCCCACTACTCAGTTTCTATTCTGTGCCCACTCACTTTTCTCCCCCCATACTGTCTCCTCACACTATTCCCCTCCCTCCTCATACTGTCTCCTCATTTATTTCCCCCCTCACTTTCTATACTGCCTGTGCATCTGACTCCCCATACTGTGTCTGCACACATCCCATCACCCTCACTCCCCGTACTCTGTACACAACATTTTTCACATCGCTACTCATAGGGTATGTGCACACGTATCTGAGTGCTGCGGATTTTTCTTCAGTGGATTTGATAAATCCGCAACGCAAAACCGCTGCGGTTTTTCCTGCGGATTTATTGCGGTTTCTATTGCGGATTCCGCTGCGGGTTTATTGGAAAGGCCCAATAACCATGGACCTTCCCAGCCTGATAATATAAACCCGCAGCTGTTTACTTTACCTTGGCTGGTAATCAAAAAATAGGGGGAACCCAATGTCATTTTTTTAAACAATTTATTTAATAGGTTTAATAAGGTTAAAAACCCTTTAAGGTAACTTCACACATAACGATTTCGTTAACGATATCGTTGCTTTTTGTGACGTAGCAACGATATCGTTAACGAAATCGTTATGCGTGACAGCGACCAACGATCAGGCCCCTGCTGGGAGATCGTTGGTCGCTAGGAATGATCAGGACCTTTATTTGGTCACTGATCACCCGCTGTCATCGCTGGATCGGCGTGTGTGACGCCGATCCAGCGATGTGTTCACTGGTAACCCGGGTAAATATCGGGTTACTAAGAGCAGGGCCGCGCTTAGTAACCCGATATTTACCCTGGTTACCATTGTAAAAGTGTCTGTCACGTCCCCCGGCGTAAGCTTCCCGCACTGACTGTCAGCGCCGGCCGTAAAGCAGAGCACAGCGGTGACGTCACCGCTCTACTTTACAGCCGGCGCTTACACAGTGCAGGGAAGCTGACGCCGGGGAACGTGACAGACACTGGAATGTGAGTATGTAGTGTTTTTTTTTTTTTTTTTTACATTTACAATGGTAACCAGGGTAAACATTGGGTTACTAAGCGCAGCCCTGCGCTTAGTAACCCAATGTTTACCCTGGTTACCCGGGGACTTCGGCATCGTTGGTCGCTGGAGAGCTGTCTGTGTGACAGATCTCCAGCGACCACACAACGACTTACCAACGATCACGGCCAGGTCGTATCGCTGGTCTTGATCGTTGGTAAATCGTTTAGTGTAACGGTACCTTTAGTGTCCCATGAAAGGTAATAAAGGGTGAAAGTTTATTAGATGTAGGAGGCTTGTGAAATTACAGTTGAAACCAGAAGTTTACATACACTATATAAAAAGACACATATGCATGTTTCTCAATATGCATGTCATACGGATGCTAGTTGAGAAAAATTGCATTGTACTCACATGACACTCGTCCCACGTTTCTGGAACAACATTAGACCTATTTTTTTATAAGCTACTATGACTCCAGCCTTAGATGCCAAATAGCTAGATTTCTGCATTATATACTAGAATTCAGCCACATATTACGACTAGTATGAATGAATCACTCAGAGTATTTTTTAGTGCTCGGAGATTTAGTTTTCATCGTCACAGCTGAATGATTTACATCTGTTAGCCAGCATAAGTAAATGTGGGGGTTGCCTGGTTGCTAGGGAATCCCCACATGTAATCAAGCTGGCTAAGAGATGTAAATCATTCAGCTGCGGTGATGAAAATGATGTCTCCGAGCACTAAAAAATACTAGGAGGACCCCCAAGCGTGCTCGGGAAATCTCGAGTAACGAGTATATTCGCTCATCACTAGTTACAACGTATTTAATCAGCAGTTTTATTTTTGGAATGAAGTTCAAGAGTGAATACTAGAAAGAGAAATGCTTCCATTTCATTTTTTCTTTGTTCAGAATCCAATTCTGCTTTCTTGCATTGAGAAAAAATACTGATCAAACACAAAAGTGTGAATGAGGCCTGAGTTTATTCCACTCTGGAACGTTTCCCCAAATATTTTAAGGTTGTAGTGCTACCTAATACCCTGCAGGTGGCGCTACGTTTTTTTTTTTTTTTTCACCTGCAGCATCTTCTAATTACTGGTGGAGCCTCAGCTAACTAATGAACAGACTTCTATTAAATCTTTTATTTCACCCATTAAAAATGTAAATGCAGAATTGATGTTTATGTATTAAGATATCAAGCATGGTAGTTGAGAACTTTCATATGAAAAAAGATTTTATGCTGTTTTTTTTTCAGTAGCTTCGTTTTCATCAGAGCTGATTTCACCACAGCAGTTTTCTCCAAATGAGAAAGATGTTAGGAGCGCTCTTTAAAGGGACCATAAAATAAATTTTCAAACTGCAGTGTGCAAATAAAGTCTAAAGCGACGGTGCGCACCTTTCAGCATATAGAATTCCTCTTTGTTAAATGGTTGGGTGCCTGTGAACATACATTGCATTTCTGGTTTTGTACTGATCCTTGGCGGGTTAAAGAAGGCCTGTTAGCATGACAAAAATGGGCAGTTTTGCTCTTATTTTATTCCCACTGATCTCTTGAGTTTTCTTTAAACATTCATCATATAATTGCAGAGATCTGAGCGGTTTTATTCAGTGCTAGTTTTCATGGTCTTTACAAGGGGGTGTGTGCTCACAAGATCCTCTGGGGCGTGTCACCTTGTGAGCCACGCCCTCTTGTAAAGACCATAAAAATGTGCACTAAATAAAAAGGAACCATATTGTGGATTTTAAAAAAGAAAAAATTACTCTGGAGCAGCAGGGCTAAAACAAAAGCATAAACTGGCCATTTTTGAACTGTGACAGGTCTTCTTTAAAGGTGAACTTGTCAAGTGATTCATGCTTGAGCCGACTCAGACAGACTCCTATGTACTTCGGTTTCAGGCCGGGATCACACATACGCGAGATACGGCCGAGTCTCGCAGGTGAAATCCCTCCTCTGGCGCCGGCACTTGGGAGCGGAGCATGCGGCTCCATGTGTTGCTGTGCGGCTGCACGCTCCGCTCCGGAGTGCCGGCGCCAGAGGAGGGATTTCACCTGCGAGACTCGGCCGTATCTCGCGTATGTGTGATCCTGGCCTCACTCTAACACTCTGCAGCGTTTTAGGTACAACTTGCTTTGAACTGGGAGCCCTGAAAGGGCAGATACAGAAGCTCTACTTGACTGACAGGTGTTTATGTGTACTGTATAATGAAAGACCTGTAAATCATGTAGACCCTGGTGGGGAGAAGCCGGTGGAGAACCACCCTTGTGACTCCATCACCTCTTTCTTGGCTCCCTGTTCAATAGATATTGTCTCTAAAATGCCCTATAATAAGCCACCCCAGATAGGACTAGAAGTGCAAAGTGACAAGTTCCTACTAAATGGCCTAACCCACAGTACTGATCACCAGAATGAAGGCAGGTGGCGTTCATTGCGGTGTCACAACGCCGTCACTGCAGTATCCAACACATTCCTTGCAGCCATGTTTGGTTCTGCGGCTCGGGACAATTTCTGCAAATGGAGCTCGACCAAGCGATTCCTCTCTGTCTCTTGGGTTTGGAGGAATCATCTGCTTTGAACCATAGGACAAACAGTACAACACATCTTACAAAGGCTCCCTGTGCCGCCACTCTCAGAGGCCAGCCTTGATGATCTGATCTTCGCTGTATACTCCGCTCATCTTGGAAGCCCGGCTAGGTTAGGTGAGTATCAGTTTTAGGGTATTAATACTGTGTAAAGGGGCACTTTATTGCTGTGGTGGGGGGCACCCAGAAGGTCATTAAGTCTGCAAGAAGGCACAAAGGGATGAACCATTACAGAGACTAAGGCCCCTTTCACACATCATTTTTTTGCTATCAGTCGCAATCGGTCAAATTTTGAAAAAAAAAAGGAATCAGGCGACTGATGCCGCCGGATCGTTTTTTTTCTCATAGACTTGTATTAGCGACAGATGGCCTCACATTTCATCCATCGCTCACCGGATCCGTCGAAAATTGTTTGTTCGGTGGCTGGAGACAATGGACAAAGTAACGTTTTTTTGTGCACGTTGAAAAATCGGACAGCGACAGATCCGTCACTTGCTTGAATGGAAGCCTATGGGCGCCGGATCAGTCAAGTGTCAGAATCCGGCAATAGATTCCGTTTTTTTTTTAACTGCGCATGCTCCAATTTATTTAGGATCCAATTAAGCAGACCCAATTAGGAAAGGTATATAAACCTTCCAGGTAGGGCTTCACTCATCCATGTCCCAGCAAGAAAGCCAGCGGGAGTCCAGCCAGCCCGAGACAAGCCAGCTGGAGTTGAAGTGTCCAGCAACACTAGCAATCCTAACTAATGCTTATACAGGTACTATACAGATGATCAGGTTTTTAAATACATCAGATAGGGATTATATACATTAGTTAGGACTGCTCTATATGGGTATACCTTGACGATTGGTGGAGCAGCTTAGTATACATTTTTTTGTAAAAAAACGTATCGACTAAATACCCTGTTGTTCCATCTTTAGACTAGCACTTGCTTATTACTGTGATTTTTGTACAACAGAGTATTTTTGACCTCACTGTGCTCTTTTGTGACTTCAAGTTTCTTGGTGGTGTGTGAACAGGTTCCTACAGACTTGTTCAATGTGCAAGTAGCCCATGTGTTCCTGTTTCTATAATTACTACAAACTACCAGCAACAACATTACAGTTGTAAGTCTGCTTTAACAGGAGGAGATGCAATAAAAATGGCTTCTCGGCGTTTCCTCTTTCTGTCTATATAACATAGAATACACCCCACGTGTCATTCTCAGTGCAGTGATTGGGTGGATCCAAAAACGACGCCAGCGCAGACGCATGATGCGCTGTCTTTCGCGCTCCTTTTCAAGAACGATCGCTTCCAAACGATTCGCCTCAAAAGTAAAAGCTACATAGCTCTTCACAATGTTCGCAATCACACCTTCCATTTTTGCCACTTGTTCTTCATCCTGTCAAAGATGGGCTGTAGAAACACTGTATATATAGGTTCAGTAGCCAATAACATTTGGGAGCCTCCCATGGGGTGTTTTTAAAAAACTGATCCGTCGAAAAACAGAAGAAATGGATGAAAAAAAAACTGATGCGAAAGATCAGTTTCTTTCGTCGGATCCGTCAAAAAAACGAATCCGTCGCATCAGTTTTTCACAATCTGTGACGGATCCATCGAGACAATGGATTGTGACTGACGGCAAAAAACTGATGTGTGAAAGGGGCCGAAGACTTGCAGTTGGGATTTGCAGTCATAAGGCCATGTTCACACATTCAGTATTTGACCTCAGGATTTGTAGCCAAAACCAGGAGTTAGTGATAAATATAGAAGTGGTGACGGGTTTCTATTAAATTTTTCCTCTAAATGTTCCACTCCTGGTTTTGGCTTATAAATACGGAGGTAAAATAGTGATAAACCAGCCTCACACTACATCTTGCTACAAATAAATGAATCGTTCCTCAGCCAAACTTTACACTGCAACCAATGCTCGGAAATGGTAATCACATTGCGATCACACGGGCCATTTATGTGCAGTTATGGGAAATGCATATTCTTAACACAAATAATAGTAATGCAAAGACGAGACACTCATTCAGGTACAAAGGGAAGGACGCATGAATTATACAGACATTTAAAAAAGATTGCAGCTTTTTTTTTTTTTTTTTTTTACAAAAAATGCTAATAATAATGCTGACAATACTCTGACTGGTTTTACAAGAAAACGTGTATCTGAATTATTAATAAAGGGAAAATATGACTTCTCAAGCCTGGAATAGTAAGGTATGCAGTTGTAAGTGCTGATCCTAAGAAGTAAACTGCACCTGGGTCTCATGTGCCGATTGTCAGCATGTGAACTGCTGGATTACTCTGGACCACTTCCTTCAGGAAGGTGTTATCTGAGCATGCTCGGGTGCTAACCAAGTGTCTTTGGCATGCTCGAATAATATGTTAGAGTTCCCTCGCTGCATGTCTCGTGGCTGTTCGGCAGCCCAACACATGCAGGGATTGTCTGACAAACAGGCTATCCCTGCATGTGTTGTGACTAACAGCTGTGAGACATGCAGCCGCAGGGACTCGGAACATATTAGAGCACGCGGAAGACACTCGATTAGCACCCGAGCATAGGCAGATAACACCTTATCCCAGCACGTTCACTCATCACTAGTAAACCCTATTCATACTCATTAAAGGGGTTGTCCAAGCTTAGGGCTCAAGTTTGCAATCTATCTATGTGACTGCAGACTTGTGAATCCTCACAGCATGCACGCCGTCAGGATTTTCCACTGCCGGCAGCGGGCGGTTATGTTATCTCCCATTGGGGTGGAGCCGCATATTCATTACTGTAAATGAGTGGCCCCACGTGACCGCTCATACAGTAGAAGGTGCGGCCAGGACAGGAAGCAGCGCCAGCCAGCGAGGGAGCCGGGCGAGTATTTTAACAACAGCGGACGGGCGCACAGGGGGTGGGAGGGGGGTGGGAACATGGATCTTTATTTTAAACACGAGAAACAAAAAAAAAAAAAAAAGGAATATTCAGATCTTCTCTACAGCAAACGCTGCTGCAAAGAAGATATGAATGGCAGCTTCAGCGCCAGATGCAGGGGACAGCGCTAAACTTTAGCGCTGTCTCCTGCACGGTGCGTGTGGTACCCAGTGAGCACACGGGCGGCACACGTGTGCCACAGAAACGCACGGGCACACGGACACGGATAATTCCGGTACCGGAATTATCTGGACATGTGGGACGGCCCTGAGAAAAAAATTTCGGAGAGATGTGTCACACGGATGTGTGAATCTAACCTTCAGCAACGCACAAACGAGCTGTGTATATGCTATATAGTATGGACTCCACTCTATAGTATATACTGCGCAAAGCTCCACAATAATATAGTCACCTCCAGAGCTGCAGTCACATTCTGCTGTTACATCAGGTCTGCTACCCCAGTCACCTCCAGAGCTGCAGTCACATTCTGCTGTTACATCAAATCTGATACCCTAGTCACCTCCAGAGCTGCAGTCACAATTGGACTGTTAAGTCATGTCTGATACCCTGGTCACCTCCAGAGCTGCAATCACAATTCTGTTGTTACATCATGTCTGATACCCCAGTCACCTCCAGAGCTGCAGTCACATTCTGCTGTTACATCAAGTCTGCTACCCCAGTCACCTCCAGAGCTGCAGTCACATTCAGCGGTTACATAAAGTCTGATACTCTGGTCACCTTCAGAGCAGCAGTCACAATTCTGCGGTTACATCATGTCTTACACTCCAGTCATATCTAGAGATGAAATAACTATATATAACTTCACAGTAAACCTCCTGGACGCATCATCCTAACACTATACACTCTAATCTCTCTATTCTCTTAATACTGTTTTGCTTGGTTTTCTTTTTTAATTTTTCGGCGATTCTTCACTTTCATTTTTCTGGTGCTAGTAAGTTGAAAATGTGGGATATCAGATTCTAACGTAGAGAATTTCTCTATATCCGATGATGTCTGTTTAGTTAGTTACAAGAAATACATTTCACTGAATAATCATTAATTTTCTGGTTTCAAGCCTTCAGCGTGAGGCCACCACCTACGCTAGACAAGTGACGTTTATTTGTAGTCTGGGCCACAAACTAATATGCCTGACCTGGGATGCCCCGTAATCTCTACAGCACGGTCTGCTGGCAGGAGACTGGACGCGCACCCTTCTTCAGGGTGGGTTAGAGGCAAACATGGCGGCATCTGTGACCAGTATGGACCTGTCACCTCACTGGAGCCCTGAGAAGAGGAGTGCTTCTTTAAGGCCTCATTCAGATGTCATTTTCCACGTACGAGAAAAATCAGGCCAATTATTCTAATCAGACTTTGATCAGCAAGTGGTCCAAGTGTCATCAGTTCTTCTCGTAAGATAATGAAAATTTATCCACCTTCTCTTTCTGATAGTCCTTGAAAATCAGAATGCACTCAGATGTTATCTAAGTGAGGTCCAGTTTTTTCATGGACCCATAGACTTGCATTGCCAATTTTGATCCAACGTTCGGATCAAAATCGGATACGTCTCCAATATTTTCTGAGGCATCATAGACCAGGGGTCTCAAACTCGGCTGGGTATATAGGCCACATATTGATAAATTGATTTTGGTGGTCCGCATTCTTTGAAGGACAAAATGACATTTTTAGTGAAACCATTTTTTTCTATACACCTTTTATTTTGTTTTACAGCTTGGGTCCTTATGGATGCGGTGATAAATGTGCACTCATATTGTAGTTATGTCCCCATCCAGGTCCCCATATTGAAGTTATGTCTCCATACTCTAGATGAGTACCCATACAGGTCCTCATATTGCACTTACGGTATATCCCCATTCAGGTTCTCATATCGTAGTCATGTCCCCATATTGCAGTTATGTCTCCATTAAAGTTCTCATATCCAGCTCCCCATATTGTTATGTCCCCATATTGTAGTTATGACACCATATTTAGAAATGTCCCCATATTTACATATGTCCCCATTCAGGTCCTCATATTTGAGTTATGTTCACATCCAGGTACAAATATGGTGGTCATGTCCCCATATCCAGGTCTCCATATTTAGATACTAAATATATAATGCTCTGCACCGTTCATTATGGCCCCATAGATACTCCATATAAAGCTGTGCCATATATAATGCTCTGCACCATTCATTATGGCCCCATAGATGCTCCATAGAAAGCTCTGCCATATATAATGCTCTGCACCGTTCAGTATGGCCCCATAGATGCTCCATATAAAGCTGTGCCATATATAATGCTCTGCACCGTTCATTATGGCCCCATAGATGCTCCACATAAAGCTGTGCCATATATAATGCTCTGCACCGTTCATTATGGCCCCATATAAAGCTGTGCCATATAGAATGCTCTGCACCGTTCATTATTGCCCCATATATGCTCCATATAAATCTGTGCAATATATAATACTGCTGCCGCTGCAATAAAGAAAAAAAAAAAAAATGACATACTCACCTCTCTTGCAGCTCCTCAGCGTCCCTCCGCACTGACTGTTCAGGCAGAGGGCGGCGCGCGCACACTAGTACGTCATCGTGCCCTCTGACCTGAACAGTCAGTGCAGAGGACAGGAAGACGGAGCGGCACCTGGCGGGTGGAACGTGGACAGGTAAATATGAGATACTCACCTGCTCCGGCGTCCCTGGCTCCTTATCCCGGACAGATGGTCTTCGGGTGCCGCAGCCTCTTCCTCTGTCAGCGGTCACTGGCACCGCTCATTAGAGGAATGAATATGCAGCTCCACCCCTATGGGGGTGGAGTCCATATTCATAACTTTAATGAGCGGTACCATGTAACCGCTGAACAGAGGAAGAGCTGCGGCACCCGAAGACCATGGGACAGGCAGGGGGAGCGCCAGAAGCTGGTGAGTATGCGACAGTCCTCTCTCCCCCTCACCTGCCGACCATGACTCGAGTATAAGCCGAGAGGGGCACTTTCAGCCCAAAAATTTGGGCTGAAAATCTCGGCTTATACTCGAGTATATACGGTATGTATCTAAAAATTCAGCACTCAACTTAATATGATCAATATATACCTATAAACAACCAAGAGCATAATGCCCCAGAAAAATAGTGCGTAACATCAGTTTCATATGAAACATAAATTTTTATTAACAAAGTACAAAAACAAAAAAGTGAAACATCAGATAGTACCAATATTGAGGATAAGGTGAATGACTAAAAGCCACACTAACATGGAGATACACGCGTAAAACATTGTAAGGGTGCAATCACAGGTCTGTATGAAGTAAATGATATATCACATCAAGCGACAGCAGTGCAAAGATTATCAGGGTGGGAAGGAATACAGTAGTCTTAGGCTGAATGACCAGTTACCCCGAGGAAGCTCAGAACGTGAAACGCGCGTCGGGGCTATCTGTACACCCCAAACAGGAGAGTACACACATGGGTAAGCGCAACACATGATCTGTTTAGTTATATTTTTACTTTATGGGCAGTTTGCAATATGGGTAGGTGTCAGGAAGGACAGGGCAGATTTTTACTAATGGGTAACTGGTCATTCCTGCAGCTCAGACGCAATTATGAAGGCTGCAGTCAGTCACAGCCGATTGGCTGCAGTAGTCACATGACATATTGGGAGCCAGGGGACACAGATCCCAGAGTGTGTGTGTGTGTGTGTGTGTGTGTGTGTGTGTGTGTGTGTGTGTGTGTGTGTGTGTGTGTGTGTGTGTGTGTGTGTGTGTGTGTGTGTGTGTGTGTGTATGTATGTATATATATATCTATAATATAACGCTGGGAGCGTCACTCTGTCCGAAGCCTCTATAGACTGCGCAAGCGCCGGCGCAGTCTGGGCCTCACAGAGCGACGCTCCCGGGAGATCGCGGTATGCGTAAGCACTGAACGCATACCGCGATCTCCACCGGAGAGTCAGGGACCGCCAGGAGGGAGGGTAAGTATACTCACCTTTCCCGGTTCCAGCGCTGCTTGCGGCTCTGTCTCCCGGCTCCTCTGCTCCAGGCTCCGGAGGGCGCGGACTGCGCAGGCGCCGATTCCTGCTGCCAGAATCGGCGCCTGCGCAGTCCGCGCTTTCCGGCGCCATTTTCTTGAAGACACACTCCGGCTCCACTGCAGGTGTGTATTCAAGAAAATGGCGCCGGAAAGCGCGGACTGCGCAGGCGCCGATTCCTGCTGCCGGAATCGGCGCCTGCGCAGTCCTCGCTTTCCGGCGCCATTTTCTTGAAGACATACCTGCAGTGGAGCCGGACGATAGGCGAGTATGGTATTTTTTTTTTTTTTTTATATGGCAGCAGCATTCGGGGGCATACACACTGGAGCGGGGGGCATATAATACAATGGTGGCGCAGTATGGCAGCAGCACATGACAGAACGGGCGCAGGATGGCAGCAGCACATGACAGAATGGGCGCAGGAAGGGAGCAGCAAATGACAGAACAGGGGCGCAGGACGGCAGCAGCACATGACAGAACGGGCGCAGGACGGCAGCAGCACATGACAGAACGGGCGCAGGACGGCAGCAGCACATGACAGAACGGGCGCAGGACGGCAGCAGCACATGACAGAACGGGCGCAGGACGGCAGCAGCACATGACAGAACGGGCGCAGGACGGCAGCAGCACATGACAGAACGGGCGCAGGACGGCAGCAGCACATGACAGAACGGGCGCAGGACGGCCGCAGCACATGACAGAACGGGCGCAGGATGGCAGCAGCACATGACAGAACGGGCGCAGGATGGGAGCAGCACATGACAACGGGCGCAGGATGGCAGCAGCACATGACAGAACGGGCGCAGGATGGCAGCAGCACATGACAGAACGGGCGCAGGATGGCAGCAGCACATGACAGAACGGGCGCAGGATGGCAGCAGCACATGACAGAACGGGCGCAGGATGGCAGCAGCACATGACAGAACAGGCGCAGGATGGCAGCAGCACATGACAGAACGGGCGCAGGATGGCAGCAGCACATGACAGAACGGGCGCAGGATGGCAGCAGCAAATGACAGAACGGGCGCAGGATGGCAGCAGCAAATGACAGAACGGGGACGCAGGATGGGAGCAGCAAATGACAGAACGGGGACGCAGGATGGGAGCAGCAAATGACAGGATGGGAGCAGCAAATGACAGAATGGAGGCACAGGATGGGAGCAGCACATGACAGGATGGGGGCGCAGGATGGAGCAGCACATACCAGGATGGAGACCATATACCAATATAAATGCTCGCCACCCGGGCGTAGAACGGGTTCAATAGCTAGTATATATATATTACAACACTCCAGGGTAATTGATATATATCCAGTGGTACACAACCCTTTAAATTTGCATACTTTTTTTTTTTAACTGTACAATCCCTTTAAATATTTACAGCACCCCCCTATCCAGGAGCCTATTTTTTTTCCCAGTGCACACAAGTAAAGGCGATGGAAATGCACTGCCACTTTGGTTGTCATAGGGGGAATATCCGGCTATTAGTGACTGTAGCGAGAAAGCCACTTAAAGGGGATGACATCACACATTGTAACAGGAGAAAAAAAGATGCAATGTTAAAATAATCATAATAATATGGTAACAGGAGGCTGCGCAGGATAAATCCTGTGTAGTATTCTGCTTAAAGGGAACCTGTCACCCCGTTTTTTCAGATTGAGCTATAAATACTGTTAAATAGGGCCTGCGCTGTGCGTTACTATAGTGTATGTAGTGTACCGATTCCCCATGTATGCTGAGAAATACATTACCAAAGTCGCCGTTTTCGCCTGTCAATCAGGCTGGTCAGGTCGGGTGGGCGTGTTCACAGCGCTCTTTTCTTCCCCAGCTTTCCGTTGGTGGCGTAGTGGTGTGCGCATGTCCAAGGTCCGAATTCCCTGCGCCCACATGAAGACACAGCGCGCGATCTGCGCTGTCATCCCTTTCATCGGTGGGGGCGGCCATCTTCCTGGGGCCGCGCGTGCGCAGATGGAGTGCTCTGCTGCACGGGGCTTCAGGAAAGTGGCCGCGGGATGCCGCGCGTGCGCACAAGAGATTGCGGCGGCCATTTTCTTGGGAAAATGGCCGCCGCGATCTCTAATTTGCACGCGCGGCATCCCGCGGCCATTTTCCTGAAGCCCCGTGCAGCAGAGCACTCCATCTGCGCACGCGCGGCCCCAGGAAGATGGCCGCCCCCACCGATGAAAGGGATGACAGCGCAGATCGCGCGCTGTGTCTTCACGTGCGCGCAGGGAATTCGGACCTTGGACATGCGCACACCACTACGCCACCAACGGAAAGCTGGGGAAGAAAAGAGCGCTGTGAACACGCCCACCCGACCTGACCAGCCTGATTGACAGGCGAAAACGGCGACTTTGGTAATGTATTTCTCAGCATACATGGGGAATCAGGGTACACTACATACACTATAGTAACGCACAGCGCAGGCCCTATTTAACAGTATTTATAGCTCAATCTGAAAAAACGGGGTGACAGGTTCCCTTTAACAAGATGTCAGCACCTGTGGATTTTGCAGGGAATCTGCAGCAAAAGCCACCATAGGTCTGTGTGAAAAAACAAGTAATAACATGGAAACTCCCTTTAACAGAGGACAGTTACAAGTTTTTCACTGCAGCCCCATAAGCCTCCATAGCTGCCCCCTCTGGGCATTACTGGCTGCTATGGGAAACGCTTGGTCCTTCTCATTTTCTTCCATGTATGGAGAACGTACACATTACACATATAAAGCCGCAGCGTTACCCGGCACCGCGTCTTCAACTGTTCACCACAGCCGCCATACACGGATTACGTAGCGAGCGCGACTAACAACACAGCGCGCGCAAACACCCGCTTAAATAGACGACGCTAAGTCCCGCCCCCTCCCGGAGGTCAGACTCACGCTGACACCAAACCCGACCAGCCTATAAATAACTCGTCCACTCATTGGCTGCAGTAAACAAATATAGAACACGTGAAGCAAAACAACCAATGGCAATTATCAAGGCTCTCGGGGGTCACAATAAGCGGTCTATTATTAGATTGACAGCTTCCTCATCCAATGATTTTTCTTCACTGTTCTATTATCCCGCCCTATCACAATGATTAGCGCGTTTTAGAAACAAGGCAGGGACATGGGAGTGAGGCTCTAATGCCAGTCTCTTTGTTATTGACATCTCTGGCAGCCAATGGGCGAGCGACTGTGTATCGGGCTTTGCTTCTGCTGGTCAGAGAGGTCTCCGGGGGTGGGACCTTTTTTCCAGAGTGACAGATGGACTGACCAATGAGCGCTCAGTGCGAAGTAGGGCGCAGTGTTAGGAGGTGCGCGGGATGTTGGCCGCTCGGAGCCTCGGGTAGAACAGGAGGATCAGTGAGACAGCAGGAACATAGCACAGAGCGCGGCCTGGAGCCCCGGAGCGGTGCGCTGCTCAGGTGAGAGGAGGAGACGTCTGCACCCTCAGCTGCCATGTCTGCACCTCTCCCCCCGTTACCCCGGGTCTGTGTGCAGGTGGCGCGAGTGGTGATCGATACGTGCATGTATCGCGGGCAGAGCACGGGGCGCCATCGGTGTGTCTTGTAATGAATGGCCGGTGTGACGGTGCAGCCCTGTGTATTTACTGTGACACGTGTGTGCGGAGCACGGGAGCTGTGGAGGCTCCACTGACGGCTGTGGCCGGATACCCACCATTCATCCAGCCTGAGACCTCCACAGGAGACCCCTGAGCTGCTCCTGCCAGGGACAGCTGGGGAATAGGAAGCATGGAGCTTTTATGTGCCCCGTAGTGCCTGTCCGCTGAGCCCTGCGCCCGCGGTGTTCGCCCTGCGCCCGCGGTGTTCGCCCTGCGCCCGCGGTGTTCGCCCTGCGCCCGCGGTGTTCGCCCTGCGCCCGCGGTGTTCGCCCTGCGCCCGCGGTGTTCGCCCTGC
Organism: Ranitomeya imitator; assembly: GCF_032444005.1. Taxonomy (NCBI): domain Eukaryota; kingdom Metazoa; phylum Chordata; class Amphibia; order Anura; family Dendrobatidae; genus Ranitomeya; species Ranitomeya imitator. The sequence continues at coordinate 58,150,677 of NC_091288.1, forward strand.
GCCCGCGGTGTTCGCCCTGCGCCCGCGGTGTTCGCCCTGCGCCCGCGGTGTTCGCCCTGCGCCCGCGGTGTTCGCCCTGCGCCCGTCTGCGCAGTCATCCTGAGTCTTTCCGCAGTCGCCCGTCGCAGTCGTCCTGTGCTTATCCACGCAGTCGCCTTGTGCCCGTCCGTACAGTTGTTCGCACAGTCCTGTGCCCGTCCGCGCAGTCGCCCTGTGCCCGTCTGCGCTCCCATCCTAACTCATTTGCGAAGACCAGTACTATTAGAGACCCATGATAGATGGGGTAGGTCAAACCGTCACTATTGAACATAGTCGCTCTGTAATTTGTTCCTTCGCTACACTTGTTTTTTTGTTCTCCCCAAGTGTAATAAATATTATTTTCTTACATCACCAGAATGACAGTGTGCGGTGAATTTGGACTTTTGTGGACAAAGGGTCTTCAGGCCCATTACACCAGCACTTCGTTTTAGGACAGAGTGCAGGCCAATACTTCTTGCTCTGCATAGGCAGCAACTGAGATGACAAAGCTTGCGTTACCATGCTGAGAGCTGTCATCCCTCCGGTAAGCATCTTAGTCCAGTGAGGTCCTGGCTTAGTGAAAGTAGGGGGCAGGTGGGGTTGAACTTTGCACCTCCACAGAATTTGGCACCCAGTGCAACCTCCCTCCCCACGTGATGACACTGGTGTAACTGAAGTTTCTGGATTTATTGATCGTATCAGCTATTATGGTACTATAAAGTGTTTCCGTTAACGTCATGTGACAGTGTTAGCTCTGCAGTTATATGGAAAATGTTCAGCACAGCCAAAAGGAGGAGGTGCACGGTCATAGGCTCCCAAGCCTTGATGTAAGATGCAAGTGACTGGCACACTCCAGAAGTGTTGTGATGCAAAGTGGGGGTTTTATTTACATACAGTATTCACAAACGTTTCAGTCGTTACTGGACCTTCATCAGTGTGCTAAAGGGAAATCTATACAGAGAAAGTGACATCCAATGTATAAAACAAAAAGGAACAAAATATGAAAATAAACAAAAAAAACCAAAAGTATATACATCACATGGGAGAATACAGTCATGATTGAGAGTAACAAACCACAACTCCAATGGAGAAACATCAAACAAGATAGCCGAGATATAATGGCTGCACAGATTGAACATATGCGTGTAAAAATAACATAGTAACATAGTAACATAGTTAGTAAGGCCAAAAAAAGACATTTGTCCATCCAGTTCAGCCTATATTCCATCATAATAAATCCCCAAATCTACGTCCTTCTACAGAACCTAATAATTGTATGATACAATATTGTTCTGCTCCAGGAAGACATCCAGGCCTCTCTTGAACCCCTCGACTGAGTTCGCCATCACCACCTCCTCAGGCAAGCAATTCCAGATTCTCACTGCCCTAACAGTAAAGAATCCTCTTCTATGTTGGTGGAAAAACCTTCTCTCCTCCAGACGCAAAGAATGCCCCCTTGTGCCCGTCACCTTCCTTGGTATAAACAGATCCTCAGCGAGATATTTGTATTGTCCCCTTATATACTTATACATGGTTATTAGATCGCCCCTCAGTCGTCTTTTTTCTAGACTAAATAATCCTAATTTCGCTAATCTATCTGGGTATTGTAGTTCTCCCATCCCCTTTATTAATTTTGTTGCCCTCCTTTGTACTCTCTCTAGTTCCATTATATCCTTCCTGAGCACCGGTGCCCAAAACTGGACACAGTACTCCATGTGCGGTCTAACTAGGGATTAGTACAGAGGCAGTATAATGCTCTCATCATGTGTATCCAGACCTCTTTTAATGCACCCCATGATCCTGTTTGCCTTGGCAGCTGCTGCCTGGCACTGGCTGCTCCAGGTAAGTTTATCATTAACTAGGATCCCCAAGTCCTTCTCCCTGTCAGATTTACCCAGTGGTTTCCCGTTCAGTGTGTAATGGTGATATTGATTCCCTCTTCCCATGTGTATAACCTTACATTTATCATTGTTAAACCTCATCTGCCACCTTTCAGCCCAAGTTTCCAACTTATCCAGATCCATCTGTAGCAGAATACTATCTTCTCTTGTATTAACTGCTTTACATAGTTTTGTATCATCTGCAAATATCGATATTTTACTGTGTAAACCTTCTACCAGATCATTAATGAATATGTTGAAGAGAACAGGTCCCAATACTGACCCCTGCGGTACCCCACTGGTCACAGCGACCCAGTTAGAGACTATACCATTTATAACCACCCTCTGCTTTCTATCACTAAGCCAGTTACTAACCCATTTACACACATTTTCCCCCAGACCAAGCATTCTCATTTTGTGTACCAACCTCTTGTGCGGCACGGTATCAAACGCTTTGGAAAAATCGAGATATACCACGTCCAATGACTCACCGTGGTCCAGCCTATAGCTTACCTCTTCATAAAAACTGATTAGATTGGTTTGACAGGAGCGATTTCTCATAAACCCATGCTGATATGGAGTTAAACAGTTATTCTCATTGAGATAATCCAGAATAACATCCCTCAGAAACCCTTCAAATATTTTACCAACAATAGAGGTTAGACTTACTGGCCTATAATTTCCAGGTTCACTTTTAGAGCCCTTTTTGAATATTGGCACCACATTTGCTATGCGCCAGTCCTGCGGAACAGACCCTGTCGCTATAGAGTCCCTAAAAATAAGAAATAATGGTTTATCTATTACATTACTTAGTTCTCTTAGTACTCGTGGGTGTATGCCATCCGGACCCGGAGATTTATCTATTTTAATCTTATTTAGCCGGTTTCGCACCTCTTCTTGGGTTAGATTGGTGACCCTTAATATAGGGTTTTCATTGTTTCTTGGGATTTCACCTAGCATTTCATTTTCCACCGTGAATACCGTGGAGAAGAAGGTGTTTAATATGTTAGCTTTTTCCTCGTCATCTACAACCATTCTTTCCTCACTATTTTTTAAGGGGCCTACATTTTCAGTTTTTATTCTTTTACTATTGATATAGTTGAAGAACAGTTTGGGATTAGTTTTACTCTCCTTAGCAATGTGCTTCTCTGTTTCCTTTTTGGCAGCTTTAATTAGTTTTTTAGATAAAGTATTTTTCTCCCTATAGTTTTTTAGAGCTTCAATGGTGCCATCCTGCTTTAGTAGTGCAAATGCTTTCTTTTTACTGTTAATTGCCTGTCTTACTTCTTTGTTTAGCCACATTGGGTTTTTCCTATTTCTAGTCCTTTTATTCCCACAAGGTATAAACCGCTTACACTGCCTATTTAGGACGTTCTTAAACATTTCCCATTTATTATCTGTATTCTTATTTCTGAGGATATTGTCCCAGTCTACCAGATTAAGGGCATCTCTAAGCTGGTCAAACTTTGCCTTCCTAAAGTTCAGTGTTTTTGTGACTCCCTGACAAGTCCCCCTAGTGAAAGACAGGTGAAACTGTACAATATTGTGGTCGCTATTTCCTAGATGCCCGACCACCTGCAGATTTGTTATTCTGTCAGGTCTATTAGATAGTATTAGGTCTAAAAGTGCTGCTCCTCTGGTTGGATTCTGCACCAATTGTGAAAGATAATTTTTCTTGGTTATTAGCAGAAACCTGTTGCCTTTATGGGTTTCACAGGTTTCTGTTTCCCAGTTAATATCCGGGTAGTTAAAGTCCCCCATAACCAGGACCTCATTATGGGTTGCAGCTTCATCTATCTGCTTTAGAAGTAGACTTTCCATGGTTTCTGTTATATTTGGGGGTTTGTAACAGACCCCAATGAGAATTTTGTTACCATTTTTCCCTCCATGAATTTCGACCCATATGGACTCGACATCCTCATTTCCTTCGCTAATATCCTCCCTTAAAGTGGACTTTAGACAAGACTTTACATAGAGACAAACCCCTCCTCCTTTCCGATTTTTACGATCCTTTCTAAACAGACTGTAACCCTGTAAGTTAACTGCCCAGTCATAGCTTTCATCTAACCATGTCTCGGTTATTCCCACTATGTCAAAGTTACCTGTAGATATTTCTGCTTCTAGTTCTTCCATCTTGTTTGTCAGGCTTCTGGCGTTTGCGAGCATGCAGTTTAGAGGATTTTGTTTTGTTCCAATATCCTCGCTGTGGATTGTTTTAGAAATGTTCTTACCTCCCTTCTGAGTATGTTTTCCTGGATCTTCTTTGTTCAAGTCTAATGTTTTTCTTCCCGTAATGTATCACGGAGAATAAGGAAAATAAGGGGTTACGGTAGGAGGGGGTGATGGGATGGGAAAACCTATGAGAAAGATAAACCTACCTAATTTACAAAAATTGTGCCAGTCACTTGCAGTGTTAGCTCTGCAGACTTTTTTTTTTTCTTGGCTTTATGCACTTCCTTCAATTGCTTTAGGCTGGTTTCACATTTGCGGTTGTGTCCGCAGCGTTTGTGCCGCAATTTTCCGCATGCATCGTATATTCCTATCTTTAACATTAGGGACGCAGGTGTCTGAGATTGGTTACGTTTTGCTGCATTTGACGACGCATGCGTCGTTTCATTATGTGCGGCTTGGCGCGGTAAACGCTACATGTAGTAATTTTAGAGGCGTCAATTTGCCGCTTAGAAACGTATGCGGTTGTTATTGCAAGGAAGGCAGCAAAAAAACGCATTACTGTCTATGGGAACGCATGCGTACACATGTCTTTGCGTACGCATGCGTTTGATGCGCTTGCATACTTCGGACTGCACATGTCCAGGAACTGTTTTAGACATGCCCATTAACCCCTTAACCCCTTTCTGACCTCGGATGGGATAGTACATCCGAGTTCAGAACCCCCCGCTTTGATGTGGGCTTCAGCGGTGAGCCCGCATCAAAGCCGGGACATGTCAGCTGTTTTGAACAGTTGACATGTGCCCTCAATAGTGGCAGGTGAAATCGCGATTCACCCGCCGCCATTAACTAGTTAAATGCCGCTGTCAAACGCAGACAGCGGCATTTAACCGGCGCTTCCGGCCATCGGGCCGGAAATGAGCGCATCACGGACCTCCGTCACATGATCGGGGGTCAGCGATGCTTCTGCATAGTAATCATAGAGGTCCTTGAGACCTCCATGGTTACTGATGCCGGTTTGCTGTGAGCGCCACCCTGTGGTCGGCCCTCATAGCAAGCCTGCAATTCAGCTACATAGCAGTGATCTGATGATCGCTGCTATGTAGCTGAGCCGATCGAGTTGTGCCAGCTTCTAGCCTCCCATGGACGCTATTGAAGCATGGCAAAAGTTTTAAAAAAAAAAAAAAGGGAAAAAAATGTGAAAAAATATAAAAGTTTAAATCACCCCCATTTTGCCCCATTCAAAATAAAACAATAAAAAAAAAAAAACCTACACATATTTGGTATCATCGCGTTCAGAATCGCCAGATCTATCAATAAAAAAAAAAACATTAACCTGATCGCCAAACAGCGTAGCGGAAAAAAAAACCCGCCAGAATTACGTTTTTTTTGGTCACTGCGACATTGCATTAAAATGCAATAACGGGCGATCAATAGAACGTATCTGCACAAATGTGGTATCAATAAAAACGTGGATAAAAAACACTGCGTTATCAGACGTTTGCATGTGTGTTTGCATGCATTTGCGAGCGATACTCTGCGGACTTAACCGCAAATGTGAAACTAGCCTTACACTTTCTAGTTCTCTTTCCAGAGAGCTAATTTTTAAGATGAGCAAATCAATTTGCAGGATCCTGGTCTAGTAGCCAGCTTAGTACTAGTCGGGAGCCCTAAGGGTATGTTTCCACGTTCAGGAAACGCTGCGTTTTTTACGCTGCGTCAAAAACGCAGCGTCCAGATGTTACAGCATAGTGGAGGCGATTTCATGAAATCCCGTCTCCACTATGCATTAAAAGATGCATGCGACATAGCCGCAAAAACGCACATGCGGCGCGTCTTTTAAAAATGCAGCATGTCCTTACATTGCAGAAACAACGCAAGGACAGCGCAGGCGACCTGCCAGTGACCTCAGGTGCAGATTTGGCCAGGATTTTACCTGCATAAAATCCTGACCAAGTCCTGATGCAATCCTGAACGTGGACACATAATCGCCTCCTACCTGCGGGTCCCCCAGCTCCTCTTTTGATCAGCTGGTGCGGCGTCATAGTTGTGGCGCAAAGCGCACAGTGTTGCCCCAGGTAGTCTAATCAGAAGAGTAGCTGGGGACTTTATTACTCATCTCCACCAGATTGGTAAAGTCTAAATAAACAGTAACGTCAAGGCTTCACCTGGAGTCTTTATCTCACTTCAAAAAATACCTCTGATAAAGAGGAGCTTGAAAACCTCTTAAATATTGTACCAGTCAGCAGTTTCTTATCGTAGAAGCAACTTCTTTCCTCCATAAATTACCATGAAAATAGTTTTGAAATTTCTTGCAAAATATTCGTTAGGGTATGTGCACACGTCAGGAATTTCTTGCAGAAATTTCCTGACAAAAACCGGACATTTCTGCCAGAAATCCGCATGCGTTTTTTTTTTGTGCGGTTTTTTTGCGTTTTTTCCAAATGCATAGAATAGCGGGAAAAACACGAAGAATCCGCAAAATTAATGAACATGCTGCTTTTTTTTTTGTGGAAAAACACGCATCATGTGCACAAAAATTGCAAAAGGCATTCTAAATGATAGGATGCATATGTCTGCGGTTTGTAATGCGTTTTTATCTTGAAAAAAAAAAACGCGAAAAAACCTGAACGTGTGCACATACCCCAAGGCCATGTTCACACGATCCTTTTTTTCATGCGGAATTGCCGCGATTTTCCCGCTGCGGGTCCGCAGCTGTTTTCCATGCAGGGTACATTACATTGTACCCTATGGAAAACAGGAACTGCTGTGCCCACAATGCGGAAAATAAAAAAAAAAAGCCGCGCTGAATAGCTGCGGGAAAAAAGAAGTACCATGTTACTTCTTTTTTCGGAGCCGCAGCGGTTCTGCCCCCATTGACCTCCATTGTGAGGTCAAACCCGCAGTAAAACCCGCAGATGAAAAAAATATCTGCGGGTTTTACTGCGGTTTATGGTGCAGAACCACTGCGGTTTATGGTGCAGAACCGCTGCAGCAGGAAGTGCGGGGAAGCGGGCGGAAGTGCGTGGGCGGAGTGTGGCTGCCCCCCCGTGCTCCGATCCCGCCCCCGGTGCTCCAATCCCACCGCCCCGTGCTCCGATGCCCCCCCCCCAGTGCTCCGATGCCCCCCCCCCGTGCCCTAATCTCCCCCCTTATACTTACCCGGCGTCCCGGTGTCCGTCCGGCCGTCTTCTCCCTGGGCGCCGCCATCTTGCAAAATGGCGGGCGCATGCGCAGTGCGCCCGCCGAATCTGCCGGCCGGCAGATTCGTTCCAAAGTGCATTTTGATCACTGAGATAGGTTATATCTCAGTGATCAAAATAAAAAAAAATAGTAAATGACACCCCCCCCCCCTTGTCACCCCCATAGGTAGGGACAATAAAAAAAAATTAAGAATTTTTTTTTTTTTTCGACTAAGGTTAGAATAGGGGTAGGGGTAGGGTTAGGGTATTTTCAGCCATTTTAACCCTAAAAAACTTCCTAGAAAACACACAGACTCTGCATAGAAAACTGCATAAAAAAAGATAAAAAAAAGGATCAAAAAACGCATAAAAAAACGCATCAAAAAAGGACAAAAAAAGGACCAAAAAAAGGACCTGCGTTTTCTGCCAAGAGCTGCAGTTTTTTAAAAAACAGTCCTGAAAAAAAAAGGATGGAAATCAGGAACGTGTGAACATACCCTTAAAGTTTCATTATTCCGTATAGAAAGTTTGGCTGTAGGGCTGGTCCATGTGCTGAGAAGTGGAGACTGTAGTAGCCAACACAGGCAACAGCATGGACCCCAAACTGATACATTGTAGCCAACTGTCAGGACAGGAGACATATTGGTTATATTTACAATTGCAGCTATTTGTGCCCTGTAAATATTAGAACTATGGCTGCAGCAGTTTTAAAACGTTTTTTGCAAGGGAAAAACAATGAAAATATATATCTTCAATCGCTTGCAGGGGTTAAAAATAACAAAGTAAAGTTTACTCCTTGCCGCCACCACGTCCCTCTTTCTACAGCAGCCAATCACTGGGCTCAGCAGTGACACTGAGGCGTTTATCAGGAGGCCGCTGAGTCCAGTGATTGGCTGCAGTGGTTCTGAAGTCACCTCTACAGTCTGTTAAGACAGAGAAATGAGGGACATGGGGTATTTCGGGGAGGGGAAGGCCGTGGAACATAGTAACATAGTAACATAGTAAGGCCGAAAAAAGACATTTGTCCATCCAGTTCAGCCTATATTCCATCATAATAAATACCCAGATCTACGTCCTTCTACAGAACCTAATAATTGTATGATACAATATTGTTCTGCTCCAGGAAGACATCCAGGCCTCTCTTGAACCCCTCGACTGAGTTCGCCATCACCACCTCCTCAGGCAAGCAATTCCAGATTCTCACTGCCCTAACAGTAAAGAATCCTCTTCTATGTTGGTGGAAAAACCTTCTCTCCTCCAGACGCAAAGAATGCCCCCTTGTGCCCGTCACCTTCCTTGGTATAAACAGATCCTCAGCGAGATATTTGTATTGTCCCCTTATATACTTATACATGGTTATTAGATCGCCCCTCAGTCGTCTTTTTTCTAGACTAAATAATCCTAATTTCGCTAATCTATCTGGGTATTGTAGTTCTCCCATCCCCTTTATTAATTTTGTTGCCCTCCTTTGTACTCTCTCTAGTTCCATTATATCCTTCCTGAGCACCGGTGCCCAAAACTGGACACAGTACTCCATGTGCGGTCTAACTAGGGATTAGTACAGAGGCAGTATAATGCTCTCATCATGTGTATCCAGACCTCTTTTAATGCACCCCATGATCCTGTTTGCCTTGGCAGCTGCTGCCTGGCACTGGCTGCTCCAGGTAAGTTTATCATTAACTAGGATCCCCAAATCCTTCTCCCTGTCAGATTTACCCAGTGGTTTCCCGTTCAGTGTGTAATGGTGATATTGATTCCCTCTTCCCATGTGTATAACCTTACATTTATCATTGTTAAACCTCATCTGCCACCTTTCAGCCCAAGTTTCCAACTTATCCAGATCCATCTGTAGCAGAATACTATCTTCTCTTGTATTAACTGCTTTACATAGTTTTGTATCATCTGCAAATATCGATATTTTACTGTGTAAACCTTCTACCAGATCATTAATGAATATGTTGAAGAGAACAGGTCCCAATACTGACCCCTGCGGTACCCCACTGGTCACAGCGACCCAGTTAGAGACTATACCATTTATAACCACCCTCTGCTTTCTATCACTAAGCCAGTTACTAACCCATTTACACACATTTTCCCCCAGACCAAGCATTCTCATTTTGTGTACCAACCTCTTGTGCGGCACGGTATCAAACGCACGGAAGATAAACTGTAGTTTATTTTTTTTTATCTCTGCAAGCCCTTGCAATAAAAAAAAAAAAAGGTATATTAATTCTTGGAAAACCCCTTTCAAGTTTCTCAAGGTAAAGAAAAGGTGCTTTTGATGTGATGGCAGGAGAGATCTAGAGAAGATCGGGGCAGGTTTGTGAACTAAAGGTACCGTCACACTAAGCGACGCTGCAGCGATACCGACAACGATGCCGTTCGCTGCAGCGTCGCTGTTTGGTCGCTGGAGAGCTGTCACACAGACAGCTCTCCAGTGACCAACGATCCTGAAGTCCCTGGGTAACCAGGGTAAACATCGGGTTACTAAGCACAGGGCCGCGCTTAGTAACCCGATGTTTACCCTGGTTACCGTTGTAAATGTAAAAAAACAAACACTACATACTTACCTTCCCGGTTTCTGGTCATGTCCCTCGCCTTCAGCTTCCCGCACTGACTCAACGCCGGCCGTAAAGTACAGCGGTGACGTCACCGCTGTGCTGTGCTTTACGGCTGGCCGGCGATCACCAGTCAGTGCGGGAAGCTGACGGCGAGGGACCTGACCAGACACCAGGAAGGTAAGTATGTAGTGTTTGTTTTTTTACATTTACAACGGTAACCAGGGTAAACATCGGGTTACGAAGTGCGGCCCTGCGCTTAGTAACCCGATGTTTACCCTGGTTACCAGTGAAGACATCGCTGGATCGGTGTCACACACGCCGATTCAGCGATGTCAGCGGGAGATCCAGCGACGAAACAAAGTGCTGGACTTTACTCAGCGAGCAACGATCTCCCAGCAGGGGCCTGATCGTTGGTCGCTGTCACACATAACGATTTAGTTAACGATATCGTTATGTGTGACGGTACCCTTAGACTCTGATTTATTCCAGCGGCTCATGTGTTGCATTTCTGGACGTGTCGTGCCAGACAATGGCTTATAGTTAGAAACTCTTCTGTGTTTGATAACTCTTGATTATACAGTATTTGAGGGAAACCTGTCAGAAAGTTTTTAGCCCCCCCTTCTCCCTCTGTGATTGGCTGCAGCGCTCATATGACGTAACAATATCACGTCAACCCTGGCGCCGACATCACTGAAACTGGAGGGGAGCATTTGTTGTTTTGGTTTAATAGTTGAGTTTCTTTATTTAAAACTCAGCTTTTGCCTACATTGATAAAAATGCTTGTAAAAAAACAACTGTGCCATTTACCTCTTGTAAAAAAAAAAAAAAAATCCTGTCCTTTCTCCTGAACAGAGGGATATTTAACTTTACAGTTTCTTGCTCTTTTACTAGGTTACCTCTTTTCTTTCGGGCTTGCAAGCGCTGCTCCTAAGATGCCCGGATTCCTAGATCCCGTCCGCGTCAGTCTAGGTGCATTCCTCCAGACATGAAGCGTCCTCTGCTTGCAGCCTGGGAGAGCGCAAATTAGCAATTTGTTTGTATATATAATATATGTATGGGTGTAGTTTGATTTGAATATTATTTTGCTGAAAGCTTTTGTAATAATTTTTGTTGATAGAAGAAAATGTTGCAGTTTGGGTGTGTCTGATCAGTGGCTGATGCCAGCATGCTAATTTGCTCGGCAGTGTGATTCCAGAATTTAGCTGGCCGTCCACATTAGATTAAAGGGCTTCACCTTTCTGCATGCAGTTGGCGTGTCTGATTGATTTATTTATTTTTAAATCAAATTACTGTAGTCTCTACGTCTTGTTTTGCATATCCGTCACTGCTTCGGGGATTTCCGCAGCCTGCCGTGATGTCACATCAATAGCGCTGCAGCTAATCACTGGGCTCAGCAGCTCTGAGCAACCGCTGAGACCACTGCTTGGCTGTAATCGCCAGAACAATGGCAGAGACAAATCAATGGACCTAGGGAGGGCGATTGCCCGATTGTTTTATCACTTTTAGTGCTGATGGTGTATAGACAAGTAAAGCTGGAAAATCCCTTTAATATAGGTTGAACCCTCCAATTTATTTATGAATAGGACTCTAAATTCATCAGACCCAGTGTTCATAAAAATGCATCATCCCTTGGGAATATGCCATCAATTAGCCAATGAACTAAGAAAACCAAAGCTGTAGGGTTGGACATGTACAGACTCTGACTTTAGCTTTAAAAGATAAACCAATGTTAATATTATTTTTTTCATTACGGGGGTTTTCTGGACTCAGAAGAAAAGTCTGCAGTAATAGGTGATTGCTGAATCTTGATAGTGTGCAATGAGCACACTTTCATGATTCTCCTGTAATTTTTGTGCTGGTGGCAGTCATGTGAGCTCATGTATGCATTTTACATATTTGTGGTCACAGGCCGACTAGATTTGTATCCAGTTCTCTGAAGATTAAAGGGAATCTGTCACCCCATTTTTGGCCTATAAACTGCGGCCACCGCCATCAGGGGCATATCTACAGCATTCTGTAATGCTGTGGTTAAGCCCCCAATGTAACCTGAAAGATGAGAAAAAGGTTAGATTATACTCACCCAGGGGCGGTCCCGGTGCGGTCCGGGTCCGATGTGCGTCGCAGGTCCAGGTCCGGCGCCTCCCATCTTCATACGATGACGTCCTCTTCTTTGCTTGCTGTCACAGCTCCTGCGCAGGCATACTGATTTGGCGCCGGGCCTCTCTGACCTTTCCTGGTGCCTGCGCACCGCAGTATTTTTCTCTACAGGGCAGATAAAGTACGCCTGCGCAGGAGCCGCGGCAGGAAACAAGGAAGAGGACGTCATCATATGAAGATGGGAGGCGCTGGACCCGGACCTGCAATGCCCATCGGACCTGTTTTTTCTTATATTTCAGGTTACATGGGGGGGGGTTATCTACAGCTTTACAGAATGCTGTAGGTAAGCCCCTGATGCTGGTGGCCTTGGCTTATCGGCCAAAAATGGGGTGACAGGTTCCCTTTAAAGGGAACCTGTCAGCCCGTTTTTTCAAGATGATATAAAAATAGCGCTAAATAGGGGCAGAGCTGTGCTTTAAGTTAGTGTATTTTTGGAGCCTTTATTCCCCACATATGCTGCCGAAATACCTTTGTAAAGTCGCCGTTTTGGGCTGTCACTCACGCTGGTCTGGTCATATGGGCGTGGTGACAGCGCTGTTTCTCCCCCAGATCTCCGTTGGTGGCGTAGTGGTGTGCGCATGCCCAGCAGGCGAATCCAGTGCGCAGGTGAAGGAAAAAAGCGCGATCTGCACTATTCCGCGGTTTATTGGTGGGCGCGGCCATCTTTGTGAGGCCACGCGTGCGCAGATGGTACTTCTCGGCTTCCCGGGGCTTCAGGAAAATGGCCGCCGCGATCTCCATCTGCGCACGCGCGGCATCCCGCGGCCATTTTCCTGAAGCCCCGGGAAGCCGAGAAGTACCATCTGCGCATGCGCGGCCTCACAAAGATGGCGTCAAAACAGCGACTTTACAAAGGTATTTCGGCAGCATAGGTGGGGAATAAAGGCTCCAAAAATACACTAATTTAAAGCACAGCTCTGCCCCTATTTAGCGCTATTTTTATATCATCTTGAAAAAACGGGGTGACAGGTTCCCTTTAAGAGAAGTAGAAGCAAGTCAATTTGGCCGCAAGTATTGAAATCACAGCTACTCACATGGTGAAATTAATACAGGGGAATCATGACAAAGTGCACATTGCTCACTGTGATGATTCAGTAGACTTTTTTTTTTCTCAGGCTGGGAAAAAACCCTTTAATTTCCATAAGTTTTAGAAATGTTAATAATCTACTATATAATTGTCTAAGGGTCACTTCCGTCTTTCTGTCTTTCCTTCTTTCTGTCACGGATATTCATTGGTCGCGGCCTCTGTCTGTCATGGAAATCCAAGTCGCTGATTGGTTGCGGCAAAACGGCCACGACCAATCAGCGACGGGCACAGTCCGGAAGAAAATGGCCGCTCCTTACTCCCCCCAGTCAGTGCCCGGCGCCCGCATACTCCCCTCCAGTCAGCGCTCACACAGGGTTAATGCCGGCGGTAACGGACCGCGTTATGCCACGGGTAACGCACTCCATAACCGCTGCTATTAACCCTGTGTGACCAACTTTTTTACAATTGATGTTGTCTATGCGGCATCAATAGTAAAAAAAAAAATGTATTGCTAAAAATAATAAAAAACAAAAAACCTGCTATCCTCACCCTCCGTAGTCCGCCGAGCCGCACGCGCCTGCCGCCATCTTCTGTTCCCGGCGATGCATTGCGAAATTACCCAGAAGATTTAGCGGTCTCACGAGACCACTAAGTCATCTGGGTAATTTTGCAATGCATCCTGGGAATGGAAGATGGCGGCAGCCGCGAGTGTATCGCCGGAGCTTCGCTGGATCCTAGGGGGTGAGTATATAACGATTTTTTATTTTAATTATTTTTTTTAACAGGGATATGATGCCCACACTGCTAAATACTGTTTGGGCTGTGTTAGATACCACGTGGCTGCTATATACTACATATGCAGTGTTATATACTCCGTGGGCTGTGCGATATACTCCGTGGGCTGTGCTATATATTGCGTGGGCTGTGCTATATATTACGTGGCCACTGTTATATACTGCGTGGGCTGTGTTATATACTACGTGGCTGCTATATACTGCGTGGGCTGTGCTATATATTACATGGCCACTGTTATATACTGCGTGGGCAGTGTTATATACTACGTGGCTGCTATATACTGCGTGGGCTGTGCTATATATTACGTGGCTGCTATATACTGCGTGGCCTGTGTTATATACTGCGTGGCCTGTGTTATATACTGCGTGGCCTGTGTTATATACTGCGTGGCCTGTGTAATATACTGCGTCGCCTGTGTTATATACTGCGTGGCTGCTATATACTGCGTGGGCTGTGTTATATAGTACGTGGCTGTGTTATATACTGCGTGGCCACTGTTATATATTGCGTGGCCTGTATTAACACATCAGGTATTCTACAATATGTATGTATATAGCAGCCACATAGTATATAGCACAGGCCACATAGTGTATAGGAGCCATGTAGTATATAGCAGCCACATAGTATATAGCACAGGCCATGTAGTATATAGCAGACAAATACTATGTGGCCTGTGCTATATACTATTTGTCTGCTATATACTACATGGCTCCTATACACTATGTGGCCTGTGCTATATACTATGTGGCTGCTATATACATACATACATACATACATACATACATACATACATACATACATACATACATATTCTAGAATACCTGATGCGTTAGAATCGGGCCACCATCTAGTATAACTATATTTCATGTTCTGTCTATATAAAGCTCCACTTTATCGAAAAACAGTTATGCTGTAACTTATGAGTGCATTTTTTTTTATAATTATTGGGCGTTTATTCACCAAGTAACAGTGGGGGCATTTATCAGATAATATATTTTTTTTCAATATCTCCTTGTAATTTCAGTGTTCTGTATTACAGATTAAAGGATTTGTTGCAGGTTAAAGGGAACCTGTCACTAGGGTTTTCCCATATAAAAAAAAAAAAAAAAAGCCAGCACCTGTACGACCTCATATACAGCATTCTAGAATGCCGTCTATATGTCCCCAATGCGCTCTGCATAACACCAAAAAGACCCTTTTATTATACTCCGAGACGGTGTGGTCCGATGGGTGTCCCTGGTCTTGATCCGGTGCCTCCTCTCTTCTTGCAATACCTGTCTTCCGTCTTGCTTCATGTGGATGATGCACCCTACAGTGCGCAGGTTCTGGGCGCATGCGCACTCCAATACTTTGCTCTGCCCTCGGCAGGAGTTTCATTGAGGCCACTGTGTGGATGACGTAGGAAGCAAGAAGGACGGCGATCGTGAGTAGAAAGGAGGAGCCGGATCAAGACCAGAGACGCCCATCGGACCGGACTGCGCAGTAGGCAAGTATAATAAAAGGTCTTTTTTGTGTTATGCGCATTGAGGCCATACATGCGGCATTCTAGAATGCTGTATATGAGGGCGTACAGGTGCGGCCCTACTTTATATCGGAAAAACCTTTTGACACTGGTTGAAGTCCACACGAGAGAGAATACTTTGCCTTAAATCCCTGTGCATATTTTGGCACTGTTCTGCAGATTCCAATCCCCTTCGTTAAAAGACGTTTGGAAACCATGATTGTAATCCAAAATGGGAAGTGACATGTTGAGTTTTAAAATCCGCACCACAGATCAATTTCCGCATTGAAAAATTTCACATCATGTGGATAAGATTTGTTCAAGGCTCATTCACTCCGGCTGGTATTTTGGCATAAATTAGCTGTATTTCCATCTCCTGTGGATATGCTCTTGAGCTGAATTCAGCCATAAGATGAAAATTATCTGTCGGAGGGTTGACCGGATTTGTGGCCTAGACGGCTACTTTCACACTTGCGTCGTCGCAATGTGTTGTCTTGGAGAAAAAACGCATCCTGCAAATGAACCCGCAGGATGCGTTTTTTTCTCCATAGATTTGCATTAACGACGCATTGCGACGTATGGCCACACGTCGCATCCGTCGTGCGACAGATGCGTCGTGTTTTGGCGGCCGCGACGCACAAAAAAAGTTCAATGTAACGCTTTTTTGTGCATCGAGTCCACCCCCTCCTCCCCGGAACTCACAATGGGCAGCGGATGCTTTGTAAAACTGCATCTGCTGCCCACGTTGTGCTACATTTAACACACTGCCCGACGGTTTGCAACGGCCCCGTACCGACGCAAGTGTGAAAGTAGCCTAAGTTTGCCTGCAAGCACACCGCACCATCAGCAAAGTTGTCATTGTAGAAGGAAAAAAAATTTAAACATCGACCATTTTATTTTTTTTAATTAGTCAAAAACCATTAACACTTGGATACATGTGGGTCATGAACTGATCCCTGGTTAGGGTACATAACCACTAATATAACAGTGAAATAATACAGTTTTCTTATTTTTTTAACATAACCAAAATAAGTTACCGTATATACTCGAGTATAAGCCGACCCCCCTAATTTTGCCACAAAAAACTGGGAAAACTTATTGACTCGAGTATAAGCCTAGGGTAGAAAATGCAGCAGCTACCGGTGAATTTCAAAAAGAAAAATAGATGCTCCATACCGTTCATTATTGCCCCATAGATGCTCCATATACAACTGTGCTATATAGAATGCTCTGCACCGTTCATTATTGCCCCATAGATGCTCCTTATAAAGCTGTGCCATATAGAATGCTCTGCACCGTTGATTATGGCCCCATAGATGCTCCTTATAATGCTGTGCCATATATGCTCTGCACCTTTGATTATGGCCCCATAAATGCTCCTTATAATGCTGTGCCATATATGCTCTGCACCTTTGATTATGGCCCCATAGGTGCTCCTTATAATGCTGTGCCATATATGCTCTGCACCTTTGATTATGGCCCCATAGATGCTCCTTATAATGCTGTGCCATATATGCTCTGCACCTTTGATTATGGCCCCATAGATGCTCCTTATAATGCTGTGCCATATATGCTCTGCACCTTTGATTATGGCCCCATAGGTGCTCCTTATAATGCTGTGCCATATATGCTCTGCACCTTTGATTATGGCCCCATAGGTGCTCCTTATAATGCTGTGCCATATATGCTCTGCACCTTTGATTATGGCCCCATAGGTGCTCCTTATAATGCTGTGCCATATATGCTCTGCACCTTTGATTATTGCCCCATAGGTGCTCCTTATAATGCTGTGCCATATAGAATGCGGCTGCAATAAAAAAAAAAATCCCATACTCACCTCTCTTCTCAGGACGCCGGCGCTTTCAATATTTACCTGCTCCTCTGCGGCTCCGTCTCCAGCACTGACGCTCAGCAGAGGGCGCGCACTGACTACGTCACAGCGCCCTCTAACCTGAGCGTCACTGCTAGAGGACGCTGCAGACTGAGCCACACCGGAGCGAGGAGCAGGTAATTATAGCGCTGCGCTCCCCTTACCTGCTGCGGCGCGGTCCCTGCAGTCCCTGGCTTCTCCGGCGCTGCAGCTTCTTCCTGTAATTGAGCGGTCACATGGCACCGATCATTTACAGCAATGAATATGCGGCTCCTCCCCTATGGGGGTGGAGCCGCCTATTCATTTCTGTAATGAGCGGTGCCATGTGACCGCTCAGTACAGGAAGAATCTGCAGCGCCGGAGAAGCCAGGGACTGCAGGGACCGCGCTGGGAGCAGGTAAGTATGACTACACAGCCCCCGCTCCCCCTCCCCTGCCGACACCCGGGTATATGACTCGAGTATAAGCCGAGAGGGGGACTTTCAGCCCAAAAAAATGGGCTGAAAATCTCGGCTTATACTCGAGTATATACGGTAACTATCTTTCCTTTTCCATTCCCTATTTCCTATACGTATGTTATGCTCTGCAGCCACTATTACATCGTGTGTCCAGTTCAACATGAAAAAATGTGGTGAAAAGTCATCTTTCAGTTTGAGTTAAAGATAATTCTGTCCAAAAGATATTTATATCTTTGGAAATAATTCTTTGTAGCTATATAATGAATTGCAACGGGAGCTGCCAGCAGCGGATCTTGATGATTTCTGTGACCAAGTGCATTCAGCACTGCAGAACATTCATCAGACAACCATTAATAATATAATTGAGAGCAACAAAGTCGTCTAACTGTGGGGATTTCTGTGCAAGGTGTTCATACACAATACTGAATGCATCGAGATGTTTTGAAAGATGTATATCATCAACATGTCTGTCTATCCGGTGCTTTCCATAATTCCAAGAGTTTGTTTTTCCAGTGGGGGAAAAAAAGAGCAAACAATCTGAGACCTCTTGTGTTCCCATCGTGTCTGGTTCATGGGTGTAACAACATTTACATGGCCTTGTACCTGATGAAATGGATTTTCATCTGCTGTAGCTTTTCTTATGCTCGTATGCAATGCCAAGCAGCATTTATATTAATATGTTTTCTATACCGCTCGCATGTGACATTTCTGAAATGAATCCGGGTAGGAAGGAGGCTGCGAACAGTAAATGTGCAGAACGCATCATGTAGGCCATTGCTTAGCTCATCAAGTGCCCCAACTCCTGAACAAGTGCTGCAGGCGCACTGCGCCCACACAGAGATGTGAGAGGCATAATTTATCCTCTTCAACAAAGACAGAATCATAATGGAGACGTTTCCCTAAATGACATAAGCAGGAAAGCTGCGCTGTGCATGTCTTGTAGGATGTAACGCTGGTCGTAAATGCTGCTGTGTAGTGTGTGATTGTGTGTGGAGACGTACCGATCGTCCCTAACATTAAAGGGGTGTTCCATAATTATCTTTGGGTCATCAATATGGGATCAATAGGGATTTGCGAACCGACATCCCTGTTCGGCTGTAATCAACTCCAGCAATGGCCGGGTGCAAACAATGCCCCGTCACTGTGTAGTGGCTGCTGCCGGGTACTGCAGATCAGCAGCTACAGAGTCATGCAAGTTCAGGGCAAAGGTTGGTTCAATCCCACGGAAGAGCTACTGTATCGCAGACTGCTGAAAGAGTTAATGCTGCCTATAGTAGAAAGGTGTCAGTATACTATGTATAGGGCATGTACTGGTCAGACCCCTGAAAGTCTCAGCAACGGGCACATAATCATCAGAACGGGACCATGAGAAAGTCACCAGAACTGGACCATGACGAAAAGCCTTAGTGTCCTGTTTTCCTATGGCAGTTGGCGCTGCCAGGCTAAGTATTGAGTATTGAGGAGTTATAGTACCAGTCCCCATGGCCGAGCGCTTCTGAGGGTTCTACTTTAATCTATTTGTAGTCCCCAAGAAAGGAGGCAGCATGCAGCCCATACTGGACCTAAAACAACTCAACAAATATGTACGGGTCCATCACTTCCGCATGGAGTCCCTTCGGTCCATCATTGCGTCCATGGAAAAAAAGAGAATATCTCGCCTCCATAGACATACAAGACGCATACCTGCATATACCGATTGCACATGCCCATCAGAGGTTTCTCAGGTTCGTAATCGACCAGGACCACTACCAGTTCGTGGCTCTCCCGTTCGGACTCGCCACGGCTCCCAGAGTGTTAACTAAAGTCAAGGCAGCCACCATGGACGTCCTGCACTCCAGAAGCATAGTAGTCGTTCCATACTTGGTCGATCTACTCATCAAGGCTCCCACCTTCAAGGACTGCAAGCTCAGTGTCTCAATCACAATCGACACTCTGAGTCGCATGGGCTGGTTAGTCACCCTACAAAAGTCATCACCAACCCCGAGTCAGTCTCTGACCTTCCTGGGAATGCTATTCAACACCTCCAGGGGTCTAGTGTTTCTTCCCAAGGACAAGGCACTGGCTCTCCGCCTAGGAGTTCGCACCCTCCTCCCCAAACCCCCTCGATCTCTTTGGTTTGCCATGAGAGTCCTCAGCAGTATGGGGGCAGCAATAGAAGCCGTCCCATTTGCCCAGTTTCACCTCAGGCTTCTCCAACTAGCCATACTCAAGTCCTGGGACAAGAACCCTTTCTCTCTCGACAGGGAGTTCCGGCTAACGTTGTCAACCAGGCGGCTCAAGCCAACCTCGCTAGCAAAGGGGAAATCCTTTCTCACAGGTCAATTTGAAGGTTCTGACCACCGATGCGAGCCTGACGGGTTGGGGTGCAGTGCACCTACACCACAGGGCAAGTGGTCCCCAGTGGAAGCGACCATGCCCATCAACATCCTGGAATTCGTGCCATCCTCCTGGCATTGAGTGCCTTCCATCACTTACTGGCAGCCTCTCACATCAGAATACAGTCGGACAATGCCACGGCTGTGGCATATGTGAATCACCAAGGTGGGACCCGCAGTACCCAGGCGATGCGAGAAGTATCACACATCCTCCACTGGGCGGAGGACACAGTCGGTTCTCTCGGCGGTCCACATTCCGGGTGTGGACAACTGGGAAGCAGACTTCCTCAGCCGACAAGGAATAGACTCGGGAAAGTGGTCTCTCTATCCTGAAATTTTTTGCCAGATCTGCCATCGCTGGGGGACCCCGGATGTGGACCTAATGGCATCCCAATTCAATGCCAAGGTCTCCCAACTTCATGGCCAGAGCACACGCTCCGCGGTCGCTCGGAGCAGACGCTATGGTTCAGGACTGGACCCAGTTCCAGCTTCTGTCCATTTTTCCATCTCTCCCCCTGATATCCAGAGTGGTGAGGAAGATCAAGCAAGAGGGACTTCCAACCATCCTAATCGCACATGACTGGCCCAGACGTACATGGTACGCCTCCCCGACCGCCCGGATCTTCTATCACAAGGCCCGTTCTACCACCAGAGCTCAGGGGCCCTCAATTTGACGGCGTGGCCCTTGAAACCTGGGTTCTAATCTAACCCAGGCAGGGCTCTCGCCGGACGTCATTAGGACCATGATCAGGGCACGGAAGCCAGCCTCTGCCAAGATTTATTACTGTACCGGAAAGCTTTCTTTACCTGGTGCGAATCTCGTGGCCAGACCCCAATCCCTTATTCCCTTCCCAAAATACTTGGGTTTCTCCACTCTGGTCTGGAGGCCAGGCTGTCCCTGGGCTCGCTTAAGAGCCAGGTGTCAGCCCTCTCAGTGCTTTTTCAAAGGCGCATTGCTACCAAGCCGCAAGTAAGGACTTTTCTTTAGGGGGTTTCCCGAATGGTTCCCCCCTACAGACGACCACTAAAAACGTGGGACCTCAACCTGGTCCTGACAGCATTGCAGGAACCACCCTTCGAACCCCTTATGGAGGTCCCGCGCCGCCTTCTCTCCCAGAAGGTGGTTTTCCTGGTGGCAATCACCTCGCTACGCATGGTGTCTGAACTGACAGCACTCTCCTGCAGACGGCCCTTCCTGGCTTTTCACCAGGACAAGGTAGTTCTCCGTACGATCCCATCCTTCCTTCCGAAGGTTGTGTCCAACTTCCACCTCAATGAGGAAATTTGACTGCCATCCCTTTGTCCGCTTCTGGTTCATAGAGTGGAGAAGGCTCTGCATACGCTTGACCTTGTCAGGGCATTGCGTATATATGTGTCTAGGATTGCGTCCTTCCGGAGGTCTGATTCTCTTTTCCTTCTTCTGGAAGGCGGCCACAAGGGTCTGCCAGCTTTCAAAGCTACCCTTGCCAGGTGGATCACATCTACCATACAAGAGGCCTACAGCCTTAAAGGGAACCTGTCACCTGAATTTGGCGGGACCGGTTTTCGGTCATATGGGCGGAGTTTTCGGGTGTTTGATTCACCCTTTCTTTACCCGCTGGCTGCATGCTGGCCGAAATATTGGATTGAAGTTCATTCTATGTCCTCCATAGTACATGCCTGCGCATAGAATGAACTTCAATCCAATATTGCGGCCAGCATGCAGCCAGCGGGTAAGGAAAGGGTGATTCAAACACCTGATAACTCCGCCCACATGACCGAAAACCGGTCCCGCCAAATTCAGGTGACAGGTTCCCTTTAAGAATTCTCTTCCAGCCGGTATTATGGCACACTCTACACGGGCGGTAGGGGCCTCCTGGGCCATTCAGCACCAGGCTTCGGCACAACAAGTGTGTAAGGCGGCCACTTGGACTAGCCTACACACGTTTACTAAATACTACAGGGTTCATACCCAGTCTTCAGCGGACGCGAGCCTGGGTAGATGTGTTCTGCAGGCGGCGGTGCCCCAAGTGTAGGGGCCTGTCTGCACAATATTCGTCCATTGCTTCCTACCCAGGGACTGCTTTGGGACGTCCCATGGTCCTGTGTCCCCCAATGAGGTGACAGAGTAATAGATTTTTGTGTACTCACCGTAAAATCTTTCTCTTAGCCTCTAATTGGGGGACACAGCTCCCATCCTGTTGCCCTTTCCAGGCCGTTGATACTGTTGAGTTCTCATATTGTTTTCTTGAGCTCGTACATAGTTGCCTTCTTATAGGCTTGGTTATGTTATTCATGTTACGTTCCTCCTACTGCTTTTGCACAAAACAGGAGAAGGCTGACGCCGTCCAGGGGTGTATACTGCAGAGGAGGAGCCACGGTTAATCTTTCAGATTATGCATAGTGTCGCCTCCTAGTGGACAGCAGCATAACACCCATGGTCCTGTGCCCCCCAATTAGAGGCTAAGAGAAAGAGATTTTACGGTGAGTACACAAAAATCTCCTTTTTATCAGTGCTAATATCAGATCTCTTGAATTCTGTGATGCCATGTTCGGATGCGAAATTTTCCTCTTGTGCATTCTCCCGCACTGGTCCTCGGAACACAGTGGGCGGCGCATGCGCAGATTGAGAGCATTGCTTGCGGATAGATGCTACTGCGCATGCGCCGCCAGCGCAAATTTTTATTTTTGTTTTTTTGAACACCACAATATTAAATGTGCAGGCGCAGGATTTAAAATAAGGAGGTAGGTCACTGAAGGTTCAGTGACTTGTCACAGATAGATGGACTTGGATAGAATGATGTCTTTCAAAAGTACACCTCGTCCCGCAAAGTACAGTAAGCCCTAGTGCACCTATGTTAGTGGAAAAATAAAAACAAAATTATGGCTTTTGGAAGAAGGGGAGGCAAAAAAGAAAAATCGCCAGTTCTTTAAGGGGTTAATCTAATCTCCCCAGAATATGGTCACATTTCTTAATAGTCTCCTTTGCCAGTGTCTTCTAGGGAGATTAGTTTTCTTACCTTTGATCATGTAGATTGGCGGAAGGAGTGTAAATGGAGATCCTCAAAACTCAGTAGGTGCTGATCTTGCTTGCAGCTCTTAGTGCCATGTTCCCCTGCCTGCTGGCGGTCGTCTTTGCCATCTTCTGTAATGAATACATAATGGAAGCTGTGGCCGCAGTGCCAGTTGTTAACTGCAGCGTGCTAACAGGGAGCAATCGCCTTGTGGCTAACCGTGCTCTTAATAGCAGGTATCGCGGCACTATCGCAGTGCCAGGCTACAGACCGCACAACAATTAGATCCTTACTTTACTCCGAGTGCCGGGCTGATACAAAAGGATTAATTCTATGCTGTGATGTCTAGTACGGTTCTTATTCCCTTCCTGCTGCTTTCAGTGGCCCTGGAGATATTCTCTTTTTTTCAGGTCTATGCTGGCTGTTGCGTTGTGCAGCAGATCATTTTCTATACCATAGATTTCTAATCGCTAGAAACTAATGTAAAAAAAAATACGCCATTTGTATGGTTTCAAAGGAAGAACGGTCTCCTTGGCTGGTGTTTGGGTTTTGCAAATCCTTCCCAACTTCATGATTGGTGTCAACACAGAATGACTGCTCATACCAAGCACACGTGCTCGGTGCCCCCTTGGCTTGGCCAAATATGTAATTGTACGTTCCCACCTAATTGTTCAGAATAACAATATTTTCATAATAAATTGAGTAACAAGTTATATGGTTCATTGTTTCCCATTGTGAACATCAAAAATTTGCTAAATCAGTAGTTTAGTGGAAAAATTTTAATTATTCCTTTACACCACCCAATATCATAAAATTCTGTGAAGCATCTGTGAAATTAAGGTACTAACCCACAACTAGATTAATTCCGCGAGGAGTGCAGTTTCCAAAATGGGGTCACTTTTGGTGGGTGCTGGGTTCTCCTGTTTTAGCATCTGAGGGACCCTGAAAATTCAACATGTCATCTACAACGGCACTGTAAGGGTATGTGCACACGTTGCGGATTCTCTGCGGATCCGCAGTGTTTTTTGAGGTGCAGAAACGCTGCAGATCCGCAATTGATTTACAGTACAATGTAAATCAATGAGAAAAAAAAAATGTTGTGCACACTTTGCGGAAAATCCGCTGCGGAAACGCTGCGGTTTGAAAGAAGTAGCATGTCACTTCTTTTTTGTGAATCTGCAGCGTTTTTGTACCCATTCCATTATAGAAATCCGCAGGGGTAAAAACCGCAGCAAATCCGCAAGAAAACCGCAGCAAAAACGCACAAAAAACGCTGCGGAACCGCAGGTGCGTTTTCTGCCAGCAGAGGCAGAATCCGCACCAGAAATTCCTACGCCTAATCCGCAACGTGTGCACATAGCCTAAAGGTACCTTCACACTGAGCAACTTTACGAGAACGACAACGATCCATGACGTTGCAGCGTCCTGGATAGCGATCTCGTTGTGTTTGACAGACAGCAGCGATCTGGATCCCACTGTGCCATCGCTGGTCGGAGCTAAAAGTCCAGAACTTTATTTGGTCGTCAGGTCGGCGTGTATCGTCATGTTTGACAGCAAAAGCAACGACGCCAGCAATGGTTTTTCATGGAGCAACAACCAGCGAGAACGATAAGTGAGTCGCCGTTACGTCACTGGATCGCTCCTGCATCGTTCTGGAGCTGCTGTGTTTGACGTCTCTACAGCGACCTAAACAGCGACGCTGCAGCGATCGGCTCGTTGTCTATATCGCTGCAGCGTCGCTGAGTGTGACGGTACCTTAAAAGTCAAATGCAGCTCCTTCCTTTACGAGCCCTGCTGTGAGCCCAGACAGTAGTTCATGACGATATATGGGGTATCTGTGTGCTCGGGAGAAATTAAACAACAAATGATGTCCCTTTTTTCGTTTTCTTCTTTTACCCTTGTGAGTATTAAAGCTTTGGGGCTAACGCAACTTTTTAGTTTTAGCAAATAAATACAGTAAATATTTCATTCTACTTGGCATTAATTTTTCTGATGCAGAATCTTCCTGAATCTGGCTTTGAATGGGAGGTTCAGCTTGTTTGGCGGTTTTCTGACACATAGACCCTTCAAAGTTACTCCAGAAGAGAAGTGGTCCCTAAAAACAGCTTTTGTAAAAAAAAAAAAAAAAAAAAACCGTTAAATGAAAAATTTCAGCTAAACTTTTAAGTGTTCTAACCCCAAAAAAGATGTTTCCAAAATGATGCTGACGTAAAGTAGACATGTGGTGAATGTTATTAACTACCGTATATTGTGCTGAATGACTGTCTGTTTTATGGGCATAAAAATTAAAGGTTTGAAACCTGAATTTTTATTTATTTTTTGGACATCAGAATAAATAAACTTCATATTGACCTAAATTTACCACCAACATAAAGTATGTGTGTCATGAAAAGAAATCTCAGAATTGTCATGAAGTGACAGGAAAGAGGAAAGCGGTTGAAGAGGGCCCTTTACCAAATTTTTTTTATGTTGAAGTGGACACATGATGGCTGCAAAACCGAATTATGATTTTTTTTTTTTTTTTTTTAATTAAATTGGAGTGGCAGTTTTGCATGTGCATTGCTATACAGGGGGTTGTATCCAACAGAGTTTAAAGGGAACCTGTCAGCAGGATTGTGCACAGTAAACTACACACAGTGTCAGGTCGGTGCTATTATACTGATTAAAATGATACCTGGTTTGATTAAATCCGTGTTGTGGTTGTACGCTTCGCGCCGCAGCCCTTTTTCGTTTTTGTGTTTTCGTTTTTCGCTCCCCTCCTTCCCAGAGCCATAACTTTATTTTTCCGTCAATATGGCCATGTGAGCACTTGATTTTTGCGGGACAAGTTGTACTTTTGAACGACACCATTGGTTTTACCATGTCTTGTACTAGAAAACGGGAAAAAAATTCCAAGTGTGGTGAAATTGCAAAAAAAGTGCAATCCCACCCTTGTTTGCTGGTCTTTCTTGCTAGGTTCACTACATGCTAAAACTGACCTGCCATTATGATTCTCCAGGTCATTACGAGTTCATAGACACCAAACATGTCTAGGTTATTTTTTATCTAAGTGGTGAAAAGAAATTCCAAACTTTGCTTAAAAAAAAAAAAATCACAATTTTCCAAGACCCGTAGCGTCTCCATTTTTTGGGATCTTGGGTCAAGTGAGGGCTTATTTTTTGCGTGCTGAGCTGACATTCTTAATTATAACATTTTGGTGCAGATACGTTCTTTTGGTCACCTGTTACTGCGTTTTAACGCAATGTTGCGGTGACCATCAAAAAAAGTAATTCTTTTCTCGCTACGCCATTTAGCAATCAGGTTAATGCTTTTTTTTTATTGATAGATCGGGCGATTCTGAACGCGGCGATACCAAATATGTGTAGGTTTGATATTTTTTTTATCGTTTTATTTTGAATGGGGTGAAAGGGGGGGTGATTTAAACTTTTTATTTTTTTTTTTTCATATTTTTTCATATTTTTTAAAACTTTTTTTTTTTTTTTTTTTTTTTTTTTTTTTTAACTTTTGCCATGCTCCAATAGCCTCCATGGGAGGCTAGAAGCTGGCATAGCCTGATCGGCTCTGCTACATAGGAGCTCTGCTATGAGCCCCAACCACAGGGTGGCACTCACAGGAATCTGGCATCAACAACCATAGAGGTCTTCAGGAGACCTCTGGTTGTTATGCCAATGCACCGATGACCCCCGATCATGTGACGGGTATCAGCGGTGCGCACATTTCCGGCCCAATGGCCGGAAGCGCACATTAAATGCCGCTGTCAGTTTGACAGCGGCATTTAACTAGTTAATAACGGCAGGTGAATCATGATTCCACCCTCCGCTATTGCGGGCACATGTCAGCTGTATAAAACAGTTGACATATCCCTGCTTTGATATGGGCTCACCGCCGGTGCCCACATTAAAGGGGGAGATGCGCCGTACTAGTATACGCATGTCGCAAAGGGGTTAATTTTTTATTTGTAGTTTTCAGTTAATAAGATTTTCATACTTCGGGGCAGCCTGTGGGGGGTCTTCATGTGGTTCTTAGATGTTTATGAATGGAGTGGTGGTCGATTATACGGACTTTCTGTTCATTCATACTCAATGGGACTGCCAGAAATTGTGCGTATGGCGTGTGGCTTTTTCTGGTAGTCCCTTAAAGAATGAATGGAGCGGAGATCCGCATGCTCAACCTTTGCTCCATCTAGAGCACACATGCCAAAATCTGGCCCGCAGGGTGAGGGTTTGGACCACGACGCTGGGTAGCTCTGCCACCCGGCATTGCACTTTCAACTATATCGGCATTCTACAGTTGAAAGAAGTGATGGAGGAAGAAACATCAGCTGACGCTACCTCTCCCGTCAGTCCCTCTGCCTCGGACGTCAACGTGTCTGCTGTACCAAGATGTACAGAGGATCAAAAGATACCATGAAGAGACAAGAGCAATGAGGGATTTTTTTTATTTTTTATGTGGGGCCTATTCTACTGTATGGATCATTTTTTGTGGCGCATCATACTGTATGGATCACTTTGTGTGGCGCATTATACTATATGGATCATTTTGTGTGGCGCTTTCTACTGTATGGATCATTTTGTGTGGCGCATCTACTATATAATTGAAGGGTCACTTCCGTCTGTCCTTCTGTCTGTAACGGTTATTCGTTCGCTGATTGGTCTCGGCAGCTGCCTGTCATGGCTGCCGCAACCAATCAGCGACGCGCACGGTCCTGAAGAAAATGGCCGCTCCTTACTCCCTGCACTCACTGCCCGGCGCCCGCACACACCCCTCCAGTCAGCCCTCACACAGGGTTAATGGCAGCGGTAACGGACTGCGTTATGCCGCGGTGTAATGCAGTCCGTTACCGCTGCTATTAACCCTGTGTGACCAAGTTTTTTACTATTGACGCAGCCTATGCAGCGCCAATAGTAAAAACATCGAAAGTTAAAAATAATAAAAAAAATAAGAAATGATTATATACTCACCTACGCCGCCTTTCCTGCTCCTCGCGATGCAACCGGCACGTTCCAGTCGCACGGATGGTCTGGCAGAAGGACCTGCCATGACGTCACGGTCATGTGACCGCGACGTTATCACAAGTCCTGCGCGGAAAGGACCTGCCGTGACGTCACGGTTATGTGACCAGTACACGGTCATGTGACCGCGACATCATGACAGGTCCTGCACGACATGGACCTGCCGTGACGTCACGGTCATGTGACCGCGATGTCAGCACACCCTGGGACCGGAAGATGCCGCCTGCACCCCACACAGGCGACAGTGCTACAACGCGCCTGCGGAAGGTGAGTATATGTTTATTTTTTATTTTTTTAACCTGTGTCATATGTGGCTGGGCAATATACTACATAGCTGGGCAATATGCTACGTGGCTCTGTGCTGTATACTACGTCACTGGGCAATATACTACGTGACTGGACAATATACTACGTCACTGGGCAATATACTAAGTCACTGGGCAATATACTACGTGGCTCTGCTGTATACTATGTCACTGGGCAATATACAATGTAACTGGGCAATATGCTACGTCACTGGGCAATATACAATGTAACTGGGCAATCTACTACGTGGCTGGGCAATCTACTACGTGGCTGGGCAATCTACTACGTGGCTGGGCAATATACTACGTGGCTGGGCAATATACTACGTGGACATACATATTCTAGAATACCCGATGCGTTAAAATCGGGCAACCATCTAGTTATACTATAAGGATCATTTCGTGTGGCACATTATACTGTATGGATCATTTTGTTTGGTGCATTATACTATATGGATCACTGTGTGGCGCATTATACTGTATGGAGCACTGGGTGGCGCATTATACTGTATGGAGCACTGGGTGGCGCATTATACTGTATGGATCACTTTGTGTGGCGCATTATACTGTATGGAGCACTATGTAAGCTGCATTATACTGCATGGAGGACAATGCGGGGTCCCATTATACTGTATGGAGGAATATGTGGTGCCCATTTATTCTGTAGCACTTTTTGTGGCAATTATACTGTATGGAGGACTGTCTGGTGATTACAGTTGGAGAATCATACTGTGATGGGAGTCACCATTCTTTGTCAGTGGGATTGTGGGAGGGGGCACAGTAGGATCATCTGTGGGGTTATACTGTGTTTGGGGGCACTTTTGTTTACATCATACTTTATCTGTATTATTCAAGATTTTCTATCCTTTATTACATATTTAAATTAGGTCATTGGGCCATATTCTTTTTACTATTACATAACATTATTTTTATTATTCCAATATTTTATTCTAAGATCTATTAATTAAAATGTCCTTTGTTCGTAGGAAAGCCCTATAACTGTTTTCATATGAAAAAGTTCTGTTAAATTTGATAATGAAAAACTTACTCAATTATAGTCATTTTTTTAAAAATTATCAATGTTGGCCCGTGACTTTGACCAAACATTTAATTTTGACCCTCTGTGTATGTCAGTTTAACATCCCTGATCTAGAGGATTACTGAGGGTCCCATCGATTAATAAGTTATCCCCTATGGGTAGAAGTTTACTGACTATTTTAGGAAAATGCAATAGGCCTTGCAATCAGTTGTAGGGATTTGGCATGACCCTAACTTCTATATGTAGGGCGTTTATAGTTGTCCTATTCTTATGGAATTTGTCCTGTGATTCGGCCCTTTTAAAAGCTGCCATTGTGGTTTTCATATAGCCGTA
Source organism: Ranitomeya imitator (assembly GCF_032444005.1). Taxonomy (NCBI): domain Eukaryota; kingdom Metazoa; phylum Chordata; class Amphibia; order Anura; family Dendrobatidae; genus Ranitomeya; species Ranitomeya imitator. The sequence goes on from NC_091288.1 coordinate 58,180,351, forward strand.
TTCATCTGATTTCCACAAATTTACACATTAACAGAAGAAGGGGGAAAAAAATCTTCTGTCCAGACATGAGTGGTCAAACTATTGTACCTTGCCGGAGGTAACAAATCTAGACATTAGGCTTTTCGCTAACGGGTGCAGAGAGTAGGCGTACCCTGTTCCTCAAAAGGAAACAACCTATAATTTATAGACAAGTGTTTATTTTTAGTGCTGCTTGTTGCCAAGGATCAGCACAAGATTGTTAGATATTACATGTTGATTTTATACTTGCTTGCTTTGTTTTCTTTTCAATACATCCAAAAATGATTGTACAGTAATCGTATTTACCCCAGCCTGAGACATAACCGATAATATGGATGATTTCCACCGCGGGATTGTGATTTAATGCCGAATGTTAAAGTACTGTATTTTACATTTTTTTTTTTTTTTTTAAAGAGGCTGAAATGCTTTCGGCTTGTGGAAGCTATTCCCAAGCCTCTGTCACTCCAGCTCTATTCTGCGCCCTGTGCATCTCCTCCTGCTGGATGCTTTTCCTGAAGTCACGCAGCATAGAGGCTGTCGGTGAATCTGATGAGGCACCGCTGGGTGAGGAATACAGCTGGAGTGCCAGAGGCTCAGTAAGGACTTACGTCTCGTTTACGTATCCATTCAAACTCTGATTTCTCAATAACTAAGGAATGGACTGGCCATTTAAAGGTAAATCTGGACTTGTCTTTGAAAGAGCTACATGTCCGAGTAAATAATTTGGGGTGTGAAATTCTGCAGACAGATTCCCTTTAAAGGGTTTGTCCACTACTAGGACAACCTCTTCTTGATCCAAATTTTTGCCCCTCCTAAAATAATAAAGCGTACACTTTCCTCCCGTGCCGGCGCCGCTCCCACGGTGTCAGCACTTGCTCTCCCAGGGGAGATGATGTTGTGACATGTGACCCCGGCACCCAATCAGCGCTGGCGTCACTGTCCCCGCCTTCAGACAGACAGGATATGAAGTTTGGGCTGCAGCTGATTTCTGACTTCCTCTTCATGCTCAATTCCATGGGAGGCAGTGATGCCGATGCTGATTGGGCACCGAGGTCACGTGTCGCAAAAGAACCGTACGAGAGCCCTGATTGGAGCGAGTGCCGACACCGCGGGAACTACGCCAGCACAGGAGGTGAGTATAGGCTCTATTATTTTATCAGGGCCAAGCAAGGGGTCATTGTCTGACCTCACAGATGTTCATGTGGCTGAATCGGCAAAAATTACCAGACACCTCCCAAATCTTGTAGAAGGTCTTCCCAAAAGAGCAGAAGCTGTTATAGCCACTAGAGGCGAGCAGCTCTATATTCATACTTATAGATTTAGAAAGGAATTTCATAAAATCTCCTGTATGAGGAATGTGTAGGGGCCTTTACATTGTATCAGCACATGTGCAAATATTGTCCCATGCAAAGTGGAGTGAGGAATGCTGTACATGGACTGCACACGTTTGCCTCCGTTTTTTCTATTATTATTATTTCATTATTTATTATCTCAATTATTGTTTGCAAAGCTTGGTGGGATTTGAACGCAGGACCCCCCAGCGCTGGAAACGTTGGTGCTAACCACTGAGCCACTGTGCTGCCCCTAAATGCAGTACATACTATGTACATAGAATAGATATATCTTTCAAACTACGCAGAACTTTTAGATTTCAATTGCTAAAATTAAGCTTGCCTAAATGCTTTATGTAGCACTGAATGCAATGGACATAGCCTTTACAATGCAGAGAACAACAATAATTATAAAATTGCAACACTTACTAAAGTATTGTAAATGCGAGGTGCTTAGGGTGCTGTAGAGCCACAAATTAAATAAAAATAATATATATATATATATATATATATATATATATATATATATATACGCGCACACACACACACACACACACACACACACACACACACACACACACACACACACACACACACACACACACACACGTAGTAACTCTGTTGTCACCCCACCCAGAATCACGAACAAGACATTGAAATGGATCCTAATGCAAGATCCATGCGTGGGCGCTGATAGTTTCCTTGTGTAAATAATGGGTAAAAATGTTACATGAAGGGTCATTTTCAGGTTAAGTCTCCTCCCGACATATGTCTCCATGGTGCATTTGATTGAATTCTTTCTTGTATCTGAAATTGTGCTGATCAGCATAGGAATTACAGCTAGTATTATACCTACACTATGACAGGCTGTGTATGTCCTAATAACACTAGTTATCTAAATCTTTACATCAAAATCTGGACCTCCAGTCTTGTGGTTAGAAGATTCCCCGGTGTCTGGAGTGGGCGGTCATGTGACCGCATATATGCAAATTACATACTCCTGGCTACATTCCGACTAGACTTTCATGGCCTCGCTCAATTCACTTGAATAAGATTGTGCACGTCTAGTCGGCTTGTGACCTCACGTAGGCAAATTGTATACTTGTGGTCACGTGACCACCTGCTCCAGGCATCGGAGAATCTTCTAACGTTAACCCTGGACAACCCCTTTAAAGCAAAATACTTTAAAGATATTTCCTGGTTATAGGGTTCTAGCCTCCAATGGGCAGCACTGGGGTACATTAATAAAATGAGGTGTTACTCGCCCCTCCCCTGTGCTGTCTCTCCTTTCGCTATTCCGCTCTCTATTTACTATTTGCATCGCCCATCACCGCTGCAGTCAATCACTGTTTTCAGCAATCTTGTGCCTTACCAGGAGGCATTTGTCACTTTAATTTACAACAAGTCATTGCGGCATAAATATAAAGGCTAGCGGGGACCCCAGAGTATCCATGCTCTAGTTGTGGAGGACTAGACAAGTAAATGTTGTATTTTTGTCAAGCCTAATTTTTTTTTTTTTTTTTTACATTTTGGACAATCCCTATTAACATTCCAAAATTCATGTGATCGGGTGAAAGCAGACCGATCGCTACTGCACTTGCAATGTAAAAGCGACTACTTTTCTGGAAGAGTAGGACAAAGTCTCTGAAATCAGGCCCCCTGTGTCCTCTCTGCGGGGATTTTGTTTTACGGCCTTTCAGCAGAGGACGCAGGCGACACAACACACTGTACCGTTGTAGCGCTGAGTGCACGCCACACGGGTGCAGCGCCCCAGCAGCCATGTAGAAGTAATAGGCCCGGCTTTCTTGTCTTCCTGCCGAGGAGCTTCTGCAGTAGGATGATCGTGTTCAGTAATGGCTGGAATCACACCGCGCTATATTCCACTCTCGAAAACTGGTTGCTAGGGTGACCAAAAAGTATTCGCTTCAATCCAGTTTTTTTTTTTTTTTTTCTTTCCCCCAGACAGGCTGCAATTTAAACCTTCAAAATAATTATTTGGCACCGTGTGAAGTTTCTGTACAGACGAGGTACACATTTCTCATGGTGAGTGGGCAGAGCTGGGCTGGTTTACAGATCATCCCGCACTTGTGAAAGAGATGTAATGAGTTGGTGACATCGTCTACGTTGTATCCATGCTTCCACTAGAACAGAACAGGAAGTGTTGTGATTGCTTGCTGCGTTTTTCATCTCGGACATGTTTGTTCTACCTATTTTTCTTTTTTCAGTGGGAGATTATACGTCGTTGGGTGGTAAACTCTGGAACCATTGATAACATCTTTGAAATGTAACTTTGTGTGAAGTTCTTTTTACAGGTTCATTTCTTTTTATAACCACCACTGATCGATAGTTTCTAAAGATCGAAATATCCGTCAGATGTCCCTTCATTTTTTTTTTTATTATTATTTATGCCTTTATTATTTTCAGTATTATCAACAATTGTACATGGCCGAATGATAGATACCAATGATTTTTCTGTGGCTACAATCCATTTTGAATAACAATAGTTTGATGGATTTCGACTGGGGGGACATCATTATGTGCGAATGGATACCCCTTTTATAAGGTTTAGATGTTGAAAGGATCATGTAATCTGATTTATTCTGCCTGAACCACAGGCGGCGCAAATCATACCACGGCCGCAGAATTGTAGCCGGCACAAATCATACCCCGGCCGCAGAATTGTAGCCGGCGCAAATCATACCCCGGCCACAGAATTGTAGCCAGCGCAAATCATACCCCGGCCGCAGAATTGTAGCCGGCGCAAATCATACCCCGGCCGCAGAATTGTAGCCAGCACAAATCATACCCCGGCCACAGAATTGTAGCCGGCGCAAATCATACCCCGGCCGCAGAATTGTAGCCGGCACAAATCACCCCAGCCGCAGAATTGTAGCCGGCACAAATCATACCCCGGCTGCAGAATTGTAGCCGTGTATGTTTTGCTCCAAAAATGCAAACTCATGGTTAAAAGCCTGCGTCCCGTCTGACTCCTCCAAGGCAGGGCTCTGACTTTTTCCTCCCACCAGTAAAACAGCGGGTAAGCTTGCTCTATCTGCCCAATGAACGTGGATGCTTTGAAGAATAATGCAGTCATAAATATCTGAAAAATACAAATTGATGGAGAGATAATGAAATCTTGAGATATGATTTTTATTACCAATTTAGGCCGATCCGTGTAAAACACAAGAGATTTTTCGGTTAGATAAAGCCTTTTTCAAGGTACATCTGAGTGTGTAAATAAACAGAAAATTCCTAAGTACTATAATAAAAATAAAGAAAAAAATGCATTGAAAAAAACAATTCAGTATATACAAAAACAGCATAGGTTGCAGTGTTTACAAACATATAGGAATCCATTCCTTCAACACCTTGATTGACAGGTCCCCTCGTATGGGTGCGCATAGTATTTTTTTTTAACTTCCAAATAACTGCACCATTGTGGTGTGTCCCAGAAATCGGACCCTGCTGATACAATGCCAATCTCCAATCCCATTTATTTCCCCTTTGTAAAGGGTTTGAATGTTCTAATCTAAATAGAAGCTATAAAAATGGTTCCAAAGGTAAAATTCTAATCCCGTCCATTTACAACAGCCCCCTGTAATCTTCCATGTTATTAGTGCCTGCACCCAAATGAAAAGCCCCTCTTTGAAATAATTGATTTAAAATCGTCATACCTTTTTATGCTCCGATCAGCACGTTTTCCCCTTAATTCGACAAAAATCACCATTTTGCAATAGATTTGTCACGCTCCTGTATAATATCTCTAATTTTGACTACAGTGAGAGTCGTAGGTAATTCTGGTCTTGAGTATCTGTCACAGTGTGAATGCTTAGAATATTTACCGGCACAGTGGGGCAGGAGCTCCGCTGAGATGCTTGTGTATAGATGTATACGCCGTGAAATGCTCCTTTTTTTATTTTTCTCATTCAACAGAACTGGCGCCATGTCAAGAATACGGCATTAATTATTTGTAACCTGTAATTATAAACCTGATACATTTTCTGCTGCAGCTATATAATTTCTACTAACAAACCTCCAATGCCTGATTGTTTGTTTAGTGTTGATGCTTTGTGCTGTTTTGGAAGCTGAATTTTTTAATAGTTTTTTATTTTTGTACTGGATTGGGTATTTTATTTTCCGTTCATCTTTTATTTTCCGTTCATCTTCGCTTCTGCGCTTGCTTTAATGGTCTTTACGTACTATAATTTTTGAGTGGCAATATTTAATTGCATGTTTACGAGATGCAGAGCCTTCCCCGTCGTTATGTGTCTTCATTTAGAAGTCCGATTTTTCACGTACGGTAAAAACCACGGATAGCACTCGCACCTGTGAAAATCTCTGGGACCATTCACATGTCCAGGATTTTTCTCAGACCAAGTGGACCTTAGACAATCACTGAGATATGTCCGATTTTGAGCCGAGGGTCAGATCAAAATCGGCAATGCAATGCAATTCTATGGGACCGTGAAAAAATTGGACCTCACTTAGATTCCATCTGAACGTGGTCCAATTTTCATGGACTGTCACATAGAAGGCAGAGAAACCTTTTTTTTTTTTCTCTCGACAGCCTAGAAAAATGGGTGACATTTCGATCACACTCTGATGAAAATAATCAGTCTGTATTTACATGAAAAAATCAGACCTCTGAATGAGGCCTCAGCAGTGCTGAAAGGATTTAAGGGACATCTGACAAACCAAGCGCCCTTGATGTTGCCTTGCACCTATCTTTGCTCCCCTCTTCCTTCATTGACAGCTTTGGCTTTACAGGAGCCTGAGAAGGGCAGAGATTGATGACAAACAAGAAGTTCTGAACTGTTTGGCTACGTCAAAGGTGCACTTATTTTTGCAGTTTGCATAGTCATTTTTGTTCAAACAGTCCCCCTTTAAGCGTTGCCAAATCATAATCCTGTTTTCCTATGAGAAGGAAAAAAGACTATTTGTCCATAGCTTTTGCATTTCACTACGGTTAGCAAAAAAAAAATTCTCCAGCTATATTTTGCAAAGTGTCGGGCCCATAGAGGTTTATGAATACTTTCCATGGGGTATTGGTGTGAACAGAGACTAAGCTCTGCCATAGACAGCATTAGGATATGTTTCCACGTTCAGGAAACGCTGCGTGTTTGATGCTGCGTAGAGCGACATACGACATGGGACATACGACATGTAAAATACAACATGTGACATGTGACATACAACATGTGACATGCGACATACAACATGCAACATGTGACATACTGTACATACATATCGAACATGCAACATTCATAACATACATACAGTACATTCAACGTAGAGTACATTCTCACCATCACCTTGTCACCTTGATCCCCGAAGCCAGTGTCACCTGTAACAAATAATAAAATAATAAACAAACAATATACTCCCTGATTCGCAGGTATCCAATTAAAACGAGTGTCCCACGACGATCTCCCGTGGAGAGCAGACACATCAGCTGATGTGACCGCTCTCCAGGAATACAATGATGGAAGGTATCCTTCCACAATGTATTCCTCACAATGTATTCCTCCGCCCCTGTGAGAAAATAGTCCCTAGTCTCACTTGTGGCACTGCTGTGTGGGAATTTTCCCACACAGCTTTGCCATAAAGTGAGACTCTGAACTAAAGTAACCTCAGTGATGCACTGCAGGAGCCATTGTCTCCTGTCAGTGTGTCACTGGAGGGCATATAGAGCGGTGACATCACCTGATGTCACTGTTCTATAGGGGAGATCGTCGTGGGACATTCGTTATTAATTGAACTACGGCGGAAAGTAAGTATACGGTTTATTATTTTTACTTTTTTTTGCAGGCGCTCAAGTATGGTGAAATTAAGAATAATAAAATACTTTTTTTCTGGCTGTGTCTTTTATTTTTATTTTTTTACAGTTTCTCTACAATAGGATTAGGATCCAAGAAGTATCGTTTCTCCTTGCAGAGAGTGACATAAGCATGTCGAGTTGAGGAGACTTAAAGCTGCAATGCTCCTCTGGGAAATATGCAAATTGTCTCTTCAGAGAGGAAGAGGACTAGAACTCTAGTCCAATAGGTGGCACTAGAGTTCTAGTCCTCTTCCTCTCTGAAGAGACAATTTACAATAGGATTAGTAATGGATAGGCGTCTTATTGATGCCTCTCCATTATTAACCGGGCTTAATGTCACCTTATATTAGCAAGGTGACATTAACCCCTTATTACCTCATATCCCACTGCTACAGGGGAGTGGGAAGAGAGGGGCTAAGTGCCAGAATTGGCGCATCTTACAGATGTGCCATTTCTGTGGCGGCTGCGGGCTGGTATTTGTAGCCGGTGGGGCCAATATCCATGGCCCCTCTCCAGGTTATGAATATCAGCCCGCAGCTATAAAATATAGGGGGACCCCACGTCATTGTTTTTGGGGGGTCCCCCTATTTTTATAGCCAGTAAAGGCTAAGTAGACAGCTGCGGGCTGATATTCATAGCCTGGGAAGCTCCATGGGTACTAACCCCTTCCCAGGCTACAAACATCAGTCCCCAGGCGCTGGTTTTCCCTCTCTGGTGCAGAAAATTGCACGGGAGCCCACGCCATTTATTTTTATTTTTTTTTCAAATTATTATTTTTTTTTTATAAATTAAACATTTGCGTTTAAGGCCAGCGTTAATACCCGGCACTGCCGCGGGCACTCGGGACCGGAGCATTCAGCTGCATCGAAATACATGCTGCCACACACTCCGCTCTCGAGTGCCATGACAGTGCTGGGTATTGAAGCGAGAGACTTGTGTGAGTTTCTCGCGTGTGTGACCCGGCCTAATGCAGATTTCATGTGTGTGTCTTTATTTAAGGCCGGGATCACACATGTGAGAAACTCGGACGAGTCTCGCATCTTAATACCCGACACTGGCGCCGGCACTCGGGAGCGGGGCGTGCAGCTTTATAGAAATACATGCAGCTGCACGTTCCGTTCCCAAGTGCCGGCGGCAGTGCCGGGTATTAAGATGCGAGACTCGTCCGAGTTTCTCGCTTGTGTGATCCATCTATCGTATCTATCTATCTATCATCTATATCAATCATCTGTTTATTATCTATCTATCGTATCTATCAATCATCTGTTAATCTATTATCTATCGTATCTATCTATTATCTATTTATCTATTATATATCTATCGATATATCTATCTATCGATATATCTATCTGTCATCTCTATTATATGATAGATACAATAGATATGATAGATATATATCTATCGTATCCATCTATCTATCTATCGTATCTATCATATCTATCTAATTATCTATCAATATATCTATCGATATATCTATATATAGATATATTTATAGATAGATATATCGGTAGATAATAGATAGATATATCAATAGATACCATAGATAAATATGATAGATAGATCCATAGATAGATATGATAGATAGATACGATAGATATGTATCGTATCCATCTAACGAATCTATCTATAGTATCTATCTAGCTGTGTGTATATTCTTCAATGGAGTATGTAAATGAAGAGGTTGGACAAGAAATGACATCACAATTTTTTTTTTGTATATCTTTATTGAGCCTACAAAAACACACAAATCCGCATGAAAAAATTGCATGAAAAAACGCAGGTGACCTGCCAGTGACCTCAGGTGCAAATTTGGTGCAGATTTTACCTGTGTCAAATCCTGATGCAATCCTGAACATGGAAACATACCCTTATCGTTCCCATTGCCAGGTGACTATCAGTGTTCATCAGTGCAAAACCTTCCGCTGCGGAAATACTGTGAATTGCATTACCCAAGGTAAAATCCACAGCAAAAATTGTCAGCCTGCAGATTCTCCATTGAGTCTTGACATTTTGTGAAATCTCGTCCGGGTGCTTCTATATGCAATGGATTTTTTTTTTTAATTTTCTGCTTATCCCACACTTTAGAACATCACCTCACTATTTACTACCATTCTAACCTTTTTTAGTAAAAATAAGAAAGCTTAAATCCATTCAGTCTGAAAGACGGACTGCCAGTTCACTTTGGGCATGTGACGCAATAAAGTCCATTGTAATCTTCAGATCTATTGAGAGTGGAGGAGGAGTGAGGAGCAGAGGGAAACGTAGAAAGATGGTGCTGAGCTTTCCAACAAGTCATTTATCTCACCCCAGTGCTGATTCACATCCAGACAACTCAGTTCTGCTGTATACCAGAATTCCCTCCAGGCTGCTGCTTCTCTGTGTACTTAAAAACTAATAATAATTTAAAAAAAAAAAGCTCATTGATCCCTCTCTGTGCTGTGTTTGAGAGATCATAGCAGCTTGTCTTCACCCACCAGCTCAGAGTGGATTGCAAATGAGAGAACGAGCCTACAGAAAAGAAGCAGAATGCAAGCCCTATAATGGCCAGAAGTAGTGTTGTTATTCATCTACTCACACAGGACAGTTACCCTTTTACATATATTAATAATACCCGTAAAGATTGGGGCTCACAAACTATGGGGACATTGATGATAATGTTTGTAAATTGCTGTGAAAATTAATGGCACCATATAAGTATAATAAATAACTAAATGGCCTCAATTTTTTTTTTCTCTGCAGGTCGGCACATTTGGAAATCCTTCCCAGTGGCTTCATGTTGGCAATCGTGGATTTTCTTCACCCTGCGGAGGATCTTTCAGGTCCTTTCGCATAGCCGCTTTTCTGCTCTTTGGATCTTGCTTTAATTCCCTGAAGACTCCCCTTGGCCTGACATGAGCTCCCAGACTCATCCAGGTACGTGTGTTGGGATTTTTTTTTTTTTTTTTGGCATATAATGTGAATTTGCCCGTTTGCCGCAGCTTACAGACTGAAGGGAAATCTGTTATAGTTTCAATGCCAAATCAAGCAACTGTTTCTGCTTTATCCATCCGAGGTGGCGAGTCCATGAATTAAACACAATCCTAGTAGCACGGCATTTGGTAGAATAATAAACTCTGTGCCGGAGGTGCCGCCGTCCCACCTACAGCCAGCGAACAGATGGCTGGAATATGCTGAATGTGTTTGTTTAGGTATATGGAGAGTTTTTGTAATCTGAGGTCCTAAGCATGTTTTTGTGCTTGTCTCTAGGAGTCTCATTAGCTCCATTCCTAATTTCTGCACCCCCCATACCTCCTTTCATTACTCCTGATACATAAGTTTTAAAGTTCTATATTCTAAAACAATGAATAATGAATTGTGCTGCCTGATCTCGCCACAACAATACAGGGCTGGAATGCCCTTCTAACCGTTTCCCGCCCCAGGCTTATATTGTATATGATAAATCCATCTGGTGTTGAAAGGGTTTAATGTGGGGTGGGTAGCGGTGTTGGGGGGGTCGGATTATTTAGGAGGACAGTCAGCAGTTTTTGAAGCCTTAGCTTGTGCTTTCAGACTGAGGAGAGAGAATCCCTTGCTTTATTTAATGGCTGATTTGTGACAATGCCTCTCCTAGCTTCTGTTCATTGCTTGCTCGGTGCCTTTTGATCCTGAGAGCAATGAAACAAGATCTATTTATAGCCGGCTGTGAACTGGCTGTACTGTGTTGTATCGCTCTGGTTTTTTATGAAGATTTGTTATGCCCGTCCCTCTTGTTAACAGGCAGTGAGATAGGCCGCCCGCTCTGCAGCATTTTATTTCTGTTTTTCTGGAAAATGTAATGCAGTCGTGTATTCGATCGCATTTGTTTGCTCTTTGTAGGAAGATAATATATATACAGTGGGGCAAAAAAGTATTTAGTCAGTCAGCAATAGTGCAAGTTCCACCACTTAAAAAGATGAGAGGTGTCTGTAATTTACATCATAGGTAGACCTCAACTATGGGAGACAAACTGAGAAAAAAAAATCCAGAAAATCACATTGTCTGTTTTTTTATCATTTTTTTTGCATATTATGGTAGAAAATAAGTATTTGGTCAGAAACAAACAATCAAGATTTCTGGCTCTCACAGACCTGTAACTTCTTCTTTAAGAGTCTCCTCTTTCCTCCACTCATTACCTGTAGTAATGGCATCTGTTTAAACTTGTTATCAGTATAAAAAGACACCTGTGCACACCCTCAAACAGTCTGACTCCAAACTCCACTATGGTGAAGACCAAAGAGCCGTCAAAGGACACCAGAAACAGAATTGTAGCCCTGCACCAGGCTGGGAAGACTGAATCTGCAATAGCCAACCAGCTTGGAGTGAAGAAATCAACAGTGGGAGCAATAATTAGAAAATGGAAGACATACAAGACCACTGATAATCTCCCTCGATCTGGGGCTCCACGCAAAATCCCACCCCGTGGGGTCAGAATGATCACAAGAACGGTGAGCAAAAATCCCAGAACCACGCGGGGGGACCTAGTGAATGAACTGCAGAGAGCTGGGACCAATGTAACAAGGCCTACCATAAGTAACACACTATGCCACCATGGACTCAGATCCTGCAGTGCCAGACGTGTCCCACTGCTTAAGCCAGTACATGTCCGGGCCCGTCTGAAGTTTGCTAGAGAGCATTTGGATGATCCAGAGGAGTTTTGGGAGAATGTCCTATGGTCTGATGAAACCAAACTGGAACTGTTTGGTAGAAACACAACTTGTCGTGTTTGGAGGAAAAAGAATACTGAGTTGCATCCATCAAACACCATACCTACTGTAAAGCATGGTGGTGGAAACATCATGCTTTGGGGCTGTTTCTCTGCAAAGGGGCCAGGACGACTGATCCGGGTACATGAAAGAATGAATGGGGCCATGTATCGTGAGATTTTGAGTGCAAACCTCCTTCCATCAGCAAGGGCATTGAAGATGAAACGTGGCTGGGTCTTTCAACATGACAATGATCCAAAGCACACTGCCAGGGCAACGAAGGAGTGGCTTCGTAAGAAGCATTTCAAGGTCCTGGAGTGGCCTAGCCAGTCTTCAGATCAAAACCCTATAGAAAACCTTTGGAGGGAGTTGAAAGTCCGTGTTGACAAGCGAAAAGCCAAAAACATCACTGCTCTAGAGGAGATCTGCATGGAGGAATGGGCCAACATACCAACAACAGTGTGTGGCAACCTTGTGAAGACTTACAGAAAACGTTTGACCTCTGTCATTGCCAACAAAGGATATATTACAAAGTATTGAGATGAAATTTTGTTTCTGACCAAATACTTATTTTCCACCATAATATGCAAATAAAATGTTAAAAAAACAGACAATGTGATTTTCTGGATTTTTTTTTCTCAGTTTGTCTCCCATAGTCGAGGTCTACCTATGATGTAAATTACAGACGCCTCTCATCTTTTTAAGTGGTGGAACTTGCACTATTGCTGACTGACTAAATACTTTTTTGCCCCACTGTATGTATATGTATATGTATGTATATATATATATATATATATATATATATATATATATATATATATATATATATATATATATATATATATATATATATATATATATATATATATATATATATATATATGCATGCATGCATACATACCGTACATACATACCGTACATACATTAGTATCCTGCAAAAAGACAGAAAAAAAATATATACATACATACTAGATGGTGGCCCAATTCTAACGCATCGGGTATTCTAGACTATGTATATAGCAGCCACATAGTATTGGCACATGCCACGTACCAAACAGTATATAACACAACCCATGTAGTATATAGCACAGACCACGTAGTATATAGCACAGCCCACGCTGTATATAACACAGGCCACGTAGTATATAACACTGCCCACGTAGTATATAACACTGCCCACGTAGTATATAACACTGCCCACGTAGTATATAACACTGCCCACGTAGTATATAACACTGCCCACGTAGTATATAACACTGCCCACGTAGTATATAACACTGCCCACGTAGTATATAACACTGCCCACGTAGTATATAGCAGCCACGTACTATATAACACTGCCCACGTAGTATATAGCACAGTCCACGCTGTATATAACACAGGCCACGCAGTATATAACCCTGCCCACGTAGTATATAACCCTGCCCACGTAGTATATAACACAGCCCACGTAGTATATAACACAGCCCACGTAGTATATAGCAGCCACGTACTATATAACACTGCCCACGTAGTATATAGCACATCCCACGCTGTATATAACACAGGCCACGCAGTATATAACACAGGCCACGCAGTATATAACATTGCCCACGTAGTATATAACACTGCCCACGTAGTATATAACACAGCCCACGTAGTATATAGCAGCCACGTACTATATAACACTGCCCACGTAGTATATAGCACAGCCCACATAGTATACAGCGCAGCCCACGCTGTATATAACACAGGCCACGCAGTATATAACATTGCCCACGTAGTATATAACACTGCCCATGTAGTATATAGCACAGCCCACGTAGTATATAGCACAGGCCACGCTGTATATAACACAGCCCGCGCAGTGTATAACGCAGCCCGCGCAGTGTATAACGCAGCCCACGTAGTAAACAGCAGTGTGGGCACCATATCCCCGTTAAAAAAAAATAAATAAAAAATAGTTCTATACTCACACTCTGGCGTCCAGCGAAGCTGTCCCGATGTTCGCGCGGCTGCCGCCAGCTTCCGTTTCCAGGATGCATTGCAAAATTACCCAGATGATTTAGCGGTCTTGCGAGACCGCTAAGTCTTCTGGGTAATTTCGCAATGCATCTCGGGGAACGGAAGCTGGCGGCAGCTGCGCGCGCCTCGGCGGACGACGGAAGGTGAGAATAGCAGGTTTTTAGTTTTTTTTAAATAAGTTTTAACATTAGATCTTTTTACTATTGATGCTGCATAGGCCGCATCAATAGTAAAAAGTTGGTCTCACACGGTTAATAGCAGCGTTAACGGAGTGTGTTACCTGCGGCATAACGTGGTCCGTTAACGCTGTTATTAACCCTGTGTCAGCGCTGACTGGAGGGGAGTATGGAGCGGGCGCCGGGCACTGACTGGACGGAAGTAGGGAGGGACTAATTCTCGGCCGGACTGTGCCCGTCGCTGATTGGTCGCGGCAGCCAGGACAGGCAGCTGGTGAGACCAATCAACGACGCGGGATTTCCGTAATGGAAGTTGCAGACAGACAGACGGAAGTACCCCTTAGACAATTATATATATATATATATATATATATATATATATATATATATATATATATATATATATATATATATATATATATATATATATATATATTTATTCTGTTCTTTGTAGGATAATACATATATATATATATATATATATATATATATATATATATATATATATATATATATATATATATATATATAATATTTTATATTAGTATCCTGCAAAAAAATAGAATAAATAATATATATATATAATTATAATTTATTCTGTTCTTTGTAGGATAATATAAATCTGTTATTATAATATATAATAATTATATATAATTTCCTTCTGATGCCCTGTTTTACTTTTCATCAGAGCATATAACAGTATTTTAATTGAATTAATTATCATTTCATTGTGCCATCTTGTAGCTAAATCCTTCTTGACCCTACCTGGTTTGTCCATCTGATATTGACGGGTTCTACTGATTATCTAATTTGCATGGTTCCACCCGATTTTTTTTTTTTTTCCCTCAACAGATAAGAATCCAGCATGTCAGAATTCAGAGCGCCGATCCTATTGCTCCCTAAGAGACAACCCCCCACCACCACCATTGTTTGGCTGAGAACTGAGTATATTGGTGCGGTTTAGGTCTTAAGGTACCGTTACACTAAGTGCAGGGCCGCGCTTAGTAACCCGATATTTACCCTGGTTACCATTGTAAAAGTAAAAAAAAAAAAACCACATACTCACATTCCGATGTCTGTCACATCCCCCGCCGTCAGCTTCCCGCACTGACTGCGTCAGCGCCGGCCATAAAGCAGAGCACAGCGGTGACGTCACCGCTGTGCTGTGCTTTACGGCCGGCGCTGACAGTCAGTGCAGGGAAGCTGACGCCGGGGGACGTGACAGGCACCGGAATGTGAGTATGTACTGTTTTTTTTTTTTTTTTTTTTTACTTTTACAATGGTAACCAGGGTAAATATCGGGTTACTATGCGTGGCCCTGCACTTAGTAACCCGATGTTTACCCTGGCTACAAGTTAACACATCGTTGGATCGGCGTCACACACGGCGATCCAACGATGACAGCGGGTGATCAGCGACCAAAAAAAGGTCCCGATCATTCCCCAGCGACCAACGATGGTCGCTGTCACACATAACGAGATCGTTAGCGGGATCGTTGCAACGTCACGCTTTTTGTGACGTTGCAACGATCCCGCTAACGATCTCGTTATGTGTGAAGGTACCTTTATTCACCGCACCGTGACTTTTTTCACTTCTGCAAAAAAAAATGGGGGGGATAGCATTTTATTTAATCAAGGTTTAAGGACAAAGATGCTTAATTTAGTAAAATGTGTAGGGTATCATTGAATCTTCCAGGGGATAAGAAATAATACTGTATTTTGGGGGAGGTGGAGTTGGAAGTACACTTTAATTGTGATATAGTAAAACATAGCATTCTGATGCAATTTGCCTTTCAATTGCTTTTTTTTTCCAGTGTCTGCAGTTAGTGAATGGAAACCTCTTTGATTAAAATCTGTCTTGACTGTCCAGACTTGTTGCCTTGCAGATGTTATCAGGCTAGTGCTTTTTCCAGCATCAGTGCCTCCTCTGGGCTCTGCCATTTATGTTGGCTATTGGGTCTGTCAGAATGGTGCAGACCGTCCAGATGTACGCACCTAACAGTGGCCACAGTCAGGATAGGTGCCTAGTATTGTTGAGCGAGTATACTCGTTGCTCGGGTGGTTTCCGAGTATTTGTGACTGCTCGGAGATTTAGTTTTCGTTGCCGTAGCTGAATGATTTACAGCTACTAGCCAGCCTGAGTACATGTGGGGGTTGCCTAGTTGCTAGGGAATTCCCACATGTAATCAAGATGTCTAAATCATGCAGCTGCGGCAACGAAAACTAAATCTCCGAGCAGTCACAAATACTCGGAGACCACCCGAGCGTGCTCTGGAAAACCCGAGCTTAGTAGTGATGAGTGAACGTGCTGGGGGATAAGGTGTTATCTGAGCATGCTCGGGTGCTAACTGAGTGACTTCGGCGTGCTTGAAAAATATGTTCGTGTCCCCGCGGCTGCATGTCTCGCAGCTGTTCGACAGCCGCAACACATGCAAGGATTACCTTATCCGAGCACGTTCGCTCATCACTAGTGCCTAGGCATCCATCCACCATAGGGACCTATTGTAAGGCTGACTCTACTTTCCTATACAAATGGTATGCAGACAGAGACTTCTAATCTTCTTCCAAGAGGCTCCAGTGACGTTACTTGCCTGAGGCAGTGCTCTTTTCTTCCTATGCTGCGGGAACGACTTGTGTGAATGAATGTTTCCTTTGGATGTGTAGGGGCAAGATGCTTTCACATAGGTGTGGCTGATGTGCGGATTAATATTTCTGAAAAACCCTCGATCTGGATTTTTAAAACTATGACTATGTACAACTCACATACAAATTACTGAAATTACTGTTTTTATACCTATTGCATTTTTGGTGCTTTTATAATAGGCTTATCACCAGAGAATAACCTAAAAGGTTTTTAATTTTTTATTAAATCTATTAAATGCCGATCCCAGATGATTAACCAGAGCAAATGATATAAACCAGTGATGCCAAACCGTTAGCCAGGGAGCAGCATCTGGTCTACCTGTCCTTGTGATCAGACCCAAACAAACAGCAGTTGCAAAGTTGACATCTAGGACGAACCACATGAGTCATGAGTAAGGGTACGGTCACACAGTGGCAATTTGATCGCTACGACGGCACGATTCGTGACGTTCGAGCGATATAGTTACGATCTCGCAGTGTCTGACACGCTCCTGCGATCAGGGACCCTGCTGAGAATTGTATGTCGTAGCAGATCGTTTGAAACTTTCTTTCGTCGTCTAGTGTCCCGCTGTGGCGGCATGATCGCATGGTGTAACAAAGGTGTGCACGATATTGTATACGATGTGCGCATAGTAACCAACGGCTTCTACATCGCACATACGTCATGAAATTATCGCTCCAGCGTCGTACATTGCAAAGTGTGACAGCAGTCTACGACGCTGGAGCGATATTGTTACGATGCTGGAGCGTCACGGATCGTGCCGTCGTAGCGATCAAAATGCCACTGTGTGACGGTACCCTAAGACTGCCTAGTGCAGATGAAACGCGTCGACTGGGTCATGTCGACCATGTAAATGTTTCTTTTGTATGCACTATATTTTCTTTTGAAAAAGAAAAGGAAAATCCAGTCCTGTTGAGCCAGACTCCAATTTTTTTCTATTTTCTATTCGTTATTGACCATATAACTTTTCAGATAAACTTCAGTTTTTCTTGCAGAACCGTGCGGCCAATAACGGTGGATTTGAAAATAGATTCTACTCCGTTTTCGGTGGCATTGTGGCCGCAACGTGTGCCTCTATCCTGACTTGGTTAGACCAGGACCTTCGTATTGCATTTACGATTGAAATGTGTGACCTAACGTGTTGCTTTCGGGGACTGATAACTCAGAATCATGTGTTTCCTGCAATGATTCTGCTAATTTCAAAATGTCTATGTAACGCCAGCCGTACTACAGCGCTGTATGGTCAATCACATGGAAATCATAGGAGCTTTCGCTACGACTTATGGCCGTCAGTATCCAGAATAACTCAAGTCACCTAATCGAGCAGACAACTAGCAGATGCTTTACTGATTTCCAGGAACTTTTGATTTTTTTTTTTTTTTTGGTGGTCACCAGACATTGGAGCTGACCTGGAAGTGTCAGCAGGTGCAGACGTCGTTCTATTGCCGTGCCGCGGCCTGACACAGGATTCTCGACGTGGATAAGATACCTAGAAGGAGCCAGCGTCTGTGTATTTTTGGAGCCTCTGGTTGCGTTCCATACTCTGTGGGAAGTTTCATGGTTAAAGTTACAGCTGGGTTTTTCCCACAAGTTGGACGAGGGTTTGTCTTTCACATCAAAACAACCCTGTTCTATTTTCTACCCTCCACGAGGTCTCTGGTGATTATGTAACACACGCGGCAGGTCGTACACTACTGCAGGTCGTACACTACTGCAGGTATGCTTTGTGCCTTTTTTTTTTTTTTGCTCCTTGTCCTGTTCGGATCCTACAATTTCTGGGAACGTTTCCTTGCGTAAAGATCATTGTGTTCTCTACATCGCTGGAAATGGTGGTCTGGAGCACTGCGTCTTCGTAATCCACAACAAGGTAACAAGGTACGCTGAGCATCTGTGCTCCAGATCTGTCTGCTTGAGGTCTCCACCGTTCAGGCTGTGGAATGTGTGTGATTTTTGGATGACAATTAGGCACTTGATGTCATGTTGTCACCAAGACACACCTAGATTTGTCTCTGCGGTGAAATGCAGAACGTTCCAAGATTTCCCAGCTCTGTCAATATAACCTTTTCTATGCCAACAATAGTCATTCCTTAACTCCCGCTTTACCACATTATTTAGCAGTAACCATCTCCAGGCAAAACGTCTGTGATGGAGAACATCTCACCACCCTGAAAATAGATTAGTGTTTAGGTTATGTCCTACTGAAGCCAACTAGTGGGCATTCTCACTTTTTATTAGATGGTGCCAAGGAGTTGGCGTTCTTCACTTGATAAGGGAATGAACTTTCCTCAAGGTGGAGCTAAGCTGGAGGACACTAAACAGTGTATGGCCAGTCTCACACGTCCAGATAATTCCGGTACCGGAAAAATCGGTACCGGAATTATCCGTGTCCGTGAGCTCACGTAGGCCATCCGTGTGGCACACGTGCGGCACACGTGTGCCGCCCGTGTGCCGACTGGGTACCACACGGAGTGTGCAGGAGACAGCGCTAGAGATAAGCGCTGTCCCCTGCATCTGGTGCTGAAGCCGCCATTCATATCTTCTCTCCAGCAGCATTCGCTGGAAAGAAGATATGAAAAATCCTTTTTTTTCTTGTCCTTGTGTTTAAAATAAAGATCCCTGTTCCCACCCCCTGTACACCCCCCGCTGTTAATGAAACACCCACCCGGCTCCATCGCAGCGTCCTGTCCTCGCCGCACCTTCTCCTGTATGAGCGGTCACGAGGTGCCGCTTATTACAGTAATGAATATGCGGCTCCACCCCTATGGGGTGTATTCGGTGTAGCCAGACATTCCCATTACTGAGATGGGAGACGGCAGCGGCTACTGATAAGTTTCCATCTAGCGCCTCCCTCCTCCTGTATACATAGAAGTGTATCCGTAGCCGCTGCCATCTCCGATCTCCGTAATGTGTCTTTATTATACTTTTCTCCTGATTGTTCCACTCCTGGTTTTGGCTTGCAAATACTGTTGTAAAAACCTCACTGAATACGCAATGTGTGAACTTGGCCTAAAACTCAGCAAGAAACTTTGTGCAAACACATCCTAACTTTCAACATGTAGGTAGAGGTAGAGACCAGCGCGCTAAATGTGACCGTACAGATAGGTTAGGGTAGATATTAACCAAACTTAATTTTTTGGGTGACGAGATGGGTTGTCCCAACTCTCCATTCCAGAGCAGATGTCAAGTTGAAAACAAAGGGCCAAACCAAGAGTGCAAGTCACTGCCGGACACAGAACAATATATGGGCCGTTTGCAGTCCAACAACTCATCATAATGCACATTTCCACCTGATTTGGAAATAGAAATGAGCCCCCTTACCTCTTGGTCCCCTGTACAGCCACACAAGTTGCACCAATGATATGTCCGCCCAAAGTGAAGCGTGTGGTAGAGGAGGAAGGAATAGTTTCAGCTGCATGAATAAAATGTATGACTATGGCTGCTTTCACACATCAGTTTTTTGCCGTCAGGCACAATCTGGCGAATTTTGAAAAAACGGATCCGGCAAAAGCTGCCGCTGGATCCTTTTTTTTCTTTCCTTATAGACTTGTAGTTGTGACGGATGGCCTCACGTTTCATCCCCTTTTTTTTCTGGATCCGTCGAAAATTGGTTTTCTGGCGGCCAGAGAAAACGGACATAGTAACGATTTTTTGGATCCATCGCCGTCCGTCGTTTGCTAGAATGGAAGCCTATGGCGCCGGATCCATCAAATGATGAAATCCAGCGACGGATTCCGTTTTTTTAAATTGAGCATGCTCTGATTTTTTTTTTAGGATCCAATTACCGTAGCTGTATCAGCTAGTCGGATCCATCGAAAAAACGGATCGGTCGCATCAGTATTTAACAATCTGCGACAGATCCGTTTTTTTTTTTCAACATTCGACGGATTGTGACTGACGGCAAAAAACTGATGTGTGAAAGCAGCCTTACTTTAAGCCAAGTCAGGAGAGGTCGGAGACCTTCCCCTCGGGGGACTGCGTAGCTTCATTTGCACCTTTGGCAGCCTTCTTTGGGCATCATGGAATTAAATAATGCCTTTGTGCGAATGAAGACTAATACATAGTCCCCTTTTGTGAATGAACACATACAATGTAACTCATGCTCAGTATTGTTCACTGGAACGTTGCTTTTTTTCCCCTTTCTGCTTTATGTCAAACAAGCAAATGTCATTGTATTTTCCTTTTCCATTGTGGTCTGTGTTGAAACTGTAGCTGCTCGTTGGCATTCGAATTGCATCCCGAGAAGCCGCTTTTCATTCTTTTTCTTGTATCTATTGAAGTTTAATAGTACGACCCTCCTCCACTCGAATCCTTGTTGTTCTTCACATACTGTAGGTGCTAAGCGTGATAAGATGTCATTATGATGTCACAGCCTCACGAGCAGCGTGGGATGAGCTAATTCACAGCATTTATATTAATAGTTCTCCCTCCTCCACCTCGCTCCTATCGCACTTGCTTGCGTCAGTCCCTTCCTTCCTCTTCCCTCTCAAGTGTCAGCAGGTATTTTACTCCTCAGCAGCACAATACCTTAGAAAAAACAAAAAACGGCTTAATGTTTAAAAAAAAGTGAAAAGAAAACTCGCTCCAGGTGTCCCTTTGTGCAGTCTAAAGTGTAGAAAATGCAGATTAGCAGCGATATTGGGCTACATTGAGGATGTACGAATGAGCTCATTATGACTTCTCATGACACACCATTAATTGGTCCAGGCTGTATCGGCTGGCTACTGATACACTTCCTGCAGCAAAGAAATGGGGTATTTGTAGCAGTACCATGGCGCCATGCCTGACCATGTGCAGTGTCTAGTATGGCTGCTCTGCTTCACTTGTGCTACAGTACAGATCCAGCCCATGGACAAGCATGGCGCTGTTCTTCTGCAAAGACTTCATTTTTTGTTAAATCTTGATCCTGGCTGTCACCACTCCCAGCATGTCTGTTTCAGTGAATTCTTTGATTTCCCATTAACTATTTAAGCTGGGTTATCCTATCATCCAACTTTGCACTGAGTAGTCTGTCTGTTATTCCTCCTAAGTATTTACAAATTCATAAATAACTGGGTTTTACCAGTTTGGGTTGTGTCTCTGCCAGTGGCGAAACTACAGTCTGATGGGTGCAAAATTTGGGCCTGGTCCCCTACTTCCATTGGTCAGATATATGGGACTTTGTAGCATTTTACATCATTCTATAAAGACGTGTTCACCAGCCAAATAATGACGTCCCCATCCTGACCCCTTCTTGGTATAGTTTCCACCCACCCTGACACCTTCCTGGTATAATATCCCTCATCCTGGATCGCTTCCTGATATAATTTCCTTCATCTTGGGCCCTTTCCTGGTATAATCTGCCCATTCTGGGCACCTTCCTGGTATAATGTCCCCCATCCTGGGCCCCTTCCTGGTATAATGTGCCCCATCCTGGTATAATATCCCCCATCCTGGGTACCTTCCTGATATAATGTCCTCCATCCTCGACCTTTTTCTGGTATAATGTCCCCATCCTGGGTACCTTCCTGGTATAATGCCTTTCATCCTGGGCCCCTTCCTGGTATAATGTCCACCCTCCTGGGTCCCATCTTGGTGTAATGTTCTCCATCCTGGGCCCCTTCCTTGTATGTCTCCTGTCCTTGGCCCCTGACAAGTATAATGGCCACTCTTTCCCAGCACTTTTAATAATACACATTCTTCTTACCTTCATCCACTCCCATGACTTACAGCGTCCTCTTCTATTGCTGGCAGCTGACTTTGACATGCCAGCCATGGGCAGCACATGACTTCTCAGCCATGCAGTGCTTGTGATGTGTACAGGTAGCTGACAGATCTCCTTACCCCTCAGCTGAAGATGCGTCCTTGGACACACATCTAGGTGAAGTAGGGGCCCCCTCCTCCAAGGGCTTGGTTGCTTTTGCACTTTCTGCAACTGTGATCATTACACTCCTCGTCTCTAACACTGTCCAATCAGTGCCGACATGGCAGTGTGTATGGGACACCCACCCAGCCACTCCTGGTAACACCCAGTTGTAATTTTTTTTCATATATTGTATTCATTATATATGTATTATTTATAGATTTGTAGGAAGAATAACAGACTATCAGCATAATGCATTCAAAGAAAACTCTCCCAAATACAAGGAAGGGGCCCAGGATGAAAGGAATTATTCCAGGAAGGTACCCAGGATGGGGACATTATACCAGAAAAAGGCCCAGGAAGGAGGACATTATATCAGGAAGGGGCCCAGGATGGAGACATTATATCAGAAAAAATCCCAAAAAAGAATACACGCACTTGATAAAATAGGCATGTCAGGAAAGTTTCTGGGTCCTTGTTTACCTGCAAATTTGTTAGTTTAATATCCTGACTTTTCTGACCTTTGGGTTGCAGCAGAAACTCCGTCCGTGCTCCCACAGCTGGCCAATGGTCTCACAATGGCTTGGCTTGCCACACGTGGGCAAATTTTCTGCTGCAGGACCAGCTATAGTGTCTGGCTGTTATTCATATACAGTGGTCATGCTTTTGCTGATAACGGCAGTATCCCTGTGCCTCTGCAGTGTTTCCACTGCTCTCCTGCACACTTTACATTGCTGCTGAAACAGTGGGGTCATCACAATAGACCAAGCTGCCTTGCAGGTGTAACAGCCGTCATTGTATAAAAGTGGGTGGATTACCCAAAGTATGGGGGGACCTGTCCAGATAACCTAATTTAAAACCTGCGTTAAGGATAAGGCCAAATATAGTGACCAGGTTGCGGCCACAAAGATGAAAAGCGCTGCTGATTGTTTAACAATCAATTACGGTACTTGATTTTGTAGAGGAACAGAGATCACTTGCCCACAAAATTGTGCATCACTTGCAGTCGGCCACAAGCTTTGGCCACTGAATCAGATGTTCCCATAAATAGTTGTTTGCCCATGTCAGCCGGTAAGGCGAGGCCCGATGTGGCAGCATGGTGCTGTGCCTGGCCTTAGGGCTCATGTACACTTCATATTTTTTTAATGCGCTTGAAAAAGGGACCAAACTTCATCAGTGATCTTTAGAAGAGTGTAATTTGAGTTTTAACATTGTTTGGTTTGATTTTCAAGGTTTTTTTTTTGTATGTGAATAGGAAATGTTTCTTCATCTTCTCTTAACGAACAGTCCATGAAAAACAGATGCCAATCGGATGGTATCAGAGTGGCTATTCCATTTTTATTTTTTTTAAAATGAACACATACACTTGCATTGCCAATTTTTATCCAACAATCAGATCAATATCGAACATATTTACACAATTTAGCACTGACTGCTCAATCCGTGGAAAATAACAGATATGTGAAACGCCCCATTCACTATTATAGGTACAAGTGCCAACTGTGAAAAACGGACAACACGCATACGCGATACACGGGGACGTGTGAATGTCTTCAGATAATGTTTGACTCTGCTTTCTATTCATTTATATGGGAAAACATTCCTGTAGTTCAAATGAGGTATAAAAATAGCTCCAAGTATGTCAATTTTTTAAGATGTTTATGCTTGAAAAAAGCTCCAAATTTGACTACTGAACCAATAAAAGAAACTAGAATGCCCCATATACAAAAACTGCATAAGAATGTTCCAAAAATGCACATAAACTCTGCATGATACTTACCGTATCTAAGATTGCTATTTACGGACTTATTTTTTTTTTTTAATCCATCGTCTCAAGACACCTTAGTTTTTTGTCTTCACTTTTGTGCCAGAACCAGCATCCAAGATGCAGTTGCCACTATTAGTTGAGTTCTCTATGTAAAATCAATTGGGCATTATTACCTTGAAAAGTTAGGAGTGTATTTGCACAAAAACAAAATATTTTATCTTTCTGATCAGTTCTAAAAATTGATTAAATGCACTTTGGAAACTTAGGCTGGATTTGCACATCTGTCTTTTGCGGTCTATGTATGTACTGCCAATCATGGACCAGTCCCGGGGCTCCTGATCCAAACCTGACCGTCTCAGAGACACATATGAGGCCTTAGAGTTTGGGTCAGGAGACCCATGGCCGGTCCATATACTGACTAGATGTGTGAATCCCGCCCTACCTGCTGGGCTGCCATTTCCCGAGTGCCTCTTACAACCATACATTCTACATATATTTTTCTTCATGATAAGCAGATAAGCTGATGGGACCCATGTGATGGCATTCTAGGCATTTTCGTATAATTGCTCAATGTTGTATAATCTGTAGCTTATAAAGATAAAGGCCCCAATTCATCATTTTATAAGGTTTTTTTTTTTTTTTAAAAGTCCCCCTTTTTTTTGATACATGGTATTTATTGGCAAATTTTGCGCCAAATTTTTCAAAATGGCACACCAGCTACTACATTTTTCACAAAGCTGTAAATAGTATTTATTTTTGTGACTTTTTACCTCAAAAAATTATTCTGGCACACGTAAAATCACTGCACGAGGGACTGGAGTGCAATAAATTTTGTGATCTTTTAACCCCTTTACCCCCAAGGGTGGTTTGCACGTTAATGACCAGGCCAATTTTTACAATTCTGACCACTGTCCCTTTATGAGGTTATAACTCCGAAACGCTTCAACGGATCCTGGTGATTCTGACATTGTTTTCTCGTGACATATTGTACTTCATGATAGTGGTAAAATTTCTTTGATAGTACCTGCGTTTATTTGTGAAAAAAACGGAAATTTGGCGAAAATTTTGAAAATTTCGCAATTTTCAAACTTTGAATTTTTATGCAATTAAATCACAGAGATATGTCACACAAAATACTTAATAAGTAACATTTCCCACATGTCTCCTTTACATCAGCATAATTTTGGAACCAATTTTTTTTTTTGTTAGGGAGTTATAAGGGTTAAAAGTTGACCAGCAATTTCTCATTTTTACAACACCATTTTTTTTTAGGGACCACGTCTCATTTGAAGTCATTTTGAGGGGTCTATATGATAGAAAATGCCCAAGTGTGACACCATTCTAAAAACTGCACCCCTCAAGGTGCTCAAAACCACATTCAAGAAGTTTATTAACCCTTCAGGTGTTTAATAGGAATTTTTGGAATGTTTAAATAAAAATGAACATTTAACTTTTTTACACAAAAAATTTACTTCAGCTCCAATTTGTTTTATTTTACCAAGGGTAACAGGAGAAATTGGACCCAAAAAGTTGTTGTCCAATTTGTCCTGAGTACGCTGATACCCCATATGTGGCAGTAAACCACTGTTTGGGCGCATGGGAGAGCTCGGAAGGGAAGGAGCGCTATTTGACTTTTCAATGCAAACTTGACAGGAATTGAGATGGGACGCCATGTTGCGTTTGGAGAGCCACTGATGTGCCTAAACATTGAAACCCCCCACAAGTGACACCATTTTGGAAAGTAGACCCCCTAAGGAACTTATCTGGATGTGTGGTGAGCACTTTGACCCACCAAGTGCTTCACAGAAGTTTATAATGCAGAACCGTAAAAATAAAAAATCATATTTTTTCACAAAAATTATATTTTTGCCCCCAATTTTTTATTTTTCCAAGGGTAAGAGAAGAAATTGGACCTCAAAAGTTGTTGTCCAATTTGTCCTGAGTGCGCTGATACCCCATATGTGGCAGTAAACCACTGTTTGGGCGCATGGGAGAGCTCGGAAGGGAAGGAGCGCAGTTTGACTTTTCAATGCAAAATTGACAGAAATTGAGATGGGACGCCATGTTGCGTTTGGAGAGCCACTGATGTGCCTAAACATTGAAACCCCCCACAAGTGACACCATTTTGGAAAGTAGACCCCCTAAGGAACTTATCTAGAGGTGTGGTGAGCACTTTGACCCACCAAGTGCTTCACAGAAGTTTATAATGCAGAACCGTAAAAATAAAAAATCATATTTTTTCACAAAAATTATATTTTTGCCCCCAATTTTTTATTTTTCCAAGGGTAAGAGAAGAAATTGGACCTCAAAAGTTGTTGTCCAATTTGTCCCGAGTACGCTGATACCCCATATGTGGCAGTAAACCACTGTTTGGGCGCATGGGAGAGCTCGGAAGGGAAGGAGCGCCGTTTGACTTTTCAATGCAAAATTGACAGGAATTGAGATGGGACGCCATGTTGCGTTTGGAGAGCCACTGATGTGCCTAAACATTGAAACCCCCCACAAGTGACACCATTTTGGAAAGTAGACCCCCTAAGGAACTTATCTGGATGTGTGGTGAGCACTTTGACCCACCAAGGGCTTCACAGAAGTTTATAATGCAGAGCCATAAAAATAAAACAAAATTTTTTTCCCACAAAAATTATTTTTTAGCCCCCAGTTTTGTATTTTCTCTAGGGTAAGAGGAGAAATTGGACCACAAAAGTTGTTGTCCAATTTGTCCTGAGTACGCTGATACCCCATATGTGGGGGGGAACCACCGTTTGGGCGCATGGGAGGGTTCGGAAGGGAAGGAGCGCCATTTGGAATGCAGACTTAGATGGAATGGTCTGCAGGCGTCACATTGCGTTTGCAGAGCCCCTAATGTACCTAAACAGTAGAAACCCCCCACAAGTGACACCATTTTGGAAAGTAGACCCCCTAAGGAACTCATCTTGATGTGTTGTGAGAGCTTTGAACCCCCAAGTATTTCACTACAGTTTATAACGCAGAGCCATGCAAATAAAAAATATTTTTTTTTCCACAAAAATTATATTTTAGCCCCCAGTTTTGTATTTTTCCAAGGTTAGCAGGAGAAATTGGACCCTAAATGTTGTTGTCCAATTTGTCCTGAGTACGCTGATACCCGATATGTGGGGGGGAACCACCGTTTGGGCGCATGGGAGGGCTCGGAAGGGAAGGAGCATCATTTGGAATGCAGACTTAGATGGATTGGTCTGCAGGCGTCACATTGCGTTTGCAGAGCCCCTAATGTACCTAAACAGTAGAAACCCCCCACAAGTGACCCCATATTGGAAACTAGACCCCTCAATGAACTTATCTAGATGTGTTGTGAGAACTTTGAACCCCCAAGTGTTTCACTACAGTTTATAACGCAGAGCCGTGAAAATAAAAAATCTTTTTGTTTTCCCACAAAAATTATTTTTTAGCCCCCAGTTTTGTATTTTCCCAAGGGTAACAGGAGAAATTGGTCCACAAAAGTTGTTGTCCAATTTGTCCTGAGTACGCTGATACCCCATATGTTGGGGTAAACCCCTGTTTGGGCACACAGGAGAGCTCGGAAGGGAAGGAGCACTGTTTTACTTTTTCAACGCAGAATTGGCTGGAATTGAGATCGGACGCCATGTCGTGTTTGGAGAGCCCCTGATGTGCCGAAACAGTGGAAACCCCCCAATTATAACTGAAACCCTAATCTAAACACACCCCTAACCCTAATTCCAACGGTAACCCTAACCACACCTCTAACCCTGACACACCCCTAATCCCAACCCTATTCCCAACTGTAAATGTAATCTAAACCCTAACCCTAACTTTAGCCCCAACCCTAACTGTAGCCCCAACCCTAACCCTAACCCTAATCCTAGCCCTAACCCTAGCCCTAACCCTAACCCTAGCCCTAACGCTAGCCCTAACCCTAGCCCTAACCCTAGCCCTAACCCTAGCCCTAGCCCTAGCCCTAACCCTAGCCCTAACCCTAGCCCTAACCCTAGCCCTAACCCTAACCCTAGCCCTAACCCTAGCCCTAACCCTAGCCCTAACCCTAGCCCTAACCCTAGCCCTAACCCTAGCCCTAACCCTAGCCCTAACCCTAGCCCTAATGGGAAAATGGAAATAAATACATTTTTTTTTATTTTTCCCTAACTAAGGGGGTGATGAAGGGGGGTTTGATTTACTTTTATAGCGAGTTTTTTAGCGGATTTTTATGATTGGCAGCCGTCACACACTGAAAGACCCTTTTTATTGCAAAAAATATTTTTTGCAATACCACATTTTGAGAGCTATAATTTTTCCATATTTTGGTCCACAGAGTCATGTGAGGTCTTGTTTTTTGCGGGACGAGTTGACGTTTTTATTGAAAACATTTTTGGGCACGTGACATTTTTTTATCGCTTTTTATTCCGATTTTTGTGAGGAAGAATGACCAAAAGCCAGCTATTCATGAATTTCTATTAGGGGAGGCGTTTATACCGTTCCGCGTTTGGTAAAATTGATAAATCAGTTTTATTCTTCGGGTCAGTACGATTACAGCGATACCTCATTTATATCATTTTTTTATGGTTTGGTGCTTTTATACGATAAAAACTATTTTACAGAAAAAATAATTATTTTTGCATCGCTTTATTCTCAGGACTATAACTTTTTTATTTTTTTGCTGATGATGCTGTATGGCGGCTCTTTTTTTGCGGGACAATATGACGCTTTCAGCGGTACCATGGTTATTTATATCTGTCCTTTTGATCGCGTGTTATTCCACTTTTTGTTCGGCGGTATGATAATAAAGCGTTGTTTTTTGCCTCGTTTTTTTTTTTTTTTTCTTACGGTGTTTACTGAAGGGGTTAACTAGTGGGCCAGTTTTATAGGTCGGGCCGTTACGGACGCGGCGATACTAAATATGTGTACTTTTATTGGTTTTTTTTTTTATTTAGATGAAGAAATGTATTTATGGGAATAATATTTTTTTTTTTTTTTCATTATTTTGGAATATTTTTTTTTATTTTTTTTACACATTTGGAAATTTTTTTTTTTACTTTTTTACTTTGTCCCAGGGGGGGACATCACAGATCAGTGATCTGACAGTTTGCACAGCACTCTGTCAGATCACTGATCTGATAGGAGTGCAGGCTGCTTCACAGTGCCTGCTCTGAGCAGGCTCTGTGAAGCCACCTCCCTCCCTGCAGGACCCGGATCCGCGGCCATCTTGGATCCGGGGCTCGAGCAGGGAGGGAGGTGAGGAGACCCTCGCAGCAACGCGATCACATCGCGTTGCTGCGGGGGGCTCAGGGAAGCCCGCAGGGAGCCCCCTCCCTGCGCGGTGCTTCCCTGTACCGCCGGCACATCGCGATCATCTTTGATCGCGGTGTGCCAGGGGTTAATGTGCCGGGGGCGGTCCGTGACCGCTCCTGGCACATAGTGCCGGATGTCAGCTGCGATAAGCAGCTGACACCCGGCCGCGATCGGCCGCGCTCCCCCCGTGAGCGCGGCCGATCGGCTATGACGTACTATCCCGTCCAGGGTCAGATAAGCCCAGGGCACCTCGACGGGATAGTACGTCTAAGGTCACAGAGGGGTTAAAAAGTCACAAATGACATCTAAAAACCTAAACTCCGCATATAAAGGTGAAGAAACCAAAACGGGAACACATAGAAAATAGATTTTAATACCATGGGCACGTGGTCAGTATTTTTTACCTCAGTATTTGTAAGCCAAAATCAGAAGTGGAGCAATCAGAGGAAACCTATAGAAACACGTCACAACTTCTGTATTTATCACCCACTCCTGGTTTTGGCTTACAAATACTGAGGTAAAATACTGACCAAATACTGAATGTGGCCTAACAAGGTAGAAATTAAGGCCGCGGTCACACTACCGTATACGTTCACATTTGCGGTTTGCGCCGCAGCGTCGCCGCCGCAACAAAACGCATACGTCGTGCGGCCCTATCTTTAACAATGGGGCCGCATGTGCATGCGTTGTGTTGCGTTTTACGCCGCATGCGGCGTTAGGGCGCACCTGTCTGGGTGCGGCAAACGCAACATGTTGGATTTTTTGTGCGGCGCCGACCTTTTAAAAAACGCATGCGTCGTGCGGCCCTATCTTTAACATAGGCGCCGCATGTGCATGCGTTTTGCTGCGTTTTTGTTTGCGTTGTGCGTTGCGGCGACGACGCTGCGGCGCACAACGCAAATGTGAACTTAGACTAACAATGCAGAGTGCTATGAGCTAAAACATCACATAGCACTTAGTGTTATACTGTGGGGCAGATCAGATCTGCGGTTATTTTTTCATGCCGATTCAGCATTCAAGAACAAATCGCAGCGAGACTCGGCTCACAGGTCTATGGGTGCCAGTGAAACATCGGACTGGACTCGGATGTCCTCCCAATTCAGTCTGATATATGCAGAGTCAGGCCATGGGGGAGATGGAGAAATTACTTTCTCCGTCACCTCCGCACCTGAGTACACTACCATGACACTTTGCTCACGCTCGCAGCAGAGCTGGGAACTGAATGTCATTAGCATATTGCATGGAATGCTATACGTTAGTGTGATTCTAGCCTTAAGAGACACAAATGAAAATCACCCAAGCCCGAAAGTGTAGCACATTTTTTTTTTAAATAAATATACTTACTAATTGTTTTTCCAAAATCCACGGTAACTCACTCGCATGTAGTGAGAACCCCTTTTTTATGCATACAGTGGTCTGCTCCCTATCTCTTCATAACAATTTATGGAAAGTACCATTGTATACTGAGGGGTGTGTATACTACCACAATACATAGACATTTTTTTTTTCTTATTTTTCTCCTGCACGGTTCTGTACGATTCCTCAGTGTTGTATGTGAGGTTACCCTATACCTGTGCGGACGCTGACATGTAAGGGCACATGACCGGCTCTGCGATGTGTCGCTGATGAACACTTATTGCTTGTTTGTTAGTGAATATATTTCTGTCTTCTGGATTAACCTTGTGTAAACTCTGTGCTACCTAGGAAGGAGCCATCGCCAGGACCTGGGCCAGGATGAGACAGAGCTTTGCCTACTGTTGACGATCTGCCTTTCAGTGGAAACCACTGCTTGCTTCGCAGGCCACCGGTAGCTGCTTGAAAAGAATTCCTCCCTCCTGATTAATTTCAGGCATGCAGTGTGGAGTAGCTCTTGCGTCAATGGATCGTCATCAACCGCTGGCTGTCTGGATGAAACATAAACACAGAGCCAGACTTCAGCCCAGCTGAATGTAGGCCAGAGGTTGTTAAAGAGTTTTAAAGCTGCAGGATCAGGAGATAATTATGGTTATTTTCCCCCCTCTCCCCTCCAGATACATTCAGCATTTCCACTGCTGTCTCTCATTTTAGTCCAATGTCCGCTGTATGCACTTAAATACTTACAAATACACATGTATGGGGGATCGGTGACGTCGCGGGTCACTAATAAGTTGTCAGAAATGCACCCTTTACGAGCAAACACATGTGGAGGGAAGTAACATCATTTGCTCGGTACTTAAATCATTGGCAGGAGAGCCATAAATTGTGACAAGATGCATTTATGAGGAGCGCACCTCTGCATGTAGTTTTTTTTTTTTTTATTATTATTATTATTTGCTTCCTAAATGCAAAGTTAAAGGGAATCTGTCAGTAGGATTAACCCTTCTAAGCCGACTATAAGGGCAGGTAGGTCATAGAAAGCTGAATAAAATGATACCTTGATATCTGCGATTTGATGTTTTATTCCAGTGAAATCCATGTTTTTCTTAATATGTAAATGAGCTGTTAAGATCTATGGGCCGGACATAGATCTCTATGAAAATCTGCCTCCAGAGCTTATATTACATGAAAGGAGGCGTTGCCAGTGTGAGACTGGTAATAACTGACAGTCTGCTCTCCTGATCTACATGTCTCACAATGACAATTCCTTCTTTAATTTAAAATAATCTCTGGAGGCAGATTCTCAGGGAGATCTCTGTCCGGCCCATAGATCTTAACAGCTCATTCACATATTAAGAAAAATGTGAATTTCTCTAGAATAAAACATCGAATCGCAGATATCCAGGAATCATTTTATTCAACTTCCTATGACCTACATGTCCATATAAGATGGTGTAGGAGGGTTGATGCTACTGATTGATTCCCTTTAAAGGGGTTACCCGATCTTAAGCTACAAGCCTGCAGTTACTTTAAGTGATTTCTCACATCGCGCACACTGCAAGGACTCTTGGTGCCGATGCTGGAAGCGGGTGTTCATGTGACCGCAAGGATGCAATTTGCATACTCCCAGCCATATTCTGACTAGATGAGTGCGGCTTTGCTCAATACAAGTGTATTGGGCAAGGCCGAAAACAGTCTAGTAGGAATGAGACTTGGAGTATGTAAATTGCATACTTGCGGTCACATGAACGTTGGCTCCTGGAGCTGGCACCGGAGGATCCTCACAGCACGCAGTCCGCACAATGTGAGGAGTCACAATTCTGCAGTTACCAATAAAGACATGGGGATTTTTTCAGTTTGCTAGATTTTGGTTTTCATGCACATTTCCCTTTTAGAGGACTTTTCAGGCTATTATGTGTGATGAGCCGACTGTTATGACTTGCCAGAAGATGGTTCCTCAAGATTCATTAAGCCATTTTAATTTTTTTCTTGTTTGGAAGTTGTAAGTTTCCAGAGGGAAATCCTCTCTTCTCACTCCTGTGTATGAACCAGAATGGAGAGTGGCTACACGAGCATCCCTCGCTCCAGAGCCTCAGTCCTGCCCTCCATCGCACAGATGCAACAGATTTTGCCACGCATTCCTAGAAATATTTGCAGAATGTGGACCTCCCGTTATGAGAAGGAATTTTCACTAAACAGATATCCCATTTAATGAGCAGCTGACCGTTTGCTCAGTCTACACGTCCATTAAGATATGCCCCATACAGAAACGCCATTCTCACCAACGTGCTCTATTAGACCTCAACATATTTACCCGGGATTCTGAAGTTCATCAAGACTATATAGATTTTTACGCCAATCTTGATAAAGCGTGAACAATTCCTCTTAAAAGGAAGCTATCACCAGTTTACTATAATATAAACAAAATCCACCACCTTAAACTACGCCCTTGACCGCTGTCCATCAACCTGTATGTAAGCCTCCAACTTCCTCTGATTGGCGTACTTTTTTCTTTTTCAATTTTGTGGCTTAAAGGCAGAGCTTGACCAGTAGGGGACAATGCCAAGCACCCCTGACCATCTCAATATAATTAAAGAGCTTGTCAAGTCTTAAGCTACAAGTCTGCGGTCACTCTATGTGATTGCAGACTTGCGAGTCTTCTCATTGCGCGGAATACATGCTGTGAGGATTCTCCAGTGGCAGTGGTCATGTGACCACAAGTATGCGTTGTGCAGACTCCCGACCACATTCCGACTAGACTGTTTCTGGCCTCAATACACTTGCATTGAGCAAGGCTGCACCCATCTAGACTGAACATGCCTGGGAGTATACTTTCAGTAACATGACCACTGCCCCCGACGCTGGCACAGAAGAATCCTCACAGTGCACGATGTGAGGGTTCACAAGTTTGCGGTCACCTGATGTATCCGCAGACTTGTGAATCTTCACATTACGTACTGTGAGGATTCTCCTGTCCCAGCACTGGGGCAGTGGTCATCTTACCGCAACCATAACCCCAGCCACATTCAGACTAGATGGCTGTGTCTTCGCTCAGTTCAAGTGTATTGAGCGATGCCAGAAGCTGTCTAGTCGGAATGTGGCCGGGTGTATGCATATCGCTTACTTGTGGTCACATGACCACTGGACAGCCCCTTCTCATTATAGTGAGTTTGTCAGAGGTGCTTGGCGCTATCCCCTCTGTTGAGTTGTGCCTCATTTTCAAACAGACGGAGTTGGCTGGTTTTGGCATAACAATGCCAAAAGTTGCACCGGTTTTGTGTAGCTGCCATTTGTATATCCATTTTGAGCAGATTTATGTCAGGAAAGTGGCGATAATTGATAAATCAGTCCTTTGGTGTCTGATCATTCTTCATACATTTCTGTGCTGACGTGAGACTTGCCAAGGTTTTTATGTAGTGTTAGGGTTGTCTTCTTACCGTTGTGCCTGGGTCCGTCACTTCGGGCGTCTGCAGTGTCCTTGGTTGACAAGGTGCTATATGAATTGAGTGGCCTTTTGGCGGGCGTCTTCATTGGCCTTCCTTCTCGAGGATATTCCACCACATAATATTAATGTGAATGTGCCAATGGCTCTTATTTTGTATGTTACAACGAGACCTTTAGAAGTAACACGCTTGGCATTGGAGGCCGCATGTAATGTCACCTGCATTGTCGTCCCTGCCAGTTTAGCTCGCTTCAAGCATTTCTTGGGGCCGGCAGCAGAATCCACGCTTGTGTTTGGTTTTGTCCTATGGCAACCGCTCACACTGGAAATTGCTGCTCGCAGGAAATGAGCAGAGGAAATCTGCTAGATAACTTGAGTCCGTAACCAGTTTACAGGAGGAGGTAATTGCGTATTTAACTCCATTTGGAATTTATCGTTCAGGTTTTTGTTTTGTCCAATCACCAGATGTGTCCCTGGATCAGTTCTGGATCGGCCCCAGCAAGTTCTCGGAGTGTGGCGGTGTTTATTAGAAGTTTGGAGGCCGCTCGGCGGGTGTGCACACACGGCGCTTTGAGCAGATTCCTCTTGTATTGCTTGTTTAGTTTATACTTCTGCAAGCTTCAGATTTTTCTATCTGCAGGATTCTTGCTCTTTAACACTGCCCAGGTTTTTCTACTGTGGATAAACTTGAAGAGAGCGTGTTTGTGATCATCCAGACCTCTGAGGCAGGTTTTCCAGGAAAGAAACAATCATGAAAAATCTGCTGCTTAATTTCAGCATCTAGTAAAATCTGTGGACATGATGACTGAGGTCCGTGCAGAATACATGAAGCCGAGCAGTCTGACCTGCTGTTATCTTTGTGGACCATTGTTCACCGAAGGAAGTACAAAAAGAGGTGAAAGAAAGATCAGGAAATTTTTACGAGTCCCTTTTTTTCTTTTTTTTGACTATCTATAGGACGTTCATTTTATGTGTGGTCTGGAAAACTCCTCTAAACGGTGACTTTTTCGTTAGTATTCTCTTGTTAAAATTCCTTTGAAAGTTTATGAAGGAATTATCATTTGCAGGATCGTAGCCAGGTAAAAGGAAAAACAATGGACATTGACAATCATAATGGATCATAACTCTTCTTATAGTTTCATAGATTTTAAGTTTGAAGGTAGAGTTAAAGGGGTACGCCCATCTTCAAAAACCTGTCCCAATATGTGGTAGGTGTAATCATATTAGCAAATACCTCCAATTACAAATTAGAGTTCTTCTGATTAGCTATATTACCCCGTATACAGGGCATTGCTGTAGCTTAGGCATCCAAGCACCTAATTGTCACTGAGTCATCGTAACCATAGAAACCTAAGCTACTACAATGCCCTGCATATGGGGTAAGCGACATAGTGAAAAATTTAAAGGGGGTCTGAATACTTTCCGTACCCACTATAAAAGCTGCCTTACTCAAACCTCGCTGCAGGAGAAAATGACCTTTATTCCTCCAGGGAGCCGCCGTCTTTTTAGTCATAAAGGCGTGTACGGAGTGGCTAAAGTCACTGCTTTGTACACAGAGAACTTTAAGCACGTCCCAGCACGTTAACATCTCGCTCTGCACAGATGTCGGGATGTCTTCAGTGTGGCAGTGACTGTAGCCGCTCCTTCCATGCCACAGTGACTGAAAGCCAGCAGCTCCAGAGAAGAATAAAGTTATTTTTCTCCCGGTAGTTGCGCTTTCAGTGAGACGGCTGGACAGTAATGAAACGTTACCTGTAGACTAACCCAAGCAAGTAGACAGGCACTTAGATGAGATACGTAGAATGTAATGATAGGAAACATATATATTTTTTTCCTTAAAGAGGTTGTCCACTACTTTTTACATTGATGGCATACTCTTAGGATAGGTTATCAGTGTCCGATCAACCGGGGCCTGACACTCTGCACCCCCGCTATTTAGCTGTTATCGGTGTCGGAGGCCACCAGAAGTACTCACATGCTGAGCTGCGTTGTCTACTTGTCTTGGCTGCCACAAGGGACTACACATCCGCCTCCTATTGATTTGAATAGGAGGTGGATGTGCAGTACCCAACCCCAGACACTACAAGTAGACAGAGCAGCTCGGCAAGCGAATACTTTCGGATGGTGGCCAACACTGATAACGGCTGATCGGCGGGGGTGCCGGGTGCTGGACCCCGGCTGATCAGATGTTGATGACCTCTCCTAAAGATAGTCCATCATTGTAAAAGTAATGGACAACCTCTTTAACCATCTCTCTTCCTCTCTCAAAATGTTTCTTCTCCTGCCACCCATAAAAAATTGTAATGGGGGTAGGTAGGGGAAGAATGGAAAAAAAAAGTGGAGATGGAACATGCACCTCTCTTCTCCATGACTGTTCGAGATAACTGAGTATAGCGCTTGGCTGTCACTGGCAGTCCTATATAGAATGAATGGCGCGAAGCTGCACATGCTCAACCCCCCTACTCCCTGTAACGCTGGAGGGTCCGAGTGGTCAGACCACCAGCCATCTTGAAGTTATCCCCCTATTTTGTCGGTACAGACCCTTTAAGGTTCTATAGGACATTTGTTTTCTGCTATGGAGTTCTCCAGGCCTTGCCAAGCTGCATAGTCTTCGTTTCCGAATCTACGTGGGCATCAGTGAGCCGGAAGTATGACGATTACCACTACACAAGCTGTGAAAATGAGCAGCATCTAATTAGCCGGCATTTCTTCTACCAATTCCTCTGAATCTCTGGAAAACAAACCGATTTACTGTAATTTTGTCTACTTGTTTTGTTCGTGTTTTGAGTTGTTTTCTTAGAATTGTATCTTTTCTCCAGGGCTTGGCTTATGTAGAACTGTTCAAGCCTTGGGGAATCCGCCAAAAATTAGGATGACTTGTATTATAACTGGAAATTCTTGCGCTACCTGTTGGGATCTACAAATGCCCTGTTGCCCTGTGAGTCGCGGTGCAACTTTTGAAGTCTGAACTATGCCAACAACGCATTTGTGTTGTGTTTCTGCAGTAGAAACTCGTGTAATCAGCACTTGACTTTATCAATAATGTTTTCTCAAAGTTAAACAGGAAGATTCTAACTCAAAGTAGCTTTAGTTATATATTTACATACCAAAACAAAAAAAAAGCAAACAAAGAAAAAGGCATTAAAGTGTAAAGAAAATAACCTGCACTAAAAATAGCTAAAATGAGCTGTGTGATGCAAAAATGCTGCTAAAAATCCGCAGCAAAAAAAATCCACCGAATACACAACACACACCGTGGGAACTAATCTGCCCAATCTATCTTTTACTGAGCTCCTCTCATCTGATTTATGGCTATAAACTGCATCAAATTAACTTTCATCTGAATATAAAACAGACGAACGAAGCTAGTTGGGCTGTGCGTCCATGATGAGTTTTTGATACTGTTTTTTGCTGTGTCAAATCAGAGTTCAACAGTTCCAGCAAAGTAGATGGGATTTCTAGAAATCTCACACCCACTGTGCTTTATTTTTTACGCAGTGTAAAACTGACCTGCGATGCGTGTTTCATATCCATGACATGTCTGTCTCTTCTGGGTTTATGTGTGGATTTTTCTCATAGGCTTACATTAGATCCTGAAAATCTGCAAATAAAAAAAAAAACGCATGTAATATGCAAATGACTATCGATATAGGATTGTCACATCCACATACCAGGATGTATCAAAAATAAAGCAGCTTGTTTAAAACATGACACAACAAGGGAGAAAAAAAGTGTGAAAAAAAAAACGTGAAAGAAAAAAACAAGCACTCAAACACAAGGTACCCAATTTACTTAATAGGTGCAGAAATGGTGCAAAGAAATCTGCAACATCAAAAACGCACCCAAAGCTCATCTTTTTCTATAGCCTAAAAGAACAAATAAAAGCACAAGCCTATGGACAGATTATTTGTTGGCCCATTCTGCAGCCAGTACAGACACTATAGAAGGCACATGGTGCCACATTCCAATAAATCACAATAGCCAAATATACCATACATGCCATTGAGAAAAAAAAATTACAATTTCAGCCAAAAATTTAAAGGACAAGAGTAGAACACTTAAATTGACCTATGTAATATAACAATTTAGGCACTAATTTACTGTTCCATTTTTAAACTGAACACCCTGCAGCTTAGGGGATCTCCTTTTTGGTGATATTAGATGAATGGCACGTTAGTCGCCGAAGTTTTTGCAACTGTTCCATTTATCTGTATTGGGCCTGCTGTGCCCCAAGCACATTGAGTTGAAATATTTCTGCTGTGCGAACATTCTTCTATTGAATCCCTTAGGCCGGTTTCACACGTCAGTGGCTCCGGTACGTGAGGTGACAGTTTCCTCACGTACCGGAGAAACTGACTCCCGTAGACACATTAAAATCAATGTCTCTGCAGATGTCAGCGTGTTTTCACGGACCGTGTGTCCATTTGAAAAACACGGAGATATGTCAGTGTTTGTGGGAACGCATAATCATTGGGTCCGTATAAAACAAGTACCACACACGGATGCTGTCCGTGTGCAATCCGTGTGCCGTACAGGAGACAGCGCTACTGTAAGCGCTGTCCCCTCGCGTGTGGTGCTGAAGCCGGAATCCATCCCTTCTTCCCAGCAGCGTTCGCTGGAGAGAAGGAATGAATAATCTTTTTTTTTTTTCCCCTTAAAAATAAAGTTTGTGCGTCCCCTCCCGCCTCCCATCCCCTGTGCGCCCCTCACCCCCCCCGCTTGCCAGGAAGTACTCACCGACACCCAGCTCCAGCGATGTCTCCTCTCAGCGGCTGCAGCCTGTGCTGTGTGAGCGGCCACGTGGTCCCGCTCATTACAGTGAGGAATATGCACATATTCCTCACTGTAAGGAGCGGGACCACGTGACCGCTCACACAGGGCCTGCTGCAGCCGCTGGGAGGAGACGTCGCTGGAGCTGGGTGTCGGTGAGTATTTCCTGGCAAGCCGGGGGGGGGGGATGGGGGAGGGGGGTTTGGGCGCACAGGGGATGGGAGATGGGAGATGGGAGGCGGGAGGGGACGCACAAACTTTA
The DNA here is from genome assembly GCF_032444005.1 of Ranitomeya imitator. Taxonomy (NCBI): domain Eukaryota; kingdom Metazoa; phylum Chordata; class Amphibia; order Anura; family Dendrobatidae; genus Ranitomeya; species Ranitomeya imitator. The sequence continues at coordinate 58,219,782 of NC_091288.1, forward strand.
TTTTTAAGGGGAAAAAAAAAATTCATTCCTTCTCTCCAGCGAACGCTGCTGGGAAGAAGGGATGGATTCCGGCTTCAGCACCGCACGCAGGGGACAGCGCTTAACTGTAGCGCTGTCTCCTGCACGGTCCGTGTGGTCCTCAGTCGGCACACGGCTGCCGCACGTGTGCCACACTGATGTGCTACGTAAGCACATGGACACGGATAATTCCGGTACCGATTGGACGTGTGGGACAGGCCTTATGCTGGGAAAGTTAGGGCAGGTGCAGATGACATTTTAGAGAATCAGGGCGAGAGTGTGATCAGGGCGTCTTGGATGAGGAGAAGATGGAGAAAAAAAATTATCGGAATATTGGATCAAACTCAGGCATGTGGAGATTTTTTTTGGTCTGTCCAAGGAAAAAACTCTGATGCCCACGGTCCCATAGAATAACGTTGGTCCAAGTGTGATCCGATGTTTTGTCGGATTGCACTTGGACCGAAAATACGCTCATCTGCACCTGCCCCTAGAACAATAATTAGCGTATAATATTGGGTAACTGCTGTTTGATCAGTTGCTTATCTTGCAAATGTAAAATTAACCAAAGACAACTATGATATCGACTTGGATTTGTGGACCTAACAAACATCACACATTAATTTGGAAGTGTTTTCACGTTAGCGAAGGTCCAGCTTGCAGTAGGAAATCTTCCGGAGAACAGATGGTATTTATGTCTGAGGAGAAGCTGCTGCAGATCTGAAGTGTTGTGACCATTGCAGAGCTGGAGCATATGTTAGTCAGTGCTTCAGGCCAGGTCTTGGGGATGTCTCCGATACAGTGGAAGTTCATCATCGTGAAGGCATGTGACTGGGATTCCCTGAAAGCGAGCAGTGTTAAGAGAAATGTCTGTGATGTGAAAATGTGGGGCACCAGTAAGGAAGTCTAAAGTGGCTTTACCAAGAATTTCAGCATAATATTATGGGCTCAAGGGGAAAAAAGACCATAATTGGAACCTGCATGTCCAAATCCGAGGAGTGAGGTGGTCCTTGAGCTTTGAAGGATACATGTGCTCGTCTATTTAAGGCAAATTCCACATGGAAAAGTGCAAAAATAAAATTACGGTATCATGGCATGTGCACACATTGAGCCTTTTGTCTCTTATTTTAACCACTTCAGGTTCCAAAAGCCGTGAATCGGCTAAAAGGAGTGACCTGTCCGTTCTTCTGGCGGTTTCCAGCTCCATTGTTTCCTGGAGCGTTGCGGAGGTGATTTTTCAGTACAAGCGTATGAGAGGCTCATTCTGGCCTCTTTCTGGCTCTCATAGACTTGCACTGAGAGCTTGTGACGTAACTTGTGACTTCCGGCCACCCAGAAGCTGCGCTCACAAGATGGTGTCACAGGATCAAAAAACGGCGGTGAAGATGCCTGCCCGTGGGTATATGATCGGGGGGCAGAGCACTTACATTTAGGGTATGTGCACACGTTCAGGTTTTTTCGCATTTTTTTTGCGATAAAAACTCATTAAAAATGCATGCATTATGCATCCTATCATTTAGAATGCATTCTGCAATTTTTGTGCACATGATGCGTTTTTGTCCGCGTAAAAAACGCATCGCGGTAAAAGCAGCATGTTAATATAATTTTCTGGTTTTTTTTTCGCGTTTTCCCCCGCTATTCTATGCATTTGGAAAAAACGCAAAAAAAAACGCATCAAAAACGCAGAAAAAACACGCAAAAAAACTAAAAAAAAAAAAAAGAAAAAATAAAAAAAAAACCGCATGCGGATTTCTGGCAGAAATGTCCGGTTTTTGTCAGGAAAATTTCTGCCAGAAATCCTGAAGTGTGCAAATACCCTTAAAGTGCCACTTCAGCGCTGAAAAAAAAAAACTGCTGAAGTGGTGCTCTAAACTGAATGCTGGCACCTAGTGTGGCCACTGGAGTACTTCCTCTCCTGGTAAGTGGTTGATTGCTCCTTGGCCCCGTAAACTACGTCTTCGTGATGAGCTGTTGGTGAGCTTTTGATGTTGGGATTTCGGCATCTATTGAGTACATTTTCTTGCATTTTTTTTTTTTTTTTTTTTTACATGCCTTTTTCTTGCATTTTTTTGGGGTCGTCTTTGTGTTATGTTTTAAATAAAGCTGCTTTGTTTTTCAAGCTTTGTGGTAATTGCTTTGACAAACCTTAATTGATATACTTACTGCGGATTACATGCCTTTTTTATGCATTTTTTGCTGAGGAAACTGGAATTGCAATAAAAATGAGTTTTTTACTTACAGATGTTCCGCTCATCATGTACGGTAAGTCTATGGGAAAAATTTGCACATAAAACTCAGCGCACCCACAAGAGGGAAAAAAAGCCACGGCAGACACAAAAACTCTATAAATCCCATCCGCTTTGCTGAAACTGTAGACGCTGCGTTTAGGACACAGCGAAAATATGCAACGTGAAAAGCTCCTCATCTGCACACAGCCTAAGAATCGCTCTGACATTTGTATTTCAGTGTTTGTTTTGGAGTTTGTGTGTTTATCCGTTGACAATACAAGTAAGGTATTATCCATGTAAGGAGACAACATGTCATTGTCTATAAGGGAGGCAAGACGCTTTGTTTTTGTTTTTTTCCTTTACTATGATTAGTTTTTAACACTACAATCCACAGTAGCATGACATGTTTTACATAAACTGTGCACTGCAATTACATAAGGAAATGCTCTTTGGAGTTTGCAGTGCTTTCATTTTTCATATTGTTTTTTTGTTTTCATTTATTTGGTTGACTTTTTTTATGTTCAGATATATTCTTTTTCTTTCAAATCCTGTCTGAAGCAAATGAGAGAATGCATGGAATAAGGGCAAACGTGCGGTATTTGTTTTTTTTTTTGCCAAGGACAGGCTGGACCCCAGTCCCCTTTTTGGGACCCCTATGTTTCTAGGGAACGGGACCCTGTTGTTGCAGTCTGAGGATAGGTGGCCATTAGTGATGAGCGAACGTTCTCGGATACGGTGGTATCTGAGCATGCTCAGGTGCTAACCGAGAGTTTTCAGCATGCTCGAAAAATATGTTCGAGTCCCTGCGGCTGCATATCTCGCGGCTGTTTGGTAGGCAGTCCCTGCAGACATGCAGGCGCGGGGACTTGAACATATTTTTCAAGCACGCCGAAGACTCTCGGCCCTTCCTACACGAGTCGCTTCATTCATTTTGATCGTAGCTCCAAATAGGGCAAGCATTGACATTGCTGCGCTCTGTGTGCTCGAAATATTTTCTGGAATTGTTTATTTATTCTGGAAATTCTCTGTGGAATCTGCTTTTCATTTGTGTAGCGTTGTATTCTTCTCCAATAATGTTCATAGGGAAGAACCTTCTCGGAGATCTGTTTCATGCCGTCATTTTAAGATTCCTATATTCTAGTTAATTCAAGGCAGATGCTAGGCCAATGCAACAAATCCATGCGGAGGTATGCTTAAAGAAAACTTCCAGCTAAATGCAAGATAATACCGGGAATTAGAGGTCCCTCGGTTATCTTCAGCTATTTCTGAGGAAATGTCCTGATCTAAGATATATGGGAGCCTCAATACGGCTTTTTATTTTTTTTCGCACGTGAAAAATGGCCCATTTGTTGTTGTTGATGGTCAGACTTTGTTCCGTGTTTGGTCATTGTCATTTTTTTCTCATATGCAGAAAAAAACCCTAATCTGATGGTTTCTCAAGCTTCTTCTAAGGGCTCACGGACATAACCGTATTTTTCTCCTTAGTACTGCCGTCAGAAAATAGGATCACACTCACTTCAATGTTATTCAATGGGCCATTACTTGAATTGGTGGCAAAATAAAAAAATTAAAAATCCTGCATATATTTTTTTTACATTTAACAAGTTACTGGGAATTTTCAGCACCAGAAGTCGCAAAACCTTTAAAAAGTTGCACTTTTGTCCAATTGGAAACTACAGTGGAAATTCTCCCCCCCCTCCCCCCCCCCAAAAAAAATGCAACATTTGGTAAAAGTCACATTTAATGAATCTGTCTAAAACATCTATATAAATAAAGTTGTCAAGGAAAAAACCTTAAAAAAGAAAGAGAACTTTAAAAAGTGGTGCAAAATGTACAGAGAACAAGGCGCCAATTAAAGCCACTGAAAAGGAGCAAATCGCGCCAGAGAACTGGAAAAACAGCGATGATGAATTGGGGCCATAGACTTGAATGGGTGCGTTTGGTCTGTGCCCCAGATCAAAATCTGACATGTCTTTGTTATTTTTTTTTTCAGTCTCCATTTTTGTTTTCGGCCTTTTTTTCTTATATTTTTTTATGTAAGGGCTAAAAGTTGTCAAAATTAAACTTTGGGTTTGATTTGTTGGTTTCATTTTTATCCGCAACTCTTAGGGCTTGTTCACATGCCGCATTTTACATTTTTGCTGTGTTTTTGTGCTCCTTTTTTCACGGATAAAAAACACTGCAATTTTACACTCACAACCAGCAAAATAATTGAGATTTCTGAAATCTCTTGCAAATGCTGCTTATTATTTCCTTGCAAATTTTAATAATTTTTTTTTCTCCAAATCTGCAAGATATCAATTCTTTTTTTTTTTTTCAGTCTTGGTCACACATTCGAATTAATGGAGAAAAAAAATGCATAAAACCGTAGGTATTTTATGCAACGTTTTTCCTGCCCGCATTCGTTTTTGGTGCAGAAAGTGCCTTTGCAAGTACTCAACGTGTGACTATTCCTTTATTCAAGCAAATTCCACCTGTGCAGGGAAAAAGGTTGTTTTATTCCTGTGCAGAAAGTGTCATCTCCCCAGCTGGTACTGTTTTACCATACAGATTTTCCGCGTGCTGTGTCCTCTAGAAATCTGCCTGTGATCTCACCCTCGGGTTATATTCACATCTAGCAGATTTCTTACAAATAAACCTATGACTGACCGTCCATTCCATTAATCTGAATAGACTTCTTTCTGCGGCACGTGCATGGATTACTGGAAGCCCCATTCACATGTTTCAAACAGACAAAACAGTCTTCAATAAAACGGCCACGTATGAATATATCAATACGTCTCCAAGTAATAAGCAATGCAAAGCTGTGGGACAAATCCCCTTTACCTCCATTGGTATTGATGCTCCCCTGTTCCTTTAAAGGTTTGTGCTTGCCTGTAGTTCTCCCCTACATGTTCCTGGATTTGAGATTATTATGTCAACTCCCCACTGGGTACTGTTAATTACTTTGTCAATCCGTGCCACCGTGCAGCAAATGTAATATACTGCCAAAATGTCTAGGTCATGAGTTTTCGGTTATACTTGTGCTACTGAGCTAAACACATTGGAACTAGTGATGAGCGAACGTGCTGGTGGGATAAGGTGTTATCTGAGCATGCTCTGATGCCAAGAGTGTCTTCAGCATGCTTGAACAATATGTGTGAGTCCCCGTGGCTGCGTGTCTCGCGGCTGTTTAATGGCCACAACACATGCCGGGATTGATTACCTGTTAGGCAATCCCTGCATGTGTTGTGACAGTCGAACAGCCGCGAGACACGCAGCCACGGGGACTCACACATATTTTTCGAGCACGACGAGGACACTGTTAGCACCCGAGCATGCTTAGATAACGCCTTATTCAAGGATGTTTGCCCATCACTAAGTAGAATAAATTTTAATTACTTATTTTAACTTTTTCACTTTCTTGAGATCTTAAGTAGGTCCTAAGGCTGTCTTTCAAAATAATATACCTTAATTATTGTCCTAGTGATTGTGTGGCCAGTGTAGTTTTTAGCCTAGTCATAGGTGCTTGTTTCACCTGAATCAGGTCCAGATAACAGGAGGCCATGCACCTTAGATCAGTGTCAGGTAGCTTTTGGATTTCATCACTTCCAATACTTATGTTCTTGGGTGATTCACCACTGGCAGGGGCTCACATGAATCCACATCATTTTCCATTTTGTGCTGTCGTTCCACTGCAGATATATTCACATGTTTTCTTCTAGAGTGCAGTATGTGAAATCTCTACTTTACAGTTCAACTGAGCATTTTTTTCAGAGCCTTTTCTGGGGGCATGTTCTTTCACCCCTCCCTCCCAGGTGCTGTCAAACATTATTTTGGCAGCTGTTTTAGCAGTCGATCAGTCTCCGATGCTGCCGAGCTGTGATTGTCAGAATATGGAAGGGAGGGGTGAAAGCGCCTCAGAGACGTTATGCTTAATATGTAAATGTGCTGTTAAGATCTATGGGCCGGACATAAAATCTGGCCCCAGAGATGATTGTAAATGAAAGGAACACTAGTGTGAGACATGTAATGACTAAGGCCGGCGTCACACTTGCGAGTTTTACGGACGTAAGAGCGCAGAATCTACGTCCGTAAAACTCGCAAAAAATACGGCACAATTATTCTCTATGCCCCTGCTCCTATTTGCCGTATTTTACTGATCAGTATTATACGGCTTTCTACGGCCGTACAAAATCGCAGCATGCTGCGTTTGTCACCGTACTGCGCAAGAAATACGCCAATGAAAGTCTATGGAAGCGTGAAAAATACGGATTACACACGGACAAGCAGTGTGACTTGCGAGAAATACGCAGCGCTGTTAGAGAGAAAAGCCGGCAATTCAGTGCGGTGTACAGTAAAATCACACTGACAGCTTACAGTCCAATAGGTAGAATAAATGTGTACACATAGAATAGGTATATATATATATATATATGTCAGTGAGACACATATATGTATATATATTAATATTTATTCCAGCGCTATACAGCTTGAAAGCCGGTAATTCAATTACCGGCTTTTTCTTTCTCCTTCCTAAAACCCGACATGATTTGAGACATGGTTTACATACAGTAAACCATGTCTTCGCTCCATTTTTTTTGCAGATTCCACACTACTAATGTCAGTAGTGTGTATCTGCAAAATTTGGCCGTTCTAGCTCTTAAAATAAAGGGTTAAATGGCGGAAAAAATTGGCGTGGGCTCCCGCGCAATTTTCTCCGCCAGAGTAGTAAAGCCAGTGACTGAGGGCAGATATTAATAGCCTGGAGAGGGTCCATGGTTATTGGCCCCCCCCTGGCTAAAAATATCTGCCCCCAGCCACCCCAGAAAAGGCACATCTGGAAGATGCGCCTATTCTGGCACTTGGCCACTCTCTTCCCATTCCCGTGTAGCGGTGGGATATGGGGTAATGAAGGGTTAATGCGACCTTGCTATTGTAAGGTGACATTAAGCCTAATTAATAATGGAGAGGCGTCAATTATGACACCTATCCATTATTAATCCAATTGTAGTGAAGGGTTAAATAAAACACAAACACATTATTTAAAATTATTTTAATGAAATAAAAACAATGGTTGTTGCAGTATTTTATTCAACGCCCAATCCAGTCACTGAAGACCCTCGTTCTGTGAGTAAAAAAACATAATAAACCAACAATATACTTACCCTCCGCAGATCTGTAACGTCCAACGATGTAAATCCTTCTGAAGGGGTTAAAACATTTTGCAGCAAGGAGCTGTGCTAATGCAGGCTGCTCCTCGCTGCAAAACCCCAGGGAATGAGGCTAAAAATAGATCAATGATCTATATTTAGCTTCATTTGCGGTGAGGCGCCCTCTGCTGGCTGTTCATAGATCGTGGGAAATTACCTAGAAAGCTCCCTGGCTTCCAGATGTGCCTTTTCTGGGGTGGCTGGGGGCAGATATTTTTAGCCAGGGGGGGGCCAATAACCGTGGACCCTCTCCAGGCTATTAATATCTGCCCTCAGTCACTGGCTTTACTACTCTGGCGGAGAAAATTGCGCGGGAGCCCACGCCAATTTTTTCCGCCATTTAACCTTTTATTTTAAGAGCTAGAACGGCCAAATTTTGCAGATACACACTACTGACATTAGTAGTGTGGAATCTGCAAAAAAAATGGAGAGAAGACATGGTTTACTGTATGTAAACCATGTCTCAAATCATGTCGGGTTTTAGGAAGGAGAAAGAAAAAGCCGGTAATTGAATTACCGGCTTTCAAGCTGTATAGCGCTGGAATAAATATAAATATATATACATATATGTGTCTCACTGACATATATATGTATATATATATATATATATATATATATATATATATATATATATATATATATATATATATATATATATACCTATTCTATGTGTACACATTTATTCTACCTATTCTACTGTAAGCTGTCAGTGTGATTTTACTGTACACCGCACTGAATTACCGGCTTTTCTCTCTAATATATGTGTCTACTGACATATATATATATATATATATATATATATATATATATATATATATATATATATATATAAATAGACAGTATATATATATTTTCTTTTCTTTTTGGGACACATGGATCACTTCTATAGCGGTATGTTGGTTTTGCTAGCCTGCGAGAAAACCACGCAGTACGGATGCCATACGGATTACATACGGAGGATGCCATGCGCAAAAAACGCTGATACACCCTGCCTACGGAGGAGCTACGGACCACTTTTTTCGGGACTTTTCAGCGTATTACGGCCGTAATATACGGACCGTATTGTTTTACGCTGTGTGTGACGCCGGCCTAACAGTCTGCTCTCCTGATCTGCATGTCTCACACTGGTAATGCCCCTTTAATTTACAATAATCTCTGGAGGCAGATTCTCAGGGAGATCTATGTCCAGTCCATAGATCGTAACAGCTCATGTACGTATTAAAAAAAAATTGTGGATTTCTCAGAAATAAAAACCTCAGATTGTAGATCTCAATGTGTCATTTTATTCAACTGTGTATGACCTGCAGGCCTATATAAACTGCTTAGAAGGACTGATCGCACTGAGAGGTTCTCTTTAAAGGGAATCTGTCACAGGGTCAAAATTGGCAATTTTATTCCTGGTACTCCCCTGACTATTCTGTTTTTTTTTTTTTTTTGTTTTTTTTCTAACTACTGTATTTTTTTTTTTTTTTTACAAATCCAACAATTATAGTGATGGATCCTTTTATTTAGTGCTGTTTTTTATCGTCTTTAGGCTACTTTCACACTTGCGTCGTGTGATGTCCGTCGCAATGCGTCGTTTTGGAGAAAAAACGCATCCTGCAAAGTTGCCCGCAGGATGCTTTTTTCTCCATAGACTTGCATTAACGACGCATTGCGACGTATGGCCACAAGACGCATCCGTCGTGCGATGGATGCGTCGTGTTTTGGCGGACCGTCGGCACAAAAAAAGTTCCATTTACCTTTTTTTTGTGTGTCGCGTCCGCCATTTTCGACCGTGCATGCGCTGCCGAAACTCCGCCCCCTCCTCCCCGAACATTACAATGGGGCAGCGGATGCGTTGAAAAACTGCATCTGCTGCCCCCGTTGTTCATTTATTTCACAACGTCCGTCGGTATGTCAGGCCGACGCATGGCGACGGCCCCGTACCGACGGAAGTGTGAAAGTAGCCTTACTTAAAAAAAAAAAAAAATTAGTTACATTTTCCCTGAATCCGCTCACTTCCAGCCATTGGATCAGTGACAAGGGGCTGCGAGCAGAAGTTCCGCTGCAAATCAGAATGGCGCTCAGGGATCAGTGGGCGTGATTACAGTGCGCTCACTGAATAGAGCGCCGACGGCTCACAGCCGCCAACACCGCCCCGATGGCTGGAAGAATATAATGTCATTATTTCCCTGCAGCCAAATTTCCAATTGTTCACCCGCATATGCTTACCTGTAGATTGTCACTATGTCTGGCCGTAAATATAGTTGTTTTTTTTGTTTTTTTTTGTTTTTTTTGTTTTTTATATTCCAGCAACCCAGGATTGCATGGAAAAGCGTTTTTTTTTTTTTTTTTTTTTTTGCGGCTGGTCTTCTCAATGATTATGGTCGTATGGGTGATGTTTAGGGGAACTGAAAATCTGTCACAGGAAATTTGGGCTGGATACGGGGACGGTCTTTACAAAAAGGTGGAGTTTTGGAGAGTTTTCATATTATTACCTTTGTGTCCTGGGTGTTTGTGTTGGGAACTCTTGGCCACTATTAGGGTATGTGCACACGCTGCGGATTTTGCAGCGGTTTCCCATGCGTTTACAGTATAATGTAAACCTATGGGAAACGAAATCCGCAGTGCACATGCTGCGGAAAAAAAACGCGCAGAAACGCAGCGTTTTATTCTCTGCAGCATGTCAATTCTTTGTGCAGAATCCGCAGCGTTTTTACACCTGCTCCAATAGAAAACTGCAGATGTAAACCCGCAGCGGAATCCGTGATAGAAAACGCGATAAATCTGCAGGAAAAACCGCAGCGGTTTTGCACTGCGGATTTATCAAATCCACTGCGGATTTATCAAATCCGCTGCGGAAAAATCCCCATCCCTCACAGATACGTGTGCACATACCCTTCGGCTATGTGCACACGTCAGGATTCTTTGCAGAAATTTCCTTAACAAAACCGGACTTTTTCTGCCGGAAATCCGCATGCATTTTACTCGCGTTTTTTTGCAGAAAAAAACGCAACATGTGCACAAAAATTGCAGAATGCATTGAAAGTGATGGGATGCTTAATGTATGCTTTTTTTTTTTTTTTACGCATTTTTGCCACGGAAAACCGCTGAAAAATCTCTCAAAAACATGAAAAATCCGTAATGTGTGCACATAGCCTTACAGGGCAGACATCACACGTTATGTTTAGTGAGATGTGGGTTTACGGACTGGCCTGGAAAGCTCCGATCAGCGAGGACTGTGATATCTGAAATGGTGTCATGACTTTGGGGTTTAGATGATACAGGAGATACAGTCCATGCTTTTGTGAAGGGCTTTAGATAACTGAAAGAAGAATGCTGTGGTTATTTTAAAACAAGGGCTCGGCGATCAAGTGATTTCCCCTAGTCAACACAAAAAGATGTTTACATCAGTGTTCTCTCCGATAGAAACCTGCTAGAGCGTGGTAATAATGCAGTCTTGTTCATGTCTGGAAGGAACAGCGGAGGGGTTTGCAGCTCTCCCTTCTGCGTCTTTTCATCAGGCCTTCAGGAAAGCCAGGCTCCAGTACAGACCCCTGCTAAAAAAAAATAAAAAAAAATCTCTTAAATTTGCTCTTGTTTAAAAATAAGCCAGGAAACGCCGGCTTGTGTGTGTAGCTGTGTGATTGACGTCAGTGTGGTAGAGGCCGTGTAAATGTTGACAGACCCCTGTTTACACAACAGCGTAAGATGTGCGTCCACAAAGATGTATTCTCTGACCCTCACCGGAGCTCCCAACTTCTAGGCTTTGGGGTATGTTGCCCGGCATTACCTTTGCTTTCCTCTTGGACTTTTACTGAGTAACATGTTTAGAAAAAAAAAAGTGGATTATTTATATACTTGGAATTCAATGATTTAAAGAGGATATGTTTACGCCTCTGTCATGTCCGCTTTACAAAGTGATTGCATTTCCTGGTCAATAAAAAATTCCTCTATTAGGCTATGTTCACATGTTCCGTTTTCCATGCGTTTTTTTTCTCACAGGCAAAACCTGCTTTCTTCAAAAACTTGCTTCAAGAAAGCAGGTTTTGCTTAGTTTTTGTTACTTTTTTGCAATTTTTGCTTTGTTTATCTCATCAGGTTTTGGAACAAAAAAGGCTGCAAAAACTGATACCTTGTTTTCTGCAGCGTTTTTTGCATTACCCATTGCAGGGGGGGAAGCTCTGAAAGAAGTGACATGCTGCTTTTGGCAAAAGCCAAGGTATTGCGCAAAATACTGAAGACAATAAAACCATGCTGTGCACATGAGATTTCTAAAATCTCATAGACTTTGCTGGTACTGTAAAACGCAGCAGAAAATTTGCATAATAAAATGCAAAAAATTGCAATGTGTGAACATAGCCATATTCCTCCCTGTGATTTGCAAATAAATTGACAGCTGAGTGTTACCAGTTGGGGGGGTGTCCCTGCACAGTCTGAAAGTGGCTCCTCTGATTGGCTGTGTCAGAGTGCTCAGGGACACACCCCCAGCTCCTAACAGCTGGATTTCAGCTTATTCATAAATTTCTTGGAGGAATTGCAGAGGAACAGCACAAAGCTAAAGCACACGTGAAAGCCAACAGATAGCCTTTAGTGTATTCCCTGATTGTTTGAAGATTTTAGTATCTCCATTTAAAGGGAATCTGTTAGCAGGTTTTTGATAACTCATTGGGGTGCAGCATGATTTAGGCAAATAGACCCATATTTCCAATAATGTATCCCTTAATTTGCTGAGTGCAGCAGTTGTGACAGTCGTTAGTTTTAGCAATGCAGCAGAGCTGAGAAAGCTGCTCCTACCCACACCAGGCTTTCCCTGTACATTAAAGGATACGAGAAAAGTCTCACCATAAAGATCACTAAGTAATCACAAGAGTAATAAAACTTAAACTAACATATGAAACATAAAAAAGGGCATGGAATTCAGTCCAAAAGAGCAAGTATATTATGCTCAAAAATACTTTATTAATAAAAAACAAAACTAGTACATCATGTAATATGAAGCAATAATAAGTTGCTGTGCTCTAACAGAGAGAACGTCATACAGGAAACCTGAGTCAAATAAAATACATGCATAAAGAATCAAAGCATTAATCGTACAGTACTAACTCACATGTAACTGGTTTTTGGTGTGTCCCTGAAGCCCCAACGCACGTTTCGCCTTTTTAGCAGGATGACATCTGAGTGATGGCCAATTTTGACAGACTGATAGAATGGAGAAGGAGAACCTTCTTTTTTCTTTTTTCTCTTCACATCTGATCAGAATAATCGGACAGTTTTTATCGAATGTGGAGAAAACAGTTGTGTGGTCCTCCTCCTACTAGAAGGGCTGGTGGCACGTGATTTGTCTCTACTTGGGCTGTAACAGAGTCTCAAGAAGTATAAAGGAGTTTTCCTATCCAGACTAGTACATTCAATAAGCCGGGGACTATGAAAGGTAGATGGTCTGTGGGCATGGCTACATTAAAATGGGGGACTTGTAACTTTTCATGGGGGTCACAATGGTGGAACATCCAGTATTAACACATTTATCATCTGTCCTGAAAAGTGTTGTGTGGTGTTACTGGGTGAACCACTTTTTAAGTATGATTTTCTTTTTCTAGAAATGTTTAATGCCTAAGGCCAGCTGAAGCCATTTTTTTCCCGTGCACTGTATTTGTGCTGTGCTCACAAACCAATTTTTGTGATTTATTTTATGTGCTTTGAGCCATAGACCTTAAAATTCCTCCATAAGCTGCAGCCTTCTTATGGTATTAAATTGCTTATTCCAAAACTGTGCCGATTATTACTTATTTCAATTCTTATTTAATTAAATCTATGCTCTAGATTTCTTTTTATAAATTAATGTTTTTATAAAACTATAAAGATTTTTTATTTCTGTAAAAATATTTGGTTGCAACAGATTAAATATTGTTAAAAAATTATGTAAAAAAAAAACAAAAAAAAAAAAAAAACTTCTATGGACCTTAGATACAATCCCCAACATTGAAATTGCAACACCAAGAAAGAAGTTTTGGAATTCACAAGATGATTAGGCATGTTATTGATATGCAACAGATGAAAAAAGAGAAACAAAATTTGTGACCTAAGTATATGCTACCTTGACCTGCAGCGTCTCTGGTCTGGTCTCCCATCGAGCACATTTGGGGCATTCTTGGTCGGCAGTTGCAAAGGAAGCTGCCATCAGGTGATCTTGATGATTTGCTCAAATGCATTCAGCACGGCAGAACATTCCTCGGACAACCATTAATAACCTCATTGATAGCAGCCAAGGCTGTAAGTGCGAGGACTTGTGCATTTGGCGCTTATACTCAATATTGATGTAATAAGATGTTTTGAAAATTTTGTTTCTTCTTTTCTTCACTGTTTGCGTGTTATCATGTCTATTGCGCTCATGATCAGTATTTGAAAAGAATGAGCTATGATGTGTCTTGCAGCTCAGCTCTATAAGATTTAGTGTAATTTCTAGGGCGAGAGGGGGTAGCAGACCTTTTTAGTCTAAAATTAACCTTATATATATATAATTGTCTAAGGGTCACTTCCGTCTGTCTGTCCTTCTGTCACTTTTATTCGTTCGCTGATTGGTTTTGGCAGCTGCCTGTCATGGCTGCCGCGACCAATCAGCGACGGCCACGGTCCGATTAGTCCCTCCCCTACTCCCCTGCACTCACTGCCCGGCGCCCGCTCCGTAATCCCCTCCACTCACCGCTCACACAGGGTTAATGGCGGCGGTAACGGCCCGCGGTGTAAGGCTACTTTCACACTAGCGTTAACTGCAATCCGTCACAATGCGTCGTTTTGCAGAAAAAAACGCATCCTGCAAAAGTGCTTGCAGGATGCGTTTTTTCCCCATAGACTTGTATTGACAACGCATTGCGACGGACTGCCACACGTCGCATCCGTCGGGCGACGGATGCGTCGTGCTTTGGCGGACCGTCAGGAGCAAAAAACGCTACATGTAACGTTTTTTGCTCCTGACGGACCGCTTTTTCCTAGCGCGCATGCGCGGCCGGAACTAAGCCCCCACCTCCCCGCACCTCACAATGGGGCAGCGGATGCGCCGGGGAAATGCATCCGCTGCCTCCGTTGTGCAGTGCGTTAAACGCTAGCATCGGAATCTCTGCCCGACGCATTGCGACGGGGAGATTCCGACGCTATAGTGAAAGTAGCCTAACGCACTCCGTTACCGCTGCTATTAACCCTGTGTGTCCCCAACTATTTACTATTGATGCTGCCTATGCAGCATCAATAGTAAAAATAGGTCATGTTAAAAAAAAACAAAAAACCTGCTATACTCACCATCCGCCGCCTTTCCCGCTCCTCACCACGCTCCCGGGACCGCTCCATTGCAAGCGGCAGCTTCCGGTCCCGTCCCAGGGCTGGTGTGCGACAAGGACCTGCCGTGACGTCACGGTCATGTGACTGCGATGTCATCATAGGTCCTGCTCACACCAGCCCTGGGACCGGAAGCTGCCGCTTGCAATGGAGCGGTCCCGGGAGCGTGGCGAGGAGCGGCAAAGGCGGCGGATGGTGAGTATAGCAGGACTTCCAACTGGCCTTCGGAAGGTGAGTATATGTTTATTTATTTTTTAAGTCTCTATACTACGTGACTCTGCTATATACTATGTGGCTGGGCAATGTACTACGTGACTGGGCAATATATCGTACTATGTGGCTCTGCTATATACTATGTGGCTGGGCAATATACTACGTCACTGGGCAATATACTACGTGACTGTGCAATATACTACGTGACTGCAATATACTACGTCACTGTGCAATATACTACGTCGCTGTGCAATATACTACGTCGCTGTGCAATATACTACGTGGCTGGGCAATATACTACGTGACTGGGCAATATACTACGTGACTGGGCAATATACTACGTGACTGGGCGATATACTACGTGACTGGGCGATATACTACGTGACTGGGCGATATACTACGTGACTGGGCGATATACTACGTGACTGGGCGATATACTACGTGACTGGGCGATATACTACGTGACTGGGCAATATACTACGTGACTGGGCAATATACTACGTGACTGGGCAATATACTACGTGGACATGCATATTCTAGAATACCCGATGTGTTAGAATCGGGCCACCATCTAGTATATATATATATATATATATAAATTGTCTAAGGGTCACTTCCGTCTGTCTGTCCTTCTGTCACGGTTATTCATTCGCTGATTGGTCTTGGCAGCTGCCTGTCACGGCTGCCGCGACCAATCAGCGATGGGCACAGTCCGATTAGTCCCTCCCTTACTCCCCTGCACTCACTGCCCGGCGCCCGCTCCGTAATCCCCTCCACTCACCGCTCACACAGAGTTAATGGCAGCGGTAACGGCCCACGGTGTAACACACTCCGTTACCGCTGCTATTAACCCTGTGTGTCCCCAACTATTTACTATTGATGCTGCTTATGCAGAATCAATAGTAAAAATAGGTCATGTTAAAAATAATAAAAAAGAACAAAAAATCTGCTATACTCACTCTCCGCTGCCTTTGCCGCTCCTCGCCACGCTCCCGGGACCGCTCCATTGCAAGCGGCAGCTTCCGGTCCCAGGGCTGGTGTGCGACAAGGACCTGCCGTGACGTCACGGTCATGTGACCGTGTCGTCATCATAGGTCCTGCTCACACCAGCCCTGGGACCGGAAGCTGCCACTTGCAATAGAGCGGTCCCGGGAGCGTGGCGAGGAACGGCAAAGGCGGCGGATGGTGAGTATAGCAGGACTTCCAACGGGCCTTCGGAAGGTGAGTATATGTTTATTTTTTTTTTAAGTCTCTATACTACGTGGCTCTGTGCTGGGCAATATACTACGTGGCTCTGCTATATACTATGTGGCTGGGCAATATACTACGTGGCTGGGCAATATACCATACTACGTGGCTGGGCAATATACTACGTGGCTGGGCAATATACTACGTGGCTGGACAATATACTACGTCGCTGGGCAATATACTACGTGGCTGGGCAATATACTACGTGGCTGGCCAATATACTATGTGACTGAGCAACATACTACGTGACTGGCCAGTATACTAAGTGACTGGCCAGTATACTAAGTGACTGGGCAATATACTAAGTGACTGGCCAGTATACTAAGTGACTGGCCAGTATACTAAGTGACTGGCCAGTATACTAAGTGACTGGCCAGTATACTAAGTGACTGGCCAGTATACTAAGTGACTGGCCAATATACTAAGTGACTGGGCAATATACTACGTGGCTGGGCAATATACTACGTCGCTGGCCAATATATAACATAGTAACATAGTAACATAGTTAGTAAGGCCGAAAAAAGACATTTGTCCATCCAGTTCAGCCTATATTCCATCATAATAAATCCCCAGATCTACGTCCTTCTACAGAACCTAATTGTATGATACAATATTGTTCTGCTCCAGGAAGACATCCAGGCCTCTCTTGAACCCCTCGACTGAGTTCGCCATCACCACCTCCTCAGGCAAGCAATTCCAGATTCTCACTGCCCTAACAGTAAAGAATCCTCTTCTATGTTGGTGGAAAAACCTTCTCTCCTCCAGACGCAAAGAATGCCCCCTTGTGCCCGTCACCTTCCTTGGTATAAACAGATCCTCAGCGAGATATTTGTATTGTCCCCTTATATACTTATACATGGTTATTAGATCGCCTCTCAGTCGTCTTTTTTCTAGACTAAATAATCCTAATTTCGCTAATCTATCTGGGTATTGTAGTTCTCCCATCCCCTTTATTAATTTTGTTGACCTCCTTTGTACTCTCTCTAGTTCCATTATATCCTTCCTGAGCACCGGTGCCCAAAACTGGACACAGTACTCCATGTGCGGTCTAACTAGGGATTTGTACAGAGGCAGTATAATGCTCTCATCATGTGTATCCAGACCTCTTTTAATGCACCCCATGATCTTGTTTGCCTTGGCAGCTGCTGCCTGGCACTGGCTGCTCCAGGTAAGTTTATCATTAACTAGGATCCCCAAGTCCTTCTCCCTGTCAGATTTACCCAGTGGTTTCCCATTCAGTGTGTAATGGTGACATTGATTCCTTCTTCCCATGTGTATAACCTTACATTTATCATTGTTAAACCTCATCTGCCACCTTTCAGCCCAAGTTTCCAACTTATCCAGATCCATCTGTAGCAGAATACTATCTTCTCTTGTATTAACTGCTTTACATAGTTTTGTATCATCTGCAAATATTGATATTTTACTGTGTAAACCTTCTACTAGATCATTAATGAATATGTTGAAGAGAACAGGTCCCAATACCGACCCCTGCGGTACCCCACTGGTCACAGCGACCCAGTTAGAGACTATACCATTTATAACCACCCTCTGCTTTCTATCACTAAGCCAGTTACTAACCCATTTACACACAATTTCCCCCAGACCAAGCATTCTCATTTTGTGTACCAACCTCTTGTGCGGCACGGTATCAAACGCTTTGGAAAAATCGAGATATACCACGTCCAATGACTCACCGTGGTCCAGCCTATAGCTTACCTCTTCATAAAAACTGATTAGATTGGTTTGACAGGAGCGATTTCTCATAAACCCATGCTGATATGGAGTTAAACAGTTATTCTCATTGAGATAATCCAGAATAACATCCCTCAGAAACCCTTCAAATATTTTACCAACAATAGAGGTTAGACTTACTGGCCTATAATTTCCAGGTTCACTTTTAGAGCCCTTTTTGAATATTGGCACCACATTTGCTATGCGCCAATCCTGCGGAACAGACCCTGTCGCTATAGAGTCCCTAAAAATAAGAAATAATGGTTTATCTATTACATTACTTAGTTCTCTTAGTACTCGTGGGTGTATGCCATCCGGACCCGGAGATTTATCTATTTTAATCTTATTTAGCCGGTTTCGCACCTCTTCTTGGGTTAGATTGGTGACCCTTAATATAGGGTTTTCATTGTTTCTTGGGATTTCACCTAGCATTTCATTTTCCACCGTGAATACCGTGGAGAAGAAGGTGTTTAATATGTTAGCTTTTTCCTCGTCATGTACAACCATTCTTTCCTCACTATTTTTTAAGGGGCCTACATTTTCAGTTTTTATTCTTTTACTATTGATATAGTTGAAGAACAGTTTGGGATTAGTTTTACTCTCCTTAGCAATGTGCTTCTCTGTTTCCTTTTTGGCAGCTTTAATTAGTTTTTTAGATAAAGTATTTTTCTCCCTATAGTTTTTTAGAGCTTCAATGGTGCCATCCTGCTTTAGTAGTGCAAATGCTTTCTTTTTACTGTTAATTGCCTGTCTTACTTCTTTGTTTAGCCACATTGGGTTTTTCCTATTTCTAGTCCTTTTATTCCCACAAGGTATAAACTGCTTACAGTGCCTATTTAGGATGTTCTTAAACATTTCCCATTTATTATCTGTATTCTTATTTCTGAGGATATTGTCCCAGTCTACCAGATTAAGGGCATCTCTAAGCTGGTCAAACTTTGCCTTCCTAAAGTTCAGTGTTTTTGTGACTCCCTGACAAGTCCCCCTAGTGAAAGACAGGTGAAACTGCACAATATTGTGGTCGCTATTTCCTAAATGCCCAACCACCTGCAGATTTGTTATTCTGTCAGGTCTATTAGATAGTATTAGGTCTAAAAGTGCTGCTCCTCTGGTTGGATTCTGCACCAATTGTGAAAGATAATTTTTCTTGGTTATTAGCAGAAACCTGTTGCCTTTATGGGTTTCACAGGTTTCTGTTTCCCAGTTAATATCCGGGTAGTTAAAGTTCCCCATAACCAGGACCTCATTATGGGTTGCAGCTTCATCTATCTGCTTTAGAAGTAGACTTTCCATGGTTTCTGTTATATTTGGGGGTTTGTAACAGACCCCAATGAGAATTTTGTTACCATTTTTCCCTCCATGAATTTCGACCCATATGGACTCGACATCCTCATTTCCTTCGCTAATATCCTCCCTTAAAGTGGACTTTAGACAAAACTTTACATAGAGACAAACCCCTCCTCCTCTCCGATTTTTACGATCCTTTCTAAACAGACTGTAACCCTGTAAGTTAACTGCCCAGTCATAGCTTTCATCTAACCATGTCTCGGTTATTCCCACTATGTCAAAGTTACCTGTAGATATTTCTGCTTCTAGTTCTTCCATCTTGTTTGTCAGGCTTCTGGCGTTTGCGAGCATGCAGTTTAGAGGATTTTGTTTTGTTCCAATCTCCTCGCTGTGGATTGTTTTAGAAATGTTCTTACCTCCCTTCTGAGTATGTTTTCCTGGATCTTCCTTGTTCAAGTCTAAGGCTATATTCACACTTTGCGGATTTTGCTGCGGATCCGCAGCGGATTTGACCGCTGCGGATCCGCAGCAGTTTCCCATGAGTTTACATTTCAATGTAAACCTATGGGAAACAAAAAACGCTGTGCACATGCTGCAGAAAAATCCGCGCGGAAACGCTGCGGATTACATTCCGCAGCATGTCACTTCTTTTCTGCGGATTTTCAGCTGCTCCAATAGAAAACTGCAGTTGAAAATCCGCAGAAGAAAACGCAGTAAAAACCGCGATAAATCCGCAGTGAAAACGCGCTGCGGTTTTCACTGCGGATTTTGGAATTCTGCTGCGGAAAAATCCGCAGTGGAATCTGCAAAGTGTGAACATAGCCTAATGTTTTTCTTCCCGTCCCCTCTTCTTCTAGTTTAACGCCCTCCTGATGAGTGATGAATATACTACGTGGCTGGGCAACATACTACGTGACTGGCCAGTATACTAAGTGACTGGCCAATATACTAAGTGACTGGCCAATATACTAAGTGACTGGGCAATATACTAAGTGACTGGCCAATATACTACGTCGCTGGGCAATATACTACGGGGACATGCATATTCTAGAATACCCGATGTGTTAGAATCGGGCCACCATCTAGTATGATGAGAAATGTTTTTATGTGCAATATAATCAATATAATTTGTTATAACTAACCACAGTTATTTACTATGCCCGGGCAACGCCGGACTCTTCAGCTAGTATGTATATATAATATAGTGTGTATATTTGGCAGTATCTTGTTTTAATATGTAGAAATAAAATGTACATTCCTCCCTCTTAATACCATGGTGACACTATACAGATGTAATTAATGACCTTCGTTACTGATATGGCTGCTGATAATAAATTAGCTGAAAGATCTTAGTTATCACCTGATAACATTTGTAAAAGAGGAACTTATACACTATAAGCACAAGTTCACAAGGGTTGAAATTGCTGCAGAAATTTTTATCAAATCAGCTAGACTCGCAAATCAACAGAACGAAAAAGACTCAAATGGCAAAAAGCGGGTTCTTAAATATAACTAAAATGTAACTTTTATTATTTACTAGTTAAAAAAGTGCAAACATATATAGTGCTAACAAAAATGTAAGGTGCATATGTACAACACGAAAAGACATATAAAAACGCATAAGCGTATCACCGCCAAGGAGAAACAATCTAGTACAGAGGTTGGTAACTAGTATCCCATACAGGTTAAGCCAGAAACTGTGGATCCGTATCTGTCTAGATCCCACAGTTCTGGGCCTCCACCTATATAGTACGGTCGGATAATGCACCAAAAGATACTATATTGTAATCTCCAGGTAACTGCTATTGCAGTATACAAATATCCCCAAAAGGCGGTGTCCTCCTATTTATGCTCATGTATCATCAGTGACCCTGTGGTCATATAGATACCCTTAGTATACAAAACATTTAGGGCATATTTCCACTTGTGTCACATGTGTATTATCAAGTATTATACTCATCTGCCTTCTACCGGTCACCCTCTGGACCCGGTGCAGTGCTGAGTAAGAGTGGCCCGTCAGATCGGTTTCACTGCTTGCAACCGCATTATTTCCTCTGGGTCCACCTCGCTGTAAAGTGCCTCCCGACGCGTTTCATATCCACTATATTCATCAGGGGATTGTGTCACCTTTACATTTCTTGAGTGAGCATGACGCTATGGCGGTCCGTCTCCCGACCATCTTAGCTTTGCTTCCTTCTTATAAAGACAGGGAGTAATAGGGTATCCTAGAAATAGGGATAGCCGCCGTTGAGTGGGGGCGCCACTGCGCAGGTATAGGGTGCCAACCTCTGCGGTAGGTAGGGACGAATATAGAGAGGGTATTCCTAGGGACACGAATAGCTGCACCCTTTCCTGTATTTCCTGTTAAATTATTACAGCCATTTTTGTTGTAATTAACTTGCTTTTTACTGGTGCACTTGTCCACATTCCATTCGGTATAGAGGCAATGTACAGTCGTGGCCATGGCTATATCCCCAAGGAAACACGTGCCATCATCATTGTTTTGCATCAAAATGGCTTTACAAGCATGGACATTGCTGCTTATAAGATTACCTTTTAATCAACCATTTCTCGGATTATCAAAAACTTCATAGAAAGAGGTTTAATTATTTGCATGCCCTGAAGTTTTCTTAACAATAAAAGTCCAGCAAGTTCCAGGACCATCTCCATCCAAAGAGGCGAGAGGGCTCACTCAGTTTTTCCTTAGATCAGCGCCATAAATTAAGAATGGTACCTAAACATCCCCAAGAGCAGCTTCTCCCAACATTTCAAGAGCAATTTGGTGATGAACCATGGTTTTTCCATCATGATGAAGCACCATGTCAAAAAGCAAAAGTGATCAGGAAAGTGGCTCGGTGAACAAAACATTGAAACTCCCCAGATCTCAATCACATTGAGAACCTGTTGTCAATCCTCATTAAAGCGAGTGGAAAATCAAAAGCGCAGAAATTGGAAAAAAACTCAAAGCGCTGATTAGACAAGAGTGGGTTGTGATACCCCAGGATTTCACCCAGAAGCTACTATCCTGCAGATAAGGGCGAAGGGCTTAAGTCTGAAAAAATAAGGGTCAACGCTGTAAATATTAAGTCTTTCCATATAGTTGATGTATATGTTAAAAGTTTAAAAATGTATAACATTTTGATAACTACTACTTTAAGCATTGAGTCAGCTGACTGAAAGGTCTAAAATCACTGAAGCCGCAAACTGCACAAACCAAAGTTTTGTGTCTGTCTCAAATGTTTTGGCCATGACTGTCTATCGATACAATTAGAGCTTCTTTATGTCAGTTAATTCTAATAGTTTTTTCCTATGCAGGATGATGCCATGTTGTAGCAATACATGTGATTATCCCTCTTCCTGTGAAGGAAAGCTACCTTATGTGCACCTGGTGGCACCGCTGTATAATGAGGGCTTTACCCGTTCCAGGTTATTACATCACCAGGGGCCTTGAGATTTACAGTAGCCGTGCACTATTGTACAGCTGGTGCCACCTCCTGTCTCCGAATTCCCTGGGGCCAGTAAGGTATAAAAAGGACATAAGTACTTCTGTTTATGGCGTGTTATTTCAGTTTTTAAATAAAACACAACTGTGTTCCTCAAATGTCTTTTTTTTTTTGTTGCTTTAATTAGATTGACCTTTTTTTTTTTCGTGCCATAGGAGATCTCAAGATTGACAGATCACATAATTTTAAAGAGGCTTCTCCTTCAAGTTGCTTGTGGGCCTTTTGAAGGGGAAGCCTCTTAAAGGAACTCTGTCACCTGAATTTGGAGGGAACAATCTTCAGCCATAGGGGCGGGGTTTTCGGGTGTTTGATTCACCCTTTCCTTACCCGCTGGCTGCAATATTGGATTGAAGTTCATTCTCTGTCCTCCATAGTACACGCAATCCAATATTGCAGCCAGCGGGTAAGGAAAGGGTGAATCAAACACCCGAAAACCCCGACCCTATGGCTGAAGATTGTTCCCTCCAAATTCAGGTGACAGAGTCCCTTTAAGGGCAGTCCCACACGTCCAGATAATTCCGGTACCGGAAAAAATCGGTACCGGAATTATCCGTGTGCGCCTGCGTTTATGTGGCACATCAGTGTGCCGCCCGTGTGCCCACTGGGTACCACACAGAGCGTGCAGGAGACAGCACTAAAGTTTAGCGCTGTCCCCTGCATCGTGCTGAAACCGTGATTCATATCTTCTGTGCAGCAGCGTTTGCGGCAGAGAAGATATCAATAATCCTTTTTTTTTTTTTTTTTTTTTTTTAAGTTTATCGTGTATAAAATAAAGGTCCATGTCCCCACCCCCCTCCCACCCCCTGTGCGTCTCCCCCCCCCCCCCCCCACGGTGTTCTGAAAATACTCACCCAGCTCCCTCGTTGGCTGTCGCTGCTTCCTCTCCTGGCCGCACCTTCTACTGTATGAGCGGTCACGTGGGGCCGCTCATTTACAGTCATGAATATGCGGCTCCACCCCTATGGGAGGTGGAGCCGCATATTCATGACTGTAATCGGCGGCCCCACGTGACCGCTCAGACAGTAGAAGGTGCGGCCAGGACAGGAAGCAGCGACAGCCAACGAGGGAGCTGGGTGAGTATTTTCAGAACAGCGGGGGGGCGCACGGGGTGGGGACATGGACCTTTATTTTATACACGAAAAACCACCAAAAAATTGATTATTCATATCTTCTCTACAGCAAACGCTGCTGCACAGAAGATATGAATCACGGCTTCAGCACCAGTGGGGGGGACAGCGCTTACTGGAGCGCTGTCTCCTGCACGGCACACGGACAACGTCCGTGTGCGGTACGTGTTTTACACGGACCCATTGACTTTAATGGGTCCGTGTAATACGTGCGCTCCCACGAACACTGACATGTCTCCGTGTTTGGCACACGGAGACACGGTCCGCAAAAAATCAATGACATCTGCACAGATGCATTGATTTTAATGCGTCTACGTGTGTCAGTGGCTCCGATACGTGAGGAAACTGTCACCTCACGTACCGGAGCCACTGATGTGTGAAACCGGCCTAAGAATGATGTGATCTGTGAGTCTTGAACAAAAATGTTTAAGGCTACCTTCCCATGTTGAGCATTGCTCCTTCTTTTTACATCTCAATTCCTGTAAGGCTATGTGCACTTGTTGCGGATTCGTGTGCAGATTTTTCCCCGCAGAATCTGAAAAATCCACAGGTAAAATGCCCTGCGTTTTCCCGGCGGATGGATTTACCGCGTTTTTTTGTGCAGATTTCACCTGCGTTTTCACACCTGCAGATTCCAATTATGGAACAGGTGTAAAACGCTGCAGAACCCGCACAAATAATTGACATGCTGCGGAAAATACAACGCAGCGTTTCCGCGCGTTTTTTTCCGCAGCATGTGCACTGCAGGTTTGGTTTTCCATAGATTTACATGGTATTGTACAACGCATGGAAAACGGCTGCAAATCCGCAGCGTCAAATCCGAAACACGTGCAATTACCCTAAGGCTGCCGTCACACTAGCAGTATTTGGTCAGTATTTTACAGCAGTATTTGTAAACCAAAACCAGGAGTGGAACAATTAGAGGAAAAGTATAATAGAAACATATGCACCACTTCTGTATTTATCACCCACTCCTGGTTTTGGCTTCAAATACTGATGTAAAATACTGACCACATACTGCTAGTGTGACGGCAGCCTAATTCTTCATGTATTCTGCTGGAAGCGCCATTCTCTGTTTTTTTTATTCTCTTGTTTTTTTGACATTGGAACTCCATGAGTTGTGCGTTAGTCAGCACAACTGTGCCAGGTGAGCACACACCCTATCCCTCACCTAATTCTAAAATCTGATTGCTATGCTTAGATAGCGCTCCTTTTCCCCCGATCCCTAGGTAAAAATTTCGACATAAGATTTAGAAGTGTCTGTGTTAGTAGTGGGCAACCCTTTTCAAGTCAGGTCTTTTTTATACTAATTTTTTTTAAATGCTTGATTTATTAAAAGGTTATACACACCTTTTGAGGTAATTACACAGCGGAGAGTCGGCTGTCAATCAGTATGACGCCACTAGTCCCGCCATGTCAACAGGAAGAGAAACTGCTGCTCTGTTGACAGGGAGCAGCTGAACCTCTAACAGGAGCGGTCAGGACCGGCGGTGGCAGGTACAACAAACAGGTAGTTGCCTCTAGTAGCATTTTTTTTTTTTTTTTTTTTAAAGTCCCGGAAATCCGCTTGGCAGCTCAAGTTTTATTGAAGAGAATCATGTGAGCTTAAAAACAATTCTTCTTCTTTTCTGTACCACCTTAAAGGGTTTTGTACTCGGTCAACCATGCAACATGCTTACTCCCAACTAGGACCGGGCTAGTGGGTGTGGCTTTCCTTGACCGTTGTGATAGAGGCCACGCCCATTAGTTGGGTCTGCCCAGGAGTGTGCATATCGCTTTCCTGACCGCTGTTTTCGGCGCAGACACGGACATATCCGCACAGTGTACAGTGCGTGCGCTTGAAGGATTCACAAGTCTGCGGTCACACAGAGCGACTGCAGACTTGTCATTCTAGACTGGCAACCCCTCTAAGGTGGTGCACGAGTCCCACGAGCAACTTATACAACAGTCAATCCTCCATATAAAGGAATGGGTTTTGGGTAGGAATATGCATGCTCTCCCCTCCCCCCATGGAGGCACGGAGACACTTTTTGAAGGATCTATATTCAGGTTCTTCAGGCTTTCTTGCATGTCTTTGGCAGTGAGGGTTTAGTCTTTATAGGTATCACAATCCCACTATACAAAACTTTAAGAGGCGTTTGCATTCCCTGAATTTACTGAACCTTATCAGCATGGTGATATCGTATTGTAAGGCTCCACGATGAGCTTTTGGTGAGTTTTTGATCTTGCAGATTTTCTGCACCAATTCGTTTACTTGCATTGCCTTTCTGACTACATTCTTTACATGCATTTTTATCACGTTTTAGATGAAACTGCTTTGGTTTTAATTCGTCCTGCTTTGTGGTTTTGACAAAACATTGGATTACATGCAGTTTTAGAGTGTTTTTGCCCCATGTGCCTTTCTTACCCGTGGAATTTCCGCATGTAATTCAAGTCTATGGAGAAAATATGCGCAGAAGACTCAGAGAAATTAACATGTTCTGGATTTGAAACACGCACCGCAGGTCACTTTACGCTAAGTAAAAAAAAAAAAAACCATGGTCATGAGATTCCTATAAATTCCATCCACTTTGCTGGATCCGACACTCATCTTGGGCGCAGAGCCTGAAGTTTTATATAGTGTTAGCTGTGTGATTGCATCGGAAACTTCTCTTTATGCCCAATGGGATCGAATGACTAGAAACGTGTTTTAATTGCTGAATATTATGTAATTGCAGGAAGCAGTGTTTCTCTTATTTTGTCGCCCTGCCACAGTCACACCTACAGAATTGCTAGAGGGTTTGGCATTAGATGGGTAATAAACTTCTCGACACTCTTGCATCGTAGATTTTATGTTCAGGCGCCTTTTCAGTGTACTGTGTTATATGACAGATAATACCAAGTTTGCATAAGTTGGCTCATCTACATAATGCGCCATTCCATCACCGATCCTGCTTTGCAATCACACCTATGAATTGCCAGCTATCTGCTCGCTGTGTAAAGTCGCCGTTTACGCAAATCTTCACTCGATGCTAAATTTTCACTTAACCCCCAGTAGGTGAATTCTCGCGCAGTCTGTTATTTTACCCATCAGTTTTCAGAATAGATCAAGGGTGCAAAACTTTTATGGTCTGAGGACCGCTTTCTCATGAATCACTCCCAAGTGTTGCAAATACAACTGATAAAGAGCGCACATTGTGAGACATGGGTTATCAAAAGTATTTGTTATAAATGTCTTATAGATACAGAGTCCACTTTAGGAACTACCACCAGTACTTTGGTGGGACCTCTTCTTCATTAATCGGTACTCCACAAATGAGAGCATGCATGTGTTCTCCATTTAAGGTCATGGCTGTTAGTGTATATACGTTACACAAGGTATAGAGCAGCAGTCTGCAGGGGGGGCAGCGGCAGCAGTCTGCAGGGGGTGAGCGGCGGCAGTCTGCAGGGGGTGAGCGGCGGCAGTCTGCAGGGGGTGAGCGGCGGCAGTCTGCAGGGGGGGAGCGGCGGCAGTCTGTAGGGGGGGAGCGGTGGCAGTCTGTAGGGGGGGAGCGGTGGCAGTCTGTAGGGGGGGAGCGGCGGCAGTCTGTAGGGGGGTGAGTGGCGGCAGTCTGTAGGGGGGTGAGTGGCGGCAGTCTGTAGGGGGGTGAGTGGCGGCAGTCTGCAGGGGGGGAGCGGCGGCAGTCTGCAGGGGGGGAGCGGTGGCAGTCTGTAGGGGGGTGAGTGGCGGCAGTCTGCAGGGGGGGAGCGGCGGCAGTCTGTAGGGGGGGAGCGGTGGCAGTCTGTAGGGGGGGAGCGGCGGCAGTCTGTAGGGGGGTGAGTGGCGGCAGTCTGTAGGGGGGTGAGTGGCGGCAGTCTGCAGGGGGGGAGCGGCGGCAGTCTGCAGGGGGGGAGCGGCGGCAGTCTGTAGGGGGGTGAGTGGCGGCAGTCTGTAGGGGGGTGAGTGGCGGCAGTCTGTAGGGGGGTGAGTGGCGGCAGTCTGCAGGGGGAGCGGTGGCAGTCTGCAGGTGGGAGCTTTGGCAGTATGCATGGGCATAAAAAGGAGCAGTGTGACCTCTGCTGAATAGAGCCGCACCCACCTGTACGTTTTCAAAGCCCGGATCTCAGAGGTAGGAAGTCAAAGGACTCTCAGCCAGAGATCATGTAGCCAGATCAGCCGCTTAAAGCCCCATTGAGCAGGCTGTCGATGTGTCAGGAAGTGATTCCTGCTGTGCTCTCTGTGTATTGAGCGGTGACTAACCGCTCCCTGCACCGCCCCAATGACCTGAAGTTGCAGTGAGGATATAACTTTATTTTCTCCCTGTAGCCGCTGCTCAAGTACAGTAAGCTGGTCAAACATGATTTAAATGCTATTTACTTACAGATTACCACTGTCAGTCTAGATAGCGTTTTTGGAGGTGACCGGTTCCGTCCGTCCATCAATTTCTCCATCCATCCTTATTAACCACCTAAAATGAAAAAATAAACAGAATTGCTCTTCAACCAGCAAAAATTCCTCCCAGTACATTTATCTGATGTCCTGCAATCCAGTTGCCAACTGAGGAAATTGTATGATAATGATAATACTTTTTATCATATTTATTTTGGACAAGCAAGGGCCGGAAAAGTTTCTTTTAATCATCACTATTTTTTTAACTTCTGGAAATAAATAAATGGGACGTATAACATGACTGTGTGTTAAATTATTGTTAGAGTAAACTGCGTCCACAGTGAAGGCTGCTTGCTCCCTACTACACGATGCTCCAAATTATTATGCAAATTATATTTTTCTCGGATTTTCCTTAATGGTCGGTGCAAATGACAGTCAGTCTAATAAGTCATCACCTGTTGGATTACACATCAAATTTTATTGAAGGAACCTCCCAATGATAACCGTGTAATCTCCAAAATGAATACAAACTCAAAATGCACTGTTCCAAATTATTAGGCACAGTAGAATTTCTATACATTTGATATGTTTTAAAGAACTGAAAATGCTCATTTGTGGAATTTGCAGCATTAGGAGGTCACATTCACTGAACAAAAAAAGCTATTTAACTCCAAAACATCCTAACAGGCCAAGTTACATGTTAACATAGGACCCCTTCTTTGATATCACCTTCACAATTCTTGCATCCATTGAACTTGTGAGTTTTTGGAGAGTTTCTGCTTGTATTTCTTTGCATGAAGTCAGAATAGCCTCCCAGAGCTGCTGTTTTGATGTGAACTGCCTCCCACCCTCAATAGATCTTTTGCTTGATGATACTCCAAAGGTTCTCTATAGGGTCGAGGTCAGGGGAAGATGGTGGCCGCACCATGAGTTTATCTCCTTTTATACCCATAGCAGCCAATGACTCAGAGGTATTATTTGCAGCATGAAATGGTGCATTGTCATGCATGAAGATGATTTTGCTCCTGAAGGCACGTTTCTGCTTTTTATACCATGGACGAAAGTTGTCAGAAATTCTATATACTTTGCAGAGGTCATTTTGATACCTTCAGGAACTTGAAAGGGCCCTACCAGCTGTTTCCCCATCATTCCGGCCCAAAACATGACCCCTCAACCTCCTTGCTGACGTCACAGCCTTGTTGGGACATGGTGGCCATTCACCAACCATCCACTACTCCATCCATCTGGACCATCCAGGGTTGCTCGACACTCATCAGTAAACAAGACTGTTTGTAAATTAGTCTTCATGTATGTCTGGGCCAGGGTGGATTTGATTTAAATCTAACTGATTTAAATCACGATTTAAATCACGATTTAAATCTCTAGTCAGTAAGGCTTGATTTAAATCAGTGATTTAAATCAAAGTTTCTACCTAACTGAATTTGACTCCACAGAGGTCCCAGCCTCTTCTTCACGGCAAAAATGTTACAACATGAACAGAGTTGAGAAAAACCTTAATCCTATTGTTCTACAAACCTATGAATACAGAATCAACCCCTTCAGTGCCAAGTCCAAGACGTTAGACAATATGTTTCTGATTGTTTGGAGTGGAATAGATCTGCACAACACAAGAAGAATGTGAATCTAAGTGTGAGGAGGAGGAAGGGCAAGCAGACAAGAAAATGAAAGTGAAACTTTGAGCACAATACTGCAGCATAGCCACAGACAGACAAGTCTGGATCTGTTTGTGTGTACGATCTGAGGTTTATTACTTTCTTTCCTTATAATGGCAGCAGGCCGTAAAAGAGACCCAGTTTGGGAATATTTTAATGAAGCTCCTTCGCCTATCGGTAAGGCAGGCATGCGTGCAAAATGCAAACGATGCAACAAAGAGATGCAAGGCCTGGTGGCGCGAATGAGGCAACATCATCTTCATCACCGCACTTCTCATTCATCTCTTTGTTGCATCGTTTGCATTTTGCACGCATGCCTGCCTTACTGATAGGCGAAGGAGCTTCATTAAAATATTCCCAAACTGGGTCTCTTTTACGGCCTGCTGCCATTATAAGGCCCACTAATCCTACAGAAACCTCTGGAAGAGCATGGCATTGTGAATGTTACACATATACAGCCTTTATTCTACTGAGTTAAACAACTCAGCTTTATCTCATGATGGAAGAACCTTTGGATGGTAAAATATTTTCCTCAAAAAGCAGTTTATTGAAAAAAATCCGATTTAAATAAAAAAAAAAATCCGATTTTTTTTTTTTTTTTTTTTTTTTTTTTTTTTTTTTTTTTTATTTAAAAAAAAACAAACATTGATTTTTATCCACCCTGGTCTGGGCCCACTGCAACCATTTCTGCTTGTGAACACTGTTTAGGGGTGGCCGAATAGTAGGTTTATGCACCACAGCAAGCCTTTGAAGGATCCTACACCTTGAGGTTCGATGGACTCCAGAGGCACCAGCAGCTTCAAATATCTGTTTGCTGCTTTGTAATGGTATTTTGGCAGCTGCTCTCTTAGGGTATGTGCACACGTCAGGTTTTTTTCCTGACAAAATCCTGAGAATTCTGCCAGAAATTTGCGTTTTTTTCCGCGCGGATTTCTCGCGGAATTTGCGCGGTTTTTGCGCGGATGTTTTGCGTTTTTTTTCCTGAAGGTCAGTTTTGCTATTAAATCCGCAAAAAATCCACAAAAAGAATGAGCATGTCCATTCTTTTTGCGGATTGCGTTTTTTTTTGCGGGAAAAAAACGCATACATCTGCACAAAAAATGCGGAATGCATTCTAAATGATAGGATGCATAATTTTAGCGTTTTTTATGCGGATTTATAGCGTTTTTATAGCAAAAAAAACGCAAAAAATCCGGACGTGTGCACATACCCTTAATCCAATGAATTTGTCTGGCAGAAACCTTCCTCATTATGCCTTTATCTGCATGAACTATGTCTGTGCTCTGTATCGGTCATAAATCTCTTCACAGTATGATGATCACTCTTAAGTTTTCGTGAAATATCAAATGTTTTCATACCTTGTCCAAGGCATTGCACTATTTAACGCTTTTCAGCAGCAGAGAGATCCTTTTTATTTCCCATATTGCTTGAAACCTGTGGCCTGCTTGAGGGTATGTGCACACGTAGTTTTGAGCTCTGCGGATTTTCCTGCAGCGGATTTGAGAAATTCGCAGGTAAAAGGCACTGCATTTTACCTGCGGATTTACCGCTGATTTTGTGCGGATTCCACCTGCGGTCTTACACCTGCGGATTCCTATTATGGAGCAGGTGTAAACGGCTGCAGAATCTGCCCAAAGAATTGACATGCTACGGAATGTAACCCGCAGCATTTCCGTGCGTTTTTTCCCGCAGCATGCGTTTTCTATAGGTTTACATTTTACTGTAAATGCATGGAAAGCTGCTGTGGACCCGCAGCTGCAGATCCGCTGCGGATCTGCAGCAAAATCCGCAACGTGTGCACATAGCCTAATAATGTGGAACATGATTTTTAAGTAGTTTTCCTTTAACTAGAATCACCTGGAAAACTAATTATCACGTCTTTAAGATTGATTTAAGTGATCCATTGAGCCCTGAGACACACTACCATCCACGAGTTTATTTGAAAAACAAAACCATTAAATCTTTGACACTTAAATCCAATTTGCATAATAATTTGGAACACAGTATATTTAAATGGGTTTGCCATCCTTAAGTGATTTTCAGGTGCACAACTCGGGCTTTTAAAGTACCCAACTTAACCCCTTACCGACCTCCGCCGTACTAGTACGGCGCAGGTCATATCTCCTGCTTTGATGCGGGCTCCGGCGGTGAGCCGGTGGTGATTGGGGGTCATCGTTGCGTCTCCTTGAGTCCTCCTTGAGTCCTCTTTGGTTGTTGATGCCAGATTGCTATGAGCGCCACCCTGTGGTCGTCGCTCACAGCAATGCAGTAAATCTACTGCATAGGGAAGATCTATCGGAAAATTGCGCATTTGTTTTTTTTTTTTACTTTTTTTTTTTAACCAAAGTTTAGAATTTTTTGTTACCACTTAGATAAAAAAAACAAAACCTTGACATGTTTGGTGTCTATGAACTCGTAATGACCTGGAGAATCAAAGTGGCTGGTTAGTTTTAGCATTTAGTGAACCTAGCAAAAAAAGCCAAAACCAAAAAGCAAGTGTGGGGATTGCACTTTTTTTGCTTTTTCACCGCACTTATAATTTTTTCCCCGGTTTCTAGTACACGACATGCTAAAACCAATCATGTCGTTCAAAAGTACAACTTGTCCCGCAAAATACAAGCCCTCACATGGCCATATTGACGGAAAAATAAAAAAGTTACGGCTCTGGGAAGGAGGGGAGCGAAAAACAAAACCGCAAAACTGAAAAAGGGCAAGGTCTTGAAGGGGTTAAGGCAAATAATCAGGTAGTCTGCAGACAGCATTTAGGCATAGCATCCAGTATAAATACACATTCTGCCATACCCAGCCGACCATCTAATGTGCATGAAGACCTAGTCTTACAGATGATGTAGGGGCGAGAGAGATTGGGTAGTTTGAATGTAATCGTCCCATTCATTTTGTTCTGGCAGTGTCTTACTTCCCTCTCTCTATTGAAAAAACATGGATGCTCAGGCTCGTCGAATGCCCATGTGTATGGGGGGGACTTGGAAGAGATGGAGACAGTTGATCAATATAATGTACTATAATAATGGAGTAAAAATTCAAAAATAGGTGGGGAGCCTCACAAAGTGTGAAAATAGCATCAGATAGGGGACCAACATACTGGTGGACACAGTGTACTAAGGATCATATATTAAAAATACTATCATGAAAAATTACTCGTTTCGCCTGGGCTTTCTCAAGGAGTACTACTTGAATGCTCCTTGAGGATGCCAAGGCGAAACATGTATCCGAGTTTGGGGCTCTATTTCTTGGTAGGTTGTCAGATATTACCTATGTACATTGACACTATCATTATTGCATTGTATTAGCATATCTAATAAAGGTGTTATGTTCATTCAGTGAGAGCTGACCTTGGTTTCCCCCTGATCTCGGCTTCTGCTTGTTTTTTCAGTATATATTATTCCGTACTAATATATTGTCTGTTTTTATGGTCCCCACCTAATAGAATTTTTACCTAATTATAATATTCAATAAAATTACATTATTTACCTTTTAGGTTCTTATTATTGACGTTATCCACTCACTATTTTCATTGATCATTTATTGCCATCTATAGGTTAACTATATAATGTACTTGTTTATTACATGTGGCCCCATAACAAACATTATTCTTGATCTTGGGCAAAAAGTATAATAAATTCCTCGTGTAGGCAAGGGTCGGATAATGTTTGAAGACAACAAGACATAAGCCAGGAGACATGAGTGCCCGAGATGCATTATTGTGTTATTTTATTGTGAATAATACAGTAGTATATGTTTGATAATCTGCTGGAGCTCTACCCTCTCTCTGTATCTGCTCACATTTTTTTTTCTCCACCGATTGTCGTTCCCTGTTGTCTCCATTTTTCCTTGTTAAAATGATTTTCATAGTCATGTAGAACAATACACATTGATGAGCCATAAATTATTAATGATATTATTCACATATGTAAGCATATGGAAGGCAAAGTGTACAGCAGTGGGCCGCACAGTCCCCCCATCTTCATTTCTTGATGTCGGCTGCAGCTGTTTGCCAGCTGTTAAACAGAAGAGAAAAACATAGCAGCAGGAGGTCGATTTTGTTTCTCGCTAAAAGGTCCCAGAGAATTATTATACCCCAGCTCTGGAAGCGTATTAACTGTTTGTTGAAAACTCTTTTCTGTGAAGGATAATTTTATTTTTTTTAATTAATTAATTTTGGGGATGGGGAATATATTCAAGCAAATGACTGGGAAAAAGGCAAAAACAAATGCTGTTTGTCATATTTATTTGTATTTTTTCTTGCAAAAAAAGGTACCTTTTTTTGTGATATATGGTTATGATGTCACACATGCCATTATTTACAAGTGAGCTGCCTTTCTCTGCTGTAGATATAGCAGTGCTCAAATGCTGAGCTCTGTATAACCCCGCCCACACCCCTGATTGGCAGCCTGCGTACAGTGTACACAGGAAGCTGCCAATCAGTGGTGGGGGCGGGGTTACACAGATCAGTTGGACTGCCTGGCACATGACTTCTAGTCTTAAGGTACCGTCACACTCAGCAACTTTACAACGAGAACGACAACGATGGGTGACGTTGCAGCGTCCTGGATAGCGATCTCGTTGTGTTTGACACGCAGCAGCGATCTGGATCCCGATGTGCCATCGCTGGTCGTAGCTAGAAGTCCAGAACTTTATTTGGTCGTCAGGTCGGCGGGTATCGTCGTGTTTGACAGCAAAAGCAACGATGCCAGCAATGTTTTACATGGAGCGAACAACCAGCGAGAACGATAAGTGAGTCGCCGTTACGTCACTGGATCGCTCCTGCATCGTTCTGGAGTTGCCGTGTTTGACGTCTCTACAGCGACTTAAACAGCGACGCTGCAGCGATCGGCTCGTTGTCTATATCGCTGCAGCGTCGCTGAGTGTGACGGCACCTTTACAGTGATAAACACTAACTGTGTTGAAACTACAGCAAGCTGCTGAGCATGTGACACATCTCTGAAATCAGGCTGTCCACCTCTACATTATGCTGCTCTCTCATTAAATAGCAAAAACCTGCTGATAGATCCCCTTTGACCAGCGTTAGAGCAAATTACCCCAGTTAGTCTTTAATGAAAACTGAATCTGAAGTATGCTCTGTGTTATTGGCTCTGCTTGAAGAATTGTCTCCTCTCCAATTTATTCTCTTAAAGGGAGTCTTTCAGGACCAATAACGATATTAACTTGCCGATAATATGGTTAATCTGTGGGTTAATAGTGTTATGAAGGTGCCCAGCCACTGTACTGAAAGTGTGGCGCCTGGGAGAAAAAGAAAACGTAATCACGGGAGCCGCCGGCTTTCAGTCATGCACGCGTGCGCATACCTGGAGCAATTACAGCCACCGCTGACAGCACTGAGCATGGTGGCTTTAGGCAGACCCGGCACTGACTGACAGACAGGCAGCTCTGTAATGAATTAGTGCAGAGCCGGCTGTCAGTCCATGCCAAGGCATGCTTTCAGTCACCACTATGAGCAATGACTCAAAGCCGGCGGCTGGAGAAATAGATAAATTTTCTCCCGAGTGCAGCACTTTCAGTACAGCGGTCGAGCACAATTATAACAGGGGTTTATAGCGTTATTGGACTTGACAAGTTCCCTTTAATGTGGCAATTATTTTTAAATATCATGAGATCAGGCTACAAAGATTCCATGGGCCAGTTATTAGTTGTTATACAGTCCAGAAAGTTATGGCCTCACCTGGACTGATGTACTCCACCATTATTGCCCATCACCAAAATCAAGTCCCAACTCTCACGAGCATGTCCATAGTAAAGATTATGATCACGACTTGTTAAAAACCCATTTCTTTATTTAATCTGCAGGAATTAAATGTCGCATCAATAGGAGCAGTGGAAAGGGTGATGCGTTTCAATCTTTGCTTGACTAGGTCGTAACGTGATATTTATAAAAGTGCTTCCATATAAAATCATTAGCCACCATTCAACACTTGATGACCAAGTTAATATACCTAGTCAATTAAAGGGTGTTCACAAAAAGATAAAGTGGTCCCTTATCCATAGGATAGAAGATAATTGGCTAATCGCTATGTGTCTGACTGCTGGGAATCGGCTGTCCAGCCCGGCCCTGAATGGAGCAGAGGTGCTCATATTCTGCCTACACTCCATTCTTTGTGCATGGGATGTCCGAAAATGGCTGCACGCAGTACTCTGCAGTCCCCTAGACAATGAATTAAGCAGAGACCGAGCATGCACTATTCCGCTCCATTCTGGACAGAGCTGTAAAGTCCCATTGTCAGCGTTCCAGAGCTCTGGTCTCGATATCCACAGGGGGTCCTATTGGTGCCCCCCCCCCCCTTTTCCTTGTGATCACTAAGTTATCCTGTATCCTATAGAATGGAGATCACTAGATTTTTGGGGGGAATAACTCTTTACTCCCAAATTGTAAATTGTTGAATATTTTTATTTTATCCAAATCTATTTTTTTTCCTGTATGTGAAATAATTCCACTATTCTCCCAATTGACATTTATCTATTTTTTATTTATTTATTTTTTTTTATGTTCACCTATTACATTATGCAAAGCGTGCCTGTATAAAGGAAATGACATAAGCAGGGTTCAGTTCTTAGGATTGAAGCACACACGATCCAATTAGAGTAGGTGCAGAATCCGGAACCAGAGCAGAGTGGTTCAATAAAGGGTCCATGGTCCATTTAGAAGAGATGCCAAAGAAGGGTGTACACACAGCATTTTTGGGGCATGTCCACTCTGCAACCCACCTGAAAAAGTATTAATGAAACTCTGAAAAGAATGAACGGTATTTGTCTATATAAAATTACTTTCATACGTTCAGTCTTTATGAGCAGCTTTAAATCTCTTCAGGGTTCCAGGGACTACAAGTGGTTAACAGAAGTGATCTGACCGGTTTTCAGGTGGTTCCTATTCTGAATCCGCACTAAAATTTATAATAAATTACTGGGAAGGCTTCAAAGGTTCCCGGTTATCTTTTTGAGTGTTTTGCTTCAATATATAAAAATCCAGAAAATTCAAGATAAAAAGTTGCATCAAAAATGGAAAATGATGCTAAAAAAAACCCCAGGGCTGTGGAGTCGGAGCCCATTTTGGTGGAGTCTGAGTCATGGAAATTGAGGAGTCGGAGGTTTGGCTTACCGACTCCACAGCCCTGAAAAAAAAACCTCATGGTCACATAAATACTCAGAAAATGTAAAAAAAAAAAAAAAAAAAAGGATGCTCCCTGAGATTCTGCCTCCAGGGCTTATTTGAATGAATGGGGCAGTGTGAGACCTATAGATCAGGAGAGCAGACTGTCAGTCATTACATGTCTCAATCTCACACTGCTAACACCTCCTTTCCATGTAAAATAGTCTCTGGAGGCAGATTTTTTTGGGGAGATCTTTGTCCGGCCCATAGATCTAAACAGTTCATTTACATATTGAGAAAGATGTTGATTTCTTGGGAATGAGACATCAGATCTCAAGATATGAAGGCGTCATTTTGTTCATCTTGCCCTTATAGACGGCTTAGGAGGGTTGATCCTTCCTCCTAGACTTCCTCTAATGAAACGATCAGTGCTGCTAGATGGAGCCGATCATACGCAAGATAAATAGTAATAAATGGCAGATTCTCCTTCTGTTAGATGTACGTATTCCTTTAATGGCAGGAACAATTTTGCAGTTTCTTATTGGCGATCATTTCAGGAAATAGGCCGTTAGCACATATGAGTGTTTTGGTTTTTTTTTTCTTTTCTTTTCCCTTCCTTGTTACGAGGTACCACAAGCGTTGGAAAAATATAGATTATTTCGCTGATGTGCAGTCACTCCACACAGAATAGATAGAAAACCAATAATGCGCTTTATTTTACTCGACATGTTGGTTTAAATATATGGGGATTGCAAAGAGCTTTTGATGTTCCCGATGCCTTATTAACTCCTAATGGTAATTGGCTTTGTTAGATCAATGGTTTCAGGAAGCTTTGCAATGTGCGAGGTGATGCGACCTGTCCCCCCCTCGCATTGATTCCTTTGGTTAGACTTGTGCTGGTTATTACAGGATATGGCATAGATGATACAGCAGGGGGAGGCTGGCTGCGCCGCGCTGTACTCCGTCTGTCCTGTGCTGTATTGATTGCCTTGGTAAAGGGTGTGGTCCGCAGCGCTGTCTTCTGTTATCACTCAGCATGCCACAACCATCAGTAATTCGAGATCTGGACAGTTCTGCCTTCACATACAACACTTTTTTTTTTTCATTTTATGTTTTTCCTAAAGTTCCAATCCCGAAAGGCGGGAATTTACTAAAAGGCCCCATACTCATTAGACTAAAGGCATTCAAAGCTGCCTATTTGGTCAGAATCTGCCATCTTTCCCCCATAGATGATGTCGAGGAAGAGAAGGATCCAATATGCTGAATTTCAATGGGCTCTCCTGTTCTCTCCAGATAAGCAGCGGCTTTCTCATGGAGAACATGGGAGCACTTGGATGAGCATTCTGGAGTGCTATGGGGTAGGGAGGGTTAATGGTTGGCCAAACTATTGATTGGCCCACTGGTATCTGTGTATGGGGGCCAGGTATATCTTCTCTGAAACACTCTGGTATTTCAAGGAAAATGTGGAAGATCTGGCCAAACACCACAGCCAGAGAGAGCCGAGTGGACGGACGCCCCCAACAGACTCTGATTCCTGCTGCCTGGAGTATTCGCTCTATCCGCAGCATATTCGACCAGTATTCATGGTGCCTAAGAGCATGTGCACACAGAGGTATTATGTGTTGTTTTTTTCATGAAACCTTAAGGCTATGTGCGCACATGGAGCAGAAACTGATCGAAAACTCTTCAGATGTCAAAACTCTAAAACTTTCAGGTCCACTCAGTTTCTGTTCTGAAAACTCAGGAAAAAAAGACTCCTGTAGTCCAAAAATGACTTGTGATAAGATCCCACAGTGAGTTTTTGGTGAGTTTTTAATGTCTTACAGTTCCAGCAATGCAGATGGGATTTATATAAACCTGGTGCCCACTTAGCTTTTTTTATGCTATGTAAACTGACTTATGATGCATTTTTGGAATATGTCAATTTTGATTGTTCAGTGTGCATCGTTAATAGCCATCTACCAGTGTAAACTGCCTATTAAACAGTCGGTGGTCCTTTAAGCGTTAAAGGGAATCTGTCACCTAATTTTGGCCCTATAAACTGTGGCCACCGCCTTAGGGGCTTATCTACAGCATTCTGTAATGCTGTAGATAAGCCCCCAATGTAACCTGAAAGATCAGAAAAACAAGTTAGATTATACTCACCCAGGGGCGGTCCGGTCTGATAGGCGTCCTAGGTCCGGGTCCGGCACCTCCCATCTTCATACGATGGCATCCTCTTCCTTGCTGCTGCCGTGGCTCCTGCGTAGGCGTAATTCTCTACCCTGTTGAGGGCACAGCAAAGTACTGCAGTGTGCAGGCTCCAGGAAAGGTCAAAGAGGCCTAGCGCCTGCGCACTGCAGTACTTTGCTCTGCCCTCAACAGGGAAGACAAAGTACGCCTGCGCCGGAGCCGCCACAGGAAGCAAAGAAGAGGACGTCAACGTATGAAGATGGGAGGCGCCGGGCTCGGACCTGTGACACCCACCGGACCGGACCGCAGATGAGTATAACCACTTGCTTTTCTTATCTTTCAGGTTACATCACATCCGGGGCTTATCTACAGCATTACAGAATGCTGTAGGTAAGCCCCTAATGGCGGTGGCTGCAGTTTATAGGGCCATAATTAGGTGACAGATTCCCTTTAATTCCATAGGTTGTGTAAGCCCACTTAAGGCTGGTTTTCATAGTGGGGACTCCTCTGCATTCGTATGATTTCCATCTCCTGGCCCATTACACACGTGCCATCTATTTACGTTATGTGCCGAAAAAAAAGTCAAAAATAAATTATCAGTTGGTTTGTTGTTTTTTCAGATTAATGTACAGTAGGTTTTGGCAAACCTGGTATATGTCATAGAACATGGAGTATGTCATTAAAGGGAACCTGTCACCTGAATTTGGCGGGACTGGTTTTGGGTCATATGGGCGGAGTTTTCGGGTGTTTGATTCACCCTTTCCTTACCCGCTGGCTGCATGCTGGCTGCAATATTGGATTGAAGTTCATTCTCTGTCCTCCATAGTACACGCCTGCGCAAAGCAATCTTGCATTGTGCAGGCATGTACTATGGAGGACAGAGAATGAACTTCAATCCAATATTGCAGCCAGCATGCAGCCAGCGGGTAAGGAAAGGGTGAATCAAACACCCGAAAACTCCGCCCATATGACCCAAAACCAGTCCCGCCAAATTCAGGTGACAGAGTCCCTTTAATAAGACGCACATATAAAGATTTATTTTTTTGATCCGACTCTTGAGTGCCTCATCACGGTTACAATTCGTCCAATGTGCAGTACTCGTCCATCAGACTTGTTTTTGTGAGCTACGTTTGTCTGAGGAGCCGCTTTGCTGGGCTGTGCCGTTGTGAGCAGCTTCCAGTGGTTTGTAGACATGCATGCTTTGCATCGATGGCAGGTGTGCGGCCATACCTGCGAGCTTTGATGTCGGTCAGTTCTTGCGTTTGGCGAGTTATTTTTAGCGCCAGCGTTCCAGACAATGCAGGGACTGTTTGCAGGTAATTGATCTGCGCAGAGCAGGATTAGATAGCAGTTGTTACCAGCATCCACCTCCTCATTTCTAAAAATGGGGCTGTCAGAAGAGCAGCTGCTGTAGAATTGGAGGGAAATGCAGCAAGCAGCTGTTGATCTTCAGCACTGCAGGCTCTGCGAGGCAGGCTTCCTGGACACACTCACATCTGCTCCGTATTCATATGGCTTATTTTATCCAGCCAATCGGCACGGGCTTAACCCCTTCACTGCTGCCAGCCGTTGTCCTGGATGATCTAATGGGACATTAACGTTTCATGAGCTCTTCTGGCTCGCCCTGTTAGTATTCATATGCTTAACGTTATTTCGAGTGGCGAGGCATCCATTTAATGGTCCCTATAGGGACCGTCCTGTTATCTCGTTAACCTGTTCCTTTCTCTCCGTAAAGGAAAGAGGCCGTTCATTCTGGCGGAGGATGGAACACAGCCTATACGTGTAGGACTACTCCAGCGCGGTGGTGGTGTGCTGCGCCTGCTCTCCCAGCTGTTGACGCTCGCCTTCACTGTCCTGTCCATAAGTGTGTCCAGCCCCTAGAGCTCCGCCAGCAAATCAAGCAGCTCTGCGTTGTGCAACACATCCACACACTGTTCTTCTCCACAGCACGGCAGGAGACCAGAGACAGCCCTACACTTGCACGGATTGATTTTACCAGTTATATTTACATTTTCTGAGTGCTCTGGTTATACCGCTCTTGTCTGACATCTTTTCTGGGTGCTCGGTTCTAAGAGGACGTCTTCTGTAGCGACTGCCACCTGTCTGTAAGTCGTCTTCTTTACTTTGCTATGTTGCTTATGTCATGTACGATAATTTGCTTCTTTTTTTCATTCTATGCCTCCGTCATCCTTGAACTGTCAAACTAAGCTGCAACTTTCAGTATGGCTGCTGTGAGGAATCCGTGCATTTGCTTTGTAATTTGTCAGGACTGTTCTGGATTCTTAATGTACGAACATCCATATTGTCGTTAGTAATTCTGTCTCGACCGTCGGATGCTGTATCTGTCAGATTTGCCTCTTGACACTTTACGCGTCTTGGTGCCCATTTGGCGAATGTTCTCATTCCGAGCTGTATACTTATTTTCACGTTCTCCGGAAATGATCAATGGCGTCTCTTTCATAAAACTAAAATGTATAGAACTCTCCCTCAGGCCATTCTTCTCACCCATTGTAGGACAATGAAGCACTTGCTCCTTCACCCCCTTCTTCAACATTTTAGTATTTTTCGTAGCCTTTGGTAAGGGGGTTGCTTTCCACCGCTCGCGGAAGTGGACCCATCTCGTGTCATTCACTTTCAGGGAAGGATAAAAAAGGCAGAGTAATTATGACCGTCATTCCATTGAGATTTTAATACCGTGATTATTGGTTAAAGCTGCGAATGATTTATGGTGAAGGAGCAGGCTCTACTAGGAGGCATGTTTATTGTGCTGGGGTAAGAGCAGTTCCTGGAAGCTAAGGGTGGGGATGTGGAAGGTCCTATCGTTTTCCTATCGACAGAAATATTAGCTTTGCAGCGCGCCGGCTCTCCGCTCCTTACTCTCCTGCTAATGGTGAGGCATAAATGTTTTAGTAGGTTTGATGTGTTGGAACCAGATCGAGCTTCTTTTCTTTGTGTGGTGATTAATTGTTATGGTCCCACCTCCTCCATCTCCACACCACATGTAAGGCCAGATACTCTCCTGGTGCTGCTGAAATGTACTATTGTGTTATTAATATACAGAATACTTTTCTTTTATACCTGTACTGAAATGACTTTTCCAAACTTTCCATTCACGTTGAGACAGCTACCTAATTACCGTATGTAGCCGCACGTGATCAATGTATGAGTATATTTTGTTCCAATTTTTCTGACGATGATAAAGCCGTTCTGTCACCAGATTTCATGATACAGTCTTATACAGGAGGAGGCTGGTGTACTGACTTTAAAAATCGATGGGAGAATGGCAGTATGATCTGTTTTGAAAGTTTAAACTCCATCTCTGCGCACCTATCCCGATTAATAGTTTCTCAGCGTCCCTCCTCCCTGCTGCTGTTGACATCTCACACTGCTCAGTACAAGCTGCAGCTGTCGGACTGGTTGGTGGGGATTAAAAACAGTTGAACTCATGACTTCTCGCTCTTTTTTAGCTATGCTTGTAAAATGCTCATTAAGTATTTGGATTATAGAGCCATTCTGAAATTGGATTTTCAAAGTAAGTGCACTTGCTTTATCAGGTCGAAGGCATCTATTTTTATAAAGCATGCAGATTACAGGTGTTCTTTACAAGTTTATTACTTGCTATGATGTTGATACTTAATGGACATTTTAATCTGAATATGGTACGCTATTCCATTATTTTGATTACGTAATTGGTATACATTAATGTACCACGCATTATTACCAACAGTGTATGTAAGCTGTGGTATGGTCACATCTCATAGTGTTGTGTTCGGGTGTAAACATAGACAGAGATGTAAAAATTGGGACATTGTCGAATAATACTGTACATATTGGAACCAGGGCTGTGGAGTCAGTAAGCCAAACCTCCGACTCCTCAATTTCCATGACCGACTCCACCAAAATGGGCTCCGACTCCACAGCCCTGATTAGAACAACTGTCTGTAAATCGTGCAAAAAAAAATTCCTTTGGAGAATGGTTTTTAGTGTAGAGCTCACGTATGTTTGTACGTATTTTTCAACATATGGAGAGACTATCACTACAGGACCACTCATGTACTGCTGTCCTTACAGGTCCTATCTTTGTGAATTAGGTGGTTGGACTTTTAAGCTGTCTTTATACTCAAGATTTCTGACTTACCAAAAAACAGCCAATTTAGAACATGTTTAGTGTATTGAGCAAGCCTGACAAATGATGACAAAAGGGAAGATGCGTGTCAAAAACATGATGTGCCATGTTGGATATTTGTGGTCAAACAGATCTTCCTCCCATCACCAGAAGCTGATAACCCAACCATTGGTCTGGGATTTCGCTTTAAAACCAAAATCTTCACAGACCGACCCTTAAAAAATAAAGGTTCTTATACATGGACTCGCCACCAAATGATTGATTGAATATTACCAATCGGCAGTCCTTTATTGTCTGTACACATAAGGAGACCGCGGTAAATGATGCACACTGAACGGTCTGTAATAGATCTTAGTGCGCATATTCTGCCATTGTCCTCGGCAGCACGAGTCCTTTCTTACACAGGACAATGTGCTGCCAAGAATCATCTTTTGTGCTGCACAAGAGAACACTTCACCTGATGAATGAATGTTTTGATCATGATCATGGAAATGCATTTATTATTATTTATTATTATTATTATAGCGCCATTTATTCCATGGTGCTTTACATGTGAGGAGGGGTGTACATAATAAAAACAGGTACAATAATCTTGAACAATGCAAGTCACAACTGGTACAGGAGGAGAGAGGACCCTGAGCGTCCTCTCTGAGTTTTTAAGAGAGTTCTTAAAACACTCATTTACTATAATCTTCTAGCATAAATGCTTTATTAGCCATTCAGTAAAAGGTCATGTGGAAAC
Source organism: Ranitomeya imitator (assembly GCF_032444005.1). Classification (NCBI taxonomy): domain Eukaryota; kingdom Metazoa; phylum Chordata; class Amphibia; order Anura; family Dendrobatidae; genus Ranitomeya; species Ranitomeya imitator. Next base: position 58,263,827 of record NC_091288.1, read on the forward strand.
CCTAAGGCTATGTTCACACTTTGCGGATTTTGTTGCGGATCCACAGCGGATTTGACCGCTGCGGATCCGCAGCAGTTTCCCATGAGTTTACAGTACAATGTAAACCTATGGGAAACAAAAAACGCTGTGCACATGCTGCGGAAAAAACCACGCGGAAACGCAGCGGATTACTTTCCGCAGCATGTCACTTCTTTACTGCGGATTTTCACCTGCTCCAATAGGAAAATGCAGATGAAAATCCGCATAAGAAACTGCAGTAAAAACCGCGATAAATCCGCAGTAAAAACCGCAACGCGTTTTCACTGCGGATTTTGGAATTCCGCTGCGGAAAATTCCGCAGTGGAATCCGCAAAGTGTGAACATAGCCTAAAGCCTTCGGGACCTGATTCGTCAATACAGATTTTGTTCATGCCGGTCTTGATGAGGGGATGTGTTGGAGGCAGATACTTCTTAAGTGACATGCGCCTCTGGACTCCTCTTACTCATAAGATTTGTGGCGTAAGGTGCTACCCTGCTCATCGTGAATTAGACAAGCCGGTGTCGCACCGTTCAGCCCATTTTGTTGGAACTTGCTTGAAAACTCCAAAAGTTGCAAAAGTTTGCATTTCATGATGACTCGTGGCCATTGTGTCCATGCACCTCCTGATTTGAAGGTACCCAAGAAATATATGTACCGTAGTTCAGTGCAATCTATTTCCGTGTCCGTAATCCATAAAGACAATCCAGAAAAATGTTTTGGTCTCTGTGGTCGCTGCTTTGCATCTCGAACAAGCAAATCAGGCGCCACCGTAGACTCCATTTATCCAGTATACTACATAATTAAAATTGAATAAATATTAGATATTCGGCATTATTGGTGGTAATGTTCAGAAACATTGGGTAACGGACTCTTTTTTTTTTTTTTTTTTTTTTTTTTTTAAATAGGTCTTAATTTCTCAGAAATGTGGAGCACTGGCCTTTAGTTGTAATCTTTGAAATGATGTACTTAGCGTAACTTGTATATTGTACGGGCCTCTGTGTGGTACTTTTTTTTTTTTTGCAAGCGTGGACGAGCCATTGGTGATCTCTTGGGATTTGTGTTACACTTGGGCTTTTTCACAACCACAGTGTCTACTAGAGAGAAACCACAGTGTTTCCTCAGGTCATACAACAGCGTGTCTGTGGTTTGTGTGTAAATCACTGAGGCAGAACCTGAAGTTCCTCAGCAATGCTCTGTACAGATGTGACAGTCTTTTGTCAAGAATCTGATTAGAGCTTCCTGGATTACGTGACTGAGGTAATGTTATGTCCCAACGCTAGCGTCCCATCGAGCAAAAGCAGCTGAGGTGTCACCGAGGGCAACCAATGAGGGAATGTGATGGTTGCTATGGATGGTGACTACCGCCATCCTGTATGGCTGACAGGGTCGTAATTAGTGAATTTGTATTTGAGGATAAGCCCCTTATAATAATAATAATAATAATCTTTATTTTTATATAGCGCTAACATATTCCGCAGCGCTTTACAGTTTGCACACATTATCATCACTGTCCCCGATTGGGCTCACAATCTAGAATTCCTATCAGTATGTCTTTGGAATGTGGGAGGAAACCGGAGTGCCCGGAGGAAACCCACGCAAACACGGAGAGAACATACAAACTCTTTGCAGATGTTGTCCTGGGTGGGATTAGAACCCAGGACCCCAGCGCTGCAAGGCTGTAGTGCTAACCACTGCGCCACCGTGCTGCCCCTTCTGTACATTGTAATATTTTGTTTTAAAAGATTGTGTGTGAAGTGTTTTTTTTTTTTTTAGATCGCCTTTTGAAATTGATTGCGTATCCATTGGGCGCAGTCTGATGGCTGTATAAATCGGAGCGAGATCAAAACACAGTGCACAGACTGGCTGGCAGCTCTCCTGACTTGAGCTTAACAGCTTTGACTATTTCTATGCAGCTGACACGTTCAGGTTCGGAGAGCCGCCAGCCAGTCCGTGCACCGTGTTTTGATCTCGCTCCGATTTATATGGCTGTCTGCCTTAGCACTTAGATTAACGGATTAGTAAGGGTACCGTCACACAGTGCCATTTTGATCACTACGACGGTACGATTCGTGACGTTCCAGCGATATCCATACGATATCGCTGTGTCTGACACGCAGCAGCGATCAGGGATCCTGCTGAGAATCGTACGTCGTAGCAGATCGTTTGGAACTTTCTTTCGTCGCTGGATCTCCCGCTGTCATCGCTAGATCGGTGTGTGTGACACCGATCTAGCGATGTGTTCGCTTGTAACCAGGGTAAACATCGGGTTACTAAGCGCAGGGCCGCGCTTAGTAACCCGATGTTTACCCTGGTTACCAGCGTAAATGTAAAAAAAAAACAAACAGTACATACTTACATTCCGGTGTCCGTCAGGTCCCTTGCCGTCTGTTTCCCGCACTCACTGACTGCCGGCCGTAAAGTGAAAGCAGAGCACAGCGGTGACGTCACCGCTGTGCTGTGCTTTCACTTTACGGCCGGCAGTCACTGATTGCGGGAAGCAGACGGCAAGGGACAGACACCGGAATGTAAGTATGTATGGTTTGGTTTTTTTTACGCTGGTAACCAGGGTAAACATCGGGTTACTAAGCGCGGTCCTGCGCTTAGTAACCCGATGTTTACCCTGGTTATCCGGGGACCTCTGCATCGTTGGTCGCTGGAGAGCTGTCTGTGTGACAGCTCCCCAGCGACCACACTACGACTTACCAACGATCACGGCCAGGTCGTATCGCTGGTCGTGATCGTTGGTAAATCGTATAGTGTGACGGTACCTTAAGGGGTCTAACTTTGAGCACTCTCTCTGAACGGCTAATTGAACGGGTGTGCCTTCAGTCTTATGATCATTTACTTTGACTGCTGGACCCCACAGATCTGATATTGGGGTGGGACTATCCTAAAGGCCCCCATACACAGTAGATGGGTGTTGGCTGAATGATTGTGCTGATGGCCGCTATCTGTCCCGGCTCTCCTATACATAGGTGCTCGGCCGAGCATTCTCTTGTTTTCTGAGCATGTCGTTGCCAGACGCCACTGGTGACAGTAGGTTGTGTGGAGAACCAAATGATTGAGTGTAGAAATTCAAGAGCTCTGCTCTTTCTCCACCTCGACATCATCATCCAGGGAAGAGTCAGGACATTCCACTGTACATTAGATGGTTTCCCAAAATTGGCAAGTTCGGCCAAATTGTATCTAATATGTGTGGGGAACTTAAAGGCATTGTCCGGTCACAACCTGTCCGTTGAATAGTTCATCAATAGGAGATTGGTGGAAGGCTGACGTCTGGGGAACGTCAGCTGGAGATAAATATAAGAAAGGAATGAAGCTGCAGAGTGTAGATCCATTCAGTGTGTAGTGGTCGCTGCCATGTACTGCAGAACAGCTCCTATTCAATAGAATCATATGGATAGGTCATCAGTGTGGTGTGATCGAACAACTCCTTTATGGTTAGGTGCAAGAGCCATTTGTGTTAGGCCCCTTTCACACATCAGTTTTTTGCCGTCAGTCACAATCCGTTGGCTCGACGGATCCGTTGCAGATTGTGAAAAACTGATGCGACGGATACGTTTTTTTGGAAGGATCCGACTAGTTCTGGCTAATTGGATCAGAGCTTGCTCAGTTTAAAAAAAAAAAAAAACGAAATCCGTCGCCAGATTCTGTCATTTGACTGATCCGGCGCCATAGGCTTCCATTCTAGCAAATGACGGATGGCGACAGATCTGTCGCTGTCCGTTTTTTCGACGAACACAAAAAAAGTTACTTTGTCCGTTGTCAAACAATTTTCGACGGATCGGGCGAACAATAGATGAAACGTGAGGCCATCCGTCGCTAATTCAAGTCTATGAGGAAAAAATGGATCCGACAGCATCAGTCGCCGGATCCGTTTTTTTCCCCCCCAAAATTTGATGGATTACGACTGATGGCAAAAAACTGATGTGTGAAAGGGGCCTAAGTTGTCCAGTTAAACAAAATCCTGAGTATCAAAATCATGTTCTTCATTTTATTAATTCTACTTCTGTTGTCATTGGCTCCCTGATCTTCAGCTATCCTCGCTGGCCTAAGGTCAGCAGCTCCATTTTCCAGTGTTGGCACATGATCAGTGCTGTATGTGAAGGATTCGGACTGAGTGGATTTTTTCAATAGTTTAACCAGCCCCATTTTCTGTCACTACTGATGCATAGAAAAAGAAGGGGTCAGGCTTAACTATTGAAATGAGCCATCCAGCCTCCTTTACACAATCACCATCACGTGGCTGAAAGTGGATCTGCTGAACCTGGGACTGCAGTGTGAAGATTGAGGCACCTGTGGCAAGAGAAGCAGATTAGTAAGCTTCATGTTACTGCTTCAAGGACAATTATGTATAACTAGATGGTGGCCCGATTCTAATGCATCGGATATTCTAGAATATGTATGTGTGTATATAGCAGCCACATAGTATATAGCACAGGCCGCGTAGTATATAGGAGTACTACGTGGCCTGTGGTATATACCATGTGGCTGCTATATACATACATATTGTAGAATACCTGATGCGTTCATATAGGCCACGCAGTAAATAACACAGCCCAGGTAGTAACAGCCCACACAGTATATAGCAGCCACGCAGTATATAACACAGCCCACGTAGCATGTAACACTGGCCACGTAATATATAGCACAGCCCACATAGTATCTAACAGTGGCCACGTAGTATATATCACGCAGTATAGAACACAGCCACTTAGTATATAACACTGCCCACGTAGTATATAGCAGCCATGTAGTATATAACGCAGCCCACGCAGTATAGAACACAGCCCACACAGTATCTAACACTGGCCAGGTAGTATATAGCAGCCACGCAGTATAGAACACAGCCCACACAGTATCTAACACTGGCCAGGTAGTATATAGCAGCCACGCAGTATAGAACACAGCCCACACAGTATCTAACACTGGCCAGGTAGTATATAGCAGCCACGCAGTATCTAACACTGCCCACATAGTATTTAGCAGTGTGGGCAGGCACCATATCCCTGTTAAAAAAATAATTAAAATAAAAAATAGTTGTATACTCACCCATCGGCGGGATCCAGCGTAAAACCAGCGAACCTCTGGCGATGCGCGCGGCTGCCGCCATCTTGCGTTCCCAGGATGCATTGCGAAATTACCCAGATCACTTAACGGTCTTGCGAGACCGCTAAGTCTTCTGGGTAATTTTGCAATGCATCTCTGGGAACGCAAGATGCGGGCAGCCGCAAGCGCATCGTCGGACTACGGAAGGTGAGAACAGCAGGGTTTTTTTTAATTATTTTTAACATGAGATCTTTTTACTATTGATGCTGCATAGGTCACCCTGGTCACGCAGGGTTAATAGCGGCGGCATTAACCCTGTGTGAGCGGTGACTGGAGGGGAGTATGAAGCGGGCACTGACTGCAGGAGAGTATGGAGCGGGCGCCGGGCACTGACTGCAGGGGAGTAGGGGAGGGACTAATCAGACTGTGGCCGTCGCTGATTGGTCGCGGCAGCCATGACAGGCAGCTGGCGAGACCAATCAGCGACTTGGATTTCCATGACAGACAGAGGCCGCGACCAATGAATATCCGTGACAGACAGAAAGACAGAAGGACAGACTGAAGTGACCCTTAGACAATTATATAGTAGATTTTAGCTGGACAGTCCCTTTACTGGGAAGAAGTCTTGATTAGATGCATCGAGTGCTTTTCACTTTGATGATCTTTAATCTCGACATGTCCATCCTGCATTAAAATATTCATTTTCCATTGCAAGCGATGCAAAAACTGTCTGTTTGCTATGATAGAATGAGTCTGTCGTCCATTTGAGAAGGTACAATGATCAAATAAAAATGAATATGGCCGCACTTCTGTTTCTCGCTTTTGCGTGTGTATTTATTCCATGAGCAGTAAATCATTTTTTTCTCGCATTTGCTCGTACCATTAGCAAAGCAACCATTCCCACGTTAATATCAGACATTATCCTACAAACAACTAGACATGGCGTTTTGCTACACTTGTGACAGTACTATGCAGCTTTTAGCAATATAATTGACAGTTGGTCAATAAGTTTTGTTGTTGGCAGTTTGGCTTTTTGTTAGTTTTAAGTAAACGCCATTATGTTAGTGTGAATAGCGCCTAAAGCTTTGTTATCCATTTTCATTACAATGACCAATAGTTGTTTTATTGATCATTCTTCACAGTTTAGCGTCCCTTTAAGTCTACCCCACATTATCTATCAGCTATGGAGTGAATAAGCCTGACCTGCAATACCAGATACAACCACTACCAAATGTGCGGCGCTGTGCCTGGTAAACACTGCAGACAAGACGCTGCTCGCAATGTAGAATCCCTATCAGTATGTCTCTGGAATGTGGGAGGATACGGGAGAACCATGGAAATAAGCAACTTTTTTTAAAAAAATTAGCTTTTTCTCAAAATCCTCAATTCCCGGTTAAAAATCTGTATTCCGTATTTTTAGACCTTTTTCCTTTGCTTTCTGCTGAACATTTTCTGTGCAGATTCTGCAGCTATGAAGCAAAAGCAAATAATTATCTTTAGGCTATGGCGATATGGTGACGTGTCGTGCGACAATGAAATCGCGGCTACATATTGCAACATTGGATGTAATAATGTGTGATGTCACTTGGCAGCTTGTGACCGCGTTGCATGGTTCCAAACGAGTTGGTCACAAGTCACACGCGACTTGTACTGAAGGCTATGGCAAGGCTGACGACACATTGCAGAGCTGTTTTTTGCACGCAGCTTTACAGAGGATTGCTGTTGAGCGACACATTGTATCCCCCTAGCTTTATGAGAACTTGCCTTGGGTCATGTTCAGACATGATGTTCACACGCATTCTGTTGTTGGAAAATCCACAAAAAAATCTATCATTTCAGTGCCTTTAATTGGCGGAGAGAAGTTTTATACGTAGACCGCAGTGTACAGTATAGTTTTATTGAAAGGTAGAGACTAGTGATGAGCAAACGTGCTGAGTAAGGTGTTATCTGAGCATGCTCTGGTGCTAAGAGTGTCTTCTGCGTGTTCGAAAAATATGTTCGAGTCCCCAAGGCTGCATGTCCGCAGCTGTTTGACAGCTGCAACACATGCAGGGATTGCGAGACATGCAGCCGCGGGGACGCAAACATATTTTTCGAGCACGCGGAAGACACTCCGTTAGCACTCAAGCATGCTCAGATAACACCTTATCCCAGCACATTCGCTCATCACTAGTAGAGACTAACTGAGACCACTCCTGTTCCCGTTGTGCCCCCATAACTCCTCGAGAAATAAAAGTTCTATTTGGTTTACATACTAAAGTTTGGATAAAAGTGACAATTGAAGGAAAAATATCAGCCTGGAAGAGTTTATGCTAATGATTCCGCCTCCGTTACAGGTAGAGGTAAACTTGTTTTAGTGTGCTCACAGCTCATAAATTTTGTCTAATTTTTAATTGTGTTATAGTCACCTCTGATTAAGCACTTAAAAAAACAAAATAAAATCCTGCTATGATGAGTGTAACCACAGTGTATGTGAGACGGGGGCGGCTAGAAGATGGGGGGGCCTGTGAAACCAATTACATCATGGATTCTATTGCAACAGCTCATCAACTTTTATAATTCCGCTCTGGAGCCACCGCAGTGGAAGTGTCGTCTTCTAAACTCCCTCCATTAAAGGGAATCTGTTAGTAAGTTTTTGATATGTAATCTGAGAGCGATGAAGGGGCTGAGGTCCTGATTCCAGCAATGTCCCTTAATAGGCTGTGTATTTTTGTTTTGATAAAATCAGTGTTTTATCAGCAGGAGATTCATTACAGGACTATGTGTCCAGTGCCTCCTAGTCAACTGAGCTGCATAACCCCGCCCCACCACTGATTAGCAGCTTTCTGTCAATATACAGTGAACACAGAAAGCTGCCAATCAGTGGGGTACTGTTGTGAGTTCTGTTTTTGGGCTCCCTCTGGTGGTTACTGATGGTACTGGGTGATTTGTGTTCTGCTGTCTCTGGTGTCCACCTGTTCTATTAGGATTTGGGAGTTTCCTATTTAACCGGGCTTTCTTGTAATTTCCCCGCCGGCTATCAAGGTTATCTGAGTGTTTTGTTACCTCAGCTTCTGGCTTCAGTAATCTTCAGGACAAGCTAAGTTTTTTATTTTCTTGTTCCACGTTTTGCTTTATTTTTGTCTTGTCCAGCTTGCATATAATTGTTTCTTTGCTGCTGGTTGCTCTAGTGGGCTGTAATTGCTCCTCATGTTCCATGAGTTGGAACATGAGTTCAAGTAATTACAGGATGGTTTTTTGAAGGGTTTTTTGCTGACCGCGCAGTTTACTTTTGTATCCTCTGCTATCTAGTTTTAGTGGGCCTCATTTTGCTGAATCTGTTTTCATACTGTGTATGTGCCTTCCTCTCATTTCACCGTCATTATATGTGGGGGGCTGCTATTTCTGTGGGGTATTTCTCTGGAGGCAAGAGAGGTCTGTGTTTCTTCTAATAGGGGAAGTTAGATCTTCGGCTGGTGCGAGACGTCTAGGATCAACGTAGGCACGTTCCCCGGCAATTGTTATTTGTGTGTTCAGGTTTAGGGTCGCGGTCAGCTCAGGTTCCATCACCCTAGAGCTCGTTGGTGCTCGTCCTTTTGTGATTCCCTGCCATTGGAATCATGACAGGGTACATGGGGTTTTACAGGGCTCAGCATTCAAAGAACTGCCAGATCTGCAGCAGAAAAAAACAGAGATTGTATCAAAATAATTGCATGCAGACCAATAAGTGCCACACTGCTGGAATCGGAGTCTCAGCCCCTACATCATTCTGCTCTCAGATTACATAGAAAAACCCTGCTGACAGATATATTGGAAACGGCTCAGACAGATAGTACAGCTGAAACGTTGTACAATACATGGAAAAATAAATCACTTGTCTTTTTTGCTGCCACAACTACAAGTGTTTTTTTTTTTTTGGGTTCGTAGTGCATAAGCAGAAGGAGTAGGTAACCTGAGGCCGGCACCTTATCTCTTTATACTAAATATAGGATCCTGCAGCATATTTGCTTTACTGTATTGCAAAATGTACTAAATGCTTTTCAAAGAGAGTTTTTATTTATTTTTTTTGTTTCAGATTGGTTATTTTTATAATTATTTTAAAGAGAACAAGATTAGCAGGACCCCAGTCCAGCTGCCGCGTTGGTAGTCCGTCTCCTGTGTTGGTAGTCCGGCTGCCACGTTGGTAGTCCGTCTCCTGTGTTGGTAGTCCGGCTGCCTCGCTGGTAGTCCGGCTGCCTCGCTGGTAGTCCGGCTGCCGCGCTGGTAGTCCGGCTGCCTCGCTGGTAGTCCGGCTGCCTCGCTGGTAGTCCGGCTGCCTCGCTGGTAGTCCGGCTGCCTCGCTGGTAGTCCGGCTGCCTCGCTGGTAGTCCGGCTGCCTCGCTGTCACACCGGGCCTAAATATATATTATAGTTTATTTTTTATTTCACACCAGTGCGAGTCGATGGGTGACTTATAGGGCTACATGGCTTCCCATAGCTTTTATTGGGCCACGCATCATTAGTTTTCCCCATGCAGATATGACCACCCCGGATTCTACATGCAAGGACGCCAATCCCAATCCTACAAATAAAGCGCAGTGTAAGATTATCCAAACGGTTTGTCGACCAGATTTCATTAACCATGGAGCAAGTGTTGAGCCCGTACAGTGCACATTATTGTGGAGCAGACTATCCGCTCTATGGCCGTGTGTGTAGATGAAAACCATGAATTCTGAGGCGATAGTAACCCACGTCACTCATGGCCACATGTAAGAGGAACCGTGCCTGGCTAGGAATGCCGGGCCCCCCATTAAGTGGCTCAATGTGCACTTTTCAAACACATCACTTGTGGAATTTTCTGGTGGTCTCAGATAAATAGTTGGGAGGAAATGTGTGCGGTTTTCACAGCAAAGCATAACCTTCCTGTCTTCTCGTCTGCTCGGCGCAGGGTCTGGGGGGAGATACGAGTCATTGGCGTGTATCTGCTTCCCTTTCTCCTTCGCCCATGTGCCTTACGTTATGTTACAGAACTAATAGCGCCCTCCCCCGCATGACCCCAAATCAGTAATGGACAAGGCTCTATATGGTTGTCACAGCACAGACTGGGCTGGAGATGTGCATGGCTTGGCTTTATCTATCTGGTGTTGATCCATATGAAGAGAGCTGAATGGTAGAGGGTCATGGGGTAGGTTTTCGTTTCTTTGTTTTGGATTGGCTGATATAACCGTTTTATAGCATGACGGTGCATGAATTCTAAGGAGCGTATTTTCAGTCCGAGTGCGATCCAACAAAACATCGGATCACCCCTGTTCCATTGTTGGTGTATGGAACCGTGCACATGTACAATCTTTTCCTTATACAGTGTCCGAGGGAAAAATTGTCACCTGCCTGAGTTTGATTCGATATTCGAATCACGCTCGGCCAAGCAAGTCAATGAGTCCTTGAGAATCATCAGACTGCACTCTGATGACATCTGAGTGCAGTCCAATTTCCATGAGTGGAAAAGATGGAGACTTTTTTTCTTCTACATCCGAGATCAAAATGTCACTTGCATAATTGGTCCAATTCGGATGAGCGAATCTATGGCCGTCTGCACCTGCCCTTATAGGATTCTGTCCATCACAAAGTTGTGCTTTCACTATATGTGGGATAGTAGTGTAGTAAATGGGTATGAACTTATTTTAGAGGACAAAATATGGTGCACCAGGGGAGACAGAGGAGCTTGGATCACACCACTGGGATCTTCACCAATCGTCAGAACAGAAGACCTGTTTCCCCCGTTCTCTCCTAGATCCAAGACGACAGCATGGAGTAGCTAAATGAAGCTACAAGACTTTAGCGTTCGGATAAATTAAGTACTTTTTTATTTACAGATCTTTGCTGTGAGCTGCCGCACTCAGATGGCAGATCATGTGGGCCCCATCAATTTTGATCAATATTTTATGGTTCATCATTTTGTACATTACAGGGAAAATTGACCTCCTGTTTCTACATGGAGCTTAGAAGGATTCAGCTAGTCAGTTATTAATCATGTGATGTCATAGATCTAATGGAAAAGAGAAGAATTATCTGGGTAGAAAGGCAAAATGAGCAATTGTAAGTGCACAGTGCCATAGAATATGATGACTGCAGTATATTAAGAGGATAACAATTTTGATGGGAGGAGGAGGAGGCATCTATCGGAGTCTTCGTGTCAAGTCCTGAATTCAACATTATCTCTGTCTCCGTTTGTTACATTGTTGGTGTTTCCCATCTCCCAATGCTTTTTCTAAAAAGAAAAAAAAAAGAAAAATAAATGATCTTAAAATAAGCAGATTAAACCCCTTTTGTAGTGTAGGTAGCGAATTAAGCCCCCAAAAAGAGTATAACGCATTGAGTTAATGTGTGATGGAGTATTTGCTCCTTCTCCTCTTCCACCCACGCAGCAGAGCGCACATCCCACAGCCTGAAGTTAATGACTAAATGGATGCTGAGGGAAAAAGCAAACAGGAGCATGTTCACTTACAACCTCTCTGCTTTCCTTGTTCTATTTTTGACTTTCCGAGATTTTTCTCGGAGAGATGACTGTTTTCAGCTGGATCGTGTAACAGTCCATATTTTCCTACAACAGACAGATGTCAGGAGCGCTGACGGGTCTCGTTACAAGCCTGTATTCTCCACTAATGTGAACATGGGCATCGCTCCCCAGGCTTCTCACTTGCTGGTGGGCGGATGCTCCCCCTTGATTGACAGGTCGGACCCTTGGCTTCATCTTGCCTGTGTTCTCCCGATGCTGCAGTCAGTGGCAGCTTTACCTTCGCAGCATTGGACGAATACAGTCCCACTGGTTCTGGTCAGGATCAAGAGAGAACATCGTCCTCCAGGGATGCGTTCAGCTTCACAGCAGCGCTTACAAACTCTATGGCACGATACATTTTTGGATGCGTGGCAGCTCTGGTTCCTCTATGATTTAAAGGAAAGGTAGCTTTTTTTCCTTTCAGTCCATGAGGGGTTAATGTCAGTTTCCTTTGCTGGCAGTGTACTACAATTGCAGAGTTGCTAGGTCAGCTGATGTGGGTGGTGACCACTCCCACCATCCTTTAAATAGTCACATGACGCATCAGCTGACTGTCGGTGTAGAGCAATCTATGTTGACCAAGCCTGGAGTAAGGAGCTCACTGGCTGCAGTGGTGAATCTGCTGGCTACGTGGAGTTCGTGGTCTGGGTGCCTTTCTTCTGCTGTTCGGTGCTTTGCAGCAGAGAAGGCTATTAAGCTAAGTTTGATGTTTTTTCTTCGTCTGTCTCGTGTTTGTCACTGTCCCCTGTGTTGTTCCATCTGCAGTGATGAGGCTAGCACCCTTGACAACCAGTGCACTAGCCAGGGCAGTGCAAGGTGACATCGAGGGATGAGGTTCCTGATGGCAGCGGGGGGAAGGACCTGCTTAGGGCGTTAAAGGAGTGCAGGGACAGGCTCAGGTTCGAGCTCAGGAGGCGTGCATCCCTCATTCCCTATTGGTAGGGCCTTCCTCTCCCCTTTATCATCCCGTTGTGTGTTGTGCCATCCGCTGACCCACCCCATGCTGGGTTGGTACATATTGTGACACTGTTGGAAACGCTTGTAAACATTGTGCGTGTTTAGCCACCACTGTTAGACGTCAGCGGTGGCTCGTAAACTAGGCAACGAGCTTTAAGCAATAAAATAAATACCACCATATCGACAACAAAGAGGATTTTGAATTAGTAAATTGCTATTTTTTTTTTCTTTTTACAACAAATATGAAAAATAATTCCTAGATTACATTTTTTCATGGGTTTTACCATGACCCTTGTTGAAGGAGCGTGTCTCAATATATTCTGCAATATCCAATCACTGTTTGACACTGTCAGACATATAGGGACAACACACACACGACCGCTCCTGCCTGCGGTTCAGATGCTCCACGTCAACAGAGCAGCTCTTCTACTTCCAGGCCGCTCTGTCAATGCGGCGTAACTGCTCATATCTTGTTTATTGACAGCAGGCTCCCCGCAGTTGTGCAGCAGTGAGCTGGCTGTCAATCATCTTAACATTGGCAGATACTCTCCATCAATAGAGCTGAAGAGAAGCCCCTGATATGTCGACATGAGGTCAACAGAAACTGCTGAATCGATGACTCTAGTTACCCTTGCCTGTATTGCAACAATGGCATTCTGTCCATAATTCACATGACCGCTGCAGGCAATCAGTGGCTTCCAGTAATCGTAGTCATGTGTACTTAAAAGGTATATCTGTCACCAGGTTTTTGCCACCTAATCTGAAAGCAGCATGATGTAGAGACAGAGAGCCTAATTATAGTGTTGTCACTTTCTGAGTTGCTTGCTGTAGTTATTGTCTGCTGCTGATAAATCAGTGATCTTATCACCAAGGGACTAAAGGTACCTTCACACTAAACAACTTCACAACGATATCGCTAGCGATCCGTGTCGTTGCAGCGTCCTGGCTAGCGATATCGTTGTGTTTGACACGCAGCAGCGATCAGGATCCTGCTGTGCCATCGTTGGTCGCTGCAGAAAGTCCAGAACTTTATTTCGTCGCTGGACTCCCTGCAGACATCGCTGAATCGGCGTGTGTGATGCAGATTCAGCGATGTCTTCACTGGTAACCAGGGTAAACATCGGGTTACTAAGCGCAGGGCCGCGCTTAGTAACCCGATGTTTACCCTGGTTACCAGCGTAAAAGTAAAAAAAACAAACACTACATACTTACCTTCCGCTGTCTGTCCCCTGCGCTCTGCTTCTCTGCACTCCTCCTGTATCCTGTGTCAGCGCCGGCCAGCCGGAAAGCAGAGCAGTGACGTCACCGCTCTGCTTTCCGGCCGCTGTGCTCACAGCCAGTGCAGGAAAGCAGAGCGCCGGGGACAGACAGTGGAAGGTAGGTATGTAGTGTTTTTTTTTTTTTACTTTTACGATGGTAATCAGGGTAAACATCGGGTTACTAAACGCGGCCCTGCGCTTAGTAACCCGATGTTTACCCTGGTTACCGGGGACTTCGGGATCGTTCGTCGCTGGAGAGCTGTCTGTGTGACAGCTCTCCAGCGACCAAACAGCGGCGCTGCAGCGATCCGGATCGTTGTCGATATCGCTGCAGCGTCGCTTAGTGTGAAGGTACCTTAATGAACTTGCTGCCAGGTAGTCCTCCATATTCTTGACCTGTATATCCCTGCCCCCACCACTGATTGGCAGTTTTCTGCCTATGCAGAGTGTACACACAAAGCTGCCAATCAGTGGTGTGGGCGGGGTTATACAGAGCTCAGCATTCAGAGAACTGCTAGATCTGCAGCAGATAAAACAGTGATTTGTATCAAGCAGCCAAGCAAGTGACACATCGCTGGAATCAGGGTCTCTGTCTCTACATATGAAGCCTGGTGACCTCTTCCCTTTAAGAGTTGAGTAACTGCTATATTCTCCTCTATGGAAAGTATTGTAAGATCTCAGGCAGATTCACCCATGATGTTCTCCACTAAGCTCTGTTCACACCTGCGGTTTTTGAATTCCATTTTTCTGTTTTATTGTAGGACCAGGAATCTGTATTATTTACGAGTTTGGTTTCTGCTACATAACTGATGAAAATAGAAGCAAATGTGCTCCATTGACTATTATAGGGTTTATCTGGTCTCCGTTAAGTGTAACAAAACAGTGCGGCAGCGGCAAATCTACATTCGTTTGACCATCGGTGAGGTTGTACCCCTCTTACCGCTCGCCCAGTGGGTTTTGTCCACCTCATTAGGGCGTAAATTCCCATTTGCCAGCTGCAAGTGTGTAAATAGATTTTTTTGCGGTTACTTTTCCTTATAATAACGTCTGATCTGCTGAAATCTCCGCTTCGTTCTCTGGGTATCTAATCAGCAAATTGTCAGGGGAGAAGGATGACGCAGAATGTGTATTCCTCCGAGTCCCGGTGAATCACCTTCCCTACGTTGGAGCTTTGTCGTCATGTTCTCGGCTCGGCCTTGTTGTGGCAGTCTGGTCTCCCTGGATCCTTCTGTTACTTGTGGTGTTTTCTGCCCTGTAATAGTTCAGACACAATAAACATCAGCTCTATGTTGTGGGTAATAATAATAATATGCCTATTATGCGGCCCTCCACTTGTCACCCATTCCAGCCAGTTCGCCCCAGAGTTGTATTACTGAATGGGTTCACAAATGACAAAAATGAACGCGCTATGAAGTTGTTTGCTATGCTTGTTGGATACTGACATTTATGTCAGCGATTATTATTTTTTTTTTTATATTTTTGTGTATTTTTTGCTGTCTAGCTATTTTAGGGATTCCTAGTAACTTTCTCCTAATCCCACTAATAAAATAACCATGCCTACGCGGTTTTATCAGAATCTACAACAGCTGCAGGCTTGTGCTGTGAAGGGACTGTGCTGATCAGGCAGTGGATGGCACAGTGTTAATGTGTGACCTCTTTAATTCGTGCTGGTTCTTTCCTGTATCCACACTATTGTTGAAAAAGATTATGGTTTCTGTATGTCCCAATTACAACAGTTCGTTCTCACATTGTTTCAGTACCAATGATTCTGCTGAAATTTCAATGTAGTTTAAAGCAATATCCAGTTTGAGCAAAACTCCTGTTTCAGGATTTAGGACCCACACTCCTATGGCAGAAACGTAATGTTGCATGTAGACTAATTCACAGCCTTCAGGGCCTGTTCTGATCAGATCTCCATGATTTTCATCCACTTGAAACCTTCCCCCAATGAGATGATCAGCTGCCTACCCACTCATACCCCTATACTACCCAGTGCCGATAGCCATGTGGCCACCTTGATATTTGTGCTGAAGCTAGCTGGCACCCTTATGGCTCCTTGGACCTATTCCCCACAGCATAAGGGCTCATTCAAACATCAATTTTTTTCCCATATGAGAAAAAGGAACTGATGAGTTTGGTCAGAGTTTGGTCAGAGTTTGGTCAGAGTTTGGTCAGAGTTTGGTCAGAGTTTGGTCAGAGTTTGGTCAGAGTTTGGTCAGAGTTTGGTCAGAGTTTGGTCAGAGTTTGGTCAGAGTTTGGTCAGAGTTTGGTCAGAGTTTGGTCAGAGTTTGGTCAGAGTTTGGTCAGAGTTTGGTCAGAGTTTGGTCAGAGTTTGGTCAGAGTTTGGTCAGAGTTTGGTCAGAGTTTGGTCAGAGTTTGGTCAGAGTTTGGTCAGAGTTTGGTCAGAGTTTGGTCAGAGTTTGGTCAGAGTTTGGTCAGAGTTTGGTCAGAGTTTGGTCAGAGTTTGGTCAGAGTTTGGTCAGAGTTTGGTCAGAGTTTGGTCAGAGTTTGGTCAGAGTTTGGTCAGAGTTTGGTCAGAGTTTGGTCAGAGTTTGGTCAGAGTTTGGTCAGAGTTTGGTCAGAGTTTGGTCAGAGTTTGGTCAGAGTTTGGTCAGAGTTTGGTCAGAGTTTGGTCAGAGTTTGGTCAGAGTTTGGTCAGAGTTTGGTCAGAGTTTGGTCAGAGTTTGGTCAGAGTTTGGTCAGAGTTTGGTCAGAGTTTGGTCAGAGTTTGGTCAGAGTTTGGTCAGAGTTTGGTCAGAGTTTGGTCAGAGTTTGGTCAGAGTTTGGTCAGAGTTTGGTCAGAGTTTGGTCAGAGTTTGGTCAGAGTTTGGTCAGAGTTTGGTCAGAGTTTGGTCAGAGTTTGGTCAGAGTTTGGTCAGAGTTTGGTCAGAGTTTGGTCAGAGTTTGGTCAGAGTTTGGTCAGAGTTTTTCTCATATGTGGAGAGGGAAAGAAAAAGTTTCTCTACTTTCTCTATTCTTCCAGTCTTTGAATATCGGTCCGCACTTGCATGGCATCCAAGTGCAGTCCGATGTTTTTCACAGACCCATAGACTTGCATAGCCGATTGTGAGACGACACTCGGATCAAAATTGAACATGTCACCGATATTTTCCGCAGATCACACAGTCCCATAGAATATCATAGGTACAAGTGCCGTCTGTGAAAACTACGGATAGGACTCATACGAGAAAATCAGTCGTGAGAACGAGCCCTCCGTTGATAAATATTTCAGGGGGATTCATTTTTAATGTGATCTGCAGCCACAGAATTTTGTAGAGAAATTATAGTCCTACTCGTATAGGTGAACGAAAATCCATAGACAATAGTTTTGTCATTGCCTTTCTTCAAAGACCAATTATAGTAATCATCACTTCCAAACAAGCGAGTCGTGACGATAATTAGCCCGAATAAACAGGCCTTAAGTTACTGCCCTGCTCTAATCCACAGATGCAGTCCGCGGAGCTCGAATATTATTTATCATTTACTTGCTCATTGCCTGCAGTGGTAATGTAGACTGTCCGAGTGCAGAAGCAAGTATGGTAAATACTATAATAAGGCCATGTTCACACATGGCGGAATGAAGGGCGAAAATCTGCAGATTACAAGCAAATAGCATTACATGCGAATGGGATTAATGAAAACGCCAATGAAATGTACCAGATTTTTCCACCATTAGATTTTCATAGACATCTGAAAATTGACACAAAAATGTGGATTTTTGCTTGAAATTGGTTGCAAAGCTTCAGCAGACTTCTTAAAAATCTGCATCTGATTATTTTTTCATCCTGGGTGTTAAATTTGGCATTGTACAGTGCCTCAGAAATGGTAGATCATGGAAGTGCGCCCTTCATTTTTCTTTCACGTTGATCCTTTTGCCTTCCGATACATTTTTGCCCGGCGTTCTCCTTGGCAGTTTTGCATTTTCATTGCTAATAGAACTTGCAGGTTAAAAGTTCTACATCTTGTTGTAAATCCACATTATGGCACCAATGCCACCTATGAAAAGACTAGTTCGTAAGAACCTTTGGCATCCAGATTACTGTACTTTGTTTTACTGGTTAGATGATTTTTTTATTTGATAGTTGGCAGATACTGTTGTTGCTGTTGTTTTTACATCTTTTTTTCCCCACATTCATTTCAATGAAAAACACAGCAAAAACTGCTGAAAGATTGGACAATATGCAGATTTGGAGAAACGCTTTGGTTTATGTCTGCAAGGAAAAAATGAGCAGCACTGGATTTCAGAAATCCCACTGGTACTGTAAAACGCTGCATTTTTTTTACCTACAGGAAAAAATGTATGGGACCTTGTAGCTTTCTAAATCCCATAATCCTACAATGAGATACGAGTTGTACCCCTCTCCCCATTATGTAGTAATGTCTCCCATCCTGGATCCATCTTAGTATTTATGTCCCCCATCCTGCTATATGTCCCTTATCCTGGGCCCCATTCTTTTATGTATGTCCCTGATCCTGGGCCCCATCCTGGTATATGTTCCCCATTCTGGTATACATGTCCCTGATCCTGGGCCCCGTCCTGGTATATGTGTCCCTGATCCTGGGCCCCATCCTGGTATGCATGTTCATGATCCTGGGCCCAATCCTGGTATATGTGTCCCATCCTGGTATACATGTCCCTGATCCTGGACCCCATCCTGGTATGTATGTTCATGATCCTGGGCCCCATCCTGGTATGTATGTTCATGATCCTGGGCCCCATCCTGGTATGTATGTTCATGATCCTGGGCCCCGTCCTGGTATGTATGTTCATGATCCTGGGCCCCATCCTGGTATGTATGTTCATGATCCTGGGCCCCATCCTGGTATGTATGTTCATGATCCTGGGCGCCATCCTGGTATATGTGTCCCTGATCCTGGGCCCCATCCTGGTATACATGTCCCTGATCCTGGGCCCCATCCTCATATGTATGTTCATGATCCTGGGCCCCATCCTGGTATACATGTCCCTGATCCTGGGCCCCATCCTGGTATATGTGTCCCTGATCCTGGGCCCCATCCTGATATGTATGTTCATGATCCTGGGCCGCATCCTGGTATGTGTCCCTGATCCTGGGCCCCATCCTGGTATACATGTCCCTGATCCTGGGCCCCATCCTGGTATACATGTCCCTGATCCTGGGCCCCATCCTGGTATACATGTCCCTGATCCTGGGCCCCATCCTGGTATACATGTCCCTGATCCTGGGCCCCATCCTGGTATACATGTCCCTGATCCTGGGCCCCATCCTGGTATACATGTCCCTGATCCTGGGCCCCATCCTGGTATACGTGTCCCTGATCCTGGGCCCCATCCTGGTATACGGGTCCCTGATCCTGGGCCCCATCCTGGTATACGTGTCCCTGATCCTGGGCCCCATCCTGGTATACGTGTCCCTGATCCTGGGCCCCATCCTGGTATACGTGTCCCTGATCCTGGGCCCCATCATGGTATACGTGTCCCTGATCCTGGGCCCCATCCTGGTATACATGTCCCTGATCCTGGGCCCCATCCTGGTATACATGTCCCTGATCCTGGGCCCCATCCTGGTATGTATGTTCATGATCCTGGGCCCCATCCTGGTATACATGTCCCTGATCCTGGGCCCCATCCTGGTATACATGTCCCTGATCCTGGGCCCCATCCTGGTATATGTGTCCCTGATCCTGGGCCCCATCCTGGTATGTATGTTCATGATCCTGGGCCCCATTTTAGTATACATGTCCCTGATCCTGGGCCCCATCCTGGTATACATGTCCCTGATCCTGGGCCCCATCCTGGTATACATGTCCCTGATCCTGGGCCCCATCCTGGTATACATGTCCCTGATCCTGGGCCCCATCCTGGTATACATGTCCCTGATCCTGGGCCCCATCCTGGTATATGTGTCCCTGATCCGGGGCCCCATCCTGATATGTATGTTCATGATCCTGGGCCCCATCCTGGTATGTATGCTCATGATCGTGGGCCCCATCCTGGTATGTATGTTCCTCATTCTGGTATATATCTCCCATTCTGCTGCTGTTCTTTAATGCATAGAACAGAAATTATTCTACTCACCTCCCCTCTGCTCCCAAACTTCATGGCGTCCTCTTCTGAAGCCGGTAGCTGACATCACTGCCATGCGCCCGCAGTCACTTGCTTGCCAACATCAGCTGCTGGCCTGTAATTGACCAGCAGCATGTATTGCAGCGCATAGACCCACCGTGTCTCGGCTCCGCAATACACTTCAGCTGAATGTGCATCCTAAGATGCACATCCAGTTGAAGTTTGTGCTGTTGTCGGCAGGCCTCTCACCCACAGAGGCCCGGTCGCAACCGGATTTGTTACACCCTTGCTCTTAATGTATTGCAGTTATGTTATATAGCACTGTGTACTTACAGTTGCTCATTTTGCCTTTCTACCCAGTTAATTCTTCTCATTTCCACTAGGTCTATGACATCACCTGATTAAAAACAGACTAGCTGAATCCTTCTGAGTGCTATGTTGAAACAGGAGGCAAATTTTCCCTGTACAAGTCATCAGTCACTGCAAATGCCCCTGTCAGGGTGAAGGAGGGAGCAGCTGGATCTGGAGTTGATGATGGGAATGATAAATGCAGGGACAAGAGACTTCCTGTTTCTACATAGAGCAGAGAAATGAGAAGATTTGTCTGGGTAGAAAGGCAAAATGAGCAATTGTAAATACACCGTTCTATATAATATGATTACTGCAATATATTAAGAGGATAAAAACTTTGATAGGAGGAGGTGGAGGGCTTCTTTAAACAGATTTTACCCTTTGTTATGGGCTTTTTTTTTACATGTTGCGGATTTGCCTCAGATTTTCCTTCTTGATTTGAGATGGAAAATCCACGTCGGGTTAGTGAATGAAGCTTAACAAAAAAAATCTATTCCACATTCTGCAAATAACAGAAATTCACCTGCGCTGCCAATTTATTAATTTTGCAGCATGTCAATTCTCTGTGCAAGTTTTATTGTGTATTTTTCACTTTGCAGTACATGCAGATTAGGATGCGGATCCGAGAATCCACACAGATTATTGTCAAGTGTAAACATCTGTGGGAATTTTTTTTTTTTTTTTTTTTTACAGCAAAAGCTGTATGATTTGTTGTGGATTTTGCTGTTGGAGATTTCACTGCTTATTTTATGCAAAAAGTAAGTCCAGTGTAGACGTACCTTTAATGGTTGATTTTTTTTTTTTTTCCCCCAAGGGCAAATGTTCCTATGTGCAACTGCTAAATCACAGCGTTATACAGGCAAATGGATCGCATTGCGACCTCAAGAAGCATATTGCGAAAAGTCCTGCTGGGTCTGACTTTTTGTGTTTTGCTTGTCGCTGCACCTTAGAGGATGCAATGCATTACGCTGCCATGTAGATGCAACTTTATAGCGATTTTGTCCATTTAGCCTGTGTAACAGCCAAACATCACCGTATGGCTGCAGGACAACTTTTAGCCACTATGATGATCTTGCTCCTTCTCCATTTAGATCTATGTAGCCACCATTTAAAGGGGTAGTGCAGGCTTGGGGCTCACATCTGCAGTCAGTCTATGTGACTGCAGACTTGTGAATCCTTAGTGTTCACACAGTGCACACTGTCAGGATTCACTGGCCCCGTGAGAGGGCGGTCATGTGTCTACGAGTGTGTGATTTGCATACTTGCGGCCAAATTCCAACTTCTTGGCATGTGACTTCATGTATAAGTCACATACTTGCAGTCACATTCCCGGCCCCAGCCATCCTGGAGAATCCTGACAGCGCACACACTGCACGCTGGGAGGATTCATAAATCTGTAGCCGACTGCAGACCTGGACAACCCCTATAAGCTCAGTGATAAATCTGTATGCAATTTGCTCCCCCTACTGGTGGCTGCAGGCAGTGAGAGCTTTGTCTCTTGACTGTGTGAAACGAGTAGATATTTTATAGAATGATCCCTCACTGAATTGTTGCATTTTGCTTAATTCTGCTCATAATGCAGGAGATTTCAGGGCTCTGGGAGCAAACATTACACTTGCTTATCTGCTTTTACTCATTTTGATTTTTTTTTTAATTTTTTTTTTTATATTTTGTTCTTTGTCGGTTCGTTTTAGAAAAAACCCGTCAGTGTTTCCTGTTTTGCAGTAACGTGATAAGTGCTAGATGTTCCACAGGTTGCCGTATTTCATCACTTTATACAGCAGTGGATATCACACTTGGCCTTGAGCCTCACGAGCACGGCGTGTGTTTCGGATGACCTCACTGGCGCTCAGGTGCTGTGTTGTTGGCTTCAGCAGTTTGATATTTTCCCCCATGTCCACCACTGTACTAGGATTCAGATCCACGGTTTCATAGGTTTTATATCTAATTGGGGCGTATTGCATCTCTGGTCCAGTGCGTTACATTCACTTACCACAGGACTGGTAAACCTCCCCCAATGCCAGTGCACAGCCCCTAGGATGCCCCCTCGACTCTCACCTGTACTGGGCTTCTTCACTTGTGGCTTCATCCAAGATTCTTTTCTTTTTTGTCTTGTAGTGTTCTGACAATGTTTGCTCCAAATTCTACTTAAAAAAAAAAAAAAAAGTATAATGTATAAACTTTCCTCAATGTAAAAAAAATGCCCATTAACCATTCTATTTGCAACTTTTTTACTTTTTTAGCCTAAAAATCATGTTTTGCTAATATGTGCAAAAATAGGATATAAACACCAAAAAGTGCAGAAATGTAATAATACTTCTCAGGGTTAGTGGAGCGCAGGAGATGTCCACATTGAGTACATACACATTGTAAATATCCAACATATACAGATGCGTCTCACAAAATTACAATATCCAAAAGTTAATTTATTTCTGTTCTTCTATACAAAAAGTGAAACTCGTATATTAGAGTCATTACAGACAGAGTGATCCATTTCAAGTGTTTATTTCTGTTAATGTTGATGATTATGGCTTACAGCCTATGAAAACCCAAAAGTCATTATCTCATTAAATTAGAATACATTATAACACCAGCTTGAAAAATCATTTTAACAGCCGAAATGTTGGCCTTCTGAAATGTCTGTTCAGTAACTGCACTCAATACTTGGTCGGGGCTCCTTTTGCATCAATTACTGCATCAATGCAGCGTGGTATGGAGGCGATCAGCCTGAGGCACTGCTGAGGGGTTATGGAAGCCCAGGTTGCTTTGATCGCAGCCTTCAGCTTGTCTGCATTGCTGGGTCTGGTGTCTCTCATCTTCCTCTTGACAATACTCCATGGGGTGAAGGTCAGGTGAGTTTGCTGCCAATCAAGCACAGTGACACTGTTGTTTTACACCAGGTATTGGTACTTTTGGCAGTGTGGACAGGTGCCAAGTCCTACTGGAGAATCAAATTGAGAGATTGATTGGGAACTTGCAGTGCACATAGGATTAGGCCGTTTCTTTCCCATCTAAGTCGGTATGTAAATTCCGAAACTAATTATTGCCCAACCGGTGTCCAAAATTTACACGCTGTATGTTTTAGAATTTCCGTGCAGAAAATAGCTACATGCACATAACGTGGTTTCCACCACTGGAAAACCTGTCAAAAAACTTCCAAAAGAATGAACGTATGCATGTCTATGGAAAAATGATTAATCTATGCTCTGCTAGGGTTCGGAATCTAAAGCAGTTTTAGGCCTGTCCCACACGTCCAGATAATTCCGGTACCGGAAAAATCGTTACCGAAATTGTCCGTGTGCTCACGTGGCACACGTGCGGCAGCCGTATGCCGCCCGTGTGCCGACTGAGGACCACACGGACCGTGCAGGAGACAGCGCTACAGTTAAGTGCTGTCCCCTGCGTGCGGTACTGAAGCCGGTATTCATCCCTTCTTCCCAGCAGCGTTCGCTGGAAAGAAGGAATGAATAATCTTTTTTTTTCTTTTTTTCTTTCCCCTTTAAAAATAAAGTTTTTGCGTCCCCTTCCGCCTTCAATCCCCTGTGCGCACTGTAATGAGCGGGACCACGTGACCGCTCACACCGGGCCTGCTGCCGGCGCTGAGAGGAGACATCACTGGAGCTTCGTGTCGGTGAGTATTTCCTGGAAAAGGGGGGGGGGTTGGGGGGGGGGGTTGGAGGGCGCACAGGGGATGGGAGGCGGGAGGGGACGCAAAAACTTTATTTTTAAGGGGAAAGAAAAAAAAAAAAGATTATTCATTCCTTCTTTCCAGCGAACGCTGCTGGGAAGAAGGGATGAATTCCAGCTTCAGCACCGCACGCGGGGGGGACAGCGTTTACAGTAGCGCTGTCTCCTGCACGGCACACGGACAGCATCCGTGTGCGGTACGTGTTTCACACGGACCCATTGACTTTAATGGGTCCGTGTGATCTGTGCGCTCCCACGAACACTGACATGTCTCCGTGTTTTCCAAACGGACACACGGTCCGTGAAAACATGCTGACATGTGCAGAGACAATTTGATTTTAATGTGTCTACGTGAGTCAGTGTCTCCGGTACGTGAGGAAACTGTCACCTCACGTACTGGAGCCACTGACGTGTGAAACCGGCCTTAAGAAGTATCATGTTCATTGTTCAAAACGGCTTCCAATCTAGATCTACTATATAATTGACTAAGGGTCACTTCCGTCTTTCTGTCTTTCCTTCTTTCTGTCACAGATATTCATTGGTCGTGGCCTCTGTCTGTCATGGAAATCCAAGTCGCTGATTGGTCGCGGCAAAACAGCCACGACCAATCAGCGACAGGCACAGTCCAGAAGAAAATGGCCGCTCCTTCCTCCCTGCAGTCAGTGCCCGGCGCCCGCATACTCCCCTCCAGTCACCGCTCACACAGGGTTAATGCCGGCGGTAACAGACCGCGTTATGCCACGGGTAACGCACTCCATAACCGCTGCTATTAACCCTGTGTGACCAGCTTTTTTACTATTGATGCTGCCTATGCGGCATCAATAGTAAAAAAAAAATGTAATGTTAAAAATAGTAAAAAAACAAAAAACCTGCTATCCTCACCCTCCGTAGTCCGACGATGCGCTCGCGCCTGCCACCATCTTCCGTTCCCGGCGATGCATTGCGAAATTACCCAGAAGACTTAGGTCTCGCGTTTTTTTTTTCTAGGATAAATTTTTGATGCACCATTCATCTTTCAGACGTCTGTACAAATCGGTCTGAGACCGGACCACAATGCACAGATTGGTCCCAGGTCTCTGAAATATATGAAGCTGTCTCGTGTGGGTCGGGAGACCTGCGGCCAATCCTCTGCATTCCTGTCCGATCTCAGACCGATTTGTGCAGATGTCTGTTTGCGCCCTTAGGCCTCTTTACAGATCGGCCTTGTACATTTTGAGTGTGTGAGTAGACCCCATTTTTCTTAATATGCCGTTGTCAGCCTGTCCGTTCCTGGGCGCAGGTGACTGTTCAGACGTCTCGCGCCGCCGCCTTGTCTTCTTTTGTAGACAGGCTGTGCTGCAGGATCGTCTTCCCGGTGCTCTGAATACGACTCCCAGCTGCTCAATTACAGCATTTTACTTCTCTTAAATGGAAGCCGTGAATAGCTGGTAATGAACATGGTGGATTTCTTTCTCTCTTCTCTCGGATATTTCGTGGATAGACTCATTGAAGCCTCTGTCTGAGACTCGTGAACGCTCTGATTAATCAGAATTCATTGAGACGCCTATTCTTGGGCGGAGGGCATTCATTGCCTTGTCACCCTCTTACCCTTTTCTTTTTGTCTCTTTGGTACAGACTTTGAAAAAAAGATATTTAGGTTTTTTTCTTCTTCGTTTTGGAGGTTTCGTTTTCCCTTGTGCATGATTCCACGGATCACACCTTTACTGTGGACTTATTATACCTGCTAATATATGCACAGGATTACATTTATTTGAAAGGTACTTCTTTAAGCAACTGAAGACGTGCGTTCATTAAACTGTATCTCTGGGTAAAAAGTGAAATTTCTGTTTCCGTGATAATTTTCCATCTAGGAAAATCTTGCATGTGCATGGAGAAGATATCTGAGGTTCTCCTGGTCGACATCCTTACATTGCAAAGGGTATCTGTCACCAGATTTTTGCCACGTAATTTGAGGGCAGCATACTGTAAAGACGGAGACCCTGATTCCAGCTTTGTGTCACTTACTGGGCTGCTTGCTGTAGTTTTGATGCAATAACTGTTTCATCAGCAGGAGATTATCACTAGACTAGTAAACCTGCTGCCATGTAGTCCTCCATATTCATAAGCTTTGAATGACCCAGCCCCCCCCACCCCCCACTGATTGGCCCAGTAAGTTACACATTGCTGTAATCAGGGTCTCTGTCTCTATATTATTTCTGCCTATGCACAGTGTAAACAGAAAGCTGCCAATCAATGTTGTGTGCGCGGTTATACGGGGCTCAGCATTCAGAGAACTGCTAGATACACAGCAGAAAAAAGTTTTTATCAAAATGACAGCAAGCAGCCTAATAAGTGACACATCAGTTGGAATCCGGGTCTCTGTCTCTACATTAACAATAAATAATAATAATAATAATTATGCTGCTCTCAGATTAGGTGGCAAAAGTATGGTTACAGATTCCATTTAATGGTTTTGTCATGACTCCTCTGAATTGTCACTTACATAAATTTCATGTTTTGGTTCTTATTTTATACTAATCCTGAGTAAAGTCTTATTAACGGGTTAGTGATTTTTTTTTTCACATCTTGATCAGCGTGCCCGATCTGTTTCTGCTGTTTCCCATCTGTATGTTTTTATTGACCATTCCACTTAAATGGACAAGTATTTTCCAGGCCACAATGTTTTTTTTTTTTTTTTAAATCCTGACCACCAATGGGAAAATATAAATGACGCCTGAATCTCCCCTCCGAATGTAATTAGTCTCCGTGCTGTCAGCAAACAGACGACAAACATGGATGCGCGAATAAAGCTTTGTGACCTTTAGGCTATGTGCACACATTGCGTTTTTTTCCGTGTTTTTTCCCGATAAAAACGCTATAAAACCGAAAAAAAAACGCATACAATAAGCATCCCATCATTTAGAATGAATTCCGCATGTTTTGTGCACATGATGCGTTTTTTTCCGCGAAAAAAAAACGCATCGCGGTAAAAAACGCAGCATTGTCATTAATTTTGCGTTTTTTTTTTTTGCGGATTTCCCACTACAAAATGCATTGGGAAATGTCCGGAAAAAAAAGCGGCAAAACCACGGCAAAAACGCATGCGGTTTTCTAGCGGATTTCTTGCAGAAATACAATACCCTGCGGTTGCATAATTTACTCTCCATTGTTTCTGATATGTCTCGGATCCTAAACTAAGCTGCCTTTACCAAATGGATTGCCCTAAGGAAATTCCTAATCTTCGTCCACTGGAGATTTATTCACACAGTATAGTCGGATAAAAATAGAAATGTTGCAGACGTATTTTTGGACGATGGCTCTTTACCGCGTATTCGAGGCAGTATTCTCCCCACGCTTCGCTCACATGCCAGCTGTGCCCTATATATGAAAAGCTTTTTGTGCATTACAAAGCAGGTTGTATTTTGATGCAAGGCTTATTAAAATGCCATCAGGGCGCACGTGATGTCCAGTCTGTGGGGATCTCTATAAATAGCTCTGGCGGAGAAGCTGCGCAGAGACGCTTCCGCCAGCAAGATGCGGAGATTGCAGCCTCCAGAAAGCGGAGGGGAGGAGAGAGCCACGGCTGCGGCCCTCGTACAAGAAGCAGACAGGTGGTTTTGGATCATGTCCCGCTTTTGTGGGTTATCGTTGCGTCTAGTTAAATGCTTCCTAATGCATTTAATTGATTTATCGATGCTCTGGACGCCATTTTCAATTTCTCATGAAAAGCGTATAAAAGAACGCCTTGCTACAAATGTGATCAGCTCCGTGTCCCTGCGGTAACTCATACAGTCAATGTTGTTTTGGGATTTATAGGATGTTGCCACCTCTTGAAAGTAATAATCCTAAAAGAAAAGCCTCGCCCACATGATTTGGGATTGAACGACAACAAAAAATGACAACCAAAAAAAAGGATCTCAAATTGCATTGAGCTGTTTCAGGATTTTTGCCCCTCATCAGTGCTGTGTAGGAGGCCGGATGGCTGAGTGAGAGGCTTTTGATTGAGGCTTTAGGGGGTAAAGTTTATCCAAAACGAGTGTCAAATTGACGTAGGGAGACTTAATGGCTATGAAATGCAATGAGGCTGTTTCCTACGTTGCACTGATGAGGGGCAGGGAAAGCTTTGTACAATTTGGAGTCTGGGTCATTTTCATATTCTAAGCATGCGGCAAGGCCCTTCAAGGGGTTGATATTGAGTTCTAGGATTGCTACTTTCAATAGGTATTGAGACCCTTTATATAGGCTATTTGCATATTTGATTTGCCAGGGAGCATTGCATGGCTTACAAGTCTCACTACACCAATTTGGCACTCACCTTAGTATGACCCTTGTTGAATGGCAGACATAAGTTTATTTTTTCCCCCTGATTCTGTGTCTATTGCTTTTGTCCCAAGTTTCATTCTTGTGTTCTGATAGGCCCAGGACAAGGGGAAAAAGACCCAGACCAAAATGAGTGCTATAAAGTATACAGCGTAAAACAGGAGAATGAATAAAAAAAATCATGGTGGACAGCATATGCCAAGCTTCAGTTTACGGGACCTCGTGGAGTCAACTCTTAACACTTCCTGGGAACTCTAGTTACCTTGTATATTGCGCACGCCCATGCCAAATGCAAATAGACTGTGTGCGAAATCTCAAAATTGAATTGAATGACTTGGCATACGCTGGCAATCCATGACCATTCATTTTACTCATTACTTTGCATAAAATCCGTGACAAATCTGTTTAAAATCTATGACAGATATGAAATGTTGTCTTTTTTTTTTTAGAAAATCAATAGCATGTTTTTAAGGAGTACCAAGTACTTATATACATGCTCTGTAGTGACCAGTGCTGTGGAGTCGTAGTGGAGATGAATCTGTGCTGCACTTTATGTACACGCTCAGTAGTGACCATTGCTGTGGAGATGAATCTGTGCTGCACTTTATGTACACGCTCAGTAGTGACCATTGCTGTGGAGATGAATCTGTTCTGCACTTTATGTACATGCTCAGTAGTGACCAGTCCTGTGGAGATGAATTTGTGCCGCACTTTATGTACATGCTCTGTAGTGACCAGTGATGTGGGGTCGTAGTGGAGATGAATCTGTGCTGCACTTTATGTACACGTTCAGTAGTGACCAGTGATGTGGGGTCATAGTGGAGATGAATCTGTGCTGCACTTTATGTACATGCTCTGTAGTGACCAGTGATGTGGGGTCGTAGTGGAGATGAATCTGTGCTGCACTTTATGTACACGTTCAGTAGTGACCAGTGATGTGGGGTCATAGTGGAGATGAATCTGTGCTGCACTTTATGTACATGCTCTGTAGTGACCAGTGATGTGGGGTCGTAGTGGAGATGAATCTGTGCTGCACTTTATGTACACGCTCAGTAGTGACCATTGCTGTGGAGATGAATCTGTGCTGCACTTTATGTACACGCTCAGTAGTGACCATTGCTGTGGAGATGAATCTGTTCTGCACTTTATGTACATGCTCAGTAGTGACCAGTCCTGTGGAGATGAATTTGTGCCGCACTTTATGTACATGCTCTGTAGTGACCAGTGATGTGGGGTCGTAGTGGAGATGAATCTGTGCTGCACTTTATGTACACGTTCAGTAGTGACCAGTGATGTGGGGTCATAGTGGAGATGAATCTGTGCTGCACTTTATGTACATGCTCTGTAGTGACCAGTGATGTGGGGTCGTAGTGGAGATGAATCTGTGCTGCACTTTATGTACACGTTCAGTAGTGACCAGTGCTGTGGAGATGAATCTGTGCTGCACTTTATGTACATGCTCAGTAGTGACCAGTGCTGTGGGGTCGTAGTGGAGATGAATCTGTGCTGCACTTTATGTACACGTTCAGTAGTGACCAGTGCTGTGGAGATGAATCTGTGCTGCACTTTATGTACATGCTCAGTAGTGACCAGTGCTGTGGGGTCGTAGTGGAGATGAATCTGTGCTGCACTTTATGTACACGTTCAGTAGTGACCAGTGCTGTGGAGATGAATCTGTGCTGCACTTTATGTACATGCTCAGTAGTGACCGGTGCTGTGGAGTAGTAGTGGAGATGAATCTGTGCTGCACTTTATGTACATGCTCCGTAGTGACCGGTGCTGTGGACTCGGAGTCAGGGAAATTGAGGAGTCGGAGGTTTGGCTTAGTGACTCCACAGCCCTAGATTCAACACAGGTTTTTTTCCAGTGTGGACTTTCTTATGCTCCATGATGTACAGGTCCTTCTCAAAAAATTAGCATATAGTGTTAAATTTCATTATTTACCATAATGTAATGATTACAATTAAACTTTCATATATTATAGATTCATTATCCACCAACTGAAATTTGTCAGGTCTTTTATTGTTTAAATACTGATGATTTTGGCATACAACTCCTGATAACCCAAAAAACCTGTCTCAATAAATTAGCATATCAAGAAAAGGTTCTCTAAACGACCTATTACCCTAATCTTCTGAATCAACTAATTAACTCTAAACACATGCAAAAGATACCTGAGGCTTTTATAAACTCCCTGCCTGGTTCATTACTCCAATCCCCCATCATGGGTAAGACTAGCGACCTGACAGATGTCAAGAAGGCCATCATTGACACCCTCAAGCAAGAGGGTAAGACCCAGAAAGAAATTTCTCAACAAATAGGCTGTTCCCAGAGTGCTGTATCAAGGCACCTCAATGGTAAGTCTGTTGGAAGGAAACAATGTGGCAGAAAACGCTGTACAACGAGAAGAGGAGACCGGACCCTGAGGAAGATTGTGGAGAAGGACCGATTCCAGACCTTGGGGAACCTGAGGAAGCAGTGGACTGAGTCTGGTGTGGAAACATCCAGAGCCACCGTGCACAGGCGTGTGCAGGAAATGGGCTACAGGTGCCGAAATGGGCTACAGAGAAGCAGCACTGGACTGTTGCTAAGTGGTCCCAAGTACTTTTTTCTGATGAAAGCAAATTTTGCATGTCATTCGGAAATCAAGGTGCCAGAGTCTGGAGGAAGACTGGGGAGAAGGAAATGCCAAAATGCCTGAAGTCCAGTGTCAAGTACCCACAGTCAGTGATGGTGTGGGGTGCCATGTCAGCTGCTGGTGTTGGTCCACTGTGTTTCATCAAGGGCAGGGTCAATGCAGCTAGCTATCAGGAGATTTTGGAGCACTTCATGCTTCCATGAAGATGAAGATTTCATTTTTCAGCACGACCTGGCACCTGCTCACAGTGCCAAAACCACTGGTAAATGGTTTACTGACCATGGTATTACTGTGCTCAATTGGCCTGCCAACTCTCCTGACCTGAGCCCCATAGAGAATCTGTGGGATATTGTGAAGAGAAAGTTGAGAGACGCAAGACCCAACACTCTGGATGAGCTTAAGGCCGCTATTGAAGCATCCTGGGCCTCCATAACATCTCAGCAGTGTCACAGGCTGATTGCCTCCATGCCACGCCGCATTGAAGCAGTCATTTCTGCCAAAGGATTCCCGACCAAGTATTGAGTGCATAACTGAACATTATTATTTGATGGTTTTTTTGTTTGTTATTAAAAAACACTTTTATTTGATTGGATGGGTGAAATATGCTAATTTATTGAGACAGGTTTTTTGGGTTATCAGGAGTTGTATGCCAAAATCATCAGTATTAAAACAATAAAAGACGTGACAAATTTCAGTTGGTGGATAATGAATCTATAATATATGAAAGTTTAATTGTAATCATTACATTATGGTAAATAATGAAATTTAACACTATATGCTAATTTTTTGAGAAGGACCTGTATATCACGGGGTTCCTGACTGCTGTTTTCCCCTAGGTTCCAGACACATGGGCTCTTTGAGCAGCACAAAATATTAGTTCTAAAGGGAGGTCAGGACCGGTATATAGAGGACACTTACGGCCTCTATATACAAACACGCCGTTTACAGTGGGACGGACCCGACTGATGTGCATGGAGACTTCCCCGACCTCCTCTATCCATGGAGTCTCCACACACATCAGGAAGACGACAGGTCAGAAGAATTTGGCAGGTGGAATTTTGAAGTCCGATTGATTGTGTTTTCAATACAAAGACCCCAATGTGTACGGGGAATGCGGGACAGATCGCTGTCTGACAAATGGATTTTCACCCACCAAGTCTGTCATCCTTTTTGATTTTTTTTGGGGGGGTGATGGCCCTTAATGCCTTATCCAGGACGGGTGCATTGCAGCCTCTAGTTGTCTCGCCCAAGCTTGTCTTCTCCAGACATTTATATTTAGAGCAGTATGGAAGTAAAGATAGGGTAGCGTTCCCTGGATGGAGTTGAAAGGATTGCTTGGACACCCTCAACATTAACTTGTCGATGTCCAGAATAGACTTGTGCTGACCAGACGACATGTGAATAAAACTGATTTTTTTTTTTCCCACAGTCCTCTCCATCTCTGCCTCCTCCTCCTGTACATTATTTCATTTCCCCCTTTCCACTGGCTTTCTTTTCTTCTGTGAAGGGCTTGCTTGTGAAGTCCTGGGAACCGCGCTCTCTCCGCGTTTTGCGTGCTCCTGCATTTTAATCTGTCGGCTCCCTGCGCCGTCTCTTTCTGAGCTATTTATAGCCTCCGCCTCCTGGGTTTTTTATTCCAGTCGGCAGCTGCACCGTATTGTCATCAAACTGCCCCAGAATGAATAGCCTTTTCTGCTGTATCCCCCCTCCTCCTGGAAGGGTCTCGTTCATCACAGGTCCTTCTCGCCAAATTCAAACCAAGAACCTTTTTTTCCCTTATTAATTATTTGGATGAGGCAGGTGTTCTCCAGAGACTCCATGACATTCACATACTGAATCCTTAAAGGCTGGGGCTCCTAGAGCATCTCGCCTCCGACACCCCCTCCCCCGAACTGTCTATCCTCTTCAGGACGAGTGTACCCTGTGTCCGAGGGGGCTTTACACTTGACAGGCGCCAGCCAAGAGTCATCTCCTCGCTGACCGAAACCCGCTCAGATCAGGCAAGATATCTTCCGATTCTGGTTAATGCACAGCCCCTTGGACTGGATTCCTTCTTGCTCCTGTACATTGTCCTCAGTCATGTTGTTTCTTGTGATGGCTGCGGTGCCGTGTTGCTTTTCACTTGCGTGGCCCCTACTGAGGCTATGACTTCAAGCTGCAGATCTTAAATCCCCTCCTTTTTATTTTCTTTGCAGATGGAATATCTGGTCAGGACCAACCAGTGGAGCTTCTAACGCAAACTCGTGCCAAACACATGCCAAGCACTGGTAAGTCCTGGTGATGTACTATGCTGTATGTTTAGCAGATTCTTTGGCGTATTAATGAGCAGTTCCACCCTAATAAAAAGAATGCATTGCTTAATCTGCACCACAAGACTGCATGGCAAGCGAAGGTTTCCAAATCCTAAGAGACGACTTCTCCCCTCGGGGAAACAGCTGGGGAAATGGGCTAAAATATTTTTTACAACTGTTCAGAAGGCCTAATAAAAGCTTGAATGGAGCTATATTATTTATGATTTTTCTTTTATTTATTTTATGTCTGGGTAGATACTATAAAACTATTGAGATTGCCCTTACCGTTTTCATATGTCCCAGTTGGTTTCCTATTTAAAGGGGATCTGTTGCCTCACGTTACATGTATGTTTTGCTTATTCATTTTATTGTTCATGAAATAATAATTTTGGAGAACCTTTTGTTATTTCTGTATGTTGTCATTTTTTTTTGTTCTTCCATCCAAGAAATGCATGCATATTTTGACAAACGGGGTATTATTTTTGCTCTTGGTGAAGGGTGTGTCCCTAGACAGTCTAATTATCCTAGCACTGATTGGAGAATGTCAGACTTTGTGGACACGCCTCCGACTGATAAAGGGCAGACTATGTAATGTAAAGACCTGCCCCCGATTTGTAAAGGGCAGACTTTGTAAAGAGATGCCCCTGACTGATAAAGGGCAGACTTTGTAAAGACACACCCGACTGGTAAAGGGCAAACTTTGTAAAGACACGCCCCCAATTGGCAAAGGGCAGACTTTGTAAAGACACGCCCCTGACTACAAAGTCTGCCCTTTACCAAAGACATGCCCCTGATTGGTAAAGGGCAGACTTTGTAAAGACACGCCCCCCCGATTGGCAAAGGGCAGACTTTGTAAAGATACGCCCCTGACTGGTAAAGGGCAGACTTTGTAAAGACATGCCCCTGATTGGTAAAGGGCAGACTTTGTAAGGACACGCCCCCGATTGGTAAAGGGCAGATTTTGTAAAGACATGCCCCTGATTGGCAAAGGGCAGACTTTGTAAAGATACGCCCCTGACTGGTAAAGGGCAGACTTTGTAAAGACATGCCCCTGATTGGTAAAGGGCAGACTTTGTAAGGACACGCCCCCGATTGGTAAAGGGCAGATTTTGTAAAGACATGCCCCTGATTGGCAAAGGGCAGACTTTGTAAAGACATGCCCCTGATTGGTAAAGGGCAGACTTTGTAAGGACATGCCCCTGATTGGTAAAGGGCAGATTTTGTAAAGACATGCCCCTGATTGGCAAAGGGCAGACTTTGTAAGGACACGCCCCCGATTGGTAAAGGGCAGACTTTGTAAAGACATGCCCCTGATTGGTAAAGGGCAGACTTTGTAGAGACACGCCCCTGATTGACAAAGGGCAGACTTTGTAAAGACACGACCCCGATTGGCAAAGGGCAGACTTTGTAAAGACACGACCCCGATTGGCAAAGGGCAGACTTTGTAAAGACACGACCCCGATTGGCAAAGGGCAGACTTTGTAAAGACACGACCCTGACTGGTAAAGGGCAGACTTTGTAAAGACACGCCCCTGATTGGTAAAGGGCAGACTTTGTAACGACACGCCCCTGATTGGTAAAGGGCAGACTTTGTGAAGACACGACCCCGATTGGTAAAGGGCAGACTTTGTGAAGACACGCTAAATGGTCTCTGTTGAGATCAAAACTGCTTCCTGAGTAATGTGCTCTCAAATTTGTGACTTTACTTCCATAAAAAAAGAAACTGTAGTTTTTTGTTGCTTTTTTTTTCCTTATAAACTTGAGTTACTAATAGCTGACATCGCTTGTTGATGAGGTTACTTTGACCCGAGATAAGCTCACGATGACCAGATTGGATTTTAGTAATATTTTTTGCAGTGCCAGAGCCCCTTCCTTTGCCAAACGGTAATCTAAACTGTTACTTGCGTGCTGTGATTATTATAAACGATCTGACCGCTATGGCGGTATTTGCTCCCTGGAATTCCGCATGGTGTGTTCATGATTCTTACTTGGATGTGGAAGTGCGCTACAGAAGGGTTTCCCATATACAGAGCACATTATTTGGCAGTCATTCAGTGCTGAAGATAAATGAATTCTTTACTCTCTCGGACTTTGCATAATATCTTGTAATGGTTCTTATTTTTAGGAGGATCTACAAAGTGTAAACAGGTTAGCTGCGCTTTAAATAAAGCAATCTTATAACAGGTTTCTACACACAGGACTACGGTGTAGATCCTACCTAAGGCCGGAAAACCCCATTAACCCTCATATCTGATTATTCACCAGTGATTAGCCACATGGACATTAAAGGGAACCTGTCGCCACCAAAATCGAAGGTGAGCTAAGCCCACCGGCATCAGGGGCTTATCTACAGTATTCTGTAATGCTGTAGATAAGCCCCCGATGTATCCTCAAAGATGAGAAAAAGAGGTTAGATTATACTCAGCCAGGGGCGGTCCCGCTGCGGTCCTGTCCGATGGGTGTCGCGGTCCGGGGCCTCCCATCTTCTTACGATGTCGTCCTCTTCCTGTCTTCACGTTGCGGCTCCGGCGCAGGCGTACTTTGTCTGACCTGTTGAGGGCAGAGGAAAGTACTGCAGTGCGCAGGCGCCAGGAGAGGTCAGAGAGGCCCGACGCCTGCGCACTGCAGTACTTTGCTCTGCCCTCAACAGGTCAGATAAAGTACACCTGCGCCGGAGCGTGAAGACAAGAGAACGTTCATAGTAAGAAGATGGGAGGCCCCGGACCGGACCGCGACGCCCATCGTACCAGGACCGCCCCCGGGAGAGTATAATCTAACCTCTTTTTCTCATCTTTTAGGATACATCGGGGGCTTATCTACAGCATTACAGAATGCTGTAGATAAGCCCCTGATGGCGGTGGGATTAGCTCACCTTCGATTTTGGGGGTGACAGGTTCCCTTTAAAGAGCTATATAACTTGTCCCTATTTCCTATCTTGGGGCTATTCACACATATTGGGTTTAGGTCCCAAATCGATGCAGGTTCCATCTTAAGGCCAAGTTTACATGTTCAGTATGTTACATGAGTATTTGTAAGCCAAAATCAGGAGTGGAACAATCAGGGGAAAAGTACTATAGAGACACGTCAACACTTCTAGCTTTATCACCCACTTCTGGTTTTGACTTGCAAATACTGATGACCAAATACTCAACATGTGAGTAAAGGTACCGTTACACTCAGCAACTTTCCAACGATCACGACCAGCGATACGACCTGGCCGTGATCGTTGGAAAGTCCTTGTGTGGTCGCTGGAGAGCTGTCACACAGACAGCTCTCCAGCGACCAACAATGCCGAAGCCCCCGGGTAACCAGGGTAAACATCGGGTTACTAAGCGCAGGGCTGCGCTTAGTAACCCGATGTTTACCCTGGTTACCATTGTAAATGTAAAAAAAAAAACACTACATACTTACATTCCGGTGTCTGTCACGTCCCCCGGCGTCAGCTTCCCGCACTGACTGTGAGCGCCGGCCGTAAAGCAGAGCACAGCGGTGACGTCACCGTCGCTCACAGTCAGTGCGGGAAGCTGACGGCGAGGGACGTGACAGACACCGGAATGTAAGTATGTACTGTTTTTTTTTTTTTTACATTTACAATGGTAACCAGGGTAAACATCGGGTTACTAAGCACGGCCCTGCGCTTAGTAACCCGATATTTACCTTGGTTACCAGTGAACACATCGCTGAATCGGTGTCACACACGCCGATCTAGCGATGACAGCGGGTGATCCAGCGACGAAATAAAGTTCTGGCCTTCTAGCTCCGACCAGCGATGTCACAGCAGGATCCTGATCGCTGCTGCGTGTCAAACACAACGAGATCGCTATCCAGGACGCTGCAATGTCACGGATCGCTATCGTTGTAATGTTGTTCAGTGTGAAGGTACCTTTAAAAAGACGGAGAATCTGTCCTAATGGAAATACAATGCATCCATATTGAGACATTTTTTGATCTTTATGACATTTCACGGAGACGTCAGAAGATGGAATTCCCAAATTTTTAGAAATTAAGACAAAACTGTTTAAACTGTAATCAGAAACTGATCTATTATTTAAATTAGGCTTTTATGCTAAATCTGCTTTAAAATAATCCTGTTCTGTACAGAAGACTTTTCAGCAGTCTAAATCCATCCATGTGTCAAGGGCCCGAGTTTGGATAGTCATGCACGGACTAGCCGCAGGTTTCCTGACACCTTACTTTTGTGGTCCCCGCTGTTATTGCAATGATGACACTATTCCCACAATTACGTGTGATATTTGCATCTATGGCACATGTAGCCAGTGAGTAACTGGAAATGATGCACTCAATGTCATCACTGTAGGACCACCATGGACCACCAGACCTGTGGGGCTTTAAACAGGGGATATTAATTTTTTGCACCATTTTTTTGCTCTGTGGCAGTTGTTTTAAGGCCTCTGACAACCCTTTACTATCTCGATGGTGACTGTGATGGCATTGGCTTGGAGGTAGGGAAATCTTTGCGGCAATGGGACCACCTGGGGCCCCCTTTCTTCTCGGTGGTGACCCTAGTGCCCAGACCTTTATTTTCTAAAATAAGAATTTAAGGAGAATCTGCCAACTAAATAATGTGCCAATAGACAGTGTCTTGACCCAGGTGTTACGTTTCTTAGGCAATTTGTAGTGTTACCACTGGGCACCGCTTATCCTCAAATTTGACCTTGTTGGGTTTTTTTTTTTTTTTACCGCCATCTAAATTGATGCTTTTCTTGCCTGGCGGTGAAGCAATTTGTGGCTTTCTGTACAAGATCATGAAATGTTTTTGTGCTCAGCACTTTTCGTTGACATTCGAGCACAGGTTGCAGCTGTTCCCAGGGCAGAGAAATATTATCTAATCCAGCCTTGGTCCATGGGTTTTGATACTGCCTGCTACAGGAGCAGCTCTTGATAGCATCATATCTGTGACAGTCTCCAGGGTGTGTGATTCACCTGGTGAGTCACCTTCCTGCCGACGGAGGCGTGCGGCACCATACGGAGCATCTTTGGAACACGTTATCCTGTCTAATGAGGGAAGCAGAAGACAGGCTGGAGTGGGCGACTGCTTCGGGGACATGAATGAGCTTCCGATGACACCAATACGGTGACAACAGGTTGAGCTCCCACCCTTTCTCTGACGGAAATAACCCCACAGTCTGGCTTTTACTGTGATTATATTTCTACTAGTGATTGCGTGCCATGTATCTTATACTCTGGCAAAATTAGTGTCTTTCTAGGGTTTCTAACGTGAAAATTCAAATGCCCCACAAATACCAAACCAATATGGATTATCTACTATCTGGACATGCTCCATCTGTCAGATATTGTGCTGAAACATTTTTCAAAAATGAACATGAGGTTCTTGATGAACATTTTAATTAAAATGTTTAAGCCCAATGCTTAAGTGTAGGACTGCATGGAGGTCCCCACCACAAAAATGCACCCCCAACGAGAGCCACTTAGCTGCTCAACAGCTCCTCTAGGCTCTGGACCACACAACTTCGTAGACACACTAGCGCAGCAGCAAGTGAACTGACCTCAAAAACTCGCCATTCCCCTGTGGCCTCGGACAACAAGTGGAGAGCAAATCGGTCAGACCTTAGTTATAGTCTATTGCTAAATGAAATACTTGCTAGTGCTGTGTCTTGTGGGGTGGTGTGTTAGCATGGGTGCTCTTGATCACTTTGGTCACTTCCTATGTGGGTACGGTGTTGTGGTGGTACACCGAATCAGAAAACTGCCGGAGAGGTCGCTGTGACATGGCAATGGGCTTATACACTTTGATCAAAATCAAAGATCCTCATGTTCACTTTTGAAAAATGTGCTTAGTCACAGTAGAGCAATATATAATATTCAGTGCCTCTTTCATGGTATACTGTTTACTGTACGATTGATTGGAAAGTGAGTACAGCTTAGCCGGGAGGTGGCATGGTGGACGGCTACCAACAAATTTATCAAATGTGGTGTAAAACATGAGAGAGATGTTCTCCAGTCCCCAACTAGAGTGAATTCTTTCTAGTTGCACATGGAGGCTGAATGATGCTCAAATTCATTAAAATGTGTGTGCCTGCTAATTAAATTGGTGCATCTTACTCCTCATTGAGACTGGCATGGGAATCGACAGTCTTGATGAATCGGTCTATTCCTCCTGACCCCCTGTGCTTCGCTCACTGTGTATGGCATCTCATTGGGGAGTGGAGAGTAAGCTCCAACTTATCTCTCAAGAGCAAAAGCAATGGACATGTTAAAAACCAATATATGGTACCATTGTAGCTCTTATTTTCCCCAACACTGGAGAATTGTGGCTCCACCATACACAATTGTGTGGTTCTGCTGATATTGGAGAGTTCAGCCAACATTCATCTAATGTGTATGGCCGACTATGATTCCTGATAATCTAGCATGAAACAAAAATCGTCCTGTGGAAAATTAACAGGAAGTTTGAGAATCTGTGTACTACGATTAAGGCTGGAATTACATACAGCTCTTGTTACTATTTTCAGTGACTGTTATACTTTAATCCAAAGTCAAAACTAAATCCAACATGACGGGAAAGTGTAAAGAAAAGACTTATGGTGCAGTTTTGTAGCCAACCATGAACAAACTAATACCATCCACAAAAACTACACAAAATCCATCCACAAAAACTACACAAAATCCATCCACAAAAACTACACAAAATCCTTCCACAAAAACTGCATCAACTCCATCCCCAAAAACTGCACCAACTCAATCCACAAAAACTGCACCACAACCATCCACAAAAACTGCACCACATCCATCCACAAAAACTGCACCACAACCATCCACAAAAACTGCACCAAAACCATCCACAAAAACTGCACAAAATCCATCCACAAAAACTGCACCACAACCATCCACAAAAACTGCACCAACACCATCCACAAAAACTGCACCAACACCATCCACAAAAATTGCCTAAATGTTGCACGACTGCAGGTTTTCCACCACGGCTCAGGCACATTGCGTATATACAAGCTGTGCCGTGTTCTCAAGTCTGTTGCCTGCATTCATTGTACATATTACTGATTTTTAGTCTTTTTCCAGCTTTCATGTTGATGCCCTGGATATAGCGGCGCTGCCCTCATACTTTTGTATGGTATTGGGTTATGTAGTTTTAGAAGTGACGTTTTGTCTCCATCCTTACTTTCACCATGTTTCTCATTCACTGACCACCAACCACATCGGCATCCTTCCTTCAGAGGCCACTGTGTCCTGGATTGTGGGAAGAGTTGGTGTGGGGTAATGTGCCCTATTATAATGGCACAGTGCGGAAGGCTCCATTCGACATGCTGAATACGTCCTTTGTGTGTCTGTTAACGTCACCACTCTGACTACTTTCGTAAGCCTCGGGAGATAAACCCAACAGAGCAGCTTGGGGACTGGGAGCTGGGGGAGCTCCCCCTGGGAAAAAGAGAAGCTGGCTTTGTTTTCAGGAGGGCTCAGTGTCAAAGTGCCCTGTATGACATGCCTGACCCTCCCCCGCCTTCCTGTCATCTCTTTCTAACAAGTTTACTCTTCGGGGTGGTTGGTGAACAAGAGTCACAAGTGACGCATCCACCACTGAACACAATGCTTTGTGATTGTGCATCACATCTAGGCAGCTGCGTGCCCTTATAATGCCTACAATTTTATGAGCTCTCTCCTTGCATGTAGCAGAGCTTCCAGCGTTGATCTCAGCCTCCACATGGACAGCATGCTGCGATGGCTCCATTTCCTCTTATTAACACTTTTTCTGCCAAAAGACCCAAACGGTTGCTCTGGCATCGTGGAGATAACAGACACTCTGCAGTCATCAGTTTTGGCACCTAGTGCAGAAATCTTGTGACAAATACAATTTTATTTTGTTACATCTTGTGTTTCATTGGGTGGTTTATTGTTTTTCATGTTTTTAGCTTTGTATTTAGTAAATGTGATCCAAT
Source organism: Ranitomeya imitator (assembly GCF_032444005.1). NCBI lineage: Eukaryota > Metazoa > Chordata > Amphibia > Anura > Dendrobatidae > Ranitomeya > Ranitomeya imitator. Next base: position 58,304,871 of record NC_091288.1, read on the forward strand.
ATTGCGTATGCCATGTTCTTTATACATGGCACCATAGCCGACTTCTAACATGGGCTACAACTTGGGAGTTTTAGCTAGAGCTTTGGGTTCCGGGCTCGAGAAAGATCCTCGGAAGTGTTAAGACTAAAGTGTTTAAAAATTGGATCTGATCATTTGGATAGTTTAAAAAGTTATGGGTCTACAGAAACTTTTTTTCTTTTGTTCTTTAGGATATCAGGGTCTCCAAGAAGTATATTGTAGACCAAAAAGTACTAAGGGTTTTTTTTTTTTTTTTTTTGCTTCCATAGTTGATGTAAGTGCTGCACTGCCACTCCAAGTGGCTTCCGGCACGCTTCCTATGGACCTCCGACTGGATCCCCAATATGCCATCTCGGGGTCAGAGGGCACCGGGAGGGAGCAGCAGCTGCAGCAAGAACTACTGGCACTGAAGCAGAAGCAGCAAATCCAGCGGCAGCTCCTTATAGCCGAGTTTCAGAGGCAACACGAGCAGTTGTCCAGACAACACGAGGCCCAATTACATGAGCATGTAAAGGTAAGAGATGGCTAATCAATGGATGTTCTCCCGAGAGCCTCCTGATGATATTGACTTGTCACTAACCTGATTGGTGGTGGGGGGATGTCACTTAACAGCAGCAACAAGAGCTTCTTGCCATGAAACATCAGCAGGAGCTTCTGGAGCACCAGAGAAAACTGGAGCAACATCGGCAGGAGCAAGAGATGGAAAAACAGCAACGGGAACAAAAACTAATGCAGCTGAAGAATAAAGAAAAGGGAAAAGAAAGTGAGTGGAGGGTGGATTGATGTTTGCAGATGGTTTCAGGAAATCACTAATATGGCGGTTTCTATCTATATTGGCTTTTTTTCTATACCCTAAAAATGAGTGGAATGCAAAATGTCATCAATTGTCCCAACATGCAGGATGGGCTGAATTGGTGGTAATAAAATAATGCCACCCCACTTGCAAGCTGCCGACCACCTTGGGAAGACAGTTGACCATTTACTAGTAGCGGGTACAGTTGAAATGTAGTTTTATATACGGACATTAACTTGAATGGCTGTCTATATACGGTAATATATGGATGGGCCTGGTCCACCACGGCAAGTGTCTCTGCCTCTTGGCTTTTCTTCTCTCGTAGTAGGGGAGAAGCCCTCTCCAAATCATAGGCTGTAACCAGGCCTGTAGATAAAGGTTGTGGGCATTAATCATTTGGCTATGGTTGGTGTTTATTCCGTATAGATTGCTTGTGTTATCCGTTTTCTTAATTACTACTTTGTTTTGTGGGGTTTACATTCGTAGTTTTGGTTCTTACACATTATTTGCAGGCGCCGTTGCGAGCACCGAAGTCAAAATGAAGTTGCAGGAATTTGTCCTGAATAAGAAGAAGGCTCTTGCCCACCGAAGCCTAAATCACTGTATGTCAAGTGACCCCCGCTTTTGGTAAGTGATAGGAATGTTGAATAAAGAGGACCTGTCACTTGCCAGTGATATCTAATTGTATGATCTGGTATAAATGCCGATGGTCTCTATAATCTGCTGGTGGGTTTTTTCTGCTCCTCTCCATTCCTGGGTTATGGCCCTGAATATAAATCCAGTTTTGTTTGCCAATGGGGCATGGTCCTCTTAAAGACTACCTTAGAAAAGAGTTGAAAACCATGTCCAATTGGCTAACAAGCGCAGATTTACATACTACATACAATGAATCTGGGGCCATATCTCCGGAAGAGAAAAAACTAGAAGATCTAGAAAAATCAAAACCCGCCGTATTCAGGAGAACAGCGGCATTCACACCAGGTTAAAAAAGGTACATATCAATGGTAAAAGGTACATATCAATGGTAAGTTAGAAGTTCTGTTTAAGCTACACTTAGCCTTCTGCTTTATTAGGTAATTAAGAACAGAATTACTAAATTTGTCAAACCCCTTCACATTTTAGCCTGATAGTTGCCAAATTTAGCTCGATAGTTGCCAAATTAACAAATTTGGAAACTGGTCTTCTGCTGTCCAGTAGGCACACAGGAGAACACCCTTAGGCTATGTTCACACATAGCGTCCTGTCCCTGCGGGTTCTCCCGCAGCGGATTTGATAAATCTGCAGGGCAAACCCGCTGCGGTTATCCCTGCAGATTTATCGCGGTTTGTCCTGCGGGTTCCGCTGCGGGATTTTACCCCTACTATTGATGCTGCATATGCAGCAATATGCAGCATCAATAGTAATGTTAAAAATAATAAAATAATGGTATACTCACCCTCTGACGTCCCGATCTCCTCGGTGCTGCAGGCGGCGGTCCGGTTCCAAAGATGCTGTGCGACCAGGACCTTCGTGACGTCACTGTCATGTGACCGCGACGTCACCGCAGGTCCTGGTCGCATAGCAAACCTGACACCGGACGGCCGCGTGCAGCGCTGAGAGGTGAGTATAGCATTATTTTTTATTCTTTTTTTTTTTTTTTTTACACAAATATGGTTCCCGGGGCCTGGAGGAGAGTCTCCTCTCCTCCACCCCAGGTATAACCCGCACATTATCCGCTTACTTCCCGCATGGTGGGCACAGCCCCATGGGGGAAGTAAGAGGATCAATGCATTTCTATGGGTGCAGAATCGCTGCGATTGTGCACAAAGAAGTGACATGCTGCGGGTTGTAAACTGCTGCGTTCCCGTGCGGTTTTTCCCGCAGCATGTGCACAGCGGTTTGCGGTTTCCATAGGGTTTACATGTTACTGTAAACGCTATAGAAACTGCTGCGGACCTGCAGCTGCAAAATCGCCGCGGTTCCGTGGTAAAAACCGCAATGTGTGAACATGGCCTTAACAAGTTTTTTTCCTTTTTCTTTTCTGCAAATAAATGATACAGTAAGTACAGTACATAAAAAGAAAAGACAGACCTTGAAAAAAAAAATCACATTTCATACTCTGTTACATAGGAAGCTGTTAACCATCAGGGTGTCTTGAATTTTGGGAAATTGGTACACTTAGGGGAAACCAAGACATTCTTTGAAAAATTATACAATTGAATACTAAGCCATCTTACTGCTCCAATAGATGGTATCTAGAATAGGCACCATGATAAATGGAAGAAGAAAAAAAGCATCACTTGAGGTGGTGAGTGATAAACTTGGCATCAGTGGCTTACCTTGGGTATATGGGGGCAGTATCCTAAACCGACCACATCGTGGAATAGTGGCTGCGAAATTCAAGAAATTGTTTTGTTTTAGTTTTTTCTTTTTAATTTCTTCTTTTCAGTAAGGAAATATTAGCTTGTAAAATGTAGGTTATAATTTATGATTCCAAGATCTGATAAACCAGTTAATTTGTGTTTTAAGTGGGGTGGGGGGCGGCAATCACTTTTTCACACAGGGCCCTGTTGGTTTCGATTTCTTTTTCCCTTAATAATAAAGAGCTTCATTTAAAAACTGCATTTTGTGATTACTTGTGTTATCTTTGTCTAATATTTACATTTGGTTGGTGATCTGAACCATTTAAGTGTGACAAACATGCAAAATAAGAAATCAGGAAGGGGCGAACACTTTTTCACATGACTATCTAGTGTCTTAAACAAATACTGCTAGGGCAGAGGATTTAGCTGACCCACCACAGGGAAATATTTGCATGGACCATACATTTATTTATGACTAGGTGGTGAAGGGGCTTAGAACAATTGTCCCTTTAGTCTATGCTATAATCTGTCTCTATTTCTTTGCATGTTCTTTTAATCCAACCCTGACCCTTTGTGTCCTATCTCTACAGGAAGACTCAACATAGCTCACTGGACCAGAGTCCACCGCCTCAAGGTGGGGTATCGGGCTCATACCACCATCCTGTGCTCGGAATGTACGACTCAAAGGATGACTTTCCATTAAGAAAGACAGGTGAGACTAAGGCCATGTTCACACCATCCTTTTTTTAATGCGGAATCGCCGCGATTTTCCCGCTGCGGGTCCGCAGCTGTTTTTCATGCAGGGTACATTACACTGTACCTTATGGAAAACAGGAACTGCTGTGCCCACATTGCGGAAAATCGCGAAAAAAGCCGCGCTGAATAGCCGCGGTAAAAAAGAAGTACCATGTCACTTCTTTTTGCGGAACTGCAGCGGTTCTGCACCCATAGACCTCCATTGTGAGGTCAAACCCGCAGTAAAACCCGCAGATGAAAAAAATATCTGTGGGTTTTCTGCGGTTTGTGGTGCAGAACCGCTGCAGTGTGGCTGCCCCCCGTGCCCCAATCCCACCCCCCCATGCTCCGATGCCACCTCCCCGTGCTCCGACGCCTGCCCCCCGTGCCCTCATCCCCCCCCCTTAAACTTACCCGACCTCCCGGTGTCCATCCGGCCGTCTTCTCCCTGGGCGCCGCCATCTTGCAAAATGGCGGGCGCATGCGCAGTGCGCCAGCCGAATCTGCTGGCCGGCAGATTCGTTCCAAAGTGCATTTTGATCACTGAGATAGGTTATATCTCAGTGATCAAAATAAAAAAAATAGTAAATGACCCCCCCCCCCCCCCCCCTTTGTCACCCCCATAGGTAGGGACAATAAAAAAATTAAGAAATTTTTTTTTTTTCCACTAAGGTTAGAATAGAGTTAGGGGTAGGGGTAGGGTTAGGGGTAGGGTTAGGGTATTTTCAGCCATTTTAACCCTAAAAAACTTCCTAGAAAACACACAGACTCTGCATAGAAAACTGCATAAAAAAACGCATCAAAAAAGCACCAAAAAAAGGACCTGCGTTTTCTGCCAAGAGCTGCGGTTTTTAGTCCTGAAAAAAAAGGAGGGAAATCAGGAACGTGTGAACATAGCCTAAAAGAAGGACCTTCTCAGGCTTTCTGCATGCTATGGTTGGTTTATTTAATTTTTTTTTTTTTTACCCGATCATTTGATCCAAACATATGTTGTGTAAATTGGATGCTGACCTATACCAATACCTTTTGGGCCGCTCTCATTTACTTTTGTTAAATTTTAATAAAGAAAAAAAATACTCTTATGTATGGTTTTTGGGACTCTGAAAAGTATAGTAGTCACTTAGTCTTTGCCTTGCTGCTTCCCACCCATATGCATGGCAAAAAGACACATTACAGAAGTTCATGGATACATTACACTAGACTGTGTGTATGTATGTGTGTATATATATATATATATATATATATATATATATATATATATATATATATATATATGTATGTATGTATGTGTGTGTGTATATATGTATATATGTATATATATATATATATATATATATATATATATATATATATATATATATATATATATATATATATATATATATATATATCTCTCTATCTCTCTATCTCTTGAGAAAGGCTCTCCAAGAGCTGAAACGTCGCCATGATGGGCTATTAAACTTGAATGGTGTGCTGCCTTTGACTTCTTGGACTCTATCTATCTATCTATCTATCTATACACAATGTCCAAACACATACATACGGTGTGTGTGTATATATATGTATGTATATATAATCTCATAAAGCGAGAACAAGATCACTATTTCACGATTGATTTTTTTTTTTTTTCCTCTCTGAATTTCATGGGGGGGCCAGAAACCTGGATCGTGAGTGGTCCGCCATGTACACGTGTTGAGTGGTGTATGCTGTGTGTATATCTTTACTATGCTTTTACTGTGGTGCAGACTGTTAGTGCATTAATTACATATGTAAGTGTTTTCCTCCTCTGAGTACCCCTCTCATTGATTCCTTTCACTCTTCTCACTCCCATATTTATACATTTGTTATTTTCCTGGTCTCGTTGCCTCTTCACGCCGCCCACAACCTCCATTCCCATTTCCCTGTGCGTGCTTTACAAGTAGTTACAGGAATGCTTGTAAATAATTAATGTAGCAATAGTATATTTATTTGCTGTGGTCTTCCCAGGCAGTGGGCTGAGCTGGTTCCGTGGGTTTAGACGGGTACCAGCGGAAGCTTTCACCAGTATTACAGCTATTGATTGTAGTTAATGTGGATGTTTAAATTCCATCTTCTTGGTGGACGCTCAGACGTGTGAGGACTCCCTGGGTTTACAGCAATGTGTCTCGTTATTAGTGATGGTAAAACATTGCCTGCTTAATGCAATCTGAGCCAATTATGGGCATTTTTACTGCACAGGATGAAAAAAGCCCCAGACCTGTAAAGTGCCTTTCCTCGTATCTTCCTTGTAAAACGAAGTATCTAAAAATAAGACGGTGTCTGTGACCTAAAAAAAGTATTATTGTGTAATACATGTAATGATGCAGATTTAAAAGACTAGAGAGACGATATTCTGTGTAGGCTATGGACTGTCTCAAAATTATCTATCAGAAAATTACCTATTTTTTTAATCATTTTTTTTTATATTACAATCTGCATTAAGAAAATTAGAAATGTTGCAAGTTTCACAGTGGCCACTGGGGCTTTTTTATATTCCTACTTCCTGTTCTATGTCAAAGACTTTTCAGAAGTCTCCTTATCATCACAGACCGAATTACAGAACAGGTCAGACCTCTGTACACAGCTGATAACACAGGATCCACCAATCACAATAATTGATATCCCAGCTGACCCTGCTCCCCCGCTCTTTACAAAGACTTTAGCACACTCTCATTAGATGCTTCAATATAAAAGATAGGGGCGGGATCTGTTCATTGCTGCTAATGTACATGTGAATTTCCTGAAACAGCAGGAGTTATTCTAAAATGTCCGCAGTGACTGGTGTGAAAATGACAAGATGTATTTTTTTTTTTTTTTATTCACGACAAAAACAGTAAAAAAAAATCCAAACCTTTGAAAAAATAAATAATATATATATACATAAATATAAATTATATAATATGCATACATGCAACCTAAAGACCTGATTTGAATGGGGTTTTTGTGACACATTTTCTTAAACTCTTACATTGTGGAAGTACATGCCAGCCTGACTGATATGCCCAATGATGTCACACTGATGCATTATATGTTTAAAGGGAATTTGTCACCAGGTTTTTGCCACCTAATCTGAGAGCAGCATGATGTAGAGACAGAGACCCTGATTCCAGGAATGTGTCACTTACTGGGATACTTGCTGTAATTTTGATAAAATCACTCTTTAATCAGCAGAAGATTATAACTAGAGGCCTAGTAAGCATACCGCCATATAGTCCTCCATATTCATGGGCTCTGTATCCCCACCAGCCTTCTGCCTATGCACAGTGTACACAGAAAGCTACCGATCAATGGTGTGGGTGACGTTATACAGAGCGCTGCATTCTGAGAACTGCTATATCTGCAGCAGATAAGTAATTTTTATCAAAACCAACAGGAAGATCTCTGACCCTTCATTATACTGCTCTAAGATGGGGTAGCAAAAACTTTTTTTATGCATTGTTCTATGATTGACAGATCTGTGATTTTGACTAAGTTTTAACTTATGCCATTATAGTCTACTAGATTGTGGCCCGATTCTAACGCATCGGGTATTCTAGAATATGCATGTCCCCGTAGTATATGGACAATGATGATTCCAGAATTCGCGGCAGACTGTGCCCGTCGCTGATTGGTCGAGGCACCTTTATGACATCATCGGCGCCATGGCAACCATTATGACATCTACGTCGATACTGTGCCCGTCGCTGAATCAGAAACGTGGGATTTCTACGTCCTTTATGACCTCATCATCGCTGTGCCCGTTGCTGATTGGTTGAGGCCTGGCGGCCTTGACCAATCAGAGACGCGGGATGTCTACGTCCTGGCAGCCTCGACCAATCAGAGACGCTGGATTTCTACGTCGATACTGTGCCCGTCGCTGATTGGTCGAGGCCTGGCGGCCTCGACCAATCAGAGACGCGGGATTTCCAGGACAGACAGACAGACGGAAAAACCCTTAGACAATTATATATATAGATTGGTGATAAGTGCCATTCAGTGGCATCCATTAAGAGTTATCCAGTCAAAGCAAGTAACTGCTGATCAGTGGGGATGTCGGACCCCCTGCAATCTCATATTGTTGACCTCTCTACTGGATAGGTCATCAATATTCTGTGACCCAAAAGCTCCTTTAAATAAATGTAATTGCTTTGCAAAATTCCTCTTCCATTGCAGACTTTTGAGGGAGCCTATAGGTTGTGTCTCTGACCTAAAGTTGCCAGGCGCGGCTATCTCCGTGATCCGGCACAGCCCTCTAGAACACATAGTGTTAGACTCAGCAGATTGAGCGTGGCTTTTAAAAGTGCTATAGTGGAATTGCTGCAATACATTGTCATATTCCGTACCTGTGCTTTCTGTATCCGCCGTCCAATTTAGCATCTGAACCCAATTTGAAGTTGCGCTCCAGACTGAAACAAAAGGTGGCCGAGCGCCGCAGCAGCCCCCTGTTAAGACGGAAAGATGGTCCTGGTGTCACTGCTCTGAAAAAACGTCCTCTGGATGTGTCCGGTGAGCGCCTTCATCCTGCGTTCCTCTCTTGTCTTGTGATAATTATTTTTCTGTAATGTATTGAGGACACTCACCGGCTTTTATCAGACTGTATTTACTACATCTACACTTTGTAATGAGTGTTTTGATATTTTGTGCCCTCTTTTAGATTCGGCATGTAACAGCGCTCCTGGCTCTGGGCCCAGCTCTCCCAACAACAGCTCAAGCAACATCACTACTGAGAACGGCATCGCTGGACCTTTGGGCATTCAGTCCGAGGTATGTAGACGCACACGGATACTTTGCCCTCTTTCATCCAAGTCCCTATGTTACCAAATCTTACACGCACCTTCCTTCTTACCCTGAGCATCCATAGTCGTCATTATGCTTCTTTGTAGCTTACTTTTTTTTCTTCTCCCTCCCCCTTCTGTAGGCGGCATTGGTGCATCGGCTGGCAAGCCGAGAAGGGTCTGTAACTCAGCTGCCTCTCTATACCTCGCCATCTTTACCAAACATTACTCTTGGGCTGCCCGCTAGTGGATCCGCCAATGTAAGTTGAACAAACCCCCATGGAAACATATATGTCCCTGCTCAATTTATGCTGCAGATAAGAAAATTACCTTTTAACATGTATTTTGAAAAATAATGATGGCATTATTTTGTTTTATTTACTTAAAAAAAAAAAAAAAAAAAAATTCCAGTAATAATATTGCAATTTTTACTTTGGCCACTGGGTTTTTCTTAGACTTGTATTTCCTGATGTTTCAGGAACAGTTTTCAGCAGTTTGCTTATCATCAGAGGCAGCATTACAGTGATAGGTAACACCTAATCACAGCTAATAACACAGGATCAATCATTCATAGTAGGTGACATCACAGCTTCCTCTCCCTTCACAAGGTCATTTAGATGACATACATGTTTCCTGGAACACAAAGTTAGTCTATAAACATCCCAGTGGTCAGCGTGAAAATGGCAAGATTTCTATTTATTTTTTTTTAATTTTTAATACAAATTGTGATATGGAAAAAAATGATTGCCAAAAATAATCTGTTTAGCACAAAAAAAAAAAAATCAGTAGGTAATTTTCTGGTTGCAGATTCCCTTTAAAATCATAAGGTTCTGTATTAAAATATAGAAGTCTTTACGAGCAGTGGGTAACACCTTCAATATGTTTTCAGATTAATATGACTGTATTGATATTTTCTAAGTGAGAACATGTGTATATCATCATCATCAGTGCTGTTCTGCAGGGAATAAAGCCATTCACTGTACTGATAATGAGCTACAATCTGCTTATCCCTTGTCTGTGTTTATACAACTGTGAATAGGTTAATGTGAAGCTTTCACTGCAGGTATTAGTGCAAAACCCCCACTAGGGACCCTACCTAGAAAATAAAAACTGGGGCGCCACTCCCCCCCCCCCCCCCCCCCCCCAAAAAAAAAAAATAAAAAAAAATAATAATAAATAAATAAACAAATTAAAAAAAAAAGAAAAAATGAAGATGAAACTTTACCTACCCATGTGTAACCTTTCACACTCGTTCAATGGAGCAGTGTAAAATGTATAGATAAGTATGTATAATATATAGTGCATGTAATATATGTATGCATGTATATATTTTATATTTATATGTATATTTGTGTGTATATGTATATGTGTGTATATATATATATATATATATACAGTGGGGCAAAAAAGTATTTAGTCAGTCAGCAATAGTGCAAGTTCCACCACTTAAAAAGATGAGAGGCGTCTGTAATTTACATCATAGGTAGACCTCAACTATGGGAGACAAACTGAGAAAAAAAAATCCAGAAAATCACATTGTCTGTTTTTTTAACAATTTATTTGCATATTATGGTGGAAAATAAGTATTTGGTCAGAAACAAAATTTAATCTCAATACTTTGTAATATATCCTTTGTTGGCAATGACAGAGGTCAAACGTTTTCTGTAAGTCTTCACAAGGTTGCCACACACTGTTGTTGGTATGTTGGCCCATTCCTCCATGCAGATCTCCTCTAGAGCAGTGATGTTTTTGGCTTTTCGCTTGGCAACACGGACTTTCAACTCCCTCCAAAGGTTTTCTATAGGGTTGAGATCTGGAGACTGGCTAGACCACTCCAGGACCTTGAAATGCTTCTTACGAAGCCACTCCTTCGTTGCCCTGGCGGTGTGCTTTGGATCATTGTCATGTTGAAAGACCCAGCCACGTTTCATCTTCAATGCCCTTGCTGATGGAAGGAGGTTTGCACTCAAAATCTCACGATACATGGCCCCATTCATTCTTTCATGTACTCGGATCAGTCGTCCTGGCCCCTTTGCAGAGAAACAGCCCCAAAGCATGATGTTTCCACCACCATGCTTTACAGTAGGTATGGTGTTTGATGGATGCAACTCAGTATTCTTTTTCCTCCAAACACGACAAGTTGTGTTTCTACCAAACAGTTCCAGTTTGGTTTCATCAGACCATAGGACATTCTCCCAAAACTCCTCTGGATCATCCAAATGCTCTCTAGCAAACTTCAGACGGGCCCGGACATGTACTGGCTTAAGCAGTGGGACACGTCTGGCACTGCAGGATCTGAGTCCATGGTGGCGTAGTGTGTTACTTATGGTAGGCCTTGTTACATTGGTCCCAGCTCTCTGCTGTTCATTCACTAGGTCCCCCCGCGTGGTTCTGGGATTTTTGCTCACCGATCTTGTGATCATTCTGACCCCACGGGGTGGGATTTTGCGTGGAGCCCCAGATCGAGGGAGATTATCAGTGGTCTTGTATGTCTTCCAATTTCTAATTTTTGCTCCCACTGTTGATTTCTTCACTCCAAGCTGGTTGGCTATTGCAGATTCAGTCTTCCCAGCCTGGTGCAGGGCTACAATTTTGTTTCTGGTGTCCTTTGACAGCTCTTTGGTCTTCACCATAGTGGAGTTTGGAGTCAGACTGTTTGAGGGTGTGCACAGGTGTCTTTTTATACTGATAACAAGTTTAAACAGGTGCCATTACTACAGGTAATGAGTGGAGGAAAGAGGAGACTCTAAAAGAAGAAGTTACAGGTCTGTGAGAGCCAGAAATCTTGATTGTTTGTTTCTGACCAAATACTTATTTTCCACCATAATATGCAAATAAATTGTTAAAAAAACAGACAATGTGATTTTCTGGATTTTTTTTTCTCAGTTTGTTTCCCATAGTTGAGGTCTACCTATGATGTAAATTACAGACGCCTCTCATCTTTTTAAGTGTTGGAACTTGCACTATTGCTGACTGACTAAATACTTTTTTGCCCCACTGTATATATATATATATATATATATATATATATATATATATATATATATATATTTATATTTATAGATTGAGATATCTGTGTATAATATATATGTATGCACCGTATATATTCTGTGTTTTTCCCTCCACACTCTTCTGTTCCTAATGCTGAGTGATTCTTGCAGTTTAATAATGGTCTCTATTTACACAATAAATGTCTTTTAGTAATCCATTACAAGATCTTGAGACACAAACATATGTATTCATCAATATATTGATAAGTTGTAAATATTCTTTTTGCCTTCCCTGCTCCGTACTATTTAGGGTGGGTCTGGACCGGACTCTGATCGCCTTTCCCTGTCTACTATCCAACAACGCCTGTCCTTATTTCCGGCTGCCCACCTTACTCCGTACCTTGGTGCTGATGCAGCCAGCTCCCATAACTCCCTCCTGCAGCATATGGTCCTCCTGGAGCCGCCCAGTGCACAGAGCCCATTAGTAACCGGTGAGCACATCAGACGTGTGGCCGTCATCTACTGCACATGAATCCGCCGCGGCAGCTTCAGCAGACTTGTTTTATTGCTTTCAGGGTTGGGTGCGCTTCCTCTTCACTCCCAGTCCTTAGTCTCCACTGATCGCGTCTCCCCAACTATCCACAAGTTACGTCACCACCGCCCTCTGGGCCGCACACAGTCTGCGCCGCTGCCTCAAAACTCTCATGCTCTGCAGCACCTGGTCATCCAGCAGCAGCACCAACAGTTCCTTGAGAAGCACAAACAGCAGTTCCAACAGCAGCAGCTACACCTCAACAAGGTGTGTGCCCCACTTCTTCATGGGCTTATCCAGGAGCTGTCTCTATCATTTCTCCTTGTCTCTGAAATCTAATCTTGAGTGTGTGCATATGTTTGGGGCAAAATCCCACAATTTTACACTTGTCACATGTCCACAATGATCAGACATATTCAGGACCTCCTATCCTGTGTTATATGGCAGGTGTGGGAAAAATCCTTTCAACATTTTGTGGTAAAGGGAGTCTGTGAGTACAAAGTGACTGTTCACACCACGCACATGTGCTGAGTACTCGTCTCAGCCCCCCTACTTCCTTGATTGATAGCTCTTGCTTTACAAGAGCCAGAGAAAGGATGAGATAGTTGGAAAACAAGTTGGTGAGAAGGTGCGCTGAAGTGTTTGGTCCCGCCATGTGTGCACAGATTGCCTGTGCTTGGTTTGAACAGTCATTTTGTGCTGAAAAACTCCCTTAGAAAGCATGTTCTGGGTCTTAAAGGGGGTTTCCACTACTCGTACATCCCCATATAAATCCCTATGTTTTCCCCAGTAAAGTAATAACCCCTATAGTCCCTTCCGCTGCTGGTGCTGTTCCAGCGGTGTCTGCACTTGATCTCCTGGGGCTCGCTTGACATTGTCACGCAATCCCTTCGGCCAATAAGCGCTGGCAGCGGAGGTAAGTGTTATTTTTCTGGGGGTAAACAGGGATTCAGAAGGGGTTGTCTGAGTAGTGTACAGCCCCTTTAAATATTGATGGCCTTTCCTCAGGATAGACAGTGTTTGGTCAGTGGTTGTTTCGCACCTGCAACTGTTATTGATTTGTAAATTCTACAGATTTATTATTTATTTAAGGTGTGTTATCAATATTCAAGCAAAAAAAAAAAAAAAGGCTTTGCATCCCCCCCGGACTGCAGTTGTTCTGGGACAGCTCAGTGTTATCACTCTGTTTCTTAGAGCAACTGAACAGGTGTCTTACCTGTACTGCAAAATTAAAAACTGGAGCAGTGGGTAAATGACCCGTCTAATCCTTTTCTTACTACAGGCTCCATTAGTTCTGCACTGAAATTGTACAAAATTCAATGTATCCTCATGTGTTATTGAGATATTCTGACCACAGGATATACTATTAATGTGTGGTAGCTGGAAACCCAAACTCTGGGACCCAAATTATCAGTAAAATAGGCGTCCACTGAGCCTTTTATTGATTTTGAAGCTGGTTGACAGCTGTCCCATTAAGGAGTAGAAGCAATGGAGTGACAGTGACGCACCTTTGTCGTGTAACCTCTTATTCTCATTTTAGGACTCTCCTACTTTTTAGTTTTGTCTCATTTTCTCCGTTCCCTAATGTAAAAATCTTCTCTTTTAATCCTTCATTGCCATCTTTAATCTTTTATCCAGAGTTACTTTGTGTTGTAAATATACTATTCTCAACTTGATGCTAGTTTTTAGATGTTTTTGTATTTTTTATTAGCATGAATTTGTCAATTTTTTTGTATTTGCTTCAGATGATTCCTAAAGTCAATGAGGTTTCACGACAACATGAAAGCCACCCCGAGGAAACCGAAGAGGAGCTGCGCGAGCATCAAGCTATACATGAGGATTCCTATATAGAACATGGATCCGATCATAAAGAGCAAAGCCTTGGAGGCCATGTGCGCGTGAAGCAGGAGCGAGACGAAAGTGAAGATGAAGCCAGCTCACAGGAGCTAGAGCAGAGCCAACTTCAGGCCGAGCAAGATCTTCTCTTCAGACAGGTATGTGACACATAATTATTGCCAGGCTTCTTATATTTCTCTAGTCTTATGTATCTATTTTGAAAATCCATGTCATCTTGACATTACAGCAAACCCTTTTATTGGAGCAGCAGCGCATACATCAGCTGAGGAACTATCAAGCCTCCATGGAAGCGGCTGGTGTTGTCGTACATTTTGGTGGACATAGACCACTCTCAAGAGCCCAGTCTTCTCCAGCCTCTGCCTCATTTCCCATGTCTGTTCAGGAAACACCTACCAAGCCACGATTTACTACAGGTGCAGTATTATGTCACTTGAAAGAGGTTGTGAGAATTCCTACCCACTCTCTCAAAAAAAAAAAAAATGATGAAAAGATGGAAAGGGATAAAATAACAACAGTAGCTATACTCATTGGGAGTAACGGTTCTTGTGGTCTCCACCAGGACAGGAAACCATGACATCCCATTCTTCGGTCATCTGACTATGACATCCCATTCTTCGGTCATCTGACTATGACATCCCATTCTTCGGTCATCTGACTATGACATCCCATTCTTCGGTCATCTGACTATGACATCCCATTCTTCGGTCATCTGACTATGACATCCCATTCTTCGGTCATCTGACTATGACATCCCATTCTTCGGTCATCTGACTATGACATCCCATTCTTCGGTCATCTGACTAGGACATCCCATTCTTCGGTCATCTGACTGACATCCCATTCTTCGGTCATCTGACTAGGACATCCCATTCTTCGGTCATCTGACTATGACATCCCATTCTTCGGTCATCTGGCTAATGAGGCTTGGGAATGAGTCCTGGTCATTAATGGTTAGAATTCCAAAGTTCTTGTAAACGCAAGCAACTTATTTTTTTTTAACTTTTTTTTTATTAAAGATCCTCTCTGCTTGTTACTTATGTTAGCGACCACCTAAAGGTGGCTGGTTCCCTAGACAAGAATCGCGCACTTGGAAGCTGCTTGCTTGTCAGTGCTACTCTGAAGCTATCCAGATCGTTGGGTTCACCAAGTCTTACTTTCCCTCGCTCTTCTCCCATGCTGCAGAGACAAAGCTGCCTCTGTTATCTGCCTGGCAGAGCACACAGTTCGGACCAGCAGTGCGACCATCATGCTCTTGCAAACTGTCAGTGTTCAGGAGCACACTGTTCCCCTGCAAGAAGAAAGGGGAGTAGTGCGCTCCTGAAGGTAGAAGATGAGCGCTCCTGGAGGCAGAAGATGAGCGCTCCTGGAGGCAGAAGATGAGCGCTCCTGGAGGCAGAAGATGAGCGCTCCTGGAGGCAGAAGATGAGCGCTCCTGGAGGCAGAAGATGAGCGCTCCTGGAGGCAGAAGATGAGCGCTCCTGGAGGCAGAAGATGAGCGCTCCCGGAGGCAGAAGATGAGCGCTCCCGGAGGCAGAAGATGAGCGCTCCCGGAGGCAGAAGATGAGCGCTCCCGGAGGCAGAAGATGAGCGCTCCCGGAGGCAGAAGATGAGCGCTCCCGGAGGCAGAAGATGAGCGCTCCCGGAGGCAGAAGATGAGCGCTCCCGGAGGCAGAAGATGAGCGCTCCCGGAGGCAGAAGATGAGCGCTCCCGGAGGCAGAAGATGAGCGCTCCCGGAGGCAGAAGATGAGCGCTCCCGGAGGCAGAAGATGAGCGCTCCCGGAGGCAGAAGATGAGCGCTCCCGGAGGCAGAAGAGGAGCGCTCCCGGAGGCAGAAGAGGAGCGCTCCCGGAGGCAGAAGAGGAGCGCTCCCGGAGGCAGAAGAGGAGCGCTCCCGGAGGCAGAAGAGGAGTGCTCCTGAAGGCAGAAGATGAGCACGCCTTCACATTAGTAAGGTCAAAAGAAGTCATATTCTAAATCTGCTTGAACTGTAAAATCAAAGGGGCTTTTTTTTACGTCAACTTTTTTTTTTTTTTTTTTTTAATTACGGTAGATCTTATTTTTATATGGCTAAAAAAAATCACTTTGCCTGACAATTTGGAATGTACATTTTCTGCAGGCCTTGTCTATGACACGTTGATGCTGAAACATCAGTGCATCTGTGGGAACACTAACAGCCATCCTGAGCATGCTGGCCGTATACAAAGCATCTGGTCCAGGCTGCAAGAGACAGGTCTTAGGAGCATGTGTGAGGTGAGCAAGGGTTTACAATTTTTTATTTTCCCCTTTTTTTTTTTTTAGCTTTTGGGGATAAGCAAGTCATTGCTTTAAGTCTGATCTCCCTGCTTTTTTATGTTTAGTGTATACGGGGCAGAAAAGCCACTTTGGAAGAACTGCAAACTGTCCACTCCGAGGCGCACTCTCTGCTCTATGGCACCAACCCTCTGAATCGACAGAAGTTGGAGGGTAAATGTTAACATTGATATGGCGATTACTTCCTTTAACCCCTTCATGACCTTGGGATTTTTCGTTTTTCCGTGTTCGTTTTTCACTCCCCTCCTTCCCAGAGCCATAACTTTTTTATTTTTCCGTCAATTTGGCCATGTGAGGGCTTATTTTTTGCGGGACGAGTTGTACTTTTGAACGACATCATTAGTTTTAGCATGTCGTGTACTAGAAAACGGGAAAAAAATTCCAAGTGCAATCCCACACTTGTTTTTTGTTTGGCTTTTTTGCTAGGTTCACTAAATGCTAAAACTGACCTGCCATTATGATTCTCCAGGTCAGTACGAGTTCATAGACACCTAACATGACTAGGTTATTTTTTATCTAAGTGGTGAAAAAAAATTCCAAACTTTGCTAAAAAAAAAAAAAAAAATTGCGCCATTTTCCGATACTCGTAGCGTCTCCATTTTTCGTGATCTGGGGTCGGTTGAGGGCTTATTTTTTGCGTGCCGAGCTGGCCTTTTTAATGATAGCATTTTGGTGCAGATACGTTCTTTTGATCGCCCGTTATTGCATTTTAATGCAATGTCGCGGCGACCTAAAAAACGTAATTCTGGCGTTTCGAATTTTTTTCTCGCTACGCCGTTTAGCGATCAGGTTAATGCTTTTTTTTAATTGATCGGGCGATTCTGAGCGCGGCGATACCAAATATGTGTAGATTTGATTTTTTTTTTTAATTCATTTATTTTGATTGGGGCGAAAGGGGGGTGATTTAAACTTTTATATTTTTTTTTATTTTTTTCACATTTTTTTTAACTTTTTTTTTTTTTTACTTTTGCCATGCTTCAATAGCCTCCGTGGGAGGCTAGAAGCAGGCACAACGCGATCGGCTCTGCTACATAGCAGCGATCTGCTGATCGCTGCTATGTAGCAGAAATGGAGGTGTGCTGTGAGCACCGACCACAGGGTGGCGCTCACAGCCACCGGTCATCAGTAACCATAGAGGTCTCTAGGACCTCTATGGTCACCATCCTGACACATCGCCGACCCCCGATCATGTGACGGGGGTCGGCGATGACGTCATTTCCGGCCGCCCGGCCGGAAGCGATAGTTAAATGCCGCTGTCTGCGTTTGACAGCGGCATTTAACTAGTTAATAGGTTCGGGCAGATCGCGATTCTGCCCGCGCCTATTACGGGCACATGTCAGCTTTTCAAAACAGCTGACATGTCCCGGCTTTGATGCAGGCTCACCGCGGAGCCCTGCATCAAAGCAGGGGATCTGACCTCGGACGTACTATCCCGTCTGAGGTTAGATAGGGGTTAATGTCAGATCTCCCCTTTTACAGTAGTGCTAAAAATATTAGCAGTCCAATATGACTAACCAGATTAATCACTGTTTTTGGTAGAAATTTTATTCCCACATGTCAAGCAATTTACCAGTTGGTGTAGTAGATTCTGTAGATTCTAAGAAAACCACGAGACTCCGCATTCATGATCTGTCCCTTCTTTTAAAAATAGTGCACCTATGCTATGAAAACGGCTGGGATGTTGGCTTTGTGCACTTGTTTTTGGTGTTTATTTGCTGGTTTGTTCTCTTTGTAATCTGCTAGTAACTGATCTCCACTAACCATTCCCCTTTCCTCATACAGGATCTTTGACCTCCATGTTCGTCCGTCTACCTTGTGGAGGGGTTGGGGTGAGTGTTTATTCCAAAGCTGCTTTTAGTGTGTTTAGCTTTTTTTCTGGCTAATATGTTGCCACTTCTAGATTACGCTTGGCACAATCATTCTAGATAGCGAGGGAGTAGATTGAGTGATGAACATTGCAGAATTACAATCATGATTTTGTATATTTTTGCTGTTGAGCCAAACACAACCAATTTTGATGAGGCTTTGTCAGAGGTTTTGCATTTTCGATGGGATAGATGTGATGATATCTTCATGTGTCTAGGTTGACAGTGATACAATTTGGAATGAGGTCCACTCCTCTGGGGCGGCTCGACTCGCAGTGGGATGTGTGGTGGAACTTGCCTCCAAAGTGGTTGCCGGAGAGCTGAAGGTGAGACCCTTTTGTGTATGGTAATATTTCTATCTGCCACTGTAAACTTTTCCACTAAAATGTGGTTCCATTGTGGATATTTGTGATATAGTAATACATTTTGTCCTCACCTTGTAGAATGGCTTTGCTGTGGTTAGGCCTCCCGGTCACCATGCAGAGGAGAGCACGCCAATGTAAGTTCTGTCCTGAGAATTTCATCTTGTGCGTTGATAGGGTTAAACGGGTTGTCCACTACTAGGACAACCTCTTTTTGATCCAGATGTTTGGCCCCCATAACAAAAATAAAGCCTATACTCACCTCCTGTGTCAGCGCCGTTCCCACGATGTCGGCTCTCGGGACTCCGGTGCTGCTGTTTTGACATGTGATGCCGGCGCCCAATCAGTGCTGGCGTGACTGTCCCCACTTTCGGACAAATCGAACATGAAGAGTATGTCCAGACTGCAGCTGATCTCGGACTTTCTCTTCATACTGATTTCAACACCACGCAGGGACAGTAAAGCCAGTACTGGTTGAGCGCCTTCGTCACACGTCACAACAACCACACAGGAGCCCCGGGAGATGGAGTGCCAACACAACGGAAAGGTGCCAACACAGGAGGTGATCATAAGCTTTATTATTTTATGGGGCTCAAGCGAGGGGTATGAGAAGAAGTTGTACAAGTATTGAACAACTTATTTAAATCTTGAATTGTAATCTTTTTATTATTTTTTATCTTTAATATTTTTATTGGGTTTCAACAAAATTGGTATGAAAACGGAAGATTCCAATTACGTTCAATAGCAAAAAAAAAAGATTTGACGGTTGTTAATAAGTTATCGTTAAACATTAGAATATAAGTATAATCAGCTTTTGATTTGTAATTTAATCTACACATTATTTCTTACATTTTAGGGGTTTTTGCTACTTCAATTCTGTAGCAATCACGGCGAAACTTCTCCAGCAGAGGTTCAATGTTGGGAAAATATTGATTGTAGATTGGGTGAGTGGCTACTAAATCTATACTGCCAATCTATAGAAAAAAAGTGTCATTATTTATAACATTGATTTGTATGTTTTAGGATGTTCATCATGGAAATGGCACCCAACAGGCATTCTACACAGATCCTAGTGTCCTTTACATATCAGTCCACCGCTATGATGACGGAAACTTCTTCCCAGGCAGTGGGGCACCCGATGAGGTATGTATATTTATTTTATGATGGCGTTTA
The DNA here is from genome assembly GCF_032444005.1 of Ranitomeya imitator. Lineage (NCBI taxonomy): Eukaryota > Metazoa > Chordata > Amphibia > Anura > Dendrobatidae > Ranitomeya > Ranitomeya imitator. The sequence goes on from NC_091288.1 coordinate 58,324,621, forward strand.
TTAGGACGTGACATGATTGTCTGTTGAAGCGTTCAGACAGGTAATTCTTTCACAGGCATATGATGAGTGCGGATCGAAAGTCTTTCAATTCTAATCCAACAGCTTCTCCCATTACCATGCACGCAGCTTTAATATTCTAAACAACAATGGGCAATATAATAATCATTGGAAAAAAGGTATTAAGCCCCAGTACAGTTGTTGATGCCTGCGTGTTTGCTTTTTTCTGTTCCTTTAAAAAAAAAAAAAAAAAAAAAAACAACTACATGTATGGCACAAGTCGGGCACAGTTGTGTGGAGCAGGTTCAGGGGCTGAGCCCGCACCATACCTAGCAGCTGCTGGCTTTGTTACACACCTAAGGCTTACTTTTAACAGCAGCTGAGCTCCGCTCACTCCTGTTAAGTCCTTTAAACACCACTCTCAATTTCTTCACGGCTTCATTTAAGGCGTGTGGTCCACACAGTGCGCCATTACAGATTTCCTTCGTTCTCCACGTAATGCGATCTTGGGGTGCAGATAAGTTGCCATGCCAATCATGGACTTGCTTAAGGCCTCCATATCTGTTGCAACAGTCCTCCATTAAAGACCAGGTCGTGGCTGTGCTTCGTAGGAGTCTGTAATTTTCTCTAGTCTGTGATTTTACAAACGTCAGACGTTCACATGTTCAAGTGAATCCCTAAGTGGATTTTTAAAAAAAATGTATAAATAATAAAAAAAAACACCTTAAAATTCTAATCATTTTTCCCCCTCCTTTAAAAAGTAAGAAGTTTAAAAAAAAAAAAAAAAAATCATTCAGTGTTTATATAAATCTAAAATAAATAAATATACCGTAAATTTAAAATATAAATATGTTCAAAATATTATATTAATATTATATTAAATATAAAATAAATAAGTAAAATGACTTAGCCTGTACTTAAGGGTCACCAGTTTTGTCATATAACAACTGAAACTATCACCTTTTTCTGCGCCTGCGCTACATTCCATAAGTGCTTTTATACCCCTGTTTCCCCTGTTTATCCCCCCAAAACCTTTTGAAGTTCTCCCATGCTGTATGGTAATCCAATGGGTGCGACTTCTGGCCTCTCCATCCCTCCCCAGGCTGCTGCTCACTGTCCTCTTGTTTTGATTGACATGGATGACGCCTCCCGCATCACCCACATTGCCCGGCGAAATCTCACTTCTGCGCAGAGAAATCGCTGCTCGCACCTGCGCACTATGCTTTTCACCGCACTCTTCTGTCCGGCACATGAGCTGGCGCATGAACACTTATGCTTTTGGCTCTGCCCATAGTAGGGCAAAGCATAGTGCGCAGGTGCAAACTGTGATTTCTCTGCGCAGGCACAAGCTTTCGTGCAGCAATGTGAATGACGTAGGAGGAGGGATGGAGAGGCCAGAAGTCATGCCCATCGGCCCAGACCGACAGGATTAGCAAACACTGCAGGAGAACTTCAAAAGATTTTTAGAGGGTATACAGGGGGAATCGGGGGTCATAGAAGCATTTATGGACTGCAGCACAGGCACTGCACAAGGTGATAGTTTTAGTTGATATACGACAAAACTGGGGACAGACTGCCTTTAAAAAAAACAAACCAAAAAAAAAAAAAAAAAACAACCTCCAGAATTGCCTGCTTTTGTTCATTGCCTGTCTGCAAAAAAAAAACAAAAACGTAAAAACTGGACAAGTTTGGTATCGCCATAATCGTATTGATCTGCAGAACTTTTATTAAAGATCATTTTTACCGCACAATGTACACTGTAAAAGCAAAACTTAATTTTTTTTGCAATTTCCCTGCACTAATATATATATTTTTTTGGTTTTCCAGTACATTCTCTAGTTTCATGAATGTTGTTAATCAAAACCATAACTCATCTAAAAAAAAAAAACGAGCCATCATATGGCTATGTAGTGGGGGGAAAAATTGTAGCTCTTAGAATGGTAGGAAAAAGCAAACATTGGATATGACGGAAAGCGTTTACTGTGTTGTACACTGCTCCGTACTCCCCATTGTGTCACGTTTAACTTTTCAGTGCATTTTTAGTTATATTTTTTGTTCTGACATGGATTTATAGACACCCACGTTGTGCATTATGGCTGTTTACTTGTTCCCTGCTGTTCGCATTACCGGACATAATTCTTATTTTTAAAGGCCAGATTATTATTGTAATTATTCCTGCTAAAGGTGAAATTACCATTTCAGATGCATCTGGAGATTCTATAGTTTATGCAAATGTTTTTCATTTGGAAGACAGAATCCAGTGGAATTGTGAACTATGTGGCCGTGTTAATAATCATGGACGTACGTGTATAGAAGTGCATGCTTATGTCTCATACTGGGTATGGAACAAGGCTATTGTTTAGGTCGCCAATGTCCTCATAGACTGCTGCTAGAATTTAGGCAATTTGTGAGAACAGCCTGTGTTTCTTCCCATATTGATGTGAAAATTGCAGTTATTTGTCTTAAGAAAAACAATTCGTAGTTGAATACAACTGTTTATAGAGGTCTGTTTTGTTCTTGAACTCTTCTTTTGCTGAAAAAGAAAAAAAAAAGTTTATGAAAAATAAAGTAGATTTCATGTTTCTAATGCGTATGGGGCTGATGGACGCCCCCGCAGAATGCCTGCCTCTGCACGGTTTGCTTGACCAGCTTACTTTTGTATTTTCTTGCTGCTTTTTGTTTTGTAAAGCAGTTTTTTGCTTCTTTTTGTACAGGTTGGCACCTCAACTGGTGCTGGGTTTAATGTGAATATGGCTTTTACTGGAGGTTTAAATCCACCCATGGGTGATGCCGACTACTTGGCTGCTTTCAGGTAAGCGGAAATGTCACAGTCCATGCATGTGCCACACTTTAGTCTGATACAAATGGTCGAGAGATCAGGTGTGCAGTTGGAGTCAAAATTATTCAACCCCCCAATTGCAATTTAGGTTTATCTTTATCTTACAAACTTTCTGCTGTTTTGCAATGAAGCAAGAACAATTTAAGTTGCTCAGCACAACGAATATAATAAGAGGTTTCTCCAAATTCAGCCCAAAGTACAACTTTTAGGGCAGTCTCAGAATTATTCAACCCCTTCATGACAAGCGTAGAACCACTTTGGCTTTCATGACCTGCCACGAACTTGAAGCATCACACCAGCTTCTGGCATCGATCCTGAGGATTCTTAGCCCCGTCCGTATGGGCAATGGCCTCCCAGTCGGTAATATTCTTGGGTTTTCATGAGTGGTCCAAAAAGTTGAAGATAAAAGATCATTTGTATTGCAAAAACAAAGGAAAAATATACAAAGGCATGGAGTAACATTTCTGAATGAATGAATGAATTCGAGAGGCAGACATAGCCACGTCCCGCCTTACCTCTGCTCCACCCAAAACTGTGATTTAAATTACAAAGTGTTTCAAAAATTGTGCAACTTTTAAAAGTGTATTAAGCCAGGTTTTTGCATGAACCCTTTTGAAAGCTTGAGTGTTTAAAAGAAGCTCAAAAGTTTTAAATTTTTTTTTGGCGTGATAGTCTGTCGTCTTCTCCATAAATGCCAGGAAAAAAAATGGTGTGAACATTCCCTTAGAAGTGCTGAAGATCTCCATGCCCAAACTCCTAGACGTCCACCTCTACTCTCCCAAAGGTGTATGTGTATTTGGATCCATTATGCTCCAAAAACATATAAATAAGCCACCCAGGTTTTGGGACTCTGTCCTGTGGAGCATCAGTGGACTATCAAGCTTATCAATGATCGCATGCATATCTCAAAGTCCACCTAGACTTGGGTTCAGATGTCTTGGAAGATTCTGGAATGGCTGTCAGTCACCTGACTTGGACACCATAGGAAATCTTTGCTGGGATTTCAAGAAGGTTTGAGCAGCACACAAAACCATTATTGTTAGTGATCTGGAGGCTGTAGCTCTTTAAGGAATGGGCTAAGATTCCTCAGGAACTTTGCAAGAAGCTGATGTCAACTGTATATTGGCTTCTGCTGGGTACCGCACATCCGCCCAATGTTCAAATCAATAGGTGATGAATGTGAGCATCCATATGGCACTGGGAACAGCTGATCGGCGGGGTGCTGGGGGTCACACATGCAGCAATCTGGTATCGATGACCTATCTTAAGGATAGGCCGTCATCGTAAAAGTCCCAGAAACTTAAATTCAACTGGGTAAACCTACTGTATTAGGACTCCAGTGTTCATGTGATGGAAGAAAAACCTTTGACTGTCACGAACATCAGTTGGCATGTGATGATGCATATTTTTGTTACTCCTCAGGACTGTGGTGCTGCCGATAGCCAGCGAGTTTGCCCCAGAAGTTATTTTGGTCTCCGCAGGATTTGATGCTGTAGAAGGACACCCAGCTCCTCTGGGAGGGTACATGGTTACAGCCAAATGTAAGTTGATGAGGGTATTATACCTTAAAGGGAACCCATTTGAATTTTCATGCTGCTTCGAACTACATGAAGTCACTAAAATACTAGCCTTAGAAGCGAGACTGGCACAAGGAAAAGTTTCTGCTGGGTGGTTCCCATCTTCTACCACCTCAGCTTGATTGACAGTTCTCTCCTTAATATAAAAAAGCCCATCAATCAAGCTGATCCAGAGGGGGCCCGCTTGGCAGACACTTCTCCATGTGCCTGGACTCTTTCACTATGTGTTTGTAAAACTATGTCTGAAATCCTGCAGCGCTTCAGAGTAAAATACTTTTTCTGTGTAATAATGGACTTGTTAGAATGTCCTGCTGCTTGTGACTCAGGAAGCATTAAAGTGATATTAATTTCCCATTTTCTCCTTCGCCTCATTGGGGGACACAGACTGTGGGTGTATGCTGCTGCCAATAGGAGGCTGACACTAAGTGATACAAAAAAAGTTAGCTCCTCCCCTGCAGTATACACCCTCCTGCTGGCTCTCAGCTCCTCCCCTGCAGTATACACCCTCCTGCTGGCTCTCGGCTCCTCCCCTGCAGTATACACCCTCCTGCTGGCTCTCAGCTCCTCCCCTGCAGTATACACCCTCCTGCTGGCTCTTGGCTCCTCCCCTGCAGTATACACCCTCCTGCTGGCTCTCGGCTCCTCCCCTGCAGTATACACCCTCCTGCTGGCTCTCAGCTCCTCCCCTGCAGTATACACCCTCCTGCTGGCTCTCAGCTCCTCCCCTGCAGTATACACCCTCCTGCTGGCTCTCAGCTCCTCCCCTGCAGTATACACCCTCCTGCTGGCTCTCAGCTAACCAGTTCTTGCTTAGTGTCTGTAGGAGGCACATGGGTCTGTTTCAGACCCCAACGTTTTTATTTTATTGTTTACTTTTCTTTAAATTTTTATTTTTTAATTAACGGAGTGAAGGGGGCGACGGTTCCTTTCAAGGTTCCGATCTCCCCCGAACCATCAACAGGCGAGCACAGCGAGTATACCTCCCCGTACCCTCTCCTGCGACGTGGGAAGCCGTGCCTGAGCTCACTTCAGGGGCGACGGTTCCTTCATGGTCCCGATCTCCCCACACCAGCAGCAGGCGACCACATGGAGTGTCGCCTCCATGTATCCTCTCCTGGAGCCAGGCCTACAGCCGGACAACTGGCCCTGTCCACCCGGACTGAACTCCGTGGCTGTACAGAGGCCCCTCTCTATGGCGTCCGAGCAGCCCCCACTGTCCCACCACTGTGAAAGCGGATGGCACAAGGAGGCGGACGGTTCCTCTCCACCTCCCTAACAAACGGATGATGGATTGAGGCTTATCCCTGCACCGTCCACGCTGCACAGAACAGCGCTGAAACCCACATCCGCGGCGGCTCCATGCCGGGACGCGCACCAATGGTGAGTGGATCCATCTTCAGTGGGATATCCACATGCTGACAGGCAGCCTCAGCCACTTCCCTGTGGCCCACCTCTCTGAGGTAACGCTCTGGATGGCTGCAAAAATTTAGTCCCTGGCTTCGGCCGATTTGTAGGCCGCATCCTGGAAGTCTTGCCTGGAACGACCCACTGATGACGTCCGCCGGCTACAGAAATTTAGGCCCCGGCTTAGGCCTATTCAGCATCATGTCTGTGGCTCCGCCCCCCAAATTGGCGCTTCTCGCTCTGCGAGATTTTATCAACTCTGCAGCTCCCGGTGGCCATCTTGGTCCACCCGGCCAGCTCACACTGGGGTGACAGTATTTTTGCATTAAAGGGGCACATCGACTCTACATCAGTACCCGGGTAAGGAAGTACCTGGTCTTAAAGGCACACGATTAGTAGTCCCTGGTCTTAAAGTCATATGACCAGTATTCCCAGTCTTAAAGGCGCATGACCAGTATTCCCTGGTCTTAAAGGTGCATGACCAGTATTCCCTGGTCTTAAAGGCGCATGACCAGTATTCCCTGGTCTTAAAGGTGCACAACCAGTATTCTCTGGTCTTAAAGGTGCATGTCCACTATTCTCTGGTCTTAAAGGTGCATGACCAGTATTCCCTGGTCTTAAAGGCGCATGACCAGTATTCCCTGATCTTAAAGGTGCACAACCAGTATTCTCTGGTCTTAAAGGTGCATGTCCACTATTCTCTGGTCTTAAAGGTGCATGACCAGTATTCTCTGGTCTTAAAGGCGCATGACCAGTATTCTCTGGTCTTAAAGGTGCATGTCCACTATTCTCTGGTCTTAAAGGTGCATGACTAGTATTCTCTGGTCTTAAAGGCGCATGACCAGTATTCTCTGGTCTTAAAGGCGCATGACCAGTATTCTCTGGTCTTAAAGGCGCATGACCCAGTATTCTCTGGCCTTAAAGGCGCATGACCAGTATTCTCTGGCCTTAAAGGCGCATGACCAGTATTCTCTGTTCTTAAAGGCGCATGGCCAGTATTCTCTGGTCTTAAAGGCGCATGGCCAGTATTCTCTGGTCTTAAAGGCGCATGACCAGTATTCTCTGGTCCTAAAGGTGCATGACCAGTATTCCCTGGTCTTAAAGGCGCTTGATCAGTCCGAGGAGCCCTCCGCCGCCGACCCCAGCTTTATCCTCTAGTTCCCCTCAGTGGACTTCTTCACTGACCAATCCATGGTTCTCTGACCAGGAGATTGAATCCCTCTGTGTACCCTCTGTGTTTGGAGTGCTCGCAGGACCAATATACATGGTCCCTATCCTACATGGGAGCCGTCGGCTAGCAGGGGCCGCAAGTATTCTAGAAACGTGCAGGCGTCTAGAAACATACAGGCATCTAGAAAACGGAAGTTTTTCATTTCCTGCTCCCTCACCAATGATTTGAGGACAACAAGGCTCTGAATATGGATTGGATATTGCCTGAGCTTGCCAGAGCTTCAGAGACTAAACTCCCTCGAGAGTATTTGCCATTCAATTCGGATAAGCGATTCACTGGACAGAAGCCTCTACGTGGGATGCCATGCCTGGCCTGTTTTTTTAAGGGTGACGGGTCCTTTAAAGGGCACCGATCTCCCCACACCATCAACAGATGAGCACACGGAGTGTCGTCTCCATGTTTCCTCTTCTGTATCCAGGCCTATCGCCAGACAACCTGTCCTGTCCACCTGGAGACCTGAACTCTGTGGACATATAGAGGCACCCTTTTTGGCGTACGAGCTCCCCCCTCTGCATCACCACTATTTAGTGGATGATGCAAGAAGGCGGACAATTCCTCTCCACTTCCCTGTTAAGAGGTTGATGGATCGAGGGTTCCTAATTTTTATCTCTGCACCGTGAAAAGAGGAGATGGCAAGAGACTATGACCTGCTGGATGCAGCCGCACATTCTGCCATGGGGCAGAATAACCGGGTAGAATCTCCTGTGGTATACCTACCAGTATCCCTACCTGATGGGTCATCAATTAAAAATACCACGGACTGTCAGATAGTAAATCTGGTTCGTTTCGTCTTGCGGCTTCGGGTCCAGCGCTCTATCCTCCCTAGCGGCCGCATGGATTGCTAGAGCAATGGTCTCCTGGCTGGAGACCTTAACTACCTTGATTCACACCAGCAACAACTGGCCAATCAAATCCTTTGAGCGGGAGTCTGACAAAGGATTGTATAAGGATTGTCCAGCACAGTCTAGATCTAAGGGATCTTGTTCCAAACAGGGAGACGAAAAGTAACATCGACCCTGGACCTCAAACTTCTAACAACCTTTGACATGGTCCTCCTTCTTTGGATGGAGTTTCTCCGCTCAGCCATTACTTCAACAGAAAAAGGTGCAGTTTCCGGCATCCATCGACATTCGGGTTGCTTGCCCTCTGCAAAAATTCCTTCGCCTTTCAATTCGTCAACAGCATTTTCAAATCACTACCTTGTCCTTCGGCCTTGCTTCCGCACCCAGAGTGTTCGCTCAGGTCATGGCGGATGTCATGTTTTTCTTGCACTCTAGAGGCGTGCTCGTCCTGCCCTGTTTGGTCTGTCTAGCCGCTCTTCCAGGACTACGCTGAGTCGTCTATATCTCTTGCGATACGTTCTCTCCTGGGCTGGCAGCTACACTTAGACAAGTTCTCCTCATTTCGAGCCCAGCAGATATCCTTTTTGAGGATGATCCTGCACACTTCTAGAAGGATGGTAATTCTTCCTCGAGACAAGGTCATGGCCCTTCAACAGGGAGCTCGCGCAAGGAGAGTTCTGAGGACTTGATTACTCACCCCCTCATTTCATTCGCTTTGCTAAGAGAGTTCTGAGGAAAAATGGTGACGACAATGGAAGCGGTTTCCTTTGCTCCGCTCGTTTTCAGCAAGTCAAACAGACTTTCAGACAATAGTCTCTGAGCTCCTTCTTCATCCAGGGCCTTTCTCCCGGTTCAATGGTTGTTAGTAACTACCAATGTCAGTCTTCTTCTCCCCATCATTGTTCTGGAGATCCGAACGGTAGTCTTACAGCAGGTCCACTGCCTTCTGGCGGGTCACCCTATCCGAATTCAATTGGATAATGCCATGACGGTGCCTTACGTCAGTCATCTAGCAGGTACCCACTGTCAGGCACCATGACCGAGGTACCTCACTTTCTCTGATGGGCCGAAGTCTATTATTCGGTGATCTCGGCAGTATATATCCCAGAAGTAGAACTCAGAACGGCAAACAAATTCAGCCGAACTCCCCTTCCACTGCTTCCGAAAGCCTTTCGGAAGCAGAAAGGGGCACCAGTGATCCTCAGAGATCCGCACTGACCACATCCGTTTTTTTGTTTGCGGAGCTAGTATCTTCTCGCCTTATCGCAGCACAACTGCAAGTAGGGACTTTCTCACAGGGAGTTTTCACACGTAGTTCTTCCCTATCGCATACCGTTAGATCATTGGGACCTTATTATTCCTAAGAGCCTTACAGTAGGCTCCTTTTTCATCCGGGCAGACTTTACTATCAGGGAAAGTCGTCCCGTTCTCCTCTGCGATATTCTCACTCTGACGAGTCTTCGGAGCTAGCTTCTCTGCTCTTTCAGACTTTTTTCCCTTATTACCTTCGAGGCAAGGTTGTCCTCAGGCCATCTCCATCCCTTGTTACCAAGGTGGTACTGTATTACCACTGTTATGAGGGCATAGTTCTTCCCTCATCTCTTTTGGCCCCATATTCTGGACGAAGTGAGTGCTCTGAGTAGGTATGTCTTGAGGACGGCGTCCTTCTGAAGGTTGGATGTTTTATTTGGGCTTCCTGACGGTAGAGGAAGGCTTCCTGACATTTTCAGGAAGGGTTTAGCCGTTTCATCGACCATGATAACATGGTGAATTCCTTTCACCATCCAGGAGTCCTTCCGTGCTAGATGTCAGCCTATCTCCCTGTCTATCAAGGGTTCTAGGCACCAGGCATCAGCAAGGCACGCCTGCAAGCTTGCGAATTCGTCCAGTCCACATGCATTCTTGAAGCACTATAATTCCCACACTTCCACAGATGTGAGTCTGGGCAGGCGGACTCTGCAGGCCACGGTGGCGCACTTGTAAGTAGCGGTTACACAGGGCCTGATCTATTGTTGTCCCCACCCAGGGACTGCTTTTGGACGTCCCACGGTCTGTGTCCCCCAATGAGGCGAAGGAGAAATAGGGATTTTTGTGTACTCACCGTAAAATCCTTTTCTCCGAGCCATTCATTGGGGGACACAGCTCCCACCCTGTTATTAGCTTATGCTTGTTTTTTTATAATATGACATGCTATACGCTCATATATTGTTATTGATCTCCTACTGCTTTTGCACCGAACTGGTTAGCTGAGAGCCAGCAGGAGGGTGTATACTGCAGGGGAGGAGCTAACTTTTTTTGTATCACTTAGTGTCAGCCTCCTATTGGCAGCAGCATACACCCACGGTCTGTGTCCCCCAATGAATGGCTCGGAGAAAAGGATTTTACGGTGAGTACACAAAAATCCCTATATCTCGAAGCTGATGTATTTTTTTTGTTTTGTTCTTTAAATATATAGTACCAATCAAAAGTTTGACAACTGTTTATGGAATGTTTTTCCTTGTTCCTACTGGAATGTGCACATTTGAGATTCACACTGAAGGAACACAATATGGAAACAAGGAGTAAAGAAACATGTATTAAATAGTGATGAGCGATTATGCTCGGATATTGTTATCCGACCATTCTCAGGTGTTACCCAAGTCTCTTGGGCGTGCTCGAGTATTATGTTCGAGTCCCCGTGGTTGCGTGATTCGCGGCTGTTAGGCAATCCCTGCATGTGTTGTGGCTGTCTACCAAACAGGCAATACTCACATGTGTTGCGGCTGTCTAACAGCCGCGAATCGGGCTAAAGCCAGGACTTGAACATATTACGCCCGAGATACTCGGATAATACTATATCCGAGCATGCTTGTTTATCACTAGTGTAAGACCTTAAATCCTCAATGTTCACCCCTTTTACTAAGACCGCTTTACACCCCCTTGTCGTTCTCCTTAGCAGTTTCATCAATTAATCACCTGGAATGGCTTCTAGTGAACAGGCATGCCTCATCATGAGTTAACTTTTGGAATCCTTGGGCTTCAAACAAGGTTTCTGACCATCAGGTGTATTTTGCAGTGGCAGGGTTGTACACCGTTCCTTACAGTGCTCAGCCCTATTCTACGACTGTTCTAAGCTAGAATATGGCAAGAAATACTCAACTAAGTAAAAAGAAACGACAGTCCACCATTACTTTAAGACATGAGGGTCAGTCCAAAAAATTGCCAGAACCTTAAAGGCATTTTAATGTGCTATCATGAAAACCATGAATCACTATGATGAAACTGTCACTCATGAAAACTACCCCAGGAAAAGAAGACCAAGAATTAACTTTGCTGCAGAGGATAAGTTCATCAGCGTTACCAGCTTCAGAAACTGTAATTAGACTGTTCCTCAATTAACCCCTTCCCGACCTTTGACGCATACGCTGCGTCATGAAAGTCGGTGCCATTCCGACCCATGACGCAGCATATGCGTCATGGAAAGATCGCGTCCCTGCAGGCCGGGTGAAAGGGTTAACTCCCATTTCACCCGATCTGCAGGGACAGGGGGAGTGGTAGTTTAGCCCAGGGGGGGTGGCTTCACCCCCTCGTGGCTACGATCGCTCTGATTGGCTGTTGAAAGTGAAACTGCCAATCAGAGCGATTTGTAATATTTCACCTAAAAAAACTGGTGAAATATTACAATCCAGCCATGGCCGATGCTGCAATATCATCGGCCATGGCTGGAAATACTAATGTGCCCCCACCCCACTCCTCCGATCGCCCCCCCAGCCCCCCGATCTGTGGTCCGCTCCCCTCCGTCCTGTGCTCCGCTCCCCCGTCCTCCTGTCCGCTTCCCCGTGCACCAATCACACCCCCCGCGCTCCAATCAAACCCCCCCGCACTCCGATCCCCCCCCCCGCACACAGCGACCCCCCCGTGCTCCGATCCACCCCCCCGCACAGCGATCCCTCACCCCGTGCTCCAATCCTTCCCCGTGCTCCAATCCTCCCTCCCGTGTTCCGATCCACCCCCCCCCCATGATCCGATCCACCCCCCCGTGCTCCGACGCCCCCCCCCCCCGTGCCCTGATCTCCCCCCCCTTATACTTACCTGGCCGCCCGAGGTCCGTCCGTCTTCTTTCCTGGGCGCCGCCATCTTCCAAAATGGCGGGCGCATGTGCAGTGCGCCCGCCGAATCTGCCGGCCGGCAGATTCGTTCCAGAGTGAATTTTGATCACTGAGATAGGTTATATCTCAGTGATCAAAATAAAAAAATAGTAAATGACCCCCCCCCCCTTTGTCACCCCCATAGATAGGGACAATAAAAAAAATAAAGAATTTTTTTTTTTTTCACTAAGGTTGGGGTAAGAACTAGGGTTAGGGTTAGGGGTAGGGTTAGGGGTAGGGTTAGGGGTAGGGGTAGGGGTAGGGTTAGGGCTAGGGTTAGGGCTAGGGTTAGGGTTTCGGTATGTGCACACGTATTCTGGTCCTATGCGGATTTTTCCGCAGCGGATTTGAAAAATCCACAGTGCTAAACCGCTGCCGATTTATCGTGGATTTACCGCGGTTTTTCTGCGCATTTCACTGCGGTTTTACAACTGCGATTTTCTATTGGAGCAGTTGTAAAACCGCTGCGGAATCCGCAGAAAGAAGTGACATGCTGCGGAATGTAAACCGCTGCGTTTCCGTGCAGTTTTTCCGCAGCATGTGTACAGCGATTTTTGGTTCCCATAGGTTCACATTGAACTGTAAACTCATGGGAAACTGCTGCGGATCCGCAGCGTTTTCCGCAGCGTGTGCACATACCTTTAGAATTAGGCTATGTGCACACGGTGCGGATTGGCCGCTGCGGATCCGCAGCAGTGTTCCATCAGGTTTACAGTACCATGTAAACATATGGAAAACCAAATCCGCTGTGCCCATGGTGCAGAAAATACCGCGCGGGAACGCTGCGTTGTATTTTCCGCAGCATGCCAATTCTTTGTGCGGATTCCGCAGCGTTTTACACCTGTTCCTCAATAGGAATCCACAGGTGAAATCCGCACAAAAAACACTGGAAATCCACGGTAAATCCACAGGTAAAACGCAGTGCCTTTTACCCGCGGATTTTTCAAAAATGATGCTGAAAAATCTCATACGAATCCGCAACGTTGGCACATAGCCTTAGAGTTGGGTTGGAATTAGGGTTGTGGTTAGGGTTAGGGGTGTGTTGGGGTTAGGGTTGTGGTTAGGGGTGTGTTGGGGTTAGGGTTGTGGTTAGGGGTGTGTTGGGGTTAGGGTTGTGATTAGGGTTACGGCTACAGTTGGGATAAGGGTTAGGGGTGTGTTGGAGGTAGAATTGAGGGGTTTCCACTGTTTAGGCACTTCAGGGGGTCTCCAAACGCAACATGGCGCCACCATTGATTCCAGCCAATCTTGTATTCAAAAATTCAAACGGTGCTCCCTCACTTCCGAACCCCGACGTGTGCCCAAACAGTGGTTTACCCCCACATATGGGGTACCAGCATACTCAGGACAAACTGCGCAACAATTACTGGGGTCCAATTTCTCCTGTTACCCTTGAGAAAATAAAAAATTGCTTGCTAAAACATCATTTTTGAGGAAAGAAAAATGATTTTTTATTTTCACGGCTCTGCGTTGTAAACGTCTGTGAAGCACTTGGGGGTTCAAAGTGCTCACCACATATCTAGATAAGTTCCTTGGGGGGTCTAGTTTCCAAAATGGGGTCACTTGTGGGGGGTTTCTACTGTTTAGGCACACCAGGGGCTCTGCAAACGCAACGTGACGCCCGCATACCATTCCATCAAAGTCTGCATTTCAAAAGTCACTACTTCCCTTCTGAGCCCCCACGTGTGCCCAAACAGTGGTTTACCCCCACACATGGGGCATCAGCGTACTCAGGAGAAACTGGACAACAACTTTTGTGGTCCAATTTCTCCTGTAACCCTTGGGAAAATAAAAAATTCTGGGCTAAAAAATTATTTTTGAGGAAAGAAAACGTATTTATTATTTTCACGGCTCTGCGTTATAAACTTCTGTAAAGCACTTGGGGGTTGAAAGTGCTCACCACACATCTAGATAAGTTCCTTTGGGGGTCTAGTTTCCAAAATGGGGTCACTTGTGGGGGGTTTCTACTGTTTAGGCACACCAGGGGCTCTGCAAACGCAATGTGACGCCCGCAGACCATTCCATCAAAGTCTGCATTTCAAAAGTCACTACTTCCCTTCTGAGCCCCCACGTGTGCCCAAACAGTGGTTTACCCCCACACATGGGGTATCAGCGTACTCAGGAGAAACTGGACAACAACTTTTGTGGTCCAATTTCTCCTGTAACCCTTGGGAAAATATAAAATTCTGGGCTAAAAAATTATTTTTGAGGAAAGAAAACGTATTTATTATTTTCACTGCTCTGTGTTATGAACTTCTGTGAAGCACTTGGGGGTTCAAAGTGCTCACCTCACATCTAGATAAGTTCCTTTCGGGGTCTAGTTTCCAAAATGGGGTCACTTGTGGGGGGTTTCTACTGTTTAGCCACATCAGGGGCTCTGCAAACGCAACGTGACGCCCACAGAGCATTCCATCAAAGTCTGCATTTCAAAACGTCACTACTTCACTTCCGAGCCCCAGCATATGCCTAAACAGTGGTTTACCCCCACATATGGGGTATCAGCGTACTCAGGAGAAACTGGACAACAACTTTTGGGGTCAAATTTCTCCTGTTACCCTTGGGAAAATAAAAAATTGCGGGCTAAAATTCATTTTTGAGAAAATAATTTTTTTTTTTTATTTTCATGGCTCTGCGTTATAAACTTCTGTGAAGCACTTGAGGGTTCAAAGTGCTCACTACACATCTAGATTAGTTCCTTTGGGGGTCTAGTTTCCAAAATGGGGTAATTTGTGGGGGATCTCCAATGTTTAGGCACACAGGGGCTCTCCAAACCCGACATGGTGTCCGCTAATGATTGGAGATAATTTTCCATTTAAAAAGCCAAATGGCGTGCCTTCCCTTCTGAGCCCTGCCGTGCGCCCAAACAGTGGTTTACCCCCACATATGGGGTATCTGCATACTCAGGACAAACTGGACAACAACATTTGTGGTCCAATTTCTCCTATTACCATTGGCAAAATAGGAAATTCCAGGCTAAAAAATCATTTTTGAGAAAAGAAAAATTATTTTTTATTTTCATGGCTCTGCATTATAAACTTCTGTGAAGCACCTGGGGGTTTAAAGTGCTCAGTATGCATCTAGATAAGTTCCTTGGGGGGTCTAGTTTCCAAAATGGGGTCACTTGTGGGGGAGCTCCATTGCATAGGCACACAGGGGCTCTCCAAATGCGACATGGTGTCCGCTAACAATTGGAGCTAATTTTCCATTCAAAAAGTTAAAAGGCGCGCCTTCCCTTCCGAGCCCTGCCGTGTGCCCAAACAGTGGTTTACCCCCACATATGAGGTATCGGCGTACTCGGGAGAAATTGCTCAACAAATTTTAGGATCCATTTTATCCTATTGCCCATGTGAAAATGAAAAAATTGAGGCGAAAATAAATTTTTTGTGAAAAAAAAGTACTTTTTCATTTTTACGGATCAATTTGTGAAGCACCTAAGGGTTTAAAGTGCTCACTAGGCATCTAGATAAGTTCCTTGGGGGGTCCAGTTTCCAAAATGGGGTCACTTGTGGGGGAGCTCCAATGTTTAAGCACACAGGGTCTCTCCAAACGCGACATGGTGTCTGCTAACGATGGAGATAATTTTTCATTCAAAAAGTCAAATGGCGCTCCTTCCCTTCCGAGCCTTACCATGTGCCCAAACAGTGGTTTACCCCCACATGTGAAGTATCGGTGTACTCAGGAGAAATTGCCAAACAAATTTTAGGATCCATTTTATCCTGTTGTCCATGTGAAAATGAAAAAATTGAGGCTAAAAGAATTTTTTTGTGAAAAAAAAGTACTTTTTCATTTTTACGGATCAATTTGTGAAGCACCTGGGGGTTTAAAGGGCTCACCATGCATCTAGATAAGTTCCTTGGGGCGTCTAGTTTCCAAAATGGGGTCACTTGTGGGGGAGCTCCAATTTTTAGGCACACGGGGGCTCTCCAAATGTGACATGGTGTCCGCTAAAGAGTGCAGCCAATTTTTCATTCAAAAAGTCAAATGGCGCTCCTTCCCTTCCAAGCCCTGCCGTGCGCCCAAACAGTGGTTTACCCCCACATATGAGGTATCAGCGTACTCAGGACAAATTGGACAACAACGTACGTGGTTCAGTTTCTCCTTTTACCATTGGGAAAATAAAAAAATTGTTGCTGAAAAATCATTTTTGTGACTAAAAAGTTAAATGTTCATTTTTTCCTTCCATGTTGCTTCTGCTGCTGTGAAGCACCTGAAGGGTTAATAAACTTCTTGAATGTGGTTTTGTGCACCTTGAGGGGTGCAGTTTTTAGAATGGTGTCACTTTTGGGTATTTTCAGCCATATAGACCCCTCAAACTGACTTCAAATGTGAGGTGGTCCCTAAAAAAAATGGTTTTGTAAATTTCGTTGTAAAAATGAGAAATCGCTGGTCAAATTTTAACCCTTATAACTTCCTAGCAAAAAAAAATTTTGTTTCCAAAATTGTGCTGATGTAAAGTAGACGTGTGGGAAATGTTATTTATTAACTATTTTGTGTCACATAACTCTCTGGTTTAACAGAATAAAAATTCAAAATGTGAAAATTGCGAAATTTTCAAAATTTTCGCCAAATTTCCGTTTTTATCACAAATAAACACAGAATTTATTGACCTAAATTTACCACTAACATGAAGCCCAATATGTCACGAAAAAAACAATCTCAGAACCGCTAGGATCCATTGAAGCGTTCCTGAGTTATTACCTCATGAAGGGACACTGGTCAGAATTGCAAAAAACGGCAAGGTCTTTAAGGTCAAAATAGGCTGGGTCATGAAGGGGTTAAAAGCCTTCATAAATTGTGAACAGACATAAAGCTGGTTTTGCTACCTTCAGTCTGAATTGACAATGTGCACATTCCAATAAGAATTAGGAAAATCATTGCATAAATGGGTGTTTCCAGACTTTTGACCAGTACTGTATGGATTTATAAAAAATGTAATACACTGTTTAGAGTAGAAAAAGACACTGGTTTCTTTTCCATTAAACTGTTCACATTTGTGTTGCTGCTTCCGCTTATAACATGACAGCCATCAGCGACACTCAACTTACCCTTTTGATTTATAGAGATCTGTGATTTTTTTTGCAGACCATTAACTGTTTTACCTTTCTCACAAAGGTTTTGGATATCTAACACAACAACTTATGGGGTTGGCTGGAGGCCGTGTTATTCTTGCATTGGAGGGAGGCCATGATCTGACCGCGATCTGTGATGCCTCTGAAGCCTGTGTATCTGCTTTGCTGGGTAATGAGGTAAGAGGGAGAATTTACATTTAATTTCATGTAACAGTCCATTCACATGTCCAGGTATTAATGCTAGTATTAAAGCCAGATTCCAAAAATTACAAGTATGAAATGTATACCTAGGGCTTCAATGATAAGGGGACGTTCTCTACTTCTACAAGAAAAGAAGGTTTTATCTGACTGCGATTCTTTACGGTGCAAGCAGTGAGATTATGGAACTCTCAGTCACAAGATGCAATGGTCGATTCTCTAAACAAGTACAAGGAGGGCCTGGATGCCTTTCTTGGTAAACATAATATTACAGATTGTGACTATTTGACTCAGTGATGGGACGTTGATCCATGGAACAAGTCTGATTGCCAGATGTGAAGTTGGAAATATTTTTTTCTCCTAATATGGGGCAGTTTACATCTTCCTCTGGATCTACAGCACACTGGTATTGCTGTGCAAATGCTGACGTGCATTCATTGCGGCATAAGACATCGTCTACCTGTTTGTAAAAATGAAGTATTACATTTTAAAAAATGCCAATTTTTTCGCATTGTGCAATCTTTTATTGACCACACTTCCATCAAACACACAACCGTCCTATGAAGTACTTATTTGCTCCATTGTCGAGCCGCTAAGCTCACAGATTCACTCACTGTTCAATGCGTGCAGTGGCTGATATACAGCGATGGACCCAGGGAGGGTGAGTAAGGCCCAGTTTGATTTTATTAAAACAAACTGACTTTATGATTAAAGGGGTTTTTCAGTTTCGGAAAACACTTGTCCCCTGGCTGAAATGTATATATTGTAATAGTCTTAAGACGCAATAATAGTGCAACTAGATCAGTTTTTCCCAAACTCCAGTTCTCATGGCCCCCACCAGATCATGTGTTCAGGATTCCTTTAGTATTACACATGTGAGAGAATCTGTAGCATTTTTCTGATGCCTTAATTATTATTCCTGTGTAATACTAAGGAAATCCTGAAAACATGATCTATTGGGGGCCGTGAGGACTTGACTTTGGGAGCAAAGCGGGAACTCACCGATTCCGACATCACAGGCAGCTGCCGCCACCTTTTAGTGTGGCAATTTTTTTAACCTCCTATTATTAGTCTTTTGGGCTTCAACCTTGTCCACATGCTGTTGTCACTTTCAGGAACTGTTAGCAACTTTTAGGATATGTGCACACCGAGTCTTGTAAAATTTTTGGAGCGGAAACGCCAAAGTTTTGTGTTTTTGAGAAGAATTTGAATTCTAAAAACTCCTTGAAAATCTTTGCGTCCTCATACCCTTTTATATTCATAACACTGGTTCTGGTTGACGGAAATGAAGCAGCACTAACACGTTAAGATTTTGTTTGGATGGAGGAAGCGTTAACCTGAACCTTTCTTCTGCTTCTATATTCACAGTTAGAACCGCTCCCGGAGTCCGTGTTACAGCAGAGGCCGAACAGCAATGCAGTGAGCTCTATGGAAAAAGTCATTCAGATCCAAAGTAAGTATAGAATCACTTACCGCAGATCATTTATGGACTATGTGTACTCTGAAATGTCTTTACAAATTTCTTAGAGTAGTTCGCTTTTGTCTTAGAATCCTACTGCAGTATAGGGCAGGGAAACCTGCTTCTTACTATACCTGTTCAGTCATAATTTGGAGCTCTGCTGCTCTGAAATTCAGGTTTCATATGCAAATTAGTCTCCTAAATGCACTGGGGTGAAACCGTGCATTTGCAGTCCTCGACTACCGTTCACTTCTCCTTACCAGTACTGCCTCAGTTTTTTTTTGATTGACCGTGGAGAACGAAGGTGATGTTGTGCACCAGAACCTTTGTCTCCACTATCAATCAAGAAGTGGAGGACTGCGCCATCGAGGAGAATAGAAGAGGAGCCAAGGACTGCAAGTGCACTGATATGCCCACCAGCGCATAAGCAAGCCTAATTTGCATTTTAATAAAAAATGAATTTCCTCGCTACATAGTGCCAGGTAATGACTGAATATAGATATAGTTGGATTTGTGTTTCCATGCACTATCCAGCAGTAATTCTGGTTTCTTTGGCACATTCTTACTGACAGGTTCACGTTTAGATTTCTAAAATACAGAAATGATGCTTTTCAGTATCTTCACATCTATACTTTCAGTAGTACTAAAGGAAATGTGTCATCAGAAAATGACCTGTTATTTAAAACCGTTTTTTATGTTAAAGCAGATCTGTCAGGAGATTTCACAATACTAACTGCATACATTAATAGATACTTACCGGTACTTTGAAAATCCATGTCAGAATTTGTGTAATCTTGATATTAAAAAGAGCATTTTGAGTTCAAATAGTTAGAAAGCTCACAAATCCAAGAGTGTTCATCTGACTGAAAGCTGCAGCTTGTACTGAGCACTGTGATGTCTCGGCAGGAAGGAGGGACACTGAGGATCTGGCAATCAGGCTTTAGGTTTGCACTTTAAAAAAATGATTATATAGCCATTCCAACATTGTTTATACCAGCCTAATCAGGTGTAAGATATCTATTTTACTATGTAGGCAGTTTGTATTGTAAAATGTTGTCACTAATCTGTTTTTAAACGCATTTTTTTTCTTACAAAAATGTGATTATTTTTGTTGTTGTGGTTGAGACTGGTGGATTTTTTGTGTCCTCCTATCAGTACTTAAAATGAAAAAAAAAAATCGTGTATCTGGTAATTTGTAATGCTTCCTGTTCTGCCTAACAGCCTCTTGAACATAGGCTGAAGTACAGAAAGGGCTAATCATAGCAGAGATCACTGGGAAATGTGACCATTGCCTGTTGTGAATGGTGGATCCTGTGTTACCTATTCTGTATAAAATTTTCATTATCATCACAGACAAGATAACAATGAATGGTGACTGCTGAAAAGTAATTACAAAAAAAAACAAAAAAAAAAACAACGATGAATATAGTATTAGGCTTAGTGGCCAGAAAGGACAGTAGGTCATTTTCTGATTACACATTTCCTAATTTATACAAGTTCAAACAGGTGCCATTACTACTGGTAATAAGTGGAGGACAGAGGAGCCTCTTAAATAAGAATTTACAGGTCTGCGAGAGCCAGAAATCTTGCATGTTTTTAGGTGATCAAATACTTATTTTCCCCCATATTTTGCAAAATAAATCTTGCTTAATCAGACAAGGTGATTTTCTGGATTTGTTTTCTCATTTTGACTCTCATAGTTGTGGTCTACCTGTGATGTCAATTGCAGGCGCCTCTCATCTTTTTAAGTGGGAGAACTTGCACAATTGGTGGCTGACTAAATATTTTGTCCCCCACTGTAATCTATCCCCTTTTTTGAATGGAGCTATGGTCGTATATGTGCGCTGCTACACTCTTCATCTCCATGTAACTGCTGGATATAGCCGAGCTCTGCCATCTGTCAGTCCAATAGGATCTACTTTATGAGCAGCCTGCAGGCATGTGTCAGTGGTCACATACTAGTGATTTAGGTGTATCCCCAGAATATCACTTTCAAAATGATAAAAAAAAGCAAAAGCCATGGAGATGTAGGTGCTGATCCTATCTTTCTCTTGTATAAACCTTGCTGCACCAGGGTCAGGTGCATCTCTGACACTCCCTAGGACAGGCACAGGTTAGAAAACTGCCTATAATATCTAATTCTCTCAATGTCTGGGCTCTAAGGCTATGTGCACACGTTGCGGATTAGCCTTAGGAACTTCTTGTGCGGATTCTGCCTCTCCTGGCAGAAAACGCACCTGCGGATTTGTCGCGTTTTTTGTGCGTTTTTGCTGCTGTTTTCTTGCGGATTTGCTGCGTTTTTTACCCCTGCGGTTTTCTTTAATTGAATGGGTACAAAAACGCTGCAGATTCACAAAAAAGAGATGACACGCTACTTTTAAACCGCAGCGTTTCCGCAGCGGATTTTCCGCAAAGTGTGCACAGCATTTTTTTTTCATTGATTTACATTGTACTGTAAATCAATTGTGGATTTGCAGCGTTTCTGCACTGCAAATAACGCTGCGGATCCGCAGAGAATCCGCAACGTGTGCACATAGCCTAAGGCTATGTGCACACGTTGTGGATTCTCTGCGAATCCGCAGTGTTTTTTGAGGTGCAAAAACGCTGCTGATCAGCAATTGATTTACAGTAAATCAATGAGAAGAAAAAAAATGTTGTGCACACTTTGCGGAAAATCCGCTGCGGAAACGCTGCGGTTTAAAAGAAGTAGCATGTCACCTCTATTTCTTTATCGCCTCTCATTGGGGGACACAGGAACCATGGGTGTATGCTGCTGCCACTAGGAGGCTGACACTATGCAAATAAAAAAGTTAGCTCCTCCTCTGCAGTGTACACCCCACCGACTGGCATTAAACTCTTCAGTTTTTAGCTTAGTGTCAGTAGGAGGTGGACACGGGTCTTTCTTTAGACCCTTATCTACCTCAATGTGCGTCGTTTCTTTTCAGGTTTTTTCCGGATGGGATACAGGGTGAACAGTCACACCTGTAGTCCCTCAAGCGGACTATGAGTACGGCGTGTACTGCCACCCCGTATCCTCATAGATCCCTCAGCAGGACCAAGAGCCTGGCACACAAGCGTGCTCAGAAGTCCGGTCCTGGCCCGTCCCCCACCCACTCGCCCACCAGAGCCTGTCGGTCGGAGGAGACGAGGACGTCCATCAGCAGCTCCTATGGACGTCTGATACCTTCTCAAGGTTAGTAGCAGACGACGGGGGATTTTACTAGGTAAGCATTTCACGGGGCCTGCTTACGGCACACTCCTGCCTGCAGTTTTTCCTTCAGCGGTCGCTGGCTCCTAATTTAGGCCCCGGCCTTTCCCGGGGCCTACTTGCGGCGTACCAGCTGCCCTCAGCGTTCCCCCCTCAGCGTTCTATGCGGCGGCCTCTCCGGCGGCGCTCACCTCCACAGCCAGCTGGGGCCTATTCCGCCGATTCTTCTCTGGCGGCAGCGCTCCCTCCCTTATATGCGGCGGCTGCCGCGCCGCTCTGCCGGTCAGCGTCTGCGCCGCGGGGCTCTTCCCTCCGGTCACTGGCTCCAAATTTAGGCCCCGGCTTTTCCGGGGCCTACTCCGGCGACTCTTCTCCGGCGGCAGCGCTCTCTTTCTTTCATGCGGCGGCTTCAGCGCCGCTCTGCCGGGCAGTGTCTTCGTCGCTCTGCCGGGCAGTGTCTGCGCCGCGGGGGTTCTTCTCAGCGGGCACCGGCTTCTAATTTAGGCCCCGGCTTTTCCGGGGCCTACTTCCGGTGCCGCGCTCCGCCCACTTCCTTCTTCATCGGGCGGGCTTTTTCCCGCCCGACATACTGTGCCTGCTCATCGGCGCCCCCCTGTCTGGCTCCGCCCCCTTCCTCCAGGGACAGAGTCTGTGTGTGCTCACCGCTTCTTAGCTGCAGGAGCTCACGCAGCGCGCCCCACACCTTCGCCACTGCATCCTCCGTGGGCACAAAATCTGCACAGAATCCAGCACCTCAGGGCAGGAGTTCTCCTCCGGCAAGTGGGACATCTTCCAGGACGGGTCCGTGAGTAGCTGCACTGCAGACTGACACCCCCCTCTGCCCCACTGTCCCCTAACCCACTGGCATCTTCAGAGGACCTCTCAAAATGTCTTCCTCTAAAGGGGGCCGCTCTCGCCCCCCTACTTCTTCTTCTGCCTTAGTCACGTACTTTGCTTGTTCGTCCTGTAACAGCAAACTTCCCTCAGGTCAGTCCTCCCCGCTGTGTCAGTCCTGCAGCAACCCGATTGTTCCCACCGCCCAGGATCCCCCGGCTGTTCCGCCCGAGAGTGATCCCCCCATCCCAGGATGGGCCGCCTCTCTGTCACAATCGGTGGCCGATTTAACACGGGTATCTCAAACCCTGGTGTCCGCGCTGGATCGGTTACCCCTGCAGACCCCGGCCGTAGCCAGCGGGTCACAGGTACCGCCGCCAGAGCTCTCCTTGAT
This sequence comes from Ranitomeya imitator, assembly GCF_032444005.1. NCBI lineage: Eukaryota > Metazoa > Chordata > Amphibia > Anura > Dendrobatidae > Ranitomeya > Ranitomeya imitator. The sequence goes on from NC_091288.1 coordinate 58,347,800, forward strand.
AAGCCACAAAAGGTCCAGACAGGAACGTCGGTCTGAGTCCTCTTCGCGCTCCATCTCGCCGCTCGGCCCTCCCCCGCGGTTGGTGTCCCACCGATCCTCCTCCCCTGAGTCAGGCGAGGCATTATCTGATGCGCCTTCGGAGGATACTTCGGAGCTGGATCCTAACCAAATCGCCACCATGAGTGAGACAGTCCAGAACCTCATTGGGGCAATAAACCAAACATGTGGCATCAAGGATCCCTCTACGGAACCCGCAGATCAGGCGGTTTCGTTTAGACGGGCCAAACCACCTTCAAAATTTTTCGCTCCTCATCCTGAATTCGAGGAGATCGTGTCCAGAGAGAGAGAGAACCCCACTAGGCGTTTTCAGAGGGGAAAACGCCTGGGTGTGTTATATCCTTTTCCTCCAGAACTTACCGCCAATTGGACGGCCTCTCCCTCGGTGGACCCCCCTGTTTCCAGGCTGTCCACCAACACGGTGCTTCCTCTGTCCGGCGGAGCATCTCTGAAGGATTCTAACGATAGAGTTATAGAATCCTTCGCGAAATCTGCTTTTGAAGCGGCTTCAGCGGCTCTATGTCCAGCTTTTGCGTCCACTTGGGCTTCAAAATCCATCTCAAAATGGGCCAAGGATCTTCGGCGAGGTATCCTGGATGGGGCGCCTCCCGCGCAATTAGCGGAACTTGCCAACCAGATTTCCCACGCTGGTGAATACCTGGTTTCCGCCTCCCTGGATGTCGCGTCTTGTGCGGCTCAAGCTTCCAGCAATGCCGTTGCCATCCGCCGGACCGTTTGGCTCAAGGCCTGGCAGGCGGACTTGTCATCCAAAAAGTCCCTCACTAGTCTGCCCTTCCAGGGCTCTCGCCTCTTTGGTTCCCAGCTGGACCAAATAATTAAGGACGCCACCGGGGGTACAAGTTCTCTTCTCCCCCAGGCCAAGCCTCGTCGCCCTCCTCCTAGACGACAGTTTCGTTCTTTTCGGCCTTTTCGTCACTTCGCTGCGTCAAACTCCTTTTCCCAGCAGCAACAGAGGCCACAGGCACGTCAAGAGAAGAAGGCGGTGTCCTTTAGGCCCACTCCGTCCTGGCGTCCTCGTTTCTCCCAGGGTAGATCCTCCAGGCCCAGGACTGGAAGATCCACCTCGGCATGACTCTCTGCAAGACTCCAGCCCAACTCCCAGATTGGGTGGCCGTCTTCTCCTTTTCAGGGACGTCTGGATTTCCGCAGTAGAGGATGCATGGGTCAGGGAAGTTGTATCCTCGAGATACAAAATAGAATTCGCTTCCCGACCTCGGGATCGTTTCTTCCAATCCCGTCCTCCAAGAGACCCCGCTCTAGTTCCGGGCTTCTTCTCAGCCATCGCTTCTCTGCTCAAATCCGGGGTAATCGTTCCCGTCCCAGAAAAAGAACGCTTCACGGGTTTCTACTCGAATCTTTTTGTGGTACCGAAAAAAGACGGCAAAGTTCGCCCCATTCTGGACCTCAAATTGCTGAACAGGAGAGTTCGCCTGAGACACTTCAGGATGGAATCCCTTCGTTCAGTAATTGCTTCCATGGAGGCTCAGGAGTTTCTATGCTCAATAGATATCCAGGACGCCTACCTCCATGTCCCGATATTTCCCGGACATCACCGTTTCCTGCGCTTCGCAGTGCAACGAGATCATTTTCAGTTCGTCGCTCTGCCGTTCGGTCTTGCAACCGCGCCAAGAGTGTTCACAAAGATCATGGCGGCACTGATGGCTATCTTGAGAGTCAGAGGCTTGGTCCTATTTCCATATCTCGACGACATCCTCATCAAGGCTCCGTCCTTCGCTCAGGCCCACGAAAGCCTGTCCATTGTTCTCGACACCTTAGCCCGTTTCGGGTGGCTGGTAAACCGGAAGAAGTCCTGCCTTATTCCTTCTCAGCGCATCATCTTTCTGGGCATGCTTTTCGATACTCGTCAGAGCAGAGTCTTCCTTCCCACAGACAAGAGATCCTCTCTCTGTCGGGACATACGCTTGCTCCAGGGTCCTCGACCTCCCTCCCTCCGTTCGGCCATGAAGGTTCTGGGGAGGATGGTAGCTACATTGGAAGCGATTCCCTTCGCCCAATTCCACTCGCGACCCCTTCAGCAAGCCATTCTGTCTCAGTGGGACAGGTCGGTCTTCTCCCTGGATCGACCGATCAAACTCTCCTTTCGGGTCAGGCGGTCTCTCAACTGGTGGCTGACGTCACCTCTCATCTCCCAGGGCAGGTCCTTCCTTCCGGTTCACTGGCAGGTGGTGACAACGGACGCCAGCCTGCTCGGCTGGGGTGCGGTTTTTCGCCACCTGACGGTCCAGGGCCGCTGGTCGCTGCGGGAGTCATCTCTGCCGATCGACGTCCTCGAAATTCGGGCCATCTTCCTGTCCCTCCGCCACTGGGAAAGGATCCTCAGGGGCCTTCCAGTCCGGATCCAGACAGACAACGCCACAGCTGTGGCATATGTCAACCATCAGGGGGGGACTCGGAGCTCCTTGGCCCTTACCGAGGTATCCAAGATCCTCCTTTGGGCAGAGGCAACGGTTCCGGTGATATCCGCGGTGCATATCCCCGGCGTGGAAAACTGGGCCGCCGACTTCCTCAGCCGCGAGGGCCTTGCGGCAGGGGAATGGTCCTTGCATCCGGAGGTCTTCCATCAGATTTGTCTTCGATGGGGAACTCCGGATGTGGATCTCACGGCGTCCCGAGTCAACAGGAAGGTTCCGCAGTTCGTCTCCAGGTCCCGCGATCCTCTCGCAGTGGGCGTCGATGCTCTGGCCATTCCTTGGTCACAGTTCGAGCTGCCCTACCTGTTCCCACCCCTTCCATTACTTCCCAAACTGTTGAAGAAGATCAAAGCGGAAGGGGTGCCGGTCATCCTGATCGCCCCGGATTGGCCCAGGAGAGCTTGGTTCGCGGAGCTCATCAACCTTCTCGCGGACGCTCCCTGGCGCCTTCCAGACAGGCCCGATCTGCTGTCCCAGGGTCCGATCTGCCACCCGAATTCTCGGTCGCTCAGTTTAACGGCGTGGCTGTTGAGACCGCGGTTCTGAGAGCGTCCGGCCTTTCGGACCGGGTGATTCACACCATGATTCAGGCTCGGAAGCCTTCGTCTTCCAGGATCTACTACCGCACCTGGAAGGCCTACTTCAAGTGGTGCGAGTCCAACCGCGTTCCGCCTATGGTTTTTTCCCTGCCTTCTCTTTTGGCCTTCCTTCAGGCAGGACTGGATTCGGGCCTGGCTCTTAGTTCCCTGAAGGGTCAGGTCTCTGCGCTTTCCATCCTCTTTCAGAAGACCTTGGCCTCTCGGCCACAGGTTAAGACCTTCTTTCAGGGGGTAGCCCACGCCGTCCCACCGTACAGGGCCCCTGTGGAGGCATGGGACCTAAACCTGGTACTGGACGTTCTGAAGGTTTCTCCCTTTGAACCTCTTAGGGAGATTCCTCTATCAGCTTTATCATGGAAGGTAGCCTTTCTTGTGGCCATCACGTCCATTCGCCGCGTTTCCGAGCTGACGGCCCTGTCTTGCCGTCCTCCGTTTTTGGTCATTCACCAGGACAAGGTGGTCTTCCGGCCCCCACCTTCTTTTCTTCCTAAGGTGGTTTCCACCTTCCACCTCAACGAGGACATCGTTCTACCTTCCTTTTGTCCAGCTCCGACTCATCCTCTGGAGCGATCATTGAACAAGCTGGATCTTGTCAGGGCTGTGAGGATCTATCTGGACAGAACGTCCACTTTCTGGAAGACGGATTCCTTTTTCGTCATTCCTGATGGCACGCGCAGAGGCCAGCCGGCTTCTAAAGCGACTATTGCTCGATGGATCAGAATGGCAATCTTGGAGGCTTACCGGGTCAAGAACAGAGTGCCCCCTCCTGGGATTAAGGCTCACTCTACCCGGGCAGTCGGCGCCTCCTGCACCACAGGGCTTCCGCCCTACAGCTGTGCAAAGCGGCAACTTGGTCTTCCATCCACACGTTCGCCAAATTTTACAAGGTCCATACCTACGCATCGGCGGACGCCAGCCTAGGCAGAAGGATCCTGCAGGCGGCAGTGGTGAGTCCTCTGACCTGATGGAAGTCTGTTTTTCCCGCCCTTGGGACTGCTTTGGGACGTCCCATGGTTCCTGTGTCCCCCAATGAGAGGCGATAAAGAAAACAGGATTTTTGGTTGCTTACCGTAAAATCTGTTTCTTGAAGCCTCCATTGGGGGACACAGCTCCCTCCCAATGTTTTTTGTTATATGTTTTCTGACCTCACGTTTACAGTTCTCAAGTTTGTGGTTATGGTTTTTCAACCTTGTTCTTTCTCCTACTGCTTTCTCACTAACTGAAGAGTTTAATGCCAGTCGGTGGGGTGTACACTGCAGAGGAGGAGCTAACTTTTTTATTTGCATAGTATCAGCCTCCTAGTGGCAGCAGCATACACCCATGGTTCCTGTGTCCCCCAATGGAGGCTTCAAGAAACAGATTTTACGGTAAGCAACCAAAAATCCTGTTTTTGTGAATCTGCAGCGTTTTTGTACCCATTCCATTATAGAAAACCGCAGGGGTGAAAACCGCAGCAAAAACACACAAAACGCTGCGGAACCGCACAAAAAACGCGACAAATCCGCAGGTGCGTTTTCTGCCAGGAGAGGCAGAATCCGCACCAGAAATACCTAAGCCTAATCCGCAATGTGTGCACATAGCCTTAAAGTAATGAGTGACCTTCATAGGGATGTATTAAAAGAGAGTACACAATATCAGATGAAAAAAAAAAAATAATCACCATAAATGTAATAAAACATAAAGTGCCCAAATTTGACAACTGAGAGGCCATTTAAAAAAAAAATACCCTCTTATTTGTAAGAAAGCCACAATATCCACAAACTTTGCTTTATTCATTCATAAAACAAGCAAAATAAGTAATTGTGATTAAAAAAAAACCTCAGTTTTATGACCCTTCAAAAGTGAAAACCTTGAGGCGCAAGGAGCCTGAGAGGCCACAGAGGTCACACCTGCTTTCCACAAGGATGGTGGTAAAATGGAGTTGGGGGGTTTTAAGCAGCACCTAAATATAGGAAGGTACTGGGAGGAATCCCCTGCCACTTTGGATAGGAAGGGGAAACAAATATGTGTGAGCTGTGCCTCTCAGCCTTATTGCGCCTGACGCAGGGTTAAATACTTTTTCAGGTGATCTCTGAATAGAACCAGATTATTAAAGTCCTGATTCTATGTTCCCCTTATACTTGCACTGATACATATTGTCCTTTTGTGAAGGTGGATACTGGCCTTGTTTGCATCAGCTTTCTTCAACCATCTCCTATTCACTTGTTGAGGCTCAGAAATGTGAAAGCGAGGAAGCAGAGACCGTGACAGCAATGGCGTCCCTGTCTGTGGGCGTCCGTCCAGAGCGAAGGTGAGCATTGCTATAGTTTGTGTGTATTAGAAACCTGTGTTTTTACAAACGGTTACACACAAATGATTCACTGAATTGTGCGAGTCTTGTCATAATTGCTGTCTGACATTAAAGAACGTTGAGCCACAAATGTCAGCGAGTTATCACAGCCATTATAGAGACTAATACTGCGGTTTCTTAATAGGTAAGTGCACCAATAAACAATAATGCGTTCCTCCAGTGATCACTTGAAAAGCTTCCCCAAACCTAGTCTGTAGACTCTGTAGACAGGAGACAGGTCCTGTAGACAGGAGACAGGTCCTGTAGACAGGAGACAGGTCCTGTAGACAGGAGACAGGTCCTGTGGACAGGAGACAGGTCCTGTGGACAGGAGACAGGTCCTGTGGACAGGAGACAGGTCCTGTGGACAGGAGACAGGTCCTGTGGACAGGAGACAGGTCCTGTGGACAGGAGACAGGTCCTGTGGACAGGAGACAGGTCCTGTGGACAGGAGACAGGTCCTGTGGACAGGAGACAGGTCCTGTGGACAGGAGACAGGTCCTGTGGACAGGAGACAGGTCCTGTGGACAGGAGACAGGTCCTGTGGACAGGAGACAGGTCCTGTGGACAGGAGACAGGTCCTGTGGACAGGAGACAGGTCCTGTGGACAGGAGACAGGTCCTGTGGACAGGAGACAGGTCCTGTGGACAGGAGACAGGTCCTGTGGACAGGAGACAGGTCCTGTGGACAGGAGACAGGTCCTGTGGACAGGAGACAGGTCCTGTGGACAGGAGACAGGTCCTGTGGACAGGAGACAGGTCCTGTGGACAGGAGACAGGTCCTGTGGACAGGAGACAGGTCCTGTGGACAGGAGACAGGTCCTGTGGACAGGAGACAGGTCCTGTGGACCGGAGACAGGTCCTGTAGACAGGACTTTCTAGTTCGTAAGCTCCTGTGCTTACAGCAGCCTCTTTCAGGAAGTCATTGCAGTGAGTAGAGGTGGATACCAGACTGCAGCTCCACTACATCTGCACTATATCATGGAGGACATTGATAACTTCCTGTGAATTAGGAGGAAGGAGACGTCTTCAGCACAAATATTTTGAGTTTTGGAAGGAACCTTTCATAAGGATCTAGGAACACTATGAAACCTTTATTTTTTACTGGAGCTAGGTTTAATCCCCTGATAGGTTCCTGACACTAGATATCATGATTGGGTGTCCATATTTTAGCTAAAATTCCCTGTGCAAATGGCTTTATAGCCCATACATTCGGACTGAAGTTGGGGTCTCTACTCAATGGTCCCTCAAATTAAACAGGGAAAATGAGGTCTTTAGAGGGTTTATCCAGAACTTAGTTTTTAGGCTCATAGCTAAAAATAAATTCTCCGTGCTGGCATTGCAAAAATTGAGGGAGGAAATTTTCTCCAGTCAAGATTTTGTGCTGGATGTACTGCATGTGATTTACAACTTCACCAGAAGAGGAGCGACTGGGTCAGGTCCGAATCTTTGGATACATGAATAAAATGCAAAGTTGCCTAATCTTCCAAAGAAGGAGCAAAATGCTAGTTTGTTGAACGATTTTATATTTCGGTGATGTTTTATTTTTTTCTTTCATATCAGCCTTGCAGTTTTTACACTGACTACTGGGACTCTTATAAACCCTTATAGACTCATACTTCATGATCTTTAACAACATTCATACGTAGATTAGTAACATCCAGTTCAGCCTATATTCCATCATAATAAATCCCCAGATCTACGTCCTTCTACAGAACCTAATAATTAGCAGCAATAGTCCTACTCAAAAGCATCTAATGAGTGTGTGCAAGGGTAACTGTGATCAGAGGGGGAGCAGGGCCAGGTGTGAAATCACCTGTTGTGATTAGTGAATCTTGTGTTATCTGCCATTGTAAATAAATAAGGAAAGTGCTTCAAGTGCAGGACAATAGTGTGGGATAATGTCAGGGATTGCACTCACCTATTTTGGCTGTGCTGGAGGCAAAAAAAAAAAAATTTCTTTATCGCTTCATTGGGGGACACAGATAACCGTGGGTGTATGCTGCTGCTGCTAGGAGGCTGACACTATGCAAAAAGGAAAAAACAATAGTTCCTCCCCGGCAGTATACACCCACTGACAGGCACCAAGCACCCCAGTTTGTGCTTAGTGTCTGTAGGAGGCGGACCTGGATCTAGCCAGATCCGCAGCTAATCGTTTATTCCTTACAGGTTTTGTTGTGTTTTACGAATTCTCTACTTTTGTCTTTCAGATACAGCGTTAGGGAATCAGGGTGTTACTTCACTCTGCCTTCCCATTATTAGTGGCTGAGCGAGCAATGTGGTGTCACCCACATCGCAACACTCAGGCCCGCTGGCAGGACATTTTACCCTCACACCTTCATATGTGCTTCAGGACTTATTCGGTGGCTGGTCCTTGCCAAATTTCCTCCTCACCCCTCTCCTCGGAGAGGGCTGAGAGGGAGGCGGTGACTTCCCCCCTTTCCTAAGGGGGTTGATGCCGCCTCCTGGAAGAGGGATCTTCGTTCCAGCGTTCCTCCCTCCCCTTGGGCCCCTGGACGACCCTCACCCTATATGCGGACCGGACAAGCAAGGTAAAGATGATCTTCTCCGGGGGCATTTTGTTTTGAGTCGCGCGCCACATTCTGCCGGCTCCTCCCCCCCAAACCCTGCAGCATTTTTCGCCCCTGTCCCTGTAGACCCCGTGGGCCTCGTCTTCTCTTGCGCTCGTGCACCATCCCGCTTTATTATCGGGCGCGTCCTATTACCGCGCCGCACAGCATTTTTACTTTCACTTTCTCACGGCATTTGGGTCGGTCGGCCATGCCCCTTTTTGCCCGCGTTTTTCTCTTGGCGCCCTGTCTATCCATTCACAGGTCGCACGTATCGTAGGGCACACCCCTTTCTGCCGCCGACCCAATCCAGGGACTCTGTCTTCTTTCATTGGCTATACATTTAGCCACTCCCATTCATCACGAGGCCCCCTCTTCTCCTCCATCTTGGATTCGGCTTCCTTCTCTGGACGACCCGCTGCTCGGGGGACACAGATAATGTCCATCTGCAGCCTTTTTTTTCTGTACGGTAGGCTTTTGCCTTTTATATCCTACTAGTTCCTCCCTGCAGTACTTGACATATACTGCGGCAGAGCCCCCAAGCCTATTCTTATTATAGCGCACCAGCCTACATATGTCCAACTCTATCAGGGCTTCTATTTCTAAGCCCACCATAATTCATTACGCTTGCGCACGCTGCAAGAAAAAGTGGTCAGCAGGCCAGTTGTTGCCTTTCTGCCAGTCCTGCAGTCCTCCTACCATGTCTGCCCCTCAGAAAACCTCCGACTCATGGGTCGAGCGCACTACCCCTCCCCCAGAGTGGGCCGTTTCCATGTGCCAGTCAGTCTCTGACCTGACTAAGATATCTCAGTCTCTGGTCCAGGTGCTTGAACTACTTCCACTGCTATCTACAGCCACCAGTGCGCCGAACGTCTCTCATGGCGTTTCGCACGTACCTGATATCGACCCTCAGAAGGACAGACCAGCCGGCCGTTCTAGAAAGAGGACTCTGTCTGGCTCCTCTTCCAGCTCTCCGGGTCCCACAGCAGCACCCAAGCTGCTCTCCTCATCCCAATTCCCCTCTTCGGAGGAGGACCTTGGGTCGGATGTAGATTCCCAGTCCGGGTCTGACTCCGATTCAGACCAGACTTCTAGTATGCAGGCAATCGCTGATAGTCTCATCTCGGCTATCTCTCAAACCCTCAAACTTAAGCAGGACGAAGCTCCTTCCCAGGATCCTTCCGTCTCTTTTAAACGGGTAAAGCGTCCTTCTCTCTCCTTCCCCAACCCTGAGGAGTTTGAGTCTACCCTGTCTAAACACTGGGAGCATCCCGAAAGGCGCTTTCTGGGAAGAAAACACTTAGACGTCTTATACCCTTTTAGTGCCGACCTTCTCGCCAAGTGGGCAGAATCTCCCAAGGTGGACCCGCCGGTTTCCCGTCTTTCCTCCAAGACGGTTCTGTCATTACCAGATGGGGCGTCTCTTAAGGACGCGATGGACAGACAAATTGAGACTCTAGCCAAGTCAGCTTTTGAGGCATCTGGTGCTTCCCTCTGCCCCAATTTCCCCTCCACTTGGGTGGCAAAGGCCATTTCCGCCTGGGCCAAGATTCTTCGCCGAGGCATCTTGGACTCTGCCTCTCCGCAAGAACTGGCAGACCAGATTGGCCACACCGGCAAATACGTTTTGGCTGCCTCCTTAAATGTGGCAGCCTGTTCCGCCAGGGCAAGTAGCAACATCGTAGCTATACGCCGCATCCTTTGGCTGAAAGCATGGAGCGCAGATACTACTTCCAAGAAGTCCCTCACCAACTTAGCCTTCCAGGGCTCCATATTTTTTGGATCTCGGCTAGACAAGATCATCTCTGACACCATCGGGGGTAAAAGCACTTCCCTCCGTCAGTCTAGACCCTAGCATTTTTTCATCAGAAAGAGCCCTCGACCCTTTAGACATTTTCATCAATTTCCAGCTTCGGATTCCTCCTCTCAACAGGAGTGTCCCTCCGCTTCAGGCGAACGAAGGAGACCCTCTTACAAGCCAGCTCCCAGATGGAGACCTAAGAGCCAACCCTCAAGGTCCTCTGGCTCCCGTCCCGATAGATTTCGTTCCAAGTGACGCTCCCACATGGAAGTCTTTCCAGGGTGGAAGGCAGGCTTCTTTCTTTCAAGGACGCCTGGTTGTCGGTGGTCAGCGACGCCTGGGTCAGGGAGATCGTTACCTCCGGCTACAAGATCGAATTTTCTTCCCTCCCAGAAAGTCACTTCTTTCTCTCTCGTCCACCGAAACACCCGTCCCAATTACCCGGTTTCCTTCAAGCCGTGTCTTCTCTCGTTGCCGCTGGTGTAGCCGTTCCATCAAACGAGCGTTTTTCGGGGTTCTATGCGAACCTCTTCGTAGTACCGAAGAAGGACGGTTCCCTCCGTCCAATTCTGCATCTCAATCTTCTGAAGCACCACGTCCGACTCCGCCACTTCAGGATGGAATCCTTGCGGTCAGTGATAGCCACTATGGAACCCGGGGAGTTTCTGTGCTCAGTGGACATTCAGGATGCGTACCTTCATGTTCCCATTTGTGTACGGCACCAGAGATACCTTCGGTTTGCAATCCAGGAAGAGCACTACCAATTCGCGGCCCTCCCATTCGGCCTGGCATCTGCCCCCAGGGGCTTCACCAAGATCATGGCGGCGGCCATGGCCATCCTCCTGAGTTCTCAGTCTCTGAGTTTAACGGCATGGCCGTTGAAGCCGCGGTCCTAGGGAAGTCCGGTCTTTCTCAACAGGTCATACAGACCATGATCAGAGCCAGGAAGCCGGCTTCTTCTCGCATTTACCACAGGTACTGGAAGGATTTCTTCCGGTGGTGCGAAGCAAACGATGTCTTTCCGATGTCCTTTTCCCTTCCGGTCTTGGTTTCTTGGTTTCCTGCAGTCTGGTCTCGACTCGGGTCTTTCCCTCAGTACTCTAAAGGGTCAAGTCTCCGCTTTGTCCATTCTTTTCCAAAGGGATTTGTCTTCCATTTCTCAGGTAAAGACCTTTCTACAGGGAGTTGCGCATCTTGCTCCTCCTTTCCGGTCTCCGTTGGAACCTTGAGACCTCAATTTGGTTCTCGGTGCCCGCTACCTTCGAACCTCTTCAGGACATTTCCTTTTCCCTTCTTTCTTGGACAGTGGCCTTCCTCATCGCTATCACATCAATTAGGAGGGTCTCCGAGTTAGCAGCCTTATCCTGCCGTTCCCCGTTTCTGGTTCTTCATTAGGTCAGGGTAGTTCTCAGACCTGTCTTTTCTTTCCTTCCCAAGGTGGTATCTGCTTTCCACATCAATGAGGGCATCATTCTTCCCTCATTTTGCCCTTCCCCGGTTCAATCCTCTGGAGCAGTCTCTTCACAAACTGGACGTGGTCAGGGCCGTTCGGATCTATCTTTCTAGAACTTCCCACTTTCGCCAATCCGATTCTGTTTGTCATTGCCGAGGGTCGTCGGAAAGGCCTTCAGGTGTCCAAGTCCATGATTTCTTGCTGGATTCGTTCAGCGATAACTGAATCCTACAGTGTTCATGAGACACGGCCCCCCTCCCGGGGTGCGGGCCCACTCCACCAGAGCTGTCGGAGCTTCTTGGGCTGTTCATCACCAGACCTCTGCCTTGCAGGTTTGCAGGGCCGCAACCTGGTCATCTTTGCACACTTTTACGAGGTTCTATTGGGTTCATACCCAGGCCTTGGCTGATGCAGGTTTTGGTAGGAAGGTACTGCAGGCGGCAGTTGCACACCGGCCGACCTGAACCCTTCTCTTCGTTGTTTTCTACCCACCCTTTTCTGGGACTGCTTTTGCATGTCCCACGGTTATGTGTCCCCCAATGAAGCGATAAAGAAAGAGGGATTTTTTGGTACTTACCGTAAAATCTCTTTCTTGGAGCCTTCATTGGGGGACACAGCACCTTCCCTGCTTGTTCGTTTCTTGTACCGTGTTTGGGCCTAAGCACCCTGATTGAGTTGGTACTTATGTGTTCTAAGTTCTGGTCGTTTCTCCTACTGCTTTTCTCACCAACTGAGGTGCTTGGTGCCTGTCAGTGGGTGTATACTGCCGGGGAGGAGCTATTGTTTTTTCCTTTTTGCATAGTGTCAGCCTCCTAGCAGCATACACCCACGGTTATCTGTGTCCCCCAATGAAGGAGATTTTACGGTAAGTACCAAAAAATCCCTCTTTCTTCCCTTCCGCAGCCACTAATACATTGTGTGTCCACTTCAACAGGAAGAATTCGGTAAAAGTTCCTATTTAACTGTCACAATCAACAAGTGTAAATGGGCCTTTACAATTTTTGGGTTGTATATTTAAAAGAAATAAACTTCTTGCCCCTTTAATCTTTCAGGGGCAACATCCCGAGATCTTCCTCTGTCATATGTCAGGATGCAGGCTGTGGATGGGCAGATATGTCGTATTTAGTGATGAGTGAATGTGCTGGGATAAGGTGTTATCTGCCCATGCTCGTGTGCTAACCGAGTGTCTTAGTCGTTCTGGAATAATATGTTCCCACGGCTGCATGTCTTATGGCTATTTGACAGTTGCAACACATGAAGGTATTACGGTTGTCTAACAGCAGCGAGACATGCAGCCGCGGGGACTTGAACATATTTTCCGAGCACACCGAAGGCACTCGGTTAGCACCCAAGCATGGGCAGATAACACCTTATCCCAGCACATTCGCTTATCACTAGTTGTATTTTATAATGGTCGTTATCCTGGACAATCTGTTGGGAGCGTTTTACTGAGCTTTTCCTTCTCTCCCCTAGGACTGAGGAGGAACCGATGGATGAAGAACCCCCGCTGTAGCAAAGTGACTGGTGATTGTCCGTTGTGTAATTCCGTACATTTGTTGGGGGTTGCCCCCTCCAATTTCTCCGCCTGTGCTCTGTCTGCAGGAAGACGAGCAGCGACATGGATGTAAAGAACTCTGTGTACATCATATCCACAGAACCACAAACGGCAGCGCACAGCACAATGCACAGCCGCACTGTGCCGTTCCTGGATAGAGGAGGCACTGCTCCTCCAGGAGCCAATGGCAGCTCTTGCCAAAAATTTTTTTATTTTCTTCATGATTTTTTTTTTTTTTAAACAAATACTATTTCAAAGAAAAACAAGGATAGAGTGACCTCTTCAGGGGTCCTCGCAAACCGTTTTGGTGCTTTAACATTCTGCAGCAGATTTACAAGGATCCTGTGTGCGCTGAAGGAACGGTGACCGCGCTGCACGGACGCTTCTGTAAACCACTCGGTCCGGCCTGTTTTTCAAGCGTTCTTTCTTCATATTGGCGTATATGCAGTGGACCAGAGAGATCCTCCGGAGCCTGTTACCACAGCGAGGGACTTTTGACTCTGGAACAGAAGCGGGAGGAAGGATTGTGCCTTGTCCTTGGATGGAACTCATTTTCTTTTTTCCATTTGAATGGTTTTATTCCTTTTATTGTTTGTGAGGATTTGAAGGACATGCCTTAAAAATATACAACATCCGTAACCAACAGAAGATGTGACGTCGCATTACACCAACCCTTGCGTCCTCTCGTTGATCTGATGCTGTGACGTGGTGGTGATGGCTAACCGCGGTCATCTTTTTTTTTTTTATGTTATTTTGTACTTATTGATTTCTCGAGTTGCATGTGGTATACATGCGATGACCGGACTGCGGCCTCCACCTGTGAAGTGGCCTCTGCAAGCAGAAACTTTAATTGCAACTGTTGCTGATTTTTTTTTAGGTGCATTTTACCATGTGGAGATGGAGGAATGCGGCCTCTCTCTGCGCAGATAGCATGCTCGGCCTGCGCCAATTCCTTTTTTTTTTTAATGGCAACTTTTGTTCTGTTTTTACTTTTTGTGTAAAATTCCTTGAGCAAACCCATGGCAGCCGGCAAGCAGTACATTTCCAGTTCTCATTTCATTTTTTTCGCACTATTTCAAAGCTTTATTCCCCTTACATTTTTTTTTTTTAGCGTAAGGAATGTTTCTCGTAGTATTTTTTTAATTTTTTTCTTTATCAGGGGATAATTTTAGATTACAATCGACTCCCTCTGATCTTCCCACCAAGACTTCCTTTATGTATCTGAAGTGTGGGGACGGCGTCAGCGGCGACATCCATCTTTTATCTACGCCATAGAAAGGATGACCGTTACGTCTGACGAGGACGTTCCTCAAGCGGGGGATGCCTTACCTCACTATACCAGATCAGAGAGCTGTTACGAAGACTTTAATTTCCTTAAGGAGACCAACTATGTGCTGTACGTGAGCCTTGCTCCTGGGATTGCATGGAGGGAGCAGGGTGCTCTCAGCCTTTGGATATAACCTCAATATAGCACTTATTATCCATGCTGAGAGCTGTGGCTGAATTTCCAGCAGCATGTGACTCGCACCCATTGCCTAACAGATTCCTGGGACGAACCTCCTCACTGTCGGGGAACAGCATTTTGCTGCAGATCAGCAGCAGTTTTCCGTGTTCCTCCGCAGCTTCTTCTGGGATTTGGCTGTTTTGAATAGTCCTCCGGGGAATGTGTTGCAGGCTGCACCTTGACATGTGTCGTTTCCTGTCCTGGCAGCACATATGTTCTGGAGTGATAGCCAGGGGGCCTCCCAGTGCCCCCCCTCTTGTGTCGGGACCCTCACATTGTGCCCTTACTGTGTGTATTTATTATTAATTTCATGGTCGTTCTGTAAACTACACTACAGCCTATGACTGCACAAAACCGCACCGCACTGCACCAAACAGTCCTTTTATTTCTTGGTCACACTGTGTGTGGTACTTGCAGTCCCCTCCTCTGCTTTACATGCACCCTTTTTATTATTTTTATTATTATTATTATTATTATTTTTATTGTTTTTCGTACACAAAACAAAGTATTGTTATTTGGTGTCACCCGTACTGATGAAGATGTCTTGAATTTCTTGTATCTTAAGGTCCTGACATAACCTGCATGCTTTCCGATGTCTTACGGCATGTACGACTAGGCTGAGTATACACTGGATCTGCTCTGGAAGATGTATCCAGCCGCTCGATTCAAACATTCACACACAACGACACATTTGCAAATCATTTTTAGCCATCTACCATTTCTGATTTTTATACCCTCATACACATACTCAAAAAATTGTTTTTATTCTCATATATACAGCCTTCTACTTGGTTTTATGACTCAGATATTTTCTGGATTTTTTTCCAAATTTTTCTTTTATTTTTTTTCCGCATCCTGAATGCATCTTTCAGAGCACGGACAGAGGACCGCTTTCCCGAAGTGTTTGGCCCCTATTGTAATGGGTATCAAACAGTTGGCATGTGAAAAGTGGGCCTGTCAGAGGGTGCAGTAGGGGCTAATTTTCTTAGAACATTACCCCTTTTTTTAATTTTTATTTTTTACTTTGAATTTCATTCCTTGTTTTTATTTCTTCTTTTTTTTATACCCCGCACGCGCTGCATTTCCACTCATTCCATGTTTTATACATGTATCATTTTGTGTGTGCAAGGGAGGGGCCACACTCCTATTTCTGGGCATTGACCTCCCTATAGATAAAAAAATAAAAAATAAAAAATAAAATAAAAAAAAATTATATATAAAGATAATTATATATAGAAATATATATATATATATATGAATCTATTTTTCTAGATTTTACTATATACTTTGAGGTTGCATGAATCAAGCACAGCTCAGTCCTATGTTGTGCAGTTGGTCGCAATGCTGTGCAAGGCGGGAAGGAACGGGCAGAAAATACGAGGGGTTATTTGGCTAATATTAAGAAGGGCACATGTTTTATGATTTCACCCGGATCAATCTCAGAGTATTGTGTTAGGCTATATAGTGTTTTTAGTTTTGTATTTAAAGAAAAAAAGGGGTTGCACAGTAATTGAAAAAAATTGTTGTTTTTTTTTTTAATAAGAGACAGCGCCACTCTTGTCAATGGGCTATTTCTGGTATTGCAGATCAGCTGATTTTAAGTTAATAGAGATGAACGATAATACCAAACACAGCCCATGGACAGGAGTGACTGTTGCTTTACAATGAAAACAAGCAACAACAAAAACATAACCCTTTTTCTAATCCTGGACAATCCCTTTAAGTAATCATTAAAGGCCCCGTCACACATAGCGAGATCGCTGCTGAGTCACAAGTTTTGTGACGCAACAGCGATCTCAGTAGCGATCTCGCTATGTGTGACACGTACCAGCGATCAGGCCCCTGCTGTGAGATCGCTGGTCGTGTCGGAATGGCCTGGGCCATTTTTTGATCGTTGAGGTCCCGCTGACATCGCTGAATCGGCGTGTGTGACGCCGATTCAGCGATGTCTTCACTGGTAACCAGGGTAAACATCGGGTTACTAAGCGCAGGGCCGCGCTTAGTAACCCGATGTTTACCCTGTTTACCATCCTAAAAGTAAAAAAACAAACAGTACATACTTACCTACCGCTGTCTGTCCCCGGCGCTGTGCTCTGCACTCCTCCTGTACTGGCTGTGAGCGTCGGTCAGCCGGAAAGCAGAGCGGTGGCGTCACCGCTCTGCTTTCCGGCCGCTGTGCTCACACAGACAGTACAGGAGGAGTGCAGAGCAAAGCGCCGGGGACAGACAGCAGTAGGTAAGTATGTACTGTTTGTTTTTTTTACTTTTAGGATGGTAACCAGGGTAAACATCGGGTTACTAAGCGCGGCCCTGCGCTTAGTTACCCGATGTTTACCCTGGTTACCGGCATCGTTGGTCGCTGGAGAGCGGTCTGTGTGACAGCTCTCCAGCGACCAAACAGCGACGCTGCAGCGATCCGGATCGTTGTCGGTATCGCTGCAGCGTCGCTATGTGTGACGGGGCCTTAACTGTCTTGCAATTACATTTAATCATGACATGAATTTCAAGAAATATATAGTACTGTGCAAATGTTTTAGGCAGATGTGGAAAAGACGCTGAAAAAGGGAGAATGCTGTCAAAGATGGAAGCGTTAATAGTTTTTCTATCAAACAGCAAAATGTGAATGAACAAAAGAGAAATATAAATAGGCATCAATACTCCGTGTGACCGCCCTTTGCCTTCAAAGCAGAATCAATTCTAGGTTCACTTGTCACTTGCACACAGTATTTGAAGGAACTCTGGAGGGAGGTTGTGCCAAACATCTTGGAGAACTAACCTCAGATCTTCTGTGGATGTGGACTCTGTCACAGACAAACTGGATGATGTTGAGATCAGGGCTCTGTGGAGACCGTATCGTCACTGCCAGGACTCCTTGTTTTTCTTTACGCTACATATGCTGCTTAATTACATTGTATTGAGGACACCGTTAATCTTGACCAAATCCCCAACTCCCATTTGCTGTAAAGCAGTCCCAAACATGTAAGGAGCCTCCACCATGCTTCACTCTTTCTGCAGACCCTCATTATTGTACTGATCCCCATTCCTTTCAGCAATCAAACTGCATTCTGTTACAGCCAAATATTTCACATTTTGACTCATCAGTCCAGAGCACTTGCTGCCATTTTTCTACAACCCAGTTCCTATGTTTTCATGCACAGTTGAGTCTCTTGGTCTTGATTCCATGTTGAAGGGTTGGTATTTTTTTGGGTCACAATTTCTCTGTGAAGACAACGTGTGGCCAGACTTTACTGAAAAGTAGATGTCTCACTGATTGTTGCCAGTTTTGAGCTGATGGCACTGCTGGACATCTTATGATTTCAAAAGGAACGAAGCATGATGTGTCTTTCCTTGACTGGCCCATTTCTTGGTGCTTCTTAAAAAAAAAAGAGCTTGAACAGCACATCTTGAAATATACCAAAAAAGGGGCCGTAAATTATATAAGCTCAACCATAAATATAAATAGGAAAACCAAAAGAAAATGGACACAGAGCGAAAATGAATATAAAAATATTACAAATTTATTAACAAGTAACTAAAACCAAAAATGAATACATATACGTAAAGACATCAATTAAAAGTGAAAGACGACATCCAAGTGCCCGCAGAAGGTATAGGAAATATTGCACCAGTATATAGGTAAGAACCAATCAATATAGTAGATTTAAATTGATAATAGTAAAGAAAATAATTCAGTGCATACCGTATGGTCTAATATAATGAATATTTGATTATATAGAGTATTTAGTTATCGAAATGCACATATGTGCAAAAAATATGGTATAAATTCAATAATTATCCATATTACAGCAGTATTAGAATTGATGCAGTATAGTATAAACTGCCATGCAAGATCAGTGCCCAAAAAAATCATTTAACTTACAACGAAGTGAAAAAAGACGAAACAGTAAAGTGCAAGATACCAATATATAGTCTACCATAAAGTATAATCTACCATAAATCATACAGTGTAATCATAAGGGTATGAACAGTCTTCCAAGATAAAAACACAGAGAGTATGTATATAGATAAAAATGTAAGTACCCAATAGGAAAGAAACTCCAGTTAAATATGGAACTACACATGGACGGGCTGAGGTAGCAGAGAGATTATAAATAAGAGGTATCTGAAACCAACCTGCTGCTGTAGACGTGGCAAGGAAGGGACCCCAACGCGCGTTTCGCACAATGCTTCTTCGGGGGCATCATACTTTATGGTAGAGTATATTTTGGTATCTTGCACATTACTGTTTGGTCTTTTTTCACTTCTTTGTGAATTAAATAATGATTTTGGGGGGGGGCAATATTTCCTATACCTTCTGCCTCGATGTGGCACTTGGATGTCATCTTTTCACTTTTGTTTATGTCTTTACATATACAGTATGTATTTGTTTTTGGTTTCAGCACATCTTGAAACCCTAGTCTGCTTTAAAATCTTTGCTTGAGGGGAAAACTTGCTAATGCAGTGTAACTACCTGGTTTCTTGATGCTTCTTTTGGTGTTGCCATGGTGTGATATGAAACTGTCTTCCGCAACCTCACTTTTTATAGCAGAGTTTGGATGTTCCTCACCCAGCTTTAAGCCTCTTACATAGCTGTTTCAGCTAATGACTGTGTGTCAACCTATGAATGAAAATGATGATGATTATTACCTGTCTGGTATAATTGGTTTCTCATACATAAGCCTGCAAAATCCCTGACTTTGTGCAAGTGTGCCTAGAATAACTGATACTTTGAAGACAAAGAGCGGTCACTCCAAATGTTGATTCAATTTAAATTTCTATTTTGTTCATTCATTTGTTGATAAAAAATAAACTATTAACACTTTTATTTTTGAAATAATTTTTACTTTGCAGCATTTTTTCCGCACCTATAAGTTTTGCACAATATATATGATATATGGTGAGGCATCTGGATTTATTTTAATAGCAGGAAAGTGGCTTTGGTGCAAGGAGATGCATTAAAACTGCAATTTAGTGTCTGTAATGGCATCAGTACATAGAATTTTCTACTCTAAAACACTATTAGGGGCAGGTAGTGAAGGCTGCAGCCCCGCGATGAGCACTGTGTACCTTCTCTTGGCAGCCAGAGAGCATGTCTGATACCCAAGTCCCTTGCATCCGTTTTGCACGCCTTCTCTGCCATATTGTTTTTTTTTTTTATCATACACTGTTTCCTATTTTATAACGTGATCTGCCGTGTTCTCCAGTAGTAGTGATGGTTTGCCGGCAGAGTTGACGTTTTTCCATTGTAGTGACCATGTTGATATGATGCTAGTGTTTTGTACATTGTGCCCTGGGAGATGGCGCAGCTTCGGCAGTACAGACAGTCGCGCCAATGTTCTTTTATTAGGTCACCGGAATTGGTGGTTTCGGTGATGCCAGTGAATCCGCATCTTTTTTTTTTCTTTTTGCATTGGTTCCCGTAAACCTTTGGTCATTTCCAGCATCATCAGGAACACTTATGACCTGACATAATACAAGATGGACCTGTTTGCCTGCCTGTTTCCTCTCCCGACATTTCATGGCTGTGAGCTGCCGTCTGTGTCTGTCTGTGATTTGTACGTTTACTTCGGGAGGTGACCCTCACATAGCCGGCAGGAGCAATTGCTGCCTTTTACATAGGGGTGCAATCATGCCCACCCCGCGCTGCCAACGCACTGTGTTTTAAAGGAAGGGAAATGAAACCCCTCTGGCAAGAGATAATTTTGCGCGCCGCGTCCTGATGGGGGGCCGGCTTTCTCATACAGACTGGATAAAGGGATTACATATGTGTCTGGAGTGTGACTTTCCATATTCTGAGGGTGACAAGTGTGTGTATATAATTCTATATACATAATATAAATATCTATAAAATTATAAACTTCAAGCATTTGATGCATCGTTTACCGGATCTTTAATGCAGATCTGTCATGACGGTTTTATATCTATGAACCCTTTGGGACACTTTGCATTCGCCTGTGTTTTCTTTTGACAGGTTTTAGCCCATTGTTACAGAAATTTGGGCATTTTTTTCTGCCACTTTTCTGTTCCTCTGTAGGAGCTGAACACTGATTTTTTTTTTTTTTCCTTTTTATTTTATGTTTGCCATTTTTTTTAATCTACTTTTTCCACTGACTGTGTATTTTATTTTTTCTTTCTGTGACAAGGATGTTGGATTTGAACTTTCTTAGCAGTGCAGTATTTTCTACCACATGATGGCAGCGTGTTACTCTTGTGATGTAAATAAAAGAAATGTTACCTAGCCCTGGTCCCAGATTTGTCTGTTCATGAAAGGTCTATTGTGTTTAAAGTCTACTGGTCAGCAAGAAAAAAAAACACCTTGCTAATAAATACAGTTTTAACCCCTTTGCCCCCAAGGGTGGTTTGCACGTTATGGACCGGGCCAATTTTTACAATTCTGACCACTGTCCCTTTATGAGGTTATAACTCTGGAATGCTTCAGCGGATCCCGATGATTCTGACATTTTCTCGTGACATATTGTACTTCATTATAGTGGTAAAATTTCTTTAATATTACCTGCGTTTATTTGTTGGAAAAAAAAAAAGGAAATTTGGCCAAAATTTAGCAAATTTAGCAATTTTCCAAATTTTAACCCTTTCACGGCATGCACCGTACTATTACTGCGTATGCCGTGTCTCCCCCTTTGATGTGGGCTACGGCGGTGAGCCTACATCAAAGTCGCGACATGTCAGCTGTTTTGTACAGGTGACATTAGCGCGCAATAGCGGCGGGTGAAATCGCTATTCACCCGCCGCTATTAACCTGTTAAATGCCGCTGTCAAACGCAGACAGCGGCATTTAACCTGCGCTTCCGGCCTGGCGGCCGGAAATGATGTAATCGCCGACCCCCGTCACATGATCGGGGGTCGCCGATGCATCAGGAAGGTAACCATAGAGGTCCTTGGGACCTGATGATCGCTGCTATGTAGCAGAGCCGATCACTCTATGCCAGCTTCAGAGGCTATTGAAGCATGGCACAAGTAAAAAAAAAAATGTTTTTAAAAATATGAAAAAAATATAAAAAATATGAAAGTTTAAATCACCCCGCTTTTGCCCCATCCTAAATAAAACAATTAAAAAAAAAAAAACTACACGTATTTGGTATCGCCGCGTTCAGAATCGCCCGATCTATCAGTAAAAAAAAAAGCATTAACTTGATCGCTAAACAGCGTAGCGAGAAAAAAATCCAAAACGCCAGAATTACGTTTTTTTGGTCGCCGTGACATTGCATTAAAATGCAATAATGGGCGATCAAAAGAACGTATCTGCACCGAAATGGTATCATTAAAAACGTCAGATCGGCACGCAAAAAATAAGCCCTCACCCGTCCCCAGATCGAGACGCTTCGGGTATCGGAAAATGGCACTTTTTTTTTTTTTTTTTGTAAGCAAAGTTTAGATTTTTTTTTCACCACTTGGATAAAAAATAACCTAGACATGTTAGATGTCTATGAACTCGCAATGACCTGGAGAATCACAATGGCAGGTCAGTTTTAGCATTTAATGAACCTAGCAAAAACGCCAAACAAAAAACAAGTGTGGGATTGCACTTTTTTTTGCAATTTCACCGCACTTGGAATTTTTGTCCCGTTTTCTAGTAAAAGACATGGTAAAACCAATGGTGTTGTTCAAAAGTACAGCTCGTCCCGCAAAAAATAAGCCCTCACATGGCCATATTGACGGAAAAATAAAAAAGTTATGGCTCTGGGAAGGAGGGAAGTGAAAAATGAAAACGCAAAAACGAAAAAGGGCCGCAACTTGAAGGGGTTAAATCACAGAGATATGTCACACAAAATACTTAATAAGTAACATTTCCCACATGTCTACTTTACATCAGCACAATTTTGGAGCCAACATTTTTTTTTGTTGTTAGGGAGTTAAGGGTTAAAAGTTAACCAGCGATTTCTCATTTTTACAACACCATTTTTTTTTAGGGACCACATCACATTTGAAGTCACTTTGAGGGGTCTATATAATAGAAAATAGCAAAAAATGACACCATTCTAAAAACTGTACCCCTCAAGGTGCTCAAAACCACATTTAAGAAGTTTATTAACTCTTCAGGTGCTTCACAGGAATTTTTGGAATGCTTAAAAAAAATGAACATTTAACTTTTTTCACAAAAAAATGACTTCAGATTTAATTTGTTTTATTTTACCAAGGGTACCAGGAGAAATTGGACCCCAAAAGTTGTTGTACAATTTGTCCTGAGTACGCCGATACTCCATTTGTGGGGATAAACCACTGTTTGGACGCATGGCAGAGCTCAGAAGAGAAGGAGCGCCATTTGACTTTTCAATGCAAAATTGACTGGAATTGAGATAAGGACGTCATGTCGCGTTTGGAGAGCCACTGATGTGCCTAAACAGTGGAAACCCCCCACAAGTGACACCATTTTGAAAAGGAGACCCCTAAGGAACTTATCTAAATGGGTGGTGAGCACTTTGAACCCCCAAGTGCTTCACAGAAGTTTATAATGTAGAGCCGTTAAAGTTTATAACGCAGAGGCATGAAAATAAAATATCAGTTTTAATCGGGAGCAATCAAAGATTTCATAAAACCGCATAATGCAACTACTGTATACCTTGTGTTTTATGGCATCGAACGACTAATCGGCCACACAGAGGAGGACACGGAGGCCGTCACTATCGAGAGTGGTGTTATGGATGCCCCAGACAGCCTCAAGGTTTAAACTTCAAATATGATCTTATTCATTTATTAAATAACACAACAATAATATTCAAACAGGTACAAGTATTGTCAGCTATCAATAATATTTTATTATGTATGGGACAATAACTTGAAATAATATTTGCATATTATAGTTTTATGTACCACCTGTTACCCATAATGGTCTTACATGATTGGTTGCTGTGGTTTTTAAAGAGTAACTATCATTTTATTTAAAAAATCAATAGTACACATGAAAATAAGAAACTTTGTAAAACAGTGAAGAGCAAAATGGTAAAGATGTTTTGTACTTTTTGACTTTCAGGCTCCGTATCTCTCCATCCGCTTCTTCTTTGGATGTGAGACTACCATCATTTTATAAACAATCGTCTTGGCTATCTCCTACATAAATTTGACTTGCAACTGTTTAGCATATGATTAGTTATGCAGATTCTTGTCATGCCACTGCATTGATATTGTTTTGTTGTTGGTGGTAGAAAAATCTTTTTCTTCCTGTATACTACAAAATACAATCTGTTCTCACATTCCTTAATAGCTCAGTGTATTACTAGGTTGATTCCAAAACAAAAGGTCACTGGTTCAAATCAAGGAGCAGCCATGAAGATTTCCCAAGAAAAGAGAAACCGCATCATCCAGCTCATCGATAATGGTCTCTTGGCCAAGAAAATTGCCAAACTGCATCATGTGGAGCCATGACAGTAAGAAGAAAACGAGATGAAGTCCGTCCATCCATTCAGAAGCCAACAGGTGGATGTCCCGGCAAAATATTGGAGTAAACAAGTCTGCTCATCGCAAGGTCTATCAGTTCTGGCGCGACAAACACAGCAGTGGAGGTGGCTCATATGCCCCATAATAGTGAGATCACAGATGCCAATTCAAGCACCGCAGATTGCACAAATCTGGAATGGTGGCCTGAAAAAAAGGTGATTGCGCCTCAACTTTAATATCATCATAAGAAGCGTCGGTTTGAGTTTGCAAACAAGTATGAAAAGAGACCATGTAAGGATATGAAACTGGTGATTTGGAGCAATGACACGAACGCCAATAGACTAGGCTCCAATGGGTGCAAATGAGTTTGAAAGAAACGGGAAAAATAAGCCAATGGTTTGAGAAATTGAAGGAACTGTCACGTTTGGTGGAGGAAGCCTTATTATATGGCGTCGTTTCACAGCCAAGGGCGTTAGATGCTTGACTAGGATCAATGGTGGTCTCCGTGCTGAGCTATATGCGAGTATCCTACAAGATGAGTTACTTCGTACACTCCCGAGTACTATGGGTAGGAAAAGGACAACCGTGTTCCAACAGGACAACAACACAAAGCTTACATAGAGACTGACAAAGAAATGGTTCAATGACAATTAAGTAGAATTGCTGGATTGGTCCCCAGATCTCAACCCAATCAAACACTTGTGGGTAGGATTGAAGAAAAATCTGAATACATACCCAAGTGAATCAAGTAGTATGCCCCAACTTAGGGAACATGTAGAAGAGATCTGAGATTAAATTTCGGTTGACATATGTTTGAATCTGATCTAAAGCATGCCCAGAAGGATTCAGGCAGTGCTGAAAGCCAAAGGTGGATTTACAAAATACTAACAAAATAACAAAAAATTAAATTTAGATCTTTAGGAGCAAAATAGTAACAATGAAGTGAGATGACAAGAATCTGCATAACTAATCATATGCTAAATAGTTGCAAGTCAAATTTATGTATGAGATATCCCAGATGATTGTCTATAAAATGATGGTAGTCTCACATTGAAAACAGAAGTGAATGGAGAAATATGGAGCCTGAAAGTCAAAAGTTCAAGACATTGTCTGCTCTTCACTGTGTATCTTATCAGAAATCTGCTTCTTTCGCCTCCAGGACCGATCTTTAATTCTGAATTCACAGGTAAAACCTGTATTCAGTGAAGACAGAATGTTGCGTTAAGGTACCGTCACATTTAGCGATGCTGCAGCGATATAGACAACGAGCCGATCGCTGCAGCGTCGCTGTTTAGGTCGCTGTAGAGACGTCAAACACGGCAACAGCAGAACGATGCAGGAGCGATCCAGTGACGTAACGGCGACTCACTTATCGTTCTCGCTGGTTGTTAGCTCCATGAAAAAACATTGCTGGCATCGTTGCTTTTGATGTCAAACATGACGAATCACGCCGACCTGACGGCCAAATAAAGTTCCCGACTTCTAGCTACGACCAGCGATGTCACAGCGGGATCCAGATCGCTGCTGCGTGTCAAACAGAACGAGATCGCTATCCAGGACGCTGCAACGTCACGGATCGTTGCCGTTCTCGTTGGAAAGTTGCTCAGTGTGAAGGTACCTTTACTGATATAGGAGATGGCCTTGATAAGATTCTATCTCAGTAACGCAGCATGCAAGCACACAGCACCTGTAATGTTGATGTCAGGTGTCTCCTAACAATCTGTACACTGAATAAATGACTACTTGTTGCTATGAAGCATTCCCATGATGTGCTATGTGATGGTGAAGTGCTTCATTCTCATAGTCCCTGGGAATGACAAGTGCTATAAATCCCAGGCCTTTCGATGGTGAGAACTCTGCACCTGGTAAATACTGAAGCTTCAGTCCCATTTAATCCAAGACAGCCGAGCAGTGAGATCTGAAAAGGAATACATGGCGTGAGTCAGTGGTTCTACATCAGGTGCTGGAAAACATTCAGCCCTTCATCTATAAACAGGCACCATAGCGAAGAAGGTCCTGAGAAGCCCTTATGTTCATTGCTACTTGTGAACATTAGCGCATTTCAATGTAAATTAGGGCAAACAATAGCGCAAATCTACAGTGTAAAGTCCCATATTGCTACACTTCAACAAGCAAACTGAACATTAGCAAATCTGCAGGGGCGATGTACTCCAACCCATTCCCAACCTGGCAAATTTTAATTTTTGTGCTGGTTTTTCTTCCTCTCCTTCTTCCAAGAGCCATAAATATTTATTTTCTGTCCCCACAGACATTCGAGACCTTGTTTTTTCTCGTGGGACGTATTGACATTTTGCATGATGCCATCGTTATAATGTACTGGAAAAATGGGGAATTCCAAGTGTGACAAAAAAGGATTGGTTATTGTGAATCGAATTTTATTTGTTCCGTTTTCACATTACAGCTGCGATTTGTGAATCACGGGACTTGTGAATGAGGCAATAAATGCACGTACTAAGACAGTCATTTGAAAAGAAAACACAAAAAGGTAACAAAAAAGTTAGTAAAAATACATTAGTTTTTTTCTTTTGACCGGAAATAGTGTGACAATAACATAAAACATTTTTTTCATTCTCTCCTGGTTTGATAAATGTCCACAAATGTCTGGATGCATAGAAAATAGGAAGTGAAGGGTGGATGGAAGAGGGACAGGAAGAGAGTAAGAGAAATGGTGCTCTCACAGCATTTGCTCTACTTGTAAGTGGTACAATGTTGTAAAGTAAATCTAAACTATTCTTGACAACCTGGAGATAAGTTGAAGCCATGGTTCAGTGATTTGGGGTGTTATATCTTGAATACCCATAGGTATAATGTGCTGTCTGAATGATGGTTCCATTAGAGTTTTTGGATCAAAAACTGAGCAGAAACTTTTTTTTTTTTTAGTAGTTTTTGAACAGGATTTGGAAAGTTTCTTAATTACTTCTATGAATTCTTAGTATTCTCTCTCTGCGTAAGTTCTACCCTTGTTTTTGGCTTACTAATACTGATAGAAAACGATATTTGTCATAAGCATTTCAGAAATTATTTCACTGCAAACATAATCCTGATGAATGAAAGATATTAATTATGATATTAATATTACTATTAATTTATACTTTTAAATAACTTACCACTTGTGTTCCAGATCATGGAATTGGAACCTTGAATACCGTTTCTTACAAATTCATCAACGTAGGATTTAGGGTCAATCCCCGAGGCCAGTATGTCGCTCAATAAAGCAATGTAGGCAATAGCGAGCCGTAAGGTGTCGATTTTTGATAGGCGCTTCTCATAAGGGAACGTTGGCACCTTACCGCGCAACTCTTCAAAGGCAGAATTAATACTCAGCATTCGCCTCCTTTCTCTAATGTTTGCAGTGTGCCTGTGCACCTTTACTGATGGACCCAGGTAGCTTTGTTCTTCACAGGAACCTGTCCTTTCAACATCAAGATCGGACATGGGGATCTGCAAGTCAGGTGTGAACTGAGGGATGGAAAGCCTTGGAGATAAATGTGCCGTGGAGACCTCAAAGTCCAGGTTGCAGTTGTCTATTTCGGAGAGGTAATTACTGTCTAACTGACTCCACAACTGTTCTTCACTTGACGATTCTTGGTACCACCCAAAATCCTCCATTGTATTGGGGGTGATGTGTTCACAAGCAGGATGCAATATTAAATGGGGAAGACCAGTCTGGGAGAATTTCTTAGCAGTTGCCTTTTAAAGACTCCTCAGCCACTCGACAACTCTTAATGTTATTGTTGATCTTCCTAAGCTAATTAGAAGATGAAACTTCTTTTCAGGGGCTGTCAATGAATCTTATTGCTTTTCTATAGCCTTTCTCTTTGATTTGGGGTGTTCAGGATATGGGAAGGGGGTGTAAAGGATAACTTGAAGTGCTCTGTAGAGCAGAGGTGATTGGATTTTTACAGAAGCTTGTCAGGAACATATGAGCCTCTTGTGTTTCTCAGTAATTGGGATCGCAACCTCTACACATGGGAATTGGTCTGAGTTCTGCAAACATCTTCACTTGAATTAACTTCAATGATGTTTAAGTAAAAACCACATGGAGAATGTTAGTATTTAAAAAGTAGCATTAGCATGAAGTGTCTCTTCACAGTGTCTCCTGCTACAGAGAAGGTGTCATCCGGCAAAGATAAAAAGATTAGACTGGCATGAGAACTGATTTTATATTTAATGCAATTATCTGCACTTAGAAAAGTAAGTAACATGTAACGCTGAATGGCAATAATGGCCCATTTATAGTAACATTTGTTACCAATTTGGCCCATCTGATCAGGGAAGCGATCACCTGCCAAACAAGCAGAATGCTTGATCATCAGGTGCGATGATACTTATTCATGCATGAAAATTATCAGTAATGCATAGCCCCATGTAATCCAGTGATATGCTGCTGGATAACACATCTTTGGATAGAACATTCATATTGTCCATCGTTCTGTCTGCAGCACTCGCTCATCGGCCTGTATAAACAGGACAGTAAACGACCACCAACAGGCAACTGTTTAACAGATCCTATCAGTCTGAATAAATGAGCCATAAGGCATTGTTCACACTATGCTATTGCTACACTTAGATGCTTAAGGACGACCTTTTGCCATTCATTGTATACGTATCCCAGCCTTCTGTCAGATATATGCAATTAGTGTGAACAGAGTCTAGTTTTACAAAACTTCCTTACAATTTTTCTGCCAGGTCTGTCTTATTGCTATATGGGTTAATAGTGATGAGCAAACGTGCTGGGATACGGCATTATCTGAGCATGCTCGGGTGGTAACCGAGTGACTTCGGCATACTCGAATATGTTCGAGTCCCCGCGGCTGCATGTCTGATTACCTAACAGGCTATTCCTGCATGTGTTGCGTCAGTCGAGCAGCTGATCAAACATTTCAAACATTTTTCGAGCATGAAGAAGACCCTTGGTTAGCACATTAGCATTCTCTGATAACACCATATCCCAACTCGGTCGCTCATCACTAGTTGTTACCCATTCCTATAAAAGTAGCATGTATGGTAATTGGGGGGGGGGGGACAGAATTACTAATGTAGTGTAAACTTGGACTAGACAGACTGAAAACGTGACAAAGTATTTTCAAGTTGCTAGATTTCTGTCTACCTTTGCACCACCCCTTGCTAGACCAATATTTTGGTGGCAGGATTTTGGTGCATCCTACCCCATACCCGCTTTCCAGCTTTGCCACCTTTTCATGTAAGATGCATAACAGGTATTAGTGATGAGCGAGTATACTCGTTGCTCGGGTTTTCCTGAGCACGCTCGGGTGGTCTCCGAGTATTTGTGACTGCTCGGAGATTGTTTTCCTCGCAGTAGCTGAATTATTTGCGACTGTTAGACAGTTTGATTATATGTGGGGATTCCCTAGCAACCGGTCAACCCCCACATGTACTCAGGCTGGCTAGCAGCTGTAAATCATGCAGCCGAGTCAACAAAAACTAAATCTCTGAGCAGTTACAAATACTCGGAGACCACCCGAGCAACGAGTATACTCGCTCATCACTGGTATTAAACTAGATGTAACAACCTGATCCAAATGTAGAGTATTTTCTGCCAAAGTAGAAACTGCCACCAGAATAGTAAATCTGCCCCTTCATGGATTGCATCTCTCCATGAACTGGGGGTTTAATTAAATAAGGTTGACTTGAAAGCAAGGAGAATGCCCAGGATGAAGGGAACTTGGGATGAAATTGTAGAAAATTAATTTCTGCTTTAAGACTAGCAAAGCTTTATCAGAATATTCTATTCCAGATGTAGCATGGCCGCTTATAGAACCTTAAAATAAATATAAATCTGGCAAGCTACAAATCATAGATTGATGAGATTTCCCTTAAAACTATTAAATTACCGCATGACGCGATATACGTATGACTAATATCCACATTAAATAATCCCATTCTACTTACCAGCATGAGCGGCCCGATGTCAGGAGCAGATGACGAGATGCCAGCGGCAGTGGGGGCAGCTGTCACCTACAGCTCTGTCACTGATCTCACTCATCCATCTCGAGGGCATTGTGCCAATATGAATGTAAAACCCTCAACGTGTTCCCAGATACTGTGATCGTATAGAAATAACCATAATGAACGGCTTTACCCGCCATTGTTTTGCCTTTTATGATAGCATTTATTTTTTTGTTTTTCACTCGTCTGCCTTTACAGACCCATAACTTTAAATAACGTTTTTGGGATGAGGTATTTGTTGTCTTGTTATTTGCAGGACAAGTTGTAATATTTAATGCACATTTATTTTTTGCTTTTGTGCCATTCACTGGCCGGTATAAATGATGATCGCTCTATTCTGAAGTCAGTATAATTGTGGCTGTACCAAATTTATAAAGTTTGCGGTATAAAAAAAAGAATCTCTTCTTGTGTTGCCAGGTAAGGGCTCGTTTTATGTGTTGACATTTTCGTTGATACAATTTTTTTTATTTTTTTTTCCCTTATTTTTTCCCTTTTCATTTTTTTTTTGCTTCAAAGTGGCATGAAGAAAATGTAGCAATATTGGAGTTTATATTTATGTATTCATTTTTAGAGGGTTACATATTGTGATCAGATTATAGTCTGGGTTCTAACGGAAGTGGCGATATGAATTGTGTACCGTACCACTAGTTAAATGGGATGAAATCCCTGGAATCTCTTCTCCAGGGCGTGACACCTGCTGTGGATACACATGATCCATCCACAGGACGTAACTGTACATCCGATTGCACTAAATGCCCTCAAATATAAATGTACATCCATTTGTTACAATAATTTGTTAAAAGGGGTTTTTCTTTCTTCCTTGGAATCTATATATATAAAGCTGAGTGTATGTGTGTATGTATCAAGCCACGCCCACTCCACATAGCCCCACCCACTCCGCATAGCCACACTCATGGTCCACACGGCCCACATTAGCGCACACGGGCAGAGACACATTCACCTCGAAAACCACCCTGCAAAACTCACCTGCTGCGACATCCCAGCCGCTGCAAGCTATAATAAGGGCCGTCGCCTTCAGAGTATCAGTGCGCTGCAGGCACAGGCCACATCTAGCTCCGTCATGTCTAGAATGGAGTTGCTCCTGTGAGCCATGACTTCAAGGGAAAGGAAGGAGCCTCATGGATTACACCGCTGTGCTCATAACAGGTAGTTGATGTGCACGTTGTGAGGTGGAAAATGAGAGAAGTGAGGCGCTGCAGGTGGAGGTTGTGTATACAGTTAGGTCCATATATATTTGGACAGAGACAACATTTTTCTAATTTTGGTTATAGACATTACCACAATGAATTTTAAACAAAACAATTCAGATGCAGTTGAAGTTCAGACTTTCAGCTTTCATTTGAAGGTATCCACATTAAAATTGGATGAAGGGTTTAGGAATTTCAGCTCCTAAACATGTGCCACCCTGTTTTTAAAGGGACCAAAAGTAATTGGACAGATTCAATCATTTTAAATAAAATGTTCATTTCTAGTACTTGGTTGAAAACCCTTTGTTGGCAACGACTGCCTGAAGTCTTGAACTCATGGACATCACCAGACGCTGTGTTTCCTCCTTTTTGATGCTCTGCCAGGCCTTCACTACGGTGGTTTTCAGTTTCTGTTTGTTTGTGGGCCTTTCTGTCTGAAGTTTAGTCTTTAACAAGTGAAATGCATGCTCAATTGGGTTGACATCAGGTGACTGACTTGGCCATTCAAGAATATTCCACTTCTTTGCTTTAATAATCTCCTGGGTTGCTTTGGCTTTATGTTTTGGGTCATTGTCCATCTGTAGTATGAAACGACGACCAATCAGTTTGGCTGCATTTGGCTGGATCTGAGCACACAGTATGGCTCTGAATAACTCAGAATTCACTCGGCTGCTTCTGTCCTGTGTCACATCATCAATAAACACTAGTGACCCAGTGCCACCGGCAGCCATGCATGCCCAAGCCATCACACTGCCTCCACATTGTTTTACAGATGATGTGGTATGCTTTGGATCATGAGCTGTACCACGCCTTCACCATACTTTCCTCTTTCCATCATTCTGGTAGAGGTTGATCTTGGTTTCATCTGTCCAAAGAATGTTCTTCCAGAACTGTGCTGGGTTTTTTAGATGTTTTTTAGCAAAGTCCAGTCTAGCCTTTTTATTCTTGATGCTTATGAGTGGCTTGCACCGTGCAGTGAACCCTCTGTATTTACTTTCATGCAGTCTTCTCTTTATGGTAGATTTGGATATTGATACGCCGACCTCCTGGAGAGTGTTAGTCACTTGGTCGGCTGTTGTGAAGGGGTTTCTCTTCACCATGGAGATTATTCTGCAATCATCCACCACTGTTGTCTTCCGTGGGCGCCCAGGTCTTTTTGCATTGATGAGTTCACCAGTGCTTTCTTTCTTTCTCAGGATGTACCAAACTGTAGATTTTGCCACTCCTAATATTGTAGGAATTTCTCGGATGGGTTTTTTTCTGTTTTCACAGCTTAAGGATTGCTTGTTTCACCTGCATGGAGAGCTCCTTTGACCGCATGTTAACTTCACAGCAAAACCTTCCAAATGCAAGCACCACACCTCAAATCAACTCTAGGCCTTTTATCTGCTTAATTAAGAATGACATAACGAAGGGATTGCCCACACCTGTCCATGAAACAGCCTTGGAGTCAATTGTCCAATTACTTTTGAGCCCTTTAAAAACAGGGTGGCACATGTTAAGAAGCTGATGCTCCTAAACCCTTCATCCAATTTTAATGTGGATGCCCTCAAATGAAAGCTGAAAGTCTGAACTTCAACTGCATCTGAAGTGTTTTTTTTTTAATTCATTGTGGTAATGTCTATAACAAAAATTCGAAAAATGTTGTCTCTGTCCAAATATATATGGACCTAACTGTAAGGCCACATTCACACATTCAGTATTTTACCTCAGTATTTATAAGCCAAAACCACAAGTTTGGGAAAAATACAGAAGTGGTGACGTGTTTCTATTATACTTTTCCTCTGATTGTTTTACTCCAAGTTTTAGCTTACTAATACTGAGGTAAAAATACTGACAAAATAACGTGTGAACGAGGTCTAAAGGAGAAAAGGCTCAGGGACAGTCCTTGAAAGTAGTAGGGATCGAGTTGCAATCTCCATGCTTTTCTCATGGTGAACTTTACGTGGCCTGTTCAAGAGTTGGAACTGACAAAAATTCATCTTTGCACAGAAAGGAAAAAAGAAAAATTGTGTTAATCAAAAGGCTCTTGAATGAGTTGAAAATAAAATACTATCAATACTTGGGTAATACTTTAATTTGTGTTGCAGATCTGTAGTGTAGAATATATGATGTGAAATGTTTTTATGTGCAATATAATTATTATTTGTTATAACTAACCACAGTTAGCTTCTATACCCGGGCAATGCCAGGCTCTTCAGCTAGTATTTAATAATAATAAAAAAGTGTTTCTTTTAATTAAGACAACTTAATAAAACATTAATCTTTGTATTAACCCCATGGGAAAAACTGTACCAAACACTCATTCAGTGATGCATCTTTTTAGTGATGTGTCGGGAAAGATTAATCCAACGGCCGAACACGTATGTTGTGGTCATTTGTCAGTAGCATCAATCAGCAGGGTATACTTGTATTCCTTATATTTCAGGGAGACCTCTCACCAATAGTGCCTTCACACATTGAAAACAGGCTCCTCTGGTGCAGTTTTATATCCCAGAGAACAAAAAAATCAGTTGTTGGAAATCTGACGTGTCAGATCCTTCTATAGCCTGACATCATCTGTCGGAGCACAGTCTGGAGGCCCCAGTGCAAATTACCAAACTGTAGGTGGGTTCAGTCAACTTTAGTCTAACTTGTATGGGGGTCTAAAGTTGTCCTGTCATCCATATGTACAGGAATTCTTTATTGGACAAAGAATTTACGATTCAATGGGGTCCTGGGTTCAAATCCCACCAAAGACAACATCTGCAGGGAGTTTGTATGTTTTCCCCGTATTTGCGTGGGTTTCCCCCGGGTTCTCAAAGAAATACTGATAGGGAATATAGATTGTGAGCCCCACTGGGGACAGTGATGATAATGTCTATAAAGCGCTGTGGAATATGATAGCGCTATAAAAGCAAAATAAATAAATAGTTCATGACTAGTAATGAGCGAGTTTACTCGTTGCTCAGGTTTTCCCGAGCACGCTCGGGTGGTCTCCGAGTATTTGTTAGTGCTCGGAGATTTAGCTTTCATCACCTCAGCTGAATGATTTACAGCTATTAGCCAGGCTGAGTACATGTGGGGGTTGCCTGGTTGCTAGGGAATCCCCACATGTAATCAAGCAGGCTAGTAGCCGTAAACCATTCAGCTGAGGTGATGAAAACTAAATCTCCGAGCACTAACAAATACTCGGAGACCACCCGAGCGTGCTCGGGAAAACCCGAGCAACGAGTATATTCGCTCATCACTATTCATGACCCTTTTGTGATTTCCCTTTCCCAACTGGAGCGATATATCGGCATTAGACTAAACCTCTTGCGTTTTCTAGTGGAAGTCGCTTCAGGAAATGCTCCTACTTAGGTGAAGTTTTTTGTCCTGAAGTAGGTTTTGAACAGTTTACAAAGAGATTTTCCTCTGAAGATTGTTTGCAGCCTTTTGATTGGACAAAGCCTATTTTGGAGCGGATTCCACGAGGATCCGCTTCAGAGGAGTGACCTGCACTTTCTTTTTTTCCGACAAGTGTTTTTTAATTCCAGAAGGGGAAAAAAACACTTAAAATCCTGAACATATGAAAAGCAAAGTGGTTTTAAAAAATAAATTAATTGGATAAGTCTTTTAAGAATTTTTTCAGTGATCTTTTATTTTTCAGGTGTTTTTTGGAGCAAACAGATTCCCAAAAATTTGTCAAAAAGCTCAGTGTGCACATACTTTAAGACCCTTATTCGTCAGTTATATATAGAATTCTGGCGTAAAACTTTTTGAAATGTTGCTAAATTTTTGTGTCAATTCTAGTTGTGCAAAAAATTGTGATATTTGCCTCATATATGCCAGTCTCGCCCAGATCAACCCACTTTTTTGGAGGGGTAATTGAGAGACACTTCTCAAGAAGAGGGCCAGCAAATTCATTGTTCACAAAAGTGAAATAAATTATACGAGGAATGTACTAGTACCTTTCTCGTAGTGGTGCACAGCAGATTAAAAATATTTATCAATTTATCGTACAGAATCGTTGCAAGAGTATTCACCCCCTTGTCATTTTTCGTGTTTTCTTACCTCACAATCTGGAATTTCACTGATTTTTTTTTTTTTGAGCGTTTGTATCAGTTCATGTAAAAACATGCCTTCAACTGTGAGCATTTGGTTTTCTTTTTATTGTGAAGAAAACCACGAATAAGACAAAGTAATTAAGTAAACTTCAGTGGGCATAACTAGTCTCTCCCCTAAAGTCAGTACTTTGTAGAGCCTCCTTTTGTGGCAATTACAGCAGCAAGTTCCTTTGGATTAGTGTCTGAGCTTTCCGCATCTTACCACTGGCATTTTTGCCCATTCCTCAAAGCAAAACTGCTCCAGCTCCTTGAAGATTGCTGTTCGCCAGAGGAAACAATCTAACTTAAAGTCTGACCACAGATTCTCAGTTGGATGACGGTCTGGACTTTGACTAGGCCACTCCAAAACATTTACACGTTTCCCTGAAACCACGAGTGTTGCTTTAGCAGTATGCTTTGGGTCATTGTCTTGTTGGAAGGTGAACCTCCGTCCCAGTGTCAACTAACAGACTGAAGCAGGTTTGCTCAAGAATATCCCTGTGTATCGCAACATCCATCTTCACATCGATTCGAACCGTTTTCCCTGTCACTGCTGCTAAAAAACATCCATACAGTGTGATGCTGCGACCAACATATTTCACTGTGGGGATGCTGTTCTTGGGGGGATGATCTGTGTTGGTTTGGCACCAGACATAGCATCTACCTTTTGTTGGCCAAAAAGTTCAGTTTCAGTCTTACCTGACTACAGCACCTTCCTTCATACATTTGGAGTCTCCCAGATGTCTTTTGGCAAACTCAAAATGAGCCTTCCAACTATTGTGTGTAAGTAAAGGCTTCACTTATCTCCCCACTCTTCCACAAATGCCACCTCTATTGAGTGAACGGCTTATTGTGGTCTTATGGACAGATACTTCAGTCTCTGCTTGGGAACTCTGCAGCTCCTTCAGGGTTACCTTTACACTGCCTCTTTGATTAATGCCCTCCTTGCCTGGGCTGAAAGTTTTGATGGGCGGCCCTCTCTTAGCAGGTTTGTTGTGGTACCATGTTCTTTGTATTTGATGATAATGGATTTGATGGTGCTCCAGGGGATCATCAGAGATTTGGATATTTTTGTTTTATAATCCAACCCTGACTTCTACTTCTCAAGAACTTTGTCCCTGACTTGTTTGGAGATCTCCTCGGTCTTCATGGTGGTGTTTGGTTAGTGGTGCCTCTTGCTTAATGGTGTTGCCGCCTCTGTGGCCTTTCAAAAAAGGTAAAGCATATACAGTTAGGTCCATATATATTTGGACAGAGACAAAATTTTTCTAATTTTGGCTATAGACATTACCACAATGAATTTTAAACAAAACTATTCAGATGCAGTTGAAGTTCAGACTTTCAGCTTCCATTTGAGGGTATCCACATTTAAATTGGATGAAGGGTTTAGGAGTTTCAGCTCCTTAACATGTCACCCTGTTTTTAAAGGGACCAAAAGTAATTGGACAATTGACTCCAAGGCTATTTCATGGGCAGGTGTGGGCAATCCCTTCGTTATGTCATTCTCAATTAAGCAGATAAAAGGCCTGGAGTTGATTTGAGGTGTGGTGCTTGCATTTGGAAGGTTTTGCTGTGAAGTAAACATGCGGTTAAAGGAGCTCTCCGTGCAGGTGAAACAAGCCATCCTTAAGCTGCGAAAACAGAAAAAACCCATCCGAGAAATTGCTGCAATATTAGGAGTGGCAAAATCTACAGTTTGGTACATCCTGAGAAAGAAAGAAAGCACTGGTGAACTCATCAATGCAAAAAGACCTGGGCGCCCACGGAAGGCAACAGTGGTGGATGATCGCAGAATAATCTCCATGGTGAAGAGAAACCCTTTCACAACAGCCAACCAAGTGACCAACACTCTCCAGGAGGTAGGCGTATCAATACCCAAATCTACCATAAAGAGAAGACTGCATGAAAGTAAATACAGAGGGTTCACTGCACAGTGCAAGCCACTCATAAGCATCAAGAATAAAAAGGCTAGACTGGACTTTGCTAAAAAAAATCTAAAAAAGCCAGCACAGTTCTGGAATAACATTTTTTGGACAGGTGAAACCAAGATCAACCTGTACCAGAATGATGGAAAGGAAAAAGTATGGCGAAGGCGTGGTACAGCTCATGATCCAAAGCATACCACATCATCTGTAAAATACGGCGGAGGCAGTGTGATGGCTTGGGCATGCATGGCTGCCGGTGGCACTGGGTCACTAGTGTTTATTGATGATGTGACACAGGACAGAAGCAGCTGAGTGAATTCTGAGGTATTCAGAGACATACTGTGTGCTCAGATCCAGCCAAATGCAGCCAAACTGATTGGTCGTCGTTTCATACTACAGATGGACAATGACCCAAAACATAAAGCCAAAGCAACCCAGGAGTTTATTAAAGCAAAGAAGTGGAATATTCTTGAATGGCCAAGTCAGTCATCTGATCTCAACCCATTTGAGCAGCATTTCACTTGTTAAAGACTAAACTTCAGACAGAAAGGCCCACAAACAAACAGCAACTGAAAACCACCGCAGTGAAGGCCTGGCAGAGCATCAAAAAGGAGGAAACACAGCGTCTGGTGATGTCCATGAGCTCAAGACTTCAGGCAGTCATTGCCAACAAAGGGTTTTCAAACAAGTACTAAAAATAAACATTTTATTTAAAATTATTCAAATCTGTCCAATTACTTTTGGTCCCTTTAAAAACAGGGTTGCTCATGGTAAGGAGCTGAAACTCCTAAACCCTTCATCCAATTTAAATGTGGATACCCTCAAATGAAAGCTGAAAGTCTGAACTTCAACTGCATCTGAATTGTTTTCTTTAAAATTCATTGTGGTAATGTCTATAACCAAAATTAGAAAAATGTTGTCTCTGTCCAAATATATATGGACCTAACTGTATACTGACAGCCCATGTGACACTTAGATTGCACACAAGTGGATTTCCTCTCACTATGCATGTACTTATGAAGAGAATTTCTTGTCCTATAAATTTTTAGGGGCTTCATTGCAAAAGGGGTGAATACATATGCACATGCCACTCTTCATGCCAATTTTTAGTTATTTGATCCCATAAATTTAATTTATGCCTATAATTTTCTCATTTCACCAACTTAGACTATTTAGTGCTGATTAATGATGAGCGAGTATACTCGTTGGGTTTTCCCGAGCATGCTCGGGTGGTCTCCGAGTATTTGTTAGTGGTCGGAGATTAAGTTTTCATCGCCTCAGCTGAATGATTTCCAGCTACTAGCCAGGCTGAGAACATGTGGGGGTTGCCTGGTTGCTAGGGAATCTCC
Organism: Ranitomeya imitator; assembly: GCF_032444005.1. Classification (NCBI taxonomy): domain Eukaryota; kingdom Metazoa; phylum Chordata; class Amphibia; order Anura; family Dendrobatidae; genus Ranitomeya; species Ranitomeya imitator. The sequence goes on from NC_091288.1 coordinate 58,386,056, forward strand.
ACAAGTAATCAAGCTGGCTAATAGCTGTAAATCATTCAGCTTCCGCGATGAAAACTTAATCTCTGAACACTAACAAATACTCAGAGACCACCCGAGCAACGAGTATATTCGCTCATCACTATTGCTGATGCATCACACACAATTCGCATTAAAAAAATATTTAAAAACAGGTTGCAATGTAGCAATATAGGTAAAAAGTAGTGATGAGCAAATATACTCGTTACTCGAGATTTCTCGAGCATGCTCGGGGGTCCTCTGAGTATTTTTTAGTGCTCGGAGATTGTTTTTCTTGCCGCAGCTGAATGATTTACATCTGTTAGAAAGCATAAGTACATGTGGGGATTCCCTAGCAACCAGGCAACCCCCACATGTACTTATGCTGGCTAACAGATTTTAATCATGCAGCTGCTGCAAGAAAAACTAAATCTCCGAGCACTAAAAAATACTCTGAGGACACACGAGCGTGCTCGGGAAATCTCGAGTAACGAGTATATTCGCTCATCACTAGTAAAAAGACAAAAGGGGGTGAATACTTTGGCAATCCACCCTATTTTACTGCAGTGCATCAATACTGCTATGCAATACGCCAGTCTCAATGAATTAGGGGCTGAAATGCCAAATTGACCTTTAGAATACAACCTATGTATAGGGGTGCTAGCAGCTAGATCTATTGTGGTTAGCTAATCCCTCCCGCCATTAACAAATAGGGATAGCAGAAAACTCCTTTTTATCTATGAAGATATAGTGTATGGAGTCCTGGCTTCCAATAGACAATGCAGCTAATCTGCAGTTATTGATCATGACTGTGTCCTAATGCAGAATGGCAACCTGAAGAAAGTAAACAGCAGGATAGGATCAAGGTGTTGGGAGTAAAGGTACCTTCACACTGAGCAACTTTAGAATGATAACGATAGCGATCTGTGACGTTGCAGCGTCCTGGATAGCGATATCGTTGTGTTTGACAGGCAGCAGTGATCAGTATCCTGCTGTGAGATCGCTGGTCGGAGCTAGAAGGCCAGAACTTTATTTCGTCGCTGGATCACCCGCTGACATCGCTGAATCGGAGTGTGTGACGCCGATCCAGCAATGTCTTCACTTGTAACCAGGGTAAACATCGGGTTACTAAGCGCGGTCCTGCGCTTAGTAACCCGATGTTTACCCTGGTTACCCGGGGACTTCGGCATCGTTGGTCGCTGGAGAGCTGTCTGTGTGACAGCTCTCCAGCGACAACACAACGACTAAACAGCGACGCTGCAGCGATCGGCATCGTTGTCTATATCGCTGTAGCGTCGCTTAATGTGACGGTACCTTAAAACACTCACACCATGCATGAGACGCCTTCCTGCAGAGAACAGACCCATGCATTTCCTTCAGCTTGTCAGGAAGACGTGTGACTGCAGCTTCAGATGGGAAATAGACGTTGTGTTACTGCTCATAGAGAAGGAATTGTATAACACGAGGCGCAACAGGAAGGCTCCTAATAGAGTAGAGTCTTTGTTTTCCCATCGTTCTCCTCACTGCAATACGACAAAGACTGGACAAGGTGCGGGGAAGACCTGCAATAGAGAGCACAAATCTAGATTTAACAATTTCAAAAATTTGCCGTTTATTATTTTTCCGTCAAATGAATAACAATAAATTGGCTGTACAAACAGGTACATCTCTGAAGACTACTTTACAGTTTAAAGGGAACCTGTCACCATGAAAAAGCAGCTTTATCTGCAGGCACCATGTCATAGAGCAGAGGGAGCGGAGTTGATTTATAGTTTTGTGGCAAAAGATTCAGTATGACCTGTGTTTTCACCATTTAAACTTCTGCTCTTTCTGGGATTTTAGGTACAGTGGGCGGTTCAATCAGTGACTGACTGCTTTATCCGGATGCACTTATACAAAGCTGTCAGTCACTGGTGGGCCCGCCCACTGGACCCAAAATCCATCAGTGACTGATGGCTTTATCCAGATGCACTTATACAGAGCTGTCAGTCACTGGTGGGCCCGCCCACTGGACCCAAAATCCATCAGTAACATACATAGTAACATAGTAAGGCCGAAAAAAGACATTTGTCCATCCAGTTCAGCCTATATTCCATCATAATAAATCCCCAGATCTACGTCCTTCTACAGAACCTAATAATTGTATGATACAATATTGTTCTGCTCCAGGAAGACATCCAGGCCTCTCTTGAACCCCTCGACTGAGTTCGCCATCACCACCTCCTCAGGCAAGCAATTCCAGATTCTCACCGCCCTAACAGTAAAGAATCCTCTTCTATGTTGGTGGAAAAACCTTCTCTCCTCCAGACGCAAAGAATGCCCTCTTGTGCCCGTCACCTTCCTTGGTATAAACAGATCCTCAGCGAGATATTTGTATTGTCCCCTTATATACTTATACATGGTGATTAGATCGCCCCTCAGTCATCTTTTTTCTAGACTAAATAATCCTAATTTCGCTAATCTATCTGGGTATTGTAGTTCTCCCATCCCCTTTATTAATTTTGTTGCCCTCCTTTGTACTCTCTCTAGTTCCATTATATCCTTCCTGAGCACCGGTGCCCAAAACTGGACACAGTACTCCATGTGCGGTCTAACTAGGGATTTGTACAGAGGCAGTATAATGCTCTCATCATGTGTATCCAGACCTCTTTTAATGCACCCCATGATCCTGTTTGCCTTGGCAGCTGCTGCCTGGCACTGGCTGCTCCAGGTAAGTTTATCATTAACTAGAATCCCCAAGTCCTTCTCCCTGTCAGATTTACCCAGTGGTTTCCCGTTCAGTGTGTAATGGTGATATTGATTCCTTCTTCCCATGTGTATAACCTTACATTTATCATTGTTAAACCTCATCTGCCACCTTTCAGCCCAAGTTTCCAACTTATCCAGATCCATCTGTAGCAGAATACTATCTTCTCTTGTATTAACTGCTTTACATAGTTTTGTATCATCTGCAAATATCGATATTTTACTGTGTAAACCTTCTACCAGATCATTAATGAATATGTTGAAGAGAACCGGTCTTGTGACAGATAGCTTTATCCAGATGCACTTATACAAAGCTGTCAGTCACTGATACGACGCCCACTGGACCCAAAATCCATTAGTGACTGATAGCTTTATCCAGATGCACTTATACAAAGCTGTCAATGACTGATGGGCCCGCCCACTGGACCTAAAATCCATCAGTGACTGACACCTTTATCCAGATGCACTTATACAAAGCTGTCAATCACTGATAGGACCACTCACTGGGCCCAAACTCCCAGAAAAAGCAGAGAATTAAATGTTTAACCCCTTAATGACCGCCAATACGTCTTTTAACTGACCTGAGATATAAGAGAATAGCCTCCCCATACAGATGACAATCCAGCATCTGTCGGTTGTACACTATAGCTGACAACTTGCTGTATCAGCCACGATCAGTATTTGCACCATCTAAATCTGTTTAATTCCTTAGATGCTGCTGTCAATAGTGACTACATCATTATAAATGGTTAACAGAGTGTGGGGGCTTCTTCTTTGTCACAATTGGTGTCCTCAGATCATGATTTTGTTGTCCTGATGTTTGCCATGGCAATTCATGGCCAAATAGCGGCCTTAGAGTCTGACGGCTGTAGTAATCTGTTTAGAAGTTAGCAACATTTAGGTGGTAAAAATACACATTTTCATTTCTGTCATACCACTTTGCATTAATTCCTGTAAAGCACCTGAAGGGTTAATAAACTACCTGACAGCAGTTTTCAATATGTTTAGGGGTGCTGTTTTTAAAATGGTATCACGTTTGTGGGTTTCCCAATATATGGGACCCCTAAAGTCACTTCAAACATGCATAAGTCCCTAAAAAAATACATTTTGTAAATTTCTTTGAAAAAATGAAAAATTGCTGCTACATTTTTAAACCTCCTAAAATGCTAACAAAATAAAATAACATTTTACAAATGGTGCTGATGTAAAGCAGACATGTGGGAAATGTTATTTATTAATGGTTTGCTGTGGTATGACTATCTGGATTAAAGGGATAATCATTCAAATTTAGAAAATTGCTAATTTTTTAACATTTTTCTCAAATTTTTGATATTTTTTATAAATAAACACAAAAAATGTTGAACAAAATTTACTATTATCATAAAGTATAATGTGTCACGAAAAAACAATCTCAAAATCACTGGGATTTGTTGAAGCGTTGCAAAGTTATTACCACATAAAGTGACACTGGTCAGATTTCAAAAATTTGGCTCGGTCACTAAGGGGTTAAAATAAAGGTTATACTGAATTGTTTCTAACAAAACTATATATCAATCTGCTTACCTCCCCCTGCTCTATTACATGGGGCCTAAAGAATAAGCTGAATTTTCATGGCGACAGGTTCCCGTTAAAGCACAAGGTGTAGTCCATCCACGTAGCTAGCTACCATAGAAATCAGCAGTGCTCTGTCATATCAAAAAAAGTCACTAAATATCCCTAGTAGCAGAAGTGAAGATAACGCCACATAGTGGATCAATTTCTTTATTTCACATTAAATTTAAAAAAACCACAAGTTTTCGGCCTGCTCTTGTTCACCTGTACTCTCCCACTGGAGTATTTATTGCTAGCGATGAAATAGTAAAGTTTGTTTTATTCCACGATGTGGTCAGCATAGTCATCTTCACTGCTGTTACTTGCTACTTTACATACAGACATTATCTACAAGACGATAAGAAACTGTATTACGATGCGATATTTGTGCCGATTCTGAGCTGCAGCCTTTATTACAGGTCAATGCTGCATTCAATGCCCAGCTGACTGCTACAGAAAAGTATTGGGCGGTGTGCACACTACTAGGTCTGTACATTTAGCCTACTGTGTACATCGGGAGCTTTTCCTGACACATTTCCATAGGCCCCCATTCACCAAATGGAGGCCAAATGTGTGTTCTTTAACGCCTGCATCTGGCAGGTGTGAATCTGCATACCCTTGGTTTTACTGTATTGACAGCTTTTCTATACAATAGGCCATTGAGAAAAATAAATTATACCATGAGATATGAATAAATGTGTGTGTGTGTATGTATGTACGTACGTACGTGTGTGTGTGTATATATATATATATATATATATATATATATATATAATTAGCTGAAGAGCCCGGCGTTGACTGGGCATAGTAAATATCTGTGGTTAGTTATAGCACCTCACGTCTCTTATTTTCCCATCATGCCTCTCATTTTCTCCCGTACACCTCTCATTTCCCCCTCACTCCTCTTATTTTCCCCCTCACTCCTCTCATTCCCCCCTAACACTTGTCATTTCGACCTCACATCTGTCCTTTTCCGATCACTCCACTATTTTCCCTCACTCCTCTCATTTTGCACTCACACCTTTTCATTTTTACCTCACAACCCTCATTTTCACCTCAGTATATACATGTTTGTCATCTCCCTTATATATAGTATACACCTGTATGTCTTCTCTTGTATATAGTATATACCTGTATGTCATCTCCCCTGTAAATAGTATATACCTGCTGTAGGTCATCTCTATATACCTATGTCATCTCCTCTTTTATATAGTATATACCTGTATGTCATCTCCTCCTGTATATAGTATATACCTGTGTATCCTCTGCTCCTGTATATAGTATATACGTGTGTCATCTCCTCCAGTATATACCTGTATGTCATCTCCTCCTGTATATAGTATATACCTGTGTTATCTCCACTGTATATAGTATATACCTGTGTCATCGCCCCTGTATATAGTATGTACCTGTATGTCATCTCCCCTGTATATAGTATATACCAGGTTGTCATCTCCTCCTGTATATAGTATATACCTGTGTGTCATGTCCTCCTGTATATAGTATATACCTGTGTGTCATGTCCTCCTGTATATAGTATATACCTGTGTGTCATCTGCTCCTGTATATAGTATATATCTGTGTGTCATCTCCTCCTGTATTAGACCTCATTCACACATTATTTGGTCAGTATTTTTACCTCAGTATTTGTCAGCTAAATTGGCAGCCTGATAAATCCCCAGCCAACAGGAAGCCCTCCCCCCTGGCAGTATATATTAGCTCACACATACACATAATAGACAGGTCATGTGACTGACAGCTGCCGTATTTCCTATATGGTACATTTGTTGCTCTTGTAGTTTATCTGCTAATTAATCAGATTTTTATTTTTGAAGGATAATACCAGACTTGTGTGTGTTTTAGGACGAGTTTCATGTGTCAAGTTGTGTGTGTAGAGTTGCATGTGGCGACATGCATGTAGCGACTTTTGTGAGATGAGTTTTGTGTGGCGACATGCGTGTAGCAACTGTTTGTGTGTCGAGTTGCATGTGACAGGTTAGTGTAGCAAGTTGTGTGCAGCAAGTTTTGCGCATGGCGAGTTCTATGTGTGGTGCGTTTTGAGTATGTGCAAGTTTTGTGTGAGGCAACTTTTGCATGTGTTGCAACTTTTGTGCATGTGGCAATTTTTCCGCGTGTGCAAGTTTTGCGTGTGGCGAGTTGTCCATGAGGCGAGTTTTGCGTGAGCCTAGTTTTGCGCGTGGCGAGTTTTGAGCGGCAACTTTTGTGTTTCGACTTTTATGTGGCGAGGTTGGTGTATGTGTGGTGAAATGTGTGCTGAGGGTGGTATATGTGTTCAAGCACGTGGTAGTGTGTAGTGCATTTTGTGTGTGTGTTCATATCCCCGTGTGTGGTGAGTATCCCATGTCGGGGCCTCACCTTAGCAACTGTACGGTATATACTCTTTGGCGCCATCGCTCTCACTCTTTAAGTCCCCCTTGTTCACATCTGGCAGCTGTCAATTTGCCTCCAACAGTTTTCCTCTCACTTTTTCCCCATTATGTAGATAGGGGCAAAATTGTTTGGTGAATTGGAAAGCACGGGGTTAAAATTTCACATCACAACATAGCCTATGACGCTCTCGATCCAGACGTGTGACTGTGCAAAATTTTGTTGCTGTAGCTGCGACGGTACAGATGCCAATCCTGGACATACATACACACATACATACATACATACATACACACACACATTCAGCTATATATATATATATATATATATATCTCTAACAATAACAATTGTTACATTAGGTCATTAGGTGCAAAATGGTGGACGGATAACTCAGAATCCCACTGTCAGGCGCATTCTTTCAACCATGTGCATACATGCTGAATAAATAGTGATGAGCGATGGGCCGTGGGAGCATCATACTGTGTAGGGTTGTTTTTTTTTCCATCTGTTTTGTGGGAGGCAATAGGAGGAACTCATGGGGTAATATTAGTATATGTAGAGGAACTTAGGATTGCAACTGTCAAAGGGGCATGCAGGAGAAATGTTACTCCAGGCAGTGACTGGCTAACAACTCTGTCATAAGTTACTGGCTCCGCTTGGCGATGCGCTGTTGATCTCTGCCTACTTTAAAGAAAGAAGAAAAAGTGGTCAGACCTGGTTGGGACTGGTATGAAAAGTTGGAAAATTTTCAGTGCAACTTTGAATTGTGCAGCAAAAATTTGATGACATTTCATCCAGTTTGCCCTAGAATCCCGCTGAATTGGGGCCTTGCTAATAACGTTATGTCTTATTACAAAACGGATGTACGTTAATTGGTGATGAAAAGGGAACAAGGGTGTAGGGTGAAATATTTCACAATTGATCATGTTGGAATTATTTCAGTATGCCGCTAGGTGTATATGTCTACCTTGTGTTTTCTATTATTTCTTATTTACAACTATTCATTGTAAAATAAGATCAATGTTTTAATGCTGGACGCACATTTTGCCTCCCTGAAGACTTGTAAGGCCTCTGGGTTCACTTTCTTTCTGGCGTGCTCTTCACAAGTTGGTTCCCTGCGCAAAACATTCAAATTTGCTCCAAAGTCAATGAGCAGCTGAACAAACTGCTTGTCACAACCATGACGAAGAACTGCTTCAAGAAGGCAACATGGAGATGACCGCGCCAGGTTTGCTTCACACACTGGGCTCCAACTGTTGTAATCAGGATTGGCACCAGCCTGTAGCAAGAGGCGGAAGCAGCGGAGGTTGTCATAGGCTGCACTTATGTACAGTGGGGTGCAGGTTAATGATGTTAGAGTTCTTGTAGAACCAGACCCACATAACAGTTGATGGTCAACATCCACATCTGCTCCATATCTGTAAAAAAGAAAAAAGGGTAAGCCTATAACCCTCAGTGACAACAAGTACGTATTAATTTATGAGTAAAAACTTGTAGGGGACATTATATGGTGTGGAGGTGGGCCGTGGGAGCATCATACTGTGTGGGAGTGGGCCGTGGGAGCATCATAATGTGTAGGGTTGTTTTTTTTCCATCTGTTTTGTGGGAGGCAATAGGAGGAACTCATGGGGCAACATTAGTATATGTAGACGAACTTAGGATTGCAACTGTCAAAGGGGCATGCAGGAGTCATTATTTCTTTCTAAGGGGGAGGAGGGGATGTGAACACTATTACTTTCTTGAGCACTCCCAGAAGGGATTAATATTTTTTTGAGGTGCAATTTTAATATGTGAAGGGCACAGTAATGGACATTATTATTCTGTGGAGAACTAAGTATTAGTGATGAGCGAATATAGTCGTTACTCGAGATTTCTTGAGCACGCTCGGGTGTCCTCCGAGTGTTTTTTAGTGCTCGGAGATTTAGTTTTCCTCACCGCAGCTGAATGATTTACATCTGTTAGCCAGCATAAGTACATGTGGGGATACCCTAGCAACCAGGCAACACCCACATGTACTTATGCTGGCTAACAGATGTAAATCATTCAGCTGCGGCAAGAAAAACTAAATCTCCGAGCACTAAAAAATACTCGGAGGACACCTGAGCATGCTTGGGAAATCTCGAGTAACGAGTATATTCGCTCATCACTACTAAGTATATATTACTGTAGAGTAATTTAACCCTCCGTCACATACAATATTCGGACTAACGAGTTCACATACAATGTGCCTGTCAGGCGCCTGCTGGAAAAATACCTATAATATCTAATGTTTGCAATTTCAGTGCTCTAAAAGTGATCAGTGACCTTCATAGGGATGTAATAAAAGAGACTACACATAATCAGTTGCAAAAAAAAACATTTACTTAACATAAAACTAATAACTATGAAATACAAACTTTTCAAAACTCCCGCCAAATAGTCCCCAGTTCGACTCTCTCAAAAAAATGTACAAAGAAAATTTTTGAACACAAACTTAATTTTAAGGTACCTTAACTACTATTAAAAACATATTCAGAAGTAGATGCTGAGGTTTCCCCAGAAAAGCCACACTTGCAGAGCAAATAGCAAGAATTACACACCATTTTTGCATGTGTCAGGCAAATTGCTTTATGACATTTGAGACATTCATAATTTGAAAGCCTTCTGGTTCCGCTTTCCGTTTGGCAGGTGGTGCATCTCCTTCTTTTGTGAGGTGGTGCAGATGGTGACTTTTCACCATCATCTTCTGGGCGGAACCTTTTGAGCTGAACTTGAAGGCGAGAGGGGATACCGATTGTTTTCACGCTTCTCCTGCGTAGCTCTCCAAGTACTAGTTCATGGGCCAATTTTTTTCAGATACAATCGTCTACGGAGTGGTTCAAGCTTGTTTTCAAGATAAATTACTTGTGAATTTATACCACCCAAATTCAACATAGCAAAAAATATGACCATTGGCCAGCGTTTGATGTTTCTGCTGACGTTGAAAGTGGAGCACATCTGATCTGCTGTATCCACACCCCATTTGGTGGCATTGTAAAATGTAATTATTTCCGTTTTTTTTTCTGCCCCAGTCCCAGGATCGATGGCAGCATCATCATGAAGTGTTGATAGAAGAAGTACGATTTTTTTGGCATGTGGTACATAGGAAACTAAAGCCTTTCCATTATGGAATGCAAACATACTGCTGTACTGTTGTCTCTCTTTCACACTTACAAACTGTGGCGGCAATTCCCTTTTGTTTTTTCTTACAGTTCCCACATATGACAGCTTCTGAATTTTCAGATAATCAATCAGATCACAACTTGTAAACCAATTGTCAGCTGTAATATTGCGACCCGATCCAAATAAGGGTTCAGCCAGTCTTTTTACAACATCAATGGGTTTGTTGCTCACACAGTAAGGACCTTCTGGTTGTTTTCCTGCATAAACTTCCAGGTTGTAAGTGTAGGTCTTACTGGCATCAACAAGGGCATAAATTTTTATTCCATATTTGTTTGGCTTTGATGGAATATATTGACGAAAGGCACATCTACCACGAAAACCAGGGAGCATTTCGTCAATAGTGAGATTCTCTCCAGGGTAATAACTTTGTTTACAGTTTACAACAAATCTTTGAAATATATCACGAATTGGAGCAAGTCGGTCATGTGTTTTGCGTTCGGTTCGGGTAGTTCTGTCGTCAAACCGAAGGCAACGAATTAGAATCTTGAATCTGTTTATGGACATAACAAGGCTAAATTTTTCAACTCCATCCCCATCTTTACCCCAAAGTTCCTCCAAACTTTGTCTATTTGCCCTATAAGCTCCTGCAAGGTACAGTAATCCAAAAAAAGCACGCAGTTCTATTTCATCTGTGGGCTTGATGGTTCTGTTGCAGATGTACTTGTCCTTTATAATGTCTATATATTGGTTGGTATATGTGACAATAGAGTCCAGAATGTCATCTGTAAATATACTGTTCCAGCATTCAACTGCAGTTTTTGCATTACGTGCAGTTCCTATTACTGCAGGAAGGTGAGTAATAATGTTTAAAGGTTCCCTACGTTTTTTCTGGAATGGCTTCTTGTTCCATTTAGTATTTTTATATTTCCCAATATAATATGATCCAACTTCTTCATCCTCACCACTGTCACCATCTTGCTCTGTTTCAGAATCCAGGACACATTCTTCCACCTCATCATGAGAATCAATCTCACTTTCCTCTCCTAAATCCTCATTCAGTGTGAGGTCTCTATCATCTAACAGCATGTTTGTTACTTCCTCAACATCAAGTTGTTTGGATAAATTGTACATTTTCCTCTCCATTTCAGCAGATAATCTGAAGCAAGAGAAGGAATATGTTAGGGAACTACTGTATATGCCTGAGCAGCACACTTTCTTTTATAAAATCTCCCTTATTTCTATGAAATATCCTCACATTTTGTGCTATACATTCATAAAACAAGCTAAATAAACTATTGTGATGAATAAAAACATAAAATACCAACCTTACTGAATGTGACGTATTCATGAGCCTGAGAGATCTGTGCAGCTATATCCTCTCCCCTGAAGCTCTGAAATCCAACTGTGATATCAGGTTTCACAGACCTTCAAGAGACAGGAGACTACCTGGAGGGAGGGGGTTTCCTCACAATCTGGTGAGGAAGGAGAAATGAAAGTAAAAGAGAAGCGCCTGTCAGATCAGTTGTATGTGACGGAGGGTTAAAGTCAGTATCCGCACGGTCCTCTGCTGAGATCCTCTTTTACCCACTATGATTAGGGAGCAATTCTGTAGTGGTAGTCATGGTTACCTAAGCAGGAAGCCCACGCAGATGGGTTATGCCGCTACCATCAAGGCTGTGGACTTGGAGTCTGAGTCCATTTTGGTGAAGTTGGTTTAAAATGAACCGACTCAGACAATCTAATATATAATTGCCTAGAATACTACTTCCTGCAATTTGTGCCAACTTCCGTGGCTTTGTCCGGAGCTAATGTCCGGAGCTAATGTCCGGAGCTAATGTCCGGAGATAAGTGACGTCAACAGTGTCCAGTGTCTGATTGGTTGCCGCCTGCTGCGAGCGACCAATCAGAAACGTGCCGTACTGTGACACACTCCGCCCGCCATTTTGGTGTGATTTTTGAATTTTTACCTCACAGCAAGTTTCTACTGCGTGGAGGCGGGCCCAGTGACGTTGCTCTTCAAGCTCCTGCCGAATTTCGTCAAAAAAATGATACCATTTACCAAAACTATATATATTTAGTTGTGAAGTGGTTCAGTAACATTTTCACACCAATTTTGAACTTTTGTTTGGTGTTTTCTCCATATACTGCCTATTATTTTTGTTCTTTCTTACTATTATTTATTAATTGTATTATTCTTACATTTGAATAAATAAAGTATATATGGATTCTAGACTCCCGATTCTTTAGAATCGGGCTGCCATCTAGTATATAATAAATTGGGTTCAGTACTTCAGTGCTGTAAATGTTTTCATAATTTAGGAAAGTTATAAAATGCCTGTTCTGTTCCTCATCTAAGGATCTGGGCTTTTAACTGAGATGAATCTGTGCTGCACTTTATGCACATGCTCAGTAGTGAGGCAGGGTTCAAAAATGCATTGGACTGCCTACTTGTCTGATCAGGGGATGGTCGCTCCTTTTCTTTTCCGGGCTAGTTACGCCTGCACATACAGAGACTAGAACTCTAAAGCTATAGCTTTTTGTTATTCCAAAGTGTCAGAATAGTTTATTCTATCTTGCCCCATCTGCTCCCGCAAAGAATATTAATTATAAAAAAATGAAAAGATGTTATGAACAAAAATGTGCTCTACTTTTTCTTTGCTTTCCCTTCCACCAAACCAGCATCCATTTTCTTCATAGGTTCATCTAGCAAGACAAGTTGTATGAATTTGCCTTATACACCTATTTGTGCCTCTAGGCTCACCGGATTAGCTCTTGTAATATATCGGTGTGGCCCAGACGTGCAGCATGGTAGACAGGTGAGCTCCGATTGTGTGCACTTCCGTTGGGGTCGGCGCCAGCCTTTAGAAGAACTTCCACACAGTCCAAGTGTTCATTTTCTGTGGCTACAAACAGGGGTGTTTGACCCTTAACATCCACCAGTTCCAGCTGTGCCCCAAAGTCAATAAGGACGGCGACACAATCTGCATGTCCAGCAGTGGCAGCAATACGAAGTGGAGAGCAGGGAAGCCAACCACTGCACCACACGGACTTCTCATTTATACGTCTGGGGATCAGAACAGATAAGAGACTTATTGAGCTTAAAAAAATAATCAGCTGTCATTGTAGGTTTATTGGAAAACAAAATCTAAAAAGGGAAATAATTGCCAGGAGCCCATCACACAACCCTCCTTACAGTCCCGCTGCTCAGTTGGATGAATGTGGTGGCAGATTTTTCTTTACATGCATTTATTCCCCTTTGCTATTATTGCAGTGTCCAAAGACTAAATCTGTTTCCTACAGTCCTTAAATGTCACATAAACCTGCTCGGACTACAGTCATGGCCAAAAGTATTGACACCCCTGCAATTCTGTCAGATAATACTCAGTTTCTTCCTGAAAATGATTGCAAACACAAATTCTTTGGTATTATTATCTTCATTTAATTTGTCTTAAATGAAAAAACACAAAAGAGAATGAAGCAAAAAGCAAAACATTGATCATTTCACACAAAACTCCAAAAATGGGCCAGACAAAAGTATTGGCACCCTCAGCCTAATACTTGGTTGCACAACCTTTAGCCAAAATAACTGCGACCAACCTCTTCCGGTAACCATCAATGAGTTTCTTACAATGCTCTGTTGGAATTTTAGACCATTCTTCTCTGGCAAACTGCTCCAGGTCCCTGATATTTGAAGGGTGCCTTCTCCAAACTGCCATTTTTAGATCTCTCCACAGGTGTTTTATGGGATTTAGGTCTGAACTCATTGCTGGCCACCTTAGAAGTCTCCAGTGCTTTCTCTCAAACCATTTTCTAGTGCTTTTTGAAGTGTGTTTTGGGTCATTGTCCTGCTGGAAGACCCATGACCTCTGAGGGAGACCCAGCTTTCTCACACTGGGCCCTATATTATGCTGCAAAATTTGTTGGTAGTCTTTAGACTTCATAATGCCATGCACACGGTCAAGCAGTCCAGTGCCAGAGGCAGCAAAGCAACCCCAAAACATCAGGGAACCTCCGCCATGTTTGACTGTAGGGACCGTGTTCTTTTCTTTGAATGCCTCTTTGCCCAAAAAGCTCTACTTTTGTCTCATCTGACCAGAGAACATTCTTCCAAAACTTTTTAGGCTTTCTCAGGTAAGTTTTGGCAAACTCCAGCCTGGCTTTTTTATGTCTCGGGGTAAGACGTGAGGTCTTCCTGGGTCTCCTACCATACAGTCCCTTTTCATTCAGATGCCGACGGATAGTACGGGTTGACACTGTTGTACCCTCGGACTGCAGGGCAGCTTGAACTTGTTCGGATGTTAGTCGAGGTTCTTTATCCAACATCCACCCAATCTTGTGTTGAAATCTCTTGTCAATTTTTCTTTTCCGTCCACATCTAGGGAGGTTAGCCATAGTGCCATGGGCTTTAAACTTCTTGATGACACTGCGCACGGTAGACACAGGAACATTCAGGTCTTTGGAGATGGACTTGTAGCCTTGAGATTGCTCATGCTTCCTCACAATTTGGCTTCCCAAGTCCTCAGACAGTTCTTTGGTCTTCTTTCTTTTCTCCATGCACAATGTGGTACACACAAGACACAGGACAGAGGTTGAGTCAACTTTAATCCATGTCAACTGACTGCAAGTGTGATTTAGTTATTGACAACACCTGTTAGGTGCCACAGGTAAGTTACAGGTGCTGTTAATTACACAAATTAGAGAAGCATCACATGATTTTTCGAATGGTGCCAATACTTTTGTCCACCCCCTTTTTTATGTATGGTGTGGAATTATATCCAATTTGGCTTTAGGACAATTCTTTTTGTGTTTTTTCATTTAAGACAAATTAAATGAAGATAATAATACCAAAGAATTTGTGATTGCAATCATTTTCAGGAAGAAACCGAGTATTATCTGACAGAATTGCAGGGGTGTCAATACTTTTGGCCATGACTGTATAAGGTTCATTCACACATCAGTCTGTCATGGTCCGAACAGCCTGTGACACATGGATTGGTCGCGGGTCTCCAGCCTCTGTAGCCTTATATATGACTGAGGCTGATGCGCTTGTGGCAAGAGACATGCAGTCAGTCTGAGTGGTGGTCCGTGGTCTGACCATGACACATGTGAACTAAGCCTAAGTGCAAGTGTGGTATTCTTACGAGATCAGGATTAACCCCTAGACGGCTACAGTACTAACTTACGTGTCATCAGCACATACCCCTAGCAGCTGTCATATAAATGTAAAGTCCTGCTTCTACGCAGCATAGTGTTCCCGCTCACTGATTTATCGCTGTGGCAGTCTTCTCCAGCATGTGCCCAGTGATGACAGACGCAATAAGGTCCATTTCTGGGCACTTGACTACTATTATAGTTAGTCACAAGGACCCATAAAATAACAACTTGTATTGCTTCCCAGTGTCCTGCCCGCTGAAAGAGGTGATTGATTGATCCAGGCAACTAGATTAAAGAATTGTAAAGAAAAAAAAAAAAAAGTTGAAATGAAAATAATAAACCCCTTTCTGGCGTGATAGACTGCCAGCTAAAGGAACAGAAAAATCCTCAAACAGTAAAAATTAATAAGTCTTCTGCAATGTAATAACAAAATGTGTGTTTGGTCATTAGGAAGAAATTTACTTTATTCCTACCAGTAGCCACTGGCTTTCAGTCCTAGATGAGTGCACGGCCCAGAACTTTGACAGATCTCACTGCAGCACATCTGTGCAGAGCAAGCTGTCAGTCAAACTGCTGGGCTTACTGCCACCGCTCACAATGCTCAAGGCAATGACTGTAGCAATGACTGTAGCTGCTCCGTGCATGCCTATGGCTGGATGCCGGTGACTCTTGGGAGAAAACCACTTCATTTTCTCCTGGTATGGGGACATGAAGGGTTCCTTTAGGCTATGTGCACACGTTGCGGATTTTGCAGCGGGTCCGCAGCAGCTTTCAATGCGTTTACAGTACCATGTTACCTATGGAAAACGCAATCCACAGTGCCCATGCTGCGGAAAAAAAAGCGCAGAAACGCTGCGGTTTACATTCCGCAGCATGTCAATTCTTTGTGTGGATTCCGCAGCGGTTTACACCTGCTCCATAATATAAAACCGCAGGTGGAATCCGCATTAAATCTGCGGCAAATCCGCAGGTAAAACGCAGTGCCTTTTACCTGCGGATTTCTCAAATCCGCTGCAGACAAATAGGCAGAGCTCAGAACAACGTGTGCACATACCCTTAAGGCCCAAAAAGGCTGGTCCTGAAGGAACAAATAGTTGTGGTGCTTTAGAAAATTGTAGGACAAAACTCATCTCAGAAAAGTCGCTACATGCATGTCGCCACATGCAACTCAACACACACAACTTGACACATGAAACTCGCCCTAAAACACACACAAGTCTGGTATTATTCTTCAAAAATAAAAATCTGATTAATAAGCAGACAAACTACAAGAGCAACAACTGTACCATATAGGAAATACGGCAGCTGTCAGTCACATGACCTGTCTATTATGTGTATGTGTGAGCTAATATATACTGCCAGGGGGGAGGGCTTCCTGTTGGCTGGGGATTTATCAGGCTGCCAATTTAGCTTACAAATACTGAGGTAAAAATACTGACCAAATAATGTGTGAATGCGGTCTAATACAGGAGGAGATGACACACAGATATATACTATATACAGGAGGAGATGACACACAGATATATACTATATACAGGAGGAGATGACACACAGGTATATACTATATACAGGAGGAGATGACACACAGGTATATACTATATACAGGAGGAGATGACACACAGGTATATACTATATACAGGAGAAGATGACACACAGGTATATTCTATATACAGGAGGAGATGACACACAGGTATATACTATATACAGGAGGAGATGACACACAGGTATATACTATATACAGGAGGAGATGACACACAGGTATATACTATATACAGGAGCAGATGACACACGTATATACTATATACAGGAGATGACACACGTATATACTACAGGTCCTTCTCAAAAAATTAGCATATAGTGTTAAATTTCATTATTTACCATAATGTAATGATTACAATTAAACTTTCATATATTATAGATTCATTATCCACCAACTGAAATTTGTCAGGTCTTTTATTGTTTTAATACTGATGATTTTGGCATACAACTCCTGATAACCCAAAAAACCTGTCTCAATAAATTAGCATATTTCACCCATCCAATCAAATAAAAGTGTTTTTTAATAACAAACAAAAAAACCAACAAATAATAATGTTCAGTTATGCACTCAATACTTGGTCGGGAATCCTTTGGCAGAAATGACTGCTTCAATGCGGCGTGGCATGGAGGCAATCAGCCTGTGACACTGCTGAGATGTTATGGAGGCCCAGGATGCTTCAATAGCGGCCTTAAGCTCATCCAGAGTGTTGGGTCTTGCGTCTCTCAACTTTCTCTTCACAATATCCCACAGATTCTCTATGGGGTTCAGGTCAGGAGAGTTGGCAGGCCAATTGAGCACAGTAATACCTTGGTCAGTAAACCATTTACCAGTGGTTTTGGCACTGTGAGCAGGTGCCAGGTCGTGCTGAAAAATGAAATCTTCATCTCCATAAAGCATTTCAGCCGATGGAAGCATGAAGTGCTCCAAAATCTCCTGATAGCTAGCTGCATTGACCCTGCCCTTGATGAAACACAGTGGACCAACACCAGCAGCTGACATGGCACCCCACACCATCACTGACTGTCGGTACTTGACACTGGACTTCAGGCATTTTGGCATTTCCTTCTCCCCAGTCTTCCTCCAGACTCTGGCACCTTGATTTCCGAATGACATGCAAAATTTGCTTTCATCAGAAAAAAGTACTTGGGACCACTTAGCAACAGTCCAGTGCTGCTTCTCTGTAGCTCAAAAGTGGCTTTACCTGGGGAATGCGGCACCTGTAGCCCATTTCCTGCACACGCCTGTGCACGGTGGCTCTGGATGTTTCCACACCAGACTCAGTCCACTGCTTCCTCAGGTTCCCCAAGGTCTGGAATCGGTCCTTCTCCACAATCTTCCTCAGGGTCCGGTCTCCTCTTCTCGTTGTACAGCGTTTTCTGCCACATTGTTTCCTTCCAACAGACTTACCATTGAGGTGCCTTGATACAGCACTCTGGGAACAGCCTATTTGTTGAGAAATTTCTTTCTGGGTCTTACCCTCTTCCTTGAGGGTGTCAATGATGGCCTTCTTGACATCTGTCAGGTCGCTAGTCTTACCCATGATGGGGGTTTTGAGTAATGAACCAGGCAGGGAGTTTATAAAAGCCTCAGGTATCTTTTGCATGTGTTTAGAGTTAATTAGTTGATTCAGAAGATTAGGGTAATAGGTCGTTTAGAGAACCTTTTCTTGATATGCTAATTTATTGAGACAGGTTTTTTGGGTTATCAGGAGTTGTATGCCAAAATCATCAGTATTAAAACAATAAAAGACCTGACAAATTTCAGTTGGTGGATAATGAATCTATAATATATGAAAGTTTAATTGTAATCATTACATTATGGTAAATAATGAAATTTAACACTATATGCTAATTTTTTGAGAAGGACCTGTATATACAGGAGATGACACACGTATATACTATATACAGGAGGCGATGACACAGGTATATACTATATACAGGAGGAGATGACATACAGATATATACAGGAGGCGATGACACAGGTATCTATATATATAATTGTCTAAGGGTTTTTCCGTCTGGCTGTCTGTCTGTCTGTCCTGGAAATCCCGCGTCTCTGATTGGTCGAGGCCGGCAGGCCTCGACCAATCAGCGACGGGCACAGCGACGATGATGTCATAAAGGACGTAGACATCCCACGTTTCTGATTCAGCGACGGGCACAGTATCGACGTAGATGTCATAATGGTTGCCATGGCGACAATGATGTCATAAAGGTTGCCTCGACCAATCAGTGACGGGCAGAGTCTGCCGCAAATTCTGGAATCATCATCGTCCATATACTACGGGGACATGCATATTCTAGAATACCCGATGCGTTAGAATCGGGCCACAATCTAGTCTATATATATAATTGTCTAAGGGTTTTTCCGTCTGTCTGTCCTGGAAATCCCGCATCTCTGATTGGTCGATACCGCCAGGCCTCGACCAATCAGTGACGGGCACAGCGACGATGATGTCATAAAGGACGTAGACATCCCACGTTTCTGATTCAGCGACGGGCACAGTATCGACATAGATGTCATAATGGTTGCCATGGCGACGATGATGTCATAAAGGTTGCCTCGACCAATCAGCGACGGGCACAGTCTGCCGCGAATTCTGGAATCATCATTGTCCATATACTACGGGGACATGCATATCTATATATATAATTGTCTAAGGGTTTTTCCGTCTGTCTGTCTGTCATTGTCCATATACTACGAGGACATGCATATTCTAGAATACACAATGCGTTAGAATCGGGCCACAATCTAGTATACTATATACAGGAGGAGATGACACACATATATACTATATACAGGGGAGATGACACACGTATATACTATATACAGGAGGAGATGACACACACACAGGTATATACTATATACAGGAGGAGATGACACACACAGGTATATACTATATACAGGAGGAGATGACATACAGGTATATACTATATACAGGAGGAGATGACAACCTGGTATATACTATATACAGGGGAGATGACATACAGGTACATACAATATACAGGGGCGATGACACAGGTATATACTATATACAGTGGAGATGACACAGGTATATAATATATACAGGAGGAGATGACACACAGGTATATACTATATACAGGAGGAGATGATACACAGGTATATACTATATACAGGAGATGACTTACAGGTACATACTATATACAGGAGGAGATGACATACAGCAGGTATATACTATTTACAGGGGAGATGACATACAGGTATATACAAGAGAAGACATACAGGTGTATACTATATATAAGGGAGATGACAAACATGTATATACTGAGGTGAAAATGAGGGGTGTGAGGTGAAAATGAAAAGGTGTGAGTGCAAAAATGAGAGGAGTGAGGGAAAATAGTGGAGTGATCGAAAAATGACAGATGTGAGGTCGAAATGACAAGTTTTAGGGGGGAATGAGAGGAGTGAGGGAGAAAATGAGAGGTGTGAGGGAGAAAATGAGAGGTATAAGGGAGAAAATGAGAGGCATGATGGGAAAATAAGAGACGTGAGGTGCCATAACTAACCACAGATATTTACTATGCCCAGGCAACGCCGGGCTCTTCAGCTAGTAAAAAAATAAGTAAACAATGATGATCCGTAAGAAGTGCTGAAACTTGTGAGGACCCACCTAAAGCTAAGGTCACACAATAGTTTTTCTCTTATCTGAGAATATCGGTCCGATTATGCTAATCAAACCATGATCCAATTTTCTAGGATGAGGGGGGGGGAAAATGTCTTTTCCATTCAGTCAGTCCAGGAAAATCTGTCTTAACTGCGGTCCAGCGTTGTTCAATGGCCGAGTGCGATCCGATAATTGTATGTATCTTACTTTCCCTTGGACTGACTCGGGCAGAGGAAAAAGTCATAACATGGGGATGCGTGCTGTCTGTCAAAACAAGGGATAGCACTTATATGATTTTTACGGTCGTGTGCACGACCCCTAAAAAAGGCTCCTTTGCTTTCCATACAGCCTTACCTCAGGAAACTTTCCTCCTGTAAGAGGGTCCTCAGGGTGTCGACGTCGCCCACACAGGCAGCGTTATGTAACAGTGTGTCCTGGCATTGCTCCAAATCATGGTCGCAGAACTGATCTTGCAGCCATGCCTTCAGGTTACGTCCTGCAATGAGAGGAGAAAGCCGCTATCTCACCGGATTTCAAGTCTTGATACCAGACCTAGTAGCAACACAAATAAGATAAATGACTTCTTAAGCCGTCTCCTGGATCTGCCAGGTTCCCATTGTACAGTGCTGTGCCCCATCTGTGTATTCTGTTGGGTCTGTACCGTACATTAGCCTGACTTACATAAATCATCTGTGCTACTGGCCATATGATATTTTAGTAATTAACACATTGGCTGCTCTGGTTTAATGCCGTGCGGTGCAATTCTGACATTCTGCATTTGTCATTGTACATATGCCATAGTCTAATTTCCTAAGGAAACTTTCCACACTCTTAGGCTGCGGTCACACTAGCAGTATTTGGTCGGTATTTTACGTCAGTATTTGTAAGCCAAAACCAGGAGTGGAACAATTAGAGGAAAAGTATAATAGAAACATATGCACCACTTCTGTATTTATCACCCACTCCTGGTTTTGGCTACAAATACTGATGTAAAATACTGACCAAATACTGCTAGTGTGACGGCAGCCTTAAGTTTACAATTCTACAAGCAATCATTGTATGCAGCGGTCTTGTTGTCACTTTCTTAAGGTGCAGTTGCAGTGTGTAATGATATGATAACCTAGCATTCCTCTACGTACGCTGCCAATCACCATGAGTTTGCACGGCACAACGTCACTGATCATATATTTACATTTCCAGAGATCATTTTGTCCAGTGTCACCTACTGGAGGGAGAGGACAAAAGTATAAAATATTTCATTTGCCTGGGGAATATCTACAATAAAAATCTGCAGGGGCATGGGGGTCTTAAGTGCTCCCCACTCACACTAAAACAGGATTTTTGGTTGCTTACCGTAAAATCTGTTTCTTGAAGCCTCCATTGGGGGATACAGGAACCATGGGTGTATGCTGCTGCCACTAGGAGGCTGACACTATGCAAATAACAAAGTTAGCTCCTCCTCTGCAGTGTACACCCCACCGACTGGCATTAAACTCTTCAGTTAGTGAGAAAGCAGTAGGAGAAAGAACAAGGTTGAAAAACCATAACCACAAACTTGAGAACTGTAAACGTGAGAACAGTCAGAGAACATATAACAAAAACATTGGGAGGGTGCTGTGTCCCCCAATGGAGGCTTCAAGAAACAGATTTTACGGTAAGCAACCAAAAATCCTGTTTTCTTTATCGCATCTCATTGGGGGACACAGGAACCATGGGACGTCCCAAAGCAGTCCCAAGGGCGGGAAAAACAGACTTCCATCAGGTCAGAGGACTCACCACTGCCGCCTGCAGGATCCTTCTGCCTAGGCTGGCGTCCGCCGATGCGTAGGTATGGACCTTGTAAAATTTGGCGAACGTGTGGATGGAAGACCAAGTTGCCGCTTTGCACAGCTGTAGGGCGGAAGCCCTGTGGTGCGCCGCCCAGGAGGTGGCGACTGCCCGGGTAGAGTGAGCCTTAATCCCAGGAGGGGGCACTCTGTTCTTGACCTGGTAAGCCTCCAAGATTGCCATTCTGATCCATCGAGCAATAGTCGCTTTAGAAGCTGGCTGGCCTCTGCGCGTGCCATCAGGAATGACGAAAAAGGAATCCGTCTTCCGGAAAGTGGACGTTCTGTCCAGATAGATCCTCACAGCCCTGACAAGATCCAGCTTGTTCAATGATCGCTCCAGAGGATGAGTCGGAGCAGGACAAAAGGAAGGTAGAACGATGTCCTCGTTGAGGTGGAAGATGGAAACCACCTTAGGAAGAAAAGAAGGTGGGGGCCGGAAGACCACCTTGTCCTGGTGAATGACCAAAAACGGAGGACGGCAAGACAGGGCCGCCAGCTCGGAAACGCGGCGAATGGACGTGATGGCCACAAGAAAGGCTACCTTCCATGATAAAACTGATAGAGGAATCTCCCTAAGAGGTTCAAAGGGAGAAACCTTCAGAACGTCCAGTACCAGGTTTAGGTCCCATGCCTCCACAGGGGCCCTGTACGGCGGGACGGCGTGGGCTACCCCCTGAAAGAAGGTCTTAACCTGTGGCCGAGAGGCCAAGGTCTTCTGAAAGAGGATGGAAAGCGCAGAGACCTGACCCTTCAGAGAACTAAGAGCCAGGCCCGAATCCAGTCCTGCCTGAAGGAAGGCCAAAAGAGAAGGCAGGGAAAAAACCATAGGCGGAAGGCGGTTGGACTCGCACCACCGGAAGTAGGCCTTCCAGGTGCGGTAGTAGGCCTTCCAGGTGCGGTAGTAGATCCTGGAAGACGAAGGCTTCCGAGCCTGAATCATGGTGTGAATCACCCGGTCCGAAAGGCCAGACGCTCTCAGAACCGCGGTCTCAACAGCCACGCCGTTAAACTGAGCGACCGAGAATTCGGGTGGCAGATCGGACCCTGGGACAGCAGATCGGGCCTGTCTGGAAGGCGCCAGGGAGCGTCCGCGAGAAGGTTGACGAGCTCCGCGAACCAAGCTCTCCTGGGCCAATCCGGGGCGATCAGGATGACCGGCACCCCTTCCGCTTTGATCTTCTTCAACAGTTTGGGAAGTAATGGAAGGGGTGGGAACAGGTAGGGCAGCTCGAACTGTGACCAAGGAATGGCCAGAGCATCGACGCCCACTGCGAGAGGATCGCGGGACCTGGAGACGAACTGCGGAACCTTCCTGTTGACTCGGGACGCCGTGAGATCCACATCCGGAGTTCCCCATCGAAGACAAATCTGATGGAAGACCTCCGGATGTAAGGACCATTCCCCTGCCGTGAGGCCCTCGCGGCTGAGGAAGTCGGCGGCCCAGTTTTCCACGCCGGGGATATGCACTGCGGATATCACCGGAACCGTTGCCTCTGCCCAAAGGAGGATCTTGGATACCTCGGCAAGGGCCAAGGAGCTCCGAGTCCCCCCCCTGATGGTTGACATATGCCACAGCCGTGGCGTTGTCCGTCTGGATCCGGACTGGAAGGCCCCTGAGAATCCTTTCCCAGTGGCGGAGGGACAGGAAGATGGCCCGAATTTCGAGGACGTTGATCGGCAGAGATGACTCCTGCAGCGACCAGCGGCCCTGGACCGTCAGGTGGCGAAAAACCGCACCCCAGCCGAGCAGGCTGGCGTCCGTTGTCACCACCTGCCAGTGAACTGGAAGGAAGGACCTGCCCTGGGAGATGAGAGGTGACGTCAGCCACCAGTTGAGAGACCGCCTGACCCGAAAGGAGAGTTTGATCGGTCGATCCAGGGAGAAGACCGACCTGTCCCACTGAGACAGAATGGCTTGCTGAAGGGGTCGCGAATGGAATTGGGCGAAGGGAATCGCTTCCAATGTAGCTACCATCCTCCCCAGAACCTTCATGGCCGAACGGAGGGAGGGAGGTCGAGGACCCTGGAGCAAGCGTATGTCCCGACAGAGAGTGGATCTCTTGTCTGTGGGAAGGAAGACTCTGCTCTGACGAGTATCGAAAAGCATGCCCAGAAAGATGATGCGCTGAGAAGGAATAAGGCAGGACTTCTTCCGGTTTACCAGCCACCCGAAACGGGCTAAGGTTTCGAGAACAATGGACAGGCTTTCGTGGGCCTGAGCGAAGGACGGAGCCTTGATGAGGATGTCGTCGAGATATGGAAATAGGACCAGGCCTCTGACTCTCAAGATGGCCATCAGCGCCGCCATGATTTTCGTGAACACTCTTGGCGCGGTTGCGAGACCGAACGGCAGGGCGACGAACTGAAAATGATCTCGTTGCACTGCAAAGCGCAGGAAACGGTGATGTCCGGGAAATATCGGGACATGGAGGTAGGCGTCCTGGATATCTATTGAGCATAGAAACTCCTGAGCCTCCATGGAAGCAATTACTGAACGAAGGGATTCCATCCTGAAGTGTCTCAAGCGAACTCTCCTGTTCAGCAATTTGAGGTCCAGAATGGGGCGAACTTTGCCGTCTTTTTTCGGTACCACAAAAAGATTCGAGTAGAAACCCGTGAAGCGTTCCTTTTCTGGGACAGGAACGATTACCCCGGATTTGAGCAGAGAAGCGATGGCTGAGAAGAAGCCCGGAACTAGAGCGGGGTCTCTTGGAGGACGGGATTGGAAGAAACGATCCCGAGGTCGGTAAGCGAACTCTATTTTGTATCCCGAGGATACAACTTCCCTGACCCATGCGTCCTCTACTGCGGAAATCCAGACGTCCCTGAAAAGGAGAAGACGGCCGCCCAATCTGGGAGTTGGGCTGGAGTCATGCCGAGGTGGATCTTCCAGTCCTGGGCCTGGAGGATCTACCCTGGGAGAAACGAGGACGCCAGGACGGAGTGGGCCTAAAGGACACCGCCTTCTTCTCTTGACGTGCCTGTGGCCTCTGTTGCTGCTGGGAAAAGGAGTTTGACGCAGCGAAGCGACGAAAAGGCCGAAAAGAACGAAACTGTCGTCTAGGAGAAGGGCGACGAGGCTTAGCCTGGGGAAGAAGGGAACTTGTGCCCCCAGTGGCGTCCTTAATGATCTGGTCTAGCTGGGAACCAAAGAGACGAGAGCCCTGGAAGGGCAGACTAGTGAGGGACTTTTTGGAGGACAAGTCCGCCTGCCAGGCCTTGAGCCAAACGGTCTGGCGGATGGCAACGGCATTGCTGGAAGCTTGAGCCGCACAAGACGCGGCATCCAGGGAGGCGGAAACCAGGTATTCACCAGCATGGGAAATCTGGTTGGCAAGTTCCGCTAATTGCGCGGGAGGCGCCCCATCCAGGATACCCCGCCGAAGATCCTTGGCCCATTTTGAGATGGATTTTGAAGCCCAAGTGGACGCAAAAGCTGGACATAGAGCCGCTGAAGCCGCTTCAAAAGCAGATTTCGCGAAGGATTCTATAACTATCGTTAGAATCCTTCAGAGATGCTCCGCCGGACAGAGGAAGCACCGTGTTGGTGGACAGCCTGGAAACAGGGGGGTCCACCGAGGGAGATGCCGTCCAATTGGCGGTAAGTTCTGGAGAAAAAGGATATAACACACCCAGGCGTTTTCCCCTCTGAAAACGCCTAGTGGGGTTCTCTCTCTCTCTCTCTCTCTGGACACGATTTCCTCGAATTCAGGATGAGGAGCAAAAAATTTTGAAGGTGGTTTGGCCCGTCTGAACGAAACCGCCTGATCTGCGGGTTCCGTAGAGGGATCCTTGATGCCACATGTTTGGTTAATGGCCCCAATGAGGTTCTGGACTGTCTCACTCATGGTGGCGATTTGGTTAGGATCCAGCTCCGAAGTATCCTCCGAAGGCGCATCAGATAATGCCTCGCCTGACTCAGGGGAGGAGGATCGGTGGGACACCAACCGCGGGGGAGGGCCGAGCGGCGAGATGGAGCGCGAAGAGGACTCAGACCGACGTTCCTGTCTGGACCTTTTGTGGCTAATCAAGGAGGGCTCGGGCGGCGGTTCCTGCGACCCGTTGGCCACTGCAGGGGTCTGCAGGGGTAACCGATCCAGCGCGGACACTAGGGTTTGAGATACCCGTGTTAAATCGGCCACCGATTGTGACAGAGAGGCGGCCCAGCCTGGGATGGGGGGATCACTCTCGGGCGGAACAGCCGGGGGATCCTGGGCGGTGGGAACAATCGGGTTGCTGCAGGACTGACACAGCGGGGAGGACTGACCTGAGGGAAGTTTGCTGTTACAGGACGAACATGCAAAGTACGTGACTAAGGCAGAAGATGAAGAGGTAGGGGGACGAGAGCGGCCCCCTTTAGAGGTAGACATTTTTAGGGACCCTGAAGATGCCAGTGGGTTAGGGGACAGTGGGCAGAGGGGGGTGTCAGTCTGCAGTGCAGCTACTCACGGACCCGGTCCTGGAAGATGTCCCACTTGTCCTCGATGGAGAACTTCCCTGAGGTGCTGATTCTGCGATGCTGAGCCACAGAAGATGCGAGTGAAGGAGCGTGGCGCGCTGCGTGAGGCACTGCGAGGGCGGCTGCTGCTGTGGGAAGCGGTGCACACCGGCCGAGGGACCCACGAGGAAGGGGGTGGAGCCAGACGCAGAGGCGCCGGTGGGCAGGGCGCAGTATGTCGGGCGGGAAAAAAAAAAAAGCCCGCCCGCAGAACCGGAAGTGAGGAGCCGAGAAACCGGAAGTAGGAAGACGGCCTAAGCCGGGACCTAAATTAGAGACCGGCGCCGCCGGAGAAGGGAACCGCGGCGCCGGAGCAGTGCGCCGCAGGGACTGAGAAGAGCGGCAGCCTGCCAAGGCTGTCCGGGAAAACGGAACTGGCGGGGTCGCGGCGCCAGAAGTAGGCCCCGACCTAAATTAGAGGCCGGCGCCGCCGGAAATTCGCGGAGAATCGCGGCGCTGGAGCGCCGCCGGAAAATCGCGGCGCCGGAGAATCGCCGGAGAATCGCGGAGCCGGAGCGCCGCCGGAGAATCGCTGCGTCGGAGCGCCGCAGAAAGTAAGTGGCACGGCATCCTGCCAAGGACGCCGTGCAGACACAGGACGCATTGGGGCCCCCGAGCAGAGAGACCGCAGGGGGAAGCGGCGCGGCAGCCTGCTAGGCTGTGACTCTGTAAGGGGCTGTGCGGCTGCAGGGAGAGAACTGCGGCCGCTAAGGAAGAAGAGCTTATGGCTGTCCCTGGGATCCCTCTAAAATAAACGCCATGAGGGAGGACAGGGGGACATCTGGAGAAAAGATCCCGGGGGAATGGAGGGGAAATACTCACCTAAACATCCCACGCCGTTACTAACCTGAGGGGAATGAGACGTCCACGGAGCTGTGATGGACGTCCTCGTCTCCTCCAACCGACAGGCTCTGGTAGGCGAGTGGGTGGGGGACGGAGCCAGGACCGGACTTCTGAGCACGCTTCTGTGCTAGGATCTTGGTCCTGGAGAGGGATCTATGAGGATACGGGGTGGCAGTACACGCCGTACTCATAGTCCGCATTGTGGGAATACAGGTGTGACTGCTCACCCTGTATCCCTCCGGAAAAAACCTGAAAAGAAACGACGCACATTGAGGTAGATAAGGGTCTAATGAAAGACCCGTGTCCACCTCCTACTGACACTAAGCTAAACTGAAGAGTTTAATGCCAGTCGGTGGGGTGTACACTGCAGAGGAGGAGCTAATTTTGTTATTTGCATAGTGTCAGCCTCCTAGTGGCAGCAGCATACACCCATGGTTCCTGTGTCCCCCAATGAGAGGCGATAAAGAAATATAAACACACTCCTCATGTTGCCATTGAACAAGTTACATCTCCTGCCCCAAATTCTACACCCCTGTTAAAATGCAATTTTTTTTTGTCATGTAAAAAAAAAATTCCAAGAATCATTTCAGAACATTTTCTTCCTTCAATGTTGCCCATTATATGTACAATTCAATTGAAAGAAACTGAAATCTGAGTGTAAAAAAATGGATGCATAAATATGCACTAGCACTTTGTTGATTTTCCCTTTGAATTTAAGGCAGACTCCGACCCAAAAAGACTAAATGCTATCGGCATGGCACTTTTAGGCTTTGTGCACACGGTGCGGATTTTGCTGCGGATCTGCAGCAGCTTTCCATACGTTTACAGTACAATGTAAACCTATGGAAAACGCAATCCGCAGTGCACATGCTGCAGAAAAACACGCGGAAATGCTGTGGGTTACATTCCGCAGCATGTCAATTCTTTGTGCGGATTCCGCTGCGGTTTACACCTGCTCCATAATAAGAATCCGCAGGTGTAAAACCGCAGGTGGAATCCGCACAAAATCCGTGATAAATCCGCAGGTAAAATCCGCAGAGCTCCAAACTACTTGTGCACATACCCTTAAGGTACCTTCACCCATAACGATATTGTTAACGATATCGTTGCTTTTTGTGACGTAGCAACGATATCGTTAATGAAATTGTTATGTGTGACAGCGACCAACGATCAGGCCCCTGCTGGGAGATCGTTGGTCGCTGAATAAAGTCCAGAACTTTATTTCGTCGCTGGACTCCTGCTGACATCGCTGGATCGGCGTGTGTGACACCGATCCAGCGATGTCTTCACTGGTAACCAGGGTAAACATCGGGTAACTAAGCGCAGGGCCGCGCTTAGTAACCCGATGTTTACCCTGGTTACCATCCTAAAAGTAAAAATAAAACAAACACTACATACTTACCTACAGCCGTCTGTCCTCCAGCGCTGTGCTCTGCTCTCCTCCTGTACTGGCTGTGAGCGTCGGTCAGCCGGAAAGCAGAGCGGTGACGTCACCGCTCTGCTTTCCGGCCGCTGTGCTCACACAGACAGTACAGGAGGAGAGCAGAGCACAGCGCCGGGGACAGACGGCTGTAGGTAAGTATGTAGTGTTTGGTTTTTTTTACTTTTAGGATGGTAACCAGGGTAAACATCGGGTTACTAAGCGCGGCCCTGCGCTTAGTTACCCGATGTTTACCCTGGTTACCGACATCGTTGGTCGCTGGAGAGCGGTCTGTGTGACAGCTCTCCAGCGACCAAACAGCGACGCTGCAGCGATCCGGATCGTTGTCGGTATCGCTGCAGCGTCGCTTAATGTGAAGGGGCCTTTAGAATTGGCAATCTTTACCCACTCTTCCTTGCAATAGCTCCAAATCAGTCATATTGTGAGGCCATCTCCTGTGTGCAGCGCCCTCTTCGGGTCAATCAGATTTTCAATTAGATTCAGGTCTGGGTCATTCCAAAACTTTGATCTTCTGGTGAAGCCATTATTTTGTTGATGTGGTGGTATGCATGGAGTCGTTTTTGTATTGAATTTTATTAACAATCAATAAAAACAATTGAAATATAGCAAGAATACCTTAACAGGAGACGCCAAATGACATATTAACCCCTTCACGACCTCCGCCGTACTATTACGGCGGAGGTCAGAACCACCACTTAGATGCGGGCTCCGGCGGTGAGCCCGCATCGGAGCCGGGACATGTCAGCTGTGTTGAACAGCTGACATGTGCCCGCAATAGAGGCGGGTAAAATCGCGATTCACCCACTGCTATTAAGTAGTTAAATGCCGCTGTCAAATGCTGACAGCGGCATTTAACCGCCGCTTCCGGCCATCGAGCGCAACGTCGACCCCCGTCACATGATCGGGGGTCAGCGATGCGTCGGCATAGCAACCTGAGGTCTCCTTGAGACCTCTATGGTTGCTGATGCCGGCTTGCTGTGAGCGCCACCCTGTGGTCGGCTCTCACAGCAAGCCTGTAATTCAGTTACATAGGAGCTCCTATGACGATCGCTCCTATGTAGCAGAGCCGATCGAGTTGTGCCAGCTTCTAGCTTCCCATGGAAGCTATTGAAGCACGGCAAAAGTAAAAAAAAATTTTGTGTGTATATATATATATATATATATTTAAATCACCCCCCTTTAGCCCCATTCAAAATAAAACAATAAAAAAAAAATCAAACCTACACATAGTTGGTATCGCCGCTTTCAGAATCGCCCGAACTATCAATAAAAAAAAGGATTAACCTGATCGCTAAACGGCGCAGCGAGAAAAAAAATTTGAAATGCCAGAATTACGTTTTTTTTGGTCGCCGTGACATTGCATTAAAATGCAATAACGGGCGATCAAAAGAATGTATCAGCACCAGCATGGTATCACTAAAAACGTCAGCTCGGCACGCAAAAAATAAGCCCTCACCCAACCCCAGATCACGAAAAAAGGAGACGCTACGGGTATTGGAAAATTGCACAATTTTTTTAAATCAAAGTTTTGGAATTTTTTTCACCACTTAGATAAAACGTAACCTAGACATGTTTAGTGTATGAACTCGTAATAACCTGGAGAATCATAATGGCAGGTCAGTTTTAGCATTTAGTGAACCTAGCAAAAAAAGCCAAACAAGTCAGTTTCTGGCTTCAGAAGAGGACACAGCACAGTGAGGGAACGGAGGGAATGGGAGTATAACTAAAGAACACCAGAATGAGGGACATGGGGGGGGGGGGTCCAAATTTTGCACTGTGAGCCCTTGGACTACTTATGCCATTAGTACGGCGTGGCATGAGTGTAAAAGTGATTGGGGACGTAGTTGTGATCAGAAGTAGCCAGTTATAAGAGGGTGTTCACACTTATGCAGCCACTTTCATTTAGTTTATTGGTGTTTTTCACTTATCTCCTCACAATGATTTGAGTTAGTATCTTGATGGATCTGTACACATTTTGGGAGACATTCTGAAATATTTCTACCAGATTAGTCACTGACCTCCAGCAGGAAAGCATCAATGATAGTCTGCAGATCCGTGTGGGTGATGCTCCTGGGACCCCTCAGAAGTCCCCTAAGGAGCACAGTATGGCACAGGCGCGGTAAGGCTACGTTCACATTTGCGTTGTGCGGGGCTGCGTCGGCGACGCACTGCACAACGCAAACAAAAACGCAACAAAACGCACGCTAAAACGCTGCGTTTTGCGACGCATGCGTCCTTTTTTGCCGAAATTGGGACGCAAAAAAAATGCAACCTGCTGCGTTTTCTGCGCACCACGCGGCCAAAAAAAACGCATGCGTCGCAAACACGCATGTCCATGCGCCCCCCATGTTAAATATAGGGGCGCATGATGCATGCGTCGCTGCAGCGTTTCCCGACACTGCGTCGGGAAACGCTAATGTGAACGTAGCCTTAGGGACATTGGCATCAACTGTTTTAGTCAGATGAACAACGTCATCTAGATACAGTGTATATCTTGGCACCGTGTTAGCCAGGAGATAGAAGAATATTTAGAATTGAGTCCTCAGTGGCTGAGTAGTCTCGGTAGCTTGCAATTTGTTGCCATCTTCTCAGTTCGCCATTAGAAGGTATCAGCCACTGAGGACTCTCAATTCTCAATATATTTCAGCGTCATCTAGTAACTAACACCAGGCTCATAGTCACATGACCTCAGCTGCAGCAGTGATTGGCTGTTCTGGTCACATGTCCATACCACATCATCGCCAGACCTGTAACCATACCTGCCGCAGACTGCAGGACGCCACAGCAGAGACTTCTCTCCCAGCTGTGTCACTATCCCAATACATTCCTATGGGTGCACGAGTCCTGCAGCTCCACAGTCCGCGGCTATCCTCCCCCTCTACCAGTGCGCCATATCAGTACCCGGCCCTCGCAGCAGCGCTGCCCTTACCCACTCTGGGGGCGCCCCCGACTCCCCGCTCTGCCCCCTGCTCAGGCTCACTCTCTTCCATCAGGACCCTACCCCGCGCCTGCGCACTATCCGGCAATAGATAAAGGAGACCCGCCTCCGGCTACCGCTGATTGGATGAGCAATCTGTCATTCAAATATCCGTCAGACGCGAAGAGTGGGATGGGCAGTCACGTGTCTGTTCCGTGCCAATCGTTCTCTTTGCTGACGCTGCACCGTGATCCACTGAATAATTACATTGGATGTGTATAAACCGCGCTGCCTGGTAGAGCCGAGTACAGACAGAAGGGATTGTGTGTGATAAAACATGTATATTAATATATGCACATAAGATGGGCCAATCAGGACCCCGATCCAGCAGCCACATCGGTGGTCTGTGGCCCCCAGACTGGAGCTCTGCTAATTGGCGGCATAAAAGACATAAAATCATAGCCATGTAACACTCACGACATGGATATTTTTATCAACAAAATTTAAAGTTAGCGAACAAGAAATGTAAATCACATCAGCATCTGGAGATCGCGCTTTTCCTTCAAAGCAGCATCAGTTCTTCACTTGTTCAGTGTCAGGGATTTATAGTCAGGTGTATGAGTAACTAATTATACTAAACAGGCGATAATCGTCAGCATTTCATATGTAGGGTGAAACCCAGTCCTTAAAGGGGTAGTCTAATACTTGTAATGCCCGCCTCAAATGAATCGCCATCAGGGGGCGATGATAGAAAGAGGTAGTCACTGCTGTCACTCACCCTGCTTCTATCACCGCACCCTGATGACGCCTCCTTTCAGGGAAAGAGAAGACTGTGATAGAAGCAGGGTCTGTGGCAGACACTGAAGATGCAGAGGCCACAGCAGATGTGGGCACAGGTGAAGTGTGGCGGAAGCCACTGAAGACATGGATGGTGGGGACAGAAGTGTGGCGGAGGCCACTGAAGCTACAGTAACTTCTCTATCACCACCCTGAACCAGGACATCATCAGGGAATAGCAGGGTCAGAAGCTGTGGTAAGTGACCGCGGTGCCACCCTGTGATGATGTGCTGTTTCGGGGAGTGATAGAAACTGCACAGAAGTGAGGGCAGGGCAATCCTCCTGTCTCACCGTGTGAGACTCTTCAAGTAAAACAACACGAAGTAAAATTTTTATAGAAAAACAGATATAGGGGATGGCTGTATAGGGAGAATGGTAGGGAATAAAGCAAATTACAGAAGAGGTTAGGACACAAAGATAGATATTTATAAAGGGCTTTATAGGTATCTGAAATCCCCTTTAACTGAAACAGTTGGATAGGAGGCTTAAAACTGGGTGAGGAACAGCCAAATTCTCTTACAAAGGTGAGGTTGTGGAAGACAGTTTCATGTCACAAGTTATACCCCATAGCAAGGCTGAGCACAGTAGTTACTGTAACAGTGAAGCATGGTGGAGGCTTCTTTCCAGTTTGGGGCTGCATTTCAGCAAATGGAGTTGGGGATTTGGTTAAGATTAAATGGTGTCCTCAATGCTTGGAAATACGGGCAGATATTTATCCATCATGCAGTATCACCAGGGAGGAGCCTGATTGACTATAGTTTTAGGGTCGTTGTCCTGCTGCTGAATAGATTTGGAGCCAATGTTATTAAGGAGTCCTGGAAGTGATGATATGGCCTCCACAGCGCCCCGATCTCAACATCATCCAGCTGGTCATGGATTACAGGAAGAGACAGAAGGAATCTCACAGCCGACATCCACAGATCAGCGGTTAGTCCTAGAACGTTTGGAACAACCTCTTTGCCGAGTTCCTTTATCAACTGTGTGACAAGTGTAACTAGAAGAACTGATGCCGTTTTGAAGACTAAGGATTTGATTTTGATTTATCCACATCTGCCTAAAACTTTCGCACAACTGTTATGTTTGCTAATGACAGGTGTTATGAAGGCAATCCAGAAACACAGTGTGCTTAGCGATCAGAGCGCACACAGTGATCTGACAAATACCCAAAAATACAAGGACGAGCTCTGAGACGTGGAAACTCTGTAGACTGCACACCTGATCCTATCCTAAACACAACTAAAAGTGGCTGTGGATTGCGCCTAACAACTACCTAGGCAACTCGGCACAGCCTAAGAAACTAGCTAGCCTGAAGATAGAAAAATAGGCCTGACTTGCCCCAGAGAAATTCCCCAAAGGAAAAGGCAGCCCCCCACATATAATGACTGTGAGTAAGATGAAAAGACAAAACGTAGGGATGAAATAGATTCAGCAAAGTGGGGCCCGATATTCTAGGACAGAGCGAGGACAGTAAAGTGAACTTTGCAGTCTACAAAAAACCCTAAAGCAAAACCACGCAAAGGGGGCAAAAAAAAAACCACCGTGCCGAACTAACGGCACGGCGGTACACCCTTTGCGTCTCAGAGCTTCCAGCAAAACAAAAGACAAGCTGGACAGAAAAAAGCAACAAAAAAGCACTTAGCTATACAGAGCAGCAGGTCACAGGAACAATCAGGAGAAGCTCAGATCCAACACTGAAACATTGACAAGGAGCAAGGATAGCAGCATCAGGCGGAGTTAAGTAATGAAGCAGTCAACGAGCTCACCAGAACACCTGAGGGAGGAAGCTCAGAAGCTGCAGTACCACTTGTGACCACAGGAGTGAATTCAGCCACAGAATTCACAACAGTACTACCCCCTTGAGGAGGGGTCACCGAACCCTCACCAGAGCCCCCAGGCCGACCAGGATGAGCCGCATGAAAGGCACGAACAAGATCGGAAGCATGAACATCAGAGGCAAAAACCCAGGAATTATCTTCCTGAGCATAACCCTTCCATTTAACCAGATACTGGAGTTTCTGTCTAGAAACACGAGAATCCAAAATCTTCTCCACAATATACTCCAATTCCCCCTCCACCAAAACCGGGGCAGGAGGCTCAACAGATGGAACCATAGGTGCCACGTATCTCCGCAACAACGACCTATGGAATACATTATGTATGGAAAAGGAGTCTGGGAGGGTCAAACGAAAAGACACAGGATTGAGAACCTCAGAAATCCTATACGGACCAATAAAACGAGGTTTACATTTAGGAGAGGAAACCTTCATAGGAATATGACGAGAAGATAACCAAACCAGATCCCCAACACGAAGTCGGGGACCCACACGGCGTCTGCGATTAGCGAAAAGTTGAGCTTTCTCCTGGGACAAGATCAAATTGTCCACTACCTGAGTCCAGATCTGCTGCAACCTATCCACCACAGAATCCACACCAGGACAGTCCGAAGACTCAACCTGTCCTGAAGAGAAACGAGGATGGAACCCAGAATTGCAAAAAAATGGAGAAACCAAGGTAGCCGAGCTGGCCCGATTATTAAGGGCGAACTCAGCCAACGGCAAAAAGGACACCCAATCATCCTGGTCTGCAGAAACAAAACATCTCAGATATGTTTCCAAGGTCTGATTGGTTCGTTCGGTCTGGCCATTAGTCTGAGGATGGAAAGCCGAGGAAAAGGATAGGTCAATGCCCATCCTACCACAAAAGGCTCGCCAAAACCTTGAAACAAACTGGGAACCTCTGTCAAACAATATTCTCAGGAATGCCATGCAACCGAACCACATGCTGAAAGAACAAAGGTACCAAATCAGAGGAGGAAGGCAATTTAGCCAAGGGCACCAGATGGACCATTTTAGAAAAGCGATCACAGACCACCCAAATGACTGACATCTTTTGAGAAACGGGAAGGTCAGAAATGAAATCCATCGAAATATGTGTCCAAGGCCTCTTTGGGACCGGCAAGGGCAAAAGCAACCCCACTGGCACGAGAACAGCAGGGCTTAGCCCTAGCACAAATCCCACAGGACTTCACAAAAGTACGTACATCCCGTGACAGAGATGGCCACCAGAAGGATCTAGCCACTAACTCTCTGGTACCAAAGATTCCAGGATGACCAGCCAACACCGAACAATGAAGTTCAGAGATAAGTTTATTAGTCCACCTATCAGGGACGAACAGTTTCTCTGCTGGACAACGATCAGGTTTATTCGCCTGAAATTTTTGCAGCACCCGCCGCAAATCAGGGGAGAGGGCAGACACAATGACTCCTTCCTTGAGGATACCCGCTGGCTCAGATAAACCCGGAGAGTCGGGCACAAAACTCCTAGACAGAGCATCCGCCATCACATTTTTAGAGCCCGGAAGGTACGAAATCACAAAGTCGAAGCGGGCAAAAAATAACGACCAACGGGCCTGTCTAGGATTCAAGCGCTTGGCAGACTCGAGATAAGTCAAGTTCTTATGATCAGTCAATACCACCACGCGATGCTTAGCTCCTTCAAGCCAATGACGCCACTCCTCGAATGCCCACTTCATGGCCAGCAACTCTCGATTGCCCACATCATAATTACGCTCAGCGGGCGAAAACTTCCTGGAAAAGAAAGCACATGGTTTCATCACTGAGCAATCAGAACCTCTCTGTGACAAAACCGCCCCTGCTCCAATCTCAGAAGCATCAACCTCGACCTGGAACGGAAGAGAAACATCTGGCTGACACAACACAGGGGCAGAACAAAAACGACGCTTCAACTCCTGAAAAGCTTCCACAGCAGCAGAAGACCAATTAACCAAATCAGCACCCTTCTTGGTCAAATCGGTCAATGGTTTGGCAATGCTAGAAAAATTACAGATGAAGCGACGATAAAAATTAGCAAAGCCCAGGAACTTTTGCAGACTTTTCAGAGATGTCGGCTGAATCCAATCCTGGATGGCTTGGACCTTAACTGGATCCATCTCGATAGTAGAAGGGGTAAAGATGAACCCCAAAAATGAAACTTTCTGCACACCGAAGAGACACTTTGATCCCTTCACAAACAAAGAGTTAGCACGCAGGACCTGAAAAACCATTCTGACCTGCTTCACATGAGACTCCCAATCATCTGAGAAGATCAAAATGTCATCCAAGTAAACAATCAGGAATTTATCCAGATACTCACGGAAGATGTCATGCATAAAAGACTGAAACACAGATGGAGCATTGGCAAGTCCGAACGGCATCACTAGATACTCAAAATGACCCTCGGGCGTATTGAATGCAGTTTTCCATTCATCTCCTTGCCTGATTCTCACCAGATTATACGCACCACGAAGATCTATCTTAGTGAACCAACTAGCCCCCTTAATCCGAGCAAACAAGTCAGATAACAATGGCAAGGGATACTGAAATTTAACAGTGATCTTATTAAGAAGGCGGTAATCAATACACGGTCTCAGCGAACCATCCTTCTTGGCTACAAAGAAGAACCCTGCTCCCAGTGGTGATGACGATGGGCGAATATGTCCCTTCTCCAGGGATTCCTTCACATAACTGCGCATAGCGGCGTGTTCGGGCACGGATAAATTAAATAATCGACCTTTAGGGAATTTACTACCAGGAATCAAATTGATAGCACAATCACAATCCCTATGCGGAGGTAGAGCATCGGACTTGGGCTCTTCAAATACATCCTGATAATCAGACAAGAACTCTGGGACCTCAGAAGGGGTGGATGACGAAATCGACAAAAATGGAACATCACCATGTACCCCCTGACAACCCCAGCTGGATACCGACATGGAATTCCAATCCAATACTGGATTATGGGTTTGTAGCCATGGCAACCCCAACACGACCACATCATGCAGATTATGCAACACCAGAAAGCGAATAACTTCCTGATGTGCAGGAGCCATGCACATGGTCAGCTGGGCCCAGTATTGAGGTTTATTCTTGGCCAAAGGTGTAGCATCAATTCCTCTCAATGGAATAGGACACCGCAAAGGCTCCAAGAAAAACCCCCAACGTTTAGCATAATCCAAATCCATCAGATTCAGGGCAGCGCCCGAATCCACAAACGCCATGACAGAAAACGACGACAAAGAGCATATCAAGGTAATGGACAGAAGGAATTTGGACTGTACAGTACCAATGACGGCAGACCTAGCGGACCGCTTAGTGCGCTTAGGACAATCAGAAATAGCATGAGTGGAATCACCACAGTAGAAACACAGACCATTCAGACGTCTGTATTCCTGCCGTTCAACTCTAGTCATAGTCCTATCGCACTGCATAGGCTCAGGTTTAACCTCAGGCAGTACCGCCAAATGGTGCACAGATTTACGCTCGCGCAAGCGTCGACCGATCTGAATGGCCAAAGACAAAGACTCATTCAAACCAGCAGGCATAGGAAATCCCACCATGACATCCTTAAGAGCCTCAGAGAGACCCTTTCTGAACAAAGCTGCCAGCGCAGATTCATTCCACTGAGTGAGTACTGACCATTTCCTAAATTTCTGACAATATACTTCTATATCATCCTGACCCTGGCACAAAGCCAGCAAATTTTTCTCAGCCTGATCCACTGAATTAGGCTCATCGTACAGCAATCCGAGCGCCAGGAAAAACGCATCGACACTACTCAATGCAGGGTCTCCTGGCGCAAGAGAAAATGCCCAGTCTTGAGGGTCGCCGCGCAAAAAAGAAATAATAATCAAAACCTGTTGAATAGGATTACCAGAAGAATGAGGTTTCAAGGCCAGAAATAGCTTACAATTATTTTTGAAACTTAGAAACTTAGTTCTATCTCCAAAAAACAAATCAGGAATAGGAATTCTTGGTTCTAACATAGATTTCTGATCAATAGTATCTTGAATTTTTTGTACATTTATATCGAGATTATCCATTGAAGAGCACAGACCCTGAATATCCATGTCCACACCTGTGTCCAGAATCACCCAAATGTCTAGGGGAAAAAAAAAAAGTGAACACAGAGCAGAAAAAAAAAAAAAAAAAATGATGTCAGAACTTTTTCTTTCCCTCTATTGAGAATCATTAGTTTGGCTCCTTGTACTGTTATGTTTGCTAATGACAGGTGTTATGAAGGCAATCCAGAAACACAGTGTGCTTAGCGATCAGAGCGCACACAGTGATCTGACAAATACCCAAAAATACAAGGACGAGCTCTGAGACGTGGAAACTCTGTAGACTGCACACCTGATCCTATCCTAAACACAACTAAAAGCGGCTGTGGATTGCGCCTAACAACTACCTAGGCAACTCGGCACAGCCTAAGAAACTAGCTAGCCTGAGGATAGAAAAATAGGCCTGACTTGCCCCAGAGAAATTCCCCAAAGGAAAAGGCAGCCCCCCACATATAATGACTGTGAGTAAGATGAAAAGACAAAACGTAGGGATGAAATAAATTCAGCAAAGTGGGGCCCGATATTCTAGGACAGAGCGAGGACAGTAAAGCGAACTTTGCAGTCTACAAAAAACCCTAAAGCAAAACCACGCAAAGGGGGCAAAAAAAAAACCACCGTGCCGAACTAACAGCACGGCGGTACACCCTTTGCGTCTCAGAGCTTCCAGCAAAACAAAAGACAAGCTGGACAGAAAAAAAGCAACAAAAAAGCAAAAAGCACTTGGCTATACAGAGCAGCAGGTCACAGGAACAATCAGGAGAAGCTCAGATCCAACACTGAAACATTGACAAGGAGCAAGGATAGCAGCATCAGGCGGAGTTAAGTAATGAAGCAGTCAACGAGCTCACCAGAACACCTGAGGGAGGAAGCTCAGAAGCTGCAGTACCACTTGTGACCACAGGAGTGAATTCAGCCACAGAATTCACAACACACAGTACTATAGAGTGGAATACAGTTTTGTCAGAATTTGATCCACATTTATGGCATAAATTATTATGAATTTGCCGTCTTTCCTTCTAAGCTTTCCCCCCTTTTACTTTTCAAAACTTGGCAGAGTAAATATGACATGTTGCAAATCTTTTGCATAACAAATAGTTTTGCGATTTTGCTGCAATTTATTTTACACCACATTTCTAGTGCAAACGGCTTGATGAATCGGCTCCATGAAAGGGCATGTCCACTATTAGTACAACCCCATTTTGATCCAAATGTTTGGCCCTCATAAAATAATAAAGCCTATACTCTCCTGTGCTGGTGCCGTTCCCGCGGTGCCGGTACTCGCGGTCTCTGGTGCTGCTGTTGTGATTTGTGACGCCAGCGCCCAATCAGCATTGGCATCACTCTCCCCACCTTCGGACAAATCAAACATGAAGAGCAAGTCTGGGCGGCAGCTGATCTCGGACTTCCTCTTCCTGCTCAATTTGACAGGAGGCGGGGACAGTCACGCCGACTCTGATTGGGCGCCGGACACCACATGTCACAACAACACCATGGGAGCTGGACAAGTAGTGGACAACTTCTTTAACCCTTATTTATCTAAACTGTCTGAAAGAAAACCTGGCATTTTACCATGTACTCACAGCATAGCTTTCTGTTTCCTAGAGATTTGAAGCAGGAGCTCTAATTATATATTTGTGAATGCCGGAAGCAACTAAAGAAGTTCGGCACTTCCATCCAGTAATGTAAAAGTCTTTAATCTTTCATATACACATTTCTGGTGCGATAAACACCCGTAATCATTATACGGTGAATAAGGGTATTTATTGGTCCAGAAACGCATCAGTGTTTCACCCTCCCCATCGATCCCGTTTTAATGGATTATCAATAAAGTATGAAAGATTTTTTACATTACCGGAAGGAAGTGCCGATCATCTTTTTCTTGGATACATTAGTGGCTGCTTCACCAGCAAGATCTGGCATGCACCTTTGTCAAGCCTCCCAGTTATTCATCTAATCAACAGTGGGGGTGAGGTCCGTTCCTTCCATAGTCTGACAGATGTATAGTTACACTTCCCGATGCCCTCAGTTTTTAAGACTTTACAGCAGGGGTGGGGAGAACGTTTTTTGCTGCCAAGGGCCATTTGGAATTTTATAATAAAGTTCGGGGGCCGTATAAAAATATTAACTTAAAAATTAACAAACTATATTGATTCAAAGGCTTTAATAAATTGCAAATCCCTTCCCCACACACAGTACAGTGCAGCTCCCCCAAATCACAGTATAGTACAGTTAGGGGTGGATTAAGGGTAGCCAGGGCCCCAGGCTGTTCAGACTCTGCGGGCCCCCCGGTCATGTGATGGGGTCATCATATACCTGAACCAGATTATTCCAGAAAAATGGTTGCCGAGTTAAACTCCACTTCTCACCTATCACACATTAACAGTTTCCATCACCAGATTACACATATAACCAGCAGCTTTTGTTTTGGCCAAAAGATTTTTCAAGCCACTACCGTAACACGGTAGACACTTTTGGCCGGGCCCTACTCTATTGTAACTTATTAAATATTTGTTAAAATATGAAATACAATTTAAATATATTTTTATTTATTTTTCAATTTTTAAAATGACCAATAATATCACATACAAGGAACAAATACAATACCATAACCAGACCACATATTACCACCAGTGACCGAATAATATCACATACAAAGAACAAATACCACTACACCATGACCAGACCACATATTACCACCAAAAAGTGACCAAATAGCACATACAAGGAACAAATACCACAACACCATGTCCAGACCACATATTACCACCACATAATGACCTAATACTGCAATACTGATCAGTAATAAAAAAACAACACAATATTATCACCATAAGTGCCATTATACACAGGAGATCTGTATATAGTATACAGTGTATAGTGTCAGTGTATAGGTAACAAATTGACTCACCAAGAAGTCCTTCATCTTTCATCCAGCACAGACCACCATCACTTCTTCCAGTCAGGGCTCATCTCTGCAGGAAATAACAGTTATCTCAAGCTCCGCTTGCAGAACAACATTACTTAGTTTTTCCCAACTTCTACATTACACCACATGAAGAAAAAGAGGCAACATAGTGTCAGTCTACACAGTAACGGGCCTGCCCCCTCATTTAAAACAGTATACTCAAAAAATAAAATAAATACATCACTGCAGTAATAATATACCTAAATTAGTCCCTATGGTAATAATATTTCCCATCCTGGCCCCTGTATGTCTCATTCCTGGCTTCAGCCATATGTTCTCCCATCCTGCCCTCAAAAGTATCCATTCTGCCCCATATGATCTCCCCATCTTGCCCCATCTGTATCCATCCTGCCCCATGATCCAATCCTGCCCCATGATCCTGCACGATCTGTCTCCAATCCTGCCCCCAGTGTCTCCAATCATGCCCCGTATCTCCATTCTGCCCCCTATGTCTCCAGCATTTCTGCCCCCAGAGTGTCCAGCATTTCTGCCCCCAGAGTGTCCAGCATTTCTGCCCCCAGAGTGTCCAGCATTCAGCCCCCAGAGTGTCCAGCATTCTACCCAGAGTGTGTCCACCATTCAGCCCCCAGTGTCCAGCATTCAGCCCCCAGTGTGTCCAGCATTCAGCCCCCAGTGTGTCCAGCATTCAGCCCCCAGTGTGTCCAGCATTCAGCCCCCAGAGTGTCCAGCATTCTACCCAGAGTGTGTCCACCATTCAGCCCCCAGTGTGTCCAGCATTCAGCCCCCAGTGTGTCCAGCATTCAGCCCCCAGTGTGTCCAGCATTCAGCCCCCAATGTGTCCAGCATCTCTGCCCCCAGTGTCCAGCATTCTGGCCCGGGTCCCCCGGATTGCCGCTCTCAATAAAACAAAAATGAGTTCTTCTCACGTGACCACGCTCCTTTGGCGAAGCTCCCTCCTCGCAGCTGAAGCACGCACTCGCCAGCGACTGACAATGACATCAGACGCCAGCGACATGCATGCTGTGGCTGACATCAGCAGCCAGCCTCCTATTGGCTGGCAGCTGTTAACTATTGACGTTGCGTTAAACTTCCGCAGCGCCAGTAGGGGCCCGGTGAGCAGATGAGACGGGCCCAATGAGGGCCCCCTCTGCCCACCAGGCCAATACTCCAGTCAGGGCAGTAATGCCCTGATGGCAGCGGTCAATCTGAGCGGTAGCCCAGGGCCCCCACCAATAAACAGCACAGTGCATCTCCCAACCACACAATATAGTGCAGATCCCCCCAACACAGTATAGTGCAGCTCACCCAACCACAGTATAGTACAGGCGCAGCTCCCAACACACAATATAGTGCAACTCACCCCACACATAATACAGTGCAGCTCCCCCACACACACACAGTATAGTGCAACTCCAACACAATATAGTGAAGCTGCCCCTCACACACAATATAGTGTGCAGCTTCCCCAACACACAGTATAGTGCAGCTCCCCCACATGGAGTATAGTGCAGCTCCCCCACACCCAGTATACTACAGTTTAGTGCAGCTCCACCCACCACACAGTACAGTGCAGCTCCCCCCACACACAGTATAGTGCAGCTCCCCAACACACAGTATAGTGCAGCTCCCCCCAACACACAGTATAGTGCAGCTCACCCCAGAGTATAAAGCATGAGCAGCTTCCACCCAACACAGGACACTACAGCTCCCCAACACACAGTATAGTGCAGCTCCCTCACACACACACACAATATAGTGCAGCTCCCCGCACACAGTATAGTGCAGCTCTCCCCAACAGAATAGTGCAGGTCCCCCCACAGTATTGTACAGTTACCCCCCACACAGCACAGTGCAGCTCCCCCCACACACCGTATAGTGCAGCTCCCAACACACAGTATAGTGCAGTTCACCCCAGAGTATAAAGCATGAGCAGCTCCCACCCAACACAGGACACTTCAGCTCTCCAACACACAGTATAGTGCAGCTCCCTCACACACACAATATAGTGCAACTCCCCCCACACAGTATTGTGCACTTACCCCCTCACAGCACAGTGCAGATCCCCCCACACAGTATAATGTAGATTCCCCCCACACAGTATAGTGCAGCTCCCCCCAAAGTATACAGCATGAGCAGCTTCCACCCAACACAGGACACACTTCAGCTCTCCAACACAGTATAGTGCAGCTCTCCCCAACCACAGTATAGTGCAGGAGCAGCTCCCCCAAATACACAGTATAGTGCAGCTCTCCCACACACGGAGTATAGTGCAGCTCCCCAACACACACACAGTATAGTACAGCTCCCCAACACACACACAGTATAGTGCAGCTCCCCCCCAACCACAGTATAGTGCAGGAGCAGCTCCCCCTACACACAGAACACTTCAGCTCCCCAAAACACAGTATAGTGCAGCTCCCAACACACAGTATAGTACAGCTCCCCCAGCACACAGTATAGTGCAGCTCCCCCACACGGAGTATATTGCAGCTCCCCAACACCCAGTATACTACACAGTTTAGTGCAGCTCCACCCAACACACAGTACAATGCAGCTCC
The DNA here is from genome assembly GCF_032444005.1 of Ranitomeya imitator. NCBI lineage: Eukaryota > Metazoa > Chordata > Amphibia > Anura > Dendrobatidae > Ranitomeya > Ranitomeya imitator. Next base: position 58,429,978 of record NC_091288.1, read on the forward strand.
CCCACAGTTTAGTGCATTCCCGCCCCACACAGTATAGTGTAGCTCCCCCCAAACACAGTATAGTGCAGGAGCAGCTCCACCACACACAGTATAGTACAGCTCCCCCAGATTAATGCAGTTCCCCCCACACACAGTATAGAGCAGCTCCCCCTAACTAGAGTATAAAGCATGAGCAGCTCCCCAACACAGTATAGTGCAGTTCTCCCACACACACAATAGTGCAGCTCCCCATCACACAGTATAGTGCAGCTCCACCCAACATACAGTATATTGCAGGCGCAGCTCTCCCAATACACTGTATAGTACAGCTCCCCCCCCCCACAAACAGCACAGTGCAGCTCCCCACCAACATACAGTATAGTGCAGGCGCAGCTTCCCCAATACACAGCATAGTGCACACACACATAGCATAGTGAAGCCTCTGCACACACACACAATACTCACCCCTGCTCTTTGTTCCCCGCGCTGCTCCAGGCTCTGCTCTGATCTCATCAGCTCCAGTGTTGGTACAGTAGCGTGGCTCACGATGAATTGATGTCATTGTGTGCCCATTGAGTCACAAGCAGAGGGAGAGAGGGAGTGCCAGCTGATGCGCTCTCCTCCATCATGACTTTCAACTGTATCGGCGTCTATGATGCTGAAAAGTTGAATGAGCGATGGGGGCGGCGCCAGGCCCCAGAGCGGCCGTCTGCATGCATCTCTGCAGAATTAAAGGCCCCACAGCCAATAACGGGCAAAGTGGCTGCCAGCCGGACGTTCCCCACCCCTGCTTTAGAGGGTTTCTTAGACTTCATGCCTCCTTGTCACTTCTGTAAAACGGATGGCAGACTACAACTGCCCAGCATGTCTATTAGAGTAGTCTGAGAAGCAGAGACAGGGACTGGAAATCAGAGACAACCGCACCAGAAAGAGGAAACCCCAAATCTTAGAACTAATATTGTATTTTTTTTTTTTGTGAACCAGGTTATGACTTTAAATCATATTGAATGGCAAATGGTAAAACAGTTCATAAATTAATTACATTTTCTGTGATTTAGTCAGAAATCTGCATTTACAATGTAAATGTTCTGAGAATAATCACCCACTGCTCTCTTCATCGATACAGCTATTACCCATGATGTGAGAATGAAAGATCAATCCAAGAGGCGAAAGAAGACGATTTCTCAAAATTAAAAAGTTGCTATTTTCATGTGTATTATAGGTTAAATAAAAATTAAAACAACGGCTACACTAAGTGTTTGGAATGTTCCTTAAGCTGGCCATACACATTGGACTCATCAATATTAACAAATTCCTCCGACAGTCATGTCCTATTTCGGACTGTCAATCGTATTGTTCTCCCTGAGATAAGGCACCAGGTGACGTCAGTCGGTGGCTTTCTCAAAGAGAATAGTGATGAGTGAAAGTGCTCATTACTTGGGTTTCGAGGCAAACTCGAGTAATGAGCACTTGAGCTCACTAATCGCTAATAGAGAACACAGAGGAGAGTTTATTTGGCCGAGCACTTGGGTATAGGAGACACGGCCCGAGATGGCCGGCTTTAGTGTAAGATCTGAAACCTTAGTTGCTCTAGTCACCAAATCTTGCTGCAAGTCTTTTCCAGTCACTCGATGGTCTTTGACCATCTACCTCTCAGGAATCTGGTGACAGCTTCCTCTTTCTGCCACCTCCAGGATGTGAATTTAGAACTCTGCTTTCAGCTGCATCTCTAAGATTAGTGATGAGCGAATGTGCTTGAATAAGGAGTCATCCAAGCACACTCATGTGCTGAGTGACTATGGCGTGCTTGTAAAATATGTTCGAGTCCCGGCGCCTGCATGTCTCGCCGCTGTTGCATGCAAGGATTGCCTAACAAATAGGCAATCCCTGCATGTGGCACGGCTGTCGAACAGCCGCGAGACATGCAGGAGCGGGGATTTGAACTTTTTTTTTTTCCAAGCACGCTGTAGACACTCGGGTTAGTATCCAAGCACGATCACTTATCACCAAGGTCATTTATACATTTTTACATGCTTTTCCTTGTTTGTGTGAGGCAGTGATCTCAACTTTTCAGGAACACACTTGACTAACATGCAATGAAGAGTCACAGCCAACAAACCAAAGGCCTAGCCAGTAATTGATGTTTTATCTCATGATTGGTTCTTCTCTTGATTTACAAATGTATGAGATTCTTATTGAGGAGGTTCAATAAATTCTGCATTAGCATGAAAAGTGGCATTTTATGTTTCATTTGGAGAAACCACTAATTACCGGTATATTATTTTGTGGGGGAAGAAATTTAAATTGTTCCTTTTGGTTAGTTTATTGCAAAACCCTAATAAATCTAATTAGTAATTTGAGGCTGAATAGTTTTGATTGTAATTGTATGCGCATGTGCAGCGCCCCAGATTCCTGGTCGTTGCTGTAATGTCGTTCTTCCACCAGGGGGAGTGATGTTACGTCTGATGGCACCAAAGGAGTTCACCCTGCCAGGTATCACAAAACACACAGCACACTTCACACTCCAGTCCACCAGGGGGAGCAAAAGGTTCTATCTACTAGGCCACTCCTCACACTTGGATAAAACTGGTGGGTTGGATAGGAAGTTAGAGAGAAGCAGACTGGGCTTTGCCCAAGTAACACCTAGGAGAAGGCAGAAGCTGACTGGAGGGAGTAGGAGTAAAAAAGGCGAAGCAGACAGGGCTCGGCCCAGGGAATACCTGTCAGGCAGAGGGGAAAGGAAGAACATCAGAGGCTCAGTAAGACAGAAAGACACGGAGCTGCGCCTGCAACCCATGCGGCAGCATCCTAAGAAAGGACACGAAGAGAACTGTGTTGTAGGGAGTGAGCCACGAAGTCACAGCAAAAGGAGAACAAAAACCAGGAGTCCAGTCCTAAGAGAGGCTGCCTCCTTCTGGAGCGCGGGCCAGTGGCCGGAACACCGACGGAGTAATAGACTCTACGCTTTACTTCAGAGACCGGCAGGGCAGTCAATTCCAAGTTGGCTGTCCGACCTAAACTCCTAAGCAGACACTGTGGCAATTGCGGAGGAGGGGCGTCTCTAGGGTCCCTATAAAATAGCCTCAGGCCATCACCGTCATACGGGTTTGTCCTATTCATCTGGGAGACAGAGAGAGAGAAAGACATAACATCCACAAAAGTTGTGAGGACCTTACCGAGTTGCTCAGCAGGGGGGGTACTACAACGCACGAGCGCTAGAAGGAAGGCTACTGATTGCCACCTGGATAAGGGGACTCTGGAATTGCCATCAGACCGGCCGGACCCTGCTACCCTGTCATCCGGCACTCTGGACTGTGGATGCTGAAGCCTTCAGTAAAGGTAAAGAGACTGCACCCATTGTCTCCTCGTTATTCGCCGCGCCTTGCACCACCCACCATCAACATCTACACTACTGGGAAGCCCTGGGGATACACTTCACCTGTGGGAACGTACACCACCTAGCTGCCATAACCTCACCCCAGCGGACCCCTGAGCAGCATCGGTCACTCTGACCGAATACCACAGGTGGCATCACGAACACTACCGTTATCTACGAACTCTGCCTTTTATTGGGCGCCCCTCATAGGGCCACGGTCCGGGTCGGGCCACAGTGACATCCTCGCTGAGGGAACTGAAGGACCCGGTACCGAGTACCCCATTGCCCTTACGTGGGGGCGATCCACATGCAGGATCACAAAATAGACTAGAGACACAAGACATTTTTGATAGATTTTATAGAAAACATTAAAACATAATTTGAGAGAATGTAATGTTTCAAGTTTTACAAAATGTTCACACAAGTTTTTTTCATGTGATTAATAGGAATATAAATAATTTGTACACAACAAAATATAAAATCTGCGGTCAGTATCTCTACGACTGATCAGTCATCTGTGCGACAGACGGTCCTGACTTCATTTAGCAGCAGTCTGTGTATAAACGAGGACCTATTGGATGATAACCATAGATGAAGTATCAGAAGGTACAATACAAGAACTGGTTGCTGCCATCTCTGAGCCCGGGGCCAACATCAGATAAATGAAATCTGAGAAAAATATTCAGAAGTCGTCAACATTAAAGAGTTCTCCACTACCAGACAACCACAGCTTAATTAAACACCCCATATAAAATACAGTGTATTTCATCTTCTGCACTGGCGCCGTTCCAGAGCGGTCAGTGCAGTGGCGCCAATCCAGAGAGTGACATGACTTGTTGTGTAACTTGTAGGCCGCAGCTAATGAGCGGCTGTTCATCAGACCAGAGGTCCGCCCTGACCTAATATTGATGAGACGTAGCTGACGAGCGGCCATTCATTGAATGCAGCCGACGAGTAACAAAACAAGTAACGTCACTCTCTGGGAACGGCCCCACTGCTGTAGGTGAGTATACATTGTTTTTATTTTAGTTCAGCTCCTTAACTAATTATGCTAGGGTTGTCTGATAGTGGACAACCCCTTTAAAAAAAATTAATGTGCTTCACATCTTGCTATATTACATATGCTACAAGTATCTGTCTCTAGCAGATTAAGTTTAGCTGGTGCCCAGCCATCCTGCACAGGATAATATATATATTTTTACAGCATTTAATCAATTTTATCTTCTGCGCTCCTGAATGATTGGTAGTACGGGATGACAGAACCGTAGGCTCGGGCTATGCAATCTTCACTGGTGCAAACAGAGAAAGGTTTGCATCTGCAGCATCAAAGGAGTTAATCTGCTAATTTTACATGTAAGTTCCCTGCAGCTGCCACTAGAGGGAGCTCACTGCATACGGTCTGATTATTAATTTCCGAATGTAACAGTATGCTGTTGCTCCCTCTAGTGGTGACTCCAGGCAGCGCGGGGGTTGAGTTTTAGATCTTCTCTGAGTACCATTTTTATTTATCTAGGTAGTATAAAATTACACCATAGTTGACATTCACTTTACAGTGTAGCTGTGCAGCCAGATCAAGCCAAGTCAACAATCTGATATCTAAATTATACCGCAGAAATTAAAATATCATCTAGGACTAAAAGCAAATATGGAGGGATGTAACTTTCTGAAGAAAAGCTAAAAAATGAGGCTTTTCCTTAGATTAATGCATTGTAAGAAGCTACAGGGAACCTGTCCATCAGGTTCCCTGCTCTTAATGGCCCCAAACAGTGTGTTCTTCCTTTAAGAACCCCTCCAAAAGAAGGTGTAGTTCACCACAGCAGCTTGGAATACCTGCAAAAATAGAAAGAAATAAATGCCCCCCAAATCGTCCAACGGCCAAGACTGGGACCATACGTGTATAGATAATCTTTGGTTGAACGTTCACTATTCTGTATGGATGATGTAGAGGGACATCATTCACACCAATCATGGAGAGGGCAGGATTATCTACTCTGCAGGAGGCTTCGAGGGTGATCTGGGCCGTACAGTCTATCCAGGCTGCGGTGGTGATCCTAACATTTCTTTACAAAGATGTTTAGAGTAGGACCATGCCATTGGGGGGGTCTAGTAAAACAAGGGAACATGACAGCCGATTCTTGCTGCCCCAACTACCGCATTGCATGACTCAGAGACCGGCTCCTACTTACAAATACACTAATTATCTTGTCCAAACACAGCTAAGAAGCAGGTCCTCGTCAGCTTCTACGCACCGCTCAGCTAGACTACATGTCCGTTCACCTGATCGGACGGGTGAAAGCTGGATGAGACCTGCTCTTGGGTTAGAATTCAAGGTACGATTTGGGGCAGGATGACCGTTTTCCTCTGATATGGTCTCGGATCCACGCGGCTCACGGTTCTAGCACCATGAATCAACTGACAGGTGCCCTTTAATTTATGTCCACTGTAAGGATCAATCTGTCCCATAATCATGGAGATCAGCTTCCAAATGGAAGATGCCATTTACAAAGAAAATGGCATAAAGCCTCCCAAGCGATGCATAGAATATAAACACTCACCCTGAACAAAAGCCAAATAAATGGATATTTTATGTCAGGGGAAACATAGAAGGTTTGTCAGTGAGTGATGAAATGAGAAGGTCGGTCCATAATTCAGTCTCTGCCGGACGCTCCAATGCTCTGAACCATCTTCTGGATCTTCTCGTCATTCCGCAGTATGTTCCCCTTGACTGTACATATCTTATCTCGCTGGTCTTTGATCAGTTGCTCCAGTTCAGCCAGTTCTGCCTTGAGAGGATCCACAGCGGTGTCAGTGACGCTGAGAATACAGGGAGAGACATCATCACCTATAATGTACAGTTAGGGCCAGAAATATTTGGACAGTGACACAAGTTTTGTTATTTTAGCTGTTTACAAAAACATGTTCAGAAATACAATTATATATATAATATGGGCTGAAAGTGCACACTCCCAGCTGCAATATGATAGTTTCCACATCCAAATCGGAGAAAGGGTTTAGGAATCATAGCTCTGTAATGCATAGCGTCCTCTTTTTCAAGGGACCAAAAGTAATTGGACAATGGACTCTAAGGGCTGCAATTAACTCTGAAGGCGTCTCCCTCGTTAACCTGTAATCAATGAAGTAGTTAAAAGGTCAGGGGTGGATTCCAGGTGTGTGGTTTTGCATTTGGAAGCTGTTGCTGTGAGCAGACAACATGCGGTCAAAGGAACTCTCAATTGAGGTGAAGCAGAACATCCTGAGGCTGAAAAAAAAGAAAAAATCCATCAGAGAGATAGCAGACATGCTTGGAGTAGCAAAATCAACAGTTGGGTACATTCTGAGAAAAAAGGAATTGACTGGTGAGCTTGGGAACTCAAAAAGGCCTGGGCGTCCACAGATGACAACAGTGGTGGATGATCGCCGCATACTTAATTTGGTGAAGAAGAACCCGATCACAACATCAACTGAAGTCCAGAACACTCTCAGTGAAGTAGGTGTATCTGTCTCTAAGTCAACAGTAAAGAGAAGACTCCATGACAGTAAATACAAAGGGTTCACATCTAGATGCAAACCATTCATCAATACCAAAAATAGACAGGCCAGAGTTAAATTTGCTGAAAAACACCTCAAGAAGCCAGCTCAGACCTGGAAAAGTATTCTATGGACAGATGAGACAAAGATCAACCTGTACCAGAATGATGGGAAGAAAAAAGTTTGGAGAAGAAAGGGAACGGCACATGATCCAAGGCACACCACATCCTCTGTAAAACATGGTGGAGGCAACGTGATGGCATGGGCATGCATGGCTTTCAATGGCACTGGGTCACTTGTGTTTATTGATGACATAAGAGCAGACAAGAGTAGCCGGATGAATTCTGAAGTGTACCGGGATATACTTTCAGCCCAGATTCAGCCAAATGCTGCAAAGTTGATTGGACGGCGCTTCATAGTACAGATGGACAATGACCCCAAGCATACAGCCAAAGCTACCCAGGAGTTCATGAGTGCCAAAAAGTGGAAGATTCTGCAATGGCCAAGTCAATCTCCAGATCTAAACCCAATTGAGCATGCATTTCACTTGCTCAAATCCAGACTTAAGACGGAAAGACCCACAAACAAGCAAGACCTGAAGGCTGCGGCTGTAAAGGCCTGGCAAAGCATTAAGAAGGAGGAAACCCAGCGTTTGGTGATGTCCATGGGTTCCAGACTTAAGGCAGTGATTGCCTCCAAAGGATTTGCAACAAAATATTGAAAATAAAAATATTTTGTTTGGGTTATGTTTATTTGTCCAATTACTTTTGACCTCCTAAAATGTGGAGTGTTTGTAAAGAAATGTGTACAAGTCCTACATTTTATATCAGATATTTTTGTTCAACCCTTCAAATTAAACGTTACAATCTGCACTTGAATTCTGTTGTAGAGGTTTCATTTCAAATCCAATGTGGTGGCATGCAGAGCCCAACTCGCGAAAATTGTGTCACTGTCCAAATATTTCTGGCCCTAACTGTATATACGATGTACTATCAAGTGCTAGAGCCACTGATAGACCTAATGTGGAGCCTTCAAGACCATGTACAGACCCCAAACTACTACCGTGCACACCGCAGGGGTGTTACGGGTTATCTCGCACCATGAGCCAAAATCTTTCACTAAGGTCCTGTGTCCATGTATCAGATTTTTGCATTGTTTTCTGTGCAGATTTATCACAAAACCTGAAGTGTTTCCTGATTCCAGCAAAGTGAAAGAGAATCCTGACGTCTCATGCACACGGTGCTTATTTTTTCCGTGCAGATTTAAATCTGCAGCATGTTATTTTTTTCAGCGTTTTTGCCGCAGATTTCAACTATACTATTTTCACTCATACTAAAAAATCTGCACCAAAAACGCATGGAAAAAAAACCTATTTTACCTAATATTTTTCCTACCAAGACATGTATATGTGGTGCAAAAATTTCTGCACCAAATACTTATTGTGTGCACATAAGTCTGATAACAGAGAGGGGTTAATCAGTAATTACTAGACTGGAGGATTTCGATCCTGAGCTGGCATTGGGGAGGAGTTGTATCGAGCATTATAAGAGATTCCGTCAGCACAGAATGACTGTGCAAACCAAGCACAGACGCTCAATGCCCCAACGGTACAGCAATATAGTTCAGTGCTCCTTCCCACCTACTTGTTTTGCACCCAGCTCCACCCTTCTACGGCTCCTGTCATCATCGAAAAAGGGGAGCAGAGAAAATGGGAATTAGGGGGCACACCGCGGTGTTGGGCCATGCCAAGGGTGCACTCAGTGCATGTGCGTGGTTTGGAAAATAACTACAGTATAAGCTCACAGACTCTCTTTAAAGCAGATTTGTCACTAGATTTTAAAATACAAGCTGCATACATTGCTAAATAGATCTTGTCGAGCTGATGAGGCTGGTGTCCTTACTTTGTAAATCCAAAGATCTGTATGCAGTTTGTATTGTAAAGTCGGACAATAGTTGTGTTTTAATGGCTGGAGCATCCTTTCAGACATCCTTGCAGAGTACTTGACGCTATGACGCCGCTTCCCTAAGGTGGCTATGCACATATGATGGCTGACGGCTGAGTGCTCATTCAGCAGACGGCTATACTCCTCCATACACAGGAACGCTCAGCTCGGCCAGATGTTCGTGTGCAAAGGTGAGAGAGAAGAAAGCTATGAAGAAAGAACAAGGGGTCCTGGAAGTGATGACCTGGCCCCAACAGATCCAAGCTAAGATTTCAAGACAAAGGGTGAAAAACTCGGTCACACCAAATATCGATTAGGCTACGTTCAGACTAGCGTTGTGCGCCGCTGCAACGCACAACGCACGCAAAAACGCTGCAAAACGCATGCAAAAACGCTGCGTTTTGCGACGCGTGCGTCGTTTTTTGCCGAAAATCGGACGCAAGAAAAATGCAACTTGTTGCGTTATCTTGGTCCGATGCTTGCGGCAAAAAAGACGCATGAGTCGCAAAACGCAACAAACAAAAACGCATGCGTCCCCCATGTTAAACATAGGGGCGCATAACGCGTGCGTCGCCGCTGCGTCGCCCGACGCTAACCCGACGCACACTAGCACAACGCTAGTCTGAACGTAGCCTTAGATGTTACATTTCGGTTTTGCTCATTCATGTTGCATTTTGTTAATTGATTACAATAAATGACTAACGCTTCTATTTGTTTCTTAAGCATTCTTACTATGTGTAATGATTGTTCACACCTGCCTAAGAGGTTTGCACAATACTGTAAATACATACTTATTACATGAATGATCTCTGGGAACATATTGTTGTTCCTTTATTATTCAGTATTTCCACTGAAAATGGGGCATCCATATGAGCCCCAATTACCGGTGAAAACAGCCTCCTGTTATACTCCCATCATTTCCAGAGCTGATTGGGGTCTGCTAGGACGCAGCACCCCTGCCATGCTGGACAACACCCTGCAATCATGTTATCACGGGGTCCTACCGAGACGTCAGTCGTGCCAGCGCTTCTATACACTATATACAGCGCTATGTATCTTGTGAAATTAAAGACAGAAGCAGTAATAAACCACTTCTGTCTTCTCCCAAAAGCCCATGGCTGCTTCTGACAGTCGTGGATAGGATCTGCTCCTATGAGAAGAAGCTTTAACCCCGTGCTGTATATTTACAATAGTATGGGGTTAAAGCACAGGACCAAGTGCCATAAATGAATAGAGTCTGTCCATCATCAGGATTTACAACCGTATCACTGCAAAATCTGCAGCTTTTTTTCCCCGACATTTCTTTGCACAAACTATAGCCTAAGCTTTATGGGTACCTTTGCTCCCTCAGAAGAACTTCGGCGTGCTCTCGGTTCTCCGTCCTCCACATCTGCAATTCATTTTTCATTGTGTCCATGTCCTCTTGGATGTAGTCCATCATTTTACCCAGTGGTAAAGCACTGCGACACAAGATCTGGATGGAGCCCCTGAGTTTCTCTATCTCTTTTGTCACCAAATCCTTTTCTTTTTTCCTTCCAGTATCAGTCAAGAGAAGTTTGTCCTTAAAAACATTAAATATAAAAAATGGAATATAAGCAAAGTGAGCTCCCACCGGATTATATTTATATGCTGGTATATATATGCACATCTCTGCACTGCACCCAGAGAACCACTTAAGTAAGACATAGCCACAACACCTATCTAGTGAAAAGATAAAAAGCAATACATAAAAGGTGCATGCCTACAAATACAAAAGCAAATACATTTTATTAAACACCATATAGCTCCAAGATTTAAGAAAATAAAACAAATTATATATATATATCAAATATAAACTGTGCACCTGATAATAGAAGTGATAAATAAAATAAATACACGCTGCATATAATTTCCGTATGGGTAGAAAAGCCACACAGAACACAAATCTAATAAAATAAGTGTTGAATGAGATAAGTGCAAAGCCAATAGGTCAAACAAAATGCCCATATGAATGTGTTATAGTGAAAAATACCCAATGTTAATATTATTTGCATCGAGAAAATACAGAATCAAAATAATAAGTGTTTTTATCTATGATCCATTGCAACTAGATTAAATAAGAGAACTGCTATTGAGCCCATTTTCTTGATTCCTTAGTGGATTATCTCTGGATTTGATAGAAGAGGGTCAGGTATAGAAAGTTCCAAAATGGCGTCAGGCAGAGAGGGTTAGATCTAGAGAGTCTCAAAGATATCCTTAACAAAAGAAGGCAAATTAGGAACTGGTGGCTGTAAAAAAGAAATCTACTGCAATACAGGTAGTCTGAAAATATATGTTGTCCATGGTCCATAGGGATAAGAATGTTGGAAGGACAGGTGGAGTAACCCACAGATAACTCTTCTCTTTGGATGTAATAATGTCATGTGCAAGAGTGGAATCAAGAAACCTTCATGGTTTACTACAGAAGACAGAGGTGGGGTCTGAGGTCCAACTTTTGATAGACGCTGTCCATGGACCTCCTCCAAGAGCATGGTGACCGGCCAGAGGACCACATTATCCCCTATACTGGCCTCCTTGTTTAAGAATGAATTATTTTTAATTGAAGAAATAGCTTTCCTTTCGCCCAAAATTAAATTTTGTTCTGAATATCATTTTTTGGGGAATTTAAGGGTGGAACTATCTAAAAAAAACCCCAAAGTGAACTGATCGTACTAAGGAAAGGGGCAGGGAAACATCTATTCAGAGCAAGCTGAAAATGACGAGTGCTAGTGTAAAAGGGGTTTTCAGTCACCGATTTCCTATCCACCATAGGCTTAAAAGTGTAAAAATGACAAACTCAGCTATACTCGCCCTCCGAAGATCCAGCAATATCTCTCCATCGCTACCCACGATCTGTGTCTACAAGCTGCAGCGGTGACACCTCTGCAGTCAATCACTCAGTGGTCTCACGCCACTTACATCAGACCATTACACCTGTTCATTGTGCACTTCTCAGCAGGTGTGAGGGATCGTACATCATCGGCACTAATTAATTCCAATATATACAGCACAAGGTATCTCCTCTAACTGCCCCTTCTCAGAGTCATGTCTTATGTCACCAGTGTCAATGGTATATATGTATACGTGTGTACACACACACACACACACACACACACACACACACACACACACACACACACACACTCTTGCAGAGTATACATAGTAGTAAGCACCAAATTGAAGTGCTTCTATAAAGTTCTATAAAATGAAGCTTGTCACCAGTCCTGCTCCATACGCTAAGCTTTTATCAATGATTAATGAGCATCATAAAACAAGTATCAGGAGGAGTATAACCGACTACACAGGCTTTACATCTCCAGTGCTCACGGTCATCAGAGGCCACTAACCGGAGGCTTATTAAAACTATAATTTCTGTTCTACAGCTGAAGATCTGCAGGTCTCATAGGGTTCATATACTAAACGGAGTCAAGCTGCCAAAGAAGCAACACTTGCTATTGCTACAAACCCCACGAAGACCATGGATGTAATGATTTCCAACTGCAAACTGAGCACAGGTGGATTGTCTCCGCTACGAGACAATATCATGTGATGGATAGAAGATAAGCTAGGATGCAGTTATGCAGATGTCCGGTGAGACCTGTCTGCACCATTTGGTAATGTAAAAGTAAAGACATGGATGTAAAGAACATTAAATTGATACCTTTGGTGAAGAAATCTGCTTTGTTGTTCTTCTTTCAAGGGGCTGTCCACTACTCGGACAACTCCTTCTGAATCCCTATATTTCCCCCCTTGTAAAATAATAACACCTAGAGTCCCCTCTGGTGCCGGCGCTGTTCCAGCAGTTTCAGTACCGGATCTCTAAGGGATCACGTGACATTGTTATGTATACCACAGAATCACTGCGGCCAATCAGAGGCTGCTTTTCCTACTCTCCTATGGATGCAATTGACATCCGGAGAAAGCAAGACCTGCAGACGCTCCCCTCACTTCTTTAGAATGACTTGCTTTGCCCAAAAGAGAGGACATTGAAGCCAGCACAGACTGGCCACAGGGATTACATGACATAATGTCATGCGATCCTCAGGAGAGCCAGTGGTGATACCGCTGGAACAGCGCCAACACCAGAGTGAAGTATAGGGATACAGAAAGGGTTGTCTGAGTAGTGGACAACCCCTTTAATCACCATTTGAGGATTTCTGCTAGATTTCAGTGCACAGGGGCTGAACTGTTCCCTGGGTCTTCTCCTCCCTGTCTGTGATTCCCAGTTCCTCCACCTGCCTCTTGTTTGCAAATGACAGGTCATTGCTGGCATGTAAAGGGGCTGGGAGACCACAGGCAGGGAGGAGAAAACTCCGTGCACAGCTCAGCCCCTGTGCACCAAAATTAACAGAGAACTTCAAATGACGATTAAAGAAGAACAACAAAGCAGATTTCACCGAATCACTGATGTTCTTTCCCTAGTGCTGCTATTTGGTTCCATCGACAGCCTAATTTGTATATTTTAAATAAATAAAAACCCTTTTTCTAACTTCCTTTTATGGCACACTTTTTTTAATTTAATGTTGTATGTTTTGGTGCTTAACCTCAATAAACAGCCCTATATTCTAGCGTACGTTCCTATTATTACACATTTCTTGTACTCAGACTTGTTGCTAATATTTGCTTCTAGGACCCGAGTTAGTCTATGGATAAGGGATAGATGCTGGTAAGGGGGACAGATATCACCAAGCTTTATTATGCATTTCGAAAACCCTGAGAATTTTCGTCGCACAACCAAGATCTTAACTCCTTAGTCTCGTGGAGCGCATAAAATAATGTTCACTCTAAGCTTATTATATTTTATTGTTAACAACCAGCACTTATTTTGAAGGGTTCCTGTATATATAAGGTTAATAAAACCTGACATCTGTACTGTTCAAGACTCTTATTGAAGGCAGATTTTCCGGGAGGTAATGTAATATACATACCCGTATATACTCGAGTATAAGCCGACCCGAGTATAAGCCGACCCCCCTAATTTTGCCACAAAAAACTGGGAAAACTTATTGACTCGAGTATAAGCCTAGGGTGGAAAATGCAGTAGCTACACGTAAATTTCAAAAATAAAAATAGATGCTCCATACCGTTCATTATTGCCCCATAGATGCTCCATATACAACTGTGCTATATATAATGCTCCATACCGTTCATTATGGCCCCATAGATGCTCCATATACAACTGTGCTATATATAATGCTCTATACCGTTCATTATGGCCCCATAGATGCTCCATATAAAGCTGTGCCACATATAATGCTCTGCACCATTCATTATGGCCTCATAGATGCTCCTTATAAAGCTGTGCCCCATATATATTGCTCTGCACCGTTGATTATGGCCCCATAGATGCTCCTTATAAAGCTGTGCCCCATATAGAATGTTCTGCACCTTTGATTATGGCCCCATAGATGCTCCTTATAATGCTGTGCCATATATACTCTGCACCTTTGATTATGGCCCCATAGATGCTCCTTATAATGCTGTGCCATATAGAATGTTCTGCACCTTTGATTATGGCCCCATAGATGCTCCTTATAAAGCTGTGCCCCATATATATACAGTATATGCTCTGCACCGTTCTTTATGGCCCCATAGATGCTCCTTATATAATGCTGCTGGTGCTGCCATAAAAATAAAAAAAATCACATACTCACCTCTCTTGCTCAGGGTGCCGGCGCTTTCAATATTTACCTGCTCCTCGTGCGGCTCCGTCTCCAGCACTGACGCTCAGCAGAGGGCGCGCACTGACTACGTCATCGCGCCCTCTAACCTGAGTGTCACTGCCAGGAGACGCTGCAGACGGAGCCGCACCGGAGCGAGGAGCAGGTAAATATCGCGCAGCGCTGCGCTCCCCTTACTTGCTCCCGGCGCGGTCCCTGCAGTCCCTGGCTTCCCCGGCGCTGCGGCTTCTGCCTGTAATTGAGCGGTCACAGTTACCGATCATTTACAGCAATGAATATGCGGCTCCTCCCCTATGGGAGGTGGAGCCGCCTATTCATTTCTGTAATGAGCGGTGTCATGTGACCGCTCAGTACAGGAAGAATCTGCAGCGCCGGGGAAGCCAGGGACCGCGCTGCAGCAGGTAAGTATAACTACACAGCCCCCGCTCCCCCTCACCTGCCGACCCCCGGGTATATGACTCGAGTATAAGCCGAGAGGGGGACTTTCAGCCCAAAAAAGTGGGCTGAAAATCTCGGCTTATACTCGAGTATATACGGTACATACATAATAATTATAATAAATACAGAAAATCTGACTTCAAGAAGCGTGGCTGAAAGGGTTACAAGTCTTTTGCATTTGCTCTATGAAAATTCATTAAACCAACCTGCCTCCATACATAAGATATAGATCGTCTCTCCATAAATCATAAATATATGCTTCTGCTCCTTAGATATTCGATCCTCAGCAGCCCTATCCAGTAGATGTCTCTCAGGAAAAAGAAAAACACACAAATGGTCTAACGAATCGCTCCTGGAGGTGATCTGAACAAGACAACTCTTCCTGAGCGGATCCAACCACTGTTCCTGTATAATGCCCAGGGAACAGACATGTCATGCATTCCTTTATGTATTCATATCTGCGCAAAACTGATTGGATCACGGAAAAAAACACCAACCTTATACCATAAAAAGATATGTTAGATTCATAGTCGTAAATATGAAAACAGGATTTTTGGTTGCTTACCGTAAAATCTGTTTCTTGAAGCCTCCATTGGGGGACACAGGAACCATGGGTGTATGCTGCTGCCACTAGGAGGCTGACACTATGCAAATAACAAAATTAGCTCCTCCTCTGCAGTGTACACCCCACCGACTGGCATTAAACTCTTCAGTTAGTGAGAAAGCAGTAGGAGATAATAAAACAAGGTTGAAAAACCATAACTACAAACTTGAGAACTGTAACGTGAGAACAGTCATAGAACAGATAACAACAGAAAACATTGGGAGGGAGCTGTGTCCCCCAATGGAGGCTTCAAGAAACAGATTTTACGGTAAGCAACCAAAAATCCTGTTTTCTTTATCGCCTCTCATTGGGGGACACAGGAACCATGGGACGTCCCAAAGCAGTCCCAAGGGCGGGAAAAACAGACTTCCATCAGGTCAGAGGACTCACCACTGCCGCCTGCAGGATCCTTCTGCCTAGGCTGGCGTCCGCTGAAGCGTAGGTATGGACCTTGTAAAATTTGGCGAACGTGTGGATGGAAGACCAAGTTGCCGCTTTGCACAGCTGTAGGGCGGAAGCCCTGTGGTGCACCGCCCAGGAGGCGCCAACTGCCCGGGTAGAGTGAGCCTTAATCCCAGGAGGGGGCACTCTGTTCTTGACCCGGTAAGCCTCCAAAATTGCCATTCTGATCCATCAAGCAAGTGTCGCTTTAGAAGCCGGCTGGCCTCTACGCGTGCCATCAGGAATGACGAAAAAAGAATCCGTCTTCCGGAAAGAGGATGTTCTATCCAGATAAATCCTCACTGTCCTGACGAGGTCGAGCTTGTTCAACGATCGCTCCAGAGGATGAGTCGGAGCAGGACAAAAGGAAGGTAGAACGATGTCCTCGTTGAGGTGGAAGGTGGAAACCACCTTAGGAAGAAAAGAAGGTGGGGGTCGGAAGACCACCTTGTCCTGGTGAATGACCAAAAACGGAGGGCGGCAAGAAAGTGCCGCCAGCTCGGAAACGCGGCGAATGGACGTGATGGCCACGAGAAAGGCCACCTTCCAAGATAAAACTGATAGAGGAATCTCCCTAAGAGGTTCAAAGGGAGAAACCTTCAAAACGTCCAGTACCAGGTTTAGGTCCCATGCCTCCACAGGGGCCCTGTACGGCGGGACGGCGTGTGCTACCCCCTGAAAGAAGGTCTTAACCTGTGGTCGAGAGGCCAAGGTCTTCTGAAAGAGGATGGAAAGCGCAGAGACCTGACCCTTCAGGGAGCTAAGGGCCAGACCCGAATCCAGTCCTGCCTGAAGGAAGGCCAAAAGAGAAGGCAGGGAAAAAACCATAGGCGGAACACGGTTGGACTCGCACCAGCGGAAGTAAGCCTTCCAGGTGCGGTAGTAGATCCTGGAAGACGAAGGCTTCCGAGCCTGAATCATGGTGTGAATCACCCGGTCCGAAAGGCCGGACGCCCTTAGAACCGCGGTCTCAACAGCCACGCCGTTAAACTGAGCGACCGAGAATTCGGGTGGCAGATCGGACCCTGGGACAGCAGATCGGGCCTGTCTGGAAGGCGCCAGGGAGCGTCCGCGAGAAGGTTGACGAGCTCCGCGAACCAAGCTCTCCTGGGCCAATCCGGGGCGATCAGGATGACCGGCACCCCTTCCGCTTTGATCTTCTTCAACAGTTTGGGAAGTAATGGAAGGGGTGGGAACAGGTAGGGCAGCTCGAACTGTGACCAAGGAATGGCCAGAGCATCGACGCCCACTGCGAGAGGATCGCGTGACCTGGAGACGAATTGCGGAACCTTCCTGTTGATTCGAGACGCCGTGAGATCCACATCCGGAGTTCCCCATCGAAGACAAATCTGATGGAAGACCTCCGGATGCAGGGACCATTCCCCTGCCGCGAGACCCTCGCGGCTGAGGAAGTCGGCGGCCCAGTTTTCTACGCCGGGGATATGCACCGCGGATATCACCGGAACCGTAGCCTCTGCCCAAAGGAGGATCTTGGATACCTCGGCAAGGGCCAAGGAGCTCCGAGTCCCCCCCTGATGGTTGACATATGCCACAGCCGTGGCGTTGTCCGTCTGGATCCGGACTGGAAGGCCCCTGAGGATCCTTTCCCAGTGGCGGAGGGACAGAAAGATGGCCCGAATCTCGAGGACGTTGATCGGCAGCGCAGGCTCCTGCGGCGACCAACGGCCCTGAACCGTCAGGTGGCGAAAAACCGCACCCCAGCCGATCAGGCTGGCATCCGTTGTCACCACCTGCCAGTGAACCGGAAGGAAGGACCTGCCCTGGGAGATGAGAGGAGACGTCAGCCACCAGTTGAGAGACCGCTTGAACCGAAAGGAGAGTCTGATCGGCCGATCCAGGGAGAAGACCGACCTGTCCCACTGAGACAGAATGGCTTGCTGAAGGGGTCGAGAATGGAATTGGGCGAAGGGAATCGCTTCCAAGGTAGCTACCATCCTCCCCAGAACCCTCATGGCCGATCGGAGGGAGGGAGGCCGAGGACCCTGGAGCAAGAGTATGTCCCGACAAAGGGTGGATCTCTTGTCCTTGGGAAGGAAGACTCTGGACTGACGAGTGTCGAAGAGCATGCCCAGAAAGATGATGCGCTGAGAAGGAATAAGGCAGGACTTCTTCCGGTTGACCAGCCACCCGAAACGGGCTAAGGTGTCGAGAACAATGGACAGGCTTTCGTGGGCCTGAGCAAAGGACGGAGCCTTGATGAGAATGTCGTCGAGATATGGAAATAGGACCAAGCCTCTGACTCTCAAGATGGCCATCAGCGCCGCCATGATCTTTGTGAACACCCTTGGCGCTGTTGCGAGACCGAACGGCAGGGCGACGAACTGAAAATGGTCTTGTTGCACTGCGAAGCGCAGGAAACGGTGATGTCCGGGAAATATTGGAACATGTAGGTAGGCGTCCTGGATATCTATAGAGCATAGAAATTCCTGAGCCTCCATGGAAGCAATTACTGAACGAAGGGATTCCATCCTGAAGTGTCTCAGGCGAACCCTCCTGTTCAGCAATTTGAGGTCCAGAATGGGACGAACCTTGCCGTCTTTTTTCGGTACCACAAAGAGGTTCGAGTAGAAACCCGTGTACCGTTCCTTTTCTGGGACGGGAACGATTACCCCGGATTTGAGCAGAGAAGCGATGGCTGCGAAGAAGCCCGGAACCAGAGCGGGATCTTTTGGAGGACGGGATTGGAAGAAGCGATCCCTGGGTCGGGAGGCGAACTCTATTTTGTATCCCGAGGATACAACTTCCCTGACCCATGCATCCTCTACTGCGGAAATCCAGATGTCCCTGAAACGGAGAAGACGGCCGCCCAAACTGGGAGTTGGGCTGGAGTCTTGCAGAGAGTCATGCGGAGGTGGATCTTCCAGTCCTGGGCCTGGACGATCTACCCTGGGAATAGCGAGGACGCCAGGACGGAGTGGGCCTGAAGGACACCGCCTTCTTCTCTTGACGTGCCTGTGGCCTCTGTTGCTGCTGGGAAAAGGCGTTTGATGCAGCGAAGCGACGAAAAGGCCGAAACGAGCGAAACTGTCGTCTAGGAGGGGGGCGACGAGGTTTAGCCTGGGGAAGAAGGGAACTTGTGCCCCCAGTGGCGTCCTTAATGATCTGGTCCAGCTGGGAACCAAAGAGACGAGAGCCCTGGAAGGGCAGACTAGTGAGGGACTTTTTGGAGGACAAGTCCGCCTGCCAGGCCTTGAGCCAAACGGTCCGGCGGATGGCAACGGCATTGCTGGAAGCCTGAGCCGCACAAGAGGCGACATTCAGGGAGGCGGAAACCAGGTATTCACCAGCGTGGGAAATCTGGTTGGCAAGTTCCGCTAATTGCGCTGGAGGAGCCCCGTCCAGGATACCTCGCCGTAGATCCTTGGCCCATTTTGAGATGGATTTTGAAGCCCAAGTGGAAGCAAAGGCTGGGCATAGCGCTGCTGAAGCCGCTTCAAAGGCAGATTTCGCGAAGGATTCTATAACTCTGTCGTTAGAATCCTTCAGAGACGCTCCACCGGACAGTGGAAGTACCGTGTTGGTGGACAGCCTGGAAACAGGGGGATCCACCGAGGGAGAGACCGTCCAATTGGCGGTAAGATCTGGTGAAAAAGGATATAACACCCCCAGGCGTTTTCCCCTCTGAAAACGTCTGGTCGGATTCTCTCTCTCTCTGGCCAGGATTTCCTCGAATTCAGGATGAGGAGCAAAAAATTTTGAAGGTGGTTTGGCCCGTCTAAACGAAACCGCCTGATCTGCGGGTTCCGTAGAGGGATCCTTAATGCCACATGTTTGGTTTATAGCCCGAATGAGGTTCTGGACCGACTCACTCATGGTGGCGATTTGGCTAGGATCCAGCTCCGAAATCTCCTCTGAGGGCGCATCAGATAAAGCCTCGCCTGACTCAGGGGAGGAGGAACGGTGCGACACCAACCGCGGGGGAGGACCGGGCGGCGAGATGGAACGCGAAGAGGACTCAGACCGACGTTCCTGTCTGGACCTTTTGTAGCTTGGCAAGGAGGTCTCGGGTGGCGGTTCCTGCGACCCGCTGGCCACGGCAGGGGTCTGCAGGGGTAACCGATCCAGCGCGGACACCAAGGTTTGAGATACCCGTGTTAAAATCGGCCACCGATTGTGACAGAGAGGCGGCCCAGCCTGGGATGGGGGGATCACTCTCGGGCGGAACAGTCGGGGGGTCCTGGGCGGTGGGAACAATCGGGTTGCTGCAGGACTGACACAGCGGAGAGGACTGACCTGAGGGAAGTGTGCTGTTACAGGACGAACATGCAAAGTACGTGACTAGGGCAGAAGATGAAGAGGTAGGGGGGCGAGCGCAGCCCCCTTTAGAAGACATTTTGAGAGATCCCTGAAGATGCCAGTGGGTTAGGGGACAGTGGGGCAGAGAAGGGTGTCAGTCTGCAGTGCAGCTACTCACGGACCCGGTCCTGGAAAATGTCCCACTTGTCAGCTGAGAACTCCTGTCCTGAGGGGCCGTATTCTGTGCAGATCGCTGAGCTCACAGAAAAAAACACGTGCGGGGCTGAGCTGGTGCTGCTGCTGCTGCTGCGGAGTGCACGCCAGAAGAGTGACTCATTCCCTGGAGGAAGTGGGAGGAGCCAGCCACGGAGGCGCCGGTGGGCAGGACAAAAATATGTCGGGCGGGAAAAAAGCCCGCCCGCAGACCGGAAGAGAGGGAGCGCGCAAACCGGAAGTAGGCCCCGGGAAAAGCCGGTGCCCGCTGCGAACCCCCGCGGCGCAGACGCTGCCCGGCAGAGCGGCGCGGCAGCCGCCGCATGAAGAGAGCGCTGCAGCCGGTTAAGAGTCGCCGGAGTAGGCCCCGGAAAAGCCGGGGCCTAAATTAGGAGCCGGTGACCGCTGAGAAGAACCCCCGCGGCGCAGACGCTGCCCGGCAGAGCGGCGTGGCAGCCGCCGCATGAAAGAGTGCTGCCGCCGGAGAAGAGTCGCCGGAGTAGGCCCCGGAAAAGCCGGGGCCTAAATTGGGAGCCGGTGACCGCCAGAAGCAACGGTGCTGGCTGTGGAGGTGAGCGACGCCTGTGAGGCCGCTGTATAGAACGCTGAGGAGGGTAGGAGGTACGCCGCAAGTAGGCCCCGGGGCATAAATTAGGAGCCAGGGACCGCAAGCAGGCCCCGGGAGGCCGGGGCGCTGGAGGAACGCGGTGGTGCATGGAAAAGTTACCCCGCCACGTCAGAAAGAGCCACCGCGCAGGGAACAGAGAAAGCGCTGCGTCCTGGGAACCCCTTTAGAATACTCACCTAGTAAAATCCCACGTCGTCTGCTACTAACCTTGAGAAGGTATCAGATGTCCATAGGAGCTGCTGATGGACGTCCTCGTCTCCTCCGACCGACAGGCTCTGGTGGGCGAGTGGGTGGGGGACGGAGCCAGGACCGGACTTCTGAGCACGCTTGTGTGCTAGGATCTTGGTCCTGGTGAGGGATCTGTGAGGATACGGGGTGGCAGTACACACCGTACTCATAGTCCGAATTGTGGGACTACAGGTGTGACTGTTCACCCTGTATCCCTCCGGAAAACCTGAAAAGAAAACGCATATTGAGGTAGATAAGGGTCTAATGAAAGACCCATGTCCACCTCCTACTGACACTAAGCTAAACTGAAGAGTTTAATGCCAGTCGGTGGGGTGTACACTGCAGAGGAGGAGCTAACTTTTTTATTTGCATAGTGTCAGCCTCCTAGTGGCAGCAGCATACACCCATGGTTCCTGTGTCCCCCAATGAGAGGCGATAAAGAAACACAGTTTTACTTATGAAAATGTATTCCTTATAAAACGGTATATCAGAAGATCCTAAAGATTCTGCAAGTCATATAAAATGTAGAAATCAGAATAAATGGGATTAGGCCGTTTTAACATGAAATTGGGTTGTGGTTCCCACCTTACTGGCAGCATCATGCTGGGTCTCATAGTCTTTCTTGGTTTCTAAGATTTTCTTAACAAGACTACCTGAAAAACATGGAATGAAAATGTCAGCATTTACAGAATGAACGTAAAACGAGAATTTAAACTGTTAACGTCCGTCAGTTTCCACGTGGCATTTTGACTCCATTATTTCCTGATTGAACAGCACTAAAGTCACAGAATATTCTCAAATAGGTCACGACTGATTAGTAGTAATTCCTTGCGCTGTATTACTACTCCACGACAGAGACCATCAATATCAGAGTGGTGGAGGTCCATCATCCAGCAGCCCCACCAATCAGCACTGGTAATGGCCAGATGTAAACATGTTGGTCCAAGCTGCAATGTGCAGGCCTATTCAATGTGTAGTGGCCACTGCCGGATACTGCAGAACATCTCTTATATAAAGAGTATATAGTGCAGAACCAAGCAGCAGCTGCTACATACTGAATGGAGTCGTGCAGTGCAGCTCCATCGAATGCATTTCACATACGGAGCAAATAACAGCTAATTGGAGGCACTGGTGGGTGTCGGACCTCCACTGACCTGATATTGATGACCTATCTTATGGATAGCTCATCATTATCTTATGACGAGACACCCCGTTTAAGCTCAGTGAGAACTGGATTTAATTAAATTCCCCCTGATGGAGGCATTAATAATTTTATTTTATAATTTAAAAAGGGATTTTCCACTTTGGGGAGAATTTTTATTTTCCACTTAAATGCATGTATTTGTTGCTACATTTCTTTTCGTTTTTTGCAGTTGAGCTTCATTAACAACTTTGCACTGTTTTTCTTCTAGAGTCTGTGTTGTTATGTCTATTGATGGCTGTAGAAAGAGTTAACTGAGAATCCATCAGTGATCTCGTTATGACAATCTTACAGGAGAGTTTTTAGATCTTTATCTGTATTTTTTTCTGGACTCAACTGATTTATTTTGCTGACAGAGGTGTCCTTTGCTGACAGAGGTGTCCACATTCACCCAGGCATACAGACATTGGCCTTCAGTAAGTGTTCACATTTGGACAGGGAGGTCAGGGACCCATCAGTTTTAATGAGATCACCTTGACGATGGTTGATGGGCTCACACTATTTGATCAAATTTTGTGCAAAGCGTCTCTCAAATATTTTCCTAATGTTCAAAAGCCATTTTACTATTCATATTTCATGTATTTCATATTTGACATGCTTTGGCACGATAGAGTGCAACCTTTTTTGTATTTTGTATATGGAGGTAGCTGCTCCTGGTATGCACCTATTCACACTAGTTTGGATGTGCCAGTCGTTTTTCTGTCAACTCAACTGATTTATAGCCACAGACCACATCAAGGTTGAATGTGCAGGATAACAAAGCGCCTGTAAAAGGCAAACAGTGCAACATTTTTAATGAAATCCAATTGCCTAAATGTGTTTTTTTAGCCCTCAAATACATGCATTTAAGTAAAAAAAAAAGTCATCAAAGACAGAAAACCTGATTAACATCATGGTTTAAGCTGGTGATGAAATATCTATAATCATATCTATATCTTCCACATGTCTGAACTACAACTCACCGTGCTTCTCATCTCCTGGGAGATCCAGTTCTGCCTCCTGAAAAGAGAAACCAGGTAAGATTTGTCTTCGTGTAGATAGAGGATGTATCACAGCACACAGTGTTATGGTCTGACACCTACCAGATCCATTTTAGGCATCTCTGACAACTGAGAAGCTTCTTCCACCACAAACTCATTGTCGTCATCATCATCACCACCGTCATCTTTCTGCTTGTCGACAATCACATTGGATACACCTTTTCCACTGCTGACCCTATGCAATAATAATATATGTCAATAACAAGCCCTATACTCATCCTGTTTTCATGAATGCACAGAATTATTGTCAGTTCATCAGGTGCTTCTGTAGGTGGTCTCCCCTCGACGTGTAGAGGGTTCCTGAAGGCTGGCATCGAGAAGCAGGGCTGTCTATAGTTACTATACAATACAGGTTATTTGCATATGGCAGAACGCAGACCAAGGCAAAGCTTCTGAACCAGAGACCAAGAACTGTGATGCACTGGTCACCTACCCACCTTTCTGGAGCGACGACTTCTGCACTGGCTTGACGTCTGACTCTTGGTGGTGCAGGTCGGGCACTTCCAGGTCGTGGGATTTTTCTACAACAAATAAGATATAAGCAGCAAGAAGACACTTGTATCACTGATAATTATTTATTATGCTTATATAGCACCATCATATTCTGCAGCGCTTTAGACATGATCATCGCTGTCCCCATTGGGGCTCACAATCTACATTCCCTATCGGTATGTCTTTGGAGTGTGGGAGGAAACCGGAAAACCCGGAGGAAACCCACGCAAACATGGGGAGAACATACAAACTCCTTGCAGATGTCTAAGTGGGATATCAACCCAGGACCCTGAGGCGGCAAAGAAACAGTTCTAAGTACTGAGCTGCTGTGCTAAATAGACATACTAAGGCCGCTTTCACACTTCCGTCGGTACGGGACCGTCGCAAACCGTCGGCCCGACGTACCAACGGACGTTGTGCAAAATAGTGCACAACATGGGCAGCGGATGCAGTTTTCAGACGCATCCGCTGCACATTATGAGTTCCGGGGAGGAGGGGACGGAGTTTCGGCCGCGCATGAGCAGTCGAAAATGGCGGACGCGTCACACAAAAAAAAACGTTACATTGAACTTTTTTTGTGACGACAGTCCGCCAATTACAGACGCATCCAGTGCACGACGTATGGAACATGTGTCCATACGTCGCGATGCGTCGGTAATACAAGTTTATGTGCAAAAAACGCATCCTGCGGTCAACTTTGCAGGAGGGTTTTTTTTCACAGAACGACGCATTGCGACGTTCACATTCCGACGGAAGTGTGAAAAAGGCCTTATGATGAATAGATTACAAGTCCGGGGATTTACCTTTGTGCAGCAACACTTGTCTCCGCAATATCATGACTTTCCGAATTGTGCAACTCTGAAACTCCAACTTCTAAAGAAAAGGAAATCAACAAGTGCAGAATGTTACATGGTAATAGTAACATAGTAATTAAGGTTGAAGGAAGACTTTAAGTCTATCTAGTACAACCCATAGCCTAACCTAACATGCCCTAACATGTTGATCCAGAGGAAGGCAAAAAAAAACCATGTGGCAAAGAGTAAGCTCCACATTGGGGAAAAAATTCCTTCCCGACTCCACATACGGCAATCAGACTAGTTCCCTGGATCAACGCCCTATCAAGGAATCTAGTATATATACCCTGTAACATTATACTTTTCCAGAAAGGCATCCAGTCCCCTCTTAAATTTAAGTAATGAATAACTCATTACAACATCATACGGCAGAGAGTTCCACAGTCTCACTGCTCTTACAGTAAAGAATCCGCGTCTGTTATTATGCTTAAACCTTTCCTCCAGACGTAGAGGATGCCTCCTTGTCCCCAACTTGGGTCTACAAGTAAAATGATCATTAAAAAAGGTCCTTGTACTGTCCCCTCATATATTTATACATTAAAATAAGATCACCCCTTAGCCTTCATTTTTCCAAACTAAATAGCCCCAAGTGTAATAACCTATCTTGGTATTGCAGACCCCCCAGTCCTCTAATAACCTTGCTCGCTCTTCTCTGCACCCGCTCCAGTTCAGCTATGTCTTTCTTATACACCGGAGACCAGAACTGTGCACAGTATTCTAAGTGTGGTCGAACTAGTGACTTGTATAGAGGTAAAATTATGTCCTCCTCATGAGCATCTATGCCTCTTTTAATGCATCCCATTATTTTATTTGCCTTTGTAGCAGCTGCCTGACACTGGCCACTGAATATGAATATGAGTTTGTCATCCACCCATACACCCAGGTCTTTTTCATTGACGGTTTTGCCCAGAGTTTTAGAATTAAGCACATAATTATACATCTTATTACTTCTACCCAAGTGCATGACCTTACATTTATCCCCATTAAAGCTCATTTGCCATTTATCAGCCCAAGCTTCTAGTTTACATAAATCATATTGTAATATAAAATTGTCCTCCTCTGTATTGATTACCCTGCAGAGTTTAGTGTCATCTGCAAATATTGAAATTCTACTCTGAATGCCCCCTACAAGGTCATTAATAAATATGTTAAAAAAAAGAGGGCCCAATACTGACCCCTGTGGTACCCCACTGCTAACCGCGACCCAGTCCGAGTGTGCTTCATTAATAACCACCCTTTGTTTCCTATCCCTGAGACAGCTGTTAACCCACTTACACATATTTTCCCCTATACCCATTATTCTCATTTTATGTATCAACCTTTTGTGTGGCACCGTATCAAAAGCTTTTAAAAAGTCCATATACACTACGTCCACTGGGTTCCCTTGGTCCAGTCCAGAACTTACCTCTTCATAGAAATAGACGCAATGACAATAGAGATAAGCCCCAAATGTCACACTACCCAGGTCCGGCGTCCACCTGGATCCTCCATGGCAGCGGTCATTTCTGTGCTTGCCCCTTTTGGCCTCTGCCACTTACAAATCCCCACAATAACATGATGTTGCAGGACCCTAGTAAAGGGCATAGGAGTCCAAGATGCCAGGTGGAAGATTATTGGCCTAGGTGAGAACATGGCCCTAGTCTGGCTGCCACAAACGACTGAAGTGGACATCCCTAAATGATGATAATAATAAGCTATAGAGAATCAACCATTGGCCCTCAATATCTAATCGGATGGGGTCTGACATTTGACATTCCAAATGATGACTTGTTAGTAGGGTATGTGACACTTAATGGGAACCTGTCACCCCGTTTTTTCAGTAGGAGATAAAAATACCGTTAAATAGGGCCTGAGCTGTGCTTTACAATAGGGTATTTTTTGTCCCCTGATTCCCTACCTATGCTGCCGAAATACCTTACAAAAGTGTCCTTTTTTCGCCTGTCAATCAGGCTGGTCAGGTCAGATGGGCGTGGTCACAGCACTGTTTCTCCCCCACATCTTGCTTAAGTTCCCGTTGGTGGCGTAGTGCTTCTCGCATGCGCAAGTGCCGAATGCACTGCGCAGCTGTAGAAAAAGAGCGCGCTCGCCGCTATTCAGCGGTTTCTCGGTGGGCGCGGCCATCTTCCTGAGGCCGCACGTGCGCAGATGGAGTCTCCTGCTTCCCGGGGCTTCAGGAAAATGGCCGCAGGATGCCGCGCGTGCGCAGATGGACATCGCGGCGGCCATTTTCCTGAAGCCGAGATTCGAACTCGGCTTCAGGAAAATGGCCGCCGCGATGTCCATCTGCGCACGCGCGGCATCCCGCGGCCATTTTCCTGAAGCCCCGGGAAGCAGGAGACTCCATCTGCGCACGCGCGGCCTCAGGAAGATGGCCGCGCCCACCGAGAAACCGCTGAATAGCGGCGAGCGTGCTCTTTTTCTACAGCTGCGCAGTGCATTCGGCACTTGCGCATGCGAGAAGCACTACGCCACCAACGGGAACTTAAGCAAGATGTGGGGGAGAAACAGTGCTGTGACCACGCCCATCTGACCTGACCAGCCTGATTGACAGGCGAAAAAGGACACTTTTGTAAGGTATTTCTGCAGCATAGGTAGGGAATCAGGGGACAAAAAATACCCTATTGTAAAGCACAGCTCAGGCCCTATTTAACGGTATTTTTATCTCCTACTGAAAAAACGGGGTGACAGGTTCCCTTTAATGAGCAGCAGTGCCCTCTTCTACAGTCATCTATGTAGTAGCAGTTGTGCGGGGTACTGCAACGTGGTCTCATTCCTGCAATGTAATGAGTATGCAGGTGAACAGAACAGAAGAGACGGCAGAGCCCGGTGAGCGCCCTACCTACTATGACCAGCTGCTCGGTGTGGGCGCCTAGAGCTGGACCTCCACTGATCTGATAAGGTTAGCCTATCCCTAATGTAGAATATCCAGATTTTGAACCTGGAAAGCCAGTTCATAAACTCTGCTCACAAAGAAATACACATGGGCCACATAGCAGTAAACCCAAGAAGATGAAAACACATACTGATATCAGACAAAGATTTCATTTTCTGACTTTAGAACAGCCCAAAATGCACTAAATTTATTAAGAGGCATATACTTTTTATTCAATTTCATTCCAATGATCTGATTTTTTGTTTATAGACCGTAATATAAAACTCCAGTGTCAAATTGAGAGTTGCCTCATGTCAGGTGACTAATATTTCCTCTGTAAGGGTATGTGCCCACGATCAGGAACTACTGTGGGTATTTATGCAGCATCAAACCCGCAGCAGCCAGCCGTGACAGCATAGTGAATGGGATTTCAAGAAATTCTATGTCCAATATGCGTCCACAGATACCTGCGGATCACCCGCGGAGACAGACATGCGGTGTGTCTTTCCATGTATAGGATGTGGTAAATCCACACGGTTCAGTTAACACATGCGGATTCTCCTGCTTTCAATAGAAGGCAACGATTTGGACACAGTGAACGTGCACTGCATCCAAAGTGCTCCTAGTTGTGGATCGTGAACACCTGGCCTTAAAGTAAAATAGAGCCCTGACCCCTATATAAAAAAACATGATGGACTTTATTCCTATTACAGCACCTCTAACCCCTTCAGCCCCGAGCCTGCTTTCACCTTCATGTACAAGGTTTTTTTTATTCTTTATTCACATCAAAAGAAAAAAACAACAACTGTATGCTGATCAGTGATGTGTCGTTGATCAGTGATGTGTCGCTGATCAGCGCTCGACGGCTGTAGGACGCATGCACGGATATGATTATTTTTTAAATGCTTTGCTATCTGACACTAACCCTGACTAAATTAAGTAAAAAATACTGTATTAGATGCTAATCTAGTCATAGCAACTAATCTAAATTATTTTTTTCATACACAAAAAATAAAAACTACCTGAGACCTATCAAGTGATGTGCATCACTGACCAGAACAAAAAAAAAATGGTGTCAGGAAATATGACGTATTTGATTCTATATTATCACGCACACTGAGCTCTGCTACATCCATTAGGTCTGGGTAAGACACACACTGCAGCTGTGGTTCCCCCGACAGCCCCTCCTCCCTGCCTAGATAGCTCTCCTTCTCACTGTCTGTGTAATTCTATACCACCATTTCCCCCCTCCCTCAAGAATGTGTTGGTTACCAGAAACCAGTTCTTTATTTGCAGCCATGTGCTTCCATTTGTGTATGAGAGTTATTCAAGATGGTATAACTCGACTCCAAGTAGTGGTATAGGTGTGAATCTTACATTTTTGGAATGTGCATCAGTAGAGCTACACACCAGTGCGTTTTCTAATTTCCTGTACCAGCAGTATCCGAGAAATGGATTACTACTTAACCGGGTCATAAAGATACCTCGTGTTTAGACTTAATAGAACTCTAATCTCAAAACAAGATCAATATGTTCGTCGTCCTTCCACAAGCCCCTCCTCAAGAGGTGTGAGAAATAGAAGAGTTGACATAAGGGGAGGGAATTCCAGGGCGCAGCCCACTCAGTGATGTCACAAGCAGAGGGTATAAGAGATTTAGCCTCATTTTAGGAGTGGCTTTTGCCAGGACGTCAGCTAACAGAAACTCTGCAAACTGCTGATGCATTGGGATGTGTCGCCCTTCCCGCAGCTGCATGGCCTGCCATGATATCAGAGAACTGTAAGTGCTTTTTCATCTTTAAAGGGAACCTGACACCCCCCCCCCCCCCCCCCAGGCGTTTGACACTAAAACAGCCACCTTGTGCAGCAGTAATGCTGCATTCTGACAAGGTGGCTCTTTTAGTTATTGGTGCTGTAACTGCAGAAATAATCCGTTTTGTAATTTGTCCTAAATACCTTTCTTCAGTCCTGGAGGCCTTTCCCCCCCTGCTGCAGACGCCATACAGCCGTCACTCAAGTCTTCTTGGCGCCGGGCGCCGCCTCCTCAGCGCTGTTTTGAAATCAGCCGGCGCCTGCGCTCTTTTGTCATGCCATGATTTATAATCACAGCTTTGATGCGTCTTGGCATGCTTTCCCCCAGTCTTTCACACTGCTTCCGGCGCAAAAACGTAAGCAGTTCTTCTTTGTTTGATGGCTTGTGACTATCCATCATCCTCTTGATTACATTCCAGAGGTTTTCAATGGGGTTCAGTTCTGGAGATTGGGCTGCCCATGACAGGGCTTTGATGTGGTGGTCTCTTAATTTTTGCCAGGGCTGTATACGTCATGCCTTCTGCAGGCGCAGTGAGCGCTGCCCGTCCTCTGTCCTCATATGCAGTCTAGCTGACTTCGCCTGTGCGGCCGCCCTGCCTGTGAATCCCAGCCCCTCAGTGTCTTCTGATTTATTCACACTGCGGGGCTGGGATTCACAGGGAGGGCGGCCGCACAGGCGCAGTATATACATCACATAGGATTCACTGATACTGCGGTGTATTGATAACAGAAAACACTGGGACTAATGTAAATACATCACATAGGAGACACTACAACTCTGCAGAAGGCAGAGGTGAAACAGCAGAAGAGTACTGGTCTGGTAAGCATCAGCTCATTCTTAATATGGTCTAAAATACTACACGTTATTATAAGAACTAATCTCACAATGTCTCAGGAAATAATGAACTACGCAATTATGGGCCTAATGGCTCTATATATTTAATAGAGGTACCTTATGTATGTATTAACTATTCTTTGTATAAATGCATTTGCTATATTCATTATAAATGTCAGATTTTTTTTTTACCTTGTACAATGCACCTTATTTAAAATGGGATTTAACAATTAATGAACCTGTGAAACTACTTCTATTGTGAGTGTTTTGTGCATAAAACTGTACATATGGATCTCGTTCCCTTTAACCCCTTTACCCCCAAGGGTGGTTTGCACGTTAATGACCGGGCCAATTTTTACAATTCTGACCACTGTCCCTTTGTGAGGTTATAACTCTGGAACGCTTCAACGGATCCCAGTGATTCTGACATTGTTTTCTCGTGACATATTGTACTTCATGACAATGGTAAAAATTCTTTGATAGTACCTGCGTTTATTTGTGAAAAAAACGGAAATTTGGCGAAAATTATGAAAATTTCGCAATTTTCCAACTTTGAATTTTTATGCAATTAAATAACAGAGATATGTCACACAAAATACTTAAGTAACATTTCCCACATGTCTACTTTACATCAGCACAATTTTGGAACCCAAATTTTTTTTTGTTAGGGAGTTATAAGGGTTAAAAGTTGACCAGCAATTTCTCATTTCTACAACACCATTTTTTTTTAGGGACCACATCTCATTTGAAGTCATTTTGAGGGGTCTATATGATAGAAAATACCCAAGTGTGACACCATTCTAAAAACTACACCCCTCAAGGTGCTCAAAACCATATTCAAGAAGTTTATTAACCCTTCTGGTGCTTCACAGGAATTTTTTGAATGTTTAAATAAAAATGAACATTTAACTTTTTTTCACAAAAAATTTAATTCAGCTCCAATTTGTTTAATTTTACCAAGGGTAACAGGAGAAAATAGACCCCAAACATTGTTGTACAATTTGTCCTGAGCACGACAATACCCCACATGTGGGGGTAAACCACTGTTTGGGCGCATGGCAGAGCTCGGAAGCGAAGAAGCGCCATTTGACTTTTCAATGCAAAATTGACTGGAATTGAGATGGGACGCCATGTTTCGTTTGGAGAGCCCCTGATGTGCCTAAACATTGAAACCCACCACAAGTGACACCATTTTGGAAAGTAGACCCCTTATGGAACTTATCTAGATGTGTGGTGAGCACTTTGACCCACCAAGTCCTTCACAGAAGTTTATAATGTAGAACCGTAAAAATAAAAAATCATATTTTTTCACAAAAATTAACTTTCCGCCCCCAATTTTTTATTTTCCCAAGGGTAAGAGAAGAAATTGGACCCCAAAAGTTGTTGTACAATTTGTCCTGAGTACGCTGATAGCCCATATGTGGGGGTAAACCACTGTTTGGGCGGATGGGAGAGCTCGGAAGGGAAGGAGCGCCATTTGACTTTTCAATGCAAAATTGACAGGAATTGAGATGGGACGCCATGTTGCGTTTGGAGAGCCACTGATGTGCCTAAACATTGAAACCCCCCACAAGTGACACCATTTTGGAAAGTAGACCCCCTAAGGAACTTATCTAGAGGTGTGGTGAGCACTTTGACCCACCAAGTGCTTCACAGAAGTTTATAATGCAGAGCCGTAAAAATAAAACAAAAATTTTTTCCCACAAAAATTATTTTTTAGCCCCCAGTTTTGTATTTTCCCGAGGGTAACAGGAGAAATTGGACCCCAAAATTTGTTGTCCAATTTGTCCTGAGTGCGCTGATACCCCATATGTGGGGGGGAACCACTGTTTGGGCGCATGGGAGGGCTCGGAAGGGAAGGAGCTCCATTTGGAATGCAGGCTTAGATGGAATGGTTTGCAGGTGTCACATTGCATTTGCAGAGCCCCTAATGTACCGAAACAGTAGAAACCCCCCACAAGTGACACCATTTTGGAAACTAGACCCCCTAAGGAACTCATCTAGATGTGTTGTGAGAGCTTTGAACCCCCAAGTGTTTCACTACAGTTTGTAACGCAGAGCCGTGAAAATTGAAAAAAAAAAATCTTTCCCCCAAAAATTATTTTTTAGCCCCCAGTTTTGTATTTTCCCGAGGGTAAGAGGAGAAATTTGACCCCAAAAGTTGTTGTCCAATTTGTCCTGAGTACGCTGATACCCCATATGTTGGGGGGAACCACCGTTTGGGCACATGGGAGGGCTCGGAAGGGAAGGAGTGCCATTTGGAATGCAGACTTAGATGGAATGGTCTGCAGGCGTCACATTGCGTTTGCAGAACCCCTAATGTACCTAAACAGTAGAAATCCCCCACAAGTGACCCCATATTGGAAACTAGACCCCCATGGAACTTATCTATATGTGTTGTGAGAACTTTGAACCCCCACGTGTTTCACTACAGTTTATAACGCAGAGCCGTAAAAATAAAAAATCTTTTTTTTTCCCCACAAAAATTATTTTTTAGCCCCCAGTTTTGTATTTTCCCAGGGGTAACAGGAGAAATTGGACCCCAAAAGTTGTTGTCCAATTTGTCCTGAGTACGCTGATACTCCATATGTTGGGGTAAACCCCTGTTTGGGCACACGGGAGAGCTCGGAAGGGAAGAAGCACTGTTTTACTTTTTCAACGCAGAATTGGCTGGAATTGAGATCGGACGCCATGTCGCGTTTGGAGAGCCCCTGATGTGCCTAAACAGTGGAAACCCCCCAATTATAACTGAAACCCTAATCCAAACACACCCCTAACCCTAATCCCAACAGTAACCCTAACCACACCTCTAACCCTAATCCCAACCCTATTCCCAACTGTAAATGTAATCTAAACCCTAACCGTAACTTTAGCCCCAACCCTAACTGTAGCCTTAACCCTAGCCCCAACCCTAACTTTAGCCCCTACCCAAACTGTAGCCCTAACCCTAGCCCTAACCATAGCCCTAACCCTAACCCTAACTTTAGCCCCAACCCTAACTGTAGCCCTAACCCTAGCCCTAACCCTAGCCCTAGCCCTAACCCTAACCCTAGCCCTAACCCTAGCCCTAATGGAAAAATGGAAATAAATACATTTTTTTAATTTTTCCCTAACTAAGGGGGTGATGAAGGGGGGTTTGATTTACTTTTATAGCGGGTTTTTTAGCGGATTTTTATGATTGGCAGTCGTCACACACTGAAAGACGCTTTTTATTGCAAAAAATATTTTTTGCGTTACCACATTTTGAGAGCTATAATTTTTCCATATTTTGGTTCACAGAGTCATGTGAGGTCTTGTTTTTTGCGGGACGAGTTGACGTTTTTATTGGTAACATTTTCGGGCACGTTACATTTTTTGATCGCTTTTTATTCTGATTTTTGCGAGGCAGAATGACCAAAAACCAGCTATTCATGAATTTCTTTTGGGGGAGGCGTTTATACCGTTCCGCGTTTGGTAAAATTGATAAATCTGTTTTATTCTTCGGGTCAGTACGATTACAGCGACACCTCATTTATATCTTTTTTTATGTTTTGGCGCTCTTATACGATAAAAACTATTTTATAGAAAAAATAATTATTTTTGCATCGCTTTATTCTCAGGACTATAACTTTTTTTTTTTTTTTTGCTGATGATGCTGTATGGAGGCTCGTTTTTTGCGGGACAAGATGACGCTTTCAGCGGTATCATGGTTATTTATATCTGTCTTTTTGATCGCGTGTTATTCCACTTTTTGTTCGGCGGTATGATAATAAAGCGTTGTTTTTTGCCTCTTTTTTTTTTTTTCCTTACGGTGTTTACTGAAGGGGTTAACTAGTGGGCCAGTTTTATAGGTCGGGCCGTTACGGACGCGGCGATACTAAATATGTGTACTTTTATTGTTTGTTTTTTTTATTTAGATAAAGAAATGTATTTAGGGGAATAATATTTTTTTTTTTTTCATTATTTAGGAATATTTTTTTTTATTTTTTTTTTTACACATTTTGAAAATTTTTTTTTTTACTTTTTTACATTGTCCCAGGGGTGGACATCACAGATCAGTGATCTGACAGTGTGCACAGCACTCTGTCAGATCACTGATCTGACATGCAGCGCTGCAGCCTTCACAGTGCCTGCTCTGAGCAGGCTGTGTGAAGCCACCTCCCTCCCTGCAGGACCCGGATCCGCGGCCATCTTGGATCCGGGGCTGGAGGAAGCAGGGAGGGAGGTAAGACCCTCGCAGCAACGCGATCACATCGCGTTGCTGCGGGGGGCTCAGGGAAGCCCGCAGGGAGCCCCCTCCCTGCGGGAAGCTTCCCTATACCGCCGGCACATCGCGATCATCTTTGATCGTGGTGTGCCAGGGGTTAATGTGCCGGGGCCGGTCCGTGACCGCTCCTGGCACATAGTGCCGGATGTCAGCTGCGATAAACAGCTGACACCCGGCCGCGATCGGCGGCGCTCCCCCCATGAGCGCCGCCGATCGCGCTGGACGTACTATCCCGTCCGTGGTCATGGGGGCCCACCCCACCTCGACGGGATAGTACGTCCCATGTCAGAAAGGGGTTAAGATTATTTTGTTTGGAGTGTTCCATTTCCAATCATTGTAATTGTTTGCATTAAATATGTAAAATAAAATGTGTTTTGATCTATTCTGGTAGTGGCTGTATTTTGTAGGATATATGTCTGCGGTATACGTTGGTGACAGCAGCTCTACGACACTGCTCTTTTTCTTATCTAATGATTGCCATCGATAAATCAATGTGATCAGACTCTCCTAACTTGAGTCTTTGTTCCCCTAAACCCTCTCCTCCTAATATCTTTATGTAATGAAGGGGATGTGGCAGGTTTTCTTTATTTGAATATTGGACGAGTTATAACTACTGAAGGGTCTTACCTTCATCACTGCCAGCATCTCCTGTAAAGTGAATAAAAAGTAACTATTACAATCCTGTAACTTTGCGCTAAGTTTGAAAAACTAGTTGGATCATTAGAAGTGGTGGTGTATATTTAATAATTAATAAAAAATTGGAAATCCAAACATATATTATTGCTGCAGCAATGTAAACATTTAAAAGGTTGTTCCACTACTTTTATATAGAGGATTTATCCTTAAGATAAGTTATCAATATCATATTGGTGGGGGTCCAGCACACCGCAGCCCCACCAGTCAGCTGTTTACTGTGCTGTGGATGAGGGTTGTGAACATTTATGGAGCTAAACAGCACAGTGCCATTTACTGTGTAGTGGCGGCTGTTCGGTACTGCAGATTTGATCCTAATATTGGTGAACAAAAGTAATAATAATAATAATAATAATAATCTTTATTTTTATATAGCGCTAAC
Organism: Ranitomeya imitator; assembly: GCF_032444005.1. NCBI lineage: Eukaryota > Metazoa > Chordata > Amphibia > Anura > Dendrobatidae > Ranitomeya > Ranitomeya imitator. The sequence goes on from NC_091288.1 coordinate 58,465,737, forward strand.
ATATTCCGCAGCGCTTTACACACATTATCATTGCTGTCCCCATTGGGGCTCACAATCTAAATTCCCTGTCTTTGGAATGTGGGAGGAAACCAGAGTGCCCGGAGGAAACCCACGCAAACACGGAGAGAACATACAAACTCTTTGCAGATGTTGTCCTTAGTGGGGCTTGAACCCAGGACTCCAGCGCTGCAAGGCTGCTGTGCTAACCACTGCGCCACCGTGCTGCCCCAAAAGTGCTCAGATAAGGGTCTTCGGCGTGCTCGAAACATTTGTTTGAGTCCCCGCGACTGTAGGTCTTGAGGCTGTTCAACAGCCGCAACACATGATGGGATTACCTGTTTGTTAGGCAATCCCTGCATATGTTGCGGCTGTCGAACAACCGCGAGACATGCAGCCACGGGGACTCAAACAAATGTTTCAAGCACGCCAAAGTCACTCTGTTAGCACCCGAGCATGCTCGGAAAACACCTTATCCCAGCACACTCGCTCACCACTTGTTCCTATTAATTCAAATTGAGAACACCTGATCGCGTGGGATATCCCAAATATCGGGATATCCCAATATCTTCCCTCACGTAATCTCTGATCCTCCCAAGACCTCCTACTCTCCTCCACACTTATTCGTTCCTCACACAACCGCCTCCAAGATTTCTCCCGAATATCCCCCATCCTCTGGAATACCACGCCTCAACCCGTCCGATTATCCACCACCCTCGGATCCTTCAGACGGAACATGAAAACCCATCTCTTCAGGAAACCCTACAGCCTGCAATAACCATTCTGCCGTGTTACCAAGCGCCAGAGCTGCCACGTCACCAGCTGCCAGAGCTGCCGCCTCACCAACCAACGAGCTGCCACCTCACCAACCACCGAGCTGCCGCCTCACCAACCACCCGAGCTGCCGCCTCACCAACCACCCGAGCTGCCGCCTCACCAACCACCCGAGCTGCCGCCTCACCAACCACCCGAGCTGCCGCCTCACCAACCACCCGAGCTGCCGCCTCACCAACCACCCGAGCTGCCGCCTCACCAACCGCCCAAGCTGCCGCCTCACCAACCACCAGAGCTGCAGCACCCAGACCTCCTGTCTCTTCCCCATTATCCCATAGAATGCAAGTCCGCAAGGACAGGGTCCTCTCCCCTCTGTACCAGTCTGTCATTGTAAATTTGTTTACTGTTAACGATATCTATAACCCTGTATGTAATCCCTTTCTCATGTACAGCACCATGGAATTAATGGTGCTATATAAATAATAATAATAATAACAATAATAACGAGTGTTGGACCCCCACCAATCTTATAGTATTTTCAATAACTTATTTGCTACTATTAGAGCAACCCTCACCGCTAGGTTTTGCTGGTCTTCTCTCTCGAAGTTTTGAGGCTGATGGTCGTGAAGTTTTGGATTGTGCAAGGTGCTTCTAAATAATAATAAAAAAAAAATTATTGAAAACTGTTGAAATGCAAAAACCTTACAACTATAATTTACGTACAAACATAGGGGAACTGGGAAACTGCAAATATGTAAACTATGATCTAGATTTGCCGAGAGAATCTTGATAATTAATCTACCTCTTCTCCAGCCGGAGAGGGCTCCACGGACAATGAAAAAACAAAACACAACAATTACAAACTATAGGATACAATGAAGTACACGCACACTGCCATCAGATGAGCAGCAAAGCAATAACATCTATTCCTTACTAACCGCACCACTATGAGCCGGCTTATTGCACTGGACCCGACAAGCTGTTTTTCAATATGGAGTTGCACCGTTTCCCTTTTCCTAATTAACATCAATTTTTAATGAAAATCTAAAATCAGTACATGTAAACTATCCTTTAACTAGAGCTGAATATTTATGCTGTAATAAACTTTTATTTCTTGGAGACTGAGGGACCTGCTTAAGGCCAATACAGCTAATCTTACCCCAAGTCTCTGGAGGGCTGCGGACAATTGTGCAGCCCTCTATGCACATTATAAGTGAACATGGTGGAGGCAGCACTAGGCTACATCTACCTCTTTATCTGAGATGACTTTGTCTTCCCCTGTGACGACCTCTGAGGTTTTCCTTATAGATTCCTGGGATTCTTTATGCTGGAAGACAGATCTCTGAGAAGTTAGTAACAGAGCTTATGGATAATTTGGAGAAATCCCACTTAGAACAAGCAAACATACCGTGTTTTCCCCAAAATAAGGGTCTTAGATTATTATTTTTCTCCAAAAGATGGGTTCGGCTGGTTACACATTTGCGGTTGTGTCCGCAGCATTTCTGATGCATACATCCACATGCGTCTTGATTTCATGTTTAACATTGTAGATGCAGGTGCATCCGTTTGCCCACGTGTGCTTACGCATGCGTCTTTTCGCGGTGTGCGACAGGGAGCGGCTAGCGCACCATGTTGCAATTTTTGAGGTGGCAAATTTCCGTCAAATATGCGCAGGCATGTGCATGCAGAGGAGTGCATAAAAAAATCGCATAACTGTCTATGGGAGCATGCGTTCGATGCGCTTCCGTACTTCGGACTGCACATGTCCAGAAACTTATTTAGACACGCCCTCCTGAAAATATTGAACGCATGCGCATAAAAAGCGCAAACGCATGCAAAAAATGCATGCAAACGCAGCGTTTTTTTTCCCGTCATGCGTAAGCTGATGTGGGTAAAAAATGCTGCGTTGGCACGCGGTTGCGGACAAAACGCTGCGGACTCAACCGCAAATGTGAAACTAGCCTTAGGGCTTAATTCAGGGGAGGTCTTATTTTTTCCCCAAAAAACAACAACTTGAATTTAATCTTGAATAAAAAAACAAAACAAAAACATTTATTCAGATATAAACATATCAAAACACACACATACACACACTTAAAATCCATGATGCCACTTAGGGTATGTTTCCACGTTCAGGAAACGCTGAGTTTTTGACGCAGCGTTGAGCCGCAGCGTCAAAAACGCAGCGTCCAGATGTTACAGCATAGTGGAGGGGATTTCATGAAATCCTGTCTCCACTATGCATTAAAAGACGTATGCGGCAGACCCGCGAAAACGGACATGTGGCGGGTCTTAAGAACGCAGCATGTCCTTACATTGCAGAAACAACGCAAGGACAGCACAGGTGACCTGCCAGGGACCTCAGATGCAGATCTGGTCAGGATTTTACCTGCATAAAAGCCTGACCAAATCCTGATGCAATCCTGAACGTGGACACATACCCTAAAGGTCCTGGAACAATCTTAACCTTGGACCAGAAACGCTGGTGGTCCCTATGAGAGTGGGGGTCCAGGGCAATAGCCCAGTTAACCTCTGACCCAACAGCGGCCCTGACTGTAATTAGGGTTTATTTGTTACGTGGGGCTTATATCTCAAGAATACTCCAAAAATCCTGTAAGATCATGCTAGGACTTATTTTCGGGATAGGTCCTTATTTTATGGGGAAAGAGTCCACACGGTCCCAGAGATATGGACCTTTTTATTTAGCTATTTTTTTCACTAAAGAGGCATGTTTGCCAACACTCTGTTGGTAATGACCATAAACAATAGGCCAAAACTTCTGGATAAAAAAAAAAAATAATGACTACTCAAGGTGAGCCAGAACAGAGGACTTTCGCCTGGATGACAGATCCTAGAAGACTGCATTGCTGTTGACTTAACTGCTGAGTGCCAACTCCTGATCACTTGTGTGGAATGAAAACCAACATCTTGAATAATGGCGAATACGTGATAAAGGTGGAGCAAAAATCAGAATAGAAGCTCTGACACTGGAATCTCTAATATTACTCAGCAATGAAGATTAAAGAAAAAAAACATGAACGATTATCGGTAAATCTCACCGCTTTGCTTCTATGCATATTAATGCACTTATTTATTAAATGCCATATGAAGTCTGCAGTCTCTGGTAGAACAAGATATACATTGGGTATAAGGAGAAATGTGCACAATTAGGCCTAAAAGAGTTGTAATAAAGGGACTATTGAGACAGTGAGCATCTGCTATGATACAAAGCATGCCGCTGAGCCCCAGCATTCTGCCGTACTTGATATTTAACAATTAGTGAAAACTAGAGTTTCCTATAGATATGACTCAGCGCACTGTCACACTCCACAATTAATTATTTTCTGACTCTGATGTTTGCGAAGCTGTGGCCTGAATACGTTTGGTCTGCTGCTTAGTAACACACTGCAATTAGTGAGAAATGCAGGTCGACCGCCAAACTCGGGTGTAAATCTGGACGGCTTACTCATTGAGCCAGCTGTGCATATAGATACACATGACCAGACTTGCTCTCCAGCACCAGAGAGGGGCGGTAAATTAGGCTGCCGCTCCCCAGTACAGGCATACCTAACCAATCAATGTGCTACTGCAAATCTGAAGAATCAGAAGGAAACCAATCCTGGCAGAGAACTGCTGTAACACTAATGCAACCTTGTTAACCCCTGCTGGTCATACAATAAAAGGCATTATCAGAGCACAATGGGTTTTTGTTTCTTTTAGCATCGTGTGTCTAGTTTAACGTGGACATTTAAACATATTCATGTGCATACCTTTCGTTCTGTCCTTTCCTCATCTTGCAGCTTGTCATCTCTTCCACGTTCCTTCCTTCTTTCCCTCTCAGGGTCTCTCTCCCTTTTGCGCTCTTTTTCCCTATCTCGGTTCCGCGTCTTTTCTTGCTCCCGTTCCCTACTACGCTCCCCATGATCACTGTCCCGCTCACGATTGCGATGATCTGAATCCTTCTCTTTGACCAGACTCCGTTCCTGGTCTCTGTCTCGCTCTCTCACTTTCTCTCTCGCTCTGTCCTTCTCTTTTCCATGACTCCCTTCACTACGTCTCTCCCTTTCCTTGCCCTTCTCTCGCTCAGACTTGTCTTTACTTCTATCTTTATCAGTATCTGATCGGGACTCACGCGCTCTGTTCTTTTCCTTCTCATTTTTCTCTCCCTCTCTTAAACCATCTCTCTCCGTCTCCCCATTTCTCTCCCTTTCTTTCCGTCTTTCCCGTTCTTTTTTCTCTTCCTCTTTCAGTTGTTGCCTGTCCTTCCTATCTCTGCTTCCACTTCTTTCTCTGATTTCAGTTTCTCTTTTGTCCTAAAAAGTGGAACAAAAGAAAAATGGTAACAAAAGGCATTATATCATGAACATTATATGGCAAATGATTTGTCTGAAATTCAGATCTATTTAAAAGTGACGCCCATTAAAAGGGTTCTCTGGGACTAACGTATTAATGACGTAGCCATTGAATAGGCCATCAATGTGGGATTGATGGGGGTCATGGACAACCCCTTCAAACCATGTGACGTAACGACTAGAAGTCAACTTCACTCCATTTACAAGTACATTACTTCAGAGAGATGGAGGGAGGAGGGTTGGCTGACTGGCTCATCCAATAGCTAAGTCAGCCTTCTCAGTCAATGACTTGGACTTCGCTACTGAAATAAGCCAGCCAGCCCCCTTCAAACACACCACTAGTCACATGTCAATTCAGGAAACTCTTCCTCTGTCAAAACAATGCTGAAAGTGAAGGTCCTAGGATCGTTAACATCTTGAGAAAGGGGTAGTTTTCTTAAAGGGAATCTGTCACCACATTTGAGCTATATAAACTATTAAATATGGGAAATACAGGTTATAGACCTCTGAAAAAAAGTTCTACCTGTAGGTGTCATATCACATGTCTTGTTGTGAATAAATAATCTTTTATCAATTTATATAAATGATCTCTTCCAGGCTCTGGGGAGGACGTTACCTGGAAGATAACTCTGCCTCCAGAGCTAATTATACATGAAGGAGAGTTACCAGTGTGAGTCAAGTGACTAATGTAGAAAAGGAGAAATGAATCTTGTGTTCTTGAAAACACATTTTTGCTTCCCTCTACGCTCTGCTGTATTTCAACAATGTCACAACCCTGTCTGCCTGTGAGATAGAAGTTGAAGCTGAGAGGAACCTGCAGATGTGTCAGGTATAATCACACACACTCTGCAATAAGATCAGGAGAGCAGAGAGCGGCCATCACACAAGTAACCATCACACTGGTAACTCCCCCTTCATGTAAAATAAGCTCTGGGGGAAGAGTTATCTTCCAGGCAGCGTCCGCCCCATAGCCTGGAAGAGGTCATTTATTTAAAGTGATAAAAGATGAATTTCTCAGCAACAAGACATCTGATGTGAGGCAATCATGTAAGTGTTTTTTTCAGCAATCTATAACCTCTATGCCCATATTAATAATTTAGATAGGTCAAATGTGGTGACAGATTCCCTTTAATTTATGCAAGCCATTTGTGAGTTTCATGTTTTTTTGCACTCACATTAAAACAGGAAGCTGAATAACCTCATTTAAAAAGTCACTTATCGGTAGTCTTGGTTGCATGGCCTCTTTTAATTGACATACAATGTTAGTACATATTTTATCAATCCTTAGGACTTCATGTCTATCACTTCATAAATGACTGTATCAAAGTTTCTGCCCTGCACAGCAAATTCCCATCAGTGACTCTAACCTACTTCTTTCTCCTTGTGACTTCGCCTCTCTTCATCCTTTGCTTCTCTGTTCTCTTTATCTTGAGATTTGGAACTTGATGGGGGCTTGCCTTTCGGGTCTACTTTTTCTCCTGATAATATCCGCTTTACGGCATCATCACTGGACAGCTGGTTAAAAAGAATGTAGGGTACATGGTGTGACCACAGCATAATGCTGCCAAAAAACTGCTGATCGTACATGGGATGTATACATGTAGATTATTATTTCTGAACCCTCATGTAATAGCCATAGTGTAGAGTGGCGGGTAAGGGTATCTTCTGTCCCCACTCATTGCATGGACATCCTATTTCTCATTCATTCTAATGGGTTTCATATGCAAACTGCCTCTTCAGAGAAGAAAAACTCTAGCGCCAACTATTGTAAGTAGCAATCTCAAAAGTCTACATTGAACCTTTACCCAGCCTTGCCACATGACTAAGGATAAAAGCCAAACCAGAATCTCAATATGCAGACACGTGTTATGGGGTGTTGCCTCTCCTCAGTGCGAAACACATATCTCATGCTTTGCACTGAAGATGGGCAACACCATGAAACACATGTCTGCAAACTGAGATTCTGGTTGGGCTTTTGTCCTAAGACATGGCGCAAGGCTCGTTATGGCCGATATTGATTTTTAGGATTGCTACTTCCAATTGATGGAGCTAGAGTTCAAGTCCTCTTCCTTTATGGAGAGACAATCTGCATATTTAATTCTCAGAAGAGCATTGGACAGTCTATAAACCTCATTTCCCTGGCAGGTTAGGCATGTCATTCTCCATAAGGAGAAATATTACCTACTAGACCACAATAGGCGTCATATAATGCGTAATTTCTCCTTTAGAGGTGCTGCAGAGAAATAAAACAAGAGGGAGCAACTACTTTAACCCTACCGATCCAACCAGAAGAGGTTGGCAATCATTGTCACTCCCACAGACAAGTGGTAGCACATGTGAACCTGGTCACTACATTCAACTCCTCCAGGAGGCGACATGGACATGAATCCCATTTTGGCAAATCAGGAGGGGCAGGCAGCTAAATCTACCTAGTAGATAAGTGATCAATTTTGCAGGCGGAAATCCATGTTCATGTAAACTAGCAGAGTTCTCGGGTGACATCAGCACTTACTTTACTCAGGCAGCATTTTCCTATGGCTTGTAGGAACTCATTGGTCTTGTCTGGTTCATGTCCCGCCACAATACGAGCTGGCTTGACCGAAAGCGGCTCCCCGGAGACCAGAATGACGACATCTATTGCCTTCTGTAAGAAGCTGATTTTGGCGTCTTTATCCTAAGAATGAAGAACACAGAAAAAATAAAGGGTTGTCCTTCTAGAATGTGACTGCAGATTTGTGAATACTTCCAACGCATGCATTGTGAGTATTCGCTAGTGTCTGCACTGGGAACGGCGGTCAAGGATGCGATATGCATACTCCCGGCCAGGACTCGGCTAGGGGGCTCAGCCCAGCTTGTCAGTTGAGGGTACGACACCCCGCAGGATGCAGGCAGAGGAGACTGAAAATCTGAGCAGACTGCTGTCACTCACAGATGGATCCCTGCCCCCACTAATGACATACGCTACTCAGTACGTCCGATTCAGATTTCCAGACCAGAAGTAGCAGAGCTGGAATCACAGCAGACTAGATGACCCACGTAGGGATGATAGGCACAGGGCAGGTGGGTGTATGTAAGAAAACCGATGGTTAGGAAGGGTTAGGACATAGGAAAGCGAGTGAAATTAGTAGTGGAAAACCTCTTTAAAGGACAGTCAAAAGTACTGGAAGAATCCACATAAGAGTCCGGATAATGCACTCTGGAAAATCTAAGCTGGCCCGTTACCTGGCAGGACGGCCCACAAGAGCAGAGATGGCAGGCGCTACACACTAATAGACTGGAGCACAGAATGGATGACGGACAAACTCTGTAAAGACCTTAGTCTTACCGGTCTTCAGATTAGTACAGCTTAAATCTGCGCTGACTGACCTGCATTTACACTGGAAAGGATTAGACATCATCATTTCTAGACCATTTGTTGCAGCAACACAGACCCTGGCTGCAACTTTGTTGCATGGACAATAATGATAAAGAAGATGACGACAAATTGCATCATGGGTACATGGCTGAGAATAAAGCCAGCAGCGTTCCCAGGGTCACTCACAGTCGCTCATTTATGGCAAAAGCCATACTGTATTTTAACCTCTGCTTAAAGTGAACCACCTGTCATGTCAAGAAATGCTAATTACCTGCAGATATAGGGTTAATCTGTAGGTGAACAGTCTTAAAATTATGCCTGCCTTAATAAACGACCCCTCAGCAGCAGTTGGCTTACAGTCATCGGGGCAGTGCAGGAAGCCGTTACCGGACAAAGAGAGCGCACTGTCATCACTTTTTGGCACTTGTGATTGACAGCTTGCTCTGCAGACATGGTGGAGAAAAGGCTGTTAATCAAAGATTCAAGGAGTGATTAAAGCCTGCTCATTGTATACTGAGCGGTGACAGCAACAGGTCCCTGCACCGCCCCAATGACTGCAATTTATCAGTTACAGGGAGAATATCAATCCCTTATTTCCCTATAGCTGCGCTTCCAGCAAGGCAGGCATGATTATAACACCATTACCTACAGATTGACCTTATACCTGTAGGTAAAAAGCGCTTCCCCAGATGACATTGGTCTGAGTTTTAGTTTTTGTCAGATGAGAAACAAAGAAGATACACCAAGGTTACTTACTGGTAGCCGGTTTTTCCAGAACCCATGACGGCACACCTGAGAGAGGGGATCCGCCCAGCCAGGACAGGAAACCCTACTGAAAATAAAAGGGCGGTACCTCTCGGTCGCTTCAGTTGGTTTTCAGAGCATGAGAGGCCCCCCTGGTTAGTACACATGGCAATCCAACACCACATCATATTAACTAAAAACACCCAAAACACTAGTGCACACCGAAAGGGTGATAAAGGGGGGGAATATACGGGTGCCATCATGGGTTCCGGAAAAACTGGCTACCAGTAAGTAACCTTGGTGTTTTCCCTTCCCCCATGACGGCACACCTGAGGGACTTTTGTAGAAAGAAAAAACCTTAGGGAGGGACCACCGCTTGGAGTACCCTTCTACCAAAGGTTAGGTCAGCAGAGGAGGAAAGGTCTGGCCGGCAGTGTTTGAAAAAAGTCGAGGGTGAGGACCAGGTAGTGGCCTTGCAAATTTGGTCATTTGATACCTCAGCCTTCTCTGCCCAGGAGGTAGCCATAGCTCTGGTGGAGTGAGCCTTGATGCCGTCAGGAACCGGAGTGCCACTTGCAGAATAGGACAGACTAATGGCCTCCCTGATCCATCTAGCAATGGTACTTTTAGCTACCCCACACCCCTTTTTACTACCCTGAAAGGCTACAAATAGGGTTTGATCTTTCCTCCACTGACTAGTCATGGTCATGTATTGTAACATGGATCTCCTCACATCTAACATATGGAACTTTTGTTCCCCCAGATTTTTAGGATTATTACAAAATGATGGTAACGTAATCTCCTGACTCCTATGAAATTTTTGGACTACTCTGGGGAGATACGCTGGATCTGGTCTTAGGATTATCCTGTCATCAAGAATCTGAGTGTAAGGAGGGCATATTGATAGAGCTTGTAAATCACCTACCCTACGGGCCGATGTTAGGGCTACTAGTAGGACTGTTTTTTAGGGTGAGCAATTTAGGTGATATGTCCTGCAAAGGCTCAAAAGGATCTTTGGTTAAAGCCTCCAAGACCAGATTTAGATCCCAAGAAGGAATTTTGGGGATAATAACCGGTCTAGACCTGCCACAGGATTTTATAAATCGTGAAACCCACCTATTAGATGCTAGGTTGCAATTATATAGGGCCCCTAGGGCTGAAACCTGAACCTTAAGGGTGCTAGTTGCTAACCCTAGTTGTAAACCCGCTTGTAGAAATTCTAGGATGGGACCCACTGGAGCTACATCCCCTAACGGTTCACCCAACAAGTCTAAAAATTTCTTCCAGGTCCTACCGTAGATTCTGGATGTTATAGGCTTCCTGCTTTTTAACAGGGTGGAGATTAACCCTGGGGAGAATCCCTGGAGACTCAGTAACGCCCTCTCAAATTCCAGGCTGCCAGATGGAAGCCCTTCACCTGAGAGTGGGTCACTGGGTTAACAGGTCCGCTCTGGCAGGATCCACGGGTCTGTTAGCGACATCTGGATTAGAAGGGAGAACCATGGTCTTCTTGGCCAGAATGGAGCGATGAGTATTATTTTCGCTCGGTCTTCTCTGATTTTCCGGACTACTGTTGGAATCATCACTATCGGGGGAAATGCGTAAGCCAGAGAGAATTTCCACGGTATTAGTAGGGCATCTACCGCGAAAGGATGTTCCTTTGGGTTCAGTGATCAGAACTTTTTTACTTTCTTGTTGTGTGAGGTGGCAAATAGGTCTATCTCTGGTGTACCCCAGGCCTGTACTATTTGTTGAAATACTCCAGGATTCAGGGACCACTCCCCTTGTCTCAGAATTCTGCGACTCAGAAAATCTGCCCGTGAGTTCTCTACACCCCTTATGTGTAGTGCTGTTAGGGAAGATAGGTGTTGTTCCGCCCAATGAAATAGTAAATTTGACACCTCCATGAGGTTCCAAGACCTCGTCCCCCCTTGGTGATTGATGTAGGCCACTACTGCTCGATTGTCTGTCATAATTCGAGCATGGCGGCCCTGGAGCAGGGGAAGAAAATGTTTCAAGGACTTTTCTACTGCCCATAGTTCTTTTACGTTTGAGCCATAGTTCTTTTCTTGGGAGGACCAAGTTCCTTGAACTGAATGGGATCTTAAGTGAGCTCCCCAACCTAAACCGCTTGCATCGGTCGTGATGATGTCCTCGACCGGTTTCTGCCACTGGACTCCCATAGTGAGATGTTCCTCTATGGTCCACCAGACTAAGGAATCTCTTACATCCCGATGAAGACATAGATTTCCTTCCAAACGCCCTTTTAACAGTCTTTGGGCTGACAAAACTTCCCACTGTAGTTGTCTCAGGTGGAATTGTGCCCACCCTACGGCCGGAATGCAAGATGTTAACGAGCCTATTAGGGACATCGCTTTTCTTAGGGTCATCTCGGGTTGGTGTATTGCTGCAGTGGTCAAGTTGATTATTTTGGCTACTTTGTTTTCCGGGAGGAGGCAGAGCTGACGTTCTGAATCTAGTATTAACCCTAGGAAGGACTGTACCTTCACTGGAACTAATTTCGATTTGGGAACATTTATCATCCAACCCAGCTCTATTAGAGTTGATGTCCTTACCATTATCTGATGGGAGCAATCGGCCTCTGTCTTCCCTATCACAAGAAAATCGTCCAAATACGGGACAATCACGACATTCCGGGAACGGAGATATGACATTACCTCTGCCATCACCTTGGTGAAGACCCTGGGAGCTGTAGATAGGCCAAATGGAAGGGCTGTATATTGGTAATGTTTCACTTGGTTTTGTATGTAGAGAGCCACTCTCAAGTATCTCCAGTATCCGCGATGTATTGGAATATGGTAATACGCCTCCTTCAAGTCTATTACTGCCATGAAGCAGTGAGGAAACAAAAGCTTTGTGGTTGTATTGATGGACTCCATCTTGAAGGAGTGATTGTCTATTGAATGGTTGAGTTTTCTTAGGTTGATTATGGTTCTCCATGAAATATCGGGTTTTTGTATCAGAAAGAGGGGGGAGTAAAACCCCCTTCCTATTTCCTGAACCGGGACTTCTTGCAAGACATTTTTTTTAATTAGACCAAGGACTTCTGTTTCTAGAGCTAGTTGTTCCTGCTGGATTTTCCTCCGAGGAGTTATTACAAAATTGTGCCTGGGTGGATGGATAAATTTTATTTTTAGGCCGTCTTTTATAATATTTAGAACCCAGGTGCTCGGGGAGATGTTTATCCAGGCTGGATAGAAGAGGGAAAGTCTTCCTCCAACCTGTGATGTAATGTCATTGGGGGGATTTTTTTGCCGAGGTAGAGGGCCCTTTGAACATATAGCCCGATCTCCTTTTATCTTTGAACTCCCAATTTCTCCTATGTCCTGGAGGTCTGCCTCTATTATATCTTCTCCAAAAAAAAGGTTTTTTAGGATCCTTAGGGAAGGTTGGAAAGGCTTTATTTTTGTCTCCTGCCTGTTCCAATATCTCTTCTAACTTTTTCCCAAAGAGGAGTTGACCGTCGCATGGGATGGAGCAAAGCTTATGTTTTGATGGCAAGTCTCCCGGACACCCTTTGAGCCATAAGGCTCTCCTGGCCGCGTTGGACAGGCCCGCTGCTCTAGCCGTTAACTTTGCAGAGTCTATGGAGGAATCTGCCAAGAAGGCTGCTGCCCCTTGAACTAGGGATATGTTTGCAAGAATGTCATTCCTAGGAACTTTATTCCTTAGCTGGTCTTCAATTTGTTGTAACCAGACCATAAGGGTGCGAGCTGTACAAGTTCCAGCTACAGCTGGTTTCAGGCCTCCTGCTGCAGCTTCCCAGATGTGTTTCAAGAACCCATCTGCTTTTTTGTCTAGTGGATCTTTTAGGACCCCTGAATCTTCTAACGAAAGGGATGATCTCCTCAAGGATTTGGCTACCGCACCGTCAATCTTAGGGATTTTCTCCCATGATTCTGAGTCTTTTTCTTCAAAAGGATATCTCCTTTTTGATGAAGAAGGTAGGGTACCCATTTTTTCAGGTTTCTTCCATTCTTTTTCGATCAATGCCTTAATTTTTGCATTGACCGGAAATGTTCGCTTCCTTTTTTCATCTTAACCGCCAAACATGACATCCTCAAGTGACCTAGGCGTTTTTTCCTCTTTAAGACCCATAGCAGTTCTGACCGCTTTAACTAATTTTTCTACATCCTCAGTTGGGAAACATGGACGCCCCCCTGTATCACTATCTGAGGAGGAATCTGAGGACTGGACAGAGGCGGAAGAGGTAGAGGGAGACCGGGATGATATTTGACTCCCTTGTTTCTGAGAGGCCTCCGAATCCGTAGACACTTTACGGCTTTTCCTCCCAGCTTTTTTGAGGGCCAATTTTAAGGAGTCTTTTATCTCTGCCTGAATTATGGCTTTGAGGCTCGTGGCAAAATTAGGGGTCTCTTCCTGAATAGTTTTATTAATACAGTCAGCGCAGAGGTCCTTCTGCCACTGAACTGCAAGCGGGGCTTTACAAAGGGCACATTCACGGTTCTTTGTTTTGCCGCTAGATTTCCTTGACCCCTAGTGATCAAACAGAAAAAATGGACCCTGTTACCATAAGGGTGACATTCACGAAGATCACTCACCACCGCCGACCGTTAAGGGTACCGATTTTGGAGGCTAGACAGATGCACGTGTAGTGTCCTTCCTGGACGCTGAAGAGTCTTGCCAGACGGGACGGCCGCCACTCCTACCACTTGAGCGGCTGCTCCTGTGCTGGTGGCTCGGCAAGGCATCTGATGAGAGCTCCTGACGCTGCTGCTGCTATAATGGCGGCGGCTGCTGCTGCTGCTGCTCCTGTTGTCCCACTTCCATGTTGAAGCTTGTGGACATGAGCGCGTCTTCTGTGGTCAGACACCCTTTTATGGGGGACCACTGCACTCCCCGCCTCCTCCGGTGCCCAATAGTGATCCCTCCCCTCCTCTGCCGCGTCGCCGGAGTCCCATTCCACCGGCCGGCATTTCTTCATGGGCGCCGCCATCTTGGATCCGGCGCCCTCCCCCGACGTCACACGGGCACGCCCATTCCCAGCGTGACGTCAGACGGGCGACCCGGAAGCGGCCGCCGCACCTAGACGCCGGCAGAGGGAGGAGGGCGGTGCGGCAGCCACGGAAGGAGCTGGAACCTCCGACCGTGCTGCAACAACGCCCGCTCGGACGCAGAGACCCGGGGGATCTGCGGACGGCGCTTCCAGACTCCCGAACCCAACACACAGGCACTGCCTGATTCTTCCACGCCGGGACGGGACCTGGGTAAGTGGAATCACCGCCGTGTTTCAGTATGAGGGTCCCTGTCAGGACAGGAAACCCAACTGAAGCGACCGAGAGGTACCGCCCTTTTATTTTCAGTAGGGTTTCCTGTCCTGGCTGGGCGGATCCCCTCTCTCAGGTGTGCCGTCATGGGGGAAGGGGAAAAAAAAGATTCTTCGCCTTTTCTTATCTACTGTGTTTCTCCAAAAATAAAACATACGGTACTTTGAAAATAAGTCCTGCCATGATTTTACAGGATTTTTGAAGTATGCTTGAAATATAAGCCCTACTCCAAAAACAAGCCCTAGATACACTCAGTGCCAGAGTTAGGCAGGGGGCAGGTGTGTGGGATGACAAACTGGGTAATTTCCCGGGGTCCCCAGTGTTTCTATTCCAAGGTTAAGCCTGCTTAATGATCTTTAGGGACATCAAGGTCATGTGACCATGAAGTCACAACAGGTCCTATTAACTTAGAGAGTAGAAAAACTGAAGAGGACACAGGCTGTTATGTACCATATGTGCAGTGTGTGTATAGTCACGTGTATGTATGTGTGTATGTGCAGTGTGTGTGTATAGTCACGTGTATGGAAGTGCAGTGTGTGTATAGTCACGTGTATGTATGTGCAGTATGTATATATTCGTGTATGTATGTGTGTATGTGCAGTGTGTGTATAGTCACGTGTATGTATGTGTGTATAGTCACGTGTATGTAAGTGCAGTGTGTGTATAGTCACGTGTATGTATGTGCAGTGTGTGTATAGTCACGTGTATGTAAGTGCAGAGTGTGTATAGTCACGTGTATGTATGTGCAGTGTGTGTATAGTCACGTGTATGTAAGTGCAGAGTGTGTATAGTCACGTGTATGTATGTGCAGTGTGTGTATAGTCACGTGTATGTAAGTGCAGAGTGTGTATAGTCACGTGTATGTATGTGCAGCGTGTGTATAGTCACGTGTATGTAAGTGCAGCGTGTGTATAGTCACGTGTATGTATGTGCAGCGTGTGTATAGTCACGTGTATGTAAGTGCAGAGTGTGTATAGTCACGTGTATGTATGTGCAGCGTGTGTATAGTCACGTGTATGTAAGTGCAGAGTGTGTATAGTCACGTGTATGTATGTGCAGCGTGTGTATAGTCACGTGTATGTAAGTGCAGTGTGTATAGTCACGTGTATGTATGTGTGTATGTACAGTGTGTGTGTATAGTCACGTGTATGTAAGTGCAGTGTGTGTAGTCACGTGTATGTATGTGCAGTGTGTGTATAGTCACGTGTATGTGTGTATGTGCAGTGTGTGTGTATAGTCACGTGTATGTATGTGTGTATGTGCAGTGTGTGTATAGTCACGTGTATGTAAGTGCAGTGTGTGTATAGTCACGTGTATGTATGTGCAGTGTGTGTATAGTCACGTGTATGTATGTGTGTATGTGCAGTGTGTGTATAGTCACGTGTATGTATGTGTGTATGTGCAGTGTGTGTATAGTCACGTGTATGTATGTGTGTATGTGCAGTGTGTGTATAGTCACATGTATGTAAGTGCAGTGTGTGTATAGTCACGTGTATGTAAGTGCAGAGTGTGTATAGTCACGTGTATGTATGTGCAGTGTGTGTATAGTCACGTGTATGTATGTGTGTATGTGCAGTGTGTGTATAGTCACGTGTATGTATGTGTGTATGTGCAGTGTGTGTATAGTCACGTGTATGTAAGTGCAGTGTGTGTATAGTCACGTGTATGTAAGTGCAGAGTGTGTATAGTCACGTGTATGTAAGTGCAGTGTGTGTATAGTCACGTGTATGTATGTGCAGTGTGTGTATAGTCACGTGTATGTATGTGTGTATGTGCAGTGTGTGTGTATAGTCACGTGTATGTATGTGTGTATGTGCAGTGTGTGTATAGTCACGTGTATGTAAGTGCAGTGTGTGTATAGTCACGTGTATGTAAGTGCAGAGTGTGTATAGTCACGTGTATGTATGTGCAGTGTGTGTATAGTCACGTGTATGTAAGTGCAGTGTGTGTATAGTCACGTGTATGTATGTGTGTATGTGCAGTGTGTGTGTATAGTCACGTGTATGTATGTGCAGTGTGTATATATTCGTGTATGCATGTGCAGTGTGTGCATATTCATGTGTATGTATGTGCAATGCATGTACAGTTATATGAAAAAGTTTGGGCACCCCTATTAATCTTAAGCTTAATGTTTTATAAAAATTGTTGGTTTTTTTTGCAACAGCTATTTCAGTTTCATATATCTAATAACTGTTGGACACAGTAATGTTTCTGCCTTGAAATGAGGTTTATTGTACTAACAGAAAATGTGCAATCTGCATTCAAACAAAATTTGACAGGTGCATAAGTATGGGCACCCTTATCATTTTCTTGTTTTAAATACTCCTACCTACTTTTTACTGACTTAGGCTATGTGCACACGTCAGGATTTTTTCCTGACAAAATCCTGACACTTCTGCCAGAAATTCGCGTTTTTTTTCCACGCGGATTTCTCGCGGAAATTGCGCGTTTTTTGCGCTGATTTTTTGCGGATTTTTTTTTTTTCCTGAATGTCATTTTGGCATAGAAATCCGCAAAAAATCCGCAAAAAGAATGAGCATGTCCATTTATTTTGCGGAATGCGTTTTTTTTGCGGAAAAAAACGCTAACATATGCACAAAAAATGCGGAATGCATTCTAAAAGATAGGATGCATAATGTTAGCGTTTTTTTTTACCGGATTTATAGCATTTTTATTGCGAAATTCCGCAAAAAAAACGCTAAAAATCCGGACGTGTGCACATACCCTCACTAAAGCACTTTTTTTGGTTGTCTAACCTCATTGAGCTTTGAACTTCATAGCCAGGTGTATGCAATCATGAGAAAAGCTACTTAAAGTGGCCACTTGCAAGTTGTTCTCCTGTTTGAATCTCCTCTGAAGAGTGGCATCATGGGCTCCTCAAAACAACTGTCTAATGATCTGAAAACAAAGATTATTCAACATAGTTGTTCAGGGGAAGGATACAAAAAGCTGTCTCAGAGATTTAACCTGTCAATCTCCACTGTGAAGAACATAGTAAGGAAATGGAAGAACACAGGTACCTGTAATGCTGTAGATAAGCCGCCGATGTTACCTGAAATAGGAGAAAAAGAGGTTATATTATATTCACCCAGGGGCGGTCCTGCTGCGGTCTGGTCAAATGGGTGTCTCAGGTCCGCTCCGGTGCCTCCCATCTTCATTCCACCTCTTCTGGTCTCCACGCCGCGGCTCCGGCGCAGGCGTACTTTGTCTGCCCTGTTGAGGGCAGAGGAAAGTACTGCAGTGCGCAGGCGCTGGAAAGGTCAGAGAGGCCTGCTAGAAGCTGTTATTTTTGCAAAAGGAGGATCTACTAAATATTAATGTTAGTTTTCTGGTGGATTGCCCATACTTATGCACCTGTCAAATTTTGTTTGAATGCAGATTGCACATTTTCTGTTAGTACAATAAACCTCATTTCAAGGCAGAAACATTACTGTGTCCAACAGTTATTAGATATATGAAACTAAAATAGCTGTTGCAAAAAAACAACAACAATTTTTATAAAACATTAAGCTTAAGATTAATAGGGGTGCCCAAACTTTTTCATATAACTGTATATTCATGTGTACGTATATACAGTGTGTACATTCACGTGTACGTATGTGCTGGGGGGGGGGGTGTGTATTGACATGATTATTTTTGTTGATTTTTTTTTTTTTTTTGTTCAAGATTAAAAGTGGATTTTTGTTCACGGAAAAAAAATAAGACATCCCCTAAAAATAAGCCTTATCCCAACTTTCGGAGCAAAAAATACAGGACCCAGTTTTAGTTTCAGGAAAACATGGTAGTAGTCCGAAAAAAAAAATGGACAGCACTCGAATTGCATCAGAGTGTTGTCAGATTTCTTTCACATACCCACACATTCTTTCACATTGCCGATTTTGTTCTGACATTCAGATCAACATTGGACATATCTCGGCGATTTTGAGTGGATCGCTCAGTATATGAAAAAATCACGGACATGTGACAGCCCCATTCACTATTGTAGGTATGAGTGGTATTTGTGAAAAACACAGACAAGACTCCCACACGAAGAAAATGGACATGTGAATGAGCCTTTACACTGCAGGCATCTGAGAGCAATGATTGTGATCTGAGCTTGCTTCAACCACAACAGTAACATTTAAGAGGCTAGCACGGGGACAGGCCTCTATGCCATCTGCCATGTTGGTACACCCATGAAGCCCTGACGGTGGGTGTAATACACAAGCATTGCAGTTTCATGTATCCTAAGCACAAATTAAAAGGACAAGTGCATTCAGCGTGGCCGAACATTTCTCAATCATTGATAATAGCCAAGATGTGTAACTGCTGGGATTTTTGCTTGTGGCGCTCATACTCGATACTGAATAAATTGAGATTTTTTATTTTATATCCATTTTTTATCTGTTGCGTATTATTAGTCGCGTCTATCCATCCTGTGATTTCCATAATAACACAACTTTTCTATCTTGGTGCTGCAATATCAATGTTGAGGTGTGAACATCGCACGGTCTGCAGATTACGGTGCCGGCAGTCACACAGGTCACATATAACGCTCCGCACTCTTGGAGCTACGCACGGCTTCTACAGTCGTTCCACCCTGGCAGCCTCCCATTAACATCAGCCATTGTATCTTGCCCTTGAAGTCAAGTGTAACTGGGCAACCCCAGGACAGTTTATAAGGCAGTTGCCATGTAAGTGATATCTCGGGAATGTGCCATGTTTACAGGCGTGAAATAATTCATTCGGTTCCACTGGATACCATCATACATTTACATAGCTAAGAAAATGGTGGGGACACAGAGCAAAAGGGACAGGGTCAGATTTTATGTGATGGGATGTTCATATCGTATCAAGACTCTTTTTTAAAGGCACAGTCTACATTTTTAAAGGCTCCAGGTTTTCCCGTCTGAAAAAAAAAAGGAACCCGTTTTTAAAAAAACAAAACAGAAAATTCTGAAATATGACAAATCTTAATTCGCCTTATTTCTTCTAAGGCTATGTGCACACGTTCAGGATTTCTTGCAGAAAATTCCTGAGAATTCCGGACATTTTCTGCAAGAAATCCGCAAGAAAAACGCATGCGTTTTTGCCGCGGTTTTTTCCGGACACTTCCCAATGCATTTTGGAGTGGGAAATCCGCAAAAAAAACGGAAAATTAATGAACATGCTGCGTTTTTTGCCGCGATGCGTTTTTTTCGCGGAAAAAAACGCATCATGTGCACAAAACATGCGGAATTCATTCTAAATGATGGGATGCTTATTGTATGCGGGTTTTTTTTGCGGTTTTATCGGGAAAAACCGCGAAAAAACCGCAACGTGTGAACACAGCCTAATGGTTCCATTGATCTCTGTAACATTTTGTCTACATGGCATCAGGTCATGCAGCAAAATCCTCCAATACATGCCAGAGATATCCAATTCCCATGGACAAAAATGTGGACCTGTCCGCTGGTATCCAAGGACGTGACCCCACGACATCACAGAGCCCACGGGGATAAACAGGATCAATGGAAACGAATTCCCACCAGTGTAGGGGTTGCATTAGTCGCCATCACACTTTGATTACAAACTGTCAGCATGTAACTGCTGCAGCCAATCAGTCCCTGCTGTCCCATGTCACTGCTGCAGCCAATCAGTCCCTCCTGGCCCATGTCACTGCTGCAGCCAATCAGTCCCTCCTGGCCCATGTCACTGCTGCAGCCAATCAGTCCCTCCTGGCCCATGTCACTGCTGCAGTCAATCAGTCCCTCCTGGCCCATGTCACTGCTGCAGCCAACAAGTCTCTCCTGGCCCATGTCACTGCTGCAGCCTATCAGTCCCTCCTGGCCCATGTCACTGCTGCAGCCAACAAGTCTCTCCTGTCCCATGTCACTGCTGCAGCCAATCAGTCCCTCCTGGCCCATGTTACTGCTGCAGCCAATCAGTCCCTCCTGGCCCATGTCACTGCTGCAGCCAATCAGTCCCTCCTGGCCCATGTCACTGCTGCAGCCAATCAGTCCCTCCTGGCCCATGTCACTGCTGCAGCCAATCAGTCCCTCCTTGGCCATGTCACTGCTGCAGCCAATAAGTCCCTCCTGGCCCATGTCACTGCTGCAGCCAATCAGTCCCACCTGGCTCATGTCACTGCTGCAGCCAATAAGTCTAAGTCCCTCCTGGCCCATGTCACTGCTGCAGCCAATAAGTCCCTCCTGGCCCATGTCACTGCTGCAGCCAATCAGTCCCTCCTGGCCCATGTCACTGCTGCAGCCAATCAGTCCCTCCTAGCCCATGTCACTGCTGCAGCCAATCAGTCCCTCCTGGCCCAAGTCACTGCTGCAGCCAGTCTCTCCTTGCCTATGTCACTGCTGCAGCCAATCAGTCCCTCCTGGCTCATGTCACTGCTGCAGCCAATAAGTTCCTTCTGACCCATGTCACTGCTGCAGCCAATCAGTCCCTCCTTGCCTATGTCACTGCTGCAGCCAATCAGTCCCTCCTTGCCTATGTCACTGCTGCAGCCAATCAGTCCCTCCTGGCTCATGTCACTGCTGCAGCCAAAAAGTTCCTTCTGGCCCATGTCACTGCTGCAGCCAATCAGTCCCTCCTGGCCCATGTCACTGCTGCGGCCAATCAGACCCTCCTGGCCCATGTCACTGCTGCGGCCAATCAGACCCTCCTGGCCCATGTCACTGCTGCCGTCAATCATGGGCCACATCCTGCAAGATATCACCACCACTTGTGCTAGCAGCTTGCAAACAAAGACACGTGGTGACTCCCGGGTCACCTGCACTGAATCAGCGGGGGACTTTTTTTTAAGTTATTTCAGTGTATTCACTGCTTTTTTACTTTTTTTTTTCAAAGAGCCAGAAAACACCTTTAAAGTACTGGAAAAAATTATCAAGGTTATCAATGTCATTATAGCATTAGAAAGTGCAAGTCATCTTCAAAAAAATTTCACATAAGAGGAGTCTTATCTGCAGAATTTAGGAGAGGGTTTAGGGGTCATCCTTTGTGTCCTATTTACAGAAATGAATGTCAAAGATCCTAAATGTGATAGCAGTTATATGAAACGATGCCTCTATATGACTCCCTAAAAACCTACATCTGACAAGAACTTACATTGATATGTGAGGTTATAAGGCACAATATGGAGATTTGCTTCTGGAAATACATAAAAGCAAAATTTCCCCATCCACTTAGGTTTTCTTCCTAGAATAAATGGTGCCCATGGAAGGTAATGGAATGATGGCACCAGAATTGTCATAAAAAAGTATTTCAACCATACAAAATCCTGAAGACAGGTTCCCTTTAAAGAGGACCTGTCAATGGGTCAAGAGTAATGTTTTCCCTTTTTTTTTTTAACTTCTCAAAATAGTTCCAGAAACACCGCCCCCTTAGTAAAGACTATCAAAACAAGCATTACATAAAAAGGCCCATATATCTGGCACTGTTTGGACTAGGCCCTTCTGACAGGTCCTCCATCAATGGCGTCTGCTTTTATAATAGATAGCACACGGACCTATTATATCCTGTGGGGTATTCACATTTCAGCATTTTATTTGCTGATCATAGGTCTGCACACAAAAAACAGACACGTCTCTATTTTGGACCAATTTGCAGGTCAAACCTGAGCCATTAAAGTAAATGGGTCATGAAAAGCGCATGACACTTGGATGGTAAAAACGGAAACAAGGACCCAAAGCAGATGGAAAAAAAAAGATCCAGAACACTAATGAAAACATTTTTTTTTTTTTTGTGAGGACACAAAATAATTCCGTTAAGGTTTAATAGGGAGTAATAAGAAATAGATGAAGAATGATGTTGGGAGTACGGGTCCTTACCTTCACATTATCCGATTTCAGTTCAGATTCGGTGTATAAGCCCTTAAAAAACCCTGTTGTTCTAATAACCTGAAACATAAAAGCAGAACATATTATGGCCCAGACATTATAATAGGGCACATTTACACATGACTTATTGTGGCGGTAACTTTTAGTTTTTCTTCTCATATAAGAGGAATCTGATGAGAATCGAACAAATTCTGATAACTCAGATGACATTCCAATGAAGATCTGATGAAACTCGGTCTGCTTTTCTCGTGCATGATTTCTAAGGTGACTGATTTTATATGATTTCCAAGGAACCATTGACTTGCATTACCGCTGATAACCCGGCCTACCCAGATTGTAATCGGACATGTCTTCAATCTTTTCCACGGACCACTCAGTTCAAGGAGAGAAAAAATGGACATGTGCACAGCCCCATAGAATATCATAGGTGCGCGAAAAAAAATGGACATGTGCACAGCCCCATAGAATATCATAGGTGCGCGAAAAAAAATGGACATGTGCACAGCCCCATAGAATATCATAGGTGCGCGAAAAAAAATGGACATGTGCACAGCCCCATAGAATATCATAGGTGCGCGTGCTATCCGTGAACACCACAGATGACAGGCGTCCAAGAAAATCAGTCGCTTGCACGAGTCCTAAGGCCGAGCGCCCACAGAACTTATTACCTGACAATCTGCGGTGCGGAATTTCCAGGGGCAAATCCACTGCATAATGCAGTGCCAGCAATCCATAACAAAACTCATCCACACAGTGAAAATATTATTTACATGGAAATTGACTCACAATCCGCAGCGTGTCAATTCATTGTGCAGAATTCCCTGTGGACTCCAGCCCTGCAGTTAACAGTGATGCCACCCACCTGATTAGCGGCAAAACTCGCATGTAACACGTGAATATGAGGCAAAAGGCTTGTGTCATATGTGCTGAACGAACTGTACACATTGCGCTCCCCGCATCACACTCCTCATATCAGACGCCCCGAATCAAAGTCACCTTATCACACTCCCCCATCACATGACCTGTATCGAGTTCCCAGTACAACACTCCCCGTATCAGGCGCCCAGTAACAAGCTCCCCGTATCAGGCACCCCGTAACAAGCTCCCCGTATCAGGCGCCCCGTAACAAGCTCCCTGTATCAGGCGCCCCGTAACAAGCTCCCGGTATCAGGCACCCCGTAATAAGCTCCCCGTATCAGGCACCCCGTAATAAGCTCCCCGCATCAGGCGCCCCGTAACAAGCTCCCCGTATCAGGCGCCCCGTAACAAGCTCCTTGTATCAGGCACCCCGTAATAAGCTCCCCGTATCAGGCACCCCGTAATAAGCTCCCCACATCAGGCGCCCCGTAACAAGCTCCCGGTATCAGGCGCCCCGTAACAAGCTCCCTGTATCAGGCACCCCGTAATAAGCTCCCCGTATCAGGCACTCTGTAACAAGCTCCCCGTATCAGGCACTCTATAACAAGCTCCCCGTATCAGGCGCCTCGTACAGCGCTCCCCGTATCAGGCGCCTCGTACAGCGCTCCCCGTATCAGGCGCCTCGTACAGCGCTCCCCACATCAGGCGCTCTGTAACAAGCGCACTGTAACAACCTCCCTGAATCAGGTGCTCTGTAACAAGCTCCCCGTATCAGGCGCCCAGTAACAAGCTCCCCGTATCAGGCACCCCGTAACAAGCTCCCCGTATCAGGCACCCCGTAACAAGCTCCCCGTATCAGGCACCCTGTAACAAGCTCCCGGTATCAGGCACCCCGTAATAAGCTCCCTGTATCAGGCACCCCGTAATAAGCTCCCCGTATCAGGCGCCCGGTAACAAGCTCCCCGTATCAGGCACCCCGTAACAAGCTCCCCGTATCAGGCGCCCTGTAACAAGCTCCCTGTATCAGGCGCTCTGTAACAAGCTCCCCGTATCAGGCGCCCCGTAACAAGCTCCCCGTATCAGGCGCCCCGTAATAAGCTCCCTGTATCAGGCGCTCTGTAACAAGCTCCCGGTATCAGGCGCCCCGTAACAAGCTCCCCGTATCAGGCGCTCTGTAACAAGCTCCCCATAACAAGCTCCCCGTACCAGGCGCTCTGTAACAAGCTCCCGGTATTAGGCACCCCGTAACAAGCTCCCCGTATCAGGCACCCCGTGTTACGCTCACGCCCTGACTGGTGGGCGTGAGCTCGGGGGTTTTGTGGCCCCACTGTGCCACAAACCAGACTACCCTGGAAGGGGCGTGACTATAACAGCTGCCTGGGTTTTCACTGGAGCCTCTGATGGTGAGGACAGGCTTGTGCAGCAGGCAGCTGCCAGGTGCTACTCCAGGGTGGTGTCTGGCTGTGGCTGCTGATCCCACTTGGGAGACAGGAACACCAGGATTGGTCCGGGCATTAGGCAGGACTGGCAGAAGAGCACGGCTGGAACACAGACGAGTAGGCTGGCACGGCTGAGACAGGGCTGGCAGAGATACGGCAGAGAACACAGGGCTGGCAGAGACACGGCAGGAAACAGGACTGGCTAGGACAGCAGGAACACAGGACTGGAAGGCAGGGCAGGAACGGCAGGACTGGCAGGAACACAGGATTGGGAGGCACGGCAGAGAACACAGGACTGGTTGATGTGGTTTATGAAGGAACAGGTAAGGGCCTGTTCACACTGGACGTGCAGGTACAGATATGTAGTTTGGAACACAGGGCTGGCAGAGACACGGCAGAGAACACAGGGCTTGCTAGGACGGCAGGAGACACAGGACTGACTTAGGACGGCAGGAGACAGGACTGGCTAGGACGGCAGGAAACACAGGACTAGCTGATGAGATATTAGAATCAGGCTGCACTCAGATGACACCCGAGTGCAGTCCAATTGTGAGTGAGATGAAGGAACAGGTAGGGATATATAGTTTGGAGGAACAGGTAGGGACCTGTTCACACAGGAGAGGAGTGAAAGACTGCAGATAGGAATGGAAAAGCAGCAAGCGGTAGCGTAGCGATAAAAGCTGAGCAGAGCCACAAAGAATGTGGAGAGAAGCTGCAGCAAGAGATACTGCAGAAGCTAAGCAAAGTGGAACCGCAAGGATTGCAGAGAGGAACTGCAGCAAGAGGTTTCTGCAGCAACGGGAGCGGAGCAGAGTAAGACGGACCAGAACCGCAGAAGTGCGGAGCAGCGGTAAAGCCACCAAGATGCAGAGCAGGCAGAGCCGCAAGAGTGCGGAGTGTAAGAAGACTGGGAACACAAGGAAAGACACAGCAGGGAAGGAAGCCACACACAAGGAGACTGAGATAAGACTAAAGGCCCCTTCACATTAAGCGACGCTGCAGCGATACCGACAACGATCCGGATCGCTGCAGCGTCGCTGTTTGGTCGCTGGAGAGCTGTCACACAGACCGCTCTCCAGCGACCAACGATGCCGGTAACCAGGGTAAATATCGGGTAACTAAGCGCAGGGCCGCGCTTAGTAACCCGATGTTTACCCTGGATACCATGCTAAAAGTAAAAAAAAACAAACACTAGATACTTACCTACCGCTGTCTGTCCTCCAGCGCTGCGCTCTGCTTCTCTGCTCTCCTCCTGTACTGGCTGTGAGCCGGAAAGCAGAGCAGTGACGTCACCGCTCTGCTTTCCGGCTCACAGCCAGTACAGGCAGCGGTAGGTAAGTATCTAGTGTTTGTTTTTTTTTACTTTTAGCATGGTATCCAGGGTAAACATCGGGTTACTAAGCCTGCGCTTAGTTACCCGATGTTTACCCTGGTTACCAGTGAAGACATCGCTGAATCGGCGTCACACACGCCGATCCAGCGATGTCAGCAGGAGTCCAGCGACGAAATAAAGTTCTGGACTTTATTCAGCGACCAACGATCTCCCAGCAGGGGCCTGATCGTTGGTCGCTGTCACACATAACGATTTCCTTAACGATATCGTTGCTACGTCACAAATAGCAACGATATCGTTAACAATATCGTTATGTGTGAAGGTACCTTAAGTACAGACAAGGCAATGGAACAAGACACAGGGACAAAGACACAGGGACAAAGACACAGGGACAAAGACACAGGGACAAAGACACAGGGACCAGGATATTCTGCCTCCTGGAGGGCGGACAAAGATCAAGGCAAATGCACAGAGAAAAGCCTCCAGAGAGGGAGTAACATAGAGCTAGACCTGGCAAACTCAGAAGCAAAACACTTAGGCTACGTTCACATTAGCGTTGCGCGCCGCTGCGTCGGCGACGCAACGCACAAAAAAGCGCACGCAAAAACACGCAAAAACGCTGCGCTTTGCGACGCGTGCGTCGTTTTTTGATGAAAATCGGACGCACGAAAAATGCAACTTGTTGCATTTTCTTGCGTCCGACGCTAGCGTCGGAAACGACGCACGTGTCGGAAAACGCAACAAAAAAAACGCATGCGTCCCCCATGTTAAACATAGGGGCGCATGACGCGTGCGTCGCCGCTGCGTTTCCCGACGCAGCGTCGGGAAACGCTAATGTGAACGTAGCCTAACTGAGCAAACACATTGCACAGGCCCAGACCACAGGGTGGAGCTGCACTATATACAGGAGGCCTCTCGGTAATTGGTCAGGAACTGATTGGACAGGTGCACCTGATTCCTATAAGAACCAGAGAGTTCAGGCGCCGGCCCCTTATACAGTTCCCCGTATCAGGCGCTCTGTAACAAGCTCCCCGTATCAGGCACCCCGTAACAAGCTCCCCGTATCAGGCACCCCGTAACAAGCTCCCCGTATCAGGCACCCCGTAATAAGCTCCCCGTATCAGCCACTCCGTAACAAGCTCCCCGTATCAGGCACCCCGTAATAAGCTCCCCACATCAGGCGCTCTGTAAGTTCCCCGTATCAGGCGCTCTGTAACAAGCTCCCCGTATCAGGCACCCCGTAACAAGCTCCCCGTATCAGGCACCCCGTAACAAGCTCCCCGTATCAGGCACCCCGTAATAAGCTCCCCGTATCAGGCACCCCGTAACAAGCTCCCCGTATCAGCCACCCCGTAACAAGCTCCCCGTATCAGCCACCCCGTAACAAGCTCCCCTTATCAGGCGCTCTGTAACAAGTTCCCCGTATCAGGCGCTCTGTAACAAGCTCCCTGTATCAGGCGCTCTGTAACAAGCTCCCCGTATCAGGCGCTCTGTAAAGAGCTCCCCGTATCAGGCGCCCTGTAACAAGCTCCCCGTATCAGACGCTCTGTAACAAGCTCCCTGTATCAGGTGCCCTGTAACAAGCTCCCCGTATCAGGCGCCCTGTAACAAGCTCCCCGTATCAGACGCTCTGTAACAAGCTCCCCGTATCAGGCGCCCTGTAACAAGCTCCCCGTATCAGACGCTCTCTAACAAGCTCCCTGTATCAGGTGCCCTGTAACAAGCTCCCCGTATCAGGCGCCCTGTAACAAGCTCCCGGTATCAGGCGCCCTGTAACAAGCTCCCCGTATCAGGCGCCCTGTAACAAGCTCCCGGTATCAGGCGCCCTGTAACAAGCTCCCCGTATCAGGCGCCCTGTAACAAGCTCTCCCCGTATCAGACGCTCTGTAATAAGCTCCCCGTATCAGGCGCCCCGTAATAAGCTCCCCGTATCAGCCACCCCGTAATAAGCTCCCGGTATCAGGCGCCCTGTAACAAGCTTCCCGTATCAGACGCTCTGTAATAAGCTCCCCGTATCAGACGCTCTGTAATAAGCTCCCCGTATCAGGCGCCCCGTAATAAGCTCCCGGTATCAGACGCTCTGTAATAAGCTCCCCGTATCAGACGCTCTGTAATAAGCTCCCCGTATCAGGCGCCCTGTAACAAGCTCCCCGTATCAGACGCTCTGTAATAAGCTCCCCGTATCAGGCGCCCCGTAATAAGCTCCCCGTATCAGACGCTCTGTAATAAGCTCCCCGTATCAGACGCTCTGTAATAAGCTCCCCGTATCAGGCGCCCCGTAATAAGCTCCCGGTATCAGACGCTCTGTAATAAGCTCCCCGTATCAGACGCTCTGTAATAAGCTCCCCGTATCAGGCGCCCTGTAACAAGCTCCCCGTATCAGACGCTCTGTAATAAGCTCCCCGTATCAGGCGCCCCGTAATAAGCTCCCCGTATCAGACGCTCTGTAATAAGCTCCCCGTATCAGACGCTCTGTAATAAGCTCCCCGTATCAGGCGCCCCGTAATAAGCTCCCGGTATCAGACGCTCTGTAATAAGCTCCCCGTATCAGACGCTCTGTAATAAGCTCCCCGTATCAGGCGCCCTGTAACAAGCTCCCCGTATCAGACGCTCTGTAATAAGCTCCCCGTATCAGGCGCCCCGTAATAAGCTCCCCGTATCAGACGCTCTGTAATAAGCTCCCCGTATCAGACGCTCTGTAATAAGCTCCCCGTATCAGGCGCCCTGTAACAAGCTCCCCGTATCAGACGCTCTGTAATAAGCTCCCCGTATCAGGCGCCCCGTAATAAGCTCCCCGTATCATGCACCTTTTACAATGCTCATCGTATCAGGCACCCCGTAACAAGCTCCCCGTATCAGACGCTCTGTAATAAGCTCCCGGTATCAGACGCTCTGTAATAAGCTCCCCGTATCAGCCACCCCGTAATAAGCTCCCCGTATCAGGCGCCCTGTAACAAGCTCCCCGTATCAGGCGCTCTGTAATAAGCTCCCCGTATCAGGCGCCCTGTAACAAGCTCCCCGTATCAGACGCTCTGTAATAAGCTCCCCGTATCAGGCGCCCCGTAATAAGCTCCCCGTATCATGCACCTTTTACAATGCTCATCGTATCAGGCACCCCGTAATAAGCTCCCCGTATCAGACGCTCTGTAATAAGCTCCCGGTATCAGACGCTCTGTAATAAGCTCCCCGTATCAGCCACCCCGTAATAAGCTCCCCGTATCAGGCGCCCTGTAACAAGCTCCCCGTATCAGGCGCTCTGTAATAAGCTCCCCGTATCAGGCGCCCTGTAACAAGCTCCCCGTATCAGACGCTCTGTAATAAGCTCCCGGTATCAGGCGCCCTGTAACAAGCTCCCCGTATCAGACGCTCTGTAATAAGCTCCCCGTATCAGGCGCCCCGTAATAAGCTCCCCGTATCAGGCGCCCTGTAACAAGCTCCCCGTATCAGACGCTCTGTAATAAGCTCCCCGTATCAGGCGCCCCGTAATAAGCTCCCCGTATCATGCACCTTTTACAATGCTCATCGTATCAGGCACCCCGTAACAAGCTCCCCGTATCAGACGCTCTGTAATAAGCTCCCGGTATCAGACGCTCTGTAATAAGCTCCCCGTATCAGCCACCCCGTAATAAGCTCCCCGTATCAGGCGCCCTGTAACAAGCTCCCCGTATCAGGCGCTCTGTAATAAGCTCCCCGTATCAGGCGCCCTGTAACAAGCTCCCCGTATCAGACGCTCTGTAATAAGCTCCCCGTATCAGGCGCCCCGTAATAAGCTCCCCGTATCATGCACCTTTTACAATGCTCATCGTATCAGGCACCCCGTAATAAGCTCCCCGTATCAGACGCTCTGTAATAAGCTCCCGGTATCAGACGCTCTGTAATAAGCTCCCCGTATCAGCCACCCCGTAATAAGCTCCCCGTATCAGGCGCCCTGTAACAAGCTCCCCGTATCAGGCGCTCTGTAATAAGCTCCCCGTATCAGGCGCCCTGTAACAAGCTCCCCGTATCAGACGCTCTGTAATAAGCTCCCGGTATCAGGCGCCCTGTAACAAGCTCCCCGTATCAGACGCTCTGTAATAAGCTCCCCGTATCAGGCGCCCCGTAATAAGCTCCCCGTATCATGCACCTTTTACAATGCTCATCGTATCAGGCACCCCGTAACAAGCTCCCCGTATCAGCCACCCCGTAACAAGCTCCCGGTATCAGGCGCCCTGTAACAAGCTCCCCGTATCAGCCACCCCGTAACAAGCTCCCGGTATCAGGCGCCCTGTAACAAGCTCCCCGTATCAGACGCTCTGTAATAAGCTCCCCGTATCAGACGCTCTGTAATAAGCTCCCCGTATCAGACGCTCTGTAATAAGCTCCCCGTATCATGCACCTTTTACAATGCTCATCGTATCAGGCGCCCCGTAACAAGCTCCCCGTATCAGGCGCCCCGTAACAAGCTCCCGGTATCAGGCGCCCTGTAACAAGCTCCCCGTATCAGACGCTCTGTAATAAGCTCCCCGTATCAGACGCTCTGTAATAAGCTCCCCGTATCAGACGCTCTGTAATAAGCTCCCCGTATCATGCACCTTTTACAATGCTCATCGTATCAGCCACCCCGTAATAAGCTCCCGGTATCAGGCGCCCTGTAACAAGCTCCCCGTATCAGGCGCCCCGTAATAAGCTCCCCGTATCAGGCGCCCCGTAATAAGCTCCCCGTATCAGACGCTCTGTAATAAGCTCCCTGTATCAGGCGCTCTGTAACAAGCTCCCCATAACAAGCTCCCCGTATCAGGCGCCCTGTAATAAGCTCCCGGTATCAGGCGCCCCGTAATAAGCTCCCCGTATCAGACGCTCTGTAATAAGCTCCCGGTATCAGACGCCCTGTAATAAGCTCCCCGTATCAGACGCCCTGTAATAAGCTCCCGGTATCAGGCGCCCTGTAACAAGCTCCCCGTATCAGACGCTCTGTAATAAGCTCCCGGTATCAGGCGCCCTGTAACAAGCTCCCCGTATCAGACGCTCTGTAACAAGCTCCCCGTATCAGACGCCCTGTAATAAGCTCCCGGTATCAGGCGCCCTGTAACAAGCTCCCCGTATCAGACGCCCTGTAATAAGCTCCCGGTATCAGACGCTCTGTAATAAGCTCCCCGTATCAGACGCCCTGTAATAAGCTCCCGGTATCAGACGCCCTGTAATAAGCTCCCCGTATCAGACGCCCTGTAATAAGCTCCCCGTATCAGACGCTCTGTAACAAGCTCCCCGTATCATGCACCTTTTACAATGCTCATCGTATCAGGCGCCCCGTAACAAGCTCCCCGTATCTGCCTTTCTTCCTCCAGCACAGATTCATAGTAGACATTATATTTAAAACTCCCACAGTACTACAAGTCTCAGCATGCTCGGTGAGGAGATTCTGGGAGTTGTGGTTCTCACACATACAGGTTGCCCTCCTCATGTCTGGCCCCGTCCTCACCTCTGTCAGGATGTCGTGCAGGTACCGGAATGGAGGCTTCCCGAGTAGTTTATCGGTCAGAGGCGGTTTCCTGATCACCTTTCCCAGTGATTCCTGTGTGCGCCGCACAAGCGCAGGGTCCATTCCGGACACCGGGAGACGTCACTGCTCAGCGGCAGAGGACAAGGGCAGAACCGTGCTGTGCGCCTGCTGCTCCCCCCGCTCAGCCCTGCTTTCCGTTTACACCCGTCTCCAAGGCTCCGGTACCGTATACTCAGGACCGACAAGCCTTTCCTTTCCCACAATCCATAGCGATCACTGTTCTGCGCATGAGCCGCCTCCGCCGTTACCAAGCGTTCGCGACCATGGCAACAAAACGTAACACATTCTGGGGCGGGGCCAAAACTACTTCTAGTCACGTGTCTACACGTCAGTAACCAAGACACGTGACCTGGGCCAGCTTTTATAAGTGAACTACAGAGTGTCTGTCAGACTTATCATTTCCTCTTGCGAGAAAAAAAAAAAAAACGGTCCGTAATCTGGACCGAAAAAAAGGGATGAAAAGTATGCGATTGTCATGCGAGTTCAATGCAATTTTTTAATCGCACCATCCGTTTTACATCCGTATGACATCCGTATGCAATGCGGGGTTTTTTTCTGCAACTATTTTTATACAGTCATTTACAGGACTATTTACAGTGTTCTATGCCACAGAAATGGTAACGTATCCGTAAAAAAACGGACGGAATATGAATGGTCCGTATTCCAAGTGGTTTTTTTCTCGCACCCATTGACTTGCATTGGCGAGACTCGCAGCAAATCGCAGGTGAAATCCCTCCTCTGGCGTCGGCACTCCGGAGCGGAGCGTGCGGCAGCACAGCAACACATGGAGCCGCACGCTCCGCTCCAAAGTGCAGGCGCCAGAGGAGGGTTTTAAGCTGCGAGACTCGGCCGTATGTATTGCAAGTGAAAAGGAGCCCTTAGGCCTCACACTTCCATCTTTCATCTCCCATCAAGATACGTCGATTTTTGAAAATTCAGGATGCATTTCCATAGACTTGTATTAGCGACGTATCACGACGGATGGACACAAGTTTCGTCCATTGTGCACTGGATCCTTTGGAATTTGATGGCCCGTCTTTTGCAAAAAACGTTTCATGAAACTTTTTTGTCTGCAGTGGAAAAATGTTCCCCGACACCTCCTGCGGCATACGTCATTCTACAGAACGGGAGCCTATGGGCACTGGATCCTGCGCACACTGTGAAACGCAGGAATCCAGTGATGGATGCAGTTTTTCCATCTGAGCATGCCTGGATGCATATTCCAACCCGGGAAAAAGTCTCTCAAACAGAGCACTGCACCATGCGGAAAATGATGAAAACCTGATAGCACTCAACCATATAGTGGATTCTGTCAGCAGGGTTCCTAAATACTGCAATTCCACCTGCAGAATAAAATTTCTACATACTTTCCATACAGGCTCCGAGACTCCCGTGATATTGTTTTGTCACATGAGCCCTGTAGCCAATCAGCGGTTGTTCTCACTTCCTTCTGTTGAATCTTGGACATCTGAGGGAGATGTGCACACTGCAGGCCATGAAAGGCCTCTGATTGGTGGCATCAAATGGGGTGACGAGGCCCACAAAAAACACCCTGCTGTCCGACAGTCAAAGGGCAGCATTCTCTCCTTACTTAGACTATGGATTCGTTATAGCAGGGATCTTAAACACACGTCCCCTGAGGCTGCTTCATGCTGCCAGCAGGCACTGTAGACCCCTTGGCATCCCTGCCCGGTTCAGGGGCTCTGCCGACGGTAGCATTTTATTTTAGCTGAATGTGCGTCCTTAGACAGACATTCAATTGAAATTATATACCTACAGTAGGCTGTGGATGGAGAGCTGGGGGAGCTGTGGGTCACAGAAGGCAGGAGTCGGCTGCCACGGCTAACCCCTGTGCCCGCTGCTAAAGAGAAATGAGTATTCACTGCTCTCCATGCCCATAGGAGAGAACAGTGAATTTTAATTTCTCTTTAATAGCACAGTAAGCGCAACAGCCGGCAGGGCGATCACGTGTACCTGCTACTAAAGAGAATGAATATTCACTGCTGTCTACGCCTATGGGAGTGGAGTGCAGTGAATATTCATTCCCTTAAGTAGCGGGCATGTTATCACCAGGAAGCTGGCTACTATGCCCGCTATTAAAGAGCAATGAATAGTCACTGCTCTCCACGCACATAGTCCCGGTGTGGAGAGCAGTGAGTATTCTGGCAGGTGTCCTCTGCTTGCAAGCAGCACATGACGTTACTGCCATGCGCTGCTTACAAGCAAAAAATCAGCTGTTGGCATAACAACAGGACGCTGCGAGAGAGCACAGGGAAGGTACGCATAATGGTTTATGGTTTTTTTATGTTTTTTTGATGAGGCCATGCATACCGGGATAGGGATGATAAGGCCATGCACACCAGGATAGGGATGAGGAGGCCATGCATACCAGGATAGGGATGAGGTGGATGTACACCAGGATAGGGATGAGGAGGCCAAGCACACCAAAATAGGGATGAGGAGGCCATGCACACCAGGATAGGGATGAGCTGGCCATGTATACCAGGATAGGGATGAGGAGGCCATGCATACCAGAATGGGGATGAGGGGACCATGCACACCAGGATGGGGATGTATGCCACACATACCAGGATAGGGATGAGCGGGCCACCAATACCAGTTTGGGCACCATGCATATATAGGGTGGTGGTGCTGGACAGTAAGGAACACGCTGCCACTTTAAGAGACAGAACCCCCTTGTCTGGTGTGATAGAATGTTCTGCTTCCCCCTGCAATAGACTCTGTAAATGAACTGCCCTGTGCTAAGGGGAGGAGTTGAGCCTTGAGAGTGTGTGAGCAGAAGCTGTTGCAGAGGACATCTGTGCTAAGCTTGTAGCTGCAAAAGAGGTCCCACAGCCTGGGACAGAGTGGACTCGTGAAATTGGACGGACTCTTAGGCCTCTTTCACACTTCCATATTTTGTCTCCCATCGAAATCCATCAAGTTTTGAAAACACAGGATCCTGCAATTTTTTTTGCAGGATCCTGTTTTATCCCATAGACTTGTATTAACGACGGATTGTGACGGATGGCCATCTGTTTCCTCCGTCGTGCACTGGATCTGTCGGAAAATAGCCTATGGGCGCAGGATCCATCGCTGACTGTGAAACACTGGAATCCAGTGACGTATCATGTTTTTCCTTCTGAGCATGCCCAGAAGAATTTTCATTCACGGAAAAATCTCTCTCTCTCTCCCTCTCTCCAGAATTTTATACCTTAAATTCAGGCAGGAACTCATTCAACGCATCCGTCATTACACTGGATGCGTTACACACGTTTTCCACTTTTTCACGACGTCCGTCGATACGTCATTTCACTGCATTATGACACACAGCTAAAGACGGAAGTGTGAAAGAGGCCTTAGGGTGCAGCAAGGGTGGCTGTCCTGTGTTAGTTTGAGAAGCCACGAAGATACTGAGAAAGGGATTCACAGTTTCCAGGAGCACCTCCAGGACCCAGAAGCAAGGAGAAGACTATGTTTCACGGAGCTCGCAGAGAGCCGTGCGCATCACCATACTAGACTGTTGGGGGCCCCCAGTACTGGATCTGAGTCCCCAACATCACCGTCAGTTTGTTCCTGTTTTGTGCATGTCAGGGCCTAGTGTAGGCTTAAATAGACAGAACATGGCAGCCGTGTCGCCTGCTTAGTAGAGGCCAGGGAGGCTATACGTAGAGTAGCATCATTCTTTCACCATCATTCAGGATACCCCCACATGTACTTATGCTGGCTATCAGATGTAAATCATTCAGCTGTGGCAAGAAAAACTAAAACTCCGAGCACTAAAAAATACTCGGAGGACCCCCGAGCGTGCTCGAGAAATCTCGAGTACCGAGTATATTCGCTCATCACTAATGATTATCATTTCTTCCTTGCACTTCTTTATTGTCAGGCTCTACACAGATATGGCGTCCCCTTTGAACTCTAATAATATGGAGTCGATTGTGTCCATGTGCATTAGATCTGTATGCTGGTGGTCTACCACCGGTTATCTTGCAACGCTCGCGCTGACATGTCACAGCAATTGCACCCTCTGACCTGTGTTCATCGTCAGATGGGCCAGACGCATCACACTAAACAACGCAGATATCGATGGTCATGCGCCGCATCAAAGCAGATTTTATTGACACACCTGGTACTAATAATATATAAACATTGTAGGGGTTTCACTCGCTCAGGTGCGATGGCTAACACTCAGGAGGCACGTTCCATTAAAAGTTCACAGGGTTTATTGCTCCATAAACCACATAGCAAAACAGAAAACAAATAGCCTTTAGCTCAGGAAAAGAAAAAACAAGTGTCAAGTCCTTCAGGCTCAGTCCTGGAGCCTTAACACACTCTGGAGGCTAACACCTCCACACATACACCTCCTGTGTTAAGCATTAGCCTTTCTTTTATAGGTCTAACAACACCCAAGAACCCATCACATGATTAGACATGTGGTTATGACGTCACCACAGGTCCTGAAACACACATAGATAGGCATGGTTATGTCAAAGCGACAAGCCACCTATGTGACACATATCTCACGTCGACTATACAACCTTTAGCCACGCTACATACCTCCCCCTCTGCCTAAAGCTGTGGGGCTTGGCACTTTCCCCCACTAGACAAGGGATTCTTGATAGGGCATCAGCATTACCATGCAGCTTCCCGGCCCTATGTTCTACATGGAAACTGAAGTCCTGCAGGGCTAAGAACCAACGGGTGACCCTAGCATTTCTACCCTTCATTTCCCTCATCCATCTAAGTGGGGCATGGTCGGATATCAGTCTAAATTTACGTCCCAGCAGATAGTACCGTAACGTGTCCACCGCCCACTTTATGGCCAAACACTCCTTCTCTACAACTAATTCTTTTCAGACGAGGACAGCTTTCTACTCAGATAGAGAACAGGATGCTCCTCCCCATGTAACTCTTGGGAAAGGACTGCTCCTACACCAACATCTGAGGCATCTGTTTGAAGAATAAACTCTTTCTTAAAGTTTCGGGCCATCATCATGGGTTGCTTTCACAGAGCCTCTTTCATTTCTTGGAAGGCTGACTCTGTCTCTTCGGACCATTTAACCATTACTGATTTCATCCCCTTTAGCAGATCAGTCAGAGGCGCAGCCACCGTGGCGAAGTTTGGGATGAACCTCCTGTAATATCCCACGATCCCCAGAAAGGCTTTAACTTGCTTTTTGGAGAGTGGTTTTGGCCATGTTTGAATTGCCTCCACTTTACTGATTTGGGGTTTTATTTCTCCACGGCCCACTACATATCCTAGGTACTTAGCTTCTTCCTTACCCAAGGCACACTTCTTTGGGTTTATTGTAAACCCCGCCTCCCTTAGAGCATCAAACACCGATTGGATTTTTTCCAGATGACTCTCCCTGTCCGGGCTAAAGATGACGATATCATCCAGGTACGCAGCAGCGTATGGCTTATGGGGTGCAAGGATTCTATCCATAGCCCTCTGGAAGGTC
Source organism: Ranitomeya imitator (assembly GCF_032444005.1). Classification (NCBI taxonomy): domain Eukaryota; kingdom Metazoa; phylum Chordata; class Amphibia; order Anura; family Dendrobatidae; genus Ranitomeya; species Ranitomeya imitator. Next base: position 58,502,710 of record NC_091288.1, read on the forward strand.
GCCGTAGCTCCCTGTAGGCCAAACGGCATCCAAACATACTGGAAGCATCCATCTGGTGTAGAAAACGCTGTCTTCTCCTTGGCTTCCTGTGCCATGGGGATCTGCCAATACCCCTTCGTCAAATCCAAGGTGGTAATATACCTGGTGGGCCCAAGTATTTCGATGAGCTCATCAACGCGGGGCATGGGATATGCGTTGAACTTGGAGTCGTTGCAAAATCTCCACTCCCCATCAGGTTTTGGGACCAGGACAATTGGGCTCGACCAACCGCTCTTGGATTCCTCAATGACTCCAAGCTTCAACATACGCTCCACCTCCTTGGAGATTACTTCTCGACGGGCCTCAGGAATTCGGTAGGGCTTCACGTTCACCCGCACATGTGGCTCTGTCAGGACCTCGTGCACTATGACCTTCGTGTATCCTGGCAACTCTGAAAACAGGTCCCTGTTCTTCTGGAGTAACTCACAGCACTGCTGTTTCCGGGCCTTCGATAGCGTCTCCGCTATAGTAACCCCTCCAACCTCACCTTCTGGGTTGCTTAGCAAAGATGGGGTTACTGCTGGCTCTCTATCTTGCCATGGCTTGATGAGGTTGACATGGTAGACTTGGATTGGTTTCTGTCTTTCCTGGTTGGTGAATTTTATAGTTTACCTCACCAAGCTTCTCAACGACCTCATATGGCCCTTGCCATTTGGCCAAGAACTTGCTGTCCACCGTCGGAAATAACACAAGAACTCAGTCTTCCGGATTGAACTGCCTAACTCTTGCAAACCGGTTGTAGACCCTGGCCTGAGCTTCTTGTGCCTGGAGGTGTTCTTTCACGATAGGCATCACCTTTGCAATCCTCTGCTGCATCAGTGCCACATGCTCAATGACGCTTCTGTGGGGCGTGACTTCGGCTTCCCAGGTTTCCTTGGCTATATCCAGAAGTCCTCGCGGATGTCAGCCATATAGAAGCTCAAACGGTGAGAACCCTGTGGAGGCCTGTGGAACTTCACGAATGGAAAACATCAGATATGGTAAGAGACAGTCCCAGTCTCTACCATCTTTCTCTATAGCTTTTCTCAGCATGCTCTTCAGTGTCTTGTTAAATTATTATTATTTATTGTTATAGCGCCATTTATTCCATGGCACTTTACATGTGAGGATGGGTATACATAATAAAAACAAGTACAATAATCTTAAACAATACAAGTCATAACTGGTACAGGAGGAGTGAGGACAATGCCCGCGAAGGCCCACAATCTACAAGGGATGGGTGAGAATACAGTAGGTGAGGATAGAGCTGGTCATGCAGCGGTTTGGTCGATCGGTGGTTACTGCAGGTTGTAGGCTTGTCGGAAGAGGTGGGTCTTCAGGTTCTTTTTGACGGTTTCGATGGTAGGCGAGAGTCTGATGTGTTGTGGTAGAGGGTTCCAGAGTAGGGGTGATATGCGAGAGAAATCTTATATACGATTGTGGGAAGAGGAGATAAGAGGGGAGTAGAGAAGGAGCTCTTGTGAGGATCGGAGGTTGCGTGTAGGTAGGTACCGGGAGACGAGGTCACAGATGTATGGAGGAGACAGGTTGTGGATGGCTTTGTACGTCATGGTTAGGGTTTTGTACTGGAGTCTCTGGGCAATGGGGAGCCAGTGAAGGGATTGACAGAGGGGAGAGGCCGGGGAATAGCGGGGGGACAGGTGGATTAGTCGGGCAGCAGAGTTTAGAATAGAGGAGGGGTGCGAGAGTGTTCGAGGGGAGGCCACAGAGCAGGAGGTTGCAGTAGTCAAGGCGAGAGATGATGAGGGCATGGACTAGGGTTTTTGCAGATTCTTGGTTGAGGAATGAACGGATTCGTGAAATATTTTTGAGTTAAGTTGTTAAATCTCTCAACAAGGCCATCTGACTGGGGATGGTACACCGAGGTCCTCAACTGGGAGATTTTCAGGACTTTGCATAACACCCTCATCACCTTGCTCATGAAAGTTGTCCCCTGGTCAGTCAGGATCTCCTTCGGCAGACCTGTCCGGGAAAACACATGGACCAACTCACGGGCTATACTCTTTGAGGAAGAATTTCTCAGGGGAATTGCCTCAGGATAGCGTGTGGCATAGTCCAGGATGACTAATATATACTGATGGCCCCGGGCTGATTTAACTAAGGGACCAACCAAGTCCATGGCAATTCTCTCGAATGGCACCTCAATAATGGGCAATGGCACAAGGTGGCTCTGGAAATGAGGAGTGGGGCAGTTAGCTGACATGTAGGGCAGAACCTGCAATAGTTCACTATTTCCTGGTGACACCCAGGCCAATAGAACCTCTGCACAACCCGATCCTGCGTTTTTTCCACCCCTAGGTGTCCACCCAAGATGTGTGAATGGGCCATGTCCAACACCTTCCGTCTATATGGGCCCGGCACTACCAACTGCTCTACCAACTCCTCCCTTATTTTCGAGACCCGGAACAACAACTCCTCACTCATCAGAAAATAGGGAAATCTTGTGTCTGCCCCGGCTCCTGTACAACCCCATTAATAACTGTAACATTATTAAAGGCTTCCCTCAGAGTGGGGTCCCTATGTTGGGCAGACCCAAAATTTTCACCGGTTACCTCTAACTCCAGAATGTCAGATGCAGGGGACACTTCCTCCTCATCCCCAACCAGGACACAAAAAAGAAATCTGTCTGTCTCTGGGTGTGGCGATACCTTTTTAGGGTTCATTGGTTCCCTACTCTTGCTAGCGACCTCAGAACCCTTTCCCCACAAATCCCAAAACAAACAGAAATCCCGGCCAATAATTATAGGGTGCAACAAGTCCCAAACGACGCCGACTTCATGGGACACAGTGCCACACGCCGTTTCAATGTCCACCCTTTGCCATAGGGTAGTCCTTTGCATCACCATTTATGCACCGCACGCCGACCTTCTTTCCCGGGAGCAGGTGGAGAGGAAAAGTGGCCCTCACCAGGGTCACTAAGCTCCCCGAGCCTAACAGCGCCGTTACTGCTCGACCGTTCACCATTACGGGACAAGCTTGAGGCCCCTCGTTGGGCGGAGAGTTCACATTCCAGGCTGGATATGCATAGTATGAACTACGGCATCCCATGCTACAGTCCATCTGCTCAGTGGTCTGGGAACAACGGGCAGCTATATGATATGTCCTGGCCCATGGCACCTCCAGCAAATAATATCACCCGTAGGGACCTTGGGCACCACCTCCACCGCCCTTTGTAACCTTGGATTCCTCACCCCTTTTGGGACTCATCGCCTTTCTGGGACCCCCAGTACAGCATGGGCTGCCTCCCGAAGGAGCCTTCCATCCCTTGGTATCTCTCGACCAGTCCGATCAGTTCGTCAGCATTCTGGGGATCACCCTGGGCAACCCAAGTCTGTATGGGCCTCGGGAGGGAATGCACAAACCGATCCTTCATCACTCGTTCTACCATCTGTGCAGGCGTAGAGGACTCTGGCTGCAGCCATTTCTGGACCAGGTGCAACAGGTCAAACGTTTGGGAGCGAGGCGGTTTGTCCCGGTGATAGGCCCAGCAGTGAATTCGCTGTGCCCTAACAGTCAGTGTCACCCCCAAACGTGCGAGAATCTCGGCTTTCAATTTGTGATACTCCTTGGCATCCTGCAATGTCAAGTCATAGTACGCCTTCTGAGGTTCTCCCATCAGGTATGGCACCAGTACCTCTGCCCACTGCTCTGGCGGAAGTTTTTCCCTCCCAGCGACCCTCTCAAACACCGTCAGGAAGGCATCAACATCATCCCCGGGGGTCATTTTCTGCAATGCGCATCTTACAGTCTTCCGGACGTGGGTGTCATCAGCCAGACCTGGGGTTGGGGTGCTCATCCTGCCCTGGATGGCGGCTGCCAGAAGCTGCATCTGCTGCCATTGCTCCTGCTGGTACTGTTGTAACTGCTGCCGTTGCTCCTGCTGGCTCTGTTGTATCTGCAGCATCAACAGCCTGTTGGTCTCTTGCTGCTGTGACTGCGACTGGACCAAGTGTTTCAGCAGGTCCTCCATTTTCCCCGGCAATGCTTGCTGGCTTGCAACAGACTTGACCCAGGACAATCAATAATAGACTTACATCTCCACTGGGAACGCTGCCCGCATTCTCCACCAATTGTAGGGGTTTCACTCGCTCAGGTGCGACGGCTGACACTCAGGAGGCATGTACCATTAAAAGTTCACAGGGTTTATTGCATCATAAACCACATAGCAAAACAGAAAACAAATAGCCTTTATGTTAGGGCTAGCGGAACGCACCAAATAATAAGATAGATTAAGGTGCGTTCGCAGCCCGGGGTCCACCGTGCAGAGATGGAACCTGCTGCCAAGTAATGACGGACTATATGGCGGTACACTGTGAATACACACACGGGTTAACTTCACCCTGTGGAAGGAAGCGAACCCTGTTAAGTCACAGGGTTTCGGTACCGCACACCCTGTGTGTATTCACTTTGTACCGCCATATAGTCCGTCATTACTTGGCAGCAGGTTTCATCTCTGCACGGTGGACCCCGGGCTGCGGACGCACCATACTCTATCTGTCTTATTATTTGGTGCGTTCCGCTAGCCCTAACACCATGCTCTGTGCCTTTTCCTTTGAGCTTCATCTGGTAACCTTAGTTGCTTTACATATATGGAAAACATTTTTCTGAAATACCAGTGCTCTTAGCATGTATTTTTTTTATTAGTGTTTGTAAATAGAAAAAAATCTATTTTTTCTTTATTAAATGTTTGGAGATGTGTTGACTCATTTAATTTTTGGTAGGGTATGTATAAGGCCGGAGTCACACACAACATATAAAAATACAGTCCGTTTTTGACGGCCGAGATACGCAGAAAATTTCCTGAACAGTTATCCGTATTCAATGCGAGGATACAATTTTTTCTCCAAAAATTATCCGTGTGTCATCCGTATGGCGAGATTTTCTCGCCGGCTTGCAAAATGGACATAGAATTGATCCATGGCCTCAAATATTCTTAAGAACATATATAGTCTATATATATATATATATATATATATATATATGCACAGTATATATGTCAGTGAGACACATATATATATATATACAGTGCCTACAAGTAGTATTCAACCCCCTGCAGATTTAGCAGGTTTAATAAGATGCAAATAAGTTAGAGCCTTCAAACTTCAAACGAGCAGGATTTATTAACAGATGCATAAATCTTACAAACCAAAAAGTTTTGTTGCTCAGTTAAATTTTTATAAATTTTAAACATAAAAGTGTGGGTCAATTATTATTCAACCCCTAGGTTTAATATTTTGTGGAATAACCTTTGTTTGCAATTACAGCTAATAATCGTCTTTTATAAGACCTGATCAGGCCAGCACAGGTCTCTGGAGTTATCTTGGCCCACTCCTCCATGCAGATCTTCTCCAAGTTATCTAGGTTCTTTGGGTGTCTCATGTGGACTTTAATCTTGAGCTCCTTCCACAAGTTTTCAATTGGGTTAAGGTCAGGAGACTGACTAGGCCACTGCAACACCTTGATTTTTTGCCTCTTGAACCAGGCCATGGTTTTCTTGGCTGTGTGCTTTGGGTTGTTGTCTTGTTGGAAGATGAAATGACGACCCATCTTAAGATCCTTGATGGAGGAGCAGAGGTTCTTGGCCAAAATCTCCAGGTAGGCCGTGCTATCCATCTTCCCATGGATGCGGACCAGATGGCCAGGCCCCTTGGCTTAGAAACAGCCCCACAGCATGATGCTGCCACCACCATGCTTGACTGTAAGGATGGTATTCTTGGTGTCATATGCAGTGCCATCCAGTCTCCAAACGTCACGTGTGTGGTTGGCACCAAAGATCTCGATCTTGGTCTCATCAGACCTGAGAACCTTGAACCAGTCAGTCTCAGAGTCCTCCAAGTGATCATGAGCAAACTGTAGACGAGCCTTGACATGACGCTTTGAAAGTAAAGGTACCTTACGGGCTCGTCTGGAACGGAGACCATTGCGGTGGAGTACGTTACTTATGGTATTGACTGAAACCAATGTCCCCTGTTGTGAATTCTGTGGCTGAATTCACTCCTGTGGTCACAAGTGGTACTGCAGCTTCTGAGCTTCCTCCCTCAGGTGTTCTGGTGAGCTCGTTAACTGCTTCATTATTTAACTCCGCCTGATGCTGCTATCCTTGCTCCTTGTCAATGTTTCAGTGTTGGATCTGAGCTTCTCCTGATTGTTCCTGTGACCTGCTGCTCTGTATAGCTAAGTGCTTTTTGCTTTTTTGTTGCTTTTTTTCTGTCCAGCTTGTCTTTTGTTTTGCTGGAAGCTCTGAGACGCAAAGGGTGTACCGCCGTGCCGTTAGTTCGGCACGGTGGGTTTTTTTTGCCCCCTTTGCGTGGTTTTGCTTTAGGGTTTTTTGTAGACTGCAAAGTTCGCTTTACTGTCCTCGCTCTGTCCTAGAATATGTGAGGAGATTGGAACAAAACAAAATCCTCTAAACTGCATGCTCGCAAACGCCAGAAGCCTGACAAACAAGATGGAAGAACTAGAAGCAGAAATATCTACAGGTAACTTTGACATAGTGGGAATAACCGAGACATGGTTAGATGAAAGCTATGACTGGGCAGTTAACTTAGAGGGTTACAGTCTGTTTAGAAAGGATCGTAAAAATCGGAGAGGAGGAGGGGTTTGTCTCTATGTAAAGTCTTGTCTAAAGTCCACTTTAAGGGAGGATATTAGCGAAGGGAATGAGGATGTCGAGTCCATATGGGTTGAAATTCATGGAGGGAAAAATGGTAACAAAATTCTCATTGGGGTCTGTTACAAACCCCCAAATATAACAGAAACCATGGAAAGTCTACTTCTAAAGCAGATAGATGAAGCTGCAACCCATAATGAGGTCCTGGTTATGGGGGACTTTAACTACCCGGATATTAACTGGGAAACAGAAACCTGTGAAACCCATAAAGGCAACAGGTTTCTGCTAATAACCAAGAAAAATTATCTTTCACAATTGGTGCAGAATCCAACCAGAGGAGCAGCACTTTTAGACCTAATACTATCTAATAGACCTGACAGAATAACAAATCTGCAGGTGGTTGGGCATTTAGGAAATAGCGACCACAATATTGTGCAGTTTCACCTGTCTTTCACTAGGGGGACTTGTCAGGGAGTCACAAAAACATTGAACTTTAGGAAGGCAAAGTTTGAACAGCTTAGAGATGCCCTTAATCTGGTAGACTGGGACAATATCCTCAGAAATGAGAATACAGATAATAAATGGGAAATGTTTAAGAACATCCTAAATAGGCAGTGTAAGCGGTTTATACCTTGTGGGAATAAAAGGACTAGAAATAGGAAAAACCCAATGTGGCTAAACAAAGAAGTAAGACAGGCAATTAACAGTAAAAAGAAAGCATTTGCACTACTAAAGCAGGATGGCACCATTAAAGCTCTAAAAAACTATAGGGAGAAAAATACTTTATCTAAAAAACTAATTAAAGCTGCCAAAAAGGAAACAGAGAAGCACATTGCTAAGGAGAGTAAAACTAATCCCAAACTGTTCTTCAACTATATCAATAGTAAAAGAATAAAAACTGAAAATGTAGGCCCCTTAAAAAATAGTGAGGAAAGAATGGTTGTAGATGACGAGGAAAAAGCTAACATATTAAACACCTTCTTCTCCACGGTATTCACGGTGGAAAATGAAATGCTAGGTGAAATCCCAAGAAACAATGAAAACCCTATATTAAGGGTCACCAATCTAACCCAAGAAGAGGTGCGAAACCGGCTAAATAAGATTAAAATAGATAAATCTCCGGGTCCGGATGGCATACACCCACGAGTACTAAGAGAACTAAGTAATGTAATAGATAAACCATTATTTCTTATTTTTAGTGACTCTATAGCGACAGGGTCTGTTCCGCAGGACTGGCGCATAGCAAATGTGGTGCCAATATTCAAAAAGGGCTCTAAAAGTGAACCTGGAAATTATAGGCCAGTAAGTCTAACCTCTATTGTTGGTAAAATATTTGAAGGGTTTCTGAGGGATGTTATTCTGGATTATCTCAATGAGAATAACTGTTTAACTCCATATCAGCATGGGTTTATGAGAAATCGCTCCTGTCAAACCAATCTAATCAGTTTTTATGAAGAGGTAAGCTATAGACTGGACCACGGTGAGTCATTGGACGTGGTATATCTCGATTTTTCCAAAGCGTTTGATACCGTGCCGCACAAGAGGTTGGTACACAAAATGAGAATGCTTGGTCTGGGGGAAAATGTGTGTAAATGGGTTAGTAACTGGCTTAGTGATAGAAAGCAGAGGGTGGTTATAAATGGTATAGTCTCTAACTGGGTCGCTGTGACCAGTGGGGTACCGCAGGGGTCAGTATTGGGACCTGTTCTCTTCAACATATTCATTAATGATCTGGTAGAAGGTTTACACAGTAAAATATCGATATTTGCAGATGACACAAAACTATGTAAAGCAGTTAATACAAGAGAAGATAGTATTCTGCTACAGATGGATCTGGATAAGTTGGAAACTTGGGCTGAAAGGTGGCAGATGAGGTTTAACAATGATAAATGTAAGGTTATACACATGGGAATAAGGAATCAATGTCACCATTACACACTGAATGGGAAACCACTGGGTAAATCTGACAGGGAGAAGGACTTGGGGATCCTAGTTAATGATAAACTTACCTGGAGCAGCCAGTGCCAGGCAGCAGCTGCCAAGGCAAACAGGATCATGGGGTGCATTAAAAGAGGTCTGGATACACATGATGAGAGCATTATACTGCCTCTGTACAAATCCCTAGTTAGACCGCACATGGAGTACTGTGTCCAGTTTTGGGCACCGGTGCTCAGGAAGGATATACAGTAATGGAACTAGAGAGAGTACAAAGGAGGGCAACAAAATTAATAAAGGGGATGGGAGAACTACAATACCCAGATAGATTAGCGAAATTAGGATTATTTAGTCTAGAAAAAAGACGACTGAGGGGCGATCTAATAACCATGTATAAGTATATAAGGGGACAATACAAATATCTCGCTGAGGATCTGTTTATACCAAGGAAGGTGACGGGCACAAGGGGGCATTCTTTGCGTCTGGAGGAGAGAACATACATAGTAACATAGTAACATAGTTAGTAAGGCCGAAAAAAGACATTTGTCCATCCAGTTCAGCCTATATTCCATCATAATAAATACCCAGATCTACGTCCTTCTACAGAACTTAATAATTGTATGATACAATATTGTTCTGCTCCAGGAAGACATCCAGGCCCCTCTTGAACCCCTCGACTGAGTTCGCCATCACCACCTCCTCAGGCAAGCAATTCCAGATTCTCACTGCCCTAACAGTAAAGAATCCTATTCTATGTTGGTGGAAAAACCTTCTCTCCTCCAGACGCAAAGAATGCCCCCTTGTGCCCGTCACCTTCCTTGGAGAAGGTTTTTCCACCAACATAGAAGAGGATTCTTTACTGTTAGGGCAGTGAGAATCTGGAATTGCTTGCCTGAGGAGGTGGTGATGGCGAACTCAGTCGAGGGGTTCAAGAGAGGCCTGGATGTCTTCCTGGAGCAGAACAATATTGTATCATACAATTATTAGGTTCTGTAGAAGGACGTAGATCTGGGTATTTATTATGATGGAATATAGGCTGAACTGGATGGACAAATGTCTTTTTTCGGCCTTACTAACTATGTTACTATGTTACTATGTTACTATGTAATATCGGGCCCCACTTGGCTGAATCTATTTCATCCCTACGTTTTGTCTTTTCATCTTACTCACAGTCATTATATGTGGGGGGCTGCCTTTTCCTTTGGGGAATTTCTCTGGGGCAAGTCAGGCCTATTTTTCTATCTTCAGGCTAGCTAGTTTCTTAGGCTGTGCCGAGTTGCCTAGGTAGTTGTTAGGCGCAATCCACAGCCGCTTTTAGTTGTGTTTAGGATAGGATCAGGTGTGCAGTCTACAGAGTTTCCACGTCTGAGCTCGTTCTTGTATTTTTGGGTATTTGTCAGATCACTGTGTGCGCTCTGATCGCTAAGCACACTGTGTTTCTGGATTGCCTTCATAACACCTGTCATTAGCAAACATAACAGTACAAGGAGCCCAACTAATGATTCTCAATAGAGGGAAAGAAAAAGTTCTGACATCATTTTTTTTTTTTTTTTCTCAGCTCTGTGTTCACTTTTTTTTTTTCCCCTAGACATTTGGGTGATTCTGGACACAGGTGTGGACATGGATATTCAGGGTCTGTGCTCTTCAATGGATAATCTCGTTATAAATGTACAAAAAATTCAAGATACTATTGATCAGAAATCTATGTTAGAACCAAGAATTCCTATTCCTGATTTGTTTTTTGGAGATAGAACTAAGTTTCTAAGTTTCAAAAATAATTGTAAGCTATTTCTGGCCTTGAAACCTCATTCTTCTGGTAATCCTATTCAACAGGTTTTGATTATTATTGCTTTTTTGCGCGGCGACCCTCAAGACTGGGCATTTTCTCTTGCGCCAGGAGACCCTGCATTGAGTAGTGTCGATGCGTTTTTCCTGGCGCTCGGATTGCTGTACGATGAGCCTAATTCAGTGGATCAGGCTGAGAAAAATTTGCTGGCTTTGTGCCAGGGTCAGGATGATATAGAAGTATATTGTCAGAAATTTAGGAAATGGTCAGTACTCACTCAGTGGAATGAATCTGCGCTGGCAGCTTTGTTCAGAAAGGGTCTCTCTGAGGCTCTTAAGGATGTCATGGTGGGATTTCCTATGCCTGCTGGTTTGAATGAGTCTTTGGCCATTCAGATCGGTCGACGCTTGCGCGAGCGTAAATCTGTGCACCATTTGGCGGTACTGCCTGAGGTTAAACCTGAGCCTATGCAGTGCGATAGGACTATGACTAGAGTTGAACGGCAGGAATACAGACGTCTGAATGGTCTGTGTTTCTACTGTGGTGATTCCACTCATGCTATTTCTGATTGTCCTAAGCGCACTAAGCGGTCCGCTAGGTCTACCGTCATTGGTACTGTACAGTCCAAATTCCTTCTGTCCATTACCTTGATATGCTCTTTGTCGTCGTTTTCTGTCATGGCGTTTGTGGATTCGGGCGCTGCCCTGAATCTGATGGATTTGGATTATGCTAAACGTTGTGGGTTTTTCTTGGAGCCTTTGCGGTGTCCTATTCCATTGAGAGGAATAGATGCTACACCTTTGGCCAAGAATAAACCTCAATACTGGGCCCAGCTGACCATGTGCATGGCTCCTGCACATCAGGAAGTTATTCGCTTTCTGGTGTTGCATAATCTGCATGATGTGGTCGTGTTGGGGTTGCCATGGCTACAAACCCATAATCCAGTATTGGATTGGAATTCCATGTCGGTATCCAGCTGGGGTTGTCAGGGGGTACATGGTGATGTTCCATTTTTGTCGATTTCGTCATCCACCCCTTCTGAGGTCCCAGAGTTCTTGTCTGATTATCAGGATGTATTTGAAGAGCCCAAGTCCGATGCTCTACCTCCGCATAGGGATTGTGATTGTGCTATCAATTTGATTCCTGGTAGTAAATTCCCTAAAGGTCGATTATTTAATTTATCCGTGCCCGAACACGCCGCTATGCGCAGTTATGTGAAGGAATCCCTGGAGAAGGGACATATTCGCCCATCGTCATCACCACTGGGAGCAGGGTTCTTCTTTGTAGCCAAGAAGGATGGTTCGCTGAGACCGTGTATTGATTACCGCCTTCTTAATAAGATCACTGTTAAATTTCAGTATCCCTTGCCGTTGTTATCTGACTTGTTTGCTCGGATTAAGGGGGCTAGTTGGTTCACTAAGATAGATCTTCGTGGTGCGTATAATCTGGTGAGAATCAGGCAAGGAGATGAATGGAAAACTGCATTCAATACGCCCGAGGGTCATTTTGAGTATCTAGTGATGCCGTTCGGACTTGCCAATGCTCCATCTGTGTTTCAGTCTTTTATGCATGACATCTTCTGTGAGTATCTGGATAAATTCCTGATTGTTTACTTGGATGACATTTTGATCTTCTCAGATGATTGGGAGTCTCATGTGAAGCAGGTCAGAATGGTTTTTCAGGTCCTGCGTGCTAACTCTTTGTTTGTGAAGGGATCAAAGTGTCTCTTCGGTGTGCAGAAAGTTTCATTTTTGGGGTTCATCTTTACCCCTTCTACTATCGAGATGGATCCAGTTAAGGTCCAAGCCATCCAGGATTGGATTCAGCCGACATCTCTGAAAAGTCTGCAAAAGTTCCTGGGCTTTGCTAATTTTTATCGTCGCTTCATCTGTAATTTTTCTAGCATTGCCAAACCATTGACCGATTTGACCAAGAAGGGTGCTGATTTGGTTAATTGGTCTTCTGCTGCTGTGGAAGCTTTTCAGGAGTTGAAGCGTCGTTTTTGTTCTGCCCCTGTGTTGTGTCAGCCAGATGTTTCTCTTCCGTTCCAGGTCGAGGTTGATGCTTCTGAGATTGGAGCAGGGGCGGTTTTGTCACAGAGAGGTTCTGATTGCTCAGTGATGAAACCATGTGCTTTCTTTTCCAGGAAGTTTTCGCCCGCTGAGCGTAATTATGATGTGGGCAATCGAGAGTTGCTGGCCATGAAGTGGGCATTCGAGGAGTGGCGTCATTGGCTTGAAGGAGCTAAGCATCGCGTGGTGGTATTGACTGATCATAAGAACTTGACTTATCTCGAGTCTGCCAAGCGCTTGAATCCTAGACAGGCCCATTGGTCGTTATTTTTTGCCCGCTTCGACTTTGTGATTTCGTACCTTCCGGGCTCTAAAAATGTGAAGGCGGATGCTCTGTCTAGGAGTTTTGTGCCCGACTCTCCGGGTTTATCTGAGCCAGCGGGTATCCTCAAGGAAGGAGTCATTGTGTCTGCCATCTCCCCTGATTTGCGGCGGGTGCTGCAAAAATTTCAGGCGAATAAACCTGATCGTTGTCCAGCAGAGAAACTGTTCGTCCCTGATAGGTGGACTAATAAACTTATCTCTGAACTTCATTGTTCGGTGTTGGCTGGTCATCCTGGAATCTTTGGTACCAGAGAGTTAGTGGCTAGATCCTTCTGGTGGCCATCTCTGTCACGGGATGTACGTACTTTTGTGCAGTCCTGTGGGATTTGTGCTAGGGCTAAGCCCTGCTGTTCTCGTGCCAGTGGGTTGCTTTTGCCCTTGCCGGTCCCAAAGAGGCCTTGGACACATATTTCGATGGATTTCATTTCTGACCTTCCCGTTTCTCAAAAGATGTCAGTCATTTGGGTGGTCTGTGATCGCTTTTCTAAAATGGTCCATCTGGTGCCCTTGGCTAAATTGCCTTCCTCCTCTGATTTGGTACCTTTGTTCTTTCAGCATGTGGTTCGGTTGCATGGCATTCCTGAGAATATTGTTTCTGACAGAGGTTCCCAGTTTGTTTCAAGGTTTTGGCGAGCCTTTTGTGGTAGGATGGGCATTGACCTATCCTTTTCCTCGGCTTTCCATCCTCAGACTAATGGCCAGACCGAACGAACCAATCAGACCTTGGAAACATATCTGAGATGTTTTGTTTCTGCAGACCAGGATGATTGGGTGTCCTTTTTGCCGTTGGCTGAGTTCGCCCTTAATAATCGGGCCAGCTCGGCTACCTTGGTTTCTCCATTTTTTTGCAATTCTGGGTTCCATCTTCGTTTCTCTTCAGGACAGGTTGAGTCTTCGGACTGTCCTGGTGTGGATTCTGTGGTGGATAGGTTGCAGCAGATCTGGACTCAGGTAGTGGACAATTTGATCTTGTCCCAGGAGAAAGCTCAACTTTTCGCTAATCGCAGACGCCGTGTGGGTCCCCGACTTCGTTTTGGGGATCTGGTTTGGTTATCTTCTCGTCATATTCCTATGAAGGTTTCCTCTCCTAAATTTAAACCTCGTTTTATTGGTCCGTATAGGATTTCTGAGGTTCTCAATCCTGTGTCTTTTCGTTTGACCCTCCCAGACTCCTTTTCCATACATAATGTATTCCATAGGTCGTTGTTGCGGAGATACGTGGCACCTATGGTTCCATCTGTTGAGCCTCCTGCCCCGGTTTTGGTGGAGGGGGAATTGGAGTATATTGTGGAGAAGATTTTGGATTCTCGTGTTTCTAGACGGAAACTCCAGTATCTGGTTAAATGGAAGGGTTATGCTCAGGAAGATAATTCCTGGGTTTTTGCCTCTGATGTTCATGCTTCCGATCTTGTTCGTGCCTTTCATGCGGCTCATCCTGGTCGGCCTGGGGGCTCTGGTGAGGGTTCGGTGACCCCTCCTCAAGGGGGGGGGTACTGTTGTGAATTCTGTGGCTGAATTCACTCCTGTGGTCACAAGTGGTACTGCAGCTTCTGAGCTTCCTCCCTCAGGTGTTCTGGTGAGCTCGTTAACTGCTTCATTACTTAACTCCGCCTGATGCTGCTATCCTTGCTCCTTGTCAATGTTTCAGTGTTGGATCTGAGCTTCTCCTGATTGTTCCTGTGACCTGCTGCTCTGTATAGCTAAGTGCTTTTTGCTTTTTTGTTGCTTTTTTTCTGTCCAGCTTGTCTTTTGTTTTGCTGGAAGCTCTGAGACGCAAAGGGTGTACCGCCGTGCCGTTAGTTCGGCACGGTGGTTTTTTTTTGCCCCCTTTGCGTGGTTTTGCTTTAGGGTTTTTTGTAGACTGCAAAGTTCGCTTTACTGTCCTCGCTCTGTCCTAGAATATCGGGCCCCACTTTGCTGAATCTATTTCATCCCTACGTTTTGTCTTTTCATCTTACTCACAGTCATTATATGTGGGGGGCTGCCTTTTCCTTTGGGGAATTTCTCTGGGGCAAGTCAGGCCTATTTTTCTATCTTCAGGCTAGCTAGTTTCTTAGGCTGTGCCGAGTTGCCTAGGTAGTTGTTAGGCGCAATCCACAGCCGCTTTTAGTTGTGTTTAGGATAGGATCAGGTGTGCAGTCTACAGAGTTTCCACGTCTCAGAGCTCGTTCTTGTATTTTTGGGTATTTGTCAGATCACTGTGTGCGCTCTGATCGCTAAGCACACTGTGTTTCTGGATTGCCTTCATAACACCTGTCATTAGCAAACATAACAGTCCCCACTGCCATGAGATCTTCCCGGAGCTCCTTCCTTGTTGTCCTTGGGTTAGCCTTGACTCTTCGGACAAGCCTGGCCTCGGCATGGGAGGAAACTTTCAAAGGCTGTCCAGGCCGTGGAAGGCTAACAGTAGTTCCATAAGCCTTCCACTTCCGGATGATGCTCCCAACAGTGGAGACAGGTAGGCCCAACTCCTTGGAAAGGGTTTTGTACCCCTTGCCAGCCTTGTGACTCTCCACGATATTGTCTCTGATGGCCTTGGAATGCTCCTTTGTCTTTCCCATGTTAACCATGTTTGAGTGCTGTTCACAAGTTTGGGGAGGGTCTTAAATAGTCAGAAAAGGCTGGAAAAAGAGATAATTAATCCAAACATGTGAAGCTCATTGTTCTTTGTGCCTGAACTACTTCTTAATACTTTAGGGGAACCAAACAGAATTCTGGTGGGTTGAGGGGTTGAATAATAAATGACCCTCTGAAAAAACTTTTCCCAATTTAAAAAAAAACCAAAGAAATAACATTCTTTTTTGCTGCAGTGCATTTCACACTTCCAGGCTGATCTACAGTCCAAATGTCACAATGCCAAGTTAATTCCAAATGTGTAAACCTGCTAAATCTGCAGGGGGTTGAATACTAATTGTAGGCACTGTACATATATTTATATTTAATACAGCGCTAGATAGCAGAAAAGCCGGTGATTCAATTGCCGGCTTTTGCTATCTCCTTCCCAAACCCGACATATGAGACATGGTTTACATACAGTAAACCATTTCATATCCCTTATATTTTTACATATTCCGCACTACTAATTTTAGAAGTGTCTGTGTGCAAAATTTGGGAGCTCTAGTTGTTAAAATAAAGGGTTAAATCACGGAAAAAAATGGCGTGGGCTCCCGCACAATTTTCTCCACCAGAGTGGGAAAGCCAGTTGCTGAGGGCAGATATTAATAGCCTAGAGAGGGACCATGGTCATTGGCCCCCCGGCTAAAAACATCTGCCCCCAGCCACCCCAGAAAAGGCGCATCTGAAAGATTCCGGCACTCAACCTCTCTCTTCCCACTCCCGTGTAGTGGTGGGATATGGGGTAATAAAGGGTTAATGTCACCTTGCTTTTGTAAGGTGACATTAAGCCAGGTTAATAATGGAGAGGTGTCAATAAGACACCTATCCATTATTAATCTTATGTTCATAGAGGGTTAAAAAAGCACACACACATTAGTAAAAAAGTATTTTAATGAAATAAAGACACATGGTGTTGTAATAGTTTATTAAACACTCAATCCAATCGAAGACCCTTTTCACCTGAAACAAAGTTAAAATAAAAAAACAACAATATCCCATACCTCTCCGGCATTACAGTTAAGTCCCATGATGTAAATCCATCAGAAGGGGTTAAATAATTTTACAAGCAGGAGCTCTGTTAATGTAGTTGTGCTCCTGAGTGTAAAAACTAGGGAATAAATGGAAAGCAGGGGAACGGAGCTATCTAGACTTGCAGTGCTGTGCCCCCTGCTGGCATAAACTCATATGAACTAGAGCGTGGGAATTTTTCAGAATATTTTCTCACACTCTAGTTCATATGAGGTTATGCCAGGTAGCTACATTCCCCTGCTTTCCATTCATTCCCCACTTTTTACAGGCAGGAGCCCAGCTGCATTAGCAGGCTCCTGCTGTAAAATTAATTACAATTAATTAATCCTCACATGTACATAGGGAATGTGTCTTAGGAATACAAGCGGCAAGGGAAGTGGATGATGTTTCCCTTTTAAAAACGATTCCTAAGCATTTTAAAATCTATCATGATTGTGATGCTACCCTACTAAAAGTGATTGGCATAGATTTAATTGAACCTAGGGAGAGGGGAGGTAAAATTAGTGTACCCCTAGCCCAATTGGAATCTAAATGGATCTGGACATTAGAAACCATCTCTCCTTATGGTTTAAACGAAAATATAAGCTTTGCCCCTTTTTTGTAAATATTCTATCGTTATTCATCTTTTTATCTTTATTTTTTTCTGGTATCATTAATTTTTAGGCGGTTTTATTGCATATTAAATAGTCAATAGATTTTAATAATTTTATTTTGTGATTTTTATTTTAGGGTATACTTGTATACGTACCTGATATAGTGAACCGTGAATGGAATTAGCCTGTGGTCCGTCGTTCCTATTATAATGATGTCATAGCTATGGATATGGATTGGCAAAAGGAGGGATTATGACGTGGTCGCCACAATAGGATGGACCTACTTCTGGTCCCTACCATATAAAGAAGAGAAAGAGATGATTTGGCACTTTTTATATATTTTTATATTGGCACGGTTATAGTATATGTTTATATATTTTGTCTAGTAATGTATAGTTCTGTGAGACATAGAAAGATATGAATAATTATATAGATTTTTCTGTATATTGATTGCTATATAATTGTCTCTCTCTTACTTTTAGGTTTGTTTATTTAATTATTTGCATATGCTTGTCTGTTCCCACTGGTTTGTGCACTATAAAAATATGTTTAGTATTCACTGATTGAGCAATTACACAGCCTGCTGTCTCTGGTGCATGTATATTTTGTTTTATTTTTTATCACTATCAGTGTCTGTTCTCACTGGCCAGTGCACTATATATAAAAATATGTTTATTATTCACTGATTGAGCAATTACACAGTCTGCAATTTCTGATGCATGTTTACATTTTTTTATCATACATTTTTTTTTACTATTTTTTATTTATTATTTATTTTTTCCATTATTTAATATATATTTCACATTATTCTTTTGTAGATTTTGTGGTGATTTATATGTATTTCATATCTTTCTTTTCTATTATTTGGCATTGTTATAGCCTTATGTAATTCCTGCCATGTCTGTAATCTCTATAACTATTGTTATATTATACTGAGCAGCGGTCATATTTGTTCAGTGCATTGAGGTTATGAATTTTTTGTGCATTGCATATATGCCCCCTCCCCCCCCTTTTTTCTATTAGTCAATAGCGCCCACACACTTTTTTGCTGCCCATGATGTACTGCTTGACTAGTGCGCATGCGGGGCTTGCGCTCAGGACGCTCCTGCTTCTCGCATTGCGGGTACCTTGGAAACGCCAGGCAACTCATTCCTGTGCGTCCAGTCACGTGATGTGTGGGCAGGAGTTCCTGGGTCCTCTTGGCTGCACATGCGCCGCAGATGTCTTGGCTCTCATCATTAGCGACGTACACTATATAAACACGGTAAGCCTGCATGAACGCCACCCCCTGACGAAGGAAGTGATTTCCGAAACATGCGTCGGGTGTGTGTGCGTTTACAGGACAGTGAGGCACCCTAAGTTAATGCTCTAATAGTATCTTCCCCTGATATATATATATATATGAATCGCCCCCAGAGTAGGGCAATGGGGTACTCGGCACCGGGTCCTGCGGTTCAGGGGATGTCACGGTGGCTGACCCAGTCCGTGGCCCTCAGGGGTGTCCAGTAAAAGAGTTTATATATGGGCAAGGTGCAGTAAAGAATGATGAGACAGGTTTGCAGTCTTTTACCTTGTTTACTGAAGACTTCAGATGGTATCCTCTGCCCAGAGCGCCAGATGACAGGGCAGGCAGAGTCCGGTCGGTCTGAAGGCAATTCCAGAGTCCCCTTATCCAGGTGGAAATCAGTAGCCTTCCTTCTAGCACCTGTGTGTTGTAGTACCTCCCTGCTGAGCTTCTTGGTAAGGTCCTCACAACTCTTGTAGATATTCTAGATGTTATTTCTTCCTCTCTGTCCCCCAGATGGTGTGGATAGGACAAACCCGTATGACTGATGGCCTGAGGCTTGTTTATAGGGACCCTAGAGATGCCCCGACCCCCACAAGTTGCCACCATGTCTGCTTAGGTATTAAGGTCGGACAGCCAACTTGGAATTGACTGCCCTGCTGGTCTCTTGAGCAAGGCTTAGAGACAGTTGCTCCCTCGGTGTCCCTGGCTACCGCCTCCTGCGCTTCAGAAAGGAGCAGCTTGTTCCTGGCTGATCTCCCTCTGGTATTTCTCTCTCCTGTACCCTGCTTTCCTGCACACTCTCTGCAGTATGTTCACCTTTTAGTGTCTTTTCCCAGGAGTTACAGCACGTCATGCCAGCAGAGCTCCTCTCCTTCTGTCTCCTGACAGGAACTGAACTCTTTTCCCTCCAGATCAGGATGTAAGTAGGGAAGCTCACCCTAAACAGGCTTAGAGCTCCCCCTTCTGGTCTGGAGTGTGAACATGTTGCATGTGTGTGATACCTGAATGTGGTTGTCTTTCATTGCCTTCAGACATAACATCACTTCTTCCCTGAAAGGATAATGACATCACTGCGACGACCAGGACACTGGGGCGCCGCACTCCCCCCTGTTAAATCCAGTACTCCGGGACTGGGAAAAGAAGAACAACAATACATGTTAGCAAAATACATACAATTTTGAAATGCTATAAGCAACTTGTGCAAAAGTGGTGCTTCCCTTTATGGGAGGTGAGGAACACTTGAATGTTGCAAAAGTCTTGGTTATGCACAGTTCATGACTCCCAGTTCAGTGAGTGCAAACTTGAAACAACAAGGATCCCGGGTAAACAAAGGGATCCCTTTTAAAATTATAATGAAAGTTTTTGAGTAATTCACTGTCCATTTTAAACCTGTAACAAAGATATATATATATATATATATATATATATATATATACATTTTCAAACAAACAGCAGCAACCATTAAAGGGCCACTGACACCCCCCTCCAGCCGTTATAAACTAAAAGAGCCACCTTGTGCAGCAGTAATGCAGCATTCTAACAAGGTGGCTCTTTTAGTTTTTTGTTCATGTATTCCCAAAATAAAGCGCTTTGAAACATATCTAAAATACTTGTCTTTCGCCAGGGAGGCGGGTCCTCACTCCCCAGCTTGAACCGATACTCTGCCGTCACTCCAATCTTCAGGGGCTTTCGGCGCCGCCCCCTCTGCGCTGTTTTTTAGCTTCAAAACCGGCGTCTGCGCTGTGTACAACTGTGTGGGGCAGGCGCAGTAAGCTCTGGCCGTCTCACGTCCCAGCCAGGCTTGCAGACTGCGCCTGTGCGGGCAGTTCGGCCACCCACCTTGGGAATCCCAGCCCCGCAGTGTTATGCATTATGCACAGTGCGGGGCTAGGATTCCTGGGCATGCGCACTGCGTGTGTCAGCCTGTCACCCAGGTGCCCCGCCTTTCAGCGTCTGTATATTCAGCTGATCATGCCTTCTCCTAGCAATTCTTTCCCGGCGATTGCTAGGAGGAGGCGGCACGATCAGCTGAATATACAGACGCTGAAAGGCGGGGGACCTGGGTGACAGGCTGACACACGCAGTGCACATGCCCAGGAATCCTAGCCCCGCACTGTGCATAATGCATAACACTGCGGGGCTGGGATTCCCAAGGTGGGTGGCCGCACTGCCCGCACAGGCGCAGTCTGCAAGCCTGGCTGGGACGTGAGACGGCCAGAGCTTACTGCGCCTGCCCCATACAGTTGTACACAGCGCAGGCGCCGGTTTTGAAGCTAAAACAGCGCAGAGGGGGCGGCGCCGAAAGCCCCTGAAGATTGGAGTGATGGCAGAGTAGCGGTTGAAGCTGGGGAGTGAGGACCTGCCTCCCTGGCGAAAGACAAGTATTTTAGATAAGTTTCAAAGCGCTTTATTTTGGGAATACATGAACAAAAAACTAAAAGAGCCACCTTGTTAGAATGCAGCATTACTGCTGCACAAGGTGGCTCTTTTAGTTTATAACGGCTGGAGGGGGGTGACAGTGGCCCTTTAATATTTCCAAGTTTTGTAGCGAATTGGGGTTTGATTTTTGGTGCTATGTGTAGACCTCTGCAGTACAGGGGTTGCTAATGACCTAACAGGGTCTGCTGTGCTTGCTAACGCTGGTGTAGTGCACTGTCTTTTGGCTACACTTCTAGTGAGTCTAGGTAGCACTGGTATGCTGGAGCTCTCAGGACTGCTTCTACTAACTGTAGGCATGGCAGATTCACCGATAGCAGAGGGTGGACTTGCCGATTCAACTATTGGCATAGCATCCTCTGTTGGAGTCTGCTGGTGTTGAGCTACGGCTGGGATCGCATCGGCTGTTGGAATCTGTTGGTGCAGAATCTCTCTTGGCTCAAGATGATCTGGCATCACAGTTGGTTGTGGCGGTTTCGGCTGATGAAACGTCAAAACAGGTACCACGATGGCCTGATTTATTTGAGTCCTAGACTGGGGAAAATCTCCAAGAACAGTGTGTATCATCTTCTCTTCCACGGTTGGAGATGTTCTTGGATCTGTTTATCTCTCAACTTGTCAGGGCATACTTTGAGGTGGTCTCTGGATACTGCTGTCGAAGTTTCTCCTCCATCTTTGCTGATGAGACAGACCTTTGTATTGTCAAAGTTGGATGGCAGGATGGTATATGGCTCTGCTTCCCATTGGTCGTCAAGTTTGTGTAGTCTCCTTTTCCGTTTGAGCACCTGTTCACCTGGTGACAAGGGAATTGCAGGTGCATGCTGGTTGTAGTCCCTTTCTTGTTTTTGTCTGGCTTGGGCTAGACTTCTTTCCACGTATTCCTGTACGTTGCAATACCTTTGCTGTCTTTCTGTATCCCAATCTGCATCTGGCGAGGTATCTTCCGGGGTTAGGACCCCCATGTCTAGATCAACAGGTAATTTGCTGGATCTTCCTCTCATCAGGTATGCTGGGGTACAGTTGGTGGCATTCACTGGGATGTGGTTGTACATGTCTACCAAGTCGGGCAACTTTGCTGGCCATAAGTTCCGTTCCTCCACAGGCAAGGTCTTCAGTAAGTCGATTACCACTTGGTTCATCTTTTCGCACATTCCGTTGGTTTGTGGGTGATACGGCGTCGTTCTGATCTTTTTACACCCATATAAATTGCAGAATTCCTGGAACACTTCCGCTTCAAAGGCTGGTCCTTGATCAGTCAGTACCTTTTCCGGGTACCCATGCGGTCTACAGAAGTACTGCTGGAAGGCTTTGGCTGCTGTCCTTGCCGTCAGATCTTTGACAGGCACAACTACCAGAAATCTAGAGTAGTGGTCCACGATGGTTAGGGCGTAGACATAGCCTGAGCGGCTGGGTGTTAGCTTCACATGATCTAGCGCGACCAGTTCGAGCCGTTTGGTGATGATGAGCTGTAGAGGAGCCCTTTGGCTGTCACGGTCCTTCCTGCATAGGCTACATGGGCCACACTCTCTGCACCACTTTTCGATGGCTTTCTTCATGCCTACCCAGTAGAACCTTCCACGAAGTAGACTCTCCAACTTCCTCGATCCGAAGTGTCCTGCTCCATCGTGGTACGCTTCCAGAACCATTGGCGCATCTCGCTTTGGGACTACTATTTGCCATAACAACTCATGGGTGCGTGGGTCGATGCTTCTTTGGCACAGCTTACCATCGTAGATAAACAGCTTGCCTCTCCCCTTCCACAGTTCTTGCGTCTCTTGTGGATCATCCGGGCCAGGGTGTGAACCTGCCTGCGTCAGGAGCTCTTTCACCCGACGGACCGTGGGGTCACTGTCCTGGGTCTCTGCCCATCCATGGTGGGGCAGGGGATTAAGCGTGGCGTCCTGCCTGTTCCTGCGCCCGTTCCTCACATGATGGGAATACTGAGTGGCCTTGGGGCGATGGAAAGCTGGCAACTCTATTTCTTCGAGTGCTTCCGAGTCTTCTCCCGTTTCTGGCAAGTTGGGCATCCTGGAAAATGCATCGGCATTCGCATTCTTGTGCCCTGCCCGGTACTTGATGGTGAAATTATAATTGGACAACCGGGCCATCCACCGCTGCTCCAAGGCACCAAGTTTTGCTGTGTCCAAGTGTGTCAGTGGATTGTTGTCCGTGAAGACGGTGAATTTTGCTGAGGCCAGGTAGTGCTTAAACCTCTCCGTCACTGCCCAAACAATGGCGAGGAACTCCAGCTTAAAGGAACTGTAGTTGTCAGGGTTCCTTTCAGTGGGACGAAGTTTCCTGCTGGCGTAAGCAATTACCCTCTCTTTGCCTTTCTGGACCTGGGACAATACAGCTCCCAGTCCCATGTTGCTGGCATCCATATACAGCACAAACGGTTGGTCATATTCAGGGTAGGCCAGTACCTCTTCTCCCGTCAGCGCCAACTTCAAACAGGTGAAGGATCCCTCTAGTCCATCGTTCCAGTCAAATGGGGTATTCTTACCCTTGGTTTTCTTGGATTGGCCCACTAACAGGTCTTGCAATGGCGCGGCTTTCTTGGTGAAGTCCTTGATGAATCTTCTGTAGTAGCCTACCAACCCAAGGAACTGTCAGACTTCATGGAGGTTGCTGGGCTTCGGCCAGTCTCTGATCACAGTGACCTTGTCAGGGTCTGGGGCCACTCCTTCGGCACTCACATGGCCCAGGTACTGCACTTTGGGCTTTAATAGATGAC
The DNA here is from genome assembly GCF_032444005.1 of Ranitomeya imitator. Taxonomy (NCBI): domain Eukaryota; kingdom Metazoa; phylum Chordata; class Amphibia; order Anura; family Dendrobatidae; genus Ranitomeya; species Ranitomeya imitator. The sequence continues at coordinate 58,526,172 of NC_091288.1, forward strand.
ATTTGGACGGTTTTACCTTTAGGCCAAAGTTGGACAGAGCTTCGAACACCTCTGCCAGGTGCTTCAGGTGGTCCTCATAGGTTTTGGAGAAGACGATGACATCGTCCAAGTACAGCAGGATGGTTTCAAAATTCTTGTGTCCCAGACAACACTCCATCATCCTCTGGAATGTTCCTGGGGCATTGCACAGTCTGAACGGCATGTAGTTAAACTCACAGAGACCCATTGGCGTGGTAAAGGCCGTCTTTTCTTTGTCCTCCTCCGCTACGGGAACCTGCCAGTACCCACTGGTGAGGTCTAAGGTGGAGAAGTAGTTAGCAGATTTTAAAGCAGCTAATGACTCTTCTATTCTGGGCAGTGGGTATGCATCTTTGTGTGTAATGCGGTTTATCTGCCTATAATCAACACACATCCTCATCGTGCCATCCTTCTTCCTGATGAGGACTAATGGAGCTGCCCAGGGGCTACAACTGTCTCTAACTACCCCAGCTTACTTCATCTCTTGCAACATGTCTTTGGCACACTGATAATGAGCTGGGGGTACAGGACGGTATCTCTCTTTAATGGGTGGATGATTTCCTGTGGGGATATGATGTCGAATCCCTTTTACCTGCCCAAAATCTAGGGGGTGCTTGCTGAATACCCGCTCATACTCATGAACCACCCTGTAGGCCCCTTGTTTTTGGTGCGATGGGGTAGAGTCAGTGCCCACGTGTAATTTCTGACACAAATCTTCCGTTTGTCCTGCAGAGCCATTGTCCTCCACCTGGTTGGACGGGACCAAGGGTTCTGTTGCCTGTATCACATTATTATCAACAGCAAACAATTTGGCAAGTGTGGCATATCTCGTTAGGTGGACCTCTTCCTCTCCACAATTAAGGACACGTACTGGCACCCTCCCCTTGCGGACTTCAACCACCCCTCTGGATGTCAGGAGGGTGGGCCTACTATCTGAATACACAGGTTCTACCAGGGCTTGATAGTCTTTACCTCTGAGGCCTATTGCTGCCCGACACCATATTAACATTTCACTCCTGGGGGGTATTGTAATGGGGATCGAATCACTCATGGTGACACGGCCAATTTCTCCACCAGTCAGTTCTATCTGCTGTCTCTGCATCAGAGCTCGGATCTCTTTCTGCAGGGCATGTTGTTCACTGTAACCAGCTGTGTCGGCCACCTGCTGCAACAAGACAATAACCTCTGCAAGACAATTTTCTATGACATTAGTACCAATGGTCATCATGGGGTTACATTCACGTCGTCAATATCAACAATCACAATTCCTTGGGCCTTCAATTCTACCCGCCCCACTTTAATGGTGACCTCTTTGTACCCCACTTGTGGCAATGGCTGACCGTTACTGGCTACTATGGTGAAATCATCATCAGGGCCACGAGTAATGTCGGTGTCCTCCCAATAACATTTATAAAGGATGTAAGGCATAGTTGTCACCTGAGAACCGGTGTCCAACAGAGCGTTCATGGGGATACCGTTGATCACAATGGGGAGAACAGGTCGTCCTCCAATGTACTTGGCTCTCCAATTTTGTGGGCCTGGTTGTCCTACTCCTGGGGCTTGGTCCTCTGCCCCAGGGGTTGCTCGTTTAAATGACAGTACTTTGCAATGTGGCCTGCCTGGTTGCAGCGGCGGCAGATGGGTCGTCTGTCCTGATGAAAGCGATTGTCGTCTCTGCCTCTGGTCGGCAGGATCCTCCTCTGTCGTCGCCAGGGAACATCCTCCGATCTGGAAGCCAGCTAGATCTTCTCCTTGGGGGCCTCCTGTAGGGACTGCATGGTCCGAGCTAAGGCAGCAATGCTTTTGGTCAGCTCCTGCACCTGGAGGCTTAGTCCTGCATGGGAATCGTCTTCCAGGATCTGGGCATCAGCCTCAGCAGAAACTTGAGGATCTGGCGCCACCTCCTGGTGGTACGTGAGGGCTTGACGCCTAGGAAGTACTGCACGGCTGGGCTGTTCCTCCTGTAGCACTTGGATGGCCTTGTTTTTAAATTGCGCAAAGGTCGGGTCAGGATTCTGCATGACCAGGAGGTGCAGTTGGGCCCTTTGGTTATTGCACAGGAGTCCCTCGATGAACCGCTCCTTTAAGAGTTTATCCTCATCTTGCATGCTGTTTGGATCATCCTGTTTGATTGCCCGCAGTGCCTCCTGGAGATTAAGGGCATAGTCCCGTAAGCTATCCTGCTGCCTCTGTTTGCAACCGTAGAATATCAATTTAATTTCTGTAGCGGTGCGGGTGTCAAAGGTGGTTTTAAGCTTTGCAAAGACCTGCTGCACGGTCTTTTTATCCGCAGCGGGCCAGGACTTCACCTCTCTCTTAGCCGCTCCAAACAGTTGGTACGTTACCATGTGAACCTTCTGAGGCTCTGTCAGGGGATAGAACTCAAGCAGGCTGCAGATCCCTTCTTTAAAGTCAGTTAATGTATGCGATTCTCCAGAGTATCGCCGGAGCCAGGCTGCCCCAGGTATGTATGGCATGGAGAAGGGCATTATGGCCGCTGTAGCCATGGCGGTGTCCGGCTGGCTGATGGAAGCGGCAAGCTCTGCGGGACCCGGCGGCGGTACAAGGCCTGCGGCTGCGTCTATTGCGGGGCCTGGAGGCGCTTCCAGGTCTGCGGCTGCGACCACCGCCACTTCCCTTCCCGGATCGGACATGGCCGTTTCTCCCCTCTGCTAACCTGGTGGAAGTCGGGGCTCCTCTCTGGAATCGGCACTTTGCAGCGTCTTTTCTAGCGGCTCTGCTGCACGGCGTCTCCACTTCCAGCTTTTCAGGCAGCAGCACGGAACCTGTTGTGAATTCTGTTATCGAACTCCCTCCTGTGGTCATGAATGGTACTTCGGCGAGTTCTGTCCATGGACTCCCTCTGGTGGCTGTGAGTGGAGCTGCTGGTTCGGAGGTTCCTTCCACAGGTGACTTAGTTTATTCTTAGGCTGGCTGCTCTATTTAACTCCACTCAGATCATTACTCCATGCCAGCTGTCAATGTTCTTGTACTGGTTCAGTTCGCTCTTGGATCTTTCTGGTGACCTGTCTTCTCCAGCAGAAGCTAAGTCCCTGCTAGTAGTGTTGAGCATTCCGATACCGCAAGTATCGGGTATCGGCCGATATTTGCGGTATCGGAATTCTGATACCGAATTCCGATACTTCCCGCGTATCGGATACCGGAATCGGAAGTTCCCAGAATTCAAACTGCACGCAGCAGCCAATGAGGAATGAATGGAAGTGTGGGCACATCCGGTTTAGCATGGTGGGCATGTAACTACTGGCAAGGCTGTGATTGGCTGCTGAAATGATGTCACCATGTACTATAAAAACGCTGCCGCCATTTTGCGCTCACTCTGCTGTGATTTCAGTTAGGGACAGGACGCTGTGTTCTAACTGAGGGCCAGTTGAGATAGCTAATTGCTTTATTTTGCTTTTCCAAGGCTAATTTAGCAAACGCTGTGTGTTGTTCACTGTTCACCTTGCTCTTGCCTTGCAGCGCTGTTTTAACAGCGTTCTGCAAGGTCTCTGTGTGTGTGTGTGCAGCTCACTCTGTAGTCTGTGTGCAGCCATATACCCAGTTGTATTCAGCTCAGGGGGGGTTCACACTGCCTCATACAGTTCTATCCATTGTCCTTTTTTGCTCATAGTGCAGCCTGCTGCACTTTTTTTCTAAAATTTCCTATTAGTGTTTTTCCACCCGTCTCCAGCTAAATTGTGGAAAAACACTACATAGGATAACCTAGAGGGGGTTTTTTGGGCCTTGCAACGCCGTTTACGGCTGTCTGCACGGTCTCCGTGTGAGCGCAGCTCGCCCTGTAGTCTGTGTGCAGCCACAGCCGGTTGTATTCAGCTCAGGGTGCGTCACTGCCTCATACCGTGAAAAAACTTTTCCTTTTTTTCAAATAGTGCAGCCTGCTGAAAATTTTTACAAAAATTTCCTATTAGTGTCTTTCCACCCGTCTCCAGCTAAATAGTGGAAAAACACTACATAGGATAACCTAGAGGAGTGTTTTTGGGCCTTGCAGCGCCGTTTACGGCTGTCTGCACGGTCCCCGTGTGAGTTAAAGTCGCTCTGTAGCCCGATCTGCAGAAAAAAAAAAAAGTAAAGTTCACCAAACACCACTTAACACTTGTGTAGGCCACATTTTATCAATAATAAAGTCTAGTCCACACTTTACAACATTAGTGTTTCTTACACCTGTTAGGAGGAGCATTTCAGGAATAAGCACACTAAGGCCTTAGTACTTTTCTGCTTATCTTTATCTGTCAACCAAGATGAAGAAGGCAGGGAGTAAGGCACGTGGGCGTGGGCGCGGAGCAGGGAGAGGAGCAGGGAAAGGACGTGGTGATTCTGTGCCTGCTGCGGGCACCGGTGACTCATCATCACTCAGTTTCAGCAGGGAACAGTCCTTCATGCGCAGCTTTGTCGGAGAGCGCCGTGCACCGCTGCTGCGTGAAGATCAAATTGAAGCCGTTGTCGGTTGTAGTGCCACATCCTCTCAGGCACAGACCACTGGAGAGCAGCCATCTGTCTCTTCACCACCTGCCAAATTGGCCAGGCAGTCAGAGAGCCCAGGACAGGAGCCGTCTCTACTTCTGTTCTCTGAATCTCTTGGCTTGGAAACAGGGGGCCAGCCAAGCAGTATTGGAGAAATGGAAGAAGAGGCAGTGTGCAGTGATGCCCAACAGCTTTGTCTCTCTGACTCTGAAGAGGCGGGTGGGCCAGTGCCTGCGGTGACCACAGCGCAGTACGCATCTGATGATGAAACTCAGGTGCCGCTTTCTGGTGCGTACTGTGCTGCCGAGACTACCCAGGAGGAGCAGTTGGTGGCAGAGGGTAGTGGAGATGATGAGGTCCTTGACCCATCGTGGCGTGAGGAACAGGAAGGTGGTGGGAGCAGCTCTGAGGAAGAGATTCCCCTAACGGGCCAAAGAAGGAGAGGGAGGGGGAAGACTGCGGAGCCTGTAGCCTCTACTTTGGCACCCGTTAGGAGCCTGTCTCTTTCAAAAGCCAAAAAGGGTGCTCCCAAGACTTGCAGTGCCTGGTCCTTTTTTGACACAGTTGCAGATGACATTTGTTTTGTCAAATGCAAGCTGTGTCATCAGAAAGTCAAAAGAGGTAAAAGTGTCAGCAACCTCAATACCACAAATATGTGGAAACATGTGCGGACCAGGCACGCGGTGGAGTTACAAAAACACACTGAAGACCTAGGCCAACCAACAGCAGCAGCTACCACCTCTTCAGCTCGTGTTGCCTCTTCCTCCAGCTCACGCACAGCTGGTTTGGCTTCCTCCCAGGATCGCCATGGAAGAACCTCTGGGACTGTTGTCCAGAGACCTAGTGTAATTCCACCCACAGCACCACATTCCCAGTCATCCTCACACTCCCAGTCTACTCTACAGCCATCGGTAGTACAGGCATGGGAGAAAAGGCGGGCATTCTCGGCCAACCACCCCCGAGCACAGGCTCTGAATGCAGGCATTGCCAAACTTCTGTCACTGGAAATGCTCTCATTCAGGCTGGTGGAGACTGACAGCTTCCGTGACTTGATGGCATTGGCAGTCCCACAGAACAAGGTGCCCAGCCGCTTTTACTTCAGCAGGCAAGCTGTCCCTGCCCTGCACAAGCATGTGGAGGGACACATAAAACATGCGCTACTGAACGCCGTCAGTAGCAAGGTCCACCTCACCACCGATGCGTGGACCAGTCAACATGGACAGGGGCGATACATTTCCCTCACTGCCCATTGGGTTAATGTTGTTGAGCCAGGTACAGATCGTGCGAGTGGCGCAGGACGTGTCCTGCCCACTCCAAGGATTGCAGGAATCCAGTCTGTATGTATTGACTCCTCCTCATACACAAGTTCCTCAGAATCATCGCTGCAGGAGCCATCACAGTCCACCTCCACATGGACCCGTGAACGTTTACCTGTTACAACCGACATGAGCACAGCCGTGGCCAAACGTCAACAGGTCGTCTTGAAACTAGTTTCTTTGGGGAATCGAAGCCACACAGCGCAGGAGCTCTGGAATGCCATCAAGCAGGAGAGCGATGTGTGGTTAGTGCCAGCGAATCTCCAGCCAGGCATGGTAGTGTGTGACAATGGCCGAAATCTGGTGGCAGCTTTGGCCATTGGCAACCTCACTCACATCCCATGTCTGGCACATGTGCTCAATTTGGTTGTGCAGAGTTTTCTGAGGGACTATCCGGATCTTGATGCACTGCTGCACAAGGTCCGCCTAGAGTGTGCTCACTTGCGGCGTTCCAGCTTGGCAAGATCCCGCATTGCTGCTCTGCAGCGCCGATTCCGCCTTCCGGAACACCGCATCATATGTGACCTACCTACCAGGTGGAATTCCACGTTACATATGTTGGAGCGGTTGTGTGAGCAGCAGCAAGCAGTAATGGAGTACCAGCTGCATCAGGCGCTAAAAAGTCGCAGTCAGCGCCGATCAGACTTCACAACCACAGAGTGGGCCACTATGAAGGACGTCTGCCAGGTTTTGCGTCCTTTCGATTATTCCACGCGGATGGCAAGTGCAGATGATGCACTAGTCAGCATGACTGTCCCCCTTATCTGCCTGCTTCAACAAACTTTGCAAGCGTTAAGGGATGATGTTGTGGAAGAGGTGGAGGATGAGGAGTCACCTTTTCCATCAGCTTCTGGAGAGTCAGCGCCACGTGGTTCCTCACAAAGGGGTACGCAGGGGCCACTTTGTGAGGAGGATGAGGAGGAGTCAATGGAGGAGGAAGAGCTCCGTCCAGAGGAGGGAGTGACACAATTGTCCAGTGGTCAGTGTGTACAGCGAGGGTGGGGTGATGACGAGCGGGCAGAGATCATGTCTCAAGCAGGGGACAGCGTTTCTGGGGCAGTTGGCAGTCTGCAGCACATGGTGGATTTCATGCTGCAGTGCCTGAGAAACGACCGCCGCATCGACCACATTCTCAACATGCCTGATTATTGGGTGTTCACCCTCCTCGATCCTCGCTACCGGGACAACGTCCAAAACCTCATCCCAGCATTGACCCGGGAGCGTAAAATGCGGGAGTACCACGACACACTGGTGAATTCCATCATCTTCTGAGCTCCACCCAGGAAGAGGAAGAGGCGGGGCTGCTTAGCGGGGTGTTGGCTGAGGTCTGCTGTGGATCGTGTGCTCCTGGGAAGGGAGATGTTTCATCTGGGAGTCTTTGCCTGCCCCTTCCCAGGAAGCAGGGACTGTTCCTGGGACTGAGCTTCGGGGCTGAGCCCCTGGCTCCCACCCCCCGGTGCAAGCCGGCTGGGGGTGGGAGGCCTTGCATACCATCAGGTAGCCCCGTGTGTCATCCAGCCAGTCCCAGGAGCATGGGAAAAAGTGGCAGGAGTTCGGGGGGCCGCAGGCCCCAGAAGACCGGGACCCCTAAGGCCGAGGCGGTTCCTCCTCCCGGAGGAGGTGGAGGAGAGGCGGCCAGTAGAGGTGCGGCGGTGGGCCCCCTGATATGGGGCTCTAAGGCGGCAGGGGAGCCGATGACCACCTTTGGCTCCCGAGTACACGCACACCTCTACGAGTACGAGGAGGCCGCCAAAAAGCTGAGGATACTCCGGCAGGAGTTGAAGGGAGCTAGGGTGACTGCTAAATGCAGGCTCCCTTCCTCAAGGAGAGCAGAGGTCGCCGCCACGGTAAAGAGGCTGAGGGGGTCGATAACATCCCTGGAAGATCGGAGGGCGCAGGTTCTGGCGGGAAGCGGCCCCTTCGAAGAGAAGCTAAGGAATGATGACCGGTTTAGGGCCATGACCGGTGGGTCTCCTGAGGGGTCAGGAGACCCCTACCAGGTAGAGGAAAAGGAGGAAGATGGCGATCCATCTGCGCCATACCCACCTGAAGGCCTGGGAGGTGAGAGCACCCAGGTATCGTATAGCGGGATAGCCCCTGAGCAAGTGGCCCTCCCGTCGGACTCCAGTAATTCGGAGGAAAGCGGGAGCGAGGGGGAGGATGGTGGTGGTACTAGCAGTGAGGGGGGCTGCCTCATCCTGCAGCAGGTGCGGCAGATCGAATCCCCAGCACGGTTTGGCGAGCTGTTGTTTGGGGATGAGGTCTGCGAGGATGAGGCAACCGGGAGGGGGAAAAAGCGTAAAAAGCGTAAGAAGGCAAAGGAGTCGGTGGTGGAGAAGTTTGTCTATGCCCCCCTTCCCGGGGCCCCCCTGTCCCGTTGTGCGGAACCCGCTGCCCACCCCGGCTCGGGCCCTGTTGTGGGTCCACAGCGAGGGAGCGGGGAGAGGAAAATCTGCCCGGATCGGGGCACCATGCCTGGTGGTGGTGCTTCGGATTCAGGCAGTGATATGGAGTGCGGTGCCGGAGTTAATGGAGTTAATGGTGGTGGTGCTCGGGCTAAAGGCCCCTTCACATTTAGCGACGCTGCAGCGATACCGACAACGATCCGAATCGCTGCAGCGTCGCTGTTTGGTCGCTGGAGAGCTGTCACACAGACCGCTCTCCAGCGACCAACGATGCCGGTAACCAGGGTAAACATCGGGTAACTAAGCGCAGGGCCGCGCTTAGTAACCCGATGTTTACCCTGGTTACCATGCTAAAAGTAAAAAAAAACAAACACTAGATACTTACCTACAGCCGTCTGTCCTCCAGCGCTGCGCTCTGCTTCTCTGCTCTCCTCCTGTACTGTCTGGGAGCCGGAAAGCAGAGCGGTGACGTCACCGCTCTGCTTTCCGGCTCACAGCCAGTACAGGAGGAGAGCAGAGCACAGCGCTGGAGGACAGACAGCGGTAGGTAAGTATCTAGTGTTTGTTTTTTTTTACTTTTAGCATGGTAACCAGGGTAAACATCGGGTTACTAAGCGCGGCCCTGCGCTTAGTTACCCGATGTTTACCCTGGTTACCAGTGAAGACATCGCTGGATCGGTGTCACACACGCCGATCCAGCGATGTCAGCAGGAGTCCAGCGACGAAATAAAGTTCTGGACTTTCTTCAGCGACCAACGATCTCCCAGCAGGGGCCTGATCGTTGGTCGCTGTCACACATAACGATTTCATTAACGATATCGTTGCTACGTCACAAATAGCAACGATATCGTTAACGATATCGTTATGTGTGAAGGTACCTTAAGTCCTCTGTGGCAGGGGGGGCTGGCCCGGCACCTGGTGTGCAAATGGCAGCCAGGACCGCATCTCTGGCGGCGAGAGCTGGGGTGTCCGGGTCCCCCACATGCGGATCCGCTCATAAGGCTGGATCTTTTTCGGGGGCCCGGCGATCAGGATCAGGAAAGGGCGCGTCAAAGGCTAAGACACAGTGCAGGGTGCTGGTCGCTCCTCTGGCGGTGTCCGTGGCCAGGTCGGGTGCCCCCGTGCGCAGATCCAGCGATGGGTCTGTGCCTAGGGTCCCGCCGCCGCTGGACGCCGAGGGGGAGTGGCCTGTGCTGAGGGGGTCAGCGGTGGTGGTGGCGGCTGGTGCGGGGGCTATGCCTCTTGGCGTCAGTACCGTGGGGGGCCCTGGGTGTACCCTGGGGTCTCCAGTGCGGGTGGCGTCGGGGGGCGTGGCTTCCCCAGCTGCTGCCCCCGTTGTCCCCTCCATGCACGTGTCTGGGGCCTGTGAGGGGGGCGTGGCTTCCCTGAATGTTGCCTGGCCCGCTGTGATTGCGGCCGGCGGGGGGGCGTGGCCTCGGGACCCCCGCTGTGAACGCGGGGCCCCCCCGCTGTGTTCGCGGGACCCCCCCGCTGTGATCGCGGGACCCCCCCGCTGTGATCGCGGGACCCCCCCGCTGTGATCGCGGCCGGCGGTGGGGGCGTGGCCTCGGCAGGTCGGCCGCGAGTGGCTCCGCCCACTCAGGGAAAAAATGCAAGCAGGAAGATTAATCCGGCGGTAAAAGCCGGCAAAGGGGTGCCGGGGTCCCCTGCCCACTTACCGTCATCTGGTGGTGCGGGGGCTCTGGTGCCTGAAGATAAATCTGCCCGTGGTCCCGGTGTGGAGCAGGGTCCGGAGGCAGAGACCAGCCCTGCTCCAAGTAAGAAGGAAAAAAAAATGGTGTCTGCTAAGAGCTCAGGAGGTGCTGCTGCTCCTGAGCCCGGGCAGAGCAGAATGACTGCTGAGCACTGCTCCACGGCCCTTAAAGGGGCAGCGGCACCCCTGGGAAAAAGGAGCGGTGCTGTACCAGGCAGTGTACAGCAGGGGCCCCCAGCAGGAGAGAAGGATAACAGTAAAAAAAAGCATACTGACAAAAATAAAAATGATGTCAGGGTGAATGTGGCCGCGGCGAATGAGGATATGAATGACGGTATGGATGGTGTGCTGTGTGTTGGGGATGTGGGGGAGGGTATGAGTGGTGTCGCAAATGTTGCAGGTGTGAATGGTGCGGATGGCGGTGCGAATGTCGGTGGTGCAGATGGTGGCCTGGATGTAGGAGGTGAGGGGGAGGCTGGCACATCTGCCCCCCCAGTCGCTCCCCTCCCCCTTTCTTTTGCGAGGGTGGTGGCTGGGGCTCCAGGGGGTTCACAGGGGGCTCTCCTCGCCTCTGGGTTCCGGGGACGGCGTTTTGCAGCGCCGTTTTCTGGAAGCCCTAAAAAGCGGAGAGCGGTCGATCTTGGTAGAGGGAAGAGAGGTGGACCTGTCTTTCTGGCTGGAGAGACATGGCCTGGCCGCCTTCCAAGATAGAAGGGAGGGGGAAACCGTATGGTCCCTCCCGACAGCCGGGCAGGGGGTGGCGAGGAGGAATGTAGTCCGTCTTCGCTGGAGGGGCAGTGAAGCTTGCCCACCCAGGAGTAGGGTGGTGGAGCTCCTCCTGGAGATGGTCTTTGGGGTGGTTGACATCTTTGCCCTGATTCATCCTGCGGCCACCATTTTCTTCGACATCAGTTTCGTGCGGCCGGAGGGGCTTGAGCTCTTCTGGTCAAATTACGAGCTGGTGAAAGAGGGGCCCGGCTGGCGAGACTTCGCTGTACAAGCGGTGTCTCACCAAAATGGCGTGAAGAAAGTGACCGTGATAACATGCAACGAGTCACTTTCTGGTGTTGACATCTTAACGTGGCTTTCCCGGTATGGGGAAGTCACGAACGTCCCTAAAAAAAATCTGGACGAGTTTGGCATTTGGTCAGGGGGCTGGACCTTCATGATGAAGTTGAAGGTCTCAGGGGGTACTGTCACCCACATCCCTTCCTCGGCATTTATAGGAAGGGACCGGATCCTGATCTTCTACCAGGGGCAGCCGAAAGTCTGTCACAGGTGCGGTGATCCCCGCCACTTCAGCGCAAGCTGCAGAAATGAGCCTTGTGTGGCGGGGTAGGCCATCTCGCTTCATCCTGTAAGGACATAAGGTGTAACCTGTGTGGTGATCTGGGTCACCCGTACAGCCGCTGCCCTCGCTCTTTCTCCAATGCTGCTGCTGGCCGGTCGGGGGGAGGCCGTGAGGGGGAAACCTCTGGCGGTTCGGCCTCTGCCGTGGTAGGTGGTGGTGGAGGGGGAGGGGCTGAGGGGCCAGTGAGGAAAGACAAAGCCCGGGGTCCTGCCCACTAGAGGAGGCAGGAAGTGCGCCACGGGGGTGGGGGGCAGGGAGAGCCTCAGGCAACTGGGGTAATGTCTGCTCCCCCCTCTGGGGTGTCGGCTGTTGTCGCTGAGGCTCCGGGGGAGGTGGAGGTGTGCGAGGAGATCAGGAGGATGGAGAGGGAGGACAACAGGGCTGACTCCGACAACTCCTCCCAGTATGAAAGTGTGGATGAGGAGGTCACGGATCAGCCGACATTAAAGCAGGGTGGGGACAAAGATCGTACCAAAAAAAGGGGGAAGAGGAAAAAGAGGGTTGCTAAGCCTTCTGGTCCCTCGCCCCCTCCCCTGACCGTAGGTGTGCCAACGGAAGGGCTCACCGGCTCCCCTCTGATTGCCCTCTCCAACCGGTTCCAAGCCCTCGATGACTCTGCTGAGTCGGAGGTCGAGGGTGAGGGGCCGGGGGCGGCGCCTGGGGGGCTTTCGGGGGGCGGCGCAGTCTGTCCTCCGGGGGACGTTGTTTCCTCTGGAGGGGGGACTGACCCGGAACCCAGAGGCGAGGACACCGGTAAAATGGATACCTCATCTTCTTTAAAAAGGAAAAACATGTCAGACCCAGTCCCCTCTTCGGAGGGGAAAAGTAAGGAAGATGGGGTGGGGAAGAAGAGGGCCGTCTAACTTAATCACCCATGATGGCGGAACTCACCCCGTTGACTCTGGCGTCGATTAATGTCGCCAGCATTAAGTCTGATGCGGCTAGATTTGCGGCCTTTGATTTTTTCACCCGAATTGAGGCTGAAATTTTGTTTTTGCAGGAGACCAGACTAACGGACATGGGGGTCATCCACAAGGCTAGAAAGGAGTGGAGGTGTGGGCCCTCATACTGGTCTCTTGCGGCCGAGCCGTATAGCGGGGTGGCAGTCCTTTTTAAGACCGCTGAGGTGGAATGCCGACGGGTTATTGAGATAGAAATGGGGAGGTGCCTGGTCTTAGACGTCTTCATGAGGGGACAGGAGCTCCGGCTCATAAACATCTATGGCCCACAGTCCAAGTGGGACCGCAAATGTCTCTTCATGAAGATCAAGCCCTTTCTTTTTACGAGCCGGCAGGTGGTTTTCGGTGGGGATTTCAACACCATTACGAGATCCTGTGATAGGGGGGGTCCCGGAGGCCGCCTGGCTTATGATAGTACAGCCCTAAATAGTTTAGCTAGTGAGGCTCGCCTGGTGGATGTCCACATTCGGCACACCCCAGGTCACGGGGGTTTCACCTTTCATAGGGGTAGCAGTAGGTCTAGGATAGACAGGTTTTTTTTGAAGGAGGACGCCATCTTTTCTGCAGTGTCCACCGTTGAGGTGGAGTTCTCCGATCACTGTTTAATTTTCTTTTCTCTGAATGTTACAGAGACACCCCGGATGGGAAGAGGGCTGTGGAAGCTGAATTCATCCCTTCTGGAAGAAGCGGAGGTGAGACAATCTTTTGAGGCCTTTCTTCAGGGCCAGGTACCGCTTTTGGATCTCTGTAGTACTAAGTCTGAGTGGTGGGAGATTTTCAAGAAAAGGGTGGCGGGGTTCTTCCGTCAGCTCTCGAGCCTCAGAAGTCTGAACAGGCATCGCTTGTATCAAGACCTGAGGAGGAAACTCGAGCAGCTTGTTTCGACTGGAGGTGACCGAGAGGAAATCTCCAGAGTGAAATCTTTGCTCAAGAGGTGTCAATATGATAGGCACGCATCTTTAGTTTTTGAGAGGGACTTCGGGAAGTACCGCTCGCCCGACCCTTACAGAAACTGTAAGATGTCAGTGAATTGTAAGGTGGTGACAGGACTGATCGATAGTACGGGTTCCCTGAACAGATCCAAATCAGGGATCCTGGAGGTGGTCAGGTCCTTTTACTCGAGCCTCTTGAGAAAGAGGGATCTGGATCGAGATGGGATGTCGGCTTTCCTGGCTGAAACCGTTCCTGAGCCAAGGGATGACCCCTCTCTTCATGTTTTGGCAGAGTTAATCAGGGTAGAGGAAGTGAGACTGGCCATTGATGGGCTCCGGCCCAAAAAATCGCCAGGTCCGGATGGCTTAACATCCGAGTTTTACAAGACTTTTAGGGACTCATTGGTCCCCCTCTTGACTGAGGTGTTTAATGAGTGCCTCTCCTCGGGTGCTCTTCCCAGTTCAATGAGGAAGTCCGCCTTGATTATCTTGTCAAAGGGTAAGGACCCGTCCCGTATCGAGAATTGGCGTCCCATAGCGCTTCTTGATATGGACCGAAAGATTCTGGCAAAGGTGTTGTTTAATCGGCTGGTGAAGTTTGCACCCCGGCTCCTTTCGGGGGTTCAGCATTGTTCTGTTCCAGGCCGCAGTACATTTAGTGCTGTGCTCGGTGTCCGAGAGGCAGTGGAGCAGGGCATTGCGGGCCGCTGGAAGGGATACTTGCTGTCCTTAGACCAGGCAAAGGCTTTTGACCGGGTGGATCATGAGTACCTCTGGTCTGTCCTTCTGAGGTATGGTCTGCCGGGGAGGTTTGTCAATTGGTTAAAGACCTTGTATGAGGGGGCTGAGACTTTCCCGCTCGTGAACGGTTGGGTTGGTCACCCTTTTGAGGTGAGCTCCGGGGTCCGTCAGGGCTGTCCTCAGAGCCCACTTCTACACGTGTTCGCGATTGATCCCTTCTTAAGGAGGGTAGATCGTGGAACGTTGGTGGGAGTCGTTTTGTGTGTTTTGCAGTGGTATAGTGTATAGTTTGTATAGTTAGTACTGTATAGTTAGTAGTTATGGCCAAGGAGGCTTTTTCTTTTTTGGGCAGCATGGGCCAGACTTTTATTTTTTTTTTAAATTATGCATGTGTGGGGGATGTGTGAATGTGGGTGAATGAGTTATATTTTCTTTTTCTTATCTCATAAGTTTGGTATGTAGAGGTAGGTTCCTGCTGGGGGTCCTGTTGAGGCTGTATAAGTCTCTTTGGACTCTAGTAAAGAGAATTGATGGACATTGGAATAATGTTTCTAAAAGCTGGTTTATGTTTACATTAGTTTTGTTTCCTGGTTTCTTAATGTTATTGTGTATTTATTGATGTTTTGTATATTTTATAATAAAAAAAGAGTTCCATCATCTTCTCCAGTCCAACTGAGAGGAGTGCTGCTAGTGCTTTACAAAGCAGCTCAGTGCGTCGAGGCAGTGGGGGAGGCTCTGCACAAAGAGGGAGCAGAAGCAGTGCCTCTGCCCAAGGCAAGCCCAGTATGGCACAACTGTGGCAAACTTTTGTGTGCCCGCCCCAAATGTCTACACCATCACCGGCGGCTCCAGTCAGCAGGAGGCAACGGTTCCGTCAGATGGTGACAGACTACATGGCTTGCCCTCTTACTGTACTCCCAGACGGCTCTTCCCCGTTCAAGTTTTGGGTCTCTAAGCTGGATACATGGCCAGAGCTAAGCCAGTATGCATTGGAGGTGCTGGCTTGCCCTGCGGCTAGTGTCTTATCGGAATGTGTCTTTAGTGCCGCAGGTGGTGTACTAACAGACCGTCGCATGCGACTATTCTCCGATAACGTTGACCGGCTTACTTTCCTGAAAATGAACCAGGCCTGGATCTCGCAGGAATTTGCCACTCCTCTGCCTGATTAAGTAATTGGGTGTCATCCAGGTCTCCTGATGTGTTCATCTTTCTACCACCTGAACTGCTATTCCTGGGCTCCAACACCGCCAGTTGCGGCTCAGAAGTGCAGGCTGCACAGTCAAAACATACGACCCAGTGTTATTGGGTTCAGTAACGTCAGCTGATCCCCAGCTGTGTAGCCGGCAATGTGTCCTGCGACCGCCATGCTGGCACAACAGCCTAAATGTAAGGGAACCTGTCCCCCCCGCCGGCGTTTGTTACTGAAAGAGCCACCTTGTGCAGCAGTTATGCTGCACAAGGAAAAGGTAGCTCTTTTAGTTTAGCTCCTTGCACACGCAGAACTTAACACTTATAAAATGTGTTCACTGATACCGTTATACCGTCCCGGAGCTGGGACTTTCCTTCGTAATGTGACGCAGCACAGCCGTCATTCCTACCCCCTTGGTGCCATGCGCTGCCTCCTCAGCGTTGTTTTAAGCTGTCACGGAGCCTGCGCTGTTCTGTTATCCCTTGGCCATGCCCAATTTGCGCTGCCTGTCTTCTGACATAATTTGGTGTCAGGCTGGCTGCGCCTGTGCGCCCGCGCTGCCCGAGATCCCGCCTCGCAGTGTCTTCTGATTGAATCACACTGCGAGCCTGGGATCCATGGTCATGCGCAGTGCATATCTTCCCCTCGGGCTCTCGCTCATCTCCCTCCGCCTTCTTTAGACTGTGCGCCGTCAGCTGATCCCTAATAGCATGCCACGGCCGTGACGCCGCACAGTCTGAAGAAGAGGGAAGGAGGGGAGTGAGAGTCGAGGATATGCACTGTGCATGCCCATGGATCCAAGGCCCGCAGTGGGAATACATTAGACGACACTGCGAGGTGGGATCTGTAGCAGCGTGGACGCACAGGCACTGACAGCCTGACACCAAATTATGTCAGAAGACAGGCAGCGCAAATTGGGCATGGCCAAGGGATAACAGAACAGCGCAGGCTCCGTGACAGCTTAAAACAAGGCTGAGGAGGCAGCGTACGGCACCAAGGGGATAGGAATGACAGCTGTGCTGCGTCCCATTACGAAGGAAATTCCCACCTCCGGGACGGTTTTTACGGTATAAGGGGACACATTTTTAGTGTTTACTTCTGTGTTTGCAAGGAGCATAATTAAAAGAGCAACCTTTTCCTTTTGCATCCTTAGTGCTGCACAAGATGGCTCTTTCAGCTACAAACGTCTTGGGGGGGGTTAAAGGTTCCCTTTCAACTTGCTCCAATCAGGCTTCGGCCTACACTCTGTTCCTCTGCTCCTCCTGCTGTCCCTGGGCTCTAACACCGCCAGTTGGTGCCTGGAAGTGCTGTCTGCACAGTCAACAGTCGCTCCTCTGTTATTGGGGTTCAGTAACGTCAGCTGATCCCCAGCTGTGTGTGCGGCAATACCTCCAATCTGCTTCTCCTGCTGTCCCTGGGCTCTAACACCGCCAGTTGGTGCCTGGAAGTGCTGTCTGCACAGTCAACAGTCGCTCCTCTGTTATTGGGGTTCAGTAACGTCAGCTGATCCCCAGCTGTGTATCCGGCAACGTGTCATGCGACCGCCACGCTGGCACAACAAAAATGTAAGGGAACCTGTCCCCCCCCAGGCGTTTGTTACTGAAAGAGCCACCTTGTGCAGCACTAATACTGCACAAGGAAAAGGTCGCTCTTTAAATTATGCTCATTGGAAACGCTGAACTACACACTCATGTAATGTGTCCCCTCACACCGTCAAACCGTCCAGGAGGTGGGACTTTCCTTTGTAATGTGACGCAGCACAGCCGTCATTCCTACCCCCTTGGCTCCGTGCGCTGCCTCCTTAGCGTTGTTTGATTCTGTCATGGACCCTGCACTGTTATGTTATCCCTTGGCCATGCACAGTTTGCGCTGCCCATCCTCTGACATCATTTGTTGTTGTCCTGGCTGCGCCTGTGCATCCACGCTGCCCGAAATCCCACCTCGCAGTGTCGTCTACTGTGATCCCACAGTGGGCCTGGTATCCATGGCCATGCGCAGTGCATATACTAGCCTCTCACTCCCCTTCTTCACGCTTCTTCAGACTAGGCGGCGTCAGCTGATTCCTAATAGCATGCCACGGCCGTGACGCCGCACAGTCTGAAGAAGCAGGAAGGAGGGGAGTGAGAGGCGATGATATGCACTGCGCATGCCCATGGATCCCAGGCCCGCAGTGGGATTACATTAGATGACACTGCGAGGTTGGATCTCGGGCAGCTTGGACGCACAGGCACTGCCAGCCTGACACCTAAATGATGTCAGAAGATGGGCACCGCTAACTGTGCATGGCCAAGGGATAACATTACAGCGCGGGCTCCGTGACAGAACCAAACAACGTTGAGGAGGTGGCGCACGGCACCAAGGGGGTTGGAATGACGGCTGTGCTGTGTCACATTACAAAGGAAAGTCCCACCTCCGGGACGGTTTAACGGTGTGAGGGGACACATTATATGAGTGTGTACTTCAGCGTTTGCAAGGAGCATAATTTTAGGAGCCACCATTTTCCATGTGCAGTATTACTGCTGTACAAGATGGCTCTTTCAGCAACAAATGCCTGGGGGGGGGGTTAAAGGTTCCCTTTCAACTTGCTCCACTGCAGGCTTCGGCCTACACTCTGCTCCTCTTTGATTCCCTGGGTTTCAACACTGTCAGTTGCCACCTGGAAGTGTTGTCTACACAGAAAAAACACTCGCTGATGTGTCAGTGGGGTTCAGCACCGCCAGCTGTTCCCCTGCTGTGTAGTCGGCAACGTGTCCAGCACAAGCCACGCTGGCACAACAGAACAAAAGCTGCCACCAGTGCAGGCTTCGGCCTACACTCTGCTCCTCTCCTCCTCCTGCTGTCCCTGGGCTCTAACACCGCCAGTTTTTGCCCGGATGTGCTAGCTGCACAGAGAAAAACACCAGCCAATGTGTTAGTGGGGTTCAGCACCGCCAGCTGTTCCCCTGCTGTGTAGCCGGCATCGTGTCCAGCACAAGCCACGCTGGCACAACAGACCAAAAGCTGCCACCAGTGCAGGCTTCGGCCTACACTCTGCTCCTCTTTGATTCCCTGGGTTTCAACACTGTCAGTTGTCACCTGGAAGTGTTGTCTACACAGAAAAAACACTCGCTGATGTGTCAATGGGGTTCAGCACCGCCAGCTGTTCCCCTGCTGTGTAGTCGGCAACGTGTCCAGCACAAGCCACGCTGGCACAACAGAACAAAAGCTGCCACCAGTGCAGGCTTCGGCCTACACTCTGCTCCTCTCCTCCTCCTGCTGTCCCTGGGCTCTAACACCGCCAGTTTTTGCCCGGACGTGCTAGCTGCACAGAGAAAAACACCAGCCAATGTGTCAGTGGGGTTCAGCACTGCCAGCTGTTCCCCTGCTGTGTAGCCGGCAACATGTCCTGCAAACGCCATGCAGGCACCTGAACTGAAATTAAAGGGACCCTGCCCCCCCCAGGTGTTTCTATGTATAACAGCCACCTTGTACAGCAGTAATGCTGCATTTGTACAAGGTGGCTGACTTTTTCTCCTTGCCCACTTCGAACTCAACAAACACGTACAAAATGTGTCTCATTAGAGACCATTACAGTGTCCCTGAGGTGTGACTTTCCTTTTTAACGACACGCAGCACCCCCCTTGGTAGCGCTGCCCGTCTTCTGACATCATTGGTTGGCTGCCTGTGCCTGTGCGTCCGCCCTCCCTGACACAACGCCCCTCGTTGTCAGATCTATTTTGACTGCGAGGGTGTGATTGATGGGCATGTGCAGTGCATATGTTCACCTGTCTTAACTCATCTCCTTCCGCCTTCTTCAGACTGTGCGGCCTCATGGCCGCGGCATGCGATAAGGGATCAGCTGAGGCCGCCCAGTCTGAAGCAGGTGTAAGGACATGAGTGAGCGGCGAACATATTTACTGCGCAAGGCCATGAATCCCAGCTCTGCAGTGTGACTTTATGAAAAGACACTGCGGGTCTGGGATTCATTGGCCATCGCTAACCGCACCGGCCGACATGAAATAAGGTGAGAAGACAGGCAGCACTCACAGCGCATGGCCAAGGGATCACAATAGCGCAGACTCCTGTACAGCAAATAACAACGCTCATGAGGCTGCGCCCAGCACCAAGGCGTTATTTTTGTGCACCTGTGCTGCATCTCCTTAAAAACACAAGTCACGCCTCCAATACAGTCTTACTGTATAATGGGCAAAATTGTGTACGTCTTTCATTCTGCGTGTGCAATGAGCAAAATTTAAAGAGCAACCTTTCACTTGTGTAGCATTACTGCTGCACAAGGTGTGGCTCTTCTACATTGTAAGACCTGAGGGTGGGTTAAAGGTTACCTTTGAAATTGGTTCAATTAGGCTGCGGCTTACACTCTGCTCCTCTCCTCCTCCTGCTGACCCTGGGCTCTAACACCGCCAGTTTTTGCCCGGACGTGCTGGCTGCACAGAGAAAAACACCAGCCAATGTGTTAGTGGGGTTCAGCACCGCCAGCTGTTTCCCTGCTGTGTAGCCGGCATCGTGTCCAGCACAAGCCACGCTGGCACAACAGACCAAAAGCTGCCACCAGTGCAGGCTTCGGCCTACACTCTGCTCCTCTCCTCCTCCTGCTGACCCTGGGCTCTAACACCGCCAGTTGGGGCCCAGATGTGCTAGCTGCACAGAGAAAAACACCAGCCAATTTGTCAGTGGGGTTCAGCACCGCCAGCTGTTCCCCTGCTGTGTAGCCGGCAACGTGTCCTACAAACGCCACGAAGGCACCTGAACTGAAATTTAAGGGACCCTGCCCCCCCCAGGTGTTTCTATGTATAACAGCCACCTTGTACAGCAGTAATGCTGCATTTGTACAAGGTGGCTGACTTTTTCTCCTTGCCCACGTGGAACTCAACACGTACAAAATGTGTCTCATTAGAGACCACTACACTATCCCTGAGGTGTGATTCTCCTTTTTAAATGACACGCAGCACCCCCCTTGGTAACGCTGGCCGTCTTCGGACATCATTGGTTGGCTGCCTCTGCCTGTGCCTGTGCGTCAGCCCTGCCCGACACAACGCTCCTCGTTGTCTGATATATTTTGACTGCGAGGGTGTGATTGATGGGCACGAGCAGTGCATATCTTCGCCTGTCTTCACTCCCCTCCTTCCGCCTTCTTCAGACTGTGCGGCCTCATGGCCGCGGCATGCGATAAGGGATCAGCTGAGGCCGCCCAGTCTGAAGCAGGTGTAAGGACATGAGTGAGCGGCAAACATATTTACTGCGCAAGGCCATGAATCCCAGCCCTGCAGTGTGACTTTATGAAAAGACACTGTGGGTCTGGGATTCATGGCCATCGTTAACCGCACCAGCCAACATGAAATGAGGTCATAAGACGGGCAGCGCTAACTGAGCATGGCCAAGGGATAACAAGAGCGCAGACTCCTGTACAGCAAATAACAACGCTCAGGAGGCTGCGCCCAGCACCAAGGCTTAATTTTTGGACACCTGTGCTGCATCTCCTTAAAAAGACAAGTCACGCCTCCAATACAGTTTTTCTGTACAACGGGCAAAATTGTGTACGTCTTTCATTCTGCGTGTGCAATGAGCTAAATTTAAAGAGCAACCTTTCACTTGTGTAGCATTACTGCTTCACAAGGTGTGGCTCTTCTACATTGTAACACCTGAGGGTGGGTTAAAGGTTACCTTTGAAATTGGTTCAATTAGGCTGCGGCCTACACTCTGCTCCCCTCCTCCTCCTGCTGACGCTGGGCTCTAACACCGCCAGTTTTTGCCCGGACGTGCTAGCTGCACAGAGAAAAACACCAGCCAATGTGTTAGTGGGGTTCAGCACCGCCAGCTGTTCCCCTGCTGTGTAGCCGGCATCGTGTCCAGCACAAGCCACGCTGGCACAACAGACCAAAAGCTGCCACCAGTGCAGGCTTCGGCCTACACTCTGCTCCTCTCCTCCTCCTACTGACCCTGGGCTCTAACACCGCCAGTTTTTGCCCAGACGTGCTAGCTGCACAGAGAAAAACACCAGCCAATGTGTAGGTGGGGTTCAGCACCGCCAGCTGTTCCCCTGCTGTGTAGCCGGCAACGTGTCCTGCAAACCATGGCCATCGTTAACCGCACCGGCCAACATGAAATGAGGTCAGAAGACGGGCAGCGCCAACAGGGCATGGCCAAGGGCTAACACAAGAGCGCAGACTCCTGTACAGCAAATAACAACGCTCAGGATGATGCGCCCAGCACCAAGGCGTTATTTTGGACACCTGTGCTGCGTCTCCTTAAAAAAACAAGTCATGCCTCCAATACAGTTTTACTGTACAATGGGAAAAATTGTGTACGTCTTTCATTCTGCGTGTGCAATGAGCAAAATTTAAAGAGCAACCTTTCACTTGTGGAGCATTACTGCTGCACAAGGTGTGGCTCTTCTACATTGTAACACCTGAGGGTGGGTTAAAGGTTACCTTTGAAATTGGCTCAATTAGGCTTCGGCCTACACTCTGCTCCTCCTTCAGACCCTGGGCTCTAACACCGCCAGTTTTTGCCCGGAAGTGCTAGCTGCACAGAGAAAAACACCAGCCAATGTGTCAGAGGGGTTCAGCAACGCCAGCTGTTCCCCCGCTGTGTAGCCGGCAACGTGTCCTGCAAACGCAACGCAGACACAAAGCTGCCTCCAGTGCAGGCTTCGGCCTACACTCTGCTCCCCCTGCTTACCCTTTGCTCCAACACTGCTAGTTGGGGCTCTAGGAAGACAATCTTGGATAGGCAACGCATCCGGGTTCCAGCACTGTCAGCTGGTTCTCGGCAGTGTCTTTGTCACGGGTACTCCCTCCTGCCCAGCCTGGTTCCAGCACCGTCAGCTGTTTCCGGGTAGTGTCAAGCTCACTGAGACGCCTATGCGTTGCCCCGTCGTGTTGCGGTTGGGTTAGCCAACTCCATGGTGCCTCCAGTTTAGGAGCTTCCTATGTGGACTGCGTGAATTGGCAGTCAAGGCTGGTTCTGTAGTGCCAGTAGGCCAAGCTCCCCCTGTAGGACTGTTGGTGTTCGGTAACTGCGGCAGCCTCGCGGCCTAGCTGTTCTCTCCTCTCCTGTGGACCTTCTGGTCCACATCCTGGTTCCAGCACCGTCAGCTGGTTCCGGGCAGAGCCTTTGGCTTAGGTGCCTCCTCCTGGGTATCCGAGTTCCGCCAACGCCAGGCGGTCCTTGGTAGTGCTTTTAAGCGCGGGTACCTACAGCTTAGTAACCGTGTTCCAGCACCGTCAGCTGGTCCTCGGTGCCATTGGCTCTTACACACTTGGGCAAGGCATCCGTGTTCCAGCACCGCAAGCTGGTTCTCGGCAGTGTTTTTGTCACGGGTACTCCCTCGTGTCCAGCCTGGTTCCAGCACCGTCAGCTGGTTCCGGGTAGTGGCAAGCTCACTGAGACGCCTATGCGTTGCCCCGTCGTGTTGCGGTCGGGTTAGCCAACTCCATGGTGCCTCCAGTTTAGGAGCTTCCTATGTGGGCTGCGGGAATTGGCAGTCAAGGCTGGTTCTGTAGTGCCAGTAGGCCAAGCTCCCCCTGTAGGACTGTTGGTGTTCGGTAACTGCGGCTGCCTCGCGGCCTAGCTGTTCTCTCCTCTCCTGTGGACCTTCTGGTCCACATCCTGGTTCCAGCACCGTCAGCTGGTTCCGGGCAGAGCCTTTGGCTTAGGTGCCTCCTCCTGGGTATCCGAGTTCCGCCAACGCCAGGCGGTCCTTGGTAGTGCTTTTAAGCGCGGGTACCTACAGCTTAGTAACCGTGTTCCAGCACCGTCAGCTGGTCCTCGGTGCCATTGGCTCTTACACACTTGGGCAAGGCATCCGTGTTCCAGCACCGCCAGCTGGTTCTCGGCAGTGTTTTTGTCACGGGTACTCCCTCGTGCCCAGCCTGGTTCCAGCACCGTCCGCTGTTTCCGGGTAGTGTCAAGCTCACTGAGACGCCTATGCGTTGCCCCGTCGTGTTTCGGTCGGGTTAGCCAACTCCATGGTGCCTCCAGTTTAGGAGCTTCCTATGTGGGCTGCGTGAATTGGCAGTCAAGGCTGGTTCTGTAGTGCCAGTAGGCCAAGCTCCCCCTGTAGGACTGTTGGTGTTCGGTAACTGCGGCTGCCTCGCGGCCTAGCTGTTCTCTCCTCTCCTGTGGACCTTCTGGTCCACATCCTGGTTCCAGCACCGTCAGCTGGTTCCGGGCAGAGCCTTTGGCTTAGGTGCCTCCTCCTGGGTATCCGAGTTCCGCCAACGCCAGGCGGTCCTTGGTAGTGCTTTTAAGCGCGGGTACCTACAGCTTAATAACCGTGTTCCAGCACCGTCAGCTGGTCCTCGGTGCCATTGGCTCTTACACACTTGGGCAACGCATCCGTGTTCCAGCACCGCCAGCTGGTTCTCGGCAGTGTTTTTGTCACGGGTACTCCCTCGTGCCCAGCCTGGTTCCAGCACCGTCAGCTGGTTCCGGGTAGTGGCAAGCTCACTGAGACGCCTATGCGTTGCCCGGTCGTGTTGCGGTCGGGTTAGCCAACTCCATGGTGCCTCCAGTTTAGGAGCTTCCTATGTGGGCTGCGGGAATTGGCAGTCAAGGCTGGTTCTGTAGTGCCAGTAGGCCAAGCTCCCCCTGTAGGACTGTTGGTGTTCGGTAACTGCGGCTGCCTCGCGGCCTAGCTGTTCTCTCCTCTCCTGTGGACCTTCTGGTCCACATCCTGATTCCAGCACCATCAGCTGGTTCCGGGCAGAGCCTTTGGCTTAGGTGCCTCCTTCTGGGTATCCGAGTTCCGCCAACGCCAGGCGGTCCTTGGTAGTGCTTTTAAGCGCGGGTACCTACAGCTTAGTAACCGTGTTCCAGCACTGTCAGCTGGTCCTCGGTGCCATTGGCTCTAACACACTTGGGCAAGGCATCCGTGTTCCAGCACCGCAAGCTGGTTCTCGGCAGTGTTTTTGTCACGGGTACTCCCTCGTGCCCAGCCTGGTTCCAGCACCGTCAGCTGTTTCCGGGTAGTGGCAAGCTCACTGAGACGCCTATGCGTTGCCCGGTCGTGTTGCGGTCGGGTTAGCCAACTCCATGGTGCCTCCAGTTTAGGAGCTTCCTATGTGGGCTGCGGGAATTGGCAGTCAAGGCTGGTTCTGTAGTGCCAGTAGGCCAAGCTCCCCCTGTAGGACTGTTGGTGTTCGGTAACTGCGGCTGCCTCGCGGCCTAGCTGTTCTCTCCTCTCCTGTGGACCTTCTGGTCCACATCCTGGTTCCAGCACCGTCAGCTGGTTCCGGGCTGAGCCTTTGGCTTAGGTGCCTCCTTCTGGGTATCCGAGTTCCGCCAACGCCAGTGGTCCTTGGTAGTGCTTTTAAGCGTGGGTACCTACAGCTTAGTAACCGGGTTCCAGCACCGCCAGCTGGTTCTCGGCAGTGTTTTTGTCACGGGTACTCCCTCGTGCCCAGCCTGGTTCCAGCACCGTCAGCTGGTTCCCGGATAGTGGCAAGCTCACTGAGATGCCTATGCGTTGCCCCGTCATGTTGCGGTTCTGCTACATTTCCAAGTTGAAGACCCTAAAGACGACGACACGGAAGACCACCCCTGAGATGACGACGACACCAGAGACGACAACCACTGAGATGACGACGACCCTGGAGATGACGACCCTGAAGACCACCCCGATGACGATGACAACGGCGGAGATGACGACCCTGGAGACGACGACCCTGGAGACGACGACATGGAAGACCGAGAAGCAGAAGAACAAGAGGCTGCAGAACAAAGAGCAGAAGAACATTAAGCATAACACTTAATATCAGAGCAAAAGATATTATCTAAATTATATGCAGAAGAAGACTAAGCAGTGTATGGGGGTGAGTCCGTTTCTCCTCGTGGTGCCCCTGGATAAAGCCTGATGCTGCAGGCCAAACTGAACGCGGACAAATGTAACTTTTGTGACTGGCAGAACGGAAGGTGTAATCTTCAAACTTTTATAGATAACAACTACGGGAATGCCTGTCACGAATGAGAATATGATGAAAAAGTAGAATAGGAAGAATAATAATAGTTGAATAAAATGAATATGAAGAATGTAATAAAAAAAAAAAATAGGTAGAAGATGAAGAAGAAGATGAATAAGGTGAAGAAGTTGATGTCAAAGATGCTGATGATGAAGAAGATGAAAGTGTGGGAAAAGTAAAAAAAAAAGAAAGGGAAGGGCGTGGAATAGTGAAACATCAATATCTGACAAAAAAAAAAAATTTACATAGTCAATATCTTTGTCACTCCGAACGTCTTTAAAAAAAAAAAAATTATGCTATTCTATTTGATTGGGCTAAACCTCTATGACTTTAATGTCTCCGCCAACTCCCCAAATACATCCTGCATTATTCTTAGTTGTTTTCCTTCATGTAGAATGAACCTACAAGGAAAGAAAGGGTTTATTTTAATTCCGATATTTTGGTCCCATTGACTTGCATTGGGATCGGGTATCGGTATCGGCGATATCCGATATTTTTTGAATATCGGCCGATCCAATCCGATTCCGATATCGGAAGGTATCGCTCAACACTACCTGCTAGTTATTTATTTGTTCATTGTTTTCTTGTCCAGCTTGCTGTCATGATTTTGCCTTGCTAGCTGGAAGCTCTGGGATGCAGAGTGGCACCTCCGCACCGTGAGTCGGTGTGGGGGTCTTCTTGCACACTCTGCGTGGTCTTTTTGTAGTTTTCTGTGCTGACCACAAAGATACCTTTCCTATCCTCTGTCTGTTTAGTAAGTCTGGCCTCCTTTGCTGAAACCTGTTTCATTTCTGTGTTTGTGACTTTCATCTTAACTCACAGTCAATATTTGTGGGGGGCTGCCTTTTCCTTTGGGGAATTTCTCTGAGGCAAGGTAGGCTTTATTTTCTATCTCTAGGGCTAGTTAGCTCTTAGGCTGTGAAGAGGCGTCTAGGCAGAGTTAGGTACGCTCCACGGCTATTTCTAGTGTGTGTGTGATAGGATTAGGGGTTGCGGTCAGCAGAGTTCCCACTTCCCAGAGCTTGTCCTGTGTCAGTTTAACCATCAGGTCATTTCAGGTGCTCCTAACCACCAGGTCCATAACAGTACAGCTGGCCCAAAAGTGTTAATGCATCTCAATAGAGGGATAAGAGAAGTTCTGAGACCATTTTTTTTTCTCTGCAGTGTGTTTTGTCTTTCTTTTCTCCTTAACCTCTGGGTGGTTCAGGACACAGGTGTAGATATGGACATTCAAGGTCTGTCCTCTTGTGTGGATCATCTCACTGCAAGGGTACAAAGCATTCAAGATTTTGTAGTTCAGAATCCGATGTTAGAGCCTAGAATTCCTATTCCTGATTTATTTTCTGGGGATAGATCTAAGTTCCTGAATTTCAAAAATAATTGTAAACTGTTTCTTGCTTTGAAACCCCGCTCCTCTGGTGACCCCGTTCAACAAGTAAAAATCATTATTTCTTTGTTGCGTGGCGACCCTCAAGACTGGGCATTTTCCCTTGCGCCAGGAGATCCTGCATTGCGTGATGTAGATGCGTTTTTTCTGGCGCTTGGATTGCTTTATGATGAACCAAATTCAGTGGATCAGGCAGAGAAAATCTTGCTGGCTTTGTGTCAGGGTCAGGATGAAGCGGAGGTATATTGTCAGAAGTTTAGAAAGTGGTCTGTGCTTACTCAGTGGAATGAGTGTGCCCTGGCGGCAATTTTCAGAAAAGGTCTTTCTGAAGCCCTTAAGGATGTCATGGTGGGATTTCCCAAGCCTGCTGGTCTGAATGAGTCTATGTCCTTGGCCATTCAGATCGATCGGTGCTTGCGTGAGCGCAAAGCTGTACACCATTTGGCGGTATTCTCTGAGCATAGGCCTGAGCCTATGCAATGTGATAGGACTTTGACCAGAACTGAACGGCAAGAACACAGACATCAGAATGGGCTGTGTTTTTACTGTGGTGATTCCACTCATGCTATCTCCGATTGTCCTAAGCGCACTAAGAGGTTCGCTAGGTCTGCCACCATTGGTACGGTGCAGCCTAAATTTCTTTTGTCCGTTACTCTGATTTGCTCTTTGTCGTCCTATTCTGTTATGGCATTTGTGGATTCAGGCACTGCCCTGAATTTGATGGACTTAGAGTTTGCCAGGCACTGTGGTTTTTTCTTGGAGCCTTTGCAGTATCCTATTCCATTGAGAGGAATTGATGCTACGCCTTTGGCCAAGAATAAGCCTCAGTACTGGACTCAAATGACCATGTGCATGGCTCCTGCACATCAGGAGGATATTCGCTTTTTGGTGTTGCATAATCTGCATGATGTGGTCGTTTTGGGGTTGCCATGGCTGCAGGTCCATAATCCAGTATTGGATTGGAAATCAATGTCTGTGTCCAGCTGGGGTTGTCAAGGGGTACATGGTGATGTTCCATTGCTGTCAATTTCGTCTTCCACTCTTTCTGAAGTCCCTGAGTTTTTGTCGGATTACCGGGATGTATTTGATGAGCCCAAATCCAGTGCCCTACCTCCTCATAGGGATTGTGATTGTGCTATTAATTTGATTCCTGGTAGTAAGTTTCCTAAGGGTCGACTGTTCAATTTATCTGTGCCAGAACACGCCGCTATGCGGAGTTATATAAAGGAATCCTTGGAGAAAGGGCATATTCGCCCGTCGTCATCACCGTTGGGAGCAGGGTTCTTTTTTGTGGCCAAGAAGGATGGGTCTTTGAGACCTTGTATTGATTACCGCCTTCTTAATAAGATCATGGTCAAATTTCAGTACCCTTTGCCGCTGCTGTCTGATTTGTTTGCTCGGATTAAGGGGGCTAGTTGGTTCACCAAGATAGATCTTCGAGGGGCGTATAATCTTGTGCGTATTAAACAGGGCGATGAATGGAAAACAGCATTTAATACGCCCGAGGGCCATTTTGAGTACCTGGTGATGCCATTCGGGCTTTCTAATGCTCCATCTGTGTTTCAGTCCTTTATGCATGACATCTTCCGAGAGTACCTGGATAGATTTATGATTGTATATTTGGATGATATTTTGGTCTTTTCGGATGATTGGGAGTCTCATGTGAAGCAGGTCAGAATGGTGTTCCAGGTCCTTCGTGCGAATTCCTTGTTTGTGAAGGGGTCAAAATGTCTCTTTGGAGTTCAGAAGGTTTCATTTTTGGGTTTCATTTTTTCCCCTTCTACTATCGAGATGGACCCTGTTAAAGTTCAGGCCATTTATGATTGGACTCAGCCGACATCTGTGAAGAGCCTGCAGAAGTTCCTGGGCTTTGCTAATTTTTACCGTCGCTTCATTGCTAATTTTTCTAGTGTTGCTAAACCGTTGACTGATTTGACCAAGAAAGGTGCTGATGTGATCAATTGGTCCTCTGCGGCCGTAGAGGCTTTTCAGGAGTTGAAGCGTCGTTTTTCTTCTGCCCCTGTGTTGTGCCAGCCGGATGTTTCGCTCCCGTTTCAGGTCGAGGTTGATGCTTCTGAGATTGGAGCAGGGGCTGTTTTGTCTCAGAGAAGTTCTGATGGCTCGGTGATGAAACCATGTGCCTTTTTTTCTAGAAAGTTCTCGCCTGCTGAGCGCAATTATGATGTTGGCAATCGAGAGTTGTTGGCCATGAAGTGGGCATTCGAGGAGTGGCGACATTGGCTTGAAGAAGCCAAGCATCGCGTGGTGGTCTTGATGGATCACAAGAATTTGACTTATCTCAAGTCTGCCAAACGGTTGAATCCTAGACAGGCTCGATGGTCGCTGTTTTTCTCCCGTTTTGATTTTGTGGTTTCGTACCTTCCGGGCTCTAAGAATGTGAAGGCTGATGCCCTTTCAAGGAGTTTTGTGCCTGACTCTCCGGGTGTTCCTGAGCAGGCGGGTATTCTCAAAGAGGGGGTAATTTTGTCTGCCATCTCCCCTGATTTGCGGCAGGTGCTGCAGAAGTTTCAGGCTGATAGACCTGACCGTTGTCCAGCGGAGAAACTGTTTGTCCCTGATAGATGGACTAGTAGAGTTATCTCTGAGGTTCATTGTTTGGTGTTGGCTGGTCATCCCGGAATCTTTGGTACCAGAGATTTGGTGGCTAGATCCTTTTGGTGGCCTTCCTTGTCACTGGATGTGCGTTCTTTTGTGCAGTCCTGTGAGACTTGTGCTCGGGCTAAGCCCTGCTGTTCTCGTGCCAGTGGGTTGCTTTTGCCCTTGCCGGTCCTGAAGAGGCCCTGGACGCATATTTTCATGGATTTTATTTCAGATCTCCCTGTCTCTCAAAGGATGTCGGTCATCTGGGTGGTTTGTGATCGCTTCTCTAAGATGGTCCATTTGGTACCCTTGTCTAAATTGCCTTCCTCCTCTGATTTGGTGCCATTATTTTTCCAGCATATGGTTCGTTTGCATGGCATTCCGGAGAACATCGTCTCGGACAGAGGTTCCCAGTTTGTTTCGAGGTTTTGGCGGTCCTTTTGTGCTAAGATGGGTATTGATTTGTCTTTTTCTTCGGCTTTCCATCCTCAGACAAATGGCCAAACCGAACGAACCAATCAGACTTTGGAAACATATCTGAGATGCTTTGTTTCTGCTGATCAGGATGATTGGGTGTCCTTCTTGCCTTTGGCTGAGTTCGCCCTTAATAATCGGGCCAGCTCGGCTACTTTGGTTTCGCCTTTTTTCTGTAATTCTGGTTTCCATCCTCATTTCTCTTCAGGGCAGGTTGAGCCTTCGGACTGTCCTGGTGTAGATTCTGTGGTGGACAGGTAGCAGCAAATTTGGACTCATGTAGTGGACAATTTGACATTGTCCCAGGAGAAGGCTCAACTTTTCGCTAACCGCCGGCGCTGTGTTGGTCACCGAATTCGTGTTGGGGATTTGGTTTGGTTGTCGTCTCGTTATGTTCCTATGAAGGTTTCCTCTCCTAAGTTTAAGCCTCGTTTCATTGGTCCTTATAAGATTTCTGAAGTTCTCAATCCTGTGTCATTTCGTTTGGCCCTTCCAGCTTCTTTTGCCATCCATAATGTGTTCCATAGGTCGTTATTGCGGAGATAGGTGGTGCCTATGGTTCCCTCCGTTGACCTTCCTGCCCCGGTGTTGGTCGAGGGGGAGTTGGAGTATGTGGTGGAGAAGATTTTGGATTCTCGTATTTCGAGACGGAAACTCCAGTACCTGGTCAAGTGGAAGGGTTATGGTCAGGAAGATAATTCCTGGGTTGTTGCCTCTGATGTTCATGCTGCCGATCTAGTTCGTGCCTTTCATTTGGCTTGTCCTGATCGGCCTGGGGGCTCTGGTGAGGCTTCAGTGACCCCTCCTCAAGGGGGGGGTACTGTTGTGAATTCTGTTATCGAACTCCCTCCTGTGGTCATGAATGGTACTTCGGCGAGTTCTGTCCATGGACTCCCTCTGGTGGCTGTGAGTGGAGCTGCTGGTTCTGAGGTGCCTTTCACAGGTGACTTAGTTTATTCTTTGGCTGGCTGCTCTATTTAACTCCACTCAGATCGATACTCCATGCCAGCTGTCAATGTTCTTGTACTGGTTCAGTTCGCTCTTGGATCTTTCTGGTGACCTGTCTTCTCCAGCAGAAGCTAAGTCCCTGCTAGTTATTTATTTGTTCATTGTTTTCTTGTCCAGCTTGCTATCATGATTTTGCCTTGCTAGCTGGAAGCTCTGGGATGCAGAGTGGCACCTCCGCACCGTGAGTCGGTGTGGGGGTCTTCTTGCACACTCTGCGTGGTCTTTTTGTAGTTTTTTGTGCTGACCGCAAAGATACCTTTCCTATCCTCTGTCTGTTTAGTAAGTCTGGCCTCCTTTGCTGAAATCTGTTTCATTTCTGTGTTTGTGACTTTCATCTTAACTCACAATCAATATTTGTGGGGGGCTGCCTTTTCCTTTGGGGAATTTCTCTGAGGCAAGGTAGGCTTTATTTTCTATCTCTAGGGCTAGTTAGCTCTTAGGCTGTGAAGAGGCATCTAGGCAGAGTTAGGTACGCTCCACGGCTATTTCTAGTGTGTGTGATAGGATTAGGGGTTGCGGTCAGCAGAGTTCCCACTTCCCAGAGCTTGTCCTGTGTCAGTTTAACCATCAGGTCATTTCGGGTGCTCCTAACCACCAGGTCCATAACAGGAACCCATCTTCTTGCTTTGCGCTCTTTTTGGCTGGCTCCGCCCACGAAGGTATGACTCCTCCCCTCACGCTCCACACGGCGCGGCAATGGCGGATTTTGGCGGCAATTTTTGCAACACACAGTCTTTAAGCAAATCACAGTTCTTTGGCGCACATGACCAGATTTTTCAGGCTTGAGTACATCCTGTTCATGACGCCAAAATGAATCGCCCCCAGAGTAGGGCAATGGGGTACTCGGCACCGGGTCCTGTGGTTTGGGGGATGTCACGATGGCTGACCCAGTCCATGGCCCTCGGGTGTCCAGTAAGGCCGACGTCACACTAGCGAGTTTTACGGACGTATGAGCGCATAAAATACATCCGTAAAACACGCATTACACATGGCCCAATGATTCTCAATGGGTCAGGTCCTATCAGCCGTATATTACGCAACCGTATTATACGGCTTTCTACGGCCGTACAAAATCGCAGCATGCTGCGTTTGTCAGCGTATTGCGCAAAAAATACGCCAATGTAAGTCTATGGGGGCACGCAAAATACGGAATGCATACGGACCATGCGTGTGACTTGCGAGAAATACGCTACACTCTGGCAGATGTCCAGAAATGTCCAAAGGCCTCAATCAGGCAGGTGAGACATGCTAATTAGCTGACAAAGCCAGACAGTGAACCCGGAAGTCTGCTGCACGCCTCCACGGAGTGAGATTCACCATGGCTCACATTATCAATGTGGACATGCTTCTAATTTTGGTGCAATAAAGGCCAGTAATTTGGGACCAGAGAGATCCCAACTATGCCAACAGGGCCCAAAAAGAGGCAGCATGGAGGAGTGTATGTGAGTCCCTATTCCCACATTATGAGCAGCAGCCACGTGAGGCACAGAGACAAATAAGTAAGTACACTCATGTTTGTAATTTAATTTTCGTGTGAAACAGCAGTACCTAACTCCTTTGAAGTTTTATACATGAATTTGTTAATTATTACAGAACTTAATTTAAAGAACACCAGTATGTACATGGTGCTGTACATGATGAACGGATTAAATAAATGGTTGTAACTAGTGTTGAGCGATACCTTCCGATATCGGAAAGTATCGGTATCGGAAAGGATCGGCCGATATTCAAAAAATATCGGATATCGCCGATACCGATACCCGATCCCAATGCAAGTCAATGGGACCAAAATATCGGAATTAAAATAAACCCTTTCTTTCCTTGTAGGTTCATTCTACATGAAGGAAAACAACTAAGAATAATGCAGGATGTATTTGGGGAGGTGGCGGAGACATTAAAGTCATAGAGGCGTAGCCCAATCAAATAGAATAGCATTATTTTATTTTTTTTAAAGACGTTAGGATTGACAAAGATATTGACTATTTTTTTTTTTTTTTAAATATTGATGTTTCACTATTCCACGCCCTTCCCCCCCCCTTTTTTTTTTTTTTTTTTACTTTTCCCACTTTCATCTTCATTATCATCAGCATCTTTGACATCAACTTCTTCACCTTATTCATCTTCTTCTAAATCTTCTATTTTTTTTTTAATTACATTCTTCATATTCATTTTATCCAACTATTATTATTCTTCCTATTCTACTTTTTCATCATATTCACATTTGTGACAGGCATTCCCGTAGTTGTTATCTATAAAAGTTTGAAGATTACACCTTCCGTTCTGCCAGTCACAAAAGTTACATTTGTCCGCGTTCAGTTTGGCCTGCAGCATCAGGCTTTATCCAGGGGCACCACGAGGAGGAACGGACTCACCCCCATACACTGCTTAGTCTTCTTCTGCATATAATTTAGATAATATATTTTGCTCTGATATTAAGTGTTATGCTTAATGTTCTTCTGCTCTTTGTTCTGCAGCCTCTTGTTCTTCTGCTTCTCGGTCTTCCATGTCGTCGTCTCCAGGGTCGTCGTCTCCGCCGTCGTCGTCTCCGCCGTCGTTGTCTCCGCCGTCGTTTTCTCCGCCGTCGTCGTCCCGCCGTCGTCATCTCCGCCGTCGTCGTCGTCATCGGGGTGGTCTTCAGGGTCGTCATCTCCAGGGTCGTCGTCATCTCAGTGGTTGTCGTCGTCATCTTAGGGGTGGTCTTCCGGGTCGTCGTCTTTAGGGTCTTCAACTTGGAAATGTAGCAGAAGGTACAAGAAGGCTGAGAAAATGCCGAGAACCAGCTGATGGAACTGGAACTCGGATGGCTACCCGAAGGTCCAAGAGCCAATGGAACTACCGAGGACCAGCTGACGTTACTGGAACCCGGTTACTAAGCAGGAGGTACCCGTGCTAAAAAGCACTACCAAAGACCGCCTGACGTTGGCGGAACTCGGATACCCAGAAGGAGGCACCTAAGCCAAAGGCTCTGCCCGGAACCAGCTGACGTTACTGGAACCAGGATGGGGAGCAGAAGGTACAAGAGCAAAAGACACTGCCGAGAACCAGCTGACGGTACTGGAACCCGGATGGGTAGCCGAAGGTCCAAGAGCCAATGGAACTACCGAGGACCAGCTGACATTACTGGAACCCAGTTACTAAGCAGGAGGTACCCGTGCCTGAAAGCACTACCAAGGACCACCTGACGTTGGTGGAACTCGGATATCCAGAAGGAGGCACCTAAGCCAAAGGCTCTGCCCGGAACCAGCTGACGGTACTGGAACCAGGATGGGGAGCAGAAGGTACAAGAGCAAAAGACACTGCCGAGAACCAGCTGACGGTACTGGAACCCGGATGGGTAGCCGAAGGTCCAAGAGCCAATGGAACTACTGGGGACCAGCTGACGGTGCTGGAACCCGGTTACTAAGCTGTAGGTGCCCGCGCTTAAAAGCACTACCGAGGACCGCCTGGCGTTGGCGGAACTCGGATACCCAGGAGGAGGCACCTAAGCCAAAGGCTCTGCCCGGAACCAGCTGACGGTGCTGGAACCAGGCGGTGGACCCGAAGGTCCACAGGAGAGGAGAGAACAGCTAGGCCGCGAGGCAGCCGCAGTTATCGAACCCCAACAGTCCTACAGCGGGAGCTTGGCCTACTGGCACTACAGAACCAGCCTTGACTACCAATTCACGCAGCCCACATAGGAAGCTCCTAAACTGGAGGCACCCTGGAGTTGGCTAACCCGACCGCAACTGTTGTGAATTCTGTGGCTGAATTCACTCCTGTGGTCACAAGTGGTACTGCAGCCTCTGAGCTTTTCCCTCAGGTGTTCTGGTGAGCTCGTTGGCTGCCTTGCTATTTAACTCCACCTGATTCTATCTTCCTTGCTCCTTGTCAATGTTCCAGTGTTGGATCTGAGCTCTGCATCTTTCCTTTGGCCTGCTACTCTGCTAGATAAGTGCTTTTTTGTTTTTTGTTGCTGTTTTTTCTGTCCAGCTTGTCTATTCTTTTTTGCTGGAAGCTCTGAGACGCAAAGGGTGTACCGCCGTGCCGTTAGTTCGGCACGGTGGGTCTTTTTGCCCCCTTTGCATGGTTTTTGCTTTAGGGTTTTTTGTAGACTGCATAGTTCTCTTTGCTATCCTCGCTCTGTCTAGAATATCGGGCCTCACTTTGCTGAATCTATTTCATTCCTACGTTTTGTCTTTTCATCTTGCTAACAGTCATTATATGTGGGGGGCTGCCTATTCCTTTGGGGTATTTCTCTGAGGCAAGTCAGGCTTGTATTTCTATCTTCAGGCTAGTCAGCTCCTCAGGCAGTGCCGAGTTGCATAGGTAGTGTTAGGCGCAATCCACTGCTGCTTTTAGTTGTGTGAGGATAGGTTCAGGTATTGCAGTCTACAGAGATTCCACGTCTCAGAGCTTGTTCTATTGTTTTTGGGTTATAGCCATATCACTGTATGTGCGCTGATTACTGCACACTGTGTTACCTGATTGCTAGCATAACAGTACAAGGAGCCAAACCAATGATTCTCAATAGAGGGAAAAAAGAAGTTCTGACATCATTTTTTTTTCTCAGCTCTGTCTTCAGTCTTTTTTTTCCCCTAGACATTAGGGTGTTTCAGGACACAGCTATGGACATGGATATTCAGGCTCTGTGCTCTTCAATGGATAATCTCGTTGTAAATGTACAAAAGATTCAAGATACAATTGATCAGAAATCTATGCTAGAACCAAGAATTCCTATTCCTGATTTGTTTTTTGGTAATAGAAATAAGTTTCTGAGCTTTAAAAATAATTGTAAGCTATTTCTGGCCTTGAAACCTCATTCTTCTGGTAATTCAGTTCAACAGGTTTTGATTATTATTTCTTTTTTGCGCGGCGACCCTCAGGACTGGGCATTTTCTCTTGCGCCAGGAGACCCTGCATTGAGCGGTGTCGATGCGTTTTTCCTGGCGCTCGGATTGCTTTACGATGAGCCTAATTCAGTGGATCAGGCTGAGAAAAATTTGCTGGCTTTGTGCCAGGGTCAGGATGATATAGAAGTATATTGTCAGAAATTTAGGAAGTGGTCAGTACTCACTCTGTGGAATGAATCTGCGCTGGCGGCTTTGTTCAGAAAGGGTCTCTCTGAAGCTCTTAAGGATGTCATGGTGGGATTTCCTATGCCTGCTGGTTTGAATGAGTCTATGTCCTTGGCCATTCAGATCGGTCGTCGCTTGCGCGAGCGTAAATCTGTGAACCATCTGGCGGTATTGTCTGAGAGTAAACCTGAGCCTATGCAGTGCGACAGGACTATGACTAAAGATGAACGGCAAGAACACAGACGTCTGAACAGGCTGTGTTTCTACTGTGGTGATTCCACTCATGCTATTTCTAATTGTCCTAAGCGCACTAGGCGGTTCGATAGGTCTGCCGTCATTGGTACTGTACAGTCCAAATTCCTTCTGTCCATTACCTTGATATGCTCTTTGTCATCGTATTCTGTCATGGCGTTTGTGGATTCAGGCGCTGCCCTGAATCTGATGGATTTGGATTATGCTAAACGTTGTGGATTTTTCTTGGAGCCTTTGCGGTGTCCTATTCCGTTGAGAGGAATTGATGCTACACCTTTGGCCAAGAATAAGCCTCAGTACTGGGCCCAGCTGACCATGTGCATGGCTCCTGCACATCAGGAAGTTATTCGCTTTCTGGTGCTGCATAATCTGCATGATGTGGTCATGTTGGGGTTGCCATGGCTACAAACCCATAATCCAGTATTGGATTGGAACTCTATGTCGGTGT
Organism: Ranitomeya imitator; assembly: GCF_032444005.1. Classification (NCBI taxonomy): domain Eukaryota; kingdom Metazoa; phylum Chordata; class Amphibia; order Anura; family Dendrobatidae; genus Ranitomeya; species Ranitomeya imitator. Next base: position 58,562,462 of record NC_091288.1, read on the forward strand.
CCAGCTGGGGTTGTCAGGGGGTACATGGTGATGTTCCATTTTTGTCTGTTTCGTCATCCATTCCTTCTGACATCCCAGAGTTCTTGTCTGACTTTCAGGATGTATTTGAAGAGCCCAAGTCTGATGCCCTACCTCCGCATAGGAATTGTGATTGTGCTATCAATTTGATTCCTGGTAGTAAATTCCCTAAGGGTCGTTTATTTAATTTGTCCGTGCCTGAACACACCGCTATGCGCAGTTATGTGAAAGAATCCCTGGAGAAGGGACATATTCGCCCATCGTCATCACCACTGGGAGCAGGGCTCTTTTTTGTAGCCAAAAAGGATGGTTCGCTAAGACCGTGTATTGATTACCGCCTTCTTAATAAGATCACTGTTAAGTTTCAGTATCCCTTGCCATTGATATCTGACTTGTTTGCTCGGATTAAGGGGGCTAGTTGGTTTACTAAGATTGATCTTCGTGGTGCGTATAATTTGGTGAGAATCAGGCAGGGAGATGAATGGAAAACGGCATTTAATACGCCCGAGGGTCATTTTGAGTATCTAGTGATGCCGTTCGGACTTGCCAATGCTCCATCTGTTTTTCAGTCTTTTATGCATGACATTTTCCGTGAGTATCTGGATAAATTCCTGATTGTTTACTTGGATGACATTTTGATCTTCTCTGATGATTGGGAGTCTCATGTGAAGCAAGTCAGAATGGTTTTCCAGGTACTGCGTGCTAATTCCCTGTTCGTGAAGGGATCAAAGTGTCTCTTCGGTGTGCAGAAAGTTTCATTTTTGGGGTTCATCTTTTCCCCTTCTACTATCGAGATGGATCCGGTTAAGGTCCAGGCCATCCAGGATTGGACTCAGCCGACATCTCTGAAAAGTCTGCAGAAATTCCTGGGCTTTGCTAATTTTTATCGTCGCTTCATCTGTAATTTTTCTAGCATTGCCAGACCATTGACCGATTTGACCAAGAAGGGTGCTGATTTGGTTAATTGGTCTTCTGCTGCCGTGGAAGCTTTTCAGGAGTTGAAGCGTCGTTTTTGCTCTGCCCCTGTGTTGTGTCAACCAGATGTTTCTCTTCCGTTCCAGGTCGAGGTTGATGCTTCTGAGATTGGAGCAGGGGCGGTTTTGTCACAGAGAGGTTCTGGTTGCTCAGTGTTGAAACCATGTGCTTTCTTTTCCAGGAAGTTTTCTGCTGCTGAGCGTAATTATGATGTGGGCAACCGAGAGTTGCTGGCCATGAAGTGGGCATTCGAGGAGTGGCGTCATTGGCTTGAAGGAGCTAAGCATCGCGTGGTGGTATTGACTGATCATAAGAACCTTACTTATCTCGAGTCTGCCAAGCGCTTGAATCCTAGACAGGCCCGTTGGTCGTTATTTTTTGCTCGTTTTGATTTTGATTTCGTACCTTCCGGGCTCTAAAAATGTGAAGGCGGATGCTCTGTCTAGGAGTTTTGTGCCCGACTCTCCGGGGTTATCTGAGCCGGCGAGTATCCTCAAGGAGGGAGTCATTGTGTCTGCCATCTCCCCTGATTTGCGGAGAGTGTTGCAGAAATTTCAGGCTAATAAACCTGATCGTTGTCCGGCCGAGAAACTGTTCGTCCCTGATAGGTGGACTAGTAAAGTTGTCTCTGAACTTCATTGTTCGGTGTTGGCTGGTCATCCAGGAATCTTTGGTACCAGAGAGTTAGTGGCTAGATCCTTCTGGTGGCCATCTCTGTCACGGGATGTGCGTGCTTTTGTGCAGTCCTGTGGGATTTGTGCTAGGGCTAAGCCCTGCTGTTCACGTGCCAGTGGGTTGCTTTTGCCCTTGCCGGTCCCGAAGAGGCCTTGGACACATATTTCGATGGATTTCATTTCTGACCTTCCTGTTTCTCAAAAGATGTCGGTCATTTGGGTGGTCTGTGATCGCTTTTCTAAAATGGTCCATCTGGTGCCCTTGGTTAAATTGCCTTCCTCCTCTGATTTGGTGCCTTTGTTCTTCCAGCATGTGGTTCGTTTGCATGGCATTCCTGAGAATATTGTTTCTGACAGAGGTTCCCAGTTTGTCTTGAGGTTCTGGCGAGCCTTTTGTGGTAGGATGGGCATTGACCTATCTTTTTCCTCGGCCTTCCATCCTCAGACTAATGGCCAGACCGAACGAACCAATCAGACCTTGGAAACATATCTGAGATGTTTTGTTTCTGCAGACCAGGATGATTGGGTGTCATTTTTGCCGTTGGCTGAGTTCGCCCTTAATAATCGGGCCAGCTCGGCTACCTTGGTCTCTCCATTTTTCTGCAATTCTGGGTTCCATCCTCGTTTCTCTTCAGGACAGGTTGAGTCTTCGGACTGTCCTGGTGTGGATTCTGTGGTGGATAGGTTGCAGCAGATCTGGACTCAGGTAGTGGACAATTTGATCTTGTCCCAGGAGAAAGCTCAACTTTTCGCTAATCGCAGACGCCGTGTGGGTCCCCGACTTCGTGTTGGGGATCTGGTTTGGTTATCTTCTCGTCATATTCCTATGAAGGTTTCCTCTCCTAAATTTAAACCTCGTTTTATTGGTCCATATAGGATTTCTGAGATTCTCAATCCGGTGACTTTTCGTCTGACCCTCCCAGACTCCTTTTCCATACATAATGTATTCCATAGGTCGTTGTTGCGGAGATACGTGGCACCTATGGTTCCATCTGTGGAGCCTCCTGCCCCTGTTTTGGTGGAGGGGGAATTGGAGTATATTGTGGAGAAAATTTTGGATTCTCGTGTCTCTAGACGGAAACTCCAGTATCTGGTCAAATGGAAGGGTTATGCTCAGGAGGATAATTCCTGGGTTTTTGCCTCTGATGTCCATGCTCCAGATCTTGTTCGTGCCTTTCATGTGGCTCATCCTGGTCGGCCTGGGGGTTCTGGTGAGGGTTCGGTGGCCCCTCCTCAAGGGGGGGGTACTGTTGTGAATTCTGTGGCTGAATTCACTCCTGTGGTCACAAGTGGTACTGCAGCCTCTGGGCTTCTTCCCTCAGGTGTTCTGGTGAGCTCGTTGGCTGCCTTGCTATTTAACTCCACCTGATTCTATCTTCCTTGCTCCTTGTCAATGTTCCAGTGTTGGATCTGAGCTCTGCATCTTTCCTTTGGCCTGCTGCTCTGCTAGATAAGTGCTTTTTTGTTTTTTGTTGCTGTTTTTTCTGTCCAGCTTGTCTATTCTTTTTTGCTGGAAGCTCTGAGACGCAAAGGGTGTACCGCCGTGCCGTTAGTTCGGCACGGTGGGTCTTTGTGCCCCCTTTGCGTGGTTTTTGCTTTAGGGTTTTTTGTAGACTGCATAGTTCTCTTTGCTATCCTCGCTCTGTCTAGAATATCGGGCCTCACTTTGCTGAATCTATTTCATTCCTACGTTTTGTCTTTTCATCTTGCTAACAGTCATTATATGTGGGGGGCTGCCTATTCCTTTGGGGTATTTCTCTGAGGCAAGTCAGGCTTGTATTTCTATCTTCAGGCTAGTCAGCTCCTCAGGCAGTGCCGAGTTGCATAGGTAGTGTTAGGCGCAATCCACTGCTGCTTTTAGTTGTGTGAGGATAGGTTCAGGTATTGCAGTCTACAGAGATTCCACGTCTCAGAGCTTGTTCTATTGTTTTTGGGTTATAGCCATATCACTGTATGTGCGCTGATTACTGCACACTGTGTTACCTGATTGCTAGCATAACACGCAACACGACGGGGGAAGCTGTAGGTGCCCACGCTTAAAAGCACTACCGAGGACCGCCTGGCGTTGGCGGAACTCGGATACCCAGGAGGAGGCACCTAAGCCAAAGGCTCTGCCCGGAACCAGCTGACGGTGCTGGAACCAGGCGGTGGACCCGAAGGTCCACAGGAGAGGAGAGAACAGCTAGGCCGCGAGGCAGCCGCAGTTACCGAACCCCAACAGTCCTACAGCGGGAGCTTGGCCTACTGGCACTACAGAACCAGCCTTGACTACCAATTCACGCAGCCCACATAGGAAGCTCCTAAACTGGAGGCAGCCTGGAGTTGGCTAACCCGACTGCAACACGACGGGGGAACGCATAGGTGTCTCAGTGAGTTTGACAGGACCCGGAAACAGCTGACGGTGCTGGAACCAGGCTGGGCACGAGGGAGTACCCGTGACAAAAACACTGCCGGGAACCAGCTGGCGGTGCTGGAACCCAGATGCGTCGCCCCAGTGTGCAAGAGCCAATGGCACGACCGGGGACCAGCTGACGGTGCTGGAACCCGGTTACTAAGCTGTAGGTGCCCGCGCTTAAAAGCACTACCGAGGACCGCCTGGCGTTGGCGGAACTCGGATACCCAGGAGGAGGCACCTAAGCCAAAGGCTCTGCCCGGGACCAGCTGACGGTGCTGGGACCAGGCGGTGGACCCGAAGGTCCACAGGAGAGGAGAGAACAGCTAGGCCGCGAGGCAGCCGCAGTTACCGAACCCCAACAGTCCTACAGCGGGAGCTTGGCCTACTGGCACTACAGAACCAGCCTTGACTACCAATTCACGCAGCCCACATAGGAAGCTCCTAAACTGGAGGCACCCTGGAGTTGGCTAACCCGACCGCAACATGACGGGGGAACGCATAGGTGTCTCAGTGAGTTTGACAGGACCCGGAAACAGCTGACGGTGCTGCAACCAGGCTGGGCACGAGGGAGTACCCGTGACAAAAACACTGCCGGGAACCAGCTGGCGGTGCTGGAACCCGGATGCGTCGCCCCAGTGTGCAAGAGCCAATGGCACGACCGGGGACCAGCTGACGGTGCTGGAACCCGGTTACTAAGCTGTAGGTGCCCACGCTTAAAAGCACTACCGAGGACCGCCTGGCGTTGGCGGAACTCGGATACCCAGGAGGAGGCACCTAAGCCAAAGGCTCTGCCCGGAACCAGCTGACGGTGCTGGAACCAGGCGGTGGACCCGAAGGTCCACAGGAGAGGAGAGAACAGCTAGGCCGCGAGGCAGCCGCAGTTACCGAACCCCAACAGTCCTACAGTGGGAGCTTGGCCTACTGGCACTACAGAACCAGCCTTGACTACCAATTCACGCAGCCCACATAGGAAGCTCCTAAACTGGAGGCACCCTGGAGTTGGCTAACCCGACCGCAACACGACGGGGGAACGCATAGGTGTCTCAGTGAGTTTGACAGGACCCGGAAACAGCTGACGGTGTTGGAACCAGGCTGGGCACGAGGGAGTGCCCGTGACAAAAACACTGCCGGGAACCAGCTGGCGGTGCTGGAACCCGGATGCGTCGCCCCAGTGTGCAAGAGCCAATGGCACCGAGGACCAGCTGACGGTGCTGGAACCCGGTTACTAAGCTGTAGGTGCCCGCGCTTAAAAGCACTACCGAGGACTGCCTGGCGTTGGCGGAACTCGGATACCCAGGAGGAGGCACCTAAGCCAAAGGCTCTGCCCGGAACCATCTGACGGTGCTGGAACTAGGCGGTGGACTCGAAGGTCCACAGGAGAGGAGAGAACAGCTAGGCCGCGAGGCAGCCGCAGTTACCGAACCCCAACAGTCCTACAGCGGGAGCTTGGCCTACTGGCACTACAGAACCAGCCTTGACTACCAATTCACGCAGCCCACATAGGAAGCTCCTAAACTGGAGGCACATTAAGTCCATTAAGTTCAGAGCGGTGCCTGAATCCACAAATGCCATGACAGAAAATGATGATAATGAGCAGATCAAGGTCACAGATAACAGAAATTTAGGTTGTATAGTATTGATGGCAACAGAACTAGCAATTCTCTTAGTACGCTTAGGGCAATCAGAAATAACATGAGCAGAATCGCCGCAGTAAAAACACAAACTATTCTGACGCCTGAATGTTTGACGTTCAGCTCTAGACAAAATCCTATCACACTGCATAGGCTCAGGGCTCCGCTCAGAGGACAACGCCACAGTGTGTACAACTCTGCGCTCGCGCAGGCGCCGATCAATCTGAATGGCCAGAGACATAGAAACACTCAGACCAGCAGGCGTGAGGAACCCCACCATAACATCTTTAACGGATTCAGAAAGACCCTTTCTGAAAATTGCCACCAAGGCATCCTCATTCCATTTAGTCAGTACAGACCATTTTCTAAATTTTTAGCAATACAATTCTGCCGCTTCTTGACCTTGACACAGGGCTAATAAGATTTTCTTAGCCTGATCCACAGAATTAGGCTCATCATACAACAACCCCAATGCCTGAAAGAACGAATCAACATTAAGCAAAGCAGGACTGCCAGATTCCAGGGAAAATGCCCAATCCTGTGGGTCACCACGCAGCAGAGATATGATGATTTTAACCTGCTGAATAGGATCACCAGAAGACCGGGATCTTAATGCAAAAAACAGTTTACAGTTATTTTTGAAACTCAAAAATTTGGATCTGTCACCAAAGAATAAATCAGGAGTGGGAATCTTAGGTTCTAAGGCAGGAGTCTGAACAATGAAATCTGAAATACCCTGTACCCTAGCAGCAAGCTGATCCACCTGAAAAACCAACTCCTGAACATTCATGTTAAAACTAGACTCCGCAGCCACCCAGAGGTAAAGAGGAAAGGAAAGACACAACAGACTACAGAAAAAAAAAATGGCTCAGCACTTTCCTTCCCTTCTTCTAAGATGCGTTTAACTCATTGTAGGCCAGTTGTACTGTTATGATCTGGTGGCCTAGGAGCAGCATGAGACAGACTCTGGAGCAGGTGGTCCCTGTACTGACCGCAAACCCTGAACCTAGCAGCGCAACTAGAAGTAGCCGTGGGGGGTACCTAACACTCCCTAGACCCCTCTGCACAGCCTAAGATCTAACTACCCCTAAAGACAGAAACAGGAAACCTATCTTGCCTCAGAGAAAATCCCCAAAGGATAGATAGCCCCCCACAAATATTGACTGTGAGAGGAGAGGGAAATAACATACGCAGATATGAAATCAGATTTTAGTATAGGAGGCCATACTAGCTAAAAAGAAAGAATAGAACAGAGTACTATGCGGTCAGTATAAAAATACTAGAAAATATCCACCGCAGAAAATACGAATCACCACATCTGACTAAAGACATGGGGGTATATCTGCATCTCCAGAGAAATAGCTAGGCTGCAAAAAATCCTTCACAGACTAAGCTGGACAAGACAAAAACATGAAAATGCACAGAACTCCAAGGTCCACAGCAGGTGGACAGCAAAAACAAAGCCAGGACTTATCTTTGTAGAAAAACACATCAAACTGGAGAGACCAGCAGGGAAGTGAATCCTTCAAGAACAATGAACAACTGGCACTGACTAAAGGATCCTGCAAAGCTATATACCCCAGTCAGCCTTGCAATTAGTAGATACACCTGTCCACTCCTGCAGTCCAGGCACAACTGCATTACCCTCTACAACCACCGGAGGGAGCCCAAAAGCTGAATTCACAACAGACTTCAGATGGTATCCTCAGCCCAGAGCGCCAGATGACAGGGCAGGCAGCGTCCGGTCGGTCTGAAGGCAATTCCAGAGTCCCCTTTGTTGTGAATTCTGTGGCAGAGCTCCCTCCTGTGGTCACAAGTGGTACTTCGGCTGATTCTCTCTGTGAGCTTCCGTTGGTGGAGGAGAGTGGTACTGCGGCTTCTGAGTTTCCTTCCTCAGGTGATGTGGTGAAGTCGTTAGGTGCTGCTCTATTTAACTCTACCTAGTGCTTTGATCCTGGCCTCCAGTCAATGTTCTAGTATTGGACCTGTTTCCTCCTGGATCGTTCCTGTGGCCTGCTGCTCTGCATAGCTAAGTTCCGCTTTGCTATTTTGTTTGCTGTTTTTTTCTGTCCAGCTTGTCATTTTGTTTTTTCTTGCTTGCTGGTAGCTCTGGGACGCAGAGGGTGTACCTCCGTGCCGTTAGTTCGGTACGGAGGGTCTTTTTGCCCCCTTTGCGTGGTTGTTGTAGGGTTTTGTGTTGACCGCAAAGTTACCTTTCCTATCCTCGCTCTGTTTAGTAAGTCGGGCCTCACTTTGCTAAATCTATTTCATCTCTACGTTTGTCTGTTCATCTTAACTCACAGTCATTATATGTGGGGGCTGCCTTTTCCTTTGGGGTATTTCTCTGAGGCAAGGTAGGCTTATTTTCTTTCTTCAGGCTAGCTAGTTTCTCAGGCTGTGCCGAGTTGCATAGGGAGCGTTAGGCGCAATCCACGGCTGCCTCTAGTGTTGTTGGAGAGGATTAGGGATTGCGGTCAGCAGAGTTCCCACGTCTCAGAGCTTGTTCTATGTTTTTGGGTTATTGTCAGATCACTGTATGTGCTCTGACTTCTATGTCCATTGTGGTACTGAATTACCTCGTCATAACAGTACTGGAGGCCCAAAGTACTAATGATTCTCAATAGAGGGAAAAAAGAGGTTCTGAGACCATTTTTTTTTCTCTGCACTGTGTTTTGCCTTTTTTTTCCCCTAGACATTTGGGTGGTTCAGTACACAGGTGTAGCGTTGGACATTAAAGGTCTGTCTTCATGTGTGGATCAGCTCTCGGCAAGAGTACAAAAGATTCAAGACACTATTGATCAGAAATTTATGTTAGAACCAAGAATTCTTATTCCTGATTTGTTTTTTGGAGATAGAACAAAATTTCTGAGTTTCAAAAATAATTGTAAACTATTTCTGGCCTTGAAACCTCGCTCCTCTGGTGACCCAGTTCAACAAGTTTTGATCATTATTTCTTTTTTACGTGGCGACCCTCAGGACCGGGCATTTTCTCTTGCGCCAGGAGATCCTGCATTAAGTAATATCGATGCGTTTTTCCTGGCGCTCGGATTGCTGTACGATGAACCTAATTCAGTGGATCAGGCAGAGAAGAATTTGCTGGATCTGTGTCAGGCTCAGGATGATATAGAGGTATATTGTTAGAAATTTAGAAAGTGGTCCGTACTCACTCAATGGAATGAAGGTGCGCTCGCAGCTATTTTCAGAAAGGGTCTCTCTGAAGCCCTTAAGGATGTCATGGTGGGATTTCCTATGCCTGCTGGTTTGAATGAGTCTATGTCTTTGGCAATTCAGATCGGTCGACGCTTGCGTGAGCGTAAATCTGTGCACCATTTGGCGGTATTACCTGAGCTTAAACCTGAGCCTATGCAGTGCGATAGGACTTTGACCAGAGTTGAACGGCAAGAACACAGACGTCTGAATGGGCTGTGTTTCTACTGTGGTGATTCCACTCATGCTATCTCTGATTGTCATAAGCGCACTAAGCGGTTCGCTAGGTCTGCCACCATTGGTACGGTACAGTCAAAATTTATTTTGTCCGTTACCTTGATCTGCTCTTTGTCATCGTATTCTGTCATGGCATTTGTGGATTCAGGCGCTGCCCTGAATTTGATGGACTTGGAGTATGCTAGGCGTTGTGGGTTTTTCTTGGAGCCCTTGCAGTGTCCTATTCCATTGAGAGGAATTGATGCTACGCCTTTGGCCAAGAATAAGCCTCAGTACTGGACCCAGCTGACCATGTGCATGGCTCCTGCACATCAGGAGGTTATTCGCTTTCTGGTGTTGCATAATCTGCATGATGTGGTCGTGTTGGGGTTGCCATGGCTACAAGTCCATAATCCAGTATTAGATTGGAAATCCATGTCTGTGTCCAGCTGGGGTTGTAAGGGGGTACATGGTGATGTCCCATTTCTGACTATTTCGTCATCCACCCCTTCTGAGGTTCCAGAGTTCTTGTCTGATTACCGGGATGTATTTGATGAGCCCAAGTCCGATGCCCTACCTCTGCATAGGGATTGTGATTGTGCTATCGATTTGATTCCTGGTAGTAAATTCCCAAAAGGTCGACTGTTTAATTTGTCTGTGCCTGAGCATGCCGCTATGCGGAGTTATGTGAAGGAGTCCTTGGAGAAGGGGTATATTCGCCCATCGTCGTCGCCATTGGGAGCAGGGTTCTTTTTTGTAGCCAAGAAGGATGGTTCGCTGAGACCTTGTATAGATTACCGCCTTCTAAATAAGATCACGGTTAAATTTCAGTACCCCTTGCCGTTGTTATCTGATTTGTTTGCTCGGATTAAGGGGGCCAGTTGGTTCACCAAGATAGATCTTCGTGGTGCGTATAATCTTGTGCGTATTAAGCAAGGCGATGAATGGAAAACTGCATTTAATACGCCCGAGGGTCATTTTGAGTATCTAGTAATGCCATTCGGACTTGCCAATGCTCCATCAGTGTTTCAGTCCTTTATGCATGACATCTTCCGAGAGTACCTGGATAATTCCTGATTGTGTACTTGGATGACATTTTGATCCTCTCGGATGATTGGGAGTCTCATGTGAAGCAGGTCAGAACGGTGTTTCAGGTCCTGCGTGCTAATTCTTTGTTTGTGAAGGGATCAAAGTGTCTCTTTGGTGTACAGAAGGTTTTATTTTTGGGGTTCATCTTTTCCCCTTCTACTATCGAGATGGACCCTGTTAAGGTCCAAGCCATCCATGATTGGACTCAGCCGACATCTCTGAAAAGTCTGCAAAAGTTCCTGGGCTTTGCTAATTTTTATCGTCGCTTCATCTGCAATTTTTCCAGTATTGCTAAACCATTGACCGATTTGACCAAGAAGGGTGCTGATGTGGTCAATTGGTCTTCTGCTGCTGTGGAAGCTTTTCAAGAGTTGAAGCGTCGTTTTTCTTCTGCCCCTGTGTTGTGTCAACCAGATGTTTCACTTCCATTCCAGGTCGAGGTTGATGCTTCTGAGATTGGAGCAGGGGCTGTTTTGTCGCAGAGAAGTTCTGATTGCTCGGTGATGAAACCATGCGCCTTCTTTTCCAGGAAGTTTTCGCCTGCTGAGCGAAATTATGATGTGGGCAATCGAGAGTTGCTGGCCATGAAGTGGGCATTCGAGGAGTGGTGTCATTGGCTTGAAGGAGCTAAGCGTGGCGTTGTGGTCTTGACTGATCATAAGAACTTGACTTATCTCGAGTCTGCCAAGCGGTTGAATCCTAGACAGGCTCATTGGTCGCTGTTTTTTGCCCGTTTTGACTTTGTGATTTCGTACCTTCTGGGCCCTAAAAATGTAAAGGCGGATGCTCTGTCTAGGAGTTTTGTGCCCGACTCTCCGGGTTTATCTGAGCCGGCGGGTATCCTCAAAGAGGGAGTAATTGTGTCTGCCATCTCCCCTGATTTGCGGCGGGTGCTGCAAAAATTTCAGGCTAATAAACCTGATCGTTGCCCAGCGGAGAAACTGTTTGTCCCTGATAGGTGGACGAATAAAGTTATCTCTGAGGTTCATTGTTCGGTGTTGGCTGGTTATCCTGGAATCTTTGGTACCAGAGAGTTGGTGGCTAGATCCTTTTGGTGGCCATCTCTGTCGCGGGATGTGCGTTCTTTTGTGCAGTCCTGTGGGATTTGTGCTCAGGCTAAGCCCTGCTGTTCTCGTGCCAGTGGGTTGCTTTTGCCCTTGCCGGTCCCGAAGAGGCCTTGGACACATATCTCTATGGATTTTATTTCAGATCTTCCCGTCTCTCAAAAGATGTCAGTCATTTGGGTGGTCTGTGATCGCTTTTCTAAGATGGTCCATTTGGTACCCTTGTGTAAATTACCTTCCTCCTCTGATTTGGTGCCATTGTTCTTCCAGCATGTGGTTCGTTTACATGGCATTCCAGAGAATATCGTTTCTGACAGAGGTTCCCAGTTTGTTTCGAGGTTTTGGCGAGCCTTTTGTGGTAGGATGGGCATTGACTTGTCTTTTTCCTCAGCTTTCCATCCTCAGCCTAATGGCCAGACCGAACGAACCAATCAGACCTTGGAAACATATCTGAGATGCTTTGTTTCTGCTGATCAGGATGACTGGGTGTCCTTTTTGCCTTTGGCTGAGTTCGCCCTCAATAATCGGGCCAGCTCGGCTACCTTGGTTTCGCCGTTTTTCTGCAACTCTGGGTTCCATCCTCGTTTCTCTTCAGGGCAGGTTGAGTCTTCGGACTGTCCTGGTGTGGATACTGTGGTGGACAGGTTGCAGCAGATTTGGACTCATGTAGTGGACAATTTGACCTTGTCCCAGGAGAAGGCTCAACATTTCGCTAATCGCAGACGCTGTGTGGGTCCCCGACTTTGTGTTGGGGATTTGGTTTGGTTATCTTCTCGTCATATTCCTATGAAGGTTTCCTCTCCTAAGTTTAAACCTCGTTTCATTGGTCCGTATAGGATTTCTGAGGTTCTTAATCCTGTGTCTTTTCGTCTGACCCTTCCAGATTCTTTTTCCATACATAACGTATTCCATAGGTCATTGTTGCGGAGATACGTGGCACCTATGGTTCCATCTGTTGATCCTCCTGCCCCGGTTTTGGTGGAGGGGGAGTTGGAGTATATTGTGGAGAAGATTTTGGATTCTCGCCTTTCAAGACGGAAACTCCAGTATCTGGTTAAGTGGAAGGGTTATGCTCAGGAAGATAATTCCTGGGTCTTTGCCTCTGATGTCCATGCTCCCGATCTTGTTCGTGCCTTTCATATGGCTCATCCTGGTCGTCCTGGGGGCTCTGGTGAGGGTTCGGTGACCCCTCCTCAAGGGGGGGTACTGTTGTGAATTCTGTGGCAGAGCTCCCTCCTGTGGTCACAAGTGGTACTTCGGCTGATTCTCTCTGTGAGCTTCCGTTGGTGGAGGAGAGTGGTACTGCGGCTTCTGAGTTTCCTTCCTCAGGTGATGTGGTGAAGTCGTTAGGTGCTGCTCTATTTAACTCCACCTAGTGCTTTGTTTTTGGGTTATTGTCAGATCACTGTATGTGCTCTGACTTCTATGTCCATTGTGGTACTGAATTACCTCGTCATAACACCCCTTATCCAGGTGGAAATCAGTAGCCTTCCTGTGTGTTGTAGTACCTACCTGCTGAGCTTCTCGGTAAGGTCCTCACAACTCTTGTAGATATTCTAGATGTTATTTCTTCCTCTCTGTCCCCCAGATGGTGTGGATAGGACAAACCAGTGTGACTGATGGCCTGAGGCTTGTTTATAGGGACCCTAGAGACGCCCCTATCCCACAAGTTGCCACCGTGTCTGCTTAGGTATTAAGGTCGGACAGCCAACTTGGAATTGACTGCCCTGCCGGTCTCTGGAGCAAGGCTTAGAGACAGTTGCTCCCTCGGTGTCTCTGGCTACCAGCTCCTGTGCTTCAGAAAGGAGCAGCTTGTTTCTGGCTGATCTCCCTCTGGTATTTCTCTCCTGTGCCCTGCTTTCCTGCACACTCTCTGCAGTATGTTCACCTTTTAGTGTCTTTTCCCAGGAGTTACAGCACGTCATGCCAGCAGAGCTCCTCTCCTTCTGTCTCCTGACAGGAACTAAACTCTCTTCTCTCCGGATCAGGATGTAAGTAGGGAAGCACACCCTAAACAGGCTTAGAGCTCCCCCTTCTGGTCTGGAGTGTGAACATGTTGCATGTGTGTGATACCTGAATGTGGTTGTCTTTCATTGCCTTCAGACATGACATCGCTTCTTCCCTGAAAGGATAATGACATCACTGCGACGACCAGGACACTGGGGCGCCGTATATATATATATATATATATATATATATATATATATATATTTTTATTTATTTTTTTTTTTTTTTCCTGAGTCACTTTTTCAGCACATTGCACTTTGTGATTTTGCAGCTTTACACAGCTCTCAGGGATTTCACACAGCTCTCCGGGATTTCCCTATGCATATGTGCGGATTCCTCCCTGGATCTGTTTCCACAGTTAGGCTACTTTCACACTTCCATCTTTTGTCCTCCGTCGTAATCCGTGGTGATGGGCAAAAAACGGATCCTGCAAATGTGCTTGCAGGATGCGTTTTTTGCCCATACACTTGTATTAGCGACGGATCGCGACGGATGGATGGATCCGTCGTGTTTTGGCGGACGCGATGCACAAAAAAACGTTCAATGTAACGTTTTTTTGTGCGACGTGTCCGCCATTTTTGACCGCGCATACGTGGCCAAATCTCCGCCCCCTCCTCCCCGGACTGCAGAATGGGCAGCGGATGCGTTGAAAAACTGCATCCGTTGCCCACGTCTTGCAGTTATTTCACAACGTTCGTCGGTACGTCGGCCCTACGCATTGCGACGGGCCCATACCGACGGAAATGTGAAAGTAGCCTTAACCACTTTATACTACTTGCTGCAATTTTGCTTTTTTGTGTGTGACCTCCACTCATTGCTATATACATTGTTTCTGGCACAATGACACAAGAATTTCAGGGAATTGCCTATATTCCTTAAAGGGGAATCATTACCTTGCACATGCCCATTGGTGGCACTTATATGAATTGTGATTATGTGTTTACTTTTATTATACATACTGTCCTGATTCGCACAACAGTCTGTTTTATTTTAAAATTTATTTTTTTCTGTATTGCTACTATTAGTTAATAAAGATATTATTTTATAATCCAGTTTGGTCTCCCTGGTGCATCCATAATACTGGTGCTTGGGTTTGTTTCTGGTCATGAGTGGTTTCCACTTTTCTTTCTTGTTTTAACACCTAGGGCAATCACTACTATTAGGCTGGCATCACACTGGCGTATTGCATCCGATGCGAGATCATCAGATGCGATATGCTAATAACACTCGGCTCCTGCTCGCAGCAGAGCAGGAGCCGAATGTCATGCGTCTGTGCTCCGATTCACTCGCACAGGGAGGATCGGAGCACAGCTGCGGAGGAGGCAGAGAAATGAATTTCTCCATCTCCTCCATTGCTGGGGTCCGCTTATAACGCACATCTCTCGGATGGTGTGCGCTGTCTCACTCGCACCCATAGGCTTATATGGGTGCGAGTGAGCCGAGAGTTTTCCTCGGTCCGAGACAATCGCAGCATGCTGCGATTGTCTCGGACCGAGGAAAACGGCCGACAAAAAGTCAGCTGCTGGGAGCTGCCCCATAGCTTAACATTGGTCCGAGTGCAATGCGATTTTTTATCGCATTGCACTCGGCCGTTTAAAACGCCAGTGTGACGCCAGCCTAATATATATTAATTTTATTGCTTTATGGAAAAAATCTTTTTTATTCGGACTCCCATGACAGCACTACGAGAGAGGGGATCCGCCCTTCAGGAACAGGAAACCTACAGATACAAAAGGGCGGTACCTCTCCCCATGCATCAGTTGGTTTCCTGTTCCTGGAGGGGCAGGATCCTACAGATGAATCTCGTAGAATGGATCCCAGGCCGGCCGGTCGAATCAGGTAGCGGGGGGGTCTCCTACCTCGACCGGTGCGGAAGCTCCTGGAAGACATCACGGTGGTCCTGGCTGGACTGCACGTCAGTGATGTAGACAGCAGGGAGCAGAGTCCAGAGGATTCCTGATCTCCGTTAGCGCCGGCGCCGGTAAGTATATCGCTCCTTCGGTCCATGTGGTGGTGCAGCACGGTGGTGATGTAGCGGTGCCAGGAGGGGAACGCTATCCGGAACGCTGCTGCGTGCTCTTCGGCGTCCTGCATCGCTCTCAGCGTTAGCTGGAGCGTTTCCGGTGCAGTGACGTCGAGGGGGCGGAGTCAGCAGGCGTTTCCGGTCTCTGGGTGACTGCGCATGCGCAGTTCATCCAAGATGGCGGCGCCCATCGATCCTGAACGCCGGTCTCCTCACACACTGCGCTGACCCCCCAGATGTAGTCTCATCAGCCGGAACCAATAGGAGTGGCGCCAGGCAGCCTGCTGACCGGATCTGAGGGGGATTTAAGCAGGAGCTGGGAATAGAGCTCTGCCTTTGGTCACATCCACATCATGGAGAGTGATGGTGAGCGGCAGCTTCAGTTGCCGGAGGATGTGCGACAAAAGCCCACGGAGAAGGAGCATGCCAGAAGTGACCAGTCCAGCCGTAAAAGCTCGTCCAAGCAGGGATCCAGAGCATCGACTGGCAAAGAACCCCCTCGTGTTCCGGTACCTTTTTTGGCGTACACTGGTAAGAGATCTACGTGAATGCTCACTCAGTGACGCGGGCCCCTTATACTTTGTCATTTTAGGGAAAGAAAAGTGCAAAGTCAAAACATAAGGAGTGTGCCCTGTGTGAAGTCCCGTTACCAGATTCTTATATTAAAAAATTATGCGCCTCCTGTATACAACAGACGGTGAGGTCTACAGGAGTGGAGGGGTTGAGTGACATCAGGCTAGATAGATGGTATCACCCTTATTGTCCTCCCCTAGGTAGCGGAAGAATCTGCTTCTACGGCTAATCTGCGTGAGATGATCCGTACAGAAGTAAGGGAATCCCTGCGGTCTATGTCCCAGGCGGGGAGTTCAAAACAGAGAACCTCGGTGATCTCTGATTCATCAGAGGAAGATAAGGATGAAGGTTCCTATGGCTCAAATCTCTCTTCCTCGTCATCAGAAGAGGAATCTGGCCGATTCTGTCTGCCTCTGGACCGGGTAGATAAATTAGTTAAGTCGGTCAGAGGTACGATGGGCCTAGAAGAACCTAAGACTCCGCTTTCCCGTCAGCAACTAATGTTCAGTGGTTTGGAACACAAGAAGCGTAGGTCCTTCCCGGTGAATGATAAAATTCAAGACCTGATTCTCCGGGAATGGAAGAAACCGGAGAAGAAAGGCTCATTACCACCAGCCTTAAAACGCAGATATCCCTTTGAGGATACGACTGTGGATACCTGGGACAAGGCCCCTAAATTAGATGCTGCGGTAGCAAAGGCATCAAAAGAGGCCGCATTACCTTTCGAAGATATGGGATCCCTTAAAGACCCCCTTGACAGGAAGGCGGATACCTTCCTTAAAGGTACCTGGGAGATGGCAGCCGGATCGTTGAGGCCAGCGGTGGCTGCGACTTGTACAGCCAGATCCCTAATGGTCTGGCTGGAACAGTTGGAATCCCAGCTTAAGGAAGGTGCTTCCAGAAGTTCCATTCTAAGTGCGCTTCCGGTGATTCAAGATGCTGCGGCTTTCCTGTCGGACGCGTCGGTCGATTCGGTCAGGATGGCGGCCAGAGCAGCAGGACTCTCCAACGCGGCTCGTAGAGCCCTGTGGTTGAAATGTTGGTCGGGTGACATTCAATCAAGGTCCAAATTATGCGCTATCCCATGCAAAGGGGAATACCTCTTCGGACCAACCTTGGATGACCTGCTTGAAAAGGCTGGAGATGACAAGAAAAAATTCCCGAGTTTGTCATCATCTTCTTATCGGCGTCCATTCAACAGGAGGAGATTTGGTCGCGGAAGGAAGCGCGCATCCTCACCCGCTAGAGAGAATTTTAGATGGGAGGATAGACGCAGGAGAGGTACGGGTTACATGTTCCGCCGTTCCTCAAAAGAACGTAAGAAACCGGACCAATGACTAGCGATCCCTGTGGGAGGGAGATTGTCAGCCTTCTCTTCCGCATGGTCTAACATCTCAAATAGTGACTGGGTCCGAGGTATTATTTCAGAAGGTCTGAAATTAGAATTTATTCACTGGCCTCGGGATAAATTTATGTTAACCCCCTTACGTTCCTCCACTATTGAACAGACGGCTTTGGAGGCAGAAGTTGTGAGTTTATGCCTCAAAAACGTGCTGATTGAAGTTCCAGAGTCAGAAAGAGGGAGTGGATTCTACTCTCCCCTTTTTCTGATCCAGAAACCAGACAGATCATTTAGGACTATTATTAACCTTAAATCCCTGAATGAATACCTGGTTAAAGCCACATTTAAAATGGAGTCAATCAGCTCTGCAATTAAAATGTTGTTCAAACACTGCTTCATGGTAGTTGTGGACTTAAAAGATGCGTATTATCATGTTCCTATCCATGAAAACTTTCAGAGGTTTCTACGTGTGGCGGTGTCTATGGGGGGTATTGTTCGACATTTTCAATTTAGAGCCCTTCCCTTCGGCCTCTCAACGTCTCCCCGAGTATTCACTAAAGTTGTTGCGGAGGTCATGGCGCATTTACGTGAATCTGATATCCTCATAATCCCTTATCTGGATGATTTCCTGATAGTTGGGAACTCAGCGGACCATTGCCTTGCTCAGGTAAAAATAGCTATATCTAAGCTAGAGAATCTGGGCTGGATCGTGAATTATGAAAAATTCCGATTACAACCCCTAAAAAACCAGAGATTCCTAGGTCTGCTGTTAGATTCCGAGTCCCAACAATGCTGTCTTCCAACTGATAAACTGCGCCATATCCAACAACAGGTATTAAAAGCAATTAAAGAACCAACCATGACTCTTAGACAGGCTATGTCCTTGTTAGGTTCCCTAACTTCCTGTATTCCCGCCGTCCGTTGGGCCCAGTTCCACTCCAGACATTTACAGTTTGACGTACTGAATTATGACAGAGTCTTACAGGGTTCCTTGCAGGGTCAGATGACATTGAGTCCAGAGGTTCTGACATCTCTTAGATGGTGGCTAAAGGAAGACAATCTGTCAGCAGGAGTTCCCTGGGTGACTCAAGTGACTCGGGTAGTTACGACGGACGCCAGCCCCACAGGGTGGGGGGCACACATGGGTGACGTGGTAGTCCAGGGTCTATGGGACCCCCAAACATCAGCCTCTTCTAATCAAAAGGAGTTGTTGGCGATTGAATTATCAATTAAGGAACTCCTCGTGTATCTACAGGGTCACCATGTCAAAATCCTCTCCGACAATCAGGTGGCAGTGGCCTACGTGAATCACCAAGGTGGAACACGCTCCGAGTCCCTGATGGAAATAGCGGACCGCCTGCTCCAGATAGCGGAAAACCATTTTCTATCTTTATCCGCAGTACATATAAAAGGGAAGGAAAATATAAAGGCGGACTTTCTAAGTCGAAACACCTTAAGACAAGGAGAGTGGTCTCTGAACACAAAAATCTTCAACCAGATTGTCCGCAGGTGGGGTCATCCAGAGGTGGACCTATTTGCCAACAAGGACAACAGAAAAACGAAAAAATTCTGTTCCTTGAATCCCAGGGAATATCCGCTGGTAGTGGATGCCTTCCTGATCAGATGGGATTTCCGGTTGGCTTATGCGTTTCCCCCGCTAAACCTGTTGCCTCTGGTGGTCAGAAAGATAAGGGAGGATCAAGCGAGAATCATACTGATCGCTCCGTTCTGGCCCCGAAGGGCTTGGTTCTCCTGGCTCAGGACCATGTCGGTGGAAGACCCCTGGGTACTGCCAGACATCCCGGACCTACTTCATCAAGGTCCGATCAACCATCCACAAGTGAAGGGTCTACATTTGACGGCTTGGTCTTTGAAAGGTCACTGTTAAAAAACAGAGGATTTTCTCCAAATCTCATTGATACCCTTATGAAGAGTAGAAAACTCATAACAACTAAGATCTACTCTAGAACTTGGAGGAAGTTTCTGGCCTCTTCAAATTTTAATATCGAAGAGGGTTTACCAATTAACCAGATTCTAGAATTCCTGCAGAGAGGGCTAGAGCTAAATCTATCCACGAGTACGCTAAAAGTACAAGTCTCAGCCCTAGGGGCCTTATTTTCTTGCAACATTGCTGGTAATTATTGGGTATCAAGGTTCTTCAAAGCAGCTAGTAGATCCAGACCTATACACAGGAATAGGTCAATGCCTTGGGATCTTAACCTAGTCCTCTCAGCCTTGACTAAAGAACCGTTTGAGCCTTTACATTCAGCCTCACTTAAATTACTATCCCTCAAAACAGCATTTTTGGTGGCAATTACATCTGCTCGTAGGGTAGGAGACATACAGGCTCTTTCTAGGCTGTCCCCCTATACAGAGTTTCTACAGGACAGAGTAGTCCTCAGACCAGATCCAGCTTACTTACCAAAAGTGGCCTCAGAATTTCATAGATCTCAGGAGATAGTTCTACCATCATTTCTCCCTAATCCTTCTAATTCCAAAGAGGAGTTACTCCATACGTTAGATGTTAGGAGATGTCTCTTAGAATATATATCAGTCACTGATGCTTGGAAGAGAGAGGAGGCGTTGTTTCTATCTTTCCAAGGTCCCAGGAAAGGTCTTAGAGTGTCGAAGTACACGCTAGCGAAGTGGATTAGGGAGGCTATCTCTCTGGCTTATACTGCAGGTGGAGGTCCAGCTCCGCAGAATCTGAGGGCACATTCCACTCGAGCCATGGCTGCATCCTGGGCTGAGAGATCTGGAGTTTCCATCGACCAGATATGTAAGGCAGCTACGTGGTCATCCCCTTCCACCTTTTTCAAGCACTATAGGTTGGACTTGGGGTTCTCTTCTGATCTCACCTTCGGGTTAAGGGTGCTACAGGCTATAGTCCCTCCCTAAGGTAGTTTACATCTCTGTAATTCTCTCGTAGTGCTGTCATGGGAGTCCGAATAAAGCATTAAGCTACTTACTGGTAGCGGCATTTTTCGGAGGCCCATGACAGCACCCTTAGTTCCCTCCCTATTCACGTGGGGGTTGCACTTCCCATAATGTATATAATGAGATAGATAGATCTCACGTGTGGTATATAGTTCATTATGATTGATTATTTTTGGACATAAACTGTATATAATGTATGTTTGTGTGCTACTAACCGCGGTAGTCCTCTCAGGCTCTAATATACAACTGATGCATGGGGAGAGGTACCGCCCTTTTGTATCTGTAGGTTTCCTGTTCCTGAAGGGCGGATCCCCTCTCTCGTAGTGCTGTCATGGGCCTCCGAAAAATGCCGCTACCAGTAAGTAGCTTAATGCTATATTGTTTATAGGTGATTTAACTGTACCTAATACGTTTTGAGCACGGGAAATCTTCCTACCTCCCAGAGACTTCGACAAGACGACCTGCGCCGCTGTTGTCGGTGCCATCGTTGGATTCCCGCCTGTCAGAGACTCCATTGAGATGACCCGCGCCGCTGTTGCAGGTGCCACCGTTGGAACCTTGAACATCCTCACATTAGAAGTCTACAGTCCGATAAGTTTAACCTCTTTATTACTGAACTTCCGTTCGTCCCTTTCTTACCCTGCCATCCTCCCAGTTCTGCCCCATTCCTTACCTTCACCCTTCAACTCCCTACTCCCTGCGAGGAGTATTGTTCTTTGTTAAATAAATACCTTAACTCTTGGTCTGCCTCTTGTCCGTGGCAGCATCCCGAGTTCCTGCTATTTCTACATGTCAGTGTGCAAAACACGCAGACATATCAGTTTTTACCCGGACACACGGGCCGCAAAATGTGCCACATACATGCACGCAGACAACAGTGCACACAGTCCTCCGTGTGCATAGATGGTCACTGGAGAAGTAGCTCTACTGCAGCACGAGCAGGGGACAATGAATGAAAGAATGAAAAACTCGACGTGGGGTCCCCACTAGTTTATTAACCAACCAGACAAAACTCACAGGTGCGGGCTGCTATTCTCGGGCTGGTAAGGGGCCACGGATATGGTCCCCCAGCCTAAAAACAGCAGCCCACAGCTGCCCAGAAAAAGCTTTGCTTGGTTCTTCCCACTTGCCTGTAGAGGTGGCAAGTGGTGTAATGAGGGATAATGTCACCTTCCTATTGTAAGTGACATTAAGCCGGCTTAGTAATGGAGAGGTGTCAATAATCCTATAGTTGGTAAAGAATAAATGGTAAGAATAAAGTCTTTTAATGAAATCATACACAACAAAGTTTCCCATCATTATTCGTCTGCCATTCCAAGCGAAGCCCTCGATCTCCTGTAAAAAAAAGTAAAAATAACAAACCAACAATATACCCATACCTGTCTGGTGTACAGTCAATCACACACCGTAATCCATATCTGGGGGAATGTACAGTTTACAACCAGGAGAGGTGCTAATGCGACCGCTCCCGGCTGTAAACTACTGGGGAATGAATGATACACAGCAGACGCAGGCTCAGTAACTAGCGGTGATGTCACTGAGTCTGTGCTCGCTCGCCAGCATGAACTCCTGTGACCTCAGGGCCATAGGAGAATGCAAGTGATGAGGTCAGGGCAGTTCAAGCTCTGTCACAGTGACCTTATCACTTACATTCTCCCACGGTCCTGAGGTCACACGAGTTCATGCCGGCATCGAGCACAGACTCAGTGATGTCACCGCTAGTTACTGTGCCCGTGCCCGCTGCTTCTCATTCATTCATTCTACCCTGCTCACGCTGCTCGGCGGCCAAGCAGGGAAGAAGGGATAACAGCCGGCTTCAGCACCACATGCAGGGGAACAGTGGCCGTCCTTGTGGTACTGATGCGGCACACGGGCGGAACACGGTTGCCACACGTGGACTACACCTAGTACACAGACGGACACACGGACACTGATATCTTCTGTACCTTTTTTCCGGTACAACTTTGATCTTTTTATTTTTTGCTGAATCTTTTAGCCTCCCTTAAGGACTCATGCAGACATCTGTGAAAATCTGTCTTGACACGGCCACTAATACATGGACTGGCCATGGGTGTCCTGACCTGAGTGTAACAGACTCATAGATATATATGAAGCTGTACTGGCTGCTGCTGTTACAGGCAGATGCTGACTGCATATTGCAGCCAGCATCTGTCGGGTATGGTGCGGACTCAGCCTGCTTCATACTTTTGCAGTGACCACATGCCATAAATTTATGTCATGTGGTTGTTATCAGGTTAACCCCTTCTTGAAATGGTGATTTTCTCTTTTTGCAGTTTGGTTTTTTTCCTCCCCTTCTTTCAAGAGCCACAACGTCCTTATTTTGAAGTCGATATAAGGGCTTGTTTTTTGCAGGATGAGTTGTACTATTAAAAGGCACCATCAATTTACCGTGGACACTGGTAAACAGAAAAAAAAAGCAAAATTGAGAAACGCAGTTCCACAATTGTTTTTTGGGGTTTCCTTTTTCTGCATTCATAATGTGGCAAAATTGACATGACAGTATAATTCTTCAAGTCAGTATGATTACAGAGATTCCAAATATGCATATTTTTTGTTTCATTTAAGTTCTGAAAAAAATTTAGAAATTTGTAGAAAATATTTTTAGATGGTGTCCCAATTTTCAGAGGCCCATAACTGTTCTGTTTTTCAGTTGATGGAGCTGTGTGAGTGCTTGTTCTTTGTGGGGCTAGTTGATGTTTTTATTGTTACAATTTTGGAGTTGATATTACGTTTTGATAGCATTTTTTGCAATGTTGCAGCAGCCCCCTAAAAATCTAAATTCTGATGTTGTGATTTTTTTCAATCAACGGCATTTACTGATTGTGTTAATTAATTTAAAATTTTGATAGATCAGATAGATCAGAATTTTATGGAGATATCACATATGTGTAGTTTTTGAAGTTTGGCATTTCTTTATTTTTAATGGGTCAAATTGGAAGGTGATTCAAACCTTTATATATACAGCACCTTACGGACACCATCATTATAGTCCCCATTGGAGCTCACAGTCCAAATTCCCTATCAATATGTGTTTGGAGTGTGGGAGGAAATCAGAGAATCAGGAGGAAACCCACGCAAACACTGGGAGAACATACAGTACAAACTACAAAATAAAGTTAAAATTAAGAGTCTAGCTATGATGATGATGTCTCTAAAGCACTTTGGAATATGATGGAGCTATATACGCTGCTAAAATAAAAGTAAATAAAATTCCCCTTAGGTAACATGAACCTGCGATCGACCACAATATTGCTGTATATAGCAAAAATCATGGTTTCTTATGAAGTCCTTGCACATGCTTGACTTCATAGAAGCATTGTCAGGACAAGCACTGAGGTCTTTATCAGTCCCTTGGCAATCATGGCAACCAATCAGCACCATCTGATTGCGTTGCGGGGGAGTCAATGGATAGTTAGAACGATGCACCACCCCGGCAGAATCTTGTAAATGCCACAATCAGTGATTGAAAGCAGCATTTAGCAAATTAAAAACCTCAGGTGGAGCTCAACTCAGGCATATGATGGCTGGATAATACAGCCATTATTCGACAGGAAAGATGCAGTCTTAACTCATAAGCCCACATGAAAGACAGGTAACCGACATTGGACATACCAGTATATTCAATGTTCGTAAGGGGATATGCGGCGCCCCAGGGTCCTGGTCATTACAGTGGTATTGCTTTCCTCTCGAGGAGAGTGATGCTACGTTTGGAGGCAATGAAGGAGAACTCTTTGTCAGGTAACACAATGCATGCAACATGTTCACACTCCAGACCAGAAGGGGGAGCTCTAAGCCTGTTTAAGGTGAACTCCCCTATAAGAACATCCTGATCTGGAGGGAAAGAATTCAGTTCCTGTCAGGAAGACAGAGGGAGAGGAAGCATAGGAGCCCTGTGGCCTGAAGTGCTGCAGCTCCTAGGAAACAGACGGATAAAAAGCAGAACATATTGCAGCAAGCGTGAAGGAAAGCAAAGCAAAGGAGAGGATATCAGAGGGAGATCAGCCAGGAGCAGGCTGCTTACTTCTGAGGCGCAGAAATCCGGTGGCCGGAATACCGAGGGAGTAAGGATCTGTACGCTTTACTTCAGAGACCGGCAGGACAGCTATTTCCACGATACCTGTCCGACCTATACCCAGGAGGCACGATGGCAACTCCCAGAGGCTGGGGCATGCTAGAGTCTCTATAAACCACCTCAAGCCACCAGTCATACAGGTTTGTCCTATCCATCTGGGGGACAGAGAGAGACATAACATCTACAACAGTTGTGAGGACCTTATGAGAAGCTAAGCAGTAAGGGACTACAACACTGCAGCGCTAGAGGAAGGCTACTGATTTCCACCTGGACAAGGGAACTCTGGACTTGCCTCCAAACCAGCCGGACTCTACCTGCGCTGTGGTCTGGTGCCCTGGACGGTGGATGCTGAAGTCTTCAGTAAAGGTAAAGAGACTGCAACCTTGTGTCCTCGTTCTTCTCTGTGCCTCTCACCATCCACTATCTACACACTGGGAAGCCCTGGGGATATACTTCACCTGTGGGAAGGTATACCATCTAGCTGCCATAACATCACTCAAGCGGGCCCCTTAAAGCAGCGTTAGTCACCCTGACCGAATACCACAGGTGGCGTCACGAACACAAACTTTATTCCTTTCAAAGACCTTTCAGTTTTACACGGATGTCCCAGGGCCACGGACAAGGTCAGCCACCGTGATATCCCCCTGTGAACCGAAGGACCCGGTACCGAGTACCCCGCAGCCCTGATGGGGCGATCCATCTTGGCGTCATGAACAGGATCTATTAAAGCCTGAAAATCGGGTCATGTGCGCCTAAAAGATTGTGCCTAACCGCGATTTGTGCTAAAAGACTGTGCATTGCCGCCAAAAATTGCCCCAAAATCCGCCATTGCCACGCTGCGTGGAGCACGAGGAGGAGGAGACGTACCTTCGTGGGCGGAGCTAGCTGTTGTGAATTCTGTGGTCAAGCTCCCTCCTGTGGTCATGAGTGGTACTTCGGCTGGTTCTGTCTATGAGCTTCCTCTGGCGGATGTGAGTGGGGCTGCGGCTTCTGAGTTTCCTTCCTCAGGTGACGAGGTTAAGTCGTTAGGTGCTGCTCTATTTAACTACACCTAGTTCTTTGTTCCTGGCCTCCAGTCAATGTTCCAGTATTGGTCTTGCTATCTCCTGGATCGTTCTTGTGGCCTGTCTGCCCTGCATAAGCTAAGTTTTGCTTATGTTACTTTTGTTTGCTATATTTCCTGTCCAGCTTGCTATATTGGTTTTTCTTGCTTGCTGGAAGCTCTGAGACGCAGAGGGAGCACCTCCGTACCGTTAGTCGGTGCGGAGGGTCTTTTTGCCCCTTCTGCGTGGTTGTTTGTAGGTTTTTGTGCTGACCGCAAAGCAATCTTTCCTATCCTCGGTCTATTCAGTAAGTCGGGCCTCACTTTGCTAAAATCTATTTCATCTCTGTGTTTGTATTTTCATCTTACTCACAGTCATTATATGTGGGGGGCTGCCTTTTCCTTTGGGGAATTTCTCTGAGGCAAGGTAGGCTTACTTTTCTATCTTCAGGGCTAGCTAGTTTCTCAGGCTGTGCCGAGGCGCCTAGGTTTTGTCAGGAGCGCTCCACGGCTACCTTTAGTGTGGTATGATAGGTTTAGGGATTGCGGTCAGCAGAGTTCCCACGTCTCAGAGCTCGTCCTATGTTAGTAACTAACAGGTCATTAGTGTGCTCTTAACCACTAGGTCCATTGTGGTTCTGAATCACCTGTTCATAACCGTACTGGAGGCCCAAAGTACTAATGCTTCTCAATAGAGGGAAAAGAGAAGTTCTGAGACCATTTTTTTTTCTTTGCACTGTGTTTTGTCTCTCTTTTCCCCTAGACATTTGGGTGGTTCTGAACACAGGTGTAGTGATGGACATTAAAGGTCTGTCTTCTTGTATGGATCATCTCACTGCAAGAGTACAAAATATTCAAGACTTTGTGGTTCAGAATTTTATGTCAGAACCAAGAATTCCTATTCCTGATTTGTTTTCTGGAGATAGAGCTAAGTTTCAGTGTTTTAAGAATAATTGTAAATTATTTCTGGCTTTGAAACCCCACTCCTCTGGTGATCCCGTTCAACAAGTTAAGATCATTATTTCTTTATTACGTGGCGACCCTCAAGACTGGGCATTTTCCCTTGCGCCAGGAGATCCTGCATTATGTAATATTGATGCGTTTTTTCTGGCGCTCGGATTGCTGTATGATGAACCTAATTCAGTGGATCAGGCAGAGAAAAATTTGATGGCTCTGTGTCAGGGTCAGGTGTTGTGAATTCTGTGGCAGAGCTCCCTCCTGTGGTCACAAGTGGTACTTCGGCTGATTCTCTCTGTGAGCTTCCGTTGGTGGAGGAAAGTAGTACTGCGGCTTCTGAGTTTCCTCCCTCAGGTGATGTGGTGAGGTCGTTAGGTGCTGCTTTACTTAACTCCACCTAGTGCTTTGATCCTGGCCTCCTGTCAATGTTCCAGTATTGGACTTGTTTACTCCTGGATCGTTCCTGTGGCCTGCTGCTCTGCATAGCTAAGTTTTCCTTTGCTATTTTGTTTGCTGTTTTTTCTGTCCAGCTTATCTATTTGTTTTGCTGGAAGCTCTGGGACGCAGAGGGTGTACCTCCGTGCCGTTAGTTCGGTACGGAGGGTCTTTTTGCCCCCTTTGTGTGGTTTTTTGGGGTTTTGTATTGACCGCAAAGTTACCTTTCCTATCCTCGCTCTGTTCAGAAAGTCGGGCCTCACTTTGCTAAATCTATTTCATCTCTACGTTTGTCTTTTCATCTTAACTCACAGTCATTATATGTGGGGGGTCTGCCTTTTCCTTTGGGGTATTTCTCTGAGGCAAGGTAGGCTTATTTTCTATCTTCAGGCTAGCTAGTTTCTCAGGCTGTGCCGAGTTGCATAGGGAGCGTTAGGCGCAATCCACGGCTGCCTCTAGTGTTGTTGGAGAGGATAAGGGATTGCGGTCAACAGAGTTCCCACGTCTCAGAGCTCGTTCTATGTTTTTGGGTTATTGTCAGATCACTGTATGTGCTCTGATCGCTATGTCCATTGTGGTACTGAATTGCCTAATCAGTACAGTCAGGATGAGGTAGAGATATATTGTCAGAAGTTTAGGAAGTGGTCTGTGCTCACTCAATGGAATGAATGTGCGCTGGCAGCAATTTTCAGAAAAGGTCTCTCTGAAGCCCTTAAGGATGTCATGGTGGGATTTCCTATGCCTGCTGGTCTGAATGAGTCTATGTCTTTGGCCATTCAGATCGGTCGACGCTTGCGTGAGCGTAAAACTGTGCACCATTTGGCGGTATTATCTGAGCATGGACCTGAGCCTATGCAGTGCGATAGGACTTTGACCAGAGTTGAACGGCAAGAGCACAGACGTCAGAATGGGCTGTGTTTTTTACTGTGGTGATTCCACTCATGCTATTTCCGATTGTCCTAAGCGCACTAAGCGGTTCGCTAGGTCTGCCACCATTGGTATGGTACAGTCGAAATTTCTTTTGTCCGTTACTTTGATCTGCTCTTTGTCATCCTATTCTGTCATGGGATTTGTGGATTCAGGCGCTGCACTGAATTTGATGGACTTGGAGTATGCTAGGCGCTGTGGGTTTTTCTTGGAGCCTTTGCAGTATCCTATTCCATTGAGAGGAATTGATGCTACGCCTTTGTCCAAGAATAAGCCTCAGTACTGGACCCAGCTGACCATGTGCATGGCTCCTGCACATCAGGAGGATATTCGCTTTTTGGTGTTGCATAATCTGCATGATGTGGTCGTGTTGGGGTTGCCATGGCTACAAGTCCATAACCCAGTATTGGATTGGAAATCAATGTCTGTGTCCAGCTGGGGTTGTCAGGGGGTACATGGTGATGTTCCATTTCTGTCTATTTCATCATCCACCCCTTCTGAGGCCCCAGAGTTCTTGTCGGATTACTGGGATGTATTTGATGAGCCCAAGTCCAGTGCCCTACCTCCGCATAGGGATTGTGATTGTGCTATCGATATGATTCCTGGTAGTAAGTTTCCTAAAGGTCGACTGTTTAATTTGTCTGTGCCTGAGCATGCCGCTATGCGGAGTTACGTAAAGGAATCCTTGGAGAAGGGTCATATTCGCCCGTCGTCGTCGCCATTGGGAGCAGGGTTTTTTTTTTGTGGCCAAGAAGGATGGTTCGCTGAGACCTTGTATTGATTACCGCCTTCTAAATAAAATCACGGTCAAATTTCAGTACCCCTTGCCGCTGCTGTCTGATTTGTTTGCTCGGATTAAGGGGGCTAGTTGGTTCACCAAGATAGATCTTCGTGGTGCGTATAATCTTGTGCGTATTAAAAAGGGCGATGAATGGAAAACAGCATTTAATACGCCCGAGGACCATTTTGAGTACCTGGTTATGCCATTCGGGCTTTCTAATGCTCCATCAGTGTTTCAGTCCTTTATGCATGACATCTTCCGAGAGTACCTGGATAAATTCCTGATTGTATACTTGGATGATATTTTGGTCTTCTCGGATGATTGGGAGTCTCACGTGAAGCAGGTCAGAATGGTGTTCCAGGTCCTGCGTGCGAATTCTTTGTTTGTGAAGGGGTCTAAGTGCCTCTTTGGTGTTCAGAAGGTTTCATTTTTGGGTTTCATTTTTTCCCCTTCTACTATCGAGATGGACCCTGTTAAAGTTCGAGCCATTTATGATTGGACTCAGCCGACATCTCTGAAGAGTCTGCAAAAGTTCCTGGGCTTTGCTAATTTTTATCGTCGCTTCATCAATAATTTTTCTAGTATTGCTAAACCGTTGACTGATTTAACCAAGAAGGGTGCTGATGTGGTCAATTGGTCTTCTGCTGCTGTGGAAGCTTTTCAAGAGTTGAAGCATCGTTTTTCCTCTGCCCCTGTGTTGTGCCAACCAGATGTTTTGCTCCCGTTCCAGGTCGAGGTTGATGCTTCTGAGATTGGAGCAGGGGCTGTTTTGTCGCAAAGAAGTTCTGATGGCTCGGTGATGAAACCGTGCGCCCTCTTTTCCAGGAAGTTTTCGCCTGCTGAGCGTAATTATGATGTTGGCAATCGTGAGTTGCTGGCCATGAAGTGGGCATTCGAGGAATGGCGTCATTGGCTTGAAGGAGCTAAGCATCGCGTGGTGGTCTTGACTGATCACAAGAACTTGACTTATCTCGAGTCTGCCAAATGGTTGAATCCTAGACAGGCTCGTTGGTCGCTGTTTTTCTCCCGTTTTGACTTTGTGGTTTCGTACCTTCCGGGCTCTAAAAATGTGAAGGCGGATGCCCTGTCTAGGAGTTTTGTGCCCGACTCTCCGGGTTTGTCTGAGCCGGCGGGTATTCTCAAGGAGGGGGTAATTTTGTCTGCCATCTCCCCTGATTTGCGGCGGGTGCTGCAAAAATTTCAGGCTAATAGACCTGACCGTTGCCCAGCGGAGAAACTGTTTGTCCCTGATAAATGGACGAGTAGAGTTATCTCTGAGGTTCATTGTTCGGTGTTGGCTGGTCATCCTGGAAGCTTTGGTACCAGAGATTTGGTGGCTAGATCCTTTTGGTGGTCGTCTCTGTCGTGGGATGTGCGTTCATTTGTGCAGTCCTGTGGGATTTGTGCTCGGGCTAAGCCCTGCTGTTCTTGTGCCAGTGGGTTGCTTTTGCCCTTGCCAGTCCCGAAGAGGCCCTGGACACATATCTCTATGGATTTTATTTCGGATCTCCCCGTCTCTCAAAAAATGTCGGTCATTTGGGTTGTTTGTGATAGCTTCTGTAAGATGGTCCATTTGGTACCCTTGTCTAAATTGCCTTCCTCCTCTGATTTGGTGCCATTGTTCTTCCAGCATGTGGTTCGTTTACATGGCATTCCGGAGAACATCGTTTCTGACAGAGGTTCCCAGTTTGTTTCGAGGTTTTTGCGAGCCTTTTGTGCTAGGATGGGCATTGATTTGTCTTTTTCCTCGGCTTTCCATCCTCAGACAAATGGCCAGACTGAACGAACCAATCAGACCTTGGAAACATATCTGAGATGTTTTGTTTCTGCCGATCAGGATGATTGGGTGTCCTTTTTGCCTTTGGCTGAGTTCACCCTTAATAATCGGGCCAGCTCGGCTACTTTGGTTTCGCCGTTTTTCTGCAATTCTGGTTTCCATCCTCGTTTCTCTTCAGGGCAGGTTGAGTCTTCTGACTGTCCTGGTGTGGATACTGTGGTGGATAGGTTGCAGCAGATTTGGACTCATGTAGTGGACAATTTGACATTGTCTCAGGAGAAGGCTCAGCGTTTCGCTAACCGCAGGCGCTGTGTGGGTCCCCGACTTCGTGTTGGGGATTTGGTTTGGTTGTCATCTCTGTCATGATCCGTTCCGGAGTTTAGTTCTGTCTGCCTTTTCTCTGGGTGGATCATGTCAAGGGTTAACTTTGATCTGCCTCATTCTGGACTCGGGTTTGCTATTTAGCTCCCAGGTATCCTGAGGGTGGTGTCAGCTATAGCTCTGTCTTTGGCGTGTGAACCTGACTCTGGAAGCCCTTGGTTTGTCCTACTGAACCCTGACTTGTCCTGTGTCTGTTATCCCCCCGCCTGCCCTTTCCCAGTGTCTCTTTGTCTGTCTGTTTATCTGCTTGACTCCCTGGTTATGATATCTTGGCTTGGCTCTTTGACTCTGTTTCAGCTTATCCCTTTGGTACCGTATTTTGCCCTTCCTGGTTTATTGATCCCTTGCTATATCCTGACTATCCATTCTGTCTGAATCCGTTTGTACTGTTGTGCTCTGACTTGGTTTTCCTGACCTTGCTCTCGCCACTAGGTGGCGTCTGTCCAGTTGCTCTGTGTGTGCAGTCTGGCTTCACTACCAGGCTCCCCCTGGTGGAGGTTGCGCTGTTCTGCACTGCAGCTGCATGACAATCTCGTTATGTTCCTATGAAAGTTTCCTCTCCTAAGTTTAAGCCTCGTTTCATTGGTCCGTATATGATTTCTGAGGTTCTTAATCCTGTGTCTTTTCATTTGACCCTTCCAGCTTCTTTTTCCATCCATAACGTGTTCCATAGGTCATTGTTGCGGAGATACGTGGCACCTGTGGTTCCATCCGTTGATCCTCCTGCCCCGGTTTTGGTTGAGGGGGAGTTGGAGTATATAGTGGAGAAGATTTTGGATTCTCGTATTTCGAGACGGAAACTCCAGTACCTGGTTAAGTGGAAGGGTTATGGTCAGGAAGATAATTCCTGGGTCTTTGCCTCTGATGTTCATGCTGCCGATCTGGTTCGTGCCTTTCATTTGGCTCATCCTGGTCGGCCTGGGGGCTCTGGTGAGGGTTCGGTGACCCCTCCTCAAGTGGGGGTACTGTTGTGAATTCTGTGGTCAAGCTCCCTCCTGTGGTGATGAGTGGTACTTCGGCTGGTTCTGTCTATGAGCTTTCTCTGGTGGATGTGAGTGGGGCTGCGGCTTCTTAGTTTCCTTCCTCAGGTGACGAGGTTAAGTCGTTAGGTGCTGCTCTATTTAACTCCACCTAGTTCTTTGTTCCTGGCCTCCAGTCAATGTTCCAGTATTGGTCTTGCTATCTCCTGGATCGTTCTTGTGGCCTGTCTGCCCTGCATAAGCTAAGTTTTGCTTATGTTACTTTTGTTTGCTATATTTCCTGTCCAGCTTGCTATATTGGTTTTTCTTGCTTGCTGGAAGCTCTGAGACGCAGAGGGAGCACCTCCGTACCGTTAGTCGGTGCGGAGGGTCTTTTTGCCCCCTCTGCGTGGTTGTTTGTAGGTTTTTGTGCTGACCGCAAAGCTATCTTTCCTATCCTCGGTCTATTCAGTAAGTCGGGCCTCACTTTGCTAAAATCTATTTAATCTCTGTGTTTGTATTTTCATCTTACTCACAGTCATTATATGTGGGGGGCTGCCTTTTCCTTTGGGGAATTTCTCTGAGGCAAGGTAGGCTTACTTTTCTATCTTCAGGGCTAGCTAGTTTCTCAGGCTGTGCCGAGGCGCCTAGGTTTTGTCAGGAGCGCTCCACGGCTACCTTTAGTGTGGTATGATAGGTTTAGGGATTGCGGTCAGCAGAGTTCCCACGTCTCAGAGCTCGTCCTATGTTAGTAACTAACAGGTCACTTGTGTGCTCTTAACCACTAGGTCCATTGTGGTTCTGAATCACCTGTTCATAACAGCTAGCCAAAAAAAGAGCGCGAAGCAGGAAGAACGGGTGTCGCGCTGCTGCCTGGAACGCCGGAAGTGAAGATGTCATGCAGCGGAGCTGAAAGAAGAGACGCTGCAAAGAGCTGAGCGGAGCACCAGAGGAACCGCTGCTGATTCCAGAGAGGAGCCCTGACTTCTGCCAGGTTAGCGAGGGGGAAGAAGAATGTCTAACCCAGGAGAGGAGTTGGCGGCAGTCGCAGCCACAGACCTAATAGCACCCCCAGGCCTTGCCGCGGACGTGCCTGCAGGCCCCGCGATAGACGCAGCCGCAGGCCTTGTGCCGTCACCAGGTCCCGCAGAGCCCGCTGCTCCCATCAGCCAGCTGGGCACTGCCCCAGCTACAGCGGCCATCATGCCCCTCTCCAGGGTCGGACTGGCCCACTGGAGAATCGGCGGATTCTCCGGTGGGCCCAGGCACTGACACCTGCTGGCATATTGGCCAGCAGCTGCCTAGGGCCCCCACTGCTCCAGGGTCCCCCCAGCCAGTGGAGTGTCGCTAATAGCGGCACACCCAGCTTCTATGGGGCCCCTGAGTCAAGGGGGCCCTTCTGGTGCCAGAGAGCAGCAGATGGACAGGAGCCTGTCCCTGCTGCTAAAGAGAAATGAATAACACATGCTTCCTCACGCCCCCATGGGCGTGGAGAGGCGTGAATACCATTTCACTTTAATGGCGGGCAGCGTTAGCCGCAGGCTGAGGCTAATACTGCCCGCCGCTGCTGCTGAATGGGGGTCCTGGAGGTGGGCACCTAAAGGGCGGCGATCCTTGATTGCGATCCCTGCAGCTTGGGACCAGAGCAGAGCTGCAGGGATCCACGCCATCCTCCTTCCTGCCCGGCACTTCCTGTCTGAATCAGCGCGGCTGGATGACGTCATCATTCAGCGTGGCTGTTTCAGACAGAAAGTTGCCAGGATGTGCTGCAGCTGCTGGGAACATGCGGAGAGGTGAGTGGGTGCTGTGTGTGTGTGTGTGCGTGCGCGAGTGTGCCTGCGTGTGTGTCTCTGCCTCCATGTGTGCAGCTGTGTGTGGGGGGAGGCAATGATGATGGTGCTGGAGGCACTGATGGTGGTGGGGGCAATGATGATGATGGTGGTGGGGGCAATGATGATGACGGTGGTGGGGGCAATGATGATGATGATGGTGGTGGGGCAATGATGATGGTGCTGGAAGAAATGATGATGATGGTGCTGGAAGAAATGATGATGATGGTGCTGGAGGCAATGATGATGATGATGGTGCTGGAGGCAATGATGATGATGGTGCTGGAGGCAATGATGATGGTGCTTGAGGCAATGATGATGGTGATGGTGCTGGAGGCAATGATGATGGTGGGGGCAATGATGATGGTGCTGGAAGAAATGAAGACGATGATGGTGCTGAAGGCAATGATGATGATGATGGTGCTGGAGGCAATGATGATGGTGCTGGAGGCAATGATGATGATGCTGATGCTGGAGGCAATGATGATGATGATGATGGTGCTGGAGGCAATGATGATGATGATGGTGCTGGAGGCAATGATGATGATGGTGCTGGAGGCAATGATGATGATGGTGCTGAAGGCAATGATGATGGTGCTTGAGGCAATAATGATGGTGCTGGAGGCAATGATGATGGTGCTGGAGGCAATGATGATAGTGCTGGAGGCAATGATGATGATGCTGGAGGCAATGATGATGGTGGTGGGGCAATGATGATGGTGCTGGAAGAAATGATGATGATGGTGCTGGAGGCAATGATGATGATGGTGCTGGAGGCAATGATGATGATGGTGCTGGAGGCAATGATGATGATGATGATGATGGTGCTGGAGGCAATGATGATGATGATGGTGCTGGAGGCAATGATGATGATGCTGCTGGAGGCAATGATGATGATGATGGTGCTGTAGGCAATGATGATGATGGTGCTGAAGGCAATGATGATGGTGCTGGAGGCAATGATGATGGTTCTGGAGGCAATGATGATGATGGTGCTGGAGGCAATAATGATGGTGCTGGAGGCAATGATGATGGTGCTGGAGGCAATGATGATGGTGCTGGAGGCAATGATGATGATGATGGTTCTGGAGGCAATGAATGATGATGGTGCTGGAGGCAATGATGATGGTGCTGGAGGCAATGATGATGGTGCTGGAGGCAATGATGATGATGATGGTGCTGGAGGCGATGATGATGGTGCTGGAGGCAATGATGATGGTGGTGGGGGCAATGATGATGGTGGTGGGGGCAATGATGATGGTGGTGGGGGCAATGATGATGGTGCTGGAGGCAATGATGATGGTGGTGGGGGCAATGATGATGGTGCTGGAGGCAATGATGATGGTGGTGGGGCAATGATGATGATGATGGTGGTGGGGGCAATGATGATGGTGCTGGAGGCAATGATGATGATGATGGTGATGGGGGCAATGATGATGGTGCTGGAGGCAATAATGATGGTGGTGGGGGCAATGATGATGGTGGGGAAGAAAGCAATGATGGTTGTGGTGTAAAGGACAAAGATGGTAGTGGTGGGAAGGACAATGGTGGTGGGGAAGGAGGCAATGATGGAGGTGGTAATGAGTACAATGGTGGAGGGGGAGAAAAATGATGATGGTGGAGGGGGCTGCATTATACCCTTTCAGGGGGGCTGCATTATACCCTTTGAGGGGGCTACATTATAATTCTGTGGGGGCGGCATTATTCTCTGAGGGGGCTACATCATACTATATGAGGGGAGCTGCATTATGCCCTATGAGGGGCTACAGTATATTCTATGGGGGGCTGCCATATGAGGGGTTGGCATTATACTCTGAGGGGGCTACATTATATTCTGTGGAGGGGCTGCATTATATTATATGTAGGGGCTGCATTATTCTCTCAGGTGGCTACATCATACTATATGAGGGGAGCTGCATTATGCCATATGAGGGAACTACAGTATATTCTATGGGGGGTTGCATTATACTCCGAGGGGCTACATTATATTCTGTGGAGGGGCTGCATTATGCCATATGAGGGAGCTATATTATATTCTATGGGGGGCTGCATTATACCTTATGAGGAGGTTGCATTATATTTTGTGGGGTGCTGTATTATACCCTATGAGGGGGGCTGCATTATATTCCATGAGGGAGGCTACATTATATTTTATGAGGGGGGCTTCTTTATATTCTATGAAGGGGCTACCCCAACCCCTGCTACATAATTAAGACATGTACTACCTTATATTATGCCCTGATATTAGCGTGTTTTACTGCACAATTGATGGTCTTGAATGTATTTCTATGTAGCTACATAGTGGGCCCCAAGAATGATTTTCTCTGGTGGGCCCAAGGTGCTCCAGTCCGACGCTGCTTACTTTGATTTGGTGTCTTCCAAAAATTAATGAGTAAAGGCCTCACATGTTCTTCAATGTTTTACTAATGGCATCCATTCTTGATAGAAGGTGTTAGGGTTGGCGGAATGCACCGAATATGTTTATTAGATGGAATAGGTGCGTTCGCAACCCGGGATCCACCGTGCAGGAAAGAACCTGCTGCTAAGTAAGGCGGCAAAGCAATTTAGAACAAATGGACTCTGTTACTTCACAGAGCCTGTAGTAAAGAGAACGCTGTGCCCTGTTTAGTTCACCGGGGAAACAGCTACTGTGTAGAGCCAACAGTGGTCATGCAGTCCAACCAACACGCAGCTCCTCTCCGGTGGAGCCGGAATTCTATTGGCTATTAGCCAGCCCTGAATACACACATAAACTCCTCGCCGAAGGTGCCAGCATTCTAAGGGCTTATTTCAGCCGGGTCCCTGACTGCATACACAAAACTCCTCGCCGGAGGTGCCAGCATTCTAGGGGCTTATTTCAGCCAGGTCCCTGACCATACACACGACCACACTGGCACTGAGCTCATACATATTTGACACTAGCGCATGGCCGTGCGGTCATGAGAACCTTATACAGCTGTAGCACCTTCAGGACCTTCCAAAAAGGACCAATGGAAGGCTGGCACAGAACTTGATCAGGTACAGGACCTTCCTGGAGGACCAATGGAAGTTGCTGCAGTACCTGAACATGTGACCCTTGATCTCCACTGAGAGATCTTACCCTGGGCATGCTCAGTGTGTGCAAAGCAGGACTTAGTCCCAGAAAAGCCTGCTCGCCGCAGATCAGTGCAGGGTACAATAGCAGAGCCAGGAGAGGCAGCAGTAACCCTTTGCACAGTATCCGACTCAGTGAGACACTGGGACCGACGTCTCCTCTGAGCAGGCTCCACTGCGGCCGATGCAGAATGGGAGGCCGCAGCAGACATGGTTCGAGATTCCCCCTGTGCAGCAGCGGGAACTCGACTCCTAACATTACCCCCCCTCCTAGGGCCCCCCTTCTTGAGCCTCGCTACGCTCAAAAGCTGCAATGAGCAGCGGAGCCCGAATATGCTCCACAGGTTCCCAGGTTCTATCTTCTGGACCGTGACCCTTCCATTCCACCAGATAAAATTTCTTGCCACGTACCACCTTGTACCCCACGATAGCATTCACCTCAAACTCATCCGTGGATGAACCCGATGTCCCGGCAGATGACTCAGAAAACCAGGACAAATGAACGGGCTTTAAGAGGGAAACGTGAAAAGTGTCGGTGATACCAAGGCATGGAGGAATAGCCAAACGGTAGACCACAGGGTTGACCTGTTTCAGAACCTTGAACGGGCCAATGTAGCGAGGCGCAAACTTAGTGAACTCAACTCGCAGCCTGATGTTACAGGCGGAGAGCCACACTAAGTCACCAAGAGCAAAGGTAGGAGCGGGGCGCCGGTGTGTATAAGCAGAAACCCTCATTCTCTCCTTGGAGGCCCGGATGGCATCCTGTGTGCGGTCCCAAATGTCACGTGCCTCCACCGCCCAGTCTGCCACCCTAGAATCGGTGGATGACACAGGCATGGGCACAGGGACACGCGGATGCTGGCCGTAATTAAAGAGGAAAGGAGTCTGCCCAGTAGAATCGGCTACGGCGTTGTTCAAGGCAAATTCTGCCCAAGGTAGCAAAGATGCCCATGTCATCCTGCCTAGCAGAGACAAAATGTCGCAAGTATGTCACCAGAGTCTGGTTGGTCCTCTCTACCAACCCATTTGTCTCGGGATGGTATGCAGAGGAGAGATTCAACTCTATGCTGAGTAAACGGCAGAGCTCTCTCCAAAACCGAGACGCGAACTGGGTACCCTGGTCGCTGACAATTTTATCAGGCATTCCATGTAAACGGAAAATGTGCTTTATGAATAACGCCCCCAAGGCCCGTGCAGAAGGTAACCGTGGAAGCAGCACCAAGTGCACCATCTTAGAGAAATGATCGGTGACAACCCAGATAACGGTGCAGCTACGCAACTTGGGTAAGCCCACCACGAAGTCCATTCCGACCATTTCCCAGGGCCTGTCTGCCACCGGTAGGGGGTAAAGCAACCCAGCAGGCCGTTGCCGAGGAGACCGATTCTGGGCACAGGAAACGCACGCCCGAATATAGTCCCCGATATCACGGGCCATATGCCGCCACCAGTACGTTTTCGCCAAAAGCTCGGATGTCCTTTTGGTCCCAAAATGCCCACCCACTCTGGACGAGTGAGCCCAAGAGAGAACCTCCGGTCGCAAATTAACTGGCACGAAAGTCTTGCCTGGGGGCACAGACTCTAGCGAAAGCGGAGCTACAGTTCTCAGGCTCTCAGAAGGGACAATAAGCCAAGGAACCTCCTCCTCCTCAGATACACTACGGAGCGGGAGAGCATCGGCGCAAATGTTCTTCTCCCCGGAGAGAAAATGCAGAATAAAATGAAACCGGAAGAAGAACAGGGACCATCTAGCCTAGCCAGAATTCAGCCGCTGGGCCATCTGTAGATAGACCAAGTTTTTGTGGTCAGTGAAAACCTGGAAGGGAAAGTGAGCTCCCTCCAAGAGATGTCTCCACTCTGAGAAAGCCAACTTCATGGCTAGCAACTCCCTGTCCCCGATGGAATAATTCCTCTCCACCAATGTGAAGGTCTTGGAGAAGAAGAAGCAAGGATGCTTCCGACCTTGAGCATCCTTTTGGAAAAGGACTGCTCCAGCACCAACGGATGAGGCATCCACCTCCATGATAAATGGCTTATCTACATCGGGGCGATGTACAATGGGAGCGCTAGCGAAGTGTGACTTAACCAAGAGGAAGGCCTTGGAGACATCCTCCGACCACAACTTGGGATTTGCTCCCTTCTTGGTGAGAGCAACCAAGGGAGCTACCAAAGTTGAGAAGTGTGGGATGAACTGACGATAGTAATTAATGAACCCCATAAAGCGCTGCACCGCTTTAAGTGAATGGGGTTCCTGCCAGTCCATCACAGCCTGTAGCTTGGCAGGATCCATAGCCAAACCCTGGGCAGAGATAATATAACCAAGGAAAGGCACGGACTCTTGCTCAAGCACACACTTCTCCAACTTGACGTAGAGGGAGTTTGCCAGTAAGAGGTCGAAGACTTTGCGAACATCTCTCCGATAGGAGTCAATATCTGGAGAGTAGATGAGAATATCATCCAGATAGACTACGATCGAGGTGGTGAGCATATCCCGGAAGATGTCGTCCACAAAGTCTTGGAAAATGGCTGGGGCATTACAGAGCCCGAAGGGCATCACCAGATATTCATAGTGCCCATCCCTGGTGTTAAAAGCCGTCTTCCATTCGTCCCTCTCACGGATGCGAATCAGGTTGTAAGCACTCCGCAGATCTAATTTTGTAAATACCCTTGCTCCCCGTAGACTATCAAAAAGCTCAGATATCAGGGGTAATGGGTACTTGTTCTTAACAGTGATGGCGTTAAGACCCCTGTAGTCTACGCATGGACGTAAGTCTCCACTCTTCTTCTGTACGAAGAAGAACACAGCCCCTGCAGGTGACACTGACTTCCTAATGAATCCTCTTGCCAGATTCTCTTGGATGTACTGAGACATTGCCTCTGTCTCCGGGAGAGATAACGGATAGACGCGACCCCGGGGAGGCTCAGCACCAGGCAAGAGGTCAATAGGACAGTCATAGGGGCGGTGAGGCGGAAGGGTCTCCGCAGCCATTTTGGAGAACACGTCCGCATAGGGCCAATAGTGCTTGGGGAGAGAGGAAAGATCTGCGGGTACCTCTGTTGTAGCAACCTGAAAGCACTCCCTCTGACATCTACCCTCGCAGGATTTACTCCATCCCAAAATTCTCCCTGAGGACCACTCTATATGAGGAGAATGATAGCGTAGCCATGGTATCCCCAACAGGACCTCATCAATTCCCTCAGGAATGACAAATAGAGAGATAATCTCCTGATGTGATGGAGACACAGAAAGAGTGAAAGGAATGGTTTGGTGGGTAATCTGTGAGGGTAGTGTCGACCCATTTACCACTCGAACGGTTACTGGTTTGGCGAGCATCACCAAGGGTATTGCGTGATGCTGGGCGAAATCAGATGACATAAAATTACCCTCTGCCCCAGAGTTCACGCATAGCTCTACCATAAGAATGGATGGGCCTATGGTAATTGTCCCCTTGAAGGACAACTTAGAGGCAAACATCGCCGTGTCTAGTGTACCTCCTCCAACTGCCACTAGACGCTGACATTTCCCCGACCGCTGAGGACACTTGGAAGCAAGATGTCCTGACTGCCAGCAAACATGACAGACCTTAAGTGCATGAGCGGACTGGGACTTGGATCCCGCTCGTGTCACCTCTATGGCCTCATGTGACTCGGACGCCTGGACTGGAGA
This sequence comes from Ranitomeya imitator, assembly GCF_032444005.1. Taxonomy (NCBI): domain Eukaryota; kingdom Metazoa; phylum Chordata; class Amphibia; order Anura; family Dendrobatidae; genus Ranitomeya; species Ranitomeya imitator. The sequence goes on from NC_091288.1 coordinate 58,602,551, forward strand.
TTCCAAAGGTCTGGCGAAGGTGGGAGCCAGCCGAAACCTCTGCCTACACTGGGCTCGCTCCAACCTTCGCTCGTGAAAACGAAGGTCTATGCGAGTTGATACAGCTATGAGCTCCTCCAGTGTGGCAGGAATCTCCCTAGTGGCCAAAGCTTCCTTCACATGGTCAGCCAGCCCCCTCCAAAATACGGGAATGAGGGTTTTATTTGGCCATTCCAACTCAGCGCTAATGTCCGGAAGTGAACAGCAAAATGGCTGACCATGGTTGAACCTTGAGTCAAAGCCAGCAGTTGGAGCGCTGTATCATGGGTGACTTGAGGTCCTACAAAGACCTGTTTCAGAGTGTCCAGAAACCGAGGAACACTTCGCACCACTTGATCATTGCGCTCCCACAGTGGCGTAGCCCACTCCAAAGCTCTGTCCGACAAGAGAAAGATTATGAATCCCACCTTTGCCCGCTCTGTGGTAAAATGTGCAGCCAGGAGCTCGAGGTGCATACCACACTGGCTCACGAAACCCCTACAGGACTTACTGTCCCCACAGTATCTCTCAGGCAACGGGAGGTGAGATAAAGTCGGAACAGAGGTGGCAGTGGGTAAAGCTGCTGCAGCCACGTAAGAAATGTACATAATAGGTTATGCGCAGGCACACAAATTTACAACAATGCAGTAGCAACTAATTTGCAATAAGAGCTTTTACCGTACTTATCATTGTTAAAATGTGAGAGTATTGCACAGAAGCAACCAGTTAGTTCAACAAATATTTCGTACCGTATTTGGCTTGAGGATAACAGATTTAAGCCACTGGCAAATAAGATTTGCATGGATCGAGGATGGTCTTTCATTTCTTAACTGAAATACAAACGATTAGTTTGCAGTAATAAATATGCAATCTCAATGTAAAGCCTCTCAGCTTTCTGACACATGATGATTGCATATTGTCTACATTCAAAGCTTTGAAAATCTGACAGAATGCTTGAGCAATTGCTTACCACCCAGTTGGATTATGACCTGAATTCTTCATTGTCTTCCTAGGAATCCAAGAGTCCAGGAACCGCTTCCAGGTAAGGATCTTCCCGTTCTACAAAAAAGCAAAACCAAAAAATATATTTGAACAAAAAGGGAAGATTATATCCAAACATTTAAATATTACATTAGTTCAACTTACCTTGATTTGTTGTTTTTTTTTTAAAAAAAGTTCAATAAAATCCACACATCTTCTTGAATGTTCTTCTGATTGAAACTTTTCTTGATGGAAGTTCCAAAGCGACTTCATAATCCAACATTCAAAAGATGACCCTTTGACAAAAGCAGAAGATCCCTTCCGAGGTTGTTCTAGAACATGCATTAGCTATGCTATGGCTCATGCAATGAGCAAAAAAGTTATTGCTCATAGCTCTGTGCATGCACACAGTTTCACAACAATGCAGTAAAACAACTCTTTGACAAGAACCTTTACTGCATTTATCATTGTGAAATGTGTGGGCATTGCATGGGAACAACCAAGCACTTGAACATGACCTTCTTCCCATAAATAGCCTGAGGACGGTCCCTTGTTTTTCTAACAAAAACATAGCAGTTTAGCTTGGAGTAATAAAAATGCAATCTCAATGTAAAGCCTCTCAGCTTTCTGACACATGATGATCTCACTACTGAGAGGCACAGAAGCAGCCATCTGCAGACCGGACATAACTGCAAGAGAAGTATGCTGCCTTCCAGGTGCGATGATCAAGGATGTGACCGATAGGATACCAAAGCTCTTCAGCTCCAAGGACGTCCACCCATTTCTTCTGATACATGTTGGCACCAATGACACGGCAAGGAAGGACCTACCGACAATCTGCAAGGACTTTGAAGAGTTGGGGAAGAAAGTAAAGGAACTGGATGCACAGGTAGTTTTTTCTTCTATCCTTCCAGTAGATGGGCATGGCACCAGGAGATGGAACAGGATCTTTGATGCAAACAACTGGCTAAGACGATGGTGCAGACAACAAGGATTTGGATTCCTGGACCACGGTGTGAATTACTGGTATGATGGACTCCTCGCCAGAGACGGACTACACCTCAACAAACCTGGGAAACACACATTCGCCAAAAGACTCGCTACACTCATCAGGAGGGCGTTAAACTAGAAGAAGAGGGGACGGGAAGAAAAACATTAGACTCGTACAAAGACGACCCAGGAAAACATACTCAGAAGGGAGGTAAGAACATTTCTAAAACAATCCACAGTGAGGAGATTGGAACAAAACAAAATCCTCTAAACTGCATGCTCGCAAACGCCAGAAGCCTGACAAACAAGATGGAAGAACTAGAAGCAGAAATATCTACAGGTAACTTTGACATAGTGGGAATAACCGAGACATGGTTAGATGAAAGCTATGACTGGGCAGTTAACTTACAGGGTTACAGTCTGTTTAGAAAGGATCGTAAAAATCGGAGAGGAGGAGGGGTTTGTCTCTATGTAAAGTCTTGTCTAAAGTCCACTTTAAGGGAGGATATTAGCGAAGGGAATGAAGATGTCGAGTCCATATGGGTTGAAATTCATGGAGGGAAAAATGGTAACAAAATTCTCATTGGGGTCTGTTACAAACCCCCAAATATAACAGAAAGCATGGAAAGTCTACTTCTAAAGCAGATAGATGAAGCTGCAACCCATAATGAGGTCCTGGTTATGGGGGACTTTAACTACCCGGATATTAACTGGGAAACAGAAACCTGTGAAACCCATAAAGGCAACAGGTTTCTGCTAATAACCAAGAAAAATTATCTTTCACAATTGGTGCAGAATCCAACCAGAGGAGCAGCACTTTTAGACCTAATACTATCTAATAGACCTGACAGAATAACAAATCTGCAGGTGGTCGGGCATCTAGGAAATAGCGACCACAATATTGTACAGTTTCACCTGTCTTTCACTAGGGGGACTTGTCAGGGAGTCACAAAAACACTGAACTTTAGGAAGGCAAAGTTTGAACAGCTTAGAGATGCCCTTAATCTGGTAGACTGGGACAATATCCTCAGAAATAAGAATACAGATAATAAATGGGAAATGTTTAAGAACATCCTAAATAGGCAGTGTAAGCGGTTTATACCTTGTGGGAATAAAAGGACTAGAAATAGGAAAAACCCAATGTGGCTAAACAAAGAAGTAAGACAGGCAATTAACAGTAAAAAGAAAGCATTTGCACTACTAAAGCAGGATGGCACCATTGAAGCTCTAAAAAACTATAGGGAGAAAAATACTTTATCTAAAAAACTAATTAAAGCTGCCAAAAAGGAAACAGAGAAGCACATTGCTAAGGAGAGTAAAACTAATCCCAAACTGTTCTTCAACTATATCAATAGTAAAAGAATAAAAACTGAAAATGTAGGCCCCTTAAAAAATAGTGAGGAAAGAATGGTTGTAGATGACGAGGAAAAAGCTAACATATTAAACACCTTCTTCTCCACGGTATTCACGGTGGAAAATGAAATGTTAGGTGAAATCCCAAGAAACAATGAAAACCCTATATTAAGGGTCACCAATCTAACCCAAGAAGAGGTGCGAAACCGGCTAAATAAGATTAAAATAGATAAATCTCCGGGTCCGGATGGCATACACCCACGAGTACTAAGGGAACTAAGTAATGTAATAGATAAACCATTATTTCTTATTTTTAGGGCCTCTATAGCGACAGGGTCTGTTCCGCAGGACTGGCGCATAGCAAATGTGGTGCCAATATTCAAAAAGGGCTCTAAAAGTGAACCTGGAAATTATAGGCCAGTAAGTCTAACCTCTATTGTTGGTAAAATATTTGAAGGGTTTCTGAGGGATGTTATTCTGGATTATCTCAATGAGAATAACTGTTTAACTCCATATCAGCATGGGTTTATGAGAAATCGCTCCTGTCAAACCAATCTAATCAGTTTTTATGAAGAGGTAAGCTATAGGCTGGACCACGGTGAGTCATTGGACGTGGTATATCTCGATTTTTCCAAAGCGTTTGATACCGTGCCGCACAAGAGGTTGGTACACAAAATGAGAATGCTTGGTCTGGGGGAAATTGTGTGTAAATGGGTTAGTAACTGGCTTAGTGATAGAAAGCAGAGGGTGGTTATAAATGGTATAGTCTCTAACTGGGTCGCTGTGACCAGTGGGGTACCGCAGGGGTCAGTATTGGGACCTGTTCTCTTCAACATATTCATTAATGATCTGGTAGAAGGTTTACACAGTAAAATATCAATATTTGCAGATGATACAAAACTATGTAAAGCAGTTAATACAAGAGAAGATAGTATTCTGCTACAGATGGATCTGGATAAGTTGGAAACTTGGGCTGAAAGGTGGCAGATGAGGTTTAACAATGATAAATGTAAGGTTATACACATGGGAAGAAGGAATCAATATCACCATTACACACTGAACGGGAAACCACTGGGTAAATCTGACAGGGAGAAGGACTTGGGGATCCTAGTTAATGATAAACTTACCTGGAGCAGCCAGTGCCAGGCAGCAGCTGCCAAGGCAAACAGGATCATGGGGTGCATTAAAAGAGGTCTGGATACACATGATGAGAGCATTATACTGCCTCTGTACAAATCCCTAGTTAGACCGCACATGGAGTACTGTGTCCAGTTTTGGGCACCGGTGCTCAGGAAGGATATAATGGAACTAGAGAGAGTACAAAGGAGGGCAACAAAATTAATAAAGGGGATGGGAGAACTACAATACCCAGATAGATTAGCGAAATTAGGATTATTTAGTCTAGAAAAAAGACGACTGAGGGGCGATCTAATAACCATGTATAAGTATATAAGGGGACAATACAAATATCTCGCTGAGGATCTGTTTATACCAAGGAAGGTGACGGGCACAAGGGGGCATTCTTTGCGTCTGGAGGAGAGAAGGTTTTTCCACCAACATAGAAGAGGATTCTTTACTGTTAGGGCAGTGAGAATCTGGAATTGCTTGCCTGAGGAGGTGGTGATGGCGAACTCAGTCGAGGGGTTCAAGAGAGGCCTGGATGTCTTCCTGGAGCAGAACAATATTGTATCATACAATTATTAGGTTCTGTAAAAGGACGTAGATCTGGGGATTTATTATGACGGAATATAGGCTTAACTGGATGGACAAATGTCTTTTTTCGGCCTTACTAACTATGTTACTATGTTACTATGATTGCATATTGTCTACATTCAAAGCTTTGAAAATTTGATAGAATGCTTGATCAATTGCTTACCACCCAGTTGGAATATGACTTGAATTCTTCAATGTCTTCCTAGGAATCCAATAGTCCAGGAACCGCTTCCAGGTAAGTAATAGGATCTTCCTGTTCTACAAAAAAGCAAAACCAAAAAATATATTTGGACAAAAAGGGAAGATTATATCCAAACATTTAAATATTACATTAGTTCTACTTACCTTAATTTGTTGTGTTATTAAAAATTGTTCAATAAAATCCACACATCTTCTTGAAGATTCTTCTGATTGAAACTTTTCTTGATGGAAGGTCCAAAGCGACGACGTAATCCAACATTCAAAAGATGACCCTTTGACAAAAGCAGAAGATCATTTCCAAGGTTCTTCTATAACATGCATTAGCTATGCTATGGCTCGTGCAATGAGCAAAAAGTTATTGCTCATAGCTCTGTGCATGCACATAGTTTCACAACAATGCAGTAAAACAACTCTGACAAGAACCTTTACTGCATTTATCATTGTGAAATGTGTGTTCATTGTATAGGAACAACCAAGCATTTGAACATGATCTTCTTCCAATAAATAGCCTGAGGATACATGTTTCATTGACTCCAAAAAGGGGAATTGCCTGTATCGTGGACGGTCCCTTGTTTCTCTAACGAAAAGCTTGTAGTAATAAAAATGAAATCTCAATGTAGAGCCTCTGAGCTTTCTGACAAATGATGATTGAATATAATTTACATTCACAGCTTTGCACATGTAATTGAATGGTGGGATAAATACTTAACATCGAACTGAAGCATAACATGAATTTTAAAATGTTTTTCATTGATTCCAAGAGTCCAGAATTTGCTTCCAGAGAAATAATTTTCTTGCCTACACAAAGCAAAACAAAAAATGTCAGCTAAGACCAATGGAGAAAATACAATGCAAAAATTGAAATACTAAATTTGTTCTACTTACTTTGATTTGGTGTCTTCCAAAAATTAAAGAGTAAAGGCCTCACATGTTCTTCAATGTTTTACTAATGGCATCCATTCTTGATAGAAGGTCCAAAATATCCTCAAAATTCAACATTTAGAAGGGGCTCCTTTGTCAAGAATGGCAGTATTTTTTCAGCTCTTCTACAAAGTGCATGAGCCATAGCTTAAGCCATGCAATATGTAAGAAATGTACATCCTAGGTTATGCGTAGGCACACAAATTCGCAACAATGCAGTAGCAACTAATCTGTATTAAGAACTTTTACCGTACTTATCAATGTAAAATGTGAGGGTATGGCACAGAAGCAACCAGTTAGTTCAAGAAATATTTCATACCGTATTTTGCTTGAGGATAACAGATTTAAGCACTTGCCAAAAGAGAATTGCATGGATCGAGGATGGTCTTTCGTTTCTTAACTGAAATACAAAAGATTAGTTTGTAGTAATAAAAATGCAATCTCAATGTAAAGCCTCTCAGCTTTCTGACACATGATGATTGCATATTGTCTACATTCAAAGCTTTGAAAATTTGATAGAATGCTTGATCAATTGCTTACCACCCAGTTGGAATATGACCTGAATTCTTCAATGTCTTCCTAGGAATCCAATCGTCCAGGAACCGCTTCCAGGTAAGTAATAGGATCTTCCTGTTCTACAAAAGAGCAAAACGAAAAAATATATTTGGACAAAAAGGGAAGATTATATCCAAACATTTAAATATTACATTAGTTCTACTTACCTTGATTTGTTTTTTTTGTTTTTTTAAATGTTCAATAAAATCCACACATCTTCTTGAAGGTTCTTCTGATTGAAACTTTTCTTGATGGAAGGTTAAAAGCGACGTCGTAATTCAATATTCAAAAGATAACCCTTTGACAAAAGCAGAAGATCCTTTCCAAGGTTCTTCTAAAACATTCATTAGCTATGCCATGGCTCATGCAATGAGCAAAAAGTTATTGCTCATAGCTCTGTGCATGCACATAGTTTCACAACAATGCAGTAAAACAACTCTTTGACAAGAACCTTTTCTGCATTTAACATTGTGAAATGTGTGGGCATTGCATAGGAACAACCACGCACTTGAACATGATCTTCTTCCAATAAATAGCCTGAGGATACATGTTTCATTGACTCCAAAAAGGGTAATTGCCTGTATCGTGGACGGTCCCTTGTTTCTCTAACGAAAACACAGCAGTTTAGCTTGTAGTAATAAAAATGAAATCTCAATGTAGAGCCCCTGAGCTTTCTGACAAATGATGATTGAATATAATTTACATTCACAGCTTTGCACATGTAATTGAATGGTGGGATAAATATTTACCATTCAACTGAAGCATAACGTGAATTTTAAAATGTTTTTCATTGATTCCAAGAGTCCGGAATTTGCTTCCAGAGAAATAATTTTCTTGCCTACACAAAGCAAAACAAAAAATGTCAGCTAAGACCAATGGAGAAAATACAATGCAAAAATTGAAATACTAAATTTGTTCTACTTACTTTGATTTGGTGTCTTCCAAAAATTAAAGAGTAAAGGCCTCACATTTGCTTCAATGTTTTACTAATGGAATCCATTCTTGATAGAAGGTCCAAAATATCCTCAAAATTCAACACTTAGAAGGTGCTCCTTTGTCAAGAATGGCAGTATTTTTTCAGCTCTTCTACAAAGTGCAAGAGCCATAGCTTAAGCCATGCAATACGTAAGAAATGTACATCCTAGGTTACGCGTAGGCACACAAATTCGCAACAATGCAGTAGCAACTAATCTGTATTAAGAACTTTTACCGTACTTATCATTGTAAAATGTGAGGGTATTGCACAGAAGCAACCAGTTAGTTCAAGAAATATTTCGTACCGTATTTTGCTTGAGGATAACAGATTTAAGCACTTGCCAAAAGAGTATTGCATGGATCGAGGATGGTCTTTCGTTTCTTAACTGAAATACAAAAGATTAGTTTGTAGTAATAAAAATGCAATCTCAATGTAAAGCCTCTCAGCTTTCTGACACATGATGATTGCATATTGTCTACATTCAAAGCTTTGAAAATTTGATAGAATGCTTGATCAATTGCTTACCACCCAGTTGGAATATGACCTGAATTCTTCAATGTCTTCCTAGGAATCCAATAGTCCAGGAACCGCTTCCAGGTAAGTAATAGGATCTTCCTGTTCTACAAAAAAGCAAAACCAAACAATATATTTGGACAAAAAGGGAACATTATATCCAAACATTTAAATATTACATTAGTTCTACTTACCTTGATTTGTTCTTTTTTTAAAAAATGTTCAATAAAATCCACACATCTTCTTGAAGGTTCTTCTGATTGAAACTTTTCTTGATGGAAGATCAAAAGCGACGTCGTAATCCAATATTCAAAAGATGACCCTTTGACAAAAGCAGAAGATCCTTTCCAAGGTTCTTCTATAACATGCATTAGCTATGCTATGGCTCGTGCAATGAGCAAAAAGTTATTGCTCATTGCATGCACATAGTTTCACAACAATGCAGTAAAACAACTCTTTGACAAGAACCTTTTCTGCATTTATCATTGTGAAATGTGAGGGCATTGCATAGGAACAACCAAGCACTTGAACATGATCTTCTTCCAATAAATAGCCTGAGGATACATGTTTCATTGACTCCAAAAAGGGGAATTGCCTGTATCGTGGACGGTCCCTTGTTTTTCTAACGAAAACACAGCAGTTTAGCTTGTAGTAATAAAAATGAAATCTCAATGTAGAGCCTCTCAGCTTTCTGACAAATGATGATTGAATACAATTTAAATTCACAGCTTTGCACATGTAATTGAATGGTGGGATAAATACTTACCATCCAACTGAAGCATAACGTGAATTTTAAAATGTTTTTCATTGATTCCAAGAGTCCAGAATTTGCTTCCAGAGAAATAATTTTCTTGCCTACACAAAGCAAAACAAAAAATGTCAGCTAAGACCAATGGAGAAAATACAATGCAAAAATTTAAAAACTAAATTTGTTCTACTTACTTTGATTTGGTGTCTTCCAAAAATTAAAGAGTAAAGGCCTCCCTCACATGTGCTTCAATGTTTTACTAATGGCATCCATTCTTGATAAAAGGTCCAAAATATCCTCAAAATTCAACACTTAGAAGGTGCTCCTTTGTCAAGAATGGCAGTATTTTTTCAGCTCTTCTATAAAGTACATGAGCCATAGCTTAAGCCATGCAATACGTAAGAAATGTACATCCTAGGTTATGCGTAGGCACACAAATTCGCAACAGTAGCAACTAATCTGTATTAAGAACTTTTACCGTACTTATCAATGTAAAATGTGAGGGTATTGCACAGAAGCAATCAGTTATGGTGGTTTCACACTTGCGTTTTAAAACGCATGCGTTTGAAAAAAAAATGCATGGTGAAAAAAACGCATGTAAGCGCATGCAAACGCTGCGTTTTTTAGACGCATGCGTTTTTGCATGTGGTGTAAAAAACGCAGCGTTTTGGCACGTTTACATGTGTTTTTCCATGCGTTTGCGTTTTTTAAACGCATGCTGAGAAATGTGTGACAGCTGCCAATCATCTAAATAAAGTAAAAAAACACTATAAACATAAATAGCTAGGGTTAAGGTTAGGGGTAGGGGTAGGGATCCTAACCCTAACCCTACCCCTAACCCTAAAGGGATCCTAACCCTACCCCTAACCCTAACCCTAAAGGGATCCTAACCCTAACCCTACCCCTAACCCTAAAGGGATCCTAACCCTAACCCTAAAGGGATCCTAACCCTAACCCTACCCCTAACCCTACCGCTAACCCTAACCATAAAGGGATCCTAACCCTAACCCTAATCCCTTTAGGGTTAGGGTTAGGATCCCTTTAGGGTTAGGGGTAGGGTTAGGTTTAGGATCCCTTTAGGGTTAGGGTTAGGATCCCTTTAGGGTTAGGGGTAGGGTTAGGATCCCTTTAGGGTTAGGGGTAGGGTTAGGATCCCTTTAGGGTTAGGATCCCTTTAGGGTTAGGGGTAGGGTTAGGATCCCTTTAGGGCTAGGGTTAGGATCCCTTTAGGGTTAGGGTTAGGGGTAGGGTTAGGATCCCTTTAGGGTTAGGGGTAGGGTTAGGGGTAGGGTTGGGGTTAGGATCCCTTTAGGGTTAGGATCCCTTTAGGGTTAGGGTTAGGATCCCTTTATCACCTTTATGGTGGGGGGTGGCATATCAGTGTGTTTTCTGGTTTTTTAATATAACAACGCATGTGTTTTTAACGCAAACAAACGCATGCACAAAAAAACGCATGCGTTTCCATTGACTCCAATGTATTTTTTGGCCCCAAAAAAAGCATGAAAACGCATGCGTATTTATTTGTCCAAAAAACGCCCCTCAAAAATACTACAAGTTGCATTTTTGAACATGAACGCATGCAGTAAAAAAACGCATGCGATTGAAAACGCGACCAAACACGTACAAAAAAAATGCATGCGTTTTCAATGTTAAATATAGGGAAAAAACGCATGCGTTTTTTTGTGCAAAAAACGCTGCAGACAAAAACGCAAGTGTGAAACCACCCTCAGTTCAAGAAATATTTCGCACCGTATTTTGCTTGAGGATAACAGATTTAAGCACTTGCCAAAAGAGAATTGCATGGATCGAGGATGGTCTTTCGTTTCTTAACTGAAATACAAAAGATTAGTTTGTAGTAATAAAAATGCAATCTCAATGTAAAGCCTTTCAGCTTTCTGACACATGATGATTGATATTGTCTACATTCAAAGATTTGAAAATTTGATAGAATGCTTGATCAATTGCTTACCACCCAGTTGGAATATGACCTGAATTCTTCAATGTCTTCCTAGGAATCCAATAGTCCAGGAACCGCTTCCAGGTAAGTAATAGGATCTTCCTGTTCTACAAAAAAGCAAAACCAAAAAATATATTTGGACAAAAAGGGAAGATTATATCCAAACATTTAAATATTACATTAGTTCTACTTACCTTGATTTGTTGTTTTTTTTTTTTTTTAAATGTTCAATAAAATCCACACATCTTCTTGAAGGTTCTTCTGATTGAAACTTTTCTTGTTTTGACGTCGTAATCCAATATTCAAAAGATAACCCTTTTAAAAAAGCAGATCCTTTCCAAGGTTCTTCTATAACATGCATTAGCTATGCCATGGCTCATGCAATGAGCAAAAAGTTATTGCTCATAGCTCTGTGCATGCACATAGTTTCACAACAATGCAGTAAAACAACTCTTTGACAAGAACCTTTTCTATATTTAACATTGTGAAATGTGTGGGCATTGCATAGGAACAACCAAGCACTTGAACATGATCTTCTTCCAATAAACAGCCTGAGGATAAATGTTTCATTGACTCCAAAAAGGGGAATTGCCTGCATCGTGGACGGTCCCTTGTTTCTCTAACGAAAACACAGCAGTTTAGCTTGTAGTAATAAAAATGAAAACTCAATGTAGAGCCCCTGAGCTTTCTGACAAATTATGATTGAATATAATTTACATTCACAGCTTTGCACATGTAATTGAATGGTGGGATAAATACCTAACATCAAACTGAAGCATAACGTGAATTTTAAAATGTTTTTCATTGATTCCAAGAGTCCGGACTTTGCTTCCAGAGAAATAATTTTCTTGCCTACACAAAGAAAAAAAAAATGTCAGCTAAGACCAATGGAGAAAATACAATGCAAAAATTGAAATACTAAATTTGTTCTACTTACTTTGATTTGGTGTCTTCCAAAAATTAAAGAGTAAAGGCCTCACATGTTCTTCAATGTTTTACTAATGGCATCCATTCTTGATAGAAGGTCCAAAATATCTTCAAAATTCAACACTTAGAAGGTGCTCCTTTGTCAAGAATGGCAGTATTTTTTCAGCTCTTCTACAAAGTGCATGAGCCATAGCTTAAGCCATGCAATACGTAAGAAATGTACATCCTAGGTTATGCGTAGGCACACAAATTTGCAACAATGCAGTAGCAACTAATCTGTATTAAGAACTTTTACCGTACTTATCAATGTAAAATGTGAAGGTATTGCACAGAAGCAACCAGTTAGTTCAAGAAATATTTCGTACCGTATTTTGCTTGAGGATAACAGATTTAAGCACCTGCCAAAAGAGAATTGCATGGATCGCGGATGGTCTTTCGTTTCTTAACTGAAATACAAAAGATTAGTTTGTAGTAATAAAAATGCAATCTCAATGTAAAGCCTCTCAGCTTTCTGACACATGATGATTGCATATTGTCTACATTCAAAGCTTTGAAAATTTGATAGAATGCTTGATCAATTGCTTACCACCCAGTTGGAATATGACCTGAATTCTTCAATGTCTTCCTAGGAATCCAATAGTCCAGGAACCACTTCCAGGTAAGTAATAGGATATTCCTGTTCTACAAAAAAGCAAAACCAAAAAATATATTTGGACAAAAAGGGAACATTATATCCAAACATTTAAATATTACATTAGTTTAACTTACCTTGATTTGTTGTTTTTTTTAAAAATGTTCAAAAAAATCCACACATCTTCTTGAAGGTTCTTCTGATTGAAACTTTTCTTGATGGAAGGTCCAAAGCGACGTCGTAATCCATTATTCAAAAGATAACCCTTTGACAAAAGCAGAAGATCCTTTCCAAGGTTCTTCTATAACATGCATTAGCTATGCTATGGCTCGTGCAATGAGCAAAAAGTTATTGCTCATTGCTCTGTGCATGCACATAGTTTCACAACAATGCAGTAAAACAACTCTTTGACAAGAACCTTTTCTGCATTTATCATTGTGAAATGTGAGGGCATTGCATAGGAACAACCAAGCACTTGAACATGATCTTCTTCCAATGAATAACCTGAGGATACATGTTTCATTGACTACAAAAAGGGGAATTGCCTGTATCGTGGACGGTCCCTTGTTTCTCTAACGAAAACACAGCAGTTTAGCTTGTAGTAATAAAAATGAAATCTCAATGTAGAGCCTCTCAGCTTTCTGACAAATGATGATTGAATACAATTTACATTAAGAGCTTTGCACATGTAATTGAATGGTGGGATAAATACTTACCATCCAACTGAATCATAACGTGAATTTTAAAATGTTTTTTATTGATTCCAAGAGTCCAGAATTTGCTTCCAGAGAAATAATTTTCTTGCCTACACAAAGCAAAACAAAAAATATCAGCTAAGACCAATGGAGAAAATACAATGCAAAAAATTAGATACTAAATTTGTTCTACTTACTTTGATTTGGTGTCTTCCAAAAATTAAAGAGTAAAGGCCTCACATGTGCTTCAATGTTTTACTAATGGCATCCATTCTTGATAAAAGGTCCAAAATATCCTCAAAATTCAACACTTAGAAGGTGCTCCTTTGTCAAGAATGGCAGTATTTTTTCAGCTCTTCTACAAAGTACATGAGCCATAGCTTAAGCCATGCAATACATAAGAAATGTACATCCTAGGTTATGCTTAGGCACACAAATTCGCAACAATGGGGTAGCAACTAATCTGTATTAAGAACTTTTACCGTACTTATCAATGTAAAATGTGAGGGTATTGCACAGAAGCAACCAGTTAGTTCAAGAAATATTTCGTACCGTATTATGCTTGAGGATAACAGATTTAAGCACCTGCCAAAAGAGAATTGCATGGATCGAGGATGGTCTTTCGTTTCTTAACTGAAATACAAAAGATTAGTTTGTAGTAATAAAAATGCAATCTCAATGTAACGCCTCTCAGCTTTCTGACACATGATGATTGCATATTGTCTACATTCAAAGCTTTGAAAATTTGATAGAATGCTTGATCAATTGCTTACCACCCAGTTGGAATATGACCTGAATTCTTCAATGTCTTCCTAGGAATCCAATAGTCCAGGAACCGCTTCCAGGTAAGTAATAGGATCTTCCTGTTCTACAAAAAAGCAAAACCAAAAAATATATTTGGACAAAAAGGGAAGATTATATCCAAACATTTAAATATTACATTAGTTCTACTTACCTTGATTTGTTTTTTTTTTTTAAAAAAGTTCAATATAATCCACATCTTCTTGAAGGTTCTTCTGATTGAAACTTTTCTTGATGGAAGGTCCAAAGCGACGTCGTAATCCAATATTCAAAAGAAGACCCTCTCACAAAAGCAGAAGATCCTTTCCAAGGTTCTTCTATAACATGCATTAGCTATGCCATGGCTCATGTAATGAGCAAAAAGTTATTGCTCATAGCTCTGTGCATGCACATAGTTTCACAACAATGCAGTAAAACAACTCTTTGACAAGAACCTTTTCTGCATTTAACATTGTGAAATGTGTGGGCATTGCATAGAAACAACCAAGCACTTGAACATGATCTTCTTCCAATAAATAGCCTGAGGATACATGTTTCATTGACTCCAAAAAGGGGAATTGCCTGTATCGTGGACGGTCCCTTGTTTCTCTAACAAAAACACAGCAGTTTAGATTGTAGTAATAAAAATGAAATCTCAATGTAGAGCCTCTCAGCTTTCTGACAAATGATGATTGAATACAATTTACATTCACAGCTTTGCACATGTAATTGAATGGTGGGATAAATACTTACCATCCAACTGAAGCATAACGTGAATTTTAAAATGTTTTTCATTGATTCCAAGAGTCCAGAATTTGCTTCCAGAGAAATAATTTTCTTGCCTTCACAAAGCAAAACAAAAAATGTCAGCTAAGACCAATGGAGAAAATACAATGCAAAAATTTAGATACTAAATTTGTTCTACTTACTTTAATTTGGTGTCTTCCAAAAATTAAAGAGTAAAGGCCTCACATGTGCTTCAATGTTTTACTAATGGCATCCATTCTTGATAAAAGGTCCAAAATATCCTCAAAATTCAACACTTAGAAGGTGCTCGTTTGTCAAGAATGGCAGTATTTTTCAGCTCTTCTACAAAGTGCATGAGCCATAGCTTAAGCCATGCAATACGTAAGAAATGTACATCCTAGGTTATGCGTAGGCACACAAATTCGCAACAATGCAGTAGCAACTAATCTGTATTAAGAACTTTTACCGTACTTATCAATGTAAAATGTGAGGGTATTGCACAGAAGCAACCAGTTAGTTCAAGAAATATTTCGTACCGTATTTTGCTTGAGGATAACAGATTTAAGCACTTGCCAAAAGAGAATTGCATGGATCGAGGATGGTCTTTCGTTTCTTAACTGAAATACAAAAGATTAGTTTGTAGTAATAAAAATGCAATCTCAATGTAAAGCCTCTCAGCTTTCTGACACATGATGATTGCATATTGTCTACATTCAAAGCTTTGAAAATTTGATAGAATGCTTGATCAATTGCTTACCACCTAGTTGGAATATGACCTGAATTCTTCAATGACTTCCTAGGAATCCAATAGTCCAGGAAACGCTTCCAGGTAAGTAATAGGATCTTCCTGTTCTACAAAAAAGCAAAACCAAAAAATATATTTGGACAAAAAGGGAAGATTATATCCAAACATTTAAATATTACATTAGTTCTACTTACCTTGATTTGTTTTTTTTTTTTTAAAATGTTCAATAAAATCCACACATCTTCTTGAAGGTTCTTCTGATTGAAACTTTTCTTGATGGAAGGTCAAAAGCGACGTCGTAATCCAATATTCAAAAGATGACCCTTTCACAAAAGCAGAAGAAACTTTCCAAGGTTCTTCTATAACATGCATTAGCTATGCCATGGCTTATGCAATGAGCAAAAAGTTATTGCTCATAGCTCTGTGCATGCACATAGTTTTACAACAATGCAGTAAAACAACTCTTTGACAAGAACCTTTTCTGCATTTAACATTGTGAAATGTGTGGGCATTGCATAGGAACAACCAAGCACTTGAACATGATCTTCTTCCAATAAATAGCCTGAGGATACATGTTTCATTGACTCCAAAAAGGGGAATTGCCTGTATCGTGGATGGTCCCTTGTTTCTCTAACGAAAACACAGCAGTTTAGCTTGTAGTAATAAAAATGAAATCTCAATGTAGAGCCTCTGAGCTTTCTGACAAGTGATGATTGAATATAATTTACATTCACAGCTTTGCACATGTAATTGAATGGAGGGATAAATACTTACCATCCAACTGAAGCATAACGTGAATTTTAAAATGGTTTTCATTGACTCCAAGAGTCCAGAATTTGCTTCCAGAGAAATAATTTTCTTGCCTACACAAAGCAAAACAAAAAATGTCAGCTAAGACCAATGGAGAAAATACAATGCAAAAATTGAAATACTAAATTTGTTCTACTTACTTTGATTTGGTTTCTTCCAAAAATTAAAGAGTAAAGGCCTCACATGTTCTTCAATATTTTACTAATGGCATCCATTCTTGATAGAAGGTCCAAAATATCCTCAAAATTCAACACTTAGAAGGTGCTCCTTTGTCAAGAATGGCAGTATTTTTTCAGCTCTTCTACAAAGTGCATGAGCCATAGCTTACGCCATGCAATACGTAAGAAATGTACATCCTAGGTTATGCGTAGGCACACAAATTCGCAACAATGCAGTAGTAACTAATCTGTTTTTCAAACGTTTTTATTGGTATTTTCAATTTTAAACAGGTAGAAATGAGAGAAAGGGGAAGGAAATAAACATAGGGTAGGGAAAAGGAAAGGAATCCCCAAGTGAAATGGGGAATGAAATATCAGGCATTAGAAAACAGACCATAAATTGGTAGCTTAAATATACTACATATATATGTCACTAACAAAGGGACGAAAATTAAATTAGTCTTGCGATGCAGTATAGTAAAAATAAGCATTAGCAGTAAAGAAAAATGTTGCTTAATAACTAGGCCCAAGAGAATAGACAAAAGTATACAAGTCAGAATTAAAGTAGCCTGTGCGATGAAGTAGAATAATAATAAGCATTTACAGTAAAGAAAAATGTTGCTGAATAGCTGGGCCTAAAAGAGAAAACAACCATATACATGTCGGATTCAAAGTAGCCTAAGTATAGAGATATACTGTATGAATATGATGCCTACTTATAAACACAATAAGTGGAATATCAAATAACGTCGCTGAAAAGTCAATATTATATGATGCTCAGTAATATTAGTATACACGTTTTTTATAGCCTGTGAGATAAAAGTAGATTAAAGGTCGCATAATGTGTGAAATAATGCCTGCCCAAGTCCCAGAGTGCACATGGCACCCCTAAGACCTAGTGGAGGAAAGTTCGGTTTTGATCCAAGAAACAATCAAGTAACGAAAAAAAATTTTAAAAAAACTTTTAAAGTGGAATTAAGTTGTTACAGCTAGTCAAATAACAGATCTTTGTAGATTGTTCAACCAGAACAGTTACCCTTCAAGTTGTTGGTAGGGAACTGGATGTGGCTTCAGAGGAGTTGATTCCAATGCGTTTTAAAAATTCAATACCCTCGTCCGGAGAGGCAACATGAAATAAACCTGACGGAAGTCTCACCCGGAGGGTTGATGATCTTGTCCAGGAGTAAGAGAGGCCTGCACGCAGTAGTTCTCTTGTGGTATGCGAAAAAACTCTCCTGTTTTGGAGAGTGACTTTAGACAAATCCTTATAAAAAAACCAGTTGCTTGTAAGGGGAAGAGAGAAATCTCGGATTTTTTGAGATACCTAAGAGCGCGTTCCTGACCCAATTTGGGTAAAAAGTAACAATGACGTCACATGATAAATTCCTGGGAAGCGTGGGTGGTCTGCGTATTCTGACAACCTTTTCTATCAGAGGGCCTTCGGTAGAGTTAGGAAATAAGTTAGAGATCATTGATGATACATAACTCTCCAACTGGGAAGCCTGAATTGAATCTGGTATACCCCTGATCTTAACGTTATTCTTCCTTCTAAAATCCTCAAAGTTGTTTAAATTGGCCTTTAGAAGATCCATTTTTTTCTGAATCCCCTCCAATAATTCTGAAGGCTTAGAGATTGCTTGAGATAAGTTTTGTTCGTTTTTTTCAAGTTTGTTTTTATATGCAAATGATTCTTGAGCAAGTGAAGTTCCAGTAGCTATGCTAGGGGGGATTGACTCAGTGACAGAGTTTACAGATTTTATTATCTCTTGGAAAAGCTTTTTTATAAAAGCTTGGGAAGCCTTTGAATTAAATTATTGTTTAGGATCAGGGATGACATCTTTACCACAAATATTCATAGTGGTCAAAAATGATTTGAGGAGATACACCATAAAACCCTCAGTTGGATAGTCATCAGATGCTGGGATCCCTTCCAATGTTAATAAAGCAGGGGAAGAGTTTTTAAAGCTGCGCTTTTTAGGCAATTTAGATGACTCACAGGGAGCCTCACTTGATGTAGAATATCCGGAATAATTATCCGTTTCATAGTCAGAGAAATTAAAGCCCTCACTATTCACAGATGACTCGTTTGATATTGAACGCTCTGATCCCTCTAAGGATCCATTACGGCTGTTAGATATATTAGTCATTACATCTTCTACTTCTTCCCCTTCCCCCTCCTGCTTTCTTCCTGTAGCTCTGTTTCTATTAAAGTAAGTAATTAGGGACTCATAAAACTCAGAATTAAACCCAAGATCATCCATTATCATTTTTTGACTCCTAGATATTTCCGCTAGTGGTGTTTCATTGGGATTCTCTCTCTGCAGCTCTACGATGTTATGGCAGGGGGGGCTTACAACAGTAGGGCTGTGCTGTAATTGTACTTCAGTAGTGTCATGTTTCCCCTTAATGCTGGTAAACCCAGCTAAGCCCCCTGCGGTGCTATTGTAAGGAGATGACTGTTCATTTAAAATGGGGTAGTGCAGCAAATTGCTTACCCACGCAGAAGTCCCTTGATCCTCTCCATTCTCAAGTCCGTTTGTTTTATAATCCACTCCTGTAGTAGTAGCGCATTCTTCTTTATCCAGGTTCCCTTGGTTCAGCAACCTGTCGCTCCTTTCCATGTGCAGCAGCGCTCCGTCTTGTAATTCCAGTGTGAAACTTCCCTGGGGCGATCCCGTTACTGCTTTCTCTGCATAGAGTGGCATTCCTTTCTATGACCCCTGTTCAGCGGTCAGAGTCGCGGTCTCACTCTGGGTCCCGGCAGCTGTCAGTGTCTTCGGCACAAACTCCTGTGCCCTGTGGTTTAGGCTGCTCCTCCGTGCTTGGCTGGGCAGCTGCAGCTTGCTGGGCTCCTGTAAAGGATGAGTCATCTCTTTGTTCTCATCTGCTGCTTGCTTCATCCCTGCGCCCAGTTCCACCACAGCTCCTTGCTTCTTTCTGCTGCCACTCACCAGTGACAGCACAGCTGGAAGGGGAGCTTTCTTGCTGGTCTGCACCCCGGAGATCAGCCTTACTGCAGGAGTCCTTGGTTTAGCTGGGGTCTGACAGGGTGTCGGCTTCAGCTGTGCAGATCCTCCATGCTTTCCTCCTTGCAGGGACAGCACTCCTCCAGAGCCACGGCTATATTTCTGTCCTGGAGAAGGTTTTCTCTTCACAGGACTGGGTCCATTCTTCTTGGAGTCAGTTCCAGGCATGTTGATAGAGCTTTAGGACCCAAATAATCCACTTTTTGTAGCTTTTTAGTAGCTTGGATCTGGGAAATTACAGGAGCTCCTGTAAAGTAGGTCTGCTCCTGCTCCCGTGCAAACCACGCCCCCCGTAGTAACTAATCTGTATTAAGAACTTTTACCGTACTTATCAATGTAAAATGTGAGGGTATTGCACAGAAGCAACCAGTTAGTTCAAGAAATATTTTGTACCGTATTTTGCTTGAGGATAACAGATTTAAGCACTTGCCAAAAGAGAATTGCATGGATCGAGGATGGTCTTTCGTTTCTTAATTGAAATACAAAAGATTAGTTTGTAGTAATAAAAATGCAATCTCAATGTAAAGCCTCTCAGCTTTCTGACACATGATGTGTTAGGGCTAGCGGAACGCACCGAGAAAATTAAGAATTTATTAAGAAAGGTGCGTTCGCAGCCCGGGGTCCACCGTGCAGGAGGAACCTGCTGCTAGCGAATGGCGGCACTGTTAGGCGGTATAGGCTAGCTCTGTTACTCCACAGAGTAGCCGTGAAAGGGAAGCACTGCACCCTGTTAGCTTCACAGGAGCACAAGCTTACTGCCTAGCTGATGGCAGTCAGTGGTTATGTAACAGACAATCTCCTCACCGGAGAAGCCGGTATTCTAGGGGCTTATTTCAGCCGGGTCCCTGAACACACACATGCAATCTCCTCACCGGAGGAGCCGGTATTCTAAGGGCTTATTTCAGCCGGGTCCCTGAACACACTCATGCATAACCACACTGGCGCAAAGCACATATATGACTTGATACTAGCGCATGGCCATGCGGCCATGCGAGCCTTAAATAGTTCCAACATGTTTAGGACCTTTCAAAGAAGGACCAATGGAGTGCTGCAGCACCTGAGCATGTGACCCTGGATCTCCACTGAGAGATCTCGCCCTGGGCATGCTCAGAGTGCAAAGCAGGATTTAGTCCTAGCAGCTACAAGGACCTTAGCTGCAGTATCTGATCATGTGACCCTCGATCTCCACTGAGAGATCTTACTCTGGGCATGCTCAGAATGTGAAAAGCAGGACTTAGCCCCAGAAGCGTCCGCTCGCCGCTGCCCAGCACTGACTTCAATGGGAGAAGCAGGAAACGCAGCAGTAACTCTAAGCACAGAGTCAGACTGAGCGAGACGCTGGGATCGACGTCTCCGCTGAGCAGGCTCCACTGCGGCAGGAGAAGAATGGGAGACCGCAGCGGAGATGGCCCGAGATTCCCCCTGTGCAGAGGCAGGAACTTGACCCCTAACATGATGATTGCATATTGTCTACATTCAAAGCTTTGAAAATTTGATAGAATGCTTGATCAATTGCTTACCACCCAGTTGGAATATGACCTGAATTCTTCAATGTCTTCCTAGGAATCCAATAGTCCAGGAACCGCTTCCAGGTAAGTAATAGGATCTTCCTGTTCTTCAAAAAAGCAAAACCAAAACATATATTTGGACAAAAAGGGAAGATTATATCCAAACATTTAAATATTATATTAGTTCTACTTACCTTGATTTGTTCTTTTTTTTTAAAAATGTTCAATAAAATCCACACATCTTCTTGAAGGTTCTTCTGATTGAAACTTTTCTTGATGGAAGGTCAAAAGCGACGTCGTAATCCAATATTCAAAAGATGACCCTTTGACAAAAGCAGAAGATCCTTTCCAAGGTTCTTCTATAACATGCATTAGCTATGTCATGGCTCATGCAATGAGCAAAAAGTTATTGCTCATAGCTCTGTGCATGCACATAGTTTCACAACAATGCAGTAAAACAACTCTTTGAAAAGAACCTTTTCTGCATTTAACATTGTGAAATGTGTGGGCATTGCATAGGAACAACCAAGCACTTGAACATGATCTTCTTCCAAAAAATAGCCTGACGATACATGTTTCATTGACTCCAAAAAGGGGAATTGCCTGTATCGTGGACGGTCCCTTGTTTCTCTAACGAAAACACAGCAGTTTAGCTTGTAGTAATAAAAATGAAATCTCAATGTAGAGCCTCTGAGCTTTCTGACAAATGATGATTGAATATAATTTACATTCACAGCTTTGCACATGTAATTGAATGGTGGGATAAATACTTACCATCCAACTGAAGCATAACGTGAATTTTAAAATGTTTTTCATTGATTCCAAGAGTCCAGAATTTGCTTCCAGAGAAATAATTTTCTTGCCTACACAAAGCAAAACAAAAAATGCCAGCTAAGACGAATAGAGAAAATACAATGCAAAAATTGTAATACTAAATTTGTTCTACTTACTTTGATTTGGTTTCTTCCAAAAATTAAAGAGTAAAGGCCTCACATGTTCTTCAATGTTTTACTAATGGCATCCATTCTTGATAGAAGGTCCAAAATATCCTCAAAATTCAACACTTAGAAGGTGCTCCTTTGTCAAGAATGGCAGTATTTTTTCAGCTCTTCTACAAACCATGAGCCATAGCTTAAGCCATGCAATACGTAAGAAATGTACATTCTAGGTTATGCGTAGGCACACAAATTCACAACAATGCAGTAGCAACTAATCTGTATTAAGAACTTTTACCGTACTTATCATTGTAAAATGTGAGGGTATTGCACAGAAGCAACCAGTTAGTTCAAGAAATATTTCATACCGTATTTTGCTTGAGGATAACAGATTTAAGCACTTGCCAAAAGAGAATTGCATGGATCGAGGATGGTCTTTCGTTTCTTAACTGAAATACAAAAGATTAGTTTGTAGTAATAAAAATGCAATCTCAATGTAAAGCCTCTCAGCTTTCTGACACATGATGATTGCATATTGTCTACATTCAAAGCTTTGAAAATTTGATAGAATGCTTGATCAATTGCTTACCACCCAGTTGGAATGTGACCTGAATTCTTCAATGTCTTCCTAGAAATCCAATAGTCCAGGAACCGCTTCCAGGTAATAGGATCTTCCTGTTCTACAAAAAAGCAAAACCAAAAAATATATTTGGACAAAAAGGGAAGATTATATCCAAACATTTAAATATTACATTAGTTCTTGTTATCTTGATTTGTTCTTTTTTTAAAAAAATATTCAATAAAATCCACACATCTTCTTGAAGGTTCTTCTGATTGAAACTTTTCTTGATGGAAGGTCCAAAGCGACGTCGTAATCCAATATTCAAAAGATGACGCTTTGACAAAAGCAGAACATCCTTTCCAAGGTTCTTCTGTAACATGCATTAGCTATGCTATGGCTCGTGCAATGAGCAAAAAGTTATTGCTCATTGCACGCACATAGTTTCACAACAATGCAGTAAAACAACTCTTTGACAAGAACCTTTTCTGTATTTATCATTGTGAAATGTGAGGGCATTGCATAGGAACAACCAAGCACTTGAACATGATCTTCTTCCAATAAATAGCCTGAGGATACATGTTTCATTGACTCCAAAAAGGGGAATTGCCTGCATCGTGGACGGTCCCTGGTTTTTCTAACGAAAACACAGCAGTTTAGCTTGTAGTAATAAAAATGAAATCTCAATGTAGAGCCTCTCAGCTTTCTGACAAATGATGATTGAATACAATTTACATTCACAGCTTTGCACATGTAATTGAATGGTGGGATAAATACTTACCATCCAACTGAAGCATGACGTGAATTTTAAAATGTTTTTCATTGATTCCAAGAGTCCAGAATTTGCTTCCAGAGAAATAATTTTCTTGCCTACACAAAGCAAAACAAAAAATGTCAGCTAAGACCAATGGAGAAAATACAATGCAAAAATTTAGATACTAAATTTGTTCTACTTACTTTGATTTGGTGTCTTCCAAAAATTAAAGAGTAAAGGCCTCACATGTGCTTCAATGTTTTACTAATGACATCCATTCTTAATAAAAGGTCCAAAATATGCTCAAAATTCAACACTTAGAAGGTGCTCCTTTGTCAAGAATGGCAGTATTTTTCAGCTCTTCTATAACGTACATGAGCCATAGCTTAAGCCATGCAATACATAAGAAATGTACATCCTAGGTTATGCGTAGGCACACAAATTCGCAACAATGCAGTAGCAACTAATCTGTATTAAGAACTTTTACCATACTTATCAATGTAAAATGTGAGGGTATTGCACAGAAGCAACCAGTTAGTTCAAGAAATATTTTGTACCGTATTTTGCTTGAGGATAACAGATTTAAGCACTTGCCAAAAGAGAATTGCATGGATCGAGGATGGTCTTTCGTTTCTTAACTGAAATACAAAAGATTAGTTTGTAGTAATAAAAATGCAATCTCAATGTAAAGCCTCTCAGCTTTCTGACACATGATGATTGCATATTGTCTACATTCAAAGCTTTGAAAATTTGATAGAATGCTTGATCAATTGCTTACCACCCAGTTGGAATATTGTTGTGAATTCTGTGGCAGAGCTCCCTCCTGTGGTCACAAGTGGTACTTCGGCTGATTCTCTCTGGGAGCTTCCGTTTGTGGAGGAAACTGGTAATGCTGCTTCTGAGGTTCCATTCCTCAGGTGATCTGGTGAGGTCGTTAGGTGCTTCTCTACTTAACCCCACCTAATGCTTTGATTCATGCTTCCTGTCAATGTTCCAGTGTTGGACTTGTGTTTCTCTGGATCATTCCTGTGGCCTGCTGCTCTGCATAGCTAAGTGCTTCTTTGCTATTTGTTGCTATTTTTTCTGTCCAGCTTGTCTAATTGTTTTGCTGGAAGCTCTGGGACGCAAAGGGTGTACCTCCGTGCCGTTAGTTCGGTACGGAGGGTCTTTTTGCCCCTTTGCGTGGTTTTTCTTTAGGGTTTTGTGTAGACCGCAAAGTTATCTTTCCTATCCTCGTTCTGTCTAGAATATCGGGCCTCACTTTGCTGAATCTATTTCATCCCTACGTTTGTCTTTTCATCTTACTCACAGTCATTATATGTGGGGGGCTGCCTTTTCCTTTGGGGTATTTCTCTGAGGCAAGGTAGGCTTATTCTTTCTATCTTCAGGCTAGTCAGTTTCTCAGGCTGTGCCGAGTTGCATAGGGAGCGTTAGGCGCAATCCACGGCTGCCTCTAGTTGTGTTTGGAGAGGATCAGGGATTGCGGTCTGCAGAGTTCCCACGTCTCAGAGCTCGTTCTATTATTTTGGGTTATTGTCAGATCACTGTATGTGCTCTGACCTCCATGTCCATTGTGATACTGAATTGCCTTTCATTACAGTACAGGAAGCCAAAAGTACTAATGATTCTCAATAGAGGGAAAAAAGAAGTTCTGAGACCATTTTTTTTTCTTGGCTTTGTGTTTTGTCTTTTTTTTTTTTCCCCTAGACATTTGGGTGGTTCAGTACACAGGTGTAGCGATGGACATTAGAAGTCTGTCTTCATTTGTGGATCAGCTCTCGGCAAGAGTACAAAAGATTCAAGACACTATTGATCAGAAATCTATGTTAGAACCAAGAATTCCTATTCCTGATTTGTTTTTTGGAGATAGAACTAAGTTTCTGAGTTTCAAAAATAATTGTAAGTTATTTCTGGCCTTGAAACCTCGTTCCTCTGGTGATCCAGTTCAACAGGTTTTGATTATTATTTCCTTTTTGCGCGGCGACCCTCAGGACTGGGCATTTTCTCTTGCGC
This sequence comes from Ranitomeya imitator, assembly GCF_032444005.1. NCBI lineage: Eukaryota > Metazoa > Chordata > Amphibia > Anura > Dendrobatidae > Ranitomeya > Ranitomeya imitator. The sequence goes on from NC_091288.1 coordinate 58,627,765, forward strand.
CAGGAGATCCTGCATTAAGTAATATCTTTTTTCTTTTCAACGTTCTTTTTATTGAAAGATAAACAAGTAAACATAGCAGTAAGTGAACATATCATATTGTCAGATAACAGGACATGTCATCTTATTCTTGGAACAATAAACAATGTAGAAAAAGCTCCTTTTTACAAAATAAACAGTTCCATTAAGAATGATAGCAATAGAACTAGAGTTGGAGTTTCCAACAGTATTTATGGATTTTAATAACCACACCTTAAAGTCCACTTATAGAAGTAAGAGAGATTAAGCGATAGAGAAGAGAGGAAGGGGGTATAGGGGGTTGAGAAGATAGGGTGGTGGTGGTGGGAGGGGGGGGGGAAAGAGGAGGAGCATCGTAGGCTCTGCTATTGGTCCAGTTAGCATTCCGCTACTGCAAACTTGTTGGCTGACCTAAATGTGACCCAGGGTAACCAGATTCTTTCAAATTTAGTTTGAGAGTGGTTAACTAAGACTACCAATTCAGCCATGTGGTATAATTGGTCTATTTTCTTCAATACCTGTTGGTATGTCGGAACGTTCGTGGTCTTCCAGAACATAGGAATTAACAGTTTGGCTGCAGCTAGTACGTTTTGAGCTAATATGGTGAGCCATGTACATTTAGGCCACACCGGGAAATTCAAGAGCGCTATTTCTGGGGATAATTGTATCCTCTTCCCAGTCACGTCTCTTATCAATTGTTCTATCATTGTCCAGAAACCACGAACCCTCGGACAGGACCACCAAAGGTGAAGGTATCCACCCTCTCCTGTTTCACATCTCCAGCAGTTATCATGTGTGCTCAGCCTCCAGATCCGAAGCTGTGTTTGTGAGATATACCATCTGGAGATGATCTTATATGAGTTTTCCTGGGTTTTAACACAGCTTGTGGGGCCGTGTGAGTATTTATAAATGTGCATTACTTGCGCCTGGGTGAAGATGCATCCTAATTCTTTTTCCCAGCTTAAAATATATGCTCTCTTGAGACTTAGTTCGTCTATTATAAGTGCTTGATAGATTGTAGAGAGAACTTTAGTGGGTTTGGATGATCTAGCACATAATGTTTCAAACGAGGTAAGCTTGCGTGTAGTATCTGAGAAATACTTTATTTTTTTCAGCGTTTCTTTAAGCGCAGAGTACTCTAGAAAATTAAGATTTGTCAGGTCAGGTCTTTCGCGTAATTCTGCTAACGTGAGAAGCGTTCCTTTACATATCATTTGTTCTATTGGGTAGTTTGAAGCTCGTTTCCCGGTTGTATTCATTACAACGTCGGAGAGGGTTAACAGTGGTGAAGATGGGGGTGAGAGGATATTGTACGTTTTCGACCATATTTTTATGAGTGTGCGTGTGAGCGGGTTAGGGTAGGGAGGGAGTGGTCGCTCCCCCACGGCAGTTAATAGAAATGGTCTGAGAGGGTAGGGTGAAATTCCTTTTTCTATGTCTACTGCTATGCTACTTTGGGATTGTCTGATTAAACCGACGGATCTGGATAGTACTGCGGCGTAGTAGTATTTCTTTATGTCCGGGGCTCCCATCCCCCCCTTGTTCCTGGGTAACGTCAGTGTGCGGAAGGCTATACGCGGTTTCAAACTTTTCCAGATATATTTAGAAAACAATGAATTTACTTTAGATAAAAAGGAAGACGGTACATGTATGGGCAGTACTTGGAACATATATATAAATTTGGGCAGTATCAAACTTTTTATTAAGTTTTTTCTCCCTGTCCAAGAGAGATACGGGTCCCTCCAGGATTGGATATTTGTAGCTGCTTGTTTGAGCAGGGGGTAGTAGTTGAGTTCCAAGAGCTCTTTATCTGTTCTTCCTATCTTGATTCCTAGGTAATTAATACACCTTTTGGGCCATGTAAATGGGTATGTGCTTTTCGCTTTTTTGAGAATATTTTGTGGGATATTTAAGTCTAGTGCCTCAGATTTAGACATGTTAACCTTAAAGTTTGATATATCTCCGAATCTATTCAAAATCTCCAAGAGGGCGGCCAATCCCCCCAGGGGTCTGGTTATCAGGACCAGGAGGTCGTCGGCAAAGGCCGCAGTTTTATGATGCGTTCCCCCTATTCTGATGCCTTCTATTTCTTGGCACTGTTGTATAGTGGCCAGTAGCGGTTCCATTGTTAGCACGAATAACAAAGGGGATAGCGGACATCCCTGCCGTGTTCCATTTCTAATGTAAAATCTGTCAGTCACTGAGCAGTTAATTTTAATGCGAGCTGATGGGTCTCTATACATCTTCATTATAGTGGAAATCAGTTGGCTCGGAAAACCAAAACTCCTCATTGTCTCTTCTAGATAAGTCCAGTCCACCCTGTCAAAGGCCTTTTCCGCATCTGTTCCCAAAAGGACCAGAGGGAGTCTGCTTTTCTTCGCATAGTGCATAAGATGCAATATTTTGTGTGTGTTGTCTTTCCCCTCTCTTCCTCCCACAAATCCTGTCTGGTTTAGGGAAATTATCGTCGGCAAGAATTCAGCCACCCTGTGAGCTAATAGACTGGCAAATATTTTCAGATCTACATTCAGTAGTGAGATTGGTCTATAACTACTACAGAGCTCCTGATCTTTACCCTCTTTGTGGATTAAAGAGATTCGTGCTTCCAGTGTTTGTGTGGGGAAACAGTCGTCCCTTTGTATATCATTGTACATTCTCAGCAGGTGTGGGAGGAGAGTGGATGAGAAGTATTTATAATAGGTTATTGGAAGTCCATCCGGACCGGGAGCTTTACCAGGCCGGCACCTCGACAGGGTGGACTGGAGTTCCTTCATGCTAAAAGGACTGGTCAAATGGCACCTCTGTAATTCTGTCAATTGGGGTAGGTTCAGGCGTGTCAAGAAGGCTCTGATATCATGTCTCCTTTTTAGGTTTTCTGGATCTGATTCAGTTGGGCGTAGATTGTATAATTGTTTGTAGTAGTTTAAAAACTCTGCTTCTATTTGTGAGTAGTTGTGTGTGCTTTGTCCGTTAGGTGTTTTTATGGCATGTATATACGTACGGGTCTGTCTATGTCTTATCCTGGATAGCATGAGTTTAGAAGCCTTATCACCGTGCACAAACATCCTGTTACGCCAAGAAGCATACCATTTTGCTGATTTTTTATTTAGTATATCTTTCAATTCCTGTCGTTTTATCATCAGTGCAGACATCACCTGTGTATTTGTTTGTTTTTTATGCTGTTTTTCCAAGGAATGTATTTCATTGTAGAGCTCTGTAATTTCCTGCTGCCTTTTTTTGTTTAGGTATGAGGAAACTGAAATAAGCTCCCCCCTGATGACTGATTTATGTGCTTCCCAGATCACCGGTGTCGATACTTCCCCTGTGTCATTGTGTTCAAAATATTGTGTAATAACTTTGGCAATACGTGCGTGTATTTTAGGGCAAGTTAGTATTGATTCGTTTAGTTGCCATATCCTGTTAGTTTGGAAGGGTTTCGCTAGTGTTATTTGTATTGTAACCACCGAGTGGTCCGAATATATGTTAGGGAGAATATTAGCAGTGTGTGCATTGGAGAAAAGTTGCCTGGGGATAAATATATAGTCCAGCCGATGATACGTTCTGTGGGGATGGGAATAGTAGGAGTAGTCACGGTCTGTCGGGTGTAGGTATCTCCAAACATCAATCATCTGCATAGTACTGAGTTGAATTTTAATTCTAGCGAGATCCTTAAGGGATATAGCACTTTTCCTCGATGTGGTGTCTAATATGGGCTCTAGCGCGATATTTAGGTCACCTCCTATGATAAGAGTTCCTTCCCTGAAGTTGTCTATTACCCTAAGCGTTCTCAGTATCCATTTCAGATGCTTTTTATTGGGAGCATATAGGCTACAAATTGTTATTAGATTCCCAGCAAGGAGACCCTTAACTAATATGTATCGACCACAAGGGTCTTTTAGAATTTTATGAGTTTGGAAGGGTATTCCTCTAGCTATTGCAATCGATACTCCTCTTGAGCCCACTTGTGTTGTGGTGGCGTGAAACCATGTATCATAGTAATTTTTTTCAAAGCTGGGTAACTTTTCGGGTTTAAAATGAGTTTCTTGTATCATTAAAACATCAGCTTTCTGCTTTTTAAGATGATCTAGTGTGTGCCGTCTAGGTACTGGTGAGTTAAGCCCATTTACATTAAGAGAGGCGAATGTTATTACCTTATCATGTGTAGCCATTGGAGGTAGATTGGTGTCGCAATTGGAGATGTCGTCCGGAAGCCCACAGGAGTTCAAGATGACCCACGATGCAAGGGGAGTTGTGGTGGGGGAAGGGATGGGTAGGGGAAGAAAGGGTATTAGTCAGAGAGGGATAGAGAAAGAAGATTTGATTAAGCTTTTTGAAAAACAAGTCTAATGCCAAACATACAGTATAAGTCATGGTTTAGCACAGTAACTATGCCATCCAGAGAGAGAACATCATGAGGTTATTTTTACCTCAAACCAACCCAAAAAAAAAAAAAAAAAAACTGTAACAAAGGGGTCATATCCGGTGACATGACTCTAACAAAAACTAACTAACAGTTCGTTGGTGTCTTCCGGGTTGGTGCAAGACATGTGGAATAGAGTATTTCCATAGGATCAACGCAATGTATTGGGGCCAATGAGGGACGTCCCTTCATCCCACTTCCTCCTCTGCACCTTTTGAAGATGGTGATTTAGTAGATTTCTTTTTCTGCCTCTGAGATTTTGGGGTTCCAGCTAGTTGCCACGGAGTTGGGTTCATCAGTGGGAGTTGTTGGGAGGCTGCATGGAAGAGTTCTAGGTCTGGATATGTCTCCATAGGAATATCTAGAGCTTTGCAAATCTCTTTAATCTCCGGAGATGTTCTAGCCTGGAACTTTCTGTCGCCTGCCGTGATAAAGATCCCAAACGGGAACAGCCAGCGGAAGCGGTGCCCCTTTTTGAGAAGGGCTTCTGTGAATGGTTTTAGGAGTCTGCGTTTTTTAAGGGTGGTGGCAGATAGGTCTTGGAAAAGTCTTATTTGTGAATCTTCATATTTGACTTCCTGGGTTTCCCGCGCTCTGCGGAGGATTAAGTCTTTTGTTCTATAGTCTAGAAAGCGACAGATCACATCCCTTGGGGGGTCCCCCTGTTTGGGTTTGGGTCGGAGAGACCTATGTACTCTTATGATCTCTATATCATGTGGGTCGTCTTCTAGTAATAATTTGTTAAATATCTCAGTTGAGGCTTTAGTTAATGCTTCAAATGCCACCGACTCCGGTAGGCCCTTGACACGAATATTGTTCCGTCTCTCCCGATTTTCGTGGTCTTCTAGGGTGGAATGGATGGAGTGGATTTGGTGTTCATGTTCATTTAGGCAGCTGAGCAAATTGTTGGTCTGTTGTGATAATGTTGTTTGAGATGTTTCGACTAACTCAATTCTGTGACCCTGTTGTGTTAGGTCTTGCTTTATCTCTGCTAGCTCTCTGCTTACGGGCTCCATAGCCTGTGCTAGGATCCTTTTAATGAAGGAGCGGGTCACCAGTTTCTCTTTTAAAGTGCTACCTCTGTCAGAGTCACTTTCGAGATCTGAGTCCGTGTCTTCCTCCACTTGAGAGTCAAACAGTTTTGTAGCTTTGTCATGGTCCGAATAAGTTGTTTGCTTTTTTAAAAAGTTGTCTACATCGGCTTGCGTGACCGATTTAGAGACCTTAGATGATCCTTTTGGTGTCTTTGTTCCAGATTTCCCCATGTCTTTAATGAGGTTTTCCTTTGGGTTTTGTAAAATAGATATTATTCTACCCCTGCTGGCAGTATAGCAGGTTCAGCACTGCATTTTGATTTCCCCACTAGTTTGTATGAAAGATAAGCTCACTGCTTCAATTGTAGTCAGTAATTACAAGTCTGTCCCAGTAGTTGTATATTTATAGTATTCACAGGTCTGGATATCAGAAAGCTGTTATTTCGTGAATGAGCACTAGATGGCAGCAGGAGGCCTTAGAATTGCGTTTAGGACTGTGTTAGGTCTTTTGCTTGTAAAGTTCGCAGGAGTTGTCTCACAGTGGCTTTACAGTGCTTTTAGTTATAATAGTCAAAGTATTGAATTCTCAGTTTATGTGGCTTAATGGGCATTTGTTTCAAGTAGGCTGCTTATTATATTAGGCATCCAGGTACATTAATGGCTCTATGGTGGTAGAGTACAATATAGGGGCCAGTGCTTGTCAAGCTGTGTCCTTGGCTGGAAGCTCTTTTTCAGCTATTAAATGCTGGAGCTGATGTGGATAGGGATCATATGAACACGGCGGGTAGGGGGTAATATGGCTTGAGCCCCTATACAGCAATCCCCAGTGCGCTGCAGGATAGATTAGATGTTGGTAGGCTGTGAGCTATTGTCCCCTCAGTCTTGGGGTTGTCAGCCACAGCCGCTTTGCAGCTATTATGACCCTGCTGTGAGCTTCTGAGTGGTGGGCCCGGTATCTCTTACCTCGCTTCAGGAGGTCACTGCCTTAGCTGTTAGTGTCCGGGGTTGGTACTTCGGCTGGGTCCGGCCACCACCGAGCACCGAGTGGCCCCGCGTCCGCTGCAGGCGTAGGTCGTCCGCTCCAGACGGCGCTGGGACCGGAGTTTCCCAAGGGAATCCGGCTGCCGCCGTCTCAGGGCCGCCGATCACCCCTCGATCCGCTCACCGCCCCTCCGCCTGGATTCCCGGGCGCCCCTTCGCTCCAGCTCCCGCCGGCGGCCGGGTGATCTCACTCCACTCTCCGACAGTGAGCTCCCTTATCTAAGCCGTGCTTTACGGCCGCTATGCCTGGCGGTCGCTGGGGGAGCGGCGCTCCGGTCCGACGATCCAGCCGCCGCGGCCTCCTCTCATATCCCCGCCAGAAGGCAGGGGACGGGGGACGATCAGCGCCGACCGGCACTCAACGACTCACCCCTCCAGCAGGGCCGGGGGAAGGGATGTGTCCTCTAGGCCGGACGCAGGCAGCAGGCGGGAGATCGCTCAGCCCGCGATCCCGGTTCCCCCACAGGTCACCTCGATGAAGGGGGTTATTCTCCTCTAGGGATTCCGGGGCGCGGGTATAAGTCTCACTGATGCTCGTGGTGAGGGGTCTTCTGTCCAGGGGTCCACGCAGCAAGAAGGGCCAGAAGATCATGTGCCGCCGCAGATTTCAGGCCTCAGGCTCCAGGCCCGCATGTAGGTCACTGGCCCTCCTCCTGTCTGCACTCACTGACCTGGCCAATATGGTCGAAATAGATATCTAGGGCCTGCAGGCAGTTTTATTGTATGTTTAAATGAGGCGGATTATGTCTCTGGATGAATAGATTGTGCAGATTGAATCTGTTGTTGGAGGAGCTCAGAGAATGTGCGTCCTGCTCCTTCTGCAGCTAGCCACGCCCCGGCATTAAGTAATATCAATGCGTTTTTCCTGGCGCTCGGATTGCTGTACGATGAGCCTAATTCAGTGGATCAGGCAGAAAAGAATTTGCTGGCTCTTTGTCAGGGTCAGGATGAGATAGAGGTATATTGCCAGAAATTTAGAAAATGGTCAGTGCTCACTCAATGGAATGAATCTGCGCTGGCAGCTATGTTCAGAAAGGATCTCTCTGAAGCCCTTAAGGATGTCATGGTGGGATTTCCTATGCCTGCTGGTTTGAATGAGTCTATGTCTTTGGCTATTCAGATCGGTTGACGCTTGCGTGAGCGTAAATCTGTGCACCATTTGGCGGTATTACCTGAGCTTAAACCTGAGCCTATGCAGTGCGATAGGACTTTGACCAGAGTTGAACGGCAAGAACACAGACGTCTGAATGGGCTGTGTTTCTACTGTGGTGATTCCACTCATGCTATTTCTGATTGTCCTAAGCGCACTAAGCGGTTCGCTAGGTTTGCCACCATTGGTACAGTACAGTCAAAATTTCTTCTGTCTGTTACCTTGATCTGCTCTTTGTCATCATATTCTGTCTTGGCGTTTGTGGATTCAGGCGCTGCTCTGAATTTGATGGACTTGGAATATGCTAAGCGTTGTGGGTTTTTCTTGGAGCCCTTGCAGTGTCCTATTCCATTGAGAGGTATTGATGCTACGCCTTTGGCCAAGAATAAGCCTCAATACTGGACCCAGCTGACCATGTGCATGGCTTCTGCACATCAGGAGGATATTCGCTTTCTGGTGTTGCATAATCTGCATGATGTGGTCGTGTTGGGGTTGCCATGGCTACAAGCCCATAATCCAGTATTGGATTGGAAATCCATGTCGGTGTCCAGCTGTGGTTGTCAGGGGGTACATGGTGATGTTCCATTTTTGTCAATTTCGTCATCCACCCCTTCTGAGGTTCCAGAGTTCTTGTCTGATTACCGGGATGTATTTGATGAGCCCAAGTCCGATGCCCTACCTCCGCATAGGGATTGTGATTGTGCTATCAATTTGATTCCTGGTGCTAAATTCCCAAAAGGTCGACTGTTTAATTTATCCGTGCCTGAGCACACCGCTATGCGCAGTTATGTGAAGGAATCCCTGGAGAAGGGGCATATTCGCCCATCATCATCGCCATTAGGAGCAGGGTTCTTTTTTGTAGCCAAAAAGGATGGTTCGCTGAGACCTTGTATAGATTATCGCCTTCTTAATAAGATCACTGTTAAATTTCAGTACCCCTTGCCTTTGTTATCTGATTTGTTTGCTCGGATTAAGGGGGCTAGTTGGTTCACCAAGATTGATCTTCGTGGTGCGTATAATCTGGTGCGAATCAGGCGAGGCGATGAATGGAAAACTGCATTTAATACGCCCGAGGGTCATTTTGAGTATCTAGTGATGCTATTCGGACTTGCCAATGCTCCATCAGTGTTTCAGTCCTTTATGCATGACATCTTCCGAGAGTACCTGGATAAATTCCTGATTGTGTACTTGGATGACATTTTGATCTTCTCGGATGATTGGGAGTCTCATGTGAAACAGGTCAGAACGGTTTTTCAGGTCCTGCGTGCTAATTCTTTGTTTGTGAAGGGATCAAAGTGTCTCTTTGGTGTGCAGAAGGTTTCATTTTTGGGGTTCATCTTTTCCCCTTCTACTATCGAGATGGATCCTGTTAAGGTCCAAGCCATCCATAATTGGACTCAGCCGACATCTCTGAAAAGTCTGCAAAAGTTCCTGGGCTTTGCTAATTTTTATCGTCGCTTCATCTGCAATTTTTCTAGTATTGCCAAACCATTGACCGATTTGACCAAGAAGGGTGCTGATTTGGTCGATTGGTCTTCTGCTGCTGTGGAAGCTTTTCAAGAGTTGAAGCGTCGTTTTTCTTCTGCGCCTGTGTTGTGTCAACCTGATGTTTCTCTTCCGTTCCAGGTCGAGGTTGATGCTTCTGAGATTGGAGCAGGGGCTGTTTTGTCGCAGAGATGTTCTGATTGTTCAGTGATGAAACCATGCGCTTTTTTTCCAGGAAGTTTTCGCCTGCTGAGCAAAATTATGATGTGGGCAACCGAGAGTTGCTGGCCATGAAGTGGGCATTCGAGGAGTGGCGTCATTGGCTTGAAGGAGCTAAGCATCGCGTGGTGGTATTGACTGATCATAAAAACCTGACTTATCTCGAGTCTGCTAAGCGTTTGAATCCTAGACAGGCTCGTTGGTCGCTGTTTTTCGCCCGTTTTGACTTTGTGATTTTGTACCTTCCGGGCTCTAAAAATGTGAAGGCGGATGCTCTGTCTAGGAGTTTTGTGCCCGACTCTCCGGGTTTATCTGAGCCGGCGGGTATCCTCAAGGAAGGAGTAATTGTGTCTGCCATCTCCCCTGATTTGCGGCAGGTGCTGCAAAAATTTCAGGCTAATAAACCTGATCGTTGTCCAGCGGAGAAACTGTTTGTCCCGGATAGGTGGACAAATAAAGTGATCTCTGAGGTTCATTGTTCGGTGTTGGCTGGTCATCCTGGAATCTTTGGTACCAGAGAGTTAGTGGCTAGATCCTTTTGGTGGCCATCTCTGTCGCGGGATGTGCATTCTTTTGTGCAGTCCTGTGGGATTTGTGCTCGGGCTAAGCCCTGCTGTTCTCGTGCCAGTGGGTTGCTTTTGCCCTTGCCGGTCCCGAAGAGACCTTGGACACATATCTCTATGGATTTTATTTCAGATCTTCCCGTCTCTCAAAAGATGTCAGTCATTTGGGTGGTCTGTGATCGCTTTTCTAAGATGGTCCATCTGGTACCCTTGTCCAAGTTGCCTTCCTCCTCTGATTTGGTGCCATTGTTCTTCCAGCATGTGGTTCGTTAGCATGGCATTCCAGAGAATATCGTTTCTGACAGAGTTTCCCAGTTTGTTTCGAGGTTTTGGCAAGCCTTTTGTGGTAGGATGGGCATTGACTTGTCTTTTTCCTCGGCTTTTCATCCTCAGACTAATGGCCAGACCGAACGAACCAATCAGACCTTGGAAACCTATCTGAGATGCTTTGTTTCTGCTGATCAGGATGACTGGGTGTCCTTTTTGCCTTTGGCTGAGTTCGCCCTTAATAATCGGGCCAGCTCGGCTACCTTGGTTTCGCCATTTTTCTGCAATTCTGGGTTCCATCCTCGTTTCTCTTCAGGACAGGTTGAGTCTTCGGACTGTCCTGGTGTGGATACTGTGGTGGACAGGTTGCAGCAGATTTGGACTCATGTAGTGGACAATTTGACCTTGTCCCAGGAGAAGGCTCAATGTTTCGCTAATCGCAGACGCCGTGTGGGTCCCCGACTTCGTGTTGGGGATCTGGTTTGGTTATCTTCTCGTCATATTCCTATGAAGGTTTCCTCTCCGAAGTTTAAGCCTCGTTTCATTGGTCCTTATAGGATTTCTGAGGTTATTAATCCTGTGTCTTTTCGTCTGACCCTCCCAGATTCTTTTTTCATACATAACGTCTTCCATAGGTCATTGTTGCGGAGATACGTGGCACCTATGGTTCCATCTGTTGACCCTCCTGCCCCGGTTTTGGTGGAGGGGGAATTGGAGTATATTGTGGAGAAGATTTTGGATTCTCGTGTTTCAAGACGGAAACTCCAGTATCTGGTTAAATGGAAGGGTTATGCTCAGGAGGATAATTCCTGGGTTTTTGCCTCTGATGTCCATGCTCCCGATCTTGTTCGTGCCTTTCATGTGGCTCATCCTGGTCGGCCTGGGGGCTCTGGTGAGGGTTCGGTGACCCCTCCTCAAGGGGGGGGGGTACTGTTGTGAATTCTGTGGCAGAGCTCCCTCCTGTGGTCACAAGTGGTACTTCGGCTGATTCTCTCTGGGAGTTTCCGTTTGTGGAGGAAACTGGTATTGCTGCTTCTGAGGTTCTCTACTTAACCCCACCTAATGCTTTGATTCATGCTTCCTGTCAATGTTCCAGTGTTGGACTTGTGTTTCTCTGGATCATTCCTGTGGCCTGCTGCTCTGCATAGCTAAATGCTTCTTTGCTATTTGTTGCTATTTTTTCTGTCCAGCTTGTCTAATTGTTTTGCTGGAAGCTCTGGGACGCAAAGGGTGTACCTCCGTGCCGTTAGTTCGGTACGGAGGGTCTTTTTGCCCCTTTGCGTGGTTTTTCTTTAGGGTTTTGTGTAGACCGCAAAGTTATCTTTCCTATCCTCGTTCTGTCTAGAATATCGGGCCTCACTTTGCTGAATCTATTTCATCCCTACGTTTGTCTTTTCATCTTACTCACAGTCATTATATGTGGGGGGCTGCCTTTTCCTTTGGGGTATTTCTCTGAGGCAAGGTAGGCTTATTCTTTCTATCTTCAGGCTAGTCAGTTTCTCAGGCTGTGCCGAGTTGCATAGGGAGCGTTAGGCGCAATCCACGGCTGCCTCTAGTTGTGTTTGGAGAGGATCAGGGATTGCGGTCTGCAGAGTTCCCATGTCTCAGAGCTCGTTCGATTATTTTGGGTTATTGTCAGATCACTGTATGTGCTCTGACCTCCATGTCCATTGTGATACTGAATTGCCTTTCATTACAGAATATGACCTGAATTCTTCAATGTCTTCCTAGGAATCCAATAGTCCAGGAACCGCTTCCAGGTAAGTAATAGGATCTTCCTGTTCTACAAAAAAGCAAAACCAAAAAATATATTTGGACAAAAAGGGAAGATTATATCCAAACATTTAAATATTACATTAGTTCTATTTACCTTGATTTGTCCTTTTTTTAAAAAAATGTTCAATAAAATCCACACATCTTCTTGAAGGTTCTTCTGATTGAAACTTTTCTTGATGGAAGGTCAAAAGCGACGTCGTAATCCAATATTCAAAAGATGACCCTTTGACAAAAGCAGAAGATCCTTTCCAAGGTTCTTCTATAACATGCATTAGCTATGTCATGGCTCATGCAATGAGCAAAAAGTTATTGCTCATAGCTCTGTGCATGCACATAGTTTCACAACAATGCAGTAAAACAACTCTTTGACAAGAACCTTTTCTGCATTTATCATTGTGAAATGTGAGGGCATTGCATAGGAACAACCAAGCACTTGAACATGATCTTCTTCCAATAAATAGCCTGAGGATACATGTTTCATTGACTCCAAAAAGGGGAATTGCCTGTATCGTGGACAGTCCCTTGTTTTTCTAACGAAAACACAGCATTTTAGCTTGTAGTAATAAAAATTAAATCTCAATGTAGAGCCTCTCTGCTTTCTGACAAATGATGATTGAATACAATTTACATTCACAGCTTTGCACATGTAATTGAATGGTGGGATAAATACTTACCATCCAACTGAAGCATAACGTGAATTTTAAAATGTTTTTCATTGATTCCAAGAGTCCAGAATTTGCTTCCAGAGAAATAATTTTCTTGCCTACACAAAGCAAAACAAAAAATGCCAGCTAAGACCAATAGAGAAAATACAATGCAAAAATTGAAATTCTAAATTTGTTCTACATACTTTGATTTGGTTTCTTCCAAAAATTAAAGAGTAAAGGCCTCACATGTTCTTCAATGTTTTACTAATGGCATCCATTCTTGATAGAAGGTCCAAAATATCCTCAAAATTCAACACTTAGAAGGTGCTCCTTTGTCAAGAATGGCAGTATTTTTTCAGCTCTTCTACAAACCATGAGCCATAGCTTAAGCCATGCAATACGTAAGAAATGTACATCCTAGGTTATGCGTAGGCACACAAATTCTCAACAATGCAGTAGCAACTAATCTGTATTAAGAACTTTTACCGTACTTATCATTGTAAAATGTGAGGGTATGCACAGAAGCAACCAGTTAGTTCAAGAAATATTTCGTACCGTATTTTGCTTGAGGATAACAGATTTAGGCACCTGCCAAAAGAGAATTGCATGGATCGAGGATGGTCTTTCGTTTCTTAACTGAAATACAAAAGATTAGTTTGTAGTAATAAAAATGCAATCTAATTGTAAAGCCTCTCAGCTTTCTGACACATGATGATTGCATATTGTCTACATTCAAAGCTTTGAAAATTTGATAGAATGCTTGATCAATTGCTTACCACCCAGTTGGAATATGACCTGAATTCTTCAATGTCTTCCTAGAAATCCAATAGTCCAGGAACCGCTTCCAGGTAAGTAATAGGATCTTCCTGTTCTACAAAAAAGCAAAACCAAAAAATATATTTGGACAAAAAGGGAAGATTATATCCAAACATTTAAATATTACATTAGTTCTTGTTATCTTGATTTGTTCTTTTTTTAAAAAATGTTCAATAAAATCCACACATCTTCTTGAAGGTTCTTCTGATTGAAACTTTTCTTGATGGAAGGTCCAAAGCGACGTCGTAATCCAATATTCAAAAGATGACGCTTTGACAAAAGCAGAACATCCTTTCCAAGGTTCTTCTATAACATGCATTAGCTATGCTATGGCTCGTGCAATGAGCAAAAAGTTATTGCTCATTGCACGCACATAGTTTCACAACAATGCAGTAAAACAACTCTTTGACAAGAACCTTTTCTGCATTTATCATTGTGAAATGTGAGGGCATTGCATAGGAACAACCAAGCACTTGAACATGATCTTCTTCCAAAAAATAGCCTGAGGATACATGTTTCATTGACTCCAAAAAGAGGAATTGCCTGTATCGTGGACGGTCCCTTGTTTTTCTAATGAAAACACAGCAGTTTAGCTTGTAGTAATAAAAATGAAATCTCAATGTAGAGCCTCTCAGCTTTCTGACAAATGATGATTGAATACAATTTACATTCACAGCTTTGCACATGTAATTGAATGGTGGGATAAATACTTACCATCCAACTGAAGCATAACGTGAATTTTAAAATGTTTTTCATTGATTCCAAGAGTCCAGAATTTGCTTCCAGAGAAATAATTTTCTTGCCTACACAAAGCAAAACAAAAAATGTCAGCTAAGACCAATGGAGAAAATACAATGCAAAAATTTAGATACTAAATTTGTTCTACTTACTTTGATTTGGTGTCTTCCAAAAATTAAAGAGTAAACGCCTCACATGTGCTTCAATGTTTTACTAATGGCATCCATTCTTGATAAAAGGTCCAAAATATCCTCAAAATTCAACACTTAGAAGGTGCTCCTTTGTCAAGAATGGCAGTATTTTTTCAGCTGTTCTATAACGTACATGAGCCATAGCATAAGCCATGCAATACGTAAGAAATGTACATCCTAGGTTATGCGTAGGCACACAAATTCTCAACAATGCAGTAGCAACTAATCTGTATTAAGAACTTTTACCGTACTTATCAATGTAAAATGTGAGGGTATTGCACAGAAGCAACCAGTTAGTTCAAGAAATATTTTGTACCGTATTTTGCTTGAGGATAACAGATTTAAGCACCTGCCAAAAGAGAATTGCATGGATAGAGGATGGTCTTTCGTTTCTTAACTGAAATACAAAAGATTAGTTTGTAGTAATAAAAATGCAATCTCAATATAAAGCCTCTCAGCTTTCGTACACATGATGATTGCATATTGTCTACATTCAAATCTTTGAAAATTTGATAGAATGCTTGATCAATTGCTTACCACCCAGTTGGAATATGACCTGAATTCTTCAATGTCTTCCTAGGAATCCAATGGTCCAGGAACCGCTTCCAGGTAAGTAATAGGATCTTCCTGTTCTACAAAAAAGCAAAACCAAAAAATATATTTGGACAAAAAGGGAACATTATATCCAAACATTTAAATATTACATTAGTTCTACTTACCTTGATTTTTTTTTTTTTTTTAAAGTGTTCAATTAAATCCACACATCTTCTTGAAGGTTCTTCTGATTGAAACTTTTCTTGATGGAAGGTCAAAAGAGAAGTCGTAATCCAATATTCAAAAGATGATCCTTTGACAAAAGCAGAAGATCCTTTCCAAGGTTCTTCTATAACATGCATTAGCTATGTCATGGCTCATGCAATGAGCAAAAAGTTATTGCTCATAGCTCTGTGCATGCACATAGTTTCACAACAATGCAGTAAAACAAGTCTTTGACAAGAACCTTTTCTGCATTTAACATTGTGAAATGTGTGGGCATTGCATAGGAACAACCAAGCACTTGAACATGATCTTCTTCCAATAAATAGCCTGAGGATACATGTTTCATTGACTCCAAAAATGGGAATTGCCTGTATCGTGGACGGTCCCTTGTTTTTCTAATGAAAACACAGCAGTTTAGCTTGTAGTAATAAAAATGAAATCTCAATGTAGAGTCTCTGAGCTTTCTGACAAATGATGATTGAATATAATTTACATTCACAGCTTTGCACATGTAATTGAATGGTGGGATAAATACTTACCATCCAACTAAAGCATAACGTGAATTTTAAAATGTTTTTCATTGATTCCAAGAGTCCAGAATTTGCTTTCAGAGAATTAATTTAGTAGCCTACACAAAGCAAAACATAAAATGTCAGCTAAGACCAATGGAGAAAATACAGTGCAAAAATTGAAATACTAAATTTGTTTTACTTACTTTGATTTGGTGTCTTCCAAAAATTAAAGAGTAAAGGCCTCACATGTTCTTCAATGTTTTACTAATGGCATCCATTCTTGATAGAAGGTCCAAAATATCCTCAAAATTCAACACTTAGAAGGTGCTCCTTTGTCAAGAATGGCAGTATTTTTTCAGCTCTTCTACAAAGTGCGTGAGCCATAGCTTAAGCCATGCAATACGTAAGAAATGTACATCCTAGGTTATGCGTAGGCACACAAATTCACAACAATGCAGTAGCAACTAATCTGTATTAAGAACTTTTACCGTACTTATCATTGTAAAATGTGAGGGTATTGCACAGAAGCAACCAGTTAGTTCAAGAAATATTTCGTACCGTATTTTGCTTGAGGATAACAGATTTAAGCACCTGCGAAAAGAGAATTGCATGGATCGAGGATGGTCTTTCGTTTCTTAACTGAAATACAATAGATTAGTTTGTAGTAATAAAAATGCAATCTCAATGTAAAGCCTCTCAGCTTTCTGACACATGATGATTGCATATTGTCTACATTCAAAGCTTTGAAAATTTGATAGAATGCTTGATCAATTGCTTACCACCCAGTTGGAATATGACCTGAATTCTTCAATATCTTCCTAGAAATCCAATAGTCCAGGAACTGCTTCCAGGTAAGTAATAGGATCTTCCTGTTCTACAAAAAAGCAAAACCAAAAAATATATTTGGACAAAAAGGGAAGATTATATCCAAACATTTAAATATTACATTAGTTCTTGTTATCTTGATTTGTTCTTTTTTTTAAAAATGTTCAATAAAATCCACACGTCTTCTTGAAGGTTCTTCTGATTGAAACTTTTCTTGATGGAAGGTCCAAAGCGACGTCGTAATCCAATATTCAAAAGATGACGCTTTGACAAAAGCAGAACATCCTTTCCAAGGTTCTTCTATAACATGCATTAGCTATGCTATGGCTCGTGCAATGAGCAAAAAGTTATTGCTCATTGCACGCACATAGTTTCACAACAATGCAGTAAAACAACTCTTTGACAAGAACCTTTTCTGCATTTATCATTGTGAAATGTGAGGGCATTGCATAGGAACAACCAAGCACTTGAACATGATCTTCTTTCAAGAAATAGCCTGAGGATACATGTTTCATTGACTCCAGAAAGAGGAATTGCCTGTATCGTGGACGGTCCCTTGTTTTTCTAATGAAAACACAGCAGTTTAGCTTGTAGTAATAAAAATGAAATCTCAACGTAGAGCCTCTCAGCTTTCTGACAAATGATGATTGAATACAATTTACATTCACAGCTTTGCACATGTAATTGAATGGTGGGATAAATACTTACCATCCAACTGAAGCATAACGTGAATTTTAAAATGTTTTTCATTGATTCCAAGAGTCCAGAATTTGCTTCCAGAGAAATAATCTTCTTGCCTACACAAAGCAAAACAAAAAATATCAGCTAAGACCAATGCAAATACAATGCAAAAATTTAGATACTAAATTTGTTCTACTTACTTTGATTTGGTGTCTTCCAAAAATTAAAGAGTAAACGCCTCACATGTGCTTCAATGTTTTACTAATGGCATCCATTCTTGATAAAAGGTCCAAAATATCCTCAAAATTCAACACTTAGAAGGTGCTCCTTTGTCAAGAATGGCAGTATTTTTTCAGCTGTTCTATAACGTACATGAGCCATAGCATAAGCCATGCAATACGTAAGAAATGTACATCCTAGGTTATGCGTAGGCACACAAATTCTCAACAATGCAGTAGCAACTAATCTGTATTAAGAACTTTTACCGTACTTATCAATGTAAAATGTGAGGGTATTGCACAGAAGCAACCAGTTAGTTCAAGAAATATTTTGTACCGTATTTTGCTTGAGGATAACAGATTTAAGCACCTGCCAAAAGAGAATTGCATGGATAGAGGATGGTCTTTCGTTTCTTAACTGAAATACAAAAGATTAGTTTGTAGTAATAAAAATGCAATCTCAATATAAAGCCTCTCAGCTTTCGTACACATGATGATTGCATATTGTCTACATTCAAATCTTTGAAAATTTGATAGAATGCTTGATCAATTGCTTACCACCCAGTTGGAATATGACCTGAATTCTTCAATGTCTTCCTAGGAATCCAATGGTCCAGGAACCGCTTCCAGGTAAGTAATAGGATCTTCCTGTTCTACAAAAAAGCAAAACCAAAAAATATATTTGGACAAAAAGGGAACATTATATCCAAACATTTAAATATTACATTAGTTCTACTTACCTTGATTTGTTTTTGTTTTTTTTAAAGTGTTCAATTAAATCCACACATCTTCTTGAAGGTTCTTCTGATTGAAACTTTTCTTGATGGAAGGTCAAAAGAGAAGTCGTAATCCAATATTCAAAAGATGATCCTTTGACAAAAGCAGAAGATCCTTTCCAAGGTTCTTCTATAACATGCATTAGCTATGTCATGGCTCATGCAATGAGCAAAAAGTTATTGCTCATAGCTCTGTGCATGCACATAGTTTCACAACAATGCAGTAAAACAACTCTTTGACAAGAACCTTTTCTGCATTTAACATCGTGAAATGTGTGGGCATTGCATAGGAACAACCAAGCACTTGAACATGATCTTCTTCCAATAAATAGCCTGAGGATACATGTTTCATTGACTCCAAAAAGGGGAATTGCCTGTATCGTGGACGGTCCCTTGTTTTTCTAATGAAAACACAGCAGTTTAGCTTGTAGTAATAAAAATGAAATCTCAATGTAGAGTCTCTGAGCTTTCTGACAAATGATGATTGAATATAATTTACATTCACAGCTTTGCACATGTAATTGAATGGTGGGATAAATACTTACCATCCAACTAAAGCATAACGTGAATTTTAAAATGTTTTTCATTGATTCCAAGAGTCCAGAATTTGCTTTCAGAGAATTAACTTTCTTGCCTACACAAAGCAAAACAAAAAATAGGGATTTTTGTGTACTCACCGTAAAATCCTTTTCTCCGAGCCATTCATTGGGGGACACAGACCATGGGTGTATGCTGCTGCCACCAGGAGGCTGACACTAAGTAATACAAAGAAAAAGTTAGCTCCTCCCCTGCAGTATACACCCTCCTGCTGGCTCCCAGCTAACCAGTTCGGTGCAAAAGCAGTAGGAGATCAATAACGACATATAAGCATAAAGCATGTCACATTATATATAAGAGTATAACATATCAAAAGATAAAAACAAAGCGTAAGCTAATAACAG
Organism: Ranitomeya imitator; assembly: GCF_032444005.1. NCBI lineage: Eukaryota > Metazoa > Chordata > Amphibia > Anura > Dendrobatidae > Ranitomeya > Ranitomeya imitator. The sequence continues at coordinate 58,646,839 of NC_091288.1, forward strand.
GGTGGGAGCTGTGTCCCCCAATGAATGGCTCGGAGAAAAGGATTTTACGGTGAGTACACAAAAATCCCTATTTCTCCTTCGCCTCATTGGGGACACAGACCATGGGACGTCCCAAAGCAGTCCCTGGGTGGGGACAACATCACTTCAGGCCGTGTAGCCGCTACTTACAAGTGCGCCACCGCGGCCTGCAAAGTCCACCTGCCCAGACTCACATCTGTGGAAGTGAGTGAATTATAGTGCTTCAAGAATGCATGCGGCCTGGAGGAATTCGCAAGCCTGCGGTCGTGCTTGCCGACGTCTGGTGCCTAGAGCCCTCAGACAGGGAGATAGGCTGGCATCTAGCGCGAAAGGACTCCTGGATGGAGAAAAGAATCCACCAGGCTAACGTGCCCGAAGAAAAACGGCTAAACCCTTCCTGCGACCGTCAGGAAGCCTACTTACCATCGAAAAACCCGAGTAAAATGTCCAACCTTTGGAAGGACGTCGTCCTCGATACGTACCCACTCGGAGCACTCGCTTCTTCCAGATTATGGAGAACCCATTCCGCTTTGTGGACTAGAGCCGAAGGAGATGAGAGGACGATGCCCCTGCAACAGTGGAGATATAATACCCCTTGGCAACGAGGGAAGGGGATGGCTAGAGGGCAACCTTGCCTTGAAGGTAATAAGGAAAAAAGATAAAGAACAGAGCGTCGAGATCTGAAGACTCATCAGGAGGACAAGAACGCAGAGTAAGAAGGGGAGAGACCCTCCCCGATAGAAAAGTCTATCCGGATCAGAAAAGGAGTCCACTGTAAGATGCCCAGGACCATTAAGGTCCCACGGATTTAACGGTACGCGGTAGGGAAGAACTACAGGTTGGGGCCTGCAAGAAAGACCATATTTCCAGCTTGAGACAATAAGCCGGAAAAATACTAGTACCGCAAGCGAGAAAAAAACCTGACATGGTCAGTGCGGGTCTCCCGGGATCACTGGGGCCCTACCCGCTTCCGAAAAGGATTCAGACGTAGTGGAAGAGGGGTTATGGAAATTGGTACCATGGAAGAATAGATCATGCACTGCAATGGTCTTGGATCGCGAGGCCAAACCATGAACTGGAGTACATTGGCGTTCAGTTTGGACGCCATCCGAACTACCTCTGGAGTACTCCAGTGAAGGCAGGTCCGATGGAAGATTTCCGAGTGAAGTTCCCACTCACTTGAGGAAAAGCCCGGACGGCTGAATATGTCTGCCGCCCAGTGTTCTACTCCAGGGAATGTACTGTTGAGATCACCGAAGATAGAACTCGGCCCATCAGAGAGTGCGAGGTACCTTAGCCATGGCGCTTGACTGAGGGTACTTGCTAGATGGCTAACTTGGGGCACAGCCGAGGCATTATCCAACTGAAGACCCGCCAGAAGGCAGAGGGCCTGCTGAAGGAATAGCCGTACCGTTCGGATCTACAGAGAGATGATCGGGAGAAGAAAACTGGCAATGGTATCTCCCAATAGCCCTTGGGCCAGGAGAAGGCTCTGGAAGAGAAAGGAGCTCAGAGACTACCCTTTGAGAGCCTGATTGACTTGCAGAAAACGAGCGCAGCGAAGGAAACTGCTTCCGTAGATGTCCTTTCCCTCAGAACCCTCCTAGCGAATTGAAATAACCGAGGGAATGAGAGATCGAGTGCGCAAGCTCCCTGTAGAAGGGCCACGACCTAGACCCAAGAGAGAATAACCATCCTTCTTGGGCAGGATCATCCTCAAAGAGGATCTGCTGGGCTGAGAATGAGGAAAAAAAAAAAAACTTGTCTAAGTTTAGCTGCTAGCCCAATAGAGAGGTAATTGCAAGTGATATGGACGACTCAGCGTAGTCCTAGGAGAGCGGCTACAAAGTCGACCAAATAGGGCAGGACGACCATGCTTCTAAGGTGCAAGAAGAACATGACAACCGCCATGACCCTTGCGACCACTCTGGTGTGGTAGCCAGGCAGAAGGGCCAGGTCGTGAAAATACTGTTCGCGAATGGAAAAGCGAAGAGATTATAGTAGAGAGGAGAAATAGGTATGTGAGGGTAAGAATCCCGAATGACGATGGATGCCAGAAAACAACCACGTTTCTCTGTTGAAGAAGTGGCTGAGCGGAGGAACTCCATCCGAAAAAAGAAAGGGCCCTGTCAAAGGTTGTTAGAAGTTTGGGGTCCAGGAATGGAGATACTTTTCATTCCCTCCATTTTGGAACCAAGATCCCTTAGATCTAGACTGTCCTGGCCAATGCTTCCACTGCTGGTTGAGCCTGAAGAAGAGATACGATCCCTTGCTAGTCTCCCGCTCAGAAGATTTGATTGGCCAGCTATACTGTGGAACGAAGTAGATAAGGTCTGGGACCCGGAGACTTTCATTCTCTCCCTTTGGTCAAGCAACCCATGTGGCGGCTAAGGAAGGGTAGAGCGCTGAACCCGAAACCACAAGACGGAACGAACTAGATTTGCTATTCGGCCATCTGTGGAATCTTAATTGATGATACACCGGCCAGGATACTGGTAGGAATACCGCAAGAAATTCTGCCCGGCGAGTCTGCCAAGTGACAGAATGCGGGACTGTAACCAGCAGGTCTCTGCCATCGTCGTGCAGAGAAGAAAATAAGGAAAAACCTCGATCCACCATCTTCTTAACAGGGAAGTGGAGAGGAATCGTCCACTTTCTTGCATCTGATACAAAGGGGGGAAAAACCTCCCTGTTGGGACGCCACAAATGTGGACGCCACATCCCCAGAATTGAGGTTTCCGAGTGGACAGGGCAGGTTGTGGCGATAGACCTGGATGCAGAAGAAGATACATGGAGGCGACACTCCGTGTGCTCATCTGTTGAAGGTGTGGGGGGAAATCGGAGCCAGGGACCCGTCGCCCATAAAATTCCGACCAGGTATGGTATCCTACTTAGAGGTCTTCCAGTGCATCACCGTCAAATGTTGATGGAGATTTTCTAGAACCTGTACGTTTTTCTAGAATACTTGCGGCCCCTGCTAGCTGACGGCTCCCATTGTAGGAGATGGAGCATGTGAGTGCTCCAGAGCTCAGTTAGGGTGACCAGCTTAGGATAGATGATGTGCCCTTAAGACCAGTAAATACTGGTCATGCGCCTTTAAGGCTAGGGGTTACTGGCCATGAGCCTTTAAGACCAGGGAATACTGGTCTTGTGCCTTTTGTAAGATGACATACTGTTCATGTGCCTTTAAAAGCAGGGCATGCTGAAATCCAGGAGATAATGGTCATGTGCCCTTAAAACCAGGGTATGCTGGTCATTTGCGTTTAAGACCAGGGCGTACTGGTCCTGAGCCTTTAAGTCCAGGGCATAATGGTCACGTGCCTTAAAGACCAGGGCATACTGGTCGTGTGCCTTTAAAAGCCAGGGCATACTGGACATGAGCCTTTAAGACCAGGGTATACTGGACACGTGTCTTTAAGACCAGGGGATACTGGTCACGAGTCTATAAGACCAGGGCATACTGGTCACGTGCCTTTATGACCAGGAATACTGGTCATGAAAGGAATGTTGGAACAAGTGCCTTAAAGACCAGCAAAGCTGGTAATGTGCCTTTAAGAACAAGTATGCTGGTCATGCTCCTTTAAGACCAGGGATGCTGGTCATGTGCCTTTAAGATGAGGGCATACTTGCCATGTGCCTTTAAGACCAGTGCCTACTGGCCCTGCGCCTTTAAGACCAGGGCATACTGGCCTGATTAAGTACTAAGGAAAAGGAGACCGGCTTCTGGCAGAGCAGAGAATGCTGGGGATGTGACCCTTTTAAAACTAGGGGACCCTTAAGACCAGGGAATGCTGGTCCTGGGTTTAATAAAAAGGCATGGAAAGCTGGGGATGCACCTATGGGCCCAGCGACTACCGGGCAGAGTATTAAATACCAGGGAATGAGTCACCAGGGAATGAGTCACCAGGGAATGAGTCATGAGAGTTTCATTGCTGGGAACTCACAGCTCTCTGTTTGCAAGCCTGCACACTGTACTATACATTCTGTATTGTGCAGGAGCACCAGAGATTGCAGCCTTAAGTATATAAAAAAAACAGGGAAAGCTAGTCCCTTAATGCTGCCGGGATGCGTGCCGGGGGGGGGGGAGATATTGGGGCGATTCACCTTACTTAGGTTCTGAGTCCCCCGTCTGGAATAGCGCTGACTTCAGCGCTGAAAAACCGCCGGCCGCAGCCCCCTCCAGAAGAAATAGTGACTGCAATGGAGGAGGAAGAAGATGGCCGCCGAGATCTCGCGGTGGGCGGGGCTTCCCGGGATGCGGCCTAAACAGGGCCGAAGCCGGGGACTAAATTTATGGCTTCAGCCGGCGCGCACCCGCAGACTGAGGAGAAAAGTGCCGCGAAGCTCTGTGGGGACCCAGTCGCTATGGAGCCCTCCTCTGACCGCCGGAAAACCCAAATCTCACGGAGCACTTACCCCAATATGGAGGGGGCTGCAGGTAGGAGCTGTGCCCGGGTAGATAAGACGGTGCAGGGTTGGGGAGCCTCCATCCACCATCCCTGCAGAAGAGGGGTGGAGAGGAACCGTCTGCCTCCTTCCATCATCCGCTTTTTCAGTGGTGATGCAGTGGGGGCTGCTCGGACGCCACGCTGGAAGGTGCCTCTGTACAGCCGAGGGTAAAACCTGGTGGACAGGGCTGAATGTCCGGCAATAGGCCTGGCTGCAGAAGAGGATACTGAAGGTGAAACTCCAGTGCTCGTCTGATAAGGGAGGGGGGAGATCGATGCCCTTGAAGGGGCCCGTCGCCCCTAAAATCAGTTCAGGCAGTGGCTTCCCACGTCGCAGGAGAGGATACGGAGAGGTAAAACTCCCGTGCTCGCCTGTTGATGGTTCGAGGAGATCGGAACATGAAAGAATCCGTCGCCCCATTCGACCGTAGTAAAAAGTAAAAAACGGTAAAAAAGAGTTCTTTGGGTCTGAATAGCAGACCCGTCCGTGTGCCTCCTACGGACACTAAGCAAGAACTGGTTAGCTGGGAGCCAGCAGGAGGGTGTATACTGCAGGGGAGGAGCTAACTTTTTCTTTGTATTACTTAGTGTCAGCCTCCTGGTGGCAGCAGCATACACCCATGGTCTGTGTCCCCCAATGAGGCGAAGGAGAAATGTCAGCTAAGACCAATGGAGAAAATACAGTGCAAAAATTGAAATACTAAATTTGTTCTACTTACTTTGATTTGGTGTCCTCCAAAAATTAAAGAGTAAAGGCCTCACATGTTCTTCAATGTTTTACTAATGGCATCCATTCTTGATAGAAGGTCCAAAATATCCTCAAAATTCAACACTTAGAAGGTGCTCCTTTGTCAAGAATGGCAGTATTTTTTCAGCTCTTCTACAAAGTGCGTGAGCCATAGCTTAAGCCATGCAATACGTAAGAAATGTACATCCTAGGTTATGCGTAGGCACACAAATTCACAACAATGCAGTAGCAACTAATCTGTATTAAGAACTTTTACCGTACTTATCATTGTAAAATGTGAGGGTATTGCACAGAAGCAACCAGTTAGTTCAAGAAATATTTCGTACCGTATTTTGCTTGAGGATAACAGATTTAAGCACCTGCGAAAAGAGAATTGCATGGATCGAGGATGGTCTTTCGTTTCTTAACTGAAATACAAAAGATTAGTTTGTAGTAATAAAAATGCAATCTCAATGTAAAGCCTCTCAGCTTTCTGACACATGATGATTGCATATTGTCTACATTCAAAGCTTTGAAAATTTGATAGAATGCTTGATCAATTGCTTACCACCCAGTTGGAATATGACCTGAATTCTTCAATATCTTCCTAGAAATCCAATAGTCCAGGAACTGCTTCCAGGTAAGTAATAGGATCTTCCTATTCTACAAAAAAACAAAACCAAAAAATATATTTGGACAAAAAGGGAAGATTATATCCAAACATTTAAATATTACATTAGTTCTACTTATCTTGATTGTTCTTTTTTTAAAAAACTGTTCAATAAAATCCACACATCTTCTTGAAGGTTCTTCTGATTGAAACTTTTCTTGATGGAAGGTCCAAAGCGACGTCGTAATCCAATATTCAAAAGATGACGCTTTGACAAAAGCAGAACATCCTTTCCAAGGTTCTTCTATAACATGCATTAGCTATGCTATGGCTCGTGCAATGAGCAAAAAGTTATTGCTCATTTCACGCACATAGTTTCACAACAATGAAGTAAAACAACTCTTTGACAAGAACCTTTTCTGCATTTATCATTGTGAAATGTGAGGGCATTGCATAGGAACAACCAAGCACTTGAACATGATCTTCTTCCAATAAATAGCCTGAGGATACATGTTTCATTGACTCCAAAAAGGGGAATTGCCTGTATCGTGGACAGTCCCTTGTTTTTCTAACGAAAACACAGCATTTTAGCTTGTAGTAATAAAAATTAAATCTCAATGTAGAGCCTCTCAGCTTTCTGACAAATGATGATTGAATACAATTTACATTCACAGCTTTGCACATGTAATTGAATGGTGGGATAAATACTTACCATCCAACTGAAGCATAACGTGAATTTTAAAATGTTTTTCATTGATTCCAAGAGTCCAGAATTTGCTTCCAGAGAAATAATTTTCTTGCCTTCACAAAGAAAAACAAAAAATGTCAGCTAAGACCAATGGAGAAAATACAATGCAAAAATTTAGATACTAAATTTGTTCTACTTACTTTGATTTGGTGTCTTCCAAAAATCAAAGAGTAAAGGCCTCACATGTGCTTCAATGTTTTACTAATGGCATCATGGGCGGACATACCACCGGTTCAACCTGTGCAACTGTACTGGGGCCCAGAGCGGGAGGGGGCCCCGACGGACATACACAGCAATGAGGTGAATGACAGCCGTCGGCAGGATTACTGATAACAGGAGAAGCAGGGGGCCCACTCTGCTGCACACGTGATATGACGGTCAAAAGGGGCCCCCTGCCTGACCTCACCTGTTAGCATACATTACGCTGCTGTCCGGCTGTCACTGGTGCAGTGTGGTGAGGGGCGGCAGACGCTGGAAGAGAGGAGTGAGTGAGGGAGTCACTGAAGCTGCGTCTCTACTTGTGGCTCCCTGCTGTGCAGGTGCACATTCTTCCCAGAGCCCCAGTGATCGGCAGGACTGGGATACACGTGAAAATAGGGGGAGGGGAGGAGGAATTACTACTCTACGTAGGAGATAGGAGAAGGCCTGGCCCGCCGGGAGTGTGCAGGGATGAGTGCTGACATGCTCCATGTCTCCCCTGCTCATTTCCTGTGTTCTGGGCCTGACCAGCTCCCTGCAACTGCACTCTCTGTAGGTACTGTACATATTCCATGTGATGGATGTTGATCTGTCTGTGTGTGTACTACTGTTTGTTTGTATATATAGCTAGTGTATGTGTGTACTGCCGTGTGTATATAGAGCTAGTGTGTGTGTATACTTCTGTGTGTATATATAGCTAGTGTGTGTGTGTGTGTATACTGCTGTGTGTATATATAGCTAGTGTGTGTATACTTCTGTGTGTATATATAGCTAGTGTGTGTGTGTATACTGCTGTGTGTATATATATATATGCTAGTGTGTGTGTACTGCTCAGTGTATATATATATATATATTGCTAGTGTGTGTACTGCTGTGTGTATATATAGCTAGTGCGTATGTATACTGATGTGTGTATATATTGCTAGTGTGTGTGTACTGCTGTGTGTGTGTGTGTATACTGATGTGTGTATATATAGCTAGTGTGTGTATACTTCTGTGTGTGTATATATTACTAGTGTGTGTGTATACTGCTGTGTATGTATGTGTGTGTGTATATATGTGTATATATATATATATAGCTAGTGTGTGTCTATACTGCTCTGTGTATTTGGCTAGTGTGTATACTGCTGTGTGTGTATCTAGGGCTAGTATGTGTGTATGCTGCTGTGTGTGTATACTGCTGTGTGTGTGTATACCGCTGTGTGTATACTGCTGCATGTGTATATAAGGCTAGTGTGTGTATACTGCTGTGTGTATATAGGGCTAGTATGTGTGTATACTGCTGTGTGTGTATACTGCTGTGTGTGTATACTGCTGTGTGTGTATGTATGTGTGTGTGTATACTGCTATGTGTGTATATAGTGCTAGTGTGTGTATACTGCTGTGTGTGTATGTATGTGTGTGTATATATATATATTGCTAGTGTATGTCTATACTGCTCTGTGTATATACGGCTAATGTGTATACTGCTGTTTTTGTGTGTGTGTGTATAGGGCTAGTATGTGTGTATACTGCTGTGTGTGTATATAGGGCTAGTATGTGTGTATACTGCTGTGTGTATACTGCTGTGTGTGTGTGTATACTGCTGTGTGTGTATATAGGGCTAGTATGTGTGTATACTGTCGTGTGTGTATACTGCTGTGTGTGTGTATACTGCTATGTGTGTATATAGTGCTAGTATGTGTATACTGCTTTGTGCATGCAGGGCTAGTATGTGTGTGTATACTGCTGTGTGTGTATATAGGGCTAGTGTGTGTGTGTATACTGCCGTGTGTATATACTGCTGTGTGTGTATATAGGGCTAGTGTGTGTATTTTCTGCTGTGTGTATACTGCTGTGTGTGTATAGGGCTAGTATGAGTGTGTATACTGCTGTGTATACACATATGTTATTATAGGTATTTTATATACAGTGTACATGCATGAGGGGGGCCCCGAATGTATTTCCTGCACAGGGGCCCATTGCTGCTTGTGTCCGCCCCTGAATGGCATCCATTCTTGATAAAAGGTCCAAAATATCCTCAAAATTCAACACTTAGAAGGTGCTCCTTTGTCAAGAATGGCAGTAAATTTTTCAGCTCTTCTACAAAGTATATGAGCCATAGCTTAAGCCATGCAATACGTAAGAAATGTACATCTTAGGTTATGCGTAGGCACACAAATTCGCAACAATGCAGTAGCAACTAATCTGTATTAAGAACTTTTACCGTACTTATCATTGTAAAATGTGAGGGTATTGCACAGAAGCAACCAGTTAGTTCAAGAAATATTTCGTACCATATTTTGCTTGAGGATAACAGATTTAAGCACTTGCCAATAGAGAATTGCATGGATCGAGGATGGTCTTTCGTTTCTTAACTGAAATACAAAAGATTAGTTTGTAGTAATAAAAATGCAATCTCAATGTAAAGCCTCTCAGCTTTCTGACACATGATGATTGCATATTGTCTACATTCAAAGCTTTGAAAATTTGATAGAATGCTTGATCAATTGCTTACCACCCAGTTGGAATATGACCTGAATTCTTCAATGACTTCCTAGGAATCCAATAGTCTAGGAAACGCTTCCAGGTAAGTAATAGGATCTTCCTGTTCTACAAAAAAGCAAAACCAAAAAATATATTTGGACAAAAAGGGAAGATTATATCCAAACATTTAAATATTACATTAGTTCTACTCACCTTGATTTGTTGTTGTTTTTTTAAAAATGTTCAACAAAATCCACACATCTTCTTGAAGGTTCTTCTGATTCAAACTTTTCTTGATGGAAGGTCAAAAGCGACGTCGTAATCCAATATTCAAAAGATGACCCTTTGACAAAAGCAGAAGAAACTTTCCAAGGTTCTTCTATAACATGCATTAGCTGTGCCATGGCTCATGCAATGAGCAAAAAGTTATTGCTCATAGCTCTGTGCATGCACATAGTTTCACAACAATGCAGTAAAACAACTCTTTGAAAAGAACCTTTTCTGCATTTAACATTGTGAAATGTGTGGGCATTGCATAGGAACAACCAAGCACTTGAACATGATCTTCTTCCAATAAATAGCCTGAGGATACATGTTTCATTGACTCCAAAAAGGAGAATTGCCTGTATCGTGGACGGTCCCTTGTTTTTCTAATGAAAACACAGCAGTTTAGCTTGTAGTAATAAAAATGAAATCTCACTGTAGAGCCTCTGAGCTTTGTGACAAATGATGATTGAATACAATTTACATTCACAGCTTTGCACATGTAATTGAATGGTGGGATAAATACTTACCATTAAACTGAAGCATAACGTGAATTTTAAAATGTTTTTCATTGATTCCAAGAGTCCAGAATTTGCTTCCAGAGAAATAATTTTCTTGCCTACAGAAAGCAAAACAAAAAATGTCAGCTAAGACCAATGGAGAAAATACAATGCAAAAATTGAAATACTAAATTTGTTCTACTTACTTTGATTTGGTGTCTTCCAAAAATTAAAGAGTAAAGGCCTCACATGTTCTTCAATGTTTTACTAATGGCATCCATTCTTGATAGAAGGTCCAAAATATCCTCAAAATTCAACACTTAGAAGGTGCTCCTTTGTCAAGAATGGCAGTATTTTTTCAGCTCTTCTACAAAGTGTATGAGCCATAGCTTAAGCCATGCAATACGTAAGAAATGTACATCCTAGGTTATGCGTAGGCACACAAATTCGCAACAATGCAGTAGCAACTAATCTGTATTAAGAACTTTTACCATACTTATCAATGTAAAATGTGAGGGTATTGCACAGAAGCAACCAGTTAGTTCAAGAAATATTTCGTACCGTATTTTGCTTGAGGATAACAGATTTAAGCACTTGCCAAAAGAGAATTGCATGGATCGAGGATGGTCTTTCGTTTCTTAACTGAAATACAAAAGATTAGTTTGTAGTAATAAAAATGCAATCTCAATGTAAAGCCTCTCAGCTTTCTGACACATGATGATTGCATATTGTCTACATTCAAAGCTTTGAAAACTTGATAGAATGCTTGATCAATTGCTTACCACCCAGTTGGAATATGACCTGAATTCTTCAATGTCTTCCTAGGAATCCAATAGTCCAGGAACCGCTTCCAGGTAAGTAATAGAATCTTCCTGTTCTACAAAAAAGCAAAACCAAAAAATATATTTGGACAAAAAGGGAAGATTATATCCAAACATTTAAATATTACATTAGTTCTACTTACCTTGATATGTTCTTTTTTTAAAAAATGTTCAATAAAATCCACACATCTTCTTGAAGGTTCTTCTGATTGAAACTTTTCTTGATGGAAGGTCCAAAGCGACGACGTAATCCAATATTCAAAAGATGACCCTTTGACAAAAGCAGAAGATCCTTTCCAAGGTTCTTCTATAACATGCATTAGCTATGCTATGGCTCGTGCAATGAGCAAAAAGTTATTGCTCATTTCACGCACATAGTTTCACAACAATGCAGTAAAACAACTCTTTGACAAGAACCTTTTCTGCATTTATCATTGTGAAATGTGTGGGCATTGCATAGGAACAACCAAGCACTTGAACATGATCTTCTTCCAATGAATAACCTGAGGATACATGTTTCATTGACTCCAAAAAGGGGAATTGCCTGTATCGTGGACAGTCCCTTGTTTTTCTAACGAAAACACAGCAGTTTAGCTTGTAGTAATAAAAATGAAATCTCAATGTAGAGCCTCTGAGCTTTCTGACAAATGATGATTGAATACAATTTACATTCACAGCTTTGCACATGTAATTGAATGGTGGGATAAATACTTACCATCCAACTGAAGCATAACGTGAATTTTAAAATGTTTTTCATTGATTCCAAGAGTCCAGAATTTGCTTCCAGAGAAATAATTTTCTTGCCTTCACAAAGAAAAACAAAAAATGTCAGCTAAGACCAATGGAGAAAATACAATGCAAAAATTTAGATACTAAATTTGTTCTACTTACTTTGATTTGGTGTCTTCCAAAAATCAAAGAGTAAAGGCCTCACATGTGCTTCAATGTTTTACTAATGGCATCATGGGCGGACATACCACCGGTTCAACCTGTGCAACTGCACCGGGGCCCAGAGCGGGAGGGGGCCCCCGACGGACATACACAGCAATGAGGTGAATGACAGCCGTCGGCAGGATTACTGATAACAGGAGAAGCAGGGGGCCCACTCTGCTGCACACGTGATATGACGGTCAAAAGGGGCCCCCTGCCTGACCTCACCTGTTAGCATACATTACGCTGCTGTCCGGCTGTCACTGGTGCAGTGTGGTGAGGGGCGGCAGACGCTGGAAGAGAGGAGTGAGTGAGGGAGTCACTGAAGCTGCGTCTCTACTTGTGGCTCCCTGCTGTGCAGGTGCACATTCTTCCCAGAGCCCTAGTGATCGGCAGGACTGGGATACACGTGAAAATAGGGGGAGGGGAGGAGGAATTACTACTCTACGTAGAAGATAGGAGAAGGCCTGGCCCGCCGGGAGTGTGCAGGGATGAGTGCTGACATGCTCCATGTCTCCCCTGCTCATTTCCTGTGTTCTGGGCCTGACCAGCTCCCTGCAACTGCACTCTCTGTAGGTACTGTACATATTCCATGTGATGGATGTTGATCTGTCTGTGTGTGTACTACTGTTTGTTTGTATATATAGCTAGTGTATGTGTGTACTGCCGTGTGTATATAGAGCTAGTGTGTGTGTATACTTCTGTGTGTATATATAGCTAGTGTGTGTATACTGCTGTGTGTATATATAGCTAGTGTGTGTATACTTCTGTGTGTATATATAGCTAGTGTGTGTGTGTATACTGCTGTGTGTATATATATATATGCTAGTGTGTGTGTACTGCTCAGTGTATATATATATATTGCTAGTGTGTGTACTGCTGTGTGTATATATAGCTAGTGCGTATGTATACTGATGTGTGTATATATTGCTAGTGTGTGTGTACTGCTGTGTGTGTGTGTGTATACTGATGTGTGTATATATAGCTAGTGTGTGTATACTTCTGTGTGTGTATATATTACTAGTGTGTGTGTATACTGCTGTGTATGTATGTGTGTGTGTATATATGTGTATATATATATATATAGCTAGTGTGTGTCTATACTGCTCTGTGTATTTGGCTAGTGTGTATACTGCTGTGTGTGTATCTAGGGCTAGTATGTGTGTATGCTGCTGTGTGTGTATACTGCTGTGTGTGTGTATACCGCTGTGTGTATACTGCTGCATGTGTATATAAGGCTAGTGTGTGTATACTGCTGTGTGTATATAGGGCTAGTATGTGTGTATACTGCTGTGTGTGTATACTGCTGTGTGTGTATACTGCTGTGTGTGTATGTATGTGTGTGTGTATACTGCTATGTGTGTATATAGTGCTAGTGTGTGTATACTGCTGTGTGTGTATGTATGTGTGTGTATATATATATATTGCTAGTGTATGTCTATACTGCTCTGTGTATATACGGCTAATGTGTATACTGCTGTTTTTGTGTGTGTGTGTATAGGGCTAGTATGTGTGTATACTGCTGTGTGTGTATATAGGGCTAGTATGTGTGTATACTGCTGTGTGTATACTGCTGTGTATACTGCTGTGTGTGTGTGTATACTGCTGTGTGTGTATATAGGGCTAGTATGTGTGTATACTGTCGTGTGTGTATACTGCTGTGTGTGTGTATACTGCTATGTGTGTATATAGTGCTAGTATGTGTATACTGCTTTGTGTATGCAGGGCTAGTATGTGTGTGTATACTGCTGTGTGTGTATATAGGGCTAGTGTGTGTGTGTATACTGCCGTGTGTATATACTGCTGTGTGTGTATATAGGGCTAGTGTGTGTATTTTCTGCTGTGTGTATACTGCTGTGTGTGTATAGGGCTAGTATGAGTGTGTATACGGCTGTGTATACACATATGTTATTATAGGTATTTTATAAACAGTGTACATGCATGAGGGGGGCCCCGAATGTATTTCCTGCACAGGGGCCCATTGCTGCTTGTGTCCGCCCCTGAATGGCATCCATTCTTGATAAAAGGTCCAAAATATCCTCAAAATTCAACACTTAGAAGGTGCTCCTTTGTCAAGAATGGCAGTACATTTTTCAGCTCTTCTACAAAGTATATGAGCCATAGCTTAAGCCATGCAATACGTAAGAAATGTACATCCTAGGTTATGCATAGGCACACAAATTCGCAACAATGCAGTAGCAACTAATCTGTATTAAGAACTTTTACCGTACTTATCATTGTAAAATGTGAGGGTATTGCACAGAAGCAACCAGTTAGTTCAAGAAATATTTCGTACCGTATTTTGCTTGAGGATAACAGATTTAAGCACTTGCCAATAGAGAATTGCATGGATCGAGGTTGGTCTTTCGTTTCTTAACTGAAATACAAAAGATTAGTTTGTAGTAATAAAAATGCAATCTCAATGTAAAGCCTCTCAGCTTTCTGACACATGATGATTGCATATTGTCTACATTCAAAGCTTTGAAAATTTGATAGAATGCTTGATCAATTGCTTACCACCCAGTTGGAATATGACCTGAATTCTTCAATGTCTTCCTAGGAATCCAATAGTCCAGGAACCGCTTCCAGGTAAGTAATAGGATCTTCCTGTTCTACAAAAAAGCAAAACCAAAAAATATATTTGGACAAAAAGGGAAGATTATATCCAAACATTTAAATATTACATTAGTTCTACTCACCTTGATTTGTTGTTGTTTTTTTAAAAATGTTCAACAAAATCCACACATCTTCTTGAAGGTTCTTCTGATTGAAACTTTTCTTGATGGAAGGTCAAAAGTGACGTCGTAATCCAATATTCAAAAGATGACCCTTTGACAAAAGCAGAAGAAACTTTCCAAGGTTCTTCTATAACATGCATTAGCTATGCCATGGCTCATGCAATGAGCAAAAAGTTATTGCTCATTGCTCTGTGCATGCACATAGTTTCACAACAATGCAGTAAAACAACTCTTTGAAAAGAACCTTTTCTGCATTTAACATTGTGAAATGTGTGGGCATTGCATAGGAACAACCAAGCACTTGAACATGATCTTCTTCCAATAAATAGCCTGAGGATACATGTTTCATTGACTCCAAAAAGGGGAATTGCCTGTATCGTGGACGGTCCCTTGTTTTTCTAATGAAAACACAGCAGTTTAGCTTGTAGTAATAAAAATGAAATCTCAATGTAGAGCCTCTGAGCTTTCTGACAAATGATGATTGAATACAATTTACATTCACAGCTTTGCACATGTAATTGAATGGTGGGAGAAATACGTACCATTAAACAGAAGCATAACGTGAATTTTAAAATGTTTTTCATTGATTCCAAGAGTCCAGAATTTGCTTCCAGAGAAATAATTTTCTTGCCTACAGAAAGCAAAACAAAAAATGTCAGCTAAGACCAATGGAGAAAATACAATGCAAAAATTGAAATACTAAATTTGTTCTACTTACTTTGATTTGGTGTCTTCCAAAAATTAAAGAGTAAAGGCCTCACATGTTCTTCAATGTTTTACTAATGACATCCATTCTTGATAGAAGGTCCAAAATATCCTCAAAATTCAACACTTAGAAGGTGCTCCTTTGTCAAGAATGGCAGTATTTTTTCAGCTCTTCTACAAAGTGTATGAGCCATAGCTTAAGCCATGCAATACGTAAGAAATGTACATCCTAGGTTATGCGTAGGCACACAAATTCGCAACAATGCAGTAGCAACTAATCTGTATTAAGAACTTTTACCATACTTATCAATGTAAAATGTGAGGGTATTGCACAGAAGCAACCAGTTAGTTCAAGAAATATTTCGTACCGTATTTTGCTTGAGGATAACAGATTTAAGCACTTGCCAAAAGAGAATTGCATGGATCGAGGATGGTCTTTCGTTTCTTAACTGAAATACAAAAGATTAGTTTGTAGTAATAAAAATGCAATCTCAATGTAAAGCCTCTCAGCTTTCTGACACATGATGATTGCATATTGTCTACATTCAAAGCTTTGAAAATTTGATAGAATGCTTGATCAATTGCTTACCACCCAGTTGGAATATGACCTGAATTCTTCAATGTCTTCCTAGGAATCCAATAGTCCAGGAACCGCTTCCAGGTAAGTAATAGAATCTTCCTGTTCTACAAAAAAGCAAAACCAAAAAATATATTTGGACAAAAAGGGAAGATTATATCCAAACATTTAAATATTACATTAGTTCTACTTACCTTGATATGTTCTTTTTTTTAAAAATGTTCAATAAAATCCACACATCTTCTTGAAGGTTCTTCTGATTGAAACTTTTCTTGATGGAAGGTCCAAAGCGACGTCGTAATCCAATATTCAAAGGATGACCCTTTGACAAAAGCAGAAGATCCTTTCCAAGGTTCTTCTATAACATGCATTAGCTATGCTATGGCTCGTTCAATGAGCAAAAAGTTATTGCTCATTGCATGCACATACTTTCACAACAATGCAGTAAAACAACTCTTTGACAAGAACCTTTTCTGCATTTATCATTGTGAAATGTGAGGGCATTGCATAGGAACAACCAAGCACTTGAACATGATCTTCTTCCAATGAATAACCTGAGGATACATGTTTCATTGACTACAAAAAGGGGAATTGCCTGTATCGTGGACGGTCCCTTGTTTCTCTAACGAAAACACAGCAGTTTAGCTTGTAGTAATAAAAATGAAATCTCAATGTAGAGCCTCTCAGCTTTCTGACAAATGATGATTGAATACAATTTACATTCAGAGCTTTGCACATGTAATTGAATGGTGGGATAAATACTTACCATCCAACTGAATCATAACGTGAATTTTAAAATGTTTTTTATTGATTCCAAGAGTCCAGAATTTGCTTCCAGAGAAATAATTTTCTTGCCTACACAAAGCAAAACAAAAAATATCAGCTAAGACCAATGGAGAAAATACAATGCAAAAAATTAGATACTAAATTTGTTCTACTTACTTTGATTTGGTGTCTTCCAAAAATTAAAGAGTAAAGGCCTCACATGTGCTTCAATGTTTTACTAATGGCATCCATTCTTGATAAAAGGTCCAAAATATCCTCAAAATTCAACACTTAGAAGGTGCTCCTTTGTCAAGAATGGCAGTATTTTTTCAGCTCTTCTACAAAGTACATGAGCCATAGCTTAAGCCATGCAATACATAAGAAATGTACATCCTAGGTTATGCGTAGGCACACAAATTCGCAACAATGGGGTAGCAACTAATCTGTATTAAGAACTTTTACCGTACTTATCAATGTAAAATGTGAGGGTATTGCACAGAAGCAACCAGTTAGTTCAAGAAATATTTCGTACCATATTATGCTTGAGGATAACAGATTTAACCACCTGCCAAAAGAGAATTGCATGGATCGAGGATGGTCTTTCGTTTCTTAACTGAAATACAAAAGATTAGTTTGTAGTATTAAAAATGCAATCTCAATGTAACGCCTCTCAGCTTTCTGACACATGATGATTGCATATTGTCTACATTCAAAGCTTTGAAAATTTGATAGAATGCTTGATCAATTGCTTACCACCCAGTTGGAATATGACCTGAATTCTTCAATGTCTTCCTAGGAATCCAATGGTCCAGGAACCGCTTCCAGGTAAGTAATAGGATCTTCCTGTTCTACAAAAAAGCAAAACCAAAAAATATATTTGGACAAAAAGGGAAGATTATATCCAAACATTTAAATATTACATTAGTTCTACTTATCTTGATTTGTTGTTTTTTTTTAAAAAGTTCAATATAATCCACATCTTCTTGAAGGTTCTTCTGATTGAAACTTTTCTTGATGGAAGGTCCAAAGCGACGTCGTAATCCAATATTCAAAAGATGACCCTTTCACAAAAGCAGAAGATCCTTTCCAAGGTTCTACTACAACATTCATTAGCTATGCCATGGCTCATGCAATGAGCAAAAAGTTATTGCTCATAGCTCTGTGCATGCACATAGTTTCACAACAATGCAGTAAAACAACTCTTTGACAAGAACCTTTTCTGCATTTAACATTGTGAAATGTGTGGGCATTAAATAGGAACAACCAAGTACTTGAACATGATCTTCTTCCAATAAATAGCCTGAGGATACATGTTTCATTGACTCCAAAAAGGGGAATTGCCTGTATCGTGGACGGTCCCTTGTTTCTCTAACGAAAACACAGCAGTTTAGCTTGTAGTAATAAAAATGAAATCTCAATGTAGAGCCTCTGAGCTTTCTGACAAATGATGATTGAATATAATTTACATTCACAGGTTTGCACATGTAATTGAATGGTGGGATAAATACTTACCATCCAACTGAAGCATAACGTGAATTTTAAAATGTTTTTCATTGATTCCAAGAGTCCAGAATTTGCTTCCAGAGAAATAATTTTCTTGCCTACACAAAGCAAAACAAAAAATGTCAGCTAAGACCAATGGAGAAAATACAATGCAAAAATTGAAATACTAAATTTGTTCTACTTACTTTGATTTGGTTTCTTCCAAAAATTAAAGAGTAAAGGCCTCACATGTTCTTCAATGTTTTACTAATGGCATTCATTCTTGATAGAAGGTCCAAAATATCCTCAAAATTCAACACTTAGAAGGTGCTCCTTTGTCAAGAATGGCAGTATTTTTTCAGCTCTTCTACAAAGTGCATGAGCCATAGCTTAAGCCATGCAATATGTAAGAAATGTACATCCTAGGTTATGGGTAGGCACACAAATTCGCAACAATGCAGTAGCAACTAATCTGTATTAAGAACTTTTACCGTACTTATCAATGTAAAATGTGAGGGTATTGCACAGAAGCAACCAGTTAGTTCAAGAAATATTTCGTACCGTGTTTTGCTTGAGGATAACAGATTTAAGCACTTGCCAAAAGAGAATTCCATGGATCGAGGATGGGCTTTCGTTTCTTAACTGAAATACAAAAGATTAGTTTGTAGTAATAAAAATGCAATCTCAATGTAAAGCCTCTCAGCTTTCTGACACATGATGATTGCATATTGTCTACATTCAAAGCTTTGAAAATTTGATAGAATGCTTGATCAATTGCTTACCACCCAGTTGGAATATGACCTGAATTCTTCAATGTCTTCCTAGGAATCCAATAGTCCAGGAACCGCTTCCAGGTAAGTAATAGGATCTTCCTGTTCTACAAAAAAGCAAAACCAAAAAATATATTTGGACAAAAAGGGAAGATTATATCCAAACATTTAAATATTACATTAGTTCTACTTACCTTGATTTGTTGTTTTTTTTTAAAAATGTTCAATAAAATCCACACATCTTCTTGAAGGTTCTTCTGATTGAAACTTTTCTTGATGGAAGGTCAAAAGCGACGTCGTAATCCAATATTCAAAAGATAACCCTTTGACAAAAGCAGATCCTTTCCAAGGTTCTTCTATAACATGCATTAGCTATGCCATGGCTCATGCAATGAGCAAAAAGTTATTGCTCATAGCTCTGTGCATGCACATAGTTTCACAACAATGCAGTAAAACAACTCTTTGACAAGAACCTTTGCTGCATTTAACATTGTGAAATGTGTGGGCATTGCATAGGAACAACCAAGCACTTGAACATGATCTTCTTCCAATAAATAGCCTGAGGATACATGTTTCATTGACTCCAAAAAGGGGAATTGCCTGTATCGTGGACGGTCCCTTGTTTCTCTAACGAAAATACAGCAGTTTAGCTTGTAGTAATAAAAATGAAATCTCAATGTAGAGCCTCTGAGCTTTCTGACAAATGATGATTGAATATAATTTACATTCACAGCTTTGCACATGCAATTGAATGGTGGGATAAATACTTACTATCCAACTGAAGCATAACGTGAATTTCAAAAAGTTTTTCATTGATTCCAAGAGTCCAGAATTTGCTTCCAGAGAAATCATTTTCTTGCCTACACAAAGCAAAACAAAAAATGTCAGCTAAGACCAATGGAAAAAATACAATGCAAAAATTGAAATACTAAATTTGTTCTACTTACTTTGATTTGGTGTCTTACAAAAATTAAAGAGTAAAGGCCTCACATGTTCTTCAATGTTTTACTAATGGCATCCATTCTTGATAGAAGGTCCAAAATATCCTCAAAATTCATCACTTAGAAGGTGCTCCTTTGTCAAGAATGGCAGTATTTTTTCAGCTCTTCTACAAAGTGCATGAGCCATAGCTTAAGCCATGCAATACGTAAGAAATGTACATTCTAGGTTATGCGTAGGCACACAAATTCACAACAATGCAGTAGCAACTAATCTGTATTAAGAACTTTTACCGTACTTATCAATGTAAAATGTGAGGGTATTGCACAGAAGCAACCAGTTAGTTCAAGAAATATTTCGTACCGTATTTTGCTTGAGGATAACAGATTTAAGCACTTGCCAAAAGAGAATTGCATGGATCGAGGATGGTCTTTCGTTTCTTAACTTAAATACAAAAGATTAGTTTGTAGTAATAAAAATGCAATCTCAATGTAAAGACTCTCAGCTTTCTGACACATGATGATTGCATATTGTCTACATTCAAAGCTTTGAAAATTTGATAGAATGCTTGATCAATTGCTTACCACCCAGTTGGAATTTGACATGAATTCTTCAATGTCTTCCTAGGAATCCAATAGTCTAGGAACCGCTTCCAAGTAAGTAATAGGATCTTCCTGTTCTACAAAAAAGCAAAACCAAAAAATAAATTTGGACACAAAAGGTAAGATTATATCCAAACATTTAAATATTACATTAGTTCTACTTACCTTGATTTTTTTTTTTTTTTTAAATGTTCAATAAAATCCACACATCTTCTTGAAGGTTCTTCTGATTGAAACTTTTCTTGATGGAAGGTCAAAAGCGATGTCGTAATCCAATATTCAAAACATAACCCTTTGACAAAAGCAGATCCTTGGGGTTCTTCTATAACATGCATTAGCTATGCCATGGCTCATGCAATGAGCAAAAAGTTATTGCTCATAGCTCTGTGCATGCACATAGTTTCACAACAATGCAGTAAAACAACTCTTTGACAAGAACCTTTTCTGCATTTAACATTGTGAAATGTGTGGGCATTGCATAGGAACAACCAAGCACTTGAACATGATCTTCTTCCAATAAATAGCCTGAGGATACATGTTTCATTGACTCCAAAAAGGGGAATTGCCTGTATCGTGGACGGTCCCTTGTTTCTCTAACGAAAACACAGCAGTTTAGCTTGTAGTAATAAAAATGAAATCTCAATGTAGAGCCTCTGAGCTTTCTGACAAATGATGATTGAATATAATTTACATTCACAGCTTTGCACATGTAATTGAATGGTTTGATAAATACTTACCATCCAACTGAAGTATAACGTGAATTTTAAAATGTTTTTCATTGATTCCAAGAGTCCAGAATTTGCTTCCAGAGAAATAATTTTCTTGCCTACACAAAGCAAAACAAAAAATGTCAGCTAAGACCAATGGAGAAAATACAATGCAAAAATTGAAATACTAAATTTGTTCTACTTACTTTGATTTGGTGTCTTCCAAAAATTAAAGAGTAAAGGCCTCACATGTTCTTCAATGTTTTACTAATGGCATCCATTCTTGATAGAAGGTCCAAAATATCCTCAAAATTCAACACTTAGAAGGTGCTCCTTCGTTAAGAATGGCAGTATTTTTTCAGCTCTTCTACAAAGTGCATGAGCCATAGCTTAAGCCATGCAATACGTAAGAAATGTACATCCTAGGTTATGCGTAGGCACACAAATTCACAACAATGCAGTAGCAACTAATCTGTATTAAGAACTTTTACCGTACTTATCATTGTAAAATGTGAGGGTATTGCACAGAAGCAACCAGTTAGTTCAAGAAATATTTCGTACCGTATTTTGTTTGAGGATAACAGATTTAAGCACTTGCCAAAAGAGAATTGCATGGATCGAGGATGGTCTTTCGTTTCTTAACTGAAATACAAAAGATTAGTTTGTAGTAAAAAAAATGCAATCTCAATGTAAAGACTCTCAGCTTTCTGACACATGATGATTGCATATTGTCTACATTCAAAGCTTTGAAAATTTGATAGAATGCTTGATCAATTGCTTACCACCCAGTTGGAATATGACCTGAATTCTTCAATGTCTTCCTAGGAATCCAATAGTCCAGGAACCGCTTCCAGGTAAGTAATAGGATCTTCCTCTTCTACAAAAAAGCAAATCCAAAAAATATATTTGGACAAAAAGGGAAGATTATATCCAAACATTTAAATATTACATTAGTTCTACTTACCTTGATTTGTTCTTTTTTTAAAAAATGTTCAATAAAATCCACACATCTTCTTGAAGGTTCTTCTGATTGAAACTTTTCTTGATGGAAGGTCCAAAGCAACGTCGTAATCCAATATTCAAAAGATGACCCTTTGACAAAAGCAGAAGATCCTTTCCAAGTTTCTTCTATAACATGCATTAGCTATGCTATGGCTCGTACAATGAGCAAAAAGTTATTGCTCATTGCTCTGTGCGTGCACATACTTTCACAACAATGCAGTAAAACAACTCTTTTACAAAAACCTTTTCTGCATTTAACATTGTGAAATGTGTGGGCATTGCATAGGAACAACCAAGCACTTGAACATGATCTTCTTCCAATAAATAGCCTGAGGATACATGTTTCATTGACTCCAAAAAGGGGAATTGCCTGTATCGTGGACGGTCCCTTTTTTCTCTAGCGAAAACACAGCAGTTTAGCTTGTAGTAATAAAAATGAAATCTCAATGTAGAGCCTCTGAGCTTTCTGTCAAATGATGATTGAATATAATTTACATTCCCAGCTTTGCACATGTAATTGAATGGTGGGATAAATACTTACCATCCAACTGAAGCATAACGTGAATTTTAAAATGTTTTTCATTGATTCCAAGAGTCCAGAATTTGCTTCCAGAGAAATAATTTTCTTGCCTACACAAAGCAAAACAAAAAATGTCAGCTAAGACCAATGGAGAAAATACAATGCAAAAATTGAAATACTAAATTTGTTCTACTTACTTTGATTTGGTGTCTTCCAAAAATTAAAGAGTAAAGGCCTCACATGTTCTTCAATGTTTTACTAACGGCATCCATTCTTGATAGAAGGTCCAAAATATCCTCAAAATTCAACACTTAGAAGGTGCTCCTTTGTCAAGAATGGCAGTATTTTTTCAGCTCTTCTACAAAGTGCATGAGCCATAGCTTAAGCCATGCAATACGTAAGAAATGTACATCCTAGGTTATGCGTAGGCACACAAATTCGCAACAATGCAGAAGCAACTAATCTGTATTAAGAACTTTTACCGTACTTATCAATGTAAAATGTGAGGGTATTGCACAGAAGCAACCAGTTCAAGAAATATTTTGTACCGTATTTTGCTTGAGGATAACAGATTTAAGCAACTGCCTAAAGACAATTGCTTGGATCGAGGATGGTCTTTCGTTTCTTAACTTAAATACAAAAGATTAGTTTATAGTAATAAAAATGCAATCTCAATGTAAAGCCTCTCAGCTTTCTGACACATGATGATTGCATATTGTCTACATTCAAAGCTTTGAAAATTTGATAGAATGCTTGATCAATTGCTTACCACCCAGTTGGAATATCACCTGAATTCTTCAATGTCTTGCTAGGAATCCAATAGTCCAGGAACCGCTTCCAGGTAAGTAATAGGATCTTCCTGTTCTACAAAAAAGCAAAACCAAAAAATATATTTGGACAAAAAGGGAAGATTATATCCAAACATTTAAATATTACATTAGTTCTACTTACCTTGATTTGTTGTTTTTTTTTTAAATGTTCAAAAAAATCCACACATCTTCTTGAAGGTTCTTCTGATTGAAACTGTTCTTGATGGAAGGTCCAAAGCGACGTCGTAATCCAATATTCAAAAGATGACCCTCTCACAAAAACAGGATTTTTGGTTGCTTACCGTAAAATCTGTTTCTTGAAGCCTCCATTGGGGGACACAGGAACCATGGGTGTATGCTGCTGCCACTAGGAGGCTGACACTATGCAAATAAAAAAGTTAGCTCCTCCTCTGCAGTGTACACCCCACCGACTGGCATTATACTCTTCAGTTAGTGAGAAAGCAGTAGGAGAAAAGAACAAGGTTGAAAAACCATAACCACAAACTTGAGAACTGTAAACGTGAGAACAGTCATAAAACAGATAACAGAAACATTGGGAGGGAGCTGTGTCCCCCAATGGAGGCTTCAAGAAACAGATTTTACGGTAAGCAACCAAAAATCCTGTTTTCTTTATCGCCTCTCATTGGGGGACACAGGAACCATGGGACGTCCCAAAGCAGTCCCACGGGTGGGAAAGACAGACTTCCATCAGGTCAGAGGACTCACCACTGCCGCCTGCAAGATCCTTCTGCCTAGGCCGGCGTCCGCCGAAGCGTAGGTATGGACCTTGTAAAATTTGGCGAACGTGTGGATGGAAGACCAAGTTGCCGCTTTGCAAAGCTGTAAGGCGGAAGCCCTGTGGTGCACCGCCCAGGAGGCGCCGACTGCCCGGGTAGAGTGAGCCTTAATCCCAGGAGGGGGCACTCTGTTCTTGTAAGCCTCCAAAATTGCCAATCTGATCCAGCGAGCAATAGTCGCTTTAGAAGCCGGTTGGCCTCTGCGCGTGCCATCAGGAATGACGAAAAAGGAATCAGTCTTCCGGAAAGTGGACGTTCTGTCCAGATAGATCCTCACTGCCCTGACGAGGTCCAGCTTGTTCAATGATCGCTCCAGAGGATGAGTCGGAACTGGACAAAAGGAAGGTAGAACGATGTCCTCATTGAGGTGGAAGGTGGAAACCACCTTAGGAAGAAAGGAAGGTGGGAGCCGGAAGACCACCTTGTCCTGGTGAATGACCAAAAACGGAGGGCGGCAAGACAATGCCGCCAACTCGGAAACGCGGCGAATAGACGTGATGGCCACAAGAAAGGTCACCTTCCAAGATAGAACTGATAGAGGAATCTCCCTAAGAGGTTCAAAGGGGGAAACCCTCAGAACGTCCAGTACCAGGTTTAAGTCCCATGCCTCCACAGGGGCCCTGTACGGCGGGACAGCATGGGCTACCCCTTGAAAGAAGGTCTTAACTTGTGGCCGAGAGGCCAAGGTCTTCTGAAAGAGGATGGAAAGCGCAGAGACCTGACCCTTCAGGGAGCTAAGCGCCAGGCCCGAATCCAGTCCTGCCTGAAGGAAGGCCAAAAGAGAAGGCAGGGAAAAAACCATAGGCGGAACGCGGTTGGACTCGCACCAACGGAAGTAAGCCTTCCAGGTGCGGTAGTAGATCCTGGAAGACGAAGGCTTCCGAGCCTGAATCATAGTGTGAATCACCCGGTCCGAGAGGCCGGACGCTCTTAAAACCGCGGTCTCAACAGCCACGCCGTTAAACTGAGCGACCGAGAATTCGGGTGGCAGATCGGACCCTGGGACAGCAGATCGGGCCTGTCTGGAAGGCGCCAGGGAGCGTCCGCGAGAAGGTTGACGAGCTCCGCGAACCAAGCTCTCCTGGGCCAATCCGGGGCGATCAGGATGACCGGCACCCCTTCCGCTTTGATTTTCTTCAACAGCTTGGGAAGTAATGGAAGGGGTGGGAACAGGTAGGGCAGCTCGAACTGTGACCAAGGAATGGCCAGAGCATCGACGTCCACTGCGAGAGGATCGCGGGACCTGGAGACGAACTGCGGAACCTTCCTGTTGATTCGAGACGCCGTGAGATCCACATCCGGAGTCCCCCATCGAAGGCAAATCTGATGGAAGACCTCCGGATGCAAGGACCATTCCCCTGCCGCGAGGCCCTCGCGGCTGAGGAAGTCGGCGGCCCTGTTGTCCACGCCGGGGATATGCACCGCGGATATCACCGGAACCGTTGCCTCTGCCCAAAGGAGGATCTTGGATACCTCGGCAAGGGCCAAGGAGCTCCGGGTCCCCCCCTGATGGTTGACATACGCCACAGCCGTGGCGTTGTCCGTCTGGATCTGGACTGGAAGGCCCCTGAGGATCCTTTCCCAGTGGCGGAGGGACAGAAAGATGGCCCGAATCTCGAGGACATTGATTGGCAGAGTTGACTCCTGCAACGACCAACGGCCCTGAACCGTCAGGTGGCGAAAAACCGCACCCCAGCCGATCAGGCTGGCGTCCGTTGTCACCACCTGCCAGTGAACTGGAAGGAAGGACCTGCCCTGGGAGATGAGAGGTGACATCAGCCACCAGTTGAGGGACCGCTTGACCCGAGAAGAGAGCCTGATCGGCCGATCCAGGGAGAAGACAGACCTGTCCCACTGAGACAGAATGGCTTGCTGAAGGGGTCGCGAATGAAATTGGGCGAAGGGAATCGCTTCCAAGGTAGCCACCATCCTCCCCAAAACCTTCATGGCCGATCGGAGGGAGGGAGGCCGAGGACCCTGGAGCAAGCGTATGTCCCGACAAAGAGTGGATCTCTTGTCCTTGGGAAGGAAGACTCTGCTCTGACGAGTGTCGAAAAGCATGCCCAGAAAGATGATGCGCTGAGAAGGAATAAGGCAGGACTTCTTCCGGTTGACCAGCCACCCGAAACGGGCTAAGGTGTCGAGAACAATGGACAGGCTTTCGTGGGCCTGAGCAAAGGACGGAGCCTTGATGAGAATGTCGTCGAGGTCTCAATATTGCCATCAGCGCCGCCATGATCTTCGTGAACACCCTTGGAGCGGTTGCGAGACCGAACGGCAGGGCGACGAATTGAAAGTGTTCCTGTTGTACTGCGAAGCGCAGGAAACGGTGATGTCCGGGAAATACCGGGACATGGAGGTAGGCGTCCTGGATATCTATTGAGCATAGAAATTCCTGGGCCTCCATGGAAGCAATTACTGAACGAAGGGATTCCATCCTGAAGTGTCTCAGGCGAACTCTCCTGTTCAGCAATTTGAGGTCCAGAATGGGGCGAACCTTGCCGTCTTTTTTCGGTACCACAAAAAGGTTCGAGTAGAAACCCGTGAACCGTTCTTTCTCTGGGACGGGAACGATTACCCCGGATTTGAGCAGAGAAGCGATGGCTGCGAAGAAGCCCGGAACTAGAGCGGGATCTCTTGGAGGACGGGATTGGAAGAAACGATCCCTGGGTCGGGAGGCGAACTCTATCTTGTATCCCGAGGATACAACTTCCCTGACCCATGCGTCCTCCACTGCGGAAATCCAGACGTCCCTGAAGAAGAGAAGACGGCCGCCCAACCTGGGAGGTGGGCTGGGGTCTTGCCGAGAGTCATGCCGAGGTGGATCTTCCAGTCCTGGGCCTGGAGGATCTACCCTGGGAATAGCGAGGACGCCAGGACGGAGTGGGCCTAAAGGACACCGCCTTCTTCTCCTGACGTGCCTGTGGCCTCTGTTGCTGCTGGGAAAAGGAGTTTGACGCAGCGAAGCGACGAAAGGGCCGAAAAGAGCGAAACTGCCGTCTAGGAGGAGGGCGACGAGGCTTAGCCTGGGGGAGAAGAGAACTTGTACCCCCGGTGGCGTCCTTAATGATTTGATCCAGCTGGGAACCAAAGAGACGAGAGCCCTGGAAGGGCAGACTAGTGAGGGACTTTTTAGAAGATAAATCCGCCTGCCAGGCCTTGAGCCAAACGGTGCAGCGGATGGCAACGGCATTGCTGGAAGCCTGAGCCGCACAAGACGCGACATCCAGGGAGGCAGAGACCAGGTATTCACCGGCGTGGGAAATCTGGTTGGCAAGCTCCGCTAGTTGCATGGGAGGCGCCCCGTCCAGGATACCTCGACGGAGTTCTTTGGCCCATTTGGAGATGGATTTAGAAACCCAAGTGGAAGCAAAAGCTGGGCATATGGCCGCTGCAGCCGCTTCAAAAGCTGACTTCGCAAAGGATTCTATAGCCCTATCGTTAGAGTCCTTCAGAGATGCTCCGCCTGACAGAGGAAGCACCGTGTTGGTGGACAGCCTGGACACAGGTGGATCCACCGAGGGAGAGACCGTCCAATTGGCGGTAACTTCTGGAGAAAAGGGATATAGCACACCCAGGCGTTTTGCCCTCTGAAAACGCCTAGTGGGGTTCTCTCTCTCTCTGGACATGATTTCCTCGAATTCAGGATGAGGAGCAAAAAACTTGGAAGGTGGTTTGGCCCGTCTAAACGAAACTGCCTGATCTGCGGGTTCCGTAGAGGGATCCTTTATGCCACAAGATTGGTTTACTGCCACAATGAGATTCTGGACCATCTCCCTCATGGTGGCGATTTGGTTAGAATCCAGCTCCGAAATATCCTCCGAGGGCGCATCAGAGTGTGCCTCGCCTGACTCAGGGGAGGAGGGTCGAGGAGATGCCGACCGCAGGGGAGGGCCGAGTGGCGAGATGGAGCGCGAAGAGGACTCAGACCGACGTTCCTGTCTGGACCTTTTGTGGCTTATCAAGGAGGGCTCGGGCGGCGGTTCCTGCGACCCGCTGGCCACGGCAGGGGTCTGCAGGGGTAACCGATCCAGCGCGGACACCAGGGTTTGAGATACCTGTGTTAAATCCGCCACCGATTGTGACAGAGAGGCGGCCCAGCCTGGGATGGGGGGGTCAGTCTCGGGCGGAACAGCCGGGGGATCCTGGGCGGTGGGAACAATCGGGTTGCTATAGGACTGACACAGCGGGGAGGACTGACCTGAGGGAAGTTTGCTGTTACAGGACGAACATGCAAAGTAGGTGACTAGGGCAGAAGATGAAGAAGTCGGAGGACGAGAGCGGCCCCCTTTAGAGTTAGACATTTTGAAGAGGTCCCTGAAGAAAATGCCAGCAGGTTAGGGGACAGTGGGGCAGAGGAGGGTGTCAGTCTGCAGTGCAGAGCTACTCACGGCAGACGAAAAGCCCGGATACCAGGAGCTGCAGGAAGATGCTGTGGATCCCCGGCGCAGATGGCGTGCTGCGTCCCCGGACCGAGCGCTCTGCGAAGTTTCCCGGCGCAGGAGCGTGGCAGAATGAAGGAGACTCGTGCCCTAAGCGTCCAGCAGCGGCGTGGAGGAAGGGGCGGAGCCAGACGAGATGGCGCCGGTGGGAGGAGAATGCGGAGTTTGTCGGGCGGGAGAAAGCCCGCCCGATGATACCGGAAGTGGGCGAGCGCGTCACCGGAAGTAGGCCCCGGGGAAAGCCGGGGCCTAAATTAGAAGCCGGTGACCGCCGAAAAGATGGTAATCGGCGGTGCGGCGCAAAAAACAGTGCGGGCGCCGCCCGGCTGATAGGCGCGGCAGCCGCCGCAGGAAAGGGGGGAGCGCCGATGCCGGCGCCGGAAGTAGGCCCGGGAAGAGCCGGGGCCTGTATTAGAAGCCGGCGGCCGCTGGATAGGACCGCGGCCGCGCGTCACCTCCCAAGGTACGGCCGCCGGGGAAACGGTGCGGCTGCCTGAAGGGGGCCGCGCCGCAAAGATTAAAAGGATGCGGCCGCAGGTAAGGCAGTGCGACTGCCTGTGAAAACGCGGCCGCGGTGGAAAACTGCGGGAAGGAATGGGGCCTAAGTGTCACCCAGATCGGTGGGTCTCGGAAAAAGGTGCGGCCGCAGGTGGAGAAGTGCGGCCGTAGAAATAGCAGTGCGGCTGCCAGTAAGGCACCGCGCTGCTCAAAAGGAAAACTGCGCAGGAAACGTAGGGGATCCACAGGGCCCCCTAACTGATAGGGGCACAAATACTCACCTAACTTCCCACGCCGTCGGTACTAACCTTAAGAAGTGGAAGGTATTAGACGTCCGTGTAGGTGGTGACGGACGTCCTCGTCTCCTCCGACCGACAGGCTCTGGTGGGCGAGTGGGTGGGGGACGGAGCCAGGACCGGACTTCTCAGCACGCTTCTGTGCCAGGATCTTGGTCCTGCTGTGGGATCTATGAGGATACGGGGTGGCAGTACACGCCGTACTCATAGTCCATAATGTGGGAGTACAGGTGTGACTGTTCACCCTGTATCCCTCCGGAAACCTGAAAAGGAACGACGCACATTGAGGTAGATAAGGGTCTAATGAAAGACCCGTGTCCACCTCCTACTGACACTAAGCTAAACTGAAGAGTATAATGCCAGTCGGTGGGGTGTACACTGCAGAGGAGGAGCTAATTTTTTATTTGCATAGTGTCAGCCTCCTAGTGGCAGCAGCATACACCCATGGTTCCTGTGTCCCCCAATGAGAGGCGATAAAGAAAGCAGAAGATCCTTTCCAAGGTTCTTCTATAACATGCATTAGCTATACTATGGCTCGTGCAATGAGCAAAAAGTTATTGCTCATTGCTCTGTGCATGCACATAGTTTCACAACAATGCAGTAAAACAACTCTTTGACAAGAACCTTTTCTGCATTTATCATTGTGATATGTGAGGGCATTGCATAGGAACAACCACGCACTTGAACATGATCTTCTTCCAATAAATAGCCTGAGGATACATGTTTCATTGACTCCAAAAAGGGGAATTGCCTGTATCGTGGACGGTCCCCTGTTTTTCTAACGAAAACACAGCAGTTTAGCTTGTAGTAATAAAAATGATATCTCAATGTAGAGCCTCTCAGCTTTCTGACAAATGATGATTGAATATAATTTACATTCAAAGCTTTGCACATGTAATTGAATGGTGGGATAAATACTTACGATCCAACTGAAGCATAATGTGAGTTTTAAAATGTTTTTCATTGATTCCAAGAGTCCAGAACTTGCTTCCAGAGAAATAATTTTCTTGCCTACACAAAGCAAAACAAAAAATGTTAGCTAAGACCAATGAAGAAAATACAATGCAAAAATTTAGATACTAAATTTGTTCTACTTACTTTGATTTGGTGTCTTCCAAAAATTAAAGAGTAAATGCCTCACATGTGCTTCAATGTTTTACTAATGGCATCCATTCTTGATAAAAGGTCCAAAATATCCTCAAAATTCAACACTTAGAAGGTGCTCCTTTGTCAAGAATGGCAGTATTTTTTCAGCTCTTCTACAAAGTGCATGAGCCATAGCTTAAGCCATGCAATACGTAAGAAATGTACATCCTAGGTTATGCGTAGGCACACAAATTCTCAACAATGCAGTAGCAACTAATCTGTATTAAGAACTTTTACCGTACTTATCAATGTAAAATGTGAGGGTATTGCACAGAAGCAACCAGTTAGTTCAAGAAATATTTCGTACCGTATTTTGCTTGAGGATAACAGATTTAAGCACCTGCCACAAGAGAATTGCATGGATCGAGGATGTGCTTTCGTTTCTTAACTGAAATACAAAAGATTAGTTTGTAGTAATAAAAATGCAATCTCAATGTATAGCCTCTCAGCTTTCTGACACATGATGATTGCATATTGTCTACATTCAAAGCTTTGAAAATTTGATAGAATGCTTGATCAATTGCTTACCACCCAGTTGGAATAAGACCTGAATTCTTCAATGTCTTCCTAGGAATCCAATAGTCCAGGAACCGCTTCCAGGTAAGGAATAGGATCTTCCTGTTCCACAAAAAAGCAAAACCAAAAAATATATTTGGACAAAAAGGGAAGATTATATCTAAACATTTAAATATTACATTAGTTCTACTTACCTTGATTTGTTGTTTTTTTAAAAAAAATTTCAATAAAATCCACACATCTTCTTGAAGGTTCTTCTGATTGAAACTTTTCTTGATGGAAGGTCAAAAGCGACGTCGTAATCCAATATTCAAAAGATGACCCTTTGACAAAAGCAGATCCTTTCCAAGGTTCTTCTATAACATGCATTAGCTATGTCAAGGCTCATGCAATGAGCAAAAAGTTATTGCTCATAGCTCTGTGCATGCACATAGTTTCACAACAATGCAGAAAAACAACTCTTTTACAAGAACCTTTTCTGCATTTAACATTGTGAAATGTGTGGGCATTGCATAGGAACAACCAAGCACTTGAACATGATCTTCTTCCAATAAATAGCCTGAGGATACATGTTTCATTGACTCCAAAAAGGGGAATTGCCTGTATCGTGGACGGTCCCTTGTTTCTCTAACGAAAACACAGCAGTTTAGCTTGTAGTAATAAAAATGAAATCTCAATGTAGAGCCTCTGAGCTTTCTGTCAAATGATGATTGAATATAATTTACATTCACAGCTTTGCACATGTAATTGAATGGTGGGATAAATACTTACCATCCAACTGAAGCATAACGTGAATTTTAAAATGTTTTTCATTGATTCCAAGAGTCCAGAATTTGCTTCCAGAGAAATAATTTTCTTGCCTACACAAAGCAAAACAAAAAATGTCAGCTAAGACCAATGGAGAAAATACAATGCAAAAATTGAAATACTAAATTTGTTCTACTTACTTTGATTTGGTGTCTTCCAAAAATTAAAGAGTAAAGGCCTCACATGTTCTTCAATGTTTTACTAACGGCATCCATTCTTGATAGAAGGTCCAAAATATCCTCAAAATTCAACACTTAGAAGGTGCTCCTTTGTCAAGAATGGCAGTATTTTTTCAGCTCTTCTACAAAGTGCATGAGCCATAGCTTAAGCCATGCAATACGTAAGAAATGTACATCCTAGGTTATGCGTAGGCACACAAATTCGCAACAATGCAGTAGCAACTAATCTGTATTAAGAACTTTTACCGTACTTATCAATGTAAAATGTGAGGGTATTGCACAGAAGCAACCAGTTCAAGAAATATTTTGTACCGTATTTTGCTTGAGGATAACAGATTTAAGCACCTGCGAAATGAGAATTGCATGGATCGAGGATGGTCTTTCGTTTCTTAACTGAAATACAAAAGATTAGTTTGTAGTAATAAAAATGCAATCTCAATGTAAAGCCTCTCAGCTTTCTGACACATGATGATTGCATATTGTCTACATTCAAAGCTTTGAAAATTTGATAGAATGCTTGATCAATTGCTTACCACCCAGTTGGAATATGACCTGAATTCTTCAATGTCTTCCTAGGAATCCAATAGTCCAGGAACCGCTTCCAGGTAAGTAATAGGATCTTCCTGTTCTACAAAAAAGCAAAACCAAAAAATATATTTGGACAAAAAGGGAAGATTATATCCAAACATTTAAATATTACATTAGTTCTACTTACCTTGATTTGTTTTGTTTTTTTTAAATGTTCAAAAAAATCCACACATCTTCTTGAAGGTTCTTCTGATTGAAACTGTTCTTGATGGAAGGTCCAAAGCGACGTCGTAATGCAATATTCAAAAGATGACCCTCTCACAAAAGCAGAAGATCCTTTCCAAGGTTCTTCTATAACATGCATTAGCTATGCTATGGCTCGTGCAATGAGCAAAAAGTTATTGCTCATTGCTCTGTGCATGCACATAGTTTCACAACAATGCAGTAAAACAACTCTTTGACAAGAACCTTTTCTGCATTTATCATTGTGATATGTGAGGGCATTGCATAGGAACAACCAAGCACTTGAACATGATCTTCTTCCAATAAATAGCCTGAGGATACATGTTTCATTGACTCCAAAAAGGGGAATTGCCTGTATCGTGGACGGTCCCCTGTTTTTCTAACGAAAACACAGCAGTTTAGCTTGTAGTAATAAAAATGATATCTCAATGTAGAGCCTCTCAGCTTTCTGACAAATGATGATTGAATATAATTTACATTCAAAGCTTTGCACATGTAATTGAATGGTGGGATAAATACTTACGATCCAACTGAAGCATAATGTGAGTTTTAAAATGTTTTTCATTGATTCCAAGAGTCCAGAATTTGCTTCCAGAGAAATAATTTTCTTGCCTACACAAAGCAAAACAAAAAATGTTAGCTAAGACCAATGAAGAAAATACAATGCAAAAATAGGGATTTTTGTGTACTCACCTTAAAATCCTTTTCTCCGAGCCATTCATTGGGGGACACAGACCATGGGTGTATGCTGCTGCCACCAGGAGGCTGACACTAAGTAATACAAAGAAAAAGTTAGCTCCTCCCCTGCAGTATACACCCTCCTGCTGGCTCCCAGCTAACCAGTTCGGTGCAAAAGCAGTAGGAGATCAATAACGACATATAAGCGTAAAGCATGTCACATTATATATAAAAGTATAACATATCAAAAGATAAAAACAAAGCATAAGCTAATAACAGGGTGGGAGCTGTGTCCCCCAATGAATGGCTCGGAGAAAAGGATTTTACGGTGAGTACACAAAAATCCCTATTTCTCCTTCGCCTCATTGGGGGACACAGACCATGGGACGTCCCAAAGCAGTCCCTGGGTGGGGACAACATCACTTCAGGCCGTGTAGCCGCTACTTACAAGTGCACCACCGCGGCCTGCAAAGTCCACCTGCCCAGACTCACATCTGTGGAAGTGAGTGAATTATAGTGCTTCAAGAATGCATGCGGCCTGGAGGAATTCGCAAGCCTGCGGTCGTGCTTGCCGACGTCTGGCGCCTAGAGCCCTCAGACAGGGAGATAGGCTGGCATCTAGCGCGAAAGGACTCCTGGATGGAGAAAAGAATCCACCAGGCTAACGTGGCCGAAGAAAAACGGCTAAACCCTTCCTGCGACCGTCAGGAAGCCTACTTACCATCGAAAAACCCGAGTAAAATGTCCAACCTTTGGAAGGACGTCGTCCTCGATACGTACCCACTCGGAGCACTCACTTCTTCCAGATTATGGAGAACCCATTCCGCTTTGTGGACTAGAGCCGAAGGAGATAAGAGGACGATGCCCCTGCAACAGTGGAGATATAATACCCCTTGGCAACGAGGGAAGGGGATGGCTAGAGGGCAACCTTGCCTTGAAGGTAATAAGGAAAAAAGATAAAGAACAGAGCGTCGAGATCTGAAGACTCATCAGGAGGATAAGAGCGCAGAGAAAGAAGGGGAGAGACCCTCTCTGATAGAAAAGTCTATCCCGATCAGAAAAGGAGTCCACTGTAAGATGCCCAGGACCATTAAGGTCCCACGGATTTAACGGTACGCGGTAGGGAAGAACTACAGGTTGAGGCCTGCAAGAAAGACCATATTTCCAGCTTGAGACAATAAGCCGGAAAAATACTAGTACCGCAAGCGAGAAAAAAAACCTGACATGGTCAGTGCGGGTCCCCCGGGATCACTGGGGCCCTACCCGCTTCCGAAAAGGTTTCAGACGTAGTGGAAGAGGGGTTATGGAAATTGGTACCATGGAAGAATAGATCATGCACTGCAATGGTCTTGGATCGCGAGGCCAAACCATGAACTGGAGTACATTGGCGTTCAGTTTGGACGCCATCCGAACTACCTCTGGAGTACTCCAGTGAAGGCAGGTCCGATGGAAGATTTCCGAGTGAAGTTCCCACTCACATGAGGAAAAACCCGGACGGCTGAATATGTCTGCCGCCCAGTGTTCTACTCCAGGGAATGTACTGTTGAGATCACCAAAGATAGAACTCGGCCCATCAGAGAGTGCGAGGTACCTTAGCCATGGCGCTTGACTGAGGGTACTTGCTAGATGGCTAACTTGGGGCACAGCCGAGGCATTATCCAACTGAAGACCCGCCAGAAGGCAGAGGGCCTGCTGAAGGAATAGCCGTACCGTTCGGATCTACAGAGAGATGATCGGGAGAAGAAAACTGGCAATGGTATCTCCCAATAGCCCTTGGGCCAGGAGAAGGCTCTGGAAGAGAAAGGAGCTCAGAGACTACCCTTTGAGAGCCTGATTGACTTGCAGAAAACGAGCGCAGCGAAGGAAACTGCTTGCGTAGACGTCCTTTCCCTCAGAACCCTCCTAGCGAATTGAAAGAACCGAGGGAATGAGAGATCGAGTGCGCAAGCTCCCTGTAGAAGGATCACGACCTAGACCCGAGAGAGAATAACCATCCTTCTTGGGCAGGATCATCCTCAAAGAGGATCTGCTGGGCTGAGAATGAGGAAAAAAACTTGTCTAAGTTTAGCTGCTAGCCCAATAGAGAGGTAATTGCAAGTGATATGGACGACTCAGCGTAGTCCTAGGAGAGCGGCTACAAAGTCGACCAAATAGGGCAGGACGACCATGCTTCTAAGGTGCAAGAAGAACATGACAACCGTCATGACCCATGCGACCACTCTGGTGTGGTAGCCAGGCAGAAGGGCCAGGTCGTGAAAATACTGTTCGCGAATGGAAAGGCGAAGAGATTATAGTAGAGAGGAGAAATAGGTATGTGAGGGTAAGAATCCCGAATGACGATGGATGCCAGAAAACAACGTTTCTCTGTTGAAGAAGTGGCTGAGCGGAGGAACTCCATCCGAAAAAAGAAAGGGCCCTGTCAAAGGTTGTTAGAAGTTTGGGGTCCAGGAATGGAGATACTTTTCATTCCCTCCATTTTGGAACCAAGATCCCTTAGATCTAGACTGTCCTGGCCAATGCTTCCACTGCTGGTTGAGCCTGAAGAAGAGATACGATCCCTTGCTAGTCTCCCGCTCAGAAGATTTGATTGGCCAGCTATACTGTGGAACGAAGTAGATAAGGTCTGGGACCCGGAGACTTTCATTCTCTCCCTTTGGTCAAGCAACCCATGTGGCGGCTAAGGAAGGGTAGAGCGCTGAACCCGAAACCACAAGACGGAACAAACTAGATTTGCTATCCGACCGTCTGTGGAATCTTAATTGATGATACACCTGCCAGGATACTGGTAGGAATACCGCAAGAAATTCTGCCCGGCGAGTCTGCCAAGTGACAGAATGCGGGACTGTAACCAGCAGGTCTCTGCCATCATCGTGCAGAGAAGAAAATAAGGAAAAACCTCGATACACCATCTTCTTAACAGGGAAGTGGAGAGGAATCGTCCACTTTCTTGCATCTGATACAAAGGGGGGAAAACCTCCTTGTTGGGACGCCACAAATGTGGACGCCACATCCCCAGAATTGAGGTTTCCGAGTGGACAGGGCAGGTTGTGGCGATAGACCTGGATGCAGAAGAAGATACATGGAGGCGACACTCCGTGTGCTCGTCTGTTGAAGGTGTGGGGGGAAATCGGAGCCCTTTAAGGGACCCGTCGCCCATAAAATTCCGACCAGGTATGGTATCCTACTTAGAGGTCTTCCAGTGCATCACCGTCAAATGTTGATGGAGACTTTCTAGAACCTGTACGTTTTTCTAGAATACTTGCGGCCCCTGCTAGCCGACGGCTCCCATTGTAGGAGAGGGAGCATGTGAGTGCTCCAGAGCTCAGTTAGGGTGACCAGCTTAGGATAGATGATGTGCCCTTAAGACCAGTAAATACTGGTCATGCGCCTTTAAGGCTAGGGGTTACTGGCCATGAGCCTTTAAGACCAGGGAATACTGGTCTTGTGCCTTTTGTAAGATGACATACTGTTCATGTGCCTTTAAAAGCAGGGCTTGCTGAAATCCAGGAGATAATGGTCATGTGCCCTTAAAACCAGGGTATGCTGGTCATTTGCGTTTAAGACCAGGGCGTACTGGTCCTGAGCCTTTAAGTCCAGGGCATAATGGTCACGTGCCTTAAAGACCAGGGCATACTGGTCGTGTGCCTTTAAAAGCCAGGGCATACTGGACATGAGCCTTTAAGACCAGGGCATACTGGTCATGTGCCTTGAAAACCAGGACGTACTAGTCATGTGCCTTTAAGACCAGGGCATACTGGTTATTGCGTTTAAGATCAGGGAATACTGGTCACGTGCCTTTAAGACCAGGGCATACTGGTCATGTGCCTTGAAAACCAGGACGTACTAGTCATGTGCCTTTAAGACCAGGGCATACTGGTTATTGCGTTTAAGACCAGGGGATACTGGTCACGTGCCTTTAAGACCAGGGCATACTGGTCATGGCCTTGAAAAACCAGGACGTACTAGTCATGTGCCTTTAAGACCAGGGCCTACTGGTTATAGCGTTTAAGACCAGGGGATACTGGTCACGTGCCTTTAAGACCAGGGCATACTGGTCATGTGCCTTTAAGACCAGGAAATACTGGTCACTTGCCTTTAAGACAAGGGCATACTGGTCATGTGCCTTTAAGACCAGGGTATACTGGACACGTGTCTTTAAGACCAGGGGATACTGGTCACGAGTCTATAAGACCAGGGCATGCTGGTCACGTGCCTTTAAGACCAGGAATACTGGTCATGAAAGGAATGTTGGAACAAGTGCCATAAAGACCAGCAAAGCTGGTAATGTGCCTTTAAGAACAAGAATGCTGGTCATGCTCCTTTAAGACCAGGGATGCTGGTCATGTGCCTTTAAGACGAGGGCATACTTGCCATGTGCCTTTAAGACCAGTGCCTACTGGCCCTGTGCCTTTAAGACCAGGGCATACTGGCCTGATTAAGTACTAAGGAAAAGGAGACCGGCTTCTGGCAGAGCAGAGAATGCTGGGGATGTGACCCTTTTAAAACTAGGGGACCCTTAAGACCAGGGAATGCTGGTCCTGGGTTTAATAAAAAGGCATGGAAAGCTGGGGATGCACCTATGGGCCCAGCGACTACCGGGCAGAGTATTAAATACCAGGGAATGAGTCACCAGGGAACGAGTCACCAGGGAATGAGTCACCAGGGAATGAGTCACCAGGGAATGAGTCATGAGAGCTTCATTGCTGGGAACTCACAGCTCTCTGTTTGCAAGCCTGCACACCTTACCACTGTACTATACACTCTGTAGTTGCAGGAGCACCAGAGATTGCAGGCCTTAAGTATATAAAAAACAGGGAAAGCTAGTCCCTTAATGCTGCCGGGATGCGTGCCGGGGGGGAGGGGGGGAGATATTGGGGCGATTCACCTTGCTCAGGTTCTGAGTCCCCCGTCTGGAATAGCGCTGACTTCAGCACTGAAAAACCGCCGGCCGCAGCCCCCTCCAGAAGAAATAGTGACCGCAATGGAGGAGGAAGAAGATGGCCGCCGACATCTCGTCTGGAACGAGAAGCGCCTGAATAGGGGGGCGGAGCCGCTAGAAGGGAGCAAGCGGTGGGCGGGGCTTCCCGGGATGCGGCCTAAACAGGGCCGAAGCCGGGGACTAAATTTATGGCTTCGGCCGGCGCGCACCCGCAGACTGAGGGGAAAAGTGCCGCGAAGCTCTGTGGTGACCCAGTCGCTATGGAGCCCTCCTCTGACCGCCGGAAAACCCAAATCTCACGGAGCACTTACCCCAATATGGAGGGGGTGGCAGATGCTGCAGGTAGGAGCTGTGCCCGGGTAGATAGGACGGTGCAGGGTTGGGGAGCCTCCATCCACCATCCCTGCAGAAGAGGGGTGGAGAGGAACCGTCTGCCTCCTTCCATCATCCGCTTTTTCAGTGGTGATGCAGTGAGGGCTGCTCGGACGCCACGCTGGAAGGTGCCTCTGTACAGCCGAGGGTAAAACCTGGTGGACAGGGCTGAATGTCCGGCAATAGGCCTGGCTGCAGAAGAGGATACTGAAGGTGAAACTCCAGTGCTCGTCTGATAAGGGAGGGGGGAGATCGGTGCCCTTGAAGGGGCCCGTCGCCCCTAAAATCAGCTCAGGCAGTGGCTTCCCACGTCGCAGGAGAGGATAAGGAGAGGTGAAACTCCCGTGCTCGCCTGTTGTTGGTTCGAGGAGATCGGAACATGAAAGAATCCGTCGCCCCATTCGACCGTAGTAAAAAGTAAAAAACGGTAAAAAAGAGTTCTTTGGGTCTGAATAGCAGACCCGTCCGTGTGCCTCCTACGGACACTAAGCAAGAACTGGTTAGCTGGGAGCCAGCAGGAGGGTGTATACTGCAGGGGAGGAGCTAACTTTTTCTTTGTATTACTTAGTGTCAGCCTCCTGGTGGCAGCAGCATACACCCATGGTCTGTGTCCCCCAATGAGGCGAAGGAGAAATTTAGATACTACATTTGTTCTACTTACTTTGATTTGGTGTCTTCCAAAAATTAAAGAGTAAATGCCTCACATGTGCTTCAATGTTTTACTAATGGCATCCATTCTTGATAAAAGGTCCAAAATATCCTCAAAATTCAACACTTAGAAGGTGCTCCTTTGTCAAGAATGGCAGTATTTTTTCAGCTCTTCTATAAAGTACATGAGCCATAGCTTAAGCCATGCAATACGTAAGAAATGTACATCCTAGGTTATGCGTAGGCACACAAATTCTCAACAATGCAGTAGCAACTAATCTGTATTAAGAACTTTTGCCGTACTTATCAATGTAAAATGTGAGGGTATTGCACAGAAGCAACCAGTTAGTTCAAGAAATATTTCGTACCGTATTTTGCTTGAGGATAACAGATTTAAGCACCTGCCACAAGAGAATTGCATGGATCGAGGATGTGCTTTCGTTTCTTAACTGAAATACAAAAGATTAGTTTGTAGTAATAAAAATGCAATCTCAATGTAAAGCCTCTCAGCTTTCTGACACATGATGATTGCATATTGTCTACATTCAAAGCTTTGAAAATTTGATAGAGTGCTTGATCAATTGCTTACCACCCAGTTGGAATATGACCTGAATTCTTCAATGTCTTCCTAGGAATCCAATAGTCCAGGAACCGCTTCCAGGTAAGGAATACGATCTTCCTGTTCCACAAAAAAGCAAGACCAAAAAATATATTTGGACAAAAAGGGAAGATTATATCTAAACATTTAAATATTACATTAGTTCTACTTACCTTGATTTGTTGTTTTTTTTAAAAAATGTTCAATAAAATCCACACATCTTCTTGAAGGTTCTTCTGATTGAAACTTTTCTTGATGGAAGGTCAAAAGCGACGTCGTAATCCAATATTCAAAAGATGACCCTTTGACAAAAGCAGATCCTTTCCAAGGTTCTTCTATAACATGCATTAGCTATGTCATGGCTCATGCAATGAGCAAAAAGTTATTGCTCATAGCTCTGTGCATGCACATAGTTTCACAACAATGCAGAAAAACAACTCTTTGACAAGAACCTTTTCTGCATTTAACATTGTGAAATGTGTGGGCATTGCATAGGAACAACCAAGCACTTGAACATGATCTTCTTCCAATAAATAGCCTGAGGATACATGTTTCATTGACTCCAAAAAGGGGAATTGCCTGTATCGTGGACGGTCCCTTGTTTCTCTAACGAAAACACAGCAGTTTAGCTTGTAGTAATAAAAATGAAATCTCAATGTAGAGCCTCTGAGCTTTCTGTCAAATGATGATTGAATATAATTTACATTCACAGCTTTGCACATGTAATTGAATGGTGGGATAAATACTTACCATCCAACTGAAGCATAACGTGAATTTTAAAATGTTTTTCATTGATTCCAAGAGTCCAGAATTTGCTTCCAGAGAAATAATTTTCTTGCCTACACAAAGCAAAACAAAAAATGTCAGCTAAGACCAATGGAGAAAATACAATGCAAAAATTGAAATACTAAATTTGTTCTACTTACTTTGATTTGGTGTCTTCCAAAAATTAAAGAGTAAAGGCCTAACATGTTCTTCAATGTTTTACTAATGGCATCCATTCTTGATAGAAGGTCCAAAATATCCTCAAAATTCAACACTTGGAAGGTGCTCCTTTGTCAAGAATGGCAGTATTTTTTCAGCTCTTCTACAAAGTGCATGAGCCATAGCTTAAGCCATGCAATACGTAAGAAATGTACATCCTAGGTTATGCGTAGGCACACAAATTCGTAACAATGCAGTAGCAACTAATCTGTATTAAGAACTTTTACCGTACTTATCAATGTAAAATGTGAGGGTATTGCACAGAAGCAACCAGTTAGTTCAAGAAATATTTCGTACCGTATTTTGCTTGAGAATAACAGATTTAAGCAACTGCCTAAAGAGAATTGCATGGATCGAGGATGGTCTTTCGTTTCTTAACTGAAATACAAAAGATTAGTTTGTAGTAATAAAAATGCAATCTCAATGTAAAGCCTCTCAGCTTTCTGACACATGATGATTGCATATTGTCTACATTCAAAGCTTTGAAAATTTGATAGAATGCTTGATCAATTGCTTACCACCCAGTTGGAATATGACCTGAATTCTTCAATGTCTTCCTAGGAATCCAATAGTCCAGGAACCGCTTCCAGGTAAGTAATAGGATCTCCCTGTTCTACAAAAAAGCAAAACCAAAAAATATATTTGGACAAAAAGGGAAGATTATATCCAAACATTTAAATATTACATTAGTTCTACTTACCTTGATTTGTTGTTTTTTAAAAAAATGTTCAATAAAATCCACACATCTTCTTGAAGGTTCTTCTGATTGAAACTTTTCTTGATGGAAGGTCCAAAGCGACGTCGTAATCCAATATTCAAAAGATGACCCTCTCACAAAAGCAGAAGATCCTTTCCAAGGTTCTTCTATAACATGCATTAGCTATGCTATGGCTCGTGCAATGAGCAAAAAGTTATTGCTCAT
Organism: Ranitomeya imitator; assembly: GCF_032444005.1. Classification (NCBI taxonomy): domain Eukaryota; kingdom Metazoa; phylum Chordata; class Amphibia; order Anura; family Dendrobatidae; genus Ranitomeya; species Ranitomeya imitator. The sequence goes on from NC_091288.1 coordinate 58,688,778, forward strand.
TGCTCTGTGCATGCACATAGTTTCACAACAATGCAGTAAAACAACTCTTTGACAAGAACCTTTTCTGCATTTATCATTGTGAAATGTGAGGGCATTGCATAGGAACAACCAAGCACTTGAACATGATCTTCTTCCAATAAATAGCCTGAGGATACATGTTTCATTGACTCCAAAAAGGGGAATTGCCTGTATCGTGGACGGTCCCTTGTTTTTCTAACGAAAACACAGCAGTTTAGCTTGTAGTAATAAAAATGAAATCTTAATGTAGAGCCTCTCAGCTTTCTGACAAATGATGATTGAATATAATTTACATTCAAAGATTTGCACATGTAATTGAATGGTGGGATAAATACTTACCATCCAACTGAAGCATAACGTGAATTTTAAAATGTTTTTCATTGATTCCAAGAGTCCAGAATTTGCTTCCAGAGAAATATTTTTCTTGCCTACACAAAGCAAAACAAAAAATGTCAGCTAAGACCAATGGAGAAAATACAATGCAAAAATTGAAATACTAAATTTGTTCTACTTACTTTGATTTGGTGTCTTCCAAAAATTAAAGAGAAAAGGCCTCACATGTGCTTCAATGTTTTACTAATGGCATCCATTCTTGATAAAAGGTCCAAAATATCCTCAAAATTCAACACTTGGAAGGTGCTCCTTTGTCAAGAATGGCAGTATTTTTTCAGCTCTTCTATAAAGTACATGAGCCATAGCTTAAGCCATGCAATACGTAAGAAATGTACATCCTAGGTTATGCGTAGGCACACAAATTCTCAACAATGCAGTAGCAACTAATCTGTATTAAGAACTTTTCACCGTACTTATCAATGTAAAATGTGAGGGTATTGCACAGAAGCAACCAGTTAGTTCAAGAAATATTTCGTACCGTATTTTGCTTGAGGATAACAGATTTAAGCACCTGCCAAAAGAGAATTGCATGGATCGAGGATGGTCTTTCGTTTCTTAACTGAAATACAAAAGATTAGTTTGTAGTAATAAAAATGCAATCTCAATGTAAAGCCTCTCAGCTTTCTGACACATGATGATTGCATATTGTCTACATTCAAATCTTTGAAAATTTGATAGAATGCTTGATTAATTGCTTACCACCCAGTTGGAATATGACCTGAATTCTTCAATGTCTTCCTAGGAATCCAATGGTCCAGGAACCGCTTCCAGGTAAGTAATAGGATCTTCCTGTTCAACAAAAAAGCAAAACCAAAAAATATATTTGGACAAAAAGGGAAGATTATATCCAAACATTTAAATATTACATTAGTTCTACTTACCTTGATTTGTTGTTTTTTTAAAAAATGTTCAATAAAATCCACACATCTTCTTGAAGGTTCTTCTGATTGAAACTTTTCTTGATGGAAGGTTAAAAGCGACGTCGTAATCCAATATGCAAAAGATAACCCTTTGACAAAAGCAGATCCTTTCCAAGGTTCTTCTATAACATGCATTAGCTATGCCATGGCTCATGCAATGAACAAAAAGTTATTGCTCATAGCTCTGTGCATGCATAGTTTCACAACAATGCAGTAAAACAACTCTTTGACAAGAACCTTTTCCGCATTTAACATTGTGAAATGTGTGGGCATTGCATAGGAACAACCAAGAACTTGAACATGATCTTCTTCCAATAAATAGCCTGAGGATACATGTTTCATTGACTCCAAAAAGGGGAATTGCCTGTATCGTGGACGGTTTCTTGTTTTTCTAATGAAAACACAGCAGTTTAGCTTGTAGTAATAAAAATGAAATCTCAATGTAGAGTCTCTCAGCTTTCTGACAAATGATGATTGAATACAATTTACATTCACAGCTTTGCACATGTAATTGAATGGTGGGATAAATACTTACCATCCAACTGAAGCATAACGTGAATTTTAAAATGTTTTTCATTGATTCCAAGAGTCCAGAATTTGCTTCCAGAGAAATAATTTTCTTGCCTACACAAAGCAAAACAAAAAATGTCAGCTAAGACCAATGGAGAAAATACAATGCAAAAATTGAAATACTAAATTTGTTCTACTTACTTTGATTTGGTGTCTTCCAAAAATTAAAGAGTAAAGGCCTCACATGTTCTTCAATGTTTTACTAATGGCATCCATTCTTGATAGAAGGTCCAAAATATCCTCAAAATTCAACACTTAGAAGGTGCTCCTTTGTCAAGAATGGCAGTATTTTTTCAGCTCTTCTACAAAGTGCATGAGTCATAGCTTAAGCCATGCAATACGTAAGAAAAGTACATCCTAGGTTATGCGTAGGCACACAAATTCGCAACAATGCAGTAGCAACTAATCTGTATTAAGAACTTTTACCGTACTTATCAATGTAAAATGTTAGGGTATTGCACAGAAGCAACCAGTTAGTTCAAGAAATATTTCGTACCGTATTTTGCTTGAGGATAACAGATTTAAGCAATTGCCAAAAGAGAATTGCATGGATCGAGGATGGTCTTTCGTTTCTTAACTGAAATACAAAAGATTAGTTTGTAGTAATAAAAATGCAATCTCAATGTAAAGCCTCTCAGCTTTCTGACACATGATGATTGCATATTGTCTACATTCAAAGCTTTGAAAATTTGATAGAATGCTTGATCAATTGCTTACCACCCAGTTGGAATATGACCTGAATTCTTCAATGTCTTCCTAGGAATCCAATGGTCCAGGAACCGCTTCCAGGTAAGTAATAGGATCTTCCTGTTCAACAAAAAAGCAAAACCAAAAAATATATTTGGACAAAAAGGGAAGATTATATCTAAACATTTAAATATTACATTAGTTCTACTTACCTTGATTTGTTGTTTTTTTTTTTTTTAAATGTTCAATAAAATCCACACATCTTCTTGAAGGTTCTTCTGATTGAAACTTTTCTTGATGGAAGGTCCAAAGCGACGTTGTAATCCAATATTCAAAAGATGACTCTTTCACAAAAGCAGAAGATCCTTTCCAAGGTTCTTCTATAACATGCATTAGCTATGCTATGGCTCGTGCAATGAGCAAAAAGTTATTGCTCATTGCTCTATGCATGGACATAGTTTCACAACAATGCAGTAAAACAACTCTTTGACAAGAACCTTTTCTGCATTTATCATTGTTAAATGTGAAGGCATTGCATAGGAACAACCAAGCACTTGAACATGATCTTCTTCCAATAAATAGCCTGAGGATACATGTTTCGTTGACTCCAAAAAGGGGAATTGCCTGTATCGTGGACAGTCCCTTGTTTCTCTAACGAAAACACAGCAGTTTAGCTTGTAGTAATAAAAATGAAATCTCAATGTAGAGCCGCTCAGCTTTCTGACAAATGATGACTGAATACAATTTACATTCACAGCTTTAAACATGTAATTGAATGGTGGGATAAATACTTACCATCCAACTGAAGCATAACGTGAATTGTAAAATGTTTTTCATTGATTCCAAGAGTCCAGAATTTGCTTCCAGAGAAATAATTTTCTTGCCTACACAAAGCAAAACAAAAAATGTCAGCTAAGACCAATGGAGAAAATACAATGCAAAAATTTAGATACAAAATTTGTTCTACTTACTTTGACTTGGTGTCTTCCAAAAATTAAAGAGTAAAGGCCTCACATGTGCTTCAATGTTTTACCAATGGCATCCATTCTTGATAAAAGGTCCAAAATATCCTCAACATTCAACACTTAGAAGGTGCTCCTTTGTCAAGAATGGCAGTATTTTTCAGCTCTTCTACAAAGTACATGAGCCATAGCTTAAGCCATGCAATACGTAAGAAATGTACATCCTAGGTTATGCGTAGGCACACAAATTCGCAACAATGCAGTAGCAACTAATCTGTATTAAGAACTTTTACCGTACTTATCAATGTAAAATGTGAGGGTATTGCACAGAAGCAACCAGTTATTTCAAGAAATATTTCGGACCGTATTTTGCTTGAGGATAACAGATTTAAGCACTTGCCAAAAGAGAATTGCATGGATCGAGGATGGTCTTTCGTTTCTTAACTGAAATACAAAAGATTAGTTTGTAGTAATAAAAATGCAATCTCAATGTAAAGCCTCTCAGCTTTCTGACACATGATGATTGCATATTGTCTACATTCAAAGCTTTGAAAATTTGATAGAATGCTTGATCAATTGCTTACCACCCAGTTGGAATATGACCTGAATTCTTCAATGTCTTCCTAGGAATCCAATAGTCCAGGAACCGCTTCCAGGTAATTAATAGGATCTCCCTGTTCTACAAAAAAGCAAAACCAAAAAATATATTTGGACAAAAAGGGAAGATTATATCCAAACATTTAAATATTACATTAGTTCTACTTACCTTGATTTGTTGTTTTTTTAAAAAATGTTCAATAAAATCCACACATCTTCTTGAAGGTTCTTCTGATTGAAACTTTTCTTGATGGAAGGTCCAAAGCGACGTCGTAATCCAATATTCAAAAGATGACCCTCTCACAAAAGCAGAAGATCCTTTCCAAGGTTCTTCTATAACATGCATTAGCTATGCTATGGCTCGTGCAATGAGCAAAAAGTTATTGCTCATTGCTCTGTGCATGCACATAGTTTCACAACAATGCAGTAAAACAACTCTTTGACAAGAACCTTTTCTGCATTTATCATTGTGAAATGTGAGGGCATTGCATAGGAACAACCAAGCACTTGAACATGATCTTCTTCCAATAAATAGCCTGAGGATACATGTTTCATTGACTCCAAAAAGGGGAATTGCCTGTATCGTGGACGGTCCCTTGTTTTTCTAACGAAAACACAGCAGTTTAGCTTGTAGTAATAAAAATGAAATCTTAATGTAGAGCCTCTCAGCTTTCTGACAAATGATGATTGAATATAATTTACATTCAAAGATTTGCACATGTAATTGAATGGTGGGATAAATACTTACCATCCAACTGAAGCATAACGTGAATTTTAAAATGTTTTTCATTGATTCCAAGAGTCCAGAATTTGCTTCCAGAGAAATATTTTTCTTGCCTACACAAAGCAAAACAAAAAATGTCAGCTAAGACCAATGGAGAAAATACAATGCAAAAATTGAAATACTAAATTTGTTCTACTTACTTTGATTTGGTGTCTTCCAAAAATTAAAGAGAAAAGGCCTCACATGTGCTTCAATGTTTTACTAATGGCATCCATTCTTGATAAAAGGTCCAAAATATCCTCAAAATTCAACACTTGGAAGGTGCTCCTTTGTCAAGAATGGCAGTATTTTTTCAGCTCTTCTATAAAGTACATGAGCCATAGCTTAAGCCATGCAATACGTAAGAAATGTACATCCTAGGTTATGCGTAGGCACACAAATTCTCAACAATGCAGTAGCAACTAATCTGTATTAAGAACTTTTCACCGTACTTATCAATGTAAAATGTGAGGGTATTGCACAGAAGCAACCAGTTAGTTCAAGAAATATTTCGTACCGTATTTTGCTTGAGGATAACAGATTTAAGCACCTGCCAAAAGAGAATTGCATGGATCGAGGATGGTCTTTCGTTTCTTAACTGAAATACAAAAGATTAGTTTGTAGTAATAAAAATGCAATCTCAATGTAAAGCCTCTCAGCTTTCTGACACATGATGATTGCATATTGTCTACATTCAAATCTTTGAAAATTTGATAGAATGCTTGATCAATTGCTTACCACCCAGTTGGAATATGACCTGAATTCTTCAATGTCTTCCTAGGAATCCAATGGTCCAGGAACCGCTTCCAGGTAAGTAATAGGATCTTCCTGTTCAACAAAAAAGCAAAACCAAAAAATATATTTGGACAAAAAGGGAAGATTATATCCAAACATTTAAATATTACATTAGTTCTACTTACCTTGATTTGTTGTTTTTTTAAAAAATGTTCAATAAAATCCACACATCTTCTTGAAGGTTCTTCTGATTGAAACTTTTCTTGATGGAAGGTTAAAAGCGACGTCGTAATCCAATATGCAAAAGATAACCCTTTGACAAAAGCAGATCCTTTCCAAGGTTCTTCTATAACATGCATTAGCTATGCCATGGCTCATGCAATGAACAAAAAGTTATTGCTCATAGCTCTGTGCATGCATAGTTTCACAACAATGCAGTAAAACAACTCTTTGACAAGAACCTTTTCCGCATTTAACATTGTGAAATGTGTGGGCATTGCATAGGAACAACCAAGAACTTGAACATGATCTTCTTCCAATAAATAGCCTGAGGATACATGTTTCATTGACTCCAAAAAGGGGAATTGCCTGTATCGTGGACGGTTTCTTGTTTTTCTAATGAAAACACAGCAGTTTAGCTTGTAGTAATAAAAATGAAATCTCAATGTAGAGTCTCTCAGCTTTCTGACAAATGATGATTGAATACAATTTACATTCACAGCTTTGCACATGTAATTGAATGGTGGGATAAATACTTACCATCCAACTGAAGCATAACGTGAATTTTAAAATGTTTTTCATTGATTCCAAGAGTCCAGAATTTGCTTCCAGAGAAATAATTTTCTTGCCTACACAAAGCAAAACAAAAAATGTCAGCTAAGACCAATGGAGAAAATACAATGCAAAAATTGAAATACTAAATTTGTTCTACTTACTTTGATTTGGTGTCTTCCAAAAATTAAAGAGTAAAGGCCTAACATGTTCTTCAATGTTTTACTAATGGCATCCATTCTTGATAGAAGGTCCAAAATATCCTCAAAATTCAACACTTAGAAGGTGCTCCTTTGTCAAGAATGGCAGTATTTTTTCAGCTCTTCTACAAAGTGCATGAGTCATAGCTTAAGCCATGCAATACGTAAGAAAAGTACATCCTAGGTTATGCGTAGGCACACAAATTCGCAACAATGCAGTAGCAACTAATCTGTATTAAGAACTTTTACCGTACTTATCAATGTAAAATGTTAGGGTATTGCACAGAAGCAACCAGTTAGTTCAAGAAATATTTCGTACCGTATTTTGCTTGAGGATAACAGATTTAAGCAATTGCCAAAAGAGAATTGCATGGATCGAGGATAGTCTTTCGTTTCTTAACTGAAATACAAAAGATTAGTTTGTAGTAATAAAAATGCAATCTCAATGTAAAGCCTCTCAGCTTTCTGACACATGATGATTGCATATTGTCTACATTCAAAGCTTTGAAAATTTGATAGAATGCTTGATCAATTGCTTACCACCCAGTTGGAATATGACCTGAATTCTTCAATGTCTTCCTAGGAATCCAATGGTCCAGGAACCGCTTCCAGGTAAGTAATAGGATCTTCCTGTTCAACAAAAAAGCAAAACCAAAAAATATATTTGGACAAAAAGGGAAGATTATATCTAAACATTTAAATATTACATTAGTTCTACTTACCTTGATTTGTTGTTTTTTTTTTTTTAAATGTTCAATAAAATCCACACATCTTCTTGAAGGTTCTTCTGATTGAAACTTTTCTTGATGGAAGGTCCAAAGCGACGTTGTAATCCAATATTCAAAAGATGACTCTTTCACAAAAGCAGAAGATCCTTTCCAAGGTTCTTCTATAACATGCATTAGCTATGCTATGGCTCGTGCAATGAGCAAAAAGTTATTGCTCATTGCTCTATGCATGCACATAGTTTCACAACAATGCAGTAAAACAACTCTTTGACAAGAACCTTTTCTGCATTTATCATTGTTAAATGTGAAGGCATTGCATAGGAACAACCAAGCACTTGAACATGATCTTCTTCCAATAAATAGCCTGAGGATACATGTTTCGTTGACTCCAAAAAGGGGAATTGCCTGTATCGTGGACAGTCCCTTGTTTCTCTAACGAAAACACAGCAGTTTAGCTTGTAGTAATAAAAATGAAATCTCAATGTAGAGCCGCTCAGCTTTCTGACAAATGATGACTGAATACAATTTACATTCACAGCTTTAAACATGTAATTGAATGGTGGGATAAATACTTACCATCCAACTGAAGCATAACGTGAATTGTAAAATGTTTTTCATTGATTCCAAGAGTCCAGAATTTGCTTCCAGAGAAATAATTTTCTTGCCTACACAAAGCAAAACAAAAAATGTCAGCTAAGACCAATGGAGAAAATACAATGCAAAAATTTAGATACAAAATTTGTTCTACTTACTTTGACTTGGTGTCTTCCAAAAATTAAAGAGTAAAGGCCTCACATGTGCTTCAATGTTTTACCAATGGCATCCATTCTTGATAAAAGGTCCAAAATATCCTCAACATTCAACACTTAGAAGGTGCTCCTTTGTCAAGAATGGCAGTATTTTTCAGCTCTTCTACAAAGTACATGAGCCATAGCTTAAGCCATGCAATACGTAAGAAATGTACATCCTAGGTTATGCGTAGGCACACAAATTCGCAACAATGCAGTAGCAACTAATCTGTATTAAGAACTTTTACCGTACTTATCAATGTAAAATGTGAGGGTATTGCACAGAAGCAACCAGTTATTTCAAGAAATATTTCGGACCGTATTTTGCTTGAGGATAACAGATTTAAGCACTTGCCAAAAGAGAATTGCATGGATCGAGGATGGTCTTTCGTTTCTTAACTGAAATACAAAAGATTAGTTTGTAGTAATAAAAATGCAATCTCAATGTAAAGCCTCTCAGCTTTCTGACACATGATGATTGCATATTGTCTACATTCAAAGCTTTGAAAATTTGATAGAATGCTTGATCAATTGCTTACCACCCAGTTGGAATATGACCTGAATTCTTCAATGTCTTCCTAGGAATCCAATAGTCCAGGAACCGCTTCCAGGTAATTAATAGGATCTCCCTGTTCTACAAAAAAGCAAAACCAAAAAATATATTTGGACAAAAAGGGAAGATTATATCCAAACATTTAAATATTACATTAGTTCTACTTACCTTGATTTGTTGTTTTTTTAAAAAATGTTCAATAAAATCCACACATCTTCTTGAAGGTTCTTCTGATTGAAACTTTTCTTGATGGAAGGTCCAAAGCGACGTCGTAATCCAATATTCAAAAGATGACCCTCTCACAAAAGCAGAAGATCCTTTCCAAGGTTCTTCTATAACATGCATTAGCTATGCTATGGCTCGTGCAATGAGCAAAAAGTTATTGCTCATTGCTCTGTGCATGCACATAGTTTCACAACAATGCAGTAAAACAACTCTTTGACAAGAACCTTTTCTGCATTTATCATTGTGAAATGTGAGGGCATTGCATAGGAACAACCAAGCACTTGAACATGATCTTCTTCCAATAAATAGCCTGAGGATACATGTTTCATTGACTCCAAAAAGGGGAATTGCCTGTATCGTGGACGGTCCCTTGTTTTTCTAACGAAAACACAGCAGTTTAGCTTGTAGTAATAAAAATGAAATCTTAATGTAGAGCCTCTCAGCTTTCTGACAAATGATGATTGAATATAATTTACATTCAAAGATTTGCACATGTAATTGAATGGTGGGATAAATACTTACCATCCAACTGAAGCATAACGTGAATTTTAAAATGTTTTTCATTGATTCCAAGAGTCCAGAATTTGCTTCCAGAGAAATATTTTTCTTGCCTACACAAAGCAAAACAAAAAATGTCAGCTAAGACCAATGGAGAAAATACAATGCAAAAATTGAAATACTAAATTTGTTCTACTTACTTTGATTTGGTGTCTTCCAAAAATTAAAGAGAAAAGGCCTCACATGTGCTTCAATGTTTTACTAATGGCATCCATTCTTGATAAAAGGTCCAAAATATCCTCAAAATTCAACACTTGGAAGGTGCTCCTTTGTCAAGAATGGCAGTATTTTTTCAGCTCTTCTATAAAGTACATGAGCCATAGCTTAAGCCATGCAATACGTAAGAAATGTACATCCTAGGTTATGCGTAGGCACACAAATTCTCAACAATGCAGTAGCAACTAATTTGTATTAAGAACTTTTCACCGTACTTATCAATGTAAAATGTGAGGGTATTGCACAGAAGCAACCAGTTAGTTCAAGAAATATTTCGTACCGTATTTTGCTTGAGGATAACAGATTTAAGCACCTGCCAAAAGAGAATTGCATGGATCGAGGATGGTCTTTCGTTTCTTAACTGAAATACAAAAGATTAGTTTGTAGTAATAAAAATGCAATCTCAATGTAAAGCCTCTCAGCTTTCTGACACATGATGATTGCATATTGTCTACATTCAAATCTTTGAAAATTTGATAGAATGCTTGATCAATTGCTTACCACCCAGTTGGAATATGACCTGAATTCTTCAATGTCTTCCTAGGAATCCAATGGTCCAGGAACCGCTTCCAGGTAAGTAATAGGATCTTCCTGTTCAACAAAAAAGCAAAACCAAAAAATATATTTGGACAAAAAGGGAAGATTATATCCAAACATTTAAATATTACATTAGTTCTACTTACCTTGATTTGTTGTTTTTTTAAAAAATGTTCAATAAAATCCACACATCTTCTTGAAGGTTCTTCTGATTGAAACTTTTCTTGATGGAAGGTTAAAAGCGACGTCGTAATCCAATATGCAAAAGATAACCCTTTGACAAAAGCAGATCCTTTCCAAGGTTCTTCTATAACATGCATTAGCTATGCCATGGCTCATGCAATGAACAAAAAGTTATTGCTCATAGCTCTGTGCATGCATAGTTTCACAACAATGCAGTAAAACAACTCTTTGACAAGAACCTTTTCCGCATTTAACATTGTGAAATGTGTGGGCATTGCATAGGAACAACCAAGAACTTGAACATGATCTTCTTCCAATAAATAGCCTGAGGATACATGTTTCATTGACTCCAAAAAGGGGAATTGCCTGTATCGTGGACGGTTTCTTGTTTTTCTAATGAAAACACAGCAGTTTAGCTTGTAGTAATAAAAATGAAATCTCAATGTAGAGTCTCTCAGCTTTCTGACAAATGATGATTGAATACAATTTACATTCACAGCTTTGCACATGTAATTGAATGGTGGGATAAATACTTACCATCCAACTGAAGCATAACGTGAATTTTAAAATGTTTTTCATTGATTCCAAGAGTCCAGAATTTGCTTCCAGAGAAATAATTTTCTTGCCTACACAAAGCAAAACAAAAAATGTCAGCTAAGACCAATGGAGAAAATACAATGCAAAAATTGAAATACTAAATTTGTTCTACTTACTTTGATTTGGTGTCTTCCAAAAATTAAAGAGTAAAGGCCTAACATGTTCTTCAATGTTTTACTAATGGCATCCATTCTTGATAGAAGGTCCAAAATATCCTCAAAATTCAACACTTAGAAGGTGCTCCTTTGTCAAGAATGGCAGTATTTTTTCAGCTCTTCTACAAAGTGCATGAGTCATAGCTTAAGCCATGCAATACGTAAGAAAAGTACATCCTAGGTTATGCGTAGGCACACAAATTCGCAACAATGCAGTAGCAACTAATCTGTATTAAGAACTTTTACCGTACTTATCAATGTAAAATGTTAGGGTATTGCACAGAAGCAACCAGTTAGTTCAAGAAATATTTCGTACCGTATTTTGCTTGAGGATAACAGATTTAAGCAATTGCCAAAAGAGAATTGCATGGATCGAGGATAGTCTTTCGTTTCTTAACTGAAATACAAAAGATTAGTTTGTAGTAATAAAAATGCAATCTCAATGTAAAGCCTCTCAGCTTTCTGACACATGATGATTGCATATTGTCTACATTCAAAGCTTTGAAAATTTGATAGAATGCTTGATCAATTGCTTACCACCCAGTTGGAATATGACCTGAATTCTTCAATGTCTTCCTAGGAATCCAATGGTCCAGGAACCGCTTCCAGGTAAGTAATAGGATCTTCCTGTTCAACAAAAAAGCAAAACCAAAAAATATATTTGGACAAAAAGGGAAGATTATATCTAAACATTTAAATATTACATTAGTTCTACTTACCTTGATTTGTTGTTTTTTTTTTTTTAAATGTTCAATAAAATCCACACATCTTCTTGAAGGTTCTTCTGATTGAAACTTTTCTTGATGGAAGGTCCAAAGCGACGTTGTAATCCAATATTCAAAAGATGACTCTTTCACAAAAGCAGAAGATCCTTTCCAAGGTTCTTCTATAACATGCATTAGCTATGCTATGGCTCGTGCAATGAGCAAAAAGTTATTGCTCATTGCTCTATGCATGCACATAGTTTCACAACAATGCAGTAAAACAACTCTTTGACAAGAACCTTTTCTGCATTTATCATTGTTAAATGTGAAGGCATTGCATAGGAACAACCAAGCACTTGAACATGATCTTCTTCCAATAAATAGCCTGAGGATACATGTTTCGTTGACTCCAAAAAGGGGAATTGCCTGTATCGTGGACAGTCCCTTGTTTCTCTAACGAAAACACAGCAGTTTAGCTTGTAGTAATAAAAATGAAATCTCAATGTAGAGCCGCTCAGCTTTCTGACAAATGATGACTGAATACAATTTACATTCACAGCTTTAAACATGTAATTGAATGGTGGGATAAATACTTACCATCCAACTGAAGCATAACGTGAATTTTAAAATGTTTTTCATTGATTCCAAGAGTCCAGAATTTGCTTCCAGAGAAATAATTTTCTTGCCTACACAAAGCAAAACAAAAAATGTCAGCTAAGACCAATGGAGAAAATACAATGCAAAAATTTAGATACAAAATTTGTTCTACTTACTTTGACTTGGTGTCTTCCAAAAATTAAAGAGTAAAGGCCTCACATGTGCTTCAATGTTTTACCAATGGCATCCATTCTTGATAAAAGGTCCAAAATATCCTCAACATTCAACACTTAGAAGGTGCTCCTTTGTCAAGAATGGCAGTATTTTTCAGCTCTTCTACAAAGTACATGAGCCATAGCTTAAGCCATGCAATACGTAAGAAATGTACATCCTAGGTTATGCGTAGGCACACAAATTCGCAACAATGCAGTAGCAACTAATCTGTATTAAGAACTTTTACCGTACTTATCAATGTAAAATGTGAGGGTATTGCACAGAAGCAACCAGTTATTTCAAGAAATATTTCGGACCGTATTTTGCTTGAGGATAACAGATTTAAGCACTTGCCAAAAGAGAATTGCATGGATCGAGGATGGTCTTTCGTTTCTTAACTGAAATACAAAAGATTAGTTTGTAGTAATAAAAATGCAATCTCAATGTAAAGCCTCTCAGCTTTCTGACACATGATGATTGCATATTGTCTACATTCAAAGCTTTGAAAATTTGATAGAATGCTTGATCAATTGCTTACCACCCAGTTGGAATATGACCTGAATTCTTCAATGTCTTCCTAGGAATCCAATAGTCCAGGAACCGCTTCCAGGTAAGTAATAGGATCTTCCTGTTCTACAAAAAAGCAAAACCAAAAAATATATTTGGACAAAAAGGGAAGATTATATCCAAACATTTAAATATTACATTAGTTCTACTTACCTTGATTTGTTGGTTTTTTTTTTTTAAATATTCAATAAAATCCACACATTTTCTTGAAGGTTCTTCTGATTGAAACTTTTCTTGATGGAAGGTCAAAAGCGATGTCGTAATCCAATATTCAAAAGATAACCCTTTGACAAAAGCAGATCCTTTCCAAGGTTCTTCTATAACATGCATTATCTATGCCATGGCTCATGCAATGAGCAAAAAGTTATTGCTCATAGCTCTGTGCATGCACATAGTTTCACAACAATGCAGTAAAACAACTCTTTGACAAGAACCTTTTCTGCATTTAACATTGTGAAATGTGTGGGCATTGCATAAGAACAACCAAGCACTTGAACATGATCTTCTTCCAATAAATAGCCTCAGGATACATGTTTCATTGATTACAAAAAGGGGAATTGCCTGTATCGTGGACGGTCCCTTGTTTCTCTAACGAAAACACAGCAGTTTAGCTTGTAGTAATAAAAATGAAATCTCAATGTAGAGCCTCTGAGCTTTCTGTCAAATGATGATTGAATATAATTTACATTCACAGCTTTGCACATGTAATTGAATGGTGGGATAAATACTTACCATCCAACTGAAGCATAACGTGAATTTTAAAATGTTTTTCATTGATTCCAAGAGTCCAGAATTTGCTTCCAGAGAAATAATTTTCTTGCCTACACAAAGCAAAACAAAAAAACAGGATTTTTGGTTGCTTACCGTAAAATCTGTTTCTTGGAGCCTCCATTGGGGGACACAGGAACCATGGGTGTATGCTGCTGCCACTAGGAGGCTGACACTATGCAAATAAAAAAGTTAGCTCCTCCTCTGCAGTGTACACCCCACCGACTGGCATTATACTCTTCAGTTAGTGAGAAAGCAGTAGGAGAAAAATAACAAGGTTGAAAAACCATAACCACAAACTTGAGAACTGTAAACGTGAGAACAGTCATAGAACATATAACAAAAACATTGGGAGGGAGCTGTGTCCCCCAATGGAGGCTCCAAGAAACAGATTTTACGGTAAGCAACCAAAAATCCTGTTTTCTTTATCGCCTCTCATTGGGGGACACAGGAACCATGGGACGTCCCAAAGCAGTCCCAAGGGCGGGAAAAACAGACTTCCATCAGGTCAGAGGACTCACCACTGCCGGCTGCAAGATCCTTCTGCCTAGGCTGGCGTCCGCCGAAGCGTAGGTATGGACCTTGTAAAACTTGGCGAACGTGTGGATGGAAGACCAGGTTGCCGCTTTACATAGCTGTAGGGCGGAAGCCCTGTGGTGCACCGCCCAGGAGGCGCCGACTGCCCGGGCGGAGCGAGCCTTGATCCCAGGAGGGGGCACTCTGTTCTTGACCAGGTAAGCCTCCAGAATAGCCGTTCTGATCCAGCGAGCGATAGTCGCCTTAGAAGCCGGCTGGTCTCTGCGCGAGCCATCAGGAATGGCGAAAAGAGAATCCGTCTTCCGGAAAGTGGACGTTCTATCCAGATAGATCTTCACTGCCCTGACAAGGTCCAGCTTGTTCAACGATCGCTCCAGAAGATGAGTCGGAGTTGGACAAAAGGAAGGTAGAACGATGTCCTCGTTGAGGTGGAATGTGGAAACCACCTTAGGAATAAAGGAAGGCGGAGGCCTGAGGACCACCTTGTCCTGGTGGATAACCAAGAAAGGAGGACGGCAAGAGAGAGCCGCCAACACGGAGACGCGGCGGATAGAAGTGATGGCCACAAGAAAGGCCACCTTCAAGACAGAACTGATAGGGAAACCTCCCTGAGAAGTTCAAAGGGGGGAACCCTCAGAACGTCCAGTACCAGGTTTAAATCCCATGAATCCACAGGGGCCCTGTACGGAGGGACCGCGTGGGCTACTCCTTGAAGGAAGGTCTTAACCTGTGGTCTGGAAGCTAAAGTCTTTTGAAAAAGGATGGAAAGCACAGAAACCTGGCCCTTCAGGGAACTAAGAGCATGGTCCGAATCCAGTCCTGCCTGAAGGAAAACCAAGATGGAAGGCAGGGAAAAGGACATAGGTGAAACGCGGTTGGACTCGCACCAACGGAAGTAAGCCTTCCAGGCACAATAGTAGATCCTGGAAGACGAAGGCTTCCGAGCCTGAATCATGGTGAAAATCACCCGGGCCGAAAGGCCGGACGCTCTTAGAACTGCGGTCTCAACAGCCACGCCGATAAACTGAGCGACTGAGAATTCGGGTGGGAGATCGGACCCTGAGACAGCAGATCGGGCCAGACTGGAAGGCGCCAGGGAGCGTCCGCGAGAAGATTGATGAGCTCCGCGAACCAAGCTGTCCAAGGCCAATCCGGGGTGATTAGAATGACCGGCATCCCTTCTGCTTTGATCTTTTTCAGCAGTTTGGGAAGCAAGGGAAGGGGTGGGAACAGGTAGGGCAGCCCGAACTGTGACCAAGGAATGGCCAGAGCGTCGACGTCCACTGCGAGAGGATCGCGAGACGAACCGCGGAATCTTCCTGTTCGTTCGAGACGCCGTGAGGTCCACGTCCGGAGTCCCCCATCGAAGACAAATCTGATGGAAGACCTCCGGACGTAAGGACCATTCCCCTGCCGCGAGACCCTCTCGGCTGAGGAAGTCGGCGGCCCAATTGTCCACGCCAGGGATATGCACCGCGGATATCACCGGAACCGTTGCCTCTGCCCAAAGGAGAATCCTGGATACCTCGGCCAAGGCGCTCCGAGTTCCCCCCTGATGGTTGACATATGCCACCGCCGTGGCATTGTCCATCTGGATTCGGATAGGAAGGCCCCTGCGAATCCTTTCCCAGTGACGAAGGGACAGAAAAAAATGGCCCGGATCTCGAGGACATTGATCGGTAAGGTTGACTCTTGCGCTGACCAGCGGCCCTGTACAGTCAGGTGGCGAAACACTGCACCCCAGCCGAGCAGGCTGGCATCCGTCGTCACCACTTGCCAGTGAACTGGAAGGAAGGACCTGCCCTGGGACATGAGAGACCGTTTGACTCGGGGGGGGGAGAGTCGGATCGGGCGGTCCATGGGGAAGACAGACCTGTTCCACTGAGACAGGATGGCTTGCTGAAGAGGTCGAGAATGAAATTGGGCGAAAGGAATCGCTTCCAATGTTGCTACCATCCTCCCCAAAACCTTCATGGCCGATCGGAGGGAGGGAGGCCGAGGGCCCTGGAGCACGCGTACGTCCTGACGAAGAATGGATCTCTTGACTTCGGGGAGAAAGACCCTGGTCCGACGGGTGTCGAAGAGCATGCCCAGAAAGATGATGCGCTGAGAAGGAATAAGACAGGACTTCTTCCGGTTGACCAACCACCTGAAAACGGGCTAGGGTATCAACGATGGACAGGCTTTCGTGGGCCTGAGAAAAGGACGGAGCCTTGATGAGGATGTCGTCGAGGTATGGAAAAAGACCCAGACCTCTGACCCTCAAGATGGCCATCAGTGCCGCCATGATCTTCGTGAAGACTCTTGGGGCGGTATGCAAGACCGAACGGCAGGGCGACGAACTGAAAGTGTTCCTGGAGCACCGTAAAGCGCAGGAATCGGTGATGTCCTGGAAATATCGGAACATGGAGGTAGACATCCTGAACATCTATGGAACACAGAAATTCGTGAGCCTCCATGGAAGCGATTACCGAACGAAGGGATTCCATCCTGAAGTGCTTTAGACGGACTCTCCTGTTCAGTAATTTGAGATCCAGAATGGGACGCACTCTGCCGTCTTTTTTCGGTACTACAAAAAGGTTTGAGTAGAAATCTGTGAACCGTTCTTTTTCTTGGACGGGAACGATTACCCCGGCTTTGAGGAGAGACGCGATGGCTGTGAAGAAACCCGGAACTAGAGCGGAATCTCTTGGAGGTCGGGATTCGAAGAAACGATCCCGGGGTTGAGAAAGGAACTCTATCTTGTATCCCGAGGATACAACTTCCCTGACCCAAGCGTCCTCTCCTGAGGAGATCCAGACGTCCCTGAAGAAGAGACGGCCGCCCAGCCTGGGAAGTGGCCTGGCTACTAGTCGAGTCATGCCGAGGAGGTCCTTCCAGTCCTGGACCTGGAGGATCTACCCTGGGAGTAGCGAGGAAGGAGTGGGCCTCAAGGATACCGTCTTCTCCTCTTGACGGCCTGTGGCCTCTGTTGCTGCTGGGAGAAGGAATTTGATGCCGCGAAGCGCCAAAAGGACCGAAAAGACCAAAATTGACGTCTAGGAGGAGGGCGTCGAGGCTAGGCCTGGGGAAGAAGGGAACTCGTACCCCCTGTACCGTCCTTAATGAGTTGGTCTAGCTTAGAACCAAAGAGACGAGACCCCTGAAAAGGAAGGCTGGTAAGGGACTTTTTAGAAGACAAATCCGCCTGCCAGGCCTTAAGCCAAACGGTTCGGCGGATGGCAACCGCGTTGCTGGACGCCTGAGCCTCACAAGACGCGGCGTCCAGGGAGGCGGAGACCAGATATTCACCAGCGTGAGAAATCTGGTAGGCAAGTTCCGCCAGCTGTCCGGATTGAACCCCGTCCAGGATGCCCTGACGGAGCTGTTTGGCCCATTTGGAAATGGATTTTGAAACCCAAGTGAAAGCGAAGGCCGGGCAAAGACTAGCTGAGGCCGCCTCAAAGGCTGACTTCGCGAAAGATTCTATGACCCTATCGTTAGAATCTTTCAGCGATGCTCCGCTGGACAGTGGGAGAACCGTGTTGGTGGACAGTCTGGAAACTGGAGGGTCCACTGAAGGAGAAGCAGTCCAATTAGCGGTGAGCTCCGAAGAGAAGGGATATAACACGCCAAGTCGCTTTCCTCTCTGAAAGCGTCTGGTCGGGTTCTCTCTTTCTCTAGCCATAATCTCCTCGAATTCTGGGTGAGGAGCGAAAAACTTGGAAGGTGGTTTAGCCCGTCTAAACGAAACCGCCTGATCTGCGGGTTCCGTAGAGGACTCTTTGATGCCACAGGTTTGATTTATCGCTCCAATAAGATTCAGAACCATATCCCTCATGGTAGCGATTTGGTTCGAATCCAGCTCCGAAACATCCTCCGAGGGGACATCAGAGAACGCCTCGCCTGACTCAGGGGAGGAGGATCGGGAGGACGCCGACCGCAGAGGAGGACCGAGTGGCGAGATAGAACAAGAAGAGGACTCAGACCGGCGTTCCTGTCTGGACCTTTTGCGGCTAGCCGTGGATGGCTCGGACGGAATTTCCTGCGTCCCGCTGGCTACTGCGGGGGTCTGCAGGGGTAACCGATCCAGCACGGACACCAGGGTTTGAGACACCCGTGTTAAATCGGCCACCGATTGGGACAGAGAGGAGGCCCAGCCTAGGATGGGGGGGATCACTCTCGGGTGGATCGCCCGGAGGATCCTGGGCAGTGGGAACAAACGGGTTGCTGCAGGACTGACATATGCAAAGTACTTGACTAAGACAGATGAAAAAGAAGCAGGAGGACGAGAGCGGCCCCCTTTAAGAGGTAGACATTTTGAGAAGGTCCCTGAAGAAAATGCCGGCGGGTTAGGGGACAGTGGGGCAGAGGGGATGTCAGTCTGCAGTGCAGCTACTCACGGACCCTGGTCCTGGAAGATGTTCCGCTTGAGGTGGGTCTCTGATGAAAGAAGGTGGAACTCCTGCCCTGAGGTGCTGTAGTCCTAGTGCGGTGGCGATGTGAGGGTCGCGCTGCGTGAGCACCTGCTCCTGAGGAGCGGTGAGGGCCCACAGACGTTGTCCCTGGAAGAAGGGGGCGGAGTCAGCAATAGAAGCGCCGGTGGGCAGGGAACGGAATGTCGGGCGGGAAAAAGCCCGCCCGCAGAAGCGGTAGTAGAGGAGCGCGGGACCGGAAGTAGGCCCCGGCCTAAGCCGGGACCTAAAGTAGAGGCCGGCGCCGCCGGAGAAGGGAACCGCGGCGCCGGAGCAGTGCACCGCAGGCACTGAGTAGAGCCGCCCGGGAAAGCGGAAGTGGCGGGGTCGCGGCGCCAGAAGTAGGCCCCGGCAGAAGCCGGGACCTAAATTAGAGGCTGGCGCCGCCGGAGAATCGTGGCGCCGGAGCGCCGCCGGAGAATCGCGGAGCCGGAGCGCCGCAGAAAGTAAGTGGCACGGCATCCTGCCAAGGATGCCGTGCAGACACAGGACACATTGTGGCCACCGAGAAGTGAGACCGCAGGGGGGAGCGGCGCGGCAGCCTGCTAGGCTGAGACTCTATAAGGGAGACATTGTGGCTGTGCGGCCGCCAATGAAGGAGAGCTTAGGAGGAAAATGAGTTACAGCCCTTGTGGCTGTCCCTGGGATCCCTCTAAAATAAACGCCATGAGGGAGGACCGGGGGACATCTGGAGAAAAGATCCCGGGGGAATGGAGGGGAAATACTCACCTAAACATCCCACGCCGTTACTAACCTGAGGGGAATGAGACGTCCACGGAGCTGTGATGGACGTCCTCGTCTCCTCCGACCGACAGGCTCTGGTAGGCGAGTGGGTGGGGGACGAGGCCAGGACCGGACTTCTGAGCACGCTTGTGTGCTAGGATCTTGGTCCTGGAGAGGGATCTATGAGGATACGGGGTGGCAGTACACGCCGTACTCATAGTCCGCTTTGTGGGACTACAGGTGTGACTGCTCACCCTGTATGCCTTCCGAAAAAAACCTGAAAGAAAACGATGCACATTGAGGTAGATAAGGGTCTAATAAAAGACCCGTGTCCACCTCCTACTGACACTAAGCTAAACTGAAGAGTATAATGCCAGTCGGTGGGGTGTACACTGCAGAGGAGGAGCTAACTTTTTAATTGCATAGTGTCAGCCTCCAAGTGGCAGCAGCATACACCCATGGTTCCTGTGTCCCCCAATGAGAGGCGATAAAGAAATGTCAGCTAAGACCAATGGAGAAAATACAATGCAAAAATTGAAATATTAAATTTGTTCTACTTACTTTGATTTGGTGACTTCCAAAAATTAAAGAGTAAAGGTCTCACATGTTCTTCAATGTTTTACTAATGGCATCCATTCTTGATAGAAGGTCCAAAATATCCTCAAAATTCAACACTTAGAAGGTGCTCCTTTGTCAAGAATGGCAGTATTTTTTCAGCTCTTCTACAAAGTGCATGAGCCATAGCTTAAGCCATGCAATACGTAAGAAATGTACATCCTAGGTTATGCGTAGGCACACAAATTCGCAATAATGCAGTAGCAACTAATCTGTATTAAGAACTTTTACCGTACTTATCATTGTAAAATGTAAGGGTATTGCACAGAAGCAACCAGTTAGTTCAAGAAATATTTCGTACCATATTTTGCTTGAGGATAACAGATTTAAGCACCTGCCAAAAGAGAATTGCATGGATCGAGGATGGTCTTTCGTTTCTTAACTGAAATACAAAAGATTAGTTTGTAGTAATAAAAATGCAATCTCAATGTAAAGCCTCTCAGCTTTCTGACACATGATGACTGCATATTGTCTACATTCAAATCTTTGAAAATTTGATAGAATGCTTGATCAATTGCTTACCACCCAGTTGGAATATGACCTGAATTCTTCAATGTCTTCCTAGGAATCCAATGGTCCAGGAACCGCTTCCAGGTAAGTAATAGGATCTTCCTGTTCTACAAAAAAGCAAAACCAAAAAATATATTTGGACAAAAAGGGAAGATTATATCTAAACATTTAAATATTACATTAGTTCTACTTACCTTGATTTGCTGTTTTTTTTTAAAATGTTCAATAAAATCCACACATCTTCTTGAAGGTTCTTCTGATTGAAACTTTTCTTGATGGAAGGTTAAAAGCGACGTCGTAATCCAATATGCAAAAGATAACCCTTTGACAAAAGCAGATCCTTTCCAAGGTTCTTCTATAACATGCATTAGCTATGCCATGGCTCATGCAATGAACAAAAAGTTATTGCTCATAGCTCTGTGCATGCATAGTTTCACAACAATGCAGTAAAACAACTCTTTGACAAGAACCTTTTCTGCATTTAACATTGTGAAATGTGTGGGCATTGCATAGGAACAACCAAGCACTTGAACATGATCTTCTTCCAATAAATAGCCTGAGGATACATGTTTCATTGACTCCAAAAAGGGGAATTGCCTGTATCGTGGACGGTTTCTTGTTTTTCTAACGAAAACCAAGCAGTTTAGCTTGTAGTAATAAAAATGAAATCTCAATGTAGAGCCTCTCAGCTTCCTGACAAATGATGATTGAATACAATTTACATTCACAGCTTTGCACATGTAATTGAATGGTGGGATAAATACTTACCATCCAACTGAAGCATAACGTGAATTTTAAAATGTTTTTCATTGATTCCAAGAGTCCAGAATTTGCTTCCAGAGAAATAATTTTCTTGCCTACACAAAGCAAAACAAAAAATGTCAGCTGCGACCAATGGAGAAAATACAATGCAAAAATAAAAATACTAAATTTGTTCTACTTACTTTGATTTGGTGACTTCCAAAAATTAAAGAGTAAAGGTCTCACATGTTCTTCAATGTTTTACTAATGGCATCCATTCTTGATAGAAGGTCCAAAATATCCTCAAAATTCAACACTTAGAAGGTGCTCCTTTGTCAAGAATGGCAGTATTTTTTCAGCTCTTCTACAAAGTGCATGAGCCATAGCTTAAGCCATGCAATACGTAAGAAATGTACATCCTAGGTTATGCGTAGGCACACAAATTCGCAATAATGCAGTAGCAACTAATCTGTATTAAGAACTTTTACCGTACTTATCATTGTAAAATGTAAGGGTATTGCACAGAAGCAACCAGTTAGTTCAAGAAATATTTCGTACCATATTTTGCTTGAGGATAACAGATTTAAGCACCTGCCAAAAGAGAATTGCATGGATCGAGGATGGTCTTTCGTTTCTTAACTGAAATACAAAAGATTAGTTTGTAGTAATAAAAATGCAATCTCAATGTAAAGCCTCTCAGCTTTCTGACACATGATGATTGCATATTGTCTACATTCAAAGCTTTGAAAATTTGATAGAATGCTTGATCAATTGCTTACCACACAGTTGGAATATCACCTGAATTCTTCAATGTCTTCCTAGGAATCCAATAGTCCAGGAACCGCTTCCAGGTAAGTAATAGGATCTTCCTGTTCTACAAAAAAGCAAAACCAAAAAATATATTTGGACAAAAAGGGAAGATTATATCCAAACATTTAAATATTACATTAGTTCTACTTACCTTGATTTGTTCTTTTTTTAAAAAATGTTCAATAAAATCCACACATCTTCTTGAAGGTTCTTCTGATTGAAACTTTTCTTGATGGAAGGTCCAAAGCGACGTCGTAATCCAATATTCAAAAGATGACCCTTTGACAAAAGCAGAAGATCCTTTCCAAGGTTCTTCTATAACATGCATTAGCTATGCTATGGCTCGTGCAATGAGCAAAAAACGTTATTGCTCATTGCATGCACATAGTTTCACAACAATGCAGTAAAACAACTCTTTGACAAGAACCTTTTCTGCATTTATCATTGTGAAATGTGAGGGCATTGCATAGGAACAACCAAGCACTTGAACATGATCTTCTTCCAATAAATAGCCTGAGGATACATGTTTCATTGACTCCAAAAAGGGGAATTGCCTGTACCGTGGACGGTCCCTTGTTTTTCTAATGATAACACAGCAGTTTAGCTTGTAGTAATAAAAATGAAATCTCAATGTAGAGCCGCTCAGCTTTCTGGCAAATGATGATTGAATACAATTTACATTCACAGCTTTGCACATGTAATTGAAAGGTGGGATAAATACTTACCATCCAACTGAAGCATAACGTGAATTTTAAAATGTTTTTCATTGATTCCAAGAGTCCAGAATTTGCTTCCAGAGAAATAATTTTCTTGCCTACACAAAGCAAAACAAAAAATGTCAGCTAAGACCAATGGAGAAAATACAATGCAAAAATTTAGATACTAAATTTGTTCTATTTACTTTGATTTGGTGTCTTCCAAAAATTAAAGAGTAAAGGCCTCACATGTGCTTCAATGTTTTACTAATGGCATCCATTCTTGATAAAAGGTCCAAAATATCCTCAAAATTCAACACTTAGAAGGTGCTCCTTTGTCAAGAATGGCAGTATTTTTTCAGCTCTTCTACAAAGTACATGAGCCATAGCTTAAGCCATGCAATACGTAAGAAATGTACATCCTAGGTTATGCGTAGGCACACAAATTCGCAATAATGCAGTAGCAACTAATCTGTATTAAGAACTTTTACCGTACTTATCATTGTAAAATGTAAGGGTATTGCACAGAAGCAACCAGTTAGTTCAAGAAATATTTCGTACCATATTTTGCTTGAGGATAACAGATTTAAGCACCTGCCAAAAGAGAATTGCATGGATCGAGGATGGTCTTTCGTTTCTTAACTGAAATACAAAAGATTAGTTTGTAGTAATAAAAATGCAATCTCAATGTAAAGCCTCTCAGCTTTCTGACACATGATGATTGCATATTGTCTACATTCAAAGCTTTGAAAATTTGATAGAATGCTTGATCAATTGCTTACCACCCAGTTGGAATATCACCTGAATTCTTCAATGTCTTCCTAGGAATCCAATAGTCCAGGAACCGCTTCCAGGTAAGTAATAGGATCTTCCTGTTCTACAAAAAAGCAAAACCAAAAAATATATTTGGACAAAAAGGGAAGATTATATCCAAACATTTAAATATTACATTAGTTCTACTTACCTTGATTTGTTCTTTTTTTAAAAAATGTTCAATAAAATCCACACATCTTCTTGAAGGTTCTTCTGATTGAAACTTTTCTTGATGGAAGGTCCAAAGCGACGTCGTAATCCAATATTCAAAAGATGACCCTTTGACAAAAGCAGAAGATCCTTTCCAAGGTTCTTCTATAACATGCATTAGCTATGCTATGGCTCGTGCAATGAGCAAAAAACGTTATTGCTCATTGCATGCACATAGTTTCACAACAATGCAGTAAAACAACTCTTTGACAAGAACCTTTTCTGCATTTATCATTGTGAAATGTGAGGGCATTGCATAGGAACAACCAAGCACTTGAACATGATCTTCTTCCAATAAATAGCCTGAGGATACATGTTTCATTGACTCCAAAAAGGGGAATTGCCTGTACCGTGGACGGTCCCTTGTTTTTCTAATGATAACACAGCAGTTTAGCTTGTAGTAATAAAAATGAAATCTCAATGTAGAGCCGCTCAGCTTTCTGGCAAATGATGATTGAATACAATTTACATTCACAGCTTTGCACATGTAATTGAAAGGTGGGATAAATACTTACCATCCAACTGAAGCATAACGTGAATTTTAAAATGTTTTTCATTGATTCCAAGAGTCCAGAATTTGCTTCCAGAGAAATAATTTTCTTGCCTACACAAAGCAAAACAAAAAATGTCAGCTAAGACCAATGGAGAAAATACAATGCAAAAATTTAGATACTAAATTTGTTCTATTTACTTTGATTTGGTGTCTTCCAAAAATTAAAGAGTAAAGGCCTCACATGTGCTTCAATGTTTTACTAATGGCATCCATTCTTGATAAAAGGTCCAAAATATCCTCAAAATTCAACACTTAGAAGGTGCTCCTTTGTCAAGAATGGCAGTATTTTTTCAGCTCTTCTACAAAGTACATGAGCCATAGCTTAAGCCATGCAATACGTAAGAAATGTACATCCTAGGTTATGCGTAGGCACACAAATTCGCAATAATGCAGTAGCAACTAATCTGTATTAAGAACTTTTACCGTACTTATCATTGTAAAATGTAAGGGTATTGCACAGAAGCAACCAGTTAGTTCAAGAAATATTTCGTACCATATTTTGCTTGAGGATAACAGATTTAAGCACCTGCCAAAAGAGAATTGCATGGATCGAGGATGGTCTTTCGTTTCTTAACTGAAATACAAAAGATTAGTTTGTAGTAATAAAAATGCAATCTCAATGTAAAGCCTCTCAGCTTTCTGACACATGATGATTGCATATTGTCTACATTCAAAGCTTTGAAAATTTGATAGAATGCTTGATCAATTGCTTACCACCCAGTTGGAATATCACCTGAATTCTTCAATGTCTTCCTAGGAATCCAATAGTCCAGGAACCGCTTCCAGGTAAGTAATAGGATCTTCCTGTTCTACAAAAAAGCAAAACCAAAAAATATATTTGGACAAAAAGGGAAGATTATATCCAAACATTTAAATATTACATTAGTTCTACTTACCTTGATTTGTTCTTTTTTTAAAAAATGTTCAATAAAATCCACACATCTTCTTGAAGGTTCTTCTGATTGAAACTTTTCTTGATGGAAGGTCCAAAGCGACGTCGTAATCCAATATTCAAAAGATGACCCTTTGACAAAAGCAGAAGATCCTTTCCAAGGTTCTTCTATAACATGCATTAGCTATGCTATGGCTCGTGCAATGAGCAAAAAACGTTATTGCTCATTGCATGCACATAGTTTCACAACAATGCAGTAAAACAACTCTTTGACAAGAACCTTTTCTGCATTTATCATTGTGAAATGTGAGGGCATTGCATAGGAACAACCAAGCACTTGAACATGATCTTCTTCCAATAAATAGCCTGAGGATACATGTTTCATTGACTCCAAAAAGGGGAATTGCCTGTACCGTGGACGGTCCCTTGTTTTTCTAATGATAACACAGCAGTTTAGCTTGTAGTAATAAAAATGAAATCTCAATGTAGAGCCGCTCAGCTTTCTGGCAAATGATGATTGAATACAATTTACATTCACAGCTTTGCACATGTAATTGAAAGGTGGGATAAATACTTACCATCCAACTGAAGCATAACGTGAATTTTAAAATGTTTTTCATTGATTCCAAGAGTCCAGAATTTGCTTCCAGAGAAATAATTTTCTTGCCTACACAAAGCAAAACAAAAAATGTCAGCTAAGACCAATGGAGAAAATACAATGCAAAAATTTAGATACTAAATTTGTTCTATTTACTTTGATTTGGTGTCTTCCAAAAATTAAAGAGTAAAGGCCTCACATGTGCTTCAATGTTTTACTAATGGCATCCATTCTTGATAAAAGGTCCAAAATATCCTCAAAATTCAACACTTAGAAGGTGCTCCTTTGTCAAGAATGGCAGTATTTTTTCAGCTCTTCTACAAAGTACATGAGCCATAGCTTAAGCCATGCAATACGTAAAAAAAGTACATCCTAGGTTATGCGTAGGCACACAAATTCGCAACAATGCAGTAGCAACTAATCTGTATTAAGAACTTTTACCGTACTTATCAATGTAAAATGTGAGGGTATTGCACAGAAGCAACCAGTTAGTTCAAGAAATATTTCGTACCATATTTTGCATGAGGATAACAGATTTAAGCACTTGCCAAAAGAGAATTGCATGGATCGAGGATGGTCTTTCGTTTCTTAACTGAAATACAAAAGATTAGTTTGTAGTAATAAAAATGCAATCTCAATGTAAAGCCTCTCAGCTTTCTGACACATGATGATTGCATATTGTCTACATTCAAAGCTTTGAAAATTTGATAGAATGCTTGATCAATTGCTTACCACACAGTTGGAATATCACCTGAATTCTTCAATGTCTTCCTAGGAATCCAATAGTCCAGGAACCGCTTCCAGGTAAGTAATAGGATCTTCCTGTTCTACAAAAAAGCAAAACCAAAAAATATATTTGAACAAAAAGGGAAGATTATATCCAAACATTTAAATATTATATTAGTTCTACTTACCTTGATTTGATTTTTTTTTTTAAATGTTCAAAAAAATCCACACATCTTCTTGAAGGTTCTTCTGATTGAAACTTTTGTTGATGGAAGGTCAAAAGCGACGTCGTAATCCAATATTCAAAAGAAAACCCTTTGACAAAAGCAGATCCTGTCCAAGGTTCTTCTATAACATGCATTAGCTATGCCATGGCTCATGCAATTAGCAAAAAGTTATTGCTCATAGCTCTGTGCATGCACATAGTTTCACAACAATGCAGTAAAACAACTCTTTGACAAGAACCTTTGCTGCATTTAACATTGTGAAATGTGTGGGCATTGCATAGGAACAACCAAGCACTTGAACATGATCTTCTTCCAATAAATAGCCTGAGGATGCATGTTTCATTGACTCCAAAAAGGGGAATTGCCTGTATCGTGGACGGTCCCTTGTTTTTCTAACGAAAAGACAGCAGTTTAGCTTGTAGTAATAAAAA
Source organism: Ranitomeya imitator (assembly GCF_032444005.1). Lineage (NCBI taxonomy): Eukaryota > Metazoa > Chordata > Amphibia > Anura > Dendrobatidae > Ranitomeya > Ranitomeya imitator. The sequence goes on from NC_091288.1 coordinate 58,716,318, forward strand.
TGAAATCTCAATTTAGAGCCTCTGAGCTTTCTGACAAATAATGATTGAATATAATTTACATTCACAGCTTTGCACATGTAATTGAATGGTGGGATAAATACTTACCATCCAACTGAAGCTTAACGTGAATTTTAAAATGTTTTTCATTGATTCCAAGAGTCCAGAATTTGCTTCCAGAGAAATAATTTTCTTGCCTACACAAAGCAAAACAAAAAATGTCAGCTAAGACCAATGGAGAAAATACAATGCAAAAATTGAAATAATAAATTTGTTCAACTTAGTTTGATTTGGTGTCTTCCAAAAATTAAAGAGTAAAGGCCTCACATGTTCTTCAATGTTTTACTAATGGCATCCATTCTTGATAGAAGGTTCAAAATATCCTCAAAATTCAACACTTAGAAGGTGCTCCTTTGTCAAGAATGGCAGTATTTTTTCAGCTCTTCTACAAAGTGCATGAGCCATAGCTTAAGCCATGCAATACGTAAGAAATGTACATCCTAGGTTATGCGTAGGCACACAAATTCGCAACAATGCAGTAGCAACTAATCTGTATTATGAACTTTTACCGTACTTATCAATGTAAAATGTGAGGGTATTGCACAGAAGCAACCAGTTAGTTCAAGAAATATTTCGTACCGTATTTTGCTTGAGGATAACAGATTTAAGCACTTGCCAAAAGAGAATTGCATGGATCGAGGATGGTCTTTCGTTTCTTAACTGAAATACAAAAGATTAGTTTGTAGTAATAAAAATGCAATCTCAATGTAAAGCCTCTCAGCTTTCTGACACATGATGATTGCATATTGTCTGCATTCAAAGCTTTGAAAATTTGATAGAATGCTTGATCAACTGCTTACCACCCAGTTGGAATATGACCTGAATTCTTCAATGTCTTCCTAGGAATCCAATAGTCCAGGAACCGCTTCCAGGTAAGTAATAGGATCTTCCTGTTCTACAAAAAAGCAAAACCAAAAAATATATTTGGACAAAAAGGGAAGATTATATCCAAACATTTAAATATTACATTAGTTCTACTTACCTTGATTTGATTTTTTTTTTTAAATGTTCAAAAAAATCCACACATCTTCTTGAAGGATCTTCTGATTGAAACTTTTCTTGATGGAAGGTTAAAAGCGACGTCGTAATCCAATATTCAAAAGAAAACCCTTTGACAAAAGCAGATCCTGTCCAAGGTTCTTCTATAACATGCATTAGCTATGCCATGGCTCATGCAATGAGCAAAAAGTTATTGCTCATAGCTCTGTGCATGCACATAGTTTCACAACAATGCAGTAAAACAACTCTTTGACAAGAACCTTTGCTGCATTTAACATTGTGAAATGTGTGGGCATTGCATAGGAACAACCAAGCACTTGAACATGATCTTCTTCCAATAAATAGCCTGAGGATGCATGTTTCATTGACTCCAAAAAGGGGAATTGCCTGTATCGTGGACGGTCCCTTGTTTTTCTAACGAAAAGACAGCAGTTTAGCTTGTAGTAATAAAAATGAAATCTCAATTTAGAGCCTCTGAGCTTTCTGACAAATAATGATTGAATATAATTTACATTCACAGCTTTGCACATGTAATTGAATGGTGGGATAAATACTTACCATCCAACTGAAGCTTAACGTGAATTTTAAAATGTTTTTCATTGATTCCAAGAGTCCAGAATTTGCTTCCAGAGAAATAATTTTCTTGCCTACACAAAGCAAAACAAAAAATGTCAGCTAAGACCAATGGAGAAAATACAATGCAAAAATTGAAATAATAAATTTGTTCAACTTAGTTTGATTTGGTGTCTTCCAAAAATTAAAGAGTAAAGGCCTCACATGTTCTTCAATGTTTTACTAATGGCATCCATTCTTGATAGAAGGTCCAAAATATCCTCAAAATTCAACACTTAGAAGGTGCTCCTTTGTCAAGAATGGCAGTATTTTTTCAGCTCTTCTACAAAGTGCATGAGCCATAGCTTAAGCCATGCAATACGTAAGAAATGTACATCCTAGGTTATGCGTAGGCACACAAATTCGCAACAATGCAGTAGCAACTAATCTGTATTAAGAACTTTTACCGTACTTATCAATGTAAAATGTGAGGGTATTGCACAGAAGCAACCAGTTAGTTCAAGAAATATTTCGTACCGTATTTTGCTTGAGGATAACTTGCCAAAAGAGAATTGCATTGATCGAGGATGGTCTTTCGTTTCTTAACTGAAGTACAAAAGATTAGTTTGTAGTAATAAAAATGCAATCTCAATGTAAAGCCTCTCAGCTTTCTGACACATGATGATTGCATATTGTCTACATTCAAATCTTTGAAAATTTGATAGAATGCTTGATCAACTGCTTACCACCCAGTTGGAATATGACCTGAATTCTTCAATGTCTTCCTAGGAATCCAATAGTCCAGGAACCGCTTCCAGGTAAGTAATAGGATCTTCCTGTTCTACAAAAAAGCAAAACCAAAAAATATATTTGGACAAAAAGGGAAGATTATATCCAAACATTTAAATATTACATTAGTTCTACTTACCTTGATTTGTTGTTTTTTTTAAAAAATGTTCAATAAAATCCACACATCTTCTTGAAGGTTCTTCTGATTGAAACTTTTCTTGATGGAAGGTCAAAAGCGACGTCGCAATCCAATATTCAAAAGATAACCCTTTGACAAAAGCAGATCCTTTCTAAGGTTCTTCTATAACATGCATTAGCTATGCTATGGCTCGTGCAATGAGCAAAAAACGTTATTGCTCATTGCATGCACATAGTTTCACAACAATGCAGTAAAACAACTCTTTGACAAGAACCTTTTCTGCATTTATCATTGTGAAATGTGAGGGCATTGCATAGGAACAACCAAGCACTTGAACATGATCTTCTTCCAATAAATAGCCTGAGGATACATGTTTCATTGACTCCAAAAAGGGGAATTGCCTGTATCGTGGACGGTCCCGTGTTTTTCTAATGATAACACAGCAGTTTAGCTTGTAGTAATAAAAATGAAATCTCAATGTAGAGCCGCTCAGCTTTCTGGTAAATGATGATTGAATACAATTTACATTCACAGCTTTGCACATGTAATTGAAAGGTGGGATAAATACTTACCATCCAACTGAAGCATAACGTGAATTTTAAAATGTTTTTCATTGATTCCAAGAGTCCAGAATTTGCTTCCAGAGAAATAATTTTCTTGCCTACACAAAGCAAAACAAAAAATGTCAGCTAAGACCAATGGAGAAAATACAATGCAAAAATTTAGATACTAAATATTTTCTATTTACTTTGATTTGGTGTCTTCCAAAAATTAAAGAGTAAAGGCCTCACATGTGCTTCAATGTTTTACTAATGGCATCCATTCTTGATAAAAGGTCCAAAATATCCTCAAAATTCAACACTTAGAAGGTGCTCCTTTGTCAAGAATGGCAGTATTTTTTCAGCTCTTCTACAAAGTACATGAGCCATAGCTTAAGCCATGCAATACGTAAAAAAAGTACATCCTAGGTTATGCATAGGCACACAAATTCGCAACAATGCAGTAGCAACTAATCTGTATTATGAACTTTTACCGTACTTATCAATGTAAAATGTGAGGGTATTGCACAGAAGCAACCAGTTAGTTCAAGAAATATTTCGTACCGTATTTTGCTTGAGGATAACAGATTTAAGCACTTGCCAAAAGAGAATTGCATTGATCGAGGATGGTCTTTCGTTTCTTAACTGAAATACAAAAGATTAGTTTGTAGTAATAAAAATGCAATCTCAATGTAAAGCCTCTCAGCTTTCTGACACATGATGATTGCATATTGTCTACATTCAAAGTTTTGAAAATTTGATAGAATGCTTGATCAATTGCTTACCACACAGTTGGAATATCACCTGATTTCTTCAATGTCTTCCTAGGAATCCAATAGTCCAGGAACCGCTTCCAGGTAAGTAATAGGATCTTCCTGTTCTACAAAAAAGCAAAACCAAAAAATATATTTGGACAAAAAGGGAAGATTATATCCAAACATTTAAATATTACATTAGTTCTACTTACCTTGATTTGATTTTTTTTTTTAAATGTTCAAAAAAATCCACACATCTTCTTGAAGGATCTTCTGATTGAAACTTTTCTTGATGGAAGGTTAAAAGCGACGTCGTAATCCAATATTCAAAAGAAAACCCTTTGACAAAAGCAGATCCTGTCCAAGGTTCTTCTATAACATGCATTAGCTATGCCATGGCTCATGCAATGAGCAAAAAGTTATTGCTCATAGCTCTGTGCATGCACATAGTTTCACAACAATGCAGTAAAACAACTCTTTGACAAGAACCTTTGCTGCATTTAACATTGTGAAATGTGTGGGCATTGCATAGGAACAACCAAGCACTTGAACATGATCTTCTTCCAATAAATAGCCTGAGGATGCATGTTTCATTGACTCCAAAAAGGGGAATTGCCTGTATCGTGGACGGTCCCTTGTTTTTCTAACGAAAAGACAGCAGTTTAGCTTGTAGTAATAAAAATGAAATCTCAATTTAGAGCCTCTGAGCTTTCTGACAAATAATGATTGAATATAATTTACATTCACAGCTTTGCACATGTAATTGAATGGTGGGATAAATACTTACCATCCAACTGAAGCTTAACGTGAATTTTAAAATGTTTTTCATTGATTCCAAGAGTCCAGAATTTGCTTCCAGAAAAATAATTTTCTTGCCTACACAAAGCAAAACAAAAAATGTCAGCTAAGACCAATGGAGAAAATACAATGCAAAAATTGAAATAATAAATTTGTTCAACTTAGTTTGATTTGGTGTCTTCCAAAAATTAAAGAGTAAAGGCCTCACATGTTCTTCAATGTTTTACTAATGGCATCCATTCTTGATAGAAGGTCCAAAATATCCTCAAAATTCAACACTTAGAAGGTGCTCCTTTGTCAAGAATGGCAGTATTTTTTCAGCTCTTCTACAAAGTGCATGAGCCATAGCTTAAGCCATGCAATACGTAAGAAATGTACATCCTAGGTTATGCGTAGGCACACAAATTCGCAACAATGCAGTAGCAACTAATCTGTATTATGAACTTTTACCGTACTTATCAATGTAAAATGTGAGGGTATTGCACAGAAGCAACCAGTTAGTTCAAGAAATATTTCGTACCGTATTTTGCTTGAGGATAACAGATTTAAGCACTTGCCAAAAGAGAATTGCATTGATCGAGGATGGTCTTTCGTTTCTTAACTGAAGTACAAAAGATTAGTTTGTAGTAATAAAAATGCAATCTCAATGTAAAGCCTCTCAGCTTTCTGACACATGATGATTGCATATTGTCTACATTCAAATCTTTGAAAATTTGATAGAATGCTTGATCAACTGCTTACCACCCAGTTGGAATATGACCTGAATTCTTCAATGTCTTCCTAGGAATCCAATAGTCCAGGAACCGCTTCCAGGTAAGTAATAGGATCTTCCTGTTCTACAAAAAAGCAAAACCAAAAAATATATTTGGACAAAAAGGGAAGATTATATCCAAACATTTAAATATTACATTAGTTCTACTTACCTTGATTTGTTGTTTTTTTAAAAAAATGTTCAATAAAATCCACACATCTTCTTGAAGGTTCTTCTGATTGAAACTTTTCTTGATGGAAGGTCAAAAGCGACGTCGTAATCCAATATTCAAAAGATAACCCTTTGACAAAAGCAGATCCTTTCCAAGGTTCTTCTATAACATGCATTAGCTATGCCATGGCTCATGCAATGAGCAAAAAGTTATTGCTCATAGCTCTGTGCATGCACATAGTTTCACAACAATGCAGTAAAACAACTCTTTGACAAGAACCTTTGCTGCATTTAACATTGTGAAATGTGTGGGCATTGCATAGGAACAACCAAGCACTTGAACATGATCTTCTTCCAATAAATAGCCTGAGGATACATGTTTTATTGACTCCAAAAAGGGGAATTGCCTGTATCGTGGACGGTCCCTTGTTTCTCTAACGAAAACACAGCAGTTTAGCTTGTAGTAATAAAAATGAAATCTCAATGTAGAGCCTCTGAGCTTTCTGACAAATGATGATTGAATATAATTTACATTCACAGCTTTGCACATGTAATTGAATGGTGGGATAAATACTTACCATCCAACTGAAGCATAACGTGAATTTTAAAATGTTTTTCATTGATTCCAAGAGTCCAGAATTTGCTTCCAGAGAAATAATTTTCTTGCCTACACAAAGCAAAACAAAAAATGTCAGCTAAGACCAATGGAGAAAATACAATGCAAAAATTGAAATAATAAATTTGTTCAACTTAGTTTGATTTGGTGTCTTCCAAAAATTAAAGAGTAAAGGCCTCACATGTTCTTCAATGTTTTACTAATGGCATCCATTCTTGATAGAAGGTCCAAAATATCCTCAAAATTCAACACTTAGAAGGTGCTCCTTTGTCAAGAATGGCAGTATTTTTTCAGCTCTTCTACAAAGTGCATGAGCCATAGCTTAAGGCATGCAATACGTAAGAAATGTACATCCTAGGTTATGCGTAGGCACACAAATTTGCAACAATGCAGTAGCAACTAATCTGTATTATGAACTTTTACCGTACTTATCAATGTAAAATGTGAGGGTATTGCACAGAAGCAACCAGTTAGTTCAAGAAATATTTCGTACCGTATTTTGCTTGAGGATAACAGATTTAAGCACTTGCCAAAAGAGAATTGCATTGATCGAGGATGGTCTTTCGTTTCTTAACTGAAATACAAAAGATTAGTTTGTAGTAATAAAAATGCAATCTCAATGTAAAGCCTCTCAGCTTTCTGACACATGATGATTGCATATTGTCTGCATTCAAAGCTTTGAAAATTTGATAGAATGCTTGATCAATTGCTTACCACCCAGTTGGAATATGACCTGAATTCTTCAATGTCTTCCTAGGAATCCAATAGTCCAGGAACCGCTTCCAGGTAAGTAATAGGATCTTCCTGTTCTACAAAAAAGCAAAACCAAAAATATATTTGGACAAAAAGGGAAGATTATATCCAAACATTTAAATATTACATTAGTTCTACTTACCTTGATTTGTTGTTTTTTTTAAAAAATGTTCAATAAAATCCACACATCTTCTTGAAGGTTCTTCTGATTGAAACTTTTCTTGATGGAAGGTCCAAAGCGACGTCGTAATCCATTATTCAAAAGATGACCCTTTGACAAAAGCAGAAGATCCTTTCCAAGGTTCTTCTATAACATGCATTAGCTATGCTATGGCTCGTGCAATGAGCAAAAAACGTTATTGCTCATTGCATGCACATACTTTCACAACAATGCAGTAAAACAACTCTTTGACAAGAACCTTTTCTGCATTTATCATTGTAAAATGTGAGGGCATTGCATAGGAACAACCAAGCACTTGAACATGATCTTCTTCCAATAAATAGCCTGAGGATACATGTTTCATTGACTCCAAAAAGGGGAATTGCCTGTATCGTGGACGGTCCCTTGTTTTTCTAATGATAACACAGCAGTTTAGCTTGTAGTAATAAAAATGAAATCTCAATGTTGAGCCGCTCAGCTTTCTGGCAAATGATGATTGAATACAATATACATTCACAGCTTTGCACATGTAATTGAAAGGTGGGATAAATACTTACCATCCAACTGAAGCATAACGTGAATTTTAAAATGTTTTTCATTGATTCCAAGAGTCCAGAATTTGCTTCCAGAGAAATAATTTTCTTGCCTACACAAAGCAAAACAAAAAATGTCAGCTGCGACCAATGGAGAAAATACAATGCAAAAATGAAAATACTAAATTTGTTCTACTTACTTTGATTTGGTGACTTCCAAAAATTAAAGAGTAAAGGCCTCACATGTTCTTCAATGTTTTACTAATGGCATCCATTCTTGATAGAAGGTCCAAAATATCCTCAAAATTCAACACTTAGAAGGTGCTCCATTGTCAAGAATGGCAGTATTTTTTCAGCTCTTCTACAAAGTGCATGAGCCATAGCTTAAGCCATGCAATACGTAAGAAATGTACATCCTAGGTTATGCGTAGGCACACAAATTCGCAACAATGCAGTAGCAACTAATCTGTATTAAGAACTTTTACCGTACTTATCATTGTAAAATGTAAGGGTATTGCACAGAAGCAACCAGTTAGTTCAAGAAATATTTCGTACCATATTTTGCTTGAGGATAACAGATTTAAGCACCTGCCAAAAGAGAATTGCATGGATCGAGGATGGTCTTTCGTTTCTTAACTGAAATACAAAAGATTAGTTTGTAGTAATAAAAATGCAATCTCAATGTAAAGCCTCTCAGCTTTCTGACACATGATGATTGCATATTGTCTACATTCAAAGCTTTGAAAATTTGATAGAATGCTTGATCAATTGCTTACCACCCAGTTGGAATATCACCTGAATTCTTCAATGTCTTCCTATGAATCCAATAGTCCAGGAACCGCTTCCAGGTAAGTAATAGGATCTTCCTGTTCTACAAAAAAGCAAAACCAAAAAATATATTTGGACAAAAAGGGAAGATTATATCCAAACATTTAAATATTACATTAGTTCTACTTACCTTGATTTGTTCTTTTTTTAAAAAATGTTCAATAAAATCCACACATCTTCTTGAAGGTTCTTCTGATTGAAACTTTTCTTGATGGAAGGTCCAAAGCGACGTCGTAATCCAATATTCAAAAGATGACCCTTTGACAAAAGCAGAAGATCCTTTCCAAGGTTCTTCTATAACATGCATTAGCTATGCTATGGCTCGTGCAATGAGCAAAAAACGTTATTGCTCATTGCATGCACATAGTTTCACAACAATGCAGTAAAACAACTCTTTGACAAGAACCTTTTCTGCATTTATCATTGTGAAATGTGAGGGCATTGCATAGGAACAACCAAGCACTTGAACATGATCTTCTTCCAATAAATAGCCTGAGGATACATGTTTCATTGACTCCAAAAAGGGGAATTGCCTGTATCGTGGACGGTCCCTTGTTTTTCTAATGATAACACAGCAGTTTAGCTTGTAGTAATAAAAATGAAATCTCAATGTAGAGCCTCTGAGCTTTCTGACAAATGATGATTGAATATAATTTACATTCACAGCTTTGCACATGTAATTGAATGGTGGGATAAATACTTACCATCCAACTGAAGCATAACGTGAATTTTAAAATGTTTTTCATTGATTCCAAGAGTCCAGAATTTGCTTCCAGAGAAATAATTTTCTTGCCTACACAAAGCAAAACAAAAAATGTCAGCTAAGACCAATGGAGAAAATACAATGCAAAAATTTAGATACTAAATTTGTTCTATTTACTTTGATTTGGTGTCTTCCAAAAATTAAAGAGTAAAGGCCTCACATGTGCTTCAATGTTTTACTAATGGTATCTATTCTTGATAAAAGGTCCAAAATATCCTCAAAATTCAACACTTAGAAGGTGCTCCTTTGTCAAGAATGGCAGTATTTTTTCAGCTCTTCTACAAAGTACATGAGCCATAGCTTAAGCCATGCAATACGTAAAAAAAGTACATCCTAGGTTATGCATAGGCACACAAATTCGCAACAATGCAGTAGCAACTAATCTGTATTAAGAACTTTTACCGTACTTATCAATGTAAAATGTGAGGGTATTGCACAGAAGCAACCAGTTAGTTCAAGAAATATTTCGTCCCATATTTTGCATGAGGATAACAGATTTAAGCACTTGCCAAAAGAGAATTGCATGGATCGAGGATGGTCTTTCGTTTCTTAACTGAAATACAAAAGATTAGTTTGTAGTAATAAAAATGCAATCTCAATGTAAAGCCTCTCAGCTTTCTGACACATGATGATTGCATATTGTCTACATTCAAAGCTTTGAAAATTTGATAGAATGCTTGATCAATTGCTTACCACCCAGTTGGAATATCACCTGAATTCTTCAATGTCTTCCTAGGAATCCAATAGTCCAGGAACCGCTTCCAGGTAAGTAATAGGATCTTCCTGTTCTACAAAAAAGCAAAACCAAAAAATATATTTGAACAAAAAGGGAAGATTATATCCAAACATTTAAATATTACATTAGTTCTACTTACCTTGATTTGATTTTTTTTTTAAATGTTCAAAAAAATCCACACATCTTCTTGAAGGTTCTTCTGATTGAAACTTTTGTTGATGGAAGGTCAAAAGCGACGTCGTAATCCAATATTCAAAAGAAAACCCTTTGACAAAAGCAGATCCTGTCCAAGGTTCTTCTATAACATGCATTAGCTATGCCATGGCTCATGCAATGAGCAAAAAGTTATTGCTCATAGCTCTGTGCATGCACATAGTTTCACAACAATGCAGTAAAACAACTCTTTGACAAGAACCTTTGCTGCATTTAACATTGTGAAATGTGTGGGCATTGCATAGGAACAACCAAGCACTTGAACATGATCTTCTTCCAATAAATAGCCTGAGGATGCATGTTTCATTGACTCCAAAAATAGGGATTTTTGTGTACTCACCGTAAAATCCTTTTCTCCGAGCCATTCATTGGGGGACACAGACCATGGGTGTATGCTGCTGCCACCAGGAGGCTGACACTAAGTAATACAAAGAAAAAGTTAGCTCCTCCCCTGCAGTATACACCCTCCTGCTGGTTCCCAGCTAACCAGTTCGGTGCAAAAGCAGTAGGAGATCAATAACGACATATTAGCGTAAAGCATGTCACATTATATATAAGAGTATAACATATCAAAAGATAAAAACAAAGCATAAGCTAATAACAGGGTGGGAGCTGTGTCCCCCAATGAATGGCTCGGAAAAAAGGATTTTACGGTGAGTACACAAAAATCCCTATTTCTCCTTCGCCTCATTGGGGGACACAGACCATGGGACGTCCCAAAGCAGTCCCTGGGTGGGGACAACATCACTTCAGGCCGTGTAGCTGCTACTTACAAGTGCGCCACCGCGGCCTGCAAAGTCCACCTGCCCAGACTCACATCTGTGGAAGTGAGTGAATTATAGTGCTTCAAGAATGCATGCGGCCTGGAGGAATTCGCAAGCCTGCGGTCGTGCTTGCCGACGTCTGGCGCCTAGAGCCCTCAGACAGGGAGATAGGCTGGCATCTAGCGCGAAAGGACTCCTGGATGGAGAAAAGAATCCACCAGGCTAACGTGGCCGAAGAAAAACGGCTAAACCCTTCCTGCGACCGTCAGGAAGCCTACTTACCATCGAAAAACCCGAGTAAAATGTCCAACCTTTGGAAGGACGTCGTCCTCGATACGTACCCACTCGGAGCACTCGCTTCTTCCAGATTATGGAGAACCCATTCCGCTTTGTAGACTAGAGCCGAAGGAGATGAGAGGACGATGCCCCTGCAACAGTGGAGATATAATACCCCTTGGCAACGAGGGAATAGGATGGCTAGAGGACAACCTTGCCTTGAAGGTAATAAGGAAAAAAGATAAAGAACAGAGCGTCGAGATCTGAAGACTCATCAGGAGGACAAGAACGCAGAGAAAGAAGGGGGGAGACCCTCCTTGAGAGAAAAGTCTATCCGGATCAGAAAAGGAGTCCACTGGAAGATGCCCAGGACCATTAAGGTCCCACGGATTTAACGGTACGCGGTAGGGAAGAACTACAGGTTGAGGCCTGCAAGAAAGACCATATTTCCAGCTTGAGACAATAAGCCGGAAAAATACTAGTACCGCAAGCGAGAAAAAAACCTGACATGGTCAGTGCGGGTCTCCCGGGATCACTGGGGCCCTACCCGCTTCCGAAAAGGTTTCAGACGTAGTGGAAGAGGGGTTATGGAAATTGGTACCATGGAAGAATAGATCTTGCACTGCAATGGTCCTGGATCGCGAGGCCAAACCATGAACTGGAGTACATTGGCGTTCAGCTTGGACGCCATCCGAACTACCTCTGGAGTACTCCAGTGAAGGCAGGTCCGATGGAAGATTTCCGAGTGAAGTTCCCACTCACTTGAGGAAAAACCCCGGACGGCTGAATATGTCTGCCGCCCAGTGTACTACTCCAGGGAATGTACTGTTGAGATCACCGAAGATAAAACTCGGCCCATCAGAGAGTGCGAGGTACCTTAGCCATGGCGCTTGACTGAGGGTACTTGCTAGATGGCTAACTTGGGGCACAGCCAAGGCATTATCCAACTGAAGACCCGCCAGAAGGCAGAGGGCCTGCTGAAGGAATAGCCGTACCGTTCGGATCTACAGAGAGATGATCGGGAGAAGAAAACTGGCAATGGTATCTCCCAAAAGCCCTTGGGTCAGGAGAAGGCTCAGGAAGAGAAAGGAGCTCAGAGACTACCCTTTGAGAGCCTGATTGACTTGCAGAAAACGAACGCAGCGAAGGGAACTGCTTCCGTAGACGTCCTTTCCCTCAGAACCCTCCTAGCGAATTGAAAGAACCGAGAGAATGAGAGATCGAGTGCGCAAGCTCCCTGTAGAAGGGCCACGACCTAGACCCGAGAGAGAGTAACCATCCTTCTTGGGCAGGATCATCCTCAAAGAGGATCTGCTGGGCTGAGAATGAGGGAAAAAAACTTGTCTAAGTTTAGCTGCTAGCCCAATAGAGAGGTAATTGCAAGAGATATGGACGACTCAGCGTAGTCCTAGGAGAGCGGCTACAAAGTCGACCAAATAGGGCAGGACGACCATGCTTCTAAGGTGCAATAAGAACATGACAACCGTCATGACCCTTGCGACCACTCTGGTGTGGTAGCCAGGCAGAAGGGCCAGGTCGTGAAAATACTGTTCGCGAATGGAAAGGTGAAGAGATTATAGTAGAGAAGAGAAATAGGTATGTGAGGGTAAGAATCCCGAATGACGATGGATGCCAGAAAACAACCACGTTTCTCTGTTGAAGTAGTGGCTGAGAGGAGGAACTCCAAAGCCCTGTCAAAAGTTGTTAGAAGTTTGGGGTCCAGGAATGGAGATACTTTTCATTCCCTCCATTTTGGAACCAAGATCCCTTAGATCTAGACTGTCCTGGCCAATGCTTCCACTGCTGGTTGAGCCTGAAGAAGAGATACGATCCCTTGCTAGTCTCCCGCTCAGAAGATTTGATTGGCCAGCTATACTGTGGAACGAAGTAGATAAGGTCTGGGACCCGGAGACTTTCATTCTCTCCCTTTGGTCAAGCAACCCATGTGGCGGCTAAGGAAGGGTAGAGCGCTGAACCCGAAACCACAAGACGGAACGAACTAGATTTGCTATCCGACTGTCTGTGGAATCTTAATTGATGATACACCGGCCAGGATACTGGTAGGAATACCGCAAGAAATTCTGCCCGGCGAGTCTGCCAAGTGACAGAATGCGGGACTGTAACCAGCAGGTCTCTGCCATCGTCGTGCAGAGAAGAAAATAAGGAAAAACCTCAATCCACCATCTTCTTAACAGGGAAGTGGAGAGGAATCGTCCACTTTCTTGCATCTGATACAAAGGGGGGAAAACCTCCTTGTTGGGACGCCACAAATGTGGACGCCACATCCCCAGAATTGAGGTTTCCGAGTGGACAGGGCAGGTTGTGGCGATAGACCTGGATGCAGAAGAAGATACATGGAGGCGACACTCCGTGTGCTCGTCTGTTGAAGGTGTGGGGGGAAATCGGAGCCCTTTAAGGGACCCGTCGCCCATAAAATTCCGACCAGGTATGGTATCCTACTTAGAGGTCTTCCAGTGCATCACCGTCAAATGTTGATGTAGATTTTCTAGAACCTGTACGTTTTTCTAGAATACTTGCGGCCCCTGCTAGCCGACGGCTCCCATTGTAGGAGAGGGAGCATGTGAGTGCTCCAGAGCTCAGTTAGGGTGACCAGCTTAGGATAGATGATGTGCCCTTAAGACCAGTAAATACTGGTCATGCGCCTTTAAGGCTAGGGGTTACTGGCCCTGAGCCTTTAAGACCAGGGAATACTGGTCTTGTGCCTTTTGTAAGATGACATACTGTTCATGTGCCTTTAAAAGCAGGGCATGCTGAAATCCAGGAGATAATGGTCATGTGCCCTTAAAACCAGGGTATGCTGGTCATTTGCGTTTAAGACCAGGGCGTACTGGTCCTGAGCCTTTAAGTCCAGGGCATAATGGTCACGTGCCTTAAAGACCAGGGCATACTGGTCGTGTGCCTTTAAAAGCCAGGGGATACTGGACATGAGCCTTTAAGACCAGGGCATACTGGTCATGTGCCTTGAAAACCAGGACGTACTAGTCATGTGCCTTTAAGACCAGGGCATACTGGTTATTGCGTTTAAGACCAGGGGATACTGGTCACGTGCCTTTAAGACCAGGGCATACTGGTCATGGCCTTGAAAAACCAGGACGTACTAGTCATGTGCCTTTAAGACCAGGGCATACTGGTTATAGCGTTTAAGACCAGGGGATACTGGTCACGTGCCTTTAAGACCAGGGCATACTGGTCATGTGCCTTTAAGACCAGGAAATACTGGTCACGTGCCTTTAAGACAAGGGCATACTGGTCACGTGCCTTTAAGACAAGGGCATACTGGTCATGTGCCTTTAAGACCAGGGTATACTGGTCATGTGCCTTTAAGACCAGGGTATACTGGACACGTGTCTTTAAGACCAGGGGATACTGGTCACGAGTCTATAAGACCAGGGCATGCTGGTCACGTGCCTTTAAGACCAGGAATACTGGTCATGAAAGGAATGTTGGAACAAGTGCCATAAAGACCAGCAAAGCTGGTAATGTGCCTTTAAGAACAAGAATGCTGGTCATGCTCCTTTAAGACCAGGGATGCTGGTCATGTGCCTTTAAGACGAGGGCATACTTGCCATGTGCCTTTAAGACCAGTGCCTACTGGCCCTGTGCCTTTAAGACCAGGGCATACTGGCCTGATTTAGTACTAAGGAAAAGGAGACCGGCTTCTGGCAGAGCAGAGAATGCTGGGGATGTGACCCCATTAAAACTAGGGGACCCTTAAGACCAGGGAATGCTGGTCCTGGGTTTAATAAAAAGGCATGGAAAGCTGGGGATGCACCTATGGGCCCAGCGACTACAAGGCAGAGTATTAAATACCAGGGAATGAGTCACCAGGGAAAGAGTCACCAGGGAATGAGTCACCAGGGAACCAGTCACCAGGGAACGAGTCACCAGGGAATGAGTCATGAGAGCTTCATTGCTGGGAACTCACAGCTCTCTGTTTGCAAGCCTGCACACTGTACTATACATTCTGTAGTGTGCAGGAGCACCAGAGATTGCAGCCTTAAGTATATAAAAAAACAGGGAAAGCTAGTCCCTTAATGCTGCCGGGATGCGTGCCGGGGGGGGGGGGGGGGAGATATTGGGGCGATTCACCTTACTCAGGTTCTGAGTCCCCCGTCTGGAATAGCGCTGACTTCAGCGCTGAAAAACCGCCGGCCGCAGCCCCCTCCAGAAGAAATAGTGACCGCAAAGGAGGAGGAAGAAGATGGCCGCCGAGATCTCGTCTGGAACGAGAAGCGCCTGAATAGGGGGGCGGAGCCGCTAGAAGGGAGCAAGCGGTGGGCGGGGCTTCCCGGGATGCGGCCTAAACAGGGCCGAAGCCGGGGACTAAATTTATGGCTTCGGCCGGCGCGCACCCGCAGACTGAGGGGAAAAGTGCCGCGAAGCTCTGTGGGGACCCAGTCGCTATGGAGCCCTCCTCTGACCGCCGGAAAACCCAAATCTCACGGAGCACTTACCCCAATATGGAGGGGGTGGCAGATGCTGCAGGTAGGAGCTGAGCCCGGGTAGATAGGACGGTGCAGGGTTGGGGAGCCTCCATCCACCATCCCTGCAGAAGGGGGGTGGAGAGGAACCGTCCGCCTCCTTCCATCATCCGCTTTTTCAGTGGTGATGCAGTGGGGGCTGCTCGGACGCCACGCTGGAAGGTGCCTCTGTACAGCCGAGGGTAAAACCTGGTGGACAGGGCTGAATGTCCGGCAATAGGCCTGGCTGCAGAAGAGGATACTGAAGGTGAAACTCCAGTGCTCGTCTGATAAGGGAGGGGGGAGATCGGAGCCCTTGAAGGGGCCCGTCGCCCCTAAAATCAGCTCAGGCAGTGGCTTCCCACGTCGCAGGAGAGGATACAGAGAGGTAAAACTCCCGTGCTCGCCTGTTGATGGTTCGAGGAGATCGGAACATGAAAGAATCCGTCACCCCATTCGACCGTAGTAAAAAGTAAAAAACGGTAAAAAAGAGTTCTTTGGGTCTGAATAGCAGACCCGTCCGTGTGCCTCCTACGGACACTAAGCAAGAACTGGTTAGCTGGGAGCCAGCAGGAGGGTGTATACTGCAGGGGAGGAGCTAACTTTTTCTTTGTATTACTTAGTGTCAGCCTCCTGGTGGCAGCAGCATACACCCATGGTCTGTGTCCCCCAATGAGGCGAAGGAGAAAGGGGAATTGCCTGTATCGTGGACGGTCCCTTGTTTTTCTAACGAAAAGACAGCAGTTTAGCTTGTAGTAATAAAAATGAAATCTCAATTTAGAGCCTCTGAGCTTTCTGACAAATAATGATTGAATATAATTTACATTCACAGCTTTGCACATGTAATTGAATGGTGGGATAAATACTTACCATCCAACTGAAGCTTAACGTGAATTTTAAAATGTTTTTCATTGATTCCAAGAGTCCAGAATTTGCTTCCAGAGAAATAATTTTCTTGCCTACACAAAGCAAAACAAAAAATGTCAGCTAAGACCAATGGAGAAAATACAATGCAAAAATTGAAATAATAAATTTGTTCAACTTAGTTTGGTTTGGTGTCTTCCAAAAATTAAAGAGTAAAGGCCTCACATGTTCTTCAATGTTTTACTAATGGCATCCATTCTTGATAGAAGGTCCAAAATATCCTCAAAATTCAACACTTAGAAGGTGCTCCTTTGTCAAGAATGGCAGTATTTTTTCAGCTCTTCTACAAAGTGCATGAGCCATAGCTTAAGCCATGCAATACGTAAGAAATGTACATCCTAGGTTATGCGTAGGCACACAAATTCGCAACAATGCAGTAGCAACTAATCTGTATTATGAACTTTTACCGTACTTATCAAAGTAAAATGTGAGGGGATTGCACAGAAGCAACCAGTTAGTTCAAGAAATATTTCGTACCGTATTTTGCTTGAGGATAACTTGCCAAAAGAGAATTGCATTGATCGAGGATGGTCTTTCGTTTCTTAACTGAAATACAAAAGATTAGTTTGTAGTAATAAAAATGCAATCTCAATGTAAAGCCTCTCAGCTTTCTGACACATGATGATTGCATATTGTCTACATTCAAAGCTTTGAAAATTTGATAGAATGCTTGATCAATTGCTTACCACTCAGTTGGAATATGACCTGAATTCTTCAATGTCTTCCTAGGAATCCAATAGTCCAGGAACCGCTTCCAGGTAAGTAATAGGATCTTCCTGTTCTACAAAAAAGCAAAACCAAAAAATATATTTGGACAAAAAAGGAAGATTATATCCAAACATTTAAATATTACATTAGTTCTAGTTACCTTGATTTGTAGTTTTTTTTAAAAAATGTTCAATAAAATCCACACATCTTCTTGAAGGTTCTTCTGATTGAAACTTTTCTTGATGGAAGGTCAAAAGCGACGTCGTAATCCAATATTCAAAAGATAACCCTTTGACAAAAGCAGAAGATCCTTTCCAAGGTTCTTCTATAACATGCATTAGCTATGCCATGGCTCATGCAATGAGCAAAAAGTTATTGCTCATAGCTCTGTGCATGCACATAGTTTCACAACAATGCAGTAAAACAACTCTTTGACAAGGACCTTTTCTGCATTTAACATTGTGAAATGTGTGGGCATTGCATAGGAACAACCAAGCACTTGAACATGATCTTCTTCCAATAAATAGCCTGAGGATACATGTTTTATTGACTCCAAAAAGGGGAATTGCCTGTATCGTGGACGGTCCCTTGTTTTTCTAACGAAAACACAGCAGTTTAGCTTGTAGTAATAAAAATGAAATCTCAATGTAGAGCCTCTGAGCTTTCTGACAAATGATGATTGAATATAATTTACATTCACAGCTTTGCACATGTAATTGAATGGTGGGATAAAAACTTACCATCCAACTGAAGCATAACGTGAATTTTAAAATGTTTTTCATTGATTCCAAGAGTCCAGAATTTGCTTCCAGAGAAATAATTTTCTTGCCTACACAAAGCAAAACAAAAAATGTCAGCTAAGACCAATGGAGAAAATACAATGCAAAAATTGAAATAATAAATTTGTTCAACTTAGTTTGATTTGGTGTCTTCCAAAAATTAAAGAGTAAAGGCCTCACATGTTCTTCAATGTTTTACTAATGGCATCCATTCTTGATAGAAGGTCCAAAATATCCTCAAAATTCAACACTTAGAAGGTGCTCCTTTGTCAAGAATGGCAGTATTTTTTCAGCTCTTCTACAAAGTGCATGAGCCATAGCTTAAGCCATGCAATACGTAAGAAATGTACATCCTAGGTTATGCGTAGGCACACAAATTCGCAACAATGCAGTAGCAACTAATCTGTATTATGAACTTTTACCGTACTTATCAATGTAAAATGTGAGGGTATTGCACAGAAGCAACCAGTTAGTTGAAGAAATATTTCGTACCGTATTTTGCTTGAGGATAACAGATTTAAGCACTTGCCAAAAGAGAATTGCATTGATCGAGGATGGTCTTTCGTTTCTTAACTGAAATACAAAAGATTAGTTTGTAGTAATAAAAATGCAATCTCAATGTAAAGCCTCTCAGCTTTCTGACACATGATGATTGCATATTGTCTGCACTCAAAGCTTTGATAATTTGATAGAATGCTTGATCAACTGCTTACCACCCAGTTGGAATATGACCTGAATTCTTCAATGTCTTCCTAGGAATCCAATAGTCCAGGAACCGCTTCCAGCTAAGTAATAGGATCTTCCTGTTCTACAAAAAAGCAAAACCAAAAAATATATTTGGACAAAAAGGGAAGATTATATCCAAACATTTAAATATTACATTAGTTCTACTTACCTTGATTTGTTGTTTTTTTAAAAAAATGTTCAATAAAATCCACACATCTTCTTGAAGGTTCTTCTGATTGAAACTTTTCTTGATGAAAGGTCCAAAGCGACGTCGTAATCCAATATTCAAAAGATGACCCTTTGACAAAAGCAGAAGATCCTTTCCAAGGTTCTTCTATAACATGCATTAGCTATGCTATGGCTCGTGCAACGAGCAAAAAACGTTATTGCTCATTGCATGCACATAGTTTCACAACAATGCAGAAAAACAACTCTTTGACAAGAACCTTTTCTGCATTTATCATTGTGAAATGTGAGGGCATTGCATAGGAACAACCAAGCACTTGAACATGATCTTCTTCCAATAAATAGCCTGAGGATGCATGTTTCATTGACTCCAAAAAGGGGAATTGCCTGTATCGTGGACGGTCCCTTGTTTTTCTAACGAAAAGACAGCAGTTTAGCTTGTAGTAATAAAAATGAAATCTCAATGTAGAGCCTCTGAGCTTTCTGACAAATGACGATTGAATATAATTTACATTCACAGCTTTGCACATGTAATTGAATGGTGGGATAAATACTTACCATCCAACTGAAGCATAACGTGAATTTTAAAATGTTTTTCATTGATTCCAAGAGTCCAGAATTTGCTTCCAGAGAAATAATTTTCTTGCCTACACAAAGCAAAAAAAAAAATGTCAGCTAAGACCAATGGAGAAAATACAATGCAAAAATTGAAATACTAAATTTGTTCTACTTACTTTGATTTGGTGTCTTCCAAAAATTAAAGAGTAAAGGCCTCACATGTTCTTCAATGTTTTACTAATGGCATCCATTCTTGATAGAAGGTCCAAAATATCCTCAAAATTCAACACTTAGAAGGTGCTCTTTTGTCAAGAATGGCAGTATTTTTTCAGCTCTTCTACAAAGTGCATGAGCCATAGCTTAAGCCATGCAATACGTAAGAAATGTACATCCTAGGTTATGCGTAGGCACACAAATTCGCAACAATGCAGTAGCAACTAATCTGTATTAAGAACTTTTACCGTACTTATCATTGTAAAATGTAAGGGTATTGCACAGAAGCAAACAGTTAGTTCAAGAAATATTTCGTACCATATTTTGCTTGAGGATAACAGATTTAAGCACTTGCCAAAAGAGAATTGCATGGATCGAGGATGGTCTTTCGTTTCTTAACTGAAATACAAAAGATTAGTTTGTAGTAATAAAAATGCAATCTCAATGTAAAGCCTCTCAGCTTTCTGACACATGATGATTGCATATTGTCTACATTCAAAGCTTTGAAAATTTGATAGAATGCTTGATCAATTGCTTACCACCCAGTTGGAATATCACCTGAATTCTTCAATGTCTTCCTAGGAATCCAATAGTCCAGGAACAGCTTCCAGGTAAGTAATAGGATCTTCCTGTTCTACAAAAAAGCAAAACCAAAAAATATATTTGGACAAAAAGGGAAGATTATATCCAAACATTTAAATATTACATTAGTTCTACTTACCTTGATTTGTTCTTTTTTTAAAAAATGTTCAATAAAATCCACACATCTTCTTGAGGGTTCTTCTGATTGAAACTTTTCTTGATGGAAGGTCCAAAGCGACGTCGTAATCCAATATTCAAAAGATGACCCTTTGACAAAAGCAGAAGATCCTTTCCAAGGTTCTTCTATAACATGCATTAGCTATGCTATGGCTCGTGCAATGAGCAAAAAGTTATTGCTCATTGCATGCACATAGTTTCACAACAATGCAGTAAGACAACTCTTTGACAAGAACCTTTCCTGCATTTATCATTGTGAAATGTGAGGGCATTGCATAGGAACGACCAAGCACTTGAACATGATCTTCTTCCAATAAATAGCCTGAGGATACATGTTTCATTGACTCCAAAAAGGGGAATTGCCTGTATCGTGGACGGTCCCTTGTTTTTCTAATGATAACACAGCAGTTTAGCTTGTAGTAATAAAAATGAAATCTCAATGTAGAGCCGCTCAGCTTTCTGGCAAATGATGATTGAATACAATTTACATTCACAGCTTTGCACATGTAATTGAATGGTGGGATAAATACTTACCATCCAACTGAAGCATAACGTGAATTTTAAAATGTTTTTCATTGATTCCAAGAGTCCAGAATTTGCTTCCAGAGAAATAATTTTCTTGCCTACACAAAGCAAAACAAAAAATGTCAGCTAAGACCAATGGAGAAAATACAATGCAAAAATGTAGATACTAAATTTGTTCTATTTACTTTGATTTGGTGTCTTCCAAAAATTAAAGAGTAAAGGCCTCACATGTGCTTCAATGTTTTACTAATGGCATCCATTCTTGATAAAAGGTCCAAAATATCCTCAAAATTCAACACTTAGAAGGTGCTCCTTTGTCAAGAATGGCAGTATTTTTTCAGCTCTTCTACAAAGTACATGAGCCATAGCTTAAGCCATGCAATACGTAAAAAAAGTACATCCTAGGTTATGCGTAGGCACACAAATTCGCAACAATGCAGTAGCAACTAATCTGTATTAAGAACTTTTACCGTACTTATCAATGTAAAATGTGAGGGTATTGCACAGAAGCAACCAGTTAGTTCAAGAAATATTTTGTACCATATTTTGCATGAGGATAACAGATTTAAGCACTTGCCAAAAGAGATTTGCATGGATCGAGGATGGTCTTTCGTTTCTTAACTGAAATACAAAAGATTAGTTTGTAGTAATAAAAATGCAATCTCAATGTAAAGCCTCTCAGCTTTCTGACACATGATGATTGCATATTGTCTACATTCAAAGCTTTGAAAATTTGATAGAATGCTTGATCAATTGCTTACCACACAGTTGGAATATCACCTGAATTCTTCAATGTCTTCCTAGGAATCCAATAGTCCAGGAACCGCTTCCAGGTAAGTAATAGGATCTTCCTGTTCTACAAAAAAGCAAAACCAAAAAATATATTTGGACAAAAAAGGAAGAATATATCCAAACATTTAAATATTACATTAGTTCTAGTTACCTTGATTTGTAGTTTTTTTTTAAAAATGTTCAATAAAATCCACACATCTTCTTGAAGGTTCTTCTGATTGAAACTTTTCTTGATGGAAGGTCAAAAGCGACGTCGTAATCCAATATTCAAAAGATGACCCTTTGACAAAAGCAGATCCTTTCCAAGGTTCTTCTATAACATGCATTAGCTATGCCATGGCTCATGCAATGAGCAAAAAGTTATTGCTCATAGCTCTGTGCATGCACATAGTTTCACAACAATGCAGTAAAACAACTCTTTGACAAGGACCTTTTCTGCATTTAACATTGTGAAATGTGTGGGCATTGCATAGGAACAACCAAGCACTTGAACATGATCTTCTTCCAATAAATAGCCTGAGGATACATGTTTTATTGACTCCAAAAAGGGGAATTGCCTGTATCGTGGACGGTCCCTTGTTTTTCTAACGAAAACACAGCAGTTTAGCTTGTAGTAATAAAAATGAAATCTCAATGTAGAGCCTCTGAGCTTTCTGACAAATGATGATTGAATATAATTTACATTCACAGCTTTGCACATGTAATTGAATGGTGGGATAAATACTTACCATCCAACTGAAGCATAACGTGAATTTTAAAATGTTTTTCATTGATTCCAAGAGTCCAGAATTTGCTTCCAGAGAAATAATTTTCTTGCCTACACAAAGCAAAACAAAAAATGTCAGCTAAGACCAATGGAGAAAATACAATGCAAAAATTGAAATAATAAATTTGTTCAACTTAGTTTGATTTGGTGTCTTCCAAAAATTAAAGAGTAAAGGCCTCACATGTTCTTCAATGTTTTACTAATGGCATCCATTCTTGATAGAAGGTCCAAAATATCCTCAAAATTCAACACTTAGAAGGTGCTCTTTTGTCAAGAATGGCAGTATTTTTTCAGCTCTTCTACAAAGTGCATGAGCCATAGCTTAAGCCATGCAATACATAAGAAATGTACATCCTAGGTTATGCGTAGGCACACAAATTCGCAACAATGCAGTAGCAACTAATCTGTATTAAGAACTTTTACCGTACTTATCATTGTAAAATGTGAGGGTATTGCACAGAAGCAAACAGTTAGTTCAAGAAATATTTCGTACCATATTTTGCTTGAGGATAACAGATTTAAGCACTTGCCAAAAGAGAATTGCATGGATCGAGGATGGTCTTTCGTTTCTTAACTGAAATACAAAAGATTAGTTTGTAGTAATAAAAATGCAATCTCAATGTAAAGCCTCTCAGCTTTCTGACACATGATGATTGCATATTGTCTACATTCAAAGCTTTGAAAATTTGATAGAATGCTTGATCAATTGCTTACCACCCAGTTGGAATATCACCTGAATTCTTCAATGTCTTCCTAGGAATCCAATAGTCCAGGAACCGCTTCCAGGTAAGTAATAGGATCTTCCTGTTCTACAAAAAAGCAAAACCAAAAAATATATTTGGACAAAAAGGGAAGATTATATCCAAACATTTAAATATTACATTAGTTCTACTTACCTTGATTTGTTCTTTTTTTAAAAAATGTTCAATAAAATCCACACATCTTCTTGAGGGTTCTTCTGATTGAAACTTTTCTTGATGGAAGGTCCAAAGCGACGTCGTAATCCAATATTCAAAAGATGACCCTTTGACAAAAGCAGAAGATCCTTTCCAAGGTTCTTCTATAACATGCATTAGCTATGCTATGGCTCGTGCAATGAGCAAAAAGTTATTGCTCATTGCATGCACATAGTTTCACAACAATGCAGTAAGACAACTCTTTGACAAGAACCTTTCCTGCATTTATCATTGTGAAATGTGAGGGCATTGCATAGGAACGACCAAGCACTTGAACATGATCTTCTTCCAATAAATAGCCTGAGGATACATGTTTCATTGACTCCAAAAAGGGGAATTGCCTGTATCGTGGACGGTCCCTTGTTTTTCTAATGATAACACAGCAGTTTAGCTTGTAGTAATAAAAATGAAATCTCAATGTAGAGCCGCTCAGCTTTCTGGCAAATGATGATTGAATACAATTTACATTCACAGCTTTGCACATGTAATTGAATGGTGGGATAAATACTTACCATCCAACTGAAGCATAACGTGAATTTTAAAATGTTTTTCATTGATTCCAAGAGTCCAGAATTTGCTTCCAGAGAAATAATTTTCTTGCCTACACAAAGCAAAACAAAAAATGTCAGCTAAGACCAATGGAGAAAATACAATGCAAAAATGTAGATACTAAATTTGTTCTATTTACTTTGATTTGGTGTCTTCCAAAAATTAAAGAGTAAAGGCCTCACATGTGCTTCAATGTTTTACTAATGGCATCCATTCTTGATAAAAGGTCCAAAATATCCTCAAAATTCAACACTTAGAAGGTGCTCCTTTGTCAAGAATGGCAGTATTTTTTCAGCTCTTCTACAAAGTACATGAGCCATAGCTTAAGCCATGCAATACGTAAAAAAAGTACATCCTAGGTTATGCGTAGGCACACAAATTCGCAACAATGCAGTAGCAACTAATCTGTATTAAGAACTTTTACCGTACTTATCAATGTAAAATGTGAGGGTATTGCACAGAAGCAACCAGTTAGTTCAAGAAATATTTCGTACCATATTTTGCATGAGGATAACAGATTTAAGCACTTGCCAAAAGAGATTTGCATGGATCGAGGATGGTCTTTCGTTTCTTAACTGAAATACAAAAGATTAGTTTGTAGTAATAAAAATGCAATCTCAATGTAAAGCCTCTCAGCTTTCTGACACATGATGATTGCATATTGTCTACATTCAAAGCTTTGAAAATTTGATAGAATGCTTGATCAATTGCTTACCACACAGTTGGAATATCACCTGAATTCTTCAATGTCTTCCTAGGAATCCAATAGTCCAGGAACCGCTTCCAGGTAAGTAATAGGATCTTCCTGTTCTACAAAAAAGCAAAACCAAAAAATATATTTGGACAAAAAAGGAAGAATATATCCAAACATTTAAATATTACATTAGTTCTAGTTACCTTGATTTGTAGTTTTTTTTAAAAAATGTTCAATAAAATCCACACATCTTCTTGAAGGTTCTTCTGATTGAAACTTTTCTTGATGGAAGGTCAAAAGCGACGTCGTAATCCAATATTCAAAAGATGACCCTTTGACAAAAGCAGATCCTTTCCAAGGTTCTTCTATAACATGCATTAGCTATGCCATGGCTCATGCAATGAGCAAAAAGTTATTGCTCATAGCTCTGTGCATGCACATAGTTTCACAACAATGCAGTAAAACAACTCTTTGACAAGGACCTTTTCTGCATTTAACATTGTGAAATGTGTGGGCATTGCATAGGAACAACCAAGCACTTGAACATGATCTTCTTCCAATAAATAGCCTGAGGATACATGTTTTATTGACTCCAAAAAGGGGAATTGCCTGTATCGTGGACGGTCCCTTGTTTTTCTAACGAAAACACAGCAGTTTAGCTTGTAGTAATAAAAATGAAATCTCAATGTAGAGCCTCTGAGCTTTCTGACAAATGATGATTGAATATAATTTACATTCACAGCTTTGCACATGTAATTGAATGGTGGGATAACAGGATTTTTGGTTGCTTACCGTAAAATCTGTTTCTTGAAGCCTCCATTGGGGGACACAGGAACCATGGGTGTATGCTGCTGCCACTAGGAGGCTGACACTATGCAAATAAAAAAATTAGCTCCTCCTCTGCAGTGTACACCCCACCGACTGGCATTAAACTCTTCAGTTAGTGAGAAAGCAGTAGGAGAAAGAACAAGGTTGAAAAACCATAACCACAAACTTGAGAACTGTAAACGTGAGAACAGTCAGAGAACATATAACAAAAACATTGGGAGGGTGCTGTGTCCCCCAATGGAGGCTTCAAGAAACAGATTTTACGGTAAGCAACCAAAAATCCTGTTTTCTTTATCGCCTCTCATTGGGGGACACAGGAACCATGGGACGTCCCAAAGCAGTCCCAAGGGCGGGAAAAACAGACTTCCATCAGGTCAGAGGACTCACCACTGCCGCCTGCAGGATCCTTCTGCCTAGGCTGGCGTCCGCCGATGCGTAGGTATGGACCTTGTAAAATTTGGCGAACGTGTGGATGGAAGACCAAGTTGCCGCTTTGCACAGCTGTAGGACGGAAGCCCTGTGGTGCACCGCCCAGGAGGCGCCGACTGCCCGGGTAGAGTGAGCCTTAATCCCAGGAGGGGGCACTCTGTTCTTGACCTGGTAAGCCTCCAAGATTGCCATTCTGATCCATCGAGCAATAGTCGCTTTAGAAGCCGGCTGGCCTCTGCGCGTGCCATCAGGAATGACGAAAAAGGAATCCGTCTTCCGGAAAGTGGACGTTCTGTCCAGATAGATCCTCACAGCCCTGACAAGATCCAGCTTGTTCAATGATCGCTCCAGAGGATGAGTCGGAGCTGGACAAAAGGAAGGTAGAACGATGTCCTCGTTGAGGTGGAAGATGGAAACCACCTTAGGAAGAAAAGAAGGTGGGGGCCGGAAGACCACCTTGTCCTGGTGAATGACCAAAAACGGAGGACGGCAAGACAGGGCCGCCAGCTCGGAAACGCGGCGAATGGACGTGATGGCCACAAGAAAGGCTACCTTCCATGATAAAGCTGATAGAGGAATCTCCCTAAGAGGTTCAAAGGGAGAAACCTTCAGAACGTCCAGTACCAGGTTTAGGTCCCATGCCTCCACAGGGGCCCTGTACGGCGGGACGACGTGGGCTACCCCCTGAAAGAAGGTCTTAACCTGTGGCCGAGAGGCCAAGGTCTTCTGAAAGAGGATGGAAAGCGCAGCGACCTGACCCTTCAGAGAACTAAGAGCCAGGCCCGAATCCAGTCCTGCCTGAAGGAAGGCCAAAAGAGAAGGCAGGGAAAAAACCATAGGCGGAAGGCGGTTGGACTCGCACCACCGGAAGTAGGCCTTCCAGGTGCGGTAGTAGATCCTGGAAGACGAAGGCTTCCGAGCCTGAATCATGGTGTGAATCACCCGGTCCGAAAGGCCCGACGCTCTCAGAACCGCGGTCTCAACAGCCACGCCGTTAAACTGAGCGACCGAGAATTCGGGTGGCAGATCGGACCCTGGGACAGCAGATCGGGCCTGTCTGGAAGGCGCCAGGGAGCGTCCGCGAGAAGGTTGACGAGCTCCGCGAACCAAGCTCTCCTGGGCCAATCCGGGGCGATCAGGATGACCGGCACCCCTTCCGCTTTGATCTTCTTCAACAGTTTGGGAAGTAATGGAAGGGGTGGGAACAGGTAGGGCAGCTCGAACTGTGACCAAGGAATGGCCAGAGCATCGACGCCCACTGCGAGAGGATCGCGGGACCTGGAGACGAACTGCGGAACCTTCCTGTTGACTCGGGACGCCGTGAGATCCACATCCGGAGTTCCCCATCGAAGACAAATCTGATGGAAGACCTCCGGATGTAAGGACCATTCCCCTGCCGCGAGGCCCTCGCGGCTGAGGAAGTCGGCGGCCCAGTTTTCCACGCCGGGGATATGCACCGCGGATATCACCGGAACCGTTGCCTCTGCCCAAAGGAGGATCTTGGATACCTCGGCAAGGGCCAAGGAGCTCCGAGTCCCCCCTGATGGTTGACATATGCCACAGCCGTGGCGTTGTCCGTCTGGATCCGGACTGGAAGGCCCCTGAGAATCCTTTCCCAGTGGCGGAGGGACAGGAAGATGGCCCGAATTTCGAGGACGTTGATCGGCAGAGAAGACTCCTGCAGCGACCAGCGGCCCTGGACCGTCAGGTGGCGAAAAACCGCACCCCAGCCGAGCAGGCTGGCGTCCGTTGTCACCACCTGCCAGTGAACTGGAAGGAAGGACCTGCCCTGGGAGATGAGAGGTGACGTCAGCCACCAGTTGAGAGACCGCCTGACCCGAAAGGAGAGTTTGATCTGTCGATCCAGGGAGAAGACCGACCTGTCCCACTGAGACAGAATGGCTTGCTGAAGGGGTCGCGAATGGAATTGGGCGAAGGGAATCGCTTCCAATGTAGCTACCATCCTCCCCAGAACCTTCATGGCCGAACGGAGGGAGGGAGGACGAGGACCCTGGAGCAAGCGTATGTCTTGACAGAGAGTGGATCTCTTGTCTGTGGGAAGGAAGACTCTGCTCTGACGAGTATCGAAAAGCATGCCCAGAAAGATGATGCGCTGAGAAGGAATAAGGCAGGACTTCTTCCGGTTTACCAGCCACCCGAAACGGGCTAAGGTGTCGAGAACAATGGACAGGCTTTCGTGGGCCTGAGCGAAGGACGGAGCCTTGATGAGGATGTCGTCGAGATATGGAAATAGGACCAGGCCTCTGACTCTCAAGATGGCCATCAGCGCCGCCATGATTTTCGTGAACACTCTTGGCGCGGTTGCGAGACCGAACGGCAGGGCGACGAACTGAAAATGGTCTCGTTGCACTGCAAAGCGCAGGAAACGGTGATGTCCGGGAAATATCGGGACATGGAGGTAGGCGTCCTGGATATCTATTGAGCATAGAAACTCCTGAGCCTCCATGGAAGCAATTACTGAACGAAGGGATTCCATCCTGAAGTGTCTCAGGCGAACTCTCCTGTTCAGCAATTTGAGGTCCAGAATGGGGCGAACTTTGCCGTCTTTTTTCGGTACCACAAAAAGATTCGAGTAGAAACCCGTGAAGCGTTCTTTTTCTGGGACGGGAACGATTACCCCGGATTTGAGCAGAGAAGCGATGGCTGAGAAGAAGCCCGGAACTAGAGCGGGGTCTCTTGGAGGACGGGATTGGAAGAAACGATCCCGAGGTTGGGAAGCGAACTCTATTTTGTATCCCGAGGATACAACTTCCCTGACCCATGCGTCCTCTACTGCGGAAATCCAGACGTCCCTGAAAAGGAGAAGATGGCCGCCCAATCTGGGAGTTGGGCTGGAGTCTTGCCGAGAGTCATGCCGAGGTGGATCTTCCAGTCCTGGGCCTGGAGGATCTACCCTGGGAGAAACGAGGACGCCAGGACGGAGTGGGCCTAAAGGACACCGCCTTCTTCTCTTGACGTGCCTGTGGCCTCTGTTGCTGCTGGGAAAGGGAGTTTGACGCAGCGAAGCGACGAAAAGGCCGAAAAGAACGAAACTGTCGTCTAGGGGGAGGGCGACGAGGCTTAGCCTGAGGGAGAAGAGAACTTGTACCCCCGGTGGCGTCCTTAATTATTTGGTCCAGCTGGGAACCAAAGAGACGAGAGCCCTGGAAGGGCAGACTAGTGAGGGACTTTTTGGAGGACAAGTCCGCCTGCCAGGCCTTGAGCCAAACGGTCCGGCGGATGGCAACGGCCTTGCTGGAAGCTTGAGCCGCACAAGACGCGGCATCCAGGGAGGCGGAAACCAGGTATTCACCAGCATGGGAAATCTGGTTGGCAAGTTCCGCTAATTGCGCGGGAGGCGCCCTATCCAGGATACCCCGCCGAAGATCCTTGGCCCATTTTGAGATGGATTTTGAAGCCCAAGTGGACGCAAAAGCTGGACATAGAGCCGCTGAAGCCGCTTCAAAAGCAGATTTCGCGAAGGATTCTATAACTCTATCGTTAGAATCCTTCAGAGATGCTCCGCCGGACAGAGGAAGCACCGTGTTGGTGGACAGCCTGGAAACAGGGGGGTCCACCGAGGGAGATGCTGTCCAATTGGCGGTAAGTTCTGGAGGAAAAGGATATAATACACCCAGGCGTTTTCCCCTCTGAAAACGCCTAGTGGGGTTCTCTCTCTCTCTGGACACGATTTCCTCGAATTCAGGATGAGGAGCGAAAAATTTTGAAGGTGGTTTGGCCCGTCTGAACGAAACCGCCTGATCTGCGGGTTCCGTAGAGGGATCCTTGATGCCACATGTTTGGTTTATTGCCCCAATGAGGTTCTGAACTGTCTCACTCATGGTGGCGATTTGGTGAGGATCCAGCTCCGAAGTATCCTCCGAAGGCGCATCAGATAATGCCTCGCCTGACTCAGGGGAGGAGGATCGGTGGGACACCAACCGCGGGGGAGGGCCGAGCGGCGAGATGGAGCGCGAAGAGGACTCAGACCGACGTTCCTGTCTGGACCTTTTATGGCTTATCAAGGAGGGTTCGGGCGGCGGTTCCTGCGACCCGCTGGCCACTGCAGGGGTCTGCAGGGGTAACCGATCCAGCGCGGACACTAGAGTTTGAGATACCCGTGTTAAATCGGCCACCGATTGTGACAGAGAGGCGGCCCAGCCTGGGATGGGGGGATCACTCTCGGGCGGAACAGCCGGGGGATCCTGGGCGGTGGGAACAATCGGGTTGCTGCAGGACTGACACAGCGGGGAGGACTGACCTGAGGGAAGTTTGCTGTTACAGGACGAACATGCAAAGTACGTGACTAAGGCAGAAGATGAAGAGGTAGGGGGACGAGAGCGGCCCCCTTTAGAGGTAGACATTTTTAGGGACCCTGAAGATGCCAGTGGGTTAGGGGACAGTGGGCAGAGGGGGGTGTCAGTCTGCAGTGCAGCTACTCACGGACCCGGTCCTGGAAGATGTCCCACTTGTCCTCGGCGGAGAACTTCCCTGAGGTGCTGATTCTGCGATGCTGAGCCACAGAAGATGCGAGTGCTGCTGCTGTGAGAAGCGGTGCACACCGGCCGAGGGACCCACGAGGAAGGGGGTGGAGCCAGACGCAGAGGCGCCGGTGGGCAGGGCGCAGTATGTCGGGCGGGAAAGAAGCCCGCCCGCAGAACCGGAAGTGAGGAGCCGAGAAACCGGAAGTAGGCCCCGGCCTAAGCCGGGACCTAAATTAGAGACCAGCGCCGCCGGAGAAGGGAACCGCGGCGCCGGAGCAGTGCGCCGCAGAGTCTGAGAAGAGCGGCAGTCTGCCAAGGCTGTCCGAACGGAACTGGCGGGGTCGCGGCGCCAGAGGTAGGCCCCGGCAGAAGCCGGGACCTAAATTAGAGGCCGGCGCCGCCGGAAAATCGTGGCGCCGGAGAATCGCGGCGCCGGAGCGTCGCCAGAGAATCGCGGTGCCGGAGCGCCGCCTGAGAATAGCGGCGCCGGAGCGCCGCTGGAGAGTGGCGGCGTCGGAGCGCCGCAGAAAGTAAGTGGCACGGCATCCTGCCAAGGACGCCGTGCAGACACAGGACGCCGTGCAGACACAGGACGCATTGAGGCCCCCGAGCAGTGAGACCGCAGGGGGAAGCGGCGCAGCAGCCTGCCAGGCTGTGACTCTGTAAGGGGCTGTGCGGCTGCAGGGAAAGAACTGCGGCCGCTAAGGAAGAAGAGCTTATGGCTGTCCCTGGGATCCCAAATAAACGCCATGAGGGGAGACAGGGGGACATCTGGAGAAAAGATCCCGGGGGAATGGAGGGGGAATACTCACCTAAACATCCCACGCCGTTACTAACCTGAGGGGAATGAGACGTCACGGAGCTGTGATGGACGTCCTCGTCTCCTCCAACCGACAGGCTCTGGTAGGCGAGTGGGTGGGGGACGGAGCCAGGACCGGACTTCTGAGCACGCTTCTGTGCTAGGATCTTGGTCCTGGAGAGGGATCTATGAGGATACGGGGTGGCAGTACACGCCGTACTCATAGTCCGTATTGTGGGACTACAGGTGTGACTGCTCACCCTGTATCCCTCTGGAAAAAAACCTGAAAAGAAACGACGCACATTGAGGTAGATAAGGGTCTAATGAAAGACCCGTGTCCACCTCCTACTGACACTAAGCTAAACTGAAGAGTTTAATGCCAGTCGGTGGGGTGTACACTGCAGAGGAGGAGCTAATTTTTTTATTTGCATAGTGTCAGCCTCCTAGTGGCAGCAGCATACACCCATGGTTCCTGTGTCCCCCAATGAGAGGCGATAAAGAAAAATACTTACCATCCAACTGAAGCATAACGTGAATTTTAAAATGTTTTTCATTGATTCCAAGAGTCCAGAATTTGCTTCCAGAGAAATAATTTTCTTGCCTACACAAAGCAAAACAAAAAATGTCAGCTAAGACCAATGGAGAAAATACAATGCAAAAATTGAAATAATAAATTTGTTCAACTTAGTTTGATTTGGTGTCTTCCAAAAATTAAAGAGTAAAGGCCTCACATGTTCTTCAATGTTTTACTAATGGCATCCATTCTTGATAGAAGGTCCAAAATATCCTCAAAATTCAACACTTAGAAGGTGCTCCTTTGTCAAGAATAGCAGTATTTTTTCAGCTCTTCTACAAAGTGCATGAGCCATAGCTTAAGCCATGCAATACGTAAGAAATGTACATCCTAGGTTATGCGTAGGCACACAAATTTGCAACAATGCAGTAGCAACTAATCTGTATTATGAACTTTTACCGTACTTATCAATGTAAAATGTGAGGGTATTGCACAGAAGCAACCAGTTAGTTCAAGAAATATTTCGTACCGTATTTTGCTTGAGGATAACAGATTTAAGCACTTGCCAAAAGAGAATTGCATTGATCGAGGATGGTCTTTCGTTTCTTAACTGAAATACAAAAGATTAGTTTGTAGTAATAAAAATGCAATCTCAATGTAAAGCCTCTCAGCTTTCTGACACATGATGATTGCATATTGTCTGCATTCAAAGCTTTGAAAATTTGATAGAATGCTTGATCAACTGCTTACCACCCAGTTGGAATATGACCTGAATTCTTCAATGTCTTCCTAGGAATCCAATAGTCCAGGAACCGCTTCCAGGTAAGTAATAGGATCTTCCTGTTCTACAAAAAAGCAAAACCAAAAAATATATTTGGACAAAAAGGGAAGATTATATCCAAACATTTAAATATTACATTAGTTCTACTTACCTTGATTTGTTGTTTTTTTAAAAAAATGTTCAATAAAATCCACACATCTTCTTGAAGGTTCTTCTGATTGAAACTTTTCTTGATGGAAGGTCCAAAGCGACGTCGTAATCCAATATTCAAAAGATGACCCTTTGACAAAAGCAGAAGATCCTTTCCAAGGTTCTTCTATAACATGCATTAGCTATGCTATGGCTCGTGCAACGAGCAAAAAACGTTATTGCTCATTGCATGCACATAGTTTCACAACAATGCAGTAAAACAACTCTTTGACAAGAACCTTTTCTGCATTTATCATTGTGAAATGTGAGGGCATTGCATAGGAACAACCAAGCACTTGAACATGATCTTCTTCCAATAAATAGCCTGAGGATACATGTTTCATTGACTCCAAAAAGGGGAATTGCCTGTATCGTGGACGGTCCCTTGTTTTTCTAACGAAAAGACAGCAGTTTAGCTTGTAGTAATAAAAATGAAATCTCAATGTAGAGCCTCTGAGCTTTCTGACAAATGACGATTGAATATAATTTACATTCACAGCTTTGCACATGTAATTGAATGGTGGGATAAATACTTACCATCCAACTGAAGCATAACGTGAATTTTAAAATGTTTTTCATTGATTCCAAGAGTCCAGAATTTGCTTCCAGAGAAATAATTTTCTTGCCTACACAAAGCAAAAAAAAAAATGTCAGCTAAGACCAATGGAGAAAATACAATGCAAAAATTGAAATACTAAATTTGTTCTACTTACTTTGATTTGGTGTCTTCCAAAAATTAAAGAGTAAAGGCCTCACATGTTCTTCAATGTTTTACTAATGGCATCCATTCTTGATAGAAGGTCCAAAATATCCTCAAAATTCAACACTTTGAAGGTGCTCTTTTGTCAAGAATGGCAGTATTTTTTCCGCTCTTCTACAAAGTGCATGAGCCATAGCTTAAGCCATGCAATACGTAAGAAATGTACATCCTAGGTTATGCGTAGGCACACAAATTCGCAACAATGCAGTAGCAACTAATCTGTATTAAGAACTTTTACCGTACTTATCATTGTAAAATGTGAGGGTATTGCACAGAAGCAAACAGTTAGTTCAAGAAATATTTCGTACCATATTTTGCTTGAGGATAACAGATTTAAGCACTTGCCAAAAGAGAATTGCATGGATCGAGGATGGTCTTTCGTTTCTTAACTGAAATACAAAAGATTAGTTTGTAGTAATAAAAATGCAATCTCAATGTAAAGCCTCTCAGCTTTCTGACACATGATGATTGCATATTGTCTACATTCAAAGCTTTGAAAATTTGATAGAATGCTTGATCAATTGCTTACCACCCAGTTGGAATATCACCTGAATTCTTCAATGTCTTCCTAGGAATCCAATAGTCCAGGAACAGCTTCCAGGTAAGTAATAGGATCTTCCTGTTCTACAAAAAAGCAAAACCAAAAAATATATTTGGACAAAAAGGGAAGATTATATCCAAACATTTAAATATTACATTAGTTCTACTTACCTTGATTTGTTCTTTTTTTAAAAAATGTTCAATAAAATCCACACATCTTCTTGAGGGTTCTTCTGATTGAAACTTTTCTTGATGGAAGGTCCAAAGCGACGTCGTAATCCAATATTCAAAAGATGACCCTTTGACAAAAGCAGAAGATCCTTTCCAAGGTTCTTCTATAACATGCATTAGCTATGCTATGGCTCGTGCAATGAGCAAAAAGTTATTGCTCATTGCATGCACATAGTTTCACAACAATGCAGTAAAACAACTCTTTGACAAGAACCTTTCCTGCATTTATCATTGTGAAATGTGAGGGTATTGCATAGGAATGACCAAGCACTTGAACCTGATCTTCTTCCAATAAATAGCCTGAGGATACATGTTTCATTGACTCCAAAAAGTGGAATTGCCTGTATCGTGGACGGTCCCTTGTTTTTCTAATGATAACACAGCAGTTTAGCTTGTAGTAATAAAAATGAAATCTCAATGTAGAGCCGCTCAGCTTTCTGGCAAATGATGATTGAATACAATTTACATTCACAGCTTTGCACATGTAATTGAATGGTGGGATAAATACTTACCATCCAACTGAAGCATAACGTGAATTTTAAAATGTTTTTCATTGATTCCAAGAGTCCAGAATTTGCTTCCAGAGAAATAATTTTCTTGCCTACACAAAGCAAAACAAAAAATGTCAGCTAAGACCAATGGAGAAAATACAATGCAAAAATTTAGATACTAAATTTGTTCTATTTACTTTGATTTGGTGTCTTCCAAAAATTAAAGAGTAAAGGCCTCACATGTGCTTCAATGTTTTACTAATGGCATCCATTCTTGATAAAAGGTCCAAAATATCCTCAAAATTCAACACTTAGAAGGTGCTCCTTTGTCAAGAATGGCAGTATTTTTTCAGCTCTTCTACAAAGTACATGAGCCATAGCTTAAGCCATGCAATACGTAAAAAAAGTACATCCTAGGTTATGCGTAGGCACACAAATTCGCAACAATGCAGTAGCAACTAATCTGTATTAAGAACTTTTACCGTACTTATCAATGTAAAATGTGAGGGTATTGCACAGAAGCAACCAGTTAGTTCAAGAAATATTTCGTACCATATTTTGCATGAGGATAACAGATTTAAGCACTTGCCAAAAGAGATTTGCATGGATCGAGGATGGTCTTTCGTTTCTTAACTGAAATACAAAAGATTAGTTTGTAGTAATAAAAATGCAATCTCAATGTAAAGCCTCTCAGCTTTCTGACACATGATGATTGCATATTGTCTACATTCAAAGCTTTGAAAATTTGATAGAATGCTTGATCAATTGCTTACCACACAGTTGGAATATCACCTGAATTCTTCAATGTCTTCCTAGGAATCCAATAGTCCAGGAACCGCTTCCAGGTAAGTAATAGGATCTTCCTGTTCTACAAAAAAGCAAAACCAAAAAATATATTTGGACAAAAAGGGAAGATTATATCCAAACATTTAAATATTACATTAGTTCTACTTACCTTGATTTGATTTTTTTTTTTAAATGTTCAAAAAAATCCACACATCTTCTTGAAGGTTCTTCTGATTGAAACTTTTATTGATGGAAGGTCAAAAGCGACGTCGTAATCCAATATTCAAAAGAAAACCCTTTGACAAAAGCAGATCCTGTCCAAGGTTCTTCTATAACATGCATTAGCTATGCCATGGCTCATGCAATGAGCAAAAAGTTATTACTCATAGCTCTGTGCATGCACATAGTTTCACAACAATGCAGTAAAACAACTCTTTGACAAGAACCTTTTCTGCATTTAACATTGTGAAATGTGAGGGCATTGCATAGGAACAACCAAGCACTTGAACATGATCTTCTTCCAATAAATAGCCTGATGATACAGGAATTGCCTGTATCGTGGACGGTCCCTTGTTTCTCTAACGAAAACACAGCAGTTTAGCTTGTAGTAATAAAAATGAAATCTCAATGTAGAGCCTCTGAGCTTTCTGACAAATGATGATTGAATATAATTTACAATCACAGCTTTGCATATGTAATTGAATGGTGGGATAAATACTTACCATCCAACTGAAGCATAACGTGAATTTTAAAATGTTTTTCATTGATTCCAAGAGTCCAGAATTTGCTTCCAGAGAAATAATTTTCTTGCCTACACAAAGCAAAACAAAAAATGTCAGCTAAGACCAATGGAGAAAATACAATGCAATAATTGAAATACTAAATTTGTTCTACTTTGATTTGGTTTCTTCCAAAAATTAAAGAGTAAAGGCCTCACATGTTCTTCAATGTTTTACTAATGGCATCCATTCTTGATAGAAGGTCCAAAATATCCTCAAAATTCAACACTTAGAAGGTGCTCCTTTGTCAAGAATGGCAGTATTTTTTCAGCTCTTCTACAAAGTGCATGAGCCATAGCTTAAGCCATGCAATACGTAAGAAATGTACATCCTAGGTTATGCGTAGGCACACAAATTCGCAACAATGCAGTAGCAACTAATCTGTATTATGAAATTTTACCGTACTTATCAATGTAAAATGTGAGGGTATTGCACAGAAGCAACCAGTTAGTTCAAGAAATAATTCGTACCGTATTTTGCTTGAGGATAACAGATTTAAGCACTTGCCAAAAGAGAATTGCATGGATCGAGGATGGTCTTTCGTTTCTTAACTGAAATACAAAAGATTAGTTTGTAGTAATAAAAATGCAATCTCAATGTAAAGCCTCTCAGCTTTCTGACACATGATGATTGCATATTGTCTACATTCAAAGCTTTCAAAATTTGATAGAATGCTTGATCAATTGCTTACCACCCAGTTGGAATATGACCTGAATTCTTCAATGACTTCCTAGGAATCCAATAGTCCAGGAAACGCTTCCAGGTAAGTAATAGGATCTTCCTGTTCTACAAAAAAGCAAAACCAAAAAATATATTTGGACAAAAAGGGAAGATTATATCCAAACATTTAAATATTACATTAGTTCTACTTACCTTGATTTGTTGTTTTTTTTTTTAAATGTTCAATAAAATCCACACATCTTCTTGAAGGTTCTTCTCATTGAAACTTTTCTTGATGGAAGGTCAAAAGCGACGTCGTAATCCAATATTCAAAAGATGACCCTTTGACAAAAGCAGAAGATCCTTTCCAAGGTTCTTCTATAACATGCATTAGCTATGCCATAGCTCATGCAATGAGCAAAAAGTTATTGCTCATAGCTCTGTGCACGCACATAGTTTCACAACAATGCAGTAAAACAACTCTTTGACAAGAACCTTTTCTACATTTAACATTGTGAAATGTGTGGGCATTGCATAGGAACAACCAAGCACTTGAACATGATCTTCTTCCAATAAATAGCCTGAGGATAAATGTTTCATTTACTCCAAAAAGGGGAATTGCCTGTATCGTGGACGGTCTCTTGTTTCTCTAATGAAAACACAGCAGTTTAGCTTGTAGTAATAAAAATGAAATCTCAATGTAGAGCCTCTGAGCTTTCTGACAAATGATGATTGAATATAATTTACATTCACAGCTTTGCACATGTAATTGAATGGTGAGATAAATACTTACCATCCAACTGAAGCATAACGTGAATTTTAAAATGTTTTTCATTGATTCTAAGAGTCCAAAATTTGCTTCCAGAGAAATAATTTTCCTGCCTACACAAAGCAAAACAAAAAATGTCAGCTAAGACCAATGGAGAAAATACAATGCAAACATTGAAATACTAAATTTGTTCTACTTACTTTGATTTGGTGTCTTCCAAAAATTAAAGAGTAAAGGCATCACATGTTCTTCAATGTTTTACTAATGGCATCCATTCTTGATAGAAGGTCCAAAATATCCTCAAAATTCAACACTTAGAAGGTGCTCCTTTGTCAAGAATGGCAGTATTTTTTCAGCTCTTCTACAAAGTGTATGAGCCATAGCTTAAGCCATGCAATACGTAAGAAATGTATATTCTAGGTTATGAGTACGCACACAAATTAGCAACAATGCAGTAGCAACTAATCTGTATTAAGAACTTTTACCGTACTTATCAATGTAAAATGTGAGGGTATTGCACAGAAGCAACCAGTTAGTTCAAGAAATATTTCGTACCGTATTTTGCTTGAGGATAACAGATTTAAGCACCTGCCAAAAGAGAATTGCATGGATCGAGGATGGTCTTTCGTTTCTTAACTGAAATACAAAAGATTAGTTTGTAGTAATAAAAATGCAATCTCAATGTAAAGCCTCTCAGCTTTCTGACACATGATGATTGCATATTGTCTACTTTCAAAGCTTTGAAAATTTGATAGAATGCTTGATCAATTGCTTACCACCCAGTTGGAATATGACCTGAATTCTTCAATGTCTTCCTAGGAATCCAACAGTCCAGGAACCGCTTCCAGGTAAGTAATAGGATCTTCCTGTTCTACAAAAAAGCAAAACCAAAAAATATATTTGGACAAAAAGGGAAGATTATATCCAAACATTTAAATATTACATTAGTTCTACTTACCTTGATTTGTTCTTTTTTTTTAAAAATGTTCAATAAAATCCACACATATTCTTGAAGGTTCTTCTGATTGAAACTTTTCTTGATGGAAGGTCCAAAGCGACGTCGTAATCCAACATTCAGAAGATGACTCTTTGACAAAAGCAGAAGATCCTTTCCAAGGTTCTTCTATAACATGCATTAGCTATGCTATGGCTCATGCAATGAGCAAAAAGTTACTGCTCATAGCTCTCTGCATGCACATAGTTTCACATCAATGCAGTAAAACAACTCTTTGACAAGAACGTTTACTGCATTTATCATTGTGAAATGTGTGGGCATTGCATAGGAACAACCAAGCACTTGAACATGATCTTCTTCCCATAAATAGCCTGAGGATAAATGTTTCATTGACTCCCAAATGGGGAATTGCCTGTATCGTGGATGGGCCCTTGTTTTTCTAATGAAAACACAGCATTTTAGCTTGTAGTAATAAAAATTAAATCTCAATGTAGAGCCTCTCAGCTTTCTGACAAATGATGATTGAATATAATTTACATTCACAGCTTTGCACATGTAATTGAATGGTGGGGTAAATACTTACCATCCAACTAAAGCATAACGTGAATTTTAAAATGCTTTTCACTGATTTTAAGAGTCCAGAATTTGCTTCCAGAGAAATAATTTTCTTGCCTAAACAAAGCAAAACAAAAAATGTCAGCTAAGACCAATGGAGAAAATACAATGCAAAAATTGAAATACTAAATTTGTTCTACTTACTTTGATTTGGTGTCTTCCAAAAATTAAAGAGTAAAGGCCTCACATGTTCTTCAATGTTTTACTAATGGCATCCATTCTTGATAAAAGGTCCAAAATATCCTCAAAATTCAACACTTAGAAGGTGCTCCTTTGTCAAGAATGGCAGTATTTTTTCAGCTCTTCTACAGAGTGCATGAGCCATAGCTTAAGCCATGCAATACTTAAGAAATGTACATCCTAGGTTATGCATAGGCACACAAATTCACAACAATGCAGTAGCAACTAATTTGTATTAAGAACTTTTACTGTACTTATCAATGTAAAATGTGAGGGTATTGCACAGAAGCAACCAGTTAGTTCAAGAAATATTTCGTACCGTATTTGGCTTGAAGATAACAGATTTAAGCACCTGCCAAAAGAGAATTGCATGGATCGAGGATGGTCTTTCGTTTCTTAACTGAAATACAAAAGATTAGTTTGTAGTAATAAAAATGCAATCTCAATGTAAAGCCTCTCAGCTTTCTGACACATGATGATTCCATGCTTGTAAAACGCTAGTTTTCTGTGGGAATACGCATGCCAATTCTGCATGCGATATACCCGCCGCACTCAAGTCTTAATTTCAATGTAGAGAAAAATTTTTTGTTTTTATTCAAGTGTATATGCACCACCAAATAATTTTTGAGGAAAAGTAGTAAATGATAGCGGACAACGAGGTGACGTTTCGACCAGGTACGGTCTTTCTCAAAACCTCACTGTAAAGATAAATGCGATACATAAGTGTGCTGTACAAATATACATGTAAAAAGAAGAAGAAAACTACAATACATACAGATAAAAACCAATACCCTGTACACAACTGTAAAACATACAGCATTATAAAACTACAAAAATCTGCATAAACATATACATATATACAAAAATACATGCGTATATGCGTACAGTGCCTACAAGTAGTATTCAACCCCCTGCAGATTTAGCAGGTTTACACATTTGGAATTAACTTGGCATTGTGACATTTGGACTGTAGATCAGCCTGGAAGTGTGAAATGCACTGCAGCAAAAAAGAATGTTATTTCTTTGTTTATTTTTTTTTTAAATTGTGAAAAGTCTTTTCAGAGGGTCATTTATTATTCAACCCCTCAACCCACCAGAATTCTGTTTGGTTCCCCTAAAGTATTAAGAAGTAGTTCAGGCACAAAGAACAATGAGCTTCACATGTTTGGATTAATTATCTCTTTTTCCAGCCTTTTCTGACTATTTAAGACCCTCCCCAAACTTGTGAACAGCACTCATACATGGTCAACATGGGAAAGACAAAGGAGCATTCCAAGGCCATCAGAGACAAGATCGTGGAGGGTCACAAGGCTGGCAAGGGGTACAAAACCCTTTCCAAGGAGTTGGGCCTACCTGTCTCCACTGTTGGGAGCATCATCTGGAAGTGGAAGGCTTATGGAACTACTGTTAGCCTTCCACGGCCTGGACAGCCTTTGAAAGTTTCCTCCCGTGCCGAGGCCAGGCTTGTCCGAAGAGTCAAGGCTAACCCAAGGACAACAAGGAAGGAGCTCCGGGAAGATCTCATGGCAGTGGGGACATTGGTTTCAGTCAATACCATAAGTAACGTACTCCACCGCAATGGTCTCCGTTCCAGACGAGCCCGTAAGGTACCTTTACTTTCAAAGCGTCATGTCAAGGCTCGTCTACAGTTTGCTCATAATCACTTGGAGGACTCTGAGACTGACTGGTTCAAGGTTCTCTGGTCTGATGAGACCAAGATCGAGATCTTTGGTGCCAACCACACACGTGACGTTTGGAGACTGGATGGCACTGCATACGACCCCAAGAATACCATCCCTACAGTCAAGTATGGTGGTGGCAGCATCATGCTGTGGAGCTGTTTCTCAGCCAAGGGGCCTGGCCATCTGGTCCGCATCCATGGGAAGATGGATAGCATGGCCTACCTGGAGATTTTGGCCAAGAACCTCCGCTCCTCCATCAAGGATCTTAAGATGGGTCGTCATTTCATCTTCCAACAAGACAACGACCCAAAGCACACAGCCAAGAAAACCAAGGCCTGGTTCAAGAGGCAAAAAATCAAGGTGTTGCAGTGGTCTAGTCAGTCTCCTGACCTTAACCCAATTGAAAACTTGTGGAAAGAGCTCAAGATTAAAGTCCACATGAGACACCCAAAGAACCTATATAACTTGGAGAAGATCTGCATGGAGGAGTGGGCCAAGATAACTCCAGAGACCTGTGCCGGCCTGATCAGGTCTTATAAAAGACGATTATTAGCTGTAATTGCAA
The DNA here is from genome assembly GCF_032444005.1 of Ranitomeya imitator. Lineage (NCBI taxonomy): Eukaryota > Metazoa > Chordata > Amphibia > Anura > Dendrobatidae > Ranitomeya > Ranitomeya imitator. The sequence continues at coordinate 58,758,163 of NC_091288.1, forward strand.
ACAAAGGATATTCCACAAAATATTAAACCTAGGGGTTGAATAATAATTGACCCACACTTTTATGTTTAAAATTTATAAAAATTTAACTGAGCAACAAAACTTTTTGGTTTGTAAGATTTATGCATCTGTTAATAAATCCTGCTCTTGTTTGAAGTTTGAAGGCTCTAACTTATTTGCATCTTATTAAACCTGCTAAATCTGCAGGGGGTTGAATACTACTTGTAGGCACTGTATATACACATACACGCTAATAAGTATACAGCTAGCAGTACATTGACTACGGACTCAACTATGTCCCAGGGCCATAAAATGTAGCATATAAAGGGCTAGGTAGCAGTCCTCTGGGAATGAGTTCCATAAAAGGACTATTCAAAAACATAGCATCAAAAGAACATTGCTGTATTGAAATATACCCACAGAGATGTAGTAAGCATTGTACAAGACGCCATATAAACTAACCTTAAGTAGGAGGAGTGGTTTTAGGAAGAAACAGAATGAGAGTCCCCAAGGACTAGAAGGAAGCAGAAAGGACATGGTTAAATAAGGTGAACTGAAAACCAGGATGAAGCAAAAGAGATACCAGCATAATGTAAGCACAGTATTTACCAGCTCCAGGTAGAGTTCAAAAGCAAGATGTCCGTCACATTGGTGGTGCAGTGGCTCGTGTGAGCGCTGTTGGCGCTATAAGTACACCGCAGTAGCGGTTACATCCGGTATCTGCTTCTATGAGAACGAGGTCTGGCCCGCAGAGCGATATGCGCGCCAGAGCGGCGCCTGCGCAGTAGAGGACGGGTCTAGAGCCAAGTATCGCAGCTGTGGACAAGGTGTGGAAGCGCCGGAGCGTGCGTAGTGTGCTAAAACCGAATCGCGCCTGCGCAGGGGGAAGGAGGTCTGGCCCTCAGAGCGATGTGCACGCCCGACCGGCACCTGCGCAGTAGAGGACAGGTCTAGAGTCCAGTATCGCTGATGTGTACTAAGAGTGGAAGCGCCAGAGCGTGCGCAGTGTGCTCAGGGGGAACTCTGTTAGTGGTGATGAGGAAGTTGTGCGCTGAACACAGAGTAAACTCTATGTGTAAGAGGGATCTCCCCTTCAAATAAAAATAGCGGCAATAAGGAGGCTAGAGTGCCTAGCGCTGAGCAGGATTAAATAGAGGATATAAGTAAAAGCAGAGCAGGCAGGAGCACAGGAAGAGGGGAAATAATATTAAGACGTCCCAGGAAAAAAAGCCACAGATATACAAGAAACTGTACCACAGTCGGGGACCAAAGGTATATCCCTATAGGAAAAAAATGTTAGGACAATGGCATAAAGTACAAAACATACGAATGTATACTGTGCAGAGGTCTGGAAAGAAATAAAAATAAAAGTAAAAATGAAGCAAAAGGAAAAAATAAAAATAAATAAAGCAAAAAAAGGGGAAAAAATGAAAGAAATGAAAGAAATGGTCTGCTCCCTAAAAAACGACCCTGATAAGAAGACCCACTGCTGTCGGAACTGAAGGAGCCGGGACGCCTTGAGGAATGATATCCTCGACCTTGACCAAAATTTGTGGACTTGTTCCATTTGTAGACGCGTTCCAACCTATAATCTTCTGAGTCTCTGTAGAAATTATTTCTCTTTTTTTCTTAGAGTGTTCTTCGGTTATCCTCTATTGTTTTATCTATCTTCGTTTTCAAGTTCTGCCAATCCGTATTAGAGATGGTAGAGCAGAGTTGTTCTTCTATTGCTTTGACCTTGGTTTCAGTTTCAAGTATGGCCGTCTGTAGGGTTTCAATAGTGAGAAGAATAAGGTCCAACGAACACTTATTTAGAATTTGTTTGTACCTTTCGCAGTAGTCGGGCTTATCAGCGAATAATGTGGGACGTAGATTACACCGGAGACCCCTCGGGATACGGCTCAACTTGTAGTACTCTGCCAGAGTAATGGAGTGTAGATCATATGACATTAATCTTCGACGTTCTCTTTCATTTCTTAGGTAGGAAGCACAGGAAATCCCTTTATTTTTTCGCTACAGTCTGCCACTCGTGGTAAGTTTACCATTATTTTGCTGGTTCTTTTTCTTTTTTATTTTTTTATTTTACCTTTTTTTCCTTTTTTTTCCTTTTTTTCCCCCTTTTTTATTTCATGTACATATTTTTCAAATGTTACTCTTGTTCCTGTATTTTTTCATTTTAGTCTTTTTCAATTTTTCCCAAAAAAATTCTTTCTTTCCCCCTTTTTTTCCTCCTTGTTTTTTATATATATATATATTTTTTTAAATTTTCTTAATTTTTTTCTTTTTTTCATTTCTTTCATTTTTTTCCCCTTTTTTTCATTAAAAATTTTTTTTTGTTTTATTTATTTTTATTTTTTCCTTTTGTTTCATTTTTACTTTTATTTTTATTTCTTTCCAGACCTCTGCACAGTATACATTCGTATGTTTTGTACTTTATGCCATTGTCCTAACAATTTTTTCCTATAGGGATATACCTTTGGTCCCCGACTGTGGTACAGTTTCTTGTATATCTGTGGCATTTTTTCCTGGGACGTCTTAATATTATTTCCCCTCTTCCTGTGCTCCTGCCTGCTCTGCTTTTACTTATTATTATTATTATACATTTTTATAGCGCCATTTATTCCATGGCGCTTTACATGTGAATACGGGGCAAATATAGACAAATACATTAAACATGAGCAGATAACAAGGCACACGAGTACATAAGGAGGGAGGACCCTGCCCGCGAGGGCTCACAGTCTGCAGGGGGTGGGTGAGGATACACTAGGAGAGGGTAGGGCAGGTTGCGCGGCTGTTCAGTAGGTTGAGGATCACTGCAGGCTGTAGGCTTGTCGGAAGAGGTGGGTCTTCAGGTTCTTTTTGAAGGTTTCTATGTTAGGCGAGAGTCTGATGTGTTGGGGTAGAGAGTTCCAGAGTATGGGGGAAGCACGGGAGAAGTCTTGGATGCGGTTATGGGAAGAAGAGATGAGAGGGGAGTAGAGAAGGAGGTCTTGGGAGGATCGGAGGTCGCGTGTAGGTAGGTACCGGGAGACCATGTCACAGATGTATGGAGGAGACAGGTTGTGGATGGCTTTGTATGTCAGTGTGAGGGTTTTGAACTGGAGTCTCTGGGCGATAGGAAGCCAGTGAAGGGCTTGACACAGGGGAGAGGCTGGGGAATAGCGGGGGGACAGGTGGATTAGTCGGGCAGCAGAGTGTAGGATGGATTGGAGTGGTGCCAGAGTGCTAGAGGGGAGTCCAGAGAGTAGGAGGTTGCAGTAGTCGAGGCGGGAGATGATAAGGGCATGCACTAGCGTTTTTGCAGTGTTGCGGTCAAGGAAAGCACGGATCCGGGAAATATTTTTGAGTTTGAGACGACAGGAGGAGGCAAGGGCTTGGATATGTGGCTTGAAAGAGAGGGCAGAGTCGAGGATCACCCCGAGGCACCGGGCGTGTGGGACTGGGGATAGTGAGCAGCCATTGACATTGATGGATAGGTCTGGTGGAGGGGTAGAGTGAGATGGGGGAAAGATGATGAATTCTGTTTTGTCCATGTTCAGTTGTAGAAAGCGAGCAGAAAAGAAGGCTGAAATGGCAGACAGACAGTGCGGGATTTTGGTAAGCAAGGAGGAGAGGTCAGGTCCGGAGAGGTAGATCTGCGTGTCGTCAGCGTAGAGATGGTACTGCATACCGTGGGATTCTATGAGCTGTCCCAGGCCGAAAGTGTAGATGGAGAAGAGTAGGGGTCCTAGAACAGAGCCTTGAGGAACACCGACTGACAAGGGGCGAAGTGAGGAGGTGGTGTGGGGGAGGGAGACACTGAATGTTCGGTCTGTCAGATATGACGAGATCCAGGAAAGGGCCAAGTCTGTGATGCCAAGGGATGAGAGGATTTGTAGCAAAAGGGAGTGGTCTACAGTGTCAAAGGCAGAAGACAAGTCCAGGAGAAGGAGGACAGAGTAGTGTCGCTTGCTCCTGGCAGTTAGTAGGTCATTGGTGACTTTAGTTAGGGCAGTTTCAGTTGAGTGATGGGAACGGAAGCCTGATTGTACTTATATCCTCTATTTAATCCTGCTCAGCGCTAGGCACTCTAGCCTCCTTATTGCCGCTATTTTTATTTGCAGGGGAGATCACTCTTACACATAGAGTTTACTCTGTGTTCAGCGCACAGCTCCACAACTTCCTCATCACCACTAACAGAGTTCCCCCTGAGCACACTGCGCACGCTCTGGCGCTTCCACTCTTAGTACACATCAGCGATACTGGACTCTAGACCCGTCCTCTACTGCGCAGGTGCCGGTCGGGCGCGCACATCGCTCTGAGGGCCAGACCTCCTTCCCCCTGCGCAGGCGCGATTCGGTTTTAGCACACTACGCACGCTCCGGCGCTTCCACACCTTGTCCACAGCTGCGATACTTGGCTCTAGACCCGTCCTCTACTGCGCAGGCGCCGGTCTGGCGCGCACATCGCTCTGCGGGCCAGACCTCGTTCTCATAGAAGCAGATACCGGATGTAACCGCTACTGCGGTGTACTTATAGCGCCAACAGCGCTCACATGAGCCACTGCACCACCAATGTGACGGACATCTTGCTTTTGAACTCTACCTGGAGCTGGTAAATACTGTGCTTACATTATGCTGGTATCTCTTTTGCTTCATCCTGGTTTTCAGTTCACCTTATTTAACCATGTCCTTTCTGCTTCCTTCTAGTCCTTGGGGACTCTCATTCTGTTTCTTCCTACAACCATTCCTCCTACTTAAGGTTAGTTTATATGGCGTCTTGTACAATGCTTACTACATCTCTGTGGGTATATTTCAATACAGCAATGTTCTTTTGATGCTATGTTTTTGAATAGTCCTTTTATGGAACTCATTCCAAGAGGACTGCTACCTAGCCCTTTATATGCTACATTTTAAGGCCCTGGGACATAGTTGAGTCCGTAGTCAATGTACTGCTAGCTGTATACTTATTAGCGTGTATGTGTATATACGCATATACGCATGTATTTTTGTATATATGTATATGTTTATGCAGATTTTTGTAGTTTTATAATGCTGTATGTTTTACAGTTGTGTACAGGGTATTGGTTTTTATCTGTATGTATTGTAGTTTTCTTCTTTTTACATGTATATTTGTACAGCACACTTATGTATCGCATTTATCTTTACAGTGAGGTTTTGAGAAAGACCGTACCTGGTCGAAACGTCACCTCGTTGTCCGCTATCATTTACTACTTTTCCTCAAAAATTATTTGGTGGTGCATATACACTTGAATAAAAACAAAAAACATTTTTCTACATTGAAATTAAGACTTGAGTGCGGCTGTTTTTCTTGTATATTTGACGTTGGATGTCCAGCCAGCACCTCCCTCATTGGATTCTACAGTGTGCCCATCTTTCTTCTGGATACGATGCGATATACCCGCGGCAGGAGTTGCAGAATTGCCGCGGAAATATCCGCGGCAATTCTGCAACGTGTGCACTTAGCCTTACTGCATTTATCATTGTAAAATGTGTGGGCATTGCTTAGGAACAACCAAGCACTTGAATATGACCTTCTTCCCATAAATAGCCTGAGGATAACATGTTTCAGTGACTCCAAAAAGGGGAATTGCCTGGATCGAAGACGGTCCCTTGTTTTTCTAACAAAAACACAGCAGTTTAGCTTGTAGTAATAAAAATGAAATCTCTTTTAGGTGTTGAGATCCCTCCTCTGCACAGGGGGAATCTCAAACCATCTCTGCTGCGGTCTCACATTTTTCTCCAGCCGCAGTGGAGTCTGCTCAGTGGAGGCGTCGGTCCCAGCGTCTAGCTCAGGCTGATACTGGACGACTAGTTACTGCTGCTTTTCCAGCTTCTGCCATTGTAGCCAGTACTGGGCAGCGGCGAGCAGACGTGTTTGGGACTACCGTATATACTCGAGTATAAGCCGACCCGAGTATAAGCCGACCGCCCTAATTTTGCCACAAAAAACTGGGAAAACTTAATGACTCGAGTATAAGCCTAGCGTGGAAAATGCAGCAGCTACCGGTAAATTTCAAAAGTAAAAATAGATACCAATAAAAGTAAAATTAATTGAGACATCAGTAGGTTAAGTGTTTTTGAATATCCATATTGAATCAGGAGCCCCATATAATGCTCCATAAAGTTTAATGGGCCCCATTAGATGCTCCATATTAAAATATTCTCCATATAATCCTGCATAAAGGGTAATAAGGGCCCCATAAGATGCTCCATAGAGCATTTCTTCTACGGTGTTGCTATCAGTGTGTCAAGAGTGGGAGAAGTTGTTTGCATTGACAATCCAACACAATGGGCAGCACTTTGAACACATTTTATAAGTGGTCACAAACTTGTAAATATCTCATGAAAGAATAAAGTTACGTTAAAACCATGCACACCATTGTTTTTCTTGTGAAATTCTCAATAAGTTTGATATGTCACATGACCCTCTTCCCATTGGAAAAAATAAAGTTGGATCCAAAATGGCCAACTTCAAAATGGCTGCCATGGTCACAACCCATCTTGAAAAGTTTTCCCCTCCCATATACTAATGTGCCGCTAACAGGAAGTTAATATCACCAACCATTCCCATTTTATTTTGGTGTATCCATATAAATGGCCCACCCTGTACTATGAGGGTGTATTATAGTTTTATGGAAGTGTATTATGCTATATATGACAATGGGTGAGCATTATACTGATATGGAGGTGCATTATACTATGGGGATGCATTATACTACTTTGGGGTACATTTTACTACTATGGGGTGCATTTTATTTCTATGGGGTGCATTATACTACTTTGGGGGTGCATTATATGACTATAGAAGTGCATCATATGACTAGAGGGATGCATTATACTATTGCGGGGGTGCATTAAACTACTATGGGAGTGGATTATGTACTAAAGGTTATATTATACTACTATGGGGTGCATTACACTACTATGCAGTGCATAATACTGCTATGTGTGCATTATACTGCTATTATGGTGCATTATCCTGCTATTGGGGTGCATTACTCTATATATGATTATTGAGGTACATTATGCTCCTATTGGGTTCATTATACGATACATGACTATGAGGGCGCTTTATACTGATATTGGGTGCATTATACTCCCATGGGAGTGCATTGTACTATATATGACTGTGGGTGCATTATATGGTTATGAGGGTGCATTATATTGATACTGGGGAGCATTATATTATATATGACTATGGTGGTGGATAATACTACTATGGTGGTGCATTATACTCCCATGGGGGTGCACTGTATTGCTATAGGGGTACATTATACTACTATGAGGGTGCATTATTCTACTATGGGATGCATTACACTGCTATGGGGGTGATTTATAGTATATATGACTATGGGGCTGCATTATACTACTATGGGGGTGCATTATACTACTGTGTTTGTGCATTATACGACTATAGGGGTGCATTATACTACTATAGGGATGCATTATCCTGCTATGGGGGTGAATTATACTGCTATGGGGCTGTATTATAATATATATGACTATGGTGGTGCATTATACTAATATAGGGGTGCATTATACTACTATGTTTGTGCATTATACGACTATAGGGGTGCATTACACTACTATAAGGATGCATTATCCTGCTATGGGGGTGCATTATACTGCTATGGGGCTGTATTATAATATATATATGACTATGGGGTGCATTGTACTGCTATGGAGGTGCATTATACTACTATGGGGGTGCATTATACGAATGGGGCTGCATTATACTAATATGGGGGTGCATTATACTGCTATGGGGCTGCAATATACTGTACACTGCTTTTGGGCTGCATTAAGCTGCTATGGGGATGTATTATACTGCTATGGGGGTGCATTACACTATAAATTACTATGGGGTGCCTTATACTGCTATGGGGGTGCATTATACTGTTATGGGGTGCATTATACTATATACTGCTATGGGGGTGCATTATACTACTATGTTTGTGCATTATACGATAGGGGTGCATTATACTACTATAGGGATGCATTATCCTGCTTTAGGGGTGCATTATACTATATATGATTATGGGGTGCCTTATACTGCTATGGGGGTGCATTATACTGTTATGGGATGCATTATACTATATACTACTATGGGGGTGCATTATACTACTATGTTTGTGCATTATACGATTATAGGGGTGCATTATACTACTATAGGGATGCATTATCCTGCTATGGGGTGCATTATACTGCTATGGGGCTGTATTATAATATATATGACTATGGTGGTGCATTATACTGTTATGGGGGTGCATTATACTGTATACTGCTATAGGCTGCCGTCACACTAGCAGTATTTGGTCAGTATTTTACATCAGTATTTGTAAGCCAAAACCAGGAGTGGAACAATTAGCGGAAAAGTATAATAGAAACATATGCACCACTTCTGCATTTATCACCCACTCCTGGTTTTGGCTTACAAATACTGATGTAAAATACTGACCAAATACTGCTAGTCTGACGGCAGCCATAGCGGTACATTATACTGCATATGATTATGAGGTGCATTATACTGCTATGAGGGTGCATTATAGTGATATTGGGTTGTATTATGCTATATATGACTATGAGGTGCATTTTACTCTATGGGTTACTCTATGACTATGGGATTATACTGCTATGGGGGGTGTTATTCTCCTGTGGGGGAGCATTATAGTGCTATGGGGTGCATTATACCACTATGGGGGTGCAATATATGACTATGGGGGTGCATTGTACTGAGCGGAATTCATTATGCTATCCGTTTCCATTATTATTACTGCTATGGGCGTGCATTTTACTGCTATGGTGGTGCATTATACTGCTCTGCGGCCATATTATAATCCTATGGGGGTGCACTATAGTATATATGACTATGTGGTGCATTGTACTGCTATGGGGGTGCATTATACTACTGGGTTCACACTAGCGTTTGAGAAAGCAGTATAGGGTTGCGTAGTTCTTACCTTCAGATCCACATACATCCGCAACCGCCTGCGTAACTATCTTTAACATTGTGTTCGCAGGGACATGCGTGGTCATGCGTTGAATGCGTATGCGTCCCTGTGTGGCGTTTTTTACGTGCCCGCTGAACGCAACATGTTAAAGATAGGTGCGCAGGACGGATGCGGATGTATGCGGATCTGAAGGTAAGAAGTACGCAGCCCTATGCTGCATACTCAAACGCTAGTGTGAACCCAGCCTAAATACTTTTTCCCCACTGTATGATTATGGGGTACATTATACTCATAAGGAGGTGCATTATACGGCTTTGGGGGTGCATTATACTATAAATGACTATGGTGGTGCATTATACTGCTATAGGGGCACATTATACTCCTATCAGGGGTGCATTATACTATATATGACTATAGGGGTGCAATTCATTGCTTGAGGGTGCATTATACTACTACGGGTATGCATTTTACTATATGTAAGACTATGGGGGTGCATTATACTACTATATATGACTATGAGATGCATTATATTATTATGGATAACTGTGGGGTGCATTATACTATTATGGATGACTGTGGTGTGCATTATACTGTTATGGATGATTACGGGGTGCATTATACTAATTCTAGATGACTATGGGGTGCATTATATTATTATAGATGACTATGGGGTGCATTATATTACTATAAATCACTATGGGGGCAGTATGGGAGGACACTTGGGATTCAGAATGTGGGATATTATTACTCTAGGGGCTAATTAAAGAATATTATTTTTGAGGATACTGTTTTCAGTGTGGGGGAGGAGAGGTACTGTTACTGGGCACGGCTGCACAGTCGCTTTTTTTTCTTCATCTCGCATAGTGTAGAGGTGGGGGAAAAATTGGGGAATGTGCTCTAGATAACTGTTTTATTTTCTGCAGAGACAAGTCCTAGCTGGTAGAAGCGATGGTGGTGTGCGCTGGATGAAGATGACGTCACCAGTGAGTCAGTGTGTTACCTGTACATCAGCACTGTACACTGTATACCATATACAGAGTTCCTATGTATAATGTCACTGGTGATCACTGTATTACCTGTACACTATACACTATATACAGAGCTCCTGTGTATAATGTAACTGGTGATCACTGTATTACCTGTACACTATTTACAGAGCTCTTGTGTATAATGTCACTGGTGATCACTGTATTATATGTACACTATACACTATATACAGAGCTCCTATGTATAATGTCACTGGTGAGTCAGTGAGTTACCTATACACTGACACTATACATTGTATACTATGTACAGAGCACCTGTGTATAATGGCACATATGGTAAAATTTGCATTGTTTTTTTATTAATGATCAGTATTGTAGTATCCGTTAACTATGTGGTGGTAATATGTGGTCCGGCCATGGTGTGGTGGTATTTGTTCCTTGTATGTGGTATTATTCAGTCACTATGTGGTGATAATGCGGTCTGGTCATGGTGTGGTGGTATTTGTCCCTTGTATGTGGTATTATAGGTAATTATGTCATGTGTTATGATCCGGTGACCTTGGAGCCGCATGAAACTTTCTCTGGAGTAGGTGGAAACTGTACTGACCGCAAATCCTAAACTAACACCGCAACTAGAAGTAGCCGTGGGGTGTGCCTAACAAACCCTAGACACCTCGACACAGCCGGAGGACTAAATACCCCTATAGATGGAAATAGGAATTCTACCTTGCCTCAGAGCAGAACCCCAAAGGATAGGCACACGCAGGCAGAAAACAGGATTTAGCAAAAGAGGCCACTCTAGCTAAATAGGAAAGGATAGGACAGAATACTAAGCGGTCAGTATTAAAACCCTTCCAAAAATATCCACAGCAGATAATACAAAAAATTCCACCATCTAACTAAAGACGTGGAACGTATATCTGCAACTCCAGAGAATCCAACAAGACTGAGAAAATACTGACACAATCTAAGCTGGACAAGAAAAAACAAATGAATAGCACTGAATTATCAAGCACACAGCATGTGTGCCACAGAAACAAAACCAGACACTTATCTTTGCTGAAATGGCAGCAAGGCAGGAGGAACCAGACAGAGGTCCAACACCTCCCAACAACCATGGACAACTGGCAAGGACTAAAGAATCCTGCACACCTAAATACCCCAGTCAGAACTGCAATCAGCAGATACACCTGACCAGGACTGCAACCCAGGGACAACTGCATTACCACCTACAACCACCGGAGGGAACCCAAAAGCAGAATTCACAACAGTCGTGGTAATATGTGGTCCGGCCATGGTGTGGTGGTATTTGTTTCTTGTATGTGGTATTATTCAGTCACTATGGGGTGATAATGCAGTATGGTCATGGTGTGCTGGTAGTTGTCCCTTGTATGTGGTATTATTCAGTCACAATGTGGTGGTAATATGTGGTTCGGCCATGGTGTAGCGGTATTTGCGCCTTGTATGTGGTATTATTTGGTCACTATGTGGTGGTGATATGTGGTCTGGTCACAGTGTGACAGTATTTATCACTTGTATGTGGTATTATTGTTCATTTTAAAAAATATGTGACCCATTCCCTTAAAGAAACATAAATAAAAATATACCTAAAAAGAGTATTAGATATTTTAACAAAATGTTTAATAGGTTAGAGTAGGGTAGGGTCCAGGCAAAAGAGTACCTAGTTGTGGTGGTGGCTTCAAAAAAATCTTTTAGCCAAACAGAAGCTGCTGACTGCACTAATCTCCCAATATCTTCCCTCACGTAATCTCTGGTCCTCCCAAGACCTCCTTCTCTCCTCCACACTTATTCGCTCTTCACCCAACCGCCTCCAAGACTTCTCCCGAATATCCCCCATGCTCTGGAATTCATTGCCCCAACACGTCCGACTATCAACCACAATCGGATCCTTCAGACTGAACATGAAAACCCACCTCTTCAGGAAAGCTAACAGCCTGCACTCACCCCGCTGCCTCCTCACCACTACCGGAGCTACCGCCTCACCAAAACCAGAGCTGCTGCAACCCCCCAACCTACTGTTTCCTTCCCCACCATCCTGTAGAATGTAAGCTCGCAAGGGCAGGGTCCTCTCCCCTCTGCATCAGTCTGTCATTGTTACTTTGCCTACTGTAAGGGATGTCTGTAATTTGTATGTAACCCCTTCTCATGTGCAGCACCATGGAATCAACGGTGCTATATAAATAAATAATAATAATAATGTATGAGATCTGGTGTTAGATGGGAACTGATAATGTGTGGTTGGTGAAGACATGGTGCAGATGTGGAATTTTTCTATGAGTGGGCGGTGGGACTGTGGAAGGTTCAAGGGTTGGAGGTGGAGCTTGGGTGGAGCCTGCGTGGAGACTCAAGGGGGCGAGAAATTGTTGCCGGTATGGGGCCCTGAAATTCCTTGTGACATCCCCTGATTGTCATAAAAAACTCTCTGCTGCCCCACATCACCCTGAACAATAAATTTGTCTGGGGTTGGGGGTAGATTTATTTTGAGATTATTACTGCAGAGCAGATTGAGTTTATTACATTTAATAATTTCATAACAATCCCCTGGCTGCTCACCCCAACACCCACACAATAGTCCTGGCGTAATCAGCTCTAAATGTAATAATCTTATAGTAAACCCTTTGTTACCTTGATGAGGTCGTTGTTTGGTCTCAGAAGAAAAATCTGCAGTCACTCAATGTGACTGCAGACTGCTGACCACTACATTGTGTGATATGCATGGGGTCACAATTCCCCTGTATTCCTAGTATATATGTGTGGTTATGTAACCACTAATCTAAATTCTAGTCCCTGACCCCGCATCTCAGTCAGGGAGCCGGCATATGGCATAACTGTAGGTCTTATGTCAGAAAGGGTCAAAGGGGTCATTTCACTGATTTTTATGTCATGTAGTGCTGATACATACTGAGACGCATGCAAGATCAGAAGGCATTATGCACTTATCTTGGAAGGTTTATGGGGTCATAAATTAATTAGCACTGCTCATCTCAGATTTTGAACCAATTGGCTCCATAGCAACACTTTAAAAAGATTGACAATCTTTTCTTAATTGCCACAAGGTATAGCATAAAATAAACTGTTTTCGTAGTGTCCTGATGGGCTCCGTTCCTCCAATATCAACGATATGTTCCCAATTGGTATCCTGACTTAAATAATGTCATGGGACCACTGCAGCTGAGAAACAGTGTCTCCTCCAGTCTGGTAGCATAGAGAATGCTGCAGCCAATCAGCGGTCACATGACATTGTTTTTGTCAGGATATGAGTGAGGCTGCCGTCACACTAGCAGTATGTGGTCAGTATTTTACATCAGTATTTGCAAGCCAAAACCAGGAGTGGGTGATAAATACAGAAGTGGTGCATATGTTTCTGTTATACTTTTCCTCTAATTGTTCCACTCCTGGTTTTGGCTTACAAATACTGAGGTAAAATACTGACCAAATACCGCTAGTGTGACGGCAGCCTGAAGAGGTCTGAAAGGAACATGCTGCTGCTGTTAAGAAGGGGTCATCTAGTAATTTTACTGGACAACCCTTTAAAGCAGGGGTGGGAATCATTTTTCTGCCAAGGGCCATTTGGATATTTATACCATCTTTTGGGGGCCGTACAAACTCCGCCCACAAACATCCTGACTCTGGCACTGGTTTCAGGATGTAATCTTTCATTGCATGCCTTTCAGTGTTCAGTAGTGAACACTGTATATGTGTGTGCTAACAAAGCAAGAGGAAATTAATGAGCTGGTGGCAATCAAAATACACCTCCCTGCCCAAGAATGTGGTCCTTGAGAATCTGCCTGATAAAAGGTCATTGAGGGCCGTAAATGGCCCTGGAGCCTGAAATTCACCACCCCTGCTTTAAAGGGAACCTGTCAGCAGGATTGTGCACAGTAACCTATGCACAGTGTCAGGTCGGCACCGTTATACTGATTAAAATGATACCTTGGTTGATGAAATCCATTGTGTAGTTGTTCTTTAATCTTTTTTTTCAGTTTTTTGCTAATGAGATTCTCGTGCCCTAAGGTGGGGTTGGGGTATGTGGTGCTCTGATTAGATATTCATAATGCAGACTGCAGACAGGTCACTGATCCCCCACGACCCGCCCCCTAATTTGCATAATGAATACCTAACATACTGAATTAAAAAAAAGGCTTCTGCATGTAGGTGCACCTGCGCTGTGGCATAATCGCATGGCTATTATGCACTTAAACCCTTTTGCAGATTTTGCTTGAGCGAGGAAAAAAAGTTATTTTGAAAATGGCGCCAGCCGCGTCTACGCAGTGGCAGCTATCGGTTTGTATAGAGATCCGATAGCTGCTGTTGCGCAGGCGGCGCCACCTTGCTGGTGAAAAAAAATGTCCTCCACCAACATGGCGCCGCCCGTGCCTACACAGTAGCAGCTCTCGGAGATCGCAATCAGCTACTATTGCGCGTGCGCAGGTGGCGCCATCTTGGTGGTCGCTCAAGTAAATCTGCAAAAGGGATTAAGTGCACAGTAACCATGCAATTATGCTGCAGCGCAGGGGCCACGGCCAGCAACTGCCTCCAGAAGCGATTTTCTTAATTCAGTATGTTAGGTATTCATTATGCAAACTAGGGGGCGGGTCAGTGAGGGATCGGTGACCTGTCAGCAGTCTGCAGTATGAATATATAATCAGAGCACCACATACACCAGCCCCACCTTAGGGCACGAGAATCTCATTAACACAAAACTGAAAATAAAGGTTAAAGAAAAGATGGATTTCATCAACTAAGGTATCATTATATTCAGTATAACATCACCGACCTGACATTGTGTGTAGGTTACTGAGCACAACCCTGCTGAGAGGTTCCCTGTAACATAAACCTTCTCTTGGCCTGTTATTGCAGTACAGCCTTTTCTAGAGGTTACACTAATACTCTATTAAAGGGGTATTAAACTTTAAGGATGCTCATCTGTATTGGTCAGATATTAAAATGAGATGGTCCTCACCTTCCGAGTCCAGCTCTGGCTGTCCTCAGCTGCTATGGGCTCTTTATATTGGTGAGCTCACAACTACAACCAATACAAAGAGACCTGGGCAGCGGAGAGCCGGCCCTGGACCCAGGGAAGGTGAGGGGAGTATCTGATTCTATTATTTATACACAGCACTACCCGATACAGAGGACTCTCAGGAGAGTGGAAAACCCATTTCATGCTTGGAGACATGTATCTCTTTATATGTAGTGAGGTCTTAACATTCTGTAAACGTGTTTACTATAAATGTGACTTTATGCAAATTACTTACTCCTCATTGTATAAAAATACTCCTTAAAATTGCTGAAAAGAGTATTCTTAACCTGCTGTAAAATATAATAATCCTATATGTCAAGCCAGCACCAAAAAATGCTCAGTGCAAAGAATGAAACAGTGTAAAAAGGTGCAAGGATGTATAGGACAAGGTTCAGTGCAAAACCATGAAAATCATACCAAGAAACAAAGCACCATAAAGAACCAAAATACTTAAAAATATAAACTTTATTATTCACAACAAATTGTATCATGCATGTTTTGAAAACAGGGACAAGACAATGGTATACCAGAAGATGCAACCAGGGTAGTAATACAGGTTATCAAATTGCAAAAAAAACAAAAACCCAGGCCAAGTTAGTAGGACAAACAGGTCATAAAAAAATAGTGCTAAAATGTGTATCATAGTACAATAACAATATAGAGACCACTGTGGTAAAGTACTCATTGCGCTCAGAATACACGTGGACTAGCAGCCATCAAGGTAACAAAGTACTAGACCTGAAGTCATTGATGTAAAGTACATAAAAAAGCCAAAGAGGTTACCTGTATAACTGTGGAGACTCCCACCCCAACGCACGTTTCGGCAACAGTGCGACCTCTGCTCTTATGAATACTCACCACTGTATGTATTTTATTTTTCAACATTTTGCTACTTTTTTCCCCAGTGATGTTCATAGACTTCTATTATATATGTTGTACTCTTCCGTACATTTTCTATGCCATACTATCGCCAATATTTATTTCTCCTAGCACAGGTGACATGTTCACTTGATCCCCAAAGAGTAGGACCCACTGACTCATTTTTATTTTATTTTCAATTAATTTTTATTTGGTTTTCTCAGATTAAAACATTTGTAACTTTTTTATGACACAATCAATTATACAACATATCAATAGTTGCCGTACAATTAGGGTTATTAGGTATGACTGTTTTTTTAAGTAATTTTTATTTGGTTTTACAATGCAATCAATACAACACAAAATATAATGATCACTGGCACAAAGGGTGTTCATCTACCGTGTGCTGAGCCAGCAGGCCTCAGAATATCACAATACCTATTACATTAGTAAATGCAGAGAAAAGAGATCTCTATTTAACAAAACCCAAAATCAAAATCTATAATCATTACCATAAATACACATAACAATATTCATGTAATATATATATATAAATATATATATATATATATATACAGTATATACCAGGATGGATGGAATACAGATGAAAATACCAGGCTGAGGGACATATATGGCAGGATGTAGGTTATGTATATATATATATATATATATATATATATATATATATATATATATATATATATATATATATACACAGTATATAGCAAGATGGGGCTAAGATGAGGGGCATATATACCTGGAGGGCTAAATCTTGCACCGAGGCCCATCGGACCCTAATTACATCCCATATCTGCATGGTACCAGGGCTGGGGTCAGGTATAACAAGAAACTCCTCACTGGCACCAACCGACACATTTCAACTGTCATATCACAAGTGGCAGAAAAAGAAAGCATCTGATTGGTTGGTTTTAAAATTCACTCATTAATATTAACAAAGCAAACAAAGCAAGCAGCTGATTGGTTCATTAAACTCATCACTTAGGTAAATGAGAGAATCAATCTGATCATATAGATTTTCACATGTAAAACTGTATGGAGAAATATGTCACGTGATATATTTAAATCATACCTTGGACTTATGAACCCTTTTTACAAAACGTAGCTCGTTCTTAGCAATTAAAAATAATCTAAGACACCACACCGCCTTATGTTTTCCCCTGAAGCGTCCACATACAATCAGGAAAGTTTGCCAGTTGTTGCGTTCCTCTGGTTACACACATTTGTTTAAAGGGATCCGCTTTTCCCCCCTCCATTTCCTTTCAGCATTTTCTTGGGATTTCTGTGTAAACCTCAGTTGTTCTAAGCTGTTCATAGTTCAAAATATTACAAGGTCTAAATAACAGAAAAACTTATTCAATATAAATCCAAATCAGCATTGAACTTATGCAAAAATAATATGTAAAATACAATATAAGTAAAAACTATAAAGAATTAATATTGTAAAATAAGATCTTGTTTTGGTTGAGAACATATGATATGCGTGTAGAGGACCTTCCACCAAATCTTTCATGTTGACCTGGACACACAATGTAATAGTGGCTGCAGAAGTGGAATAAAACTTTTTATTTTTTTATTTTCACCTCTCTCTTGCAGATATACCAGCAATCAAACTATTTGGCATCCAATGAGCTCCCTTTAGTTAAGCTGAAGTGGGTGTTTTCATTGGGGTGTGTACTTCTTCTCCCTGTAGGAGTTGCTCTCTGGTAACACCCACTTGGACGTGACAAAAGTTAACTCATTAGGTGCCAAATCATTTGATTGCTGATATCGCCACAAGGAGAGATGAAATTAAAAATAAATAAAATGTTTTATTCTGCTCTGCAGCCACTATTACATCTTGTGTTCAGTTCAGCATGAAAATGTGATGAAAGGTCCTTTACACATATACCATACAGTCTCAACCAAAAACAAGATCTAATTTTACATTTAATTCTCTTTAATTTTTATTTATATTGTATTTTACATATATTTTTGAGCATAAGTTCACTTATGAACTTTAGAAATTGTACATATTATGTTATTGGGTTTCTTTTTTTCCACTCATGGATTACATTGATCCCAAAACCTGGGGCAGGGAATATCTAAGGTTAAAATTGAAAACTTTTATTAATCCAGGATCACCCTGATATCTAATATATAAAGCTGAATGTGTGTGTGTGTGTGTATGTCCGGGATTGGCATCTGCACCGTCGCAGCTACAGCCACAAAATTTTGCACAGTCACACGTCTGGACCCCGAGAGAGTCATAGGCTATGTTGTGAGGTGAAATTTTAACCCCGCGCGTTCCAATTCACCAAACAATTTTGCCCCTATCTACATAATGGGGAAAAAAGTGAAAGGAAAAGTGTTAGAGGTATCGCAGCTACAGCCACAAAATTTTCCACACTCACACGTCTGGACCCTGAGAGAGTCATAGGCTATGTTGTGAGGTGAAATTTTAACCCCGCGCTTTCCAATTCACCAAACAATTTTGCCCCTATCTACATAATGGGGAGAAAAGTGAAAGGAAAAGTGTTGGAGACGTCGCAGCTACAGCCACAAAATATTGCACAGTCACATGTCTGGACCCCGAGAGCATCATATGCTATGTTGTGAGGTGAAATTTTAACCCCGCACTTTCCAATTCACCAAACAATTTTGCCCCTATCTACATAATGGGGAAAAAGTGAAAGGAAAAGTGTTGACAAACGAAACTCACCCTAAAACACACACAAGTCTGGTATTATCCTTAAAAAATAAAAATCTGATTAATACGCAGACAAACTACAAGAGCAACAAATGTACCATATAGGAAATACGGCAGCTGTCAGTCACATGACCTGTCTATTATGTGTATGTGTGAGCTAATATATACTGCCAGGGGGAGGGCTGTTGTGAATTCTGTGGCTGAGTTCACTCCTGTGGTCACAAGTGGTATTGCAGCTTCTGAGCTTCCTCCCTCAGGTGTTCTGGTGAGCTCGTTGGCTGCTTTGTTATTTAACTCCACCTGATTCTGTCTTCCTTGCTCCTTGTCAATGTTCCAGTGTGGGACCTGAGCTCCTGGATCTTTCCTGTGGCCTGCTGCTCTGCTTAGATAAGTGTTTCTTTGCTTTTGTTGCTACCTTTTCTGTCCAGCTTGTCTATTCGTTTTTGCTGGTAGCTCTGAGACGCAAAGGGTGCACCGCCGTGCCGTTAGTTCGGCACGGTGGGTCTTTTTGCCCCCTTTGCGTGGTTTTTTGCTTTAGGGTTTTTTGTAGACTGCAAAGTTCTCTTGCTATCCTCGCTCTATCTAGAATATCGGGCCTCACTTTGCTGAATCTATTTCATTCCTGCGTTTGTCTTTTCATCTTGCTAACAGTCATTATATGTGGGGGGCTGCCTTTTCCTTTGGGGTATTTCTCTGAGGCAAGTCAGGCTTGTTTTTCTATCTTCAGGCTAGTCAGCTCCTCAGGCTGTGCCGAGTTGCATAGGTAGTGACAGGCGCAATCCACAGCTGCCTTTAGTTGTGTTAGGATAGGTTCAGGTATTGCGGTCTACAGAGATTCCACGTCTCAGAGCTCGTTCTATTGTTTTTGGGTTATTATCAAATCACTGTATGTGCTCTGATTTCTGGCACACTGTGTCTCTGAATTTCCTACATAACAGTACAAAGAGCCATTCTAATGATTCTCAATAGAGGGAAAAAAGAAGTTCTGACATCATTTTTTTTTCTCAGCTCTGTCTTCAGTCTTTTTTTTCCCCTAGACATTTGGGTGTTTCAGGACACAGGTGTGGAC
The DNA here is from genome assembly GCF_032444005.1 of Ranitomeya imitator. Taxonomy (NCBI): domain Eukaryota; kingdom Metazoa; phylum Chordata; class Amphibia; order Anura; family Dendrobatidae; genus Ranitomeya; species Ranitomeya imitator. Next base: position 58,777,777 of record NC_091288.1, read on the forward strand.
ATGGATATTCAGGGTCTGTGCTCTTCAATGGATAATCTCGTTACAAATATACAAAGGATTCAAGATACAATTGATCAGAAATCTATGTTAGAACCAAGAATTCCTATTCCTGATTTGTTTTTTGGTGATAGAACTAAATTTCTTAATTTCAAAAATAATTGTAAGCTATTTCTGGCCTTGAAACCTCATTCTTCTGGTAATCCTATTCAACAGGTTTTGATTATTATTTCTTTTTTGCGCGGCGACCCTCAGGATTGGGCATTTTCTCTTGCGCCAGGAGACCCTGCATTGAGTAATGTAAATGCGTTTTTCCTGGCGCTCGGATTGCTTTACGATGAACCTAATTCAGTGGATCAGGCTGAGAAAAATTTGCTGGCTTTGTGCCAGGGTCAGGATGATATAGAAGTATATTGTCAGAAATTTAGGAAGTGGTCTGTACTCACTTTGTGGAATGAATCTGCGCTGGCAGCTTTGTTCAGAAAGGGTCTCTCTGAGGCTCTTAAAGATGTCATGGCGGGTTTTCCTATGCCTGCTGGTCTGAATGAGTCTATGTCTTTGGCCATTCAGATCGGTCGACGCTTGCGCGAGCGTAAATCTGTGCACCATTTGGCGGTATTGTCTAAGATTAAACCTGAGCCTATGCAGTGCGATAGGACTATGACCAGAGTTGAACGGCAAGAACACAGACGTCTGAATGGTCTGTGTTTCTACTGTGGTGATTCCACTCATGCTATTTCTGATTGTCCTAAGCGCACTAAGCGGTTCGATAGGTCTGCCGTCATTGGTACTGTACAATCCAAATTCCTTCTGTCCATTACCTTGATATGCTCTTTGTCATCGTATTCTGTCATGGCGTTTGTGGATTCAGGCGCTGCCCTGAATCTGATGGATTTGGATTATGCTAAACGTTGTGGGTTTTTCTTGGAGCCTTTGCGGTGTCCTATTCCGTTAAGAGGAATTGATGCTACACCATTGGCCAAGAATAAGCCTCAGTACTGGGCCCAGCTGACCATGTGCATGGCTCCTGCACATCAGGAAGTTATTCGCTTTCTGGTGCTGCATAATCTGCATGATGAGGTCGTGTTGGGGTTGCCATGGCTACAAACCCATAATCCAGTATTGGATTGGAACTCTATGTCGGTGTCCAGCTGGGGTTGTCAGGGGGTACATGGTGATGTTCCATTTTTGTCTATTTCGTCATCCACTCCCTCTGAGGTCCCAGAGTTCTTGTCTGATTATCAGGATGTATTTGAAGAGCCCAAGTCCGATGCCCTACCTCCGCATAGGGATTGTGATTGTGCTATCAATTTGATTCCTGGTAGTAAATTCCCTAAAGGTCGTTTATTTAGTTTATCCGTGCCTGAACACACCGCTATGCGCAGTTATGTGAAAGAATCCCTGGAGAAGGGACATATTCGCCCGTCGTCATCACCACTAGGAGCAGGGTTCTTTTTTGTAGCTAAGAAGGATGGTTCGCTAAGACCGTGTATTGATTACCGCCTTCTTAATAAGATCACTGTTAAGTTTCAGTATCCCTTGCCATTGATATCTGACTTATTTGCTCGGATTAAGGGGGCTAGTTGGTTCACTAAGATAGATCTTCGTGGTGCGTATAATCTGGTGAGAATCAGGCAAGGAGATGAATGGAAAACGGCATTTAATACGCCCGAGGGTCATTTTGAGTATCTAGTGATGCCGTTCGGACTTGCCAATGCTCCATCTGTTTTTCAGTCTTTTATGCATGACATCTTCCGTGAGTATCTGGATAAATTCCTGATTGTTTACTTGGATGACATTTTGATCTTCTCGGATGATTGGGAGTCTCATGTGAAGCAGGTCAGGATGGCTTTCCAGTTACTGCGTGCTAATTCTTTGTTTGTGAAGGGATCAAAGTGTCTCTTCGGTGTGCAGAAAGTTTCATTTTTGGGGTTCATTTTTTCCCCTTCTACTATCGAGATGGATCCGGTTAAGGTCCAAGCCATTCTGGATTGGACTCAGCCGACATCTCTGAAAAGTCTGCAAAAGTTCCTGGGCTTTGCTAATTTTTATCGTCGCTTCATCTGTAATTTTTCTACCATTGCCAGACCATTGACCGATTTGACCAAGAAGGGTGCTGATTTGGTTAATTGGTCTTCTGCTGCCGTGGAAGCTTTTCAGGAGTTGAAGCGTCGTTTTTTGTTCTGCCCCTGTGTTGTGTCAACCAGATGTTTCTCTTCCGTTCCAGTTCGAGGTTGATGCTTCTGAGATTGGAGCAGGGGCTGTTTTGTCACAGAGAGGTTCTGGTTGCTCAGTGTTGAAACCATGTGCTTTCTTTTCCAGGAAGTTTTCTGCTGCTGAGCGTAATTATGATGTGGGCAACCGAGAGTTGCTGGCCATGAAGTGGGCATTCGAGGAATGGCGTCATTGGCTTGAAGGAGCTAAGCATTGCGTGTGGTATTGACTGATCATAAGAACCTTACTTATCTCGAGTCTGCCAAGCGCTTGAATCCTAGACAGGCCCGTTGGTCGTTATTTTTTGCCCGCTTCGATTTTGTGATTTCGTACCTTCCGGGCTCTAAAAATGTCAAGGCGGATGCTCTGTCTAGGAGTTTTGTGCCCGACTCTCCGGGTTCATCTGAGCCGGCGAGTATCCTCAAGGAGGGAGTCATTGTGTCTGCCATCTCCCCTGATTTGCAGCGAGTGTTGCAAAAATTTCAGGCGAATAAACCTGATCGTTGTCCGGCGGAGAAACTGTTCGTCCCTGATAGGTGGACTACTAAAGTTATCTCTGAACTTCATTGTTCGGTGTTGGCTGGTCATCCTGGAATATTTGGTACCAGAGAGTTAGTGGCAAGATCCTTCTGGTGGCCATCTCTGTCACGGGATGTACGTGCTTTTGTGCAGTCCTGTGGGATTTGTGCTAGGGCTAAGCCCTGCTGTTCACGTGCCAGTGGGTTGCTTTTGCCCTTGCCGGTCCCAAAGAGGCCTTGGACACATATTTCAATGGATTTCATTTCTGACCTTCCCGTTTCTCAAAAGATGTCAGTCATTTGGGTGGTCTGTGATCGCTTTTCTAAAATGGTCCATCTGGTGCCCTTGGTTAAGTTGCCTTCCTCCTCTGATTTGGTGCCTTTGTTCTTCCAGCATGTGGTTCGTTTGCATGGCATCCCTGAGAATATTGTTTCTGACAGAGGTTCCCAGTTTGTTTCGAGATTTTGGCGAGCCTTTTGTGGCAGGATGGGCATTGACCTGTCTTTTTCCTCGGCTTTCCATCCTCAGGCTAATGGCCAGACCGAACGAACCAATCAGACCTTGGAGACATATCTGAGATGTTTTGTTTCTGCAGACCAGGATGATTGGGTGTCCTTTTTGCCGTTGGCTGAGTTCGCCCTTAATAATCGGGCCAGCTCGGCTACCTTGGTCTCTCCATTTTTCTGCAATTCTGGGTTCCATCCTCGTTTCTCTTCAGGACAGGTTGAGTCTTCGGACTGTCCTGGTGTGGATTCTGTGGTGGACAGGTTGCAGCAGATCTGGACTCGGGTAGTGGACAATTTGGCCTTCTCCCAGGAGAAGGCTCAACTTTTCGCTAATCGCAGACGCCGTGTGGGTCCCCGACTTCGTGTTGGGGATCTGGTTTGGTTATCTTCTCGTCATATTCCTATGAAGGTTTCCTCTCCTAAATTTAAACCTCGTTTTATTGGTCCGTATAGGATTTCTGAGATTCTGAATCCTGTGTCTTTTCGTCTGACCCTCCCAGACTCCTTTTCCATACATAACGTATTCCATAGGTCGTTGTTGCGGAGATACGTGGCACCTATGGTTCCATCTGTTGAACCTCCTGCCCCGGTTTTGGTGGAGGGGGAATTGGAGTATATTGTGGAGAAAATTTTGGATTCTCGGGTTTCTAGACGGAAACTCCAGTATCTGGTTAAATGGAAGGGTTATGCTCAGGAAGATAATTCCTGGGTTTTTGCCTCTGATGTCCATGCTCCAGATCTTGTTCGTGCCTTTCATGTGGCTCATCCTGGTCGGCCTGGGGGCTCTGGTGAGGGTTCGGTGACCCCTCCTCAAGGGGGGGGTACTGTTGTGAATTCTGTGGCTGAGTTCACTCCTGTGGTCACAAGTGGTATTGCAGCTTCTGAGATTCCTCCTTCAGGTGTTCTGGTGAGCTCGTTGGCTGCTTTGTTATTTAACTCCACCTGATTCTGTCTTCCTTGCTCCTTGTCAATGTTCCAGTGTGGGACCTGAGCTCCTGGATCTTTCCTGTGGCCTGCTGCTCTGCTTAGATAAGTGTTTCTTTGCTTTTGTTGCTACCTTTTCTGTCCAGCTTGTCTATTCGTTTTTGCTGGTAGCTCTGAGACGCAAAGGGTGCACCGCCGTGCCGTTAGTTCGGCACGGTGGGTCTTTTTGCCCCCTTTGCGTGGTTTTTTGCTTTAGGGTTTTTTGTAGACTGCAAAGTTCTCTTGCTATCCTCGCTCTATCTAGAATATCGGGCCTCACTTTGCTGAATCTATTTCATTCCTACGTTTGTCTTTTCATCTTGCTAACAGTCATTATATGTGGGGGGCTGCCTTTTCCTTTGGGGTATTTCTCTGAGGCAAGTCAGGCTTGTTTTTCTATCTTCAGGCTAGTCAGCTCCTCAGGCTGTGCCGAGTTGCATAGGTAGTGACAGGCGCAATCCACAGCTGCCTTTAGTTGTGTTAGGATAGGTTCAGGTATTGCGGTCTACAGAGATTCCACGTCTCAGAGCTCGTTCTATTGTTTTTGGGTTATTATCAAATCACTGTATGTGCTCTGATTTCTGGCACACTGTGTCTCTGAATTTCCTACATAACAGAGGGCTTCCTGTTTGCTGGGGATTTATCAGGCTGCCAATTTAGCTTACAAATACTGAGGTAAAAATACTGAGCAAATAACGTGTGAATGAGGTCTAATACAGGAGAAGATGACACACAGGTATATACTCTATACAGGGGAGATGACACACAGATATATACTATATAGAGGAGATGACATACAGGTATATACTATATACAGGGGAGATGACACACAGCAGGTATATACTATATACAGGGGAGATGACATACAGGTATATACTATATACAGGAGATGACATACAGGTGTATACTATATATAAGGGAGATGACAAACATGTATATACTGAGGTGAAAATGAGAGGTGTGAGTGCAAAATGAGAGGCGTGAGGGAAAATAGTGGAGTGATCGGAAAATGACAGATGGGAGGTTGAAATGACAAGTGTTAGGGGGGAATGAGAGGAGTGAGGGAGAAAATGAGAGATGTGAGGGGGAAATGAAAGATGTGATTGGGAAAATGAGAGGCGTGATGGGAAAATAAGAGAAGTGAAGTGCTATAACTAACCACAGATATTTACTATGCCCAGGCAACGCCGGGCTCTTCAGCTAGTGCTAACATATAATTGGAAATGCACGGTGGTGAATAAACTCATGTCTAATATTCAGGGCTTCTACCAGGCCCCAGTTAGACTCCACCCAGGCTCCACCTGCACCCCAACTGCACCTCCAACCCTTGAACATTCCACAGTTCCACAGCCCACTCTTGGAAAAACTCCACTTCTGTACCACGTTCTTACCAATCACACATTATCAGTTCCCATAGAACACCAGATCACATACATAGCCAGAGGCTTTGGTTTTGCCAAAAGATTTTTTAAGAAGCCATCAGACATGGTAGACTCTTCTTGTCAGGGTCCTACTCTACTCTAACCTATTAAACATTTCTTAAAATACCCAATGCTCTTTTAGGTATATTTTTATTTATTTTTCTCTAAGAGAATGTCTCACATACATTTTTTAAAGCGACCAATAATGCTACACACAAGGGACAAGTGCCATCACAGCATGACCAAATCACATATTACCTCCAAATAGTGACCTGATAATACCACATACAAGGAACAAATGCCACCATACCATGACCAGACCACATATTAACACCACATACTGACCGAATACTGCAATACTGATTATTAATTAAAAAAACACAATACTAAGTGCCATTATACACAGGAGCTTTGTATATAGTGTCAGTGTACAGGTAATACAGTGATCACCAGTGACATTGTACTTTGGAGCTCTGTATATAGTGTCAGTGTACAGGTAATACAATGATCACCAGTGACATTATACACATGAGCTCTGTCTATAGTGTCAGTGTACAGATTGTACAGTGATCACCACTGACATTATACGGTCCCAAATTTCTTTCACCACCTCCCCAACACTCTTCCACTGGTTGCTTGAATGCGTGCATAACTAAAATCCATGAGATAGGTCAGAACTAAAACCCATGGGATAGGTCAGTCTTAGGTGTCTGATATAAGGGATGCAGTTTTTCTGTCCGGTTTCAATTCTGCCCAAAGTGAGTCAGATTCGTAAATTGTATTGTACATAGTTTTAACACTCCAAACTTAGCATATTACTGTCTTGCTAGTAATTTTCTGTATAGATTTTATTACCTGAACATAATTTGCAAAACATTGGACAGTAATTTGTGCAGTAGATTGCTTGGTCTTTATGCTGTGATCTCTGCTGGAACACGGACTTTTATGACTTTGATACATCAGCTTGCACATGACACTGTCCCTATGGAAGAAATTATAGTCATTTACATTCCAGAAGAGACGACATGTGACATCCCACAGGGGCGTAACATCTGCGATCGCAGAGGTCGCAACAGGACCCAAGTGGGTGGAGGCTCAATGACGTCAGCACAATCCCAAATTGGGTGTGCATCCTTATACCCATGTTTAGTTGAAGTGTATTGTGGCGCAGAGATACATCGGGTCTGTGCATGGCAATACACACTGCAGGCAAATCCGAGGCCAGAAGTTGACTATGGGGGTGCATTATACTACTATGGGGGCACATTATGCTACTATGGGGCTTTATTATACTCCTACAGGGGTGCATTACACTATATATGACTATTGGGTTGCATTACACAGCTATAGGGGTGCATTATACTACTATGGGATGCATTATACTACTATGAGGGTGCATTATATGACTATCGGTGTGCATTTTACGACTGGGGGGTGCATTATACTGCTATGGAGTGCATTATACTACTATGGGGGTGCATTATACTGCTATAGGGTGCATTATACTGCTATGGGTTTGCATTATATATGACTATGGGGATGCATTAAACTGCTATTGGAGCGCATTTTCCTGCTATATGGGTAGATCATACTGCCATGGGGGTGTATTATACTATATACTGCTATGAGGATGCATTATGCTGCTATGTGGGTGCATTATACTGCTATGGGGTGCATTATACTGCTATTATGGTGCATTATACTACTATGGGGGCGCATTATACTGATTTGGGGTGCATTATACTGTGTATGACTATGGGCTGCATTATACGGCTATGGGACTGCATTATACTGCTATTGGGGTGCTTTATAATATATATGACTATGGGGTGCATTATACTTCTGTGGGGGTGCTTTACACTATATATGACTATTGGGGTGAATGATACTCCTATGGGGTGCATTATACTATACATGAGTTTGGTGGTGCATTATACTGCTATGGGGGTACATTATACTCCTATGGGAGTGCATTATACGACTATGGGGGTGTATTATACTGCTATGGGGGTGCATTATACTGCTATGGGGGTGCATTATACTGCTATGGGGGGTGCATTGTACGGATATGGTGGTGCATTGTACTATGTATGACTATGGAGTGCATTATACTTCTGTGGGGGTGGATTACACTATATATGACTATTGAGGTGCATTATACTCCAGTGGGGTGTATTATTTTATACATGACTATGGGGGTGCTTTATACTGCTATGGGGGTGCATTATACTATATATGCCTATGGGGGTGCATTAAAATACTTTGGGGGTGCATTATACTACTATGGGATGCTTTATATGACTATGGGGTGCAGTATACGACTATGGTGTACAATATACTGCTATAGGGTACATTATATTACAATGAGGGTGCATTATACTACTATGGGGTGCAAAAACAAAAAGGAGGGCACCATCAACGGTAGTAACCACACAGAAATAATGAAGGGGATCTGCCCAGAAGTATGTCAGAAATAGAATATCAAAAACACAAAAAGAAAAGAGACATACCAAAAGCCTGGGGAACACCCTGGAATGTAAATATATATAGAAAAATTTTTTATTTATTGAAGTCCAAACAACACATACCACATGAGAAATAGTTGAATAAAAACATAAGCATTAAAAACACCAATAATGGAGACCACCCTAAAGAGAAAAAGGGAGAAAATAAAGACCCCTTGGACCCCAAACAATGGGTCTGATATGCACAATACAAATATTACGCTCAATAATTCAATAGTTATACAACAAATAATTGTAGGACATGATGAAAAGTGCTGAGTGCTGGTGTAGGAAACAGAAGTATTATGCCGACAAGACAAATGAAGGCCAGTACACCAATTGGCTAAATGCTAACAGGGATAAAATATTACCCTATATATAAATATAGAAGGCCCAGAATAAGTGGACCCTATATAACCAGTCAAACTTGTCCAGCAACCAGAAAAAGGAATATACATATAAATATACCACACTTGTATAACTAAGACCCAAATGGTGTATGAGACTGAAACCTGCTGCTCGGGTAGATACCAATATGTCCAGCGCAATTAAATATATTGTGTAAAAACAGCAGAAGAAAAAGGTACATGTACCCACCAAAAAAAACATGAAAAAGAAGTGCTGCTTAAAAATAATCACCATAAATCTAATATCAAAAGTAGTTATAACTACAATCTACAGCACATATACATGGAGAAAGGGTGGATACATGACCTGTAAAAGCGTGGCAAAGCAGCCTAAGATGACTGATGACGGCTGCCAACCAAAATAGTCACGCTGCAAGTCCCATCATCCATGTCCAAACAAAGAGGTGTGCAAGACCCAAAGAGAGGTCCAGGGGGGGTTAAGAACCCGACGCGTGTCGCCACAGCCGTGGCTTCATCAGGGGTAAGGAATGGTATGAGCCGTTAGACTCAGCTACATGCTTAAGTACGTTACCCGATAGTACAGGATCCCGAACAGCTGTGTGAGAGAGCGCAGTATGCGACCCGGAAATGACGTTGTACCGGAAGTAGACGAAGGTGTATGGACTTCAGGCCGGGTGTACAAAGATGGAGGCTAACAGACACAGAGCGCATGCGCAAAGTGCGTCACAGATGATCGCAGTCACGTAAGGTAAAAGCCCGCCCACCTGCAGTAATATGATAGAAGGGGGCAGACATGCAAGAAATCACAGCGCTTAGTGCAAAACCAGACCGCACACTATCCCCATCATGATATAACAGAGTGTCATACCCAGCACAAAGGCAGGATGTTAAAGATATGCCCAGAGCTGGGTGCGACCAAATGATAAAGCTGACTGATACCACGCCTGTGTTAGCCGCCATCTTTGTACACCCGGCCTGAAGTCCATACACCTTCGTCTACTTCCGGTACAACGTCATTTCCGGGTCGCATACTGCGCTCTCTCACACAGCTGTTCGGGATCCTGTACTATCGGGTAACGTACTTAAGCATGTAGCTGAGTCTAACGGCTCATACCATTCCTTACCCCTGATGAAGCCACGGCTGTGGCGACACGCGTCGGGTTCTTAACCCCCCCTGGACCTCTCTTTGGGTCTTGCACACCTCTTTGTTTGGACATGGATGATGGGACTTGCAGCGTGACTATTTTGGTTGGCAGCCGTCATCAGTCATCTTAGGCTGCTTTGCCACGCTTTTACAGGTCATGTATCCACCCTTTCTCCATGTATATGTGCTGTAGATTGTAGTTATAACTACTTTTGATATTAGATTTATGGTGATTATTTTTAAGCAGCACTTCTTTTTCATGTTTTTTTTGGTGGGTACATGTACCTTTTTCTTCTGCTGTTTTTACACAATATATTTAATTGCGCTGGACATATTGGTATCTACCCGAGCAGCAGGTTTCAGTCTCATACACCATTTGGGTCTTAGTTATACAAGTGTGGTATATTTATATGTATATTCCTTTTTCTGGTTGCTGGACAAGTTTGACTGGTTATATAGGGTCCACTTATTCTGGGCCTTCTATATTTATATATAGGGTAATATTTTATCCCTGTTAGCATTTAGCCAATTGGTGTACTGGCCTTCATTTGTCTTGTGGGCATAATACGTCTGTTTCCTACACCAGCACTCAGCACTTTTCATCATGTCCTACAATTATTTGTTGTATAACTATTGAATTATTGAGCGTAATATTTGTATTGTGCATATCAGACCCATTGTTTGGGGTCCAAGGGGTCTTTATTTTCTCCCTTTTTCTCTTTAGGGTGGTCTCCATTATTGGTGTTTTTAATGCTTATGTTTTTGTTCAACTATTTCTCATGTGGTATGTGTTGTTTGGACTTCAATAAATAATTTTTTTTTCTATATATTGTAGGGGTTCCACTCACTCAGCTGCGACGGCTGACACTCAGGAGGCATGTTCCTTTAAAGTTCACTGGGTTTATTGCTTCATAAACCATATGGCAAAACAACAGAAAGCAAATAGCCTTTGGTTCAGGCAAAGAAAAAACAAGTGTCCAGTTCATCCGGCTCAGTCCTGAAGCCGTAACACACTCAGGAGGGTTTCACCTCCACACATATCTACTGTGTTAAGCATTAGCCTGACTTATATAGGACTAACCAGACCCAGTAACCTATCACATGATTAGCCATGTGGTCTGACATCACCACAGGTCCTGAAACACAAATATATGGTTATGTGTAACAAAGAAATATTCCGGGCTACATTACAGCGACAAGGTACCTATGTGACACATACCTCCCGTCGGCCACACACCCGTTAGCCATGCTACAATATATTTACATTCCAGGGTGTTCCCCAGGCTTTTGGTATGTCTCTTTTCTTTTTGTGTTTTTGATATACTACTATGGGGTGTTACACTAACACCCTTTCTTGTTGGCATGAGCGAGGGGGTGTGGCTCCACTGTGAAACAAACCAGACTACCCTGGAAGGGGCGTGACTAAGTAGCTACCTTGGTGTTCACTGGAGTCTCTGATGGTGAGGTCAGGCTTGTGCGGCAGGTAGCTACCAGTAGTGTTGAGCGACTTTTACTTTTATAGGATCGGGTCGGGTTTCACGAAACCCGACTTTTTCAAAAGTCGGGTCGAGTGAAATCGGCCGATCCTATAAAAAAGTCGGGGTCGGCCGAAACTCGAAACCCAATGCAGTGCATTGGGTTTCCAATGGTTCCCAGGGTCTGAAGGAGAGGAAACTCTCCTTCAGGCCCTGTATTCCATATTTAAGTGTAAAATAAAGAATAAAAATAAAAAATATTGCTATACTCACCCTCTGACACGCCCTGGTACTAACCGGGAACCTTCCTTCCTTCGAATCAGCGCTTCCAGGACCTTGCGGTGACGTCGCGGTGACGTCGCGGCTTGTGATTGATCGCGCGACCGCCCATGTGACCGCTCGCACGACCAATCAGAAGCCGTGACGTCACCGCAAGGCCCTGCAAGCGCTGATTCTTAGGAAGGAAGGGGTCGGGTCGGGTTTCATGAAACCCGACTTTGCCAAAAGTCGGCGACTTCTGAAAATTGCCGACCCGTTTCGCTCAACCCTAGCTACCAGGCACCACGCCAGGGTGTTGTTTGGCTGTGGCTGCTGATCCCACTGGGGGATGGAACACTGGCAGGCAAGCGGGCACAGCTGAGACACAAGCAGGCATGGCTGAGATGCAGGCAGGCATAGCTGACACACTGGCAGGCGTGAGAGATATATGGGAACAGGTAGGGACCTGTTCAGACAGTAAAGACAAAGGCCCGCGAGGTGCAGAACAAGAGTGGAGCAGAACCGCAATGAGCGGAGCAAGGCAGAACTGCAAAGATAGAAGCAAGGCAGAACCGCAAGGAGCAAAGAAAGGCAGAGCTGCAAGGAGCGAAGCAAGGCAGAACCGCAGAGCGAGAGCAGAGCGGAGCCGCAGAGCAAGAGCAAAGCCGTACAGTGCAGAGAGCAGAGCAAAGTCACAGGATGCAGAGCACAGACACAGGAGGCGGAGCAGAACCACAGGAGGCGGAGCTGAGGGCAGGAGGAGTAAACACAAGGAAACACAGAGAGATAGGGAAGGCTCAAGACTGGTATACAAATGGACACAGGAATAGGACTAGGTTAAGACAGGGTCAGGAATGGAACAAGGCACAGAGACAAGGACAAAGACCAGGGTGGCAGACACAGGAGTAACAGAACACAGGTACAGGCCAGGGTACGATGCCCCACTGGGTGGTTAACACAAGAGATCGAGACAGGACCTGGCACCTCAGCAGTGAGAAACTGACTGAGGAAGTAAGTTGCTCAGGCATTCCCCTAGAGGTGGGAATGCCTTTAGTACCTGATGCCTCTTGGCAAGGGACACATTAGGAAGGTGCACACAGTCTCAATAAGAGTTGCCAGCTCCACCCCCCCATGCACACAGCCAGAAAGCATGCACAGAGCAAGCAGGAGACATGAGGTACACAGCATGGAGCTGGCAGCAGACAGAACTCACAGCATGGCCTGGAGCAGTGAGTAAGTTGGTGTGTAATGCAGGTGGGGGATGGGAAGCAATGCAGTGATGCTGGCAGAGTTGTTACATGGGGTGCATTATACTAGAATGGGGTTCATTATACTGCTATGGGGGTGCAATTTTCTACTATCGGGGTGTATTATACTACTATGTCATGCATTATACTGCTATGGGGTGCATTATACTCCTATGGGGGTGCATTATACTGCTATAGGGGTGCATTATACTATTGTTGGGGTGCATTATACTACTATGGGGCCGCATTATACTCCTATGGGGGGTGCTTTATTGTATATATGACTATGGGGTGCATTATTCTGCTATAGGGGTGCATTGTACTACTATGGGGGTGCATTATACGACTATGTGGGTGCATTATACGACTATAGGGGTTCATTAAACTGCTATGGGGTGAATTATACTACTATGGGATTGATTTATAGTGCTATGAAGGTGCATTATGTTACTATTGGGTGCATTACACCATGTTCCAAATTATTATGCAAATTATATTTTTCTCGGATTTTCCTAAATGGTCGGTGCAAATGACAGTCAGTTTAACAAAAGTCATCATCATCACCCGTTAGATTATACATCGAATTTTATTGAAGAAACCGCCCAATGATAGCAGTATAATCTCCAAAATGAATACAAACTCAAAATGCACTGTTCCAAATTATTAGGCACAGTAGAATTTCTAAACATTTGATATGTTTTAAAGAACTGAAAATGCCCCATTGCTATGGGGGTGCATAATACCACGTTACCATTTATGACTGTGGGGGTGCCTTATACTAGCTAGGGGTACATTGTACTACTATGGGGTTGGATTATACTACTACTATGGGGTGCATTATATGACTATGGGGGTGCATTATTCTACTATGGAGGCGCATTATACTGCTATGGGGTATATTATACTACTATGGGGATGCATTATACTGCTATGAAGGTGAATTATACTACAATGGGGCGCATTATAGGACTATAGGGGGCTTTATACTACTATGGGGGTGAATTATACTACTATTGAGATGCAGTATACTGCTATGGGGGTACATTATACTGCTCTAGGGCGGCATTATACTACTATGAGTTTGCATTATACTATATATGACTATAGGAGTGCATTATACTGCTATGAGGGTGCATTTTACTGCTATAGGGATACATTATACTGCCATAGGGGAGCATTATACTGTATACTGTTAAGGGGGTGTATTAAGCTATGGGGGTGCATTATACTTTTCTAATTTATATGACAATGGGGTGCATTATATTGCTATGGGGGTGCATTATACCGCTATTATGGTGCATTATACTAGTTTGGGAGGTATATTAAATTACTCTGGGGGTGCATTATACTTCTTTGGGAGTGCATTATACTGTGTTTGACTATGAGTTGCATTATACTGCTATGGTGGTGCACTACACTGCTTTTGGTGTGCATTTTACTATATATGACTATGGGGTACATTAAACTTCTATGGGGGTGCATTACATTATATATGACTATTGGGGTGCATTATACTCCTATGGGGTGCATTATACTATATATGACTATAGGGGTACATTATACTACTGTAGGGGTGCATTATACTACTAAGGAGTACATTATACTACTATGGGGGTGCATTATACTGCTAATGGGTGCACTACACTGCTATGGAGCTACAATATACTCCTATGGGGGTACTTTATAGTATATACTGCTATGGGGGTGCATTACACTGCTATGGGGGTGCATTATACTATATACTGCTATAGCGGTGCATTATACTGCATATGATTATGGGGTGCATTATACTGCTATGGAGGTGCATTATACTATACCTGACTATGGGGTGCATTTTACTCATATTGGGGTGCATTATAGTCTTATGGAGGTGCATTATACTATAAATGGCTATGGGATTATACTGCTTTGGGGGAGCGTTATACTCCTGTGAGGGTGCAGCATATTACTATGGGGTGCATTGTCCTGCTATGGGGATTCCTTATACTATGCGGGTGCATTTTACTGCTATGGGGGTGCATTTTACTGCTATTGGGGTGCATTATACTGCTATGCGGCCACATTATAGTCCTATGGGGGTGCATTATAGTATATATGACTATGGGGTACATTATACTGCTATGGTGGTGCATTATACAACAATAGGGGTGCATTATACTACTATGGGGCTGCATTATACTGTTTACTGCAATGGTGGTGCATTATTCTACTATGGGGGTGCAGTATATGACTGGGGCTGCATTATAGTAATATGTGGGTGCATTATACTTCTATGGGCCTGCATTATACTGTATACTGCTATGGGGGTGCATTATACTGCTGGGTTGGGGGGTAGATTTATTATGAGATTATTACATGCAGAGCAGATGTGATTTAATAATTTCATAGCAATCCCCCGGCTGCTCACCCCAACACCCACACAGTAGTCCTGGCGTAATCAGCACTAAATGTAATAATCTCATAATAAATAGTCATCAATAGTGATGAGCGAATATACTTGTTACTTGAGATTTCCCGAGCCCGAGTATTTTTTAGTGCTCAGAGATTAAGTTTTCCTCACCTCAGCTGAATGATTTACATCTCTTAGCCAGCTTGATTACATGTGGGGATTCCCTAGCAACCAGGCAACCCCCACATGTACTTATGCTGCCTAATAGATGTAAATCATTCAGCTGCGGCTAAAACTCGGGGAATCTCGAGTAACGAGTATATTCGCTCATCACTAATAATAAACCCTTTGTTACCTTGATGACGTTGTTGTTTGGTCTCAGAAGAAAAGTCTGCAGTCACTCAATGGGACTGCAGACTGCTGACCAGTACAGTGTGTGATACACATGGGGTCACAATTCCCCTGTATTCCCAGTATGTATGTGTGGTTATGTGACCACTAATCTTAATTCTTCCCCCCTGACACAAACGCCTCCCAGCCGTCACTCAGGCCTCTGTGCGCCGGACGCCACCTCCATTTCCTTCCTGAATGTCCCCGGCATCTGCGCTGTAAGTTCCCATCATGTGAATGTGATGGGAGTCGAAGGGCAGCGCAAACTGTGCATCCAGAAAAGAAACTTACAGCACAGGCGCCAGGGACGTTCAGGAAGGAAATGGAAGCGGGGCCCGGCGCACGGAGGCCCTGAGTGACGGCTGGGAGGCGTTTATGTCAGGGGGAAAAGACATGCCCCCCTGACAAACTGCAGGTATGAGGGGCAAATTCTAAAAACGATTATTTCAGCGTTGGCAGGGACCCGAACTAAAAGAGCCACCTTGAGAGAATGCAGCATTAGTGCTGCACAAGATGGCTCTTTTAGTTAAAAACGCCTGGGGGGGGTGACAGGTTCCCTTTAATATTTATTTTCGGTTTGTAGTTAATAAGATTCTCGTGCCCTAAGGTGGGGCTGGGGTATGTGGTCATTAGATATTCATAATGCAGACTGCTGACAGGTTACTGCTCCCTCACTGCCCCGCCCCCTAGTTTGCATAATGAATACCTAACATACTGAAGAAAAAAAAAACCCTGCTGCATAATCGCATGGTTACTGTTTACTTAATCCCTTTTGCAGATTTACTTGAGCGAGGGAAAAAAAGTCATTTTTAGAATGGTGCTCGCTGTGGCAGCGCAGTAGCAGCTTTCGGTCTGTATAGAGATCCAATAGCTTCTGTTGTGCAGGCGCCAGCGATGCCATCTTGCTGGAGAAGAAAAAAATGTCCTCCACCAAGATGGCGTTGCCTGCACAGTAGCAGCTCTCGGAGATCGCCAACAGCTACTATTGCGCATGCCATCTAGGTGGTCGCTCAAGTAAATCTGCAAAAGGGATTAAGTGCACAGTAACCATGCGATTATACTGTAGCACAGGTACCACGGCCGACACCTGTCTGCAGAAGCGTTTTTTCTTTTTTTTATTCAGTATGTTAGGTATTCATTATGCAAACTAGGGGGCGGGTCAGTGAGGGATTGGTAATTCAGCTACATAGGGGCGATCTGAGCATCGCTCCTATGTAGCAGAGCCGATCAGGCTATGCCTGAGGCTACTGAAGCATGGCAAAAATAAAAAAACTAAATGTTTTTAAAAATATGAAAAAAATATTTAGTATCACCGCGTTCAGAATCGCCCGATCTATCAATAAAAAAAGGATTAACCTAATCGCTAAATGGCGTAGCGAGAAAAAAAATTTGAAACACCAGAATTACGTTTTTTTGGTTGCCGCGAAATTGCATTAAAATGCAATAACGGGCGATAAAAAGAACGTATCTGCACCAAAATGGTATCATTAAAAATGTCAGCTCATCACACAAAAAATAAACACTCACCCGACTCGAGATCATGGAAAATGGAGCTACGGTCATCAGAAAATTGCGCATTTTTTAAAGCAAAGTTTGGAATTTTTTTTTTACCACTTAAATAAATAACCTATACATGTTTGGTGTCTATGAACTCGTAATGACCTGGAGAATCAGAAGCGCAGGTCAGTTTTAGCATTTAGTGAACCTAACAAAAAAGCCAAAAACAAAAAACAAGTGTGGGATTGCACCTTTTTTGCAATTTCACCGCACTTGGAATTTTTTTCCCGTTTTCAAGTACACGACATGCTAAAACCAATAAGGCCTTTCAAAAGTACAACTTGTCTCCCAAAAAATAAGCCCTTGCATGGCCATATTGACAGAAAAATAAAAAAGTTATGGCTCTGGGAAGGAGGGGAGCGAAAAAGAAAACGCAAAACCAAATAAAGCTGGGGTCATGAAGGGGTAAAAATGAGATGGTTGTCACCTTCCCTGAGTCCAGCTCCGGCTGTCCGCTGCTGCTATGGGCTCTTTATATTGGCAGCAGCAGTGAGGTCACAACTACAGCCAATACACAGAGACCTGGGCAGAGGAGAGCCAGCGCTGGACCCGGGGAAGGTGAGAGGGGCTTCTGATTCTATTATTTATACACAGCACTGCCCGATACAGAGGACTTTCTGGAGAGTGGAAAACCCATTTCATGCTTGGAAACATGTATCTCTTTATATGTAGAAAGGTCTTAACATTCTGTAAACCTGTTTACTATAAATGTGACTTTCTGCAAATTACTTACTCCTCCTAGTATAAAAATACTCCTCAAAATTGCTAAAAAAGAATATTCACGAAACGAAAGAAAAAGCACAGGCCATATGAAATGGGGATCACCAAACAGCAGAGATTTGTACAAAAACACAGCTTTATTAAGGTTTAACACGGGAAAAAGGATATTAAAAACATCTAAAAACACATAGAAACTGATGCCTAAAATAGGGCATATGCCTGTAAACAGGTAAAGGGGGAAAAAATAATAAGAGACTCAAGTAACATAAGTATGCAGATACTCCTCAAAATACTATATGGACAGTATATTTCTCAATGTACAGAGCGTCAAGATCAACGCATGTACATAATATAAGACACATATAGGAATACTGTAATGGATATAAATGCATGCAGTATAATACAGGAAGGACTTGAAATAAAGCCCAAAACCCAAGGTAATGCACATACAATAACGTCACTCAGGTAAATGCAAGCGGATAAGGCATGAAACTTAATCTCTACCACACTCCTATTCCCCAGATGAAAGGGACTGAGACAAGCACCATAGCCCTGAATGTCCCAGAGCTAGAACAAACCAGCACACTACCAAAGTAAGGCACTCTGAGTGAACGCACTACCTACGTGCAAGACCAGCAGATCATGCACATGAATCATCTCCCCAAGAAACTAGCGGGTATACCCCTGATGAAGCCACCGTAGTGGCGACACGCGTAGGGTACTCGCTCTCTTTATGCCTGTCAATACTTTTGGGTTATTATACCCGCTAGTTTCTTGGTGGTTGCTGGTTTGTTCTAGCTCTGGGACATTCAGGGCTATGGTGCTTGTCTCAGTCCCTTTCATTATTTTTTATTTGGTTTTCTTAAAATAAAACATTTGTAACTTTTTTTATGACAAAAACACAATCAATTATACAACATATCAATAGTTGCCTTACAATTAGGCTTATTAGGTATGACTGTTTTTTTAAGTAATTTTTATTTGGTTTTACAATGCAATCAATACAACACAAAATATAATGATCACTGGCACATAGGGTGTTCATCTCCCGTGTGCTGGGCCAGCAGGCCTCAGAATATCACAATACCTATTACATTAGTAAATGCAGAGAAAAGAGATCCCTAGTTAACAAAACGTAAAATCAAAATCTATAATCATTACCATAAATACACATAACAATATTCACGTAATATAGTAATGTATACAATATATACATATAGAGAGCTAGATAGATACATATATACCAGACTGAGGGACATATATGGCAGGATGAAGGGCATATATATATATATATAAATATATATATACATGTAGCAAGATGGGGCTAAGATGAGGAACATATATATACCTGAAGGGCCAATTCTTGCACCGGGGCCCATCGGACCCTAATTACATCCAATATCTGCACGGTACCAGGGCTGGGGTCAGGTATAACAAGAAACTCCTCACTGGCACCAACCGACACATTCCAACTGTCATATCACAAATGGCAGAAAAAGGAAGCATCTGATTGGTTGGTTCAAAAATTCACTCATTAATATTAACAAAGCAAACAAAGCAAGCATCTGATTGGTTCATTACACTCATCACTTAGGTAAATGAGAGAATCAAGGAGCGTCTGATCATTTAGAGGTTCACGTGTATGGAGAAATATGTCAACATTACAAGGTCTAAATACCAGAAAAACTTATTCAATATAAACCCAAATTAGCATTGAACTTATTCAAAAAGATATATGTAAAATACAGTACAAATAAAAAATGTAGAGAATTAATATTGTAAAATGAGATCTTGCTTTGGTTAAGAACATATGATATGCGTGTAGAGGACCTTCCACCAAATCTTTCATGTTGACCTGGACACACAATGTAATAGTGGCTGCAGAAGTGGAATAAAACTTTTTTTTTTTAGTTTTTTTTCACCTCTCTCTTGCAGATATACCAGCAATCAAAGTATTTGGCATCCAATGAGTTCACTTTAGTTAAGCTGAATTGGGTGTTTTTATTGGGGTGTGTACTTCTTCTCCCTGTAGGAGTCGCTCTCCGGTAACACCCACTTGGACGTGACAAAAGTTAACTCATTAGGTGCCAAATGATTGAGAGATGAAATTAAAAATAAATTTAAAAAAATGTTTTATTCTGCTCTGCAGTCACTATTACATCGTGTGTTCAGTTCAGCATGAAAAATGTGATGAAAGGTCCTTTACACGTATACCATACAGTCTCAACCAAACACAAAATCTTATTTTACATTTTTAATTATCTTTAGTTTTTATTTATATTGTATTTTACATATATTTTTGAGCATAAGTTCAATTATGGACTTTAGAAATTGTACATATTATGTTATTGGGTTTCTTTTTTCCACTCTTGGATTAAAATGATCCCAAAACCTAGACAGGGAACATCTAAGGTTTAAATTTGCAACTTTTATTAATCCAGGATCACCCTGATATTCTAACATATAATTGGAAATGCAATGTGGTGAATAAACTCATGTCTAATGTTCAGGGCTTCTACCAGGAATTTCAGAGCACCATACTGTCAAACTTTTTGGGCCCCAGTTAGACTCCACCCAGGCTCCACCTGCACCCCAACTGCGCCTCCACCCCTTGAACATTTCAAAGTTCCACCGCCCACTCTTGGAAAAACTCTACTTCTGTACCACGTCCTTACCAATTACACATTAACAGTTCCCATAGAACACCAGATCACATACATAGCCAGCAGCTTTTGTTTTGCCAAAAGATTTTTTAAGAAGCCACACAACATGGTAGACTCTTCTGGCAGGACCCTACTCTACTCTAACCTATTAAACATTTCTTAAATACCCCATGCTCTTTTTAGATATATTTTTATTTATTTTTCTCTAAGGGAATGTGTCACATACATTTTTTAAAACGACCAACAATACTATACACAAGGAACAAGCGCCATCACAGCATGACCAAATCACATATTACCTCTACATAGTGACCGGATAATACCACATACAAGGAACAAATGCCCAAATGCCTCCACACCATGACCAGACCACGTATTACCACCACATAGTGACCGAATACAATACTGATCATTAATTTAAAAAAAAATGCTAAGTGCCATTATACACAGGAGCTCTGTATATAGTGTCAGTGTTCAGGTAAGACAGTGATCACAAGTGACATTATACACATGAGCTCTGTCTATAGTGTCAGTGTACAGGTTGTACGGTGATCACCTGTGACATTATAAGAACCCAAATTTCTCTCACCACCTCCCTAACAATCTTCCACTGGATACTTGAATGAATACATAACTAAAACCCATGAGATAGGTCACAACAAAAACCCATGAGATAGTTCAGTCTTAGGTGTCTGGTATTTAGGGCATGCAGTTTTCTGTCCGGTTTCAATTCTGCCCAAAGTGAGTCAAATTCGTAAATTGCATTGTACATAGTTTTAACACTCCAAACGTAGCGTATTACCATCTTACTAGTAATTTTCTGTATAGATTCTATTACCTGAATGTAGTTTGCAAATCATTGGACAATAAATTGTGCAATAGATGCTTGGTCTTTGTGCTGTGATCTCTGCTGAAACATGGACTTTTATGACTTTGATACATCAGCTTGCACATGACACTGTCCCTATGGAAGAAATTATAGTCATTTACATTCCAGAAGAGACGACATGTGACATCCCACAGGGGCATAACATCTGCGATCGCAGAGGTCGCAACCGGACCCAAGTGGGTGGAGGCTCAATGACGTCAGCACAATCCCAAATTGGGTGTGCATCCTTAGACCCATGTTTAGTTGAAGTGTATTGCGGCGCAGAGATACATCGGGTCTGTGCATGGCAATACACACTGCAGGCAAATCCGAGGCCAGAAGTTGACTATGGGGGTGCATTATACTACTATGGGGGCGCATTATGCTACTATGGGGCTTTATTATACTCCTACAGGGGTGCAATACACTATATATGACTATTGAGTTGCATTACACAGCTATAGGGGTGCATTATACTACTATGGGATGCATTATACTACTATGGGGGTGCATTATACTGCTATAGGGTGCATTATACTACTATGGGACGCATTATATGACTATGGGGTGCATTATACTGCTATGGGTTTGCATTATATATGACTATGGGGATGCATTAAACTGCTATTGGAGCGCATTTTACTGCTATATGGGTAGATTATACTGCCATGGGGGTGTATTATACTATATACTGCTATGGGGATGCATTATGCTGCTATGTGGGTGCATTATACTGCTATGGGGTGCATTATACTGCTATTATGGTGTATTATACTACTATGGGGGTGCATTATACTGATTTGGGGTGCATTATACTGTGTATGACTATGGGCTGCATTATACGGCTATGGGAGTGCATTATACTGCTATTGGGGTGCTTTATAATATATAGGACTATGGGGTGCATTATACTTCTGTGGGGATGCTTTACACTATATATGACTATTGGGGTGAATGATACTCCGATGGGGTGCATTATACTATACATAAGTTTGGTGGTGCATTATACTGCTATGGGGGTACATTATACTCCTATGGGAGTGCATTGCAAATGTGTGGGCATTGCATAGGAACAACCAAGCACTTGAACATGATCTTCAACCCTTAAATAGCCTGAGGATACATGTTTTGTTGACTTCAGAAAGGGGAATAGCCTGTATCGTGGACGGTCCCTTGTTTCTCTAACGAAAACACAGCAGTTTAGCTTGTAATAAAAATGAAATCTCAATGTAGAGCCTCTCAGCTTTCTGACAAATGATGATTGAATACAATTTACATTCACAGCTTTGCACATGTAATTGAATGGTGGAATAAATACTTACCATCCAACTGAAGCATAACGTGAATTTTAAAATGTTTTTCATTGATTTCAAGAGTCCAGAATTTGCTTCCAGAGAAATAATTTTCTTGCCTACACAAATCAAAACAAAAAATGTCAGCTAAGACCAATGGAGAAAATACAATGCAAAAATTGAAATGCTAAATTTGTTCTACTTTTTGATTTGGTGTCTTCCAAAAATTAAAGAGTAAAGGCCTCGCATGTTGATCAATGTTTTACTAATGGCATCCATTCTTGATAAAAGGTCCAAAATATCCTCAAAATTCAACACTTAGAAGGTGCTCCTTTGTCAAGAATGGCAGCATTTTTCAGCTCTTCTACAAAGTACATAAGCCATAGCTTAAGCCATGCAATACGTAAGAAATGTACATCCTAGGTTATGCGTAGGCACACAAATTCACAACAATGCAGTAGCAACTAATCTGTATTAAGAACTTTTACCGTACTTATCAATGTAAAATGTGACGGTATTGCACAGAAGCAACCAGTTAGTTCAAGAAATATTTCGTACCGTATTTTGCTTGAGGATAACAGATTTAAGCACTTGCCAAAAGAGATTTGCATGGATCGAGGATGGTCTTTCGTTTCTTAACTGAAATACAAAAGATTAGTTTGTAGTAATAAAAATGCAATCTCAATGTAAAGCCTCTCAGCTTTCTGACACATGATGATTGCATATTGTCTACATTCAAAGCTTTGAAAATTTGATAGAATGCTTGATCAATTGCTTACCACCCAGTTGGAATATGACCTGAATTCTTCAATGTCTTCCTAGGAATCCAATAGTCCAGGAACCGCTTCCAGGTAAGTAATAGGATCTTCCTGTTCTACAAAAAAGCAAAACCCAAAAATATATTTGGACAAAAAGGGAAGATTATATCCAAACATTTAAATATTACATTAGTTCTACTTACCTTGATTTGTTGTTTTTTTTTTTTAAATGTTCAATAAAATCCACACATCTTCTTGAAGGTTCTTCTGATTGAAACTTTTCTTGATGGAAGGTCAAAAGCGACGTCGTAATCCAATATTCAAAAGATAACCCTTTGACATAAGCAGAAGATCCTTTCCAAGGTTCTTCTATAACACGCATTAGCTATGCCATGGCTCATGCAATGAGCAAAAAGCTATTGCTCATAGCTCTGTGCATGCACATAGTTTCACAACAAAGCAGTAAAACAACTCTTTGACAAGAACCTTTTCTGCATTTCACATTGTGAAATGTGTGGGCATTGCATAGGAACAACCAAGCACTTGAACATGATCTTCTTCCAATAAATAGCCTGAGGATACATGTTTCATTTAGTCCAAAAAGGGGAATTGCCTGTATCGTGGACGGTCCCTTGTTTCTCTAACGAAAACACAGCAGTTTAGCTTGTAGTAATAAAAATTAAATCTCAATGTAAAGCCTCTCAGCTTTCTGACACATGATGATTGCATATTGTCTACATTCAAAGCTTTGAAAATTTGATAGAATGCTTGATCAATTGCTTACCACCCAGTTGGAATATGACCTGAATTCTTCAATGTCTTCCTAGGAATCCAATAGTCCAGGAACCGCTTCCAGGTAAGTAATAGGATCTTCCTGTTTGTGACGCTGTTAAGAATCTGGCTGCACTCGGATGTCACCCGAGTGCAGTCCCATAGAGCATGTAGATTCAAACAGTGAAAAACGGAGAGTGGACCCACTGGACCGTGATGACGAACCCCTCTCGGACGAGCTGACCAGGTGGACCGCCCCCTATACAGGGAGAGTTAGGAGCAGGCCCATGAGGGACTATCGCCACGGAAGCTGGAGGGTCGACTGAGATCAGATGGTTACACTGCAGGCACAAAGGGAAAGAGGGAACAGAAAGAAACTACTGAGACAAGGGAGAAGATAGAAACGCTACGGAGGCACGGAGGCTGGCAGGACAATATGGAGACACTGAGGCTGACGGGAGCAAGGAAAAGATATAGGAGCCGGGCAGGTACCGCAGAGGAAAAGGAACTGAAGGAACAAGGCCGGAACACAGGAAACAGGCAGGCACTGCAGAGGCCGGAGGAGACCCAAAGTCAGAGAGCTAGGAACGCACAGAGACCACAGGTGACCAGAAGCACTTGTAAACACAAATGAACATCAGGCACAGAGAAGTAGCAGGAAGCAGTTTACATAGCAGCATGGGAGCTACTTCCGGGTTACAGTCCCCCAGGATGACGGAGAGGACAGGAAAGAGCGCCAACAGAGGAATCAGATGTGCGCACGCGCAGAGCTGAATACGACGCGCGCGCGCACCCGGCGAGCTGCAGTGGGAAGAGGCAGCGGCGGCAGCAACGGCATGACACTGTTCTACAAAAAAGCAAAACCAAAAACCATATTTGGACAAAAAGGGAAGATTATATCCAAACATTTAAATATGACATTAGTTCTACTTACCTTGATTTGTTGTTTTTTTTAAAAATGTTCAATAAAATCCACACATCTTCTTGAAGGTTCTTCTGATTGAAACTTTTCTTGATGAAAGGTCCAAAGCGACGTCATAATCCATTATTCAAAAGATGACCCTCTCACAAAAGCAGAAGATCCTTTCCAAGGTTCTTCTATAACATGCATTAGCTATGCTATGGCTCGTGCAATGAGCAAAAAGTTATTGCTCATTGCTCTGTGCATGCACATAGTTTCACAACAATGCAGTAAAACAACTCTTTGACAAGAACCTTTTCTGCATTTATCATTGTGAAATGTGAGGGCATTGCATAGGAACAACCAAGCACTTGAACATGATCTTCTTCCAATAAATAGCCTGAGGATACATGTTTCATTGACTCCAAAAAGGGGAATTGCCTGTATCGTGGACGGTCCCTTGTTTTTCTAACGAAAACACAGCAGTTTAGCTTGTAGTAATAAAAATGAAATCTCAATGTAGAGCCTCTGAGCTTTCTGACAAATGATGATTGAATATAATTTACATTCACAGCTTTGCACATGTAATTGAATGGTGGGATAAATACTTATCATCCAACTGAAGCATAACGTGAATTTTAAAATGTTTTTCATTGATTCCAAGAGTCCAGAATTTGCTTCCAGAGAAATAATTTTCTTGCCTACACAAAACAAAACAAAAAATGTCAGCTAAGACCAATGGAGAAAATACAATGCAAAAATTTAGATACTAAATTTGTTCTACTTACTTTGATTTGGTGTCTTCCAAAAATTAAAGAGTAAAGGCCTCACATGTGCTTCAATGTTTTACTAATGGCATCCATTCTTGATAAAAGGTCCTAAATATCCTCAAAATTCAACACTTAGAAGGTGATCCTTTGTCAAGAATGGCAGTATTTTTTCAGCTCTTCTACAAAGTACATGAGCCATAGCTTAAGCCATGCAATACGTAAGAAATGTACATCCTAGGTTATGCGTTGGCACACAAATTCGCAACAATGCAGTAGCAACTAATCTGTATTAATAACTTTTACCGTACTTATCAATGTAAAATGTGAGGGTATTGCACAGAAGCAACCAGTTAGTTCAAGAAATATTTCGTACCGTATTTTGCTTGAGGATAACAGATTTAAGCACTTGCCAAAAGCGAATTGCATGGATCGAGGATGGTCTTTCGTTTCTTAACTGAAATACAAAAGATTAGTTTGTAGTAATAAAAATGCAATCTCAATGTAAAGCCTCTCAGCTTTCTGACACATAATGATTGCATATTGTCTACATTCAAAGCTTTGAAAATTTGATAGAATGCTTGATCAATTGCTTACCACCCAGTTGGAATATGACCTGAATTCTTCAATGTCTTCCTAGGAATCCAATAGTCTAGGAACCGCTTCCAGGTAAGTAATAGGATCTTCCTGTTCTGCAAAAAAGCAAAACCAAAAAATATATTTGGACAAAAAGGGAATATTATATCCAAACATGTAAATATTACATTAGTTCTACTTACCTTGACTTGTTGCTTTTTTTTTTAAATGTTCAATAAAATCCACACATCTTCTTGAAGGTTCTTCTGATTGAAACTTTTATTGATGGAAGGTCAAAAGCGACGTCGTAATTCAATATTCAAAAGATAACCCTTTGACAAAAGCAGATCCTTTCCAAGGTTCTTCTATAACATGCATTAGCTATGCCATGGCTCATGCAATGAGCAAAACGTTATTGCTCATAGCTCTGTGCATGCACATAGTTTCACAACAATGCAGTAAAACAACTCTTTGACAAGAACCTTTTCTGCATTTAACATTGTGAAATGTGTGGGCATTGCATAGGAACAACCAAGCACTTGAACATGATCTTCTTCCAATAAATAGCCTCAGGATACATGTTTCATTGACTCCAAAAAGGGGAATTGCTTGTATCGTGGACGGTCCCTTGTTTCTCTAACGAAAACACAGCAGTTTAGCTTGTAGTAATAAAAATGAAATCTCAATGTAGAACCTCTGAGCTTTCTGACAAATGATGATTGAATATAATTTACATTCACAGCTTTGCACATGTAATTGAATGGTGGGATAAATACTTACCATCCAACTGAAGCATAACGTGAATTTTAAAATATTTTTCATTGATTCCAAAAGTCCAGAATTTGCTTTCAGCTAACACCAATGGAGAAAATACAATGCAAAAATTGAAATACTAAATTTGTTCTACTTACTTTGATTTGGTGTCTTCCAAAAATTAAAGAGTAAAGGCCTCACATGTTCTTCAATCTTTTACTAATGGCATCCATTCTTGATAGAAGGTCCAAAATCTCCTCAAAATTCAACACTTAGAAGGTGCTCCTTTGTCAAGAATGGCAGTATTTTTTCAGCTCTTCTACAAAGTGCATGAGCCATAGCTTAAGCCATGCAATACGTAAGAAATGTATATCCTAGGTTATGCATAGGCACACAAATTCGCAACAATGCAGTAGCAACTAATCTGTATTAAGAAATTTTACCGTACTTATCAATGTAAAATGTGACGGTATTGCAAAGAAGCAACCAGTTAGTTCAAGAAATATTTCGTACCGTATTTTGCTTGAGGATAACAGATTTAAGCACTTGCCAAAAGAGAATTGCATGGATCGAGGATGGTCTTTCGTTTCTTAACTGAAATACAAAAGATTAGTTTGTAGTAATAAAAATGCAATCTCAATGTAAAGCCTCTCAGCTTTCTGACACATGATGATTGCATATTGTCTACATTCAAAGCTTTGAAAATTTGATAGAATGCTTGATCAATTGCTTACCACCCAGTTGGAATATGACCTGAATTCTTCAATGTCTTCCTAGGAATCCAATTGTCCAGGAACCGCTTCCAGGTAAGTAATAGGATCTTCCTGTTCTACAAAAAAGCAAAACCAAAAACCATATTTGGACAAAAAGGGAAGATTATATCCAAACATTTAAATATTACATTAGTTCTACTTACCTTGATTTGTTGTTTTTTTAAAAAATGTTCAATAAAATCCACACATCTTCTTGAATGTTCTTCTGATTGAAACTTTTCTTGATGGAAGGTCCAAAGCGATGTCGTAATCCAATATGCAAAAGATGACTCTTTCACAAAAGCAGAAGATCCTTTCCAAGGTTCTTCTATAACATGCATTAGCTGTGCTATGGCTCGTGCAATGAGCAAAAAGTTTTTGCTCATTGCTCTGTGCATGCACATAGTTTCACAACAATGCAGTAAAACAACTCTTTGACAAGAACCTTTTCTGTATTTATCATTGTGAAATGTGAGGGCATTGCATAGGAACAACGAAGCACTTGAACATGATCTTCTTCCAATAAATAGCCTGAGAATACATTTTTTATTGACTCCAAAAAGGTGAATTGCCTGTATCGTGGACGGTCCCTTGTTTCTCTAACGAAAACACAGCAGTTTAGCTTGTAGTAATAAAAATGAAATCTCAATGTAGAGCCTCTCAGCTTTCTGACAAATGATGATTGAATACAATTTACATTCACAGCTTTCCACATGTAATTGAATGGTGGGATAAATACTTACCATCCAACTGAAGCATAACGTGAATTGTAAAATGTTTTTCATTGATTCCAAGAATCCAGAATTTGCTTCCAGAGAAATAATTTTCTTGCCTACACAAAGCAAAACAAAAAATGTCAGCTAAGACCAATGGAGAAAATACAATGCAAAAATTTAGATACTAAATTTGTTCTACTTACTTTGATTTGGTGTCTTCCAAAAATTAAAGAGTAAAGGCCTCACATGTTCTTCAATCTTTTACTAATGGCATCCATTCTAATAGAAGGTCCAAAATATCATCAAAATTCAACACTTAGAAGGTGCTCCTTTGTCAAGAATGGCAGTATTTTTCAGCTCTTCTACAAAGTACATGAGCCATAGCTTAAGCCATGCAATACGTAAGAAATGTACATGTTAGGGCTAGCGGAACGCACCAAATAATAAGACAGATAGAGTATGGTGCGTTCGCAGCCCGGGGTCCACCGTGCAGAGATGGAACCTGCTGCCAAGTAATGACGGACTATATGGCGGTGCAAAGTGAATACACACACGGGTTAACCTCACCCTGTGTGAAGGAAGCGTACCCTGTTGCGTCACAGGACCGCGGTACCGCACCAAAAGCGCAAGCAAGGAGTCTTAGAACTCAATCCCAAGACACAGGATTTGAGTGCATAGAGACCTCATGTGCTCGACACCGCAACTGTGGTGTCAGAGTGACTGAAATAATTATAACGAAGAAGCACGAGAGTGCATGCGGTGCCGCACTGGCGAACGCCACTAACCACCCAGGCTTGGGTCAGGAAAGCGCTGTGAAAGCGCACGGCGCCACACTGGCAGTCACAGCAATTAGAGGCTGTAATGTGTGTAACGTGCTGATGGTTAAGTCGGGCGCTAGGTAGCAATCATCCACCTTCCGCGAGCAGTCATACAGTAGGGAGGGGATTTTAAAGAGCGACTTTTATCCATCGACATACATCCATCAACACACACACATTATCAAGACTATACTAGCGCATGGCCGTGCGGTCATGCGCAGCTTATATAGTTGCAGCACGTTCAGGACCTTCCAATAAAGGACCAATGGGAAGCTGCTACCAAAGTTTTGCCCTTTCAGGACCTTCCTGGAGGACCAATGGGATGTTCTGCAGTACCTGAGCATGTGACCCTCGATCTCCAATGGGAGATCTTGCCCTGGGCATGCTCAGAAAGAGAAAAGCAGGACTTAGCCCCAAAAGCATCTGCTCTCCGCTGCCCAACACTGACTTCAATGGCAGAAGCAGGAAAAGCAGCAGTAACTCTTTGTACAGAGTGAGACTGAGCAAGACGCTGGGACCGACGTCTCTGCTGAGCAGACTCCACTGCGGCTGGAGAAGAATGGGAGACCGCAGCGGAGATGGCTCGAGATTCCCCTTGTGCAGAAGCGGGAACTCGACACCTAACATTACCCCCCCTCCTAGGACCCCCCCTCCTTGGGCCTCGCTACGCTCGAAGGCAGCAATGAGCTGTGGGGCCCGAATGTTTTCAGCAGGCTCCCAGGACCTGTCCTCTGGGCCATAACCCTTCCAATCCACCAGATAGAACTTTTTGCCACGTACCACCTTGCACCCCAAAATAGCGTTCACCTCGTAATCGTCCGTAGACGAACCCGATGTCCCGGCAGATGACTCGGAAAACCGGGACATGTATACGGGTTTCAAGAGGGACACATGAAAGGTGTCGGTGATACCCAAGCGTGGAGGAAGGGCCAGACGGTAGACCACAGGGTTAACCTGTTCAAGGACCTTGAAGGGACCCAAGTAGCGAGGTGCAAACTTAGTGGACTCAACACGCAGCCTGATGTTACGGGCGGAGAGCCACACTAAGTCGCCAGGAGCAAAGGTCGGAGCGGCGGACGACCTCATTCTCTCCTTGGAGGCCCGAATGGCATACTGAGTGCGGTCCCAAATGTCCCGTGCCTCCACAGCCCAGTCTGCCACCCTTGAGTCAGCAGAAGACACAGGCATGGGCATGGGAACACGCGGATGCTGGCCGTAATTTAGGAGGAATGGAGTCTGACCGGTGGAGTCGGCTACGGCGTTGTTAAGCGCAAACTCTGCCCACGGTAGCAAGGATGCCCAGTCATCCTGCCTGGCAGAAACAAAATGTTGTAAATATGTGACCAAGGTCTGGTTGGTCCTCTCTACCAACCCATTCGTCTCGGGATGATATGCCGAAGAGAGATTCAACTCAATACTGAGTAGACGACAAAGCTCTCTCCAGAATCGAGACGCAAACTGGGGACCCCGGTCACTAACAATTTTGTCTGGCATACCGTGTAGGCGAAAGATGTTTGATGAACAAGACAGCCAACGCCCGTGCAGAAGGTAGCCGTGGAAGAGGCACCAAGTGCACCATTTTGGAAAAATGGTCGGTGATCACCCAGATAATGGTGCAGTTACGAGACTTGGGTAAGCCCACCACAAAGTCCATCCCGACCATCTCCCAGGGCCTGTCCGCCACCGGCAGAGGGTAAAGCAAACCAGCTGGCCGTTGCCGAGGGGACTTGTTTTTGGCGCAAGAGACACACGGCCGAACATATTCTGCGACATCACGAGCCATATGCGGCCACCAGTATGTCCTCGCCAGTAACTCAGATGTCCTTTTGGAACCAAAATGTCCACCCACCCTGGACGAGTGTGCCGAAGAGAGAACCTCTGGCCGCAAACTGGATGGTACAAAAGTCTTGCCCGGAGGCACAGACTCTAGCGAAACCGGGGCCACAGTTCTCAAGCTCTCGGTGGGGACAATAAGCCAAGGCTCCTCTTCCTCCTCCGCAGATGACACAATGGAGCGAGAGAGAGCGTCGGCCCGAATGTTCTTCTCCCCAGAAAGAAAATGGAGGGTGAAATGAAACCGGGAGAAGAATAAGGACCATCTGGCCTGGCGAGAATTCAACCGCTGGGCTGTCTGCAGGTACACCAAATTTTTATGG
The DNA here is from genome assembly GCF_032444005.1 of Ranitomeya imitator. Classification (NCBI taxonomy): domain Eukaryota; kingdom Metazoa; phylum Chordata; class Amphibia; order Anura; family Dendrobatidae; genus Ranitomeya; species Ranitomeya imitator. The sequence continues at coordinate 58,809,240 of NC_091288.1, forward strand.
TCTGTGAAGACTTGGAAGGGAAAACGAGCTCCCTCCAAGAGATGTCTCCACTCCGAGAAAGCCAACTTCATGGCTAGCAACTCCCTGTCCCCGATGGAATAATTCCTCTCTGCTGGTGAGAAGGTCTTAGAAAAGAAGAAGCAAGGATGCTTCCGACCTTGAGCATCCTTTTGGAAGAGGACTGCTCCAGCACCAACAGAAGAGGCATCCACCTCCATGATAAATGGCTTATCAACATCGGGGCGATGTAGGATGGGAGCGCTAGCGAAGTGTGACTTTATGGAGTTAAAGGCCTTGGAGGCCTCCTCAGACCACAATTTGGGATTTGCCCCCTTCTTGGTGAGGGCAACCAAGGGAGCTACCAAAGTTGAGAAGTGCGGAATGAACTGGCGATAATAATTAATGAACCCCATAAAGCGCTGCACCGCTTTAAGATAATGGGGTTCCTGCCAGTCCATCACAGCCTGTAGTTTGGCAGGATCCATAGCCAATCCCTGGGCAGAGATGATATAGCCTAGGAAAGGTAAGGACTCCTGCTCGAACATACACTTCTCCAACTTGGCATAGAGGGAGTTTCCCGTAGGAGGTCGAAGACTTTTCAAACATCTCTCCGGTGGGAGTCAATATCTGGAGAGTAGATGAGAATATCATCCAGATAGACTACGACCGAGGTGGAAAGCATATCCCGGAAGATGTCGTTCACAAAGTCTTGGAAAACGGCTGGGGCATTACAGAGCCCGAAGGGCATCACCAGATATTCATAGTGCCCATCCCTGGTGTTAAAAGCCGTCTTCCATTCGTCCCCCTCACGGATGCGAATCAGGTTGTAAGCACCCCGCAGATCTAATTTAGTAAATACCCTTGCTCCCCGAAGCCTATCGAAGAGCTCAGATATCAAGGGCAAAGGATACTTATTCTTAACGGTGATGGCATTAAGACCCCTGTAGTCTATGCATGGACGTAATTCCCCATTCTTCTTCTGCACGAAGAAGAACCCTGCCCCAGCAGGTGACACTGACTTCCTAATGAATCCTCTTGCCAGATTTTCCTGGATGTACTGTGACATTGCCTCCGTCTCCGGGAGAGATAACGGATAGACTCGACCCCGGGGAGGCTCAGCACCAGGCAAGAGATCAATAGGACAGGCATAGGGGCGATGGGGCGGAAGGGTCTCCGCCGCCTCTTTGTTGAACACGTCTGCATAAGACCAATACTGCTTGGGGAGAGAGGATAGATCTGCGGGTACCTCTGTAGTAGCAACCTGAACGCACTCCCTCTGACACCTACCCCCACAAGATTCGCCCCATCCCAGAATTCTGCCTGACGACCACTCGATATGAGGAGAGTGGTACCGTAGCCAAAGTATTCCCAACAGGACCTCATCAATTCCCTCAGGAATGACGAGCAGAGATATAATCTCCTGATGAGATGGCGACATGGACAGAGTAAAAGGGATGGTCTGGTGTGTTATCTGTGAGGGCAGTGTCGACCCATTCACCACTCGTACCGTTACTGGTTGAGCTAGCATAACCAGGGGTATTGCGTGACGTTGGGCGAAGGCAGAAGACATAAAATTGCCCTCCGCCCCAGAATCCACGCAGAGCTCTACCTAGTGGGAGAATGAGCCTATAATAATTGTCCCCTTAAAGGACAATTTAGAGGCAAACGTCGCCGTGTCTAGTGTACCTCCACCTACTACCACTAGACGCTGACGTTTCCTCGACCGCTGAGGACATCTGGTGGCTAGATGTCCTGACTGCTGGCAAACATGACAGACCTTGAGTGCACAAGCGGTCCGGGACTTAGATCCCGCTTGTGACACTTCCATGGCCTCATGTGACTCAGGAACCAGGACCGGAGATTCCAGAGGTTTGGCGAAGGTAGGAGCCAGCCGAAACCTCTGCCTACACTGGGCTCGCTCTAACCTCCGCTCGTTAAAACGGAGGTCAATTTGAGTGGAGACAGTTATTAACTCCTCCAGTGTGGCAGGAATCTCCCTAGTGGCCAGAGCGTCCTTAACGTGATCAGCCAGGCCCTTCCAATATATGGGGATAAGGGCTTTATCCGACCAGTCCAGCTCAGAAGCTAAAGTGCGGAATTGGACGGCAAAATGACTGACCAAGGACTCACCCTGAGTTAATGCCAGCAGTTGGAGCGCAGTATCAGGTCCTAAAAAGACCTGTTTCAGAGTGCTCAGGAACAGCGGAGCACTCTGCATCACATGATCGCCACGCTCCCACAGCGGCGTAGCCCATTCCAACGCCCTGTCCGACAAGAGACACTATAAATCCCACCTTAGCCCGCTCTGTGGGAAAACGTGCAGCCAGGAGCTCGAGGTGAATAGAGCACTGACTCACGAATCCCCTACAAAATTTGCTATCACCAGAAAATTTTTCTGGCAGCGGGAGACGAGATAATGTCGGAACAGGGGTGGCAATGGACAAGGTTGCTGCAGCCACGCTAGCAGCCTGTACAGCAACTGCGGTAACATCCACAGCTGAGGTTGAGCTCTCGAGAGCCGCCAACCTACCCTCCAGTGGCTGGATATACCGCAAGGATTGCTGTTTGTCCGTCATTACTAGCCAGACCCTGGCGCTAGTATAATGTTAGGGCTAGCGGAACGCACCAAATAATAAGACAGATAGAGTATGGTGCGTTTGCAGCCTGGGGTCCACCGTGCAGAGATGGAACCTGCTGGAAAGTAATGACGGACTATATGGCGGTACAAAGTGAATACACACACGGGTTAACCTCACCCTGTGTGAAGGAAGCGTACCCTGTTGCGTCACAGGACCGCGGTACCGCACCAAAAGCGCAAGCAAGGAGTCTTAGAACTCAATCCCAAGACACAGGATTTAAGTGCATAGAGACCTCATGCGCTCGACACCGCAACTGTGGTGTCAGAGTGACTGAAATAATTATAACAAAGAAGCATGAGAGTGCATGCGGTGCCGCACTGGCGAACGCCACTAACCACCCAGGCTTGGGTCAGGAAAGCGCTGTGAAAGCGCACGGCGCCACACTGGCGGTCACAGCAATTAGAGGCTGTAATGTGTGTAACGTGCTGATGGTTAAGTCGGGCGCTAGGTAGCAATCATCCACCTTCCGCGAGCAGTCATACAGTAGGGAGGGGATTTTAAAGAGCGACTTTCATCCATCGACATACATCCATCAACACACACACATTATCAAGACTATACTAGCGCATGGCCGTGCGGTCATGCGCAGCTTATATAGTTGCAGCACGTTCAGGACCTTCCAATAAAGGACCAATGGGAAGCTGCTACCAAAGTTTTGCCCTTTCAGGACCTTCCTGGAGGACCAATGGGATGTGCTGCAGTACCTGAGCATGTGACCCTCGATCTCCAATGGGAGATCTTGCCCTGGGCATGCTCAGAAAGAGAAAAGCAGGACTTAGCCCCAAAAGCATCTGCTCTCCGCTGCCCAACACTGACTTCAATGGCAGAAGCAGGAAAAGCAGCAGTAACTCTTTGTACAGAGTGAGACTGAGCAAGACGCTGGGACCGACGTCTCTGCTGAGCAGACTCCACTGCGGCTGGAGAAGAATGGGAGACCGCAGCGGAGATGGCTCGAGATTCCCCTTGTGCAGAAGCGGGAACTCGACACCTAACAGTACATCCTAGGTTATGCGTAGGCACACAAATTCGCAACAATGCAGTAGCAACTAATCTGTATTAAGAACTTTTACCGTACTTATCAATGTAAAATGTGAGGGTATTGCACAGAAGCAACCAGTTAGTTCAAGAAATATTTTGTACCGTATTTTGCTTGAGGATAACAGATTTAAGCACTTGCCAAAAGAGAATTGCATGGACCGAGGATGGTCTTTCGTTTCTTAACTGAAATACAAAAGATTAGTTTGTAGTAATAAAAATGCAATCTCAATGTAAAGCCTCTCAGCTTTCTGACACATGATGATTGCATATTGACGGCCCCCCGAAGAAGCCTACGCGAAACGCGCGTAGGGGCTGGCAATCGTCACGTTCACCCCACGACTAACATGGGTAAGGTCCAGTCCTTAACATTCTTTGATACAGCTAGCACATAGAGGCTCATTGAGGGATTTTACAAGTGTGCTTTCATCTTTTGTATACTTACCTTGTGCTCTGAACCTTGGACCTTAAGTCGTATCACATTTTGGGGTGGTACATGACTCTGTTACCTGTACCCTTCACATGAGTTACCTTACATGTACTGTAGATTTTTTAGATGTTTATGTGATTGTATATCTTATAGTACTGTTCAATAAATATTTGTAATTGTATTGATCTATTTGGCAGCGTTTTGACTCCATTCTTTCTAATTGTTCATATTATCTATGGGAGCTTTTTTCTGTCCAGTATAGGACGTAGATGTGGCTCTGATCTTATTAATCATAAAGTGTATGAGCCATAGCTTAAGCCATGCAATACGTAAGAAATGTACATCCTAGGTTATGCGTAGGCACACAAATTCACAACAATGCAGTAGCAACTAATCTGTATTAAGAACTTTTACCGTACTTATCAATGTAAAATGTGAGGGTATTGCACAGAAGCAACCAGTTAGTTCAAGAAATATTTTGTACCGTATTTTGCTTGAGGATAACAGATTTAAGCACCTGCCAAAAGAGAATTGCATGGATCGAGGATCGTCTTTCGTTTCTTAACTGAAATATAGGGATTTTTGTGTACTCACCGTAAAATCCTTTTCTCCGAGCCATTCATTGGGGGACACAGACCATGGGGTGTATGCTGCTGCCACCAGGAGGCTGACACTAAGTAATACAAAGAAAAAGTTAGCTCCTCCCCTGCAGTATACACCCTCCTGCTGGCTCCCAGCTAACCAGTTCGGTGCAAAAGCAGTAGGAGATCAATAACGACATATAAGCGTAAAGCATGTCACATTATATATAAGAGTATAACATATCAAAAGATAAAAACAAAGCATAAGCTAATAACAGGGTGGGAGCTGTGTCCCCCAATGAATGGCTCGGAGAAAAGGATTTTACGGTGAGTACACAAAAATCCCTATTTCTCCTTCGCCTCATTGGGGGACACAGACCATGGGACGTCCCAAAGCAGTCCCTGGGTGGGGACAACATCACTTCAGGCCGTGTAGCCGCTACTTACAAGTGCGCCACCGCGGCCTGCAAAGTCCACCTGCCCAGACTCACATCTGTGGAAGTGAGTGAATTATAGTGCTTCAAGAATGCATGCGGCCTGGAGGAATTCGCAAGCCTGCGGTCGTGCTTGCCGACGTCTGGCGCCTAGAGCCCTCAGACAGGGAGATAGGCTGGCATCTAGCGCGAAAGGACTCCTGGATGGAGAAAAGAATCCACCAGGCTAACGTGCCCGAAGAAAAACGGCTAAACCCTTCCTGCGACCGTCAGGAAGCCTACTTACCATCGAAAAACCCGAGTAAAATGTCCAACCTTTGGAAGGACGTCGTCCTCGATACTTACCCACTCGGAGCACTCGCTTCTTCCAGATTATGGAGAACCCATTCCGCTTTGTGGACTAGAGCCGAAGGAGATGAGAGGACGATGCCCCTGCAACAGTGGAGATATACTACCCCTTGGCAACGAGGGAAGGGGATGGCTAGAGGGCAACCTTGCCTTGAAGGTAATAAGGAAAAAAGATAAAGAACAGAGCGTCGAGATCTGAAGACTCATCAGGAGGACAAGAATGCAGAGAAAGAAGGGGAGAGACCCTCCCTGATAGAAAAGTCTATCCGGATCAGAAAAGGAGTCCACTGTAAGATGCCCAGGACCATTAAGGTCCCACGGATTTAACGGTACGCGGTAGGGAAGAACTACAGGTTGGGGCCTGCAAGAAAGACCATATTTCCAGCTTGAGACAATAAGCCGGAAAAATACTAGTACCGCAAGCGAGAAAAAAAAAATAAAAAACCTGACATGGTCAGTGCGGGTCTCCCGGGATCACTGGGGCCCTACCTGCTTCCGAAAAGGATTCAGACGTAGTGGAAGAGGGGTTATGGAAATTGGTACCATGGAAGAATAGATCATGCACTGCAATGGTCTTGGATCGCGAGGCCAAACCATGAACTGGAGTACATTGGCGTTCAGTTTGGACGCCATCCGAACTACCTCTGGAGTACTCCAGTGAAGGCAGGTCCGATGGAAGATTTCCGAGTGAAGTTCCCACTCACTTGAGGAAAAGCCCGGACGGCTGAATATGTCTGCCGCCCCCAGTGTTCTACTCCAGGGAATGTACTGTTGAGATCACCGAAGATAGAACTCGGCCCATCAGAGAGTGCGAGGTACCTTAGCCATGGCGCTTGACTGAGGGTACTTGCTAGATGGCTAACTTGGGGCACAGCCGAGGCATTATCCAACTGAAGACCCGCCAGAAGGCAGAGGGCCTGCTGAAGGAATAGCCGTACCGTTAGGATCTACAGAGAGATGATCGGGAGAAGAAAACTGGCAATGGTGGAAGAAGTGGCTGAGCGGAGGAACTCCATCCGAAAAAAGAAAGGGCCCTGTCAAAGGTTGTTAGAAGTTTGGGGTCCAGGAATGGAGATACTTTTCATTCCCTCCATTTTGGAACCAAGATCCCTTAGATCTAGACTGTCCTGGCCAATGCTTCCACTGCTGGTTGAGCCTGAAGAAGAGATACGATCCCTTGCTAGTCTCCCGCTCAGAAGATTTGATTGGCCAGCTATACTGTGGAACGAAGTAGATAAGGTCTGGGACCCGGAGACTTTCATTCTCTCCCTTTGGTCAAGCAACCCATGTGGCGGCTAAGGAAGGGTAGAGCGCTGAACCCGAAACCACAAGACGGAACGAACTAGATTTGCTATCCGACCGTCTGTGGAATCTTAATTGATGATACACCGGCCAGGATACTGGTAGGAATACCGCAAGAAATTCTGCCCGGTGAGTCTGCCAAGTGACAGAATGCGGGACTGTAACCAGCAGGTCTCTGCCATCGTCGTGCAGAGAAGAAAATAAGGAAAAACCTCGATCCACCATCTTCTTAACAGGGAAGTGGAGAGGAATCGTCCACTTTCTTGCATCTGATACAAAGGGGGGAAAAACCTCCCTGTTGGGATGCCACAAATGTGGACGCCACATCCCCAGAATTGAGGTTTCCGAGTGGACAGGGCAGGTTGTGGCGATAGACCTGGATGCAGAAGAAGATACATGGAGGCGACACTCCGTGTGTTCGTCTGTTGAAGGTGTGGGGGGAAATCGGAGCCAGGGACCCGTCGCCCATAAAATTCCGACCAGGTATGGTATCCTACTTAGAGGTCTTCCAGTGCATCACCGTCAAATGTTGATGGAGATTTTCTAGAACCTGTACGTTTTTCTAGAATACTTGCGGCCCCTGCTAGCCGACGGCTCCCATTGTAGGAGAGGGAGCATGTGAGTGCTCCAGAGCTCAGTTAGGGTGACCAGCTTAGGATAGATGATGTGCCCTTAAGACCAGTAAATACTGGTCATGCGCCTTTAAGGCTAGGGGTTACTGGCCATGAGCCTTTAAGACCAGGGAATACTGGTCTTGTGCCTTTTGTAAGATGACATACTGTTCATGTGCCTTTAAAAGCAGGGCATGCTGAAATCCAGGAGATAATGGTCATGTGCCCTTAAAACCAGGGTATGCTGGTCATTTGCGTTTAAGACCAGGGCGTACTGGTCCTGAGCCTTTAAGTCCAGGGCATAATGGTCACATGCCTTAAAGACCAGGGCATACTGGTCGTGTGCCTTTAAAAGCCAGGGCATACTGGACATGAGCCTTTAAGACCAGGGCATACTGGTCATGTGCCTTTAAGACCAGGGCATACTGGCTATTGCGTTTAAGACCAGGGGATACTGGTCACGTGCCTTTAAGACCAGGGCATACTGGTCATGTGCCTTGAAAACCAGGACGTACTAGTCATGTGCCTTTAAGACCAGGGCATACTGGTTATTGCGTTTAAGACCAGGGGATACTGGTCACGTGCCTTTAAGACCAGGGCATACTGGTCATGGCCTTGAAAAACCAGGACGTACTAGTCATGTGCCTTTAAGACCAGGGCATACTGGTTATAGTGTTTAAGACCAGGGGATACTGGTCACGTGCCTTTAAGACCAGGGCATACTGGTCATGTGCCTTTAAGACCAGGAAATACTGGTCACGTGCCTTTAAGACAAGGGCATACTGGTCATGTGCCTTTAAGACCAGGGTATACTGGACACGTGTCTTTAAGACCAGGGGATACTGGTCACGAGTCTATAAGACCAGGGCATGCTGGTCACGTGCCTTTAAGACCAGGAATACTGGTCATGAAAGGAATGGTGGAACAAGTGCCTTAAAGACCAGCAAAGCTGGAACAAGTATGCTGGTCATGCTCCTTTAAGACCAGGGATGCTGGTCATGTGCCTTTAAGACGAGGGCATACTTGCCATGTGCCTTTAAGACCAGTGCCTACTGGCCCTGTGCCTTTAAGACCAGGGCATACTGGCCTGATTAAGTACTAAGGAAAAGGAGACCGGCTTCTGGCAGAGCAGAGAATGCTGGGGATGTGACCCTTTTAAAACTAGGGGACCCTTAAGACCAGGGAATGCTGGTCCTGGGTTTAATAAAAAGGCATGGAAAGCTGGGGATGCACCTATGGGCCCAGCGACTACCGGGCAGAGTATTAAATACCAGGGAAAGAGTCACCAGGGAATGAGTCACCAGGGAATGAGTCACCAGAGTCATGAGAGCTTCATTGCTGGGAACTCACAGCTCTCTGTTTGCAAGCCTGCACACTGTACTATACATTCTGTAGTGTGCAGGAGCACCAGAGATTGCAGCCTTAAGTATATAAAAAAACAGGTAAAGCTAGTCCCTTAATGCTGCCGGGATGCGTGCCGGGGGGGGGGAGATATTGGGGCGATTCACCTTACTCAGGTTCTGAGTCCCCCGTCTGGAATAGCGCTGACTTCAGCGCTGAAAAACCGCCGGCCGCAGCCCCCTCCAGAAGAAATAGTGACCGCAATGGAGGAGGAAGAAGATGGCCGCCGAGATCTCGTCTGGAACGAGAAGCGCCTGAATAGGGGGGCGGAGCCGCTAAAAGGAAGCAAGCGGTGGGCGGGGCTTCCCGGGATGCGGCCTAAACAGGGCCGAAGCCGGGGACTAAATTTATGGCTTCGGCCGGCGCGCACCCGCAGACTGAGGAGAAAAGTGCCGCGAAGCTCTGTGGGGACCCAGTCGCTATGGAGCCCTTCTCTGACCGCCGGAAAACCCAAATCTCATGGAGCACTTACCCCAATATGGAGGGGGTGACAGATGCTGCAGGTAGGAGCTGTGCCCGGGTAGATAGGACGGTGCAGGGTTGGGGAGCCTCCATCCACCATCCCTGCAGAAGAGGGGTGGAGAGGAACCGTCTGCCTCCTTCCATCATCCGCTTTTTCAGTGGTGATGCAGTGGGGGCTGCTCGGACGCCACGCTGGAAGGTGCCTCTGTACAGCCGAGGGTAAAATCTGGTGGACAGGGCTGAATGTCCGGCAATAGGCCTGGCTGCAGAAGAGGATACTGAAGGTGAAACTCCAGTGCTCGTCTGATAAGGGAGGGGGGAGATCGGTGCCCTTGAAGGGGCCCGTCGCCCCTAGAATCAGCTCAGGCAGTGGCTTCCCACGTCGCAGGAGAGGATACGGAGAGGTAAAACTCCCGTGCTCGCCTGTTGATGGTTCGAGGAGATCGGAACATGAAAGAATCCGTCGCCCCATTCGACCGTAGTAAAAAGTAAAAAACGGTAAAAAAAAGAGTTTTTTGGGTCTGAATAGCAGACCCGTCCGTGTGCCTCCTACGGACACTAAGCAAGAACTGGTTAGCTGGGAGCCAGCAGGAGGGTGTATACTGCAGGGGAGGAGCTAACTTTTTCTTTGTATTACTTAGTGTCAGCCTCCTGGTGGCAGCAGCATACACCCATGGTCTGTGTCCCCCAATGAGGCGAAGGAGAAACAAAAGATTAGTTTGTAGTAATAAAAATGCAATCTCAATGTAAAGCCTCTCAGCTTTCTGACACATGATGATTGCATATTGTCTACATTCAAAGCTTTGAAAACTTGATAGAATGCTTGATCAATTGCTTACCACCCAGTTGGAATATGACCTGAATTCTTCAATGTCTTCCTAGGAATCCAATAGTCCAGGAACCGCTTCCAGGTAAGTAATAGGATCTTCCTGTTCTACAAAAAAGCAAAACCAAAAAATATATTTGGACAAAAAGGGAAGATTATATCCAAACATTTAAATATTACATTAGTTCTACTTACCTTGATTTGTTTTTTTTTTTAAAAATGTTCAATAAAATCCACACATCTTCTTGAAGGTTCTTCTGATTGAAACTTTTCTTGATGGAAGGTCCAAAGCGACGTCGTAATCCAATATTCAAAAGATGACCCTCTCACAAAAGCAGAAGATCCTTTCCAAGGCTCTTCTATAACATGCATTAGCTATGCCATGGCACGTGCAATGAGCAAAAAGTTATTGCTCATAGCTCTCTGCATGCACATAGTTTCACAACAATGCAGTAAAACAACTCTTTGACAAGAACCTTTTCTGCATTTAACATTGTGAAATGTGTGGGCATTGCATAGGAACAACCAAGCACTTGAACATGATCTTCTTCCAATAAATAGCCTGAGGATACATGTTTCATTGACTCCAAAAAGGGGAATTGCCTGTATCGTGGACGGTCCCTTGTTTCTCTAACGAAAACACAGCAGTTTAGCTTGTAGTAATAAAAATGAAATCTCAATGTAGAGCCTCTGAGCTTTCTGACAAATGATGATTGAATATAATTTACATTCACAGCTTTGCACATGTAATTGAATGGTGGGATAAATACTTACCATCCAACTGAAGCATAACGTGAATTTTAAAATGTTTTTCATTGATTCCAAGAGTCCAGAATTTGCTTCCAGAGAAATAATTTTCTTGCCTACACAAAGCAAAACAAAAAATGTCAGCTAAGACCAATGGAGAAAATACAATACAAAAATTGAAATACTAAATTTGTTCTACTTACTTTGATTTGGTGTCTTCCAAAAATTAAAGAGTAAAGGCCTCACATGTTCTTCAATCTTTTACTAATGGCATCCATTCTTGATAGAAGGTCCAAAATATCCTCAAAATTCAACACTTAGAAGGTGCTCCATTGTCAAGAATGGCAGTATTTTTTCAGCTCTTCTACAAAGTGCATGAGCCATAGCTTAAGCCATGCAATACGTAAGAAATGTACATCCTAGGTTATGCGTAGGCACACAAATTCGCAACAATGCAGTAGCAACTAATCTGTATTAAGAAATTTTACCGTACTTATCAATGTAAAATGTGAGGGTATTGCACAGAAGCAACCAGTTAGTTCAAGAAATATTTCGTACCGTATTTTGCTTGAGGATAACAGATTTAAGCACTTGCCAAAAGAGAATTGCATGGATCGAGGATGGTCTTTCATTTCTTAACTGAAATACAAAAGATTAGTTTGTAGTAAAAAAAATGCAATCTCAATGTAAAGCCTCTCAGCTTTCTGACACATGATGATTGCATATTGTCTACATTCAAAGCTTTGAAAATTTGATAGAATGCTTGATCAATTGCTTACCACCCAGTTGGAATATGACCTGAATTCTTCAATGTCTTCCTAGGAATCCAATAGTCCAGGAACCGCTTCCAGGTAAGTAATAGGATCTTCCTCTAATACAAAAAAGCAAAACCAAAAAATATATTTGGACAAAAAGAGAAGATTATATCCAAACATTTAAATATTACATTAGTTCTACTTACCTTAATTTGTTGTTTTTTAAAAAAAATGTTCAATAAAATCCACACATCTTCTTGAAGGTTCTTCTGATTGAAACTTTTCTTGATGGAAGGTCCAAAGCGACGTTGTAATCCAATATTCAAAAGATGACCCTCTCACAAAAGCAGAAGATCCTTTCCAAAACTCTTCTATAACATGCATTAGCTATGCCATGGCTCATGCAATGAGCAAAAAGTTATTGCTCATAGCTCTGTGCATGCACATAGTTTCACAACAATGCAGTAAAACAACTCTTTGACAAGAACCTTTTCTGCATTTAACATTGTGAAATGTGTGGGCATTGCATAGGAACAACCAAGCACTTGAACATGATCTTCTTCCAATAAATAGCCTGAGGATACATGTTTCATTGACTCCAAAAAGGGGAATTGTGTTGTGAATTCTGTGGCAGAGCTCCCTCCTGTGGTCACAAGTGGTACTTCAGCTGATTCTCTCTGTGAGCTTCCGTTGGTGGAGGAAAGTGGTACTGCGGCTTCTGAGTTTCCTTCCTCAGGTGATGTGGTGAAGTCGTTAGGTGCTGCTCTATTTAACTCCACCTAGTGCCTTGATCCTGGCCTCCAGTCAATGTTCTAGTATTGGACCTGTTTCCTCCTGGATCGTTCCTGTGGCCTGCTCCTCTGCATAGCTAAGTTCTGCTTTGCTATTTTGTTTGCTGTTTTTTCTGTCCAGCTTGTCTATTTGTTTTGCTGGAAGCTCTGGGACGCAGAGGGTGTACCTCCGTGCCATTAGTTCGGTACGGAGGGTCTTTTTGCCCCCTTTGCATGGTTTTTGTAGGGTTTTGTGTTGACCGCAAAGTTACCTTTCCTATCCTCGCTCTGTTCAGAAAGTCGGGCCTCACTTTGCTAAATCTATTTCATCTCTACGTTTGTCTTTTCATCTTAACTCACAGTCATTATATGTGGGGGGTCTGCCTTTTCCTTTGGGGTATTTCTCTGAGGCAAGGTAGGCTTATTTTCTATCTTCAGGCTAGCTAGTTTCTCAGGCTGTGCCGAGTTGCATAGGGAGCGTTAGGCGCAATCCACGGCTGCCTCTAGTGTTGTTGGAGAGGATTAGGGATTGCGGTTAGCAGAGTTCCCACATCTCAGAGCTCGTTCTATGTTTTTGGGTTATTGTCAGGTCACTGTATGTGCTCTGACCTCTATGTCCATTGTGGTACTGAATTACCTTATCATAACAGTACTGGAGGCCAAAAGTACTAATGATTCTCAATAGAGGGAAAAAAGAGGTTCTGAGACCATTTTTTTTTCTCTGCACTGTGTTTTGCCTTTTTTTTCCCCTAGACATTTGGGTGGTTCAGGACACAGGTGTAGCGATGGACATTAAAGGTCTGTCTTCATGTGTGGATCAGCTCACGGCAAGAGTACAAAATATTCAAGACTTTGTGGTTCAGAATTCTATGTTAGAACCAAGAATTCCTATTCCTGATTTGTTTTTTGGAGATAGAACTAAATTTCTGAGTTTCAAAAATAATTGTAAACTATTTCTAGCTTTAAAACCTCGCTCCTCTGGTGACCAAGTTCAACAAGTTAGGATCATTATTTCTTTTTTACGTGGCGACCCTCAGGACTGGGCATTTTCTCTTGCGTCAGGAGATCCTGCATTAAGTAATATCGATGCGTTTTTCCTGGCTCTCGGATTGCTGTACGATGAACCTAATTCAGTGGATCAGGCAGAGAAAAATTTGCTGGCTCTGTGTCAGGGTCAGGATGAGATAGAGGTATATTGTCAGAAATTTAGAAAGTGGTCCGTGCTCACTCAATGGAATGAAGGCGCGCTCGCAGCTATTTTCAGAAAGGGTCTCTCTGAAGCCCATAAGGATGTCATGGTGGGATTTCCTATGCCTGCTGGTCTGAATGAGTCTATGTCTTTGGCCATTCAGATTGGTCGACGCTTGCGTGAGCGTAAATCTGTGCACCATTTGGCGGTATTACCTGAGCTTAAACCTGAGTCTATGCAGTGCAATAGGACTTTGACCAGAGTTGAACGGCAAGAACACAGACGTCTGAATGGGCTGTGTTTCTACTGTGGTGATTCCACTCATGCTATCTCTGATTGTCCTAAGCGCACTAAGCGGTTCGCTAGGTCTGCCACCATTGGTACGGTACAGTCAAAATTTCTTCTGTCCGTTACCTTGATCTGCTCTTTGTCATCGTATTCTGTCATGGCATTTGTGGATTCAGGCGCTGCCCTGAATTTGATGGACTTGGAGTATGCTAGGCGTTGTGGGTTTTTCTTGGAGCCCTTGCAGTGTCCTATTCCATTGAGAGGAATTGATGCTACGCCATTGGCCAAGAATAAGCCTCAGTACTGGACCCAGCTGACCATGTGCATGGCTCCTGCACATCAGGAGGTTATTCGCTTTCTGGTGTTGCATAATCTGCATGATGTGGTCGTGTTGGGGTTGCCATGGCTACAAGTCCATAATCCAGTATTAGATTGGAAATCCATGTCTGTGTCCAGCTGCGGTTGTCAGGGGGTACATGGTGATGTCCCATTTCTGACTATTTCGTCATCCACCCCTTCTGAGGTTCCAGAGTTCTTGTCTGATTACCGGGATGTCTTTGATGAGCCCAAGTCCGATACCCTACCTCCGCATAGGGATTGTGATTGTGCTATCGATTTGATTCCTGGTAGTAAATTCCCAAAAGGTCGACTGTTTAATTTGTCTGTGCCTGAGCACGCCGCTATGCGGAGTTATGTGAAGGAGTCCTTGGAGAAGGGGCATATTCGCCCATCATCGTCGCCATTGGGAGCAGGGTTCTTTTTTGTAGCCAAGAAGGATGGTTTGCTGAGACCTTGTATAGATTACCGACTTCTAAATAAGATCACGGTTAAATTTCAGTACCCCTTACCATTGTTATCTGATTTGTTTGCTCGGATTAAGGGGGCTAGTTGGTTCACCAAGATAGATCTTCGTGGTGCGTATAATCTTGTGCGTATTAAGCGAGGCGATGAATGGAAAACTGCATTTAATACGCCCGAGGGCCATTTTGAGTATCTAGTAATGCCATTCGGACTTGCCAATGCTCCATCAGTGTTTCAGTCCTTTATGCATGACATCTTCCGAGAGTACCTGGATAAATTCCTGATTGTGCACTTGGATGACATTTTGATCTTCTCGGATGATTGGGAGTCTCATGTGAAGCAGGTCAGAACGGTGTTTCAGGTCCTGCGTGCTAATTCTTTGTTTGTGAAGGGATCAAAGTTTCTCTTTGGTGTTCAGAAGGTTTCATTTTTGGGGTTTATCTTTTCCCCTTCTACTATCGAGATGGACCCTGTTAAGGTCCAAGCCATCCATGATTGGACTCAGCCGACATCTCTGAAAAGTCTGCAAAAGTTCCTGGGCTTTGCTAATTTTTATCGTCGCTTCATCTGCAATTTTTCTAGTATTGCTAAACCATTGACCGATTTGACCAAGAAGGGTGCTGATGTGGTCAATTGGTCTTCTGCTGCTGTGGAAGCTTTTCAAGAGTTGAAGCGTCGTTTTTCTTCTGCCCCTGTGTTGTGTCAACCAGATGTTTCGCTTCCATTCCAGGTCGAGGTTGATGCTTCTGAGATTGGAGCAGGGGCTGTTTTGTCGCAGAGAAGTTCTGATTGCTCGGTGATGAAACCATGCGCCTTCTTTTCCAGGAAGTTTTCACCTGCTGAGCGTAATTATGATGTGGGCAATCGAGAATTGCTGGCCATGAAGTGGGCATTCGAGGAGTGGCGTCATTGGCTTGAAGGAGCTAAGCATCGCGCGGTGGTCTTGACTGATCATAAGAACTTGACTTATCTCGAGTCTGCCAAGCGGTTAAATCCTAGACAGGCTCGATGGTCGCTGTTTTTTGCTCGTTTTGACTTTGTGATTTCGTACCTTCCGGGCTCTAAAAATGTGAAGGCGGATGCTCTATCTAGAAGTTTTGTGCCTGACTCTCCGGGTTTGTCTGAGCCGGCGGGTATCCTCAAAGAGGGAGTAATTGTGTCTGCCATCTCCCCTGACTTGCGGCGGGTGCTGCAAAAATTTCAGGCTAATAAACCTGATCGTTGCCCAGCGGAGAAGCTGTTTGTCCCTGATAGGTGGACGAATAAAGTTATCTCTGAGGTTCATTGTTCGGTGTTGGCTGGTCATCCTGGAATCTTTGGTACCAGAGAGTTAGTGGCTAGATCCTTTTGGTGGCCATCTCTGTCGCGGGATGTGCGTTCTTTTGTGCAGTCCTGTGGGATTTGTGCTCGGGCTAAGCCCTGCTGTTCTCGTGCCAGTGGGTTGCTTTTGCCTTGCCGGTCCCGAAGAGGCCTTGGACACATATCTCTATGGATTTTATTTCAGATCTTCCCGTCTCTCAAAAGATGTCAGTCATTTGGGTGGTCTGTGATCGCTTCTCTAAGATGGTCCATTTGGTACCCTTGTCTAAATTACCTTCCTCCTCTGATTTGGTGCCATTGTTTTTCCAGCATGTGGTTCGTTTACATGGCATTCCAGAGAATATCATTTCTGACAGAGGTTCCCAGTTTGTTTCGAGGTTTTGGCGAGCCTTTTGTGGTAGGATGGGCATTGACTTGTCTTTTTCCTCGGCTTTCCATCCTCAGACTAATGGCCAGACCGAACGAACCAATCAGACCTTGGAAAGATATCTGAGATGCTTTGTTTCTGCTGATCAGGATGACTGGGTGTCCTTTTTGCATTTGGCTGAGTTCGCCCTTAATAATCGGGCCAGCTCGGCTACCTTGGTTTTGCCGTTTTTCTGGAACTCTGGGTTCCATCCTCATTTCTCTTCAGGGCAGGTTGAGTCTTCGGACTGTCCTGGTGTGGATACTGTGGTGGACAGGTTGCAGCAGATTTGGACTCATGTAGTGGACAATTTGACCTTGTCCCAGGAGAAGGCTCAACGTTTCGCTAATCGCAG
Organism: Ranitomeya imitator; assembly: GCF_032444005.1. Classification (NCBI taxonomy): domain Eukaryota; kingdom Metazoa; phylum Chordata; class Amphibia; order Anura; family Dendrobatidae; genus Ranitomeya; species Ranitomeya imitator. The sequence goes on from NC_091288.1 coordinate 58,825,940, forward strand.
ACGCTGTGTAGGTCCCCGACTTCGTGTTGGGGATTTGGTTTGGTTATCTTCTCATCATATTCCTATGAAGGTTTCCTCTCCTAAGTTTAAACCTCGTTTCATTGGTCCGTATAGGATTTCTGAGGTTCTTAATCCTGTGTCTTTTTGTCTGACCCTTCCAGATTCTTTTTCCATACATAACGTATTCCATAGGTCATTGTTGCGGAGATACGTGGCACCTATGGTTCCATCTGTTGATCCTCCTGCCCCGGTTTTGGTGGAGGGGGAGTTGGAGTATATTGTGGAGAAGATTTTGGATTCTCGTGTTTCAAGACGGAAACTCCAGTATTTGGTTAAGTGGAAGGGTTATGCTCAGGAAGATAATTCCTGGGTCTTTGCCTCTGATGTCCATGCCCCTGATCTTGTTCGTGCCTTTCATGTGGCTCATCCTGGTCGTCCTGGGGGCTCTGGTGAGGGTTCGGTGACCCCTCCTCAAGGGGGGGGGGTACTGTTGTGAATTCTGTGGCAGAGCTCCCTCCTGTGGTCACAAGTGGTACTTCAGCTGATTCTCTCTGTGAGCTTCTGTTGGTGGAGGAAAGTGGTACTGCGGCTTCTGAGTTTCCTTAATCAGGTGATGTGGTGAAGTCGTTAGGTGCTGCTCTATTTAACTCCACCTAGTGCCTTGATCCTGGCCTCCAGTCAATGTTCTAGTATTGGACCTGTTTCATCCTGGATCGTTCATGTGGCCTGCTGCTCTGCATAGCTAAGTTCTGCTTTGCTATTTTGTTTGCTGTTTTTTCTGTCCAGCTTGTCTATTTGTTTTGCTGGAAGCTCTGGGATGCAGAGGGTGTACCTCCGTGCCGTCATTTCGGTACGGAGGGTCTTTTTGCCCCCTTTGCGTGGTTTTTGTAGGGTTTTGTGTTGACCGCAAAGTTACCTTTCCTATCCTCGCTCTGTTCAGAAAGTTGGGCCTCACTTTGCTAAATCTATTTCATCTCTACGTTTGTCTTTTCATCTTAACTCACAGTGATTATATGTGGGGGCTGCCTTTTCCTTTGGGGTATTTCTCTGAGGCAAGGTAGGCTTATTTTCTATCTTCAGGCTAGCTAGTTTCTCAGGCTGTGCCGAGTTGCATAGGGAGCGTTAGGCGCAATCCATGGCTGCCTCTAGTGTTGTTGGAGAGGATTAGGGATTGCGGTCAGCAGAGTTCCCACGTCTCAGAGCTCGTTCTATGTTTTTGGGTTATTGTCAGGTCACTGTATGTGCTCTGACCTCTATGTCCATTGTGGTACTGAATTACCTTATCATAACAGAATTGCCTGTATCGTGGACGGTCCCTTGTTACTCTAACGAAAACACAGCAGTTTAGCTTGTAGTAATAAAAATGAAATCTCAATGTAGAGCCTCTGAGCTTTCTGACAAATGATGATTGAATATAATTTACATTCACAGCTTTGCACATGTAATTGAATGGTGGGATAAATACTTACCATCCAACTGAAGCATAACGTGAATTTTAAAATGTTTTTCATTGATTCCAAGAGTCCAGAATTTGCTTCCAGAGAAATAATTTTCTTGCCTACACAAAGCAAAACAAAAAATGTCAGCTAAGACCAATGGAGAAAATACAATACAAAAATTGAAATACTAAATTTGTTCTACTTACTTTGATTTGGTGTCTTCCAAAAATTAAAGAGTAAAGGCCTCACATGTTCTTCAATGTTTTACTAATGGCATCCATTCTTGATAGAAGGTCCAAAATATCCTCAAAATTCAACACTTAGAAGGTGCTCCTTTGTTAAGAATGGCAGTATTTTTTCAGCTCTTCTAAAAAGTGCATGAGCCATAGCTTAAGCCATGCAATACGTAAGAAATGTACATCCTAGGTTATGCGTAGGCACACAAATTCGCAACAATGCAGTAGCAACTAATCTGTATTAACAAATTTTACCGTACTTATCAATGTAAAATGTGAGGGTATTGCACAGAAGCAACCAGTTAGTTCAAGAAATATTTCATACCGTATTTTCCTTGAGGATAACAGATTTAAGCACTTGCCAAAAGAGAATTGCATGGATCGAGGATGGTCTTTCGTTTCTTAACTGAAATACAAAAGATTAGTTTGTAGTAATAAAAATGCAATCTCAATTTAAAGCCTCTCAGCTTTCTGACACATGATGATTGCATATTGTCTACATTCAAAAATTTGAAAATTTGATAGAATGTTTGATCAATTGCTTACCACCCAGTTGGAATATGACCTGAATTCTTCAATGTCTTCTTAGGAATCCAATTGTCCAGGAACCGCTTCCAGGTAAGTAATAGGATCTTCCTGTTCTACAAAAAAGCAAATCCAAAAAATATATTTGGACAAAAAGGGAAGATTATATCCAAACATTTAAATATTACATTAGTTCTACTTACCTTGATTTGTTGTTTTTTTTTTAAAAATGTTCAATAAAATCCACACATCTTCTTGAAGGTTCTTCTGATTGAAACTTTTCTTGATGGAAGGTCAAAAGCGACGACATAATCCAATATTCAAAAGATGACCCTTTGACAAAAGCAGATCCTTTCCAAGGTTCTTCTATAACATGCATTAGCTATGCCATGGCTCATGCAATGAGCAAAAAGTTATTGCTCATAGCTCTGTGCATGCACATAGTTTCACAACAATGCAGTAAAACAACTCTTTGACAAGAACCTTTTCTGCATTTAACATTGTGAAATGTGTGGGCATTGCATAGGAACAACCATGCACTTGAACATGATCTTCTTCCAATAAATACCCTGAGGATACATGTTTCATTGACTCCAAAAAGGGGAATTGCCTGTATCGTGGACGGTCCCTTGTTACTCTAACGAAAACACAGCGGTTTAGCTTGTAGTAATAAAAATGAAATCTCAATGTAGAGCCTCTGAGCTTTCTGACAAATGATGATTGAATATAATTTACATTCACAGCTTTGCACATGTAATTGAATGGTGGGATAAATACTTACCATCCAACTGAAGCATAACGTGAATTTTAAAATGTTTTTCATTGATTCCAAGAGTCCAGAATTTGCTTCCAGAGAAATAATTTTCTTGCCTACACAAAGCAAAACAAAAATGTCAGCTAAGACCAATGGAGAAAATACAATACAAAAATTGAAATACTAAATTTGTTCTACTTACTTTGATTTGGTGTCTTCCAAAAATTAAAGAGTAAAGGCCTCACATGTTCTTCAATGTTTTAATAATGGCATCCATTCTTGATAGAAGGTCCAAAATATCCTCAAAATTCAACACTTAGAAGGTGCTCCTTTGTCAAGAATGGCAGTATTTTTTTTAGCTCTTCTACAAAGTGCATGAGCCATAGCTTAAGCCATGCAATACGTAAGAAATGTACATCCTAGGTTATGCATTGGCACACAAATTCGCAACAATGCAGTAGCAACTAATCTGTATTAAGAAATTTTACCGTACTTATCAATGTAAAATGTGAGGGTATTGCACAGAAACAACCAGTTAGTTCAAGAAATATTTCGTACCATATTTTGCTTGAGGATAACAGATTTAAGCACTTGCCAAAAGAGAATTGCATGGATCGAGGATGGTCTTTCGTTTCTTAACTGAAATACAAAAGATTAGTTTGCAGTAATAAAAATGCAATCTCAATGTAAAGCCTCTCAGCTTTCTGACACATGATGATTGCATATTGTCTACATTCAAAGCTTTGAAAATTTGATAGAATGCTTGATCAATTGCTTACCACCCAGTTGGAATATGACCTGAATTCTTCAATGTCTTCCTAGGAATCCAATTGTCCAGGAACCGCTTCCATGTAAGTAATAGGATCTTCCTGTTCTACAAAAAAGCAAAACCAAAAAATATATTTGGACAAAAAGGGAAGATTATATCCAAACATTTAAATATTACATTAGTTCTACTTACCTTGATTTGTTGTTTTTTAAAAAAATGTTCAATAAAATCCACACATCTTCTTGAAGGTTCTTCTGATTGAAACGTTTCTTGATGGAAGGTCCAAAGCGACGTCGTAATCCAATATTCAAAAGATGACTCTTTCACAAAAGCAGAAGATCCTTTCCAAGGTTCTTCTATAACATGCATTAGCTATGCTATGGCTCGTGCAATGAGCAAAAAGGTATTGCTCATTGCATGCACATAGTTTCACAACAATGCAGTAAAACAACTCTTTGACAAGAACCTTTTCTGCATTTATCATTGTGAAATGTGAGGGCATTGCATAGGAACAACCAAGCACTTGAACATGATCTTCTTCCAATAAATAGCCTGAGGATACATGTTTCGTTGACTCCAAAAAGGGGAACTGCCTGTATCGTGGACGGTCCCTTGTTTCTCTAACGAAAACACAGCAGTTTAGCTTGCAGTAATAAAAATGAAATCTCAATATAGAGCCTCTGAGCTTTCTGACAAATGATGATTGAATACAATTTACATTCACAGCTTTGCACATGTAATTGAATGGTGGGATAAATACTTACCATCCAACTGAAGCATAACGTGAATTTTAAAATGTTTTTCATTGATTCCAAGAGTCCAGAATTTGCTTCCAGAGAAATAATTTTCTTGCCTACACAAAGCAAAACAAAAAATGTCAGCTAAGACCAATGGAGAAAATACAATGCAAAAATTTAGATACTAAATTTGTTCTACTTACTTTGATTTGGTGTCTTCCAAAAATTAAAGAGTAAAGGCCTCACATGTGCTTCAATGTTTTACTAATGGCATCCATTCTTGATAAAAGGTCCAAAATATCCTCAAAATTCAACACTTAGAAGGTGCTCCTTTGTCAAGAATGGCAGCATTTTTCAGCTCTTCTACAAAGTACATGAGCCATAGCTTAAGCCATGCAATACGTAAGAAATGTACATCCTAGGTTATGCGTAGGCACACAAATTCGCAACAATGCACTAGCAACTAATCTGTATTAAGAACTTTTACTGTACTTATCAATGTAAAATGTGAGGGTATTGCACAGAAGCAACCAGTTAGTTCAAGAAATATTTCGTACCGTATTTTGCTTGAGGATAACAGATTTAAGCACTTGCCAAAAGAGAATTGCATGGATCGAGGATGGTCTTTCGTTTCTTAACTGAAATACAAAAGATTAGTTTGTAGTAATAAAAATGCAATCTCAATGTAAAGCCTCTCAGCTTTCTGACACATGATGATTGCATATTGTCTACATTCAAAGCTTTGAAAATTTGATAGAATGCTTGATCAATTGCTTACCACCCAGTTGGAATATGACCTGAATTCTTCAATGTCTTCCTAGGAATCCAATAGTCCAGGAACCGCTTCCAGGTAAGTAATAGGATCTTCCTGTTCTACAAAAAAGCAAAACCAATAAATATATTTGGACAAAAAGGGAAGATTATATCCAAACATTTTACATTAGTTCTACTTACCTTGATTTGTTTTTTTTTTTTTAAATGTTCAATAAAATCCACACATCTTCTTGAAGGTTCTTTTGAATGAAACTTTTCTTGATGGAAGGTCCAAAGCGACATCGTAATCCAATATTCAAAAGATAACCCTTTGACAAAAGCAGATCCTTTCCAAGGTTCTTCTATAACATGCATTAGCTATGCCATGGCTCATGCAATGAGCAAAAAGTTATTGCTCATAGCTCTGTGCGTGCACATAGTTTCACAACAATGCAGTAAAACAACTCTTTGACAAGAACCTTTTCTGCATTTAACATTGTGAAATGTGTGGGCATTGCATAGGAACAACCAAGCACTTGAACATGATCTTCTTCCAATAAATAGCCTGAGGATACATGTTTCATTGACTCCAAAAAGGGGAATTGCCTGTATCGTGGACGGTCCCTTGTTACTCTAACGAAAACACAGCAGTTTAGCTTGTAGTAATAAAAATGAAATCTCAATGTAGAGCCTCTGAGCTTTCTGACAAATGATGATTGAATATAATTTACATTCACAGCTTTGCACATGTAATTGAATGGTGGGATAAATACTTACCATCCAACTGAAGCATAACGTGAATTTTAAAATGTTTTTCATTGATTCCAAGAGTCCAGAATTTGCTTCCAGAGAAATAATTTTCTTGCCCACACAAAGCAAAACAAAAATGTCAGCTAAGACCAATGGAGAAAATACAATACAAAAATTGAAATACTAAATTTGTTCTACTTACTTTGATTTGGTGTCTTCCAATAATTAAAGAGTAAAGGCCTCACATGTTCTTCAATCTTTTACTAATGGCATCCATTCTTGATAGAAGGTCCAAAATATCCTCAAAATTCAACACTTAGAAGGTGCTCCTTTGTCAAGAATGGCAGTATTTTTTCAGCTCTTCTACAAAGTGCATGAGCCATAGCTTAAGCCATGCAATACGTAAGAAATGTACATCCCAGGTTATGCGTTGGCACACAAATTCGCAACAATGCAGTAGCAACTAATCTGTATTAAGAACTTTTACCGTACTTATCAATGTAAAATGTGAGGGTATTGCACAGAAGCAACCAGTTAGTTCAAGAAATATTTCGTACCGTATTTTGCTTGAGGATAACAGATTTAAGCACTTGCCAAAAGAGAATTGCATGGATCGAGGATGGTCTTTCGTTTCTTAACTGAAATACAAAAGATTAGTTTGTAGTAATAAAAATGCAATCTCAATGTAAAGCCTCTCAGCTTTCTGACACATGATGATTGCATATTGTCTACATTCAAAGCTTTGAAAATTTGATAGAATGCTTGATCAATTGCTTACCACCCAGTTGGAATATGACCTGAATTCTTCAATGTCTTCCTAGGAATCCAATTGTCCAGGAACCGCTTCCAGGTAAGTAATAGGATCTTCCTGTTCTACAAAAAAGCAAAACCAAAAAATATATTTGGACAAAAAGGGAAGATTATATCCAAACATTTAAATATTACATTAGTTCTACTTACCTTGATTTGTTGTTTTTTTTTTTAAATGTTCAATAAAATCCACACATCTTCTTGAAGGTTCTTCTGATTGAAACTTTTCTTGATGGAAGGTCCAAAGCGACATCGTAATCCAATATTCCAAAGATAACCCTTTGACAAAAGCAGATCCTTTCCAAGGTTCTTCTATAACATGCATTATCTATGCCATGGCTCATGCAATGAGCAAAAAGTTATTGCTCATAGCTCTGTGCGTGCACATAGTTTCACAACAATGCAGTAAAACAACTCTTTGACAAGAACCTTTTCTGCATTTAACATTGTGAAATGTGTGGGCATTGCATAGGAACAACCATGCACTTGAACATGATCTTCCTCCAATAAATAGCCTGAGGATACATGTTTCATTGACTCGAAAAAGGGGAATTGCCTGTATCGTGGACGGTCCCTTGTTACTCTAACGAAAACACAGCAGTTTAGCTTGTAGTAATAAAAATGAAATCTCAATGTAGAGCCTCTGAGCTTTCTGACAAATGATGATTGAATATAATTTACATTCACAGCTTTGCACATGTAATTGAATGGTGGGATAAATACTTACCATCCAACTGAAGCATAACGTGAATTTTAAAATGTTTTTCATTGATTCCAAGAGTCCAGAATTTGCTTCCAGAGAAATAATTTTCTTCCCTACACAAAGCAAAACAAAAATGTCAGCTAAGACCAATGGAGAAAATACAATACAAAAATTGAAATACTAAATTTGTTCTACTTACTTTGATTTGGTGTCTTCCAAAAATTAAAGAGTAAAGGCCTCACATGTTCTTCAATGTTTTACTAATGGCATCCATTCTTGATAGAAGGTCCAAAATATCCTCAAAATTCAACACTTAGAAGGTGCTCCTTTGTCAAGAATGGCAGTATTTTTTCAGCTCTTCTAGAAAGTGCATGAGCCATAGCTTAAGCCATGCAATAAGTAAGAAATGTACATCCTAGGTTATGCGTAGGCACACAAATTCGCAACAATGCAGTAGCAACTAATCTGTATTAAGAACTTTTACCGTTCTTATCAATGTAAAATGTGAGGGTATTGCACAGAAACAACCAGTTAGTTCAAGAAATATTTCGTACCGTATTTTGCTTGAGGATAACAGATTTAAGCACTTGCCAAAAGAGAATTGCATGGATCGAGGATGGTCTTTCGTTTCTTAACTGAAATACAAAAGATTAGTTTGCAGTAATAAAAATGCAATCTCAATGTAAAGCCTCTCAGCTTTCTGACACATGATGATTGAATATTGTCTACATTCAAAGCTTTGAAAATTTGATAGAATGCTTGATCAATTGCTTACTACCCAGTTGGAATATGACGTGAATTCTTCAATGTCTTCCTAGGAATCCAATTGTCCAGGAACCGCTTCCAGGTAAGTAATAGGATCTTCCTGTTCTACAAAAAAGCAAAACCAAAAAATATATTTGGACAAAAAGGGAAGATTATATCCAAACATTTAAATATTACATTAGTTCTACTTACCTTGATTTGTTGTATTTTTTTTTTTAAATGTTCAATAAAATCCACACATCTTCTTGAAGGATCTTCTGATTGAAACTTTTCTTGATGGAAGATCAAAAGCGACGACATAATCCAATATTCAAAAGATGACCCTTTGACAAAAGCAGATCCTTTCCAAGGTTTTTCTATAACATGCATTAGCTATGCCATGGCTCATGCAATGAGCAAAAAGTTATTGCTCATAGCTCTCTGCATGCACATAGTTTCACAACAATGCAGTAAAACAACTCTTTGACAAGAACCTTTTCTGCATTTAACATTGTGAAATGTGTGGGCATTGCATAGGAACAACCAAGCACTTGAACATGATCTTCTTCCAATAAATAGCCTGAGGATACATGTTTCATTGACTCCAAAAAGGGGAATTGCCTGTATCGTGGACGGTCCCTTGTTTCTCTAACGAAAACACAGCAGTTTAGCTTGTAGTAATAAAAATGAAATCTCAATGTAGAGCCTCTGAGCTTTCTGACAAATGATGATTGAATATAATTTACATTCACAGCTTTGCACATGTAATTGAATGGTGGGATAAATACTTACCATCCAACTGAAGCATAACGTGAATTTTAAAATGTTTTTCATTGATTCCAAGAGTCCAGAATTTGCTTCCAGAGAAATAATTTTCTTGCCTACACAAAGCAAAACAAAAAATGTCAGCTAAGACCAATGGAGAAAATACAATACAAAAATTGAAATACTAAATTTGTTCTACTTACTTTGATTTGGTGTCTTCCAAAAATTAAAGAGTAAAGGCCTCACATGTTTTACTAATGGCATCCATTCTTGATAGAAGGTCCAAAATATCCTCAAAATTACACACTTAGAAGGTGCTCCTTTGTCAAGAATGGCAGTATTTTTTCAGCTCTTCTACAAAGTGCATGAGCCATAGCTTAAGCCATGCAATACGTAAGAAATGTACATCCTAGGTTATGCGTAGGCACACAAATTCGCAACAATGCAGTAGCAACTAATCTGTATTAAGAAATTTTACCGTACTTATCAATGTAAAATGTGAGGGTATTGCACAGAAGCAACCAGTTAGTTCAAGACATATTTCGTACTGTATTTTGCTTGAGGATAACAGATTTAAGCACTTGCCAAAAGAGAATTGCATGGATCGAGGATGGTCTTTCGTTTCTTAACTGAAATACAAAAGATTAGTTTGTAGTAAAAAAAAAATGCAATCTCAATGTAAAGCATCTCAGCTTTCTGACACATGATGATTGCATATTGTCTACATTCAAAGATTTGAAAATTTGATAGAATGCTTGATCAATTGCTTACCACCCAGTTGGAATATGACCTGAATTCTTCAATGTCTTCCTAGGAATCCAATTGTCCAGGAACCGCTTCCAGGTAAGTAATAGGATCTTCCTCTTCTACAAAAAAGCAAAACCAAAAAATATATTTGGACAAAAAGGGAAGATTATATCCAAACATTTAAATATTACATTAGTTCTACTTACCTTGATTTGTTGTTTTTTAAAAAAATGTTCAATAAAATCCACACATCTTCTTGAAGGTTCTTCTGATTGAAACTTTTCTTGATGGAAGGTCCAAAGCGACGTCGTAATCCAATATTCAAAAGATGACTCTTTCACAAAAGCAGAAGATCCTTTCCAAGGTTCTTCTATAACATGCATTAGCTATGCTATGGCTCGTGCAATGAGCAAAAAGTTATTGCTCATTGCTCTGTGCATGCACATAGTTTCACAACAATGCAGTAAAACAACTCTTTGACAAGAACCTTTTCTGCATTTATCATTGTGAAATGTGAGGGCATTAAATAGGAACAACCAAGCACTTGAACATGATCTTCTTCCAATAAATAGCCTGAGGATACATGTTTCGTTGACTCCAAAATAGGGATTTTTGTGTACTCACCGTAAAATCCTTTTCTCCGAGCCATTCATTGGGGGACACAGCCCATGGGTGTATGCTGCTGCCACCAGGAGGCTGACACTAAGTAATACAAAGAAAAAGTTAGCTCCTCCCCTGCAGTATACACCCTCCTGCTGGCTCCCAGCTAACCAGTTCGGTGCAAAAGCAGTAGGAGATCAATAACGACATATAAGCGTAAAGCATGTCACATTATATATAAGAGTATAACATATCAAAAGATAAAAACAAAGCATAAGCTAATAACTGGGTGGGAGCTGTGTCCCCCAATGAATGGCTCAGAGAAAAGGATTTTACGGTGAGTACACAAAAATCCCTATTTCTCCTTCGCCTCATTGGGGGACACAGACCATGGGACGTCCCAAAGCAGTCCCTGGGTGGGGACAACATCACTTCAGGCCGTGTAGCCGCTACTTACAAGTGCACCACCGCGGCCTGCAAAGTCCACCTGCCCAGACTCACATCTGTGGAAGTGAGTGAATTATAGTGCTTCAAGAATGCATGCGGCCTGGAGGAATTCGCAAGCCTGCGGTCGTGCTTGCCGACGTCTGGCGCCTAGAGCCCTCAGACAGGGAGATAGGCTGGCATCTAGCGCGAAAGGACTCCTGGATGGAGAAAAGAATCCACCAGGCTAACGTGCCCGAAGAAAAACGGCTAAACCCTTCCTGCGACCGTCAGGAAGCCTACTTACCATCGAAAAACCCGAGTAAAATGTCCAACCTTTGGAAGGACGTCGTCCTCAATACGTACCCACTCGGAGCACTCGCTTCTTCCAGATTATGGAGAACCCATTCCGCTTTGTGGACTAGAGCCGAAGGAGATGAGAGGACGATGCCCCTGCAACAGTGGAGATATAATACCCCTTGGCAACGAGGGAAGGGGATGGCTAGAGGGCAACCTTGCCTTGAAGGTAATAAGGAAAAAAGATAAAGAACAGAGCGTCGAGATCTGAAGACTCATCAGGATGACAAGAACGCAGAGAAAGAAGGGGAGAGACCCTCCCTGATAGAAAAGTCTATCCGGATCAGAAAAGGAGTCCACTGTAAGATGCCCAGGACCATTAAGGTCCCACGGATTTAACGGTATGCGGTAGGGAAGAACTACAGGTTGGGGCCTGCAAGAAAGACCATATTTCCAGCTTGAGACAATAAGCCGGAAAAATACTAATACTACAAGCGAGAAAAAAAAAAAACCTGACATGGTCAGTGCGGGTCTCCCGGGATCACTGGGGCCCTACCCGCTTCCGAAAAGGATTCAGACGTAGTGGAAGAGGGGTTATGGAAATTGGTACCATGGAAGAATAGATCATGCACTGCAATGGTCTTGGATCACGAGGCCAAACCATGAACTGGAGTACATTGGCGTTCAGTTTGGACGCCATCCGAACTACCTCTGGAGTACCCCAATGAAGGCAGGTCCGATGGAAGATTTCCGAGTGAAGTTCCCACTCACTTGAGGAAAAGCCCGGACGGCTGAATATGCCTGCCGCCCCCAGTGTTCTACTCCAGGGAATGTACTGTTGAGATCACCGAAGATAGAACTCGGCCCATCAGAGAGTGCGAGGTACCTTAGCCATGGCGCTTGACTGAGGGTACTTGCTAGATGGCTAACTTGGGGCACAGCCGAGGCATTATCCAACTGAAGACCCGCCAGAAGGCAGAGGGCCTGCTGAAAGAATAGCCGTACCGTTCGGATCTACAGAGAGATGATCGGGAGAAGAAAACTGGCAATGGTATCTCCCAATAGCCCTTGGGCCAGGAGAAGGCTCTGGAAGAGAAAGGAGCTCAGAGACTACCCTTTGAGAGCCTGATTGACTTGCAGAAAACGAGCGCAGCGAAGGAAACTGCTTCCGTAGATGTCCTTTCCCTCAGAACCCTCCTAGCGAATTGAAAGAACCGAGGGAATGAGAGATCGAGTGCGCAAGCTCCCTGTAGAAGGGCCACGACCTAGACCCGAGAGAGAATAACCATCCTTCTTGGGCAGGATCATCCTCAGAGAGGATCTGCTGGGCTGAGAATGAGGAAAAAAAACTTGTCTAAGTTTAGCTGCTAGCCCAATAGAGAGGTAATTGCAAGTGATATGGACGACTCAGCGTAGTCCTAGGAGAGCGGCTACAAAGTCGACCAAATAGGGCAGGACGACCATGCTTCTAAGGTGCAAGAAGAACATGACAACCGCCATGACCCTTGCGACCACTCTGGTGTGGTAGCCAGGCAGAAGGGCCAGGTCGTGAAAATACTGTTCGCGAATGGAAAGGCGAAGAGATTATAGTAGAGAGGAGAAATAGGTATGTGAGGGTAAGAATCCCGAATGACGATGGATGCCAGAAAACAACCACGTTTCTCTGTTGAAGAAGTGGCTGAGCGGAGGAACTCCATCCGAAAAAAGAAAGGGCCCTGTCAAAGGTTGTTAGAAGTTTGGGGTCCAGGAATGGAGATACTTTTCATTCCCTCCATTTTGGAACCAAGATCCCTTAGATCTAGACTGTCCTGGCCAATGCTTCCACTGCTGGTTGAGCCTGAAGAAGAGATACGATCCCTTGCTAGTCTCCCGCTCAGAAGATTTGATTGGCCAGCTATACTGTGGAACGAAGTAGATAAGGTCTGGGACCCGGAGACTTTCATTCTCTCCCTTTGGTCAAGCAACCCATGTGGCGGCTAAGGAAGGGTAGAGCGCTGAACCCGAAACCACAAGACGGAACGAACTAGATTTGCTATCCGACCGTCTGTGGAATCTTAATTGATGATACACCGGCCAGGATACTGGTAGGAATACCGCAAGAAATTCTGCCCGGCGAGTCTGCCAAGTGACAGAATACGGGACTGTAACCAGCAGGTCACTGCCATCGTCGTGCAGAGAAGAAAATAAGGAAAAACCTCGATCCACCATCTTCTTAACAGGGAAGTGGAGAGGAATCGTCCACTTTCTTGCATCTGATACAAAGGGGGGAAAAACCTCCCTGTTGGGACGCCACAAATGTGGACGCCACATCCCCAGAATTGAGGTTTCCGAGTGGACAGGCAGGTTGTGGCGATAGACCTGGATGCAGAAGAAGATACATGGAGGCGACACTCCGTGTGCTCGTCTGTTGAAGGTGTGGGGGGAAATCGGAGCCAGGGACCCGTCGCCCATAAAATTCCGACCAGGTATGGTATCCTACTTAGAGGTCTTCCAGTGCATCACCGTCAAATGTTGATGGAGATTTTCTAGAACCTGTACGTTTTTCTAGAATACTTGCGGCCCCTGCTAGCCGACGGCTCCCATTGTAGGAGAGGGAGCATGTGAGTGCTCCAGAGCTCAGTTAGGGTGATCAGCTTAGGATAGATGATGTGCCCTTAAGACCAGTAAATACTGGTCATGCGCCTTTAAGGCTAGGGGTTACTGGCCATGAGCCTTTAAGACCAGGGAATACTGGTCTTGTGCCTTTTGTAAGATGACATACTGTTCATGTGCCTTTAAAAGCAGGGCATGCTGAAATCCAGGAGATAATGGTCATGTGCCCTTAAAACCAGGGTATGCTGATCATTTGCGTTTAAGACCAGGGCGTACTGGTCCTGAGCCTTTAAGTCCAGGGCATAATGGTCACGTGCCTTAAAGACCAGGGCATACTGGTCGTGTGCCTTTAAAAGCCAGGGCATACTGGACATGAGCCTTTAAGACCAGGGCATACTGGTCATGTGCCTTGAAAACCAGGACGTACTAGTCATGTGCCTTTAAGACCAGGGCATACTGGTTATTGCGTTTAAGACCAGGGGATACTGGTCACGTGCCTTTAAGACCAGGGCATACTGGTCATGGCCTTGAAAAACCAGGACGTACTAGTCATGTGCCTTTAAGACCAGGGCATACTGGTCATGTGCCTTTAAGACCAGGGTATACTGGACACGTGCCTTTAAGACCAGGGCATACTGGTCATGTGCCTTTAAGACCAGGAAATACTGGTCACGTGCCTTTAAGACAAGGGCATACTGGTCATGTGCCTTTAAGACCAGGGTATACTGGACACGTGTCTTTAGGACCAGGGGATACTGGTCACGAGTCTATAAGACCAGGGCATGCTGGTCACGTGCCTTTAAGACCAGGAATACTGGTCATGAAAGGAATGTTGGAACAAGTGCCTTAAAGACCAGCAAAGCTGGTAATGTGCCTTTAAGAACAAGTATGCTGGTCATGCTCCTTTAAGACCAGGGATGCTGGTCATGTGCCTTTAAGACAAGGGCATACTTGCCATGTGCCTTTAAGACCAGTGCCTACTGGCCCTGTGCCTTTAAGACCAGGGCATACTGGCCTGATTAAGTACTAAGGAAAAGGAGACCGGCTTCTGGCAGAGCAGAGAATGCTGGGGATGTGACCCTTTTAAAACTAGGGGACCCTTAAGACCAGGGAATGCTGGTCCTGGGTTTAATAAAAAGGCATGGAAAGCTGGGGATGCACCTATGGGCCCAGCGACTACCGGGCAGAGTATTAAATACCAGGGAATGAGTCACCAGGGAATGAGTCACCAGGGAATGAGTCACCAGGGAATGAGTCATGAGAGCTTCATTGCTGGGAACTCACAGCTCTCTGTTTGCAAGCCTGCACACTGTACTATACATTCTGTAGTGTGCAGGAGCACCAGAGATTGCAGCCTTAAGTATATAAAAAAAAAAAAAAATAAACAGGGAAAGCTAGTCCCTTAATGCTGCCGGGATGCGTGCCGGGGGGGAGGGGGAAATATTGGGGCGATTCACCTTACTCAGGTTCTGAGTCCCCCGTCTGGAATAGCGCTGACTTCAGCGCTGAAAAAACCGCCGGCCTCAGCCCCCTCCAGAAGAAATAGTGACCGCAATGGAGGAGGAAGAAGATGGCCGCCGAGATCTCGTCTGGAACGAGAAGCGCCTGAATAGGGGGGCGGAGCAGCTAGAAGGAAGCAAGCGGTGGGCGGGGCTTCCCGGGATGCGGCCTAAACAGGGCCGAAGCCGGGGACTAAATTTATGGCTTCGGCCGGCGCGCACCCGCAGACTGAGGAGAAAAGCCTACGGACACTAAGCAAGAACTGGTTAGCTGGGAGCCAGCAGGAGGGTGTATACTGCAGGGGAGGAGCTAACTTTTTCTTTGTATTACTTAGTGTCAGCCTCCTGGTGGCAGCAGCATACACCCATGGTCTGTGTCCCCCAATGAGGCGAAGGAGAAAAGGGGAACTGCCTGTATCGTGGATGGTCCCTTGTTTCTGTAACTAAAACACAGCAGTTTAGCTTGTAGTAATAAAAATGAAATCTCAATGTAGAGCCTCTGAGCTTTCTGACAAATGATGATTGAATACAATTTACATTCACAGCTTTGCACATGTAATTGAATGGTGGGATAAATACTTACCATCCAACTGAAGCATAACGTGAATTTTAAAATGTTTTTCCTTGATTCCAAGAGTCCAGAATTTGCTTCCAGAGAAATAATTTTCTTGCCTACACAAAGCAAAACAAAAAATGTCAGCTAAGACCAATGGAGAAAATACAATGCAAAAATTTAGATACTAAATTTGTTCTACTTACTTTGATTTGGTGTCTTCCAAAAATTAAAGAGTAAAGGCCTCACATGTGCTTCAATGTTTTACTAATGGCATCCATTCTTGATAAAAGGTCCAAAATATCCTCAAAATTCAACACTTAGAAGGTGCTCCTTTGTCAAGAATGGCAGTATTTTTCAGCTCTTCTACAAAGTACATGAGCCATAGCTTAAGCCATGCAATACGTAAGAAATGTACATCCTAGGTTATGCGTAGGCACACAAATTCGCAACAATGCACTAGCAACTAATCTGTATTAAGAACTTTTACTGTACTTATCAATGTAAAATGTGAGGGTATTGCACAGAAGCAACCAGTTAGTTCAAGAAATATTTCGTACCGTATTTTGCTTGAGGATAACAGATTTAAGCACTTGCCAAAAGAGAATTGCATGGATCGAGGATGGTCTTTCGTTTCTTAACTGAAATACAAAATACAAAGCCTCTCAGCTTTCTGACACATGATGATTGCATATTGTCTACATTCAAAGCTTTGAAAATTTGATAGAATGCTTGATCAATTGCTTACCACCCAGTTGGAATATGACCTGAATTCTTCAATGTCTTCCTAGGAATCCAATAGTCCAGGAACCGCTTCCAGGTAAGTAATAGGATCTTCCTGTTCTACAAAAAAGCAAAACCAAAAAATATATTTGGACAAAAAGGGAAGATTATATCCAAACATTTAAATATTACATTAGTTCTACTTACCTTGATTTGATTTTTTTAAAAAAATGTTCAAAAAAATCCACACATCTTCTTGAAGGTTCTTCTGATTGAAACTTTTCTTGATGGAAGGTCAAAAGCGACGTCGTAATCCAATATTCAAAAGAAAACCCTTTGACAAAAGCAGATCCTGTCCAAGGTTCTTCTATAACATGCATTAGCTATGCCATGGCTTATGCAATTAGCAAAAAGTTATTGCTCATAGCTCTGTGCATGCACATAGTTTCACAACAATGCAGTAAAACAACTCTTTGACAAGAATCTTTTCTGCATTTAACATTGTGAAATGTGTGGGCATTGCATAGGAACAACCAAGCACTTGAACATGATCTTCTTCCAATAAATAGCCTGAGGATGCATGTTTCATTGACTCCAAAAAGGGGAATTGCCTGTATCGTGGACGGTCCCTTGTTTTTCTAACGAAAAGACAGCAGTTTAGCTTGTAGTAATAAAAATGAAATCTCAATTTAGAGCCTCTGAGCTTTCTGACAAATAATGATTGAATATAATTTACATTCACAGCTTTGCACATGTAATTGAATGGTGGGATAAATACTTACCATCCAACTGAAGCATAACGTGAATTTTAAAATGTTTTTCATTGATTCCAAGAGTCCAGAATTTGCTTCCAGAGAAATAATTTTCTTGCCTACAGAAAGCAAAACAAAAAATGTCAGCTAAGACCAATGGAGAAAATACAATGCAAAAATTGAAATAATAAATTTGTTCTACTTACTTTGATTTGGTTTCTTCCAAAAATTAAAGAGTAAAGGCCTCACATGTTCTTCAATGTTTTAATAATGGCATCCATTCTTGATAGAAGGTCCAAAATATCCTCAAAATTCAACACTTAGAAGGTGCTCCTTTGTCAAGAATGGCAGTATTTTTTCAGCTCTTCTACAAAGTGCATGAGCCATAGCTTAAGCCATGCAATACGTAAGAAATGTACATCCTAGGTTATGCGTAGGCACACAAATTCGCAACAATGCAGTAGCAACTAATCTGTATTAAGAACTTTTACCGTACTTATCAATGTAAAATGTGAGGGTATTGCACAGAAGCAACCATGTTGTGAATTCAGCTTTTGGGCTCCCTCCGGTGGTTGTAGAGGGTAATGCAGTTGTGCCTGGACTGCAGGAGTGGACAGGTGTATCTACTAATTGCAAAACTGACTGGGGTTTATAGCTTTGCAGGATCCTTTTGTCAGTGCCAGTTGTTCATTGTTCTTGAAGGATTCACTTCCCTGCTGGTCTCTCCAGTTTGCTGTGCTTTTCTACAAAGATAAGTCCTGGCTTGGTTTTTGCTGTCCACCTGCTGTGGACCTTATAGTTCTGTGCATATTCAATTTTTTGTCTTGTCCAGTTTTGTCTGTGAAGGATTTTTGCAGCCTAGCTATTTCTCTGGAGATGCAGATATACCCCCCATGACTTTAGTCAGATGTGGTGATCCGTATTTTCTGCGGTGGATATTTTCTAGTGTTTTTTTACTGACCGCATAGTCTCTGTTCTATTCTTTCTTTTTAGCTAGTATGGCCTCCTATGCTAAAATCTGATTTCATATCTGCGTATGTTATTTCCCTCTCCTCTCACAGTCAATATTTGTGGGGGGCTATCTATCCTTTGGGGATTTTCTCTGAGGCAAGATAGGTTTCCTGTTTCTGTCTTTAGGGGTAGTTAGATCTTAGGCTGTGCCGAGGGGTCTAGGGAGTGTTAGGTACCCCCCACGGCTACTTCTAGTTGCACTGCTAGGTTCAGGGTTTGCGGTCAGTACAGGGACCACCTTCTCCAGAGTCCGTCTCATGCTGCTCCTAGGTCACCAGATCATAACACAACCAGTTAGTTCAAGAAATATTTCGTACCGTATTTTGCTTGAGGATAACAGATTTAAGCACTTGCCAAAAGAGAATTGCATTGATCGAGGATGGTCTTTCGTTTCTTAACTGAAATACAAAAGATTAGTTTGTAGTAACAAAAATGCAATCTCAATGTAAAGCCTCTCAGCTTTCTGACACATGATGATTGCATATTGTCTACATTCAAAGCTTTGAAAATTTGATAGAATGCTTGATCAACTGCTTGATCTCTAATGAAAACACAGCAGTTTAGCTTGTAGTAATAAAACAGGATTTTTGGTTGCTTACCGTAAAATCTGTTTCTTGAAGCCTCCATTGGGGGACACAGGAACCATGGGTGTATGCTGCTGCCACTAGGAGGCTGACACTATGCAAATAACAAAATTAGCTCCTCCTCTGCAGTGTACACCCCACCGACTGGCATTAAACTCTTCAGTTAGTGAGAAAGCAGTAGGAGAAAGAACAAGGTTGAAAAACCATAACCACAAACTTGAGAACTGTAAACGTGAGAACAGTCAGAGAACATATAACAAAAACATTGGGAGGGTGCTGTGTCCCCCAATGGAGGCTTCAAGAAACAGATTTTACGGTAAGCAACCAAAAATCCTGTTTTCTTTATCGCCTCTCATTGGGGGACACAGGAACCATGGGACGTCCCAAAGCAGTCCCAAGGGCGGGAAAAACAGACTTCCATCAGGTCAGAGGACTCACCACTGCCGCCTGCAGGATCCTTCTGCCTAGGCTGGCGTCCGCCGATGCGTAGGTATGGACCTTGTAAAATTTGGCGAACGTGTGGATGGAAGACCAAGTTGCCGCTTTGCACAGCTGTAGGGCGGAAGCCCTGTGGTGCACCGCCCAGGAGGCGCCGACTGCCCGGGTAGAGTGAGCCTTAATCCCAGGAGGGGGCACTCTGTTCTTGACCCGGTAAGCCTCCAAGATTGCCATTCTGATCCATCGAGCAATAGTCGCTTTAGAAGCCGGCTGGCCTCTGCGCGTGCCATCAGGAATGACGAAAAAGGAATCCGTCTTCCGGAAAGTGGACGTTCTGTCCAGATAGATCCTCACAGCCCTGACAAGATCCAGCTTGTTCAATGATCGCTCCAGAGGATGAGTCGGAGCAGGACAAAAGGAAGGTAGAACGATGTCCTCGTTGAGGTGGAAGGTGGAAACCACCTTAGGAAGAAAAGAAGGAGGGGGCCGGAAGACCACCTTGTCCTGGTGAATGACCAAAAACGGAGGACGGCAAGACAGGGCCGCCAGCTCGGAAACGCGGCGAATGGACGTGATGGCCACAAGAAAGGCTACCTTCCATGATAAAACTGATAGAGGAATCTCCCTAAGAGGTTCAAAGGGAGAAACCTTCAGAACGTCCAGTACCAGGTTTAGGTCCCATGCCTCCACAGGGGCCCTGTACGGCGGGACGGCGTGGGCTACCCCCTGAAAGAAGGTCTTAACCTGTGGCCGAGAGGCCAAGGTCTTCTGAAAGAGGATGGAAAGCGCAGAGACCTGACCCTTCAGAGAACTAAGAGCCAGGCCCGAATCCAGTCCTGCCTGAAGGAAGGCCAAAAGAGAAGGCAGGGAAAAACCATAGGCGGAAGGCGGTTGGACTCGCACCACCGGAAGTAGGCCTTCCAGGTGCGGTAGTAGATCCTGGAAGACGAAGGCTTCCAAGCCTGAATCATGGTGTGAATCACCCGGTCCGAAAGGCCAGACGCTCTCAGAACCGCGGTCTCAACAGCCACGCCGTTAAACTGAGCGACCGAGAATTCGGGTGGCAGATCGGACCCTGGGACAGCAGATCGGGCCTGTCTGGAAGGCGCCAGGGAGCATCCGCGAGAAGGTTGACGAGCTCCGCGAACCAAGCTCTCCTGGGCCAATCCGGGGCGATCAGGATGACCGGCACCCCTTCCGCTTTGATCTTCTTCAACAGTTTGGGAAGTAATGGAAGGGGTGGGAACAGGTAGGGCAGCTCGAACTGTGACCAAGGAATGGCCAGAGCATCGACGCCCACTGCGAGAGGATCGCGGGACCTGGAGACGAACTGCGGAACCTTCCTGTTGACTCGGGACGCCGTGAGATCCACATCCGGAGTTCCCCATCGAAGACAAATCTGATGGAAGACCTCCGGATGTAAGGACCATTCCCCTGCCGCGAGGCCCTCGCGGCTGAGGAAGTCGGCGGCCCAGTTTTCCACGCCGGGGATATGCACCGCGGATATCACCGGAACCGTTGCCTCTGCCCAAAGGAGGATCTTGGATACCTCGGCAAGGGCCAAGGAGCTCCGAGTCCCCCCCTGATGGTTGACATATGCCACAGCCGTGGCGTTGTCCGTCTGGATCCGGACTGGAAGGCCCCTGAGAATCCTTTCCCAGTGGCGGAGGGACAGGAAGATGGCCCGAATTTCGAGGACGTTGATCGGCAGAGATGACTCCTGCAGCGACCAGCGGCCCTGGACCGTCAGGTGGCGAAAAACCGCACCCCAGCCAAGCAGGCTGGCGTCCGTTGTCACCACCTGCCAGTGAACTGGAAGGAAGGACCTGCCCTGGGAGATGAGAGGTGACGTCAGCCACCAGTTGAGAGACCGCCTGACCCGAAAGGAGAGTTTGATCGGTCGATCCAGGGAGAAGACCGACCTGTCCCGCTGAAGGGGTCGCGAATGGAATTGGGCGAAGGGAATCGCTTCCAATGTAGCTACCATCCTCCCCAGAACCTTCATGGCCGAACGGAGGGAGGGAGGTCGAGGACCCTGGAGCAAGCGTATGTCCCGACAGAGAGTGGATCTCTTGTCTGTGGGAAGGAAGACTCTGCTCTGACGAGTATCGA
Organism: Ranitomeya imitator; assembly: GCF_032444005.1. Taxonomy (NCBI): domain Eukaryota; kingdom Metazoa; phylum Chordata; class Amphibia; order Anura; family Dendrobatidae; genus Ranitomeya; species Ranitomeya imitator. The sequence continues at coordinate 58,847,256 of NC_091288.1, forward strand.
AAAGCATGCCCAGAAAGATGATGCGCTGAGAAGGAATAAGGCAGGACTTCTTCCGGTTTACCAGCCACCCGAAACGGGCTAAGGTGTCGAGAACAATGGACAGGCTTTCGTGGGCCTGAGCGAAGGACGGAGCCTTGATGAGGATGTCGTCGAGATATGGAAACAGGACCAGGCCTCTGACTCTCAAGATGGCCATCAGCGCCGCCATGATTTTCGTGAACACTCTTGGCGCGGTTGCGAGACCGAACGGCAGGGCGATGAACTGAAAATGATCTCGTTGCACTGCAAAGTGCAGGAAACGGTGATGTCCGGGAAATATCGGGACATGGAGGTAGGCGTCCTGGATATCTATTGAGCATAGAAACTCCTGAGCCTCCATGGAAGCAATTACTGAACGAAGGGATTCCATCCTGAAGTGTCTCAGGCGAACTCTCCTGTTCAGCAATTTGAGGTCCAGAATGGGGCGAACTTTGCCGTCTTTTTTCGGTACCACAAAAAGATTTGAGTAGAAACCCGTGAAGCGTTCCTTTTCTGGGACAGGAACGATTACCCCGGATTTGAGCAGAGAAGCGATGGCTGAGAAGAAGCCCGGAACTAGAGCGGGGTCTCTTGGAGGACGGGATTGGAAGAAACGATCCCGAGGTCGGGAAGCGAACTCTATTTTGTATCCCGAGGATACAACTTCCCTGACCCATGCGTCCTCTACTGCGGAAATCCAGACGTCCCTGAAAAGGAGAAGACGGCCGCCCAATCTGGGAGTTTGGCTGGAGTCTTGCCGAGAGTCATGCCGAGGTGGATCTTCCAGTCCTGGGCCTGGAGGATCTACCCTGGGAGAAACGAGGACGCCAGGACGGAGTGGGCCTAAAGGACACCGCCTTCTTCTCTTGACGTGCCTGTGGCCTCTGTTGCTGCTGGGAAAAGGAGTTTGACGCAGCGAAGCGACGAAAAGGCCGAAAAGGACGAAACTGTCGTCTAGGAGGAGGGCGACGAGGCTTAGCCTGGGGGAGAAGAGAACTTGTACCCCCGGTGGCGTCCTTAATTATTTGGTCCAGCTGGGAACCAAAGAGGCGAGAGCCCTGGAAGGGCAGACTAGTGAGGGACTTTTTGGAGGACAAGTCCGCCTGCCAGGCCTTGAGCCAAACGGTCCGGCGGATGGCAACGGCATTGCTGGAAGCTTGAGCCGCACAAGACGCGGCATCCAGGGAGGCGGAAACCAGATATTCACCAGCATGGGAAATCTGGTTGGCAAGTTCCGCTAATTGCGCGGGAGGCGCCCCATCCAGGATACCCCGCCGAAGATCCTTGGCCCATTTTGAGATGGATTTTGAAGCCCAAGTGGACGCAAAAGCTGGACATAGAGCCGCTGAAGCCGCTTCAAAAGCAGATTTTGCGAAGGATTCTATAACTCTATCGTTAGAATCCTTCAGAGATGCTCTGCCGGACAGAGGAAGCACCGTGTTGGTGGACAGCCTGGAAACAGGGGGGTCCACCGAGGGAGATGCCGTCCAATTGGCGGCAAGTTCTGGAGGAAAAGGATATAACACACCCAGGCGTTTTCCCCTCTGAAAACGCCTAGTGGGGTTCTCTCTCTCTCTGGACACGATTTCCTCGAATTCAGGATGAGGAGCAAAAAATTTTGAAGGTGGTTTGGCCCGTCTGAACGAAACCGCCTGATCTGTGGGTTCCGTAGAGGGATCCTTGATGCCACATGTTTGGTTTATTGCCCCAATGAGGTTCTGGACTGTCTCACTCATGGTGGCGATTTGGTTAGGATCCAGCTCCGAAGTATCCTCCGAAGGTGCATCAGATAATGCCTCGCCTGACTCAGGGGAGGATAATCGGTGGGACACCAACCGCGGGGGAGGGCCGAGCGGCGAGATGGAGCGTGAAGAGGACTCAGACCGACGTTCCTGTCTGGACCTTTTGTGGCTAGTCAAGGAGGGCTCGGGCGGCGGTTCCTGCGACCCGCTGGCCACTGCAGGGGTCTGCAGGGGTAACCGATCCAGCGCGGACACTAGGGTTTGAGATACCCGTGTTAAATCGGCCACCGATTGTGACAGAGAGGCGGCCCAGCCTGGGATGGGGGGATCACTCTCGGGCGGAACAGCCGGGGGATCCTGGGCGGTGGGAACAATCGGGTTGCTGCAGGACTGACACAGCGGGGAGGACTGACCTGAGGGAAGTTTGCTGTTACAGGACGAACATGCAAAGTACGTGACTAAGGCAGAAGATGAAGAGGTAGGGGGACGAGAGCGGCCCCCTTTAGAGGTAGACATTTTTAGGGACCCTGAAGATGCCAGTGGGTTAGGGGACAGTGGGCAGAGGGGGGTGTCAGTCTGCAGTGCAGCTACTCACGGACCCGGTCCTGGAAGATGTCCCACTTGTCCTCGGTGGAGAACTTCCCTGAGGTGCTGATTCTGCGATGCTGAGCCACAGAAGATGCGAGTGAAGGAGCGTGGCGCGCTGCGTGAGGCACTGCGAGGGCGGCTGCTGCTGTGAGAAGCGGTGCACACCGGCCGAGGGACCCACGAGGAAGGGGGTGGAGCCAGACGCAGAGGCGCCGGTGGGCAGGGCGCAGTATGTCGGGCGGGAAAAAAGCCCGCCCGCAGAACCGGAAGTGAGGAGCCGAGAAACCGGAAGTAGGCCCCGGCCTAAGCCAGGACCTAAATTAGAGACCGGCGCCGCCGGAGAAGGGAACCGCGGCGCATGAGCAGTGCGCCGCAGGGACTGAGAAGAGCGGCAGCATGCCAAGGCTGTCCGGGAAAAACGGAACTGGCGGGGTCGCGGCGCCAGAAGTAGGCCCCGGCAGAAGCCGGGACCTAAATTAGAGGCCGGCGCCGTCGGAAATTTGCGGAGAAACGCGGCACTGGAGCGCCGCCGGAAAATCGCGGCGCCGGAGCGCCGGAGAATCGCGGCGCCGGAGCGCCGCCGGAGAATCGCGGAGCCGGAGCGCCGCCGGAGAATCGCGGCGTCGGAGCGCCACAGAAAGTAAGTGGCACGGCATCCTGCCAAGGACGCCGTGCAGACACAGGACGCATTGTGGCCCCCGAGCAGAGAGACCGCAGGGGGAAGCGGCGCGGCAGCCTGCTAGGCTGTGACTCTGTAAGGGGCTGTGCGGCTGCAGGGAGAGAACTGCGGCCGCTAAGGAAGAAGAGCTTATGGCTGTCCCTGGGATCCCTCTAAAATAAACGCCATGAGGGAGGACAGGGGAACATCTGGAGAAAAGATCCCGGGGGAATGGAGGGGAAATACTCACCTAAACATCCCACGCCGTTACTAACCTGAGGGGAATGAGACGTCCACGGAGCTGTGATGGACGTCCTCGTCTCCTCCAACCGACAGGCTCTGGTAGGCGAGTGGGTGAGGGACGGAGCCAGGACCGGACTTCTGAGCACGCTTCTGTGCTAGGATCTTGGTCCTGGAGAGGGATCTATGAGGATACGGGGTGGCAGTACACGCCGTACTCATAGTCCGCATTGTGGGAATACAGGTGTGACTGCTCACCCTGTATCCCTCCGGAAAAAACCTGAAAAGAAACGACGCACATTGAGGTAGATAAGGGTCTAATGAAAGACCCGTGTCCACCTCCTACTGACACTAAGCTAAACTGAAGAGTTTAATGCCAGTCGGTGGGGTGTACACTGCAGAGGAGGAGCTAATTTTGTTATTTGCATAGTGTCAGCCTCCTAGTGGCAGCAGCATACACCCATGGTTCCTGTGTCCCCCAATGAGAGGCGATAAAGAAAATGAAATCTCAATGTAGAGCCTCTGAGCTTTCTGACAAATGATGATTGAATATAATTTACATTCACAGCTTTGCACATGTAATTGAATGGTGGGATAAATACTTACCATCCAACTGAAGCATAACGTGAATTTTAAAATGTTTTTCATTGATTCCAAGAGTCCAGAATTTGCTTCCAGAGAAATAATTTTCTTGCCTACACAAAGCAAAACAAAAAATGTCAGCTAAGACCAATGGAGAAAATACAATGCAAAAATTGAAATACTAAATTTGTTCTACTTACTTTGATTTGGTGTCTTCCAAAAATTAAAGAGTAAAGGCCTCACATGTTCTTCAATGTTTTACTAATGGCATCCATTCTTGATAGAAGGTCCAAAATATCCTCAAAATTCAACACTTAGAAGGTGCTCCTTTGTCAAGAATGGCAGTATTTTTTCAGCTCTTCTACAAAGTGTATGAGCCATAGCTTAAGCCATGCAATACGTAAGAAATGTACATCCTAGGTTATGCGTAGGCACACAAACTCGCAACAATACAGTAGCAACTAATCTGTATTAAGAACTTTTACTGTACTTATCATTGTAAAATGTGAGGGTATTGCACAGAAGCAACCAGTTAGTTCAAGAAATATTTCGTACCATATTTTGCTTGAGGATAACAGATTTAAGCACTTGCCAAAAGAGAATTGCATGGATCGAGGATGGTCTTTCGTTTCTTAACTGAAATACAAAAGATTAGTTTGTAGTAATAAAAATGCAATCTCAATGTAAAGCCTCTCAGCTTTCTGACACATGATGATTGCATATTGTCTACATTCAAAGCTTTGAAAATTTGATAGAATGCTTGATCAATTGCTTACCACCCAGTTGGAATATGACCTGAATTCTTCAATGACTTCCTAGGAATCCAATAGTCCAGGAAACGCTTCCAGGTAAGTAATAGGATCTTCCTGTTCTACAAAAAAGCAAAACCCAAAAATATATTTGGACAAAAAGGGAAGATTATATCCAAACATTTAAATATTACATTAGTTCTACTTACCTTGATTTGTTGTTTTTTTTAAAAAATGTTCAATAAAATCCACACATCTTCTTAAATGTTCTTCTGATTGAAACTTTTCTTGATGGAAGGTCAAAAGCGACGTCGTAATCCAATATTCAAAAGATGACTCTTTGACAAAAGCAGAAGAAACTTTCCAAGGTTCTTCTATAACATGCATTAGCTATGCCATGGCTTATGCAATGAGCAAAAAGTTATTGCTCATAGCTCTGTGCATGCACATAGTTTCACAACAATGCAGTAAAACAACTCTTTGACAAGAACCTTTTCTGCATTTAACATTGTGAAATGTGTGGGCATTGCATAGGAACAACCAAGCACTTGAACATGATCTTCTTCCAATAAATAGCCTGAGGATACATGTTTCATTGACTCCAAAAAGGGGAATTGCTTGTATCGTGGACGGTAGCTTGTAGTAATAAAAATGAAATCTCAATGTAGAGCCTTTCAGCTTTCTGACAAATGATGATTGAATATAATTTACATTCACAGCTTTGCACATGTAATTGAATGGTGGGAAAAATACTTACCATCCAACTGAAGCATAACGTGAATTTTAAAATGTTTTTCATTGATTCCAAGAGTCCAGAATTTGCTTCCAGAGAAATAATTTTCTTGCCTACACAAAGCAAAACAAAAAATGTCAGCTAAGAACAATGGAGAAAATACAATGCAAAAATTGAAATACTAAATTTGTTCTACTTACTTTGATTTGGTTTCTTCCAAAAATTAAAGAGTAAAGGCCTCACATGTTCTTCAATGTTTTAATAATGGCATCCATTCTTGATAGAAGGTCCAAAATATCCTCAAAATTCAACACTTAGAAGGTGCTCCTTTGTCAAGAATGGCAGTATTTTTTCAGCTCTTCTACAAAGTGCATGAGACATAGCTTAAGCCATGCAATACGTAAGAAATGTACATCCTAGGTTATGCGTAGGCACACAAATTTGCAACAATGCAGTAGCAACTAATCTGTATTAAGAAATTTTACCGTACTTATCAATGTAAAATGTGAGGGTATTGCACAGAAGCAACCATGTTGTGAATTCAGCTTTTGGGCTCCCTCCGGTGGTTGTAGAGGGTAATGCAGTTGTGCCTGGACTGCAGGAGTGGACAGGTGTATCTACTAATTGCAAAAATGACTGGGGTTTATAGCTTTGCAGGATCCTTTTGTCAGTGCCAGTTGTTCATTGTTCTTGAAGGATTCACTTCCCTGCTGGTCTCTCCAGTTTGCTGTGCTTTTCTACAAAGATAAGTCCTGGCTTGGTTTTTGCTGTCCACCTGCTGTGGACCTTATAGTTCTGTGCATATTCAAGTTTTTGTCTTGTCCAGTTTTGTCTGTGAAGAATTTTTTCAGCCTAGCTATTTCTCTGGAGATGCAGATATACCCCCCATGACTTTAGTCAGATGTGGTGATCCGTATTTTCTGCGGTGGATATTTTCTAGTGTTTTTTTACTGACCGCATAGTCTCTGTTCTATTCTTTCTTTTTAGCTAGTATGGCCTCCTATGCTAAAATCTGATTTCATATCTGCGTATGTTATTTCCCTCTCCTCTCACAGTCAATATTTGTGGGGGGCTATCTATCCTTTGGAGATTTTCTCTGAGGCAAGATAGGTTTCCTGTTTCTGTCTTTAGGGGTAGTTAGATGTTAGGCTGTGCTGAGTGGTCTAGGGAGTGAAAGGTACCCCCCACGGCTACTTCTAGTTGCACTGCTAGGTTCAGGGTTTGCGGTCAGTACAGGGACCACCTTCTCCAGAGTCCGTCTCATGCTGCTCCTAGGTCACCAGATCATAACACAACCAGTTAGTTCAAGAAATATTTCGTACCGTATTTTGCTTGAGGATAACAGATTTAAGCACTTGCCAAAAGAGAATTGCATTGATCGAGGATGGTCTTTCGTTTCTTAACTGAAATACAAAAGATTAGTTTGTAGTAATAAAAATGCAATCTCAATGTAAAGCCTCTCAGCTTTCTGACACATGATGATTGCATATTGTCTACATTCAAAGCTTTGAAAATTTGATAGAATGCTTGATCAACTGCTTGATCTCTAATGAAAACACAGCAGTTTAGCTTGTAGTAATAAAAATGAAATCTCAATGTAGAGCCTCTGAGCTTTCTGACAAATGATGATTGAATATAATTTACATTCACAGCTTTGCACATGTAATTGAATGGTGGGATAAATACTTACCATCCAACTGAAGCATAACGTGAATTTTAAAATGTTTTTCATTGATTCCAAGAGTCCAGAATTTGCTTCCAGAGAAATAATTTTCTTGCCTACACAAAGCAAAACAAAAAATGTCAGCTAAGACCAATGGAGAAAATACAATGCAAAAATTGAAATACTAAATTTGTTCTACTTACTTTGATTTGGTTTCTTCCAAAAATTAACCCCTTTCTGCCATTAGACGTACTATTGCGTCCATGTGGGGTGGGCTTTACTTCCCAAGGACGCAATAGTACGTCATATGCGATCGGCAGCGCTCACGGGGGGAGCGCCGCCGATCGCGGCCGGGTGTCAGCTGTTTATCGCAGCTGACATCCGGCACTATGTGCCAGGAGCGGTCACGGACCGCCCCCGGCACATTAACCCCCGGCACACCGCGATCAAAGATGATCGCGATGTGCCGGCGGTACAGGGAAGCACCGCGCAGGGAGGGGGCTCCCTGCGGGCTTCCCTGAGCCCCCCGCAGCAACGCGATGTGATCGCGTTGCTGCGAGGGTCTCACCTCCCTCCCTGCTCCCTCCAGCCCCGGATCCAAGATGGCCGCGGATCCGGGTCCTGCAGGGAGGGAGGTGGCTTCACAGAGCCTGCTCAGAGCAGGCACTGTGAAGCAGCCTGCACTCCTATCAGATCAGTGATCTGACAGAGTGCTGTGCAAACTGTCAGATCACTGATCTGTGATGTCCCCCCCTGGGACAAAGTAAAAAAGTAAAAAAAAAAAATTTCAAATGTGTAAAAAAAATTAAAAAAAATATTGCAAACTAATGAAAAAAAAATATATATATTATTCCCATAAATACATTTCTTTATCTAAATAAAAAAAAAAAAACAATAAAAGTACACATATTTAGTATCACCGCGTCCGTAACGGCCCGACCTATAAAACTGGCCCACTAGTTAACCCCTTCAGTAAACACCGTAAGAAAAAAAAAAAAAAAACGAGGCAAAAAACAACGCTTTATTATCATACCGCCGAACAAAAAGTGGAATAACACGCGATCAAAAAGACAGATATAACTAACCATGGTACCGCTGAAAGCGTCATCTTGTCCCGCAAAAAACGAGCCGCGATACAGCATCATCAGCAAAAAAATAAAAAAGTTATAGTCCTGAGAATAAAGTGATGCAAAAATAATTATTTTTTCTATAAAATAGTTTTTATCGTATAAAAGCGCCAAAACATAAAAAAATGATATAAATGAGGTATCGCTGTAATCGTACTGACCCGAAGAATAAAACTGCTTCATCAATTTTACCAAACGCGGAACGGTATAAACGCCTCCCCCAAAAGAAATTCATGAATAGCTGGTTTTTGGTCATTCTGCCTCACAAAAATCGGAATAAAAAGCGATTAAAAAATGTCACGTGCCCGAAAATGTTACCAATAAAAACATCAACTCGTCCCGCAAAAAACAAGACCTCACATGACTCTGTGGACCAAAATATAGAAAAATTATAGCTCTCAAAATGTGGTAACGCAAAAAATATTTTTTGCAATAAAAAGCGTCTTTCAGTGTGTGACGGCTGCCAATCATAAAAATCCGCTAAAAAACCCGCTATAAAAGTAAATCAAACCCCCCTTCATCACCCCCTTAGTTAGGGAAAAATTTAAAAAATGTATTTATTTCCATTTTCCCATTAGGGCTAGGGTTAGAGTTAGGGCTAGGGTTAGGGATAGGGCTAGGGTTAGGGCTAGGGTTAGGGCTAGGGTTAGGGTTAGGGCTAGGGTTAGGGTTAGGGCTAGGGTTAGGGTTAGGGCTAGGGTTAGGGCTAGGGTTAGGGCTAGGGTTAGGGCTAGGGTTAGGGCTAGGGTTAGGGTTAGGGTTAGGGCTAGGGTTAGGGCTAGGATTAGGGCTAGGGTTAGGGCTAGGGTTAGGGCTAGGGTTAGGGCTAGGGTTAGGGTTAGGGCTAGGGTTAGGGCTAGGGTTAGGATTAGGGTTAGGGCTAGGGTTAGGGCTAGGGCTACAGTTTGGGTTGGGGCTAAAGTTACAGTTAGGGTTTAGATTACATTTACGGTTGGGAATAGGGTTGGGATTAGGGTTAGGGGTGTGTCAGGGTTAGAGGTGTGGTTAGGGTTACTGTTGGGATTAGGGTTAGGGGTGTGTTTGGATTAGGGTTTCAGTTATAATTGGGGGGTTTCCACTGTTTAGGCACATCAGGGGCTCTCCAAACGCGACATGGCGTCCGATCTCAATTCCAGCCAATTCTGCGTTGAAAAAGTAAAACAGTGCTTCTTCCCTTCCGAGCTCTCCCGTGTGCCCAAACAGGGGTTTACCCCAACATATGGGGTATCAGCGTACTCAGGACAAATAGGACAACAACTTTTGGGGTCCAATTTCTCCTGTTACCCTTGGGAAAATACAAAACTCGGGGCTAAAACATATTTTTTGTGGGAAAAAAAAAGATTTTTTATTTTCACGGCTCTGCGTTATAAACTGTAGTGAAACACTTGGGGGTTCAAAGTTCTCACAACACATCTAGATTAGTTCCCTGGGGGGTCTAGTTTCCAATATGGGGTCACTTGTGGGGGGTTTCTACTGTTTAGGTACATTAGGGGTTCTGCAAACGCAATGTGACGTCTGCAGACCATTCCATCTAAGTCTGCATTCCAAATGGCGCTCCTTCCCTTCCAAGCTCTGCCATGCGCTCAAACGGTGGTTTCCCCCAACATACGGGGTATCAGCGTACTCAGGACAAATTGGACAACAACTTTTGGGGTCGAATTTCTCCTCTTACCCTCGGGAAAATACAAAACTGGGGGCTAAAAAATAATTTTGGGGGGAAAGATTTTTTTTTTTAATTTTCACGGCTCTGCGTTACAAACTGTAGTGAAACACTTGGGGGTTCAAAGCTATCACAACACATCTAGATGAGTTCCTTAGGGGGTCTAGTTTCCAAAATGGTGTCACTTGTGGGAGGTTTCTACTGTTTAGGTACATTAGGGGCTCTGCAAATGCAATGTGACACCTGCAGACCATTCCATCTAAGTCCTCATTCCAAATGGAGCTCCTTCCCTTCCGAGCCCTCCCATGCGCCCAAACAGTGGTTCCCCCCCACATATGGGGTATCAGCGCACTCAGGACAAATTGGACAACAAATTGTGGGGTCGAATTTCTCCTGTTACCCTCGGGAAAATACAAAACTGGGGGCTAAAAAATAATTTTTGTGGGAAAAAATTTTTGTTTTATTTTTACGGCTCTCCATTATAAACTTCTGTGAAGCCCTTGGTGGGTCAAAGCGCTCAGCACACATCTAGATAAGTTCCTAAGGGGGTCTACTTTCCAAAATGGTGTCACTTGTGGGGGGTTTCTACTGTTTAGGTACATTAGGGGCTCTGCAAACGCAATGTGACACCTGCAGACCATTCCATCTAAGTCTGCATTCAAATGGCACTCCTTCCCTTCTGAGCCCTCCCATGTGCCCAAACAGTGGTTCCCCCCACATATGGTGTATCATCGCACTCAGGACAAATTGGGCAACAAATTTTGGGGTCCAATTTCTCCTGTTACCCTCAGGAAAATACAAAACTGGGGGCTAAAAAAATAATTTTTGTGGGAAAAAAATTTTGTTTTATTTTTACAGCTCTGCATTATAAACTTCTGTGAAGCACTTGGTGGGTCAAAGTGCTCACCACACCTCTAGATAAGTTCCTTAGGGGGTCTACTTTCCAAAATGGTGTCATTTGTGGGGGGTTTCAATGTTTAGGCACATCAGTGGCTCTTCAAACGCAACATGGCGTCCCATCTCAATTCCTGTCAATTTTGCTTTGAAAAGTCAAACGGCGCTCCTTCCCTTCCGAGCTCTCCCATCCACCCAAACAGTGGTTTACCCCCACATATGGGGTATCAGCGTACTCAGGACAAATTGTACAACAACTTTTGGGGTCCAATTTCTTCTCTTACCCTTGGGAAAATAAAAAATTGGGGGCAAAAAGAAAATTTTTGTGAAAAAATATGATTTTTTATTTTTACGGTTCTACATTATAAACTTCTGTGAAGCACTTGGTGGGTCAAAGTGCTCACCACACCTCTAGATAAGTTCCTTAGGGGGTCTACTTTCCAAAATGGTGTCACTTGTGGGGGGTTTCAATGTTTAGGCACATCAGTGGCTCTTCAAACGCAACATGAGGTCCCATCTCAATTCCTGTCAATTTTGCATTGAAAAGTCAAACGGCGCTCCTTCCCTTCCGAGCTCTCCCATCCGCCCAAACAGTGGTTTACCCCCACATATGGGCTATCAGCGTACTCAGGACAAATTGTACAACAACTTTTGGGGTCCAATTTCTTCTCACCCTTGGGAAAATAAAAAATTGGGGGCGAAAAGATAATTTTTGTGAAAAAATATGATTTTTTATTTTTACGGTTCTACATTATAAACTTCTGTGAAGCACTTTTTGTGTCAAAGTGCTCACCACACCTCTAGATAAGTTCCTTAGGGGGTCTACTTTCCAAAATGGTGTCACTTGTGGGGGGTTTCAATGTTTAGCCACATCAGGGGTTCTCCAAACGAAACATGGCGTCCCATCTCAATTCCAGTCAATTTTGCATTGAAAGTCAAATGGCACTCCTTCGCTTCCGAGCTCTGCCATGCGCCCAAACAGTGGTTTACCCCCACATGTGGAGTATTGGCATACTCAGGACAAATTGTACAACAATGTTTGGGGTCCATTTTCTCCTGTTACCCTTGGTAAAATAAAACAAATTGGAGCTGAATTAAATTTTTTGTGAAAAAAAGTTAAATGTTCATTTTTATTTAAACATTCAAAAAATTCCTGTGAAGCACCAGAAGGGTTAATAAACTTCTTGAATATGGTTTTGAGCACCTTGAGGGGTGTAGTTTTTAGAATGGTGTCACACTTGGGTATTTTCTATCATATAGACCCCTCAAAATGACTTCAAATGAGATGTGGTCCCTAAAATAAAATGGTGTTGTAGAAATGAGAAATTGCTGGTCAACTTTTAACCCTTATAACTCCCTAACAAAAAAAAATTTTGTTTCCAAAATTGTGCTGATGTAAAGTAGACATGTGGGAAATGTTATTTATTAAGTATTTTGTGTGACATATCTCTGTGATTTAATTGCATAAAAATTCAAAGTTGGAAAATTGCGAAATTTTCATAATTTTCGCCAAATTTCCGTTTTTTTCACAAATAAACGCAGGTACTATCAAATAATTTTTACCATTGTCATGAAGTACAATATGTCACGAGAAAACAATGTCAGAATCACCAGGATCCATTGAAGCGTTCCAGAGTTATAACCTCATAAAGGGACAGTGGTCAGAATTGTAAAAATTGGCCCGGTCATTAACGTGCAAACCACCCTTGGGGGTAAAGGGGTTAAAGAGTAAAGGCCTCACATGTTCTTCAATGTTTTACTAATGGCATCCATTCTTGATAGAAGGTCCAAAATATCCTCAAAATTCAACACTTAGAAGGTGCTCCTTTGTCAAGAATGGCAGTATTTTTTCAGCTCTTCTACAAAGTGCATGAGACATAGCTTAAGCCATGCAATACGTAAGAAATGTACATCCTAGGTTATGCGTAGGCACACAAATTTGCAACAATGCAGTAGCAACTAATCTGTATTAAGAACTTTTACCGTACTTATCAATGTAAAATGTGAGGGTATTGCACAGAAGCAACCAGTTAGTTCAAGAAATATTTCGTACCATATTTTGCTTGAGGATAACAGATTTAAGCACTTGCCAAAAGAGAATTGCATGGATCGAGGATGGTCTTACGTTTCTTAACTGAAATACAAAAGATTAGTTTGTAGTAATAAAAATGCAATCTCAATGTAAAGCCTCTCAGCTTTCTGACACATGATGATTGCATATTGTCTACATTCAAAGCTTTGAAAATTTGATAGAATGCTTGATCAATTGCTTACCACCCAGTTGGAATATGACCTGAATTCTTCAATGTCTTCTTAGGAATCCAATAGTCCAGGAACCGCTTCCAGGTAAGTAATAGGATCTTCCTGTTCTACAAAAAAGCAAAACCAAAAAATATATTTGGACAAAAAGGGAAGATTATATCCAAACATTTAAATATTACATTAGTTCTACTTACCTTGATTTGATTTTTTTTTTAAAATGTTCAAAAAAATCCACACATCTTCTTGAAGGTTCTTCTGATTGAAACTTTTCTTGATGGAAGGTCAAAAGCGACGTCGTAATCCAATATTCAAAAGAAAACCCTTTGACAAAAGCAGATCCTGTCCAAGGTTCTTCTATAACATGCATTAGCTATGCCATGGCTTATGCAATTAGCAAAAAGTTATTGCTCATAGCTCTGTGCATGCACATAGTTTCACAACAATGCAGTAAAACAACTCTTTGACAAGAACCTTTTCTGCATTTAACATTGTGAAATGTGTGGGCATTGCATAGGAACAACCAAGCACTTGAACATGATCTTCTTCCAATAAATAGCCTGAGGATGCATGTTTCATTGACTCCAAAAAGGGGAATTGCCTGTATCGTGGACGGTCCCTTGTTTTTCTAACGAAAAGACAGCAGTTTAGCTTGTAGTAATAAAAATGAAATCTCAATTTAGAGCCTCTGAGCTTTCTGACAAATAATGATTGAATATAATTTACATTCACAGCTTTGCACATGTAATTGAATGGTGGGATAAATACTTACCATCCAACTGAAGCATAACGTGAATTTTAAAATGTTTTTCATTGATTCCAAGAGTCCAGAATTTGCTTCCAGAGAAATAATTTTCTTGCCTACACAAAGCAAAACAAAAAATGTCAGCTAAGACCAATGGAGAAAATACAATGCAAAAATTGAAATAATAAATTTCTCCTCCTAGTATAAAAATACTCCTCAAAATTGCTAAAAAATAATAATAATAATAATAATAATAATTTTTATTTATATAGCGCCAACATATTCCGCAGCGCTTTACAAATTATAGAGGGGACTTGTACATACAATAGACATTACAGCATAACAGAAATACAGTTCAAAACAGATACCAAGAGGAGTGAGGGCCCTGCTCACAAGCTTACAAACTATGAGGAAAAGGGGAGACACAAGAGGTGGATGGTAAAAAAAAAGAGAATATTCTTAACCTGCTGTAAAATATGTAGTGCGACCTCTGCTCTTATGAATACTCACCACTGTATGTATTTTATTTTTCAAAATTTTGCTACTTTTTTTCCTCAGTGATGTTCATAGACTTATACATGTTCACTCGTTCCCCAAAGAGTTGGACCCACTGACTCATTTTTTATTTTATTTTCAATTATTTTTTATTAGGTTTTCTTAAAATAAAACATTTGTAACTTTTTTTTAAGACAAAAACGCAATCAATTATACAACATATCAATAGTTAGGATTTTTAGGTATGACTGTTTTTTTATGTAATTTTTATTTGGTTTTACAATGCAATCAATACAACACAAAATATACTGATCACTGGCACATAGGGTGTTCATCTCCCGTGTGCTGGGCCAGCAGGCCTCAGAATATCACAATACCTATTACATTAGTAAATGCAGAGAAAAGAGATCCCTAGTTAACAAAACGTAAAATCAAAATCTATAATCATTACCATAAATACACATAACAATATTCACGTAATATAGTAATGTATACAATATATACATATAGAGAGCTAGATAGATACATATATACCAGGCTGAGGGACATATATGGCAGGATGAAGGGCATATATATATAAATATATATATATACATGTAGCAAGATGGGGCTAAGATGTGGGATATATATACCTGAAGGGCCAATTCTTGCACCGGGGCCCATCGGACCCTAATTACATCCAATATCTGCACGGTACCAGGGCTGGGGTCAGGTATAACAAGAAACTCCTCACTGGCACCAACCGACACATTCCAACTGTCATGTCACAAATGACAGAAAAAGGAAGCATCTGATTGGTTGGTTCAAAAATTCACTCATTAATATTAACAAAGCAAACAAAGCAAGCATCTGATTGGTTCATTACACTCATCACTTAGGTAAATGAGAGAATCAAGGAGCGTCTGATCATTTAGAGGTTCACGTGTAAAACTGTGTAAGGAGAAATATGTCAACATTACAAGGTCTAAATACCAGAAAAACTTATTCAATATAAATCCAAATCAGCATTGAACTTATTCAAAAAGATATATGTAAAATACAATACAAATAGAAAATGTAGAGAATTAATATTGTAAAATGAGATCTTGCTTTGGTTAAGAACATATGATATGCGTGTAGAGGACCTTCCACCAAATCTTTCATGTTGACCTGGACACACAATGTAATAGTGGCTGCAGAAGTGGAATAAAACTTTTTTTTTTTTAGTTTTTTTCACCTCTCTCTTGCAGATATACCAGCAATCAAAGTATTTGGCATCCAATGAGTTCACTTTAGTTAAGCTGAATTGGGTGTTTTTATTGGGGTGTGTACGTCTTCTCCCTGTAGGAGTCGCTCTCCGGTAACACCCACTTGGACGTGACAAAAGTTAACTCATTAGGTGCCAAATGATTTGATTGCTGATATCTCCACAAGGAGAGATGAAATTAAAAATAAATAAAAAAAAGTTTTATTCTGCTCTGCAGTCACTATTACATCGTGTGTTCAGTTCAGCATGAAAAATGTGATGAAAGGTCCTTTACACATATACCATACAGTCTCAACCAAACACAAGATCTTATTTTACATTTTTCATTCTCTTTAGTTTTTATTTATATTGCATTTTACATATATTTTTGAGCATAAGTTCAATTATGGACTTTAGAAATTGCACATATTATGTTATTGGGTTTCTTTTTTCCACTCTTGGATTAAAATGATCCCAAAACCTGGACAGGGAACATCTAAGGTTTAAATTTGCAACTTTTATTAATCCAGGATCACCCTGATATTCTAACATTTAATTGGAAATGCACTCTGGTGAATAAACTCATGTCTAATACATAGCCAGCAGCTTTTGTTTTGCCAAAAGATTTTTTAAGAAGCCACACAACATGGTAGACTCTTCTGGCAGGACCCTACTCTAATCTAACCTATTAAACATTTCTTAAATACCCCATGCTCTTTTTAGATATATTTTTATTTATTTTTCTCTAAGGGAATGTGTCACATACATTTTTTAAAATGACCAATAATACTATACACAAGGGACAAGCGCCATCACAGCATGACCAAATCACATATTACCTCCACATAGTGACCGGATAATACCACATATATAATACAGTGATCTCAAGTGACATTATACACATGAGCTCTGTCTATAGTGTCAGTGTACAGGTTGTACGGTGATCACCTATGACGTTATAAGAAGCCAAATTTCTTTCACCACCTCCCTAACAATCTTCCACTGGATACTTGAATGAATACATAACTAAAACCCATGAGATAGGTCACAACTAAAACCCATGAGATAGGTCAGTCTTAGGTGTCTGGTATTTAGGGCATGCAGTTTTTCTGTCCAGTTTCAATTCTGCCCAAAGTGAGTCAAATTCGTAAATTGTATTGTACATAGTTTTAACACTCCAAACTTAGCGTATTACCTGTTATAATCCGGTGACCTAGGAGCTGCATGAGAACTTTCACTGGAGAAAGTGGCCACTGTACTGACCGCAATCCTGAACTTAACACCGCAACTAGAAGTAGCCGTGGAGTGTACCTAACACACCTAGACACCTCGTCACAGCCAGAGAACTAAATACCCCTAAAGATGGAAATACGAATACTATCTTGCCTCAGAGAAAATCCCCAAAGGATAGACAGCCCCCCACAAATATTGGCGGTGAGTCGGAGAGGAAAAAACATACACAGGCAGAAAAACAGGATTAGCAAAGGAGGCCACTCTAGCTAGATAGGACAGGATAGGACAGAGTTCTGTGCGGTCGGTATTAAAACCCTTCAAAACATCCACAGCAGAATATACAAAAACTTCCTACATCTTTACTAAAAGATTTGGAATGTAAATCTGCAACTCCAGTGAATCCTACAATCAGAGCAGGAATAAAACTGAAACAAGCACACTGGCAGTGTGCCACAGAAACAAAAAACAAACACTTATCTTTGCTGAAATAGGCAGCGAGCAGGAGAAGCCAGAAAGGAGCATTGACTACTGGCAAGGGCTAAAGGATCCTGCCCACTAAAATATCCCAGTCAGAATTGTAATCATCCGATACACCTGGCCAGGTCTGTGACTCAGAGACAACTGCATTCCCACCTACAACCACTGGAAGGAACCCAAGAGCAGAATTCACAACAGTACCCCCCCTTGAGGAGGGGTCACCGAACCCTCACCAGGGCCCCCAGGACGATCAGGACGAGCCAAATGAAAGGCACGGACCAAATCAGCAGCATGGACATCAGAGGCAAAAACCCAAGAATTATCCTCCTGGCCATAACCCTTCCTATTTGACCAGGTACTGGTGCTTCCGCCTCGAAAAACGGGAATCCAAAACCTTCTCAACAACATATTCCAACTCCCCATCAACCAACACAGGGGCCGGAGGATCAACAGAGGGAACAACGGGCTCCACATATTTCCGCAACAAAGATCTATGGAAGACATTATGGATAGCAAAAGAGGTCGGAAGCGCCAGTCGAAAAGACACCGGATTAAAAATCTCAGAAATCCTATAAGGACCAATAAACCGAGGCTTAAACTTAGGAGAAGAAACCTTCATAGGAACATGACGGGAAGACAACCAGACCAGATCCCCAACCCGAAGCCGGGAAGCAACACACCGACGATGATTAGCAAAACGTTGAGCCTCCTCTTAAGACAACACCAACTTGTCCACCACATGAGCCCAAATCTGCTGCAACCTGTCCACCACAGAATCCACACCAGGACAGTCAGAAGGCTCAACCTGCCCAGAAGAAAAACGAGGATGAAAACCAAAATTACAAGAGAAAGGCGAAACCAAGGTAGCAGAACTAGCCCGATTATTAAGGGCAAACTCGGCCAATGGCAAGAAGGCCACCCAATCATCCTGATCAGCAGACACAAAGCATCTCAAATAAGTCTCCAAGGTCTGATTAGTTCGCTCGGTCTGGCCATTTGCCTGAGGATGAAACGCAGAAGAAAAAGACAAATCAATGCCCAGCCTAGCACAAAAGGCCCGCCAAAACCTAGAAACAAACTGGGAACCTCTGTCGGACACAATATTCTCCGGAATACCATGCAAACGAACCACATGCTGAAAGAACAACGGAACCAAATCTGAAGAGGAAGGCAATATAGGTAAGAGCACCAAATGAACCATCTTAGAGAACCGGTCACAAACAACCCAGATAACAGACATCTTCTGGGAGACTGGAAGATCAGAAATAAAATCCATCGAAATATGCATCCAGGGCCTCTCAGGGACTGGCAATGGCAAAAGCAACCCACTAGCACGGGAACAACAAGGCTTGGCCCGCGCACAAGTCCCACAGGACTGCACAAAAGAACGCACATCACGTGACAATGAAGGCCACCAAAAGGACCTACCAACCAAATCTCTGGTACCAAAAATGCCAGGATGACCAGCCAACACGGAACAGTGAACCTCAGAAATCACTCTA
The DNA here is from genome assembly GCF_032444005.1 of Ranitomeya imitator. Classification (NCBI taxonomy): domain Eukaryota; kingdom Metazoa; phylum Chordata; class Amphibia; order Anura; family Dendrobatidae; genus Ranitomeya; species Ranitomeya imitator. The sequence continues at coordinate 58,865,846 of NC_091288.1, forward strand.
TTAGTCCATCTGTCAGGAACAAACAATTTTCCCACAGGACAGCGGTCAGGTTTGTCAGCCTGAAATTCCTGAAGAACCCGTCGTAAATTAGGGGAAATGGCAGAAAGGACCACCCCCTCTTTCAGAATACCGACCGGCTCTAAGACCTCAGGAGAATGAGGTAAAAAACTCCTAGAGAGGGCATCAGCCTTAATATTCTTAGAACCCGGAAGGTACGAGACCACGAAGTCAAAACGGGAAAAAAACAAGGACCATCGAGCCTGTCTAGGATTCAACTGTTTGGCAGACTACTACTACTTTGGGGGTGCATTATATTACGTATGACTATGGGAATGCATTAAGGTTCATTATACTACTTTGGGTTGCATTATTCTGTTATTGGTGTGCATTTTACTATATAATATACTTTTGTGGGGGCACATTACACTATATATGACTATTGAGGTGCATTATACTCCAATGAGGTGCATTATTTTATACATGAATCTGGGGGTGCATTATACTGCTATGGGGGTGCATTATACTATATATGACTATGGGGGTGCATTAAAATACTTTGGGGTGCATTATGTTATGACTATAGGGGTGCATTAAACTACTTTGGGGATGCATTATACTACTATAGGGTGCATTATACGACTATGGGAGTGCATTATACTACTATGGGGTTCATTATACTGCTATGGCGGTGCAATTTACTACTATGAGGGTGCATTATACTACTATATCATGCATTATACTGCTATGGGGTTCATTATACTCATGGGGCTGCTTTACACTGCTATAGGAGTGCATTATACTATTGTCGGGGTGCATTATACTATAAAGGAGTACATTATACTACTATGGGGTGCATCATATTGCTATGGGGGTGCATTACACTGCTATGGGGCCACATTATACTCCTATGGGGGGTGCTTTATCGTATATATGATTATGGGGTGCATTATACTACTATGGGGGTGCATTATACGACTATAGGTGTGCATTAAACTGCTATGTGGTACATTATACTACTATGGGAGTGATTTAAAGTGCTATGAAGATGCATTATATTACTATTGGGTGCATTATATGACTATAGGGGGCATTATACTACCATTGGGTTGCATTATACTGCTATGGGGGTGCATTATACTGCTATGGGGGTGCATTATACTGCTATGGGTTTGCATTATACTATATATGACTATGAGGGTGCATTACACTGCCATGGGGGTGCATTTTATTGCTATGGAGGTACATTATACTGCTATGGGGGTGCATTATGCTAGGTATTGTTATGGGGGTGCATTGTACTGCTATTGGAGTGCATTATACTGCTATTATGGTGCATTATACTACTATGAGGGTGCATTATACTGTGTATGACTATGGGTTGCATTATACTGCTAGGGGGGTGCATTATACTATGTTACCATTTAACATTTGTTCTCACTTTTTACAGTGGAGATGAACGTAGCCACGCTGTGAGCTCCTAAGTTCAAACTGTGACGGAGAAGGACCTCGTGCTACATAGAACAAAGTGAAGATCTAGTATAAGGACAGGAGTCACCAAATCGAATGTTTCAGCTATACATATGTCTCAGTTAGTTGTAGTATAGCCTTGGTCCAGGGTTCTTGAACTGATCGCCTTTTCTCGGGGTCAAGAAATAATTTTTTCCCAGGCACAAATTGGCTGAATGTGTGCAGTCCTCGAATTTGCCTGAAATAGCCTGGGAAAGCACTTCGGGAAGCTGGAAAGACCCCAAGGCAAATGCCACCTGCAGGTAATTTGACCTTTGAAACGGCGTATCATTTGTGTGTGTCGGTTGAGTATAAAGTGTGCAATTGAATAGGCAGTGCATGTTTACAAATGTGCTTGCATATGTGACTCACCTGCAGTGAAGTGTGCAATCCTCCAATGTGCCTGAAATCGTCTGGGCAATGAGTTCGGCAAGCTGGAAAGCCTCCAAGGCAAATGTTAGGATTTGTTTGTGATGTCTGTTTGTGGTAGCTTAAGCTTTGTGGTAGTGTGCTTTGGGGTAGTGTGGTGCCACCTGCAGGTAATTTTTCCTTTCTGCAAGTTTAAGAAAATTTATGTTTAAACTGTATTTTGTGATCACATCGTGGATGTGTGGTTTGTTTGGCTATTTTTTTGCTGAAGGGGCAAGTTTACCTTTCAAATGGTGTATCATTTGTGTGTGTGGGTGCAGTATGAACGAAGATGCAAAGTAATCACCGAAAGAGTGTTTACAGATAATATATAAGGATAGTGCTTATGTAATTGTATACACTAGTTCTCAGTTTTACACGTCATGGCTGATTAAATAAATCAAATCAAAATACAAGAGTGGTAATTACTGTATGTGACTGATGGAGAGGTGGCCATATATGAGTAAATACAGTATGTGGTTCAGCTTTTTCTGTAATTTCCATAGTAGCAAATAGATAGTAAATTGGACATGCATGGCCAACTATTCTCTACCTGGAGGGTTTGGTGGGGGTCCCTAAGATGGGAACTTCCATCATTTAGACATTTACAGTGCCTTGAAAAAGTATTTCCAGTATTTACAGTTTCCACAATTTTTTAATGTTTTAATGTCATATCCAGAAACTTAAATGTATTTTATTGAGATTGTATGTGATATACTAACACAATGGTACATAGTTTTCTAAATATTTAAAAAATATAAATATGAAAATTGTGACGTGTATTTGTATTCAGCCCCCTGTACTCGGATACCCTTGAATAAAATCCTTAGTGATCAATTGCCTCCAGAAGTCATATAATTAGTAAACTGAGTCCAAATTAACCCCTTCCCAACATGGTGATTTTCCATTTTTTCACTTTTGTTCTTTTACACCCTCTCTTCCAAGATTTCATACCGTTTTTATTTTTGCACCGACATAGCCGTGTATGGGCTTGATTTTTGCAGGACAAGTTGCACTTTTGAATGACACCATTCATTGTATTATTTGCTGTACTAGAAAGCGGGGAAAAAATCGTAAGTGAGGCAAATCAGTGAGAAAAGTGCATTTCTGCAATTGTTTTTGGGCTTCTTATTTACAGTGCTCATTTTATGGTAAAAATAACTTCGAAATATGATTATCCAGGTTAGGATGATTATGGCAATAACAAACATTATTTTTTTTTATTTAAATGATGAAAAAAAATTCAGACATTTGTAAAATAAAATTTTTACTTGTGTCGCCATTTTCCGAGAACCGTAAGATTTTCAATTTTAGGGTGATGGAGCTGTGTGCGCACTTGTTTTTTTCGTGCCCTAAGCCTATCTTTTTATTGATAACCTATTGGAGTAGATACAACATTTTGAACATCTCAAAATGACATATTTTGGCGGTGTTGCAGCTGTCTAAAAAACTAAAAGAAAAATTAATCAGAGATAATAAAAACAGCGTGTGTACCCTAAAATTGTATCAATAAAAAGATAGGCTTAGGGTGCAAAAAACAAGCCCGCACACAGTTTCATCATTTATTTCTTAATTTTTAGTGCAGGGAGAGAGGGGTGATTTTAACTTACATGAATTTATTTTAACAAAAACACTTTTTAAAAAATACTTTTTATTGAATATATTAGTCCCTGTATGGAACTTGAACTTGCAATGCTTGTGCTATATACCTGAATGCCATTGTATTGCTGTAAATATTAAAAATCACAGTATAGAGACTGGGCAGTATGGGGGCATGTATTTTCTATTTTTGACATCTTCTCTTCTAAGGCCGGCTTCACACTCAGCGTATAAAAATACGGTCCGTTAACTACGGCCGTAATACACAAAAAAGTCCCCAAAATAGTGGTCCGTATCTCCTCCGTAGGCAGGGTGTGTCAGCGTATTTTGCGCATGGCATTCTCCGTATGTAATCCGTATGGCATCTGTACTGCGCGATTTTCTCGCAGGCTTGCAAAACCGACATACGGACATACAATGGATCCATGTACTCAAAAAAATCGTAAAAACATATATACTGTATATATATATGTATATATATATATATATACATATATATATACAGTGCCTACAAGTAGTATTCAACCCCCTGCAGATTTAGCAGGTTTACACATTTGGAATTAACTTGGCATTGTGACATTTGGACTGTAGATCAGCCTGGAAGTGTGAAATGCACTGCAGCAAAAAAGAATGTTATTTCTTTGTTTATTTTTTTTTTAAATTGTGAAAAGTCTTTTCAGAGGGTCATTTATTATTCAACCCCTCAACCCACCAGAATTCTGTTTGGTTCCCCTAAAGTATTAAGAAGTAGTTCAGGCACAAAGAAAAATGAGCTTCACATGTTTGGATTAATTATCTCTTTTTCCAGCCTTTTCTGACTATTTAAGACCCTCCCCAAACTTGTGAACAGCACTCATACATGGTCAACATGGGAAAGACAAAGGAGCATTCCAAGGCCAGCAGAGACAAGATCGTGGAGGGTCACAAGGCTGGCAAGGGGTACAAAACCCTTTCCAAGGAGTTGGGCCTACCTGCCTCCACTGTTGGGAGCATCATCCGGAAGTGGAAGGCTTATGGAACTACTGTTAGCCTTCCACGGCCTGGACAGCCTTTGAAAGTTTCCTCCCGTGCCGAGGCCAGGCTTGTCCGAAGAGTCAAGGCTAACCCAAGGACAACAAGGAAGGAGCTCCGGGAAGATCTCATGACAGTGGGGACATTGGTTTCAGTCAATACCATAAGTAACGTACTTCACCGCAATGGTCTCCGTTCCAGACGAGCCCGTAAGGTACCTTTACTTTCAAAGCGTCATGCCAAGGCTCGTCTACAGTTTGCTCATGATCACTTGGAGGACTCTGAGACTGACTGGTTCAAGGTTCTCTGGTCTGATGAGACCAAGATCGAGATCTTTGGTGCCAACCACACACGTGACGTTTGGAGACTGGATGGCACTGCATACGACCCCAAGAATACCATCCCTACAGTCAAGCATGGTGGTGGCAGCATCATGCTGTGGGGCTGTTTCTCAGCCAAGGCGGCCTGGCCATCTGGTCCGCATCCATGGGAAGATGGATAGCACGGCCTACCTGGAGATTTTGGCCAAGAACCTCCGCTCCTCCATCAAGGATCTTAAGATGGGTCGTCATTTCATCTTCCAACAAGACAACGACCCAAAGCACACAGCCAAGAAAACCAAGGCTGTCATGATCCCAATGGCAGGGGATCACAAAAGGACAAGCACACAAAAAACAGAACAAGCTCTAGGGTGATGGAAACTGAGCTGACCGCGATCCTGAACCTAATTCACAACACTAGCAGTAGCCGGGGAACGTGCCTACGATGATTCTAGACGTCTCGCGCCAGCCGAAGGACTAGCTTCCCCTATTAGAAGAAACAAAGACCTCTCTTGCCTCCAGAGAAACACCCCACAGAAATAGCAGCCCCCCACATGTAATGACGGTGAAATGAGAGGAAAGCACATACGTAGTAATGAAAACAGATTCAGCAAAATGAGGCCCGCTAAAACTAGATAGCAGAGGATACAAAAGTGAACTGCGCGGTCAGCGAAAAACCCTACAAAAAACCATCCTGAAATTACCTGAACTCATGTGCCAACTCATGGAACATGAGGAGTAATATCAGCCCACTAGAGCAACCAGCAACAAGGAATCACATAACTGCAAGCTGGACTAAAACAAAAATAAAGCAAAACGTGGAACAGGAAAATCAAAAACTTAGCTTGTCCTGATGATTACAGAAGCGGAAAGCAGAGGTAACAAGACACACTGATTACATTGATCGCCGGCGAGGAAATGACAAGAAAGCCAGGTTAAATAGGAAACTCCCATATCCTGATAGAACAGGTGGACACCAGAGACCGCAGAGAACACAAGTCACCCAGTACCATCTGTAACCACCAGAGGGAGCCCAAAAACAGAATCCACAACAGTACCCCCCCCTTGAGGAGGGGTCACCGAACCCTCACGAGAACCACCAGGGCGACCAGGATGAGCCCTATGAAATGCACGGACCAAATCAGCAGCATGAACATCAGAGGCAACCACCCAAGAATTATCCTCCTGACCATAACCCTTCCACTTGACCAAATACTGAAGTTTCCGTCTGGAAACACGAGAATCCAAGATCTTCTCCACAACATACTCCAATTCTCCCTCCACCAGCACCGGAGCAGGAGGCTCAAGCGAAGGAACAACAGGTACCTCATACTTCCGCAACAACGACCGATGGAGCACATTATGAATAGCAAACGATGCCGGGAGATCCAAACGAAACGACACAGGGTTAAGAATTTCCAAGATCCTATAGGGACCGATAAACCGAGGCTTGAACTTAGGAGAAGAGACCTTCATAGGAACAAAACGAGAAGACAACCACACCAAGTCCCCAACACGAAGTCGAGGACCCACGTGGCGACGGCGATTAGCAAACTGCTGAGCCCTCTCCTTGGACAACTTCAAATTGTCCACCACATGACTCCAAATCTGATGCAACCTATCCACCACCATGTCCACTCCAGGACAATCAGAAGGCTCCACCTGACCAGAGGAAAAACGAGGATGAAACCCCGAATTACAAAAGAAAGGAGAAACCAAGGTAGCAGAACTAGCCCGATTATTAAGGGCAAATTCGGCAAGCGGCAAAAAGGTAACCCAGTCATCTTGATCAGCAGAAACAAAACACCTTAAATAAGTTTCCAAGGTCTGATTAGTTCGTTCCGTCTGGCCATTCGTCTGAGGATGGAATGCAGACGAAAAGGACAAATCAATGCCCATATTAGCACAGAACGTCCGCCAAAATCTAGACACAAACTGGGATCCCCTGTCAGAAACAATGTTCTCCGGAATCCAATGCAAACGAACCACGTTCTGAAAAAACAGAGGGACCAACTCAGAGGAGGAAGGTAACTTAGGCAAGGGGACCAGATGAACCATCTTAGAAAAGCGGTCACACACAACCCAGATGACGGACATTTTTTGAGAGACAGGGAGATCCGAAATAAAGTCCATGGAAATGTGCGTCCAAGGCCTCTTTGGGATAGGCAAAGGTGACAACAATCCACTGGCCCGAGAACAGCAAGGCTTAGCCCGAGCGCAAACTTCACAAGACTGCACAAAAGAACGCACATCCCTCGACAAGGAAGGCCACCAAAAAGACCTGGCCACCAAGTCTCTAGTACCAAATATTCCAGGATGACCTGCCAACGCAGAAGAATGGACCTCGGAGATGACTCTACTGGTCCAATTATCCGGAACAAACAGTCTTTCAGGCGGACAACGATCAGGTTTATCCGCCTGAAACTCCTGCAAAGCACGTCGCAAGTCTGGGAAGACAGCCGACAAAATCACCCCATCCCTAAGGATACCAGTGGGCTCAGAATTTCCAGGGGAATCAGGCACAAAACTCCTAGAAAGAGCATCCGCCTTCACATTCTTTGAACCTGGCAGATATGAAACCACAAAATCGAAACGGGAGAAAAACAGTGACCAACGAGCCTGTCTAGGATTCAGACGCTTGGCAGACTCAAGGTAAATCAGATTTTTGTGATCAGTCAAGACCACCACACGATGTCTAGCACCCTCAAGCCAATGACACCACTCCTCAAATGCCCACTTCATGGCCAAAAGCTCCCGATTACCAACATCATAATTCCGCTCAGTGGGCGAAAACTTTCTAGAAAAGAACGCACATGGCTTCATCACCGAGCAATCGGAGCTTCTCTGTGACAAAACCGCCCCCGCTCCAATCTCAGAAGCATCAACCTCAACCTGAAAAGGAAGCGAAACATCTGGCTGACGCAACACAGGAGCAGAAGAAAACCGGCGCTTAAGTTCCTGAAAGGCCTCCACAGCCGCAGGAGACCAATCAGCAACATCAGCACCCTTCTTAGTCAGATCCGTCAAAGGCTTAACAACACTAGAAAAATTAGTTATGAAACGACGATAAAAATTAGCAAAGCCCAAGAACTTCTGTAGACTCTTAAGAGATGTAGGTTGCGTCCAGTCACAAATAGCTTGAACCTTGACGGGATCCATCTCAATAGTAGAAGGGGAAAAAATATACCCCAAAAAAGAAATCTTCTGGACTCCAAAGAGACACTTTGAACATTTTACAAACAAAGAATTGGCCCGCAGGACCTGAAACACCTTCCTGACCTGCTGAACATGGGACTCCCAGTCATCAGAAAAAACCAAAACATCATCCAAATACACAATCATAAATTTATCCAGATATTCACGGAAAATATCGTGCATAAAGGACTGGAAGACAGAAGGAGCATTAGAAAGTCCAAAAGGCATCACCAAATACTCAAAATGGCCCTCAGGCGTATTAAATGCGGTTTTCCACTCATCACCCTGCTTAATCCGCACGAGATTATACGCACCCCGAAGATCAATCTTAGTGAACCATTTAGCCCCCTTAATGCGAGCGAACAAATCAGTCAACAATGGCAAAGGATACTGATATTTGACCGTAATCTTATTCAAAAGACGGTAATCTATACAAGGCCTCAAGGAACCATCTTTTTTGGCCACGAAAAAAAAACCTGCTCCCAAAGGAGATGAAGATGGACGGATATGTCCCTTTTCCAAGGACTCCTTAACATAATCCCGCATAGCAGTATGCTCTGGCACTGACAGATTGAACAAACGACCTTTAGGAAATTCACTGCCAGGAATCAAATCTATAGCACAATCGCAATCCCTGTGAGGAGGAAGCTTAGGCTCCTCAAAAACATCCCGATAATCAGACAAAAATACAGGAACCTCAGAAGGAGTAGATGAAGCGATAGAAATCGGAGGTGCATTATCATGAACCCCCTGACATCCCCAGCTTAACACAGACATCGTTTTCCAGTCCAAGACTGGGTTATGAGTTTGTAACCATGGCAGACCAAGCACTAAGACATCATGTAAATTATACAGTACCAGGAAGTGAATCACCTCCTGATGAACGGGAGTCATACGCATGGTCACGTGTGTCCAGTACTGAGGTTTATTCATAGCCAAAGGTGTAGAGTCAATTCCTTTCAAAGGAATAGGGACTTCCAGAGGCTCCAGACTAAACCCACAGCGGTTGGCAAATGACCAATCCATAAGACTCAGGGCAGTGCCTGAATCCACATAGGCATCGACGGAAATGGCTGATAATGAACAAATCAGAGTCACAGACAGAATGAACTTAGACTGTAAAGTACTAATGGCAACAGACTTATCAACCTTTTTTGTGCGTTTAGAGCATGCTGATATAACATGAGCTGAATCACCACAATAAAAACACAACCCATTTTTCCGCCTATAGTTTTGCCGTTCACTTCTGGACTGAATTCTATCACATTGCATTGTCTCAGGTGCCTGTTCAGAAGACACCGCCAAATGGTGCACAGGTTTGCGCTCCCGTAAACGCCGATCAATCTGAATAGCCATAGTCATAGACTCATTCAGACCTGTAAGCGCCGGGAACCCCACCATAACATCTTTAATGACCTCAGAAAGGCCATCTCTGAATTTTGCAGCCAGAGCGCACTCATTCCACTGAGTAAGCACCGACCATTTCCGAAATTTCTGACAATATATTTCTGCTTCATCTTGCCCCTGAGAGAGAGCCAATAAAGCTTTTTCAGCCTGAATCTCTAGGTTAGGTTCCTCATAGAGCAAACCCAATGCCAGAAAAAACGCATCCACATTGAGCAACGCAGGATCCCCTGGTGCCAATGCAAATGCCCAATTCTGAGGGTCACCCCGCAGGAAAGATATTACAATTTTGACTTGCTGAGCAGGGTCTCCAGAGGAGCGAGATTTCAAAGAAAGAAACAACTTGCAATTGTTCCTAAAATTCAGAAAGCTAGATCTATCTCCAGAAAAAAACTCTGGGATAAGAATTCTAGGTTCAGACATAGGAGCATGTACAACAAAATCTTGTATATTTTGAACCTTAGCAGCAAGATTATTCAGGCTGGAAGCCAAACTCTGGACGTCCATGATAAAAAGCTGAGGTCAGAGCCATTCAAGGATTAAGAGGAGGTAAGACGCAGCCAGGCTGCAATTAAGGCTAGGCAGCAAACTCTGAGGGAAGGAAAAAAAAAAAAAAAAAAAAAACTTCCTCAGACTAATTTTCCTCCTACTTCAGCCAATACGATTACCACTTTTCGGGCCGGCGATACTGTCATGATCCCAATGGCAGGGGATCACAAAAGGACAAGCACACAAAAAACAGAACAAGCTCTAGGGTGATGGAAACTGAGCTGACCGCGATCCTGAACCTAATTCACAACACTAGCAGTAGCCGGGGAACGTGCCTACGATGATTCTAGACGTCTCGTGCCAGCCGAAGGACTAGCTTCCCCTATTAGAAGAAACAAAGACCTCTCTTGCCTCCAGAGAAACACCCCACAGAAATAGCAGCCCCCCACATGTAATGACGGTGAAATGAGAGGAAAGCACATACGTAGTAATGAAAACAGATTCAGCAAAATGAGGCCCGCTAAAACTAGATAGCAGAGGATACAAAAGTGAACTGCGCGGTCAGCGAAAAACCCTACAAAAAACCATCCTGAAATTACCTGAACTCATGTGCCAACTCATGGAACATGAGGAGTAATATCAGCCCACTAGAGCAACCAGCAACAAGGAATCACATAACTGCAAGCTGGACTAAAACAAAAATAAAGCAAAACGTGGAACAGGAAAATCAAAAACTTATCTTGTCCTGATGATTACAGAAGCGGAAAGCAGAGGTAACAAGATACACTGATTACATTGATCGCCGGCGAGGAAATGACAAGAAACCCAGGTTAAATAGGAAACTCCCATATCCTGATAGAACAGGTGGACACCAGAGACCGCAGAGAACACAAGTCACCCAGTACCATCTGTAACCACCAGAGGGAGCCAAAAACAGAATCCACAACACAAGGCCTGGTTCAAGAGGCAAAAAATCAAGGTGTTGCAGTGGCCTAGTCAGTCTCCTGACCTTAACCCAATTGAAAACTTGTGGAAGGAGCTCAAGATTAAAGTCCACATGAGACACCCAAAAAATCTAGATAACTTGGAGAAGATCTGCATGGAGGAGTGGGCCAAGATAACGCCAGAGACCTGTGCCGGCCTGATCAGGTCTTATAAAAGACGATTATTAGCTGTAATTGCAAACAAAGGTTATTCCACAAAATATTAAACCTAGGGGTTGAATAATAATTGACCCAGACTTTTATGTTTAAAATTTATAAAAATTTAACTGAGCAACAAAACTTTTTGGTTTGTAAGATTTATGCATCTGTTAATAAATCCTGCTCTTGTTTGAAGTTTGAAGGCTCTAACTTATTTGCATCTTATTAAACCTGCTAAATCTGCAGGGGGTTGAATACTACTTGTAGGCATTGTATGTATGTATATATATATATATATATATATATATATATATATACATATATTTCAGTGAGACACATACAGTACAGACCAAAAGTTTGGACACACCTTCTCATTTAAAGATTTTTCTGTATTTTCATGACTATGTAAATTGTAAATTCACACTGAAGGCATCAAAACTATGAATTAACACATGTGGAATCATATACTTAACAAAAAAGTGTGAAACAACTGAAATTATGTCTTATATTCTAGGTTCTTCAAAGTAGCCACCTTTTGCTTTGATGACTGCTTTGCATACTCTTGGCATTCTCTTGATGAGCTTCAAGAGGTAGTCACTGGGAATGGTCTTCCAACAATCTTGAAGGAGTTCCCAGAGATGCTTACCACTTGTTGGCCCTTTTGCCTTCCCTCTGCGGTCTAGCTCACCCCAAACCATCTCAATTGGGTTCAGGTCTGGTGGTCATCTGGCGTAGCACCCCATCACTCTCCTTCTTTGTCAAATAGCCCTTACACAGCCTGGAGGTGTGTTTGGGGTCATTTTCCTGTTGAAAAATAAATGATGGTCCAACTAAACGCAAACCGGATGGAATAGCATGCCGCTGCAAGATGCTGTGGTAGCCATGCTGGTTCATTATGCCTTCAATTTTGGATAAGTCCCCAACAGTGTCACCAGCAAAGCACCCCCACATCATCACACCTCCTCCTCCATGCTTCACGGTGGGAACCAGGCATGTAGAGTCCATCCGTTCACCTTTTCTGCGTTGCCCAAAGACACAGTGGTTGGAACCAAAGATCTCAAATTTGGACTCATCACACCAAAGCACAGATTTCCACTGGTCTAATGTCCATTCCTTGTGTTCTTTAGCCCAAACAAGTCTTCTGCTTGTTGCCTGTCCTTAGCAGTGGTTTCGTAGCAGCTCTTTTACCATGAAGGCCTGCTGCACAGTCTCCTCTTAACAGTTGTTGTAGAGATGTGTCTGCTGCTAGAACTCTGTGTGGCATTGACCTGGTATCTAATCTGAGCTGCTGTGAACCTGTGATTTCTGAGGCTGGTGACTTGGATAAACTTATCCTCAGAAGCAGAGGTGACTCTTGGTCGTCCTTTCCTGGGGCGGTCCTCATGTGAGCCAGGTTCTTTGTAGCACTTGATGGTTTTTGCCACTGCACTTGGGGACACTTTCAAAGTTTTCCCAATTTTTCAGACTGACCTTCATTTCTTAAAGTAATGATGGCCACTCGTTTTTCATTACTTAGCTGCTTTTTTATTGACATAATACAAAGCCTAACAGTCTATTCAGTAGGACTATCGGCTGTGTATCCACCAGACTTCTGCACAACACAACTGATGGTCCCAACCCCATTTATAAGGCAAAAAATACCACTTATTAAACCTGACAGGGCACACCTGTGAAGTGAAAACCATTCCCGGTGACTACCTCTTGAAGCTCATCAAGAGAATGCCAAAAGTGTGCAAAGCAGTCATCAAAGCAAAAGGTGGCTACTTTGAAGAACCTAGAATATAAGACATATTTTCAGTTGTTTCATACTTTTTTGTTAAGTATATAATTTCACATGTTTTAATTCATAGTTTTGATGCCTTCAGTGTGAATGTACAATTTTCATAGTCATGAAAATACAGAAAAATCTTTAAATGAGATGGTGTGTCCAAACTTTTGGTCTGTACTGTAAATATATACTGTATATTAATATATCATACAGCGCTAGATAGCTTAAAAGCCTGTAATTCAATTGCCGGCTTTTGCTATCTCCTTCTCAAACCCGACATGATATGAGACATGGTTTACATACAGTAAACCATCTCATATCCCTTTTTTTTGCATATTCCACACTACTAATGTTAGTAGTGTGTATGTGCAAAATTTGGGCGTTCTAGCTATTAAATTAAAGGGTTAAATCGCGGAAAAAATTGGCGTGGGCTCCCACTCAATTTTCTCCACCAGAATGGTAAAGCCAGTGACTGAGGGCAGTTATTAATAGCCTGGAGAGGGTCCATGGTTATTGCCCCCCCCCTGGCTAAAAACATCTGCCCCCAGCCACCCCGGAAAAGGCACATCTGGAAGATGCGCCTATTCTGGCACTTGGCCACTCTCTTCCCATTCCCGTGTAGTGGTGGGATATGAGGTAATGAAGGGTTAATGTCACCTTGCTATTGTAAGGTGACATTAAGCCAGATTAATAATGTAGAGGCGTCAATTATGACACCTATCCTGTTATGAACTGGTGGTTCAGAAACACAATGGACCTGGTGGTTAAGAGCACACAAAGTGACCTGATAGTTACTAATAACATAGGACGAGCTCTGAGACGTGGGAACTCTGCTGACCGCAATCCCTAATCCTATCACACCACACTAGTGGTAGCCGTGGAGCGCTCCTGACCAGACCTAGGCGCCTCGGGCACAGCCTGAGAAACTAGCTAGCCCTGAAGATAGAAAAATAAGCCTACCTTGCCTCAGAGAAATTCCCCAAAGGAAAAGGCAGCCCCCCCACATATAATGACTGTGAGTAAAGATGAAAATACAAACACAGAGATTAAATAGATTTTAGCAAAGTGAGGCCCGACTTACTGAATAGACCGAGGATAGTAAAGATAGCTTTGCGGTCAGCACAAAAACCTACAAACAACCACGCAGAGGGCGCAAAAAGACCCTCCGCACCGACTAATGGTACGGAGGTGCTCCCTCTGCGTCCCAGAGCTTCCAGCAACCAATATAGCAAGCTGGACAGAAAAAATAGCAAACAAAAGTAACACAAGCAGAACTTAGCTTATGCAGGGCAGACAGGCCACAAGACGATCCAGGAGAGAGCAAGACCAATACTGGAACATTGACTGGAGGCAAGGAACAAAGAACTAGGTGGAGTTAAATAGAGCAGCACCTAACGACTTAACGTCATCACCTGAGGAAGGAAACTAAGAAGCCGCAGCCCCACTCACATCCACCAGAGGAAGCTCATAGACAGAACCAGCCGAAGTACCACTCATGACCACAGGAGGGAGCTCGACCACAGAATTCACAACAGTACCCCCCCCCTTGAGGAGGGGTCACCGAACCCTCACCAGAGCCCCCAGGCCGACCAGGATGAGCCAAATGAAAGGCACGAACCAGATCGGCAGCATGAACATCAGAGGCAAAGACCCAGGAATTATCTTCCTGACCATGACCCTTCCACTTAACCAGGTACTGGAGTTTCCGTCTCGAAATACGAGAATCCAAAATCTTCTCCAATATATACTCCAACTCCCCCTCAACCAAAACCGGGGCAGGAGGATCAACGGATGGAACCACAGGTGCCACGTATCTCCGCAACAATGACCTATGGAATACATTATGGATGGAAAAAGAAGCTGGAAGGGTCAAACGAAAAGACACAGAATTAAGAACCTCTGAAATCCTATACGGACCAATGAAACGAGGTTTAAACTTAGGAGAGGAAACTTTCATAGGAATATAACGAGACGACAACCAAACCAAATCCCCAACACGAAGTCGGGGACCCACACAGCGCCTGCGGTTAGCGAAACGTTGAGCCTTCTCCTGGGACAATGTCAAATTGTCCACTACATGAGTCCAAATCTGCTGCAACCTATCCACCGCAGTATCCACTCCAGGACAGTCCGAAGACTCATCCTGCCCTGAAGAGAAACGAGGATGGAACCCAGAATTGCAGAAAAACGGCGAAACCAAAGTAGCCGAGCTGGCCCGATTATTAAGGGCGAACTCAGCCAAAGGCAAAAAGGACACCCAATCATCCTGATCAGCAGAAACAAAACATCTCAGATATGTTTCCAAGGTCTGATTGGTTCGTTCAGTTTGGCCATTTGTCTGAGGATGGAAAGCCGAGGAAAAAGACAAATCAATGCCCATCCTAGCACAAAAGGCTCACCAAAACCTCGAAACAAACTGGGAACCTCTTTCAGAAACGATGTTCTCCGGAAATGTAAACGAACCACATGCTGGAAAAACAATGGCACCAAATCAGAGGAGGAAAGCAATTTAGACAAGGGTACCAAATGGACCATCTTAGAGAAGCGATCACAAACCACCCAAATGACCGACATCTTTTGAGAGACGGGGAGATCCGAAATAAAATCCATAGAGATATGTGTCCAGGGCCTCTTCGGGACTGGCAAGGGCAAAAGCAACCCACTGGCACGAGAACAGCAGGGCTTAGCCCGAGCACAAATCCCACAGGACTGCACAAACGAACGCACATCCCGCGACAGAGACGGCCACCAAAAGGATCTAGCCACCAAATCTCTGGTACCAAAGATTCCAGGATGACCAGCCAACACCGAACAATGAACCTCAGAGATAACTCTACTCGTCCATTTATCAGGGACAAACAGTTTCTCCGCTGGGCAACGGTCAGGTCTATTAGCCTGAAATTTTTGCAGCACCCGCCGCAAATCAGGGGAGATGGCAGACAAAATTACCCCCTCTTTGAGAATACCCGCCGGCTCAGGCAAACCCAGAGAGTCGGGCACAAAACTCCTAGACAGGGCATCCGCCTTCACATTCTTAGAGCCCGGAAGGTACAAAACCACAAAGTCAAAACGGGAGAAAAACAGCGACCAACGAGCCTGTCTAGGATTCAAGCGTTTGGCAGTTTGGCAGACTCGAGATAAGTCAAGTTCTTGTGATCAGTCAAGACCACCACGCGATGCTTAGCTCCTTCAAGCCAATGACGCCACTCCTCGAATGCCCACTTCATGGCCAACAACTCTCGATTGCCAACATCATAATTACGCTCAGCAGGCGAAAACTTCCTGGAAAAGAAGGCACATGGTTTCATCAACGAGCCATCAGAACTTCTTTGTGACAAAACAGCCCCTGCTCCAATCTCAGAAGCATCAACCTCGACCTGGAACGGGAGCGAAACATCTGGCTGGCACAACACAGGGGCAGAAGAAAAACGACGCTTCAACTCCTGAAAAGCTTCTACAGCAGCAGAAGACCAATTGACCACATCAGCACCCTTCTTGGTCAAATCAGTCAACAGTTTAGCAATACTAGAAAAATTATTGATGAAGCGACGATAAAAATTAGCAAAGCCCAGGAACTTTTGCAGACTCTTCAGAGATGTCGGCTGAGTCCAATCATAAATGGCCTGAACTTTAACAGGGTCCATCTCGATAGCAGAAGGGGAAAAAACGAAACCCAAAAATGAAACCTTCTGAACACCAAAGAGACACTTTGACCCCCTCACAAAATAAGAATTTGCACGCAGGACCTGGAACACCATTCTAACCTGCTTCACGTGAGACTCCCAATCATCTGAGAAGACCAAAATATCATCCAAGTATACAATCAGGAATTTATCCAGGTACTCTCGGAAGATGTCATGCATAAAGGACTGAAATACTGATGGAGCATTGGAAAGCCCGAATGGCATAACCAGGTACTCAAAATGGCCCTCGGGCGTATTAAATGCTGTTTTCCATTCATCGCCCTGTTTAATACGCACAAGATCATACGCACCACGAAGATCTATCTTGGTGAACCAACTAGCCCCCTTAATCCGAGCAAACAAATCAGACAGCAGCGGCAAGGGGTACTGAAATTTGACTGTGATTTTATTTAGAAGGCGATAATCAATACAAGGTCTCAACGAACCATCCTTCTTGGCCACAAAAAAGAACCCTGCTCCCAATGGCGGCGACGACGACGGGCGAATATGACCCTTCTCCAAGGATTCCTTTACGTAACTCCGCATAGCGGCGTGCTCAGGCACAGACAAATTAAACAGTTGACCCTTAGGAAACTTACTACCAGGAATCAAATCGATAGCACAATCACAATCCCAATGCGGAGGTAGGGCACTGGACTTGGGCTCATCAAATACATCCCGGTAATCTGACAAGAACTCTGGGACCTCAGAAGGGGTGGATGATGAAATAGACAGAACTGGAACATCACCATGTACCCCCTGACAACCCCAGCTGGACACAGACATAGATTTCCAATCCAATACTGGGTTATGGACTTGTAGCCATGGCAACCCCAACACAACCACATCATGCAGATTATGCAACACCAAATAGCGAATATCCTCCTGATGCGCAGGAGCCATGCACATGGTCAGTTGGGTCCAGTACTGAGGCTTATTCTTGGCCAAAGCCGTAGCATCAATTCCTCTCAATGGAATAGGATACTGCAAGGGCTCCAAGAAAAACCCACAGCGCCTAGCAAAGTCCAAGTCCATCAAATTCAGGGCAGCGCCTGAATCCACAAATGCCATGACAGAATAGGATGACAAAGAGCAGATCAAAGTAACGGACAAAAGAAATTTCGACTGTACCGTACCAATGTTGGCAGACCTAGCGAACCGCTTAGTGCGCTTAGGACAATCGGAGATAGCATGAGTGGAATCACCACAATAAAAACACAGCCCATTCCGACGTCTGTGTTCTTGCCGTTCAGCTCTGGTCAAAGTCCTATCACATTGCATAGGCTCAGGTTTATGCTCAGATAATACCGCCAAATGGTGCACATTTTTACGCTCACGTAAGCGTCGATCGATCTGAATGGCCAAAGACATAGACTCATTCAGACCAGCAGGCATAGGAAATCCCACCATGACATCCTTAAGGGCTTCAGAGAGACCCTTTCTGAAAATTGCTGCCAGCGCACATTCATTCCATTGAGTGAGCACAGACCACTTCCTAAACTTCTGACAATATATCTCTACCTCATCCTGACCCTGACACAGAGCCAGCAAATTTTTCTCTGCCTGATCCACTGAATTAGGTTCATCATACAGCAATCCGAGCGCCAGAAAAAACGCATCAACATCGCATAATGCAGGATCTCCTGGCGCAAGGGAAAATGCCCAGTCTTGAGGGTCGCCACGTAATAAAGAAATAATGATCTTAACTTGTTGAACTGGGTCACCAGAGGAGCGGGGTTTCAAAGGCAGAAACAGTTTACAATTATTTTTGAAATTCAGAAACTTAGCTCTATCTCCAGAAAATAAGTCAGGAATAGGAATTCTAGGTTCTAACATAGATTTCTGAACCACAATGTCTTGAATAGTTTGTACTCTTGCAGCGAGATGATCCACACAAGAAAACAGACCTTTAATGTCCATCACTACACCTGTGTCCTAAACCACCCAAATGTCTAGGGGAAAAGAAAGACAAAACACAGTGCAGAGAAAAAAAAATGGTCTCAGAACTTCTCTTTTCCCTCTATTGAGAAGCATTAGTACTTTGGGCCTCCAGTACTGTTATGAACTGGTGGTTCAGAAACACAATGGACCTGGTGGTTAAGAGCACACAAAGTGACCTGATAGTTACTAATAACATAGGACGAGCTCTGAGACGTGGGAACTGTGCTGACCGCAATCCCTAATCCTATCACACCACACTAGAGGTAGCCGTGGAGCGCTCCTGACCAGACCTAGGCGCCTCGGGCACAGCCTGAGAAACTAGCTAGCCCTGAAGATAGAAAAATAAGCCTACCTTGCCTCAGAGAAATTCCCCAAAGGAAAAGGCAGCCCCCCACATATAATGACTGTGAGTAAAGATGAAAATACAAACACAGAGATGAAATAGATTTTAGCAAAGTGAGGCCCGACTTACTGAATAGACCGAGGATAGTAAAGATAGCTTTGCGGTCAGCACAAAAACCTACAAACAACCACGCAGAGGGCGCAAAAAGACCCTCCGCACCGACTAATGGTACGGAGGTGCTCCCTCTGCGTCCCAGAGCTTCCAGCAAGCAAGAAAAACCAATATAGCAAGCTGGAGAGAAAAAATAGCAAACAAAAGTAACACAAGCAGAACTTAGCTTATGCAGGGCAGACAGGCCACAAGACGATCCAGGAGAGAGCAAGACCAATACTGGAACATTGACTGGAGGCAAGGAACAAAGAACTAGGTGGAGTTAAATAGAGCAGCACCTAACGACTTAACCTCGTCACCTGAGGAAGGAAACTAAGAAGCCGCAGCCCCACTCACATCCACCAGAGGAAGCTCATAGACAGAACCAGCCGAAGTACCACTCATGACCACAGGAGGGAGCTCGACCACAGAATTCACAACACTATCCATTATTAATCCAATAGTATGAAATGGTTAAAAAACACACACACATTATTGCAAAGTATTTTAATGAAATAAACACACAGGTTTTTGTAATATTTTATTATAC
Source organism: Ranitomeya imitator (assembly GCF_032444005.1). Lineage (NCBI taxonomy): Eukaryota > Metazoa > Chordata > Amphibia > Anura > Dendrobatidae > Ranitomeya > Ranitomeya imitator. The sequence continues at coordinate 58,885,355 of NC_091288.1, forward strand.
TGGTAATCCACCTGAAGACCCTTGTTCTGTAAAAAAGGTAAAATAAAAAAACAATATCCCATACCTTCCGTCGTTCTGTCACGTCCAATGATGTAGATCCATCTGAAGGGGTTAACTAATTTTACAAGCAGAAGCTCTGCTAATGCAGCTGTGCTCCTGCCTGTAAAACCCCGGGGAATTAATGGAATGTAGGTCAATGACCTGTAGTTACCTTCAGTCGCGGTGATGTGACCTCTGCTGGATGTCCTCCTATGAACTCGAGCGTGGGAAAATATTCTGAAAAGTTCCCAGGCTCGAGTTTATATGAGGACATCCAGCAGAGGGCGCATCACCGCTACTGAAGGTAACTACAGGTCATTGACCTACATTCCATTCATTCCCTGGGGTTTTACAGGCAGGAGCACAGCTGCATTAGCAGAGCTTCTGCTTGTAAAATTAGTTAACCCCTTCAGATGGATTTACATCGTTGGACGTGACGGAACGACGGAAGGTATGGGATATTGTTGTTTTTTTATTTTACCTTTTTTTACAGAACGAGGGTCTTCAGGTGGATTACCAGTATAATAAAATATTACAAAAACCTGTGTGTTTATTTCATTAAAATACTTTGCAATAATGTGTGTGTGTTTTTTAACCATTTCATACTATTGGATTAATAATGGATAGGTGTCATAATCGACGCCTCTACATTATTAATCTGGCTTAATGTCACCTTACAATAGCAAGGTGACATTAACCCTTAATTACCCCATAACCCACCACTACACGGGAATGGGAAGAGAGTGGCCAAGTGCCAGAATAGGCGCATCTTCCAGATGTGCCTTTTCTGGGGTGGCTGGGGGAAGATGTTTTTAGCCGGGGGGGGGGGGGGGGGCAATATCCATGGACCCTCTCCAGGCTATTAATATCTGCCCTCAGTCACTGGCTTTACCATTCTGGCGGAGAAAATTGAGCGGGAGCCCACGCCAATTTTTCCCCTCGATTTAACCCTTTAATTTAATAGCTAGAGTGCCCAAATTTTGCACATACACACTACTAACATTAGTAGTCTGGAATATGCAAAAAAAAAAAAGGGATATGAGATGGTTTACTGTATGTGAACCATGTCTCATATCATGTCAGGTTTGGAAAGGAGATAGCAAAAGCCGGCAATTGAATTACCGGCTTTTAAGCTATCTAGCGCAATCTTAATATATATATATATACATATATGTGTCTCACTGATATATACAGTTAGGGCCAGAAATATTTGGACAGTGACACAATTTTCGCGAGTTGGGCTCTGCATGCCACCACATTGGATTTGAAATGAAACCTCTACAACAGAATTCAAGTGCAGATTGTAACGTTTAATTTGAAGGGTTGAACAAAAATATCTGATAGAAAATGTAGGAATTGTACACATTTCTTTACAAACACTCCACATTTTAGGAGGTCAAAAGTAATTGGACAAATAAACATAACCCAAACAAAATATTTTTATTTTCAATATTTTGTTGCAAATCCTTTGGAGGCAATCACTGCCTTAAGTCTGGAACCCATGGACATCACCAAACGCTGGGTTTCCTCCTTCTTAATGCTTTGCCAGGCCTTTACAGCCGCAGCCTTCAGGTCTTGCTTGTTTGTGGGTCTTTCCGTCTTAAGTCTGGATTTGAGCAAGTGAAATGCATGCTTAATTGGGTTTAGATCTGGAGATTGACTTGGCCATTGCAGAATGTTCCACTTTTTGGCACTCATGAACTCCTGGGTAGCTTTGGATGTATGCTTGGGGTCATTGTCCATCTGTACTATGAAGCGCCGTCCAATCAACTTTGCAGCATTTGGCTGAATCTGGGCTGAAAGTATATCCCGGTACACTTCAGAATTCATCCGGCTACTCTTGTCTGCTCTTATGTCATCAATAAACACAAGTGACCCAGTGCCATTGAAAGCCATGAATGCACATGCCATCACGTTGCCTCCACCATGTTTTACAGAGGATGTGGTGTGCCTTGGATCATGTGCCGTTCGCTTTCTTCTCCAAACTTTTTTCTTCCCATAATTCTGGTACAGGTTGATCTTTGTCTCATCTGTCCATAGAATACTTTTCCAGAACTGAGCTGGCTTCTTGAGGTGTTTTTCTGCAAATTTAACTCTGGCCTGTCTATTTTTGGTATTGATGAATGGTTTGCATCTAGATGTGAACCCTTTGTGTTTACTGTCATGGAGTTTTCTCTTTACTGTTGACTTAGAGACAGATACACCTACTTCACTGAGAGTGTTCTGGACTTGTTGATGTTGTGAACGGGTTCTTCTTCACCAAATTAAGTATGCGGCGATCATCCACCACTGTTGTCATCCGTGGACGCCCAGGCCTTTTTGAGTTCCCAAGCTCACCAGTCAATTCCTTTTTTCTCAGAATGTACCCAACTGTTGATTTTGCTACTCCAAGCATGTCTGCGATCTCTCTGATGGATTTTTTCTTTTTTTTCAGCCTCAGGATGTTCTGCTTCACCTCAATTGAGAGTTCCTTTGACCGCATGTTGTCTGCTCACAGCAACAGCTTCTAAATGCAAAACCACACACCTGGAATCCACCCCTGACCTTTTAACTACTTCATTGATTACAGGTTAACGAGGGAGACGCCTTCAGAGTTAATTGCAGCCCTTAGAATCCATTGTCCAATTACTTTTGGTCCCTTGAAAAAGAGGACGCTATGCATTACAGAGCTATGATTCCTAAACCCTTTCTCCGATTTGGATGTGGAAACTATCATATTGCAGCTGGGAGTGTGCACTTTCAGCCCATATTATATATATAATTGTATTTCTGAACATGTTTTTGTAAACAACTAAAATAACAAAACTTGTGTCACTGTCCAAATATTTCTGGCCCTAACTGTATATATATATATATCTATATATATATCCCCCTATACTATGTGTAGACATTTATTTTAGCTATTCTATTCTAACCTGTCAGTGTGATTTTACTGTATACCGCACTGAATTGCCGGCTTTTCGCTAGAACACCGCTGCATATTTCTCGCAAGTCACACTGCTGGTCCGTGTGTAATCCGTATTTTTCTGGCCCCCATAGACTTTCATTGGCGTATTTTTTGCGCAATACGGTGACAAACGCAGCATGCTGAATTTTTCTACGGCCGTAGAACACCGTATAATACGGATCAGTAAAATACGGCTGATAGGAGCTGGGGCATAGAGAAGCATTGTACCGTATGCAATCCGAATTTTCAGCACCTCTCTTACGTCCGTAAAACACGCTAGGGTGAGGCCGGCCTAAGAGTACCAGGCACATATTCAAGAAAAAAAAATAAGGGTTGCATTCCATTGGGTATGCAGCTATGCTGCTATGAATGGGCATGCATGGGACTCTCCTCCTTCGCACAGAACATGCACTGAATAGTTTGGACAGCATTAGCAGCAGATAAATTGCACTTTGAGCAGTGTAGCCTCAGCCTGAAGCTAGGATAACAGACACATCTCACCCTGGAAGACCAGCAATTTCACCAAATAAAATGTGCTCGGAACACTGATATCAATAATTACAGATTTTTCTAAAATCATTGGTGTCATGACTTGACACACTGGACTTTTTTTGTGTGGAGGGTCTCAGAAAACCCTTTTAATTTGTACAAAGAATGGAAAAAATGGCAATTAAATTGGTCATACTTTTAGTAGCCACATGTAGGTGCAGCAATGTTTGAAGTGAGCTACTTATCTGCTAAGTATCAAAGGAGGAATGTTTCTCCTTGTGAAGAGTGCCAAGCCAAAGTAAAGTAAAGAGACTTATAGGCGATGCAATGCTCCTCTGGGAATTTAAATATGCAAATTACTTCTTCAGAATGAAGAGGACTTAATCTCTGATGCCACCTTTTGGCTGTAGCAAACCTAAAAGTCACTATCAACCCTTTACTGAGCAGAGGTCTCTCACCTAGCCAAATCAGAGGGGCAACACCCTGAAAAACACGTGTCTGCAAATAGAGTTTCTGATTTGTCTTCTAAGGGCTCCTTCTCACTTGCGAGAAATACGTGCGAGTCTCGCATGTTAAAACCAAGCTCTGGCGCCGGCACTCCAGAGCGGAGTGTGCGGCTGCATAGCAACACATGGAGCTGCACGCTCCGCTCTGGAGTGCCGGCGCCAGAGCTTGGTTTTAACATGCGAGGCTCACACGTATTTCTCGCAAGTGAGAAGGAGCCCTTATCCTAAGAAAAATGACAAAGCTTGTTAAAGAGTCAATATTGATGTTTAGGATTGCTACTTCTAATAAGTGGCGCCAGAGTTAACATCTTATTCTTATCTACTAAGCAACATTTTCTAACTGCAGAGGGCAGCATTTTAGCAAATATACCATTTATGGTACGGTATGGCAATAGCCCTTCACTTAAAAAGAAAAACAACAATCAGTAATTGATTTCTCTACAGATATCTTCCCCTGTGTGGATTCCTAATGACAAATAGGAGGACAGGAAGAGGAAGGTAACTGCAAAGGCTCATTGACTGCCATAAAATATTGATTGTATTATGTTGAGCAATACTGCAGTAGTGTCATTTAGGCATTATTGTTGCCTATTAATGACAAGTGCAATTCTGTTTTGCCTGCACAAGTGTGTTTACACCTATGCATGCATTCAGTCAATTGTCAGTAATCTGCAGGGACCAGAGATAGATAGAGCTACACAATTAATGTTAAAATACCATTTGGAAAACCAGTTACCGTAGTTTTATTCATCTAAATAGTTAAAAAATTGTGTGCTGATTTAATTTCAACCCCCTTCTCAATCCGTATGGTTTCCCTCATTAAAATAATTAACTTATGCTCCAATACCTCTGGTGCCTGAGCTTTTTTAGCACTGTCGGTGTCGACTCTCCTGGCGATCGCGTGATATTGTTACATCATGCAATCCCTACAGCCAATCAGCAACTGTTTAATTTTCCATGCCTTCGAACAAATCACTACATCAAGAGGAAGAGAGAGCTGCACATTGTAAAGGAATGTAAAGCTGTTATTAAGTGCACTGAATATAGTAGTGACAAACATACACTGACGAGCAAAAGGGTAACAATGTTTTGAATTTTTCACTTTCAGGCCCCATTTCTCACCATCCACTACTGTTTTGAACGTGAGACTACCATTATTTTGTAGACAATCATCTTGGCTATCTCCTACATAAATTTGACTTGCAATTATTTAGCATATGATTGGTTATGCAGATTCTTGTCATGTATCTGAATTGTTACCATTTTGCTCCTAAAAATCTAAATTTGTATTTTTATTATTTTGTCAGTATTTTGTAAATCCAGTTTTGGCTTTCAGTACTGCCTGAATCCTTCTGGGTATGCTCTCGATCAGATTCAAACGTGTCGACTGAATCTGATCCCAGGTCTCTTCTACATGTTCCCAAAGTTGCAATTCCCATCTGCAAATTTGCAGTTGGGAATTGTAACTCTTTTTTTCTTATGGTTACTGCATTACTCTTTAGAGTTTTCCCCTAATATGGTCCTTACATATTATCACTTCTGGTATATGTATATATATGTTCCCAAAGTTGGTGCAAACTGCTCGAGTCACTTTGGTATGTATACAACTTTTCTTCCACTCTACCCACAAGTGTTCGATTGGGTTGAGGTCTGGGGACAGTGGGGGCCAATCCAGCACCTCTACTTCATTGTCATTGAACCATTTCTTGGCCAATCTCGACACATGCTTTGTGTTGTTGTCTGGCTGGAAAACTATGTCGTCCTTTTCATGCTCATAGTACTCGAGTGTACAAAGTAACTCTTCTTGATGGATACTCCCATATAGCTCAGCATTGAAACCACCATCGACCCTGGTCAAGTATCCAACACCTTTGGCTGTGAAACAACCCCATATCATCATGTTTCTTCCACCAAATTTGACAGTTCCATCAATTTCTTCATCTGTTAGCCCCTTTTATAATTGCTTCTTTCAGACCCATTTTCACCCATCAGAATGTAGTCTATTGACTTTCGTCTCATCGCTCCAGATCACCCATTTCCAATCTTCTAGGGTCCACTGTTCATACTTTTTTCCAAACCCAAACCAACTTTTCTTATGACGATTTTGAAGTCGAGACTTCTTAACCATTTTTTGGGCCTCCATTCCAGACTTATGTAACGTACCTCACACAGTCCTTGTATGAACATCTGTGATCTCATTATTACAAAGCATATGAGCCACCTCCACTGCCCTGTTTGTTGTGCCAGAACTGATAGACCTTGTGATGAGCTGACTTTTTTGCCTGGATGTCCATCTCTTGGCTTTTGAATGGATAGACAGACTTAATTTTGTATATTCTAACTGTCATGGCACTCACATGATGTAGATTGGCAATGTTCTTGGCTGAGAGACCGAAATTGATGAGCTGGGTGATGCTGTTTCTCTTTTCTTTGGAAATGTTCTTCATGGTTGCTTCTCGATTTGAATCCGTGACCTTTTGCTTGGATATCAACCTAATAATACACTGAGTTTTTAGGGAATGTGAGAACAGGTTGTAATTTGTTGAATACAGAAAGAAAGAGAATTTTCCACCACCAGGAGCAAAACAGTAACAATGCAGTGACATGACACGAATCGGCATAACTAATCATATGAAAAATAGTTGCAAGTCAAATTTATATATGAGATAGCCAAGATGACTGTGTATAAAATAATGGTAGTCTTACGTTTGAAGCTGTAGTTGATTTTGAGACATGGAGCCTGGAAGTCACAAGTTCAAAACATTGTTACCCTTTTGCTGCTCAGTGTATTACAGTTATGCATTCCACATTGGATGCATCTAAACCTGCACTAAAGTATGGTGGGGAGCTAATTTATCCTGACTCAACTACAACCACTGTATCCTCTTCATGCATTGAAGTATGTGGGGAAGGTGCTGATACCAAAGCTGCACCAACGTATGTCTGGTCAAGGTCTATCCAGAAGAACAACCTGACAAAGCTACCAGAATGTATACCATTGTAGATGATCAAATCAACAGGTCTCTAACAAAACCTAAATTATTTGTGAGATCTTCAATATAAAGGTACAAATGACTCCGTATGCCCTCAACACCTGCTCTAATCATATCGAAACTTCTGGCAGAAGAGCCTCTGGATACATTGTCTTTTCAATCAAAGGGAATATGCACATATCCTTGTCAAGCTTAATTGAATATGACCAGATACCCGATGACAGGAAGAAATACCCACTCCAAATGCTTCTCTTCATCATTCCCACTTGAAGCACGTAGCTAATGAAATTCTCCCTATGGACACAAATGCTGATATTCTTATCTTACTTGGGAGGGATATTATGATGAATCACAAGGTGTGCCAATAATGCAGCAACCCAGATGATGCTCCATATGTTCAAAGACTTGATCTAGGTTGGATAATTGTGGGTGTTGTATGTTTGGATAAGAGTCACAAACCACCTGAAGTCTACTGCTTTAAAACCTATGTGCTCCAAAATGGTTGTGTAACGTCCTTATCAATATGAGGTGAAAGAGAGATGCTTCAACCTCATCCAGGAGCCTGACATCATTCCCACTCCATATGCTGGCGACTTAGGGACAACAGTGTTTTGGACAATGCAAGATCACAACAAAATGTATAGAAGACAAGGAGTTTGTTAATTTATGGACAATGGATTCTTTAAGGATGAATCCAACCAATGGGTTGCATTCTTACTCTTCAAGGCTGCTAGAGCCAAGCTTCCAAACATACAATAACAGGCATTATCCAGGCTTACCTCACTGCATCAAACTTTAATAGACAAGTCTGAAATGAAGAATCATTTTGTGGCTTTTATGGATAAAATATCTCGTAATGACCATGCAGAGCCAGCTCCACCCTACCAAGAGAATGAAGAGTACTGGTATCTTACTTTCTTCGCAGAATATTACACGAGAAAGCTTAAACAGATCAAGGTTGTGTTTAATTTAAGTGAAAGGCATCATGGTGTATCTCTGAGCCATGGTCTCCTCACTGGTTCCAACCTGACCAATAACCTGGTAGGATAACTTATGAGATACAGGATAGAGACAGTTGTTAAAACTGCTGACATCAAACAAATGCTCCGTTGTTTTATCGTACGACAAGATCACAAAAATTGTCTGAGGTTTCAATGGCACAAAGACAATGACACCAACAAATAAATGGTTGAATGCAAAATGAAAGTGAAAATATTTGGAAACGGTCCATCTCCTGCAGTTGCAACATATGGTCTATGTACTACAGCCTCAGATGGTGAATCAAAGTAAGGAAGGGATGTCCAACAATTTGTTGAAAAAAATGTCTACATGAATAATGGACTCAAATCACTGTACACAGTGAAAGCGGCCATAGAGCGGCTCAAATCAATGAAAGGTATGCAGAGGCATAGCAAGGGTTTTGGTTCGGGGGGGGTGAAACTTCTGAGTGGGCCCCTAACCAGGTAACCTTGATTACAACTCGGTGACGCTCCCTAATACTGGAGGAGAACCTCAGCAGATGACCGCGCTGTTACTGAAGATAATCTCTATATAAAGACCAATATAGATATTACCGCCATATGGTCAGTGGTAGATACCAGCCCTACAGAACATATAAAAGATCACTGCACAGTTACAGATAATGTCTTACCGCTGACGTCCTTTCTGATGGAATCGTTCATTTTTCCTGTCTTTTCCATCTGGCCCAGACCGACATGACAACTTCCTCCAGCAATGACTCACCTGCAGAGAATACAACAAAGACACATTTCACTTCTCATATTCCAGCCCCATCACCATCTATTCCCAACCTGCACAAACTCATCATCCTACTGATACCCCAATGCTGAGCCGCTGCTGCCGTATGTGACCAAATTACTGCACCTGATACCCCAATACTGAGCCGCTGCTGCCGTATGTGTCCCTATTACTGTACCACATACCCCAATACTGAACCTCTCCTGCCATGTGTCCCTATTACTGCACCTGATACCCCAATACTGAGCCGCTGCTGCCGTATGCGATCCGATTACTGCATCTGATACCCCAATACTGAGCCGCTGCTGCCGTATGTGACCCTATTACTGCACCTGATACCCCAATACTGAGCCGCTGCTGCCATATGCAACCCTATTACTGCCCCTGATACCCCAATACTGAGCCTCTACTGCCCTATGTGACCTTATTACTGCATCTGATACCCCAATACTGAGCCGCTGCTGCCATATGTGACCCTATTACTGCACCTGATACCCCGATACTGAGCCGCTGCTGCCGTATGCGACCCTATTACTGCCCCTGATACCCTGATATTGAGCCGCTGCTGCCATATGCGACCCTATTACTGCCCCTGATACCCCAATACTGAGCCGCTGCTGCCCTATGTGACCTTATTACTGCCCCTGATACCCCACTACTGAGCCGCTGCTGCCGTATGTGTCCCTATTACTGCACCTGATACCCCAATACTGAGCTGCTGCTGCCATATGTGTCCCTGTTACTGCACCTGATACCCCAATACTGAGCCACTGCTGCTGTATGTGTCCCTATTACTGCACCTGATGTGTGGTTCTCTGTGCCCTCTAAATTCTAAAGCAACTCTCTACAATATAGTAATGCCAGGTACAAGTGCCCTAGAAAACAGTGCCCATATTTTCCCCCTAGAATGTAATAATGCCCTCTGTGTGCCCCTTTGATAGCCACAGTAACTTGAGTTCCCCTATAACAATAAGTGCCCACTTTACATTTAATAAAGTCCCGAGTCCCCCCCTGTACAGCTCCCCTATACACAGCATAATGCTCTCTTATACACAGTATAATGCACCCACACAGTATACTGACTCCTTAGTAGCCCCCAAACTGTTTGATGGCTCCAACAATGTATTATGACCCCCAAACTGTAATCTCCATACTGTGTGATGCCCCCCTAGATAGCCTCCATATACAGTAGCATAATGCACCAAATAGTCCACAATATAGTATAATGCACTCCCCATAGGCAGACTCTATAGTAAACGGCAGCCCCAATAGGCAGACACTGTAATAAGGCAGCACCCCCATATAGGCAGACCCTGTAATAAGGCAGTACCCCCATAGGCAGACTCTGTAGTATAAGGCAGCACCCCCATAGGCAGACTCTGTAATAAGGCGGCAGACCCTGTAATAAGGCAGCAACTCATAGTCAGACTCTGTAATAAGGCAGCCCCCATAGAAAGACCCTGTAATAAGGCTGCACCCCTATAGGCAGATCCTGTAATAAGGCGGCAGACCATGTAATAAAGCAGCCCCCATAGTCAGACCCTGTAATAAGGCAGCATCCCTATAGTCAGACCCTGTAATAAGGTAGCACCCCCATAGTCCGACCCTATAATGAGGCAGCACCCTTATAGTCAGACCCTGTAATAAGGCAGCCCCCATAGCCAGACCCTGTAATAAGGCAGCACCCCCATAGTCAGACCCTGTAATAAGGCATCCCCCATAGTCAGACCCTGTAATGAGACAGCACCCCTATAGTCAGACCCTGTAATAAGGCAGCCCCCTTACTCAGACCCTGTAATAAGGCAGCACCCCCATAGTCAGACCCTGTAAAAAGGCAGCCCCCATAGGCAGACCCTGTAATAAGGCAGCACCCCCATAGTCAGACCCTGTAATAAGGCAGCACCCTTATAGGCAGACCCTGTAATAAGGCAGCACTCTCATAGTCAGACCTTGTAATAAGGCAGCACCCCATAGTCAGACCCTGTAATAAGGCAGCCCCCATAGTCAGACCCCGTAATAAGGCAGCACCCTTACTCAGACCCTGTAATAAGGCAGCACCGCCATAGTCAGACCCTGTAATAAGGCAGCACCCTTATAGGCAGACCCTGTAATAAGGCAGCACCCTCATAGTCAGACCCTGTAATGAGGCAGCACCACTATAGTCAGACCCTGTAATAAGGCAGCCCCCATAGTCAGACCCCGTAATAAGGCAGCCCCCCATAAGCAGACCCCGTAATAAGGCACCCATTAAAAAAATAAAAAATAACCACTCGCCTCTCTTCTTCCTGGTTCCTGCGCTTCTCCCGCTGATCTCCTGACAGCGGGTGCCAGGCAGTGACGTCATCGCGCCCGCTGTCAGTGTCGGCGATGTCAGATGCCGACACTGACAGGGGGATGATGGGAGAAGGAGCGCAGCGCTCCTTCTCCCATCATTGCAGTCAGCTGTATCGGCTAAATGCCGGTACAGCAGATCTTCCGATGAAGGCGGGGGGCCCAATGCTGGCACCGGGCCCCCCCGCCTGCTCAGGGGCCCGATAGCGGCAGAGCAGGGAGATCGATTCCCCCTGCTCTGCCGCAGAATGTAACTGTATCGGCTGCTGCCCGGCCTGCTCAGGAGCCCCATGGCGGCCGGGCGGCAGAGCAGGAAGATCGATTCTCCCTGCTCTGCCGCAAAATGGAACTGTATCGGCGCACCCTCTGCCCCCCGGTAGCTACGCTACTGAAGGTATGCTTTCCAAAGCTCATCTGAGGTTGCATAAAATTGCATCCAACAGTGCTGTTGTCATGAAGGTCTTTCACCCTTTTGAGCATGCTGCAGAATTCAGAGACTTGAATCAAGGCTCAGAAAAACCACCAGTAGTGAGCAGTCTGGGCTTGATATAGAACTTGTTAAACAACTCCTTTGGCTCGATTGTACAGAAAAAAAGACATTTAATAAGTGTCGAATCTTGTCTGTGGTGAACAGTCTATATGATCAATTGAGATTTGTTGTACTCTTCACTATACAAGGTGAACATCTGTTAAGACACTTCTCAGGGGCTATTAAAGAATGGAGGTAATCTCTTTGTTCCTTGGATAGGATTCACATACCATTCACATACATAGGATTCACATACTGTTACACTCCAACATCCATTGCTAGGAGTGAAAGGAAGGAGATCCATATGATCTCAGATTCCTCTACTAAAGCTTTTGAAGCTGTTCCTTATTTAAACATTATAAACTCTAACAATGAAGCTCGTATTGGATTTCATTTTGGAAAGGCTAAGTTAGCTCCCAGACCTGAGTACACCTTTACCTAGACTTGAACTCTCCAGAACTTTGTTAGCTGTAGAGATTGCAGATTTCATACAGAGAAAGCAATCCATTCATGTGGATGACCCAAAATTCTGTACAAGTATAAGCAGGTAGCGTGATGCAATGACGGACAGGAGGCAGACCAAGGGTTAACAAGGGGTTTAATAAACAGGGTGATATGTACACAAGGAGCAAGGTTATACTTAATACAGAGAGAACTAATAGGGGGAAGGTTTTTTAACGAGCAGGGGAGAATAATACAAATAATACTCTTAAAACTTTGGGCATCAGCCACGGGTGTGCTCCTGACCGTGACTGAGGATGTTTAAATTACGTGACAAAAAAAAGGATCTGTCACAGTTCTGTGAAAAAATAAAGGAAACTTCCCTGGTGTTAACGGTGTCCTCCTGTTGTCCTGATGATGGCGGTGTCCTCTGGTGAACCTGGCAATGATGGTGACAGTCTGTGGTATTATCATGGGCACTGGCCCCAACGGATGAAGGGAGGAAGATGGAATAGTCTCTTCTCTCAGTGGTGAGAGTCCCTACACTGCCGGACCCTGTGACACTGTCCCGACACACTCTATAATGGCCAGCTCGGTCCGCTGTGCTGTACCGATGAGCGCCTGTATCCCGTACACTGACCTTGCCTCTCACGGTCAGTACTCCCAGTCTTGTCAGCATCGTCGGCTAAGTCAGCAGTCTCTCATAGGTCCGCGATGTAAGCGGGAACAGCGGTGTTAGTGTGGACAGCGGTCTCTCCGGTGTGTCAGTGGGACCCCATCTGTCGGCTCCTGTCAGCGCGTCCTCTCATCCCCGGTTCCAGTCAGCGCCGCCCCGTCGCCTCACAGCTGGTCTTTTCTGGCAGGACTCCCGCACGTCCGCCGTTCCTGCCTGAAGTGTTTTTTTTTTTTAAATTCGTTTATTAATTTCAGAATAAAACAAACATTACACAGATTGCATTTGTCATTGTCAGTTATACCATAGGATACAGATAATTACAGAGATATATCCTATCCAAAATTTACAGGGGTAATACATTGTGCATGTTAAATCACTAGTACCTTATGAAATACCTATTATTAACTTTAACTACTTTAACCATCTATAGTAAGTCGCCAAAAGGAAAATCATACGCAAATCCTGCTTTGCAAACGATGTCCCCAAAACCACCCATCCACCTCCCCGCACACACATCTAGCCCGTGTAGATTATATAGTATGATAAGAGGAGTTCCATCTACCCCAGATCTTTTCAAATTTACCTGGACATCCTCTATTTTGGTATAGTGTTTTTTCATACGGGATAATCGAATTCACCAAATCCATCCAAGCCCTAAGAGTCGGGGGGGGGGGGGAACCACCCATCCATCTTAATGCCAACACCTTCCGTGCCATGAAGAGTATCTCACGAAGGAAGATCCCAGTATAGTGATCCCACGTTTCCGCATCCCATACCCCGAATAAACAGGTCAATGGCTCAAGTGGGACAGGAATCGACAATAAAGATGTTAGTAGTGTCATCACCTCTTTCCAGTAATGTAGAACTACCGGGCACCTCCAAATCATGTGAATAAAATCCGCATCATGTGTACGACACCGTAAACAATCTGACGAGAGGAGGCGACCCATTTTGTCGGGGTCAAATATGTCTGGTATATAATATATAACTGGGTCATCTTATTGTATACTGAAGGAGAAACTTTAGTTGGAGATTCCAAAATTTCCTCCCATTCCTCTCCCAGTACATCGGGAAGAAGTCCCTCCCATTTCCCTTTGATAGAATTGATGGTGGACCCATCTCCGACAGATAATAGATATGTATACAAAGAGGAAATGAGTCCTTGGGGTCCCTGCGATTTGAGGATGCCTATCAGAGGTAAAGATGAAATCGCTCGACCTGTACCAACACTTCGCATGTGCGACTGGAAAGCTGACCTTAGCTGTAGATACCGGAAAAATTGAGATCTCGGGATGTTATAAGTATTTTGCAGTTGTTCAAAGGATACAAAAACCCCTTGGGCATGTACGTCACCTACCGAGAGAACACCATATGAGATCCAGAAATCATTAGATGGGTGATTCAGTAGCTCTGGGATACAACTATTATTCCACAATGGCATTTCAGCTACTATATCTACAAATTTAATAACTCTTTTAATTTGTCTCCATATTAATCTTGCCAATCGGAGTAAAGGTAGTAAACGAGGAGTACTGACTTTCTCTATCTCCAAGAACCCCAGTGGGCAATCAATCCGGGCAGAGTGAAGTAAATGACTCTCAGAGTTGGGCAGAGAGTTATTGGGCATCCATTTATTTATCACCTTAGCTTGTCCAGCAAGATAGTACAAATAAAAATTTGGTAAGGCCGCCCCACCCCCTTTTTTCGGTCTCTGCAGAGTAGATAATTTACATTTAGGCCTAGTCTTCCCCCATATAAAGGATGTGATTAAGGAGTTTAATTTTGTAAAGAAAGACTTAGGTATTGACATAGCACTATGTTGAAAGCAGTAATTAAGCTTGGGAAGCAATTTCATTTTGATTAAATTAATGCGGCCTGCAACAGAGAGAGGGAGTTTGCTCCAAGTTTTGAATTTAGATTTGACCATATCCAGTAACGGATAGATGTTAAATTGAAGGTCCAGCCGGCTACATTGAGACATATGGATACCTAAATATTTGAAATTAGAAACGATAGGCAGAGGCGATAGAGCCTCGAGACCGGGCATCGGAGTGTGAGATAGAGGCATCAGGGCAGATTTATCCCAATTTATATAAAGACCAGAGAGTTTACTGAATTTATCTATGGTCGCTATTACTTGTGGCAATGTTTCTTCCATTTTATCCATAAATATTATCATATCATCGGCATAGAGTCCTATACTGTCCACACGGTCCGCAATATTTATTCCCTTAAGATCCATAGAGGATCTTATGCGTATTGCCAAGGCCTCTATTGCAAGGGCAAAAAGGGCCGGGGACAGAGGACATCCTTGGCGGGTTCCTCTGTGCAGGGTAAAAGAATCAGAGATGGAGTTATTCACAATTATACGCGCCCTGGGATTCTTATATAATGTGTCTATCCCTCTAATAAATTTATCCCCAAAACCGTATTTCCGTAGGCACGCAGATAGGAAAGGCCACTCAAGAGAGTCGAACGCCTTGGCCGTGTCTAGCGATGCTAATGCCCAATTATTATCTAACTCCAGAGAACTGTATTGAATCACCGATTGGACCCGCCTGATATTGATGGAAGTGCTTTTTCCAGGCATAAAGCCGGTTTGGTCTGGGTGTACAAGGTCCAGTATGATTGTGTTCAGCCTAGTAGCTAAAATTTTGATGAAGATTTTGTAATCTACATTTACAAGAGATATGGGGCGATACGATCCACACTCCAGAGGATCTTTTCCCTCCTTCTTAAGTACAATAATATTTGCATCGTAAAATGTTTCGGGCATGAGTTCTCCCTCCCATATATTCCGAAGTACCTTCAGTAAAAGTGGTGCCAAGTGGCCTCGATATTTCTTATATAACTCAACGGGAAATCCGTCAGGTCCCGGGGCCTTCCCAGTGGCCATATCCGTGATAGCTTGCTCTACTTCCTCTAAGGTAAACTCAGCCTCCATGAAGGCTTGCTGGGCTGGACTCAGTGAGGGGAACACTATATCCGATAGATAGTCTAAACATTCTGGGACACCAAGATCATTACTAGCCCTATATAATGATTTATAATAATCATGAAAACACCGGAGAATCCCTTCAGTAGAGGATACCAATGTACCGTCAAGTGCCCGGATTTGTAATATTGTATTAGAGGTGTTATGTTGGCGTACTAAAAAAGCTAGAAATGTACTGGCCTGGTTCCCCAATTCGAAGTAGGATTGACGGGTAAAGAATAATTTGCGTTTTGATTTAGTGTCTATATGTTGAGTATATAACCTCTGGGAAGTAAGCCATTCCGCCCTGTTACCACTAGTTTGGTTAGCCACATAGGCGGCCTCCGAGTCTCTCAACCGTCGCTCCATCTCCCCAACTTCCCCGCCGTTATCCGTTTGATATAAGAGATCGTGGAGGATAGACATCCCCTTAAGTATGCTTTTAGAGTATCCCAAAATAAACCAAGATTTGGAGGGTCTGGATGAGTGTAGATAAAGCATTTCAGCTGATCAACCGTTCTATCACTAGAATCTATTAATTTCAACCAAAAGGGGTTCAATTTCCAGGGTATATTATTATTATTTAATTGACCGTATTTAAGTTTAAGAATCACTGGACTATGATCCGATACCCCCCTATTGCCATGTTCAACACTATCCACCCATAATGCCAGGCCGCAAGATCCAAATATGTAGTCTATACGAGATAGAGACCGCTTAGTTGATGAATGGCAAGTGTATTCCTTTACCTCAGGGTGACGTATTCTCCACAAGTCCAACCATCCACTACCATCCATAAACAGTGCCAATTGTGAGGGGGACTGGGGAGAAGGCCCTCCAGATATCACGTCGTCAAGCCTCAATCTATCCATGGAATTATCCATGACTAAATTAAAATCCCCCATACAAATAACGC
The DNA here is from genome assembly GCF_032444005.1 of Ranitomeya imitator. Lineage (NCBI taxonomy): Eukaryota > Metazoa > Chordata > Amphibia > Anura > Dendrobatidae > Ranitomeya > Ranitomeya imitator. Next base: position 58,901,954 of record NC_091288.1, read on the forward strand.
TAGCATCAGGATAATTTAGGGAGAAACCCATTGTCATGCGAAGGATCGATATATTAGCCGGGGGGGGGGGGGTTATAGACACATAAAATCACATATTCCTGTGTGTTAATAAAGGCGTGTACAAAAACAAAGCGACCCTCAGGATCTCGTCATGCCTCCTTAGCCTCCCATCTAATATTCCTATGTATCAGCAGTGAGACCCCTCTTGAATAACTGGTATGGAATGCGTGAAGGGACCATTGCACCCAGGGCTTTTGTGTACATTTAACTGTGTCTCTGGTCAGATGTGTTTCTACAAGAGCTAATCTGCGAAAAGACCTTTATTTTCTTTCAGGGAGTCTTAATACCCCGTATGTTCCACGTCATGCATATAATCTCAGACCCCATATCTACACTTAGAAAAAGGAAAAATATACACCATAACCTGAACAGGAATCAGGGACATACCGCAGAGCACAAAATTACCAATGGCGACTAACAAACTTATCAAACAATCAAAACTGGTATAAAAACCCATACAAAACAAAACTTGAACAGTGGAGGAGTATAATCCTACACTCCTACAGTCAGATAGAAAAGGGGATACCCTCACTGAAACCAGCGTCCGGTATTTTTGATAAGTTCAGCACCTATATGGAGAGCTCCAATTTGTGTTGCCATTGAACAAGTATAACAGCTCAGGAGTCCGGTACACCAGACACCTTGTATGACCGCAACCATTCGGCTGCCTCCGCCGGATCTGTAAAGAACAGGGAAGAACCCTCATGGACAACGCGGAGCCGAGCTGGATAAAGCATGGAGTAGACAATGTTTTTATCCCTGAGCTGCTTCTTAACTTCCATGAACAAACCCGCTGCTTTTGGAGCTCCATGGAGAAATCAGGGAAGATTGAAATTGTAGCATTATTGAACTTAATAGGGCCCTTCTGTCGCGCCAAGCGAAGGATCGCATCTCTGTCTCTGCAATTGAGGGGACGCGCCAAAAAAGGCCGGGGCGGAGTTCCGGGGGGAAGAGGTCTGGTTGGGACCCTATGAGCCCTCTCCACAGAAAATGTTGAGGAGAATCCATCTCCCAGGGAGGTTTTAAGCCAATCCTCTAGAAATTGCTCAGGTTGCTGACCCTCCGAACGTTCCGGTAGGCCGATGATTCGAATATTATTGCGGCGCAGTCTGTTTTCCAGGTCATCTGCTTGTTGTTTCCAGGCATTTACAGAACCGGCAGCCTTTGACAATTTAGCTTCCATAGGGGTAATGGTGTCTTCTATATGAGACATTCTTGTTTCAATTTCCGAGATATGTCCTCTCATAGCTGGCATTTCGTGGCGCAGACGGCCCACTTCTGTGTGTACGTCTTCTATCTTTTCAGTAAGAGAAGATCTAGTGAGGGATATGGCCTGCATTAATTGCTCAGACGCTTGTTTAAGAGTCAGATCGTCTTGCTCTCCCTCCTTATTACTGTCAGAGAGACGATTTTTCCCCCGTTGGTTCTGTGTAGGATTATTTCTGAGAGTGCGTATATTATCAGGGGCATCTTCTCTGGCATATTTCCTTAATTTGTCAGCAGCCCCAGCACCTTTGGAATGATGCATAGTGATCAGCAGAAGGACCCCACAAAAGGATCACCTTTATAGTTATGGCTAGTCTATTCCACAGTTCCACAGCAACAGTCCCAGCAGAGTTAAATATCCAAGCAGATCCTAGAAGGGTTACTGGCCAGGCAGAAAGATTGTCAGGGGTTAATGAAGTAGCAACTGAGGATTCGTCCAGGCACTGTGCCTTGAAGCAGCCTCACAGCCCCCACAGGCAGAGCAGCAGGGAGGGGGTCAATCCCTCCAGAGTTATGGCGCCAGCAGGGGTTTATCTGATAAGGGGGATGCAGGGCCCAATCTTCCAGGGCACACACCGCACCACCCCCCTACTATTTCAGGTTATCAGCTCACTCCTCAAGCTGCACCGCTGGTGAACTGTAAAGCACCGCTGTCCTTGCTGCTGGAGTGCGCGCTATGATAAGGTCTGCTGCCTCCCCGGGCACTGCCGACCACTCCAGACCCTGCACCTGTAATCCTGCGCTCCCCAGCGCTCCTTCACTGCAGCGCAGGCATCTGCTGTGTCTTGGGAGAAGAGACACCCGGCTGGTGCTGCGTCCTGCCCACCGGAGCGTGTGCACAAAGATGGCCGCTGCAGCCCAGGGATTCTGCCGCCCTTCCAGGCCGCCTCCACGTCTGTCGCCCCAGGACTCCAAAACTGCCAGTCAAAGAGACCACCGGGCTCCTGAGGTCCTGAGAGTACCGTTCCGGCCGGTACAATCAGTGGTTTAGGGGTTTTTTATGGCAGGATACGAGTCAGGATGGCCGGAGCTCCACGAGGTGCGACTTCTCTCTAAAGTTACATAGCCACGCCCCCTGCCTGAAGTGTTTGAATTTCTGCACATGCATTAACTGTCTGCTTAGCCTCACCCCCTTCTCTCGAGCACAGGGAACCTCTGACGCCCCAAGCTCTCCCCCTGTATCCTAGGTGACAGACCCAACGGTTCCAGACCCGTTACGGATAAGGCAAACCTGGTTAGTTTCTCCCCCATACACAGACAGCAAGGTTATTTTGGGTTACATATACAAGCAGACAAAATGCTTTATACATGTAAGCGTGTTGAAAGGATCAGGCAGTCTCCTAAACCTGAACAATGGCAGTATGTTCCATTTCATTTAAAGTCTTCTGACCATGCCTTTGGGCCAGTGTCTATTAGTTCCTTTGCAAATTCCTCTTGGTTGACAGGTCCGTAGTTCTTGGTGGATTAGATCAAAGAGACTACCAATGAAGAAGTTTTCAGCCCCCAAGATCCTGACAATGATCCAGAGATTTGTCCTGAAGTCAGTACACTATTTGACATATTGGGGGAAAGCATTGGCTTGGGCTGTCAGCAATTTAAGTGTTTCTCAAGATGGCCAAGGTTTGTTCATGCCATCTCAAGTTATGTCCATATTGGATAGTGCTATAGCAATAAGGACAGTAACGCTGTTTGCTGTAGTTGGGACATTTATCATAAGCGGTTTTCTGCAGAAGACAGTGCTCTGAGGGAGTCCATTGTGATCTCAACAATAAACAAATTGTAGTAAGGTTAACTGTAGAGCAAGGACATACGAAAAAAACTTAAAATTACCAGTTTTATTTGATTATTTAAAATCAAAACAACAAATATAAAAAATAATCAGAAAAAAATAAACCCTGATACACACCCTAATGTTGCCCCTATCTTATTAAACTGCCTAGAAGGGGAGGTTGGCACCCTACGTAGATAACAAGTAGTGGCCCCCCGCTCTTCGGTGTCTGTCCTATCACCCTAAGGCCGGGGTCACACTAGAGAGAAATAGGGATGAGGGAGAGGCGCAAAAACAACGCATTGCAATGTTTCTCTATTGGGCAGCTTCCATCAGCCGTATATTTCTCGGTCGTATTTTACGGGCTGAGAAAATCGCAGCATGCTGCGATTGTTAGCGTATTCCTACAAAAATACACCAATTCAAATCTATGTAGGCGAGAAAAATACGGATTACACACAGACCATGCGTGTGACTTGCGAGAAATAAGTAAAATTTTTCCAGGTGACAGGAAATGGGCCAAGCCATTATCAGGAAGCTTAGACATGCTAATTAGCTTAAAAACCGCTCCAGACATCCCGAAAGAACGCCTCCACGGAGTCCTGGAGCATGTCTTCATTCATCAATGTAGAGATGCTTATTGTTCTGGTCCAAGAAAGGCCTGAGCTTTGGGACCAAAGGGATGCACATTACTCCGACCGGGTCAGAAAAGAAGCGGCATGGAGGAGGATCTGTGGGCTACTTTTTGCAGATTTTGCAGACCGTCCACATGAGGGACAGCAACAAATAAGTAAGTTCACTCATGTTTTGAAAATAATATTATTAACTGCACTAAATAACATGTTTTCACACTATCCCCTTAAATCCTAGTATGTGGTTTTTTTATGCTATTATTATTATTATTAATTAAGATTATGTTTTGAAAATACAGCTTACTATACCACATGACTATGTAGAATCTCAATAATCTTGTTGATCCAATGTGCGCAATGTCCTTATACATTATTATTGTCTGTTATTGTAGTGGAAGATGTTATGAGACGCTGGCGCAGAATCCGGGACCAATATAGGCGGGAACGTCAGCAGCGGGCCAGGAGTGGTGATGCAGCCCCGACCAAGCGGAAATACATTTATTTTGACCGCCTGGCATTTCTGGCTCCCAGTATGGATCTCAGACCGTAAGTACATACATCACACCACATTACACATATGTTTTTAGGGTCATATGTCTTAAAAAAAAATGTCTAGGAAAATTTCCAAACAGAACTCAATCCAACTTCACTGAGAGGGAGACAGGGTCAGATTCTGAGGCCATTATACATCCGGTCAAGGAAGGTGAAAAGGTGGCTGGCCCATCTTCTGAGCCTTCCAGCTGCATCCCACAAGCTCCAGCTCCACCTGCACCAGTAGCTCCACCTGCACCAGCACCAGCGGCTGTAACAGCACCCATCTGCCTTGAAGAACCAGGCAACAGCAGCAGCCCCACTGTACCTATGGAGGCCTCCCCCCAGCCTGCTGTCCTATCCCGCAATGGGCGACGAAGGCGAGAGATCTCTGCCTTTGATACCAGGAGGAATGTTGACACAGGGGTTCTCAACTACCTGTCCAGGGCTGCCCAGGATGAGGGTGAGGAGGCATATTCCCACAGTCTGACCCAGTACCTTCATCCCCTACCCCATGAGGTGAGACTACGTCGTGTGCGAGGATCAATACAGATCCTTATTGATGCATGTACACCACCCAATACCCCATATGAGGTCTTTGAGTTCTTGGAGAGGTGGCAGCTATCACACCTGACCTGCTGAGACTTCAACCAAACCCACAAGTGCATGCTCAACATGGATCTGACGCACCTCCTCCACGGGTGCCTACACCTCAACCCCCCCCCCAAAACCATCCATGGCCACAACAGGCCCAAATTGCATCCTATAACCAGCCTACCCAATATGGTCACTTGTACAGACCCAGTGTTGGAGGCTGGTCCCAACCTGGGTTTGGACGACATGGCCATATTGAGGGGTATGAGTCTTGTGGGTTCCACAATTCCCAGGAGTCTCATCTCCAATTTCCATATGGTCACATTGCAACTCAGCAATCTGACCCTGGCCACAACATACAGCATGGCCAAGATTATGCACCCACACAGGGTGAAGGACAATTTGGACAACGAAGCCAGCAAGAAAGAGAGGCTGGACTCCCGCCATCACCTCCTTCAACTTTCCAAAATCTATAATTTTGTTTTGGTATTTGATTTTGCTGTTGCAAAATAATGTTTGTTTTATTTTTATGTGAAACTACATTTAAAAAATGGGTATGGCCAAATTTCGAAGGCCTCAAAAGCCATATGACTACAATATGGTTTTATGCAAAAAATATGTTTTGGCTTTATAAAAAAGTTTGAAATGCCAATTTTTGTCTCTTCTTGCAATTATTAAGACAAGGTACCAAAATGACAAAACAAAACATCTATTACATAAACCAAATGAACACACACAACAACTTAAATGAAAATAATATATTTATGTACACAAACATTTTAAACTTATAACATAGATACAGCATGCTCTTGCCAGGGAGTAGCACCCTGAGGTGTGACAAAATAATTAGTGAAAATATCACGTACTTTCAGTTTGGAAAGCGGACGACGCTGAGGGATCACATGTGGTCTAGGCTTACCCACATTGCCCAACACACCTTCAGCACCATCAGATGATGAGCATTCATGAAGTCGGGTGAAGTTATGTAGAATCACACATGCTTTGATGACCTCATTTACATTGGCTTCACTCAGCTGAATGGCTGACTGGAGGACCCGCCACTTGGCACAAAGAATGCCAAAGGCACACTCCACCAGATGCCATCAGCGTGATAGGCGCAAGTTAAAGTTCCCACGCCGGTGGTCCAGGATTCAACGGGGATATGGCCTCATTACATGCCTGGTTAACTGAAAGGCCTCATCTGCAACAAGGACATAAGGCACAGAATCTTGATTGGCGCCTGGAAGCTGACGTGGTGGTGGTAGGTCCAACTGGTTATTGCGCAGCCGCCGACCCATAATGGAAGAATTGAAGACTCTAGAGTCTCCAGTTCTCCCATAGGTCCCAATGTCTACAAATATAAACCTGTAGTGACTGTCAACCAGAGCCAACAACACTACAGAAAAATATTGTTTATAATTATAGAATTGGGACCCTGAGTTCGTCGGCTTACGCACACGGATGTGTTTCCCATCAAGTGCTCCAATACAATTGGGATATTGGCATCGTTTCTCAAATCCACAGGCAATCCGCAACCAGTCTTCCATCTTGGGCTCAGGCTTGACCATTTGATGAAGTCTGGACGAGATTTCTGAACACGTAGACCGGACTATGCCTGAGATTGTAGACCTCCCAATCAAAAATTCATGATGGAGTGCTGCATATGAAAGACCAGTTGTCAGACAGCTAAAATAAAACAAAAAAAAAAAACATTTAAAGTGTTTGAAGCTTTGAAAACATTCATATACAGCACAAGTACTGTGTGGAACTAACAAGCCAGGCTATCACTACCTTAAAAAAATTAACACTGGCTATGTGAATTTAATATAAATAACATATTCTTGTTACTAAGAGTAGAGATTTGAGATATATTTAGAATAAAAGAAACAAAACTGGTAAGCAGAACTAGATAAGACATTTAGAGACACATCATCAACATAGAGTATGAGGAGGAGGAATACATACCGTAACGTAAGGAGAAAACGCTCCTCAGCACATATACATTTATGCGTCCTGAAAGGTGATCCCAGGGTGCACTGTCTCCAACAAAATATCCAAGGTGGCAAGGCTCATGTGACAATATTAATAAAACTTGTGGGGATGTGTCCGCAGACATGCATAGAGACTGTGGAAATGGCCTTTAGTGAGACATTGCCTCAAAAGCGGATGGACCCACATTCGTCTCCTCCTCCTCGGATCCACTATCACTGGATATGGCTGCCCAACGCGGCGTGACAAAACCCAGTTGTATAGGATACGCTCAGTTGGGGTGAACCTAAGTCTGTCTGACATGTTGCCAACTAACCACCAATACACCAACACAAGCACAGCAACAAAATGGCCAGATTGGAGGCTGCCACCTGTTGTAGAGGCAATAAATAGGGTTGCTGATGATGATTTAAATTATTTTCAGGCCTCAAAACCGTTAAATGTCCATTTTGGAAGGTTGCGAGTAAAAAACGCTATACAGAAGATATACGCATGACATACGGAGGATTACATGGGCAAAATACGCAGCCACACCTTGCCAACGGATGACATACGGATCACTGTTCATGGAACATTTCTGCATATTAGGACCGTAAAAAACGGACCGTATTTTTATACGTTAGGTCTGACCCCAGCCTAAGAGTCCCTATAATCGAACTAGTGAGAGTTAAGAGAGAACAACACTCATACTTTATATGAACTGTAGCCTAATAGCTAGATAGACAAGTGTAAAAGAAGAGCAAATAAAGGGCAACTAGCAAACTGTGTCTGTTTGACAGCATATCAACAATTTATGCTGTGCCTTACTCTAAGGTCACTGCACCTTAATGAAGGAGGTGATAAAGGATGCAAAATAATGACTCCATAACAAGTCTACTGCCCTTTTGGTGCAACAACCTGCAGGTATTTTTAGCCAGATAATCAATGGTCCTTCAAGGTAAGAAATATATTAAAGTGCCTGTGCTTTTTGCTAAACCTGCATAGTTTCTTACAAACAAAGAAGGGATTATTGCTGATTAACATATCCCCTATATTTTGGTAATTTTATGGAATTTGTATGTTCATGAGTCCATTGTGATGCATAACGTGCAGCAGAATATGTTTGACAAGGAACTGAAATGTTCTGTATATGTGAAAAGAGAGATATTCCTAAAAACAGCCCCATTATCAAAGTAAATCCAGTAATCGACAGTCAGGGCATGCTAAGGGTTGGTGGTCATGTAAACAAGGCCAAGTTGGAGGATGTAGAAAAGAAGAGTATGTAACTATTCCTGACCATCACCACATCACCACAATACTGACAAGCCATTACCACAATCAAGACATACATTTCAGTAAGATGCTTAAAGAGCTGCAGGCCATTGGATTGTGGGAGTAAAAATAGGGCTTTCCCACCTAAGGGTAGGTTTCCACAGGCCGGATTACATCCGGACTAGCTGCAGATTGAACGCTGCGTACAGCCGCAGTGTTCAATCCGCAGCATCCAGATGTTACAGCAAAGTGGATGAAAAGTGGTCTTTTTAGACCGCAGCATGTCTGTTTACCTTGCGGTGACCCTCCGTCTCCACAACGTAAATAACACAGTCATATGTATAGGGTGCAGCGATTCTGGATGTGTTCAATGAACACATCCGGAACCATCGTGCTTACAGAAGGGGGCGGTGCTTTGGGCGGAGCAGGGTTTCCGCTCAATCCAAAGCGCCGACAATACGGCCCGTGGAGACTTATCCTAATTCTTTCTCCATTGTGATTAGTCTCACAAAACAAGAGGAAAACTGCAACAAACAAATGTTTGATTTGCCAACTAATAGGACGATCACAGAGCCACCATTAACTTATGTGGGTTTGGATGTCTTTGGGCCATGGGTAATTGCCGCACATAAAGCCAATGGTAGCCACGCAAAGAGTAAATGATAGGCAGTTTTGTTTTCATGAATGAGCATACGTGTGATACACATAGAAGTGATAGAATCCATGGATGCCTCCAATCTTATCAGCAATGTCTCCCGATCAGAGGACAAGAAAACTAATTGAGACTTGATTATGGAACCAACTTCAGGTGCCTGTCGTTTTTGGTTTTTGTTTACAATATACATATATACTGTGTGTGTATATATATATATATACTGTACATACAGTCATAGGTACTGTAGGTGTATAGGTGTATATAAAGTCATAGGCAGACCACAACTACGAGAGTCAAATTGAGAAAACAAATCCCGAAAATCACCTTGTCTAATTTGGCAAGATTTATTTTGCAAATTATGGTGGAAAATAAGTATTTGGTCATTGAGATACAGTGTCTGACGTCATTGTGAATGCCCGGTATATGTCGCAGAGACAGAGGTTGTCCTCTGCGCTGTAAGCCCAAAATTTTGTTCTGGGATTTCCAGTCCCACAAGTTGTTTGTGTAGTTGTAAATGGAGGCTTACAGGGTTAGTCAGAGAGCTGGGCGGGTCTGACTAACCACACACACCTCCCACCTATGGGGGTGGCTACAGGTACATAATGTGACCATAGTTTGGGTCACATGGTCTGTGTTCAGAGTATATGGACATAAAGGCATGTGTGTTGGGAGGTCCTGTGTCTGGGCCAGATCCCTGAATAGCACATGGAGTGGCCGCGTACCTGAAGGCCTGTGTGTTGGGCGGTCCTGGGAGTAGGACAGAAGTCCTGAATAGCACATGGAGAGGCCATGGACCTGGATGGCCTCTGTACTGGAAGGTCCTGGGAATAGGACTGGATTCCTGAAGAGCACAGGGTGAGGCCATGGTCCTGCAGAGCCTGTGACGGCTACTGTGTTGGGGAAGCTACCGTTCTTCTGTGGGTCTGGAACTGTCGGGTGGCCTGGTGAGCAAGGTATTATCCGGGATGATGATCCCAGTTAGGCAGCTTCCCTGGGAGAGAGGACTGATGAGGAGTCAGCATGTGGAGCAGGAGCTCCTGTACGGTAACTCCAGATAAAGGGGGTTGTGGGCAGATGAGTATCTGCCAGTGGAACAGACTGTTAGTGTCTATGATGTCTTATGGATGTTTATGAACTGTGTGGTCACCCATGATAACTGGACGAAGTAAGAAGTCCGGTGTGTTTAGTGACTGTGAGTCGAAGTCGTATAAAGTGTGATGTAATGGACTTTACGTTATGCGGTTTATGAGTCTAAATAAACTGGAATAGACTGTTGATGTGAGAAACTGTGCCTATGTGCTTAAATCCTGTTGCCAAGCGAGTGTCCCCAACACACTCAGGGAGCGCTATCTCACATCATTAACAAAAGTTCATCTCAAAATTTTGTTATATATCCTTTGTTGGCAATGACAGAGGTCAAACGTTTTCTGTAAGTCTTCATAAGGTTGGCACACACTGTTGGTGGTATGTTGGCCCATTCCTCCATGCAGATCTCCTCTAGAGCAGTGATGTTTTGGGCCTGTCACTGGGCAACACGGACTTTCAACTCCCTCCAAAGATTTTCTACAGTATGGGGTCTGAGATCTGGAGACTGGCTAGGCCACTCCAGGACCTTCATATGCTTCTTACACAGCCACTCCTTCATTGCCCTGGTGGTGTGCTTGGGGTCATTATCATGCTGAAAGACCCATCCATGTTTCATTTTCAATGCCTTTGCCGATGTAAGGAGGTTTGCACTCAAAATGTCACCATACATGGCCCCATTCATTCTTTCATGTTCACGGATCAGTTGTCCTGGTCCCTTTGCAGAGAAACAGCCCCAAAGCATGATGTTGCCACCTCCATGCTTCACAGTAGGTATGGTGTTCTTTGGATGCAACTCAGCATTCTGTCTCCTCCAAACACGAAGGGTTTTGTTGCTTCCAAACACTTCTACTTTGGTTTCATCTGACCATATGACATTCTCCCAATACTCTTCTTGATAATCCAAATGCTCTCTAGCAAACTTCAGATGGGCCCAGACATGTACTGGCTTAAGCAGGGGGACACGTCTGGCACTGCAGGATCTGAGTCCCTGGCCGCATAGCATGTTACTGAAGGTAGCCTTTGTTATGGTGGTCCCAGCTCTATGCAGGTCATTCACTAGGTCTCCCCGTGTGGCTCTGGGATTTTTTCTCTCCGTTCTTGTGATTATTTTGACCCCACTGGGTGAGATCTTGTGTGGAGCCCCAGATCGAGGGAGATTATCAGTGGTCTTGTATGTCTTCATTTTTTTATTATTGCTCCCACAGTTGATTTCATCATACCAAGCTGCTTGCCTATTGCAGATTCAGTCTTCTCAGCCTGGTGCAGGGTTACAATTTTGTTTCTGGTGTCCTTCAACAGCTCTTTGGTCTTCACCATAGTGGAGTTTGGAGTGTGACTGTTTGAGGTTGTGGACAGGTGTCGTTTATACTGATAACAAGTTCAAACAGGTGCCATTATTACAGGTAATAAGTGGAGGACAGAGGAGCTTCTTAAAGAAGAAGTTACAGGTCTGTGAAAGCCAGAAATCTTTCATGTTTTTAGGTGACCAAATACTTATTTTCCACCATAATTTGCAAAATAAATCTTGACAAATCAGACAAGGTGATTTTCTGGATTTGTTTTCTCATTTTGACTCTCATAGTTGTGGTCTACCTATGACAGGCTCGGACTGGCCCATAGGGGTACAGGGGAATCCCCCGGTGGGCCCCTGTGCAAATCTGGACCCCCAACCTTACTGTATGGGCAGTACTTGTCATAATTCACTTAATTCACTTTGTACAGAAAATAGCAGTGTCTCATTCACTAACTAAACTACCCAGTTTATTATTATATAGTGATATAGGTAAATTTGTGAATCAGGTGTTAGGGCTAGCAGAACGCACCAAATAAAGGGATAGATACGAGGTGTGTTCGCAGCCTGGGGTCCACCGTGCAGAGAAGGTCCCTGCTGCTATGTAATGGCGGTTGGATGCTGAACTTACATGTGGGTTCGACTTCACCCCGTGTGCAATACTAGCAAGCTCTGTTGCTTCACAGAGTCGCAAGATACTCAGAGAGTAATACCCTAACTAGGGTTATGCTTGCTCTAGAACTCTTCTATGCTAACCGCACACATGAAGGAACCAGATGCTAAGCCAAGCGGCTAATTGCCCCCACTGATGCTAGCTGCCTGCCTGAGCGTACAGTCCTAGATCTGTGTCTAGTGCACCTCCTCCTACAACCACTAGATGCTGACGTTTTCCCGACTGCTGGGAACATCTGGAGGCAAGATGTCCTGACTGCCGGCGGACATGACAGACCTTGTGTGCACAAGCGGTCCCACTCGTGACACCTCCATGGCCTCATGTGACTCGGGCGCCTGGACCGGAGATTCCAAGGGTTTGGCGAAGGTGGGAGCCAGCCAAACCTCTGCCTACACTGGGCGCGCTCCAACCTTCGCTCGTTAAAACGAAGGTCTATGCGAGTTGATACCACTATTAGCTCCTCCAGTGTGGCGGGAATCTCCCTAGTGGCCAAATCGTCCTTCACATGGTCAGCCAGCCCCCCAAAAAATACAGGGATGAGGGCTTTAACCGACCAATCCAGCTCAGATGCTAAAGTCTGGAAGTGGACAGCAAAATGGCTGACCATGGACGAGCCCTGAGTCAATGCCAACAGTTGGATCGCCGTATCATGGGTGACTCGAGGTCCTAAAAAGACCTGTTTCAAAGTGCTCAAGAACAGTGGAGCACTCTGCACCACATGATCGCCACGCTCCCACAGCGGCGTAGCCCACTCCAACGCCCTGTTCGACAGGAGAGATATAATAAATCCTACCTTTGCCTGCTCTGTGGGAAAACGTGTAGCCAGGAGGTCGAGGTGTATTGTGCACTGGTTCACTAAACCCCTACATGATTGGCTATCACAAGAATATTTATCTGGCAGCGGGAGGCGAGATAAGGTCGGAACAGGGGAGGCAATGGACAAACTTGCTGCAGCCACGCTAGCAGCCTAAACAGCTACTGCGGCAACATCCACAGCTGAAGTTGTGCGCTCGAGAGCCGCCAACCTGCCCTCCAGCTGGTGAATGTCCCGCAGCAGTTGCTGTTCGTCCGCCATTACTAGCCAGACCCTGGCGCTTGTATACTGTTAGGGCTAGCGGAACGCACCAAATAAAGGGATAGATACAAGGTGCGGTCGCAGCCTGGGATCCACAGTGCAGAGATGGTACCTGCTGCTATGTAATGGTGGATGGATGCTGAACTCACATGTGGGTTCGACTTCAGCCCGTGTGAAGTAGTAGCGAGCTCTGTTGCTTCACAGAGTCGCAAGATACTCAGAGAGTAATACCCTAACTAGGGTTGTGCTTGCTCTGGAACTCTTCTATGCTAATCGCACACATGTAGGAACCAGATGCTAAGCCAAGCGATTAATTGCCCCCACTGACGCTAGCTGCTTGCTTGAGCGTACAGTCCCAGATCTAGACACACCACATGTAACCAGAGTGGTAGAGCATCCACTGGCATTAGACATAAACAAATGATACTAACACATAGCCGTGCGGCCATGCAAACCTTTTATAGTTGCAGCTTCTTCAGGACCTTACTAGTGGACCAATAGGAGCTGCTACAGGACCTGAGCATGTGAAACCCGACCTCCAATGAGAGGTCTTCACTTGGGCATGCTCAGAAGGAGAAAAGCAGGACTTAGTCTCAGAAGCGTCTGCTCGCTGCTGACCAGTACTGCCTACAATGGCTGAGCCTGGAAGGGCAGCAGTAAGGCTTCTTTCATATTTCCGTCGGTACTCAGCCGTCGCTAAGCGTCAGCACGACATACCGACGGACGTTGTTAAAATTCGGCACAACGTGGGCAGCAGAATAAGTTTTTCAACGCATCCGCTGCCCATTCTAAAGTCCTGGGGAGGAGGGGGCGGAGTTCCGGCCGAACATGCGTGGTAGGGATTGCAGTACCGATGTACGAAAAAATGTTCCCTTGAACGTTTTTTCGCTACGACGGTCTGCCAAATACCGACACATCCAGTGCACGACGTATGGAACGTGTGTCCATATGTCGCGATCCGTCAACAATCCAAGTCTATGGGAAAAAACGCATCCTGCGGGCACATTTGCAGGATGCGTTTTTTGCCCCAAACGATGCATCGTGACGGATACTAAACAACTGAAGTGTGAAAGTAGCCTAACCAAGGGCAGAGTATCTGCCTGAGCCAGATGCTAGGACTGATGTCTCCGCTGAGCAGGCTCCACTGCGGCTGGAGAAGAATGGGAGACCGCAGCTGAGGTGGTTCCAGATTCCCGCTGTTCATTGGCGGGAACTCGACACCTAACATCAGGTTCATGCAATATTTGGATGCAGGTGAAAAGTGGGCCTCCAAAGTCAGTGTCACTGGTGGGCCCTTGGCACCCCAGTCCGACACTGATCTATAATGTCAATTACAGGCCTCTCTCATCTTTTTAAGTGGGAGAACTTGCATAAATGGTAGCTGACTAAATACTTTTTTTCCCCACTGTAGTTCTCAGGATAGCCCGCTAGTGCCATTTTCATGATAGTTTTGGGGTCTTTATTTCTCATGACAGCAAATACAATAAATACAAACACCAAATAAAATATTTTCCTGGAATGATTTCTTTTCTCTATCGCCTCTCATTGGGGGACACAGGAAACATGGGTGCATGCTGCTGCCACTAGGAGGCTGCCACTATGCAAATAAAAAAGTTAGCTCCTCCTCTGTAGTGTACACCCCACCGACTGGCATTATGAACTTCAGTTTAGCTTAGTGTCAGTAGGAGGTGGACACGGGTCTTTCATTAGACCCTTATCTACCTCACTGTGCGTCGTTCCTTTTCAGATTTTCCGGAGGGATACAGGGTGAACACTCACACCTGTAATCCCACATTATGGACTATGAGTATGGCGTGTACTGCCACCCGGTATCCTCATAGATCCCACAGCAGGACCAAGATCCTAGCACATAAGCGTGCTTAGAAGTCCGGTCCGAGCTCTGTCCCCCACTCACTCGCCCACCAGAGCCTGTCGGTTGCGGAGACGAGGACGTCCATCAGCTCCCTGGACGTCTAATATCTTCCCCGGATTGAGGTTAGTAAGGATGGCGTGGGATGTGTTAGGTGAGTATTCCACTTACCCCTACCCTCCTCAGATCCTGAGTGGTCATTGGGGAGTCCCTTTGGATCCTGCAGTCGCTCCCATTTCACCTTGCGGCGCAGAGTTTTTTCCAGGCTGCCTTGGCCTGGTCGGCACCTTATTGGCCCCACGTGTGGCAGTACTTCCTCTGGCGGCCGCATCCTTTAGTCTGGTGCGGTGGCCCTACAGGCAATCGTGCTGCCTTTTTCCTGCCGCACTGTGTTCTGATGCGGCACTTTCCTCCTGCAGCTGCACTATTCTTTTCTGACATGGCACAGCTGCTTTCACCTGCGGTCACACTGCTTTCTGTCCCGGCGCGGCGGCTTTGTAGGCAACCGTGGCGCCTTTTCCTGCGGGCACACTGTGCCCTTTTGTCACGGCGCGGTGGCCTTGAAGGCAACCGCATCGTTTTTCTGGGCATTTGCTTCTTCCGATGCTGCGGCCCTTCCTGGCGGCTGGCGGCCTCAAATTTAGGCCCCAGCTTCTACCGGGGCCTACTTCCGGCACGTGACTCCTCCCACTTCCTTTCCCTTGGGCGGGCTTTTCTCCCAACCGACTATCATTGGCGAGCTCCGCCCACCGGCATCATCTTGGTGCTCTTGGCCTGCCAGTTAGCCCCGCCCAGCACTCCCCGTGCAGCCGCAGTTACTTATTTCTGCGCCAGAAACGTTTTTCTTTGCCCATCTTATGAGCATGAATTTCTGGCATCCTCGCATCTCCCTACTGCTGTTCTTCAGGCCTGCAGCAAGTTTCGGACAAGAGGGTGCCCCAGATGTGACTGCCTGTTCTCCTAGGGGCTATTGTTCCTGAGGAGAAACTTCCAAACCGCGCAGCCTTCCAACTGGAAACCGCAGCATCTGTTGTGAGTAGCTCTGTACCGCAGACTGACAATCTCCCCTCTAACCTTCTGACATTTTCCTCAGGGGCCCGTTCGGTCTAATATTAAGGGGGGTCGCTCCCTGCCTCCTACTTTTTCCTAATGACACACTTTCCGTGTTCGTCTTGTATCCGCAAGCTTCCCTCAGGCAGGCCTGCAGCAACACACATTATGCTCACCAGCCCAGGACCCCCTCTGCTGTTCCACCTGAGAGTGATGTCCCCACCCCAGGCTGGGCCTCCTCTCTGTCTCTATCAGTAGCGGATCTCACATGGGTGTCCCAGACCCTTGTGTCCGTGCTCGATTGGTTTCCCCTGCAGACTTCCGTAGTAGCCAGCGGGTCGCAAGAAGCTCCGTCCGAGACTTCCAATACAGGCTGCGAAAGATCCAGACAGGAACGCCGGTCTGAGTTCTCTTCTCGGTCCATCTCGCCCACGGTCCTTCTCTGTGATCTACTTCCCTCTGGTCCTCCCCCCCCGGAGTCAGGCGAGGCTTTCTCTGATGCGCCTTCAAAGGATAATTTGGGGCCGGATTCGAACCAAATCACTAGCATGAGGGATATGGTTCAAAGCCTCCTTGGAGCGACCAATCAGACCTGTGGCATCAAATATTCCTCTACGGAACCCGCAGATCAGGTGGATTTGTTTAGATGATCTAAACTAACTCCCAAGGTATTCACTCTACATCCTGAATTCGAGGAGCTTCTGGCCAGAGAAAGAGAGAATTTGACCAGACGTTTTCAAAGAGACAAGCGTCTTGGAGTCTCATATCTCTTTCCTCCAGATCTCATCACCAACTGGAATGAGAGGCAATAGAGAACGTCCTCTCCCTCTGTGGATCTGCCAGCTTCTAGACTTGCTACCAACACAGTCCTCACGCTGTCCGGTGGGACGTCTCTGAAAGATTCTATCGATAGAATCATGGAATCCTTCGCGAAGTTGGCTTTCAAAGCTGCCGCATCATCCCTATGCCCGGCCTTTGCTTCCACTTGGGTTTCGAAGTCTGTATCCGAATGGGCTAAACAACTTTGTTGGGGCATTCAAGCCGGAGCTCCACTAGACCGGCTGGCGAAACTTGTCACCCAGATTACTCACGCCAGGGAATAATTGGCTCCGCTTCCCTGGATGCCGCGTCTTCTGCCGCTCAGGCGCCCAGTAATGTTGTTTGCCAGCCGTCGCACCGTTTGGCTCAAGACCTGGCAGGCGGATTTGTCATCAAAGAAGTCCCTTACAGCCTGCCTTTTCAAGGATCACGTCTTTTCGGTTGCAAGCTGGACCAAATTATTAAGGATGCCACCGGCGGCACCAGTTCCCTTCTCCAGACCTCGCCTACCTCCCCCTAGGTGGCAACTTCGGTCTTTTCGGCCTTTTTCGCGGCATCAGATTCCTCTTCCCAACAGCAGAGACCACAGGCACGTTAAGAGAAGAAGGTATCCTTCAGACTCACTCCTTCCTGGCGTTCCCGCTACTCCTAAGGTGGATCCTCCAGGTCTAGGACTGGAAGATCCACCTAGGCATGGCTCACAACTAGACCCCAGCCCGTTTCCCAGGCTGGGCAGCCGTCTCCTCTTCCTTAGGGATGTCTGGGTCTCCTCAGTAGAGGACGCATGGGACAGGGAACTTGTATCCTCTGGATACAAAATAGATTCATTTCATGGCCCCGGGATCGTTTCTTCAAATCCCGATCTCCAAGAGACCCCGCTCTAGTCCTGGGTTTCTTTACAGCCATAGTTTCCCTCCTTAAATCCGGGGTAATCATTTCCATTCCAGAACAGGAACGGTTCCCAGGCTTCTCTTCAAATCTCATTGTACCGAAAAAGGACGACAAGGTTCGTCCCAGTGTGGATCTCAAATTGCTGAACAAGAAGTTTCGTCTGAGACACTTCAGGATGGAATCCCCTCGTTCAGTAATCGCTTCCATGGAGGCTCAGGAATTTTGGTTTCAGGCTTCCGAAAATCTATCCATCGTCCCCGACACTCTAGTCGTTGCGGGTGGCTCGTCAACAGGAAGAAGTCCTGTCTTGTTCTTTCTCAGTGCCTCGTTTTTCTGGGCATGATCTTCGACACTTGTCGGACCAGAGTCTTCCTTCCCAAAGACAAGATATCCCTCCGTCGGGAAGTTCGCTTGCTCCAGGGTTGTCGGCTTCCCTCCTTTCCGATGGGCCTTGAAGGTCCTGGGGAGGTTGGTTGCAACATCGGAAGCGATGTCCCTTCGCCCATTTAATTCAAGACCTCTTCAGCAGGCTATTCTATCACAGGGGGACAGGTCTGTCTTCTCCCTGCATCGTCCTATCCGGCTTTCTTCCCAGGTCAAACGGTTCCTCGACTGGTGGCCGAGGTCACCTCTCATATCCTAGAGCAGATCCTTCAGAGCAGATCCTTCCTTCCAGTTCTCTGGCAGGTGGTGATGACGGACGCCAGCCTGCTCGGCTGAGGCACGGGGCTTTGTCACGTGTTTTTTTCAGGGTCGGTGGCCGGCGCAGAAGTGCTGTCTGCCGATCAATGTCCTCGAGTTACAGATCATCTTTCTGTCTTTTCTTCACTGGGTAAGGATTCTCAGGAGTCTTCCAAATCGAAACCAGACAGACAATGCCACAGCAGTGGCATATGTCAGCCACCAGGGGTGGACTCGGAGTTCTCTGGCCTCGGCCGAGGTTTCCAGGACCCTCCTTTGGGCAGAGGCAACATTCCTGGTGAGATCCACAGTGCATGTCCCCGGCATGGACATTTAGACTGCCGACTTCCTCAGCTGCGAGGGCCTCGCAGCAGGGGAATGGTCCTTACTTCAGGAGGTCTCCCATTGGTTTTCTCTTTGAGGGGGGACTCCGGAAGTGGACCTCACGGCGTCCCGATTGAACAGAAAGGTCCCTCTGGTCGTCCCAAGGTCCCGTGATCCTCTGGCAGTGGTGTTGACGCTCTGGCCATTCCTTGGTTGCAGTTCGTGCTCCCCTATCGGTTCCCACCCCTTCCCTTGCTTTCTAAGCTGTTGAAAAAGATCAAGGCAGAAGGGGTGCCTGTCATTCTGATCGCCCCGGATTGGCCCAGGAGTTCTTGGTTTGCGAAGATCATCGATCTTCTCGCGGACGCCCCCTGGCGCCTTCCAGACAGACCCGATCTGCTGTCTCAGGGTCCGATCTGCCACCCAAATTATCAGTCGCTCAGTTTAACGGCGTGGCTGTGGACACTGCAGTTCTAAGAGCGTCCGGCCTTTCGGTCCGGATGATTCACACTATTATCCAGGCTAGGAAGCCTTCATCTTCCAGGATCTACTAGCGTACCTGGAAGGCTTACTTCCGTTGGTGCGAGTCCAACCGCTTTTAACCTATGTCCTTTTCCTTGCCTTCCCTTTTGGCTTTCCTTCAAGCAGGACTGGATTCAGGCTTCGATCTTAGTTCCCTAAAGGGCCAGGTGTCTGCGCACTTCTTCCCTTTCAGAAGACGTTATCATCTCAGCCACAGATAAAGACCTTCCTTCAAGGAGTAGCCCACGCTGTCCCTCTGTACAGGGCCTCTGTGGATTCATGGTATTTAAAGCTTGTGCTGGACGTTCTTAGGGGTTCCCCCCTTTGAGCCTCTCAGGGAGTTTTCCCTGTCAGTTCTATTTCAGAAGGTGGCTTTTCTTGTGGCCATCACTTCGATCCGCCATGTTTCCGAGTTGGCGGCTATTTCTTGCCGACCTCCTTTCTTGGTTATCCACCAGGACAAGGTGGTCCTCAGCCTTCCTTGCTAAGATGGTTTTCACCTTCCACCTCAACAAGGACATCGTTCTACCTTCCTTTTGTCCAGCTCCGACTCATCATCTGGAGCGATCGATGAACAGGCTGGACCTCGTCAGGGCAGTGAGGATCTCCCTGGCTAGCACGGCCGCTTTCCAGAAGACGGATTCTCTTTTCGCCATCCCTGATGGCACGCATAGAGGCCTGCAGGCTTCCATGGCGACTATTGCTCGCTGGATCAGAACGGCAATTTTGGAGGCTTACCAGGTCAAGAACAGAGTGCCCCCTCCTGGGATAAAGGCTCACTCTACCCGGGCAGTCGGCGCTTCCTGGGCGATACGTCTCAGGGCTTCCGCCCTACGGCTTTGCAAAGCAGCAACCTGGTCTTCCATCCACACGTTTGCCAAATTTTACAAGGTCTATACCTATGCTTTGGCGGATGTCAGCCTGGGCAGAAGGATCCTGCAGGCGGCAGTGGTGAGTCCTCTGACCTGATGGAAGTCTGCTTTTCCCACCCCAGGGACTTCTTTGGGACGTACAATGGTTCCTGTGTCCCTCAATGAGAAGCGATAGAGAAAACAGGATTTTTGGTTGCTTACCGTAAAATCTGTTTCTCGGAGCCTTCATTGGGGGACACAGCACCCTCCCATGTTGTGCAGTTTTCTGTGGTTCTATGTTCTATGACTGTTCTCATGTTTACAGTTCTCATGTTTGTGGTTATGTTAGTTCAACCTAATTGTTTTTTTCTCCTACTGCTTTCTCACTAACTGAAGTTCATAATGCCAGTCGGGGGGTGTACACTGCAGAGGAGTAGCTAACTTTTTTTATTTGCATAGTGTCAGCCTCCTTGTGGCAGCAGCATACACCCATGGTTCCTGTGTCCCCCAATGAAGGCTCCGAGAAACAGATTTTACGGTAAGCAACCAAAAATCCTGTTTTTAAAACCGTGGCAAAAAGAATCATTGCCTCTGCAATATAAGTGTAGATTCAATAAACATACACGTACGCTTTATAACATTTTACTTTACAATATCCATTATTCACATCTTCGTTTATAGAATAAAGTAAATGTTTGAGTGCCCATTGAGGACTTTTCAATCTCTGGCTATTGTCTGTCGTAGTTTATGTGCTTGTGGATTTCACTTTGCCATTACTGGATCCTAGGCTCTGAACTTTTACCGGTGATTTAACACACCCTATTCTTTGTGTACCTTTCCACTCACATATTTGTATTTCTTGCAGCTGAGCAGGATACCTCCATACACAATACGGAAACATTACTATGCTGATTGTTCTAGAATCTAACGCTGACTCAGACTTAAGCCGCCCATACAAATTGGATTGAAGCTGATACATTTTGACAATTTCTGAGTGATCACTCTAAATTGAAAATCTATTGGGTTTGTTAGAGGAACCTAGATGTCTGCTGTCAGGTGGAACCATTGATAACTTACGTTTTACCTCTTTGACAATAATTTGCTATGATGGGAATATTTTTTCCTGTTTTGCTCATATATGATGTCCCTGTGTCTAAATACAAGGGTTAGACACCCTCCAAAATAAATGCTAAGCTCTTCCATTGTGAAGACTTTTTCTTGTTGCTCGCTTGTTGAATTGGGTACACATTACCAAACGAAAAACATATTTTTTTCACAATGCCTAAGGCAATGTCACAACTAAATATGTCTCTGGCACAAGCATTTAGGGGATGGTGACAAAATGCCAGAGCAGCAAACTAAAGGATTACATTACAAGTAAATGTGGCAGAACTGATGCGGTGGAGTTTTACCAGGGATTAGCAATGAATCTAAAATACACACTTGAAATTTAATCGGGTCACACAACTCCTCCATCCCCCATATGGAAGACTACGGGTCCATTTTACAGGTTCATAGGAATTTCATGTGCCACCCTATTCTACACTAGACGTAATGCTTGCCCCCCAATTTTTCTCTGCAGGCTAAAGTGTCCAAACAGATCAATACAGCCCAGATGCTACATATGGAAATGAATGCAACCATCACAATGTCATAATTTGTAAAAAAAACAAACAGTAACAGTATAATTAAAAGAGTTGTCCACTCCAACATGTCACTGCTTTGGCCACTTATTGGATGCAAAGATTACGCTCTTCTGCAGATTTTCTCTGATTAATATCAGTCATTATTACTCAATAAACAATGTGCATATGTATCTTCTTTCCTGAGGGAAAAACATGCTTTAGGTTAATTATATCAGGTCCTCTCATATAAACTACAGACATTCATTCACTCAAGTCTTTCTATGAGCAGAGAGAGCGATGGGAGGGCTCTTTAATGGTGAGTGTCCAGGAGACATGGGCGACGGAGTGAAAGGACACTGTGGGTCAAACATTAACAGAAAACGCTCCATGACTGTTTATATTAAAGAAATGAAAGACAGCAGAATTGCAATAAGTTCTTACAAGAGAAAGAGTGTACATATTTGTTGTACAGTATTCAGGAGCATTTTTTAATGAAGATTTTTCCATTAAAGGGGTTGTCCACTACTCAGACAACCCCTATTTAATCCTTTTGATTTCCCCTGAGTAAAATAATAACACTTATGCTCATCTCCGATGGCGATGCTGTTCTAGCGGTGTTGGCACTGGTGCTTCCGGGGCTTGTGTGGCATTATGTCACGTGATCCCTGTGGCTAATCCCTGCTGGCTTAATTCTCCACTCGTTTGGGCAAATCAAGACATCCGGAGGAAGTGAAAGCTGCTGCTGACATCTTAGTTCCTCCATATGTAAGTTACAGCCGTAGGAGAAGAGAATGAAGCCAGCGTTGATTGGCTGCAGGCATCATATGACATAATGTTGCATGAGTCCAGGGAGAGCTGGTGTTGATAACGATGGCACAGCGCTGGCACCGGAAGTGAGAGTAAGTGTTCTGTCCTATAAATGATATACACTTGTCCCAAAAGTTTTTCCACTTAGCAAACATTTTTTATATTCTTCTGAACTAATGCTGTTTAGTGCCTCCAGCTATTGTTTATTAACTTCTTCTATATCCTGAAAATGCTTTCCCTTTAGGTTTTTCTTCATTTTCAGGAATAAGAAGACGCAGGGACTAGGTTGAGCGAGTAAGTGGGATGAGAAACTGGTATAATGCTGATTTTCTCCAAAAACGGGTCGATTTTCAATGCTGTGTGGGCAGAAACGTAGTCATGAGCGAATATACTCGTTACACGCTCGGGTGTCCTCCGAGTATTTTTTAGTTTTAGCTCAGAGATTTAGTTTTCATCGCCTCAGCTGAATGATTTACAGCTTTTAGCCAGCATAAGTACATGTGGGGGTTGACTGGTTGCTAGGGAATCCCCACATGTGATCAAGCTGGCAAGTAGCTGTATATCATTCAGCTGCGGCGAAAAAACCTAAATCTCCGAGCACTAAAAAATACTCTGAGGACACCTGAGCGTGCTCGGGAAATCTCGAGTAACGAGTATATTCACTCATCACTACAGACACGTTATCATGATGAAGCAACCAGTCACCCGATCACCACAATTCAGATTGTTTGTTTCTCACTGCCTCACACAATTGCTTCAGCACTTGCACTTGCAGATTGTAATGTTGGGTCACCGTGGTGCCCTGAGGAACAAATTCAATGTTATCAACACCATTGATGTTGAAAAAACAAACCATCATAGACTTCAAATTTGATTTCACTTCCCGTGATTTTTTTGGTCTGGGTGATGAAGCTGTCTTCCACTGGCCAGACTGCTGGTTTGTTTCAGGATTATAGGAATAACACCAAGATTCATCCCTTGTGATGACTTTTTACAAAAGATCAGTATGAGGGATAAGGGAGACACCATCTTGATTTATTAATTTCAGGCCCGATATATTATCCAGAGCTCTCCCTCTGCTCCCTGAACTGTGGTCCCCACCCATGAGATAAACACTCACATTTTCAAAAGAACAGGAACTTGCCATATGGCAAGAGAATTAGAAGCCCCATGTTAATTAATGCGAGGAGGAAAATAACTGGCACCCCCCCTGCTGTCTTTTGTGCAGGGCTGACAGCTAACGATGGAGGCCCTAGACAGAGAGGCACCGACATATAGAGATGAATTATGAGAGTACCATGCATCTCAGGGTTAAGTCCAATATGCCACCAGAATCCTGGGAGCCCGCTCCATCCACACCTGATTTTCATCGTTTTCTAGCTGTCCCAGATACTAAACTATCAAGACTGGCTCTCCAAAACCCCATAGCCGACCCAAGTTTCGATTCTCCATATTGGTCAAGCCCCAACAAAACCGTTGAGACATCAGTCGCCCCGCTTGGACCTCCCACTAGGAAGTCATGACCCATCCTAGATATTGGGAATTATTTCAGCTAGGAGATCAGGGGAGGAGATTTCAGTTCGGCCCAGAGAGGCAGTGGCAAATATGGGAGGGGGCAAGCTAGGGGTTGAAAACTAGCTATACGCCTTTAGCCAGTGTGATTGTTCTGCCACAGAAACTGCGTCACATCACGCGTGGAGATGGACCACAAACAAAGAAAGTACCTGTGGATTATAGTGCTTCCCTGGATCCACATACGACGAGGACCAGTAACTTGACACATACAGCTAACTGTAATCCCATACCTGTACCCTACCTTTATATGTACTTCTGACTGTAATATCTGTATACTACTCTGTATATATTTGTATTATCTAGTGCACCTTTTTGGCAATTAAAATATCAGTTAATTTTGGGCTGCTTTTACCTCGAATCCCAATTTCCCATGTACGTGAGTCCGGCTAGTGCTTATGTGCTACCCGGGGTTGGTTTCTGAGGTTGTTAATGTACCAGGGTTATATGTAATGAGGAACTGGTGGCAGCATACTGTTCTAGTGTTATTGGGGGATCCTGGCAGTGACAGACTAGAGGTTTATATATGTATATTTCTGGCCTGGGACTGGTGATATATATACCGCCCTCATTGCAGAGCGCCTCAATAACCAGTATGTAACAGGGCAGTCTCTCTGGCAACTACTTATCCTAGGTGCAGTTCCCTGACAAACCCTAGGGTAAGGGGGGTGCCAGAGAGTGTAAGCTCCGCCACGGATTGGTGACGGCGGTGGGATATCTGTATCCCCCGGCTCCCGTTCGTTACAATCACGGTCAGTTTGTGGCAGTTATTTCAATTCTTGACACACCCTCAGACATTCTCCCTCTGGTTATTTTACAGGAAACAGAATTTGATGTGGGTGTGTTGCTCCTCAAAGTTTGTCATCACAAAATAGCCGAGAGGGTCTTAAGAAATCAATCACTGTCCGCTGCAATGGCTTATCATGAATGCTGCTTGCCCAACTGAACAGGGAGAGCATCTACTAAGCATATCTACTGTAGCTGGGGAGGACAGCACCGCCAACTCACTTGCCTACAGAAAATAATCGTCTGGTTTTTTTTTTGGAGCTCCCCCCCCCCCCCGAGGAAGCCCATACGAAACGTGCGTTGGGGCTACCGCTGCCTACACCTGTGCACACAGGTCATTATGTTTCAGATATTTTCCTTTTTTATCTATGTAATGCTGACTTAAGGTGGTGTTTTCACAGATACTATTATTGTGACTAATACTTGTACCTCATGGTGGTCATCATTGTCTTTTGCTGTGGGTGCCCCTCTTTGTGAGGACTGTATGATATTTAGGCCACATATTATACTTTATAAGGAAGCACCACTGCTGTGAACTGCTATAGGTTTTATATCAATTCCTAACCTGTCATTTTTGTGTACATAGATAGGTAGTTCTCTGACACCATGTGCCTTTGCCTTTAACCTTATATTTTGCATGTTACCTCTTATTATGTTTTGTTATTGATAATAAAATGTCATACTTTTTCATAATCTGGTTGATACTCCTAGTCTCTTTTCGAGTATCTATATCTTAGTGGAGTTTCCAGTATTTATCCATTTTTGCCATTTGTGGACATATAGTTATGGGATATTTTGGCATTGCTATATGATGACTTCAGTTTGGATGGTATTGATAGTAAAAGTTTGAACACAGTCTAAAAGCTAAGTGACGTGTACTAGAGAATAAAGCCAAGTCTCTGATATTATTCTTCCTTCAGTGGTTTCATTATAATACAGATAAACATAAGTCAATATTTATTGTGTCACTTTACGAGTTATAGAAATCTGCATTTGTTTTTAAATAATACCACTTCCTTTTCATAAACATAATTATTTGGCTAATAGACTAACTTTTATATTAATGAAAAGTCCATTTACTTTCAAGGCCAATATCTGCTTATTCCTGGCTGTGGACTCAAATACACATCTAGTATCAATTAAGAAAATTTTTACAAAACAAGCGTATTCCAAGGGTATAGATGGATGGCGAGTTGTCTGATACTTGACCTCTTGGATTACTCTTTTCTAGGGGACTCAAAACGTCAAAGACTAAGGACCCAATTCATTAAGACCTTGTGTTCATATTGCGTTTTTTTTCACTCGTTAAGGGCAGTCCCACACGTCCAGATAATTCCGGTACCGGAAAAAATCGGTACCGGAATTATCCGTGTCCGTGTGCCCCTGCGTTTCTGTGGCACATCAGTGTGGCACACGTGCGGCACACATGTGCCGCCCGTGTGCCCACTGGGTACGGAGCGTGCCCCTGCAAGTTTAGCGCTGTCCCCTGCATCGTGCTAAAGCCGCGATTCATATCTTCTGTGCAGCAGCGTTTGCTGCAGAGAAGATATGAATAATCCTTTTTTTTGTGGTTTTTCGTGTATAAAATAAAGGTCCATGTCCCCACCCCCTGTGCTGTTCTGAAAATACTCACCCAGCTCCCTCGTTGGCTGTCGCTGCTTCCTGTCCTGGACGCACCTTCTACTGTATGAGCGGTCACGTGGGGCCGCTCATTTACAGTAATGAATATGCGGCTCCACCCCTATGGGAGGTGGAGCCGCATATTCATGACTGTAATCGGCGTCCCCACGTGACCGCATACAGTAGAAGGTGTGGCCAGGAGAGGAAGCAGCGACAGCCAACGAGGGAGCTGGGTGAGTATTTTCAGAACAGCGGGGGGGGGGGGGGGGCGCACAGGGGGTGGGGACATGGACCTTTATTTTATACACAAAAACCACAAAAAAATGGATTATTCATATCTTCTTTACAGCAAACGCTGCTGCACAGAAGATATGAATCACGGCTTCAGCACCACGTGGGGGGACAGCGCTTACTGGAGCGCTGTCTCCTGCACGGCACATGGACTGCACACAGACAACGTCCGTGTGTGGTACGTGTTTTACACGGACCCATTGACTTTAATGGGTCCGTGTAATACGTGCGCTCCCACGACCACTGACATGTCTCCGTGTTTGGCACACGGAGACACGGTCCGCAAAAAATCAATGACATCTGCACAGATGCATTGATTTTAATGCGTCTACGTGTGTCAGTAGCTCCGGTACGTGAGGAAACTGTCACCTCATGTACCGGAGCCACTGACGTGTGAAACCGGCCTAAGACACTTCAGGAATCTCTCCTTTTTTCAAGAGTTTTATAAACCTAAAATGTTGGTTTTTTTTTTAGTTGTTTCTTTTGGCTGTTTCCTGAGCTTTTTTCCATCGCTTTTGCCTCCAGTTTTTTTTTAACTTCTTTTTCTTTTGCACCAATACTTTTGTTAGTGCATTTTTTCAGCATTTAATAATAATAATCTTTATTTTTATATAGCGCTAACATATTCCACAGCACTTTACAGTTTGCACACATTATCATCACTGTACCGGATAGGGCTCACAATCTAAATTCCCTATCAGTATGTCTTTGGAATGTGGGAGGAAACCGGAGAACCCGGGAAAATCCGGGAAAACCCTCGTAAACACGGGGAGAACATACAAACTCCTTGCAGATGTTGCCCTTGGTGGGATTTGAACCCAGGACTCCAGCGCTGCAGTGCTAACCACTGAGCCACCGTGCTGCATTTCATTGAGGTTTTCATTCTTTAGACTTTAGAGCATTTTATATTTAGCTTTTTCGTGACAATTTCCAAGCAAAATAATGGTGGAAAAAGACAGTGTGAACACACTCTTAGGATATATGCATGCAACATCTTTTAGACACTGATGTACCCACTGAGTTTTGCAAAAAGACTACGCTCTGATTTCCAGAACTGTTCTGGTCCCCTTCTGGCGTACATGACCGATCTTCTACTTTGTCAGCTTACACTGTATGGGGTGGCTCTTTTTGTCCAATGTAAGACTATGAGAACCAAAGCAAAGCTCCATAGTCTCATATCGATAAAGCCACTTCTGCTCTACAAATAAACCCTTGTGTCAGCTGGCAAGTCTATTTTCAGGTCAAGTGGATCAGAGGAGGATCGGATCAGCTCTGGAAACCAGGGAAGACAGTGATCAGTTAGTATTTTCTGTCGAGGCAGACAAGGATAGGCCATTTGAATAGAATTTGAACTGATTCATAGTTTTTTGCTATAGCTATAGTAAATATATATATAAGTAAATCAAACTTCTGTGAAATCAAACTGTCCACTTAGGAAGCAACACTGTTTGACAATCAATTTCACATGCTGTTGTACAAATGGAATAGACAACAGATGGAAATTATTGGCAATTATCAAGACACACTCAATAAAGGAGTGATTCTGCAGGTGGGGACCACAGACCACATCTCAGTACCAATGCTTTCTGGCTGATGTTTTGGTCACTTTTGAATGTTGGTTGTGGTTTCACACTCGTGGTAGCATGAGACAGACTCTACAACCCACATAAGAGGCTCAGGTAGTGCAGCTCATCCAGGATGTATGTGAGCTGTGGCAAGAAGGTTTGCTGTGTCTATCAGCATAGTGTCCAGAGGCTGGAATCGCTACCAGGAGACAGGCAAGTACACCAGGAGACGTGGAGGGGGCGGTAAGGGGGCAACAACCCAGCAGCAGAACCATTACCTCTGTCTTTGTGCAAGGAGGAACAGGAGGAGCACTGCCAGAGCCCTGCAAAATGACCTCCAGCAGGCCACAAATGTGCATGTGTTTGCACAAATGGTTAGAAACTGACTCCATGAGGATTATTTGAGTGTCCGACGTCCACAGATGGGGGTTGTGCTCATGGTCTAACACTGTGCAGGACGCTTGGCATTTGCCACAGAACACCAGGATTGGCAAATTCGCCTTTGTCGCCCTGTGCTCTTCACAGATGAAAGCAGGTTCACACTGAGCACATGTGACAGAGTCTGGAGACACCGTGGAGAGCTATCTGCTGCCTGCAACATCCTTCAGCATGACCGGTTTGGCAGTGGTTCAGTAATAGTGTGGGGTGGCATTTCTTTGGAGGGTCGCACAGCCCTCCATGTGCTTGCCAGAGGTAGCCTGACTGCCATTAGGTACCGAGATGAGATCCTCAGACCCCCTTTTGAGACCATATGCTGGTGCGGTTGGCCCTGGGTTCCACCTGATGCAGGACAATGCCAGATCTCATGTTGCTGGAGTGTGTCAGCCGTTCCAGCAAGATGAAAGCATTGAAGCTACGGACTGGCCCGCCCGTTCCCCAGACCTGAATCCGATTGAACACATCTGGGACATCATGTCTCACACCATCCACCAACGTCACGTTGTACCACAGACTGTCCAGGAGTTGGCGGATGCTTTAGTCCAGGTCTGGGAGAAGATCCCTCAGGAGACCATCAGCCGCCTCATCAGGAGCATGCCCAGGCATTTTAGGGAGATCATACAGGCACGTGGAGGCCACACACACACACTACTGAGCATCATTTCCTTGTCTTGAGGCATTTCCACTGAAGTTGGATCAGCCTGTAACTTCATTTTCCACTTTGATTTTGAGCATCATTCCAACTCCAGACCTCCGTGGGATATTAGTTGTGATTTACGTTGATCATTTTTAGGTTTTATTGTTCTCAACACATTCTACTATGTAATGAATAAAGAATTCCTCAGCCCACAATCTACAAAAACTCTTGTGCATGCCCTCATCATCTCCCGCCTCGACTACTGCAACACTCTCATTTGTGGCCTCCCCGCTAACTCTCTTGCACCACTCCAGTCTGTCCTCAACTCTACTGCCCGGCTTATCCACTTCTCTCCTCACTCCTCCCCTGTTTCTCCTCTCTGCAAATCCCTCCACTGGCTCCCAATTCCCCAACGAATCCAGTTCAAACTACTAACACTGATCTACAAAGTCATCCACAACCTCTCCCCTCCCTATATCTCTGAACTAATCTCCCACTATCTTCCCTCACATAATCTCCGATCCTCCCAAGACCTCCTACTCTCCTCCACACTTACTTATTCGTTCCTCACACAACCGCCTCCAAGATTTCTCCCGAATATCCCCCATTCTCTGGCATTCCACGCCTCAACACGTCCGATTATCCACCACCCTCGGATCCTTCAGACAGAACTTGAAAACCTATCTCTTCAGGAAAGCCTACAGCCTGCAATACTCAAGCAAAGTGTCATCAGGGAGCAGAGGTTGCGGTCACTGCCATTGCCTCTACCGCCTCCCTGAAATGAGGTTTCATCAGTGACCCTCATTTTAGGGGCTGGGCTAGTCCCTGCTATACTAAGCATGTGTTGGTTGTTAATTCTGACATAAGCTTAGTAGCTTCCTGTCACTGTTTGATATGCACAATGACAGTGCGTTCTCTCGCCCTGTCATATCAGAAGTAACAACCTGGCAACAGAGTGCACTGTCAGTGTGTGTTGTAATAAAATTAACCAGTGTGCAGAGACCAGGGTTGTCCCCACAAGTGAGGTCACTGGCGGAGCGGCGTTGGTCTCTACAAGCTGGGTATTCATTGTATAATATGTACCTTAGGGCAGCACGGTGATTCAGTGGTTAGCACTGTTGCTTTGCAGCGCTGGGGTCCTGGGTTCAAATCCTACCATGGGCAACATCTGCAAGAAGTTTGTATGTTCTCTCTGTGTTTGTGTGAGTTTCTTCCAGGTTCTCCGGTTTCCTCTCACACTCCAAAAACATACTGACAGGGAATCTAGATTGTGAGCCCCAATGGGGACAGCGATGATATTGTCTGTAAAAAGCTGTGGAATATGATAGCGCTATAGAAGCAAATAGTACAGTGCGCTCTGTTGTTGATTATTTCTGATCTGAGCCAGTGAGAGAGCGCACTGTCATTCTGTACATCACTCAGTAGTAGGAATTTACTGAGAATACGTCAGAATTGACAACTTATACATGCTCAGTAGAGAAGGGACTAGCCCAGCTCCTGAAATGAAGGTCAGTGATGACATTTCATTTCAGGAAGGGGGCAGAGGCCATGGCAGTGACCAAATGAAGAGTATTAAAAAAAAAATCAAGCAGAAAACCTATCTCTTCAGGAAAGCCTACAGCCTGCAATAACCATTCTGCCGCCTCACCACCACCCGAGCTGCCGCCTCACCAGCACCAGAGCTGCCGCCTCACCACCAGATCTGCTGCCTCACCACCACCCGAGCTGCCGCCTCACCAGCACCAGAGCTGCCGCCTCACCACCAGATCTGCTGCACCCCCGACCTTCTGTCTCTTCCACATTATCCTGTAGAATGTAAGTCCGCAAAGACAGGGTCCTCTCCCCCCCGTACCAGTCTATCATTGTAAATTTGTTTACTGTAAACGATATGTATAACCCTGTATGTAACCCCTTTCTCATGTACAGCACCATGGAATTAATGGTGCTATATACATTAAAAAGAATAATTTACAACTGGACTATATCATTCAGTAATATCTAGGATGTGGGATTTTAGTGTTCCCTTTATTTTTTTGAGCTTTACAAGAGGTTAAACAGTTTAATTTAACATTCTTGCAATTCTACTCCCTAATAAGAAGACATTCAGCAACTTCTCACCATCTGTCCACAATTCTCACTCTCATAACCTGTCTAGTAATCTACTTTTTCGGCCGCTCCTACTTTGAGAACGGTTTTATCTGTGAATGTTATCTGCATCCTGGTCCCTGAACAGAAAATGATTGCACTTACAGCTCAGCCGGCCGCTGCACCCAGCACACCATCTACATTTACAGAAAGTGGGGAAAAAAGTGGCATAAAGTTACACATACACTATATATAATGCATAGATCAGTTGGGTTACTATAGTTGCAAAGTATGCACTTCTAAATAAGTATTGGATTTACTACATTTAGGTTTACTTGGCACAAGAAGAGCATAACTTGGGAATGAGGGCTCATAAAAATGTTCTGATTATTAAAACATAATAAACATATTAATAAAACATAATAAACATATTAAAACATAGTAACATAACATACAAATGTTCCGTTTATTATAATCATAAAGAGATATCTAGGCTTCACTTCAAAAGGCCCTGACACCATGTCAAAAGGAGACAGTTTTCTCTATTGTTTTATTCCCACTTTATTCTAATAGAAATACATAGAGCCACACGCTCCGGTCCCGAGTGCCGGCGGCAGTGCCGGGTATTGATGCGAGAGACTCGTGCGAGTTTCGAATTGCACTCACAAGTGTCACCCCGGCCTAAAGAGTAAAACCTGACTGCATTAAATCTAGTGACAGATCCTCTTTTATTGCTATTTATTCTTACTAACAGCTGTAAATGTAAAAAGTGAATAAGGCTATGTTCACACGCAGCGTTTTTCCTGCAGCGAAAACCCTTGTCTTGGCAGCAAAAAAAATGCCCGATTTACTGCGTTTTAAACACTTTTTTGCAGCGCTTTCGCCTTTGCCACAGCCATCCAGATTACAGGGATGAATCACCTTCTGGGCTGCATTTTGCTATTTTCAATACAATCAGTGTTTTATCAGCAGGAGATTATCATTACAAGACAACTTTGGCACATGTAGGGTCATCTAACTTTGCCCCGAGCACCGATTAGCGCTTTCTGTACATTGTATACACAGAGCGGTCGATCAGTGGTGTGGACAAGGTTATACACATCTCAACAACCAAGCTCTGCTAGATCTGCAGGAGAGAAAACTGTGACTATCATAACTGCTGCACCCAGCAAACCAAGTGGAATCAGGGTCTCTGGCCCTACATGATGGTGCTGTCAGATTACATAGCAATAACGTGCTGACAGATTCCTTTTAAAGGGAATCTGTCAAAAGAATTTCACCTCAAACTATTTATGCGTTTGTAGCTTTCAGAGACAAGTTAAATGGTCAGTCCATTCCTCTGTTACTGAGAAATCAGCTTCTGAATTTACACACAAATAATGCTGAAGAACTATTTGTAGAAGCCTCTGTCACTCCAGCTCTATTCTCCCAGCGCCACCTCCTCCTCCTCGACAGGCAGCGTCTATGCTGG
The DNA here is from genome assembly GCF_032444005.1 of Ranitomeya imitator. Classification (NCBI taxonomy): domain Eukaryota; kingdom Metazoa; phylum Chordata; class Amphibia; order Anura; family Dendrobatidae; genus Ranitomeya; species Ranitomeya imitator. The sequence continues at coordinate 58,934,730 of NC_091288.1, forward strand.
GTCACTTCATTTAAACGAGCCGTCAGGCAAACAAGAGGAGGCGGTGCTAAGTAACCAGGAGCAGATTAAGAGTAGCCAGGGCCCCGAGCAGTTTAGAAGGCATGGGCCCCCCTTTGGGTACCTAGTGTATCATGTGACATGACACATGACCCCCTTTGATAGATCATGTGATAGGTCATGTGAGTAACAGACAGGCGCTATAGTGCACATCTGTAGATGGAAAATTACAGAGATAGCGGCATGTGTAGCCTGCAAACGCTTCCCTTATGTACGCCACTATAAAGCGCTATATATAATAGAGCAGAGCTGGGAAATTAATTTTCCCAAGGGGCCATATGACAGTCCGTGACTATTGTAGAGGCCGAACCAATAGGCTGAAATCAATTCTGATCAATATTAATATTAAAATATTATAATTAACTGCGCTGCCATCCTGTGTCTTCGGCAGAAAGTCTTCAACAGCGTTGGTCTTTTCATATAGGCCAAAGAGACAAACTGAAAGGGAGAAGATACAGATTAGATTTTAGAAAAAAAAAACTTTTTGACGGTGAGGGTGATCAATGAGTGGAACAGGCAGCCACGAGAGGTGGTGAGTTCTCCTTCAATAGAGGCTGGACGGACATCTGTCTGAGATGGGTTAGTGAATCCTGCATTGAGCAGGGGGTTGGACACGATGACCCTGGAGGTCTCGCCCAACGCTAACATTCTATGAGTCTATGACTTTTTGGGCTCCCTGGATGCGATTGCAACCCTTTCACCTACTATAATTACACCCCTGCAGCTATACATATTTGTTACCAGTTTGTGGTTGCCCATGGCTATGATTAAAAGGCTTGTAGATGAAAACCTTTGTAACATGCCTTTTATTAATGATCATGTGAAATTATTATAGCTGTCCACACTAAAGCCCAATGTGCTGCTATTGAGAATCTTCATGGCACTGACTGTTAATCAGCAGGTGTACTTTCTTTGCTATACTAATGGAGGAAAGGTGCAGACATAAATTCAGCCAATAAGTTTAGGACACATCCAGGGCAGAGAGTGAGGCCGGGTGTGTCGGCTACATATCTGAACTAGACAAACAATAGAAACCTAAAGACATGGAAAGGTGTGATGGGGGCAGTTCTTCTGGAGCTGGTCACTGGGCTGGGCCGGCTGACTCCAAGGATCAGGACATCCTGGTTCTAAAGCTGACGATGATTTCTGCCTCCTCCGAGTATAAATAGGTCATCATCTCAGATCTATAACACTCATCATCCAGGTGTTCTCCTCACACTGAAAAAGGTGCAGAACGACAGGTGAGTGACTGCATGAAGCGTGTACAGGTAACCTACTGATAAGGCAAGAATGGCTGTATTCTGGTCTGCACTCTTTATATTACATTCCCTATTATCGGATGTGTTTAACATGACATGACATGATATCTGTAGGGCAAAAATTAGTCATAGTACATTAGCAACTCATTGGCCACCTTAGCATGTTGTAGTCACAGCTGCAAAGATGATCTGAGTTTACATAATGTTAAAAGATGCATTATATATTGTATTTGTTCTGGTATGAAATAAAATATTACTTAATAGAGTTAAAATACACTACAAAAAAATGTGTATGTGTAATATAATGCAAAGAGCTTTTGACATCTATTTCTGAGAAATTGACACTTAATGAGGTGGTCCAAAACCCAGATTAATTTTCATTCTAAGTTTATTTACAGCCATAATCTAATCTATTTTCTAATATACTTTAATTAAATAATCCCAATCGTTCCATCACTATTCACTTTACTTTTTTTTGCTATTTTCTCTTTTATGTTGCTTCGTTTGAGAATCCTAATGCATGCTGAGATACTCAAGCAAAGTGTCATCAGGGAGCAGAGGTTGCGGTCACTGCCATTGCCTCTACCGCCTCCCTGAAATGAGGTTTCATCAGTGACCCTCATTTTAGGGGCTGGGCTAGTCCCTGCTATACTGAGCATGTGTCGGTTGTTTATTCTGTCATAACCTCATTAGCTTCCTGTCACTGTTTGATATGCACAATGACAGTGCGTTCTCTCGCCCTGTCATATCAGAAGTAACAAGCTGGCAACAGAGTGCACTGTCAGTGTGCGTTGTAATAAAATTAACCAGTGTGCAGAGACCAGGGTTGTCCCCACAAGTGAGGTCACTGGCGGAGCGGCATTGGTCTCTACAAGCTGGGTATTCATCGTATAATATGTACCTTAGGGCAGCACGGTGATTCAGTGGTCCTGGGTTCAAATCCTACCATGGGCAACATCTGCAAGAAGTTTGTATGTCCTCCCTGTGTTTGTTTGAGTTTCTTCCAGGTTCTCCGGTTTCCTCTCACACTCCAAAAACATACTGACAGGGAATCTAGATTGTGAGCCCCAATGGGGACAGCGATAATATTGTCTGTAAAAAGCTGTGGAATATGATAGCGCTATAGAAGCAAATAGTACAGTGCGCTCTGTTGTTGATTATTTCTGATCTGAGCCAGTGAGAGAGCGCACTGTCATTGTGTACATCACTCAGTAGCAGGAATTTACTGAGAACACATCAGAATTGACAACTTACACGTGCTCAGTAGAGCAGGGACTAGCCCAGCTTCTAAAATGAAGGTCAGTGATGACATTTCATTTCAGGAAGGGGGCAGAGGCCGTGGCAGTGACCAAATGAAGAGTAATAAAAAAAAAAAACAAGCAGTAAAAAAAAAAAAGCAGTGTAGTTAGGGAAGGATAAGGACTTTTTAATTAAAGTATATTATAAAATAGATAAGATTATGGCATTAACTAGATAGGCACTTAGAATGAAAATTAAAATATGTTATGAAGTTGGGATAAGATCAGCAAGAATAACAAATGGGTAGCTACATATGACATCCTAAAAAAATCAGAACACAACTAATTTAAAAAAATGTATAAACTTGGGTGCTAGCCTCAGATTCCTCACTAAAATGTAAAAAAATGAAAGGCACCACCAATCAATCAATCTAATCATCTCCTGCAAAAGTCCAGGTTTCTAACAATCATGACTCTTTCCACATAGCAGCTACACATTTTGGGATCAATGCCATCTTCTCAAGAAAGAGGAAATGTACAATTAGTAAAAGATTGGCAGGATCCTTCTATTGACAATTCCGCACATTGTTTGCTCATCTGTATACTGATGTTTGCTCGGTAACATTACGTGTCCAAATACAGGTTTTGTGCGCTAAGTAATAGAAGTTCTCTTGCAGACACCATGAAGCGCAACCTGTTCGTTTGTTGCCTCCTCCTCCTCTGTTCAGTGCTGGGAGAGGCAGCTACAAGAAAGCCAAAGAAGCAGCCAACACCCGATGCCAGCAGCACAGCCAAACCCGATTCTGAACCTGTGGATTCTCCTGTCACTCAGCCAAAAACCCTTGCAAGAGGCAAGTGTCTGTTATAGGGTGGGAAATGTTAAAGATGTTAAACCTGTAGGAGAATTTTACTACTCAATCTAGTGGAAGAATAACATTAAAATAATACATGTTTTGCAGTAATCTGAGAAAATGAACTTTCAAGCCACATGCAAATTATCCGGGAAGTGCATTTGGGCAGGTCAATGAACTATGATGGCAGCCCCAATGCACTTCCAGGGTAATTTGCATGTGGCTTTATAGTTCATTTTCCCAGTGATGGCACATCAGATTATTCATGCTGATGGGTTGCTTAAGAGTGAGACCAGACGGTACAGTTGGCCATGTTGCTGAAACTCCACCCATGGTGGCAATAACAAAGGCCAGAAAAAATCAAATAAAATCAAGGAATGTAGCAATGTAGGTAATACTAAATGGCAGGAGACACATAATAATCTACACGTGTAGATAAACAACAGAACTGCACCGTGGGGGAGTCCACTTAAATTAGTTCCACCCCAGGTATTCAGCAAAGTGCTAAATTGGAGTGAAGCATATAGTTAGGCCGGTTTCACATGTCAGTGGCTCCGGTACGTGAGGTGACAGTTTCCTCACGTACCGTCGCCACTGACACACGTAGACACATTGAAATCAATGCATCTGTGCAAATGTCATTGATTTTTTGCGGACCGTGTCTCCGTGTGCCAAACACGGAGACATGTCAGTGTTCGTGGGAGCGCACGGATTACACGGACCCATTAAAGTCAATGGGTCTGTGTAAAACACGTACAGTCTGTGTGCCGTGCAGGAGACAGCGCTACAGTAAGCGCTGTCCCCCCCACGTGGTGCTGAAGCTGCCATTCATATCTTCACTGCAGCAGCGTTTGCTGTAGAGAAGATATGAATAATCCTTTTTTTTTTGTTTCTCGTGTTTAACATAAAGATCCATGTCCCAACCCCCCTCCCACCCCCTGTGCGCCCGCCCACTGTTATTAAAATACTCACCCGGCTCCCTCGCTGGCTGGCGCTGCTTCCTGTCCTGGCCGCACCTTCTACTGTATGAGCGGTCACGTGGGGCCACTCATTTACAGTAATGAATATGCGGCTCCACCCCTATGGGAGGTGGAGCCGCATATTCATGACTGTAATCGGCGGCCCCACGTGACCGCTCATACAGTAGAAGGTGCGGCCAGGACAGGAAGCAGCACCAGCGAGGGAGCCGGGTGAGTATTTTAATAACAACGGGCGGCCGCACAGGGGGTGGGAGGGGGGTGGGGACATGGATCCTTATGTTAAACACCAGAAACAAACAAAAAAAAGGATTATTCATATCTTCTCTACAGCAAACGCTGCTGCAGAGAAGATATGAATGGCAGCTTCAGCACCACGTGGGGGGGAGGGACAGCGCTTATCTCTAGCGCTGTCTCCTGCACGGTGCGTGTGGTACCCAGTCGGCACACGTGTGCCGCACGTGTGCCCCAGAAACACACGGGCACGGATAATTCCGGTACCGATTTTTCCGGTACCGGAATTATCTAGACGTGTGAGACTGCCCTTACATGGTATCATCCCCATGTGGGGCCCTGAAAATTCTTATGGTGCTTTGAACACACTATTAAGCATTGTAAAGTGCAAAGTGCCTAGCTGTAATCTGCTGTCCATAGCATGAATAAAGAGAAATTAAACTTACATTGGTGAGTATCCTGGCTAAAGGTGATCCTCCGCTACCCCGACAGCACCGTTTCGCCTGACTGGCTTCCCTTTAGCCAGAATACTCAGCAATGTGAGTTTAATTTAGTATTACCTACATTCCTTGATTTTCTTTGATATTTTCTGGCTTTTGTTATTGCTCCCAGCTGTATGTATTCAGAGAAAACTCCCCTGCTGAATGCTACTTGCTTTTAATGATGTCATATTTAAAGATACGTTTTTAATTATTATTATCAGCCTATTTCAGTGTCCAGCATACATGACAATATGTGTCTGTTATCTACAGGCTGGGGTGAGAGCATTGACTGGGCTCAGACTTATGAAGAGGCTTTGGCCAAGAGTAGGGAAGCGTAAGTATGAGAACACAATGTAGAACTAAACAATTTTATAGTATAATATTTTATTCACTTACAGTCAATATTTCATATAAGAATTTTAATCACATCCCAATTATTTTTTTTTTATATTTTACTTTTGCTTTCTAAGTCGTCGCTCTCCCAATTAACTTCTCAACTTCTCTTTGCAGAGGGAAACCTCTCATGGTGATCCATCACTTAGAAGACTGCCCTTTCAGCCAAGGTAATGTAAAAATAATTGATAAAGAAATATTTGATAATATTGAACTTGATGTATCCAATGCCCATCTCATATTTCAGGTTTTAGATCTCTTTATTTAATTTATATTGTCTATAAATTGTATGATCTTAATTTAGTAATTTTCCTTTCACTTTTTGTTTCTTATGCAGTAAAGCAAAAACTATTTTGCTAACTGGAAGCTAAATTAGCTGCTGTTGACAGATCTTGGCAGCTTTTGTCGTTTACGACGATACACTCCATGTAACCCAACTAATTGCAATGCCCATGATTATCTGCTATTTACTAAAATAATACTAGTAAAGAAACATTACAAGACCGATATAGGAAAATCAGATTATTGAAGGTTTCTGGGTGGCAAAAAAAGTACAGAAGTGAGGTGGTAAATTTTACCTTTGTTGGCTGTACAGCCCTTTTTAATTTATTGCTAAAGGGACCCTGTCACCAGAAAAAACTCTACTAACCTGCAAATATGGGGTTAATTTGCAAGTTAAAGGGACACTGTCACCTGAATTTGGAGGGAAGAATCTTCAGCCATGGAGGCGGGGTTTTTGGGTGTTTGATTCACCCTTTCCTTACCCGCTGACTGCATGCTGGCTGCAATATTGGATTGAAGTTCATTCTCTGTCCTTCATAGTACACGCCTGCACAAGGCAAGATTGTCTTGTTCAGGCGTGTACTACGGAGGACAGAGAATGAACTTCAATCCAATATTGCAGCCAGCATGCAGCCAGCGGGTAAGGAAAGGGTGAATCAAAAACCCAAAAACCTCGCCTCCATGGCTGAAGATTGTTCCCTCCAAATTCAGGTGACAGTGTCCCTTTAATAGTGTTATGCTGGCCAGCGCCCGCACTTAGCCGAACTCTGCAGGGAGAAAATGAACTTTATTCCCCCGGCAGCTTTCTCATTTCAGTCACGGGGGGCAGCGCCGGCACTGGTTCAGGCACGGCTCGGCGAGTGTAAAGGTACCTTCACACTAAACGATATCGCTAGCAATCCGTGACGTTGCAGCGTCCTCGCTAGCGATATCGTTTAGTTTGACACACAGCAGCGATCAGAATCCTGCTGTGATGTCGTTGGTCGGGGCTAGAGGGCCAGACCTTTCTTTGGTCGCTGGCTCTCCCGCTGACATCGCTGGATCGGCGTGTGTGACACCGATTCAGCAATGTCTTCGCTGGTAACCAGGCTAAACATCGGGTTACTAAGCGCAGGGCCGCGCTTAGTAACCCGATGTTTACCCTGGTTGCCATCCTAAAAGAAAAAAAAACAAACGCTACATACTTACCTACCGCTGTCTGTCCCCCGGCGCTGTGCTTCTCTGGTCTGGCTGTGAACACAGCGGCCGGAAAGCAGAGCGGTAACATCACCGCTCTGCTTTCCGGCTGCCCGGCGCTGACAGCCAGACCAGAGAAGCAGAGCGCCGGGGACAGACAGCGGTAGGTAAGTATGTAGCGTTTGTTTTTTTTACTTTTAGGATGGTAACCAGGGTAAACATCGGGTTACTAAGCGCGGCCCTGCGCTTAGTAACCCGATGTTTACCCTGGTTACCGGCATCGTTGGTCGCTGGAGAGCGGTCTGTGTGACAGCTCTCCAGCGACCAAACAGCGACGCTGCAGCGATCCGGATCGTTGTCTGGATCGCTGCAGCGTCGTTTAGTGTGAAGGTACCTTAACTGCGGCCTCGACCCTGACTGACAGCTAATGCAGAGAGAGTGTCAATCAGGGCTGGGGGCGTGGTTTTCAGTCACGGGGGTAGCGCCTGAGCTGTTTCAGTCACCGCACTAAGGCTATGGCCCACATTGCAGAAATACTGCGGAAATGTCTGCAGCATTTCCGCAACTCCCTGCCGCGGGTAAAACGCATGCGGAATTCGCATGCATTTTCCTGCAAAACAAGTGTTTTGCAAGCGTTTTTAGCGATTTGAAGCATCGCTTGGAAATGTGATTGACAGGTTGGTCACACTTGTCAAGCATAGTGCTTGACAAGTGTGACCAACTTTTTACTATTGATGCTGCTTATGCCGCATCAATAGTAAAAGATAGAATATTAAAAATAATAGAAAAAATAAAAAAAAATGGTTATTCTCACCTTCCGAAGGCCCCCGATCTCCTCAGCGGCGCTCCCGGTATTTTCTGTTCCCAGGGATACTTTGCCAAAGGACCTTCGTGATGTCACGGTCGCGTGACCGTGATATCATCCCAGGTCCTTCGCGCAATACATCCCTGGGAACGGAAGCTGCCGCGTGCACCGTTGAGAGGCGGGAGGACTCCGGGGGCCATCGCAAGGTAAGTATATCCCTATTTTTTATTTTAATTCTTTTTACAGAACTATGGTTCCCAATAGCCTGGAGGAGAGACTTTTCTCCTCCAGATCCTGGGTACCATCTGCACATGAAGCACTCACTTTACGCATGGTGGGCATAGCCACGTGCATAAAAAGAGTATTTCAATGCAATCCTATGGCGATTCCGCAGAAATAATGAACATGCTGCGTATTTTACCGCTATGTGATTCCGCAGCTGGAGAATCTGCAGCATGGGCACAGCAACTGCGAAATCCCATCGGATGGCATGGGAATGCAGTTTTTAAGTGTTTTCATGCATTTCCACTGAGGCAAAAAATGCGGCAGAAACGCATAAAAAACGCAACGTGGGCACACAGCCTAAAAGTACAGAGTGGCGGCTGTAATCAAGCCCCAGCTATTATGGACGGCTGTCAGTCACGACTGCTGGTGGCACGGTTAGAACCGGCACTGTATACTCAGATTGGTGACTGAACCAGTGCCAGTGCCGCCCCGTGATTGAAATGGGAACACTGCTGGGAAGAATAAAGTTCATTTTCTCCCCGCAACATTCAGGAAAGTGCAAGCACCAGGCAAGTTAATAAACGCCATCTCTCTGCAGGTTAATAGTGTTTTTTTTCTGGTGACAGGTTCCCTTTAAGGCCTTACATTTGTATAATTTCATATTGAGAATATGACTGAATCAAGGAGATATAAGATGTTTTGTTGATGACATCCAATCCGAGGTAGGGAAAGTCTAGTAATAAAAGCTGGTGTTTCAATTAATTGCCCCCATATGTATGTAGTACATGGATAGGCAGCGACTTTCGGAGCAAAAGCAACTCTTGTTAGTGATTCCCTCTGTCCTTATTGGATATATAGAACAAGGAGTTGCCTTTGTAAGATAGCCTTTAAAGGGACACTGTCACCTGAATTTGGAGGGAACAATCTTCAGCCATGGAGGCGGGGTTTTGGGGTTTTTGATTCACCCTTTCCTTACCCGCTGGCTGCAATATTGGATTGAAGTTCATTCTCTGTCCTCCATAGTACATGCCTGCACAAGGTAATCTTGCACAGCGCAGGCGTGTACTATGGAGGACAGAGAATGAACTTCAATCCAATATTGCAGCCAGCATGCAGCCAGCGGGTAAGGAAAGGGTGAATAAAAAACCCCAAAACCCCGCCTCCATGGCTGAAGATTGTTCCCTCCAAATTCAGGTGACAGTGTCCCTTTAACCTTTAAAAGAGTTAGTGTACATGCGTGGCCACTAGTGATGCTTGGGTGATCTCCGAGTATTTTGGGCGTGCTCGTAGATTGTTTGTGTCCCCGCAGCTGCATGATTTGAGATGGCTAGACAGCCTGAATACATGCAGGGATTGCCTGTTTGTTAACCTGAACACATGTGTTGATTCCCTATCTAGCAACCACAAATCATGCAGCTGCGAAGACAATCTACGAGCACGCCCAAAATACTTGGAGATCACCCGAGCATGCTCGGAAAACCCGAGTAACTAGCTCACTCGCTCATCACTAGTGGCCACTGCTCAATTCTTATGGGGAGTTTCAGAGCCCTGCTTTTGGGAACGGTGGTGGTCCCAGCAGATATATAGCCCAGCGATCAGCAATTATCATCTATCACTAATGCACAATGGATGCACTACAATCTCTTGTACATATCAAAATGTCTACTCATTTTTCTTAGAAAAAAATACATATATATTTTTTTATTTTAAAAAGACACTTACAATTTCTGTCTCCTACATATAGAATTAAAGAAAGCTTTTTCTCTTGATGCGATGGCACAGAAATTGGCTCGGGATGATTTCATTATGTTAAATGTTGTGGTGAGTTTATGGTTATTCCTTTATAACATACATATCAAACTCTGGCCCATAGGGTAATTATATTTGGCCCCCGAACCCCCCCCCTTCCCAAGTGGAGCCATTATTGTGTATGGAGGGCAATGTGGGGCCAGTATTTTGTGTGGACGACTTTGTGGGGCCCATTATACTGTATAGAAGGCATTGTGGGGCTCATAATACTATAAGGAAGACTATGTGGGGCCCATTATACTGTAAAGAAGGCATTGTGGGGCTCATAATACTATAAGGAGGACTATGTGGGGCCCATTATACTGTATAGAAGGCATTGTGGGGCTCATAATACTATAAGGAAGACTACGTGGGGCCCATTATACTGTAAAGAAGGCATTGTGGGGCTCATAATACTATAAGGAGGACTATGTAGGGTCCATTATACTGTATAGAAGGCAATGTGGGGCTCATAATACTATAAGGAAGACTATGAGAGGCCCATTAAACTGTAAAGAAGGCAATGTTGGGCCCATAATACCATAAGGAGGACTGTGTGGTGTCTATTATACTGTATAGGAGACTATGTGGGTCCATTAAACTGAATACTGGTTGGCCTGTGACTTTGTCCAAGTTTTTCAGTTTGGCCCTTTATGGGTTTGAGTTTGACATCCCTACTCTAGAATGTATGATAACACTTTAAGAAGAGCGTCATGTAGTACCTGGTACATGAAATATGCTAACAGATAAGCCAGAACTGCCCTAGTGATAAACATTTAATAATTGTGCGCTTAGTTATGTATAGTCGTACATCACTGAGGTTTGATTAAAGGGGGTTTCCAGATTCAACATACATTTCCACAGTCGCTCTATACGATTGCAGTTTACCAAATCTGGACACTGTGCACACTGTGTGGTTTCCCCTTTAGTTCCAGCTTTTGCTGTCAGTTCCCCACTAGCTTCTCATCCGCTTCTATAGAACACAGAGAAGAAGAGAAGCTAGTCCGCACATGACTACAGAAATGCAAATTGCAAACTTGTGGCCATGTGACCTTCTGCTGAAGCTGGAAATAGAAGGAAATCCTCAACATTTGCACATTGCGCACAGTCATGATTTGAAATTTGCAGTCACATTGCATGCCCGCAGAAATTTATATTTAGCCCCGTAAAATCCTTTAAAGGGAATCTATCACCAGATTTTTGCAACCCCATCTGAAAACAGGATGATGTAGGGGCAGAAATCCTAATTCCTGTGATGTGTCACTTACAGGGCTTCTTATTGTAGTTTTGATAAAATCACTGTTTTCTTTGCTGCAGATCTAGAAGTTCTCTAAATGCTGAGCTCTGTATAACCCCGCCCACATTACTGATTGGCAGCTTGCCGCTTATGCACACTATATAGAGAAAACTGCCAGTGATGGGGGAGGGGTTATATAGCGATCATGAATATAGAGGACTACATGGCAGCAGGTTTACTAGTCCTCTAGTGATAATGTTCTGTTGATAAATAAGCGATTTTATCAAAACTACAGCAGACAGCTCAGTAGGTGATACATCGCTGGAATCAACGTCTTTGCCCATACATCATGCTGCTCTCAAACTTGAGTCAAACACCTGATGACAGATTCCCTTTAAGGTTGCAAATCAGAATGACATAAGTACAATTGCAAAACACAGACTAACTATGATTTAGAGAAACTGTTCTTAGATCAAAATGCAACCTTGTGGGGATAAGTGAAATTCATCCTCCTTGAATAACTAGGAGTCTCGTTTCCAAAAAAGTAACCATTGTTTTAGTTTAAATTGCATAAATAGTGAACATGAAAATGAGCGACTGTGTAATATATCTTATCAGAGAAATTTGCTTTTCTTCTCCTGGACTGATCTTTCAATCTCAATTTAAAGGTAAAAGTTGTAAAATCTGTCTTCAGTGAACACAGACTTTCCCAATACTAAGCTAAATGGCAGTTGGTGCCTATAAAGTTCTATGCAGAACTGTCCTGACAGGAGAAGGCTACTTTCACACTAGCGTCGGAATCTCCCCGTCGCAATGCGTCGGGCAGAGATTCGGACGCTAGTGTTTAACGCACTGCACAACGGAGGCAGCGGATGCATTTTTCCGGCGCATCCGCTGCCCCATTGTGAGGTGCGGGGAGGTGGGGGCGGAGTTCCGGCCGCGCATGCACGGTCGGAAAAAGCGGTCCGTCAGGAGCAAAAAACGTTACATGTAGCGTTTTTTTGCTCCCGACGGTCCGCCAAAGCACGACGCATCCGTCGCACGACGGATGCGGCGTGTGGCAATCCGTCGCAATGCGTCGTCAATACAAGTCTATGGGGAAAAAACGCATCCTGCAAGCACTTTTGCAGGATGCGTTTTTTCTGCAAAACGACGCATTGTGACGGATTGCAGTTAACGCTAGTGTGAAAGTAGCCGAACTTGTAGCAGAATGTCTGTCTACTCCTCCCCTCTCCATAGAATTGTAAAAGCACCAACTGTCATCTATCTCAGTAGTGGAAAAATCTGTCTTCAGTGAATACAGATTATACCCATGTATCGAGAGTTAAAGATCAATCTAGAAGAGGAAAGTAGTAGATATTTTTCTGATAAGATCTATTACTAAGTTGCTTTTTCTCATATGTACTATTGATTTATGAAATAAAAATCAAAACAACATCTACTCTTTAAGGAAATAACACAGACACTAAAACCTGGCCTCATTTATCAAGGCCTATAAGGGTATGTGTCCACGTTCAGGATTGCATCAGGATTTGGTCAGGATTTTATGCAGGTAAAATCCTGACCAAATCTGCACCAGAGGTCACTGGCAGGTCGCCTGCGCTGTCCTTGCCTTTCTTCTGCAATGTAAGGACATGCTGCGTTCTTAAAAGATGCGCCGCATGTGCGTTTTCGCGGGTCTGCCGCATGCGTCTTTTAATGCATAGTGGAGACGGGATTTCATGAAATGCTGTAACATCTGGATGCTGCGTTTTTGACGCTGCGGCTCTACGCAGTGTTTCCTGACCGTGGAAACATACCCTAAAAAGATGACCGCAAGACGCAATGCAGTAAGTAACCCTTTCACTGCCAGGACAATTTTTCTCACCTTTGACAACTAAAACCTACAAATCATAACCATTTATTTTCTGATAGGCACATTGTGAAAATACCACCCAAAGCTTTAGTTTAACCCCTTCCCGACCTTTGACGCCACGTAGGCGTCATGAAAGTCGGTGCCAATCCGACCCATGACGCCTATGCGGCGTCATAGAAAGATCGCGTCCCTGCAGGCCGGGTGAAAGGGTTAACTCCCATTTCACCCGATCTGCAGGGACAGGGGGAGTGGTAGTTTAGCCCAGGGGGGGTGGCTTCACCCCCTCGTGGCTACGATCGCTCTGATTGGCTGTTGAAAGTGAAACTGCCAATCAGAGCGATTTGCAATATTTCACCCATTATAACGGGTGAAATATTACAATCCAGCCATGGCCGATGCTGCAATATCATCGGCCATGGCTGGAAATACTAGTGTGCCCCCACCCCACCCCTCCGATCGCCCCCCCACCCCCCCGATCTGGCCGGTACACTGCTCCGGCTCCCCTCCGTCCAGTGCTCCGCTCCCCCCCGTGCTCGTGTCCGCTCCCCCCGTGCTCCAATCACCCCCCCGTGCTCCAATCACCCCCCCTGCACTCCGATCCACCCCCCCCGTGCTCCGTTCCATCCCCCGTGCTCCATTCCAGCCCCCCCGTGCTCCGTTCCACGCCCCCCGCGCTCCGTTCCACCCCTCCCGCGCTCCGATTCCCCCCCCCCGTGCTCCGATCCCCCCCCCCGTGGTCCCCCCCCACCCTATCATACTTACCGATCCAGCCGTGGTCCCGTCCGTCTTCTCCCGGGCGCCGCCATCTTCCAAAATGGCGGGCGCATGCGCAGTGCGCCCGCCGAATCTGCCGGCCGGCAGATTCGTTCCAAAGTGCATTTTGATCACTGAGATATAATCTATCTCAGTGATCAAAATAAAAAAAATAATAAATGACCCCCCCCCCTTTGTCACCTCCATAGGTAGGGACAATAAAAAAATAAAGAAATTTTTTTTTTCCACTAATGTTAGAATAGGGTTAGGGTTAGGGGTAGGGTTAGGGTTAGGGTTAGGGGTAGGGCTAGGGTTAGGGGTAGGGTTAGGGGTAGGGTTAGGGGTAGGGTTAGGGGTAGGGTTAGGGCTAGGGTTAGGGCTAGGGTTAGGGTTAGGAATGTGCACACGTATTCTGGTCCTCTGCGGATTTTTCCGCTGCGGATTTGATAAATCCGCAGTGCTAAACCGCTGCGGATTTATGGCGGATTTACCGCGTTTTTTTCTGCGCATTTCACTGCGGTTTTACAATTGCGATTTTCTATTGGAGCAGTTGTAAAACCGCTGCGGAATCCGCACAAAGAAGTGACATGCTGCGGAATGTAAACCGCTGCGTTTCCGTGCAGTTTTTCCGCAGCATGTGTACAGCGATTTTTGTTTCCCATAGGTTTACATTGAACTGTACACTCATGGGAAACTGCTGCGGATCCGCAGCGTTTTCCGCAGCGTGTGCACATACCTTTAGAATTAGGCTATGTGCACACGGTGCGGATTTGGCTGCGGATTCGCAGCAGTGTTCCATCAGGTTTACAGTACCATGTAAACATATGAAAAACCAAATCCGCTGTGCCCATGGTGCGGAAAATACCGCGCGGGAACGCTGCGTTGTATTTTCCGCAGCATGTCAATTCTTTGTGCGGATTCCGCGGCGTTTTACACCTGTTCCTCAATAGGAATCCGCAGGTGAAATCCGCACAAAAAACACTGGAAATCCGCGGAAAATACGCAGGTAAAACGCAGTGCCTTTTACCCGCAGATTTTTCAAAAATGGTGCGGAAATATCTCACACGAATCCGCAACGTGGGCACATAGCCTTAGGGTTAGGGTTAGGGTTAGGGTTGGAATTAGGGTTGTGGTTAGGGTTAGGGGTGTGTTGGGGTTAGTGTTGTGGTTAGGGGTGTGTTGGGGTTAGGGTTGTGATTAGGATTATGGCTACAGTTGGGATTAGGGTTAGGGGTGTGTTGGGGTTAGTGTTGGAGTTAGAATTGAGGGGTTACCACTGTTTAGGCACATCAGGGGTCTCCAAACGCAACATGGCGCCACCATTGATTCCAGCCAATCTCGTATTCAAAAAGTCAAATGGTGCTCCCTCACTTCCGAGCCCTGACGTGTGCCCAAACAGTGGTTTACCCCCACATATGGGGTACCAGCATACTCAGGACAAACTGCGCAACAATTACTGGGGTCCAATTTCTCCTGTTACCCTTGTGAATCTAAAAAAATGCTTGCTAAAACATAATTTTTGAGGAAAGAAAAATGATTTTTTATTTTCACGGCTCTGCGTTGTAAACGTCTGTGAAGCACTTGGGGGTTCAAAGTGCTCACCACATATCTAGATAAGTTCCTTGGGGGGTCTAGTTTCTAAAATGGGGTCACTTGTGGGGGATTTCTACTGTTTAGGCACACCAGGGGCTCTGCAAACGCAACGTGACACCCGCAGGCCATTCCATCAAAGTCTGCATTTCAAAAGTCACTACTTCCCTTCTGAACCCCGACGTGTGCCCAAACAGTGGTTTACCCCCACATATGGGGTATCAGCGTACTCAGGAGAAACTGGACAACAACTTTTGGGGTCCAATTTCTCCTGTAACCCTTGGGAAAATAAAAAATTCTGGGCTAAATAATTATTTTTGAGGAAAGAAAACGTATTTATTATTTTCACGGCTCTGCATTATAAACTTCTATGAAGCACTTGGGGGTTCAAAGTGCTCACCACACATCTAGATAAGTTCCTTTCAGGGTCTAGTTTCCAAAATGGGGTCACTTGTGGGGGGTTTCTACTGTTTAGGCACATCAGGGGCTCTGCAAACGCAACGTGACGCCCGCAGAGCATTCCATCAAAGTCTGCATTTCAAAACGTCACTACTTCAATTCCAAGCCCCGGCATGTGCCCAAACAGTAGTTTACCCCCACATATGGGGTATCACCGTACTCAGGAGAAACTGGACAACAAATATTGGGGTCAAATTTCTCCTGTTACCCTTGGGAAAATTAAAAAATTCTGGGCTAAATAATTATTTTTGAGGAAAGAAAACGTATTTATTATTTTCACAGCTCTGCATTATAAACTTCTATGAAGCACTTGGGGGTTCAAAGTGCTCACCACACATCTAGATAAGTTCCTTTGGGGGTCTAGTTTCCAAAATGGGGTCACTTGTGGGGGGTTTCTACTGTTAAGCCACATCAGGGGCTCTGCAAACGCAACGTGACGCCCACAGAGCATTCCATCAAAGTCTGCATTTCAAAACGTCACTACTTCACTTCCGAGCCCCGGCATGTGCCCAAACAGTGATTTACCCCCACATATGGGGTATCAGCGTACTCAGGAGAAACTGGACAACAACTTTTGGGGTCAAATTTCTCCTGTTACCCTTGGGAAAATAAAAAATTGCAGGCTAAAAGATCATTTTTGAGAAAATAATTTTTTTTTTTATTTTCATGGCTCTGCGTTATAAACTTCTGTGAAGCACTTGGGGGTTCAAAGTCCTCACCACACATCTAGATTAGTTCCTTTGGGGGTCTAGTTTCTAAAATGGTGTCATTTCTGGGGGATCTCCAATGTTTAGGCACACAGGGGCTCTCCAAACGTGACATGGTGTCCGCTAATGATTGGAGCTAATTTTCCATTTAAAAAGCCAAATGGCGTGCCATCCCTTCCGAGCCCTGCCGTGCGCCCAAACAGTGGTTTACCCCCACATATGGGGTATCAGCGTACTCAGGACAAACTGGACAACAATATTTGGGGTCCAATTTCTCCTATTATCCTTGGCAAAATAGGAAATTCCAGGCTAAAAAATCATTTTTGAGGAAAGAAAAATTATTTTTTATTTTCATGGCTCTGCGTTATAAACTTCTGTGAAGCACCTGGGGGTTTAAAGTGCTCAATATGCATCTAGATAAGTTCCCTGGGGGGTCTAGTTTCCAAAATGGGGTCACTTGTGCGGGAGCTCCAATGTTTAGGCACACAGGGGCTCTCCAAACGCGACATGGTGTCCGCTAACAATTGGAGCTAATTTTCCATTCAAAAAGTCAAATGGCGCGCCTTCTCTTCCGAGCCCTGCCGAGTGCCCAAACAGTGGTTTACCCCCACATATGAGGTATCGGCGTACTCGGGAGAAATTGCCCAACAAATTTTATGATCCATTTTATCCTACTGCCCATGTGAAAATGAAAAAATTGAGGCGAAAAGAATTTTTTTGTGAAAAAAAATTACTTTTTCATTTTTACAGATCAATTTGTGAAGCACCTGAGGGTTTAAAGTGCTCACTAGGCATCTAAATTAGTTCCTTGGGGGGTCTAGTTTCCAAAATGGGGTCACTTGTGGGGGAGCGCCAATGTTTAGGCACACAGGAGCTATCCAAACGCGACATGGTGTCCGCTAACGATGGAAATAATTTTTCATTCAAAAAGTCAAATGGCGCTCCTTCCCTTCCGAGCCTTACCATGTGCCCAAACAGTGGTTTACCTCCACATGTGAGGTATTGGTGTACTCAGGAGAAATTGCCCAACACATTTTAGGATCCATTTTATCCTGTTGCCCATGAGAAAATGAAAAAATTGAGGCTAAAAGAATTTTTTTGTGAAAAAAAAGTACTTTTTAATTTTTACGGATCAATTTGTGAAGCACCTGGGGGTTCAAAGTGCTCACTATGCATCTAGATAAGTTCCTTGGGGCGTCTAGTTTCCAAAATGGGGTCACTTGTGGGGGTGCTCCAATTTTTAGGCACACGGGGGCTCTCCAAACGTGACATGGTGTCCGCTAAAGAGTGGAGCCAATTTTTGATTCAAAAAGTCAAATGGCGCTCCTTCCCTTCCAAGCCCTGCCGTGCGCCAAAACAGTGGTTTACCCCCACATATGAGGTATCAGCGTACTCAGGACAAATTGGACAACAACTTTCGTGGTTCAGTTTCTCCTTTTACCATTGGGAAAATAAAAAAATTGTTGCTAAAAGATAATTTTTGTGACTAAAAAGTTAAATGTTCATTTTTTCCTTCCATGTTGCTTCTGCTGCTGTGAAGCACCTGAAGGGTTAATAAACTTCTTGAATGTGATTTTGAGTACCTTGAGGGGTGCAGTTTTTAGAATGGTGTCACTTTTGGGTATTTTCAGCCAAATAGACCCCTCAAACTGACTTCAAATGTGAGGTGGTCCCTAAAAAAAATGGTTTTGTAAATTTCGTTGTAAAAATGACAAATCGCTGGTCGAATTTTAACCCTTATAACTTCCTAACAAAAAAAAATTTTGTTTCCAAAATTGTGCTGATGTAAAGTAAACATGTGGGAAATGTTATTTATTAACTATTTTGTGTCACATATCTCTCTGGTTTAACAGAATAAAAATTCAAAATGTGAAAATTGCGAAATTTTCAAAATTTTCGCCAAATTTCCGTGTTTATCACAAATAAATGCAGAATTTATTGACCTAAATTTACCACTAACATGAAGCCCAATATGTCACGAAAAAACAATCTCAGAACCGCTAGGATCCGTTGAAGCGTTCCTGAGTTATTACCTCATAAAGGGACACTGGTCAGAATTGCAAAAAACGGCAAGGTCTTTAAGGTCAAAATAGGCTGGGTCTTGAAGGGGTTAAAGTCATGGGTGCTGTCATGTAATTCTGCATCAAAATGTAACAAACTAGAAAAAATTAATGCTTTTGGCTACTTGTCTGACTCAGAAGGAGCCCTCCTAACAAAGTTCAGTCTGTGTAAAGTTTATATAGGTCTATATGTATATATCTATAGAAATTCGCCATCAATAATTAGACCAAAATCTCTATGATCTAGATACTAGTAGACATGCAAGACACAAGGTCAACCAAAGTCCTGGTCAGATGCAGCGGGTGATAAAATGTGCAACTGCTGATCTTCTCTTAGTAGAAAATAAAAAGGATCGTTCCACCGATCGGCAGAATGGGGCACATTTTTCCTGGTTAGAATGTGTAAAGTCTCAACCTTCGACCTATTCATTCCCTATGGGACTGCTGGAGAAAGCCGATAACGGCACTGCCATTCTGTATGGGAACAGAGTGCCCTTTTCTGGTGATCAGTCTGATCCCTACTGATCTACAAGTTATTATCACCGATCCTGTGGGTAGGTGATAACTTGTTCCAAATGGACAACCCCTCTAAGTAAATCAGATGTGACCTCTACAATATGTTGTCTTCACAGCACCCTGTGGCTGATGAGAACCAGTCTCCAGATGGACTCTATGTACCCAGAGTCCTGTTTGTGGGTGAGTTTTATTAAGCAATTAATAGTTGTGAAGTTTTATAAAATATTTTTTATTTTAGTCTCTAGTTTACACATTTTTTTCCATCTGGGTTAATATAATAGAAGTGCACTAGGTGACCGTAAAAGTCTCCGAGCCATTCAGAGTCTGGACTAATGCATTATCTATTCTATAACAGATCCATCAATGACTGTCAGGACAGATCTAGCAGGGAGATACTCAAACAGACTGTATGCCTATGAAGCTGGGGATATTCCAGAGTGTAAGTATTGTATGGTGTGTATTTAAAGGGAACCTGTCAGGTCACCAAGTGCTATTAACTAGTGGAGATAAGGCTAAGCCGCAGGTGTAAAATTCCTTCTGGCCGCTTTACTAGACGTGTGGCTACTGGGAGATTAACTTTATTCCTCCTTGGAGAAGGCGCCTTTCAATCAGATGTCTGCCCGGAGCGGCTATAGTCATTGCTCATAGCATTGTGATTAGTGGCTGCAAACACGCGCCAGCACTTTGTTTGGTAGTTCGCTCTGCATAGTTGTGTTGCAGAGCAAGCGGTCAAAGCGCTGGTGCGTGCTCACAGACTTTACTTATTGTGGACTGAGTGACTGAAGCCGCTCCGTGCATGCCCCTATGAGTGAAAGTAGGTGGCTCCTGATAGCCTCACTTTTGGAACAGTAGTAACCTGCAGATTAATCCTATAACTGCAGGTTACTAACATTTGGAGACATAAGGGTATGTGCACAAGTTGCGGATTTTGCTGCGGATCCGCAGCATTTCCGCAGCAGTTTCCCATGAGTTTACAGTACAATGTAACCCTATGGGAAACCAAATCCGCAGTGCACATGCCGCGGAAAAAAACGCGCGGAAACGCAGCGTTTTATTTTCCGCAGCATGTCAAGTCTTTGTGCAGAATCCGCAGCGGTTTTACACCTGCTCCAATAGAAAACTGCAGATGTAAAACCGCAGCGGAATCCGCAATAGAAACCGCGATAAATTCGCAGGAAAAACCGCAGCGGTTTTGCACCGCGGATTTATCAAATCAGCATGCGGAAAAATCCGCAGAGGAGCTTTCTACGTGTGCACATACCCTAACCGGTTCCTTTAAGTGGTAGTCATCTAGATGAAGAATTGTCTGTGCACTACAAGTCGGCCAGAGACACTACATTTTAGGGGTGGACTCTATGAATTCTATATGCCCTGGTCACAGTTATTTGATAGTAACAAGTCTGTTATGTTGTAATAATATCTGTATTCTTCTTTAAATCGACAGTGGTCACAAACATGAAGAAAGCCAAGAATATCCTGAAGACCGAATTGTAGGTGTGTGATCATTGTGGAAAATCTGCAGTGCAGAAACTATGGCCACGAGGTACTGGACACCGCCAGTAACAAGACACTATAGTAGCCCCATCGAAAAAAAAAAAAAGTCCTTATGGCAACCGACTCACAGTGGCAAATATTTCTAGCTTACTTGCTATACTAGGCTATAGTATAAGAAGTCTTTCCTATTAGTGATGAGTGAACATGCTCGGATAAGGGGTTATCTGGGCATGCTCTGGTGCTAGCCGAGTGTCTCGGCATGCTCAAAAAATATGTTCGCGCCCTTGCACCTGCATGTCTCGCAGCTGATCGCCAGCCACGACACAGGCGGGGATTGCCTAACAAATAGACAATTCTCGCATGTGTTGCGGCTGTCAATCAGCCGCGAGACATGCAGATACTGGGACTCTACATATTTTTTAGCACGCCGAAGACACTTGGTTAGCATCGGAGCATGCTCAGATAACACCTTATCCAAGCATGTTCGCTCATCACTATTTCCTATGGTTACTTTTTCTACCTCTTGTATAGACTACAGCTTTTATTTGCTACATCTCGTTTTCTCTCTGCTTATGTAATTTGGTAAAATGACATTTTCCTTATGTACGAACTCCATTAAAATAACCTCTTGTACCCTACATTTTCAAGCAAACATAGAAAATAACCTTCTGTCAAAACCGATTCTCCAAGAAAACAACATACACACTGAGCACTGAGTTGGCAACAGAGGAGACGACATCTGTATGAAATGTTACAGTTAACGTTACAGATACACTGCTCTTAATACGCTCACTGTGGTCTTTGCTCTTCTCTTTTCACATATTGTATTGCCGATTATGATCCTCAAGTTCTATAAATTCCGCACACAGAACATGGTATTAACTGTGGGGGAACTAGAGATTCTCATTTACTCCTCTTTGCTGGTATTCTGTTCAGGTCAACAGGTCACCTCTGCAACTTTTTACATTTTATACAAAATATTTACTATGTATTGTAAAAAAAAAATAAACATATTTTACCCTAAAAGTTGTGTTCACTTATATCCATTTTTTTATTGCTTTGTTTGGTGTATATAGGGATAAACAAGGGCAAATACAGACAGAGAGGAGCAAAATGCTCGGTATATTCACATGTGGCGGATTTGTTAGAGAAATTAAACATATTGCCTCATTTATCTAAATTGGTCTTGCAGGAATCCATGCACATGCCAGTAAAAACAAAATAAAATAAAAATTCACGTTTAGATGAGGATCACACTTATACATTGCTTTTGGCCAGCACTATGTGGGAGTTTCTGTCAGGATCCCCGAAAAACAGAATTCCAATGGGAACCGCAACAGATCCCCGATGGAGTCCAGGTATTATTTATTATTATAGCGCCATTTATTCCATGGCGCTTTACATGTGAGGAGGAGTATACATAATAAAACAGGTACAATAATCTTGAACAATACAAGTCACGACTGGTACAGGAGGAGTGAGGACCCTGCCCGCGATGGCTCACAATCTACAAGGGATGGGTGAGAATACAGTAGGTGAGGATAGAGCTGGCCGTGCAGCGGTTTGGTCAATCGGTGGTTACTGCAGGTTGTAGGCTTGTAGGAAGAGGTGGGTCTTCAGGTTCTTTTTGAAGGTTTCGATGGTAGTCGAGAGTCTGATATGTTGTGGTAGAGAGTTCCAGAGTAGGGGGGATGCGCGAGAGAAATCTTGTATACGATTGTGGGAAGAGGAGATAAGAGGGGAGTAGAGAAGGAGATCTTGTGAGGATCGGAGGTTGCGTGCAGGAAAGTACCAGGAGACCAGGTCACAGATGTATGGAGGAGACAGGTTGTGGATGGCTTTGTATGTCATGGTTAGGGTTTTGTACTGGAGTCTCTGGGTGATGGGGAGCCAGTGAAGGGCTTGACAGAGGGGAGAGGCTAGGTAGACACGGTGTGGCCTCCGCAGTATTGGTCCTATTCAATCATGTACAAAGATGTACCAGACCACGATTTTGTGCCTGTTATAAAAAGACCACTAGTGCCAGGACGGAGGCTTCATTGAAGTGAATAGGTACGTTTTGTGAATTCCAATGGAAACCCACATGTAGCGCTTGGCCTAGAGCACACTATAAGTGTGAACCTAGACTTACGTCATCATAGCTGATTTTTAGATACAGTATTTATTACATAGCTACAGAATGTGAATATAGTCTCAGGTTATTTTGACATGCAGTGTTTTTTTTGGGTGCGTTTTTTTTTTTTTCTCATGTGGATTAGAAGCTGCGTTTTATAGTACCAGCAAAAGCAGCTGGTAGCTGACGCTCCCTCCTCCATCATTCTCCCTCTGCAGCTGACGTCTCAGTAGTGGGTGCGATGACGTCACTATTTTACGCCAGCTGTGCCGCGCAGTGAAAAGCTTCAGAGCGCTCGCTGCCAGAATCAGAGCATTGGGGGAACAAGGAAACGTACTTATTTTTTTATGTGGGACCCATTACACTATATGGAGGACTATGTAGATCCCAATATACATTATATAGAGAGCTACGTGGGGCTATTTTTCTGTTTGGAGGGCTATATGGGGCCCATTATTCTGTTTGGAGGGCTATGATATCATTCAAGAGAACAAAGGAGCTTACAGATTACAAAATTAAAAAAATACAAAATTTTATTGAAATACTGAAAAGAACACATACAAACACACATATAAAATAAGGACACTAAAGACCATCCCTTAAACCCACCCTATCCTAGGAATCGTATGACATAATAGTACAGAGGAATTACCATGTCCCTATATGGACAATGGATCAAATAAGCTGTACCCCTCACAGCACTGTATATACTATCCAATATAAAGATCTAGGTACAACTTATAAATAGTATTATCCTGTTAGCGATCCAAAGTCCAGGACACACTATAGGAGACCAGCCAAACTGCCGGTACTGTAAATGCCCATGGCGTAAAGAGCGCAGTAAGGATAGTCTCCAAATATTCCTCTTACCCAGGTAGAGAGATGGATAAAGTTGGGCGACACCCCCGACGCGCGTTTCGCTCCAGCGTCCTATTAGCTTTCTCAAGCTTTTCAGTATTTCAATAAAATTTTGTATTTTTTTAATTTTGTAATCTGTAAGCTCCTTTGTTCTCCTGAATGATATCATTGCCATTCGGAGCAGGATTTGGTAGTGTCCAGGACATGGTTTTTGGACACTTTGCAGTATGAGTCTGGGTTTATATATATTGACATGTATGGAGGGCTATGTGGGGCCATTATACAGTGTGGACGGCTATGTGAGGCCCATTATACAGTGTGGAGGGCTATGTGAGGCCCATTATACAGTGTGGAGGGCTATGTGAGGCCCATTATACAGTGTGGAGGGCTATGTGGGGCCATTATACTGTATGGAGGGCTATGTGGGGCCCTTATACTGTATGGAGGGCTATGTGAGGCCCATTATACAGTGTGGAGGACTATGTGAGGCCCATTATACAGTGTGGAGGGCTATGTGAGGCCCATTATACAGTGTGGAGGGCTATGTGAGGCCCATTATACAGTGTGGAGGGCTATGTGAGGCCCATTATACAGTGTGGAGGGCTGTGTGCTGATCTCAGTTGGGGCATCAAACTGTGATGGGGTCACCGTACATTGACGGTGGGTTTAAAGCGGGGGTACAGTAGGATCATTCTACTGTGTATGTAGAGGAATTCACTGTGGGGGTATCACACGGTGTTTGGGGGGCCCTTTGTTGGAATCATACATTATGGGGCCAATGAAAGGGCAATCTAGGGACTTTAATAGGATGGAAATTACTTTGTAAGGGATACAAAGTTGTGAGATATGCTCTTCTGCGACTGCAATGAATGTTAAGGTTTCATGTGTTTATTTTTTTTAGTGTGTGGGGGGGGGAGGGGGGGCAATTAGAACATCTGCTATGGTGCCCCAAGATTTCTATATACACCCCCACCCGTGAGGAAATACCCAATGCTTCAGTCATTTGATCTGTTAAGATTGATTAATTAAAATGTGCTTTGTTCATGGGACAACCTCTCAAGTTTGTTTCCGTATGAAAAGGTTCATCGTTATATTTGATAAAAAAAACCTCCTCAATTGTCGCCATTTTTTTAAAATAAATATCAAGGTTGGCCCATGACTTTATCCAAGTTTTTAATTTTGTCCCTCTGTCGTTGAGTTTGACATCCCTGTTTAAGGGAATTTGTCACCAGGATTTTGCCACCTAATCTGAGAACAGCATAACATAGGAGCAAAGACTCTGATTCCAGAAATATGTCACTTTCTGGGCTGCTTCACTTAGTTTGGATAAAATCACTGTTTTAACCCTGCCCCCACCACTCATTAGCAAATTTCTGCCTATGCAGTGTGTATACAGCTGCCAATCAGTGGTGTGGGCGGGGTTATACAGAGCTCAGCAGTCTGATCGCTGTTAGATCTGCAACAAGATTTTATCAAAACTACAGCAAGCAGCCCAGTGAGTGACACATCGCTGGAATCAGGATTTAGGTTATAACACATAATTAGTTAACTTTAAATGCTAATATATTGGCAATAAAACACTTTAAACACGTGATGCAGATGACAGCTGCAGGTAGCATTCTCAAATACCCACTAGGAGTATTTTTTATTTTATACACAAGAAATGACAGACATGACATTTATCACAGAAAAAAAAATATTAATTTTTCAAACTCTTAACTGAAATGATTTGATTGTTACCTCCTGGACATACAATATATTGCTGCTGAGCATTTCCACTTCCACACATTACTTACGTATACTTTTGCTTTTTCCTTGATAAATTATCCAATGTCTTACCATGCATTGATATTTCATAACATCAACAATATAAATAGATTTTTTTTATGTCCTTAAAGGGGAGGTCCACTTCCAGACAACCCTCTATTAAATGTGCACAGGGAGGGAGCTGAAAAACTATACTCGCGTCTCAGATCGGTGCTTCTGCATACTTGGTGCTATGTCCCACGCCATTTTCTTTTGGTTTGGAAAAAATGTGAACACTGCAGCCGATCAGTGGCTGCTACAAGTCAGCACGTGACGCCCACACCAGATTATGATCCCAGGAGACACGTCACTGAATTAAGGAGGAGTAGCACCAGTCTAGGAGGTAAGGATTTTTTTTTCCAACTTCCCTGGTCCCATAAATAAAGGGTTATCCAAACATGGACAATCTCTTTAAAAAGGGCAGTGAACCTTATTGTTTAATCTGAAGGCTCATCTAAGCCACCAATCTTATCTTCTATGGAGCCCATCGTCATCCAGAGCTGCATTAACAGTTCTGTGGATGTCAAGTTTGATATTTTCCAGAATTTGCTTGGAGTTGAGAGTCTATATAGAGCTTTTATGATGATTTGCACAAAAGGAAGTGTAGCCTTTGCAAATCAAAGCGCAAAGTACGACGTCAGAACATTATAAAAAGGTGCGTTGCAATGTTTTAGGGCTCTATTTGGTACTCGCGGACAATACACCGATCAGAAAGCATCCACTGCCAGGACATCCATCATTGTGCTGTTCTCTATGGGAGAACCTGGCAGTAAGCGCTCAATGTACCTGCAGCGCCACCTCAGGAAGAACTAAGCATTACACACATCCCCATATGAATCAATGGGTTGTATGTGTAATGCAGGATCGGACAAGTCCTCCACAGTGAGAGACGCTCTTACTAACCAACTTTACTCTCCACTTTCCCCATCAGCTGTGAAACATCATTAACTCAACGATTCTCAGCACGGTGTAAAAAGTTCACTAAGGCTACGTTCACATTAGTGTTTTGCATGTTTGCGTCGGGCGACGCATGCCTCATGCGCCCCTATATTTAACATGGGGGACGCATGGGCATGCTTTGTGCTGCGTTGTGCGGCGCATGCATTTTTTTTGCCGCAAGCGTCGGGCGCAGAAAACGCAACAAGTTGCATTTTTCTTGCGTCCAAATTTCGGCAAAAAAGGACGCATGCGTCGCAAAACGCAGCATTTTTGCATGCGTTTTGGTGCGTTTTTATTTGCGTTGTACGTTGCGTCGCCGACGCAGCGGCGAACAACGCAAATGTGAACGTAGCCTAACTGCTAAGCCTCCCTATACCTAAAAGATGTTGTACCAAATGTAGAAATTCCAGAAACAAACTCATATAAAACATGGAAAAACTTTTAAGTATCTACTTTGGGCACCAAAGCGCTCAGTAAACGACCATTACAGAACTATAATGTGGTTTACAAAAAGGAAACCCTGAACCTGCAGATCATCAGTGCTACTTCTAGTCTCTTGATACATAAATAATCAATTGTTTTCTATAGTTGGCCTTTTTTGATTTCTTATGTTAATTTTCATGCCTTAATGGAATAATGTTGACATATAATCACAATGTGACCAAGTTTGGATCGTTATGACATTGTCATTCTTGCAGCAGGGTGGAAAGGACAGCAAAACAGGTGAAGGCACATTAAGGAGACTTATAAAACCAATATATATGTATATTCATGACTGTTACCAAGCCCTGCAACAAAAACGCCAAAACTGTGTCTTAAGCCCTTAAAAGTTCTATGGATTAAATGATTGCATTGACTATGATCATTCCCTCATTTAGGAAGAGCAGCTTATTCCCCCCAGTAATGAGTGGGAACATAAACCTTAACCGTGTCATCCCACAATGAAAGGAATCATCATGCGTCGCTATATCGAACGTGAAATGATAAATGCGATTTCTTTTTATCCCGGAGAATTAACCAAACAAGAACCGTTACATCAAGTGATTTGCAGGAGATGATGAGGCACATCCACATAGAAAGAATATGTCCCTGATGGTTTACAGAAAAGGGTCAGTGACAAGCGCTGGTATAAAGCAATTAGAGATGGCGCCGCACCAGATTGTGACCTCCAGGGGTAGAAAGAAACCGAGATACCACAGTCACACTGCCTTATAGTGACAGTATATGCTTATCCCTGAGGAAAAAGGGAAACCATATCCCAGAGTGTATGCTCCATCGTCTGGAGCAAGTCTTTGTTATCTGAAAACTCCCACTCGGATGGAGAGAGGGGTCTCCGTCTTCCGCCCTCTTGGTCGGACTTTATCATTGCAAAGTGCTTGTGAACTGTAAAAGAGAAAGGGAATAAAGAAGGAGAGGTCAAAACAATTATTACTGAAACTAATGATGATCTACTAATATAAAAGGGAATGGTTGAGAAAGCTGTACGTGAAACGCGCGTCGGGGTAGTGCTGGCAGAGCCCCACCAAGTATTCTTTCCTCCCCTCATTATGGGTAAGCAGTACTACCTATAAACCAGCCTTTTGTCTCACTCTATGTGTATTGGACTTCTACTATATATTGTGGGTGTATAGGTTTTGTATAAACTATACATTGCTTGATATTTTGGACTGACTTGGTGGATCGGTCTGTTTATCCTCATTTTTGACATATTGTTTACTATTTTTAATTAACTATTTCTAATAAATATTTTTGTATTAAACATATTGGTATGGTTTATGGTTACTCCAGTTTCTCTTTCATCATGTGCACGTAACTGTGATTTTAAATCTGAAAACCACGTTATTCATTCCTTTAGGCCTCATTTAAGATGTCCGTTTTTCACGTACGAGTTCTGCATTCTTGGTAGACAGAATGTGTACTCATAGCATATGGGTCTGTTCACATGAACTTTTTTTGTGGACTAGGTGTCTGCAAAAAAAAAAAATTGAGTCATGTAAATTTTTTATCTGAGTCACAGATGAAACTTACCCATTCAAACCAATGGGTCTGATAACTGATAGCATCCTTGATGTATTGATGCGCTGTCAGGTTTTCACTTACTGTTTGGCAGGAGAAACTTGAAAAACCCTCATCATTTTTAAACAGGATGAAACACTCATGGTAAAATAAAACCTGATCACACTGATGAAAAACTGATCCAAAACACTGATGAACATCAGTGAGTTTTTTCAGGGGTGCTAAAAATCCCTGACACCGGAATGAGGCTTCAATAGAAGAAAATTGGGGCAAATATATTGAATGTCTTATTAGCTTTTGACTCCTGTCACACTGTTTGAGCTGTGAAGTTTTTCTGCACATTGGGAAATTAAACGATTTTTTTGTTATTGTTTTTTTAATTGCGTAGTAAAATGTGTGACGTGCCATATAGGGATTTTTGTGTACTCACCGTAAAATCCTTTTCTCTGAGCCATTCATTGGGGGACACAGACCGTGGGTGTATGCTGCTGCCACTAGGAGGCTGACACTAAGTGATACAAAGAAAGTTAACTCCTCCCCTGCAGTATACACCCTCCTGCTGGCTCTCAGCTAACCAGTTCGGTGCAAAAGCAGTAGGAGATCAATAACAACATATGAGTGTATAGCATGTCATATTATATATGAGAGTATAGCATGTCAAATTATAAAAAAAACACAAGCTAATAAAAGGGTGGGAGCTGTATCCCCCAATGAATGGCTCGGAGAAATACCGGATTACGTACCGGTAATGCTCTTTTATAGAGCCCACGACAGCACCCACTAGAGAGAGGATCCGCCCCTAGGAACAGGAAACCTACAGAGAGATAAAAGGGGCGGCCCCCCCTCGCTCCTCAGTTGTTTTACAGAGAATAGGAGGAACCGCCGCCAGGTTTTAGTTAACAGGTTCGGGTATATACATATATATACATATTTACAACCTCATACTATATCTTCTAATATTTACACCTCACCAAAAAAGCACCATGTGCAGCTATATACAGAAAAGGGAGGGATGTGAACGGGTGCTGTCGTGGGCTCTATAAAAGAGCATTACCGGTACGTAATCCGGTATTTTCTATTCGCCACGACAGCACCCACTAGAGAGAATTGCAGAGACTATAGACTGGGTGGGTTTACTGAGTCAAGGACCGATACACCAAAAGTTAGATCAGAAGCAGAGGACAGATCTAATCTATAATGCTTATAGAAGGTATTCGGTGAAGACCAAGTTGCAGCCTTACATATAAGGTCTATTGGCACATTTGCCCTTTCTGCCCAGGAAGTCGACAAGGCTCTTGTAGAGTGCGCTCCCACATGCATTGGAGGATCTCTACCTCCAGCTTTATACGCCAAGATTATTGCCTCTCTGATCCAGCGAGATAATGTGTTCTTTGTGACTCCGGCACCCTTGGTTTTACCCTGAAAAGACACAAAGAGAGCCCTACTCTTCCTCCAGTCCCTAGTTCTCTCTAAATAGGCTAAGACAGTCCTTTTTACGTCTAGGGTGTGAAGTCTTTCTTCTTCTGGAGTTGAGTGGTTCTCATAAAAGGTAGGTAACAGGATCTCCTGGGATCTATGAAAGGTAGAAGCCACCTTAGGGAGATAACAAGGATCTGTTTTTAAAAGTATCCTATCTGATGTTACCACAAAAAAGGGAGGATCTATAGATAAAGCATGAAGATCACTTACTCTTCTGGCAGAAACTAATGCCACTAATAATACCGTTTTTAAAGAAATATTTTTTAGTGAGGCTGCATGTAGAGGCTCAAAAGGTGATTGAGTCAATGCATTTAGGACTATCGATAGATCCCACTGAGGGACCCGAGGTATGCTAATTGGTCTCGATCTCTCACAGGCAGATATAAACCGAGATATCCATTTATTACCTGCTACATCAAAATTAAAAAGAGCTCCTAAGGCTGACACCTGTACTTTCAGAGTGCTTACTGAAAGACCTAATTCCAGACCTTTTTGTAGAAATTCCAATATTGGAAATATAGGAATATCAGCGGAAAGTTGTGTAGTATGGAATTGAAGGAATTTCCTCCAAATTCTAACATAAATCCTGGTAGTTGAGGGTTTTCTACTTTTCATCAGAGTATCTATTAACCCACTAGAAAACCCCCTGAGATTTAGTAACTGCCTTTCAAACTCCATGCAGTTAAATTCATGCCCTTTGCCTGAGGATGAAGGAACGGACCCTGAGAGAGCAGGTCCTTGGATTGAGGCAGAATCCACGGGTCCGACACTGACATCGCCCTCAGCCATGAGAACCATGGCCTTTTGGGCCAGAATGGGGCTATTAATAGAATTCTTGCTCCTTCTTCCCTTATTTTTCTTATTACCAAAGGTAGTAGATTCCATGGAGGAAAAGCATATGCCAGGTCGAAAGTCCAGGGTACTTGGAGGGCATCGAGTATGTCCGGCTTGTCCTCCCTGTTTAGAGAGGCAAACGCCCTGACCTGTCGGTTGGCTCTTGTGGCAAACAAGTCTATTTGAGGAACACCCCATTGCGCTGTTATCATTTTGAAAATTTTTCTGTTTAGCATCCATTCCCCTTGATGGAGGGTGTGACGGCTCAGAAAATCGGCACGAAAGTTGTCTGTGCCCCTGATGTGAACTGCTGATAGTGATAGCAGATGACCTTCGGCTAATTCCATGATGTCTGATGCCAGCTCCCTGAGTCTGTCCGACCGCGTACCTCCTTGATGGTTTAAGTAAGCTACTGCCGTGGTGTTGTCGGAGAACACTCTTGTGTGAGAGCCGCTGAGCTGAGGAAGAAAGTGAAGTAGGGAATAATATATTGCCCTCAACTCTTTGACATTCGAAGAACTATCCAGTTCCGAACTAGACCAAAGATCCTGAACCCACTGATCCTTAAAATGTGCCCCCCAGCCTTTAGGACCAGCATCTGTGGTCACTATACTAGAGGGGGAAATTACCCAGAGAACCCCCCTTGAAAGGTTTTTCTGATTTAACCACCACTTAAGGGAGTGTAATACTTCCGTTGTTAGATAAACTGTTCTATCCAGACAGCCTCTATTCTTGATGTCTTCCTCTAATATAAATTTTTGTAGACGCCTAGTATGAGCCTGAGCCCACTGGACCGCAGGAATACACGATGTCAGAGAACCTAGTAATGACATGCTCTGTCTGAGTGACATACTACGATTTTCTATTGCTAAGGATACCTTATCAACTATGGAGAATTTCTTATCCTCAGGCAGCTTACAAATCTGGTCAGCTGAATCTAGAAGGAGCCCCAGGAATTTCTGACACTTAACAGGCTGAAGTCTAGATTTTTCCCAATTAACCAGTCACCCCAGGGATTGTAAGGAAATCACTACTTCCCGTAACCTCTGCTCACACTGTAGGGGGTCTTTACCCACAATCAATAGGTCATCTAGATATGGAATGACTAAAGTATCTTTTACTCTTAGGAAAGACATAACTTCCAATAGCAATTTTGTGAAAACCCTTGGGGCCATGGATAATCCGAAGGGCATCGCCTTATATTGTAGATGACGAATTTGTCCCTCTATACAGACTGCTACCCGAAGGAACTGCTGGAATAAATGATGTATAGGAATATGATAGTAAGCATCCTTAAGATCCAATACTACCATGTAACAGTTTGGAAATAGATTCTTTATGGCTGAACGAATGGATTCCATTTTGAATGTTTTAGGCCTTATAAAGGAGTTCAGCTTTCTTAAATTAATTATGGTTCTGAAAGAGCCATCCGGCTTATTAATCAGAAACAAAGGAGAATAAAATCCCCTCCCCCTCTGGGAAGATGGGACTTCCACTAGGACTTGTTTGCGTAGGAGGGTTTTAACCTCTGTTTCAAGCGCCTCTTGCTGAGGCCTGGATCTTAAGGTGGTAAGGAGGAAGGAGTCCGGTGGAGTTCTAATAAAGTCTAATGTGAGGCCTGAAGATATTAATTTAATGGCCCAAGTATTTATTGTTATCTCTTCCCATTGTTGCCTAAACTGTTTTAATCTTCCACCCACTGGAGGAATATAATTACTGGAATTTGTCGGCTGGCTTGAATGGACGTTTATTAAACAGGTTTCCTTTTTGTTTAAAATCCTTATTGTTCCATCTGTCTCTGAAGCCTCCCTTCTTTCCGAATGGTGGCTTCCTGAAGGCCCTTCTGTAAGATGGAACAAAGGGATTAGGGAATCCTTTTTTCCTTTCACCTGCCTTCGTGAGTATATCGTCAAGGACTGTTCCAAACAGGTACTCACCCTGACAGGGTATGGCACATAATTTGGATCTAGATTAGGCATCTCCTTTCCAGTTTTTTAGCCATAAAGCCCGCCTAGCCGTATTGGAGATATTAGCTGTTCTGGCCGCCAGTCGTAGGGAGTCAATAGAGGCATCCGATATAAAGGCAGCCGCACCTTTGATCAAAGGGATAGATGCTCGTAACTTCTCCCTGGATACACCATTTTTAATATTTTGCTCCAGCTGATCCAGCCAGACTAACATTGACCTGCCAGTACATGTGGCTGCAATTGCCGGTTTGAATGCCGTGACACAGGCCTCCCACGATTTTTTAAGGAGCGCATCTGATTTTCGGTCCATGGGATCTGATAAGGAACCTGCATCTTCCACGGGCAAGGAGAACCGGCGAGATGTAGATGCAACTGCAGCATCGACCTTTGGTATTTTGGTCCATGTACTCAAATCTTCGTCATCAAAGGGGTAGCGCCTCTTACAGGGTATTGGTACCAACCCTTTTTGACCTTTACCCCATTCCTTCTTAACGAGGTCCTTTATGGCCTGGTTTATTGGAAACACGTGGCCTTTCCGTTGGGAAAGACCAGCAAACATGATTTCCTGTGGTGTTTGGGGTTCTTTTGACTCAGATACCCCCATCGTATTTCTCACCGATTTAACCAAGTTGTTTATGCCTTCAGTTGGAAAGCAAACAAAGTCTTCTTCCCCTGAAGAGTCAGACAGTTGAGAGACATCAGAGTCGACCTCCCCACTCTCTGCTGACGTGTCAGCTCTAGGTGAGGATACTCTTCTTTTCTTTTTCTCGATATTAATCGAGGAAGAACCGCCCCCTAACGACTGAAGTTCTTCCCGAATTATGAGCCGTATCTCATTCATTTTCACCGATTCCTCCTGCCGTAAGGTGTTATCTATACATGCCTGACATAGACTCTTAGTATAGGAGTCAGGCAGGGGTTCGGTACATATAGCACATTGTTTGTGCTTACTCTTCCCCGTCCTCTTTGCCTAGAATAATACAAGCAAAGGAATCAATATATGCTTCAGTGAAGCTATGTGTACACTCACCCAGCGTATTAATTTTACCGGCTGCGGGGTTGCCTTAGTTTGGGATGTGGAACGGGACGATTTCCTTCCCGATTTATCAGTGGAGTCACTTATCTTAGAGTGTCCACTGCTCTTTTTCCTGGTTTCGCTACTAGGTACTAGTGGCTCTTCCATGGAGTGCACACGGACCTCCTCTTGGGACGACATAATGCACACTGACTGCACTTCTAATCCTGACCTTTATAGTGTAGCCACTCCTGCATACATCCCCTCCTAAATTTTTTTTTTTTTTTTTACTCACAAGTCCGGCGTCCGGACACTGGGATCGCATGGGGGAATCCAATATGGCGGTTCCCCCGGAAATGGTCCTCTGACACCGCGACCCCGGAAGTTCAAGCTTCCTTCCATGGGACGCCGACGCTACTGCGCATGCGCCCGCGTCTGCTGCATACCGGAAGCGCCCTAAGCGCTGCTTCCCACACCATGTCGCCTCTTACCTCTGGAGGGAACGGAGGGAAGATTCCGCCCAGGGACGCCGCACCGCTGCTCAGCTCCACTTAGGAGGGCATTACCGCAGGTATCCACACTGCGCCGTGCATTCATTAGCACTTACCCAACGGTGTCCCAGCAGGGAGACCGTTGGCACCTTCAGGCTTCCCTGTCAGCCGCACCAGATGAGGGGGGAGCCCGCAGGAACATTCCCCCGACACTGTCCACCTGCTCTGGGACCCCTGTCACTCAGCAGAGTCGGTACAGGCGGTAGCCCAGGCAGGCCTTCCTCTTCTTAGCCATAGAGTTTTCTCTGTGGGTTCCCTTCTAGGAACAGGAAACCAACTGAGGAGCGAGGGGGGGCCGCCCCTTTTATCTCTCTGTAGGTTTCCTGTTCCTAGGGGCGGATCCTCTCTCTAGTGGGTGCTGTCGTGGCGAATAGAAAAACGATTTTACGGTGAGTACACAAAAATCCCTATTTCTCCTTCGCCTCATTGGGGGACACAGACCGTGGGATGTCCCAAAGCAGTCCCTGGGTGGGGACAACATCAGATCAGGCCCTGTGTAACCGCTACTTATAAGTGCGCCACCGCGGCCTGCAGAGTCCGCCTGCCCAGACTCACATCTGTGGAAGTGTGGGAATTATAGTTCTTCAAGAATACATGCGGACTGGACCAATACACCAGCTTGCAGGCGTGCTTTGCCGACGCCTGATGCCTAGATCCCAGGTGCATAGATAGACAGGGAGATAGGCTGACATCTAACACGGAAGGACTCCTGGATGGTGAAACGAATCCACCAGGCTAGCATGGCTGATGAAACGGCTAAACCCTTCCTTTAACCATCAGGAAGCTTTCTTATCGTCAGGAAGCCCAAATAAAGTGTTCGACCTTCGGAGGATGCCGTCCTTGATACGTACCTACTCAGAAAACTCGCTTCGTTGAGATTATGGGGAACCCGTCCCGTTTTGTAGACTGGAGCCGAAAGAGATGAGGGAAGAACGATGCCCTCATAACAGTGGGAATACAATACCACCTTGGTAAGAAGGGACGGGGATGGCCTGAGGACAACCTTGCCTTGATGGTAATAAGGAAAAAAGTCTGAAAGAACAGAGCAGCAAGCTCTGAAGACTCATCAGGATGACAAGATCGCAAAGAAAAAAGGGTTACCTTCCCTGATAGAAAAGTCTGTCCGGATCAAAAGGAGTCTACTGTAAGACTCCCAGGACCATTAAGGTCCCAAAGATCTAACGGTATGCGATAGGGAAGAACTACATGTGAAAACTCCCTGTTGCAAGAAGACGCAAAGATACTAGCTCCGCAAACAAAAAACTGACTTGGTCAGTGCGGATCCCCGAGGATCACTGGGGCCCTTTCTGCTTCCGAAAAGCTTTCAGAAGTAGTGGAAGAGGGGTTATGGAAACTGGTACCACGGAAGAACCAGAGCATGCACTGCAAAGGCTCTTGGATCTCGAGGCCGAGCCATGAACTCAAGTACATTGGCGTTCAGTCTGGACGCCATCCGATCTACAACTGGAGAGCTCCAGTGAAGGCAGATTTGATGGAAGACATCCGGGTGAAGTTCCCACTCACTTGAGGGGAACCCTGACGGCTGAATATGTCTACCGCCCAGAGCTCTACTCCTGGGAAATGTACTGCCGAGATCACCGAATGATAGATCTCGGCCCATCAGAGAATATGAGGTACCACGGCCATGGCGCCTGAACGTGGGTACCTGCTAGATGATTGACGTATGACACAGCTGTGGCATTATCCAATTGAATTTGGATGGGGTGACCTGCCAGAAGGCAGTGGACCTACTGTAGGACTAGCCGCACCGTTCGGGTCCCCAGAGAAATGATCGGGAGAAGATTGGCACTGGTAGTCACCAATAACCATTGAACCAGGAGAAAAGCCCTGGATGAGGAAGGAGCTCAGAGACTACCCTCTGAAAGCCTGTTTGACTTGCTGAAAACGAGCGATGCGAAGGAAACTGCTTCCATTGTCGTCACCATTTTCCCTCAGAACCCTCCTAGCAAATAGAATGAAAAGAGGGGATAAGTGATCAAGTGCGCGAGTTCCCTGTTGAAGGGCCACGACCTTGTCTCGAGGGAGAATTACCATCCTTCTGGAAGTGTGGAGGATCATCCTCAAAAAGGATCTACTGGGTTGGAAATGAGGAAAACTTGTCTAAGTTTAGCTGCCAGCCCAGGTGAGAGGGTATTGCAAGTGATATAGACGAATCAGCATAGTCCTGGAAGAGCGGCTAGAAAGTCGACCAAATAGGGCAGGACGACCACACCTCTAGGGTGCAAGAGGAACATGACAGCCGCCATGACCCTTGCGAACACTCTGGGTGCAGTAGCAAGGCCGAAGGGCAAGGTTGTGACTTGAAAATGCTGTTCGCGAATGCAAAAGCGAAGGAACTTTTGAAGAGGGGAAAAATAGGAACGTGAGGGTAAGCATCCCGAATGTCGATGGATGCCAGAAACTCCAACTTTTTCTGTTGAAGTAATGGCTGAGTGGAGGAACTACATCCGAAAAAGGAGGACCTTGTGAAAGGTTGTTAGAAGTTTGAGGTCCAGTATCGGTCTTACTTTTCGTTCCCCTTTTTGGAACCAAGATCCCTTAGATCTAGACTGTCCTGGACAACCCTTACACTGCTGGTTGGGTCTGTAGGAAACATACGATCCTTTGTTAGACTCCCGCTCAGAAGATTTGATTGGTCAGCTCCATTGTCTTCGAGAAAAGGTTACTGGTGTGAATGAAAGTAGTTAAGGTCTCCGACCAGGAGACCATTGCTCTAGCAACCAATGCTGCGGCTAAGGAAGGGTAGAGCGCTGAACCCGAAGCCACAAGACGAAACGAACCAGATTTGCTATCTGACATTCCATGGTATTTTTAATTTATGATACATCGGGCGGGGATACTGGTAGGTATACCACAGGAGATTCTACCCGGTTAATCTGCCAAGTAGCAGAATGCGCGGCTGCATCCAGCAAAAAAAAAAGCCATCTCTTGCCATCGCCGCTGTCTTTTGACAGTGCAGAGTTAAAAATTAGGAACCCTCGGTCCACCATCCTCTTAACAGGGAAGTGCATCATCTGCTAAATAGTGGTGATGCAGAGGGGGTGCTCGGACGCCAAAAAGGGTGCCTCTGTACATCCACAGAGTTCAGGTCCCCGGGTGGACAGGGCAGGCTGTCTGGTGTTAGGCTTGGATGCAGAAGAGGATACATGGAGGCGATACTCCATGCGCTCGTCTATTGATGGTGGGGAGATCGGTGCCCTTTAAAGGACCCGTCGCCCTTAAAAATCAGACCAGGCATGGCATCCCACGTAGAGGCTTCTGTCCAGTGAATTGCGTATCCGGACTGAAAGGCAAATGCTCTACGAGGGGGCTTAGTCTCCTTATGAGGGACAATGCGTAGTGTAGAGCAAAACCGGAGTTCTCGTCAATGTACAGAGATTGGTTGATGATATAAATCGGTGAATCCATCCTATTCTGAAGCTCTGGCAAGTACAGATCCAAGGCAATATCCAATCCATATTCAGAGCCTTGTTCTCAGCAAATCATTGGGGAGAGAGATCAGGAAATGAAAACTTCCGTTTTCTAGATGCCTGTACGTTTCTAGACTACTTGCGGCCCTTGCTAGCCGACGGCTCCCATGTAGGAGAGGGACCATGTATAATTGGTCCTGCGAGCACTCCGAGCCACAGAGGGATCACAGTGGGATTCAATCTCTTGGTCAGAGAAACCATGGATTGCGGTCAGTGACGAAGTCCACTGAGGGGAACTAGGTACTCTGGGATAAACTGGGATCAGCGGCGGAAGGCTCCTGAGCTCATTTAGGGTGACCGGCTTCTGATTGATCATGTGTCTTTTAGACCAGGGCATACTGATCATGTGCCTTTAAGACCAGGGAATATTGGTTAGGTACTTCCTTACCCGGGTACTGATGTTGCAGAGTCGTTGTGCCCCTTTAATGCAAAGTTGACGCCCCTGTGTGAGCCGGCCGGGTGGACCAAGATGGTCACCGGGAGTTGCAGAGGTGATAAAATCTCGCATTGAGCGAGAAGCGCCAATTCGGGGGGCGGAGCCACAGACACGATGTGGGTGGAGCCTTGAGACTTCTATGAATAGGCCCAAGCCAGGGCCTAACTTTCTGCAGCCGGTGGGAGCGATACCAACGGTAGAAGTGAATGGCGTTGTAGTGGTCGAGAAAATTGAGTGCTCCCATGCCAGGCGACCACCACCAGAAAAGGTGGGCTGAGCTGCCTTAGCGCGCCATTGTGCGGGTGCGACTTCCGGGATGCGGCCTACACATCGGCCGAAGCCGGGGGCTAGATTTTTGCAGCCGGCCGGAGCGTTACCTCAGGAAGGTGCGCCACATGGAAGCTGAGGCTGCCTGTCAGCATGTGAATATTCCACTGCAGAGACCCATCGCTGACTAGATCCACTCACCATGGGTGCGCGTCCCGGCATGGAGCCGCCGCGGATGACTGGGTTTCAGCGCTGAGGAAAGTGCGCGCACTCTATTGTTCTGCTGCAGGTCAAGTATTGCAGCGTGGACGGTTCAGGGATAGAGGGATAAACCTCAATCCATCATCCTTTGGTTAGGGAGGTGGAGAGGAACCATCCGCCTCCTTGTGCCATCCGCTTTAACAGTGGTGGTGCAGTGGGGCTGCTCGGACGCCATAGAGAGGGGCCTCTGTACATCCACGGAGTTCAGCCCCCGGGTGGACAGGGCCAGTTGTCCGGCATTAGGCCTGGCTGGGGAAGAGGGTACGTGGAGGCGACACACCATGTGCTCGTTTGTTTAGGGTGTGGGGAGATCGGTGCCCTTGAAGGGGCCCGTCGCCCCTAAGAATCAGCCCAGGCTTGGCATTCCATGTCGAAGGAGAGGGTACGGAGAGGCGACACTCTCCGTACTCGCCTGTTGATGGTTCGGGGAGATCAGAACCTTGAAAGGATCCATCGCCCCTTCATTGTAGAAAGTAAAATCAAAAATGTAAAAGGTAAAAATAAAATAAAGAGTTTTGGGTCTGAATAGCAGACCCGTCCGTGTGCCTCCTACAGACACTAAGCAAGAACTGGTTAGCTGGGATCCAGCAGGAGGGTGTATACTGCAGAGGAGGAGAGAACTTTCCTTGTATCACTTAGTATCAGCCTCCTAGTGGCAGCAGCATATACCCATGGTCTGTGTCCCCCAATGAGGTGAAGGAGAAAGACTATTTGTTAACCTTTTAGAAGGGGGCGACCAAGGTGTTCATCCCTATCCATGGGCTTGGAACATACACGACTGTATCTGATGGCTTGGCTGTAGACAATAGAGTTTTTTATATGTTCTAGATGGAGACAATAGAGTTTTTTATGTGTTTTGGATGATGAAGAGACCCGAGTAATCTCGAAAGCTTGCAATTTGTTACCATCTTTTCAGTTAGCCATTAAAAAAGGTATCAACCACTGAGGACTCTCAATTCTAATTTTTTTTTATTTTTTAACCTGACATCTTTGGAACCAGTGGTTATTTTGGACCACTTGAAGATCCCATTGACATACATACAAGTGTGATTTTTACCTCTTTTTGCCTTCTGCATTCTGCCTTTGCTTTTCCTTAGCAATGAAATCAACTTCAGAGTAAAAGTCGGCTCGGTCATCTAATAAAAGGTTCTGTCAAAAACATTAACAACCAATGAGTCGGTGCCAACAGCCTTTTCCACGTAGTCAGACCACAGATGCAACTTACCTTTACCCCTATAATGTCGCCATCTTTTAGGTAATACGGTGCCCCCTGTAGGCTGTCTGCTTTTTTTTTCTTCTTTTTCTTGGAAACATGCGGAGTCTGTAGAATAAAACAACTCAGAAATATTATATACATATATATAATATTCGGTTTAATCCTGACATAAAATGAATGGGTCTTTTTTGTGGACAAATCCATTGTGAAAAAGAGTTCATTATTAAATCCCCCACACAGCTTAGGGTAGAAACGCGTATCGGGGTCTAAGGTGCAGGTAGATGTGGTGACACTTTCTATTATTTTTTGGGTATGTCTGATTATAATGTTATATTGCATATTCTCTCTTCACTATTGATTTTATTTTTTGTACACCAATTCTCTCTATATCTAATTTAGTGAATAGCATTGCAATTAACTTAGTTGATATACTGTATATATGTGCATATACATAGATGTTATTATCACTCTTTGGAAGTGTTCTGGCATCTTGTGGCTATTTTTTCTATTGTTTTATTATCCTCACTACTTTGTGTCTCTCATCGGCCTCCCCTTGCTTTAATTTTTTTTACTATTAACGTTTCCCTTTCTTGTGTAGTTGTATATTTCAAAATCAATATTTATTGTATATATACATTTATCTGATTTTTGATCAAATTGGAGTAACACTTCTATGATATTTTATTATTAAAAGAGATCGCCATGTTGTAGATAGAACTAAAGGGTAGAGTGGCAAATTACATGAATGTCAGGATGTAACAGAACAGATTAGAACAAACTCCTTATATCATCAGCAACGTATAAATATACTGACCCAGCTGGATATCGGAAGCCATTCATTTTTATCTGGAAAATACTTTGCAATCTCAACGTTGTCCACAGATAAAGAGCAATGGTTAGCAATCTTCTGCCGCAGAGCAGATGCAGTGCACCCACGAGAGATATTCCAAGCGACGTCCACAGATGGGAAGTATCGACACTCCCCTGGGACAGAAAGCTGAACCCGTAGAAGGAGATCCTGAGGTCTAAATCAAGAGGGAAATCCTAAAATGATTAAAATAATTTCAAACTACATGCCTGTCAATATTATGTGGATTAGTACAATACTCAAGTAAATAGTACATATAAATAACATAGGGTACTTAGATAACACTATTTTGATCAAAAAAGCGTAAACGCCATCCCACCGTGACAAGGTGTACCCATCGAGACAGTTCTATCCTGTTTCTAATAGTAAAACCTCACCTTGTGTCAGCCGGTTTTAATACTAAGGACAGGATGGGACTTTCCCAATTGGGTACACCTTGTCGCTTTGGGATGGCTTTTACGCTTTTTTTTTTTTTTTTTAAATCAAAATTGTGTTAACCAAGTACGTTCGGTTATTTACATGTACTGTTACTATTTACTTACTGTGGGGTATTTGCTCATTTTGTTTTTTTCTTGGGTTTTGTCCGTGAAATGGCCACAGTGTGAACGTGCGCTTACACATTGCACGTATAACAACTTGTGCTCTGGCTCATTTCTTTGGTTTTGCTGTAGTACAATACTCACCCCAGGATCTCCTCCTGCTGTAATGGCTCCACACAAAGTGTCGTATTAATGCCCATTTTGTAGTCACTGCAAAAAATAGAAAAGTCCTATAATGGGCAACACTGCACGGATCTCAGACATTTATGGTACATTTATAGGATCTGACACGGTTGTCTGAAAGGTGCAGATTCCAGAGATGGGACCCAAACCTATATTAAAGAACTGGGTCACAGACGCCCCTTTTGACTGTGGCTGAGAACTTGGATCTCATCCTTTGGGCTCGTTCACATGACCGTAATTTCAGTTCAAGTAATGTACATGAAAAAAAAGGACAGCACTCGGACTAAAGTTGTTCAAATCTGCATGGAAAAAAAAATAAAATCACAGCATGCACTAGTTTCAACCAAAATCCCCTACTTTCATGAGCCATAACTTTTTTATTTTTTTCCTTCAATATATAGATATATGAGGGCTGTCTTTTCATAAGGATGAGTTGTAGTTTTGAATGACAATTTATTTTACCATATAATGTACTGGGAAATGGGGAAAATAAATATCCAAGTACGGTGAAATGGTGAAAAACAAAGCAACTCTGCCATTGTTTGGGGGGTTTTGATGTGCGGAAAGATGCTTCTTTACGATTGCAGTGATACTAAAGCAGCTTTTTTTTTTTTTATTTAAGAGGTGGAAAAAATTCAGTAAATTATAACAAAAATAAAATACATATGTCTGTATACACACATAAAAAATATATACACTCACAACTGGATTGCAATATAGAGTCAAAATAATGTTCTCTTGTGAATTCCAGTCATTTAGGAGGACTAAGATGGCTGTGGTGGAGGGCGACAGTAGGCCCCTGACTGCCATGATAATCCATCGGCACTTTATGATTCTCTTGCAATAGGGGCAATCGCGCCATTTAAATACGACTGTTAGTGATTGACAGCGGCATTTTAATAGTTAATCAGTATTCGGAGCTAGCTCCATTCACGGTTGTTACAGACAGATACCGGTGGTGTGACAATCTGGGATCCATGTGTCCTACGTCCGGGAGGGGTTAAGAAGAGAGTGTTCTCAGGGTTTCCTTTGTGTTAATCTTACACACCTAAATACATACTGATGGTGAATTTAAATTATGAGCCCCATTGGGGACAGAGATGCAGATAATATCTATCTATGGAATATGTTGTAGCTATGGAAGCAAACAGTCAATGCTTTTCTGAATCTGTCCATTTAACATAAGGATGCTATAGGCAGTGTCATTGCAGGCCTATCAGTCAATATGAAACCTATAACTCTTGTAAAATATAGTTTCATTAGCTTTTTTGCCACTTTCACTTATAGCTGTACAGACATTATGATCCCTCTCCTCATTGGGCTCACAATGTACATTTCCAATCAGTATGTCTTTGGATTGTGGGAGGAAACCGGAGAACCCGGAGGAAACCCACGCAAACATGGTGGTGATTTGAACCAAAGACCCCAGAGCTGCTGAGCCCTGTAAAGATGTGGTATTACATGGGTGGTCCCTTGGTATTACAATACAGGAGGCCCCTCTTCTAGAAGGTGCATACGCCCTAATAACTCACCTCATTTGCAATTGATTTAACCGCAGCAATTTTCCCAAACGCTTGTTGTCCAAGGTCCAAATACGAAGGAACTCAGGAGAAGGAATCCCAAGAGCATCAAAAACTGTTAATGTCATGATCTGAACAGAGGAAGAAATAATGAAAAAGGATAAATATCTGAAAATCACATTGGATAATGCTAAGAAAACATGGAAGATCTATTCAACCGATTTGCTTTTGACATAAGGCAATTCACAAGTATTAGTTGCTGATGTGCAGATACCTGTAATTTAAGGTCCTGGAGTGAAGCATCCTTGGATATCTCTATGTGGCACACAAAGCAGAGGTCAGACTCCACGTCTTCATGGACCGAATTATCTGTGAAATGTACAGAAAGTAGAATCTTGTCTGAAGGACTGCTTGTATTCTGTAATCTGGAACAAAAGGACTAGACAAAACAAAGAAAGCTGCCCAAGAAGCCTACCTCCAGAAGGGTTTAGCTGCAGTGCAGCAGCATGAGTGCTCACATGATTTACAGAAGTTTGCTGAGTCTTTGGACAGTACAGCCATATTGGTAACTTCAGGAAGCCCTATGAGGAAGTGACCAAATACAATCACATCTCTTATATGTTATTATAGAAAAATCAATGAGATAACGAAGTTAGAAGTACAAATACTGACCTTAGGTGGAAGTCTTCCTTCTGTTATAACAAAAATGTCCCCAGATCGAATTTTTAGATCCTTCAATGAAGAGTCCTGAAAATGCAAAATAATAAGGGTAAAAAATATATT
Source organism: Ranitomeya imitator (assembly GCF_032444005.1). NCBI lineage: Eukaryota > Metazoa > Chordata > Amphibia > Anura > Dendrobatidae > Ranitomeya > Ranitomeya imitator. The sequence continues at coordinate 58,978,310 of NC_091288.1, forward strand.
AGAAGTACTTACTTCTCTGGAAGGTTTCGGGTTATGACCTTCTAATAATAATAATAATATTTATTTATATAGCGCCAACATATTCCGCAGCGCTTTACAGTTAAACAGTTTTAAACACAACATTCATAAGTAACGGTGTTAACAATAACATAATGATTAAAGCAAAATAAAGCAACCCTGCTGGTAAGAGCTTACAATCTACAATGAGGTGGGTGAGATACAAAGTACAGGAGCTTATCTACAATGATGGTCCAGCCATATTCAGGGGGTGGGGGGATAGATGGGGATAGTGAATGGGCTACACACGAACGCTCTTACACATAAAATGACTTTGATTAGGGAAAGTGGTAGGCCGCTCTGAACAAATGTGTTTTGAGGGAGCGCCTAAAACTATGCAAGTTGTGGATAGTACTAATTTCTTGAGGTAGAGCATTCCAGAGGATTGGCGCAGTGTGGGAGAAGTCTTGGAGTCAGGAGTGGGAGGTACGGATTAGTGCAGAGGTTAGTCGAAAGTCATTTCCAGAGCGCAGCGGTCGGTTAGGCCGATAGTCAGAAATGAGGGAGGAGATATATGGGGGTGCCGCACTGTGGAGAGCTTTGTGGGTGAGAGCAAGTACTTTGAATTGGACCCTATAATGAATGGGCAGCCAGTGTAATGACTGGCGAAGAGCGGACGCGTCCGAGTACCGATGAGCCAGTTGGATGATTTTCAGATAGAGAGCGGACATGATGTTGGAGAATGCGGACAGTCAGTGGCGTTCTGTAGTACAGCGGAGGTAAGGTCAGGGGAGGATGTGTATAGTTGTGGGTCATCAGCATAAAGATGGTACTGAAAGCCAAATCTGCTGATGGTCTGTCCAATTGGGGCTGTGTAGGGGGAAAAGAGAAGGGGGCCAAGGACTGAGCCCTGAGGTACCCCGACAGTGAGAGGAAGAGGAGATGAAGTGGAGCCGGAGAACAGAATCCTGAAGGAGCGGTCAGAAAGATAAAATGATAACCTGGAGGGCAGTGTCCTTAATGCCTAGTGATTGGAGCCTAGAGAAGACCAGAATAACATAAGCAGCTTTTGATTCAAACATTTAAGAACATATTTCTACTTTCTTTTGAATATCTACTGAGTTCTGACTTAAACAAAATGCAGGAAAAGATGCATGAGTGAAGGCGCACATACTCTGACCTTTTTAGTGTGAAAAGAAATGATCGCCTGACTTCCATTTTTTTTTTTAAATCATGCTGTTTACAAGAACAACCTTCACACTATAGATTCCTGTGGTGGGAAGGGGATTCTTTTGTATCTACACTTAGCGCGTTTGTTTAGGTACCTCCTTTTTTGCGCTGGACTGAAATATATGTTGTCCTTCACATAGGTAACTAAAATAATAGTGGTGGGGGGCCGACATCCGTCACCCCCAACAATCAGCTGTTTTCAGTTCTGGCAGTGCCCAGATGTAGACAGTGAAGGTCTTTGAATAGTATAGATCCGTTCACTACGCGGTGTCCATTTCCAGAAACTGAAGCTCAGCGCCTATTCCTTTTTGCATTGTGCTCTTTCGATCTGGTCACCGCTTACATCTGGCCACTGTCTGCTGGAGCGGCTAGCCACTGACTGGTGGTGTCAGATCTCCACTGATGCGATACTGATTACCTATCCACTGGATCAGTCATCAATTTACTAAGACTGGTAAATCCCTTTTAAAATGTTGACAGTGCATATGGCGCATATGTAGGAATCATAAGAAGAAACGACGTGACTGATGACAAAGAAGGATAAAAAGGAGCAAAAAAATGCAAAAGTCACAGTATACAAAGGAAGCAACAACTGGTGCCTGTACCTCTTCAGTCACAGCATCTCCAGCTTCATAACACCAGTCCATCTTTCTTAGGTGCCAGCCTGCGTCCCCTAAAAAGAAGGGAGGAAAAAAAAAAGCTAAAATGAATCAAAAGCTTCAAAACTAAAATTGTAGCTTTACTGAACTGAATGATGTTGAGGAATTTCGAGACCCTGAGAAGTATTATTAAAAAGGTTTTTGTTTAAATAGCTCCTATGTCGTATTAACCCATATGTGTATGTATGTATAACCTGTCTATACTGTACACAGTCCGCCATATACAAAACCTCATGGAATATAGCCCGTTTTGACATTTTTTATGCAAAATTGCTTTTTATACTTTTCCTAAACGAACATTAATGAACATTATAAAAAGGGTAAAGCTTAGATTCATCCTTGCATCCTCATTATATGGTTTATCCATTTAGTTGATCTCGATAAAAAAATTAAAGACGTTTCTGGCCTGTATTATGGATCAAAGGTGATCTGGTGATTGGCGCTGTATGATCTACCGTATATAATATAGAATGTGCTGATCTGGGGTCAAAGTGGCAAAATGTATCTATGTATCGTTACAAAGTGACACACATCAGGTTGCTGGGGGAAGGGGTATGGGGAACACGTGATTATTATATTTAACACATTCTCATTTCTCACCTGGTAAGCCTGCTCTCAGCAGCATCTGATCCAAGCACTGAAACAAAACAGAATTAAATAAATAATTCCAAGCAACGACCTGATGACTAAAACTCAGCCACCATTTTGACAATGTACTTCTTGTACTTTTGAATGACAGCAATCATTTCACCATATAATACACTGATAAAAATTGGGAGAATTTATTTTAAATGGGGTGAAATAGTGAAGGACAAAAAAAAAATTGACACTTTTTGAGTTTTGCTTTTGGGATGTTCATTTCTGGTAAAATGACTCTTCAGGGCCATATTATTGGTATTTCTGCTAAATTGCACAGTTATTTTTTAGATTTTAGTGGCTAGAATTTGCTTTTAGAACCTTATAAATTAAAAATTGTTTATCTGTCTCGCCATCATCTGAGATTCATAACTATTTTGATTTGGTCAATGGAGCTATATAAAGACTTATTTTTTTGTGTGGTGAGCTTTAATTTTGTGGGGATCACGTGGTGTTTTTATAATTGCTTCATTTTATTTTTTTTTGGGGGGGAAATTGCTACAACTGAAAAACAGCAATTCTGGTGTCTCAATATTTTTTTTTACTTTACAGCATTTATTTTACAAGTTAAATAAGTTTATATTTTGACAGAGCAAACTTTTATGAAATATGAAATATAATAATTTGGTTAATTACTTTTATTCTTAATCTAGGTAAAGGGGGTGATTCAACGTTGAATTTTATTTATTTTTTTTAACTTGAAGCTGCGATCCTTTGTTCTATATACTGCAATGCAGCTGTATTGCAGTATATAGTGAAAATGATTGTCTCCTGAAGCAACTTGTAATCGTTCTGCAGTCTACATGTCTCACACAGGAGTAACCCGCCTGTTCTGGGCTACTCCTGTATGAAATGTAATAACCGCTTTCTCTGTTTGCACAGCAGAATTATACAGAGCTCAAGAATATAGAGGACTATATGGCAGCAGATTTACTAGTCCTCTAGGGATAATCTCCTGCTGAAAACAGTAACTTTATTAAAACTACCTCAAGCAGCCCAGTAAGAGACACATCACTGGAATCCGGGCTCTGTCTCTACGTTATGCTGCTCTCAGATTAGGTGGCAAAAAACTGGTTGACAGATTTCCTAATAAATCTACCCTAGAGCACATCTAGAACTACAAAGGGACTGCAAATGATTTCCATTCAGCAAGATATACCTTCTTTACTGTTAGACTTTCATCCAGGATAATGTCTTGTTCCTGTCCCTCCTGAAGATCACTTCCAAGGATAAAAGATAAGAAGACCTGTGGATACATACAACATACAAATAATGTAGCTAATACAACAGGTTCAAAATTGCTTAGTGCGGACACTCATATTTCCAATGGTTCATCAGAGCCATCTGAGACTTAAGTTCCAAAATGAGAGCTCAATGGTGCCCAATCTTGCCATCCATTTATATCCATAAATCAGAAAGAAAACATTAGAATGGGTACTGTAACCTATTAGTTATTGTGTGATGTACAAATGCAATGTGAACAAGGTACCTAGATGCCTCCATTTATAATCTACCAACACTAAACTAGCAATATCAATATATTATAGGGCATTAAAATCAATAGACCAGTGAAAGTACTTGGATTTTTCTGTACCTCCCATTGACTAAAAGGCTATATTCACATCAATTCGATTTGGCTGTTAAGGCGAGTGGTTTTTCACGTAGAATGAAAGTCCGCATTAAAAAAATAAAAAATTGCAGCATGCATTATACGCTTACACATTTTGGATGAGACCTATACAAGTCCATAGATGAGCTATAAAAAATAAAAATCGGATCCCATACAGATCAACCGTTTGGCATCAGATATTTGTGGACCTTATACAAAGCATAGGAAACGGTTTTTGGATATCTCATTCACTGAAAAAAAAATTAGTAATATATATACTGTATATATATATATATATATATATATATATATATATATATATATATATATATATATATATATATATATATATATATATATATATATATATATATACAAGAGAGGAGAGTGGAGAGGAGAAGGGAGAAAAAAATGGAAATATAGATGACAATACAGATGAAAGATCATCAAGGTAGACACACCGTAAGTTCATCTTTGGAAGCTAAACATCTCATAATTGCCTCATATTAGGAAAAAACACCTTCCCAACTCCACGTACACCATACTTATACACCACACTCTAGCAATCAGTAAGGTTTGCAGATGTCGGGTGCCAGCAATATGGCTTTTACGGTACGTCAACTGCATACACAATAAACGTTGTACAGCATTTTAAACAATCTTCCAGATGACGGATATCAGACGATGGCATAGATGGAGTATAAGCTGGTACCCCTTGTTGATCGCAAAATTATTGCGCTTGTCTATACATATTACAATTCCACTGAATCCAAAATGAACTATTTTGTAAAAAAACTGGTGATCAGCTGTAAGTAACCGTGACCAAGACATGCATGCGCCCAAATAGTAGAATATAACTTTAATACATGATTTATATTACACACCTAATGACTATTGGACTAAAAAAAAAAAAAATTAAACATGTACCTCTGAGGCCTTAGGCGCTCTGCCTCTACACAGACCCAAAATGCTCCCAGCTTTAATATCAGCCTCCTGCAGTGTGACATCCTCAGAAACTGGGAAAAAGGAGAAATGTTTATTAAAGAGGTTTTCCAGAACTTACATATTGATGACCTATTCCAATAACAAATCATTTGGGAATACAAAACCCCAGACCCCCAATGACTAACTGCTTGCAGATTTAGCGGTGGCCAGATGTACGCACTGTATAGAATCATAACAGCGCAGATCCATAACTAGAGATGAGCAAATATTTCAATATTCGGTTCGGATTACGATTGCCGTATTTGCAATATTCGCCGAACGCCACTGGAGTCGATAGGAGTGATCATCATACATAAAATCGGCACAAATATGGCACATTTGGATGAGGCGATCGTTTTCCCGAACATATTCGCTCATCTCTATCCTTAAACTGTGTATTGGCCATTCTGCTGTACTGCAGCTCCCATTTACTTTAATTACCATCTGGTCCTGGAAAGTTTATTTAAATAAACACTGTCACCCCCTCCAGCCGTTATAAACTAAAAGAGCCACCCTGTGCAGCAGTAATGCTGCATTCTAACAAGGTGGCTCTTTTAGTTTTTGCTTCTGTTATTCCCTCAATAAAGCGTTTTATAATTTTCCCCAAATACCTATCTTTAGCCAGGGAGGCAGGTCTGAAGCCCCCTCTTTGAAGTGCCCAACTGCCGTCAGTCATCTCTTTTGGGGCGCTGGTCGCCGCCCCTTCAGCGCTGTTTACGTCTGAAATCCGGCGCCTGCACTGTGTGTGCCTGCCAGGGGCAGGCGCATTGAGTAGTGGCCGTCATAGCTCAGATGCCCTGTTCCTGACGGCGCCTGTGCGGGCAGTGCGGCCACCCTGTAGCTGAATTCCAGCCCCACACTGTGCATAATGCATAACACACTGCGGGGCGGGGATTCAGTAACAGGGTGGCCGCACTGCCCACGCAGGCGCCGTCAGGAACCCGGCATCTGAGCTATGACGGCCACTACTCAATGCGCCTGCCCCTGGCAGGCACGCACAGCGCAGGCGCCGGATTTCAGACGTAAACAACGCTGAAGGGGCGGCGACCAGCGCCCCAGAAGAGATGACTGACGGCAGTTGGGCGCTTCAAAGAGAAGGCTTCAGACCTGCCTCCCCGGCTAAAGATAGGTATTTGGGGAAAATTATATAAAGCTTTATTGAGGGAATAACAGAAGCAAAAACTAAAAGAGACAACTTGTTAGAATGCAGCATTACTGCTGCACAAGGTGGCTCTTTTAGTTTATAACGGCTGGAGGGGGTGACAGTGGCCCTTTAAGATAAAGAAAAAGCTTCACTAGCGACTAAATGATAAAATTTATCTATTCAACTGCCATTAAGTGTCAATGCTCTCTCCTAGACTGTCCTCCTACCATTGTTCTTTAATGCTACAACACTACAGTCTTGGCCAAAAGTTTTGAGACTGATAATAATTTTGGCTTTCACATGGTTCGCTGCTTCAGTGTTTTTAGATCTTTTAGTCAGATATTCCTATGGTTCCTGAAGTATCAGTATTTCATAAGCTTTTAAACTTTTATTAATAAATACATCAAGTTTATGCAAAGATTCAATATTTACAGCATTGTCCCTTATGTATCAAGACTTCTGGCCTTCGCCCTTACATGTTGGATATCAGCTTCTGGGCTAAATCATAACTGATGACATCCCATTTTTTCTAATCGGTGCTTGGAGTTTATCACAATTTTTGGCCACCCGTTTTTTGAGGACTGACCACAGGTTGTTAATGGGATTGAGAACTGGAGCGTTTCATGGCCATGTACCCAAAATTTAAATGTTTTGTTTATCCAGCCTCTTAATTATCACTTTTGTCTTGTGACATGGACTCCATCATGCTGGAAAAAGCATTATTCATCACCAAATTGCTTCTAGATAATTTGGAGACGTCGCTCCTTGAGTATGTCTGCCATTCATAAATCATGTTGAGATCCAAAGACAGAAACATAATGACTAAATACCTTGCAGTAAATAAATAAATAGCAGGGTGCATGAAAATAATATACGGAACTTAGTTAGCATGTTTTTTGATTAAAAATAAAATGCGAAAGCCATCTCGCCTCTTCACGGTGACCGTAACTGGGACAGTAAAAAACAGGATTTTCGGTTGCTTACTGTAAAATCTGTTTCTCGGAGCCTTCATTGGGGGACACAGGAAACCATGGGTGTACATGCTGCTGCCACTAGGAGGCTGCCACTATGCAAATAAAAAAGTTAGCTCCTCCTCCGCAGTGTACACCCTACCGACAGGAACTAGGATATTCAGTTAGTGAGAAAGCAGTAGGAGAAGCAACGTGTAAAAGAGAAAGAAAACTCAAACTTTAACAATCTACTATATAATTGTCTAAGGATCACTTCGGTCTGTCTGTCTGTCATGGATATTCATTGGTCGCGACCTCTGTCTGTCATGGAAATCCAAGTCGCTGATTGGTCGTGGCAAAACGCCCACAACCATTGCCACGACCAATCAGCGACGGGCATAGTCCGTCGGCAAAATGGCCGCTCCTTCCTCCCCGCAGTCATTGCCCGCTCCGTACTCCCCTCCAGTCAGCCCTCACACAGGGTTAATGCCAGCGTTAATGGACCGCGGTGTAACACTCCATTAACACAGCTATTAACCCTGTGTGACCAACTTTTTACTATTGATGCTGCGTATGCAACAACTCCTTGAATGAACGTCTTAACCTGCAGTCTGGAAGCGATCTTTCGTTGGAATAGTACTGACAATGCAGACACTTGTCCCTTGAGCGAGCCTAGGGCAAGGCCTGACTCTAAACCTGATTGGAGGAACTCCTGAATGGACGGAATGGAAAACACCAGAGGGGATCATCCATGCGCATTGCACCATGAGAAGAAAGTCCGCCAGGTGCGATGATAAATGCGCATGGATGCGGGTTTCCTAGCACTAATCATGGTAGAAGACACCAATGACATGGTAGAAGACTGGAGAGAATCCGGCTTGGGCTAAAATCCTGGATTCAACGACAACGCCATCAGGGCCCTGGAGTTCTGGTGGCAAATCGGGCCCTGTGAGAGAAGATCCATGCGATCTGGAAGCCGCCAGGGAACATCGGCGACCATTTGGACGAGTTCCGCGTACCATGCTCGGCGCAGCCAGTCCGGCGCGACAAGGATCACCAGTCTCCTCTCTGCCCTGATCTTCTTGATGACCCTCGGGAGCAGGCGAAGAGGAGGAAAGATGTACGGCAGTTGGAACCGATGCCACGACAGAACCAGAGCATCTGCTCCTGTCAAGGTGAAAATATATGTTTTTATACTCTTTTTTACTTTATGTATTCTTATGCTGTGAAACAATAAGTTTTTCCCCTTCATGCTTATTAATGCACATGTAATTGTATTTAAGATGGCTGCCAGTATTCACCTTTGCCCCACTTTCACTCGGCTGAAGGAACAAGTTACACATACCAGAAGGACAAGTATCATTTCTCTTGAAATGATACTTAAAGCGATGTGGACAAGATGTGGACAAAGGAAGATTCATCAGATGACGTCAGAGCCAACCAGAAGGACTGAATACTAGATACATTGCTTAAACCCCTGCATATCCCCGCCCTCTGCACACCTTCCCCCAATAGATCATGTAATGTTGTGTATCAGGAAAACAGGATTTTTGGTTGCTTACCGTAAAATCTGTTTCTTGAAGCCTCCATTGGGGGACACAGGAACCATGGGTGTATGCTGCTGCCACTAGGAGGCTGACACTATGCAAATAAAAAAGTTAGCTCCTCCTCTGCAGTGTACACCCCACCGACTGGCATTATACTCTTCAGTTAGTGAGAAAGCAGTAGGAGAAAAGAACAAGGTTGAAAAACCATAACCACAAACTTGAGAACTGTAAACGTGAGAACAGTCATAAAACAGATAACAGAAACATTGGGAGGGAGCTGTGTCCCCCAATGGAGGCTTCAAGAAACAGATATTACGGTAAGCAACCAAAAATCCTGTTTTCTTTATCGCCTCTCATTGGGGGACACAGGAACCATGGGACGTCCCAAAGCAGTCCCACGGGTGGGAAAGACAGACTTCCATCAGTTCAGAGGACTCACCACTGCCGCCTGCAAGATCCTTCTGCCTAGGCCGGCGTCCGCCGAAGCGTAGGTATGGACCTTGTAAAATTTGGCGAACGTGTGGATGGAAGACCAAGTTGCCGCTTTGCAAAGCTGTAAGGCGGAAGCCCTGTGGTGCACCGCCCAGGAGGCGCCGACTGCCCGGGTAGAGTGAGCCTTAATCCCAGGAGGGGGCACTCTGTTCTTGACCCGGTAAGCCTCCAAAATTGCCAATCTGATCCAGCGAGCAATAGTCGCTTTAGAAGCCGGTTGGCCTCTGCGCGTGCCATCAGGAATGACGAAAAAGGAATCCGTCTTCCGGAAAGTGGACGTTCTGTCCAGATAGATCCTCACTGCCCTGACGAGGTCCAGCTTGTTCAATGATCGCTCCAGAGGATGAGTCGGAACTGGACAAAAGGAAGGTAGAACGATGTCCTCGTTGAGGTGGAAGGTGGAAACCACCTTAGGAAGAAAGGAAGGTGGGAGCCGGAAGACCACCTTGTCCTGGTGAATGACCAAAAACGGAGGGCGGCAAGACAGGGCCGCCAACTCGGAAACGCGGCGAATAGACGTGATGGCCACAAGAAAGGTCACCTTCCAAGATAGAACTGATAGAGGAATCTCCCTAAGAGGTTCAAAGGGGGAAACCCTCAGAACGTCCAGTACCAGGTTTAAGTCCCATGCCTCCACAGGGGCCCTGTACGGCGGGACAGCATGGGCTACCCCTTGAAAGAAGGTCTTAACTTGTGGCCGAGAGGCCAAGGTCTTCTGAAAGAGGATGGAAAGCGCAGAGACCTGACCCTTCAGGGAGCTAAGCGCCAGGCCCGAATCCAGTCCTGCCTGAAGGAAGGCCAAAAGAGAAGGCAGGGAAAAAACCATAGGCGGAACGCGGTTGGACTCGCACCAACGGAAGTAAGCCTTCCAGGTGCGGTAGTAGATCCTGGAAGACGAAGGCTTCCGAGCCTGAATCATAGTGTGAATCACCCGGTCCGAGAGGCCGGACGCTCTTAAAACCGCGGTCTCAACAGCCACGCCGTTAAACTGAGCGACCGAGAATTCGGGTGGCAGATCGGACCTTGGGACAGCAGATCGGGCCTGTCTGGAAGGCGCCAGGGAGCGTCCGCGAGAAGGTTGACGAGCTCCGCGAACCAAGCTCTCCTGGGCCAATCCGGGGCGATCAGGATGACCGGCACCCCTTCCGCTTTGATTTTCTTCAACAGCTTGGGAAGTAATGGAAGGGGTGGGAACAGGTAGGGCAGCTCGAACTGTGACCAAGGAATGGCCAGAGCATCGACGTCCACTGCGAGAGGATCGCGGGACCTGGAGACGAACTGCGGAACCTTCCTGTTGATTCGAGACGCCGTGAGATCCACATCCGGAGTCCCCCATCGAAGGCAAATCTGATGGAAGACCTCCGGATGCAAGGACCATTCCCCTGCCGCGAGGCCCTCGCGGCTGAGGAAGTCGGCGGCCCAGTTGTCCACGCCGGGGATATGCACCGCGGATATCACCGGAACCGTTGCCTCTGCCCAAAGGAGGATCTTGGATACCTCGGCAAGGGCCAAGGAGCTCCGGGTCCCCCCCTGATGGTTGACATACGCCACAGCCGTGGCGTTGTCCGTCTGGATCCGGACTGGAAGGCCCCTGAGGATCCTTTCCCAGTGGCGGAGGGACAGAAAGATGGCCCGAATCTCGAGGACATTGATTGGCAGAGTTGACTCCTGCAACGACCAACGGCCCTGAACCGTCAGGTGGCGAAAAACCGCACCCCAGCCGATCAGGCTGGCGTCCGTTGTCACCACCTGCCAGTGAACTGGAAGGAAGGACCTGCCCTGGGAGATGAGAGGTGACATCAGCCACCAGTTGAGGGACCGCTTGACCCGAGAAGAGAGCATGATCGGCCGATCCAGGGAGAAGACAGACCTGTCCCACTGAGACAGAATGGCTTGCTGAAGGGGTCGCGAATGAAATTGGGCGAAGGGAATCGCTTCCAAGGTAGCCACCATCCTCCCCAAAACCTTCATGGCCGATCGGAGGGAGGGAGGCCGAGGACCCTGGAGCAAGCGTATGTCCCGACAAAGAGTGGATCTCTTGTCCTTGGGAAGGAAGACTCTGCTCTGACGAGTGTCGAAAAGCATGCCCAGAAAGATGATGCGCTGAGAAGGAATAAGGCAGGACTTCTTCCGGTTGACCAGCCACCCGAAACGGGCTAAGGTGTCGAGAACAATGGACAGGCTTTCGTGGGCCTGAGCAAAGGACTGAGCCTTGATGAGAATGTCGTCGAGGTATGGAAATAGGACCAGGCCTCTGACTCTCAATATTGCCATCAGCGCCGCCATGATCTTCGTGAACACCCTTGGAGCGGTTGCGAGACCGAACGGCAGGGCGACGAATTGAAAGTGTTCCTGTTGTACTGCGAAGCGCAGGAAACGGTGATGTCCGGGAAATACCGGGACATGGAGGTAGGCGTCCTGGATATCTATTGAGCATAGAAATTCCTGGGCCTCCATGGAAGCAATTACTGAACGAAGGGATTCCATCCTGAAGTGTCTCAGGCGAACTCTCCTGTTCAGCAATTTGAGGTCCAGAATGGGGCGAACCTTGCCGTCTTTTTTCGGTACCACAAAAAGGTTCGAGTAGAAACCCGTGAACCGTTCTTTCTCTGGGACGGGGACGATTACCCCGGATTTGAGCAGAGAAGCGATGGCTGCGAAGAAGCCCGGAACTAGAGCGGGATCTCTTGGAGGACGGGATTGGAAGAAACGATCCCTGGGTCGGGAGGCGAACTCTATCTTGTATCCCGAGGATACAACTTCCCTGACCCATGCGTCCTCCACTGCGGAAATCCAGACGTCCCTGAAGAAGAGAAGACGGCCGCCCAACCTGGGAGGTGGGCTGGGGTCTTGCCGAGAGTCATGCCGAGGTGGATCTTCCAGTCCTGGGCCTGGAGGATCTACCCTGGGAATAGCGAGGACGCCAGGACGGAGTGGGCCTAAAGGACACCGCCTTCTTCTCCTGACGTGCCTGTGGCCTCTGTTGCTGCTGGGAAAAGGAGTTTGACGCAGCGAAGCGACGAAAGGGCCGAAAAGAGCGAAACTGCCGTCTAGGAGGAGGGCGACGAGGCTTAGCCTGGGGGAGAAGAGAACTTGTACCCCCGGTGGCGTCCTTAATGATTTGATCCAGCTGGGAACCAAAGAGACGAGAGCCCTGGAAGGGCAGACTAGTGAGGGACTTTTTAGAAGATAAATCCGCCTGCCAGGCCTTGAGCCAAACGGTGCGGCGGATGGCAACGGCATTGCTGGAAGCCTGAGCCGCACAAGACGCGACATCCAGGGAGGCAGAGACCAGGTATTCACCGGCGTGGGAAATCTGGTTGGCAAGCTCCGCTAGTTGCATGGGAGGCGCCCCGTCCAGGATACCTCGACGGAGTTCTTTGGCCCATTTGGAGATGGATTTAGAAACCCAAGTGGAAGCAAAAGCTGGGCATATGGCCGCTGCAGCCGCTTCAAAAGCTGACTTCGCAAAGGATTCTATAGCCCTATCGTTAGAGTCCTTCAGAGATGCTCCGCCTGACAGAGGAAGCACCGTGTTGGTGGACAGCCTGGACACAGGTGGATCCACCGAGGGAGAGACCGTCCAATTGGCGGTAACTTCTGGAGAAAAGGGATATAGCACACCCAGGCGTTTTCCCCTCTGAAAACGCCTAGTGGGGTTCTCTCTCTCTCTGGACATGATTTCCTCGAATTCAGGATGAGGAGCAAAAAACTTGGAAGGTGGTTTGGCCCGTCTAAACGAAACCGCCTGATCTGCGGGTTCCGTAGAGGGATCCTTTATGCCACAAGATTGGTTTACTGCCACAATGAGATTCTGGACCATCTCCCTCATGGTGGCGATTTGGTTAGAATCCAGCTCCGAAATATCCTCCGAGGGCGCATCAGAGTGTGCCTTGCCTGACTCAGGGGAGGAGGGTCGAGGAGATGCCGACCGCAAGGGAGGGCCGAGTGGCGAGATGGAGCGCGAAGAGGACTCAGACCGACGTTCCTGTCTGGACCTTTTGTGGCTTATCAAGGAGGGCTCGGGCGGCGGTTCCTGCGACCCGCTGGCCACGGCAGGGGTCTGCAGGGGTAACCGATCCAGCGCGGACACCAGGGTTTGAGATACCCGTGTTAAATCCGCCACCGATTGTGACAGAGAGGCGGCCCAGCCTGGGATGGGGGGGTCAGTCTCGGGCGGAACAGCCGGGGGATCCTGGGCGGTGGGAACAATCGGGTTGCTGCAGGACTGACACAGCGGGGAGGACTGACCTGAGGGAAGTTTGCTGTTACAGGACGAACATGCAAAGTAGGTGACTAGGGCAGAAGATGAAGAAGTCGGAGGACGAGAGCGGCCCCCTTTAGAGTTAGACATTTTGAAGAGGTCCCTGAAGAAAATGCCAGCAGGTTAGGGGACAGTGGGGCAGAGGAGGGTGTCAGTCTGCAGTGCAGAGCTACTCACGGCAGACGAAAAGCCCGGATACCAGGAGCTGCAGGAAGATGCTGAGGATCCCCGGCGCAGATGGCGTGCTGCGTCCCCGGACCGAGCGCTCTGCGAAGTTTCCCGGCGCAGGAGCGTGGCAGAATGAAGGAGACTCGTGCCCTAAGCGTCCAGCAGCGGCGTGGAGGAAGGGGCGGAGCCAGACGAGATGGCGCCGGTGGGAGGAGAATGCGGAGTTTGTCGGGCGGGAGAAAGCCCGCCCGATGATACCGGAAGTGGGCGAGCGCGTCACCGGAAGTAGGCCCCGGGGAAAGCCGGGGCCTAAATTAGAAGCCGGTGACCGCCAAAAAGATGGTAATCGCCGGTGCGGCGCAAAAAACAGTGCGGGCGCCGCCCGGCTGATAGGCGCGGCAGCCGCCGCAGGAAAGGGGGGAGCGCCGATGCCGGCGCCGGAAGTAGGCCCGGGAAGAGCCGGGGCCTGTATTAGAAGCCGGCGGCCGCTGGATAGGACCGCGGCCGCGCGTCACCTCCCAAGGTACGGCTGCCGGGGAAAACGGTGCGGCTGCCTGAAGGGGGCCGCGCCGCAAAGATTAAAAGGATGCGGCCGCAGGTAAGGCAGTGCGACTGCCTGTGAAAACGCGGCCGCGGTGGAAAACTGCGGGAAGGAATGGGGCCTAAGTGTCACCCAGATCGGTGGGTCTCGGAAAAAGGTGCGGCCGCAGGTGGAGAAGTGCGGCCGTAGAAATAGCAGTGCGGCTGCCAGTAAGGCACCGCGCTGCTCAAAAGGAAAACTGCGCAGGAAACGTAGGGGATCCACAGGGCCCCCTAACTGATAGGGGCACAAATACTCACCTAACTTCCCATGCCGTCGGTACTAACCTTAAGAAGTGGAAGGTATTAGACGTCCGTGTAGGTGGTGACGGACGTCCTCGTCTCCTCCGACCGACAGGCTCTGGTGGGCGAGTGGGTGGGGGACGGAGCCAGGACCGGACTTCTGAGCACGCTTCTGTGCCAGGATCTTGGTCCTGCTGTGGGATCTATGAGGATACGGGGTGGCAGTACACGCCGTACTCATAGTCCATAATGTGGGAGTACAGGTGTGACTGTTCACCCTGTATCCCTCCGGAAACCTGAAAAGGAACGACGCACATTGAGGTAGATAAGGGTCTAATGAAAGACCCGTGTCCACCTCCTACTGACACTAAGCTAAACTGAAGAGTATAATGCCAGTCGGTGGGGTGTACACTGCAGAGGAGGAGCTAACTTTTTTATTTGCATAGTGTCAGCCTCCTAGTGGCAGCAGCATACACCCATGGTTCCTGTGTCCCCCAATGAGAGGCGATAAAGAAATAAAGTTCAGTTGTTGCTGTGACGTTACACACGAGCATGCAATGAGTTTGAACCAGCATTGTGTCTGACTCATTCTTATCCGGTACCAACATGCTTTTAATCTGATTTGGAATGACTGGTGGATGAAGGGTATTGTCGTGACGACCCCGACAATTTGGCGCAACCAACGTGGGGCGTGGCCCGCGATCCGAGACCGCCTGGACGTCCGTGGACGACACCCGTAGTGGCTGACCTCGAGGACTGATCACCCTCTAAACACGGTAAGTGGAGATCACATACTATGTATGTGTCACACTTGCTAGTGTTTCAGCCATTATTGGTTAGTCTGTGGTCTCCTTGGGTCTGGGGAGTGACCGGTCGAGTGGTGAGACCGAGCGCGATCCCGTGCCACGCTTCGAACCAGCAACTGAGAGACGTCGCAATCTGCGCGTCCTCGTGTACACCACACCTCCTCAACCGGTCATTGTACTCCATTCAACCACCCTACCCGTGACTATTGCCTAGTAGTGATAGAGCGAAAGATTGAGGAAGTTTGTGGATTGGGGGCGGCTTTGAGAAAGGGACAGGAGACGCAGCCTCTGTGATATTGTACCAACTAGGTAATTAAGACGTCCCGAGAGGGGACCACCTGTTTTTCTGTGGAGGGCTCTCACTAGGAGACCGCCTCCCGACTGTTAAGAATATCGTGACAGAGTAGACTGTTAATCACTGGTGTTCAGGTTAGGGAAAAATATTGAGCGCGAGGCTCTTTATTCATAGCACGTCGAACGTGAGGCTCCGTGTTAGAACACACGTGTTGTTACCGCTGTCAGCGATCCTGGGCTGCAGCAGGGCGTAGTATTCTGTGACTCATGTTGCGTCTTTTGAAGCAGAAGAAGTCCGTGCCCCACGAGTTAAGTGAGGATGCTGTGGAAGTCAAGACAATAGTAGAGTCACGGGAGGGCAAGAAGGCAGTCAAGAATGTTGAGAGGTTGTACAAGCATGTAGGATTGCCCTCGACAGGGAGATTGCAGCCGTCTACATGGCACAATCTCATAGAGAACAAAAAGGGCATATTGAAAGATAAAGGACTGTTAGAACAAGCGCAAGCTCATCTGCGAGTTGCGCAAGGTTTAAAGAACGAGGAATGGAAAAAGGTTGATGGAGAGGAAAGATGAAAGGATGCAGAGCCCGTGTTTGGTTATAAAATATCTCAATCATTAGTTTTTCTAGGGTGCTCTGGCATATGAGTTGTGTGAAGGTTTTGTAGAAATTAATTAAGTCTGAGAACTGCTGTATTTCGTTACTCTGTGTGGTTTTCCGAGACACCCGATGGGAGGGGTCAAACCGCTGCATTATTGCTTTCTTTTGTGTTGAGGAATGCTGTGATGTTCTTGTCTCTGTGTCTCTGGTATGGAGGGGGCAATGTCCTTGGTGTAGAACGCGCTGGGAGAATCTGTGTTTTGTTTGAAGCAATAGTACAATGTTGTATTGAATTAGAAAGAATTATTGTAAGTTTAAAGTGAAATATGGTGTCCGGACGATGCATTAAAAGTAGTACAAAGATTCCAGAAGAACTTAACCCATTCTGTATCAGCAGCTGCGCTCTTGGCCAACACCGCTCTCTAGCCCCCGCAGCTTCAAGGACACAGCTCGCAGCTCGCTTCCTTATCAGTGGCCCAAGAAACAGATTTCAGCTCCAGCCCCCCTCCCTTACACAAATCCAGTGTCATATTCCAATATCCATTTTAACCCTGTGTCTGGAAATCTCCGTCGCCATGTTAATTCTCAGACCAAGACAAGACAGATGGATTTGTAAACATTGCGGTCAGACAAACCCAGACTGGAGAAATACTTGTATAATCTGTGCTGCAACCCAACCTAAGTGAATTACGCTGAATCCTGTCCAGATAAGATCACATGTAGTGATGTAAGAAGCTGACACAGGATTGTGGGTAGTGGGGACATTAACTTTTGGGAGTAAGCTGACAGTAATCCTTTTGGGAAGGAGCTGTAGACCAGCATGTCATGTCACCCCCAACCGGTCATCTAGTCACCCCCACCACCAGAGAACCAACCACATCAGGTAGTGTAAGACAGATACAGGAGTATTATCCCTGGAAGCCCTCTGACTAGCTAGCTACGCTAAAATAATTGGCTGACCCTGAGAACAAACCTTTCCCATTTTACAGACAAAGATAATATGATGGACGTATAAGTGCACCTGAGCAGACCTAGAGAGTTGGTGAGCCAAGATGATGGTCAGATGGTCCTTACGTTATATAACCCCTATGTAGATGAGTATAATGAGATGTGTATCTTACATGCCCTTTCCCGATCAGTTTGAAAAAAAAAAAAAAATAGGGGGGATAGTGTCTCTAACCCTGGCAGTTAGAATATCCTTATGTTACGCTGCTTCAGTATGTGGGTAATTTTTGGTAATTTTTTTCTTGTGTGTACAGACAGAGCAGGAAGCCATTGTTGCCACTGTTAGTCTTCTCAAGTATCTGGCAGATCTGAACTGTCGGGTTTCGGCCTCGAAACTTCGGTTCTGCCTTGGTCAAGTGATATTTTTGGGTCACTGTCTCCTTCAGGGTGCCAGACACCTCACAGAAGAAAGAAAAATAGCCGTCAGCTACAAAGGATGAGACTGAGCTCCAGCGTTTCCTTGGACTATGTACTTATTGTTGTCAGTGAATACCAGACGCATCCCGCATAATGCAATTTCTCTACAAAGCCCTGAAAGACTGTTCAAGATATGCTGATGATTTTGGCAGACTCCACACAGGATACGCTGTTACTATGGAAGACACTGTAGTGCACGGAGCTGCACTCACTCCCTCCCATCCTGTCAGGACAAGAAGCAGAATTTCAGGATCTGTCTACTGCATGTGTTCTGGCCAAAACAGGCGGGCTAATATATACACGGACTCACAGTATGCATTTGGTATTGCTCATGATTTCGGAGCCCTATGAGCCAATCGAGGATTTGTTACTACCACCGGGACTCAGTGAAGAATGTTGAAGCTGTTAAAGCCCTTATGGACTCAATCGAATTACCTACTCAGGTGGCCATTATCAAAGTTAAGGAGCACGGTACCATGGAACAGACCACAGACTGGTGGTAACGCCTTTGCGGATAAGCAAGCAAAAGCCGCTGCTCTTCTGCCTGTTGAACTGACCATACCAGCTATGGTGACCACATGCTCTCAGCGTAAACAGTTACAAGAAACACTAACTCTACAGGAACCTGATGATCTACGACAGACTGAGGTTTTCTGCCGGACCCCGCAAGACCGCTTAATGACGATGCAGAGAATATCTCCAAAGGAAGAAGTGAAGCAGTGGAAAGCTGATGGAGCACGTATGGACAATGGTCGCTGGAAAAAGGACCAACTTGTGTGTCTCCCTAAGCGGATGTACCCTGCTATTGCCATGTGGGCGCATGGGCCCACATATCGAGGTATCTGTCAGACCTGCAATCCCGGTCAACTTCAACGTGTAACCCTGAAGCACCTTGCTAAGCCCGACTATCCTTTCCAAAGGCTCCAGGTGGACCTCATTACGTTGCCTAAGTCTGGAAGGTATGAATATTGTCTGGTGGTTGTCGACATGTTCTCCAGTTGGCCAGAAGCATTCCCCATTACCAACGTGACTGCAAAGACCACAGCAAAGAAACTGGTGATGGAAGTTATATGCAGATATGGTGTTCCAGAAGTTGTTGAAAGTGACCAAGACCCGGCCTTTCCTTCTCATGTGTAACAGGAGGTTCTGACAATGCTTGGATCCACTGTAGCTCTCCATACTCCGTACCAGCCACAGTCTAGTAGGAAAGTTAAGAGGCTGAACGGCACGCTGAAGGGACAATTGACCAAATTGATGCAGGAGACTACGGCTCCATGGCCAGGGCTCTTATACATTCGTATTACCCCTATTGCAAAACATGGCCTGTCCCCATATGAGATATTGTTTGGTGCTAGGTTCTCAGTTGCAAATTTTCAGTCTCAGTAGTTATAGAGGAAACTGACCGTGCTGTTCAATATGTTATTCAGTTTAGTAAAAAATGTTGCTAACACCTATGTTTTAGTTTCTTCTTCCCTTCCAGATTCAGCAGAAACCGATATTGGTCACAATTTGAAGCCTGGTGGTTTTATGGTTGTGAAAAGCTATGTCAGTAAAACTTGAAGGAAAGAGCACCTGGATCTACGCTTCACACTGCAAAAGAGACCGAACCAGCGCTTAGTCACAGTGGTGATCGAAGGAAAATGTTGCTGTTGTTTTTGGTCCTGAGGCTGGGGGCCATCCTCGCCCCTACCTTTTCGGCCCCTATTGTAAATAAGAATACCAGTGCCACTATTCTCTGGGTAAATCTAACGGCCCCGGTAAAAATCTGGAGATTTGATTTCTGCAATGTAGTCAAGTGCCCCGAGACTCAACGGGTGGTAGAGGGAATCATCCAGTATTATATATGTGTTAGAAGTTTTCTCCATAGAAACACAAACAGCCCCAAGGAAAAAATTATGGTTAGAATGGGTAAGATACAATGTAAGAGTCCAGAATATCTCTGTAGGATGTATTGCTTGTGCTGCAGCGAATACACATCTATACACACATACATTGTTTTTTCCTGATGACAATACCACTGCCTGTGTTATGAATCTGTTGAGGGGTCTAAAGCCCACTGATTGCTCAGATTATGTCCCACTAATTCATGAAGCACCTAAACTAAAGGTCCCAGGGGGGATAACTGTATTAGCTGATAATTATACCTGCTATAATTCCCACGACACTACAGGTACACCAGTAGGGGTCTTCGATACAGGTTTCTGCAAAGAAAACAGTTCTATAGATACTGACTTGCTAGCTAATCATACACAGTATATGTACGACATTTATTCGTTATGTGGAGATGGTAAGCTCCATCCTAGGTTGCCTAATACCTGGACAGGTCAATGCACCCTTGTTTAACTAGCTATGCAGTTCAAGATTTTACCTTGGGATCCGGAGATACCTGATGAATATACCAGAAAGAGGAGAAGTCTCGATCAGCTCCACATGAGTTATGAAGAAAATCCATTGGTATAGGTCGATGGCATTGGAGTGCCAAGGGGGGTGCCTGACCAATTTAAAGCCCAGAACCAGATCTATGCTAGCTTTGTTTCTTTAATCCATAGGTGCAGATTAATAAAAATGTTGATTGGATCAATTACATATATTACAGTGAACAAAGGTTTGTCAATTTTACCTGTGATGCTTTCCAGGGTATAGTAGAGGAATTGGGCCCTAACACTAGAATGACCCTCCAAAACCGATTAGCTCTTGATATGATCTTAGCTGAGAAAGGAGGAGTCTGTGGGATGGTGGGAGAGGAATGTTGTACCTATATCCCTCAGAACTCTGGGGTAAATGGAAAGACCATGATAGCCCTTAAGAAGATAAATGGGTTAGCAGCAGAATTAAAAACTAATGCAGGAGTAGACACATCTTTCTTTTCCGGTTGGTTGGGTGGGCTCAAAGGATTCCTTCAACAAGCTTGTCTAGTACTGATTGCCCTTCTTGTAGTTGGATCGATAATCCTCTGTTGTGTTATTCCCCTGTATAAAAAGGTTATCACTGAGGCAACTCCGACTGGCACCTTCCTCAACCAAGAAGTAGACCCACTAGAGTACAATGGCACTGATCCAGGGGAAATCCCCAAGTACGTCCCCCTCAAGAAGTTAGACAAAACCCCTAATTCTCAGATGATGCTAAGAGATTTAGTTTAGGGACAGCGGGAGAACTCCATGTGAAGCTAGTGAAGGGTTCAGCTGCCTGGTGGCCTCTCACAAGGGGAGAGCTTCTGAGGTGTCTGGATGAAGAAATCCACCTCCCCTTTCCCCATCACATGGACAGTCTCGAAGGATCTTTCTTTTTAGGGAAAAACTTAGTGTTTAGGGGGGATTGTCAAGGTGAAAATATATGTTTTTATACTCTTTTTTACTTTATGTATTCTTATGCTGTGAAACAATAAGTTTTTCCCCTTCATGCTTATTAATGCACATGTAATTGTATTTAAGATGGCTGCCAGTATTCACCTTTGCCCCACTTTCACTCGGCTGAAGGAACAAGTTACACATACCAGAAGGACAAGTATCATTTCTCTTGAAATGATACTTAAAGCGATGTGGACAAGATGTGGACAAAGGAAGATTCATCAGATGACGTCAGAGCCAACCAGAAGGACTGAATACTAGATACATTGCTTAAACCCCTGCATATCCCCGCCCTCTGCACACCTTCCCCCAATAGATCATGTAATGTTGTGTATCAGGAAATAAAGTTCAGTTGTTGCTGTGACGTTACACACGAGCATGCAATGAGTTTGAACCAGCATTGTGTCTGATTCATTCTTATCCGGTACCAACATGCTTTTAATCTGATTTGGAATGACTGGTGGATGAAGGGTATTGTCGTGACAACCCCGACACTCCGATGGCGCAAGGATCACAGGATCGAGCAATAAACTGGGGAACCTGGTTGTTTAGCCTTGAGGCCATGAGATCCACATCCGGCATCCCCCAGGGAAGACAAATCTGCTGGAAGACTTCCGGGTGGAGGGACCACTCGTCCGAGGCAAGACCTTGGTGACTGAGGAAGTCCGCCGCCCAATTCTCCACACCCGGTATGTGGATCGCCGAGATGAGCAAATGATTGGTTTTGGCCCAGCGTAGAATGTGAGTGACTTCGCGCATGGCCGCCCTGCTGCGGGTTCCCCCTTGCCAGTTGATATACGCCACCGCTGTAGCGTTGTCGGATTGGATCCTGATGGGATGGCCTGCGAGAAGGTGGTGAAAATTGCGTAATGCCAGTGTGATCGCTCGAATTTCCAAGACATTGATTGGGAGACGCGACTCTCGTATGGACCAACGACCCTGTGCCGTGTGGTGATTGAAAACTGCACCCCAGCCCAAAAGGCTGGCGTCGGTGGTCACCACTAACCAGCGCACCGGGAGGAAGGATTTCCCGTGGTTCAGAGAAGCTTTCATCGTCCACCACCTGAGGGTCTGCCTGACCTGTGGGGACAGGCAAAAACGACGGTCAAGGGAGAACGGACTCCTGTCCCAGGCTAACAGCAGCGCCTGTTGCAGGGGACGGAGATGGAACTGCGCAAAACGGAATGGCTTCCATCGCCACAATCATTTTTCTGAGGATGCGCATAGTAAAGCGAATGGAATGAGGGACTGGGCGGGAGAGCTTGCGCACTCCCTGTTGTAAGGACAAGACCTTCTCTGGAGGGAAAATGAATAACCCGCGGGAAGAGTCCAGGATCATGCCCAGGAAGAAGATTTGCTGAGCTGGCACTGGAGATTGATTTTCCAGCCCAGGCGAGAAAGAAAATCCATGGTGATATTTACAGACTCCTCGCAGGCAGAATGGGACGGACCCTTGATTAATAGGTCATCCAGATACAGAAGAACTACCACTCCCCGAGCGTGAAGAATGGCCATGACAGCTGCCATGATCTTCGTGAAAACTCTGGGGGTGGTGGCGAGGCCGAAGGGCAAGGCCACAAACTGGAAGTATTCGTCTTGGACTGCGAAGCGCAGGAACTGCTGATGAGAGGGAAAGATTTGGATGTGGAGATAAGCATCCTTGATGTCTATGGATGCTAGGAACTCTCCTTTTTCCAGGGATGCGACAACGGAACGGAGGGAGTCCATCCTGAAGTGTCGAACCCGTACAAACTTGTTTAACAGCTCGAGGTCCAGTATGGGCCGTAGAGTCCCGTCCTTCTTTGGGACCACGAATAGGTTCGAGTAAAACCCCCTGAACCTTTGGTCTCGAGGGAGCGGAACGATGACACCGTCCCTTCGAAGCGCCTGTATGGCCTGAAGAATATCTGATGCTCTTGATTTGAGGGGAGAGGACTAGAAGAAGCGTGAGGGGGGAATGGAAGAAAACTTGATCTTTTATCTGGAGGATACGAGCTCTCTGACCCACTCATTGTGAACGACCGAGAGCCAAGCTTGACGGAACGAAAAAAGACCTCCGCCTACTTTGTTGGTGTCTGCCGGACACGTCGACAAGTCATTGTGTAGAAGGTTTAAGGGGTGCGGATGCCTTAGGGCCAGAAGGTCTCAGTCTGGGTTTTGGAACGGTTAGGTATGTGTGAGACCTGGCAATTTCTGTCCCTGACATCCCGAATCGGGAGCAAAGGAAGTGGATGACCAATTGGAGTTGTTACGAAAGGACCGGAACCGAAACTGTTGCTGATTCCGAAAGGGCCGGGCAGGCTTTTGATGAGGAAGAAATTTACTCTTCCCTCCGATAGCGTCAGAAATGATTTGGTCTAGTTTCCCTCCAAATAAACGACCAGCTTGGTAAGGTAAAGAAGTCAGCGACTTTTTAGAAGCAAAACTGCTCGCCAATCCCGGAGCCACAAGGCCCTCCTGATGGAGACTGTGCTTGCACCCGCTTGCGCTGCGAAATTAGCCGCATCTATGGAATTGTTAACTACGAAGTCTCTGGCCTGAGCTATCTGGTTAGCGAGTCTGGCCGCTTCTGGGGGAAGATTACTGTCATGGATGGTAGAGGTTAACACCTCTGCCCAGGCGACCATTGCCTTAGCCACCCAGGTAGCAGCGAAAGATGGAAGGAGTGCTGCTCCTGAGGCCTCAAAGACTGAGCGAGCCAGGTAGTCAATTTGACGGACAGTAGGGTTTTTGACTGATGAACTGTCGGACAGAGATAGGATTGTTGTGGATGCGAGTCGCAATACGGCAGGATCCACAGAAGGAGAGTGCAGCAACTCCTTCATTAGGTCCTTGGCGAAAGGATATTTGGCTTCCGTGGCCTTTTGAGCTGTAAATCACTTATCCGGGTGTTCCCTGTGTTTTTGGACAATGTCCTTAAATTCAGGATAATTAGCAAATATCTTTTGGACGCGTTTAGTCTTTTTAAAAGACACGACGTGCTCCTGAGTGGATACAGGTTCCTAGTCCACCATTAGCGTTTTGTTGACTGCCTCAATAAGGGAGTCAAGTGTCTCCTGACCGATCGAGGCGTCTTGGGTTAAAGACTAAGTCGTATTCCGAGTCATGTGCGCTGCGACCCTCGGGGGAAGGGGAGCGAGAAGTTGAGCTCGCAGTTGCTGAAGCTTGAGCGTGCACGGGAGGCGAGGCATGGGTTCTTTTCCTGGAACCCCGAGATTCCCGTAACGGAGTACGCCCCCTGTGGTCAGACGGCTCTGTACCGGTGCCAGATTCTGCCGCGGTCGACGGGGGGGGGGGGGGGGTTCTGACTTAGAGAGGATCCCCGGAAAGAGTCCAATGCCTTGGCCAAAGCATCCATAGATCGCGACAAGGAAGCGGCCCACTCAGGAGGGTTAGGCTCAGCGGGGACATTGGAGGTGGAGACAGAAGGCGGCTGCGCACAGACAGGGTCACAGTTCAGGCACAATGGAGTATTGTGGGCACATGGCAAAGCAGAATTGCAAGTGGCACATGAAGTAAAAACCACAGTGTGCTTTTTATTGCTCCTTTTTGCCTCCTTAGATTGAGACATAGTGTATGTCTATTCTCTCCAATAAACTGCGATAGCAGGGCTATGGGTGCAGAGAAGAGGTTAAGCTTTTTCCTATAGTGTGAAGCAGCTTACCCACGGTCCTGTGCTTGGGTCCCCAGGGAGAAAGAGAGAAGATTGCACCTTTCCGAGTAGTTAGGCTAGCATTTTCGGCCGATTTCCCCGCAGAAGTGGAGTCCCAAGATGGTGCCCAAGATTTGCAGGGTGTTTCTTGTTCAGAGCGAGAAGCGCCAGGGTAGTGGGAGAGGCTCCGGCGGTGGGCGGGGATTTCAACTGCAGCCTAGTCCGGCTGAAAAAGCCGGGGACTAAATTTATGGAGCCTGCCGGCGGGCCGCGACGTAGCCCCGAATGATTGCTGGATGCCAGCGGCACCTCTCCCCGGGGACCAGGACTGCACCTTCCCACGCAGGCAGCGTGAGGAAGGAAACGACTCACCGCCACCAAGCAGAGATGCAGCCTCCATTGCGAGGGAATAAGCTCAATCGATCCTCCCTTTGCCGGGGGATGGAGAGCCTCCGTCCATCTTCATATGTGCCTGCCACAGGGGACTTACGGCTACTGTGGGGACTACATGACGCCGTCAGGTGAGGGCTTGATTGCGGTGGAGCCCGGGAGATGCACATAAGAGCCAATACTCTATGTGCTCGCCATCTTACAGGGGGGTGAGATCGGGACCGAATTGGAACCGTCGCCCTAGCATAGATTAGGCGTGCCCCAGTCGTCGCAGGAGAGGTACGGGGAGGTATACTCGCCGTGCTCGCCTGTTGATGGTTCGGGGGAGAGCGGACCCTAGAAAGGAATCTGTCGCCCCCTTCACTCCGTTAATTAAAAAATAAAAATCTACAGGAAATAAAAATAAAAAACGTTGGGGTCTGAAAACAGACCCAAGTGCCTCCTACAGACACTAAGCAAGAACTGGCCAGACAGGGGGTGTATACTGCAGAGGAGGGGTTAATTCTTTTTGTGTTTACTTAGTGTCCTCCTGGCAAGCAGTATAACACCCATGGTCCTGTGAGGCGTAGGAGAAATGGCGGCCGTGAGAGGATGCCCTGACTCCGGAGTGTAAAAGCGCACGTTACAGGGAAAGACGCTGAAAAACCCCACTCTGTACAAGGAGACTGACAAGCCTGGAAGAGGGGTAGAGCCAAGCGCCGGGTTCAGAAGGCTAAAGATTGTGCCGGCTTAGAGGCAGAAAGGAAGCTGAGAGGGGCGGGGCTATAACAGGCCAGGTGTGCCAAGCTACACAGGCCAGGAGGAACTGAGCAACGGGCGGGAAAAAAGCCCGCCTGAAGAGCAGGAAGAAGGGGGCGGAGCCAGCGCTGAAGCTAGGCCTGAGTGAAGGCGGGACCTAGATTACTGCTGGTGATCGCCGGAACATGGGGGAGCGGCGTGGAGGATCTAAAAACGCTGCAAAAGAAAGTCTGGAGCCCCCAATACCCTCAAAATTTAGGGGTGGAAAGGTCCCTAATGCCCAACTCCGCAGCTAGGCCCGGGAGAAGCCGGGACCTAGGTTACTTCTGATGACCGCTGAAGCATGGGGGGAGCGGCGTGGTCACTATTAAAGTAAAGGAAAAATTGGTCTTCTTTCTTCTTTGATCTTATCTTCTTCGCCACACCTGGGGGGAGAGAGAAAGTACCTCCCCATCCAAGAAAGATCGTACGTCCGATAATCCAGCTCAGGCTCTGGTGGGCGAGAGACGGGGGCAGGGCTGACAATCGGATCACCTCAACACGCTTCTGTGTTAGGGGCTGGGGTCCTGCCGACTAGACGTATGAGGATAAGGGGTGGCAGAACACCCCGTACTCAGTCTCTTTGTGCGAGTACAGTAGTGACTGTTCAGAGTGTATCCCTCCAAGGTGCCTGAAAAGGAACGACGCACACTGAGGTAGACATGGGTCTAATGAAAGACCAGTGTCCACCTCCTACTGACACCAAGCTAAACTGAATATCCTACTTCCTGTTGGTGGGGTGTACACTGCAGAGGAGGAGCGAACTTTTATCCTGCATAGTGTCAGCCTCCTAGTGGCAGCAGCATACACCATGGTTTCCTGTGTCCTCCAATGAAGCGATAGATAAAATATGTTAACTAAGTACCGTGTATTATTTACACGCACTATGCTATTT
This sequence comes from Ranitomeya imitator, assembly GCF_032444005.1. Taxonomy (NCBI): domain Eukaryota; kingdom Metazoa; phylum Chordata; class Amphibia; order Anura; family Dendrobatidae; genus Ranitomeya; species Ranitomeya imitator. The sequence continues at coordinate 59,004,993 of NC_091288.1, forward strand.
ATTTACTGCAGGGTTTTTAATCATTATTTCTGTCTTAGGTTCTTTCTGTTCAGTGGCTAGTATGAACGTGCACTTACACGCTGCATACACACCAGTTTATATCCCAGTTCACACTTTTGGTTTTTTTTCTGTCTGTTTGCATCATGTGCATATAAAGGTAAGGCCTACCGTGCCTTTGAGCTGGCATTATTGATGTGGTTTCCCATATGTCCGTTTCCACTAGTTGGGCCCGGACATCTCAACCCTTATCCACATGCATGTCCCTTGACAAACGGTAAGGTTTTTAATATTAGAGTTAGGACTGTCCCAATTATGGTCGCCGTGACGAGGCTGGATGGCTTTTCGCATTTGTTTGATCAAAAAACATGTTGTTAACCAAGTGCTGTATACTATTTTCATGCACTATGCTATTTATGTATTTATTTACTGCAGGGTATTTAATCATTATGTTTCTGTCTGGTTCTTTCTGTTCAGCAGCCTGTCTGAACATGCGCTTATACACTGCATGCACACCAGTTTATATCCAAGTTCATACCCTTGGGTATTCTTTAATCATGTCAGTCTTCTTAGGAAATGGTGAAGTAAATTGTGAGTGACCCAACTTCCCTTGGATGAAAAGCCACCCCACACATGGACAGTCTCAGGATGCTTTACTGCTGGCATGATCCAAGACTCATGCTAGCAGACACCTTTTCTTGTTTGGATGATGATTCTCACAGATGTTCCAAACGTTTGGAAGAGAAGAGGGCTGAATCACAGGTAATTACTTTACCCCAGTCTAATTCTTGTACTTCCTGCAAAATGTGAGTTTGTCCTTGACAACAGGCCAGCCTTCAAAAGCCTTCACCTTACTCTGCATGCAGATGTACTGATGCCTGCTGCCATTCCAGAGCAAGTTCTGCACTGCTACTTGATTGATCACCAGGCTGATTCATCTTTAAGAGATGGTTCCGGCAATAGTTGGACTTTCTAGGATGACCTGAAGTTTCCTGTACAGCAATTGAACCGATCTCCTTGAATTTCTTGAAGGTCCAATGAATGGTTGATTTAGAGGAAATCAAACAATGTTGTTGCTTGTAAAGCCAATCTGACGCAAAACAACACTGACTGCATGAGTTTCCTTGGAGATAACCATAGTTAACAGAAAACAGTGATTTCATACACAATGATTTTTCATGTTTTTTAAAAAATGATGAGGGATGAGCTAGGGTGGAACCCAAAAGTGCACAAAATGGTGGAATAGCAAAATGGGAGAAAACAGGTGCAGAACGTCGTTGTGCAAAGGCACAACTCCTGTAAAAACCATAGACATCAGCTGCTGCTGCTCTATGGCTCGGAGAATAAATCCTCCAAGAGAATTTTCAGATATGGATATAGACTGTATAGGGGCTGCACTACTGGAAAGAAGAATCCTCTACTGGCGCTGAAAACGTTTTTTTTTTTTTATTTCAACTCGTTTCAATGCAATTATTCAGAGAAAAAAAATACAACAAAAAACAAATATTCCGCACCAAAACATGTTGAAATAATAAACCTCATTGGCATTGGTTGATGATTTTTCTTTCCAGCAGCATAGCCCCTAAACCATGGTATATCCACATCAGTAAATTCAAACAGTATGGCAGAGTGATATCAGATTTGCCCTCAGTAAACATTTTCCCCCCCGAGCTAGCGAGAAGAGCACTTATATGATCTAAGCAAGTAATTTTGTGGCAGGGCTGAAAATCAGTGAAAAAGGGGTTGATTAAGTTAATTTTCATGGCAACTAATTAGTTTGCAATTTATATGATCACTCTTTATAATCTACAGTTAATGCAAATTGACACTATAAAACCTGAAGCAACAAACTTTGTGAAAACCAAACTTGTGTCACTCTTAAAAATATTAGCCACGACTGTATTTTGTTTTTAGAAAGGCTTTACTTCTATCTGCATCCATCTCTGACCACATTTGACTTACAACATTTGCAAAGGTTCAGATACCGGTAATTTGCACCATTAGCAATGGGCATAGATGGTCATATCTCTCACCTGGTGGGAGCAGCTTTCCGCTTTTATGCACAGGTCTGAGGCATGTGTCACCTTATATATATAAAAAAATCCAAATAGTGGAATTAATTTTTTTCATACAACAAAAGCCAGGTTCATTAGGGGGAGGGCAAAGCTGTACGATAAAAGAAATGTTAATGCATAACTGAAAGGCTTACCAGCATCTCCAGGAAGTTCCAACAGTTCTGCTGCTTTTCTGCGGATACTTAAGATAGTCTGGAAAAAAAAAAAAAAAAAAGCTGCAAAATACTTTTTCTATTATTCTTCTACTTCTTAAAGTTTATCTTGTAAGCTCTGTTGGTAAGGTACTTGACAGATGACCATACCTTAGATAGTTATAGACCGAACACTTGATTTGCTGGCAGCCATTTCTCAAGAACTGATCATTTACAAGCTCTGGCAGCAGCTTAATTTTCCAAGGAGTAAATGACTGAGGACGCAAAATCAGTTATATAATCTAATGTGTAAGGCATCCATACTCCGATGTGACAGTAGGGAAATCTCATTTAAAAGTTTTTGCCAAAACATGCAACTATATGTGCTATGCAACATGTAACATATTTACATACTGTAAGTATTTAATAGAGATGAGCAAACAAAGATTAAAACTCCACTGGTTCACTGTCTGATTGGGTCACCTGTAGGGCCCAATAAGCGGTATATGTACCTCAGGATGATATGTAGAGGATTGCTGGCACAAAAGTGATTCCTGCCCTGGTCCAACCTGTGATGGACCAGACTGGACGCCGGAACAGGGCAGCTCAAATTTTTTTTCTCATTTATTGCATTTAATTCTAACACATATATTCCATGCAAGGTGAGGTTATAGCTGCATTATATTACATTGTTACAGATTTCCCAAGGAAATTACATTTATACTTAGTGGTCAGATATCAGTGTAACCGTTTTAACTAAGAATATCAGATCTGCGCTACTCACAGAGTCCGGGTCTGCTTTAACTTGAACGATTCTCTTCTGAGACTCTGAGCCGCACCAGTCCTGGACTTTCAGGTAGTTTAAGCTGAGGTCAACAGTCATCTCTTTTCCCGCAGCAACAACCATTTCCCTAGAATGAAAAGTTATCCACATGTGTCTTGGCAATCATATTTTATATACTGCGGCAACCACAGTAATATGTGAAGAATAAGTCCCTATGTGTAATATAAGTGAAATGTATATGTAACATTACATATGGCGAGTTCTTACCCCTCTTCTTGAGAATCTAGCAGAAGTAGGGAGCTTCCATCTCTAAGGCCCAACATTTTCAGGGTTTTGCTCATATCTTCTATGGCAAAAACACTCCAGCCCTCGCTGGTTTCTGTGGACGGGGAGCACAATAACGACTCTTTTGAGGGGCTACCAGCTAATGTCTGCTGCAGGTCTTTCAACTGAAAGTTGGAAGGGAAAACTCTCTGACTTTCTGAGTATTTCTGCGAGCAACCATTGTTTTCGGTTTTACACGGACGCATAATTGTTAGAAGAAGAGGAGCAAATTCGGGTCCACTCTGCACACACAGACCTCCAACCTGCATTACAAATAAAAGGAGATTTAAGTACATTTGCAACAGAGCAATCATGGGAAAAAGACCTACCACTATAAAGCTCATGATTAAAGAAAAGTCATCTGAATAGTAGGTGAGCTGAAGAGCCCAATAGCTGCCAATTTACAGCGTACAGAGCTGTGCTATTCCAGCTCAATAGACCTTTACATCTGGTCATTGTTGGAGCTGGCTGAAGCTTATCAGTGGTGGTATCGGGTGCTGGACACCCATCATTCTGATATCGATCACCTATCCTAAAAACAGGGATTTTTGTGTACTCACCGTAAAATCCTTTTCTCCGAGCCAATCATTGGGGGACACAGACCGTGGGTGTAGGCTGCTGCCACTAGGAGGCTGACACTAAGTGATACAAAGAAAGTTCGCTCCTCCCCTGCAGTATACACACTCCTGCTGGCTCTTAGCTAACCAGTTCGGTGCAAAAGCAGTAGGAGATCAATAACAACATATGAGCATATAGCATGTCACATTATATATATGAGAGTATAGCATGTCAATTATAAAACAAGCACAAGCTAATAATAGGGTGGGAGCTGTGTCCCCCAATGATTGGCTCGGAGAAAAGGATGTTACGGTGAGTATACAAAAATCCCTATTTCTCCTACGCCTCATTGGGGGACACAGACCATGGGACGTCCCAAAGCAGTCCCTGGGTGGGGACAACATCAGATCAGGCCCTGTGTAACCGCTACTTACAAGTGCGCCACCGCGGCCTGCAGAGTCCCCTGGTCCAGACTCACATCTGTGGAAGTCTGGGAATGATACTGCTTCAAGAATTCATGCAAACTGGATGAACCCGCAAGCTTGCAGGCGTGCTTTGCCGACGCCTGGTGCCTAGAACCCAAGAAACCTTGATAGACAGGGAGATAGGCTGACCTCTAACACAGAAGAATTCCTGGATGGTGTAACAAATCCACCAAGCTAACATTGCAGATGAAACGGCTAAACCCTTCCTGTAACCGTCAGGAAGCAGTCCTCTGACAGAGAGGTAGCCCAAATAAAGTGTCCAACCTTTGGAAGGACGCCGTCCTCAAGACGTACCTACTCAGAGCATTCACTTCGTCCAGAATATGGGGAACCCATTCCGTTATGTGGACTGGTGCCGAAAGAGATGAGGGAAGAACGATGCCCTCATAACTGTGGGACTACAATACCACCTTGGTAACAAGGGACAGGGATGGCCTGTAGACAACCTTGCCTTGATGGTAATAAGGGAAAAAAGGTCTGAAAAAACAGAGCGGCTAGCTCCGAAGACTCGTCACGATGAGGAGATCGCAGAGAAAAAAGGGCGATGTTCCCTGATAGAAAAGTCTGTCCGAATCAAAAGGAGTCTACTGTAAGAATCCCAGGAACATTAAGGTCCCAAAGATCTAACGGTATGCGATAGGGAAGAACCACTTGTGAAGACTCCCTGCGAGGAAGTCTAGTTCAGCAAATGAGAAAAAACCTGACATGGTCAGTGCGGATCTCCCAAGGATCACTGGGGCCCTTCCTGCTTCCGAAAAGATCTCCAAAGTAGTGGAAGAGGGGTGAAGGAAACTGGTACCATGGAAGAACCAGAGAATGCACTGTGATGGCTTTTGGACCTGGAGGCAGAACCATGAACTTAGAGTACATTGGTGTTCAGTCTGGATGCCATCCGACCTACATCTGGAGTGCTCCAGAGAAGACGGATCTGATGGAAGACTTCCGGGTGAAGTTCCCACTCACATGAGGCGGGACCCTGACAGCGTCCGCCGCCCAGAGTTCTACACCTGAGATGTGTAGTGCTGAGATCACCAGATGATAGATCATGGCCCAACAGAGAATGTGAGGTACCTCGGCCATGACGCCTGACCGTGGGTACCTGCCTACCTGCCAGATGATTGACGTATGGCACAGACGTGGGATTGCCCGATTGAATCGGTTGGGGTGACCCGCCAGAAGGCAGTGGACCTGCTGTAGAAGTAACTGTACTTTCGGATCCCCAGAACAATGATCAGGAGGAGAGGACTGGCATCGGTAGTCACTAATAACCGGGAGAAAGGATCTCCCCAGGATGAGGAAGGAGGTCAGAGACTACCCTCTGAAAGCCTGATTGACCTGCAGAAAACGAGAGGAGCGAAGGAAACCACTTCCATTGTTGTCACCAATTTTCCTCAAAACACTACTAGCAAATCGAATGGAATGAGGGGATGAGTGAACAAGTGCACGAGCTTCCTGTTGAAGAGCCACGGCCTTGTCTCAAGGGAGAATCACCAAACTTCTGGAAGATTCCAGGATCATCCTCAAAAAGGATATCTGCTGGGCTGGAAATGAGGAAAAAACTTGTCTAAGTTTAGCTGCCAGCCCAGGAGAGAGAGGGTATTGCAAGAGATATAGACAAACTAGATTTGCTATCTGACAGTTGGTTGTATTTTTAATTGATGACCCATCGGATACTGGTAGGTATACCACAGGAGATTCTACCCGGTTAATATGCCAAGTTGCAGAATGCAAGGAGGAAAAACCGTCTCTTACTATCGCCGCTCTTTTTTAACTGTGCGGAGATAAAATGATGAACCCTCGATCCACCATCCTCTTAACAGGGAAGTGGAGAGGGATAGTCCGCCTTCTTGCTTCATCTGCTAAATAGTGGAGATGCAGAGGGGGTGTTCGTACGCCAAAAAAAAGGAGCCTCTGTACATCCACAGAGTTAAAGTCCCTGGGTGGACAGGGCTGGTTGTCCGGCATTAGGCCTGGCTGTAGAAGAGGATACATGGAGGCGACACTCCATGTGCTCGTCTATTGCTGGTGTGGGGAGATCGGGGTCCTTTAAAAGGACCCGACGCCCTTAAGAGAATCAGCCCAGGCATGGCATCTCATGTCTTAGGGAGGGAACACCCCGTGTGTTTGCATATTGGCTGAAAAAGGATACCGCGCTTGCAGAGGTTTCTGTCCAGTGGATCGCTTATCCGGACGCTACCTGTCCGGGTGAATGGTAAATGCTCTGCGAGGGAGTTTAGTTTCCTCATGAGGGACACTGCGTGATATAGAGTAGAACCGAAGCCCTCGTTAATCTACAGAGATTGGTTGATGATATAAATAGGCAAATTCATCCTTTTCTGAAGTTCTGGTGAGTCCAGAACCAAGGAAATATCCGATCCATATTCAGAGACTTGATCTCAGCAAATCATTGGTGAGGGATCAGGAAATGAAACTTCCGTTTTCTAGGCGCCTGTACGTTTCTAGAATACTTGTGGCCCCTGCTAGCTGACGGCTCACATGAAGGAAAGGGACATCTATATCGTTCCTGTGAGCACTCCGAGCCACAGAGGGTTCACGAAGGTATTCAATCTCTTGTCAGAGAATCCATGGGTTGCGGCAGTGACGAAACCCACTCAGGGAACTAGGTACTCTGGGATAAGCTAGGGCGGCGGAGGGCAACTGAGCTCATTTAGTGTGACCGGCTACAGATTGGTCATATGCCCTTAAGACCAGGGAATGCTGGTCATGTGCCTTTAAGACCAGGAATACTGGTCATGTGCCTTTAAGACCAGGGAATACTGGTCAAGTGCCTTTAAGAATGGGTAATACTGGTCATGTGCATTTAAGACCAGGGAATACTGGTCATGTGCATTTAAGACCAGGAATACTGGTCGTGTGCCTTTAAGACCAGGAATACTGGTCATGTGCCTTTAAGACCAGGGAATACTGGTCATGTGCCTTTAAGACCAGGGAATACTGGTCATGTGCCTTTAAGACCAGGGAATACTGGTCAAGTGCCTTTAAGAATGGGTAATACTGGTCATGTGCATTTAAGACCAGGGAATACTGGTCATGTGCATTTAAGACCGGGGAATACTGGTCATGTGGCAGGAAATACTGGTCATGTTAAGTACAGGGGGAAGATGCAGGGGAAGAGAGCAGTACTTCCTTACCCGGTTGCAGAGTCATTGTGCCCCTTTAATGCAAAACAATCGCGTGTGTGTGTGTGTGTGTGTGTGTGTGTCGGCAGAGTGGACCAAGATGGCCACCGGGAGTTGCAGAGGTGGTAAAGTCTCGCTGAGAGCGAGAGGTGCCAAATTGGGCGGCGGGGCCACAGACGTGATGTGGGCAGAGCCTCGTGATTTCCATGAATAGGCCCAAGCCAGGGCCTAAATTTCTGCAGCCGGCGTAAGCAATACCAGCCCCCCTTTTTTTACTTGATCCGTGCCTCCGGTGATCCCCGATTTTTGGTCTATTTCTTTCTCTTCTTTTTTGAAATGGTTCATATTATATAGACCTGGTTGGATCCCTTGGAATCTGTGGTGCCCCCTCTCTTTCTTATCAAGCCTTCAGTTTGTATGCGGCTGTCTGTTTTTCTCCCGCATTTTCTGGGCGTGGCACGCTGATAGTCTTCTATAACTGATTGACTTATTTTTTGGATAGATATTGTATATTATTGTAGCAATTTTTGGCATGGATCTGGCAGCTAGGGAAGCAGCATGGAATAGTCAAATGGGTAATATCTTTGAGGATACCCCCCTCAATGTGGCCATTAGTGGTAATGAGGATCTGGATTTTCATGGAGTATCTAGTGAATTAATTGGATTGCATAAGTCACTCACCAAAACATGGTGGAACATAAAAACGTTGGAGGAGTACAGAAAGGTGGGCCTGGTGCCCAGAGGACTTAGAGTCCAAATTTTTCCGGCCTGGGAAGCAGATGCCAACTTCCAAAATACGTGGGAGAACGGCTTATTGAAGTGCTCAAATATCCTCATAGAGATGCTTATTGAACATGATCGGGTAATTTTGTCTGCTATTAAAGAGAAAATAAAGACTAGTGAAATTAAGTTGGAAAAGTTTGACAAAAAAACCTTAGTTGAGCCATTTCAGGGCCAGCTGAAGGATATAATTGATAAATTTGAAAAAGACATTATAGGGGGTAAGAAGCAAAAATTTAAAAGAGATCAGTTGGATTTTAAAAATGGGCGAGCATATAGATGGACACATAAGGGCAACAAGAGAGGTACGAACCTCAATGTGCCAATGGATAAAAGTATAGCGAACCTTCATGAACTTACATCAAGCGATTTTTTATCGTCCGAACAAAGCGAGGCCGAAGGCATAACCGGAGGGGCCGAAGGAGGAGACACGGCCAAAAGAAAACGGAACAAGAACTACAGGGTGTGGTCCCCCAAATACAGACGGGAGACACGACAGAACAGGAAACGATAGATGTGCCCACAATGCCGGCTGGTCCAGTACAATCTGGTAAGCTCTCCATTATTAATTTGTCCTCCTATATTTTGTCTGATGTAGAGATCTCGGTATTGGAGAGGGGACTCTCCTTTTGCCCTACCAACATTATGGACAAATTTACTGTCATAAAGGATGTCTATCTCTTCTGCAGACAGTTGGCGTTCAAACTGCTATATCATCAACCATCCATTTTGGATGATTTACCCATGGGAGAGCGACAAGTTTTTAGGGACCTCTTGGACCTATTGGAGGAAAATGAAGGAGGACATCAAAAGAAGAAAAAGTTCCCTGGTAGGTTACCTTCACAGGCTACACCTTCCTTGTCTTTTTTTCCAGCCATCCAGAGCTTTTTTAATGCAGTATGTGATGAGATACAGGGCCTAAAACCAGACCCTAATAAAGGGAGAAATCTTAATAAGGCCGAAGAAAAAGCTATTGCGAAACTTGGTTCAAATCGAGACTTTGTCATCCGCGAGGCTGATAAAGGTGGTAACTTGGTTTTATGGCCTATTGAATTGTATCTGGATGAAGCTAGACGCCAACTGTCAGATTCCGATTGTTATCAGGTCCTTCCTTCGGACCCCTCTGATGTATTTAAAGCCAAATTGGATCGCCTTCTGGATTCGGCATTCACCATGAGTATTATAAACAAGCGCGAGAGAGATTTTATGACTAATCACCATCCGAGAGTACCAACCTTCTATCTACTTCCAAAGGTCCATAAATCCGTACAGACACCACCAGGTAGACCTATTGTGTCCGGGATAGGGGGACTTTTGGAGCGTCCTTGTACTTACATTGATTTTTTCTTACAGCCTCTTGTTGCCTCCTTGGACTCCTTCGTTAGGGATTCCACTTTTTTGATCCAACAGCTACAGGACCTGAGTGTTCCACCTGATGTGTACCTCGTCACACTGGACGTTGAGTCCCTATATACTTGCATACGGCATGATCTGGGGATTCAGGCGGTTGCCTTCTTTTTGGACCAGAACACAACAGGTGACAGGTTACATGATTCCTTTTTGCTTGATCTACTGTCATTTGTACTCGATAAAAACTATTTTGTGTTCGACCGGGTTTTCTATAGGCAAGCCAGAGGTACTGCGATGGGCGCACGTTGTGCGCCCTCGTACGCAAACCTCTTTTTGGGGTGGTGGGAGTCAACCAGGGTGTACTGTCTGGAGGCTTTTTCCATGTATGTCATCAAATGGTATCGTTATATTGATGATATCTTGTTTCTCTGGACAGGCACCCTGGAAGAATGTCATCAATTCATTATGACTCTGAACCAAAACCCCTGGAATATACGGCTGACCTCACACCTGTCACAGAGAGAAGTGGAATTCTTGGATCTCAAGCTTTACCCTAAGGATGGGTGCGTGTATACCACTCTGTATCGTAAACCGACGGCTACCAATAGCCTTTTACAATTTTCAAGTTTTCACCCACAGCATCTAAGAAAAGGGATTCCAAAAGGGCAATTTTATCGCATAAAACGAAATTGCAGTACCCAAGAAGATTTTCGGATGCACTCACAGGATCTTACCCACCGGTTCAAGGATAGAGGCTATCCAAAAAAGGTAATTGCACGTGCCTACACTGCAGCGAGAGATGCGGGCAGAGGGGATTTATTGCAGCCCCGTGTGAAGGGACCTTATAAACCTCTGGGTGTTATTACAACTTATAATAACCAGTGGCGGGAGGTTCGAGAGATACTCACTAAATATTGGGGGATTTTACGTAGCGAACCCAAACTTAAATCACACATCTCCACACAGCCAACCTTGATAGCCAGAAGACCAAAAAACCTTAAGGACTCTCTGAGCCATAGCCACTTTAAACGCCCAACAACTCGGCTAAACAGAGTGACTAAACTCGTTGGGACATTTCCATGTGGCAGCTGCAACATTTGCCCATTTATCAACAATGATGTGACTCTCATTCCATCCCCTTCTTCATTTCAGGTGGTGACAAAAACCTACTTCAACTGTAAAACACGGAATCTGATTTATGCTCTTATCTGTCCGTGTCCAAAAACGTATGTTGGTCAGACGACTCAAGTACTGAAAAAGAGAATACAGCAGCACTTCTCAAGCATCACCACAGCAAAGAAAGACTTGGAAAGGGGGAAAACCTTGTCCTCGGTGGCCTCGCATTATTTATCTGTACACAACTCCCAACATAGGGGAACACGAATTATGGGCCTGGAGTTGGTCCAATCAGACATCAGAGGGGGAGACATCACGTTGGAATTGCTAAGACGCGAGTCCAAATGGATCTTCAATTTGAACTGTAAAGCTCCGTTTGGCCTTAATGAGGACCTTTTATTTACAGGGTTCTATAAGCAATCCTGAAAGACTCGTTCATGCCCACTATTGGTGCGTTGCTTTGTTGCCTCTTTATGTCTAGGAACGCTTTATATGTTTCTGGTTTTGTTATCATCATTCATCACTTTTATATTTTGAACTAGGTCTTCTGTTTAGCAATAACTTGCAGTAGCCTAGGTAGAATTTGGATCTCTATGTGAACAGCACTACTAGGACTCTAATTTAATATAAGCACCTTTCGTACTAGTATCACTCCTGCTGGTTCTATATGTGATGTCTTTGTCAACAACACCAGACCGTATGCCCTTGACCTGCATGTCCAAATATCTTTTGATAATTGGTGCTTCTGCAGTGATTTTGTCTTTTTGTAGTAGTGCCACATTCCATCTGTGGCCCACTTTGAGTTTACATGGAATATGTATATATATATAATATTATTCTGCCCTTGAAAGAGGCTTTAGGTTGCTTTATTAAACCAGCAATTTTACATGTAAATATTTATTTTTGTCATGCTTTCCAGCCATTTTAAGTCTACCATTACTGGTTTGTAATGACGTATTTGGTGTTGACATACAGTGAGCATAGGTTTCCACGTGCCCCGGGCAATTTTGCCTGGAGCGTGATGGGAGCCCACATTTGCACCCTGATTAAGACTTTTGGGGTTGGACAAAGTGTAACTGGGGAATCCCAGCAATCCCATATAGGGCCAATGCTGGCTGAGTTATAGCATGACTTGAGTGTCTATGATATGATATTGCACATAAGGTATGGAGTCTTTAAGTCTTGTAATAGTCCTGATTGGGGCACTGGAAGAGCATGCTTTATACTACGTGCTCCATTCTAACAAAGTTATGGTTCTACCCGATGTGGCAATGTATGGGGCACTGGCAATGCACATTTTTTACACCTGTTTGCCCCCCTGCACGATGACACGCGTGGGGTTGGATGTCTGGGTATGTCCTAAATACTACAGGTGTGGCATCTATGCATCTATGCAGCTACATAACTGCTGCCTAGGTGCAATGGAATGTGACAGGTGAAGCCCCTGCACGCAGCTATGATAACTTACTTTGAATGTGCCGAGGCTTATCTAATGAGATATCGTTATCCTATACGAAACTATATGTTGCCTCACTGGTATTTGTATATCTGTAGGCTTACGGTGGTTCTGGGCACTTGCAATCCAATGCTCATAAGAGCCTGTAGTGCACCAACATGGGGCACAAAGACGCACATCAGCTCAAGTGTCCATGCGCTCATGACAACTCTGCCTGAGACCTGATGATGTGGTATGGGGGGAATGTTGCTGGGCCCCTCTGGCATCTTGATCTAAATGTGGCATTTGCTATGTACATTTTTGTGCCACTTTTCTGCTCCCCTGCGCGGTGGCACGCATGGGGTTAAAGGTGTCTGTCGGCACCCTGTATACAAAGTATGGTGATACACTACAGGCACAGAATTCTTGCTGCTTGGGTGCAATAACATGTAATGGATGGAGCTCATGTATGCAGCGAGCTCAATTTACTCTGTGGGGATACAATCTTGTGTGGTATCACAGGCCACCTCATAGTTATGCGCACCACTGTCCTTTTGCTATGTTTTTGTGCATTTAGAACTGAAACATTCATAAGTATTTGCAATACTCCACCAGGGGGCGCAGGGATGTACCAGCCCAAGCGTCTGTGCTCCCATTGCAACTGTGTTGGAGATCCGATGATGTGGGGTGGGCGGGGTGTTGCCAGGCACCCTTGACAACCTGGTGTGACCAGACAATACACAGGAGATAAGCCTGTGTGCGCAGGTGCTGGCAGCTCTCCCTGGACACTGGGGGAGGCACCTCCATGTTTCCTGACTACATGCTTCTCTGGTAAGCAGCACAGCTGCAGCTATTTCCTAAGTGATTAACTAGTATATTAGGACGCAGTACACTGACAGGAGTTACCCCTGACGAAGCCACTGAGTGTGGCGACACGCGTCGGGTCAGCGTACCCCCTGTCTCCACTCCCCAGGTGGTCCTGAGTGTGTCCAGCAGCCCTTGGCTCTATTTTACATGCCGTGATTGAGCTTTGGTCATCTAGCCCCAGAGGCTTTGGTAACTGTGTGCATGCCTCTTCAGCATGGGAGTCTCTGCAGCTTTGGCACATTGAGTCTCGTACTTACTCTGCTAATAGATTTATTAGTCTTTGAACCTGATTGTGCCCTCAGCTGGGCTGGTTATCTGCACCTCCATATGTATCTTTATTCATTTCTATGGCAATTGGGGTTCATGTCTAGATGACTCTTTTTTTTTTTTATGTGTTTGCACCATGGATACTGCCTTCACTATAACATGGTGCATCTAGGCATTGTGGATCTCCTTACAAGTCATTATGACATATGCTGAATGTGGTAGCTATATGACTATTTGTGTACTTGCCATTTAGCTCTCTTTTTCAATATATTTTTTGTATGATAAAATAAGGTGCTGTTCACATAGACATCACACTCGGTAATAGTTAGGATTTTCTTTATATTTGTCATCTATTGATACTGGGGAGTTGGTTCATACAGGGGGATGGCTCTATTTTGGGCCTAAGTGTACCATGTATAGGTCACATGGATCAGAGGTCCCCAACTCCAGTCCTCAAGGCCCACCAACAGGTCATGTTTTCAGGATTTCCTTTGCATTGCACAGGTGATGCAATTATTACCTGGGCAAGACTAAGGAAATCCTGAAAACATGACATGTTGGTGGGCCTTGAGGACTGGAGTTGGGGACCCCTGACATGGATGACCAATGTTTTAAATGTTTTTAATGTGTGCTCTATGTGGTTTTCTGTGTCCGTTTATACACTTTTGAATAAAATTTGCCCTTTTTTTACTTGATCCGTGCCTCCGGTGATCCCCGATTTTTGGTCTATTTCTTTCTCTTCTTTTTTGAAATGGTTCATATTATATAGACCTGGTTGGATCCCTTGGAATCTGTGGTGCCCCCTCTCTTTCTTATCAATACCAGCGTTGCTGAGGGAAGCGATCGCTCCCGTGCCAGGGAAGCGCCAGAAAAGGTGGGGTGAGCCGCCTTAGCACGCCATAGTGCGGGCACGGCTTCTGGGATGCGACCTACATATCGGCCGATGCCGGGGGCTAAATTTTTGCAGCCGGCCGGAGCGTTACCTCAGGGAGGTGGGCCACAGGGAAGCCATGGCTGAGGCTGCCTGTCAGCATGTGAATATCCCACTGCAGAGGCCCATCACTGATTCACTTACCATCGGTGCGCATCCCGGCATGGAGCCGCCGCGATGACTGGGCTTCAGCGCCGTGGAAAGCGCGCGCACTCTACTGTTCTGCTGCAGGTGCAGGGATAGAGGGATAAACCTCAATCCACCATCCCTTTGTTAGGGAGGTGGAGAGGAACCATCCGCCTCCTTGTGCCATCCGCTCTAACAGTGGTGGAACAGTGGGGGCTGCTCGGACACCATAGAGAGGGGCCTCTGTTCAGCCCTCGGGTGGACAGGGCCAGTAGTCCGGCTATAGGCCTGGCTCCAGGGGAGGATACATGGAAGCGACACTCCATGTGGTCGCCTGCTGCTGGTGTGGGGAGATCGGGAACGTGAAAGAACCGTCGCCCCTGAAGTGAGCTCAGGCATGGCTTCCCACGTCGCAGGAAAGGGTACAGGGAGGCAACACTCTGCGTTCTCGCCTGTTGATCGGGGGACATCAGAACCTTGAAAGGATCTGTCGCCACCTTCACTCCGTTAATTAAAAATAAAAATTTACAGAAAAGTAAAAAATAAAATAAAAATGTTGGGGTCTGAACCAGACCCAAGTGCCTAATACAGACACTAAGTAAGAACTGGTTAGCTGAGAGCCAGCAGGAGGGTGTATACTGCAGGGGAGGAGCGAACTTTCTTTGTATCACTTAGTGTCCTCCTAGTGGCAGCAGCATACACCACGGTCTGTGTCCCCCAATGAGGCGTAGGGAGAAATAGGTGAGCGATATAAACTAAGTGAACAACTATCTTAGGTACAATTTGACCACTATTACGGTATATAAAATAGGGATTTTGGTGTACTCACCATAAAATCCTTTTCTCCGACCCATTCATTGGGGGACACAGACGGTGGGTGTATGCTGCTGCCACTAGGAGGCTGACACTAAGTGATACAAAAAAGTTAGCTCCTCCCCTGCAGCATACGCCCTCCTGCTGGCTCTCAGCTAACCAGTTTGGTGCAAAAGCAGTAGGAGACCAATAATAACATATGAGAGTATAGTATATCAAATTATATATGAGATTATAGCATGTAAAATATATATATATATATATATATATATATATATATATATATATATATATATATATATATATATATATATATATATATATATATATATATATATATATATATAAGCATAGTATGTGAAATTATATATGATAACAGGGCGGGAGCGGTGTCCCCCAATGAATGGCTCGGAGAAAAGGATTTTACGGTGAGTACACAAAAATCCGTATTTCTCCTTCACCTCATTGGGGACACAGACCGTGGGACGTCCCAAAGCAGTCCCTGGGCAGGAATAACATCAGAACAAAACCTATGTAACGCTACTTACAAGTGAGCCACCGCGGCTTGCAGAGTCCGCCTGCCCAGACTCACGTCTGCGGAGGACTGGGAATTATGGTGCTTCAAGGGTACATGCGGGCTGGATGAACCCGCAAAGTTGACAGATGCGCTTTGCTGGCGCCTGGTGTCTAGAAACCCAAGGAACCTCGATCGATCGAGTGGAGTGAAAATAGGCTGACGTCTAATACGGAAGGATGTCTGGATTTGTAAAGAATCCACCAGACTAACATGGCCGAAGACACAGCTAAGCCCTTCCTGAAAAACGCCAGGAAGCCCAAATGAGGTGTCCATCCTCTCGAAGGACGCCGTCCTCGACACATACTTGCACAAGGCCCTCACATTGTCCAGGGAGTGGGGCACCCATTCCTTTTTGTGCACTGGAGCTGAAAGAGAAGAAGGAAGAAAGATGCCCTCGTAACAGTGGAAGTACGATACCCCCTTGGAAACAAGGAATGAGGACGGGCTGAGGACAACCTTGCCTTGATGGAAATAAGGAAAAAAGATCTGAAGGAACAGAGTCGCCAGCTCCGAAGACTCGTCTGAATTGACCTGGACAATGCGGATGTCCAGGATCACTGGGGTCTTCCTGTTTCCTAAAGACCCACAGAACTAGAGGGAACGGCGTGAAGGAGCTGGCATCACAGAAGAACCAGAGCATGCACTACGATGGCTTGGGTCTCTAAGCTGAATCATAAACTCGAGTACATTGGCATTCAGGCTGGACGCCATCCGATCTACATCTGGAGTGCTCCAATGAAGGCAGATATGTTGGGAGACTTCCGGATGAATTTCCCACTCACTTGAGGCGAGACTCTGGCTGCTGTGGAGAAGCTGCCACCCAGAGCTGTACTCCTGGAATGAGTACTGCCGAGATCACCGCATGATAGATCTCGGCCCATCAGAGAGGGTGAGATACATAGGTCAAGGTGTCTGACCGCGGGTACCTGCTAGATAAAAGACGTATTGCACAGCCGTGATGATATCCAACTAAATTTGGATGGGGAGACCTGCCAGAGAGCATTGGGCCTGCTGTAGGCGCAGAGGTACCGTTGGGATCCCCAGAAAAAAACTGATCGGGAGACTGGATTCCCGAAATAACCAGAGCCCTTGAGCTGGGACGCTCCGTAGTACAGCAACCATTGAACCCGAAGAAGGGATCTCCCCCGGATGAGAAATACGCTCAAAGATTACCCGTTGGAAACCTGTTTGACCTGTAGAAAAAAGCAAGCGGAGCAAAGAGAACTGCCTCCATTGCTATTATTCTATCCAAGGCTACTCAGCAAATCGGATGGAATGAGGGCAGGTATGGGCCGGGGCTGAAATTCAGCCCTGTCTTGAGGACCCGCTTCTTTAAACGACGTAGCAGAAGAGATAGCCCACGACCACACAGGCCGTTCTGGCATTTGCCAGAATTGCCGGATGGCCATTCCGGCACGGAATTAGGGGATGAGTGACCAAGTGAGGGGGCACCCTGTTGAAGGACCACGGCCTTGTTTCAAGGGAGGATTCCAACCCTATGGAGGTGTCCTGGATCGTCCTTAAAAAGGGTATCTGCTGGGCTGGAAACGAAGAAGACCAGTCTAAGTCTATCCGCCAGCCCGGGTGAGGAAGGGTATCGTAAGGTATATAGACGACTCAGCGTAATCCTGGAAGGACGGCTGGAAGTCGACCAGATAGGAGAGGACGGCCACGCACCCAGAGTGTCAGAAGGGCATGACAGCAGCCATGATAATGGCGAACACTTTGGGAGCAGTAGCAAAGCCGAAGGGCAAGGTCGTAACTTGGGAAGGTAAGCTTCCCGAATGTCGATGGATGCCAGAAAAAAAACTCTAGCTTTTCCTTTTTAAGTGATGGCCGAGTGGGGGAACTCCATCCAAGGGAGGATGACCTTTTGAAAGCTTGTTAGAAGTTAGGGCTCCAGGATCGGTGTTACATTTCGGTCCTCTTTTTGGAACCAAGATCCCTCAGATCTAGACTGTCCTGGACAACCCTTCCACTGTTGGTTGGATCTATAGGACCCTGCTATCCTTTGTGCCCACGTGGGGAACACTCCCAACTACTCACCGAATAAGTGACCACTCTGTAAGGCAGTCATGACAGAGTTTTTTTTTTTAAAGCTGAATGAAATAGGATTTGCTGCAGACTCAAAGAGGCGTGCACCAGAAAGCCTCCCGCTCAAGAGATTTGAATGGCCCGCTGTACTGTCTCTGGAGGAGAGATAATTGATGTGAAACAAACAAATATAGACCAACACTGGAACCATCAGTAACAAAAAACTTCATAGACCAAGCACCCTATGGTGAGGTGTATAGCATATTTTGCATAGGACACTCCTATGTGTTGCGGACACTACTCCAATCTTTCTGTATATGAAAGCAGCTAAGGTGTCCGACCAGTAGACCGTTGGTCTGGTAACCCGTGTGGGCTAAGGAAGGGTAAAGCGCTGAACTCGATGCCGCGAGACGGAACGAGTCATTGACTGACTGTCCATGGTATTATTAAAAGATGATCCATCGGGCAGGAATACTGGTAGGTGCTAGGTAGCGAAGTGCACGGTTGCATCTGCCTGGTGAGGAAAAAGAACCCATCTTTGAGTTGCTGCCGTCTTTGAACGTGCAGAGGTAAAAGGATGAACTCTCAATCAACCAGCCTCTTAACAGAGAGGTGGAGAGGAATCGTCCGCCTCCTCGCATCATCCGTTAAATAGTGGCGATGCAGACGGGAACTGCTCGGACGTTAAAAAGGCATCTGTACATCTACGGGGATCAAGTCCCCTGGAGGGCCGGGATGACATAAGGCCCGGTGGTAGCAGAGTATACATAGAGGGTACACTCCATGTGCTCATTTGATGATGACATGAGGAGATCGGTGTCCTTTGAAGGACCCGTCGCCCAGAGTATACGTGAGGCGGCCACTCCATGTGCTCATTTGATGATGACATGAGGAGATCGGAATCCTTTGAAGGCCCCGTCGCCGCAAGTATACGTGAAGGCGATAGTCCATGTGCTCATTTGATGCTGGTGTGAGGAGATCGGTGTCCTTTGAAGGACCTGTCGCCCAGAGTATACGTGGAGACAACACACCATGTGCTCATTTGATGCTGGTGTGAGGAGATCGGTGTCCTTTGAAGGACCCGTCGCCCTTAAAAAAACAGTTAAACCAGGCAAGGCATCTCATGATGCCTGAAGAAGAGTCTATTTCTAGAGCAAGTCCATTTGTGATTATTCGTGGTGTTTACCACTGCGCTACCATGGTGCTCGCCAGTGAGTCGCTTATCCGGATGCTCGCTGTCCAGGAAAATTGCAAATGCACTCCTAAGGCTTCCCGTTTTTGAGGGACCCTGTGTGCTCTAGAGGAAGACCTTGTCAATTTACAGAGATTGTGGCCTAAATGGGCGAATCGATCCTGTTCAGAGGCTCTGGCGAGTCCAGATCCAAGTCGATGTCTGAATCATATGCGGAGTCTTGTTCCGTTTCTAGAATACATGAGGCCTCTGCTAGCCTAAAGCTCCCATGTAGGGGAGGATCTAAGTATATTGGTCTTGCAAGCACTTCAAACCAGAGGGTTCAATCTCTTGTCAGAGAAGCCATGGATTACGCCAGATGCAAAGCCCCTTGGGGGGAAACTAGGTACTCTGGGAAAATCTGGGATCGGCGGCAGAGGAGGGCTCCTGATTTGAGCTAAGTACTCTGTTAAAGGCGACCGGTTTATGGCTGGTCATGACTTTAAGAGCAGAGAAAACTGGTCATGTGTCTCTTTAAACTTGGGAACCTTGAAAACCAGGGAATGCTGGTCATGTGTCTTTAAGGCCAGGGAAAACTGGACATGTACCTATAAGCCCAGCCACTATTGGACATGCGCCTTTAAGACCAGGGGATGCGGTCATGTACCCTTAAGACCAGGAAATGCAGGACGACCTTTAAGATCAGAGATTGTAGGTCGCAAGCATTAAACAAACAGGGAACGCTAGTCCCTTTATGCTGCCGTGCGTGCGGGGAAGGGGTGCGGAGGGAGGAATTGCTGTCTCCTTACCTGGATTCTGAGTCCCCCTTCTGGAATAGCGCTTGCTTCAGTGCTGAATACCGCGGGTGCGTGCAGCAGCCACTTCCGGATGAGCTTGTGTCCGGAAATGGCAGGAAGAAGAAGATGGCCGCCGAGAATAGAGTTCTCGTCCTGAATGAGAGGCGCCTGAAAAGGGAGGCGGAGCCTGAAGCGCTGCCTGGCAGGGGGCGGAGTTCCGGGTTGCGGCCTACACAAACCTGAAGCCGGGGGCTAAATTTTGAAGCCAGACGGCGCCGAACAAGGGAAAACGAGGAGTAAAGCCGCCGGTTGTGCAGAGCCCTCCAACCGCCCCGGCACTTACCCCAGTATGCAGCCTTGTTCAGCAGGTCACAAAGTAGAAAGAGATCCTTTGCTGTTGCTGCTGTTTGGACGGTGCAGGGATAAGAAAAGTCCTCAATCCATTGTCCCTTTGGAGGTGGAGAGGAACCGTCCGCCTCCTTGTACCATCCTATTTTCGTGGTGGTGCAGTGGGGGCTGCTCGGACGCCACGCTGGAAAGTGCCTCTGAACAGCCGAGGGTAAAACCTGGTGGGCAGGGCTGAATGTCCGGCAATAGACCTGGCTGTAGAAGAGGATACTGGAGGTGACACTCCAGTGCTCGTCTGATAAGGAAGGGGTGAGATCGGTGCCCTTGAAGGGGCCCGTCGCCCCTAGAATCAGCTCAGGCAGTGGCTTCCCACGTCGCAGGAGAGGATAAGGAGAGGTAACACTCCCGTGCTCGCCTGTTGTTGGTTCGGGGAGATCGGAACATGAAAGAATCCGTTGCCCCATTCGTCAGTTGTAAAGTAAAAAGAGTTTTTGGGGTCTGAATGGCAGACCAGTCCGTGTGCCTCCTACGGACACTAAGCAAGAACTGGTTAGCTGAGAGCCACAGGAGGGTGTATACTGCAGAGGAGAAGCGAACTTTTTTGTATCACTTAGTGTCAGCCTCCTAGTGGCAGCAGCATACACCCACGGTCTGTGTCCCCCAATGAGGCGAAGGAGAAAAGGGAATTGTCAAGTTTGGAAGTTATCTCCTACCTATGGGATAGATATTGAGCTCACGATCACTGGGGGACTGACTGCTGTAACCCCCACCGGTCCCAAGAATTGGGACTATGAAGAGCCCCATGTGAGAGGAGTGGTGGTCAATCATGTACACTGCCGCCTCGTTCATTATTATGGGAGTGCCAAAGACCAGCTGAGCGCAGTTCTTGGGCATCTCCAGCACTCCCATTAGGAAAGAATGGAGTGGAGTGCTCAAACACCGCTCCATGCACACAAAGCTCTTCAGAGCCCCAGTTTTTGAGATCAGTGAGGGTCCCAGTGGTCGGACCCCTAGCAAACAGGAAGTTCTCCCCGAACCCATGGATAGGAGATAACTTCCAAAATATAAAATATCCATTTAAATCCTATTTGATTGTGGGGATCAGACGACAGGACCAGTGGTGAAATTAGTTTTCAAGTTTTGCCTTACCTGCATTCCATCCCAAACAAATATATCACACCCATTATGTACGCCAACACTCACAAGATCCTGCTCAGCATCTAAAAAAGCCCAAAACATATAAACACAAGGAATAAGGTTTACTTATAACAACAAATGCAAAGTCTTAACATGTGAATGGAGGCTGGACATAGGAATCAGAAGAAAAATCCAGAGAATTGGGAAAATAAACTTGTTGTCTCCAAAAAAAAATGGGTGCAATAAAGCAACCTAGAGACATGGTGGCCATCATTTCATATAACATTTGGCATGGTGAAGAATAATACCGCCAATAATACCGATGATATATTATCAGCTTTTCACATTGTATTTTATCTTAATTACCTACCGCATAGATCCTGGAAGACATGTAACCCTGCCGGCAGAAGTTTCGCAATGCTCAGAACATGTCCTTCTACAGATGGATCCACAAGCTTTAACAAATGCGAAGACAGGTGTTAAAAAAAAAAACATTGAATAGAGAGAGTAACACACTTAATTCTCATCATTATAAGGGAGACCTGCTTTTTATAATTATACAATTAATTTATAATGAATTTCTTAGGAGTCAGAAATTTACAATGTGCTGTAAAATGCAAGTGAAAAATGGTGTCGATTAGACGGCAGAACAAAGTACATTATATTCAGCTTGAAATGTATTCCAACTTGCTATATTTCACTTACATTAATGCAAGTCCATGTTCATATCTGCATGTTCCTCATGGGTTTTGAATAGGTTTCTCTGGGGCCGATTCATTAAAGGGCCACTGTCACCCCCTCCAGCCGTTATAAACTAAAAGAGCCACCTTGTGCAGCAGTAATGCTGCATTCTAACAAGGTGGCTCTTTTAGTTTTTGTTTCTGTTATTCCCACAATAAAGGTATTTATAATTCTGCTGAAATACCTATCTTTGTCCATGGAGGCGGGTCTGAAGCCTCCTCTTAGAAGCGCCCAACTGCCGTCACTCATCTCTTGTGTAGATTTTCGCCGCCCCCTCAGCACTGTTATTGTGTGAATTCCGGCGCCTGCGCTCTGCTCTTCTGCCTTGCGCAGGCGCATAGAGCATTTGCCGTCCTAGCGCTGGTGCCGGGTTCCGTTCTGCGCCTCTGCGGGCAGTGCAGCCACCCTGTTACTGAATCCCCGCCCCGCACTGTGTTATGCATTATGCACAGTGCGGGGCTGGGATTCCTGGGCATGCGCACTGCGCTTCTCAGACGCTCCCCAAGTCCCCCGCCTTTCAGCGTTGCCGGAATATACAGGTATCCTTGCCGGCGTTTCGAACAGCCACACAGAACAACGCTGGAAGGCGGGGGACCTGTGGAGTGTCTGACAAGCGCAGTGCGCATGCCCAGGAATCCCAGCCCCGCACTGTGCATACTGCATAACACAGTGCGGGGCGGGGATTCAGTAACAGGCTGGCCGCACTGACCGCACAGGCGCAGAAAGGAACCTGGCACCAGCGCTCGGACGGATAATGCTCTATGCGCCTGCGCAAGGCAGAAGAGCAGATCGCAGGCGCCGGAATTCACACAATAACAGCGCTGAGGGGGCGGCGAAAATCTACATAAGAGATGACTGACGGCAGTTGGGCGCTTCTAAGAGGAGGCTTCAGACCCGCCTCCATGGACAAAGACAGGTATTTCAGCAGAATTATAAATACCTTTATTGTGGGAATAACAGAAACAAAAACTAAAAGAGCCACCTTGTTAGAATGCAGCATTACTGCTGCACAAGGTGGCTCTTTTAGTTTATAACGGCTGGAGGGGGTGACAGTGGCCCTTTAAGGTTGATGCTCTATATACCAGTCTTAATGAAGGGCTCGCTAGAGTATGATGCACCATATTCAATGAGGTGCACGCCATGTAATGAATTCAGCGCATCTTCTCTGTGACTGGAGTAAGAAACGCCAGTGCTTTTGCTAAACCTGATAGGCGGGTGTAGCCACGCCCCATCCTGTTCTGGCTCCTCCCTAGCAGAGCCGCTTTCGTGTGAAAGCGGAAAAAGTCACAACATTTTTGCACAACTCCTGGTTGCGCAATATTTTTGTGACTTTTCAAAGCATTTTAAGGTATGCTAGTGCATATGGGTAATTTTCTACACGGATCATCGGGAAAAAAAAAAGGCAGAATGCATTAGTCTTGTCCAATTTAAAGACCACAATAGAGATCCACAAAGGAAAAAAAGATGGAAGGAAGAAGAAAGAATTTCAAAATGTTGAACACACACAATTCAACCAACATATACAGATAAGTAATAAGTAGTGATGAGCGAATATACTCGTTACTCGAGATTTCTTGAGCACGCTCGGGTGACCTCCGAGTATTTTTTAGTGCTCGGAGATTTAGTTTTTATTTCCGCAGCTGAATGATTTACATCTGTTAGCCAGCATAAGTACATGTGGGGATTCCTTAGCAACCAGGCAACCCCCACATGTACTTATGCTGGCTAACAGATGTAAATCATTCAGCTGCGGCAAGAAAAACTAAATCTCTGAGCACTAAAAAATACTCGGAGGACGCCCGAGCATGCTCGAGAAATCTCGAGTAACGAGTGTATTCGCTCATCACTAGTAATAAGCAATAATGATATAACCTGGAAAATAGTTTGCCTCAAGCCTTCTACATTTCCCCGGCGGTCCACGCTGATTTCAAGGGTACTGTCTCCTATGGAAGTCACTGGATGTAGAGCACCATTATCCAAGCGGTAGCAGGATGATAAGTGGAGGCGCAGGCTCACGGAATAGTCTTTCCTGTCAGACTCTAATCTAAATGGACACAAATATTATCAAATACACTTATCACTTTGCCGCCAATTCATCAAGCATTTTCTGACAGGTTTTAAGTGGTAAAAAGTCATAATGTTTTTGAACATCATGTACAAAATGATGGCAAGACTAAAGGATAGGCCATTGAAGGGAATCTGTCAGCAGGCTGAGATCGTGTTTCCAGAGATATGTCACTTATTAGACTTTGTGCTGTAGTTTAAGTACAATCAGTGTTTTATCAGCAGTAGATTATTATTGCCTGACTAGATCTCACGTGCAAGGCAGTCCAGCTAATCAGTGTAATCCCACCCCCACTACTGATTGGCAGCTTACTAATAATGTACAACAGAAGCTGCCAATCATGGGTGTGGGCAGGGTTATGCACAGCTCAGTGTTCTGACCACTGCTAAATCTATAACAGAAAAAAACATGGATTCTATCAAAAGTGCATCAAGCAGCTAGTAAGTGACACATTGCTGGAATTGGGGTCTCTGCCTCTACAACATGCTGCAAAAACGTGCTAACAGATTCCCTTTAAAATTAGACTGATGGGTCCCTGACCTTCAACACCATTGCCAGTCAGCTCTTTGAAGGGGCCGCAGCACTTACAGCTACAAGCAGTTCGTCCCACTCAAGTGAACGAGACAGAGCAGTAATAACGGCCATAGCATCTACTAACATGTTTGGAGCTGTGCCTGCTGAACGATTAAGGGAGAGCGATGCTCACTGGTGCCGCAATATGGCGACTGTCAGGAGTGCAAGGAGTCATATCCTCCCAAATCTAATTCTGATGGCCAAACCTATCATAAGTGATGTCAATCTCCTGTAAATACTGAATGAAGAAACAACAGTCATGCCCGACCATGCTGCTCCATTCGTGCCTGACCCTTCAGTCCTGCGGTCTGTGTCATGGACTACATTTTTCACAATCCAGAAATTGAACGATGAATGTTAGGCCTTATGTGCTAACTGCTCAAAACACGAGAGCCTGTATTAAAACTAAAATCTTCCATCCTGATGGTGGGCACTTCGATTGTATCATGTACTGTAGATAATCTGAGTAAGAATACGCAAAAAACACCACCCTAGTGCAGATGATGCACTGACTTTAAAGGGGATGGTCACTTTATCATCTTTGGTAAAGAGAAGGGGGCTGGCTTAGCTGAGGAACTGCCAGATCGCCCCCTTTAAAAAAAAACATCACAAACACAATGGAGGAGATCAATGCAGATGGGGAGTTCCTGAACCCAGTGAAGGGCGCTAAAATATCAACATTGGGGTACTGTCCTTCATTAAAGTATATCAGTAAGTTTCATTGATTTTTTTTTCTTAAAAAAAAGTTGTTTTAACGCACTTCATGTAGCTGGAGAAACCTTTAATCTATTCATCTATAAATATGTCTGCACATAAATGGAGATGGAGAGATAATCAATAGGACACAAGTGAAGAGAAATGGAGAACTGGAAACATGAACTTGCCTTTTCTGCTGCAGCTCCTCATTAGCTTGATCCATCTGGGACAGAAGGTGGTCTGGCACTCCGTACCGAGCATTGCCTTTAGCTAGAAAGAAATGCATATTTTCTATTACATATACTATTGCAGCACGATATGACACTATGTGAGAGGACGAGTGACATGTTACACAGGGTATTACCCTTCTGTGGTCTCTTCAGTTGGCTCCTGCGGTAGAAGAGCATATACGCACTCTCTTTCCCCTGGAACTGTTTTTCAATGTCCTTTTCCTGGATGCCCTGTACTGACGAGTCATTGAAGTCGAACCAGTGACTGGAACTTCTTTGTGCAGAGACCGTTTTCCCTACATTACTTGGCTTACAACATTGTGGATCAGCGCCATTTACCGAATGTGCCAAGCCAACAAGGGAACCGTCTGAGCTCAAGTGAAAAACCGAGGCATGGTTCTGCAGGAACTAGAAATAAGAGCGCAAACAAAACACTTGAAAATCTGGAAAATTACATTTCATGGAACTGGCCTAGCCGAGCTTTTCTTTTAAAGGGATTGATTCAACAATTTTGCAGAAAATCTAGGATTATCTCCAAAGTATTTTATGCCAGCGACCCACCTCCATGGCAGTGAAAAGTGACTATGCATTTGTCATACATAGTCACCCTACCTGGTGCCCTGGATGTGCCTCGACCAGGTGAGACCGGCATTTTGGGCAATATCAGTGACAATGGGAGCAGTGGTAAATCTGAACCATTCCTCCACACAAGAGGAAAGTCCAGACTCCCCACTGCATTCACCACGGAACTGCCACAGCCATCTTAGACGATGTTGGACCAGAATACATGGCACACATATAGTCACTTTTCAGTGCAGGGGTGGAGGTTCACTTTACAATACCTTCTAGCTTTTCACTAAATTATTGTAAAGAACAATTTTTTTAAATAGGGCAATGTAAAAAGCATTATATGTAAGGGTGGGTACACATTGCTCAATATAATAATGCTGGGTTCACACGTCCATGATATACGGTCCATGCTCAGTTCGCAGTACCAGGTCCTGCCGGCGGGTCTCCTAACCTAGACTTACGTAACTGTCTCAGGTGACACCAGCGGTGGGTCGAGTATTGCAATCAAAGCACAGAACAGATGTCAAGGACATGATAACCCGGTCCAACATGTTAAATTCATTTCAATTTCAGTAATTAGAATAAACTGGAAAAATCCACCCTAAGCAGTTAGTGTCCCACATATACTGCCAAATACTCTAATAGTGTGTTTTGGCTTTGTATGGCAATTTAGAAGTCTCCATACATAGGAATGCTAAAGAGCAACTTTATTCCCAAAACATACTCTTCCCAATCACCATTGGAGGCATCTATCCCATTCAGAAAACCTGTATCAACAAGTCTAGTGCTTACCTGCAATGTCATGTGGGAATAAACCATTACTTAATTACTGCGGTCTAAAAAGGGTTTTAGAAAACCCATGCCTCCGACTGCAGTTTGCTTTAAAAAAAAAAGCAAACTGTGCTTCAATGAACCTCCTGGGATCCAGCACGGAGTCTCCGCCGCTGCTCCCGATGTCTGTTATTGTGCGCAGCGTTGACATCACGTTGACAGTGTTGCAGCCAATAACAAAGTTCAACGGTCGCGCCATTAAATCGGGCAGCTCAGTTATTGCCAGGACCCGGGAAGGGCGAATAAAGCACCATAATATTTTTTTTTCATTTTCTTAAAACTGTGCTGGCCAGAGAGGGGTTTTCTGAAACCGGAAAACCCTTTTGAGTACTCCTACAAGTCTAAATCAATGGTCTATGGTCGAAGGACCTTGGAGGTTACAGAATCCACAAAACTAGGAGGCTCACTATTCCTTATGTACTTTGATATATGAAGCACTTTGGTAGCCAGGCAGGAAGAAATATTGAGTATAGGGTTGGTATAACTATAATTATACAGATATAGACTGATGTATCTAACCTACCAATAGTCTGGATCCCTACACCATGACTATTCATTGCTTGTACCTTACGGAGGACTCCATGCTGCTTCCTATAAGCCTTATTCCAGGAAGATCCGGTGTGCTCCAGTAACTTTTGACTCAGTTGATCCATAGGGATCATTTTATCAACCCCAGCCTAAGAAAAAGAAAGACAATATGTTCTGCTTTGATTTTTTGGAAAGGTTTGTAAGGGGAAACACAATATTTCCATCAACATAAAAAAACCTAACAGCACTGATACATGCAAACTGCTCATTAGGGTTCTAACTTTTAGATTGACATAAAAATAAAGTGTCAAAACAACAGCATATCAAAGGGGATAGAAATATGCACTCATGTGCACTTGATGAGATATCACTTACTGTGCATATTATTTATTTTTAGGGCACCATTGATTCCATGATGATATACAATACAGGGGGTCATTATGGGTGTAAGCGTTCTTGAATATGTGGGTTTCCAAGTTCCATATGAAAGTTCTGATTGTGTTGGATAACACGGGTCAGCAAAAAATAAAATTTCAAGAGCGGTTTTGGTTATTCCACCTAATCTTTATGTTTTTTGGTGCGCTGAATCCGAAAATGACAATTTTTTCCTGACAATTTAGGTAACTATGTTAAATAAGGCAATACAGCGAAATAAATGAAAATAGACTTATAAAATTAATTTGATCTGACACATTTTTCATGAAAAACATTTTTGAACTGAAATAAGCTCACTAAGGGTACCGTCACACAGTGCAATTTTGATCGCTACGACGGCACGATTCGTGACGTTCGAGCGATATAGTTACGAGATCGCAATGTCTGACACGCTCCTGCGATCAGGGACCCCGCTGAGAATCGTACGTCGTAGCAGATCGTTTGAAACTTTCTTTCGTCGTCTAGTGTCCCGCTGTGGCGGCATGATTGCATGGTGTAACATATATCGTATACGATGTGCGCATAGTAACCAACGGCTTCTACATCGCACATACGTCATGAAATTATCGCTCCAGCGTCGTACATTGCAAAGTGTGACAGCAGTCTACGACGCTGGAGCGATATTGTTACGACGCTGGAGCGTCACGGATCGTACCGTCGTAGCGATGAAAATTGCACTGTGTGACGGTACCCTAACACTCACTAAAATCGTTTTTTCCCCCCTGTGATGCTCCTCTTGGTACATTTACGCTTGTGAGTAGCATCTGGAATGTCTCTCTGAAGCATTCAACAGTTGTCTGATATTATAGTAATGCTCTATCATGGTATTGACAAACTCTTTATCAGCTATAAGCCTTCTAACGTCTGTTCCGACGAACACACCTTCCTTCAATTTTGCCTCCGAGAGGCTTGGAAACTTGAAAACCAAGTATTTGAAGCATTCCCCATCTCTTGGAAGTGATTTTTTACGAATTGCTTCATCAACTGCAATTTTATGTGGAGAGGAGATAGAAGAACTTAATAGGGAGGTAGCAAAGTTTCTCGGAGGACATTTTTTTCACAGATTGAGCACCCTTGGCTGCCAACTCTTCTTGGTCCAGAGGTTTTTGTCAGTCTCGACTGTCCCACAGACACAGAAAATAAGGGTATTTGGTATACCCAGCTTGTTGCTCGAGCAGCATGCACAAGACCTTCAAAACCCCACACACTTGCCAACTGTGGTCTTGATATTTAAGTTTACGAAGAACCAATTCTAAGTACTCTTAGGTTTCCTTCAAGTGTACGGAATGACCTATAGAGATGGAAGCGTGAAAAACGCCGTTGTGGAGTAAAACTGCTTTGAGACTTCTTTTTGAAGAATCTATAAAAAAGATACCATTGCGCTGAATCATACTGGATTTTGAATTGACCCATCAAAATCTTTGACATCGATTCAATAAACCAATTTGTCTTCCTGGGCATAGTAAGGAATGAACTCCTTTTCCCAATGTCTGAACCATGAAAAAGACACTCCTGTTAACATTAAATTCCTGCTTTTGAGCCTTGATCCGAGTAACTCAGCGGCATCTTTGGGGAGATTCAAGTCTCTTACTAAATCCTGTGTCTCCTCCTGGGGAAAAAAAAATGTTGGTCTTTTATCATCTTCGAAGTCAGAACTTGATTCGTCATCTGGTTCAGGTATGATTTGACTGTCATCGGAGCTAGATATCTCTTCCAAGGTAGCGGGGGCCTTGGGTACTGGTATACCTGTGCAGAAGATGTGGCAAGTCCTGACATTTAGGATTTTTTCAATATTTTTTTCTTTATGAAAACACCAACATAAATGGAAATTATATGAAAATAGGGATTTTTGTGTACTCACCATAAAATCCTTTTCTCCGAGCCATTCATTGGGGGACACAGACCTTGGGGTGTATGCTGATACCACTAGGAGGCTGACACTAAGTGATACAAAGAAAGATAGCTCCTCCCCTGCAGTATACACCCTCCTGCTGGCTCTCAGCTAACCAGTTCGGTGCAAAAGCAGGAGGAGATCAATAACAACATATGAGCGTATAGCATGTCACATTATATATGAGAGTATAGCATGTCAAATTATAAAACAAGCACAAGCTAATAACGGGGTGGGAGCTGTGTCCCCCAATGAATAGCTCGGAGAAAAGGATTTTACGGTGAGTACACAAAAATCCCTATTTCTCCATCGCCTCATTGGGGGACACAGACCGTGGGACGTCCAAAAGCAGTCCCTGGGAGGGGACAACATCAGATCAGGCCCTGTGTAACCGCTACTTACAAGTGCGCCACAGTGGCCTGCAGAGTCCGCCTGCCCAGACTCACATCTGTGGAAGTCTGGGAATGATACTGCTTCAAGAATGCATGTGAACTGGACGAACCTGCAAGCTTGCAGGCGTGCTTTGCCGACGCCTGGTGCCTAGAACCCAAGAAACCTCGATAGACAGGAAGATAGGCTGACATCTAACACGCAAGGACTCCTGGATGGTGTAACGAATCCACCAGGCTAACATGGCCGATGAAACGGCTAAACCCTTCCTGTAACCGTCAGGAAGCCTTCTTCTTACCGTCAGGAAGCCCAAATAAAGCATCCAACCTTTGGAAGGACGCTGTCCTCGAGACGTACCTACTCAGAGCACTAACTTCGCCCAGAATATGGGGAACCTATTCCGTTTTGTGGACTGGTGCGGAAAGAGATGAGGGAAGAATAATGTTCTCGTAACAGTGGGAATACAATACCCCCTTTGTAACAAGGGACTGGGATGGCCTGAGGACAAACTTGCCTTGAAGGTAATAAGGGAAAAAAAAGTCTGAAAGAACAGAGCGGCTAGCTCCGAAGAATAGTCAGGATGACGAGATCGCAGAGAAAAAAAGGTGACCTTCCATGTCCGGATCAAAAGGAGTCTACTGTAAGACTCCCAGGACCATTAAGGTCCCAAGGATCTAACGGTATGCGATAGGGAAGAACCACATGTGAAAACTCCCTGCGAGGAAGTCTCTACTTGCAGTTTTGTTGCAATAAGACGGAAAAATACTAGTTCCGCAAACGAAAAAAAACCTGATGTGGTCATTACGGATCTCCCAGGATCACTGAGGTCCTTACTGCTTCCGAAAGGCTCTCGGAAGTAGTGGAAGAGGGGGTTATAGAAACTGGTACCATGGAAGAACCAGAGCATGCACTGCGATGCCTTTTGGATCTCGAGGCCGAACCATGAACTAGAGTACATTAGCGTTAAGTCTGCACGCCATCCGACCTACATCTGGAGTGCTCAAGAGAAGGCAGATCTGATGGAAGACTTCCGGGTGAAGTTCCCACTCACTTGAGGCAGGACCCTGACGGCGTCTGCCATCCAGAGTTCTACTCCTGGGATGTGTATTGCCAAGATCACCTGAATGATAGATCTCGGCCCATCAGAAAATGTGAAATACCTTAAACATGACGCCTGACCATGGGTACCTGCTAGATGATTGACGTATGGCACAGCCATTGTGCTGTTCAGTTTATTCAGATAGACTTTCAGCCATACATGGACGTTTATGTAATGGTAATATACTCAGTTCTATCATTTATTGTATTTGTTATACTTTGCTGCCATCTACTGGCCATTGCCGTACTACATTGTAATATTTGTTATGGTACTTTCCCACAACACCTTTCTGTCTTTAGCTCCTCCTATCTTTTTCCTTCTTTTCCTGTTTTGTACTCCGTGCCATCTTGGATCTCACATGTGCTGCAGAGCTGGAGAAAGGATTCTTTTGTTACCTCTAACCTGGAGCTTCTATTATCTCTATCTGGTGATTCTGTAACAGCTCTAACCTACAGTCCTCACTCTCACCAAGGTACTGTAAATAAAACCTGTTGACTGTATCACTGCATCATCCTTCCGGATCACCACGCACAGCTGATAAGGACTAGGAGCACAGTTAGTGAGTAACGCTGTCCGCCATTGTTTATATAGCGATTCGTGATCACATCCCTCAGATACATCATCCACATATATCGGTGGCAGAATAGCCATGGCATTGTCCGATTGAATTGAGATGGGGTGACCCACCAGAAGGCAATGGACCTGCTGTAGAATTAGCCGTACCGATTCCCAGAATAATGATCAGGAGAAGAGGGATGGCATCAGTAGTCACTAATAACCATTGAACCGGGAGAAAGGATCTCCACTGGATGAGGAAGGAGCTCAGAGACTACCCTCTGAAAGCCTGTTTGACCTGCAGAAACCGAGAGGAGCGAAGGAAACCGCTTCCATTGTCGTCACTATTTTCCCTCGGAACCCTCCTAGCAAATCGAATGGAATGAAAGGATGAGTGAGCAAGTGCGTGAGCTCCCTGTTGAAGGGCCACGGCCTTGTCTCAAGGGAGAATTACCAAACTTCTGGAAGTGTCCAGGATCATCCTCAAAAAGGATATCTGCTGAGCTGGAAATGAGGGAAAACTTCTCTAAGATATGCTGTTCGCGAATGGAAAAGTGAAGGAATTTTTGAAGAGGGGGAAAAAAAAAATCGTAATGTGAAGGTAAGCATCCCGAATGTCGGTGGATGCCAGAAACTCCACCTTTCTCCGTTGAAGTAGTGGCTGTGCGGAGGAACTCCATCCGAAGAAGGGTGACCTTGTCAAGCTTGGTAGAAGTTTGACGTCCAGGATCGGTCTTAATTTTCGGTCCCCTTAGATCTAGACCGTCCTGGTCAACTCATCCACTGCTGGTTGGGTCTTTGGGAAGCATGCGATCCTTTGTTCCTGCGTGGGGAATGCTCCCAACTTCTCACCGAATTACCGATCACCCTAGTAAGGGAGTGATGTCAGAGACTTTTTGAACGCAGAGTACGCTTACATTCTCTGAACTAAAGTCCTTCTGAGTGTAAAGGTATTTGCTGCTGACAGCGCCGCACAAGTAACCGCCTCCGAGAGGTGAGAAGCAGCTAGTCACCCACTCAAGAAATTTGATTGACCAGCAGTACTGTCTTCGGGAAAAGGTTACTGTTGTGAATCAAGGAAGTTAAGGTCTCCGACCAGGAGACCATTGCTCTAGCAACCCACACGGCGGCTAAGAAAGGGTAGAGCGCTGAACCCGAGGCTGCAAGATGGAACACACCAGATTTGCTGGCAGCCGTTGTATTTTTAATCGATGACCCATCGCCATCGGGCAGGGATACTGGTAGGTATACCACAGGAGATTCTACCCGGTTAATCTGCCAAGGGGCAGAATGCACCGCTGCATCCAGAAGGTCAGGAAAATTCATCTCTTGCAATCGCCGCTCTCTTTTGATGGTGCTGAGTTAAAATGATGAACCCTTAATCCACCATCCTCTTAACAGGGAAGTGGAGAGGGATCGTCCGCCTTCTTGCATCATCTGCTAAATAGTGGTGATGCAAAGGGGGATGTTCGGATGCCAAAAAGTGTGCCTCTGTACATCCACAGAGTTCAGGTCACCGAGTGCAGAGCTACTCACGGCAGACGAAAAAAAAAAGGATTCCAGAGGAAGCTGTCCGGCTTGATGGGATGGGCCTCCGGTGAGAAGTAGTCCTTTTAGGCAGGAGGGTGGTATGGGCTCCTGCCGCAATCTGGACCGATCTGCGGATGGTGACCGCTGAGATGTAGTGACAAACGTCGATACTTAGAGGAGAGGACTCGTGGTTCAGGAGTCCCAAGATGGCGCCGGTGGGCGGAGAAAGGGCGGAGCCGCAGTGAAATTGTCAGGCGGGAGAAAAGCTTGCCCGATGAAAGAGGGCGGAGTCCGGCACAGGAAGTAGGCCCGGGCAGAAGCCGGGGCCTAAATTAGAGACCGGTGACCGGCAATGAAGGGCCGCGGCGCCAGAACGGTGCGCCGCAGGGAGGAAGCAGTGCGGAAGCCTAGCAAAGCCGCCGCGCTGAAGAAAAGGTATGCCGGAGCAGCACAGCTGCAGGGACCCGAAGCGTTGCGGCGGCCTGACAAGGCCGCGCTAGCAAGGTGGCCGCTGAGAGCGGCCGGAACAGCGCGATCACAGGAGCAAGAAGCGGCGCGGTGGTCCGTAAAGACAGCCGCGCCAGAACAGGGGGCAGGGTGGCCGCAGCAACGGAAGCAGCGCGGCAGCTGAGGAGAGATGGGACCCATTATTAAATGCATATGCCCCGGGAAAAGGCCCCTACCTCTGCCCGCATGTAAGGCGACCCGTATCTGAGACCCCCTAAATAAAGCACCCCCTTTTGAGGATCTGGGATGGGATGCATGGGAAAATACTCACCTCAAACATCCCACGCCGGTACTAACCTGGAAGGGATGAGACGTTCAGGGAGCTGATGGACGTCCTCGTCTCCGCAACCGACAGGCTCTGGTGGGCGAGTGGGTGGGGGACGGAGGCAGGACCGGACTTCTGAGCACGCTTGTGTGCTAGGATCTTGGTCCTGCTGAGTGATCTATGAGGATACGGGGTGGCAGTACACGCTGTACTCATAGTCCATAATGTGGGATTACAGGTGTGACTGTTCACCCAGTATCCATCCGGTAAATCTGAAAAGGAATGACGCACATTGAGGTAGATAAGGGTCTAATAAAAAGACCCGTGTCCACCTCCTACTGACACTAAGCTAAACTGAAATACATAATGCCAGTCGGTGGGGTGTACACTGCAGAGGAGGAGCTAACTTTTTTTGTGCATAGTGTCAGCCTCCTAGTGGCAGCAGCATACACCCATGGTTCCTGTGTCCCCCAATGAGAGGCGATAGAGAAAAGCTGATGGTGCTTATACACCAAAGGAGGTAAAACGTCTAGTAGATGGGGAGATATAACATTGGAAGAAAAAAATAGGTGTTATGGAATGAAGTAATTTGGAAGTTTGCATCTAGGCTGATAGCTTTGGAAGAAAGCTGTGGATGTGCATAGTCAAAGACATCTTGGCCTATGTAAGCTTAGTGACATTTTTAGACAGTTTTGCGTAGTTCTCCAAATAAATTCGGTTGGTATAATATAATAAGATTATAATAAGGATTATTTTATATATTTAACATCTTACTCCAGTTAGGCTACTTTCACACTAGCGTCGGAATCTCCCCGTCGCAATGCGTCGGGGAGAGATTCCGACGCTAGCGTTTAACGTACTGCACAATGGAGGCAGCGGATGCATTTCTCCGGCGCATCCGCTGCCCCATTGTAAGGTGCGGGGAGGTGGGGGCGGAGTTCCGGCCGCGCATGCGCGGTCGGAAAAAGCGGTCCGTCAGGAGCAAAAAACGTTACATGTAGCGTTTTTTGCTCCCGACGGTCCGCAAAAGCACGACACATCCGTCGCTCGAAGGATGCGACATGTGGCAATCCGTCGCAAATGCGTCGTCAATGCAAGTCTATGGGGAAAAAACGCATCCTGCAAGCACTTTTGCAGGATGCGTTTTTTCTACAAAACGACGCATTGTGACGGATTGCAGAAAACGCTAGTGTGAAAGTAGCCTAAGACGTTAAAAAATATAAAATAATGCTGAGAAAAAAAACAAACAAAAAAAACAGCCATAATGTATCACACACTGTATTTTGTGTATAGGCCATACGGCATTGCGGGTGTCCTATATATCAACTGCTATAACAGGTACCAAAATCAGAACAGGCTATTACAGTCTCTGCAAAGTGATGGATTACAGCCTTCTTCAATTATGTTTAGGGTCTTTTGCAAGTTACCTTAGAGGATTCCATCTAAAGTCCAGAAAAACAGATTTTAGATGGAAGCCCAACACAGGCATTGGTTATAATGAGGCATATGAAGTCCAATAACTGCAACTGCCATTGACCTTTTTTCTTGGCGTGTCTATCTTTAATGCAGGATAAAATAGGGTAGCCTCTTGTGCTGGAGCTAATAACAGCTGATCAGCAGGGTTGTCAGGTCTCAGAACAACCGGTAAATATCATAGCCTCAATTTTAAATGCCTGGACAACCCTTTTAACAAGGCCTCCACCAGTATATTAAAGCTGTAACTGATTAAATGACAATGATGTATCTGCTCATTCTGTACTAATTTTTACAACAAAGTTGTCAAGCATAAAATAAAATGAAAATTCAGAGCAAAACTGATGTTTTGCTTAGCAAGGGGTTAGGGTGATGTACGTAGCTGGGATTCTGGCTTTTTTTTTTTAAAAGGCTGTCCACTACAGGACAATCTCTTCCTAAATGCTAGAAATAAAATAAAAACAAAAAACCCCCACATCCAGATCAGAGCCATTCCAGTGATGTCGGCACAGTGTCTGCCGACATTCACTGACTGCTGCAGACGATCTGCAGCTGCTGATTAGCTGCAGCCCTTTAGGCTATGTGCACACGTTGCGGATTTTGCTGCGGATCCGCAGCGGATCTGCAGCTGCGGGTCTGCAGCAGTTTTCCAAGAGTTTACAGTACCATGTAAACCTATGGAAAACAGAAACCGCTATGCCCATGCTGCGGAAAAAAACGCGTGGAAATGCTGCAGTTTACATTCCGTAGCATGTCATTTCTTTGTGCGGATTCCGCAGCGGTTTACACCTGCTCCTGTATAGGAATCCGCAGGTGTCAAGCCGCAGGTGGAATCCGCACAAAATCCACAGCAAATCCGCGGTAAATCCACAGCAAATCCGCAGGTAAAACGCAGTGCCTTTTACATGCGGATTTCTCAAATCCGCTGCGGAAAAATCCGCAAACCTAAAGAATACGTGTGCACATAGCCTTAGTATTCCACCAGAGCAGAAGACCCTTTTGTTTTGATGTCTTTGCTTGAATGGTCAAAAATGACCGGGCAATAGAATTGTTCAAGTCAGTATGATTACAGCGCTACCAAAACTATATATTTTGCTATTATTTTAGTGGTTTAAATAAAATTCAGAACTTTGTATAAAAAAAATATATATATTTTTTTAATTTATATTCTCGGACAGCCATAACATTTTTATGGATACAATTGTCACTTTGTTGACAGCAGCATCTAAATGGTTAAAACACAGCAATCCGAGCAAGCTCCGCTCGCCGCTGTTACAGACAGATGCCAGCTTTGTAAAACAGCAGATAAACAGTTACATCCATTTTTGTAAAGTTCAAATGTTTTTTTTTGTTTGTTTTTTAAGAAACTAGGCAAAAAAATTACACTTTACTGGAAAAGCAGCCATCTTCTGATTTTTATTAGTGTAAGTACCTCTGCAATAACAGCAGCAAGGATAGCAGCGGGGCAGTCTTGGTCATCCCCCATTTCTCCTCCTCTTTTGCTTTTCTTCTCTTCCTGTGTAGAAATCAGTGGGAATAATAGCGATCAGTTATAAAACTAGTAGTTCTTACACATATCTCTGGCTGCAGTTCCTCCATCATTGTCTCTCTGCTCAGTGACAAGTGGGCGGTCCTTCAGTGATGCCCATGTGACCCTCTGAACTAATTTCCCACAACCCCCTGCTTCTTCTCCAGGCTCCTTGCTCCTCTACCTCCTCTGTGATCTGCTGGTGACCGCAGGGCCAGAGCTAACATGAGGAGACTTGGTGTTGTGTACAGTTCCTAATATTATATGACTAAATGTAACCCTTATCTGTCCCTACCAACGTGTATAAAGCTTTCTACCCCTCCAATTCTGTATGTGTTCTAGATATAGTCTACCTATGAGTCCTCTCCTGGCTCCAAAAAATACCATTATTGCCTACTGCAACCAATCGCAGAGCAGCTTTCATTTTACCAGAGCTGTTTAAAAAATGAAAGCTGCGCTCTGATTGGTTGCTATGGGCAACAGAGATAGTTTCTCTATAAGACGATATAGACAATGGCGCAGTTGTATTTACACTGTATTTCTAGATAGGCGATGTCCATTATAACAAATATGGACAGAAATATTCATGGTGTTAATGAGAAAAAACACTGATGGTTTAGTGACTGATGCTCCTGTGCTTGCTCGGCATTTTCTGTCACACAACAAAGAGGGGGTCATACAGATAGGAAGATGGCTGTCCCTCCTTTAACAGCAGTGAGAGCACAGTGTCCATGTCCACCCTGTGCAGCGAGGACGGTGCAGTCACACATGTTGTGCGTCTCTGTACAGTAATAAGAGGATACTCACTATAGAGGAATAGCTGGTACCTACTGAGCATGTGCAACCTTTCAGGATAGAAGTGTAGGACGTATCCATGGGCAACCAGGTAGACAGAAGCATCTAATGTGCAAGTGTTCAGGGGTCAATATCCAGACTAGCGAGTATTTTTGGAAATCGATTGCATTTGACTTTATTCCAGGATAATACTACATGGTGCCAGAAAACCCTCCATCTCCATCAGCCCAAGGCTTATTCAGTCAATAGTAATTTCTCGTGATCTCCCCATAGAAATGCATGCTCAATAAGCCAGATCATACATGTGTTCTCAATGGGGGGGGGGGGGGGGGTAGTTAGTGATCTGCTCCCGGACGCCTCCTTCTAGTTTATCCTCCTTGAAGACAAAAACAGGATTTTTGGTTGCTTACCGTAAAATCTGTTTCTCGGAGCCTTCATTGGGGGACACAGGAACCATGGGTGTATGCTGCTGCCACTAGGAGGCTGACACTATGCAAATAAAAAAAGTCAGCTCCTCCCCTGCAGTGTACACCCTACCGACAGGAAGTAGGATATTCAGTTAGTGAGAAAGCAGTAGGAGAAGCAACGTGTAAAAGAGAAAGAATAATAATATAATAATAATAAACTTTATCTATATAGCGCCAACAAACTCCACGGCGCTTTACAGATCAACAGTTTCAAACACTCAAAGAGTGTTCAAAGAACTCAAACGTATACAGTAAACAGAGCTGTTCAACTTGGGAGGGTGCTGTGTCCCCCAATGAAGGCTCCGAGAAACAGATTTTACGGTAAGCAACTAAAAATCCTGTTTTCTCTATCGCCTTTCATTGGGGGACACAGGAACCATGGGACGTCCCAAAGCAGTCCCTGGGGTGGGAACAGCAGAAAAACTCCATTCAGGTCGGAGGAATCACCACTGCCGCCTGCAAGATCCTTCCGCCTAGGCTGGTAACTGCCGAAGCGTAGGTATGGAGCTTATAACCCCTTGGCAAAGGAGTGACCGGAACACTAGGTTTCCACCTAGCAAAGATGTAGGGCGGATGCCCCATGGTGTACCGCCCAGGAGGCGCCCACTGCCCGAAGCAGAGGGAGGAGTCACTCTGTTCTTGATCCGGTGAGCCTCCAGAATGGCAGGTCTGATCCAGAGAACAATCGTAATCTTGGAAGCCGGCAGGCCTCTTGGCGTACCGTCTGGAATGACAA
Organism: Ranitomeya imitator; assembly: GCF_032444005.1. Taxonomy (NCBI): domain Eukaryota; kingdom Metazoa; phylum Chordata; class Amphibia; order Anura; family Dendrobatidae; genus Ranitomeya; species Ranitomeya imitator. Next base: position 59,044,141 of record NC_091288.1, read on the forward strand.
AGGACAGACCTTCTTCCTAAAGAAGGCGGCCCTACACAAATAGATCCTCACCGCCCTGACCAGGTCTAGCCTGTTCAGAGAATGCCCCAGAGAATCGATCGGAGCAGGACAAAGGTGGGAAGGACGATCTTATTCAAGTAAAAGGAGGACACCACCCTGGGAAGAAAAGGCGACGAAGGCCGTAAAACTACCCTATCCTGGTGAAAAACCAAGAAAGGGGCGATAGGAGAGAGCCACCAACTCCGAGATGCGTGGAGATGGCCACCAGCAAAGCCACCTTGCAGGACAGAGCAGAGAGTGAGGCTCATGGAGAGGCTCAAGGGAGAAAGTCCACCGAGCTTCCAGAACAAGACTGAGGTCCCAGGGATCCACGGAAGTGTGGTACGAGGGAGCCGCATGCGCTACTGAAGAAAGGTCCTGATCTGAGAACGGGACGGATATAAATCTTTGTACCGTGATAGCCAGTAGCAAAGGACCTCTGAAAAGGGACTTCAGAAAAAAGATGGAAAGGGTTGCTATCTGACCCTTCAGAAAACTAAGGACAAGGCCAGCATCAAGTCCCACCTAGAGAGAACGGCCAAAAGGAAGGTTTCAACAGCAAAGCTGTTAACCTGAGACACCAAGAATTCTGCGGCAGATGGGTCCCTAGTACAGAAGATCTGACCTGACTGGGGCCTCCAGTGAGAGTCCGCGAGGAGATAAACGATCTCAGCGAACCAGACCTTCTGGGCCAATCTGGTGCGGTCAGAATGACCGGCACCCCCTCCGCATAGATCTTCAACAGACTGGGAAGAAAGGGGAGGGAGGAACAGAAAGGTAAGTACAAATGGCGACCCAGGAATGGTCAAGGTATCGGTATCCACAAGAGGATTGCGGAGTTGGAAACAAAAAGGTGGACTCTTCCTAAGCAGTCGGGCCGCCAGGAGATCGGTGTCTGGAGTTCCTCATCCAAGGAAAATTCGAAGGAGGACCTCCTGAGTCGGGACCCCTGTCCTGCCGCAAGGCCCTCACGGCAGAGAAAAAACTGCGGCCTAGTTGTCCACGCCGGGGATATTCACTGCGGATAGTGCTGAAACCGTCGCCTCTGCCCAGAGGATCCTGGATACCTCTGCCATAGCCAAGAGACTGATTCCCTCCCTGGCGATTGACATAAGCCACAGCCGAGGCATTGGACGTCTGGATTCTGACTGGCAGACGTCTGAGAAGCCTTTCCCAGTGACTAGGGATAGAAGAAAGGCCCCTCTCTCAATGGTGTCGATCGGCGGAGAGGACCCTTGCTCCGACCAACGCCCCCTTCAATGACGGATGGCGAGAAAACGCACCCCAGCCGGGAAGGCTGGTGACCGTCGTCACCACCTGCCTTGGGGAGCACCGGACATGAGGAATGAGAGGGGATGACAGCCACCAGTTGAGAGGCTATTAGAATCTGATGGAAAGTCGGATTGGAGGTTCCAGAGACAGCACAGACGTGTCCCACTGAGGAAGGATGGCCTGCTGAAGTGGTCCCAAGTGGAACCGCGCAAAAGAGAACGCTTACGGAGCTGTCACCATGCCTCACAGGACCGTCGTAGCTGAACGGAAGGAAGGCAGCCGAGGACCCTGCAGAGAGCGAACTCTGTATGGAGAATTGCCCGCTTCTCAAGAAGAAAAATCCCTAGCGATGTCGAACAACATGCCTAAGAGGACGAGACGCTGACTTGGAACAAGACAAGACTTTGTTCTGTTGGCCAGCCACCAGAAACAGGACAGGGAGTCTAGGACGATGGTCAGACCCTCGGGCCTGAGAGAGGGGCAGAGGCTTGATGAGGATTACTTCAAGGTATGGAATGAGCACTAAGGCCCCTGATCATCAAGGAAAATCAGGACATGGAGCAAGGCCTCTTGGATATCCGTGTAGCACAGGAAATCCTGTGGGTCCATGGAAGCCAGGACTAAACAGAGGAACTTCATCCTGAAATGCCGCATGCGGAACCTTCTGTTCACTAAGTTCAGAGACGGAAAGGGTCGAACTGCGCCGCTCTTCTTCGGCACTACAAGCAGGTTTGGATAGAAACCTGGGAAGCGTACCTGCTGTGGGACGGAAACAATAACCTCCGAACAAAGAAGGAAGGTGATGGACGCAAAGAAACCCAAGATCAGAGGAGGATTTTTAGAGGGCGGGATTCAAAGAAGCGATTCCGGGCCGCTAAGCGAACCCTATCTTGTATCCAGAGGATACCACCTCCCTGATCTAGGCGTCCTCCACCGAAGCTAGCCAAACATCCCTGAAAAAGGCAGGAGATGCCCGCCCAAACTGGAAGAAACGCTGGGCCGTTAGCACGAGTTATTATGCCGGAGAAGATCTGCCAGGTCTAGGCCTGGTGGACCAACCATGGGAGTTGCGGGCACACCGGGAAGGGATAGGCTTAAAGGAAAGCCTTTTCTCTAGCCAGACGAGATCGCAGTCTGTGTTAGCTAGAGGAATCTTCCGACGCCGCAAAACAGCGAAGGGACAAAGGGAACTCGTGCCTCCCGTGGCGTCATTAATAATTTGTTCCCTCATGTAGCCAAAGAAACAGGCCCCCCGGAAGGGCTGTGTGTAGAGCCGAATATTCCGTCGGATGGCCACCATAATGCTGGATGCGTGAGCTGCACAAGCTGCGCATCTAGGGAGGCAGATACCAAATATTTCCCTGCATAGGAAATCCGGTCCGTCAGGTCGGCTAGCTCCCCCGGAGGAGCTTCAGGCGGGGTGCTCTTACAAGGCTGTTTGGTCCATCTATCTATGGTCCTTGAGACCCAGGTAGAGGCAATGGCCGAGGCACAAAGTAGAAGCAGCCGTTACAAAAGGCTGATTTTTCCAGCGGTTCTATAAAAGTATCCTTGGAACCCGTGCCAAGCTGGTAGACAGTCTGGGAACTGACGAGTCCAGAATTGCCCGCCTCCTGCCGAAGAATCAGTCCAGTTAGCGATGAGCTCAGGAGAGAAGGGATATAGGATGCCGAGACGCTTCCCTGTCTGCAAGCATCTGGTATGGCTCGCATTTCTCCTGGCATGTACCACCACCTGTTCAGCGTGTGTGGGGCAAAGGTCCTGGAAAGTGGTTTGACCGTCTAAACGAAAACCGCCTATTCTGCGGGTTCTGTAGAGGTATCCATGATGCTTAGGGTCTGGTTGATCGCAACAATAAGGCTATCCAAGTCTGAAACTTCCTCTGCAAACATGACCGAGGAAGCCTGTCTCTCTCTCGATAGAGAGGATCAGGAAGAGGGATCTCACCGGTCCAGACCGGAGGGCAAGATGGAGCGGGAAAGACAGGTGTCAGACGTCCATGGGGTTGATGGTGGACGTCCTGGTCTCCTCCAACCGACAGGCTCTGGAGGGCGAGTGGGTGGGGAATGGAGCTGGGACCGAACCTCTAAGCACGCTTGTGTGCTAGGATCATGGTCCTGCCGTCGGATCTATGAGGATACGGGGTGGCAGTACACGCCGTACTCATAGTCCATAATGTGGGATTGCAGGTGTGACTGTTCACCCTGTATCCCCCTGTTCTGTATCTCTTGTAGGCTGGACGGAGAATCCTGTGACCCACTAGCGATTGCGGACAGGCACGGATACCAAGGTCGTGACATCCTGGTGAGGTCCGCCCCAGACTGAGACAGAAGGAAAGCCCACCCAGGGATAGAGGTCTCGGCCTCACCCGGGTTAGGGACTCCTGGACAGGGAGTTGCTGCAGCTGACAAGAGGAAGCAGGAGGACGGGACGCTCTCCTTATAGGGTTAAGCCTGGGAGCAGACCCACTAAATGATGTCCGAAGGTTAGGGAAACAGGAGAGGGGAGTAATAGGCTGCATAGCAGAGCTACTCACAGTAATAGTAGGGTCCTGCAGACTGCTCCTGGCTGTAGCTGCGACCGGCATCATGGCACAGATCCAGGGCACCAGCGATGAGATGGCAACCTAAGGAGGATGCAGGGGACCCCGCCGGAGGAAACGAGTGCTGGGGAAAGAAAGGGCCTGGCTGCAGTCTGGAAGAACCGCAGAAGGAGACCGCTGAAAAGGTCGCTGGAACGTGCGCCCTGCTGCGATGTGGCGCTAAGCAGCGGTGTAGGAATCATGGGCCCAGGAGCACCAAGATGGCGCCGGTGGGCGGGGAGAAAAGAGATTGTCGGGCGGGAGAAAGCCCGCCCGAAGAAACCGGAAGTGGAGGAGCGCGGTACCGGAAGTAGGCCCCGGCAGAAGCCGGGACCTAAATTAGAGGCCGGCGCGCCGGTAGAAGAGGCCACGGCCCCGAAACAGTGTGCCGCAGAGCAGTGCGGCAGCCTGCCAGGGCCGCCCGAGGGAACGAAGAGTCGGGTCGCGGCGTCGGAAGTAGGCCTCGGCCGGAGCCTAAATTAGAGGCCGGCGCCGCCGGATAAGGGAGCCGCGGCGCCGGAGCAGAACGCCGCAGGGAAAGAGCAGCGCGGCAGTCTGCCAAGGCCGCCGCGCAGGGACAGAAAAGCAATGTGGCCGACGAACAGTGCGGCCCAGGGGGAAGCGGTGCGGCAGACTGTCAGAGTGTCGCGCTGATGGCGGCAGAAGAAGAGACAGAACCAGCGTACCTAGCCTGCCATCACCGCAGCTCAAAAGGGAGCGCTGCTGCCTGACCCGCTGCGATGCTATTCTAGGATTCCTAACATAAAAGGTAAAAATCGTGCCTCAGGGACCTCTGCTCCCCCACACTGCGAGTGATCTGGGAAAAGGGAGCATGGAAAATACTCACCTAAACATCCCACGCTGTTACTAACCTGAGGGGGATGAGACGTCCATGGAGCTGGTGATGGACGTCCTCGTCACCTCCAACCGACAGGCTCTGGTGGGCGAGTGGGTGGGGGACGGAGCCAGGACCGGACTTCTCAGCACGCTTGTGTGCTAGGATCTTGGTCCTGGAGAGGGATCTATGAGGATACGGGGTGGCAGTACACGCCGTACTCATAGTCCGCTTTGTGGGATTACAGGTGTGACTAATCACCCTGTGTCCCCTAAGGAAAAATCTGAAAAGGAACGACGCACATTGAGGTAGATAAGGGTCTAATGAAAGACCCGTGTCCACCTCCTACTGACACTAAGCTAAACTGAATATCCTACTTCCTGTCGGTAGGGTGTACACTGCAGGGGAGGAGCTGACTTTTTTTATTTGCATAGTGTCAGCCTCCTAGTGGCAGCAGCATACACCCATGGTTCCTGTGTCCCCCAATGAAAGGCGATAGAGAAAGGATTGCGTGTTAAAGATGTTGTCTAGGCTTTGGGTTTCAAGTCTGCAGTCCCACAGTGAGAGCGGCCAGGATTCTCTGATGCTGGCAGCGGCCGAGCGCACGCCTGCAAGTATGCAATTTGCATGCATGCGGTCACATGCCGACTAGACGTGGGCAGCCTCACTCAATACAACTGTATTGAGCGAGGCCGGACATGTCTAGTCGGAATTTGACTGGAAGTATGCAAATCGTAGAAGAATGACCACATGACTACCCAGTCTTGGCAGCGGAGAAACCTGACAGCACACACTGGACATTCAGTGGGGATTCACAAGCCTGGAAATCCCCTTTCAAATTCAACTTTTACTTGGATAGAAAGTCATGAGGCTCCATACACAAGGATTAGTCGGCTGGTCATGCCAAAAACCGGTGGAATTGGTGAAATTGCTGTAACATGTTTCTGAACCTTTAAGGCAAATGTTGGGGAATAAAGGACTGACAGACACTTTTGATGCTCCTTGTGCTTGGCAAAAATAAGATTCTTACAGATTAAAATGCACTCTGACATTGGGAAACCGCAGCCAGGCTTAACGTCTAAAGGATCTGCAGAAAATCTAATGTCTATGACCGTCTTCTATACAAAATTAGGATATATCATTACGTTAAAATTTGTAATTTATTTACCTCACAGCTCCAATGTCCCAGCTCATCTACGTCCCGAATGTATGCATGATAATGGCCACCATAACATCCTCCCTTGTGTATGATAACTGAAAAGAGCTCATACATTTGCACTGAGTCCTCCAAGTGATTCTAGAAGAAAGAGGACAGACGAGTGGCTGACAATGCAAAAGGAAATATGAGCAAATTCCAGAAAAACTGACAAAATGTATTTAAAACGTTTAAAGTGGGTATAACCCATCACAGACATGGATGCTGGCACACAGATAAACAGAATAAAAAAAAAAGTGAATCCCATTCAAACCTGGTCACAAAATGGGCGGATGTTGAGGCGGTCAGGGAAAGTGTTTCGCGAGGTTTCTTTATACCGCTCACACTTTTCGAAGTCGAAGTTGAACCTCAGAAGAGAAAATGTGAGGAAGGGAGGTAATTTTCCCAGTTTGGCAGACTGTAAAGATATAAAATAACAGAAATAAGTTGAAGCACAAATGGAAACTTCTGATCGTAGACTAAACCCGGTCTACAGTGATGCTTCATTTTATGACCATTAGTTTGACATGAGACAAATTTAAAAGGTTAACTAAACTTTGTCCATGTTTTTTCATATTTGGTGGGCCTTTAAATGCCTGTAGATAGGATCCTGACCCCGACCAGAGACCCCCACTGCTGAGGCTCCTGCCTGCTGAGGCTCCTGCCGGATGAGGCTCCTGCCGGATGAGGCTCCTGCCTGCTATTTGAGGGTCAATTGAGAAATCAATGAGAGTCTCAGGGTCCAGACCCCCACTGATCTGCAGGAAATTAATGTCTCTGCCAAATATGAAAAAACACCAGCTTCAAAGTTTTGCTACTCTTTATTAAAAGTGTTGCTTCTGTAAACTGTCTGTAAACTGTCTGAATTACAGTAATCCTACATATCCCATAGGTTTTGGATGCTATTTCTGATGGTCACTCTAATAAGATAAATGGTAGAGATGAGCAAAAAGATTCACACTACCCTGGTATGGCTATGGTATCCAGTTTGGTCCTCCGTGACAGCTGGACCAAGGCAGTGTTCATCTGGGCACCCCTGGCACTTACTAAGCTCAGCAAAATTGTGAGGTCCAGTCACTAGGCCGTAGGTGACATCATGGGGGTTTTGCAAATGGCAGAGGTACCCAGGATGAAGGACATAGGATTGCCGGTGAAGGGTCCGGCTGCCATGGAGGAGGAACTGGATGCAAAGCCAGTCTAGTTCTAATTTTCTGTAATTATTAGTTGAGAGCAAATTGTGTTCCATTTAAAAAAAATTTTCACTCAATATAAAAGTAAGAAAAGATAATGTTGTATATTTGCGGTCACAGCAGTAGAGAGGCAATTTAATAAGTCGCGATTACCTTGGCAGCTGGGACAAGTTTGTCACAGGCTCCACAGCGGTACAGGTTGTCTCCATCAAACATTTCTTCTTCCACATACAAGCTGCATAGAGATTCCTCTAAACTGCTCATGTCCTTCACAGCTAATGTAAGATCGAGAAAGTCTTCCTGTATAAAAGTAAAAAGAATTAAAGCAGAAATTTTACCCAAATTGTTACATTATTAACTATATCAATGATGTGTGACAAGGTCGACAGCCCTTCTCTTCTGCTACATAATCCCACAAGGTTTGGAGACAAGTCTTAGGATGCATTATTCTCCTTTATATAATGAACAGACAAAGCACTAGACTCAAGTCCTGGTAGACCAAGTGCTTTTACTACAAAACCTCTCCAATATATACATATTAGCTGATACTCTTAAAGGGACTGACCATTTGATCTTTATTGTAACCGATGTGCTGGGGACACAATTTTGTAGTACTAAAATAAAAGTATGACAGATTCTTGATATAACGTGAGATATTTGCCAGCTCACTTCCATCAGCGCATTTTTAATTACTGTGATGAATGAGATCTCACAAGATTTCATTGATTGGGAGTACTATATATCACATGTACGTTTGTATGACCAATAGCATTCAACTAAGACCACACTGTGGTGTTCAAATCAGCCACCAAGATTTATTTCTCTATCACGGATTTTTAATATGCATCCAAATAAAAGTTGAAAACTTTTTTTTTTTTGTCATATGCTGGATCACTTTTTTCTTTTAGAATTTACAGATACCCCTCCGGCACTTGTTAGTGTTGCCTTCCTCACTGACTCTACAGTTATCCAATCCACAAAGTGGCCGCTGACGGAGGAGCATGTGACCAGACCTGCACAGCAACCTCCAATAGAAATCACCGATATAGTCCGAAAGCCATTTAACAATTGGAGGAGAGTGATGGGCGGGTCTAGTCACATGACCCGGTATAAAATGAGAAGAGAAGAACTGTGCAGTCTGTGGAGAAGGCAGGACTAACAGAAGTGCAGGAGGAGAACCTGTAAAACTTAACAACTAAGTGCCACAAACCATGCCCCCAACACATAAAATAAGAGTGGCAAGCAAACCCCTTTAACTCTTGATTTCATGCCATCACATATGCTACATTATTGGATCAATCAATAAGTAGATCTTGGATAAAAATGCACTTGTTTGTAGTAGGAATATTTTTTTTAACGTAGTCATTGAGGGTGACCTGACCTGCCTCTCACTGATATGTCCACATTCCTGGCACTGGATGCGATTAACAATTGTTCCATGGTACAAGTTCTTGATGAGATCATGGCCGGATGTGCCCTCCAAAGAGCTTTCCAAGGCACTAAACAAAATGCGGTTTAACTCCTGGACATCATGCTGGCCAGTTTGCTTTAGGAGACAGAAATTAAAGGATCAATAACAGATAGGTAACAGGGACATATAAGAAAACATTGTGCAACAATACAATAAAACTTATGCAATACAACTCGTGTTGATATATTTTTTTTATACTTATACTGAAATATTTTTTGTTCTTTATTAGGGAAGTGGTCTGCTATTATCAAAAACCATCACTAGCATTTAAAATAATGTAAGTTCAAGTAGTTTAGAAAGCTGGAAATTTCCATTTATGTCATGAGATCAAATGAAAAATGTTCTCCAGGTTTTACCTCTGGAGGGCGAGAAACGGTGATTCTAGAGTGTTTTCGTTATACGCTCCCTAGAAACACGTTGTCTAGAATTGACTAGGAGTCTGGAAGAGTGGAGACTAGTGATGAGCGAATATACTCGTTACTTGAGATTTTTTAGTGCTCGGAGATTTAGTTTTTCTTGCCGCAGCTGAATGATTTACATCTGTTAGCCAGCATAAGTACATGTGGGGGTTGCCTGGTTGCTAGGGAATCCCCACATGTACTTATGCTGGCTAACAGATGCAAATCATTCAGCTGCGGCGCTAAAAACTAAAACTCTGAGCACTAAAAAATACTCGGAGGACACCCGAGCGTGCTCGAGAAATCTCGAGTAACGAGTATATTCGCTCATCACTAGTGGAGACACTTCCGTTGGGGTCACACATGGAATATCTGCCTAGGGGCATTTCAGATCATTCCCCAATAATACTGGAGATGACCTCTCCCCCACCTGAAATGTGTAGTAAACATAGGATACACCCCTTCTAGTTGTCTATCGGAATCTTTCTATGATGCCAACATCGTGGTATCACTATGAACAGATAAGCCTCACGAAGAATGTGCATCATGCAGAGCCATATCCTGAATAATTTAGATTATAATATTTTGACCAAAATTTGAGAGAATAGACTAAACAAAGTACCGTAATTCACACAATTATTCACCCAGACCAGTGCGGTTTTATTCCGGGTCGGTCTACGTACAATAATATAAGGAAAGTGAATGTAATTGCACAGTTGGGTTGGACAGGACAGGAAGATTGGGCCTTGGCATCTCTGGATGCTGCTAAGGCATTAGATTTGGTTGAGTGGGCTTACTTTCAGAAGGTCCTTCAACAATTTGGCTTTGGACCAGGCTTCAAAAAGGTGCATTGCAGTCTTGTATCGATTTCCAAAAGCCAAGGTCCTGATTAATGGTTTTATGTCCTCATTGATTCCTTTGGGGAGTGGGACCATACAGGGGTTCCCTCTGTCCTCCTTTTTTGTTTCATATTGTCATGGAACCACTAATCGAAGGATTAAAGTGGGTTCCCGTGAGGACCGCTTGATGCTTTAATCCTGTTTATAGCTAGTCCAAGAGTTACACTGGCTTTGATAATGGATCTGATTGATGAATTTGACCTGTTCTCTGGTCTAAAAATAAACTGGCAGAAATCCATGTTGTTACCTGCAAGCACCATGGGATGGAAAGTAGGTGATGAATTCTGCAGGTTACGAATAGTATCCCATATTAAATATCTAGGTATACACATTGGAAGAAATCACAAGCCACTGTGTGATTTAAATATATCCCAGTTTGTCATACCTGGGGGAAAAAATTAGAATTTGTGGAGCCTTCCTCTATCTGTAGCTGGGAGAATCAATGTCATTAAAATGAGAGTCCTCCCTAAATTCCTATATGTTCTTGAACATTCTGCCTCCATAGTCCAATAGAAGGTCTTTGCCATGATCAACTCCCATTCAGCATCCTTCATATGGGACTCAAACAGACACGAACTGAAACTGACCACTCTTCAGGGCCCAGGTATGAGACAGCTGCAGCACTCCCAGACTTCCTATACTATTTAGCTGGCAAACATCACTTTCTTCAACACTGGATAGGAGATAATCATTTGCATTATTCTGAACACCACCTTGCACACCGTTCAAGTCTTCATTGTCTACGATGGGTTCTTGGAGGCATCAGTACAATACTCACGCTCCTTCATGCCAATTCTCAGACTTGCGGTTCAAGTGTGGAAAGTCATATATAAGATTTTTCAATTCAAGGATACTGTAGTCGAGTCCCCCTAATGGCTAAAAAGTGCTCTTCCCAAATTGCTACATTCCCAATATGCTCAGCTTCGGTTGAACTTTAGGGGTCAAGAAGACATTGGCACAGGTACATATGCAGGGTGTTGTGGCTTCCTTTGATCAATGTTAAGAACTCTATCAAGTCCCCAGACATGCTTTCTTTAGGTATCTGAAACGAAGACCAAGGGGTTGATCTCCTTTTTATACACCTAATTACTAAGCAGGAGAAGCTCCTCATTGTCATTGTTGGTTGAGGCCAAATGGAGGATAGTATTACCCTTCACATCAGAAGAGAATTGGAGTGAGGCCTTGTTCTCGTCACAATCTGTTTCACCGGCAATTAATAACAATCTAGTCCAAATGTATATAGCTCATCAATGCTACCTGACTCCTAGTAGGTTATATAAAATGGGAAGAGCCACCACTGCAAATTGCCATTGGTGTGGGAAAGGGGCAGAAGATTTCATACATCTAATGTGGCATTCCCCTTATATTGTACACTTTTGGAAAGAGATCATAGCTATCCTCATCGAGATCATACAGCCCTGTGTAACTCCCTGCCCTAAGGTGTGTTTATTAGGAATCCTTGACCTGGCCTCACTATCTGCGCACTCTTCTCAGGGAACCCTTGTTTTTTTGCTCCAATGCCATCACCATGAAATGGATGGATAGAAGACCCCCACTAACTTCACACTGGGTCAATATGGTAAATACTGCAGCTTCCTATGTGAGGATGGTACAGAAAAATAGACATTGTCCTGAAAAATGTGATAAGTTATAGAAGCTTTGGTTTAATTCCCCTTTGACTCACATTAGCCCCCAGGTGATGAGGAAGATTCTCTCATGATAAAGAATGTGACATTTGGTGCTTGACATGGGGGTGTCTTACGGTTTTGGCTAAGGGTGTCAAGGGCAGGGTTACGTTTGCCAGAAAGCATGAATGAGCAATGAGAAATTCTGTTCTTTTGTTCTATGATGTAACCTTGTTATGTTGGAAAATCGTCAATAAAACAAGTTAAAAAAAAGTTCTCCGGTGAAGACAATCCACTGATCTGTGAAAGTCTGACAGCTGGACACGCACAGATGAGTAGAAAGATTCCCTGTTCTGCCAAATGGGGAACTTTTATCCCTGTTGCAATGAAACTGAAGTGCGACCTCCCCTTTATTCAATCCCTATGGGACGCTATGCTGTGAATAGTTATCACTGTACAAGCAATTTAACGTTCTTGTGTATCAAACGTGTAAACAAGAGAACAAACAAGAATGCCAGTATTAAAAAGGAAAATTGAGTCAGCAATCGGACACAAAACTAAACATGGCAAGCATGTACTATGATGCTCTTGTTGCCTATATCTGACACTAGAAATGCATTTCAACCAAAAAAATGTAATGTTCTATATAAAGGAGAAGAAAACCTCATTATTATCCCAGCCAAAGCTGCTTGTAAGGTCAGAGGTTGATGCCGCCTGTTGATCCACTAAGAGGAGTTGTGCAAACAGTCGCTGTAACTGCAATGGAATGATGCGAACCTGGAGAAGAACAAGACACAGGATAAAAGTTTTAAAATCATTTTATGTGACAATATGAGTACAGTGTATGTCTTATTACTGCTTTTCCATGACCAGAATTTTGCAGCAGCATTGTCTTCTATTGCCTCTCAATTTCACAACCCTGATTCTATTCAGGTACTCTGGTATTATTATTATTTATTATTATTATTTATCTTATTTATTATTGGTATCTAAGTTACTCCAACAGAAAATGAATGGAGCAGCAGCATGAATGTGCGACTATACCACTCCACTCAATCCTGGCCATAGTGAGGAGGAACAGGGGATAGGTACTGCCATTCTGGTAATCGGTCATAAGTTATTCAAGGTAACTGTACCATACAATAACTGACAATGGAAAAAGGATAATCTTTTCCCACCAATCGTAGGACAAAACACCCATGTATCTCCTCACCTGTCTAGTCTAAGACACACTTCTTATTTTATTAATGGCTCACCCCATTTTTGGCCTATAAGCTAAGACCACCGCCATCAGGGGCTTATCTACAGCATTCTGTAATGCTGTAAATAAGCCCCCGATGTATCCTGAAAGATAAGAAAAACGAGTTAGATTATACTCACCAAGGGGCGGTCCAGGTTCGGTTCGGGTCCGATGGGCATCGCGGTCTGGGTCCAGCGCCTCCCATCTTCATGCGATGACGTCCTCTACTTTGCTTCCTGTCACAGCTCCTGCGCAGGCGTACTGATTTGCCCTGTTGAGGGCAGCGTAAAGTACTGCAGTGCGCAGGCGCCAGGTCTCTCTGACCTTTCCCGGCGTCATCGCATGAAGATGGGAGGCGCTGGACCCGAAACGTGACGCCCATCGAACGCGAACCGGGACCGCCCCTGGGTGAATCTAATCTAACTCGTCTTTCTTATCTTTCAGGTTACATTGGGGGCTTATCAACAGCATTACAGAATGCTGTAGATAAGCCCCTGATGGCGGTGTCCTTAGCTTATAGGCCAAAAATGGGGTGAAAGATTCCCTTTAACTGCTTCAAAGTTTGGTATCCCTGAAGCGGTTAAAAAACAGGGATTTTTGTGTACTCACCATAAAATCTTTTTCTCCGAGCCAATCATTGGGGGACACAGGACCATGGGGTGTTATGCTGCTGTCACTAGGAGGACACTAAGTAATACAGAAAGAATAGCTCCTCCCCTGCAGTATACACCCTCCTGCTGGCTCCAAGTGAACCAGTTCGGTAACAAAGCAGTAGGAGCTTAACATTTAACCAGGATGAACTATGTCAAAACCAAGCCAGCACAGAAAACCAAAGCCATTAGGCTAACAGGGTGGGTGCTGTGTCCCCCAATGATTGGCTCGGAGAAAAGGATTTTACGGTGAGTACACAAAAATCCCTGTTTCTTCTACGCCTCATTGGGGGACACAGGACCATGGGACGTCCTAAAGCAGTCCCTAGGTGGGGAACAATCAACTGTAATTGCTCCTTGTACCCACAGGTTACACATGCGGCACAGCCGCCTGCAAAATTCGTCTGCCGACGGTCGCATCTGCCGAGGCCTGCGAATGAATATGGTAATGTTTTTTAAACATATGTAGACTGGACCAGGTCGCAGCTCTGCAAACTTGTGCTGCCGAAGCTTGATGCCAGATGGCCCAAGACGCACCCACTGACCGAGTGGAATGAGCCTTAATCCCTGCTGGGACAGGATGACCTCTGACTCGGTAGGACTCCTGAATAGCTGAACTAATCCATTTGGCTATTGTCGCCTTGGAAGCGGGAAACCCCTTCCTTGGCCCTTCCTGGAGCACAAACAGGGCATCTGACGTGCGGAAGGACGCCGTCCGCGAGACGTACCTCTTGAGAGCTCTCACTAAATCCAGTGTGTGGAGAGCCTTCTCGAAGCGATGTACTGGTACCGGACAGAGTGATGGTAACACAATCTCCTGATTGAGATGGAAGGATGAGACAACTTTTGGCAAAAAGGACAGGGATGTTCTCAAAACCACCTTATCCTGATGAAAATTCAGAAACGGAACTTAACAAGACAAAGCCGCCAGCTCTGAGACTTGTCTAATGGACGTGACCGCAACCAGGAAGGCAACCTTCCATGAAAGAAAAGACAGGGAAACCTCCTGCAGAGGTTCGAAAAGAGCTTCTTGCAAGACTCCGAGGACCAGAGTAAGGTCCCATGGTTCCAACGGCATCTTATAAGGCGGCACCCTATGGGAGACTCTCTGAATGAACGTCTTCACTTGTAATCTGTTAGCAATCCTGCGTTGGAACAGAACAGACAGGGCTGAAATCTGTCCCATGAGAGAACTAAGGGCGAGACCTAAGTCCAAACCCATTTGTAAAAATTCGAGGATGGAAGGAATGGAAAATTCAAGAGGAGAACGTCGCGGGTCGTTAAACCAGGAAAAGAAGGTTTTCCAAGTGCAATGATAAATGTGCATAGACGTAGGCTTTCTAGCGCTGATCATGGTAGAGATGACTTCCGGAGAGAAACCTGCCTGGGTTAGAACCCAGGACTCAACGGCCATGCCGTCAAACACAGGGCCTCGGAGTTCTGGTGGTAAATGGGACCCTATGATAGCAGGTATGCGTGATTCGGTAATCGCCAGGGAACATCGGCGACTAGTTGAACTAGTTCTGCGTACCACGCCCGGCGCGGCCAATCTGGCGCAATCAGGATTACCGGTACTCCCTCCGCTCTGATCTTCTTGATGACTCTCGGCAGTAAAGGGGAGCGAGGGAAATATGTACGGAAGCCGAAAATGATGCCACAGGAGTACGAGTGCATCTGCCCCAATTGCTGCTGGATCGTGGGACCGAGCTATGAAGTCAGGAACCTTGGAATTTTGCCGTGAGGCCATCAGATCCAAGTCCGGAGTTCCCCAACAACAGCAGATCTGGTGGAAGATCTCCGGATGGGGAGACCACTCCCCGGAGTCGAGGCTTTGACGACTGAGAAAATCTGACTCCCAATTGTCCACTCCCGGGATGTCAACCGCAGAAATCATTGAGCGGTTTTCCTCGGCCCAACGGAGAATGTATCCTACCTCGCTCATGGCGGCCATGCTGCGGATTCCCCCCTGTCGGTTGATGTATGCCACTGCAGTGGCATTGTCGGACTGAATCCTGATGGGACGACAAGCCAGGAAGGGATGGGATTGGAGAAGAGCTAACCTGATTGCCCGAATTTCTAAGATGTTGATCGGAAGGCATGATTCCTGAAGTGACCAGCGGCCCTGAGCAGTGTAATGTAGGAACACCGCTCCCCAGCCTAGAAGAATGGCATCTGTTGTCACAACTAGCCAATGTGCTGGAAGAAAAGACTTCCCTTGATTCAGGGAGGACTTCAATGTCCACCACCTGAGAGACTGTCTGACTCGCTGGGGATGAGAGAACCGACGGTCGAAGGAGGACGGGTTCCTGTCCCAAAACAGCCAGGAGGGCATGCTGTAAGGGACGGAGGTGTAATTGGGCAAATGGAACCGCCTCCAAGGCTGCTACCATCCTGCCGAGGACTCTCATACTGAAGGGCAGAGAGTGAGTGCGAGGTTGAGAGAGCTTCTGAGCTTCCTGCTGTAAGGCTGAGATCTTTTCCGGGGGAATAAGCACCAACCCCTGGGACGAATCCAGTATCATTCCTAGAAAGGAAATTAGCTGAGCCGGTACTGGGGAAGATTTTTTGAAGTTTACCTTCCAACCCAGGCGAGAAAGAGAATCCATTGTGATGTTCACGGCCTCTTTGCAGGTGCGGAAAGAGGGGCCTTTGATGAGGATATCGTCTAGATACGGTAGCACCACCACGCATCGGGTGTGAAGGATGGCCACGGCGGCCAACATGACCTTGGTGAATACCCTGGGAGCGGTGGCGAGGCCAAAGGGCAAAGCAACGAATTGGAAGTGTTGTTCCTGAACTGCGAAGCGAAGAGGGGAAAATTGGAATGTGGAGGTACGCGTCCTGGATGTCTATAGACGCCAGGAACTCGCCTTTTTCAATGGAGGCGATGACTGAACGAAGCGATTCCATTCGGAACCGTCGCACCCTGATGAACGTGTTCAGCAGTTTTAGGTCCAGTATGGGCCGTACTGTACCGTCCTTCTTTGGAACAATGAACAGGTTTGAATAAAAACCTTGAAACCTTTCGCTTTGAGGGATAATAACCCCATCTTCTTTTAGAGAGCTTATGGATTGGAAGAACTATGATGCCTTTACCCTGGGAGGAGAAGACAGGAAAAAACGATTTGTTGGGAGAGAGAAGAATTCTATCTTGTATCCGGAGGACACTAAGTCGCGGACCCATTCGTCGTGAACGACCGAGAGCCACGCGTCGCTGAAGGAAAGCAGGTGGCCGCCTACTTTGAGGGTGTGCCCCGGATACCACAGGGAGTCATTGTGTGGGAGATCTGCCCGGTCTGGACTCCCTGGATCCTGACTGCCTAGGCCTGCC
Organism: Ranitomeya imitator; assembly: GCF_032444005.1. Taxonomy (NCBI): domain Eukaryota; kingdom Metazoa; phylum Chordata; class Amphibia; order Anura; family Dendrobatidae; genus Ranitomeya; species Ranitomeya imitator. Next base: position 59,060,867 of record NC_091288.1, read on the forward strand.
TCTCTATGAAGGGGAAGGTTTGTAAGAGGTCTGGGGACCTCTATCCCTACGTTGTGCCCGGCCGGGTCCGGAAGATGTGGAAGTAGAGGACCAATTTGAGTTGGAACGAAAAAAAAAAAAAAAAAAAAAAAAAAAAAAAAAAAAATCGGGACAGAGCCTGCTGTTGCTGGTTCCGAAAGGGCCGAAAGGGTCTCTGTTGTGGGAGAAATTTACTCTTCCCTCCAGTGGCATCGGAAATTAATTGATTGAGTTTTTCGCCAAAAAGATGACCGCTCTGATATGGTAAAGAAGTCAATGACTTTTTGGAAGCAGAATCCGCACGCCAGTCCCTGAGCCATAAGGACCTCCGAATGGTGATGGCGTTTGCTGCTGCTTGAGAAGCGCAGTCAGCGGCATCTAGAGACGCAGTCACTAGAAAATCCCCAGCTCTGGCTGAGTAGCAAGGTCTGCTACCACAGGGGGAAGATTGGCATCCAGAACAGCTGAATACAAGACCTCAGCCCAATGGGTCATAGCCTTAGCCACCCACGTAGCGGCAAAAGATGGAAAGAGTGTGGCTCCTGAGGCTTCAAAGGCTGAATGAGCCATATTGTCGATCTGACGATCGGTGGGGTTTTTAATCGAGGCGCCCTCTGAAGTGGTTAAAATAGATTTAGTAGCCAGGCGCGATACTGGAGGATCTTACCGGAGGGGACTGTGACCAATCTTTTCTTAGATCAGGAGCAAAGGGATATTTTGACTCCTTGGGCTTTTGCCCTGTGAATCGTTTATCTGGATGGATCCTATGAGATTCAACGATTTCCTTAAATTCGGGATGATTGGTGAACACTCTGTGAGCCCTCTTGATCCTCTTAAAGGACACAGCATGATCCGTTTTAGATAATTGTTTCTCATCTAACTTCAGGGCCTTGTTTACTGACTCAGAGTCGAGAGTCTCCTGATCGTGTTGAAATTCCTGATCTAGGAACGTGTCAGAATCGTCCTCTGAGACAGGTTCTCTACTAGCTCCAAAGGAGGGGGAGCGAGAAATGGAGCTCTCAGAACCCGATTCCCGGAGATGGACTGGGGATATGGCATGAGTCCTTTTCCTGGAAGAGCGAGAGCTCCTTGGTAAGGTACGAACCCCTAGTGTACAAGGGGTTCTGATCATCGGAAGCGTTGTCCGTAAGAGTGCCCTGGTTAGAGGAAGGGTCTCGGAATGAGTCTAACGCTTTGGACAGGGATGCCATAGACCGGGTAAGGGAGGTAGCCCACTCAGGGGGACTAGGCTCACTGGGTTCGGTATCAGTAACAGGTGGTCCCTGAGCAGTCACCAGTTCACAAGCTTAGCATAACGCAATATTGTGACCCCGGGGTAGAGATACCTTACAAGAGGTACAAGCAGCAAAAATAGGGATTTTTGGTTACTCACCGTAAAATCCTTTTCTCCAAGACGCTCATTGGGGAACACAGGACTGTGGGTGTATGCTTCTGCCGCCAGGAGGCTGACACTAAGTAAACTTAAAAAAAAAATTAGCTCCTCCTCCATCGTATACACCCTGACACTGGCTACCAGAGACTCCAGTTTGGTGCAAAAAGCAGTAGGAGAACAAAAGAAAACACAAAAAATAATATAACAGCATAAATACAGAAACTTTATGTCTAGAAAAGATCCTACTGACTAATGTAATCAGATATAACCAAAGCAGCCATAAGGCTACCAGGGAGGGAGCTGTGTCCCCCAATGAGCGTCTTGGAGAAAAGGATTTTACGGTGAGTAACCAAAAATCCCTATTTCTCCTTCGCCTCATTGGGGGACACAGGACTGTGGGATGTCCTAAAGCAGTCCCTGGGTGGGAAAAATCACTCACCAGAAAAAGACATCCAGATAATGTTTGTCTATAAATGCGCCACTGCCGCTTGAAGAATTCTTCTACCCAGACTTGCATCTGCAGAGGTCTGGGAATGGACATTATAATGTTTGACAAATGTATGCAGACTAGACCAGGTCGCAGCCTTGCAAACCTGTTCTGCTGAGGCCTGGTGCCGAACGGCCCAGGAAGCCCCCACTGCTCTAGTCGAATGAGCCTTGATTCCGGCCGGAACCGTCATGCCCATGGAGCGATAAGCCTCCTGAATGGTCGCCCTTATCCATCTGGCCAGGGTAGATTTTGAGGCCGCGCATCCCTTCCTGCGACCCTGCGGAAGGACAAACAGAGCATCCGTCTGGCGAAAGGGGGCCGTACGGGAAACGTACCTCCTCAGAACCCTCACCAGATCCAACGTATGGAGAGCCTTTTCTACACGGTGCGTAGGTGCCGGACAAAAAGAGGGCAGAACAATATCTTCATTAATGTGAAATGATGAAACAACCTTCGGCAAAAAGGATGGAGCTGGTCTGAGCACCACCTTGTCCTGATGAAATCGCAAAAAAGGAGGACGACAAGAAAGAGCTGCCAGCTCCGATACCCGTCTTATGGACGTTATGGCCACTAAAAATACAACTTTCCAAGAGAGAAACATCAAAGAAACCTCTTGAAGAGGCTCAAAAGGAGCGTCCTGTAAAGCCCTTAAGACCAGATTAAGGTCCCAAGCTTCCAAAGGAGTCTTATAAAGAGGGACCTTATGAGCGACTCCTTGGAAAAAAGTCCTGACTTGACGATTAGGAGCAATCCTGCGTTGAAAAAGTACTGATAAAGCCGAAACCTGCCTTTTAAGGGTACTCGGAGCCAGCCCAGAATCCAGACCTGCTTGAAGGAAGGCTAGAATGTTAGGAACGGAGAAACGCAAAGGGGGCAGCCCGCGTTCTCTACACCAGGAAAGAAACACCTTCCAAGTGTGATAATAAATCCTGGCCGAAACGGACTTACGTGCACTGATCAAGGTATCAGCCACTTCTTGAGAAAAACCAGCCTGAGTTAAAACCCAAGATTCAACGGCCAGGCCGTCAAACGTAGGACCTCTGAGTTCTGGTGGTAGATCGGCCCTTGAGATAGAAGATCTGGCCGATCGGGGAGCCGCCAAGGAACCCCGGCTAGAAGTTGTACCAGGTCTGCATACCAGGTCCGTCGTGGCCAATCCGGAGCAATCAGGATGGCCGGCACCTTCTCTGATTTAATCTTCTTGATTACTCTCGGGAGCAGTGCCAGAGGAGGGAACAGATAAGAGAGATGAAATTGGTTCCAAGACAGTACCAGCGCATCCACGGCGATAGCCTGGGGATCTCGGTACCGAGAGACAAAACTGGGCACCTTGGCATTCACCTTGGACGCCATTAGATCCACGTCTGGAGTTCCCCAAAGATGGCATATCTGCAAAAATACCTCGGGGTGGAGAGACCATTCCCCGGAGGCTAGACCCTGACGGCTTAGGAAATCTGCCGCCCAGTTTTCTTCGCCCGGAATGTGGACCGCTGAGATCACAGAGTGATTTCTCTCCGCCCAGAGTAGAATCAGTTTTACCTCCTGCATGGCTGCCTTGCTGCGGGTGCCCCCCTGGTGGTTTATGTAGGCTACCGCTGTAGCGTTGTCCGACTGAATCCGGACAGGGCGACCCGCCAGAAGATGGTGAAAACGTAACAAGGCTAGCCGGACCGCTCGAATCTCTAAGATATTGATGGGGAGTTCTGATTCCCGAGGAGACCAGCGTCCCTGAGCTGTGTGATGGAAGAACACTGCTCCCCAACCCAGGAGACTGGCATCTGTTGTGACCACTAGCCAATTGGTTGGGGGAAAGGGCTTCCCCCTGAGAAGAGATGAGCTGTTTAGCCACCAAGCGAGAGCCTGTCTGGTCTGAAAAGACAACCGAAAATTGCGGTTGAGAGAGAGAGGATTTTTGTTCCATGCTGATAGGATTGCACGTTGGAAGGGTCGAAGATGAAACTGTGCAAACGGAACCGCCTCTATGGTTGCAACCATCTTTCCTAACACCCTCATCCCGGACCGAATCGTATGAGGGTATGGCTGTAGAAGGTTCCTCACTTCCCGCCGAAGGGCTAGGACCTTGTCCTGGGGAAGGATAGTTAAGGCTTGAGAGGTGTCGAAGGTCATGCCTAAGAAAGAGATTTTTCGAGACGGCCGTAGAGATGACTTCCTTAAATTTACCAACCAACCTAGATGGAAAAGGGTGTCCAGAGTGATGTCGACATTTTCCTTGCAAGACTGAAATGTCGGTCCCTTGATCAGCAGATCGTCTAGGTATGGCAAGACAACTATACCTCGGGAGTGCAGAATGGACACCACAGTCGACATGACTTTTGTGAACACCCTGGGAGCGGAAACCAGTCCGAAAGGTAATGCCGTGAACTGGAAGTGTAGATTGTTTACGGCAAACCGGAGAAAACTTTGATGGAGCGGAAAGATGGGAATATGAAGATAAGCATCCTGAATGTCTACTGAGGCCAAAAATTCTCCCTTTTCCAGATAGGCGATGACCGACCGCAGAGACTCCATCCGAAAGTGTCGAACGCGGACAAACTTGTTTTAGAGTTTGAGATCTAGAATAGGCCTCACTGCCCGGGGAGGAGGAAGGCAGACCAGCTCTATTTTGTAACCTGAAGATATGAGCTCTGCCACCCACTGATCGTGGATTACCTGAAGCCAGACCTGGCGAAATAAAAGTAGACGTCCGCCTACCCTTTTGGAGATGCCCGGAAGAGGCCTCCAGTCACTTGGCCAAAAATCATTGCGTCCTAGATCCTCTAGATCTAGAAGACTGGGGACGCATTCTTCCCCCCTGACTGGCCGAATAAGGGGTCCGACCGTCTCGGTCCTGATTGGGCCGACCCTGCGCAGGAGAACCTGATGCTGGGGCCCATCTGACATAGCGAAAGGTTCTAAAGCGAGCCTGAAAATGGCGCCGAAAAGGCTGTCTGGCCCTCTGCTGAGGAAGGAATTTATTTTTCCCTCCTGTGGAGTCAGAAATGAGCTGATCCAGCTTTTCTTCGAACAAACGACCACTCTGATACGGCAGGGATGTAAGAGATTTCTTAGAGGTAGAATCAGCCCGCCAGGACCTTAACCAAAGGGCCCTTCTGATGGCAATAGCATTAGAAGCAGCCGAGGAAGCACAATCTGCCGCATCCAGAGATGCGTTAATCAGATAGCTACCGGCCATAGCTACCTGAGAAGACATTTCAGCCAATTCTGCTGACACATTACCTTCCTGGAGAGCCTTAGATAACGAGTCAGACCAAGATATCATAGCCCTGGCAACCCAGGTTGCCGCAAAAGAAGGAAAAAGTGCTGAGCTTGAGGCCTCAAAGACGGAACGAGCCAAGCTCTCTATGAGACGATCCGTAGGATCCTTAATCGATGAGCCATTAGGGAGAGATAGTAACGTGTTAGAGGCTAAACGGGACACTGGAGGATCTACAGAAGGATTTTCTGCCCAATCACTACAAAGTTCCGAAGCAAAAGGATACCTAGCCTTCAGAGCTCTTTGCCCTGAAAAGCGTTTGTCCGGGTGCTCCCTATTGCGTCGAATGAGGTCCTCGAACTCAGGATGAGAGGAAAAAACCCTATGGGCCCGTTTAGACCACTTAAATGAGACCTTATGATCAGAGGAAGAGACGAGCTCGTCTTCTATCCCCAAAGACTGATTGACAGCTTCAATTAGGCTGTCTACTGACTCCTGAAACCCAGGTTTATCAAAATTAAGAGACCCTTCTGACTCGTAGTCAGTCTCAACTTCACCGCTTTCTGCAGGGGAAGGAGAGCGAGATACAGAACTCCAGGATGCGGAAGCACCTGAGTGCCTGGGAGACGCTTTGCGAATCCGCTTTCCATGCGTCTGTCGAGTGAGAGCGCGCCCCCTGCAGGCCGCAGACTCCTGAGACCCCGAGGCCCTCTCTGAGACAGGCGGATTACCGGTCCCGACCGCCGGGGTCTGCAGTGATTTGATCGCTTCAGTAAGGGACGCCATGGATTGTGACAAGGACGTGACCCATTCCGGAGGAGCTACCACAGCATCTGGCTGAGGGAGCGGAGCTGGAGAGAATACTGGAGGACTGGCAGGGGGGGGCTCCTGGACATGTTCAGGGTCACAGGCCTCACAGAGGCGATTACTTTGGGCGTGCGGAAAAAGGGCACTACAAGATACACAACTGGTAAAAAGAACCGTGTGAGTCTTAACCCTTCTAGACATAATGATCCGTAATGCTATACCCAGGGCCAGAGACTGGGAAAAAAGGAATGCTTCAGCCAGATGGAGGGAGAAGCACTTACCCCAGTCCTGTGTCCCCACGAGTACCGAGATGGATCCTCAAAGCATGATGCTGAGCCCAAAAGCGCTGTCTTATATGCATAGCAGGGCTTAGGGGGGAGGGACCGCCAAACGATGCTGCGGCCTGGAGCAGGCCCGAAGCCGGGGCCTCAATTTTTCCCCCCTTAGAGCGAGGAGAGCCGGAACCGGAAGTGACGCGCCGGAAGGGGCGGAGCCCCACAGCGCGGTCCGATGGCCGGAAGTCCCGGCTCCAGGAAGCTGCTCCACGCCCGAAGCGGCCAGGCAGAGCCGATGCCTCTGGGGGGACGGCAACGCTGATCCTAACGCCGCGCGCCGCCGGACCACGCTGCAGTGTAGCTGTGCCACAGCGTCGCCCGACATAACGCCACAGCGCCGGACAGCGCCGCAGCGCCACAGATCCAACGCCCCAGCGCCGGATCACGTCGCAGCGCAGCAGTCCCAACGCAGCAGCGCCGGACCACGCCGCAGCGCCGCCACACCAAGACGCCGGCCTCAGCAGCGCTGAAAAAAAAGGGCACCGCACTCCCGGAGGACACAGCCGCCGGACCCCGCAGGTAATGCCAGGAGCCCCCCCCCATCATACCGCACTATCGAGGGGTAGAACCAATGACGGTGCAGGAACCCTATCTCCATTATCCCCAGGATAAGGAGAGGGACCGTCCACCACCCCAGCTAACACCGCAGGGGTGTAGAATTCAGGGGGGAACACACGGACATCTTATGGGCACCTGTACAGCCTGGAGTCTAGGTACCTCAGGGTGGTCAGGGCTAAGTCCGGTGAAGAATCCCACGTCGCGGGGAAGGATACGTGGAGAAAATCGCACGTACTTGCCCGTTGATGGTTTGCGGAGATCGGACCCTCAAAAAGGTCCGTCGCCCCTTCAATCCAAAGATGTTGAAAAATCGGGTCCATCGATCCAGGACCCAGAGATGTGCCTCCTTGAGACACTAAGCATGAACTGGAGTCTCTGGTAGCCAGTGTCAGGGTGTATACGATGGAGGAGGAGCTAATTTTTTTTTTAAGTTTACTTAGTGTCAGCCTCCTGGCGGCAGAAGCATACACCCACAGTCCTGTGTCCCCCAATGAGGCGAAGGAGAAAACACAGTGCGGGTTTTCACAGACTTTTTGTTAGGCTTTGATTGAGATAGTGTAGCCTTGAGGAGAGCGCTCACTAGCAGGGGAAGGGTTAAGCTATGTTTCTGCAGCTTACCCAGGTCCTGTGTCTTGAGTCCCCAGGGGAGGTCCGCAATGTCCACAGAAATCGCTCCTTGAAGCATCAGCCTGTGTGGTGTCAAAAGATGTCCGCCGAGATCAGGAAGAGAAGGCGCTTCTCGCAGAACGAGAAGCGCCAGAGAGAGTAGCTGGTAACTGCCGGTGGGCGGAGTCAACGTTCCGGCCTGAGAGGGAAAAGCCGGGGGCTAAATTTTAAGCTTGCGGTTGCGGCCTGTAGCGTCGCTACCGCTATTTGTGCGACGTAACCCACGGACCCGGGCTTTAAGGTATCTGCGGACCTCCCTTATCCCAGGGACCAGGACCCCCCAGCGCCTCAGCTCCGCAGGTGTACTCACGGTAGATGCGGTGGGCCGGTGCTGAATCCACCGTCGCCATAGTCAGGGAGGGGGTGGAGAGCTTCTGCCGCCTTCCATCATCCACTATAACAGTGGTGATGCAGTGGGGGGCTGCACGGACGCCATAAACATCATGTCCGGCTATGCACATGTTGTCGCCTGCTATGGAGGGGGGAGATCGGAACACGAAGGAACCGTCGCCCGTAAAGTGAGCTCAGGGCTGGCATCCAACATTGCAGGAAAGGGTACGGGGAGGCACGCACCGCGTTCTTGCCTGTTGATGGTTCGGGGGAGATCGGAACCTAGAAAGGGTCCGTCGCCCCCATTCGCTCCGTTAAGGGAAAAATAGAATAAAAATAAAAATGGTGGGGTCTGAAAGCAGACCTAAGTGCCTCCTACAGACACTAAGCAAGAACTGGTTCACTTGGAGCCAGCAGGAGGGTGTATACTGCAGGAGGAGCTATTCTTTCTGTATTACTTAGTGTCCTCCTAGTGGCAGCAGCATAACACCCCATGGTTCTGTGTCCCCCAATGAGGCGTAGGAGAAAAGTGATATGCTCATTCTTTAAGCGGCTTCCAGTGGAAAGAAGCTCACTCTCTATATTTCACAATAGAGATTAAAAGATTTTGGAGGTGCGCACGAACAACGGCAAAACCGCCAGCGAAGCCACTTTCAGGAAAACACCAGCGATCGTTTCCCTAAAGAGCTTCACCTGGGAAAACCTGGTGGCTTTACCGGCATCTAAAAGACATTGTGTGTGCATTGGCTAAGAACCACTTTTACACTGCATCTAACACAGTCCAATAACCTAAACAGAACATACACCCCCTGCAAGAAAATATAACACGCATGTAATAAACATAGGAATATGACGGTACCTTGGAATAAGGGACATCTTTCTCGTCTAGAGATCCAAGCTCTTCAGGACGCAAAGCAAAAAGGGCTTCTGTTAAAATAAAGGCACAAATGATTATGAATAAAAGATTCTCAGTCATCATAATCATTTCTGAGATCCTACTGATATGGTATAACACCTGAAGATTTAAATATTCTCATAGTTTTCTAGTTGTTTAGTGCATATCAGAAAAGTACAGGGAAATTTTACATATTGCAGAACACAGCCCAATCAAGCCTCAGTGGTGCCATACAATTGTATACCAGTGCAGCATATAGCAAACCAAAACCAGAAACCCAGCCAGATCTCTGTGCTGTATCACCAGGGAAAAGAAAAAAAAAGTTTGTATTTCTTTTTAAATATGAATTACGGTTTGATTTTTGCTAAATTAGATAACCCAGATACTCTGTAGCTGCATATTCTTTGATTTGAACACATTATTAGCAGAAATCTTTAAAATGTCTTCCCATTCTGATAAAATGTAAGAGAATAAAGAGGGAGCAATCTCATGGACAGCAGGAGAAAGATTTCTACTGCTGCTCGACGTAGCTTAGTTTGTTTAGGCATTTTCATTTCTATTACCATATACGGTACTTTATTACATATTTCTTAGTTTCCTTACAGAGATATCTACAAACAACAGAAGATTTTTTTCTGTTAAATTACATAGGAACCTTATTACGTAGACCATAAGTTATCATTGGAAACCTGCAGCAAAATACAGACTTTGACATTTATGACAGATTGACCTCTGCCGACACAGCGGTTCACAAAGCTTGTTGTTCATCAAATGGCTACTGCTGCAGGGTATTGGATTGATCTATCATTTCCCTGTCCTTCATGAAAATACTAGTAGCATTGTACATAATATTTCCAATGCACCTCGGAATTCTGGTGTGAAAAGTAAGGTCTGCAGCAGGGAGTTAAGGTAACAGGTGCTTCCTTGGTTCCGGAGGCCACGTAATCTGGTTTCTCCCCTTGGTTCCAGTATTTCATCTTTGGATTTTGCTTTTCTGCCATTATTAGCAGTATTGTTTGAAAGGAATGAGAAGTCTTCATCTTCTTCAAAAAGATCCCCAAACATTTCTGATGGAACAGTTTAAATCTGCAAAGTGTAAAAGATAAAAAAAAAGAGTAAAGAACAAGTGACTATAGGTAACAGACCCACCGTTAATAAGAGGTCACATTTAATTATTTATCTGTGTTCTCAGATAACACTGGGGAACAATTTGAAAAACATTTTCTGTTGAGTTAGGTTTTTGAGCTGATTTATACTAATAATTGGCATGCTGATTCCAAAAATGTAGTCAGTTTTTTTCTAGCACGTCAAGTTTTTCCTCCACAACTTACCTGCCAGAGAAGCACAATTGCACTGATATCTGTAATAAGACTTGTTATCTGATTACAATTCGACTCATATAGAGCTACGTGGCAACTTGTAAGAGTAGTCACAACTGAGACAGTGTGGTGAGAGGTGTGTGCAGCTCCCAATACGTCATAATTATCAATATCTTTACACAAAAAATTTATCATAGTAGGAATAAATAGGATTTGTGATAGCTTTTCTCTTTACATTGGGCGCTTAGTTGTAATTTATATATCTTTTATGATTTTTTTCTTTGCTAGTTTTCAAAGCTTGTAACTTTCCATCTCAGTGTTGTATTTACATATGTGCATATTTCCTTTGTTTCAGATCATGTCTGCTCCTTCTTCCTCTCGTCGTAAATGCCTATTTGTACTATTTAAAAAAAAAAAAAAGACACTTTTTAGGTACAGTAGTTTACATATTTTTGAGAAGACAAAAATCCTATAGTTCAAAAACGTGACGTGATAGACAAAAACTGAGATCATTTCTGGATTCAGCATCCAAAAATTAGTTAAGAACAGTTGTCTGACCTAACTCCTAAAAAATTGTGTTCCCCAGTGTAATTTTATCTCGGTAATAAAGCCCGGCTATCATATCTCCTACTTCACTATTTCACAGGGTCTAAGATTGTGTTTGATATTTTGCAATGTCCCGCCGCAATAATAGACCCCACTCCACCCCAAATGTATTATTGGTGGGGGTCTTCCTACTGTGATCCCCACAGATCCCAAAAAGGGTGTCCTTACCCCCATATAAATGGAGCTGTACTGTGCATGTATGACCACTCGAGGTAAGTACTTTGGGTCACACTGCTCCGGTCCAGAGTCCGATTGGATTCTCTGTGGCAACCAGTCTGCACTTCTGTGCCTGGCATACTCGGATCCTCTGGCATTTACTAGTCCCTGTTACATGATAGTGCGACACACGTCAAGACATCACAAGGCCTAGCAAACTCAAGAGGTACCTAAGGCTACTTTCACACTAGCGTCGGAATTCGGCCTGTCGCATTGCGTCGGGTCGAGATTCCGACGCTAGCGTTGGTAGCACCGCACAACGGGTGCAGCGGATGCATTTCTCCGGCGCATCCGCTGCCCCATTGTGAGGTGCAGGGAGGTGGGGGCGGAGTTCCGGCCACGCATGCGTGGTCGGAAAAAGCGGTCCGTCAGTAGCAAAAAACGTTACATTTAATGTTTTTTGCTCCCGGCGGTCCGCCACAACACGACGGTTGCGACGTGTGTCAATACGTCGCAATGCATCGGTAATGTTACTCTATGGGGCAAAAACGCATCCTGCAAACTACTTTGCAGGATGCGTTTTTTCCCCTAAACGACGCATTGCGACGTATTCCAAAAAACGCCAGTGTGAAAGTAGCCTAAGATGCTGGCTGCAGTAGTGAAGACTGCTGTGGTCTTTTTACTCATCTCTAGTGACATCACTGCATATACTTGTATGGGAAGTGCCCAACCACCACTCCCATAGACAATGAACAGAGCGGTGATCACTCATACACACTACTGCTCCATTCATACATGGGACCACCATTCTCAGTATTCATGGGGGTCCCAGCATTTGAAAACACTGCCGATCAAACATTTACCATCTGTCCTGTGGGTAGGTGATATTATTAATGGCCTCTTTAAGTGACATCCTAAAGAAAAACTAAACTTACTGATTTTTTAAATTAAGCAGACACTTGAATTACCTGCCAGATTGATGGAGGTCCAGGCCCTGAGCCCCCCCACAAGTGTCCAGCTCAGCAGACAGGAGCGTGCACACAGAACTATGCTTTCTATTGAATCTATATGTGGACCTGTGTGTGCGTTCCTGTCTGCCGAGCTGCACACTTCTCAGGGGGCTATTGTGCGATCGGTAGGGGTCTCAGGACCTAGATCCTCACCCAATCTGCAGGAAATTCAAGTGCCTAATAAATATGAAAAATCACATAGAAAAAAAGTTTAGTTAATTTTTAATGTTATAACCTTTTATAAAAGGGAGTATGTGTGAGCAAACTTGCGGCAAGAGAATAAAGGTATGCTGTAGTTAGTACAGAATCTTATTAACTTAACCAAATTACATCATTTATTTCTATCAAATCATTATGCTGTTAATGTAGCTTCCATCAATATTCCTGTGTTGCCTCTGAGGGCTGGGGATGGTGGGTTACACTTCCCAGGAGACCCCTCATGCCCTACTATGTGAGATATAACACACCAGCCATGCCCTGATCACCAGCACATTCAGATCTCTCACTGGCTACATGTGGGGGTAACATTATGGGGGCCGTAGCTCTTGTCACCAGTATCCTCTTACAATAAGGAGGATCGCCCCCAGAATCAAACAGAAATGCTCCAGAATATAATGCACGGACAAGGGAGAAAGAAAACACATAGAACATGCTGCAGGAAGGTGCCGCAATAAGGAGCAGCCTAGCGATCAGCTGTCACGTTATGCTGATAGGATCACTGCTGCCGACATAGAGGAAGTGCAGGGACTACAAGCTCCTCCATGGACGCGCTTATAATCCTGGCACTCACTGCACAGTGCTGATGCGCGGCTGCAGAGGGCTGTCAGAATAGTTTACCTGCTAGCAACTCGGCCAAGCGCACTGCAATGATTCCCAGAACAAGATCTGCTACCTGGGAGCCGCCATCTTTGATGCATATGCTGTCAGTCTTAGAGCGCTGCTGGGAAATGTAGTCTTATCCGAGAGAATAATAGTAAGAAACGCGGCCGAACTAACTACAAATACCGGCATGCAGTGCGTTCCTCTCCGCTCTGGGAAATACACAGAGAGCTTTGAATAACTTTATAAACTACGGACGAAACTCTACAAGGCAATCACTGCTCCGCTATAGGGGGCTGCAGAATCTCTTCATAACTTGCTGGGCAGCATGGTAAAAGATAAGGGGGCAGCAAGAGAAGAAGCACAGGCTAGTCTGCTAATGGTTGACTACAGTGTCTTACAATGAGGAACTGGGAAAGTGCCAGTTACAGGATTATGGGGCTTCTGGGTTTAATTTCCTCCTTGGTCTTCCAAGACTTAGGCCATGTGCACACATTGAGTAGTTGCGTTTTTTACCTCAGTATTTGTAAGCCAATATCAGGAGTGGAACAATCAGAGGAAAAGTATAATAGAAACACGTCACCACTAGTGATCAGCGAGTATGCTCGTTACTTGAGTTTCTTTGAGCATGCGCGGGTGGTCTCTGAGTATTTCAGCATGCTCGGAGATTTCGTTTTTGTCGACGCAGCTGCATGATTTGCAGCTGTTAGACAGCTTGAATACATGTGGGGATTCCCTAACAAACAGGCAACCCCCACATGTATTCAAGCTGTCTAGCATCATGCAGCTGCGTCAACAACAAAAAAATCTCCGAGCACGCTGAAATACTCGGAGACCACCCGAGCGTGCTCGGAGAAACTCGAGTAATCAGCATACTCGCTCATCACTAGTCACTACTTCTGTATTTTTCACCCACTCCTTGTTTTGGCTTACAAATACTGAGGTAAAAAAAAACTGACCAAATACTCATCGTGTGCACGTGGCCAAACCATGTGGCGCTCCGCAGCAAATTTTCACCACCATAGTCACATCCATTTACCATTTCTTTCTTCCCTGGCAGGAGGAGATGCCAGAGGAGCGGTGGCATTGACGGACATTCAGCAGACACCCAGGACTGCAGGTCAGTGGTATCTAGCCGCTGGGCAGGAGGCCCCCAAATCTCTTACCTTCCGCTGTCCCAATGCTGCTTTTTATTAGCCAGGGCAGGGGGCGACGTCGTTTATGCATCACATAATCATCTTTAGTTGGGACCTTTTGAGGAGCTGGCATTGTTCTAAAGCCTACTGGACCAATGGACGTAGAGCAGAATCCACGGCTCTAAGGGATGCAGACTTTTTCCAGCTCAGGGCATCGGTTACTTCAAACTTGTTTTTTAGTGGAGATTTGCTTGCTGTGTTTCATTAGAGATTTGCTTGCTTGTCAGTTCAAGTGCACTAATTTCACCTGGAAAGTGTTCAGCCTCTGGAGTCAATGTTGCCATTCAGTGACAGTAAGCAGAGGAAGATGTGCAGGATGGATGTTATGTATATATAAGACATAAGATGGCGATAGTGTCTCAGAGGCCTCAGTTGAGCCATTGTTTCATATGAGACTGTACCTTGACTCTTGTTGTATGTTAATTTGTGAGTGCATGCTGATTATTGCATCAGACCACTGCAGTTTACTAACCTACCCAACTTAGGATAAATATGCAGATTATTTGAACAATCGAACAATGAAGGATCACCTCCATCCACCTTCCTCCAATCCTGTGGAAGAATGTCATGAATGGGAGCTGTGGATATAAAAAGTCTTTGGCTCCCTCTGCAAAGAGACCCTCTTCAGGAACAGCCCTGGAGCTTGATACACGTTCTACGGTCGTGATATCTATAGTCTGTATGTGAGGAACTATCATAAGGAATGTCGTTGGCACCAGGAGCAGTAAACATCTGCTACAGTCCTGGTATGAAGCATGGACTGTGACTAAAGACTCTACTGGCAGGAGATACAAAAGCTGTGGGCCAACCAAAAGTTGGGAGACAGTGGGTATCGCCTGGTATGGGGGCAATGGAACTGTTGGCCCCAGGATGATATCTTGTGGACTGGGGATATTGCATTGTGACCATCTACCTGGAAAATGCTGTAAGACCATGAATATAAGGAATAAAAAATAGCTGTATTGTTAACCTGCCTCAGTGATTATTAGAACCCACAGCCTCAGGTCTACACAGGATCTATAGAATAAATACTGTGTTTTTTGTTTTCTGCAGGTGTTCACACCAAAATACATAATAACAATCATCTCTGATTATTACATTTTTGCTGCATTTTTTTATGCATTTTCTTTCTTTTTTTATGCATTTTTGGTGCAGATGTGAAGCAGTGTTTAAAATGTTTTTTTTATAGTACAGAAAAGCTTTGATTGTACACTTTAAGGGTTTTCCCACTAACAAAGGTAATTTTATAGTTGATTTTAATTAATAGAATAAAAATAAATTCCACTATTGGTTGTGTTTAGTGATGAGCGAGTGTACTCGTTGCTCGGGTGACGTCCGAGTATTTATGACTGCTCGGAGATTTAGTTTTCATCCTGGCAGCTGAATGATTTACAGCTACTAGCGTGCTTTATGACATGTGGGGATTCTCTAGCAACCAGGTAACCCCCACATGTACTCAGCCTGGCTAATAGCTTTAAATCATTCAGCTGCCGGGATGAAAACTAAATCTCCGAGCAGTCATAAATACTCGAAGGTCACCCGAGCAACGAGTACACTCGCTCATCACTAGTTGCGTTTAAAAAAAAATGTTCCTGTGCTGAGATAATCTAATAAATGTGCCCCTGCTGTGTACTGTGTACTAGAGATGAGCGAACATGTTCGGAAAACGTTTGCCAATCTCAAATTCTGCACAAATGTAGCACATTCAGATTTGTGTTCGCTGTCACGAGCATTTTTACTCAAAGTCAGCAAAAGTCGGTCACTATTTGGTAAATCATTGCGTTACCACTAATGCTTTTGTATTACTTTGGCTAGGATAGTGTTGCTGTATGATGAGCGGGAGGATGGGAGGATGTGTTTGATGAGTTGAGGTTATGTGGAGAGGTTAAAGGAGCGTCTGAAGAGATTTATGTGTGTTGATTTCGGCAAACAATCAGGGAGCAGAAACCATCCACAATGTCATGACACAAGGTCTTCTGTGATTGTTTGCAGAAGTCACATGTCTCTGGCCATATAAAAAGCGTACATATTGTTTTGCTGGCACCATTTGCTCAGTGTCACAGTGCAGAGAGGTATCTCCTGCGCTATAGCTGGTGCTGTTGAAAGTGAACTTGTCCTGTGTGAAACTGATCTTCCAGCATAGATTGTGCCAAAATTGTGTGGCAGTCTCCAGAAGCCTTCTTAGCTAGAACATGAGTTCTTTGTGAGTGTTTAAACCCTTGGGGCTGCAGGTGTCCAGATGGTACAACCTTAGTATGCCTCGCGATCCCGGAGCCTCCTTCTGATGTTTCTCCGCCTTTCAGGGGAGAAAACCCGTTTCTATCGCATAAACATGTCCAGCATGGTTTTACCACTATTCTGGTATTGTTTAGTAATTATGGCATAATGGCACATTCTGCATCTATTTAATCCACATCTATAGAAACCTCTGCAGTGGAGACACGATTGCCGAGGGTCGGCAATGTTGAAATTATTTGTGGAGAGGATGATTCCCAATGTTTTGGCTCTTTGGGAAACTACTGAAAACCCAGGGGCCAGAATTTTAGATAAAATGATATCCTCTTCGAGTAAAGGAAGATATTGTAGCACAATGTTCTTAATATCATTAAATTGGAAACTGTAGCAAATGGATAACACTAGCTTAGAATTGACTTGCATTTGATTTTGATTTTTAAAAACACCAGAAATGAGATCTCAGCGCTGTTTAGTCTGAGCAATGCTTTTGGCTCTATCAAGAGTCCAGCCAGATTATCCTCTTTTTTTTAATTTAGTGCTGCAGGCCCGTAATTTACCTTCTAATTTGCGATTGCACTGCAATTCCGTTTTGATACGGGGGAACTCACCAGCCGGAATAGTCTTAATGGTATGCCTGGGATGACTGCTAGAGGCATGCAGAATAGTATTCCCAGAAAGAGATTTGGAGAGGGTGTAAGTAACTATGCCATGTATAGATCCCTCCAGTTTGAGGTCTAGAAAAGAAATGCAGAATTTATGAATAACAGAGGTAAAATTGAGACCGTGTGAATTGTCATTGATGTAGGATACAAATTCCAGTATGGTAGATACATCGCGCCCCCCCCCCTTCCCCCAAATGAACAGGAGGTCATTGATGTATCTGCCATACCAGAAGACATCCAACAAGAATGGACTAGAGGGGAAATACAACCATTTTGTCTCCCAAGAAGACATAACAAGATTGGCGAAGGGGGGCAATTTCGCACCCATAGAAATGCCTTTTCGTTGAAGAAAGAAATTACCCTCATATATAAAAATATAGTTGTTCATAAAAAAATGAGTAATGTGCAGAATGTAAGAAATTATATATGCTGTATATATGAGCTGAAATAAGACTTGTGAAATTCCAATGCCTTTAAAGCAATCTCATATGGAATACACGTGTATAGCGCTGTGCCATCACAGCGTAACCAGACAAAATTGGGACACCATTGAAGATGTGATAATTGATCAAGGACATCCTTTTAATCCTTTAAAAATCCAGGAGTTCTTTGTACCAGGGGTTGTAAAAGAAAATCAAGCTACTCCCCCAAACGTTCTGTGACAGACCCAATGACAGAGAAAATGGGTTTCACAGGAGAAGGTCCACTACTTTGTCTACCTTGGGTAGTCCATACATGGAGGGCAATGATGGATTTTCCACAGATAGTCCCTCTGTTTCGATGTTAGGACCCCCAGAGCAAAGAATTATTGAATAATCAAGTGAATTTCTTGGTTAAAGAAGGCAATGGGTTAAAGGAGATTTTCTAATAAGTGGGGTGATCCTCCAGCATTTTAACCATTTCAGACTGGTAGACATCAGTATCCTGCACAACAACCAAACCGCCTTTAACAGACATTTTTATGACGTTGTTTTTTTCTTTTCTTCAATTCCATTAACGCGGTAGATTCCCTAGAGGATAGATTAGAACATTTGCATCCAGACCCAACTGAGGCATACAAGACCTTTAATTCCTGTGGTTCACTTCTTGGAACAGTCCATGGAGTCTGTGAGACTGGACCAGATAAAAAAAAATGATTTCTAGTTTTGAACACGGTTACCTGGTTAATGGATTGAGAGGCAGGAGGATCTCCATGGTTTGTAATTCCTGTAAATGAAGAAGTGCACGTGGCTTTGTAAAAATAAGCAGGTGATATTCATTAGTATGTTGGAGTTCATTGGTTTCTGTTTGGTCAGAGGAATCTTCATTAAAAAAAATGTTTCAAAGTTAAATTTCTGACAAATCTGTTAATGTCTGATAAGGTTCCAAACAAGTCAAAGTTGAACTCCGGCACAAAATTAAGTCCATATGAAGGAACACTAACCTGTTCAGCTGTGAGAGAAATTTTGGAGAGGTTGAGGACATTAGCTCACTGATCTCCAGCTAAAATGTTTGCTTACGTCGGATTGTCATTCCTTGCATCTTTGCAGTGCTTTCTGTCACCGCTTTTTTTGGGTTTTAAACATTTTTTTACCTTTCTATAATAACAAAAAATCCTGAACAGAGCTGTTGAAATCAAACTCTAGTGTTGCTGTCAGATGTGTCTGGGTCTGATGAACTGAAACTGACATGAGGTTTAGATGGAACTCCAAAATTTGTTGTTTTTTTTTAAGATGAATCTGGGAGTTTGAAAAGTTTTTTTCCCATCTTCCCATTCATAAACCTGGTTCAGTTTATAATCATTGCTGTCCTGCAAGAATTTACTTTTTTTTTTATCTTGCGGCAATATCCTCCAATTTGGACACACAAACCTGTATCTGCTGCATAGATGTTTCATACTAAGCAATATCCATTTGTGTTGTGAGTGACGCTTTAATGCAATTACTGTCTGTATGACTGTGCGATAGTTTAGACTCTTCTTCTTCCATAATTAGTTACAGGAAATCTAGGGAACACTTGGACAAAATGTCGTTCCATTTTTCAACAAACGCTGGTGAGTAAATAGTTGGGATTTTTTTCAACCGCAACCCACTTGGTATCATATTCTTTTTTTTTTTATATAACTTTCTAGGGTTATGTGATCCCACCAAATCTTTGTTTCCAAGATTGATAATTTCTTTTGTTTGTTTAATTCAACGGATACATTGTCAGAGTGCGAGGGAGAGTCAGCCTTCAAATCAACCATAATGTGAAGCAAAAAAAAAATTCACACAGCAAACCACCGTGAAAGGGCATTTAAAAACCAAACTGAAAAATCAGTAATATGAAAATAAAGGTGGAAACATAAATGGGTCTGAGTCACGAGATCCATAGGACAAGGTGTAATCACGTGGATGAAAAGAGGGGTTGATCCAGCTTCCAGAATTGTTTGCAAAAAATGTATTATATAGGAGAAGGTACAAAACTTATGTACAAAAATTAGTAAAAGGACAGCATAGCAGCAGCATGTTTCAAACGCACATGGTGTTCCTTGTCAGAGCTGCAATCTTAGGCTATGTTCACACGCTGCGGATTTTGCTGCGGATCCGTAGCGTTTCCGCAGCTGCGGATCCGCAGTAGTTACAGTACAATGTAAACCTATGGGAAACGCAATCCGCAGTGCACATGCTGCGGAAAAAACAGCGCGGAAACGCAGCGATTTACATTCCGCAGCATGTCAATTCTTTGTGCGGAATGCGCAGCGGTTTTACACCTGCTCTATAATAGAAAACCGCAGATGTAAAACGGCGGTGGAATCCGCACAAAAACCGCGGTAAATCCGCGATAAATCCGCAGGAAAAGCGCAGTGTTTTTGCCCTGCGGATTTATCAAATCTGCTGCGGAAAAATCCACAGTGGACCATTCTACGTGTGCACATACAGGCTGCCGTCACACTAGCATTGTTTGGTCAGTATTTTACATCAGTATTTGTAAGCCAAAACCAGGAGTGGGTGATAAATGCAGAAGTGGTGCATATGTTTCTGTTATACTTTTCCTCTAATTGTTCCACTCCTGGTTTTGGCTTACAAATACTGATGTAAAATACTGACCAAATACTGCTAGTGTGACGGCAGCCTAACTGATCAAAAGATATTTAATTACGGTAGTAATCCACCAATAGATACAGGTATAGAAAATCACATGATCAATTAAAAACAACATAATCATCAGATGTGGATAAAATACAGAAAGAACAATTAATTGACTGAAACCACAAATACAGAAATAAAAAAAAAATATATATAGAAGACACCGCCATGAAGCAAGAAAATAAATGAAAAAAAAAATCCTAGAAAACAAATTTTTGAGACAGAGTTCCATCTAAACCTCATGTCAGTTTCAGTACATCAGAACCAGACACATCTGACAGCAACACTAATGAACTTGATTCCAACAACTCTGTTCAGGATTTTTCTTATGACAATATGGCACTCATTTAAAAACCACAAAAAACGCAGTGGCTGAAAGCACCGCAAATATACAAGGAATGACAACCCGACACAAGAAACCGTTTTAGCTGGAGATCAGAGAACCTTATTAGACATTAACAGATTTGTTAGAAATTTACTTCTGAAACTACACATTTTTTTCAATGAAGATTCCTCTGACCAAACAGAAACCAATGAACTGCAATATATTAATATCACCTGCATAATTTTACAGAGCAACATGCACTTCTTGATTTACAGAAGCTACAAACCATGGACGATCCTCCTGCCTCTCTATCCATTAACCCGGCAAACATGTTCAAAACTAGCAATTTATTTTTTTAACTGGTCCAGTCTTGCACAGACTCCATATACCGAAACTTGTATGCCTCAGTTGGTCATGGATACAAATATTCTAATCTCTCCTCTAGGGAATCTACCCCACGTTAATGGAATTGAAGAAAAGAGAAGACATAGTCATAAAAATTTCTGATAAAGGCGGTTTAATTGTTGCGCTGGATAATGATATCTAACAGTCTGAATGCTGGAGGATCTCTCTACTTGTCAGAAAATCTCCTCCAACCTATTGCCTTCTTTATCCAAGGAAACTCACCTGATTATTCAAAAATTCTTTGCTCTGGGGGTCCTAACATCAGACAGAAGGACTATCTTATTGTTGAAAATCTATCATTGCCCTCCATGTATGGACTACCCAAGGTAGACAAAGCAGTGGACCTTCCCCCTATGAAACCCATTTTCTCTGGTATTGGGTCTGTCACAGAATGTTTGAGGGAGCGGTTTGATTTTCTTTTACAACCCCTGGTACAAAGAACTCCTGGAGTTTTAAAGGATTCCAGGGATGTCCTTGAGCAATTATCACATCTTCAATGGTGTCTCAATTTTGTCTGGTTAAGCTGTGATGGCAGAGGTGTATCTAGGTTTTCTGGCACCAGGGGCAAGAATTCATTTTGGCGCCCCCCCCACCAAGGACATATGATTTTCACACTTAGTCATGTACCGACGAGCTCCTCTCCCTAAGGCCGGCCTCACACTAGCGAGTTTTACGGATGTAAGAGAGGTGCAGAAAATACGGATTGCATACGGTACAATTATTCTCTATGCCCCTGCTCCTATCAGCCGTATTTTACTGATCCGTATTATACGGTCTTCTACGGCCGTAGAAAATCGCAGCATGCTGCATTTGTCACCGTATTGCGCAAAAAATACGCCAATGAAAGTCTATGGGGGCCAGAAAAATACGGATTACACATGGACCAGCAGTGTGACTTGCGAGAAATACGCAGCGGTGTTAGAGAGAAAAGCCGGCAATTCAGTGCGGTGTACAGTAAAATCACACATACAGCTTACAATAGAATAGCTAAAATAAATGTGTACACATAGAATAGGTATATATATATATATATATATATATATATGTCAGTTAGACACATATATGTATATATATTAATATTTAATACAGCGCTAGATAGATTTAAAGCCGATAATTCAATTGCCGGCTTTTGCTATCTCCTTCCTAAACCTGACATGTTATGAGACATGGTTTACATACAGTAAACCATCTCATATCCCCATTTTTTTTTGCATATTCCACACTACTAATGTTAGTAGTGTGTATGTGCAAAATTTGGGCTCTCTAGCTATTAAATTAAAGGGTTAAATGGCCGAAAAAATTAGCGTGGGCTCCTGTTGTGAATTCCGCTCTTGGGCTCCCTCCGGTGGTTGTGAGTGGCACTTTTGTGAGTTCTGCTCTTGGGCTCCCTCCGGTGGTTTTAAGTGGGATGGCTGCTCCTTGGATTTAGCTGTCTGCAGCTGCTTCCACTGATTGTCTTTCTGCTCGGCTATTTATGCCTGGCTCTTCTCTTCAGCCAGTGCAACTTGTCAATGGTTCCTGGTTGGATTCACATCTCTGTTGGATTTCCCTGATATCCTGACCAGTTCTGCAAAGTTAAGTCCTTGCTTTGCTCTTTTCTGTCCACATGTTGTGGACTTACTCGTTCTGTGCATTCTATGTTTTGTCCAGCTTGTCAGTATGGATTAATTCAGTTAAGCTGGAAGCTCTGGGAAGCAGATTTACCCTCCACACCTTTAGTCAGGTGTGGAGACTTTTGTAAACTCTGTGTGGATTTTTGTAGTTTTTAATACTGACCGCACAGTATTCTATCCTGTCCTATCTATCTAGCTAGACTGGCCTCCTGTGCTACATCCCGGTTTCATTCTGTGTATGTCTTTTCCCTCTCCACTCACAGTCATTACTTGTGGGGGGCTATCTATCCTTTGGGGATTTTCTCTGAGGCAAGATAGTTTTCCTGTTTCTATCTTTAGGGGTAGTTAATTCTTAGGCTGTGACGAGGTGCCTAGGGAGTGACAGGAGCATCCCACGGCTACTTCTAGTGTTGTGTTGAGCTTAGGGACTGCGGTCAGTACAGGTACCACCTCCTTCAGAGCTCGTCCATGTTGCTCCTAAACCACCAGTTCATAACAGGCTCCCGCGCAATTTTCTCCACCAGAGTAGTAAAGCCAGTGACTGAGGGCAGATATTAATAGCCTGGAGATGGTCCATGGCCCCCCCCTGGCTAAAAACATCTGCCCCCAGCCACCCCAGAAAAGGCACATCTGGAAGATGCGCCTATTCTGGCACTTGGCCACTCTCTTCCCATTCCCGTGTAGCGGTGGGATATGGGGTAATGAAGGGTTAATGTCACCTTGCTATTGTAAGGTGACATTAAGCCAGATTAATAATGGAGAGGCGTCAATTATGACACCTATCCATTATTAATCCAATTAAATGAAAGGGTTAAAAATCACACACATTATTAAAAAATATTTTAATGAAATAAAAACAAAGGTTGTTTTAATATTTTATTGTTCTCTCAATCCACCTGAAGACCCTCGCTCTGTAACAAAGAAAAAATAATAAACCAACAATATACATACCTTCCGTTGATCTGTAACGTCCCACGATGTAAATCCATCTGAAGGGGTTAAAATATTTTACAGCCAGAAGCTCTGCTAATGCAGCTGTGCTCGTGGCTGTAAAACCCCGGGGAATGAAGGTAATGTAGGTCAATGACCTATATTTACCTTCATTCGTGGTGATGCGCCCTCTGCTGGATTTCCTCATATGAACTCGAGCCTGGGAGCTTTCCAGGAAAGTTCCCACGCTCGAGGGACATCCAGCAGAGGGCGCATCACCACGCCAATTTTTTCCGCCATTTAACCCTTTAATTTAATAGCTAGAGAGCCCAAATTTTGCACATACACACTACTAACATTAGTAGTGTGGAATATGCAAAAAGAATGGGGATATGAGATGATTTACTGTATGTAAAACATGTCTCATATCCTGTCGGGTTTAGGAAGGAGATAGCAAAAGCCGGTAATTGAATTACCGGCTTTAAAGCTATCTCGCGCTGGATTAAATATTAATATATATGCATATATGTGTCTACTGACATATATATATATATATATATATATATATAGACAGTATGTATGTTTTTATGATTTTTTGAGCCCATGGATCCATTGTAAATCCGTATGTTGGTTTTGCAAGCCTGCGAGAAAAACACGCAGTACGGATGCCATACGGATTACATACGGAGGATGCCATGCGCAAAATACGCTGACACACCCTGCCTACGGAGGAGCTACGGACCACTATTTTGGGGACTTTTCTGCGTATTACGGCCGTAATATACGGACCGTATTTTTATATGCTGAGTGTGACGCCGGCCTAATGCTCTCAATGATCAGTGAAAAACTGAGAGAAGCAGGAAGAGAAGCTCATTGTCACAGGACCACAAGTATGAAAGTCGCATATGAGTGAAGTGTCCATGTGACGACTACTGGAACCTGCAGAGCTGACTCCTGACATTGCAGACTTCTGAATTCTCACAACTAATGCATTGCACACTTTTAGGATTCTCCCTTGCCTGTGGACAGTCATGTCAGCACAAGCATGCGATTTGTATACGTCTGGCCACATTCCGACTAGACGTGCCCGGCCTCACTAGTTCATTTTCATTGAGTGAGGCCACACATGTCTAGTCAGCATGTGACCGCATGTATCTAAATCGCAAGCACGAGAGAATCCTGACAGCGTGCAGGGCGCACTGTGAGAAGTCAGAAGTCTGCAGTCACAAAGAATAACTGCAGACTCATTACAAACCTGAACATCCCCTTTAAAGCTCCTAACATAAATAATAACATGAGAGTTAGTTAGCATCACACATAACATTTACATCAAGGTACCTTATAGATTACGTCGTCTCTGGAGTCATTCTCCTTCTTTTCTTCATCTTGTCCAGATCCCATGATGCGTTTTCTCATCCACAGCTCGTCTCTGCAGACTTTTATCTTCTCCGCTCTTTTGCTGAAAATTTCCACATGATACCCTTAAAGATACAAGTGTCATTAAAATGCTCCTGAATAAAAAATTTCCCCTCATTATATTGTCTGCACAAAATATGACCCCCACACTGGTCCTCCTATGGTACATGCTCTTCACACTGACCTCTCCTTTCCATACCGGCCCCCTCTTCACACTGTCCTCTCATACTATGTCCCCCTTATAGGGCCCAGTATTTATACTGTACTCTATCATCACACTCCCCCTCCTTGTCCCCTCCTGGCTGTGCCCTCACACTGTCCCTCCATGCTACACCCCCACTATTCAGTTTCTTTTCTGTGCCCACTCATTTTTGTCTCCCATACTGTCTCCTCACACTATTCCCCTCCCTCCTCATACTGTCTCCTCTCACATCCCCCTGCTCACCATACTGTCTCATATATTTACCCCCTTACTTTCTATACTACCTGCTCACCTAACTTCCCATACTGTGTCTGCACACATCCCATCACCCTCACTCCCCATACTCTGTCCACATACATTTTTCACATTACTCCTTATACTGTGCCCTCATTCTCCCATATTGTTTCCTCATACATGCACCCATTCCCTCATACTGTTTCCTCATACATGCCCCCAATTCCCCATACTGATTCCTCAAACATGCCCCAAATTCCCCCATACTGTTTCCTCATACATGCCCCCCATTCCTCCATACTGTTTCCTCATACATGCCCCCAATTCCCCCGTACTGTTTCCTCATACATGCCCCCAATTCCCCCATACTGTTTCTTCATACATGCCCCCCATTCCTCAATACTGTTTTCTCATACATGCCCCCAATTCCCCCATATTGTTTCCTCATACATGCCCCCATTCTCTCATACTGTTTCCTCATACATGCCCCCATTCTCCCATACTGTTCCCTCATACATACCCCCCATTCCCCTATAGTGTTTCCTCATACATGCCCCCCATTCCCCATACTGTTTCCTCATACATGCCCCCAATTCCCCCATACTGTTTCCTCAAACATGCCCCCAATTCCCCCAAACTGTTTCCTCATACATGCCCCCAATTCCCCCATACTGTTTCCTCATACATGCCCTCATTCCCCAATACTGTTTCCTCATACATGCCTCCAATTCCCCCATATTGTTTCCTCATACATGCCCATTACCCTGTACTGTTTCCTCATATATGCCCCCATCTCCCCTTTTGCTCTTCATTTTGGGTCCTCAAATCTCCCCCACACATTAAATTCCCCATCCCCACTCCAAATCTCACCCCACACATAATAAATTCCCCCATCCCCAAATTCTCCCCACACATAATAAATCCCCCTATCCCCACTCAAATTGTCCACACACATATTATTGTCCTCTACCCGACCCCATCATTGCTCTCTTCACCACCTCCACCATTGCCTTCTCCGTCATGCCCATCGCCCATTTCACCACCTCCTGCATTTCCTTCCCCCAATCCCATCATTGCCCTTTCCACCACATCCATCGTTTCCTCCTCCCCCACCATCCCCATCCTTGCCCATTCTACTGCTTCCATCATTTCCTCCTCCACCACCATCCCCATCATTGCCCTCTCCCCATCAGCCCCATAATTGCCCTCTCCTCCCCCACCATCCCCATCATTGCCCTCTCCCCGTCAGCCCCATCATTGCCCTCTCCCCGTCAGCCCCATCATTGCCCTCTCCTCCCCCTACACACACACACCACTTACTTCTCTGCACACTTCCCTGCAGTGCGCCACGCACACACACACACCTTTCTCACCTCTCCTCGCGCTCTGCCGCAGCATCTCCATCGCCTTCCTCTGACACAGCCGGCCGCTGAATGATGACGTTATCGAACACCACTTTTTCACAACTCTATGTTGTGCAACGATGTTGTGAATTTTCAAAGATTTTACCCCAGAAAAGCTTTAATGAATTGACCTCATAATTTGATATACAGTATGCTGTTCATTGGAGGCACCAAACGTAAACCAAGAAAACCTCTAACCAAAGTAAGGCTCATTATAGGTAAATTAAACTATTTGAAGAAACATAAATATGGTATATTAAGAAATCATAAGGCTAGACAGACTGTACTTTTCCAGGATACGTGGTGGATTGCAGGAGACTGTATTGCTGCAGACTATTGTCTGACTGTAATAGGAGGGACCATCTCGACTTTGTTTTTATAATTATTGTTGCTGTCCTAGACAATAGAAGTTCTTACCATTTCACTGTGCTGTGTGGCACAGTCATTATATATATAATATATATATATATATATATATATACTGTATATATATAAATATATATATATATTTTTTTTTTTGTTAGTTATACTCTGCAATCGACTGGTCAAAATTCACTTGTGCAATGAGTTAACCAACAACTTTGACAAATTTCTAAGCCATCCCACTGTATACAACTGATCATTAATGTGAATTTGCCTAACTGAACATTAATTTCTGGACGATCCTCTGCAGCGATGAAGCTATCACTGTTGTCTCTGTCTGCAGCCCTGATGATCATGTTTTGTGTTTTTAGCCAAGCTAATGGAGGCAAGCTGCTTGTAATTCCTACCGATGGCAGTCACTGGCTCAGCATGCGTCCTCTGGTGGAGAGGCTCGCACAGATTGGGCACAAGGTTGTGGTTGTAACAGGTGAAAGCAGCTTACTTATTGGTGAATCTGATCTCTATACCACCAAAACTTATTCTATCCCTTACAGCAATCAAGATTTAGCATTAATCGTCGAAAGGTATGGATATGATCACTTTATCCAATCTTACTTCCCTGGTGTGGCTATTACAATGTTTAATAGTATTCAGGAAATTTCTAAGGTATTTGGCAATATTTGTAAGGCCTTATTAGATAGCACAGAACTTATTCAGAGTCTCAAGGATGAGATGTTTGATGCTTTACTCACTGATCCATTTTCGCTCTGTGGCGTGATACTAGCTGAACACCTTGATGTGCCCAATGTAAACTTTTTACGAGGAATGCCTTGTACTCTTGACTATATAAGCGCACAATGTCCAAGTCCTTTTTCGTATGTGCCTAGAATTTTTACTCAGTACTCAGACAAGATGACATTTTCCCAGCGTGTGAAGAACGTACTGGTCAGAATGTTGGAGCCTTACTATTGTGGACTTACACTCTTGCCATGGCAGCAAATGTCTTCAGAATTCCTGAAGAAAGGGATCACAATTGAGCAGCTTCTCAGCAGAACTTCCATCTGGCTCTTGCGTTATAATTTTGCCTTTGAATTTCCAAGACCTATAATGCCCAACATGGTGTTCATCGGAGGCATCAACTGTAAACCAAGAAAACATCTAACCAAGGTAAGGCTTGTCATAGGTAAATGACTAGCATTAGGAGGAATATTATTTATTTCTAATGTCATTACAGTTTGCAAATGTTATTTTTGCGCTAGTTTAATGTCTTAAATATCTGCATATTCAAGGCATGTTAAAATGATTGGTAATATAAATGAGAAATAATCTGTTCATTTTATATTGTTACCTTAAAACCTAATATTACATTTACCGTATTTTGGACTTTACAGTAGCACTTCAGCGATTTTCTTTTTTTTTTATTGTCTTAGCCATAGTTATTATGTGCAGATTGCGCCATATTATAATAATCTTTATTTTTTATATAGCGCTAACATATTCCGCAGCGCTTTATAGTTTTGCACACATTCTCATCGCTGTCCCCGATGGGGCTCACATATTCTTCCCTTCTCCATTTCTGTCCTCTTCTGCACCATGTTATCACCATGATGTCTCTTAGAAGTGACTTTCTCAGTGTAAGTTTATGGGACTTCCATTGAGACTCTCATAGTTTTGCATTGAGAATGGGACTTACAGTCTACAGAAAAGATGCTGTGGGACCCGGTTAGGATTATTGACAGTCATATGGTGCAAAAGAGTACTGGATAGGCGCTGAAAACAGAAGATGGCAAATTGTAAGTAATTATGCATGGGCTATGGACGTAACTTGTAATAACTATTGCTAATGGGTTAGAAGATTCAACAAAACATATGATCTATGATTTTGTTAAGTGATCGGCTACTTTATGACGTAGTACACATCACAATGTGTCTAAGCTAAAGTAAACTTGTGACTAAATCTATGACAGATCACATGATCCTGTACTTTTCACTTTGACGCTGTGCGTAATTGACCGCTGAGCTGTTGAGTTTTGTTGCACCAATGTGCGTGTTAACTGTAAGGCCATGTTCACACTTTGCGGTTTTTACCGCGGAACCGCGGCAATTTTGCAGCTGCGGGTCCGCTGCAGTTTCCATTGCGTTTACAGTAACCTGTAAACCCTATGGAAACCGCAAACCGCTGTGCACATGCTGCGGGAAAAACCGCACGGGAACGCAGCGGTTTACAACCCGCAGCATGTCACTTCTTTGTGCATAATCGCGGCGGTTCTGCACCCATAGAAATGCATTGATCCGCTTACTTCCCGCATGGAGCTGTGCCCAACATGCGGGAAGTAAGCGGATAATGTGCGGGTGGTACCCGGGGTGGAGGAGAGGAGACTCTCCTCCAGGCCCCGGGAACCATATTTGTGTCAAAAAAAAAGAATTAAAATAAAAATTAATGCTATACTCACCTCTCAGCGCTGCACACGGCCGTCCGGTCTCAGGTTTGCTATGCGACCAGGACCTGCGGTGACGTCGCGGTCACATGACCGTGACGTCACGAAGGTCCTTCTCGCACAGCATCTTTGGAACAGGACCGCCGCCTGCAGCGCCGAGGAGATTGGGACGTCAGAGGGTGAGTATATAATTATTTTATTATTTTTAACATTACTATTGATGCTGCATATGCAGCATCAATAGTAGGAGTAAATCCCGCAGCGGAACCCACAACACAAACCGCGATAAATCTGCAGGGATAACCGCAGCGGTTTTGCCCTGCAGATTTATCAAATCCGCTGTGGGAGAACCCGCAGGGACCCGACGCTACGTGTGAACATAGCCTAAGTGACGCCGAAGATGATGTGGTCTCTCTTTACAATGAATTTTATAATATTGAGTGTCAATTGTGCATTATTAAAAATTATTGATTATGTTCTTTATGGTTATGTGCACTTTTGGTGATCACTATGCATCTTAATAATGTTGAATATTCGATTACATCTATAATGTATGATATTGTAATTTTTTTTTTAAATATATCACGTTCTTTACTGGATTTTGCTATGATTGCTCTGTAATTTATCCTAACTGAATGTGGATATATGTTTTCACTGACAATAGTTTATATAGCTTGAAAATGTCTGTATAGAAAAGATGAAACATCTCACATGTTTTGGAAGCAACAAACCACTTCTTTTAGTGTTTTTTTTTTTGTCTTTTAGTGTTGCTCCATTTTATCTTTTTATACATTGCTTTCCTGTGGTCTTGGGTTAACCCTGTGGATGTCTGCACCCATCCATGTTGGATTTATCTTAGGCTAGGGTCACATTGCGTTAGGGCAGTCTGTATAGCGCATAGCGCTATGGACTGCGCTAACGCAATGTCCCAAAAGGGATCGTGTTTGCCGATCCCGCTAGCCCAGATCCCTGATATGCGCTAGCGAGGAACGGACCGCGAACGCTGCAATTAGCGTTCGCGGTCCGTCACTCAAATGACGGCACATTGCTAGCGCACGCCCAATGTGGGCGTGCGCTAGCGATGCGTTCGCCATTACAGGCAACGGCGGCTTTAACGGACTACGTTACACCGCGTTATGCCGTGGTGTAACGTAGTCCGTTAAACAGAGTCACATAACGTAATGTGATCCTAACCTAAGTGCTGGTTCTCAATATCCATGTTTTTTCCTTGACATGTCAAAAAATGTTATCAGTGGGGAATCAGGTACTGAAAGAGCAACCGATTGCTGGAACTGAAGAGCAAAAGCGCTCAGTTTAACGCTGCATTCCTTCAAGACTGAAAATGCACTTACAGGGTGTCACGCACGCGCCCAGACTGGTGGGCGCGGGCATACGGGGGTGTGGCCCCACTGGACCACAGACCAAACTTCCCTGGAAGGGGCGTAACTAAGTAGCTTCCTAGGTGTTCGCTGGAGCCTCTGATGGTGAGGTCAGACTTGTGCAATAGGAAGCTACCAGGTGCCACTCCAGGGTGATGTCTGGCTGTGGCTGCTGATCCCACTAAGGAACGGAGCGGGCACGGCTGGCACTCTGGCTGACACGGCTGGGACACAGGCAGGCAGACGGGTACAACAGAGACACTGGCGGGCAGGCGGACACGGCTGGCTCTCTGGTAGGCAGGCGGGTACGGCTGGAACATAGGAAGAACCGGTAGGGACCGGTCTGCAGGCAGGTATGTGAAACAGGTTGGAACCTATTCAGACAGGAGGACTAAGTAACAAGTAGAGAAAGACAGCAAGAGCGGATGCAGAGCGAAAGCACAAGAGCTAGAAGCAAGAACAGAAATGCAGGAGGCTGAGTACGAGTAGAAGGTGGAACTAAGAGAAGAGAAGGAGAAGGCAGAGCCAAGGGCGGAGCCGCAAGAGGCGGAGCCAAGTGCAGAGACGCTGGAGGCGGAGCCAAGAGCGGAGATGCTGGAGGCGGAGCCAAGAGCGGAGATGCTGGAGGCGGAGCCAAGAGCGGAGACGCTGGAGGTGGAGCCAAGAGCGGAGACGCTGGAGGCGGAGCCAAGAGCGGAGATGCTGGAGGTGGAGCCAAGAGCGGAGACGCTGGAGGTGGAGCCAAGAGCGGAGACGCTGGAGGTAACGCCAAGAGCGGAGACGCTGGAGGCGGAGCCAAGAGCAGAGACGGAGCCAAGTGCAGAAACACAGGAGGCGGAGCCAGATAGAACCGCAAAGAGCGGAGCCAGATAGAACCGCAAAGAGCAGAGCCACAGAGCAAAGCCAGAGAGTGCGAAGCAAGGTCTGAGTGCAGAGCCGCAAGAGTGCGGAGTGAAAGCAAACTCAGAACACAAGGAAAGACAAAGCAGGGAAGGAAGCCACAGACAAGGAGACCGAGAAAAGACAAAGTACAGACAAGGCAATGGAACAAGACACAGGGACAAAGACACAGGGACCAGGATATTCTGCCTCCTGGAGGGCGGACTACAAGATCAAGGCAATAGCACAGAGAAAAGCCTCCAGAGAGGGAGTAACTCAGAGCAAGGCCAGACAAACTCAGCAGCTAAACACTAACTGAGCTAACACATTGCACAGGCCCAGACCACAGGGTGGAGCTGCACTATATACAGGAGGCCTCTTGATAATTGGTCAGGAACTGATTAGACAGATGCACCTGATTCCTATAAGAACCAGAGAGTTCAGGCGCCGGCCCCCTATACACATAGCCATGAAGCATGCACAGAGCAGAGACACAGAACATGGAGCTGGCATGAAACAGAAACCACATCATGGCCTGGAGCAGTGGGTAAGATTGTGTGAGAGATGTGAGGCCATGCTGTGATGCCAGCAGAGTTGTTACAGTACCCCCCCCCCCTTTACGGCCCCTCTTCTTCAAGCCCGCCAGAATAACTTGTAGAAGAAGGATAGGAGCACACATAGTCCAGGCCAACATGACATCTTCAGGGTAGAATAAGGCAGGCGGGTCACCAGGAATCTCATAAAACAAAGTCTCTTGGTGCTCAACAGGGTTAGCTTCCACAATGAGCTGGACCACCTCCTTCAGGTAGACAGGTAACAGGGAATTGAATGCTGCTGTCTTAACATCTTCACCAGCCGGACACATGGAAACTGGAAGCCTTCTCATAGGATTCAACTTTTGCCTGACAGGTAGCAGAGATGTTCTTAGATACGGAACACAAGAAAAGTCATTAGAGATGAGAGAGGAGAACAACAGCTCCACCGGGTCAGAGAAAAATTGAGGTGAACAAACTTCTGTTTTGAAATCTTCACCAGCCGGCCACAAGGACGCAGAAGGTATCCACATAGGAACCATCTTCTGCCCGTTATCCAGAAGAAATCGTCCAAACGGCGGGGATGTTCCTAGGAACAGATTACAGGAATAGTCGTGGGAGATGTGTGGAGAGATAGTCACCGCCTCCCCATCTTCAGTGACGTTAGCACACCTTGACTTGACGACTAACTGTTTACTGGTATAGTCGCTGGAGATGTGTGGAGACATCGTCACCGTTTCCCCATCTTCGGTGACGTCAGCACACCTTGACTCGACGACTATCTGTTTACTGGTATAGTCACTGGAGATGTGTGGAGACATCGTCACCGTTTCCCCATCTTCGGTGACGTCAGCACACCTTGACTCGACGACTAGCAGACCAGCTGAAGAAGATGACACTGCTGAGTGTCTTTGACGCATGGGAACCAGACACTTCTCAAGACTGGGTAAGTTCAAACGAAGCACTTTACTGGAACTCTTGACCAGAGCGGGTGGTAGAGTCCTTGGCTCAGAATGACCCATGGGCATAACAGACAGCATACGGTAGACAAACTTCTTTGTGTATAAGGCTCCAACTTGGAGCTGTAGTTGTCCTTGCAGGACTAGACTGCTCTTGAGTAGGGCTTGACCAACTTCAGACAACGCCCTTACCGGGTTCTGGAGCTGTATGACAGAGACCACACACCGACTCCGAATGGTTGGCGACTTTACCACACCAAAGCTCCCGGAAAACAGAGACACAGTCTTTGATTTTAATGGAGAGGAAGAACTCTCACCTAGGGCAGCCTCTCCTGCTGGCCCAGGGTTTTGGAGTTTTAGATCTACAGGGCAGAGACCGTCAGAATGTTCCTTGCAACCGCAGCGATACCGCGTTCCCTTCTTGCGGCTGGATTTGGGCTGCTGCTTTGCCAGCCCACTTTTATCAGCCTTCTGGGGTTTTGCTTGGGTAGCTGCTGGGACAGGTAGAGGAACAGGTGGGTCTTGGACAGACTTGGTCAGACGTGACGATTTCTTCACGGGTTTCGCCCGTCTGGACCGCCTCTCAGATCTAGATGGGGAAGACTTCACAGGAGCAGCAGGACGAGGCTTGTCAAAGACTTTACGGAAGGCCACCAGGAAGGCCCCAAGACTCATGACGATAGGATCCCCTGCTTCCCAGAGGGGACAAATCCATAATAAAGCATCTCCTGCTAGGTAGGACATGATATAGCCCACCTTAATCCGGTCAGTGGGAAAACAAGCTGCATTCTGCAGGATGTAGCGCAAGCACTGTTCCAGGAAGCTTTGGCATTCCTCTGGATTCCCATAGAACCTAGGTGGGTCTGCTGGGTTGTGCTCTTCCTCATAGGCCAGAAGTTGGTTGTAGAGAGCATTTGAAACTATGATTGGGCCCGAGGTCTCCTCAATTGGAACGACACAGGGCGGAACAAATTCTTCAGCTTGCTCATACTGGTAGAGAGAAAGTTCATCATGCTCAGAGAGCGGTAGGACATGGGATACAGCGGAGGCCATGGCCTGTGCAAACTGTCACGCACGCGCCCAGACTGGTGGGCTCGGGCATACGGGGGTGTGGCCCCACTGGACCACAGACCAAACTTCCCTGGAAGGGGCGTAACCAAGTAGCTTCCTAGGTGTTCGCTGGAGCCTCTGATGGTGAGGTCAGACTTGTGCAATAGGAAGCTACCAGGTGCCAATCCAGGGTGATGTCTGGCTGGGGCTGCTGATCCCACTAAGGAACGGAGCGGGCACGGCTGGTACTCTGGCTGACACGGCTGGGACACAGGCAGGCAGACGGGTACAACAGAGACACTGGCGGGCAGGCGGACACGGCTGGCTCTCTGGTAGGCAGGCGGGTACGGCTGGAACATAGGAAGAACCGGTAGGGACCGGTCTGCAGGCAGGTATGTGAAACAGGTTGGAACCTGTTCAGACAGGAGGACTAAGTAACAAGTAGAGAAAGACCGCAAAAGCAGATGCAGAGCGAAAGCACAAGAGCTAGAACCAAGAACAGAAACGCAGGAGGCTGAGTACGAGTAGAAGGTGGAACTAAGAGAAGAGAAGGAGAAGGCAGAGCCAAGGGCGGAGCCGCAAGAGGCGGAGCCAAGAGCGGAGACGCTGTGGAGGCGGAGCCAAGAGCGGAGACGCTGGAGGCGGAGCCAAGAGCGGAGACGCTGGAGGCGGAGCCAAGAGCGGAGACGCTGGAGGCAACGCCAAGAGCAGAGACGCTGGAGGCGGAGCCAAGAGCAGAGACGGAGCCAAGTGCAGAAACACAGGAGGCGGAGCCAGATAGAACCGCAAAGAGCGGAGCCAGATAGAACCGCAAAGAGCGGAGCCACAGAGCAAAGCCAGAGAGTGCAAAGCAAGGTCTGAGTGCAGAGCCGCAAGAGTGCGGAGTGAAAGCAGACTGAGAACACAAGGAAAGACAAAGCAGGGAAGGAAGCCACAGACAAGGAGACCAAGAAAAGACAAAGTACAGACAAGGCAATGGAACAAGACACAGGGACAAAGACACAGGGACCAGGATATTCTGCCTCCTGGAGGGCGGACTACAAGATCAAGGCAATAGCACAGAGAAAAGCCTCCAGAGAGGGAGTAACTCAGAGCAAGGCCAGGCAAACTCAGCAGCTAAACACTAACTGAGCTAACACATTGCACAGGCCCAGACCACAGGGTGGAGCTGCACTATATACAGGAGGCCTCTTGATAATTGGTCAGGAACTGATTAGACAGATGCACCTGATTCCTATAAGAACCAGAGAGTTCAGGCGCCGGCCCCCTATACACATAGCCATGAAGCATGCACAGAGCAGAGACACAGAACATGGAGCTGGCATGAAACAGAAACCACATCATGGCCTTGAGCAGTGGATAAGATTGTGTGTTGAGATGTGAGGCCATGCTGTGATGCCAGCAGAGTTGTTACACAGGGTTATTTTTGAGCTCATCTTCAGCCTCAGAGGAGAGCAGTGCTCTGCCTATTAATTTCAGCTGTCGGTGAAGGTCTCAGCATCCGACCCCCCAGATAAAAAGTTCTAACAGGTCGCTATAACATGTCATTTTTTAACGACAGTCACGTTTAATTCAACTAACCTTTATGATGGATTGAGCATTGTTTCGGATTATTCACAACTATGATTGACTCATTAGTTCGTCTGTAACCTTCTAGCATGTAACATTACATTGAATGCAAATACAGCTCTAGCAAAAAATAAGAGACCACCACATCAAAACCCTGTCATGGGCAGCCCAATCTCCAGACCTGAACCCCATTGAAAACCTCTGGAATGTAATCAAGAGGATGATGGATAGTCACAAGCCATCAAACAAAGAAGAACTGCTTAAGGGTATGTGCACGTGTTGCGGATTTGTGTGCGGATTTTTCCGCGCAGATTCAGAAAAATCCGCTGGTAAATCGCCCTGCGTTTTACCTGCAGATTACCTGCGGATTTAGCACATTTTTTTTTGGGCTGATTTAACCTGCGTTTTTACACCTGAAGGATCCTATTAAGGAATAGGGGTAAAACGCTGTGGAATCCGCACAAAGAATTGTCATGCTGCAGAAAATAAACCGTAGCAATTCTGCGTGGTATTTTCCACAGCATGTGCACAGCGGATTAGGTTTTCCATAGCTTTACATGCTACTGCAAAACGCATGGAAAAGAGCTGCAGATTTGCAGCGTCAAATCCGCTGCGGATCCGCAGCCAAATCCGCAACGTGTGCACATACCCTAAATGTTTGCGCCAGAAGCAGTGGTGGAAAGCATGCCAAGACGCATGAAAGCTGTCATTAAAAATCATGGTTATTCCACAAAATTTAGATTTCTGAACTCTTCCTGAGTTAAAGCATTAGTATTGTTGTTTCTAAATTATTCTGAACTTGTTTTCTTTGCATTATTTGAGGTCTGAAAGCACTGTTTTGTTTTGTTTTTTTAATTTTGACCATTTCTCCTTTTCAGAAAAAAACCCACAAAATTAATTGTTTGGAAATTCGGAGACAGTATTTTCAGAAGTTTATAGAATAAATTAACAATTTATATTTTAGTCAAAATATACCTATAAAGAGAAAAATCAGACAAACTGAACATTTTGCAGTGGTCTCTAATTTTTGCCACAGCTGTATCTGTATATGACAATAAATCTTGTTAGCATACACAGGAGTAATGCCTTAGAACCATTTTCAACATTGACCTGTCATCTGATCCATTAAAGATATTTCCCTATCCCGGATTTTCATATCTACTAGTGCATTTGGCAATTTTCATAACTCCCAAACAGCTACCTATGCTGTTCCAACAAGTGCCCTATAATGGGAACAACACTTTAATATTCTGTTTTATAATTTGATGTATTTTTAAGAAATTTATACTACTGTCCTAGTGGCCCCTGTAAAAAACCAAACATTTTTTAATATTTATGGTAAAATACAGATTTTAGGTTAAAAAACACAGCACCTTAAGAGTACTAAGTTAATCATTGCACCAATCAATATTAGCTTTCTGATAAGTGACTGTTGAAAGTCCTCATTGACCCATTCCACACTATTGGCACATCCCAAACCCTTGTGAACCTGGTCAATTTTGGATTTGATGACCTGGATCATGCATATGTTTGACATTTTGCCTCCTAACTGTTTACGGTAATTATTTTCAACATGTAAGATTGATTTTTTTTGCAGGACAAGTTGTGCTTATAATTGCCATACTAGAATATATTGCATGTACATTACCCTTTAGTTTGCATTTTTTGGGGGGAAAAGATTCAAATGAAAAAAACAAAGTTTTATATTTACATATAGTTATGGCCTTCATACGGGATGTCGGGTGAACTCCCCCGAAATAGGCATGATCATCCGACAGTCTAATCTGCATTGTGGCCTCCTGACTTTTTCTGGGCAGGAGATGTCAAGGGTAGGAAGGAATATGGCATGCTGATTTTCAGAGGTTTATCATTTTATTCTCGCTTAAGATAAGTTATTGGAATAATGCTTATTATTCTATATGTTACATCAACTACTTACTACTTCTTACTAGTGCATTCGTTTCTGTCTCCAGCAATAGTGCTATATTACCAAATAAATAAATTGATAAAAAAACAACAGGAAGTTCCTGTTCACTCACTGTGTGTGTAGCTGGATCACACTTTATGTTCACTTTGCAAGCTGACAAGACAAGATGCTAATATCCTAAGCTATAAACCAAAAACGAACAACACCCTTAAAAATATCTTTAATTGACCATATTAAAAATAAGATATATTAATAATAACCAACTCCAAAAACCAAGATCAGAGCGGGGTATTAGTGGAGCAACATCCTACTATGGTGCCACTATGGCTTGCTCCTAAACGTGGTCCCCTGATGAGCCCCTATACTAGGAGGGGGCGAAACCCATGAGGACGGAGACACTGGACAAATCCTGTTATATTATTTATCCAGATAAGTAACTGATTACGGTTCTTTTAGCATGCTTGTGGTTGTCTATGGTGGTAACATGTGTAATACGATTTGTTGTGCCGAGGCCATGAGAGACCAGTGAAACCATATATTTGTGAAGTTTCCATATAGCTTGCTATAAGTATCTGACTTGGTCGTGGGGACTTAGCTATGCAACCAATTATGGTAGTAGAATGCAAATAGACCATTAGCACAAGAGCACTTTATTTTTATTTTTCCCTCAAAAAAAATGAATTTTGGAGGCCTTTTTGCTCCCTATCTCTGTCCCTTACAATCTAATATATAAAGCTGAATGTGTGTGTGTGTGTGTATGTATGTCCGGGATTGGCATCTGCACCGTCGCAGCTACAGCAACAAAATTTTGCACAGTCACACGTCTGGAACCCGAGAGCGTCATAGGCTATGTTGTGAGGTGAAATTTTAACCCCGCGCTTTCCAATTCACCAAACAATTTTGCCCCTATCTACATAATGGGGAAAAAGTGAAAGGAAAAGTGTTGGAGGCGTCGCAGCTACAGCCACAAAATTTTGCACAGTCACATGTCTGGACCCCGAGATCATTATAGGCTATGTTGTGAGGTGAAATTTTAACCCCGCGCTTTCCAATTCACCAAACAATTTTGCCCCTATCTACATAATGGGGAAAAAGTGAAAGGAAAAGTGTTGGAGGCAAATTGACAGCTGCCAGATGTGAACAAGGGAGAGTTAAAGAATGAGAGCGATAGCGCCAAAGAGTATATACCGTACAGTTGCTAAGGTGGGGCCCGGACATGGGATACTCACCACACACAGGGATATGAACACACACAAAATGCGCCACACACTACCACGTGCTTGAACACATATACCACCCTCAGCACACATTTCACCACACATACATCAACCTCGCCACATAAAAGTCGAAACACAAAATTCGCCGCTCAAAACAAGCCACGCGCAAAACTCACCACATGCAAAACTAGGCTCACGCAAAACTCGCCACACGTGCAAAACTCACCTCATGGGAAAACTTGCCACACGCAAAACTTGCACCCGCGGAAAAATTGCCACATGCACAAAAGTTGCAACACATGCAAAAGTTGCCTCACACAAAACTTGCACATACTCAAAAGGCACCACACATAAAACTCGCCATGCGCAAAATTTGCTGCACACAACTTGCTACACTAACCTGTCACATGCAACTCGACACACAAAAAATTGCTACACGCATGTCGCCACACAAAACTCATCTCACAAAAGTCGCTAAATGCATGTCACCACACGCAACTCAACACACACAACTTGACACACGAAACTCGCCCTAAAACACACACAAGTCTGGTATTATCCTTCAAAAATAAAAATCTGATTAATAAGCAGACAAACTACAAGAGCAACAAATGTACCATATAGGAAATCCGGCAGCTGTCAGTCACATGACCTGTCTATTATGCGTATGTGTGAGCTAATATATACTGCCAGGGAGGAGGGCTTCCTGTTGGCTGGGGATTTATCAGGCTGCCAATTTAGCTTACAAATACTGAGGTAAAATATTGACCAAATAACGTGTGAACGAGGTCTAATACAGGAGGAAATGACATACAGATATATACTATGTACAGGGGAGATAACACACAGGTATATACTATATAGAGGAGGAGATGACATACAGGTACATACTATATACAGGAGGAGATGATATACAGGTATACACTATATACAGGAGGAGATGACTCACAGGTATATACTATATACAGGAGCAGATGACCTACAGGTATATATTATATACAGGAGGAGATGACATACAGGTATATACAGGAGGAGATGACACAGATATATACTATATACAGGGGAGATGACACACAGGTATATACTAAATATAGGAGGAGATGACATACAGGTATATACTATATAAAGTGGAGATGACACACAGCAGGTATATACTATATACAGGGGAGATGACATACAGGTATATACTATATACAGGAGATGACATACAGGTGTATACTATATATAAGGGAGATGACAAACATGTATATACTGATGTGAAAATGAGTGGTGTGAGGTGAAAATGAAAAGGTGTGAGTGCAAAATGAGAGGAGTGAGGGAAAATAGTGGAGTGATCGGAAAATGACAGATGTGAGGTCGAAATGACAAGTGTTAGGGGGGAATGAGAGGAGTGAGGGAGAAAATGAGAGCTGTGAGAGGGAAAATGAAAGATGTGATGGGGAAAATGAGAGGCGTGATGGGAAAATAAGAGAAGTGAGGTGCTATAACTAACCACAGATATTTACTATGCCCAGGCAACGCCGGGCTCTTCAGCTAGTATATATATATATATCCTGATATTTAAAAGGGTGAGCCTAGGGAACAGGTTTGGACTTTAAGTGGACATAAGTGCAATAGGTTTACTAGTTCTACACTTTATCTTGTGCAATATTTATTGCAATTAGTCTTTTTTAGCCTGACCAAGTGTTTGTGGTTGTGTGTATGGTGTTACGATTTGGGCATGGGTAGTTGTTAGGGTCCAATTAGGGCCAGAAGGGACAGCCGACGCAGAGTGGGGGCGCCATGTCGAACTTAGGGTGCCAACCTCCACTGCCAGGAAGGTACAGTCCATTAGGAAGAAATTAGGGATAAAGTCAAGACTGCCTTCCCCTACTAGGTCTTTCTGGCTTATTTTTTGCTGCACTAATATCCCACTCTGATCTTGGTTTTTGGTGTTGGTTATCTAATATATAAAGCTTAATGTGTGTGTATGTACAGTATGTGTGTGTGTGTGTGTATGTATGTCTGGGATTGGCATCTGCACCGTCGCAGCTACAGCCACAAAATTTTGCACAGTCACACATCTGGACCCCAAGAGCGTCTGTGTTGAGGCAAAATTTTAACCCCGCGCGTTCCAATTCACCAAACAATTTTGCCCCTATCTACATAATGGGGAAAAAGTGAAAGGAAAAGTGTTGGAGGCAAATTGACAGCTACCAGATGTGAACAAGGGGGACTTAAAGAGTGAGAGCGATGGCGCCAAAGAGTATATACCGTACAGTTGCTAAGGTGGGGCCCTGACATGGGATACTCACCACACATGGGGATATGAACACATATACAAAATGCGCCACACACTACCACGTGCTTGAACATATATACCACCCTCAGCACACATTTCACCACACATACACCAACCTTGCCACTTAAAAGTTGAAACAAAAGTAGCCGCTCAAAACTCGCCACGTGCAAAACTAGGCTCACGCAAAACTAGCCACACATGCAAAACTCACCTCTTGGAAAACTCGCCACACGCAGAAAAATTGCCACATGCACAAAAGTTGCAACACATGCAAAAGTTGCCTCACACAAAACATACTCAAAACGCACCACACATAAAACTCGCCACGCGCAAAACTCGCCATGACCTGTCTATTATGTGTATGTGTGAGCTAATATATACTGCCAGGGGGAGGGCTTCCTGTTGGCTGGAGATTTATCAGGCTGCCAATTTAGCTTACAGATACTGAGGTAAAAATACTGAGCAAATAATGTGTGACCGAAGTCTAATACAGGAGGAGATGACACACAGATATATACTATATACAGGAGGAGATGACACACAGGTATATACTATATACAGGGAGATGACACACAGGTATATACTATATACAGGAGGAGATGACACACTGGTATGTACTATATACAGGGGAGATGACATACAGGTACTATATACAGGGGAGATGACACACAGGTATATACTATATACAGGGGAGATGACACACAGATATATACTATATACAGGAGGAGATGACACACACATATATACTATATACAGGGGAGATTACACACAGGTATACACTATATACAGGAGGAGATGACACACTGGTATGTACTATATACAGGGGAGATGACATACAGGTACATACTATATACAGGGGATATGACACACAGGTATATACTATATACAGGAGGAGATTACACACAGGTATATACTATATACAGGAGCAGATGACACAGGTATATACTATATACAGGAGGATATGACACACGTATATACTATATACAGGAGGAGATGACATTCAGGTATATACTATATAAAAGAGGAGATGACACAGGTATATAGAGGAGGAGATGACATACAGCAGGTATATACTATATACAGGGGAGATTACATACAGGTATATAGTATATACAGAAGAGATGACATACAGGTATATATTATATACAGGAAAAGATGACACATAGGTATATACAATATACAGGAGGAGATGACATACAGTAGGTATATACTATTTACAGAGGAGATGAGATGACATACAGGTGTATACTATATATAAGGGAGATGACAAACATGTATATACTGAGGGGAAAATGAGAGGTGTGAGGGGAAAATGAGGGGTGTGAGGTGAAAATGAAAAGGTGTGAGTGCAAAATGAGAGGAGTGAGGGAAAATAGTGGAGTGATCGGAAAATGACAGATGCGAGGTCGAAATGACAAGTGTTAGGGGGGAATGAGAGGAGTGAGGGGGAAAATGAGAGGAGTGAGGGGGAAAATGAGAGGTGTAACGGAAGAAAATGAGATATGTGTGGGGGAAAATGAGAGGCGTGATGGGAAAATAAGAGAAGTGAGGTGCTATAACTAACCACAGATATTTACTATGCCCAGGCAACGTCGGGCTCTTCAGCTAGTTATTTATATATCTTATTTTTAATATGGTCAATTAAAGATATTTTTAAGGGTGTTGTTCT
This sequence comes from Ranitomeya imitator, assembly GCF_032444005.1. Taxonomy (NCBI): domain Eukaryota; kingdom Metazoa; phylum Chordata; class Amphibia; order Anura; family Dendrobatidae; genus Ranitomeya; species Ranitomeya imitator. Next base: position 59,103,475 of record NC_091288.1, read on the forward strand.
TTTTTGGTTTATAGATTAAGTATACCCCTATATTATTCGTTTTTTGTTTTTTTTTTATATCCTAAGCTATAAGAAATACCAGTTGTAAGCTGTGTTAATTTTGTTCCTGAATAAATATATTGTCACAACTCTGTTGTTGGGTGACCAGGGACTTCTTCTCTGTCCCTAACACTAGGGGGCTCCCTAGCTAGCCCTATTCCCTGGGATACTTATGAAGGTGAAGATGCCAGGGCCTCCACCCTTGCCTTTTCTCCTGAATACGCCCTCCGTCTGTTCCTTTCCCCCACCCAGGAAATTGGGGAGCTTCGGTGTACCGCAGTACACCAAGGCAAGGCAACACAAACAAGGGCAACTGAAAATACCAGGCATACAAATATTCACTCACGTATAACAGAGGAATGCACCAAGGAGTGGAGGATGAGGAAAAAACAAAGTTAGAGGAGGGGAGGGAATTATCACATTTACAAACCCACACAACAGTCACAGATAATTCCTCCAAACTCCTACTCATATAACCATCAAAACACCTCTCCTTCAAGCCATGCAGCATAAGCTAGCTCTGACAATGTGTTTCAGTCAGGACCCAGATTATATAGGGGATAGGAGTGGCTAACCGGGCACAGCTGAGAGATCAGACTTCCAGAGCTCCCAACATGGCCGAATAACCCCTGTTCTGCCAAAAGAAATTAACACCATTTAAAAAGAAGGTGAAGTGCCTTTTCAGCGCAGGAGTAAGAGCAATCAGACGCTGCACACTTCTGGCTCCCCTCTGTTGCGGTGATCCCCGTGACATATATATTCACTGTTGAATGTCAGGACAGTACAAAGATTAATCGTATGCCAACAGGTTATGAGCCCAGAAACCCCCAGAGTACAGCCCAGAGGAGAGAGAACAACAGCGTACCAAGAAGAAGAAGCAGAGATGGTTGCCAGCAGCAACTTTGTGAAGTTCACAGTGCCAAATCTCACTAACCAGAACTACCAATCCTGGAAAATTCAAGGTAAAGATGCTGCTGATAAGAGAAGGTACATGGAAATACACACAGGAGTCTAGACATGACCAACTACCAGAAGACTGAGTAGAGAAGGATCAAAAAGCACAAAGCACTCTCTCCCTCAGTATAGATGAAGAAAAGATTGTGCATGTATGTAAATGTGAAACTGCAAAATAAATGTGGAAACAGCTGCAGAAAGTACATTGTGAGGATATGGCCACTTACTAAAGACTATAGAACAAATGGACATAGAGCAGAGTCCACAGCCCTATGAGATATAAACTTCTTCCAGCACGGAGCACCAGTTGCGCCGATATTGTTGTGTTTTATTAGATATTTTCTTGCTGAGTTTTATTAGTAATTTTCTTACTCATCAGTTCATCCTCTGGAATCAATTTTTCCATTCAGTGACAGTAAGCAGAGGAAGACAGTAAGCAGGCTGGATCTTATGTAAACCTAAAGGTACCTTCACACTCAGCAACTTTCCAACGAGAACGACAGCGATCTGTGACGTTGCAGCGTCCTGGATAGCGATCTCGTTGTGTTTGACACGCAGCAGCGATCTGGATCCTGCTGTGACATCGCTTGTCGTAGCTGAAAGTCCAGAACTTTATTTGGTCGTCAGGTCGGCGTGATTCGTCATGTTTGACGTCTCTATAGCGACCTAAACAGCGACGCTGCAACGATCGGCTCGTTGTCTATATCGCTGCAGCGTCGCTTAATGTGACGGTACCTTAAGGTCAGACAGTAGATGGCTTAACCCCTTCATGACCTTGGGATTTTTTGTTTTTCCGTGTTCGTTTTTCACTCCCCTCCTTCCCAGAGCCATAACTTTTTTATTTTTCCATCAATTTGGCCATGTGAGGGCTTATTTTTTGCGGGACGAGTTGTACTTTTGAACGACATCATTGGTTTTAGCATGTCGTGTACTAGAAAACGGGAAAAAAATTCCAAGTGCGGTGAAATTGCAAAAAAAGTGCAATCCCACACTTGTTTTTTGTTTGGCTTTTTTGCTAAGTTCACTAAATGCTAAAACTGACCTGACATTATGATTCTGCAGGTCAGTACGAGTTCATAGACACCTAACATGACTAGGTTATTTTTTAACTAAGTGGTGAAAAAAAATTCCAAACTTTGCTAAAAAAAAAAAAAAAAAAATGGCGCCATTTTCCGATACTCGTAGCGTCTCCATTTTTCATGATCTGGGGTCGGGTGAGGGCTTATTTTTTGCGTGCTGAGATGACGTTTTTAATGATAGCATTTTGGTGCAGATACGTTCTTTTGATCGCCCGTTATTACATTTTAATGCAATGTCGTGGCGACCAAAAAACGTAATTCTGGCGTTTCGAATTTTTTTCTCGCTACGCTGTTTAGCGATCAGGTTAATGCTTTTTTTAAATTGATAGATCGGGCGATTCTGAGTGCGGCAATACCAAATGTGTGTAGATTTTATTTTTTTTATTGATTTATTTTGATTGGGGCGAAAGGGGGGTGATTTAAACTTTTATATTTTTTTTATTTTTTTCACATTTTTTTAACTTTTTTTTAAACTTTTGCCATGCTTCAATAGCCTCCATGGGAGGCTAGAAGCAGGCACAGCACGATCGGCTCTGCTACATAGCAGCGATCTGCTGTTATGTATCAGAAATGCGGGTGTGCTGTGAGCGCCGACCACAGGGTGGCGCTCACAGCTACCGGCGATCAGTAACCATAGAGGTCCCAAGGACCTCTATGGTTACAATATACAAGCATCGCCGACCTCCGATCATGTGACGGGGGTCGGCGATGCCGTCATTTCCGGCCGCCCGGCCGGATGCGGTAGTTAAATGCCGCTGTCTGCGTTTGACAGCGGCATTTAACTAGTTAATAGGCGCGGGCAGATCGCGATTCTGCCCGCGCCTATTATGGGCACATGTCAGCTGTTCAAAACAGCTGACATGTCCCAGCTTTGGTGCGGGCTCACCGCCGGAGCCCGCATCAAAGCGGGGCTTCTGACCTCGGATGTACTATCCAGTCCGAGGTCAGAAAGGGGTTAAGGTAAAATGTAAAGCAATCATCCTATCAATCCATTGTTCTACCAGCCTAGGCCCATTGTGTGGATGGAGATAGTAGACCCAGGGGAGCCGTCACCACAGGGGTCTCACATGCATTCCCAGGTGATGCAATATGCTTTGTTCTGTGAGCTAAAGAAAATGTGTAAAGGGAGGGAGAAAAAGACAGAGGGGGTGGAATCAAGCAGTTGTTGGAGTGACTTAGATGGGAGAGGATCCTTGCTAGGATAGATGGATCTATGGAGTTTGGGAGATTGATTGTTGGCTGGAGGGGTTTCCATGAGCTACGGTCATGATATCGTCTGGAGGAACATAGGCTGTGACTGCACATTATACCGACTGGAGAAACCAAAAGCTTTGGGCCAACCAAAAGTTGGAAGACAGTGGGTATCGCCTGGTATGGGGCCAATTGAACTACTGATCTCAGATTGGGAACTTCTGGACTGAGGACATTGTATGTTGGTCTTCTACATGGATTTGTTCTACTACCATGGATAAGCACAATTTTTCGGTCTCACACACTAGGTTGCCGAACGAAGAGATCCAGAGAATGACTAAAATATAAATGCTTTATTAATGATAATTAAAATGCACTTTTTTGGTAAGGAGCAAGAGCGCCCTAACTAAGGGGGACGCTGGGTTGTTCTGCATAGTCCAACATATTAGAAATAAATTGCATATAGATATAAAATATCTTAGCAGGTATAATTCAAGTCAAGTGACATACTGAAAAAACTTATAAGCAAACACCATGTGTCTAATCATGAAGAAGTAACCAGTACATATTACCTAAGTAGCGATACAGTCGTAAGAAGACTACAGCGTCCCTCCTCACCCCAATAGTTGCATCATTAACCTGCCTATGTGATTTTTCTAATCTGCAACATCAGATCCTCACATACATGAAAGGATAAATCTCAGCAATAAGCACTATTTAATGAGAAAGCTGTATCAGTCTCAGCTAAATAAGAACCAAGATATGCAGAATTACATTATTATTTATGTATTTATATAGCACCATTGATTCCATGGTGCTGTACATGAGAAGGGGTTACATACAAATTACAGATATCACTTAACAGTAAGCAAACTAACAATTACAGACTGATACAGAGGAGCAAGGACCCTGCCTTTGTGGGCTTACATTCTACAGGATGGTGGGGAAGAAGACGATAGTTTGAGGGTTGCAGGAGCTCCGGTGTTGGTGAGGCGGTAGCTCCAGTAGTGGTGAGGAGGCAGGGGGGTCAGTGCAGGCTGTAAGCTTTCCTGAAGAGATGGGTTTTCAGGTTCTGTCTCAAGAATACGAATGTGGTTGATAGTCAGACGTGTTGGGGCAAAGAATTCCAGAGGCTGGGGGATATTCGGGAGAAGTCTTGGAGGTGGTTGGGTGAGGAGCGAATAAGTGTGGACGAAAGAAGGAGGTCTTGGGAGGACTGGAGATTACGTGAGGGAAGATATCGGGAGATTACGTGAGGGAAGATATCGGGAGATCAGTTCAGAGATATATGGAGGAGACAGGGTATGATTGGTTTTGTAGGTCAGTATTAGTAACTTGAACTGGATACACTGAGAGAATGGGAGCCAGTGAAGAGATTTGCAGAGGGGGAAGCGGAGGAGCAGCGAGGAGAGAGATGAATTAGTTGGGAAGCAGAGTTAAGGATGGACTGGAGAGGTGCAAGGATGTTAGGGAGGTCAAAGAAAAGGATGTTGCAGTAGTCGAGGCGGGAGATGATGAGGGCATGCACAAGCATTTTAGTAGATTGGGGGTTGAGGAAAGGAGAGGTTCTGGAGATATTTTTGAGCTGGAGGCGACAGGAGGTGGAAAGAGCTTGGATTTGCAGTTTGAAGGACAGGGCAGAGTTCAGGGTTACTCTGGGGCCACAGATTTCTGGTACGGGGAAAGCATGATGTTAATTGCAATAGATAGGTCAGCTAAGGAAGATCTTTGAGATGGATGAAAGATGATGAGTTCAGATTTGTCCACATTGAGTTTGAGGAAGCGAGAGGAGAAGAAGGAGGATATGGCTGATTGACACTCCGGGATTCTGGACAGCAGAGAGGGACGTCTGTGCAAGAGTGGTAGATCTGAGTGTCATGAGCATAAAGGTGGTATTGAAATCCTTGGGACTTTGAGTTATCCCAGGCCAAGTGTATAGATTGAGAAGAGTAAGGGTCCTAGAACAGAGCCTTGGGGGACTCCAACAGAGAGAGGGTGGGATGAGGAGGTAGTGTGGGAATTGGAGACACTGAATGTGTGGTTGGAAAGGTATGGGGAGATCCAGGATAGGGTGAGGTCTTTGATGCCAAAGGAGGAGAGGATCTGTAGTAGGAGGCAGTGGTCAACTGTGTCGAAAGCAGAGGACAGGTCAAGAAGGAGGAGTATAGAGTATTGTCCGTTATCTTTGGCTGTAAGTAGGTCGTTAGTAATTTTGGTGAGGGCTGTCTCAGTTGAATGATGGGGGCGGAAACCAGATTGTAGATTGTCAAAGAGCAAGTTAGATGAGAGGTGGAAGGAAAGTTCACCGTGGACGTGCTGCTCCAGGAGTTTGGAAACGAATGGGAGCAGCGATATTAGGCGATAGCTGGAAATAGCAGTTGGATCGAGGGTTGGCTTTTTAAGGATAGGCTTGATTGTGGCATGTTTGAAAGCAGAAGGGAAGGTACCAGAAGTTAGTGATAGGTTGAAAAGGTGGGTTAGGGATGGGATAAGAGTGGCGGTGAGGTTGGGGAGGAGGTGGGATGGGGTCGAGTGCACAGGTGGTGAGGTGCGATTTGGAGAGGAGACAATTAAGCTCCCCTTCAGTGATGCTGAATAGGGAAGTTATGTTGGATAGGGAAGTTATGTTGGATAGGGAGGTTATGGGGTTTGGGCATTGGACTGGTATACAAAGGGGTTGTGGTGGTTGAACAATGAAGACTTGCCTTGTTTGGTCAATCTTATTTTTAAAGTGTGTGGCAAAGTCCTCAGCAGAGATGAGAGAGGGGGCAGTGGGGGGTGGAGAAGGGAGTTGAAAGTTTTGAATAACTGTTTGGGGTTGTAAGATAGGGAAGATACGAGGGTTGTGAAGTAGGCTTGTTTAGCAGAGGTGAGAGCAGATTTGAAAGCGAATGTTGCCTGTTTGAATGCTGTGAAGTCGTCTTCCGAATGTGTTTTCTTCCAACGCCGCTCTGCAACCCTGGACACTTGCCGGAGCTTTTTAGTGGTGTTATTGTGCCAGGGTTGTCTAATGATATGTCGCATCTGCCATAAACGAGAGGGGGAACCACATCAATAGCTGAAGCGAGAGTGGCATTGTAGAAAGCAGTAGCACTGTCTGTGTCATGGAGAGTATATGGATGCCAGTGGTAGAACAGAGACAAAGAGCATGTGGGTGTCTAGGTGTGCAAGGTTTCTGCGGGCGTGCGCATGTTGCTGGACATGGGTGACAGGTGTGGAGGACAGGGATGAGAAAGTGAGTAGATGGTGGTCGGATAGAGGGAGAGGGGAAGTGGTGAAGTTAGATAGAGAGCAGAGACAGGTGAAGACCAGGTCTATTGTATGTCCGTCTGTGTGGGTGGCTGAAGAAGACCACTGAGCAAGTCCAAAAGATGAAGTAAGGGACAGGAGTTTGGAGGCTGTTGACTGAAGGGTATCAATGGGGAGGTTGAAGTCACCCATGATGATAGTGGGAATATCAGTGGAAAGAAAGTGAAGATGCCAGGTAGAGAATTGGTCAATAAAGGCAGTAGCTTGGCCTGGAGGTCGGTATATGATGGCCACTTGGAGGTTGGAGGGAGAGTAGATGTGGACAGAGTGGACTTCAAAAGAGGGGAGGATAATGGAGGGTAGAGGTGGGATTGGGTTAATGGTGCAGTTAGAAGAAAGGAGAAGACCCACTCCTCCACCATGTCTGTTGCTGGGGTGAGGGGTGTGGGTGAAATGGAGACTGCCGTAACAACGCAGCAGGGGAGGCGGTGTCAGAGGGTGTTAGCCATGTTTCTCTGAGGCCGAGGAAGGCAAGCTTGTGAGAGAGAAAAACGTCATGAATCACATGAAGCTTCTATAAGAAATATTCTATAAATTGTGGAGTGCTTTGGGGCATTGGAGAAGATCTAAATGATTTCCATGTTCCTACACTGCTACTAAGCGGTCTACCAAAAATATATGACACACTTGTGATGGCACTAGATGCAAGTCCGGATTATAAACTTACATTGGAGTATAATAAAAATGGTAAACTCCGGCACTCAAAATTTCTCAAATTTATTGATGCAAAGATAATTTTTTCAGATGATCGACCCAAAGGAATACAGACATGTACAATTCAACGTTTGGGTGTAATGTTACCTTTCTCAGGATACGTCTGTTTCTGCAAAAGTAAAATGGTATTAATATAAAACACCAATTAATCCAAGAATGAACAATGTAAAGGGTCCTCTAATACATGGAAAAATCTACTTACCGTATATCATTCAATAGATTTATAGAAAAAACTGAAAATTTATAAAAAATTATAGAAAATAATAGAATAGCCTCACTGGATTGGGGAGGTTATATTCATCATGTCCAGGAGATATGTATTATTTACATTTAACCAGGATAGCATACATTTGAGCATAGCACTTAGGCTTTAAACAATCATTTTTACACAGTACTCCAGTACCTCCTAGACCTACTGCATCATCTCCCGAGTTCTTGGTGCTGAGATCTCCATCTGCGCATGCACCGCCCCGGCAGCCAATTTCTCGGAGTCAATCAGCATACATTATGCATCCCATCATTTAGAATGAATTCCGCAATTTTTGTGCACATAGTAACATAGTAACATAGTTAGTAAGGCCGAAAAAAAGACATTTGTCCATCCAGTTCAGCCTATATTCCATCATAATAAATCCCCAGATCTACGTCCTTCTACAGAACCTAATTGTATGATACAATATTGTTCTGCTCCAGGAAGACATCCAGGCCTCTCTTGAACCCCTCGACTGAGTTCGCCATCACCACCTCCTCAGGCAAGCAATTCCAGATTCTCACTGCCCTAACAGTAAAGAATCCTCTTCTATGTTGGTGGAAAAACCTTCTCTCCTCCAGACGCAAAGAATGCCCCCTTGTGCCCGTCACCTTCCTTGGTATAAACAGATCCTCAGCGAGATATTTGTATTGTCCCCTTATATACTTATACATGGTTATTAGATCGCCCCTCAGTCGTCTTTTTTCTAGACTAAATAATCCTAATTTCGCTAATCTATCTGGGTATTGTAGTTCTCCCATCCCCTTTATTAATTTTGTTGCCCTCCTTTGTACTCTCTCTAGTTCCATTATATCCTTCCTGAGCACCGGTGCCCAAAACTGGACACAGTACTCCATGTGCGGTCTAACTAGGGATTTGTACAGAGGCAGTATAATGCTCTCATCATGTGTATCCAGACCTCTTTTAATGCACCCCATGATCCTGTTTGCCTTGGCAGCTGCTGCCTGGCACTGGCTGCTCCAGGTAAGTTTATCATTAACTAGGATCCCCAAGTCCTTCTCCCTGTCAGATTTACCCAGTGGTTTCCCATTCAGTGTGTAATGGTGATATTGATTCCCTCTTCCCATGTGTATAACCTTACATTTATCATTGTTAAACCTCATCTGCCACCTTTCAGCCCAAGTTTCCAACTTATCCAGATCCATCTGTAGCAGAATACTATCTTCTCTTGTATTAACTGCTTTACATAGTTTTGTATCATCTGTAAATATCGATATTTTACTGTGTAAACCTTCTACCAGATCATTAATGAATATGTTGAAGAGAACAGGTCCCAATACTGACCCCTGCGGTACCCCACTGGTCACAGCGACCCAGTTAGAGACTATACCATTTATAACCACCCTCTGCTTTCTATCACTAAGCCAGTTACTAACCCATTTACACACAATTTCCCCCAGACCAAGCATTCTCATTTTGTGTACCAACCTCTTGTGCGGCACGGTATCAAACGCTTTGGAAAAATCGAGATATACCACGTCCAATGACTCACCGTGGTCCAGCCTATAGCTTACCTCTTCATAAAAACTGATTAGATTGGTTTGACAGGAGCGATTTCTCATAAACCCATGCTGATATGGAGTTAAACAGTTATTCTCATTGAGATAATCCAGAATAACATCCCTCAGAAACCCTTCAAATATTTTACCAACAATAGAGGTTAGACTTACTGGCCTATAATTTCCAGGTTCACTTTTAGAGCCCTTTTTGAATATTGGCACCACATTTGCTATGCGCCAATCCTGCAGAACAGACCCTGTCGCTATAGAGTCCCTAAAAATAAGAAAAAAACGCATCGCGGTAAAAAAATGCAGCATGTTCATTAATTTTGCAGATTTTTTTGCGGATTTCCCACTATATAATGCATTGGGAAATGTCCAGAAAAATCCGCAAAAAAAAACGCACCAAAAAGCGGTAAAACACGCAAAAAACGCATGCAGATTTCTTGCAGAAAATTTCAGGTTTTTCTCAGGAATTTTCTGCTAGAAATCCTGAACGTGTGCACATAGCCATTGACTGTAACTGTCATGTTTTTTTTCAAATGGACAATCCCTTCATTTTAAAGGGAACCTGTCACCCCGGTTTTTCAGTACAAGATAAAAATACTGTTAAATAGGGCCTGTGCGTTACTATAGTGTATTTTGTGTACCCTGATTCCACCCCTAAGCTGCTGAAATAACTTACCAAAGTCGCCGTTTTCGCCTGTCAATCAGGCTGCTCAGGTCAGATGGGCGTGGCGACATCACTGTATCTTCCCCCAGATCTTGCATGTATTTCCGTTGGTGGCGTAGTGGTTTGCGCATGCCCATCTTCTGAATCCACTGGGCAGGAGAAGAAAAAAAGCGCGATCGGCGCTATTTCCCTGGTGATCTGTGGGGGCGACCATCTTCCTGAGGCCGGTGATCTGTGGGGGCGACCATCTTCCTGAGGCCACGCGTGCGCATATGGAGTCCTCTGCTGCCCGGGGCTTCAGGAAAATGGCCGCGGGATGCCGCGCGTGCGCAGATGGAGATCGCGGCGGCCATTTTCCTGAAGTTGAGATGCGAACTCGGCTTCAGGAAAATGGCCGCCGCAAACCACTACACCACCAACGGAAATACATGCACGATCTGGGGGAAGATACAGCGATGTCGCCACGCCCATCTGACCTGACCAGCCTGATTGACAGGTGAAAACGGCAACTTTGGTAAGTTATTTCGGCAGCTTAGGGGTGGAATCAGGGTACACAAAATACACTATAGTAACGCACAGCTCAGGCCCTATTTAACAGTATTTTTATCTCCTACTGAAAAACCGGGGTGACAGGTTCCCTTTAAATTTAGGAATTTTAAAATATAATGACATTCTTAAAACTACTGCCAATATGTATGTTTTAGAAGCGGTAAATAAGGCAAAGTTTAAGATTTTGTAAATACTAGTGGGACTAAATATAAGATAAAGACTTACCACGAGATGTGACACCATAGAAATGACTCAGCATTGTACAGCTGGCATCAGACCAAGTTACCTGAAACTCTATATCAAGATGTGTAGAAATAATTACACCAACAAAGCCTTTATTCTTGCAGAGGATTAAATTACTGTTGTGTTATGACCTGGTGGTCAGGACAATAATGGACCTGGTGGTTAAGAGCACACAGAATGACCTGATAGTTACTGATAATAAGGACGAGCTCTGGGACGTGGGAACTCTGCTGACCGCAATCCCTAAACCTATCAAACACACTAGAAATAGCCGTGGATTGCGCCTAACGCTCAATATGCAACTCGGCACAGCCTAAGAAACTAGCTAGCCCTGAAGATAGAAAAATAAAGCCTACCTTGCCTCAGAGAAATTCCCCAAAGGAAAAGGCAGCCCCCCACATATAATGACTGTGAGTAAAGATGAAAATACAAACACAGAGATGAAATAGATTTAGCAAAGTGAGGCCCGACTTACTGAACAGACCGAGGATAGGAAAGGTTACTTTGCGGTCAGCACAAAAACCTACAAAAAGACCACGCAGTGGGCGCAAAAAGACCCTCCGCACCGACTCACGGTGCGGAGGCGCTCCCTCTGCGTCCCAGAGCTTCCAGCAAGCAAGACAACAAATTAAATAGCAAGCTGGACAGAAAAATAGCAAACCGAAGAAATACAAGCTGGAACTTAGCTTCTGATGGGAAGACAGGTCACAAGAACGATCCAGGAGTGAACAGACCAATACTGGAACATTGACAGGTGGCATGGAGCAAAGATCTAAGTGGAGTTAAATAGAGCAGCAGCTAACGAATTAACCTCGTCACCTGTGAAATGCAGAAACACCCACCAGAGGAAGTCCATGGACAGAACCAGCCGAAGTACCATTCATGACCACAGGAGGGAGCCCAACAACAGAATTCACAACAGTACCCCCCCTTGAGGAGGGGTCACCGAACCCTCACCAGAGCCCCCAGGCCGACCAGGATGAGCCAAATGAAAGGCACGAACCAGATCGGCAGCATAAACATCAGAGGCAAAGACCCAGGAATTATCTTCCTGACCATAACCCTTCCACTTAACCAGGTACTGGAGTTTCCGTCTCGAAATACGAGAATCCAAAATCTTCTCCACTATATACTCCAACTCCCCCTCAACCAAAACCGGGGCAGGAGGATCAACGGATGGAACCACAGGTGCCACGTATCTCCGCAACAATGACCTATGGAACACGTTATGGATGGAAAAAGAAGCTGGAAGGGTCAAACGAAAAGACACAGGATTAAGAACCTCAGAAATCCTATACGGACCAATGAAACGAGGCTTAAACTTAGGAGAGGAAACTTTCATAGGAACATAACGAGATTGTCATGCAGCTGCAGTGCAGAACAGCGCAACCTCCACCAGGGGGAGCCTGGTAGTGAAGCCAGACTGCACACACAGAGCAACTGGACAGACGCCACCTAGTGGCGAGAGCAAGGTCAGGAAAACCAAGTCAGAGCACAACAGTACAAACGGATTCAGACAGAATGGATAGTCAGGATATAGCAAGGGATCAATAAACCAGGAAGGGCAAAATACGGTACCAAAGGGATAAGCTGAAACAGAGTCAAAGAGCCAAGCCAAGATATCATAACCAGGGAGTCAAGCAGATAAACAGACAGACAAAGAGACACTGGGAAAGGGCAGGCGGGGGGATAACAGACACAGGACAAGTCAGGGTTCAGTAGGACAAACCAAGGGCTTCCAGAGTCAGGTTCACACGCCAAAGACAGAGCTATAGCTGACACCACCCTCAGGATACCTGGGAGCTAAATAGCAAACCCGAGTCCAGAATGAGGCAGATCAAAGTTAACCCTTGACATGATCCACCCAGAGAAAAGGCAGACAGAACTAAACTGCGGAACGGATCATGACAGAGATGACAACCAAACCAAATCCCCAACACGAAGTCGGGGACCCACACAGCGCCTGCGGTTAGCGAAACGCTGAGCCTTCTCCTGAGACAATGTCAAATTGTCCACCACATGAGTCCAAATCTGCTGCAACCTATCCACCACAGTATCCACACCAGGACAGTCAGAAGACTCAACCTGCCCTGAAGAGAAACGAGGATGGAAACCAGAATTGCAGAAAAACGGCGAAACCAAAGTAGCCGAGCTGGCCCGATTATTAAGGGTGAACTCAGCCAAAGGCAAAAAGGACACCCAATCATCCTGATCGGCAGAAACAAAACATCTCAGATATGTTTCCAAGGTCTGATTGGTTCGTTCAGTCTGGCCATTTGTCTGAGGATGGAAAGCCGAGGAAAAAGACAAATCAATGCCCATCCTAGCACAAAAGGCTCGCAAAAACCTCGAAACAAACTGGGAACCTCTGTCAGAAACAATGTTCTCCGGAATGCTATGTAAACGAACCACATGCTGGAAGAACAATGGCACCAAATTAGAGGAGGAAGGCAATTTAGACAAGGGTACCAAATGGACCATCTTAGAGAAGCGATCACAAACAACCCAAATGACCGACATCTTTTGAGAGACGGGGAAATCCGAAATAAAATCCATAGAAATATGCGTCCAGGGCCTCTTCAGGACCGGCAAGGGCAAAAGCAACCCACTGGCACGAGAACAGCAGGGCTTAGCCCGAGCACAAGTCCCACAGGACTGCACAAAAGAACGCACATCCCGCGACAAAGACAGCCACCAGAAGGATCTAGCCACCAAATCTCTGGTACCAAAGATTCCAGGATGCCCAGGCAACACTGAACAATGAATCTCAGAGATAACTCTACTAGTTCATCTATCAGGGACAAACAGTTTCTCCGCTGGGCAACGGTCAGGTCTATCAGCCTGAAATTTTTGCAGCACCCGCCGCAAATCAGGGGAGATGGCAGACAAAATTACCCCCTCTTTGAGAATACCCGCCGGCTCAGGAACACCCGGAGAGTCAGGCACAAAACTCCTTGACAGGGCATCAGCCTTCACATTCTTAGAGCCCGGAAGGTACGAAACCACAAAATCAAAACGGGAGAAAAATAACGACCATCGAGCCTGTCTTGGATTCAACCGTTTGCCAGACTCAAGATAAGTCAAATTCTTGTGATCTGTCAAGACCACCACACGATGCTTGGCTCCTTCCAGCCAATGACGCCACTCCTCGAATGCCCACTTCATGGCCAACAATTCACGATTACCAACATCATAGTTACGCTCAGCAGGCGAAAACTTTCTAGAAAAGAAAGCACATGGCTTCATCACCGAGCCCTCAGAACTTCTTTGTGACAAAACAGCCCCTCCAATCTCAGAAGCATCAACCTCAACCTGAAACGGAAGCGAAACATCTGGCTGGCACAACACAGGGGCAGAAGAAAAACGACGCTTCAACTCCTGAAAAGCCTCTACAGCCGCAGAAGACCAATTGACCACATCAGCACCCTTCTTGGTCAAATCAGTCAACGGTTTAGCAACAGTAGAAAAATTAGCGATGAAGCACCGATAAAAATTAGCAAAGCCCAGGAACTTTTGCAGGCTCTTCACAGATGTCGGCTGAGTCCAATAGTAAATGGCCTGGACTTTAACAGGGTCCATCTCGATAGTAGAAGGGGAAAAAATGAACCCCAAAAATGAAACCTTCTGAACTCCAAAGAGACACTTTGACCCCTTCACAAACAAGGAATTCGCACAAAGGACCTGGAACACCATTCTGACCTGCTTCACATGAGACTCCCAATCATCCGAAAAGACCAAAATATCATCCAAATACACAATCAGGAATTTATCCAGGTACTCTCGGAAGATGTCATGCATAAAGGACTGAAATATTGATAGAGCATTGGAAAGCCCGAATGGCATAGCCAGGTACTCAAAATGGCCCTCGGGCGTATTAAATGCTGTTTTCCATTCATCGCCTTGTTTAATACGCACAAGATTATACGCCCCTCGAAGATCTATCTTGGTGAACCAACTAGCCCCTTTAATACGAGCAAACAAATCAGACAGCAACGGCAAAGGATACTGAAATTTGACTGTAATTTTATTAAGAAAGCGGTAATCAATACAAGGTCTCAAAGAACCATCCTTCTTGGCCACAAAAAAGAACCCTGCTCCTAACGGTGATGACGACGGGCGAATATGGCCTTTCTCCAAGGATTCCTTTATATAACTCCGCATAGCGGCGTGTTCTGGCACAGATAAATTGAACAATCGGCCCTTAGGAAACTTACTACCAGGAATCAAATTAATTGCTCAATCGCAATCCCTATGAGGAGGTAGGGCACTGGCTTTGGGCTCATCAAATACATCCCGATAATCCGACAAAAACTCTGGAACTTCAGAAGGAGTGGAAGACGAAATAGACAAAAATGGAACATCACCATGTACCCCCTGGCAACCCCAGCTGGACACAGACATAGATTTCCAGTCCAATACTGGATTATGAGCCTGTAGCCATGGCAACCCCAAAACGACCACATCATGCAGATTATGCAACACCAGAAAGAGGATATCCTCCTGATGTGCAGGAGCCATGCACATGGTCAATTGGGTCCAATACTGAGGCTTATTCTTGGCCAAAGGCGTAGCATCAATTCCTCTCAATGGAATAGGATACTGCAAGGGCTCCAAGAAAAAACCACAGCGCCTAGCATACTCCAAGTCCATCAAATTCAGGGCAGCGCCTGAATCCACAAATGCCATAACAGAATAGGATGACAAAGAGCAAATCAGAGTAACAGACAATAGAAATTTAGACTGTACCGTACCAATGGTGGCAGACCTAGCGAACCGCTTAGTGCGCTTATGACAATCGGAGATAGCATGAGTGGAATCACCACAGTAAAAACATAGCCCATTCCGACGTCTGTGTTCTTGCTGTTCAGCTCTGGTCAAAGTCCTATCACATTGCATAGGCTCAGGCCCATGCTCAGATAGTACCGCCAAATGGTGCACAGCTTTACGCTCACGCAAGCATCGATCGATCTGAATGGCCAAGGACATAGACTCATTCAGACCAGCAGGCATGGGAAACCCCACCATGACATCCTTAAGGGCTTCAGAGAGACCCTTTCTGAAGATTGCTGCCAGGGCACATTCATTCCACTGAGTGAGCACAGACCACTTTCTAAACTTCTGACAATATATCTCCGCTTCATCCTGACCCTGACACAGAGCCAGCAAGATTTTCTCTGCCTGATCCACTGAATTAGGTTCGTCATAAAGCAATCCAAGCGCCAGGAAAAACGCATCAACATCACGCAATGCGGATCTCCTGGCGCAAGGGAAAATGCCCAGTCTTGAGGGTCACCACGTAACAAAGAAATAATGATCTTTACTTGTTGAACAGGGTCACCTGAGGAGCAAGGTTTCAAGGCAAGAAACAATTTACAATTATTTTTGAAATTCAAGAACTTAGATCTATCACCAAAAAACAAATCAGGGATTGGAATCCTAGGCTCTGACATCGGATTCTGAACCACAAAATCTTGAATGTTTTGTATCCTTGTAGTGAGATTATCCATCCAAGAGGACAGACCTTGAATGTCCATGTTTACACCAGTGTCCTCAACCACCCAGAGGTAAAGGGGAAAATAGAGACAAAACACACTGCAAAGAAAAAAAAATGGTCTCAGAACTTCTCTTATCCCTCTATTGAGATGCATTAGTACTTTGGGCCACCTGTACTGTTATGACCTGGTGGTCAGGACAATAATGGACCTGGTGGTTAAGAGCACACGGAATTACCTGATAGTTACTGATAATAAGGACGAGCTCTGGGACGTGGGAACTCTGCTGACCGCAATCCCTAAACCTATCAAACACACTAGAAATAGCCGTGGATTGCGCCTAACGCTCACTATGCAACTCGGCACAGCCTAAGAAACTAGCTAGCCCTGAAGATAGAAAAATAAAGCCTACCTTGCCTCAGAGAAATTCCCCAAAGGAAAAGGCAGCCCCCCACATATAATGACTGTGAGTAAAGATGAAAATACAAACACAGAGATGAAATAGATTTAGCAAAGTGAGGCCCGACTTACTGAACAGACCGAGGATAGGAAAGGTTACTTTGCGGTCAGCACAAAAACCTACAAAAAGACCACGCAGAGGGCGCAAAAAGACCCTCCGCACCGACTCACGGTTCGGAGGTGCTCCCTCTGCGTCCCAGAGCTTCCAGCAAGCAAGACAACAAATTAAATAGCAAGCTGGACAGAAAAATAGCAAACCGAAGAAATACAAGCTGGAACTTAGCTTCTGATGGGAAGACAGGTCACAAGAACGATCCACGAGTGAACAGACCAATACTGGAACATTGACAGGTGGCATGGAGCAAAGATCTAAGTGGAGTTAAATAGAGCAGCAGCTAACGAATTAACCTCGTCACCTGTGAAACTCAGAAACACCCACCAGAGGAAGTCCATGGACAGAACCAGCCGAAGTACCATTCATGACCACAGGAGGGAGCCCGACAACAGAATTCACAACACTGTTGTATACAGTGTTACTACCCAAAATGCTATAGGAATTTATAGAAAATATAACTCTAGGGTTCCAATTACTATAGTGCCAACCTGGCCATACTCATTAGTGGAGCCTGATAATTTTAAGATCTAGTATTAATCCAAAATACGGTATATGGGTTTATTATTCCAGTTCAGTGCTATTCACCTTCATCTGAAGCTGCAATTTTCGAGCAGGGTTCATGGACAAAAGGGAGCTGTGTATTAATCAACAGTAACTACAGAGGCTAATAATATAAATGAATTTTTACAATTTCATCCAATAGAACACTATGAGGCCAACGCTGAAAATGAAAAATTAGCGTGGCCCTAAGGAGTATATCATACACATATGTAGGATCATTTTAAGTTGAATTTTAAACAATTGATATTATGAGCTTGAATTTCACATTTAAATTAAAGTAGCCTCAACAAACTACTTTTTTTTTAAAGCATGGCATTTTATAGCTCTGAAGACAGAAAGAGAGGAAGTTATGAGCCTTGGGATGACAAGGGGTCAAAATGCTACAAAATCAATGTGGACTTAAGGTCCAAAATAATGTTATCTATGGTAGAATCCAAAGGGTTCAAGTATAACTATCATTTAACTTTTTTCATTTCCAGAAATTCAGGGAGTATTCCCATTTCCAAGATCCTATCCCAATATGTAGTAGGTGAAATAATAGTAATATTATCCAATACATCCAATTAGAAATGTAGTATAGTTCTTCTGATTCGCTATATCTCTTTCCTCATGTGCAGGCATTGCAGGAACTTAGGTATCCATGGTTATGACCACTAGCAACTTGCTAACCATCACTAAATCAGTGGTCGTAACCATAGATACCTATGGTCCTGCAATGCCTGCTCATGAGGAAAGAGACAGCAAATCAGAAAAACTATACTACATTTCTAATTGGAGGTATTTGTTAATATTATTATTACACCTACTACATATTGGGATAGGATCTTGGAGATGGGAATAGAAGAATCTTTGCAATATATGTCATCAGGGACATCTGTTTTTTTTCTCCTGGTGAACTGATCATTCATTTTTTAAACTGTGTTTTCAGTGAAGACAGATGTTACCATTAGCGAGATAGATGACAGTTAGTGCTTATAAAGTTCTATGAACTGTTGTTGCAAAAGAATGTCTGTGCCTGCCTCTAGCTTCTCCCCCTCCCCTCTCCATAGAACTTAAAAGAACCAACTGTCATCTATCTCAGTAATGGGAAAATCTGTTTCTCATTCAATGCAGAATTTACAGATTTTACTCACGAATTGAGAGTGAAAGATCAGATGTGAAGGTGATTGAAGCTATTTTTTATAAGATATAATACATAGTTGAATATTTTCATGCATTTTATTGATTTATGAAATAAAAATTAAAATGACTGTCACAGCCAGGAACAGCGCTCTGTCCCTCACGAGTCTCGCTAAGCAGTACTGTACAGCCACATATGGGGTATTTACATGGGTCACTTATGGGGGATTCTGCTGTTCTGGCACCTTAGGGGCTCTTCCAGTTGGTCATGGCACTCTCAAACCATTCCGGTAAAGTCTGAGCTCCAATCTGGCACTTCATCCCTTTTGAGCTATGCCCTGTACCACTAAAGTACTGGGTTATTAGTGTACTTAGGAAAAATTGTTTAACAAATTATAACTTTCATTTTCTTCACTTAGTCTTTTTTTAAATTAAAAATTTGGGGCCAAAGCAACATTTTAGAGGAAAAGAAAAATTGTATTTTTTCATTTACCCACCCCAATGTTATACAATTCTGTGAATTGCTTGAGGGTTAAAAATACTTACTACACCCCTAGATGAATTCCTCAAAAGGTGTAATTTCCCAAATGGGGTCACTGGTTGGGGTTTCTGCTCTTTTGGTATCTCATGGGCTCGTCAAATGTGACATGACATCCACAATCGATTCCTGCCAATTTTGCACTCCAGAAGTCAAATGGCGCTCCTTCCCTTCTCAGCCCTGTCGTGCGACCAAACAGTAGTTTTTCACCACATGTCGGAATCATCATGCTCAGGAGAAATTGCACAATAAGTTGCATGGGCCATTTTTTCCTGTTACCCTTGGGAAAATGCGAAATTTGGGGCTCATTTTTTTTCCTTCCACCGTACTTTAATCGCTGTGAAGTTCTTGAAGGGTTAATAAACTTCCTGAATGAGGTTTTGAGCACTTTGAGGGGTGCAATTTTTAAAATGGTGTCACTTTTCAGTATTTTCCTGTCATATAGGCACCTCAAAGTCACTTCAAATGTAGAGAAAGCGAATTTGAACTCTAGTGGCAGCTATTGGAATTAGCAATCCTACAAGTCAGTATCGACTCTTTAACGAGACTTGGATAAAAGCCAAATCAGAATCCCAATTTGCAGACACGGTGTTTCGGGGTATTGCACCTTTTCAGTGCAAAGTATGAGACCTGATTTGGCTAGGCAAGTGGCTAAGACTGGGATCAAAGGAATAAGGTTTGTCCTTGTGGAGA
The DNA here is from genome assembly GCF_032444005.1 of Ranitomeya imitator. Lineage (NCBI taxonomy): Eukaryota > Metazoa > Chordata > Amphibia > Anura > Dendrobatidae > Ranitomeya > Ranitomeya imitator. Next base: position 59,122,973 of record NC_091288.1, read on the forward strand.
GTGACATGCCAAGTCTGACACACCAGCATGAGGAGACTTAAACGCCGTGCATGCTCCTCTGGGAAATTAAATATGCAAATTTTCTCTTCAGAGAGAAAGAGGACTTGAACTTTAGTGCCACCTATTGGAAAGTTGTTTAATAGCTATTTTGTGTGATATAACTATCTGGTTTAAGGGCATAAAAATTAAAAGTTTGAAAATTGCTAAATTTTCAAAATGCCATAAGTCTGATATTTTCACAAAAAAATGGCCCAATAAATCGACCTAAATTTACCACTTACATGAAGTACAAAATGTCATGAAAAATTGTTTCAGAATCACTGAGATATTTTGAAGGGTTCCAGAGACACTGGTCAGAATTGTAAAATTTGGCCTGGTCAGGTGAACACAAGCTTGGTGTGAAGGGGTTAACCCCTTAATCCCATATGACATACTATCCCGTCGAGGTGGGGTGGGCCTTAATTCCCACCGACGGGATAGTACGTCATAGCGATCGGCCGCGCTCACGGGGGGAGCGCGGCCGATCGCGGCCGGGTGTCAGCTGACTATCGCAGCTGCCATCCGGCACTATGTGCCAGGAGCGGTCACGGACCACTCCCGGCACATTAACCCCCGGCACACCGCGATCAAACATGAGCACGGTGTGCCGGCGGTACAGGGAAGCATCGCGCAGGGAGGGGGCTCCCTGCGTGCTTCCCTGAGATGATCGGTACAAGGTGATGTGCTCACCTTGTATCGAGCGTCTTCTCCCTGCAGTCCCCGGATCCAAAATGGCCGTGGGGCTACATCCGGGTCCTGCAGGGAGTACTTCCGGGTCGACTGCAGGTGCTGGTAAGCCTGCAGCGATGTGAGTGAGATCGCCGATCTTACAGAGTGCTATGCAAACTGTAAGATCGGCGATCTGTGATGTCCCCCCCGGGACAAAGTAAAAAAATTTTTAAAAAAATTTCCACATGTGTAAAAAAAATAAAAAAAAAAAATTACTAAATAAATAAATAAAAAATATTATTCCCATAAATACATTTCTTTATGAAAAAAAAAAACAATAAAAGTACACATATTTAGTATCGCCGCGTCCATAACGACCCAACCTATAAAACTGTCCCACTAGTTAACCCCTTCAGTGAACACCGTAAGAGAAAAAAAAAAAAAACGAGCCAAAAAACAATGCTTTACTATCATACTGCCAAACAAAAAATGGAATAACATGCGATCAAAAAGACGGATATAAATAAGCATGGTACCGCTGAAAACGTCATCTTGTCCCACAAAAAACAAGCCGCCACAAAGCATCATAAGCAAAAAAATAAAAAAGTTATAGTCCTCAGAATAAAGTGATGCCAAAATAATTATTTTTTCTATAAAATAGCTTTTATCGTATAAAAGCGCCAAAACATAAAAAAGTGATATAAATAAGATATCGCTGTAATCGTACTGACCCGAAGAATAAAACTGCTTTATCAATTTTACCAAACGCGGAACGGTATAAACGCCTCCCCCAAAAGAAATTCATGAATAGCTGGTTTTTGGTCATTCTGCCTCACAAAAATCGGAATAAAAAGCGATCAAAAACTGTCACGTGTCCAAAAATGTTACCAATAAAAACGTCAACTCGTCCCGGAAAAAAAAAAGACCTCAGATGACTCTGTGGACCAAAATATGGAAAAATTCTAGGTCTCAAAATGTGGACACGCAAAAACTTTTTTGCTATAAAAAAGCGTCTTTTAGTGTGTGACAGCTGCCAATCATAAAAATCCGATGTAAAAAATGCTATAAAAGTAAATCAAACCCCCCTTCATCAACCCCTTAGTTACGGAAAAATTAAAAAATTAAAAAAATGTATTTATTTCCATTTTCCCATTAGGGCTAGGGTTAGGGCTAGGGTTGGGGCTAGGGTTGGGGCTAGGGTTAGGGTTGGGGCTAGGGTTAGGGCTAGAGTTAGGGTTGGGGTTGGGGCTAGGGTTGGAGCTAAAGTTAGAGTTATGGTTGGGGCAAAAGTTAGGGTTAGGGTTGGGGCTAGGGTTAGGGTTGGGGCTAAACTTAGGGTTAGGGTTTGGATTACATTTACGGTTGGGATTAGAATTAGGGGTGTGTCAGGGTTAGGGGTGTGGTTAGGGTTACCATTGGGATTAGGGTTAGGGGTGTTGTTGGATTAGGGTTTCAGGTAGAATTGGGGAGTTTCCACTGTTCAGGCACATCAGGGGCTCTCCAAACGTGACATGGCGTCCGATCTCAATTCCAGCCAATTCTGCGTTGAAAAAGTAAAACAGTGCTCCTTCCCTTCCAAGCTCTCCAGTGCGCCCAAACAGGGGTTTACCCCAACATATGGGGTATCAGCGTACTCGGGACAAATTGGACAACTTTTGGGGTCCAAGTTCTCTTGTTATCCTTGGGAAAATAAAAATTTGGGGGGCTAAAAATCATTTTTGTGGTAAAAATAAGATGTTTTTTATTTTCACGGCTCTGCGTTGTAAACTGCAGTGAAACACTTTGGGGTTCAAAGTTCTCACAACACATCTAGATAAGTTCCTTGGGAGGTCTAGTTTCCAATATGGGGTCACTTGTGGGGGGTTTGTACTGTTTGGGTACATCAGGGGCTCTGCAAATGCAACGTGACGCCTGCAGACCAATCCATCTAAGTCTGTATTCCAAATGGCGCTCCTTCCTTAGGACAAATTGCACAACAACTTTTGGGGTCCAATTTATCCTGTTACCCTTGTGAAAATACAAAACTGGGGAATAAAAAATCATTTTAGTGAAAAAAAAAAAAGAATTTTTATTTTCACGGCTCTGCGTTATAAACTGTAGTGAAACACTTGGGGGTTCAAAGCTCTCAAAACACATCTAGATAAGTTACTTAGGGGGTCTACTTTCCAAAATGGTGTCACTTGTGGGTGGTTTCAATGTTTAGGCACATCAGGGGCTCTCCAAACGCAACATGGCGTCCCATCTCAATTCCAGTCAATTTTTGCATTGAAAAGTCAAATGGCGCTCCTTCCCTTCCAAGCACTGCCATGCGCCCAAACAATGGTTTACACCCACATATGGGGTATCAGCATACTCAGGACAAATTGCACAACAACTTTTATGGTATAATTTCTTCTCTTACCCTTGGGAAAATAAAAATTGGGGGCAAAAAGATCATTTTTGTGAAAAAATATGATTTTTTATTTTTACGGCTCTGCATTATAAACTTCTATGAAGCACTTGGTGGGTCAAAGTGCTCACCACACATCTAGATAAGTTCCTCAAGGGGTCTACTTTCCAAAATGGTGTCACTTGTGGGGGGTTTCAATGTTTAGGCACATCAGGGGCTCTCCAAACGCAACATGGCGTCCCATCTCAATTCCAGTCAATTTTGAATTGAAAAGTCAAATGACGCTCCTTTCTTTCCGAGCTCTGCCATGCGTCCAAACAGTGGTTTACCCCCACATATGGGGTATCAACGTACTCAGGACAAATTGTACAACAACTTTCGGGGTCCATTTTCTCCTGTTACCCCTGGTAAAATAAAACAAATTGGAGCTGAAATAAATTTTGTGTGAAAAAAAGTTAAATGTTCATTTTTATTTAAACATTCCAAAAATTCCTGTAAAACACCTGAAGGGTTAATAAACTTCTTGACTGTGGTTTTGAGCACCTTGAGGGGTGCAGTTTTTAGAATGGTGTCACACTTGGGTATTTTCTATCATATAGATCCCTCAAAATGACTTCAAATGAGATGTGGTCCCTAAAAAAAAATAGTGTTGTAAAAATGAGAAATTGCTGGTCAACTTTTAACCCTTATAACTCCCTAACAAAAAAAAAATTTGGTTCCAAAATTGTGCTGATGTAAAGTAGACATGTGGGAAATGTTACTTATTAAGTATTTTGCATGACATATCTTTGTGATTTAAGGGCATAAAAATTCAAAGTTTGAAAATTGCGAAATTTTCAAAATTTTTGCCAAATTTCTGTTTTTTTCTCAAATAAACACAATTTATATTGAATAAATTTTACCACTAACATGAAGTACAATATCTCACGAGAAAACAATGTCAGAATCGCCAAGATCCGTTGAAGCGTTCCAGAGTTCTAACCTCATAAAGGGACAGTGGTCAGAATTGTAAAACGTCATTAACGTGCAAACCACCCTCGGCGCTTAAAGGGTTAAATATCTGGTTGATCAATATATGAGGTTAGTGTATTTTGGCACTTTTTTCTGCTGACCATTTAAGCACGCCCAATAGATAATAGATAAGTACATGTTTTCTTGGTCATTAGTGAATATAAAACAGATTGATTTTGCCCCAAAAGGCTTTTAACTTTAGAAAACATGGATTTAACCAAATTCTCTCTTTACGTATTTTCAAGTTTTTTCATATTTTATCAAGTAGGTGGGGGTAAACTACTTGTTGTTCCCATGGATGGAAGTCACTGGCTCAGCATGCGTCTTGTGGTAGAGAAACTCATGCAAAATGGACATGATGTTGTTGTCGTAATGCCTGAAAGCAGTTTAACCATGGGTGGATCAGAAAAATACACTATACTGACCTTCCCTGTTCCATTCACCAGTCAAGAGATAAGTGCTAACTTTCAGAAACTTAGTAAGGAGCATTTTACGCTGCCCTCGCATTTCCCCTGGATTGCTACTGCAATGCTAGATAGTATGATGGTTGTATTTAATAAGTTTTATCAGACATGTGAGAGCTTATTACTCAACCAGCAGTTAATTCAAAAACTTCGGGATGAGAAGTTTGACGCAGTATTCACAGATCCATTTTTACTGTGTGGTGTAATACTAGCAGAACATCTTGACTTGCCAAATGTGAACTTCCTTAGGGGGTTGCCCTGTGGCTATGACTATGACAGTGCTCAGTGTGAAACACCACTGTCATATGTGCCTAGACTATTTAGTAAGTTCTCTGACAAAATGACGTTTATCGAACGCGTGAAAAATCTGATGATCAAGCTGCTGGAGCCATATTATTGTGGAGTTATTTATTCTTCTTGGATGCGATTAGCTACAGAGCTCTTGAAAAAAGATATTGCCCCTGTTCAGCTTTTCAGCCGAACTTCTGTTTGGCTTCTAAGATATGACTTTGTCTTTGAGTACCCAAAAACATTAATGCCAAACATGGTTTTTATTGGAGGCATCAACTGTAGACTACAGAAGTCTCTTCCCAACGTAAGTACTATTTTTGTTTGCACATTTTACACAAATGTTACTGAATTTAAAGAGAATCTGTCATCTCCCCACCCCCCGGGATGTATATGACCTATTAATATGGACATACAGGCAATAGAAATATTTAACTAGTCCTACCTCTATGCCTCATATTAACGGTCTTGTTGTTGAGAAATCTTATATTCTTTCCCTGTGCTAATGATTTCTTCTAGGCTCTGATGCATGCAGTGCCTGGAAGAAATCCCTGCCTCCTGTCTTCATTGTCATACTACCTTCTTCTGGTTGCACATGTGACCTGAGTGTTTTCATTCTTTCCCCCCTGGCTTTTTCCTGAATACCCTGTTTTATGTATATTTAATAAAGTAAAAATTTTTCTACTATATAGTGTTTGGGTATTTGATCGTTGTTTTTCTATGGTAGTATATTTTCAGTTAGCGATTATCCCATAGTTTATCCTTTATGGCCTATCATTACTTTTATGTTGTCATTATTGTTATATGGGCATGTTTCTCATGAAGTTGTGGCTCTTACCTTCTTCACATGCATGTCAGCTTTGGCCCCGGAATCCCACACCTTTACCCTAAACTCCCTCAAAAATCCATACCTCTTCCTCCATTCAATGGGCACTGCATTCAAGGATCTTCTGCGCAGGCACCAGCAAGTCACCATGGTACAGCATATCGGTGTATTATACAATATAGCGGTGTATTATACAGTATAGTAGTGTATTACACAGTTTAGCTGTGTTTTATACAATACAGCGGTGTATTATACAATATAGTAATGTTTTTTCAGTATAGCAGTGCATTATACCATATAGCAGTGTATAACAGTATAGCGGTGAATAACACAGTATAGTAGTATATTTTACAGGAGAGTGGTGTATTTTACAGTATAGCATTATATTACACAGCATAACGGTGTATTATACAGTACATTATAGTGGTGTATTATGCAGCAATGTGGTGTTTTACAGGTAAGCACATGGTTCTTAGCAAATGCATTTAGATTTAGGAGACCAGTCTAATGCAAATGCAAATACTCTAGAATTGATATGTCATGGTGAAAACAACTAGTTATGGAAACAGACTAGACAGGAAAGCTGAGTTGTCCTTATTAATTCATGTTCGACATCCGCTATAAATGTTTGGTGCTGCAATGTACATGTTCAGTGCGGGAATGGAGTGCGAGTTTGGTGTATATTACAGCTGATACTCTCCGGAATCTGGCATCAATAGTGACAGTGACAGCTAGGTGGTTGACAAACAGAGGGGTCTTTCTCTGTACACCATTGAGATCATCATATCAGGGCAGTTGGAAGCCAAATAATTTTTTTGCGTCAGCCATCTACATCATCCTATTAGGCCCTGCTAGATGGTTGGTCGGTGACCGCTGATACGCCTTTTAATGGCAGCAGTTAAGGGGCCTTATTCCTGAGCGCTGCTTTTTAATGGAAAATTTCTGGGGTCACGGCTTCTGGGGGTAACTGAGACCCCGGAGAACTTATATAAATGTTGTATAAATGAATATGTATAAAATGAAGCAATGGCCAGCAGAACAATCAGCGCTGATAAAGCGTACAGCCTGCTTTGCTCCGGCAGTGAAATTTAATCTGCCTCTGAAGTTTTCAGCAAGTGACAACTACTCTTCCTCCACGGAAGCGGTTCCTACCTTTGTAGATGGGAGCCTGTTATGGTGTACCACGTCTACTGGCACATTCGTCTCTCATATAGGGATTGATGGAACTAAACGGACGTTGTACGAGCAGACTCTGAAAGTCTCTGTAATTCTAGACCTGCTGGTGCTTTTTAATCTTTGGAACTCATAGTTGGCTGCATTTTCCTCCACATTTTGAGTGAGTGGAACATTTATGCCTGTGCTGAGGTACTGTTCCTGCCCTAACCTAAAAGGACTGTTTGTTCTTGTTTTACATTTTGGCTGAAGAAAAGCTGCATAGCTTGTTTTGCAAATTTATCAGAGACATTATCTTTATCAATATCGTTTTGAGACCTCAAATCCGTGACTGTGTGGATCTAGGCTGCTACCAAAGAGTGTGCCCCCTATAAATGCTTGCTCACAGAATGCACTATTATTAATATACAGTATAACCCTTTGTGCATCTAATGCAGGTGAGAGGGTTTATACTACTCACTAAATGACCTAGAGATTTAATTTCTGGACTGGCACCGGTACCTGTGGTAGAAGCTGGCACTTCATTGCTCCCCTGACAAATCCTCTTCAAATGTTTATTCAAATGGATTATTTATTGTACGCATTTTTACACTTCATAACAATGATTTATGGTACATTTTGTACTCGGGGAAAGAACATAAATGCTAAGCAGGGAGTTAACCAACAAGTTTGACAAATTTCCAAGCCTGCTCACTGTATAAAGCAAGTCATTCAAGGTGAATTGGCCCAAATAAACATTAATTCCTGGACGATCCTCTGCAGCAATGAAGCTATCACTGTTGTCTCTGTGTGGAGCCCTAATGATCGAGTTCTGTGTTTTTAGCCAAGCTAATGGAGGCAAGCTGCTTGTAATTCCTATTGGTGGTAGTCCCTGGCTCAGCATGCGTCCTCTGGTGGAGAAGCTGGCACAGCTTGGACACGAAGTTGTGGTTGTAACAGGTGAAAGCAACATAAGAATTGGTGAATCTGATCTCTATACAACCAAGACTTACTCTGTCCCTTACAGCGATCAAGATTTAGCATTACTCTTAAAAAAGTATGGATATGATCACTTTAACCAATCTTACTTCCCTGGTGTGGCTATTACAATGTTTAATGCTATGCAAGACGTTTATAAGGTATTTGACAACATTTGTAAGGCCTTACTAGATAACACAGAACTTATTCAGAGTCTTAAGGATGAGAAGTTTGACGCTTTACTCACCGATTCATTTTTGTTATGTGGAATGATACTGGCTGAACACCTTGATGTGCCCACGGTGAACTATGTAAGGGGAATGCCTTGTACTCTTGATTATATAAGCGCACAATGTCCAAGTCCTTTTTCGTATGTGCCTAGAATTTTTACTCAGTACTCGGACAAGATGACATTTTCCCAGCGTGTGAAGAACGTACTGGTCAGTATGTTGGAGACTTACTATTGTGGACTTACATACTTGCAAATGCAGCAAATAGCTTCAAATTTTCTGAAGAAAGAGGTCACGATTGTGCAGCTTCTCAGCAGAACTTCCATCTGGCTCAATCGATATGACTTTGTCCTTGAATTTCCAAGACCTATAATGCCCAACATGGTGTTTGTCGGAGGCATCAACTGTGAATCAAAAAAACATCTAACCAAAGTAAGGCTTATAGTAGATAATTGACTAGTATTTGAAGGAATGTTCATAAGTATGTTTACAGACAGTATACTATAATGATATCATGATATACTGTATAAGTAATTACCAATTGCAAATTTTATTTCTGCTTTATTCTAATGTCCTAAAGTGTATGTTTATTTCAAGGCATATTAGAAATTATTAGTGATATAGTTTATATTGGTATCCCAAATTTTAATATGACATATATTGTGGACCCTAGTATCACTTGTGTGTTTTTTTTCATTCTAGCACCTTAGCCTTATTTATTATATACACAATACATTGATTAGTATACTGATCGCCATATTCTTCTTTTCTCATCAACATTCCTGACCTCTTCTGCGCCGTGTGACTGCAATAACGGCTTTTGTGTTGTCTGGTAGTCACTTTCTCTGTGAAAGTCTATGGGATGCACATTGAAGCTATCATAGTTTCGCATTGAGAATATGACTTTAGGACTACACAGAAGATGCTGTGTGATCCGGTGAGGATTATTGGCAGTCATGTGGTGCAAAGGAGAACAGAAGTCGACGGCAATGGGTAAGTATATTAATACATGGACTATAAACATTTCTAATTGGAGGTATTTGTTAATATTATTATTACACCTACTACATATTGCGATAGGATCTTGGAGATGGGAATATAAGAATCTTTGCGATATATGTCATCAGAGACATCTGTTTTTTTTCTCCTGTTGAACTGATCATTCATTTTTTAAACTGTGTTTTCAGTGAAGACAGATGTTACCATTAGCGAGATAGATGACAGTTAGTGCTTATAAAGTTCTATGAACTGTTGTTGCAGAAGAATCTCCGTGCCTGCCTCTAGCTTCTCCCCCTCCCCTCTCCATAGAACTTAAAAGAACCAACTGTCATCTATCTCAGTAATGGGAAAATCTGTTTCTCATTCAATGCAGAATTTACAGATTTTACTCACGAATTGAGAGTGAAAGATCAGATGTGAAGGTGATTGAAGCTATTTTTTATAAGATATAATACAAAGTTTCATATGTCCATGTGTATTATTGATTTATGCAATAAAAATTAAAATGACTGGCACAGCCAGCAGCAGCGCTCTGTCCCTCACGAGTCTCGCTAAGCAGTACTGTACAGCCACATATGGGGTATTTACATGGGTCACTTATGGGGGGTTTCTGCTGTTCTGGCACCTTCCAGGGGCTCTTCCAGTTGGTCATGGCACTCTCAAACATTCCGGTAAAGTCTGAGCTCCAATCTGGCATTTCTACCCTTCTGAGCTATGCCCTGTACCACTAAAGTACTGGGTTATTGGTGTACTTAGGACAAATTATTTAACAAATTGTACCTTTCATTTTCTTCACTTAGTCTTTTTAAAATTAAAAATTTGGGTCCAAAGCAACATTTTAGAGGAAAAGAACAATTGTATTTTTTTTCGTTTACCCAGCCCAATGTTATAATAATAATAATAATAATAATAATCTTTATTTTTAATTAATGTTATACAATTCTGTGAATTACCTGAGGGTTAAAAATACTTACTACACCCCTAGATGAATTCGTCAAAAGGTGTAATTTCCCAAATGGGGTCACTGGTTGGGGTTTCTGCTCTTTTGGTATGTCAGGGGCTCTTCAAATATGACATGGCATCCACAATCGATTCCCGTCAATTTTGTACTCCAGACGTCAAATGGCACTCCTTCCCTTCTCAGCCCTGTCGTGCAACCAAACAGTAGTTTTCCACCACATATGGGAATCAGCATGCTCAGGAGAAATTGCACAACAAGTTGCATGGCCCATTTCTTCCTGTTACCCTTGGGAAAATGCTAAATTTGGGGCTCATTTTTTCCTTCCACAGTGCTTTAATTGTTGTGAAATTCTTGAAGGGTTAATAAACTTCCTGAATGAGGTTTTGAGCACTTTGAGTGGTGCAATTTTTAAAATGGTGTCACTTTTCAGTATTTTCCTATCATATAGTCTCCTCAAGTCACTTCAAATGTAGAGAAAGCGAATTTGAACTCTAGTGGCAGCTATTGGAATTAGCAATCCTACAAGTCAGTATCGACTCTTTAACGAGACTTGGATAAAAGCCAAATCAGAATCCCAATTTGCAGACACGGTGTTTCGGGGTATTGCACCTTGTGAGTGCAAAGTATGAGACCTGATTTGGCTAGGCGAGTGGCTAAGACTGGGATCTAAGGAATAAGGTTTCTCCTTGTGGAGAGTGGCATGCCAGTTCTGACACACCAGCATGAGGAGACTTAAACGCCGTACATGCTCCTCTGGGAAATTAAATATGCAAATTGTCTCTTCAGAGAGAAAGAGGACTTGAACTTTAGTGCCACCTGTTGGAAAGTTGTTTAATAACTATTTTGTGTGATATAACTATCTGGTTTAAGGGCATAAAAATTAAATGTTTGAAAATTGCTAAATTTTCAAAATGCCACAAGTCTGATATTTTCACAAAAAAATTACCCAATAAGTCAACCTAAATTTACCACTTACATGAAGTACAAAATGTCATGAAAAACAGTTTCAGAGTCACTGAGATATTTTGAAGGGTTCCAGAGACACTGGTCAGAATTGTAAAATTTGGCCTGGTCAGGTGAACACAAGCTTGGTGTGAAGGGGTTAAATATCTGGTTGATCAATATATGAGGTTAGTGTATTTTGGCACTTTTTTCTGCTGACCATTTAAGCACGCCCAATAGATAATAGATAAGTACATGTTTTCTTGGTCATTAGTGAATATAAAACAGATTTTGCCCCAAAAGGCTGTTAACTTTAGAAAACATGGATTTAACCAAATTCTCTCTTTACGTATTTTCAAGTTTTTTCATATTTCATCAAGTAGGTGGGGTAAGCTACTTGTTGTTCCCATGGATGGAAGTCACTGGCTCAGCATGCGTCTTGTGGTAGAGAAACTCATGCAAAATGGACATGATGTTGTTGTCGTAATGCCTAAAAGCAGTTTACCATGGGTGGATCAGAAAAATACACTATACTGACCTTCCCTGTTCCATACACCAGTCAAGAGATAAGTGCTTACTTTCAGAAACTTAGTAAGGAGCATTTTACGCTGCCCTCACATTTCCCCTGGATTGCTACTGCAATGCTAGATAGTATGATGGTTATAAACAGATTTCACTGATACATAGTACTTAAATCATAAGCCCATAAAAAGGGTCAATATGGACAATCATTGAGGACACTCCAAAAATATAATTCCTATAAAACACCCACGGAGTAAACAGTCCAAAGCTCATGTGAGTAAAAACATACAAAATTTTATTATTTGCTACATAAAGACAAATAATAGTCTATAGACAGAAAAGACAAGATACATCCAAAGCTCATATGTGGAGGACAGACCACCATTGAAATAACAGTGTGGGACAGTCCCAAACGCATGTATATGTTAATCCACCCAGTAAAGCTGTTATACAACAATATGTTTAACCCCTTAATCTCATATGACGTACTATCCCGTCAAGGTGACCTGGGACTTAATTCCCAGTGATGGGATAGTACGTCATATGCGATCGGCCTCGCTCACGGGGGGAGCGCGGCCGATCGCGGCCGGGTGTCAGCTGACTCCCGGCACATTAACCCATTAACCCCCGGCACACTGCGATCAAACATGATCGCAGTGTTCCGGCGGTACAGGGAAACATCGCGCAGGGAGGGGGCTCCCTGCGTGCTTCCCTGAGACGATCGATACAAGGTGAGGTACTCACCTTGTACCGTGCGTCTCGTCCCTGCAGGCCCCGGATCCAAAATGGCCACAGGGCTACTTCCGGGTCCTGCAGGGACTACTTCCAGGTCCAGATCAGGCTCTGGTAACCAAGGAGCATGGCACGCCAGATCGCTGATCTGACACAGTACTCTGCAAAGTGTCAGATCAGCGATCTGTCACTATACAGTGATGTCCCCCCTGGGACAAAGTAAAAAAAAATTTTTTTCGATGTGTAAAAAAAAAAAAAAAAATTCCTAAATAAAGAAAAAAAAATATTGTTCCCATAAATACATTTTTTTATCTAAATAAATAAAACAATAAAAGTACACACATTTAGTATCGCCGCATCCGTAACGACCCGACCTATATAACTGTCCCACTAGTTAACCCCTTCAATGAACACCGTAAAAAAAAAAAAAAGGCAAAAAAAACGCTTTATTATCATACCGCTGAACAAAAAGTGGAATAACACGCGATCAAAAAGACAGATATAAATATCCATGGTACCGCTGAAAACGTCATCTTGTCCCACAAAAAACGAGCCGCCATACAGCATCATTAGCGAAAAAATAAAAAAGTTACAGTCCTCAGAATAAAGCAATGCAAAAATAATTATTTTTTCTATAAAATAGTTTTTATCGTATAAAAAGCTCCAAAACATAAAAAATGATGTAAATGAGGTATTGCTATAATCATACTGACCCGAAGAATGAAACTGCTTTATCCATTTTACCAAACACGGAAGGGTATAAACGCCTCCCCCAAAAGAAACTCATGAATAGCTGTTTTTTGGTCATTCTGCCTCACAACAATCGGAATAAAAAGCGATTAAAAAATGTCACGTGCCCGAAAATGTTACCAATAAAAACTTAAACTCGTCCTGCAAAAAACAAGACCTCACATGACTCTGTGGACCAAAATATGGAAAAATTATAGGTCTCAAAATGTGGTAACGCAAAAAATATTTTTTGCAATAAAAAGCATCTTTTAGTGTGTGATGGCTGCCAATCATAAAAATCCGCTAAAAAACCTGCTATAAAAGTAAATCAAACCCCCTTAATCACCCCCTTAGTTTGGGAAAAATTAAAAAATTTAAAAATGTATTTATTTCCATTTTCGCATTAGGGTTAGGGCTATGGTTAGGGTTAGAGCTAGGGTTAGGGCTACGGCTAGGGTTAGGGCTAGGGTTGGGGCTAGGGTTAGGGCTAGGGTTGGGGCTAAAGTTAGGCTTAGGGTTGGGGCTACAGTTAAGGTTGGGGCTAAAGTTAGGGTTGGGGCTAAAGTTAGGGTTAGGGTTGGGGCTAAAGTTAGGGTGGGGGCTAAAGTTAGGGTTAGGATTACATTTATAGTTGGGATTAGGGTTAGGGGTGTGTCAGGGTTAGGCGTGTGGTTAGGGTTATGGTTGGGATTAGGGTTAGGGGTGTGTTTGGGATAGGGTTTCAGTTAGAATTGGGGGTTTCCACTGTTTAGGCACATCAGGGCTCTCCAAATGCAACATGGCGTCCAATCTCAATTCCAGCCAATTCTGCGTTGAAAAAGTAAAACAGTGCTCCTTCCCTTCCGAGCTCTCCCGTGTGCCCAAACAGGCATTTACCCCAACATATGGGGTATCAGCATACTCAGGACAAATTGGACAACAACTATTGGGGTCCAATTTCTCTTGTTACCCTTGGGAAAATAAAAATTTGGGGGCTAAAAAAACATTTTTGTGGGAGAAAAATTAGTTTTTATTTTCACGACTCTGCATTATAAACTATAGTGAAACACTTGGGGGTTCAAAGCTGTCAAAACACATCTAGATAAGTTCCTTGGGGGGTCTAGTTTCCAAAATGGTGTCACTTGTGTGGGGTTTCTACTGTTTAGGTGCATCAGGGGCTCTGCAAATGTTACGTGACGCCTGCAGACCAATCCATCTAAGTCTGCATTCCAAATGGCGCTTCTTCCCTTCCGAGCTCTGCCATGCGCCCAAACGGTGGTTCCCCCCCACCTATGGAGTATAAGCGTACTCAGGACAAATTGGACAACAACTTTTAGGGTCCAATGTCTCCTGTTACCCTTGGAAAAATACAAAACTTGGGGCTAAAAAATAATTTTTGTGGAAAAAAATGATTTTTTATTTTCACGGCTCTGCGTTAAAAACTGTAGTGAAACACTTGGGGGTTCAAAGTTCTCACAACACATCTAGATAAGTTCCTTGGGGGGTCTAGTTTCCAAAATGGTGTAAATTCTGGGTGGTTTCTACTGTTTAGGTGCATCAGGGGCTTTGGAAATACAACGTGATGCCTGCAGACCAATCCATCTAAGTCTGCATTCTAAATGGGGCTCCTTCCCTTCCGATCTCTGCCATGCGCACAAACGGTGGTTCCCCCCCACATATGGGGTATCAGCGTACTCAGGAAAAATTGGATAACAACGTTTGGGGTCGAATTTCTCCTGTTACCCTTGGGAAAATACAAAACTGGGGGCTAAAAAATAATTTTTGTGAAAAAATTTTTTTTTTTTTTCACGGCTCTGCATTATAAACTGTAGTGAAACACTTGGGGGTTCAAAGCTGTCAAAACACAGCTAGATAAGTTCCTTAGGGAGTCTACTTTCCAAAATGGTGTCACTTGTGGGGGATTTCCATGTTTAGGCACATCAGGGTCTCTCAAAACACAACATGGCATCCCATCTCAATTCCAGTCAATTTTGCACTGAAAAGTCAAACGGTGCTCCTTCCCTTCCGAGCTCTGCCATGCACCCAAACAGTGGTTTACCCCCACATGTGGGGTATCGGCGTACTCAGAACAAATGGCACAACAACATTTGGGGTCCTATTTCTTCTCTTACCCTTGGGAAAATAAAACAAATTGGAGCTGAAGTAAATTTTTTGTGAAAAAAAGTTAAATGTTAATTTTTTTTTTTAAATATTCCAAAAATTCCTGTAAAGCAACTTTTGGGGTCCAATTTCTTCTCTTACCCTTGGAAAAATAAAAAATTGGGGGCGAAAAATCATATTTGTGAAAAAATATAATTTTTTATTTTTACGGCTCTGCATTATAAACTTCTGTGAAGCACTTGGTGGGTTAAAGTGCTCACCACTAGTGTTGAGCATTCCGATACCACAAGTATCGGGTATCAGCCAATACTTGCGGTATCGGAATTCCGATACCGAGATCCGATACTTTTGTGGTATCAGGTATCGGTATCGGATCCATAGGGATGTGTAAAATAAAGAATTAAAATAAAAAATATTGATATATTCACCTCTCCGGCGGCCCCTGGACATCACGCTGGTAACCGGCCGGCTTCTTTGTTTAAAATGAGCGCCTTTAGGACCTGAGAATGACGTCGCGGCTTCTGATTGGTCGCGTGCCGCCCATATGACCGCCACGCAACCAATCAGAAGCCGCGACGTCATTCTCATTCACTAAACTCCTAATTCTAGGAATTGAGGACCTGCGAATGACGTCGCGGCTTCTGATTGGTCACGTGGCGATCACATGAGCGGCACGCGACCAATCAGAAGCCGCAACGTCATTCGCAGGTCCTAAAGGCGCTCATTTTAAACAAAGAAGCCGGCCGGTTACCATCGTGATGTCCAGGGGCCGCCGGAGAGGTGAATATATCAATATTTTTTATTTTAATTCTTTATTTTACACCTCACTATGGATCCCAGGGCCTGAAGGAGAGTTTCCTCTCCTTCAGACCCTGGGAACCATCAGGATACATTCCGATACTTGATGTCCCATTGACTTGTATTGGTATCGGATATCGGTATCGGCGATATCCGATATTTTTCGGGTATCGGCCGATACTATCCGATACCGATACTTTCAAGTATCGGACGGTATCGCTCAACACTACTCACCACACATCCAGATAAGTTCCTTAGGGGGTCTACTTTCCAAAATGATGTCACTTGTGGAGGGTTTCAATGTTTAGGCACATCAGTGGCTCTCCAAACGCAACATGGCGTCCCATCTCAATTCCAGTTAATTTTGCATTGAAAAGTCAAACGGCGCTCCTTCCCTTCCGAGCTCTGCCGTGCACCCAAACAGTGGTTTACCCCCACATGTGGGGTATTGGCATACTCAGAACAAATGGCACAACAACTTTTGGGGTCCAATTTCTTCTCTTACCCTTGGGAAAATAAAAAATTGGGGGCAAAAAGATCATATTTGTGAAAAAATATGATTTTTTATTATTACGGCTCTGCATTATAAACTTCTGTGAAGCACTTGGTGGGTTAAAGTGCTCACCACACATCTAGATAAGTTCCTTAGGGGGTCTACTTTCCAAAATGGTGTCACTTGTGGGGGGTTTCAATGTTTAGCCACATCAGTGGCTCTCCAAACGCAACATGGCGTCCCATCTCAATTCCAGTTAATTTTGCATTGAAAAGTCAAACGGCGCTCCTTCGCTTCCGAGCTCTGCCGTGTGCCCAAACAGTGGTTTACCCCCACATGTGGGGTATTGGCATACTCAGAACAAATGGCACAACAACTTTTAGGGTCCAATTTCTTCTCTTACCCTTTGGAAAACAAAAAATTGGGGGCAAAAAGATCATATTTGTGAAAAAATATGATTTTTTATTTTTACGGCTCTGCATTATAAACTTCTGTGAAGCACTTGGTGGGTTAAAGTGCTCACCACACATCTAGATAAGTTCCTTAGGGTGTCTGCATTCCAAAATTGTGTCACTTGTGGTGGGTTTCCATGTTTAGGCACATCAGGGGCTCTCAAAACGCAACATGGCGTCCCATCTCAATTCCAGTCAATTTTGCATTGAAAAGTCAAACGGTGCTCCTTCCCTTCTGAGCTCGGCCATGCACCCAAACAGTGGTTTACTCCCACATGTGGGGTATCGGCGTACTCAGAACAAATGCACAACAACATTTGGGGTCCTATTTCTTCTCTTACCCTTGGGAAAATAAAACAAATTGGAGCTGAAGTAAATTTTTTGTGAAAAAAAGTTAAATGTTAATTTTTTTTTAAACATTCTAAAAATTCCTGTGAAGCACCTGAAGGGTTAATAAACTTCTTGAATGTGGTTTTGAGCACTTTGAGGGGTGCAGTTTTTAGAATGGTGTCACACTTGGTTATTTTCTATCATATAGACCCCTCAAAATGACTTAAAATGTGATGTGGTCCCTAAAAAATATTGGTGTTGTAAAAACGAGAAATTGCTGGTCAACTTTTAACCCCTATAACTCCCTAACCAAAAAAAATTTTTGATTCCAAAATTGTGCTGATGTAAAGTAGACATGTGGGAAATGTTACTTATTAATAATTTTACATGACGTATCTCTGTGATATAGGGGCATAAAAATTTAAAGTTGGAAAATTGCAAAATTTTCAAAATTTTCGCAAAATTTCCATTTTTTTCACAAATAAACGCAAGTTATATAGAAGAAATTTTACCAATATCAGGAAGTACTATATGTCATGAGAAACAATGTCAGAATCGCC
Organism: Ranitomeya imitator; assembly: GCF_032444005.1. Lineage (NCBI taxonomy): Eukaryota > Metazoa > Chordata > Amphibia > Anura > Dendrobatidae > Ranitomeya > Ranitomeya imitator. The sequence goes on from NC_091288.1 coordinate 59,140,637, forward strand.
AAGATCCGTTGAAGTATTCCAGAGTTATAACGTCATAAAGGGACAGTGGTCAGAATTGTTAAAATTGGCACGGTCATTAACGTGCAAACCACCCTTGGGGCTCAAGGGGTTAAAGGTGCATAGTGCAGATCCAAAAAAGAACTGGGCCTAAATGGTTGTTAGAAGCTCTCAGTGTAATTATTAGCGCATTACAAGTACATACGCAACCAAAGAGAGCATTCAATACTAACATACAGGTCTTACCCATCAATCACTGCCAAGGTCTGTCCAGAAAGCAGCCCTGATGTGCATTTCGCGTGGGCTTCCTCGGGGGGCTGTGACTGTGTGTGTCCTAGGGGATATATATGAGAGACTAGCAGCTGTGTATAATGATCAGAGCCATAATTGGCGCATGCGCACCGCCTTGCTGGGCATATACAGCACATCAACCTTGGTGATCCCTGTGCATACAGCAGGTGGAGGAAAATGCTCTTGACATCACTTCCTGCTATGTCACATCCAGATACTGGGACGGATGAGCAACACACCCAGCTGTGGTGCGCATGCGCACGTGCTGTAAACTCCATTTTACATCAGGGAATAGAAAAGGCCACAGGTAAGCACATGGTTCTTAGCAATTGCATTTAGATTTAGGAGACCAGTCTAATGCAAATGTAATTACTCTAGAATTGATATGTCATGGTGAAAACAACTATTTATGGAAACAGACTAGACAGGAAAGCTGGCACAGCCAGCAGCAGCGCTCTGTCCCTCACGAGTCTCGCTAAGCAGTACTGTACAGCCACATATGGGGTATTTACATGGGTCACTTACGGGGGATTCTGCTGTTCTGGCACCTTAGGGGCTCTTCCAGTTGGTCATAGCACTCTCAAACCATTCCGGTAAAGTCTGAGCTCCAATCTGGCACTTCTACCCTGCTGAGCTATGCCCTGTACCACTAAAGTACTGGGTTATTGGTGTACTTAGGACAAATTGTTTAACAAATTGTACCATTCGTTTTCTTCACTTAGTCTTTTTTAAAATTAAACATTTGGGGCCAAAGCAACATTTTAGAGGAAAAGAAAAATTGTATTTTTTTCGTTTACCCAGCCCAATGTTATACAATTCTGTGAATTGACTGAGGGTTAAAAATACTCACTACACCCCTAGATGAATTGCTCAAAAGGTGTAATTTCCCAAATGGGGTCACTAGCCAGGGTTTCTGCTCTTTTGGTATGTCAGGGGCTCTTCAAATATGACATGGCATCCACAATCGATTCCCATCAATTTTGTACTCCAGAAGTCAAATTGTGATCCTTCCCTTCTCAGCCTTGTCGTGCGACCAAACAGAAGTTTTCCACCACATATGGGAATCAGCAAGCTCAGGAGAAATTGCACAACAAGTTGCATGGCCCATTTCTTCCTGTTACCCTTGGGAAAATGCTAAATTTGGGGCTCATTTTTTTCCTTCCACAGTGCTTTAATTGTTGTCAAATTCTTGAAGGGTTAATAAACTTCCTGAATGAGGTTTTGAGTACTTTGAGGGGTGCAATTTTTAAAATGGTGTCACTTTTCAGTATTTTCCTGTCATATAGTCTCCTCAAAGTCACTTCAAATGTAGAGAAAGTGAATTTGAACTCTAGTGGCAGCTATTGGAAATAGCAATCCTGCAAGTCAGTATCGACTCTTTAACGAGACTTGGATAAAAGCCAAATCAGAATCCCAATTTGCAGACATGGTGTTTCGGGGTATTGCACCTTGTCAGTGCAAAGTATGAGACCTGATTTGGCTAGACGAGTGGCTAAGACTGGGATCTAAGGAATAAGGTTTCTCCTTGTGGAGAGTGACATGCCAGGTCTGACACACTAGCATGAGGAGACTTAAACGCCATACATGCTCCTCTGGGAAATTAAATATGCAAATTGTCTCTTCAGAGAGAAAGAGGACTTGAACTTTAGTGCCACCTATTGGAAAGTTTAATAACTATTTTGTGTGATATAACTTTCTGGTTTAAGGGCATAAAAATTAAAAGTTTGAAAATTGCTACATTTTTAAAATGCCATAAGTCTGATATTTTCAAAAAACATGCCCCAATAAATCAACCTAAATTTACCACTTACATGAAGTACAAAATGTCATGAAAAACGGTTTCAGAATCACTGAGATATTTTGAAGGGTTCCAGAGACACTGGTCAGAATTGTAAAATTTGGCCTGGTCAGGTGAACACAAGCTTAGTGTGAAGGGGTTAAGTATCTGGTTGATCAATATATGAGGTTAGTGTATTTTGGCACTTTTTTCTGCTGACCATTTAAGCACGCCCAATAGATAATAGATAAGTACATGTTTTCTTGGTCATTAGTGAATATAAAACAGATTTTGCCCCAAAAGGCTTTTAACTTTAGAAAACATGGATTTAACCAAATTCTCTCTTAACGTATTTTCAAGTTTTTTCATATTTCATCAAGTAGGTGGGGGTAAGCTACTTGTTGTTCCCATGGATGGAAGTCACTGGCTCAGCATGCGTCTTGTGGTAGAGAAACTCATGCAAAATGGACATGATGTTGTTGTCATAATGCAGTTTACCATGGGTGGATCAGAAAAATACACTATACTGACCTTCCCTGTTCCATACACCAGTCAAGAGATAAGTGCTTACTTTCAGAAACTTAGTAAGGAGCATTTTACGCTGCCCTCACATTTCCCCTGGATTGCTACTGCAATGCTAGATAGTATGATGGTTATAAAAAGATTTCACTGATACTGTACATAGTAGTTAAATCATAAGCCCATAAAAAGGGTCAATATGGACAATCATTGAGGACACTCCAAAAATATAATTCCTATAAAACACTCACAGAGTAAACAGTCCAAAGCTCATGTGAGTAAAAACATACAAAATTTTATTATTTGCTACATAAAGACATATAATAGTCTATAGACAGAAAAGACAAGATACATCCAAAGCTCATATGTGGAGGACAGACCACCATTGAAATAACAGTGTGGGACAGTCCCAAACGCATGTATATGTTAATCCACCCAGTAAAGCTGTTATACAATAATATGTTTAAAGGTGCATAGTGCAGATCCAAAAAAGAACTGGGCCTAAATGGTTGTTAGAAGCTCTCAGTGTAATTATTAGCACATTACAAGTACATACGCAACCAAAGAGAGCATTCAATACTAACATGCAGGTCTTACCCATCAATCACGGAAAAAAGGTGTGCCCAGAATGCAGCCCCGACGCACGTTTTACGTGGGCTTCCTCGGGGGGCTGTGACTATGTGTGTGTCCTAGGGGATATATATGAGAGACTAGCATCTGTGTGTAATGATCAGCGCCATAATTGGCGCATGCGCGCCGCCTTACCGGGCATATACAGCGCATCAACCCCGGCGATCCCTGTGCATACAGCAGGTAGAGGAAAATCCTCTTGATGTCACTTCCTGCTATGTCACATCCGGATACCAGGAGGGATGAGCAACACACCCAGCTGTGGTGCGCATGCGCATGCGCTGTAAACTCCATTTTACATCAGGGAACAGAAAAGGCCAGCGTGTACGCATAAAAAATAATTCACCTCACTTATATTTACATTGAGTGAATGTTTTTTTCACTCCATATTATACTTACCAGATATCTGCTGCCCTCTTCCCATCTCTCTTTTTTGGACTCTTCTACATTTAAAATAGATATGAGATTGCGTTTTGTTCCATGTTGCACTATGTCGCGTTGGTCTGTCACTTTTGATCATAGATACCCCCTTTTTTTTATGCGTACATGCTGCCCTTTTCTGTTCCTTGATGTAAAATGGAGTTTACAGCGCGTGCGGATGCGCACCACAGCTGGGTGTGTTGCTCATCCCTCCCGGTATCCGGATGTGACATAGCAGGAAGTGACGTCAAGAGGATTTTCCTCTACCTGCTGTATGCACGGGGATCGCCGGGGTTGATGCACTGTATATGCCCGGCATTGCGTCGCGCATTCGCCAATTATGGCGCTGATCATTACACACAGCTGCTAGTCTCTCATATATATCCCCTAGGACACACACAGTCACAGCCCCCCGAGGAAGCCCACGCGAAATGCACATCAGGGCTGCTTTCTGGACAGACCTTGGCAGTGATTGATGGGTAAGACCTGCATGTTAGTATTGAATGCTCTCTTTGGTTGCGTATGTACTTGTAATGCGCTAATAATTACACTGAGAGCTTCTAACAACCATTTAGGCCCAGTTCTTTTTTGGATCTGCACTATGCACCTTTAAACATATTATTGTATAACAGCTTTACCGGGTGGATTAACATATACATGCGTTTGTGACTGTCCCACACTGTTATTTCAATGGTGGTCTGTCCTCCACATATGAGCTTTGGATGTACCTTGTCTTTTCGGTCTGTAGACTATTATATGTCTTCATGTAGTAAATAATTAAATTTTGTACGTTTCTACTCACATGAGCTTTGGACTGTTTACTCTGTGGGTGTTTTATAGGAATTATATTTTTGGAGTGTCCTCAATGATTGTCCATATTGACCCTTTTTATGGGCTTATGATTTAACTACTATGTATCAGTGGAATCTGTTTATAACCATCATACTATCTAGAATTGCAGATGCAATCCAGAGGAAATGCGAGGGCAGCGTAAAATGCTCATTACTAAGGTTCTGAAAGTAAGCACTTATCTGGTGTATGGAACAGGGAAGGTCAGTATAGTGTATTTTTCTGATCCACCCATGGTTAAACTGCTTTCAGGCATTATGACAACAACATCATGTCCATTTCGCATGAGTTTCTCTACCACAAGACGCATGCTGAGCCAGTGACTTCCATCCATGGGAACAACAAGTAGCTTACCCCCACCTACTTGATGAAATATGAAAAAACTTGAAAATACGTAAAGAGAGAATTTGGTTAAATCAATGTTTTTTAAAGTTAAAGGGCCACTGTCACCCCCTCCAGCCATTATAAACTAAAAGAGCCACCTTGTGCAGCAGTAATGCTGCATTCTAACAAGGTGGCTCTTTTAGTTTTTGGTGCATTTATTCCCAAAATAAAGCGTTTTATAACTTCTCCAAAATACCTGTCTTTATCCGTGGGTGTTTTAAAGGAATTATAGTATGATAGTTGTATTTAATATGTTTTAACAGACATGTGAGAGCTTAGAGCTCAACCAGCAGTTAATTCAAAAACTTCGGGATGAGAAGTTTGACGCAGTATTCATAGATCCATTTTTACTGTGTGGTGTAATACTAGCAGAACATCTTGACTTGCCGAATGTGAACTTCCTTAGGGGGTTGCCCTGTGGCTATGACTAAGACAGTGCTCAGTGTGAAACCCCACTGTCATATGTGCCTAGACTATTTAGTAAGTTCTCTGACAAAATGACGTTTATCGAACGTGTGAAAAATCTGATGATCAAGCTGCTGGAGCCATATTATTGTGGCGTTATTTATTCTTCTTGGGTGCGATTAGCTACAGAGCTCTTAAAAAATGATATTGCCCCTGTTCAGCTTTTCAGCCGAACTTCTATTTGGCTCCTAAGATATGACTTTGAGTACCCGAAAACATTAATGCCAAACATGGTTTTTATTGGAGGCATCAACTGTAGATTACAGAAGTCTCTTCCCAGCGTAAGTACTATTTTTGTTTGCACTTTTTACACAAATGTTACTGAATTTAAAGGGAATCTGTCACCCCCACCCCCACCCCCGGGATATATATGACCTATTAATATGGACATACAGGCAATAGAAATATTTAACTAGTCCTACCTCTATGCCTCATATTAACGGTCTTGTTGTTGAGAAATCTTATATTCTTTCCTTGTGCTAATGATTTCTTCCAGGCTATGATGCATGCAGTGCCTGGAAGAAATCCCTGCCTCCTGTCTTCATTGTAATACTACCTTCATCACATGCATGTCAGCTTTGGCCCCGGAATCCCACACCTTTACCCTGAACTCCCTCAAAAATCCATACCTCTTCCTCCATTCAATGGGCACTGCATTCAAGGATCTTCTGCGCAGGCACCAGCAAGTCACCATGGTACAGCATATCGGTGTATTATACAATATAGCGGTGTATTATACAGTATAGTAGTGTATTATACTGTATAGCTGTGTTTTACACTATACAGCGGTGTATTATACAATATAGTAATGTTTTTTCAGTATAGCAGTGCATTATACCATATAGCAGTGTATAACAGTATAGCGGTGAATGACACTGTATAGTAGTATATTTTACAGTAGAGTGGTGTATTTTACAGTATAGCATTATATTACACAGCATAACGGTGTATTATACAGTACATTATAGTGTTGTATTATCCAGCAATGTGGTGTTTTATTCTTCGCGCACAGGTAAGCACATGGTTCTTAGCAAATGCATTTAGATTTAGGAGACCAGTCTAATGCAAATGTAAATACTCTAGAATTGATATGTCATGGTGAAAACAACTAGTTATGGAAACAGACTAGACAGGAAAGCTGAGTTGTCCTTATTAATTCATGTTCGACATCCGCTATAAATGTTTGTACATGGAGTGCGAGTTTGGTGTATATTACAGCTGATACCGTACTCTCCGGAATCTGGCATCAATAGTAACAGTGACAGCTAGATGGTTGACAAACAGAGGAATCTTTCTCTGTACACCATTGAGATAATCATATCAGGGCAGTTGGAAGCCAATGTTTTTTGGGTCAGCCATCTACATCATCCTATTAGGCCCTGCTAGATGGTCAGTCGGTGACTGCTGATACGCCTTTTAATGGCAGCAGTTAAAGGGCCTTATTCCTCAGCGCTGCTTTTTAATGGAAAATTTCTGGGGTCTCGGCTTCTGGGGGTAACTGAGACCCCGGAGAACTTATATAAATGTTGTATATAAATGTATATGTATAAAATGAAGCAATGGCCAGCAGAACAATCAGCGCCGATAAAGCGTACAGCCTGCTTTGCTCCGGCAGTGAAATTTAATCTGCCTCTGAAGTTTTCAGCAAGTGACAACTACTCTTCCTCCATGGAAGCGGTTCCTACCTTGGTAGATGGGAGCCTGTTATGGTGTACCACGTCTACTGGCACATTCGTCTCTCATATAGGGATTGATGGAGCTAAACGGACGTTGTACGAGCAGACTCTGAAAGTCTCTGTAATTCTAGACCTGGTGCTTTTTAATCTTTGGAACTCATAGTTGGCTGCATTTTCCTCCACATTTTGCCCTTTATTCCAGTACAGTTTATTCTTCTCGCTGCAATGTACACTTTTGCCCCTTCTGTTCCGAGCCCTGCCATTTGTTCAAGCAGAAATGTTTGACTACATGTGGGGTATCACTGCGGTTTTAAGAAAGTGGGTAACAAATTGTGGGGTCCACTTTTTGGTGTTCTGGCAAAAGTGAGAAATTTGGGGCTAAAGCTAGATTTTTGTGGAAAAAATGAACTTTTTCACTTTGAGGACCTAATGTTATCAAATTCTGTGCCGTACCTGTGAGTTCAAAATACTCAACATACCCTTGCATAAAATACTTGAAGGGTTTAGTTTCCAAAATGAGGTTAATTGTGGAGGGTTTCTGCTGTTTAGGCACTTTGGGGGCCCTGCAAAAGCGACATAATACCCCCCATGTCTTTCAGCCAAATTTATGTTCCAAAATTCAAATATTGCTTCTTCCGCTTCGAGCTCTGTCATTTGTCCAAACAGAACTTTTTGACTACATGTGGGGTATCACTGCGCTAGTAAGAAAGTGGGTAAGAAATTGTGGAATCCACTATAAGGTGTTACCTCCGAAAAAAGTGAGATATGTGTGGCTAAAAAAGATTATTGTGAAAAAAATGAATGTTTTCAATATGACAACCTAATGTTATCAGATTCTGAGTCGTATCTGTGGGTTCAAAATGCTCACTATACTCCTGGATAAAATCCTTGTGGGTTGTAGTTTCCAAAATGTGGTCATTTGTGGGGGGTTTCCACTGTTTATGTGTATACAACAAAGTACCTTAACCCCTTAATGACCGCCACTTTATCGGTTTTTGCTTTTTCCCCTCCTTCCCAGAGCCATAACTTTTTTATTTTTCTGTCCATATGGCCATGTGAGGGCTTATTTTTTGCGTGACAAATTGTACTTCTGAACAACACCATTGGTTTTACCATATCATATACTAGAAAACGGGAAAAACATTCCAAGTGCTGTGAAATTGCAAAAAAGTGCAATCCCAAACTTGTTTTTTTGTTTGGTTTTTTTTGCTAGGTTCCTTAACCCCTTAGTGACAGAGCCAATTTGGTACTTAATGACCAGGCCAATTTTTGCAATTCTGACCACTGTCACTTTATGAGGCTATAACTCTGGAACGCTTCAACGGATCCCGCTGATTCTGAGTTTGTTTTTTCGTGACATATTGTACTTCATGTTAGTGGTAACATTTCTTCGACATTACTTGCGATTATTTATGAAAAAAACGAAAATATGGCGAAAATTTTTAAAATTTTGCAATTTTCAAACTTTGTATTTTTATGCCCTTAAATCAGAGAGATATGTCACGAAAAATAGTTAATAAATAACATTTCCCACATGTCTACTTTACATCAGCACAATTTTGGAAACAAAATTTTTTTTTGTTAGGGAGTTATAAGGGTTAAAAGTTGACCAGCAATTTCTCATTTTTACAACACCATTTTTTTTTAGGGACCACATGACATTTTTTGGGCGCACCGCAGAACTTAGATGTGAAGGAGCGCCGTTTGACTTTTTCAATGCAGAATTGGCTGGAATTGAGATCGGACGCCATGTCACGTTTAGAGAGCCCCTGATGTGCCTAAACAGTGGAAACCCCTCAAGTGACACCATTTTGGAAACTAGACCCCTTAAGGAACTTATCTAGATGTGTGGTGAGCACTCTGAACCCCCAAGTGCTTCACAGAAGTTTATAACGTAGAGCCGTGAAAATAAAAAATCGCTTTTGTTTACACAAAAATGATCTTTTCGCCCACAAATTCTTATTTTCACAAGGGTAACAGTAGAAATTAGACCACAAAAGTTGTTGTGCGATTTCTCCTGAATACGTCGATACCCCATATGTGAGGGTAAACCACTGTTTGGGCGCACCGCAGAGCTTGGAAGAGAAGGAGTGCCGTTTTACTTTTTCAATGTAGAATTGGCTGGAATTGAGATTGGACGCCATGTCGCGTTTGGAGAGACCCTGATGTGCCTAAACAGTGGAAACCCCCCACAAGTGACACCATTTTGGAAACTAGACCCCTTAAGGAACTTATCTAGATGTGTGGCGAGCACTTTGAACCCCCATGTGCTTCACAGAAGTTTATAACGTAGAGCCGTGAAAAAAAAAATTGCATTTTTTTCTATAAAAATGATCTTTTTGTCCACAAATTTTTATTTTCACAAGGGTAACAGGAGAAATTAGACCACTAAAGTTGTTGTGCAATTTATTCTGAGTACGTCGATACCCAATATGTGGGGGTGAACCACTGTTTGGGCGCACCGCAGAGCTTGGAAGAGAAAGAGTGCCGTTTTACTTTTTCAATGTAGAATTGGCTGGAATTTAGATTGGACGCCATGTCGCATTTGGAGAGCCCCTGATGTGCCTAAACAGTAGAAATCCCCCACAAGTGACCCCATTTTGGAAACTAGACCCCCCATGGAACTTATCTAGATGTGTGGTGAGAACCTTGAATGCCCAAGTGCTTCACAGAAGTTTATAATGCAACAAGAGAAATTGTACCCCAAAAGTTGTTGTCCAATTTGTCCTGAGTATGCTGGTACCCCATATGTGGGGGTAAACCACTGTTTGGGCGCACGGCAGAGCTCAGAAGGAAGGAGCGCCTTTTGGAATGCAGACTTTGATAGAATGGTCTGCGGGTATTATGTTGCGTTTGCAGAGCCCCTGATGTACCTAACTAGTAGAAACCCTCCACAAGTGACCCCATTTTGGAAACTAGACCCCCCAAGGAACTTATCTAGATGTGTGGTGAGAACTTTGAATGCCCAAGTGCTTCACAGAAGTTTAGAATGCAGAGTCGTGAAAATAAAAAATATTTTTTTTTCCACAAAAAAGATATTGTAGCCCCCAAGTTTTTATTTTCACAAGGGTAACAGGAGAAATTGGACTGCAATAGTTGTTGTCCAATTTATCCCGAGTACGCTGATGCGCCATATGTGGGGGTAAACCACTGTTTGGGCGCACGGCAGAGCTCGGAAGGGAAGGAGCGCCTTTTTGGAATGCAGACTTTGATAGAATGGTCTGTGGTCATTATGTTGCGATTGCAGAGCCCCTGATGTACCTAAACTGTAGTAACCCCCCACAAGTGACCCCATTTTGGAAACTAGACCCCCCAAGGAACTTATCTAGATGTGTGGTGAGAACTTTGAATGCCCAAGTGCTTCACAGAAGTTTAGAATGCAGAGTCGTGAAAATAAAAAATATTTTTTTTTTCACAAAAAAGATATTGTAGCCCCCAAGTTTTTATTTTCACAAGGGTAACAGGAGAAATTGGACAACTAAAGTTGTTATCCAATTTATCCTGAGTATGCTGATGCCCTATATGTGGGGGTAAACCACTGTTTGGGCGCACGGCAGAGCTCGGAAGGGAAGGAGCGCCATTTTGGAATGCAGACTTAGATAGAATGGTCTGTGGGCGTTATGTTGCGTTTGCAGAGCCCCTGATGTACCTAAACAGTAGTAACCCCCCACAAGTGACCCCGTTTTGGAAACTAGACCCCCCAAGGAACTTATATAGATGTGTGGTGAGAACTTTGAATGCCCAAGTGCTTCACAGAAGTTTATAATGCAGAGTCATAAAAAATATATATATATATTTTTCCACAAAAAAGATTTTGTAGCCCCCAAGTTTTTATTTTCACAAGGGTAACAAGAGAAATTGGACCCCAGAAGTTGTTGTCCAATTTATCCCAAGTATGCTGATGCCCCATATGTGGGGGTAACCCACTGTTTGGGCGCACGGCAGAGCTCAGAAGGGAGGGAGCACCATTTGACTTTTTGAGCGCAAAATTGGCTGTCGTGTTTGGAGACCCCCTGATGTACCTAAACAGTGGAAACCCCCCAATTCTAGCTCCAACCCTAACCCCAACACACCCCTAACCCTAATCCCAACCTGATCCATAATCCTAATCACTAACCCTAACCATAATCACAACCCTTACCCCAAAACAACCCTAATGTCAACCCTAACCATAACCCTAATCAAAACCCTAAATCCAACACACCCCTAATCCTAATCTCAACCCTAATCCCAAACCTAACCCTAATCCCAAGCGTAACCCTAATGCCAACCCTAACCCTAATACAAACCCTAATCCAAACCCTAACCCTAATTCCAACTCTAACCCTAACTTTAGCCCCAACCCTAGCCCTAACTTTAGCCCCAACCCTAACCCTAGCCCTAAGGCTACTTTCACACTTGCGTCGTTTGGCATTCCGTCGCAATCCGTCGTTTTGGACAAGAAACGGATCCTGCAAATGTGCCCGCAGGATGCGTTTTTTGCCCATAGACTTGTATTGCCGACGGATCGTGAGGGATGGCCACACGTCGCGTCCGTCGTGCACTGGATCAGTTGTGTTTTGGCGGACCGTCGGCACAAAAAAACGTTCAATGAAACGTTTTTTTGTACGTCGCATCCGCCATTTCTGACCGCGCATGCGTGGCCGTAACTCCGCCCCCTCCTCCCCAGGACATAGATTGGGCAGCGGATGCGTTGAAAAACTACAGCTGCTGCCCACGTTGTGCACAATTTTCACAACGTGCGTCGGTATGTCGGGCCGACGCATTGCGACGGCCCCGTACCGACGTAAGTGTGAAAGAAGCCTAACCCTAAATTTAGCCCCAACCCTAACCCTAAATTTAGCCCCAACCCTAACCCTAAATTTAGCCCCAACCCTAGCCCTAACCCTAGCCCTAACCCTAGCCCTAACCCTAGCCCTAACCCTAGCCCTAACCCTAACCCTAGCCCTACCCCTACCCCTAACCCTAGCCCTAACCCTACCCCTAACCCTAGCCCTACCCCTAACCCTAGCCCTACCCCTAACCCTACCCCTACCCCTACCCCTAACCCTACCCCTAACCCTACCCCTACCCCTGACCCTACCCCTAACCCTAGCCCTACCCCTAACCCTACCCCTAACCCTACCCCTAACCCTACCCCTAACCCTATCCCCAACCCTAGCCCTACCCCTAACCCTACCCCTAACCCTACCCCTAACCCTAACCCTACTTTTAGCCCCAACTGCTGTTCTCCTGCCGGCCGGCAGATGGAGACAGATGGCGGGCGCACTGCGCATGCGCCCGCCATTTTCTTCTGCCGGCGACCAGGAGGAGCAGGAAGAGGATCCAGGGACACAGGTGAGTATTGTAGGGTCCCCGAATCCCCCTATTTCTCTGTCCTCTGATGTGCGATCACATCAGAGGACAGAGAATTACACTTTACTTTTTTTTTTTTTTGCGGTCGCCGGTAAACAGTTAATTACCGGCGATCGCAAAACAGGGGTCGGTAAAACCGACCCCGATCATGCTCTTTTGGGGTCTCGGCTACCCCCGGCAGCCGAGACCCCAAAGATTCTCACGGGGCCGGCCGGCGGGCGCACTGCGCATGCGCCCGCCATTTTGAAAATGCCCACCGGGAGCCACAAGGAGCATCGGGGGAGACAGGTGAGTATTGGGGGGCCACCTGGGACCCCTTTTCTCTGTCCTCCGATGTGCGATCACATCGGAGGACAGAGAAATTAAAAAGAGATCGCGTTTTGTTTTTTTTGCGATCGCCGGTAAACGGTTAATTATCGGCGATCGCAAATGCGGGGTCGGTACAAAACCCCCCGAATCATGTTCTCTGGGGTCTCGGCTACCCCCGGCAGCCGAGACCCCGGAGAAAATCCGACTCTGGGGGGCTCTATTCACTTTTTCCACAGCGCCGTTAATTAACGGCGCTGTTGTTTAAGTACCCTTAGCGGCCGCCGTTAAAAGGCGTATCGGCGATCGCTAAGGGGTTAAATGCCAAAACTGACCTGCCATTATGATTCTCCAGGTCATTATGAGTTCATAGACACCAAACATGTGTAGGTTTTTCTTATCTACTGTAAGTGGTGAAGAAAATTACAAACTTTGCTAAAAAAAAAAAAAAGCGCAATTTTCCAATACCTGTAGCGTCCTAATTTTTCATGATCTGGGGTTGGGTGAGGGCTTATTTTTTGTGTGCAGAGCTGATGTTTTTAATGATACTATTTTGGAGAAGATATGTTCTTTTGATCACCGTTATTGCATTTTAATGCAATGTCGCGGCATCCAAAAAAAACGTAATTCTGGCGTTTTTCTTTTTTTAGCCATCAGGTTAATCCTTTTTTTATTGATAGATCGGGTGATTCTGAACGCGGTGATACCAAATATGTGTAGGTTTGATTTTTTTTTATTGTTTTATTTTGAATGGGGCTAAAGGGGGCTGATTTAAACTTTTATATATTTTTTTATTTTTTTCATATTTTTAAAAACATTTTTTTTTAATTTTGGCATGCTTCAATAGCCTCCATGGCGTTTGCGTCTGCTACATAGAGGCGATTCTCAGATCGCCCCTATGTAATAGAATTACAGCATTGTTATGAGCGCCGACCACAGGGTGGCGCTCATATCAATCTGGCATCAACAACCAAAAAGAAGACCTCAGGTTGCTATGCCATTGCACCGATGACGCCCGATCATGTGACAGGGGGTCACCGATGCGCGCATTTCCGTACGGATGGTCGGAAGTTCTTGTTAAATGCCACTGTCAGAGTTTGACAGCGGCATTTAATTAGTTAATAGGTGCAGTCAGATCGCATATAAAGTGCCATAGTGCTTAATTACACAAGTAAATACAAGGTGAGAATGGCAATAATTAGATATACTGTAAGCAGATGACTCACCCTCTAACATAAAAGGAACAAATATGATCAAAAACTGACAAATTTGGCATCCTAATTGTCCAACTGTGCATGTCAAGGTATCAAAGCAGGTGTACAGTGTGCGTTTGTTAATGCACAGTGACATTTGAAGTCACTTGCGCCATCCTGAAAGAGGTTCAGATCGCTGTGCCTATATCCGTGCTCGCATATCAATGTAAGGGGATGTAGAATGTCATCACAAAATCCTTAGTGAGGTTGAATGAGACAAGAAATGCCATCTTGTTCGAGGGTGATATTACTGGCATATATAATATTTGAATATATAGAGTGTTGCAGAACCAGGTAGGACATGGTTAAGTCGAATACGTGTGCTGGTACCCACAGTAGCGAGGAAGTTCCTGGCTTAGATGCAGAGGTCCTATGAAGTGGTAGAAAGGGTTGATGAGATCAATAATAAAAATTCAGCACTCAGGAAAGAGGAAGTCTTACCAGGTTTATCATTTCAACCTGATCAAACCTTGGCAGGATAGGGAACCTCTCAAAGCTCTTTGCTTTTTGTCCTACTCCGAAGCCAAAGTTTAAGATGTCAAGGAGGCAGAAACTTTATCTTGCTCCCAAAAGCAGTAGTGCCTGGAGTTATTTCAGCAAAATAGAGACCCATTCTGGGAATTACCAGGTCTCACTAAGGTCATAGAATAAGGTTCTCATGGAGCCTCATGTTCGTGTCAATTTGAAGATCCACTAGATTCCAGAAGCACGCAGAGTGGTGATCTTGAAAGAAGTGAAATGGATGCTGAACCTGGGAGTCATTGAAGAATCTAAGATTGGCTGGTCCAGTCCCATAGTGTTGGTGCCAAAGCCAGATGGGGAGCAACTGTTTTGTAACAACTACAGGAAGCTCAATGAGGTCTGCTTGTCACATCACCACCCTAGACCTCACAAAACAGTACTCCCAGATTACCCTTATCCAAGGAGGCCAAGGAGAAGATGACCTTCTCGATGCCAGACAGTTGTTACCAGTAGATCATCATGCCTTTCAGGTTACAGGGGGCTCCAACCACTTTTTAGAGGGCCATGGATCAAGTCCTAGCCCATCACATAACTATGCAGCTGACTACTTAGATAACATTTAATATTCAGCCAAGATTGGGGACATCATCTGATCATAGTTCAGTTGATACTTGATGCGCTAAGGAAGGTGAGATTTACAATCAACCTAAAGAAATTTGCCATGGGGATGGAGTAGACCAAGTATCTTGGTTATGTGGTAGGCAGAGGTGAGATATCACCACATATAAATAAGATAGAGGTGATACAGAGTTGGCCACTACCCCTCTCAAAAATCAGGTCAGAGTGTTTCTTGGCATCATGGGCTTATTACCATAGGTTTTCCTTTAACTTTGCCCTAATAGCAGCCCCTCTTGTGGACCTCTTAAAATATACAAAGTTGGCTATGGCTAAGTGATCCCCAGAAGCTAAAGGAGCCTTTCAACAGCTGAAACTAGTCCTCTGTAGACAGCTAGTGTTGGTGGCATTGGATTTCTCCAAGGAGTTTATAGTCCAGATGGATGCGTTGGATGTCAGGTTGAGCGCTGTCATGTCTCAGGAGGTAAACTGGGAGGAGCACTCTGTCATTGACGTATCTGAAGGGATTGATCTGCATGTATTCTGGCACTTTATTATGCACTAGGCACGTTTTTTATGTTTGCTCTGCTATATGCACTATTTAGTGATCTGCTCATTATGCTCCTATTGCTATTACAATAGTTTGTGTCCCCTGTACATGTACTCTGTTTGGACCTTGTTATGTTAGTCTGTATGTATTTTTGTGATCTAACTGATTGTTAATAAAATATATTGCTTTATTACTAGCTTATGGGACTGTTTACTCCATGGTTTGTTGTAGGATATATAGCCCGAAACACCGTGTCTGCGAATTGAGATACTGATTTGGCTTTTATCCTAATTCATATTGCACGACTCGTTGAAGGGTTGATTGTGACTTGTAGGATCGCTACTTCCAACAGGTGGCGTTATAGAGTTTAAGTCCTCTTTTTCTCAGAAGAGGCAATTTGAATATCATGAAGTAAGAATTCTTGTCCATTAAATAGACTCTAGATGCTTTACATCAAAACTTATTAGTTTTTAAATTTAAGTTGATTTCGGACCATGCCCTGTTAAAATAGATGCAAGAGAAAAAGGGGAAAATTGCCTGGGCAATCCATTGATTTCTGGCTGTTCAGAATTTTAACTTTTGTGTGGGGCATCGACGCGGTAAAGATCACTGGAATGCTGAAGTCCTCTCAAGGGTTCAATGTTTGTTGGCAGAAGGTGCCCAGTCCCCTGGATTTGGGCAGAGGAGTATGTAACAAAGCAGCTGGCAAAGTCCAGGATAGGCGTACGTGTCACCAAGGTGGCTAGCCTCAGTGATGTAGTCCCAGAGACCAAGGTCCAAACAATAATAGGTTCATGCAGTGTTTTTTAATGTGACTGGATTTTTGGGTTTGGGTTTTAGGAGCAACCAGAAGAGCTGCGTGGGACTGACAACTCCCATATCTCCATTTCCAGCCTTTGATGAGGACTATTTAAGGCAGCAGTGCTGTCTGTAGTCTGGAGATTTAAGGACCATTAATGGTATACAGTCTGTATACGAGTAGTAAAACACAATGGAGCAACCATCATCTCACTGGGTTGAGAAATTCCTAGAATAAGGGTACGGTGCACGGACACTTCAGGCTGGTTTCCTGAGTAAGTGAACCGTGAAAATAATGGGAAAATCCAGCAACCGCAAAAGTAAAAAAATATCACATTTATTAGTAGATTAAAATATGAATGGGAACAATTTAAAAAATTCATGATTAAGAGCTAGTGTGGCTCAAAACACGTCGACCGTTATCATGTTTTTAACATTTTTCCCTTTAATGTTTTAATCTACTAATAAATGTGATGTTTTATGACTTTTGCGGTTGCTGGATTCTCCTTTTTTTTTAACGGTGTGTATGATGAGTGCCTGTACTAAGTCAGTGGAACATTTATGCCTGTGCTGAGGTACTGTTCCTGCCCTAACCTAAAAGGACTGTTTGTTGTTGTTTTACATTTTGGTTGAAGAAAAGCTGCATTGTTTGTTTTGCAAGTTCATGAGAGACAATATCTTTACTCTGGTTTTGAGACCTCAAATCCGTGACTGTGTGGATCTAGGCTGCTACCAAAGAATGTGCCCCCTATAAATGTTTGCTCACATTATGCACTATTATTAATATACAGTATAACCCTTTGTGCATCTAATGCAGGTGAGAGGGTTTATACTACTCACTAAATGGCCTAGAGATTTAATTTCTGGACTGGCACTGGTACCTGTGGTAGAAGCTGGCACTTCATTGCTCCCCTGACAAATCCTCTTCAAATGTTTATTCAAAGAAATAATTTATTGTACGCATTTTTACACTTCGTAACAATTATCTATCATACTTGTACTCAGGGAAAGAACATAAAAGCTAAGCAGGGAGATAACCAACAAGTTTGGCAAATTTCCAAGCCTGCTCACTGTATAAAGCAAGTCATTCAAGGTCAATTGGCCCAAATGAACATTACTTCCTGGACGATCCTCTGCAGCAATGAAGCTATCACTGTTGTCTCTGTGTGGAGCCCTAATGATCGAGTTCTGTTTTTTTAGCCAAGCTAATGGAGGCAAGCTGCTTGTAATTCCTATTGGTGGTAGTCCCTGGCTCAGCATGCGTCCTCTGGTGGAGAAGCTGGCACAGCTTGGACACAAAGTTGTGGTTGTAACAGGTGAAAGCAACATAAGAATTGGTGAATCTGATCTCTATACCACCAAGACTTACTCTGTCCCTTACAGCGACCAAGATTTAGCATTAGTCTTAGAAAAGTTTGGATATGATCACTTTAACCAATCTTACTTCCCTGGTGTGGCTATTACAATGTTTAATGCCATGCAAGACCTTTATAAGGTATTTGACAACATTTGTAAGGCCTTACTAGATAACACAGAACTTATTCAGAGTCTTAAGGATGAGAAGTTTGACGCTTTACTCACCGATTCAATTTTGTTATGTGGAATGATACTGGCTGAACACCTTGATGTGCCCACGGTGAACTATGTGAGGGGAATTCCTTGTACTCTTGATTATATAAGCGCACAATGTCCAAGTCCTTTTTCGTATGTGCCTAGAATTTTTACTCAGTACTC
This sequence comes from Ranitomeya imitator, assembly GCF_032444005.1. Lineage (NCBI taxonomy): Eukaryota > Metazoa > Chordata > Amphibia > Anura > Dendrobatidae > Ranitomeya > Ranitomeya imitator. The sequence goes on from NC_091288.1 coordinate 59,158,718, forward strand.
GGACAAGATGACATTTTCCCAGCGTGTGAAGAACGTACTGGTCAGAATGTTGGAGACTTACTATTGTGGACTTACATTCTTGCAAATACAGCAAATGGCTTCAAATTTTCTGAAGAAAGAGGTCACAATTGTGCAGCTTCTCAGCAGAACTTCCATCTGGCTCAATCGATATGACTTTGTCCTTGAATTTCCAAGACCTATAATGCCCAACATGGTGTTTGTCGGAGGCATCAACTGTGAATCAAAAAAACATCTAACCAAAGTAAGGCTTATAGTAGATAATTGACTAGTATTTGAAGGAATGTTCATAAGTATGTTTACAGACAGTGTATTATAATGATATCATGATATACTGTATAAGTAATTACCAATTGCAAATTTTATTTCTGTTTTATTCTAATGTCCTAAAGTATATGTTTATTTCAAGGCATATTAGAAATTATTAGTGATATAGTTTATATTGGTATCCAAAATTTTAATATGACATATATTGTGGACCCTACAGTATCACTTGTGTTTTTTTTTATTCTATCACTTTAGCCTTATTTATTATATACACAATACATTAGTTAGTATACTGATCGCCATATTCTTCTTTTGTCATCAACATTCCTGACCTCTTCTGCGCCATGTGACTGCAATAATGGCTTTTGTGTTGTCTGGAAGTCACTTTCTCTGTGTAAGTCTATGGGATGCACATTGAAGCTATCATAGTTTTGCATTGAGAATATGACTTTAGGACTACACAGAAGATGCTGTGTGATCCGGTGAGGATTATTGGCAGTCATGTGGTGCAAAGGAGAACAGAAGTAGACAGCAATGGGTAAGTATATTAATACATGGACTATAAACATAGATAATGCAAAGGTGTTAAAAGATTTACAAAAAAAATCGTATGGTCAATCTTTTTTCTTGAGTTTCGTCCACTGTACAGTGTAGTATCCATCGTTTGGAGAAAATCAAGTCACAGCAGCTCAAGAGAGGTGCCAAAATCGATGGAACATCACCGGTACAGGGAGTGAACACAGAGTATTTTTATTTTTCAAGGGGTAATGTAGTATTTAAGAAGGAATTGTCTTAGCAGTGGACAGCCCCTTCCATTTATAAAATTTTACAGTAAATATGCAGAATTTTTTTTTACAGTTACATATAGTTAAACCACTTCCCGACCGCCCACTGTAGATAAACATTGTCATTTGCAGGGCTTTGTGCAGTGCCGTTTCTCTGCGGTCGGTGGTCTCGCAATGCTCAGGACCCCCAGGGTCCTGCAAGCACTATGATTCCATTGCAGGGTGGTAACTCTGACAGGTGACATCATCGAGACCTGATTGGATCAGGTCCCAGTGATGTTAACCCTTTGCTATCTTTTAAATAGTGAGAGCGCTCCTTTTTTTACCTCTCTGACGCCTCCCGTAATGAGATGGGGGAGCCGAATGTTGTCATGGCAGCCGGGGCTCACACTTAATGACCTCCGGGTCTGCTAGCTATGGTGGTCTGTTAGACTCAGCCAGCAGCGGTCTGCCAGTGTAAAATGGACAGGTCTCATGCAATGCAACACATGTGTATTGCAATGCATGAGACCAGTGATCAGAAAAATAAAAATTGAAGTCCCATAAAGGGACTAAGTAAAAATGTTAAAAAAAGTTTTAAAACTATAAAAAAACATAAATAATAGAAGAAAAAATATTAAACCATTAAATACATATGTTTATGTAGAAACAAAAAAAATACATATATTTGGTATCACCGCGTCCGTAATGACCTGACCTATAAAACTGTCACACTAGTTAACTCCTTTTGCGCATACCAGAAAAAAAAATGTTTTTCATCATACCGCCGAACATAATGTGGAATAGAACATGATCAAAAAGTCAAATAAAAATAAAAATGGTACTGATAAAAATTTGTCCTGCAAAAAACAAGCCGCTATACAGCTCAATCAGTGGTAAAATAAAAAAACAAAAAATATGCTTCTGGCACTCATAGAATTTATTTAGTCTTTAATTTATTAATATATTTCCATGCAGACAATAGTAGTGTAGTAACGTTTCGGTCAAAACATTGACCTTCGTCAGACTGAAAATATACAAAAAGAAAAAAAGAAAAAACAATTACATAATATCGATTCACATCCATTTTAGACATATCATGGATATAACAGAATAAACATAAACTACAAAAAGCAACTCCAATTTGTCAAAAGAACTGTGTCACTTACTCCTAACTCTATCGTAAAAAAATACCACAATACGTGACTTCCTTCACAATAACACTGCTCATAAATCTGGTGAGTGACATTAAGAGGTTCATATAGAAAATAAATGCTTTATTAACAGAGAATCCAATGCCACTGGTAAACTGAAAAGAAAAACGTTCTTACCCCTATGTCAGCTAGGAATGTATATATTTTGTCAAGGCAATATCTGTGAATGAAAATACCTTGTGTGAAAAAACACTACCGTAGAAAATAAGAAATGTATCTACACATACAAGTGTAATAAAAAATATATAGGTCGACTAAACACTGAAAAAAGGAAACCAACGCTTAAAAAAGGAGAAAATAACGCTTAAAAAAGAAAGTGAGTTACAGTGCTTACCAGCGATTAGAAGTGCGTCCCGAACCCGGCACTGTGGAATAGGTGAACGACCAAATGAAAACGGCGCCATAAGTAAAGCGTGCATATGCACGTGTATATATAGTACTTAGGTCGGAAACCGGGTGATAAAGATGACGTCACCGCGTCATTGAGACGCAAATGGAACGCAAACAGAGTCACCTAATAATGTGCAAAGCATAGCGTCACAGATGAGACGATCAACCGTCGCCCCGTTATGACGTGAAGTACGTACGATCCTGGTAATCTAAGGGAAGGACCAGGAAATGAGTCATCGGAGTCCCCGGCGAAAACGGAAGTGATCTGTGAGACGCAAGTGGAACGCAAACAATAGGGAAGGAGGTGGTGCAGAGGACGGATTCTTCATCGCTGGAACTGGCAGAAGATAACTATCTCTAATCAGTAATCAGGTAGCCGCCTAGGAAAAACAGAACACATGTCACATATATAAAAAAGAGACAATACAAGGATGAAAGTCCCAGTGGCAAAAATAAAAATATGCATTATGATTACAGGACTTGTGGATGACATAACCATCATAATTGAACAATACAAATCATAGCAAAACTATAATAGAAAGAGAAATGGGATATTACTAAGGGGGCATAGGGTATGAAATACCAACTAAGTGGTAATCTTAATGGTAATAAAGTCCTAGCAGCCGGATCGTAATTAGAATAAACCCGTAACATCAAATTCCCTGTTCAAACCCCTTGGTTCCATGCTTTGTAGGGAATGGATCCAAAATGCCTCTCTCTCTAATAATTTCTTGATCAAGTCTCCACCTCTCCTGTTAAGAGTAACCTGTTCCAACACCAAGAAACGTAACTGAGCTATTGTATGTCCTGATGAGTTGAAATGAAACGGAACGGGAAGATGGTTCTTATGGCAGCGTATGTCCGACTTGTGATGGGATATGCGATCTTTGATCGCTTGTGTGGTTTCACCCACATAAACTTTACCACAGGGGCACTTAATGGCATACACTACGGATTTAGAAATACAAGTAAAGAAACCCGTAATTGGTATATCTGCTCCTGTCAACGGGTGAGATATTTTTGGACCTTTGAGGACATTTGCGCATTGAGCGCATTGTAAACATGGAAATGTCCCTGTGCGAGGAGTCGAGAGAAATGTTTGCTTTGGGACAGTTAGGGATGATCCTATATCAGCCCTAACTATCCTGTTCTTCAGATTCTTAGGTCTTCTGAAACAGGGTAAAAAAGGAGATTGGAACTCTGGAATATTTGGAAAACTATCACGAAGAATAGGCCAGTATTTGCGGATTGTTTTGTGTACCTTATACATAAAAGGATGAAATGTGTGTACAAAGGCTATCCTCTGAGATGTAGATAATTTAGAAGATGATTGTGGTCTCAATTGAGCCTGCTTTAGAAGATGCAGTGGGTAGCCTCTTTGAACAAACTTTTGTTGCATTTCATCTAGACGTTGTTTACGTACTTCAGGATCACTCACTATTCTCCGAACTCTCTCGAATTGGGATAAGGGGATCGATTTCTTAACGGCCTTAGGATGACAACTTTGATAAAATAACAGATTATTACGATCTGTGGCCTTAGTATAAAGATCCAATGTGAGTTTCCCATCCTGATCTTGTAAGATCTTTGTGTCTAAGTAATTTATCTCATGTTTATCAAAGTTAAGTGTAAAGGATAATTAGTAACATAGTAACATAGTTAGTAAGGCCGAAAAAAGACATTTGTCCATCCAGTTCAGCCTATATTCCATCATAATAAATCCCCAGATCTACGTCCTTCTACAGAACCTAATAATTGTATGATACAATATTGTTCTGCTCCAGGAAGACATCCAGGCCTCTCTTGAACCCCTCGACTGAGTTCGCCATCACCACCTCCTCAGGCAAGCAATTCCAGATTCTCACTGCCCTAACAGTAAAGAATCCTCTTCTATGTTGGTGGAAAAACCTTCTCTCCTCCAGACGCAAAGAATGCCCCCTTGTGCCCGTCACCTTCCTTGGTATAAACAGATCCTCAGCGAGATATTTGTATTGTCCCCTTATATACTTATACATGGTTATTAGATCGCCCCTCAGTCGTCTTTTTTCTAGACTAAATAATCCTAATTTCGCTAATCTATCTGGGTATTGTAGTTCTCCCATCCCCTTTATTAATTTTGTTGCCCTCCTTTGTACTCTCTCTAGTTCCATTATATCCTTCCTGAGCACCGGTGCCCAAAACTGGACACAGTACTCCATGTGCGGTCTAACTAGGGATTTGTACAGAGGCAGTATAATGCTCTCATCATGTGTATCCAGACCTCTTTTAATGCACCCCATGATCCTGTTTGCCTTGGCAGCTGCTGCCTGGCACAAACAACATTTATCTCATTGAAAAATTCCAAAAGACTATCAATAGTACCATGCCATAAACAAAAAACGTCATCGATGTACGTAAACAACGTCTAGATGAAATGCAACAAAAGTTTGTTCAAAGAGGCTACCCACTGCGTCTTCTAAAGCAGGCTCAATTGAGACCACAATCATCTTCTAAATTATCTACATCTCAGAGGATAGCCTTTGTACACACATTTCATCCTTTTATGTATAAGGTACACAAAACAATCCGCAAATACTGGCCTATTCTTCGTGATAGTTTTCCAAATATTCCAGAGTTCCAATCTCCTTTTTTACCCTGTTTCAGAAGACCTAAGAATCTGAAGAACAGGATAGTTAGGGCTGATATAGGATCATCCCTAACTGTCCCAAAGCAAACATTTCTCTCGACTCCTCGCACAGGGACATTTCCATGTTTACAATGCGCTCAATGCGCAAATGTCCTCAAAGGTCCAAAAATATCTCACCCGTTGACAGGAGCAGATATACCAATTACGGGTTTCTTTACTTGTATTTCTAAATCCGTAGTGTATGCCATTAAGTGCCCCTGTGGTAAAGTTTATGTGGGTGAAACCACACAAGCGATCAAAGATCGCATATCCCATCACAAGTCGGACATACGCTGCCATAAGAACCATCTTCCCGTTCCGTTTCATTTCAACTCATCAGGACATACAATAGCTCAGTTACGTTTCTTGGTGTTGGAACAGGTTACTCTTAACAGGAGAGGTGGAGACTTGATCAAGAAATTATTAGAGAGAGAGGCATTTTGGATCCATTCGCTACAAAGCATGGAACCAAGGGGTTTGAACAGGGAATTTGATGTTACGGGTTTATTCTAATTACGATCCGGCTGCTAGGACTTTATTACCATTAAGATTACCACTTAGTTGGTATTTCATACCCTGTGCCCCCTTAGTAATATCCCATTTCTCTTTCTATTATAGTTTTGCTATGATTTGTATTGTTCAATTATGATGGTTATGTCATCCACAAGTCCTGTAATCATAATGCATATTTTTATTTTTGCCACTGGGACTTTCATCCTTGTATTGTCTCTTTTTTATATATGTGACATGTGTTCTGTTTTTCCTAGGCGGCTACCTGATTACTGATTAGAGATAGTTATCTTCTGCCAGTTCCAGCTATGAAGAATCCGTCCTCTGCACCACCTCCTTCCCTATTGTTTGCGTTCCACTTGCGTCTCACAGATCACTTCCGTTTTCGCCGGGGACTCCGATGACTCATTTCCTGGTCCTTCCCTTAGATTATCAGGATCGTACGTACTTCACGTCATAACGGGGCGACGGTTGATCGTCTCATCTGTGACGCTATGCTTTGCACATTATTAGGTGACACTGTTTGCGTTCCATTTGCGTCTCAATGACGCGGTGACGTCATCTTTATCACCCGGTTTCCGGCCTAAGTACTATATATACACGTGCATATGCACGCTTTACTTATGGCGCCGTTTTCATTTGGTCGTTCACCTATTCCACAGCGCCGGGTTCGGGACGCACTTCTAATCGCTGGTAAGCACTGCAACTCACTTTCTTTTTTAAGCGTTATTTTCTCCTTTTTTAAGCGTTGGTTTCCTTTTTTCAGTGTTTAGTCGAACCTACATATTTTTTATTACACTTGTATGTGTAGATACATTTCTTATTTTCTACGGTAGTGTTTTTTCACACAAGGTATTTTCATTCACAGATATTGCCTTGACAAAATATATACATTCCTAGCTGACATAGGGGTAAGAACGTTTTTCTTTTCAGTTTACCAGTGGCATTGGATTCTCTGTTAATAAAGCATTTATTTTCTATATGAACCTCTTAATGTCACTCACCAGATTTATGAGCAGTGTTATTGTGAAGGAAGTCACGTATTGTGGTATTTTTTTACGATAGAGTTAGGAGTAAGTGACACAGTTCTTTTGACAAATTGGAGTTGCTTTTTGTAGTTTATGTTTATTCTGTTATATCCATGATATGTCTAAAATGGATGTGAATCGATATTATGTAATTGTTTTTTCTTTTTTTCTTTTTGTATATTTTCAGTCTGACGAAGGTCAATGTTTTGACCGAAACGTTACTACACTACTATTGTCTGCATGGAAATATATTAATAAATTAAAGACTAAATAAATTCTATGAGTGCCAGAAGCATATTTTTTGTTTATACATAGGGGAGTGGTTGCCCCCTTCTTTTGAGCACCATTGTAAAAGTGGAGTGACGTGTCATCATTATATTATGTAAAATAAAAAAAGTTATAGCTCGCAGAAGAGAGCGATGCAAAAACAATTCTTTTTTCTATAAAATAGTTATTGTATAAAAGAAGCAAAACATTAAAAAAATGATATAACTGTGGCATCGCTGTAATCGTACTGTCCTGCAGAATAAAGTTGCCTTTTCAATTTTTCCACACAGGGAACAGCAATAAAAAATTAAAAAAAAATCTGAATTGCTGATTTTTGGTTATTCTGCCTCCCAAAAATCTGAATAGTAAGCGATCAAAAAATGTCATGTGCCTGAAAATGGTAGCAATAAAAACATCAACTTATCCTTCAAAAATCAGTTGACAAAGAACGGTTGCATCTGTTCGAAGCGCATCACTTTCTGCATTTCTGCTTTGTATCAGAATTATACTTTTTAATCTATGATTGAATAAAGTTTAAGGAAATTTTTCCAGGAGGTGGAAATATACCTTTTTTTGTCATTTTTTTTTCTTATCGTCACACGAATATTCGAATCGTGATTCCCTGCACAGTGGCCTATGACAATTGGTGAGCTGTCATACTTTTTTCTACTTCAAAAATCAATCAATTACATGACTCTGTCGGCAGAAATATGGAAAAATTATAGCTATCTAAATATGGCAAGGCAAAACCTTGTTTTTGTAAAAAAAATTAAAAAAAAGCGTCTTTTAGTGTGTGACTGCAGCCAAGCATAAAAAACCCTATATAAAACATATGTGGCACCCCAGGAGTCCGGTTGCCACAGTGGCATTGCCTCCATCAAAGGGAGTAATGTCATGCCTGGAAGCAAGGAGGGGTCCCCTTACCAGGTGTCAGTAGGAGAGAAGTAGAGCAGAACCTGGGGAGTGGAGCTGTGATTAAACTCGCCCCAGAACTGAGCGCTAAGAACCGGATACCGGAGTCCATGGTTGCGTGGGTACTGAAGTCCAGGTAGCTAAATCCAGAGGGCAGGGGACTGCAGGTCTCCTGGCCCAATCTAATACCCGGTGGCACAGCTTTATGATCTGTTACCAGTACCCCGGTCTGTACTATCAACCATCAAGGAAAGGAAAACTACAGCCCTTGTCATTCAGTGATCTCTTGCGCCCTGAGTACTGCACCACAAGGTACACGAAGCCTGACATAAATGGGACCGGTAGCTTTGGAGCCCCGCTCCACCTGTGGCGAGCAGAACCATCCCAGTTGCGTCACCATCAGCCCCAGCGGTCTCCTTTAGCAGCGTTGGTCATCCATTGCCGAGCACCACAGGTGGCGTCATGTTAAATCCCATATACATATTCCCCATTTTACGGCACAGCCATGGCCACGGAGTCGTGTCACGGCCTCGTGACTTCCCCAAAGAACTGTCCGGCCCGGTTCCAAGTACCCCACGGCCCTGGTGGGTGTGTCACATAAATACAACCAATTCTTCACCTTGGTTCTTTTGTTCATTCTGCTTTCCAAAGATCGTATTAAGGCTCGGCGCACACTTATCCTGCGCTCTGCGCTGACCACTGGGGTTTCAGTGTACATTTCTGAAATACATGATTCAGACAGAACCCCCCCAGGCAAAAGATTCCCTATGATGATGTGTACCACAGTTTTGTGCACCTCTGAAAAGAATGACAGCGGACAAATGGAGTCCAGAGTAACTGCTGCCTCAATATAGTGAATAGATCCCTTGAGGGTTTCATCTGAATCACGTCACTCAGAGATTTAGATGTAAACCTCAATGTAAGTGTGCAGCATAGATCTAAAATGTTCCCAATAAAAGCCTCAACTCAATCCACAAAAAAAGCGAGTTCCCACTCAGGGCCATCATCTGTTAACAAAAAAATAGCGGGCTTCCACGTTACTTGTAATGCAAAGGCTCTGTAAACGCGCCATAGCTCCTCTCCCCCAAAATAAATCCAATGAATTCTGTGCTCCCAAATACAAATGCCCCCTCCCTTCTGAACCCCACAGTTAGCCTAAACCAGTGTGGCATTTCTGCAGAGATGAGAGCCCACCTAATTTATGGCTGCGTGTCTCCAGAAGCATAAGCAGGGCATAATGTATTGGCACTACAATGTACTGGTCAGTGGTCACTACAACGGCAGTTTGCAATTTTTACTCAGCAACATCCACTTCTGCTTGTTTCTGGAAAACAGTGGTGTAATTTCCAAAACGGGGACACTTGAGGGGGGGATATTGCTCTTATGGCACCTAGGGGCTCTGTATATGGATTCCGCAAACTATTCTACAATGAGTTGTTCTCCAAGAGTCAAATAGAACTCCTTTCCTCCCAAGTGTTGCTGTGTGGCTAAGCAGTACTGTACTTCCATATATAGGGTAATGCCATGTTCAACAGAAATTGTGTGACACATTTAGGCACAATTTTTACCCATTTCCCGTGTGAAATGTAAAATCTGGGGCTAAAGCAATTTTTTTGGTGTAGAAATGTAATTCTGTTTTCTTCACTGCCCAGTGGTATAAAAATAATGCTGTGACACACCTGTGGTGTCAACATGATAACTACACCCATATATGAAATAATTTTGCTGTTCTGGAACCCCAGGGTCTCTGCCAATTTGACATAGCACCCTCAAACCAGTGCAGCAAAATCTGCACTGTAATATTTTCCTTCTTCCCTTCTGAGCTTGTACTGTGCCTCAAAAGTATTTTTTGACTACTTAAGGGGTGTTGATGTACTCAGGAGAAATTGCGTAACAAATTGTATTATTCGTTTTCTCCTATTACTCTTTTGAAAATTACACACTTGGGGTCATGATATCCGTAACCTATTCCAGCCAAAAGAGCGCACATTCCCTTTACAGCCCTTCCGTCCACCAAATCAGTCATTTCATTAACAAATATGGGGTATCGGCGTGCTCAGGAAAAAATTGCACAACAAATTTTGTCATCCATTTTCTCCTGTTACCCTTCTGAAAAGAAAAAAAAATGTAAGCTAAAGCAACATTTTTGTGGGAAAAATTGTATTTGTTTTTATTTTCACATCTCAGCACTATAACATGTTGTGAAGCTCTTGAGAGTTCAAGGAGCTCACTACACATCTAGAATTATTAAAATTAAAAAACACATTTTTCCCACTGATGTAACTCAGAGGACAGATGAGGAATATTGTGGTTTGTTATTTTACTTTTGTTGCAGGAGGCGTTGGCTTCAGTGAATTAGGCGTTCGGTGAGTATGGTTTAATTAAGATTGTTAAAGGAGTCTGTCATTATTTCAAGTAAAGGACTTTATTCTGAGTGTCGGTGTTTTTATACATTATCACTATGGGTTTAGTAATGGATAGGTGTCTTTTAGACACCTCTCCATTACAAACCTGTGGGCTTGATGTCACCTGACAATATAAAGGTGACATTAAGCCCACAAAAATGAACCCCACTTGCCACCGCTACAGAGCAAGTAGGAAGAGCGAGGCTAAGGGCCAGATTTAGCATATTTTATAGATGCGCCTTTTCTGGGGTGTCTGAGAGCTGATGTTTTTAGTCTGGGAGGCGCCAACATCCATGGCCCCTACCTAAGCTATTAATTTCAGCCCACAGCTGTCTGACTAGCCTTTGCTGGTTAGATTTTTTTATGGGGACCCTAGGTCAATTTTTTTCTGGGGTCCCCCTGTAAACCATCCAATAAAGTCTAAGCAATGTAACCAGTAAAGCCGCTGATTGGTTGCTTTCATGCTTTTTTCAACAGACAACCCATTTGTTCAAATTGTGGAATTTTGAAAAGTTGTACATTTCATAATCCTTCTGGCAATATCAACCCTTTCTAAGGGATTATTTATTTTATTATGCTTTGCTTATATAGTGCTATCATATTCTGCAGCGCTTTACATACATAATAATCGCTGTCCCCAAAGGGGCTCACGGTCTACATTCCCTATCAGTATGTCTTTGGAGTGTGGAAGGGAACCTGAGTATCCAGAGGAAACCCACGCAAACACGGAAAGAACGTACAAACTCCTTGCAGATGTTGTCTTTGGAGAGATTTGACCACAGGACCCCAGCGCTGCAAAGCAACATTGCTAACCACTGAGCCACCATGCTGCCTGATTAATTAATACATGGATGGATGGATGGATAAATTAATACATTTTTAAAAGGTTGATAAATACAAATAGAACTAAATACAAGTCAAAAACTTTCATCAGTTGTGACTCAGCATAGAAATGACTCAGCATTGTACATCAGGCATCAGGCCAAGTTACTTGAAACTCTATATCAAGATCTATGTACAAATAATTGCGCCACAAAGCCTTTTTATTTATGACCTTCATAACCTTTGTAAAAGTAGAGAGTGCAGAACTACAGTTCAGAGCTTATAACACATTGCCTTCATTCATGTTTTTGTCACATAGGGCAGGCTGTTATATGTTAAAGTTCAAATGTATAAAAGCCATTTGCTGAAAAGCTTTATGCTACAGAGACTCACAGAAAGGACATGGCTCGAAAGCAGCTCTCTTTATTTCTGACTACTACTATTGTATTACTAACTTGTGGACTTGTAGGATTTGTTACTGCTGGGAAAGTTCTTGTGGTGCCCGTAGATGGAAGCCATTGGCTTAGTATGCGCCCTGTGGTGGATGCATTGATTCAGAAAGGACATCATGCTGTTGTTATTGTACCAGATATTAACTTGCATCTTCGGACATCTCAAGATTATGAAGTGAAGTTTTACCCAGTATCATATACAATTCAACAACTACAGGAGAATTTCTTTTCCATGTCACATGAACTCTTCACTCAAAGACCTTTACTGGAGAAGTTCTTAGAGCTTCAAAAAATTTTTAAATTAGGAGCAGCCTTTATGCTAGACAACTGTGCTCAATTGCTGAACAATTCTCCGCTAATACAGTCTTTAGAGACCATGAACTTTGATGTTGTCTTTACTGATGTGATCCTCCCATGTGGTCAGATACTCGCTGACCACCTTTCTGTGCCCTCTGTTTTTTTCTTGCGAGGAATACCATGCCACTTAGATGCTGAAGCTTCCAAGTGCCCAATCCCATTATCATACGTGCCAAGGATGTTGACCAGCTTGACAGACCATATGAATTTTCTTCAGCGGGTAAAAAACATCTTCTTTGACCAAACCACACATTTTTTGTGCAATATATTTTATTCTCCTTACCAACAACTGGCTGCTGAGTTTCTTAAAAAGGATGTAAGTCTGCAAGAAATTCTTGGTCATGCAGCCATTTGGCTGATGAGAATAGACTTTGTCTTGGACTTTCCAAAACCTCTCATGCCCAACATGATCAATATAGGGGGAATCAACTGTGCTCAAAGGAAGCTCCTAAATCAGGTGCAGTTTTTTTTCCATTTTATATCTATTTATCTTGATTTATCTGTATTGAGAATATGTGCACAATGTTGGTTTGGTTGATATCATGTTTATATTTTTGTAGTTTTAGAATTAGGCTTGAGCCACACTAAACGTATAAAAAATCCATCAGATTCTCACTGCTGGGAGTCGCACGAGTGTAAGGCAAGTGTCATGCGTTGTTTACTACTTTCACTATGAATCTTCAACACGCGTGTACAGATACCGTGGATACCTTTATTTCGATGTCTGTTTAATTCTGTGCTGCATTCCAATTTTGTACCTGGTTGACTGGCTGAGTGTGTTGAGGTATGCATGGGATTTTCCCTTACCTCCTGAGTAGTTCCCAGACCTTTACTCTCCATTTACAACACACTAATCTATGAAATACCTTTTATTGCATCATTTATTACTTATCTACAGAAGGAATCCCAATTACAACCTCTCGTGAATACAATAGCTTTTCTACAGTATTCGGTTTCACACCTACACCCGTAGACATGTTGAGCTATCCTTGGTCATTTTCTATCTATGTGTTTGACTATAGTGCTTCCTTGAGGAGAGTAGAGCGGGGGCGCCATCTCTTGTCAATCTAGAGTGCCAACCTCCGCAAGTAGGTAGGTAGGTAGCAGATTTCAACCATAGGGACAGTGCAGCACTTCTTCACACCGGCTCTGTGTGTGTATGTTGTGCACTGATTTTTTTTCTGGCACTGGCTCCAGCACATTCAGTTCTTCAGTGTAGGGTATAATATATCCTGTATCCCCAATTTTTTCCTTTTTCTCATAGATTCTGAGGACTCTAGAAGAGTCTATGTTGTACATTCTTCTTTGAAAGTCCATTCTACGGTTGAGGTATTTCCATCAGGGCTATTGCTGATTGATATTAGTCCCCTATCTAGGCCCTTTTTTTAGGTTTGGGACAGTTGACGACTGAACCGTGGGGGGTGCTAATCTTTTGATAGTGTACCCACCCCCGTAGACAGTAGGGTGAGTTCAAGGGCAAAATTCATCTGATCAGACCACCCCCCTGTTTAGTTTATCTGCTAGACCTAAGCACTGCATGCACTTTTTTCACTCTTGTAGGGTTAATTTTTTATATATACTTAATAACAGTTATTTGTTATAAGGGTTATTCACAGTAAGCCCTAAATGCAATACAGTGTTTATTAAGGAGGGCATAGTCACCCAGCTAATACTAAGTGGGCTTGGTCTATTCATTTTATCTGTGGTGGCTGCTGATGATTTCGCATATATTCCAAATATTTTTTTAAATTGGGTAACAAATTGCAACCCATTGTCCCCATAATTTGTGTATTGCCATTACTTTTCGATAAGTATTGTATTGATTTAATTTGTGAATACCGTATATACTCGAGTATAAGCCGACCCCCCCTAATTTTGCAACAAAAAACTGGAAAAACTAATTGACTCGAGTATAAGCCTAGGGTGGAAAATGCAGCAGCTACGGGTAAATGTTAAAAATAAAAATAGATACCAATAAAAGTAAAATTAATTGAGGCATCAGTAGGTTAAAGGGAAGGTGCCATCCCCAAAAATTTTTTTCCAGCAATTGAAAAAATGTAAAGAATTAATGTTCACATTTTCTTAAAAAACATTATCATTTGTTTATAATTTAGTAAAATATGAAAAATAATTTGAAAAGGTTGAGCATTTCCACTTTTAAACACTAGGGGGAGCAGCTGCTGAAATTTGACAAAAACCTAGTGTACAACTAGCTCACATTACAGCACTGCAGTAAATATGGGCGGAGTCTGCTGATGTGTCTCCTCTCCTCCCCTTCTGGGTGTTTGCTAAGGGATTAGATAGGATGATATTCAGGAACCCAGTGAGCAGCCATTTTGTTGGTGATTGCAAAGTTATACTGACAAGTAGACAGTCACCGAGGATGGCAGGCAGCAAGGATTCTGGGAAATATATATGGTGGAGGGAGCAGGGTGACAGCAGTGCAGAGTATTTCAGGATAGCAGTGTGCTGGTCTATGGGGGGCACCCTGTTTGGTGCATGGAGCAGCCAGGGATTGTACATAGAGCGCTGACTTTTATACACATGGATGGACCGTCTCCTCAGAAATCCAGGAAACATTTCTGCGGATTGATGGCCTGTTCTGATCCAGACGTTACATGCAGACCCCATTCCCCTCCTCAGATCCTGTCTTCCCCATCCTGTCCTGGCGATGTGTGAAAGCGAGGTGACAGGCGCAGTCCGGGGTGATGCTGGGGGAAAATGTAGCCATATAGTCAAGATAAAAATGAGACCCCTCTCTTCAGCTGCCTCACTAGCCCTCCCATGACTGCACCTAACTGGAGGTCATGCTGCCCCCTCTATTACCCCAGACTCGTGTGCAGGTGCTCAGCTAGAACCACCCTGGAATGGGTCCTCTTTTTGAAGATAATACTGCCATAGTGTTCTTACATAAAACAGCCATAGTGTTCTCACATAATGCCACCATATACAGTTAGGTCCATATATATTTGGACAGAGACATTTTTCTAATTTTGGTTATAGATATTACCACAATGAATTTTAAACAAAACTATTCAGATGCAGTTGAAGTTCAGACTTTCAGCTTTCATTTGAAGGTATCCACATTAAAATTGGATGAAGGGTTTAGGAGTTTCAGCTCCTTAACATGTGCCACCCTGTTTTTAAAGGGACCAAAAGTAATTGGACAGATTCAATAATTTTAAATTAAATGTTCATTTTTAGTACTTGGGTTGAAAACCCTTTGTTGGCAATGACTGCCTGAAGTCTTGAACTCATGGACATCACCAGACGCTGTGTTTCCTCCTTTTTGATGCTCTGCCAGGCCTTCACTGCGGTGGTTTTCAGTTGCTGTTTGTTTGTGGGCCTTTCTGTCTGAAGTTTAGTCTTTAACAAGTGAAATTCATGCTCAATTGGGTTGAGATCAGGTGACTGACTTGGCCATTCAAGAATATTCCACTTCTTTGCTTTAATAAACTCCTGGGTTGCATTGGCTTTATGTTTTGGGTTATTGTCCATCTGTATTATGAAATGACGACCAATCAGTTTGGCTGCATTTGGCTGGATCTAAGCACACAGTATGTCTCTGAATACCTCAGAATTCATTTGGCTGCTTCTGTCCTGTGTCACATCATCAATAAACACTAGTGACCCAGTGCCACTGGCAGCCATGCATGCCCAAGCCATCACACTGCCTCCGCCGTGTGTTACAGATGATGTGGAATGCTTTCGATCATGAGCTGTACCACGCCTTTGCCATACTTTTCTCTTTCTATCATTCTGGTAGAGGTTGATCTTCGTTTCATCTGTCCAAATAATGTTCTTCCAGAACTGTGCTGGCTTTTTTAGATGTTTTTAGCAAAGTCCAGTCTAGCCTTTTTATTCTTCATGCTTATGAGTTGCTTGCACCGTGCAGTGAACCCTCTGTATTTACTTTCATGCAGTCTTCTCTTTATGGTAGATTTGGATATTGATACGCCTACCTCCTGGAGAGTGTTGGTCACTTGGTTGGCTGTTGTGAAGGGGTTTCTCTTCACCATGGAGATTATTCTGCGATCATCCACCACTGTTGTCTTCCGTGGGCGCCCAGGTCTTTTTGCATTGATGAGTTCACCAGTGCTTTCTTTCTTTCTCAGGATGTACCAAACTGTAGATTTTGCCACTCCTAATATTGCAGCAATTTCTCGGATGGGTTTTTTCTGTTTTCGCAGCTTAAGGATGGCTTGTTTCACCTGCATGGAGAGCTCCTTTGACCACATGTTTACTTCACAGCAAAACCTTCCAAATGCAGGCCCACACCTCAAATCAACTCCAGGCCTTTTATCTGCTTAATTGAGAATGACATAACAAAGGGATTGCCCACACCTGTCCATGAAATAGCCTTGGAGTCAATTGTCCAATTACTTTTGGTCCCTTTAAAAACAGGGTGGCACATGTTAAGGAGCTGAAACTCCTAAACCCTTCATCCAATTTTAATGTGGATACCCTCAAATGAAAGCTGAAAGTCTGAACTTCAACTGCATCTGAATTGTTTTGTTTAAAATTCATTGTGGTAATGTCTATAACCAAAATTAGAAAAATGTTGTCTCTGTCCAAATATATATGGACCTAACTGTAGATCACACATAATGCCACCATATAGATCACACATAATACCGCCAGTGTTCTCACATAATACCGCCATATAGATCACACATAATGCCGCCTCATACATCTCACATAATACCGCCATATAGATCACACATAATACCACCACATACGTCTCAGATAATACCGCCACATAGTACCACCATATAGATCACACATAATACCACCACATACGTCTCAGATAATGCCGCCACATAATACCGCCATATAGATCACACATAATACCACCACATACGTCTCAGATAATACCGCCACATACGTCTCACATAATACCGTCACATAGAGCACACACAATATCATCATATAATTTTCACATAATACTGCCACATATCACACATAATCCCACAATCTAGTTCTCATATACCGTCGTATAGCTTTTACATCATTCCACAATACTGATCAAAATAATACCGCCATATAGATCACATATAATACAGCCATAGATCACACATAATGCCATAATACAGCATGACCGCAGCTGCTTCTGTTATTGCACGCACTGAGTTGTGTGTGCAATGGGGAAAGACATGCAGGGGGGAGAGGACTGCATAGGAGAGGATTAGATACACAGCTCAGCAGACAGTATCACACAGGATAGGATTAGATACACAGCTCAGAAGACAGTATCACACAGGATAGAATTAGATACACAGCTCAGCAGACAGTATCACACAGGATAGGATTAGATACACGGCTCAGCAGACAGTATCACACAGGATAGGATTAGATACACAGCTCAGAAGACAGTATCACACAGGATAGGATTAGATACACAGCTCAGCAGACAGTATCACACAGGATAGGATTAGATACACAGGGCGGCAGTCAGTATCACACAGGAGACGATTAGATACACAGCTCAGCAGACAGTATCACACAGGATAGGATTAGATACACGGCTCAACAGACAGTATCACACAGGATAGGGTTAGATACACGGATCAGTAGTCAGTATCACACAGGATAGAATTAGATACACAGCTCAGCAGTCAGTATCACACAGGACAGAATTAGATACACAGCTCAGCAGTCAGTATCACAGGAGAGAATTAGATACACAGGGCAGCAGTCAGTATCAAACAGGAGACGATTAGATATACAGCTCAGCAGACAGTATCACACAGGATAGGATTAGATACACAGCTAAGCAGACAGTATCACACAGGATAGGATTAGATACACAGCTCAGCAGACAGTATCACACAGGATAGGATTAGATACACAGCTCAGCAGACAGAATCACACAGGATAGGATTAGATACACGGCTCAGCAGACAGTATCACACAGGATAGAATTAGATACAGGGCTCAGCAGACAATATCACACAGGATAGGATTAGATACACGGCTCAGCAGTCAGTATCACACAGGAGAGAATTAGATACACGGCCGGCAGACAGTATCACCCAGCAGAGGATTACATACCCGGTTCAGCAATCAGTATCACACAGGAGAGAATTAGATGCACGGCTCAGCACAGTATCACACAGCAGAGGATTACATACATGGTTCAGCAGTCAGTATCACACAGTATAGTAATAGATACACCACGGTCTGTTGTCCTTGATCAGTGGCTACAGTGAGAGGCAGGGAGCGAGCAGCACAGAGAGACTCTCCCCCTCCCCCGTGTTACCTCTGCAGCTCGTGATAAGAGGACATCAGACCGCAGCACTTCTGCCTCTCTAGGGATTCTAGAGATTACAGGCAACAGAGAAGAGGACAGGGAACGGCCGCTGACAGTGTGAAGGGGAGACAGATGGAGCTGCCCCTCCAACAGCGCAGCTCTCAGTCACAGTGGAGCTCACAGGTACACTCCACTGTAGGCTGAAGCAAGATGGAGCCGATCTCCTGCCTCTGCTGTGATGAGGAGACAGCCCAGGGGGCTTGGCCAGATCACAGCAGGGAGCAGCACAATGATAGGTATGGGGTCGGACGCCGACTGCTGACTTCTATGCCCAGGGCTGCCATATTTGCAGAGTGTAAGTGTCGTGCAGCTACACTTACACTCCTGCAAAGCAAAATGGCGGCCCCCAGTGGCTGCAAAAATAATAAGAAAAAAGATATTAAAGTTAAAAAAAATAATTTTTGCATTAAAAATAATTGTTTATATACACAATCATTTTTAATACAAAAACAAAATTGCGGCACCTTCCCTTTAAGTGTTTTTGAATATCCATATTAAATCAAGAGCCCCATATAATGCTCCATACAGTTCATTATTGCCCCATAAGATGCTCCATACAAAATAGGCCCCATATAATGCTCCATACAGTTCATTATGGCCCCATAAGATGCTCCATATACAAATATGCCCCATGTAATGCTCCATGCAGTTCTTTATGGCCCCATAAGATGCGCCATATAATGCTCCATTCAGTTCTTTATGGCCCCATAAAATGTTCCATACAAAATATGCCCCATATAATGCTCCATGCAGTTCTTTATGGCCCCATAAGATGCCCTATATAATGCTCCATGCAGTTCTTTATGGCCCCATAGATGCCCCATATAATGTTCCATGCAGTTATGGCCCCATAGATGCCCCATATAATGCTCCATGCAGTTATGGCCCCATAGATGCCCCATATAATGCTCCATGCAGTTATGGCCCCATAGATGCCCCATATAATGCTCCATGCAGTTATGGCCCCATATAATGCTCCATGCAGTTATGGCCCCATAGATGCCCCATATAATGCTCCATGCAGTTATGGCCCCATATAATGCTCCATGCAGTTATGGCCCCATAGATGCCCCATAGACCCTCCGTGCAGTTCTTGCCATGCATTGTACCACATGTATTGCTGCTGCTGCACTAAAAAAATTTTTAAAAAATGACATACTCACCTCTCTTCGCTACTCCTCAGCGTCCCGTCTCTCTGCACTGACTGTTCAGGCAGAGGGGGCGGCGCGCACACTAATACGTCATCACGCCCTCTGACCTGAACAGTCACAGCAAGAGGACGGGAAGACGAGGCGGTGGTGGAACGCAGAAAGGTAAATATGACATACTTACCTGCTCCCGGCGCTCCTGACGCGGTCCCTGCATGTCCCACGGTCTTCGGGAGCGGCAGCTTCTTCCTGTAGTGAGCGGTCACATGGTACCGCTCATTACAGTAATGAATATGCGGCTCCACCCCTATGGGAGTGGAGTCCATATTCATAACTTTAATGAGTGGTACCAGTGACCGCTGAACAGGGGAAGAAGCTGCAGGTGCCCGAAGACCGTGGGACATGCAGGGACTGCGTCAAGAGCGCTGGGAGTAGGTGAGTATTTGACAGCTCCCGCTCCCCCTCACCTGCCGACCCCCCCGCCTTCCATGACTCGAGTATAAGCCGAGAGGGGCACTTTCAGCCCATTTTTTGGGGCTGAAAACATCAGCTTATACTCGAGTATATACGGTAAGTACTGAGCTACTATGAACTCTTTATTGAAAATGTATTAGGGCACCATCACACTATTATTATTATTATTATACATCTTTATAGCGCCATTTGTTCCATGGCGCTTTACATGTGAACGGGACAAATATAGACAAGTACAATAAACAGGAGTAAAACAAGGCGTACACAAGTACAGGAGGAGAGAGGACCCTGCCCGCGAGGGCTCACAGTCTACAGGGGATGGGTGAGGATACACTAGGAGAGGGTAGAGCTGGTCATGCGGCGGTTCAGTAGACTGGGGATCACTGCAGGTTGTAGGCTTGTCGGAAGAGGTGGGTCTTCAGGTTGCTTTTGAAGGTTTCTGTGGTAGGCGAGAGCCTGATTTGTTGGGGTAGAGAGTTCCAGAGTATGGGGGAAGCACGGGAAAAGTCTTGGATGCGGTTGTGGGAGGAAGAGGATGAGGAGATGATGAGGGCATGCACAAGCATTTTAGTAGATTGGGGGTTGAGGAAAGGACGGATCCTGGAGATATTTTTGAGCTGGAGGTGACAGGAGGTGGAAAGAGCTTGGATGTGTGGTTTGAAGGACAGGGCAGAGTCGAAGGTTACTCCGAGGCAGCGGACTTCGGGTATGGGGGAAAGCATGATGTCATTGACTGCGATAGATAGGTCAGGTAAGGAAGATTTGTGGGATGGAGGAAAGATGATGAGTTCAGATTTGTCCACATTGAGTTTGAGATAATCCCTATCTGATGTATTTAAAAACCTGATCATCTGTATAGTACCTGTATGAACAGGGCTCAGAGAGACAATATCCACGTTAAACATGCGAGATGGAACAGCTACTGTTATGATCTGGTGGCCTAGGAGCAGCATGAGACGGACTCTGGAGAAGGTGGTCCCTGTACTGACCGCAAACCCTGAACTTAGCAGCGCAACTAGAAGTAGCCGTGGGGGGTACCTAACATTCCCTAGACCCCTCGGCACAGCCTAAGATCTAACTACCCCTAAAGACAGAAACAGGAAACCTATCTTGCCTCAGAGAAAATCCCCAAAGGATAGATAGCCCCCACAAATATTGACTGTGAGAGGAGAGGGAAATAACATACGCAGATATGAAATCAGATTTTAGCATAGGAGGCCATACTAGCTAAAAAGAAAGAATAGAACAGAGTACTATGCGGTCAGTATAAAAACACTAGAAAGTATCCACCGCAGAAAATACGGATCACCACATCTGACTAAAGACATGGGGGGTATATCTGCATCTCCAGAGAAATAGCTAGGCTGCAAAAAATCCTTCACAGACTAAGCTGGACAAGACAAATACATGAAAAAGCACAGAACTATAAGGTCCACTGCAGGTGGACAGCAAAAACAAAGCCAGGACTTATCTTTGTAGAAAAGCACAGCAAACTAGAGAGACCAGCAGGGAAATGAATCCTTCCAGAACAATGGACAACTGGCACTGACTAAAGGATCCTGCAAAGCTATATACCCCAGTCAGTTTTGCAATTAGTAGATACACCTGTCCACTCCTGCACTCCAGGCACAACTGCATTACCCTCTACAACCACCGGAGGGAGCCCAAAAGCTGAATTCACAACAGTACCCCCCCCCTTGAGGAGGGGTCACCGAACCCTCACCAGAGCCCCCAGGCCGATCAGGATGAGCCCGATGAAAGGCACAAACCAAATCAACGGCATGGACATCAGAGGCAGAAACCCAAGAATTATCCTCCTGGCCATAACCCTTCCACTTGACAAGATACTGAAGCTTCCGCCTCGAAAAACGGGAATCCAAAATCTTCTCAACAACATATTCCAACTCCCCATCGACCAATACAGGGGCCAGAGGATCAACAGCGGGAACAACGGGCTCCACATATTTCCACAACAAAGATCTATGGAAGACATTATGAATAGCAAAAGAGGCCGGAAGCGCCAGGCGAAAGGACACCGGATTAATAATCTCAGAAATCCTATAAGGACCAATAAATCGAGGCTTAAACTTAGGGGAAGAAACCTTCATAGGAACATGACGGGAAGATAACCAAACCAGATCACCAACCCGAAGCCGGGAACCAACACACCGACGACGGTTAGCAAAACGCTGAGCCTCCTCCTGAGACAGCACCAAATTGTCCACCACATAAGCCCAAATCTGCTGCAACCTGTCGACCACAGAATCCACACCAGGAAGGTCAGAAGGCTCAACCTGCCCAGAAGAAAAACGAGGATGAAAACCAAAATTACAAAAAAAGGTGAAACCAAAGTAGCCGAACTAGCCCGATTATTAAGGGCAAACTCGGCCAATGGCAAAAAAGCCACCCAATCATCCTGATCAGCAGACACAAAGCATCTCAAATAGGTCTCCAAGGTCTGATTAGTTCGCTCAGTCTGGCCATTTGTCTGAGGATGAAATGCAGAGGAAAAAGACAAATCAATGCCCAGCTTGGCACAAAAGGCCCGCCAAAACCTGGAAACAAACTGGGAACCTCTGTCGGACACAATATTCTCCGGAATACCATGCAAACGCACCACATGCTGAAAAAACAACGGAACCAAATCAGAAGAAGAAGGCAATTTAGGCAAAGGCACCAAATGAACCGTCTTAGAAAATCGGTCACAGACAACCCAGATAACCGACATTCTTTGGGAAACAGGAAGATCGGAAATAAAATCCAGAGAAATATGCATCCAAGGTCTCTCAGGGACCGGCAATGGCAAAAGCAACCCACTAGCGCGGGAACAGCAAGGCTTAGCCCGCGCACAAATCCCACAGGACTGCACAAAAGAACGCACATCCCGTGACAAAGAAGTCCACCAAAAGGACCTACTAACCAAATCTCTGGTACCAAAAATCCCAGGATGGCCAGCCAACACAGAACAATGAACCTCAGAAATCACTTTACTAGTCCATCTATCAGGAACAAACAGTTTCCCCACAGGACAGCGGTCAGGCTTATCAGCCTGAAATTCCTGAAGAACCCGTCGCAAATCAGGGGAGATGGCAGATAGAATCACCCCTTCAAAATGCCGACCGGCTCAAGAACCCCAGGGGAATCAGGAAAAAAACTCCTAGAGAGGGCATCCGCCTTAACATTCTTAGTACCAGGAATGTACGAGACCACAAAATCAAAACAGGAGAAAAACAGGGACCATCGAGCCTGTCTAGGATTCAGCCGTTTGGCAGACTCGAGATAAATCAGATTCTTATGATCGGTCAGGACCACAATACGGTGCTTGGCCCCCTCAAGCCAATGTCGCCACTCCTCAAATGCCCACTTCATAGCCAACAACTCCCGATTGCTGACATCATAATTGCGTTCCGCAGGCGAAAACTTCCGAGAAAAGAAGGCACACGGTTTCATCAAGGAACCATCAGAATTCCTCTGAGACAAAACGGCCCCTGCCCCAATCTCAGACGCGTCAACCTCATCCTGAAAAGGAAGAGAAACATCTGGCTGACGCAACACAGGGGCAGAAGTAAATCGGCGTTTAAGCTCCTGAAAGGCAGAAACAGCCGCGGAGGACCAATTCATCACATCAGCGCCTTTCTTGGTCAAATCGGTTAGAGGTTTAACCACACTGGAGAAGTTGGCAATGAAACGACGATAAAAATTAGCAAAGCCCAAGAATTTCTGAAGGCTCTTCACAGATGTGGGCTGAATCCAATCATGAATGGCCTGAACCTTAACCGGATCCATTTCTATAGATGAGGGAGAAAAAATGAAACCCAAAAAAGAAACCTTCTGCACTCCAAAGAGGCACTTTGACCCCTTCACAAATAAAGCATTATTACGGAGGATCTGAAATACCATTCTGACCTGTTTCACATGAGACTCCCAATCATTGTAAAAAATCAAAATATCATCCAAATATACAACCATGAATCTATCAAGATAACTCCGAAAGATATCATGCATGAAGGATTGGAACACAGATGGGGCATTAGAGAGTCCGAATGGCATCACAAGGTATTCAAAATGGCCTTCGAGCGTATTAAATGCAGTTTTCCATTCGTCACCCTGCTTGATACGAATAAGATTATATGCCCCTCGAAGGTCAATCTTAGTAAACCAGCTAGACCCCTTAATCCTAGCAAACAAATCAGTAAGCAAAGGCGAGGGGTATTGAAATTTAACCGTGATCTTATTCAAGAGGCGATAATCAATACAGGGTCTCAAGGAGCCATCCTTCTTGGCAACAAAAAAGAACCCCGCTCCCAACGGGGAAGAAGATGGCCGAATATGCCCTTTCTCCAAAGACTCCTTAATATAGCTCCGCATGGCGGTATGTTCAGGCACAGACAGGTTGAAAAGTCGGCCCTTAGGGAACTTACAACCTGGAATCAAGTCAATAGCACAATTGTAACAAATCTGCTGGCATCACAGCATGGCCTCACATCTCTCACACAATCTTACCCACTGCTCCAGGCCATGATGTGCTTTCTCTTTAATGCCAGCTCCATGTTCTGTTTCTCTGCTCTCTGCATGCCTCATGGCTATGTGTATAGGGGGCCGGCGCCTGAACTCTCTGGTTCTTATAGGAATCAGGTGCACCTGTCCAATCAGTTCCTGACCAATTACCAAGAGGCCTCCTGTATATAGTGCAGCTCCACCCTGTGGTCTGGGCCTGTGCATTGTGTTAGCTCAGTTAGTGTTTAGCTGCTGAGTTTGCCTGGCCTTGCTCTGAGTTACTCCCTCTGAGCTTTTCTCTGTGCTTTCGCCTTGTTTTTGTAGTTCGCCCTCCAGGAGGCAGAATATCCTGGTCCCTGTGTCTTTGTCCCTGTGTCTTGTTCTATTGCCTTGTCTGTACTTTGTCTTTTCTCGGTCTCCTTGTCTGTGGCTTCCTTCCCTGCTTTCTTTCCTTGTGTTTTCTGTTTGCTTACACTCCGCACTCTTGCGGCTCTGCACTCAGACTTTGCTTCGCACTCTCTGGCTTTGCTCTGTGGCTCCGCTCTTTGCGGTTCTGTCTGGCTCCGCTCTTTGCGGTACTATCTGGCTCCGCCTCCTGTGTTTCTGCACTTGGCTCCGTCTCTGCTTTTGGCTCCGCCTCCAGCATCTCCGCTCTTGGCTCCGCCTCCAGCATCTCCGCTCTTGGCTCCGCCTCCAGCGTCTCCGCTCTTGGCTTCGCCTCCAGTGTCTCTGCTCTTGGCTCCGCCTCCAGCATCTCCGCTCTTGGCTCCGCCTCCAGCGTCTCTGCTCTTGGCTCCGCCTCCAGCGTCTCCGCTCTTGGCTCCGACTCTAGCGTCTCCGCTCTTGGCTCCGCCTCCAGCGTCTCCGCTCTTGGCTCCACCTCTTGCGGCTCCGCCCTTGGCTCTGCCTTCTCCTTCTCTTCTCTTAGTTCCACCTTCTACTTGTTACTTGGTCCTCTTGTGTGAACAGGTCCCTACCTGTTTCTTCATACCTCATTCCTCTCTGCTTGTTTCCTTTCCTGCATCTTCTGTGTGTACAGGTCCCTACCTGTTCCTTGATTCTCCTTTCCTTCTGGCTTGTTTCCGTACCTGCATCTTCTGTGTGTACAGGTCCCTACCTGTTCCTTCCTCACACTCACAATAGGACTGCACTCGGGTGTCATCTGAGTGCAGCCTGATTCATACACCACATCAACCAGTCCTGTGTATCCTGTGTTCCTGCCAGTCCTGCCGTTCCTGCCCTGCCTTCCAGTCCTGTGTTCCTGCCAGTCTTGCCGTTCCTGCCCTGCCTTCCAGTCCTGTGTTCTCTGCAGTGCCTCCCAATCCTGTGTTCCTGCCAGTCCTGCCATTCCTGCCCTGCCTTCCAGTCCTGTGTTCCTGCTGTCCTAGCCAGTCCTGTTTCCTGCCGTGTCTCTGCCAGCCCTGAGTTCTCTGCCGTGTCTCTGCCAGCCCTGTCTCAGCCGTGCCAGCCTACTCGTCTGTGTTCCAGCCGTGCTCTTCTGCCAGTCCTGCCTAATGCCCGCACCAATCCTGGTGTTCCTGTCTCCCAAGTGGGATCAGCAGCCACAGCCAGACACCACCCTGGAGTAGCACCTGGCAGCTGCCTGCTGCACAAGCCTGTCCTCACCATCAGAGGCTCCAGTGAAAACCCAGGCAGCTGTCATAGTCACGCCCCTTCCAGGGTAGTCTGGTTTGTGGCACAGTGGGGCCACAAACCCCCCGAGCTCACGCCCACCAGTCAGGGCATGAGCGTGACAACAATCACAGTCCCTATGCGGTGGAAGGGAACTGGATTTAGGCTCATCGAATACATCCTGGAAGTCAGACAAAAACTCAGGAACTTCAGAAGAGGGGGAAGAGGAAATTGACATCATAGGAACCTGATCATGAACCCCCTGACAACCCCAACTAGTCACAGACATGGATTTCCAATCTAACACCGGATTATGTAGCTGCAACCATGGAAAACCCAGCACAATATCATCATGCAAATTATGCAACACCAGAAAACGACAATCTTCCTGATGGGCTGGCGCCATGCGCATGGCCAGCTGTGTCCAAAACTGAGGCTTATTTTTAGCCAACGGTGTAGCATCAATGCCCCTCAAAGGAATAGGGCTCTGCAAAGGCTGCAAGGGAAAACCACAACGTCTGGCAAATTCTAAGTCCATTAAGTTCAGAGCGGCGCCTGAATCCACAAATGCCATGACAGAAAATGATGATAATGAGCAGATCAAGGTCACGGATAACAGAAATGTAGGTTGTATAGTACTGATGGCAACAGAACTAGCGATTCTCTTAGCATGCTTAGGGCAATCAGAAATAACATGAGCAGAATCGCCGCAGTAAAAACACAACCTATTCTGACGTCTGAATGTTTGACGTTCAGCTCTAGACAAAATCCTATCACACTGCATAGGCTCAGGGCTCCGCTCAGAGGGCAACGCCACAGTGCGCACAACTCTGCGCTCGCGCAAGCGCCGATCAATCTGAATGGCCAGAGACATAGAATCACTCAGACCAGCAGGCGTGGGGAACCCCACGATAACATCTTTAACGGATTCAGAAAGACCCTTTCTGAAAATTGCCGCCAAGGCATCCTCATTCCATTTAGTCAGTACAGACCATTTTCTAAATTCCTGGCAATACAATTCTGCCGCTTCTTGACCTTGACACAGAGCCAACAAGATTTTCTCAGCCTGATCCACAGAATTAGGCTCATCATACAACAACCCCAAAGCCTGAAAGAACGAATCAACATTAAGCAAAGCAGGATTGCCAGATTCCAGGGAAAATGCCCAATCCTGTGGGTCACCACGCAGCAGAGATATGATGATTTTAACCTGCTGAATAGGATCACCAGAAGACCGGGGTCTTAATGCAAAAAACAGTTTACAGTTATTTTTGAAACTCAAAAATTTGGATCTGTCACCAAAGAATAAATCAGGAGTGGGAATCTTAGGTTCTAAGGCAGGAGTCTGAACAATGAAATCTGAAATACCCTGTACCCTAGCAGCAAGCTGATCCACCCGATAAACTAACTCCTGAACATTCATGTTAATACTAGACTCCGTAGCCACCCAGAGGTAAAGAGGGAGGAAAATACCAATCAGGCTAAGGAAAAAAAAATGGCTCAAAAGCTTCCCGCCCTTCTTCCGAGATGCAATTAACTCATTGTTGGCCAGTTGTACTGTTATGATCTGGTGGCCTAGGAGCAGCATGAGACGGACTCTGGAGAAGGTGGTCCCTGTACTGACCGCAAACCCTGAACCTAGCAGCGCAACTAGAAGTAGCCGTGGGGGGTACCTAACACTCCCTTGACCCCTCGGCACAGCCTAAGATCTAACTACCCCTAAAGACAGAAACAGGAAACCTATCTTGCCTCAGAGAAAATCCCCAAAGAATAGATAGCCCCCCACAAATATTGACTGTGAGAGGAGAGGGAAATAACATACGCACATATGAAATCAGATTTTAGCATAGGGGGCCATACTAGCTAAAAAGAAAGAATAGAACAGAGTACTATGTGGTCAGTATAAAAACACTAGAAAATATCCACCGCAGAAAATACGGATCACCACATCTGACTAAAGACATGGGGGGTATATCTGCATCTCCAGAGAAATAGCTAGGCTGCAAAAAATCCTTCACAGACTAAGCTGGACAAGACAAAAACATGAAAAAGCACAGAACTATAAGGTCCACTGCAGGTGGACAGCAAAAACAAAGCCAGGACTTATCTTTGTAGAAAAGCACAGCAAACTGGAGAGACCAGCAGGGAAGTGAATCCTTCCAGAACAATGGACAACTGGCACTGACTAAAGGATCCTGCAAAGCTATATACCCCAGTCAGTTTTGCAATTAGTAGATACACCTGTCCACTCCTGCAGTCCAGGCACAACTGCATTACCCTCTACAACCACCGGAGGGAGCCCAAAAGCTGAATTCACAACAAGCTACAATGCAAATGACCCACAAAGGAGTGGTGAACTCCCCATTCTTGTAGAAACAAGAGAACAATTATAAAACCAAAAACACATGGGCCACCTGCATAGCGAACAAGTGTGTAGGAACCTGTTCACACCACCAAAAAACTTGAAAACACAAAAGCGCACAGAGAGGTCAAAAAATACTCTGTTGTAAAAAAGTCACAGTAAATAAGCAAGTGCTAGTCAAAAAATGAAAAAATACAGGGTATTTAGTTAATACGTTTTTTTGCAAAAAAAGTATGTTAAGCTGCTCCACCAATCGCCAAGGTATACCCATAATAGAGCAGTCCTGTTTAATGTATATAATCCCTATCTGATGTATTTATAAACCTGATCATCTGTATAGTACCTGTATGAACAGGGCTCAGAGAGAAAATATCCACGTTGAACATGCGAGATGGAACAGCTACAATGCAAATGACGCACAAAGGAGTGGTGAACTCCCCAGTCTTGTAGAAACAAGAGAACTCCTTTGTGGGTCACTTGCATTGTAGCTGTTCCATCTCGCATGTTCAACGTGGATATTTTCTCTCTGAGCCCTGTTCATACAGGTACTATACAGATGATCAGGTTTTTAAATACATCAGATAGGGATTATATACATTAGACAGGACTGCTCTATTATGGGTATACCTTGGCGATTGGTGGAGCAGCTTAAGATACTTTTTTTGCAAAAAAACGTATTAACTAAATACCCTGTATTTTTTCATATTTTGACTAGCACTTGCTTATTTACTGTGACTTTTTTACAACAGAGTATTTTTTTACCTCTCTGTGCGCTTTTGTGTTTTCAAGTTCTTTGGTGGTGTGAACAGGTTCCTACAGACTTGTTCGCTATGCAGGTGGCCCATATGCTTAAAGAAGGAGGCAAATTCTTCAGCCGAAATGAGAGGGGAGGGAGGAGATGCTGGGGGACGGAGTAGAGAATTGAAAGTATTGCAGAGCTGTTTAGGGTTGTGAGTCAGGGAGGATATGAGAGAAGAGAAGTAAGACACATAGAGTTGTTCCCTGAGTTGCAGGTATAACAGCTTCTACCCTCCTGGGATACTTTCTAAAAGATTTTGGAATGTGTCTTTGGGAAATTTTGCTAATTCTTTCAGAAGAGGATTAGTGAGGACACTGATGTTGGAGAAGGCTGGGCTCAGAATCTATGTTGCAGTTCGACCTGGAGGTGTTGGAAGGGGTTGAGGTCAGGGCTCTTTAGTCAGTCATGTTCTTCCACACAAAATTCACCCAACCATGTCTTTTATGGACCTTGCTTTGTGCATTGGGGTATGGTCATGTGGAACAGATAAGGTTCTGCCCCAAACAAAGTTGGAAGCATGTAATTGTCTAATATGTCTTAAACACTGAAGCATTAATATTTCCCGTCACTAAAACTAATGGGCCAAGGGCAACTACTGAACATTAAGGCATGAAACTGCTCAGCCTAGAAATTCCTGATAGACGAACTTTTTTTGTGCTGATATTAATGCCAGACAAGATTTGGACCCTGCAATTATGGAGTCATCAGAGCATTGGTGTGAATAATAGAAAAAGATGGCTGTCTCCCTTGAAGATAAACGAAAGATATATATCTTGGTACCATTTCAGCCAGTGGATAGAAAAATATTTAGAATTGAGAGTCCTCAGTGGTTGATACCTTTTAATGGCTAACTGAAAAGATGGTTTCAAATTGCAAGCTTTCGAGACTACTCCGGTCTCTTCATCAGGCATAGACTAATAGAAATTCTGAAGAATCACATATTTATGCACAACACAGCACAGAAAAATGCCATAGACCAGACAGGAGACGTGAAGCAGAATTAACATTATGTGAGTGATACAGTTATGTCCAAAAATATTGGAACAGTTCATAGATAAGGAGTGTGGATGTTTTATTGTCCTCTGATTGGGGTCTGATTCTATGTTATGCTGACCCCGCATGGTGTGAGGAGCACATTCCTTAGTTGATGTAAAAAGACATCAATCCATGCGACACATTCATTCCTGCACTGAAGATATACAAAATTTACACAGCCAAAGTGTCATAAATATGACAGAAATGTAAACCGATCCTTGACTGTAGTACATTTCTTGTGGTGGCATATGGAAGCTGAAAAATATGTACAGCATTAATTACCAGACCACATATTATTATATATGTGCTTGAGGCTTGAATATACACAAGTAAAATTTCCATATACATTAGTAGTAGGGTGTTAAATCAATTCCACCTGTGGGCCCTGGGTGACCCAGTTCGACACCAGTTTGGTGAGGTTTGTGTGCCAGGGCTGCTTTTTAATTCCAGTCTGGCCCTGTGGATGTCTGTGCATTGAGGGAGGGGGTGGAATTGATATACAATGACTTGTGAAAGTATTCTCCCCACTAGGCAATCGTGTTTTGCCACCTCACAACCTGGAAGTTCCCAGTTTTTTTGAGGGTTTGCATCAATTCATGTAAAGAACATGACTAAAGCTGTGAAAATTTGTTTTTTATTTTTATTGCGAAGCAAACATCAAATAGGACAAAATATCTGAAAACTTCAGTGTGCATAACTGTTCACCCCCCTAATGTCAGAACTTTGTAGGGCCTCCTTTTGTGGCAATTACAGCTACGAATCACTTTGGATAAGTCTCTATGAGCTTTCCACATGTTGCCACTGGGATTTTTGCCTTGTCCTTAAGTCAAAACTGCTCCAGTTTCTTCAAGTTAGATGGCTTCCTCTGTTGAACAACACCAATCTTCAACTTTGATCACATCACAGATTTTCAATTGGATCACAATCTGAGTGACTAGGCTACTCCAAAACATCTACACAATTCCCCTTAAACCTCTCTAGTGTTGATTTAGCAGTATGCTTTGGGTTATTGTCTTGTTGGAAGGTAAACCTCCTTCCCAGGCTCAAATCACTGACAGACTGAAACAGCTTTTGCTCAAGAATATCCCTGTATTTCGCACCATCCATCTTCCCCTTGACTCGGAAAATTGCCCCTGTCCTTGCTGCTGAAAAACATTCCACCAGCATGATGCTGCCACCACCATGTTTCACTGTGGGGATGTGTTCTTGGGGTTATGAGCTTGGCGCCAGACATAGTGCTTACCTTGGTGGCCATAAAATTCAATTTTGGTCTCATCTGACTACAGCACCTTCCTCCATACATTTGGCACATGTCTTTTGGCAAACTTAAAACATGATTTACAATTTTTTTGTGTAAGTAAAGGCATTTTTTCTGCCCATCCATAAAGGCTTGTACGGCTTATTGTGCTCGTTTGAACAGATACTCCAGTCTCTGCTTGAGAGCTCTGCTGCTCTTTCAGGGTTACCTTTGGACTTTTTGCTCCCTCTCTGAGTAATGCCCTCCTTGCCCAGGCTGAGAGTTTTGGTGGGTGTCCCTCACTTAGCAGGTTTGTGGTGGTACCATATTCTTTCCATTTGGTGATAATGAATTTAATGATGTTCACAGGGGATCATCAGAGATTGGGATTTTTTTATAACGCAACCTTGACTTCTACTTCTCGACAACTTTGTTTTTGTTTGGAGAGCTCCTTTGTCTTCATGGTGTTGTTTGGTTAGTGGTGCCTCTTGTTTAATGGGGTTCATATTTGTGGGGTTGATGTCACTTGTTGTATTGTCAGGTGACATCAAGCCCATTACTAATCCTATAGTTACACTGTAAATAAACACATACCCAGAATAAAGTCCTTTAACTGAAAGAATGACACAGACTCCCTTAATGTATCTAAATTAAACCATTTTTATGTCATCACCCAGTCCACAGAAGCCATGGTCTCCAGTAACAGAATTAAAATAATAAACCACAATATTCCTTATATTAGCTTTTCAAAGTTATTTCCATAGAAATCAACAGGTATGGCACTTCAAACAATGTATAACCACCAACAGACTTACAAAGGTAGTCCAAAGATGTGAACCATATGATAATAAAATACCAAGCACCCGGAAGAAGCTAGGGTGAAACGTATGTTGGGGTGTGGTTCCAGTACACCAATCCCTGTATCTTAGTGCTCATCTGGATTAACTCTATATGCAGGTAATGTCCATATGCTTACATCCTTTGTCTATATACTAATATTCTTGTAACATTATTTGTACTAGTCTATGAGTCACAGATTGAAGTATGTATATCATGCTTAAATAGGACACCAGCTGCACACACTATGTGATATAATTGAAATTTTGCCTCTGAGCCCTAAATAAAAAAAACGTATACTACAGTTTATTATTTACTGGGACTAGTACTTAGGTCTCTCTAGCTCTAGATATTCACATTTGTTTTTTCCATTGCGTTTTATACTTTGCATAAAATAGTGCCTACTCTAAATAATATTGCTATTTAATCTTAGAGCTTTATATTTACTACTCTTTGATTTTGTGTATACTGAGTTGAGGGCCCCCTTATGGACATTTTTGTTTTGTTTACTTTCTTTAGTTATTTTAATGAATTCTTCTAAATATATTTAAAAAAAACTGTGTATTTTATTATCATATGGTTTGCTTCTTTGGACTACTTTTGTAAGTCCTTTGGTGGTTAAATATTCCTTATATTTCCGCAGAGAAGATAATAATCCATTTGTGCCGCAACGGGTCTAGCTCTGCTACATCTAGATGGCAGGCTGCATTGTTGGATGATGTGACCATACAGCCTGCCATCCAACAGAGACACTGAGCAGCATGTGCTACTTCTGCTCAGTGTCTGGCGGTGAACCTTTATGACCTGACTGACGTCACCGCGGTCGTGACAAAGTTATCACTCTCGCGATTCCGTCAGAAAGGTCTTGGGAGTTCACAGCCAATGAACTCAGTTCAACTCACTGACCTCAGCGCGAGCTCAGTGGGAAAAGGTGTAATGTCGCTCGCGCTGTTTTAGTGTTTGTTTGCCTGCCTGGTTATCAAAAGTACAGGGGAACCCACGTCAAATTCTTTAAATTATTTATTTATAAACACAATTGATGGGTCAATTAATGCTACTTTTCCTGGTGTTTGCCCCTAATTTTAGCTGTTTTGGCAGCGTTTTGGCCACCCTGATGGTGTTGTCTATATGTTTTGTTTTGCCTCCTACTGAAACCAATAGGGTTTGGGTATGTTCATCGAACCATTCAGCGAAAGCTAGGACTTTCGGCGATCTGAACTGAACTGAACCTTGAAAGGTTCGCTCATCTCTAGTGCTGACAAGAGCCAGCACCAAACTAGACGCCTCTTTGACTACGGTCCACGGATGTATTTTCAAAGTATATTTTCTCTAAAACACTGGAGAGTTTTAGAGAATAATATACTTGACTGTAATCTGTAGCTAGGCTGCAATTCATGCTGCATGTGATTTCGGCCTGGAAGGTTTCCTTTAAAATAGTTTTCATAAAGCAAGCACAGCATATAACCAGTAAGGCCCCTGATTGGTTGTAGCTATCATGCTTTTTTCAACAGACAACCCATTTTATTCAAATTGTGAAAAGTTGTAAATTTCATAAACCTTCTGGCAATATCAATACTTTCTATGGGATTAATTATTTTATTATGCTTTGCTTATATAGCGCATATCATATTCTGCAGCGCTTTACATACATCATCATCGCTGTCCCCGATGGGGCTCACAATCTAAATTCCCTATCAGTATGTCTTTGGAATGTGGGAAGAAACCAGAGAAACCAGAGGAAACCCACGTAAACATGGAGAGAACATAAGAACTCTGTGTAGATGTTGTCTTTGGAGAGATTTGAATACAGGACCCCAGCACGGCAAAGCTAACCACTGAGCCACCATTTAATACATGGATGGATGTGTAAATTAATACATTTGATAAATACAAATGGAACTAAATACAAGACAAAGACTTTCACTAGAAGTGACTCAGCATAGAAATGACTCAGCATTGTACATCTGGCATCAGACCAAGTTAATGGAAAATCTATGTCAGGATCTATGTACAAATAATTACTCAACAAAAGCCTTTAATTCTTGCAGAGGATTAAATCCCTGTTGTATATGGAATGAATAGCCCAAATTCTATAGCAATGTAAAGCTAACATAACTTGTGGGTTCCAATTTCTACATACGTTTATTACCTTCATAACCTTTGCAAAAGTAGAGAGTGCAGAAGAACTACAGTTCAGAGCTCATAACACATTGCCCTCATTTATTGTTTTGTGACGTAGGGCAGGCTGTTATACGTTAAACTACAAATGTATAAAAGCCCTTTGCTGAAAAGCTTTATGCTACAGAGACTCAGAGAAAGGACATGGCTCGAAAGCAGCTCTCTTTATTTCTGACTACTACTATTGTATTACTAACTTGTGGACTTGTAGGATTTGTTACTGCTGGGAAAGTTCTTGTGGTGCCCGTAGATGGAAGCCATTGGCTTAGTATGCGTCCTGTGGTGGATGCCTTGATTCAGAAAGGACATCATGCTGTTGTTATTGTACCAGATATTAACTTGCATCTTCGGACATCTCAAGATTATGAAGTGAAGTTTTACCCAGTATCTTATACATTTCAACAACTACAGGAACATTTCTCTTCTATCTCACATGAAGTTTTCACTCAAAGACCTTTACTGGAGAAGGTCTTAGAGTTTCAAAGAAAGGTGAAAATAGGAGCTGCCTTTATGCTTGACAGCTGTGCTCAATTGTTGAACAGTTCTCAGCTAATACAGTCCTTAGAGACCATGAACTTTGATGTTGTCTTTACTGATGCCATCCTCCCATGTGGTCAGATACTCGCTGACCACCTTTCTGTGCCCTCTGTTTTTTTCTTGCGAGGAATACCATGCCACTTAGATGCTGAAGCTTCCAAGTGCCCAATTCCATTATCATACGTGCCAAGGATGTTGACCAGCTTGACAGATCATATGAATTTTCTTCAGCGGGTAAAAAACATCTTCTTTGACCAAACCATGCATTTTATGTGCAATGTACTTTATTCTCCCTACCAGCAACTGGCTGCTGAGTTTTTAAAAAAAGATGTAAATCTGCAAGAAATTCTTGGTCATGCAGCCATTTGGCTGATGAGAATAGACTTTGTCTTGGACTTTCCAAAGCCTCTCATGCCCAACATGATCAATATAGGAGGAATCAACTGTGCTCAAAGGAAACTTCTAAATCAGGTGCAGTTTTTTTTTTATTTTATATCTATTTATCTACAGTTATCTGTATTGTGAATATGTGCACAGTGTTGGTTTGGCTGATATTATGTTTATATTTGTGTAGTTTTAGAATTAATGTGTGTTCTTACCTAAAGACTGTCAGCTATTAACAAGTGCTGATCAGCTAGTTCTGTGCTTATCGGCGAACATTTAATAGCCTGATTACACAGGCAGACCACTCTAACGATGCGCACTGAACAATCGGTAATTGTTCAGGGAGCTTATGTTGCCATCTTTTCACCCTACAAATGAGCAAGTGGGTTATTGGCAGACTGTTTAGACTGCGAGATTATCATGAGACGAGCATTCCAAGGTATACTTGTTCACAATAACCTTGCCATGTAAATGGACCTTACTTCGACTATAGAGAAATCAATAGAGAAAAACCCGAATATAAGTCAGAGAGAGTATATAAATAAAGGATGGGTGAAACTTACTCCTGATGAACCTCAGTGGAGGGGAAACGTGTTGAGTGTGTGGACATTGGAGTATATGACATGATATATCATTTGCCATTATCAAGAGTGTGCGGACATTGGAGTATATGACATGATATATCATTTGTCATTATTAACAGATTTATCTTGAATTGGGGAATACATATTGTGAACTGCAACCACTTTCATTATAAGGGCTGCGATTTTAGAGCATATATTGCATTGATAGTGCTATATCATTTCGATATTTCCTGGATAATACAGGGTGCATTTTGAATTTTTGAGATACAAAAATAGGCAATTTTAGATGCAGACAGTGCAATTTTTGCTTTCATCACCTTACGGCAAAAACTTTAAGAATTGGTCCAATAAATCATGTGGTACTTGAGTTTATCTCTTGTAGAACCACGCACGTAGTGTACGCCATACTATGCCCTTGTGGCTTTTACTATATCGGCAAGACTTATCGCCCCCTATTTGTGCGCGTGAGAGAACATTTTAACTCGGTCCGCACAGGAAAGGGGGTTCCCCGCCTCATCAATCATGTTAGGCATGGTGACATTAAATCGCTCTCATTTGTGGGATTGGAAAGGGTGTCTCTGCCACTGCGAGGTGGGAATCTGAATAGGTTGCTTCTAAGACGGGAGGCAATATGGATAATGCGTACAAATGCTGTGGGCCCTATGGGCCTGAATGAGAGAATTGACATGTCGTTTGTTTTACGACCTGATTAGTTATAATTGATACCATATCTAGTGACCTTCCTCTTGCGTTTTGTTTTTTTGTTCTGTTTTCTTTTTCTTTTCTTTAGACTAAGTTGTATTGCTTTTAAGTTACGTTTTTAATGATTTGTGTTCACATTTTGTATAAGGGGAGTGATTATGTATGATGTCATGAGGTGGGAGGGGTGTATATTTGTATAAGTGGTTACCTCATTTCCCCCATGCCATCGGGATCAGTGGAAGCGTGGTGTGTGCAAAA
This sequence comes from Ranitomeya imitator, assembly GCF_032444005.1. Taxonomy (NCBI): domain Eukaryota; kingdom Metazoa; phylum Chordata; class Amphibia; order Anura; family Dendrobatidae; genus Ranitomeya; species Ranitomeya imitator. The sequence continues at coordinate 59,195,763 of NC_091288.1, forward strand.
CAGCTGTCATCCTACATTCAGCACGTTCTCCCTTAATTTACTGCACATGTCCTAATAAAGATAAGAATTGTTCGTTGGGCCTGGTGAGTGCAAGCCGTTTTTTTCTTCTTTTTTTGGATCATTTATTCTTGAGTGGCTATGCACAGTAAAGAGCCCCTTCATGGATGAGTGGGTATGAGTATTGGAGCAGCATTATAGGGCGCACCATAAGAGGTTTGCATTAGGCAGCAGTGCGGGTGCTACAATCTCTCTTTTTTTGGACATACTTAGATTATATACTGATATATTCCGCTGAGACATTCTCATTTATCACATGTTAAAACAGTTTTTCAAAGACTCAGAGAAAACCAATTATTTGTTAAGCTGGAGAAATGTTTTTTTTTAGTTCAGGAGCTATTGCTTTTGGGTCTCATAATCTCTCCACAGGGGTTTTGTATGGATCCCAAGAAGGTGCAAGCCATTATGGAGTGGATCCAGCCTCGGGACCTTAGAGGACTCCTGCACTTCTTGGGATTCGCAAATTACTATCGCAGGTTTATCAAAGTTTTTCTCAAAACCACTGTAAAACCACTCACGGATCTCACATGTAAAGGGACAGATGCCAAGAACTGGTCCCCAGTAGCCAAACAATCTTTTTTTAACTTTGAAAAACTGTTTCACATCTTCTCCTGTTTTGGTGCAACCGGACTCATCCAAGCCTTTTGTGGTTGAGGTAGATGCTTCAGAGGTGGGGGTGGGGGCAGTGTTGTCACAGTAACCTACTTCTCTGACTAACCTTGTGCCTATTTCACGAAAAGGTTTTCTCAGGCTGAGAGGAATTATGAAGTTGATAATTGAGAACTCATAGCTATCAAGTTGGTGTTCGAGGAATGGAGGCATTTTTTGGAGGGGGCGGCTCACCCTATCACAGTCATCACCGACCACAAAAACTTAGAGTATATCAAATCTGTAAAGAGACTGACTCCTAGGCAGGCCCGTTTGTCACTTTTTTTCCAGATTTCAGTTCTCAATAACTTTCCATCCGGGGTCTAAAAACGTGAAAGCTGATGCTTTGTCACGTAGTTTTGAGCCGCTATCTGCCCCTGTCCCGCCGTCCCCCATTCTTGAACTCAATATCGTTATAGCCGAAGTGTCATCGGAACTGGAGCGGGAGATTGTGAGACTCAATCTTTAGCTCCAAGGTCCAAACCCGAAAACAAATTGTTTGTTCCTCAACAGTTATGCACCAAGCTCCTGCGAGAGTTCCATGATTCAAAACTAAGTGCTCACCTGGGCATTTTTGCCACGCGAGAGGCAGTAGCTAGAGTCTTTTGGTGGCCTTTAATAGCTTCGGATGTAAAGAAGAATGTCGCTGCGTGCGGGGTATGCGCCCGTTCTACTAAGAGCTCTCATTGCCGGCCGGGGAATTGGTGCCTTTGCCAATTCCAGAAAGACCATGGGCCCATTTGTCCATGGTCTTCATTACCAACCTTCCTTCATTGGGGTAACACGGTAATCTGGGTAGTCGTAGACAGGTTTTCTAAGTTAGCGCATTTTGTACCTATGGCAAGTCTACCTTCAGCAGAGACCCTCGCTAAGCATTTCCTCGCGCAGGTTGTAAGGTTACATGGGGTACCTATGAACATTGTGTCTGACAGAGGGGCACAATTTGTGGCTAAATTTTGGCGGGCTTTTTGCAAAAGGTTGGGGATATCTTTGTCTTTTTCCTCAGCTTACCACTTGGAGAGTAACGGGCAGATGGAGCGCACCAGCCAGTCGCTTGAACAAATTCTTCGATATTTGACTTCAGCTCTCCAAAGTGACTGGTGTGATGCCCTACCATTAGCAGAGTTCGCCTTCAACAACTGTACCCAGGGCTGCCACTAGGAATTTCGGGGCCCCATACTGGCAAAATTTTCGGGGCCCCCTTAAGACTCCGCCCAGGCTCCACCCCAGCTCTGCCTCCACCCCTTGAACTGTCCACAGCCCCACCACTGTCTCTTGGAAAAACTCCACTTCTCACCAATCACACATTAACAGTTCTCATCACCAGATCACACACATAGACAGCAGATTTTGTTTTGGCCAAAAGGTTTTTTTAATCTGCCACGATGACAAGGTAGACTCTTTTGGCTGGGCCCTACTCTAATCTAACTTATTAAACATTTGTTAAAATATGTAATACAATTCAGGTATATTTTTATTTATTTTTCAATTTTTCAAATGAACAGTAATACCACATACAAGGGACAAATACCACAACACCATGACCAGACACCATATTATCACCACATAGTGACCTATAATACTATCTACAAGGAAAAAATACAGCCACACCATGTACAGACCACATATTACCACCACAGTGACCGAACAATATCACATACAAGGGACAAATACCACCGCAGCATGTATAGACCACATATTACCACCACACAGTGATCGAATAATAGCATATACAAGGACCAAATAACACCAGACCGTGACCAGACCACATATTACCACCACATTGTGACTGAATAGTACAATACTGATCATTAATAAAAATAAAAAAATACTATCACTATAAGTGCCATTATACACAGGAGATCTGTACTTAGTATGCAGTGTCTGTGTACAGGTAATACCGTGGTCACAGGTGCCATTATATACAGGAGCTCTATATATAGTGTCAGTGTACAGGTAATACAGGAATCACCAGTGACATTATACACAGGAGCTCTGTATATAGGGTACAGTGTACATGTAATACAGTGATCACTAGTGACATTATACACAGGAGCTCTGTATACAGTGTATGGTGTCAGTGTACAGGTAACACACTGACTCACCAGTGACGTCTCTAGCTGAAGTCCTTCATCTTTGCCTTTCTTTTAATCCAGCGCAGACCGCCATCACTTCTTTCAGCCAGGATTCATCTCTGGATAAAATAACACAGTTATCTAGAGCACCGCTTCCAGAGCACATTCCCCACTTTTTCCCTTTCTCCTACACATCTGAATACAGACGTTCACCCACCATTAATGTATAATTGGTTATTATGCAACCCACCATTCCAAATATAAATTATAATCCGCCACTGTGCCCCAACTATCTGTACATAACCACTTTCCCTATTTTTAACCAATAACCACACTGGCGCTGCACATATATAAAGAGAAGAGGGGGTACAAAAAAGCAGCTGGTATTTAGACAGAAGTTGTGCTGACCTCTGTCAATGAATTGAACACAAATAATCAGCTTAAAAATACCGCGCTATTGAGTGTGCATATATGTAAAAACATTCACATAAATACGCATGCAAATATCTTTCACTACAGAGAAGCCCTGCGACCACAGGATGCCGCTGTTTGCAAATAAAAGTTTGATAGGAATCCACTATATAGGGGGCTGTAGTCAGAAAATAGCAAAATATATAAACCTTCCTTGTAAGCGTTCAATAGTAGGAGGTTTTGCTAATTAACAGCCTGGTGCATATATAGTCTGATGTGCATACCTTAGTGTTGCTGTATCAAGATGCGCTGCGCTTCCTGGGGTGAATGACTCCGGTTGGTGTAATCGCTGTTCCGCTCTGAAACTGGAGTGTGCAGAGGGGAGGGAGTGTCGCGGTGTGCAGAGCCAGAGGCGCCCCGGCCGGTAGCGTCCCTGGTTGCACGAGGAAGGTAGGAAGATGGCCGGTACACCCAGCCACTCGACCTGAAAGTGACGTCACTTTACTACGGAGGCACAAAGGAGTCAGATACAACCCTATTTAATATATAAATTAATTAGCACCTGTACTCTTTCCCCCAATTTATTACCAGTCACTTTATTCTCAACGACCCCACTATGTACCTCCAGCTCTAACCCTGACCCCGATTCATTATAGTTACATGCCCCTTCTGCCTCAATTCATTGTCATGTCTTCTCTCTCTCCCACTCTTTATTCATTATCAACTGCTCTTCCCCACCCTCAAAATTCATTATTTGCTCTCCCCACCTTCAATACACCATTTGCTCTCCCCACCCCCACCTTCCATTCAATTGCCATCCCCCGTCCCTCACAGTCACTTGATGTGCAGACCCTATCACCCCCACTTCATCATTTGCAGTCCACCTTCATCATTTAGTCCCCTATCCCCCTTCACTTCATCTGCAGTCCCCCTTACTTCATCATTTGCAGCCCCCTATCATTTCATCATGTGCAGTACCCCTTCAAACACAATTCATCATCTGCAGTCGACATCACTCCCACATCATCATTTGCAGTCCCCATCATTTGCAATCCCCATCACCCCCACATCATCATTTGCAGTCCTCATCACCCCCACTTCATTTGCAATCCCTATCACCCCCACATCATCATTTGCAGTCCTCATCACCCCCACTTCATCATTTGCAGTACCCATCATCACTTGCAATCCTCATCACCCCCACATCATAATTTGCAGTTGACATAATCCCCACTTAATCATTTGCAGTCCCCATCATCCCCACATCATCATTTGCAGTCCCCATCACCCCCACATCATCATTTGCAGTCCCCATCACCCCCACATCATCATTTTCAGTCCCCATCACCCCCACATCATCATTTTCAGTCCCCATCACCCCCACTTCATAATTTGCAGTCCCCTATCCCCCTTCACTTCATCTGCAGTCCCCCTTACTTCATCATTTGCAGCCCCCTATCATTTCATCATGCGCAGTACCTCCTCAAACACACTTCATCATCTGCAGCCCCCTATCATTTCATCATGTGCAGTATCCCTGAAACACATTTCATCATCTGCAGCCCACTATCATTTCATCATCTGCAGCCCACTATCATTTCATCATGTGCAGTACCCCTCAAACACACTTCATCATCTGCAGCCCCCTATCATTTCATCATGCGCAGTGCCCCCTCAAACACATTTCATCATCTGCAGCCCCCTATCATTTCATCATCTGCAGCCCCCTATCATTTCATCATCTGAAGCCCCCTATCATTTCATCATTTGCAGCCCCCTATCATTTCATCATGTGCAGTACCCCCTCCAACACACTCCATCATCTGCAGTCTCACTCCCCCCCCCACCTCACCCAGTTAAAAAAAAACAAAAATGTTTTTTTATACTTACCTCAGTCGTTCCCGGGGCGTCTAGTGTTGTCAGCAGTGAAAAAGCAGCTAGAATGTATGGGCTGCTGAGAGGACCTGACTGGAGCCCCTACATTCTAGCACATTCACTACTGTAGTCAGGACCTGCAGGGAGCCCATACATTCTAGCTACAGCCGAGCAGGAGCTGCGCAGCCAACTAGGTGAGACGGCCGTGCACAGCTCCAAGAAGGCTCCCGGGCCCCAGCGCTGTTGTGTGCGCCGCAGTGCACAGTATTTTAGTGCATGATGGGGCCCGATCAGTAGAAGCACAACAGTGGGGCCCTGGATCTGTGGGCCCCTCTGTGTACTGCTGCTGACTGGGCCCCATACAGCAGAAATGGCAGTAATGCCCTGATGGCGGCCCTGACCGTACCAATCAATCAACCGTTAGGTCACAGTTTTTTATTAATTATGGTTTGAACCCCTACTTTGGTGAATTCTCGTGATTTAGTTTCGGGCTGTCAAGGAGTTGAGAACTATGTCAACCGAACCAGGGATCTTTGGTCAAAAGTTTGGTTAAAAATTTCCAGGGCTCATGAGAATTATAAGCGTTTTGCAGATAAAAAAAGGGACCCTGCTCAGATGTTGCAGTGTGGGGACAAGGTGTGGCTCTCTATGCGGGACATAAGTCTTCGTTTGCCCTCCACCAAACTGGGGCCTAAGTTCCAAACTGGGACCTAAGTTCATCTGTATATGAGATTATTGAGGTAGTTAACTCGGTGGCATATCGTCTTCGCCTCCGCCTCTTTGAAACTCCATGATGTATTCCATAGATCCTTGCTTAAACCCTTGGGATCGGTGGTGGAGGATCCAGGTGCTGTTCCCTCCCCAGTCTTGATTGATGGGCACCTGGAATTTGAGGTACAACATACTGTAGACTCCAAGCAGGTTCGAGGGTCTTTACAGTACCTAATGCATTGGAGGGGGTACGGTCCGGAGGACCGGTCTTGGGTGCCAGCCAGATCAGTACACGCTGACCGTCTGATTCGGGCCCCCCATTGAGAAGGGGTACTGTCATGGTTTACTGGGTTCTCGGGTCAGGTAGTTGCAGGGTTAACTCGGATGGCCTCTTTCTGGGTCCTGGGAGGCTTTTTATAGCCTCACTATGAGGCCAATCTTTGTTGTTTATACTCGGACCCTTGGCTAATTGTCTCTGACCCTGGTATGTTTCTGCTTTGTGCATGTACTACTGTCTATCTGTTTGGTTTCTGATCTGGTTCTGTCCTCGTTGTGATTTTTGCCTGCCGTTTCTGTACCGTCTATTGCCTGTTCTCGTTTACTGATCTCTTGCTACATCCTGACTATTCTTCTGACTGCCCCTGTGTACTGCTCCGACTTCTCTGTGTTTGACTTTGGCTTGTGTGACTACGTGTTTTCCTGTCACCCTTTTTACATCCCTGGGGTCTCCTCTCCCTTTTGCACTTCCCCTGGAGCCACTGCAGCCCCGCGCTGTAGGCTCAAACAGCGGCACTAGGCTCCGCCCACCCCCTCTGACTCACGGTCATGTGACTGCAAGTCCTGTTTGCCTTTGGAGAGCGGCCAGCTCCTACAAGCGCTACTAGTACCACTCTCACGGCTCCCCGATGTCCAGGCTAACCTCCTGCGCAGCCGCCGGTGAGTGCCCGTCGGGTTGCTGGTCCTGACAATATATATAGCTTTAACATTCAATATGCTCACTGCTGTCCTTATACTAGATCTTTACTATGTCCTTGTAGAACACGGTTCTCCTTCACAGTTTGGACTCAGGAGCTCATAGCGTGACTATGTTCATTTCCACTGCAAAAATTGTGAACAAACATTAACTCATAAATTAGTTACAAAATGTACAATTGGTGGGGAAAGGTTGAACTTGATGAACCTAGGTCTTTTTTCAACCTATGTAACTACATGTAACTATTGATTAACAATTAACTTACAAGTTACAGACATATGAGGTTATATCATATCAGATCCCTTATGTTACGTAATCCTACTGACCAACAGAAGAACCGGACTTTGGTCTGTGGATATTTTAAGCCATTTCTGAAACAGTTGAATTCAATCCCAACTCAGTGGTTGTAATCTTATGGTTCTCTTCTTAATAGGTCACAGCAGATGTCCAGCATCTTCCATTGCATTTTGGACTACTGTCATTAGATTTTGCAGTGCAGGCATATTTAGACCTGTTGTTTGGAGATCAGAAATGGCTAGGGGTGTTAGACGGTGCAATGCTCCAGGCTAATGCTGCGAGTAACCGGCTGGTAGGAACAGGGTGTTCGTCGGTGGTACGGGGCCTCTGCCAACATTTTGTGACAGCCCGGAGCCATTGCACTTCCATGGTTTCAATGTGGTGGAACCCAAGAAAATGGCTGCTGGAGTCGGCTCATGCGTAGAATGAGATCTCCTCTCCTGAGATCTCGTCTCCCAAGATCGAAATCTGTGCATGCGCCACCTCTGTTGGCCATTTTTACGGAGTCCACCGCATTGAATCTATGGAAGTGCGGGGGATCTGGGCTTTCAGAAATTGACAGTCAAACCTCCGCACCGCCAAGCACACCCTTATACCAGCCTGGAGTAGGACTCGCTGCATCGCCTGACAGCATCGCACCTCCGAAAACCTCCTGTGACCCTGCTTTACCACCATTGTCACCCCACGGTAAGCTGAATTAGGGCTCATTCCCACTTGCGATGAAATTGGACGAATTCAATCCGATAAAAAATCATATTGAATTCGGACCAATGTTACTCTATGATTGTGTGTTCATGTGCGTTTTTTTTTCCTGCTCGGATCAGATCACAATCTGACTGGAAAAAGTCATGGAATGCTGCGATTGTATTTAGAAATTGGATCGCATCCCGCAATAGAAGTCAATGGGTGCAAAAAAACATCAGCTCTCAGCTGCCCCAGAAAAGACGCATCTCTAAGATGCACCAATTCTGGCACTTAGCCTCACTTTTCCCACTTGCCCTGTAGCCTTGGCAAGTGGTATGATAGTTGAGGGTGTTGATGTCACCTTTGTATTGTCAGGTGACATCAAGCCTCAAGGTTAGTAATGGAGCGGTGTCAATAAGATGACACCCCATTGTCACATTTTGAGAAAACAGACACCCAGAAAAAGGTCCTTTAATTGAAAGACACAGACTCCTTTAATAATCTTAATTAAACCATACTTACAACCTCACCCATTCCTCGATACCCTCGTCATCTGCAAAAGAGGTAAAAAAACAACAATATTTCTCACTTTTCCGCAGAGATACTTTTAATCCATTTGTCCCACGACGAGTCAAGCTCTGCTTCATCTAGAAGGCCGTCTGCATGGATGCATGATTGGTCCATACAGCCTGTCATCCAGCAGACACTGAACACTGTGTGCTCAGTGTCTGCCTGTGAACTGCTATTCCCTGTCTGAGGGCACCGCGAGCGTGAGAAAGTTCTCCTGCTCGCGATGCCGTCAGACAAGTCCTGCGAGTTCATGGCCAATGAACGCACTTTACCTTTCTGACGTCAGCACGAGCACCGTAGAAAATTTTCCCACGCTCGCCTCGCGCTGACATCAGAAAGGTGACGTGATGTAGCAGAGCTGGACCCGTCGGACAAATGGATTATCAGCATCTCTGCAGAAAGGTGAGGAATATTGTTGTTTGTTTTTTTACCCCTTTTGCAGATGACAAGGGCATCAGGGGAAAGATTATTAAAAGAGTCTGTGTCATTCTTTCAATTAAATGACTTTTTTCTGGGTGTCTGTGTTTTTTTACAATGTGACAATCGGGTTAGAAATGGAGGCATCTTATTGACGCTTCTCAATTACTAACCTTGGGCTTGATGACATCTGACAATACAAAGGTGACATCAACCCCCCCAACTATCACCCCACTTGTCACCGCTACAGGGTACAGTAAGTGGGAAGAGTGAGGTAAAGAGCAGAAATGGCGCATCTTAGAGATGCGCCTTTTCTGGGGTGACTGATAGCTGATGTTTGCATAGCCTTTGCTGGTTATTAATTAAAGGGGGACCCCACGGCATTTTTGGGGGGGTTCCCCCATTTTAGTAGCTAGTAAAGGCGAAGTATACAGTTGTGAGCTGATAGTAATAGTCTGGGAAGCTCCATGGGTATTACCTTCTCAGGTTATAAACATTTGCCCCCAGCCATCAGCTTTCCCTCTACTGGTTACGAAAATTACGCGGGAGACCACGCCATTTTTTCCGAAAAATAATCTTTTATTAATTAAATACATGTACAGTAAGCTGCACACACTGCACTAATTGTATTTTTCTCAGACATTTATATATCTACCTATTCTATTTATATTTATTGTATTTAATCTATCTCTTCTATCCTGTCGGCTCCTGCAATGATTTTACAGTACACGGCAGATGAATTGCTGGCTTTTATTCTATCTATCTATCTATCTATCTATCTATCTATCTATCTATCTATCTTATATATATCTATGTGTATGTTTTAAAGAATATGTCCTTTGAAAATGATGTGTAAATGACTTGGAGAATTTCTCTAGGCAAAAGCTCATGTTAAAATCGCATTGCAGTTGGATAGCAATCACAGTGCATTCAGATGTAAATCGGATGCTAGGTGTGAAAAATTGGATTGTACTTGTATAAAAAGCGCATGACACTTGCATGACACATGCATTACACTTGTCCGACTCTCTTGCATCAAAATCGCATCGATTTTAAAATCGCTAGTGTGACTCCAGCATTAAGCTGAATCCGGACTGTAAGACAGACCCCCATTTGACATATTAATTTTTTTCCCCTTTTTTCCCTCTTAAAATTTGGAGTGCATCTTTTAGATAGAAAAATACAGTAGTTTGAAGGGCACATAGAAACCATCAACTTGTATGTAGACCAATTAAGGTCCAGGTACTATGGGTGCAATGCCCAGATGCCATAAGTCAACACACTGCTGAACATGCAGATGGATATGGCTGATACAGACATCCATAAAACAGATTCCAGATTTTGATCTGTATAACCAGTGTGTGATGCAACATAATGTATGAAATATTATATATAGACAGATTATGCGACTAAAGGCTGGCTCACATGAGCGTACAACATGGCCAAGTGCTATCCAATGTTTTATCAGATAGAACTGTGACCAGTGTTATACTATGGGGCAGTGCAGATCTGTGATTTTTTTTTCTTATGCCAATCCAGAATTTAGATCATGTGCAACCATACAAGTCTATGGGTGTGTGTGAAACATTGGACTGCACTTGAATGTAATCTGAGTGCAGTCCGACATCCGCGGACTCAGACAATGGAGAATATGGAGAAATTAAGTTCTCCGTCTTCTTCACACCTCTCATGCTAGAGAATCTGATCACAGTAAACTGACACTCTGATCAAACTCTGACATCATGAGAGAATCATGGCTCATGTGACCCCAGCCTAACACTAAGCAATATTATGGCCATCGTTAGAGTCTTCGATCTTCCTTCCAGTCTCCAGATATACTCATTAGAAAGAAAAAAATAAGTCTCAGGTAAAGACCTAGAAATTTGTAGATTAATGTAAAAATGAATTTTAATTGGATATGTTTTATATGTATCCTGAGGTCACTAAATTAGACTGATTCTAGGTGCCCCGTTATGTACAGATATGTGAGCCCTCATGGGCAGGGTCCTCCTCCTCCTGTAGCAGCCGGTCACTTGTTTTGGTTTAGATTACAGTACTCATATTATTTAAACCCCTTTTCGTGTGTTAATGACATGGAATAAATGGCGCTATAATAATAAATAATAATATACAGTGGGGCAAAAAAGTATTTAGTCAGTCAGCAATAGTGCAAGTTCCACCACTTAAAAAGATGAGAGGCGTCTGTAATTTACATCATAGGTAGACCTCAACTATGGGAGACAAACTGAGAAAAAAAAATCCAGAAAATCACATTGTCTGTTTTTTTAACATTTTATTTGCATATTATGGTGGAAAATAAGTATTTGGTCAGAAACAAACAATCAAGATTTCTGGCTCTCACAGACCTGTAACTTCTTCTTTAAGAGTCTCCTCTTTCCTCCACTCATTACCTGTAGTAATGGCACCTGTTTAAACTTGTTATCAGTATAAGAAGACACCTGTGCACACCCTCAAACAGTCTGACTCCAAACGCCACTATGGTGAAGACCAAAGAGCTGTCAAAGGACTCCAGAAACAAAATTGTAGCCCTGCACCAGGCTGGGAAGACTGAATCTGCAATAGCCAACCAGCTTGGAGTGAAGAAATCAACAGTGGGAGCAATAATTAGAAAATGGAAGACATACAAGACCACTGATAATCTCCCTCGATCTGGGGCTCCACGCAAAATCCCACCCCGTGGGGTCAGAATGATCACAAGAACGGTGAGCAAAAATCCCAGAACCACGCGGGGGGACCTAGTGAATGAACTGCAGAGAGCTGGGACCAATGTAACAAGGCCTACCATAAGTAACACACTACGCCACCATGGACTCAGATCCTGCAGTGCCAGACGTGTCCCACTGCTTAAGCCAGTACATGTCCGGGCCCGTCTGAAGTTTGCTAGAGAGCATTTGGATGATCCAGAGGAGTTTTGGGAGAATGTCCTATGGTCTGATGAAACCAAACTGGAACTGTTTGGTAGAAACACAACTTGTCGTGTTTGGAGGAAAAAGAATACTGAGTTGCATCCATCAAACACCATACCTACTGTAAAGCATGGTGGTGGAAACATCATGCTTTGGGGCTGTTTCTCTGCAAAGGGGCCAGGACGACTGATCCGGGTACATGAAAGAATGAATGGGGCCATGCATCGTGAGATTTTGAGTGCAAACCTCCTTCCATCAGCAAGGGCATTGAAGATGAAACGTGGCTGGGTCTTCCAACATGACAATGATCCAAAGCACACCGCCAGGGCAACGAAGGAGTGGCTTCCTAAGAAGCATTTCAAGGTCCTGGAGTGGCCTAGCCAGTCTCCAGATCTCAACCCTATAGAAAACCTTTGGAGGGAGTTGAAAGTCCGTGTTGCCAAGCGAAAAGCCAAAAACATCACTGCTCTACAGGAGATCTGCATGGAGGAATGGGCCAACATACCAACAACAGTGTGTGGCAACCTTGTGAAGACTTACAGAAAACGTTTGACCTCTGTCATTGCCACCAAAGGATATATTACAAAGTATTGAGATTAAATTTTGTTTCTGACCAAATACTTATTTTCCACCATAATATGCAAATAAAATGTTAAAAAAACAGACAATGTGATTTTCTGGATTTTTTTTTCTCAGTTTGTCTCCCATAGTTGAGGTCTACCTATGATGTAAATTACAGACGCCTCTCATCTTTTTAAGTGGTGGAACTTGCACTATTGCTGACTGACTAAATACTTTTTTGCCCCACTGTATGTATAGCTCTAACATTCAGTATGGCCACTGCTGTCATGTTACTAGATCTTCACTATGTCCAGGTAGCACGTGGTCCTTCTCCTTCACAGTTTGGACTCAGGAGCTCACAGTGTGACTATGATCATCTCCACTGTAAAAAGTGTGAACAAACATTAACTGATTAATTAGTGACAAAATGTACAATTGGTGGGGAAGGGTTGAACTTGATGAACCTTGGTCTTTTTTCAACCTATGTAACTGTATGTAACTATTTATTTACCATTAACTCACAGGTTACAGAAATATGACGGTTACACCATGTCAGATCCCTTATGTTACATAATCCTACTGACCAACAGAAGAACCCAACTTTGGTCTGTGGATTTTTAAGCCATTTCTGAAACAGTTGAATCCAATCACAATTCAGTGGTTGTCACCTTATGGTTCTCCTCTTACTAGGTCACAGCCGATGTCCAGCATCTTCCTCACGTCATTAGATTTTGCAGTGCATGCATATTCAGACCTGTTGTTTGGAGACCAGAAATGGCTTTCATTATTGCCCCTTTTCAGAATAAGGCTTATTTCAGAATAAGGTTTTTCCACCAACATAGAAGAGGATTCTTTACTGTTAGGGCAGTGAGAATCTGGAATTGCTTGCCTGAGGAGGTGGTGATGGCGAACTCAGTCGAGGGGTTCAAGAGAGGCCTGGATGTCTTCCTGGAGCAGAACAATATTGTATCATACAATTATTAGGTTCTGTAGAAGGACGTAGATCTGGGTATTTATTATGATGGAATATAGGCTGAACTGGATGGACAAATGTCTTTTTTCGGCCTTACTAACTATGTTACTATATGTTGCTATGTTACTATGTTACTTCTTTTTTAGAACTTTTAAAATGCACTTTTTTTCCTCCCAATTTTTTTGATGGGAAATGGGTGTGCATCATCTAGACCGAGTGTAGCTTACCAGGGGGGTGTGGTGGCCCTGGGCTGGGAGGACTGGGTGTTTAGCCATGCGACGCTACGGGATCATGCTGCGAGTCCAAAGCTGGTAGGAGTGGGGTGTTCGTCGGTGCAGCGGGGTGCTGACATTTTGTGAAATCTCCCGCACTTTCATGGTTTCAATGTGGTGGCCCCTGAAAAAATGGCCACTAGAGGCGGCACATGCGCAGAATGAGATCACGGAACCGAGATCTCATCTCCTGAGATCTTGTCTCCCGGGACTGAAATCTGCACATGCGCCACCTCTGGTGGCCATTTTTCTTGAGTTCACTGCATTGAAACCATGTAAGTGTGATGGCTCCCGGCTTCCACAAATTGTCAGCAGAGCCCTGGGCTGGGAGGAGAGGGTGTTTGGCCTCAAATTATGTCCTTTTTTCCAATTTTATGTTTTGGAATAGGTGTTTAAAAATGGTGTAATGGCATAAAAACATTGACATTTGTCTTAGGCATTTACGTCAATGAAATGTTGCAATTTGCTGAAATAAATATTGAGGTTTACAGTACTATATACAATATGTGCTCCCCAATATATGAATACAAACCCCTCTCCGAAGAGAGGTAGCAAAGGCCCCCATATCAGATGATGACGCATGTTTCACCGTGAGTGATATCTCCTGTTATTAGCATTGCTAGTAGTGATAAAGTGTTAATAGTTGTGAGGAGCAGGGCGATTAAGAGAAAGTTCCCAAAAAGTAAAATGTTTCATGTGTCTGAAAGTAGAAAGGACTTTATAATAATTTACTTCTGTGGCAGATTACCAGCAATTGAAATTTTATGCCCGATGACAGCACTTTCCTTCCTTTTCCAACAGTTTACCTTTATCCTAGGAACAAAGGTCTCATTTAAATAATTATTAATAAAACTTTAGCCATTGCCTAGCAATCATTCCAATTCCAGCTTCTGTGCATTTAAGGCTTTATGTAGACAGAAAGTGATATTGTGCTTCAATACATGTTCCATGGACAGCACTGAGCTCTGCTACACTCGGGGTCCATAGATGATTTTTCCATAAGAGGTCACAATCCATATCCACTATAGTTATGGTCTGTACTCAGGTCAGTGCACGTGTAATATAAGAATATTCAGTGTTAGGTTTGCGGACAGTACTTTAAGGAAAACACAAATGACTTGTAAGAACAGGGATCATTTCTGTAAGAGAACCCATTCCCATTTCTCATATTTTGTGTTTACATCAACCTTTAATATTCCAGCTTGTGTGAAATTACAACTCCCAACATCCACTGTCAGGGGCAGGAATTTTGGAATCTGTCAGGGCTTATTGGTAGTTGTAGTCTCATAAAAAGTGGCCAATGTTACTGACCACTGTTGTATTGTGTGTGTGGTTTTTTTTTAACAACAAAGTAATAAAGTTGGAGAGAATTTCCTGGTGTTCGGTGGGGCTTCCCTTATCGACTTGGAATCCCACCTTCTCTTGATGGCCGGTGTCGTAGGAATTATGATTGCACATTAGACCAATAAATCAGCACAGATTGTTATTTCACCTTCTCTCTGTCCTCCATTTCTTACCAAATGTAAGCGGTTCTGGAAAGAAACAAAGGGGAGTATGATACTAAGATCAGACTACACAGGATTTGTTTTGTAGTCTGTAGCCATAGAAGCGCATAGCTCTGCATATGAGCTGTAAGGCCGGTTTCACACGTCAGTGGCTCCGGTACGTGAGGTGACAGTTTCCTCACGTACCGGAGATACTGACTCACGTAGACACACTGAAATCAATGTGTCTCTGCACATGTCAGCGTGTTTTCATGGACCGTGTGTCCGTGTGCAAAACACGGAGACATGTCAGTGTTCGTGGGAGCACACGGATTACACGGACCCATGAAAGTCAATGCGTCTGTGTAAAACATGTACCGCACACGGACGCTGTCCGTGTGTAGTCCATGTGCTGTGCAGGAGACAGCGCTACAGTAAGCTCTGTCCCCCCCACGTGGTGCTGAAGCCGCCATTCATATCTTCTCTCCAGCAGCGTTTGCTGGAGAGAAGATATGAAAAATCTTTTTTTTTTTTCGTGTTTAAAATAAAGATCCCTGTCCCCAACCCCCTCCCACCCCCTGTGCGCCCGCTGTTAATAAAATACTCACCCGGCTCCCTCGCAGCGTCCTGTCCTCGCCGCACCTTCTCCTGTATGAGCGGTCACGTGGGGCCGCCGATTACAGTCATATGTGGCTTCACCTCCCATAGGGGTGGAGCTGCATATTCATTACTGTAATGGGGTTGAAGTCAGGGTTCTGCTGTCAGTCATGTTCTTCCACACAAAACTCACCCATCCATGTCTTTTATGGAACTTGCTTTGTGCACTGGAAAACGGTCATGTGGAACAGTTAAGGAGCTGCCCCAAGCGAAGTTGGAAGCATGCAATTCTCTAATATGTCTTGTACGTAGAAGCATTAATGTTTCCCATCACTGAAACTAATGGGCAAAGGTCGACCACTGAAAATAAAGCCCATGGCATTATCCCTCCTCCACCAAACTTTACAGTTGGCACAATGCAGTCGGGTGGGTAATGTTCTCCTGGCATTTGCCAAACCCAGACTCATTCATCTAATGCCAGATAGAGAAGCAGGATTCATCTCTCCAGAGAATGTTTCCGCTGCTAAAGAGTCCAGGGTCAGCTTTTCACCACTCCATCCTATGCTCTGTATCTAGCTCTGTGATGTAAGGCATGAATGCAGATTGCTCAGATATGAAATTCCCGTTTTTTTGCGCTGATGTTAGCACCAAACAAGGTTTGGACTCTGCAATTATGGAGTCATCAGCGTATTGGTGTGAATCAAAGAAAACGATGGCTGTACCCCTTGAAGATACACAAAATGTGCACAGCCAAAGTGTCACAAATATGACAGAAATGTAAACCGATCCTTGACTGTAGTACATTTCTTGTGGTGGCACACGGAAGCTGAAAAATATGTACAAAATTCATTACAAGACCGCATATTATTGTATATGTGCTTGAGGCTTGAATATGAACAGGTATAATGTTCATGTACATTAGCAGTGGGGTGTGGAATCAATGCCACCTGTGGGCCCTGAGTGACCCAGTTTGACACTAGTCTGGAGAGGTTTGTGTGCCAGGGCTGCTTTTTAATTCCAAAAATAAGTTGTATTCAAAGAAAAATGTATGTAACAAATTTTATTGGATAATTAGTCACAAAAAAACATAATTAACCCCTTAATGACCGCCAATACGTCTTTTAACTGACCTAAGATATAAGAGAATAGCCTCCCCATACAGATGACAATCCAGCATCTGTTGGTTGTACACTATAGCTGACAACTTGCTGTATCAGCCACGATCAGTATTTGCACCTTCTAAATCTGTTTAACCCCTTAGATGCTGCTGTCAATAGTGACTACATCATTATAAATGGTTAACAGAATGTGGGGGCTTCTTCTTTATCCCAATTGGTGCCCTCAGATCATGATTTTGTTGTCCTGATGTTTGCGATGGCAATTCATGACCAAATAGCGGCCTTAGAGTCTGACGGCTATAGTAATCTGTTTAGAAGTTAGAGGCATTTAGGTGGTAAAAATACACATTTTCATTTCTGTCATGCCACTTTGCATTAATTCCTGTAAAGCAACTGAAGGGTTAATAAACTACCTGACAGCAGTTTTCAATATGTTTAGGGGTGCTGTTTTTAAAATGGTATCACGTTTGGCGGTTTCCCAATATATGGGACCCCTAAAGTCACTTCAAACATGGATAAGTCCCTAAAAAAATAAATGTGGTAAATTTCTTTGAAAAAATGAAAAATTGCTGCTAAATTTTTAAACCTCCTAAAATGCTAACAAAATAAAATAACATTTTACAAATGGTGCTGATGTAAAGCAGACATGTGGGAAATGTTATTTATTAATGGTTTGCTGTTGTATGACTATCTGGATTAAAGAGATAATCATTCAAATTTAGAAAATTGCTAATTTTTTAACATTTTTCTCAAATTATTTATATTTTTTATAAATAAACACAAAAAATGTTGAACTAAATTTACCATTATCATAAAGTATAATGTGTCACGAAAAAACAATCTCAAAATCACTGGGATTTGTTGAAGCGTTGCAGAGTTATTACCACATAAAGTGACACTGGTCAGATTTCAAAAATTTGGCTCGGTCACTAAGGGGTTAAAATACATGATTGCACAACACATGATTAAAAAAACGACACACACACATATATATATATATATATATATGTGTGTGTGTGTTTTGTGCAGAATGAAAGATCATAATAGAGGATGCATTACATTCATGTACTTCATATTATTCATTCATATTATATAAACATTTAGCTGATTAAATGCATTACAAGTACAATAAATGAATTGTTTCAATAGGGCCACTACATGACAAAGACGTATAGTACATATCAATAGGCCATAGTGGATAAAGTAAAATGCAGAGTGCAATACAATATGATGTAATATAGTTAATAATATCAACTAGAAATATAAGATAACATAAAGTAAAACAAACAACACCTAATATAAGGCAATATATAATACATGTAGTGATCCCAGTTTATAAAGAGAGTTAATGTAGCAATCCCATTTTATATAGAAACTAGCGTCTCTGATTTTTTACACTCTACAGCTGTTTTTTGCCCTATATATACAGTACTTACCCATTTTTCCTTCACTTCACTCCCTGACGAAGCGACAGCGAAACGCGCGTTTGAGTGTTGTGAGGGGAACTGTGGTGTGCCTTTCCAGGGTCTGTATTTTGCACTATTGTTGCTTATATCTAATAGCATCTGGCATGGCTGTTTCTCTATAAATATGTTTGAATTTTGAAGTACATGTATGTAATGCGTCCTCTATTATGATCTTCCATTCTGCACACCCCGTTCCCCTCACATATATATGTTTAATTTTATTCAAATATATTTTTATATTTAGTTTGTTTAATCATGTGTTGTGCATCATATATTTTTATCATTTTTTTTGTAATTATTTGTCCAATAAAATGTGCTATATGCTTTTTATTTCCAGTCTAGCCCTGTGCGTGTGTGTTCATTGGGTTAATGTATATACAGTAGCTTGTGAAAGTATTTTCCCCACTTGGCATTTTTCGTGTTTTGCTACCTCACAACCTGGAAGTTCCCAGTTTTTTTGAGGGTTTGCATCAATTCATGTAAAGAACATGCTCACAACTGTGAACATTTATTTTTATTGTGAAGCAAACAATAGGACAAAATAATTGACCATTTTAGTATGTAAAACTGTTCACCCCTAAAGCAGGGGTGGGGAATCTTTTTTCTGCCAAGGGCTATTTGGATATTTATACCATCCTTCTGGGGCCGTACAAACTCCACCCACAAAGTACATCCTGACTCTGGCACTTGTGTCAGGACATAATCTTTCATTGCATGCCCTTCAGTATTCAGTAGTGAACACTGTGTGTGTGTGTACTAACAGAGCAAGAAGAAATTAATGAGCTGGAGGCAATCAAAATACACCTCCCTACCCAAGAATGCGGTCCCTGAGAATTTGCCCTGGGGCCTGATAAAAGGTCATCAAGGGCCGTAAATGGCCCTGGGGCCTGAGGTTCCCCACCCCTGCCCTAAAGTCAGTACTTTGTAGAGCCTCCTTTTGCATCAATTACAGCTGTGAGTCGTTTTGGATAATTCTCTATAACTTTTCCACATCTTGCCACTGGGATTTTTGCCTTTTACTCAAATCAAAACTGCTCCAGCTCCTTCAAGTTAGATGGCTTCCTCTGGTGAACAGCAATAATCAAAGCTGACCACAGATTCTCAATTGGATTAAGGTCTATGTGACTCCAAAACATTAACATGATTCCCCTTAAACCACTCGAGTGTTGCTTTAGCAGTATGCTTTGGGTCATTGTCTTGTTGGAAGTTGAACCTCCGTCCCAGTCTCAACCCAGTCTCAAATTATTGACAGACTGAAACAGGTTTTGCTCAAGAATATTCCTGCATTTTGCACCATCCATCTTCCCCTCGACTCAGACCATTTTTCCTGTCCCTGCTGCCAAAAAACATTCCCACAGCATTATGCTGCCACCACCATGTTTCACTGTGGGGATGGTGTTCCTGGGGTCATGAGCTGTGTTGGTTTGGCGCCAGGCATTTTGTTTATCTTGGCGGCCATAAAGTTCAATTTTGGTCTCATCTGACTAAATCACCTTCCTCCATACATTTGGGGAGTCTCCCACATGTCTTTTGGCAAACTGAAAACGAGTCTTACAATTTTTGTGTGTAAGTAAATGCTTTTTTCTACCCACTCTTCCATAAATGCCATCTTTATGGCGTGTGTGGTTTATTGTGCTCGTATGGACAGATACTTCAGTCTCTGCTTGGGAACTCTGCAGCTCCAGTTACCTTTGGACTCTGTGCTGCCTCTCTGAATAAAGAATTCCGGCACTCAAGTATAGAGTAGTAACTGTTTTATTGCAATCAAAGCAAATCCATGGATTTGCTTTGATTGCAATAAAAAAGCTACTACTTAATACGTGAGTGCCAGGATTCTTTGCCTTCCTATTTATACTTCCTCCACGAGCACCACATCAGAACACGGAGTGCCGACCACTTCTTGCTTTTTGCCTCGCTGAGAAAGTCTCTCCTTGCCTGGGCTGAGAATTTTGATGAGCGGCCCTCTCTTTGGCAGGTTTATTGTGGAACCATATTCTTTCGATTTGGTGATAATGGATTTCATGATGCTCATGAGGGATCATCAGAGATTGGGATATTTTCTTTATAACCCAACCCTGACTTCTACTTCTCGAAAACTTTGTCCTTTACTTGTTTGGAGAGCTCCTTAGTCTTCATGGCATTGTTTGGTTAGTGGTGTGTTATGTTTGCTAATGACAGGTGTTATGAAGGCAATCCAGAAACACAGTGTGCTTAGCGATCAGAGCGCACACAGTGATCTGACAAATACCCAAAAATACAAGAACGAGCTCTGAGACGTGGAAACTCTGTAGACTGCACACCTGATCCTATCCTAAACACAACTAAAAGCGGCTGTGGATTGCGCCTAACAACTACCTAGGCAACTCGGCACAGCCTAAGAAACTAGCTAACCTGAAGATAGAAAAATAGGCCTGACTTGCCCCAGAGAAATTCCCCAAAGGAAAAGGCAGCCCCCCACATATAATGACTGTAAGATGAAAAGACAAAACGTAGGGATGAAATAGATTCAGCAAAGTGGGGCCCGATATACTAGGACAGAGCGAGGACAGTAAAGCGAACTTTGCAGTCTACAAAAAACCCTAAAGCAAAACCACGCAAAGGGGGCAAAAAAAAACCACCGTGCCGAACTAACGGCACGGCGGTACACCCTTTGCGTCTCAGAGCTTCCAGCAAAACAAAAGACAAGCTGGACAGAAAAAAAGCAACAAAAAAGCAAAAGGCACTTAGCTATACAGAGCAGCAGGTCACAGGAACAATCAGGAGAAGCTCAGATCCAACACTGAAACATTGACAAGGAGCAAGGATAGCAGCATCAGGCGGAGTTAAGTAATGAAGCAGTTAACGAGCTCACCAGAACACCTGAGGGAGGAAGCTCAGAAGCTGCAGTACCACTTGTGACCACAGGAGTGAATTCAGCCACAGAATTCACAACAGTACCCCCCCCTTGAGGAGGGGTCACCGAACCCTCACCAGAGCCCCCAGGCCGACCAGGATGAGCCGCATGAAAGGCACGAACAAGATCGGAAGCATGAACATCAGAGGCAAAAACCCAGGAATTATCTTCCTGAGCATAACCCTTCCATTTAACCAGATACTGGAGTTTCCGTCTAGAAACACGAGAATCCAAAATCTTCTCCACAATATACTCCAATTCCCCCTCCACCAAAACCGGGGCAGGAGGCTCAACAGATGGAACCATAGGTGCCACGTATCTCCGCAACAACGACCTATGGAATACATTATGTATGGAAAAGGAGTCTGGGAGGGTCAAACGAAAAGACACAGGATTGAGAACCTCAGAAATCCTATATGGACCAATAAAACGAGGTTTAAATTTAGGAGAGGAAACCTTCATAGGAATATGACGAGAAGATAACCAAACCAGATCCCCAACACGAAGTCGGGGACCCACACGGCGTCTGCGATTAGCGAAAAGTTGAGCTTTCTCCTGGGACAAGATCAAATTGTCCACTACCTGAGTCCAGATCTGCTGCAACCTATCCACCACAGAATCCACACCAGGACAGTCCGAAGACTCAACCTGTCCTGAAGAGAAACGAGGATGGAACCCAGAATTGCAAAAAAATGGAGAAACCAAGGTAGCCGAGCTGTCCCGATTATTAAGGGCGAACTCAGCCAACGGCAAAAAGGACACCCAATCATCCTGGTCTGCAGAAACAAAACATCTCAGATATGTTTCCAAGGTCTAATTGGTTCGTTCGGTCTGGCCATTAGTCTGAGGATGGAAAGCCGAGGAAAAGGATAGGTCAATGCCCATCCTACCACAAAAGGCTCGCCAAAACCTTGAAACAAACTGGGAACCTCTGTCAGAAACAATATTCTCAGGAATGCCATGCAACTGAACCACATGCTGAAAGAACAAAGGTACCAAATCAGAGGAGGAAGGCAATTTAGCCAAGGGCACCAGATGGACCATTTTAAAAAAGCGATCACAGACCACCCAAATGACTGACATCTTTTGAGAAACAGGAAGGTCAGAAATGAAATCCATCGAAATATGTGTCCAAGGCCTCTTTGGGACCGGCAAGGGCAAAAGCAACCCACTGGCACGAGAACAGCAGGGCTTAGCCCTAGCACAAATCCCACAGGACTGCACAAAAGTACGTACATCCCGTGACATAGATGGCCACCAGAAGGATCTAGCCACTAACTCTCTGGTACCAAAGATTCCAGGATGACCAGCCAACACCGAACAATGAAGTTCAGAGATAAGTTTATTAGTCCACCTATCAGGGACGAACAGTTTCCCTGCTGGACAACGATCAGGTTTATTCGCCTGAAATTTTTGCAGCACCCGCCGCAAATCAGGGGAGATGGCAGACACAATGACTCCTTCCTTGAGGATACCCGCTGGCTCAGATAAACCCGGAGAGTCGGGCACAAAACTCCTAGACAGAGCATCCGCCTTCACATTTTTAGAGCCCGGAAGGTACGAAATCACAAAGTCGAAGCGGGCAAAAAATAACGACCAACGGGCCTGTCTAGGATTCAAGCGCTTGGCAGACTCGAGATAAGTCAAGTTCTTATGATCAGTCAATACCACCACGCGATGCTTAGCTCCTTCAAGCCAATGACGCCACTCCTCGAATGCCCACTTCATGGCCAGCAACTCTCGATTGCCCACATCATAATTACGCTCAGCGGGCGAAAACTTCCTGGAAAAGAAAGCACATGGTTTCATCACTGAGCAATCAGAACCTCTCTGTGACAAAACCGCCCCTGCTCCAATCTCAGAAGCATCAACCTCGACCTGGAACGGAAGAGAAACATCTGGCTGACACAACACAGGGGCAGAACAAAAACGACGCTTCAACTCCTGAAAAGCTTCCACAGCAGCAGAAGACCAATTAACCAAATCAGCACCCTTCTTGGTCAAATCGGTCAATGGTTTGGCAATGCTAGAAAAATTACAGATGAAGCGACGATAAAAATTAGCAAAGCCCAGGAACTTTTGCAAACTTTTCAGAGATGTCGGCTGAATCCAATCCTGGATGGCTTGGACCTTAACTGGATCCATCTCGATAGTAGAAGGGGTAAAGATGAACCCTAAAAATGAAACTTTCTGCACACCGAAGAGACACTTTGATCCCTTCACAAACAAAGAGTTAGCACGCAGGACCTGAAAAACCATTCTGACCTGCTTCACATGAGACTCCCAATCATCTGAGAAGATCAAAATGTCATCCAAGTAAACAATCAGGAATTTATCCAGATACTCACGGAAGATGTCATGCATAAAAGACTGAAACACAGATGGAGCATTGGCAAGTCCGAACGGCATCACTAGATACTCAAAATGACCCTCGGGCGTATTGAATGCAGTTTTCCATTCATCTCCTTGCCTGATTCTCACCAGATTATACGCACCACGAAGATCTATCTTAGTGAACCAACTAGCCCCCTTAATCCGAGCAAACAAGTCAGATAACAATGGCAAGGGATACTGAAATTTAACAGTGATCTTATTAAGAAGGCGGTAATCAATACACGGTCTCAGCGAACCATCCTTCTTGGCTACAAAGAAGAACCCTGCTCCCAGTGGTGATGACGATGGGCGAATATGTCCCTTCTCCAGGGATTCCTTCACATAACTGCGCATAGCGGCGTGTTCGGGCACGGATAAATTAAATAATCGACCTTTAGGGAATTTACTACCAGGAATCAAATTGATAGCACAATCACAATCCCTATGCGGAGGTAGAGCATCGGACTTGGGCTCTTCAAATACATCCTGATAATCAGACAAGAACTCTGGGACCTCAGAAGGGATGGATGACGAAATCGACAAAAATGGAACATCACCATGTACCCCCTGACAACCCCAGCTGGATACCGACATGGAATTCCAATCCAATACTGGATTATGGGTTTGTAGCCATGGCAACCCCAACACGACCACATCATGCAGATTATGCAACACCAGAAAGCGAATAACTTCCTGATGTGCAGGAGCCATGCACATAGTCAGCTGGGCCCAGTATTGAGGTTTATTCTTGGCCAAAGGTGTAGCATCAATTCCTCTCAATGGAATAGGACACCGCAAAGGCTCCAAGAAAAACCCACAACGTTTAGCATAATCCAAATCCATCAGATTCAGGGCAGCGCCCGAATCCACAAACGCCATGACAGAAAACGACGACAAAGAGCATATCAAGGTAATGGACAGAAGGAATTTGGACTGTACAGTACCAATGACGGCAGACCTAGCGGACCGCTTAGTGCGCTTAGGACAATCAGAAATAGCATGAGTGGAATCACCACAGTAGAAACACAGACCATTCAGACGTCTGTATTCCTGCCGTTCAACTCTAGTCATAGTCCTATCGCACTGCATAGGCTCAGGTTTAACCTCAGGCAGTACCGCCAAATGGTGCACAGATTTACGCTCGCGCAAGCGTCGACCGATCTGAATGGCCAAAGACAAAGACTCATTCAAACCAGCAGGCATAGGAAATCCCACCATGACATCCTTAAGAGCCTCAGAAAGACCCTTTCTGAACAAAGCTGCCAGCGCAGATTCATTCCACTGAGTGAGTACTGACCATTTCCTAAATTTCTGACAATATACTTCTATATCATCCTGACCCTGGCACAAAGCCAGCAAATTTTTCTCAGCCTGATCCACTGAATTAGGCTCATCGTACAGCAATCCGAGCGCCAGGAAAAACGCATCGACACTACTCAATGCAGGGTCTCCTGGCGCAAGAGAAAATGCCCAGTCTTGAGGGTCGCCGCGCAAAAAAGAAATAATAATCAAAACCTGTTGAATAGGATTACCAGAAGAATGAGGTTTCAAGGCCAGAAATAGCTTACAATTATTTTTGAAACTTAGAAACTTAGTTCTATCTCCAAAAAACAAATCAGGAATAGGAATTCTTGGTTCTAACATAGATTTCTGATCAATAGTATCTTGAATTTTTTGTACATTTATAACGAGATTATCCATTGAAGAACACAGACCCTGAAAATCCATGTCCACACCTGTGTCCAGAATCACCCAAATGTCTAGGGGAAAAAAAAAAGTGAACACAGAGCAGAAAAAAAAAAATGATGTCAGAACTTTTTCTTTCCCTCTATTGAGAATCATTAGTTTGGCTCCTTGTACTGTTATGTTTGCTAATGACAGGTGTTATGAAGGCAATCCAGAAACACAGTGTGCTTAGCGATCAGAGCGCACACAGTGATCTGACAAATACCCAAAAATACAAGAACGAGCTCTGAGACGTGGAAACTCTGTAGACTGCACACCTGATCCTATCCTAAACACAACTAAAAGCGGCTGTGGATTGCGCCTAACAACTACCTAGGCAACTCGGCACAGCCTAAGAAACTAGCTAGCCTGAAGATAGAAAAATAGGCCTGACTTGCCCCAGAGAAATTCCCCAAAGGAAAAGGCAGCCCCCCACATATAATGACTGTGAGTAAGATGAAAAGACAAAACGTAGGGATGAAATAGATTCAGCAAAGTGGGGCCCGATATACTAGGACAGAGCGAGGACAGTAAAGCGAACTTTGCAGTCTACAAAAAACCCTAAAGCAAAACCACGCAAAGGGGGCAATAAAAACCCACCGTGCCGAACTAACGGCACGGCGGTACACCCTTTGCGTCTCAGAGCTTCCAGCAAAACAAAAGACAAGCTGGACAGAAAAAAAGCAACATAAAAGCAAAAGGCACTTAGCTATACAGAGCAGCAGGTCACAGGAACAATCAGGAGAAGCTCAGATCCAACACTGAAACATTGACAAGGAGCAAGGATAGCAGCATCAGGCGGAGTTAAGTAATGAAGCAGTTAACGAGCTCACCAGAACACCTGAGGGAGGAAGCTCAGAAGCTGCAGTACCACTTGTGACCACAGGAGTGAATTCAGCCACAGAATTCACAACAGTGGTGCCTGTTGCTTAATGGTGTTGTAGCCTCGGTGGCATTTTGTAAAAGGTGTGTGTATACTGACAAACCATGTGACACTTAGATTGCACACAGGTGGACTTCATTTCACTAAAGGTACCTTCACACATAACGATATAGTTAACGATATAGTTGCTTTTTGTGACGTAGCAACGATATCGTTAAGGAAATCGTTATGTGTGACAGTGACCAACGTTCAGGCCCCTGCTGGGAGATTGTTGGTCGCTGAGGAAAGTCCAGAACTTTATTTCGTCGCTGGACTTCCCGCTGACATCGTTGGATCGGCGTGTGTGACGCCGATTCAGCGATGTCTTCACTGGTAACCAGGGTAAACATCGGGTTACTAAGCACAGGGCCGCGCTTAGTAACCCGATGTTTACCATGGTTATCAGCATAAACGTTAAAAAAACAAACACTACATACTTACCTTCAGCTGTCTGTCCCCGGCGCTCTGCTTTCCTCCTGCATCCTGTGTCAGCGCCGGCCAGCCGGAAAGCACAGCGGTGACGTCACCACTCTGCTTTCCGGCTGACAGTGCAGAGGAAAGCAGAGCGCCGGAGGACAGACAGCTGAAGGTAAGTATGTAGTGTTTGTTTTTTTAATGTTTAC
Source organism: Ranitomeya imitator (assembly GCF_032444005.1). NCBI lineage: Eukaryota > Metazoa > Chordata > Amphibia > Anura > Dendrobatidae > Ranitomeya > Ranitomeya imitator. The sequence continues at coordinate 59,222,415 of NC_091288.1, forward strand.
GCTGGTAACCATGGTAAACATCGGGTTACTAAGCGCGGCCCTGCGCTTAGTAGCCCGATGTTTACCCTGGTTACCGGGGACCTCAGGATCGTTGGTCGCTGGAGAGCTGTCTGTGTGACAGCTCTCCAGCGACCAAACAGCGACGCTGCAGCGATCGACATCGTTGTCGGTATCGCAGCAGCGTCGCTGAGTGTGAAGGTACCTTAAGCATGTGACTTATGAAGGTAATTGCTTGCACCAGAAATTTTTAGGGTCTTCATAGCAAAAGGGGTAAATAATTATACACATGTCAATTTTTAGTTATTTGATCCTATAAATTAAATTTTGCCAATACTTTTTCTCACTTCACCAACTTAGACTATTTAGTGCTGATGCATCGTACACAAATCGGATTTCAAAAATATTTAAACACAAGTTGTAATGTAACAAAATACATAAAAAATCAAGGGGTGAATATTTTTGCAAACCGGAAGCAACTTAAAACTCCCGCTTGACTGCAAAAGACCTTCAAAAAGATTTAGCAGACTCTGGAGTTGTGGTACATTGCTCTACTGTTATGAGACACCTGCACAAACATGGCCTTCATGGAAAAGTCATCAGAAGAAATCCTCTCCTGGGTCCTCACCATAAAATTCAGTGTCAGAAGTATGCAAAAGAACATCTAAGCAAGTCTGATGCATTTTGGAAACTAGCCCTGTGGACCGATGAGGTTAAAATAGAATTTTTTGGCCGCAATGATCAAAGGTATGTGTGGAGAAAAAAGGGCACATAATTTCAGGAAAAGAACATCTCGCCAACCATTAAGTATGGAGATGGATCAATCATTCTTTGGGGTTGTGTCGCAGCCATTGTCACTGGGAATATTTCACTGGTAGAGGGAAGAATGGATTCAATACATTTTCTTGTTGCAAAAATAACATCATCTGTATAAAAGCTGAAGTTGAAAAGAGGATGGCTTGTACAAATCGACAACGATCCTAAACCCACATCAAAATCCACAATAGACTACCTCAAAAGGTGCAAGCTTAAGGTTTTACAATGGAGGCAAAGTAAAATGCCAAGAAAGAAGAGAGGATTAAAAAGAATTAGAAGGAAAAGTGTCAAGAAGGAGACAGAGCAAATGTGCAGTCAAAAAAAAGAGGCAGGAGTCAGGAGTGAAGCTCATAGGCTGCTAGCAACCTGGAGTTCAGCAGAGCTAGTGGTAGCACAAGAGCAATGCAAATCGACCAGCTCAGGTGAGGCCCAGTGGGTGGACACGAACCAGACTGCTTAACTCCTATGGTAGTCGGCTAACGCCTAAGCTGCACTCTAATGCTGCTTTTACATATGCAGACTGCAGCCATTAGACAACCGCTAATCAGGTACTTGCAACCTGATCAGAGGTCATTTAATGGACTGTTTGGACTGGTTATGCCACTCGGTGTGACTCTTAATTAATTTGGCACATCTTACTCCAGTGCACTGCTGTTTAAATGGAAGATTTCACCCATTTTATTTAAGAATAATTGAAACCAGTAAATGATACATATTCTTTGTAATCTATTTTTATTTTATGTGTGTAGATTTTTTTTTTTATTTTCTGTACATAGTTATCGGGGTTGTCGACTTGCCTGAGCTTCTGTTAACAGCATTTATAGATCGGCCTGATGGATCATAGACAATGGATAGGCTCTGATCCATCTAGACATGCTTTGTAATCTGTGCAGAGGTCATTGTGCAAAGAGAGTGAAGAGGAAAACTGTGGCCATGACCAATTGTGATTAGTGTGCTTTTGTGTTATCTATTATAGTGTGTTAAGGTACCGTCACACTCAGCGACTCTGCAGCGATGTAGACAACGAGCCGACCTAAACTAGATCGCTGGAGCGTCGCTGTTTAGGTCGCTGTAGAGACGTCAAACACAGCAACTCCAGAACAATGCAGGAGCGATCCAGTGACGTAACGGCGACTCACTTCTCGTTCTCGCTGGTTGTTAGCTCCATGTCAAACAGCCGGAGTGTACCGATCCGACACATATCTAGGGGCCCTATGCTCGTTGCTGGTGTTGTTGCTTTTGATTTTGATGTCAAACATGACGATACATGCCGACCTGGCGATGAAATAAAGTTTTGGACTTCTAGCTCCGACCAGCGATGGCACAGCGGGATCCAGATTGCTGCTGCATGTCAAACACAACGAGATCGCTATCCAGGACGCTGCAACGTCATGGATCGTTGTCGTTCTCTTTGCAAAGTTGCTGAGTGTGACGGTACCTTAACCTCTCAAAGTCCTTTTACCTGTGATGATAATGGGATACCTATTGAAAATTGATTTCTACAAAACAGGAAGCGTCAACCTATTATTAGACTTAGTGGCCAGAGAGAAAATTGCAAGATTTTAGTATGCAGACCAATGAATGTGAGTGGAGAAGTGCATATGAATGATTTTCCAGCATATAAGCACTAGTTTTTGTCCATTTGTATAAGAGACAGTGCTAGTTTTAATGGTAGATCACTCCTCCACACACTTGGAATGAACAACGTTATCGCACAGCGCTGCACACATGCAACCTTCATGTGAACATAGCAGTGTTTATCTTATTCTATCTCTAATGTGATAAATTGTTGTTAGACAAGGGAGTGTTCAATGTTTGAGTCATTCAGGAACATAAAGTGCCATGTATTAAAGAAGTTTTCTATTCTTATTGAAAACAAACTTGTAAGAAAGCATTTACTAAACCGATTGATTCCTGGAATTGCTGAGTGCTTGGAAATGTCACAGATTTTCTATTATAATTTGGGTATTTGGATGTATGCAGCTCTGAGCCTCTTTGCTCTGGTTGAGTGTGGAAATGTCCTTGTAATTGCCCAGGATGCTGAGATCTGGATGGACATGCAAAGTATGGTAGAGAAGATACATCAGAAAGGACACAAAGTAGTGTTGGTCATACCCAAGAACAACGTGATCAAGGACTCCTCCCAAGGGTTCAGCGTGAAAATGTATGCTGTTCCATTTTTGGAACCTGAACTAAACATGTATATGGAACATGCATTCGATCAGCCACTGATGGGCACCTTGTTGAGTGCAATAAGTACAGAATCCAGAAGGATGATTTACACAGCATCCGTCCTTTCCCTTACATGTTCGCATCTACTAGATGATCAAGTTTTGATCCATTTCTTGCAAAGAAACACTTTTGACGTTGCCATCATGGATCCATTCTTTCCTTGTGGTCCCATCCTTGCAGAACAACTCCATCTACGATCTATTTATTTTTTACCAAAGTTACCTTGTGATTGGGGCAGCAGGGCCATGAGGTGTCCAGATACGAATGACCTAAATCATGTACATGGTTTTATGGAGCGTATCAAGAGCCAGCTTCTTCATTCAATTGAACATCTAACCTGTGAACAAATTAAAAAACAATTTACAAATGTTGCCTCAAAATTCTTACATAAAGAAGTTAAGTTACTTGAGCTCTTTAGCCAGGCGGAGATCTTTTTCTATAAATATGATCATGTTCTGGAGCTTCCTAAACCATTTATGCCAAACATGGTGTTTATTGGAGGACATAGCTGTGGTCGAAAACAGAAATTAGACAAGGTGAGTAGCTTTTCAAAACAATTAATACATTTTTTTTTTGTTAACTTTACTAGGGCTTACTTCCTGGAATAAATATCTATTTTCCAATGTATACATGTATGCATATCTAGGACGGAACTTTGTTGTTTTTTTTCATTTATGTTTTTATCAATCTTTTTAGTGGGATTTTAAATATTTCGATATGAGAAGTCACAAAATTGGTATTTTTTTAACTTAAAAAATAGTTGTTCTGCATATGAAATTTTGGCACTTTGAAAATATCTGCATCAACTGGATTACCAGGTTTAAATAATTGTTACCACCAGGGATATTTATGGTATATATCCGAGATGTGTATTAGGAGGCCAAATCGCTCTTAGAATGGTGATCTATTGCTCATTAGCAAGAATGAGGTATCTGCACATGCGTGGCTCTTTCTATTCACTGAAAAGAGCTCTGAATATTGCCAGGTGTGCTATCTCTCCAATTTGCAAAGCTTCCTTAGCTATCAATGGAGAAAACTACAATTGAATGGCTATGTCTCCATTCTTGAAAGGTCACAAGTCCACCTTCTCGAGATAGATGCAATTCTCACCACTGGGACTCGCATCTCTTGGATATTTATGTCGTATTTTGTTATTATGCCTTAATTGCCCAGATTGAACAACACCTTTAAGTTAAGAAAATGTTGGCAAGTCCCTCAAAAGCTGTCATTTTAACTCTTCCATATAGGAAAAGACTGACATGTTGGATTTTAAGATGCCTGATTCTTTGTTCACTCAGATAATAGGCTTCAGTTCTGCCTGAAGCACCTGGCAGTTGCTTATCCCACATTTGAAGACATAAAAATGCACGCTAAAATGGTCAATATATGCTTATGGGGATGTCCTGCAAGATACTCATCAGCCAATCTACTGAGGTGTATGGCACCTTTATTTGTACCTATTTGCATATTGTATATTTCTGCCTCCACTATTCTGCATGTTTACTACATTAAAGCTAAAATCTTTCAGTGGCAGATAGTATAATGTCTATGGCAAGTGCCAACATATAACATAGGTGCAACCTGTACAGCTGCACAGGGGCTCTACAGGTAAGGGGGTTATATACATCTCCAAAGCAGCTGGATTTGTGCATAGTGATGCGCAAAGGTCCCATTTACTGGGGCTGTGTTCTTTTATTTTCACCCTGCTCTAAGGTAACGTTATCTCAGCATTTCATGTTTACTAGTTGTAGTACATATCAGGGCCAAATATTGCGAAACTTTCTAATTTATTAAGAAACAAAGGTCAAATTGTATGTTCTGAAAAACACACAGAGATCACTACTGACCAGTTTAGGCTTGCTATTCAAGCTGTGTTAGGTGGACGCAGGGTGAAGATAATTTCTTTCAATCCTGGCTGTGCTGTGGACCCAATCATGAATACGTTATCACTCTATGGCATTATTATTAGAAGTCTTCTACTTTTCATTATGTTTAGATTTACTGAAAGTGGCAAATTGCTCGTGATCCCCCAGGATGGAAGCCACTGGCTTAGTATGCGCTCTGTAGTGGAGAAGTTATCTGAAAAGGGTCATCAAATTGTTATAATTGTCCCAGAAGTGAACTTTCAACTGAAGAACATAGACAAGTACACAGTGAGAACATGGCATGTATCATACACCAAAGAATTTATGGAGTCATTCATAAAGGACTACACCAATGATGTATTTGAGCAGAAAACATTTTTACAGAATATGGATCTTACATATCGCAGAGTAATGAATAGCACCAAACTTATTGTTGCTGCCTGTGAGAACTTGCTCAAGAATGAAACTCTTATCAATTATTTGAACGTAAGCAATTTTGATGCTATGTTGAGTGATCCTGTTTTCCCATGTGGAGAAATTATTGCTGAATATTTATCTATTCCTTCCATATTTTTTATGCGTGGAGCTCTATTTTCAGTGGAACAAGCAGCCGCTCAGTCTCCAAGTCCACCTTCTTATGTTCCCAGGTTCTTCACCACCTATACTGACCATATGACCTTCTACCAGAGAGTTATAAACTTCCTACTGGCCTCAATTGAATCTACAGCATATAATCAATTTTATTCAGCATTTGTTCCTATCGCTTCTAATTTTTTGCATAGGGATATCACAGTTTTGGACCTTTTCAGTCATGCTTCCATCATACTTTTCAGAATTGATTTTGTCCTTGATTTTCCAAGACCGGTTATGCCAAATATGGTTTTTATTGGAGGCATCAACTGTGCCAACAAGAAACCTCTTAACCAGGTAGAAACAAAGTTCTTTCTGTTTTATCTTTGCAATGTGATAATAATATGTGAGGTTATTGTTTGTATATTTACAAAGAGAATATAACTAAGCCAGTTTTTTTATCAGTTGTTATTTAGGGGGGAAAAAACCTACAATACAATTTTAGTATATGTATTTCATTGTTTTTTATACTAATAAAGGACTAATAGAACTAATATGTGTAGCTGTAATTTAAATTTGAGATCACATAATTATCACCCATTTATCTATAAATCTGTTTTATTACAGTTGCATAATAGTATATAGTGCTTTATCAGCAACATTTTATGACATACAATTTGTGTTTTGATGGAAGACATGACTGTAATTGAGATTTTACCTTTATATAGACTTTTGAAAATATTGGTTTCATTCAACCATAAATAGAAGTACGGTAATAGTAATTAAAATGGAACTAAGGCTTGGGAAAACTTTTGATTCTCTTAAATTCTTTGTACTGATGGGGTCCAGATCCCAAGATTCACCAACAATTGCTGAAAAGACTGCTCAGAAATGTGCAGTTTAGCAGACACAAGCACACAGCTCTGAATGCCTGCGCCGAGTGGAGTAAAAATTCAATAACATTTCTGTACTCTATTTCTCGTTAACCCCTTAGTGACAGAGCCAATTTGGTACTTAATGACCGAGCCAATTTTTACAATTCTGACCACTGTCACTTTATGAGGTTATAACTCTGGAACACTTTAACAGATCCCGCTGATTCAGAGGTTTTTTTTCTTTTTTGAGACCTATTTTGCTTCATGTTAGTGGTAACATTTCTTCGATATTACTTGCGATCATTTATGAAAAAAAACGGAAATATGGCGAAAATGTTTAAAATTTTGCAATTTTTAAACTTTGTATTTTTATGCCCTTAAATCAGAGAGATATGTCACAAAAAATAGTTAATAAATAACATTTTCCACATGTCTACTTTACATCAGCACAATTTTGGAAACAAAATTTTTTTTTGGTTAGGGAGTTATAAGGGTTAAAAGTTGACCTGCAATTTCTCATTTTTACAACACCTTTTTTTTTAAGGACCACATCACATTTGAAGTCATTTTGAGGGGTCTATATGATAGAAAATAACGAAGTGTGACACCATTCTAAAAGCTGCACCCCTCAAGGTCCTCAAAACCACATTCAATAAGTTTATTAACCTTTTACGTGCTTAATTTGCCCCTATGGTAATAATATTCGCCATCCTGGCCCCCGTGTGTCTCATTCCTGGCGTCAGACATATGTTCTCCCATCCTGCCCTCATGAGTATCCATTCTGCCCCATATGATCTCCCCATTCTGCCCCATCTGTCTCCATCGTATCCTGACCCATGATCCTATCATGCCCCGTATCTCCATTATGCCCCCATATGTCTCCAGCTTTCTGCCCCCAATGTGTCTCCAGCATTCTGCCCCAGTGTCTCCAGCATTCTGCCCCCAGTGTCCAGCATTCTGCCCCCAGTGTGTCCAGCATTCTGCCCCCAGTGTGTCCAGCATTCTGGCTCCAGTGTGTCCAGCATTCTGGCCCCAGTATGTCCAGCATTGTGCCCTAGTGTGTCCAGAATTGTGCCCCCAGTGTGTCCAGCATTGTGCCCCCAGTGTGTCCAGCATTCTGTCCCCACTGTCTCCAGCATTCTGTCCCCACTGTCTACAGCATTCTGCCCCCAGTGTGTCCAGCATTCTGCCCTCAGTGTGTCCAGCATTCTGCCCTCAGTGTGTCCAGCATGCTGCCCCAGTGTGTCCAGCATTGTGCCCCCAGTGTGTCCAGCATTGTGCCCCCAGTGTGTCCAGCATTCTGCCCCCAGTGTGTCCAGCATTCTTCCCCAGTGTCTCCAGCATTCTGCACCCAGTGTGTCCAGCATTGTGCCCCAGTGTCTCCAGAATTCTGCCCCAGTGTGTCCAGCATTGTGCCCCCAGTGTGTCCAGCATTGTGCCCCCTGTGTGTCCAGCATTGTGCCCCCAGTGTGTCCAGCATTCTGCCCCAGTGTCTCCAGCATTGTGCCACCAGTGTGTCCAGCATTGTGCCCCAGTATGTCCAGCATTGTGCCCCAGTATGTCCAGCATTCTGCCCCAGTGTGTCCAGCATTGTGCCCCAGTGTCTCCAGCATTCTGCCCCCCACCCCGTGTCTCCAGCATTCTGCCCCGGGGCCCCCCGGATCGCCGCTCTCAATAATAATAAAAACTAAAAGTTCTTACCTGGCCACGCTCCTGCAGCGAAGGCGAAGCTCTCTCCACTCAGCTGAAGCGCGCACTCGCTGGTGACTGACAATGACGTCAGACGCCAGCAACATGCGCGCTGCGGCTGACGTCAGCTGCCAGCCTCCGATTGGCTGGCAGATGTTAACTATTGACATGCGGGCATGGGCCCGCACATCAGTAGCTTTGCTGCCGCAGCGCCGCTAAGGGCCCGGTTTAGCCTGCCGGTAGGGACCCGGTGAGCAGATGAAACGGGGCGCGATGCAGGCCCACCGGGCCCTATACACCAGTCAGGGCAGTAATGCCCTGATGGCGGCCCTGATTAGGACTAGTGATGAGCAAATATACTCGTTACTCGAGATTTCCCGAGCACGCTTGGGTGACCTCCGAGTATTTTTTAGTGCTTGGAAATTTAGTTTTTATTGCTGCAGCTGAATGATTTACATCTGTTAGCCAGCATAAGTACATGTGGGGATTCCCTAGCAACCAGGCAACCCCCACATGTACTTATGCTGGCTAACAGATGTAAATCATTCAGCTGCGGCAATAAAAACTAAATCTCCGAGTACTGAAAAATACTCGGCGGTCACCCGAGCGTGCTCGGGAAATCTCGAGTAACGAGTATATTCGCTCATCACTAATTAGGACTTATGTCTACAAAACGTGATTTTTTTTTTGCCTTCCTTGTTATTAAAACAAATTCATACATGTAGAATCTTTTATTTATAAATAATTTATATCACAGAATAAGAATAAAAAGTTGTCATTGATACATGGTTCATTTCCAAAGGTACCTTGCAAAAGCGGCGCATTAAAAATTTCTTGCAGTGAGTTGCACCAGGGCAATCACTTTGAATATACCAGCAGTAATTCGCCATCATGTTGGTATTCCAGATCTTAAGTATCTTTCTTCTGTAGTTCTTAAATCTTGGTGGAATAATTCACGCTGATTTTCACTTAGGTCATTAAAGGTACCTTCACACTCAGCGACGCTGCAGCGATACCGACAACGATGTCGATTGCTGCAGCGTCGCTGTTTGGTCGCTGGAGAGCTGTCACACAGACAGCTCTCCAGCGGCCAACGATCCCGAGGTCCCGGGTAACCAGGGTAAACATCGGGTTACTAAGCGCAGGGCCGCGCTTAGTAACCCGATGTTTACCCTGGTTACCAGCGTAAAAGTAAAAAAAACAAACACTACATACTTACCTACCGCTGTCTGTCCCCGGCGCTCTGTCCCCTGCGCTTAGTAACCCGATGTTTATCCTGGTTACCAGTGAAGACATCGCTGGATCGGTGTCACACACGCCGATCCAGGGATGTCTGCAGGGAGTCCAGCGACTAAATATAGTTCTGGACTTTCCTCAGCGACCAACGATCTCCCAGCAGGGGCCTGATCGTTGGTCGCTGTCACACAGAACGATTTCCTTAACGATATTGTTGCTACGTCACAAAAAGCAACGATATCATTAACGATATCGTTATGTGTGAAGGTACCTTAAGGTTTTCTGGGATACGATCCAAGTGGCTGTGGAGATAATGCACCTTGATACTCATTGTATGGCTAAGGTGTCGGAAAGAAGATAGCATTCTTTCTACTAGTTCATTGTAATTATCTGCTTTATAGTTCCCAAGAGAATTCCTTACAACCATAAGGAAAGAAGACCATGCATCTGCCTCAGCATCCTTCAATGAATCTTTGAAGTGTAGATCTTTCATGAGTCTTCTGATTTGAGGACCGTAAAAAATACCCGCCTTTAGCTTCTCCATGGTTAGCGCTGGAAAGTTTCTACAGATGCAGTTGAAAAATGTTCCCACTTTGTTTAGAACCTTTCCAAACTGCTTTGTTAAACCCAATTTGATTTGCAGTTGTGGTAAAATGATCTTATTCCTGACAACCAATGGTTCTGAAATTTCATTATTTTCTCCTACCAATATAAGTTCTTTCAGAGGCCACTGTTTTCTCACCCAGTGCTCATTTTTTGATCTACTAACCCAGAGACAGATAAAACAGGATACTTGATGTACCCACTCTGCTATACCAGGAGAATGTTCACCATCTTTAGATCCACACAGATTGGCCACTGGTGATCTTGGTATGATAGTTTTTGTAGGACCAGAGCAATTGTCTTTTTGATGTTCGTTCAGTGACCTATTGTTTCCATTGTGGAAAAACACACATTTTAGGCTCCGCTTAGAACTGTCTCTGAGAAGAATGGCAGTAAATCCTTTTCTCCATTGCAATAGCATGTGATTTTGGTTTCCAGATGTAATAAATTATTCTATGCTAGTCCATAGTGTGGCATTTTTTCACTTTTTTGTATATATGTAAAATAGGATTGTTTTTGTGTATCAAAGTGTGTGCATTATCCCCTTACCGGCATCGGACGTACTATACCGTCCGATGCCGGCTCCCCTGCTTTGATGCAGGGCTCCGCGGTGAGCCCGCACCAAAGCCGGGACATGTCAGCTGTTTTGAACAGCTGACATGTGCCCGTAATAGGCGCGGGCAGAATCGCGATCTGCCCGCACCTATTAACTAGTTAAATGCCGCTGTCAAACGCAGACAGCGGCATTTAACTACCGCTTCCGGCCGGGCGGCCGGAAATGACGTTATCGCCGACCCCCGTCACATGTCCGGGGGTCGGCGATGCGTCTCCATTGTAGCCATAGAGGTCCTTGAGACCGCTATGGTTACTGATTGCCCGTCGCTGTGAGCGCCACCCTGTGGTCGGCGCTCACAGCACACGTGCAATTCTGCTACATAGCAGCGATCAGCAGATCGCTGCTATGTAGCAGAGCCGATCGGCTTGTGCCTGCTTCTAGCCTCTCATGGAGGCTATTGAAGCATGGCAAAAGTTAAAAAAAAAAGTTTAAAAAAATGTGAAAAAAATAAAAAAAACATAAAAGTTTAAATCACCCCCCTTTCGCCCCAATCAAAATAAATCAATAAAAAAAATATCAAATCTACGCATATTTGGTATCGCCGCGCTCAGAATTGCCCGATCTATCAAATAAAAAAAAGTATTAACCTGATCGCTAAACAGCGTAGCGGGAAAAAAACTCGAAACGCCAGAATTACGTTTTTTTGGTCGCCGCGACATTGCATTAAAATGCAATAACGGGCGATCAAAAGAACGTATCTGCACCGAAATGCTATCATTAAAAACGTCATCTCGGCACGCAAAAAATAAGCCCTCAACCGACCCCAGATCACGAAAAATGGAGACGCTACGAGTATCGGAAAATGGCGCAATTTTTTTTTTTTTTTTTTTTTAGCAAAGTTTGGAATTTTTTTTCACCACTTAGATAAAAAATAACCTAGTCATGTTTGGTGTCTATGAACTCGTAATGACCTGGAGAATCATAATGGCAGGTCATTTTTAGCATTTAGTGAACCTAGCAAAAAAGCCAAACAAAAAACCAATGTGGGATTGCACTTTTTTTGCAATTTCACCGCACTTGGAATTTTTTTCCCGTTTTCTAGTACACGACATGCTAAAACCAATGATGTCGTTCAAAAGTATAACTCGTCCCGCAAAAAATAAGCCCTCACATGGCCAAATTGACGGAAAAATAAAAAAGTTATGGCTCTGGGAAGGAGGGGAGCGAAAAACGAACACGGAAAAACGAAAAATCCCCTGGTCATGAAGGGGTTAAACTGCGAATGCATACATGTTTCATCCGTAATGTCTCTAATTAACCATCAATTTGTAAACAGCTAAATGTATTTTTTGAGGAGATATACTTCGTTGTCGGGATGGAACCGTATAAAGGATTTCCATATAAAGGTATTCTTTGCATTCGATTATATTCGATGTACAATGAAAAAGATGAGAGCTGTAATTTACTTTACATACAATTTAATAATAACTTTTATCAACCTACAGTTTTAAGTTTTGACCCTTAATATTCAATAGCATTAGTATTATGTACAAAATTATAATGGCCTTCGCCAAAGGTTATCTATTTTTTTTTTAATTACAATTATTTTATTGAGTAACTTAAAAATTACACTTTGGAGGCACATTGAAGAACATATCTCCTGAATACATAAAATCTCCCAGGCAAATAAGATGTTGAGTTGTCCTCTTCTGTGATATAGTTACACATATTCACCCATCCCCTGTAGACTGTGAACCCTCGCGGGCAGGGTCCTCTCTCCTTCTGTTCTTATGTGTGCCTTGGTTTTTGCTCATGTTTATTGTACTTAGCTATATTTGCCCCTTTTCACATGTAAAGCGCCATGGAATAAATGGGGCTATAAAATGTATAATAATAATAATAATAATAATAATAATAATGGGAAGTCACGCAATCAGCATAATAGAACAGCTGTCCCCCAATTTTCCTAGAATCGTAGATGGCAAATCTACTTAAGGTACCGTCACACTAAGCGACGCTGCAGCGATACCGACAACGATGCCGATCGCTGCAGTGTCGCTGGAGAGCTGTCACACAGACCGCTCTCCAGCGACCAACGATGCCGAGGTCCCCGGGTAACCAGGGTAAACATCGGGTTACTAAGCGCAGTGTCGCGCTTAGTAACCCGATGTTTACCCTGGTTACCGTTGTAAATGTAAAAAAACAAACACTACATACTTACATTCCGGTGTCTGGTCACGTCTCTCGCCTTCAGCTTCCCGCACTGACTGAGCGCCGGCCGGAAAGCACAGCGGTGACGTCACCACTGCACAGTGTGCTTTACGGTCGGCCGGCGCTCAGTCAGTGCGGGAAGCTGAAGGCAAGGGACGTGACCAGACACCGGAATGTAAGTATGTAGTGTTTGTTTTTTTTTACATTTACAATGGTAACCAGGGTAAACATCGGGTTACTAAGCGCAGCCCTGCGCTTAGTAACCCAATATTTACCCTGGTTACCAGTGAAAACATCGCTGGATCGGGGTCACACACGCCGATTCAGCGATGTCAGTGGGAGATCAGCGACAAAATAAAGTTCTTTCCCCAGCGACCAACGATCTCCCAGCAGGGGCCTGATCGTTGGTCGCTGTCACACATAACGATTTCGTTAACTATATCGTTGCTACGTCACAAAAAGCAACGATATCGTTAACAATATAGTTATGTGTGACGGTACCTTTAGTTTTGCTGAATTTCGCTTGACTGTGACCCCCTCCCCAAGTGCAATCCAATTCCAATAGTGATGATTAACTCCGTTCTTTGAGATAAGAAATTAAATAACCTTTACCCGAAGGTTCATGTGAGTCCATGACAAATGTTACTTGACACAAAATTAACTTTTTTTCCTGAAACTCACAATGAGAATGCACTTTTTCTGTGTCATTGTATCACACTGCCGATAGAAGAACTTTCCCTCTAGATCATGTGGCTCGCGGACCCATGAATTGTGGCTCGCGGCTGTCTGTCAGCTTGGTGCATTAGCTCCAGTTCTAGCAAATAGGTATGAAGAGCACATCTGAACTTTGTGAGCAGCCCTGCACAGAAGAGCAGATCTGGATGCACATATACTGGTCTTAGGGGTTTTGAGATGATTTAAGTATGGTATGCTGGAGACAAGATGATACCACCTGTCAGAGGAGATGTTTGAAGCTGGATGTGACAGTGTCTTGGGAGTGCTTTATAGGAGAATACTGAACGGGGGGGTATTGTGGGAACCCCTGGATCTTAGTATATTGCTTTGGCGTGACTTCTGTGGAAAAGCTTTGGTTAACCATTATGCCTGTAATGGGGGCTTTGGTTGCCACTATTGTGAGGGTGACGGGAGCTGAATGTGGCTCGCGACCCTCTCTCAAGGTTGGATGTGACTCCCGACCCTCTCTCAGAGCTGAATGTGGCTCTCAAGGTCAGAAACGTTGGGGACCTCTGCTCTAGATAATGATGACCTTCCAGATTTACTGGATGGAAAAATCCATATTGATCAATTTATGTTACAAGTCAGCAATCATAACATAATTCTCCAAGGTTTATAGATATTTCTTTAAAGGGAATCTGTCAGCAGGATTTCACCTCCAAACTATTTATATGTGCATGTACAGTGGCATGTAAAAGTTTGGGCACCTCTGGTCAAAATTACTATTACTGTGAACAGTTAAGCAAGTTGAAGATGAAATGATCTCTAAAAGACCTAACTTTAAAGATGACACATTATATATATATATATATATATATATATATATATATATATATATATATATATGTGTGTATATGTGTATGTATATATATATATATATATATATATATATTATAAATATATATATATATATATGTTTGAGCACCCTTGGAGGTTTGTGTGCTCAGATAACGTTGACCAAGGTTTCAGACCTTAATTGGCCTGTTAGGGTTATGGCTTTTTCCCTATCATCGTTAGGAAAGGCCAGGTGATACAAATTTCCCAGCTTTATAAAAACCCGCCTCCTCTAACATTGTGCCAAAAACAGCAGCCATGGGTTCTTCTAAGGAACTGCACTCTGAAAATGAACATGGTGGGGGCCCACAAAGCAGGAGAAGGCTATAAGAAGATAGCAAAGTGTTTTCAAGTTAACCTTACCTCAGTTTGAAATGTAATTAATGTAATTAAGAAATGGCACTTAACAGGAACAGTAACATAGTAACATAGTTAGTAAGGCCGAAAAAATACATTTGTCCATCCAGTTCAGCCTATATTTCATCATAATAAATCCCCAGATCTACGTCCTTCTACAGAACCTAATAATTGTATGATACAATATTGTTCTGCTCCAGGAAGACATCCAGGCCTCTCTTGAACCCCTCGACTGAGTTCGCCATCACCACCTCCTCAGGCAAGCAATTCCAGATTCTCACTGCCCTAACAGTAAAGAATCCTCTTCTATGTTGGTGGAAAAACCTTCTCTCTTCCAGACGCAAAGAATGCCCCCCTGTGCCCGTCACCTTCCTTGGTATAAACAGATCCTCAGCGAGATATTTGTATTGTCCCCTTATATACTTATACAGTGAAGGTCAAGATAAGGTCTGGAAGACCCAGCAAAATTTCAGTGTGAGCTACTCCTAGGATTGCTAAAGAGGCAAATAAGAGTCCCCGCTTGACTGTAAAACATGTTAAGAAAGATTTAGCAGACTTTGGATTTGTGGTACATTGTTCTACTGTTCAGATACACCTGCATAAATATGGCCTTCTGTTATGAACTGGTGGTTTAGGAGCAACATGGGACGAGCTCTGAAGGAGGTGGTACCTGTACTGACCGCAGTCCCTAAGCTCAACACAACACTAGAAGTAGCCGTGGGATGCTCCTAACACTCCCTAGGCAACTCGTCACAGCCTGAGAATTAACTACCCCTAAAGATAGAAACAGGAAAACTATCTTGCCTCAGAGAAAATCCCCAAAGGATAGATAGCCCCCCACAAGTAATGACTGTGAGTGGAGAGGGAAAAGACATACACAGAATGAAACCAGGATGTAGCACAGGAGGCCAGTCTAGCTAGATAGATAGGACAGGATAGAATACTGTGCGGTCAGTATTAAAAACTACAAAAATCCACACAGAGTTTACAAAAATCTCCACACCTGACTAAAGGTGTGGAGGGTAAATCTGCTTCCCAGAGCTTCCAGCTTAACTGAATTAATCCATACTGACAAGCTGGACAAAACATAGAATGCACAGAACGAATAAGTCCACAACATGTGGACAGAAAAGAGCAAAGCAAGGACTTAACTTTGCTGAACTGGTCAGGATATCAGGGAAATCCAAGCAAAGATGTGAATCAAACCAGGAACCATTGACAAGTGGGACTGGCTGAAGGAAGAGCCAGGCATAAATAGCCAAGCAGAAAGATAATCAGTGGAAGCAGCTGCAGACTTCTAAATCCAAGGAGCCGCCATTCCACTTAAAACCACCGGAGGGAGCCCAAGAGCAGAACTCACAAAAGTGCCACTTACAACCACCGGAGGAAGCCCAAGAGCGGAATTCACAACAGCCTTCATGGAAGAGTCATCAGAAGAAAACCTCTCCTGCGTCCACTCCTCAGCATAAAATTCAGCATTAGAAGTATGCAAAAGAACATCTAAACAAGCCTGATGCATTTAGGAAACTAGACCTGTGGATCACTGAGGTCAAAATAGAACTCTTTAGCAACAATGATCAATGGTATCTGTGCAGAAAAAAGGGCACAGAATTTCAAGAAAAGAACATCTCAACAACCATTAAGCATGGGGGAGGACCAATCATGCTTTGAGGTTTTGTTGCAGCCAGTGGCACGGGCAATATTTCACGGGTAGAGGAAAGCGTGGATTCATTGAAATTTCAACAAATTCTTGTTGCAAACATAACACCATCTGTATAAAAGCTGAAGTTGAAAAGAGGATGGCTTCTACAAATAGATAATGATCTTAAACACACATCAAAATCCACAATAGATGACCTCAAAAGGCACAAGTTGAAGGTTTTACAGTGGCCCTCACAGTCCCCTGATCTCAACATCATTGAAAATCTCTGGCTAGACCTCAAAAGAGCAGTGCATGCAAGATGACACAGGAATCTCACAGAACTGGAAGAATTTTCAAAGGAAGGATGGATGAAAATCCCTAAAACAAGAATTGAAAGATTTGGCTGGCTACAAAAAGTGTTTATATATATATATATACAGTACAGACCAAAAGTTTGGACACACCTCATTTAAAGATTTTTCTGTATTTTCATGACTATGAAAATTGTAAATTCACATTGAAGGCATCAAAACTATGAATTAACACATGTGGAATTATATACTTAACAAAAAAGTGTGAAACAACTGAAAATATGTCTTATATTCTAGGTTCTTCAAAGTAGCCACCTTTTCCTTTGATGACTGCTTTGCACACTCTTGGCATTCTCTTGATGAGCTTCAAGAGGTAGTCACCGGGAATGGTTTTCACTTCACAGGTGTGCCCTGTCAGGTTTAATAAGTGCATAATAACTGCATCACCAATGAGATGGACATAGCGCTCCTGGACTTCCGCGAACACGGCCCAAACCAGGCTTATTTTTCTCCTGGGCATATCATGTACCTTTACTTAAAGAGAGGTTTTGACAAAGACCACCTTTGGTCGAAACGTTAACCTAAATTCATTGTCCATCAATTCCTTCATATACTATTGAGCACCTGGTGATGACTGTACGCACAAATAAAATAATATTTTTTGCATAAACCTTCAAGCTTTTTTTTGTGTGCGGCTGTTTTTCCATAAACATTGTGACTGTTTGTTCAGCCTGCACCTCTCGCTCCAAGATACAGTGTGCACCACATTTCTTTGGACTGGAAGGTTTAATAAGTGGGATTTCTTGCCTTATAAATGGGGTTGGGACCATCAGTTGTGTTGTGCAGAAGTCTGGTGGATACACAGCTGATAGTCCTACTGAATAGACTGTTAGAATTTGTATTATGGCAAGAAAAAAGCAGTTAAGTAAAGAAAAATGAGTGGCCATCATTACTTTAAGAAATGAAGATCAGTCAATCCAAAAAATTGGGAAAACTTTGAAAGTGTCCCCAAGTGCAGTGGCAAAAACCATCAAGCGCTACAAAGAAACTGGCTCACATGAGGACCGCCCCAGGAAAGGAAGACCAAGAGTCACCTCTGCTTCTGAGGATAAGTTTATCCGAGTCACCAGCCTCAGAAATCGCAGGTTAACAGCAGGTCAGATTAGAGACCAGGTCAATGCCACACAGAGTTCTAGCAGCAGACACATCTCTACAACAACTGTTAAGAGGAGACTTTGTGCAGCAGGCCTTCATGGTAAAATAGCTGCTAGGAAACCACTGCTAAGGACAGGCAACAAGCAGGAGAGACTTGTTTGGGCTAAAGAACACAAGGAAAGGACATTAGACCAGTAGAAATCTGTGCTTTGGTCTGATGAGTCCAAATTTGAGATCTTTGGTTCCCAACACCGTGTCTTTGTGCAACGCAGAAAAGGTGAACGGATGGACTCTATATGCCTGGTTCCCACCGTGAAGCATGGAGGAGGAGGTGTGATGGTGTGGGGGTGCTTTGCTGGTGACAATGTTGAGGATTTATTCAAAATTGAAGGCATACTGAACCAGCTTGGCTACCACAGCATCTTGCAGCAGCATGCTATTCCATTCGGTTTGCGTTTAGTTGGACCATCATTTATTTTTCAACAGGACAATGACACCAAACACACCTCCAGGCTGTGTAAGGGCTATTTGACCAAGAAGGAGAGTGATGGGGTGCTACACCAGATGACTTGGCCTCTACAGTCACTAGACCTGAACCCAATCGAGATGGTTTGGGGTGAGCTGGACCGCAGAGTGAAGGCAAAAGGGCCAACAAGTGCTAAGCATCTCTGGGAACTCCTTCAAGATTGTTGGAAGACCATTCCCGGTGACTACCTCTTGAAGCTCATCAAGAGAATGCCAAGAGTGTGCAAAGCAGTCATCAAAGCAAAAGGTGGCTACTTTGCAGAACCTAGAATAGAAGACATATTTTCAGTTGTTTCACACTTTTTTGTTAAGTATATAATTATACATGTGTTAATTCATAGTTTTGATGCCTTCAGTGTGAATGTACAATTTTCATAGTCATGAAAATACAGAAAAATCTTTAAATGAGAAGGTGTGTCCAAACTTTTGGTCTGTACTGTATATGTATGTATATATATATATATATATATATATATATATATATATATATATATATAATGTATATAAATTTATATTATTAAATATATGAACGCTACGCCGTTTAGCAATCAGGTTAATCTTTTTTTTATTGATAGATGGGCGATTCTGAATGCGGCGATACCAAATATGTGTATGTTTGATTTTATTTTTGTTTTATTTTGAATGGGGTGAAAAGGGGGTGATTTGAACTTTTATATTATTTAATTTTTTTAAACATTTTTTTTACTTGAAACCTGCAGTGATCCTCAGTCTACTGAACCGCCGCATGACCAGCTCTACCCTCTCCTAGTTTATCCTCACCCATCCCCTGAAGACTGTGAGCCCTCGCAGGCAGGGTTCTCTCTCCTTTTGTACTTATGTGTCCCTTGTATTGCTCATGTTTATTGTGCTTGTATTTGTATGACTTTTTTCACATGTAAAGCGCCATGGAATAAATGGCGCTATAAAAATTATTACTAATAATAATAATACTTTTGGCATGCTTTAAGAGTCTCCATAGGAGACTAGGAGCTGCCATAGCCCGATCGACTCTGCTACATAGAGGCAATGGCCAGATTGCCTCTATGTAGTAGAATTGCTGACTTGTTATGAGCGCCGACCACTAGGTGGCGCTCACAGCAAGCCGGCACTGACAACCATAGAGGTCTCCACGAGCTGTCCCGGGAAAGATGTGGGCTCACCGCCAGAGCCCACATCAAAGGGAGGGATATCAACATCTGCGTACTATTACGCCCGATGTCAGTAAGGGCTTAAGGTACCATCACACATAACGATTTCGTTAACGATATCGTTGCTTTTTGTGACGTAGCAACGATATCGTTAACAAAATCGTTATGCGTGACAGCGACCAACGATCAGGCCCCTGCTGGGAGATCGTTGGTCGCTGGGGAATGATCAGGACTTTATTTCGTTGCTGGATCACCTGCTGACATCGCTGAATCGGCATGTATGATGCCGATTCAGCGATGTCTTCACTGGTAACCAGGGTAAACATCGGGTTACTAAGCGCAGGGCCGCGCTTAGTAACCCGATGTTTACCCTGGTTACCATTGTAAAAGTAAAATAAAAACACTACATACTTACATTCCTGTCACGTTCCCTCAGCGTCAGTTTCCCTGCGTCCCCCAGTGTCAGCGCCGGCCGGCCGTAAAGCAGAGCACAGTGGTGACGTCACCGCTCTGCTTTCCGGCCAGCACTTACACAATGCAGGGAAGCTGACGCTGGGGGACGCGACAGGAATGTAAGTATGTAGTGGTTTTTTTTTTTTACTTTTACAATGGTAACCAGGGTAAACATCAGGTTACTAAGTGCGGCCCTGCGCTTAGTAACCCAATGTTTACCTTGGTTACCCGGGGACTTCGGCATCGTTGGTCGCTGGAGAGCTGTCTGTGTGACAGCTCTCCAGCGACCACACAATGACTTACCAACGATCACGGCCAGGTCGTATCGCTGGTCGTGATCATTGGTAAATCGTTAAGTGTAACGGTACATTTAGGTGCCTCTTCACAGCCTAACAGACTATTGAGTTTGGAAGCTGTATCAGTAAATTCCTTCAAGGATAACCACACAATTGGACATTACAACCTATTGTTCCTTTACTTTATAAAACCTAAGATAGAAACAAAATTAGGAAAAACCCTGCTGTAAGTAAGTAAAATGTAATAGTACATATAAATAACATGGGTACTTAGTAAACACTGTATTTCATTCTGAAAAGCGTAAAAACCATTCTACCACAGCAAGGTGTACCGGTACCATACTGTCTCTAATATTAAAAACTTGCCATGTGAATAAGGGCAGAGCTGGATCGGAGCCCGACTGTGGACACTGTTATGTAGGCAATCCAGTGACACAGTGTGCCAGCAATCAGAGCACATACAGTGATCTGACAATAACCCAAAAACAATAGAATGAGCTCTGAGACGTGGAATCTCTGTAGACCGCAATACCTGAACCTAACCTAAACACAACTAAAGGCAGCTGTGGATTGCGCCTAACACTACCTATGCAACTCGGCACAGCCTGAGGAGCTGACTAGCCTGAAGATAGAAAAACAAGCCTGACTTGCCTCAGAGAAATACCCCAAAGGAAAAGGCAGCCCCCCACATATAATGACTGTTAGCAAGATGAAAAGACAAACGTAGGGATGAAATAGATTCAGCAAAGTGAGGCCCGATATTCTAGATAGAGCGAGGATAGCAAAGAGAACTTTGCAGTCTACAAAAAACCCTAAAGCAAAAAACCACGCAAAGGGGGCAAAAAGACCCACCGTGCCGAACTAACGGTACGGCGGTACACCCTTTGCGTCTCAGAGCTTCCAGCAAAACGAAATGACAAGCTGGAAAATAAAGTAGCAACAAAAGCAAAAAGCACTTATCTAAGCAGAGCAGCAGGCCACAGGAAAGATCCAGAAGCTCAGATCCAACACTGGAACATTGACAAGGAGCAAGGAAGACAGAATCAGGTGGAGTTAAATAACAAAGCAGCCAACGAGCTCACCAGAACACCTGAGAGAGGAAGCTCAGAAGCTGCAGTACCACTTGTGACCACAGGAGTGAATTCAGCCACAGAATTCACAACAGTACCCCCCCCTTGAGGAGGGGTCACCGAACCCTCACCAGAGGCCCCAGGCCGACCAGGATGAGCCACATGAAAGGCACGAACAAGATCTGGAGCATGGACATAGAGGCAAAAACCCAGGAATTATCTTCCTGAGCATAACCCTTCCATTTAACCAGATACTGGAGTTTCCGTCTAGAAACACGAGAATCCAAAATTTTCTCCACAATATACTCCAATTCCCCCTCCACCAAAACCGGGGCAGGAGGCTCAACAGATGGAACCATAGGTGCCACGTATCTCCGCAACAACGACCTATGGAATACATTATGTATGGAAAAGGAGTCTGGGAGGGTCAGACGAAAAGACACAGGATTGAGAATCTCAGAAATCCTATACGGACCAATAAAACGAGGTTTAAATTTAGGAGAGGAAACCTTCATAGGAATATGACGAGAAGATAACCAAACCAGATCCCCAACACGAAGTCGGGGACCCACACGGCGTCTGCGATTAGCGAAAAGTTGAGCCTTCTCCTGGGACAAGGTCAAATTGTCCACTACCTGAGTCCAGATCTGCTGCAACCTGTCCACCACAGAATCCACACCAGGACAGTCCGAAGACTCAACCTGTCCTGAAGAGAAACGAGGATGGAACCCAGAATTGCAGAAAAATGGAGAGACCAAGGTAGCCGAGCTGGCCCGATTATTAAGGGCGAACTCAGCCAACGGCAAAAAGGACACCCAATCATCCTGGTCTGCAGAAACAAAACATCTCAGATATGTTTCCAAGGTCTGATTGGTTCGTTCGGTCTGGCCATTAGTCTGAGGATGGAAAGCCGAGGAAAAAGATAGGTCAATGCCCATCCTACCACAAAAGGCTCGCCAAAACCTTGAAACAAACTGGGAACCTCTGTCAGAAACAATATTCTCAGGAATGCCATGCAAACGAACCACATGCTGGAAGAACAGAGGCACCAAATCAGAGGAGGAAGGCAATTTAACCAAGGGCACCAGATGGACCATTTTAGAAAAGCGATCACAGACCACCCAAATGACTGACATCTTTTGAGAAACGGGAAGGTCAGAAATGAAATCCATCGAAATATGTGTCCAAGGCCTCTTTGGGACCGGCAAGGGCAAAAGCAACCCACTGGCACGTGAACAGCAGGGCTTAGCCCTAGCACAAATCCCACAGGACTGCACAAAAGTACGTACATCCCGTGACAGAGATGGCCACCAGAAGGATCTAGCCACTAACTCTCTGGTACCAAAGATTCCAGGATGACCAGCCAACACCGAACAATGAAGTTCAGAGATAACTTTACTAGTCCACCTATCAGGGACGAACAGTTTCTCCGCCGGACAACGATCAGGTTTATTCGCCTGAAATTTTTGCAACACTCGCCGCAAATCAGGGGAGATGGCAGACACAATGACTCCTTCCTTGAGGATACTCGCCGGCTCAGATGAACCCGGAGAGTCGGGCACAAAACTCCTAGACAGAGCATCCGCCTTCACACTTTTAGAGCCCGGAAGGTACGAAATCACAAAATCGAAGCGGGCAAAAAATAACGACCAACGGGCCTGTCTAGGATTCAAGTGCTTGGCAGACTCGAGATAAGTAAGGTTCTTATGATCAGTCAATACCACCACGCGATGCTTAGCTCCTTCAAGCCAATGACGCCATTCCTCGAATGCCCACTTCATGGCCAGCAACTCTCGGTTGCCCACATCATAATTACGCTCAGCAGCCAAAAACTTCCTGGAAAAGAAAGCACATGGTTTCAGCACTAAGCAACCAGAACCTCTCTGTGACAAAACAGCCCCTGCTCCAATCTCAGAAGCATCAACCTCGACCTGGAACAGAAGAGAAACATCTGGTTGACACAACACAGGGGCAGAACAAAAACGATGCTTCAACTCCTGAAAAGCTTCCACAGCAGCAGAAGACCAATTAACCAAATCAGCACCCTTCTTGGTCAAATCGGTCAATGGTTTGGCAATGCTAGAAAAATTACAGATGAAGCGACGATAAAAATTAGCAAAGCCCAGGAATTTTTGCAGACTTTTCAGAGATGTCGGCTGAGTCCAATCCTGGATGGCTTGGACCTTAACCGGATCCATCTCGATAGTAGAAGGGGAAAAGATGAACCCCAAAAATGAAACTTTCTGCACACCGAAGAGACACTTTGATCCCTTCACAAACAAAGAATTAGCACGCAGGACCTGGAAAACCATTCTGACCTGCTTCACATGAGAGTCCCAATCATTTGAGAAGATCAAAATGTCATCCAAGTAAACAATCAGGAATTTATTCAGATACTCACGGAAGATGTCATGCATAAAAGACTGAAACACAGATGGAGCATTGGCAAGTCCGAACGGCATCACTAGATACTCAAAATGACCCTCAGGCGTATTAAATGCAGTTTTCCATTCATCTCCTTGCCTGATTCTCACCAGATTATACGCACCACGAAGATCTATCTTAGTGAACCAACTAGCCCCCTTAATCCGAGCAAACAAGTCAGATAACAATGGCAAGGGATACTGAAATTTCACAGTGATCTTATTAAGAAGGCGGTAATCAATACACGGTCTCAGTGAACCATCCTTCTTGGCTACAAAAAAGAACCCTGCTCCCAGTGGTGATGACGATGGGCGAATATGTCCCTTCTCCAGGGATTCCTTCACATAACTGCGCATAGCGGCGTGTTCAGGCACGGATAAATTAAATAATCGACCTTTAGGGAATTTACTACCAGGAATCAAATTGATAGCACAATCACAATCCCTATGCGGAGGTAGGGCATCGGACTTGGGCTCTTCAAATACATCCTGATAATCAGACAAGAACTCTGGGACCTCAGAAGGAGTGGATGACGAAATAGACAAAAATGGAACATCACCATGTACCCCCTGACAACCCCAGCTGGATACCGACATAGAGTTCCAATCCAATACTGGATTATGGGTTTGCAGCCATGGCAACCCCAACACGACCACATCATGCAGATTATGTAGCACCAGAAAGCGAATAACTTCCTGATGTGCAGGAGCCATGCACATGGTCAGCTGGGTCCAGTACTGAGGTTTATTCTTGGCCAAAGGTGTAGCATCAATTCCTCTCAACGGAATAGGACACCGCAAAGGCTCCAAGAAAAACCCACAACGTTTAGCATAATCCAAATCCATCAGATTCAGGGCAGCGCCTGAATCCACAAACGCCATGACAGAATACGATGACAAAGAGCATATCAAGGTAATGGACAGAAGGAATTTGGATTGTACAGTACCAATGACGGCAGACCTATCGAACCGCTTAGTGCGCTTAGGACAATCAGAAATAGCATGAGTGGAATCACCACAGTAGAAACACAGACCATTCAGACGTCTGTGTTCTTGCCGTTCAACTCTGGTCATAGTCCTATCGCACTGCATAGGCTCAGGTTTAATCTTAGACAATACCGCCAAATGGTGCACAGATTTACGCTCGCGCAAGCGTCGACCGATCTGAATGGCCAAAGACATAGACTCATTCAAACCAGCAGGCATAGGAAAACCCACCATGACATCCTTAAGAGCCTCAGAGAGACCCTTTCTGAACAAAGCTGCCAGCGCAGATTCATTCCACAGAGTGAGTACTGACCACTTCCTAAATTTCTGACAATATACTTCTATATCATCCTGACC
This sequence comes from Ranitomeya imitator, assembly GCF_032444005.1. Taxonomy (NCBI): domain Eukaryota; kingdom Metazoa; phylum Chordata; class Amphibia; order Anura; family Dendrobatidae; genus Ranitomeya; species Ranitomeya imitator. The sequence goes on from NC_091288.1 coordinate 59,247,358, forward strand.
CTGGCACAAAGCCAGCAAATTTTTCTCAGCCTGATCCACTGAATTAGGCTCATCGTAAAGTAATCCGAGCGCCAGGAAAAACGTATTGACATTACTCAACGCAGGGTCTCCTGGCGCAAGAGAAAATGCCCAGTCCTGAGGGTCGCCGCGCAAAAAAGAAATAATAATCAAAACCTGTTGAATAGGATTACCAGAAGAATGAGGTTTCAAGGCCAGAAATAGCTTACAATTATTTTTGAAATTAAAAAACTTAGTTCTATCACCAAAAAACAAATCAGGAATAGGAATTCTTGGTTCTAACATAGATTTCTGATCAATAGTATCTTGAATCCTTTGTACATGTGTAACGAGATTATCCATTGAAGAGCACAGACCCTGAATATCCATGTCCACACCTGTGTCCTGAAACACCCAAATGTCTAGGGGAAAAAAAAGACTGAACACAGAGCTGAGAAAAAAAAATGATGTCAGAACTTCTTTTTTCCTTCTATTGAGAATCATTAGGTTGGCTCCTTGTACTGTTATGTAGGCAATCCAGTGACACAGTGTGCCAGCAATCAGAGCACATACAGTGATCTGACAATAACCCAAAAACAATAGAACGAGCTCTGAGACGTGGAATCTCTGTAGACCGCAATACCTGAACCTAACCTAAACACAACTAAAGGCAGCTGTGGATTGCGCCTAACACTACCTATGCAACTCGGCACAGCCTGAGGAGCTGACTAGCCTGAAGATAGAAAAACAAGCCTGACTTGCCTTAGAGAAATACCCCAAAGGAAAAGGCAGCCCCCCACATTTAATGACTGTTAGCAAGATGAAAAGACAAACGTAGGGATGAAATAGATTCAGCAAAGTGAGGCCCGATATTCTAGATAGAGCGAGGATAGCAAAGAGAACTTTGCAGTCTACAAAAAACCCTAAAGCAAAAAACCACGCAAAGGGGGCAAAAAGACCCACCGTGCCGAACTAACGGCATGGCGGTACACCCTTTGCGTCTCAGAGCTTCCAGCAAAACGAAATGACAAGCTGGAAAATAAAGTAGCAACAAAAGCAAAAAGCACTTATCTAAGCAGAGCAGCAGGCCACAGGAAAGATCCAGAAGCTCAGATCCAACACTGGAACATTGACAAGGAGCAAGGAAGACAGAATCAGGTGGAGTTAAATAACAAAGCAGCCAACGAGCTCACCAGAACACCTGAGAGAGGAAGCTCAGAAGCTGCAGTACCACTTGTGACCACAGGAGTGAATTCAGCCACAGAATTCACAACAGGACACCCAGCAATGGGAAGCTACAGTATATAAATGCATTGCCCAGCTCAAAAAGAGGGAGACCATGCCCTTGTGTGCACTGAGAACAAGATCCAAAAGCAAAACCAAAAAATGAGCCAGAGTCAGGGCCGCCATCAGGGCATGACAGCCGTGACTGGCGTATGGGGCCCGGTGAGCAGAGGGGGCCCGCATCGGGCCCCGTCTCATCTGGTCACCGGGCCCCCCCTGCAGGCTCTGCGGCAGCGGCACACTATTGACGTGCGGGCCCGCGCCCGCACGTCAATAGTTAACAGCCGCCAGCTAGTCTGAGGCTGGCGGCTGAATAGGGCCGAAGTGCGCACTCGCCGCCACCGGCGTCTGACGTCATTGTCAGCCGCCGGGTCCGGCGGCGAGTGCGTCTGTGTGGAGCCTGGAGAGGGAGCTTCACCCGGCGCTGGAGCTTGGCCAGGTAAGAAGTTGTGTTTTTTTTTTTCTTTGAGAGCTGCTGCGATCCAGGGGGGCCCGGGGGGCAGGATGATGGACACACAGGGGCAGAAATGCTGGACACAGTGGGGCAGAATGGTGGACACAGTGGGGCAGAATGCTGGACACAGTGGGGCAGAATGGTGGACACAGTGGGGCAGAATGGTGGACACACAGGGGCAGGCTGATGGACACACAGGGGCAGAAATGCTGGACACACAGGGGCAGAATGGTGGACACACAGGGGCAGAAATGCTGGACACAGTGGGGCAGAATGGTGGACACAGTGGGGCAGAATGGTGGACACACAGGGGCAGGATGATGGACACACAGGGGCAGAAATGCTGGACACACAGGGGCAGAATGGTGGACACACAGGGGCAGAAATGCTGGACACACAGGGGCAGAATGGTGGACACACAGGGGCAGAAATGCTGGACACAGTGGGGCAGAATGGTGGACACAGTGGGGCAGAATGGTGGACACACAGGGGCAGAAATGCTGGACACAGTGGGGCAGAATGGTGGACACACAGGGGCAGAATGGTGGACACACAGGGGCAGAATGTTGGACACAGTGGGGCAGAATGCTGGACACACAGGGGCAGAAATGCTGGACACAGTGGGGCAGAAATGCTGGACACAGTGGGGCAGAATGGTGGACACACAGGGGCAGAATGGTGGACACACAGGGGCAGAATGGTGGACACAGTGGGGCAGAATGCTGGACACACAGGGGCAGAAATGCCGGACACAGTGGGGCAGAATGGTGGACACAGTGGGGCAGAATGCTGGACACAGTGGGACAGAAATGCTGGACACAGTGGGACAGAATGGTGGACACACAGGGGCAGAATGGTGGACACAGTGGGGCAGAATGCTGGACACAGTGACACAGGGGCAGAAATGCCGGACACAGTGGGGCAGAATGGTGGACACAGTGGGGCAGAATGCTGGACACAGTGGGGCAGAAATGCTGGACACAGTGGGGCAGAAATGCTGGACACACAGGGGCAGAAATGCCGGACACAGTGGGGCAGAATGGTGGACACAGTGGGGCAGAATGCTGGACACAGTGGGGCAGAAATGCTGGACACAGTGGGGCAGAAATGCTGGACACAGTGGGACAGAATGGTGGACACACAGGGGCAGAATGGTGGACACAGTGGGGCAGAATGCTGGACACAGTGACACAGGGGCAGAAATGCCGGACACAGTGGGGCAGAATGGTGGACACAGTGGGGCAGAATGCTGGACACAGTGGGGCAGAAATGTGGACACACAGGGGCAGAAATGCTGGACACAGTGGGGCAGAAATGCTGGACACAGTGGGACAGAAATGCTGGACACAGTGGGGCAGAAATGCTGGACACAGTGGGGCAGAAATGCTGGACACAGTGGGGCAGAAATGCTGGACACAGTGGGGCAGAAATGCTGGACACAGTGGGGCAGAATGGTGGACACACAGGGGCAGAATGGTGGACACACAGGGGCAGAATGGTGGACACAGTGGGGCAGAATGCTGGACACACAGGGGCAGAAATGCTGGACACAGTGGGGCAGAATGCTGGACACAGTGGGGCAGAAATGCTGGACACAGTGGGGCAGAAATGCTGGACACACAGGGGCAGAAATGCCGGACACAGTGGGGCAGAATGGTGGACACAGTGGGGCAGAATACTGGACACAGTGGGGCAGAAATGCTGGACACAGTGGGGCAGAAATGCTGGACACAGTGGGACAGAATGGTGGACACACAGGGGCAGAATGGTGGACACAGTGGGGCAGAATGCTGGACACAGTGACACAGGGGCAGAAATGCCGGACACAGTGGGGCAGAATGGTGGACACAGTGGGGCAGAATGGTGGACACACAGGGGCAGAAAAGCTGGACACAGTGGGACAGAATGGTGGACACACAGGGGCAGAATGGTGGACACACAGGGGCAGAATGGTGGACACAGTGGGGCAGAATGCTGGACACACAGGGGCAGAAATGCTGGACACAGTGGGGCAGAAATGCTGGACACAGTGGGGCAGAATGGTGGACACACAGGGGCAGAATGGTGGACACACAGGGGCAGAATGGTGGACACAGTGGGGCAGAATGCTGGACACACAGGGGCAGAAATGCCGGACACAGTGGGGCAGAATGGTGGACACAGTGGGGCAGAATGCTGGACACAGTGGGACAGAAATGCTGGACACAGTGGGGCAGAAATGCTGGACACAGTGGGACAGAATGGTGGACACACAGGGGCAGAATGGTGGACACAGTGGGGCAGAATGCTGGACACAGTGACACAGGGGCAGAAATGCCGGACACAGTGGGGCAGAATGGTGGACACAGTGGGGCAGAATGCTGGACACAGTGGGGCAGAAATGCTGGACACAGTGGGGCAGAAATGCTGGACACACAGGGGCAGAAATGCCGGACACAGTGGGGCAGAATGGTGGACACAGTGGGGCAGAATGCTGGACACAGTGGGGCAGAAATGCTGGACACAGTGGGGCAGAAATGCTGGACACAGTGGGACAGAATGGTGGACACACAGGGGCAGAATGGTGGACACAGTGGGGCAGAATGCTGGACACAGTGACACAGGGGCAGAAATGCCGGACACAGTGGGGCAGAATGGTGGACACAGTGGGGCAGAATGCTGGACACAGTGGGGCAGAAATGTGGACACACAGGGGCAGAAATGCTGGACACAGTGGGGCAGAAATGCTGGACACAGTGGGACAGAAATGCTGGACACAGTGGGGCAGAAATGCTGGACACAGTGGGGCAGAAATGCTGGACACAGTGGGGCAGAAATGCTGGACACAGTGGGGCAGAAATGCTGGACACAGTGGGGCAGAATGGTGGACACACAGGGGCAGAATGGTGGACACACAGGGGCAGAATGGTGGACACAGTGGGGCAGAATGCTGGACACACAGGGGCAGAAATGCCGGACACAGTGGGGCAGAATGCTGGACACAGTGGGGCAGAAATGCTGGACACAGTGGGGCAGAAATGCTGGACACACAGGGGCAGAAATGCCGGACACAGTGGGGCAGAATGGTGGACACAGTGGGGCAGAATGCTGGACACAGTGGGGCAGAAATGCTGGACACAGTGGGGCAGAAATGCTGGACACAGTGGGACAGAATGGTGGACACACAGGGGCAGAATGGTGGACACAGTGGGGCAGAATGCTGGACACAGTGACACAGGGGCAGAAATGCCGGGCACAGTGGGGCAGAATGGTGGACACAGTGGGGCAGAATGCTGGACACAGTGGGGCAGAAATGTGGACACACAGGGGCAGAAATGCTGGACACAGTGGGGCAGAAATGCTGGACACAGTGGGGCAGAAATGCTGGACACAGTGGGGCAGAAATGCTGGACACAGTGGGGCAGAAATGCTGGACACAGTGGGGCAGAATGGTGGACACACAGGGGCAGAATGGTGGACACACAGGGGCAGAATGGTGGACACAGTGGGGCAGAATGCTGGACACACAGGGGCAGAAATGCCGGACACAGTGGGGCAGAATGGTGGACACAGTGGGGCAGAATGCTGGACACAGTGGGACAGAAATGCTGGACACAGTGAGGCAGAAATGCTGGACACAGTGGGACAGAATGGTGGACACACAGGGGCAGAATGGTGGACACAGTGGGGCAGAATGCTGGACACAGTGACACAGGGGCAGAAATGCCGGACACAGTGGGGCAGAATGGTGGACACAGTGGGGCAGAATGCTGGACACAGTGGGGCAGAAATGCTGGACACAGTGGGGCAGAAATGCTGGACACACAGGGGCAGAAATGCCGGACACAGTGGGGCAGAATGGTGGACACAGTGGGGCAGAATGCTGGACACAGTGGGGCAGAAATGCTGGACACAGTGGGGCAGAAATGCTGGACACAGTGGGACAGAATGGTGGACACACAGGGGCAGAATGGTGGACACAGTGGGGCAGAATGCTGGACACAGTGACACAGGGGCAGAAATGCCGGACACAGTGGGGCAGAATGGTGGACACAGTGGGGCAGAATGCTGGACACAGTGGGGCAGAAATGTGGACACACAGGGGCAGAAATGCTGGACACAGTGGGGCAGAAATGCTGGACACAGTGGGGCAGAAATGCTGGACACAGTGGGGCAGAAATGCTGGACACAGTGGGGCAGAAATGCTGGACACAGTGGGGCAGAAATGCTGGACACAGTGGGGCAGGATGCTGGACACAATGGGGGCAGGATGCTGGACACAGTGGGGCAGAAATGCTGGACACAGTGGGGCAGAAATGCTGGACACAGGGGCAGAAATGCTGGACACAGTGGGACAGAATGGTGGACACACACAGGGGCAGAAATGCTGGACACACAGTGGGGCAGAATGCTGGACACAGTGGGGCAGAATGCTGGACACACAGGGGCAGAAATGCTGGACACAGGGGCAGAAATGCTGGACACGGGCAGAAATGCTGGACACAGTGGGGCAGAATGCTGGACACACAGTGGGGCAGAATGCTGGACACACAGTGGGGCAGAATGCTGGACACACAGTGGGGCAGAATGCTGGACACACAGTGGGGCAGAATGCTGGACACACAGTGGGGCAGAATGCTGGAGACAGGGGAAGAAATGCTGGACACAGTGACAGGGGCAGAATGCTGGACATTGGGGCAGAATGCTGGACACAGTGGGGCAGAAATGCTGGACACAGTGACAGGGGCAGAATGCTGGACACAGTGACAGGTGCAGAATGCTGGACACAGGGGCAGACTGTGAGACCCAGGGGCAGAATGCGAGACACGGGGCAGAATGGAGATACGGGGCATGATTGGAGACACGGGGCAGGATGAAAGACATGGGGGCATGACTGGAGACAGATGGAGCAGGATTGGAGACAGATGGGGCAGAATGGAGACACAGGGGGCATGATTGGAGACAAGTGTCAGGATTGCAGACATGGGGGCATGGTTGGAGACATAGGGGGCAGAATGGAGACATGGGGCATGATTGGAGACACTGGGGGCAGAATTGGAGACAGATCGTGCAGGATCATGGGGCAGGATGGATATGATGGAGACAGATGGGGCAGGATGGAGAGATCACATGGGGCGATCATATGGGGCAGGATAAGGAGATCATATGGGGCAGAATGGATACTCATGAGGGCAGGATGGGAGAATATCTGGCTGACGCCAGGAATGAGACACACGGGGCCAGGCTGGGTGATATTATTAATACCATAGGGGCTAATTTAGGGATATTATTACTGCAGTGATGTATTTATTTTATTTTTTGAGTATACTGTTTTAAATGGGGGGCGGTCCTGTTACTGTATAGAGTGATACTATGTCGCCTTCTTCATGTGGTGTAATGTAGAAGTTGTGAAAACTTAAGTAATGTGTTCTGCAAGCGGAGCTCGAGATAACTGTGTTATTTCCTGCAGAGAGAAGTCCTGGCTGGATGAAATGATGGCGGTCTGTGCTGGATGAAAGATGAAGGACTTCACCTAGAGACGTCACTGGTGAGTCAGTGTGTTACCTATACACTGACACTATACACTGTATACAGAGCTCCTGTGTATAATTTCACTAGTGATCACTATATTATCTGTACACAGACACTGCATACTAAGTACAGATCTCCTGTGTATAATGGCACTTATGGTGATAGTATGGTGCTTTTTTAAAAATTACTGATCAGAATTGTAGTATTCAGTCACTATGTGGTGGTAATATGTGGTCTGGACATGGTGTTGTGGTATTTGTTCCTTGTATGTGATATTATTCGATCACTGTGGTGGTAATATGTGGTCTGGTCATGGTGTTGTGGTATTTGTTCCTTGTATGTGATATTATTCGATCACTGTGGTGGTAATATGTCATCTGGTCATGGTGTTGTGGTATTTGTTCCTTCTATGTGATATTATTGGGCATTTTAAAAATTGAAAAATAAATAAAAATATACCTAAATTGTATTGCATATTTTAACAAATATTTAATAGGTTACAGCAGAGTAGGGCCCGGCCAAAAGTGTCTACCGTGTTATGGTGGCGGCTTAAAAAATCTTTTGGCCAAAACAAAAGCTGCCTGCTATATGTGTGATCTGGTGATGGGAACTGTTAATGTGTGATTGGTGAGAAGTGGAGTTTTTCCAAGAGAGAGCGGTGGGACTGTGGACAGTTCGAGGGGTGGAGCCTGGAGGCGGGGCTGGGGTGGAGCCTGGGCGGAGTCTCAAGGGGGCCCTGATAATTTTGCCAGTATGGGGCCCCGAAATTTCTAGTGGCAGCCCTGGCCAGAGTATAAGTTGGTATGCATACAACATCGGACTGTGTTTATACTGGCCATTGAACAGAGAACTTAAAACAGAAACAAAATGAGCAAAAACCCTGCTGTAAGTAAATAAAAAGTAATAGTACATATAAATCACATAGGTTGCTCAGTAAATAAACACTGATTTTGATTTAAAAGTGTAAAAGCCATACCACCGCAACAAGGTGTACACAAATCGGTAAATGACCTCAGTGTGAATAAGGCCAGAGCAGGACTGGAGCCCAACTGCGGACACCCAGCCATGGGATACTTTATAAATGCATTGCCCAGCTTATTGCATTTATTTTTTTGTTTTCCTCTTCTTTATAACTTGCCACCATGCACATTTCCTCAGGCACTGCTGTTTCCCTTTAGTTGCATGTTCTATCAGCAATGTATTACCATTGCACTTCCTAGGGGGTGGGATTTTATTGTTGGATTTCATACAAATAAGACAAAAGTGCTGCATGGTAAATAGCATACTGTATTACATGGGGTGTTCTAAATCTGTGTGCAACAATATAGCCACTTGCACAAGGCTCTTCTGGGATTTACTATTGAGTTTATCTTATAAAAAGTTTGCAGGTTTGTGTACATTGTGTGATGACAGTTTTCTGTAGGCCATAAAGGGAATCTGTCACGTCAGATAATGGTATTAACCTCCATATATTGGGTTAAAATGCAGGACAATTGCGTTGGGAAAGTGCCCAGCTGAAGTACTGAAACTCCGGCTCCAGGGAGACAATTAATTTGATGCCTCCCGGGAGCCGCCGGCTTTCAGTCATAGAGGCGGGGCAGCAAGGCTGCAGTCAATGCTCACAGCAGTGTGAGTGATCGCTGTAAGCACGCCCTAGAGCTTCATAGTCAGTGCTGGGTCGTGTGAACAGCCGCCGCTCACAGTGCTGTTAGTATTGGCTATACTCAGCTCCGACCGCGTCTCTATGACTGAAAGCAGGCAGCTCCCCGGAGGAATAAAGTTAATTCACTCATCAGGTGCTGCACTATGAATATGGCAGCCAGAACCTTTCTAACACTATTGACTTGCAGAGTAATCCTATATCTGTAGGGTCCCTGTAATGGAGAAAACCTGCAGTTAGTTTTAAATAAACAAAAAAAAGTTTGTTTGAAAAAAGCAAACTGCACTTAACTCGCCCTTTTCGAGTCTGATGTTGATTCGCCTGCTTCTGTTGTCTATTATTGCCTGCAGTGCTATTGTCGTGTCGATAGCGCTGCAGCCAATGATTGACCTCAGTGGCTCACGGATTGGCTGCAGTGCTGTTGATGTGATATCAGCACTGCAGACAATAACAGGCAGCAGTGGACACTTAGTAGTGTAAAAGTGGAATTTGTTTTTCTAACAAACTGCAGCCGGGTAACGGGTTTGCGGAAAGGGGAAAGTCTCTTTTTAATATTGGTTAGGTGAGAACAGTCTTACTATAGCATTAGCTGAAAAGGAAGTGTTTGCAATATAAAAAAGACGAGGGACATAATTCAAGTCAGTTCTTATCCTAGGTGGAGTTAGTTTTTGTTACATGTTCTCTGTATTGCCCGCAGCTACAGAATTACTTCACTTCTGGAATGTTTTAGCAGTAACGCTGCCAAAATCCACTTTCTTTGGAATTTTCAACATTCTCCCCTCCTAGCAGGAACGCGTCAACCTTCACATTTTACCGATCTGTCATCACTGAAAACAAACAGTGATACAAAATGTTAAGCCATCCCGCTGCAAGTCCACCTGGGAGATTTCTGAGAGCTTTGTGCTAGAGACTGCAAATATGAGTAGCCAGTTTTGTCAGCCCTTAGCTGCATTTTTTATGTTTTTCCTGATTACTTTCAGTTTGTCAGAATGTGGGAGACTACTCGTGATGACTCAAGAAGGAAGCCACTGGCTCAGCATGCAAGGTTTGGTAGACAGCTTATCCAAAAGAGATCACCAAATTGTTGTGATCACTCCAGAAACTAATCTGATTAATAAAGACTTGGGTTATGCTGCTCAAACTTACCACGTGCCTCTCAGTAAAGAAAATATAGAACTTTTTACAAAAGCGAGTCAAGAAGTGTTTGAACATAAGACTATTCCTCAGAAGATACAGCTAGTCTACAAAATACTGACAGATGCAACAAGTCGGCTTCTAACATCCTGCAAGACTGTTCTTCAGAATAAAACACTCATCGAATATTTGGAAAAAGGCAAGTTTGATGCCATGCTGAGTGACCCTGTGTTTCCATGCGGTGAGATCATTGCTGAATATCTTTCTATCCCTTCTGTGTTCTTCATGAATGGCGCTCCTTTTGGGATAGAAGAAAATGCAGCTCAGTCTCCTGCCCCACCTTCCTATGTGCCCAAATTATTTACCACCTATACGGACCACATGACCTTCATCCAGAGACTGCAGAATATTTTTGTAAGATTTTTGGACTGTGCAATATTTGATATATTGTACTCTCCTTATGCCGAACTGGCCACAGAGTTTTTGAAGCGAGATGTCGGAGCTTTGGACCTTTACAAGAGAGCTTCAGTTTGGCTTCTTAAAAAGGATTTTGTATTTGAGTTTCCCAAGCCTGTTATGCCCAATATGGTGTTTATAGGAGGCATTAACTGTGCCAACAAGAAACCGGTAAACCAGGTAAAATATCTTAGTTGTTTAATCGTGGCCAACATTTCCACACAATAAATATATATTCGTGTGATAGATAACTTTGCTAGAGCCAGTTGCTTTGCAGATTTATCTCTTATTTCTTGTTTTTGAGAATATGTTAAATGGACACATTTAGTAGAATTATATGCAGATTTCTTCCAGGCTTATTGCCATTTCAGCTTCCTTTTACACCTATCTACTGGCGGCACTTGATGACTGCCAACCAGCGACTTGTTTGCTTATACAGGCAGAGCAAGCTAGGCTGATATTGTTCTTGAGAACCTACATAAATGTGTGCAGCCAAAGGGAGTATAAATATAAATTTATTGAAATAAATATAAAAGACAGATGTTTAAAATAGGGGGAACACTATTCAAACTCAGCAGGAGGGGACAAATAATAACATTGGATACAATAAATATGGATATGAAAAAAACAATTCAGAATAGTGATGGATGAATAAATGAAAAAAGGGTGAAGATGACAATTGACCAATATGGCAAAATTAATTAATTGATATCAGGACTGAAAAAACAGTCGTGCAGCAAAATAAATAAGAAAATAAAACTGATGTCAGTATGTAAAGCGCATGTGCAATATGAATAAAAAAGTAAGACTCAAAGGCATCATTCCAGATGTGTTCCTCCTGCTAGAATGGCGCCAGCCCCAACATGCATTTCAGCATGAGCCTTCATCATGGGGTGGCATCAGACCAGTGGAGGGTGCCATTTAAACTCCCCATAGCTAGTAAAAAATGGCCTGTCATCAATCGTCACCACTGATAGCCGTGTCATGTGAGGGCAACTCTGGACCCATCAATGACAAAAGCGGGGGACTGAAATGCAAACTGAACCACATCTGAGAACAGACGCGGCAGGAAATATACCAGCTCGACAGAGACCAGCGCATGCACACCAGCAGGAGACAGACCTTAAAGATAAATGGTTCAGAGAGGAAAGGACTGAAAAGGTAGAGACTGAATGAAACCAGGGTGTGCACATGGAAGGATCATTGGACAAGCAACTTGTTCTCTATGAGAAATCTGCTGCTAGGTATATCTCTGGCAGCGATTTATCTCTTAGAGGACAAAAGGATTGGCAGTCCAAAATTGGACATTCCGAAGCTGTCTGTTCCCATACATCATCTAATCGGAGACAGTTGGGAGGTCCCCACACAATAGATTGTTGGCAGGTTCCACCGATGTTAGTGTATAGGGGCCTTCAGAGACAGACACCTCTGGCTGTAGGTTATCTTCAGAGAGAACAAAAGAATCAAGCATTTCAATACAAAATCCTGATTTTTTTCCTTCCCCCGACATCATCTCTATGGGGAGATTTGGGAGGACCACATACATATTAGATCTCACGCTCCAGGACATTTTGACCTGTCTCGGCTCTTTATCGCATAGTCACTGTGTCCAGCATGTGGAAATGATAGAGGGAAGGAGGCACAATTCATGTACTGATGGTGATTTTGGTGATGTATTCATGTACTAATGGTGGTTCTAGTGCTATATCCATGTACTGATGGTGGGTCTGGTGATGTATTTCTGATCTGTTGGTATTTCTGGTGATGTATTCCTGTACTAATAGTGCTTCTGGTAATGTATTTCTGTTCTGTTGGTGGTTCTAATAATGTATTCCTATAATGATGGTGCTTCTGGTGATGTAATTCTATACTAATGGTGGTTGTGAAGCTGTATTCATGTACTGATGGTGGTTCTGGTGATGTATTCCTGTACTGATGGTGGTTGTGTTGCTGTAGTTCAATATTGTTAATGGTTTTAGTGATGTATTCCTGTGTTTTGTCTGATCATGTGCACATGCAACAACCCATAACTTGTCAAATAATTTGATACATAACATTTTAATTAACTATGGCGCTGTCTGACAAGTTAAGGATTACTATATGTGCATTTATGTTAGGAGCATTAATTATAAAATTAAGCACTGTAGAATGACAGATTATTACAGTGTGTATTAGTTTCATTTACAGAATTCATACCTGCTTGCCGGTTCCAGCAGTCGTCACATGACCACTCATACAGTATGTGATTTTCATGCTTATGGTCACGTGTCACCTAGCTTATTTTCCTGCTTCACTCAACTAAGCAAGGGCTATGTTTTTCCACTAAAGATTGAGACATTTAGGAAGAGGAGCTAGTCGGCTTGTGACAGTAAGTATGTAAATCAGACATGAGCGGCTACATGACAACTACTCAAACCACTTAAGCTATGTATAGGGGGGCACCAAACTGAATTTTGCAGGAAAAGCTGGATTCCCCTGTGCCCTCCCACCCTCGTTATGTTAAAGTAATCAGTGCGGGGCGCAGCACTGAGCTGTAACAGCTATACTTCAATCATGCTATCTGTTCAGTTGATTGACGTCCTGTTCAGCACAAGTATGAATATGAGCCACGTGCAGAAATGCATGTACTTACATACCATCAAGATCCACTGCTTGCAGCTCCCTTTGCAATTACCAATCAGTGAGGTCCCAGATGTGATCGATGAGTGACAAGTCGGAGACGCCGCAGGCCATTAAAGCACGTTTAGGCCATGCAGGCTGTTCACTGCAGCACAAGCAACATACGGCTTGGCGTTGTTGTGTTGAAAATGGCTCCTAGACACTTTTGAGAAATGGCCGTATCACTGGTTCCATGAACAAATCCATGTAATAGAATAGAATAATAAACTGTAAAAACAGAAAAAAATAATATTCTGGTTTTATTTTGTAAAATAAATAATGTGGGAGACGCATTCAAGCAATTCATTATTGATTAACTCATAAAACTTAGTTAATTACAACCTTCCCCCCCAGACCGCTAACAAAAAACAAGGCCAAATGGTTTCACAATGATTTGAAGATTAGCAAACCACACACAATGTAATAATAGATGTTCACTAGCAGCAGCAGAAGTATCAGACTTTGACTTCTTCATTATGAAGCTAAAGAAGGTTGGATCTTTCTCTCTATTGCTTCTTATTTTGTGTCTTGGATCGCTCCCCTATTCTAATGCTGGAAACCTACTGGTGATACCAATGGATGGAAGCCACTGGATCAGTATGGTGTCAATAGTAGAGAAACTAGGACAACAAGGACATCAAATTGTGGTGCTGGTTCCAGAAAGCAACCTGCATGTGAAAGCTTCAAGCAAGTACATCTTGAAGACATACCCAGTTCCATATACAACAGAACAACTTAAGGACGATTTTGCAAGGTCTGCCAATGATTTTTTTGCTGAGCTTCCCACTGTGAAAAGAATAGTTAAAACCTTTAAAAAAATAGCCAATATCAGCAGCCTCCTCCATACAACATGCCGGCATCTACTTCAGAATAAAGAAGTTATTGATTACTTGAGAAGACAGATGTTTGATGCTGCCTTGCTGTCTCCCATTTTTCCTTGTGGACATATTATAGTTGCACATCTAAAACTTCCATCTGTGAGTTTTCTGAGAAGTCTTCCATGTGGCATTGACCAGCAGGCCACACAATGCCCAAGTCCTGCTTCTTATGTGCCCAGATTCTTCACCATCTACACTGATCGCATGATCTTTTTTCAAAGGATAAAAAATGTGCTTCTTCGGGTATTTGATGGCTTTCTTTGTAAGTTTCTGTATAATGACTTTGGAGACTTGGCTTCAGAATTCCTGCAGAAAGAGGTTTCTATGGTAGACCTCTACGGCCAGTCAGCTCTATGGCTCCTAACGTATGATTTTGTGTTTGAGTTCAGTAGACCAATAATGCCCAACATGGTCTTTATAGGAGGCATCAACTGTTCCAATAAGAAAAACCTGACCCTTGTAAGTACAATATGAAATAAGAAGTCTTCCCTTGCCATACTGTTGTGCTTTCAACATTTGTTCCATTCAATAAAAATTAGTCTACATAATATGTGAAAGCTATATGTGATACTAGCAGTAAGTGTAAATGCTACAGAATTTGGGAATGCTAGGAGGTGCACAAGTCTGTTCCAGTATGGTTCTTATCGGACAGATACATAAGACGATTCAGTGCTACAGGAAAAAAATGATTTGTTGGTGTATTTTCAACATATTGAATCCTATTTCTTTCTTTGACATTAAGTGCCAATAAGTTGTATGATGGAGAATTAGGGGGCTTAGGGGAATTCAATGCTAATATCTTTTTGAATGTTTGCCAGCTTTTGTATGTCAAGCTTGCAGCCTTTTTTTCCCCACAATCAGTGATGAAACTTGAAGCTCCTGGGCCACGATGCAAAACCTTTAAACAGGGCCCCCAGCTATCACAGGTCTTTACTACTGCTGACAAAACCCAAGATGAAAAACATGACAAGCAAATACCCTACAGTAAATAATCAGCAATAGTGCATGAAAATATAGGATGCTTAGTTAACATAATTTTGATTAAAAAAAATTAAAAGCCATCCCACCACTTCACGTTGACCCTATTTCAAATGGTCCTAACCTCTAATCTTAAAACTTTACCATTTGTCAAGTGATGTGCATGTGGATAAGGGCTGAGAAGAACTGAACCCGGCTAGTGGACATGCATCCATGGGGATTGACATGGCTATTATTGGTCTTCTGCTATAGGCCAAAGGGACCTTTTAGGCTTCCCTAGGCTCCAGCACCTGGATGCGGCTGCAAATCTTGCACCGGCTAAAGCAAGTTATTTTTTTTCTAAGGGATTTGTCCACTACTTTTATATTGATGACCTATCCTGGAAATACCAGATCAGCACAAGATTGGTCGGGTTCGCGCCCCCGGTGCCCCCACCAATCAGAATTTTTTTAGGATTAGCAGCAGTCTGATAATATCAGTTGTGCAGAACAGCATAGACAGCCAACGGTATATTGCAGATTCTCTGCCATTTATTCCAATTGGGGCAGACTATACGGCCACTATACAGCTTATGGAGCTGTGCTATGCAGCTCTGAAACCAATCACATCTGGTTGCCACCAACACCGGGAACAGGTGATTGATGGGGTGTGCCAGGTGTCGCATCCCCACCGATTTGATATTAATGACGGCTCCTAAGAACAACCCCTGTAAATAAAGATTTCCACAACTATTCTCTAAATAACTCATGAACAGTCAGGTTTAATTATTCTAGAAAGTTAAACATTGATTAGTGCTAATATGCCAACATTTATCGCATGCAGCAATTATACATTGAGTATACTGTATAAACATTGCTTTTTCTCTGTTATTCAGGATTTTGAGACGCTGGTGAATAGTTCTGGTGAACATGGCTTTGTGGTTTTCTCCTTCGGATCGATGGTGTCTGAGATCCCTATGCATAAGGCAATGGATATAGCAGAAGCGTTGGGATCCATCCCTCAAACGGTAGGAAACGTGCTTGTGGCAATATTAATTTCTTTTAGTGTTTATGCTAACAACAAAAGAGGCGTTCTGTTTTCTGTGAATGTAATTTCTTAGTTTAGTATTGTTCCGATTATTGTGACATTTGTGTGACATGTTACAATGTTTACAGTTTTCTCTTTCATCGCTTATATTAATGAGATATAATTAAAGTGGACAATTTTAATCATAACGGACATTTCTTGGGTGACATGTCATAAAGAATAATCATTTCAGTGACACTCCTGGAAAGAAATAGTCCAGACTATCAGAAGAAATATTTTTTTAGTTCCTTGTAACAATGTTCCTAGAAAGCTTTTCTTGTTTGCCAGGCATCATTGAAAATGTGTGGCCAAGTTGAACGATTTTAACCACCATTACGTACGACTGCAAGACTGGAATTATAGGTTACAAGGCGATTCACTATCCTTCAGCCATTAAAATGTTTTTTTCCTGCATGAAAAGGTATCCCTTATTCATAAGTGGGGAATAACTTAAGCTCTGTCTAAACTAACTGATTATTGTGAACGAGGGTTCCTAGGAACACTTGTTTATTGGAAAACAGGCAGTGTAAACAGGCTGCCAAACAGGCTTAAAAATCATCAATTTTGTCAGCACATCATCCTGTGTAAACAGGACCTGTGCCGCCGAGAATAATGGCAGCCTATGTGCACTGAAAGATCTATTACTGATCATACTGTGGGCATAGGAAATACAGCCTGCCTATCTAAACAGGCTATTAATTGGCTTCAGATCAGCAAACAAATAACTTATTGATGGTTGTTTAATGCTGCAGGTCAGGTGAGATAAACTCACCATTACTGTTGTGAATTCTGTGGCCAAGCTCCCTCCTGTGGTCGTGATGGTACTGCGGCTGGTTCTGTCTATAAGCTTCCTTTGGTGGATGAGAGTGGTACTGCGGCTTCTGAGTTTCCTTCCTCAGGTGATGAGGTTAAGTCATTAGGTGCTGCTCTATTTAACTCCACCTGGTGCTTTGATCCTGGCCTCCAGTCAATGTTCTAGTATTGGTCTTGCTTCCTCCTGGATCGTTCTTGTGGCCTCTCTATCCTGCATAAGCTAAGTTCTGCTTGTGTTATTTTTGTTTGCTATATTTTCTGCCCAGCTTGCTATATTGGTTTTTTCTTGCTTGCTGGAAGCTCTGAGACGCAGAGGGAGCACCTCCATACCGTTAGTCGGTGCGGAGGGTCTTTTTGCCCCTCTGCGTGGTTGTTTGTAGGTTTTTGTGTTGACCGCAAAGCTATCATTCCTATCCTCGGTCTATTCAGTAAGTCGGGCCTCACTTTGCTAAATCTATTTCATCTCTGTGTTTGTATTTCATCTTTACTCACAGTCATTATATGTGGGGGGCTGCCTTTTCCTTTGGGGAATTTCTCTGAGGCAGGGTGGGCTTGTTTTTCTTTCTTCAGGGCTAGTTGGTTTCTCGGGCTGTGCCGAGTTGCATAGGGAGCGTTAGGCGCAATCCACGGCTACCTCTAGTGTGGTGTGTTAGGATTGGGGATTGCGGTCAGCAGAGTTTCCACGTCTCAGAGCTTGTCCTATGTTTTTGGTAAATGTCAGGTCACCTTGTGTGCTCTGAACTTCAAGGTCCATTGTGGTTCTGAATTACCTGTTCATAACACATTACTGATCACTGGAGATCAGACAGCTATGACCTTTAGTGATCCCAAGAATGAAGCTTCTTCAGGGCTGATTGGAGCGGAGGTGTAGCATACACACCACCACTCTATCCGTTGTTTATGGGGCTGCCGTGTACATCGATAGACAATGAATGTGGAATCCCTTTCTTGGGATCACTTGAGGTCCATCCCCAAATGAATAGGGGATAACTTTTAATCTTGGAAAAAAAACTTTAACCAATATGTATAGCAGACCTTAGGAAAAGAAGAAAACATGGTGTTCCATGGTTGACTGCACACGACATCACAGGAGACTTCATCTAGGGGAGAACTTGGTAACTCTTGGTCCCTCCATACAGCACCATACAGAGTGCCTATGTAGTCCAGGTCATGTGCATGGCTTTACTCTGTGCGTTATCCATGAGTGTAGGTGATAAGTGCTCTTTGAAAATAGTGAATAAAATCCAGTGTCTATATAAAGGCAAACTACAATAATTGCATTTACAATTCTAGGTTATCTGGAGATACACAGGAAAAGTGCCATCAAACCTGGCAAATAACACCCACCTGGTGAAATGGCTGCCACAGAATGACCTGCTCGGTAAGTGTGTATAATACCAGTGAGATACCTACATAGTCGGGTGCAGAAAAATAGGTACGCAGTACTTGAATAAAATCCTAAACAGGAACCATAAGGAAATTTATGGAAAGTTTTTGTTCCACCTCTGTGGTTTATTGCATCATACCTTTTTTTGCTTACCTCCTCCCTCCTTCCCTACTTTAACTACACCCTTTTAATTTTGTTTATGCTCTCACATCCCACTCTTTTTGTCAATCTCTCATTATTTGCCTTATCTCTTGTCTTTTCTCTTTGCAAGAGTTTACAAAGTTCAGAGTTTTAGTCTTCTTGTCTAAATTCTCAAGCTTATATAAGTCATCCTTCACCCTCCTCAATCATTTGTCTGGAGAGCTCCCAAGCTTAAACCATTTTTGAGGACCTTTGACTTGCGCAGAATCCTGCATTTCCATGCATACTTTTTTACATTCTACTTATACGATAGGCTTAAAACAATCACTTCTTTATATTGTGATTTGGAGCACAGTTTTAACGTATTTCAATATTGTAAAGAATGAAAAATGACCTAAAAAATAAAGACAGAACATTCTCACTTGATGTGGGAAGAAATGTAGTACCAAACATGGAGATGGCTACTCTTAGTAAGCACCTGTTCACACCTGTTTTCTGTTTGGAGGTGCCGGTCAGTCTTTTGATATTTGTAAACATATTCCATGGACAGGGCTGGCATTCCAATTAAAGAAGCAATCCCTTTATTTTCTTATCCCTGGGTAATATACTAATGTCTACTCTGCTTTGAGCAACATGTCATTATATCCCTCTTCCCCAAAGGAGTAGAAAATCAAATAATAAAAGTATTTTTATTTTTTATTTAAATAACTACCGTCTTTTAAACAAACCTTCCATAAATCAATAGTGCAACCAACTATAAGAGACTCCTCCTAAGCTGATCATTCACTCAAAAACACGGCTAAAACTATCTTGCTGGGGACAATACAGACAGCCATCTAACTTATCAACTGATCAAATTACAGCCTATTGGTGTGTATAGGGTAGGGAGGAGAAGGGATGAGCAACATACTCAAGGACAGCTTATTCTGAAAAGTCACCCAAGGCTAAAGGTACACTTTAAAGAGTTATTGTTAAAGTAAAAAAAAACAACTTCAAACTATTTGATGTGTGGATAGCTGATATGGCTGTTTTTCATGGCGACAGATTCCCTTTAGCATTTAAGGTGTTGTTCTTCCTTGGGGTACAGGTCTGCAGTCACAGTCTGTGACTTCAGACTTGTGAATCTTCACAGCGCCCTCTGGGGATTCACTGGTACTGGGAGCAGGGGGTCACATGAACGTAAGCATGCAATTTGCAAACTTCCGGCCACATTCTGTCTAGATGTGTCCGGCCTTGCTCAAATCCCTTGCATTGGTCGAGTCCATGCACGTCTGGTCTGCACCTGAATGCAAATCGCATACTTGTGGTCACATTACCGCCTCTCCCAGCGCTGGTACTGGAGAATCCTGATAGCACACACTGTGCACGCTGTGAGGATTCACAAGTTTGCAGTCACATAGCGAGACTTATATCCTTAGTCTGCAGAAACCCCTTTAAGAAAAACCTTCAACTTGAGAATATTTCAGACAATTTGTTTATCTTTCCTCAGCACATCCAAAAGCCCGTGCCTTCATTACTCATGCGGGTTCACATGGAATCTACGAGAGTATCTGTAATGCTGTCCCGGTGGTCATGTTACCCCTTTTTGGTGACCAAATGGATAATGCTAAAAGGATTGAGTCCCGAGGAGCTGGAGTGACACTCAACGTCTTGGACATGACACCAGATGACCTTTTTAATGCTCTTGACGCTGTAATAAATAATCCGAGGTAAGCATATTACAATTCAAAAGATATTCAAGAATTGCTAGAGAAAATTTGGTATTTTGTAATTTTTTTGGGCAGTTGTTAATATGTAATACAATTGGAAAAGAAATACCTTTATTGCTATATTTATACATCTACATAAAAAATACTTAGGTGGGCCCATCATTGTCCCACATAAAGTTCCCCCTCGTGTTGCATCCACCTTAAAGCGCCTTCTTAGTTTTACATGAAAAATTGGCCTAACCTAACAAATGAGTGTTGACATCTTACCTTGCAGACTGCATGCTTCAACTGCTTGGATTGGGGCAGTGTTACATTTCAATTGCTGGAGTCCTTTACTTCCTCCCTGCTGCTGTATGTTGTATGAGCAAATAGAGAGTACTAACACAGGGAATCACAAACTTTTTCTGTGCTTAGTGAGTGAAGTCCAATAATAAAGTCTTGTGAACATAGAAACATCAACACTGGTCATGTTGTGAGTGTAGGAGAGGGAAGAACTGTCAGTGAATGTGACCTAGAAGACTTGTAAAAACAGTGATCATGAAAGATGTGTAGGAGTACGTGCATACCGTACAGAATATTTTTTCAGTTGGTCTGCTACAAAACAAAAATCACTTAAAATATGCTTGAAAGATTCATATTCACGTCTAATGTAAAACCACTTTACTATTCATGTGTTCAGTGATTCAGGTGTTTTCCACTTCAAGTTTTGAAATAAACAGTGATAGGAAAAATTAAAGTGCACGTCACTACTTTGCAGAGGCTTCTGATGGAATCTGCTCCAAACTAGGCACTGTCCAATCAAAAGGTGGCAAAATAAAATCATCTTCAGGAAACAGTGTTCTCCTCCAAAAACTTCCAAAGAATCTGTGCATACAGAATTTTTTGAAACAGTCAAAAATCATGAGTTTTTTAAGCAGAATCTACTTTAGGAAATGTTCCTCCTTTGCGGAGTTTTTACAGTTTTTTTTTTCCTGAAGCTGTGAAGTGTTCCCTGCTGCATTTTGAATGGTCAGTGCCTGGATTGTGACATGCACTTCCTTTTTTCTTCCAGATATTTTTGAAAACCACTTTAACAAAAAAAAAAACTAAATTTTTTTTTATCTGAACAACAAAATGGATTTTGTACAGAAATTTACCGGTAATTAGATGAGTTTTCCAGGAGGTTTTCTAGCCATTTTTGAGGAGGATTTTTTGGATTGGATCAGCTCCCCCCCAAAAAACGGCGCGCAAATACCCAAAAGGCTATGGCCACATTATCAGTATTTTTCCTCAGTATTTGTGGGCCAAAAATGCAGAATTTGCGCTCTTTTTCTGTTATATCTTTTGTCTAATTATCCCTCACGTGGTTTTGTCTTACAAATAATGAGGAATAATGCTGGCCAAATACTGATAGTGGTGCCATAGCCAAAGAAGGATAATTGCACGTGACTGCTTTTAAATGCCGACATATTTGCTGAAGACACTGCTGGAAACTGCTGGTGGAAGAATGAATCGGTCACTTATTTTTGCCACTTCACGACTTTCAAAGCCTGAAGCTTTTAACCCTGCTGTTGTCTTCGGTCAAAAACGACCGACCTTGAACTTCAATATTCTTTAAAATATTCAAGATGCGGCTCTGAAACCTGTGGCCGACCGACCCATCCTCATTTAAGTCAATCAACCACGAGTTTCAGAACCGCATCTTGAACACCCCAAAAAATACCAAAGTTCAAAATCGGTCTCCCCAGACCAAAGACAACAGCAGGGTTAAAAGAAGTGACAAAAGATGAAACATATGCACAGCAGGTCATCTTGAGATTGCTGTGCATATGTTCATTCTGTTTGGCGTTTTCTTAGCACTTTTTCACCCAGGTTTCAGATGGAATCTGACGTTGTGTCCACATACCCTACAGAACGTTTCTACTAGAAAAATTTGGTTTTGACCATCTCAAAAAAACTTGTGTGTTCATACATTGCAAACTATTTTAACCTGTTCCATCTTTTTCTCATTTTTTTCAACCTTAGCTACAAAGAGAACATTCAGCGATTGTCCACTCTGCACCTTGACAGACCAATTCATCCCCTGGACCTTGCAGTTTACTGGGTAGAATTTGTCATGAGACACAAAGGTGCACCTCACCTGCGACCAGCTGCTCATGACCTGAACTGGATACAGTATCACTCTCTAGATGTCTTTGGCTTCCTCCTTGTCGTAGTGGCCACCATACTCTTCATCAGCTTTAAATGCTGTGCCTACACCTGCAGACGATGCTGCGGCACAAAGTCTAGACCGAAGTCGAAATCCAAAAAAGAATAGGTCATGCATATATAGAATTACTAGAATTGCTGTAGCATTATTCTATGTTGGGGCTTATATTTTTACCCAATAATGTGAATTATAGAAAATAAACTTTTTTTTGGGCATTGAACAAACCTGTACTTGAAATTTGACAGAGAATTTGATGCAAAAAAACATGCAACCTATTATTTTCTGAACAAATTAATTAAAGATAAACCTCTTAACATACTGACTCTTGAAATTTTTTCTCCTGATTGAGAAGGTTTGGTAGAAAATTTCTGTGTTAAAAGATGCTTATATTTACAACACTTT
Source organism: Ranitomeya imitator (assembly GCF_032444005.1). NCBI lineage: Eukaryota > Metazoa > Chordata > Amphibia > Anura > Dendrobatidae > Ranitomeya > Ranitomeya imitator. The sequence continues at coordinate 59,270,073 of NC_091288.1, forward strand.
TTTTGTAGGTTTGCCGCTATGTAGTCTAGTGCAGAAGCCTGATATCAAGTACCTAAAATGCTTGTGCTTTTGGTTTATTTTTTAAAATAGTTTTTTTTACCAGAAACTTTTCCTGAACCTGTTTTCAAGAGTTTTGGAAGAGTTTTTTTAGTGGTTTTTTTTCCAACGTTTTGATTTGACAGTGTCTAGATTGCATTGGATCCCATCAAGATCTCCTTCAAAGGCCGGAGTCACATTACTGTAGAATACGGCCGAGTGCTATGCAAGAAAACATATCACAAAACATAGCACTCGATCCAGTGTTAATCTATGGGGCAGCTCACATCAGTGTTTTTTTTCAGGTGTATTCGACGTGTATGTAAAATTGCTGCATGCTGCGATTGTCACCAAGATTCGCCAATGCAAGCCTATGGGTGCGAGAAAAAAAAATCGCACAGCACTCGGACCATGCGCTGTCCGATTTTTACGCACCGATGTCCTTTGAAATGTCGGCAATTCATCTTGATGCATATAGTAAAATACAGCGTGACAGGTTAGAATAAAATAGATAGAATAGATATACGATACACACATAGAATGCATAGATAAATAGATGGCAGTGACACACATATATGTATATATATATTAGATAGATAGATAGATAGATAGATAGATAGATAGATAGATAGATAGATAGAAGAAAAGCCAGCAATTCAGCAGCCATGTACATGTATTCAATAAAAGATTATTTTTCTGAAAAAAATGGTGTGAGCTCCCGCGTAATTTTCTTAACCAGCAGGAAAGCAGACGGTTGGGGGGACCTGGGAAGGGGGTAACACTCATGGAGCTTCCCAGGCTATTAATATCAGCTCACAACTGTATACTTAGCTTTTACTGGCTATTAAAATGGGGACCCTAAAAAAAATGACGTAGGGTACTGTTATGATTAGGTAATTCAGAACCACAATGGACCTTGAAGTTCAGAGCACACAAAGTGACCTGACAATAACCAAAAGACATAGGACGAGCTCTGAGACGTGGGAACTCTGCTGACCGCAATCCCTAATCCTATCCAACCACACTAGAGGCAGCCGTGGATTGCGCCTAACGCTCCCTATGCAACTCGGCACAGCCTGAGAAACTAGCTAGGCCTAAGAAAGAAAAACAAGCCTACCTTGCCTCAGAGAAATACCCCAAAGGAAAAGGCAGCCCCCCACATATAATGACTGTGAGTAGAGATGAAAATACAAACGCAGAGATGAAATAGATTTAGCAAAGTGAGGCCCAACTTACTGAACAGACCGAAGATAGGAAAGATAACTTTGCGGTCAACACAAAACCCTACAAACAACCACGCAGAGGGGCAAAAAGACCCTCCGCACCGACTAACGGTACGGAGGTGCTCCCTCTGCGTCCCAGAGCTTCCAGCAAGCAAGAAAAACCAATTTAGCAAGCTGGACAGAAAAAATAGCAAAACAAAAATAACACAAGCAGAACTTAGCTTATGCAGAGCAGACGGCCACAGGAACGATCCAGGAGGAAGCAAGACCAATACTAGAACATTGACTGGAGGCCAGGAGCAAAGCACTAGGTGGAGTTAAATAGAGCAGCACATAACGACTTCACCACATCACCTGAGGAAGGAAACTCAGAAGCCGCAGTACCACTCGTGACCACAGGAGGGAGCTCTGCCACAGAATTCACAACAGTACCCGCCCCTTGAGGAGGGGTCACCGAACCCTCACCAGAGCCCCCAGGCCGACCAGGATGAGCCATATGAAAGGCACGAACAAGATCGGCAGCATGGACATCAGAGGCAAAGACCCAGGAATTATCTTCCTGACCATAACCCTTCCACTTAACCAGATACTGGAGTTTCCGTCTCGAAACACGAGAATCCAAAATCTTCTCCACAATATACTCCAACTCCCCCTCCACCAAAACCGGGGCAGGAGGATCAACAGATGGAACCATAGGTGCCACGTATCTCTGCAACAATGACCTATGGAATACGTTATGGATGGAAAAAGAATCTGGAAGGGTCAAACGAAAAGACACAGGATTAAGAACCTCAGAAATCCTATACGGACCAATGAAACGAGGCTTAAATTTAGGAGAGGAAACCTTCATAGGAATATGACGAGATGACAACCAAACCAAATCCCCAACACGAAGTCGGGGACCCACACAGCGTCTGCGATTAGCGAAACGTTGAGCCTTCTCCTGGGACAAGGTCAAATTGTCCACTACATGAGTCCAAATCTGCTGCAACCTGTCCACCACTGTATCCACACCAGGACAGTCCGAAGACTCAACCTGCCCTGAAGAGAAACGAGGATGGAACCCAGAGTTGCAGAAAAACGGCGAAACCAAGGTAGCCGAGCTGGCCCGATTATTAAGGGCGAACTCAGCCAAAGGCAAGAAGGACACCCAATCATCCTGATCAGCAGAAACAAAGCATCTCAGATATGTTTCCAAGGTCTGATTGGTTCGTTCAGTCTGGCCATTAGTCTGAGGATGGAAGGCCGAGGAGAAAGATAGGTCAATGCCCATCCTACCACAAAAGGCTCGCCAGAACCTCGAGACAAACTGGGAACCTCTGTCAGAAACAATATTCTCAGGAATGCCATGTAAACGAACCACATGCTGGAAAAACAACGGCACCAAATCAGAGGAGGAAGGCAATTTAGACAAGGGCACCAAATGGACCATCTTAGAGAAGCGATCACAAACCACCCAAATGACCGACATTCTTTGAGAGACGGGGAGATCCGAAATAAAATCCATAGAGATATGTGTCCAAGGCCTCTTCGGGACCGGCAAGGGCAAAAGCAACCCACTGGCACGAGAACAGCAGGGCTTAGACCGAGCACAAATCCCACAGGACTGCACAAAAGAACGCACATCCCGCGACAGAGACGGCCACCAAAAGGATCTAGCCACTAAATCTCTGGTAACAAAGATTCCAGGATGACCAGCCAACACCGAACAATGAACCTCAGAGATAACTTTATTCGTCCACCTATCAGGGACAAACAGTTTCTCCGCTGGGCAACGATCAAGTTTATTAGCCTGAAATTTTTGCAGCACCCGCCGCAAATCAGGGGAGATGGCAGACAAAATTACTCCCTCTTTGAGAATACCCGCCGGCTCAGACAAACCCGGAGAGTCGGGCACAAAACTCCTAGACAGGGCATCCGCCTTCACATTTTTAGAGCCCGGAAGGTACGAAACCACAAAGTCAAAACGGGAGAAAAACAGCGACCAACGAGCCTGTCTAGGATTCAACCGTTTGGCAGACTCGAGATAAGTCAAGTTCTTGTGATCAGTCAAGACCACCACGCGATGCTTAGCTCCTTCAAGCCAATGACGCCACTCCTCGAATGCCCACTTCATGGCCAGCAACTCTCGATTGCCAACATCATAATTTCGCTCAGCAGGCGAAAACTTCCTGGAAAAGAAGGCGCATGGTTTCATCACCGAGCAATCAGAACTTCTCTGCGACAAAACAGCCCCCGCTCCAATTTCAGAAGCATCAACCTCGACCTGGAACGGAAGCGAAACATCTGGTTGACACAACACAGGGGCAGAAGAAAAACGACGCTTTAACTCTTGAAAAGCTTCCACAGCAGCAGAAGACCAATTGACCACATCAGCACCCTTCTTGGTCAAATCGGTCAATGGTTTACCAATACTAGAAAAATTGCAGATGAAGCGACGATAAAAATTAGCAAAGCCCAGGAACTTTTGCAGACTCTTCAGAGATGTCGGCTGAGTCCAATCATAGATGGCCTGGACCTTAACAGGGTCCATCTCGATAGTAGAAGGGGAAAAAATGAACCCCAAAAATGAAACCTTCTGAACACCAAAGAGACACTTTGATCCCTTCACAAACAAAGAATTAGCACGCAGGACCTGGAACACCATTCTGACCTGCTTCACATGAGACTCCCAATCATCCGAGAAGACCAAAATATCATCCAAGTATACAATCAGGAATTTATCCAGGTACTCTCGGAAGATGTCATGCATAAAGGACTGAAACACCGATGGAGCATTGGCAAGTCCGAAAGGCATAACTAGGTACTCAAAATGGCCCTCGGGCGTATTAAATGCAGTTTTCCATTCATCGCCCCGCTTAATACGCACAAGATTATACGCACCACGAAGATCTATCTTGGTGAACCAACTAGCCCCCTTGATCCGAGCAAACAAATCAGATAGCAGCGGCAAGGGGTACTGAAATTTGACCGTGATTTTATTTAGAAGGCGGTAATCTATACAAGGTCTCAGCGAACCATCCTTCTTGGCCACAAAAAAGAACCCCGCTCCCAATGGCGACGATGACGGGCGAATATGACCCTTCTCCAAGGACTCCTTCACGTAACTCCGCATAGCGGCGTGCTCAGGTACAGATAAATTAAACAGTCGACCTTTAGGAAACTTACTACCAGGAATCAAATCGATAGCACAATCACAATCCCTATGCGGAGGTAGGGCATTGGACTTGGGCTCATCAAATATATCCTGGTAATCAGACAAGAACTCTGGGACCTCAGAAGGGGTGGATGACGAAATAGACAAAAATGGAACATCACCATGTACCCCCTGACAACCCCAGCTGGACACAGACATTGATTTCCAATCCAATACTGGGTTATGGACTTGTAGCCATGGCAACCCCAACACGACCACATCATGCAGATTATGCAACACCAGAAAGCGAATATCCTCCTGATGTGCAGGAGCCATGCACATGGTCAGCTGGGTCCAGTACTGAGGCTTATTCTTGGCCAAAGGCGTAGCATCAATTCCTCTCAATGGAATAGGACACCGCAAGGGCTCCAAGAAAAACCCACAACGCCTAGCATACTCCAAGTCCATCAAATTCAGGGCAGCATCTGAATCCACAAATGCCATGACAGAATAAGATGACAAAGAGCAGATCAAAGTAACGGACAAAAGAAATTTTGACTGTACTGTACCAATGGTGGCAGACCTAGCGAACCGCTTAGTGCGCTTAGGACAATCGGAGATAGCATGAGTGGAATCACCACAGTAGAAACACAGCCCATTCTGACGTCTGTGTTCTTGCCGTTCAACTCTGGTCAAAGTCCTATCGCACTGCATAGGCTCAGGTTTATGCTCGGATAATACCGCCAAATGGTGCACAGATTTACGCTCACGCAAGCGTCGACCGATCTGAATGGCCAAAGACATAGACTCATTCAGACCAGCAGGCATGGGAAATCCCACCATGACATCCTTAAGGGCTTCAGAGAGACCCTTTCTGAAAATAGCTGCGAGCGCACCTTCATTCCATTGAGTGAGCACGGACCACTTTCTAAACTTCTGACAATAAATCTCTATCTCATCCTGACCCTGACACACAGCCAGCAAATTTTTCTCTGCCTGATCCACCGAATTAGGTTCATCGTACAGCAATCCGAGCGCCAGGAAAAACGCATCAATATTACATAATGCAGGATCTCCTGGCGCAAGGGAAAATGCCCAGTCTTGAGGGTCGCCACGTAATAAAGAAATAATGATCCTAACTTGTTGAACTGGGTCACCAGAGGAGCGAGGTTTCAAAGCCAGAAACAGTTTACAATTATTTTTGAAACTCAGAAATTTAGCTCTATCTCCAGAAAACAAATCAGGAATAGGAATTCTTGGTTCTAACATAGAATTCTGAACCACAAAGTCTTGAATATTTTGTACTCTTGCAGTGAGATGATCCACACATGAAGACAGACCTTTAATATCCATCACTACACCTGTGTCCTGAACCACCCAAATGTCTAGGGGAAAAAAAGGCAAAACACAGTGCAAAGAAAAAAAAATGGTCTCAGAACTTCTTTTTTCCCCTCTATTGAGAAGCATTAGTACTTTGGGCCTCCAGTACTGTTATGATTAGGTAATTCAGAACCACAATGGACCTTGAAGTTCAGAGCACACAAAGTGACCTGACAATAACCAAAAGACATAGGACGAGCTCTGAGACGTGGGAACTCTGCTGACCGCAATCCCTAATCCTATCCAACCACACTAGAGGCAGCCGTGGATTGCGCCTAACGCTCCCTATGCAACTCGGCACAGCCTGAGAAACTAGCTAGGCCTAAGAAAGAAAAACAAGCCTACCTTGCCTCAGAGAAATACCCCAAAGGAAAAGGCAGCCCCCCACATAGAATGACTGTGAGTAGAGATGAAAATACAAACGCAGAGATGAAATAGATTTAGCAAAGTGAGGTCCAACTTACTGAACAGACCGAAGATAGGAAAGATAACTTTGCGGTCAACACAAAACCCTACAAACAACCACGCAGAGGGGCAAAAAGACCCTCCGCACCGACTAACGGTACGGAGGTGCTCCCTCTGCGTCCCAGAGCTTCCAGCAAGCAAGAAAAACCAATTTAGCAAGCTGCACAGAAAAAATAGCAAAACAAAAATTACACAAGCAAAACTTAGCTTATGCAGAGCAGACGGCCACAGGAACGATCCAGGAGGAAGCAAGACCAATACTAGAACATTGACTGGAGGCCAGAAGCAAAGCACTAGGTGGAGTTAAATAGCAGCACCTAACGACTTCACCACATCACCTGAGGAAGGAAACTCAGAAGCCGCAGTACCACTCGTGACCACAGGAGGGAGCTCTGCCACAGAATTCACAACAGGGTACCCCTATAACTAATAACCAGCAAAGGCTATGCAGACAGCTGTGGGCTGCTATTAATAGCCTAGGAAGGTTCCATGGATACTGACCCCCCTCCTAGACTAAAAGCATCAGCTCTCAACCGCCCCAGAAAAGGCGCATCTCTAAAATGTGCCAATTCTGGAACTTAGCCTTGCTCTTTCCACTTGCCCTATAATGGTGGCAAGTTTGGTGATGGTTGGGGGGGTTGCTGTCACCTTTGTATTGTCAGGTGACATCAAGCCTCAAGGTTAGTAATGGATAATAAGACACCCCATTACTAACCTCATAGTCACATTGTATGAAGACACAAACACCCAGAATAAAGTCCTTTAATTGAAAGAATGACATAGACTCCTTTAATAAATCAATTAAACCATACTTACGATCTTGCCCATTCCATCGACGCCCTTGTCCTCTGCAAAAAAGTTTAAAAAAAACAACAATATTCCTCACCTTTCCGAAGAGAAGATGATAATCTATTTGTCCCACGATGAGTCTAGCTGTGCTACATCTAGATGGCAGGCTGCATGATTGCATGATGCAACCATACAGCCTGTCATCCAGCAGAGACACTGAGCAGCGTGTGCTCAGTGTCTCTCTGTGAACTCCTATTACGTGTCTGACAATATAGGAGAACGTGGTCGAATTCTGCGCTGCTGTATCATTGTAGTCCAAAGGTATTTCCTGTTGAAGGAGTTCTTTGAAACTCAGAAACGCACTGAATAAAGACCACTTTTAACAATACCTTTGGACTACAATGATTCAGCTTCAGGAAACAGGAAACAGGAATGCACACATGGATTTTTCCTCTCTGAACCCTGTTCACACAGGTAATATACAGATGATCAGGTTTTTAAATACATCAGATAGGGATTGCATACATTAGTTAGGACTGCTCTGATATGGGTATACCGTGAAGATTGGTAGAGCAGCTTAGTATACATTTTTTGCAAAAAACGTATCAACCAAATACCCTGTTATTTACATCTTTTACTAGCACTTGCGGATTACTGCAAACATTTTTTCAAACTGAGTGTTTTTGGTTTTACCATTCTCTTTTGTGTCTTCAGGTTTCTTGGTGGTGTGTGAACATGTTCTTACAGACTTGTTCACTGTGCAAGTAGCCCATGTGTTCCTGTTTCCATGATTGTTCTCTTGTGTCTACAAGACTGGGGCGTTCCACCACTCCTCTTGGGCTAGCTGCACAAAAGCTGTTCTGCCCTGTATGCACACATGGATTTTTCCTCTCTGAACCCTGTTCACACAGGTAATATACAGATGATCAGGTTTTTAAATACATCAGATAGGGATTGCATACATTAGTTAGGACTGCTCTGATATGGGTATACCGTGAAGATTGGTAGAGCAGCTTAGTATACATTTTTTGCAAAAAACGTATCAACCAAATACCCTGTTATTTACATATTTTACTAGCACTTGCGGATTACTGCAAACATTTTTTCAAACTGAGTGTTTTTGGTTTTACCATTCTCTTTTGTGTCTTCAGGTTTCTTGGTGGTGTGTGAACATGTTCTTACAGACTTGTTCACTGTGCAAGTAGCCCATGTGTTCCTGTTTCCATGATTGTTCTCTTGTGTCTACAAGACTGGGGAGTTCCACCACTCCTCTTGGGCTAGCTGCACAAAAGCTGTTCTGCCCTGTATGCACACATGGATTTTTCCTCTCTGAACCCTGTTCACACAGGTAATATACAGATGATCAGGTTTTTAAATACATCAGATAGGGATTGCATACATTAGTTAGGACTGCTCTGATATGGGTATACCGTGAAGATTGGTAGAGCAGCTTAGTATACATAGTAACATAGTAACATAGTTAGTAAGGCCGAAAAAAGACATTTGTCCATCCAGTTCAGCCTATATTCCATCATAATAAATACCCAGATCTACGTCCTTCTACAGAACCTAATAATTGTATGATACAATATTGTTCTGCTCCAGGAAGAAATCAAGGCCTCTCTTGAACCCCTCGACTGAGTTCGCCATCACCACCTCCTCAGGCAAGCAATTCCAGATTCTCACTGCCCTAACAGTAAAGAATCCTCTTCTATGTTGGTGGAAAAACCTTCTCTCCTCCAGACGCAAAGAATGCCCCCTTGTGCCCGTCACCTTCCTTGGTATAAACAGATCCTCAGCGAGATATTTGTATTGTCCCCTTATATACTTATACATGGTTATTAGATCGCCCCTCAGTCGTCTTTTTTCTAGACTAAATAATCCTAATTTCGCTAATCTATCTGGGTATTGTAGTTCTCCCATCCCCTTTATTAATTTTGTTGCCCTCCTTTGTACTCTCTCTAGTTCCATTATATCCTTCCTGAGCACCGGTGCCCAAAACTGGACACAGTACTCCATGTGCGGTCTAACTAGGGATTTGTACAGAGGCAGTATAATGCTCTCATCATGTGTATCCAGACCTCTTTTAATGCACCCCATGATCCTGTTTGCCTTGGCAGCTGCTGCCTGGCACTGGCTGCTCCAGGTAAGTTTATCATTAACTAGGATCCCCAAGTCCTTCTCCCTGTCAGATTTACCCAGTGGTTTCCCGTTCAGTGTGTAATGGTGATATTGATTCCCTCTTCCCATATGTATAACCTTACATTTATCATTGTTAAACCTCATCTGCCACCTTTCAGCCCAAGTTTCCAACTTATCCAGATCCATCTGTAGCAGAATACTATCTTCACTTGTATTAACTGCTTTACATAGTTTTGTATCATCTGCAAATATCGATATTTTACTGTGTAAACCTTCTACCAGATCATTAATGAATATGTTGAAGAGAACAGGTCCCAATACTGACCCCTGCGGTACCCCACTGGTCACAGCGACCCAGTTAGAGACTATACCATTTATAACCACCCTCTGCTTTCTATCACTAAGCCAGTTACTAACCCATTTACACACATTTTCCCCCAGACCAAGCATTCTCATTTTGTGTACCAACCTCTTGTGCGGCACGGTATCAAACGCTTTGGAAAAATCGAGATATACCACGTCCAATGACTCACCGTGGTCCAGCCTATAGCTTACCTCTTCATAAAAACTGATTAGATTGGTTTGACAGGAGCGATTTCTCATAAACCCATGCTGATATGGAGTTAAACAGTTATTCTCATTGAGATAATCCAGAATAACATCCCTCAGAAACCCTTCAAATATTTTACCAACAATAGAGGTTAGACTTACTGGCCTATAATTTCCAGGTTCACTTTTAGAGCCCTTTTTGAATATTGGCACCACATTTGCTATGCGCCAGTCCTGCGGAACAGACCCTGTTTTTTTGCAAAAAACGTATCAACCAAATACCCTGTTATTTACATCTTTTACTAGCACTTGCGGATTACTGCAAACATTTTTTCAAACTGAGTGTTTTTGGTTTTACCATTCTCTTTTGTGTCTTCAGGTTTCTTGGTGGTGTGTGAACATGTTCTTACAGACTTGTTCACTGTGCAAGTAGCCCATGTGTTCCTGTTTCCATGATTGTTCTCTTGTGTCTACAAGACTGGGGAGTTCCACCACTCCTCTTGGGCTAGCTGCATAAAAGCTGTTCTGCCCTGTATGCACACATGGATTTTTCCTCTCTGAACCCTGTTCACACAGGTAATATACAGATGATCAGGTTTTTAAATACATCAGATAGGGATTGCATACATTAGTTAGGACTGCTCTGATATGGGTATACCGTGAAGATTGGTAGAGCAGCTTAGTATACATTTTTTGCAAAAAACGTATCAACCAAATACCCTGTTATTTACATCTTTTACTAGCACTTGCGGATTACTGCAAACATTTTTTCAAACTGAGTGTTTTTGGTTTTACCATTCTCTTTTGTGTCTTCAGGTTTCTTGGTGGTGTGTGAACATGTTCTTACAGACTTGTTCACTGTGCAAGTAGCCCATGTGTTCCTGTTTCCATGATTGTTCTCTTGTGTCTACAAGACTGGAGAGTTCCACCACTCCTCTTGGGCTAGCTGCACAAAAGCTGTTCTGCCCTGTATGCACACATGGATTTTTCCTCTCTGAACCCTGTTCACACAGGTAATATACAGATGATCAGGTTTTTAAATACATCAGATAGGGATTGCATACATTAGTTAGGACTGCTCTGATATGGGTATACCGTGAAGATTGGTAGAGCAGCTTAGTATACATTTTTTGCAAAAAACGTATCAACCAAATACCCTGTTATTTACATCTTTTACTAGCACTTGCGGATTACTGCAAACATTTTTTCAAACTGAGTGTTTTTGGTTTTACCATTCTCTTTTGTGTCTTAATGATTCAGCTTCAGCAGCACAGAATTGGACCACATTCTCCTATATTGTATTTTCAATGGCCGGTCCCTCATGGCTCCATGGACCTGCAGCAGCGAATCTCTCCAATGCTTTTCTTAAGCTACGTCTGGTGGGTGCTTTTACCTTGCATTGACTGCTTAATTTCGGATAAAACCCTATTGCGCTATTTCCCTCCAACAGTTTTTATTACCTGTCTGACGGCACAGCGAACGTGAGAAGTTCATCTGCTTGCTGTGACGTTAGACAGGTCCTGGTAGTTCACAGCCAATGAACTCTCTTTACCTTTCTGACGTCAGCGCGACGTTGGGAAAATTTAACACCACGCTCCCGCTGACGTCAGATAGCCAAAGAAGAGAAATACACTTTTTCCCATCAGGTATTTTTTAAAAACCTCTTTATGAAATTTCCAAACCCTCACTAGAAGACAATAAAATGTAACTTTTATTTCTATTAATTAAAATAAAGTATATATAAAGGGTGTAAAACGTTTTGTCCCTTGCCTGTCTCAAATGTCTGCAGTTATTTTATGCAGTATTCCTGCTAATTTATATTTACAAAGTGTATAGCACCCCGGATGCTAATACATGTTGGCAGAATAGGGCAACAAATTTTAGCACCAGCGTCCCCTCAACATGTTTCACCGCTCTAGTTGCATCTTCAGGGGATGGGACATTGGCTTAATCATAATGGCACACCACCATTGACAGAGCAGATCTCGGCACAGGGAGCTTTCCTGATGCTGCACAGATGTCAAAATAGAACAGCCACATAGTTTAAGGGCTCCCTCTGCATCTTTTGTGAAGCGCTGGTGATGGTACAATCATGTACGCGCCAGCATCTACACGTGCCACTCGCCACGATACCAGAAGCAGAGCTGTGGCTGCTGGGGATCGTCTGAGAGGTATTTTAGTTAATAAAATCAATTGATCAATTGAGGGTGGGGGACAGGGGACAATTAATGATTTATCTATTGAGGTAAGGGAGGGCAAATATTAATGAATTGGGTGTGGGGAATGGGGGAAAGCAAATGATGAATTGAAGTTGGGTAGTGAGGAGAGCATGAATGATATACTTGCAATTACCAAGCGGTAATATCTATTAAATTAATATCGCTAACCAGATGTTTACTTAAATCAGTGCAATTATAAATATCAACTGGTCCTTCTAAGCACTAGCACTTTTCCTAGCAATTGGAGGTTCAATTGAAGTAGTTCACTCATTATTCACTCTCTAGTGTCATGTTTTTAAATAGTGTGTCCGTTCTGTTGTTGAATTACATAAAAGTTAAGTTTTAATTTGGGGTCTTTAATAGGCATCTTTATTTGCCTTTGGCAATTTGCGTATTATTGGTAACCCTATGCTGACACCTGGACAGTATAGTTTAGTGTTGAACGTATTGAGTCTGGGGGAGAACAAATTGATAAACTGAGGGTGGGGGAGAGCAGTTAATAATGAATAGTGGGTGGGGGGAGTAAATGATGATGTATTGAGACTAAGGGCAAATGAATGATGATGAATTGAGGGTGAAGAGTAGGGGGGCAGGAAATAATAAGTTGAGGGTGAGGGAGAGCAAATGATGCTGTTTTGAGTATGAGGGAGACCAAATGATGATGAATTGAGGGTACAGGAGAGCAGTTGATAATGAATAGAGAGTGGGGGTGGGAGAGAGAGAGGAAATTACAATGAATTGGTAGGGAGAGGGGCATGTAAATATTATGAATCGGGAGCAGGAGGTACGGCGTGGGGGGCGTTGAGGATACAGGAGTGTGACTGGTATTGAATTGGGGTAGAGTAGAGGTGCTAATTTATATATTTATTGAGTGGAGAAAGTGGCTATTTATAATTAGTAGGGGAACAGTGGTGGATTACAATTTATATTTGGAATGCTGGGTTACATAATAACTAATTGTATATTAACGGTGGGTACACGTCTGTATTCAGCTGCATAGTGTAGAAGTTGGGGAATATGCTCTGGATGCACTGCTCTAGATAACTGTTATTTTAAGGTGAGATGAGTCCTGGATTGAAGTGATGGCGGCCTGAACTAGATGAAGAAAAAAAGCGAATATGAAGGACTTTAACTCGAGATATCACCGGTGCATTAGCTGTACACTGGAACTATATAGTGTATACTATATACAGAGCTCCTGTGTATAAAGTCACTGGGGAGTCAGTGTGTTACCTGTACACTGACACTATACACTGTAAACTATGCACATAGCTTCTGTGTATAAAGTCACTGGTGAGTCAGTGTGTTACCTGTACACTGGCACTATACACTGTATACTATGTACAGAGCTTCTATGTATAATGGCGCTGGTGGGAATATTAGTGTTGTGTTTTTATTAATGATCAGTATTGTAGCATTCAGTCACTATGTGGTGGTATTATGTAGTCTGGTCATGGTGTGGTGGTATATGTTCCTTGTATGTGGTATTATTCGGTTACTATGTGGTAGTAATATGTGATCTGGTCCTTTTGTGGCAGTATTTGTTCCTTGTATGTGACATTATTCGGTAATGTCGGTGGTAATATGTGGTCTGGTCATGGTGTAGTGGTATTTGTTCCTTGTATGTGGTATTATTCAGTTACTACATGGTAGTAATATTTGATCTGGTCATGGTGTGGTGGTATTTGTTCCTTGCATGTGACATTATTCGGTAACTCTGTGGTGGTAATATGTGGTCTGGTCATGGTGTGGTGGTATTTTTTCCTTGTATGTGACATTATTCAGTAACTGTGGTGGTAATATGTGGTCTGGTCATGGTGTGGTGGTATTTGTTCCTTGTATGTGGTATTATTGGGTGGGTTACTATGTGGCTGTAATCCGTGGTCTGCTCATGGTGTGGTGCTATTTGTTCCTTGTATGTGGTAGTATTCAGTCACTATGTGACACATTTCGTTGAAGAAAAATTAATAAAAATATGCCTAAATAGAGTATTGGATATTTTAAGAATTTTTTTGATAGATTACAGTAGAATAGAGTAGGGCCCGGCCAAAAGAGTCTACCTTGTCGTGATGTCAGGCTGAAAAAAATATTTCTATGAAAACAAACACTGCTGGCTATGAATGGGATATGTGTTCATCGGGAACTGTTAATGTGTGTTTGGTGAGGACGTGGTGCAGAAGTGGAGTTTTTCCAATAGTTTGCGGTGGGAGTGTGGAAGGTTAGAAGTGTGGAGGCAGAGTTAGGGTTGATGCGGAGCTGGGGTAGAGCATGGGCAGTGTCTCAAGGGAGCCCAAAAATTTTGCCAGCACGGGACCCTGAAATTCCTAGTGGCAGCCCTTGACTTTTGCACTGTTAATACTGACTGACTACACTTTTGTGTACACAGAACAAGCATTAATACAATCGTTCCTCGCGCATAAAATATCATGTTATCTGCAGCACATCACCGGTTTGCAAAGGACGACATGCTACCAAGTACAGTGAATTTTAAGCTTGCAAGGCACTTGTTCGTCAGATGATTACTGACCAATTCAGACTGGCCGATAATGTGAAAAGAGGTCAGTAGTCACTCAACACACAAGCAAAATGTATGTTCATCAGGTGAGATACTTTAAGGCAGGCTTAAAAATCATTGCTTCAATTATCAAGGTGTCTAAATGGGCCTTAAAGGGAAGTTATCATCAGAATATTTACCTTTTGTTTTATCAGGCTTTCGTGTTTTAAAATATATATATTTTGGGTTTTTTTAATTTTATTTTTTAATAGAATGATCTGTATTAAGAAATACAAATCTTGCAATTTTAATGCTGTCTACTGAGCATAATTTAGGCTCTAACGCCCTGAATTAACATGCACATTAGCAGAAATGAACAGACTCTGACCTTGTCTTTTGTATTGAAGCATCTAATAATTGTGTGCAAAGGTTATTGTGTGAAGAGAGAGAAAGAATGGTCAACTGTGACATCACCTACAGTGGCTTTTAAAAGTATTCACCCTCTTGGCGTTTTACATTTTGTTACATTACAAGTTGTGTTTAAATATTTTTGTAATCTGACTTGTGTGTGACGCATCAGCAATAAATAGTTTACGTTAGTGAAGTGAAATGAGAAAAATATAGGCATAAATTAAATTAATGGGATCAAATAACTAAAAATTGGCACTTGCATACGTATTCATCCCTTTTGCTATGAAGCCCCTAAAAATTTCTGAAGTCCATCTGTGTGTAATCTAAGTGTCACACGTCTGTCAGTATATACACTTTACGTTTTCTGTAAGGCCACCATTAAGTAAGAGGCGCCACTAACCAAACAACAACATGAAGACCAAGGAGATCTCCAAACAAGTCATGGACAAAGTTGCTGAGAAGTACAAGTCACTAGACACTGCCTGTGTCGGCGCTTCCCACGGTACCTCCAACTGCGGGCATTGCGACCCCGGACCGCGCCTCCATTGCACCACCAATGACTGCACGTAGGTCCCTACTAAGATGACTGACACGGCATGAAGGGATTCTAATATTCCCTGCCTCACCCTATTCTCTTTGCTGGAACCCTCGAGTCTGCAGGGCCACATATGAGCCAACTTAACAATCCAGCCAACCTGACCTTTTGACAGATGTCTCAAATTTATCGCTGGACTGCACTACAGCTTCCGACTATTGAATAATAAGACAAGCTTTATCTGCCATTTGGGCCACAGCCGGACTACCCTTACTTGGCTACATATTACTTTATCCTTGTTCTTACTTGACGTGTCACAAACAGTTCCTAAAGGCACCATTTGTGAACAAGGCCACTGAGTGGCCGAAACGTCAAACTTGTTGCCTCACTGTTTTCTGCCTTCACGTCTGCAATAAACTTTTTTCACTTTAGCAAAATTGAACTGGATGAGTGCAGTGTTTTACTTTTTTCCAGTTATTGAGGGTCTCTGGATCCCGTGCACTAGCACCATCAAGAAACTCTACCTATCTGTCGAGTGCTAGCTCTTTATCCTTTCAATTACCTCTATACAAGTCACTAGTTCGACCACACTTAGAATACTGTGAACAGTTCTGGTCTCCGGTGTATAAGAAAGACATAGTTGAACTGGAGCGGGTGCAGAGAAGAGCGACCAAGGTTATTAGAGGACTGGGGGGTCTGCAATACCAAGATAGGTTATTACACTTGGGGCTATTTAGTTTGGAAAAACGAAGACTAAGGGGTGATCTTATTTTAATGTATAAATATATGAGGGGACAGTACAAAGACCTTTCTGATGATCTTTTTAATCATAGACCTAAGACAGGGACAAGGGGGCATCCTCTACATCTGGAGGAAAGAAGGTTTAAGCATAATAACAGACGCGGATTCTTTACTGTAAGAGCAGTGAGACTATGGAACTCTCTGCCGTATGATGTTGTAATGAGTGATTCATTGCTAAAATTTAAGAGGGGATTGGATACCTTTCTTGAAAAGTATAATGTTGCAGGGTATATATACTAGATTCCTTGATAGGGCGTTGATCCAGGGAACTAGTCTGATTGCCGTATGTGGAGTCGGGAAGGATTTTTTTTCCCCAAAGTGGAGCTTACTATTTGCCACATGGGTTTTTTTTTGCCTTCCTCTGGATCAACATGTTAGGGTAAGTTAGGTTAGGCTATGGGTTGAACCAAATGGACTTAACGTCTTCCTTCAACCTTAATAACTATGTTACTATCAAGGTAAATGTCATGTCTGGCGCCAAACCAATACAGCTCATCACCCCAAGAACACCATCCCCACAATGCAACATGGTGGTAGCAGCATCATGCTGTGGGGATGTTTTTCGGCAGCAGTGACAAGGAAAATAGTCCAAGCTGAGGGCAAGGTAAATGGTACAATATAAAGGGATATTTTTGATCAAAACTGGTTTCAGGCTGTCAGAGTTTTGAGGAAAGCTCATAGAGACTTATCCAAAGGGACTTGCAGCTGTAATTGCCGCATAAGGGGGCTCTACAAAGTACTCATGTTAGGGGGTAAATAGTTATGCATACTGAAGTTCTCAGCTATTTTGTCCTATTTGTTGTTTCCTTCACAATAAAAAGAAAACCAAATGTTCACAGTTGTAGGCATGTTCTTTACATGAACTCATACAAACCCTGGAAAACAGTGAAATTCCAGATTGTGAGAAAGCAAACATGAAAAATGCCTAGGGGGTGAACACTTTAGCAAACTACTGTATTGTAAAAGATGTATCTAATTTTACCAGGAGTGTTTAGAGAGGTGTTACATGTCCTTCTAATCCTGCTTGTGATGATAATGAGTCTTCTGTTTCTTGTAAGAATGAGTCTAAGAAAAGCCCTAGTGGCCAATGGGAAAACCCTGCTGTTCTGTTCCCATGTACTATACACTTGTATTGCTCCTGGGTCATCATGACCCGGTTTATTAATTTTTTTTTTATTTTAGATACTCTAACTCAATTATTTTTATACCTTTTGCTTACTAGACTGTATGGGAACATGTTTGGAAATAAAAAAAAAAGAAAAATGAAATTGAAATCTTTATTTTTTTTTATTAAAAAAAACTCAGTAATAAGTAAAAAGCGAAAAATGCAAACTACATATATGTGGTAAAAAAACCCAAACCAAAACAAACAAATCAAACATTTTGTGAAAAAGATTAAAAATAATAACCACTTCAATTTGAACATATTTACATGGTAAATTAATTTATGTATTCTTTCATGAAGAACAATAAACATGGGCTTTGCATAAGAATTTTTTGCATCCAGAACATGTAATACTTGTTTTATTATCACAAGAATAAGGGTAATAGCTGCACCTTTTTCTTTTTGTTCTGGAAGCACCGCTTGTAGGGGCCATGGGGGTAGAAGTGCTTGTGGAGGCCATGGTTTCCCTTTCCTGAGCATGTTGCTGGATGCTCTGTACAAGGCCTTCCGTTCTGGGTGTTACCTTTCTTTCCTCGATATGCGGCCTAACCAGTGATTTTCCAAGTTCTCCTATAAAGAGTCTTTGTTTATGGAGTTTTTTTACTTAGCAAAAAAAATCATTTGCAGGCCTTTAGAGCTCAGCTTTACAAAATAAGGCCCTCTTACACAGCGCGTTCTGCGCAGTCCGTTCTACGCAGAATATACACGTGTAGTGCACACCTAGTGATCTCTCTGGATGCGCTCTACATTTTAGAATAGACTGTGCACCAAAAAAATCAATATAAAGCCATTTTTATGGTGCGCAGATCTCAATGCATACACCCGGCAGAGCGCGTGTACGACCCCATTGAAATAATTTAGGAAATAAATAAATTGATATACAATAGTAGATGCAATAAATAGACCCAACTGAGGTAATGGAGGGGAGATATGTGTCACTGCTCTTAATGGCAGCAGTGATGTGAAACCAGAGTATTTTCCTCCAGCACATTACGTGTTCTGAGGGTTAAGTTAAAGTTTCATACATGGGCTGGTTTTATGTGGGCATCTATAGAGTGGGTGGGAAGATGCCAACCTTATCTTCACCTGCACCGCCGTGTACTGACAAGACCTGTGTGATATATCGATATATAATCACTGCACTCGTACTCAGAAGCTTGCTTTGATATAGGTGAAAAAGTTTATTGAAACAATTGTGGCAAAAAGGAAAATTGGTGTAGCGATAGGCATAAACGACGTTTCGGCCAGCTCGTGGCCTTGATCACGCTATTGCTGGAACAAACAAATAATAAAAAAGACAATAAATAACTATATACAATACAATCAATGACTATCTACAAGAAAATTAACATATATACAAATCTGGAAAACATGTCAAAACCACAAGTAGCCAATGTCTGTATATAGGGCGCATATAATATCAGGACGACAAATAGAGGCATAGGGAGGCAAAGAGATGCATCTAACGTGCGTGAGAGTAAGATAGTAGCATACCCTGGTGGGAGATTCCTAATGTATGGCTGTACTGCAGTGTTGCTGGTGGTGCCAACCAAAATAAAGGGGCCTGGAGAGAATGGTGGAGAGCAAAATGAAAAAAATGAAAAGGAATATTATGGTACTGTCTTGTAGTAAGGGGCACAAAGAAATATGCTACAACGTACTTCTAATTTGTCAATAATACCCGTCTGATGGACCCTTGGTTGCCGTATAGTGGGATACACATATGGAGATAGCTGTAGGGACATATGGTAATATGTTATCTGTTAAGTTCTTGATAGATAAATAGTGAGTAAGACAGATTCCAGTATACTTGCCAGTATATTGTTCTTACTACAGACAGTGTAGCAGGCCAGTTGTCGTAATACGAAACGTACGTGCAGATATGGCTAGAGAAATACATAAATATGGGAGTAAATTTGTCTGTACAGTGCATATCAGGTAGGGTACCGCGGAGCCATGTTATACTTGCCTGTATGATCAACCTGTAATACACTGGATGTCCCCAATAAGTGGAAAGGGTACATAGAAGTAACTGTGGAAATAGATATCTAGGGTAAGTGGGTTATAGGGGCGGCTCGTGGTATGAGATTATGTATTAGGTGTACTACCTGCCGGTGTGTATGCCCAGTCTTGGTCCAACAATACGGGTACCCAGTTTCAATGAGAATGGGAGCTGTGGTGATTACCAATTCAGCTGTAATATAGTAGGGGAGTTGTTAGAATAGAGTACTCAGAGTCCCAAATTACTTAACTGTAGGGTGCATGTAGAAGTCTCACATCAGCGGTCCGTGGTTGTGCAGAGGCCGGCGTTGGTAGCCAGGTGATGGGAGCAGACACAACCTGTGTCCTTGCTAAGGAATGGCTGCCATGTCTAGTAAGGCAGCGCTATATAGGGCTATTGCCGGTCAGGTGACCGGATGCTGGCCGGAGTGTCCGCATCTGCATGATGTGAAGGGGAAGGGGAGGGAGGTCCCGTGGAGCCGGCGCGTGTGTTGTCGGCATCTTGTGCGGCAGAGACCGCAATATGGCACTCACGCATGGGCAGTGGGCTCAAGCGGGGACTCCAAGATGGCGCCCGCGCATGCGCAATGCATGCTGTGGGTTAAAGCGATGCCGGGACAGTAAGATGGCGCCCGTGCATGTGTAATGCCGATAGTGGGCTCGAGCGTTAGTGTCCAGACACCTGGAGCTGGCGACCACAGGGGAAGGAAGCAGTCAGTGTGCTTCAAGGATTACTATAAGGCCTTGATAATACAAGATGTACAAAGTTACAATAACACTGCAGATACATGATATAAATACAGATGTAAATATATATAAATGGTAGGAGTCCAAACTTGAAAAAAAAGAACATAAGAAAACAGGGAAAATAAAAGAAAATAAAGAAAAGAAATAAAAGAAATAAAGAAAAGAAAAAAATAAAGGCTATGGGGATGACCAATGAATGAAGCTAAAGTTTGATTAACAAATGATAAAAAATGATAATAAAAAAAAAAAAAAAAAAAAAGGGGATAATTTTGAAACCAGAGTATAAAGTAAAGTAAAGTAAACTAGTGAAAATAGGCTGGGCAAATAGATATTGGTAAAGGAATCGGGGGGTATGGATCTTACCGTCTAGATAGTGCGCACGGTGAAGGCTATAAGTGCAGTGGGTCAGTTCGCCTAGGAAAAAAGGGTATACTCATGTTAGCCAATCAATTTCACGATTTAATCCCCTTGGGTGGAGGGTATCTAAGGTGTAGATCCAATATGTCTCCCTCTGTTTTAAAAGTTGGATGTGATTGCCTCCCCTTCTCGGGCGTGGTACTCTCTCGACTATTTGGAACCTAAGTTGGGCAATATTGTGTCTCGCCTCCTTGAAGTGCGCTGGCAGGGGTAACCATAATTTCTCGCGTCGGATCGTAGATTTGTGGCTGGATATGCGATCCCTTATTGCCTGCGTGGTCTCCCCCACGTACAGTAATCCACAAGGGCACTTAATAATGTAGACTACAAAGCTTGTTGCACAGGTGTAAAACTCTCTAATGGGATATGATTTCCCGGTTCGTGGGTGGACTACTTCATTCCCTTTGATAATGTTCGAGCAACACATACAACTCAAGCAGGGAAAGGTGCCCGTTCTTTTTTGGTCAGTGAGGGTCCTAGTGAGCGATGATTTTTGTGACCCTAAGTCGGCTCTTACCACCCTATCTCGTATATTTTTGGCTCGTCTAGTGCACATTAGTGGGGGATCTTTGAAGATAGGTATGTTGGGATAGGCCTTGTGGAGGAGGGGCCAATGTCCCCGGATGAGGTTATGTATTTTGTGCATAGTGGGGTGGTGATTATGTACAAACGGGAGCCTCGGGTTCTTTTGTATACCGACTGTCCCGTCGTTGAGATCACTAATGGCTCGAGAGGATTCTATCTCAAGGAGATTGGTAGGATAGTTGCGGGCTTCGAATTTTTGTGCCATCTCCTGTATTCTGGTCTCCCTGGTTGGGGGGTCGGAAACAATTCTAGTAACCCTTTTAAATTGTGATCTGGGAAGGCTGTTTTTGATAGATTTGGGATGACAGCTGTTGTATAACAACAGGCTGTTGCAATCAGTCGGTTTCATATAGATATCTGTGGTAAGATGGCCATTGATATCTTTCAGTACTCTAGTGTCCAAAAATGTGACCTCCTTGTCATGGTATACCAGTGTAAAGGACAGCTCTGGTCTAACAGCGTTAATGTTGGCGTGAAATTTTAAAAGGCTAGTTAGGTCCCCTTGCCATATACAAAAAATATCGTCTATGTACCTATACCAGGTACGTGCGTGTAGTTGGAAGATAGGGTCTGTGTACACGTATTCTTTCTCAAAACGATCCATATATAGATTGGCATAGGCAGGGGCCACATTAGACCCCATAGCGGTACCATCTACCCAGCAAGGACGCCAAGACCTGTGTGATGTCACAATCAAGTGGTCATCACATGAAGGATAGGAGTCAGATGGTCTAGGGTTTAAGTGGCGGGCTTTGCAAGACAGCAGTGGGCAGTGTACCTGGTGAGGAATACACTCCAGGAAAGTGTTTGCGCCTGTGTGGCATGTTATGGACCTGTACTGTTGACACTATACCCGTGAGCGGGCTGAACCCTTCTAGTGAAAGGACTGTGTTTTCTTCCTTTTTGTTTTGCTATTTTGCCCAGAGGGTCGTATTTATTTTCCCTTGCTTGGTTTATGTTGCCTCAATAAACCAAGCATGTTCTTAAAGAGACAGTGTTCCGTTTAACTCTCTATATCCAGCCAAGAGAGATGCTCTACCATAAACCAAGCATGTTCTTAAAGAGACAGTGTTCCGTTTAACTCTCTATGTCCAGCCAAGAGAGATGCTCTACCACAGTACATTTAACACAAAAACTTGATTTAAAAATAGGCCATTTCCTGAAGACAGGTTTCTTTTAAGCAGAGTCACATAATTAAATTTCCTGTCTGATTTTGATCCAAATAAGCAGCATTAACTAATCAAATTGCACACTGAGTCAATAGAGAAAAAATAAAGACAAATCCATCAAACTGGTCATCCAAAGGTCATCCTTATATGATACAATTTTAAATCATGTGCACCAGAGGCATAGCTAGGGTTTTGGTTCAGGGGTGACGCACCTTATTAGTGGAGGAGAACCTCAGCAGATAACTGCGCTGTTACTGAAGATTATCTCTATATAACGACCAACGTTGATATTACCGCCATATGGTCAGTGGTAGATACCAGCCCTACAGAACATATAACAGATCACAGCACAGTTACAGATAATGACTTACCGCTGACGTTCTTTCTGATGGAATCGTTCATTTTTCCCGTCTTTTCCATCTGGTCCAGACCGACACAACTTCTTCCAGCCAGGACTCGTCTGTAGAGAATACAACAAAGACACATTTCACGTCTCACATTCCAGCCCCATCACCATCTATTCCCAACCTGCACAAACTCCTCATCCTTCTAATATCCCAATACTAAGCTGCTGCTGACGTATGTGTCCCTATTACTGCACCTGATACCCCACTACTGAGCCGCTGCTGCCGCATGTGTCCCTATTACTGCACCTGCTGTGTGGTTCTCTGTGCCCTCTAAATTCTAAAGCAACCCTCTATAATATAGTAATGCCGGGCGCAAGTGCTCTAGAAAACAGTGCCCTTGTTTTGCCCCCTAGAAAGTAATAATGCCCTGTGTGCCCCTTTGATAGTAACAGTAACCTGAGTTCCCCTATAACAATAAGTGCCCACTTTACATTTAATAATGTCCCGAGTCTCCCCCTGTACAGCTCTCCTATACACAGCATGATGCTCTCTTATACACAGTATAATGCCCCTCACTGTATAGTACCACCCATACAGTATACTGACCCCTTAGTAGCCCCCAAACTGTTTGATGGCTCCAACATAGTATGTTGACCCCTTCACTATAATCCCCACACTGTACAATGGCCTCCTCACTGTAATCTCCACACTGTAGGATGGCCCCCTAGATAGCCTCCATATAGTATAATGTGCTAGATAGTCCTAAATGTAGTATAATGCACTCCCCATAAGCCTACATATAGTATAATGCACTCCCCATAGGCCTACTATATAATGTATAATGCACTCCTCATAGGCAGACTCTATTGCACAAGGCAGCACCCATAGGCAGACTCTATAGCACAAAGCAGCACCCATAGGCAGACTCTGTAGTATCAGGCAGCACCCCATAGGCAGACCCTGTAGTATAAAGCACCACCCCCATAGACAGACCCTGTAATAGAAGGCAGCACCCCATAGGCAGACCCTGTAGTATAAGACAGCACCCCCATAGGCAGACCCTGTAGTATAAAGCAGCACACCTATAGACACACCCTGTAGTATAAGGCAGAAACCCCATAGGCAGGTCCTGTAGTATAAGGCAGCACCCCTGTAGGCAGACCCTGTAGTATAAGGCAGCACCCCAATAGGCAGATCCTGTAGTATAAGGCAGCACCCCATAGGCAGATCCTGTAGTATAAGACAGCACCCCTATAGGCAGACCCTGCAATATAAGGCAGCACCCCTATAGGCTGACCCTGTAGTATAAAGCAGCACCCCCTGTAGTATAAAGCAGCACCTCCATAGGCAGACCCTGTAGTATAAGACAGCACCCCCATAGGCAGACCCTGTAATATAAGGCATCACCCCATAGGCAGATCCTGTAGTATAAGACAGTACCCCTATAGGCAGACCCTGTAGTATAAGGCAGCACCCCCATAGGCAGACCATGTAGTATAAGGCAGCACCCCTATAGGCAGGTCCTGTAGTATAAGACAGCACCCCTATGGGCAGACCCTGTAATATAAGGCTGCACCCCCATAGGCAGACCCTGTAGTATTAGGCAGCACCCCTATAGGCAGATCCTGTAGTATAAAGCAGCACCCCTATAGGCAGACCCTGTAATATAAGGCAGCACCCCTATAGGCAGACCCTGTAATATAAGGCAGCACCCCTATAGGCAGACCCTGTAGTATAAAGCAGCACCCCTATAGGCAGACCCCTGTAGTATAAAGCAGGACCCCAATAGGCAGACCCTGTAGTATAAGACAGCACCCCCATAGACAGATCCTGTAATATAAGGCAGCACCCCCATAGGCAGACCCTGTAATATAAGGCAGCACCCCTATAGGCAGGTCCTGTAGTATAAGGCAGCACCCCTGTAGGCAGATCATGTAGTATAAGGCAGTACCCCCATAGGCAGATCCTGTAGTATAAGACAGCACCCCTATAGGCAGACCCTGCAATATAAGGCAGCACCCCTATAGGCTGACCCTGTAGTATAAAGCAGCACCCCCTGTAGTATAAAGCAGCACCTCCATAGGCAGACCCTGTA
Source organism: Ranitomeya imitator (assembly GCF_032444005.1). NCBI lineage: Eukaryota > Metazoa > Chordata > Amphibia > Anura > Dendrobatidae > Ranitomeya > Ranitomeya imitator. The sequence goes on from NC_091288.1 coordinate 59,294,779, forward strand.
GTATAAGACAGCACCCCCATAGGCAGACCCTGTAATATAAAGCAGCACCCCCATAGGCAGATCCTGCAGTATAAGACAGCACCCCTATAGGCAGACCCTGTAATATAAGGCAGCACCCCTATAGGCAGACCCTGTAATATTAGGCAGCACCCCTATAGACAGACCCTGTAATATAAGGCATCACCCCTATAGGCAGACCCTGTAGTATAAGGCAGCACCCCCATAGGCAGACCATGTAGTATAAGGCAGCACCCCTATAGGCAGGTCCTGTAGTATAAGACAGCGCCCCTATGGGCAGACCCTGTAATATAAGGCAGCACCCCCATAGGCAGACCCTGTAGTATTAGGCAGCACCCCTATAGGCAGATCCTGTAGTATAAAGCAGCACCCCTATAGGCAGACCCTGTAATATAAGGCAGCACCTCTATAGGCAGACCCTGTAATATAAGGCAGCACCCCTATAGGCAGACCCTGTAGTATAAAGCAGCACCCCTGCAGTATAAAGCAGGACCCCAATAGGCAGCCCCTGTAGTATAAGACAGCACCCCCATAGACAGATCCTGTAATATAAGGCAGCACCCCCATAGGCAGACTCTGTAATATAAGGCAGCACCCCTATAGGCAGACCCTGTAATATAAGGCAGCACCCCTATAGGCAGACCCTGTAATATAAGGCAGCACCCCTATAGGCAGACCCTGTAATATAAGGCAGCACCCCATAGGCAGATCTTGTAGTATAAGGCAGTACCTGTATATAAGGCAGTGCCCATAAAAAAAAAATACTCACCTCTCTTCCTCCACAGCTCTGAGCGCCCGCTCATCTCCTGACAGCGGGCGCCGGCTAGTGGCATCATCACGTCACCTGTCAGTGTCTGCGTCGGTAATATCAGACACTGAGAGGGGGATGATGGGAGAAGGAGCGTAGCGCTCCTTCTCCCATCAACGCGATCAGCTGTATCTGCTAAATGCCGGAACAGCTGACCTTCCGATGACGGGCAGGGGGCCCCCTCACCTGCTGAGGGGCTCCATAGAGGCTGGGCAGCAGAGCAGGTAGATCGATTCTCCCTGCTCTACCGCAGAATGTAACTGTATCGGCATCGGGTTGGGGATGAGGCCTTTCATATGTGTGAAAACCTACTGAAGCCATATTCCAGTCGGGACTTGAACCACACTAAAAGGATTTATAACTACAGACTGACCAGGGCCCGAAGAACAGTGGAGTGTACCTTTGGGATTCTTGTCTCAAAATTGTGCATTCTTGGGACAGCCATTAATCTAAAAATGGAGACAGTCGATGAGGTGGTCAAAGCCTGTGTGGTTCTCCACAATTACATAATGGCTAAGGAGCGACCCAACATTGAACTGGATGAACCAGTTGCAAACCCATTGCCAGATTACCAGCATCACCCGCTGTGGTCAACTGTTGAAGTTGGCCACATGCGGAACCAATTTGCTACCTATTTTGTTTCTGACATTGGACATGTGGCATGGCAAGATAATATTGTGTAAAATGTGCTGTTGGGTTTGGGTCTGTACCAGTTATGTTTTAAATGTTACTAATATTTGTTGTTAATAAACAATGTGTTTTGATATCTGTACCGAGTATCCTATGTATTTCCTCTAAAAACCACTTAGGTTGCTAGTGGTAAGGTAGTTGACGTCATTACATCCTGATTCTGCTCTGCAGTATCTATTGGACGCAGACTGGAGAGACAATGGAGGTATAATACAAAGCAGATCTATACTCACCAAGTCATGTGTGAGAAATAATGACTTCATGAGCACAAAACCCAGCATCATGAATTCACTATTTCTGACACCTGTCCAGGTGAGTATAGATATGCCTTGTATGACCTCCATCGTCTCTTCAGTTTGTGTGAAATAGATTACGTAGACTGAAGAGAAAATGGAGGTTATACATAGTAACATAGTAACATATTAGTAAGGCCGAAAAAAGACATTTGTCCATCCAGTTCAGCCTATATTCCATCATAATAAATCCCCAGATCTACGTCCTTCTACAGAACCTAATTGTATGATACAATATTGTTCTGCTCCAGGAAGACATCCAGGTCTCTCTTGAACCCCTCGACTGAGTTCGCCATCAGTCGGACAAGGCAGTTCTCTACTCACTAGGTCAGGTGTCATAAATAATGATTTTTTTTGACACATGACCTGTTGAGTATAGTTCTGCTTTGTATTACCGCCATTGTCTCTTCAGTCTGCGACACAGATTAAGCAGACTGAAGTAATTATGGAGAAAATACAAGTAATATTATTTTTTGACAACTCATAGCTCCATACCAAACACACAAAGCTGCAGTGTTGTACTTAATAACTACTGGAGCTATGAGGTGGCAAAAAAACAAAGTGTACGTCACAGTGTGTTTATTCGGCACACGGTGTGTGTTGCCGGCGGCGAAATACACAAATAACCAAACAGTATTGGGGGCAAGAAACATTAACATTTATTAATAAACAACAACAAAAAAAAAATTAACTGCGCCTGCTTGGGGTAGAGTGACGGAACTGGGGAGGGGTGTAGCTGTGAGGCCTGGCTAACTGTAGACGACGCAGGGGTTGCAGGAAAAGGGGCAATTAAAGTAGTGGGATCTGGGAGTTCGGGGATGGCGCTAGACGCATGAGAAGGCAGAGACACACTGGAAGGGTGAGACAAACCTGACATCACAGACACATTGGGAGGTGAGGGGGGAGGAATAGAGATAGTCCGCTGCTTTTTATTTTTTCCCCTTTTTAGAATCGGTGCTGCGGTCTCGGGAGCCTCAGTGGGCTCATTTCTTGCGGTCTGGTCATGGTGGCTGACCTGTCAGGGTCCATTTGCCGCTGCCTGGTTGTGGTGGTGGGGAAGGCCATGCCAGGGTCCTGCTGCTGCATGGTGGTGGTGGGGAAGGCCGTGCCAGGTTCCCGCTGCTGCTGCATGGTGGTGGTGCGGAAGGCCATGCCAGGGTCCTGCTGCTGCATGGTGGTGGTGGGGAAGGCCGTGCCAGGTTCCCGCTGCTGCTGCATGGTGGTGGTGCGGAAGGCCATGCCAGGGTCCGGCTGCTGCTGCTGCTGCATGGTGGTGGTGCGGAAAGCCATTCCAGGGTCTGGGTGCTGCTGTTGTTGCTGCTGCATGGTGGTGGCAGTAGAGGATGTCCAAGCAGGAGCAGCAGTTGGCATGGTGGTGGTGGTGGGCTGTCCAACAGCACTGGCATGGTGGTGGCGCTGTAATGATGTCTGGCAGTGCTTGGAATGGTGGTGGCCGTGCAGTGGTATGCAGCAGAGCTCAGCATTGAGGTCAAGCATGACAGTGTTAGCACAGGTGGAAATGCCACCACTGGCATGGTAAGCAGCATTTCAGGCCTGCATGACATTAAGCTGGAGATCAGGAGTAAGGTGTTCCAACATGCCCTTCTCTATTTGATTGAAAAAATTATGTGCTGGCCTCTGGAGGTCGGCTTTCACTTGGTCAAGGCTTCTGGTGACATCCTGGATAAGTGTATTCATATGATTTATGGCACTATCCAGTCCGTCTCCCATCGCATTGAGTCCATCATGAAAGACCGAGCTCAAGTGCAAAAACTCGGGCATGAGTGACCTGTCCAAATCCCTCTAACGCTGCTGGGACAGGGGAACACCTGATGGACCAGCTTCTTGGTCTCCAGTTTGTGTTGCAGGCCCACTTGCTGCAGTGCTGCTCGATGGCTGGGACGGGTCCGTGGCTGTTTGATGAAGGACAGCTCCAGAACCAGGGTCAAGAGTGCTGCTCCATGTGCTGTGAAAAAAACAAAACATTAGTACCAAACATTTACAATAGTAAAAGCGCCAGCTCCTGTGGAATATAAAAATACAGATTAGGCAATACAACCCAACCCAATACACCACAAAAAATACTTACGTTCTCTGGGCAAGGACCGGTCTCAAAAATGCCAGGATGCGGTGATATTTATATTTTTGGATTCTTGCTCCAGAACCACTAGGAACCCGGCTCTCTTGACGAAGGTCCTTGTTGAAGCGATCCAAAATAAATAAAAACTCAAAATGCACTGTTCCAAATTATTAGACACAGTAGAATTTCTATACATTTGATATGTTTTAAAGAACTGAAATGCACATTTGTGGAATTTGCAGCATTAGGAGGTCACATTCACTGAACAAAACAGCTATTTAACTCCAAAACCTCCTAACAGGCCAAGTTACATGTTAACATAGGACCCCTTCTTTGATATCACCTTCCCAATTCTTGCATCCATTGAACTTGTGAGTTTTTGGAGAGTTTCTGCTTGTATTTCTTTGCATGAAGTCAAAATAGCCTCCCAGAGCTGCTGTTTTTATGTGAACTGCCTCCCACCCTCATAGATCTTGTGCTGGATGATACTCCAAAGGTTCTCTATAGGGTTGAGGTCAGGTGAAGATGGTGGCCACACCATGAGTTTATCTCCTTTTATGCCCATAGCAGCCAATGACTCAGAGGTATTATTTGCAGCATGAGATGGTGCATTGTCATGCATGAAGATGATTTTGCTCCTGAAGGCACGTTTCTGCTTTTTAGACCATGGAAGAAAGTTGTCAGTCAGAAACTCTACATACTTTGCAGAGGTCATTTTCACACCTTTAGGAACCTTAAAGGGCCCTACCAGCTGTTTCCCCATGATTCGCAGCCTTGTTGGGACATTGTGGCCTCCACCAACCAACCACTACTCCATCCATCTGGACCATCCAGGGTTGCTCGACACTCATCAGTAAACAAGACTATAGGTTTATGAACCAAAGCAAGCCTTTGAAGGATCCTACACATTGAGATTCGAGGGACTTCAGAGGCACCTACAGCTTCAAATATCTGTTTGCTGGTTTGTAATGGCTTTTTAGCAACTGGTCTCTTAATCCGATGAACTTGCCTGGCAGAAACCTTCCTCATTCTGCCATTATCAGCACAAACATGTCTGTGCTCAGATTCAGCCACAAATCTCTTCACAGTATGATGATCACGCTTAAGTTTTCGGGAAATATCTCATGTTTTCATCCCTTGACCAAGGCATTGCACTAGTTGATGCTTTTCAGCAGCAGAGAGATCCTTTTTCTTTCCCATGTTACTTAAAAACTGTGGCCTGCTTAATAATGTGGAACATCATTTTTAAGTAGTTTTCCTTTAATTAGAATCACCTGGAAAACTAATTATCACGTGTTTAAGATTGATTTCAGTGATCCATTGAGCCCTGACACACAATAACATCCACGAGTTTATTTGAAAAACAAAAAAATTTAATCTTTATGAAACTTAAATCCAATTTGCATAAAAATTTGGAACACAGTGTAAGTGTGCTTACTAAAAAAACAGGATTTTTGGTTGCTTACCGTAAAATCTGTTTCTTGGAGCCTCCATTGGGGGACACAGGAACCATGGGTGTATGCTGCTGCCACTAGGAGGCTGACACTATGCAAATAAAAAAATTAGCTCCTCCTCTGCAGTGTACACCCCACCGACTGGCATTAAACTCTTCAGTTAGTGAGAAAGCAGTAGGAGAAAGAACAAGGTTGAAAAACCATAACCACAAACTTGAGAACTGTAAACGTGAGAACAGTCAGAGAACATATAACAAAAACATTGGGAGGGTGCTGTGTCCCCCAATGGAGGCTCCAAGAAACAGATTTTACGGTAAGCAACCAAAAATCCTGTTTTCTTTATCGCCTCTCATTGGGGGACACAGGAACCATGGGACGTCCCAAAGCAGTCCCAAGGGCGGGAAAACAGACTTCCATCAGGTCAGAGGACTCACCACTGCCGCCTGCAGGATCCTTCTGCCTAGGCTGGCGTCCGCCGATGCGTAGGTATGGACCTTGTAAAATTTGGCGAACGTGTGGATGGAAGACCAAGTTGCCGCTTTGCAAAGCTGTAGGGCGGAAGCCCTGTGGTGCACCGCCCAGGAGGCGCCGACTGCCCGGGTAGAGTGAGCCTTAATCCCAGGAGGGGGCACTCTGTTCTTGACCCGGTAAGCCTCCAAAATTGCCGTTCTGATCCAGCGAGCAATAGTCGCTTTAGAAGCCGGCTGGCCTCTGCGCGTGCCATCAGGAATGACGAAAAATGAATCCGTCTTCCGGAAAGAGGATGTTCTATCCAGATAAATCCTCACTGCCCTGACTAGGTCCAGCTTGTTCAACGATCGCTCCAGAGGATGAGTCGGAGCTGGACAAAAGGAAGGTAGAACGATGTCCTCGTTGAGGTGGAAGGTGGAAACCACCTTAGGAAGAAAAGAAGGTGAAGGTCGGAAGACCACCTTGTCCTGGTGAATGACCAAAAACGGAGGGCGGCAAGACAGTGCCGCCAGCTCGGAAACGCGGCGAATGGACGTGATGGCCACAAGAAAGGCCACCTTCCAAGATAAAACTGATAGAGGAATCTCCCTAAGAGGTTCAAAGGGAGAAACCTTCAGAACGTCCAGTACCAGGTTTAGGTCCCATGCCTCCACAGGGGCCCTGTACGGCGGGACGGCGTGGGCTACCCCCTGAAAGAAGGTCTTAACCTGTGGCCGAGAGGCCAAGGTCTTCTGAAAGAGGATGGAAAGCGCAGAGACCTGACCCTTCAGGGAACTAAGAGCCAGGCCCGAATCCAGTCCTGCCTGAAGGAAGGCCAAAAGAGAAGGCAGGGAAAAAACCATAGGCGGCACGCGGTTGGACTCGCACCAACGGAAGTAGGCCTTCCAGGTGCGGTAGTAGATCCTGGAAGACGAAGGCTTCCGAGCCTGAATCATGGTGTGAATGACCCGGTCCGAAAGGCCGGACGCTCTTAGAACCGCGGTCTCAACAGCCACGCCGTTAAACTGAGCGACCGAGAATTCGGGTGGCAGATAGGACCCTGGGACAGCAGATCGGGCCTGTCTGGAAGGCGCCAGGGAGCGTCCGCGAGAAGGTTGACGAGCTCCGCGAACCAAGCTCTCCTGGGCCAATCCGGGGCGATCAGGATGACCAGCACCCCTTCCGCTTTGATCTTCTTCAACAGTTTGGGAAGTAATGGAAGGGGTGGGAACAGATAGGGCATCTCGAACTGTGACCAAGGAATGGCCAGAGCATCGACGCCCACTGCGAGAGGATCGCGTGACCTGGAGACGAATTGTGGAACCTTCCTGTTGATCCGAGACGCCGTGAGATCCACATCCGGAGTTCCCCATCGAAGACAAATCTGATGGAAGACCTCCGGATGCAGGGACCATTCCCCCGCCGCGAGACCCTCGCGGCTGAGGAAGTCGGCGGCCCAGTTTTCTACGCCGGGGATATGCACCGCGGATATCACCGGAACCGTTGCCTCTGCCCAAAGGAGGATCTTGGACACCTCGGCAAGGGCCAAGGAGCTCCGAGTCCCCCCCTGATGGTTGACATATGCCACAGCCGTGGCATTGTCCGTCTGGATCCGGACTGGAAGGCCCCTGAGAATCCTTTCCCAATGGCGGAGGGACAGAAAGATGGCCCGAATTTCGAGGACGTTGATCGGCAGCGCGGACTCCTGTAGCGACCAACGGCCCTGAACCGTCAGGTGGCGAAAAACCGCACCCCAGCCGATCAGGCTGGCATCCGTTGTCACCACCTGCCAGTGAACCGGAAGGAAGGACCTGCCCTGGGAGATGAGAGGAGACGTCAGCCACCAGTTGAGAGACCGCTTGACCCGAAAGGAGAGTCTGATCGGCCGATCCAGGGAGAAGACCGACCTGTCCCACTGAGACAGAATGGCTTGCTGAAGGGGTCGAGAATGGAATTGGGCGAAGGGAATCGCTTCCAAGGTAGCTACCATCCTCCCCAGAACTTTCATGGCCGATCGGAGGGAGGGAGGCCGAGGACCCTGGAGCAAGAGAATGTCCCGACAAAGGGTGGATCTCTTGTCCTTGGGAAGGAAGACTCTGGACTGACGAGTGTCGAAGAGCATGCCCAGAAAGATGATGCGCTGAGAAGGAATAAGGCAGGACTTCTTCCGGTTGACCAGCCATCCGAAACGGGATAAGGTGTCGAGAACAATGGACAAGCTTTCGTGGGCCTGAGCAAAGGACGGAGCCTTGATGAGGATGTCGTCGAGGTATGGAAACAGAACCAAGCCTCTGACTCTCAAAATGGCCATCAGCGCCGCCATGATTTTCGTGAACACCCTTGGCGCGGTTGCGAGACCGAACGGCAGGGCGACGAACTGAAAATGATCTTGTTGCACTGCGAAGCGCAGGAAACGGTGATGTCCGGGAAATATTGGAACATGTAGGTAGGCGTCCTGGATATCTATAGAGCATAGAAATTCCTGAGCCTCCATGGAAGCAATTACTGAACGAAGGGATTCCATCCTGAAGTGTCTCAGGCGAACCCTCCTGTTCAACAATTTGAGGTCCAGAATGGGACGAACCTTGCCGTCTTTTTTCGGTACCACAAAGAGGTTCGAGTAGAAACCCGTGTACCGTTCCTTTTCTGGGACGGGAACGATTACCCCGGATTTGAGCAGAGAAGCGATGGCTGCGAAGAAGCCCGGAACCAAAGCGGGATCTTTTGGAGGACGAGATTGGAAGAAACGATCTCTGGGTCGGGAGGCGAACTATATTTTGTATCCCGAAGACACAACTTCCCTGACCCATGCATCCTCTACTGCGGAAATCCAGACGTCCCTGAAACGGAGAAGACGGCCCCCCAACCTGGGAGTTGGGCTGGAGTCTTGCCGAGAGTCATGCGGAAGTGGATCTTCCAGTCCTGGGCCTGGACGATCTACCCTGGGAATAGCGAGGACGCCAGGACGGAGTGGGCCTGAAGGACACCGCCTTCTTCTCTTGACGTGCCTGTGGCCTCTGTTGCTGCTGGGAAAAGGAGTTTGACGCAGCGAAGCGACGAAAAGGCCGGAACGAGCGAAACTGCCGTCTAGGAGGAGGGCGACGAGGTTTAGCCTGGGGGAGAAGGGAACTTGTGCCCCCAGTGGCGTCCTTAATGATCTGGTCCAGCTGGGAACCAAAGAGACGAGAGCCCTGGAAGGGCAGACTAGTGAGGGACTTTTTGGAGGACAAGTCCGCCTGCCAGGCCTTGAGCCAAACGGTCCGGCGGATGGCAACGGCATTGCTGGAAGCCTGAGCCGCACAAGACGCGACATCCAGGGAGGCGGAAACCAGGTATTCACCAGCGTGGGAAATCTGGTTGGCAAGTTCCGCTAATTGCGCGGGAGGAGCCCCGTCCAGGATACCTCGCCGCAGATCCTTGGCCCATTTTGAGATGGATTTTGAGGCCCAAGTGGAAGCAAAGGCCGGGCATAGCGCTGCTGAAGCCGCTTCGAAGGCAGATTTTGCGAAGGATTCTATAACTCTGTCGTTAGAGTCCTTCAGAGACGCTCCGCCGGACAGTGGGAGCACCGTGTTGGTGGACAGCCTGGACACAGGTGGATCCACCGAGGGAGAGACCGTCCAATTGGCGGTAAGATCTGGTGAAAAAGGATATAACACCCCCAGGCGTTTTCCCCTCTGAAAACGTCTGGTCGGATTCTCTCTCTCTCTGGTCAGGATTTCCTCGAATTCAGGATGAGGGGCAAAAAATCTTGAAGGTGGTTTGGCCCGTCTAAACGAAACCGCCTGATCTGCGGGTTCCGTAGAGGGATCCTTAATGCCGCAGGTTTGGTTTATAGCCCGAATGAGGTTCTGGACCGACTCACTCATGGTGGCGATTTGGCTAGGATCCAACTCCGACATCTCCTCTGAGGGCGCATCAGATAAAGCCTCGCCTGACTCAGGGGAGGAGGAACGGTGCGACACCAACCGCGGGGGAGGGCCGTGCGGCGAGATGGAACGCGAAGAGGACTCAGACCGACGTTGCTGTCTGGACCTTTTGTGGCTAATCAAGGAGGGCTCAGGCGGCGGTTCCTGCGACCCGCTGGCCACTGCAGGGGTCTGCAGGGGTAACCGATCCAGCGCGGACACCAGGGTTTGAGACACCCGTGTTAAATTGGCCACCGATTCTGACAGAGAAGCGGCCCAGCCTGGGATGGGGGGATCACTCTCGGGCGGAACAGCCGGGGGATCCTGGGCGGTGGGAACAATCGGGTTGCTGCAGGACTGACACAGCGGGGAGGACTGACCTGAGGGAAGTTTGCTGTTACAGGACGAACATGCAAAGTACGTGACTAAGGCAGAAGATGAAGAGGTAGGGGGACGAGAGCGGCCCCCTTTAGAGGTAGACATTTTTAGGGACCCTGAAGATGCCAGTGGGTTAGGGGACAGTGGGCAGAGGGGGGTGTCAGTCTGCAGTGCAGCTACTCACGGACCCGGTCCTGGAAGATGTCCCACTTGTCCTCGGCGGAGAACTTCCCTGAGGTGCTGATTCTGCGATGCTGAGCCACAGAAGATGCGAGTGCTGCTGCTGTGAGAAGCGGTGCACACCGGCCGAGGGACCCACGAGGAAGGGGGTGGAGCCAGACGCAGAGGCGCCGGTGGGCAGGGCGCAGTATGTCGGGCGGGAAAGAAGCCCGCCCGCAGAACCGGAAGTGAGGAGCCGAGAAACCGGAAGTAGGCCCCGGCGTAAGCCGGGACCTAAATTAGAGACCGGCGCCGCCGGAGAAGGGAACCGCGGCGCCGGAGCAGCGCGCCGCAGAGTCCGAGAAGAGCGGCAGTCCGCCAAGGCTGCCCGAACGGAACCGGCGGGGCCGCGGCGCCAGAGGCAGGCCCCGGCAGAAGCCGGGACCCAAACTAGAGGCCGGCGCCGCCGGAAAATCGCGGCGCCGGAGAATCGCGGCGCCGGAGCGTCGCCAGAGGATCGCGGCGCCGGAGCGCCGCCTGAGAATAGCGGCGCCGGAGCGCCGCTGGAGAGTGGCGGCGTCGGAGCGCCGCAGAAAGCAAGCGGCACGGCACCCTGCCAAGGACGCCATGCAGACACAACACACCGCGGCCGCCGAGAAGCGAGACCGCAAGGGGGAGCGGCGCGGCAGCCCGCCAGGCCGAGACTCCACAAGGGAGACACCGTGGCTGTGCGGCCGCCAATGAAGGAGAGCCCCGGAGGAAAATGAGCCACAGCCCCCGTGGCTGTCCCTGGGATCCCCCCAAAACAAACGCCATGAGGGAGGACCGGGGGACATCTGGAGAAAGGATCCCGGGGGAATGGAGAGCCCGCCAGGGGGAAATACTCACCTAAACATCCCACGCCGTTACTAACCTGAGGGGAATGAGACGTCCACGGAGCTGTGATGGACGTCCTCGTCTCCTCCGACCGACAGGCTCTGGTAGGCGAGTGGGTGGGGGACGGAGCCAGGACCGGACTTCTGAGCACGCTTCTGTGCTAGGATCTTGGTCCTGGAGAGGGATCTATGAGGATACGGGGTGGCAGTACACGCCGTACTCATAGTCCGTATTGTGGGACTACAGGCGTGACTGCTCACCCTGTATCCCTCCGGAAAACGTGAAAAGAAACGACGCACATTGAGGTAGATAAGGGTCTAATGAAAGACCCGTGTCCACCTCCTACTGACACTAAGCTAAACTGAAGAGTTTAATGCCAGTCGGTGGGGTGTACACTGCAGAGGAGGAGCTAATTTTTTTATTTGCATAGTGTCAGCCTCCTAGTGGCAGCAGCATACACCCATGGTTCCTGTGTCCCCCAATGAGAGGCGATAAAGAAATAGGAAGTATGAGTCTAAAACAGCCCCAGTGGTCAGAGCAATCATTTCAAAATTCCAAATTATTTTTAATATAGATTATGATATGGAAACTAAAACATTGCAAAAAATATTTAAGAAAGCATTTAACACAAAGAACTGATTTATGCAACAGTTCATTTTCTAATGATATTTTCCCTTTAATGAGGATTTTGCTGCCAAAGCAGGAAGTTGTAAAGTTTTTTTTTAATTTATACTTTTTTGTGTTCCAAAGACATACTGATAGGGAATTTACATTGTGAGCCCCATCGGGGACAGTGATGATAATGTGTGCAACCTGTAAAGCGCTGCGGAATATGTTAGCGCTATATAAAAATAAAGATTATTAGATTGTGTTGTAGAATCCATATTCCAAAAACTGCAGAGAAAAATAAAACAAGTCCAATTCAACAATGGTTATATTGATCTGCTGGAAAAAAATATAGTATGGTACAGTGTAAGGCTATGTGCACACGTCACGATTTTTTCCTGACAAAATTCTGAGAATTCTGCCAGAAATCCGCGTGCTTTTTTCGCGCGGATTTCTCGCGGAATTTGCGCTTTTTTTTGCGCGGATTTTTTGCGTTTTTTTTTTTTTCCTGAATGACCTTTTTGATAGGAAATCCGCAAAAAATCCGGAAAAAGATAGAGCATGTCCGGATTTTTTGCAGGATGCGGTTTTTTTTGCGGAAAAAAAACGCTAACATCTGCACAAAAAATGCGGAATGCATTCTAAAAGATAGGATGCATAATGTTAGCATTTTTTAACCGGATTTATAACGTTTTTATGGCGAAATTCCGCAAAAAAAAAACGCTAAAAATCCTGACATGTGCACATACCCTTAAAGGCATCACTTCTACAGAATACATTTGTCTTTTTTCATATAAAGATATTTTACATAAACTTGGCTTATAGAAAGTGGAGTAAGTGAGCCATCTAGTGCATTTTTTATGTATGTGCATGTGATTTTTTCTTTTTTTTTTTTTTTAAAGGTATTTGATTTTTTGTGGGTATCTCGAAAACACGCTCTCTTTTTGTATGATAAATGATGTAATCTTATTACAACAGGTGTTTTAGTCTTTCTCATGGGAAGTTTCCCATTTCTTGTAGGAACTTCTGGGTGTTATATAACCTAGTTTATTTGGGAAGTTAGTTATTCTATGACTAAGCACTCTCAGTTGTCCGAAACGCGTAAGAGAAACTATGTACATCATTTTTTCTTACATGTTTAGAACTTTTTGCATAATATTGTTTAAGTAAAGGCTTTATTATTTTTGCCTAAAGTATTTTTTATGGTACTGGATTTTCTCCCTGCTTATTCATCTGAGGACACTGGTGCAGATTTCGTCCGAGCAACGGTTCTACTGAATATTGAGCTTCCCTATGGAATGGTGAGCTGAATATTTCTTCTTCTTTTAGTCCCAATTAAGGAGAGCCCATCAGCCGCGACAAGGCATACCCCTTTGATGAGACATCAACCTTATATGCCTCTCCTGGGCCAAAAGCCTACAAATTTCAAAGACCGACTGGATCCAGCTCTCATTAAAAACACCTTAGGGCATGGGAGGAGTGCACAGTCAGAAAGGAGTCTACTACAAAAATAAAAAATCTGGCTAGCATCTTCAAACAGAATAAGTGTGAGCAGCTGCAAGGTGTCACCTTTTTCTTGGTTATATTGAATAGTCGTGACACCTTGAACCTGTTCACACATGTCATGTTTTGTTTGGAGGTGCTGGCCAGTTTTTAATTTTTGCAAGTTTATTTAAGCAGTTTTCCATAGTTTTTGGGGCATGTTTTTACTGTCATTTTCCAGACACGTTTTTAATGCCATTAATCAATAATAATAATAATTTTAACCCCTTCACTGTCGGAGCTTTTTTTGGTTTTGCGTTTCCGTTTTTCGCTCCCCTTCTTTCCAGAGCCATAACTTTTTTATGGTTCTGTCAATATGGCCATGTGCAGTTATTCTTTGTGACTGCAGACTTCTGAATTCTCACAGTGCGCACTGCACGCTGTCAGGATTCTCTCATGCTGGCGATTTACATACGTGCGGTCACGTGCTGACTAGACATGTGTGGCCTCAGTCAATGAAAATGAACTGAGTGAGGCCGGGCACGTCTAGTCGGAATGTGGTCAGAAGTATACAAATCGCATGCTTGTGCTGACATGACTGTCCACCGGCAAGGGAGAATCCTAAAAGTGTGCAGTACATTAGTTGTGAGAATTCAGAAGTCTGCAATGTCGGGATTCAGCTCTGCAGGTTTCAGTAGTCGTCACATGGACACCTCACTCATATGCGATTTTCATACTTGTGGTCCTGTCACAATGAGCTTCTCTTCCTGCTTCTCTCTGTTTTTCACTGAATATTGAGAGCATTAGGGAGAGAGGCTCGTCGGTACATGACTAAGCATGCAAATTGCATATGTCCTTGGGGGGGAGGGGCGGGGGGGGGGCGCTAAACTGAATTCTTGCCCCGGGTGTCAGAAACCCTAGATACGCCTGTGAGCGGTTCATGCAGTATTACATGAACACCCTATTCTAAAGGTACCGTCACACTAGACGATATCGCTAGCGATCCGTGACGTTGCAGCGTCCTCGCTAGCGATATCGTCCAGTGTGACAGGCAGCAGCGATCAGGCCCCTGCTGTGCTGTCGCTGGTCGGGGAAGAAAGTCCAGAACTTTATTTGGTCGCTGGACTCCCCGTAGACATCGCTGAATCGGCGTGTGTGACACCGATTCAGCGATGTCTTCGCTGGTAACCAGGGTAAACATCGGGTAACTAAGCGCAGGGCCGCGCTTAGTAACCCGATGTTTACCCTGGTTACCATCGTTAAAGTAAAAAAAACAACCGCTACATACTTACCTACAAGAGAAGATAGTATTCTGCTACAGATGGATTTGGATAAGTTGGAAACTTGGGCTGAAAGGTGGCAGATGAGGTTTAACAATGATAAATGTAAGGTTATACACATGGGAAGAAGGAATCAATGTCACCATTACACACTGAATGGGAAACCACTGGGTAAATCTGACAGGGAGAAGGACTTGGGGATCCTAGTTAATGATAAACTTACCTGGAGCAGCCAGTGCCAGGCAGCAGCTGCCAAGGCAAACAGGATCATGGGGTGCATTAAAAGAGGTCTGGATACACATGATGAGAGCATCATACTGCCTCTGTACAAATCCCTAGTTAGACCGCACATGGAGTACTGTGTCCAGTTTTGGGCACCGGTGCTCAGGAAGGATATAATGGAACTAGAGAGAGTACAAAGGAGGGCAACAAAATTAATAAAGGGGATGGGAGAACTACAATACCCAGATAGATTAGCGAAATTAGGATTATTTAGTCTAGAAAAAAGATGACTGAAGGGCGATCTAATAACCATGTATAAGTATATAAGGGGACAATACAAATATCTCGCTGAGGATCTGTTTATACCAAGGAAGGTGACGGGCACAAGGGGGCATTCTTTGCGTGTGGAGGAGAGAAGGTTTTTCCACCAACATAGAAGAGGATTCTTTACTGTTAGGGCAGTGAGAATCTGGAATTGCTTGCCTGAGGAGGTGGTGATGGCGAACTCAGTCGAGGGGTTCAAGAGAGGCCTGGATGTCTTCCTGGAGCAGAACAATATTGTATCATACAATTATTAGGTTCTGTAGAAGGACGTAGATCTGGGTATTTATTATGATGGAATATAGGCTGAACTGGATGGACAAATGTCTTTTTTCGGCCTTACTAACTATGTTACTATGTTACTATGTTACTATGTTACCTACCGCTGTCTGTCCTCGGCGCTCTGCTTCTCTGGTCTGGCTGTGAGCACAGCGGCCGGAAAGCAGAGCGGTGACGTCACCTGCTTTCTTGCCTCCCCTCGCACCCTTCCTTCTACCAAGCCGCCTCTCCTTTAGATGTCTGTGAGTATGCACTCTGAATAAAGGACACTTTTCATTCAGCAAGATCGGGTGAGTGCCACTTCATTTCACCTTTATTCTCTGGTATAGAACGTCTTCATAGCAGAAAATGTCTGAAGAATGGTCAGGTCATTTCTTATAACTTCTTGGTGTCTTTCAGGGAATTAGGCCGCAAGCTGAAAGCAAGGACCTCCAACGTGGTATTTTCCGAAATACTGCTGGACCACGTGCCACGCCAGAGAGGCAACGGGAGATTAGGGAGGTTAATAAGTGGCTCAAGAATTGGTGTAGGAAGGAGGGGTTTGGGTTCCTGCAGAACTGGGCCGACTTCTCAGTTGGCTACAGGTTCTATGCTAGGGACGGGCTGCACCTCAATGGGGAAGGTGCAGCTGTGCTGGGGGAGAAAATGGCTAGAAGGTTGGAGGAGTGTTTAAACTAGGGATTGGGGGGAAGGTATTCATTTTATAGGAGGGGAAGATAGTGCAGATAGAGACCTGGGCACAAATAAGGAAGTTGGGGGTGGCGGTGGCATGGGGGGTGGGGTTAGATCAATTAATAATTTAAGAAAGAATAGAGGTGCAGAAAGATACATAAAATGTATGTATACTAATGCCAGAAGCCTCGCCAACAAAATGGACGAATTAGAACTAATGGTGTTGGAGCAGAATTATGACATGGTGGGGATATCTGAAATGTGGCTGGATGGGAGCCATGACTGGGCTGTTAACTTGCAGGGCTATAGCCTGTTCAGAAATGACCGAATGGATAAGCGAGGGGGTGGGGTGTGTCTATATGTAAAATCGTCCTTAAAACCCATCCTGCGTGATAATATAGGTGAATCTAATGAAAATGTAGAGTCCCTGTGGGTGGAGATAAGGGGAGGGGGAAAAATAATAAATTACTGATAGGGGTTTGTTATAAATATCCAAAAATAATGGAAGTAACGGAGAATATCCTCGTAAAGCAAATAGATGAAGCTGCGACACAAGGAGAAGTCATCATAATGGGGGACTTCAACTACCCTGAAATAGATTGGGGAACGGAGACCTGCAGTCCCAGCAAAGGTAATCGGTTTTTGACAATTATGAGAGACAATTACCTTTCACAACTGGTTCAGGACCCAACAAGAAGGTGGGCACTGCTAGACTTAATATTAACCAACAGGCCAGACCGAATATCAAATATAAGGGTTGGGGGTCACTTGGGAAATAGCGATCACAAAATAATAAGTTTTCATGTATCCTTTAATAAGATGTGTAGTAGAGGGGTTACAAGGACACTAAACTTCAGGAGGGCAAATTTCCAACGGATGAGAGAGGATCTTGGTGCAATTAACTGGGACGATATCCTGAGACATAAAAATACACAAAGAAAATGGGAGACATTTATTAGCATCCTGGATAGGACCTGTGCACAGTATATACCGTATGGGAATAAACATACTAGAAATAGGAGGAAACCAATATGGCTAAATAGAGCTGTAAGGGGCACAATAAGTGACAAAAAGAAATCATTTGGAGAATTAAAGGAAGTTGGTAGTGATGAGGCATTAAATAAATACAGAAAATTAAATAAAGTCTGTAAAAAGCAAATCAAGGCAGCAAAGATTGAGACAGAGAGACTCATTGCCAGAGAGAGTAAAAATAATCCCAAAATATTCTTTAACTACGTAAATAGTAAGAAGCTAAAAAATGATAGTGTTGGCCCCCTTAAAAATAGTCTGGGTGAAATGGTGGATGAGGATGAGGAAAAAGCCAATATGCTGAATGACTTTTTTTCATCAGTATTTACACATGAAAATCCCATGGCAGACAAAATGACTGGTGATAAAAATTCCCCATTAAATGTCACCTGCTTAACCCAGCAGGAAGTGTGGCGGCGTCTAAAAATCACTAAAATTGACAAATCTCTGGGCCCGGATGGGATACACCCCCGAGTACTGCAGGAATTAAGTACAGTCATTGATAGACCATTATTTTTAATCTTTAAAGACTCCATAATCACAGGGTCTGTACCACAGGACTGGCGTATAGCAAATGTGGTGCCAATATTCAAAAAGGGGACAAAAACTGAACTCGGTAATTATAGGCCAGTAAGCTTAACCTCTACTGTGGGTAAAATCCTGGAGGGCATTCTAAGGGATGCTATACTGGAGTATCTGAAGAGGAATAACCTCATGACCCAGTATCAGCACGGGTTTACTAGGGACCGTTCATGTCAGGCTAATTTGATCAGTTTCTATGAAGAGATCAGTTCCGGACTGGACCAAGGGAACCCAGGGGACGTAGTGTATATGGACTTTTCAAAAGCTTTTGATACGGTGCCACACAAAAGGTTGATACATAAAATGAGAATAATGGGGATAGGGGAAAATATGTGCAAGTGGGTTAAGAGCTGGCTGAGGGATAGGAAACAAAGGGTGGTTATTAATGGAGCACACTCGGACTGGGTAGCGGATAGCAGTGGGGTACCACAGGGGTCAGTATTGGGCCCTCTTCTTTTTAACATATTTATTAATGACCTTGTAGGGGGTATTCAGAGTAGAATTTCAATATTTTCAGATGACACTAAACTCTGCAAGGTAATCAATACAGAGGAGGACAATACCCAGATAGATTAGCGAAATTAGGATTATTTAGTCTAGAAAAAAGACGACTGAGGGGCGATCTAATAACCATGTATAAGTATATAAGGGGACAATACAAATATCTCGCTGAGGATCTGTTTATACCAAGGAAGGTGACGGGCACAAGGGGGCATTCTTTGCGTCTGGAGGAGAGAAGGTTTTTCCACCAACATAGAAGAGGATTCTTTACTGTTAGGGCAGTGAGAATCTGGAATTGCTTGCCTGAGGAGGTGGTGATGGCGAACTCAGTCGAGGGGTCAAGAGAGGCCTGGATGTCTTCCTGGAGCAGAACAATATTGTATCATACAATTATTAGGTTCTGTAGAAGGACGTAGATCTGGGGATTTATTATGATGGAATATAGGCTGTATTGGATGGACAAATGTCTGTTTTCGGCCTTACTAACTATGTTACTATGTTACTATGTAATTTTATATTACAGGATGATTTATGTAAACTAGAAGCTAGGGCTGATAAATGGTAAATGAGCTTTAATGGGGATAAATGTAAGGTCATGCACTTGGGTAGAAGTAATAAGATGTATAATTATGTGCTTAATTCCAAAACTCTGGGCAAAACCGTCAATGAAAAAGACCTGGGTGTATGGGTGGATGACAAACTCACATTTAGTGGCCACTGTCAGGCAGCTGCTACAAAGGCAAATAAAATAATGGGATGCATTAAAAGAGGCATAGATGTTCATGAGGAGAACATAATTTTACCTCTATACAAGTCACTAGTTCGACCACACTTAGAATACTGTGAACAGTTCTGGTCTCCGGTGTATAAGAAAGACATAGCTGAACTGGAGCGGGTGCAGAGAAGAGCGACCAAGGTTATTAGAGGACTGGGGGGCCTGCAATACCAAGATAGGTTATTACACTTGGGGCTATTTAGTTTGGAAAAACGAAGACTAAGGGGTGATCTTATTTTAATGTATAAATATATGAGGGGACAGTACAAAGACCTTTCTGATGATCTTTTTAATCATAGACCTGAGACAGGGACAAGGGGGCATCCTCTTAAAGAAGGTTTAAGCATAATAACAGATGCGGGTTCTTTACTGTAAGAGCAGTGAGACTATGGAACTCTCTGCCGTATGATGTTGTAATGAGTGATTCATTACTTAAATTTAAGAGGGGACTGGATACCTTTCTGGAAAAGTATAATGTTACAGGGTATATACACTAGATTCCTTGATAGGGCGTTGATCCAGGGAACTAGTCTGATTGCCGTATGTGGAGTTGGGAAGGATTTTTTTCCCCCAAAGTGGAGCTTACTATTTGCCACATGGGTTTTTTTTGCCTTCCTCTGGATCAACATGCTAGGGCATGTTAGGTTAGGCTATGGGTTGAACTAGATGGACTTAAAGTCTTCCTTCAACCTTAATAACTATGTTACTATGTTACTAGTCTTTGGAAACCTGAAGTGATTATAAGATGATCAAAAGACTGAGCATATGAACAGCAAGTGCTGTTTTTTTTTTACATAGAAATGTTAATTTTATGGAACTTTTAGTTACCACTTTTTCTGGTGGGTTTTGGAGCGGACCTGCCTGAAAAGAACATTGTGTGCACATAACCTGGCTTAGAGTGTCTTAAAGGTTTATTTTCATCTCAGCCTTTCATGATGGTGGGAATAATTAGTTCAGTTCTAACCACTGAAGGTAGCACTACAGAATCACCATAGTGCAGCCGCTCTCGGCTCTTTCTGTAGCTCCCACCTCCAGTGGTCAGAGCCTGGATTGATTTTTATTGTCTCAGCCATGAAATAATGTGAAATAGGTTGTTACCTTGTATTGTGACAGTGTCATGGCCCTCCACCTTAGCACGTTGGCTGCTTTAGGCAGGCAATAATTTTTTGCGGTAAACCAGTATCTGTATTTTTACTATTTTCTTGATTGCACAGAGAAAAACTTCCCTTACAAAACATTGCTTCACACTTAGAACACTAGAAGTTGTCATGAACACTAAGGCTCCAATTCAGCAAGGCTGGGACTGGAGTTCGTTTGTCATAATTTCAGCTTCTATTTATTTCAGAAATTATGATGAATTTGTTGGGTGTCTTCGGCCTCGCGACCTTCAGATAAGCTCTGCCCACTTTTTAAACAGTTGGCTGAACCGGTCCGGACATGTAAACTCCAAAAAAGTCACAACTTTATTGAGCAAATATGACTATTGTATACATTTTGCAACACTTTAAATAGCTTTATGGCAGAAACTGGCAAAAATTGTTTCATGATTTGGCCTGTAAGGTCTAGAACTAGTCTTACCATGGCTGGCAGGAGTAAAACCCTTCTTACCCAAAGTTAGTTCCTCCACATACAATCCTTTTCCCCCCAGACACACACGGCCACAACATGTCCTATCCTGCTTTCACCTTCTAACGCTCTGCCTGCTACTCATCATTGCTGGGGACGTATCTCAAAATCCTGGCCCTCCTCAACACATCCCCACACTCATTTCTAACACTGTTACGGCTGGCAGAACGCACCAAATAATATAAAGGACAAGGTCCTCTCCCCTCTGTACCAGTCTGTTATCATAAATTAGTGTACTGTAAATGATAACTATAACCCTGTATGTAACCCCTTTCTCATGTACAGCACCATGGAATTAATGGCGCTATATAAATAAATAATAATAATAATAATAATAAAGGAAGATATAAGGTGCATTCGCAGCCCGGGGTCCACCGTGCAGAGATATTACCAGCTGCTCGGTAATGGCGGACTGTGAATGGCGGTATAATGAGAACACACATGGGTTAACATCACCCAGTATGTATGGAGACAGACTCTGTTGCGTCACAGGTAACGTAGCCAAGGTATCGCTAAGAGGACCTCATCTATTCCCTCGGGAATGACTAGCAGGGAATAATCTCCTGATGGGAAGGAGACATGGAAAGAGTGAATGGGATGGTTTGGTGAGTTATCTGTGGGGGCAGTGTCGACCCATTTACAGCTCTTACAGTGACTGGTTTGGCGAGCATCACCAGGGGTATTGCATGCCGTTGGGCAAAGGCAGAAGACATAAAGTTGCCCTCCATCCCAGAATACACGCAAAGCTCTACCATATGAATGGATGGGCCTATGGTAATTGTCCCCTTGAAGGACAATTTGGAGGAAAACGCCGATGTGTCTAGTGAACCTCCGCCTATAGCCACTAGACACGGACGTTTTCTCGACCGCTGGGAACATTTGGTGGCAATTTGTCCTGACTGCCGGCAGACATGACAGACCATGTGTGCACGAGCGATCCAGGACTTAGACCTCGCTCGAGAAACCTCCATGGCCTCTCGGGGCTCGGACGCCTAATCCGGAGATTCCAGAGGTCTGGGGAAGGTGGGAGCCAGCCAAAACCTCTGCCTACACTGGGCTCGCTCCAACCTTCGCTTGTTAAAATGAAGGTCGATGTGAGTGGAGACAGTTATTAAAAGTAGATAAACACGGCACTCTGTGAGGATATGAGTATTGGTGCTCGAGTAGGGTATCAAACCCTCAGTCACAAGTATTCAAGAATCACCCGGCACTCAAAAATTGTGAAAAGTAACAATTACAGTTTATTATTATCCAGACATAGAACCAGTTTGTTTGTTGAACGTTTTCGGTCCCAGATGGACCTTCTTCAGAACAGTTCAATTTATCTGGAATGGAAGGATAATGCGTATGGCCAGTAGGGGGATCCCTCTGACAATGTAATGGCTATCACCACACTAAATGCAATGTGTACATCTGGGGTGTGCAGTGCACAGCGGCACTACAGAGATCCGGAGGTCAGCACGTGGTGAAGCTGCAGCACTGGTGGCGTGCTAGGTCGCCGAGGAGAAGCGGGTGATAGCCATTACATTATCAGAGGGATCCCCCTACTGGCCATACGCATTATCCTTCCATTCCAGATAAATTGAACTGTTCTGAAGAAGGTCCATCTGGGACCGAAAACGTTCAACAAACAAACTGGTTCTATGTCTGGATAATAATAAACTGTAATTGTTACTTTTCACAATTTTTGAGTGCCGGGTGATTCTTGAATACTTAATACTGGAGACAGTTAGGCCGGCGTCACACACAGCGTATGAAAATACGGTCCGTATATTACGGCCGTAATACGCTGAAAAGTCCCGAAAATAGTGGTCCGTAGCTCCTCCGTAGGCAGGGTGTGTCAGCGTTTTTTGCACATGGCATCCTCCGTATGTAATCCGTATGTCAGCCATAATGCGTGTTTTTATCGCAGGCTTGCAAAACCGACATACGGCTATACAAGGGATCCATGTGTTAAAAATAAAAAAAACATATATACTGTCTCTATATATATATACAGTGGGGCAAAAAAGTATTTAGTCAGTCAGCAATAGTGCAAGTTCCACCACTTAAAAAGATGAGAGGCGTCCGTAATTTACATCATAGGTAGACCTCAACTATGGGAGACAAACTGAGAAAAAAAATCCAGAAAATCACATTCTGTTTTTTTAACAATTTATTTGCATATTATGGTGGAAAATAAGTATTTGGTCAGAAACAAAATTTAATCTCAATACTTTGTAATATATCCTTTGTTGGCAATGACAGAGGTCAAACGTTTTCTGTAAGTCTTCACAAGGTTGCCACACACTGCTGTTGGTATGTTGGCCCATTCCTCCATGCAGATCTCCTCTAGAGCAGTGATGCTTTTGGCTTTTCGCTTGGCAACACGGACTTTCAACTCCCTCCAAAGGTTTTCTATAGGGTTGAGAACTGGAGACTGGCTAGGCCACTCCAGGACCTTGAAATGCTTCTTACGAAGCCACTCCTTCGTTGCCCTGGCAGTGTGCTTTGGATCATTGTCATGTTGAAAGACCCAGCCACGTTTCATCTTCAATGCCCTTGCTGATGGAAGGAGGTTTGCACTCAAAATCTCACGATACATGGCCCCATTCATTCTTTCATGTACCCGGATCAGTCGTCCTGGCCCCTTTGCAGAGAAACAGCCCCAAAGCATGATGTTTCCACCACCATGCTTTACAGTAGGTATGGTGTTTGATGGATGCAACTCAGTATTCTTTTTCCTCCAAACACGACAAGTTGTGTTTCTACCAAACAGTTCCAGTTTGGTTTCATCAGACCATAGGACATTCTCCCAAAACTCCTCTGGATCATCCAAATGCGCTCTAGCAAACTTCAGACGGGCCCGGACATGTACTGGCTTAAGCAGTGGGACACGTCTGGCACTGCAGGATCTGAGTCCATGGTGGCGTAGTGTGTTACTTATGGTAGGCCTTGGTCCCAGCTCTCTGCATTTCATTCACTAGGTCCCCCCGCGTGGTTCTGGGATTTTTGCTCACCGTTCTTGTGATCATTCTGACTCCACGGGGTGGGATTTTGCGTGGAGCCCCAGATCGAGGGAGATTATCAGTGGTCTTGTATGTCTTCCATTTTCTAATTATTGCTCCCACTGTTGATTTCTTCACTCCAAGCTGGTTGGCTATTGCAGATTCAGTCTTCCCAGCCTGGTGCAGGGCTACAATTTTGTTTCTGGTGTCCTTTGACAGCTCTTTGGTCTTCACCATAGTGGAGTTTGGAGTCACACTGTTTGAGGGTGTGCACAGGTGTCTTTTTATACTGATAACAAGTTTAAACAGGTGCCATTACTACAGGTAATGAGTGGAGGAAAGAGGAGACTCTTAAAGAAGAAGTTACAGGTCTGTGAGAGCCAGAAATCTTGATTGTTTGTTTCTGACCAAATATTTATTTTCCACCATAATATGCAAATAAATTGTTAAAAAAACAGACAATGTGATTTTCTGGATTTTTTTTTCTCAGTTTGTCTCCCATAGTTGAGGTCTACCTATGATGTAAATTACAGACGCCTCTCATCTTTTTAAGTGGTGGAACTTGCACTATTGCTGACTGACTAAATACTTTTTTGCCCCACTGTATATATACATATATATATATATATATATATATATCAGGGAGACACATATATGTATATATATTATTACTTTATACAGCGCGAGATAGCAGAAAGCCGGTAATTCAATTGCTGGCTTTTGCTTTCTCCTTCCTAAACCCGACATGATATGAGACCTGGTTTACATACAGTAAACCATCTCATATCCCCATTTTTTTGCATATTCCACACTACTAATGTCAGTAGTGTGTATATGCAAAATTTGGCCGTTCTAGCTAGTAAAATAAGGGGTTAAATGGCGGAAAAAATTGGCGTGGGCTCCCGCACAATTTTCTCCGCCAGAGTAGTAAAGCCAGTGACTGAGGGCAGATATTAATAGCCTGGAGAGGGTCCATGGTTATTGCCCCCCCCCTGGCTAAAAACACCTGCCCCCAGCCACCCCAGAAAAGGCACATCTGGAAGATGCGCCTATTCTGGCACTTGGCCACTCTCTTCCCATTCCCGTGTAGCGGTGGGATATGGGGTAATGAAGGGTTAATGTCACCTTGCTATTGTAAGGTGACATTAAGCCTAATTAATAATGGAGAGGCGTCAATTATGACACCTATCCATTATTAATCCAATACTAGTAAAGGGTTAAAAAAAACACACACACACACATGATTAAAAAATAATTTATTGAAAAAAATCACAAAGGCTGTTGTATTACTTTATTCTACTCTCAATCCACTCACTGAAGGCCCTCGATCTGTAAATTAAAAAAAATAATAAACCAACAATATACATACCTTCCGAGGATCTGTAAGGTCCAACGATGTAGATCCATCTGAAGGGGTTCAAATATTTTGCAGACACGAGCTCCGCTAATGCAGGCTGCTCATGTCTGCAATACCCCGGCGAAAGAAGCTAAATATAGGTCAATGACCTATATTTAGCTTCATTTGTGGTGAGGCGCCCTCTGCTGGCTGTTCGTAGATCGTGGGAACTTTACTAGAAAGCTCCCTTGCTCAAGTTCATATGAGGACAACCAGCAGAGGGCGCCCTCTTATGATCTCGAGCAAGGGAGCTTTCTAGGAAAGTTCCCACGATCTAGGAACAGCCAGCAGAGGGCGCCTCACCGCAAATGAAGCTAAATATAGGTCATTGACCTATATTTAGCTTCATTCGCCGGGGTATTGCAGACATGAGCAGCTGCATTAGCGGAGCTCGTGTCTGCAAAATATTTTAACCCCTTCAGATGGATCTACATCGTTGGACCTTACAGATCCTCGGAAGGTATGTACATTGTTGGTTTATTATTTTTTTTTAATTTACAGATCGAGGGTCTTCAGTGAGTGGATTGAGAGTAGAATAAATTAATACAACAGCCTTTGTGATTTTTTCAATAAATTATTTTTTAATAAATTATTTTTTAATAATGTGTGTGTGTTTTTTTTTAACCCTTTACTAGTATTGGATTAATAATGGATAGGTGTCATAATTGACGCCTCTCCATTATTAATTAGGCTTAATGTCACCTTACAATAGCAAGGTGACATTAACCCTTCATTACCCCATATCCCACAGCTACACGGGAATGGGAAGAGAGTGGCCAAGTGCCAGAATAGGCGCATCTTCCAGATGTGCCTGTTCTGGGGTGGCTGGGGGCAGATGTTTTTAGCCAGGGGGGGGGGCAATAACCATGGACCCTCTCCAGGCTATTAATATCTGCCCTCAGTCACTGGCTTTACTACTCTGGTGGAGAAAATTGTGCGGGAGCCCACGCCAATTTTTTCCGCCATTTAACCCCTTATTTTACTATCTAGAACAGCCAAATTTTGCATATACACACTACTAACATTAGTAGTGTGGAATATGCAAAAAAAAATGGTGATATGAGATGGTTTACTGTATGTAAACCAGGTCTCATATCATGTCGGGTTTAGGAAGGAGAAAGCAAAAGCCGGTAATTGAATTACCGGCTTTTCTCTCTAACAGCGCTGCGTATTCCTCGCAAGTCACACTGCTGGTCTGTGTGTAATCCGTAATTTTGGGGCTTCCATTGACTTTCATTGATGTTTTATTTGCGCAATACGGTGACAAACGCAGCATGCTGCGATTTTCTACGGCCGTAGAAAGCCGTATAATACTGATCAGTTTAATATGGCAGATAGGAGCAGGGGCATAGAGAATAATTGTGCCGTATTTTTTGCGAGTTTTACGGACGTAGTTTCTGCGCTCTTACGTCCGTAAAACTCGCAAGTGTGACGCCGGCCTTATTAGTTCCTCCAGTGTGGCAGGAGTCTCCCTAGTGGCCAAGGTGTCCTTCACATGGTCAGCCAGCCCCCTCCAAAATACAAGGATGAGGTCTTTATCCGGCCACTCCAGCTCAGATGCTAAAGTCCAGAAGTGGACGGAAAAATAGCTGACCGTGGATGAGCCCTTTATCAGTGCCAGCAGTTGGAGCGCCGTATCATGGGTGACTTGGGGTCCCAAAAAGACCTGTTTGAGAGTGCTCAGGAACCGCGGAGCACTCTGCACCACATGATCGTCACACTCCCACAGCGGCGTAGCCCATTCCAATGCCCTATCCGACAGGAGGGATATTATGAATCCCACCTTAGCCCGCTCTGTAGGGTAACGTGCAGCCAGGAGCTCAAGATATATTGCACACTGACTCACGAATCCCCTACACAACTTGCTATCGCCAGAAAACTTATCTGGCAGCGGGATGCGGGATAAGGTCAGAACAGGGGTGGCAGAGGATAAACTGGCTGCAACCACGCTAGCAGCCTGAACAGCCACTGTGGTAACATCCACAGCTGAGGTTGTGCGCCCGAGAGCTGCCAACCTGCCCTCCAGCTGCTGGATGTACAGCTGCAGTCGCAGTTTGTCCGCCATTACTAGCCAGACCCTGGCGCTAGTATAATGTTAGGGCTGGTGAAACGCACCAAATAATATAAAGGAAGATATAAGGTGTCACAGGACTCTGCCCCAAGGACATGGGGTTAAAGTCCCTCTAGACCTACTAGCGCTTGGTGCCGAAACTGTGGTCCCAGGGAAAAAACTAAATAAAGATTCAGCACACTGAGTGCATGCAGCGCCGCTCTGGCAGACGCCACTAACCGCCCTAGCTAAGGACCAAAAAGCTCTCTAGCTGCGCACGGCGCCGCACGCTGCTGAATTGACACAGTATGACCGTGCCTTGTGCTGGATGGCACAAACTGGCGCTAGTCAGCTCCAAACACCCAACCACATACAACAACGCTAGGGAGGGGAATGATTAGGAGCTTTCACCAGATAACATACACACATCCACACACACACGATTTCAGCTTTATACTAGCACATGGCCGAGTGGCCATGCAAATCTTTTATAATTGCAGCCTTCTGGGAGCTTCCCAGTGGTCCAATCAGAGCCCCTTGAGGACCTGAGCATGTAACCTCTGACCTCCAATGAGAGGTCGTTCCGTGGGCATGCTCAGTAGGCAAAAAGCAGGACTTAGTTCCTGGAGCGTCTGCTCGTCACTGATTAATGCTGGTTACAATAGCTGAACCTGGGACAGCAGCAGTAACCAGACGCACAGCATCAGCTTGAGCAAGACGCTGGGACCGATGTCTCTGCTGAGCAGACTCCTCTGCAGCTGGGGAAAAAATGGGAGACCGCAGAGGACATGGTTCGAGATTCCCTCTGTGAAGCGGTGTGAACTCGACACCTAACAAACACCCTGCCACAATCCTCTACACGTCTTTGCAATGATGATAGCCTCATACCCATTCATCCAGCCCACGGTCCCCTTATCTGGAGCACTATGGAACGCACTCTCTGTCTACAATAAATTACCGTTTATCTGTGACCTCTTTATCACCAACAAACTCTCCTTCCTTGGCATCACTGAAACCTGGCTCAGCCTCTCCAGCTGCACTTTCCTATGGTGGATTTAATCTCTCCCTCACCACAGCAACAAATGTGGTGGAGGAGTTGGCTTGCTCCTGTCTGATACTTGACCCCACTTCCGCTACCACACTCTTCCCTCATTTGAGGTGCACTCCATCTGCATCTACTCCCCCTCCAACCTCCAGCTGGCTGTCATCCACCACCTCCCAGAACTAGGCATCTCCACCTTTGTCGACCACTTCACCACCTGGCTACTTCATTTCCTCTATGCTGACATCCCCACTATCATCATGGGTGACTTCAACATCCCCATTGACGCTTCCACCCCAGCTGCCTCTAAACTTTTATCGCTCACTGCCTCCTTTAGCCTCACTCATTGGTCCTCCATGGCCACTCACAAAGATGGTCACAAGCTGGACCTTATCTTCACCCGCCTCTGTTCCCTTACTAATCTCACTAACTCATCCCTCCCCCTGTCTGACCACAACCTACTGACATTCTCTTCCCTCTCCTTTCCTAGTGCACAACCCCCACTCCACAAACTCATTTATCCTCACAGAAATCTCAAACACCTCAATTTACAATCACTCTGAGTCCTTTCTCCCTCTTACTGACATAGCTTTCCTTCATGACACAGATGCTGCTGCCACTTTTTATAACACCACAATAACAGCAACACTTGATTCAGCCTCCCCCTCACCCATAGCAAAACTCGTACAATCAACAGGTAGCACTGGCTTACCAGCCTGACCAAAGAACTGAGACAGGCTTCCAGGGTCATTGAGCGGAGATGGAAGAGATCCCGCTCTGCTAAGCACTTCATCGCATACAAGCAGTCCCTCACCAGCTTCAGGTTTACACTCATTGCCGTAAAACAAACTTACTTCTCATCTCTCATATCCTCCCTGTCTCACAACCCTAAACAGCTTTTCAACACTTTCAATTCTCTACTCCATCTCCCAGCACCTCCTCCCTCTCCTTTCATTTCTCCTGAAGACTTTGCCTCTTTTTTTAAGCAGATCGATACGATCAGAGAAAGCTTTGGCCCGCAGCCCCCAATGCCCCTCTTAGCTGCTCAACCCTGTTCCTCCAAAACCAGCTTCTCCACCATGACAGAAGATCAGCTCTCCACCCTCCTGTCAAGATCACATATCACCACTTGCACATTTGACCTACTCCCATCCTCGCCACAGTGTTCATTCCAACCCTAAAACACCTCTTCAACCTCTCACTTTCAAATGGTGTCTTCCCCTCATCCTTCAAGCATGCCTCAATTACACCCATCCTCAAAAAGCCCTCCCTCGACCCATCCTCTGTGTCTAGCTATCGCCCAATATCCCTTCTCCCTTGTGCCTCAAAACTACTGGAACAGCACGTCCATCTTGAACTGTCCTCCCACCTCGCCTCCTGCTCCCTCTTTAACCAGTTACAATCTGGCTTCCGACAACATCACTCAACTGAAACTGCCCTAACTAATGTCACCAATGACCTACTAACCGCCAAGAGCAAGCGACACTACTCTGGCCTCCTTCTACTGGACCTGTCTTCTGCCTTTGACACTGTCAACCATTCCCTCCTGCTACAGATTCTCTCATCTCTTGGCATCACAGACTTGGCCCTATCCTGGTTCTCATCATATCTAACAGACAGGACATTCAGCGTCTCCCTCTCCAACACCGCCTCCTCACCTCGCCACCTGTCTGTTGGTGTTCCCCAAGGCTCAGATCTAGGACCCCTACTCTTCTCCATCTACACCTTCGGCCTGGGACAGCTCATAGAATCCCACGGTTTGCAGTATCATCTCTACGCCGATGACACGCAGATCTACCTATCTGTACCTGACCTCACCTCATTACTGACCAAAATCCCACAATGTTTGTCTGCTATTTCAGGCTTCTTTTGTGCTCGTTTTCTAAAACTGAACATGGACAAAACAGAAATCATCTTTCCCCCATCCCACTCTACCCCTCCATCAGACCTATCCATCAATGTCAATGGCTGCTCACTTTTCCCTGTCCCACACGCTCGTTGCCTTGGGGTGATCCTTGACTCTGCCCTCCCTTTCAAACCACATATCCAAGCTCTTCCCTCCTCCTGCTGACTCAAACTCAAATATATTTCCCAAATCCATGCATTCCTTAACCATAAAACCACAAAAACGCTAGTGCACGCCCTTATCATCTCTCACCTCGACTACTGCAACCTCCTACTCTGTGGTCTCCCCTCTAGCATTCTAGCACCACTCCAATCCATCCTATACTCTGCTGCCCGACTAATCCACCTGTCTCCCCTCTATTCCCCAGCCTCTCCTCTCTGGCAAGGCCTTCCCTGGCTTCCTATTGTCCAGAGGCTCCAGTTCAAAACCCTAAGTATGACATACAAAGTCATACACAACCTGTCTCCTTGTCTCCTCTATACATCTGTGACATGGTCTCCCGGTACTTACCCATACGCAACCTTTGATCCTTTCAAGATCTCCTTCTCTACTCCAGTTTTATATTTTCTTCCCACAACCGCATACAAGACTTCTCCCATGCTTCCCCCATACTCTGGAACTCTCTACCCCAACACATCAGACTCTCGCCTACCAAGGAAACCTTCAAAAAGAACCTGAAGACCCACCTCTTCCAACAAGCCTACAACCTGCAGTGATCCGTAGACTGCTGAACCGCCGCATGAACAGCTCTACCCTCTCCTAGTGTATCCTCACTAGTGATGAGCGAGTATACTCGTTGCTCGGGTTTTCCTGAGCATGCTCGGGTGGTCTCCGAGTATTTGTTAGTGTTTGGAGATTTAGTTTTCATCGGGGCAGCTAAATGATTTACAGCTACTAGCCAGCTTAAGTACATGTACATCCCCACATGTATTCAAGTTGGCTAGTAGCTGTAAATCATTCAGCTGTGGCGATGAAAACTAAATCTCCAAGCAGTCATAAATACTCGGAGACCACCTGAGCGTGCTCGGGAAAACCCGAGCAATGAGTACACTCGCTCATAACTAATCCTCACCCATTCCCTGTAAAATGTGAGCCCTTGCGGGCAGGGTCTTCTCTCCTTCTGTACTTGTGTGTGCCTTGTTTTGCTCATGTTTATTGTACTTGTCTAATTTTGACCCTTTCACATGTAAAGCGTCATGGAATAAATGGCGCTATAAAAATGTATAATAATATTAATAATTAGCTATCACATGCTGTAGTGCAAGGCAAAGCCATGTGTGTTATGTCTCCTCTGGTGCGGTGGATTCTCGAAGTCCTTGGTCCTGGGATGAGAGGTTCTTATGCGGCATGGACAGATGAGGTTGGTGCAGAACATTTTTAGCAGATGAGGCAGGGCTGGAGTGTGGAGCGACTTCAACTGGAGTAGCAAAGTTAGAATCCACAATTTAGAGTTGGAGCCAATGCAACTAGCAATATTACTGCATTTGCTATAAAGCACTTAGTAATGAGAAAATGGAGTTACACAAGTGGTTTCAATATGGCAGAACTGGCACAGTGTTGTAGCAGATCTGAGTTTGCATTAGAGTTCACTACAGCCGAGCTGGAACAGTAACATAGCTGAATTGAAACAGCGATGTAGCAGAGCAACAATTGCAGCAGAGTTCAAAAGCCGACTTTGAACAGAAATTGAACAAAAAAGTCCTTCATAGAGTTGTGAACACCAACTAACTGAATTCTCAGGCATCGTCCCACCACCCCAGCTAGGCTAAATGACCTGAAACGATAAAGTTACAGAAGTTCATAGGGTGGAAGATGATAAGAGTGACTGGGCAGCAGAGGAAAAAGTAGCAGAGCTGAGTGCTGGATCGAGGAGCGTCAACAATGTGGATTATATATCGTGAAAACATTTTTTTTATCTTCTACACTTAGAACGTAAAGCTATGCCAAATACAGTTTTCCCTCCAGTAATAAAATAGATGTTGCGTGAAGGTTGGATATTAAATATCATCACTAATGATCAGTGCACAACCTCAAAAGTGTGTTGGAATATGTCCAGCACCTTATTCCCAGCCCCTGAATCCTTGTCTAAACAGGCTGCAGTGATCCCGGGTACGGTGCCCGCCAGCCAATAAGAAGCAGCACGCTAGAGGGGACTGATCAGAGAGAATCAAAAGAACACCAGGGGGCGCCATAGCAAGTATATAACAGAAATATCCAGACACAAATACATTTTTTAAATGGATTCAAGTGAAAAATTCTATTTTTTTGTGATTCATTTAAATGAATGCTTAATGGTGGGGGGAACATTTTCCAAGAGGTAATCCACAGAACTTTGATAAGGCAGTAGGAGGTAAGGTTGTAAAAAAAAGTGTTATACATTTGATACACCATGAAAGTAAGGGGTCTTTCAGACGGCAGTGATTTTTTTCAAGCGCAAAAAAAAAACTACGGTAACTGGTTTTCATAAGTGTTTAATCAGATTTTTTTTGCATACCAGTTTCTTTCTCCAGCTTCCATTAAGCAAAACAAATTGATAGGTTTGCTTCTTGTGAAGACAAGTCAATTAATAACTTCCTCATAAAAGCAGAGGCAGTGATGACAAATAAAAGCTCAAGGCAAAGGCGTTTATAGACAACTAGAGATAAATATATTGCCTTGGCAAAGTTACTATAATTGCAATTCAGTTATTAAAAGGAACGGTGGTTTTCATCCCACTGAGGGAATACAATTCCAGGAAAAGTTTTATTGAAAGTGATTGGAAATCTGTGACTTAACCACTTCATTGCCCACCAAGCATGTTATGCTACATTGAAGATAGTGCCGAAGTCTCGCGAGATTTGTGAAGTCTCACGAGATTTCGGCACTAGCTTCAACGGAGCACGGTGACCCGCTACACTGCGCAGGCACCAGATTCCCACCCACACAGTGTGAATACATAGTAACACACTGCAGGCGGGATCTGGGGCCTCTGCAACACGCAGGCACGATAGCCGGATGTCAGTTCCCGGGCAGCGCGCACTGCGCATACCCGAGAACTGTTGGCACAATGCAGGCGCCAGGCATGTAACAGCAACACAGGAGGCAGTGCACAGACGCAAGAGGGGGATGATGGACGGCGGGAGGTGGCTGAAACAGGTGGAGACACTATACCTTTGGGACTCAACACAGGTATTGGGTCGCAATTTATAAAAGTCAATATTTCAGTATTAGTAGGGATCAGAAACATAAGAGCCACCTTCACAGAATGAAGCTAGGAGGCGGAGTGCACGATCAGAAGGCTAGCCTTCTGATCGTGCACTCCGCCTCCTAGCTTCAGGTGTTTTAATTACAGCAGGTCCAATACCCCTCCACAGAGAGAGAGAATTTTAGTCTAGTAAGAGGTTTTCACATGTACCCATTCAGATGGAGACGCTTATTCTCAGCGAGGTAAGGCAAGCGTAAGACCTCGTATAAGAGAGATGCCGTAACGGGGCTACCAGGTACACATAAAATTGGCCATTTTTATGCGCTAAAAGCTCTCATTTTTCATATTTCTAGTGCAGTAATGCAGTTCAAATTTCGTTTTTCAAGTTTGTATGTTCTAGCGCTGCAGTGTGCTGCCTTATTTACTTAACTATTTTTTATTTTAAGTCTGTATACTACATGGCTCTGTGCTGTATACGCCGTTGCTGTGCAATATACTACGTCCCTGTGCAATATACTACGTGGCTGGGCAATATACTACGTGACTGGGCAATATACTACGTGGCTGGGCAATATACTACGTGGACATGCATATTCTAGAATACCCGATGCGTTAGAATCAGGCCAGATAGCGATAGTCCATAGAACAAACTGACTGACAATCAGATTTCTCCATGATTGTAATAGGAAAGGCACATACAGGTGCATCTCACAAAATGAGAATTTCATGAAGTTAATTTATTTCAGTTCTTCAAAACAAAAAGTGAAACTCATATGATATAGAGTCAATATAAACCGAGTGATCTATTTCAAGTGTTTATTTCTGTTAATGTTGTTTATGGCTTACAGCCAATGAGAACCCAAAAGTCATTATCTCAGTAAATTAGCATACTTTATAACACCAGCTTGAAAAATGATTTTAACCCCTTTACCCCCAAGGGTGGTTTGCACATTAATGACCGGGCCAATTTTTACAATTCTGACCCTTTATGAGGTAATAACTCCGAAACGCTTCAATGGATCTTGGCGATTCTGAGATTGTTTTCGTGTGACATATTGTACTTCATGATAGTCATAACATTTCTTCAATATAACTTGCGCTTATTTGTGTAAAAAATTGAACTTTGGCGAAAATTTTGAAAATTTTGCAATTTTCAAATTTTTAATTTTTATTCTGTTAAACCAGAGAGTTATATAATAAATAAGTTATGTAATAAATAACATTTCCCACATGTCTACTTTACATCAGCACAATTTTGGAAACAAAATTTTTTTTGCTAGGAAGTTCTAAGGCTTAAAATTTGACCAGCGATTTCTCATTTTTACAACAAAATTTCCCAAACTATTTTTTTTAAGGATCACCTCACATTTGAAGTCATTTTGAGGGGTCTATATGGCCGAAAATACCCAAAAGTGACACCATTCTGAAAATTGCACCCCGCAAGGTACTCAAAACCACATTCAAGAAGTTTATTAACCCTTCAGGTGTTTCACAGGAGCAGAAGGAACATGGAAGGAAAAAATTAACATTTTACTTTTTAGTCACAAAAATTATCTTTCAGCAATACTTTTTTTTTCCCCAAGGGTAAAATGAGAAAATGGAACCCAAAAGTTGTTGTCCAATTTGTTCTGAGTACAGTGATACCCCACATTTGGGGGGAACTACTTTTTGGGCGCACGGCAGGGCTCAGAAGGAAAGGAGCCCCGTTTGACATTTTCAAGCTAAAATTGGCTGGAATTGAGATTGGACGCCATGTCGCATTTGGTGAGCCCCTGATATTGCTAAATAGTGGAAACCCCCCACAAGTGAAACCATTTTGGAAACTAGACCCCCTAAGGAACTTATCTAGATGTGAGTTGAGCACTGTGAACCCCCCAGTACTTCACAGAAGTTTATAACGCCAGGGCGTGAAAATAAAAAATCCTATTTTTTCCACAAACATGATCCTTTAGTCCCCAAAAAGGAAAAATTGGACGCCAAAAGTTGTTGTCCAATTTGTCCTGAGTACGCTGATACCCCATATGTGGGGTGAACCTCTGTTTGGGCGCACGGCAGGGCTCAGAAGGAAAGGAGCGCCATTTGACATTTTCAAGTTAAAATTGGCTGGAATTGAGTTTGGACGCCATGTCGTGTTTGGCGAGCCCCTGATGTGCCTAAACAGTGGAAACCACCCACAAGTGACCCCATTTTGAAAACTAGACCCCCTAAGAAACTTATCTAGGTGTGTGTTGAGCACTTTGAACCCCCAAGTGCTTCACAGAAGTTTACAACGATCGGGCGTGAAAATAAAAAATCCTATTTTGTTCCCACAAAAATTATCTTTTAGTCCCCATTTTTTTATTTTCCCAAGGGTAACAGGAGAAATTGGACCCCAAAAGGTGTTGTCCAATTTGTCCTGAGTACGCTGGTACCCCATATGTGGGAAAAAACTGTTTGGGCACGTCGGGACTCAGAAGCAGTGACGTTTTGGAATGCAGACTTTGATGGAATGGTCTGCAGGCATCGTGTTCCATTTGCAGAGCCCCTCTTGTATGCCAAAACAGTAAAAAAAAAAAAAACACAAGTGGCATCATTTTGGAACCTAGACCCCCAAGGAACTTACCTAGATGTGCCCCCTCTTTGGAACTAAACTGTAAAGTTAATTAGTAGTGCATGGAGGTGTGGTACAATTTGAAGCAATCCTTCATACACAGGCCAGGTTTGTCAGGGTGGGTGTCGTATTGATAGATGGTGTCCTTGCATATTCCTCTTTTGTAGCTTACCTTTTCCTCCTGTTGGCGGAACCACCCCCAGAAAATGCTGACCTGGTACGATACGAGCACCCTCAGTTCCGGAAGTACTGGGGCCCGCTCCTTCCCTCGTGCCAAATATCAGGGCCTTAACCACTACCTCCTGGAACTGAAGGTATGAAGTATCAGTGTGGCATGCACATTGTGACAGCAGGAAAGCGTTGAGCATTGCCATTTGTACTATGTACACAGACAGCTTTTTGTACCAGACCTTGGCCTTTCTCAAAGCACTGTATGGCTGGAGGAGTTGATCGGAGAGATCAACGCCCCCCATGTTTTTGTTGTACCCCAGTACACAGTTCGGTTTGCTGACCTGTGTAGAGGTACGTCGTACAGTGCTGAGGGTGCTGCCTTCAACGTGTATGGTGGTCAAGAGAAGGACATCCCACTTGTCGCTACATTGGGCATTGCTCTCACCTTTTCTGAGCATCTGCCCAAGTAGCGTCTTTGGGAAGCCTCTCTGATTTTTGCGGACAGTACCGCAGGCTGCAGTACCTCACGCAGACAGGGATGCTGGAATAAAAGTTATCGGTGTAGAGGTAATAACCTTTATCCAGCAGTGGGTGTACCAAATCCCACACAATTTTCCCACTCACTCCCAGGACAGGGGGACACTCAGGGGGCTCAATCCTGGTGTCCTTCCCTTCGTAGACTCTAAAGCTGTAGGTGTACCCTTAGGTACTCTCACACAGCTTGTAGAGTTTGATTCCATACCTGGCTCTTGTTGGGCGGGTATTGACGGAATCTGAGCCGCCCCTTAAAATGAACCAAGGACTCATCCACGCAGATGTCCCTTTGGGGCATGTACACTTCAGCCAACTTTTGGCTGAAGTATTCCATGACCGGCCGAACTTTGAACAGACGGTCAAAGTTGCAGTCATCTCGTGCGGGACACTGTGCATTATCGGAATAATACAGAAATTTATGGTTGGCCTCAAAACACGTCCCGTCCATGACCATTCAGAACACTGGAGTGTTGTATAAAATATCAGCACTCCAATATTGCCGAATTTCTGGCTTCTTCAGGATCCCCATATGAAGGACCAGGCCCCAAAACTGCATCATTTCAACTGTGTCTACAGGAGACCAGTTAGAAAATGATGAACTGGGATTTTGCTCCAAAAATTGCCGAGCATACAAATTAGCTTGCTCCACCATGAGGTTAATAAAATCCTCAGAAAAAAAGACTGTGAAAAAGTCTATTTCTGTGAGGCTGGTGGTGTCAAACTTGATTCCTGATTCTGCCACAAATTCAGGAATCAGTGGCTCGTAATTTTCAGGGGGCGAGGTCTATACGGGGTCCAAAGAGGGGCACGCTGGTTCATCTTCAGGAGTGGGCGCTGCTTCGTCTTCATGAATGGTGGGCACTGCTTCTGTCCTGCGACGTCTGCGTGGTGGTTCCGCAGGACCTGATGAGGAAGATGAGGAGGAGGAAGAGGATGAAGAATCTGAAGAGTAAAGGAATGTTGGATCCTCTCCCTCGCTGTCAGTGTCAGAGGCAATGAAAGAATATGCCTCCTCCTTTGAATGGCGCTGTTGGGACGAACAGCACAAGCGGGACTTTTTTTTGTGAGAATGGTTCTTGGGTGTACTTTATTGGTAAATATGTGTACGTGTGGGGGGATAGTGTTTGGTGCAAACTATTCTGAAAAGAAAAAGCTAATGGAAAAAAAAGCAAATAGGGAGAAAAAAATACCTGTGAAAGGAAAAGTCTAAAACAGCAGGCCCTAGCTCTGATAAGTGAACTGCGTCACTTATCAAAGTTTGGCGGCTGCTGGGTGTGCGAACGGGGAAGTGAAAAAAAACGTCAGGCACGAGAGCTCTGATAAGTGAACAGCATCACTTATCAGAGTTTGGCGGCTGCTGGGTGTGCGAACGGGCATGTGAAATAAACGGCAGGCACGAGAGCTCTAATAAGTGAACCGCGTCACTTATCAAAGTTCGGTGGCTGCTGGGTGCGTGCACGAGGATGTGGAAAAAAAGGGAATGCACGGGTTAGACGCGGCAGCTGGGTGAGCACGTGTGGATGTGGAAAAAAAAAAAGAAAAGGGAAGGCACGGGTTAGACGTGGTGGCTGGGTGAGCGCACGGGGATATGGAAAAAAAAAGAAAAGGAAAGGCACGGGTTAGACGCAGCGGCTGGGTGAGCACATGGGGATGTGGGGGAAAAAAAAAGGAAGGCACGGGTTAGACGCAGCGGCTGGGTGAGCGCACGGGGATATGGAAAAAAAAAGAAAAGGAAAGGCACGGGTTAGACGCGACGGCTGGGTGAGCGCACAGGGATGTGGAAGAAAAAACAGAAAAGGGAAGGCACGGGTTAAACGTGGCGGCTGGGTGAGCGCACGGGGAAGTGGAAAAAAAAAAAGAAAACGGAAGGCACGGGTTAGACGCGGCGGCTGGGTGAGCGCACAGGGATGTGGAAGAAAAAAAGAAAAAGGAAAGGCACGGGTTAGATGCAGTGGCTGGGTGAGCGCACGAGGATGTGGAAAAAAAAAAGGGAAGGCACGGGTTAGACGCGGCGGCTGGGTGAGCGCACGGGGATGTGGGAAAAAAAAGAAAAGGGAAGGCACGGGTTAGACGTGGCAGCTGGGTGAGGGCACAGTGATGTGGAAAAAAAAAAGAAAAGGGAAGGCATGGGTTAGACGTATGTTCAGTAAATGCACTCAATACTTGGTTGGGACTCCTTTTGCATCAGTTACTTCATCAATACGGCGTGGCATGGAGGCGATCAGCCTGTGGCACTGCTGAGGTGTTATGGAAACCCAGGTTGCTTTGATATCAGCCTTCAGCTTGTCCGCATTGTTGGGTCTGGTGTCTCTCATCTTCCTCTTGACTCTCTATGGTGTTAAGGTCAGGTGAGTTTACTGGCGAATCAAGCACAGTGATACTGTTGTTTTTAAACCAGGTATTTATTCTTTTGGCAGTGTGGACAGGTGCCAAGTCCTGCAGGAGAATTAAATTTCCATCTCCAAAAAGCTTGTCGGCAGAGGGAATTATGAAGTGCTCTAAAATTTCCTGGTAGATGGCTGCGCTGACTTTGGTCTTGATAAAACACAGTGGACCTACACCAGCAGCTGACATGGCTCCCCAAACCATCACTGATTGTGGAAACTTCACACTAGACCTCAAGCAGCTTGGATTGCGGCCTCTCCACTCTTCCTCCAGACTCTGGGTCCTTGGTTTCCAAATGAAATGCAAAATTTACTTTCCTTGTGGAGTGTGTCAATGACTGCCTTCTGTTCTTCTGTCAAGTCAGCAGTCTTCCCCATGATTGTGGAGCCTACTGAAACAGACTAAAGGACCTTTTTAAACACTTAGTAAGCCTATGAAGGTTTTTTTTGTTACTTATTCTAACTTACTGAGAAAACTACTTCTGGGTTTTCATTGGCTGTAAGCCATAATCATCAACATTAACATAAATAAACACTAGAAATATATAAAGTCATTACAAACAGATGGATCTAAGAGTTTCACTTTTGTATTGAAGAACTAAAAAAAATTAACTGTTTGGTGATATTCTAATTTTGTGAGAATCACCTGTAGCTTTTCAGTTTTTAGATTTGCAATGGTATTTAGCAGACTGTAGGATGTGTAACAAATTTGGTACTAATCTTTTACCCACTGACCTATATAGAGTGGTGGTATAGGTCCAGCCACTAGATCGCACAATTCTGCAGGTAAGAGTAGCACACTCCATCAATGGGTGTTTCACTTTAAATGTCTGTGTAAATTCCATTTTGCTTGAAAATATGCTGGTCTGTTTTTACAAAAATAAGACCATGGTATAGAACCTAGAGGGTCGAGGGCCAGAAAGGGTAAAAGCTGCATTGCTTTATCCTAAGCAAATAACATAGATCACAAATAATAACCTGTCTGCAATAGAGGACACGGCGAGGGGACGCCGACACAAGAAAAATTCTAGCAGACAAAAATGTAAAACAGACAGCTACAACAATAGCCAGTTAGCCACATCTAATTGGGAAAATTGGGAAGGTCAGCTTATGTTATAAGTCATAGCTATGACCTCTAATAAACCTTTCTGTAAGTGCCGGGGTCTTACAAGAACAGTGTAGTGGTAGGAGAGAGGTTTATGGTGTTAAAAATTAGCGCTTCCTGTATAAGCAAAGTTACCTCCAAATTAATTTTCCTAGACATTGAACTGTTAGGACGGCAGCAGAAAAACAGGAAATATATGGGCGGAAACCCTGTCTACAACCCACACATCAAGGCAGCCACTAAAAGATCAGACTCTGTAATAAGTACCTTCAGGGTTTTATATTACACGGTCATAAGACATAGTGATGCCAGTAATATCATAGAAACATTCATCTCGAAACAACCAAACACTTAGCTCCTATAATACAAAGACCCTTCAAGGGGAAATATTTTGGGGGGACAAAGCTTAGCATCCACAGGTCTTTAATAGTATTGGCCTTCTCATATAGGTCATTTTTGCCCCTCTAAGCTCCAAGACCAGGGTGTAACTGCAAACTCTGCACCCACTGTAGTTACATCCCTTGCAGATCTTATAATTGATCCATCAGCAAACTACACAACTTATGCTCCTATCATGGGCAACAGAGACCTAACAAAATGGTGCAATGCAGCACGAGTGCAAAAAGGGAAAGATTAGGGTTAAATGAGTTAAGGGACCCTATTACCATGGGGGTCCCTAAAGGAGCAGTATACCGTGTTGTGGCTCATGTAGAAGGCACTTAATATATGGGGTCACTAAAGAGGTACTTTTACTATCTTCGGATTGATTGACATTACTACTATGTAGGGGGTACTGGTGCTAAATGTACATTTACTATGTTAGGACTATCTAGCGAGATCGATTACTGTGCCGAAACATTAACCCCTTAGTGACTGAGAAAATTTGCAGCTTAATGACCGGGCCAATTTTTACAAATCTGACCACTGTCACTTTATGAGGTTATAACTCTGGAACGCTTTAACGGATCCTGCGGATTCTGAGAATGTTTTTTCATGACAAATTATACTTCACGTTAGTGGTAAAATTTCTTCTATATTGCATGCGTTTATTTATTTAAAAAATGGAAATATGGCAAAAAAAATTAAAATTTTGCCATTTTCAAACTTTGAATTTTTATGCCCTTAAATCAGAGAGATATGTCACGCAAAATAGTTAATAAGTAACATTTCCCACATGTTTACTTTACATCAGCACAATTTTGGAAATGACATTTTTTTTTGTTCGGAAGTTATAAGGGTTAAAAGTTGACCAGCAATTTCTCATTTTTACAACAAAATTTATAAAACCATTTTTTCAGGGACCATCTCACATTTAAAGTCACTT
The DNA here is from genome assembly GCF_032444005.1 of Ranitomeya imitator. Lineage (NCBI taxonomy): Eukaryota > Metazoa > Chordata > Amphibia > Anura > Dendrobatidae > Ranitomeya > Ranitomeya imitator. Next base: position 59,335,941 of record NC_091288.1, read on the forward strand.
TGAGGGATGTACATGTCCAAAAATACCCAAAAGTGACACCATTCTAAAACATCATCTCTCAAGGTGCTCAAAACTACATTGAAGAAGTTTATTAATCCGTTACGTGCTTCACAGGAACTGAAGCAATATGGAAGGAAAAAAATTACATTTAACTTTTTTTTTTACAAACATTTTACTTCAGAACCAAATTTTTTTTTTCACAAGCTAAAAAGAAAAAATGAATGACAAAAGTTGTTGTGCAATAGCTCCTGAATACACCGATACCCCATATGTGGGGGTAAACCACTGTTTGGGCGCACGGCAGAGCTTGGAAGAGAAGGAGCACCGTTTGACTTTTTCAATGCAGAATTGGCTGGAATTGAGATCAGACGCCATGTCGCATTTGGAGAGCCCCTGATGTGCCTAAACAGTGGAAACCCCTCACAAATGACACCATTTTGGAAACTAGACCCATTAAGGGACTTATCTAGATGTGTGGTGAGCACTTTGAACCCCCAAGTGCTTCACAAAAGGTTATAACAGAGCTGTGAAAATAAAAAATCTTTTCTTTTTCCTCAAAAATGATTTTTAGCCGCAATTTTTCATTTTCACAAGGGTAATAGGAGAAATTGGACCCCAAGAAGTTGTTGTCCAGATTGTCCTGAGTTCGCCGATACCCCATATATGGGGGGAACCACTGTTTGGGCACACATCGGGGCTCGGAAAGGAAGTAGTGACGTTTTAAAATACAGACTTTGATGGAATGGTCTGCGGGCGTCATGTTGCGTTTGCAGAGCCCCTGATGTACCTAAACAGTAGAAACCCCCCACAAGTGACCTCATTGTGGAAACTAGACCCCCAAGGGAGCTTATCTAGATGTCTGGTGAGCACTATGAACCCCCAAGTGCTACACAGAAGTTTATAACGTAGAGCTGTGAAAGTAAAAAAATCATTTTTTCAAGAAAAAATGTTTTCACCCCCGAATGTTCACTTTCGCAAAGGTAACAGGAGAAATTGGACCATAAAAGTTGTTTTGCAATTTGTCTTGAGTACTCTGATACCCCCTATGTGTGCAGGGACCAGTGTTTGGGCGCATGGCAGAGCTTAGAAGGGAAGGAGTGCTGTTTTGGCATGCAGACTTTGATAGAATGGTCTGCAGGCGTCATGTTGCTTTTGCACAGCCCCTGATGTGTCTAAACAGTGAAAACCCCCACAAGTGATCCCATTTTGAAAACTAGAACCCCCAAGGAGCTTATCCAGATGTATGGTGAGCATTATGAACCCCCAAGTACTTAACAGAAGTTTATAAAGCAGAGCCGTGAAAATAAAAAATCCTTTTTTTTCCACAAAAATAATTTTTTAGCCCGAAATTTTTTATTTTCCCAAGGGTAACAGGAGAAATTGGCCCCAAAAAGTTGTCCTGAGTATGCTGATGCCCCATATGTGGGGGTAAACCACTGTTTGGGCGCACGGCAGAGCTCAGAAGGGAGGGAGCACCATTTGACTTTTTGAATGCAAAATTGGCTGGAATCAATGGCGCCATGTCGCGTTTGGAGATGTACCTAATGATGGAGATGTACCTAAACAGTGGAAACGTCCCCAATTCTAACTCCAACACTAACTCCAACACTAACCCCAACACACCCCTAACCCTTATCCCAACCATAATCACAATCCTAACCCCAACACACAACTAACCCTAATCCCAACCCTAATCCAAACCCTAAGCCTAATCCCAACACACCCCTTACCCTAATCCCAACCCTAACCACAAACCGAACCCTAATCCCAACCCTAACCCCAACTCTAATCCGAACCCTAAACCTATTCCCAAACCTAACCCTACCCCAATTTTTAGCCCCAACTCTAACTTTAGCCCAACTGTAACCTTAATCGGAAAATGGAAATAAATATATTTTCTTTATTTTATTATTTTCCCTAACTAAGGGGGTGATAAATGAGGGGTTCATTTACTATTTTTTTTTAATTTTGATCACTGTGATAGACCCTATCACAGTGACCAAAATGAACCAATAGGAAAAAATCTTCCTATTGTTGCCGGCCGGCAGATCTCGGCGGGCGCACTGAGCATGTGCCCAGCATTTTCTTACCGGAAGACACCAGCGGCCATGGGGAGAAGCAGGAGGACCCAGGGACACTGGGAAACACTAGTATCGGGGGGCGATCGGGGAACCTATTTCTCTGTCCTCTGATGTGCGATCACATCGAAGGACAGAGAAATTAAATGACACATTGCTCTTTTTTGCGGCCGTCATACGGTTAATAACGGCGATCGCAACCCGGGGTTGGTAAAAGCCGACCCAAATCATGTTCGATGGTGTCTCGGCTACCACCGGCAGCTGAGACCGGGAGAAAATTCGACTCTCGAGGGCGCTATACACTTTTTCCACAGCGCCGTTAATTAACGGCGCTGTGGTTTAAGTACCCTTAACTACCGCAGTTAAAGGGCGTATCAGCAGTCGTTAATGGGTTAAAGAGGCGGTTTAACTGTTTCGGTTTATCAGTGTGGGATTGTGGCAGAGGACGTCCACTACTCTGCCTTTCTGCAACTCTTTCAGTCTCTGTTGTAACCTGGTGATGACTGACACGGAGCTCAGTGGCCACTTCCGTCTGAGAACATCCTCCCTGAAGCCTCACAATGGCAAGATACTGTTCATCAATGGTTAGGTGTCATCTTGGTCTCACGATGTCAAAAAGTGAACAGTCTGATGAGGACGACTGTTTAATATCAATTCTAATTGATCCCCGAAATTTATTGGGTGATTCATGGATCATAGACCTGTTGTGAATATTTCTTTTAAGCTACTTGACAGCAACTTGTACTGAAACATTAAACAGTTGGACATGTGCAGTCAAAAGCTTAGAGACATCACATTAAGTTCACCTGAAAAGGTTATAGGGCATTTTAGGCCCATCCTAAATCAGATCCTGACTGATCTATTGAGCTTTGTCAATGGAATTCTATTAAAAGATCACTGGAGTGTGCCGCTACCCCCCAATCCAGGGCAGAGCAGACCTTACCAGCAAGGCGTCAGGGGTGGTCAGTCTCCTGGGCACAGAGCAGTAAACAAAGTAAGTGTTACCGCCTCAAGAGCTGCTGCTGCAACCTTTAAATTAGTGGTAAATTCCAGAAGACCTTGATTTTTGCAAACACCGTGGCAAGATTATCGCCAAAAATATGAATAGATTACAATAAATTCTGAGTGTCTGTTACTGGAAAACCAGAACTCTTAAAAATGAGGGTAGAGGTTTTCTAAAGGCTATAAAACATAATATTTGCACACAGTTTTGATTTCAAATACAGTAGCGGTATTTTGCGTTATTAAATATTACATTAAAAACATTCCAGAAATAGGCCTGTACAAACAAGAAATTGTTTTACTGACCCAACCTAACTAATATAGGGATCTGTGATGCTCTTAGTCCACGTCATCAGAAAAGTAGTCTGGAAGGGACTCAAGGCCATAATGGGAAGACAATTAACGGACTAGAATAAGGCTCAAGAATGTTACAATTATCAGAACATTCACGTTGGGATATTGCAGATATTACTTGGTCCTTGGCCAGGTGCCTCTACATGACGGGCAAGAGTAGTATGTCGCAATTTTGTGGAAATAGTCTTACTTCTATACACCTGGAGTAGGAAAAATACTTTGGCATCAGATTTTTTTTTTTTTTTTATTCTATGGAGCAAAATGTTTTTTAGGAATCTCTAATCAAAAATGAAAGAAATGTGAATATGGAAACATGTGGCACATCTGCTCTCCAGGCACAAAATAGAATACTCCAACTCTAGAATCTACAACCACTCTGTACAAAGACCTTATATTTAGAGTCAAAGAAAGGTGTCGCTCCCGTCCTGTGAGATCAGATAGGCTTTGTGGCAAACTACTAGCTCTAAACTCTTAAGTATGGCCAAGCACAAGAATGGCAGGACATGTTAAAAAGCCTAAAATAAGTCATCTTTTCAATACAGGATTTCTAGATCATATTCAGAATTTCCATCATGGATTGTTGTGTAGTTCACCTTTTCCTTAGTCTTTGTTCATTTGCTGACTGGGAAGTGCCAAGGGATGGCTACAAGTTTCTTGGAGAGCCTTGGTAAGAAAGTTATCAAAAAAACTCTAAAAGTTGAGCACCAGATATGAAAAACAGGAAGAGAGAAAAATAGTTTAGGCCGTGGTCTGTGCTACATGTTGGTCTCCTAGCAGAATATCTCTGCATTAGCTAAAGCCCCTGTAGTGTTTGGCCAAGATCATTACATTGTCATCAATCCTGACAACATATTTTCCATGTTCAATGCCTTAAGGGTACCGTCACACAGTGGCACTTTTGTCGCTACGACGGTACGATTCGTGACGTTCCAGCGATATCCATACGATATCGCTGTGTCTGACACGCAGCAGCGATCAGGGATCCTGCTGAGAATCGTACGTCGTAGCAGATCGTTTGGAACATTCTTTCGTCGCTGGATCTCCCGCTGTCATCGCTAGATCGGTGTGTGTGACACCGATCTAGCGATGAATTCGCTTGTAACCAGGGTAAACATCGGGTTACTAAGCGCAGGACCGCGCTTAGTAACCCGATGTTTACCCTGGTTACCAGCGTAAATGTAAAAAACAAAACAAAACAGTACATACTTACATTCCGGTGTCCGTCAGGTCCTTTGCCGTCTGCTTCCCGCACTCACTGACTGCCGGCCGTAAAGTGAAAGCAGAGCACAGCGGTGACGTCACCGCTGTGCTGTGCTTTCACTTTACGGCCGGCAGTCAGTGAGTGCGGGAAGCAGACGGCAAGGGACAGACACCGGAATGTAAGTATGTAGTGTTTGTTTTTTTTTACGCTGGTAACCAGGGTAAACATCGGGTTACTAAGCGCGGTCCTGCGCTTAGTAACCCGATGTTTACCCTGGTTACCCGGGGACCTCAGCATCGTTGGTCGCTGGAGAGCTGTCTGTGTGACAGCTCTCCAGCGACCACACTACGACTTACCAACGATCACGGCCAGGTCGTATCGCTGGTCGTGATCGTTGGTAAATCGTATAGTGTGACGGTACCCTAAAGGGCATTCTGTTTGCGGAAGGGTTCACGTCAGTTAAGCAGATCAGTGATCATTGAAGGACACAATCCTTTTGTAACATTAGATGGCGCCAAGCCATGTTCTCCTTCTGAAGGCGGCAGGAGCAAAGAGGAGGAAGCCTGCAGTCTGTCACCAAGCTCATGTGCATTGATACATTGTTCTGCTGTCACCTTGTTTACAAATTTGCCTTCCTCTTCCAGCAGGGACTTGTCTGCGCCCCCCACGATCACCGGAAACCACGCTGTAACCAAACCTGAATGAAAAACTTAAAAAGACTTCTAAATAGGGAAACAAATATATTGGGAACTTTAAAATAGTGCAAAGAGTTCTGTTCCCAATGCCATTTTAAATACAGGAGGGGTAGAAGAAACAGGTAGAATAACACCATGGTAACTTGATGACTGGTCAGCCACATTATTGCCTTGCAGAGCTGGGTCCAAATCTGACCATGGACATCTGCATGGAGTTTGTATCTTCTCCCTGTATCAGATAGGTCTCAACACTCCAGTCCAATAGAGAATTTAGACTGAGCCACAATGAGCGTTGACGATGTTGTTAACGCCGCAGACTATGTTGGTGCTATATAAGCAGGCCTACATAACTAAACATGTGGGTTTCACCGAGGAAGCGGAGCGGAAACAGCACCTAGCGGAATGTGCAGAATGGCATCTGGCTCCGTCCCGTGCAGAATGACAGATTTGTACAAGTGTTAATGAGAGCTGGTGAGACGCTATCTAGTTACCTTCCTGTCTTTATTCGTTATCAGTTCTTCTAAATATAAACCTGTGGCATAGCGACACTGTATATTTTGTATCCCTTTATTTGCAGGAATCTCCTGAGCAAATTTAATTGTTGTGACAGGCGATAGGAAGAAAATAAACCTAAGCTCGTCAACATTTCGTAGATTAAAACTAAATATTTGAGAAACAATATAAAAAAAAAAAACACCTCCCTCCCCCCCAATCATATTCAAAATTTCAGCAAAAGGGTTGTCCAGCCATGCAGAAATTTATAGAGTAACCATTGTTGCATTCTTTTTTTTGTTCCTTACATAAAATAGTACACATGAAAAAAAAGCAACTTAAGAAATATTATAATCAAGAGAATGATTTTAGGAATTGTCCCCTTGAATTGAGAACACAGGCAAGATAAAGAAGCAGATTTCTTCAATAAGAGCTCATTTTATATGAAAAGGAGAGTTACCAGTTTGAGACATATCAATTAGGAGAGCAGACTGTCAGTCACTATGTGTCTCACACTGGTAATGATTAGTGATGAGCGAATATACTCGTTACTCAAGATTTTCCGAGAACGCTCGGGGGTCCTCCGAGTATTTTTTAGTGCTCGGAGATTTAGTTTTTATTGCTGCAGCTGAATGATTTACATCTGTTAGCCAGCATAAGTACATGTGTGGGTTGCCTGGTTCCTAGGGAATCTCCACATGTACTTATGCTGGCTAACAGATGTAAATCATTCAGCCGCGGCAAGAAAAACTAAATCTCCGAGCACTAAAAAATACTCGGATGACACCTGAGCATGCTGGGGAAATCTCGAGTAACGAGTATATTAGCTCATCACTAGTAATGATTCCATTCATTTAAAATAAATTGGATTCTCAGAGAGATCTATGTCCGGCCCATAGATCTTAACTAATTATTTACATATTATGAAAAATATGGGATTCATGTGGACTAAAACATCAGATCACAGACATCAAGGTATCATTTTATTCAACTTTCTATAACCTCCATGCCCATATAGACGGCTTAGGCTACTTTCACACTAGCGTTGTGCGACGTACGTCGCAATGCGTAGTTTTGGAGAAAAAACGCATCCTGCAAAGTTGCCCACAGGATGCGTTATTTTTTCCATAGACTTGCATTAGCCAACGCATGTAATTGTTCATCGATATTGCTTCTGCTTCACAGATGTTTAAATGCAATCAAAGTTGCTGTTAAATGATCATACATTAATGATTTATTACACAAATCTCATCAAATGCTCGTCTGCCATCATGTGCAGATTGTTTATTCCGATTGTATTGTTCATCTCTTGCATGATTTGTCTATTAGTATATTAGAACAGGTTTGGCATTAAATGCAAAATTGCACTAAAATATTGACATATTACTGGCGCTAAATATAAATGAATATTCGAGTGTCTAAAGTAAAATTTGTTAAACAGGAGCCAGCGTGATAAATTTGGTGCACTCTCAACAGGAAGTTGCATAAGAAGAAAAGCAGCTTTTGAAAGAAAAAAAAAGGAAAAGGATTATATGTAAAGATTTGCCAGATTATCCAACTTCTAAATTTGTCACTAACACTGTAAAGGCAATGTGGCCTCATGTTAAACTAGAATGAAAAGGATCCATGGCAGTCCATATGATCTATTGAGCACACAAGTAGGCTACCATTGAATCGGTCACCAGGGTTTTGCTATGTAATCTGAGAGCAGCACGAAGTAGGAGCAGAGAGCCTGATTCCAGAGATGTGTCACTTAAGGTACCGTCACACTAAGCGACGCTGCAGCGATACCGACAACGATGTCGATCGCTGCAGCGTCGCTGTTTGGTCGCTGGAGAGCTGTCACACAGACAGCTCTCCAGCGACCAACGATCCCGAAGTCCCCGGGTAACCAGGGTAAACATCGGGTTACTAAGTGCAGGGCCGCGCTTAGTAACCCGATGTTTACCCTGGTTACCAGTGTAAATCTAAAAAAACAAACACTACATACTTACATTCCCGGTGTCTGGTCATGTCCCTCGCATTCAGCTTCCCGCACTGACTGAGCGCCGGCCGTAAAGTACAGCGGTGATGTCACCGCTGTGCTGTGCTTTACGGCTGGCCGGCGCTCACCAGTCAGTGCGGGAAGCTGACGGCGGGGGACATGACCAGACACCGGGAATGTAAGTATGTAGTGTTTGTTTCTTTACATTTACAATGATAACCAGGGTAAACATCGTGTTACTAAGTGCGGCCCTGCGCTTAGTAACACGATGTTTACCCTGGTTACCAGTGAAGACATCGCTGAATCGGCGTCACACACGCCGATTCAGCGATGTCAGCAGGAGATCCAGCGACAAAATAAAGTGCTGGACTTTCCCCAGCGACCAACGATCTCCCAGCAGGGGCCTGATCGTTGGTCGCTGTCACACAGAATGATTTTGTTAACGATATCGTTGCTACGTCACAAAAAGCAACGATATCGTTAACGATATCGTTATGTGTGACGGTACCTTTACTGGTCTGCATGAAGTAATTTTGATACAAATCACTGTTTTCTCTACTGCAGATCCAGCAGTGCTCAGAATGCTGAGCCATTTATGACCCCTCCCAAAGTGATAACCTCCTGCAGATAAAACACTGTTTTTTTTATTAAAACAGCAAAACACAACCCAGTAAGAGACATCGCTGGAATCAGAGTCTCACCCTCCCAACATTATGCTGCTCTCAGATTACATATAAAAACCCACTGACTGATTCCTTTTAAGCCAAAATATGAACAGAAAACTTGGCACTCCCTTGTAGTATATTAATGAAGAGTCAATGCTTTATTGGCCCAGCAATCTCAAAAATGTGTGATGTTTCGGTCAGGCAAACTGCACCCATCAAGCAACAGCAGAGTATGTCTGCCTATTTTGACCTTACAAGACAGATTGGACAAAATGTCACACGTTTTAGAGACTGCTGAGCCAATAACGTATGGATTCTTCATTAATATACTACGTTGGAAAGCCGGGTTTTCTCTTCACGACAGACTTGTTTAAACTAAGTTTGTAATTTAAGGGCTCACACAGACAAGCATATAAAAAAATTGGACAGCACCCTGCCCCATGTTATTCAATAGTGCTGTTCAGATTTTTTTTTTTTTTCCGGTCCAAAAGCAAAAAAAAATAAAATAGAAAAAAAAAATCTCATTCTCCATTCTATGGGTACACGGAAAAAAAAGATTGGATCCCACATTTTTCAAAAGGAAATTGTGATCATGTACATATGGAAATGGATCTCGCGGATGTAAAATAAATAAATAAATAAATAATTTTTTTTAAAAAGCACACGGTTTACAATTAGGAAAAAAAAAAAAAACATCCGAATTTTCTGGATAAAACACGGATAACATTCTTCTGCACTTTGAACAAAATATGTGTAAATAATATTCATATTCTTTCTCGAAAAAAAAAAGTGAAAAAAATAGGCAATAGATATACCGTAGATAGATCTATTTTTTTTTCCCATTTAATTTTCTATTTGAGCATTTAACCACAATACCCAGAAAGTTAAAAAGGAAATACACATTGCATCTTACAACTCTTTGACCTAGACTTTTATTAGACTCATGTGAAATGAATGCGAGGTAGTTAGAAATTTGTCAGAAATAAATTTACAAGGAACAGTGAAAAGAAAAAAAAAAGGACATGTCTGCTCCTAGCCAACATCTTCCAGTAGTAAAAGCCTTTTTCTATGCAGACATGCAATGAAGGGACAATGGGGGGCTGGTGTGAGCGAGACTTGTAAGCCCATCTGTCTATTGGGAGAAGTGCAGTCTTTATATTAATACAACAGGATAAGGCACAGCAAAAACACTAACAGGTCCTAGGGACCGGTGGACCAGTTACAAAAAGTCAGATTGAGACTGAAACATCAACTCAAAACCAGGCAGAGTGTTTTATTATTTCCAGGTCAAGGCGTTCGATGTGATAACCCGATCAGACTGCATTGGAGGGCACCGGTGAATGGCATCTAGCTCCAGCAAGTCTCTGCCTAGATTAAACCCACTATGTATTGCTTTAAACAGGCACATGTGACAAACGATTGTCCGCTAGATGTCCTACATACACTTAGGGGAATTATTCGGGGACAAAGCTGCATATTTACAAGACAATAATTAGCCAAAATGAGACATAAAATCAAAAGGTTACAAAAAGAAAAAAAGATGATAACCCAAAAGGGGAAGGTCGTATAAAATAATCCATGCAGAACATGAACTAGAAGTCACAAATGACCCTGTGCAAGGAGGCCATCAACAACTACGGAGAAGAAACGCTGAAGGATAGGATACAAAGAAGTGAATGCATTTGTGCTCCTTCTGAAACCATTTATGCGGAGTCCGGAGGATTAAATCTCCGGCTCCCAAATCACCCTGTGTCTTTAAACCATCCCCATGTATTTACACTGTACACAATCCCTAGAGACAGAACAAACAAGAGAGGAGCAGGGACTAAAAGCCAGGGTCACCCAGTGTACAGACTCAAATAGGTCTGCATGGATTAAAAAAATTAAATAGTTGCAGATGTAACCCTTACCAATGGAGGCGTTAATCTGTTTCACTAATATACATCAGCTCACTGGAACATTACACGGCATTAAAGGTGCCAAAATAGTACAAAATTCACAACATTAAAGATCTGACGGTAATAGTCCAAGTCTAACAATTAATGCATTAAAAACGGGCATTCTGTGCTCAGTCCATCCATAGCAATGTGCCGACTAGATGACACAGTCCTCCTGCTCCTGTGTGCTGAAAGCGTTGGCTCTCAAGATGTCCAAAGAATTCACAAGAATGAGCGTCCCCGTGAGATGCTTCCACCTCTTGGTGATGGGACTGCGCATTTTATCCAGGCCTGTGTGCAGCTCCTGGATGACGTCTCGGTAACTGTCCCCAATCTGCGCACTCCACGTAAGAAGAAAATCATAGGCTGGCTTCCACATGGCCTGAGAACAAAACAAGAGCGTTACACTGAATGGTTGAGAAGATCTGGATGGGACAAATACAGATAGGGCAGTAGCGTAAAGGCCCTGTCATACTTAGCGACGCTACAGCGATCCCGACAACGATACGACCTGCCAGGGATCGTTGCTGCGTCGCTATGTGGTCGCTGGTGAGATGTCAAACTGTGAGATCTCCCCAACGATGCAGCAGCGATGCGGCGACCTGTACAACGATGTCACATGGCAGCTATTTCATGACGATTAGCAGACCTCAATGCGGGACGTCCTGTCATGAGGTCGTTGGTAAGGTGTCAAACACAGCGATGTGTGCTACCCAGCGGGACCTCAACGACCAAAAAAAGGTCCAGGCCATTCCGACACGACCAGCGATCTCACAGCAGGGGCCTGGTTGCTGCTACGTGTCACACATAGCGAGATCGCTACTGAGGTCGCTGTTGCGTCACAAAACTTGTGACTCAGCAGCGATCTCGCTAGCGATCTCGCTTTGTGTGACGGGGGCTTAAGGAACAAGATGGGGGGTGAGTGTGATGGTAGCGCTTACCTGTAAGGGTTGGGTAAGGACACTACACGTATAGAAGCCGCAGCCCCGTGGCTGGATGAGAGCATTGGAAAAGGCGAGATCATGATGTGCCGGCTGCGCTCACGGAAAGTATAAGCAAAGTTTTTTTTTTTCACCAATGCGTTTCAGTGCTGGACCGGAACCTTTCTTAAAAGTAAATAAAAATGTGTCATTTGTTTTTTTTACATTGCGAAAGGCACAGGTGCAGAGCCAAAGCGCGTAGGTGAATAAAAAAAACAAACGAAAAACAAAAAACCTTGTTTGTACTCGCCAGATCGCACCCTTTCCATGAGCGCAGCCGGCACATCATGATAAATTCCCACACTGCCAAGTTACAATGAATTATTAGCTAGTGCTCCTGTATTGGTGAGTAGAGACTATTAGGGCCTAGAAGCCCATACAGTTAATTATGAGACAAGAAAAATAGTCAAGTTGAATTGCTGAAAAAATTTTATGATGATTTTTGACATTGAATATTAAAAATTTATACTTTAAGAAGGAAAAACTTCAAAGCCTGTGCACCAGTTTTCTGTAATAACATTCACATTGCCATCTTTTCACACAAAAATTAGCAATTGATTTTGTTTTTGCCTTCAAAACATTTTACTGTGAAAGTTAATATTTTTGAAGTTACCGTATTCCATTTTGATAGAGTGGAGTTTATAGATGTGGAAATACCTAAAATGCTCTATTATAACTTTCTTTAGATTTCTTTAATTTTGGATTTGGAAAAGGGGGGAGAGGAGGAAGGGAGTCATTTCAAGTCATAACTTTTTTTTTTTTTTTTAAATTAAACATCTGTCATTTTTACTTTATACTACAATATAAAAAGTATTGCAGTATACAGCACAAGTTATCTATCAATAAGCTATGTATAAGCTATAAAAAAAAAATCTGTTGCTTGGGACATATCAGATGGTATCAGCCATATTGGTTTTTTTTTTCCTCTGATGATAAACCCAGAGCTTATGACTGGTGGGACAAAAAAAATCGAATATGCTAGGACATTCAGTCTTTTGAAAAATACTGTAAATTCAGTCTGCAATCAGTGAAAATTTGGCCAATTTTTATAAAATGTATTTAGGGGTCATTGCACTACTGCTTTTCCCCCAATTAGCAGTAGTCTGAATGTCTCAGTGATCTCACTTGCCGTAATATCAGTCAGGCTTAAAAGAAGTTAAGCTTTGCAGAATTACAAATACTGACTGCTTATAGGCAAAAACCACGCCACAAGTTGTTTCTAGTATTGGTCAGCCCAATTCATTCAATAGAGTAGAGCTGCAACGCCAGACAATCTATAGTCACCTGTGGTGAGGCACCTGGTGGAAACGGTCATAAATGTCTAATCCTGTACAACAGCTTTGATTGCTTATATTTATCGGCTTTTATGTCTTATACAGTCCTCATGTGACACCAGTGTGTTCGGACATCAGTGTGTTGGACCTGCACTCTGATCTACGCTCTCTGATCCATCTTACCTCACTGTCCAGGATTCCATTTTTGTCACGGTGGGGAGCTTCATAGCCTTCCATCTGTTGTCTTGACACCTTTGCCAGTTTTTCGGCCAGCTCTCGCCAACGTTGTGCAACTTCAACTGCAGTCGTGAGCAATACAAAGTCCTGAATAAGGCGGACCACCAGGCCTTGGCAGTCCATTTTCAGCAATGCCTGTAAGAAGCCGGAAGGGTCATAATGGAAAGGATTTGTACAGTTTCTAGTAAAAAGCTTAATCACTGTACATATCTTGTATGGGAGGGGAGGAAGATAGGGAAAGAATGTGTAGTAAAATTTAACTTTTATTATAGTTCAAATAAACCTATAAATTCACATACATCCTATAGGATGTATATTGGATCACAGTTTTAACGGTATTTTATTATTTAAACTGTGATCCACTAAATTCCAATGAATAAAAGAGTGCAAGATATGTTGCAATTAGAGGACAGTATACAGCCTGTTATAGGAGCTTCTAATTGAGAAGTATCATCTACTGGTGGTGTACACCAATCTTGTCTAATGAGATCTGACAACAAAAACACTTTCCGTATATACTTGAGTATAAGCCGACCCCCCTAATTTTGCCACAAAAAAACTGGGAAAACTTATTGACTTGAGTATAAGCCTAGGGTGGAAATGCAGCATTTACCGGTGAATTTCAAAAATAAAAATAGATCATTATTTTCCCATAGCTGTGCCATATAGTGCTCTGCACCGTTCATTATTTCCCCAGAGCTGTTCCATATAGTGCTCTGCACCGTTCATATTGCCCCATATCTGTGCCATATAGTGCTCTGCACCGTTCATATTGCCCCATATCTGTGCCCCATATAGTGCTCTGCACCGTTCATATTGCCCCATATCTGTGCCCCATATAGTGCTCTGCGCCGTTCATTATTGCCCCGTAGCTGTGCCATATAGTGCTCTGCACCGTTCATTATTGCCCCATATCTGTGCCATATAGTGCCCTGCACCGTTCATATTGCCCCATATCTGTGCCCCATATAGTGCTCTGCACCGTTCATATTGCCCCATATCTGTGCCCCATATAGTGCTCTGCACCGTTCATATTGCCCCATATCTGTGCCCCATATAGTGCTCTGCACCGTTCATATTGCCCCATATCTGTGCCCCATATAGTGCCCTGCACCGTTCATATTTCCCCATATCTGTGCCCCATATAGTGCTCTGCACCGTTCATATTGCCCCATATCTGTGCCCCATATATGCTCTGCACCGTTCATTTTTGTCCCATAGCTGTGCCCCATATAGTGCTCTGCACCGTTCATATTTCCCCATAGATGCTCCACATAAATCTGTGCCGCTGCTGCTGCTGCAATAAAAAAAAAAAAAAAAAAGCCATACTCCCCTCTCTTGATTGCAGCTCCCAGCGTCCGGTCCCGGCGTCTCTCCGCTCTGACTGATCAGGCAGAGGGCGCCGCGCACACTATATGCGTCATCGCGCCCTCTGACCTGCACAGTCAGAGCGCAGATAGACGCAAGGAAGATGGAGCGGCGCCCGGCGGCTGGAACGTGGACAGGTGAATATGACATACTTACCTAGTCCCAGCGATCCTGGCGCTCCCCGCCTGTCCCATGGTCTTCTGTGCTGCAGCCTCTTCCTCTATCAGCGGTCACCGGCACCGCTGATTAGAGAAATGAATAGGCGGCTCCACCCCTATGGGAGGTGGAGCCGCCTATTCATTTCTCTAATGAGCGGTCCCACGTGACCGCTGAAGAGGGGAAGAAGCTGCAGCACAGAAGACCGTGGGCGGCAGGGGGAGCGCCAGGATCGCTGGGACTAGGTAAGTATGCCTCAGCGCCCTCTCCCCCTCACCTGCCGACCCCACCGCTACCGTGACTCGAGTATAAGCCGAGAGGGGCACTTTCAGCCCAAAAATTTGGGCTGAAAATCTCGGCTTATACTCGAGTATATACGGTAATCACTGTACAGTAATACAATGCAAACGTCTGGAAAATAGTGAAGAACCAAAAGTATATTTGATTTTGGCTTGATAATTTTCTTTACAATCACACACAAACCCTGTGCAAACCCAATATCGGCCATAGTTAAACTATTTTTTTTGTAGGTGAAGGCTTGGTTTGTAGAAAAATAACAAAATCAAGCTTACTTGGTCCCTGCAGCTTCAGATTCCCTGCTTCCCCCGGTGTCCCAGCTACAGCATGTGAACACTGCAGCGAATCACTGGGCTAGGCCAAATTGGGCCATTAACATCAGCAAGACCGCTGAGTCCAGTGGCTGAATCCAGTGGTCACATTCTGTGGCGGAGACATCGCCATTGCAACCTGTCAAGAAAGACCACGGACAGTGCATTGGAAGGGGTTATTCAAGATTTTTTATTTTTTTTGGGAGGGGGTGTAAAAGTAAAGTTAAAACCTGAAAAACCTCTTAGGCT
The DNA here is from genome assembly GCF_032444005.1 of Ranitomeya imitator. NCBI lineage: Eukaryota > Metazoa > Chordata > Amphibia > Anura > Dendrobatidae > Ranitomeya > Ranitomeya imitator. The sequence continues at coordinate 59,351,221 of NC_091288.1, forward strand.
AGGTTCACATTGCGTTCATTGACTACGTTAAACGGACTACGTTACACCGCGGCATAACGCGGTGTAACGTAGTCCGTTAACGCCACCATTGAATGCAATGGCGAACGCATCGCTAGCGCACGCCCACAATGGGCGTGCGCTAGCGATGTGCCGTCATTTGAGTGACGGACCCGAGACGCTGGCTGCTGCGTTTCCGGGTCCGTCACTGCTAGCGCAGATGGAGCTAGCGTGATGTAGCGCAGGCACTTGCGCTAGCAGCAGCCCGTTAGTGTACGTGCTGAATGGGCTGCTGCTAACGCAATGTGAACCTAGCCTTGGGCTACTTTCACACATCAGTTTTTTGTCGTCAGGCTCAATCAGGCGAATTCTGAAAAAAAACGGATCCGGCAAAAGTTGCCGCCAGATCAGTCTTTTTCTCATAGACTTGTATTAGCGACGGATGGTCTCATATTTTTTGCAGGATCCGTCGAAAATTGGTTTTCCGGCGGCCTGAAAAAACGGACTTAGTAACATTTGCGCCTGTCAAATAGACAGCGACAGATCCATCGCCGTCTGTCGTTTGCTACAATGGAAACCTATGGCGTCGGAGCCGTTAAATGACTGAATCCGGCGACGAATTCCAATTTTTTTATTTTAATTTTTTTTTTTTTTTAACTGAGCATGTTCCAATTTTTGGGGGATCCAATTAGCTGGATCAGCTAGTCGGATCCGTCGCATCAGTTTTTCACAATCTGCGATGGATCTGGTTTTTTTTCAACATTCGAGAAATTGTACCTGACGGCAAAAACCTGATGTGTGAAAGTAGTTTTATACTTTTGGGAACTTTTTTTTTTTTTTTTTTTCTTCTTACCTACATTGAGGCGCTGTGATAACATTAAGACAAGAAGACATTAGTGCCACGTATGTGTTTAGCTCACAGTGGTACAAGGTTTCTGGTTTAGGCACATCAAACAATTAGTTGTGAAAAAAATGGTTCAAAATGGTTTGCAAACAGATCTGAATGAAAAGAAAATCATAAAACCCTGATCCATTGCACATTCTGGTACTCCGTGGCAACAGGTCATTGCAGTGCCAACGTCCTCAGCTGGTACTCAGTTGGGATTACTAGACCTAGTATCTAGGGTCATGACATTGCTAGGGCCTAATTACAGAGGTGCCCAGGATGCCAGCATTCAAGTTCCGGCCGAGGAAGTTTGCACTGCTCTGATCTAGCTGCCATGGAAGTACCGAGGTGGACTGGAGTAACTCAAAATATTTTGCTTATGTCCACTTGGAAGCTTTAGGTGTAATCTCAAATGTTTTAATTCAATGACTGTTGACGAAACTGGCTAAACGATAACATTTTAGTGGAATATACTACAGCTCCCAAATAGAAAAAAAAAAAAAAAGAAGCAGAATGATGGAGAGACTTAATTCAGCTCTCAGCCTTACCGAAAACAGCTCCTTTTGGAAGGACTTTCTTTCCTTGCCCTCATTGTTGTTGCACTCCTCCTTTAGTTTTTCCAATACCGATGCCACTCTTTCAGTCTCATGCTCCAGTTCCACGCGGCAAAAGTATGAAAGGGGTAGATTTCCATAACCGAGGGCATCAGCAAAGGATCTCCAGCTACCAATGTTCTCCATTAGCAAAGTCCGAACAGAGGCATAGATATAGGTTAAAAACTTACAAGGTCGCAGAATCTGCTCTAAAAGGATGCCTGTGGTCAACTCTGATCCAGAGAAAAAGTTTGGTTTTGCTTTTCCAACAACGAGTACATTCTTAGCATGAATCAGGCCTATCTTGCTCTGGTAATACCCAATGTACCACTCTTTATTCCATAGTTGTCCCTTTAGTCGGATCTTCTCTTCACTCAGTAGAGCCACCACATCTCCCTTTTTGTACTCCAGCAGGTAGGGGTTCTTACTTTGTCGCATAACAGTCTTTATTAATTTGCCATATTTTAGGTTTGTTACCTGCCGTTCTTGGAATGTCGGATACTTACATGTAACAGCCAGTGGAGACAAAACTATTTTTCCTATTTCTTTTTTCTTAAGAAATCTTCTTGGCCCTGTGGTTTTCAGTCCAGTTTTTGGAGGAGGCCTTGGGGTTTGTACACAGTATTGTGATAAGATGTTACCTACTTCATCTCTAACCTGCACCCTGAGAGTGAAGTCGGAAAGCTGTGCAGGGTCATGGCAATTAATTGGGAAGATTAAGCGACTGACTTTTCCCAGTTTCAGTTGAAATCCTCTTACAATCTTGCCCTGGTCACTGGCTTCCACTCTATAGTTGGTCATGTTGGAGTAAAGGCAAAGTTTGAGATCCTGAGGTTTGGAAAGAATAAATTGTTGTTTCCCCCATAGCTGTAAGGTTACTGGTGCTACCCCATGGATTTGCTGGCCTACTTCATTGACAAGAAGTGTTTTAGGGGCACAATCATGACCAAATATAGCAAGTACTGCCTTAAATGAAGGATGAATATGCTTGGGGCCATATAGTCCAACAGTTACCTTCTTGTTAACATATTGCCACACCGTAGACGGTGGTACCATCATCTGGGCTTGAACGACCATCACAACGTACATAACTGGTTCTAAATTTTCCAAATTCACTTGAACGGTGTCACCATATGTGTAGGAATGAGGCAACAAGTTGTAAGGACCTTCTTTAGCATCGCTCCGCAAGCACTTTATGGCGACACCGCTTGGAGCAGGTATATTAAATCGCAGCTCTACAGAGACTTTGACCTCTAACGTCAGAGAGGTCTGCACCTCCATATTGCTAAGTTTGATTTCCATTACAGGGCTTACCGTGGTGCACCTATCATTGTTGAGTTCCAGTGGGGGATCAAGCAAGGCTTTGAGAGAGATTTGCTGCGTCTCACCAGAAGCTACATGCCCTTCGGGGACATGAATACTAATATTTGTATCCGGCAGCTGCACGGCACCCCCAGAGCTGTCCAGCCTGCAGACAATGCTCGTTTCCACAGGCTGAGTCTGACCCCAGCCAGGATTCTGGCCCAACAAGTCCAGATCATGGCAGGACCGGGCCAGCTTGCGGTGATTGAGCCATGCAGTTCTGAAATCTTCCCTGCTTTGGAACTGCTCAGGAGCTGGGGACTTGAGACCAGCAAAAAAGCTACCCATGGCTGGATTATCAGACTTTGCCTGGAGAATGGACAGCTCGGAGAGGCTGTAGGAACGCTTGCTCCGGAAGAATGGGTTATCCCTCTTTACAGGAGCTAGCTCTTCCATTAAATCGAATTGATTGGCACGTGGTAAAACCTCAGAAAACACACCATTGCTTGTTTCTGTGGAGCTAGCAGATGAGGGTGCTAATGGATCAAATATCAGCAAATCCACTGAATTTCCAGAATCTGGGGCCACCTTCTGTGGGGCATTCACTGGACCATTCAGAAAAGGGTTTGAAACGGGCCGTAAGAAGGTGTTGTTGTTATTTGTTTTAACAGAGTTCTGATTAAGTGTATCAGTCCAATCACCTAATAGATCCAGCTCTTTAACACCTTCATCAACGCTTTCCATCAGTCCATCTATCATACCACTGTCGCTAAGACAGGAGTCCCGATAGTTGACAGGTTGTACATAGGCAGATGGTATGTAGCCCATTTCTGTTGTATTATGCGCATACCACCATTCACCTCCTGAAGCGTCCAGCACATATAAGTGTTCTCCTTTAGAAAATTTCAGAGTAGTAAAGTTACTGGGACAATAATCCTTAATAGCCACCACCTCCTTTACATTCTCCAGGGATGTAGGACTGTCCACACGCAAAGAACTAGGTGACAACACTGAAAAATAAAGAAAAATAGATTAAACAAAGAATGAACAACTTTAAATAAACTCCAACTTTAGTTCAGTATTCAAAACATTTGTTTTCGGAGATCGTTAACTAAAAGGTATTTTTTGCATCTTACCACACATATAAATACCGTATATGGTTTTGCGATAAAAAAAAAAAACACACACAAAAAAAAAAAAAACATTCACATATCCTCACCTTCCGGACTGGCGTGCCCTCTTCGCACTGTGTACCAATTTCCCCACCGATCTCTTCTGGCATGAACAGCTGGTGAGGGGCATCGGGTGCTTCATCTCTGTCATCTCAACCATAATTGTGATATTTGCCTAACAAGTTACTAGATAGTAGAAACGAGCAAAAAAGCTTACAAAACCCTAGTCCGGAATACCACCGTTCTCTGTGGCAGCCAGACCAGGGTAGTGTACACCTTCTCGGTCAGCACCTCTTGGGACTGCTTAGCGCTAGTGGCGTTAGGATGTTGCAGGATGCCTAGGAATCAGGCCTCATGTGATGTCATGGTGGCCAAGTAATCACAAGAGATGCCCATGAGGATGCCATTTCAGTGCTGCCAGAGGAACTTCACACAACCCTGGACTGGCTGCTATGGAGTACCAAAGTGGACATTGGACAACGGTGGTGCGAGTCTTTTTCCTTGCGTCTACTGGGTAATTTTAGAACCTAAGCCAAGAACTAAGAATATAAAATAGACAATAGGTATTTTTAATTGACATTTTATTTTAGAACGGTTTTGCTTGCATATATGGTAATTTTATTTTGTTGCTTTTTGTACTTCGTCTACTGAAGTTTAACACTGGAATAAGTACGGTAGACTAAATTGGCTGTAATCAATAGTCAATTTGCACCCCGAGAGGAAGGTAAATGAAAGATTAAATAAGTGGAAACAGATTACCCTCCTACAGAGATCTGGAGCTGGTGTGTGTACATGACCTTGTGAATTAAAAATGTTGTGGGTTCTGAGCTATACTGCTGGAAAAAAGTGTCCTTGTGAGTTACTGGAAGGTAAATGGAAGTAATAATAATGTATGCAAATAAACAATTATAAGTGAGCATTAAAAGCAAAATAATATCTTGCAAAAATAGGAAAGAAAAAAAAAAGTAAACGTTAAAACCTGAAAAGCAGCCAGTGATTGGGGTGGGTCAGATCGTGCACTTTACACAAAGTGAATCCTGTTTACAGTAATCTCTGTAGTGTTGATCATACATACAATGCCGAGAACCTGGCAATTACAATTTGATGAATACTAGAAAAACACGACAACGTGATAACATTCCCTCCTCACACACGTGGGAAAATGTACACGTGTGATAGGCAGAATATTCAGAATTAAACTGGAAATGAATTAACTAGTCAAAAGGTCAAATATAAAATGCTGAAGAATGGGCCACTTTGGCTATTTCACACAGAACGCAACATTTTAGCTTGCTACATAAAAAGCGAGTCCATGCAATGCTGCTGCAAACTGCTCAATATTAGATATAAACAGCCAAGCTATTCCTAATCTATAATCTAATGATTATTTAATAATTAACATTTACTGGCAGGAAAGCACATTTAAGAGAATATTTACCGTATATACTCGAGTTTAAGCCGACCAGAGTATAAGCCGACCCCCCCCCCCTAATTTTGCCACAAAAAACTGGGAAAAAATGACTCGAGTATAAGCCTAGGGTGGGAAATGCAGCAGCTACTGGTAAATTTCAAAAGTAAAAATAGATACCAATAAAAGTAAAATTAATTGAGACATCAGTAAGTTAAGTGTTTTTGAATATCCATATTGAATCAGGAGCCCCATATAATGCTCCCTAAAGTTTATGATGGGCCCCATAAGATGCTACATAATAAAATATGCCCCATGTAAACCTGCATAAAGGTTAATAATGGCCCCATAAGATGCTCCATAAAGATATTTGCCCAATATAATGCTGCACAAACGTTATGGCCCCATAAGATGCTCAATACAGACATTTGCCCCATATAGTGCTGCACAAACGTTGATTATGGCCCCATAAGATGCTCCATACAGACACTTGCCCAATTTGCTGTTGCTGCGATAAAAAAAAAAAAATAATAATAAAAATCAGATACTCACCTCACGTCGCTCAGGCCCCCGGCACTTTAAATATTCACCTTTCCTCTTTCCGGCCAAGGCTCCATCTTCAGTGTCTTCTGCATTGACGTTCAGGCAGAGTGTGCGCACTAACCACGTCATCGCGCCCTCTGACCTGAGCGTCACTGCAGAAGTCGCTGAAGACGGAGCGGCTCCCGGAACGAGGAGCAGGTGAATATCGCGCAGCGCTCCCCCTCCCCATTATACTCACCTGCTCCTGGCACGGTGCAGTCCCTGGTTCCCCAGCGCTGCAGCTTCTTCCTGTATTGAGCGTTTACATGGTACCTCTCATTACAGTAATGAATATGCGGCTCTACCCCTATGGGAGGTGGAGCTGCATATTCATTACTGTAATGAGCGGTATCATGTGACCGCTCAGTACAGGTCAGGAAGAAGCTGAGGCACTGGGAGAAACAGGGTCCGCGCCAGGAGCAGATGAGTATTATTAGACAGCCCCCGCTCCCCTCCCCTGCCGACCCTTGGGTATGACTCGAGTATAAGCCGAGGGGGGGACTTTCAACCCCAAAAAATGGGCTGAAAATCTCGGCTTATACTCGAGTATATACGGTATTATTATTTTATTTAACCCTGCTGTTCTGTTCGGTCTGGGGAGACCTATTTTGAACTTTGGTATTTTTTGGGGTGTTCAAGATGCGGTTCTGAAACTTGTGGTTGATTGACTTAAATGAGGATGGGTCGGTCGGCCACGGGTTTCAGAGCCGCATCTTGAATATTTTAAAGAATATTGAAGTTCAAAGTCGGTCATTTTTGACCAACAGAACAGCAGGGTTAAAGGGAACCTGTCACCTGAATTTGGCGGGACTGGTTTTGGGTCATATGGGCGGAGTTTTCGGGTGTTTGATTCACCCTTTCCTTACCCGCTGGCTGCATGCTGGCTGCAATATTGGATTGAAGTTCATTCTCTGTCCTCCATAGTACACGCCTGCACAAGGCAAGATTGCTTTGCGCAGGCATGTACTATGGAGGACAGAGAATGAACTTCAATCCAATATTGCAGCCAGCATGCAGCCAGCGGGTAAGGAAAGGGTGAATCAAACACCCGAAAACTCCGCCCATATGACCCAAAACCAGTCCCGCCAAATTCAGGTGACAGAGTCCCTTTAATGGCCTTCGACTCGCTCTTGAACCATGACAACTGGATAAAAGATCAGTAGGAGGATCCACCAAGGTCTTCTCCACCATTTTCTTTTTAGTATCAAGCCACTGGATTGCTGGTCTTGCTCTTCATTTATTCCTTCTATTCTTCAGACCATGATGTAGTCATCTAGCGATTACGGTCTTTGTATGATGCTTCCAAAGTAGGCAAGTCGTACCTTGGCGATCCTTGTTCCGAATGACACCTCTGGCTTGACATGTTCAAAAATTGATTTCTTTGTCCTTCTTTCCATATGTGGTATTGAGAACATCCTTCTCCAGCATGACAATTTGACGGCGTCGATTCATCTTCTGTCTTGTTTCTTGATCGTCCAGGATTCGCATCCGTAGGTTACCAAAGAAAAGACCAGACTATGTACGAGTCGGGTCTTCGTCAACAGTGAAAGAGAATATATCCCTTCTTAAAATCATGATTAAAAGGGATTCTCCAATTATCCTTCGGATAGTTCATCAATATCAGAATTGTGGGAGTCTGCACCCCCTTTTGAAGAGAATAGGAGTAGATCTTCAGTACTCAATGTACAGAGCTTTGCGTTCCCAGTCTGTGTACTGTGGATATGATAACAGCTGAATGATGGGGATAGGGAGTAGAAAGGAAGCGCATAGCAGTGCAAGGGGTGCTGGCACAACTGGACGAATCCAAAGTCAGATGAGGAGAAATAAAAACAAAACATGACCGCCAACAATATATTGTAAGAATGTAAAAAAAAAAAAAAGAAAATAGCTGTAATGCCACCATTTTTTTTCAACATTCTTACAATACATTGCTGGCTGTCATGTTTGCATTTATTTTTTTCCCCCTTATCTGGAATGGTATTATGTTTTACATTTATTCTAACTTGTGTGTTCCATCTGTACACCATAATAATCATTTATATATATTTCCCACCTTTCTTTTAGCGATGTTTGAGAAAGACCCGGACGGGGTCGAAACTTCATGCACTACTTAATATCACATTGTCTATTATCTATTTTTTTGTTGTGGTATACAACTTTGTATTGAACCTATACAATTAAAAAATTCATACTTCAAAACCTCTGCGAGTGCAGCCGATTCAACCTAAACTAAAATGATGGGGATAGGCAGGTGTCAGACTACATATTGGATATTGATGACCAATCCTGAGAATGGGTAAAAGTATCAAAATAATATGCCCGACAACCCCTTTAAGTGAAGAAGCATAAATTAAAGCATCACCTCAACAAACCTTTGTAAATCTGGATATTGTCTCCCTGGGTATAATTAGATTATACACCCGTAACAAAAAATAATAATCACCCACACATGTTGGAAGAAATAGTTGTTGGAGTGGAATATTCTCTTTGAACATATAGACATATAAAATTGCTGGAATATTATATACACACACTCCAAAAACTACTTTATAAACCCATCAATGCATGATCAAATGTGTGACATCATTTAATGGGGATTTGTCACCAGATTTTTGCTACCTCATCTGAGAGAAAACCTATGTCAAAGTGAACAAGAGACTAAAGCATCAAAGAAGATTTAAAAGCAACATTTCAAATAAGATATAAAACCGAAAAACTGACAAATTGACAACAGAACTGTACAATATCATATTGCAAAAAATGATAAGTGTAGAGAACAGATCCAAATAATATAATAAAAGATACCAGACAAAATGTACTCCAGGGGAGAAAACCCACATATACAGCTATAATGAGCCGACTATCCAGACTCAATAAAGTGCTTGTGCACCGAGTCGGAGTCCCTGTGAGCTACAGATCACCTCTACACTGTTACTAGTATTTCTCTAAAGACTTTAATGCACTTTGCTGTTTTGAAAGACCATTCACTATATTTTGCACAAGCACTTTATTGAGTCTGGATAGTCGGCTCATTATAGCTGTACATTTTGTCTGGTAACTTTTATTATATTGTTTGGATCTGTTCTCTACACTTATTTTTTGTAATATGATATTGTACAGTTCTGTTGTCAGTTTTTCGGTTTTATATCTTATTTAAAATAAATTTTGCTTCTAAATCTTCTTTGATGCTTTAGTCTCTTGTTCACTTTGACATAGGTTTTGTATTGTTTGGTGGACATTATTCACTAGGGTGAATTGCTTTTTTGTGTTGAATACTCATCTGAGAGAAGCCTGATGTAGGCAAAGAGAAGCGGAATCCAAACAATGTATGACTTAGATTACCGGGTGCAGCAGTTCTGACAGTTTTTAGATTTAGAATGAAGTAGAGCTGAGAAAGCGAATTCTGCTTACACCACACTCTGTATACACAATGTCCATAGACAGTGAGCTGCCTATCACAGGAGGGGAGTGTTGGACCAGGGCTCACATGACCAGCTAATCACAGCAATGATAAGCTCCTGGTGCTAAAAACTGTCATTGTAAGCAAACAAAACCTCTAAGGCTACTGTTACATGGCGACGGCCCCGTACCGACGCACGTTGTGAAAAGAAATGCACAACAGGGGCAGCGGATGGAGTTTTTCAATGCATCCGCTGCCCCATTGTAATGTCCGGGAAGGAGGGGGCGGAGTTTCGGCCGCGCATGCGTGGTCGAAAATAGCGGACGCACAAAAAACGTTACATTGAACTTTTTTTGTGCCGACGGTCCGCCAAAACACGACGCATCTGTCGCACGACGGATGCGACGTGTGGCCATACGTCGCAATGCGTCGCTAATGCAAGTCTATGGAGAGAAAACGCATCCTGCGGGCAAATTTGCAGGATGCATTTTTCCTCCACAACGACGCATTGCGACGTACGGCACACGACGCAAGTGTGGAAGTAGCCTTAGCTTGATAAAAGAGACATCTCTGATGTTTTAACCCCTACAGCATGCAGTCTTCAGATTACATAGCAAAAACCTGCTGAAAGATTCCCTTTAAAAAAGAAAAAAAAAAGCCACATACCACAACCAGGGTGGATAAAAATCATATTTTAAAAAAAAAAAAACGGATTTTTTTTATTTAAATCGGATTTTTTTTTATTTAAAACTGATTTTTTTCAATAAACTGCTTTTTGAGGAAAATATTTTACCATCCAAAGGTTCTTCCATCATGAGATAAAGCTGAGTTGTTTAACTCAGTAGAATAAAGGCTGTATATGTGTAACATTCACAATGCCATGCTCTTCCAGAGGTTTCTGTAGGATTAGTGGGCAGTTTCTCTCCTATATTATCACAGACGTTCGCTTTACTTATGCAGTTCTCAAAACTGAATTGGACTCCGCAGAGGTCCCAGCCTCTTCTTCACGGCAAAAATGTTACAACATGAACAGAGTTGAGAAAAAGACCTTAATCCTATTGTTCTACAAACCTATGAATACAGAATCAACCCCTTCAGTGCCAAGTCCAAGAAGTTAGACAATATGTTTCTGATTGTTTGGAGTGGAATAGATCTGCACAACACAAGAAGAATGTGAATCTAAGTGTGAGGAGGAGGAAGGGCAAGCAGACAAGAAAATGAAAGTGAAACTTTGAGCACAATACTGCAGCATAGCCACAGACAGACAACTCTGGATATGTTTGTGTGTACGATCTGAGGTTTATTACATTCTTTCCTTATAATGGCAGCAGGCCGTAAAAGAGACCCAGTTTGGGAATATTTTAATGAAGCTCCTTCGCCTATCGGTAAGGCAGGCATGCGTGCAAAATGCAAACGATGCAACAAAGAGATGCAAGGCCTGGTGGCGCGAATGAGGCAACATCATGAGAAGTGCGGTGATGAAGATGACCAAAGAAACACTTCTGAACAGGCAGGATCTTCAGGTTGGTAAACATTTTTATTGAATCCTATTTCTAAAGACTGAACTGTCATGTGTGAGAAAAATTATATTTCTTATTATTACTGCATGTTACTGTCATTTGGTACAGTTATGAAGAAAAACAAATATTCCTTTTGGGGCAGGGGCAGTGATGTGTTGTGTACAATAAGCAGAAATTGTATAAACAATAAAATAACAGCATTGACTTTTTTTGTTTAGGGGAATTCATGGATTCTGGAAACTATCCACCTCCAAGATCACCATCATCCTGTTCTACAGTTTCAGAGTTATCCATCCAGGATAGTGCTTCATTAGCAGCAGCATCATCATCAGACACCCACAGCCACATATCACCATCACGCAAAAGGAAGAAAAAACCTTTACCTCCTGGAACCACCATAGATAGGTTTGTGATAAGAACTAGCAGATTAGAAAAAGAGTTGATTGATGAAAAAATTGCCCAGTTTATTTATGCAACGAACTCTTCTTTCCGTCTGACTGAGAACCCACATTTCATTAATATGATTCAGTCACTGAGACCAGGATACAGTCCATCCAGCAGAGCTGATGTTGCAGGGAAACTGCTGGATCAAGTGTATGAGAGAGAAATGGAGCAATGTGCAACAGCTCTGGAGGGTAAAATTGTTAACCTAAGTATTGATGGGTGGAGTAATGTCCACAATGATCCTATTGTATGTGCTTGTATAACAACAGAAGAAGGTAAAGTCTTCCTTGCACAAACAACTGATACGTCAGGAAATGCACACACAGCAGAATACTTACAAGAAGTGGCAGTAAAAGCTATAACGACATGTGAACAAAAATTCAAATGTCTAGTACGCAGTTTGGTCACTGACAATGCTGCAAACGTATCCAAGGTGAAGAGATTTAGAAGAGCATGGAGGGAATACAAAGCTGCTAATAACATATGGTTGGGGTGCTCATTTGCTGCACCTCTTAGCCAAAGACTTAAGTGTTCCAGAAATAAAGGCTAATGTTGTTGAAATTGCTAAATACTTCCGTAATAATCATTTTGCTGCAGCAGCTCTGAAAAGGATGGGTGGAACCAAGCTAACGCTCCCACAAGATGTTAGATGGAACTCTGTGGTGGATATATCAAAAACTGGCCTATTCTGATGACACTTTGTGAAGAAAATCGAGATAAAATAGATGGCACTGTCACGGCCAAAATCCTCAACATTGGGCTTAAGAGAAATGTTGAACATATGCTGAGCTTCCTGAAACCCATCTCTCAAGCTTTAAACAAAATACAGAAAAATAGCTGTTTTATTGCGGATGCTGTTGAAATTTGGAAGGAACTGAGTGAACACTTAAAAACAGAACTACACATGGACAGAATTAAATTACAAGCAGTAAACAAACGAATGGGACAAGCACTGACCCCAGCTCATTTTTTGGCAAATATTGTCAATATCAGGGTCAAAACCTAAGTGCTGAGGAAGAGGAGTTAGCTATGGCATGGGTATCCAGCAATCATCCATCTTTAATGCCAACTATAATAAACTTCAGAGCTAAGGGGGGAACCATTCAAGAAATATATGTTTGCTGAAGATATTTTAAGGAAGGTCACACCAGTAAACTGGTGGAAGTCACTTAAGCGCTTGGATTTAGAGACTGTTCAAGTAATGATTTCACTTTTAACAGCAGTAGCTTCTTCTGCAGGCGTTGAAAGAATATTCCCTTCCTTTGGACTCATTCATTCTAAATTGAGAAATCGGTTGGGACCCAATAAAGCAGGAAAGCTTGTTTTTCTTTTCCAGATTATGAATAGGAACAAAGAAGAAGATGATGATGAAGATGACGACAAGTGAGCTACAGAGGACTGCAGGGACAGTAGTATTTAAGTTTTTCATGTGTCGGCTGGGCTGACAGTCTAAGTTTCTTAAAATATATATATATTTTGTTTAGCCAAATTAGTTAACAAACATGGATGTTTGTTTAAGCAAATAACTTATGCTGTAATGTTGTTATTGTTTCAGTTGAATAAATCTATTTAAATTGTTATTAAGGTCAGGATTATTTTTCTCCTTCCTAAGTACAACAGAACAGTGGTGTCCAAATATGAATGATTAACCCATTAAACTGGGGAGAAAAAAGTAATATAAATAGTGATTCTAAAAATCTTCATCTACTTGCATGTTAAAGTAGCAAGAACTAGTTTAGGTAGAAACTTTGATTTAAATCACTGATTTAAATCAAGCCTTACTGACTAGTGATTTAAATCGTGATTTAAAATCAGTTAGATTTAAATCAAATCCACCCTGAAAACTATAGAAAATATTTTTTTTAACTCACCTTTGACATCACTAAGGCTCTGATCAGGGGCACTGCTGCTAATATCAATCAGTGTTCCCTCGGACTTGCAACGAGGCAGACCATTGGCGTTAGCAGACCGAATCTTTTGTGCAGCCATTTTTGCTGAATCTCTCCTCTTCCCTCAGCGGAACATGTCCTCCTGTTGGATCACTTTCACAATATGCAATGTAGCGATGGGAGGCAGCTGAAAAGAACAGGATCATTGGTTAACAAACCTACTTCAGAGCCAGCAATATACAGCATTGGCAGAGGGAGCCATTTCACAGGATAAACACATGGTAGTACAGCGCCACAACTGTCCACAGGTTATATGAGGTATTGCAGATCTGCTTTAGGCTGGGTCTACACGGCGACTTTAGCGTCACAAACCATTGCTCTACATCGCAGCACAAGGATACTTCACACTCCAGGTTCAGATGAATGTTGGAACATTTAAAGGGACACTGTCACCTGGATTTGGAGGGAACAATCTTCAGCCATGGAGGCGGGGTTTTGGGGTTTTTGATTCACCCTTTCCTTACCCGCTAGCTGCATGCTGGCTGCAACATTGGATTGACGTTCATTCTCTGTCCTCCGTAGTACATGCCTGCACAAGGTAATCTTGCCTTGCGCAGGCGTGTACTATGGAGGGCAGAGAATGAACTTCAATCCAATATTGCAGCCAGCATGCAGCTAGCGGGTAAGGAAAGGGTGAATCAAAAACCCCAAAACCCCGCCTCCATGGCTGAAGATTGTTGCCTCCAAATCCAGGTGACAGTGTCCCTTTAAGGCCCCTTCACATTAAGCGACGCTGCAGCGATACCGACAACGATCCGGATCGCTGCAGCGTCGCTGTTTGGTCGCTGGAGAGCTGTCACACAGACCGTTCTCCAGCGACCAACGATCCCGAAGTCCCTGGGTAACCAGGGTAAATATCGGGTTACTAAGCGCAGGGCTGCGCTTAGTAACCCGATGTTTACCCTGGTTACCAGCGTAAAAGTAAAAAAAAAAAAAAACTCTACATACTTACCTACCGCTCTCTGTCCCCAGCGCTCAGCTTCTCTGCACTCCTCCTGTACTGGCTGTGAGCACAGCGGCCGGAAAGCAGAGTGGTGACGTCACCGCTCTGCTTTCCAGCTGCCCGGCGCTCACAGCCAGTGCAGGAAGAGTGCAGAGCACAGCGCCGGGGACAGACAGCGGTAGGTAAGTATGTAGAGTTTTTTTTTTTTTACTTTTACGCTGGTAACCAGGGTAAACATCGTGTTACTAATCGCGGCCCTGCGCTTAGTTACCCGATGTTTACCCTGGTTACCAGTGAAGACATCGCTGGATCGGTGTCACACACGCCGATCCAGCGATGTCCACGGGAGATCCAGCGACGAAATAAAGTTCTGGACTTTGTTCAGCGACCAACGATCTCCCAGCAGGGGCCTGATCGTTGGTCGCTGTCACACAGAACGATTTCCTTAACGATATCGTTGCTACGTCACAAAAAGCAACGATATCGTTAACGATATCGTTATGTGTGAAGGTACCTTTAGTCTGGGAGATAATTATTTTGATAATTGAGTATTTGATGCCAAATTAAAGCAATTTTACTATAGTAAGATGGCTCTAGCCTAAAGCTTCACTCCAAGGCAATAAAGAAGCTTATCTCCAGCGAGAAGAAGATATAGATCAGCAATAAACACTTAATTGTTAGATATACAGTATATTACTGCCCGAAGCCTGTGGCTCTAAAAGCTATACAAACCTATGGCAGGAAGACAAGGCAATATTCATTTATCTTTATGAGGTAGTGAGAAAGTGCAATATTTATACAACTCGCACACATTGAAAGTAAATAACCGGACTGATAAAAAATGATAAAGCGTTCCACTAGTGAATGGATTACACTGTGGCATTGTAAAGAACAACAAAAACGCGTTCAGTGTACGGGAAAACGGAAAATCCACAATCCATTATACCAAGTGTCCAGCGGTAACGGCGACTGGAGGAGAACCCATGACATGCACCCTGCTCCCCATTTGGAGAGCCCACGGTTTTAACCTTTTATCAGAAAGTTTTTGGATATGACCAATAACACTGAATTTCTAGGCGTTTGGTTCAGGGTGTGGGAGAAACTTCTGAGTGCACCCCATAGTTCCCAATACAGTTTTATGGCCATCACAATGTTCTAATAAATTAAAAATATAATACTCACCTCTCCGCCTTGTTCCCCACAGCTCCGGTCCCCACAGCTTGTCTTCTGAAGCGTCGCACATCTCAGGATTTCATGTAGTGACTTAACTGGCAGACACCGAAGAATGATGGGGGCGGAAGTGCCAATGATGGAAAATCCTCCATCATTGCTTTCAACTGTTGAATAAGGGGGGGGATTGGTGCTGGTGATGGCCCCTTAGCCGCGATGCAGTGCGGGAGTTAGTCTCTCAGGGCCTGGTGCGACCGCTCCCTTGCAAGTTACACTATTAATTTCCAGTAGAAGAGCTTATTTCTTTAACCAAACAAATAATTTATCAAGTGTTGCTGGGAAAAAAAAAAAAAAAAACATATTCCATCTCCTAAATCTTCCCACTTCTCATTTAAAAAGGAAGCTTAGGCATAACAATTAGGCTATGTGCACGCATGGAGTATTTGGATGAAAATTTCTTTTTTGGTTACAACAATGAGGGGGACCCCCCAGTTTTGTTTTTCATTTATTTAATCATAAAAAAAAGTAAATCTAGAATTAGTCCCCCCTTTTCAACATGTCAAAAGATCCCCCCCTATTAAAAAACCTTCAGTATCAATTTTTTGCTGCATTTTTGGTCTAAATACCTAAAAAAGTTAAATCATGCTTTTTGGGGGGCTATTAAACCTTATCAAAATTCACGAGAGACAACAAAAACGCAGCAATAAACGAAGAAAAAAATGCAACATTTGAACATAGCCTAAGAGTTAATTATCTTGTTCTATTACGGTACTTCTAAAAGGTACCTTCACACTGAGCAACTTTACAACGAGAACGACAGCGATCCGTGACGTTGCAGCGTCCTGGATAGCGATCTCGTTGTGTTTGACACGCAGCAGCGATCTGGATCCCGCTGTGACATCGCTGGTCGGAGCTAGAAGTCCAGAACTTTATTTGGTCATCAGGTCGGCGTGTATCGTCATGTTTGACATCAAAAGCAACGATGCCAGCAATGTTTTACATGGAGCTAACAACCAGCGAGAACGATAAGTGAGTCGCCGTTACGTCACTAGATCGCTCCTGCATCGTTCTGCTGTTGCCGTGTTTGACGTCTCCTAGCGACCTAAACAGCGACGCTGCAGCGATCGGCTCATTGTCTATATCGCTGCAGCGTCGCTAAATGTGACGGTACCTTTAGGCTTTAGCTATAATTGTTATGTATACATAGATTATCAGTTGACCAATTTAGAAGTACAAACAGTATTCAGTCATCTCAGAGGAGGTTTTTAGCAGGAATAAACTAGGTTTTCAAGTCGCAAACTTCCTGAGATATCACAAGATCACAAGTGACAAAACACGGTCTATTAATTTCTTTAACACCCTGTAAGGTGATAATGGGATTCCTATACATAGGGGCCTAGTGACAAAAGAACGTTTGGACTTTTGCAACATTTTGTATCAGGGAAAATTAGAAAGCTGAAAAATCTATTTCATTTTATCCATGAAAGAAGTATTGTCATGGGGTGAAATGTACACTGACCAAATCTACATCTAGTACGTGAATAATCTTCACTTAACCAGCAAACCAGAATGGAGTTACCGTTTTCTTCGGACTGCAAGACACTTCTTTCCCAAAAATTTCTTTTGGGAAAAATGGGGGTGCATCTTATAGTCCGTGTGTACTTACAAGGAGTGTGATACCACCAAAAGGCCCCCAAGAATATTATTCAGGAAACAGAATGTTTAGTTCAAACATATAAATTTTATTGATCCATAAGAACAACTTTGTAAAAAACACATAGAATACAAAAAATTGTGCAAGTACCTCCAATCCAAATAAACAAGAATTGATATGTGCTTAATAGTTACACCTGACATACATGCTGACCTTAATTTGAGACCGTGTTACGAGTCAGATTGTTGCATGACAATGCTATGCAGGCTCTAGATTCTTATTGCAAGGTGACTGTTTTAATATGAACTTTCTAAAGTGCCAATGTGCCTAGGTACCTATCTGCATGCTGGGATTTTGCGGCCAAGATCCACTGTGATACTGCCAAAATATATATATATATATATATATATATATATATATATATATATATATATATATATATATATATATATATATATATATATATATATATATATATATATATATAGTAAATACAGCACTACTTCTTTAGCTCATGCCCTAATGAAAAATCCCTTCATAATGCACACATGCCTAGTTAGAACTTTAAGACGGTAAGTATAGAGCATAAAAACATATTCACCTTGCTGGAGCACACTCAAAAGAAACCCCTACGCGCGTTTCGATTGTGTGTGCTCCAGCAAGGTGAATATGTTTTTATGCTCTATTATATATAGAAGTTTATATGGACTAATATGTATAAATTACAAGGAGTGTGGTAGTAGCAGATGTCAGGAGATTCTGCCAGCCCTTGGCTGGGAAGAGAGGGTGTTCGGTGGTCCAATGCTGCAGGGCGATGATCTGACTCCCATCCCACGCTGGTGCAGCAGGTTTGGCAGCGCTCAGTGGTCCGTGGCTCCCCCGACATTTTGTGAAGTTGTGAAACATTGCTGCAATGTGGTAGCCTCTGGGAAAATGGCCACCGGAGGTGGCACAAATGCAGATTGAGAGCTAGGCAACGAGCAATGAATGTGTGGGGGCTCTAGGCTTTCACAAAATGTTGGCGGAGCCCCCACACCACCGATCACTGCCGAATATGCCATACCAACCTGGGATGGAAGTTAGATCATCGCCGGACCACTGAACACCTCCTGTGACTCCGATCCACCAGCGATACATTTCCTTCCCATCCTCCCCCTGGTAAGCTGAATTCAGACTGTAAGACGGACCCCCATTTGAGGTATTAATTCCCAAATTTTCCTTCTGAAAATTTGGGGCGAGTTGCATGGTCCGGTGCGTCTTATAGTCTGAAAAATGTGGTATTTGTTAAAAACAAAAAATTTGTAAAGATAAAATGTAGTTTCCCCATAAACCTTTAAGTAAGTTAGGGCTTAGATTTCTTATAGCCATCTGCTATAAAGGTACTCTTCCCCAATTCCCCCCAATCCTGCACATGTTTAGCTTGCCAGGGTAATTTCACAGTACGACAAGACACTATCAAACACTTCTGCCTGTAGCTCATCTCCAGTGAGAACCGCAGGTTGAAACCCAATGTGTCTGACCCTTTTCTTTATTATTGGAGGGAGAGTGGATATACCACTATACACATTACATGCTCAAATCGGTTTGGCCAACATTCATAACCACACTCCTCAAATAACGGATCGACCCATTCACTGGCAAAAAGACTTGCAGTACCCTGATCCAGCTCCCACATTGGTAGTCTTTGGCGACGGGACCAGAGCTCTGCATACTTCAGCCTACTTATGCCATCCCTGTAGCCTCTTCTGATTAGCAGGACCAGTGCCACGTCATTATTGCAGTGTAATGCAAGCATGATGCCATGCTGGGCTTAGTAATCAGAAGAGGCTATGGGGATGCCAGTAGGTAGGAGGTCGTATGTAGGACTCTGGTTCAGTAGCCAAGCACTACCGGCATGACCACTGGACCAGGGTCCTGTTTTTTTTCCCCCTCAGCTCAATTCAGCCAACAGCTATTTTTCCCCCGACTTCCCAAGCATTAATCTGTTTTTAATAGGGTGAGTTGAGTAAAGTCTTGCCAGACAGCTCTGGGGGTGGCAAATGTCCCAGGACAAATTTAACATCTGCTGTTGTGGGAGAGTCGCGAAGCCTACATACACAATAAATGTTTAGCTGAACCCACAGATATGCATCTTGGGCCTAAAGTAATGGTAAAAACATGTGAAACTATGGTTTCAATAGGTTCTCCCAAATGGAAAGACTCAAGACAAAGAAGTGATCATTCCAAACTTCCCATCAGTAGTCATTTATGGAAACACTGCACGATTATCACAAAAGGGTGTTCACAGGAAGGGGGCTGAAAAAGCATCATGCTTGATAGCTCAATGTTCTGTGTAATCATGACAAGCGTTGCCAAAAAAAAAAAAAATGGCAGTCTACACGTGCATAGAATTCTCTGATCGATCAGTTTTCATAGAAACTGCAGTCTGTCGGTCTATTAAATAAGTACCGAACAACAAACAAGTGATCGCTGATCATTTAAAGGGACTATCTGTAAAGAATGAGTGTATAAACCAAATACAGGTGCTCAATGAATCATGGTGGGGCCAAACATTTAACTGCACCTTCCCACGTGCTTGTTTTCTCTCTCTAACCCAGTGGTCCCCAACTCCAGGCCTCGAGGGCCGCCAACAGTGCAGGTTTTCAGGATTTCCTTAGTATTGCATCGGTGGTAATGTGATCATCTGCACAGGTGATGATTCCAACCCCTGTGCAATACTAAGGAAATCCTGAAAACCTGCACTGTTGGCGGCCCTCGAGGCCCGGAGTTGGGGACCACTGCTCTAACCCATTACTTGGCTTTGAATGACATCTCTTGCTTTATGGAGCCAGAGAAAGGCTGAGATAGATGAAGACCTGTCGGTGGGAAGGTGCACTCCCTTTACGTCAAGTGATGCAAACTCACCCTTAATAAGGAACCAGACAGCTGATACAAACTGCCTGTGTATTGGGATTAGGCAGCATGGATATTGCATGATTGGGAATGAGTGTTCGTAGGAAAAATAACAATCATTCTCGGCAGCACATCGTCCTGTGTAAACAGGACCTGTGCTTCAGTGAACAATGGCAGACTGCACATGGAACGATCCATTAGATTATGTTCTCACGGTCAGTAAATGCTGCGTGTTGGATGCTGCGTACAGCTGCAACGGCCAGATGATACAGCATAGTGGATGGGATTTTAAGAAATCCCATGTCCACTACGCGTGCACGGACGCCTCCAGCTTCCCTGTGGAGACGGCCATGTGGCACGACTTTCCAGACCGCAGCATGTCTATTTATCTTGCGGAGACGCTCAGTCTCCGAAAGATAAATGTCACCCATACAATGTATAGGATGTGGTGACTCCGCACATTTCAATGAACACATGCGGAATCACCGGTGTTCAAAAGCCGTCAGCGCTTTGGACGGAGCGGACATGTGCTGCCGATTACTGACCGTGGGGACTTAGCCTTAGGGTACCGTCACACTGAAACGACGCTGCAGCGTCACTGTTTGGTCGCTGGAGAGCTGTCACACAGACAGCTCTCCAGCGACCAACAATCCCGAAGTCCCCTGGTAACCAGGGTAAACATCGGGTTACTAAGCGCAGGGCCACGCTTAGTAACCCGATGTTTACCCTGGTTACCAGCGTAAACGTAAAAAAACCAAACACTACATACTTACTTTCCGTGTCTGTCCTCCGGCGCTGTGCTTTCCTCTGCACTGTCAGCGCCGGTCAGCCGTAAAGCAGAGCGGTGACGTCACCGCTGTGCTTTCCGGCTGACCGGCGCTGACAGTGCAGAGAAGCACAGCGCCGGAGGACAGACACAGAAGGTAAGTATGTAGTGTTTGTTTTTTTACGTTTACGCTGATAACCAGGGTAAACATCGGGTTACTAAGTGCGGCCCTGCGCTTAGTAACCCGATGTTTACCCTGGTTACCAGTGAAGACATCGCTGAATCGGCGTCACACACGCCGATCCAGCAATGTCAGCGGGAGATCCAGCGACGAAATAACGTTTCAAACGATCTGCTACGACGTACGATTCTCAGCGGGGTCCCTGATCGCAGTAGCGTGTCAGACACAGCGAGATCGTAACGATATCGCTGGAACATCACGGATCGTGCCGTCCTAGCGATCAAAGTGCCACTGTGTGACGGTACCCTTACTGTTTGTTACAATTGAGCAGTTTGCAGGCAGAGCATTCTCTTCCGAGACTGAATAACCCTATTATCTAGTCCCTATATCATGGTCGCCACTTTTCACAAACTTCACAGATCAAATGTAATCACTGTTAAGTTCCACAGCTCATTCCAAATGTAAAGGGGAATCATTGCCTTGATGAAACTAAAAACAGAAAAAGACTTTAGGGATAAATAGGTGTTGCTCTCTGTCTAAATATACAGATATATTATACACACACACGCACGCACGCATGCACCTCACAAAATTAATCAAAAAGTTAATTTATTTATTACACATACACGCATTCATGCACAGAGATCTACAATGAACAATAGAATGGTAAAATACCAAATCTGATCAAAGCTTGTCCCATCGCACATCTATACCACTGCCAGAACACATCATTGTTACCCCAGGAAGCTTTTTAGAACAGGAGAAATTATAGTGTGGCACCAGAGAGCATGGACAATAAATGGAAACAGAAACAGCAGGAATCTAAAGGGGTCATTAAGGAATTCACAACAGTTTCTAGAAAACCACAGGACAGGATTACACAGAAAAACAAACCAAAAGTGCAACAGTGAAACTGCAGGCAACAATAAACATACGGTAAGTCTAGTGTGTGCACACAGTGAAACTGCAGAACAATGGCTGGAGCGGCAGGATGGAAACCGCACACCTGCACAGACCTCCTCCGACTGAGCATCTGACACAAACACTTCAGAAATCCAAAAATATGACATTTCATTTCATTAAGGCTCTCCTGCAAACAAACTGTATTAAGGCCAGACGGTCACAGTCGTTTGCCAATCGGCTGCTCACAAGATGATCAGTGGTCACTTACCGTAATTTCCTGGTTAGACAGGATGGCCGCACAGCACTATTGTTAGGCCACATTCACACATTCAGTATTTGGTCAGTAATTTACATCAGTATAATTGTAAGCCAAAACCAGGAGTGGGTGATAAATACAGAAGTGGTGACGTGTTTCTATTATACTTCTCCTCTGATTGTTCCATTCCTGGTTTTGACTTAAATACTGAGCGTGTGAATGTAGCCTTAGGATGATAGTTTAGTGTTCATGGAACATTATGTTTTCGGCAGCACATGTACCATTTGTAAAGAACAATGTGCTGTCGAGAGAAACAACTTTTTTATCCTACTTATTAAAAAATTATTTATAACATTTATCACCATCCCATAAATTACATACATTTATGGTCCATAAGTTAATTGTCTATTTATGATCTCTGCTCCCATTTACATGAATGGACATCAAGTAAGACATACTCAATGCCACGTTTTCCCTATAGCAGTGATAAAAAAGATCTTGCTTCACAAGCTATCCTGTGAAAAGGCGATAAAGGGTATTTATTGTCCTATCCCTTTAATACCTTCTATATTACAAGAGTAGATCTCGGCATCACCAACATTGCCGGCTGATGCTACACAGTAACACGGACATAACTTCAGGGGTAATTCAATAAAGATCTCAGGCTTCTCTGAGCCGGCTGCTCTTAGCAATCGATGATCAATTATAGCTACGTGCCTCTGATGTGATTCACAAGGCAACTAGATAGAAAAAAATAAAAAAAATAAAAAATTTGCAGTGCTTGGTTTGTTTTTGTTTTTAAGACAACCAGCAGTATATATTTCTCTGCTAAGGCAAGGTTTTAACAAAAAATAAAACAAACAACAAATAAAAAAAACTGCAGCATTCAGTAACTGATGCATTTGATCTGCATGTTTCATTTACACAAGTAAAATGAAGAAAATATGTCCTACATCTACGGCTTTGCAATTTCTATATCAATGTGGACATCTACAAAACATTTTTACATCACTAGATCACAGTGATCTCTTCTGAATGGAGCACTATCTGCTGCAACAATCACAAATTAGTCCATGGCGCAAAACCAATAAAGAGCTCATCGTACATCCTAGGAGCCCTTAAAGAGGCATAGAAGTCTTTATTCCCTCTATACCCAGCAGATCCCTCATGCCTTTCCTGGCTAGACTCCTTGCTTGCCTTGTCTTACTCCCCCCATCAGGATTAGCTCCCTTCCGGTTTATATACACACACAATGGCTCAAAGCTATAAATACTCAATAGTCTGGTCAGACTGGGTGGGTGTTTGGTATCCATATTCTCCTCCCCTCCAGGGGGTCTCCAGGGAAACTCAGTCTTCCAATTGTGGGAAATGGCAAATCAAGGACATCAGATTTCGCCTTAAAAGATAGCTGCAGGGCGGGTTATTGTTCAAATCATATTTTACAAAGGCACCTGGTAACCAACACTGATGTCCGGATTAAATATTAAGCCCGTCTACCCCCCAACAAGTATCACTGGCGGGATTACTGAGACAATATGAGTAGTACACAACCCAAAAGCTTTATTTTAACCCTTTCCTACATGCTTCTTCAATGTTAGAGCAACTGGCTTCCCACCGAAGGATACCCACATTTGCACTAGTGAAAACACTTACAAATCATTGTTATATTTGAACATAGGCATTTTTTTTTCTGGACTGCTCTGATATGGGTATACCGTGAAGTTTGGTAGAGCAGCTTAGTATACATTTTTTTGCAAAAAACGTATCACCCAAATACCCTGTTTTTTTACATCTTTTACTAGCACTTGCGGATTACTGCGATTTTTTTCAAACTGAGTGTTTTTGGTTTTACTATTCTCTTTTGTGTCTTCAAATTCTTTTTTCTGGGTTGTAAACCCAAAAGACACAATAATGTATAATATATATATATTATAATAATAATAATAGGGACCATGTTCTGTACAGTACTAGGACATGGCTGTTTAAGGGTATGTCTCCACGGTCAGGAAACGCTGCGGGTTTGACATCCACGCAGAATAAATTTCCCATTGACTAATAATAATCTTTATTTTTATATAGCGCTAACATATTCCGCAGTGCTTTTTTTTTTTTTTTTTACACATTATCGTCACTGTCCCTGATGGGGCTCACAATCTAAATTCCCTATCAGTATGTCTTTGGAGTGTGGAAGGAAACCGGAGTACCCGGAGGAAACCCACGCAAACACGGAGAGAACATATAAACTCTTTGCAGATGTTGTCCTTGGTGGGGTTTGAACCCAGGACTCCAGCGCTGCAAGGCTGCAGTGCTAACCACTGCGCCACCGTGCCGCCCCATCAAAACAGCTGACATGTCCCGGCTTTGATGCGGGCTCACCGCCGGAGCCCGCATCAAAGCAGGGGTTCTGACCTCGGACGTACTATCCCGTCCGAGGTCAGAAAGGGGTTAATATCAACCCGCAGCTGTCTGCCTTGCCTTTGCCGGTTATTAATTATGGGGGAAGCCCACGTCATTTTTTTGGGTCCCCCTATTTAAAAAGCCAGTAAAGGATAAGTATACAGCTGCGGGCCAATATTCATAGCCTGGGAAGCTCCTTGGGTATTACCGCCTTCCCAGGCTATAAACATCAGCCCCCAGTTGCTGGCTTTCCCTCTGCTGGTTCTGAAAATTGCAAGGGAGCCCACACCATTTAAAAAAAAAAAATTATTTGTTTAGTTAAAAAAAAAAGAAAAGGACATAACATGTTCCTGTGTGGCCGGTGTCACACTTGCGAGTATGATGTGAGAAACTCACGCGAGTCTCTCGCATCAACACTCGGAACCGGAGTGTGCGGCTGCATGTATTTCTATGCAGCCGCACGTTGGTCCGAGTGTTGGCGTCCGTGCCAGGTGTTGATGCGCGAGTTTCTCGCATCACATTCGCAAGTGTGACACCGGCCCGTCACGTACTTCCGGATGTGACACAAGAATCAACATAAGTAAATTAGTACGTTCCTGCAGTTATTACGCATGTGACTAATAATTAGATGCAGTTTTACCGCATGTAATGATAGTCTATGGGAAATTTACTCTGCGGGGACTGAGCGTCTCCATATCGTAAATAGACATGCTGTGGTCTGGAAAGACGTGCCGCATGTCCGGATACGCAGGTCTACCGCCTGCATCTTTGAACGCATAGTAGAGATGGGGTTTCATGAAATCCCACCCACTATGCTGTAACATCTGGATGCTGCGGCTGTATGCAGCGTCCAACCTGCAGTGTTTACTGACTGTGTGCACGTACCCTATCTGCAAAAAGGAAATCACTTTTTTTTTTCCCTTCCCAGAAGCCAACTTTCAATAAGCTTTATTTCAAGTGACAAAAAAAAAAAAAAAATGTATGTAAAGAAAAAACGCATCAAAAACACAGATGACCTGCCAGTAACCTCAGATGCAGATTTCACCTGCGTCAAATCCCGAGCAAATACGGAGCCAATCCTGACTGTGGAAACATACCCTTAAAGTAAAAACCTATGTTTTGTACCCCCTCTTACCTCGAACTCCCAATCACTAGTCTTGTATGTAGGCATCACCCTCATATATATATATAAAAAAAAAAAAAAAGTACCCATGTTGTGGAGGAGAGACTCCGTGTGGCACACCAAAATGTAGCAGCATGGTGGCTCAGTGGTTAGCAGCACTGTTGCTTTGCAGCGCTGGAGTCCTGGGTTTATATCCCACCAAGGACAACATCTGCAAGGAGTTTGTATGTTCTCCCCGTGTTTGTGTGGGTTTCCTCCGGGTTCTCCGGTTTCCTCCCAAATTCCAAAGATATACTGTTAGGGAATCTAGATTGAGAGCCCCAATGTAACATAGTAACATAGTTATTAAGGTTGAAGGAAGACTTTAAGTCCATCTAGTACAACCCATAGCCTAACCTAACATGTTGATACAGAGGAAGGCAAAAAAAAAACCATGTGGCAAAGAGTAAGCTCCACATTGGGGAAAAAAATTCCTTCCCGACTCCACATACGGCAATCAGACTAGTTCCCTGGATCAACGCCCTATCGAGGAATCTAGTATATATACCCTGTAACATTATACTTTTCAAGAAAGGCATCCAGTCCCCCCTTAAATTTAAGTAATGAATCACTCATTACAACATCATACAGCAGAGAGTTCCATAGTCTCACTGCTCTTACTGTAAAGAACCCGCGTCTGTTATTATGCTTAAACCTTCTTTCCTCCAGACATAGAGGATGCCCCCTTGTCCCTGTCTCAGGTCTATGATTAAAAAGATCATCAGAAAGGTCTTTGTACTGTCCCCTCATATATTTATACAGTGATGATCATGTCTAAAGCGCTGTGGAGTTAATGGTGCTAAATAACCAAAGCATAATCTACTATATAATTGGCTAAGGGTCACTTCCGTCTTTCTGTCTGTCCTTCTGTCTGTCTGACACGGATATTCATTGGTTGCGGCCTCTGTCTGTCATGGAATCCAAGTCGCTGATTGGCCATGGCAAAACGCCCACGACCATTGCTACGACCAATCAGCGACGGCCACAGTCCGGCAGCAATATGGCCGCTCTTTCCTCCCTGCAGTCAGTGCCCGCTCCATACTCCCCTCCAGTCATCCAGTCAGCCCTCACACAGGGTTAATGCCAGCGTTACTGGAGCGCGGTGTAACGCACTCCGGTTACACAGCTATTAACCCTGTGTGACCAACTTTTTACTATTGATGCTGCGCTTTATCAATAGTAAAATGATCCAATCTTAAAAATAATAATAGTAATAATTAAAAAAAAGGTTATTCTCACCCTCCGACGTGTGTGCTGTGACCGCGACGTCATCAGAGGTCCTGTGCTCATACCAACCCTGGGACCGGAAGCTGCCGCGTGCACCGCACACAGGCGACAGGACTACAAGGGGCCCCTCGGAAGGCGAGTATATGTTTATTTTTTATTTTTTAACCTGTTACATACGTGACTGGGTAATATACTACGTGGCTGGGCAATATACTACGTGGACATGCATATTCTAGAATACTCGATGCGTTAGAATCGGGCCACCATCTAGTAATAAATAAACACTTTCAGACCAGTATTACAATGTAACGGCTAAACCTTACTGATACAAAAAACCCATTCCAGAAGTTTCCAGGTACGGTAATAATGCAGCACACTGATGAATTCTCCATTCTCATACCAGGAATTGGATGTAGGAGTACACTCACTGCATAAAGACAAAAGTCATTTCATCCCCTCCTACCACAACTACTAACCATGAAAGACCTAATTTTTGTAGGTCATGAGAGGTGAAGATAAGAAACCTAGTAGACCAAATAGTGATCACCGATTGCAGTGCCCTATGCAATTACGGTACACAATAAGAAATTCCCCCAGGTTATAAACTATACAAAGAAAGGTAAACCTGACTCCGTAGGGTGATGAAGGGTTAATGGGAGCACGTCAACAAATCCTAAGCAGGTGACAAGCGTCATCCTGATCCCATAATAAGGAGCAGCAGATGTCAGAACCAGGGACTTCATGTACAGTATATGGATACATTTAATACATGTGGATACAGTATATGGATGCATTTCATCATACTGTATATATTGCAACCAATATATGCAAATGACATGAAAGTGTTGAAGGGGTTGTACACCCTTCAGGACAATATTAGCTTTATATTTTTTATTCTTAAATTAAATGCATGGAATTTGGGCTGAATTTTTTTTCTTCTTGTAATTGTGCTTCATTATAAATTTTGCACAGTTTGCCTTTATAACTCTTTTCTGAGCTCCTCTCCACTGAATTATGACCACATCAAAAGTTGACGGTGAAGGGAAATACAAATCCTGTAAATAAAAAAAAAATAAAAATTCAAAAAGGTGGACAACCTTTCATTGATGCTGTTGTAATAAGGTCTAATGAGGTTGTAGTAGTAAGGTGCTACATGCATCTGCACCTTTTCTGCTCTGTGACATCAGACCTCTGGTTACAGCCTAAGCTCTCCATGTGCCTGTACATTGCAGGCAGCCTCAAAACATTTTTATGAGAATACTTTTTCACAGAAACAAGT
Source organism: Ranitomeya imitator (assembly GCF_032444005.1). Classification (NCBI taxonomy): domain Eukaryota; kingdom Metazoa; phylum Chordata; class Amphibia; order Anura; family Dendrobatidae; genus Ranitomeya; species Ranitomeya imitator. The sequence goes on from NC_091288.1 coordinate 59,379,304, forward strand.
GTGATGTTGAATCTCACCTGGGGACTGCAGATGTTTGTGAATAAGGCAATAGTTAACTGTGAAGCTGGTCTGCGACTTGCTGTTGTGCAAATATAGCTTTGCTTTTACTGTATATAAAACAACCAACTTGCACACAAGTGACATGGCCAGTCAAGGCGCCGCGCGTCAGGGCCGCCAGTCAAGGCGCCGCGCGTCAGGGCCGCCAGTCAAGGCGCCGCGCGTCAGGGCCGCCAGTCAAGGCGCCGCGCGTCAGGGCCGCCAGTCAAGGCGCCGCGCGTCAGGGCCGCCAGTCAAGGCGCCGCGCGTCAGGGCCGCCAGTCAAGGCGCCGCGCGTCAGGGCCGCCAGTCAAGGCGCCGCGCGTCAGGGCCGCCAGTCAAGGCGCCGCGCGTCAGGGCCGCCAGTCAAGGCGCCGCGCGTCAGGGCCGCCAGTCAAGGCGCCGCGCGTCAGGGCCGCCAGTCAAGGCGCCGCGCGTCAGGGCCGCCAGTCAAGGCGCCGCGCGTCAGGGCCGCCAGTCAAGGCGCCGCGCGTCAGGGCCGCCAGTCAAGGCGCCGCGCGTCAGGGCCGCCAGTCAAGGCGCCGCGCGTCAGGGCCGCCAGTCAAGGCGCCGCGCGTCAGGGCCGCCAGTCAAGGCGCCGCGCGTCAGGGCCGCCAGTCAAGGCGCCGCGCGTCAGGGCCGCCAGTCAAGGCGCCGCGCGTCAGGGCCGCCAGTCAAGGCGCCGCGCGTCAGGGCCGCCAGTCAAGGCGCCGCGCGTCAGGGCCGCCAGTCAAGGCGCCGCGCGTCAGGGCCGCCAGTCAAGGCGCCGGGCCACCAAAGCCAACATTTCTGTGAGCCGTGTCTTTAATTGCTCCAGGCATGCCTGTAAGACAAAGCCTGCAGCATGGCATGGACCTTTAAACATACACCCCCTGGCAAAAATTATGGAATCACTGGCCTTTGAGGATGTTCATTCAGATGTTTAATTTTGTAGAAAAAAATAGAATTATTCTTACCGTTAATTCGGTTTCTAGGAACCTTCCACGACGGCATACGGAGGTTGCCTCTTTGCCCTAATGGGGAACATGAAATGGAGAGGTTAAAAGGCCCTTCCACCTCCCTCTCACCAGTGACTTATAACTGAAAACCATAGCACCGGTTTACCTTAAATCCCAGATTAAAATCCAGGAGTACATAGGGAGGGAACTAGCGCCGTCGTGGAAGGTTCCTAGAAACCGAATTAACGGTAAGAATAATTCTATTTTCTCTAGTCACCTTCCACGACGGCATACGGAGGAATACCAACTAATTTTGGCGCTAGGGAGGGACAACAGCCTGGAGTACTTTCCGGCCGAAGGCTAAATCCTTGTTGGACATTACGTCTAGTCTGTAATGTCTGGAGAAAGTATGCAACGAAGACCACGTGGCTGCCCTGCAGATTTGCTCTGTTGATGCACCTGCTCTTTCTGCCCAGGAGACTGAGGTTGATCTAGTCGAATGAGCTTTGATTCCCACTGGAGTTTTATCTTGAGCGAGATATGCTTCTGCTATCGCTTTCTTTATCCAGTTGGCAATAGTGCTTTTTGCTACTTTCTTTCCTTTATTTTGTCCTGATGGATGGACAAATAGGTTCTGATCAATTCTGTAAGAGCTGGTTTGCTCTAGGTAAAACAATACAATGCGTCTGACATCCAGAGTATGAAACTTTTCTTCTTTTGGATTTGTTGAGTTTTGGCAAAAGGAAGGTAAAATAATTTCCTGAGAGCGGTGGAAATCTGATACGACCTTTGGAAGAAAGGAAGGGTCAAGGCGCAGTATTATAGAATCATCTCGTATAGATAAGTATGGTTCTCTTATTGAGAGGCCTGTAATTCTCCTATCCTCCTTGCTAAGGTAATGGCCACTAGAAAAATTGTTTTATAAATCAGATTTTTCTGAGAGCAGGAGGATAAAGGTTCAAAGGGTGGACCTGTAAGCCCTTGTAATACCAGATTCAGGTCCCATATTGGTACTGTTAATTGTTTTTTAGGGTTCATTCTAGAGGCTGATATCATGAACCTCCATCGATGATTCGCCAGATCTTGGTCAAATATTGAACTGAGGGCGGAAACTTGGACTTTTAGGGTGCTAGGCATGAGGCCTAATTCTAAACATTTTTGCAGAAAATCTAGGATTTGTGATAAATTCGGATTGAAGGGATCCGGTACTTCAGGAAGACAAAAAGATGAAAATTTCTTCCATATTTTATTGTATATAGCAATGGTTACCGGCTTTCTTGATTTTTGAAGTGTGGAAACCACTGCTTCTGATAGTCCTTTGGCTTTCAACACCTGGGCTTCAGTAGCCATGCCGCCAGGTTCCATTTGTGGACATCTAGTAGATTGATTGGTCCTTGAGAAAGAAGGTTTTCTTCTATCGGAAACTGGAACGGCCCATCCACCTGTAAATCCACTATCATGTTGTACCAACTCCTCTTTGGCCACAAAGGAGCTACCAATATAGTTGGTGTCTGTTCTTCCCGAATCTTCTGCAAGACTTTGGCCAATATCGGAATTGGTGGAAACGCATATGCCAGTCGAAAATTCCATTTCTGGATCAATGCATCCACTCCTCTGGAGCCGTCTCTGGGGTTTAGGGAGAAGAAGGTTTCGACCTTCGCATTTTGCCGGGACGCAAAGAGGTCGATTTCTGGAAGACCCCATTTGTTCACCAGCATCTCGAAACTTCGGTTGCTCAAACACCATTCTCCGGGATGTATGTCCTGACGGCTTAGATAATCTGCCTGAGTGTTGGATGAGCCCTTCAGGTGAACTGCCGTCAGGGATAACAGATGTCTTTCTGCCCAGGAGCATATCCGGGCAGATATGTTCTTCAGGTTGTTGTTTTTTGAACTGCCCTGATGTCTGATGTGAGCCACCGTGGTCACATTGTCCGAATATATTCGAACATGATGTCCCTTGATAAGGTGACCCCCTATCATAAGGGCTTCCTCTACCGCTTTTAGCTCTCTGTAGTTGGATGATTTCTTTCTTGTCGATTGGTCCCAGAGCCCTTGGAAAGGGGTGTGATTTATCATGGTCCCCCAGCCTCTTTTGCTGGCATCTGTTGTAACAGTAGTCAGAGGGACTTGTGTCCAACTGACTCCTTTTTGTAGATTTTTTGGGGCCATCCACCATGCCAGGGAGGCCTTGACACGACCTGGTGTATACAACCTCCTGTTCAAAGAACTGGGCTGGCCGTTCCAATTCTGTAGGATATGTGCCTGAAGAATCCTGGAATGGGCTTGGGCCCATGGTACCGATTGGATGCAAGCCGTCATCGATCCTAGCAGAGACATGCCTTCTCTGATTGTAGGGGATCTGGTGTCTCTCAACATCTTGACCTTTGATAGTAGGGTCAGACGATGTTCCAATGGGAGGAAGGACATTTGTCTTGCAGAGTCCAGAAGAACTCCCAGGAATTTCCTGCATTTGGAGGGTCGTAGATGAGATTTTTCTAAGTTCGGCACCCATCCCAGAGATGTCAGAATATCGAGTGTCTTCGATACATGAGACTCCAGAGCTTGTTTGGTGGAAGCCACTAACAAAAGGTCGTCTAAGTACGGCACTATACAGACGCCTTGCCTCCGGATAAAGGAGACTACTTCCCCCATTACCTTGGAAAATACTCTTGGAGCAGAGGAGATCCCAAAGGGAAGTACGTTGAACTGATAGTGCTTTATCCGACGTCCCTTCTGCACTGCAAACTTGAGGTACTGGCGATGTCTCTGGTGAATGGGGATGTGAAAGTATGCATCTTTCAAATCGATAGTGGCCATGAAGGAGTGCGGGCTTATCAAGGGAATCGCATTTTTCACTGATTCCATCTTGAATTTCCGGTATTTGACATGCCGGTTGAGGCCCTTTAGATTTATAATAATACGGGACTCGCCCGATGGTTTGGGAACCAGAAATAGACGAGAGTAGTGACCCCCGATCCCTCTCTGATTCCGGAACCTGGGATATCACATTTGACATCTTTAGGGTCCTGAGACCCGACTCTAGCATGGACTGGTCTTTCACGGAGGGAAGGGAGGTAATTTTTAGACCCCGTGGGGGAGAGGAAATGAATTCTATTAGAAGACCCTCTTTGATTACTTTGAGGACCCAGGAGCAATTGGTGATTTTTTGCCACTGGAGTATAAATTCTGAGGGTCTCCCCCCCACCGGGTCGAAGTCACCACTTTTCTTGTTGAGACTGCTGCTGCTGTTGCTGAGGGATAAGGATGTTTCTCCCGCCTCCCTTCGGGTAACTCCACCTCCCGGTTTTGCCTTTCCCTCTCTGAGAGGTCTGGCCCTGAAAGGGACGAAAAAACTTCTTTTTGGGAGTTTTTTGTTCTGGGAGGGCTTTCTTTTTATCGGTTGCCTTTTCCAAGATGTCATCCAGGGAAGGCCCGAAGACATAGTTACCCTTAAACGGTATGGCGCATAATTTGGCTTTGGAGGTGATATCACCGGACCACATTTTCAACCAAAGCGCCCTTCTAGCCGAATTAGTTTGTACTAATGACCTAGCAGCGATTCTGATGGTCTCCATAGAAGAATCTGCTAGGAAACCCGTGGCTCTAAGGAGACTGGGTAGGGATTCCAATAATTCAGCTCTAGGGGTACCCTGGGATATGTGTGATTCCAGTTCGCCTATCCAACGGAAAAGTGCTCTAGCCACACATGTTGAGGCAATATTGGCTTTGAGAGCTACCGTGGAGGTCTCCCACGATTTTTTCAACAGACTTTCTATTTTTCTGTCCATTGGGTCTTTTAATTGAGACGAGTCTTCGAATGGAAGAGCCGTTCTCTTAGCCACTCTTGCCACCTGTGAATCAACTTTAGGTGTATCCCATTTGGTCAAATCCCCTTCTAAAGGGAATCTATGTTTCATCTCGGATGGACTACTGAGACGTTTTTCAGGTGATTCCCACTCTTGATCAATCATGTCAGATATATTTGAGTGGATTGGGAACCCCACCCGTTTACCCTTAGATATACCGCCAAACATCTGGTCCTGTATGGACTGTGGCTCTGGCTCTTCCTCCAGCCCCATAGTACTGCGTACGGCAGCTACTAGATCCTCAACCCATTCTGAAGAGAAAAGATAGTTTCTAGCTTCAGCAGTTATAGGGGACGTAGGTTCCTCCCGTCGACCCGAGGATGAGGCATAGGAGAGGTCTGATTCGGACTCCGAATCCTCCTCCTGGATCTTCCTTTTTTTAGCTGGAGAGAGTGGTGGAGGGGGTGGGGGGGGGGGGGTAAAGGCCGCTAGGGAGGATTGCACCTCTTGTTTGACCAGAAAGCGTATTTCTTCCAGTAAAGAAGGTTGCTCTGCCCTGACAATCTTATCAGTACAGGTCCTGCAGAGTTTCTTCTCCCATAATGGTGGCAGCTTAATGTTACAGATGGCACACTTCTTTTTAGTAGTAGTTTTGGGGGTAGACTTTTCTCCCTGCAATGAGAGGGGAGAGAGAGTCATACTAATAATACCCCCAAGTCACTAACTAGGGACCCCCTGTCCCTGCAGCACTTACTGTGGCAGGGGCAGCGCTGGGCTCTGCAAGCGCAGGACAGGTATTGCTCTCCATGTCAGGATAGTCTTACCTGCGACGTCTTCTGGCAGGTTTTATGCTCTGCGGCATGTCCCTGCCCCCAGCGATTCGAAAAATCCCCCTCCCCTCCATGGTCCAGGGTGGAGGACACCGTCCTGCACGAGACACCGCCGGCGGAAGTGCCTCCAGGGAGCGCAGAAAGGACCGGAAGTGACGCGCGCGATCACTTCCGGGTCGCCAGCGGCATGTGGAGGAGAGGGAACCGGAGAGCTCCAGGAGGACTCCGGATGGAAACTAGCCTGCTTTGCCCTCACGGGGGCGCGGGAAGGCTAGGACCAGGTCCCGAGGACACCGCAGCGCGGCGTGATGGGAGCAGCATAACAGGGGGAGGTAAGATACGACCCCATGCTGCCCGGATACATTTCAGGCAGAGCCTGCAGCAGTAGTTACCGGCCACCACTGCATACGTAGTAAACCTCTCCTGTCCCATGGGGAACAGGAAAGACACTGGTGAGAGGGAGGTGGGAGGGCCTTTTAACCTCTCCATTTCCTGTTCCCCATTAGGGCAAAGAGGCAACCTCCGTATGCCGTTGTGGAAGGTGACTAGAGAAAAAGCAGATCACAGACAAGGCACCAAACTAAAGTCATTTCAATGGCAACTTTCTGGCTTTAAGAAACACTAAAAGAAATCAAGAACAAAAAGTGTGGTAGTCAGTAACGGTTACTTTTTTTTTTAACCAAGCATAGGGGAAAAATTATGGAATCATGAAAAACAAAGAAACAAAAAAACACTCCAAAACATCACTAGTATTTTGTTGCACCACCTCTGGCTTTTATAACAGCTTGCAGTTTCTGAGGCATGGACTTAATGAGTGTCAAACAGTACTCTCCATCAATCTGGCTTTAACTTTCTCGGATTGCTGATGCCAGATCAGCTTTGCAGGTTGGAGCCTTGTCATGGACCATTTTCTTCAACTTCCACCAAAGATTTTCAATTGGATTGAGATCCGGCCTATTTGCAGGCCATGACATTGACCTTATGTGTCTTTTTTTCAAGGAATGTTTTCACAGTTTTTGCTCTATGGCAGGATGCATTATCATCTTGAAAAGTGATTTCATCATCCCTAAACATCCTTTCAATTGATGGGATAAGAAAAGTGTCCAAAATATCAACATAAACTTGTGCATTTATTGAAGATGTAATGACAGCCATCTCCCCAGTCCCTTTACCTGACATGTAGCCCCATATCATCAATGACTGTGGAAATTTGCATGTTCTCTTCAGGCAGTCCTCTTTATAAATCTCATTGGAACGGCACCAAACAAAAGTTCCAGCATCACCACCTTGCCCAATGAAGATTCGCGATTCATCACTGAATATGACTTTCATCCAGTCATCCACAGTCCACGATTACTTTTCCTTAGCCCATTGTAACCTTGCTTTTTTCTGTTTAGGTGTTAATGATGGCTTTCATTTAGCTTTTCTGTATGTAAATCCCATTTGCTTTAGGCGGTTTCCTATAGTTCGGTCACAGACGTTGACTCCAGCTTCCACCCATTCGTTCCTCATTTGTTTTGTTGTGCATTTTCTGTTTTGGAGACATATTGCTTTAGGTTTCTGGTCTTGACGCTTTTGCAGCGCCCCAGGGTCCTGGTCGTTGCAGTAATGTCATTCTTCCACCTGGGGGAGTGATGTTACATCTGATGGCAATAAAGGAGATCACCTTACCAGGTATCACAAACCATACAACACACTTCACACTCCAGGCCGCCAGGGGGAACCATGCTTCTATCTATTAGGGCACTCCTCACAATTAGGCAAAACTGGTAGTCTGGATAGGAAGTCAGGGAGAAGCTGGCTGGAGTGAGAGGGAGCCAGATGCAGACTGAGGTCTGTGGAGAACGAGGGTTCACGGAGCTGCGCCTGCCCCACGTGCGGCAGCATCCTAAGGAAGGACACAAAGGGAATTGCGTTGCTGAGAGTGAGAAACTAAGTCATAGCACAAGGAGAGGAATCCATAGGGAGTTCTGCCCTGCAATAGGCTGCCTCCCTCTGAGGCGCACAAGCCGGTAGCCAGAACACAGAGGGAGTATGGATCTCTATGCTTTACTTTAGAGACTGGCGGGACAGTTAATTCCATGTTGGCTGTCCGACCTTATACCCAGGAGGCACGGTGGCAACTAGTGGGGGCTGGGGCTTTGTAGGGTCCCTGTAAAAAGCCTCGGGCCATCAGTCATACGGGTTTGTCCTATCCATCAGGGGGGACAGAGAGAAAGAGACATTACATCTACGATAGTTGTGAGGACCTCACCCAGAAGCTCAGCAGGGAGGAACTACAACACTCAGGCGCTAGAGGAAGGCTACTAATTTCCACCTGGATAAGGGGACTCTAGATTTACCTTCGGACCGGCCAGACTCTGCCTGCCCTGTGGTCTGGTGCTCTGGACTGTGGACACTGAAGCCTTCAGTAAAAGGTAAAGAGACTGCAATCTTGTGTCCTCGTTCTTTACTGCGCCTCACACTATCCATCATCTACACTCTGGGAAGCCCTGGGGACATACTTCACCTGTGGGAAGGTATACCATCTAGCTGCCATAACATTACCCCAGCGGACCCCTAAGCAGCGTCGGTCACCATGGCCGAATACCACAGGTGGTGTCACGAACATTTCCCCTTTAAATACCTTTCCCCCATTTATTAACGGACGTCCCCTAGGGCCAGGGACCGGGTCAGCCACAGTGACAACCCCCTTGAGAACCGACGGGCCCGGCTCCGAGTACCCCACTGCCCTACTGGGGGTGCTCCACTTTGATGTCTTCCTTGGTCTACCAGTATATTTGCCTTTAACAACCTTCCCATGTTGTTCGTATTTGGTCCAGATTTTAGACACAGCTGACTGTGAACAACCAACATCTTTTGCAACATTGTGTGATGTTTTTCCTCAGAATTGAGTGATTCCATAATTTTTTACCTATGCTTGGTTAAAAAAAAGTAACCATTACTGACTACAACATTTATTGCTCTTGATTTCTTTTATAGTGTTTCTAAAAGCCAGAAAGTTGCCATTTGAAATTACTTTAGTTCTGTGCCATGTCTGTGATCTGCTTTTTTTTCTACAAAATTAAACAACTGGTTGAACATCCTCCAAGGCCAGTGATTCCATAATTGTTGCCAGGGGTTGTACACATTAGATACTTCTTGAATTCTCCATAAACAAAACTCTTGTCCGAGCAAAGCGTTCCTGTGTCCTCAGAGACCTGCTGCCAGATTCCTCTGGCAACGTCCTCTGTGTGCAAAACAAAAGGATGGGCTCTTGAAATTCAACAGGTTGGATTCTTTCTCCACCAACATTACCTATTGGGAGAAAATTGAGAGTTCCCCCATACTGTCAAAACTGAAAACTTATCTACTGTTTATGGGGTTCTTTACTTGTTGTACTGCCGATACCATGTTGACACAAGTTACCGCTGCAGCCAATCAATGCTCTCGGGGGGGCATCAATGTTTTTTGTTTAAAGTAAACAGGAAGTGATCATGCACATGACTGCATTTTGGGATCTTTATGACACGGGCCCTGAGCAAGTGACATGAATCTTAATAGGATTTAACATGCCACTAAAAACAAATACAGGAGCATACAGTTTCTTTACATGTATTCGGAATGAAAAAAAAAAAAAATGCGACAGAATGCTGGACACTGAGCTTATTAGATCTAGAAAGCCAGGCTTAAAAAGGTGTCCATACACCTCAAATAGATTAGTTTTGTTTTATTTTTAGACCACGCTGGGTTCACATTACTGGTGGATTTACAATACACCACCCGTGGGGCTGAACAGCTGTTAGGTTACATAGAAGTCATTTAACAGGTCCAGTAATCCTACCCTTTAGAATTGATCCAGCATGCAACCGTTTGACAACTTTACCTGCCTGAAAAAAGCCAATTTCAACTGGATCCATTTCTTTTTTCTTTTTACATTCAAGACTATCGAAAAAGGATTAGTTAAATAGCCACCCGTTTTTCTCGTATTTGAAAAGAAGAATCTGTTTTTTGCTGGATCAGTGTAAATAGAAGATTACTTGAAAGCTCAGATGATCAGTAGTATGTGTTAAATATTTATTTTTCAACACCAAGTAAGCAAAAAACAGATGGAAAATTAACGGATCAGTTTTCTATAGACTTCAATGTAAAAAAAAATATATATTTTTTTTTACAACATTGTTTTTGGTCTTACTGTGCACTTTTGTGTCTTCAAGTTTCTTGGTGGTGTGTGGACATGTTCCTACAGACTTGTTCACTGTGCAAGTAGCCCGTGTGTGTGTGTGTGTGTGTGTGTGTGTGTGTGTGTGTGTGTGTGTGTGTGTGTGTGTGTGTGTGTGTGTGTGTGTATGTATGTACATATATGTATATATTTTTTTTTTTTTTTCAGGCAGACAAAGCTGTGTTTGCACAAATTTTTTGTCAATGGATTGCTGATGGATCAGTTCTACAGAATGATTACTGGACATTTGAACTTTAGTTTTATGACCAAGAAAGTGTGATCACCTTGTCTCAAGGCTATCAGTAATATAATGGTCATCTGCGTACAGAGTACCATTGTTCTCGGCAGCACGTTTTGTTTACACAGAACAATGATTTTTAAGCAAGCACTTGTTTGTCGGATGATTTGCGGCTTGTTTACACTGGCATTTATTTTCGGAAACAAGCACTCCTAGGAATGCTCATGCCCATTACAAGTTCAGTGCAAGTGGACCTAATTTTTCTCTATAAAAGGGTGGATAACATGTTTGCTGCAGTAATGAAAGCATATCAGTAAAAAAAAAAAATTGTTTAATTCTGCCATGTGCCAGATGAATTGTGCCTAAAGGCCATTCATTCTTTAATTAATTTTTGGGGTGCAGGAGCGGAGATCTCCACCGACCGCTCATAATACCGATCGGATGCACTCACTTCTGCAATAGCATTGCTCAGCTCTTGCACGAGTGCACGCACATCATTGGAGGGGCTCAATAGAAAGTCTATGAGCCCATACTGAAATTATTGAAGTCATGTCAAATATAAATTACCGTAATATGGAAAAATAAAGTAATTTCAGATGGTAGTTACCCTCCCAAGGTGCAAAACCTGCTTTTTGTTGAGGCTTCTGTCTCAGTGTTTTACCTGCAGTTGAGATGTCATGTTGACAGCTTACATCACCACTGCAGCCAATCACTGAGCTCAACAGATTGTGCCATCTACTCTGTCAAAGTTGTGAAGCTCAGTGATTGGCTGCAGTGGTGATGCAAGTCGTCAAAATGATGTCACTGTAGCCAAAACACTGAGACACCACTGCAGCCAAAACACAGACAAACACTGGCAGAGGGCAGGCACTCGACCTGGAGAGGAGGAGTACAATTTGATTTTGGTATTTTACAAAAGTGCTATTAGGGGACCACTTTTTTTTTTTTTTTTTTTTTTTTTTTTTTAAGGCAGAGATAGTAAATTTCAACGGGAAGTCACCCATTTTGGATGTTATTCATACAACACAAATATAATTACAATCCGTTAGGTGATTAAAGAAGTTATGGTGAATTGTGAAAACATTTAATTCAGTGATACTAATAACTCAGATAGGTATTGGACTATGTAACTATTAATATTGGGCACTTTCATTAAAGTGCATCGACATTGCACAATGATGCTTTCCGACATGATGGGACAGGGTGGTCAGATTGCTGCTGTGGTCAGAGAATGGGGTAATACCTCTAAAAACTTGGCAAATATTAAACTTAATTAGAAAGGACATTAAAATCAGATCAGTGGGGTGAGACTTCCCAAAAGTTGGCAGAATACAGGGCACAGCTCTACACTGTTGGTAGTTGCTGTGCCCGTCATTGCAGCTAAGTTCTATTTGAGTAGATTCAAAGCATTGGAAAAGAAATGCCAGCCGCAAGAGGACAACACATACCAAATTATATACATTAGTTTTTATATCAATAATAACAATGGAAGACACATAAAAACCTGTTCTGCATCATTTAGATGAGAACATAAAAAGATTATTAAAAAGGGAATACTCGTTGCTGAGAGCCTAACTTTCAGTTATACACTCATTGCTTTTACAAGTGGTTGGCAAAGGGCAAGCAAGAATCAAAAATGCCTGGCACAATACATGTTTACAATGAACAAAGCCAAGAATCTCTCCGAATAAACAGCACGAGTACAGAGGAGCTGAAATGGCTTATCCTCCGACTGGTACGTAGCTGGCAGTGTAAAAAAAAACAAAAAAAACAGTCAAACAAAGGGTTAACTTTTTCGGAAGCAGCAAGAGGATGAAGGCTCTGAGAGGGCACCAAAATTGGCCTTAATCCTTTCATAAAAAAAGAAAGAGAACCCGCACCCTCTCCTCCCAGGATCCCACACTGCCTGGACAAATGACAAGAATCATTCTTCAAGCAACACAACCAGCCAGCTACTAGACACAGAGGGAAATGCCCAAGATCATGCATGGTGTATTACTGTACAAAACACATGCAACCCACAGAAGATGGGTAGAAATGAAGCAAAAGGAGAAAATGGAAGACATACCTGAAAGGAAGGATGTGCAGTTGTAGATGTAAAGAGTTGTAGATGTAAAGTGACCAGATAGGTCTGAAGAGTGAAAGCCAAGACTGGCATTAGGGTAAGCGCCACATGGATCCCGAGCATAGAGGCCAAAGAGAACCGAAAACTATATGGAGGAACGGAAGGTTTTCTTTTTACAGGATTCAATTAGAAAAATCACGCATACTTTAATGCCAGTCTTATGAAATACTGACCTTTTTCACAAGAATGGTAACCTGCTGGTAATGGTCCTCCTAAAAATTTCAGAGAAAAAACAAACAAACGAACCACTTTAGGATACTCCAGATTTGCTATTTTAGGCTACATTGACACATCGGTTGTACACGTTTATGTGGCGGATGTTTTTTCTTGGACACCACACTGACATATACACATCAGTCTTAAAAATGGATCCGTGTCTCCGGGACAAAAGGCTCAGAGCAAGTGCTATTCTCATCTGATCTGTGGATCAGATCTGGCCATTAACGTATGTGACGATCTGTTAAACACAGATCAAACACGGATGGAAAACTGAAGACAAATGTAGGCCTTTTGTTTTCATCCATTTTCACTAATCCATTGAAAAGGGATAATGGATTAAAAAAAAAAAAAAAAAATAATAAAAATTAATAATAGTAAGTTCACACAGTTTCCCCTCTTTCAATTTTTATAAACCGATACAATGCGGAGGCTATATGGAATACGTGAGAGAAAAATATAGTTCTTACCGATAACGGTATTTCTCTGAGCCCATGACGGCACCACGGAGAGAGAGGGGATCCGCCCACCAAGGACAGGAAACCTACGGATAAAAAGGCGGTACCACTCTCCTGCATCAGTTGTTTTACATAGAGAACGATGGGAGACTACTAAACATTTGTTAAATTTTAACTGTTTATCATAACGAGATACCGCGTGTTTAAAGACTATAAATAGACTATGGCACTAATTTGATGTGTGCACCCATAAGTGAAGGGAGGGAATGTACGGGTGCCGTCATGGGCTCAGAGAAATACCGTTATCGGTAAGAACTATATTTTTCTCTGATCGCCCATGACGGCACCACGGAGAGAATTGCATAGATAGTACATTCAGGGAGGGACAACCGCCTCCAGAACCCTTTTACCAAAAGTAAGGTCTGAAGAGGAGATTAGGTCCAATCTATAGTGCCTATAGAATGTGGATGGTGAGGACCAGGTAGCAGCTCTACATATCTGGTCTATGGAAGCTCCGGCCTTCTCCGCCCAGGAAGTCGCTACTGCTCTTGTTGAGTGAGCCTTAATCTCCCCGGGAACAGACATCCCACTTGCTGAGTATGATAGACTGATGGCGTCCGTGATCCATCTTGCTATGGTGGCTTTAGATGCTTTTTTCCCCTTCCGGGGACCCTGGAAACACACAAACAGAGATGAATCCTCCCTACTCTCTCTAGTGACTTCTAGGTAGTGTAAGAGACATCTTCTTACATCTAGTGTATGTAATGTTTGTTCCTCCTTATTTTTAGGATTGGGACAGAAGGAGGGGAGAGATATCTCTTGAGACCTGTGAAATTTTGAAGCCACTTTTGGGAGATATGCTGGGTCTGTTTTTAAAATGACCCTATCCTCTAGGAATTGTGTGTAGGGAGGGTTAGCTGAGAGAGCCTGTAAATCGCTAACCCTGCGGGCCGAAGTGAGGGCGACTAATAGAGCTGTTTCGTGCAGTGTGCAGGCTGACGCGTGCTAGGGGAGGGCCACGCCGCACCTCCCGCAACCACAGAGGGACCCCCCTGGATGTTGCCGCTGCTGCATCTTACCTGGGGAGGTGACCGCGAACTCCTTGTCACCTCCCCCGCACACCCTGTCGGCCCACTGGCTCCCAGCGGTGGCGCTTCGGGTCACCACCCTAGCCGAGGCAGAGGGACCCCAGCTGCCTGAATCGGACTGGTTGGCCCCGGAATTCCAACGACGACTGGTAAGTCCGTAGGTCTCCCATCAAGGACAGGAAACCAACTGATGCAGGAGAGTGGTACCGCCTTTTTATCCGTAGGTTTCCTGTCCTTGGTGGGCGGATCCCCTCTCTCTCCGTGGTGCCGTCATGGGCGATCAGAGAAAAATTGTCTGTTTTACATGGATGTGTGAATGCAGCCTTACGGGAAGTATTCGGATTCTCTGGGCTTGTTTAATTCACACAACCAGTGGAAGCGACCAATGTTTTTGTTGTGTTCTGTGCCCCCTTCAGTATCATGGACCAGCACACTATTAACGTGTCATTTGGCACAGTTCGCACCATCTGACCCACCAGAGATAGTGCACGCAGTCACAATTTGACTATGTGAATTGTGCCCCTCATGCAAACTTTTACACATTACACATGTAGTGTGTGTGGATTGCTACATTCACACAATCGCTTCCATTTTTGCATCCAATAAATGACTTCCATTTTTCAGTTTTACATCTATGTTTGTGTCTCATACACTTTTTTTATATAATGGAAGTAAACTAAATTTTTTTTTTTTTATCCATTGACTCTTTGCAAAGCATGTCTTCCATTTAGAACAGGTTCACTTTAATGGCCGAGTCCAGATCTGCAAAACAGATCAGAATGCTTTGGATTTCACAGATCTGACACACATGGATCTGTTTTGTTCATGGATGTATGAATGGATCAAAGAAACTGTATGTTTATTTGCTGTCCGTATAAAAAAAAAAAAAACACAGCACATTTGACAATAACAAATGTAGCCTCGGGTTGAGTTCATACAACCATATGAAAAAAAAAATATATAGTCAGTCACGTCTGCAGGATGCAAATGGGATTTGCTCTGTGTGCTCATCCGTATCACAGATGGATGCAGAAGATGCCTTCTAGTGCATGCGCTGTTCTACAAACTAGACCAAACTAGGGCATGCTGCAATGCTGTGTCCCATAGACTATTATTGGTCAGTGCTGTCCGTTGGGTGCACGAAGCGCACAATGACCGAAAACACTGTCGTATGAAAAATCAAGCCAGTAGCATCTATAAATTGGTGACGCGATTGACTCTGTGCTCGCTCACAAAACAGATGGGTGCAGAAGTTGGCTATTTACATGCACTTGTCTGATTTGTGTTGAGGTGGGGGAGCAGAAGAAAGAAAGAAAATATATGTGTCCTATCTCACATGACATTGATGGATTAATAAAAAAAAATAAAAAGATAGAGGCAGCTATTCTTCCTTACCACTTATGGTGTCCACATTTTCAGTGGCCACGTTCACACAACACAAGTTCAGTATTTGGTCAGTATTTTACATCAGTATTTGTAAGCCAAAACCAGGAGTCGGTGATAAATGACAGAAGTTGTGTCGTGTCTCTTTTATACTTTTCCCCTGATTATTTCACTCCCAATTTTGGCTTACAAATATGGATGTAAAATACCGAAAGTGTGAACGTGGCCTTACAGGTACTTCGGTCAATGAACACTTCTAAGATTATTCGGGATCCTAAACTTTATCGTCTCACTTCTAACAATTCCCCAAGTGGTTCAAAGGCCAGGACTGCGGATGACTTGAAGTCTTTGCCCAGCATGAGCCTCTATCCAAGGTCACAGTGCTGGCCGTGATTTCTTCTCAGTGAATACAATAATCTCTATAGATGAACTTTATGATATGGGCTGACTGCAACCGCCCATATAATTTAGAAAACAATAAGTTATTTGTGGGCTGTATAAACAGACCAATGTGGCAGACAAACGATCGATTTCCTCAGGTAGAGAATGTCAGGGTAGACCCATGCTGACCATAAGTCTGGAAAGAAAAGATTTACCAAAGTTAAAACAATAGTACAGGCATTTCCTAGAATCTCATTTATCTAACATTCATGTTAGTTGCCTACATGGAGAAAAATAAATTCCATAAATAAATAGAGATGTAATGAAACAATTATTATTATTATTATTATTATTATTATTATTATTAAACAATGGCTCAGTAAAAGCCTAAAAAGAATGAGGTAGACTAAAGACATTCCACAAACACTGGTTGAGGAGATAAGAGACAAGGCAAACTAATCTGAAACAGGGCAGCACGTTATCCTAAATCACTGTATCCAGCATTGCACGGAGATTAAAGGTTTTTGATTAAAGACAGTCATCTACAATTTTGACATAAAACATATGTCTTTACCAGATGCCTGGTGTGAAAGGCTGTCATCGAAACAAGCAGACTGGTAACATAAGGATACCACAGTTGGAGACATACCCTTTTGCTATACAAGTGGAAAGAGTGGAGAACAAAAAAAAAAAAAAAGGGAAACCATTTCAGTTTTGTGTCAATCTACTAAGTCTATGCACAAACATGCCTATAATTTATTTACCTAAACCCTCCAACAGTAGAATTTCTTCTGAGAGGCACCAATGCTCAGGCTTATTAATTAGGATCCATATACACAGGTGACAGTGAGGCTGGCCCTGCAGTGATCAGAGGTGTGTGGCCCACTAGTAAAAAGCCATACAACTTATGTACAGAGATTTTCCTCCCTAGAAGCAATGCCTCCATGGGAAAATACGCCTGTACATTTGCCATGTAAAACAGACGGAAGCCGAGACATCCCACTGATTATTATGGGGGTCCATCATGCAGACCTTTGAGGGCCCGATTCATTAAGACGTTTACATTACAGTTCTCGTATAAAACACCTTCATTGCAAAATCTTTGAGCAACTGAGAAGTTTTGAGTTCTGGCGTTTTCACTTTTATCCCACCCACCTATCAAAATTCATGGAAAGTTACCGTAAGTCATTTTAGTGGTGTAACTTACTCCGCTTCTAACTGGAGTAACATTTTTGGCAATGGCGCACGCCACTTGTAAGATGCACTCAATTCATTAAGTTGCGTGTGCCTCTTAATGAATTCGAATTGAACGCAAGAGAGCCCTTTAATTAACACTGATATATGCAAGGTCAATCTTGATGAATCAGCTAAAAACACATATTTAAAGGAGGCTGTAATAACCAATGAGGTCCCTCTGTTTCCATTTGCGCCAGTAATACAATGGATCCATTTCAGACACAATTCCAATTGTCTGTTCCTAAAAAGTACAAAAAAAAGTCTAAAACAGAAGTGTGAAAGAAAATAGACAAGGCACTCAACTTATGCAGAACCTTTTGTAGTTTAATGTAGTCAACAAATAAACATTTCGGCCATAGTAAAAGGCCTTCTTCAGTAACAGTTAGTACCAGAAGAAGATGATAACGTAGGAGTGTCTGGCAGGGACATGGTATCCGCTTGTCAGCTGACAAGCGGTGGATACCGCATCCCTGCCAGACACGCCGGCACGTTGTCCTTTCTGGGTCTCTCATACACACCGGTTGCTCCGGTTGGGACCTTATACTCCTGCACAGATACGGCTATTATCGTGCCTACGTTATATAACCACTTTCACCTATGTTATTATCTTCTTCTAGTACTAACCATTACGGAAGAAGGCCTTTTACTGTGGCCGAAACGTTTATTTGTTGACTACATTAAACCACAAAAAGTTCTGCATAAGTTGAGTGCCTAGTCTATTTTCTTCTACATATATGGTGTGGGACCCTACTAAGGCACCTATTCTGGTAGTGCATACGGTGTTTCTTCATAAACAGAAGTGTGAACACAGCCATACATGAAGTCAAATGAGTGCTCCTGCTAATCATCACACTTTTGGGAATAAAAGGTCAGCACATACGGTAAGTCTGCACATACTTTAGGGTAATTCATTTCATATGAATGAAAAAACAAACAAACAATCGGACAGTTCAGGGCTGATGAAAAGTTAAACTTGCTATTCACTTGCGCATCAAAAAATATAGTTCTTACCGATAACGGTATTTCTCTGAGCCCATGACGGCACCACGGAGAGAGGGGATCCACCAAGCCCACCAAGGACAGGAAACCTACGGATAAAAAGGCGGTACCACTCTCCTGCATCAGTTGTTTTACATAGAGAACGATGGGAGACTACTAAAACATTTGTAAATTTTAACTGTTTATCATAACGAGATACCGCGTGTTTAAAGACTATAAATAGACTATGGCACTAATTTGATGTGCGCACCCATAAGTGAAGGGAGGGAATGTACGGGTGCCGTCATGGGCTCAGAGAAATACCGTTATCGGTAAGAACTATATTTTTCTCTGATCGCCCATGATGGCACCACGGAGAGAATTGCATAGATAGTACATTCAGGGAGGGACCACCGCCTCCAGAACCCTTTTACCGAAAGTAAGGTCTGAAGAGGAGATTAGGTCCAATCTATAGTGCCTATAGAATGTGGATGGTGAAGACCAGGTAGCAGCTCTACATATCTGGTCTATGGAAGCTCCGGCCTTCTCCGCCCAGGAAGTTGCCACTGCCCTTGTTGAGTGAGCCTTAACCTCCCCGGGAACGGACATCCCACTTGCCGAGTATGAGAGACTGATGGCGTCCGTGATCCATCTTGCTATGGTGGCTTTGGATGCTTTTTTCCCCTTCCGGGGACCCTGGAAACACACAAACAGAGAGGGATCCTCCCTACTCTCTCTAGTGGCTTCTATGTAATGTAAGAGACACCTTTTTACATCTAGTGTATGTAATGTTTGTTCCTCCTTATTTTTAGGGTTGGGACAGAAGGAGGGGAGAGATATCTCTTGGGACCTGTGAAATTTTGAAGCCACTTTCGGTAGATATGCTGGGTCTGTTTTTAAAATGACTCTATCCTCTAGAAATTGTGTGTAGGGAGGATTGGCTGAGAGAGCCTGTAAGTCGCTAACCCTACGGGCAGAAGTGAGGGCGACTAACAGAGCAGTTTTTAGAGATAAATTTTTCAGTGAAGCTTCGCGTAATGGTTCAAATGGAGTACTAGTCAGGGCTTTAAGGACCAAGTTTAAGTCCCATTGAGGAACAACTTTTACTGGAAGAGGCCTCGATCTTCCTGCTGCCCTGATAAATCTAGAGACCCATCTGTTTGAAGCCAAGTCAAAATTGAATAGGGCTCCCAAAGCTGCCACATGAACTTTTAGGGTACTAGTGGCCAACCCCATCTCCAACCCATTTTGTAGGAATTCCAGTATGGAAGTAAGGGGAATTTCTTTCCCTATTCTTACACCTGAAGAAGACAGAAATTTTTTCCATACCTTGCCGTATTGTTTTGTTGTAACCGGCTTCCTACTTTGTAACAGAGTTGAGATTAGCCCCGGAGAGAACCCTCTGCTCTCTAATAATTTCCTTTCAAGAGCCAAGCTGTCAAGTGCAAGTTCTTGACTCGTGGATGACAGACTGGTCCCTGCGACAATAGATCCTGAAGGTCTGGTAATACCCAAGGGTCGGATATTGACATCTTCCTCATCCATGAGAACCAAGGTCTCTTCGGCCAGAACGGGGCAATTAGGATGACCAGCGCCCCGTCCTCCCGAATCTTCCTCAGCACTGCTGGAATCAGAATAAGAGGAGGGAAGGCATAGACCAGATGGTGACCCCAAGATATCAGGAAAGCGTCCACCGCTACTGGGTTCCCCAGAGGAGATAGGGAGCAAAAGGAGGCTACTTTTTTGTTTAGATGGCTCGCAAAGAGATCTATTTTGGGAACACCCCATCTTTCTGTGATCTGGGTGAATATTGACCGATTTAGTTCCCATTCCCCCTGTTTTAGGCTGGACCGGCTGAGGAAGTCTGCTTTGTAATTGTCTACTCCCCTTATGTGTAGGCTTGTTAGGGATAAGAGATTGCTCTCGGCTATTTGCAGGATTGAGTCGGTCACTTCCATTAGATTTTTGGAACGGGTACCCCCCTGGTGATTTAGGTAAGATACTACCACCCGGTTGTCCGACATTACTCTTACATGGTGAGAGTGAAGGACCCCCAAGAATTCTTGAAGGCCAAATTTTACTGCAAGGAGTTCCTTCATGTTGGAGGATTTGTTTACCAGAGATGGAGACCAAATGCCCTGGGCTACTAGGTCGCCCAGATGGGCCCCCCACCCTGAAGGGCTTGCGTCTGTAGTCAGGACTTTCGAGACCTGAATTACCCATGGGACTCCCTGGGAAAGATTTTCCTGCGATTTCCACCATGTTAGAGAGTGATTGGTGCGAGGAGATAGTCAACTGCCCGTCTAAATGCCCTCCTAGATGGATTTGCTCCGATAATATCTGCCATTGAAGGACTCTCGAATGTAATTGGGCCCACTGGACCGCTGGAATACAAGAGGTCATGGAGCCTAAGAGGGACATGGCCTGACGGAGTGTTATGGAGGGGAGAGATTGGGTTCTTGATACTAAACTTTTTAGTTTTTGTATCTTGTTCTCTGGGAGCCGACACTCCATCTTTTTGGAGTCTAGAGTAAGACCTAGGTACTCCTGGACCTGAGAAGGCATTAGTCTGGATTTCTCTATGTTTATTAGCCAGCCCAATTCCTTTAAAGAATGCATCACTATTGCCAGTTGATCCTCGCAATGTTGCGGGGAGGAGCCTATCACCAAGAAATCGTCCAGATATGGAACGATTAGGGTATTTTCTTCCCTGAGGTGAGCCATTACCTCTGCTATCAGCTTTGTGAAAACCCTCGGGGCTATGGCAAGGCCAAATAGTAGAGCTGAAAATTGGAAGTGATTTAGGACTCCCCTGATGAGAACTGCCATCCTGAGGAACCTCTGGTGATCCTTGTGTATTGGGACGTGATAATATGCGTCCTTTAGGTCCAGGACCACCATGAAGCATTGGGGAAACAACATTTTGATAGATGATTTTATCGTTTCCATCTTGAATGCTTGAACATCCAAGTAATCGTTTAGTTTTTTTAGATTTATAATGGTCCTGAAGGAACCGTCTGGTTTCTTCCTCAGGAATAGAGGGGAATAGTACCCTTGCCCTCTTTCTTGTGGGGGAACCTCCAGGAGTACTCCCTTTTTTACTAGCCCGATGACCTCGTTTTCCAGTGCCAGCTGTTGTTCTGCCGAAGATCTTATAGATGTCATCGTAAAAGAGGGACGGGGCCATTTTTTGAATGTCAGCCTCAGACCTGATTCTAAGATGTTTAGAATCCATTGACTGGAGGTAATCTTTTTCCAGGCTGGGAGAAAGAGATAATCTCCCTCCCACCTGGGGCGAACCTTCATTGAGAAGGCTTCTTGGTATCGCTGGGGTTTTTGTTAAAGATGAACCCCTTGTTCTTGTTCCTCTTATCCTCCCACTTTCCCTGGCCTCTCCCAGGGTTCTTACGGAAAAACCTCTTGTTCCGAAAGGGCTTCCTGTAAGAGGGGAGACCTAGAGAGGGAAAGGACTTTTTCTTGTCCCCTGCTTTTTCCAAGATATCATCTAATGTGGAACCGAACAAAAACTCCCCTTCGCAGGGGATAGTACACAATTTTGTTTTTGTTTGTAGATCGCCAGGCCAATTCTTAAGCCAGAGGGCACGCCTGGCCGCATTAGCAAATACTGCCGACCTGGCAGCTAATCTTATAGAGTCTGCCGAGGCGTCAGCCAGAAAGGCCGCAGCTCCCCTTATTACGGGTAATGTCTTCAGCATCAAGTCTCGGGAAGTTTTCCCCTTTAATTGACCCTCTAGTTGATTCAACCAGATCATTAGGGAGCGAGATGTGCATGCTGCTGCCACTGCCGATTTCAGGCCTCCTCCCGCTGACTCCCAAGAGCCCTTGAGGAAGGCATCCGCCTTCTTGTCCATAGGGTCTTTTAGGACCCCCATGTCCTCGAACGGGAGAGCGAATTTCTTTGATGCTTTCGCTATTGCTACATCTAATTTGGGGGCTTTTTCCCAAAAGGAGCAGGATTCATCCTCAAAGGGGTATTTCCTTTTGGGAGTTAGGAGAGTCTTTTTCATGGGTTTTTTCCATTCCTTTTTGATTAGCGCTGCAATTGTTTCATTAAGCGGAAAAGCTCTCCTCTTTTTTTTTCTAAGCCCCCAAACATAATGTCTTGTGCTGATTTTTTAGGGTGGGAGTCTACTAACCCCATAGTACTCCTCACTGCCTTTATGAGGCCATCAGTGTCCTCTAATGGGAAACAATTGTGACCTCCTGAGGAAGAAGTGGATGACGAAGATGCGGAGGAGGAGTCGGAGGATACCGAACTCGCACTATCGCTGTCAGATTTAGAGACTGGGGACGGGGACCTGTGTCTGGTCCTTCTCCGTTTTCTTCCCCTTTTAAGGGATTTAAAGGTGTCTTCCACCTGCTCTTTAATCAGGTTTTTAAGATCTGTTGCAAACCCGGGCAGGCTTTCTGATACCGTCTGCTGTATGCAGGAATTACATAGCTGCTTCTCCCAGGCGAGTGGAAGATCCTCTTTACAGATGGCACAGACCTTGTGCTTGGTTTTACCTACGCTTTTCCTCCCCTAAAAGAGACAAATAATAATCTTACTGTCTCTAACTTTCACGAAGATCAACTTACCACCTCCAGGACCCATAAATACCGGTTGGGAATTCTCAGCCTCTGGCTTTTTCCCCGACGCCATGCTGGACTCCTTGCTGTGTTGAGACCTTTGGCGTTCTTTGCTGGTGTCCTGGTAACCTTTCTGCTGCCGCCTTTTTTGCTGCTGCGGCGATGCTATAGGTGGAGGTGATTCAGGCAAGGGAGATGCCGGGTCGCTCATACTGCTGCTGCTGGTCTGCGCAAAACAACACTTGCTACGATGGCGCTGACACGACTGCTCCTGAGGCTCCTGCCAATATACTGCAGAGCCACTGGGGGGAAGTAAATCCTCCCATTTAAACTTTCCCGCCGCTCCTCTTTTTTTTTTTTTTTTTTTTCCTTCCCGGCGCCTGCGCAGTAGCGCCCGGCCGGCACGAGGAGCGCTGAAACGCTGGCACCTGCGCAGACGCTCCTGCGTCTTGTAGAACGCCTAAGCGTCATGTCGGGATCTATGGAGCGTCCAGACTACGGCGAGGAGCGCCGAACGCCGACGCCTGCGCAGTTGCTTCCGCGGCGCCCCGGCGTCTCGCGAGACCAGCGCAGTTCCGGGCATGCACCGACTTTCCAAGATGGCGTCCGGAGTACAGATATGGCACTGCTGACCGGCACCCCCGGTCCTATGCAGACCCTTATTGCGCGGCTCTGCAAGCCCGATGGCGTTGCAGTGTGCAGGCTGACGCGAGCTAGGGGAGGGCCACGCCGCACCTCCCGCAACCACAGAGGGACCCCCCTGGATGTTGCCGCTGCTGCATCTTACCTGAGGAGGTGACCGTGAACTCCTTGTCACCTCCTCCACGCACCCTTGAGGCCCACTAGCCCCCAGCGGTGGTGCCTCGGGTCACCACCCCAGCCGAGGCAGAGGGACCCCAGCTGCCTGAATCGGACTGGTTGGCCCCGGAATTCCAACGCTGACTGGTAAGTCCGTAGGTCTCCCATCAAGGACAGGAAACCAACTGCTGATGCAGGAGAGTGGTACCGCCTTTTTATCCGTAGGTTTCCTGTCCTTGGTGGGCGGATCCCCTCTCTCCGTGGTGCCGTCATGGGCGATCAGAGAAAACACCATTACAGATCTGGCAAAAGGTGGGACATTATCCAGAAACCCGACTATAGTCAAGACACATTGGGTGTCCTGGGGAGGAATCATGTGATGGATTTTGCTTTTTTTTTATTTTTATTTTTTTATCTGTTTTTGTAACGGAATAGAACAATGGAGGTGATTAGTGCAGAAGACAGCAGCGGATGGAAAAACAGCCTAAAGGTACCTTCACACTCAGCGATGCTGCAGCGATACCGACAACGATGTCGATCGCTGCAGCGTCGCTGTTTGGTCGCTGGAGAGCTGTCACACAGACAGCTCTCCAGCGACCAACGATGCCGGTAACCAGGGTAAACATCGGGTTACTAAGCGCAGGGCCGCGCTTAGTAACCCGATGTTTACCCTGGTTACCATCGTAAAAGTAAAAAAAACAAACACTACATACTTACCTTCCGCTGTCTGTCCCCGACGCTGTGCTTTCCTGCACTGACTGAGCACAGCGGCCGGAAAGCAGAGCGGTGACGTCACCGCTGTGCTTTACGGCTGGCCTGCGCTCACAGCCAGTGCAGAGAAGCACAGCGCCGGGGACAGACAGCGGAAGGTAAGTATGTAGTGTTTGTTTTTTTTTAACTTTTACGCTGGTAACCAAGGTAAACATCGGGTTACTAAGCGCGGCCCTGCGCTTAGTAACCCGGTGTTTACACTGGTTACCAGTGAAGACATCGCTGAATCGGCGTCACACACGCCGATTCAGCGATGTCTGCAGGGAGTCCAGCGACAAAATAAAGTTCTGGACTTTCTGCTCTGACCAACGATGGCACAGCAGGATCCTGATCGCTGCTGCGAGTCAAACTGAACGATATCGCTAGCCATGACGCTGCAACGTCACAGATCGCTAGCGATATCGTTCAGTGTGACGGTACCTTAAGGCTATGTGCACACGTTCAGGTTTTTTGCGCTAAAAACGCTATAAAAACTCATTAAAAACGCATACATTATGCATTCTGTCATTTAGAATGCATTCTGCATGTTTTGTGCACATGGATGCGTTTTTTTCCACACAAAAAACGCATCGCGGTAAAAAAATGAGCATGTTCATTATTTTTGCGGATTTTCTGCGTTTTTCCCGCAATTCTATGCATTTGGGAAAAAACGCACCAAAAACACGTGAAAATCGCAGTAAAAACGCATGCGGATTTTTGGCAGAAATGTCTGGTTTTTATCAGGAAAATTTCTGCAAGAAATCCTGACGTGTGCACATACCCTAAGTTCTCCCATAGACCTTACATGGTTGTCGGCCAACTCTCCCCGACAGAGGAGCACTGTCTCCTATGAGAGAGCCCCCGCTAGACATCTCTTGAAAGGCGACTCATCTCTAGAGAACAAATGGATTCGTGATCTGAAATTGGATCTCATTAGAATGTCTGCTGAACTTTTTGATATCGGCTGGTTTGACTGGTGTTAGGCTAATATGTATGGAGGTCTTAAAGGGGTTGTCCAAGCTTGGGGTTCAAGACTTAGCGCATACACTGAGTGCTCCCAGGATTCTCCAGTGTAGGAAGCGGGCAGGCGCATTATTGCAAGTATGAGATTTGCACAGATGTGGTTGCGTGCTGACTAGAGGTGCATAGCCTCAAGCAATACAAGTGAATTGAGCAAGGCAGGACATGTCTAGAAGTGGCCAGAAGTATACTAATTGAATACATGCGGTCACATGACTGCCCGCTCCCAGAGAATCCTGACAGCGAACACTGTGTGAGTGGTGTGAAGATAGATTCATAAGCCTGCAGTCAGTGAGAACGCCAAACCTGGATAACCCATTTAAGGCCGGGGTCACAATTGCGAGTGTGATACGAGAAACTTGCACGAGTCTCTCGCCTCAATACCCGGCACTGCCGCCGACACTCGGGACAGGAGCATTCAGCTGCATAGAAATACATACAGCCGCAGGCTCCGGTCCCAAGTGCCGGCGGCAGTGCCGGGTATTGAGGAGAGAGACTTGCGAGAGTTTCTTGCTTCACACTCGCAAGTGTGACCCCGGCCTATAGCTGATATCTTCAGTACGTCAAGCAACGAGTTCAACTACCAAAACTAAATAAAATGGTTATTGGCATTATAGACTTAGGATACTTAATAAAATGATATGCATACACTAAATTACTCAAGATTCCCACCGATGGAAAAAATGATCGCTTCCTGTCTAGCACCCATGTCCCTCACAGATACACTCTCCACTCCCACAGGTACTCAGCTCACATGTCACCCTTGGAGACGTGGCAAAAAGGTTTATTTGCAAACGACGGGAGGAGAATGGCTGTCGCACAACAAAGCACAGTTCTGGCACCATACTGCTATCATCATTACATAAATAATCGTCCTAACCTCGGGTAACACTATGTTCTGCTGCCATACACTGAAAGGGTTAATCCACGTACAGCTGCAGGCCACGTATTGTACAGTCTCAGAGCAGCTGGGACAATGGATGTGAATTTGCCCTTATAAAAGCCTCCAGAGAGCCCAGCACTTCACTAACCCGAGCCTGGGCCCTGCACACATTACCATGGATACTTCAGCGCTATCCTCACATCCGCTTGTTGTCTCCCCTTTCAAGCTCCGCGAGCCTCATTTGGGCAAACACAGGGCGGCCAAGAGAAGATGTGAGGTAACAAAGCTGCTGCCACCTACCACAAACGTGCCTCACTGTACCAGGCTCCTGTGTCTGCAGCATGTCACACCAGCCATCAGACTACTATCTCCCTCATGGAAGAACCTGCTCCGCTGAGCCAGGTATACAGGTGTGGATCAGGTTTTACATTGCCAGGAGAATCCATGTTTCTCATGTCCCGCAGGTTTGGGAAATTAGCATAGTAAAAGTAGGCAATTAAATTTAGCAGCGTTACATGAGCAGTAAATATACAACCAAGGCTTTTATAACCTGGAAAGACAACTTTATGGCCTATTAACAAAGGGAAGGAACACCATAAAGCTTCTGTCCCCCCACAAAATACAAGAATAACGGCAATGGTACGACAGGCTATGTCCAGACAGAGGCTTTTTGAGGTATTAGGCCGGCGTCACACTAGCGTATTGCATCCGATGCGAGATCATCGGATGCGATATGCTAATGACACTCGGCTCCTGCTCGCAGCAGAGCAGGAGCCGCGTGTCATGCGTCTGCGCTCCGATTCTCTCGCACAGGGAGGACCGGAGCACAGCTGCGGAGGAGGCGGAGAAATGAATTTCTCCATCTCCTCCATTGCTGGGGTCCGCTTATAACGCACATAGCTCGGATGATATCCGAGTGGTTGTGCGCTGTCTCACTCGCACCCATAGGCTTATATGGGTGCGAGTGAGCCGAGAGTTTTCCTCGGTCCGAAACAATCGCAGCATGCTGCGATTGTCTCGGACTGAGAAAAACGGCCGACAAAAAGTCAGCTGCTGGGAGCGGCCCCATATGTTAACATTGGTCCAAGTGCAATGCGATTTTTTATCGCATTGCACTCGGCCGTTTTAAACGCCAGTGTGACGCCGGCCTTAAAGACAAATTTTTCAACCGGAACATACCCTAAGGCCACTTTCACATGTTCAGTATTTTACCTCAGTATTTGTAAGCCAAAACCAGGAGTGGGTGAAAAAAAAAAATGCAGAAGCGGTAACATGTTTCTATTAGGCCGGGTGCACACGGCCCAGAAGTAGCAGCGCATCTTTGCTGCATCCAAAGCGCTGCAGTCTAATGAACGCAGGGGAATCCGCATGTGATCACTGAACCGTGCAGATTCACTGTGTCTGAAAAATGCTATGGGTGAAATTGACATGCTGCGGTCTGGAGAGATGTGCCACATGTCCATCTCCACAGGTGATCCATGGGCGTCTGTGGACGCATAGTGCGCATGGGATTTCTTGAAATCCCATCCACTATTCTGTAACATCTGGACGTTGCGGGTTAGACGCTGCATAAGTACACAGCGTCCAACCCGCAGCTTTTACTGATCGTGGGCGCATACCCTAATACTTTTCACTCTCCAAATATTTAACGTATGAACGTGACCTGAAATAATGCAAAAAAATAAACAAAACAAAAAAAATACAAAGTTCATAATCATTTAGAAACAACAATACAAGCCGCATACAAGGTTTTCCTGGAAAAACAGTTGATTCCTTCTGCTCAGGCAATGTTCCCCAACTCTGAGGACTGGTTTTCCAGCAGGACAATGCGCCATGCCACACAGCTAGATCAATCAAGGTGTGGATGAAGGACCACCACATCAAATCCCTGTCATGGCCAGTCCAATCTCCAGACCTGAACCCCATTGAAAACCTCTGTAATGTAATCAAGAGGAAGATGGATAGTCACAAGCCATCAAACAAAGAAGAACTGCTTACATTTATGTACCAGGAGTGGCATAAGGTCACCCAAAAGCAGTGTGAAAGACTGGTGGAAAGCATGGCAAGACACACGAGAGCTGTGATAAAAAATCATGGTTATTCCACAAAATATTGATTTCTGAAATCTTTCTGAGTTAAAACATTAGTATTGTTGTTTCTAAAAGAGTATGAACATGTTTTGTTTTTGCATTATTTGAGGTCTGCAATCAATGCATTTTTTTGTTATTTTGACCATTTTTCATTATCAGGAAATAAATACAAAATTTATTGCTTGGAACTTCGGAGACATGTCAATAGTTTATAGAATAAAAACAATTTACTCAAAAATATACCAATAAAAAGAAAATTGAGAGAAACTGAACATTTTGCAGTGGTCTCTTAATTTTTGCCAGAGCTGTATATCCCCGATGGTGTTTTGTCGAGTTCTCAACGCAAAAAACATGAGCAGTTTAAAAAAAAACAAAAAAAAAAACACAGACACGAGTTTTGATTGGAGAGTTGTAGAGATTCTGCTCCAAAACAACTGAAAAAAAAATATGTGGGTATGACATCTTTCAGACATCAGTATACCATCAAGCTTTTCAAGCAGAAGATTCTTCAGGAACATGATGACAATGTTTTTCCTGAAGCGTCTTTTCTGTCTTTTTTGCAGCTGGAAGTTTTTTTTCCCATTGTGTACACAGTTTTGTAAGCATGAGCTGCCTGAAGAATAGTCAGGTCACGTCTTTTAATAGCTTTGTGTCTTAGGAAACGTGAAGTGGTTAAAAGAAGCTCAAAAGACTGAAAATACGCACAGCAAGTCGTTTTTATATAGCAGTGAATATTTTCATTATTACGCTTCTTTATTAACCCTTTTTCAGGCGGGTTACGGAGCGGATCTACTTGAAAATATGTTGTGTGCACATACCCTTACAAGCGAATCTGTTAGTGGGATCAATCCTCCTAAGCCATCTATATGGGCATGTAGGTCACAGAAGATTAAATAAAATGATACACTGATATCTATGATATGATGTTTTATTTCAGAGTAATCCACATTTCTCTAAACATATAAATGAGCTGTTAAGATCTATGGGCTGTACATAGCTCTCCCTGAGAATCTGCCTCCAGGGTTTAGGTTACATTAAAGGGGGCATTACCAATGTGAGACATGTAGATCAGACTGTCAGTCATTACATGTCTCACGCTGGTAGCACCACTTTTTATTTTAAATGGGCTCTGGAGGCAGATTCTCAGAGAGATTAGTGTCCGACCCATAGAGCTTAACAGCTCACTTACATATTAAGAAAATATGGATTTCTCGAGACTAAGACATCATATTGGAAATGTCAAGGTATCATTTTCTTCAACTTCCTATAACTTGCGTGTCCATACTGACCTAGGAGGGTTGATCCTACTGACCAATTCCATTTAAAGAGCTTTTAAAAGCAATTTTTTTTTTATTCCTTTTGCCTGTCAAATTTAAGGAAAATTCTCAGAAGAATCCACCTCATAGAAGCGACCTGAACTTCTGTGTTTTGCCACAAGTTTTCAAAGCCTGAGGCTAAAAAAAAAATAAAATAAAAAAATTAACATATGAAAATTACAGAGGATTATGGCTATCCTCCCATGTTGTGTTTTTTTCCTGCAGGCAAAACCTGTTCTCTTGGCAGTAAGGCTATGTTCACACATTGTATTTTTTCAGCTTTTGTTTTTATAAACATTTTCAGTTGCGTTCTACAGTACAGTACCATTGAAATGAAAGTCTTTCAAAAGATGTTGAAGGCAGTTGTCGGAGCAGATCCGCTCAAAACACAACTGTCTGAATATAGCCTTATGCTTCATGTACATGTACTAAAAAAATAATAGGATTTCAAATCTCAGGATCCCGGTACTTAAAAAAAAAAAAAAAAAGGGGGGGGGGGGAGCAAGAACAGTCAATGTCCACAACGGGAGACCAGCCTGGCACATGAGGATTTTCTGGGGAACCACAGTGCAAAGATCAACACATGTAAATGTACCCTTAGGCTATGTGCACACGCTGCAGATTTTTCAGCGGATCCGCAGCTGTTTTCCATTAGTTTACAGTACCATGTAAACCTATGGAAAACAAAATCCACAGTGCACATGCTGAGGAAAAAAAAACGCGTGGAAAAGCTGTGTTGTTTATTCCGCAGCATGTCAATTCTTTGTGCGGATTCCGCAGCAGTTTACACCTGCTCCTCAATAGGAATCTGCAGGTGTAAAACCGCAGGTGGAATCCGCACAAAAACTGCAAAAAAACGCGGTAATTCCACAATAAATCCGTAGTGCAGATTTACTGCGGATTTACCAAAACAAGTGCAGAAAAATCCGCACAACATTCCGCAACGTGTGCACATATCCTTAATCTCCAAAATCAGCAGATCTAGTCTTTGATGCGAAGTATGTGGTTTATGTATAGTAAGGCAAGACTGGGTTCAAACTGCACTTTTTAGAGAGGGTTTTTAACAAACCAAAAAATGCAGATATACAAATAATGACAGATAGCACAGTAAGGAAATAAGGAAATCCGATTTTCTTTTTACATTTAGGGCCTCCAGCAAAACACCAGTATAAGCAAAGATCATGTTCAAACCAGTATGGAAAGTTGAAAGCTCGAATCGGAGTGTTGCCACGGGTAAGTGACATTTTGCATCTCCATCATTATACAAAAAGGCACAATGTATATTAAAGCGCTCTATTTATGCGATATTAAAAGTATATAACATATTCCAAAGCAGAGGAATGAAGACTCCTCTGATCTATGCCGGTGGCTGCCCAGGGATGAGGCAAGTGTTTGGTGGCCTGTATTATGCTGACACTGTCAGGGCCACAATAGAAACCCCCTGCGGAGCGATTACCAAATCAGTCTTGTCCAAATGAACCACACTTATGACACACACTGCCTCTGAGGGATAGGTGATAAAGGGGTTGTCCAATGAAAAAGTCACGTTCATGTCTTTTTATTGGGTTGCAGCGCCATTCATTCTATAAAAAAAAAAAAAACAACACTACAGCCCAAATGGAAATCTGACAAACCCCACTGATTGGGACATACAAGATGCACCAGGTCTATATGCACGACGGACTGCACACTCACTGTAGTCTGTGGACCTCAGATCCATGTGAATATATAATATATATATATTACACACAGAGCTGACTAGTGCACAGAAACAGCGCATGAGGGCATGAAGCTGTACTGAGATTCTGTTCTGGCTGCAATCAGCAGACATAACTAGTTCAATAAATTCTAAGCTCAGACAAGCAGTGATCAACAGCACAATTAGGGTGCATGTCCACGGTCCGTAACGATGGCGCTTTGGACAGAGCGGAAAACCCGCTCTGCCCAAAGCTCCGTCCACTTCTGTACGTGCAGCGATTCCGGATGTGTTCACTGCACATATTCGGAAACTCCGCACGCCATACATAGGACCCTGTGATTTACCTTTCGGCGACTAAGTGTCGCCGCAAGGTAAACAGAGATGCTGAGTTCTAAAAAGATGCGCCACATGTCTGGAAACGCAGGGCCGCCGGGTGCGTGTTTGCACACATAATGGAGACGGGATTTCATAAAATCTCCTCCACTATGCTGTAACGTCTGGACGCCGCGGGTTGAACGCTGCGGCTGTACGCAGCGTTCAATCCGCAGCTAATCCGGCTGTCATCCGGCACGTGGACACATACCCTTAGATGTCAGTTTCTCTTGTACGAGTTCTGTGTTTTCCAAAGAGAACACTCGCACCTATCATAGTCTATGGGGTAGTTCACGTGACCAAGTGGTCCTCAAGAAGTATGGAGTCTTGTCCGATATTGATGGGAGCGTCTGCTCAAACCTGCCAATGCAAGTCTATGGATCAGTGGAAAAAAAAAAAAATTGTGGACAGCACTTTGATGCCATCCCTGTGCCATCTATTTTTTTCACACAGATTGATAGAAGCTTGAGAAACATCCATAAAAAAAAAACTCAATCAAACTCTGACAAGATACTGATCAAAACCACTGATGAAACTCAGAACTTTTTGTTTTGCATATGAGAAAAATCACTGATGTCTGAATGAGCCCTAAGGTCACAATCACGTGCTCAGTATTTTACATCAGTATTTGTAGCCAAAACCAGGAGTGGGTGATAAATGCAGAAGTGGTGACGAGTCTCTATTATACTTTGCCACTCCTCATTTTAGTTTACAAATACTGATATAAAATACTGACCAAATACTAAATGTGTGAAATGCAGCTTAAGAGAAAAATCAGCTGAATGTGCAGAAGAAGCCGGCTAACATGTAATTGAGGTTGTGCCAACTTTCCCCCCAATAGGTGATATTGGGGGAAGGAACGATCGGCCATAATGAAACTCAACATGTCCAATCTTCTGTCATCACAGGAGATACTGAAAGGGAATGTAGATTGTGAGCCCCAATGGGGACAGTGATGATGATGTGGAATAAATGTGTTACCACCAAAAGGAGTCTGGTAGCCACTTACTTTCCTCTTCCCACTGATAATACAGACACGCTGAGCGTGCGTGTATGAGGACGTCGGAAAGGAAGTTGGATGCCAGTTATTGAAATTTTGTGGCCATGGCTACATTACCAGTACTTTTGCTCTTTCGTACTTATGTTCCCACATTATCATTACTGGTTGTAAGACTCAGGTACCAGTAGAGGAGTTGTAGGCTCGGTCCACTTGGGAATAAGTACACCGCTGGCGACACCACACCGTGTATGGGACCTTCTTCAGAACACGGATAATCCAACTGCAACCAGAATGATCCTGAACCTGCGGGCGAGCGGCACGAATGCTACCAGGAGGCGATAATGGGAGGACAATGCGGGGAGAGTGAACATTACGGAGAGGGCGCTAATCTTAGCGGTTAGTGGAGGGTCATTAGCTGAGGACTGCTTACAAATGAGCAGGGGCATTAATCAGGAGCTACTTGGAGAGAAGGACATGCATTTCCTCTGTGGAAGTGACCGGCTGACATTCTGGATCACTTCTGTAGGGAGCACCAGCGAAATCCTGCAGGACGCGTTCTGTGGACATCCGGCACCAGCACACGTCAGAACCGGCACTTTCTGCCCCCAAGGTATCTACATATGGGAGGAATCACAATGACATTCCTATGGCATGAGCCTGCCGGATACTTCCCTCATACAACTTCCAAGGTGCCAGATCTTTGACAGGCCTTAAAGGGATAGAGGAACCACAAGTGGAAGCATGATCAGCATCTGCTATGCAGTTCAGTGCAATGTATTGTTCTCTGTGATCCCCCCCAATGCAAGAAAAACATTATAAATGTATGCCCCTCCATGATCCAGTTGTGAGAACCTACTCTATCCATTGCAGATGTAGCAGAGCTGTGTTTGTCACTTCCAGCGCTACATAGAGGCAGCTGTAAGGAGTAGCATCAAATGACAAACTCGGCTCTGCTCCGTATAACACGTCACACACACAATCCTCAGAGTGTGAACACCCCAGAGAGGGGCAATTAGAGAGATACACAAGGTAGCAATGACATATGCACGACAGCTGCGAGCAGATAACATGGCCAGCACTATGCTGCAGAGGGCTATGTGCTGCGAACAGGGGGCGCTCACCTCTCCGTTACACCGGGGGTCCTCCTAGTCCGGGGTCACCGCAGCCCCATGCCTCTGCTCCGCCGCCGCCGCCGCTGTCTGTGTGTTCTCAGGTCCCAGCTGCTTAGAGGAGTGGGAGGAGCCGGCCGTGACCCCGCCCCGGGGAGGGGCCAGAGTGGGGGAGCCTGGGATCCTTATTAACTCCTGCAGAGCAGATACAATCTGTCCCAGGAATCCTGATGCTTCGGGGTCAGGTTGCAAGTCTGGAGGTCTGTGCTGATACCAGCAGCAGGCAGGAAAGGGACAAAAATGCTAAATGAAACGTTGTAGCACAAAATAACCACAATGATTCCCCTGATCACATTTTTTCATGCTGTGACACATGGCAGAGAAGCCAATTTGCCTTTTTATTTTTTTCTGGACAGCTTATCAGAAAATCATGGACAGACAAGATGTTTTTTACAAACACATTGGAAAACCGTGGTAAACTCATATTCGACATCTCTGATTCGCTGACGTCACGCAATGCGACATATAAGTCCTAGAATAATGTCGTTTTATAAGGTTTACAAGTGTCACTTTTGATGACTGACCCCGGCCATGTTGGAGGATGACAAAACATTCATTTTCTGGTGAACTTAGCCTCAAAACTCATTTAAATGTCCGTCAGCTGATATCAAGGATATCAAATGATACCTTGATATCTGCGATCCAATGTTTTATTCCAGAGTAATCCACATTTCTCTTAACATATAAATGAGCTGTTAAGATCTATGGGCTGGACATAGATCTCGCCGAGAATCTGCCTCCAGAGATTATTTTACATAAAGGGGGCATTACCAATGTGAGACAGGTAGATCAGATTGTCAGTCATTGTCATTGTCAGTCAGTCAGTCATCAATTGTTACCATCCACCTCTCGTCTCTCCCCTTTTCCCCATAGTCTGTAAGCTTGCGAGCAGGGCCCTCATTTCTCCTGGTATCTGTTTTGAACTGTATTTCTGTTATGCTGTAATGTCTATTGTCTGTACAAGTCCCCTCTATAATTTGTAAAGCGTTGCGGAATATGTTGGCGCTATATCAATAAAAATTATTATTATTAAATTATTATTACATGTCTCACACTGGGTAACGCCACCTTTTATTTAAAAGATCAAATGGAGACGTCTGTTTTTGATTCGAGTCGCTGATCAAAGTCGCCAATGTGTCTACATCTGTGAAAAACTCGGGCCGCACACTGGTGGCACCCTACATCCTAGTGTTGTGTTCAGCTTTTACTGTTTGATAGGAGAAACTTGAGGAACCTTCATCGGTTTTTCACATACAGAAATGCTGAAAATCTTATAAAATCTTATAAAAAATACCAATGAAAATATGATCAGGCACACTGATGAAATTTTTCTTTTTTTCAGGTATTAGAAATATCTCTGATGTCTAAACACAGTCTAAGGCTACGTTTACACGGGCCGCTGAATTTATCAGACCAGTCATATCTGGAAATTGTAGATGTATCTAGCTCCATGTTCAATTTTGTGGGCCCGCCCGCATAGGAGAGGTGCAGGAACTGCTGCTATTTACATTACGCAATTCGGTTCAGGCTAATGTGTGCTGCAATTCTATTCACTCGTTCCACAGGTGAGATTTTAGCGCTTTCAAAAATGCTCAAAAAAGCAAAAGAAAACAAAAAATATCTTTGAGTTTGCATAGATGAATCAAACATAGATAATTTTGATGTAACTGGCACAACATCCAGCAGCGCAGCAAGAAAGAAAAGATGAAAAAATAACAGCAAATTAGTGGGGTTTGCGGCAATTTATATAGTACAACACCCTCTGTACTATTTAGATCTTTTATGTATCTTGTATCTATCCAAATACCAAAACCATCTTAAAAACTCCATGAGCTTGAAGCTTTCAGAAGTAATGTGTGAAGACTCAGCGGTCTGGTGACTCAGGACTATGGTCTCCTTCCCTGTCCCTACCCCTAGGGGGCGCCCTAGCTCGCCCTATGCCCCAGAATACTTCTGAAGGTAAAGACGCCAGTGCCGCCACCTTTGCCTTATTTCCTGAGTTTGCCCTCCATCTGTTCTTTTTCCCCACCCAGGGAAGAGGGGTGCTACTTTGCAATGCAGTACACCAACCCTACAAACAAGGCTACACAAACAAGAGGGTAACTGAAAATAACAGGCATACAAATATTCACTCACAAATAACAGAGGAATGCACTGGGGAGTGGAGGACGGGGAAATAACCCAAGAAAGAGGAGGGAAGGGAATTATCACACTCACAAACCAAGCAACAGTCACAGATAACTACGCCAAAACTCCTCATATGAACACCTCTCCTCCTAAGCCATGCAGCAAATGCTAGCTCTGACATGGTTTGAATCAAGACTCAGATTATAAAGGGAATTGGAGTGGCTAACTGAGTTCAGCTGAGAGCTCAGAGTTTCCAACATGACTGATTAACCCATGTTCTGCAAAAAAATAAATAAACACCATTAAAAAGGAGAAGTGCTTCTTCTTAGCACAGGAGTAGGACCATTAAGACACTGCAGTCTTCAGGCTCCTCTCTGTTATGGCAACCCCGTGATATTATGGACCTGGTTTCGAATCCCACCAAGGACAACATCTGCAAGGAGTTTGTATGTTCTCCCTCTGTTTGCGTGGGTTTCCTCTGAGTTCTCCAGTTTCCTCCCACATTCCAAAGACATACTGATAGGGAATCTAGATTGTGAGCCCCATTGGGGACAGCGATGATATGTGTGCAAACTGTGAAGCGCTGCGGAATATGTTAGTGCTATATAAAAATAAGGATTATTAAAGCTAGATTTGAACAAACTCCATCTTTGCTATGTGGGATGCTTCCTTGCCTAAATTGACTTGTGGTGCAAACTTAAAAATCTGCAGTATTTTATCTTCTGTTATGAGCATTTATCATGGATTTTCAAGGTAAAGTGGTGAAATCCACATTGAAATTTGCAGCAAATCCACATGTTACATGTGTGCATTTGGTGCATGTTACCAGCTTACCAGGGGACTTTGTAGCACAATTTACCAACAAATTTGTGGAGCATTTTTATGCTATGTTTACATTTTGCAGGGAGTTTTTGTGGCAATTTTTGAGCCAAGGCTTGATGTGGACCCATAAATTATAATGGACAGACTGATACTTATCCCCAGTTTTTAAACCACCCTGTGTTTGGTTTTTAAAAAATGGATGTCACAATTCCCATGGGAACTAAACTGTTGCTGTAAAGTCACCATTACACATTAAAGTCAAGTGATTTAGATAGGATAAGATGACCATCTAATGTGTATGGAAGTTCGATTCCCCACCTCTCCCTTGACAGATGATATTGGGGCGCAGGAGATTGAGCATTTTAAATTTCAGTGACAACTCTCATTGCTTTCCATGGAGACTAGCCGCCACCAGAAGTTTACTCTCCCCCTCTGAAACAGTGTGCATGTTTGCTCGACCGAGAGAGGTCAGTAGAGTTCAGCCAACA
Source organism: Ranitomeya imitator (assembly GCF_032444005.1). Lineage (NCBI taxonomy): Eukaryota > Metazoa > Chordata > Amphibia > Anura > Dendrobatidae > Ranitomeya > Ranitomeya imitator. Next base: position 59,416,344 of record NC_091288.1, read on the forward strand.
TATATCTAAGGCCAATTGCACACGTTCAATATTTACAGTCCAAGAATGGACCCCAATATTTGGACTGGTCTCAGATCTCCTAACCTGAACTCAAAAGCCTCAAATGAGCGTATAGAGACCCATTTTCAGTCTGAACATAGTAGACCAAACGCTGACCGTGAATGTAAACTACATGAAACTAGTCTAACGTGTATGGGCACCTTTAGACTACATACGTTATTTGTGTACCAGGTTGCAACTTCTCAGAATTTTGCAATAAGATTTTGTCACCAGCATAACATGCTGATACCTGGAAGCAAGATGCCAAATGACTATTTTACCATAATTATGATGAGGGATATGAATTTCTAATTTACAAACAGTAAATCACATTGGTGAAAAAAGAACCATTAATTTCACATTTCTGTTAATTATAAAGACATTAGGCATCAAAGACAATTGCCTCCAAATACTGGGAGCTATCATTTAATTCCGTAAAACCCAATTCAGTCTAAATACCCTAAAATAAGCACCACTCCCATCAATCACGCAGCATGACTAGATGCTCTTTATCTTTCATGGCTGAGGGCTGTGGAGTGACAACCCCTCTATGCACCAAAACTACAGCAGGACATACACCGTAGATGTCTGTGAGATGAACAATGTGGGATGGTCATTCAGCCACTAGCCATCTCGGCAATCTTTCTCATACACAGGAGCGCTGACTCGGCCAAGCATTCCTGTGTTCTCTACGAGAAAGTATCTGCAGAGATGTCTTCAGGAGCGCAAAAAGATTGTTAGTCTGAAATTGGACATTCCTGTTCAAAATCGTTTCCGATAATCAGTCGGCCAGCACCCCCATACACATTAGAGTGTTGGCCAAACCCGTCGATATTGCTGGGTTCAGTGGACATTAGTCTAATGTGTATGGGGCCTTAATCTATATATATAAAGCTGAGTGAATGTATGTGTGTTTGTATGTATCAAGACACACCCACTCCACATAGCCACACTCCACACGCAAAGCCCCGTCCACACGAAGCACGTTGTTAGCGCACACGGGCGGAGACACATTCACATGGAAAGCCGCCCTGCAAAACTCACCGGCTGCAACGTCCCAGCCGCTGCGAGCTACAATCAGGGCCGTCGCCTTCAGAGTATCAGTGTGTGGAAGGCACAGGCCACATCTAGCTCTGTCGTGTCTAGAATGGTTGCTCCTGTGAGGCATGACATCAAGGGAAAGGGAGGAGCCTCATGGATTACACCGCTGTGCTCATAACAGGAAGTTACTGTGCATGTGTGATGGGAAGAGAGGAGTGAGGTGAAAATGAGAGAAGTGAGGTAAAAATAAAATGAGTGAGTGGAAAATGAGAGGAATGAGGGGAAAATGAGAGGAGTGAGGGGAAAATAGAGGAATAAGGGGAACATGAGAGATGTGAGGTGAAAATGAAGAGAAATGAGTGGAAAATGAGAGGAGTGAGGGGACAATAGTAGAGTGATCGGAAAATGACAGGTGTGAGGTCAAAATCATAGGTGTGAGGGGGGAAATGAGAGTAGTGAGGGGGAAATGAGAGGAGTGAGGGGAAAATGACAGATGTGAGGGGGAAAATGAGAGGTATGATGGGAAAATGAGAGAAGTGATGTGCTGCTGCAGTATGAGGCTGTATATAGAGAAGAGTAAGGCGCTGCAGGTGGAGAATGTGTATAAGGCCACATTCACTCGTTCAGTATTTGGTCAGTATTTTACCTCAGTATTTAGAAGCCAAAACCACAAGTGGGAGAAAAATACAGAAGTGGTGACGTGTTTCTAATATTCTAATACAATCAATACTTGGGTAAGCATTTAGTTAATTTGTGTTGCAAATCTGTAGTGTTGAATATACACTGCTCAAAAAAATAAAGGGAACACTAAAATCCCACATCCTAGATATCACTGAATGAAATATTTCAGTTGCAAATCATTATTCATTACATAGTGGAATGTGTTGAGAACAATAAAACATAAAAATGATCAATGTAAATCAAAATGAATATCCCATGGAGGCCTGGATTTGGAGTGATACTCAAAATCAAAGTGGAAAATCAAACTACAGGCTGATCCAACTTCAGTGGAAATGCCTTAAGACAAGGAAATTATGTTCAGTTGTGTGTGTTGCCTCCATGCGCCTGTATGACCTCCTTACAACGCCTGGGCATGCTCCTGATGAGGCGGCGGATGGTCTCCTGAGGGATCTCCTCCCAGACCTGGACTAAAGCATCCACCAACTCCTGGACAGTCTGTGATGCAACGTGACGCTGGTGGATGGTGCGAGACATGATGTCCCAATGTGTTCAATCGGATTCAGGTCTGGGGAACGGGCGGGCCAGTCCATAGCTTCAATGCCTTCATCTTGCAGGAACTGCTGACACACTCCAGCCACATGAGATCTGGCATTGCCCTGCATTAGGAGGAACCCAGGGCCAACCGCACCATCATATGGTCTCACAAGGGGTCTGAGGATCTCATTTCAGTACCCAATGGCTGTCAGGCTACCTCTGGCCAGCACATGGAGGGCTGTGCGGCCCTGCAAAGAAATGCCACCCCACACCATTACTGACCCACTGCCAAACTGGTCATGTTGAAGGATGTTGCAGGCAGCAGATCGCTCTCCACAGCATCTCCAGACTCTGTCACGTGTGTCACATGTGCTCAGTGCGAACCTGCTTTCATCTCTGAAGAGCACAGGGCGCCAAAGGCGAATTTGCCAATCCTGGTGTTCTGTGGCAAATGCCAAGCGTCCTGCACGTCCTCCTCATGGAGTCGGTTTCTAACCGTTTGTGCAGACACATGCACATTTGTGGCCTGCTGGAGGTCATTTTGCAGGACTCTGGCAATGCTCCTCCTGTTCCTTCTTGCACAAAGGCTGAGGTAGCGGTCCTGTTGCTGGGTTGTTGCCCTCCTACGGCCCCCTCCACACCTCCTGGTGTACTGGCCTGTCTCCTGGTAGTGCCTCCAGCCTCTGGACACTACGCTGACAGACAAAGCAAACCTTCTTGCCACCGCTCGCATTGATGTGCCATCCTGGATGAGCTGCACTACCTGAGCCACTTGTGTGGGTTGTAGAGTCCATCTCATGCTACCACGAGTGTGAAAGCACAACCAGCATTCAAAAGTGACCAACACATTAGCCAGAAAGCATTGGTACTGACATGTGGTCTGTGGTCCCAACCTGCAGAACCACTCCTTAATTGAGAGTGTCTTCATTAATTGCCATTAATTTCCATCTGTTGTCTATTTCATTTGCACAACAGCATGTGAAATTAATTGTCAAATAGTGTTGCTTCTTAAGTGGACAGTTTGATTTCACAGAAGTTTGATTTACTTGGAGTTATATTCTGTTGTTTAAGTGTTCCCTTTATTTTTTGAGCAGTGTATGATGTGAAATGTTTTTATGTGCAATATAATCATTATAATTTGTTATAACTAACTACAGTTAGTTACTATGACCGAGCAAGGCCACGCTCTTCAGCTAGTTGTTTATATTGAGGGAAAGTTATTCTGAAACAAAGCCATTGAGATATGGCTCATTTAAACAGTAAAACCACAGTTCATATTGTGTAGCATGATAATCCCTTCTTTCTCATGGATATGTAAGACTGGAATTGAACTCAATGGTAACTGTATAAATCAGTATGATGTGAGGCCTCTCTCCCCATGACATGGATTGTAGGCAGCCACTACGAACGCAGCAAGCAGTTCAGTCACCATCACCGTCCCACCTTAAGCTCCATAGAAATCTATGGTACCTCTATGATAGATATATCTTTGTGTGTTTGCTTCCCAGTGGCAAGTTCATTATAAAATATTACATTTTAATTAACGGTTTTAAAACCATCATACTCAGTGAATCAGACATTGGATTATCTGCATTTCTACATGACAATCGTTATCTTATCCTTTCTTCCAGAAGCCATTAACATAGTTCTCTACTAAGTGAAGCCCAGTGCTGAGGATTATGACAAGTCTTCAAGGACTTGTGGACTGCACTCATCAGACCAGAGAGAGCAAAAGTTTCTCATCCAGAAGCCATGCTAGATAAGATAAGAGAAATAAGAAACAGATAATGTCTGCAGGAAGAAGGTGAGGAGCTAGGGATGTCTCCAGGAAGAAAGTGCTTCATACAGAAGGAGTGTAGAGTACAAGTCTTGTGTTTTCAATGTCCAATAAAATTCCGTTTACTCAACAAATGATCATAAAAAAGTTAACAAAAGCCTCATAATAATCAGCATTAATTGCAGCAATCACAGTGGAGTATACTGTGTCCCTTGGTTTGTGTATATAATTAGTTATCAGTTCTTGGCACTCCGCAGGTATATACAGAGTCACACCATTTAGTGTAGACCATAATCTGATAAACCAGTAGTATATACTGTACAGGTATTGTTGACTCAGTTCATCATGATGTCCAAGATGACAGTCTACTATATCCTAAAGGCCTACATAAACTGACAATTCCAACTGTAAAGAACAGAGCGGGTGAGCGCGCGGCCGCAAGTGTGCGATTTGCATACGTGGTCACGAGCCGACTACATGTGCGTGGCTTCGCTCAGTACAAGAGATTTGAATAAGGCAAGGCACGTCTATGGACCGGAAGTATGCAAATTGGATACTTGCGGTCACATGACCTTACCCGCTCCCGGCGTGGGCACCGGAGAATCGTGACAGCGTGTATGGTGAAGAGTCACAATTCAGCAGATACTGTACATATAGTCACTGCAGACTTGAGCCCCAAGCACGAATAACCTCTTTAAGATCCGTTTAGACACACCGACCAGTGGCACTACGGGACCACTCACAGTAAACTTTTACAGATCGGTGGTGATTTGAATGCCTGTTTACACAAGCAGACCAAAGCAAACGATGCGCACTTACACTGTACAGATCACTCAGAAGGCCTAGGTTGCCATAGCTCTTGGCAGTGCGAGTTCTGCACAAAATATCATTTCACCTTATGAATGAGCGTCTTGCTCATTCATTGGATGATCGGCAGCCTGTTTGAACACCAAGATAATTGTGAAACAAGCATTTTTAACAACACTCATTCATGATTTCTTGCAATGTAAATGCCCCTTTATTTTCATTTCCAAAGTGCAAAGGCCAGGGACTTGCTTCCCTAGCCATGGCTAGGTGTATAAAAGTATGGAATCACTCACCTAGACATCCACCCATGAACCCACTCATAAATACTGACATTCATTCATATACTCATCATTCCATGTTATCATTCATGCACATCGCAGACATTTATCCTTGTGCTCATTCATGTATCAAGTAGATATCCGTCATGTGATCATGTGCATTAATATCAGCTTACTCATGCACACAGAAATGCACCTTTGCACTTAGAAATGCACCTATGAATTCATGTACACAGAAATCCACCCAAAAATGTACTCAATCATGCAAACATCATACTATGTGTTCACTCTAAGGGTTCAAACTCATTTGCGAGAAAATCGGATTGCACCCTGACCAATGTTAATCTATGAATCCCTGCTCATCTGTGATTTTTTTTTCTCAGCTCAGATAGGGCTAAGAAAAAAAAATCGCAGCATGCTGTGATTGTTCTCGTATCTCGGACGAGACTCGCCAACTCAATGGGTATGATGAAAAAAAATGAACAGCACACGGAACATGCAAATGTGTCCGATTTTTACGCACCCATGTCCTTGAAAATATGACATTTCATCTGCTACGTAAAAACACAGCATGACCTGACAAAATAGAATAGACAGATATATATACACTGCTCAATAAAATAAAGGGAACACTAAAATATCACATCCTAGATATAACTGAATTAAATATTCGAAGTTGCAAACCTTTATTTATTACATAGTGGAATGCGTTGAGAAAAAAAAAACATAAATTGATCAATGTAAATCAAAATTAATATCCCATGGAAGTATGGATTTGGAATGATACTCAAAATCAAAGTGGAAAATCATATTACAGGTTGATCCAACTTCAGTGGAAATGCCTCAAGACTAGAGTTGAGCGAATAAGTTCAATTTCCCTCTTATTTGGCAAGCTACCGTATAAGCTGCAGAGGGAACCTGGATCGTGCCGGCTCATTAGCTGATCGGCGCCACAGCTGTATGTGTTGCGGCTGTTTCACAGTCACAGCACATGCAGCTGCTGAGCCTAACAGCTGATCAACCGGCGCGCTCCATGTATTCGGGATCCCTCTGCAGCTTATTCTGTAAGCACTATAACTTGCCGAATAAAAGGGAACCTGAACATATTCACTCAACTCTACTCAAGACAAGGAAATGATGCTCAGTAGTGTAAATGTTCATACTCCTAGAGGTGCAGTAGCATGAGTCTACAACCCACAGAAGTTGCTCAGGTAGTGCAGCTCACCCAGGATGGCACATCAATGCGATCTGTGGCAAGAAGGGTAGCTGTGTCTGTCAGCACAGTGTCAAGAGCATGGAGCAGATACCAGGAGACAGGCCAGTACACCGGGAGATGTGGAGGGGGCCGTAGGAGGACAGCAACCCAACAGCAGGACCACTACCTCCTCCTTTGTGCAAGAAGGAACAGGAGGAGCAGTGCCAGAGCAAGCAAAATGACCTCCAGCAGACCACTAACAATCATGTGTCTGTTCAAACTGTCAGAAACAGACTCCATTAGGGTGGTATGAGGGCCCGAAGTCCACAAATGGGTGTTGTGCTTACAGCCCAACACCGTACAGGGCGAATGGCATTTGTCAGAGAACACCAAGATTGGCAGATTTGACATTGGTACCCTGTGTTCTTCATGGACGAGAGCAGGTTCACACTGACCACATGTGACAGACGTGACAGAGTGTGGAGACGCCGTGGAAAGCGATCTGCTGCCTGCAACATCCTTCAGCATGACCGGTTTGGCAATGGGTTAGTAATGGTGTGGGGTGACATTTCTTTGGAGGGCCACACAGCCCTCCATGTGCTCGCCAGAGGTACCTTGACTGTCATTAGATACCTGGATAAGATCTTCAGTCCCATTGTGAGACCATATGCTGGTGCACTGGACCCTAGGTTCCTTCTGATGCATGGCAATGCTAGGCCTCATGTGGCTGGAGTGTGTCTGCAGTTCATGCACGATTAAGGCATTGATGCTGTGAAATGGCCTGCCTGTACCCCATACCTGAATCCAGTAAAGAACATCTGGGACACCATGTTTCATTTCATCTACTAACGCCACGTTGCACCACAGAATGTCCAGGATCCACTAAAGACATGACTTTATTATTTATCTATTAAAAAATGGCAATTACAGCATGAATGTCACAACCCTTTAGAGGGGGATAAATGGTGTAACAGACGTGTTTCCAGGGGCGGATTATCAGAGGGTCAATATGGGCGGTAGCCCAGGGCCCAGTGGTCTGGGGGGGCCCTGGGCTACCGCACAGATTGACCCTCTGATAATCATCTGTGAATGCCGGCGGCCGTCGCCGGCATTTATGTGCCCCCGCCGTACCTGGTGGGCAGAGAGAGGGGGCCCGCATCGGGCCCCTTCTCATCTGCTCACCGGGCCCCTTCCGGCGCTGCGGCGGTTTCCTATTGATGTGCGGGCGCGCGCCCGCACGTCAATAGTTAACAACAGCCGCCAGCCAATTGGAGGCTGGCGGCTGACGTCATTGTCAGTCGCCGGCGAGTGTGCTCTGTTGGAGGGAGCTCACCGCTGGAGCGCGGACAGGTGAGGAGACTTTGTTTGTTTTTTTTTGTTTTTTTTTATAACGGTGGACACACTGAGGGCAATGCTGGAGGACACTGGGGCAGATTGCTGGAGGACACTGGGGCAGATTGCTGGAGGACACTGGGGCAGATTGCTGGAGGACACTGGGGCAGATTGCTGGAGGACACTGGGGCAGATTGCTGGAGGACACTGGGGCAATGCTGGAGGACACTGGGGCAATGCTGGAGGACACTGGGGCAGATTGCTGGAGGACACTGGGGCAGATTGCTGGAGACACTGGGGCAATGCTGGAGACACTGGGGCAATGCTGGAGACACTGGGGGAAATGCAGGACATACTGGGGCAGATTGCTGGACACACTGGTGGTAATATTCTGGACACACTGTCTGGGGGCAATGCTGGACACACTGGGGCAGATTGCTGGACACACTGTCTGGGGGCAATGCTGGACACACTGGGGGCAATATGCTGGAGACACTGGGGCAGATTGCTGGACACTGGGGCAATATGCTGGACATACTGGGGCAGATTGCTGGACACACTGGGGGCAGGACTGGAGGCATGGGCAGAATGTAGACACGAGGCATGATTGGAGACACGGGGCAGAATGAAAGACATGGGGCAGGATTGGAACATGGGGCAGGATGGATACGATGGAGACATATGGGGCAGGATGTGGAGATCATATGGGGTAGAATGGATACTCATGAGGGCAGAATGCGAGAACATATGGCTGGAGCCAGGAATGAGACACACGGAGCCAGGCTGGGGAATATTATTACCATAGGGGCTAATTAAGGGATATTATTACTGCAGTGATGTATTTATTTTATTTTTTGAGTATACTGTTTTAAATGGGGGTCGGTCCTGTTACTGTGCAGAGTGACACTATATCGCCTTTTTTTCTTCATGTGGTGTAATGTAGAAGTTGTGAAAAATTAAGTAATGTGTTCTGCAAGCGGAGCTCGAGATAACTGTGTTATTTCCTGCAGAAACGAGTCCTGGCTGGAAGAAATGATGGCGGTCTGTGCTGGATGAAAGATGAAGGACTACACCTAGAGACGTCACTGGTGAGTCAGTGTTACCTATACACTGACACTATACACTGTATACTATATAGAGGTCCTGTGTATAATACCACCAGTGATCTCTGTATTACCTCTACACAGACACTGCATACTAAGTACAGATCTCCCATGAATACTGGCACTTATGGTGATAGTATTGTGTTGTTGTTTTTTACTGATCCGTATTGTAGTATTCAGTCACTATGAGGTGGTAATATGTGGTCTGGAAATGGTGTTGTGGTATTTGTCCCTTGTATGTGATATTTGGTCACCAAGTGGTGGTAATATGTGGTCTTGGTGTGGTGTTATTTGTTCCTTGTATGTGATATTATTCGATCACTGTGGTTGTAATTTGTGGTCTGGTCATGGTGCGGTGGAATTTGTTCCTTGTATGTGATATTATTGGTCAAAATATACCTAAATTGTATTGCAGATTCTAACAAATATTTAATAGGTTACAGTAGAGTAGGGCCCGGCCATTTTTCTGGAATAATCTGGTTCGGGTATAACATGACCCCCGTCACATGACCCCCGTCACATGACCCCCGTCACATGACCCCCATCACATGACCGGGGGGGGGGCCCACAGTGTCTGAACAGCCCGGGGCCCTGGCTACCCTTAATCCACCCCTGCGTGTTTCAGACAGTAAGGTCTCTAGCCATTGCAATGCAGCATGCTGCAATTTTGCTCTGAAATCGGTTGGGTGCGAGAAAAAAATTGGATGTCATACGTTCCATCAGAGTGATATCCAATTTTTACGTATACATTACAATTCTGTAATATAGGAAACTGTAAATGATGTTGTAGAAGATTAATAGTTGTGAGTAAAATACGTGTTGCACAACACGGACAGCACAGGGATGACAAGTGAGAAGAAATATTGATTATTTATCTTTTCTATGTGTTTTTGTTTTGTCATTGCTGTCATTGTTTAATTATTTAGATTAGTTTTATATCATGTGGCCTTTATCCAATTAGATTAATTCATTGTGGATTTAGAATTCATGGGAAATTTTTCTCATCGGCCCTTGAGGAAGAACGTGGATAGTGTTCGAAACGTGTCGCCATGTTTTTTGTTCCCCACATCATGCCATGAATTTTTAACTGTTTTTTAAAAAAATCATATTTTTATAATTATTGCCAGTAGCTGGAATTTTCTTCTTTTTGTTTGAAAAAATATAGTCCCACTTTTCTGGATGAAAATCGGCCAATTATTTACATGCATGTGTGAGCCTGAAGATCATGTGCTCATTTGCTGGTTTTTCAAATGCCTAACGCAATGTTTTATTTCGAAAGCAAAAAAGGGGAAATATGTCTGTCTCTCTATTGGGAAATAAGATGTTGTGCATTGCCACTATTGATGAATATTAGATTTTTATACTATGACAGTTGGACAGTGTATGTGTCCTAACCCAGTCCTGGTATGAAGTCCTTGTCACTAGCATTCACAGTGATTTTCACTGTTTGCAAAACTGGATTAAACTACAAAATCGTAGCTTCTCAATGACGTCAAGAAATTATTTAGATGACATTTCATGACATTGTGGAATGTTGTTCCAAAGATAGCTTCAGCTAATACACCTACCTCGGGGCATATGCATCAGCGATAAAAAAAAAATTACTTTAAGGGAACAGTAAGATTTAAAATTGGTCACAAACTGTACCTGCTATTAGCACATGTAAACATTCCTAAATCCCATCAATTTTTTTTTTAACTAAAAACTTTTTTTGCATTGCAGTGAAATAAAAAAAACAACTCGTCTATCACCATACACAAGAGTTTTCAAAAGGTCAATTTCTCTATGACTTTTCATTCATGATTGATCTGTAAGATCAGCAACTGTCTTGACATTTGGGTCAAACTGAACCTCACCGCTGTGCTGTGCTTTCACTTTACGGCCGGCAGTCACTGAGTGCGGGAAGCAGACGGCAAGGGACAGATACCGGAATGTAAGTATGTGCTGTTTGTTTGTTTTTTACGCTGGTAACCAGGGTAAACATCGGGTTACTAAGCGCGGTCCTGCGCTTAGTAACCCGATGTTTACCCTGGTTACCCGGGGACCTCGGCATCGTTGGTCGCTGGAGAGCTGTCTGTGTGACAGCTCCCCAGCGACCACACTACGATTTACCTACGATCACGGCCAGGTCGTATCGCTGGTCGTGATCGTAGGTAAATCGTTTAGTGTGACGGTACCCTAAGGCAACTATGGCCATGGCACATTGCAAAGATTGCTCTGTACCCCTGCTACATTGCAGTGTAATGCAGGTAAATGGGATCGCATTGTTACTTACAAGGTACAGAGGCCTTGACAAGCAAGTCACAGAAAATCCAACTAGTCTGACTTTTTGTGAGTTACTTGTCATGGTCATCGTACCCTGTGGGTCGCAATGTGACAATCATTCACCTCTTGTCCAGCCAAAATGCACTTCTGTTAACGTCAACTCTTTCTGAATGATAATACTTGGTGCCTCCACTACAGCATTAAATAGATATTCACAGCATTATACAGGTGTTCTCATTTTCCATGTTATAGGGGATAACTTATTGCTTGCTGGGGGTCCACCCAGCGATCCTGAGAACCGAGGCTCAAAATAACCGGTGGCCACAGCAGTTGGACTCCCACTATCGGAAAGTTAAACCCTATCTAGCGGAAAGGGAACAACTTTCAAATCAGATGTTATAGAGAAAAAAATGTGAAATCCATAGACATATGGGATTAATTATAACTGGGTAAGTGAAAAAGAGCTGACAATTCAACCTTCACTTAAGAATGGCATTCTGCCGCGAAGAAGTAATTACACCATGAGGTCTGCTGTGAACCAACCAGCAAGTCTAGGATTCATATACACAGAGGCGAAGAAGTACAGCGGCTTCCTCTGTTCAAAAGAATTATCTCAGACACTCTGAAGCCAGTGGTCAGTGATGTATTGGGGTATGTATCATTCCAATAATTATGGGAGATATATTTTCAGCGTCATCGCGAAGGAATGAACATAATGCATTCACTCACATCACTGTAAGACAGGCAGAACACCTCCAACTTAATATCAGACAGAGGGATGATGCTATCCATGCTATGTTTCACATCAATAGAAAGGTAAAATCGTGATAGAAAACATGACAACAATTTCTCCTGCATGGGATCTCCAGGAGTGAATATATTATGAAAGTTGGGGATCTCATAATCTAATCTTCTAAAGATCTAGCTCATCTGATGACCAGCCGCCCCGTATGAGCTCACCAAGGGAAGGTATGTGGATGTAACCTTGATGTAATAAAAATCAGAGTTTGGATTTTTGTCATTTGTCAATCCTGTGGATTCATCCGTTTTCCTAAAATTAATGCTTCCCTCCGCTAAGCTCTGAACCATATCCGTGTCACAGGTTTAGTACTTTTCTATCGTTATCCCTTTCATCCCATGTGATTGTATATACCGTATAGTCCTGTTCCCATTTTGCAACATATTTGCATATTTTTTATAAACACTGTCTACCTTTCTGGATTATATATATATATATATATATATATATATATATAGATAGATATATATAATTAAATAGCTCCGTTCCTCTTGCTCTCTAAACCACACCCCTGAATCCATACGCTACTTATAACGGATGTCCAATAAGCCTGAATATATGATTGATGGTGGAAGCTAGTTCTTTTTTCTCTTGTGGAGTTCGCAGTGACTGTACCGCGGTATATATATTTATATACAGTATATTCCATGCGTTGCAATCGGAGGTGTATATACCATATGCTCACTGTGCGTTCTCAATAACTGGCCTAATAATGGAAGCAGCCACGGCCTCGTCCATCAATCAATTGCGTAATTGTCCTGATGATTGGAGGCAGTGGAGTTGCGTCTCCTGGCATTTGAGTATACCCTTTTACTGAAGCCATTGAGGAGTGCATTACGTTGCAATTTAGTAGTGGCAAATAATAATCTTTTGTTGCGTGGTCTGTGTTGTTTAGTTTTAGCCTACAGATGAACAGCTAAGGATTTTTTTCTAACACTGTTTTACCTGAAATATTGGTGCATCACCAGCACTTAATTCAAGGGTGCCAAAAACTTTCACTTACGCAACTTTCTGCCAACACTAAACTTTACACTTTCAGCAAGTTCATATGTAAATCTAAAGAAATGATACTGTAATTTACAGCTACGTGTGATTTGTCACAGTGTTCCTGCTATAATGAAAACTCAAATCAAAGAGCTAGAAGCGTTGTCTGTGTACAATGACCTCATACTCCTTAGTGATTTTGTTCTGGTTGCTATTCACAAGTGGTAAAAATAGACAAAGCTGTCATCAGAATTTATTATATCATTTATCTGAGTTTATTCTTTGTCCAGACCAGCAGTCCAACCACCTGAAAGAAATAAATCTATTTTTGTTGTTGTTGCATTTATAGACATTGTGGGGCAGAAGTCTTTACCAATTATTATAAAATTGCTAATATTTCAATTATGGTACCTATTATATTGAAATATGTTACATGCTTCATTTCAGAAAAGGAAATATCTGACTGCACTAACCTGGTAACTGCAAAACTTTGAAAATACTATATCTGTTCATCCAGGATGCAGATAACAAGCTGTATCCTGTAACTAAACTTCTAAACACAGAATGCAATACATTATCAATGTATTTGACACAGAACGCAATGAATTTGAAATGAAAACCTGGGCGATTGAGCGTATGTTATTCTAAGATCAGTTCTCTGTTAAAATAAGAAAAACTCACAATGGTCACCGAAAAAACTTGAAACTCACAAAAGTAATTTTCAATTTAAGTTTACTGAAAATCAACTAACAAAAGTCAGACATTGCTTTTGAGTTGTGATTGATCAGAAGAAGAAAAAAATAATGAAAATGGCCTGGACAAAGATGATGGAACTCGTAGAAATTACAAAAAATAATTTGACCATAGGGACATATTTAACTAGGGTATGTCCTGTTATCATCACAAGGGACTACCAACTTGTAATAAATCAGTCTGCTTATTTGGAGGGTGAAAAGTAGTCACTGTGCTGTCTGGTATCATGGTGTGTATCACACTGAACATGGACCAAAGAAGGCTAAGGAAAACATACAGTATATACTCGAGAAGAAGCTGAGATTTTCAGCCCACTTTTTTGGGCTGAAAGTCCTCCTCTCGGCTTATACTCGAGTCATACCCAGGGGACGGCAGGGAGGGGGAGCGGGGGCTGTCTAATTATACTCACCTACTCCTGGCACGGTCCCTGGCTTCCCCGGCGCCGGCAGCTTCTTCCTGTACTGAGCGGTCACATGGTACCGCTCATTACAGTAATGAATATGCGGCTCCACCTCCCATAGAGGTGGAGCCGCATATTCATTACTGTAATGAGCAGTAACGGTGACCGCTCATTACAGGATGAAGCCACGGCGTCAGGGAAGCAGGGTCAGCACAGTGCCAGGAGCAGGTGAGTATAACGGGGAGGGGGAGCGCTGCCCGATATTCACCTGCTCCCCGTTCCGGGCGCCACTCTGTCTTCAGCAGTGACGCTCAGGTCAGAGGGCCCGGAGACGTGGTTAGTGCGTGCCCTCTGCCTGAATGTCAGTGCAGGAGATGCTGAAGATGGAGTGACACCGGAACAAGGAGCAGGTGACTATTGAAAGTGCCGGGATCTGAGCGACGGAGAGGTGAGTATGTGATTTTTTTTTTTTTATCGCAGCAACAGCAAATGGGGCAAGTGCCTGTATGGAGCATCTATGGGGCCATAACGTTTTTGCAGCACTATATGGGGCCATAACGTTTGTGCAGCACTATATGGGGCAAGTGTTTGTATGGAGCATCTATGGGGCCATAACGTTTGTGCAGCACTATATGGGGTCATAACGTTTGTGCAGCACTATATGGGGCCATAAAGTTTATGCAGCATTATATTGGGCAAATGTGTCTATGAAGCATCTTATGGGGCAATTATTAACCTTTATGCAGGATTATATGGGGCATATTTTAATATGGAGCATCTTATGGGGCCCATAATAAACTTTATGGAGCATTATATGGGGCTCCTGATTCAATATGGATATTCAAAAACACTTAACCTACTGATGTCTCAATTAATTTTACTTTTATTGGTATCTACAGTATTTTTACTTTTGACATTTACTGGTACCTGCTGCATTTCCCACCCTAGGCTTATACTCGAGTCATTAAGTTGTCCCAGTTTTTTGTGGCAAAATTAGGGGGGGTCGGCTTATACTCGAGTATATACGGTAATTAGAAAGCAAATTATAGATAAA
The DNA here is from genome assembly GCF_032444005.1 of Ranitomeya imitator. Classification (NCBI taxonomy): domain Eukaryota; kingdom Metazoa; phylum Chordata; class Amphibia; order Anura; family Dendrobatidae; genus Ranitomeya; species Ranitomeya imitator. The sequence continues at coordinate 59,431,386 of NC_091288.1, forward strand.
CAGGTGAAGAGTAAAGACTATAAGGCCATCTCCAAACAGTTTGATGTTCCTGTTACTGCAGTTGCACATGCTATTCTGAAGTTTAAGGTGTACGAGACTGTAGTCAACCTCCCTGGACATGGCTGCAAGAGGAAATTCATGACAAATTGAAGAGACGGATAATGCGGATGGTGACCAAAGAGATCAAGAAAACTCCCAAAGAGATTAGAGGAGAACAGCAAGGGCACGGTACATCAGTGTCAGATCGCACCATCCGTCGACCATATCTTGTCTCCAACAAGGCCCAGAATACATGTCTTTGGATTGAGTGGAACTTGGAGAACATAAACTTCCGAGAGGAACTTTCCGTCATTTTCCCATAAATCAGTCAATTGTGGACAGGATCAGAGCATATGTATTAAGTCTGCTGCTTTCTCCCTACATCTTGAACACATATCATCTCTTCTAAGGCCCAGTTTACATAAGGCTTTGGGGGTCCTATACACTCTATGCACTAAAAATAACTGATATCTTCTCTGGGCTGTGTTAATCAAGATCTTTCTTGTCAATTCAAGGCTGTTCTCCCACTCCTCCATAGAAATGTTTCCTACATCTCTCTCCCACCTAGCTTTAATCTAGGCCTTGGGGTCTCCCAGAGTTTTTTTTTTTTACAAAAGAGAATTATATAGTAATGAATTCAATCCGGTAGTTGCTTTAGTACATACCACATAGTCTATTACCCCATTATGTGACATGATGAGGTCCGAGATATTTTCCTGAATTTTATTAGCAGGTCTTAATTGTAGATATTTCAAAAACTCAGAGTTGCTCAGATTGGAATAATTTCAAATGATCAAATGAACAGAAATGCACAGTATGACACCCACAAACCAAGATGGCCACCGCTGTTTTTCCCATGCTTGCCAGCTTTAGGGTTATTAAGAGCGGTCCAGGGCACATCTCAGGCACCCACAGTGCCCACTAGAGGCCTCGTCCCTTCTTCTCACCCACCCACTCATTAGTGTGTATTTTATTTGTATAATGAGTGGATTGCACTCAGGATAGTAAACAGGATTGTAAGAGCTTCACTCAAGCACATCTGATCAGCTCCAGAGCATCACCATGTCTCCATATAGAGCATTTCCTATACGTCACTGACAGATCTGTAAGTTTGGACATGTCATGGAGCAGAGGTCTCCAGCCTTTTGTCATTGTTGAGCCACTTTCAAATTAGCACGAATGTATAGTAAAGCTATGCTTTTTCTTGCCTTTTTTTTGTGCACAACCAAATTTGGAGTTGCCAACAGCTGAACAGCCAGATGAAGAAGTCTAAGAGCCGCATGCAGCTCCCAAATACTGGTTGGGGAACACTATCATGTAGACATGTCAGAAGTTTTCCATATATGGCGGTTTTGCTGAATGAAGGGGCTCAAAAGCTTGGCTAATTATTCTTTCCGTTCATCTTCTGTTCACATTTTCCTTCTATCCTCCAAGGATTAGTTAAAAACCACTGATAGACAATTAGGATCTATAGTAATGTTGTATTTGGCACAATTTTGAATCCATTGTATATGGCTCAATCATTCGGCACTGTAGTTGTGAACTTATTGCACATATTTGTTTGAACTATGACAAGTTTAGTGATTTTTCTTAGCTTACTATTATGAGAAATTGGCTGCATTGTATGCGTCTGATTAACCGATCGACAAAACTGAAAACCTTGTAATCGAACTAAAGCAGGCTAGCCAGGGTGCAAGGTCAGAAGGAGAATTTGTGCTCACTTTTCTCCTCCTCATTCAGTAATAGACTCCAGGGTTCTGTCCAGGTTGCAGTTCCCCTTCTGGCTGCTGTGTCTGGTAGTCAAAACCAAAGATCATAGTTCCGCGCTAGTAATACTGTACAACATACTGGGAAGGAAGCAGAAGATTAAGTTAGAAGTGCAACCAAAGGGCAAGATCAGAAGTCAGAGCACAAATAATAAAACCAGGGAAGGTATCTGCACGAACAATATCAATGAAAAAAGCAAGGTCAGAACAAAGAGTAAAGAAGCTGTATATCAGCTAAAGGTATGAGGCATAATGACACTCAGAACATTAGGGTAGGAGAACGTGGTGCTTAAAGCAGTTGTTCCCTTCACCTATTTTTATCCCACAGGTTCAGTGATGTATAATCTAACAAATTTAGCTTTTCTTAAGCTGAAGCAACAGCCTTCTTTCTCTACATATCTACAAATTGTGACATCAAAAAGGAAAAGTCTTGGCATGGTGGAAATCACAAAATTGCTAGATATGCAAGTGATGAAAAAATGGAAAAAAGTTTTAAAAACATCTCAACTTACTCAGTATCAAGTATGAGCGACACATGCAGAAATCCCCACACTTATACATCTTGGCTGCTATTGTCACGAAGGGAGTTAGAAGTGACACTCACCGATGCTATCTCCTGGGAAGACAGGACCCGGAGAGATCCACAGACTCCCAGGAATGCGGGGCAAGCGAGACTGGAGAGAGATTGCTTCAGGCCTGACAGGACCTGAGTCACCTGACTGCTGGAGGGCGTGGCCTAAGCTCCAGGGAGCTGAAGGAAAACTCCTAAAAAGGTTGTTTTTTCCTTGCAGATCTGACGCATTTTCAAATCTGCAGAATGTCAATTCTTTCAGCGTTTTTGCAACGTTTTTTACCTACTCTAAAGATTGGGGAAATAATATTTAAAAAATTGTTAATTTACGCTGCACTTTTCCTGTTAGGAGACATGCGACATCCGCTAGGGCCGCAGGGTACTTGGTCTGGGTCAAGCAGTTCTTCAGGGGGTTGTCACGGCAGCAGTGACCCGATCCGTGGCCCTGGGCATGCAATAAAAATGATGAGGGAAAGTTTGTAGAGGATTTAGCGTGATGCCATCTGTGGTGTTCGGCAATGAGTGGCTGATGCTGCCTAAGGAGACCGCTGGGGCCGATGGTGACACAGCTGGGATGGTTCTGCTCCCCACAGGTTGAGAGGGGCCCCAGGGCTACCAGTATAGTTTTGTAAGGGATCATGGACGTTGGGGTGCAGAACTGAGGGTGCGGGAAATGACTGGAGGACACAAGGACTGTAGTTTTCTTTACCTTTACTTGGTAGCTGAAGTTGCAGTCCGAGGCATGGGTAACAGGTGATGATGGGGGGTCTAGGCAGCCTGGAAGCAACTTAGGATCCACCTAGTCAGTTGGGTTCAGAGGCCTTCCTGCTGCGCTCTCTCTTAGGTGCTTGCTGCTTAAAGCTCTGCTCAAGTTCCTCTCTTGCGTGTTGCTTCTAACCTGTATGGCAGACAGCGTGAGCCTATCATGAGCACTTCCTTCTCACTGGCAGCCCCGGGGTCTTGGTCTGTTGCGGTGCCTCTGGATGTTCGGTGTGGCCAGGGAGCTTGCAGTCCCCTGCCCTCCAGATTCGGCTGTCGGGGCGTACAGCTCCCACACAGCCAAGGACTCTGGCGTCCTCTTTGTCAGCGCTATGTTCTGGGGTGAGCTTGGCTACTGCTCCACTCCCCAGGTTTTCCTCGTCTGCTTTCCTCTCACTCTCAGACTCGACCTACTAACTCCGCCTCCAGGCCAGAACTTATAGGGAAGCTCCTCTGAAACCGGGTGTTAGAGCTCCCCCTTCTGGTCTGGAGTAAAGCAAGGTGTTGGATGCTGGTGTTATCTGCTAAGGGGACCCCTCCTTGCTTCCAGGCATGACATCACCCCCTGTGAGAGAGGCAATACCACTGTGGCAACCGGACTCCTGGGGTGCCACAGACACATTTTTGGTACAGAAATGTCTGCAGCCAATACTTATCATGTGCATATACCTGTGAATAGCCAGCATTTGTGTATAATAGCCATGACCAGAGTTGAACTGTTAACCATTTACATGACACTTGTCAATTTCTGACAGCTGCATGTAAATTGTGCTGCAGCCAGATCTCGCAAGCATCGGCTCCCATCGTCCTTCCAGTGAAGTGATCACGTGACAATGATGGATTTCCATGGCAGCCAAGGGCCTACTGAAGGAAACCCCACAGCGGCTATCTTGGTACTCCTGCGAAGCCCAGATTTGATATGTGTGTGGTATGTGGTATTGCAGTATATAGTACAAGTGTTCCTAAGATTGCAAATTTAATTCACGATTGGAAATAAAAAATTATGCAAAAAATATAAAAATTGAAATCTCCCCCTTTTTATCCTATTAAAATTACAGGAAAAATAAACATATTTAGTTTAACCGCATCCATAAAAATTCATTGTATCAAAATATGAAACTAACTAACCTATTATGTACACAACAAAGAGAAAAAAATCACACTCCAGAAGTGCATTTTTGGTCACCTCACCTTCCTAAAAAAATGCATCTCCGCAATAACAAAAGAACTACTAGTTGCCACCAATAGTTTATACAGGCTTATTGGACACCCATTAAAGGTAGTGTATGGCTTCCGGGTGCGGTTTACAGTGCAAAGAGGAACAGAGCTATTAAATTTATATATTTATATATTTAATCCAGAAAGATAGGCAGTGTTTAGAAAAAATATGCAAGATGATACAAAATAAAACAATACAATATATACAATTACATATAATATAAAGGAATAATGAAAGAGAATCACTAAATTTGGTGACAGAAATGGCACGGAGCTTAGCGGAGGTAAGCACTCCAATTGGGAAAATAGACAGAACCATTGCAAACAATGTCTTCCAAGGACAGACCCAAACCCAAATACTGCTTTTTATTAGCTCAAAGTTAAGCCCACATACCTACCCTTTATGAGATCATGTGTGGGCGGTTTGTGGGATGTGTTGGGTTTGTTAGAATATTATAAGAACCCAACATATCTCAAAGCTTACGGTCTTTTGCCCAGCAGATATTCTGTTTAATCACCTGTCCATGGCAGGAGGTCTCTGCTTCAAAGGTTGTTTTAATTTGTTTCTCGCTCTCTAGCTATAATTAATCCCACTTCAAAAGGAGGTTGGAGTTTCAACTCTTCTCCAGTTATAGGTTGTTTTCCCTCTTCCCCATATATTCAATGTGAGGGAGGTGTATGACCCCTCCTTGGAGATGTATTATGTATTGTAATTTTCCTCTATAACATTTTGCTTCCATTTTTTCATTATTTGCATGTAATTAACATGTGTACTGATCCTGTGATTTCCAGAGTTCCATCGACTTTTCCTTCTTAGGCTATGTGCACACGTTGCGTTTTTTTCGCGTTTTTTCCCAATAAAAACGCTATAAAACTGCAAAAAAAACCCGCATACAATAAGCAACCCATCATTTACATAGTAACATAGTAACATAGTTAGTAAGGCCGAAAAAAGACATTTGTCCATCCAGTTCAGCCTATATTCCATCATAATAAATCCCCAGATCTACGTCCTTCATTTAGAATGAATTCCGCATGTTTTGTGCACATGATGCGTTTTTTTCTGCAAAAAAAAAACGCATCACGGTAAAAACAGCTTCATGTTCATTAATTTTGCATATTTTTTTTTGCGGATTTCCCACTACAAAATGCATTGGGAAATGTCCGGAAAAAAAACGCGGCAAAACCGCATGCAGATTTTTTGCGGATTTCTTGCAGAAAATGTCCGGTTTTTCTCAGGAATTTTCTGCGAGAAATCCTTAACGTGTGCACATAGCCTTAGTGTTGCAATTTCAATGTGGAGGAGAGTGCATGCAAAGTTGTATCTGCAACCTTTTCCGTTGAGCGTACACCTGTTGTGAGTGTACTCTTATGTCTCACTATGACTATAAATTCACAGAACAATAGTTTGGAACCTCGGTTTGCTGGTGGTGACGTTTTCCATTTATGCAAGTAAATTTGTATAATACAGCACTGTATTATACAAATACAAAGAAATGCATTAAATAACAGGTTTGGAAAGTACTGTATGTTCATTTTTATATATTGGAGAACCCTCTAGTTTGCAGGTTTTTCAGGGTGAAGACATGCAATTATACTGAACATAATTCTGCAGGATTAACAACTTGGTAAATTCTACAAAGCTTGACATTTTATGTTGAAACTTTCTGCCTTTTTGGCACAGGAAATGTGTCTGGGGTACTGCCAACATTCCAGGAGCCTTCTGAAATATTGTGTGCATTGCAAGATACGTCTTTTAGATTAACTTTTTTCATCCAATTATGTTTGTAGCTTTTTTTGGACATTTTTTGAAGCATCTCTAATCCCCCACAAGCTTATCTGTACTTCTGTAACATGCAGTGTTAGTCAGACATTTCCTGGAGATGATTATGTTTTAGCACTGGTTGATAAGGTACAAAAACAGAATTGGGAAAAGGAGAAGGAAAAGGGTGAGGTGTGGACCTTTCTTGGCACAGTTACAGTTTTACTCGTTAGCAGACACAGACAGAAGAGGGCCCCTGTGCAAGAACTGTATATGGGGCCTTCGCAGTCCAATAGCTCATTATAATGCACAAATTCACCTTCTTTGGAAGAGGAAATGGTCCCCCTATCCTGTTGGGCAGGTTTACAGATTGCACTAATTATACGGTTTTACTGTAGTTGCCAGGGCTAAAAAGCACGCCATACAAAAGACCTGTTAGTTTACCCTTACAGCAGTAGTCTGTGGCTTCGCAGCTGTCATAGTCTGTCAGAACATGCTGGGTAGTGAAGTCATGCAACATGTGAAGAGCCACAGATTTGGAGTAACCATAACGGGCAACGTTGGGGTGGCGCATTGCTGGAATGGTGGGCATCAGGGGCATAATGATCGCAGTCACAGAGGGTGTAACCGCTACTGGGCCCATGCGGGAGAGGGGCCCACTCATTCCAGCTATTTTATCAGCTAGATGTGTGTCCGAGGTTTCAGCTGAAGTGTAATGCAGTGCAGGGACTCTCCGGTTCACTGCGCTGCAATACATGTTGCTAGCCAATCAGAAGCTGGAAACTGACGGTGGCATGCCAGGAATTGGAGTTCAGCTGAAGTAGGCGCTGGGGTTGGCAGGCCCCCATGCCGCATGCGCCCTCCTCATGTATGGGCCTTAAAAAGGTCAACACAGAGGACAACCCACATTGAGGCAGCAGAGGAAGGTGAGAAGAATTTTTTTTTTATGTACAACAGGGAACATATATACCAGAAAGGGGCTCAGGATGCGGGACATATATACAAGGATGGGAGACAAATACCAGGATATGGTATATAAAATAAGAAGTAGGACATATAAAAATCAAGATTGAGATACATATATACCAGGATTAGGAGACATATATACCAAGATGAGTGACATATATACAATTAATACCTAATGAAATGGTGGTGCACATTTGTCTTTATATGATGTAGAAGTCCACAAGAGACTATACATCTGACCAACATGGAGGGGGTATCAGGTTCAAATTTTGCATCAGGACCCATCGGACTCTAGTTATGCTACTGGTGGGCCTAATGCCACAGCTTGAGTAATTCATAACGAGCTGTGGCATACGCCCTGTCAGAAACCTTACTCTAGTCCCTGAATAAAGATTTGTGAAGTGCACCTCTTAATGAATCAAGCGTCTCAGACTCATCAAGACTTGCATGAACAACGTGTCTTGATGCTTCGGGGACTATGTGCGTCAGATGACTAGTATGACATTGGTCCCTGATGACATCTCCATGCTCTGTTCACACAGACTGACAGGTTTCTTCCTATGCAAGTGCATAGGTCGAGACCAGCCAGTCAAAGGGACTGGGGCATGGAGAAGTCTTCAAAGACCTGTCTTCGACTAGTTAGCTGAGACACAACACGCACACAAGTTTTAATAAACAGACTCGCTAGAGTATGATGCGCCTATTTCATTATAAGGTGCACTTCACTTAATGAATTAAGCACTTACCGTATATACTTGAGTATAAGCCGACCCGAGTATAAGCCGACCCCCTTAATTTTGCAACAAAAAACTGGGAAAACTTATTGACTCGAGTATAAGCCTCGGGTGGAAAATGCAGCAGCTACCGGTAAATACCAAAAATAAAAATAGATACCAATAAGAGTAAAATTAATTGAGACATCAGTAGGTTAAGTGTTTTTGAATATCCATATTGAATCAGGAGCCCCATATAATGCTCCATGCTGTTCTTTATGGCCCCATAAGATGCTCCATATTAAAATATGCCCCATATAATGCTCCATGCAGTTTTTTATGGCCCCATATAATGCTCCATGCAGTTCTTTATGGCCCCATAGATGCCCCATATAATGCTCCATACAGTTCATTATTTCCCCATAGATGCTCCATATAAAACTGTGCCACATATAATGCTCCATACCGTTCATTATTGCCCCATAGATGCTCCATATAAAACTGTGCCACATATAATGCTCCATACCGTTCATTATTGCCCCATAGATGCTCCATATAAAACTGTGCCACATATAATGCTCCATACTGTTCATTATTACCCCATAGATGCTCCATATAAAGCTGTGCCATATATAATGCTGCTGCTGCAATAAAAAAAAAGACATACTCCCCTCTCGTCGCTGCCTGCTGCTCCTCAGCGTCCCGTCTCTCTGCAGTGACTGTTCAGGGCAGAGGGCGGCGCGCACACTAATACGTCATCGCGCCTCTGACCTGAACAGTCACAGCAAGAGGACGGGAAGATGGAGCGGGGCCCGGCAGGTGGAACGCGGACAGGTAAATATGAAATACTCACCTGCTCCGGCGCGGTCCCTGGCTCCTTCTCCCGGACAGATGGTCTCCGGGCACTGCAGCTTCTTCCTCTGTTCAGCGGTCACTGGTACCGCTCATTACAGGAATGAATATTCGGCTCCACCCACATGGGAGTGGAGTCCATATTCATTACTTTAATGAGCAGTACCACGTGACCGCTGAACAGAGGAAGAGCTGCGGCACCCGAAGACCATTGGACAGGCAGGGGACAGTGCCAGGAGTGCCAGGAGCAGGTGAGTATGCAACAGTCCTCTCTCCCCCTCATCCGCCGACCCTGCCGCTGACCATGACTCGAGTATAAGCCAAGAGGGGCACTTTCAGCCCAAAAATTTGGGCTGAAAATCTCGGCTTATACGCGAGTATATACGGTATCTTAATTGGTGCTACTGGAGCACAGTCAGTGGCTGGAGTAGATTTCTGGAGTAAGTTATGCCAATCCGCATTCTGACCATGTGCTGCCCATTTTTGTGTAGCTGGCCAGGAGTGGCGGGCAGAAACCAAAATTCGCAATATTTTTCAGCAGCTTCCCAACTGTGTAAAAATATTGCAACTTGTTATGGTGTTTTACACGCATACACACCTTAATGCATTGGACGAACAGTCTCTGGCCAGTTTTTCAAAGTATGCTTTCTCTGAAAATGTTTCAGAGTAAAACACGTCTGCAGTAAGGCAGGCAGTGTCTGATTCATGCTGCCCTGTTATGGCTGGCAATCAGGCAACACAGCGTGCAGTAATCAGCGCACATACAGAGATCTGGCAATAACCAAAAACAATAGGACGAGCTCTGAGACGTGGAATCTCTGTAGACTGCAGTACCTGATCTATCCTCACACAACTATAAGCAGCAGTGGATTGCGCCTAACAACTACCTATGCAACTCGGCACTGCCTGAGGAGCTGACTAGCCTGAAGATAGAAATACAAGCCTGACTTACCTCAGAGAAATACCCCAAAGGAATAGGCAGCCCCCCACATATAATGACTGTTAGCAAGATGAAAAGACAAACGTAGGAATGAAATAGATTCAGCAAAGTGAGGCCCGATATTCTAGACAGAGCGAGGATAGCAAAGAGAACTATGCAGTCTACAAAAAACCCTAAAACGAAAACCACGCAAAGGGGCAAAAAGACCCACCGTGCCGAACTAACAGCACGGCGGTGCACCCCTCTGCTTCTCAGAGCTTCCAGCAAAAGACAATAGCAAGCTGGACAGAAAAAAACAGAAAACAAACTAGAAGCACTTATCTAGCAGAGCAGCAGGCCCAAGGAAAGATGCAGTAGCTCAGATCCAACACTGGAACATTGACAAGGAGCAAGGAAGACAGACTCAGGTGGAGCTAAATAGCAAGGCAGCCAACGAGCTCACCAAAACACCTGAGGGAGGAAGCCCAGAGACTGCAATACCACTTGTGACCACAGAAGTGAACTCAGCCACAGAATTCACAACAGTACCCCCCCCTTGAGGAGGGGTCACCGAACCCTCACCAGAACCCCCAGGCCGACCAGGATGAGCCACATGAAAGGCACGAACAAGATCTGGGGCATGGACATCAGAGGCAAAAACCCAGGAATTATCTTCCTGAGCATAACCCTTCCATTTGACCAGATACTGGAGTTTCCGTCTAGAGACACGAGAATCCAAAATCTTCTCCACAATATACTCCAATTCCCCCTCCACCAAAACAGGGGCAGGAGGCTCCACAGATGGAACCATAGGTGCCACGTATCTCCTCAACAACGACCTATGGAATACATTATGTATGGAAAAGGAGTCTGGGAGGGTCAGACGAAAAGACACCGGATTGAGAATCTCAGAAATCCTATACGGACCAATAAAACGAGGTTTAAATTTAGGAGAGGAAACCTTCATAGGAATATGACGAAAAGATAACCAAACCAAATCCCCAACACGAAGTCGGGGTCCCACACGGCGTCTGCGATTAGCGAAAAGCTGAGCCTTCTCCTGGGACAAGGTCAAATTGTCCACTACCTGAGTCCAGATCTGCTGCAACCTGTCCACCACAGAATCCACACCAGGACAGTCCGAAGACTCAACCTGTCCTGAAGAGAAACGAGGATGGAACCCAGAATTGCAGAAAAATGGAGAGACCAAGGTAGCCGAGCTGGCCCGATTATTAAGGGCGAACTCAGCCAACGGCAAAAATGACACCCAATCATCCTGGTCAGCGGAAACAAAACATCTCAGATATGTTTCCAAGGTCTGATTGGTTCGTTCGGTCTGGCCATTAGTCTGAGGATGGAAGGCCGAGGAGAAAGATAGGTCAATGCCCATCCTACCACAAAAGGCTCGCCAGAACCTCGAGACAAACTGGGAACCTCTGTCAGAAACAATATTCTCAGGAATGCCATGTAAACGAACCACATGCTGGAAGAACAAAGGCACCAAATCAGAGGAGGAAGGCAATTTAACCAAGGGCACCAGATGGACCATTTTAGAAAAGCGATCACAGACCACCCAAATAACCGACATTTTTTGAGAAACGGGAAGGTCAGAAATGAAATCCATCGAAATATGTGTCCAAGGCCTCTTCGGGACCGGCAAGGGCAAAAGCAACCCACTGGCACGTGAACAGCAGGGCTTAGCCCTAGCACAAATTCCACAGGACTGCACAAAAGCACGCACATCCCGTGACAGAGATGGCCACCAGAAGGATCTAGCAACCAACTCCCTGGTACCAAAGATTCCTGGATGACCGGCCAGCACCGAACAATGAAGTTCAGAGATAACTTTACTAGTCCACCTATCAGGGACGAACAGTTTCTCGGCCGGACAACGATCAGGTTTATTAGCCTGAAATTTCTGCAACACTCTCCGCAAATCAGGGGAGATGGCAGACACAATGACTCCTTCCTTGAGGATACTCGCCGGCTCAGATAACCCCGGAGAGTCGGGCACAAAACTCCTAGACAGAGCATCCGCCTTCACATTTTTAGAGCCCGGAAGGTATGAAATCACAAAATCAAAACGAGTAAAAAATAACGACCAACGGGCCTGTCTAGGATTCAAGCGCTTGGCAGACTCGAGATAAGTCAAGTTCTTATGATCAGTCAATACCACCACGCGATGCTTAGCACCCTCAAGCCAATGACGCCACTCCTCGAATGCCCACTTCATGGCCAGCAACTCTCGGTTGCCCACATCATAATTACGCTCAGCAGCAGAAAATTTCCTGGAAAAGAAAGCACATGGTTTGAACACTGAGCAACCAGAACCTCTCTGTGACAAAACCGCCCCTGCACCAATCTCAGAAGCATCAACCTCGACCTGGAACGGAAGAGAAACATCAGGTTGACACAACACAGGGGCACAGCAAAAACGATGCTTCAACTCCTGAAAAGCTTCCACGGCAGCAGAAGACCAATTAACCAAATCAGCACCCTTCTTGGTCAAATCGGTCAATGGTCTGGCAATGCTAGAAAAATTACAGATGAAGCGACGATAAAAATTAGCAAAGCCCAGGAATTTCTGCAGACTTTTTAGAGATGTCGGCTGAGTCCAATCCTGGATGGCCTGAACCTTAACCGGATCCATCTCGATAGTAGAAGGGGAAAAGATGAACCCCAAAAATGAAACTTTCTGCACACCGAAGAGACACTTTGATCCCTTCACAAACAAGGAATTAGCACGCAGTACCTGGAAAACCATTCTGACTTGCTTCACATGAGACTCCCAATCATCTGAGAAGATCAAAATGTCATCCAAGTAAACAATCAAGAATTTATCCAGATACTCACGGAAAATGTCATGCATAAAAGACTGAAAAACAGATGGAGCATTGGCAAGTCCGAACGGCATCACCAGATACTCAAAATGACCCTCGGGCGTATTAAATGCCGTTTTCCATTCATCTCCCTGCCTGATTCTCACCAGATTATACGCACCACGAAGATCAATCTTAGTAAACCAACTAGCCCCCTTAATCCGAGCAAACAAATCAGAAATCAATGGCAAGGGATACTGAAACTTAACAGTGATCTTATTAAGAAGGCGGTAATCAATACACGGTCTTAGCGAACCATCCTTCTTGGCTACAAAAAAGAACCCTGCTCCCAATGGTGACGACGATGGGCGAATATGTCCCTTCTCCAGGGACTCCTTCACATAACTGCGCATAGCGGTGTGTTCAGGTACGGACAAATTAAATAAACGACCCTTAGGGAATTTACTACCAGGAATCAAATCGATAGCACAATCACAATTCCTATGCGGAGGTAGGGCATCAGACTTGGACTCTTCAAATACATCCTGAAAGTCCGACAAGAACTCTGGGATGTCAGAAGGAATGGATGACGAAATAGACAAAAATGGAACATCACCATGTACTCCCTGACAACCCCAGCTGGTTACCGACATAGAGTTCCAATCCAATACTGGATTATGGGTTTGTAGCCATGGCAACCCCAACACGACCACATCATGCAAATTATGCAGTACCAGAAAGCGAATAACTTCCTGATGTGCAGGAGCCATGCACATGGTCAGCTGGGCCCAGTACTGAGGCTTATTCTTGGCCAAAGGCGTAGCATCAATTCCTCTCAACGGAATAGGACACCGCAAAGGCTCCAAGAAAAAACCACAACGTTTAGCATAATCCAAATCCATCAGATTCAGAGCAGCGCCTGAATCCACAAACGCCATGACAGAATACGATGACAAAGAGCACATTAAGGTAATGGACAAAAGGAATTTGGACTGTACAGTACCAATAACGGCAGAGCTATCGAACCGCCTAGTGCGTTTAGGACAATTAGAAATAGCATGAGTAGAATCACCACAATAGAAACACAGTCTGTTCAGACGTCTGTGTTCTTGCCGTTCTACTTTAGTCATAGTCCTGTCGCACTGCATAGGCTCAGGTTTACTCTCAGGCAGTACCGCCAGATGGTGCACAGATTTACGCTCGCGCAAGCGACGACCGATCTGAATGGCCAAGGACATAGACTCATTCAAACCAGCAGGCATAGGAAATCCCACCATTACATCCTTAAGAGCTTCAGAGAGACCCTTTCTGAACAAAGCCGCTAGTGCAGATTCATTCCACAGAGTGAGTACTGACCATTTCCTAAATTTCTGACAATATACTTCTACATCATCCTGACCCTGGCATAAAGCCAGCAGATTTTTCTCAGCCTGATCCACTGAATTAGGCTCATCGTAAAGCAATCCCAGCGCCTGGAAAAATGCATCAACATTACTCAATGCAGAATCTCCTGGTGCAAGAGAAAACGCCCAGTCCTGTGGGTCGCCGCGCAAAAAAGAAATAATAATCAAAACCTGTTGAATAGGATTACCAGAAGAATGAGGTTTCAAGGCCAAAAATAGCTTACAATTATTTCTGAAGCTCAGGAACTTAGTTCTGTCACCAAAAAACAAATCAGGAATCGGAATTCTTGGTTCTAGCATCGATTTCTGATCAATAGTATCTTGAATCTTTTGTACATTTACAACGAGATTATCCATTGAGGAGCACAGAGCCTGAATATCCATGTCCACAGCTGTGTCCTGAAGCACTCTAATGTCTAGGGGAAAAAAAAGACTGAAGACAGAGCTAAGAAAAAAAAATGATGTCAGGATTTCTTTTTTCCCTCTATTGGGAATCATTGGTTAGGCTCCTTGTACTGTTGAGGCTGGCAATCAGGCAACACAGCGTGCAGTAATCAGCGCACATACAGAGATCTGGCAATAACCAAAAACAATAGGACGAGCTCTGAGACGTGGAATCTCTGTAGACTGCAGTACCTGATCTATCCTCACACAACTATAAGCAGCAGTGGATTGCGCCTAACAACTACCTATGCAACTCGGCACTGCCTGAGGAGCTGACTAGCCTGAAGATAGAAATACAAGCCTGACTTACCTCAGAGAAATACCCCAAAGGAATAGGCAGCCCCCCACATATAATGACTGTTAGCAAGATGAAAAGACAAACGTAGGAATGAAATAGATTCAGCAAAGTGAGGCCCGATATTCTAGACAGAGCGAGGATAGCAAAGAGAACTATGCAGTCTACAAAAAACCCTAAAACGAAAACCACGCAAAGGGGCAAAAAGACCCACCGTGCCGAACTAACAGCACGGCGGTGCACCCCTCTGCTTCTCAGAGCTTCCAGCAAAAGACAATAGCAAGCTGGACAGAAAAAAACAGAAAACAAACTAGAAGCACTTATCTAGCAGAGCAGCAGGCCCAAGGAAAGATGCAGTAGCTCAGATCCAACACTGGAACATTGACAAGGAGCAAGGAAGACAGACTCAGGTGGAGCTAAATAGCAAGGCAGCCAACGAGCTCACCAAAACACCTGAGGGAGGAAGCCCAGAGACTGCAATACCACTTGTGACCACAGAAGTGAACTCAGCCACAGAATTCACAACACTGCCCATGATTCGGGCGGCATGAATCAGATGACAGGCTCCCTTTAAAATATTGGAGCATTTGGTGTTGGAAAGCAGTGGTGGTCCTAAATCATTTACACCAATGTTCACCAATGTGATGTTCTTACCGATTTACGCTACACATCACAACTTTTTATTTTTTGCCTTTAATTAGATTCTGCAAAGATATTGAAAAAAAGCAATGATGTAAGTTTTTGCACTCTGTTATATTTTTTTTTTTTATGTTTTATCATTTTTACCTAATTCAGTAAATGATGTCAGGGATACTACTTGCCTCGTAACTTAAAAAACACAGGAGGCCCTGTTATACCCATTGTGTCCACCTAGTTGTAGAAACTTTATACACCTTCAATGAGATGGATTGTGTTACGTATTTGGCTCCAAGTTCTTTTACACAATTCAAGACATCATTTCATTTTTTCCGATGACAAGTGAGGTTTGCCGCTGCTATTGTAAGGAAGCATAGATGAGACACACAAACAATAGCCAAGACAACAACACTACTCCGCTACAGGCATGGGATTCTAGGCTGAGCGGACGCCTCTGAAGTGAGGTCATCTAACATGTGAGATATTTTCCCTTGGGAAAACACACTATTATGAGCACATTGTCACAGCTAGCGTTAGGATAAGCCAATGTGAACAGCTAAGTGGAAAATCTCAGAGATGACAATATTTGCATATAGGTCAATTTACAGTTTTATTGAAAATGGGAACAAAGAAACCACAAAATCCAAATATTCCTGCAGGAGACTGCATGTAGCTGAATTTGCTTTGCTAAAAAGTCTTTTACCTGGATCAGCGTTTCCAGTTGAATAGGAATGAATTACCTACAATCTGCTGCTTCGGTTCTTCTACTTGATTTGCATTTTACCAAGCTTGCAAGATGGTTTAGCTAAAGATAAAAGATGGTGTCAATGTTATAAAATGGGAAAATACTAAAAAGTGGATATGAGGAAACTGATATTTTTCTTTTTGACGCCCGATAATGTTGTGCAATGGGAGAAATACTACAGTAGGTAAGGGGAGGCTTATTTTATTATTTTTAAACCTACTGTGTCACTATTTATTTGCGAGAATCAATGTTAACTTATAGTTCACAACATTCGCTTTCATACTAAAACTTTAAGATTTTTGCCAATATCAGTCACATTTACAATAGTTGTTAGCCTGTGGACAAAATGCTGAAAGCAAATCAGACAACATGCGATACCTCTACATAGTGACCTTTTATCGGTAGATATCATAGTAACATAGTAACATAGTTAGTAAGGCCGAAAAAAGACATTTGTCCATCCAGTTCAGCCTATATTCCATCATAATAAATCCCCAAAAAGTTTCAAAGTAAAAATATACTGGCAGCTGTGGGATTTGAACCCACGCCTCCAAAGAGACTGGAGCCTAAATCCAGCGCCTTAGACCACTCAGCCATGCTACCTTTTTAATAATAATCTTTATATAGCGCTAACATATTCCGCAGCGCTTTACAGTTTGCACACATTATCATCGCTGTCCCCAATGGGGCTCACAGTCTAAATTCCCTATCAGTATGTCTTTGGAATGTGGGAGGAAACCGGAGAACCAGGAGGAAACCCACGCAAACACGGGGAGAACATACAAACTCCTTGCAGATGTTGTCCAAAGTGGGATTAGAACCCAGGACCCCAGCGCTGCAAGGCTGCAGTGCTATCCACTGAGCCACCGTGCTGCCCATAATATCAGTTAGTGATTATAGTACAGTTCAATTCAATGACTTACAGACAATATTTTCTCTGGTTGGAGTCATTCACTTTTTCCTTTTTTTCCCCATCTGGCCCAGACCGTTATGAACTCTTCTTCCAGCCATAACTTATGTTGGCAGAGTTTCCAACACAGGCACATTTGATTTCTCACATCTACAGCCATCTCCCCATCTGTTACTAACTTACACAAACTCCACATTCTGATATCACATAACTGCTTTCCTTCAAAAATAATGTTATCATTACAATAATTACGCCTCTCTCCAGAATGGTATCACATAGATGTCATCCAAAAAAACAATACTAGGTAGCTAGAGCCTCCCAAAATAATAATACCAAACAGTGCCCCATATTGTGCCACAAATCATAATCACAGTACAAATGGAGACTATATTTTACACAGTAATAGATTTTTTCCAGTGCCCCCATACAGTAATAATGTCTGATTTTTGAAGCCCTTAAAAAGTAATAATGCCCTCTTTGTGCCTCCTAGACAGTAATAATGACCCCTATAAAGTAGTAATTCTCCATCTGCACCATAGAAAGTAAATCTGCCTTTAGACAATAATAAGCCATGAGCCCCTTTAAAGATTACAATGACACAATAAAATGTGATAATGCCCCGGGTGACCCCTTAAAATGTCATATTGCCCCTAAATTCCCCCTAAAGGAGTAATATTTTTCGGTAACATCTCTTTTTGACTTTAAACAAAAATATTGCTATATTAAAATTTATAATGACCCTAATTGTCCCCAAAATGTAATAATGCTCCCTGAGTGCCCTTTAATAATAATTATGCCCCAAGTGTAACGTAGAAAGTAACAGTGCCCTTTTATGCTTCTTTTTAGCAACTATCTGCCTAAGCTTTGATTTGTTGTTTTGCTTGATTTTTCTTAAAAATGAAAACCTGATGAATTTCTTTTTAGTACGGCGTTTGTCATTTCTGTCATAGCTTCTGTTAAATTAGAATCCATGACACTGGTGAAAAGCCTAAGTGTATGATATGATATGATATATGTTTCTTTAAGGCACATTTAAAGATCACTGTGAAAAAATACTTATGATCTATTATGCAATAAAAAGTCAATCAAATCGCATTACTGTTTAGTGTGTTCTTCTTTAGGAAAAAAGTTTTGCCTTTTAAGGCTACTTTCACACTAGCGTCGGCATCGGCCCGTCGCAGTGCGTCGGGCCGACATACCGACGCATCCTGTCACAATGCAGCACAACGGGGGCAGCGGATGCATTATTACAAAGTATCCGCTGCCCCATTGTGACTTGCGGGGAGGAGGGGGCGGAGTTCGGGCCGTCCATGCGCGGTCGGAAATGGCGGACACAACGCACCAAAAAACGTTACAAGCAACGTTTTTTGGTGCCGACAGTCCGACGCAACACGACACAACCGTCGCACGACGGTTGCGACGTGTGACAATGCGTCGCTAATACAAGCCTATGGAGAAAAAACACATCCTGCAGACAACTTTGCAGGATGCGTTTTCTGCAAAACTACGCATTGCGACGTGCGTCGTACGACGCTAGTGTGAAAGTAGCCTAAGTCGGCTAACTGCTTGTTTTTGCTGTACGTCTTGTGCAGCTGTAAGTAGATGACTAAATGCAACAGCGGAGGCACCAGGTGGGAACTACAATTTATTTCTTGTATTAACAATATGAACTAGAAACAGGATACTGAAAATGACAAATCACAAAAGCACAATATTTACAGAGTATTTGACAAGCAATTATATATGAGGGCAGCATGGTGGCTTAGTGGATAGCCTTGCAGCGCTAGAGTCCTGGGTTCAAATCTCACTAAGGACAACATCTACAAAGAGTTTGTATGTTCTCTCCGTGTTTGCGTGGGTTTCCTCCCACATTCCAAAGACATACTGATAGGGATCTTAGATTGTGAGCCCCATTGGGGACAGCGATGATAATGTCTGTAAAGCGCTGCGGAATATGCTAGCGCTATATAAAAATAAAGATTATTATTATTATATAGGTACATGAAATTGTTTACAACAGAAAACTCCAGTATCAGCTCCGAGTCTGCAGACCATCATAGTGCTAGTGGGGCTGAAAAGGACAGTATTTGGCGGGAACAGTCTCTAGAAGTTTCTACACTTTCTGGGGCCTTAATGAGGGCCGCTACTCCATCTCACTAGCGGCACGTTTTTTGTATAAAGTCTATCAACATTTTCTGAGTCACTCTAGCGTCAGCCAGACCCAGTCTGGTCCACAGCCCTCCCTCTGCCCACGCCTGGTACCGTAAGCCTATGCTGGAAGTGATGACTTGTCTCACACATCTCCTTTAATCTCTGGCCCAGGCTGGAGTCTCTGGCCAGGTATTCCCAGGGCCTCTTTGGTGCTTGAGCGTCTCCTCAGTCTGTATCAGTAGGGGCTGATCCTCGACTGTTGACTGATGTTGTCTCTGTTGGGAACCTTGACAGACGTCATTCGGCTCTTCAGTGCTTGACCATCAACAACTGCAATCTGGACCTTGACCGATGTAGCTCTGGTCTTCCGTGCTTGTTCATCTCTGTCCGTGCTTAGCTGGTGCCTGTGAATGCGGCCTACTATCTCGGCTGCTGGAGCTGCAGCAGAGCGTCTGTCACCTCTTTTGGCACCAAATCTCCTCCCGTTTTTGCACCCTGATCTGTTCTATTAAAGGCTGGCTTCATCTTATCCGGGGCACTGCCTAATTCTGTCCCTTTTGCAATGCTTCTCCTTGATAGTTCCGCTGGGTTTTGTTCAAGTCTGGAGGTCGCACGGCTTTGCAACACTTTGTCTCCTATGCTCCGTTCTCCTACACAACTGCTACATACCAATTAGAAGGTCTTTAGACATATGTG
Organism: Ranitomeya imitator; assembly: GCF_032444005.1. Classification (NCBI taxonomy): domain Eukaryota; kingdom Metazoa; phylum Chordata; class Amphibia; order Anura; family Dendrobatidae; genus Ranitomeya; species Ranitomeya imitator. Next base: position 59,451,050 of record NC_091288.1, read on the forward strand.
CTAAGATAACTATAGGCTTCTGTTTTGCAGATGTTTACCAAAAGATGGCCCTTACATATTTTATTTTTTTTCCGATTACTTACATTGTGCTTTACAGAGATTATAATCACAACTTTGTCTGTGCTTTCAGTCGGGCGCACAATATTGCTCTGTCTAAGCTTAGTGCACACTTTGTGTTATTATACTTTTTTTTTTTTACACACCACTCCTTGAAGACTCTAAAATAAAATAAATGTACAATGTTGCAAGTTTAAAGTGATTAATCACTATTTAATACTCTAGAGCCGATGGTTTATTGCTTTACCATTTCCTTAATTGAAAGTCTGATTTGTGCAGTAAAGCAAAAGATTAAAACTTTGCATGACCTGTTTGCTGAGGACTAATCTGATTTTTTCCTCTATGGTGTTTCAGATTAACAGACAGACTTTCTAAAAATGGCCTCTCCTGCAGTTTGTATAATCCCCTGCAGATAATCCAAATCTTTTCAACATTTTTGTCTGTCATTTAATTTTGTTTAGTGACACTGAAACAATGGAAATTAAAAGCATTCTGGTCATGTAATATTATATTCTGTAAATTTACAGAGCCTACTGATTCCTCTGCAAGTAAACTGGGAGGCCTTCAGATTAAAAATCTGATATAAAGATAATAGCACTTTCCATATTTACTCACATTCATGTATCCTTAATCTGTATATATCTACAGGCTATGATTTTTGCAAATTGCTCTGTGTGAGCATGATTATATCCTTGTATAAAGTGAAACTCCACTATTGCAGTCTCTTTGAGACAGAGTATTTAAAATATTTTCAGGACTGTGCTCTATTAATTTGCAAGCAGTAGATCTCACATTGTCAGCCATAGTTTCTCCTTTGTACATGTGCCATTGTATCAAGCTCCATCAGGTACTCTCCAAACCAAGCTTCTGTAAGGAAGTGGAAGTGTTGCCCACGTTCCCCCTTGAAGATATGTAAAATGACGTAATGCATTATGGTGTTTGAAATGTTTAATGATTCATATTGTTAGTGATAGAGTTGTCTTCTGCCCAGCGATAGGTAGTTGACAAGAGTAGTTAAAGTTAATAGTGGACTAGCCCAGATAGATGTTAGATAGGGACGAGCCCTGCACCAGTAGCAGACCTTAGGTCTGACTGAGAAGCAGAGCCGCATGCAGTGCGTTCCCTGTGGCAAAAGAGAGAGACGATGGAGCAGATAGTAAAATCCTCCAGAAAAGTGAGTCACAGTCCGGAGTTGGTCAAGAGTGAAAAAGAGGAAAGTAAATAGTATCAGGGCCTGGGGTAGGAAGCCTAGTGGGACGGTATGAGTTGTCCGTCAGTTGGGTGATGGAACAGAGAAGGAAGGATAAGTGAGAGGAAGAGGAAATGCCCCATGTGATGATTCAGAGGAGTCAATAAAGCGGAAAGCTAAGTAGTCGCCATATGGGCATAGAAAACTCCTCTAAGGGGAGAAGTATAGGACCCTTGCTTGCTGGACTTTAGTGCCATTATTGGGGACTCTGAGGCTCCCGGGATAGTGTGCAGGGCTGTGTTGGGGCAGAAAAACTAAGGCGACTTTCACACTTGTGTCGTGCACCGCACGGCGCTATGCGACGTTGCGGCGCACCGACGCAAGCAGCGAAAGCGCCGCACAACGGGGGCAGCGTATGCATTTTTACAGCGCATCCACTGCCTCATTGTGAGGTGCGGGGAGGTGGGGCGGAGTTCCGACGGCGCATGCACGGTCGGAAAAAGCGGTCCGTCGGCAGCAAAAAACGTTACATGTAACGTTTTTTGCTCCCGGCGGACCGCCACAACACGGCGCAACCGTCGCATGACGGTTGCGACGTGTGTCAATGCATCGCAATGCGTCACCAATGTTAGTCTATGGGGCAAAAACGCATCCTACAGACAACTTTGCAGGATGCGTTTTTTCCCCTAAACGACGCATTGCGACGTATTGAAAAAAAACGCTAGTGTGAAAGTAGCCTAACTGAAGTGGAAAGCGAGAGTGACTCCAGGAAAGGGAAAAAGAAGTGTGTGATAACTGTTATGAAAGGCAATTCAGAATCACAATGGACATGGAGGTCAGAGCACATACAGCGAACTGACAATAACCCAAAATAATAGAACGAGCTCTGAGACGTGGGAACTCTGCAGACCGCAATCCCTAAGCCTATCAAACCACACTAAAGGTAGCCGTGGAGCGCTCCTGACCAGAACCTAGGCGCCTCGTCACAGCCTGAGAAACTAGCTAATCCTGAAGATAGAAAAATAAGCCTACCTTGCCTCAGAGAAATTCCCCAAAGGAAAAGGCAGCCCCCCACATATAATGACTGTGAGTAAGATGAAAACACAAACATAGAGATGAAACAGATTTAGCAAAGTGAGGCCCGACTAGCTGAACAGAACGAGGATAGGGAAGATAACTTTGCGGTCAGCACAAAAACCTATAAAAAACCACGCAGAGGGGACAAAAAGACCCTCCGCACCGACTAACGGTACGGAGGTGGTCCCTCTGCGTCTCAGAGCTTCCAGCAGGCGAGAAAAACCAATAAAGCAAGCTGGACAGAAAAATAGCAACAAAATAACATAAGCAAAACTTAGCTTTGCAGAGCAGCAGGCCACAGGAATGATCCAGGGAAAAAACAAGTCCCACACTGAAACATTGACAGGAAGCATAGATCAAAGCATCAGGTGGAGTTAAGTAGAGAAGAAGCTAATGAGCTCACCAGATCACCTGAGGGAGGAAACTCAGAAGCTGCAGTACCACTTTCCTCCACAAACGGAAGATCCCAGAGAGAATCAGCCGAAGTACCACTTGTGACCACAGGAGTGAACTCTGCCACAGAATTCACAACAGTACCCCCCCCTTGAGGAGGGGTCACCGAACCCTCACCAGAGCCCCCAGGCCGACCAGGATGAGCCACATGAAAGGCACAAACAAGATCGGGAGCATGGACATCAGAGGCAAAAACCCAGGAATTATCCTCCTGAGCATAACCCTTCCATTTAACCAGATACTGGAGTTTCCGTCTTGAAACACGAGAATCCAAAATCTTCTCCACAATATACTCCAATTCCCCCTCCACCAAAACCGGGGCAGGAGGCTCAACAGATGGAACCATAGGTGCCACGTATCTCCGCAACAATGACCTATGGAATACGTTATGTATGGAAAAAGAATCTGGAAGGGTCAGACGAAAAGACACAGGATTAAGAACCTCAGAAATCCTATACGGACCAATAAAACAAGGTTTAAACTTAGGAGAGGAAACCTTCATAGGAATATGACGAGAAGATAACCAAACCAGATCCGCAACACGAAGTCGGGGACCCACACGGCGTCTGCGATTAGCGAAAAGTTGAGCCTTCTCCTGGGACAAGGTCAAATTGTCCACTACCTGAGTCCAAATCTGCTGCAACCTGTCCACCACAGTATCCACACCAGGACAGTCCGAAGACTCAACCTGTCCAGAAGAGAAACGAGGATGGAACCCAGAATTGCAGAAAAACGGTGAAACCAAGGTAGCCGAGCTGGCCCGATTATTAAGGGCGAACTCAGCCAAAGGCAAAAAGGACACCCAGTCATCCTGATCAGCAGAAACAAAGCACCTCAGATATGTTTCCAAGGTCTGATTGGTTCGCTCGGTCTGGCCATTAGTCTGAGGATGGAAAGCCGAGGAAAAAGACAAGTCAATGCCCATCCTACCACAAAAGGCTCGCCAAAACCTCGAAACAAACTGGGAACCTCTGTCAGAAACAATATTCTCTGGAATGCCATGCAAACGAACCACATGCTGGAAGAACAAAGGCACCAAATCAGAGGAGGAAGGCAATTTAGACAAGGGTACCAGATGGACCATCTTAGAAAAGCGATCACAGACCACCCAAATGACTGACATCTTTTGAGAAACGGGAAGGTCAGAAATAAAATCCATAGAGATATGTGTCCAAGGCCTCTTCGGGACCGGCAAGGGCAAAAGCAACCCACTGGCACGAGAACAGCAGGGCTTAGCCCGAGCACAAATCCCACAGGACTGCACAAAAGCACGCACATCCCGCGACAGAGAGGGCCACCAAAAGGATCTAGCCACTAACTCTCTGGTACCAAAGATTCCAGGATGACCAGCTAACACCGAACAATGAAGTTCAGAGATAACTCTATTCGTCCACCTATCAGGGACAAACAGTTTCTCCGCTGGGCAACGATCAGGTTTATTCGCCTGAAATTTTTGCAGCACCCGCCGCAAATCAGGGGAGATGGCAGACACAATTACTCCTTCCTTGAGGATACCCGCCGGCTCAGATAAACCCAGAGAGTCGGGTACAAAACTCCTAGACAGAGCATCCGCCTTCACATTTTTAGAGCCCGGAAGGTACGAAATCACAAAGTCAAAAAGGGCAAAAACAACGACCAACGAGCTTGTCTAGGATTCAAGCGCTTGGCAGACTCGAGATAAGTCAAGTTCTTATGATCAGTCAATACCACCACGCGATGCTTAGCTCCTTCAAGCCAATGACGCCACTCCTCGAATGCCCACTTCATGGCTAGCAACTCTCGGTTGCCCACATCATAATTACGCTCAGCAGGCGAAAACTTCCTGGAAAAGAAAGCGCATGGTTTCATCACTGAGCAACCAGAACCTCTCTGTGACAAAACAGCCCCTGCTCCAATCTCAGAAGCATCAACCTCGACCTGGAACGGAAGAGAAACATATGGTTGACACAACACAGGGGCAGAAGAAAAACGACGCTTCAACTCTTGAAAAGCTTCCACAGCAGCAGAAGACCAATTGACCACATCAGCACCCTTCTTGGTCAAATCGGTCAATGGTTTAGCAATACTAGAAAAATTGCAGATGAAGCGACGATAAAAATTAGCAAAGCCCAGGAACTTTTGCAGACTTTTCAGAGATGTCGGCTGAGTCCAATCATGGATGGCTTGGACCTTAACAGGATCCATCTCGATAGTAGAAGGGGAAAAGATGAACCCCAAAAATGAAACCTTCTGCACACCAAAGAGACACTTTGATCCCTTCACAAACAAAGAATTAGCACGCAGGACCTGAAAAACCGTTCTGACCTGCTTCACATGAGACTCCCAATCATCCGAGAAGATCAAAATGTCATCCAAGTACACAATCAGGAATTTATCCAGGTACTCTCGGAAGATGTCATGCATAAAGGACTGAAACACTGATGGAGCATTGGCAAGTCCGAACGGCATCACGAGATACTCAAAATGACCCTTGGGCGTATTAAATGCAGTTTTCCATTCATCACCTTGCTTAATTCGCACCAGATTATACGCACCACGAAGATCTATCTTTGTGAACCAACTAGCCCCCTTAATCCGAGCAAACAGATCAGATAACAATGGCAAGGGGTACTGAAATTTAACCGTGATCTTATTAAGAAGGCGGTAATCTATACAAGGTCTCAGCGAACCATCCTTCTTGGCTACAAAAAAGAACCCTGCTCCTAATGGCGACGATGACGGGCGAATATGCCCCTTCTCCAGGGATTCCTTCACATAACTGCGCATAGCGGTGTGCTCAGGCACGGACAAATTAAACAATCGACCTTTTGGGAATTTACTACCAGGAATCAAATTGATAGCACAATCACAATCCCTATGCGGAGGTAGGGTATTGGACTTGGGCTCATCAAATACATCCCGGTAATCAGACAAGAACTCTGGGACCTCAGAAGGAGTGGATGACGAAATTGACAGAAATGGAACATCACCATGTACCCCCTGACAACCCCAGCTGGACACCGACATGGATTTCCAATCTAATACTAGATTATGGGCTTGTAGCCATGGCAACCCCAACACGACCACATCATGCAGATTATGCAACACCAGAAAGCGAATAACCTCCTGATGTGCAGGAGCCATGCACATGGTCAGCTGGGTCCAGTATTGAGGCTTATTCTTGGCCAAAGGCGTAGCATCAATTCCTCTCAATAGAATAGGACACTGCAAGGGCTCCAAGAAAAACCCACAACACTTAGCATATTCCAAGTCCATCAAATTCAGGGCAGCGCCTGAATCCACAAATGCCATGACAGAATATGATGACAAAGAGCAGATCAAGGTAACGGACAGAAGAAATTTTGACTGTACAGTACCAATGGTGGCAGACCTAGCGAACCGCTTAGTGCGCTTAGGACAATCAGAGATAGCATGAGTGGAATCACCACAGTAGAAACACAGACCATTCAGACGTCTATGTTCTTGCCGTTCAACTCTGGTCAAGGTCCTATCACACTGCATAGGCTCAGGTTTAAGCTCAGGCAATACCGCCAAATGGTGCACAGGTTTACGCTCACGCAAGCGTCGACCGATCTGAATGGCCAAAGACATAGACTCATTCAAACCAGCAGGCATAGGAAATCCCACCATGACATCCTTAAGGGCTTCAGAGAGACCCTTTCTGAATATTGCTGCCAGCGCAGATTCATTCCATTGAGTGAGCACTGACCACTTTCTAAATTTCTGACAATATACCTCTATCTCATCCTGAGCCTGACAAAGAGCCAGCAAATTTTTTTCTGCCTGATCCACTGAATTAGGCTCATCGTACAGCAACCCAAGCGCCAGGAAAAACGCATCGATATTACTCAATGCAGGATCTCCTGACGCAAGAGAAAACGCCCAGTCCTGAGGGTCGCCGCGCAAAAAAGAAATGACGATCCTAACCTGTTGAATTGGGTCACCAGAAGAGCGAGGTTTCAAAGCCAGAAATAGTTTACAATTATTTTTGAAACTCAGAAATTTAGTTCTATCTCCAAAAAACAAATCTGGAATAGGAATTCTCGGTTCAAGCAAAGAATTCTGGACCACAAAAACTTGAATATTTTGAACTCTTGCCGTGAGCTGATCCACACATGAAGACAGACCTTTAATGTCCATTGCTACACCTGTGTCCTGAACCACCCAAATGTCTAGGGGAAAAAAAAGACAAAACACAGTGCAAAGAAAAAAAAATGGTCTCAGAACTTCTTTTTTCCCTCTATTGAGAATCATTAGCACTTTTGGCTTCCTGTACTGTTATGAAAGGCAATTCAGAATCACAATGGACATGGAGGTCAGAGCACATACAGCGAACTGACAATAACCCAAAATAATAGAACGAGCTCTGAGACGTGGGAACTCTGCAGACCGCAATCCCTAAGCCTATCAAACCACACTAAAGGTAGCCGTGGAGCGCTCCTGACCAGAACCTAGGCGCCTCGTCACAGCCTGAGAAACTAGCTAATCCTGAAGATAGAAAAATAAGCCTACCTTGACTCAGAGAAATTCCCCAAAGGAAAAGGCAGCCCCCACATATAATGACTGTGAGTAAGATGAAAACACAAACATAGAGATGAAACAGATTTAGCAAAGTGAGGCCCGACTAGCTGAACAGAACGAGGATAGGGAAGATAACTTTGCGGTCAGCACAAAAACCTATAAAAAACCACGCAGAGGGGACAAAAAGACCCTCCGCACCGACTAACGGTACGGAGGTGGTCCCTCTGCATCTCAGAGCTTCCAGCAGGCGAGAAAAACCAATAAAGCAAGCTGGACAGAAAAATAGCAACAAAATAACATAAGCAAAACTTAGCTTTGCAGAGCAGCAGGCCACAGGAATGATCCAGGGAAAAAACAAGTCCCACACTGAAACATTGACAGGAAGCATAGATCAAAGCATCAGGTGGAGTTAAGTAGAGAAGAAGCTAACGAGCTCACCAGATCACCTGAGGGAGGAAACTCAGAAGCTGCAGTACCACTTTCCTCCACAAACGGAAGATCCCAGAGAGAATCAGCCGAAGTACCACTTGTGACCACAGGAGTGAACTCTGCCACAGAATTCACAACAGATAACGCTCCAGGTAATAATAGAAACGTCTATGAAGATGAATGTTATGTTTGCTAATGACAGGTGTTATGAAGGCAATCCAGAAACACAGTGTGCTTAGCGATCAGAGCGCACACAGTGATCTGACAAATACCCAAAAATACAAGAACGAGCTCTGAGACGTGGAAACTCTGTAGACTGCACACCTGATCCTATCCTAAACACAACTAAAAGCGGCTGTGGATTGCGCCTAACAACTACCTAGGCAACTCGGCACAGCCTAAGAAACTAGCTAGCCTGAAGATAGAAAAATAGGCCTGACTTGCCCCAGAGAAATTCCCCAAAGGAAAAGGCAGCCTCCCACATATAATGACTGTGAGTAAGATGAAAAGACAAAACGTAGGGATGAAATAGATTCAGCAAAGTGGGGCCCGATATTCTAGGACAGAGCGAGGACAGTAAAGCGAACTTTGCAGTCTACAAAAAACCCTAAAGCAAAACCACGCAAAGGGGGCAAAAAAAACCCACCGTGCCGAACTAACGGCACGGCGGTACACCCTCTGCGTCTCAGAGCTTCCAGCAAAACAAAAGACAAGCTGGACAGAAAAAAGCAACAAAAAAGCAAAAAGCACTTAGCTATACAGAGCAGCAGGTCACAGGAACAATCAGGAGAAGCTCAGATCCAACACTGAAACATTGACAAGGAGCAAGGATAGCAGCATCAGGCGGAGTTAAGTAATGAAGCAGTTAACGAGCTCACCAGAACACCTGAGGGAGGAAGCTCAGAAGCTGCAGTACCACTTGTGACCACAGGAGTGAATTCAGCCACAGAATTCACAACAGTACCCCCCCCTTGAGGAGGGGTCACCGAACCCTCACCAGAGCCCCCAGGCCGACCAGGATGAGCCGCATGAAAGGCACGAACAAGATCGGAAGCATGAACATCAGAGGCAAAAACCCAGGAATTATCTTCCTGAGCATAACCCTTCCATTTAACCAGATACTGGAGTTTCCGTCTAGAAACACGAGAATCCAAAATCTTCTCCACAATATACTCCAATTCCCCCTCCACCAAAACCGGGGCAGGAGGCTCAACAGATGGAACCATAGGTGCCACGTATCTCCGCAACAACGACCTATGGAATACATTATGTATGGAAAAGGAGTCTGGGAGGGTCAAACGAAAAGACACAGGATTGAGAACCTCAGAAATCCTATACGGACCAATAAAACGAGGTTTAAATTTAGGAGAGGAAACCTTCATAGGAATATGACGAGAAGATAACCAAACCAGATCCCCAACACGAAGTCGGGGACCCACACGGCGTCTGCGATTAGCGAAAAGTTGAGCTTTCTCCTGGGACAAGATCAAATTGTCCACTACCTGAGTCCAGATCTGCTGCAACCTATCCACCACAGAATCCACACCAGGACAGTCCAAAGACTCAACCTGTCCTGAAGAGAAACGAGGATGGAACCCAGAATTGCAAAAAAATGGAGAAACCAAGGTAGCCGAGCTGGCCCGATTATTAAGGGCGAACTCAGCCAACGGCAAAAAGGACACCCAATCATCCTGGTCTGCAGAAACAAAACATCTCAGATATGTTTCCAAGGTCTGATTGGTTCGTTCGGTCTGGCCATTAGTCTGAGGATGGAAAGCCGAGGAAAAGGATAGGTCAATGCCCATCCTACCACAAAAGGCTCGCCAAAACCTTGAAACAAACTGGGAACCTCTGTCAGAAACAATATTCTCAGGAATGCCATGCAACCGAACCACATGCTGAAAGAACAAAGGTACCAAATCAGAGGAGGAAGGCAATTTAGCCAAGGGCACCAGATGGACCATTTTAGAAAAGCGATCACAGACCACCCAAATGACTGACATCTTTTGAGAAACGGGAAGGTCAGAAATGAAATCCATCGAAATATGTGTCCAAGGCCTCTTTGGGACCGGCAAGGGCAAAAGCAACCCACTGGCACGAGAACAGCAGGGCTTAGCCCTAGCACAAATCCCACAGGACTGCACAAAAGTACGTACATCCCGTGACAGAGATGGCCACCAGAAGGATCTAGCCACTAACTCTCTGGTACCAAAGATTCCAGGATGACCAGCCAACACCGAACAATGAAGTTCAGAGATAAGTTTATTAGTCCACCTATCAGGGACGAACAGTTTCTCTGCTGGACAACGATCAGGTTTATTCGCCTGAAATTTTTGCAGCACCCGCCGCAAATCAGGGGAGATGGCAGACACAATGACTCCTTCCTTGAGGATACCCGCTGGCTCAGATAAACCCGGAGAGTCGGGCACAAAACTCCTAGACAGAGCATCCGCCTTCACATTTTTAGAGCCCGGAAGGTACGAAATCACAAAGTCGAAGCGGGCAAAAAATAACGACCAACGGGCCTGTCTAGGATTCAAGCGCTTGGCAGACTCGAGATAAGTCAAGTTCTTATGATCAGTCAATACCACCACGCGATGCTTAGCTCCTTCAAGCCAATGACGCCACTCCTCGAATGCCCACTTCATGGCCAGCAACTCTCGATTGCCCACATCATAATTACGCTCAGCGGGCGAAAACTTCCTGGAAAAGAAAGCACATGGTTTCATCACTGAGCAATCAGAACCTCTCTGTGACAAAACCGCCCCTGCTCCAATCTCAGATGCATCAACCTCGACCTGGAACGGAAGAGAAACATCTGGCTGACACAACACAGGGGCAGAACAAAAACGACGCTTCAACTCCTGAAAAGCTTCCACAGCAGCAGAAGACCAATTAACCAAATCAGCACCCTTCTTGGTCAAATTGGTCAATGGTTTGGCAATGCTAGAAAAATTACAGATGAAGCGACGATAAAAATTAGCAAAGCCCAGGAACTTTTGCAGACTTTTCAGAGATGTCGGCTGAATCCAATCCTGGATGGCTTGGACCTTAACTGGATCCATCTCGATAGTAGAAGGGGTAAAGATGAACCCCAAAAATGAAACTTTCTGCACACCGAAGAGACACTTTGATCCCTTCACAAACAAAGAGTTAGCACGCAGGACCTGAAAAACCATTCTGACCTGCTTCACATGAGACTCCCAATCATCTGAGAAGATCAAAATGTCATCCAAGTAAACAATCAGGAATTTATCCAGATACTCACGGAAGATGTCATGCATAAAAGACTGAAACACAGATGGAGCATTGGCAAGTCCGAACGGCATCACTAGATACTCAAAATGACCCTCGGGCGTATTGAATGCAGTTTTCCATTCATCTCCTTGCCTGATTCTCACCAGATTATACGCACCACGAAGATCTATCTTAGTGAACCAACTAGCCCCCTTAATCCGAGCAAACAAGTCAGATAACAATGGCAAGGGATACTGAAATTTAACAGTGATCTTATTAAGAAGGCGGTAATCAATACACGGTCTCAGCGAACCATCCTTCTTGGCTACAAAGAAGAACCCTGCTCCCAGTGGTGATGACGATGGGCGAATATGTCCCTTCTCCAGGGATTCCTTCACATAACTGCGCATAGCGGCGTGTTCGGGCACGGATAAATTAAATAATCGACCTTTAGGGAATTTACTACCAGGAATCAAATTGATAGCACAATCACAATCCCTATGCGGAGGTAGAGCATCGGACTTGGGCTCTTCAAATACATCCTGATAATCAGACAAGAACTCTGGGACCTCAGAAGGGGTGGATGACGAAATCGACAAAAATGGAACATCACCATGTACCCCCTGACAACCCCAGCTGGATACCGACATGGAATTCCAATCCAATACTGGATTATGGGTTTGTAGCCATGGCAACCCCAACACGACCACATCATGCAGATTATGCAACACCAGAAAGCGAATAACTTCCTGATGTGCAGGAGCCATGCACATGGTCAGCTGGGCCCAGTATTGAGGTTTATTCTTGGCCAAAGGTGTAGCATCAATTCCTCTCAATGGAATAGGACACCGCAAAGGCTCCAAGAAAAACCCACAACGTTTAGCATAATCCAAATCCATCAGATTCAGGGCAGCGCCCGAATCCACAAACGCCATGACAGAAAACGACGACAAAGAGCATATCAAGGTAATGGACAGAAGGAATTTGGACTGTACACTACCAATGACGGCAGACCTAGCGGACCGCTTAGTGCTCTTAGGACAATCAGAAATAGCATGAGTGGAATCACCACAGTAGAAACACAGACCATTCAGACGTCTGTATTCCTGCCGTTCAACTCTAGTCATAGTCCTATCGCACTGCATAGGCTCAGGTTTAACCTCAGGCAGTACCGCCAAATGGTGCACAGATTTACGCTCGCGCAAGCGTCGACCGATCTGAATGGCCAAAGACAAAGACTCATTCAAACCTGCAGGCATGGGAAATCCCACCATGACATCCTTAAGAGCCTCAGAGAGACCCTTTCTGAACAAAGCTGCCAGCGCAGATTCATTCCACTGAGTGAGTACTGACCATTTCCTAAATTTCTGACAATATACTTCTATATCATCCTGACCCTGGCACAAAGCCAGCAAATTTTTCTCAGCCTGATCCACTGAATTAGGCTCATCGTACAGCAATCCGAGCGCCAGGAAAAACGCATCGACACTACTCAATGCAGGGTCTCCTGGCGCAAGAGAAAATGCCCAGTCTTGAGGGTCGCCGCGCAAAAAAGAAATAATAATCAAAACCTGTTGAATAGGATTACCAGAAGAATGAGGTTTCAAGGCCAGAAATAGCTTACAATTATTTTTGAAACTTAGAAACTTAGTTCTATCTCCAAAAAACAAATCAGGAATAGGAATTCTTGGTTCTAACATAGATTTCTGATCAATAGTATCTTGAATTTTTTGTACATTTATAACGAGATTATCCATTGAAGAGCACAGACCCTGAATATCCATGTCCACACCTGTGTCCAGAATCACCCAAATGTCTAGGGGAAAAAAAAAAAGTGAACACAGAGCAGGAAAAAAAAAAAAAAAAAATGATGTCAGAACTTTTTCTTTCCCTCTATTGAGAATCATTAGTTTGGCTCCTTGTAAAATTATGTTTGCTAATGACAGGTGTTATGAAGGCAATCCAGAAACACAGTGTGCTTAGCGATCAGAGCGCACACAGTGATCTGACAAATACCCAAAAATACAAGAACGAGCTCTGAGACGTGGAAACTCTGTAGACTGCACACCTGATCCTATCCTAAACACAACTAAAAGCGGCTGTGGATTGCGCCTAACAACTACCTAGGCAACTCGGCACAGCCTAAGAAACTAGCTAGCCTGAAGATAGAAAAATAGGCCTGACTTGCCCCAGAGAAATTCCCCAAAGGAAAAGGCAGCCCCCCACATATAATGACTGTGAGTAAGATGAAAAGACAAAACGTAGGGATGAAATAGATTCAGCAAAGTGGGGCCCGATATTCTAGGACAGAGCGAGGACAGTAAAGCGAACTTTGCAGTCTACAAAAAACCCTAAAGCAAAACCACGCAAAGGGGGCAAAAAAAAACCCACCGTGCCGAACTAACGGCACGGCGGTACACCCTCTGCGTCTCAGAGCTTCCAGCAAAACAAAAGACAAGCTGGACAGAAAAAAAGCAACAAAAAAGCAAAAAGCACTTAGCTATACAGAGCAGCAGGTCACAGGAACAATCAGGAGAAGCTCAGATCCAACACTGAAACATTGACAAGGAGCAAGGATAGCAGCATCAGGCGGAGTTAAGTAATGAAGCAGTTAACGAGCTCACCAGAACACCTGAGGGAGGAAGCTCAGAAGCTGCAGTACCACTTGTGACCACAGGAGTGAATTCAGCCACAGAATTCACAACAGATGAATGCCTACTATCAGCTGTATACAGTTCCTCAAAAGTTGTTGTTCAGTAAAAATATGTTTATTTATGAACTATGATCTCTCTGATTGAACTCTGCAACACCTGATCCTGGCCAGCAGAAAAACAACAACACTATGTAGTCTGCAAGGGTGTATCGGCATCACAGCCAAAGTCCACACACCCGCCTAAGACCACCATTTTTATGTGGCGTGCCAGAGCGTGGAAGATGAGTTCCTCGTCCACAGCCACCACCCCTCACCACGTTACACTTCTATAGAACATTTCCTACTTATTGTTGTGCATGATGGATAATGTCACAATATGTTTTCTGTTTGATTCTGCATAGAGCCCACCTCTTCCCTGTATATAAATCTAATCTGTTAGCTAACTGGGCATGGTCATCAATATAATATTCACATAGAAAGGTAAGGACCATTCCCACTTGACTAAGTGCGCCACTCCTCATACAGCCTGACGTCTCTCAGCCTATTATTGTTAAGCTTGACGTGTCTGAGGTGGGAGCTGTGTTGTCATAGGATGAGTCTCCTGGTAAATGCCATCAATATTTTTAGAAAAAAATGTCATCTGCAGAGAAAAATTATGACATCGGCAACCGGGAACTCTTGGCAATCAAGGGGCTTTTGAAGAGTGGCATCATTTTTTGGAGTGAGTGGTTCATCTGGTTATGGTGATCACAGATCATGAGAATCATATGAATCTTTTATATTTAGAATTGGCGAAATGTCTAATGCCTCAACAGACTAGATGGGCATTGCTCTTTATGATGCTTAGCTTTTTTGTCACATATATGCCAGGGAACAAAAACATTAAGTCAGATGCCTTATCTCATTGTTTTCCTGGGGGAGGAAATAATTGTGAACTGGTATCTTTTCTACAAAAAGGGGTGGTTATAGCGTCTATATGCTCTGATCGTGAAAGAGAGGTTTTTGACGCTCAGGGGGGCGCTCCTGCTGCCTGTCCATTAGGTAAACTGTTTGTTCCTGTTAATCTTCACCTAAGACTCCTTAATGAGCATCATGATTCGGTCTTGGCCGGACATCCTGTTAATAAAGCCACCACTGATCTTCTTACTCTGCGTTTTCAGTGGCAAGGCGTTCATCAGGATGCAGCCTTCTGCAGTGTCTGTGTGCATGCTAAGACCTCTCATACTTCTCATACTCATCTGTCAGGGGCTCTCCAACCATTGGAGATTCCCATTAGACCTTGGACTCACTTGTCAGTCAATTTTGTCACGGATCTATCCATGTTGGTGAGAAATACGGTAATTTTGGTGGTCGTGGATAGATTCAGTAAGATTGCGCATTTTGTTGTATTACCAGCTTTACCAAACGTCAAGTCGTTGTAGCAAATTTTCGTCAGGGAAATTGTAAAATTACATGTTGGGAGCTCTGGGAGTCTGAGCTCCCACCTGAGTTCGGTTTACCACTCCCATCCCCTCCATAATCTGAGTCCTGATTGAAACCAATGTCAGAGCTAGCTTATGCTGCATGGCTTGGAGGAGAGGTGTTTGTAGGAGAAGGCGTTTGGAGGAGTTATGTGTGACTATTGTGTGGGTTTGTAAGTGTAATAATTCCCTTCCCTCCTCTTACTTTGTTTTTTCCTGTCCTCCACTCCTTAGAGCATTCCTCTGTTACATATGAGTGAATATTTTTATGCCTGGTACTCTTGTTCGTGTTGCCTTGTTTGTTGGGTTGGTGTACTGCGGTGCATGGCTGCACCCCTCTTCCTTGGGTGGGGGAAGAGCACAGACAGAGGGCTGATTCAGGAGATAAGGCAAGGGTGGAAGCCCCCCGACATCTTCACCTTCAGAAGTATGCCGGGGAATAGGGCATGCTAGGGCGCCTCCTAGTGTTAGGGACAGGCAAAGAGCCCCTGGTCCCAGGTCACCCGACAGCTGAGTCGCAACAGCAGGGCTCAGACGGGAAGTAGCCCATTTGACTTTTTGAATGCAAAATTTGCTGGAATAATTAGTGGATGCCATGTTGCATTTAAAGAGCCCCTGATGTGTCTAAACAGTGAACATCTATTTTTTCAATCCAGTATTCAGTATTATCAATATTATCTTTATAGATATACAATTTTCTTTTTTCAAACAAACTTTGTTAACATTTTTAACATACAAACTGGCCTAGGAAAGGAAATTAGGTAATATAAGGAAAAGGGATATGGTAATTAGTTTAAATATTCTTTATTGGGAAACAAAACAGGAAGGGAAGGGGAAGTCAGAGGGAAAAGGGAAAGGGTACAATAACAAACAAATAAATAAAACAATCTTAACAGTAAAATTTATAACTGTTTAACAGCGGTTAGGCTGGTTTCACATTTGCATTTGTGTTTGCGTTTTTGCGCAAAAAACGCATGCGTTTTTTCCCTATACTTAACATTAAAAACGCATGCTTTTTTTTGCATGCGTTTTGACTCGTTCATGCGTTGTGTTGCAGAAATGCAACATGTAGTAACTTTAGCGGCTTTTTTTGCGGCAAAAAAACCCTATTGATGTCTATGTAAACGCATGCGTTTTTAAGCACATGCGTTTTTAAACGCATGTGTTTTTATAGAAAAGCACAAGAATACACACTGAAAAGCCACCCCCCAACCCTAACCCTAACCCTAAGGGATCCTAACCCTAACCCTAAGTGTTTGGGTTAGGATCCCTAGGGTTAGGGTCCCTAGGGTTAGGGTCCCTAGGGTTAGGGTTAGGGTCCCTAGGGTTAGGGTCAGGGTTAGGGTTAGGGTCCCTAGGGTTAGGGTCCCTAGGGTTAGGGTTAGAGTTGGGGTTAGGGTTAGAGTTTGTGTTAAGAGTTTGTGTTAGAGTTTGGGTTAGGGTTAGGTTTAGAGTTTGTGTTAGGGATAGGGTTAGGGTTAGAGTTTGTGTTAGAGTTTGTGTTAGGGTTAGGGTTAGAGTTTGTGTTACAGTTTGTGTTAGAGTTTGTGTTAGGGTTAGGGTTAGAGTTTGGGTTAGGGTTAGGGTTAGAGTTTGTGTTTTAGGGTTAGAGTTTGTGTTTTAGGGTTAGGGTTACAGTTTGTGTTTTAGGGTTAGGGTTAGGATCCCTAGGGTTACTATGGATCCTAACCCTAACCCTAACCCTAACCCTAGGTATTTCTGTTTATAGTGGGTTTTCTAGTTGATTTTGATGATTGGCAGCTGTCACACACTTCTCATCATGCGTTTCAAAAATGCAAACGCAGGAAAAAACACATGTAAACGCATCAAAACGCCGCGTTTGTGTTAAAACATGCAAAAACGCATGCGCCTAAAAAACTCAGCATTTAAATGCGTTTAAACGCGTTTTTTCACCAAATGCGTTTGCGTTTAAAACGCTGAGTTTTTAAACGCAAATGTAAAACCAGCCTAGGCTATGTGCACACGTCAGGATTTTTTCCTGACATACTCCTGAGAATTCTGCCAGAAATCCGCGTGCTTTTTTCGCGCGGATTTCTCGCGGAATTTGAGCGTTTTTTGTGCATTTTTTTTGCGCGGATTTTTTGCGGATTTTTTGCATTTTTTAATTTTATTTTCCAGAATGTCCTTTTTGATAGGAAATTCGCAAAAAATCCGCAAAAAGATAGAGCATGTCCGGATTTTTTGCGGTATGCGTTTTTGTTGCGGAAAAAAACGCTAACATCTGCACAAAAAATGCGGAATGCATTCTAAATGATAGGATGCATAATGTTAGCGTTTTTTTTAGCGGATTTATAGCGTTTTTATGGCGAAATTCCGCAAAAAAAACGCTAAAAATCTGGACGTGTGCACATACCGTTAGAGGTTTACAATTGACTGGTTGATCAAGGTCAAATATATACAATTTTCTTATCCAGTATTAGTCTGGATTTATGGAGTAGTATATTAGCATATACATATAACGCTCTAATCCAGTATTGATCTGGTAACACTAATTTTCTAGTCCAGTATTAATCTGGCCTTGTTCATCAACTTTTTTTTTCGTATATGTGTATTGCTTTAGTCCAATATTGAATTGACAACACAGACATTCTCGGTCTGATTGGCGAACCTTTTTTACTCAAGACAGTAATAATTTTTCATACATTTTCTATAGCCTTATCTATTACATCTAATTAGTGGTCTGACTTTTAATGATTATCTGTTTCTTTATGTTTAGTTCTATTGCACTGTAGGGAACTGGGTGGCTTTTTTAAATTAAATTATTAATAAATGCTCATCTTAAAGGTTTTATGTACGCACTGGTCAGGAAGGTGAAAACAGGCTTCGCGGTGAACAGGTTAAAGTACACTTTTCTCTGAAATGTCGCAGCATTTCAGAGTCAAATATACCTGGCTGAAATCATGCAGCCAGGGCCTGATGCATGCGGGCCGTGGATCGGGTAACATGTATCAGCTGTAACTTAAGGTTCCCTTTAACATGGAACTATAAAAGCAATCAGAAAAATACAGCATATAGAAAGATTGCCCCTTGCAATGCTGTAGCTGTAAATTTATAAAATACAAATCCTTGCCTGAGGAGGAGGTAATGGCGAACTCAGTCGAGGGGTTCAAGAGAATCCTGGATGTCTTCCTGGAGAATAACAATATTGTATCTTACAATTATTAGGTTCTGTAGAAGGACGTAGATCTGGGGATTTATTCTGACGGAATATAGGCTGAACTGGATGGACAAATGTCTTTTTTCGGCCTTGCTAACTATGTTACTATGTTACTATGTTACAATCTCATATATGTTACATCTATATATTAGATCAATTTTTAAGGATCTTTCCATGTCCACCAGCACTACTACTGGCAGCACCTTATGAGAACCATAGTTTTTCAATGCCTTACTCCAGAAAATCATGACACTGAGGAAGGAAAATGTTTCATCGGGTGATCGTATTTTGCAAACATCCAGTTTTGCTGTCAAGTAAAGTGTAAGAATCACTGAATGGTGTATTGTTTCAATTCAATAGCAAAAGCCTTTCCTACCCATTATGCATGCAGTGCAGTGTAGTGGCTATTGAAAATCTTGCAGTACGTTTCAAGCACTGGACTATTATGGGTACATTTTTTCTTGGTTAAATGAGCCGTGCATTGGTAAGGTAGAAGTTATTTGGCTGCCATTATTATACATTCCAGATATCCTACGTGCAGAAGTTTAGCCCCTTAGGGGGTATCATTAAAACTGAAACAACTAGCGATGTCTGCACAGACTTTGAAGTTCTGGTACTTATAAACACTTCTTGTAAGAACTTTTCCTGTTAGAATCCCTGCTGCAACGCACAAGTTCTGCCAAGATTTGAAAGTACTTTAAAGTACACGTATCTTCCCAATACTATTATTGAATATGGAAACATTAATTATAGAATTGTGTTAGGTGTGTTAAAGGGGTTGTGCAGCCTTAGGCTAAAACTCTGCCATTATTGTATGTTGCTACAGACTTGTGAATCCTCATATGAGGCGCACTGCGCGCTGTGAGGATTCTCTAATGCCGTCGATCGGGAGCGGCAGGTTCATGAGAGCAAGTATGACATTTGCACACATGCGGTCATGTGCCAACTAGACGTGTGCAGCCTAACTCATAGCAAGTGTATTGAGAGACGCTGAAGACGTCTAGTTGCAATGTGGCAGGAAGTATGCAAATCACATAGTTGCGGTCATATTATCGCCCGCTCTCAGCATCGGAGAATCCTCACAGTGTGCAGTGCGTGCGATGTGAGGATTCACAAGTCTGAAGTCACGTAGAGTGACTATAGACTTGTAGCCTAAGGCCTCTTTCACACTTCAGTCTTTTGGCATCAGTTTGAATCCGCCGTTTTCATCAAATTGCGGATCCGCCATTTTTTTTTGCTATTGCATTAGCAACGGATTGTGGCGGATGGTCGTCTGTTCCATCCGCCATGTGACGGATCCGTAGAAATTTGGTGGACATCATCTAGACATTGACGGACATTGCAACGTTTTTTGTCTGCACCAAAATGGCGGTTCATGATGGATCCGTCGCGTCTGCCATTTCCTAGAATGTCCGCCTATGGGTGACGGATCCGTCGCGTCCGTCATTTGGCGGATCCGTCACCCCAATCCGCTTTTTCAAATGAGCATGCTCCAAAAAGTAGATACTTTTCCCAGATACAAGGATGCGTAAAAAAAAATGGATCCGTTAGAACCGTTTTCTCAACAATTGTGACGGATCCGTCGATCCATCACGATGTCGGAGCAGACTGATGCCAAACAACTGAAGTGTGAAAGAAGCCTAAGGCTGGACAACTCCATTAATGTGAAGCATCATTTTTTGACCTATGTATAGTTTCTATTTCATTCACTATTCTAACGCCATCCTTTGTGCAGATATTTGGACCTTATGTAAAAACACTGAAAGTTCTACAATTCTATGGACACCTGTTTCAATTCTTGTCTGTCCTAGTTTTCATATATGAAAGTGCCCATAACATTTTGTTATATTATAAGACAACTAATGTTCAATAATGATGACACTTAGGGCAGAGTTAGATGGCCGTAAAAATCGGAATGAGATTGGAACGCAATGCATGGACTGGTCGGAGGCTCTCCCAACCCGAGCGTGACTACTTCATGTATTGTTATGCAAATGTCACGCTCAGGTCGGGACAGACGCCGGCCAGTCCCTGCACTGCACTCCGATCTCGCTCTGATTTATATAGTCGTCTGACTTTGCCCTAATAATGATCAATAATGCAGACATATAAAGGGTTACTTGTGTCCACAAAACTCAGTTTATAGATACCAACCTTGATAAAAGCAACCTGACCTTGACCTAAACATGACTAGGAGCCAGTGAATGCTTCACTCTCTGAATCCATTAGTCTCTGTTGAGAAACTCTTTCGGGAATTTCACCCCCCAGTGTGTGTGGTCTGCAGTATTAACCACCTCAATCTCAGCTCCACAGGACCAGACTGAATTAGGGCTACTTTTCAAGATACAATGACTATTGATGCACATGGCTTGTGTCACTGAACACTCAGATTTATTTCTATGACTTAGTACATGATTAATTTTGCCAAGAGCAATCTGAGGAGCCACATCCATAATCACCTCTGTGCAATTATTAATAGCCGTACACAGTATCCGTGCAACTCTAATGTGACAAGAGGATGTTTCTATTTCTTCCCCAGCAACCTGAACACACTAATCTTTTGTATTGTTCAATTGGGGTCATTTTGCACATGTCAAAAAAGAAAAGTTCATTATCCCCCAGCATCTCAAAGCTCCGTCTCCATGGAAACATCGGAACCTCTTTACTTGAAACATCTGATTCAGAGAGAATCTTTTGTCCAAAATGAGATGAAGGCTGTCAGCTTTCTTTTCCATAAAATGTCACATCTATTATAAGGACTTCAGGACTCTGGACAAAATATCATTACATTTGCAGAGCAACTGACACTGACACGTACATAATGTGCATCCCATTACCACATACATGGTTCCATATTTACATAGGATGGGGTCTAATGGCTGAGACTCCCACTGATTACCAGAAGAGGACCTTTTGTGGCAGTTTGCATATTCTATTAATTCTCTGTGGACTGCTGGAGTAAGTGCTGAGTATCATAAAGTAAAGTCAGCTAAACACACTACTTTCAGATAGATTTATTAACTATCTAATATATAAGGACGTTTCATAACTCTCATCTAAAGATGGTGAAAAAAAAGAAAGATTAGGCATGTTCAGCTTCAACACCCCATTGTCACTAGTGTGCCAGCTGTGACAGACAATCATTTTGGATCTGGCTGTGTGAACGTCATTGCGCTTGGCTTTGCAAGCACCTTCTTAATTTTCATCTCTGTATGGAGTGATATCCTTCTCCTTTTAGGACCTAGAAATGACCTCCACCTTCTGCTGCTTATTGACACACCCTTGCTGGATATTTAACCCCTTAGCGTCCAATGACGGACATGCAAGCGCAGGAAGCGCGTCATTACCTCGTCCCATTGGTGCCCATGTCACATGACCGTGGGTCCCCGATGGGTTGGCATGACAACCAGGGGTCAGCAGGAGACCCCTGTGGTTGTCATAGCCGGATATCTATGAGCGCCGCCCAGTGGTCGGCGCTCATAGCAAGTGAGGTATTCTGCCACATGCAGGCAATCTGATCATCGCCTGCATGTAGCAGAGACAATCAGGTTTTGGCAGCTTCTAGTCTTCCATGGAGTTTTAGGATTTAGTGAACATGGTAAAAAAAAATCCAAAAAACAATTGTGGAATTGCACTTTTTTGCAATTTCACCGCATTTGGATTTTTTTTTACCATTTTCCAGTATATGATATGGTAAAATCAATGGTGCCATTCAAAAGTATAACTCGTCTCGCAAAAAACAAGCCCTCACATGGCCATATTGACAGAAAAAAAAAGTTATGGCCATGGGAAGAAGGGGAGCAAAAAATGGAAACGCAAAAATGAAAATACCCGTGGTCCTTTCAGCATGGCGCTGGTGTTAGCTTATTTACCACTCTCTGTTGGAAGTACTAGAAGTCGATTAGTCTCTTCTTGGAGTCTCTTGGAGGATTGCTGGCGTGAGCTCTCTTGTGTCGTCTCAAGCTAAGTGTATACCCTCTTCCCATTGTTGTGCACCTAGCTTCTCCCTCACCTAGTGTGACACCCATCCTTTTGTTCCATGGAAAATACTGTATGCCGCTGACAAATATGTCTGACAGTAACTTATTCTCTTGTCTTTAATGAAAATATATGCATAATCTTTGAAGCAAGGATACACATGTGTAATGGGGGTTTGGGAGGAAAAGCTGGAGGTTGAACTAACATCTGTCAATTATTGAAGGTGTATATCCACCTTAAAAGTAACCTGTCATGAAAAAAATGTTATTAATCTGCAGATGTGTGGTTAATCTGTAGGTTATAGCGTTCTGTAGCTGCCCCGTGACTGCACTGATAGCCCTGCTGCCATATGGAAATGATCTATATTCCCTTCGGCAGCCTTAGACTTTCAATCATAGGAATGGGCCTGCGTGGCTTGAGTGATCACTCACTGTATAGTGAGTGGCGGTAACCGTGTCCTCAGCACTGACTGACAGCCAACTCAGCATTGAAACTGGCTGTCAGTCAGTGCCGGTAGCACATTACAGCCGCCGCTTACTATGCACAGAATGATGACTGAAGCCACACCTGCTCACCCCTATGACTGAAAGCCTGAAGGCTACTTTGAGGGATACAGTTCATTTCCTCTCGGTTGCTGGGGTCTCAGTGGGGTGGCCACACGGTTTCTGAATGCTATTAACCTGTATGGAGTTAGTCACCGCTCAGCACCATGTATTTGGCTATTTATTTATGTGTCTGCTGCTATTTGAGGTCCAAGAATGCATTTGAGATTGGGTCTCTGGTTGGTTTGTTATACAATGAGAGATTGACTTATGTAGTGCCATTGTGGAAATGTCAATATTATTTTGAAACTGTTTAAATGGTGATCTATTGCTGTCACTATTGACATCTCCGATTTGATTGCAGTAATCGTCCTTTGTCCTGATGTGCATAGCATATGTAACTTTTTGCTGTACTCCACTAGTAGTGGGCCACTGAATTGTGATAATATACACCAAATTATTATGCAATTTGGATTTAAGTGTCATAAAGATTTAACTGTTTTGTTTTTCAAATGATCTCATGGATAGTATTGTGTCTCAGGTTTCAATGGATCACTGAAATCAATCTTAAACATGTGATAATTAGTTTTCCAGGTGATTAAAATTAAAGGAAAACTACTTAAAAATGATGTTCCACATTATTAAGCAGGCCACAGTTTTCAAGTAACATGGGAAAGAAAAAGGATCTCTCTGCTGCCAAAAAGCATCAAATAGTGCTATGCCTTGGTCAAGGGATGAAAACATTAGATATTTCCCAAAAACTTAAGCGTGACCATCGTACTGTTAAGAGATATGTGGCTGAATCTGAACACAGACAGGGTTCAGGCAGATAAAGGCATAATGAGGAAGGTTTCTGCCAGGCAAGTTCATCGGATTAAGAGAGCAGCTGCTAAAAAGCCATTACAAACCAGCAAACATTTATTTAAAGCTGCTGGTGCCTCTGGAGTCCCTCGAACTTCAAGATGTAGTATCCTTCAAAGGCTTGCTTTGGTTCATAAACATACTATTCGGCCATCCCTAAACAGTGTTCACAAGCAGAAAAGGTTGCAGTGGGCCAAGACATACATGAAGACTAATTTTCAAACAGTCTTGTTTACTGATGAGTGTCGAGCAACCCTGGATGGTCCAGATGGATGGTAGTGAATGGTTGGTGGATGGCCACCATGTCCCAACAAGGCTGCGACGTCAGCAAGGAGGTGGAGGAGTCATGTTTTGGGCCGGAATCATGGGGAAACAGCTGATAGGGCCATTTAAGGTTCCTGAAGGTGTGAAAATGACCTCGGCAAAGGATATAGAGTTTCTAACTGACAACTTTCTTCCATGGTATAAAAAGCAGAAACGTGCCTTCAAGAGCAAAATCATCTTCATGCATGACAATGCACCATCTCATGCTGCAAAGAATACCTCTGAGTCATTGGCTGCTATGGGCATAAAAGGAGATAAACTCATGGTGCGGCCACCATCTTCCCCTGACCTCAACCCTATAGAGAACCTTTGGAGTATCATCAAGCAAAAGATCTATGAGGGTGGGAGGCAGTTCACATCAAAACAGCAGCTCTGGGAGGCGATTCTGACTTCATGCAAAGGAATACAAGCAGAAACTCTCCAAAAACTCACAATTTCAATGGATGCAAGAATCGTGAAGGTGATATCGAAGAAGAGTTCCTATGTTAACATGTAACTTGGCCTCTTAGGGTGTTTTGGAGTTAAGTAGTTTTTTTTGTTCAGTGAATGTGACCTTCTAATGCTGCAAATTCCACAAATGAGCATTTTCAGTTCTTTAAAACATATCAAATGTATAGAAATTCTACTGTGCCTAATAATTTGGAACAGTGCATTTTGAGTTTGTATTCATTTTGGAGATTATACTGTTATCACTGGGAGGTTTCTTCAATAAAATTCAATGTATACTCTAACGGGTGATGACTTTTATTAGACTGACTGTCATTTGCACCGACCATTTAGGAAAATCCGAGAAAAATATAATTTGCATAATAATTGGGAACATGGTGTATACTTGGATTTGTGGGGATTATATATACCCCTGGTGCTGCGACACTCACTGACACCTCCTTGTTTTTAATCTTTATTTTACAAATAAGTGTGTATTTTGTCAATAAAATATATTTTTCATCTTTTATAATTTGTACGCCTTTTGCTTCTTTTTGTTTGGTTGGGATGGTAATCTGAAGATTAGCCCCATATGCAGGTTAAGAGTGCATTTCTTATATGAAGGTTTCCTTTAAAACCACAGAGATGTAGTAAAGCTGTAAGAGTGGGAATTTCTGTGTAATTGGATAAATAAGTAATCTTATTTTTTTTTTAATCATCAGATTAGGGATTAGTAGTTGAGATGTCTAGTACAGATACATTATGCTTTCTTATAATATCTAGATCTAATCTTTGCCTAAAAAGTGGCTCTCATGACTATAAATATTTACCATTTACTCCTTATTATTATATTATAGAAAACTTTGTGAAAGAATGTCAGCAGGAGCCACACCTTATCCTACTTACTTCCAAGCAGAAAGATACACAAGTCATAGTTGAGTTAGGGTAGAAAGATACACAGCATGACATGAGGTTATCGCAATTGCAAAAGGTAAAACTGGAAGTTACATGAAACTGTTGATAGCCTTTCATTATTTGTTCCTCGATAGATTTTACTATACTCGTAGATTCCCATTCCTGTACATTTAAGGCTGGTTTCACACGTCCTGATATTTCTGGTACCGGAAAAAACGGTACCGGAGATATCAGTGTCCGTGTGTGTACTACGCGCGGCACACGTGTGGCAACCGTGTGCCGCCCATTTGCCGCATCAGTACCACACAGACGGCTGCCTGGGACGTAGCGCAAATGTAAGCGCTGTTCCCTGGCGGCTCGTGCTGAACGCGGCTGTAATCCGTTCTCCCCTGCTCGGCCGGCGAGCAGCATGAGCAGGGTTAGAATTAATGAATGAGAAGCTGCTGGCACAGACTCAGTAACTAGCGGTGACGTCACTGAGTCTGTGCTCGCTGCCGGCAAGAACTCCTGTGACCTCAGGACTGTGGGAGAATGCAAACGATGAGGTCACGTAAGTTCAAGCTCTGTCACAGTGACCTCATCACTTGCATTCTCCTATGGTCCTGAGGTCACAGGAGTTCATGCCGGCAGCGAGCACAGACTCAGTGACGTCACCGCTAGTTACTGAGTCTGCGCCCGCTGCGTATCATTCATTCCCCAGTGGTTTACAGCCGGGACGGTCATATTAGCACCACTCCTGGTTGCAAACTGTACATTCCCCAGATAAAGATTACGGCGTGGGACTGACTGAACGCCGGACAGATATGGGTATATTGTTGTATTTTTTTTTTTTTTTTACAGGAGATCGAGGGTGTCGTTTGGATTGCCAGTACAATAAAGATGGCAAAACTGTGTGGTGTGTGATTTCATTAAAATACTTTATTCTTACTGTGTGGTGTTTATGTACCGCTAGGACCGTGAAGTACTCGGTATCAGGTCTGCTGGTACTTAAAGGGGTGGTCATAGTGGCAGTGACCCGGTCCGTGGCCCTGGGCGTCCAGTTAAAGGGGATGTGGATGAAAGTGGAAATTAAGTCTTTAACGGATGATTTGTGACTCCACCTGTGGTGTTCAGCCATCCCCTGATGCTGCTTAAGGGGACCACTGGGGCTGATGTTAATGCAGCTTAGATGGTTCTGCTCTCCAGAGGTAGAGTGTGCCCCAGGGCTACCAGATACAGTTGGTAAGGTATGGTAAACGATGGGGTGCAGGACTGAGAGCGCAGGTAATGATTGAGGAACACAAGGGTAGCAGTTTCCTTTACCTTTTACTGGTGAAGTACAGGTACAGTCCAGGGTACAGGTAGCAGGCAGTGTTGGGGTCTGGGCAGCCTGGAAACAGCTTTAGATCCACTTAGCCAGGTGAGTTCGGAGGCCTTCTTTTGCACTTTGTACTCTGACCTTTGCTACCTGAAACTCTGTATATGTCCTTGCAGTGTCTGTACTCCCAACCCGTATGGCTGACAGCCTGAGCCTGTCTTTGGCACTGCCTTCTCACTGGCAGCCCCAGGTTCCTGACCTGCTGTGTTGCCTCCGAATGTCAGTTGGGGTCAGGAGACTTGGAATCTCCTGCCCTCCGGATTCGGTGGCTGGGTATGCAATCCTCTCATCAGCATGGACTCCAGTGTCCAGTCTCTTTGCACTTTATCTTGTGGTGAGCCCTTTTGCAGCTCCATACCCCAGTCTCTCTCTCTCATGTCCTTCCTTTCCCTTCAGTCTCTCACACTCTACTCTAACCCCATCTCCAGACACGAACTTATAGGGAAGCTACCCTGAAACCGGGTTTAGAGCTCCCCCTTCTTGTCTGGAGTAAGGAAGGTGTTGTACGTTTGTATTAACTGCCAAGTGGATCCCTCCTTACCTCCAGGCATGACATCACCCCCCCCCCCTCTGTGAGGAAGGCATTGTCATTGTGGCAACCGGACTCCTGAGGTGCCACATTTATTTAACTAACTATAGGATTAGTAATGGAGAGGTGTCTTATTGACACTTCTCCATTACGAAACTGGGCTTAATGTCACCTTACAATAGGAAGGTTACATTAACCACCCTTTACCCCACTTGCCACTTCTACAGGGTAAGTGAGAAGAACCTGGCAAAGCTCCAGATTTTGCGCATCTAATAGATGCGCCTTTTTTGGGCATGTGCGGGCTGCTGTTTTTAGGCTGGGGGGCCCATATCCATGGCCCCTTACCAGCCTTAGAATATCAGACCGCACCTGTGAGTTTTGCCAGGTTGGTTTAAAAACATAGGGGGACCCCACGTTGGCTTTTTCATTAATTTATTCTCCCCTGCTCACGCTGCTTGCTGGCAGAGCAGGGGAGAATGAACGAGAGCTGGCTTCAGCACCAGCTGCCGGGGAACAGCAGCTTACAGTGTGATGGAAATATATATATATATATATTTCATATAGATCTCACTTGCATATAAACTCATATATACTCACAGCTAATATATACACTATCAATTGCTTAGAATGGCTGACATAAACTGATATAAGCCAGACAGACTATTTGGGGCTTTTCAGGCAAAAGCGGAACAGCACCAGATGTACTAAGTGATGATCAGATGTCTCAACTTTGTCCTAGATGCAGAAAACGGAGACAGCTACACTTTAGTTGCTTAATCAGCATTCATATGTGCATTTGGAGCGCCCCCAGACACAGGGCCACGAGTTCTCGGTACCGGGCCTCTCTGGTTCGGTTCTGAGGCTGTCACGGTGGCTAGACCCGGTCCGCGACCCTGCTAAGGGGCGTCCAATAAAGGTGGTGCAGTCTGTCAGGGGTTCGTGACGCCACATGTGGTGTTCGGTCAGGGTGACCGACGCTGCTGTGGGGTACGCTGGGGTGATGGAATGGCAGCTGGATGGTATACCTTCCCACAGGTGAAGTATGTCCTCAGGGCTTCCCAGTAAGGTGGATGGTAATGGTGTAGGGTGCAGTCAATAACGAGGACACAGGGTTGCAGTCTCTTTACCTCTTTACTGAAGACTTCAGGATCCTCAATCCAGAGCACGCTTAACAGGGCTATCTGAGACCGGCCGGTCTGATGGGCACATCCAGAGTTTCCTTCGCAGATGGAAATCTTTGCCTACCACTAGCGCCTGTGTGTTGTAGTCCTACCCTGCTGAGCATTCGGAATAGTCCTCACAACTGCTGTTCTCGTTCGTTCGTTCTCTACAGCTCTCTCTCTCTTTGGTTCTAGATGTTACTAGTTTCTCGTCCCCCAGGAATGTTATGGCTAGGACGCACCTGTATGACGGGAAGGCTCGGAGCTCTTCCGGGACCCTAGAGACGCCCCTCTCCATGCATTGCCCCCTATGTCTTCGTAGGTGTAGTAAGGTAGACAGCCAACCTATAATTAACTGTCCTGCGGAGTTCGAAGTAAGGCCTAGAGTTAGTTACGCGCCTCAGTAGGATGTTGCCTCGGTCTCACGGCACGACTCCTACTGGTACTCCTTTGTGCTTGATCTCGTTTACACTGTTCCACAATATCCTTCCCTTCGTGTCTCTCTCTTGGATACCGCCGCGGGGTGTGCAGGCGCAGTTCCGTTACGTTCTGCTCTGTTCGCTAGGCACCTGCCAGGTTCCCACGCCTGACAGGGACCCCCCTGTGTCTTCTCCCTGCAACACCCCCTGCCACGGGATGTTGCCTGAATCCAACCCAGTCAGCTTCTGACTAACTTCCTCCCCAACCCCTAGTTTTACCAGTGTGAGGAGTGGCCCAATAAATAAAGCCTTTTTCTCCCCCTAGTGGCCGGAGTGTGAAGTGTAATGTGTTCTGGTGATACCTGGTCAGAAGAACTCCTTTAGTGCCATCAGACGTACCATCACTCCCCTTAGTGGCAGAGTGTCATACCGCAACGACCAGGTCTCTGGGGCGCTGCACATTAATCACAATATTCCATATATATTTAGATAATCAATAACAGAGGAGCTTGACAATATGGTAATTAACTAACCACCCCTAACTACCCTCTTTCTATATGCAATTTATAAAACCATGAATGTACAATAAACCGTCAGTATTGATGGAATGTTATGCTGTCACCATAGTGTACAGTCTCATTCTTGATGAGCGCTCAAAATACTCAGTCTTATTGGGAACGGCCGCAGCACACACAGGGATAGATTTATACAAACCAAATTTCCATAACAACAGTAGCGCTACTTCCCTGGCAGCCATCCGTGCACACGGAGGACAGTGTGCACTGTCCTCCGTGTGCACGTGTGGCACATTTTGTGGCCCATGTGTCCGGGTGAAGATGGACATGTCTGCGTGTTTTGCACATGGACACACGGTCCGTGAAAACACGCTGACATGTGCATAGACCCATTCATTTGAGAAAACTGTCACCACACGTACCAGAGACACTTACGTGTGAAACCGGCCTAAAGTAGTATTCTATTCAGCGATTCCTAAATGTGGGTCCCACCTCTGGTCAACTGCATCTATCCTGCGAAACACCATTTTGCATTTGTCATGAAAGCAGCTCTCTCTTGGAGTTTCCTTACAGCCTGGTCACAGAATCTTTTAAAGTGTAACCTAGGCAATGATGAGTAAACTATAAAATTAAAAATCTCTCAATTTTTGAAAACAGAGAGGATTTTTTAATAAGATGTGTGATGCAGTGACCCCTGTTACAGGTAAGGGGCGCTGCATGGTCTTCCCAGGATATGCATGGAGGCGTATTGAGGCCGTGAGAGTGCATGGCAGTTGTTCTGGGACCTGTAGTTCCACAAGTATAGCTGTTGGTATAATTATGAAGGGAGGCTGGCAGGGCTAGTTATGAGAGATGGGCGGATCAAACTAGCCACACACATACTTCCATCTAGGGGAGTGGTTACAAGTATATAATGTGACAAGGGTGTGGGTCACATGGTCTCTGAGTATGGATCAGAATGGCCTGTGCTGTAGGTCCTGGAGAGCCTATGTGCTGGGAGTGCTATCTCTCTGAATAGCACGTGGTGGGGCTTTGGACCTGGTGACCTGGGGTGTTGGATGAACGTCCTAAAGAGCACCTGGACCAGCCACATGCCTGTATGTGGACGGTTCCAGGTGGGGACGGACTCCCTGAATAGCGCACTGTAGAAAGCTTCTGTGTTGGGAGGTCCTGGGAGTAGGACTGGATCCCTGAAGAGTACATAGAGACCGTGGTCCTGGATGGTCTGTGTTGGAAGCTCCTCTGAGTGGAGTCTTCCTGGAAGCACCTGAGAGACCGTGGACCTGGACGGTCTGGGTTGGGGAAGCTACCGTCCTTCGGTGGCTCTGGACTGACTGATGTGTGCCTGCCAGGCAAGTTGGTGAACCCCGTAAGGCAGCTTTCCCGGGAGAGAGGACTGACAAGGAGTCAGCAGGTAAGGTACCATAGAGACTGTTGGTGCTTATGATATTCTATGAACTGTGCGGTCACCCACGGCAACTGGTTAGATAAGGATCAGCGTGTTTAGTGTCGCAAGCTGATGATGTGAAGCTTTATGTAAAGACTGTTTGCATTTGGTTAACGTTTCTATGGTTTATGACTGCTTAAATAAACCAAATAGACCGTTTGTGTGAGAAAACCGTGCCTGAGTGCTCGAATCCCGTACCAAGCGAGTGTCCAACACATGCGGTGAGCGCAATCTCACAGAGGTAAATTGAAAAGTTGACTCTTTTTACAAATAGATTGCAGTTTTACTAATTTAGTAGGATGATAAACCCACTTTAATGCCTGTAATCTTGTTCATTTTTTCATTATTAGAAATGATCGATGTTAACTGCAAAAATATAATAAAGAAAAGAAACAAATGTACATGGACCAGTCGAATACCAATTAAATAATACTTCCCTGCTAGCATGCTATCACACAAATACAGTAGTGCAGGTGACCTGCAGCAATTAGCGTTTTCAAAGGAAGTCGGATATCATAAAGCAGCCTGGCTTCCTTCCCGCTGGCTCCTACATTTACAATAGGACCATTGGTCCAGTTAATGTTCACTGCTCAGAAATGGGGACAGACAAGAGGGGGGATGCAAATGCATGCAAGAAAGCAGCAGGCTCTGTTCCTTGAATGTCCTCTCTATGTTCTCTGCATCTGAATACTTATTTGCCCTCACCCTTTCTCTCAGCTCCCAGTAATCCTCAGCACATTAATTAAACAGTACAATTAAGATTTTTGCTGTGTGTGAAATTAGGAAGAAAGAAAAAGATAAATGAATATGCAGCAGCACACAAGTAAGGAGATTGACAGGGCTGGAAGTGAATAATAGATTTGCAGATGAGTAGATTCTATCAAACTATCACACCTACATTTAT
The DNA here is from genome assembly GCF_032444005.1 of Ranitomeya imitator. NCBI lineage: Eukaryota > Metazoa > Chordata > Amphibia > Anura > Dendrobatidae > Ranitomeya > Ranitomeya imitator. The sequence goes on from NC_091288.1 coordinate 59,482,681, forward strand.
TGAATAACATTTCTTAAAAAGAAAACACAAAACTGCGCTTACAGTTCAATGTGCTGAATCTCTGTGTATATGGTATGAAGCTGCTGCTATACGTCTATTATTGCTATCTTCTACATATGCCTTTGTGCAGCCATTCAGCAGCATAAGGTGGCGTTGACTACCACTAGTGGTGTAACTAGAGTCCGATGGGCCCAATGCAAAATTTGGACGTGGAACCTCACCACCACCACCTTTCCTTCATGTTGGTCAGATGTATGACCGTTGTCCTAAATCCTATAAGGACATACAGTATGTGTTGCCATCCTCCCCCATTATGTAGTAATGTCCCCCATCCTGGGCCCCTTCCAAGTATATATATCCTCAGTGGCATATCCAGGGGGGGCAGCCGGGGCATGTGCCCCGGGCGCAGCCGTCAGGGGGGCGCCAGCAGGCCGACTGATGCGGTGGTCCAAGGAGGAGGCTCCCCGTCAGCGGAATTCTGCCGCCCCCACGCTGAGATTCTTCCGTTCTCTGAGGCGGCTGTCAAATTGACAGCCGGCTCAGAGAAAGTGCTGCGCGTTGGTTCCCAAGGATGTACTAGCGTCTTCAGACGCTAGTACCCTTGATCTATGCCCTGACCGCCACCGGCACTTCCGCATCAGTCAAGCGCCAGCAGCGTGATCAGGTCACATGATCACGCTGCTGACGTCACTCGCCGGCTCTTCACAGGCAGCCTTGCGTTTTGTGGTAAGTGCTCCAGCTCCAGACGGCTGGGTAATGGAGGCTGGAGCTGAAGACACCGAACTGCCAGAAGGAGAGATGCGGCCTGTGCTGTATACTACTATGCGGGCTGTGCAATATACTACTGTGTGGGCTGTGCTGTATACTACTATGTGGGCAGTGCTGTATACTACTGTGTGGGGGGTGCTGTATACTACTATGTGGGCTGTGCTATATACTACTATGTGGGCTATGCTGTATACTACTGGGGGCAGTGCTGTATACTACTATGTGGGCAGTGCTGTATACTACTGTGTGGGCAGTGCTGTATACTACTGTGTGGGCTGTGCTGTATACTACTGTGTGGGCTGTGCTGTATACTACTATGTAGGCTGTGCTGTATACAACTATGTGGGCTGTACTGTATACTGCTACGTGGGCTGTGCTGTATACTACTGTGTGGGCTGTGCTGTATACTACTGTGTGGGCTGTGCTGTATACTACTATGTAGGCTGTGCTGTATACAACTATGTGGGCTGTACTGTATACTGCTACGTGGGCTGTGCTGTATACTGCTACGTGGGCTGTGCTGTATACTGCTAAGTGGGCTGTGCTGTATACTGCTACTTGGGCTGTGCTGTATACTGCTACGTGGGCTGTGCTGTATACTACTGTGTGGGTGGTGCTATATACTACTATGCGGGCTGTGCTATATACTACTAAGCGGGCTGTGCTGTATACTACTATGTGGGCAGTGCTGTATACTACTGTATTCCTCAGATTTCTCCACCACATGCAACTACACCCAGGAAGAGAGGGGATGGGGGCAGAAATCAGGACATTATGGGGGCATAAGAAATCTGAGCACATTATAGGGGCAGAAATCTGAGAACATTATAGGGGGCAGAAATCTGAGGGGGGGCGCCAAACTGACCCTTTGCCCCGGGTGCAGGAAGAGCTAGATACACCTCTGTATATCCTGGTATATATGTCCCTCATCCTGGGCCCATCCTGGTAAATATGTCCCCCATCCTCGTATACATGTCCCCCATCCTGGTATCTATGTCCTCCTTCCTGGGTCCCTTACTGGTTTACATGTCCCCTATCCTGGTATCTATGTCCTCCATCCTGGGCCCCTTTCTGGTATTTATATTCTCCATTCTGCCTCTGCATAAAAAAATAAACATTGTACTCATATTTCTCAGGTCCCTTGACGTACGGCATCCTCTTCTGTAGAAGGGACAGAGGCTGGCAGCTGACATCAGTGCGCCTACAATGGTGATGCATGACATCACGGCAGTAGCATAGCTACCAGGGGGGGCAGAGGCCCGGTGCTCTGAGGGGGCCCACCCGGAGCAACACTACTGTAACTGTATTGGCGCGTGCAGCGCACCGATACAGTTACCTTCTGTGGCAGAGCAGGGAAAATTAATCTCCCAGCTCTTCCGCTATGGGGCCCCTGAGCAGACGGGGGGCCCCGATGCCAGCAATGGGCCCTCCGCCATCATCTGAAGATCAGCTGCACTGGCATTAAGCCGATACAGCTGACCGCAATGATGGGAGAAGGAGCGCTGCACTCCTTCTGCCATCATCCCCCTGATGTTGCCGACACTGACAGTGGGTGAGATGACGTCACTGCCTGGTGCCTGCTGTCAGGAGATCAGCGGGAGCAGCGCAGGAACCAGGAAGAAGAGAGGTGAGTATTTATTTATTTATTTTTTTATAGGTGCTGCCGCCTTATTACAGGGTCTGCCTATGGGGGGGCTGCCTTATTACAGGGTCTGACTATGGGGGCTCCCTTATTACAGGGTTTGACTATGGGGGTACTGCCTTATGTTACGCCGCCTAATACTTACCTGTCCGGCCGGCGCGCTCCCGATACTCCTTCTCGCTCTCCTTTCTCTGGCTTCTCGGGCACTCGTCCTTTCTGCGGTCGCCGCTATGGCTTCTGGGAGGTCATGACCCGGTGGCTCCGCCCCCAGTATGGCGGGTACTTTTTCCCAGCATCTGTCATGTAAGACGCCTTTGCGTCTATTGTGTTCGCTGGCTCCTTGCTGGTGTCTCCTTAGGTTCTTTGGCTCTAGTCTCTGCTCCTCTCGCTTTCACTCAGTCTTGACTCGTCTCTGTTTGCCGTCCCTGTCAGTCCTGTGTTCCTGCCGTCCCTGCCAGTCCTGTGTTCCTGCTGTGCCTACCAGTCCTGTGTTCCTGCCGTGCCTACTAGTCCTGTGTTCCTGCCGTACCTGCCAGTCCTATGTTCCTGCCGTCCCTGCCAGTCCTGTGCTCCTGCCATCCCTTCCAGTCCTGTGCTCCTACCATCCCTGCCAGTCCTGTTGTGAATTCTGTGATCAAGCTCCCTCCTGTGGTCACGAGTGGTACTGCGGCTTCTGAGTTTCCTTTCTCAGGTGATGAGGTTAAGTCGTTAGGTGCTGCTCTATTTAACTCCACCTAGTGCTTTGATCCTGGCCTCCAGTCAATGTTCTAGTATTGGTCTTGCTTCCTCCTGGAACGTTCCTGTGGCCTGTCTGCTCAGCATAAGCTAAGTTCTGCTTGTGTTACTGTTGTTGCTTATTTTCTGTCCAGCTTGCTTTTTTGGGTTTGCTTGCTTGCTGGAAGCTCTGAGACGCAGAGGGAGCACCTCCGTACCGTTAGTCGGTGCGGAGGGTCTTTTTGCCCCTCTGCGTGGTTGTTTGTAGGTTTTTGTGTTGACCGCAAAGCTATCTTTCCTATCCTCGGTCTATTCAGTAAGTCGGGCCTCACTTTGCTAAATCTATTTCATCTCTGTGTTTGTATTTTCATCTTAACTCACAGTCATTATATGTGGGGGGCTGCCTTTTCCTTTGGGGAATTTCTCTGAGGCAAGGTAGGCTTATTTTTCTATCTTCAGGACTAGCTAGTTTCTCAGGCTGTGCCGAGTTGCATAGGGAGCGTTAGGCGCAATCCACGGCTACCTCTAGTGTGGTTTGATAGGTTTAGGGATTGCGGTCAGCAGAGTTTCCACGTCTCAGAGCTCGTCCTATGTTTTGTGGTTTTTTCAGGTCACTTGTGTGCTCTGAACTTCAAGGTCCATTGTGGTTCTGAATTACCTATACATAACACAGTCCTGTGTTCTTGCCGTCCCTGCGTTCCTGCCGTCCCTGCCAGTCCTGCATTCCTGCTGTACCTACCAGTCCTGTGTTGCTGCCTGTCCTGTGTTTACAGCTGTCCCTGCCAATCCTGCGTGCCTGCCTATCCTGTGTTCCTGCCGTATCCACCAGTCCTGTGTTCCTGTCGTTCCCTGCCAAACAGTTCTTTTCGTCATACCGGTCAGTACTCTGTCCATGCAGTCTCTGCCCGTCCTGTTTCTCCGCTGTTCGGGTCACCTCGGTGGCTCCGTCTCTCTCCCGTCTGCTGTCCTTCTTTGGTTCAGTCCACAGTCGTCCCTTTGGCTCAGGCAGTTGGGCCTGTCCCAAACACTCCCTGCACAGGGGGTGGCGCTATCTGGTCCACTCATCCTCGGGGACTCTGAAGCCGCGTCCCAGAGGGTCCACTACTCGAGTTCTTATACCTTATTACAGGGTCTGACTATAGGTGCTGCCTTTTTACAGGGTCTGCCTATAGGGGTACTGCCTTATTACAGGGTCTGACTATGGGGGTGCTGCCTTATTACAGGGTTTGCTGCCTTATTACAAGGTTTGCTGCCTTATTACAGGGTCTGCCTATAGGGGTGTGGCCTTATTACAGGGTCTGACTGTGGGGGTGCTGCCTTATTACAGGGTCTGACTATGGGGGTGCTGCCTTATTACAGGGTCTGCCTATGGGGGTGCTGCCTTATTACAGGGTCTGCTTATGGGGGTGCTGCCTTATACTACAGAGTCTGCCTATAGGGGTGCTGCCTTATTACAGGGTCTGCCTATATGGGGGTGCTGCCTTATTACAGTGTCTGCCTATGGGGGCTGCCGTATGCTATAGAGTCTGCCTATGGGGAGCGCATTATACTATATTGTGGACTATTTGGTGCATTATGGTACTGTATATAGAGGCTATCTAGGGGGCCATCATACAGAATGGAGAGTACAGTGTGGGGGTCATTATACAGTGTTGGAGCCATCAAACAGTTTGGGGGCTACTAAGGAGTCAGTATACTGTGTGGGTGGTACTATACAGTGAGGGGGCATTATACTGTGTATAAGAGAGCATCATGCTGTGTATAGGGGAGCTGTACAGGGGGGGACTCGGGACATTATTAAATGTAAAGTGGGCACTTATTGTTATAGGGGAACTCAGGTTACTATGGCTATCAAAGGGGCACACAGGACATTATTACTTTCTAGGGAGCAAAATATGGGCGCTGTTTTCTACGGCACTTGCATCCGTCATTACTATATTATAGAGGGGTGCTTTAGAATTTAGAGGGCACAGAGAACCACACAGCAGGTGCAGTAATAGGGACACATACGGCAGCAGCGGCTCAGTATTGGGGTATCAGGTGCAGTAATAGGGACACATAGGGCAGCAGCGGCTCAGTATTGGGGTATCAGGTGCAGTAATAGGGACACATAGGGCAGCAGCGGCTCAGTATTGGGGTATCAGCAGGATGAGGAGTTTGTGCAGGTTGGGAATAGATGGTGATGGGGCTGGAATATGAGATGTGAAATGTGTCTTTGTTGTATTCTCTGCAGCCGAGTTGTGGCTGGAAGAAGTTGTCATGTCGGTCTGGGCCAGATGGAAAAGACGGGAAAAATGAACGATTCCATCAGAAAGAACATCAGCGGTAAGACATTATCTGTAACTGTGCTGTGATCTGTTATATGTTCTGTAGGGCTGGTATTTATCACTGACCATATGGCGGTAATATCCATATTGGTCTTTATATAGAGATTATCTTCAGTAATAGCACAGTCATCTGCTGAGGTTCTCCTCCACTATTAGGGTGCGTCACTCAGTTGTAATCAAGGTTATCTGGTTAGGGGCCCACTCAGAAGCTTCGCCCCCCCCTGAGCCAAAACCCTAGCTCCGCCTCTGCATCACGGTCATGTGATGCTAGCGACTAGCTTCTCAACGTCAGCTTAGGCCTCTGATTGGCTGGCGATGTGTATTGCATCTGAATGTAGACACATTCCCAGCTGAAGTACGTGCTGGTGTCTGCGATTCCCCCCCTGTTGCATGGGCAATGGGGCCCCATAGCAAAATACCCAATTGGACCTCCCCAAAAAAATATTGGTTGGCGACATAGAAGAGCATATACTACAATTTTGCAGTTTGCAAGCCTTACAAAGTAATTTTGCCCCTATTGAAGCCCCTTAGTGTTCTAAGGGGCTTCAATAGCCTCCACTAGCACTCCAAACAGTATAATGGACCCACATATAGCCCTTCACACAATATAATGGTCCCCAGACAGTATAATGGTCCCACACATAGCCCTCCGCACAGTATAATGGCCCAAACACAGTATAATGGTTCACTGTACAACTCTACACATAGCACTCCAAATAGTATGATGGCCCCACAAATATATAGTATGACACCATACAAATAGCCCTCTACATAGTTTGATGGCCATACATTTAGCTCTTCACATAGTATAATGGCCCTACAAATAGTTCTCTACATAGTACGATCTGTCATTTCTATTCTGCATTCTATTCCATTACATGTCACACTGATTGTGCACACGGATGGCACATGTATGGTACATATGGACACACATGTAGCACATGCACTGTACACATGGACACAGATAGCACCAGTACTGGTTTTTCCTGTACCAGATATATCAGTGATGGAGGCCTTTTTCATACAGTGAAAAAAAGGTATACCCCTGCATAGGCAGAAAGGCCACTCTTTTGGTATGAGTGTGAACTGAAATCTGAGCAGAGCATAAAATATAAACATTTCAGCATACCTGAGAAAATGAATGTACTGTCATATCAAACTTCTGCCTATTTTGTGATACATTCTGCACATGATCTCCGTTGTTTTAGGTTATGAAAGGATCATCACAATATCCAGAAGTCCTGCTAAGTTCTTAAAGACATACGGTAAATATATATATTTTTATTTCTATTTTTAGCAATCTCTAATAGTAATTATGTAAAGCACATGCACAAACTTTTCAGATTATCAGCAGGTTGAATTATCTTTTCACTGAGTTTTAATTAAACAGCTTGCTTTTTCCCAGGTGTGATGCCACCTTGTGTTGGAAGTGTTGGGAGCTTGCGCCTCACACAAACCAGAAATATACTTGACTATATAACACTATGGCATTTACTGGATGACTTCTGTGTAGCACCTACGTATTCAAATAGAAATTAACACTGTCTATTGAATTTCATTATGCAGTGCATATCATATCGGAAATGACTATATGTGGGCAAATCGCTTAAAATATGGGCATGAGTTTTCCACACTCAAGATAGCGGAAAAAATGTAATTATAATGAAAATGTCATGATATAATATAACCCCAATCAATTTGGGGGAAGTGGGGCTGGTGAGAAGAATGGCTTATAAAGGAACACACCACGTCACCTGTCCTGGGATGCTAGAGTGTAATAGCATGCACCAACAGGGGCATCTGTTTTAGGACTTGGACACATGCTTGATTTGCTCGGACGAGTGCTATCTGTAGTTTTCACCGATAGCACATGTTCGATTTTTTTTCCTCTGACTGTGTCTTGAGTAAAAATCTGAGACACGTATGATTTTGGTCCAAGTATGGATCAAAATTGGCAATGCAAGTCTATGGGTCCATGAAAAAAAATTGGACGGCACTCGGATGACATCCAAGTACAATCTGATTTTGATGGACTGACAGAATAGAGATACTTTTTTTTTCTCTCCACGTCCGAGAAAAACCGATGCCATTCTGATCGAATTCTAATGAAAGTCTGATCAGAACATTGGGACCATTTTTCTCAGATGTGGAGAAACCTGTTGTGTGACCCTACTCTTTCTCTTGATTCTAGTGAGACATAACCTTCTCCACCAGGTTGAATTCATCTACCATGCACAAAATCACCTGCATGGCAATGCCGTTACCCTCTTGTAAGACAATATAGAAAATACATATTAGAAGAAAAAGCGCCAAGCTTTTATTGTTTTCTTCTTCAATGATAATTTATATTTAACATTTAAATGCAAACATCGCTATAAGGCCTCATTCACATATCCTGGTGATTCCTCTACATGAAAATGAGATCTGTGGTCCGTGTCTGTGTGCCATCCGTATGTACATATGTGACATCTCTGTGACACGGATAGGGAAAGCAGTGCAGTTCGTGCTGATCCCAGGCTCCGGCTGCTGAAGGTGTTTTGTTTAATTCCAAATAAAGGATTTGTTCTTGCTGTGTGTTTATTTTAAAACTTACTATGGGGGTTAGTAATCAGGGTATTTTATAGAGGCTTCTCCATTACTAATCCCTGGGTTTGATGTCAGCTGCCAATACAAAGGCGACATTAACCCCAATCCTATTACCCCACTTGCCACCACTAGAGGGCAAATGAGAAGAGTATGGATAAGTACCAGATTTGGTGCATCTTATGGATGTGTCATTTCTGGGGCAGTTGATGTTCGTAGCCTGATGGTGGCAATATCTATGGACCCTTTGAAGGCTATTACTATGAACCCAGAGCTGTCTGTTTAGCCTTTGTTGGCTTGAATTTATAGGGGGACCCTACATTAATTTTTTTTTAGGGTCCTTGTAAATTCACTTGGGAACCTTTTGGGAGATTGTCCCTTTTCCCAGATTATTAACATCAGCCCCTAGATATGGGCTTTCCCTCTGCTGGTTATGAAAATTATGCAGGAGCCCACATCATTTTTTTTTTATGTAATTCTTTATTTTACAGAGGAGATACATAGTGGTTGGTGAATACAACTCCCATTAGTGTCTCCTGGTCGTCCTGATCTCAGGAAGACCAACTGACCATGATGAGAGCTATTTTCAGCAGCTGGTGCCTGGGAATAGCGCAAACTGTACCGCTTCATCCCAAGTGCCAGTACGTGTCACGCAGATGACACATGGATATCATCAGTGTGCACGTGTGCGGCATGCATCTTGTCTGTGTGAAAAATCTGACATTTGTGCACAACCATTGACCACAATAGGTGTGCGTGTATCCGTATTTCCAGCCCTTACAAAAAAGGACCGCAAACAGACATAAAAAACAGAAGGGGGCTGAATACAGAAATTGAGCAATGAAAATGTTATATTCACTCTGAGCAGCAATAACTACTAAGTCCTCAGAGAAAAACCACCATAAAAACCTCTAAAATCAGCTCCATAATCAGGCAATGGCTGAGGAAGGGGTGTGCCCCTGAAACATAATAAGATGGCGCGTTGTGTTACACATTGAAACTTTCTCAACTAGTGGCAGATGCACAAGACCTTAGGTTTTTCTCTAAGGACTCAGTAATTATTGCTGCTCGGGGTGGATATATCATGTCTTTATAGCTCAATTTTTGTATCATAGCTATATATGCACTTATACGATGAATATATTATCACTGATGATAAAAGCAATTACCACTTGGCGTTTTTTTCTTATTTTTCGCTTTTGAGATGGAGGATTTGGAGATATCCTTGTTCATACACAGCAAGGGTGTTATGAAGATCTAGATATGTATATAGAAAATACTTCCACAGATTTAAGGAGATGGCGTATTTCCTATTGTTATGGGCTCACATAGTGAGGTGGATTCTCTAACCCAGGGGTCCCCAACTCCAGTCCTCAAGGCCCACCAACATGTCATGTTTTCAGGATTTCCTTAGTCTTGCCCAGGTAATAATTGCATCACCTGTGCAATGCAAAGGAAATCCTGAAAACATGACCTGTTGGTGGGCCTTGAGGACTGGAGTTGGGGACCCCTGCTCTAACCTGTAGGTCAGGAGGAACAGCACAGACCAAAGGCGATGGAACAGTGGAACGGGTCTTGCTTGATAGTATCTGGATCTGTGAAGACCAGAATAGCAGGATATGCAGGACTGAAGACAGATAAGACAGAGCAGGAAGCGCCAGATAAAGTAGAGACTGTCAAGTGTGATTATATGGGATCAGGAGATGTAAAAAGAATGTGATATCTTCCAGCAGGGATGCAGTTAATCACAGGAATAACAGAAATATGTGCAGTCTGGTATCTACCAGTACGTGGTTGCTGAGAGCAATGCTGTCTCCATACTCAGTCAGACAGCACATGGCTGCCAGAGTTGGCCTTAAAAGGCCTTGGGTGATGATGTCTGAGGTGATTGCTGAGTTACCATAGTAACCCAGCATGGACTAGCATAAAGTGATGTGGTCATAGGTAAGCAAAAAAGATCCAGCATCTGAGCTAAAACAAGTGAGTAATCTATTTTTTACATATCTACATCAACACCTTCCTTTTCCACGTACAGTACAGACCAAAAGTTTGGACACACCTTCTCATTTAAAGATTTTTCTGTATTTTCTTGACTATGAAAATTGTAAATTCACACTGAAGGCATCAAAACTATGAATTAACACATGTGGAATTATATACTTAACAAAAAAGTGTGAAACAACTGAAAATATGTCTTAGATTCTGGGTTCTTACAAGTAGCTACCTTTTGCTTTGATGACTGCTTTGCACACTCTTGGCATTCTCTTGATGAGCTTCAAGAGGTAGTCACCGGCAATGGGCTTCCAACAATCTTGAAGGAGTTCCCAGAGATGCTTAGCACTTGTTGGCTCTTTTTCCTTCACTGATATGATGCGGTGGTTTAGGAGCAACATGGAACGAGCTCTGAAGGAAGTGGTAACTGTACTGACCGCAGTCCCTAAGCTCAACACAACACTAGAAGTAGCCATGGGGTGCTCCTAACTCTCCCTAGGCACCTCGTCACCGCCTAAGAGCTAACTACCCCTAAAGATAGAAGCAGGAAAACTATCTTGCCTCAGAGAAAATCCCCAAAGGATAGATTAGCCCCCCACAAAAAATGACTGTGACTGGAGAGGGAAAAGACATACACAGAATGAAACCAGGATGAGCACAGGAGGCCAGTCTAACTTGATAGATAGGACAGGATGGAATACTGTGTGGTCAGTATAAAACACTACAAAAATCCACGCAGAGTTTACTAAAAATCTCCACACCTGACTAAAGGTGTGGAGGGTAAATCTGCTTCCCAGAGCTTCCAGCAAGACAGAATTAATTCTTACTGATAACGCTGGACAAACATAGAAGCACAGAACAGATAAGTCCACAAACTGTGAACAGAAAAGAGCAAGCAAAAACTTAGCTTTGCTGAACTGGTCAGGATAACAGGGAACTCCAAAGAGATGTGAATCCAACCAGGAACCATTTACAAGTGGCACTGGCTGAAGGACAGAGCCAGGCATAAATAGCCGAGCAGAAAAGACGATCAGTGGAAGCAGCAGAAGACAGCTAACTCCAAGGAGCAGCCATACCACTAGAAACCACAAGAGGGAGCCCAAGAGCAGAACTCACAAAAGTGCCACTTACAACCACCGGAGGGAGCCCAAGAGCGGAATTCACAACACTTCACTCTGCCGTTCAGCTCACCACTAACCATCTCGATTGGGTTCAGGTCTGGTGACTGTGGAGGCCAGGTCATCTGGCGTAGCACCCCATCACTCTCCTTCTTGGTCAAATAGCCCTTACACAGCCTGGAGGTGTGTTTGGGGTCATTGTCCTGTTGAAAAATAAATGTTGGTCCAACTAAACGCAAACCGGATGGAATAGCATGCCCCTGCAAGATGCTGTGGTAGCCATGCTGGTTCAGTTCAGTATGCCTTCAATTTTGAATAAATTCCCAACAGTGTCACCAGCAGAGCACCCCCACACCATCACACCTCCTCCTCCATGCTTCACGGTGAAAACCAGGCATGTAAAGTCCATCCGTTCACCTTTTCTGCGTCGCACAAAGACACTGTGATTGGAACCAAAGATCTCAAATTTGGACTCATTAGACCAAAGCACAGATTTCCACTGGTCTAATGTCCATTCCTTGTGTTCTTTAGCCCAAACAAGTCTGTTTTGCTTGTTGCCTGTCCTTAGCAGTGGTTTCCTAGCAGCTATTTTACCATGAAGGCCTGCTGCACAAAGTCTTCTCTTAACAGTTGTTGTAGAGATGTGTCTGCTGCTAGAACTCTGTGTGGCAAGTAAACCTACAAAAGGCCCTGAGAGCTACCAGAGGGCAAGCCCCGTCAGCCAATACATATAAACCAAAAAAAAAGGAAGAACCGAACACCCACTAAGTGCGGAAATGGATACTAAATATGACTAAACGGATGACAAAGCATCAGATATAGTGATATACAGAAGATCCATACCATCTGTGTGGCATTGACCTGGTCTCTAATCTGAGCTGCTGTTAACCTGCGATTTCTGAGGCTGGTGACTTGGATAAACTTATCCTCAGAAGCAGAGGTGACTCTTGGTCTTCCTTTCCTGGGACGGTCCTCATGTGAGCCAGTTTCTTTGTAGCGCTTGATGGTTTTTGCCACTGCACTTGGGGACACTTTCAAAGTTTTCCCAATTTTTCGTACTGACTGACCTTCATTTCTTAAAGTAATGATGGCCACTCGTTTTTCTTTACTTAGCTGCTTTTTTCTTGCCATAATACAAATTCTAACAGTCTATATCAGCTGTGTATCCACCAGACTTCTGCACAACACAACTGATGGTCCCAACCCCATTTATAAGGCAAGAAATCCCACTTATTAAACCAGACAGGGCACACCTGTGAAATGAAAACCATTCCCGGTGACTACCTCTTGAAGCTCATCAAGAGAATGCCAAGAGTGTGCAAAGCAGTCATCAAAGCAAAAGGTGGCTACTTTGAAGAACCTAGAATATAAGACATAATTTCAGTTATTTCACACTTTTTTGTTAAGTATATAATTCCACACGTGTTAATTCATAGTTTTGATGCCTTCAGTGTGAATGTACAATTTTCATAGTTCTGAAAATACAGAAAAATCTTTAAATGAGAAAGGTGTGTCCAAACTTTTGGTCTGTACTATATACTGTATACATAAGTCCAAATTCACACAGCGTGGGGTCCTCTGCATGTCCGTGCTGAATCCATTTTTAGTCCAGGTGTTAATTTTTGCAATCTGTGTCATCATCCGTTTATGTCTTATGGAAAAAATGTTTCAGGCTTCTCCTATGAACTACTTAGTAAATAATGGAGAACACTCGTTTGACATGTGGATGGCATCTGATACTATCCTTTTTTTAAAGAACCTATTCACTTGAATGAACTAGAACTACTGTATTCTACAATTTGAATCAAAATAAAAATAAGACATGTCTCAGGGGTTTTTTTTTTGGCCTGTGTGAATATGCCAATAGGAATTAATATGTCCATTTTCTGTCCATTAATAAAAATGGACAGAGCATACACACTAAAAACTGATGTGTGAATCACCCAAAATTTTCTAGAAGTTTTCAGCACTGAAGTTTTGAGATAAAGTAAGGCCACGTTCATACGTTCAGTATTTGGTCAGTATTTTACCTCAGTATTTATAAGTCAAAATCAGGAGAGGAACAATCAGAGGAAAAGTATAATAGAAAGACGTCACCACTTCTGTATTTATCACCCACTCCTGCTTTTGGCTTACAAATTCTGAGGTAAAATATTGATTGTGTGAACATGGACTAACATTCATGGGGACAACCTTTTTTCTACACCTTGTGCCATTGATCCCATTGAAGAACACTATGTTCAGATTTTCACCATCCTTAGGCCTCATTCACATGTGCGTTTTTAATTAAATAATGGTACTGATGCCATCAGTGTGTCCATTTTTACCATCATTATTTCATCAGTATTTTTCACGAATGGATCTATAAATAAATAAGAAAGCTTCTCCTATACTTTGCAATGTTAAATACAGACAGCACATGGACTATACGCTGACGCTTCCATGTGCTGTACGTGTTTTTCATGCACCCATAGACTTTTATTGTCCCTTGTCATCCATGATACCGGAAAAAATGGACATGTGAATAACACCATAGAATATAATTGGTATGTATTGTATCCTTGAAAAAAACGGATACAACACGTATGTGCAACAGAATGAGGCCTAACATGGCTTCTCCAAGACATCAACATATTTCATAGAACTGTATACACAAATAGATAGTTAAGACTGGTGCCATACGCGCCACTTAATGAATTTGGCCCATTCTCTCAGGGACAAGCGCTATTGTGCGCCTTGCCAAAATTACTATTCCAGTTAGAGACAGGAGTAGCATTTCTGGCATATGAAACGCTAACTCTTCTAATGAATTTGATAGGGAAATGTTTGACGAATTGTCAGAAAATAATGCAGTTTAGTCTTGTGGTCATCTCATATACGTCAGTATAATGCCACAAATATATGCTATATCATGCTGCAGAGTTGAGGAACAAAAATATATTTTTATCATGGGAGTCTATGGGTACGTGCACAGCGTTTTTTGAGGTGCAGAAAGATGCAGATCCACAATTGATTTACAGTACAATGTAAATCAATGAGAAAAAAAAAATGCTGTGCATGCGGTTTTAGGCTATGTTCACACTTTGCAGATTCAACTGCGGATTTTTCCGCAGCAGAATTCCAAAATCCGCAGTGAAAACCGCAGCGCGTTTTCACTGCGGATTTATCGCGGTTTTTACTGCGTTTTCTTCTGCGGATTTTCAACTGCAGTTTTCTATTGGAGCAGCTGAAAATCCGCAGAAAAGAAGTGACATGCTGCGGAATGTAATCCGCAGCGTTTCCGCGCGGATTTTTCTGCAGCATGTGCACAGCGTTTTTTGTTTCCCATAGGTTTACATTGAAATGTAAACTCATGGGAAACTGCTGCGGATCCGCAGCAAAATCCGCAAAGTGTGAATATAGCCTAAAAGAAGCAGCATGTCACTTCTTTTTTGTAAATCTGCAGAGTTTTTGTACCCATTCCATTACAGAAAACCGCAGGGGTAAAAAAAACGCAGCAAATCCGCAAGAAAACCGCAGCAAAAACACACAAAAAATGCTGCAGAACCGCACAAAAAACGCGACAAATCTGCAGGTGCGTTTTCTGCCAGGAGAGGCAGAATCCGCACCAGAAATTCCTAAGCCTAATCCGCAACGTGTGCACATAGCCTTTAAATGACGGGAAGACAGTGATTTAAAAAATACGATAAAAAGTAGAAATGGATTCCAAACAGGATCATATATTTTGCATCAGTAGAGTAACTTTTATTTGCATTTTGCATTAATATTAATCAATGCAGCTCCATTTTAGCTGTTAATTATACATTAACCCATCATTACAGTAAAATCTTGCTGGGCAGCACCAAACCTACATTTGCTTTCTGCTTTTCACTGTGGTATTCCAGCAAGCAAAAATACATGTTGAGGCTTGTCCAGTTCTGGGAAAGATGCAGTCAGTAATCAGGAATTTTGTACCAAGTCCAAGGAATGAATTTACAGTTATCATTTCATCTGGTCACAGTATGTGGATTCTGTAGGATTTTGCAATAAAGTTAAAATTAACAGGTGGTAAATGAAAATAGAAACATCTGGGACACCAAGCTGGTTCAAAGGAAGAACTAGTGCTGTAATAAAACTTGCTAGGGACCAACATGTCTTGCAAAAGATGTTGTGTAGGATTTTTCAAGGGGGGTGGTTCACAGATTTGAAAATATTGGAGGTCCTTGGATGAGAAACATTTGTCAAAAATTCACTTGTTTTGGCATAATCAGTAGCTTCGCATAAAAGTACATCTATAAAAAGGGAGCGTTTTCGAGATTTGCTAAGAAAAAACATCTAAAAACTCTTAAAAGAATCTACTAATTTCAATGTTAACCTTCTTTGCTGTTCATATACCGTATATAGTTTTCTGAATGTTTTTTCCTCTTCATGTTTTGAAAATGACCTAGTGAGAGAAAAAAGAAAAATGCATGTCACATCTTTGAGGTGGATTCTGACGGGATCCGCACTAAAATGGGTACTATAAAATTAAAATGTTGGAAAAAAAACTCTTCATAACTGCTTCAAGAAAAACTCCCCCAAAAAGGGAATGTTTCACAAAGCTGTTTCCACTTGAAAAACTTTGTTTTTGAATGCCTCAAAAAACTTTCATCTGTGTCATGATACAGACCGGGTTTTGAGTCCTGTCTTCCCTTTTCCCGGTCTGATCATGTCAGGGGTTAACTTTGCTCTGCCTCAGTCTGGTCTCCGGTTTGCTATTTATCTCTGCTGCATCCTGCAGGTGGTGTCAGTTATAGCTTCTGCCTACAGCGTGAGTAGCTGACTCTGGTTATATCCTGATTTAACCTGCTGCAATTCCTGACTGTTCCTGTGTCTGCTCATTCCCCTCCCCCCATTCTGACTCAGTCTTTTCCCTTTGTGTTTGGACTCTCTGGTACTTGACTCGGATTTGACTCTGATCTGACTCTGTGTTTTGCTCCAGGTACTTCTGCTTCCATCTGGTATTGACCTTCTGGTGCATCTCTGACTCTGAGTTGATATTCCCCTTTGTACTATGTTACTCTCCTGGTTTTGACCCGGCTTGTTTGACTACCCTATTGCCACCTTGTGGTGGCCTCGCTGCAGCACTGCAGGTCTGCTCTGGCAAGTGTTGCAGTCTTCCCTCCACTCTACTGCCATCTAGTGGAGCGTGCATCTACCTGCATAGCTGTGGCATGACAATCTGCATATAGCCAGAGGAACCCATTCACATACAATGCCGCACTATTGGTGCTCTAAATGTTTCCTTATGGTAAACTAAGAATCACTGCCGTAATATACTGAAAGGGGAACTACACTTTTAAGTAACTGTTCAAAATAGGCTATCATGAGTGTACATGAGAAAAATCACTATCTTTGGTCATTTTATTATTTGTATCCTGAACACGTTTTCTTCTATGCATGCTCTATTGCTAATTTGCAATTGACTCTGAGCTGGTAGGAGGAAACTAGCTGCTTTGATGTCTCCTATACACAGCACACAGAGATATATTCCTGAACTTTTTCCCTGTGGTAGCACACAGATGGCAGCAAACGAGACATGGAACAAAATTATACAAGATTACTGAGCTGTGTAGCTGTGAATTCAGCACTAGGAAAAGCAAGCTTGAATGTGTATAATCTGTTTCTCTGCTTCTAACTCTGTTCCTCTCTCCTCCTCCACGCCACCTTTCTCATCCATAGACTTTAATATACTTGTAACCTGACCCCTCACAGGGCTGGTAGTCCTTGTCTTGAGCAATAATCAGAATTCAGGAGGAAGGGGGAAGTAATAGAAATGGTTGATTTATGTTACTTAATGTTTTAGAGGTTGAAGGAAGACTTTAAGTCCATCTAGTTCAAGCCATAGCCTAACCTAACATGCCCTAACATGTTGATCCAGAGGAAGGCAAAAAAACCCATGTGGCAAAGAGTAAGCTCCACATTGGGGAAAAAAATTCCTTCCCGACTCCACATACGACAATCAGACTAGTTCCCTGGATCAACGCCCTATCAAGGAATCTAGTATATATAACCTGTAACATTATACTTTTCAATAAAGGCATCCAGTCCCCTCTTAAATTTAAGTAATGAATCACTCATTACAACATCATACGGCAGAGAGTTCCATAGTCTCACTGCTCTTACAGTAAAGAATCCGCGTCTGTTATTATGCTTAAAGGGAACCTGTCACCCCGTTTTTTGAGATTGAGATATAAATACTGTTAAATTGGGCCTGCGCTGTGTGTTACTATAGTGTATGTAGTGTACCCCGATTCCCCACCTATGCTGAGAAATACATTACCAAAGTCGCCGTTTTCGCCTGTCAATCAGGCTGGTCAGGTCGGGTGGGCGTGGTGACATCGCTCTTTTCTTCCCCAGCTTTCCGTTGGTGGCGTAGTGGTGTGCGCATGTCCAGAGTTCCGAATCCCCTGCGCGCACGAGAAGCAAAAGCGCGCGTTCTGCGCTATTGCCCCTGTCATCGGTGGGGGCGGCCATCTTCCTGGGGCCGCGCGTGCGCAGATCGAGTGCTCTGCTGCACGGGGCTTCAGGAAAATGGCCGCGGGATGCCGCGCGTGCGCATTAGAGATCGCGGCGGCCATTTTCCCAAAGCCGAGATGCAAACTCGAAAACGGCGACTTTGGTAATGTATTTCTCAGCATAGGTGGGGAATCGGGGAACACTACATACACTATAGTAACACATAGCGCAGGCCCTATTTAACAGTATTTATATCTCAATCTCAAAAAACGGTGTGACAGGTTCCCTTTAAACCTTCTTTCCTCCAGACGTAGAGGATGCCCCCTTGTCCCTGTCTCAGGTCTATGATTAAAAAGATCATCAGAAAGGTCCTTGTACTGTCCCCTCATATATTTATACATTAAAATAAGATCACCCCTTAGTCTTCGTTTTTCCAAACTAAATAGCCCCAAGTGTAATAATCTATCTTGGTATTGCAGACCCCCTTAGACTTAACCCATACCAGATCAGACTGATGAATGTATAAGGCCAGATCGTAAAATTAGACCCCCCCAAAAAATTCAGACTCTAGACCAGAAGCGTAAATCAATTTAGACCCTGGACCATAGCCCTATATCCAGACCCCAGAAACAAGTCTAAGACCCTAGGGCAGACATCTTTTTATAGAAAAGCTAAGAACCACAGTGATGTCACAGCACAAAGGCAATAAATCCCAGTATTAGAACACCATTATTGTGCACTCAGTAACGCCACAGTACAGAGATGATAGACACTGGTATTTCTGAATAGCTGTTTTCATACCCAAGAGCAACGGCAACTTGTGAAAATGTTTCCACAGTACGCTTACAGAATAACATTGTCACAAGATCCTACATCCCCTTCAGCCTTTCCTTGTGCCTCCTGTGTATCTTCATGTTGTTCAAAGAAATGTTAGTGCCCAATTAACATAGAATAAATAATTTGCACATTCATAATAGTCAATGTATTTCTATGTAAATGTTTGATCAAGCAGATACCTTGCCGCCAATGCCGCCTATAGGTAAATCTAACCGTGAAAGTAGAGCAGAATATTTGTCATTGTTCTCTGTATATATCGGTAAAATCGCGGTAAAAACGCATGTGGATTTCTCGCAGAAATGTCCGGTTTTTGTCAGGAAAATTTCTGCAAGAAATCCTGACGTGTGCACAGGGTGGTTAAGGTGGATGTGGTAGCATTGTACTGCTATTTGTTGCCGATTTTCTTTGAAAATATCCCCACATAAAGTCTACAACAAATCACGGTAGCTGGCTATGTGTACACGTAGGAAATGTGGTGCAGAATTTTCTGCACTAAATCTGCATCTCCTGGCAGAATCCTCAGGTGCGTTTTTTGTGCGTTTTTTGTGCAGATTTTACCACTGTGGATTTCTATAATGGAGGGGTGCAGAAACGCTGCAGAACTGCACAAAAGAAGTGACATGCACTTCTTTGAAATCTGCAGCATTTCTGCGCAGATTTTTCTGCACCATGTGCACAGCTTTTTTTTTTTACATTGTACTGTAAATCACAGTGCAGTTCTGCAGCGTTTCTGCTGCAGAAAAATCTGCTGCAGTTCTGCACTAAATCTGCATCGTGTGCACATACCCTTAAACATTTAAAGTGGTTGTTCACTACTTTTTGATTAATGAACTATCCTTAGGATAGGTAATCAATGTCTGACTGGCAGGGTTCGAAACCCGGCAACCCTCCACAATCAGCTGTTATTGGTGCCGGCGGCAGCCGGAAGTGCACACTTGCGGAGTTGGCCATCTTCTGGTTGTGGCCGCTGCAGGGTACTGCACATCCACCTCCTATTGATTTGAATAGGAGGCGTATGTGCAGACCAAGCCTCGGCCACTACCAGACGACAGAGTAGCTCTGCAAGGGAGCTCCGGCTGCCACTGACACCGAAAGCAGCTGATCGGCTGGGGTGCCGGGCCATGGCCGATCATGCATTGATGATCTATGCTGAGGTCAGTCAATGTAAAAGTAGTGGACAATCTCTACATACATGCTAGCCACCTTAGGGAGAGACCCAAGTTGGGCTAAATGTAGCGGGACGAAAGAGACCGAAAAGCCCTCTACTTAAAGGAAATACATAGTGGATGCTTTCCTGAAACAGAAAGTACTTGCAAGCAGCATAATACAAAGAATAGCAGGTTTATCCAGAATCCTTTGCAGTAGGCGGAGATATGCAAATCATCTCTTTCCACCCCAGTCTAATCCACAGCGCTTGGAACCGCCAAGCGTGCAATGCTGCGGATTAGTTTCTAAATTTACACAGCCAACCAATTCCTACCTGTGGACACGTGTTTCAGGCTTTAGGCCCTCATCAGCACAGGGCTGGAATTGGTTGGCTGTATGGAGTGGGGCTCGGTGAGCAAGCGATACATACATGCTAGCCACCTTAGGGAGAGACCCAAGTTGGGCTAAATGTAGCGGGACGAAAGAGACCGAAAAGCCCTCTACTTAAAGGAAATACATAGTGGAGGCTTTCCTGAAACGGAAAGTACTTGCAAGCAGCATAATACAAAGAATAGCAGGTTTATCCAGAATCCTTTGCAGTAGGCGGAGCTATGCAAATCATCTCTTTCCACCCCAGTCTAATCCACAGCGCTTGGAACCGCCAAGCGTGCAATGCTGCGGATTAGTTTAGGTCTCTCCCTAAGGTGGCTAGCATGTATGTATCGCTTGCTCACCGAGCCCCACTCCATACAGCCAACCAATTCCAGCCCTGTGCTGATGAGGGCCTAAAGCCTGAAACACGTGTCCACAGGTAGGAATTGGTTGGCTGTGTAAATTTAGAAACTAATCCGCAGCATTGCACGCTTGGCGGTTCCAAGCGCTGTGGATTAGACTGGGGTGGAAAGAGATGATTTGCATAGCTCCGCCTACTGCAAAGGATTCTGGATAAACCTGCTATTCTTTGTATTATGCTGCTTGCAAGTACTTTCCGTTTCAGGAAAGCATCCACTATGGACAATCTCTTTAATTCTCTCCACTTAAATGGAGACAGTTTACAATTCCTTCTTGGAGACCCTTTTTTATGAAACATGATGTGGTGATTTACCCTTTAAAAATGCGATTATAATGGCACTTAGTGACATAGTGGTTCCACACTCAGGGATGGCAGAAGCAATGCAGGAGAGCACGTGGCAGTTTAAGAAATTGACTGGAAGGCGACAAGCTTGATGGTTAGAATCTTTCATAAGGCAATGTGTTTTGTAGTTAACGAACCTTATAAGGGGCAACGGATTTGAAGAGAGGTAGACAGTTGGCACAGTCGGATTTCATGTGCACTGTACCTGTACTTTTTTTCTTTTTTTTTTTTTTAATAAAACCACATCTGGTGATTCTATCTAGTGCTCACAAATGCTGTCAATACACTGTATTAATCTATCAAGTGCGAGCAAAAGTTTAGCTAAATTAAAAAGCATACAGAAGACTATTTGTGCATGCATAACACAGCACAGAAAATACAGAAGAGTATGCCCACAATTAACAACCATACACTTAGCCTGGTAGTGATCCATAATACATGTATTCACTAACCTCGACCTAACCTGGTGTCCAATTTTTTATTGTAATTACGATTATCCAATTAAAGGGAATTTGTCGGCAGGTTCTTACCATGTAATCTGAGGACAGCATGAGGTATGGGTTAAAAACTGAATTGAGTGATAATAATAATAATAATAATTTTTATTTATATTGCGCCAACATATTCCGCAGCGCTTTACAAATTATAGAGGGGACTTGCACAGACAATAGACATTACAGCATAACAGGAATACAGTTCAAAACAGATACCAGGAGGAGTGAGGGCCCTGCTCGCAAGCTTACAAACTATGAGGAAAAGGGGAGACACGAGAGGTGGATGGTAACAATTGCTTTAGTTATTCGGACCGGCTATAGTGTAAGGATCGGGTGTTCATGTAAAGCTGCATGAACCAGTTAACTGTGATGTGATGTGTGATGTGTCACTTATCAAGCTATGTGCAGTTGTTTACTTAAAATTTTCATTGTGTCACCAGGACCTTATCACTACTTGGACTACAGCAGCATGAAACCTAGTCTCACCTCACCACGCCCCCTCCTGTGATAAGCAGCTAACTGTTAATAGACAATGTACATAGTGAGCCTGGTGAGGGCAGGGTCAGCTGTGATGTGGGCGGGGGCAGCTTTATCAGCTCTGCTTTAAGTTACATATGAGAAGTCTGAATGTGGCACAACTGCTGCACCCAGTAATCTAAGTGACACATCGTTGGATTCAGGGTCTCTTTTCCTACATTTTGCTGCTTTCATATGAGGTAGCAGAAACCTGGTGACAGATTTCCTTTATCCCTTTTCCGACATCGGGTGTAATAGTACATAGATGTCTGACTCCCTCCCTCTGGCGGTAAGCCCACATCTTTCCCGACACATGTCAGCTGTTTTGAACAGCTGACATATGCCCGGAACAGGCGCAGGTGGAATTGCGATCCTCCCGCGGCTATTAACCTGTTATTTTAACATGCACTTCTGGCAATTACGCCGGAAATCCGCCCATCAGTGACCCTCGTCACGTGATCGTGGGTCACCAATGGGTTGGCAAAAAAATGCATAAAATAAGTGAAAAGTGACATAAATGCAATAATCTGCTGAATGTCCCTCACTGCCCCTGACCCTCAGACAACTCATTCTGCCAGGGCAGAAATGAATGGTAAATAGGTGTGGCTATTGACATGGTCAAAATTTGCCATATGATTTGTCCCTTTTTTTTGTCTGTATGGTTCGTCCCTCTTTCTTGTCTGTATGGTTTAGCCCTCTTTCTTGTTTGTATGGTTTATCCCTCTTTCTTGTTTGTATGGTTTGTCCCTCTTTCTTGTTTGTATAGTTTGTCCCTCTTTCTTGTCTGTATGGTTTGTCCCTCTTTCTTGTCTGTATGGTTTGTCCCTCTTTCTTGTTTGTATGGTTTGCCCCTCTTTCTTGTCTGTATGGTTTGCCCCTCTTTCTTGTCTGTATGGTTTGTCCCTATTTGTTGTTTGTATGGTTTGTCCCGCTTTCTTGTTTGTATGGTTTGTCCCTCTTTCTTTTCTGTATGGTTTGTCCCTCTTTCTTGTCTGTATGGTTTGTCCCTCTTTCTTGTCTGTAGGGTTTATCCCTCTTTCTTGTTTGTATGGTTTGCCCCTCTTTCTTGTCTGTATGGTTTGTCCCTCTTTCTTGTCTGTATGGTTTGTCCCTCTTTCTTGTCTGTATGGTTTGTCCCTCTTTCTTGTCTGTATGGTTTATCCCTCCCTCTTGTTTGTATGGTTTGTCCCTCTTTCTTGTCTGTATGGTTTATCCCTCTTTCTTGTTTGTATGGTTTATCCCTCTTTCTTGTTTGTATGGTTTGCCCCTCTTTCTTGTTTGTATGGTTTGTCCCTCTTTCTTGTGAAAGTTGGGAGGTGTGGGTTTATTAACATCCAATTCCGAGTTTCCTTGCAATTGTTTCCACTTTAATGCTTAGTTCTTCCTCTTCTGTCAACGGATTTATTAGCACACTGAACGCATTTAGGAACAAATACAATATGCAGCCCAGAGCTAGCTAATTGCATTCCTTCCAAATTCCAGATACTGACTCATCACTGAGTTGAGCTCCACCTCAAGTCCCCGAGCACAGGTATATGTAGGTAATCTCTGGGGATTGAGCAAGAATTCAAGCTATGAAGGTTACAAAAATTCTTTCCTTGTGACTTCTTGGTGTTTTTTCCTATGTAAAAGAGAGGTTTGTCAATGTTTGTAAATGTCTCTACTTCTCTATTGTACAGACAGAATAAATGGAGTATTGCTTTACGTGTAAGAAACAAACAATAGGGATATAAAACAAAGTATTAAGCAATAATAGGAACATATGTCGAAAGGGATGTTGACTACTGAACGTCAACAGCCTAGTTTTATCGGTTGATGGTTAGTGGAAGGAAACCAGACATTGCATTTGTCTTTGCTCATTAGTGATGAGCGAACGTGCTCGGATAATGTATTATCCACCCATGCTCAGGTGCTGAGTGTCTTTGGCATGCTCAAAAAATATGTTTGAGTCCCCGAAGTCGACAGCCGCAACACATGCAGGGATTGTCTAATAAACATGTAATCCCTGCATGTGTTGCAGCAGTCTGAAAGCCGCGAGACATTCAGCCGCGAGGACGTGAACATATTTTTCATGCATGCTGAAGACACTTGGTTAGCACCCATCACTACTGCTACTGGAAGTACCAGACCCATTGTAATCTTCAGTGATGGCAGAAAAAGGGGTGCACAAGAGTGCAGTCTTGAAGATATATTTTTTGGTTGCTCAACCAATTTGCAAAAGATTTCAAATAAGTTTGGTTCTCCGAGACCCAACAAAGCAGGAATTTATAAAATCATTTGACCCTAAATGGCACTAAAAAAACCCCAAACATATCTATAGTATAAATGATCACAGAAATAATTTTAATTTATTGTGGTTGCATTAACACAATTTGGTATTTGTCATATAAATATATAAAATATTAAGTAGATGATAAGCCCCATGAGGTGAGGACACAGCAGTTACTTAGTGTCGCGGAAGCTGAAACTTGATCTTTGAGGCCACCTAGTGACCAAATTAAAGAACTTACCGTTATTCAACCTCAATGCGTAATAGGGTACTATTAAGAGTTTATTGTATCATGAAAAATAAAACAAGTACTTGATTAATACATTAGGCCGGCCACAATTTAAATTGCCTTGGCTCCATACATTAAAATGATCAGGGCTATCTCCAAAATCTATCATCCGGTACAGACATTTGATCGACAGAGTGGGCTTTGATGGAATGAGGGGGATCAAATTATCGTTATGACGTGTAAAGGTGCATATACACTGCTAATTATTGTGAATGAGAGTTCCTAGGAACGCTCATTCCTGATAATCATGCAGTGTAAACAGACTGACCAAAATGCTTGTTTGTCGGGTGCAGCAATGTTTTGGTTTGCCTAAAAGATCACTGTTTCCTGCAGCACACCGTCCGGTGCAAACAGAACCTGTCAAGAACAATGGCAGCCAAAGAACCCTCAAAAACATCTCTTCCCAATTATTCTGTGCATACCTGAAGTGTAGCAGACTTATCTAAACAGGCTATTAAATGACCGTTGGCTGGCAAACATGTAGCCGATCGATGGTAACTTAACGGCGCACATGGGCAAGTGTAAATCCACCCGAAGAGGAGATAAAGTGATCTGATCAGCATTTTATTGCAGCCTTTTTTGCACACATATAGGCCATGTTTCCACAAAGCATAAATGATGCATTTTTCACACTATGGTTTTTTTTTCTGAAAATCTGCTGCATTTATTAATTCAAGCAAAGTGGAGGTGATTTCATGAAAACTAATGTCCATTGTTTTTTTGTGCTTAGAGACACTGTAGAACTGAGCTTTTTTCATGTCTTTTTCCCTGTAAAGGAGCATGAAATAATGCAAGTAAAAAGTCCAATTGCATTTTTAGGTGCAGAATTCCAGAATTGCAGAATTTCAAGTGCATGAAAAAAAGTTTTTCCCATAATCAGGCAGTGTTAACAAGCTGCTGATGAACATTTATTAGTTTTAGGGCTCGTGCAGACGACCGTATTATTGGTCAGAGGGAGATCCGACAAATCATTGGATCGCCCCCAGACCTGTGTTATGCTATAGGGCAGTGCACATGTTCAGTTTTTTCATTGGATAAAGTTGGTCTGACACGAAGATGGAGACTAACAAAGTAATACAAACAGGGATAAAGGAAAATACCAGTCATACAAATATACTCACACATACTGTATAACAGAGGAATGTACCAGGGAGTGGAGAATGGGGTGAAACCAAAGTAGGAGATGAAAGCGAATTATCACACACTCAAAACCTAGTAAAAGTCACAGATAAATCCTTTCTCCAATACCACCAATAACAACCTCCAGGCATGAAGCAGAAGGTAACTCTGACAATGAGTCAGGGCCGTATTTAGAGTTTCTGCTGCCCTAGGCACTTTTAGTGCTGCCTCCCCCTTTGGTGAGTACGACACTATCGGCAGTGACTTTGGCAAAAATCGCTGATATGAAAGTCGCCTTTTGCAGCAGATCCGACAGTTTTTCCGCATCTGCCGTGTAATGGATCACTTAGGGCAACACTGCGTTCGGCCTCATTCATTCCCTATGGGACTTACAGACATGTGCGGCACTTGCGGTTTTGCCGCCATTCGGCAAATGCGGTACTTGCAGCAATGAGAAAAAACACTACTAGCAGTGTTTTATGTATCATCGTAAGTGCAAAACCGCAATTGCCGCACATGTTTGCAAGTAGCCATCACTACCTGTCCCTGCACCTTGCTAGCTCATCCCTATCCAACCCTCCCTGACCTATAACTACACTATAAAGCTTCAGAAAAGCAATTTATTAACTGACATATTCCTATGATAATGAGGGCTCTAGGCTACGGCGTAGACTGGGACGGGCAGTGTCCGGGTCTCCATCCTCTCTGTGCACACCCTCAGTCCCTGCCTCACTGCCTGTGCACAGACCTCCCTCCACCGCACCCGGTAATCGCCGCTCGCAGTAGCATACCAGCAGAGGTGTATCTAGGGTTTCTGGCACCCGGGGAAAGAATTCATTTTGGTGCCCCCCCTCCGCCAAGGACATATGTGATTTGCACACTCAGTCATGTGCCCACGAGCTCCTCTCCCTAATGCTCTCAATGTTCAGTGAAAAACTAAGAGAAGCAGAAGAGAAGCTCGATGTCACAGGACCATAAGAGTATGTGTCCACGTTCAGGATTGCATCAGGATTTGGTCAGGATTTTTCATCAGTATTTGTAAGCCAAAACCAGGAGTGGAACAATTAGAGGAAAACTATAATAGAAACATATGCACCACTTCTGTATTTATCACCTACTCCTGGTTTTGGCTACAAATACTGATGTAAAATACTGACCAAATCCTGATGCAATCCTGAACGTGGACACATACCCTAAGTCTGAAAAATCGCATATGAGTGACGTGTCCATGTGACGACTACTGGAACTTGCAGAGCTGAATCCTGACATCGCAGCTTCTGAATTCTCACAACGCATGTACTGCACACTTTTAGGATTCTCCCTTGCCGGTGGACGGTCATGTCAGCACAAGTATGTGATTTGTATACTTCTGACCACATTCCGACTAGATGTGCCCGGCCTCGCTCAGTTCATTTTCATTGACGGAGGTCACGCATGTCTAGTCAGCACGTGATCGCATTAATGTAAATCCCCAGCATGAGAGAATCCTGACAGCGTGCAGTGTGCACTGTGAGAATTCAGAAGTCTGCAGTCACAAAGAATGACTGCAGACTCATCACAAGCCTGGACATCCCCTTTAAAAGGGACTCTGTCACCTGAATTTGGAGGGAACAATTTTCAGCCATAGGGGCGGGGTTTTCGGGTGTTTGATTCACCCTTTCCTTACCCGCTGGCTGCATGCTGGCTGCAATATTGGATTGAAGCTCATTCTCTGTCCTCCATAGTACACGCCTGCGCAAGGCAAGATTGCAGATTGTGCAGGTACAGTATGTACTACGGAGGACAGAGAATGAGCTTCAATCCAATATTGCAGCCAGCATGCAGCCAGCGGGTAAGGAAAGGGTGAATCAAACACCCGAAAACCCCACCCCTATGGCTGAAAATTGTTCCCTCCAAATTCAGGTGACAGTGTCCCTTTAAATCTCCTAACATATATAAAAACATGAGAGTTAGCATCACAAATAACATTTACATCCAGGCACCTGATAGATGACGTCGCCTCTGGAGCCGTTCTCCTTTTCTTCATCTTGTCCAGATCCCATGATGAGTTTTTTCTCATCCACAGCCATCTCTGCAGACTTCCATCTTCGCCGCTCTTTTGCAGAAAGTCTCCACATGACGCCCTTAAAGATACAAGTGTCATTATAATGCTCCCAAATAAAAAATTGCCCCTCACTATATTGTCTGCACAAAGTATGACCCACACACTGTCCCTCTTATGGTACATGCTCTTCACACTGTCCTCTCCTTTCTATACCGGTCCCCTCTTCACTGTCCTCTCACACTGTGTCCCCCTTATAGGGCCCAGTATTTATACTCCATATTTATACTCCATCCTCCCACACTGCGTTCATGCCTCCCCCATCCTCCCACCCTGCGTTCATGGCTCCCCCATCCTTCTCCCCTGCAAGCATGGCTCCCCCATCCTCCCACTCTGCGTTCATGGCTCCCCATCCTTCTCCCCTGCGTTCATGGCTCCCCCATCCTTCTCCCCTGCGTTCATGGCTCCCCCATCCTCCCACTCTGCGTTCATGGCTCCCCCATCCTCCCACTCTGCGTTCATGGCTCCCCATCCTTCTCCCCTGCGTTCATGACTCCCCCATCCTTCTCCCCTGCGTTCATGGCTCCCCCATCCTCCCACCCTGCGTTCATGTCTCCCCCATCCTTCTCCCCTGCGTTCATGGCTCCCCCATCCTTCTCCCCTGCGTTCATGGCTCCCCCATCCTTCTCCCCTGCGTTCATGGCCCCCCATCCTTCTCCCCTGCGTTCATGGCTCCCCCATCCTTCTCCCCTGCGTTCATGGCTCCCCCATCCTTCTCCCCTGTATGCACGGCTCCCCATCCTTCTCCCCTGTGTGCACGGCTCCCCATCCTTCTCCCCTGTATGCACGGCTCCCCATCCTTCTCCCCTGTATGCACGGCTTCCCATCCTTCTCCCCTGTATGCACGGCTCCCCATCCTTCTCCCCTGTATGCACGGCTCCCCATCCTTCTCCCCTCTATGCACGGCTCCCCATCCTTCTCCCCTGTGTGCACGGCTCCCCATCCTTCTCCCCTGTATGCACGGCTCCCCATCCTTCTCCCCTGTGTGCACGGCTCCCCATCCTTCTCCCCTGTGTGCACGGCTCCCCATCCTTCTCCCCTGTATGCACGGCTCCCCATCCTTCTCCCCTGTATGCACGGCTCCCCATCCTTCTCCCCTGTATGCACGGCTCCCCATCCTTCTCCCGTGTGCACGGCTCCCCATCCTTCTCCCCTGTATGCACGGCTCCCCATCCTTCTCCCCTGTATGCACGGCTCCCCATCCTTCTCCCCTGTATGCACGGCTCCCCATCCTTCTCCCCTGTATGCACGGCTCCCCATCCTTCTCCCCTGTATGCACGGCTCCCCATCCTTCTCCCCTGTGTGCACGGCTCCCCATCCTTCTCCCCTGTATGCACGGCTCCCCATCCTTGTCCCCTGTATGCACGGCTCCCCATCCTTCTCCCCTGTGTGCACGGCTCCCCATCCTTCTCCCCTGTGTGCACGGCTCCCCATCCTTCTCCCCTGTGTGCACGGCTCCCCATCCTTCTCCCCTGTATGCACGGCTCCCCATCCTTCTCCCCTGTATGCACGGCTCCCCATCCTTCTCCCCTGTATGCACGGCTCCCCATCCTTCTCCCCTGTATGCACGGCTCCCCATCCTTCTCCCCTGTGTGCACGGCACCCCACTTTTTTTCCCTGTCATACTTACCTCTCACCGGCGCGCAGCACAGAACTTCCTGGCATCTCAGCGTCTTCCTTCCTGTCTTCAGCGGTCACATGGTAGCACTAATTAAGGGTGATGAATATGCGCATATTCATCACCCTTAATGATCGGTACCATGTGACCGCTGAAGACAGGACGGCGCTGAGACGCAGTTGCAGCCACCGCTGGAGGAAGGTGAGTATTACGTCTTCAGGGAGGGAGGGAGGGGGGCGGGAAGGAGGGAGGAGGGGGGGCGGGAAGGGGGGCGGGAGGAGGGGGGGCGGAAACTTGACCCCGGAGTTTTATAAAAAAAAAAAAAAAAAAAAAAAGAAAAAACCTAGCTCAAGGGCGCCCCCCCGCATCCCGCCGCCCTAGGCACGTGCCCTCAAGTGCCTAGTGGCAAATACGGCCCTGCAATGAGTGCTAGCCAGGGCCCAGATTATGTAAGAGATAGGAGTGGTTAACAGTGCACAACTGAGAGCTTTAACATCCCAGGAACTCTCAACTGAGAATTTGCCCAAATAAATTTACACCGTTT
This sequence comes from Ranitomeya imitator, assembly GCF_032444005.1. Classification (NCBI taxonomy): domain Eukaryota; kingdom Metazoa; phylum Chordata; class Amphibia; order Anura; family Dendrobatidae; genus Ranitomeya; species Ranitomeya imitator. The sequence continues at coordinate 59,512,370 of NC_091288.1, forward strand.
AATAAGAAGGTGAAGTGCATCTAATCAGTGCTGGAGTAGGTGAAATCAGACGCTTCTGGCTTCTCTCTGTCATGGTAAACCCATGACATTCAGCACATCCAACCCCTGCCAGCTCCGAGAACAGTTGATCAGCGGGAGTGGTGGGTGCTGCTCCCGCACCAATCAGATATTAATGACCTATACTAAGGATACATCTTCAATATAAAAGTCCTGGACAACTTTAAGTAGGGTAACAGGAGTCTAATTAAATCCACTATTTTAGACACATACGAACTCCTGCTCAGGCTTCTAACATTTCAATCAGACCTTTATTTCATCTTTTAATGCAGTGTGTATAAACACATTGTTTAATTCCAGTGCTTGTATACCCGGGAGCACCATCACTCATCCTCTTTGCAGTGTGCTGATATCACACCCACAACGATGTGATTGACAAAATCAGTCTGAGCAGAGAAGAGAATTCTTTTTTTCCCCACTTGCTCATGCTGGTTTGTCATTCACTCCGCTGTGGGAGCAGGGGTGGATTAAGGGTAGCCAGGGCCCCGGGCTGTTCAGACACTGTGGGCCCCCCCGGTCATGTGACGGGGGTTATGTGACGGGGGTCATGATATACCTGAACCAGATTATTCCAGAAAAATGGCTGGGCCCTACTCTACTGTAACCTATTAAATATTTGTTAAAATATGCAATACAATTTAGGTATATTTTGATTTATTTTTCAATTTTTAAAATGACCAATAATATCACATACAAGGAACAAATACCACCGCACCATGACCAGACCACAAATTACAACCACAGTGATCGAATAATATCACATACAAGGAACAAATACCACCGCACCATTTCCAGACCACATATTACCACCACATAGTGACTGAATACAACAATACTGTTCAGTAATAAAAAAAAAACAAAAAAAACAACACAATACTATCACCATAAGTGCCAGTATTCACAGGAGATCTGTACTTAGTATGCAGTGTCTGTGTAGAGGTAATACAGAGATCACTGGTGGTATTATACACAGGAGCTCTGTATATAATGTATAGGTAATACAGTGATCACTGGTGACATTGTACACAGGACCTCTGTATATAGTATACAGTGTATAGTGTCAGTGTATAGGTAACACTGACTCAACAGTGATGTCTCTAGGTGAAGTCCTTCATCTTTCATCCAGCACAGACCGCCATCATTTCTTCCAGCCAGGACTCGATTCTGCAGGAAATAACACAGTTATCTCGAGCTCCGCTTGCAGAACACATTACTTAATTTTTCACAACTTCTTCATTACACCACATGAAGAAAAAAAGGCGATATAGTGTCACTGTACACAGTAACAGGACTGCCCCCCCATTTAAAACAGTATACTCAAAAAATAAAATAAATACATCACTGCAGTAATAATATCCCTTAATTAGCCCCTATGGTAATAATATCCCCCATCCTGGCCCCGTTTATCTCATTCCTGGCTTCAGCCATATGTTCTCGCATCCTGCCCTCATGAGTATCCATTCTACCCCATATGATCTCCCCATCCTGCCCCATCTGTCTCCATTGTATCCATCCTGCCCTATGATCCAATCCTGCCCCATGTCTTTCATTCTGCCCCGTGTCTCCAATCATGCCCCGTATCTACATTCTGCCCATGCCTCCAGTCCTGCCCAATGTCTTTCATTCTGCCCCGTGTCTCCAATCATGCCCCGTATCTACATTCTGCCCATGCCTCCAGTCCTGCCCCCAGTGTGTCCAGCAATCTGCCCCAGTGTGTCCAGCATATTACCCCCAGTGTGTCCAGCAATCTGCCCCAGTAAGTCCAGCATATTGCCCCAGTGTCCAGCAATCTGCCCCAGTGTGTCCAGCATTGCAACCAGACAGTGTGTCCAGCAATCTGCCCCAGTGTCTGACTCCAGCATATTGCCCCCAGTGTGTCCAGCATATTACCCCAGTGTGTCCAGCAACCTGCCCCAGTATGTCCAGCATATTGCCCCAGTGTCCAGCATATTACCCCCAGTGTGTCCAGCAATCTGCCCCAGTATGTCCAGCATTGCCCCCAGTGTATCCAGCAATCTGCCCCAGTGTGTCCAGCATTGCCCCCAGACAGTGTGCCCAGCAATCTGCCACAGTAACTCCAGCATATTGCCCCCAGTGTGTCCAGCAATCTGCCCCAGTGTGTCCAGCATATTGCCCAAAGACAGTGTCCAGCATTCTGGCCCGCCCGGGCCCCCTGGATTGCCGTTAGCAAAAAAACAACAACAACAAAAACGAGTTCTCCTCACCTGACCTGCGCTCCAGCGGCGAGCTCCCTCCAGCAGCCAGCCGGCTGACGTCAGGCGCCGGCGACGTGTGCGCTGCGTCTGCGCCCGACTTCAGCTGCCAGCCTCCAATTGGCTGGCGGCTGTTGTTAACTATTGACGTGCGGGCGCGCGCCCGCACGTCAATAGGTGAAACTGCTGCAGCGCCGGTAGGGGCCTGATGAGCAGACGAGATGGGGTCCGATGCGGGCCCCCTCTGCCCACCGGGCCAATATGCCAGTCAGGGCAGTAATGCCCTGATGGAGGCGAGCAATCTGAGCGGTAGCCCAGGGCCCCCCCACACCACTGGGCCCTGGGCTACCGCCCAGATTGACCCTATTATAATCTGCCCCTGTGTGGGGGTGATATCTGCACACTGCAAGGATGAGTGCCGGTGCTCCCAGACTAGTCCGGCTATGCAAGCCCCAGGATTAAATGTTGTTACACACACTCCACTAACAGGTTTAATAAAACTCTGATTGGAACGTTACTAGGAGCCTTTTAAAGTGCGCTTATTGCCTGTTAAAGTGCTCCTATTGCATTAGAAGGGCAAATGACATTGACAGTTTCCCTTTAAATGCTGCAAATATTCTGCACAATGAAACACAGCTGAAAAATGAAGCAATCATGACATGTTGATGTAAAATATATCTTCAGAAAATTCAGTTTTTCTTTTAACTAGAATTTAATTTGCGTTGTTACTAAGTTGCTAAAAAAAAATTGATTCAGAGTACACAAATATCATTGTGAGGCTGTATAGAAAGGAGAAACTGTACTACTGACAAAACTGCTAGAAACCTTGACAGTTCAAAATAAAGGACACTATTCCAATCCTTTATACGCTGCAAAATCAGATATACAATAGCTTTTCATGCCAAAGAGCTCATACGGCACAAAGTTCAGAGTGTATCATGCAGTTTAGAAATGGGTGATATACATCTCAATGTAGTCAAGGTGACATGACTCTGTTGTCGGGTATTCCGGGACCAAGGGCTCCTTCCCTCTCCCTAATGCTAGGGGCGCCCTAACTAACCCTGTTCCCCAGATTACTTCTGATGGTGAAGACACCGGGGCCACTTACCTTGCCTTAGCTCCTGAATCCGCCCTCAGTCTGTACCCTTTCCCCACCCAGGGAAGAGGTTACTAGTAGCGTACCATAATACACCAACCAGATTAATAAGGTATTACAAACAGGGATAAAGGAAAATATCATATAATACAAATATACTCACACAGACAACAGAGGTAAACACTAGGGAGTGAAGGATGGGGCAAAACATAAGTAGGAGAAGGAGGGGAATTAGCACACACCCAAAACATAGCAACAGTCACAGATAAATCCACCAAACGCTTTCGCTAACAGTAACCCCCAACAACCACCAGCCATGCAGCATAAGCACAATGAGTGCTAGCCAGGGCCCAGAATATATAGGAGACGGGAGTGGCTAACTGTGCACAGCTGAGAGCCTTAATGCAGGAAAGCTTCCAGAAGCTTTCAACTGAGCAGATTAACCCCTGCACTGCTAAAAGAAACCTGCACCGTTTAATATGAAGGTGAAGTGCTTCTAAACAGTGTAGGAGTAGGAAAAATCAGATGTTGCGGTCTTCTTCTCCTCTCTGTTGCAGTAAACCCATGACACAGGGGTTGTCCTAAATATGTTGATGATTTATTCTTGAGATGGGTAATCAATATGGGCGCAGCTCCTGCTACAGCAGGATGTACACAGCAGCGGTGGACATACCATTTGTGAAGCCACACAGGGGTAAGGGGATCCACATCCACATCCAAACAGTTGGAATTGTGCATTCTGATGAAATAATGGACTGCAAAAGGCTCATATACTGTTCTTGCACAGGGGCCCTCTTATGTTTGTGTCCGCCAGTGGTACACCGTGTACAGCGATGGAACAGCATTACCATGTACACTGTGTAGTGGCCGTGCTCACATACTGTGTAGTAGGAGCAGAGGCACGGCACCAGAAAATGGCCAATTCACGTTGTACGGAGCTGTGCTGTTTCTTCATACAGCTACAAACAGTTGACTAATAGGGGTGCCTAAGGATAAGTTATCATTATATAAGTCCTGTAAACCTCTTTAAATACAGCAATGAACAGATTTTTTTTTATATTGAATTTACATATACACAGTATACTCCATTGGATGCCATGTATTGGGCAACGTAGTTTTAGTTTGCGTATATAGGTTTGGGTAATGGGTCAAATACTTTAGATATACATACTGTACCTACTGATCAGATTTCTTTCAATAGCTACATATTTTTTGCTGTAATTGTACAGACAAATGTATGAAAAATTGTCCAAATTTCTGTAAGGAGATAGACAAGTGAGAAGATGCACACAATAATTCCTAACAGTGTGTGGAAGCAAACTCACCAACCTGTGAGTTGTGTCGTAGTGGGCTGTATTGTCGACCCCCGTTAGGGCCAGTGTGTAACGTTCTGTGTTGCCTAGAGAGTGACGACAGTGACACGTCCAGTAGTGACAGTGATGCCCTCTAGGTTGGGGTGCTAGGACTAAGACATCTCTGACAATAACAGTTATTTAATGGCAATAATAGAACAATAGTGTGTAAAAAGCATTGTGCCTGTTCATCTGAATTACTGTATTCTTCTGGTAACATAACTAGTTTCATCTTTACCATTTGCGTTATCCCCTGATATTGTGCCGCGCCCCTTTAATTCTGTTAATTGAATAAATAGTGTTGGTTTAAGTACCACTGTCTCCTCATCATCTGCGCTGTAGCATCCGCGTACCTGTTAACATTTCATCCAGAAAACTTGGGACGAGTATACGTTGTATACGTCAGCAATGTGTGAAATCACATTGTAGCCATATTGGCAAATTTATTTTAAGGTGTTATATCATGCACATATTAACTTTAATGTTGCCATAGAGGACTCAGGAGCTGAAAGATGCCACACAATGAGATTTATGATCCTGCGGTCATCGGCACAACTCTGAGAATTTGTCTCCCATTAATCATAAATCAAAAACAAAAAACGTGGGCCGACACATCTGTTAGTATAAGTGTAATATGTAGGTACACATTCACATAGTGGCCATTAACAAATATAGCCTAGGAAAAACAATTCATAGAAACCCTATGGTAAGTACATGGTAACATATGTCATAGGGTACATAGTTAATATTTTTGTCATATAAAAAGCTTAAAAGTCATCGCACTGCGACAAGGTGAACCCAATCAGTAACCCACCTCACCATGTGCTGGTAGGCCTAAAAATTGACAGGGGCAGAGCAGGACCTGGGCCTGACTATGTTGTAAATTGGCCTGTGGAAAGCTAAATATACACTGCTCAAAAAAATAAAGGGAACACTAAAATACCACATCCTAGATACCTCTGAATGAAATATTTCAGTTGTAAATTTTTATTCATTGTGGATCGCCCCCCATGTAGGGCAATGGGGTACTCGGTACCGGGTCCTTCGGTTCTCAGTGGGGATGTCACAGTGGCTGACCCGGTCCGTGGCCCTAGGGGAACGTCCGTTGAGAATTGGGGAAAGTTCTTTAAAGGGATAGTGTTCGTAACGCAACCTGTGGTATTCGGTCAGGGTGACCGACGCTGCTTAGGGGTCCGCTGGGGTGATGTTATGGCAGCTAGATGGTGTACCTTCCCACAGGAGAAGTGTATCCCCAGGGCTTCCCAGAGTATAGATGATGAATGGTGTGAGGCGCAGTGAATAACAAGGACACAAGGTTGCAGTCTCTTTACCTTTACTGAAGGCTTCAGTGTCCACAGTCCAGGGTAGGCACCATAGGGCAGGCAGAGATCGGCTGGTCTGAAGGCAATTCCAGAGTCCCCTTATCCAGGTGGAAATTAGTAGCCTTCCTCTAGCGCCTGAGTGTTGTAGTTCCTCCCTGCTAAGCTTCTCGGTGAGGTCCTCACAACTATCGTGGATGTAATGTCTCTTTCTCTCTGTCCCCCTGATGGATAGGACAAACTCGTATGACTGATGGCCTGAGGCTTTTTACAGGGACCCTACGACGCCCCAGCCCCCACAAGTTGCCACCGTGCCTCCTGGGTATAAGGTCGGGCAGCCAACGTGGAATCAACTGTCCTGCCAGTCTCTGAAGTAAAGCATAGAGGTCCTTACTCCCTCGGTGTTCTGGCTACCGGCTTCTGCATTTCAGAAGGAAGCAGCCTGCTCCTGGCTGGTCTCCTTCTGATCTTCCTCTCCTTTGCTATGGCTTCGTTTCTCACTCACTACAAGACAATTCTCTTTGTGTCCTTTCTTAGGATGCTGCCACACGTGGGGCAGGCGCAGCTCTGTGGACAATCGTTCTCTGCAGACCTCAGTCTGCTCCTCCCTCTTGTTCTGTCTCTCACTAACTTTCTGTCCAGACCACCAGTTTTACCTAATTGTGAGGAATGCCCTAATAGATAGAAGCATGGCTCCCCCTGGCAGCCTGGAGTGTGAAGTGTGTTGTGTGGTTAGTGATACCTGGTAAGGTGAACTCCTTTATTGCCTTCAGACGTAACATCACTCCCCCTGGTGGAAGAACAACATGATTGCAACGACCAGGACTCAGGGGCGCTGCAATTGCATAGTGGAATGTGTTCAGAACAATAAAACATAACAATTATCAATGTAAATCAAAATGAATATCCCATGAAGGTCTGGATTTGGAATGATACTCAAAATCAAACTGGAAAGTCAAATTACAGGCTGATCCAACTTCAGTGCCTCAAGACAAGGAAAAGATGCTCAGTATTGTGTGTGGCCTCCACGTGCCTGTATGACCTCCGTTCTGTACAACGGCTGGGCATGCTCCTGATGAGGCGGTGGATGGTCTCCTGAGGGATCTCCTCCCAGACCTGGACTAAAGCATCCACCAACTCCTGGACAGTCTGTGGTGCAACGTGATGTTGGTGGATGGTGCGAGACATGATGTCCCAGATGTACTCAATCGGATTCATGTCTGGGGAACGGGCGGGTCAGTCCATAGCTTCAATGCCTTCATCCTGCAGGAACTGCTGACACACTCCAGCCACATGAGGTCTGGCATTATCCTGCATTAGGAGGAACCCAGGGCCAACCGCACCAGCATATGGTCTCACAAGGGGTCTGAGGATCTCATCTCCGTACCTAATGGCAGTCAGGCTACCTCTGGGGAGCACATGGAGGGCTGTGCGGCCCTCCAAAGAACTGCCACCCCACACCATTACTGACCCACTGCCAAACCGGTCATGCTGAATGATGTTGCAGGCAGCAGATTGCTCTCCACAGCATCTCCAGACTCTGTCACGCTTGTCACATGTGCTCAGTGTGAACCTGCTTTCATCTGTAAAGAGCACAGGGCGCCAGTGACGAATTTGCCAATCCTGGTGTTCTGTGGCAAATGCCAAGCGTCCTGCACGGTGTTGGGCTGTGACCACAACCCCCATCTGTGGATGTTGGGAGATGGCCGGTTTTCTCATCTTCTCCTGCAGGAGTGTTGATGGTGGTAGAGCAGGAAGAGACTGTCTCCCTTGCACTACCGCTTTCTGTTTTGTTTAAATAAAGGAAGAAGATAGCAGAGAGGTCATGGCCAAGCTGAAGACCCTACCCACGTTCCCGCCCCACATTCCTGCAGGTCTGCCCCTCAGGTCCCACTCAAGTCCCACCCCACAGGTCGGCCCCTCAGGTCGGCCCCTCAGGTCCCACCCCAGATGTCCCACCCCTCAGGTCCCACCCCACAGTCCCGCCCCAATGAGAACAAAACTTCTAATAATGATTTTATTAAAACAAAGTTAGGAATTTCTTCACTGAAAGTATGTATTAAATCAGTATACCATCACCATTATGGCAATACCTTTAGTTTAATATGTAGATGAAAATAGGGTTACCAATTAGAAGCCCACTCAGATATTTCATCCCTCCCCAGCTGAACCCTTTGCTATGCCTCTGTTTCTGCTTTACTCACATTTCAGCCTAGGAGCATTGTTGTGCTGTGCTTTCAAGCACTATTGGAAAGAGCTTGTAAGCAAGGGGTCTCAAACATGCGGCCTGCGGGCTGCATGCGGCCGCTCCGGCTGCTTCATGCGGCCCACAGGCACATAGACCCCGTAACGATCACGCTCGCTCCAGCAGCTGCCGACATCCGCGCTGTAGTGCAGTGTATTGCTGCGCAGGGACCGGCTCTTGGCACAGCAATACTAGTGTCAGCCGCCGGCCTATCAGAGGCCAGCAGCTGACATCTGCGCGTGGCAGTGACATCTGTTAAGAAAAGCAATTCAGTACTACAATGGACATAGCGGTCAGAGCACATACAGTGATCTGACAATAACCCAAAATCATAGAACGAGCTCTGAGACGTGGGAACTCTGCAGACCGCAATCCCTAATCCTCTCCATACAACACTAGAGGCAGCCGTGGATAGCGCCTAACTCTGCCTAAGCAACTCGGCACAGCCTGAGAAACTAACTAGCCTGAAGACAGAAAATAAGCCTACCTTGCCTCAGAGAAATACCCCAAAGGAAAAGGCAGCCCCCCACATATAATGACTGTGAGTTAAGATGAAAAGACAAACGTAGAGATGAAATAGATTCAGCAAAGTGAGGCCCGACTTTCTTAACAGATCGAGGATAGAAAAGGTAACTTTGCGGTCTACACAAAACCCTAAAGAAAACCGCGCAAAGGGGGCAAAAAGACCCTCCGTACCGAACTAACGGCACGGAGGTACACCCTTTGCGTCCCAGAGCTTCCAGCAACAAATTAGACAAGCTGGACAGAAAAAATAGTAAACAAATAGCAAAGAAGAACTTAGCTATGCAGAGCAGCAGGCCACAGGAATGATCCAGGGAAAAGCAAGTCCAACACTGGAACATTGACAGGAAGCCAGGATCAAAGCATTAGGTGGAGTTAAGTAGAGAAGCACCTAACGACCTCACCAGATCACCTGAGGGAGGAAACTCAGAAGCCGCAGTACCACTTCCCTCCACCAACAGAAGCTCACAGAGAGAATCAGCCGAAGTACCACTTGTGACCACAGGAGGGAGCTCTGCCACAGAATTCACAACAGTACCCCCCCCCCCTTGAGGAGGGGTCACCGAACCCTCACCAGAGCCCCCAGGCCGACCAGGATGAGCCACATGAAAGGCACGAACAAGATCGGGAGCATGGACATCAGAGGCAAAAACCCAGGAATTATCTTCCTGAGCATAACCCTTCCATTTAACCAGATACTGGAGTTTCCGTCTAGAAACACGAGAATCCAAAATCTTCTCCACAATATACTCCAATTCCCCCTCCACCAAAACCGGGGCAGGAGGATCAACAGATGGAACCATAGGTGCCACGTATCTTCTCAACAACGACCTATGGAATACATTATGTATGGAAAAGGAGTCTGGGAGGGTCAGACGAAAAGACACCGGATTGAGAATCTCAGAAATCCTATACGGACCAATAAAACGAGGTTTAAATTTAGGAGAGGAAACCTTCATAGGAAAATGACGAGAAGATAACCAAACCAGATCCCCAACACGAAGTCGGGGACCCACACGGCGTCTACGATTAGCGAAAAGCTGAGCCTTCTCCTGGGACAAGGTCAAATTGTCCACTACCTGAGTCCAGATCTGCTGCAACCTGTCCACCACAGAATCCACACCAGGACAGTCCGAAGACTCAACCTGTCCTGAAGAGAAACGAGGATGGAACCCAGAATTGCAGAAAAATGGAGAGACCAAGGTAGCCGAGCTGGCCCGATTATTAAGGGCGAACTCAGCCAACGGCAAAAATGACACCCAATCAACCTGGTCAGCAGAAACAAAACATCTCAGATATGTTTCCAAGGTCTGATTGGTTCGTTCGGTCTGGCCATTAGTCTGAGGATGGAAGGCCGAGGAAAAAGATAGGTCAATGCCCATCCTACCAAAAAAGGCTCGCCAGAACCTCGAGACAAACTGGGAACCTCTGTCAGAAACAATATTCTCAGGAATGCCATGCAAACGAACCACATGCTGGAAGAACAAAGGCACCAAATCAAAGGAGGAAGGCAATTTAACCAAGGGCACCAGATGGACCATTTTAGAAAAGCGATCACAGACCACCCAAATGACCGACATCTTTTGAGAAACGGGAAGGTCAGAAATGAAATCCATCGAAATATGTGTCCAAGGCCTCTTCGGGACCAGCCAACACCGAACAATGAACCTCAGAGATAACTTTATTGGTCCACCTATCAGGGACAAACAGTCTCTCCGCTGGACCTAGTCCCTAGCACAAATCCCACAGGACTGCACAAAAGCACGCACATCCCGTGACAGAGATGGCCACCAGAAGGATCTAGCCACTAACTCTCTGGTACCAAAGATTCCTGGATGACCAGCCAGCACCGAACAATGAAGTTCAGAGATAACTTTACTAGTCCACCTATCAGGGACGAACAGTTTCTCAGCCGGACAACGATCAGGTTTATTAGCCTGAAATTTCTGCAACACTCTCCGCAAATCAGGAGAGATGGCAGACACAATGACTCCTTCCTTGAGGATACTCGCCGGCTCAGATAACCCCGGAGAGTCGGGCACAAAACTCCTAGACAGAGCATCCGCCTTCACATTTTTAGAGCCCGGAAGGTACGAAATCACAAAATCAAAACGAGCAAAAAATAACGACCAACGGGCCTGTCTAGGATTCAAGCGCTTGGCAGACTCGAGATAAGTAAGATTCTTATGATCAGTCAATACCACCACGCGATGCTTAGCTCCCTCAAGCCAATGACGCCACTCCTCGAATGCCCACTTCATGGCCAGCAACTCTCGGTTGCCCACATCATAATTACGCTCAGCAGCAGAAAATTTCCTGGAGAAGAAAGCACATGGTTTCAACACTGAGCAACCAGAACCTCTCTGTGACAAAACCGCCCCTGCTCCAATCTCAGAAGCATCAACCTCGACCTGGAACGGAAGAGAAACATCTGGTTGACACAACACAGGGGCACAGCAAAAACGACGCTTCAACTCCTGAAAAGCTTCCACGGCAGCAGAAGACCAATTAACCAAATCAGCACCCTTCTTGGTCAAATCGGTCAATGGTCTGGCAATGCTAGAAAAATTACAGATGAAGCGACGATAAAAATTAGCAAAGCCCAGGAATTTCTGCAGACTTTTCAGAGATGTCGGCTGAGTCCAATCCTGGATGGCCTGGACCTTAACCGGATCCATCTCGATAGTAGAAGGGGAAAAGATGAACCCCAAAAATGAAACTTTCTGCACACCGAAGAGACACTTTGATCCCTTCACGAACAAGGAATTAGCACGCAGTACCTGGAAAACCATTCTGACTTGCTTCACATGAGACTCCCAATCATCAGAGAAGATCAAAATGTCATCCAAGTAAACAATCAGGAATTTATCCAGATACTCACGGAAAATGTCATGCATAAAAGACTGAAAAACAGATGGAGCATTGGCAAGTCCGAACGGCATCACCAGATACTCAAAATGACCCTCGGGCGTATTAAATGCCGTTTTCCATTCATCTCCCTGCCTGATTCTCACCAGATTATACGCACCACGAAGATCAATCTTAGTAAACCAACTAGCCCCCTTAATCCGAGCAAACAAGTCAGATATCAATGGCAAGGGATACTGAAACTTAACAGTGATCTTATTAAGAAGGCGGTAATCAATACACGGTCTTAGCGAACCATCCTTTTTGGCTACAAAAAAGAACCCTGCTCCCAATGGTGATGACGATGGGCGAATATGTCCCTTCTCCAGGGATTCATTCACATAACTGCGCATAGCGGTGTGTTCAGGCACGGACAAATTAAATAAACGACCCTTAGGGAATTTACTACCAGGAATCAAATTGATAGCACAATCACAATTCCTATGCGGAGGTAGGGCATCAGACTTGGGCTCTTCAAATACATCCTGAAAGTCAGACAAGAACTCTGGGATGTCAGAAGGAATGGATGACGAAATAGACAAAAATGGAACATCACCATGTACTCCCTGACAACCCCAGCTGGTTACCGACATAGAGTTCCAATCTAATACTGGATTATGGGTTTGTAGCCATGGCAACCCCAACACGACCACATCATGCAGATTATGCAGTACCAGAAAGCGAATAACTTCCTGATGTGCAGGAGCCATGCACATGGTCAGCTGGGCCCAGTACTGAGGCTTATTCTTGGCCAAAGGTGTAGCATCAATTCCTCTCAACGGAATAGGACACCGCAAAGGCTCCAAGAAAAATCCACAACGTTTAGCATAATCCAAATCCATCAGATTCAGGGCAGCGCCTGAATCCACAAACGCCATGACAGAATACGATGACAAAGAGCATATCAAGGTAATGGAAAGAAGGAATTTGGACTGTACAGTACCAATGACGGCAGAGCTATCGAACTGCCTAGTGCGCTTAGGACAATTAGAAATAGCATGAGTGGAATCACCACAGTAGAAACACAGCCTGTTCAGACGTCTGTGTTCTTGCCGTTCAACTTTAGTCATAGTCCTGTCGCACTGCATAGGCTCAGGTTTACTCTCAGACAATACCGCCAGATGGTGCACAGATTTACGCTCGCGCAAGCGACGACCGATCTGAATGGCCAAGGACATAGACTCATTCAAACCAGCAGGCATAGGAAATCCCACCATGACATCCTTAAGAGCTTCAGAGAGACCCTTTCTGAACCAAGCCGCCAGTGCAGATTCATTCCACAGAGTGAGTACTGACCACTTCCTAAATTTCTGACAATATACTTCTACATCATCCTGACCCTGGCATAAAGCCAGCAAATTTTTCTCAGCCTGATCCACTGAATTAGGCTCATCGTAAAGCAATCCAAGCGCCTGGAAAAACGCATCAACATTACTCAATGCAGGGTCTCCTGGCGCAAGAGAAAACGCCCAGTCCTGTGGGTCGCCGCGCAAAAAAGAAATAATAATCAAAACCTGTTGAATAGGATTACCAGAAGAATGAGGTTTCAAGGCCAGAAATATCTTACAATTATTTTTGAAGCTCAGGAACTTAGTTCTGTCACCAAAAAACAAATCAGGAATAGGAATTCTTGGTTCTAGCATAGATTTCTGATCAATTGTATCTTGAATCTTTTGTACATTTATAACGAGATTATCCATTGAGGAGCACAGAGCCTGAATATCCATGTCCACAGCTGTGTCCTGAAGCACTCTAATGTCTAGGGGAAAAAAAAAAAAAAAAAAAAAAACTGAAGACAGAGCTGAGGAAAAAAAAATGATGTCAGGACTTCTTTTTTCCCTCTATTGAGAATCATTGGTTTGGCTCCTTGTACTGTTATGCTGTGCTATCAGGCAACACAGTGTGCAGTAATCAGCGCACATACAGTGATATGGCAATAACCCAAAAAACAATAGAACAAGCTCTGAGACGTGGAATCTCTGCAGACTGCAATACCTGAACCTATCCTCACACAACTAAAAGCAGCAGTGGATTGCGCCTAACACTACCTATGCAACTCGGCACTGCCTGAGGAGCTGACTAGCCTGAAGATAGAAATACAAGCCTGACTTGCCTCAGAGAAATACCCCAAAGGAATAGGCAGCCCCCCACATATAATGACTGTTAGCAAGATGAAAAGACAAAACGTAGGAATGAAATAGATTCAGCAAAGTGAGGCCCGATATTCTAGACAGAGCGAGGATAGCAAAGAGAACTATGCAGTCTACAAAAAACCCTAAAGCAGAACCACGCAAAGGGGAGCAAAAAGACCCACCGTGCCGAACTAACGGCACGGCGGTGCACCCTTTGCGTCTCAGAGCTTCCAGCAAAAGAGAATAGCACAGCTGGACAGAAAAAACGGAAACAAAAACAAAGTAACACTTATCTAGCAGAGCAGCAGGCCACAGGAAAGATGCAGTAGCTCAGATCCAACACTGGAACATTGACAAGGAGCAAGGAAGACAGACTCAGGTGGAGTTAAATAGCAAGGCAGCCAACAAGCTCACCAAAACACCTGAGGGAGGAAGCCCAGAGGCTGCAATACCACTTGTGACCACAGGAGTGAATTCAGCCACAGAATTCACAACAGAAATCACAAAGTCAAAACGGGCAAAAAACAGCGACCAACGAGCCTGTCTAGGATTCAACCGCTTAGCAGACTCAAGATAAGTCAAGTTCTTATGATCAGTCAATACCACCACGCGATGCTTCGCTCTTTCAAGCCAATGACGCCACTCCTCGAATGCCCACTTCATGGCCAGCAACTCTCGGTTGCCCACATCATAATTTCGCTCAGCAGGCGAAAACTTCCTGGAAAAAAAAGCGCATGGTTTCATCACTGAGCAATCAGAACCTCTCTGCGACAAAACAGCCCCTGCTCCAATCTCAGAAGCATCAACCTCGACCTGGAACGGAAGAGAAACATCTGGTTGACACAACACAGGGGCAGAAGAAAAACGGCGCTTCAAGTCTTGAAAAGCTTCCACAGCAGCAGAAGACCAATTGACCAAATCAGCACCCTTCTTGGTCAAATCGGTCAATGGTTTGGCAATACTAGAAAAATTGCAGATGAAGCGACGATAAAAATTAGCAAAGCCCAGGAACTTTTGCAGACTTTTCAGAGATGTCGGCTGAGTCCAATCATGGATGGCTTGGACCTTAACAGGATCCATCTCGATAGTAGAAGGGGAAAAGATGAACCCCAAAAATGAAACCTTCTGCACACCAAAGAGACACTTTGATCCCTTCACAAACAAAGAATTAGCACGCAGGACCTGAAAAACTGTTCTGACCTGCTTCACATGAGACTCCAAATCATCCGAGAAGATCAAAATGTCATCCAAGTACACAATCAGGAATTTATCCAGGTACTCTCGGAAGATGTCATGCATAAAGGACTGAAACACTGATGGAGCATTGGCAAGTCCGAATGGCATCACTAGATACTCAAAATGACCCTCGGGCGTATTAAATGCCGTTTTCCATTCATCTCCTCGCCTGATTCGCACCAGATTATACGCACCACGAAGATCTATCTTGGTGAACCAACTAGCCCCCTTAATCCGAGCAAACAAATCAGATAACAATGGCAAGGGGTACTGAAATTTAACCGTGATCTTATTTAGAAGGCGGTAATCTATACAAGGTCTCAGCGAACCATCCTTCTTGGCTACAAAAAAGAACCCTGCTCCTAATGGTGACGATGACGGGCGAATATGCCTCTTCTCCAGGGATTCCTTCACATAACTGCGCATAGCGGCGTGCTCAGGCACGGATAAATTAAACAGTCGACCTTTTGGGAATTTACTACCAGGAATCAAATTGATAGCACAATCACAATCCCTATGCGGAGGTAGGGCATCGGACTTAGGCTTATCAAATACATCCCGGTAATCAGACAAGAACTCTGGAACCTCAGAAGGGGTGGATGACGAAATTGACTGAAATGGAACATCACCATGTACCCCCTGACATACCCCAGCTGGACACCGACATGGATTTCCAATCTAATACTGGATTATGGGCTTGTAGCCATGGCAACCCCAACACGACCACATCATGCAGATTATGCAACACCAGAAAGCGAATAACCTCCTGATGTGCAGGAGCCATGCACATGGTCAGCTGGGTCCAGTATTGAGGCTTATTCTTGGCCAAAGGCGTGGCATCAATTCCTCTCAATGGAATAGGACACTGCAAGGGCTCTAAGAGAAACCCACAACGCTTAGCATACTCCAAGTCCATCAAATTCAGGGCAGCGCCTGAATCCACAAATGCCATGACAGAATACGATGACAAAGAGCAGATCAAGGTAACGGACAGAAGAAATTTTGACTGTACCGTACCAATGGTGGCAGACCTAGCGAACCGCTTAGGACAATCAGAGATAGCATGAGTGGAATCACCACAGTAGAAACACAGCCCATTCAGACGTCTGTGTTCTTGCCGTTTAACTCTGGTCAAAGTCCTATCGCACTGCATAGGCTCAGGTTTAAGCTCAGGTAATACCGCCAAATGGTGCACAGATTTACGCTCACGCAAGCGTCGACCGATCTGAATGGCCAAAGACATAGACTCATTCAAACCAGCAGGCATAGGAAATCCCACCATGACATCCTTAAGGGCTTCAGAGAGACCCTTTCTGAACATAGCTGCCAGCGCAGATTCATTCCATTGAGTGAGCACGGACCACTTTCTAAATTTCTGACAATATACCTCTATCTCATCCTGACCCTGACCAAGAGCCAAAAAATTTTTCTCTGCCTGATCCACTGAATTAGGTTCATCCTACAGCAATCCGAGCGCCAGGAAAAACGCATCGATATTACTCAATGCAGGATCTCCTGGCGCAAGAGAAAATGCCCAGTCCTGAGGGTCGCCGCGCAAAAAAGAAATAACAATCAAAACCTGTTGAACTGGATCACCAGAGGAGCGAGGTTTCAAGGCCAGAAATAATTTACAATTATTTTTGAAACTCAGAAACTTAGTTCTATCTCCAAAAAACAAATCAGGAATAGGAATTCTTGGTTCCAACATAGCTTTCTGATCAATAGTGTCTTGAATCTTTTGTACTATTGCCGAGAGCTGATCCACAAATGAAGACAGACTTCTAATGTCCATCGCTACACCTGTGTACTGAACCACCCAAATGTCTAGGGGGAAAAAAAGGCAAAACACAGTGCAAAGAAAAAAAAATGGTCTCAGAACTTCTCCTTTCCCTCTATTGAGAATCATTAGTACTTTTGGCTTCCTGTACTGTTAAGAAAAGCAATTCAGTACTACAATGGACATAGCGGTCAGAGCACATACAGTGATCTGACAATAACCCAAAATCATAGAACGAGCTCTGAGACGTGGGAACTCTGCAGACCGCAATCCCTAATCCTCTCCAAACAACACTAGAGGCAGCCGTGGATAGCGCCTAACTCTGCCTAAGCAACTCGGCACAGCCTGAGAAACTAACTAGCCTGAAGACAGAAAATAAGCCTACCTTGCCTCAGAGAAATACCCCAAAGGAAAAGGCAGCCCCCCACATATAATGACTGTGAGTTAAGATGAAAAGACAAACGTAGAGATGAAATAGATTCAGCAAAGTGAGGCCCGACTTTCTTAACAGATCGAGGATAGAAAAGGTAACTTTGCGGTCTACACAAAACCCTAAAGAAAACCACGCAAAGGGGGCAAAAAGACCCTCCGTACCGAACTAACGGCACGGAGGTACACCCTTTGCGTCCCAGAGCTTCCAGCAACAAATTAGACAAGCTGGACAGAAAAAATAGCAAACAAATAGCAAAGAAGAACTTAGCTATGCAGAGCAGCAGGCCACAGGAATGATCCAGGGAAAAGCAAGTCCAACACTGGAACATTGACAGGAAGCCAGGATCAAAGCATTAGGTGGAGTTAAGTAGAGAAGCACCTAACGACCTCACCAGATCACCTGAGGGAGGAAACTCAGAAGCCGCAGTACCACTTCCCTCCACCAACAGAAGCTCACAGAGAGAATCAGCCGAAGTACCACTTGTGACCACAGGAGGGAGCTCTGCCACAGAATTCACAACAGACATCATACGCTGCTGCTCCGGGACGCAGATGTCAGCTGCTGGCCTCTGATAGGCTGGCGGCTGACACTAGTATTGCTGTGCCGAGAGCCGGTGTCTGCGCGGCAATACACTGCACTACAGCACGGATGTCGGCAGCTCCTGGACCGGCGCAGCGATCATCAAGGGGTCTATGTGCCTGCGGGCCACAGGAGCAGAAAGGATGCCGAGGGAACGGAGGACAGGTGAGAAGATCTTTTTTTTTCTTCTCTGTTATGTCTATGTGAAAATGGGGAGGACCTGGATTGGGGACCTGTCTGCAATATATGGGGGGGACATGTCTGCAATATATGGGGGGACCTGGATGGGGGACCTGTCTGCAATATGGGAGGGCTGGATGGGGGACCAGTCTGTAATATATGGGGGGACCCGGATGGAGAACATGTCTGCAATATGGGGGGACCTGGATGGGGGACATGTCTGCAATATGGGGGGAACCTGGATGGGGCATATTGTTGTGAATTCTGTGGCTGAGTTCACTTCTGTGGTCACAAGTGGTATTGCAGTCTCTGGGCTTCCTCCCTCAGGTGTTTTGGTGAGCTCGTTGGCTGCCTTGCTATTTAGCTCCACCTGAGTCTGTCTTCCTTGCTCCTTGTCAATGTTCCAGTGTTGGATCTGAGCTACTGCATCTTTCCTTGGGCCTGCTGCTCTGCTAGATAAGTGCTTCTAGTTTGTTTTCTGTTTTTTCTGTCCAGCTTGCTATTAACTTTTGCTGGAAGCTCTGAGAAGCAAAGGGGTGCACCGCCGTGCTGTTAGTTCGGCACGGTGGGTCTTTTTGCCCCTTTGCGTGGTTTTCGTTTTAGGGTTTTTTGTAGACTGCATAGTTCTCTTTGCTATCCTCGCTCTGTCTAGAATATCGGGCCTCACTTTGCTGAATCTATTTCATTCCTACGTTTGTCTTTTCATCTTGCTAACAGTCATTATATGTGGGGGGCTGCCTATTCCTTTGGGGTATTTCTCTGAGGTAAGTCAGGCTTGTATTTCTATCTTCAGGCTAGTCAGCTCCTCAGGCAGTGCCGAGTTGCATAGGTAGTTATAGGCGCAATCCACTGCTGCTTATAGTTGTGTGAGGATAGATCAGGTACTGCAGTCTACAGAGATTCCACGTCTCAGAGCTTGTCCTATTGTTTTTGGTTATTGCCAGATCTCTGTATGTGCGCTGATTACTGCACGCTGTGTTGCCTGATTGCCAGCCATAACAGTACAAGGAGCCACACCAATGATTCCCAATAGAGGGAAAAAAGAAATCCTGACATCATTTTTTTTTCTTAGCTCTGTCTTCAGTCTTTTTTTTCCCCTAGACATTAGAGTGCTTCAGGACACAGCTGTGGACATGGATATTCAGGCTCTGTGCTCCTCAATGGATAATCTTGTTGTAAATGTACAAAAGATTCAAGATACTATTGATCAGAAATCGATGCTAGAACCAAGAATTCCGATTCCTGATTTGTTTTTTGGTGACAGAACTAAGTTCCTGAGCTTCAGAAATAATTGTAAGCTATTTTTGGCCTTGAAACCTCATTCTTCTGGTAATCCTATTCAACAGGTTTTGATTATTATTTCTTTTTTGCGCGGCGACCCACAGGACTGGGCGTTTTCTCTTGCGCCAGGAGACCCTGCATTGAGTAGTGTCGATGCGTTTTTCCTGGCGCTCGGATTGCTTTACGATGAGCCTAATTCAGTGGATCAGGCTGAGAAAAATCTGCTGGCTTTATGCCAGGGTCAGGATGATATAGAAGTATATTGTCAGAAATTTAGAAAGTGGTCAGTACTCACTCTGTGGAATGAATCTGCACTAGCGGCTTTGTTCAGAAAGGGTCTCTCTGAAGCTCTTAAGGATGTAATGGTGGGATTTCCTATGCCTGCTGGTTTGAATGAGTCCATGTCCTTGGCCATTCAGATCGGTCGTCGCTTGCGCGAGCGTAAATCTGTGCACCATCTGGCGGTATTGTCTGAGAGTAAACCTGAGCCTATGCAGTGCGATAGGACTATGACTAAAGTAGAACGGCAAGAACACAGACGTCTGAACAGACTGTGTTTCTATTGTGGTGATTCTACTCATGCTATTTCTAATTGTCCTAAACGCACTAGGCGGTTCGATAGCTCTGCCGTTATTGGTACTGTACAGTCCAAATTCCTTTTGTCCATTACCTTAATGTGCTCTTTGTCATCGTATTCTGTCATGGCGTTTGTGGATTCAGGCGCTGCCCTGAATCTGATGGATTTGGATTATGCTAAACGTTGTGGATTTTTCTTGGAGCCTTTGCGGTGTCCTATTCCGTTGAGAGGAATTGATGCTACACCTTTGGCCAAGAATAAGCCTCAGTACTGGGCCCAGCTGACCATGTGCATGGCTCCTGCACATCAGGAAGTTATTCGCTTTCTGGTACTGCATAATTTGCATGATGTGGTCGTGTTGGGGTTGCCATGGCTACAAACCCATAATCCAGTATTGGATTGGAACTCTATGTCGGTAACCAGCTGGGGTTGTCAGGGAGTACATGGTGATGTTCCATTTTTGTCTATTTCGTCATCCATTCCTTCTGACATCCCAGAGTTCTTGTCGGACTTTCAGGATGTATTTGAAGAGTCCAAGTCTGATGCCCTACCTCCGCATAGGAATTGTGATTGTGCTATCGATTTGATTCCTGGTAGTAAATTCCCTAAGGGTCGTTTATTTAATTTGTCCGTACCTGAACACACCGCTATGCGCAGTTATGTGAAGGAGTCCCTGGAGAAGGGACATATTCGCCCATCGTCGTCACCATTGGGAGCAGGGTTCTTTTTTGTAGCCAAGAAGGATGGTTCGCTAAGACCGTGTATTGATTACCGCCTTCTTAATAAGATCACTGTTAAGTTTCAGTATCCCTTGCCATTGATTTCTGACTTGTTTGCTCGGATTAAGGGGGCTAGTTGGTTCACCAAGATAGATCTTCGTGGTGCGTATAATCTGGTGAGAATCAGGCAAGGAGATGAATGGAAAACGGCATTTAATACGCCCGAGGGTCATTTTGAGTATCTGGTGATGCCGTTTGGACTTGCCAATGCTCCATCTGTTTTTCAGTCTTTTATGCATGACATTTTCCGTGAGTATCTGGATAAATTCTTGATTGTTTACTTGGATGACATTTTGATCTTCTCTGATGATTGGGAGTCTCATGTGAAGCAAGTCAGAATGGTTTTCCAGGTACTGCGTGCTAATTCCTTGTTCGTGAAGGGATCAAAGTGTCTCTTCGGTGTGCAGAAAGTTTCATTTTTGGGGTTCATCTTTTCCCCTTCTACTATCGAGATGGATCCGGTTAAGGTTCAGGCCATCCAGGATTGGACTCAGCCGACATCTCTAAAAAGTCTGCAGAAATTCCTGGGCTTTGCTAATTTTTATCGTCGCTTCATCTGTAATTTTTCTAGCATTGCCAGACCATTGACCGATTTGACCAAGAAGGGTGCTGATTTGGTTAATTGGTCTTCTGCTGCCGTGGAAGCTTTTCAGGAGTTGAAGCGTCGTTTTTGCTGTGCCCCTGTGTTGTGTCAACCTGATGTTTCTCTTCCGTTCCAGGTCGAGGTTGATGCTTCTGAGATTGGTGCAGGGGCGGTTTTGTCGCAGAGAGGTTCTGGTTGCTCAGTGTTCAAACCATGTGCTTTCTTTTCCAGGAAATTTTCTGCTGCTGAGCGTAATTATGATGTGGGCAACCGAGAGTTGCTGGCCATGAAGTGGGCATTCGAGGAGTGGCGTCATTGGCTTGAGGGTGCTAAGCATCGCGTGGTGGTTTTGACTGATCATAAGAACCTTACTTATCTTGAGTCTGCCAAGCGCTTGAATCCTAGACAGGCCCGTTGGTCGTTATTTTTTGCTCGTTTTGATTTTGTGGTTTCATACCTTCCGGGCTCTAAAAATGTGAAGGCGGATGCTCTGTCTAGGAGTTTTGTGCCCGACTCTCCGGGGTTATCTGAGCCGGCGAGTATCCTCAAGGAAGGAGTCATTGTGTCTGCCATCTCCCCTGATTTGCGGAGAGTGTTGCAGAAATTTCAGGCTAATAAACCTGATCGTTGTCCGGCCGAGAAACTGTTCGTCCCTGATAGGTGGACTAGTAAAGTTATCTCTGAACTTCATTGTTCGGTGCTGGCCGGTCATCCAGGAATCTTTGGTACCAGGGAGTTGGTTGCTAGATCCTTCTGGTGGCCATCTCTGTCACGGGATGTGCGTGCTTTTGTGCAGTCCTGTGGAATTTGTGCTAGGGCTAAGCCCTGCTGTTCACGTGCCAGTGGGTTGCTTTTGCCCTTGCCGGTCCCGAAGAGGCCTTGGACACATATTTCGATGGATTTCATTTCTGACCTTCCCGTTTCTCAAAAAATGTCGGTCATTTGGGTGGTCTGTGATCGCTTTTCTAAAATGGTCCATCTGGTGCCCTTGGTTAAATTGCCTTCCTCCTCTGATTTGGTGCCTTTGTTCTTCCAGCATGTGGTTCGTTTACATGGCATTCCTGAGAATATTGTTTCTGACAGAGGTTCCCAGTTTGTCTCGAGGTTCTGGCGAGCCTTTTGTGGTAGGATGGGCATTGACCTATCTTTCTCCTCGGCCTTCCATCCTCAGACTAATGGCCAGACCGAACGAACCAATCAGACCTTGGAAACATATCTGAGATGTTTTGTTTCCGCTGACCAGGATGATTGGGTGTCATTTTTGCCGTTGGCTGAGTTCGCCCTTAATAATCGGGCCAGCTCGGCTACCTTGGTCTCTCCATTTTTCTGCAATTCTGGGTTCCATCCTCGTTTCTCTTCAGGACAGGTTGAGTCTTCGGACTGTCCTGGTGTGGATTCTGTGGTGGACAGGTTGCAGCAGATCTGGACTCAGGTGGTGGACAATTTGACCTTGTCCCAGGAGAAGGCTCAGCTTTTCGCTAATCGCAGACGCCGTGTGGGACCCCGACTTCGTGTTGGGGATCTGGTTTGGTTATCTTCTCGTCATATTCCTATGAAGGTTTCCTCTCCTAAATTTAAACCTCGTTTTATTGGTCCGTATAGGATTTCTGAGATTCTCAATCCGGTGTCTTTTCGTCTGACCCTCCCAGACTCCTTTTCCATACATAATGTATTCCATAGGTCGTTGTTGAGGAGATACGTGGCACCTATGGTTCCATCTGTGGAGCCTCCTGCCCCTGTTTTGGTGGAGGGGGAATTGGAGTATATTGTGGAGAAGATTTTGGATTCTCGTGTCTCTAGACGGAAACTCCAGTATCTGGTCAAATGGAAGGGTTATGCTCAGGAAGATAATTCCTGGGTTTTTGCCTCTGATGTCCATGCCCCAGATCTTGTTCGTGCCTTTCATGTGGCTCATCCTGGTCGGCCTGGGGGTTCTGGTGAGGGTTCGGTGACCCCTCCTCAAGGGGGGGGTACTGTTGTGAATTCTGTGGCTGAGTTCACTTCTGTGGTCACAAGTGGTATTGCAGTCTCTGGGCTTCCTCCCGCAGGTGTTTTGGTGAGCTCGTTGGCTGCCTTGCTATTTAGCTCCACCTGAGTCTGTCTTCCTTGCTCCTTGTCAATGTTCCAGTGTTGGATCTGAGCTACTGCATCTTTCCTTGGGCCTGCTGCTCTGCTAGATAAGTGCTTCTAGTTTGTTTTCTGTTTTTTCTGTCCAGCTTGCTATTAACTTTTGCTGGAAGCTCTGAGAAGCAAAGGGGTGCACCGCCGTGCTGTTAGTTCGGCACGGTGGGTCTTTTTGCCCCTTTGCGTGGTTTTCGTTTTAGGGTTTTTTGTAGACTGCATAGTTCTCTTTGCTATCCTCGCTCTGTCTAGAATATCGGGCCTCACTTTGCTGAATCTATTTCATTCCTACGTTTGTCTTTTCATCTTGCTAACAGTCATTATATGTGGGGGGCTGCCTATTCCTTTGGGGTATTTCTCTGAGGTAAGTCAGGCTTGTATTTCTATCTTCAGGCTAGTCAGCTCCTCAGGCAGTGCCGAGTTGCATAGGTAGTTATAGGCGCAATCCACTGCTGCTTATAGTTGTGTGAGGATAGATCAGGTACTGCAGTCTACAGAGATTCCACGTCTCAGAGCTTGTCCTATTGTTTTTGGTTATTGCCAGATCTCTGTATGTGCGCTGATTACTGCACGCTGTGTTGCCTGATTGCCAGCCATAACAGCATATATCTGCAATGTATGGGGGAACCTAGATGGGGCACATGTCTGCAATATGGGTACGTGGATGGGTGACATAACAACAAGAATGGGACCAGCATGGGGCACATTACTACAAGATATGGACCAGTTCAATAGGTGTATAGAGAAAAAAATGGTATCACTAAAAAAGTCATTTTGTCAAGCAAATAATGCGGCCCCCGAAATGAAATGTTTTTCCTTCTGCGGCCCATATACCCAGCCGAGTTTGAGACCCCTGTTGTAAGTGCTAGGCATGTTCACCCACCTTGTGCTAAACTGCAGCATTGGTTAGTTACATAGGCAAGGAGCAGTAAACAATAAAATTAAAGAATACTTAGGATTTTAATAACAAGTAAATTGAAAAGTTGTTAATTTTCACACTTTTAAATTTTAACCGTTAAAGAACATGAGAATAACAATTTAAGATTTAACTATGGATTGGTAGAGTTGAAGTGAGAATGCTTAAGAATATGCTCAAATTACACCACTTTTAGTAAATCTGGGACAATATTTTTTATTATCGTAGCAAAGTGCATCAGAAATGAATTATTCTTGTTTTTCAGTGATTGTCCACCAGAGGGAGCTATAATGCAATTAAACAAAGTGTAATAAGATCTGATGTCAAATGATAGACCACCTTATGAAAGAACACGATTACTTCGGTGAGTTAGTCTTATATTATTGACAATATCATCCTGCAAATACAGAAATTAACAAAATACATACAGCAAAATTTCTACTGAGTTTATTAGTGATTAGCGAGCGTGCTCAGATATGATATTATCCGAGTATCTTGTGCGTGCTTGAGTAATACGACCCGAGCATACTCGGATAACACGATATCTGAGCACGCTCGCTCATCACTATTTACAATGTATAGGGTAGGGAAAAAACACTGGATGCAGTAGGTGAGTGGAACATCAACACTTTCACATGGGATAAAAAGAACTTAACTTCTCTGCGTTTCTTGGTTCTTTTTAATACATAGCATAAAAGAGAATATAATACAGTGTCTGGAAAAAGTATTCATACACCCATGAACTTTTCCATGCTACACCCATGAACTTAAAAGTGCATTTGATTGCAATTTTATGTACTACTAGATTGTGGCCCGATTCTAACGCATCGGGTATTCTAGAATATGCATGTCCCCGTAGTATATGGACAATGATGATTCCAGAATTCGCGGCAGACTGTGCCCGTCGCTGATTGGTCGAGGCAACCTTTATGACATCATTGTCGCCATGGCAACCATTATGACATCTACGTCGATACTGTGCCCGTCGCTGATTGGTCGAGGCCTGGCGGCCTCGACCAATCAGAGACGCAGGATTTCCAGGACAGACAGACAGAAAGACAGACAGACAGACGGAAAAACCCTTAGACAATTATATATATAGATACCAACACAAAGTAGCAAGTATTTGTAGTAGGAAATGGTACACGGTTTTATAAATATTTTAAAAATATAAATCTGATATTTGTGATGTGCGTTTGTATTCAGCCCCCTGAGGCTTTACTTTGTAGGTCCACCTTTCCCTGCAGGTAACTGCTGCAAGTATTTTGGGCTATGTGTCTACAAACGTTAGGGTATGTTTCCACGTTCAGGAAACTCTGCGTGTTTGATGCTGCGTAGAGCCACAGCGTCAAACACGCAGCGTCCAGATGTTACAGCATAGTGGAGGGGATTTCATGAAATCCCGTCTCCACTATGCATTAAAAGACGCATGCGGCATACCTGCGAAAACGGACATACGGTGTGTCTTTTAAGAACGCAGCATGTCCTTACATTGCAGAAACAACGCAAGGACAGCGCAGGTGACCTGCCAGTGACCTCAGGTGCAGATTTGGTCAAGATTTTACCTGCATAATATCCTGACCAAATCCTGAACGTGGACACATGCCCTTAGGGTATGTGCACACGTATAGAGCTCCTCTGCAGATTTTTCCGCAGCGGATTTGATTAATCCGCAGGGGAAAACCGCTGCGGTTTTTACTGCGGATTTATCGCGTTTTCTACTGCGAATTCCGCACAAAGAATTGACATGCTGCGGAAAATAAAACGCTGCGTTTCCGCATGTTTTTTTCCGCAGCATGGGCACAGCATTTTTGGTTTCCCATAGGTTTACATTGTACTGTAAACTCATAGGAAACTGCTGCGGATCCGCAGCAATTCTGCATTGTGTGCACATACCCTAACACATCTAGAGGCTGAAATTTCTACCCATTTTCCCTTGCAATATTCCTCTAGCTCAGTGAAATTGGATGGAGACGTCTGTGAACAGCAATATTCAAGTCTCGCTGCAAAGTTCTCAATGGGATTTAGGTCTGGACTGGGCATAAAACAGCATTTCCTAAACTCCAGTCCTCATAGCCCCCACATATTCCTTTAGTATTGCAGAGGTAAGAAAACCTGTGGACATTTCTGATGCCTTGATAAGAAATCCGTCATTTATTTAGTGCAATGCTAAGGAAATCCTGAAAACATGATCTGGTGCAGGCCATAAGGACTGGAGTTTGGGAAACACTGATCTAAGGCTTCTTTCACACTAGCGTCGGAATCTCCCCGTCGCAATGCGTCGGGGAGAGATTCCGACGCTAGCGTTTGCTGCATTGCACAATGGAAGCAGCGGATGCATTTTTCCGGCGCATCCGCTGCCCCATTGTAAGGTGCGGGGAGGTGGGGGCGGAGTTCCGGCCGCGCATGCGCGGTCGGAAAAAGCGGTCGGTAGGGAGAAAAAAACCTTACATGTAGGGTTTTTTTCTCCCGACGGTCCGCCAAAGCACGACGCATTCGTCGCAAGACGGATGCGAAGTGTGCAAATCCGTCGCAAATGCGTAGTCAATAGAAGTGTATGGGGAAAAAACGCATCCTGCAAGCACTTTTGCAGGATGCGTTTTTTCTGCAAAACGACGCATTGTGACGGATTTAAAAAAACGCTAGTGTGAAAGTAGCCTAAGCCATCCATTGTAGCTCTGTCACTGCATTTAGGGTATGTGCACACGTTCAGGTTTGTTTGTGTTGTTTTCGGGTTTTTTCGCGATAAAAACGCTATAAAAACTCATTAAAAATGCATACTTATGCATCCTATCATTTAGAATGCATTCTGCATGTTTTGTGCACATGATGTGCTTTTTTTCCGCAAAAACAAAAAAACGCATCGCGGTAAAAAAAGCAGCATGTTCATTAATTTTGCGGATTTTCTGCGCTTTTCCCGCTATTCTATGCATTTGGAAAAAAATGCACCAAAAACATGTCAAAAATGCATGCGGATTTCTGGCAGAAATGTCCGGTTTTTGTCAGGAAAATTTCTGCAAGAAATCCTGACGTGTGCACATACCCTTAAGCATCGCTGTCCTGCTGGAAGGTGAACCTACACCCCCGTGTTAAGTCTTTTGCAGCCTCTAACAGGCTTTTCTCCAGGATTACCCTGTATTTAGCTCTATCCATCTTCCCACCAAGTCTGCGCAGCTTCCTATCCCTGCTGAAGAAAAGCCTTCCACCACCATGATGGACAGTGGGGATGGTGTTTTCAGTGTGATGTGCAGTGTTAGTTTTACGCAACACATAACGTTTTACATCTAGCCCAAAAAGTTCTGCGTTGTCTGATCTGACCAGAGCACCTTCTACCACATGCTCGCTGGGTCCCCTACATGGCTTTTTTGCAACATAATGTAGAGGCAGGGAATCTGATTCCAGTGATGTGCCACTTACTGGGCGCATGCAGTTTTGATAGAATTCCTGTGTTCTCTGCTGTAGGTGTAGTAGTGTTCAGACTGCTGAGCTGTGTACAACCCCGCCCACACCCCTGATTGGCAGCTACCTGTGTACACTATGTATTGTCAGAAAGCTGCCAATCAGGGGTGGGGGCGTGGTTACACAGATTAGCTGGACTGTCTTGCATGGGACACCTAGTCATGCAGTGATAATCTCCTACTGGTAAAACACTGATTGTATTGAAACAGCAGCAAACTGCAAAGCAAGTGACACATCACTGGAATCAGGCTCTCTGACCCTACATTATGGTGCTCTCAGATTAAATATCAAAAATCTGCTGACAGGGTCCCTTTAAAATTCACAAGTATAAAACAGTGAAAAATATTATCCTTCTGATGAGCCATTCTTTCCTTTGGTAAGTCTTTTTTGGCCTATCTATAACTAAAATGTGACCCTGTAGCAGTGAAGTGCACCCAATGCCAGGTGGGCCACTAACTTTCATGTATTAAAATTAAATTCTTATGATGAACATTGCCATTTTCACATTATGTTTTAAAGCTGTGAGAATGACATATAAACTGACATGTGTTGTGTGGGGAAGGTGTGAATTGGGTTCAATTATATTAAAGGGATCCTGCCACCCCCAAAAATCGAAGGTGAGCTAAGCCCACCAGCATCAGGGGCTTATCTACAGCATTCTGGAATGCTGTAGATAAGCCTCCGATGTATCCTGAAAGATGAGCAAAAGAGGTTAGATTATACTCACCCAGGGGCGGTCCCGGTACGATGGGCGTCGCGGTCCGGGGACTCCCATCTTCTTACGATGATGTCCTCTTCTTGTCTTCACGCTGCGGCTCCGGCGCAGGCGTACTTTGTCTGTCCTGTTGAGGGCAGAGCAAAGTACTGCAGTGCGCAGGCGCCGGGAAAGATCAGAGAGGCCCGGCGCCTGTGCACTACAGTACTTTTCTCTGCCCTCAACAGGGAAGACAAATTAGCCAGAGCTGCAGCGTGAAAACAAGAAGAGGACGTCATATGATGAAGATAGGAGGCCCCGGATCGGACCGCGACACCCATTGGACCAGACCGGGACCACCCCTGGGTGAGTATAATCTAACCTCTTTTTCTCTTATTTCAGGATACATCGGGGGCTTATCTCCAGCATTCCAGAATGCTGTAGATAAGCCCCTGGTGCTGGTGGGCTTAGCTCACCTTCGATTTTGGGGGTGACAGGTTCCCTTTAACTGAGTAGGTAAACTAGGCTCATGTTTAGGGCATCACAGAAGCCTATAGTACTAAGTCCTCTATTTAACCCCTTCATGACCCAGCCTATTTTGACCTTAAAGACCTTGCCGTTTTTTGCAATTCTGACCAGTGTCCCTTTATGAGGTAATAACTCAGGAACGCTTCAATGGATCCTAGCGGTTCTGAGATTGTTTTTTCGTGACATATTGGGCTTCATGTTAGTGGTAAATTTAGGTCAATAAATTCTGCGTTTATTTGTGATAAAAACGGAAATTTGGCGAAAATTTTGAAAATTTCGCAATTTTCACATTTTGAATTTTTATTCTGTTAAACCAGAGAGATATGTGACACAAAATAGTTAATAAATAACATTTCCCACATGTTTACTTTACATCAGCACAATTTTGGAAACAAAATTTTTTTTTGTTAGGAAGTTATAAGGGTTAAAATTTGACCAGCGATTTGTCATTTTTACAACGAAATTTACAAAACCATTTTTTTTTGGGACCACCTCACATTTGAAGTCAGTTTGAGGGGTCTATATGGCTGAAAATACCCAAAAGTGACACCATTCTAAAATCTGCACCCCTCAAGGTACTCAAAACCACATTCAAGAAGTTTATTAACCCTTCAGGTGCTTCACAGCAGCAGAAGCAACATGGAAGGAAAAAATGAACATTTAACTTTTTAGTCACAAAAATTATCTTTTAGCAACAATTTTTTTATTTTCCCAATGGTAAAAGGAGAAACTGAACCACGAAAGTTGTTGTCCAATTTGTCCTGAGTACGCTGATACCTCATATGTGGGGGTAAACCACTGTTTCGGCGCACGGCAGGGCTTGGAAGGGAAGGAGCGCCATTTGACTTTTTGAATCAAAAATTGGCTCCACTCTTTAGCGGACACCATGTCACGTTTGGAGAGCACCCGTGTGCCTAAAAATTGGAGCTCCCCCACAAGTGACCCCATTTTGGAAACTAGATGCCCCAAGGAACTTATCTAGATGCATAGTGAGCACTTTGAACCCCCTGGTGCTTCACAAATTGATCCGTAAAAATGAAAAAGTACTTTTTTTTCACACAAAAATTCTTTTAGCCTCAATTTTTTCATTTTCACATGGGCAACAGGATAAAATGGATCCTAAAATGTGTTGGGCAATTTCTCCTGAGTACACCAATACCTCACATGTGGGGGTAAACCACTGTTTGGGCACATGGTAAGGCTCGGAAGGGAAGGAGCGCCATTTGACTTTTTGAATGAAAAATTATTTCCATCGTTAGCGGACACCATGTCGCGTTTGGATAGCTCCTGTGTGCCTAAACATTGGCGCTCCCCCACAAGTGACCCCATTTTGGAAACTAGACCCCCCAAGGAACTTATTTAGATGCCTAGTGAGCACTTTAAACCCTCAGGTGCTTCACAAATTGATCTGTAAAAATGAAAAAGTACTTTTTTTTCACAAAAAAATTATTTTCGCCTCAATTTTTTCATTTTCACATGGGCAGTAGGATAAAATGGATCATAAAATTTGTTGGGCAATTTCTCCCGAGTACGCCAATACCTCATATGTGGGGGTAAACCACTGTTTGGGCACTCGGCAGGGCTCGGAAGGGAAGGCGCGCCATTTGACTTTTTGAATGGAAAATTAGCTCCAATTGTTAGCGGACACCATGTCGCGTTTGGAGAGCCCCTGTGTGCCTAAACATTGGAGCTCCCCCACAAGTGACCCCATTTTGGAAACTAGACCCCCCAAGGAACTTATCTAGATGCATATTGAGCACTTTAAACCCCCAGGTGCTTCACAGAAGTTTATAACGTAGAGCCATGAAAATAAAAAATAATTTTTCTTTCCTCAAAAATGATTTTTTAGCCTGGAATTTCCTATTTTGCAAAGGATAATAGGAGAAATTGGACCCCAAATATTGTTGTCCAGTTTGTCCTGAGTACGCTGATACCCCATATGTGGGGGTAAACCACTGTTTGGGCGCACGGCAGGGCTCGGAAGGGATGGCACGCCATTTGGCTTTTTAAATGGAAAATTAGCTCCAATCATTAGCGGACACCATGTCACATTTGGAGAGCCCCTGTGTGCCTACACATTGGAGATCCCCCAGAAATGACCCCATTTTGGAAACTAGACCCCCAAAGGAACTAATCTAGATGTGTGGTGAGGACTTTGAACCCCCAAGTGCTTCACAGAAGTTTATAACGCAGAGCCATGAAAATAAAATAAAAAAATTATTTTCTCAAAAATGATCTTTTAGCCTGCAATTTTTTATTTTCCCAAGGGTAACAGGAGAAATTTGACCCCAAAAGTTGTTGTCCAGTTTCTCCTGAGTACGCTGATACCCCATATGTGGGGGTAAACCACTGTTTGGGCACATGCCGAGGCTCGGAAGTGAAGTAGTGACTTTGCAGACTTTGATGGAATGCTCTGTGGGCGTCACGTTGTGTTTGCAGAGCCCCTGATGTGGCTTAACAGTAGAAACCTCCCACAAGTGACCCCATTTTGGAAACTAGACCCCGAAAGGAACTTATCTAGATGTGTGGTGAGCACTTTGAACCCCCAAGTGCTTCATAGAAGTTTATAATGCAGAGCCGTGAAAATAATAAATACGTTTTCTTTCCTCAAAAATAATTATTTAGCCCAGAATTTTTTATTTTCCCAAGGGTAACAGGAGAAATTGGACCCCAATAGTTGTTGTCCAGTTTCTCCTGAGTACGCTGATACCCCATGTGTGGGGGTAAACCACTGTTTGGGCACATGTCGGGGCTCAGAAGGGAAGTAGTGACTTTTGAAATGCAGACTTTGATGGAATGGTCTGCGGGCTTCACATTGCGTTTGCAGAGCCCCTGGTGTGCCTAAACAGTAGAAACCCCCCACAAGTGACCACATTTTAGAAACTAGACCCCCCAAGGAACTTATCTAGATATGTGGTGAGCACTTTGAACCCCCAAGTGCTTCACAGACGTTTACAACGCAGAGCCGTGAAAATAAAAAATCATTTTTCTTTCCTCATAAATGATGTTTTAGCAAGCATTTTTTTAGATTCACAAGGGTAACAGGAGAAATTGGACCCCAGTAATTGTTGCGCAGTTTGTCCTGAGTATGCTGGTACCCCATATGTGGGGGTAAACCACTGTTTGGGCACACGTCAGGGCTCGGAAGTGAGGGAGCACCATTTGACTTTTTGAATACGAGATTGGCTGGAATCAATGGTGGCGCCATGTTGCGTTTGGAGACCCCTGATGTGCCTAAACAGTGGTAACCCCTCAATTCTACCTCCAACGCTAACCCCAACACACCCCTAACCCTAATCCCAACTGTAGCCATAACGCTAATCACAACCCTAACCACAACCCTAATTCCAACCCTAACCCTAAGGCTATGTGCCCATGTTGCGGATTCGTGTGAGATATTTCCGCACCATTTTTGAAAAATCCGCGGGTAAAAGGCACTGCGTTTTACCTGCGGATTTTCCGCGGATTTCCAGTGTTTTTTGTGCGGATTTCACCTGCGGATTCCTATTGAGGAACAGGTGTAAAACGCCGCGGAATCCGCACAAAGAATTGACATGCTGCGGAAAATACAACGCAGCGTTTCCGCGCGGTATTTTCTGCACCATGGGCACAGCGGATTTGGTTTTTCATATGTTTACATGGTACTGTAAACCTGATGGAATACTGCTGCGAATCCGTAGCGGCCAATCCGCAGCCAAATCCGCACCGTGTGCACATAGCCTAATTCTAAAGGTATGTGCACACTGCGGAAAACGCTGCAGATCCGCAGCAGTTTCCCATGAGTTTACAGTTCAATGTAGACCTATGGGAAACAAAAATCGCTGTACACATGCTGCGGAAAAACTGCATGGAAACGCAGCGGTTTACATTCCGCAGCATGTCACTTCTTTGTGCGGATTCCGCAGCGGTTTTACAACTGCTCAAATAGAAAATCGCAATTGTAAAACCGCAGTGAAATGCGCAGAAAAAAACGCGGTAAATCCGCCATAAATCCGCAGCGATTTAGCACTGCGGATTTATCAAATCCGCAGCGGAAAAAAACGCAGAGGACCAGAATACGTGTGCACATGCCCTAACCCTACCCCTAACCCTACCCCTAACCCTACCCCTAGCCCTAACCCTACCCCTAACCCTACCCCTAGCCCTAACCCTACCCCTAACCCTACCCCTAACCCTAACCCTAGCCCTACCCCTAACCCTAACCCTACCCCTAACCCTAACCCTACCCCTAACCCTAACCCTATTCTAACATTAGTGGAAAAAAAATTTCTTTATTTTTTTATTGTCCCTACCTATGGGGGTGACAAAGGGGGGGGTCATTTATTATTTTTTTTATTTTGATCACTGAGATATAATCTATCTCAGTGATCAAAATGCACTTTGGGACGAATCTGCCGGCCGGCAGATTCACCGGGCGCATGCGTGCGCCCGCCATTTTGGAAGATGGCGGCGCCCAGGGAGAAGACGGACGGGACCCCGGCAGGATCGGTAAGTATGATGGGGTGGGGGGGGACCACGGGGTGGGGGGGACCACGGGGGGGGGATCGGAGCACGGGGGGGGAATCGGAGCGCGGCAGGCGTGGAACGGAGCACGGGGGCGTGGAACGGAGCACGGGGGGGCTGGAACGGAGCACGGGGGGGTGGAACGGAGCACGGGGGTGGTGGATCGGAATGCAGGGGGGGTGATTGGAGCACGGGGGGGTGATTGGAGCACGGGGGGAGCGGACAAGAGCACGGGGGGGAGCGGAGCACTGGATGGAGGGGAGCCGGAGCAGTGTACCGGCCAGATCGGGGGGCTGGGGGGGCGATCGGTGGGGTGGGGGCACATTAGTATTTCCAGCCATGGCCGATGATATTGCAGCATCGGCCATGGCTGGATTGTAATATTTCACCCGTTATAATAGGTGAAATATTACAAATCGCTCTGATTGGCAGTTTCACTTTCAACAGCCAATCAGAGCGATCGTAGCCACGAGGGGGTGAAGCCACCCCCCCTGGGCTAAACTACCACTCCCCCTGTCCCTGCAGATCGGGTGAAATGGGAGTTAACCCTTTCACCGGATCTGCAGGGACGCGATCTTTCCATGACGCCACATAGGCGTCATGGGTCGGATTGGCACCGACTTTCATGATGCCTACGTGGCGTCATGGGTCGGGAAGGGGTTAATGTTCACTGAGAGCAACAGTTAACAGATGACTTTAATTTCACAACAATGACACATGACTTTTGGATATGAAACAGACCCCACTTTATCTGAAAATAACCATAGCTACAGTAAACCTAGACACTGGAATAAATACACAAAACATATTATTTTGGTTGTCAAAATGGCCACATCTTTATTTAAATAACACGATTAAAACAAGCACAGTAAGAGTCAGGTGAAGTGCTAGTACATTGGGATTCATAAGCACTGTGATACCCCCAGCTGTCTGACATAAAGCACCAGGACAGACAGCCATAAAAGGCTTGCCATTCAAGCAGAGCCAATAAACTTTCAGGGCACCAATGACCTTATTATCCTCACTCCTGTGCTTAACCACCGTGCCAGTCCCTGATTGACACTACCATTACAACATCCTTGAGGCTGGCCACCAAAGCCAAGCCTGTTCACCAGCATAAGGTTTTACATCCTCTATTAGTAAAAATGAGTCCACGTTAACTTGTCTGCAACTTCCACTTGACTCCTAAACCACAAAGCCGTGACGGGTAATATATTCCAAGTCACATATGACACTTTCAGCCATTTTTTTTTTATTGAACACCTATTTCACTTCGATAAACGTATAAAGTAGAAGTCCATGCAAAAACATTAAGGGGACTAAACTTGGCAAACCTCCGACTCACAAAGAGTCATCCTACAGCACTCAGGAGAGGAAAATAAACACTATGGAGGAAACCTCTAGGGAACCATGGCTGAAGGATTGCCCTTCCCTTGGGCTTAGAGGTTAATGCTAATGTTAACTCTTTATAGCCATGATACATTTGGACCTAGTACAAGATATACAATGGGAAATTAAGCAAATACAATAAATCATTCCTCATTATACAATCAATAGATGAATAAAGTGTTGTAGGACAGTTATTATAACAGGGCGGGAGGGCAGGTGATGTTTCCTCCAGTTCTTCCTTCCGGTCAGAGAGAGACATTAAACAGACTTTAAAGTAATGTTCACTGAGAGCAACAGTTAACAGATTACTTTAATTTCACAACAATGACACATGACTTTTGGATATGAGACGGACCCCACTCCATCTGAAAACAACCATAACTGCAGTAAACCTAGACACTGGAATAAATACACAAAGCATATTATTTTGGTTGTCAAAATGGCCACATCTTTATTTAAGCCAATAAGGGCTTGCCATTCAAGCAGAGCCAATAAACTTTCAGGGCACCAATGACCCTATTATCCTCAGTCCTGTGCTTAACCACCGTGCCCGCCCCTGATTGACGCTACCATTACAACGTCCTTGAGGCTGGCCACCAAAGCCGAGCCTGCTCACCAGCATGAGGTTTTACATCCTCTATTAGTTAAAATAAGTCCACCTTAACTTGTCTGCAACTTCCACCTGACTCCTAAACCGCAAAGCCGTGACCGACCTCACAGTAAAGGTACAGTTACACTTAACGATTTACCAACGATCACGACCAGCGATTCGATCTGGCTGTGATCGTTGGTAAGTCGTTGTGTGGTCGCTGGAGAGCTGTCACACAGACAACTCTCCAGCGACCAACGATGCCGAAATGCCGAAGTCCCTGGGTAACCAGGGTAAACATCGGGTTACTAAGCGCAGGGCCGGGCTTAGTAACCCGATATTTACCCTGGTTACCATTGTAAATGTAAAAAAAAAAAAACAGTACATACTTACATTCCGGTGCTTGTCACGTCCCCCGCCGTCAACTTCCCGCAATGACTGTGTCAGCGCCGGCCGGCCGTAAAGCAGGGCACAGCGGTGACATCACCGCTGTGCTTTACGGCCGGCGCTCACAGTCAGTGCGGGAAGCTGAAGGCGGGGGACGTGACAGACACCGGAATGTGAGTATGTAGTGTTTTTTTTTTACTTTTACAATGGTAACCAGGGTAAATATCGGGTTACTAAGCGCGGCCCTGCGCTTAGTAACCCGATGTTTACCCTGGTTACCAGTGAACACATCGCTGGATCGGCGTCACACACGCCGATTCAGCGATGACAGCGGGTGATCAGTGACCAAAAAAAAGGTCCTGATCATTCCCAGCGACCAACGATCTCCCAGCTGGGGCCTGATCATTGGTCGCTGTCACACAGAACGATTTCGTTAACGATATCGTTGCTACATCACAAAAAGCAACGATATCGTTAAAGATATCGTTATGTGTGACGGTACCTTAACAAACTAGGCACAGACATACTGAGCTCCATCATCTTAAAGCAACATCACTCTTGCCTAAAGCCTACACAGATACACAAAAAAGCTGCAGGAGTTAAAGGTCCACCCCTCCCAAAGTCATGTCCGCCTGTGCTTAGTGCTTCTTTGCTTGATGGTTGGAAACATAGTAAGTAGCAAAATAACCTTGGTGGTTGAGGGTCAAAGTTGAGAGATCTTTGTGAATCTCTTTATTCACCACAGATTAAGTTTTTGAGGACAAATCTGTTGAATTAAAAAAAAATCGTTCATCTCTACATACAATATATAATACTCTCCCACTGTCCACATTGAGGCTTACAGTCTAAATTCCCTATCAGTATGTCTTTACAGCATGTCTGAGATCAGAGTATCCAGGAGAAACCCACAGAAACACAGGGAGAGCACACAAACCCAGGACACCAGATCTACAAGGCCACGGTGTTAACCACTGAGCAGCCATGCTCGAAATCTCTCAAAACTCGTCTCCCACTTTCTCAAAGCTTAAGGTTAACATGTCACTAAAGAAACACAATCTACCAGCAGATATAGGGGTAATCTGCAGTTAAATAGTGCTTTCTGTAGCAGCGACTATAGGGAGAAAATTAAGTCACATTTTCGGTGCAACCAATCACTTCAGGCCATTAGGTCAGTTCCTGGGGGAGGTGATTACAGCCACCGCTCTCTATACAGTGAGTGCGCTGTAATCACTCCCCGACACATTGATTGACAGCCTGCTCTGCACACACATGCTGCACACACACTGCAGAATGGGCTGTCAATCAAAATGCCAAAGAGTGATTTATAAACCCATAATTATAATATGAAGACATCAGCTGCATTCTGTACGACCTGCAAAATAATGATAATTGCAGTCAAAATAATTTGTACAGCTTTCTTCAGCATACAAAGGCACACGGATGTCTCACATTTTTTTTTACAAACAGGGCAATTTGCCCTATTTTTATGAACTGCCCTGGAATTTCTGGACTGTTGGCAACCTTGCTTGCTACTACTTGCAGGCAGCACACCAGCACATTCCAGGGTGAGCAAGCTCGATCCCTTCTAACTTGACATGGTAACAACAGGTACATCACACTTCATCCTCACATCAGACCACAATGTGCATGCCTATGAAGGAGGCTCAGGGCCGATGCTGTAGGCCAATTCTGACTTCTCTTCACCCTGAAACACCTTCTGTAAACTGATATTTTTCCTATGTGTTGTGTTGTTGTGCTCATTTTTCACTTACTTGTGGGCTGGAAGCCTCTGCTACATCTGCTTCCTTGGGGACTGGGATTAGTAACACACCAGGAGATCTATGGGTCATGTCAAGAGGTTTGGTTTCAGTCTAGAATTCAGGTACATTCAGCTGCGGCACACAGTAGGGGGCAGAGATGCCTCTGGTTATGGTTCCAGTTTCACAATACATTTCTAGGTTTTGCCTCCACTCTGCCCAAACTGTCCCTACTCATCAGCTCCTGTTGGCACCAGGAACTTCCTGTCCAGGCAACTCATCTTTCCTGAGGCCTGCCACCATTTCCTCTTGCTTTTCCCTGACCGGCCTTTTCCTCTTAAGATAGAACGAGACATGGACTCCAATAACTCTTCTGGGCCATAGGCCCCGGACGGACCATCCAGGGATCTACGCTAGACTCTCAGTGCACCCTCCTGCTGTTTGAAAGCTTGGTACTGTTAGGGCCCATCACAGATTGTACTTGAATTCGAAAGTTACCACTGTATGAGACTCTGACTGAACCCTCCAGAACTCCCCATTAGGAAGTGCTTCCTCTTTTTGTTTGCTATAAATCCCTCCCAGTATGTGGGCCATTACCAAACCATTTAACTGTGTCTTAACCCCAAAGAGCTACTAAATATATCCCTACAGTGTCCCACTGGTTCCTCTACGGACAGCCCTTCCCAATCCCTGGGGATGGCCTTGAGGTTAAACTTCCAGGAAACTGAACACAAACTGTCCGTAAGGATAAAACACAAATTTTATATATAAATATCATTAAAAAAAAAACATTTTTCAACACATAAAACCACTTGCCACAATGTCTTCTTGAGCACTGCTCACCCTCTTATAAGCTGGCAGCTCAGTGACTATCATCCCTGCTGCCTAAGCATGCCAACCCCACTAGGTACCATGGACCACAAGGCTCACATACAGTGTCTGGCACAATACAGCACAATATACTGTATACACAACATACATACATTGTAACAACAGCACATCAATACAAATGTTCCTAAAGTGCTATATCTACAGTCTTTGATGTAATAAGATGTTCACCATCGTTACAAACTGGCAAACACTAAGGGTAGAGCCAGATTGTGCAGCGGCAGTGCAGTAGCTGTGTAGCCAAATTTCTGCCAACCCGTGACCGGTTGAAGGTTGCACTATTGTAAAATATAGTAGTGCGTCAATTGGCCATAGCGGTGGCCATAGCAGTGAGCGTATTTTTGGCTACATGT
The DNA here is from genome assembly GCF_032444005.1 of Ranitomeya imitator. Lineage (NCBI taxonomy): Eukaryota > Metazoa > Chordata > Amphibia > Anura > Dendrobatidae > Ranitomeya > Ranitomeya imitator. The sequence goes on from NC_091288.1 coordinate 59,551,222, forward strand.
GAGCAGCAGCACCATCTGGCCTTACCCTGAGGGTGTAGACAGACGGCTGTATTTCTTGTACAAGGATCGCATCGCAATCCTCGGACTGACCATGACAGCTGAATAGAAATACATCAGGAGTGATGTTGGGCCAGTCCATGTACTGTGATGCGATCCTCATATGAGAAATACATCATCTGTCTGTGTCCTATAAGTTACCTTTCAGTGTTGGAGCAAGAAGGACAGTATATTGAGCATGGGGAAAACATATAATCCCTGCAGCTGTACAAGAACCATCTGGTTTTAACAACTGGTTCTCCCTAAATAATTACACTGGTGTATGGCCATTACAAATTCAAAGCAAAACTACCGATTTCCTGATAGACCATCCTCCTCTGGATGGTCTGGAGTTCGCACGGATATCTGGACAGCTGCATAATGGAATGATCGGCCTCTTCTATATTATAGGGCTTCGAGGGGGAGGTGTTATTCTACATTTATGCATGGACCGTTTTGATGGGGAATATAGCAAAAAGTTTCCCGTGTGACTTTCTTGGTCAATATTTAATCATGAAAGCTGCAATGTGTTGTTCCATTAAGACCTATCAATAGCTACAAGCAGCTTACCATCAGAATCAATGGAGAATAGCACTTTGTACTTAGTGGTGTAGCAGCTGCTACCCCGAGGCAAGAGCAGAGTGCTCTCCGATCATCGGAAAACAGAGTAAAAGAACAAATCGGCATTTTCTTATTTACTTCCACAATTTAAAAAGTTAAAAATCTTCACATTTGCTTAGCTGAGGAACACAATCTGTTTTTCTCTACTCAAAGCAGTTTCTGTCTTTGGAGAAGATGACTTTTATATATTCTTCACTTACTCTACACACAGATAATTCAGGAACTATTTTCCCCCTTGTTGACTGCTCTATCTTACATATCGCCAATGAGAGCAAAATTACTCTTGACCCGAACACATATGAGGCTTTTAGTTTGGCTCAGGAGACACGCAGCCGATCAGGGGACTGAATATGTTGTATGGATCGTGAAATATGGACGTCTGAATTCAGCCTTAGGCAACATTCACACATTCATGTGACACGTCCATGTCCATCCATGCCCTCGTCCATCTGTTTTTTTCTCGGACAGCACACTGACCCATGAAGTTTTATTGATCCATACAATCATCAGTTTTAAAAATGGATCTGTGTGTCCCGTCCTTGAGACTCAGAGCATGTTCTATTCTCTTCCATTTTTGGGAACAGGCTCCGCCATTAAATTTTTTGGGATCCATGAGACAGATGAAATAAGGAATACAGACTTTATACTTCAGATTTCCATCCGGGTTGCATCCATTTTTATAGAAGCACTTCCAGTAATAATCTTCTTCATTAAATGTATATATACATATAGTGTAGTGTATTAATATACTCACCTTCTGCAGCTCTCTCCAGGACCACTGCTCCTCCTCTCAGTGACGTCACAGGGTCATGCTGCGCTCTAGCTTTTACAATGTAAGCACATGGAGCGTCAGAATGAGACCTCATAGGCTTCAGAGCGGCCTGTGGTCCTGTCTTTCCTTGGGTTATCTGGTCTAGAGCAGGAAAATAAGACTCTGCCTACAGTCCTGCCCCGGAGCATGAGCATAAGATTATCTGAAAACTTCTAACACTGATTACACAAGAACCACAAGACGTATTTTTTCACCCCAGGTAACATTTTAATAAGTATAACAGCGCCAACCAGACAATGCCTGTAGTTTACTTGACAAAATCTTGCTGACAGGTTCACTTTAAGGATGGACCGGTCACAACATTTAGCAGCTTCATGGCTTTCAAGGCCTGAAGCAGTTAAAGGAAACTCAAAAAGACTGAACCAAGACCCAAAAAGTCACTTGACATTGCAATGCAATTCATTTTAGCATTTTTAAAGGGAACCTGTCACCAGGAATAATGCTGTTGACCTGCAGATATGGGGGTAATCTGCAGGTTAACAACGTTATGCTGCCCAGCGCCTGTAGGCAGCCAAATGCAGTGGGGGAGAAAATTATTTTCTTCTCCCCATTAGTATTTAGTCATAGAGACAAGGGTGCGGCTACAGCAGCCACTCCGAATTGGTGACTGAACTAGCGCCGCTCCGCCCCTATGACTAAATACCAAATGCTAATGGGGAGAATAAAGATCATTTTCTCCCCACTGCATTCAGCTGCGTGCAGCAGGGGCCGGGCAGCATAATAACATGGTTAACCTGCAGATTAACCCCATATCTGCAGGTCAACAGCGTTATTCCTGGTGACAGGTTCCCTTTAAGCGTTTTCTGGCTGAAAAAGACGATGTGTAACATACCTTTATTCCTGTGAAGCCCACAGTCTCCTGTATGTGTAAGGCCGGTTTCACACGTCAGTGGCTCCGGTACGTGAGGTTGACAGTTTCTTCACGTACCGGAGACACTGACTCACGTAGACACATTAATATAAATGTGTCTCTGCAGATGTCAGCGTGTTTTCACGGACCGTGTGTCCGTGTGCAAAACACGGAGACATGTCAGTGTTCGTGGGAGCGCACGGATCACACAGACCCATTAAAGTCAATGGGTGCGTGTAAAACACGTACTGCACACGGATGCCGTCCGTGTGCCGTCCGTGTGCTGTCCGTGTGCTTTTTTAAAGTCATAGGGTTAAAATTGAAACAAATTGTTTCAATACACGGACAGCACACGGACATCACATGGATGACACACAGATGGTCTACGTGCACACACGGACAGCTCTGGGACAGTTTCTTCATGTACTGGAAAAAACTGGACATGTGAGGCTGGCCTAAAACTGGTCGCACACAGCTGGAAACTTGAAAGATTGTGATATTGCTGTGCAAGACATTTTCAACAGTGCAAATGATACGGTACCTACATTGAGATGGACAATAAATGATAAAACAGTCTCATAACAGATAAAACATTCTAACATTTTGGGTCCTGACTATTCTGGTCACATGCGGATATACACCTGATATATTCTTCAAGACTCCTTGCTTCTCAGTGCAGAATCTCTCTTGCTATCTCTCCTTCCTTCCTTGTACATGATAAGAGGTTTCCCTACTCACAGCTTCAAATAAATACACATTTTCTTCTTAAAAGGGCAACGACATCATGGAAGTGAGCGAGGTGGCCCGCCATGCACAGTACTGGAGTATTGCTTTCCCAAGAACTTTAAGGACTTGCTTAGACAAGAGTGTTTATACAGTCGGTGTGATAATGCATGTGCTCAACGGACCCAATATTAATATGTGCCAATGCATCTGATCACCAATGATCCATATGGAAAAATAAAATCACAGCGTACACTAGTCTGGTCTATTTTATGGCACAGGATAATGCATATCATGAGCTTCTACCGTCATCAGCTATAACAGGGGTCCCCAACCCGTAGCTTGCGAGCCACATGTGGCTCGCCTGCTCCTGACATGTGGCTCACTGATGGTCACAGAAAAATAGTCCCCAGGGAGCCGCCCCGCTGCCTTTAATACCCACCCATGGCCGACGTCAGCACCCGGGCAAGTGCCGGGGCCCTGAGCAGGCAGGGGGCCCACTCGCCGCCGGGGACACTGGCATGACATTTCCCCCCCCGCTCCAGGCCCCGACACATGCGATACTTACCTCTCCCGGTTCCAGTGCTGCAGTGTCTTCCATTCTCTGACTGTGACGTTCAGGTCAGAGGGCGCGATGACATCACCAGTGTTTGCCCTCTGCCTGAGCAGTCACAGCACAGAGCAGGAAGACGCTGAGGAGTCCAGAGCAGCGACAAGCAACGAGAAGTATTTCATTTTTTTTTATTTGGAGCAATGTATGAGGACCATCAGAAGGGCCCATATATGGAGCATTATATGGGGCTAATTCTATATGGAGCATCTTATGGGGCCAATTCTATAGGGGGCATCTTATGGGGCCAATTCTATAGGGGGCATCTTATGGGGCCAATTTAATATGGAGCATCTTATGGGGCCAATTCTATATGGAGCTTCTTATGGGGCCAATTCTATATGGAGCTTCTTAATGGGGCCAATTCTATATGGAACTTCTTATGGGGCCAATTCTATATGGAGCTTCTTATGGGGCCAATTCTATATGGAGGTTCTTAATGGAGCCAATTCTATATGGAGCTTCTTAATGGGGCCAATTCCATATGGAGTTTCTTATGGGGCCAATTCAATATGGAGCAGTATATGGGGCCAATTACATATGGAGCAGTATATAGGGCCAATAATATATGAAGCATCTTATGGGACTGTTAAAGGGTATTTTCTTTTAAGATAGCTACTTCCAATAGGTGGCACTAGAGTTCAAGTCCTCTTTGAGTAAGCAATTTGCATAACAATAATGTAAAATACATAAGGATAGAGTGAAAGTGAAAATCTGCATGTTATTATTTCTGCCTTCTCTAGGTTTTTCTATGACTTTATCTGCATTGTGGCTTTCGACCAACTTTCATAGCGGAATGTGGCTCTCAAGGTAAGAAAGGTTGGGGACCCCTGAGCTATAAGCACACAGAACTGCACACCGACCAGTCATCTCTGTAATTTGCAGCCAGAGTTGTAGTATAGCAGTCTGAAGATAGCCTCAAATGTGAATGTATTAATCTTGTTTGGGCTTGGAATCCAGAAAAGTAAATGTATTCTAAGGGTATGTGCACACGCTACGGATTTTGCAGCAGATCCGCTGTGGTTTTGACGCTGCGGATCTGCAGCAGTTTTCCATGAGTTTACAGTACCATGTAAACCTATGGAAAACAAAATCCACAGTGCACATGCTGCAAAAAAAAACGCCTGGAAACGCTGAGTTGTTTATTCCGCAGCATGTCAATTCTTTGTGCGGATTCCGCTGCGGTTTACACCTGCTCCATAATAGGAATCCGCAGGTGTAAAACCACAGGTGGAATCCGCACAAAAAACGCCGTAAATCCACGGTAATTCTGCCGTAAATCCGAAGTGCGGTATACCTGTGGATTTACAAAAACAGGTGCGGAACAATCCGAAGACATCCCACCTACGTGTGCACATACCCTTAAAAGGATTGTCCAGGCTTGACACAAGTCTGCAAAGCACACTCTATGTTACTGTAGGCTTCTGAATCGTGACAGTGTGCATTATACACGCAGTCAGGATTCCCCAATGTTGTCAATGCAAACGAGCGGTCACGTTACCAGAAATATACAATTTTAATACTGACAGTCTCCCGCCGACTAGATGCATTTGGCGTCTCTCAATGCACTTCTCATCCAGATGTCCGTGAGTCACTTACGTTTTCTATCAATGTTTTTCACTAATAGGCTGCTTTCACACATCAGTTTTTTGCCATCAGTCACAATCCGTTGAATTGTGAAAAAAACTGATCCATCGCATTTGTGAAAAACTGATTAGACAGATCCATTTTTCGACAGATCCGACTAGCTGATCCGGCTAATTGGATGCTAAATAAATCAGAGCATGCTCAGTTAAAAAAAACTGAATCCGTCACCGGATTGCATCATTTCATGGATCCGGCGCCATAGGCTTCCATTCTAGCAAACGACGGACGGCGACGGATCCGTCGCTGTCTGTTTTTACGACGGACACAAAAAAAAGAAACTATGCCCATTTTCTCCGGCCGCCGGATAAACAATTATCAACAGATCCGGCGAAAAACGGATAACACGTGAGGCCATCCGTCGCTAATACAAGTCTATGAGAAAAAAAACGGATCCAGCAGCAACTTTTGCTAGATCCGTTTTTTTCACAATTCGACTGATTGTGACTGATGGCAAAAAGCTGATGTGTGAAAGCAGCCTAACAGAACACATACCCATTATGGTCTACAGTATGGGGCTGTTCACATGTCCGTGTTTTTCAGGAGAACCGAATGGTTATATGTCAGTTTTTGATCCGAGACACAAGTTACCAAATCACAGCCAGACCATGGATGTGCGGTGCATGAATAACACTGCAATGTATAGGAGAAGCTTTCCAATTTTTTTTATTTTCCATACATAAAAAATCACTGATGAAAAACTGATGATAAAAAGTGACACACGCACAAAACACCAATGAATAACGGTCTAAGTTTATATGCATGAGAAAAATCACGGATAGGTATTTTCATTTTTTTGCTCACCTTCTTCGCTGAGCCACAACTTTTTTTATTTTTCTGCCAATATGGCCATGTGAGGGCTTGTTTTTTGAGGGACAAGTAGTACTTTTGAACGACACTATTGGTTTTAACATATCGTGTACTGGAAAACAGGAAATAAATTAATTCAAAGTGTGGTGAAATTGCAAAAAAAGTGTAAATTCCACAGTTGTTTTTTTTTTTTTTTTTACCATGTTCACTAAATGCTAAAACTGACCTGCCATTATGATTCTCCAGGTCATTACGAGTTCATAGACACCAAACATGTCTAGGTTCTTTTTTATTTAAGTGTAGAAAACAAAAATCCAAACTTTGGGAAAAAAATGGCACCATTTTCCGAGACCTGTAGTGTCTCCATTTTTTGTGATCTGGGGCTGGGTGAGGGCTTATTTTTTGCGTGCCGAGCTGACATTTTTATTGATACCATTTTAGTGTGGATATGATGTTTTGATCGCCCGTTATTTTTTTGCAATGTAACGGTGACTAAAAAAAAGTAATTTTGGCGTTGTTTTTTTCTCGTTACGCCGTTTACCAATCGGGTTAACTTTTTTTTTTTTATATTGATAGATGGGCGATTCTGAAAGCGGCGATACCAAATATGTGTATGTTTGATTTTTTTTATTTATTTTGAATGGGGCTAAAGAAGGGTGGTTTGAACATATATATATATATATATATATATATTTTAAACTTTTTTTTTAACTTTTTGCATGCTTCAATAGTCTCCATGGGAGATTTGAAGCTGCACTTGTCCGATCACCTCTGCTACATACAGACGATGATGAGATTGCCTGTGTGCAGCAGAAATGCTCACTTGCTACGAGCGCCGACCACATAACACGTGAAGAATATAAAAGTAATTAATAGGTATGACCTGCTGCCTGCTTTAAGAAACGTAAAGGTTTGTAATATTGGAGGAAACGTACACAGTACAAATATTTACTGACATCTATTCACTCAATAGAGATCTGTCCTCAATTTCGGAAGCGTAGGGAATTTTTAATAGAAGTGTGTTAGAAATTAGTGTAGATTATGTAAGCAGGTGCTGAGATGCAGTACGCAGGGATTGCAGAGCAATGTGGTGTCACAATATTATTTAATTTAACAGTAAAGATGAAAATGATCTCCTTGCAGGGAGTTAATAAACAGTAAACAGGAATTACTGGAAGAATAAGGCTATGTGCACACGTTGCAGATTATTTGCGTTTTTTTTAGCGTTTTTGCGCTATAAAAACGCTATAAAACCACAAATAATCTGCATACATTAAGCATCCTATCATTTTTAATGAAATCCGCAATTTCTGTGCACATGATATGCATTTTTCCGCATGAAAAACGCATTGCAGAAAAATAATAAACCTGCTCATTAATTTTGTGGTTTTTTCGCGGTTTTCCCACTGTCTAATGCATTGGGAAGTGTTTGGGAAAAACTGCGCAAAACACGCAAAAACCGCATCAAAACCGCGCAAAAAACACGGAAGAAAATGGAGGTCGGCGCATGGAGGCCCTGAGTGATGGCTGGGAGGTGTTTGTGTCAGGGGGAAAAGACATGCCCCCCCCCCTGACAAATTCAGGTATGAGGGGCACATTATAAAAGCGATTATTTCAGCGTTTGCAGGGACCCGAACTAAAAGAGCCACCTTGACAGAATGCAGCATTAGTGCTGCACAAGGTGGCTCTTTTAGTTAAAAATGCCTGGGGGGGGGAGGGGGGGTGACAGGTTCCCTTTAACGGTCCAACTTCTGGTGGCAGAAGTCGGTCTCCAATTTTACCTGCTGAGCCCCTAATCCACAAGCCTGTGCAGCCAAAGTGAAGGAAGCTGCAGGAGTCCCTGTAGCTAAAGTGATCTGATGCGCGCTAGCCAGCAGAGGGTATCGCACCTCAGTGTCCTGTAGCCGGCCCACACTTCTCTGTATGAGCGCACGGCGCTCACCTCTGTCTTTGTCCCGCTGGAACATTTGGGTGAGGCCGGCGTCACACTGGCGTATCACATCCGATGCGAGAGCATCGGATGCGATATGCTAATGACCCTCGGCTCCTGCTCGCAGCAGAGCAGGAGCCGAGTGTCATGCGTCTGTGCTCCGATTCTCTCGCACAGGGAGGATCGGAGCACAGCTGCGGAGGAGGCAGAGAAATGAATTTTTCCATCTCCTTCATTGCTGGGGTCCGCTTATAGCGCACATCACTCGGATGTTATCCGAGTGATGTGCGCTGTCTCACTCGCACCCATAGGCTTATATGGGTGCGAGTGAGCCGCGAGTTTTCCTGCGATTGTCTCGGACCGAGGAAAACGGCCGACAAAAAGTCGGCTGCTGGGAGCGGCCCCATAACTTAATATTGGTCCGAGTGCAATGCGATTTTTTATCGCATTGCACTCGGCCGTTTTAAACGCCAATGTGACACCGGCCTAAGCCTGGTCGCAGCACGTCTCGGCTCTGCTGCGCTGGGTGTGGAGCGAGCTGCACACACCTCTGCACTCTCCCTGACGATGGGAAACCGTGTGTCTCTTCTTGCGCGTTTTCCTCACCGCCTGACTTAGCCACGCACCCTCTCCCTGGGTCATGGGGCTTGTCCGGTCCCCTATACTTTCCCCCGGGAAACATGGGACGTAGCCTCAGCAGTTTCAGATCTGGCATGATGCAGGTACCCGTCGCCCGGTCTTCCTCCTTAGGCCGGGATCACACATGCGAGAAATACGTCCGAGTCTCGCATGGTAATACCCGGCATTGCCTCAGGAGCAGAGAGTGCGGCCGCATAGCAATACATGCAGCCGCACGCTCCGCTCCAGAGAGACGGTGGCAGTGCCAGGTATTAACATGCGAGACTCGGACATATTTCTCGCATGTGTGATTCTGGCCTTACACTTACAGAATCAGATAGGGATTTAGATTAACATTTATTTGACCTCCACACCACCCCTTAAGGCCACATGCACATGTTGAGTATTTGGTGACTTTTACCTCAGTATTTGTAAGCCAAAACCAGGAGTGGGTGATAAATACAGAAGTGGTGACGTGTTTCTATTAGGCCGGTTTCACACTCAGCGTATGAAAATACGGTCCGTATATTACGGCCATAATACGCTGAAATGTCCCGAAAATAGTGGTCCGTAGCTCCTCCGTAGGCAGGGTGTGTCAGCGTTTTTTGCGCATGGCATCCTCCGTATGTAATCCGTATGGCATCCGTACTGCGTGGTTTTCTCGCAGGCTTGCAAAACCAACATACCGCTATAGAAATGATCCATGTGTCCCAAAAAGAAAAAAATATATATATATACTGTCTAGGAAAGTTCCCACGATCTATGAACATCCAGCAGAGGGCGCCTCACCGCAAATGAAGCTAAATATAGCTCATTGATCTATATTTAGACTCATTCCCCGGGGTTTTGCAGCGAGGAGTAGCATTGCATTAGCAAAGCTCCTTGCTGCAAAATGTTTTAACCCCTTCAGAAGGATTTACATCGTTGGACGTTACAGATCTGCGGAGGGTAAGTATATTGTTGGTTTATTATGTTTTTTCTTTCACAGAACGAGGGTCTTCAGTGACTGGATTGGGCGTAGAATAAAATACTCCAACAACCATTGTTTTTATTTCATTAAAATAATTTTAAATAATGTGTTTGTGTTTTATTTAACCCTTTACTACAATTGGATTAATAATGGATAGGTGTCATAATTGACGCCTCTCCATTATTAATTAGGCTTAATGTCACCTTACAATAGCAAGGTGGCATTAACCCTTCATTACCCCATATCCCACCGCTACACGGGAATGGGAAGAGAGTGGCCAAGTGCCAGAATAGGCGCATCTTCCAGATGTGCCTTTTCTGGGGTGGCTGGGGGCAGATATTTTTAGCCAGGGGGGGGCCAATAACCATGGACCCTCTCCAGGCTATTAATATCTGCCCTCAGTCACTGGCTTTACTACTCTGGCGGAGAAAATTGCGCGGGAGCCCACGCCAATTTTTTCCGCCATTTAACCCTTTATTTTAAGAGCTAGAACGGCCAAATTTTGAAGATACACTCTACTGACATTAGTAGTGTGGAATCTGCAAAAAAAATGGAGAGAAGACATGGTTTACTGTATGTAAACCATGTCTCAAATCATGTCGGGTTTTAGGAAGGAGAAAGAAAAAGCCGGTAATTGAATTACCGGCTTTCAAGCTGTATAGCGCTGGAATAAATATTAATATATATACATATATGTGTCTCATTGACATATATATATATATATATATACCTATTCTATGTGTACACATTTATTCTACCTATTCTACTGTAAGCTGTCAGTGTGATTTTACTGTACACCGCACTGAATTGCCGGCTTTTCTCTCTAACAGCGCTGCGTATTTCTCGCAAGTCACACTGCTTGTCCGTGTGTAATCCGTATTTTTCACGCTTCCATAGACTTTCATTGGCGTATTTCTTGCGCAGTACGGTGACAAACGCAGCATGCTGCGATTTTGTACGGCCGTAGAAAGCCGTATAATACTGATCAGTAAAATACGGCAGATAGGAGCAGAGGCATAGAGAATAATTGTGCCGTATTTTTTGCGAGTTTTACAGACGTAGTTTCTGCGCTCTTACGTCCGTAAAACTCGCAAGTGTGAAGCCGGCCTTATACTTTTCCTCTGATTGCTCCACTCCTGGTTAAACTGAGGTAAAAATCTTACCAAATACTCAACGTTTGCACGTGGCCTAAAGGTACCGTCACACTCAGCAACTTTCCAACGATCACGACCAGCGATACGACCTGGCCGTGATCGTTGGAAAGTCCTTGTGTGGTCGCTAGAGAGCTGTCACACAGACAGCTCTCCAGCGACCAATGATGACTAAGTCCCCGGGTAACCAGGGCCGCGCTTAGTAACCCGATGTTTACCCTGGTTACCATTGTAAATGTAAACGCCGGCCGGCCGTAAAATGTAAAGAGCGCCGGCCGGCCGTAAAGCAGAGCACAGCGGTGACGTCACCGCTGTGCTCTACGGCCGGCGCTCACAGTCATTTACAAGGGTAACCAGGGTAAACATCGGGTTACTAAGCGCCTCCCTGCGCTTAGTAACCCGATATTTACCCTGGTTACCAGTGAACACATTGCTGGATCGGCGTCACACACGCCGATCCAGTGATGTCAGCGGGTGATCCAGCGACGAAATAAAGTTCTGGCCTTCTAGCGCCGACCAGCAATGTCACAACAGGATCCAGATCGCTGCTGCGTGTCAAACACAACGATATCGCTATCCAGGACGCTGCAACGTCACGGATCGCTATCGTTATCGTTGTAATGTTGTTCAGTGTGAAGGTACCTTAAGGCTACATTCCCCCAATGAGCTTGTGGTGTGTTTTTGATGCTGTAGAGTTCTGCAAATATGATAAAACCGCTTTGTGTCTTTGTGTTTGTTTTTTTACATGCGTTTTCATCACGTTTGTGGTGCTGCATGTTTTTGTCTCTTGTTGCTGTGTCATGCTTTAACTTCTTAGGGACAGAGCCAATTTTGACCTTAATGACCAGGCCAAATTTTACAATTCTGACCACTGTCACTTTATGAGGTAATAACTCTGGAACACTTCAACGGATACCGGTGATTCTTAGATTGTTTTTTGTGACATATTGTACTTCATGATAGTGGTAAAATTTCTTCAGTGTGTTTTTTTTTACTTTATTAGCAAAATTGATAAGTGGTAAAAGTTGACCAGAGATTTGTCATTTTTCCAACAACACCATATTTTTTAGGGACCACATCACAGTTGAAGTGACTTTGAGGGGTCTACATGACAAAAAATACCCAAAAGTGACACCATTATAAAAACTGCACCCCTCAAGGTGTTCAAAACAACATTATAGAAGTTTATTAACCCTTCAGTTGCTTCATGAGAACTGAAGCAATGTGAATGGAAAACATGAACATTTAACTTTTTTTCACAAAAAAATTTACTTTATACTCCAATTTTTTTATTTTCACAAAGGTAACAGCAGAAAATGGACCACAAAATTTGTTGTGCAATTTCTCCTGAGCATGCCGATACCCAGTATGTAGGGGAAATCTAGTATTTGGGTGCATGTCAGGGCTCAGAACAGAAGGAGCACCGTTTGACTTTTTGAACGCAAAATTGGCTGGAATCGAGAGCGGATGCCATGTCGCGCTTGGAGAACCCCTGATCTGTCTAAACAGTGGAAACCTCCGACAAATGACCCCATTTTAGAAACCACAACCATTCAAGGATTTTATCCAGGGGTATAAAGAATATTTTGAACCCACAGGTACAACACAGAATTTGAGAACATCAGGACGTCATGTTGAATACGTCGACATTAGTGTTGAGCGCAAGTTCTCGCTATTCCAGTTTGCATTGGGTGCTTAGGTATGCACCAAGAATCGCTGGTGCTCGAGTGACATGCTCAAGTCCCTGCCCTGCATGTTTTGTGGCTTTTATACACCCCCCCAACAAAAACATGCAGAGATCTGTGATACTCTGTGCATACCAGAGCACCTGATGCAAACTCGAGTAGCGACCACTTGCACTCACACTTAACTATCATATCATCATTTTTTTTTTACTTTTGAAAAAAAAAAACAGTTCTAGCTCCAACCTTAACACCAAACCCAACCCCAACCCTAACACAACCCTAACCCCAACCTCAACAGCAAAGGATGGAAAAAAATTATAATTTTTATCTAACTAAGGGGGGTGTGGAGGTATGGATGGGTGACAAAGAGGCATGTAATGATCCCACAATGAGGTTTGGGTTAGTTTCTTACAATGCGGATTTGTGAAAAAAGCAAATCAACTATTTTACCTAATGGGTGCAGAAAATCTGCAACATCAAAAGCTAAGGCTATGGGCAAACCTTGCGGATTTTGCTGCGGATCCGAAGCGGATTTGACGCTGCGGATTCACAGCAGTTTTCCATGCGGTTTACAGTACCATGTAATTCTATGGAAAACCAAATCCGCAGTGCACATGCTGCGGAAAATTCAGCTCGGAAATCTTGCGGTTTATTTTCCGCAGCTTGTCAATTCTTCGTGCGGATTCCGCAGCGTTTTAACCTATTCCTTAATAGGAATCCGCAGGTGTAAAAACACAGGTGAAATCTGCACAAAATCTGCGGTAAATCCGCAGGTAAATGGATTTTTCAGAATCCCCACGGAAAAATCCACAAAGGAACCCGCAACATGTGCACATACCCTAAAGGTAGGAACAAAGCCTTAATTTAACATTTCCATTTAACACCTTGGTCACGTTCACACGCTCAGTATTTGTTCAGTATTTGACCCTCAGTATCTGTAACCCAAAACCAGGAGTGGGTGATAAATACAGAAGTGGTGATGAGTTTCTATTATATTTTTCCTCCGATTGTTCCTCTCCTGGTTTTTACAACTACTGATGTGAAATACTGACCGAATACTGATCCTGTGAACCTGGCCTTATTATTTGCATTTGTCCAGTTCTGCACAGGTGCACAATCACAGCAGCGATCCCTTGCAGAGCATTTCTCTCACTACTCCAATTGCCCTTTTAAGACTACCCCTCCTTCCATGTCTTAGGGGTGTGAGCAGGGAGGAGATTGATGGCTATGGAAGCAGATTCATTATCATGTGAAGGGCTGGAGGAGGGAGAAAGACTGGAGGTAAAGAGGAGAAAGAGCAGACACTGAGGAGGAGGAGGGTGCACTTCTGGATTTGGATGACATCCCCTCCGTTTACCCGGGGGATCCCTCAGACCACACTCACCCTGGATGACCAGTGACACACAGACATGCACCGTGGGTGAGGCTGTCAGGGCCGGCTGGGCAGGGTGGGATCCCAGTGTCTCTGGCCACACTGCTGACAGTCAGGGCATGCATGGGCTGAGGATCGTCAGAGGGCACCACAGGCAGGTGATCACCGTGTGCTGCTGCTGCTGCTGCTGTGTCTGAGCCTCCAGACATGGGGAACATCTCCTCCAACATCTCCTCCTTCCAGTCTCTGCACATCGTCATGCTCGGCCTGGACTCTGCCGGGAAGACCACCGTATTATATCGGCTGAAGTTTAATGAGTTTGTGAACACTGTGCCCACCATCGGCTTCAACACTGAAAGGATAAGACTGAGCAATGGGGCAGCCAAGGGGATCAGCTGTCACTTCTGGGATGTGGGGGGCCAGGAGAAGCTGCGCCCCCTCTGGAAGTCCTACAGCCGCTGTACAGACGGCATCATCTATGTGGTGGACTCTGTGGACTCGGACCGGCTGGAGGAGGCAAAGACCGAGCTGCACAAAGTGACTAAGTTTGCAGAGAACCAGGGGACTCCTCTGCTGGTCATCGCCAACAAGCAGGATCTGCCCAAGTCCCTGGCAGTGGTGGAGATTGAGAGGCAGCTGGCCCTGCAGGAGCTGAGCCCATCTACCCCTTACCACGTCCAGCCGGCCTGTGCCATCATTGGAGAGGGGCTGACAGAGGGCATGGACAAACTCTATGAGATGATCCTCAAGAGGAGGAAGGCGCTGAAGCAGAAGAAAAAGCAGCGATAACACTGGGCTTCTGCCAGGATGCCAACCAAAGATGCCCACCATGGTTGTGGCCGGTGATCTGCTGCTGTTGGCGTTTCTACAAACTCCTTGCACTGTGTGACAAGGGGGGGAACTAATTTTACCCCACATGCAGGGCAGGACCCTGCCATTTAACCCCTCGCTTGCTGAAGTCATTGCTGAGCAATATATGCCCCCCCCCCCAAAAAAAAAAAAAAAACCTCCAGAGCCTCAAAGGGAGGTATAATAAAATGGTGTATGAAGTGTTTGGGGCCCCCAGACCTGGTACTGGACCAGGTGACGAGTGGACCACATATGATCAATCTGTATAATTTATCCGACCGCCAAAAATAATGAAACTTGAAGTTTTTTTTAATGCTGACATTCTTCTGTGGTGACTTGTCCTGATATCACTGCCCCTGTGGGGTGATGGTGGGTCTTCAGGGGGTTGATGTCTTTCCTGTCTGGTCTGACAGCTGTACCCGGGTGTCCTTTTTTTTTTTCTTTTCCTCCCTCCTTTCTTCACACTGGACTGTTTCTCTTCTTCACAGCCACAGGTCCCAAATGTAACATTAATTTTGTGATACGTTTCTGTAATTCATTCTCGATGAGTAAGAGGGTTCCGATTTAGGGTGGGGATCCATGGCTGGTATCATCCGGTGCCCATTTCTACTGCATGAGATTAATATGTGAGATTGCTAGGATTGCCTGTTGTTTCTTGTCTTTTCTAGCCTCCATATTATTTGCACTCCTTACTAAAAATGATTGTTGAATTTTAATTACACCCTTGTCTGTCTGTTTTGCTGGTCTCTGTGTTCTCTTTGCATTCATGGTTGATGAACCCGCACCCCCCCCCCCCCCCCACCCCGAAATATCAATAGGGAAGGGGATCACACTGGAAATAATGCACTTGTCTGCACAGACCTTATTTGATACTGATTTTTATATACAAGATTTCTACCCCTACGTTACCCCTATGGGTAGAGTGTGGTATATATTTGTATTCCATTTGTGTGTATTTTTTTTTTTTCTTTAATTCTACGATTAAAATCAATTGGCTTTGAGATTCGATCAAGAATAGGATTATTTTTTTTTCCATCAGTAATCACGAGGTCTCCAAGATTGATGTATATAGAGATCAGGCACGACCGGGCAAGGATCCTCAACATGTCCGCATTGTAAGCCATGTTTGACTGTGCTTCCATCTGCACCAACATCAATATTTCTCAGCACTCCTAGATACATACACATAGGAATTGTTGTATTTATGCACAAAAATGCAATTCTGTCAACACAGACGTATCGCTGAAAACAAACCTGGCCCATTAGAAATCCCATCTGTGATATCTTGAGTCATCAGCTACTATACATTTGCTTTCAGCCTTGCTCTGGGTGATGGATGCAGTGTGTTACTAATGTCTGGATGAAGCTTGGTGGTCTGTCTGCAGCCCTCAGACTTGGCTTGGTCAAATTGTCTCTTTCATATCTGCTGTGTCTTCAGACTTTTGTCCAGAAAGGCGTTGTCCGTGGTCTCGTTCTATACTTTCCAGTGGTAAAGAATATGTTTTATGTAGCAAACTGAAGAGAAATCCCAGTGTATGCAGCTGACTAATCCCCTATCCATTCTTAAATTGTATGATTTGTATAATATTTATTATACAGCAGTGTTTTCATTTTTATACGTTTCTTTTCTAAATTATATTAAAATAAAGAAAGCATGGGTAATAATTTTATGTGCCACCTGGGCAGGAATTACTAACGAATTGCAGAAGGGATAATGAATAGAAAATGTTAGTTTTTTTTAAATGCACAATATACAAGTTTCACAATAGTGAAAAATGCACCTATTGTTTTTCCTCATATCCGTGAGCTTTTCCGACACGTGGTGCTTTTCATTTGTCTATCTAGTATGATAGCAGTAATTATTAATGCATGGCGAGTGATGAAACCAGGAATAATGTGGATTTTATTTTATTTTTTTTAAATCATATTCTGAATATTATTATTTTTTTTTTTTTTAACCATGCTTTATTTATTACAGTAAAGTAAAACCAGAAATGATGGAAAACATTTTTTTTTTTTCTTGCATGTACCACTCGCCTTGTTTTATGAATATTGCATTGTGCTTCTTGCCTATCATTTCCACCCTCTTATAGCAACAGTGTACTTGACAAGCACATATTGTGCCCATGTATTACAGCATTATACCGGTCTATTAATCTTTTTTTTTTTTTAATCTGATTAGATACAAGTGATGATTTTATATGGTTTTGCTGCTGCCTGGCTGCTCCTACTCTTCTCTGCCGTTAGCACGGTCTTGGACAGGTGTGCCATTTCAGATGACTGGTTGATAATCATACTCTGCCCAACAACTGCCATTTTTTTGGATAGGGCTGTCAGGCAGCAAATCCTTAGCAAGACCTCGTTCAAAAGTCCATTTTTTTTGTTCACGTGCATAAAAACTGATACAAGTACCATTAATGTTTTGGATCTGAGTGTCATTAGTGTTCGGGACAGTGTCAGTTTCTACTATCCGTGTTTGTCACGTATGGATCAATACCGTATTTTTCAGACTATAAGATGCACCTAGGTTTTAGAGGAGGCAAAAAATATGGTAAAATATTTAATATCGTGTCTGCTGACACTGTTATGGGGGAGATCTGCTGCTGGAGGGCCACAAGTTGTGCAACACCATTGTTTGCACAACCGATGCGGCTCTGCAGCTGTTGCAAAACTACGGCTCCCATCATCGCAACCTGTATAAGCATGATGGGAGTTGTTGTTTTGCAACAGCTGCAGGGCCCCGTTGACAGGTGGCCCTGCAGTGGAATTAAAAAAAAGGAGGATCTCGATTTGCACATGTGCGTCAAGGAGAACCATTTTGCTGGAGACCACCACTGGCTTCCTGCAACGGCGACCTGGCTGCTGTGACACCGCTCCACTGCCTCTGCTCCGCCACAGCGAGGCATATAAGCTACATTCGAACTATAAGGCTGCCGTCACACTATCAGTATTTGGTCAGTATTTTACATCAGTATTCGTAAGCCAAAACCAGACGTGAAACAATCAGAGGAAAAGTATAATAGAAACATCTGCACCACTTCTGTATTTATCACCCACTCCTGGTTTTGGCTTACAAATACTGATGTAAAATACTGAGAAAAACTGCCAGTGTGGCGGCAGCCTAAGAGGTACTCCCATTTTCCTACCAAGTTTGGGTAAAAAAAAGTTGATCTTTATAGCCCTAAAAATACGGTAAAGTTTTTCCTAGACACTGCACAAAACGCTGATGCCATCCAAGTGCTGTCTGTGATTTTTCACGGACCCATGGACTTATATTGGCACTTTTCATCCGTGGTGCCGGTAAAAATGGACGTCTGTGATTTTTGCAGGGATACACGGTTTACAAAAGACAAGGACATGTGAACAGCGCCATAGACTATAAAGGATGCATGTTTTACTTGTGAAAATCATATTTAGATCACGTACATGAAACACTGATGCCTAAAATATGTCACTCCTTTAACTTGAAAGTGTTTTTTTTTGTTTTGTTTTTTTTTGAGTTAACTTTTTCCCTTTATTGGCATGCAAAAGGATAAAATAATAAAATCAGTTGTTACACATCTTTCCACAATCCAGCACTGCCTCTGTGCTGCTCCGCTCTGTTTAACAGCTGCACATCACTGCTGCAGCCGATCACTAAGTGCAGCATCTCTGCTGATGTAGACGGCACAAGCCACTGAGCTCAATGATTGGCTGCAGGGGTGATGTGTATTGTAGTCGTGATGCCACCACTGCAGCTAGTAAAACAAAAACCAGTGGAGCGGTGGAGAGACGGCGCTGGACCCTGGAAGTGCCAGTTGCTTTTATTATTTTAATCCAAAGCTAGCCGATTAGAGAACAAAAAATTAAAAAACGAAAACCCCTTAGAGGCAGGTTTGCCACTTAAATAATGGTACAGTTAGGCTTTAGCAGGACTAAAAGGGGTTATTTCTCCAAAAACATCCATTTCATTAGTACTGGGAACTGAAGGAAAATGTCAGCTATTCATATTCATGGTCTTATATGAAATACGGATGTAGCTATAGTTAAAGAACGCAGATGACGCTGCACTGGGATATCACAGAGCAGAAAAGTCTAATCTGACACCTAACATGAGATGAGTCAATGGCTTTTACAATGGTAACTTGTACATCGTCATTTCGAACAGCGAGATTCTGCTAGATCTACGATGCCTGTATGTCCTACTGTGGTCAAATACGGACAGTTTTTCTCTTATTTTATTCCTGCTGCTTCCCTAAGTATCCCACTTTTTGTCTTTTTTTTTTTTAATTATTTTTTTTAAATCCACCATACGGTTCCAGAGATCTGGGCCTTTAGATAGTTTTTATGTTATTTACAAAGAGGGCAATGCTCGCAGGGTAATAATGCAGAGCAACCCAAAGACCTGCCCCAAGAGAATCCATGAGCCATGTCCCCTCGTAAAGACCATAAGAAGGAACATAAGTCTGGAACCGTATGGACATTTTATAATAAAAAAAAACAAAAAACTGTAGTACTTGGGGGAGAGGGAGAAATATAATAAGAGCAAAATCTGGACACTACTGACCTGGTGGCATTAAACTTTACATCTAGTCTACTTCTGTTGGAGATGTTTTTTTGTTTCTAGCAATATGATGTGTTAAGAACATGACTGCTCATATTCCTCCATGTCACTTCTATTAGAGGTAATTTGCTTTTCTTTTAGGACTTGTTCCAGGAAATTGTTCATGACAGCAGACTTGGGCTGGCCATGCACGTCAGACAGCGGTCAGCTGAGCCTACATTTTGGTTGGAAAGGGAAAAGTGGAGGAAGCAGCAGCCAGACATCTCCTCTGGTAGCAGGTTATTCTCTAAGAAAAAAGGGTAGAATGTGTTAAAATCCAATAGACTATTTTCCCAATATCTGTTGTTGGGGTAGAGTAAGGAGGCCCATACCTATTATATGGTTGACTTGATTTTTGGTGTTCGATTAGGATTTTTGTGTAGCTTTCTGGTGTTTTTGATGGCAAAGACTTCTATTTTTCCTTTACACAGTACTAGAAACTCTGCAGAAACTTGACATACCAGATACCATAAATGTAATAAAAAGAAGATGCCATGACTGAGCTGCTGCTTTATAACCTAGCACAGGAAAAGATAAGTCCGGGCTGGGTGTTGGTAAAGTGAGGGTCTTGCGCCTATGCACGCCATCTTTAGCCGATGGTGTTGGTTGGCCAGGACCATGAGTTCCACAAACTATTATATTAGACTTCCATTCAAACAGTGGAACTTTACTGAACTTGAGAAGGGTCATGTACAAGGGACACCGTGTTAAATCCGTTTCCTTCACAATGAAAAGCATTTTCACACAGTCTTCTTCCACTGTAGTCTACTCCATTGCTGGTACAGCACACTGTTTTGCCCTTCTTCGCCATAATCCAGCTTCTAGACCACAGTCCTGAACAGCAAGTTTCTCTCTATTTGCTCAGCGGTTCTGCGTCCTATTACTATGGACGCCCCTTGGTTTACTGCTCAGGTGCCCCACTAGTCCAACTCTCTGTCCTCTTTGGGTCCATTGTTACTTTCATCCCTAGCAAGGTCTCATATTTCTCATGGCACGTCACCCTATCCAAGGACCTCTTTAACCCCTTAAGCCCCGAGGGTGGTTTGCACGTTAATGACCGGGCCAATTTTTACAATTCTGACCACTGTCCCTTTATGAGGTTATAACTCTGGAACGCTTCAACGGATCTTGGCGATTCTGACATTGTTTTCTCGTGACATATTGTACTTCATTTTAGTAGTAACATTTATTCGATATAACTTGCGTTTATTTGTGAAAAAAACGGAAATTTGGCGAAAATTTTGAAAATTTCGCAATTTTCCAACTTTAAATTTTTATGCCCTTAAATCACAGAGATATGTCACGCAAAATACTTAATAAGTAACATTTCCCACATGTCTCCTTTACATCAGCACAATTTTGGAACCAAAATTTTTTTTTGTTAGGGAGTTATAAGGGTTCAAAGTTGACCAGCAATTTCTCATTTTTACAACACCATTTTTTTTTAGGGACCACATCTCATTTGATGTCATTTTGAGGGGTCTATATGATAGAAAATACCCAAGTGTGACACCATTCTAAAAACTGCACCCCTCAAGGTGCTCAAAACCACATTCAAGAAGTTTATTAACCCTTCAGGGGTTTCACAGGAATTTTTGGAATGTTTAAATAAAAATGAATATTTAACTTTTTTTCACACAAAATTTATTTCAGCTCCAATTTGTTTTATTTTACCAAGGGTAACAGGATAAAATGGATGCCAAACATTGTTGGCCAATTTGTCCTGAGTACGCTGATACCCCGTATATGGGTGTAAACCATTGTTTGGGCGTATGGCAGAGCTCGGAAGGGAAGGAGCGCCATTTTACTTTTCAATGCAAAATTGACTGGAATTGAGATGGGATGCCATGTTGCGTTTGGAGAGCCCCTGATGTGCCTAAACATTGAAATCCCCACAAGTGACACCATTTTGGAAAGTAGACCCCTTAAGGAACTTATCTAGAGGTGTGGTGAGCACTTTGACCCAACAAGTGCTTCACAGAAGTTTATAATGCAGAGCCGTAAAAATAAAAAATCATATTTTTTCACAAAAATAATCTTTTCGCCACCAATTTTTTATTTTCCCAAGGGTAAGAGAAGAAATTAGACCACAAAAGTTGTTGTGCAATTTGTCCTGAGTGCGACGATACCCCATATGTGGGGGTAAACCACTGTTTGGGCGCATGGCAGAGCTCGGAAGGAAAGGAGCGCCATTTGACTTTTCAATGCAAAATTGACTGGAATTGAGATGGGACGCCATGTTGCGTTTGGAGAGCCCCTGATGTGCCTAAACATTGGAACCCCTCACAAGTGACACCATTTTGAAAAGTAGACCCCTTAAGGAACTTATCTAGATGTGTGGTGAGCACTTTGACCCAACAAGTGCTTCACAGAAGTTTATAATGCAGAGCCGTAAAAATAAAAAATCTTATTTTTTCACAAAAATGATCTTTTCGCCCCCAATTTTTTATTTTCCCAAGGGTAAGAGAAGAAATTAGACCACAAAAATTGTTGTGCAATTTGTCCTGAGTGCGACGATACCCCATATGTGGGGGTAAACCACTTTTTGGGTGCATAGCAGAGCTCGGAAGGGAAGGAGCGCCATTTGACTTTTCAATGCAAAATTGACTGGAATTAAGATGGGACGCCATGTTGGTTTGGAGAGCCCCTGATGTGCCTAAACATTAAAAACCCCCACAAGTGACACCATTTTGGAAACTAGACCCTCTAAGGAACTTATCTAGATGTGTTTTGAGAGCTTTGAACCCCCAAGTGTTTCACTACAGTTTATAACGCAGAGCTGTTAAAATAAATTTATTTTTTTTTCGCAAAAATTTTTTAGCCCCCAGTTTTGTATTTTCACAAGGGTAACATAATAAATTGGACCCCAAAAGTTGTTGTCCAATTTGTCCTGAGTACGCTGATACCCCATATGTGGGGGGGAACCACTGTTTGGGCGCATGGCAGAGCTCGGAAGGGAAGGAGCGCCATTTGGAATGCAGACTTAGATGGATTGGTCTGCAGGAGTCACGTTGCATTTGCAGAGCCCCTGATGTACCCAAACAGTACAAACCCCCCACAAGTGACCCCATATTAGAAACTAGACCTCCCATGGAACTTATCTAGATGTGTTGTGAGAACTTTGAACCCCTAAGTGTTTCACTACAGTTTATAACGCAGACCCGTGAAAATAAAAATTCTTTTTTTTTTCACAAAAATGATTTTTTAGCCCCCAGCTTTGTATTTTTACAAGGGTAACAGAATAAATTGGACCCCAAAAGTTGTTGTTCAATTTGTCCTGAGTACGCTGATACCCCATATGTGGGGGGGAACCACTGTTTGGGCTCATGGCAGAGCTCCGAAGGGAAGGAGCGCCATTTGGAATGCAGACTTAGATGGATTGGTCTGCAGGCGTCACGTTGCATTTGCAGAGCCCCTGATGTACCCAAACAGTAGAAACCACCCACAAGTGACCCCATATTGGAAACTAGACCTCCCATGGAACTTATCTAGATGTGTTGTGAAAACTTTGAACCCCCAAGTGTTTCACTACAGTTTACAACGCAGAGCCGTGAAAATAAAAATCCTTTTTTTTCCCACAAAAATGATTTTTAGCCCCCCAAATTTTTATTTTCCCAAGGATAACAAGAGAACTTGGACCCAAAAAGTTGTTGTCCAATTTGTCTCGAGTACGCTGATACCCCATATGTTGGGGTAAACCCCTGTTTGGGCGCACGGGAGAGCTCGGAAGTGAAGGAGCACTGTTTTACTTTTTCAATGCAGAATTGGCTGGAATTGAGATCGGACGCCATGTCGCGTTTGGAGAGCCCCTGATGTGTCTAAACAGTTGAAACCCCCCAATTATAAATGAAACCCTAATCCAAACGCACCACTAACCCTAATCCCAACTGTAACCCTAACCACACACCTAACCCAGACACACCCCTAATTCTAATCCCAACCCTAATCCCAACCGTAAATGTAATCCAAACCCTAACCCTAGCCCCAACCCTAGCCCTAACCCTAACCCTAACCGGAAAATGGAAATAAATACATTTTTTTTAATTTTATTATTTTTCCCTAAGGCTAGGTTCACATTGCGTTAGGGAAATCCGTTTAGCACTAGCGGATTGCGCTAACACAATGTCTTTTTAGGTGTCGTGTTTAGTGGTCGCGTTAACGTCCCCGCTCTGGAAGATCGGGGATCGGACCTCGGGCGCGCCGCGGACGCTGCAAGCAGCGTCTGAGGCGCGCCACAAAAGAATGGCACCTTGCTAGCGCGAGCCGAAAATGGCACGCTCTAGCGATGCGCTACACCTGAAAATCACATTGCTGTCAATGGTTGTGCTAACGGACCCGTTGCACGGCGTTAATTGTGACATTTTCGCCGTGCAACGCTGTCCGTTAGCGTTAACCCATTAACGCAATGTGAACCTAGCCTAACTAAGGGGGTGATGAAGGGGGGTTTGATTTACTTTTATAGCGAGTTTTTTAGCGGATTTTTATGATTGGCAGCCGTCACACACTAAAAGACGCTTTTTATAGCAAAAAAGTTTTTGCGTCTCCACATTTTGAGACCTATAATTTTTCCATATTTTGGTCCACAGAGTCATGTGAGGTCTTGTTTTTTGCGGGACGAGTTGACGTTTTTATCGGTTACATTTTCGGACACGTGACAGTTTTTGATCGCTTTTTATTCCGATTTTTTTGTGAGGCAGAATGACCAAAAACCAGCTATTCATGAATTTCTTTTGGGGGAGGCGTTTATACCGTTCCGCGTTTGGTAAAATTGATGAAGCAGTTTTATTCTTCGGGTCAGTACGATTACAGCGACACCTCATTTATATCATTTTTTTTATGTTTTGGCGCTTTTATGCGATAAAAGCTATTTTATAGAAAAAATAATTATTTTGGCATCGCTTTATTCAGAGGACTATAACTTTTTTATTTTTTTGGTTATGATGCTATATGGCGGCTCGTTTTTTGCGGGACAAGATGACGTTTTCAGAGGTAACATGGTTATTTATATCCGTCTTTTTGATCGCGTGTTATTCCACTCTTTGTTCAGCGTTATGATAATAAAGCGTTGTTTTTTGGCTCGTTTTTTTTTTTTTTTTCTTACGGTGTTCACTGAAGGGGTTAACTAGTGGGCCAGTTTTATAGGTCGGGTCGTTACGGACGCGGCGATACTAAATATGTGTACTTTTATTGTTTTTTTGTTTTTTTTTATGTAAAGAAATGTATTTATGGGAATAATATTTTTTTTTTTCTGCTTTATTTAGGAATTTTTTTTTAATTTTTTTTTTTACAAGTGTGGAAATTTTTTTTTTTTACTTTTTCACTTTGTCCCAGGGGGGG
Source organism: Ranitomeya imitator (assembly GCF_032444005.1). Classification (NCBI taxonomy): domain Eukaryota; kingdom Metazoa; phylum Chordata; class Amphibia; order Anura; family Dendrobatidae; genus Ranitomeya; species Ranitomeya imitator. Next base: position 59,575,842 of record NC_091288.1, read on the forward strand.
ACATCACAGATCACCGATCTGACAGTGTGCACAGCACTCTGTTAGATCGGTGATCTAACATACAGCCGGGCAGGATTAGAGCTGCAGCTGCAGCCTGATCCTGACCCGGAAGTGCTCCCTGCAGGACCCGGATGCAGCCCGGCGGCCATTTTGGATCCGGGGACTGCAGGGAGAAGACGCTCGGTACACGGTGAGCACATCACCGTGTACCGATCGTCTCAGGGAAGCCCGCAGGGAGCCCCCTCCCTGCGCGATGCTTCCCTGCACCGCCGGCACACCGCGATCATCTTTGATCGCGGTGTGCCGGGGGTTAATGTGCCGGGAGCGGTCCGTGACCGCTCCTGGCACATAGTGCCGGATGTCAGCTGCGATAGGCAGCTGACACCCGGCCGCGATCGGCCGCGCTCCCCCCGTGAGCGCGGCCGATCGCATATGACGTACTATCCCGTCCATGGGAATTAAGTCCCAGGTCACCTGGACGGGATAGTACGTCATATGGGATTAAGGGGTTAAGGTGGAAGGCCACTGTGTCTCATCAGTAATTCTTTTCAGGACCTTACTATCCCTGTCCATACATCTCTTTATGTTGTTGCTCAACTCTTGGCAGCACTGCACACTTGTTACATTTTCAGACTCTTAACTCACTCTAAGGGCTCATTTCCATTTGCGAGAAACACGTCCGTGTTTCGCATGTGAAAACCAAGCTCTGGCGCCGGCACTTGGGAGCGGAGCGTGCGGCCACATAGCAATACATGGAGCTGCACGCTCCACTCCCAAGTGCCGGCGCCAGAGCTTGGTTTTCACATGCGAGACACGGAGGTGTTTCTCGCAAATGGAAAAGAGCCCTAAGGAGGTAATCCAGTGCTTTCCCTATCAATAAGCCCTCCCCTGTGGGCTAGTCCCAAAATTAACTACTTCTGTCCCTGCTGTCTGTCGCTGGGCAGAACTCCCCTTCCTAAAGATATTTATATAAAAATTGTATATAATAGTATTATGCCAACTTTAGCGCATAGATTACAGCAAAACCAAAGAACTGGGCCAGACTCTAAACTGATAACATGTTCTTTCACTTTTGCATGTGTAACACATTGACCATTTCAGAAACAAAACCCAAGAAAAATCAAAATTAGCATATACTCTACAGCAAGTAAAGTATAATGATGCATGTAAATAACATATAAATTAATTAACGCTATTTTGATTTAAAAAAAAGCATAAAAGCCATCCCACCACGACAAAGTGTACCCATCGGGACTGTCCTAAGCTGTCGTAAGTAGGGTTGAGCAAAATGGATCGGACAAATTCAAAAAACGCCGACTTTCGTCAAAGTCGGGTTTCATGAAACCCGACCCGATCCTAGTGTGGGGTCGGCCAAGAGGTCGGCGATCTTCGCGCCAAAGTTGCGTTTCATATGACGCTTTCAGCGCCATTTTTCAGCCAATGAAGGAGGGCACAGAGTGTGGGCAGGGTGATGACATAGGTCTTGGTCCCCACCATCTTAGAGAAGGGCATGACAGTGATTGGCTTGCTTTCTGCAGCGTCACGGGCTATAAAGGGGCGTGCACGATGACCTCCATCTTACTTCTGCCGATCGCCATCTTACTTCTGCCGATCGTAGCATAGGGAGAGGTTGCCACAGCTTCATCAGAAGAAGGGATATAGTTAGGGAGGGAAGATTAAGCCCCGAAACTGCTTGTGCTGTAGCGATTTCCACTGTCCAACACCACCATTTGTTTGCAGGGACAGTGGAGTTTATATTTTTGTGCATCAGCTCTGTAGCTTATTAGGCTGCCTTGATAGCTGTATTGCTGTTTGTACGCCGCTGTGCAAACCAACTGCTTTTTTAAAAGCAAAAATCCTGTTGCTCCTTTCTGCACAGTTATCTTGTTTGTTTGTCCACACTTTTGTGTGCAGCAGTCCTTTTTATTGCTGCCATACTTGTCCTGAGATCATTGTAGGGAGATTGAAATTGTCCTACAGTCCTTGATACAGGAAAGAAATATATCTTGGTACCGTGTTAGCCAGTAGATAGAAAAATATTTAGAATTGAGAGTCCTCAGTGGTTGATACCTTTTAATGGCTAACTGAAAAGATGGTAACAAATTGCAAGCTTTCGAGACTACATACGTCTCTTCATCAGGCAAAGACTAAAACAAATTCTGAAGAATCACATATTTATGCACAACATAGTATAGAAAAAAAAAAAGAGGGGAAAAAAACCATGGATAAGCCAGGTGACATGAAGCAGAATTACCATGGGTGATAAACAGTTACGTCCATAAATATTGGGCCAATTCATAGATAAGGATTGTTTTATTGTCCTGTGATTAGGGACTCTGTTGTGGTAACCCCACATGGTCTGATGGGCAAGTTCCTTAGTTGATGTAAAAAGACATAAATCCATGTGACACATTCATTCCTGCAGTTAGTGTCCTCGGACCGAAACGTTGCCGCAGGAGGCAGAATAAACATGTGAGCTGCTTTTTCACATCCTGTTGTGGTGCTGTCCTTCTCTTCATTTGAATTTGGATCCATATACTGGGATGGACCCCCTGGTGAGGACGTGCACCCTTGTGTCTATAGAGACTGTGTAACTATAGGGTGCGGCTTTACTATTTTTTTGATACTTTGATTCCCCATTGACTTGCATTGGGTTTCGTGTTTCGGTCGGCCCCCGACTTTTCGCAATAATCGGCCGATTTCACCCGACCCGACTTTTCGTGTCGGGTGAAATGGTATATGCTCATTTTGTTTTTTTCTTAATACACTGAGTCAATCAGGTCAGAATAAATATATACTCTAGAAGCAATTACAAAGAAATTGATTGCTCTTTTCTAGCTCCCACAGAGATCACTTGCTGCTCCGTACTCTACCATGCACCTCTGTTCCCTGGTCCAGGAATCAATGTCAGATATACTCCCCCGGAAGCACTGAATATTTTGGTAACACCGCATGGGATGGAGCATGACATAATTACTTCTGTTGGATTCATGCAGACAACATCAGAGAAAACAAAAGTCTCCTTATGCCTCCTTATGAATTTGAAAGGCTTATGGATTAATAGGAAGAAGCTAGTCATCACTTTGGGTGACATAGTCATTATAAAAAAATATCTGTATGCATAACACCTATAGGCTGGAAAATGCTATCAAGCTCCATGTGCTCAGTAGATTGTGAGAAATGCGCAAATCATGTTTGTTCATGTTTCCAAAGGCACCTTCCAAAATACGTAACTTATTTACCGGCCCAACCATCACATTGGATGCGGGATGCTTTTCTGTGGGGTACAACAGACCTTTATTACCGTATTTCATAGTAATTTAGGAAGAATGCCTGATCAGTGATGGATACAAGCTTTGTCTACAGTTACATACACTTATTTTTTTATTCCACTTTACTCAGATGTTTATTTCCCCACTTATTTGAACAAAACAGGTTAGACAATCTGTAAAAATGACATGATTTCTATGACATGATCATTTATGGTGCAGTTAATTTATTTTCTAGAGACCCTGCTCATTGGGTGTGCCATCATACTGATTTGCTTATGTGTGTCCTCAAAATCCATTATTTCAGGTGAAGTATTTCCTGTTCACCAGAATGTAACTTATTTATTTGGAATTAGGATATTGTATAAACAAAGTAAATTATTCCATCAATAAAGCCGGTTTTAAATATCTGAGGGGTCAATGCCTCGGGTTTACCGCAACAGAGAGGGGCCAAAAGACCACAACGTCTGATTTCACGTACTCCTGCACTGACTGGAAGCACTTCACCTCCATATTAAAAGTTGCAGGTTTCTGTTAGCAGTGCAGGGGTTAAACTGTTCAGCTTAGAGTTTCTGAAGGCTTCTTGCTTGGATGATCTCAGCTGTTCAGTGTTGGCCACTGGCCTCTGGCAATCTGGATTGCCAGTGTTAATCTTGTACTGCCTAGCATGAAGTGAAGGTGTCAGTTGTTGGTCGAGGCATTTGGAGTGTTGATCTGCAATTGTTGCTTGAGAAATCGCATACAGCAGAAACCTCATCCTCTCCTGTTTTGTTTACCTCCCTTATCTCCCCGGTGTTCCTCTCTGTTGCCTGTGAGTGCATATTTGTATGTTTGATATTTTCATTTATCCCTGTACATCCTCCCTTGTTACTCTGGTTTGTATATATACATACACTATTACTCCTCACTTCCCTGGGTGGGGGAGGGGGGCCGATATAGGGTTGATTCAGGAGGTCAGCAAGGTGCGTGGACCCGGCATCTTCATCATCAGAAGTAAGGCTGGTTTCACATTTGCGGTTTTTTTTTTTGCGTTCTTGCGGTAAAAAACACAAAAAAAGCATGCGTTTTTTTCCTATATTTAACATTAAAAACGCATGCTTTTTTTTTGCATGCGTTTTTCCAACGCATGCGTTTTTGCTCTGCATGCGTTTTGTTGCAGAAATGCAACATGTAGTAATTTTTCCGGCGTTTTTTATGCCGCGAAAAAATGCATGCCTTTTTTCGCGGCAAAAAAACGTATTGATGTCTATGTAAACGCATGCGTTTTTAAGCACATGCGTTTGCATGCGTTTTTATAGAAAAACACAAGAAAACACCCTAACCCAAACTCTAACCCTAACCCAAACCCTAACCCAAACCCTAACCCAAACCCTAACCCAAACCCTAACCCAAACCCTAACCCAAACCCTAACCCAAACCCTAACCCAAACCCTAACCCAAACCCTAACACAAACCCTAACACAAACCCTAACACAAACCCTAACCCAAACCCTAACCCAAACCCTAACCCAAACCCTAACCCTAGGGATCCTAACCCTAACCCCAAGGGTTAGGGTTAGGATCCCTAGGGTTAGGGTTAGGATCCCTAGGGTTAGGGTTAGGATCCCTAGGGTTAGGGTTAGAGTTTGGGTTTGTGTTAGAGTTTGTGTTAGAGTTTGTGTTTTAGGGTTAGGGTTAGAGTTTGTGTTTTAGGGTTAGGGTTGGAGTTTGTGTTTTAGGGTTAGGGTTAGGATCCCTAGGGTTACTAGGGATCCTAACCCTAAGCCTAACCCTAGGTATTTCTGTTTATAGTGGGTTTTCTAGTTGATTTTGATGATTGGCAGCTGTCACACACTTCTCTTCATGCGTTTCAAAAACGCAAACGCAGGAAAAAACGCTTGTAAACGCGTCAAAACGCCACGTTTGCGTTAAAACATGCAAAAACGCATGCGCCTAAAAAGCGCAGCGTTTAAACGCATTTTTGCACCAAATGCGTTTAAATGCGTTTGCGTTAAAATCGCTGCAGATCAAAACGCAAGTGTTAAACCAGCCTAATCTGGAAAGCAGTGATAGCTATGGTGCCCCTAGCATTAGGGAAAGGGAATGAGCCCCTGGCCCTGGGATATCTGACAACAGAGTTGTGACAGTCCAAATACGCACTGCATTGCACAAACTGGCTACTAATATCTTGACCTGAACTCAACAGCCTCTTATACACCTATGAAGCTGTAGATTTTAGGTCTGGAGACTGAGTCGGTCCGGAAAATCAGAGTCTATTCTTTGACTCTGAATGTTGGATGTGTGTAACCCGTCACTATCTCTTTGTATATGATTTACTAAATGGATACTTTCACTGAGGTCAAGTAATATTCAGTCTAGGCTGGCTACTCTTTTAAAGGGAACCTGTCACCTGAATTTGGCGGGACCGGTTTTCGGTCATATGGGCGGAGTTTTGGGGTGTTTGATTCACCCTTTCCTTACCCGCTGGCTGCATGCTGGCCACAATATTGGATTGAAGTTCATTCTCTGTCCGCCGTAGTACACGCCTGCGTAAGGCAAGATTGATAACTGTGCAGGCGTGTACTACGGAGGACAGATAATGAACTTCAATCCAATATTACGGCCAGCATGCAGCCAGCGGGTAAGGAAAGGGTGAATAAAACACCCGAAAACTCCGCCCATATGACCGAAAACTGGTCCCGCCAAATTCAGGTGACGGGTTCCCTTTAACAATGCCAGTTTTCTTTCTCTCTTGCACAGTAGCTCATCTTGGTATTTTCTCTTTGTTCCCCCAGGTGCACAGGATCATATGATACCCAAATACAATAGAAATAGAAGAAAGTCCAGCATCACTGGTTGCAAGAGTGGAAAAGTAAACCTCTCCATACGCTTTCCAAGGACAACACGTTTCAAACAAATGTTTTTCTTTTGAGTGACTGAAATGTGTTGCCTTTGGAACACCTGGAAACGATTTTAAGCTTGGTGAAGAAACAAAATAAGAAAGGAACACTTTTTCACTGTTGCAACAGGTGATGCTGGACTTTCTTCTGTTACTGTCAGTTTGATAATTGCATAAAGTTTTTTGAATAAGTTATAAATTACCCATATTTGCCAGTCTTGGTTTACACCTAGATACAGTTCAGGTATATCTGTTTTTTTCCCTATTCAGGATGTTGTATGTGGCCTGTATATTTACATTTCTTAAACAATGTTATTGATAATTGGTTTATTCTTTTGGCAACAATCGAAACCATCTGGAACAATATTGGCCAAATATGAACATAGTCTATGTTCATGAATGCAAAGGTTCAGAGATAAGGATCTATGAACGTGTCCCCAAACTAGTGCCAAACATGACGTATTCAGTATGAATGTTTAATGTAGTGAGTCAATGAATTGTGTAACGCCAGCCCATCACCCTTCGAAGTCTTCTGTGGATTGCATGCTTCAGCGGTCTTTATAAATCAGACCTTGCAAAACTAGTAAAAGGGTTAAAATTTGGGCGGAGATTAAATAAACTTAACAGTGTTTGCAGGGGGGGATGGTGCAGAGAGCCTGGAGACCAAGTTAATTTACTCTCTGGAGTGGAAGCCCCCCTGCAGCTAGTTCCTGGAAATTATAAAACACAATGACAGGAGGCAATAGCCACTTGAAAGTTGTAGATTTGTAGAGCAATTTCAGAAACTCTAATAAGTAGTGCTCTTCCCCCAGGAGGAAGGTTCTCCAGGTGTACAGCTATAAGACCTATCTATTTACACCCTATAAAGCAGACGTCGACTGGAGGAAGTAACATGGAGCGTCAATTACTCAATGTGATCTGGACAATCTGATCATCGTCTCTTTCATGGCTTTAGTTATTACTTAAAATGCTAATCTGAAGGGTTGTCCACTACTCAGACAACCTCTTTTGAATCCCTATGTTTCCGCCTTGTAAAATAATAACACTAAGGCTGGCGTCACACTACCATAGCACTCGGCCCAGTGTTAATCTGTGGGGCAAGTCACATCACCGTTTATTTTCTCAGCCATATTCAGCGTGAGTGTGTAAAATCGCAGCGTGCTGTGATTGTCACCGAGACTCGCCAATGCAAGCCTGTGGGTGCGAGCAAAAAAATTGCACAGCACTCGGACCATGCAAGTGCTGTCCGATTTTTTTTTTTTTTTTTTTTAACGCACCGGTGTCCTTTGAAAATCCGGCAATTCATATGCCACATACAGTAAAATCACACTGACAGGTTAAAATAGAATAGATAGATATATGGGGATAGCACGGTGGCTTAGTGGTTAGCACTGCAGCCTTGCAGAGCTGGAGTCCTGGGTTCAAATCCCACCAAGGACAACATCTGCGAAGAGTTTATGTCTCTCTGTGTTTGCGTGGGTTTCCTCCGGGCACTCTGGTTTCCTCCCACATTCCAAAGACATACTGATAGGGAATTTAGATTGTGATCCCCATTGGGGACAGCGATGATAATGTCTGTAAGGCGCTGCAGAATATGTTAGCGCTATATAAAAATAAAGATTATATACACATAGAATACATGGATATATAGAGGTCAGTGACATATATAATTACGGTACATAGATGAAAAGCCGGCAATTCATCTGCCGTGTACTGTAAAATCACTGCAGGAGCTGACAGAATAGAAGAGATGGATTACACACAGTAAATACACAGAATAGTTATATAAATTTCATGGACAAATACAATTAGTACAGTGTGTGCAGCTTACTGTACATGTATTTAATTAATAAAAGATTATTTTTCTGAAAAAAATGGCGTGGGGTCCCACGTAATTTTAGTAACTAGCAGAGGGAAAGCCGACGGCTGGGGGCTGATGTTTATAGCCTGGGAAGGGGGTAATTCTCATGGAACTTCCCAGGCTATTAATGTCAGTTCACAACTGTATACTTAGCCTTTACTGGATATTAAAATGGGGGGGGCTCTAAAAAAATCACGTAGGGTCCCCCTATAATTAATAACCAGCAAAGGCTATGCAGACAGCTGTGGGCTGATATTAATAGCCTAGGAAGGGGCCATGGATACTGCCCCCCAGGCTAAAACATCAGCTCTCAGCCGCCCCAGGAAAGGTGCATCTCTAAGCTGTGCCAATTCTGGCACTTAGCTTCACTTTTCCCACTTGTCCTGTAGAGGTGGCAACTGGGGTGATAGTTGGGGGGGTTGATGTCACCATTGTACTATCAGGTGACAACAAGCCACGAGGTTAGTAATGGAAAGGCGTCAATAAGATGATGGGCTATTAAACAGAAGCTCTCCTATTTTCCACTTTGAACGTTTTTTTTTTAATATCTATCCATCTATCTATCTAATATATATCTATCTAATATCTATCTGTCTGTTATGATCCAGGTTGGGATTTGCTTCTTCCTTTTCTTTCCCCGGCCTGGTTATGGTGAGGTTAACCTTTTCTGCCTCTATTTGGATCGTGGGTGGCTATTTATTGGTGCCACTCCTGGTAGCATGTGTCAGTGATATTTCCAGTTCCTGGCTTGAGCAGCTGACCTGTATACCTTAGTGATCCTTCTGCCTCTGATTACCCGTATTTGTGCCTGACCCATTCCCTATCCCCGACTTAGTGTGTGTTTGGTGGCTTCCTACAGTGTATGACTCTGCTTCTATTCTGAATGCTGCCTCCTGCTTTCCGTCTCTGTTACTATGTTTCCTGTCTGGCTTTGACTCTTTGGCTTGTACCCTCACAGGTACATACCAGTCCTTGTGAATAGTATCAAAAACAGATTGAGGCAGCACAGAAAGATCCACACTTGGGATCGTAACGTCGCCATATGGGCCATTAAAGAGCACCTTTTTTCTACCTCATTACTGTATGGTGTGCTGCCTCAATCTGTTTTTGATTCTATCTATCTATCTATCTATCTGTTCTGAAGAATATTTCCTTTGAAAACGATGTGTAAATGTCAGAGAATTGCTCTATGTAAAAGCTCATGTTAAAATCGCATTGCAATCTAAAGCAATCACAGTGCATTCGGATGTAAATCTGATCTGATGCTAGGTGTGAAAATTGGATTGTACTCGCATGACACTCACATTACGCATGTGTTTCCTCACCTTTGGACATATCACATACATCCAGAGAAAATGAGAGAGCAGCAGCTCTCACTTCACGCGATCCCCAACCAGGGCCGACACCTCGTGAACGGACACCGGCACTGGAGATGAGTTTAAGGGCTCATACTCACTTGCGAGCAACTCGGATGAGTCTCGCATGTTAAAACCTGGCACTGCTGCCGGCACTCAGATTGGAGCGTGTGGACGCATAGGAATACATGCAGCCGCACGCGCCGCTCCTCTGTGCCAGGTGCGGTGCCGGGTATTGCTGTGCGAGACTCATCCGAGTTGCTCGCAAGTGAGTATAAACCCTAAATGTTGTTATTGGTGATGAAAGAACATGCTCGGATAATATGTTCGAGTCCCTCCGGCTGCATGATTTGCGGCTGTTAGCTGAAACACATGCAGGGATTGCCTGTTTGTTAGACAGTCCCTGCTCGTGTTTTTCGGCTATCTTAACAGCCGTCTATCTTAACAGCCGTACAACATGCAGCCGCAGGGACTCGAACATATTATCTGAGCCCTCCCAAGATATTCATCACGATTTATTATTTCACAAGAGGGAAACATAGGGGTTGTCCAAGTAGTGGACAATCCCTTTAATGCCGTAATACAGCAACATTTCAACTTGCAGTGATAATGGAGCGCAGTACTCAGCTTTCTCTATTTCCAACAATCCCATAGTCAGTGAATGAAGCGGAGGACGTGGTTGGGCACCATCGCCCAAGACAGGGCAGCAGAGCCTTGTTCTCTGATTCTAGAGCCCACGTTCTCACAATCAGTACATTATTTACTATAGATTACTATGTTGGGAATATCATTTTAGTATCTGCCTAATCTGCTTATTTCTAACTAAGGTGTATGAGATATCTCAACTTTCAGCTAATGGCAGATGTGAGCAATGACTATGCCGGGAAGAAGTGGGGAGAGCACCTTATCGGCGTGCACGCAAGAGGTCACAGTGACTCGCCTACGCAGAAAATCCTTGATTGCAGTTCCCATAGAAGGGTGGAAAAGGTACGTAAAATGGAAGTCCGCAAGGACAGGGTCCTCTCCCCTCTGTACCAGTCTGTCACTGGAAATTTGTTTACTGTAAGTGATATCTGTAATTTGTATGTAACCCCTTCTCATGTACAGCACCATGGAATTAATGGTGCTATATAAATAAATAATAATAATAATATTGTGCAGGGAGTGCAGGGGGCAGGCGCGGGATTCCAGCACCAGAACAGACGTGCATGGGAGGGGGGTAGTATTATAATGAAGACAGGAGGCAGGGATTTCTTCCAGGCACAGTACGACCCAGGGCCTGAAAGAAATAATTAACATAATGAAAGAATATAAAATTTCTCAGCAACAAGACAAGTTAAAGTGAGGCATACAGGTAGTACTAGTGTAACATTTCTATTACGTGTATGCCCATATTAATAGGTCATATACGTTCCGGGGGGGGGGGGGGTGACAGATTCCCTTTAAAAGACACATCACATTCTTATGCCTTCTAGGTATGTATCCAACCCCTTTCAAGCTTCTTATCTCAAACAAAGCCTTAGTAATGTCAAAGTGACCTCAACACCTATGACTGTAGGTGAACGGATGGCGATTGTTCTTCACTGTCATGCTGTCACACACTATTTGTAATGTTTATGCAGTGAGTTATGGCTTTGTCTCTGTATTATAATGCTAAGCTACGAGGACTAATATCCTCTCATTATCTAAATTCACTCCAAAATGGCAGCTACATTCCCTGCATTAGCTTTTTTACAGGATATGATAGCCCCCCCCCCCCCCCGGCTGACTGTGCTATAACATGTGAAGGGATAGCTGCAAGGCAATATAGGGAAGCCTGCCCCACCATATCTGGCTGATGAAATGTTCTGCGTAGTGTAAAATGGCAGCAGGCATTTTTAGCAATTTACGAGAAGTAAATAAGAAATTGATTTTCCAAAAATGTGATATGTATTGTTCGATTTTTACTGCTGATTCTTTGGTTTTTTATAGATAAACCATCACCAGGCGGCTCTCTCAGCAGAATGGGAAGCGCAGCTTTATATGGGAGAGGCGAATGAGGTGGCTGCCAACTGGAAGATCAGTCAAAGCATTGTTCGTCCGGCAGCCATCTCACGTGTGTGGCCGGCTTGATTGACCCAGTACAGCATCCATGAGAAGTTTGTATGTTTTCTCATTAGCATTTGGTACAGGGGTCCGTTCATATGAGTGATGATAACAATTTTGTACGGTGCTGTGGAGTATGCTGGTGTAAATTAATAAAATAGATTGTCGACCCCCATGTCAAGCTCATCATAAGAGATCTGCCAGCTGGATTGCCTTGTAATCATTTGTTATTGCCGTTGAACGACGGTTAATGTAAATGCTTATTATCACTGCAGTGCTACAAAGGGCATTTAATTACGGTCCAGTGGAAGCAGCTCTTATGGGGGAAGGGGTCTCTTGATCTAAAGCAGGCATTCTCTTTAATTATGCATACTATATCTTGATGATAAGTTGCAGGGAGAAAATTCTGTTTTGTGATTAGGATGATTGCTCGGTGCGGCGTTGGGATTCTCCTTCTGCCTGAACTTGAAATGATCAGGGTGGTGTTTTAGAACTATATATCATACTGGGTACTGGAGCATGTATATATTGATTTTATAAGGAGCGGACTGGAGAAAATGGCCCCTGTGCAGTCCCAAAAGCTGATCATAATGCACAATTCCACTTGCTTTGGAGGTAGATTTGGGCCCCTGTGCGGCTGCACTGGTTGCAGCACTGACATGTCCGGGGTTTTGTGTGCGTGGGTGCAGCAGGTGTCTGCTGGGTAAGGAGCTATGAGCTGCTGCTTCCTTTTGTGTGGAAGGGAGTTCCCTGCTCTGCAATGACTACAAATCGCTCTGCAGCAAGAACTGGATGAGTGTCCAAACACCGGAGACCGCAGCAGAATGAGAATGAGAAGGCTGGAAAGCCCACGCACACAGAGTACCTCTTCACTGCTGGTGATCTGACTCAAAAAAAAGATTGGCTTTATTGCCTTGGTGCTGGGTATAATATGCAGCTATTTTTTTTGTTTTGTTTTGGGTTTTTTTCAGAAAAATATGACTCGTATTTGCTATTTTTGGCAAAGTAAGAATTGAAATTGTGCTGCGCAGAGTATCCCTCTGACAAATGTTCCTGCATATTTATTTTACTCCTTTATATAGCGCCATTAATTCCACAGCGCTTTTACAGACATTATATTTCTATATTCTACTTCGGCCATATTCCTACATTGCGGTTATGCCATGGTTATTGTCATTTGGTTTTTATATCTGATTGCTGTGGTTTTTAATGAGCTTTACTAATGTTTTTTGCAAAACTAAATCAAGAATCAAGGCACAACCGCAGTATGTGAACAAAGCATTGAATTGTAAAGCGCTGCGTAATATGTTGGCGCTATATAAAAATTTATTATAATTATTATGCACTCTTTGAGTATACCCTAAGGGCTTTGTGTAGGGCAACAGTGTATACATACTGTATTATGCTGGATTTTTTATTTTTTTTTGTGGACCAATGTTATCTTATGGACTTGCGCACAGGGGCAATTTTTCCACAAAGATTTCAGGTTCACGTGGAAAAAAATTCCAGCATGTGTTAATCTGGTCAGATTTATAAACCAAAAAATTGCATGCATGGCTGAAAATTGGCTGAGGAACTTGACAGGCACATGTATTCCTATAAGGTTATCAAGTTCGAGTCCAGAGACCCTCTGCTAATCCGTACATAAGCCGTCCGTTACTTGGACCGTGATACACAAACAGCTGAATTGGACCTAAATAGTAGGAAATATAGGAATAAATCCAAACAAAAAAAAGGAAAATAAATCTTTTAGCTATATATATAAAGCTCCTAGTGTATCCTCACCCACCCCCTGCAGACTGTGAGCCCTCGCGGGCAGGGTCCTCCCTCCTTATGTACTCGTGTGCCTTGTTATCTGCTCATGTTTAATGTATTTGTCTATATTTGCCCGTATTCACATGTAAAGCGCCATGGAATAAATGGCGCTATAAAAATGTATAATAATAATAATAATAATAATAAAATATCCAGCCATCCTTCCTTTCAGATTTCACTCAAAGTATGAACTTGACCTAAAAATGATATTCTTCATGCAGTTTTATCTTAAAATATCTTTTTATTGGTCATGAGTGCAGGACAATATTACATCACTTATATACAGTGGGGCAAAAAAGTATTTAGTCAGTCAGCAATAGTGCAAGTTCCACCACTTAAAAAGATGAGAGGCATCTGTAATTTACATCATAGGTAGACCTCAACTATGGGAGACAAACTGAGAAAAAAAAATCCAGAAAATCACATTGTCTGTTTTTTTTATCATTTTATTTGCATATTATGGTGGAAAATAAGTATTTGGTCAGAAACAAACAATCAAGATTTCTGGCTCTCACAGACCTGTAACTTCTTCTTTAAGAGTCTCCTCTTTCCTCCACTCATTACCTGTAGTAATGGCACCTGTTTAAACTTGTTATCAGTATAAAAAGACACCTGTGCACACCCTCAAACAGTCTGACTCCAAACTCCACTATGGTGAAGACCAAAGAGCTGTCAAAGGACACCAGAAACAAAATTGTAGCCCTGCACCAGGCTGGGAAGACTGAATCTGCAATAGCCAACCAGCTTGGCGTGAAGAAATCAACAGTGGGAGCAATAATTGGAAAATGGAAGACATACAAGACCACTGATAATCTCCCTCGATCTGGGGCTCCACGCAAAATCCCACCCCGTGGGGTCAGAATGATCACAAGAACGGTGAGCAAAAATCCCAGAACCACGCGGGGGGACCTAGTGAATGAACTGCAGAGAGCTGGGACCAATGTAACAAGGCCTACCATAAGTAACACACTACGCCACCATGGACTCAGATCCTGCAGTGCCAGACGTGTCCCACTGCTTAAGCCAGTACATGTCCGGGCCTGTCTGAAATTTGCTAGAGAGCATTTGGATGATCCAGAGGAGTTTTGGGAGAATGTCCTATGGTCTGATGAAACCAAACTGGAACTGTTTGGTAGAAACACAACTTGTCGTGTTTGGAGGAAAAAGAATACTGAGTTGCATCCATCAAACACCATACCTACTGTAAAGCATGGTGGTGGAAAGGGCTGTTTCTCTGCAAAGGGGCCAGGACGACTGATCCGGGTACATGAAAGAATGAATGGGGCCATGTATCGTGAGATTTTGAGTGCAAACCTCCTTCCATCAGCAAGGGCATTGAAGATGAAACGTGGCTGGGTCTTTCAACATGACAATGATCCAAAGCACACCGCCAGGGCAACGAAGGAGTGGCTTCGTAAGAAGCATTTCAAGGTCCTGGAGTGGCCTAGCCAGTCTCCAGATCTCAACCCTATAGAAAACCTTTGGAGGGAGTTGAAAGTCCGTGTTGCCAAGCGAAAAGCCAAAAACATCACTGCTCTAGAGGAGATCTGCATGGAGGAATGGGCCAACATACCAACAACAGTGTGTGGCAACCTTGTGAAGACTTACAGAAAACGTTTGACCTCTGTCATTGCCAACAAAGGATATATTACAAAGTATTGAGATGAAATTTTGTTTCTGACCAAATACTTATTTTCCACCATAATATGCAAATAAAATGTTAAAAAAACAGACAATGTGATGTTCTGGATTTTTTTTTCTCAGTTTGTCTCCCATAGTTGAGGTCTACCTATGATGTAAATTACAGACGCCTCTCATCTTTTTAAGTGGTGGAACTTGCACTATTGCTGACTGACTAAATACTTTTTTGCCCCACTGTATGACAATATTACATAAAGCCAATAAACAATATAAGGCTCTGGAACCTGGGAACCAGCCTCTAAGAACCAAGCTCTATCTTGAATGTAGCGCTTGGGGTGGGCTTGCTTCACCTTTGCTCCATTCACTGTCTTTGGGATTGCTGGAAATTTCCGAGCGCTTTATAAGCTTTACATAAAATAGTGAAAGACTCATTAATTGGTTGCTATATCCAGATTTGGTGCTCCCATGGGCCTGCAGCAAAGACATTTCTGACTACCCACGTTGCTGCTGCAGTCAATCACTGGCTGCAGAGGTACATCGCTGAGTCAGTGACTGGCTGCTGCAGTCACATACTGTAGGTTGTGAGGAAAGTCATGTTTGCAGAATAGGTTGATGGGAAACACCATAGCTGGAATGACAGCAGATTTATCAAGTAAGTAATGTCTTTCACTATTTTCACCAATGTCTCCCCCATTTGGCCCACTTATTAATGTCATTTAATCATTGAGAGGTAGAGTATAGGGCAAAACGTATTTTATACTTTTTTTTTTTAATCTTTTTAGTCCAACCAACATAAAAACCTGCATTACAACTGCACTCTGGGTGCAAGGTTTTATAGGTTGTAACTACAACTTGTCACTCCGGCTACTGAGATGATTGTAGACGAGTTTCTAAGAAGCCTATTTTTCCATGATGTCATCAAAATTAATCCAGCTCCTCCTGATGGGCGGGTTGTGCTCACTCCGCAAGTGTTGAGATTTTCATATTTCCAACAAATCTGAACTTCCAGTCGGTCCATTATGAAAAATCATTTTGAAAGCTATGAAATGTTCATTCTGACTGCACTTTCTTTTGTGTGTCTTAATGTTTTTCTTAGGATATTTTTGCAGTGTTTTACTTTGCAAACCCGTCACATTTCTACTAGATCAGTTTGCTCCATTAACTGATGATTCCATCTACTGTCCAAAACTCACAATAGGTCCACTGCAGATGCTGGGATGGTTAGGAGCGTGATATTAACTTTGGAAGTATAGACTCAGGAATACTTTCTTAGGCTGCCGTCACACTAGCAGTATTTGGTCAGTATTTTACATCAGTATTTGTAAGCCAAAACCAGGAGTGGAACAAATAGAGGTAAAGTACAGTACAGACCAAAAGTTTGGACACACCTTCTCATTTAAAGATTTTTCTGTATTTTCATGACTATGAAAATTGTACATTCACACTGAAGGCATCAAAACTATGAATTAACACATGTGGAATTATATACTTAACAAAAAAGTGTGAAACAACTGAAATTATGTCTTATATTCTAGGTTCTTCAAAGTAGCCACTAGGGTTGAGCGAAACGGGTCGAACATTTTCAAAAGTCGCCGACTTTTGGCGAAGTCGAGTTTCATGAAACCCGATCCGACCCCTGTGCGTGGTCGGCCATGCGGTACGCGACTTTCGCGCCAAAGTCGCGTTTCAATGACGCGAAAAGCGCCATTTCTCAGCCAATGAAGGTAAACGCAGAGTGTGGGCAGCGTGATGACATAGGTCCTGGTCCCCACCATCTTAGAGAAGGGCATTGCAGTGATTGGCTTGCTGTCTGCGGCGTCACAGGGGCTATAAAGGGGAGTTCCCGCCGACCGCCATGTTACTGCTGCTGATCTGAGCTTAAGGAGAGGTTGCTGCCGCTTCGTCAGAAGTAGGGATAGCGTTAGGCAGGGTCCATTAACCACCAAACCGCTTGTGCTGTAGCGATTTCCACTGCCCAACACCACCTTCGGTGTGCAGGGACAGTGGAAGCTCCTTTTTTTTTTTTTTTTCCTCAGCGCTGTAGCTCATTGGGCTGCCCTAGAAGGCTCCCTGATAGCTGCATTGCTGTGTGTACGCCGCTGTGCAAACCAACTGCTTTTTTCAAAGCACAAATCCTCTTGTTCCTTCCTTTCTGCACAGCTATCTTGTTTGTTTGTCCACACTTTTTATTTAATTTGTGCATCAGTCCACTCCTTATAGGACCTGTTGAAGCGCTTGCTGCGCGAAACAGCTGTTGTCCCGTTTTTCCCGAACACATTTTTCTCCCGTCCGCTCCTCCTTGTAAGATGTCTCAATAAAGATTACTTCTTCGTCCGTATCGAGGAGTGCGCTCCACTTTCTTCTTTGGCATTTACACTCCTTATTGCTGCCTGCCATACCTGGCTGAGATTACTGCAGGGAGATAGTAATTGAAGGACAGTTCCTTTTTTTTTTTTTTTTTTTTTTGTGGGAGATTAAGATTGACATTTCTGATAGAGTGCCATCTCTGTCTGTGTCATCTCTCACTCAGTGGGCCATAGAAAGCCTATTTATTTTTTTGCTTGATTTGGGTTCTAAATTCTACCTGAAAAAATCAATAAATCAATCAGTGGGAGATTAATATTGGCCTTTGGGCTTGTGTGCCAGTCCTAAGCGTGCCATCTCTCTCTCTCTCAGATAGTGGGCCATAGAAAGCCTATTTTTTTATTATTTTATTGGGTTTATAAATTTTCCCTGGAAAAAAAAAAAAAGTGGGAGATTAATATTGGCCTCTGGGCTTGTGTGCCAGTCCTGAGCGTGCCATCTCTCTCACAAATAGTGGGCCATAGAAAGCCTATTTATTTTTTTGGTTGATTTGGGTTCATAATTCTACCTGAAAAAATCAATCAATCAATCAGTGGGAGATTAATATTGGCCTTTGGGCTTGTGTGCCAGTCCTAAGCGTGCCATCTCTCTCTCAGATAGTGGGCCATAGAAAGCCTATTTATTATTATTTTTTTTATTGGGTTTATAAATTTTCCCTGGAAAAAAAAAATGGGAGATTAATATTGGCCTCTGGGCTTGTGTGCCAGTCCTGAGCGTGCCATCTCTCTCACAAATAGTGGGCCATAGAAAGCCTATTAATTTTTTTGCTTGATTTGGGTTCCAAAATCTACCAAAAAAAATCACTAAATCAATCAGTGGGAGATTAATATTGGCCTCTGGGCTTGTGTGCCACTCCTGACTCCTGTGTGCGTCATCTGTCACTCAGTGGGCCCTAGAAAGCCTATTTTTTGTTTTATTTGTTTTCTAAATTCTCCCTGAAACAATCATTTTATTTTCTTTGGTTTCTAAATTATTCCTGAAAAAAATCATTTTTTTTGTATTTTTTTTTCTCTCAAGTCTCCCTGAAAAAAAAAAAAAATTCTGTGGGAGATTCATATTGCCCCTTCTGCTTGTGTGCCAGTCTTGACTCCTGGGTGTGCCATCTCTCTCTCTCTCCCCAATTGTGGGCCATAGAAAGCCTATTAATTTTTTTGCTTGATTTGGGTTCCAAAATCTACCAAAAAAAATCACTAAATCAATCGGTGGGAGATTAATATTGGCCTCTGGGCTTGTGTGCCACTCCTGACTCCTGTGTGCGTCATCTGTCACTCAGTGGGCCCTAGAAAGCCTATTTTTTGTTTTATTTGTTTTCTAAATTCTCCCTGAAACAATCATTTTATTTTCTTTGGTTTCTAAATTATTCCTGAAAAAAATCATTTTTTTTGTATTTTTTTTTCTCTCAAGTCTCCCTGAAAAAAAAAAAAAAAAAAATCTGTGGGAGATTCATATTGCCCCTTCTGCTTGTGTGCCAGTCTTGACTCCTGGGTGTGCCATCTCTCTCTCTCTCCCCAATTGTGGGCCATAGAAAGCCTATTAATTTTTTTGCTTGATTTGGGTTCCAAAATCTACCAAAAAAAATCACTAAATCAATCAGTGGGAGATTAATATTGGCCTCTGGGCTTGTGTGCCACTCCTGACTCCTGTGTGCGTCATCTGTCACTCAGTGGGCCCTAGAAAGCCTATTTTTTGTTTTATTTGTTTTCTAAATTCTCCCTGAAACAATCATTTTATTTTCTTTGGTTTCTAAATTATTCCTGAAAAAAATCATTTTTTTTGTATTTTTTTTTCTCTCAAGTCTCCCTGAAAAAAAAAAAAAAAAAAAAAATCTGTGGGAGATTCATATTGCCCCTTCTGCTTGTGTGCCAGTCTTGACTCCTGGGTGTGCCATCTCTCTCTCTCTCCCCAATTGTGGGCCATAGAAAGCCTATTAATTTTTTTGCTTGATTTGGGTTCCAAAATCTACCAAAAAAAATCACTAAATCAATCGGTGGGAGATTAATATTGGCCTCTGGGCTTGTGTGCCACTCCTGACTCCTGTGTGCGTCCTCTCTCACTCAGTGGGCCCTACAAAGCCTTTTTTTTTTTTTTTCTCCTAAATTCTCCCTGAAACAATCATTTCATTTTATTTGTTTTATAAATTCTTCTGTAAAAAATAATTTTTTTTTAATTTTTTTTTTTCTGAAGTCTCCCTTTTAAAAAAAACAAACACAAATCAGTGGGAGATAAATATTTACATTTGCGCTTCAGTGACAGTCCTGCGTGTGTGCCATCTCATTTGTTGCCAACAACAACAGAGTGTGTAACATTGTGGCTGATTTTCGTTGTGGTCTCACCCACCTGTAAAGGGGTAGCTAAATCATACTGAAGTTATAGCTCACCGTGTAAGTTGTGTGACAGCAACAAATACCGTTCGTTTGGTAACGTTTTTAAAACAATGAGGAAGTCTGGTGGAAGAGGTCGTGGCCGGGGGCGTTCATTGTCAGCTGGTAATGATGGTAGTGGTAGTGGTGGAGCATCAGCTGGTCGTGGGAAAAAAATATTGCACCTAAGTCTGGAGCTGTGGAGCCAGGTTCGTCGTCTGGCTACACAAGGCCTCGAACGCTCCCTTTTCTGGGAGTAGGAAAACCGCTTTTAAAGCCGGAGCAGCAAGAGCAAGTTTTGGCTTATCTTGCTGACTCAGCCTCTAGCTCTTTTGCCTCCTCTCGTGAAACTGGTAAATGTCAAAGCAGCGCGTCGTTAGTGGATGTTCACGGTCAGGGACAAGTCGCTTCCTTGTCCTCTTCAGCAAAAACAACAACAGAGAAGAATGCAGCAGCCGACACAACGGGTTACTCCATGGAGCTCTTTACACATACCGTCCCTGGCTTAGAAAGTGAAGCAGTTAACAGTCCATGCCCATTACAAGTTGAATCTGACATGGAGTGCACTGATGCACAGCCACAGCCAGACTACTATCCTGGTCCTTTGACTCAGACCACAACATTGCCCTCGCAGGGTGCTGATCAAGAATCAGACCCTGATGAGACTATGTTGCCCCATCACGAACGCTATACCACCGACCGACACGGTGACACAGACGAAGTTGCACACGAGCTACAAGAAGAGGTAATAGAGGACCCAGTTCTTGACCCCGATTGGCAGCCATTGGGGGAACAGGGTGCAGGCGGCAGCAGTTCTGAAGCGGAGGAGGAGGGGCCGCAGCAGGCATCAACATCGCAACAGGTTCCATCTGCCGGGCCCGTATCTTGCCCAAAACGCGTGGCAAAGCTAAAACCTGTTGGAGGACAGCGTGGCCATCCGGTTAAAGCTCAGTCTGCAATGCCTGAAAAGGTATCCGATGCTAGAAAGAGTGCAGTCTGGCATTTTTTTAAACAACATCCAATTGATCAGCGCAAAGTCATCTGTCAAAAATGTTCAACTACCTTAAGCAGAGGACAGAATCTGAAAAGTCTCAATACAAGTTGCATGCATAGACATTTAACCACCATGCATTTGCAAGCCTGGACTAACTACCAAACGTCCCTTAAGGTTGTAGCACCCTCGGCCAATGAAGCTAGTCAGCAACGCAACATCCCTTCCGGCAGTGTAGGGCCACCATTTTCCGCACCACCTGCAGTATCTGTGCAGGTTTCTTTGCCAGGCCAAAGCCGTCAGGGTCAGGGAATCACCAGTTTCGTAGTAAGAAACACTGCATCTAGGGCACCGGTGGCAACAATACCATCTCCCACCGTCTCTCAGTCTGCCATGTCCACCGGCACCCCCGCTAGTTCCACGATCTCCAGCTCTCCAGTCCAGCTCACCCTACATGAGACTATGGTTAGAAAAAGGAAGTACTTAGCCTCGCATCCGCGTACACAGGGTTTGAACGCACACATAGCTAGACTAATCTCGTTAGAGATGATGCCCTACCGGTTAGTTGAAAGCGAAGCTTTCAAAGCCCTGATGGACTACGCTGTACCACGCTACGAGCTACCCAGTCGACACTTTTTTTCCAGAAAAGCCATCCCAGCCCTCCACCAGCATGTTAAAGAGCGCATCGTCCATGCACTCAGGCAATCTGTGAGCACAAAGGTGCACCTGACAACAGATGCATGGACCAGTAGGCATGGCTAGGGACGTTACGTGTCCATCACGGCACACTGGGTAAATGTGGTGGATGCAGGGTCCACAGGGGACAGCAAGTTTGGGACAGTTCTGCCTAGCCCACAGTCTATGAAACAATTGGCTGTAGCCGTTCGCACCCCCTCCTCCTCCTCTTCGTCCTCCTGCAGAAGCGAGAGCTCGTCCACAGACCGCAGTCACACAACCACTCCATCCGCAGCTGCCACTGTTGCACACCAGGTCTCCCATTATGGGGCAGCTACTGGCAAACGTCAGCAGGCTGTATTGGCTATGAAGTGTTTGGGCGACAACAGACACACCGCGGAAGTTCTGTCCGAGTTCTTGCAGAAAGAAACGCAGTCGTGGCTGGGCACTGTAGATCTTGAGGCAGGCAAAGTAGTGAGTGATAACAGAAGGAATTTCATGGCTGCCATCTCCCTTTCCCAACTGAAACACATTCCTTGCCTGGCTCACACCTTAAACCTGGTGGTGCAGTGCTTCCTGAAAAGTTATCCGGGGTTATCCGACCTGCTCCTCAAAGTGCGTGGACTTTGCTCACATATCCGCCGTTCGCCCGTACACTCCAGCCGTATGCAGACCTATCAGCGTTCTTTGAACCTTCCCCAGCATCGCCTAATCATAGACGTTGCAACAAGGTGGAACTCAACACTGCACATGCTTCAGAGACTGTGTGAACAGAGGCGGGCTGTTATGTTTTTGTGGGAGGATACACATACACGGGCAGGCAGTAGGATGGCAGACATGGAGTTGTCAGGTGTGCAGTGGTCGAAGATTCAAGACATGTGTCAAGTCCTTCAGTGTTTTGAGGAATGCACACGGCTGGTTAGTGCAGACAACGCCATAATAAGCATGAGCATCCCCCTAATGCGTCTGCTGATGCAAAGTTTGACGCACATAAAGGATCAGGCGTCTGCAGCTGAGGAAGAGGAAAGCCTTGATGACAGTCAGCCATTGTCTGGCCAGGGCAGTGTACAGGACGAGGTAGCGGGCGAAGAGGAGGAGGAGGACGAGGAGGATGATGGGGATGATTATATTTTTAATGAGGAAGCTTTTCCGGGGCCACTGGAAATTGGTGGCGCGGCAAGGCCGGGTTCTGGTTTTTTGAGGGACACAAGTGACGTTGATTTGCCTGAAACTGCCCCTCAACCAAGCACAACCGCAGATTTGAGAACTGGAACTTTGGCCCACATGGCGGATTATGCCTTACGTATCCTCAAAAGGGACACACGCATAACTAAAATGATGAATGATGACGATTACTGGTTGGCCTGCCTCCTTGATCCTCGCTATAAAGGCAAATTGCAAAATATAATGCCACATGAGAACTTGGAACTAATATTAGCAACAAAACAATCAACTCTTGTTGACCGTTTGCTTCTGGCATTCCCTGCACACAGCGCCCGTGATCGTTCTCACACGAGCTGCAGGGGCCAGCAGACCAGAGGAGTTAGAGGGGCAGAAATCAGAAGTGGCGTTGGCCAGAGGGGTTTTCTGACCAGGTTGTGGAGTGATTTTGCTATGACCGCAGACAGGACAGGTACTGCAGCATCAATTCAAAGTGACAGGAGACAACATTTGTCCAGTATGGTTACAAACTATTTTTCATCCCTTATCGATGTTCTCCCTCAACCGTCATTCCCATTTGATTACTGGGCATCAAAATTAGACACCTGGCCAGAATTGGCAGAATATGCATTGCAGGAGCTTGCTTGCCCGGCAGCTAGTGTCCTATCAGAAAGAGTATTCAGTGCTGCAGGTTCAATACTAACAGAAAAAAGGACTCGTCTGGCTACCCAAAATGTAGATGATCTAACCTTCATTAAAATGAACCACAACTGGATTTCAAAATCTTTTGCCCCACCTTGCCCGGCTGACACCTAGCTTTCCTATGAAAAGGTCTTGCCTGTGGACTATTCTGAATGCCTTTTCCAATCTCGTAATTTTCAGCACCTGATTGTCCAGCATACGACATGTTTACACCTCACTAAATGGCCAAACTCCCCACACGGGGCCGTGGTATCGACACTTGGCGACAGCACCCGTGAGAGTGCAGTTTGTCTGAAGAGGTGGGTGAGCCCGCTTTTGGTCAACGGCACTGCCACTGGGTCCCTCCTAGTACAATAAAGTGTCTCTGGCGGTGGTGGTGCGCACCCAACGTCAGACACACCGTTGTAATATGAGGGGCCCTGGGCCTGTACCGCCGGCCACAAGACAGTTTCCCCCCACCCCAGCTCAAACAGTGCTCTACCACTTGCAAAATTATCTCACAGCTCCACCAATGTTTAGTCTATGCGCTGACATCCTTCAATGCCTGCCACTGACAATACCATTGTATTGACATTTTTGTTATGTTAGGCCTTCGATGCCTGTCTGTGGTCACTCCTTCCACTAGGCCTCCACTGACCACACCACTGCTGCCCGTGTACCCCTGGAACCAATTTAAAATTGCCTACAGCCATGTGTTATTATTTTAGGCCTTCGATGCCTGTCTGCGGTCACTCCTTCCACTAGGCCTCTACTGACCACACCACTGCTGCCCGTGTACCCCTGGAACCAATTTAAAATTGCCTACAGCATGTGTTATTATTTTAGGCCTTCGATGCCTGTCTGCGGTCACTCCTTCCACTAGGCCTCCACTGACCACACCACTGCTGCCCGTGTACCCCTGGAACCAATTTAAAATTGCCTACAGCCATGTGTTATTATTTTAGGCCTTCGATGCCTGTCTGCGGTCACTCCTTCCACTAGGCCTCTACTGACCACACCACTGCTGCCCGTGTACTCCTGGAACCAATTTAAAATTGCCTACAGCCAGCACAATTTTTTTATTTTAGGCCTTCGAGGCCTGTCTGCGGTCCATTCTTTCAACTACTACTACACTGACCAGGGCACTGCTGCCCGTGTACCCCTGGAACCAATTTAAAATTGCCTACAGCCATGTGTTATTATTTTAGGCCTTCGATGCCTGTCTGCGGTCCATTCTTTCAACTACTACTACACTGACCAGGGCACTGCTGCCCGTGTACCACTGGAACCAATTTAAAATTGCCTACAGCCATGTGTTATCATTTTAGGCCTTCGATGCCTGTCTGCGGTCACTCCTTCCACTAGGCCTCCACTGACCACACCACTGCTGCACGTGTACCCCTGGAACCAATTTAAAATTGCCTACAGCCATGTGTTATTATTTTAGGCCTTCGATGCCTGTCTGCGGTCCATTCTTTCAACTACTACTACACTGACCAGGGCACTGCTGCCCGTGTACCCCTGGAACCAATTTAAAATTGCCTACAGCCATGTGTTATTATTTTAGGCCTTCGATGCCTGTCTGCGGTCACTCCTTCCACTAGGCCTCCACTGACCACACCACTGCTGCCCGTGTACCCCTGGAACCAATTTAAAATTGCCTACAGCCAGCCCAATTTTTTTATTTTAGGCCTTCGATGCCTGTCTGCGGTCCATTCTTTCAACTACTACTACACTGACCAGGGCACTGCTGCCCGTGTACCCCTGGAACCAATTTAAAATTGCCTACAGCCATGTGTTATTATTTTAGGCCTTCGATGCCTGTCTGTGGTCACTCCTTCCACTAGGCCTCCACTGACCACACCACTGCTGCCCGTGTACCCCTGGAACCAATTTAAAATTGCCTACAGCCAGCCCAATTTTTTTATTTTAGGCCTTCGATGCCTGTCTGCGGTCCATTCTTTCAACTACTACTACACTGACCAGGGCACTGCTGCCCGTGTACCCCTGGAACCAATTTAAAATTGCCTACAGCCATGTGTTATTATTTTAGGCCTTCGATGCCTGTCTGTGGTCACTCCTTCCACTAGGCCTCCACTGACCACACCACTGCTGCCCGTGTACCCCTGGAACCAATTTAAAATTGCCTACAGCCATGTGTTATTATTTTAGGCCTTCGATGCCTGTCTGCGGTCACTCCTTCCACTAGGCCTCCACTGACCACACCACTGCTGCCCGTGTACCCCTGGAACCAACATCAGAAAAAATAAAAATAAGTATTTTGCTTATAAAAAAGAAAATACTGGAGAGATATCAAATGCAGACATTTTAACATTAAAAACAAATACACAACTAAAATCTGGTACAGTACTAAAAATGGCCACCAGCTACAATTACTTTCTCCTGCAAGTAGTTAACTGAAAGGTTTTTTAAATTGAAAACACAGATATGGCATCCACCGAGTGTTGTCCTGTCGTGTCTTCTTTATATTATTGCCGAGAAGATGCAAAACAATGAAAATAATAAAATCATTAATTACCAAAATAATAGAGAAAGTCAACACCACATTGCAAATAAACATTCATTCCAAATAAAGAAGCAGGGCGCGTCCGAGGGTGAGTATATACCTAATAAGAATATAATCACCCTCGGACGCGCAATGCTTATTTCCAACAGCCTTCCTTCCTAAGAATCAGCCCTTCCGTGGTGTAGAGAGACGTTGTGTTACACTCCAAGGTGTTCCCCAGGTTGCCTTTCCTGAGCTTCGATCTTCCGGCTCTCGTTTAGTAGTTGTTGGAAACTACGCTGCATTAGGCCTTCAAATTGGGTATGGGGTGTAGAGAGATGGTGTGTTCCACTCCAAGGTGTTCCCCAGGTTGCCTTTCCTGAGCTTCGATCTTCCGGCTCTCGTTTAGTAGTTCTTGGAAACTACACTGCATTAGGCCTTCAAATTGGGTATGGGGTGTAGAGAGAGGGTGTGTTACACTCCAAGGTGTTCCCCAGGTTGCCTTTCCTGAGCTTCGATCTTCATGCTCTCGTTTAGTAGTTGTCGGAAACTACGCTGCATTAGGCCTACAAATTGGGTATGGGGTGTAGAGAGAGGGTTTGTTACACTCCAAGGTGTTCCCCAGGTTGCCTTTCCTGAGCTTCGATCTTCCGGCTCTCGTTTAGTAGTTGTTGGAAACTACGCTGCATTAGGCCTTCAAATTGGGTATGGGGTGTAGAGAGAGGGTGTGTTCCACTCCAAGGTGTTCCCCAGGTTGCCTTTCCTGAGCTTCGATCTTCCAGCTCTCGTTTAGTAGTTCTTGGAAACTACACTGCATTAGGCCTTCAAATTGGGTATGGGGTGTAGAGAGAGGGTGTGTTACACTCCAAGGTGTTCCCCAGGTTGCCTTTCCTGAGCTTCGATCTTCCGGCTCTCGTTTAGTAGTTCTTGGAAACTACACTGCATTAGGCCTACAAATTGGGTATGGGGTGGAGAGAGATGGTGTGTTACACTCCAAGGTGTTCCCCAGGTTTCCTTGCCATTGCTTCGGTCTTCCGACTCTCGTTTAGTAGTTGTAGAAAAGTACACTGCATTAGGCCTACAAAATGGGTATGGGGTGGAGAGAGATGGTGTGTTACACTCCAAGGTGTTCCCCAGGTTGCCTTTCCTGAGCTTCTATCTTCAGGCTCTCATTAAATTGTGGTTAAATGGAACAACTGCATTTGGCGTACTAGTTGGTTTGGGGCCTACTATCGGTGTCTGCCACTCCTTGCTGTTCTCCTGGTTTCCTGTCCTGAAATTCCATTTTCAGGCTCTCGTTAAGTAGTTGTTAATGTTAGACTGCATTTGGCCTACTAGTTGGGTTGGGGCCTACTATCGGTGTCTGCCACTCCTTGCTGTTCTCCTCCACTGAACAAAGCTGTGCCGCCTGTATACTACGGTTGCCAATTTTGAACTGCATTTCGACTACTTACTGATTTGGCCCTACTCTCTGTGTCAGCCTCTCATTCCAGTTGTCCTCCACTGCAATGCCCCCTGGTTATTCCTGTGTTACCAATTTTGAACTGCATTTAGCCCACTTTATTCTTTGGGCCTATATCTGTGTTTCCACTTCATCGTGCCCATTGCCCAGCCAGTGATAGATGAGTCTGCTGGTACATTGACCCATAACGCAACATTCCCCGTGCATGCTACACAACAACATTGTGACCCTGCTGAAAGTCAGGTTGCTCTTCCCGCATACCATACCACCTTACACGGGGACAAAGAGGAAGGTGCAGATGAAAGTGCAGGTTCCTTCATCAGGTGGGGGGAGGAATACTAGTTGGCGACGTCACTGGCACAGGGCCTCTCATAGTACGCAAAAGTGTTGCTGCCGGTGGGAGGCGCCCCCACCGTGCAAACACACCGCTGTACTTTGAGGGGCCCTGTGCCAGTGCCAATGCCAACAAGTGGGCCCCCCTGCTTGCTCAGGATCACAGCACTTGCAAAGTTGAAATACTTACCTCTCCCTGCTCCACTGCCGTGACGTGGTCCAGATTTCCTGGGCCCACTAATTACTTGAACCAGCCCTACCCCACACAACTTTAGCCAAATGACCCCCAATTTCAAATGCCTTCCAATTATTATAAGGTAAATTACGCTTGACAAGCTTCATTAAGAAGAATGGATGGTTTTGACATTAAAATGGGCACTCTAGGTGTTTTCCTGGCCCCCACTCACTGCCGACTATGCTGCCCCATTGACTTGCATTGGGTTTCGTGTTTCGGTCGATCCCGACTTTACGTCATAATCGGCCGATTTCACTCGACCCGACTTTTGAGATAGTCGGGTTTCGCGAAACCCGGCTCGACTCTAAAAAGGTCAAGGTCGCTCAACTCTAGTAGCCACCTTTTGCTTTGATGACTGCTTTGCATTCTCTTGATGAGCTTCAAGAGGTAGTCACCGGGAATGGTTTTCACTTCACAGGTGTGCCCTGTCAGGTTTAATAAGTGGGATTTCTTGCCTTATAAATGGGGTTGGGACCATCAGTTGTGTTGTGCAGAAGTCTGGTGGATACACAGCTGACAGTCCTACTGAATAGACTGTTAGCTGCTTTTTTCTTGCCATAATACAAATTCTAAGTAAAGAAAAACGAGTGGCCATCATTACTTTAAGAAATGAAGGTCAGTCAGTCCGAAAAATTGGGAAAACTTTGAAAGTGTCCCCAAGTGCAGTGGCAAAAACCATCAAGCGCTACGAAGAAACTGGCACATATGAGGACCGCCCCAGGAAAGGAAGACCAAGAGTCACCTCTGCTTCTAAGGATAAGTTTATCCGAGTCACCAGCTTCAGAAATCGCAGGTTAACAGCAGCTCAGATTAGAAACCAGGTCAATGCCACACAGAGTTCTAGCAGAAGACACATCTCTGCAACAACTGTTAAGAGGAGACTTTGTGCAGCAGGCCTTCATGGTAAAATAGCTGCTAGGAAACCACTGCTAAGGACAGGCAACAAGCAGAAGAGACTTGTTTGGGCTAAAGAACACAAGGAATGGACATTAGACCAGTGGAAATCTGTGCTTTGGTCTGATGAGTCCAAATTTGAGATCTTTGGTTCCAGCCACCGTGTCTTTGTGCGACTTAGAAAAGGTGAACAGATTGACTCTACATGCCTGGTTCCCCCCGTGAAGCATGGAGGAGGAGGTGTGATGGTGTGGGGGTGCTTTGCTGGTGACACTGTTGGGGATTTATTCAAAATTGAAGGCATACTGAACCAGCATGGCTACCAAAGCATCTTGCATCATTTATTTTTCAACAGGACAATGACCCCAAACATACCTCCAGGCTGTGTAAGGGCTATTTGACCAAGAAGGAGAGTGATGGGGTGATACGCCAGATGACCTGGCCTGCACAGTCACCAGACCTGAACCCAATCGAGATGGTTTGGGGTGAGCTGGACCGCAGAGTGAAGGCCAAAGGGCCAACGAGTGCTAAGCATCTCTGGGAACTCCCTCAAGATTGTTGGAAGACCATTCCTGGTGACTACCTCTTGAAGCTCATCAAGAGAATGCCAAGAGTGTGCAAAGCAGTCATCAAAGCAAAAGGTGGCTACTTTGAAGAACCTAGAATATAAGACATATTTTCAGTTGTTTCACACTTTTTTGTTACGTATATAATTCAACATGTATTAATTCATAGTTTTGATGCCTTCAGTGTGAATTTACAATTTTCATAGTCATAAAAATACAGAAAAATCTTTAAATGAGATGTGTCCAAACTTTTTGTCTGTACTGTATAATAGAAACATATGCACCACTTCTGCATTTATCACCCACTACTGGTTTAGGCTTACAAATACTGATGTAAAATACTGACCAATTACTGCTAGTGTGACGGCAGCCTTACTGATACATACGTGTAGTGTAGCATAGCTGGGAAGGACAGGGTTAAATACCAGCTCTGAATGGTCTTGATTAGATACACCTGTAGGTTTTGGTGAAGAACCAGGGAGTAGCTTCCTGGAGTGGCTATTGGTGAGTGTCCAGCCAAAATGTAAGCTGTAGCTGAGAGAGAGAAAGAGAGACATTCAGGTTCTCTCTCTGAATGGAGACTGCCCTAAGCTGTCTGTTTGTGAGAGCTGCAGAGAACTGTGTGGAAGCTGTAGCCTGTTCAGTGTGAACTGTGCCCAAAGTTGAACACTTCTGTTTGGTGCTGGAAGCTTCTGGAGCTGAAGGGGATACCACAACTGGTGGGATCCTGCCTCTTCTGTGTATGAACTCTGCTCCGAAAGAAAGGACTGTAATCTGTTTGGGTAAGCCCGCACTGACATGTTATCATGATTAAATGCATGGGCTGTGTGCAGAGAACCACAAGTATCAGTGGTTGCTACGGACAATAGCTGTTTTGTTTGACCGAGCTGGGGGTCTGTTCTGTTAAGTTAGCACCTGGACAAGGCCAGGAATTTCTGTTTATGAGTTTGTTTTCGTGCTTTGCAACCTGTGAAAAGCAATAAAAACTGCACGTTTGGACCAAAACTGCATTGCCTGTGTGAACACTACCTAAGGCCTACTAGAGAGAGTGAAACCTTACAGTAGTTTGTGCATGTAAAGTAGCTTTGCTGTCGTGTTAGGCAATTCAGTAACACAATGTACATAGCGATCAGAGCACATACAGTGATCTGACAATAACCCAAAATAATAGAACGAGCTCTGAGACGTGGAAACTCTGTAGACCGCAATTCCTGATCCTCTCCAAACACAACTAGAGGCAGCTGTGGATTGCGCCTAACGCTCCCTATGCAACTCGGCACAGCCTGAGAAACTAACTAGCCTGAAGATAGAAAAATAAGCCTACCTTGCCTCAGAGAAATACCCCAAAGGAAAAGGCAGCCCCCCACATATAATGACTGTGAGTAAGATGAAAAGACAAACGTAGGGATGAAATAGATTCAGCAAAGTGAGGCCCGATATTCTAGACAGAACGAGGATAGGAAAGATAACTTTGCGGTCTACACAAAACCCTAAAGAAAACCACGCAAAGGGGGCAAAAAGACCCTCCGTACCGAACTAACGGCACAGAGGTACACCCTTTGCGTCCCAGAGCTTCCAGCAAAACAAATAGACAAGCTGGACAGAAAAAATAGCAACAAATAGCAAAGAAGCACTTAGCTATGCAGAGCAGCAGGCCACAGGAATGATCCAGAGAAACACAAGTCCAACACTGGAACATTGACAGGAAGCATGGATCAAAGCATCAGGTGGAGTTAAGTAGAGAAGCAGCTAACGACCTCACCAGATCACCTGAGGGAGGAAACTCAGAAGCTGCAGTACCACTTTCCTCCACAAACGGAAGCTCCCAGAGAGAATCAGCCGAAGTACCACTTGTGACCACAGGAGTGAACTCTGCCACAGAATTCACAACAGTACCCCCCCCTTGAGGAGGGGTCACCGAACCCTCACCAGAGCCCCCAGGCCGACCAGGATGAGCCACATGAAAGGCACAAACAAGATCGGGAGCATGGACATCAGAGGCAAAAACCCAGGAATTATCTTCCTGAGCATAACCCTTCCATTTAACCAGATACTGGAGTTTCCGTCTTGAAACACGAGAATCCAAAATCTTCTCCACAATATACTCCAATTCCCCCTCCACCAAAACCGGGGCAGGAGGCTCAACAGATGGGACCATAGGTGCCACGTATCTCCGCAACAATGACCTATGGAATACGTTATGTATGGAAAAAGAATCTGGAAGGGTCAGACGAAAAGACACAGGATTGAGAACCTCAGAAATCCTATACGGACCAATAAAACGAGGTTTAAACTTAGGAGAGGAAACCTTCATAGGAATATGACAAGAAGATAACCAAACCAGATCCCCAACACGAAGTCGGGGACCCACACGGCGTCTGCGATTAGCGAAAAGTTGAGCCTTCTCCTGGGACAAGGTCAAATTGTCCACTACCTGAGTCCAAATCTGCTGCAACCTGTCCATCACAGTATCCACACCAGGACAGTCCGAAGACTCAACCTGTCCTGAAGAGAAATGAGGATGGAACCCAGAATTGCAGAAAAACGGCGAAACCAAGGTAGCCGAGCTGGCCCGATTATTAAGGGCGAACTCAGCCAAAGGCAAAAAGGACACCCAGTCATCCTGATCAGCAGAAACAAAGCATCTCAGATATGTTTCCAAGGTCTGATTGGTTCGTTCGGTCTGGCCATTAGTCTGAGGATGGAAAACCGAGGAAAAAGACAAGTCAATGCCCATCCTACCACAAAAGGCTCGCCAAAACCTCGAAACAAACTGGGAACCTCTGTCAGAAACAATATTCTCTGGAATGCCATGCAAACGAACCACATGCTGGAAGAACAAAGGCACCAAATCAGAGGAGGAAGGCAATTTAGACAAGGGTACCAGATGGACCATCTTAGAAAAGCGATCACAGACCACCCAAATGACTGACATCTTTTGAGAAACGGGAAGGTCAGAAATAAAATCCATAGGGATATGTGTCCAAGGCCTCTTCGGGACCGGCAAGGGCAAAAGCAACCCACTGGCACGAGAACAGCAGGGCTTAGCCTGAGCACAAATCCCACAGGACTGCACAAAAGTACGCACATCCCGCGACAGAGAGGGCCACCAAAAGGATCTAGCCACTAACTCTCTGGTACCAAAGATTCCAGGATGACCAGCCAACACCGAACAATGAAGTTCAGAGATAACTCTATTCGTCCACCTATCAGGGACAAACAGTTTCTCCGCTGGGCAACGATCAGGTTTATTAGCCTGAAATTTTTGCAGCACCCGCCGCAAATCAGGAGAGATGGCAGACACAATTACTCCTTCCTTGAGGATACCCGCCGGCTCAGATAATCCCGGAGAGTCGGGCACAAAACTCCTAGACAGAGCATCCGCCTTCACATTTTTAGAGCCCGGAAGGTACGAAATCACAAAGTCAAAATGGGCAAAAAACAACGACCAACGAGCTTGTCTAGGATTCAAGCGCTTGGCAGACTCGAGATAAGTCAAGTTCTTATGATCAGTCAATACCACCACGCGATGCTTAGCTCCTTCAAGCCAATGACGCCACTCCTCGAATGCCCACTTCATGGCCAGCAACTCTCGGTTGCCCACATCATAATTTCGCTCAGCAGGCGAAAACTTCCTGGAAAAGAAAGCGCATGGTTTCATCACTGAGCAACCAGAACCTCTCTGTGACAAAACAGCCCCTGCTCCAATCTCAGAAGCATCAACCTCGACCTGGAACGGAAGAGAAACATCTGGTTGACACAACACAGGGGCAGAAGAAAAACGACGCTTCAACTCTTGAAAAGCTTCCACAGCAGCAGAAGACCAATTGACCAAATCAGCACCCTTCTTGGTCAAATCGGTCAAACAAACAAATACCCATACAAATCAGATAACAATGGCAAGGGGTACTGAAATTTAACAGTGATCTTATTAAGAAGGCGGTAATCTATACACGGTCTCAGCGAACCATCCTTCTTGGCTACAAAAAAGAACCCTGCTCCTAATGGAGACGATGACGGGCGAATATGCCCCTTCTCCAGGGATTCCTACACATAACTGCGCATAGCGGTGTGCTCAGGCACGGATAAATGAAACAGTCGACCTTTTGGGAATTTACTACCAGGAATCAAATTGATAGCACAATCACAATCCCTATGCGGAGGCAGGGCATCGGACTTGGGCTCATCAAATACATCCCGGTAATCAGACAAGAACTCTGGAACCTCAGAAGGGGTGGATGACGAAATTGACAGAAATGGAACATCACCATGTACCCCCTGACAACCCCAGCTGGACACCAACATGGAATTCCAATCCAATACTGGATTATGGGCTTGTAGCCATGGCAACCCCAACACGACCACATCATGCAGATTATGCAACACCAGAAAGCGAATAACCTCCTGATGTGCAGGAGCCATGCACATGGTCAGCTGGGTCCAGTATTGAGGCTTATTCTTGGCCAAAGGTGTAGCATCAATTCCTCTCAATGGAATAGGACACTGCAAGGGCTCCAATAAAAACCCACAACGTTTAGCATAATCCAAGTCCATCAAATTCAGGGCAGTGCCTGAATCCACAAACGCCATGACAGAATACGACGACAAGGAGCATATCAAGGTAACGGACAGAAGAAATTTTGACTGTACAGTACCAATGGCGGCCGACCTAGCGAACCGCTTAGTGCGCTTAGGACAATCAGAGCTAGCATGAGTGGAATCACCACAGTAGAAACACAGCCCATTCAGACGTCTGTGTTCTTGCCGTTCAACTCTGGTCATAGTCCTATCGCACTGCATAGGCTCAGGTTTAATCTCAGGTAATACGCCAAACGGTACACAGATTTACGCTCACGCAAGCGTCGACCGATCTGAATGGCCAAAGACATAGACTCACTCAAACCAGCGGGCATAGGAAATCCCACCATGACATCCTTAATGGCTTCAGAGAGACCCTTTCTGAAAATGGCTGCCAGCGCAGATTCATTCCATTGAGTGAGCACGGACCATTTTCTAAATTTCTGGCAATATAGCTCTATCTCATCCTGAGCCTGACAAAGAGCCAGCAAATTTTTTTCTGCCTGATCTACTGAATTAGGCTCATCGTACAGCAATCCAAGCCCCAGGAAAAACGCATCGATATCACTCAATGCAGGATCTCCTGACGCAAGAGAAAATGCCCAGTCCTGAGGGTCGCCACGCAAAAAATAAATGACGATCCTAACCTGTTGCGCTGGGTCACCAGAGGAGCGAGGTTTCAAAGCCAGAAACAGTTTACAATTATTCTTGAAACTCAGAAATTTAGTTCTATCTCCAAAAAACAAATCTGGAATAGGAATTCTCGGTTCTAACAAAGAATTCTGAACCACAAAATTTTGAATATCTTGAACTCTTGCCGTGAGCTGATCTACACATGAAGACAGACCTTTAACCCCTTTCTGACATCGGACGTACTATCCCGTCCATGTGGGGTGGGCCCCTATGACCATGGACGGGATAGTACGTCCAGCGCGATCGGCGGCGCTCACGGGGGGAGCGCCGCCGATCGCGGCCGGGTGTCAGCTGTTTATCGCAGCTGACATCCGGCACTATGTGCCAGGAGCGGTCGCGGACCGCCCCCGGCACATTAACCCCTGGCACACCGCGATCAAAGATGATCGCGATGTGCCGGCGGTGCAGGGAAGCATCGCGCAGGGAGGGGGCTCCCTGCGGGCTTACCTGAGCCCCCCGCAGCAACGCGATGTGATCGCGTTGCTGCGAGGGTCTTACCTCCCTCCCTCCCTGCTCGAGCCCCGGATCAAAGATGGCCGCGGATCCGGGTCCTGCAGGGAGGGAGGTGGCTTCACAGAGCCTGCTCAGAGCAGGCACTGTGAAGGCTGCAGCGCTGCATGTCAGATCAGTGATCTGACAGAGTGCTGTGCAAACTGTCAGATCACTGATCTGTGATGTCCCCCCCTGGGACAAAGTAAAAAAGTAAAAAAAAAAATGTTCAAACGTGTAAAAAAAAATAAAAAAAAATATTCCAAAATAATGAAAAAAAAAATATATATATTATTCCCATAAATACATTTCTTTATCTAAATAAAAAAAACTAAACAATAAAAGTACACATATTTAGTATCGCCGCGTCCGTAACGGCCCGACCTATAAAACTGGCCCACTAGTTAACCCCTTCAGTAAACACCGTAAGAAAAAAAAAAAAAAAACGAGGCAAAAAACAACGCTTTATTATCATACCGCCGAACAAAAAGTGGAATAACACGCGATCAAAAAGACAGATATAAATAACCATGGTACTGCTGAAAACGTCATCTTGTCCCGCAAAAAACGAGCCCCCATACAGCATCATCAGCAAAAAAATAAAAAAGTTATAGTCCTGAGAATAAAGCGATGCCAAAATAATTATTTTTTCTATAAAATAGTTTTTATCGTATAAAAGCGCCAAAACATAAAAAAATGATATAAATGAGGTGTCGCTGTAATCGTACTGACCCGAAGAATAAAACTGCTTTATCAATTTTACCAAACGCGGAACGGTATAAACGCCTCCCCCAAAAGAAATTCATGAATAGCTGGTTTTTGGTCATTCTGCCTCACAAAAATCGGAATAAAAAGCGATCAAAAAATGTCACGTGCCCGAAAATGTTACCAATAAAAACGTCAACTCATCCCGCAAAAAACAAGACCTCACATGACTCTGTGGACCAAAATATAGAAAAATTATAGCTCTCAAAATGTGGTAACGCAAAAAATATTTTTTGCAATAAAAAGCGTCTTTCAGTGTGTGACGGCTGCCAATCATAAAAATCCGCTAAAAAACCCGCTATAAAAGTAAATCAAACCCCCCTTCATCACCCCCTTAGTTAGGGAAAAATTAAAAAAATGTATTTATTTCCATTTTCCCATTAGGGCTAGGGCTAGGGTTAGGGCTAGGGTTAGGGCTAGGGTTAGGGCTAGGGTTAGGGTTAGGGCTAGGGTTAGGGTTAGGGCTAGGGTTAGGGCTAGGGTTAGGGCTAGGGTTAGGATTAGGGTTAGGGTTAGGGCTAGGGTTAGGGCTAGTGTTATGTTTGCTAATGACAGGTGTTATGAAGGCAATCCAGAAACACAGTGTGCTTAGCGATCAGAGCGCACACAGTGATCTGACAAATACCCAAAAATACAAGAACGAGCTCTGAGACGTGGAAACTCTGTAGACTGCACACCTGATCCTATCCTAAACACAACTAAAAGCGGCTGTGGATTGCGCCTAACAACTACCTAGGCAACTCGGCACAGCCTAAGAAACTAGCTAGCCTGAAGATAGAAAAATAGGCCTGACTTGCCCCAGAGAAATTCCCCAAAGGAAAAGGCAGCCCCCCACATATAATGACTGTGAGTAAGATGAAAAGACAAAACGTAGGGATGAAATAGATTC
The DNA here is from genome assembly GCF_032444005.1 of Ranitomeya imitator. Lineage (NCBI taxonomy): Eukaryota > Metazoa > Chordata > Amphibia > Anura > Dendrobatidae > Ranitomeya > Ranitomeya imitator. The sequence goes on from NC_091288.1 coordinate 59,612,388, forward strand.
AGCAAAGTGGGGCCCGATATTCTAGGACAGAGCGAGGACAGTAAAGCGAACTTTGCAGTCTACAAAAAACCCTAAAGCAAAACCACGCAAAGGGGGCAAAAAAACCCCACCGTGCCGAACTAACGGCACGGCGGTACACCCTTTGCGTCTCAGAGCTTCCAGCAAAACAAAAGACAAGCTGGACAGAAAAAAAGCAACAAAAAGCAAAAAGCACTTAGCTATACAGAGCAGCAGGTCACAGGAACAATCAGGAGAAGCTCAGATCCAACACTGAAACATTGACAAGGAGCAAGGATAGCAGCATCAGGCGGAGTTAAGTAATGAAGCAGTTAACGAGCTCACCAGAACACCTGAGGGAGGAAGCTCAGAAGCTGCAGTACCACTTGTGACCACAGGAGTGAATTCAGCCACAGAATTCACAACAGTACCCCCCCCCTTGAGGAGGGGTCACCGAACCCTCACCAGAGCCCCCAGGCCGACCAGGATGAGCCGCATGAAAGGCACGAACAAGATCGGAAGCATGAACATCAGAGGCAAAAACCCAGGAATTATCTTCCTGAGCATAACCCTTCCATTTAACCAGATACTGGAGTTTCCGTCTAGAAACACGAGAATCCAAAATCTTCTCCACAATATACTCCAATTCCCCCTCCACCAAAACCGGGGCAGGAGGCTCAACAGATGGAACCATAGGTGCCACGTATCTCCGCAACAACGACCTATGGAATACATTATGTATGGAAAAGGAGTCTGGGAGGGTCAAACGAAAAGACACAGGATTGAGAACCTCAGAAATCCTATACGGACCAATAAAACGAGGTTTAAATTTAGGAGAGGAAACCTTCATAGGAATATGACGAGAAGATAACCAAACCAGATCCCCAACACGAAGTCGGGGACCCACACGGCGTCTGCGATTAGCGAAAAGTTGAGCTTTCTCCTGGGACAAGATCAAATTGTCCACTACCTGAGTCCAGATCTGCTGCAACCTATCCACCACAGAATCCACACCAGGACAGTCCGAAGACTCAACCTGTCCTGAAGAGAAACGAGGATGGAACCCAGAATTGCAAAAAAATGGAGAAACCAAGGTAGCCGAGCTGGCCCGATTATTAAGGGCGAACTCAGCCAACGGCAAAAAGGACACCCAATCATCCTGGTCTGCAGAAACAAAACATCTCAGATATGTTTCCAAGGTCTGATTGGTTCGTTCGGTCTGGCCATTAGTCTGAGGATGGAAAGCCGAGGAAAAGGATAGGTCAATGCCCATCCTACCACAAAAGGTCTCGCCAAAACCTTGAAACAAACTGGGAACCTCTGTCAGAAACAATATTCTCAGGAATGCCATGCAACCGAACCACATGCTGAAAGAACAAAGGTACCAAATCAGAGGAGGAAGGCAATTTAGCCAAGGGCACCAGATGGACCATTTTAGAAAAGCGATCACAGACCACCCAAATGACTGACATCTTTTGAGAAACGGGAAGGTCAGAAATGAAATCCATCGAAATATGTGTCCAAGGCCTCTTTGGGACCGGCAAGGGCAAAAGCAACCCACTGGCACGAGAACAGCAGGGCTTAGCCCTAGCACAAATCCCACAGGACTGCACAAAAGTACGTACATCCCGTGACAGAGATGGCCACCAGAAGGATCTAGCCACTAACTCTCTGGTACCAAATATTCCAGGATGACCAGCCAACACCGAACAATGAAGTTCAGAGATAAGTTTATTAGTCCACCTATCAGGGACGAACAGTTTCTCTGCTGGACAACGATCAGGTTTATTCGCCTGAAATTTTTGCAGCACCCGCCGCAAATCAGGGGAGATGGCAGACACAATGACTCCTTCCTTGAGGATACCCGCTGGCTCAGATAAACCCGGAGAGTCGGGCACAAAACTCCTAGACAGAGTATCCGCCTTCACATTTTTAGAGCCCGGAAGGTACGAAATCACAAAGTCGAAGCGGGCAAAAAATAACGACCAACGGGCCTGTCTAGGATTCAAGCGCTTGGCAGACTCGAGATAAGTCAAGTTCTTATGATCAGTCAATACCACCACGCGATGCTTAGCTCCTTCAAGCCAATGACGCCACTCCTCGAATGCCCACTTCATGGCCAGCAACTCTCGGTTGCCCACATCATAATTACGCTCAGCGGGCGAAAACTTCCTGGAAAAGAAAGCACATGGTTTCATCACTGAGCAATCAGAACCTCTCTGTGACAAAACCGCCCCTGCTCCAATCTCAGAAGCATCAACCTCGACCTGGAACGGAAGAGAAACATCTGGCTGACACAACACAGGGGCCGAACAAAAACGACGCTTCAACTCCTGAAAAGCTTCCACAGCAGCAGAAGACCAATTAACCAAATCAGCACCCTTCTTGGTCAAATCGGTCAATGGTTTGGCAATGCTAGAAAAATTACAGATGAAGCGACGATAAAAATTAGCAAAGCCCAGGAACTTTTGCAGACTTTTCAGAGATGTCGGCTGAATCCAATCCTGGATGGCTTGGACCTTAACTGGATCCATCTCGATAGTAGAAGGGGTAAAAATGAACCCCAAAAATGAAACTTTCTGCACACCGAAGAGACACTTTGATCCCTTCACAAACAAAGAGTTAGCACGCAGGACCTGAAAAACCATTCTGACCTGCTTCACATGAGACTCCCAATCATCTGAGAAGATCAAAATGTCATCCAAGTAAACAATCAGGAATTTATCCAGATATTCACGGAAGATGTCATGCATAAAAGACTGAAACACAGATGGAGCATTGGCAAGTCCGAACGGCATCACTAGATACTCAAAATGACCCTCGGGCGTATTGAATGCAGTTTTCCATTCATCTCCTTGCCTGATTCTCACCAGATTATACGCACCACGAAGATCTATCTTAGTGAACCAACTAGCCCCCTTAATCCGAGCAAACAAGTCAGATAACAATGGCAAGGGATACTGAAATTTAACAGTGATCTTATTAAGAAGGCGGTAATCAATACACGGTCTCAGCGAACCATCCTTCTTGGCTACAAAGAAGAACCCTGCTCCCAGTGGTGATGACGATGGGCGAATATGTCCCTTCTCCAGGGATTCCTTCACATAACTGCGCATAGCGGCGTGTTCGGGCACGGATAAATTAAATAATCGACCTTTAGGGAATTTACTACCAGGAATCAAATTGATAGCACAATCACAATCCCTATGCGGAGGTAGAGCATCGGACTTGGGCTCTTCAAATACATCCTGATAATCAGACAAGAACTCTGGGACCTCAGAAGGGGTGGATGACGAAATCGACAAAAATGGAACATCACCATGTACCCCCTGACAACCCCAGCTGGATACCGACATGGAATTCCAATCCAATACTGGATTATGGGTTTGTAGCCATGGCAACCCCAACACGACCACATCATGCAGATTATGCAACACCAGAAAGCGAATAACTTCCTGATGTGCAGGAGCCATGCACATGGTCAGCTGGGCCCAGTATTGAGGTTTATTCTTGGCCAAAGGTGTAGCATCAATTCCTCTCAATGGAATAGGACACCGCAAAGGCTCCAAGAAAAACCCACAACGTTTAGCATAATCCAAATCCATCAGATTCAGGGCAGCGCCCGAATCCACAAACGCCATGACAGAAAACGACGACAAAGAGCATATCAAGGTAATGGACAGAAGGAATTTGGACTGTACAGTACCAATGACGGCAGACCTAGCGGACCGCTTAGTGCGTTTAGGACAATCAGAAATAGCATGAGTGGAATCACCACAGTAGAAACACAGACCATTCAGACGTCTGTATTCCTGCCGTTCAACTCTAGTCATAGTCCTATCGCACTGCATAGGCTCAGGTATATCCTCAGGCAGTACCGCCAAATGGTGCACAGATTTACGCTCGCGCAAGCGTCGACCGATCTGAATGGCCAAAGACAAAGACTCATTCAAACCAGCAGGCATAGGAAATCCCATCATGACATCCTTAAGAGCCTCAGAGAGACCCTTTCTGAACAAAGCTGCCAGCGCAGATTCATTCCACTGAGTGAGTACTGACCATTTCCTAAATTTCTGACAATATACTTCTATATCATCCTGACCCTGGCACAAAGCCAGCAAATTTTTCTCAGCCTGATCCACTGAATTAGGCTCATCGTACAGCAATCCGAGCGCCAGGAAAAACGCATCGACACTACTCAATGCAGGGTCTCCTGGCGCAAGAGAAAATGCCCAGTCTTGAGGGTCGCCGCGCAAAAAAGAAATAATAATCAAAACCTGTTGAATAGGATTACCAGAAGAATGAGGTTTCAAGGCCAGAAATAGCTTACAATTATTTTTGAAACTTAGAAACTTAGTTCTATCTCCAAAAAACAAATCAGGAATAGGAATTCTTGGTTCTAACATAGATTTCTGATCAATAGTATCTTGAATTTTTTGTACATTTATAACGAGATTATCCATTGAATTGCACAGACCCTGAATATCCATGTCCACACCTGTGTCCAGAATCACCCAAATGTCTAGGGGAAAAAAAAAAATTGAACACAGAGCAGAAAAAAAAAAAAAAAAAATGATGTCAGAACTTTTTCTTTCCCTCTATTGAGAATCATTAGTTGGGCTCCTTGTACTGTTATGTTTGCTAATGACAGGTGTTATGAAGGCAATCCAGAAACACAGTGTGCTTAGCGATCAGAGCGCACACAGTGATCTGACAAATACCCAAAAATACAAGAACGAGCTCTGAGACGTGGAAACTCTGTAGACTGCACACCTGATCCTATCCTAAACACAACTAAAAGCGGCTGTGGATTGCGCCTAACAACTACCTAGGCAACTCGGCACAGCCTAAGAAACTAGCTAGCCTGAAGATAGAAAAATAGGCCTGACTTGCCCCAGAGAAATTCCCCAAAGGAAAAGGCAGCCCCCCACATATAATGACTGTGAGTAAGATGAAAAGACAAAACGTAGGGATGAAATAGATTCAGCAAAGTGGGGCCCGATATTCTAGGACAGAGCGAGGACAGTAAAGCGAACTTTGCAGTCTACAAAAAACCCTAAAGCAAAACCACGCAAAGGGGGCAAAAAAACCCCACCGTGCCGAACTAACGGCACGGCGGTACACCCTTTGCGTCTCAGAGCTTCCAGCAAAACAAAAGACAAGCTGGACAGAAAAAAAGCAACAAAAAGCAAAAAGCACTTCGCTATACAGAGCAGCAGGTCACAGGAACAATCAGGAGAAGCTCAGATCCAACACTGAAACATTGACAAGGAGCAAGGATAGCAGCATCAGGCGGAGTTAAGTAATGAAGCAGTTAACGAGCTCACCAGAACACCTGAGGGAGGAAGCTCAGAAGCTGCAGTACCACTTGTGACCACAGGAGTGAATTCAGCCACAGAATTCACAACAGGCTAGGGTTAGGATTAGGGTTAGGGCTAGGGTTAGGGCTAGGGTTAGGGTTAGGGTTAGGGCTAGGGCTACAGTTTGGGTTGGGGCTAAAGTTACAGTTAGGGTTTAGATTACATTTACAGTTGGGAATAGGTTTGGGATTAGGGTAAGGGGTGTGTCTGGGTTAGAGGTGTGGTTAGGGTTACTGTTGGGATTAGGGTTAGGGGTGTGTTTGGATTAGGGTTTCAGTTATAATTGGGGGGTTTCCACTGTTTAGGCACATCAGGGGCTCTCCAAATGCGATATGGCGTCCGATCTCAATTCCAGCCAATTCTGCGTTGAAAAAGTAAAACAGTGCTTCTTCCCTTCCGAGCTCTCCCGTGTGCCCAAACAGGGGTTTACCCCAACATATGGGGTATCAGCGTACTCAGGACAAATAGGACAACAACTTTTGTGGTCCAATTTCTCCTGTTACCCTTGGGAAAATACAAAACTCGGGGCTAAAACATATTTTTTGTGGGAAAAAAAAGGATTTTTTATTTTCACGGCTCTGCGTTATAAACTGTAGTGAAACACTTGGGGGTTCAAAGTTCTCACAACACATCTAGATTAGTTCCCTGGGGGTCTAGTTTCCAATATGGGGTCACTTGTGGGGGGTTTCTACTGTTTAGGTACATTAGGGGTTCTGCAAACGCAATGTGACGTCTGCAGACCATTCCATCTAAGTCTGCATTCCAAATGGCGCTCCTTTCCTTCCGAGCTCTGCCATGCGCTCAAACGGTGGTTTCCCCCAACATACGGGGTATCAGCGTACTCAGGACAAATTGGACAACAACTTTTGGGGTCGAATTTCTCCTCTTACCCTCGGGAAAATACAAAACTGGGGGCTAAAAAATAATTTTGGGGGGAAAGATTTTTTTTTTTAATTTTCACGGCTCTGCGTTACAAACTGTAGTGAAACACTTGGGGGTTCAAAGCTATCACAACACATCTAGATGAGTTCCTTAGGGGGTCTAGTTTCCAAAATGGTGTCACTTGTGGGAGGTTTCTACTGTTTAGGTACATTAGGGGCTCTGCAAATGCAATGTGACACCTGCAGACCATTCCATCTAAGTCCTCATTCCAAATGGAGCTCCTTCCCTTCCGAGCCCTCCCATGCGCCCAAACAGTGGTTCCCCCCCACATATGGGGTATCAGCGCACTCAGGACAAATTGGACAACAAATTGTGGGGTCGAATTTCTCCTGTTACCCTCGGGAAAATACAAAACTGGGGGCTAAAAAATAATTTTTGTGGGAAAAAATTTTTGTTTTATTTTTACGGCTCTCCATTATAAACTTCTGTGAAGCCCTTGGTGGGTCAAAGCGCTCAGCACACATCTAGATAAGTTCCTAAGGGGGTCTACTTTCCAAAATGGTGTCACTTGTGGGGGGTTTCTACTGTTTAGGTACATTAGGGGCTCTGCAAACGCAATGTGACACCTGCAGACCATTCCATCTAAGTCTGCATTCAAATGGCACTCCTTCCCTTCTAAGCCCTCCCATGTGCCCAAACAGTGGTTCCCCCCCACATATGGTGTATCATCGCACTCAGGACAAATTGGGCAACAAATTTTGGGGTCCAATTTCTCCTGTTACCCTCAGGAAAATACAAAACTGGGGGCTAAAAAAATAATTTTTGTGGGAAAAAAATTTTGTTTTATTTTTACGGCTCTGCATTATTAACTTCTGTGAAGCACTTGGTGGGTCAAAGTGCTCACCACACCTCTAGATAAGTTCCTTAGGGGGTCTACTTTCCAAAATGGTGTCATTTGTGGGGGGTTTCAATGTTTAGGCACATCAGTGGCTCTTCAAACGCAACATGGCGTTCTATCTCAATTCCTGTCAATTTTGCTTTGAAAAGTCAAACGGCGCTCCTTCCCTTCCGAGCTCTCCCATCCGCCCAAACAGTGGTTTACCCCCACATATGGGGTATCAGCGTACTCAGGACAAATTGTACAACAACTTTTGGGGTCCAATTTCTTCTCTTACCCTTGACAAAATAAAAAATTGGGGGCGAAAAGATAATTTTTGTGAAAAAATATGATTTTTTATTTTTACGGTTCTACATTATAAACTTCTGTGAAGCACTTGGTGGGTCAAAGTGCTCACCACACCTCTAGATAAGTTCCTTAGGGGGTCTACTTTCCAAAATGGTGTCACTTGTGGGGGGTTTCAATGTTTAGGCACATCAGTGGCTCTTCAAACGCAACATGGCGTCCCATCTCAATTCCAGTCAATTTTGCATTGAAAAGTCAAATGGCACTCCTTCGCTTCCGAGCTCTGCCATGCGCCCAAACAGTGGTTTACCCCCACATGTGGGGTATTGGCATACTCAGGACAAATTGTACAACAATGTTTGGGGTCCATTTTCTCCTGTTACCCTTGGTAAAATAAAACAAATTGGAGCTGAATTAAATTTTTTGTGAAAAAAAGTTAAATGTTCATTTTTATTTAAACATTCAAAAAATTCCTGTGAAGCACCAGAAGGGATAATAAACTTCTTGAATATGGTTTTGAGCACCTTGAGGGGTGTAGTTTTTAGAATGGTGTCACACTTGGGTATTTTCTATCATATAGACCCCTCAAAATGACTTCAAATGAGATGTGGTCCCTAAAATAAAATGGTGTTGTAGAAATGAGAAATTGCTGGTCAACTTTTAACCCTTATAACTCCCTAACAAAAAAAAATTTTGGTTCCAAAATTGTGTTGATGTAAAGTAGACATGTGGGAAATGTTACTTATTAAGTATTTTGTGTGACATATCTCTGTGATTTAATTGCATAAAAATTCAAAGTTGGAAAATTGCGAAATTTTCATAATTTTTGCCAAATTTCCGTTTTTTTCACAAATAAACGCAGGTACTATCAAAGAATTTTTACCATTGTCATGAAGTACAATATGTCACGAGAAAACAATGTCAGAATCACCAGGATCCATTGAAGCGTTCCAGAGTTATAACCTCATAAAGGGACAGTGGTCAGAATTGTAAAAATTGGCCCGGTCATTAACGTGCAAACCACCCTTGGGGGTAAAGGGGTTAATGTCCATTGTAACACCTGTGTCCTGAACCACCCAAATGTCTAGGGGAAAAAAAAGACAAATCACAGTGCAAAGGAAAAAAAATGGTCTCAGAACTTCTCTTTTCCCTCTATTGAGAATCATTAGTACTTTTGGCTTCCTGTACTGTTGTGTTAGGCAATTCAGTAACACAATGTACATAGCGATCAGAGCACATACAGTGATCTGACAATAACCCAAAATAATAGAACGAGCTCTGAGACGTGGAAACTCTGTAGACCGCAATTCCTGATCCTCTCCAAACACAACTAGAGGCAGCTGTGGATTGCGCCTAACGCTCCCTATGCAACTCGGCACAGCCTGAGAAACTAACTAGCCTGAAGATAGAAAAATAAGCCTACCTTGCCTCAGAGAAATCCCCCAAAGGAAAAGGCAGCCCCCCACATATAATGACTGTGAGTAAGATGAAAAGACAAACGTAGGGATGAAATAGATTCAGCAAAGTGAGGCCCGATATTCTAGACAGAACGAGGATAGGAAAGATAACTTTGTGGTCTACACAAAACCCTAAAGAAAACCACGCAAAGGGGGCAAAAAGACCCTCCGTACCGAACTAACGGCACGGAGGTACACCCTTTGCGTCCCAGAGCTTCCAGCAAAACAAATAGACAAGCTGGACAGAAAAAATAGCAACAAATAGCAAAGAAGCACTTAGCTATGCAGAGCAGCAGGCCACAGGAATGATCCAGAGAAACACAAGTCCAACACTGGAACATTGACAGGAAGCATGGATCAAAGCATCAGGTGGAGTTAAGTAGAGAAGCAGCTAACGACCTCACCAGATCACCTGAGGGAGGAAACTCAGAAGCTGCAGTACCACTTTCCTCCACAAACGGAAGCTCCCAGAGAGAATCAGCCGAAGTACCACTTGTGACCACAGGAGTGAACTCTGCCACAGAATTCACAACACTTTGCTACCTTTAAGGCTGGGTTCACATCTATATATATAATTGTCTAAGGGTCACTTCCGTCTGTCTTTCTGTCTGTCTGTCACGGATATTCATTGGTCGCGGCCTCTGTTTGTCAAGGAAATCCAAGTCGCTGATTGGTCGCGGCAAAACAGCCACGACCAATCAGTGACGGGCACAGTCCGGAAGAAAATGGCCGCTCCTTACTCCCCGCAGTCAGTGCCCGGCGCCCGCATACTCCCCTCCGGTCACCGCTCACACAGGGTTAATGCCGGCGGTAGCGGACCGCGTTATGCCGCGGGTAACTCACTCCGTTACCACCGCTATTAACCCTGTGTGACCAAGTTTTTACTATTGATGCTGCCTATGCAGCGTCAATAGTAAAAGGATCTAATGTTAAAAATAATTAAAAAAATAAAAAATCATCATATACTCACCTTCGCCACCTTTCCCGCTCCTCGCCATGCTCCGGTAACCGCTCCATGCAAGCGGCAGGTCCCGGTGGCAAGGATGGTATGCGACAAGGACCTGCCATGAGGTCACGGTCATGTGACCGCGACCTCATCACAGGTCCTGCGTGCCTGCGGGAGCAGGACCTGCCATGACGTCACGGTCACGTGACAGCGACGTCATCACGGGTCCTGTGCTACCAACCCTGGGACCGGAAGCTGCCGAGTGCACCGCACACAGGCGACATGACTACAAGGGCTCCTTCGGAAGGTGAGTATATGTTTATTTTTTATTTTTTAACCTGTGACATACGTGGCTGGGCAATATACTACATAGCTGGGCAATATACTACATGACTGGCCAATAAACTACGTGGCTGGGCAATATACTACGTGGTTCTGTGCTGTATACTACGTCGCTGTGCAATATACTACGTGGCTCTGCTGTATACTACGTCACTGGGCAATATACTACGTGACTGGGCAATATACTACGTGACTGGGCAATATATACTATGTAACTGGGCAATATACTATGTGGCTGGGCAATATAATACGTGGCTGGGCAATATACTACGTGACTGGGCAATATACTACGTGGCTGGGTAATATACTACGTGGCTGGGCAAAATACTACGTGGCTGGGCAAAATACTACGTGGCTGGGCAAAATACTACATGACTGGGCAATATACTACGTGGCTGGGCAATATACTACGTGACTGGGCAATATACTACGTGACTGGGCAATATACTATGTGGCTGTGCTATATACTATGTGACTGGGCAATATACTACGTGGCTGGGCAATATAGTGCAATATACTGTGCAATATACTACGTGGACATGCATATTCTAGAATACCCGATGCGTTAGAATCGGGCCACCATCTAGTATTGTATATTCAATGTGGATTTTACATGCCAATTTGTAAACTGATATCTGCAGCATTTTTACCTAAAGTTTAATTTAATTTTTTTGTTACAAAAATGCACCAAACACACAACAAAATATTGTCAAGCCAGTGGCTTATTTGGGGATTTAGGGTCTGCATTGAAATGAGTGGGTAAAATATGCGCCAAAAAAGGAGGTATTCCTCAGAAATTGACTTTGTTTGGATTAAAAAAAAAGACTAAAAATGGCCAATATCCAAAAGGTTTCCACACTAGAAAAATGGAGTATGTGAATGAGATTAAAGGGTTATTCACCGCTTGGCCAGTCGCTTCTCAATCAACATGTGTGCCCCCATAAAGCTTCTACTCCCCTTTGGTCACAGCGCCATTCCGGTGGTGTCGACACTCGCTCTCCCGGGGCTCGTGTCACTTTGGGCACAGGGCTCGCATAACATAACAATTCAGCACTGGCTTCACTCTCCACACCTTTGGATGTATCAGAGATCAAGAAGAAGTGAGCGGCCAGCCACAGTAATGACTTCCTTTTGATGTCTAATTTGTTCAAAGACGTTGTTTTAGTGGGGGCAAATATGCTGATTGAGAAGGGATTGTCCGAATAGTGGACAAACCTTTTACATTAAATCTCATCCCATTTGCTGGTACTGTAAAATTCTTCAGATCTTGTGTGCTAAAAATCAACACCAAATGCACAACGTGAACCCAACCTTAAAGGGGTTGCACACTACTAGGACACCCCCCTTCTTGATCTAAATGTTTGTCCCCAATAAAATAAAAAACTTACATTCGCCTCCTGTGACGGTGTGGTTCCACCGGCGTCAGCACTTGCGGTTCCAAGGTTCTTATTTAAGTAGTGAAAAAAATTCCAAAGTTTGTTAAAAAAAAAAAAAAAATTGCATAATTTTCCGACACCCATAGTGTCTCCATTTTTCATGATCTGGAGCCGGGTGAGGGTTTACTTTTGTGTGCCGAGCTGACAATTTTAATGATACAATTTTGGTGTGTATGCAATCTTTTGATTGCCCCTTATTGCATTTTAATGCAATTTTGCGGCAACCAAAAAAACATAATTCTGGGGCTTTTACTTTTTTTTTCTCTACTCCGTTTACCGATCAGATTAATTATTTTTATAGCTTGATAGATTGGGCGATTGTGAATGCGGTGATACCAAATGTGTATGTTTTGATTTTTTTTATTGTTTTATTTTGAATGGGGCAAAAGGGGGTGAATTATGCTTTTATATATATATTTTTTAAAACTTTTTTGCATGCTTCAATAGTCTCCATGGGAGTCTAGAAACTGCAGTTTTCGGCTCGACTCTGCTACACACAGGCGATGATCAAGATCGCCTGTGTGTAACAGAAATGCTAACTTGCTATAAGCGCCGACCACCGGGTGCCACTTATAGCAATCTGGCTATGACAACCATAGAGATCATGCCAACCCATCGTGACCTGCGATCACTTGACGGGGTCACCAAATGGGCGAGATTTCCAGCGTGCTTCTGGTAAGCGCGAGTTAAATTATGCTGTCAGAGATTGACAGCGGCATTGATCAGGTTAACAGCCTCGTGTGGATGGAAGGTGAACCTCCGTCCCAGTCTCAAATCACTGACAGACTGAAACAAGTTTTGCTCAAAAATATCCCTGTATTTTGCACCATCCATCTTGACTCTGGCTATTTTCCCTGTCCCTGCTGCCGAAAAACATTCCCACAGCATGATACTGCCACCACCATGTTTCACTGTGGTGACAGTGTTCTTGGAGTGATGCGCTGTGTTGAATTGTCACCAGACAAAATGTTTACCTTGGTGGCCAAAAAGTTCCATTTTGGTCTCATCTGACCGCAGCACCTTCCTCCATACATTTGGGGAGTCTCCCATATGTCTTTTGCAAACTGAAAACGAGACTTACAATTTTTGAGTGTAAGTCAAGGCTTTTCTCTGCCCACTCTTCCATAAAGGTCACCTCTATGGAGTGTACAGCTTATTGCGGTTGTGTGGACAGATACTCCAGTCTCTGCTTGGGAACTCTGCAGCTCCTTCAGGATTACCCTTGGTCTCTGTGCTGCCTCTCTGATTAATGCCCTCCTTCCCCAGGCTCAGAGTCTTGGTAGGCGGCCCTCTCTTGGCAGGTTTGTTGTGGCACCGTGTTCTTTCCATTCGATGATAATGGATTTGATGGTGATCCGGGGATCAGAAATTGCAATATTTTTATTTATTTTTATTTTTTAATAACCCAACCCTGACTTGTACTTCTTAACCACGTTGTCCCTGACTTGTTTGGAGATCTTCTTGGTCTTCATGGTGGTGTTTGGATAGTGGTGCCTCTTGCTTAGTGGTGTTGCAGCCTCTGTGGCCTTACAGAAAAGCTAAAGTGTATATACTGACAGCCCATGTGACACTTACAGTAGATTGCACACAAGTGGTCGTCCTTTCACTAAGCATGTGACTTATGAAGGTAATTGCTTGTTATATTTTAGCGGCTTCATAGCAAAAGATGTGAATACATACCAATTTTTAGCTATTTGATCCCATAAATTACATTTATGTCTATATTTTTCTTACTTCACCAACTTAGACTATTTAGTGCTGATACATCATACACAAATCAAATTACAAAAAATATTTAAACAGGTTGTAATGTAACAAATAGGTAAAAAGCCAAAAGGGTGAATACTTTTGCAAGGCGCTGTATATTAGATTGCATAACTCAACTACTACAATTAATTTGAATGTTAAGCATAATGAAAAGTGCTTTATGATGAGCTATTTGAGAATTTATACTGTGCTTGTACTGAGGCCTTGGGTGGCTGCAGTGCTTTATATCCTGATATTTCAAGTTACACACCCAAGAGTAGTGGTCACAGTTCCCTGACCCCCAGCAGTGATAACTATAATGGTGGGCTTGCACAGAATTCTCAAAGGCCACCTGCAGAATTTCAAGAACTATGAGCACTTAAAAGTGATAAGATAATCTAGTGTCAGTTGTCCTTATTTGTCCTCTGCAGAGTCACCGTGTTATTTTTCATGTACTGAGTAATGATGTGTTGTACTGACTCGAGCTGACATGTATTATAAATTTCATTGATCTCAAAAGAAGCGTAATAATGACACAATACTATGTTATTTCATATGCAGTGTGAACTGAAAGTATTCAGACCCCTTTAAAATTCTCACTTTGTTTCATTGCAGCCATTTGGTAAATTCAAAAAGTTTATTTTTTCTCATTAATGTACACTCTGCACCCCATCTTGACTGAAAAAAAACAGAAATGTAGACATTTTTGCAAAGTTATTAAAAAAGAAAAACTGAAATATCACATGGTCGTAAGTATTCAGACCCTTTGCTCAGTATTGAGTAGACCCACCATTTTGAGCTAGTACCGCCACGAGCCTTGATGGGAATGATGCACCAAGTTTTTCACACCTGGATTTGGGGACCCTCGGCCATTCTTCCTTGCAGATCCTCTCCAGTTCCATCAGGTTGGATGGTGAACGTTGGTGGACAGCCATTTTCAGGTCTCTCCAGAGATGCTCAATTGGGTTTAGGTCAGGGCTCTGGCTGGGCCAGTCAAGAATGGTCACTGAATTGTTCTGAAGCCACTCCTTTGATATTTTAGTTGTGTGCTTAGGGTCATTGTCTTGTTGGAAAGTGAACCTTCGGCCAAGCCTGAGGTCTAGAGCACTCTGGAAGAGATTTTCATCCAGGATATCTCTGTGCTTGGCCGTATTCATGTTTCCTTTAATGGCAACCAGTCGTCCTGTTCCTGCAACTGAAAAACACCCCATAACATGATGCTGCCACCACCATGTTTCACTGTTGGGATTGTATTGGGCGGGTGATGAGCAGTGCCTGGTTTTCTCCACACATACTGCTTAGAAATATCACCAGAAAGGTTTATCTTTGTCTCATCAGACAAAAGAATCTTATTTTCATAGTCTGGGAGTCCTTCTTGTGTTTTTTAGCAAACTCTATGCTGACTTTCATATGTCTTGTACTGAGGAGAGGCTTCCGTCGGGCCACTCTGCCATAAAGCCCGACTGGTGGAGGGCTGCAGTGATATTTGACTTTGTGGAACTTTCTCCCATCTACCTACTGCATCTTTGGAGCTCATCCACAGTGATCTTGGGGTTCTTCTTTACCTCTCTCACCAAGGCTCTTCTCCCGCGATTGCTCAGTTTGGCTGGATGGCCAGGTCTACAAAGACTAATGGTGGTCCCAAACCTCTTCTATTTAAGGATTATGGAGGCCATTGTGCTCTTAGGAACCTTGAGTGCTGCAGAAATTCAGTTGTAACCTTGGCCAGATCTGTGCCTTGCCACAATTCTGTCTCTGAGCTCCTTAGCCAGTTCCTTTGACCTCATGATTCTCATTTGGTCTGACAAGCACCATGAGCTGTGAGGTCTTATATAGACAGGTGTGCGCCTCTCCAAATCAAGTCCTATCAGTTTAATTAAACACAGCTGGACTCCAATGAAGGAGTAGAACCATCTCAAGGAGGATCACAAGGAAATGGACAGCATGTGACTTAAATATAAGTGTCCGTGCAAAGGGTCTGAATGCTTATGACCATGTGATATTTCAGTTTTTCTTTTTTATTAAATATGCCAAAATTTCGACATTTCTGTTTTTTTCAGTCAAGATGGGGTGCAGAGTGTACATTAATGTGAAAAAATGAACTTTTTTGAATTTACCAAATGGCTGCAATGAAACAG
Source organism: Ranitomeya imitator (assembly GCF_032444005.1). NCBI lineage: Eukaryota > Metazoa > Chordata > Amphibia > Anura > Dendrobatidae > Ranitomeya > Ranitomeya imitator. The sequence goes on from NC_091288.1 coordinate 59,627,875, forward strand.
AGTGAAAAATGTAAAGGGGTCTGAATACTTTCTGTACCCACTGTATGTACAGTATATATACAGTGCGTGTGTGTGTGTATATAGATAGATAGATATTACAGTGGTGTAAGTCTTTGCACCTTCCTGATTTCCTATTCTTTTGCATGTTTGTCACACTTAAGTGTATCAGATCACCAAACAAATGTAAATATTAGACAAAGATAACACAAGTAAACACTATATGCATTTTTTAGGTTTTTATTATTGAGGAAAAAATAAATTCTTGTTCTATGCTCTGAAAGAAGTAACAGAGTATTACCTGTTCCAGTGTCAGCCACAGCATGCCCCCTACAGTGCCCCCCCAAACCACCACACGCCTCTCTTATACAATACCTGTTAGTATAGAAAGGTAGGAGACAAAAAAGCGCAAATAGGGTCTTATCCCCAGGATTGCTTCTGGAGCGCCCCCAGACACAGGGCCACAGGTTACTCGGTACCGGTCCTCTCTGGCTCAGTTCTGGGGTTGTCACGGTGGCTGGACCCGGTCCGTGACCCTGCCAAGGGGCGTCCAATTAAAGGGATGATTAAAGTCAGCTAAGGTTTCGTGACGCCACCTGTGGTATTCGGTCAGGGTGACCGACGCTGCTCGGGGTCCACTGGGGTGATGTGATGGCAGCTAGATGGTATACCTTCCCACAGGTGAAGTGAGTCCCCAGGGCTTCCCAGTGGTGTAGGTGGCGATGGTGTGAGGTGCAGTCAATAACGAGGACACAGGGTTGCAGTCTCTTTACCTCTTTACTGAAGACTTCAGGATCCGCAATCCAGAGCACTGCTAACAGGGCTGTCTGAGACCGGCCGGTCCGAAGGCACATCCAGAGTTTCCTTTGCAGGTGGAAATCGTTGCCTACCACTATTATTATTATTATTATTTATTTATATAGCACCATTGATTCCATGGTGCTGTACATGAGAAGGGGTTACATACAAGTTACAAATATCACATACAGTAAACAAACTAACAATGACGGACTGATACAGAGGGGCGAGGACCCTGCCCTTGCGGGCTTACATTCTACAGGATTATGGGGAAGGAGACAGTAGGTTGAGGGTTGCAGGAGCTCCGGTGTTGGTGAGGCGGTAGCTCCGGTGCTGGTGAGGCGGTAGCTCCGGTGTTGGTGAGGCGGTAGCTTCGTTGGTGATGAGGCAGCAGCGGTGTCAGTGCAGGCTGTAGGCTTTCCTGAAGAGATGAGTTTTCAGGTTCCGTCTGAAGGATCCGACTGTGGTTGATAGTCGGACGTGTTGGGGCAGAGAGTTCCAGAGGATGGGGGATATTCGGGAGAAGTCTTGGAGGCGATTGGATGAGGAGCGAATAAGTGTGGAGGAGAGATGGAGGTCTTGGGAGGACCGGAGGGCACGTGAGGGAAGATATCGAGAGATTAGTTCAGAGATATATGGAGGAGACAGGTTGTGGATGGCTTTGTAGGTCAGTATTAGCAATTTGAACTGGATACGCTGAGGGAATGGGAGCCAGTGAAGAGATTTGCAGAGGGGGGAAGCAGAGGAGTAGCGAGGAGAGAGATGGATTAGTCGGGCAGCAGAGTTAAGGATGGACTGGAGAGGTGCAAGGGTGTTAGCAGGGAGGCCACAGAGAAGGATGTTGCAGTAGTCAAGGCGGGAAATGATGAGGGCGTGCACAAGCATTTTAGTAGATTGGGGGTTGAGGAAAGGACGGATCCTGGAGATATTTTTGAGCTGGAGGCGACAGGAGGTGGAAAGAGCTTGGATGTGTGGTTTGAAGGACAGGGCAGAGTCGAAGGTTACTCCGAGGCAGCGGACTTCGGGTACAGGGGAAAGCATGATGTCATTGACTGCGATAGATAGGTCAAGTAAGGAAGATTTGTTGGATGGAGGAAAGCTGATGAGTTCAGATTTGTCCACATTGAGTTTGAGGAAGCGAGAGGAGAAGAAGGAGGATATGGCTGATAGGCACTCTGGGATTCTGGACAGCAGAGCGGTGACGTCTGGGCCAGAGAGGTAGATCTGAGTGTCGTCAGCATAGAGGTGGTACTGGAATCCATGGGACTTTATGAGTTGTCCCAAGCCAAGTGTATAGATTGAGAAGAGTAGGGGTCCTAGAACAGAGCCTTGGGGGACTCCAACAGAGAGAGGGTGGGATGAGGAGGTAGTATGGGAGTGGGAAACGCTGAATGTGCGGTTGGAAAGGTACGGGGCGATCCAGGATAGGGCGAGGTCTTTGATGCCAAAGGAGGAGAGGATCTGTAGTAGGAGGCAGTGGTCAACTGTGTCGAAAGCAGAGGACAGGTCTAGAAGGAGGAGTACAGAGTATTGTCCAGTAGCTTTGGCGGTAAGTAGGTCGTTAGTGATTTTGGTCACACTAGCGCCTGTGTGTTGTAGTGCTTCCCTGCTGAGCATTCGGGATAGTCTTCACAACTTCTGTTCTCGTTTCTTTCTCGTTCTTTCTAGTTCTTTCTTGTTCTTTCTATTCTCCGTCCCCAAGTTTGTTATGGCTAGGACGCACCCGTTTGACGGGTAGGCTCGGAGCTCTTCCGGGACCCTAGAGACGCCCCTCTCCACGGTTGCCCCCTATGTCTGCTTAGGTGATGTAAGGTAGACAGCCAACCTATAATTAACTGTCCTGTGGTATTTGAAGTAAGGCATAAAGTCAGTTACTTCCTCGGTGTTCCGGGCACCGGCTACGCGCCTCAGTAGGATGTTGCCGTTCTCCGGGCATGACTCCTACTGGCTCTCCTTTGTGCTTGATCTCGTTTCTCACTGTCCACAATATCCTTCGCTTCATGTCCTTTCTTTAGATGCCGCCGCAAGGTAGTGCAGGCGCGGCTCTGTAACGTTCTGCCTTGTCGCTAGGTACCTGCCAGGTTCCCACGCCTGACAGGGACCCCCCCTGAATCTTCCCTGCAACACCCCCTGCCACGGGATGTTGACTGGACAAAACCCAGTCAGCTTCTCTCTAACTTCCTATCCAACCCCTAGTTTTACCAGTGTGAGGAGTGGCCTAATAAATAGAACCTTTTGCTTCCCCTAGTGGCTGGAGTGTGAAGTGTACTGTGTGCTGGTGATACCTGGTCAGGTGAACTCCTTTAGTGCCATCAGACGTAGTTGGATCGCCCCCAGACACAGGGCCACGAGTTCTCGGTACCGGGCCTCTCTGGTTCGGTTCTGAGGCTGTCAAGGTGGCTAGACCCGGTCCGCGACCCTGCTAAGGGGCGTCCAATAAAGGTGGTGCAGTCTGTCCAGGGTTCGTGACGCCACCTGTGGTGTTCGGTCAGGGTGACCGACGCTGCTGTGGGGTCCGCTGGGGTGATGGAATGGCAGCTGGATGGTATACCTTCCCACAGGTGAAGTATGTCCCCAGAGCTTCCCAGTAAGGTAGATGGTGATGGTGTGAGGTGCAGGCAATAACGAGGACACAAGGTTGCAGTCTCTTTACTGAAGACTTCAGGATCCTCAATCCAGAGCACGTTTAACAGGGCTATCAGAGACCGGCCGGTCCGATGGGCACTTCCAGAGTTTCCCTCGCAGATGGAAATCGTTGCCCACCACTAGCGCCTGTGTGTTGTAGTCCTACCCTGCTGAGCATTCGGAATAGTCCTCATAACTGCTGTTCTCATTCGTCGTTCTCTACAGCTCTCTCTCTCTCTTTAGTTCCAGATGTTGCTAGTTTCTCGTCCCCCAGTATGCTTTGGCTAGGACGCACCCGTATGACGGGAAGGCCTGGAGGTCTTCCGGGACCCTAGAGACGCCCCTCTCCCCTATGAAATTTAAGGTAGACAGCCAACCTATAATTAACTGTCCTGCGGAGTTTGAAGTAAGGCCTAAAGTCAGTTACTCCCGCGGTGTTCCGGCCACCGGCTACGCGCCTCAGTAGGATGTTGCCTCGGTCTCACGGCACGACTCCTACTGGTACTCCTTTTTGCTTGATCTCGTTTACACTGTTCCACAATATCCTTCCCTTCTTGTCTCTTTCTTAGGATACCGCCGCAAGGAGGTGCAGGTGCGGCTCCGTTACGTTCTGCTCTGTTCGCTAGGCACCTGCCAGGTTCCCAAGCCTGACAGGGACCCCCTGTGTCTTCTCCCTGCAACACCCCCTGCCACAGGATGTTGCCTGAATCCAACCCAGTCAGCTTCTGACTAACTTTCTATCCAACCCCTAGTTTTACCAGTGTGAGGAGGGGCCCAATAAATAAAGCCTTTTGCTCCCCCTAGTGGCCGGAGTGTGAAGTGTAATGTGTGCTGGTGATACCTGGTCAGGAGAATTCCTTCAGTGCCATCAGACGTACCATCACTCCCCTTAGTGGCAGAGTGTCATATTGCAACGACCAGGTCTCTGGGGCGCTGCATACCATCACTCCCCTTAGTGGCAGAGCGACATTACTGCAACGACCAGGTCTCTGGGGCGCTGCATTTCCAATCAATTATGAGAGAACTGCTCACCTGGTGGTACAAGGTAAAAGCGTGTAGTTGTCAGCTGCTGCAGATCCACAGGTCAGCGTTGCGACCTCTCAGAACCGTTATAATAGATGAATGTGGATAAAATCCGCACTGGTGCGATATCTTTCTGTGGAAACCTCCTGAAGAAGAAGCCATGAGCTTCGAAACGCGTAGAATACACCACCCGAACATCTTATAACTATATTTGGATCCATCATTTATCGCAGCAGCGCGGATTTTATCCACATTCATCTATTATAACAATACAATGCCTGTTGTAAGATGCAAGTAAGAATCAGTTGGAGTCAGAGACACTTAAAGCGAGTCTGTCACCAGATTTCACAATATATATTGTATACATTGATAAATATAACTCTTAGACCCGATGAAGCTGGTTCACTTACTTGATGTGGATTTTCAAAGTAAATACTCATCAGGTTTAAGAGATGGATCCATTTACCGTATATACTTGAGTATAAGCCGACCCGAGTATAAGCCGAGACCCATAATTTTGCCACAAAAAAAACTGGGAAAACTTAATGACTCGAGTATAAGCCTAGGGTGGAAAATGCAGCAGCTACCGGTAAATGTCAAAAATAAAAATAGGTACCAATAAAAGTAAAATTAATTGAGACATCAGCAGGTTAAGTGTTTTTAAATATTCATATTGAATCAGGAGCCTCATATAATGCTCCATACAGTTCATGATGGGCCCCATAAGATGCTCCATATTAAAATATACCCCATATAATGCTGCACAAATGTTGATTATGACCCCATAAGATGCTCCATACAAACATTTGCCCCATATAGTGCTGCACAAATGCTGATTATGGCCCCATAAGATGCTCCATACAGACATTTGCCCTATATAATGCTGCACAAATGCTGATTATGGCCCCATAAGATGCTCCATACAGACATTTGCCCCATATAATGCTGCACAAATGCTGATTATGGCCCCATAAGATGCTCCATGCAGACATTTGCCCCATATAATGCTGCACAAATCCTGACTATGGCCCCATAAGATGCTCCATAGAGACATTTGCCCCATATGCTGTTGCTGCGATTAAATAATAAAAAAAGTCACATACTCCCCTTTCGTCGCTCAGGCCCCCAGCACTTGCTAGAGTCACCTTTCCCAGTTCCACCACCAGGCGTCACTGCGTCTTCTGCACTGAAGTTCAGGCAGAGAGCGGCGCACACACTAATCGCGCCATCGCTCCCTCTGACCTGAGCGTCACTGCAGAGGATGTGGAAGACGGAGCGGCGATGGAACGCGGACAGGTGACTATCGCGCAAAGCCCCTGTTAAACTCACCTGCTCCTGGCGCGGTCCCTGCAGGTCCTTGGTTCTCTGTGCGCCGGCAGCTTCCTTCTGTGTTAAGCGGTCACATGGTACCGCTCATTACAGTAATGAATATGCGGCTCCACACCTATGGGAGAGGAGTCGGGTCCATATTCATTACTATAATGAGCGGTACCATGTGGCCGCTCAATACAGGAAGAAGCTGCCGGCGCCCGGAGAACAAGGGACGTGCAGGGTCCGCGCCAGGAGCAGGTGAGTGATTAGACAGCTGCCGCTCCCCCTTCCCTGCTGACCCGTGGGAATGACTCGAGTATAAGCCGAGAGGGGCAATTTCAGCCTAAAAAAAGTGGACTGTAATTCTTGGCTTATACTTGAGTATATACGGTAATAATGTTTATAAACATTTGATATTGTGAAATCCAGTGATTTATCCGCTTTTACAGTTTCTCAGTCACAAAGCCCCAAGTGACATCCACAATACCCATCCACCCAGTGTCACAAATGCCTTCATTCTCCACTCCCAGTTGCAAAGAAAACCTCCATCATTGTTGCAATCCATCTTAATTTTCTTTCGTTGCCACTCTCATGTAACTCCTTTAAGAAATAACCAGGGTAAGCGGCATTCTCTGGATGCGGTGTTGTCTTAAAGAAACCTCAGTCCTTGATTATCAGTGGAGGCTGAGCAGGTTTTAGGGTAGGGTGGTTTCCTGGGCGCTGCTTTTTTAACGTTTTTGGTTGCAGATGTTTTTTAGCATTTTTCAGGGTTTTCTGAGTTTTTTTTTCTCCTTATCTCCATTCAACAATGAAGAAGCTTCATGTGTTTTATTTTCAAGCAAAATGGTCAAAAAGATGCCCGGATGTCTTTTCAGTCTTCCCATTGACTTGTATCTTCTTCAGAGCAGAAAACGTCTGAACAATGCTCCGCTCACTCTTCTTTTAACCGCTTGGCATCTTTGGAAACTTGAAGCAGTTAAGAAAAAGAAATGCCCAAAAGACCGAACATATGAACAGCAAGTCATTTTTACCTGCATATTTTCATGACTAGGGTATTGAAAATTGTATGCGGCATTAGGTGAACAGACAATATGACGCTGAGTGACAACGGAGAATAATGTCCGCTGCAGCCTTTATTGATTACATGATAGATAAAAATATATTACAACACTGAAATCACCCTTCTTTCAGAGGAGATCCTGGACGGCCAACCAAAAAACACACTGGGCAGTACAAACTCCAAACCACTCCCCAGTCGCGCCGCTCCAAACTGTCATAGTACTGCCCACACCACCATTTCTCTGTTCCCGGGAAACTGTCCCAGCAGGAACTAACCGCACCCATTGAATAAGGGTCACCATCCCTCCGATGTGCCCAAACCCCTATTAACCAAGGCCTTCCCTGACCTCCTCACCTCCAGCTGCCAAGACAAGACAAAACATAATGAAGGGATCCCACACCACCGAAATTTAGTCCGTGATAACCAACCAATAAGAAGGGCTGGTCATGGATGTTCGCTGGTCCTGGATCCTGGGTGGAAGAGGTTGGTCCATCGTCCTCCTCTTCTTATCAAGGTACCTTACACTACTCTTCCCGGCACCCAAAAAACCCCTGCATGCCCTCATTATGACCGTAACCCCAAACCATCGCCCCTTTTTTATACCCCCTCTTCATGCCTATATATATAAAACTACTACTAGTTAACCCCTTCCTTACCTCTTTAAACTCCCGTCATGTCCGGGCTGCCACTAACTGCGCCCGTTCCAGCCCTATCTTTCTTTCGAGCGTTTTCTGGGTACTTTTTCTGGCAGGTGTCGGTGCGGAGCCATCTGAAAAAGACATCATAGGCACATACCCTTACATCCACAGCGACAGAAATAGGAGCATCTCGCTTCAGCCGGCCGACATGAGCGGTACCTAATTATTGCCAATTAACTATGCAGGATTGTGACATTCTGACATTACTAATAGAATCTTGTGCAATTCAAAACAGAGTATATGTAAAATACGTTTGATTACCGTTTACACAGGAGCCTGTGGTACATGACCGACATAATAGTGAATGATGACAGCGGCAGATAATAATAATGTGTACGCTGACGAGCATTATTTCTGGGCGACGTGCTGGTGCGTAATTGTCGTGTACTGGAACTCCCTACACTGCACAGGATGATTGCTTCCCCACCCGGATACATCTTATTTAGGATAGTTTGTCTTTGGACAAGATATGGGAATGATTAGAGATGATGAAGGAAATTATATGAGGAAAAATGGTGCAAATGAAGTCTGACAATTACTGATTAGAGTGTAAAATGATGAAGCAGTTCTGCTGTCCACAGACATAATTAGGCTTTGTACCCGCTGCGTCTGAGCCATTCCTTGTTGCTATGCTTAGGACAGATTTCTCCATCCATACATTGCTGGCATAGACAAATATATAATGCATTGTATAGTTTTTTCTGTGGCTCTCAGCCCTTTCCTCTATAGTTGACACAATGCATGCAACCCCAAGAAATACCAAACAGACACTCTTCCAACCTCTATTGGGTCAATAGAGCCCTATGACTGTTACTATATGAGCCAGGACCACTTCCGAGTCTATATTCCAAGTGGATAGCTCTGACCCAATGTGCACAGAGCCTTAAAATGAGTTGTCCACCCTTTGGGGACTTTTTTTACTTAAATGCATGTTTTATATCATTTTTGTGATTGGGTTTAATTAAAAACATTGCGCCGTTTGCTTTCTATAGCCTCTGTGTAGCACTGTCTATTACTGGCTGCAGAATGAGTTAACTGAAAATCCATCAGTGAGCTCATTTTGGCATGAGAGGGGTTTTTTTGTCTTCAGATCTCCTCTCGGCTGATCTATGTGTAGGGACAGATAAGCCTGTGAAAGTCAAACAAAGCTAAATTTTGAATAAAACTTAATTACAAAAATGATTTTTAGCCCCAAGTACATACAAATAAGTAAAACATATAGTGTGCCCATCAGTGGACAAGTTCTTTAAAGTAGTTTGTCACCAGTTTTTGCTACCTCATCTGAGAGCAGCATAATGTAGGAAAAGAGACCCTGATTCCAGCAGTATATCACTTGGCTTACTGGGTGCAGCAGTTGTGACACAATCAGAACTCTTAATTGTAACATGAAGTTGAGAAAGCTACTGCTACCCCACCAGGCTCTTTATGAACATAGTCTATAAACAGTGAGCTGCTTATCGCAGGATGGGGCATGGTCCAGGACCAGGAGGGATGTGCCAGCTAGTCCAGCAATGATAATGTCCTAGTGATAAAACATTCATTGTAAGTAAACCACACAGCCAGATTAGTGACACATTGTTGAAGTCAGTGTTTTAACCCTTACATCTGGTTGACTGATTCCCTTTAATGACCTTATGCATATTTATTAAAGTCAGCAAAACCCACTGATTTCAGTGGAACTGGCAAACGATCCATTGTGTTTGGAGGCCTTCCAATTTTGACCCGGCAGATGATGGCAGCGGAGGTACGGATTTCGCAGTTTGAAATTAGAATCTCAGATCTTTTTGCTTCTGAAGAAGATAAGTCCCTGCCGGTGCTCTCCTCACAGAGGACACATGGATGTTCCGATCAAAATGAATGTTCATCATTAGGGTTGAGCGAAACGGGTCGTTCATTTTCAAAAGTCGCCGACTTTTGGCAAAGTCGGGTTTCATGAAACCCGATCCGACCCCTGTGCGGGGTCGGCCATGCGGTACGCGACTTTCGCGCCAAAGTCGCGTTTCAATGACGCGAAAAGCGCCATTTCTCAGCCAATGAAGGTAAACGCAGAGTGTGGGCAGCGTGATGACATAGGTCCTGGTCCCCACCATCTTAGAGAAGGGCATTGCAGTGATTGGCTTGCTGTCTGCGGCGTCACAGGGGCTATAAAGGGGAGTTCCCGCCGACCGCCATGTTACTGCTGCTGATCTGAGCTTAGGGAGAGGTTGCTGCCGCTTCGTCAGAAGCAGGGATAGCGTTAGGCAGGGTCCATTAACCACCAAACCGCTTGTGCTGTAGCGATTTCCACTGCCCAACACCACCTTCGGTGTGCAGGGACAGTGGAAGCTACATTTTTTTTTTTTTCCCCTCAGCGCTGTAGCTCATTGGGCTGCCCTAGAAGGCTCCCTGATAGCTGCATTGCTGTGTGTACGCCGCTGTGCAAACCAACTGCTTTTTTCAAAGCACAAATCCTCTTGTTCCTTCCTTTCTGCACAGCTATCTTTTTTGTTTGTCCACACTTTTTATTTAATTTGTGCATCAGTCCACTCCTTATTGCTGCCTGCCATACCTGGCTGAGATTACTGCAGGGAGATAGTAATTGTTGGACACTCCCTGTTTTTTTTTTTTTTTTTTTTTTTTGTGGGAGATTAAGATTGACATTTCTGCTAGAGTGCCATCTCTGTCTGTGTCATCTCTCACTCAGTGGGCCATAGAAAGCCTATTTATTTTTTTGCTTGATTTGGGTTATAAAATCTACCTGAAAAAATCACTACATCAATCAGTGGGAGAAAAATATTGGCCTCAGGGCTTGCGTGCCACTCTTGACTCCTGTGTGTGCCATCTCTCAGTCAGTGGGCCATAGAAAGCCTATTTATTTTTTTGCTTGATTTGGGTTCTAAAATCTACCTGAAAAAATCACTACATCAATCAGTGGGAGAAAAATATTGGCCTCAGGGCTTGTGTGCCACTCCTGACTCCTGTGTGCATCATCACTCACTCAGTGGGCCATAGAAAGCCCTTTTTTTTTTTTTTTTTGCTTTATTTGGGTTCTAAATTCTACCTGAAAAAATCAATAAATCAATCAGTGGGAGATTAATATTGGCCTTTGGGCTTGTGTGCCAGTCCTAAGCGTGCCATCTCTCTCTCTCAGATAGTGGGCCATAGAAAGCCTATTTATTATTTTTTTTATTGGGTTTATAAATTTTCCCTGGAACAAAAAAAAAAAAGTGGGAGATTAATATTGGCCTCTGGGCTTGTGTGCCAGTCCTGAGCGTGCCATCTCTCTCACAAATAGTGGGCCATAGAAAGCCTATTTATTTTTTTTTTTTTGGTTTTATAAATTCTCCCTGAAAAAAAAAAGGGAGATTAATATTGGCCTTTGGGCTTGTGTGCCAGTCCTAAGCGTGCCATCTCTCTCTCTCAGATAGTGGGCCATAGAAAGCCTATTTATTATTTTTTTTATTGGGTTTATAAATTTTCCCTGGAACAAAAAAAAAAAAGTGGGAGATTAATATTGGCCTCTGGGCTTGTGTGCCAGTCCTGAGCGTGCCATCTCTCTCACAAATAGTGGGCCATAGAAAGCCTATTTATTTATTTTTTTTTTGGTTTTATAAATTCTCCCTGAAAAAAAAAGGGAGATTAATATTGGCCTTTGGGCTTGTGTGCCAGTCCTAAGCGTGCCATCTCTCTCTCTCTCAGATAGTGGGCCATAGAAAGCCTATTTATTATTTTTTTATTGGGTTTATAAATTTTCCCTGAAAAAAAATAAAAAGTGGGAGATTAATATTGGCCTCTGGGCTTGTGTGCCAGTCCTGAGCGTGCCATCTCTCTCACAAATAGTGGGCCATAGAAAGCCTATTTATGTTTTTGGTTGATTTGGGTTCTAAATTCTACCTGAAAAAATCAATAAATCAATCAGTGGGAGATAAATATTGGCCTCTGGGCTTGTGTGCCACTCCTGACTCCTGTGTGCGTCATCTCTCACTCAGTGGGCCATAGAAAGCCTTTTTTTGTTTTATTTGTTTTCTAAATTCTCCCTGAAAAAATCATTTTATTTGGTTTCTAAATTCTTCCTGAAAAAATCATTTTATTCTATTTTTTTTTTCCTAAAGTCTCCCTGAAAAAAAAAAAAAAAACAAATCAGTGGGAGATTAATATTGCCCTTTCTGCTTGTGTGCCAGTCTTGACTCCTGGGTGTGCCATCTCTCTCTCTCTCTCCAATTGTGGGCCATAGAAAGCCTATTATTTTTTTAGCTTGATTTGGGTTCCAAAATCTACCTGAAAAAATCACTACATCAATCAGTGGGAGATAAATATTGGCCTCTGGGCTTGTGTGCCACTCCTGACTCCTGTGTGCGTCATCTCTCACTCAGTGGGCCATAGAAAGCCTTTTTTTGTTTTATTTGTTTTCTAAATTCTCCCTGAAAAAATCATTTTATTTTATTTGGTTTCTAAATTCTTCCTGAAAAAATCATTTTATTCTATTATTTTTTTTTCCTAAAGTCTCCCTGAAAAAAAAAAAAAAACAAATCAGTGGGAGATTAATATTGCCCTTTCTGCTTGTGTGCCAGTCTTGACTCCTGGGTGTGCCATCTCTCTTTCTCTCCAATTGTGGGCCATAGAAAGCCTATTATTTTTTTAGCTTGATTTGGGTTCCAAAATCTACCTGAAAAAATCACTACATCAATCAGTGGGAGATAAATATTGGCCTCTGGGCTTGTGTGCCACTCCTGACTCCTGTGTGCGTCATCTCTCACTCAGTGGGCCATAGAAAGCCTTTTTTTGTTTTATTTGTTTTCTAAATTCTCCCTGAAAAAATCATTTTACTTTATTTGGTTTCTAAATTCTTCCTGAAAAAATCATTTTATTCTATTATTTTTTTTCCTAAAGTCTCCCTGAAAAAAAAAAAAAAATCAAATCAGTGGGAGATTAATATTTACATTTGTGCTTCAGTGACAGTCCTGCGTGTGTGGCATCTCTCTCATTTGTTGCCACCAACAACAGAGTGTGTAACATTGTGCCTGATTTTCGTTGTGGTCTCACTCACCTGTAAAGGGGTAGCTAAATCATACTGAAGTTATAGCTCACCGTGTAAGTTGTGTGACAGCAACAAATACCGTTAGTTTGTTTACGTTTTTAAAACAATGAGGAAGTCTGGTGGAAGAGGTCGTGGCCGGGGGCGTTCATTGTCAGCTGGTAATGAGGGTAGTGGTAGTGGTGGAGCATCAGCTGGTCGTGGGAAAAAAAATATTGCACCTAAGTCTGGAGCTGTGGAGCCAGGTTCGTCGTCTGGCTACACAAGGCCTCGAACGCTCCCTTTTCTGGGAGTAGGAAAACCGCTTTTAAAGCCGGAGCAGCAAGAGCAAGTTTTGGCTTATCTTGCTGACTCAGCCTCTAGCTCTTTTGCCTCCTCTCGTGAAACTGGTAAATGTCAAAGCAGCGCGTCATTAGTGGATGTTCACGGTCAGGGACAAGTCGCTTCCTTGTCCTCTTCAGCAAAAACAACAACAGAGAAGAATGCAGCAGGCGACACAACGGGTTACTCCATGGAGCTCTTTACACATACCGTCCCTGGCTTAGAAAGTGAAGCAGTTAACAGTCCATGCCCATTACAAGTTGAATCTGACATGGAGTGCACTGATGCACAGCCACAGCCAGACTACTATGCTGGTCCTTTGACTCAGACCACAACATTGCCCTTGCAGGGTAATGATCAAGAATCAGACCCTGATGAGACTATGTTGCCCCATCACGAACGCTATACCACCGACCGACACGGTGACACAGACGAAGTTGCACACGAGCTACAAGAAGAGGTAATAGATCACCCAGTTCTTGACCCCGATTGGCAGCCATTGGGGGAACAGGGTGCAGGCGGCAGCAGTTCTGAAGCGGAGGAGGAGGGGCCGCAGCAGGCATCAACATCGCAACAGGTTCCATCTGCCGGGCCCGTATCTTGCCCAAAACGCGTGGCAAAGCCAAAACCTGTTGGAGGACAGCGTGGCCATCCGGTTAAAGCTCAGTCTGCAATGCCTGAAAAGGTATCCGATGCTAGAAAGAGTGCAGTCTGGCATTTTTTTAAACAACATCCAATTGATCAGCGCAAAGTTATCTGTCAAAAATGTTCAACTACCTTAAGCAGAGGACAGAATCTGAAAAGTCTCAATACAAGTTGCATGCATAGACATTTAACCACCATGCATTTGCAAGCCTGGACTAACTACCAAACGTCCCTTAAGGTTGTAGCACCCTCGGCCAATGAAGCTAGTCAGCAACGCAACATCCCTTCCGGCAGTGTAGGGCCACCATTTTCCGCACCACCTGCAGTATCTGTGCAGGTTTCTTTGCCAGGCCAAAGCAGTCAGGGTCAGGGAATCACCAGTTTCGTAGTAGGAAACACTGCATCTAGGGCACCGGCGGCAACAATACCATCTCCCACCGTCTCTCAGTCTGCCATGTCCACCGGCACCCCCGCTAGTTCCACGATCTCCAGCTCTCCAGTCCAGCTCACCCTACATGAGACTACGGTTAGAAAAAGGAAGTACTTAGCCTCGCATCCGCGTACACAGGGTTTGAACGCCCACATAGCTAGACTAATCTCGTTAGAGATGATGCCCTACCGGTTAGTTGAAAGCGAAGCTTTCAAAGCCCTGATGGACTACGCTGTACCACGCTACGAGCTACCCAGTCGACACTTTTTTTCCAGAAAAGCCATCCCAGCCCTCCACCAGCATGTTAAAGAGTGCATCGTCCATGCACTCAGGCAATCTGTGAGCACAAAGGTGCACCTGACAACAGATGCATGGACCAGTAGGCATGGCCAGGGACGTTACGTGTCCATCACGGCACACTGGGTGAATGTTGTGGATGCAGGGTCCACAGGGGACAGCAAGTTTGGGACAGTTCTGCCTAGCCCACGGTCTAGGAAACAGTTGGCTGTAGCCGTTCGCACCCCCTCCTCCTCCTCTTCGTCCTCCTGCAGAAGCGAGAGCTCGTCCACAGACCGCAGTCGCACAACCACTCCATCCGCAGCTGCCACTGTTGCACACCAGGTCTCCCATTATGGGGCAGCTACTGGCAAACGTCAGCAGGCTGTATTGGCTATGAAGTGTTTGGGCGACAACAGACACACCGCGGAAGTTCTGTCCGAGTTCTTGCAGAAAGAAACGCAGTCGTGGCTGGGCACTGTAGATCTTGAGGCAGGCAAGGTAGTGAGTGATAACGGAAGGAATTTCATGGCTGCCATCTCCCTTTCCCAACTGAAACACATTCCTTGCCTGGCTCACACCTTAAACCTAGTGGTGCAGTGCTTCCTGAAAAGTTATCCGGGGTTATCCGACCTGCTCCTCAAAGTGCGTGGACTTTGCTCACATATCCGCCGTTCGCCCGTACACTCCAGCCGTATGCAGACCTATCAGCGTTCTTTGAACCTTCCCCAGCATCGCCTAATCATAGACGTTGCAACAAGGTGGAACTCAACACTGCACATGCTTCAGAGACTGTGCGAACAGAGGCGGGCTGTTATGTTTTTGTGGGAGGATACACATACACGGGCAGGCAGTAGGATGGCAGACATGGAGTTGTCAGGTGTGCAGTGGTCGAAGATTCAAGACATGTGTCAAGTCCTTCAGTGTTTTGAGGAATGCACACGGCTGGTTAGTGCAGACAACGCCATAATAAGCATGAGCATCCCCCTAATGCGTCTGCTGATGCAAAGTTTGACGCACATAACGGATCAGGCGTCTGCAGCTGAGGAAGAGGAAAGCCTTGATGACAGTCAGCCATTGTTTGGCCAGGGCAGTGTACAGGACGAGTTAGCGGGCGAAGAGGAGGAGGAGGACGAGGAGGATGATGGGGATGATTATATTTTTAATGAGGAAGCTTTTCCGGGGCCACTGGAAATTGGTGGCGCGGCAAGGCCGGGTACTGGTTTTTGGAGGGACACAAGTGACGTGGATTTGCCTGAAACTGCCCCTCAACCAAGCACAACCGCAGATTTGAGAACTGGAACTTTGGCCCACATGGCGGATTATGCCTTACGTATCCTCAAAAGGGACACACGCATAACTAAAATGATGAACGATGACGATTACTGGTTGGCCTGCCTCCTTGATCCTCGCTATAAAGGCAAATTGCAAAATATAATGCCACATGAGAACTTGGAACTAATATTAGCAACCAAACAATCAACTCTTGTTGACCGTTTGCTTCTGGCATTCCCTGCACACAGCGCCCGTGATCGTTCTCACACGAGCTGCAGGGGCCAGCAGACCAGAGGACTTAGAGGGGCAGAAATCAGAAGTGGCGTTGGCCAGAGGGGTTTTCTGACCAGGTTGTGGAGTGATTTTGCTATGACCGCAGACAGGACAGGTACTGCAGCATCAATTCAAAGTGACAGGAGACAACATTTGTCCAGTATGGTTACAAACTATTTTTCATCCCTTATCGATGTTCTCCCTCAACCGTCATTCCCATTTGATTACTGGGCATCAAAATTAGACACCTGGCCAGAATTGGCAGAATATGCATTGCAGGAGCTTGCTTGCCCGGCAGCTAGTGTCCTATCAGAAAGAGTATTCAGTGCTGCAGGTTCAATACTAACAGAAAAAAGGACTCGTCTGGCTACCCAAAATGTAGATGATCTAACCTTCATTAAAATGAACCACAACTGGATTTCGAAATCTTTTGCCCCACCTTGCCCGGCTGACACCTAGCTTTCCTATGAAAAGGTCTTGCCTGTGGACTATTCTGAATGCCTTTTCCAATCTCGTAATTTTCTGCACCTGATTGTCCAGCATACGACATGTTTACACCTCACTAAATGGCCAAACTCCCCACACGGGGCCGTGGTATCGACACTTGGCGACAGCACCCGTGAGAGTGCTGTTTGTCTGAAGAGGTGGGTGTGCCCGCTTTTGGTCGACGGCACTGCCACTGGGTCCCTCCTAGTACAATAAAGTGTCTCTGGCGGTGGTGGTGCGCACCCAACGTCAGACACACCGTTGTAATATGAGGGGCCCTGGGCCTGTACCGCCGGCCACAAGACAGTTCCCCCCCCCAGCTCAAACAGTGCTCTACCACTTGCAAAATTATCTCACAGCTCCACCAATGTTTAGTCTATGCGCTGACATCCTTCAATGCCTGCCACTGACAATACCATTGTATTGACATTTTTGTTATGTTAGGCCTTCGAAGCCTGTCTGCGGTCACTCCTTCCACTATGCCTCCACTGACCACACCACTGCTGCCCGTGTACCCCTGGAACCAATTTAAAATTGCCTACAGCCATGTGTTATTATTTTAGGCCTTCGATGCCTGTCTGCGGTCACTCCTTACAATATGCCTCCACTGACCACACCACTGCTGCCCGTGTACCCCTGGAACCAATTTAAAATTGCCTACAGCCAGCCCAATTTTTTTATTTTAGGCCTTCGATGCCTGTCTGCGGTCCGTTCTTTCTACTACTACTACACTGACCAGGCCACTGCTGCCCGTGTACCCCTGGAACCAATTTAAAATTGCCTACAGCCATGTGTTATTATTTTAGGCCTTCGATGCCTGTCTGCGGTCACTCCTTCCACTAGGCCTCCACTGACCACACCACTGCTGCCCGTGTACCCCTGGAACCAATTTAAAATTGCCTACAGCCAGCCCAATTTTTTTATTTTAGGCCTTCGATGCCTGTCTGCGGTCACTCCTTCCACTAGGCCTCCACTGACCACACCACTGCTGCCCGTGTACCCCTGGAACCAATTTAAAATTGCCTACAGCCATGTGTTATTATTTTAGGCCTTCGATGCTTGTCTGCGGTCACTCCTTCCACTAGGCCTCCACTGACCACACCACTGCTGCCCGTGTACCCCTGGAACCAATTTAAAATTGCCTACAGCCATGTGTTATTATTTTAGGCCTTCGATGCCTGTCTGCGGTCACTCCTTACAATATGCCTCCACTGACCACACCACTGCTGCCCGTGTACCCCTGGAACCAATTTAAAATTGCCTACAGCCAGCCCAATTTTTTTATTTTAGGCCTTCGATGCCTGTCTGCGGTCCGTTCTTTCTACTACTACTACACTGACCAGGCCACTGCTGCCCGTGTACCCCTGGAACCAATTTAAAATTGCCTACAGCCATGTGTTATTATTTTAGGCCTTCGATGCCTGTCTGCGGTCACTCCTTCCACTAGGCCTCCACTGACCACACCACTGCTGCCCGTATACCCCTGGAACCAATTTAAAATTGCCTACAGCCATGTGTTATTATGTTAGGCCTTCGATGCCGGTCTGCGGTCACTCCTTCCACTAGGCCTCCACTGACCACACCACTGCTGCCCGTGTACCCCTGGAACCAATTTAAAATTGCCTACAGCCAGCCCAATTTTTTTATTTTAGGCCTTCGATGCCTGTCTGCGGTCCGTTCTTTCTACTACTACTACACTGACCACACCACTGCTGCCCGTGTTCCCCTGGAACCAATTTAAAATTGCCAACAGCAATGTGTTATTACTGTTAGGCCTTCGATGCCTGTCTGCGGTCACTCCTTCCACTAGGCCTCCACTGACCACACCACTGCTGCCCGTATACCCCTGGAACCAATTTAAAATTGCCTACAGCCAGCCCAATTTTTTTATTTTAGGCCTTCGATGCCTGTCTGCGGTCCGTTCTTTCTACTACTACTGCACTGACCAGGCCACTGCTGCCCGTGTTCCCCTGGAACCAATTTAAAATTGCAAACAGCAATGTGTTATTATGTTAGGCCTTCGATGCCTGTTTGCGGTCACTCCTTCCAATAGTTCTCCACTGACCAGACCAATGCTGGCCATGTACCCCTGGAACCCAGCTGAAAGTGCATGTAGCCTCCTTTTTTTCTTTGTTTTATATTTAGAAAGCCCAGATGAACTACGCTGTGCAACGGTTCAAGCTACCCAGTCGACATTTCTTTTGCGAGAAAAGCCATCCCAGCCCTCCACCGGCATGAAAAAGTCTGCATTGTCATAGCACTCAGGCAATCAAACAGTAGAAAGGTGCACCTGACAAGAGACGCATGGACCAGTAGGCATGTCCACAAAAAGTTACGTGTCCATTACGGCGCACTGGGTTAATGTGTTGGATGCATGGTCCACAGGGGACAGCCTACAAAGTCTGTCTGCAGTCCCTAATTCCAATTTTCCTCCGCTGACCACACCACTGCTGCCTGTGTACCCCTGGAACCAATTTTACAGTGTCTACAGCCTAATTTTGTTATGTTAGGCCTACTACGCCTGTCTGCGGTCCCTCCTTCCAATACTCGTCCACTGACCACACCACTGCTGCCCGTGGACCCCTGGAACCTATTTTTAATTGCATAGAGCATCCTTTTTTTAATAGTAGGCGTACAAAGTCTGTCTGCGGTCCACTATTGAAATTGTCCTCCACTGCCCAGAGCACTGCTGCTTGTGTACCCCTGTAACTTTTTTAAGCTGCAGTGAGCCACATTTTTGGGTTAAGTCCTACTACCTGTGTCTGTCTGCGCCACTCAATTCAGCTGTGTTCCATTGAAAAATGCTGAGCGTCAATAGTCTTGTTTTCAGCCTCTAGGAATTTTAAAACTGCATTGGGGGTACAACTTTGGTAGGGCCTACTAACGGTGTCTGCCTCCCCAAGGTGTGCCCCAGGTTTCCTCGCCATTGCTTCGATCTTAATGCTCTCGTTTAGTAGTTGTTGGAAACTACACTGCATTAGGCCTACAAATTGGGTATGGGGTGTAGAGAGATGGTGTGTTCCACTCCAAGGTGTTCTCCAGGTTACCTTTCCTGAGCTCCGATCTTCCGGCTCTCGTTTAGTAGTTCTTGGGAACTACACTGCATTAGGCCTACAAATTGGGTATGGGGTGTAGAGAGATGGTGTGTTCCACTCCAAGGTGTTCTCCAGGTTGCCTTTCCTGAGCTTCGATCTTCCGGCTCTCGTTTAGTAGTTCTTGGAAACTACACTGCATTAGGCCTACAAATTGGGTATGGGGTGTAGAGAGATGGTGTGTTCCACTCCAAGGTGTTCTCCAGGTTGCCTTTCCTGAGCTTCGATCTTCCGGCTCTCGTTTAGTAGTTCTTGGAAACTACACTGCATTAGGCCTACAAATTGGGTATGGGGTGTAGAGAGATGGTGTGTTCCACTACAAGGTGTTCTCCAGGTTGCCTTTCCTGAGCTTCGATCTTCCGGCTCTCGTTTAGTAGTTCTTGGAAGCTACACTGCATTAGGCCTACAAATTGGGTATGGGGTGTAGAGAGATGGTGTGTTCCACTCCAAGGTGTTCTCCAGGTTGCTTTTCCTGAGCTTCGATCTTCCGGCTCTCGTTTAGTAGTTGTTGAAAACTACGCTGCATTAGGCCTACAAATTGGGTATGGGGTGTAGAGAGATGGTGTGTTCCACTCCAAGGTGTTCCCCAGGTTTCCTCGCCAATGCTTCGATCTTCATGCTCTCGTTTAGTAGTTGTTGGAAACTACACTGCATTAGGCCTACAAATTGGGTATGGGGTGTAGAGAGATGGTGTGTTCCACTCCAAGGTGTTCTCCAGGTTGCCTTTCCTGAGCTTCGATCTTCCGGCTCTCGTTTAGTAGTTGTTGGAAACTACGCTGCATTAGGCCTACAAATTGGGTATGGGGTGTAGAGAGATGGTGTGTTACACTCCAAGGTGTTCTCCGGGTTGCCTTTCCTGAACTTCTATCTTCAGGCTCTCATTAAATTGTGGTTAAACGGAACAACTGCATTTGGCGTACTAGTTGGTTTGGGGCCTACTATCGGTGTCTGCCACTCCTTGCTGTTTTCCTGGTTTCCTGTCCTGAAATTCCATTTTCAGGCTCTCGTTAAGTAGTTGTTAATGTTAGACTGCATTTGGCCTACTAGTTGGGTTGGGGCCTACTATCGGTGTCTGCCACTCCTTGCTGTTCTCCTCCACTGAACAAAGCTGTGCCGCCTGTTTACTACGGTTGCCAATTTTGAACTGCATTTCGACTACTTACTGATTTGGGCCTACTCTCTGTGTCAGCCTCTCATTCCAGTTGTCCTCCACTGCAATGCCCCCTGGTTAGTCCTGTGTTACCAATTTTGAACTGCATTTAGCCAACTTTATTCTTTGGGCCTATATCTGTGTTTCCTCCTCATCCTGCCCATTGCCCAGCCAGTGATAGATGAGTCTGCTGGTACATTGACCCATAATGCAAAATTCCCCGTGCACGCTACACAGCAAGATTGTGACCCTGCTGAAAGTCAGGTTCCTCTTCCCGCATACCATACCACCTTACACGGGGACAAAGAGGAAGGTGCAGATGAAAGTGCAGGTTCCTTCATCAGGTGGGGGGAGGAATACTAGTTGGCGACGTCACTGGCACAGGGCCTCTCATAGTACGCAAAAGTGTTGCTGCCGGTGGGAGGCGCCCCCGCCATGCAAACACACCGCTGTACTTTGAGGGGCCCTGTGCCAGTGCCAATGCCAACGAGTGGGCCCCCCCTGCTTGCTCAGGATTACAGCACTTGCAAAGTTGAAATACTTACCTCTCCCTGCTCCACTGCCGTGACGTGGTCCAGATTTACTGGGCCCACTAATTACTTGAACCAGCCCTACCCCCCACAACTTTAGCCAAATGACCCCCAATTTCAAATGCCTTCCAATTATTATAAGGTAAATTACGATTGACAAGCTTCTTTAACAAGAATGGATGTTTTTGCCATTAAAATGGGCAGTGTAGGTGTTTTCCTGGCCTCCACTCACTGCCGACTATGCTCCCCCATTGACTTGCATTGGGTTTCGTGTTTCGGGCGATACCCGACTTTTCGCGATAATCGGCCGATTCCACTCGACTCGACTTCTAAGATAGTCGGGTTTCGCGAAACACGGCTCGACTCTAAAAAGGTCAAGGTCGCTCAACCCTATTCATCATATGTATAGGGAAGTAGAACAAGATGACTGCTAGCTGAACACTTGTTCACTTGACAGCTATGTGAGGTGTATGGGCTCCTGTGCTTCTATAACACTGGCAGCAATCAGTGATTTATACGGGGGCATAAGACGAAACTATAGGACCCCACAGCCATAATGGTCTGACTCCAGTATGCCCTCTCTCACCCAATATTCTCCTGCTTCACCTATATTGATTCGTTTCACATTTATCAGTATAGAATTTTCCACTGTTCCATCCTCTCCATTATCTGCAGTGGTCACCAACAGCCCCCTATCTAAAAGTGCAGGAGGACCACCTTGGTTGCAGGACCCGATAGCTGTCATGTCTGTGACTGTAGATCGCCTGGTCAATGTATGGCTACTTATGTATATGACTTTTCTTTATAAGAATACCTGCAGTTTATTACTATTTATCTTACTAATCTTCTTTGGTTTACTTATGAAGATAACACAAATATTATTTGTTGTAAATTTTTAAAACAAGCGGATAACTCCAAGTGTAGTAAAATATACACATATATCCAGATCAGCCATAAAAATGAACACCACCTGCCTAATACTGTGTAGGTCCACCTGCAACTCTGACCCCTCAAAGCATAGCCTCCATGAGACTTCTCAGGGTGTCCTGTGATATCTGGCACCAAGATGTAAACTGCGACATGGGGTCACCATGGACAGGACTTGTGTTCAACATATCCCACAAGTGCTTGTGGGGCACCCCAGGGTCCTGGTCGTCACAGTAGCATTGCTTTCCTCACGGGGAGAGTGATGTTACGTTTGGAGGCAAGAAGGGATAACTGTAACCAGGTAGACACAAGCATGCACATTCACACTCCAGGTCACCAGGGGGAGCTTTTGATTCTATTTACTAGGTGACTCCCCATATATATGGTAGTTTGTAGGGAAAGTTAGTCAGTTCTTGCCAGGAAACAGACTGGAGCAGTCTGAGGCAGAAGAGGGTGTACGGAGCTGTGTAGCCGCAGTGCAGCAGTTCCTGGAAAGAGATGATACGAAAGCCAAATGTATTGCAGTGAGCATGTAGGAGAACGAAGCACAGGAGAGGAACACCAGTGGGAGACCAGCCACAAGCAGGCTGCCTCCTTATGAGGCGCAGAGACCGGTAGCCGGAACACCGAGGTTGTAAGGGCCTCTGCGACTTACATCAGAGATCAGCAGGACAGCTGAACTCCAAGTTACCTGTCCGCCTTAATATCCAGGAGGCACGGTGACACCCATAGAGGCCAGTGCGTGCTAGAGTCCCTATAAACAGGCTCAAGTCACCAGTCATACAGGTTATGTCCTATCCTATACGGGGGACAGAGAGAGAGAACATCTGTGAGGACCTTATCTGAAGCCATAGGCAGTAAGGGACTATAACACCACGGTGCTAGAGGAAGGCTTTGATTTCCACCTGGATAAGGGGACTCCCAACTTGCCTCCAAGCCGGCCAGACCCTGCCTGCCCTGTGATCTGGTGCCCTGGACTGTGGCTGCCTGAAGTCTTCAGTAAACAAGGTAAAGAGACTGCAAACCTATGTCCTCATTCCTTACTGCCATTCACTATCTTCCATCCACACACCGGGAGCCCTGGGGATACACTTCACCTGTGGGAAGGTATATCATCTAGCTGCCATATCATCACCCCAGAGGACCCGTTAAAGCAGCGTCGGTCCCCACTGACCGAATACCACAGGTGGTGTTACAAACATAAACTTTGTTCCCTTTAAAGACCTTTCCCTTTTACATGGGCGCCCAGGGCCACCGACCGGGTCGCCACCGTGACATCCCCCTGTGAAACACCGGACCCGGTACCGAGTACCCCACGGCCCAGGCGGGGCGACTCACTTGATCAGATTGAAATCTGGGAAATTTGGGGGCCAGGTTGAAACCTTTTATATTGTAGTGTCTTGGGCTGTTGAAATGTAGGTAATACATATCTACAGGGTGTGCCATGCATATGGATACACCTAAATAAAATGGGAATGGTTGGTGATATCAACTTCCTGTTTGTGGCGCATTAGTATATGGGAGGGGAAAAACTTTTCAAGATGGGTGGTGACCATGGTGGCCATTTTGAAGTCGGCCATTTTAGATCCAACTTTATTTTTTCCAATGGGAAGAGGGTCATGTGAAACATCAAACTTATTGAGAATGTCACAAGAAAAACAGTGGAGTGCTTGGTTTTAACGTATCTTTATTCTTTCATGAGTTATTTACAAGTTTCTCTTTGATTACAGCCATTGACATGTTGCAGAGGTTAACACGTGAGGAGCAGATAGAAATTGTGTTGTTGTAAAGCGCTGCAGAATATGTTGGCGCTATATAAATAAAATTATTATTATGTCTGGTGAACACAGTACCTGGGTCATTGCAGCAGATTTCAATGCAAGACACCATATGCAAGAAAACTGTCACCATTCCCATGTTATTTAGGTGTATCCATATAAATGGCCCATCCAAAAAAGTTTGCCTCATCACTTAACATAATGTTCTGGTTAAACTGAGGGTCATGTTCCAATTGTTGTTTTGCCCATTCTGCAAATTCAGCGCGCCAAACTGGAATCAGTCAGACATCCCTTCGGCGGATATTAGCTACTCACAAATGGCACCCTTACAAAATCCAGCTGCTGCAGCATCTCAACGAGGATGACCCAGATCGTGGCGCTGAAAAGTTTCCCCCTCCCATATACTAATGTGCCACAAACAGGAAGTTGATATCACCAACATTCCCATTTTATTTAGGTGTATCCATATGCATGGCCCACCCTGTAGTAACATCCAGATGAATGCCAGTACCCAAAATGTCCCAGAATATTGTCACAATCCTCTGCCACATGCACTTGATCACCATAATGCATCCTAGTGCTGTTCCTCAGGTAAGAGATGTAGATGTACCCAGCTGTCTACATGATGTGAAGGAAAGGGCTCTTGCAGACAACCGTATTTTCAGTTTGATATTTTGTCGGATCGCACTCAGTCCAATGTTAATCTAAAAGTTTTTTTTTCCTTGAATAGAGTCCGTCTGAGAAAAAAAATCACAGCATGCCCAAATTTTATCCAATATTTGGTTACACTTGTCCATGCAAGTCAATGAGTCCGTGGTAAACATTGGACTGCACTCGCATGACATCTGAATGCAGTCTGATTTCCACGGACAGACAGAATGGAGAAGATGTAGAATTTATTTTTCCATCTTCCCCTCATCCGTCGGATCAGAGATTGATCAGAGTGTGATTTAGATAATTGACCCAAGTCTCTTGGAGGAGAGAATATGCAGTCATCTGCACCTGCTGAAAACCTGATCCATTAGACCAGGCCACCATCTTCCATTGCTCCTTGGTCCATTTCTAATGTTTTCGGGCCTATTGTAGGCCGGTTTCACACGTCAGTGGCTCCGGTACGTGAGGTGACAGTTTCCTCACGTACCGGAGCCACTGACAAACGTAGACACATTGAAATCAATGCATCTGTGCAAATGTCATTGATTTTTTGCGGACCGTGTCTCCGTGTGCCAAACACGGAGACATGTCAGTGTTCGTGGGAGCGCACAGATTACACGGACCCATTAAAGTCAATGGGTCCGTGTAAAACACGTACCGCACACGGACGTTGTCCGTGTGCAGTCCGTGTGCCGTGCAGGAGACAGCGCTACAGTAAGCGCTGTCCCCCCACTGGTGCTGAAGCCGCCATTCATATCTTCTGTGCAGCAGCGTTTGCTGTAGAGAAGATATGAATATTCCTTTTTTTTTTTGTTTCTCGTGTTTAACATAAAGATCCATGTCCCCACCCCCTGAGCACCCGCCCGCTGTTCTTAAAATACTCACCAGGCTCCCTCGCTGGCTGGCGCTGCTTCCTGTCCTGGCCGCACCTTCTACTGTATGAGCGGTCACACTCATGAATATGCGGCTCCACCTCCCATAGGGGCGGAGCCGCATATTCATTACTGTAAATTAGCGGCCCCACGTGACCGCTCATACAGTAGAAGGTGCGGCCAGGACAGGAAGCAGCACCAGCGAGGGAGCCGGGTGAGTATTTTAAGAACAGCAGGCGGGCGCACAGGGGGTGAGGACATGGATCTTTATGTTAAACACGAGAAACAAACAAAAAAAGGAATATTCATATCTTCTCTACAGCAAACGCTGCTGCACAGAAGATATGAATGGCAGCTTCAGCAAGATGCAGGGGACAGCGCTAAACTTTAGCACTGTCTCCTGCATGGTGTGTGTGGTACCCAGTCGGCACACGGGCGGCACACGTGTGCCGCAAGTGTGCCACACTGATGTGCCACAGAAATGCACGGGCACATGGACACGGATAATTCCGGTACCGATTTTTCCGGTACCTGAATGATCTGGACGTGTGGGAATGCCCGTAGACAGTGAAGAGGGTTCAGGAGCATTTGCAGCTATGCAGACCCCATAAACAGCAAACTATGATGTCCTGTCACCTTTCTAATCAGCAGTAACTTTTTTAGAAATTTGTGCTACAGCATCACTTTTGTAGGACTGGATTGATGGCCTCTGCCTCACTCCCTCCTTGGTCATACATGACTCTGTTGCAGACTTAGGGCTCATACTCACTTGCGTGAAATACGGCCGAGTCTCGCATGGTAACACCTGGCTCTGCCGCCGGCACTTGGGAGCGGAGCGTGCAGCTCCATGTATTGCTATGTGGCCGCACGCTCCGCTCTGGAGTGCCGGTGGCAGAGCCGGGTTTTAACATGCGAGACTCGGCCGTATTTCACGCAATTGAGTATGAGCCCTTACCTGTGACCTTCCTTTGATCACTGATGGAAGCTGCTAACCACTGCTGTCCCTTTGCCATCACATGGCAGCCATGGCCATCTATGGAGCCTTACTATACCATTAACTTTCAAGATTCTGTGTAAATGTTATAAACAATTGAATCAATTTATAAAAACGTACAGTGTAACTATTGAGTTACTTTTACTGCATTTCAGCAATTGTTCAACAATTAAAGCAAAGTGGATGTGATTTTAAGAAAACTTGTGCCCACTGTGTTTAAAGACTCAGTTGATCTTTGTGAGTTTTTTGGGGCGATTTTTTTTATTTTGTTTTCCAAATAGGCGTCTCTCTTTGAGGAGCCTGAAAAAAAAAGTTACGTTTTTAAGTGCAGGATCTCAGTGTTTATGCACTAAAAAAAATATTAGCAGAAACACAGCTTCAAATCTGCACCAAAAATGCATCTAAAAAACGCAGCAGAAATCAGAACAGATTGCTATTGCAAATCTTGGAGAACAAATGCAGCAGAATAAAAAAAACAGCAATTACGCTACATGAGCACATATTATAATTATTTATTATTATAGCGCCATTTATTCCATGGCTTTTACATGTGAAAAGGGGTATACATAATAACATATCCTCATAGCCCTGGGCTATTGAACTATTGGGACTTTTTGGCCAACGCACAGGCAATGTGCACATGACTTTCCTGAAGGTTTTAGCGTATAGCGCACACAATTGGCTCTGACATTTGGTTGCTATATTAGTTGGATTTTTCTGCATTTTTAGATTTTGATCTGTGCTTAGGAAAGTGGATAAAACACTAAAAAAAAGTCAGAAGGAACCAGTAGAATGTTTTTTTATTCCACGTTGTAATCATTAAACAAAAAAAAGAGCTACTATTTAACTAGCAAGAACTAAATAATTCATCGTTTGTGTGTCTTGCATATATCATCCTTTAGATTCCTTCCTTTGAGGTTGTAGCCTTTTTGGTTATCCCATCAGCTGTGCAGTCAATCTAAGTCCCCATCCCCCTCTCCGCCTCCCCCTCACACCCCCACACATTCCTTAGGGAGCTGCCAATACCCTCCACAGTAGTATACAATTGTATTACACCTTTCAATAACCTCTGCTCAGTAGTTCTCTGCCCACAGCTCTATTCTCAGGGCTCACAAAGGAAATAGTTTTTGTAAACTTTAATTAAAGTTTTTGCCGCCTCTGAATAATCGGCAGAAAATATTTGCATTGGTGATAAAATAAATCTTCAGATATGCTGGGATTATTCTCAATGATGTGATTAAAAGAGTTTTACCCCCTTCTGCACAAAGTAGGTGTGCACTGCAGCCAATCGCTGGGCTCAGCAGCTCTGCCGATGCAGGCGCCACAAGCCGCCAGGTCCAGCGATGGGCTGCAGTGCTGTTGTAATGTCACCGATGCAGTAGGAAGCCATCACCGTAGATGCAACCCAGACACAGGGAGGGTGACTATCGGCTGTTTCTATTATTTTTAGGAAAAGACAGAGCAATAGGGGTGATAAATAAGGTTATGCTAACCTGATTTAGTTGTATATACACAACATTTCCAGCACTTATAAATCCCGCTGCTGCAGGTCCAATGGGTCATCAGACCGCGAAAACACAATAGACGGAGGATTTACGGATAATCTGCACTGCTGTATCCCATATAATAGATCCAAGTCCAGACAGAAAGTGTTTGCAGCTTTTCTTTATTCAGTCAACGCATTTTCAAAGTGCTACTGACTTCTTCATCAGGACAAGAAAATGTGGCTCTCGCCTGTGGTGGTTGTGCATCTTGGGGCCCGGATTTATGATCCTATTAGCTGCTGCTCCACCTATTGGATCCTATATTGAGTCCAAGTGAGGGATGAAAACATAAATAAATGGCGCTACAATAATAAATAATAATATCATGTTTAGCCTGAAGAAGGGGCAAGAAGTTCTTTGAAATGCGTAACAAATAAACATTTATAAATTATTCAACGTTTCCACTTTTGACTGGATGATCCCGGGCAGCGCTAAGAAGATCACTTGAAAAACTTTCCATTTTTCGTCACTGTAGAGAACAATGGTGGCCTATGTGCACTGTCCGATTTAGTACAGATTGCTCAGGGCGTACCGCCGATCGGTAAAAGTTTACAAATCGTATTGTGCCGTCGATTGATCTGTGTAGAGGACTCTCTCTGACACTTCAGAATGTCTGTGTTTGCCTTTAGCTTATTCCTCTTCTACTTCTTCACCACCATGGACTTTTACGAGCAGCAACTGTAATCTCAACCCAGTTTCTACTCTGCCCTTATAGCGTTAGGTACCGTCCCGATTGGGGTGCACCTTGTGGTGGGATGGCTTTTAGTTTTTTTAATTAAAACAATGTTAACTAGGCACCCTATGTTATTTGCATGTACTATAACTATTTCTTTACTTACTACAGGGCATTTGCTCGTTTTTATCTTCTGCTTGTTAAATGGCCACAGTGTGACTGCACACCTATGTATTGCACTTATACCAACATATGCTCGATCTCAATTTTTTATTTGGTATTGATTTGTTTGCAGAACTCAGATTTTCCCAGTAAACTGAGAGTGAATGATCAGTCCAGAAGCAGAATTCTCTGATAACTTTGATTACAAAGTTTCTCAATATGCACCATTGATTTAATTAAAAAAAAATAAAAATAAAATAAGAGTTACTCTGTGAAATTAAAGAAATAGATTGACGTCCAAATACCAAGGGCTGGAATAAGTACGGCATGCCCCCTGTTCTCATTCTGGGTCATTTTTCACCTTCACTACATCTCCATTCTTTAGTGAAGACAGCAGCCTCCCATCCCCCCACATGTCAGCAGATAAACATACCAGGATGACAGACGGGGAGAGTCATGGGTTATCGGGCTTAGGGGCCCGGTGTGAGTGGATAAATGAATGGGACACAAAACCCCACAGTGAACAGAGAGTTCCCATGAACGTTTCAATAGTTTAATAAGCTCCTACTAAGCAACTTTATTTTATTGTTTCTTTTCCCACTGCAGAATTTAGGCTTCCTCAAAGGCAATAAGAAGAATCTCATTATAAGAGTCTGTTCCTCTCGGGGCCGCGCTGTGGTTACTTGTACAAATAGGACGTCAGAACCCCTCTATTATTCTCATGTAGTTCCTCTCCTGGAACCGGTTTAGCTCCTGCAGGATCAGTCTCAGTTACACCCAATGGCTGTCAGCCAGGTCACCTGCGGGTGCTGACAAGGAAAGCTTTGTGTACCTAAGGGCCCTTTTTAGGGGTAGAAGACACTTTATAATAAGACAAATCACGTTAGACATGCATTTTGAAAGAAGCCGTGAACCATCTTTACCTTGACATAGACCTCACACTTATATGTTGATTGCAAAATCAGAAAAGGACAAAACACTGTTAAATATGTGGTTGGGGATTTACGGTGGCTCAATGGTTAGCAGCACTGTTGCTTTGCAGCATTGGGGTCTTGGGTTCAATACCACCAAGGACAACATCTGCAAGGGGTTTGTATGCTCTCCCCGTGTTTGCGTGGGTTTCCTCCAGCTTCTCTGGTTTTCTCCCATCCTCCAAAGACATACTGATAGAGAATTTACATTGTGAGCCTCAATGGGGCAGTGGTGTCTTTAAACAATGTCTGTATATTCCTTTGCTATCTCCTCTGCCCAGGAGATGTGGTATGATCAGACCTTGTCCCTGTATGGTCAGACACAGTCATTACACAATAGATAAGATTATCTCAGCACAGGAACATTTTTTTTAAGCACATGCAATTGTGGAAATTATTATTATTCAAAGACGTATTGATTAAAATTAACTTTATTCATGGAAAAACCCATTTCAGGGTAATAAGCTTCCTCCAGAGACTCCTGTCCTCATAGGGAACACATTATTATTATTATTATTATTATTTATTATTATAGCGCCATTTATTCCATGGCGCTTTACATGTGAGGAGGGGTATACATAATAAAAACAGGTACAATAGTCTTGAACAATACAAGTTACAACTGGTACAGGAGGAGAGAGGACCCTGCCCGCGAAGGCTCACAATCTACAAGGGATGGGTGAGAATACAGTAGGTGAGGATAGAGCTGGTCGTGCAGCAGTTTGGTCAATCGGTGGTTACTGCAGGTTGTAGGCTTGCCGGAAGAGGTGGGTCTTCAGGTTCTTTTTGAAGGTTTCGATGGTAGGTGAGAGTCTGATATGTTGTGGTAGAGAGTTCCAGAGTAGGGGTGATACGCGAGAGAAATCTTGTATGTGATTGTGGGAAGAGAAAATAAGAGGGGAGTAGAGAAGGAGATCTTGTGAAGATCGGAGGTTGTGTGTAGGTAAATACCGGAAGACGAGATCACAGATGTATGGAGGAGACAGGTTGTGGATGGCTTTGTATGTCATGGTTAGGGTTTTGTACTGGAGTCTCTGGGTAATGGGGGGCCTGTGAAGGGATTGACAGAGGGGAGAGGCCGGGGAATAGCGGGGGGACAGGTGGATTAGTCGGGCAGCAGAGTTTAGAATAGATTGGAGGGATGCGAGAGTGTTAGAGGGGAGGCCACAGAGCAGGAGGTTACAGCAGTCGAGGCAGGAGATGATGAGGGCATGGACTAGGATTTTTGCAGATTCTTAGTTTAGGAATGTACGGATCCGTGAAATAGTTTTGAGTTGAAGGCGGCAGGAAGTGGAAAGGGCTTGGATATGTGGTTTGAAGGAGAGATCAGTGTCAAGGATTACCCCGAGACAGTGAGTTTGTGGGACTGGGGAGAGTGGGCAACCGTTTACTGTAATTGATAGGTTCATTGGGAGGGTCGCGTGAGATGGGGGAAAGACAACACATGCATGCTCAGCCAAGTATGGGGTGCAAAGCAAAAGTTGTCAGCTAAATAAGTGTTCTGCCAACTGCCTTTAGGCAACCTCAGACATACATACATACATACATTAGAAATGTGTGCAGGAGGTCTGTTCGCAGCATATGGAGTCCCGATGGAATCGTACTACAAAGATACAGATATTCACTATGTCTCACAGAATCACTCACTGATTTCTATAGTTCTATTACTAGGTTTCTATTGGTGCCATGATATAGATCTGTATAACTGTATAATTTTCTTGAGCCAAATAGATCCTGTTTCAACCTAGAATATCGATCCAAATCAACCTGGGCAGCTATGAGAATGCTTCAGTCTGTCTATGAAAGTTAGGATGCCCTTAGATCCTAGATAGCTGTTGGGCAAATGGATATCTCTCCATCATCACTCATACACATGCAAGGCTTGGCCTAAAGTTTATAAGAGTGGAGTAAGTCATTGCTCAAACTTCTCTGGCATTAGCCTATCTAGCCAGAGTACAAAGACTGGACACTTGAGTTCAAACTGCCAAATCCTTCTGTAAGGACTCACCAGATGAGGTGGATCCACTAAGCAACTAGTCCAGGTGGGCACACAGACTATAGGCGTTGGTGCAGCTTCCAGAGAATACTTAGAATGGTGGGGACTAGGACTAACTGGAAACTCAGATGGACAGATGGAGTGAAACCCAGCAAGAATGCAGTCGAGTAGAAACACAGTACTAGGGCTTGTTCAGATAACCGTATTTTGGTCCCAAACGACAAATGGTATTCAATGGGGCAGTGCAGATGAATTATTCTTTTCACTGACCTAAAATACGTTAAAAAAATTGCAGCATGCACCAGTTTCCTACGTAAATAGGATGAGACTCACTCATTCAAATCTATGGGAGCATGAAAAAAATCAGATGCCTTACAAAGACACAGTACAGCAACTGATTTTTACGGATACGTTGCAATTCTGTAACATGGGAAACTGTTAATGGTCTTGTAAATGATTAATAGCTGCTGCTGTAAAAAAAAAGTGTATTAGAAGAAACAACCGCACTCAGAGGATGAATTTAGAA
The DNA here is from genome assembly GCF_032444005.1 of Ranitomeya imitator. Classification (NCBI taxonomy): domain Eukaryota; kingdom Metazoa; phylum Chordata; class Amphibia; order Anura; family Dendrobatidae; genus Ranitomeya; species Ranitomeya imitator. The sequence continues at coordinate 59,659,976 of NC_091288.1, forward strand.
TATGTCATATACGTGAAATTTTATTGATGAGCACCACAGTAATTAGTAAAAGTGTTGAGGTAACGTTTCAACCCTTTGATGGGTCTTTATCAAACCTCACTTGAAGATGAAAGTAATAGGGAAAGAGGAGGACGCCATCCTGGAAACGGACACAAGCGTTCCAAAAATGATAGAGGGTGCGAGGGTCCGGTATGGCACAGACAGGGAGCAAAATCCCAAGAGCGACTGTGGGTCCGGAGACGATGAGATCTGTGGTGAGCTTCATCCAGAGTGCACGCCTTTCTCCTTAGTATTAGCTGTAAAAAAAAGGAATTATTCCACTTTTCTTGATGAAAAACTCCTAATGATTTTTTTTATCTGCTTGTGTGAACCTTACCTACCTGTGCAGATAATGGAGCATACCAAAGAACACGAGAGTCAAAATCCCAAGACACGGGTATGTGTGTCAATGGGCCTTAAATAGGTCAGAGGAGAAGATGTCACTACTCTACGCCGGGCAACCTGCAAAACCTGACGTGGAGCACAACATAGGGCAGCGGACCCGTTATATAGAAGCAGAGCCATCTATAATCAGGACAGGTGGGTAAATGAAATAATCAGGTGGTCCCATCAAAATCGGTAGGTTCAGCTGACAGTTAAATAATGTGTATAGGAACTTAAATCTCCTGATCCACTTTAGATAGTTGTGAGTGAAACGGTAGATCGTTCTGCTGAGCGTTCCTATCTACTATGAGAGAGCCACTGCCAGACTCCTCTGACTGCAGGGATCAGAAGTCCAAAATAGTAGATACCGGATCCATATCTTCCCTGACAATGATCTGTTGGGGAGGTCCTTGTCCACATTAGACTATTGGTTGAACCTTTCGATGTCTGACACTAGACTAAAGGCCCCCATACACATCGACTACCTAGTCGATGGTCTACGTAGCAGTATAATGGGCCCGGTAGCAAAAACTAGAATGTGGTCTGACATACTTACAGTTTCCCGTAGCTGCTGAGTATCAGGGAATAGGCTATGATTATTTTGAACAATTTTATCTGCACAAAGTTTTTTTCTACTGCAGCGAATGATATTGACTGTGTTCTTGCAATGCTACAAGCCAAAGGTACAGTTGGATGCCTGATTGGTTATGGATTTGCCAGCTGGTTTAAATCTCTGGTCAAATTCTAGTTTTAGTATTCTAAATATATTCTCCCTGTCTCTCCTTCTTCAGGATTCCCAGTCTTTCACTGTTGATCTCCATTCTCTCTGTTCTCCATTCTGCCATCTTCTAGCCTCAATTCACTGCCTCTCGCCTCTGACACTACTTTAGGAGTGTAGGTGCGTCTTCTTTTCTAAGGGGCCCCATAGCAGCCAGGAGTCCTAATAATAACACCTCTTTTATCCCCTATTGTAAATTCAGAACATGTTGTAATTCTTTTATACATTCGCTCAGACAACGGCTAAGCGTTCGCTCACACTCGCGTATAAATTGGACGAGGGCAAACGGGTAAAAAATCTGATTGCACTCAGACCAATGTCATTCAGTGAGGCAGTGCAGACCTGATTATTTTTTTCTCAGCTGTATTCATCATGAGAAAAAATGACATCATGCTATGATATCACTCTTAAATCGGTACAGTGCGAGAAACAAATCACATGCAGAGGCGTAGCTAGAGCTTTTGCCGCCCGGGGCTGTTCCCGAGTTTGGCGCCCCCCCCCCCCGGCTCAATACACACAAAGGTTACCAAAAATGGTTTTCCTGTTTTGTAGAACTTAAACTGGGCCTAATGGTGTCACCCCCACATGCCACACCTGTGACTTAATACCACCACACCATGACCAGGCCACATAGTGACCGAATAATACTACATACAAGGGACAAATACCACAACACCATTTCCAGACCACATATTACCACCACATAGTGACTGAATACTACAATACTGATCAGTAATAAAAAAAAACCCCACAATACTATCACCATAAGTGCCAGTATTCACAGGAGATCTGTACTTAGTATGCAGTGTCTGTGTAGAGGTAATACAGAGATCACTGGTGACATTATACACAGGACCTCTATATAGTATACAGTGTATAGTGTCAGTGTATAGGTAACACTGACTCACCAGTGACGTCTCTAGGTGAAGTCCTTCATCTTTCATCCAGCACAGACCGCCATCATTCCTTCCAGCCAGGACTCGTTTCTGCAGGAAATAACACAGTTATCTCGAGCTCCGCTTGCAGAACACATTACTTAATTTTTCACAACTTCTACATTACATCACATGAAGAAAAAAAGGTGATATAGTGTCACTCTGCACAGTAACAGGACCGCCCCCCCCATTTAAAACAGTATACTCAAAAAATAAAATAAATACATCACTGCAGTAATAATATCCCTTAATTATCCCCTATGGTAACACTATTCCCCACCCTGGCCCCGTTTATCTCATTCCTGGCTCCAGCCATATGTTCTCGCATCCTGCCCTCATGAGTATCCATTCTACCCCATATGATCTCCCAATCCTGCCCCACCAGCCTCCATCGTATCCATCCTGCCCCATGATCCAATCCTGCCCCGTGTCTCCAATCATGCCCCGTGTCTACATTCTGCCCATGCCTCAAGTCCTGCCCCCAGTGTGTCCAGCATATTACCCCCATGTTGTCCAGCAATCTGCCACAGTGTGTCCAGCATATTACCCCCATGTTGTCCAGCAATCTGCCCCAGTGTGTCCAGCATATTACCCCCAGTGTGTCCAGCAATCTGCCCCAGTATGTCCAGCACTGCCCCCAGTGTGTCCAGCAATCTGCCCCAGTGTCCAGCCTTTCCCCAGTGTGTCCAGCAGTCTGCCCCAGTGTGTCCAGCATATTACCCCCAGTGTCCAGCATTGCCCCAGTATGTCCAGCATATTACCCCCAGTGTGTCCAGCAATCTGCCCCAGTGTCCAGCATTGCCCCAGTGTGTCCAGAAGTCTGCCCCAGGGTCTCCAGCATTGCCTCAATGTGTCCAGAAATCTGCCCCATGGTCTCCAGTATTCAGTGTGTCCAGCATTCTGCCCCATGGTCTCCAGTATTGCCCCAGTGTGTCCAGCATTCTGCCCCATGGTCTCCAGTATTGCCCCAGTGTGTCCAGCAATCTGCCCCATGGTCTCCAGTATTGCCCCAGTGTGTCCAGCATTCTGCCCCAGGGTCTCCAGTATTGCCCCAGTGTGTCCAGCATTCTGCCCCATGGTCTCCAGTATTGCCCCAGTGTGTCCAGCAATCTGCCCCATGCTCTCCAGTATTGCCCCAGTGTGTCCAGCAATCTGCCCCATAGTCTCCTGTATTGCCCCAGTGTGTCCAGCATTCTGCCCCATGGTCTCCAGTATTGCCCCAGTGTGTCCAGCATTCTGCCCCATGGTCTCCTGTATTGCCCCAGTGTGTCCAGCAATCTGCCCCATGCTCTCCAGTATTGCCCCAGTGTGTCCAGCAATCTGCCCCATAGTCTCCTGTATTGCCCCAGTGTGTCCAGCATTCTGCCCCAGGGTCTCCAGTATTGCCCCAGTGTGTCCAGCATTCTGCCCCATGGTCTCCAGTATTGCCCCAGTGTGTCCAGCAATCTGCCCCATGCTCTCCAGTATTGCCCCAGTGTGTCCAGCATTCTGCCCCATGGTCTCCAGTATTGCCCCGGTGTGTCCAGCAATCTGCCCCATGGTCTCCAGTATTGCCCCAGTGTGTCCAGCAATCTGCCCCATGGTCTCCAGTATTGCCCCAGTGTGTCCAGCATTCTGCCCCATGGTCTCCAGTATTGCCCCAGTGTGTCCAGCATTCTGCCCCATGCTCTCCAGTATTGCCCCAGTGTGTCCAGCATTCTGCCCCATGGTCTCCAGTATTGCCCCAGTGTGTCCAGCAATCTGCCCCATGCTCTCCAGTATTGCCCCAGTGTGTCCAGCAATCTGCCCCATGCTCTCCAGTATTGCCCCAGTGTGTCCAGCAATCTGCCCCATGGTCTTCAGTATTGCCCCAGTGTGTCCAGCATTCTGCCCCATGGTCTCCAGTATTGCCCCAGTGTGTCCAGCAATCTGCCCCATAGTCTCCTGTATTGCCCCAGTGTGTCCAGCAATCTGCCCCATGGTCTCCTGTATTGCCCCAGTGTGTCCAGCAATCTGCCACATGCTCTCCAGTATTGCCCCAATGTGTCCAGCAATCTGCCCCATGCTCTCCAGTATTGCCCCAGTGTGTCCAGCATTGCCCCCAGACAGTCAGACATAAAGAAAAAAAAAAAGTAAAATCCTCACCTCTCCCGTTCCTAGCGCAGGTCCGGTGCAGTCAGTGTCTCTCCGGCTCTGCGACGCTCAGGACAGAGAGGCAGAGCGGCGCGCACAGTAGTGACGTCATCGCGCCCTCTGCTCTGAGACGTCGCAGAGTCAGAGGACGCTGAAGCCGCAGGAACCAGGAGAGGTGAGTATTTTAGAGCGGAGAGCCCCCCGCTCCCAGCGGGAGCGGGGGGCGGGAGCGGGGGGCGGGGGTGGGGGGAGCTGGTCGTGGCGGCGGACGGCGCCGCCCGAAGATTTAAAGGGGCGTCTTTTTTTTTTTCTTCTCTTGCAGCGCCGGCCGCCCCCCGCATTGTGCCGCCCGGGGCGGACCGCCCCCCCCGCACCCCCCTTCCTACGCCACTGATCACATGCCATACAAGCCATGAATATATATGGTGTAGTGCAGTGGTAGCACCATATGCAGTGATGAGGCAGTGACCCAGCAAAGTTCAAAGCAAAACTGTCACTAAGTGACTGTCCAAGCGTGACATGACCCAAGGGTGGTCGGTCACAAAGCGGTGAGACTCACAAGGGAACACCGGGGACACAATAACAATGGTGGGCCCTGCGATAGGGAACAGGGAAATGGGCACCTCCTGCACTCTCCTAAGGATGAGCCCTAATCTTCCTGACGTCCCTATACAGGTTCTTTTAACCTGTCGCCGAGCTGGATACCTTAGCCCTCGCTCGCCCTGCACTTATCCCTGGTTAGGGCATTGGCAAGTGAGGACACTGGTCCCACCGCTACGCACTTTGCTAAACACAAAGGGAAAGTTTAGACAAACAAGGTAAGCAAACACTTAGCTTATTGCTGCAAAGCACAGCACAGCGGGAAAGAAACACCAGATGCACTGGACTCAACTGAAGACCTACTGCTCCCAGCCAGCTCTTTCTCCAATTTGGTTGATCTCCAGAAGGATCTGTATAACCAACAGCCAGCTGATGCATCAGGTGACCTTATGAAGGATGGTGGGAGTGGTCAACACCAACATCAGCTGGCTCAGCAGCAATGCAATGCAATGCAATAACACCAGCGGCCACCGGGGGGAAAACTGCATGAAACCCAAATGACCAGAAAGGAAAAAGGGTTTTAATCAGAGGGAAACCAGATCTGCCACAGATCCAAACATGGATCGTGACAGTACCCCCCCTTTCAATGAGGGGCATCTGGACACTCAACACCGGACCTCACCAGATAACAACCTACGGTGAGGACGCCTCGATCCACTAGAGTTCACCTCGGCAGTCACCTGACTCTCAGGTTTATGGCAAACACTGCCTGATGAAAATGCGAACAACGTAGGCTCCAGATGCGCCACAAATCTCCAGAGCGCCAACCTGGGGAATGAGTTGTGTACATGCATAACTGGGGGTAACTCCAACTGAAATGTCCCCGGGCTGAGACTGGCCGACACCCGATATGGCCCAATCACCCTGGAACTCCAGGTCCCAGTTGCACACTTCCACCTGATGTTTTTGGTGGAAACCCATACGTACTCATTCTCACACAGGTCCGGATCTGATTGTTTATTTTCATGCATGCATCTGCCACAAGATGATGAACTCTTTACAGAACCGACAACAGAGGCGTCCCCCTGTGTCACCAAACTCACACCCCCACTACGCACCGAGGCAACCACCACCCTCCTCTGACCCCTCCTCCCAAGAGGTCTCTGACCCACTGGGATAGCATGTAGTGAGGGTAAAGTCTTGCCCCTACTCACTGGCAGCACCTCTGCTGCCGCCACTGGAGAAGAAGGGGTAGGTTATAGAAGAATGGCAGAGATCGTACCTCCCGGGCAGCAGTCCTTACACGACTGACCCCAGCTGACTACTTCCCTGGACCGCCAGTCTATGACAGGGTTATGTCTTTTCAACCAAGGGAGTCCTAAAACCATAGGAGTTGGTATACCCTCCAAGACGTAGCATGATACTCTTCATGACAAGCCCCTATATGCAAATGTATGTTGTCTACGACTTGAGTAATCCTCTCCTGGCTGAGAGGAGCAAAGTCAATGGCCTGGACGCTTAAGGGTCTCGCTAGCGTCCTACTCATCAGGCCACGGGTCTGGACAAAATGAGCATCCACCAAATTAACTCCTGCTCCACTGTCCACAAGCACCGGAATATTCTCATTTACGCCACCAATAACTACCTCAGCAGGTAAGGTACACCAAGATGAAAAAATGGAGGAAATATACACACCTTGGTCGCCTCCCTCCAAGCGATCAGGGGGACGCGGCTCTTTAGATGGTGCAGGTACTTTGGCACGCGCTGGGCAGACATTGATAAAATGACCGGTCTGTCCACAGAAAAAACATGCCCCCACTCCATGGCAAACCACAGGCAACCCCTTTTGGGAACCAACTCCTCCCACCTTTATGGGTTCGTCCGCCTGCTCAGGTATCCCCACCTACAGAGAACCTGTCAGGGAGAGATATCTTGGGTTCTGTTTGAGCCTGTACCTGAGCCGAAGCCCAGAACCCCAACAATTGCTGCAGCTGTTGCACCACCTCTCCACGCAGCACCTTACAATCCTCGGTGAGAGTTTGCAGCAATTGGGCAAAGGCTTGAATTTGAGCCATGGCTCACCAGAAAAAACGGGATTGTTGGTTATAATGTCACGAAGTGACTGTCCAAGTGTGACACGACCCAACGGGTGGTCGGTCACAAAGCGGCGAGACTCACATAGGAACACCGGGGACACAATAACAATGGTGGGCCCTGCGATAGGGAACGAGAAAATGGGCACCTCCTGCACTCTCCTAAGGATGAGCCCTAATCTTTCTGATGTCCCTATATAGGTTCTTTCAACCTGTTGCCGAGCTGGATACCTTAGCCTTCGCTCGCCTTGCACCTATCCCTGGGTAGGGAATTGGCAAGTGAGGACACTGGTCCCACCGCTACGCACTTTGCTAAACACAAAGGGAAAGTGTAGACAAACAAGGTAAGCAAACAACACTTAGCTTATTGCTGCAAAGCACAGCACAGCGGGAAAGAAACACCAGATGCACCGGACTCAACTGAAGAACTACTGCTCCCAGCCAGCTTTTACTCCAACTTGGTTGATCTCCAGAAGGACCTGCATAACCAACAGTCAGCTGATGCATCAGGTGACCTTATGAAGGATGGAGGGAGTGGTCACCACCATCAGCTGACCCAGCAGCAATGCAATGCAATAACACCAGCGGCCACCGGGGGGGGGGGACTGCATTAACCCCAAATGACCAGAAAGTAAAAAGGGTTTTAATCAGAGGGAAACCAGATCTGCCACAGATCCAAACATGGATCATGACAAAAACTTCTCTTTAATGTTCAACTCAAAAAGCACAGCACACGAAATCCTCCGGATCGCAGCCTTGAAACAGGACAGTCCACTTCCGGATTGCAGATGGAAACAAGACAATCCACCTGTGGTTAGCAGCTGGGCACATATCCTCTGGATTTCAGTCACTAAACAAGCCAGTCCAACTCTGATCTGTTGCTGTGGGCGACTGCACCGCCATGTTAATGTTCTACTCACAGCATTACTTAGTACACGATATCCTCCGGATCGCAGCCGGGAACCATATCCTCCAGTATAAAGTCACTAAACACGCCAGTCCATCTCCGACACTAGTTGCCATGGGCAACTCCACCACTGTGTACACTGTGGGTGCCAGGCTTTTCAGCTGCCTTGGCCATTTGGCTCCACTGGCCTGTGTTGCCTCACACAGGTAGAGCTCTGCAGGTTTTCCCTAAATCTGCCCTGGACACATACCATGCCCAGGACCAATGCTCACTTTTTTATTACAAATTGCAACCACAGCTACACCTGTGACTGCAATGCACTCCTATGACCTCAATACGCCTCCGTGCGCATCCTGGGGGGAACATACAGTGACCCTCACATGTAGCACCAGTCACTGCCTCACAATGGATACACTACTGTTCTGTAGCATAGGAAACTGTAAAAGATTATTAGCTGCTGAGTAAAAAATACGGATTACTTACAGACAGCACACGGAGGAAAAGTGAGACAAAATTGTCCCACTCTCCTGGATGAGAATTTGACCAATTTTGTTTATGCTCTATTGTGAGCGAACCCATATGGACAGAGTATAATTAATTAATGCCACTTCCATAGTAGAGTCTCAAGTGTATATTCCCTGCAACACATACACAACTGCAAAAAAAATCAACATTTTAGCAGGCTAACAGCATGTCCCTAGACCAGTGTGTCCCAGACAAGGTTCCTGACAGTAACAGCATGAGCTATCACTTTCACAGGAGACATGAGATAGTTGGTGCAGCTTCCCAGGAGGGCTCCAACATAGTGAAGAGGTTGGAACTACTAGAGAAAAAAACATGAGATGAAACATACAAGGCTAAGGCAGAAAAAATGAGTATTTTGTGATTACAGCTGAAACCTGTCCAACCTTCTATCCAATTCTATTGGCTTTATACTGATGAGATTTTCACACTTGTTAACCAGTTCATGAAAATTTTCCACTTAATAAAAATAGTGTTCCACTTTCCATAGAAATTATCTTAGTATTATGATTATCAAAACAATCACCTCTGTAATACCAGGCACCTTCGCAGATCAGCTGTTCTCTGTGTCAATGGTGGCCGGAACTGTTCAGTTACAGAGCTGCACAGCACAACTCCATAGACCGAATAGTGACCATGGCCGGGAATTGCACATCCACCCCCTATTCACTTGAAGTGCAGTACCCGGCCATGGCAACTATAGAGTTGATGGAGCTGTGCAGCTTTGTAACTAAGCAGGTCCGACCACGGCCAACACCGGGTAAAGCTCATCGGCGGGGGGCGCCGAGTGTTATACTCCCACTAATCAGACATTGATGACCTAGCCTAAAGATAGGCTGTCAATGTTAAAATCCTGGAAAACTCCTTTAAAAAATTAGGCCGCATTTACACAGCCCAATCTTTACTGTCAACAGCCAATCAGGGACATGCAAGTCAAAAGGACCTTTCACCAAATCTTTAAAATGTTGAACTGGAAACAACATACTGTATAATTAAAAGAAAAAAAAGGGTTACATATAATTGTAACCACAGAGAGGAAAAAGGGCTAATTTCGCCTCTCATTTGCCTAGATATTGGCAATCAAATATTTAGCACCTAATGAGTTAACTTTAGTTAAAGAGATATTCCCATCTCCAAGATCCTATTTCAATATGTAGTAGGTGTAACAATAATATTATTAGCAAATACCTCCAATTAGAAACGTAGAATAGTATTTCTGATTCCCTATGTCTGTTCCTGTTATGATCAGGTGACCTTGGAGCAGCATGAAAACTTTCACTGGAGAGCTGGTAACTATACTGACCGCAAACCCTGATCTTAACAACGCAACTAGAAGTAGCCGTGGGGTGTGCCTAACAAATCCTAGACACCTCGACACAGCCGGAGGACTAAATTCCCCTATAGATAGAAATAGGAATTCTACCTTTCCTCAGAGCAGAATCCCAAAGGATAGGCAGCCCCCCACAAATAATGACTGTGAGTAGTAGAGGAAAAGACACACGCAGGCAGGAAACAGGATTTAGCAAAAGAGGCCACACTAGCTAAAATAGGAAAGGATAGGACAGGATACTAAGCGGTCAGTATTAAAATCCTTCAAAAATATCCACAGCAGAAAATACAAAAAAACTCCACCATCTAACTAAAGATGTGGAGCGTATATCTGTGACTCCAGAGAATCCAACAAGACTGAGAAAACACTGACGCAGTCTAAGCTGGACAAGAGAAAACAAATGAATAGCACAGAATATAAGCACACAGCAAGTGTGCCACAGAAAAAGAAACAGACACTTATCTTTGCTGAATTGGCAGCTAAGCAGGAGAAGCCAGACAAAGATCCAACACTTCCCAAGAAACATTGACAACTGGCAAGGACTAATGAGTCCTGCAAACCTAAATACACCCCAGTCAGAATTGCAATCAGCAGATACACCTGTCCAAGACTGCCGCCCAGGGACAACTGCATTACCACCTACAACCACCGGAGGGAGCCCAAAAGCAGAATTCACAACATGTTCCCTCATGTGCAGACATTGTAGGACCTTAGGTATCAATGCCTGCACATGGGGAAAAAGACATAGCAAGTCAAATAAACTATTCTACATTTCTAATTTGAGATATTTGATAATATCATTTTACATACTACATATAGGGATAGGATCTTGAAGATGGGAATGCCCCTTTAAGTCCAAGTGGGGGGTTTACAGACTCAGCGCGCGGAAACGGGCAGACTTGGTGGGAAGAGACAGCGTGCAGCAGGGGGACGTGAGCGCTCCGGCCCTTGAGCATCAGTATAGCACAGGCCTGCGCTCGAGCTTCCCCACCACCGCTGACAGAGACTGTGAGGAGGGATGTGCAGTGTGCCCATTGGTGACCACAAAGTGCGGTGTTGAGCGTTCCGGGCTAGTGAGTACTGCGCTCGTGCTGCCAGAGAGAGACTGGGTGCAGGACTGTGATCTGCACCCTGATTCATGAGTGTATGTCTGCCGGATCCTGTCAGGCTCAGTCATTGCCGTGGTCCACTCTCCTCTGGCCACATCACTACATGGACTAGGGGCTCAGCGGAAGGTACCGGAGACCAACCACTGTCACCAGAACATGGATCATCGTTGCTTCCATGACCATATTGAACAAGCGCCGCATCAGCCGTTGTTGGCGCCATCACCTGTTCCAGGACGACCACGTATTGATAAATGTCTGACAGGATAAGATAACCCCCCAAGAACTGTTATTACCTTTTTTTCCACTCTTACTTAACTTCTGCATCTTATCCATATTATTGAACTGCCTACCCAACCCCCCGAGTTAACCTTTAACCTCCCTGCGTGGAGTATTCCAGTGTGAATTAAAATTGTTAAGCCTTGCTCTGTCTCTTGTCCGTCACTGCATCCCACAACCTGCTCACACAAACATACTCACACGTGTAACAGAGGAATGCACCAGGGAGTGGAGGATGGGTTTAAACCAAAGTAGGAGAAGAAGTGGAATTATCACACACCCAATAACCTAGCAACAGTCACAGATTAATCCACCAAGCGCCTTCTCCAATAACAACCAACAAAAACCTCCAGCCATGCAGCAAAAGCTTCTCTGACAATGAGTGCTAGCCAGGGCCCAGATTATATAGGAGATGGGAGTGGCTAACAGTAAACAGCTGAGAGCCTTAATGCAGGAAAGCTTGGAGGAGCTTTCAGCTGAGCAGATTAACCCCTGCACTGTTAGTCAAGCTGCTGAATCTTCTTGTCTGAATACTTGTATATAAAGACAGCCAAGAAACAGTGTCTCAAGAGTCCCACACCCACAGCCTAGTTATGGAGTCAGAATAGCCACAATTATATGCTGTGTCCAGGTCAACAGGAAAATGTTGGTGAAAGGCCCTCTTTAATAGTCTATTTAGACAGGGTTGACTGCACTTTCATGCATCCATCTATGTGCATTGTATACCATTGTTCTAGCCAGCACATGTTCTGTTTATACAATGAAATAAGTTTTAAGCAAGCTTTGACAGTTTTCTTAGACAAGGTGATTATTGCGAAATTAGCTTGTTCCTAATAATCGTTCAGTGTAAATACACCCTTAGTGGTCAAAATGGAACTCATTTCTTATTTTTCCTACATGGGGATCAAAGCTCAATTTTGTTTCAGATTTTTTCTCCCTACATATAAGGGGGAATTTAGTAGTCCGGTACTCCACATGCCAATATTTGTATAAAGCATGCTGGAGCAAGGTGCAACAAGCTTATTAAAAGACATAGGCTTAAGAAATGTGCTGCATCTTGCCTCTGCGGATGTCAGAAAAACAAAACTCCAAAGACATAATGATAGGAAATTTTGATTGTGAGCCCCAATGAGCACAGTGATGATAATGTCTCTCAAGTGCTGCTGAAATTAATGGTGTTACATAAAATGGTGTTACAATAAAATAAATATAAATAAACTATGCCTGATAAGAACAATTAAAGATTTGTGCTATAATTTACATCAGGTTTTGCCATAAATTGTAATAAAACTGTTAGGCAGTAAGTAGCCCTACCTCTTCCACTAACCCCGTCACCTATGAGAACGAACAGCGTAAAACATTCAAAGTTGAAATATTTTGCATAATATAACAGTGAGACAAAATTGGTTATTTCTTTTTCCGCTGGAAAATTAGTCCCTTACGAATTAAAGCCCGTAAGATTAGACTATAAAATCCTGGCTGACAGTAGCATCCATTGGGTGGCTACTGCATAATGTTTTATTGTTGTGTTTTATGTATAAGCTGTACGCGTTAGGAAACTGTCATATTTTCAGTATCTAATCTGAGAGCAGCTTAATGTAGGGGCAGAGACCCTGATTCCAGCGGTGTGTCACTTACTGATCTGTTTGCTGTACTGTCGACAAAATCAGTTTTATCAGCAGGAGATAATCCCTGGAGGACTAGTAAACCTGCTGCCAGGTAGTCCTCCATATGCATAAGTTCTGTATATCCCCACCCTCACCACTGATTGGCAGCTTTATATTTATACAGAAAAGCTACCAATCAGTGGTGTGGGCGGGGTATATAAAGATCAGCATTCAGAGAACTGGTAGATCTACTGTTCAGCGATTTTTTTTTTTTTCAAAACTGCAGCAAGCAGCCTCGTGTGTGACACCTCGCTGGAATCAGGGCCTCTGATCCTACATAATGCTGCTCTATGATGGAGTAGCAAAGACTTGTTGACAGATTCCCTTTAAGTTCATAAGTGCCCCCTAGAAACTAGAAATTTAGTTTAGTCTGATTTATATATAGATCTTTATCAGAAAAGCTGAACTCATACAGTACAGAGCAAAAGTTTGGACACACCTTCTCATTTAAAGATTTTTCTGTATTTTCATGACTATGAAAATTGTAAATTCACACTGAAGGCATCAAAACTATGAATTAACACATGTGGAATTATACACTTAACAAAAAAGTGTGAAGCAACTGAAAATATGTCTTATATTCTAGGTTCTTCAAAGTAGCCACCTTTTGCTTTGTCGACTGCTTTGCACACTCTAGATGGGGGCTGGAACAAAGCGTAGCTGGGTGAAGGCCCCCCATGACTGCTTTGAGCCGGCGGTCTTTTAAATAATGCTGTGGCTAGGGATAGGAGGATGGCAAGGGGGGAGGGGTTAGGAAAGGGGGAGGTAGGAGGGAAAGTGCTGGAAAACCGCCATTCCCTACCTTATTGCAGGACGAAGAAGACGTGCAGGATGGCGTCAGCGGAGTCCATGATGTCCCAGCTTTGAGAGATGGCCAGGTCCAGGAGAGGGGGCTGGCTCGAGGCCCAGCTGGCCTCCATCATTGGTGCCGCAGGAGGATCCGGGCAGAGCTCACGAGGCAGGAGGACCAGGCCCCCAGAGAGACTATCTCCAGATCTCCCGGCGCGTGGCAGGCGCAGGCTCCGGAGCCCCTCCAGGGACCCTGCGGGCGGTGAGTCCGGCGGCGCTGCCTCCCCCGGTCGCTCCCGCTCCGGCAGGAATCCAAGTACCCAGCCTGCACGCGCCGGGCGTCAGGCCCAGGACACCGCCGCTGCGGCCGGGAGCGCCGGACCGGAAGTGCGGCCTGCGCGATCCAGGCAGAGCGCAGCCTCAGCTTCCCCCGCTCATGGCAGGTCCCCGACTCTCAGTGGGCACGCGACCGCCGCTCCACCGGCTCCTTCCGGTGTACCGGTGTCCAGAGGGAGAGCGGCCGCCGCTTCCCCTGCCTCCTTCACATCTACAGCGCCCAGGGGGCGCGCGGCGGCAGGAAGAGGTAGAGCAGCGCTGCCAGGAAGAGCAGCACAGCCAAGCAGAGCGGCTCAGCCAGGAGGAGCAGCAAGAGGAGCAGCAAGTCCAGGAGGAGCAGCACGGCTAGGACGAGCAGCAGCAGCAGCAGCCAGGAATCCGGCCCCTTTACCTGCGGCAGGCACCCACAGCCCATCACCTCCCAGGGTGCCTGCTGTGATGACCACAAGGAGTACACAGGCGGCGGACGGTCAGCGGTCAGGAGATCTTCTACGTCCCGCTTGTACGGAACGGCGCAGCGGAGGGAGAGATGCAGGCAGCAGTGTCGAGCTGCCTGCCTGGGAGCGAAGAATGTTACACGACCGGGCGGGCTCGCCCGGGTTGGAACACGGGGATCGGTCGAGGTCGCCCAGGAGGTCTCCGGAACACAGAGCAGCGTTTACCTGTTACCCATCGGACGGTGAGGTGGCGGGGGATACTGACCACGGACGGAGGAGTGGGTCGGTACAGCAGCTACAGCACGCTCGGGTCCCCCCTGGTGACGAGGAGGCCAGGGGCACGGGCCTGGGGCAGAGAGGGCTAGCGGCGCAGCAGTTTCAACACGCTTGGGTCCCCCCTGGTGACGAGGAGGCCAGGGGCGCGGGCCTAGGGCATCGACGCGGCAAGGAGGTGTCGGAGTCCAGCGGTGATCATCAAGGGAGGTCGGAGCGACAGGGATCTGGAGGTCCGGCTGGCGGGGACACAGCACCCACGCAGCGTTGTGAGTATGAGTCTATGTCTGGTTTGTCGCCCGCAGGGGCCGAGTTGCAGGAAGCTAGGAAGGGTTGGGTGGCGGTGTGTGAGGAACGGCAGAGGAGTGGGCCGATTGTGGCAGAGGTGCCAGGTATGCAGGATTTATTGCAGGGTATGTCGCAAATTTTGCGTAGATTGGAGGGAGGGTCGGCAACTGGGGTTGCCGCATCGCCGGTTGAGGCGTGGTTGTCTGGGCGGGGGGTGGAACCCCCGTCGGGGAGTGGGCTGGTAAGCCCTGGTCGGGTATTGGAGGTTGCATCGTCAGGTGTATCGGTTTCGGTTCAGACAGAGAAGGAAAAGGGCGATACGGTCAAATTAGATGACAGGGCAAAAGGGGAAGTTTATGTGTGCTTTGAAGGGCCGTCGGGAGCGCATTTAAAAAAGGAGGTGAAGGAAAAGATTTGGAGAGACGAGTACGTGGAAATTTTTTCCCTGCTCCCGTTGGAGAAGTTTAACTTGGATAAAGGGAAAAAAGACGATAGCAAAAAGGAGGAGGAAGAAAAGCGGAGGTGGCGGCTAATTCCGCAGACATTTGTGAATTGGTTGCAGGCATTTGCGATATTGGCGAGTGTAGTGGGGGAGAAGGCGCCCGAGAATTGCTCGGGTTTATTTTGCTATTTAGATTCGATTGGGGAGGCGCATCGTACTTATGGCGGTCAGACGTGGCTGCGGTATGATGAGCAGTTCAGGCAGCGAAAGGCGGTAAGGCCGGAAATTAGGTGGGACCAGAAGGATATAGGCCTTTGGCTGAAGGTTATGGCCCCAGATAGACATGGGCAGTCCTTTCATGGGTCCTGGGGTGGTGGCAGCCAGCAGGCGGGACACGGAAGCAGTAGTCAGGGTGCACAGGGAGCAAAGGAGAAGTCTGGAACCTGCTGGCAGTTTAATGACGGTCAGTGTAAATACGGTAACACCTGTAAATTTAAGCATGTGTGTTTCCACTGTAATGGAAGTTCACACGGGGCTTCAAAGTGTTTTAGGAAAGGAAAAGGAAAGCCAGTTTTGGGTGCCGGTCAAGGGGGAGAGCCCGGTGAGGCTTCACGAGATGGCCCCCTTTCTAAATAGGTACTCCGATCAGGTGAAGGCAGGTATTATTTTTAATGGTTTTGCGGATGGTTTTAGGATTCCTCCCCCGAGTCACGAGGTTCCTTTTTCGGTTAAGAATTTGCGGTCAGCAATGTTGCACGCCGAGGTTGTTGATGTTAAACTCAAGAAAGAAGTGGAGTTGGGAAGGATGTCGGGGCCGTTTTTGCACCCGCCGACGGAGGGTATGGTGGTTTCCCCTTTGGGGGTGGTGCCTAAAAAAGAGCCGAATAAATTTCGGTTGATTCAACATTTGTCGTACCGAAAGGGTCGGTCGGTAAATGATGGCATCGCCCAAGAGCTGTGCTCGGTTGAGTATACATCATTCGATGCAGCGGTGCAGTGGGTGAGAAGGCATGGCCCTGGGGTGCTGTTGGCAAAAACGGATATTGAATCGGCCTTCCGTTTGCTTCCGGTGCACCCGGACAGCGTTCCGTTGTTAGGTTGTTTTTGGAATGGGGGTTACTAATTGGATAGATGTTTGCCAATGGGCTGCGCCATTTCTTGTTCATTGTTTGAGACGTTTAGTACTTTCCTGGAGTGGGTGGTTAGGGACGTTTCGGGAGTTCAGTCGGTTATCCATTATTTGGATGATTTTTTGTTTATCGGGCCGCCTGATTCCGCAGTTTGCCGTAATACGTTAACGGCTATGTTTTGGGTCGCGGAGCGTTTTGGAGTTCCATTAGCGGCGGATAAGACGGAAGGTCCCAGTACGGTGTTGAGTTTTTTGGGAATTTTAATTGACTCCGAGAAAATGGAGTGTCGGTTGCCGGAGGATAAGTTGGCCATGCTGCAGCAGGAGGTTGAAAGAGCTAGAAGGAAGCGGAAGCTGATTTTGAAAGAGTTGCAGTCTCTTTTGGGTAGATTGAATTTTGCATGTCGGATCATACCCATGGGCAGGATATTTTGTCGCAGGTTGTCGGTCGCGACGGCAGGCGTGAAGGAGCCGGACCATTTTATTCGCCTGAGCAAGGAACACAAAGATGACTTGCTAGTGTGGCAACGTTTCTTGTGCAACTACAATGGGCGGTCGTTGATTCAGCAGGAGGTCTTAACAAACTTTGATTGCGAGATATATACGGATGCAGCCGGTTCGGCTGGTTACGGGGCCTATTGCGGTGGTCATTGGTATGTTGGACGGTGGCCGGGCCAGTGGAGGGAGTTGGGCCTTACAAAAAACCTGGTCTTGTTGGAATTGTTCCCTATCGTGGTGGCGGTTTCCATTTGGGGGGAAATGTTTGCTAACAGGAGGATTCGTTTTCATTGTGACAACATGAGCGTCGTGTCGGTGATGAACAGTTTGTCGGCCTCATCTCCCCCGGTGATTAAGTTGGTGAGGGAGTTGGTTTTCCGGTGCTTGGAGCTGAACGCTTGTATTTCGGCGGTGCATGTGCCGGGTGTGCAGAACTCAATAGCAGATGCATTGTCTCGTTTCCAGTGGGACCGTTTTCGGGAATTGGCGCCGGACGCGGAGATCTCGGGAGAGGAATGCCCTTTGCATCTTTGGAGCGTGATTATGGACGAGTGGGCCGGTTGATTCGGGAGTCTGTTACGAGCCAAACCTGGGCATCATACGAAGCATCTTGGCGGGTATGGCAAAGTTGGGTGTCGGTGTGGGGCCAGTTGGTGTCTGATGAAGATAGGATGTTGGCAGTGTTATTCTTGATCGGGAAGGCGGCCGAAGAGGGTTGGTCGATTTCGAAGGTAAATAAATTTGTTGCTGGATTGGCTTTTGCTTTTAAGTTGCAGGGGTTGGTGGACGCGACGAAACATTTTTTGGTCAGACAGGCACTTAGGGGTTTTAAGAGAGGTAATCAAACGATTGACCGTCGCCGCCCCATTTCGTTTAGCCTTTTAGAACGGTTGGGTGGAGTCTTGGAGATTATTTGTGGTTCGAGTTTTGAGTTGGCGTTGTTTCGTCTCGCTTTTTCATTAGCATTTTTTGGGGCTATGCGCGTGGGGGAGCTGGTGTCGACGTCCAAAGTTAGAGCAGGGGGTTTGTTGGCGGAGGATGTGGAAGTTTGGACGGGGGGTATCGTTTTTTGGATTCGGCGTTCAAAGACTGACCAAATTGGGAGAGGAGAACGTATGGTGCTGGGGAGGGTTAACGGGTCTCTGATGTGCCCTAGAGGTTGTCTGGAAACATACTGGCAGTTATGGTCAGGCAGATCCGGCCCTTTGTTGTGTCATGCAGAGGGGTCCTTTTTGTCACGCTTTCAGTTCATTGCGGTGTTAAGGAGGGGCTTGCGGGAGTTGGGCCTTTCTCCGGATTTGTTTGGGTTGCATTCATTTCGTATCAGGGCGGCATCAGAAGCTGATAGTTTGGGTTTGGGCGCGGAGGACATTTGTAGAATTGGCAGGTGGACTTCGAATCGTTACTTAAGTTACGTCCGTCATTAATTTAGTAGTGTGGTTATGATTTTGTATTTGACCCCAGTGTTTTTTCTTCATGCATCTTGTTGCAGGTGTGTCCCCTTACTTAGCCTGGATCTTCGGACATTCGTTCGTTCATTGGGGGGCGCTGCGGGCCGAGGTCAGGCCGGACGGTAGGCAACTGGGGTTTAGTACGCGTCAGGTTGTCATTCGGTGGTTGGGATATAGGGCGATGGTGTGGAACAGGGCCCTTCCTGAATTTTCTAAGGCGGTTCGTTTAGATAGACAACCTGACATTTTAATTGTGCATTTGGGGGGGAACGACTTGGGTGTGCGGCCTGTCAGGGAGCTGATTAGGGACATACGGTTCGATTTGTTGAGGTTGCAAGTATCATTTCCTGGGGTGTTGATTGTGTGGTCAGATATTGTGCCTAGGAAACGGTGGAGGGGGGCTAGATCTTTGAAAGGTATTAATAGGGCTAGGGTCAAGTTGAATAGGGCAATAGCGGGTTTTGTTTCCAGAAACGGGGGGATTAGCGTTAGACATTTTGAATTGGAGTCAGGGCTTGGTAACTACTGGATGGAGGACGGAGTTCATTTAAACGCGATTGGAATTGATTTGTGGACTTTGTCATTGCAAGAAGGAGTTGAATGGGCGTTGGTGGCGTTGGGGCACTCACGAGCCTGAGGTGGTCAGGGCTGTTCGTGTGTGGTGGGGGGGTGGGGGTTCTTGGAGTTGACGCTGATTGGTTGGGGGAAGGAATTGGAGCATAATTACAGGCAATTTAAAATGTGGTGGGGTTGGATCTGGCATTTTGGTATGGGCTCTGGACGGGGTTTTTACCCTGGGAACTGTTGGTGGTTTTTCTCTTCCCGGAACGGGATGTACGGTGCCCTCGAGCTGGTTTTCACGGCTGAGGGTAATATGGTGGTCGATCTTCTTTTGTGGGGTTTTGCCAGATCTTTTTAGCTCCAAGAACCCTCCCCTCGAATTTATACTGTTGTATTTATGTTTATGTTAATTTTGTTAATAAAAGTTGGCCGCTGTGGCCAAAATATCCAAAAGAATAATTAGTCATGTTTTTATTTAAGGTAAGGGTTGGGTCGGTGGGCAGGTTTTGGCGGTTAGGTTACATACGTAAGAAAAGACCGTACTCGGCATACGCGGTCATGGCATTCTCTTGATGAGCTTCAAGAGGTAGGCCGGCGTCACACTTGCGAGTTTTACGGACGTAAGAGCGCAGAAACTACGTCCGTAAAACTCGCAAAAAATACGGCACAATTATTCTCTATGCCCCTGCTCCTATCTGCCGTATTTTACTGATCAGTATTATACGGCTTTCTACGGCCGTAGAAAATCGCAGCATGCTGCGTTTGTCACCGTATTGCGCAAATAAAACGTCAATGAAAGTCTATGGAAGCCCCAAAAATACGGATTACACACGGACCAGCAGTGTGACTTGCGAGAAATACGCAGCGGTGTTAGCGAGAAAAGCCGGTAATTCATTGCGGTGTACAGTAAAATCACACTGACAGCTTACAGTAGAATAGATAGAATAAATGTGTACACATAGAATAGGTATATATATATATATATATATATATATATATGTCAGTGAGACACATATATGTATATATATTAATATTTCTTCCAGCGCTAGACAGCTTTAAAGCCGGTAATTCAATTGCCGGCTTTTGCTATCTCCTTCCTAAAACCCGACATGATATGTGACATGGTTTACATACAGTAAACCATCTCATATCACCATTTTTTTTGCATATTCCACACTACTAATGTTAGTAGTGTGTATATGCAAAATTTGGCCGTTCTAGCTAGTAAAATAAGGGGTTAAATGGCGGAAAAAATTGGCGTGGTTTCTCCGCCAGAGTAGTAAAGCCAGTGACTGAGGGCAGATATTAATAGCCTGGAGAGGGTCCATGGTTATTGCCCCCCCCCTGGCTAAAAACACCTGCCCCCAGCCACCCCAGAAAAGGCACATCTGGAAGATGCGTCTATTCTGGCACTTGGCCACTCTCTTCCCATTCCCGTGTAGCGGTGGGATATGGGGTAATGAAGGGTTAATGCCACCTTGCTATTGTAAGGTGACATTAAGCCAAATTAATAATGGAGAGGCGTCAATTATGACACCTATCCATTATTAATCCAATACTAGTAAAGGGTTAAAAAACACACACACACATTATTAAAAATTAATTTATTGAAAAAATCACAAAGGCTGTTGTATTAATTTATTCTACTCTCAATCCACTCACTGAAGACCCTCGATCTGTAAATAAAAAAAAATAATAAACCAACAATATACTTATCTTCCGAGGATCTGGCACGCCCAACGATGTAGATCCATCTGAAGGGGTTAAAATATTTTGCAGACACGAGCTCCGCTAATGCAGGATGCTCATTTCTGCAAAACCCCGGCGAATGAAGCTAAATATAGGTCAATGATCTATATTTAGCTTCATTTGCGGTGAGGCGCCCTCTGCTGGCTGTTCCTAGATCGTGGGAACTTTCCTAGAAAGCTCCCAGGCTCGAGTTCATATGAGGACAACCAGCAGAGGACCGTATTTTCATACGCTGTGTGTGACGCCGGCCGTAGTCACCGGAAATGGTTTTCACTTCACAGGTGTGCCCTGTCAGGTTTAATAAGTGGGATTTATTGCCTTATAAATGGGGTTGGGACCATCAGTTGTGTTGTGCAGAAGTCTAGTGGATACACAGCTGATAGTCCTACTGAATAGACTGTTAGAATTTGTATTATAGCAAGAAAAAAGCAGCTAAGTAAGAAAGACTAGTGGCCATCATTACTTTAAGAAATGAAGGTCAGTCAGTCCGAAACATTGGGAAAACTTTGAAAGTGTCCCCAAGTACAGTGGCAAAAACCATCAAGCGCTACAAAGAAACTGGCTCACATGAGGACCGCCCCAGGAAAGGAAGACCAAGAGTCACCTCTGCTTCTGAGGATAAGTTTATCCGAGTCACCAGCCTCAGAAATCGCAGGTTAACAGCAGCTCAGATTAGAGACCAGGTCAATGCCACACAGAGTTCTAGCAGCAGACACATCTCTACAACAACTGTTAAGATGAGACTTTGTGCAGCAGGCCTTCATGGTAAAATAGCTGCCAGGAAACCACTGCTAAGGACAGGCAACAAGCAGAAGAGACTTGTTTGGGCTAAAGAACACAAGGAATGGACATTAGACCAGTGGAAATCTGTGCTTTGGTCTGATGAGTCCAAATTTGAGATCTTTGGTTCCAACCACCGTGTCTTTGTGCGACGCAGAAAAGGTGAACGGATGGACTCTACATGCCTGGTTCCCACCGTGAAGCATGGAGAAGGAGGTGTGATGGTGTGGGGGTGCTTTGCTGGTGACACTGTTGGGGATTTATACAAAACTGAAGGCATACTGAACCAGCATGGCTACCACAGAATCTTGCAGCGGCATGCTATTCCATCCGGTTTGCGTTTAGTTGGACCAGCATTTATTTTTCAACAGGACAATGACCCCAAACACAACTCCATGCTGTGTAAGGGCTATTTGACCAAGAAGGAGAGTGATGGGATGCTACGCCAGATGACCTGGCCTCCACAGTCACCAGACCTGAACCCAATCAAGATGGTTTGGGGTGAGCTGGACCGCAAAGTGAAGGCAAAAGGGCCAACAAGTGCTAAGCATCTCTGGGAACTCCTTCAAGGTTGTTGGAAGACTATTTCCGGTAACTACCTCTTGAAGCTCTTCAAGAGAATGCCAAGAGTGTGCAAAGCAGTCGTCAAAGCAAAAGGTGGCTACTTTGAAAAACTTAGAATATAAGACATATTTTCAGTTGTTTCACACTTTTTTGTTAAGTATATAATTCCACATGTGTTAATTCATAGTTTTGATGCCTTCAGTGTGAATGTACAATTTTCATAGTCATGAAAATACAGAAAAATCTTTAAATGAGAAGGTGTGTCCAAACTTTTGCTCTGTACTGTATATAAATAAATAATAATAATAACTTCAAGCGGCGCTTACTGTACCTAACTAGTCAATCAACATTTTGTTCTTTGTTCCACTATCGGGCGATCTAATGGTTGTCATATAGTTGAAGAAGATCAGTTTGTACCTAAGCATCCATCAGTTTCCAGCAGGAAGGCTTAAACTTGGGCATTGTACTAAGGAAAGAGGGAATAGGAGTGAGACTTTTCTGTGCCTACAGAACACATAACCTGAAAGGGACAAATCATTTAAAGGGATTTTTATTTATTTTATTTTTAAGAGATCTGTCAGTTTGATCAACCTTCCGTCTATATGGGCATGTAGGTCATAGAAAGTTGAATTAAATGATACTTTGTTATCTACGATACAATGTTTTATTCCAGTGAAATCCACATTTTTCTTAATGTGTAAATGAGCTGTGAAGATTTATGGACCAGATACAGATATCCCTGAAAATCTCCTTCCAGAGATTATTATAGATGAAAGAGGACTTTGCCAGTGTGAGACATGTAGGTCAGGAGTACAGACTGTTAGTCATTACATGTCTCACACTGGTAACACCCACTTTCATTTAATATGAGCTCTGGGGCTGGTGGAGGTGATGTTCTAGTCATTGATACTTCAAATGGTTAATTGTATTTTATATTAATGTATGTTGTCAAAGGTAACACCCACTGAGGCTGCAGTCTAGCCTAGGTAGGGTAACGGTAATGGCCAGCCCAGTTTGGGGAGGGGGAAATGAAAGTTAGTGCCAAGTTCAGGAAGTGTGAAGAGCAGTTGGGAGAATTAATGAGGAGTAGTGGGAGGTGACAGCAGCAGTCGCATGCAATAGGTTGCTAAGGACAACATGGGCCTAATACTCAGGGCAGTGGATTGCCAAAAATACCCTTCCGTGTGATTCCGTCTGCTGGTCTGGGGAACCTAGAGATGGATGTCGGGGACCGTGAGCCCACTCAGCTTCTGAGGATACAGGGAAAAATCAAACTTTTAAGAGGCGGTAGGTGTTGCAATCCAGGTGGACTGCTAGTTTTGGAGAAGGATAGCAAGAGGGATACTCTACCCATACTGAGAACCAGGGCTAAAGTTGTGTCCGGTACCTGTGGGAAAGATGACAAAACATCGGGCCCTATCCTTTGTGCCTGTTGGTAAAGAATGCCATTTGTCCAGTAAAAGTTTGATTGTTTTTAGCAATCCTATGTTCCCTGGATTGATTGCTGCCAGGGTTTCAGAAGAGGAAAGCCTAGAGCCAAAGGAGGCCTGTGGGCCAGAAATAAGTGTGATGTACTCCACATACAACAGCAGACTGGGACTGGACATGTGTTGCCTGTAGAGTGCCAGAGCAAGTGGGAGCAGCAGCTCGCCCACGACTACCTCGCGTGGTCACTCTACAGTTATGTGTTATGAGAATGAGCGCTCAGCCTTCAGCTATTGCATGTGCATTGGGGTCTTAATTCCTTTCGCGTCTCCTGAATGGGAAGCTGTTCCATCTATTTTGGTCAATACATCTTGATTATTTAAAGGGATGTTCCTCACAACCTCTGAGCCCTCTTAGAAGCCATTAGCAGTTACTATTAGAAACTACTACAGATACATAATCTGGGAATTCCTTGAACAAAGTCAATACAACTATGAGTGGACTCTTATGACAAAAACTGGTATCTTCACACTAGACCTCAAGCAGCTTGGATTGTGTGTCTCTCCACTCTTCCTAAAGACTCTGGTACCTTGATTTCCAAGGTCTAATGTGAAGTATCCACAATCAGTGATGGTTTGGGGAGCCATGTCATCTGCTGGTGTAGGTCCACTAGTCAGAGAAAAGAGGGAGACACAAAAGCGCAAATAGGGTCTTATCAAACATTACACAAATTTGCCCACCAAGAGAACTACTCACCTGGTGAGTTTGAAGGAAGGACATATATTAATGGCGGCTGCTGCAGATCCACAGGTCAGTGCAGGAACTGATTGAAACACACACTTAGGTAGGAGAAAAAAGGATCATCCCCACCACGTTGAAACCTCTACAATTTTTGGAATTCTTCTTGCGGCAGCGCGGGGATGATCCTTTTTTCTCCTACCTAAGTGGGTGTAGGTCCACTGTGTTTTATCATGACCAAAGTCAGCGCAGCCGTCTACCAGGACATTTTAGAGCGCTTCATGGTTCCCTCTGCCAACAAGCTTTTTGGAAATGGAAATTTCATTCTCCAGCATGACTTGGCACCTGTCCACACTGCCAAAAGTACCAATACCTGATTTAAAAACAGCAATATCACTGTGTTTCATTGGCCAGCAAACTCGCCTGACCTTAACCCCATAGAGAATCTTTGGAGTATTGTCAAGAGGAAGGAGAGACACCAGACCCAACAATGCAGACGAGCTGAAGGCTGCTATCAAAGCAACCTGGGCTTCCATAACCCCTCAGCAGTGCCACAGGCTGATCGCCTCCATGCCACGCCGCATTGATGCAGTAATTGAAGCAAAAGGAGCCCCGACCAAGTATTGAGGGCATTTATTGAACATACATTTCTCTAGGCCAACATTTCAGATTTTAAAATAATTTTTCAAGCTGATGTTATAAAGTATTCCAATTTACTG
Source organism: Ranitomeya imitator (assembly GCF_032444005.1). Taxonomy (NCBI): domain Eukaryota; kingdom Metazoa; phylum Chordata; class Amphibia; order Anura; family Dendrobatidae; genus Ranitomeya; species Ranitomeya imitator. Next base: position 59,684,847 of record NC_091288.1, read on the forward strand.
AGATAAAGAGTTTTGGGTTTTTATTGGCTGTAAGCCATAATCATCAACATTAACAGAAATAAACACTTGAAATAGATCACTCTGTAATGACTCTATATAATATGAGTTTCACTTTTTGTATTGAAGAACTGAAATAAATTAACTTTTTGATGACATTCTAATTTTTTTAGCCTATTCCTTGTGATATTATTACTCTGCGTTCACACTTTGACTTAAAAAAAGAAATGTTTTTGCATCAATTGCAGTTAAAAAAAATGCAACATGGCCATAACCTATGAATGCAGCCTAAGGGTATGTGCATGTAGTATCTTTTAGGCCGGGATCACACATGCGAGAAATACATCCGAGTCTCGCATGGTAATACCCGGCATTGCCGCCGTCTCTCTGGAGCGGAGCGTGAGGCTGCATGTATTGCTATGCGGCCGACACTCCGCTCCTGAGTGAAGGTGGCAATGCCGGGTATTACCATGCGAGACTCGGATGTATTTCTCGCATGTGTGATCCCGGCCTTAGATGTCAGCGAACCTGGATAGTTTTTAAAGCAGAAGATGCTTCAGGAACATGCTGGTTGCTGGTGCACTTTTTACTCAAGCATTTTCATTTTTGTTTCTTTTTGCCAGCGTCTTTCTTTTTATTTTATGCATAAAATAATGGCATTTTCCAAACTGAAGCAGTCTGAAAATGGTCAGGTCACTTCTGTTAGCCAGCTTTCAAAGCCTGAAGTGATTAAAAGAGGTTATAAAAGATAAAACATATGCACAACTCGTTTTGACATCGCCATCGCCAGAACCGCCGCCTCGCCCCGACCTTCTGTCTCTTCCCCACTATCCCATAGAATGTAAGTCCGCAAGGACAGGGTCCTCTCCCCTCTGTACCAGTCTGTCAATGTAAACCTGTTTACTGTAATCGATATCTATAACCCTGTATGTAACTCCTTTCTCATGTACAGCACCATGGAATTAATGGTGCTATATAAATAAATAATAATAATAATAATAAATATATATATATATATCTATATATATATATATATATATAGATATATATATATATATTAAAATATATATATGTGTATATATATTTTTTAACTAATATTAAGCGCTTTGACAGGTAGAAGCCACCTGAAAAAGACATGTTGTGCGCATGCTCTTAGGTCTCATTCACAAGTCTGAGTATAAAAACATACGTGAAGTAATGGTACCGGTGTCTTCAGTGTATTGGATCAGTGTCTCATCAGTGTTTGGTCCGTGTGTTTTGTTTTTACCATCAGTGTTTAAATAAATAAATAAATAACAAAGCTTCTCCTATACTTTACAATGTTAAATACGGACAGCACATGGACAGTATGCTGATGCCATCCATGTGCTATATGTGTTTTTCAGGGGTCCACAGACTAGTATTGACCCTTTTAAACCGTGATACCGGAAAAAATGGATTCCTTGAGTTTTGAACAGACACATGATCTGCGAAAAAGCACAGACATGTGAATAGCACCGTAGATTACAATTGGTATGTGTTCTATGTGTGAATATAATGGATGCAACACGTACGTGAACAATGGCATGTGAATGAGGCCTTAGGGTATGATCTCACATAATATGTTTCTGCACTTATCAAATTGATTGTTTTTGGCCATGGGGTTTGGTGGCTGCTTTTCTGTGCTTATTTATGACTGCATCGATTGGCAAAAGAAGCCATAAAAAACATAACTAAATTCAGGTTGCTAGTTGGATATTTTAATAATAAAAAATGAAATCTGTTGTTGCAAAATCCTCTGTGTACCATCTGTATAGTGTGTGTTTAACCTTCACGAGTCCTTCTTAAAAACAATTTAATGGTTCCATTCCCGTGTTTAGTCTAACATGTTTGTGCAAAATGTGTCATACCAGCTACAGACTTCAACTACCCGACGCTCAGCCAAAATAAATGGCTGACACCTCACTGTGCCAGACAGAAACTCTGCAAACAATTTCACTTTTATAGAAACACCAAATAAATGATTTGCATTCAATTCTAACGATGTAATAGGGGTTTCTTCCAGCATGTCATAATCTCACCTCACATGCAATACTCAACAGGCCTAACATTTGGGTAATTCATCTGTAATGCGGAGGGGGATGGTGGCCAGGGTTCATCTCTTTTGCTGATCTCAGACCTGAGCTTTTTACTCCTTCAGTGGATTCTGGAAACAGAGATAATGGGAAGTAAAAATGCCAACATTAACCCCTAACAGACATGATCTCATCTTAGGTCATTAGTCAATACTGGCTTCAGATTTCATTGCTAATGCTAAAAAGTATGGAAGCACCAAGAATGATTCACCATTCACTGGAAAAAGGACTTTGCTATTTTTTTTTCACTCTATGACCTTCAGTTTTGGAAGGTATCACTTTCTGGAAGTAAAACTCCTTTTATCCTAAGATGTATGAAAACGGATCGCACACGGATGTAACACGGACATAAAAAATGGACACGCATGGAGCACGGATGAATAGGATGAAAATTAGATAAAAATCACCTGACTTTTCTGGATGAAATATAACAGAGTTTGGGATGACTGTGTGGTTTAGTCTTCTTTTTAGTTTTCTGATTTAGATTCTGCAAAAACTGTATCCGTCTTGTCTGTTTGTATGTGTTCCATCTGTCCAGTGTGTGCTAAGGCTGGGTTCAATCATTGAGTATTTGGTGCAAATTTTCTCCTATTGCGCAGTGACTCGCTGGCGCCTGTGCAGAAGATGGATGAAGATTCGGCCCATAGAAGGACGGATAAGTTTCACATAACAACGCGAGTGGACGGCGCATGCGCGGGATTACAGCGGCGCAACTGCATGTCGCAGGTCAGTGTGACGCTAATGGGAGGTGGGTGCCATTATAATGAAGAGAGGAGACAGGATTTCTTCGTGAACCGCATGCCCCCGATCCTGGAAGAAATCATTAACATAAAACATTATAACTACATTTCTCAAGATCTAGACCACAACTATGAGGCATACTGGTAAGACCGATTAATAATAATAATAATAATAATTTTTATTTATATAGCGCCAACATATTCCGCAGCGCTTTACAAATTATAGAGGGGACTTGTACAGACAATAGACATTACAGCATAACAGAAATACAGTTCAAAACAGATACCAGGAGGAGTGAGGGCCCTGCTCACAAGCTTACAAACTATGGGGAAAAGGGGAGACACGAGAGGTGGATGGTAACAATTGCTTTAGTTATTCGGACCAGCTATAGTGTAAGGCTCAGGTGTTCATGTAAAGCTGCATGAACCAGTTAACTGCCTAAGTATGTAGCAGTACAGACACAGAGGGCTAATACTGCATAAAGTGTATGAGAACATGATGCGAGGAACCTTTTTTTTTTTTTTTTTATTATAAATAGGCCACACAGGGATCGTTAGGTTAATGCATTGAGGCGGTAGGCCAGTCTGAACAAATTAGTTTTTAGGGCACGCTTAAAACTGTGGGGATTGGGGATTAATCGTATTAACCTAGGTAGTGCATTCCAAAGAATCGGCGCAGCACGTGTAAAGTCTTGGAGACGGGAGTGGGAGGTTCTGATTATTGAGGATGCTAACCTGAGGTCATTAGCGGAGCGGAGGGCACGGGTAGGGTGGTAGACTGATACCAGAGAGGAGATGTAGGGTGGTGCTGAGCCATGGAGTGCTTTGTGGATGAGGGTAGTAGTTTTGTACTGGATTCTGGAGTGGATGGGTAGCCAGTGTAATGACTGGCACAGGGTAGAGGCATCGGTGTAACGGTTGGTGAGGAATATGATCCTGGCTGCAGCATTCAGGACAGATTGGAGCGGGGAGAGTTTTGCAAGAGGGAGGCCGATTAGTAGAGAGTTACAATAGTCCAGACGAGAATGAATAAGTGAAACAGTAAGAGTTTTTGCAGAGTCGAAAGTAAGAAAAGGGCGAATTCTAGAAATGTTTTTGAGATGCAGGTAAGAAGAGCGAGCCAGTGATCGGATGTGGGGGGTGAATGAAAGGTCAGAATCAAGGATGACCCCAAGGCAGCGGGCATGTTGCTTTGGAGTAATGGTGGAACCGCATTAACCATTCTATTACCTGTATGCCCATAATAATAACTTAAAAGCATTCAGGGGGTGACAGATTCTCTTTAATTAATCTTCTGTTGAGGAAATATAGATTTTACCCATTTCAATGTGGATCCTAGCAGTATATAAAACTGCATGAATATGTCCAGGAAAGGATGCAGGTATTTTAGTTGCAGGAATACTGTGGATTTTAGTTAATAAATTTGTGCATAAAATCTATTCCAAATACGCAAAGTGTGAACCCAGCCGAAGGGTTTTTCTTAAAATCAATATAGTACATCAGTGTCATCAGGTCTGATAGATTTATTCAATGATCTATGCAGTTTATATTATGAATAGTGATGAGCGAGTGTACTCGTTGCTCGGGTGGTCTCCGAGTATTTGTTAGTGTTCTGAGATTTAGTTTTCATCACAGCAGCTGAATGATTTACAGCTATTAGACAGGCTGAGTACATGTGGGGGTTCCTGGTTGCTAGGGAATCCCCACATATATTCAAGCTGGCTAGTAGCTGTAAATCATACAGCTGTGGCAAGGAAAATTAAATCTCCGAACAGTAACAAATACTCGGAGACCACCGGAGCGTGCTCTGGAAAACCCGAGCAATGAGTACACTCGCTCAACACTAATTCTGAAATCTTTGGGCAGACCCGCTGCAGTCACTGGAATCTCCAGCGATAATGTAGTGAGGCAGATATATGATAAGGTATATCCGCATCCTCATTATTGTATCCATATGTACCCACACGTTGGGTGTGTCTGCCACTCCGGTACGATCATTTCAGATCATACACAACCTATAGATTTAGGTTTTCCTAATCTTGTTTAACCCCTTAAATATAACACTATAGGATTATATTAGCTGCATTAACGCGTTTCAATCTAGTGTAAGAGCCATGCGTGTTTAGGCATTGTGAAGCCATGGACTTTGATTGTGCACAGGTAAAAGAATAAAGCTTGTGTGGCTACAGAAAAATCTCTAGTGGGGGATGAGGTAATTACAAAGGAAATTGAGACTCTCAGGAGATACAGTAAGGCTAAGTGCACACGTTCAGGAATTCATGCAGAAAATTCCTGTGAAAAACCGGACATTTTCTGCATGAAATCCGGAAGAAATCCGCATGCGTTTTTGCCGCGGTTTTGCCGCGTTTTTGACGCGTTTTTTCCGCGGTTTTTTCCGGACACTTCCCAATGCATTTTGCAGTGGGAAATCCGCATAACAACCGCAAAAAGAATGAGCATGTCCGGATTTTGTGCCTGATGCGTTTTTTATGCGGAAAAAAATGCATCATGTGCACAAAACATGCGGAATTCATTCTAAATGATGGGATGCTTCTTGTATGCGGTTTTTTTGCGGTTTTATAGCGTTTTTATCAGGAAAAACCGCGAAAAAACCGCGAAAAAACCGGAACGTGTGAACGCAGCCTTAAAAGCAGGACTGCAGTGAGGTTCAGAGGTCCAGATAACAAATGTTTGCTCTGGGAATTCCTCATGTATTACACATCAGTTTACCTTCCCCCTTTCCACCAATGGACAGCAATGTCTGTGAGTGGTATTTGTTAATTTTTTGCTAGAAGGGTTGCCTATTAGTTTATTAACCCTCTCTTTTGTACTAGTTTTGGAGAATGCGACTAAAACTGACCAGCTAAATTTGACATATGAACAGAAACGGGAGTTGAGGACAACTCCGGTAAAGGCCCTCATACACTTACACTAAAGGCAGCTGTACCCGCCAACGATAGATATTGGTAGGATCAGTCTAATTTATAGGGGGCTCCTAGCTCTCCCCACACATATGATGTAGAGGGAGAGAAGGATCCAGACTGTTGAATTTCATTTACCGAACCTCTAGTTCTGCTAGAGATAAGCTACATCGAGTGTTCCTGTGTATGGGGAAGTCGGGAGAGGTAGTTATTTAACAGCTTTACCCAAAAATTAGCTTTACACACCCTTCTTGGGACCAGCGCCCAGTTTCCGCTGCTGCTGCTTCTGATGCCTGTTTTGTCTGCAGCACTTAGATCACATCGACAGCACTGCAGGCAATCAATGGCACCTTACTCTTGAGGAAGCTACATGGTAGTAGTGTAGCGCATGGAGTCATTTATTCCTACTTATGGGGGTTTGTGTCACCTGTGGTATGTATTAACATTTCACGTCTTCTCCTATTTGGTTATGCGTGCATATTGTGAATTCCTAAAGCTACTTAGGTAGTTATATATCTCAGGCGTACCATACTGAATATACATACGATAGATATTCATACTTTTTTGTGCCTTATACCATCTTTTCTGCCGTTTTTTTTTAAATATTTTTCTATGTGTATTTTGACAGGATTAATGTGTATTAGTTATTAGGTGGCAATTTTCATTCCCCTGTTATTAACTGTTTTTACCATGTGTTTTTGGTATTAATAAAAAGGAATTTTCTTGATTAGTTAAACCCTTTTGTTATTTATTACATTATATGGGATACTATAATCTAATCTTTAGTGCCTTTGTTCTTTCAAAACTTTTCTTGGATCCATGGCACGGTATCCCAGTTGTGGTGCCTGTTCCTTTTCGGTTCCAAGATCACATCGTCAGCGCTGCAGGCAATCAATGAGCTCAGCTGCTTTGATCAGCTTGTAGCATCATCTTGGGCAGAGCTGCTGAGCTCAGGTACTGGCTGTAGCTCTGTCAAGGTGATGTCAGTGGGAGCAGCAGAGGAAACTTGTTGCTGAAAACTACAGCAAAACAAAAGAAGTGAGCTGAAGCATAAGTTGGTATACATGCAACACATCAGATCATGTTCACACTGTGGCCATTTACCAGACAAGACCTACGGGTGGAATTGTGCAGCCAATGTCTGATACATGATGTTTATGGATCGGGCAGCATGTATCAGCTCTCAGGTTCTCTTTAAATGTATGTTAGCTCATAGACCACATAGATTAGACTTTCATGCACATAAATGCGCCAAGACATGCAAATCTTTCTCCAACTGTGTTCATATTTAAATTGACATATTAAATTAAAACAATAGAAAATGATCACCATTGCCTAGCTAGTGCAGCTTATTAACAAGGTCAGAGGAATTTCTACTACACTCCACACTAGATCTACAGTATATATCAGGATACTGTTGATTTCAAGATGATGTCACGATTCCTCCGGTCAGTGAGTGATTGCTACTGTATGCTGTTCTGTGGAAATTGTCTTGCTGAGCTGTCAGTGCCTTGATTGACAGCTCAGCTGTCCAATCTGTAACTAGGAGAAGCGGGACTTTCTCCAGGTGTTCAGTATTCTGGTGATTGCCCATCTACTTAACTGAGCTGTCTGCCCCTGTTACCTGCCAGACATTATTTCTGCTTCCTGGTGAGTGATAGCCTGATTATGTTGTTCTGATCTTCTGTTACCTGACCCTTTGGACCATGTTCTGATTATACCTTTGTCTTGTCCTTTGGCTTTTGATCTGCTATCTCTTGTTATTGACCCCGGACTGTGATCTGACTTACTCCTTTGTCTTTTCCCTTAGCTATCGATGTACTCTTTTGGTATTGAGCCCCAGAACTTCTGACTCTTCTGACTCACGGTCTGTCTCTGAATAGTGACTAATGTCACATTACGTCTGGCCCTATACTTTTTTCCTGAACAATGGATGCAGTTTCTGCACTCTGTGATCAGGTGACGAATCTGACCCAGATCGATCAGAATTAGGCCAGTGATCAGAGGCTAGAATCATCACAGTTCCAGCTGCAGGGTCAGTTTAGTAATCTGGGTGGTTCCCAAAGCTCTCTGCTATTGACAGAAGATATGTCTCCTGGACATCCCTTTGTATTGTCCTTTGGCTTTTGATCCGCTATCTCTTGTTATGTGACCTGACTTAAGGTACCTTCACACATAACGATATTGTTAACGATATCGTTGCTTTTTGTGATGTAGCAACGATATCGTTAATGAAATCGTTATGTGTGACAGCGACCAACGATCAGGCCCCTGCTGGGAGATCGTTGGTCGCTGAATAAAGTCCAGAACTTTATTTCGTCGCTGGACTCCCTGGAGACATCGCTGGATCGGCGTGTGTGACACCGATCCAGCGATGTCTTCACTGGTAACCAGGGTAAACATCGGGTAACTAAGCGCAGGGCCGCGCTTAGTAACCCGATGTTTACCCTGGTTACCATCCTAAAAGTAAAAAAAACCAAACACTACATACTTACCTACATCTGTCTGTCCTCCAGCGCTGTGCTCTGCTCTCCTCCTGTACTGGCTGTGAGCGTCGGTCAGCCGGAATGCAGAGCGGTGACGTCACCGCTCTGCTTTCCTGCCGCTGTGCTCACAGACAGTACAGGAGGAGAGCAGAGCACAGCGCTGGAGGACAGACAGCTGTAGGTAAGTATGTAGTGTTTGTTTTTTTTTACTTTTAGGATGGTAACCAGGGTAAACATCGGGTTACTAAGCGCGGCCCTGCGCTTAGTTACCCGATGTTTACCCTGGTTACCGGCATCGTTGGTCGCTGGAGAGCGGTCTGTGTGACAGCTCTCCAGCGACCAAACAGCGACGCTGCAGCGATCCGGATCGTTGTCGGTATCGCTGCAGCGTCGCTTAATGTGAAGGGGCCTTTACACTTTTGTCTTTTCCCATGGCTATCTACGTAATCTCTTGGTATTGACCCCTGGAACATCTGACTCTTCTGCCTCACAGTCTGTTCGTGAATAGTGACTATCGTCACAGAAGATTTCCATGCAGCCCTGGTAAATGTAAGGCAAAGTTCTTAGTTGGATTTGATGACTTGAAGTGTATACCACCAACATACAGTGGTTTGAAAAAGTGTTTGCCCCCTTCCTTATTTCCTATTCTTTTGCATGTTTGTCACACTTAAATGTTTCAGATCACCAAACAAATTTAAATATTAGACAAAGATAACACAAGTAAACACAAAATGCAGTTTTTAAATGAAGTTCTTTATTATTAAGGGAAAAAGAAATCCAAACCTACAGGGCCCTGTGTGGAAAAGATGGTCAGACATTCTCCTTCAGGATTTTATGTTGGACAACAGAATTCAAGGTTCCATTTACCACCCCAGGTTTTGAAGCAGTAAAACATCCCCAGACCATCACATCACCACCACCATATTTTACTATTAGTGTGATGTTCCTTTTTTGAAATGCTGTGTTACTTCTACATGAGACGTAATGGGACACACAATTTCCAAAAAGGTCAACTTTTGTCTCGTTAGTCCACAGAGTATTTTACCAAAAGTCTTGGTGATCATCAAGATATTTTCTGACAAAACTGAAATGAGCCTTTGTGTTCTTATTGCTCAGCAGTGGTCTTCATCTTGGAACTCTGCCATGCAGGCCAGTTTTGCCCAGTCTCTTTCTTATGGTGGAGTCATGAACACTGACCTTAGCTGAGGCAAGTGAGGCCTGCAGTTCTTTGGATGTTATTGTGAGGTCTTTTATGACCTCTTGGATGAGTTATCGCTGCTCTCTTGGGGTAATTTTGGTTGGTCGATCAATGGTTAATGGATAATGGTACTCACTGTGGTTCGCTGGAGTCCCAAAGCTTTATAAATGGCATTATAATCTTTTCTAGACTGATAGATCTTAATTACTTTGTTTCTCATTTGTTCCAGAATTTATTTGGATCACGGCATGATATCTAGCTTTTGAGGGACTTTTGGTCTTCCTCACTTTGTCAGGCAGGTCCTATTTAAGTGATTTCTTGACTGAGAACAGGCGTGGCAGTAATCAGGCATGGGTGTAGCTAGAGAATTTGAACTCAGCTTCCCAAAGATGTGATAATCAACAGTTAAATTATGTTTTAAGGGGGAGAGAGGGAAATCACTTTTTCATTCAGGACCCTGTAGGTTTGGATTTCTTTTTCACTTAAGAATAGTGAACTTCATTTAAAAACTGCATTTTGTGCTTACGTGTGTTTATCTTTGTCTATTATTTAAATTTATTTGGTGATCTGAAACATTTAAGCGTGACAAGCACGCAAAAGAATAGGAAATTAGGAAGGAGGCAAACACCTTTTCACACCACTGTATATGCCAACTATCCTGATTTTTCAGAAACAATCATGGCAAATTTGCAGTGTTCTGGGCAAAAAACACAAACCCCACTGCAACTGGGTGGTTCTTTGTGGTGTTTGGACAGGACCAAGCTAAAACATCCCTGAGTTATCAACATGAATTTAAGTAAACATACACTGATTGCATGGTACATGGGGCTTTTGACCATTACAATGTGTATTGCCGTATTATTTACAAGTAATGCGGCACTTTTATTACATTACGGTACTTTGTGAAAGGATTTCATACATAGGCATAAAAAGTTTTTTTCTGTGAAGTTCTGATAGTAAAGGTTTCATGCACTGAAGTGGGAGCAATTTTACTGCTCTGTACCAAGAAAATTGTAACCCAGTCGTGTGTGTGATGCCTAAGGGGACATAACTGTAAGCATCAGCTGTATGCTTGCTCTCCAAACCGTCTTAGAGTATGCAAAAATAATCAACCTTAGTACCGATTACGCTATAGTAAAATACTTTGAAGTAAAACTCAAAAGGATACTGCTCACTAGAGCTTAAAATTAGAGCATACCAAAACCTTGACGCATATGGCTCTTAGTATCAGCCAGACTTTATATTATAGGTGCCCTATGATCTCATCTCTTAGTGCTGTGAATAAGTCAGGTTTGAGGTTCGAGTAATTTTTGATGACATATAAAATGTTAATTGCTAACTTAATTTTCTTTGACAATCTATTTAACCACAGTATAATTGGCACACAAAAATGACTTTTTTACGGAAGAAAGTACAATTACTAGTATTATTTAGATATAGGAAAGATATATATCTTGGTACCGTGTTGGCCAGTAGATAGAAAAATATTTAGAATTGAGAGTCCTCAGTGGTTGATACCTTTTAATGGCTTACTGAAAAGATGTTAACAAAATGCAAGCTTTCGAGATTACTCAGGTTCCTTCATCAGGCATAGACTAATAGAAATTCTGAAGAATCACATATTTATGCACAATACAGCCCAGAAATAATGCCATAGATAATACAGGTGACGTGAAGCAGAACTACCATTATTTGAGAGTGATAAACAGTTGTGTCCATAAATATTGAAACAGTTCATTGATAAGGAAGTCTAAATGTTTTATGGTCCTCTGAATGAATGGGTCTGGTTCTGTTTTATGATGCCCCCACACTGTCAGAGGAGCAATTTCCTTAATTGATGTAAAAAGACATAAATCCATGCAACACATTCATTCCTGCACTGAGTGAGTCAAAGGTCGTCATCAGTTTATACTCCCACACTCTTCTGTCTCTCTGAGATTTGAAATGACCCTTTAATACAAGTAAGCACATTTTTGTCCTCATGTCCTCCACACAATAAGAGAAAAAAGAATAGATATACCTGTGGCAAGATATTTTTGTCTCCCTGATCATAGCATCATGGACATGAGATTACTTGTATTAAAGGGTAATTTCAAATCTCAGAGAGACAGAAGAGTTTGGGAGTATAAACAGATGAGGACCTTTGACACACTCAGTGCAGGAATGAATGTGTCACATGGATTTATGTATTTTTCATCAATTAAGGAATTTGCTCCTCAGACCATGTGGGGGCATCATAACACAGAACCAGACCCATTCAGAGGACCATAAAACATTTAGACTTCCTTAACTATGAACTATTCCAATATTTATGGACACAACTGTTTATCACTCTCACATAATGGTAGTTCTGCTTCACGTCACCTGTCTTATCTATGGCATTATTTCTGGGCTGTATTGTGCATAAATATGTGATTCTTCAGAATTTCTATTAGTTTATGCCTGATGAAGTGACCTGAGTAGTCTCGAAAGCTTGCAATTTGTTACCATCTTTTCAGTTAGCCATTAAAAGGTATCAACCACTGAGGACTCTCAATTCTAAATATTCTGGTATTATTTAGTTCATTCAGCTTCATTGCAGTAAGTGATACATAAAAAATTCCAAAAAATATGTGAATTTGCAGCCTCTTCAGAAGGTACGTGTTAGATATTTGTCAAATTAAGGACTTTTTAGAAGTGCCTGCAGAGAGAGAGAGAGTAGATGCAATGGGTGCTTAAATAAGCCCTATAGCTAAATACGGATCACATCTGCAATAGCTGTGCTAGCCAAACTGTTCTAATAACAGGGAAAAGTGCCCTACTACAGTGCGGGAGTGCTGCCTAATAGTGCCAGTATAGGGCTAGCCTTAGCACACATTTAATTGTGTGGGTCAATATAACAGTGCCACAGTGCATCTATGAATGTTGCAGATGAACTGCTCAAGAACACGCGTTGACGTCAGCCAGATCGATCAAAGTTACCAACTTGACTTTGTGATTATTTTTTTAGAAACTGTAAGAAAAAATAAAGACAAGCAATATTTCAGACTCACTGGAAAACCATAATGAGTCATTACGATCATAAGTGATACACGCCTACAGCCCATAATTATGATATGAAGACATCAGCTGCATTTACTGTAAAATGATGATAATTATAGTCAAAATAATCTGTATATGTTTCTTCAGCTTCCCAAAAAAATCATACTCTTCAAATATTTTTTACAGTGCAATAAAAGTGCCCTTTTTGTATGGAATATCCTGAAATTTCTGTCCATTGGCAACCCTGCTAATAATATCTACCTACTCTGGAGGGATGTTCATGGATTATAGGCAAAAATAACAGTAACTTATATTCTGTAAATGCTTTGTGAATGGAGGCTATTAGGTTTGATTGAAAAATATTCGATCAGTGTTCCTTGTATGAAGTGTCACTTATGCATATTCTGTTGGCCTAGATCTGTACTCCTTTTAGCATGTCATGAGACTCACAAGTAACACCACTGACAAGTGAATAACATTGATTATCTTGTGACAGGACACCTGTGTCAAGGGGTTGAATATATTAGTCATCAAGTAAAGGGTCATTTCATGAAGCTGATGTGTTAAAGAGAACCATTCATCAAATTTTTTCAGAGTCAACTGGACACACAATGTAATCGTGTCTGTAAATCCGAATAAAATATTTTTGGTTTTTGCCTCTCCATTGTGGAGATATTAGCAATCAAAGTATTTGGCACCTATTGAGTTAAATTTTTAAAATTCCAAGTATGTGTTATCAGAGTTTTCACTTAGGGTGAGTACTTCTTCTCCATTGAATGATGCTGACCGTTCATAAAAGGCAGTAACACTCAAAGGAAGAAAGACCACACCCCCACCATAGATTACAGCAGATTTCCTGTGTCTTAGACATATAATGAGAGACAGGCCTAATCTCCTCGTCTAACCTCCTGCATGGTTAGAAAGCACAGATGACTAACACCATTCAAATAAGATCACTTTGGAGGTAGAAGTAGTGCAGCTGAGTTTAGCTGTGTCACATTACAAACCTTTTTATGAGCTTTCCTCCTCTTTTAGCACTGTCAACTCTGCTGAACTGCTCATCACACACACTGCTTGTCTAGATGTGAGAGCTCAAAGTTTCAGTACCACACTTATGTCTGTTGTGCTTTGCAGTGAGATCGGAGAAGGGTCTCATTACATCTCTAATAGGAGTAGTCCACAACAGGCTGGTTACTCCTGTGTGAGATATTAATGACAGCCCTGATCTCACTGCAGAAAATGTAGGAGTTACCTGAGCCCAGCAGACATAAGTATGATATTTATGCAGCGCCCCAGAGACCTGGTCATTGCAGTATGACGCTCTGCCACTAAGGGGAGTGATGGTACGTCTGATGGCACTAAAGGAGTTCTCCTGACCAGGTATCACCAGAACACTTTACACTTCACACTCCGGCCACTGGGGGGAGCAAAAGGCTTTATTTATTGGGCCACTCCTCACACTGGTAAAACTAGGGGTTGGGGAGGAAGTTAGTCAGAAGGTGACTGGGTTGGATTCAGGCAACATCCCGTGGCAGGGGGTGTTGCAGGGAGAAGACACAGGGGGGTCCCTGTCAGGCATGGGAACCTTGGCAGGTGCCTAGCGGACAGAGCAGAACGTAACGGAACCGCGCCTGCACACCCCGTGGCGGTATCCACGAGAGAGACACGAAGGGAAGGATATTGTGAAACAGTGTAAACGAGATCAAGCACAAAGGAGTACCAGTAGGAGTCGTGCCGTGAGACCGAGGCAACATCCTACTGAGGCGCGTAGCCGGTGGCCGGAACATTGCGGGAGTAACTGAATCTAGGCCTTACTTCAAACTCCGCAGGACAGTTAATCATAGGTTGGCTGTTTACCTTACTACACCTACGAAGACATAGGGGGCAACGCGTGGAGAGGGGCATCTCTAGGGTCCCGGAAGAGCTCCGAGCCTTCCCATCATACGGGTGCGTCCTAGCCATAACATTCCTGGGGGACGAGAAACTAGTAACATCTGGAACCAAAGAGAGAGCTGTAGAGAACGAATGAACGAGAACAGCAGTTGTGAGGACTATTCCGAATGCTCAGCAGGGTAGGACTACAACACACAGGCGCTAGTGGTAGGCAACGATTTCCATCTGCGAAGGAAACTCTGGAAGTGCCCATCGGACCAGCCGGTCTCAGATAGCCCTGTTAAGCGTGCTCTGGATTGAGGATCCTGAAGCCTTCAGTAAAGAGGTAAAGAGACTGCAACCCTGTGTCCTCGTTATTGACTGCACCCTACACCATTACCATCTACCTTACTGGGAAGCCCTGGGGACATACTTCACCTGTGGGAAGGTATACCATCCAGCTGCCATTCCATCACCCCAGCAGACCCCACAGCAGCGTCGGTCACCCTGACCGAACACCACAGGTGGCGTCACGAACCCCTGACAGACTGCACCACCTTTATTGGACGCCCCTTAGCAGGGTCGCGGACCGGGTCTAGTCACCGTGACAGCCTCAGAACCGAACCAGAGAGGCCCGGTACCGAGAACTCGTGGCCCTGTGTCTGGGGGCGCGCCATTTACACACTCAGTGATCAGGACAGTTTAGAGAATCTGGCTCGGACTGGCCCACAGGGTAACAGGGGAATCCCCCGGGGGGGCCCTGTGTCGATCTGGGCCTCCAACCCCACTGTATTGGCAGTACTTGGCTTAATTCACTTGATTCACTCTGTACAGAAAAAAGCAGCATCTCATAATTCATTAACCACGCTACCCAGTTTATTATTATAGAGATATATAGGTAAATTTGTGAACGAAGGTAGTATATTTGCATGCAGGTGAAAAATGGGCCCCCCAAAGTCAATGTTATTGGTGGGCCCATGTCACTGCAGTCCGACACTGGATAGAATGGTTGTAATGTGACACAGCAAAACTCAGCTGACTCATGCAGGAGGTTAGACCAAGAGATCAGAGCTTTATCATTACATCTCACACACAGAGAAATCTGATCTAACCTGTGGTGGGGGCATGTTCTTCTTTCCTTTGAATGTTGTCTGCTTATGATTGGTCAGCACCATGTAAGAAG
The DNA here is from genome assembly GCF_032444005.1 of Ranitomeya imitator. NCBI lineage: Eukaryota > Metazoa > Chordata > Amphibia > Anura > Dendrobatidae > Ranitomeya > Ranitomeya imitator. Next base: position 59,700,379 of record NC_091288.1, read on the forward strand.
AAGTAGTACACACCCCCAGTGAAAACTGTCTGACTTGGACTTTAAAAAAGTTAACTCATTAGGTGCAAAATCCTTTTATTGCTAATATCTCCTCAAAGAAAAGGTGACTTAAACAAAATGTTTTTTTACACTCTGCAGCCACTATGCCACTATTACATCTTGTGCTCACTTCAACATGCAAAATTTGGTGAAAGGTTCTCTTTAAAAGCACAAAAAAATAGCAAATACAACATTTAGTAACATTTACAAGAACCGAGTAGAACCACAGATCTTGTTGGGTGTTTCTGACATGCAATGGTTAGTATCTAGTGAAAATGGTCTAAGTAAGGATAAGCATTAAGTAGATTATGGGCCCTCAAGGCTCCTTGAAGCACATTCTATGAAAGTCCTAGACAATCCTGTAAAATAACTACTGTGGTACAAATTGCTGAAAAAGGTAACACTGGCTATGATAAAAAGGTGCTAAAATGTGCAACACATATTCATAGAGCAACATAACAGTAAACTGCTCAGAGCAACTTTCTTGATCCTTGTCAACTGCAGAAATCCAAAATAGACACAAGAAGATCAGAAATTAACAGTGAAGAACCAATCAGAAGACAACGTTTATTTAGCATCTTGTGGGTTTATGCACTTTGCTTACCTAGAAAAAAGTTGGAATTAAGATGCACTGTGGGAAGCAATCAAGTCTGGAGAAGCAGAGTGATGCTCTAGGCAATGTTCTGCTGAAAACCTTGGGCCCTGGAAATGTGGATGTTACTTACTATATCTTACTGAAACACTGTTACAGAACAAATGGCAATGCCCTCTTTCAATGGGATAATGTTCCCTACCACACTTCAAAAATGGTATAAGAATGGTACAAGGAACATGACAAAGGTCAAGGTGATCACTTGGCCTCCAAATTCCCCAGATGTCAATACAATCACACATCTGTCCAAAAGCATCCACCAGTAGAATAGGTGTATTTTCTCTAATCCCCTCCATGGCAGCACCATGGGAGGTTGCCTCCCCATCCTAATTAGGTGCAAGAAGCACAAGAGGTTTAAGTTGCACTCCCTATCTCCATCCTCAATGTTTTTCTTGTCCCTACGGATGCAGAAGTATTTTCTTGGAGGGTTGTGACCGACGAGCAGTCACACTAATCCTCTTAGCTTTCCAAGCCGGACAGCCTGGGATCAATTGTCCTGCACTTTCCTTCCTTGTGCTGGTCCATTCCGGAGAGCGGGACCGCATCATCCTCCTGTGCCTCTGGGCAATGCTGGATGGTGAGGAGCCGAGGGCCTCCCGTAGCTCACCAGCCCGGAATGTCATTGTCTCCTCTTCCCCGCTGACTCACCCATATTCGGTTGGTTACAACAGATGGAGGATCAAATCAGGGGAGGTAACCCTAGAAAAGATCTGCTGGCCTCATTTCCTCTTTTACAGAAGGCAACAGGATTCCTAACCGATGCTTCCACAGAGTCCGTTCGGATAGCAGCAAGGGCTTTGGTTAAGGATGTGCAACAGGGATATTATATCCAAGCCAAAATTGTGCTATATATCCTTCAGCGGAGAGTACGTGTTTGGTCCAGCTCTGGACGATCTATTAGAGAAGGCGGTGGATAAAAAGAAATTTCTTCCCGAAACCGAAAACCGTCAAAAGAAAACCATTTCGTACTCCAAAGACTCAAAACCCTCAGTACAGAGGAAAAGTTAAACAGGACGTTGAAGCTACCCCAAAGGGGAAGGGGAAAAATATTTTTCAAAGCCAACATACTAATAGACAATGACACCAAACAAGTAGGGGGCAGAATTTCAGGGTTCCTCTCCCAGTGGCAAAAGATAACATCAGATCAAAAAATTCTGGGCTCAATTAGGATGGGAACAAACATCAAGTTCTCCTCTTTTCTCCCATAGAGGCTTGATGTTACATCCCTTCCATCCAGGAAGGTACAAATAATCCTAGTATCAGAACTCCAGGATATGCTAACATCAGCAGTGATCTCCGCTGTTCCAGAAGCGGAACAGGATAGAATCCATTGTTGTCCCTATAAAACAACAAATCGGGGTCTACCGAGTCTTTATAAACCTGAAACAAATGAATCAGCACATAATGTATAGAAGTTTTAAAATGGAGCCTGTATAATCCACAGTCCCATTAATTGGCAAAGACTTTGTCATGGCTACTATTGATCTTCGAGATGAATATCAACATGTGCCCATTTAAACAGAATACCAGAAATATCTAAGATTTGCTGTTATCCTAGATCAAAAAGTATGCCACTTTCAGTTCATGGTCCTTCCCTTCGGGATTTTCTCAGCTCCCCGAACAGTCTGAAAAATCATGGAAGAGGTGGTAGTGTTCATCAGGAAGTAAAATATTTGCATCATCCCTTGCCTGGATGATTTACTCATCATGGCTCCTTCTGTTCCTTGACTCAAAGATCAGCTCTAGTCAGTTCTCAATATTCTAACATCCTTGGGCTGGACCATAAATCAAGAAAAATCTGAGCTGAGTCCTTCTACCAAGAAGGTCTTCTTGGAGATCTTCCTACATTCTCAGGACCAGGTATTCTCACTTCCAGTGACTAAGCAAGATCCAAGATTCGTATCCTAAGGAACCAAAACAGGGTACCCATAAGATTCGCAATGTCAGTACTGGTGTCTATGACAGCATGCATTCAAGCATTTCCCTGGGCCCAGGCTCATACAAGAGTTCTTCAGAATTTCATTCTTTCTTGCTGGGACAAAGCTCTGGGCTCACTCAACAGAAGAATCTGCTTACCTCACCATGTAAAAATATCTCCCACCTTGTGACTCAACCAAGATAATCTGGCAAAGGGATTTTTGATTCTTCTTTCTTCGGTGACAGCAGATGCCAGTAAAAGAGGTTGGGGAGTGGTTACATCTCAGGCCATCTTCCAGAAGGTCTAGCCAAAAGAGATGGATGGCCAGTCCTCAAATTTTAGGGAATTAAGAGCCGTGGAAGAAGTCTCTGCAGGAATTTTCTGTTGGGCAGAACATCATCACCTGTTGTTGTCAGGCCCTTCACCTAAAGTGAGCTGACAATATCCAAGCAGACTTCCTAAGCAGAACAGATATAAATCCAAGAAAATGGAGTCTCAATACAAAAATGTTTCAGTTAATATCTAAGAAATGGGGTCATCCAGACATAGACCTGTTTGCGAGTCGACAACACAAAAGTAGATATTTACTTCTCCATAGATCCAGACGAGACTCCATCAAATGTAGATTCATTTTCCCACCCCTGGAAGTTCAGGTTTGCCTATGCATTCCCTCCGATTCCTTTGCTTCCAAGGACAATGCAGAAAATCAGAACAGAAAGAGTCACAAGCATTCTGATTTCCCCTCTATGGACAAACAGGAACTGGGTTAGGACATTAAACATTCTGAAATCAAAAGAGACTCTTATTCTTCCACCAAACCACGACCTGCTACATCAAGGCCTGATATATCATCTGGCTCCCCAGAGCTTTTGCTTGGCAGCCTGGCTTTCAGAGAGTGTCATCCTCAATCCTCTTCAAAAAAGCAGAAAATAAGTCACAAATGCCATCTACTCTAAGATATGGAAGACCTTCACGTAGTGGTATGGATCTACTCCAGGATTGCCAGGATATTGGTCTTTTTACAAGATGGCCTAATACAAGGGTTAAGATCTAGCACCCTGAAAGCCCAGGTGTCAGCTTTGAGTTCTTTCTTTGACCATAATTTGTCATACCACCAATAGATAAAAGCATATGACAACAGCCTCTAGAATACTTCCAAGGAAATCTAATGTAATTCCATCCTAGGACCTGAATATAGTGCTATAAGGTCTGACTATCCTGCCTTTTGAGCTCGTGGCCCAAATTAAAATGGACAAATTATCTTGGAAGGCATCTCTCCTGGTTGCCGTTACTACAGCAAGGACAGTGGATGAGATCCAGGCCATATCCATTAGGAAACCTTATGTAAAGACCCTGAATGATAAGGTAGTACTTCGCCTGGATCCTTCTTTCTTGCCAAAAGGAACAACTGATTTTCATATGTCTCAAGAAATAATCATCCATTCTTTTTGTCAGAACCAAACATAAGGGAAATAGAGTTCCATTCTTTAGATGTTCGGAGAACTATCCTCCACTATCTGAAACAGACTGAACCTTAGAAGAAAGATCAGAACCGTTTTGTCCTATACTGTGGACCAAATAAAGGGAAAAAATCCTCCAAAAGTTCACTGGCAAATTGGATCCAGAGAGTGATCAAAGAGTCATATAAAAATAAGAGCTACTAGCTGTACTATGTCTGTCTCCAGGACCAAAAGGGCTAGTGCATCCATCGAGCAGATCAGTAGAGCTGCTACCTCAGTCCATACCTTCACTAAACACTATAGATTAAATCTAGTGTCTATAAAAAATGTAGCCTTTGCCAGGAAGGTCCTCCAGGCTACTGTCCTTCCCTTGCGTTATTCTTTGGTATTCATCCTGTGGTGCTGTTTTGAGGGGATTAGAGAAAAGAGAATTACACTTACTGGTAATTCCATTTCTAAGACCCTCCACGACAGCACAGGTATTCCCCCTAAATAATTTTAATGTCCATTTTGATTCATTGCAGTAAAGTAAATGTTCAGCACAGCCCGGGGTGGAGGTGCATAAGAGTAGGTGCCCAGACCTTTAACCGTGATATAGAATATACTCAGCACACTCCAGGAAGTCTGATGCAAAAAGGGTGTTTAATACATACAGTATTTATATTCACAAACGTTTCGGTCTATGAAGACCTTCATCAGTGTGCTCTAAAGAAAATAACAACAATAAAAACAAAATTTGCATAGACATAAAAAAGAAGAAAACAAAAGTATATACAAAACGGACGCATATTGATGGTCATATAGGTTCTGGTGATGACCCAGAGATAATATAATATCATTGCTCACATGTGTGACTGACACAATAGATAGTGGTGATAGTTTATTTATTGGGCCACTCCTCACACTGGTAAAACTAGGGGTTGGATAGGAAGTTAGTTAGAAGCTGACTGGGTTGGATTCAGGCAACATCCCGCGGCAGGGGGTGTTGCAGGGAGAAGATTCAGGGGGGTCCCTGTCAGGCGTGGGAACCTGGCAGGTACCTAGCGACCAGAATAGAACGTTACGGAACCGCGCCTGCACACCCCGTGGCGGTATCCTAAGAAAGAGACATGAAGCGAAGGATATTGTGGAACAGTGAGAAACGAGATCAAGCACAAAGGAGAGCCAGTAGGAGTCGTGCCCGGAGAACGGCAACATCCTACTGAGGCGCATAGCCGGTGGCCGGAACAACGAGGAAGTAACTGACACTATGCTTTACTTCAAATACCGCAGAACAGTTAATTATAGGTTGGCTGTCTACCTTACATCACCTAAGCAGACATAGGGGGCAACGCGTGGAGAGGGGCATCTCTAGGGTCCCGGAAGAGCTCCGAGCCTACCCGTCAAACGGGTGCATCCTAGCCATAACATACCTGGGGGACGGAGAACTAGAAAGATCTGGAACAAATTAGAAAGAACGAACGAACGAGAATAGAAGTTATGAGGACTATTCCGAATGCTCAGCAGGGTAGCACTACAACACACAGGCGCTATTGGTAGGCAACGATTTCCACCTGCAAAGGGAACTCTGGATGTGCCATCGGACCAGCCGGTCTCAGACAGCCCTGTTAACTGTGCTCTGGATTGAGGATCCTGAAGTCTTCAGTAAAGAGGTAAAGAGACTGCAACCCTGTGTCCTCGTTATTGACTGCACCTCACACCATCGCCATCTACATTACTGGGAAGCCCTGGGGATACACTTCACCTGTGGGAAGGTATACCATCTAGCTGCCATTCCATCACCCCAGCGGACCCCAAGCAGCGTCGGTCACCCTGACCGAACACCACAGGTGGTGTCACGAAACCTTGACAGACTCGCATCACCTTTCATTGGACGCCCCTTAGCAGGGTCACGGACCGGGTCCAGCCACCGTGACAACCCCAGAACTGAGACAGAAAGGACCGGTACTGAGTAACCTGTGGCCCTGTGTCTGGGGGCACTGAACCCACATGAAACCAACATAGTATCATGGAAAGTATAGAGAATATGATCATGGCACTAGACAGAGTGGAAGGAAAAGGGCAGTACATACCTATTGTTTTGAGCCGCTATGTCTCCACCTCCTGGAATGCACCAGAACCACCCCCTTTTCTTCCCTTGGAACACACGCTGTCTGAGACCGTTCCTTTTAGACATCTGCGCGTCACTTCCGGTTTTTATGACTTCCGGTTTTCACTCCGGTGTCAGCGCGCGCACTCTGCTACAAATACCGAGCACTATGGACATGAGGGCAGCATCTCGGACTTGCGGTGGATACCGCGTCTCCTCTCCTACCCTCCAGCCTGCTGCAGGTGCGGTAAGTCTCACGGTTACCGGCACTCGGATGCCAGTTATATTACTATGTTTAGCGCCACTAACCAGCCTCATTGTTCCTCGTAGATCGGCTTGCTTAGCCCTCTATTTTCAAGACCCTCCTTCTGTTATGGGCAGTGCTCGGTATGTTCACACCTTTATGCATCTTAGACACTATACTCATAGGCCCTGGCGTTTACTATAATGACACTTATTTCTTCCATAGACCGGCTAGTGTCAGCCCTCTATTTTAAACAGCTATCCCTGTTTATACTCCAGTACTTGGTATGTACACCCCTATACCTCATAGCAACTATGCACTCTGTATATCAGTACAATGCACATATACGTATCTCTCTTTGTAGATGCAAATTCTCTATATAAAGGGTGAATAGCTTACACCCTTCGGCTCAAAACAATAGATATGTACTGCCCTTTTCCTTCCACCGTTTTTTTTTGCAATTGTGCACTCTGTCTAGCGCCATGATCATATTCTCTATACTTTCCATGATACTATGTTGGTTTCATGTGTGTTCAGTGCCACGACCATATGTGCACCACTATCTATTGTGTCAGTCACACATGTGAGCAATAATATTATATTATCTGTGGGTCATCACCAGAACCTATATGACCATCAATATGCGTCCGTTTTGTATATACTTTTGTTTTCCTCTTTTTTATGTCTATGCAAATTTTGTTGTTATTGTTGTTATTTTCTTTAGAGCACACTGATGAAGGTCTTCATAGTCCGAAACGTTTGTGAATATAAATACTGTATGTAATAAACACCCTCTTTGCATCAGACTTCCTGGAGTGTGCTGAGTATATTTTATATTATTTTGATTCATTGGTGTTAATAAATAGTTCAAGCATTCATATTGTGTGGTCCTTGGGAAAACACTGATGATGGAGAGGAGCTATTTAAACCTTCAGTGCTTCCTGTCCCTAGTTAGGATGGGGAGGCAACCTCTTGTGGTGCTGTTGTGGAGGGTCCTATAAGCTGAATTACCAGTAAGTGTAATTCTATTTTTTTACTCCTTATTTTATTTTTTTAAAGGTAGACTAGTCATTTATTTTTCTCTTTTAAATGAAAGTAATTTGGTTATGTGATGAGGGAATGTGAGAACATGAGTCAGCCCTCTGTTCATCATTTGGCTTTGTTGGGAGGCACACCTCAGCCCTGTGGGATTGTGGGAGTGGTGTATAGCTACTATATTGTCCTCCTAATAATTTGTGTTTTTTAGCTTAGCCTGTAAATAAATATTGTTGTTAAAATCCCCGGAAATCAATCAGGTTAACACCTCAATAAGAACAAGGTTTTTGTTCCTTCACTGCTCAGCCACTTCTGTGTCTTCTCTGTTTTTTAATGGTTTGTGAGTTAAAACAGGTATTCACCTGAAATATTGTCAAGGGAGATTAAGGGGGTGCAGATGGCATCTGTCAGCAGATAGAGTCAGAAGGTCGGGCAGGGCATGCTCCCATGTTTGCATTCCTGGAAAGTTTGAGAGTCCATTGTGCATTTTAAGTTCCACAGCTGGGATTCTCAAGGATTCTCAAGGACTGTAGAGAAGGTTGCATGTGTAATATTGAACTATAGACCAGTAGTCTACAAGCTGGGCCATCCTGGGAGTTGTAGTTCTCCTAAAGGATTAAAGGTTGCACACCGCTGTTTAAAATTATATTAGTTTGTAATTGATATCTGTATTAACATCTGCAATTACTACAGCATGACATTGTAGTGAATCTTAGTATCTACAATAAAAATTGTCACATTCAATTTAAAAATATTTTGTCCATCTTGTGGTGTTTGTAAAAACCCTCTACCTATGGATGCAAGCCAAGGGCATGATAATCCTGGGGCATCTACTTGCCATTGACCTTCACTTCTGCCTAGATCCTTGCTCTTTGGTTAGAAAAGCGTAAACTATTTGTTTTCTCTGTCATGTCAACCAACAGGAGCTTCCGTTATATAGTGAAATGTAAAGGGCAGTGGAATATGTTGGCATTATATAAGACTATTATTATATTATTAATATGACACTATGTTAAAAGTCAATGGCAATATGAGTGTGAAGTGAATTTGTACTTTCTAGATTTTGAATTCTTAAGAGATTCTTGCAGCATATGTGAAATATAAGTGGGCAATTCATAAATGTGTAATATGGATTTAAAGGGCATCTGTCAGTAGGATAAACCCTCCTAAGCCGTCTATATGGTCATGCAGGTCATAGAAAGCTGAATTAAATGATATCTTGATATTTGCAATCTGATGTCTTATGCCAGAGAAATCCATGTTTCTGCATATGAGCTGTTAAGATCTATAGGCCGGACATAGATCTCCCTGAGACTCCACCTCCAGAGGTTATCAGATCTAGGTAACAAGGTTTAATTTTATTCAAATTTCTACGACCTGCATGCCCATATAGACAGTATAGACTGATTTATCCTACTCACAAATTCCCTTTAAAGGAGTTATTCTGGATTAAGAAAAAAAAAGGGTTGAACTTAGTTAAAACTATATAAGAGGCGTTACTGATGTGTTATTTTAAGTCGTTCCTTACTTGTGCCACACTTTTTTGGTCCTGGACAATCTGCTCTTCTCACTGTATGTATTCCCCCTAATAAAGGCTAAAAGTACGGTAATATGACTACTGCAACCAATTATGAGTCTCAGTGGTCAGGATCTAAAAAAATGGTGCATCATTACTTCCTGCCCTGCCAAGGACCACTGGAGCAGCCTGCACTGGAGATATGGGAGTTGGCGTGGGTGAGTACCCCTCATTTAATTATCGTTCTTGACTTCTAAAAAAAACTTTTAGTGTTAGAAAAAGTCTTTAAGAAAATTGTTATTTTACTGGAAATACAAGTACTTGGGTACCTAGACTTGGTAGAAGAGATGGCAGGGCTGGAAAAAATAGAAGTTGGCGCTAGAGGATTTAGAACCATTATTAGATGTCTACAATACAATTCCTGATTATTACCATCACTCATGGTAATTCTGCTTCATGTCACCTGTCTTATCCATGGTTTTTCCTTTTTTTTCTGTGCTATGTTGTGCATAAATATGTGAATCTTCATAATTTCTTTTAGTCTTTGCCTGATGAAGAGACCGGAGTAGTCTGGAAAGCTTGCAATTTCTTACCATCTTTTCAGTTAGCCATTAAAAGGTATCAACTAGGGTTGAGCGACTTTTCTTTTTATAGGATCGGGTCGGGTTTCACGAAACCCGACTTTTTCAAAAGTCGGGTCGAGTGAAATCGGCCGATCCTATAGAAAAGTCGGGGTCGGGGTCGGCCGAAACACGAAACCCAATGCAGTGCATTGGGTTTCTAATGGTTCCCAGGGTCTGAAGGAGAGGAAACTCTCCTTCAGGCCCTGGGATCCATATTTAAGTGTAAAATAAAGAATCAAAATAAAAAATATTGATATACTTACCCTCGGACGCACCCTGGTTCTCACCGGCAGCCTTCCTTCCTAAGAATGAGCGCCTGAAGGACCTTCGATGACGTCGCGGCTTGTGATTGGTCGCGTGAGCGGTCACATGGGCGTCACGCGACCAATCACAAGCCGCGACGTCATCTAAGGTCCTTCAGGCGCTGATTCTTAGGAAGGAAGGCTGCGGGTTAGAACCAGGGTGCGTCCGAGGGTGAGTATATACCTATTAGGAATATACTCACCCTCGGACGCGCCCTCGGACGCTTCCTTCCTAAGAATTAGCGCCTGAAGGACCTTAGATGACGTCACGGCTTGTGATTGGTCGCGTGACGCCCATGTGACCGCTCACGCGACCAATCACAAGCCGAGACGTCATCGGAGGCCCTTCAGGCGCACATTCTTAGGAAGGAAGGCTGCCGGTGAGAACCAGGGCACGTCCGAGGGTGAGTATATCAATATTTTTTTATTTTTATTCTTTATTTTACACTTAAATATGAATTCTGATACCGATTCCCGATATCTTAAACATATCGGAACTCGGTATCGGAATTCTGATTCCAGATCAGAAGATCGCCGACCTCATGGCCGACTCCACACAGGTAGAGTTGAGCGACCTTGACCTTTTTAGAGTCGAGCCGGGTTTTGCGAAACCCGACTATGTCCAAAGTCGGGTCGAGTGAAATCGGCCGATTATGACGTAAAGTCGGGATCGACCGAAACACGAAACCCAATGCAAGTCAATGGGGCAGCATAGTCGGCAGTGAGTGGGGGCCAGGAAAACACCTAGAGTGCCCATTTTAATGTCAAAACCATCCATTCTTCTTAATGAAGCTTGTCAAGCGTAATTTACCTTAAAATAATTGGAAGGCATTTGAAATTGGGGGTCATTTGGCTAAAGTTGTGGGGGGTAGGGCTGGTTCAAGTAATTAGTGGGCCCAGTAAATCTGGACCACGTCACGGCAGTGGAGCAGGGAGAGGTAAGTATTTCAACTTTGCAAGTGCTGTGATCCTGAGCAAGCAGGGGGGGCCCACTCGTTGGCATTGGCACTGGCACAGGGCCCCTCAAAGTACAGCGGTGTGTTTGCACGGCGGGGGCGCCTCCCACCGGCAGCAACACTTTTGCGTACTATGAGAGGCCCTGTGCCAGTGACGTCGCCAACTAGTATTCCTCCCCCCACCTGATGAAGGAACCTGCACTTTCATCTGCACCTTCCTCTTTGTCCCCGTGTAAGGTGGTATGGTATGCGGGAAGAGCAACCTGACTTTCAGCAGGGTCACAATGTTGTTGTGTAGCGTGCACGGGGAATGTTGCGTTATGGGTCAATGTACCAGCAGACTCATCTATCACTGGCTGGGCAATGGGCACGATGAAGTGGAAACACAGATATAGGCCCAAAGAAGAAAGTGGGCTAAATGCAGTTCAAAATTGGTAACACAGGAATAACCAGGGGGCATTGCAGTGGAGGACAACTGGAATGAGAGGCTGACACAGAGAGTAGGGCCAAATCAGTAAGTAGTCGAAATGCAGTTCAAAATTGGCAACCGTAGTAAACAGGCGGCACAGCTTTGTTCAGTGGAGGAGAACAGCAAGGAGTGGCAGACACCGATAGTAGGCCCCAACCCAACTAGTAGGCCAAATGCAGTCTAACATTAACAACTACTTAACGAGAGGCTGAAAATGGAATTTCAGGACAGGAAACCAGGAGAACAGCAAGGAGTGGCAGACACCGATAGTAGGCCCCAAACCAACTAGTACGCCAAATGCAGTTGTTCCATTTAACCACAATTTAATGAGAGCCTGAAGATAGAAGCTCAGGAAAGGCAACCTGGGGAACACCTTGGAGTGTAACACACCATCTCTCTCCACCCCATACCCATTTTGTAGGCCTAATGCTGTGTACTTTTCTACAACTACTAAACGAGAGTCGGAAGACCGAAGCAATGGCAAGGAAACCTGGGGAACACCTTGGAGTGTAACACACCATCTCTCTCCACCCGATACCCATTTTGTAGGCCTAATGCAGTGTAGTTTTCTACAACTACTAAACGAGAGTCGGAAGATCGAAGCAATGGCGAGGAAACCTGGAGAACACCTTGGAGTGTAACACACCATCTCTCTCCACCCCATTCCCCATTTTTTAGGCCTAATGCAGCCTACTTTCCGACACCTACTAAACGAGAGCATGAAGATCGAAGCTCAGGAAAGGCAACCTGGGGAACACCTTGGAGTGTAACAACAACCTCTCTCTACACCACGGAAGGGCTGATTCTTAGGAAGGAAGGCTGTTGTAAATAAGCATTGCGCGCCCGAGGGTGATTATATTCTTATTCGGTATCTACTCACCCTCGGACGCGCCATGCTTCTTGATTTGTAATTAATGTTTATTTGCAATGTGCTTTTGACTTACTCAATTATTTTTTTAATTATTGATTTTATTAAATTAATAGTTTAACATCTTATTGGAAATAATTTAAAGGAGACGCGACAGGACAACACTCGGTGGATGCCATATCTGTGTTAACAACTCCAAAAAAACCTTTCAGTTAACTTCTTGCAGGAGAAAGTAATTGTAGCTGGTGGACCTTTTAGTACAGTTCCAGATTTTTGTTGTGTGTTTGTTTTTAATGTTAAAATGTCTGCATTTGAGATCTCAACACGATCTTATTTTTTATAATCAAAATAATTATTTTTTTATTTTAAGATGTTGGTTCAAGGGGTACACGGGCAGCAGTAGACAGGTCAGTGGAGGCCTAGTGGAAGGAGGGACCGCAGATGCGCCACTGTTTCACCCATACACAATTTGTAGGCCTAATGCAGCGTAGTTTCCAACAGCTAGTAAACGAGAGCCGGAAGATCGAAGCTCAGGAAAGGCAACCTGGGGAACACCTTGGAGTGTAACAACAACCTCTCTCTACACCACGGAAGGGCTGATTCTTAGGAAGGAAGGCTGTTGTAAATAAGCATTGCGCGCCCGAGGGTGATTATATTCTTATTCGGTATCTACTCACCCTCGGACGCGCCATGCTTCTTGATTTGTAATTAATGTTTATTTGCAATGTGCTTTTGACTTACTCAATTATTTTTTTAATTATTGATTTTATTAAATTAATAGTTTAACATCTTATTGGAAATAATTTAAAGGAGACGCGACAGGACAACACTCGGTGGATGCCATATCTGTGTTAACAACTCCAAAAAAACCTTTCAGTTAACTTCTTGCAGGAGAAAGTAATTGTAGCTGGTGGACCTTTTTAGTACAGTTCCAGATTTTTGTTGTGTGTTTGTTTTTAATGTTAAAATGTCTGCATTTGAGATCTCAACACGATCTTATTTTTTATAATCAAAATAATTATTTTTTTATTTTAAGATGTTGGTTCAAGGGGTACACGGGCAGCAGTAGACAGGTCAGTGGAGGCCTAGTGGAAGGAGGGACCGCAGATGCGCCACTGTTTCACCCATACACAATTTGTAGGCCTAATGCAGCGTAGTTTCCAACAGCTAGTAAACGAGAGCCGGAAGATCGAAGCTCAGGAAAGGCAACCTGGGGAACACCTTGGAGTGTAACAACAACCTCTCTCTACACCACGGAAGGGCTGATTCTTAGGAAGGAAGGCTGTTGTAAATAAGCATTGCGCGCCCGAGGGTGATTATATTCTTATTCGGTATCTACTCACCCTCGGACGCGCCATGCTTCTTGATTTGTAATTAATGTTTATTTGCAATGTGCTTTTGACTTACTCAATTATTTTTTTAATTATTGATTTTATTAAATTAATAGTTTAACATCTTATTGGAAATAATTTAAAGGAGACGCGACAGGACAACACTCGGTGGATGCCATATCTGTGTTAACAACTCCAAAAAAACCTTTCAGTTAACTTCTTGCAGGAGAAAGTAATTGTAGCTGGTGGACCTTTTTAGTACAGTTCCAGATTTTTGTTGTGTGTTTGTTTTTAATGTTAAAATGTCTGCATTTGAGATCTCAACACGATCTTATTTTTTATAATCAAATTAATTTTTTAAATATTTTATTAGGTTGGTTCAAGGGGTACACGGGCCGCAGTAGACAGGTCAGTGGAGGCCTAGTGGAAGGAGTGACCGCAGACAGGCATCGAAGGCCTAAAATAATAACACATGGCTGTAGGCAATTTTAAATTGGTTCCAGGGTTACACGGGCAGCAGTGGTGTGGTCAGTGGAGGCCTAGTGGAAGGAGTGACCGCAGACAGGCATCGAAGGCCTAAAATATTAACACATGGCTGTAGGCAATTTTAAATTGGTTCCAGGGGTACTTGGGCAGCAGTGCCCTGGTCAGTGTAGTAGTAGTTGAAAGAATGTACCGCAGACAGGCATCGAAGGCCTAAAATAAAAAAATTGGGCTGGCTGTAGGCAATTTTAAATTGTTTCCAGGGTTACACGGGCAGCAGTGGTGTGGTCAGTGGAGGCCTAGTGGAAGGAGTGACCGCAGACAGGCATCGAAGGCCTAAAATAATAACACATGGCTGTAGGCAATTTTAAATTGGTTCCAGGGTTACACGGGCAGCAGTGGTGTGGTCAGTGGAGGCCTAGTGGAAGGAGTGACCGCAGACAGGCATCGACGGCCTAAAATAATCACACATGGCTGTAGGCAATTTTAAATTGGTTCCAGGGGTACACGGGCAGCAGTGGTGTGGTCAGTGGAGGCCTAGTGGAAGGAGTGACCGCAGACAGGCATCGAAGGCCTAAAATATTAACACATGGCTGTAGGCAATTTTAAATTGGTTCCAGGGGTACTTGGGCAGCAGTGCCCTGGTCAGTGTAGTAGTAGTTGAAAGAATGTACCGCAGACAGGCATCGAAGGCCTAAAATAAAAAAATTGGGCTGGCTGTAGGCAATTTTAAATTGGTTCCAGGGTTACACGGGCAGCAGTGGTGTGGTCAGTGGAGGCCTAGTGGAAGGAGTGACCGCAGACAGGCATCGAAGGCCTAAAATAATAACACATGGCTGTAGGCAATTTTAAATTGGTTCCAGGGTTACACGGGCAGCAGTGGTGTGGTCAGTGGAGGCCTAGTGGAAGGAGTGACCGCAGACAGGCATCGAAGGCCTAAAATATTAACACATGGCTGTAGGCAATTTTAAATTGGTTCCAGGGGTACTTGGGCAGCAGTGCCCTGGTCAGTGTAGTAGTAGTTGAAAGAATGTACCGCAGACAGGCATCGAAGGCCTAAAATAAAAAAATTGGGCTGGCTGTAGGCAATTTTAAATTGGTTCCAGGGTTACACGGGCAGCAGTGGTGTGGTCAGTGGAGGCCTAGTGGAAGGAGTGACCGCAGACAGGCATCGAAGGCCTAAAATAATAACACATGGCTGTAGGCAATTTTAAATTGGTTCCAGGGTTACACGGGCAGCAGTGGTGTGGTCAGTGGAGGCCTAGTGGAAGGAGTGACCGCAGACAGGCATCGAAGGCCTAAAATATTAACACATGGCTGTAGGCAATTTTAAATTGGTTCCAGGGGTACTTGGGCAGCAGTGCCCTGGTCAGTGTAGTAGTAGTTGAAAGAATGTACCGCAGACAGGCATCGAAGGCCTAAAATAAAAAAATTGGGCTGGCTGTAGGCAATTTTAAATTGGTTCCAGGGTTACACGGGCAGCAGTGGTGTGGTCAGTGGAGGCCTAGTGGAAGGAGTGACCGCAGACAGGCATCGAAGGCCTAAAATAATAACACATGGCTGTAGGCAATTTTAAATTGGTTCCAGGGTTACACGGGCAGCAGTGGTGTGGTCAGTGGAGGCCTAGTGGAAGGAGTGACCGCAGACAGGCATCGACGGCCTAAAATAATCACACATGGCTGTAGGCAATTTTAAATTGGTTCCAGGGGTACACGGGCAGCAGTGGTGTGGTCAGTGGAGGCCTAGTGGAAGGAGTGACCGCAGACAGGCATCGAAGGCCTAAAATATTAACACATGGCTGTAGGCAATTTTAAATTGGTTCCAGGGGTACTTGGGCAGCAGTGCCCTGGTCAGTGTAGTAGTAGTTGAAAGAATGTACCGCAGACAGGCATCGAAGGCCTAAAATAAAAAAATTGGGCTGGCTGTAGGCAATTTTAAATTGGTTCCAGGGTTACACGGGCAGCAGTGGTGTGGTCAGTGGAGGCCTAGTGGAAGGAGTGACCGCAGACAGGCATCGAAGGCCTAAAATATTAACACATGGCTGTAGGCAATTTTAAATTGGTTCCAGGGGTACTTGGGCAGCAGTGCCCTGGTCAGTGTAGTAGTAGTTGAAAGAATGTACCGCAGACAGGCATCGAAGGCCTAAAATAAAAAAATTGGGCTGGCTGTAGGCAATTTTAAATTGGTTCCAGGGTTACACGGGCAGCAGTGGTGTGGTCAGTGGAGGCCTAGTGGAAGGAGTGACCGCAGACAGGCATCGAAGGCCTAAAATAATAACACATGGCTGTAGGCAATTTTAAATTGGTTCCAGGGTTACACGGGCAGCAGTGGTGTGGTCAGTGGAGGCCTAGTGGAAGGAGTGACCGCAGACAGGCATCGACGGCCTAAAATAATCACACATGGCTGTAGGCAATTTTAAATTGGTTCCAGGGGTACACGGGCAGCAGTGGTGTGGTCAGTGGAGGCCTAGTGGAAGGAGTGACCGCAGACAGGCATCGAAGGCCTAAAATATTAACACATGGCTGTAGGCAATTTTAAATTGGTTCCAGGGGTACTTGGGCAGCAGTGCCCTGGTCAGTGTAGTAGTAGTTGAAAGAATGTACCGCAGACAGGCATCGAAGGCCTAAAATAAAAAAATTGGGCTGGCTGTAGGCAATTTTAAATTGGTTCCAGGGTTACACGGGCAGCAGTGGTGTGGTCAGTGGAGGCCTAGTGGAAGGAGTGACCGCAGACAGGCATCGAAGGCCTAAAATAATAACACATGGCTGTAGGCAATTTTAAATTGGTTCCAGGGTTACACGGGCAGCAGTGGTGTGGTCAGTGGAGGCCTAGTGGAAGGAGTGACCGCAGACAGGCATCGACGGCCTAAAATAATCACACATGGCTGTAGGCAATTTTAAATTGGTTCCAGGGTTACACGGGCAGCAGTGGTGTGGTCAGTGGAGGCCTAGTGGAAGGAGTGACCGCAGACAGGCATCGAAGGCCTAAAATATTAACACATGGCTGTAGGCAATTTTAAATTGGTTCCAGGGGTACTTGGGCAGCAGTGCCCTGGTCAGTGTAGTAGTAGTTGAAAGAATGTACCGCAGACAGGCATCGAAGGCCTAAAATAAAAAAATTGGGCTGGCTGTAGGCAATTTTAAATTGGTTCCAGGGTTACACGGGCAGCAGTGGTGTGGTCAGTGGAGGCCTAGTGGAAGGAGTGACCGCAGACAGGCATCGAAGGCCTAAAATAATAACACATGGCTGTAGGCAATTTTAAATTGGTTCCAGGGTTACACGGGCAGCAGTGGTGTGGTCAGTGGAGGCCTAGTGGAAGGAGTGACCGCAGACAGGCATCGAAGGCCTAAAATATTAACACATGGCTGTAGGCAATTTTAAATTGGTTCCAGGGGTACTTGGGCAGCAGTGCCCTGGTCAGTGTAGTAGTAGTTGAAAGAATGTACCGCAGACAGGCATCGAAGGCCTAAAATAAAAAAATTGGGCTGGCTGTAGGCAATTTTAAATTGGTTCCAGGGTTACACGGGCAGCAGTGGTGTGGTCAGTGGAGGCCTAGTGGAAGGAGTGACCGCAGACAGGCATCGACGGCCTAAAATAATCACACATGGCTGTAGGCAATTTTAAATTGGTTCCAGGGGTACACGGGCAGCAGTGGTCTGGTCAGTGGAAGTCTAGTGGAAGGAGTGACCGCAGACAGGCTTCGAAGGCCTAACATAACAAAAATGTCAAAACAATGGTATTGTCAGTGCCAGTCATTGAAGGATGTCAGCGCCTAGACTACACATTGGTGAAGCTGTGAGAGATAATTTTGCTAGTGGTAGAGCACTGTTTGAGCTGGGGGGGGGGGGAACTGGCTTGTGGCCGGCGGTACAGGCACAGGGCCCCTCATATTACAACGGTGAGTCTGACGTTGGGTGCGCACCACCACCGCCAGAGACACTTTATTGTACTATGAGGGACCCAGTGGCAGTGCCGTCGACCAAAAGCGGGCTCACCCACCTCTTCAGACAAACAGCACTCTCAAGGGTCCAAGCGCAAAGTGGCGATAGCACGACCCCGTGTGGGGAGTTTGGCCATTTCGTGAGGTGGAAACATGTCGTATGCTGGACAATCAGGTGAAGAAAATTACGAGATTGGAAAAGTCATTCAGAATAGTCCACAGGCAAGACCTTTTCATAGGAAAGCTAGGTGTCAGCCGGGCAGGGTGGGGCAAAAGATTTTGAAATCCAGTTGTGGTTCATTTTAATGAAGGTTAGATCATCTACATTTTGGGTAGACAGACGAGTCCTTTTTTCTGTTAGTATTGAACCTGCAGCACTGAATACTCTTTCTGATAGGACACTAGCTGCCGGGCAAGCAAGCTCCTGCAATGCATATTCTGCCAATTCTGGCCAGGTGTCTAATTTGGATGCCCAGTAATCAAATGGGAATGACGGTTGAGGGAGAACGTCGATAAGGGATGAAAAATAGTTTGTAACCATACTGGACAAATGTTGTCTCCTGTCACTTTGAATTGATGCTGCAGTACCTGTCCTGTCTGCGGTCCTAGAAAAATCACTCCACAACCTGGTCAGAAAACCCCTCTGGCCAACGCCACTTCTGATTTCTGCCCCTCTAACACCTCTGGTCTGCTGGCCCCTGGAGCTCGTGTGAGAACGATCACGGGCGCTGTGTGCAGGGAATGCCAGAAGCAAACGGTCAACAAGAGTTGATTGTTTTGTTGCTAATATTAGTTCCAAGTTCTCATGTGGCATAATATTTTGCAATTTGCCTTTATAGCGAGGATCAAGGAGGCAGGCCAACCAGTAATCGTCATCGTTCATCATTTTTGTAATGCGTGTGTCCCTTTTGAGGATACGCAAGGCATAATCCGCCATGTGGGCCAAAGTTCCCGTTGTCAAATCTGCGGTTGTGCTTGGTTGAGGGGCAGTTGCAGGCAAATCTACGTCACTTGTGTCCCTCAAAAAACCAGAACCCGGCCTTGCCACGCCACCAATTTCCCGTGCCCCCGGGAAAGCTTCCTCATTAAAAATATACTCATCCCCATCATCCTCCTCATCCTCCACCTCCTCTTCGCCCGGTACCTCGTCATGTACACTGCCCTGACCAGACAATCGCTGACTGTCATCAAGGCTTTCCTCTTCCTCTGGTGCAGACGCCTGATCCTTTATGTGCGTCAAACTTTGCATCAGCAGACGCATTAGGGGGATGCTCATGCTTATTATGGCGTTGTCTGCACTAACCAGCCGTGTGCATTCCTCAAAACACTGAAGGACTTGACACATGTCTTGAATCTTCGACCACTGCACACCTGACAACTCCATGTCTGCCATCCTACTGCCTGCCCGTGTATGTGTATCCTCCCACAAAAACATAACAGCCCGCCTCTGTTCGCACAGTCTCTGAAGCATGTGCAGTGTTGAGTTCCACCTTGTTGCAACGTCTATGATTAGGCGATGCTGGGGAAGGTTCAAAGAACGCTGATAGGTCTGCATACGGCTGGAGTGTACAGGCGAACGGCGGATATGTGCGCAAAGTCCACGCACTTTGAGGAGCAGGTCGGATAACCCCGGATAACTTTTCAGGAAGCACTGCACCACCAGGTTTAAGGTGTGAGCCAGGCAAGGAATGTGTTTCAGTTGGGAAAGGGAGATGGCAGCCATGAAATTCCTTCCGTTATCACTCACTACCTTGCCTGCCTCAAGATCTACAGTGCCCAGCCACGACTGCGTTTCTTGCTGCAAGAACTCGGACAGAACTTCCGCGGTGTGTCTATTGTCGCCCAAACACTTCATAGCCAATACAGCCTGCTGACGTATGCCAGTAGCTGCCCCATAATGGGAGACCTGGTGTGCAACAGTGGCAGGTGCGGATGGAGTGTTTGTGCGACTGCGGTCTGTGGACGAGCTCTTGCTTCTGCAGGAGGACGAGGAGGAGGAGGAGGAGGAGGGGGTGCGAACGGCTACAGACAACTGTTTACTAGACCGTGGGCTAGGCAGAACTGTCCCAAACTTGCTGTCCCCTGTGGACCCTGAATCCACCACATTTACCCAGTGTGCCGTGATGGACACGTAACGTCCCTGGCCATGCCTACTGGTCCATGCATCTGTTGTCAGGTGCACCTTTGTGCTCACAGATTGCCTGAGTGCATGGACGATGCGCTCTTTAACATGCTGGTGGAGGGCTGGGATGGCTTTTCTGGAAAAAAAGTGTCGACTGGGTAGCTCGTAGCGTGGTACAGCGTAGTCCATCAGGTCTTTGAAAGCTTCGCTTTCAACTAACCGGTAGGGCATCATCTCTAACGAGATTAGTCTAGCTATGTGGGCGTTCAAACCCTGTGTACGCGGATGCGAGGCTAAGTACTTCCTTTTTCTAACCATAGTCTCATGTAGGGTGAGCTGGACTGGAGAGATGGAGATCGTGGAACTAGCGGGGGTGCCGGTGGACATGGCAGACTGAGAGACGGTGGGAGATGGTATTGTTGCCGCCGGTGCCCTAGATGCAGTGTTTCCTACTACGAAACTGGTGATTCCCTGACCCTGACTGCTTTGGCCTGGCAAAGATACCTGCACAGATACAGCAGGTGGTGCGCTAAATGGTGGTCCTACACTGCCGGAAGGGATGTTGCGTTGATGACTAGCTTCATTGGCCGAGGGTGCAACAACCTTAAGGGACGTTTGGTAGTTAGTCCAAGCTTTCAAATGCATGGTGGTTAAATGTCTATGCATGCAACTAGTATTGAGACTTTTCAGATTCTGACCTCTGCTTAAGGAAGTAGAACATTTTTGACAGATGACTTTGCGCTGATCAATTGGATGTTGTTTAAAAAAATGCCAGACTGCACTCTTTCTAGCATCGGATACCTTTTCAGGCATTGCAGACTGAGCTTTAACCGGATGGCCACGCTGTCCTCCACCAGGTTTTGGCTTTGCCACGCGTTTTGGGCAAGATACGGGCCCGGCAGATGGAACCTGTGGCGATGTTGATGCCTGCTGCGGCCCCTCCTCCTCCTCTGCTTCAGAACTGCTGCCGCCTGCACCCTGTTCCCCCAATGGCTGCCAATCGGGGTCAAGAACTGGGTCATCTAATAACTCTTCTTGTACCTCCTGCGCAACTTCGTCTGTGTCACCGTGTCGTTCGGTGGTATAGCGTTCGTGATGGGGCAACATAGTCTCATCAGGGTCTGATTCTTGATCAGCACCCTGCGAGGGCAATGTTGTGGTCTGAGTCAAAGGACCAGCATAGTAGTCTGGCTGTGGCTGTGCGTCACTGCACTCCATGTCAGATTCAATTTGTAATGGGCATGGACTGTTAACTGCTTCACTTTCTAAGCCAGGGACGGTATGTGTAAAGAGCTCCATGGAGTAACCCGTTGTGTCGCCTGCTGCATTCTTCTCTGTTGTTGTTTTTGCTGAAGAGGACAAGGAAGTGACTTGTCCCTGACCGTGAACATCCACTAACGACGCGCTGCTTTTACTTTTACCAGTTTCACGAGAGGAGGCAAAAGAGCTAGAGGCTGAGTCAGCAAGATAAGCCAAAACTTGCTCTTGCTGCTCCGGCTTTAAAAGCGGTTTTCCTAATCCCAGAAAAGGGAGCGTTCGAGGCCTTGTGTAGCCGGACGACGAACCTGGCTCCACAGCTCCAGACTTAGGTGCAATATTTTTTTCCCCACGACCACCTGATGCTCCACCACTACCACTACCCTCATTACCAGCTGACAATGAACGCCCCCGGCCACGACCTCTTCCACTAGACTTCCTCATTGTTTTAAAAACGTAACCAAACTAACGTTATTTGTTGCAGTCACACAACTTACACGGTGAGCTATAACTTCAGTATGATTTAGCTACCCCTTTACAGGTTGGTGAGACCACCGCGAAAATCAGGCACAATGTTACACACTCTTTTTTTGGTGGCTGCAAATTAGAGAGATGCCCCACACGCAGGACTGTCACTGAAGCACAAATGTTAATATTAATGTCACACTATTATTTGTTTTTTATTTTTATTTTTTTCAGGAACACTTTAGAAACCCCCCCAAAAAAAAAAGAAATTTGATTTTTGCAGGGAGAATTTAGAAAACAAATGTAACAAACTATATGCTTTCTATGGGCCACTGAGTGAGAGATGACGCACACAGGAATCAGGAGTGGCACACAAGCCCAGAGGCCAATATTTTTCTACCAATGATTGATGGAGTTATTTTCTCTGGTAGATTTTGGAACCCAAATCAAGGAAAAAAAATATAGGCTTTCTATGGACCACAATTGGAGAGAGAGAGAGAGAGAGAGAGAGAGAGAGAGAGAGAGATGGCACACCCAGGAGTCAAGACTGGCACACAAGCAGAAAGGCCAATATTAATCTCCCACTGTTTTTTTTTTTTTTTTTTTTTTTGTCAGGGAGACTTTAGAAAAAAAAATAATAAAAAAAATATGATTTTATCAGGAAGAATTTAGAAACCAAATAAAATAAAATGATTTTTTCAGGGAGAATTTATAAAACAAATAAAAACAAAAATAGGCGTTCTATGGCCCACTGACTGAGAGATGACGCACACAGGAATCAGGAGTGGCACACAAGCCCAGAGGCCAATATTTTTCTACCAATGATTGATGTAGTTATTTTCTCTGGTAGATTTTGGAACCCAAATCAAGGAAAAAAAATATAGGCTTTCTATGGACCACAATTGGAGAGAGAGAGAGAGAGAGAGAGAGAGAGAGAGAGAGAGATGGCACACCCAGGAGTCAAGACTGGCACACAAGCAGAAAGGCCAATATTAATCTCCCACTGTTTTTTTTGGTTGTTTTTTTTTTTTTTTTTCAGGGAGACTTTAGAAAAAAAAATAATAAAAAAAATATGATTTTATCAGGAAGAATTTAGAAACCAAATAAAATAAAATGATTTTTTCAGGGAGAATTTAGAAAACAAATAAAACCAAAAATAGGCGTTCTATGGCCCACTGACTGAGAGATGACGCACCCAGGAGTCAAGACTGGCACACAAGCAGAAAGGCCAATATTAATCTCCCACTGTTTTTTTTTTTTTTTTTTTTTTTTTCAGGGAGACTTTAGAAAAAAAAATAATAAAAAAAATATGATTTTATCAGGAAGAATTTAGAAACCAAATAAAATAAAATGATTTTTTCAGGGAGAATTTACAAAACAAATAAAAACAAAAATAGGCGTTCTATGGCCCACTGACTGAGAGATGACGCACCCAGGAGTCAAGACTGGCACACAAGCAGAAAGGCCAATATTAATCTCCCACTGTTTTTTTTTTTTTTTTTTCAGGGAGACTTTAGAAAAAAAAATAATAAAAAAAATATGATTTTATCAGGAAGAATTTAGAAACCAAATAAAATAAAATGATTTTTTCAGGGAGAATTTATAAAACAAATAAAAACAAAAATAGGCGTTCTATGGCCCACTGACTGAGAGATGACGCACACAGGAATCAGAAGTGGCACACAAGCCCAGAGGCCAATATTTTTCTACCAATGATTGATGTAGTTATTTTCTCTGGTAGATTTTGGAACCCAAATCAAGGAAAAAAAATATAGGCTTTCTATGGACCACAATTGGAGAGAGAGAGAGAGAGAGAGAGAGAGAGAGAGAGAGAGAGAGATGGCACACCCAGGAGTCAAGACTGGCACACAAGCAGAAAGGCCAATATTAATCTCCCACTGTTTTTTTTGGTTGTTTTTTTTTTTTTTTTTCAGGGAGACTTTAGAAAAAAAAATAATAAAAAAAATATGATTTTATCAGGAAGAATTTAGAAACCAAATAAAATAAAATGATTTTTTCAGGGAGAATTTAGAAAACAAATAAAACCAAAAATAGGCGTTCTATGGCCCACTGACTGAGAGATGACGCACCCAGGAGTCAAGACTGGCACACAAGCAGAAAGGCCAATATTAATCTCCCACTGTTTTTTTTTTTTTTTTTTTTTTTTTCAGGGAGACTTTAGAAAAAAAAATAATAAAAAAAATATGATTTTATCAGGAAGAATTTAGAAACCAAATAAAATAAAATGATTTTTTGCAGGGAGAATTTAGAAAACAAATAAAACCAAAAATAGGCGTTCTATGGCCCACTGACTAAGAGAGAGAGAGAGAGATGGAACGCTTAGTACTGGCACACAAGCCCAAAGGGCAATATTAATCTCCCTTTTTTTTTCCAGGGAGAATTTCTAAAACCCCCCCCAAAAAAAAAATAGGCTTTCTATGGCCCACTATTTGTGAGAGAGATGGGACGCTCAGGACTGGCACAGATGGCACGCTCAGGACTGGCACAGAAGCCCAGAGGCCAATATTAATCTCCCTTTTTTTCTGGGAGAATTTATAAAACCAAAAAAAAAATTAAATAGGCTTTCTATGGCCCACTATTTGTGAGAGAGATGGCACGCTCAGGACTGGCACAGATGGCACGCTCACAACTGGCACACAAGCCCAGAGGCCAATATTAATCTCCCTTTTTTCAGGGAAAATTTATAAAACCAAAAAAAAAATTAAATAGGCTTTCTATGGCCCACTATTTGTGAGAGAGATGGGACGCTCAGGACTGGCACAGATGGCACGCTCAGGACTGGCACAGAAGCCCAGAGGCCAATATTAATCTCCCTTTTTTTCTGGGAGAATTTATAAAACCAAAAAAAAAATTAAATAGGCTTTCTATGGCCCACTATTTGTGAGAGAGATGGGACGCTCAGGACTGGCACAGATGGCACGCTCAGGACTGGCACAGAAGCCCAGAGGCCAATATTAATCTCCCTTTTTTTCTGGGAGAATTTATAAAACCAAAAAAATATTTAAATAGGCTTTCTATGGCCCACTATTTGTGAGAGAGATGGCACGCTCAGGACTGGCACAGATGGCACGCTCACAACTGGCACACAAGCCCAGAGGCCAATATTAATCTCCCTTTTTTCAGGGAGAATTTATAAAACCCCAAAAAAAATAAAATAGGCTTTCTATGGCCCACTATTTGTGAGAGAGATGGCACACTCAGGACTGGCACACAAGCCCAAAGGCCAATATTAATCTCCCACTGTATTTTTATCAGGGAGAATTTATACACCCCACAAAAAAAAATACAGAAAAATGAAAAGGCTTTCTATGGCCCACTATGTGAGAGAGATGGCACACACAGGGATGGCACTCTAGCAGAAATGCCAAATTGCCAATCTTAATCTCCCACCAAAAAAAAAAAAAAAAAAAAACAGGGAATGTCCTACAATTACTATCTCCCTGCCTGCAGTAATCTCAGCCAGGTATGGCAGGCAGCTACTATCTCCCTGCCTGCAGTAATCTCAGCCAGGTATGGCAGGCAGCAATAAGGAGTGGACTGATGCACAAATGAAATAAAAAGTGTGGACAAACAAAAAAGATAGCTGTGCAGAAAGGAAGGAACAAGAGGATTTGTGCTTTGAAAAAAGCAGTTGGTTTGCACAGCGGCGTACACACAGCAATGCAGCTATCAGGGAGCCTTCTAGGGCAGCCCAATGAGCTACAGCGCTGAGGGGAAAAAAAAAAACTTCCACTGTCCCTGCACACCGAGGGTGGTGTTGGACAGTGCAAATCGCTGCAGCACAAGCGGTTTTGTGGTTAATGGACCCTGCCTAACGCTATCCCTGCTTCTGACAAAGCGGCAGCAACCTCTCCCTAAGCTCAGATCAGCAGCAGTAAGATGGCGGTCGGCGGGAACGCCTCTTTATAGCCCCTGTGACGTCGCAGACAGCAAGCCAATCACTGCAATGCCCTTCTCTAAGATGGTGGGGACCAGGACCTATGTCATCACGCTGCCCACACTCTGCGTTTACCTTCATTGGCTGAGAAATGGCGCTTTTCGCGTCATTGAAACGCGACTTTGGCGCGAAAGTCGCGTACCGCATGGCCGACCACGCACAGGGGTCGGATCGGGTTTCATGAAACCCCGACTTAGCCAAAAGTCGGCGACTTTTGAAAATGTTCGACCCGTTTCGCTCAACCCTACACACAGGGGTCGGGTTTCATGAAACCCGACTTTGCCAAAAGTCGGCGACTTCTGAATCTGGCCGACCCGTTTCGCTCAACCCTAGTATCAACCACTGAGGACTCTCAATTCTAAATATTTTTCTACTTACTAATTAAACACTTATACAACACACTTTTCCTTTCATGCAATTTACTGGCCAAGAAACAACCGCATCATGGATGAAGATGAAGCAAAACGTCGCTTCTGATTTTAATGTTTTGTTGGTTTACAATAAAGCAGCAAAACATGATATATGGTGGATGGCGTAATTTGAAGGTAATGGGCCCTATTGCAAAATCCCCAATAAGACATGGAAGTTTGGGCTACTAAGGGTATATTTACCTGCAACATGTGTTTTTTTGCAGGAACTTCTGCAATTGAAAAATATATTTCATGTAAGGGTACGTTCACACTAGCGTTGCGCCGCCCTGCGTCGGCGACGCAACGCGCGACGCATCGAAAAACGCGCGCAAACGCGTGCAAAAACGCACGCGTTTTGCGACGCGTGCGTCGTTTTTGACCAAAATCGGACGCACAGAAAATGCAACTTGTAGCGTTTTCGTGCGTCCGACGCCAGCGTCGGAAACGACGCACGTGGCGAAAAACGCAACCAAAAAGACGCACGCGTCCCCTATGTTAAACATAGGGGCGCGTCGCCGCTGCGTCGCCGCTGCGTCGCCGACGCAACAGCGGCGCAACGCTAATGTGAACTTAGACTAAGTGAGGGGGGTTATTCTGCAGAATATGCAGTAATTTCTTGTAAGAAATCTGTGAGCGTGAATATACCTTTAAGTTGATACATGAGAATAATGCTATGGTAGCAGGTTTCAGATATTTGTAGCAGCAATGTGCAAAGTTGTACAGGAATTTACTTGCTTTATGGTATGGGTCAAAGGCCATTTTTACTGAAATTCTGACCTATGGCTCAAAAAGAATTCTCCCAAATGTTGTACTGTGCTTCTTATATTGAGAGGTAACTGTACCTGTACACCATACACCACATGGTGAACTGTTTTGTGCTTTGGTAAAATCTAAGGTTGAATTCATGGGCTCTAAAGGCATATGCAAATTGCCTCTTCCGAGAAAAAGAGAACTTGAACTCTATAGCGCCACCTGTTGGAAGTAGCAGTCCTACAAATCACAATCAACCCTTTAACAAGTCTTGCAATATGACTTTGGACAAGAGCCAAATCAGTATATTTGGCTTTTACCCTAAGTCATATTGCACAACTCGTTAAAGTGTTGATTGTGACTTGTAGGATCACTACTTCCAACAGGTGGCGCTATAGAGTTCAAGTTCTCTTTTTCTCTGAAGAGGCAATTTGCAAATTAAATTTTCCAGAGGAGCATTGCACGGTGAATAAGCCTCCTTACCTTGACAAGCCAGAGCTGGTATGTCACTCTCCACAAGGAGAAACCTTACCCCTTAGACCTGGGATGTAAAGGGTATGGTTGCTTCTTGTGGAGAGTGACATGCCAGGTCTGACAAGCCAGTACTTAAATGCCTTGGATGCATGGAAGACTTGTTGCAGAAATTGTTGCAACTGTCCCATTCATCTGATTAGCACTTGCAGAAATCTATGCGATTGCTGCAAACCGCAAAACTATATGTATCTCATTCAGAACAATAGAACATAATTTCAGTAACTATCAGCAATTTCTGCAGAAAATCTCCTGTGTGTGAATGTCTTTATTTATTACTAGATGGTGGCCCGATTCTAAAGCATCGGGTATTCTAGAATATGTATGTATGTATGTACGTCACGCTTAGCACAGCCACGTAGTATATAGCACAGCCACGTAGTATATAGCAGGGGTCCCCAACTCCAGTCCTCAAGGCCCACCAACAGGTCATGTTTTCAGGATTTCCTTTGCATTGCACAGGTGATGCAATTATTACCTGGGCAAGACTAAGGAAATCCTGAAAACATGACATGTTGGTGGGCCTTGAGGACTGGAGTTGGGGACCCCTGGTATATAGCACAGCCATGTAGTATATACCACAGCCACATAGTATATAGCACAGCCACATAGTATATAGCACAGCCACATAGTATATAGCACAGCCACATAGTGTATAGCACAGCCAAATAGTATATAGCAGCCACATAGTATATAGCAGCCACATAGTATATAGCAGCCACGTACTATATAGCAGCCACATACTATATAGCAGCCACATACTATATAGCACAGCCCACGTAACACAGACAGCAACGTAGTATATAGCATAGCCACGTAGTATATAGCAGCCACATAGTATATAGCACAGCCCATGCAGTATATAACAATGCCCACGTAGTATATAGCAGCCAGGCAGTATATAACACAGCCCACATAATATATAGCACAGCCCACGTAGTATATAACACGCATCCGGTATTCTAGAATATGTATGTATGTACGTCGCGCTTAGCATAGCCACGTAGTATATGACACAGTCACGTAGTATATAACACAGTCACGTAGTATATAACACAGATAGCCATGTAGTATATACCACAGCCACGTAGTATATAGCACAGCCACGTAGGCAGCATCAATAGTAAAATGTTGGTCCGGGAAGGGGCGACACACTGGCACTGACTGGAGGGGAGTAGGGAGGGGGCACTGACTGGAGGAGAGTAGGGAGGGGCCAATTCACAGCTGGACTAAGCCTGTCGCAGATTGGTCGCGGCTGGCCGGGATTTCCATCACAGACAAACAGACAGACGGAAGTTACAATTAAATAAAAAGGATAGTTGTTTTTTTACGTGAGAACATATGGGCAATGGGATATGTTGCAGTCTTCCACTGAAGGTGTTGCGAGAGCACCCTGATGTACAGTATGCCTACCGTGTAATTGCCTAAAGGTGCACATATACCTTAGACAGCTGTCAGGCGACAGCGCTCTCTTCCGATTAACCCATACACGGCGGTAACGGACCGCGTTATGCCGCGGGTAACGCACTCCATAACCGCCGCTATTAACCCTGTGTGACCAAGTTTTTACTATTGATGCTGCCTATGCGGCATAAATAATAAAAAGATCTAATGTTAAAAATAATAAAAAAACAAAAAACCTGCTATACTCACCCTCCGTTGTCCGCCGAGCCGCTCGCGCCGGCCGCCATCTTCCATTCCCAGTGATGCATTGCGAAATTACCCAGAAGACTTAGCGGTCTCGCGAGACCGCTAAGTCATCTGGGTAATTGCGCAATGCATTCTGGGAACGGAAGATGGCGGCAGCCGCGCGCGTATCGCCGGAGTTTCGGTGGATCCCGCTGGGTGAGTATATAACTATTTCTTATTTTAATTATTTTTTTTAACAGGGATATGGTGCCCACACTGCTGTATACTACGTGGGCTGTGTTAGATACCGCGTGGCTGCTATATACTACATAGGCAGTGTTATATAATATGTGGGCTGTGTTGTATATTACATGGCCACTGTTATATACTGCATAGGCAGTGTTATATACTACGTGGCTGCTATATACTGCGTAGGCTGTGCTATATATTACGTGGCCAGTGTTATATACTGCATGGCCTGTGTTATATATTATGTGGCCAGTGTTATATACTACGTCGCCTGTGTTATATACGTTAGAATCGGGCCACCATCTAGTAATCTAATAACGCCCCAGGACCCGGAACCTCATAGTTTATTTAAATACAGATATACCAACAAGGGATTTTTTGTGGTACACCAGTTTCCATTAGAAACTATTTATGAAGCATTTTTGCTAGATTATTCCTCGAAGAAGTGTATGAATAAACTGACAACTGTGTGTTTCTGTTCCACCTATCAAATGGGTGTGTCCCTACATAATCTGATATGGTCAGCACTGATTGGATAGTGTCAGACACACCCCCAATTGTCAATTTATTCAGAAATTCTTAGGAGGAATAACAGGAATGGCACAATGAGGTCTTGCTAGAAAAGAATCTCTAGCTTTGTTATTTCATAGGAAATATTCATGGATGGTTTGTGAACATTGTTGCTCTGGTTGACGACAACATAAGTTACAAGGACAAATTACCAACAATCATTCTTTATCTTGTTCTGCAACTTGGATTGGACATTTATTGATGTAGTTGTAACAAAATAGTTTGGAACACAACTGTCCTTTGTCAGAAATCAGCGACACAGTATAAATGTGGAGAATTAGTAGTAGAAGGCTTTTAAGATATAATCCGAGAGATCCTTTTCAAATGAAAAAGGAAGAGGAAATTCAGGCAGCACTCAAGACTGACTCAAACACGTATATTCTCCTTATGACATTTTATGGATGTATGAGATTTTTTAGCTCTCTTGCGGAATGAAAGAAACTTATCTTGCAAGTACCTCGTAGGAGAGGTAGCGCTACCTTATAAGTCAATAGCCAACCCTTTAACGAGCCTTGCAACATGAGCAGGGATAAAAGTCAAGCAAGACACTTATCTTCAGACAGTCTGTTTTGATGTGCCTATAGCAAAGTGTGGGTGGCTGAGTGCTACACTCGCGAGACAATGTAGGAGAGGTATTAGTCCTCCTTTAAAGAGGACCTGTCACCAGGTGAAAAGTGGCCAGTTTTTGTTCCTATTTTTTTCCTGCCGCTCTTAAATATTCTGCTGTTTTTTGCTTTTTTTTTTAATTTTCTACAGAGTTCTAGAAATGTGGGTCTTTTCCTCTCAGGATTCCTTGGGGGTGGATCTTTAGGATGCATAATTACCCTGTGAGCATCGCACCTTGACAAAGACCATAAAGTAAGCATTATATAAAATGGGGTATATATCTAGCCTGTATGATGGACTGAAAAACAGAGCAAAAAAACTCAACCCAGAATACTCAATGGAGCAGCACAAATAAATTAAGAGCAAAAACTAGCATCAGTTCTTCTTTAAAGGGAACCTGTCACCTGATTCATACTGCTCAATCCTTTATACTGAACACTGAACATGGGGGTCAAGAATCAATTATTGACTACACAATTGCAGCATTTTTCTGTGAAATGCTTTGAGGATCCTACCAGGTGCCATAGCCAGAGATGAGACTAGTCCAGTATCACCCAATGGAGGCTTCTCTCAGCGCTGCTGCAAGTGATTGACAGGTCTCTCCCCCGGCAAGAAACCTTTCAATCGGTTAAAGTGGATCAGGGAACAGCCAGCTCGGAGGATGCGAACTGCTCTCGTCATCAGCAATGGCACCCTACCATTATCTCTAAAGTATAATTTATTCTTAAAGCTATGTACCGTGTATATTATGGACTGGACATTTTGTTGATCATCACTAAATGTATATACTTTGTTAATATTGAGCAGGGGGAGGTTTAGCCTTTGTTAAGTTGAAGAATTTCATGGGCATATAAAGGATCTTCACTTTTGGAACTGCTTAAACTTCATTTGTTTTGTTGTGGACTCCTGCCAGGCAAATTGACTTTTCTACAGGTATCCTTTTCCTTTTTCTATGGTGTG
The DNA here is from genome assembly GCF_032444005.1 of Ranitomeya imitator. NCBI lineage: Eukaryota > Metazoa > Chordata > Amphibia > Anura > Dendrobatidae > Ranitomeya > Ranitomeya imitator. The sequence continues at coordinate 59,731,811 of NC_091288.1, forward strand.
TGTGCACATTAACGAGAAGCATGGGATCAGATCAAATGGAAAGGGAAAGCTACTGGATTTTTTAAATTAAGATGCAATGGAGCAATAAAAGAAATACGTTTAATTAACTGCTCGAGACTTTCAATATATATTCCATGGTCACGAGGCTTCTAGAATTAATCTGATGACCATAAAACTTTCCTAACAGGTCAGCAAGAAAATATTACATCCTTGCAGATAAATATTGCTGTCTCCCCCTTTCCCTCCTCCTCACATATGATTCATCGTCATCCTACTGCATCCCGTCTGACTCAGTTCCTGCTCCGTTTGCTTTATGAAATTTTAGAAGGGGAGATTAATTATTGTGAAATAAGTGGGTAAAATGGGAGGATAAACAAGTATTAACTAATGCCTTTAGTTCTTGTTTGATGCAGTTGAATCCACTAAACTGCCAAGTGCCCTAAATGCTCAACAAATAACCTTTTCAGTAGAGATGAATGAATGCAAAACGAATTTGAGTTGAATTACATGAAACGTGCAGGTCCTAGAGAATCCTAACCATTTGCCATTCAATTTGCATAGATTGCTAAAATAACGTGTTCACTTTATTACACTTTGCAGAATACATCAGCCACCCAATGCTAACTTGACATCAGGCGTGACCTTCACCATAATGCCTTGCAGCTATCACATTGCATGATACAGCGCAGTCGATCAGGAAGGTCTGTGATAGCCTATATAAAAGCCAAGGCAGGGAATGCAGCAGCCAGCCATTTTAGGGTGACTTAGAATAGTGAGAAGTCAGAACTCACAGTTTAGAAATAGAAATAGGGAGAAAAAAACCTAAAACATTGGACAAATATTCCAGAATGTAATGTGTTGTATAACTGCAGCAGAAGAAAATGAGTGTAGGTGTAGTAGTCTGTGAATACTATAGAAATTCAGTTGATAGGAGAGAGGTAAGAGAGGTGCTAGAAGTAGCAGTGATACGGTGTAGCTGGTATCTGTCCTGCTACATTTTAATTACAACTACACATTTTTTTCTTTTTCATTCTTAATGTTTCAGAAAGCAGCAGCAAGCCACCAAAAAATAAATTCAAAATAGGTGTCAGTCAATGACGGTATGCCTGCTTATGACAAGTCACTGTACTGAGTTTTTCATTTCTTGTGAAATCCATTTTGTGAATGAAGAATAATTGCTTTTTTTTAAATAAAAAAATAAAAAAATAAAAAATCACCCCCCCTCACTTTAAGCCCCCAAACCCATCAGCAAAGTTTAATGGGGTTTTTTATTTTCAGAAAACCTGAATCCCCAGAGGCAGTTTGTCTTAAAAAAAACAAACTGTGCTTTACTCACCCTCCCCGGCTGAGTTTTTGAGACAGCTACAGTTGACTGTTACAGCCAATCCATGATCTTAATGGATATTTATATATATATATATATATATATATATATATATACTAGATGGTGGCCCGATTCTAATGCATCGGGTATTCTAGAATATGTATGTATGTATATAGCAGCCACATAGTATATAGCACAGGCCACGTAGTATATAGGAGTACTACGTGGCCTGTGGAATATACCATGTGGCTGCTATATACATACATACATATTGTAGAATACCCGATGCGTTAATATAGGCCACGCAATATATAACAGTGGCCACGCAGTAAATAACACAGCCCACGTAGTATGCAACACTGGCCACGTAATATATAACACAGCCCACGTAATATATAGCACAGCCCACATAGTATCTAACAGTGGCCATGACGTAGTATATAGCACGCAGTATAGAACACTGCCCACGTAGTATATAGCAGCCATATATAACAACTCTCAGGAATAAACATGGGTTCCCTATAAATCCAATTACTGTCTAATTGACTGAAAATCTAAACCCATATGTAAAAGGACTAATAAATGTATACTCCTATACTACTATTAGACACAAAAAAAATGGAGTTCTATACACATAGAAATGTAAAAATTGCATAAACTTTATTCAAAGATACAAAATACATAATAATAGACATTAAACAATAAAAAGGACGAATACCCTAGTAAGGATATATGTAAGATAATATATGTAATATATTCCCTCTTGTGAACAAGCAAACGCGAAACGCGCGTCAGGGGGGTCGACTTGGCACCTCGGCACCTTATTTCCCTCCACCATGGGTAAGACAACCTTATATTCTACTCAGTAATTGTGCTCTATCTTTTTTCTTTCTATGTATGCTGTTCACTAGGACACAGTATTAGAGCATACATATGCACATGCATATCCAGCGATCTGCACATATATTTGTTGCTAGGTACTAACTGGATGTTATACGGCTTCTATAGAGCAGAGTATATTACAGGGTTTGGTGTGAGTATTATCAAATACATTAAAGTTGTGCCGAGGTCTTACATATATCCTTACTAGGGTATTCGTCCTTTTTATTGTTTAATGTCTATTATTATGTATTTTGTATCTTTGAATAAAGTTTATGCAATTTTTACATTTCTATGTGTATAGAACTCCATTTTTTTTGTGTCTAATATATAGCAGCCATGTAGTATATAACGCAGCCCACGCAGTATATAACACTGGCAACGTAATATATAGCACAGCCCACTCAGTATAGAACACAGCCCACATAGTATCTAACACTGGCCAGGTAGTATATAGCAGCCACGCGGTATCTAACACTGCCCACGTAGTATATAGCAGTGTGGGCATCATATTCCTGTTAAAAAAAATAATTAAAATAAAAAATAGTTATATACTCACCCGGTGGGATCCAGCGTAGAGCCAGCGAACCTCTGGCGATGCGCGTGGTTGCCGCCATCTTGCATTCCCAGGATGCATTGCGAAATTACCGCTAGAGAGACCGCTAAGTCTTCTGGGTAATTTTGCAATGCATCTCTCAGACCGGAAGCTGGCAGGAGCGCATCGTCGGACTACGGAAGGTGAGAATAGCAGGTTTTTTTTTTCTTTTATTATTTTTAACATTAGATCTTTTTACTATTGATGCTGCATAGGCAGCATCAATAGTAAAAACTTGGTCACGCAGGGTTAATAGCGGCAGTAACGGAGTGAGTTACCCACGGCATAACGCGGTCCGTTACAGCTAGCATTAACCCTGTGTGAGCGGTGACTGGAGGGGAGTATGGAGCGGGCGCTGACTGCGGGGAGTATGGAGTGGGCGCTGACTGCGGGGAGTATGGAGCGGGCGCCGGGCACTGACTGTGGGGAGTATGGAGCGGGCGCCGGGCACTGACTGCAGGGGAGTAGAGAGGGACTAATCGGACTGTGGCCGTCGCTGATTGGTCGCAGCAGCCATGACAGGCAGCTGGCAAGATAAATCAGCGACTTGGATTCCATGACAGACAGAGGCCGCGACCAATGAATATCCGTGACAGAAGGACAGACAGACAGAAAGACGGAAGTGACCCTTAGACAATTATATAGTAGCTATATATATACAGTACGTATTAGTCCTTGAAAGAAACAACCTAAACATCCATAGGTCACACTCAGTATATGTCACATCAACCCAGAACCGATTAAGAAACAAGGAGTGTATGTATAAAATCAATAAAGTTTATTCACAAAAAATTGCATAAAAGATTATACAAATATATATTGGATGCCTCAAGCCAAACTGGAAGACCAGCAAATGCTGACACAAAAAAGATCCTATAGTATTCAATTAAGCGGACTAGTATAAGGTAAAGTTAAATATTCCTTATTGAGAACAACCAAAATCCATAAACAAGTCTAAATTTAGCATGTGTACTCGTGTCATATATATATATATAGTTCTCATCCTGTAATGGTTGTTTCTCTAAATTCCCATATGGACCTCTAATTAAACTCCATAATTATGTGCATAGTGCCAGTTACTACCTAAAAGTGCATACAGTCACATGAATACCTGAATGGCATGTCAGCTCTGCTGTGTCTCACCCCGATGCGCGTTTCGCCTATTCTTCTTCCAGGGGCGTGTCTTCTTCCGTGGGCTTGAGGCATCCAATATATACTTGTTTAATCTTTTATGTAATTTTTTTGTGAATAAACTTTATTAATTTTATACATATACTCCTTGTTCCTTAATCAGTTCTGGGTTGATGCTTAATGGATATTGTCTAAATTGGCCGCTAACTCAGTGGTTGACTGCAGCACTGTCAATGTGATGTCAGTGCTGTAGACACTGGGAGCAAGAGCGGAAACTCAAAGCCAGACCCAGAGAGGGTGAGTAATGAAAAGTTTATTTTTATAAAACTAACTGCACCCGGTGATACAACTTTTATGAAAATGTAAAAACCCCTCTAATGCCTTATGTGCGGCATTTCAGAACTTTTGTCACTCTTAGTTCTGGTTCTAATCTTTTATCTCCCAAAGTGTGTATATTTTTATATGCTAGTTCTTTTCTATACTTGGTCCTTTAAGAATGTCACAATCAACATTATTTTTAAGAAAAATCTTCTTTTCTAAAGTAAGTTGATGGTAATGTATCTCCATACAAAGCTCCTCATTGAGGCGTTGACAAGCATCTGTTCACATTTATTAGCCAACAGAACAGACGGCTGTCAAATTGTCACCAAACAGAGGAGAAATAATTGTCCAAACAGGATAGAATTTATACAGTACAAATTGTAATGACTAAATAGTCTGTGACTGTATGTGTGTGTTATGTCACTAGCACAGAACATATTCACAAATATCGTATTAGTTAGATATTCCATTACTGTTTGATTTGTGCTCTTCCTATTGTTGTGGTGCTCATATTATGCAGTTTGACAATTTTTGGGGCCAAGAGACCACTATCGATGAGCTGGATGACTGTTTCTCTTTCTTGGGAAATCTTCATGAATGCTCCAACTCGAACCAGTGACCTTTCACTTGGGAATCAACCTAATAACACAGCACCAAAATATAAGTTAAAAGTGACTGAAAAGTACCATCGTGCTAAAACAGCCCACAGGATGACCATATATTTAGTAATCCATTAATGGGACTGAAAAAGGTTTTGTTCACAAAAGCATATTTTTGCTGTGAGTGCCATTCTTGAAAAAAATGACATCACATCTAGGACCAATGTTACTCAATTGGGCTTCTGCGTTATTATTCACGGACCAAATCTGAACGTGCAAAAAATCCCAGCATGCACTAACTTCTTCCTTATCTCAGGTAAGACTTGGATATTCCAGTAAAAAATAGATACCATACAGATCATCCATATAACATCAGATTTTTTTTACAGATGTGTTTTAGAGGAAACTGTATTTGATCTTGCACATGTTAATAACTGGCAATAGGAAATGCTGATGCCATACGCATTGCATACTGATCCCTATGCAGGATCCATATTTTTCTGGGTAAAAATCAGATGATTTTTTTGTACGCTCGTGTGAACCCAGCTAAATAGTAGCAATAGTACATCTTAAATCAATTATACAAAAGTGTATCCCAAAATAACTGAAAAGTGTTTACGTGCAAAAAAACAATACCAAGAGTAAAGTTATTAGGGAAGGGAAAAGCGTCCCCATCACCAGAGGTGTCCTTTTTTAACTTAAGATGTACCATGGTATTTACCAGTTGCTTCTATATATTTGTATTCACAGATTGTTATTTTTAATGATCATCTGCTTCAAATAAAAATTGGATTTTCAAGCAATGTCTTGTGTGCACAGCATTTATTTGTTTGGCCATTCATTCGCTCAACTTGAAGCTTGTGGGCCTCAATGTAAAATCTCCAATAGGGCCCTGAACTATCACAAGTCTTCTAATAGTAATAGTCTTTTTATATGGGGCAAAGGGACCTTTTGGGAACTCTAGTCTCCAGCTCCCGGGTGCGATTTCAACGCCTGCACCTATTATAATTACACCCGTGTGACCATTGTAGAGTCTATATACAGGGGTATAAATAGTAGCTTGTGCCCTAATTTTGCTTTGCTGACATTTTAGGGTCCATTTTTTTCTCCCGGGCATGGCTACCACAGGTCACAGAATAGACATTGCTGTACGATGACACTCCTTTCTTCTTGAAATGTCAAGGCTTCTCATTCACTTACAATGACCGGTTGGAGGAAGAGCCAAGTGAAAGGAGGACACCAAGTGTTTCGCTTCTTATGCTTCTCATCACGTGTTTAGTTTAGGCTCACTTTAATCCATGTTTACGGTATTTAGAATTCCTATATTCAGACAATTATATTAAAAATTAACAATGTTAAAAAGTTTAATAAACAAAACAATGTGACAAAAGACATAATAAGTATATATATATGATACAACTGGAAAAAAGGAACCTAAAACAAGTCTACGTAATATACTAAATTGCAGAATACATCCCTTGTTTTAGAGCAAATACCTGATTTTTTGGATGACCGTATTCTACCTTATTGTACTGAACGTTTTTGAAGCTGTATTTTCCTCCTGACTTGGTCCCATGGTTTGCATTGAACTTGGCACTATGTGTTTTTTACGTTTTTGAAAACAAATTAGTTTGATTACTTTCTTGCTTTCGCAGTGTAGTCTCGTTCCTCCCTCTCTCCTTAGGGCAGATGCTTCTCTGGGACTTTATCCCAGGTGGATTTATGCCTTTTAGCATTGTCTGCCAATTCATACAGCAGCCTACAGGAATGTTACAAGTTTACTTGCTAGAACACATGTAAAGTTCAGGAAAATTACTTTATAGAAATTGCACTTGGAAAGGGAGAGGGCCGCGCTTAGTAACCCGATGTTTACCCTGGTTACCAGTGCTAATATAAAAAACAAACAAACACTACATACTTACATTCCGGTGTCTGTCCCCCGTCGCTGTGCTTTCCTGCACTGACTGTGAGCGCCGGCCGTAAAGCACAGCAGTGACGTCACCACTGTAATCTGCTTTACGGCTGGCCGGCGCTGACAGTGCAGGGAAGCAGAACGCCGAGGGACGCGACAGACACCGGAATGTAAGTATGAAGTGTTTTTTTTTTACATTTACACTGGTAACCAGGGTAAACATCGGGTTACTAAGCGCGGCCCTGCGCTTAGTAACTCGATGTTTACCCTGGTTACCAGTGAAGACATCGCTGAATCGGCGTCACACATGCCGATTCAGCGATGTCTGCGGGAGATCCAGCAACGAAATAAAGTTCTGGACTTTCTGAAACGATGTCACAGCAGGATCCAGATCGCTGCTGCGTGTCAAACACAACGAGATCGCTATCCAGGATGCTGCAACGTCACGAATCGCTAGCGATATCGTTGTGAAGTTGGTCAGTGTGAAGGTACCTTAAGGGAAAACAGATTACACATGACAAACGTGTGAGCCCTTAGCAGCATTCAATCTGGATTCTGTGACATTATAAGGCTCTGTGCACATTGAGTGAAGCCTTATGCTTGATATATTCACCTTGAACAGTTTCAGAGGTATACATTAAAACTTCCATCATCCATTCTTCTGGGAAGCTGTGATCAAGATTTTAGGTTATGTCTTTGGGGATTTTTAACCAGTCATCTAGAAGGGCATTCAGCTAGTCTAGTCCTTCCACGTCAAACTTCCCCCAACCTTGCCTTGATAGACCTTGCATTGTGCACTAGGGCAAGGTCCCAGGGAACAGAAAAGGGCTTTCTACAAACTATTCCCACAAAGCTGGAAGCTACAATTGTTGGCTAAAGTTAATATAGTCTACATCCACATTTGAGGGTCTAGGTGTGGTACTCACTTCTTTATTTTCACTTTCTTTTGTGTTATCTCCAAATCCGGCTAGACAAAGAAATTCCTGTGACTCCTTATCTATCTAACTTGTAGGATTGCTACCTTCCAGTAGGTGGCGCTAGAGTTCTAGTTCTCTTCCTCTCTGAAGAGACAATTTGCATAATTAGCATATTTCCCAGAGGAGCATTGCGCCTTTAAGCCTCCTCATCTCGGCATGCTTAGCATGTCAATCTCCACAAAAAGAAACGATACTTCTTGGATATTGGTCGGATGCCTCTCACACAGCCAAACCAGGTCTCCACTTTGCACTGACGAGTACCCTGAAACGCAAAATTAAGATTCTGGTTTGGCTGTTATCCTAAGTCATGTGACAAGGCTCGTTAAAGGGTTGACATTGACTTGTAGGATTGCTACCTTCCAATAGGTGGCACTAGAGTTTTAGTTCTCTTCCTCTCTGAAGAGACAATTTGCATAATTAGCATATTTCCCAGAGGAGCATTACGGCTTTAAGTCTCCTCATCTTGGCATAAATAAATCCTGCTCACACAATTACTACACAAAAAATTGGATGTTACAATAATGATTGTTTCATTCATTCATCCTACTATACCTGACTATATTACTGCTTGTAATATGTATATAAATGCAAACTTTGCAAACCAATTTGCAATTTGCTTCATTTGCTGCCATCAGCATGTGGCACCACCATGCTCTTATAAATGTATAGCTCATAAGGACACTTCTGCACACTTCTTTTTGCCTTTGTGGGTTCTGGTGGCATATAAGTTTTATATTTCTCTGTGCCAAAAAAAAGCTCTGTTGCAAAGTGAAATTCCTAGGACAGTATGTGCAGAAAGCTCTGGTATTTACAGGCACCTCTGATCCTTTAATAATGCAGCTGCTTAGCCTGGGGGGCCTCATTGTTTTACAATATGGTAAAAAGTGACAAGTCACTGACAGTCAGGGGAAAGTTTTTGTTCTAAGTTATTATTCACATAGTGTATATACCCTACAAATTACATGCCATTATGGTGATGGTTCTGATGTATGAAAGACTTTGCAATTACCGTATATAAAACCATAAGCAAATATTCTTTCAGACCACACTGGTGTGAAGCCATGAAGACTGGAATGATTCAATTATTAGTCACATTAGTAGGAGTCAAAAGAAGGAAGAAATGTGTTAATATGTCAGAATCATTCTGTGCTTAAGTTACATGACTCATGGAGGAGACATAAAGGTTTATCGACAACCTGTCACGGCACACAGATTTCTCTCAATATGGATGTCTGCCTGCTGACTTTTCATTCACATTGTGCAACACAAGAGAAACAGCCGGGATCTGCTGTGGAGAACAGATCCTGACCTAACAATAACTTCTACACAGGACTTGGTTAATTACTTTTCTGTATACAAGGAATTCTGCTGCCGTTGGTTATTATGTGACTCCCTACTGTCTTACCAGATGTTCTAAAAGTAGAATACGGTCAACGGGGCTGTTGGGAGCAGGAGCAGTCGTTCAACGGCAGAATTGGCATACAAGACTTCTGTTTACTATGAATTGAAGATATGGAATTTGAAAGATACACAGTACTGTGCCAAATGTTTAGACACTTATGGAAAAAATGCTTCAAATTAACCACTTAACGACCGCCGATACGCCTTTTAACGGCGGCATTTAAGGGTACTTAAACCACAGCGCCGTTAATTAATGGCGCTGTGGAAAAAGTGTATAGCGGCCCCCAGAGTCGGATTTTCTCTGGGGTCTCGGTTGCCAGGGGTAGCTGAGACCCCAGAGAACAAGATTCGGGTCAGTTTTTACCGACTCCCGGGTTGCGATCACCGGTAAATAACCGTTTATTGGCAGCCTCAAAAAAAAAAAACCAACGCAATTTCCCATTTAATATCTCTGTCCTCCTATGTGATCGCACATCAGAGGACAGAGAAATGGGGTCCCCGATAGCCCACCGATACTCACCCGTCTCCCCCGATGCTCCTCGTGGCTCCCGATGGACGCCGCCATGATCGGGGTCGGTTTTTACCAACCCCTGTTTTGCGATCGCCGGTAATTAACCGTTTACTGGCAACCGCAAATAGAAAAAAAAGCGGCGTGTCATTCTCTGTCCTCTGATGTGATTGCACTTCAGAGGACAGAGAAATAGGAGGATCAGGGACCCTGTTATACTAACCGGTGTCCCTGGGTCCTCCTGCGTCCCCTCTTGGCCGCTGGCTTCTTCCTCCGGGAAGAAAATGGCAGGCGCATGCTCAGTCCGCCCGCCATGATGTGCCGGCTGGCAGAGGAAGATTCTTCCTATTGTTTTATTTTGGTCACTGTGAGATCCTATCACAGTGATCAAAATAAAAAAAAAATAGTAAATAACTCCCCTTATCATCCCCTTAGGAAAAAATAATAAAATAAAAAAAGTATGTATTTCTATTTTCCAATTAGGGTTAGGGTTGGGGCTAAAGTTAGGGTTGGGGCTAAAGTTAGGGAGTTAGGGTTAGGGCTAGGGTTAGGGTTGGGGCTAAGGTTAGGGTTGGGGCTAAAGTTTGGGTTAGTGATAGGGTTGGGGCTAAAGTTAGGGTTAGGGCTAGGGTTAGCGCTAAAGTTAGGGTTAGGGTTGGTGCTAAAATTAGGGTTAGGGTTACGGTTGGGGCTAAAGTTAGGGTTAGGGCTAGGGTTAGGGTTGGGGCTAAAGTTAGGGTTGGGGCTAAAGTCAGGGTTAAGGCTAGGGTTAGGGTTGGTGCTAAAGTTAGGGTTAGGGTTGAGGCTAAAGTTAGGGTTAGGGTTGGTGCTAAAGTTAGGGTTAGGGCTAGGGTTAGGGTTGGTGCTAAAGTTAGGGTTAGGGTTGGGGCTAAAGTTAGGGTTAGGGCTAGGGTTAGGGTTGGGGCTAAAGTTAGGGTTGGGGCTAAAGTCAGGGTTAGGGCTAGGGTTAGGGTTGGTGCTAAAGTTAGGGTTAGGGTTGGGGCTAAAGTTAGGGTTGGTGCTAAAGTTAGGGTTAGTGTTGGGGCTAAATTTAGGGTTAGGGTTGGTGCTAAAGTTAGGGTTAGGCCTAGGGTTAGGGCTAGGGTTGGGGCTAAAGTTAGGGTTAGAGTTGGGATTAGGGTTCGGGTTGGGATTAGGGTTAGAGTTGGGATTAGGGTTAGGGTTGGAATTAGGGTTACGTTTGGGATTAGAGTTAGGTTTGGGATTAGGGTTAAGGTTATGGTTGGGATTAGGGTTAGGTTTGAGATTAGGGTTGAGATTATGATTAGGGGTGTAATTGTTTTGGAGGCCGCAACAGGTAAGCGTCTTTGCCTGTGTACTGGTATTTCTGTTTAAAGTTTGTGGCGTTTTTTTCCCTCTTATGGTGTTTTTGTTAGAGTAGGACTGGTGTAATAGTATGCAGGTACTGAGTATGTCACCACGGAACAGACAGACCAACAGTTGAGGGGTTTAATAACAGGAATCAGGTTCTCCTCGCAGGGAGGAAGCAATGGAATATAACTAGCAATAAAAGAGTGCACAATATGGGAGTCAAACAATGTAACAGAAGTAAGCAAGATTTCTTGAGAAAAGAACACTTATCAGTCTGATGAGGACTTGCTTGAAGGGTCGTCTTCTCCAACGTAGGCGCCGAGAAACAGCGGCACTTGTCGTCCCTCTGTTGTCCGTGGGCTGAGTAGTCTCTAGGAGCCTGCTGCCTGGGGTTTCGGGAGTTAATGTGGTATGCACAGGCTCTGAGTCTTTAGCTTTTACAGCACAGCCAGGAATCAGGGGCTCTGCACTGTTAAGTCTCTGTACCAGGAATCAGGGGCTCTGCACTGTTAAGTCTCTGTACCAAGAATCAGGGGCTCTGCACTGTTAAGTCTCTGTACCAGGAATCACAGTCTCTGTACTGATACCGCGGGGACCAGGGGGTACAAGTCTCTGCACAGGCCAATGTCTCTACACGGGTCTCAAAGCGCCCCTCTCCAGTCACAGCAGAGTCCACTTTCAAGAACTCATAAGATGCAGTCTTTCTGGGCAGTCTCCCTGAATTTGTCCTCAGACCGGGAGCTCTCTCTCTCCCGGAGCACAGCTGCACCCTGCTCTGACCGCTGCTCACACTGCTATCTCCCTTGCGCCCATGCCTTTCCCGCTCTCTGCCCGCTTCCTTCCTGTCCCAGTCTCTAAGTCTGCCCCCTGGGGAAACTGCAGCACAGCTCAATGGTTCCAGGCACAGAGCCGAGAAAGTAACCGCCCCCAGACTCTTCTGGTGTTTCACCTCCTTACACTGGCATATTGTAAGGTCCCTTGACGCGGGTTGCCAGCTTAAGTATTGTGGCCATAATATGAACCAATACCTTGCATACATTATGTCTTTGTGCACTTTATATTTTTCGGGGTGCGGTTGGACCCTAGATGGCTCTGTACACTGTGGCCTCTATTCACACAGGATGCATTAGTTAGCACTGCTTAGCCCGCCATATGGCGTCACTAAGAGGCTCTGAGCCAGATGCTCTGCATTTTCTGTGTGAACACACCACATACAGATAATTTGTTTGTACTGGTGTACCAAGTGGCCAATTCCTGATTGTAGGCTGGCCGTCTCATCGGTATTACTGCACCTGTGTAGCTGCCATCTTAACCTGGATCCGCTGCACCTTGATAGTGCAATTGTTTTGGAGGCCGCAACAGGTAAGCGTCTTTGCCTGTGTACTGGTTTTTCTGTTAACATTGAGGACCATGCACACAGTAGTCACCCAAAGAAATTTAGTGGAGCATATTAAAGAAACATCATGCTCAATTCCCATGTCCAGCAGTGTCATCAGCTCATAACTAGCAGCTTCTTCTAGGACCCAGCTACACACATTTAGAGAAATTGGGCCAGAAGGGATATGTATGGAAGAATTGTGGCCAAAAAGTCATACCTTCAACATGAAACAAGGCCAAATAACTCAACTATGAACAACAACATAGGAAATGGAAAAGAATGGAGAACGGTACAATAATGAATGTCTGCAGGTGCACCTAAGCTTGGGGTAGGTTCCTTGCATGTTGGTGTAAGAGGTGTGGCCTGGAGTTTTGCGTTCCTACCCCTGAAGACACCAATCGCGTTGTAATATGCATTTTGTCTTGTGTCTTTGTTTATATTGTGTCATGTGAAGTGTAATATGTTTGCCTGTATTGTGTATAAATAATTTAGCAGTTTTCATTGTAGAATAGGATATAGTTTAGGGCATAGAGTATAAAACAGATATTGTAGATAGTTGACTGTAGTTAGGTAATGACACTAGGATAAGATAGTGTTATGGTCGGGACTAGCCCATAGTGAGAGAGGCTTAGTGATAGGGAAAGAAACCACTTCCTGTAGTTAAGTTGATAGGGACAAGTTCATGATCAAGTAGGAAGTGTCTGTGAGCAGTGCTGCCATTTGGCTGGACTACAGGAAAGGAGACTAAGGGACAAGTTAGTAGCATGACTTTGAAGTGTATGAAGGGGCAGAGTGGTCTTCCAAGGAAAAGGGATCCTTGTATAGGACGATGGTCATGAGAAGCCTTGAGCTGGTGAACACCAAAGGTAACAGGACTGAGTTTGCGGGACTAGTGGGGGTCCCGAGCAGTAGATCCATGGTGCCAGTAGTGGAAGAAATAGGATGCGTAACTGCTGAGCAGGTAGAGAGACTTGCTAATCAGGACTGTGGTGACGAGTTAGGCTGTGATGAACTAGAGGAAAACAGTGTTCTTCACCGGCCCTATAATAGACTGCAGTGGAAGGAAACTGTGTGTAAAAATGTTTTATACTGTGAAGAAAATGTCCATAAAACTTTGTACCCGCTACTATTTGTACATAACTCAAGTTACCATTCAGTAAAGACTGTGTTTTAGAGCGAGAGTCTAGATTATTGAACTCTGGAACCTATGTTCCTGGCCAGCCAACACCATCGGCTACAGACAGCCTGCACGGGCGCAAGGCCCATACAGCAACAACACCCAACCAAGACCCACCCTTTGATGTACAGCTACATTGGGGCTGCATTTCAGTTAAGATGGGGATTTGGTCAGGATTAATGGTGTCCTCAGTGCTAAGAAATACAGGCAGATACTTATGCATCATTCAATACCATCACAGAGAAAACCCTATATTAAGGGTCATCAATCTAACCCAAGAAGAGGTGCGATACCAGCTAAATAAGATTAAAATAGATAAATCTCCAGTTCCGGATGGCATACACCCACGAGTACTAAGAGAACTAAGTAATATAATAGGCAAGCCATTATTTCTTATGTTTAGGGACTCTATAGTGGCGGGGTCTGTTCCACAGGACTGGCGCATAGCAAATGTGGCACCAATATTCAAAAAGGGTTCTAAAAGTAAACCTGGAAATTAAAGGCCAATAAGTCTAACCTCTATTGTGGGTAAAATATTTGAAGGGTTTCTGAGGGATGTTGTTCTGGATTATCTCAATGAGAATAACTGCTTAACTCCATATCAGCATGTGTTTATGAGGAATCGCTCCTGCCAAACCAATCTAATCAGTTTTTATGAAGAGGTAAGCTATAGACTGGACCAAGGTGAGTCATTGGATGTGGTATATCTTTATTTTTCCAAAGCGTTTGATACCGTGCCACACAAGAGGATGGTACGCAAAATGAGAATGCTGGGCCTGGGGGAAAATTTGTGTAAATTGCTAAGTAACTGGCAGTTTAACAATGGTAAATGTAAGGTTATACACATGGGAAAAAAGAATCAATATCACCATTACACACTGGGTAAATCTGACATAGAGAAAGACTTGGGATCCTAGTTAATGATAAACTTACCTGGAGCAGCCAGTGCCAAGCTGCGGCTGCCAAGGCAAACAGAATCATGGGGTGCATTAAAAGATGTCTGGATATACACGATGAGAGCATTATACTGCCTCTGTACAAATCCCTGGTTAGACCACACATGGAGTACTGTGTACAGTTTTGGGCACTGGTGCTCAAGAAGGGTAAAATGGAACTAGAGCGAGTACAAAAGAGGGCAACAAAATGAATAAAGGGGATGGGGGAACTACAATACCCAGAGAGATTAGCAAAATTAGGATTATTTAGTCTAGAAAAAAGATGACTGAGGGGCGATCTAATAACCATGTCTAAGTATATAAGGGGACAATAGAAATATCTCTCCGAGGATCTGTTTATACCAAGAAATGTGACGGTCACAAGGCGGCATTCTCTGCGTCTGGAGGAGAGAAGGTTATTCCACCAACATAGAAGAAAATTTTTTACTGTTAGGGCAGTGAGAATCTGGAATTCCTTGCCTGAGGAGGTGGTGATGGCAAACTCAGTTGAGGGGTTCAAGAGAGGCCTGGATGTCTTCCTGGCTGGAGCGTAACAATATTGTATCTTACAGTTATTAAGTTCTTTAGAAGGACGTAGATCTGGGGATTTATTCTGACGGAATATAGGCTAAACTGGATGGGCAAATGTATTTTTTCGGCCTCGCTGACTATGTTACTGTGTTACTATGTGAGGTATCTGATTGACTCAAGTTTATTCTGCAGCAGGACAACAACCTCAATGACACAGCCAATTTCATTCTTCAGTGTTTAGAAGAACAATAAGTCCTGGAAATGATGATATGGCCTCCACAGTGCCTTGATCTCATCATCATTGAGTCTGTCTGGGATAACATGAAGAGACAAAAAGATTTGGAGAAGCAACATTCAGAAAATTTGTGGTTAGTTCTCCACTATGTTTAGAACAACCTCCCTGCCAAGTTCCTTGAAGAACTCTGTGCAAGAGTACCTAGAATTATTGATGCTGTTTTGAAAGCAAAGTGTGGTAAAAAGAAATGTTGATCTAATTTAGTTTTCTCTGGTTACCTAGACATTTCCCACCCATGCTATTTCCAAATTGGTGCAGCTGTGTGGGGCTGGTGTATATACTCCTAAAGTCGCAATATTTTTGCTCAAATCCCAAGCTGAAAAAATGAAAACAAATTTTTGAAAACATAACTATTTATTCAGTATTAAGTATGAGTATGAACATATCATGCAGAATTACATACACTTACACACCTTGGCAACATATCAATGAGTTCGGTGTCTGAGAAATGTTTTGCCATACTGAATGTATTTGGACAAATTATTAAGATCTGCTTTTAACAACTCCCATTGCAATTGCTGATCAATGATGATCTACATGTACTCAATGGGAGACAAGGCTGGAGACACTATAGGTCATGGTTGCACATTTAGACCACACAGGCTTCTCACAGAACATACAGCCTGGGGTCATTGTTGAAAAACAGCTTCTGAGACACTTTGGAGAAATGCCCATACCAATGGTTTCATGATTGATCCATTCATACCTCAAGTGAATCAGCGATGAGTCCAACTTTTGTCTTTGACACAATGACAGATGGAGCTTGGTCTGGAGACCACATGGGAAATGCCATGAAGGGACCTTCCCGCGGTGTGTCCCATTGGTCCTACTCCAGGATTATGGTATGAGGTGGCATAATGTATGTTAGCCAGACCCCTCTAGTCTTCTTTCCAGGTGCAATAACAGCTTGATGCTACATTGATTTTTCGATGAGAGTTGTACATCTATTTCTTCAAAGTGTCATAGTAGCTGTTTTTCAACACGACAACACCAGGCCGCATGTTGCTTGTACTTCTTTCACCAATATATATGTCGTAAATGTGCTACCACGACCTGCAGCGTTTCCAGACTTGTCTCCTATCAAGCACATCTAGGACGTTATTGGTCAGCAATTGCAAAGGAAGCTGCCAGCAGCAGATCTTGTTGCTTTGCATAACCAAATACCCAGCGTGGCAAAACCTTCTTCAGATAATAGTTAATAATCTCATTGATGGCAGCCAAGGTGTGTAAGTTTATGTATTTCCATGCTTGGTGCTCATACTCGACACTGAATAGGTTGATATATTGTGAATATTTTTCTTTCACATTTTCATCAATCGCATTTCATTAACATGTGCATGTCTGTGCTCCAAATGTATTCTGCAGCAGGACAACAATCCTAAATAAAAAGCCATTGTCATTAAGGACTATCCTCAAAGTAATGAATAACAAGGAGTCCTGAAAGTGATAATATGGCCCTCACGGAGCCCAGATCTCAACAACATCAAGTCTGCATAGGATTACATGAAGATACAAAAAGGTTTGCATGATGGACAGCCACAGAAGATCTGTGGTTGACGCTTCAAGATTTTTTGAACAACCTCCCTGTCAACTTCCTTCAAAAACTGTGCTCATGTTTACCTAGAAGACCTCAGGGGCAGACATTCCATTGCTGCAACTTATGCAGCACCGCACAGGGGCCGAAGAGGTAAGGGGCTCTCTTTCACCTCCAATCAGGTGGAATTGTGCATTACGATGAGGTATTGGACTGCAAAGGGCCCATATATTGTTCCTGCCCATGGGCTTCTTCTGTCTGTGTCTGCTCCTGGAAGAACTGATGCTTTAATACTGTTTTGAAGGTGAAGGATGGTCACACCAAATATTGACTTGATTTATATTTCTCTTTTGTTCATTCACTTTGTATTTTGTTAATTAAAAAAATAAACTATTAACACTTGTATTTTTTAAAGCATTCATAATTTGCATTTTTTCCCCAGCTGCCTGAAACTTTTTCCCAGTACTAATATATAATATATATGTACCAATATCTATATACAGTAGATGTATAGCCACGTGCAGTTAGTGGAGAACAGTGTGCATAGAAAACAGAAAGTAAAGCAACAATCAAGTGCAATAAGCAATACACTGGAGAAGACAACTGTATTGCTTTGAGAAATGAAATACCATATGACACAGAGATACTTTGCTGCACAAACTAGTTTTTAATGCGCTGTGTACATATTTTCTCTCTGGCTCTGGAATTATCCTGGGGGCATAGGACAGGATTGTGGGAGTGACGGAGATGTTACAAGCTGGTTTTGTTTGAACAAGTGAGATTTCAGAGCAATTATGTACTTAGTGCTACGGGAAGTCACGAGATACCATTAAAATACAACCACGTCTTTTGTAACACAATTTCTGCATTATCAGTACTTGTCTAGAAGGCGGTCTTAAGTGACCCTCTATTCAGAAATGAAAATTTGACTATACTTGGGACATGTCTAGCTAAAGTACCTGATGCTTTTCTCGAGCTGCCTCCTGACATCTGTCCTACATTCTAAAGTTCTGTTCTATTCTTAAAAAATAGCCAGCAGCTTCCTTAATGGCATCCTGTCAACAGATTTTCCTGATATAGACTAAAAGCACCACCTTTAGCCCTCAAATACAGTAATTCACTCCAGCAATCTGTAAGTAAACCCACTTTCCCCTGCAGATGCTCGAAAATACATTCACATGACACTGCCTTACTATGCAATTCTGAGCATCAACTGCACAGGCTCGAGACTTGCAGTTTGACGTAGGAGACATCATCCACGTCCATCAAAACAGTAAGACCGGCGATTACAGGGAAGAGGCGCCAAGCACAGACCAGAGACATGAACCAGTCCATCAACCTCCTCCAATTGTAAAGCATCTGACCGGTGTCAGACTGGGGTGCCAAGGGCCCACCAGAAGCTAACTCCAGGGCCAACTTTTCAGCTACATTCAAATGTAACACTATTCTCAGTTACAAATTTATATAACAATGAACTGGGAAGATTATTAAATGAACAAGATTCCACCTTTGTCTGTACATAGTGATTGAAGTATACTGTACCAAGTACTGCTCATATAAGAGAGTGGTGGCCTACTCTTACTCAGGGGCCCACCGGAGGATTCTCCTGCAAGCCTGCACCTGACATAGGAAAAGACTGATGGGCAGGTTTGGTTACATGCTCCTTCACTAGCAGCCATTGTATGGAGAAAAGTCTCGGTCAGTGTGTGATGAAATCCAGGGGTGGATATATCCATGGTGCAAGAGATAAGGGGCCAATTTCTTCCTCCAAAGCAGGTGGAAGTGTGCATTATGATGAGCTCTTGGTGTGCAGAACACCCATAAATTGTCGTTGCACGGGGGACCCTATTCTATCTGCATCCACCAGTAATGAAACACACACTACTATTTTGAATTGGTAGGTTCATGAGTGGCTGTTTGCACTAGTATTTTGCACTTGTGCTGCCCTCACCTTTATCATGGGGGTCTGCTGCATCCTGCTAGTGCATTGGTAATCTAAAGTTTGTTCAACAAGCTATTGATTCATGGGGTGTACTTAATTTTCCACACTTCTGCATATTTGCCTAGTTTTTGATGTAATTTCTAATATATTGTCATTCTTCTGAGGTTGTATTTAGCTAATTTAATTTTCAGACCCTGTAAGGAGCAGGTGCTTATCATTGTGTCCTGATAAGTAAAACCATAGAATTCAAAGAAGTTGTACTTAGTTTTTTTTTTCACGAATGTGTGATGTTTAACCCCTTTCTGACCTCGGATGGGATAGTACGTCCGAGGTCAGAAGCCCCGCTTTGATGCGGGCTCCGGCGGTGAGCCCGCATCAAAGCTGGGACATGTCAGCTGTTTTGAACAGCTGACATGTGACCGTAATAGGCGCGAGCAGAATCGCGATCTGCCCACGCCTATTAACTGGTTAAATGCCGCTGTCAAATGCAGACAGCGGCATTTAACTACCGCATCCGGCCGGGCAGCTGGAAATGATGGCATCGCCGACCCCGTCACATGATCGGAGGTCGGCGATGCTTCTCCATTGTAACCATAGAGGTCCTTGAGACCTCTATGGTTACTGATCGCCGGTAGCTGTGAGCGCCACCCTGTGGTCGGCGCTCACAGCACACCTGATTTTCTGCTACATAGCAGCGAACAGCAGATCGCTGCTATGTAGCAGAGGCGATCGTGCTGTGCCTGCTTCTAGCCTCCCATGGAGGCTATTGAAGCATGGCAAAAGTAAAAAAAAAAGTAAAAAAAATGTGAAAAAAATAAAAAAAATATAAAAGTTTAAATCACCCCCCTTTCGCCCCAATCAAAATAAATCAATAAAAAAAAATCAAATCTACACATATTTGGTATTGCCGCATTCAGAATCGCCCGATCTATCAATTAAAAAAAAACATTAACCTGATCGCTAGATAGCGTAGCGAGAAAAAAATTTGAAACGCCAGAATTACGTTTTTTGGTTGCCGCGACATTGCATTAAAATGCAATAACGGTCGATCAAAAGAACGTATCTGCACCAAAATGCTATAATTAAAAACGTCATCTTGGCACGCAAAAAATAAGCCCTCAACCGACCCCAGATCATGAAAAATGTAGACGCTACGAGTATCGGAAAATGGCGCAATTTTATTTTTTTTTTTAGCAAAGTTTGGAATTTTTTTTCACCACTTAGGTAAAAAATAACCTAGTCATGTTAGGTGTCTATGAACTTGTACTGACCTGGAGAATCATAATGTCAGGTGAGTTTTAGCATTTAGTGAACCTAGCAAAAAAGCCAAACAAAAAACAAGTGTGGGATTGCACTTTTTTTGCAATTTCACCGCACTTGGAATTTTTTTCCCGTTTTCTAGTACACGACATGCTAAAACCAATGATGTCGTTCAAAAGTACAACTCGTCCCGCAAAAAATAAGCCCTCACATGGCCAAATTGATGGAAAAATAAAAAAGTTATGGCTCTGGGAAGGAGGGGAGTGAAAAACGAACACGGAAAAATCCCAAGGTCATGAAGGGGTTAAACTAACTGCCATATTTTCTACATTATCTTCTTAGCTCATGAATCATATGCCAATTGATACTTTTTTATACCGTACAATCTAATCTTTCTTTCTTTCTCTGATTCACTTTCACTATCTATGGCCTCATCATTCCCTTAGTGCAATAATCACAATTATACATCAATATTGACAGGTAGATAATAGAAAGAGTCTAATAAATGTTACCAACTTCATGAAATAAGTGTCATGTTAGCAGAAGCAAAGGATATTACCAGAGCAGCTTTTATTCTTGATAGTAGGTGTCTATTTGCACATCAGCGTTCACACTATGATACGTGACAATGTGATAATTTATTTTCTGCTCTCATCAGACAATGTTACATGAGAGGAGAAAGTGTCTCTGAATGAGGCTTCCCAGACGCAATTTGAAATAGTTTTCTTTGTCTCCTAATAAGAGACATCACATTCGGAATATTTGGCAGATTACTATGTGAATTACTAGCTGAAGATTATTCATTGTATGCAGCTAAGCTCTATTTCTTCAGATCTTCCAGCGCTTACATCTAACACCTATGTTTGCTGAAATCCATGTGGTACATATTGGGGGGTGATTGCAGGGAGAAGGTTAGCGGCCCCCTCTCCTTCGCCTTGGTTGTCTGGATGCTCCTGGTGCATGCTAATCACCACTGTTTCCTTGGTGACAGTGAGAAGACGAGGAATGGTAATGCTGAGAAAGGGGTAGTGAGGCCTGACGTTGACCACGTATTGGGAAAGAGGCACATGAATACACTGCGCTCTGTCACCCTGAGCGACAAGGGTATAAATACAGAACTAGGGCCCTAGCAGTAAAAACCTTAAATTGGCTGATTTCAGCAAAAGCTTTTTATACATATAGTCTGAAAAACTATCCTAATTTTACACTATGAAGCCCTTATGTAGTCAAAAAATCAGTGAAATTTCGCACATTTGTTTTACCTTATTCTACTTCACAGTAATATGTTTCTGTCACAGCACTGTTGCAGGATATCCTAGGGCTAAGGGCTCCTTCCCTATCTCTAAAGATAGGGTCGCCCTAGCTCCATAGATTACTTGTGATGATAAAGACGTGACTTGCTGAGCTCCTATATCAGCCCTCTCATCTGTTCCCTCCCAAACCCAGGGAAGTGGGGAGTTGTAGTGTATAAGAATGCACAAATTAATTGGTAAAGTGCTGCGGACTATGTTGGCGCTATATAAAAAAAAATAATTATTATTATTTAAATTAGACTAACAAGGGAAGACGTACAGGGATAAATGAAAATACCAATCATAGAAATATGCTCTCACAAACAACAGAGAGGAACACAGACAAATCACCAAGCAACAGTCTTCAGAACAACACTCCAAATGTATCTACAAACAACCAACACCTCCAGAACCAGGCAGTATGAAACTAACACTGGCAGTCCCTGATTGCCATAGGCAAGAGTATATAGCAGAGGGGAGTGGCCAACACTTAATAGCTGAGACCATCAAAGCAGGAAAGCTCCAGGAGCTCACAACTGAACAAATTAACCCCTGTACTGTTTAATATGATGGTGAAGTGATTCTAATCAGTGCAGGAGTATGTAAAATCAGACACTGCTGTCTTCTCACCCCTCTCTGTCACAGTAAACGAACCAATCGAGAATCAATGATCTTAGCTATCTGAAATTGCAAATTCCCATCAACAATGACTGGGATGGAGGTGGTGGTGCTGATGGTTCAGAAGATGCAACATATTTTTTAAGTGACATCGGTGAAACACATATGAATCCTAAAAGAAACACATATGAATCCTAAAAGTGGGTGGCAAAGCAAGGCGGAATGGTACAAGATTGTGGACAGCCACAATCTTATAAGGACCAATGAACCTGGGTCCCAATTTCCAAAAGGAACCTTCAACTTAATGTTCGAGGACAACCACACCAAATCACCAACACACAGGTCCGGACCCACCAAACATCTCCGATCAGCCACACACTTAGGCTATGTGCACACGTTCAGGATTTCTCGCAGAAAATTCTTGAGAAAAACTGGACATTTTCTGCAAGAAATGCTCAAAAAATCTGCATGCGCTTTTGCCGCGGTTTTACCGCATTTTTTTCCGGACATTTCCCAATGCATTTTGTAGTGGGAAATCCGAAAAAAAAAACCCGCAAAATTAATGAACATGCTGCGGTTTTTACTGCGATGCGTTTTTTTCACGGAAAAAAACGCATCATGTGCACAAAACATGCAGAATTCATTCTAAATGATGGGATGCTTATTGTATGCGTTTTTTGCGGTTTTATAGCGTTTTTATTGGGAAAAACCACGAAAAACCGCAACGTGTGCACACAGCCTTACAGTTGTGTGAAAAAGTGTTTGCCTCCTTCCTGATTTCCTATTCTTTTGCATGTTTGTCACACTTAAATGTTTTATATCACGAAACAAATTTAAACATTAGACAAAGATAACACATGTAATCACACAATGCCATTTTTAAATGAAGGTCTTTATTAAGAGAAAAAGAAATCCAAGCCTACAGGGCCCTATGTGAAAAAGTGATTGCCCCCTAAACCTAATAACTGGTGGGGCCATCCTTAGCAGCAACAACTGCAATCAAACTTTTGTGATAACTGTCAATGAATCTTTTACAACACTCTGGAGGAATTTTGGCCCACTCATCTTTGCAGAATTGTAATTCAGACACTTTTGAGGGTTTCCGAGCATGAACTGCCTTTTTAAGGTTATGCCCCAGCATCTCAATTGGAATAAGGTCAGGACTTTGACTTGGCCATTCCAATGTCTTAATTTTGTTTTTCTTAAGCCATTCAGAGCTGGACTTGCTGGTGTGTTTTGGTTAATTGTCCTGCTGCATAACCCAAGTGCACTTCAGCTTGAGGTCACGAACAGATGGCTGGATATTCTCCTGCAGCATTTTTGGTAGACAGCAGAATTCATAGTTCCATTTACCACAGCAAGTCTTCCACATCCTGAAGCAGCAAAACAGCCTCAGACCATCACACTACCACCATCATATTTTACTGTTGATATGATGTTCCTTTTCTGAAATGCTGTTTTACTTCTACACCAGATGTAATGGGACACACACCTTCTAAAAAGTTCAACTTTTGTCTCTTCAGTCCACAGAGTATTCTCCCAAAACTTTTGGGGATCATCAAGATATTTTCTGGCAAAACTGAGACCAGCCTTTATGTCCTTACTGCGCAGCAGTGGTTTTCATCTTGGTACTGTGCCATGCAGCCATTTTTGCTCAGTCTTTTTCTTATGATCGAGTCATGAACACTGACCTTAACTGAGGCAACTTAGGCCTGCAGTTCTTTGGATGTTATTGTGGTGTTTTTTGTGACCTCTTGGATGAGTCATCTCTGCACTCTTGAAGTAATTTTGGTCGGCCAGCCACTTCTGGGAGGATTCATCACTGTTCCATGTTTTTGCACTTTGTGGTTAATTGCTCTCACTGTGGTTTGCTGGAGCCCCAAAGCTTTAGAAATGTATTTATAAGCTTTCCCAGACTGATAGATCTCAATTACCTTGTTTCTCATTTGTCCCAGAATTTCTTTGGATCGCCGCATGATGTCTAGCTTTTGAGGACCTTTTGGTCTACTTTACTTTGTCAGGCAAGTCCTATTCAAGCGATTTCTTGATTGAGAACAGGTGTGGCAATAATCAGGTCTGAGTGTTGCTAGGGAATTTGAACTCTGCTTCCGAAAAATGTGATAAACCACAGTTAATTCATGTTTTAAAGGGGGGGGCAGCAATCACGTTTTCACACAGGGCCCTGTAGGTTTGGATTTATTTTCCCTTTAATAATAAAGGCCTTCATTTAAAAACTGCATTTTGTGTTACTTTTGTTAACTCTGTCTAATATTTAAATTTGTTTGGTGATCTGAAACATTTAAGTGTGACAGGCATGCAAAAAAATAGGAAATCAGGAAGGGGCCGTAAACACTTTTTCACACAACTGTATATTTGAACCCCATCCTCTTCAAATTATTCAGAACTCCTTGCTGCCCTTAGTAACCCGATGTTTACCCTGGTTACCATTGTAAAAGTAAAAAAAAAACACTACATACTTACATTCCTGTCACGTTCCCCAGCTTCCCTGCGTCCCCCAGTGTCAGCGCCGGCCGGCCGTAAAGCAGAGCACAGCGGTGATGTCACCGCTCTGCTTTCCGGCCGGCGCTTACACAGTGCAGGGAAGCTGACGCTGGGGGACGTGACAGGAATGTAAGTATGTAGTGTTTTTTTTTTAACTTTTACAATGGTAACCAGGGTAAACATCGGGTTACTAAGCGCGGCCCTGCGCTTAGTAACCCGATGTTTACCCTGGTTACCCGGGGACCTCGGCATCGTTGGTCGCTGGAGAGCTGTCTGTGTGACAGCTCTCCAGCGACCAAACAGCGACGCTGCAGCGATCGGCATCGTTGTCTATATCGCTGCAGCATCGCTAAATGTGACGGTACCTAAAGGCTGAAGAAAAAAAAAGCAGAATCCCCAAACGAGAGCAAAATACTTTCCAAAATTGGAAATACATTACACCCCCAGTCAGAAACAATATTTGTAGGAATCCCATGTGATTTCACAATTTTCCAAATTCAACTCTTTTAGTTTTGTATTTAGAAAGTACAAGAAAATGCAATACAATTAATAAAGGGGTAAAATATAACTATGCATCTATGCATAACTACAGTATATTGGGGGTATAGGGAGGATTTTCCATCAATATCCAGATCAAGCATTTGTTTTTCCATATGAGAGAGAGAGCGGACTATGGCAGACCATCAATCAATACAGTGTGATTATGAACATTGTTGCAATGACATCCCGGATAATATACATAGTAACATAGTAACATAGTAACATAGTTAGTAAGGCCGAAAAAAGACATTTGTCCATCCAGTTCAGCCTATGTTTCATCATAATAAATACCCAGATCTACGTCCTTCTACAGAACCTAATAATTGTATGATACAATATTCTTCTGCTCCAGGAAGACATCCAGGCCTCTCTTGAACCCCTCGACTGAGTTCGCCATCACCACCTCCTCAGGCAAGCAATTCCAGATTCTCACTGCCCTAACAGTAAAGACTCCTCTTCTATGTTGGTGGAAAAACCTTCTCTCCTCCAGACGCAAAGAATGCCCCCTTGTGCCCGTCACCTTCCTTGGTATAAACAGATCCTCAGCGAGATATTTGTATTGTCCCCTTATATACTTATACATGGTTATTAGATCGCCCCTCAGTCGTCTTTTTTCTAGACTAAATAATCCTAATTTCGCTAATCTATCTGGGTATTGTAGTTCTCCCATCCCCTTTATTAATTTTGTTGCCCTCTTTTGTACTCTCTCTAGTTCCATTATATCCTTCCTGAGCACTGGTGCCCAAAACTGGACACAGTACTCCATGTGCGGTCTAACTAGGGATTTGTACAGAGGCAGTATAATGCTCTCATCATGTGTATCCAGACCTCTTTTAATGCACCCCATGATCCTGTTTGCCTTGGCAGCTGCTGCCTGGCACTGGCTGCTCCAGGTAAGTTTATCATTAACTAGGATCCCCAAGTCCTTCTCCCTGTCAGATTTACCCAGTGGTTTCCCGTTCAGTGTGTAATGGTGATATTGATTCCTTCTTCCCATGTGTATAACCTTACATTTATCATTGTTAAACCTCATCTGCCACCTTTCAGCCCAAGTTTCCAACTTATCCAGATCCATCTGTAGCAGAATACTATCTTCTCTTGTATTAACTGCTTTACATAGTTTTGTATCATCTGCAAATATCGATATTTTACTGTGTAAACCTTCTACCAGATCATTAATGAATATGTTGAAGAGAACAGGTCCCAATACCGACCCCTGCGGTACCCCACTGGTCACAGCGACCCAGTTAGAGACTATACCATTTATAACCACCCTCTGCTTTCTATCACTAAGCCAGTTACTAAGCCATTTACACACATTTTCCCCCAGACCAAGCATTCTCATTTTGTGTACCAACCTCTTGTGCGGCACGGTATCAAACGCTTTGGAAAAATCGAGATATACCACGTCCAATGACTCACCGTGGTCCAGCCTATGGCTTACCTCTTCATAAAAACTGATTAGATTGGTTTGACAGGAGCGATTTCTCATAAACCCATGCTGATATGGAGTTAAACAGTTATTCTCATTGAGATAATCCAGAATAACATCTGTTAGGAAAGGCAATTCAGTACCACAATGGACATAGCGGTCAGAGCACATACAGTGATCTGACAATAACCCAAAATCATAGAACGAGCTCTGAGACGTGGGAACTCTGCAGACCGCAATCCCTAATCCTCTCCAAACAACACTAGAGGCAGCCGTGGATTGCGCCTAACTCTGCCTATGCAACTCGGCACAGCCTGAGAAACTAACTAGCCTGAAGATAGAAAATAAGCCTACCTTGCCTCAGAGAAATACCCCAAAGGAAAAGGCAGCCCCCCAGATATAATGACTGTGAGTTAAGAAGAAAAGACAAACGTAGAGATGAAATAGATTCAGCAAAGTGAGGCCCGACTTTCTTAACAGAGCGATGATAGAAAATGCAACTTTGCGGTCTACACAAAACCCTAAAGAAAGCCACGCAAAGGGGGCAAAAAGACCCTCCGTACCGAACTAACGGCACGGAGGTACACCCTTTGCGTCCCAGAGCTTCCAGCAACAAAATAGACAAGCTGGACAGAAAAAATAGCAAACAAATAGCAAAGAAGAACTTAGCTATGCAGAGCAGCAGGCCACAGGAATGATCCAGGGAAAAGCAAGTCCAACACTGGAACATTGACAGGAAGCCAGGATCAAAGCATTAGGTGGAGTTAAGTAGAGAAGCACCTAACGACCTCACCAGATCACCTGAGGGAGGAAACTCAGAAGCCGCAGTACCACTTCCCTCCACCAACAGAAGCTCACAGAGAGAATCAGCCGAAGTACCACTTGTGACCACAGGAGGGAGCTCTGCCACAGAATTCACAACAAACATCCCTCAGAAACCCTTCAAATATTTTACCAACAATAGAGGTTAGACTTACTGGCCTATAATTTCCAGGTTCACTTTTAGAGCCCTTTTTGAATATTGGCACCACAATTGCTATGCGCCAGTCCTGCGGAACAGACCCCGTCGCTATAGAGTCCCTAAAAATAAGAAATAATGGTTTATCTATTACATTACTTAGTTCTTAGTTGGGGTTAGATGGTAGGGATCAGAGTTTGGGAAATCCATCCAATCCCTCCAAATCACACAGTATCTATCAATATCAGCCAGTGAGAGGGCAATCAGATGCTCCATCCTATTAAGGAGAGAGATCTCCGCAAACCATTCCTCCACAGTGGGTTGAGTAGTGGTTTTCCAAAGCCATGGAATTACATTCTTAGCCACCTGTATTAGGTAGCCTATTTGACAGCCTTTTATACATGCATTTACTTATTGCAATTTTGATAAAAATTTGAGTCAAGGTCTTAACGTAGGGTAAACAGGGTACTGCAATGAAATGAGACATCTGGCTGAATCTGTCCAGCACCACCAAAATAACTGTATTACCTGCAGATTAAGATAGATCATTAAGGAAATGGATAAATGAACCCAAGGTCTACTGGGAATTGCCAATGGTTGCGAGACCCAGATGGGCGAGTATGAGAGGACTTAGAAAGCGCCCAAACACTGCAGGCAGCTACATGCTCCCGAACATCCTGCTACCCCAGACCACCAAAAACATTGACTAAGCAGATTTATGGGGGCTTAAACTAATTGACAGGCAGCAGGGATGCCCCCTGCGACTCTACTACCTCTTTCTCAAGATCAAAATATATATATGCAATTACTGCCCCTTTCTGTAGTATAGGAACCGGTTTACAATTATCTCTACTCCCAAGAAAGCAACGAGATAAGGCAACCGCCTTAACCTTCGTCCGGCTGAGTAGGTACAATTGTAACTATTCCGTTTTAAAATTGCAATAACTTTTTTTTTCGAAAAGCCGTAGAGGGCTGAAATTTCGTGACATCTCTGCAGTTTTGGTCCAGAATATATTGGCCAAATTTCAAAAAAATAAATATGAAGGTACAATTGTACCTCTGCAGCCTGTTAACATTGGAAAATTATGCAGCCTGACGAAGGTTAATGTTCTTATTCCCCGCCTATACATCACAAAAAAGTTGAATCTGCTGAAGAACCACGACCATCTTGCCTGTCTAGGCGTCAGACGCGTAGCGGATTCTATATATAAAAGATTTCTATGATCAGTGATTACCATGACTGGATGAGCTGCCTCCAGAAAATGTCACCTCTCTTCAAAAGCTCATTTAATTGGCAAAAGTTCCCTATACCAATGTTGTAGTTTTTCTCAGAAAACGATGGTTTCTTAGAAAATATGAACATCGACTGGACGCTATTTACCAGGAGATCCACCCTGTGACAATACAGTCCCCACCCCCATTGTAAACTCATCAACTTCTACCATAAATGGCTGAGTGACATCAAGCTATATAAGAATCGGCGCAGATGCAAAACATTTTTTCAAGGTATCAAATGCCTCCCTGGCCGGACTGGTCCATTTGGAAAATTCTGTCCCTTTCCTGGTCATATCCGTCAGACGTTTGACCACTACTAAAGTTTTTTTATGAACTTACAGTAGTAGTTGGCGAAACACAAAAACCTTTGTAACACCTTTAAGTCCCCAAGACGATCCAAATCAAATACCGGCCGGACTTTTTCCGGATCTATGCAAAAACCTGTGGATGATAAGAAATAACTCAGAAAAGAGATCTCCTGAGCCGAGAACATACATTTCTCTGGTTTGACAAATAATTTATTGTCTCTGAGTATCTTTAAGACCTGCCTGACATATACCTGATGTGACTCGAGGTCAGGTGAATAAATCAATATGTTATCAAGATAGATCACAACAAATCTAACTGCCAGGTGACTAAAAATGTAATATCCAAATTGCTGTAAGACGACGGGGGTATTAGTCAACCCAAATGGCATCACAAGGTTTTCATAGTCTCCCTCAGGTGTATTCAAGGCTGTCTTCCCCTCAAACCCCTCCTTAATTAAAATGAGATTATACGTCCCCTGAGATCCAGCTTAGAAAACCTGTTTATTCCTACGATCTGGTTACAGAGGTCTGGGATGAAAGGGAGATGATATGGACCCGGACAGTGATCTGATTAAGTTGCAAAAATCTAGGCTGGGGTGTAACTCCCTGTCTTCTATCTTGACAAAGAAAAACCCAGCTGCAATGGGAGATGAAGAAGGTCTGATATGGCCCTTTGCCAGACTTTCAGCGATATAGCCCTTTATGACCTGCCTTTCTGGACCAGAGATATTATATAGCCTGCTCTTTGGCAGCTTAGCCTCAGGTATAAAATTAATGGCACAATCATAAGGACAATGGGGGAGGAAGTTCTTGACACCCTTGTTCTGAAAACACATCCCCGAAGTCTGAAAGTAGCTTAAGCCGAGGTAGTCCAAGAACCATAGCAGAGGGAAAGCAATCTAGCACATAAGAGTCAATAAATTCTAAGTGCATGCACCCTACCTATAGATATAACACTCGAACGACCTGAGTGAAATATCCCTGGCTCATGGGTGATTATGGGTATTGGTCTAGACAGTTTATGTGGTTTGAGGCTTTGGTCCTGGATAGTGTTGAGCGATACCGTCCGATACTTGAAAGTATCGGTATCGGATAGTATCGGCCGATACCCGAAAAATATCGGATATCGCCGACCGATACCGATATCCGATACCAATACAAGTCAATGGGACATCAAGTATCGGAAGGTATTCTCATGGTTCCCAGGGTCTGAAGGAGAGGAAACTCTCCTTCAGGCCCTGGGATCCATAGGGATGTGTAAAATAAAGAATTAAAATAAAAAATATTGATATATTTACCTCTCCGGCGGCCCCTGAACTCAGCGCGGGTAACCGGCAGGCTTCGTTGTTCAAAATCAGCGCTTTTAGGACCTGAGAATCACGTCCCGGCTTCTCATTGGTCGCGGGCCGCCCATGTGACCGCCACGCGACCAATCACAAGCCGCTACGTCTTTGAAAGCCATTAACACGCTCATTTTTAAAAATGAGCGCGTTAATAGCTTGCGGTGACGTCGCGGCTTGTGATTGGTCACGTGGCCGCGACCAATCACAAGCCGCTACGTCTTTGAAAGTCATTACCGCGCTCATTTTTAAAAATGAGCGTGTTAATAGCTTGCGGTGACGTCGCGGCTTGTGATTGGTCGCGTGGCCGCGACCAATCACAAGCCGCTACGTCTTTGAAAGCCATTAACGCGCTCATTTTTAAAAATGAGCGCATTAATAGCTTGCGGTGACGTCGCGGCTTGTGATTGGTCGCGTGGCCGCGACCAATCACAAGCCGCTACGTCTTTGAAAGTCATTACCGCGCTCATTTTTAAAAATGAGCGCGTTAATAGCTTGCGGTGACGTCGCGGCTTGTGATTGGTCGCGTGGCCGCGACCAATCACAAGCCGCTACGTCTTTGAAAGCCATTAACGCGCTCATTTTTACGTGGCGGTCACATGGGCGGCCCGCGACCAATCAGAAGCCGGGACGTGATTCTCAGGTCCTAAAAGCGCTGATTTTGAACAACGAAGCCTGCCGGTTACCCGCGCTGAGTCCAGGGGCCGCCGGAGAGGTAAATATATCAATATTTTTTATTTTAATTCTTTATTTTACACATCTCTATGTATCCGATACCGATACCCGATACCACAAAAGTATCGGATCTCGGTATCGGAATTCCGATACCGCAAGTATCGGCCGATACCCGATACTTGCGGTATCGGAATGCTCAACACTAGTCCTGGACAATCGTATTGTCGATCAAATTAAATCCCACATCACTGTTTAGAAAGGTTGAAGTAACCACCTTATATTTTTCCCAGATGGATCTAGTCTGGTAAAAAAATAGTGACCTACAAACTGAGGAAATATATACACTCGGGTTGCAAGCCTTCCCGCAACCCGGGCTCCTTAGTTTAGGCTGTCGATGGTGTGATAAAGAAGACAAGCACCATCTATGAAGCTCGAGGTAATTCCAATTAGTTTTTGTGGACCACATATAAAACTCAGAGCAATAATCCTGTGCTGGCTGGTATTCCTGCTGAAACTGATGTAGTGTAGACTCGGCCAGGGAGACTCAGTTGGGGTCGTTGTATTCATAACTCAGTGCTTGAAAAAATTCCTCAACCATCTGAAGCGATTGAGAGTCTGTCAGAAGAGATAATGCACA
The DNA here is from genome assembly GCF_032444005.1 of Ranitomeya imitator. Taxonomy (NCBI): domain Eukaryota; kingdom Metazoa; phylum Chordata; class Amphibia; order Anura; family Dendrobatidae; genus Ranitomeya; species Ranitomeya imitator. The sequence goes on from NC_091288.1 coordinate 59,763,419, forward strand.
GGCTTGGGGGTCACCCTGAAGGAGAAAAATTATGATCCCCACCCATTGCTCCTCGATTCCTGAGGAGTGAGGATGTAATTTGAAGTAAAGCTTACAGGCCTCTCTGAAAACAAAAAACTAGCCTCACCCCCCCAGAGATCCTGTCAGGCAAAGTGATCTTGGGCTCCACCAGGGGTTGCCTGGGAGTTGCGGTCCCTAAACCAGACTTTTTTGTGGATGCTGTAAAACAAAAGTGCATAGGTCTGCCACCTCCAGGCTGAGTTACTACAGTTGCCCTGCCAGAGCACCACTGGACCTACGATAGTTAAAAAAAATGTTTGGGTCATTGTTATTGCAGGATATTCCAGGGCAAGGGGTTCCTTCCCTATCCCTGAAACTAGGGGAGCTCTAGCTATCCTTGGTCCCCAGGTAACTTCTGATGGTGAAGATGCTGGAGCCACATGCCTTGCTGAGCTCCTAAATCAGCCCTTTTCTGACCCCTCCCCCACCCATGTATAAGAAAACACCAACCAGACTAAGACAAAAAGAGAACAAAACTGACCAAGACGTCCCAGTACATCAAATAGTGAACCAAAATTGCTACTTTATTTAAATCAGGTGATAATGAAGAATAACAGAACAATGAAAAGATTAAGACATTATAAAAACAGTGGAGCATAACCAGAAGGGATATAGAGAAATGTCCGAAGGAGAGACTTAGAGTCACATACAATGCAGTCATAGTAGGTTAAAGTCCATGGGGATTGTCACATTATAATAATAACTATATCAATGTATTAGATAGCAGATATTAACCCCCAAAATAATACAATTAAAGTAAAGTGCTAGTGCAAAAAGTTTATATTATCAGTTTCAGCATGGTGTATAGTGGATAGTACATGATGTTAATGTAAGATCCACATACATGTAAAGTGCCAATACGATGAAGCAAGATGGTAAACCCAAACATATTGTATGGGAAAGAAAATCAATGTTGTTGCAGGATGTAGGTGAGAAGCGGAGCAATAATGGTAAATGCCATCAGATAAACAGTAAATACAAAGGGACCTACAGTTTCAAACTCCTTCATCCAAGTGGTGTCCACCCCGACGCACGTTGCACAGGGATCCTCTTCTGTCTGTGTCTGCTACTGCATACAGTATATGTGTGTATACTGTATATAGATATATACACAAGTAAAATGCTTTTATAAGGTTAGGTTTTCTAATGTGTGGAATAAAATATTTCAGCAATTAGTTTGGATCAATATTTTTGTACCGTTTTTTGTCTGCAGTTTGCATGTGTTACAATACACTGCAAGCTGCTCAGTTTTGTTCAGTCTCAATCCTGACAGTTGACTCCTGGTTAGCACAGTCTCCAGCATCTTTCAATAAATTGACAGCTAAGCTTAAATCAGATCAAATCAGATTTGAGTCTATATGTGATGTAAGAAAGCAGGAGATAAGCTCATGGATGGCAGATATGTATCACCGAGGTGGTTTGCCTCAGTGATGTAAGTTCTGTATTTTTGGTCTAGAATTTAGTAGTAACCAAAAGAGTCTGGGTGGAAAAGGTCGCTCCCATTTTCCAGTCCAGGTCTTAAAGATCTAATAAATAGCAGAGAGCTGGGTTAGCTCAGCAGTGTGTTGTGTTGGAGGTGGAGAAAGGCAGTTCATGGTGGACCATTTTAATTTGCTTCCCCATACCCAGAGAAAGGAGTGGTTTATTATTCATTTGTGCTGCAGAAAGGTTTGTTTTGTTATTCATTTGTGGTGAAGAAACTTTGTTTTCATTTCGGAGCAGAAAAGTTTAAGGAGGACAATAAACATTATTTTGTTTTAATATAAAAACCCAGTGCGAATTCACGGGTATACCAGAGAGCGGAAACCCTCAAAGTGCCTTCTCAAGAGGAGTGAAAGAGGCTGGGGATTAAGCTGGCAAGGAGCAGTCAGTATTATCACTTTAAAATAACAGAAATTAATTTGTACAACAAATGTTTATTTCTTAATTAGCCTGAATGTCACTCTTTACAGATGGTCCCAGAACCTCTAAAACGCTCTGTTTATTGCCCATATGCAGGGGCTGAGTTGTAACATCAATATAACCTTTGTTCTGCTCCACCTCAAAATATATTAGAAAATTATACAAAAAAATTAAAATAGTGCCACCATTTGTTGATTACAAATTCCACATCTTAAAAATAGAAATTGATCTCAAAATAGATTTACACAGTAAAACTGTCCAAAAAGAAAACTGTTTGTTGTTCATAGTAGTCAGAGCTCAGCTTTCATTGTAAAATGAGTAGAGTCGAGCTCTAGAAAAGAGCAAAAATATTCTAATTTGCTTGGTCTGATGTTCAGTTTGGTCCTCCGGGGAAGCCATAGGAGGGCAGTTGCTCACTTCTATCTGGTATATTAGGCACTTTTGCCGCTTGCTAAGCCCTTGCACCATCATAATAATAATCTTTATTTTTATCTAGCACTAACATATTCCCCAGCGCTTTACAGTTTGCACACATTGTCATCGCTGTCCCCGATGGGGTTCACAATCTAAATTCCCTAACAGTGTGTTTTTGGAGTGTGGGAGGAAACCGGAGTACCCGGAGGAAACCCACGCAAATACGGGGAAAACACACAAACTCCTTGCAGATGTTGTCATTGGTGGGATTTGAACCCAGGACCCCAGCTGCACGGCTGCAGTCCTAACCACTGAGCCACCGTGATGCCCTATAATGTTTGCATGAGGCTTAGCCACTAGAATTTAAGTCACATCATGGCAAGTGCTGCGCCTCATGGTACTGAAGTTGGCAGGGCCAAGTCAGCAGCACAAGTGCTCAAAATCCTGGGCTGAGGATTGACAATACCCAGGTGTGACTGCCACAAACGAACAAAGTGGACACCAAACCACTGCAGTTCAAATCTTTTCGCCCATCTGTGTTGACCTCGGATTGGTTACTTTGGGCAACAAATACAGGGTATTTTTTAGACAGTTTAGATAAATGATGCTCAATATTGCTAAATTAATTATCAACTACAGTATTTACTCAAAAAGATTTTCTAATGACGGAACTTGGAAAAATTTGAAATTCAGCTTTGCCTGGAGTGTGGGATGACCTTCATACCATCGTAATTTCTGGTTCACGATATTCCATAGTAATGATGGGCAAAATTAGTGATGTGCCCAGTCCTCTTATATTCTGTACAAGACCATACAGTCCTTATGCCATGTGCATAAAGCCCCCACTGCAAGTCCTCCACCAGCTTAACATTCTGCTTAGCTCCAGGTGCAGTTGTGGAGCAGCCAATGGTGTCTTTCTGCCTAGCAGTTGTCATAAGGAAGGCAGCCACAATGCACGATATATATGTCCCATATTGCTGTTAATGCCAAGTATGGCCACTAGCATTTATCTTATGGCTACAGTGATGAGTCCCTTTTTAGCTTACATACAGTACTGTGAGGCATTGGAGTAAGAATATAATGTCCATTATTTGCAGCCACAATGCATCTCACTTGTTAACAGACAGATGTGATGCAATGTCTTGGATACAACAGAACATGCTGTTGCCACGTAACAACCATCATCTATGTCACCATGTCACTTCAGAGTATAGTAAAAGAAGTAGCAAAATTGTGTATAAATCTAATTTATCTCTGAGAGTGATCTATGTGTGTAGTATATGATAATATTGTATCTCCACCCCCTCAGAGGTCTTCCACATCCAAATATCTCTAGTTGTAAATTGATTATTGTTCATTTATTTCCCGACTACTTATATAAAGTGAAAACATATTTTATTGTTCCGCATACAAATCATGATCCTTGACATCAGTTAACATCAACTACAAGTCCCAGCATCTTATGCTTTGACAGTTTGCAACTTGCTGCATTCTGCGCCTTCAGGTTTCACAGCAACTGGGAACATATGGTCGGACTGGAGCACTGGGACACCGGATGGTTCTCTAGTGAGCCCGAGTCCTCAGTGGACCCCTGATCAGGACGTAGAGGGGGCTTGCTGGTTTCAACTGAATGTGCATCTGAGGACTTTCCATGGCTTTTTGAGCCTCTTCCTTCATGTGTTCAATACTTTTTCCCTGTGTGATTTCTCATTATTACGTATAACTTAATTTACGGACATCTTTGGTTTGATTTCTTTGCCTGTGTGGATTGGATGGGTTGTTACCGACATCTGGTGAGAATTTCAAATCAATAGCACCTTAAGAAATATATTTGCTTAGAAAATGTGTGACATGTCCAATACTTATTTCACCCACTGCATGTATACTGTATATACAGTGTGGGCTATGTATATGGATACACCTAAATAAAACAGGAATGGTTTGTGATATCAACTTCTTGTTTGTGGCACATTAGTATATGGGAGGGGTAAAGTTTTCAAAATGGGTGGTGACCATGGCGGCCATTTTGAAGTCGGCCATTTTGGATCTAACTTTATTTTTTCCAATGGGAATAGAGTCATGGGACACTTCAAACTTATTGAGAATTTCACAAGAAAAACAATGGTGTGCATGGTTTTAATGTAACTTTATTCTTTCATGAGTTATTTACAAGTTTCTCTTTGTTTACAGCCATTGACATGTTGCAGAGGTTAACACGTGAGGAGAAGATAGAAATTGTGTTGATGTCTGGTGAGCGCAGTACCTGGGTCATTGCAGCAGATTTCAATTCAAGACACCCTATGCATGAAACTGTCACCATTCCCATTTGATTTAGGTGTATTCATATAAAAGGCCCACCCAAAAAGTTTGCCTCATCACTGAACATAATGTTCTGTGTAAACTGAGCGTCCTGTTCCAATTTTTGTTTTGCCCATTCTGCAAATTCAGCACGCCAATCTGGTATCAGTCAGACATCCCTTCGGCGGATATTAGCTACTCGCAAATGGCACCCTTACAAAACCCAGCTACTGCAGTATCTCAATGAGGATGAGCCAGATCGGCGAGCTGAATTTGCAGAATGGGTAAAATAAAATGACCCACCCTATATATATATATATATATATACAGTAGCTATTGAACCCGTTCTACGCCCAGGTAGCAAGCATTTGTATTGGTATATGGTCTACATCCTGGTATGTGCTGCTTCCATCCTGTGTCCTAACTTTATGTGCTGCTACCATCTTGCACCTCTATCCTGTCATATCCTGCATTATCCTGCGCCCATTTCCTATCATGTGCAGCCCCTACGCTGTGCTCTTTTCCTGTTTTGTGCGTCTGCATGTTGTCATTCTGTCATGTTACTATGAACTCAGTATGTTACTATGAACTCAGTCGAGGGGTTCAAGAGAGGCCTGGATATCTTCCTGGAGCAGAACAATATTGTATCATACAATTATTAGGTTCTGTAGAAGGACGTAGATCTGGGGATTTATTATGATGGAATATAGGCTGAACTGGATGGACAAATGTCTTTTTTTGGCCTTACTAACTATGTTACTATGTTACTATGTTACTATGTGCTGCTTTGATCCTGCGCCCCCATCCTGTCATGTGCTGCTCCCATCCTGCGCCCCCATCCTGTCATGTGCTGCTCCCATCCTGCGCCCCCATCCTTTCATGTGCTGCTGCCATCCTGCACCCCCGTTCTGTCGTGTGATGCTCCCATCCTGCGCCCTGTTCTGTCATGTGCTCCTCCCATCCTACGCCCCGTTCTGTCATGTGCTCCCATCCTGCGCCCCCGTTCTGTCGCGTGATGCTCCCATCCTGCGCCCCATTCTGTCATGTGCTCCTCCCATCCTGCGCCCCGTTCTGTCATGTGCTCCCATCCTGCGCCCCGTTCTGTCATGTGCTCCTCCCATCCTGCACCCCCATTCTGTCATGTGCTCCCATCCTGCGTTTCTATTCTGTAATGTGCTGCTTCCATCCATATTCCCTGTACGCTGCTCTATAAAGGTTGATGGCCCCCATAAGATGCTCCATAGTACTGTATATGCCCCGTATGCTGCTCCATAAAAGTTGATGGCCCACATAAGATGCTCCATAGTGTTATATGTGCCGTATGCTGCTGCGATAAACAAACAAAAAAAGACATACTTACCTATCGTCGCTGGGCGCCGAGTGCCGCAGTCTCTCTTCAACAAAATGGCGCGGGAAAGTGTGGACTGCGCAGGCGCCGATTGCCGTAGTGTCTGTTCAAGAAAATGGTGCCGGAAAGCACAAATTCCGGGAGCAGTGGGACATTCGGCGGAATCAGGGGGCGTGGGGACACTGTGGCGGTGGACTTCATCAGTAGGTGAGATTGTGACGCCGACAGCGGTACCAGCGCAGTCGGCACTTTCAGGTGCCAGTTTTTCTTTAAGACTGACACTGTGGTTATAATGTAACGCTTGGAGCGTCTGCGCAGGCGCTTGCGCTTGCTTAGTATATAAAGTGGTGGGACAGAGTGACGCTCCCAGCGTTATATTATAGATATATATATACAGCTCTCTGGCAAAAATTAAGAGACCACCACATCAAAACCTTGTCATGGGCAGCCCAATCTCCAGACCTGAACTCCATTGAAAACCTCTGGAATGTAATCAGGAGGATGATGGATAGTCACAAGCCATCAAACAAAGAAGAACTGCTTTAATTTTTGCACCAGAAGCAGTGAGAAAGACTGGTGGCAAGCATGCCAAGACACATGAAAGCTGTGATTAAAAGTCATGGTAATTCCACAAAATATTGATTTCTGAACTCTTACTGAGCTAAACCATTAGTATTGTTGTTTCTAAATGATTATAAACTTGTTTTCTTTGCATTTGAGGTCTGAAAGCACTGTTTTTTTGTAATTTTGACCATTTCTCCTTTTCAGAAAAAAAATACAACATTTTTTGCTTGGAAATTCGGAGACATTTTGTCAGTAGTTTATAGAATAAAAGAAAAAATTACATTTAACTCAAAAATATACCTATATAGAGAAAAATCACACAAACTGAACATTTTGCAGTGGTCTCTTAATTTTTGCCTGAGCTGTATATTGTGAGAGATTGACACACTTACAGTAGCTGCTTCCTCGGGTAGTCACAGGAACCATTCTGGTAGACGATCACCTGCTGGTTTATTGTGGATAGCATAAACTTTGGCAGGGTTCAGAAAAATAAACAGAGCCTTGCTGGCATAACGGTAAAACAAACAAAGCACAATCCATACGAGTCCATTCCCTGCAGGGTTCACCTGCACTTATCCCGCACAGTCCTTCAGCTCTTCCGGGGAGCTATGTGGGAGTTCCTTCTCTCCCAATACACAACCCCCACTGACTTTCATGGTCAGCTTTTACCACCAAGTCATGGTCGCATGAACTTGACCTCACACAGGTCCTGTCAGGACTCTGCATGTGGAGATACATGCTGTTGTGCAAAGGGAATAGACAACAGATGGAAATTTTTGGCAATTATCAAGACACACTCAATAGAGGAATGGTTCTGCAGGTGGGGACCACAGACCACATCTCAGTACCAATGCTTTCTGGCTGATGTTTTGGTCACTTTTGAATGTTGGTTGTGCTTTCACACTCGTGGTAGCATGAGACCGACTCTACAACCCACAAAAGTGGCTCAAGCAGTGCAGCTCATCCAGGATGGCACAACAATGTGACCTGTGGCAAGAAGGTTTGCTGTGTCTTTCAGCGTAGTGTCCAAAGGCTGGAGGCATTACCAGGAGACAGGCCAGTACACCAGGAGACGTGAAGGGGGCCGTAGGAGGGCAACAACCCAGCAGCAGGACTGCTACCTCAACCTTTGTGCAAGGAGGAACAGGAGGAGCACTGCCAGAGCCCTGCAAAATGACCTCCAGCAGGCCACAAATGTGCATCTATCTGCACAAACGGTTAGAAACCAACTCCATGATTATGGTCTGAGTGCCCGACATCCACAGATGGGGGTTGTGCTCACAGCCCAACACCGTGCAGGACGCTTGGCATTTGCCACAGAACATCAGGATTGGCAAATTCACCACCGGCGTCCTGTGCTCTTCACAGATGAAAGAAGGTTCACACTGAGCACATGTGACAGATGTGACAGAGTCTGGAGATGCTGTGGAGATCGATTTGCTGCCTGCAACATCCTTCAGTATGACCGGTTTGGCAGTGGGTCAGTAATGGTGTGGGGTGGCATTTCTTTGGATGGCCGCACAGCCCTCCATGTGCTCGCCAGAGGTAGCCTCGCTGCCATTAGGTACCGAGGTGAGATGCTCAGACCCCTTGTGAGACCATATGCTGGTGCGGTTGGCCCTGGGTTCCTCTTAATGCAGGACAATGCCAGACCTCATGTGGCTGGAGTGTTTAAGCAGTTCCTGCAAGATGAAGGCATTGAAGCTGTGGACTGGCCTGCCCGATCCCCAGACCTGAATCTGATTGAACACATCTGGGACATCATATCTTGCACCATCCACCAACGTCACATTGTACCACGTTGTACCACAGACTGTCCAGGCGTTGGCAGATGCTTTAGTCCAGGTCTGGGAGGAGATCCCTCAGGAGACCATCCACCACCTCATCAGGAGCATGCCCAGGCGTTGTAGGGATGTCATACAGGCACATGGAAACAACACACACACAACTGAACATCATTTCCTTGTCTTGAGGCATTTCCACTGACATTGGATCAGCCTGTAATTTGATTTTCCACTTTGATTTTGAGTATCACTCCAAATCCAGACCTCCATGGGATATTTATTTTGATTTACATTTATAATTTTTAGGTTTTATTGTGCTCAACACATTCCACTATGCAATGAATAAAGATTTGAAACTGAAATATTTCATTCAGTGATATCTAGGATGTGGTATTTTAGTGTTCCCTTTATTTTTTGAGTAGTATATGTATGGATATATATGGACTCTTTGCTTCATTGCAGCCATTTGGTGAATCCAAAAAAGTTCATTTTTTCACATTAATGTACACTCTGCACCCCATCTTGACTGAAAAAAACAGAAATGTAGACATTTTTGCTAATTTAATAAAAGGGAAAAACTGAAGTATCACATGTTCATAAGTATTCAGACCCTTTGCTCAGACACTCATATTTAAGTCATATGCTGTCCATTTCCTTGTGATGCTCCTTAAGATGGTTCTACTCCTTCATTGGAGTCCAGCTGTGTTTAATTAAACTGATAAGACTTGATTTGGAAAGGCACACACCTGTCTATATAAGACCTCACTGCTCACAGTGCATGTCAGACCAAATGAGAATCACGAGGTCAAAGGAACTGGCCAAGGAGCTCAGAGACAGAATTGTGGTAAGGCACAGATCTGGCCAAGGTTACAACAGAATTTCTGCAGTACTCAAGGTTCCTAACAGCACAGTGGCCTCCATAATCCTTAAATGGAAGAAGATTGGGACCCCCAGAAGTCTTCCTAGACCTGGCCGTCCAGCCAAACTGAGCAATCATGGGAGAAGAGCCTTGGTGAGAGAGGTAAAGAAGAACCCCAAGATCACTGTGGATGAGCTCCAGAGATGCAGTAGGGAGATGGGAGAAAGTTCCACAAAGTCAACTATCACTGCAGCCATCTACCAGTAAGGCCTTTATGGCACAGTGGCCCAGCACAAGCCTCTCCTCAGTGCAAGACATATGAAATCCTGCATAGAGTTTGCTAAAAACACATGAAGGACTCCCATACTATGAGAAATAAGATTCTCTGGTCTGATGAGACAAAGATAGACCTTTTTGGAGATAATTCTAAGCGGTATATGTGGAGAAAACCAGGTACTGCTCATCACCTGCACAGTACAATCCCAACAGTGAAACATGGTGGTGGCAGTATCATGCTATGGGGTGTTTTTCAGCTGCAGGGACAGGATGACTGGTTGTCATTGCAGGAAACATGAATGTGGCCAAGTACAGAGATATCGTGGATGAAAACCTCTTCCAGAGTGCTCTGGACCTCAGACTTGGCCGAAGGTTCACCTTCCAACAAGGCAATGACCCCAAGCACAAAGCTAAAATAAGAAAGGAGTGGCTTCAGAACAACTCTGTGACCATTCTTGACTGGCCCAGCCAGAGCCCTGACCTAAACCCAACTGAACATCTCTGGAGAGACTTGAAAATGGCTGTCCACCAACGTTCACCATCCAAACTGACGGAACTGGAGAGGATCTGCAAGGAAGAATGGCAGGGATCCCCAAATCCAGGTGTGAAAAACTTGTTGCATCATTCCCAAGAAGACTCATGGCTGTACTAGCTCAAAAGGTGCTTCTACTCAATACTGAGCAAAGGGTCTGAATACTTATGACCATGTGATATTTCAGTTTTTCTTTTATAATAAATTTGGAAAAATTTCTACATTTCTGTTTGGCCCATATGTACGAGGTGTTTCTATACTAGACTGGTGTTCTGATAATTTGTCAGTTTGACCTCAGAGATTACAGTCTCAGTGATCTCAATTGGGACCTGTATAAATATTTCACACATTTATAGCTTGATTTTTTTTCTGCTAAGAAGACCCCAGCATAAATTGTAAGCAATATGTAAAATACTAAAACTATTTGTCACTATTTCCTAAACAAGTATCATACAATCTAAACCTCACGCATTATTTTTCAGCTTGATTATACTGCAAGGAAGAGATGGAGGGAGGAGAGTCCTTTAATTTCCATCTCTTTCATCTCAGAGAGCTGCAGGAGCAGAATCATTACGTTAAAGAGGACACATCTCATGAGACCCCAGAGGCCCCAAAGACACAATTAGAGGATAAACTGAATACGAACACATTATCAAGAACTTTACCAATGACAAAGTTTTCAACTTGACAAAAGTTTACTGGTTGCTTTAAATTACTTAACTCTTCACAACAGATTTTTGTGTAGAAGTAACTTCGTGTTTTTCCATGAACCATTGTTTCTCCTCAAAGTGTAAATGCTTGGTGTTATCAAATTTAATTAAAGAAATCAATGTACAGTACTAATATTAATGCATTGTACAAAGAGAAGGCATCTCCTCTACCCAGACCGCATCACTGCATGCTTCGCCTTCTCAAAAGCCAAAAACACCCTGAGTTATACCCAGTGGGGAAAAGCAGTATTTATAAGAAGTAACAATCAAAACAATTGAACAAACAAAAAAGGACTAGCCGTCCTACGAATCCAGAGACACTGGAAGAATGGTGACATTGTGACAGTTTGCAAAATTCCTAAGTGCCAAACAGATATAGTGTAACCTCCCTCCATGACAGGAACAGCTATGATTCTACCATTACTCCCAAGCAGCACACTCTAGACTAATGCAACACTCTTCCAATTGATCTCTCTCTTACTAAACTCTCCACCCTCTGTTTCCTGAATTGCAGCAGTTAGGGTCATATTTCTGTCCAGCTGCTACACCAATGACCTCACCCTGTTCCAGTCATTGCACTGGTTGTCTATCCAATAAAAACATATCATTCTCACCCTCAAAGATCTCCACAGTTCTAAATCATTCTATCATTGCTCGCTGTTCTGCAGATAACCTAATACAGTTATATGAAAAAGTTTGGGCACCCCTATTAATCTTAAGCTTAATGTTTTATAAAAATTGTTTTTTTATGCAACAGCTATTTCAGTTTCATATATCTAATAACTGTTGAACACAGTAATGTTTCTGCCTTGAAATGAGGTTTATTGTACTGAACAGAAAATGTGCAATCTGCAATTCAAACAAAATGTGACAGGTGCATAAGTATGGGCACCCTTATCATTTTCTTGTTTTAAATACTCCTACCTACTTTTTACTGACTTACTAAAGCACTTGTTTTGGTTTTCTAACCTCATTGAGCTTTGAACTTCATAGCCAGGTGTATGCAATCATGAGAAAAGCTACTTAAAGTGGCCACTTGCAAGTTGTTCTCCTGTTTGAATCTCCTCTGAAGAGTGGCGTCATGGGCTCTTCAAAACAACTGTCTAATGATCTGAAAACAAAGATTATTCAACATAGTTGTTCAGGGGAAGGCTACAAAAAGCTGTCTCAGAGATTTAACCTGTCAATTTCCACTGCGAGGAAACTAGTAAGGAAATGAAAGAACACAGGTACAGTTATTGTTAAGGCCAGAAGTGGCAGGCCAAGAAAAACATCAGAAAGGCAGAGAAGAAAAATGGTGAGATCAGTCAAGGACAATCCTCAGACCACCTCCAGAAAGCTGCAGCATCAACTTGCTGCAGATGGTGTCACTGTGCATCGGTCAACTATACAACGCACTTTGCACAAGGAGAAGCTGTATGGGAGAGTGATGCAAAAGAAGCCGTTTCTGCAAGCACGCCACAAACAGAGTCGGCTGAGGTATGCAAAAGCACATTTGGAGAAGCCAATTTCTTTTTGGAAGAAGGTCCTGTGGACTGATGAAACCACGATTGAGTTGTTTGGTCATACAAAAAGGCGTTATGCATGGCGGCCAAAAAACACAGCATTCCAAGAAAAACACTTGCTACCCACAGTAAAATTTGGTGGAGGTTCTATCATGCTTTGGGGCTGTGTGGCCAATGCCGGCACCGGGAATCTTGTTAAAGTTGAGGGACGCATGGATTCCTCTCAGTATCAGCAGATTCTTGACAATAATGTTCATGAATTAGTGACAAAGTTGAAGTTACGCAGGGGATGGATCTTTCAGCAAGACAATGATCCAAAACACCGCTCCAAATCTACTCAGGCATTCATGCAGAGGAACAATTACACTGTTCTGGAATGGCCATTCCAGTCCCCAGACCTGAATATCATTGAACATCTGTGGGATCATTTGAAGAGGGCTGTCCATGCTCGGCGACCATCAAACTTAACTGAACTGGAATTGTTTTGTAAAGAGGATTGGTCAAAAATACCTTCATCCAGGATCCAGGAACTCATTAAAAGCTACAGGAAGCGACTAGAGGCTGTTATTTTTGCAAAAGGAGGATCTACTAAATATTAATGTCACTTTTCTGGTGGGGTGCCCATACTTATGCACCTGTCAAATTTTGTTTGAATGCAGATTGCACATTTTCTGTTTGTACAATAAACCTCATTTCAAGGCAGAAACATTACTGCGTCCAACAGTTATTAGATATATGAAACTGAAATACCTGCTGCTACAAAAAACAATTTTTATAAAACATTAAGCTTAAGATTAATAGGGGTGCCCAAACTTTTTCATATAACTGTACTAACATCCTCTACAATCTGGACCTCCCCCACTCATCTCCAAGACTTCTCTCATGCTGCACCTATTTTTTGGAATGTATTAATCCAGACAATAAGTTTAATTTTCAAAAAACACAGTTTTAAGTGTTCTATAAAATACAACTTTGTAGATAGGCCTATTATCTCACTAATCTAATTATTCCCTGATTTTCATTTCCTCAGAATCTGTTCCCTTCTATGATCTGCTTCCACACACTCCACACTCCATGCAGTTAATAACATTTTGAATTTGTACTTATACAGATACTGGCTGCGGACCGGATCTTGCAGCTTTATATGAATACCCCTTTTTATTTTAGTGATGGCTGGACCATAAATAATAAGCACTTTTTACCTTTTATTTAACATAGTAACATAGTAACATAGTTAGTAAGGCCGAAAAAAGACATTTGTCCATCCAGTTCAGCCTATATTCCATCATAATAAATCCCCAGATTTACGTCCTTCTACAGAACCTAATAATTGTATGATACAATATTGTTCTGCTCCAGGAAGACATCCAGGCCTCTCTTGAACCCCTCGACTGAGTTCGCCATCACCACCTCCTCAGGCAAGCAATTCCAGATTCTCACTGCCCTAACAGTAAAGAATCCTCTTCTATATTGGTGGAAAAACCTTCTCTCCTCCAGACGCAAAGAATGCACCCTTGTGCCCGTCACCTTCCTTGGTATAAACAGATCCTCAGCGAGATATTTGTATTGTCCCCTTATATACTTATACATGGTTATTAGATCGCCCCTCAGTCGTCTTTTTTCTAGACTAAATAATCCTAATTTCGCTAATCTATCTGGGTATTGTAGTTCTCCCATCCCCTTTATTAATTTTGTTGCCCTCCTTTGTACTCTCTCTAGTTCCATTATATCCTTCCTGAGCACCGGTGCCCAAAACTGGACACAGTACTCCATGTGCGGCCTAACTAGGGATTTGTACAGAGGCAGTATAATGCTCTCATCATGTGTATCCAGACCTCTTTTAATGCACCCCATGATCCTGTTTGCCTTGGCAGCTGCTGCCTGGCACTGGCTGCTCCAGGTAAGTTTAACATTAACTAGGATCCCCAAGTCCTTCTCCCTGTCAGATTTACCCAGTGGTTTCCCATTCAGTGTGTAATGGTGACATTGATTCCTTCTTCCCATGTGTATAACCTTACATTTATCATTGTTAAACCTCATCTGCCACCTTTCAGCCCAAGTTTCCAACTTATCCAGATCCATCTGTAGCAGAATACTATCTTCTCTTGTATTAACTGCTTTACATAGTTTTGTATCATCTGCAAATATCGATATTTTACTGTGTAAACCTTCTACCAGATCATTAATGAATATGTTGAAGAGAACAGGTCCCAATACTGACCCCTGCGGTACCCCACTGGTCACAGCGACCCAGTTAGAGACTATACCATTTATAACCACCCTCTGCTTTCTATCACTAAGCCAGTTACTAACCCATTTACACACATTTTCCCCCAGACCAAGCATTCTCATTTTGTGTACCAACCTCTTGTGCGGCACGGTATCAAACGCTTTGGAAAAATCGAGAGATACCACATCCAATGACTCACCGTGGTCCAGCCTATAGCTTACCTCTTCATAAAAACTGATTAGATTGGTTTGACAGGAGCGATTTCTCATAAACCCATGCTGATATGGAGTTAAACAGTTATTCTCATTGAGATAATCCAGAATAACATCCCTCAGAAACCCTTCAAATATTTTACCAACAATAGAGGTTAGACTTACTGGCCTATAATTTCCAGGTTCACTTTTAGAGCCCTTTTTGAATATTGGCACCACATTTGCTATGCGCCAGTCCTGTGGAACAGACCCCGTCGCTATAGAGTCCCTAAAAATAAGAAATAATGGTTTATCTATTACATTACTTAGTTCTCTTAGTACTCGTGGGTGTATGCCATCCGGACCCGGAGATTTATCTATTTTAATCTTATTTAGCCGGTTTTGCACCTCTTCTTGGGTTAGATTGGTGACCCTTAATATAGGGTTTTCATTGTTTCCTGGGATTTCACCTAGCATTTCATTTTCCACCGTGAATACCGTGGAGAAGAAGGTGTTTAATATGTTAGCTTTTTCCTCGTCATCTACAAACATTCTTTCCTCACTATTTTTTAAGGGGCCTACATTTTCAGTTTTTATTCTTTTACTATTGATATAGTTGAAGAACAGTTTGGGGTTAGTTTTACTCTCCTTAGCAATGTGCTTCTCTGTTTCCTTTTTGGAAGCTTTAATTAGTTTTTTAGATAAAGTATTTTTCTCCCTATAGTTTTTTAGAGCTTCAATGGTGCCATCCTGCTTTAGTAGTGCAAATGCTTTCTTTTTACTGTTAAAAATCTTTCTTTATAAATCTTGTGAGCATGGCCTTCACACCTCTTGGTTTGTGTTTAATTATGTGTTACTCTGTAATGTCTGATATTGTCTGTACATGTCCCCTTTGAATCGTAAAGTTCTGCGAAATATGTTGGCTTTAATAATAATTAGTGATGCGTGAGCGTGATGGGATAAGGTGATATCCGACCATGCTCATGTGCCAACCGATTGTCTTTGGCGTGCTCGAAAAACATGTTCGAATCTCCGCGCCTACATGTCTCACTGCTCTTAGGCATTCGCGACACATGCAGGGATTTCCTCCTAACAAACAGGCAATCCCTGCATGTGTTGCAGCTGTCTGACAGCCACAAGACACGCAGCTG
Organism: Ranitomeya imitator; assembly: GCF_032444005.1. Taxonomy (NCBI): domain Eukaryota; kingdom Metazoa; phylum Chordata; class Amphibia; order Anura; family Dendrobatidae; genus Ranitomeya; species Ranitomeya imitator. The sequence continues at coordinate 59,779,243 of NC_091288.1, forward strand.
CGGGGACTCGAACACATTTTTTCGAGCATGTCGAATACACTCCGTTAGCACCCGAGCATGGGCGGATATCACCTTACCCCAGCACGTTCGGCTCATCACTAATAATAATGTATTAGCCAGAGGGCAAAAAAGGTCATTTGACCTACTAATCACAATGAAGGTCTTGACAAACAAACTCCAAATATATAATTTTATTTATGGTTACAAACCTAACTCATTATGACATGTCACCTAACTCTTTCTTGATCTCCTTGCCGTCATCATGGAAGAGATGCTGTAGAGGGATGTTTTCAATCAGTTTTTAGGTGGCCTTGGCTTTATTCAACGATCAATATTTACATTAATTAAGACAGTAGCCATAATCTAAGGAGTCGAATATTAATAAAAGTCGAATGACCCATTTACACCGGCCGAGTTCAGGCCAAAACTGGGCACTAATCAGCTATGGTATATTCAAGTAGTCTAGCACTTCTTTTCTTCTCGGTTTACACAGGTCAATGAGTAATAATGGGGGCAGAAGGTTCACTAACATGATCATTCTGTTCCCATATACATGTGATCAGCGGCACATGTACTATATATAGGGCGCTGTGCCGCCAATAACAAACTTTATACATATAAGAACCAAATAACCCGATGATGGAGTATTTTGCTCCGTCGTGGGTGATAACCAACTATGGGAAGGGGCATTTCTACAACGCTCACTCGCTGATTTTGCTTTTGTAAAGGGGCTATTTCCCACTGGAAAAAAGTTATACCAGCAGTCAGTCATTACAAGCACAAGGTTAATAAGTAATAGAAGAATAGACATTTAATAGGGCAGATTATTATGAAGCTAACACCAGAGTAGTGCAGCACAGTGACGAAAATCTAGTTTGACCATAGTCGGATCCCATTTTCTAGGATGTGTTAGATCAAACAAATTGTCTTCATCTTCTCCATTCTGTCAGTCCGTGGAAATCGGACTGCACTAAGATGCCATGCATGTGCAGTCTAATTTTTTTCAACAGACCCATAGCCTTGAATGGCCCACTGCGATCTGATAATTGATTGCAACTCGTGCATGTTGCGATTCTTTTCACGAACCAGCTCTGTCCAAGGAAAACTTCGGACATGTGCACGGCCCCTTAGAATAACATGGGGATGAGCAATGAACTAACCCATTTTGGGGTATATGTTAAATTTTTACTCTTCTTTTTATTTTATACAGTGTGGTGAGTGAAAAATGACAGTTCTGACATTTCAATGTATTTTTTTCTCATTTTCTCCATTTCTTTTTGGTGCATGGTTTAAATAATTGTATATTTTGACCGGACATTTTTGGACACACAAGACAAATATGTTGCTTTTTCTAACATTTTTAAATGTGTTTATCTTTGGAGGGGGCAAAGTGGGGGAATAAAACTTTTATATATTTTTTAATAACTTTTTGTTTTACTTTAGTTTTTATTCTCCTTTGGTGACTTGAACCTGCGATCATTTGATTCTATATATCATTTATATCTACAGTGCCTACAAGTAGTATTCAACCCCCTGCAGATTTAGCAGGTTTACACATTTGGAATTAACTTGGCATTGTGACATTTGGACTGTAGATCAGCCTGGAAGTGTGAAATGCACTGCAGCAAAAAAGAATGTTATTTCTTTGTTTATTTTTTTTTTTAAATTGTGAAAAGTCTTTTCAGAGGGTCATTTATTATTCAACCCCTCAACCAACCAGAATTCTGTTTGGTTCCCCTAAAGTATTAAGAAGTAGTTCAGGCACAAAGAACAATGAGCTTCACATGTTTGGATTAATTATCTCTTTTTCCAGCCTTTTCTGACTATTTAAGATCCTCCCCAAACTTGTGAACAGCACTCATACATGGTCAACATGGGAAAGACAAAGGAGCATTCCAAGGCCATCAGAGACAAGATCGTGGAGGGTCACAAGGCTGGCAAGGGGTACAAAACCCTTTCCAAGGAGTTGGGCCTACCTGTCTCCACTGTTGGGAGCATCATCCGGAAGTGGAAGGCTTATGGAACTACTGTTAGCCTTCCACGGCCTGGACAGCCTTTGAAAGTTTCCTCCCGTGCCGAGGCCAGGCTTGTCTGAAGAGTCAAGGCTAACCCAAGGAAAACAAGGAAGGAGCTCCGGGAAGATCTCATGGCAGTGGGGACATTGGTTTCAGTCAATACCATAAGTAACGTACTCCACCGCAATGGTCTCCGTTCCAGACGAGCCCGTAAGGTACCTTTACTTTCAAAGCGTCATGTCAAGGCTCGTCTACAGTTTGCTCATGATCACTTGGAGGACTCTGAGACTGACTGGTTCAAGGTTCTCTGGTCTGATGAGACCAAGATCGAGATCTTTGGTGCCAACCACACACGTGACGTTTGTAGACTGGATAGCACTGCATACGACCCCAAGAATACCATCCCTACAGTCAAGCATGGTGGTGGCAGCATCATGCTGTGGGGCTGTTTCTCAGCCAAGGGGCCTGGCCATCTGGTCCGCATCCATGGGAAGATGGATAGCACGGCCTACCTGGAGATTTTGGCCAAGAACCTCCGCTCCTCCATCAAGATTCTTAAGATGGGTCGTCATTTCATCTTCCAACAAGACAACAACCCAAAGCACACAGCCAAGAAAACCAAGGCCTGGTTCAAGAGGCAAAAAATCAAGGTGTTGCAGTGGCCTAGTCAGTCTCCTGACCTTAACCCAATTGAAAAAATGTGGAAGGAGCTCAAGATTAAAGTCCACATGAGACACCCAAAGAACCTATATAACTTGGAGAAGATCTGCATGGAGGAGTGGGCCAAGATAACTCCAGAGACCTGTGCCGGCCTGATCAGGTCTTATAAAAGACGATTATTAGCTGTAATTGCAAACAAAGGTTATTCCACAAAATATTAAACCTAGGGGTTGAATAATAATTGATCCACACTTTTATGTTTAAAATTTATAAAAAATTTAACTGAGCAACAAAACTTTTTGGTTTGTAAGATTTAGGCATCTGTTAATAAATCCTGCTCTTGTTTGAAGTTTGAAGGCTCTAACTTATTTGCATCTTATTAAACCTGCTAAATCTGCAGGGGGTTGAATACTATTTGTAGGCACTGTATATATATCATTTATTCTATATATTGAAATACCACAGGATATAGTGAAATTGCAGTTCTTCACAGGAGGACTAAGATGGCCGTTGTAGGGACTTTCAGCAGACCCCCAGCCTCTATGATGACCTAAAAGTTCCCTGCAACTGCATCGCAGGGTGCGGATAAGAGCTGTCGATGGTGGCATTTAAATGCTGCTGTCGGAGAATTTTTTCACTCCACATTCAGATGAGGCTGTTTTGGCACATAGAGATGTAGGACATTTAGTGGTTAGGGTCCATCCATATTAAAAGGTCACCTTGACGTAGTTGGATGGTTTTTCGCTCTTTGATCAAACAATGCTCACTAAGTATCTCACGTTTTTAGTGTTTACAGCTGTTGTGCATGTTATGCATTCTTTAGTCGCAGTATTCATTAGTCACTGTGTGCTGTGGCATTATTCATGTATATGTTTGTATATTGGTCACATAGGGAATTAATTGCCCTGCATATTAATTTAATACTAAAGGTGTGCTGGCAAGATTTTTTCTTTCTGTAATACATTATTTACTTAGTCTAGCTATGTTGGCCCAGCTTGTTAAAGGGGCTGTCTGACCTTAGGGTACAATTCTACAGTCACTCTATATGACTGGAGACTTGTGAATCCTCAGAACACTGTGAGGATTCTCTGGTGTCAGCACCTGGAATGGCGGACATGATTTGCATACTTTCGGTCACATGCAGACTAGATGTGTTGAGGGAGACCAGACACGTCAAGTTGGAATGTGGCCCGAAGTATGGAAATCATATACTTGTGCCCACATGACTGCCGGCTACCGGCGCCGGAAGCAGAAACTCTGCGGACTCGTACTCTAAGGCACTTTAAATATCTTGGTAACCCCCTTTAAATTGGGGTTGTAGAGAATTTGCCATGTTCCAAAACGTCACAGGTTCATTATCATCTTGCAAAATCAATAGAGAAGAGAATTTTTGATTTTAAGGTTTAAGATTCAAAAAAAATAAACTGGATTTTATTTTTACGCTTCACTGAAACACTTGTCACTCATTATCACCCTATCAGGTGCTTTATTTTGATGTAATGTCACCTAAATCTCTGTGTGCAAAATGAACAGTGTTATCCAGAATGTTCAATAGCGCTTGAAAGTGTTGAGTGCCCCAGTCTACAGATAGCTGCGATCCCTACAGAACATCTGAAGAAATGAATCTTCAGCAGCTTCTAAGCGCTGGGTCTCAGGTCATAAATTATGTAAAATTGATTGTACAAAGATGAGGTTCATACAGAGTTCTACTGGAGGAAATATTCATTGTGTTACTCTGCCCCCTGCTGGTGACATAAGGTAGCGCTATGTGCAGCATCTAAGCCTGTTTGTGATATTTTTCTCACTTTTGTGTTTGTTTTTGTCTTTATTCATGAAAATAGCACAGGATGGCAGCTGGTCTCACATTTCTAGGCAGTCTTCAATTACTGCACTCAGTGAAAAAAAATTATGCAATTAGTGTTTCTTTGTATTACTTCTATTGAATAGTGAACTACTAGTCTGACCTGTATGACACAAAACCAGTATCTGACAAACTGGTAATCTGTCGGCAGTAATGTAGCCCAACCTGCTAGTTTCCTATTTTCTACAATTGATCAAACCGGTACTGAATACAACTGACTGTGGGACGTTTTCACATTAACAAGCTTGGTTTTGACAGAGCCTCTTTATGACTGCATGACCCAAATTTAGAGGGGTTGTCTCAAGTTTATAAATAAGGAGAAAATTGTGAATCTGCTTGTTTTTATAAGCACTTTGTAATTTTAAGTATTAAGCATCCTTTTCATTCTCAAGATATTTTGAATGTTACAGTGTACGGCTCATTGCTTAGATTACTGGCCACCCTGCAGTGTCAGAGTGGTCGGTTACCCAGGCAACGAGGGTGCACCGCAAGCAAACTCTATGCTGTTGAGCCTGCTTGCCCCGCTCTGAAGTTGGTCGGATAGCTGGATCCAGTTGGCTTCAGTCGTCCATCTTTCTTATGCCGCAGACACAAAACAGTCTCTGATAGAATCCACAATGGAGACCTGCAGCACAACCATACTGCTTGCCTGGATTGTCAATTTTCATGAGAACCCCACTACCTGAAAAGCAGGAAGCCAGAGGCCGGGGAGCGGTGTGCTCCTGAAGCTAAATCTTGAGAATATTCCTTTAAAGGGAACCTATCATAAGATTTTTGTCCCCTAATTTGAGAGCAGTGGAATGTAGAGACAGAAACTCTGATTCTGTAAATTACTGGGATGCTTTCCTTAGTTTTGATAAAATCACTGTTTTATCAACAAGAGATTATCACTAGAGGACTAGTAAACCTGCTGCAATTTAGTCCTCCATATTCATGAGCTCTGTATAACCCTGTCCCTACTACTAAGGAGACTTGTGAATCCTCAGAACACTGTGAGGATTCTCTGGTGTCAGCACCTGGAATGGCGGACATGATCCTTTGTGCCTATGCACAGTGCACGCAGAAAGCTGCCAATCAGTGGTGTGGGCGGGGTTATGCAGAGCTCAGCATTCAGAGAACTGCTAGATCTGCAGCAAATAAAGCGGATTTTATCAAAACTGGATCAAGCAGCTCAGTATGTGAATCAGTATCTCTACATTTTCATCATGATGGTCTCAGAAGGGATAGCGCAAACCTAGTGATAGATTATATATAATAGGTCGATTTCATTAACATGGAATACCTGTGCAATGAACCTATTAAACTACATGCAATTAAAAATGGACTGACAAAACTATGCAACTATACGCAAAAACTAAATGCATATTTTTAACTGATCAAACCTAGAGTGTGGCCTGACCCTTGGGGTATGTGGACATGATCAGTAAATGCTACGGGTTGGATGCTGCGTACTTGTGCAGCGTCCAACCCGCGGCGTCCAGGTGTTACAGCATAGTGGATGGGATTTCAAGAAATCCCACGTCCACTATGCGTCCATAGATGCTCGGGGATCACCTGCAGAAACGGACATGTGGCGCGTCTCTCCAGACCGCAGCATGTCTATTTATCTTGCAGAGATGCGAGTCTCACCAATTTTCACCAATACAATATATTGGACGCAGTGATTTTGATTAGACCCACAAAAAAAAATTGTTTAACAGAAACCAATATCAGTGTATCTGTATTTTATTTATCCATCTCTGGACCATGTTGCTCTCCGTCCTTTGTATCTTTAACCGGGAGCATATTACAAGTCATACATATCTGGCATCTATTCCATTAGGAAATCTTCTTGGATCTTTTCCTCCTCCTCTTCCCAGCGAGGATTCACATTTTGATGTCTCTTTCCATATGGATCCCATTGTGACGGGAACCTCTCTGATGGGCAACATAGAAGATGTGAATGGAAGAGTAAACATTGGGATGGTACATGAACAGAATAAACATAGGGTAAAGCGATTTCTGGGATTGTAATATTGATCACCTATACTTATGAAAGGCAATCTATTGTTAATAGCACTCCGGGCACCGCTATGCAATGTATGAATAAATAGGCTTTGGCAGTACAGCTAGCCCTTTCTCCCCTTCTGTGTTTATGCAGTTCAAGCATATATATACCGAAGAAACGGCGACTGGTACAATATACTATATTAAATAGGATTAAGCTGCAGTACCAGCTGCAGCTACAGTCAGGTGCATGGCTTTGTGACATAGCCACTGGTATTTCATTGATCAGAGGGGCTTCCAAACTCTCAACGAATAAATATTGAGACATGTCTCCTAATAAGGATAGCCCATCAGGATTCTATGATCAGGAAATGGTGGTTGTGTCATCAAAACAATTGATCTATATTATGACAAATGCATTGCGCAAAATGGCATGTCAGTAAGGGACCGCTAATGCAAAAAGGTTCTTGCAACTTACAACTTACCCGGTCTGGTCCTTAGATTTCCTCTAGCAGAGTTACGAGCCCTCCAGAACATCTTGTGTTGTAACAGAGAAAGCATTAGATTATCAGACAATAGAATGTGCAGAATATCCAACATTCATCTCGTACAGAGCCTATACCTCTCTGTCCGTCACTCAGTGCCACTGACTATATAATACAGCAACCAATGCAGGACAGCAGTCCGAATCTGCCATTCATAGCTTACCATCAGGTCCCCATCGGTGGACACAATATTATAATGGTTAGGGTCACAGTGAATGAAGTGCCCTTTCTCCTTAAGCAGATATATTGCCGAATCCTGATACACCCCATGCTCACTTCAGCAGAAAACCCACCTGGCAGAATACTTGGTGCCACATCAACCTTTGGCACGATTACCACTGTAAGGGTGAGGCATGATAAGGTCCCCCTGTGGATCAGTAAACATGCCAGGCTGGCAAATAAAGGAATCTTTATGGTAATCATTTATACATCCTCACTTGCTATATTACCGGTCAACCCTTTAAGAACAAGAGAATTTTTTGTTTTTGCGATTTAATTTTTTCCTCGCATTTTTCTAAAATCAATAACTTTTTAATTTTTCCGTAGACATAGAAATAAGCTTTTTTTTGCAGGCCAAACAGTTTTTTTTTTTTTTTGAATGGCCATATTCATTTCACCACATGATGTGCTGAAAAATGGGGAAAAAATTCAAAATTAAAAAAAAAAATGAACTTCCGTCATTGTTTTTTGAGGTTTTGTTTTTACAACTTTCATTTGCGCGGTTAAAATGACTTGATTATCAGTCCAATTATGGTGATTTTAAACTTGCAGAAATTTTATTTCTATTTACGTGGTGTGAAAAAAATCTTAATATTGTAACAAATGTTTTGCTTAGTGTCGCCATTTTCCTGGGGCATTTTTATTTTTTTACTAATGGGGCTAACTGAGGGCTTGTTTTTCGTGTGGTGAGATTACATTTTTATTGTTATCAAATGTTTATTATTACATATATGACAGTGGGAATACCGCGCTACAGGTGGCTAGAACTAATGAACATGCGAGATAATCCTATGTTGTACAGAACCGCATATGATCCTGAGCGGTAGCTGCTATATATAATATATAAGGGATCACACTCATTAAAGATGACTGCTGATAGTATAGTCCTTGCTTCTATGTTATGCAAAACCGCATATGATCCTAAGCGGTAGCTGCTATATAATATTCAAATGACCGCCTGGGGATCGCACACATAAATGGTGACTACTGAAAATATAGTCCTTACTTGGTACGTAGGTGTCGTCGCACGGGTGGACTGTTAGCCTCAGATTCGGATGACGAGGTTGCGCTCATAGAAGTCCGATGCGCCGGAGACAAGTCCCGTCCCTCTGGTAGCTGAGTGTACAGCTATCAGGCACAGCCTATAGCGGTGGCTGCGGGTATGGCAGGCAAGGGCTGCGTGTAGAGCCAGAGACGTCCTGGCCGGAGGCGTCCCTGGATACACGTGGAAGATGGCCGACACCGCCGAGCAGTGAGTGACGTCACTTGGCCTAAGGAGACTCAGTGGGGCCAGTCCAAACCTACGCGTTACGAAGTGTCACGCACTTCTTCATCAGGGTTACCGCCCACTGTCTCTAGACCCATATATAGATACCCTGCCCGCACCCCGCTGTGCACTAACACCTACAAACAATAGCATATCTGTGGACGATCTAAATCCCCCATGAAACAATGGCGATTGAATGTGTGCCCTAGTGCGTACAAAACAGGCGCACATGTGCCCGCTGGGTGTAATGTATTATACAATGCTAATTGAGTTATACATTAAATAAAACTCGCTATACTGTATGCTGGGAGATAAACTTAAAAAACAGCTAGTACTATGCTGAATGCAATGCGAATAAAAATAAAAATAAAAAATGCAATTGAAAGGACACCTATCGTGGCCATGAATTAAAACTTCACTTTTATTAAGAACATATACATAACCCCCCCCCCCCCCGTCATTGTTTAGTGTTTATTATTACATGTTTTTGGAAGTCGAGGTGACCAAAAAAAAGCAATTCTGTTGTTATTTTTATCACAGGGAAAAAGGGGGTGATTTGAATTTTTACATTTTTTTATATTTTTAAAAACATTTAATTTTTTACTTTTTTTTTTCCATTCCCCTACCCATAACCTTTGATTACATGTACTATACAGCATATTGAGATACAAATAATTGTAATATATAGTGAAATATATAGCTTCCCTGAAGCTCAGCCTTTGGCTTATATGACAGCTCCACTTGCGGAGACCTCCACTTGTGATAGTAACCCACCGGTCCTCTACGATCTTATTGTGGGGGGCCAATGGGAGTTGTTGTGAGCGAGCAATGGCACGTGTCCATCTAAATGCTGGGGCAGAGACTGATGATGGCATTTAAATGGTTAAAAGCCGTGGCCGGAAGACGGCTCCAGCCGTGACTGTTAGAGACTTATGTTGGCTATGTAATATAGCCGCATCAACCACGTGTGAAGAGACCGCCCTACCCAAGATGTTCATTCACATTCTAATCCATGTAGGGTTTAAGAACACCAGTTCTTGCCATACAGAAAACCATGTCATCCAGAATGTAAATAACATAGGGTACTTAGCTAATCCTATTTTGATCAAAAAAGGGTGAAAGCCATCCCACCGAAACCTGGTGTACTCATTCAGGATGATGTCTAACTCTAGTATCTCACCTTGCTTTGGCCAACAGACCACAAAATAGATGAGACAATGTGTTTTTTCACATGGGCCAAAGAGACCTAAACCCTATGCTTATGCCCTTGGTCTTCCCCTGTGACAGAAGCTATTTTAACACCAGGAGCCATTGACTCCTTTACCCTATTACAGTCTCAATATACTGTGCTTTGTCCACCACCACAATGTGACAGCTATTATTTCCCAACAGATGAAATGTATCCTTAATATCATTGCGATAATAATATAGTGATAATAACCCGTCTCTCCAAACTTGTCTACATCACTGCAGAGCTTATCTCAAACTGTACCGGTACCACAGCTGTTAATGCAGATATTGTCTTTGCCATTTCATAAGCTTAGGAAAAAAATGTACATTGGACCCCATTGTACAAGGTCTACTCGTTACTTACCTCTTCACTGCTGTCTGACTCAGATGAGCTGGATTTACTCAGGTTGCAATGGGCTTTTAAGACTATGGCTTTTCCTTGTGATATTAATACTTTACTTTCACATGGTGTTTCCTGCAATATAAATTAAAAAGACCATAAGAGGATATCTTGGAAAGACCCTTAAGCACTTATGTATTTAAAAGGTATCTTCACACTCAGCTTCGTAGAAATTTCAGCAACTAAAAAATGAATTTAATTTATCTGAATGGGAATATTTTATGCCAAGCACATGGATTTCTGCAATTTAGATGAATGGGACAGTCGGAGAAATTGCAGCATCAAATCTGTCACATGTGAATTAAGGTCCTTAAGGTTACAATTTTTACCTAAAAATACTATTGTTCCAATTATTGACTCCTTCACCCTCCAAGCCTGTTTTCACGTTAATGATCAAACAAAATTTTGCAATTCTGACCAGTGTCACTTTATGAGGTAACAAATCTTGAATGCTTCAACATATCCCAGTGATTCCGAGATTTTCTTTTCTTGACACATTGTACTTTATGCTAATAGTCAGTTTATGCTATTTTTTGCATTTATTTGTGAAAATATGAGAATTTTGCCACAAAATTTAGTAAATTTTGCAATTTTCAAACTTTACATTTTTATGCTCTTAAACCATATACCGTATATACTCGAGTATAAGCCAACCCGAGTATAAGCCGACCCCCCTAATTTTGCCACAAAAAACTGGGAAAACTTAATGACTCGAGTATAAGCCTAGGGAGGGAAATGCAGCAGCTACCGGTAAATGTCAAATGTAAAAATAGATACCAATAAAAGTAAAATTAATTGAGACATCAGTAGGTTAAGTGTTTTTGAATATCCATATTGAATAAGGAGCCCCATATAATGCTCCATACAGTTCATCATGGGCCCCATAAGATGCTCCATATTAAGATATGTCCCATTATAATCCTGCATAAAAGTTAATAATGGCCCCATAAGATGCTCCATAGACACATTTGCCCAATATAATGCTGCACAAATGTTGATTATGGTCCCATAAGATGCTCTATAAAGATATTTGCCCCATATAGTGCTGCACAATCGTTATGGCCCCATAAGATGCTCCATACAGACAGATGCCCCATTTGCTGTTGCTGCGATTAAAAAAAAAATCACATACTCACCTCTCCGTCGCTCAGGCCCCCGGCACTTTCAATATTCACCTGCTCCTCGTTCCGGCGCCGCTGCATCTTCAGCGTCTTCTGCACTGACGTTCAGGCAGGGGGCGCGCACTAACCACGTCATCGCGCCCTCTGACCTGAGTGTCACTGCAGAAGACGCTGAAGATGGAGCGGCGCCGGAACGAGGAGCAGGTGAATATCGCGCAGTGCTCCCCATTATACTTACCTGCTCCTGGCGCTGTGCAGTCCCTGCTTCCTGGCACCGCAGCTTCTTCCTGTACTGAGCGGTCACCGTTACCGCTCATTACAGTAATGAATATGCGGCTCCACCCCTATGGGAGGTGGAGCCGCATATTCATTACTGTAATGAGCGGTAACGGTGACCGCTCAGTGCAGGAAGAAGCTGGGGTGCCGGGAAGCCAGGGACCTGCAGGGACCGCACCAGGAGCAGGTATTATTAGAAAGCCCCCACTCCCCCTCCCCTGCCGACCCCTGGGTATGACTCGAGTATAAGCCGAGAGGGGGACATTCAGCCCAAAAAAATGAGCTGAAAATCTCGGCTTATACTCGAGTACATACGGTAGTTATTTAACCAAAAATAGTTAATAAACAACATTTTTCACATGTCTACTTTACATCAGCATCATTTTTAAAACATCATATTTTTTGTTAGGAAGTTAGAAAAGTATATTAGCAATTTCTCATTTTTCCAGCAAATTTACAAAACTATTTTTTAGGGACCACATCACATTTGAAGTGACTTTGAGGGGCTTATATGACAGACTATACCCAAGAGTGCACCATTTTAAAAACTGCATAAAAAGCATATTTATGAAGTTTATTAACTCTTCAGATGCTTCATACGAATTAAAGCAATGTAGAGAAAAAAAGGAAAATTTTGCTTTTTCCCACAATAATGTTGCTCTAGCCCCAAATTTAGCATTTTCACAGGAGTAACGGGTGAAAATGGATCATATAATTTGTTGTGCAATTTCTCCCGAGTACACTGATACCCCATATGTGGTGGAAAACTACTATTTAGGCACGTAGAAGGGCTCGGAAGGAAAGGAGTGCCTTTTGACTTTTGGAACGCAAAATTGGCCATATTGCGTTTGCAGAGCCCTTGATGTGCCTATACAATGTAAACCTCCCATAAGTAACCCCATTTTGGAAATTACTCCTCCAGGAATTTACTTAGGGGTGTCGTGAGCAACTTCAATGTACAGGTGCTTCACAGAATTTTATAACGTTGAGCTATGACAATGAAAAAATATATTTTTACCACAAAAATTTTGTATTTGCTCAAAAGTTTTCATTTTCACAAGGGTAACAGGAGAAAATGGACCATACAATTTGTTGTGCAATTTCTCCTCAGTACACCGATACCTCATATGTTGTGGAAAACTTCTGTTTGGGCGCACAGCAGGACTCGGAAGGGAAGGAGAACCGTTTGACTTTTGGTGTGAAAATTATCTGGAATAGATAGCGGACGCCATGTCGTGTTTGCAGAGCGCCTGATTTGTCTAAACAGTGGAAACTCCCCAAAAGTTACCCCATTTTGGAAACTACACCACCCATGGAACTTATCTAGAGGTGTGGTGAGCACCTTAAACCTACAGGTGCCTCATAGAATTTTATAACATTAAGCCGTGAAAATGACAAAATAAATGTTTCCCACAAATATGTTGCTCCAGTCCCAAATTTTTCATTTTCACAAGGGTAACAAAAGAAAATGGACCATACAATTTGCTGTGCATTTTCTCCTGAGTACACCGATTACCCATATGCATACCATCCCCCTACTATTTGGGTGCATGGCAGGGCTCAGAAGGGAGCTACAATTGAATTCTGGAGTACAATTTTAGCTCGGCTTTCACTTAAAGAGGTTTTCCACTACTTGGACAACCCCTTCTCATCCCTCACGCTTGACCCTGATAAAATAAAAAGGGTTATACTCCCGTGCTGACACCATTCCTGTAGTGATTTGGCTCCAGGGTCACGTGTCATACAATGAGAGCCCCGGGACTGGGAGTGCCAACACCAAGGGAACAGCGCCAGCACCGGAGATGAGTATAGGCTTTTTTTATTTTATCAGAGCCGTGTGTGTGTGGAATGAGAAGGGGTTGTCCAAGTAGTGGACAACCCCTTGTAAGGTTCTCAGTATCTTTGCTATATCTGCTGTTGTTTTCTGCTATTGAAGCCTAACTTTTCCGTCGGCCATTTTGCTTTGTCCTGCTGCAGCTACTTTGTCCTGAGTCAGTATGGAGTTTCTAGCCTCTATGTTTCCGCCCTCTTCTCTGCCTCTTGCCTTTTTAAGCAGCCTCAGCTGTTCAACCAGTGCTTCTGAATCATGTCTGCAGTTAGCCTGTGACCTGCTCCTGGAAGTCTTGGACTTAAGGTACCGTCACACTTAGCGACGCTGCAGCGATACCGACAACGATCCGGATCGCTGCAGCGTCGCTGTTTGGTCGCTGGAGAGCTGTCACACAGACCGCTCTCCAGCGACCAACGATCCCGAGGTCCCCGGTAACCAGGGTAAACATCGGGTAACTAAGCGCAGGGCCGCGCTTAGTAACCCGCTGTTTACCCTGGTTACCAGCGTAAAAAAACAAACAGTACATACTTACATTCAGCTGTCTGTCCCTTGCCGTCTGGTTCCTGCACTGACTGCTGGCCGTAAAGTGAAAGTGAAAGCACAGCACAGCGGTGAGTCACACAGCGGTGACTCACCGCTGTGGCTGTGCTCTGCTTTCACTTTACGGCCAGCAGTCAGTGCAGGAACCAGACGGCAAGGGACAGACAGCAAGGGACAGACAGCTGAATGTAAGTATGTACTGTTTGTTTTTTTACGCTGGTAACCAGGGTAAACAGCGGGTTACTAAGCGCGGCCCTGCGCTTAGTTACCCGATGTTTACCCTGGTTACCAGTGAAGACATCGCTGAATCGGTGTCACACACGCCGATTCAGCGATGTCTACGGGGAGTCCAGCGACGAAATAAAGTTCTGGACTTTCTTCCCCGACCAGCGATCTCCCAGCAGGGGCCTGATCGCTGCTGCCTGTCACACTGGACGATATCGCTAGCGAGGACGCTGCAACGTCACGGATCGCTAGCGATATCGTCTAGTGTGACAGTACCTTTAGTATTCCTTCCATCTCCTACTGTGGATCTCTGGACACTTGTGGACACTGGAACTCTGCTGCATGCTAATGTACATTTGCAAAGGAAGTAACAGAGAGACTCTGAACCAGTTTTTGCTTAATGTTGAACTTAACGTTTACTCTGACCTGCCGTGTCTCCTGCCTGTGTACCTGCAATTGTGTAAAACCTTTTTCCCTGTGGCATACTTGTATGCAGTAATACAAGCAAGTCATAACTAAACCTGTGTCTGTGTCTTCCTCGCACCCAAGCACAAGACTCTAAATAGTCTTTGTACAATACATCACACCCCTTTATGCTGAGTTCCCTGCAGCAATCGTGCAGGCACTGCGCCTGTGCCCGCATGATCATCATGACGCAAGTTTATGTCATTTTGCGGGAACTCCTTTGCGACCATGATGCAAACTTGCGTCAAATGTTGTGAATTGGTTAATAGATGACATACTGTATGGTTCACAGATCTCCTGTTCATTCACATTCATAACACATGGTTTTGGCCATCTGAACAAAATGTTATTTTAGACAAAAAGACCTTAAATAAATACCTAGTTGGAATGCACTTGCAATGATTTAAACAGCCACAGAGTCTAAAATTCAAAGTCACCAACATAACTTAAAGAAGTAGTCCCTTCAAACGTTTTATCCTCTAAATATATTAATCACAGAATCATAGAGTGTTAGAGTTGGAAGGGACATCCAGGGTCATCGTGTCCAACCCCCTTTTCAATGCAGGATTCACTAAACCATCTCAGACAGATGTCCATCCAGCCTATGTTTGAAGACTTCCATTGAAGGAGAACTCATCACCTCTCGAGGCAGCCTGTTCCACTCACTGATCACCCTCACTATCAAAAAGTTTTTTCTAATTAATATCTTCTTTTTTGCAAGCCTTCTTTTTTGCTAGCTAAATATTCCTAGACCCTAATAATCATATTACATAGCACTGTGTACTTATAATTGCTCATTTTGCCTTTCTACCAAGTAAATTATTCTATTTTCTCTGCTCTATATAAAAGCATGATGCTTCTTGTTCCTGTGTGAGGGAAGGGCCAGGGCCATAGTCGTGGCTGAGAGTATGTGCTTTAACGCTCCCTGGTCTCCGGTCACATGAATATAATGTCCCCTCTGCGGCATACCTTCTGCTTCACCTTCTGCACCATCAAGGTCCCATCGGGCTGGCTGAAGTTCTGCTGCTGGTGTGGTTGCATATAAAGAGACAGCGTCCATTTCCAACTTATAACGTAAAATATTACTTTCCTTTGTTCGCAGCACATCCTTTTCAGATACAGCATCAGCATAGTTTCATACAGTCCACATTCTCTACTTTCCCTGCACTTCTTTCTACGATCCTCAGTACATGCCTGGGTCGTACCATCTCTTGCGGTAATGCAGCATCCTCCCTGTCCAGACTCACTGCACTTGAGGGTTCCTGTTGTGAGTTCTGTCTTTGGGCTCCCTCTGGTGGTTACTGATGGTACTGGGTGACTTGTGTTCTCTGCGGTCTCTGGTGTCCACCTGTTCCATCAGGTTATGGGAGTTTCCTATTTAACCTGGCTTTTTTGTCATTTCCTCGCCAGCTATCAATGTAATCAGCGTGTCTTTTTACCTCTGCTCCCTGCGTCTGTTATCTTCAGGACAAGCTAAGTTTTGATTTTCCTGTTCCACGTTTTGCTTAATTTTTGTCTTAGTCCAGCTTGCAGAGATGTGATTCCTTGCTGCTGGTTGCTCTAGTGGGCTGAAATTACTCCTCATGTTCCATGAGTTGGCACATGAGTTCAAGTAATTTCAGGATGGTTTTTTTGAAGGGTTTTTCGCTGACCGCGCAGTTCACTTTTGTATCCTCTGCTATCTAGCTTTAGCGGGCCTCATTTTTGCTGATTCTATTTTCATAACTACGTATGTGCTTTCCTCTCATTTCACCGTTATTACATGTGGGGGGCTGCTATTTCTGTGGGGTGTTTCTCTGGAGGCAAGTGAGGTCTGTGTTTCTTCTTATAGGGGAAGTTAATCCTTCGGCTGGCGCGAGACGTCTAGGAATCATCGTAGGCACGTTCCCCGGCTACTGCTAGTTGTGTGTTTAGGTTCAGGATCGCGGTCAGCTTAGGTTCCATCACCCTACAGCTTGTTTTGTTTTTGTGCTTGTCCTTTTGTGATCCCCTGCCATTGGGATCATGACAGTATAGCCGGCCCGAAAAAATTGGTCATCGTTTTGGCTGAAGTAGGAGGAAAAGTAGTCTGAGGAAGTTTTTTTTTTTTTTTTTTTCCCCTCCTCAGTGTTTGCTGCCTAGCCTTAATTGCAGCTTGACTGCTTCTTTCCTCCTCTTAATCCTTGAATGGCTCTGACCTCAGCTGTTTATCATGGATGTCCAGAGTTTGGCTTCCAGCCTGAATAATCTTGCTGCTAAGGTTCAAAATATACAAGATTTTGTTGTACATACGCCTATGTCTGAACCTAGAATTCCTGTCCCAGAGTTTTTTTCTGGAGATAGATCTAGTTTTCTGAATTTTAGGAACAATTGCAAGTTGTTTCTTTCCTTGAAATCTCGCTCCTCTGGAGACCCTGCTCAGCAGGTCAAGATTGTTATATCTTTCCTGCGGGGTGACCCTCAGAATTGGGCATTTGCATTGGCACCAGGGGATCCTGCGTTGCTCAATGTGGATGCGTTTTTTCTGGCATTGGGTTTGCTCTATGAGGAACCTAACCTAGAGATTCAGGCTGAAAAAGCTTTATTGGCTCTCTCTCAGGGGCAAGATGAAGCAGAAATATATTGTCAGAAATTTCGGAAATGGTCGGTGCTTACTCAGTGGAATGAGTGCGCTCTGGCTGCAAAATTCAGAGATGGCCTTTCTGAGGCCATTAAAGATGTTATGGTGGGGTTCCCGGCGCCTACAGGTCTGAATGAGTCCATGACTATGGCTATTCAGATTGATCGGCGTTTACGGGAGCGCAAACCTGTGCACCATTTGGCGGTGTCTTCTGAACAGGCACCTGAGATAATGCAATGTGATAGAATTCAGTCCAGAAGTGAACGGCAAAATTATAGGCGGAAAAATGGATTGTGTTTTTATTGTGGTGATTCAGCTCATGTTATATCAGCATGCTCTAAACGCACAAAAAAGGTTGATAAGTCTGTTGCCATTGGTACTTTACAGTCTAAGTTCATTCTGTCTGTGACGCTGATTTGTTCATTATCATCCATTTCCGTCGATGCCTATGTGGATTCAGGCACTGCCCTGAGTCTTATGGATTGGTCATTCGCCAAACGCTGTGGGTTTAGTCTGGAACCTCTGGAAGTTCCTATTCCTTTGAAAGGAATTGACTCTACACCTTTGGCTATGAATAAACCTCAGTACTGGACACAAGTGACCATGCGTATGACTCCCGTTCATCAGGAGGTGATTCGCTTCCTGGTACTGTATAATTTACATGATGTCTTAGTGCTTGGTCTGCCATGGTTACAAACTCATAACCCAGTCCTGGACTGGAAAACAATGTCTGTGTTAAGCTGGGGATGTCAGGGGGTTCATGATGATGCATCTCCGATTTCTATCGCTTCATCTACTCCTTCTGAGGTTCCGGTATTTTTTTCTGATTATCGGGAGGTTTTTGAGGAGCCTAAGCTCAGTTCGCTTCCTCCTCACAGGGATTGCGATTGTGCTATAGATTTGATTCCTGGCAGTAAATTCCCTAAAGGTCGTTTGTTCAATCTGTCAGTGCCAGAGCATACTGCTATGCGGAATTATGTTAAGGAGTCCTTGGAAAAGGGACATATCCGTCCATCTTCGTCCCCTTTGGGAGCAGGTTTTTTTTTGTGGCCAAAAAAGATGGTTCCTTGAGGCCTTGCATAGATTATCGTCTTTTGAATAAGATTACAGTCAAATATCAGTATCCTTTGCCATTGTTGACTGATTTGTTCGCTCGCATTAAGGGGGCTAAATGGTTCACTAAGATTGATCTTCGGGGTGCGTATAATCTTGTGCGGATAAGGCAGGGTGATGAGTGGAAAACCGCATTTAATACGCCTGAGGGCCATTTCGAGTATTTGGTGATGCCTTTTGGACTTTCTAATGCTCCTTCTGTCTTCCAGTCTTTTATGCACGATATTTTCCGTCAATATCTGGATAAATTTATTATCGTGTATTTGGATGATGTTTTGTTTTTTTCTGATGACTGGGAGTCTCATGTTCAGCAGGTCAGGAAGGTGTTTCAGGTCCTGCGGGCCAATTCTTTGTTTGTAAAGGGTTCTAAATGTCTCTTTGGAGTCCAGAAGATTTCTTTTTTGGGGTATATTTTTTCCCCTTCTACTATTGAGATGGATCCCGTCAAGGTTCAGGCTATTTGTGACTGGACGCAGCCTACATCTCTTAAGAGTCTACAGAAGTTCTTGGGCTTTGCTAATTTTTATTGTCGCTTCATAACTAATTTTTCTAGTGTTGTTAAGCCTTTGACGGATTTGACTAAAAAGGGTGCTGATGTTACTGATTGGTCTCCTGCGGCTGTGGAGGCCTTTCAGGAACTTAAGCGCCGGTTTTCTTCTGCTCCTGTGTTGCGTCAGCCAGATACGTCGCTTCCTTTTCAGGTTGAGGTTGATGCTTCCGAGATTGGAGCGGGGGCGGTTTTGTCACAGAGAAGCTCCGATGGCTCAGTGATGAAGCCATGTGCGTTCTTTTCTAGAAAATTTTCGCCCGCTGAACGGAATTATGATGTTGGTAATCGGGAGCTTTTGGCCATGAAGTGGGCATTTGAGGAGTGGCGTCATTGGCTTGAGGGTGCTAGACATCGTGTGGTGGTCTTGACTGATCACAAAAATCTGATGTACCTTGAGTCTGCCAAGCGTCTGAATCCTAGACAGGCTCGTTGGTCACTGTTTTTCTCCCGTTTTAATTTTGTGGTTTCATACCTGCCAGGTTCAAAGAATGTGAAGGCGGATGCTCTTTCTAGGAGTTTTGTGCCTGACTCCCCTGGAAATTCTGAGCCCACTGGTATCCTTAGGGATGGGGTGATTTTGTCGGCTGTCTCCCCAGACTTGCGACGTGCTTTGCAGGAGTTTCAGGCGGATAAACCTGATCGTTGTCCGCCGGAAAGACTGTTTGTTCCGGATAATTGGACCAGTAGAGTCATCTCCGAGGTCCATTCTTCTGTGTTGGCAGGTCATCCTGGAATATTTGGTACTAGAGACTTGGTGGCCAGGTCTTTTTGGTGGCCTTCCTTGTCGAGGGATGTGCGTTCTTTCGTGCAGTCTTGTGGAGTTTGCGCTCGGGCTAAGCCTTGCTGTTCTCGGGCCAGTGGATTGTTGTTACCTTTGCCTATCCCGAAGAGGCCTTGGACGCACATTTCCATGGACTTTATTTCGGATCTCCCTGTCTCTCAAAAAATGTCCGTCATATGGGTTGTGTGTGACCGCTTTTCTAAGATGGTTCATCTGGTACCCTTGCCTAAGTTACCTTCCTCCTCTGAGTTGGTCCCTCTGTTTTTTCAAAACGTGGTCCGTTTGCATGGCATTCTGGAGAACATCGTTTCTGACAGGGGATCCCAGTTTGTGTCTAGATTTTGGCGGACGTTCTGTGCTAAGATGGGCATTGATTTGTCCTTTTCGTCTGCATTCCATCCCCAGACGAATGGCCAGACAGAACGAACTAATCAGACTTTAGAAACTTATTTAAGGTGTTTTGTTTCTGCTGATCAAGATGACTGGGTTTCCTTTTTGCCGCTTGCCGAGTTTGCCCTTAATAATCGGGCTAGTTCTGCTACCTTGGTTTCTCCTTTCTTTTGTAATTCGGGGTTTCATCCTCGTTTTTCCTCTGGTCAGGTGGAGCCTTCTGATTGTCCTGGAGTGGACATGGTGGTGGATAGGTTGCATCGGATTTGGAGTCATGTGGTGGACAATTTGAAGTTGTCCCAGGAGAGGGCTCAGCAGTTTGCTAATCGCCGTCGCCGCGTGGGTCCTCGACTTCTTGTTGGGGACTTGGTGTGGTTGTCTTCTCGTTTTGTTCCTATGAAGGTCTCTTCTCCTAAGTTCAAGCCTCGGTTCATCGGTCCCTATAGGATCTTGGAAATTCTTAACCCTGTGTCGTTTCGTTTGGATCTCCCGGCATCGTTTGCTATTCATAATGTGTTCCATCGGTCGTTGTTGCGGAAGTATGAGGTACCTGTCGTTCCTTCGCTTGAGCCTCCTGCTCCGGTGCTGGTGGAGGGTGAATTAGAGTATGTTGTGGAGAAGATCTTGGATTCTCGTGTTTCCAGACGGAAACTCCAGTATTTGGTCAAGTGGAAGGGTTATGGTCAGGAGGATAATTCTTGGGTGATTGCCTCTGATGTTCATGCTGCCGATTTGGTCCGTGCTTTTCATAGGGCTCATCCTGGTCGCCCTGGTGGTTCTCGTGAGGGTTCGGTGACCCCTCCTCAAGGGGGGGGGTACTGTTGTGAGTTCTGTTTTTGGGCTCCCTCTGGTGGTTACTGATGGTACTGGGTGACTTGTGTTCTCTGCGGTCTCTGGTGTCCACCTGTTCCATCAGGTTATGGGAGTTTCCTATTTAACCTGGCTTTTTTGTCATTTCCTCGCCGGCTATCAATGTAATCAGCGTGTCTTTTTACCTCTGCTCCCTGCGTCTGTTATCTTCAGGACAAGCTAAGTTTTGATTTTCCTGTTCCACGTTTTGCTTAATTTTTATCTTAGTCCAGCTTGCAGAGATGTGATTCCTTGCTGCTGGTTGCTCTAGTGGGCTGAAATTACTCCTCATGTTCCATGAGTTGGCACATGAGTTCAAGTAATTTCAGGATGGTTTTTTTGAAGGGTTTTTCGCTGACCGCGCAGTTCACTTTTGTATCCTCTGCTATCTAGCTTTAGCGGGCCTCATTTTTGCTGATTCTATTTTCATAACTACGTATGTGCTTTCCTCTCATTTCACCGTTATTACATGTGGGGGGCTGCTATTTCTGTGGGGTGTTTCTCTGGAGGCAAGTGAGGTCTGTGTTTCTTCTTATAGGGGAAGTTAATCCTTCGGCTGGCGCGAGACGTCTAGGAATCATCGTAGGCACGTTCCCCGGCTACTGCTAGTTGTGTGTTTAGGTTCAGGATCGCGGTCAGCTTAGGTTCCATCACCCTACAGCTTGTTTTGTTTTTGTGCTTGTCCTTTTGTGATCCCCTGCCATTGGGATCATGACAGGTTCCCTCGTCTGTTTCTCACCGGATCTGAGGGCATCAGCCAATGCGATGATCTGCCACATGATGAGTGACCTGCATCAGGGCCGGCTCCAGGTTTTTGAGGGCCCCGGGCGAACGAGTCTCAGTGGGCCCCCCCAACCCCCCCTTTAACACATCTGTGACGCAGTATATAACACACAGCCCACGCAGTATATAATACACAGCCCACGCAATATATAACACACAGCCCACCCCACGCAGTATATAACACACAGCCCACACAGTATATAACGCACAGCCCACGCAGTATATAACGCACAGCCCACGCAGGATATAGCGCACAGCCCACGCAGGATATAGCGCACAGCCCACGCAGGATATAGCGCACAGCCCGTGAGTCTACACTGTCGGCGAACCATGATGTATATGTGCACAGATGTTACTTTCAGACTTTCAGTTCACGATTTAAATCTGTTACAAAAAAAACAAACATGAAAGCTGCAGACTGTACGAGTATCACAGGTGGCTGAATACATTAGATTCACATTTACTTAGTCATAACTTCCACCACTGACTCAGTAATTATAGCGCTTACTTCCACTCCCCCGGCCGGCCGCCGCCGCGGAACAATGCTTCGGTTGATCTTTTGATTGACAGCCATATTGGCCATCTTTCTCATACACAGGAGCATTGCTTGGCCAACTACTGCGTTGTTCTCTGAGACATCTCTGTTAGAGACTTATCTTTGGTAGTACGAAGGGATCAGCAGTCAGAAATTAGACATGTCGGATGGACATTTCCACCACCATCAGTCGTCTGGCTCCTCCATACTTACACATTAGTTTTGCTATCTTACATTAGTGTGAAGCTTGAAACTGACCTAACCAATACTTTAAAGAGTTTGCAGATCAAATACAAGATGGAATAAAATGGTTAAATTATACCTTTATTGTAAATTAGAAAACATTCATATACTAACATGGTCTTATTAGCCCATGTAGATGTTGCATTTATGATTTTTGGCACTGGTGGACACAGACAGAATATGGGCTCTTTATATGTAAAATAAAAATAGTTTGTATTCAACTTCAGTGCCAGTGCCATTCTAGTGATATGTCTGATATGTACAAGAAGTTAGAACAATATGGGAACATTCCAGTCCAGTAGCTCATCATAATGCAAAAGCTGTCCCCCCCCCCCCCCCCGACCCCCTTTCCCCCGCAAAGTGCAGCGTTGGGAGTTGGGACGGACCCTCACCCTCTTTTAACCTCACCGAAGATGATTCACTGTCTGACACTGACAGACTC
Organism: Ranitomeya imitator; assembly: GCF_032444005.1. NCBI lineage: Eukaryota > Metazoa > Chordata > Amphibia > Anura > Dendrobatidae > Ranitomeya > Ranitomeya imitator. The sequence goes on from NC_091288.1 coordinate 59,802,169, forward strand.
ACACAGAGACAGTACTCACTGCTTCGCCGGCCCCCTCGTTGTGGACACAGCAGGAGAGGGTGCACCGTCCTCACTGCAGGCTGCAGCTGCTGCTCGTCCTCTTCTCCTCCTGCTTGGCGCTGCCGGTCCGGATCTGTCCTCTCCTGTGCTGGATCATCTGGATGGTGGACGCAGCCTGGACGGATAGATTCTGGACCAGTGCCTGGAATGGGAAGGCTTCAGGCGGCGCGGTCCAACTCCGAACCGCAGCTCTCTCTCTGTCCTCTCTGCCCGCCGACCGGATGTAAGGAGAGATGACCCAGCGTCGCGACCCGGAAGTGTCTTCTCTCTTCTGTATCCATGGTGAGGGCCGGGCGGCGGTGAGACTGTATTGCTGCTATTGCAGCAGCGCCAGGCAGGCGCCAGCGAAATGGCCTCAGAGAGACACAGCTGACTGTGCCCCCTCCCCCCTGCAGCCAAGGCGCCGCCGGGGGACGTGTGGATAATGTTGTGAGTGACGCGCGCTGGCAGCTGACGTCACCGTGTACTACCAAATGGGCCCCCCCGTCTTGCCAGGGCCCCGGCATTTGCCCGGGTGCACCGGGTGCTGACGCCGGCCCTTACCTGCATCCCCGTACTGTATAGGACCTCTTCTCTGAAGCTTTCACTCCACCACTGTCATGCTGCTGCTAGGCTGTACTTCTGCCCCACTGGGCCCTGGATGGCTGGGTTCCTTGCCTTAAATGTTGCGGGGCCCAATGTGTTGCCCCAGGCCTAAGGCCCTCTGGGACTGTCTGAGCTCTCTGGCCTTCCTGAGCTGTTTCAGCTCCCTGGTTTTCTCTGACTCACTTCAGGAAACGCTCCTGTCTTAACCACAGCTGGCCCCTATATTAACTAGTTACTATACTAAGCTTCTATTGTCTAATCCTACTATGCCACATCTAGTGTCCTAATTTAGGTACTGCGCTTTCCCTAAGTAACCATCTTCTTTAAACAGCATATACATAAAGACAACATATAAATATATGCTCATAACAGCACTAGACACGGCATTTAACTACAACAACATACATCATTTAGTACTAGCTTCAACCGGGATGTGTTTAAAGGGATGAGGGCATATACCAGTCTCTGTCACCCCTTACATTCCCCCTTCCTTTAATTATGGTTTTCCCTGACCATATAACACTATAAAACTTTATTATGTACAATAAGGTTCTCCATGCAGGGAGGCAATTGAGGTAGCTCAATGCTGACTCAACATGGGCCAAGTCCTTCAAACGACACATCTTTTTTTTAGAGTGGCCTGGCGCACAGTCCTCCAAGTGACACCTACAGTTTATTAAACTCCGGTCCCGATCACTGGACTCGAATGTATGTACACCGACATGATCCATCCATTGGGTCCACAGTCCTTGGTGGAGGCTCCCCCCTTCCTTTGTGCAGAGTAGTGGTCCATGAGCCGTACGCTGACTGCCTGGTCCTTAAACACAGTCTGTTGCTACAGCTGCACACGGTCTGTTAGTCCATGGACCCGTTTCTCCTTAAGGGCAAAGTCCTGGCATTCAGCAGAAGGGGCGCAACAAAATTAGGGTGGGGGTAACACTTTTTAACTAAACATTATGGCCCATGCCGGCCACACTGCGCCCATCTTTGGAGTGCTCTTTGGCTCTTTCTGCCCATAGGGACGTGGAACAGTCCCGTACAAATGGATAGTGCAACAAGCACAATGTCCTTTAATCAGCACAAAGCAATATCAGTTAAACAGCGTGCATCCTGTGCCGTGCCGCTCCACTCCACATCAGGCTCTGTGCCCGTATTCCAGTAGACGACCCTGCAGGCGCAGGTGTCATGTCCTCCTGCTGCCGCAATGGCAGGAGAGTGGCAGGACTTGGTCGTTCATTGACCGGGGAGCAGGGGGCCGATGGTGTCTGTTCTGGGCCAACATATAACCCCAGGTGATAACGTGATGGACCAAGGGGCCGGGTGTTGCTGAACACTGACCGGCATTCCGGGACTGGGGACCTAGGTTCACTCACCACCATCTGCACATCATCCTGCTCCTTCCGCTCTAGCATCCCAGCCACAACTGCTCCTCGACCACCAGTTCCCTCTGCCACAGCAGGTGCGCATCCGACTCAGTCTCCATTTCCAGCACAGGCTCCTCCGGGGCAGTCGCTGCTTCCAGTCCGCCAGCCTCCTGCTCCCGATGACAAAGTTCCGGCTCACAGTCAAGAGGTGCCATCTCCCAATGTTGCAGCTCCTGAAGGGGTTGCTCCGGCTCTGGACGGCGTCAAAGTTCTGGCTCCACATAACGAGTTCCCTGCTCCTAAAGATGGTGTCCTGGTTCCAGCTGCCACCAGCTCCGCTCCTCGTCAGGTATTGGGAATCGGTCGTGTTCAAAATTCATTGGCGACTCCTCTCAGCCTTCCGGGTTGGGACTTTTCTTATTCCGGCTCACATTCTTCCGGATCGCCGACCTCCTCTGGTACATGATGAGGTGTGCAACTGCACACAAGGTTTTCTTCCGGGCCCCACCTGTATCAGTCAATTCCAGGGTTTTTGTCACATCCGTCAAACAAGTCACTTTCGGGGTATCAGCTTCCACTTTCTTCACAGCATCCCCGCTTTGCAAGACTGCGGGATACTGCCGACTACGCCAAGTGTGAGGGAAGGGCCAGGGCCATAGTCGTGGCTGAGAGTATGCGCTTTAACGTGCCCTAGTCTCCCGTCACATGACTATAATGTCCCCTCTGCGGCATACCTTCTGCTTCACCTTCTGCACTGTCAGGGTTCCATTGGGCTGGCTGAAGTTCTGCTGCTGGCATGGTTGCATATAAGGACACAGAGTCCATTTCAAACTTATAACGTAAAACTTTACTTTCTTTTGTTCGCAGCACATCCTTTTCAGATACAGCATCAGCATGGAGTTTCATACTGTCCACATTCTCTACTTTCCCTGCACTTTTTTCTACGGTCTTCAGTATGTGCTCGGGCTGTACCGCCTCTTGTGGTAATGCAGCATCCTCCCTGTCCAGACTCACTGCACTTTGGAGTTCCCTCATCCATTTTTCTCTGGATCTGACGGCATCAGTTCATGTGATGATCTGCCACATGATGAGTGACCTGCATCCCCGTACTGTATAGGACCTCTTCTCTGCAGCTTCCACTCCACCACTGTCATGCTGCTGCTAGGCTGTACTTCTGCCCCACTGGGCCCTGGATGGCTGAGTTCCTTGCCTTAAACGTTGCGGGGCCCACTGTGTTGCCCCTGGCCTAAGGCAATCCGGGACTGTCTGAGCTCTCTGGCCCCTCCTGATCTGTTTCAGCTCCCTGGTTTTCTCTGACTCACTTCAGGAAATGCTCCTGTCTTAACCACAGCTGGTCCCTCCTATATTAAGTAGTTACTATACTAAGCTTCTATTGCCTAATCCTACTGTGCCCCATCTAGTGTCTTAATTAAGGTACTGCGTTTTCCCTAAGTAACCATCTTCATTAAACAGCATATACATAAAGACATTATATAAATATATGTTCATAACAGCATTAGATACTGCATTTAACTACAACAACATACATCATTTAGTACTAGATTCAACCGGGACGTGCTTAAAGGGGTGAGGGCATATACCAGTCTCTGTCACCCCTTACACCTGCATTTATCATTTTCTCTTCAGCTCCAGAACCAGCTGCTCCACTCCTCTCTCTGCCAGGGATTTTTGCAGTGAATCATGACTCATACAGGGAAAATTGACCTCCTGTTTCTACATAGTGATTTGATTAATTCAGCTACTAATTTTTTAATCATGTGATGTCATAGACTTAATGGAAAAGAGTAGAATTAGCAGGGTAGAAAGGCAAAATGAGCAATTGTAAGTACATAGTGCTATATAATATGGTGATTACGATATATTAAGAGGATAACAATTTTGAAGAGAGGCGGAGGAGTGCTTCTTGAAAATAGGTCTCTGCATGATTTGCAGAGTTGGAGGTATTGTACATAGTTATGATCACAAGAGCAACTACAGGAAATGTAAAATGTATGTTTATATTCATAAGTGACACAAATCACATCTCCAACACATTTATTATAATGAAGATAACATGGCCAGCCAGCCCCTTTAAAATATAAGACTTCCATATCCCTTTGTGATGTTTTTAAATGCATGGTCCAATATTAAATGCCATCTGCAAGAAAAATATGGACTCTGACTAAGGCCGGGGTCACACATGCGAGAAATACGTCCGAGTCTTGCATGTTAATACCCGGCATTGCCGACGTCACTCAGGAGCGGAGAGTGCGGCCGCATAGCAATACATGGAGGCGCACGCTCCGCTCCAGAGAGACGTCGGCAGTGCCGGGTGTTACCATGCGAGACTCGGACGTATTTCTCGCATGCTGATCCCGGCCTTATACAGAAAATGTGTTAGCGGAATCAAGTTATTGTTTTGTGTAGTTGTCTAAAAGATTTTCTCCATGCTCAGCTACAATACTTGCTGAAATCAGACATGTACTGCGTGTGAAACATCAATATTCCTCTAATGCAGGCCAGCTAATGTTTGTGTGAAATCTCATTTAGTACTTACCATGTACGGCCCTGCTTGAAACTGACATTCTGATAGATCGATAGCTGTATTCTTGTTGCAAATGGTTTCTCTTACTGCAAATTGTGAAAATACTTCAAATACATCTTTAGTTTCTGATCTGTCTCTGACCTACAAAAAAGACAAAGATGTGTGAATTAATAGGTCATGTTGTCGGAGCAGGCAATCTATAGCGGGATTTTATACCTAAACAACTGCTTGAACACTAAAATTAATCATGAAAACATGGTGCAAAAGTTCAAATTCATATTAAACACCACTTTATTAGGAACACCAATCAAAAATACACTAGACATGATAAAAACATATAACAAATAATTAAAAACAAGGGGAACGGGAACAGGGCATCACATACAATACAAACATGATCTATAGTAGAATAAGGAGAATATCATAGTCAAAAAATCAAATGTTATTAATTAATGAAGTGCTAAGCGTGTAATAAATCCAGATGGTACTGGAAAAAGTATATGAAAAATAAAATAAAAAAGTGCTCAGTACATATAACGCGGTATATATATGTTTATAGGTACTGCAAAGTGCAAATAATGATCTATAGCTTTCTCCATAAGAGGTAAAGATGAGGTAAACATACTAACCAGGATTCATCCTAAATGTGGTGCCGCTGCTACCCCCCACTCCAACGCGCGTTTCACACGTCGCTTCGTAGGTGGATGTACACATGCTATTGCTGTATCTCAATATCTTAGCAATACGCAATGTATGAGATGAAAGACTCCTTTAAGCTATATAAAAATAGTTGATACAATATATTACTTTTGGAGCATATTTAGGCATCAGCGAATGATCAAGCAAGGCGAAACATTCTTTGGGCTGCTCCGCTTCCACAGTGCCTGTATGGATGATATTCTACAGCTATGATATATTTCTGTTTATTTTCCTATTAATACTCTGACTATCTTTAGTGCTGGGGTTACTTGTGTATACTGCCAAGTATCTGATAAGAGGGGCTGTGCCACTTACATTATAGAGTATTAGGCAGGTTATTTGTTAGCTTTACCAACGAGTCTTCATAGTCTCCTACCCTAGTGCTTATATGCGCACATAATATGTCACCTGCTTATAATATACATTTCTGTATTTGTACTATTAATCACAGGCAAACCTTTGGATGGCTCATTTGTGTAATTCTCCTTATTTTATATTGTGTTGTTATTATTATTATTATACTACTATTATATTACCTACTTATTACACAAGTTTGGATTACCCTCCTTTGCACTTTTGTTGCACTTTATTGCTAGTTGTGCACATATTCATACTCATAGTATTTTTTCTTGTTTTTTATATAGTACACGTTTTTTATATAACACCTTTTTGTATAGTTTATGTAGCCCTCACTTTGTCCGCTGAGTGCCCTTATTTCCGGCTATTTAATTATATCTACATATACAAACTTATATTTATATTGCCAACTATAAACAATATATGTATATTTTTATTTTTTTTATTTTTACATATACCCAGTCCTCTTTGTGTCCGTTATAGTATTTGCTATTTTGCTGCTATATTTTTTATATATATTTTGTCCTCCAGTTACAGGCACACTTTTGTGACTGCCTATTGTTGCCCTGTATATATATATATATATATCTATATATTAATTTTAATAAAGGCATTTTATTATACTGTACCTTTCCTTGTCCTTACTTTTTTTAATTGGGTGACTAGATATATACGAATACACTCTTTTTATTATAGACATTGATCTCCATACTTTAGGTTCTTTGTTTTATTACTATACCGAATGGTCTGCCATTCATGCACTAAGTAGTGGTCCTTTTGGCACTTGCGCACTTGCACAATTTCACTATTATTACTATTTCTTCCAGCCCACTTGTGGTTGTAACATTATTATTTATTTCTCTTGACTGCTATTTCTGTTCTACTAATCTTCTGGGTTTGTGTCCTAACCTACATGGAGGACAGAGAGGACCTGTGAGGACCTTATCAGAAGCCATAGGCAGTAAGGGACTACAACAACACTACCGCGCTAGAGGAAGGCTTTCTTCTCCACCCGGTAAAGGGGACTCTGGATTCGCTTCCAGCCGGCCGGACCCTGCCTGTACCTGTGATCTGGTACCCTGGACTGTGGTTGCCTGAAGCTGCAGTAAACCAGGTAAGGAGACTGCAAACCTGTGTCCTCGTTTTTTGCTGCACCATTCACCATGTCCATCTACACACAGGAGCCCTGGGGACCTACTTCACCTGTGGGAAGTTATACCATCTAGCTGCCATACCATCACCCCAGAGGACCCCTTTAAGCAGCGTCGGTCCCTTCTGACTGAATACCACAGGTGGCGTCACGAGCAAACTTAATTAAACCCTTTAAAGACCTTTCCCTTTATTTGGGCGCCAAGGGCCATGGACCGGGTCACAGCCACCATGACATCCCTTGAAGTACTGGACCCGGTACCGAGTACCCCACGGCCAAGGCGGGCGACTCAGCAGAATTGATTTTATTTATTTAAACTGATTTTTATTTTTGTGCTGATAAGGCCAGAGAAGGTTTGAACTCTGTAATTATGGAGTCAGTAGAGCACTGATGACTTTTATGTACTATGCTCCTCAGCACTCGGTCTCCAGCTTTATAACTTTACGTGGTCTCCAGTTTGTGGCCAAGTTGCTGTAGTTCTGAAACGTTTTCCAGTTTTCAGTAATAACACTCCCAGGGGATGGTGGAGTATTAAAGAAGAACTCCTTCTCCAATCAAGGTTTTTATCCTCTTAATATATTGCAATCACCATATTATATAGAACTGTGCACTTACAATTGCTCATTTTCCCTTTCTACCCAGCTAATTCTTCTCTTTTCTCTATGTAAAAACAGGAAGACTCTTTTCCCTGCGTGAGTCATCCCCCTCTTTAACTCCTGACACAGCTGCTCTCTCCTCCCTCCTGCCTGGGAGTTATGACTCATGCAGGGAAAATTGACCTCCTGTTTCTACATAGAGCTTAGAAGGATTCAGCCAGTCTGCTTTTAATCACATGATGTCAAAGACATAATGAGAAATGCTATATAAAATTATGATTGGAATATATTAAGAGGATCAAAATTTTGATGAGGGTGCTTTTTCATGAACGGCTTTATTACACTGGCTACACCAGTTGCAGAACTATGCTGGTATTAGTGAGCTCTGCAGAACGAGCCATTCTTTCACAAATGTTTGTACACACAGAGTGCGCATGGGAGGGGACAGATTATATTTACCCATGGCAAGGAGACTTAATGAAAACCTGGATTCAATGATTAAAGGGACTCTGTCACCTGAATTTGGCGGGACTGGTTTTGGGTCATATGGGCGGAGTTTTCGGGTGTTTGATTCACCCTTTCCTTACCCGCTGGCTGCATGCTGGCTGCAATATTGGATTGAAGTTCATTCTCTGTCCTCCATAGTACACGCCTGCGCAAAGCAATCTTGCATTGTGCAGGCATGTACTATGAAGGACAGAGAATTAACTTCAATCCAATATTGCAGCCAGCATGCAGCCAGTGGGTAAGGAAAGGGTGAATCAAACACCCGAAAACTCCGCCCATATGACCCAAAACCAGTCCCGCCAAATTCAGGTGACAGGTTCCCTTTAAGACGTTTGTCCTAATGCTTATGTTCATACTAGACTTCCCCTTGAAAAAGCCATATGTGAAACGTGTCAGGGTAAAGTGGAGGACCCAGTAATTTGCTTATTATAAGCACATTGATATTTGCTCTTTATCTATATGACTACTTGGGAAATAATAGACATTAATATTATTATCTTAGATTGCCCCTGTGTCGTTGTAACAATATAGTATTATATTATTATTATAGAGATCTATTCTATATTTTAAAAACTGTATTGGATCGTGTTTGTTAGAATATTGGTGTTCCCCTATTAATATATTTCTCTCTGATACCCCCCTTATGAAATGTAAGAGCATTTAAAGGGCCACTGTCACCCCCCTCCAGCCGTTATAAACTAAAAGAGCCACCTTGTGCAGCAGTAATGCTGCATTCTAACAAGGTGGCTCTTTTAGTTTTTGTTTCTGTTATTCCCACAATAAATGTATTTATAATTTTGCTGAAATACCTGTCTTTGTACCTGGAGGCGGGACTGAAGCCTTCTCTTAGAAGCGCCCAACTGCCGTCAGTCATCTGTTGGGTTGATTTTCGCCGCCCCCTCAGCGCTATTATTGTGTGAAATCCGGTGCCTGCGCTCTGCTCTTCTGCCTTGCGCAGGCGCATAGAGCATTATCCGTCCGAGCGCTGGTGCCGGGTTCCTTTCTGCGCCTGTGCGGTCAGTGCGGCCAGCCTGTTACTGAATCCCCGCCCCGCACTGTGTTATGCAGTATGCACAGTGCGAGGCTGGGATTCCTGGGCATGCGCACTGCGCTTGTCAGACGCTCCACAGGTCCCCCGCCTTCCAGCGTTGTTCTGTGTGGCTGTTCCAAACGCCGGCAAGGATACCTGTATATTCCGGCAACGCTGAAAGGCGGGGGACCGTCTGAGAAGCGCAGTGCGCATGCCCAGGAATCCCAGCCCCGCACTGTGCATAATGCATGACACAGTGTGGGGCGGGGATTCAGTAACAGGGCGGCCGCACTGCCCGCAGAGGCGCAGAACGGGACCCGGCACCAGCGCTAGGACGGCAAATGCTCTATGCGCCTGCGCAAGGCAGAAAAGCAGAGCACAGGCGCCAGATTTCACACAATAACAGCGCTGAGGGGGCGGCAAAAATCTACACAAGAGATGACTGACGGCAGTTGGGCGCTTCTAAGAGGAGGCTTCAGACCCACCTCCAGGTACAAAGACAGGTATTTCAGCAAAATTATAAATACATTTATTGTGGGAATAACAGAAACAAAAACTTAAAGAGCCACCTTGTTAGACTGCAGCATTACTGCTGCACAAGGTGGCTCTTTTAGTTTATAACGGCTGGAGGGGGGTGACAGTGGCCCTTTAATAATATTTTGAGTAAATAATCTTTTACATATATCTTTGGTTGTTTTCAGTGCTTTCATGTCTTTGTGGGTTGTTAAAGTGTATATAAACTGTATAATATAGCATGGACATGGACCTACCTGGGGCAATGGTTTCACTCTTATTTCTCCGACACTTGACAGTCTTAGTATGTTTCTTCTCCAAGCCTGGCTGTTCAGCTGATCAATAGAAGCATCTAATGCGGTGGTAATTATTTCTTGTCTAGGCTTTGCATTGAGGGTTGGCAGGCCTGGGAAGATTATACGAATTCCTCACAATTACTGCATAATCAAGGAAAATACTTGTGTCTGTGACTATAACTCCTGATTATATAGTATCTGCTTGATCTATGACTAGGACAACATACCAGACCTATAGATATAGTATGTATGGTTTGCATAGTTTATTGTCCCCAGTATGTTCTTCTGTTCTCTTCCACATTTATCCTCTAGATCTTTATTCTATAGGGATACTCTATTGTTAATAACAATTATTATGCCCCATGCCGTTTGTTCCTTGCTTTTGCTTCATACATTGGCATTCCTCATATCTTAGAATTCACTCCTCCTGATATGCTGGTGATCACCAAGACTGTTAATATATGTATAAGTCTACCAGGAAATATAGCAAAAGATGTGTAAATCACCAGGGGTGACAAATATATACCACTGACCTCCAGGACCTCTAGGAAATATTTAGGATTCTACGAGTAGCATAGCTACTGAGGAGGGGAGAGTGCGGTCACCCCCGTGCCCCACACTCAGAGGGGCCCACCCTGAGCTACGCTACTTTTAACTTTATCCACTTGCGCAGTCCACCAATATACTAAAACTCTGTGGCAGAGCAGGGAGGCACGATCTCCTTGCACTGCTGCTCTCTGTTCTGTAGGCTGTAGGTCACTTTAGTCCTGCGGCCTACTGAAAAGCAGGTCCAGAGCGGAGCGACACAGGCGGGAAGTGAGTCCCCTCTGACTCACTTTGAAGCTGGCTGAGCTATTTAAGTCCTCTGCAGCCTGTGGGCCAGTGTCAGCTATAGTTCACCTGGATACTTGTACTAGTGTTCCTTTTGCCTCTGACTGCCTGCACCCGTTTATGACTTGTTCTGACCTCTGGCTTGTACCCCGACTCTGTCTTACATCTCATGTTTTGGTTACCACGTTCCCGGTAGGCTCTGACCTCTTGCTTGTCCCCGACTATTCTCTGCTCGCCCCTTCTGTACCACGCTGCTATCTCCGTGTATGACCTTGGCTTGTCTGACTTCTCTTTCATTACCTGTGACACCTGTGTTGTTGTTCAGTGTTGCTGTGCTGTGTGCACAACCTCTTTTCCTTAACCAGCACCCCCTGGTGGAGGTTGCTCTATACTGCACTGCAGCAGCGCATTACAGAGATCAGGCGGTGGATGATGAGAGTATTCATCAGCCAACATCTGCGCTTTAAATAAGTAATTAAAAAAAAACTGCGTAGGTTCCCCTTTATTTTTGATAACCAGCCAGACAAATTGACATCTGCGGGCTGCAATCCTCAGCGATCAGGTTTAGCAATGCTGGTTATCAAGAATAGAGTAATCCCCATGCTGTTTTTTTAATTATTTAAATAATTTTTGACAACCAGCCAAGCTAAAGCAGACAGCTGGGGGCTGGTATTCTCAGGCTGGCAAGGAGCATCTATTAGATGGGCCAATTATGGCACTTTGGCTGTCTCTTACCTCTTGCACTGTGGTGGTGGCAAGTGGGGTTCATATTTGTGAGATTAATGTCACCATTGTATTGTCTGGTGACATCAAGCCCATGGCTTAATAGTAGAGAGGCGTCTATAAGACACCTATCCATTACTAATTCTATAGTTGTATAGCCCTTGTCTCCTGTAATAAATAGAATACAAAAAACAACAATATCCCTCACCTGTGCATCATTCTGTCCCACGCCGTAATCCATGTCTGGGGATAAACAGTTTTCAACCTGGATGGTGCCAAGATGCGACTGTGCAGGCAGAGAACCACTAGGGAATTAGCTGCTGCAAGTTCAGCCTCAGTGACTAGCAGTGAGGTCATCGAGGTTACCGTCGGTAACTGAGAATGGATTTTTAGCCAGGCCCCTGAACTGCGGGGACCTTGGTGAGATCACTGCTAGCACAATGAGAAATAGTCTCACAGTGCAGCAGTGAGTTCACTGCAGTTCACCTTGAGAAATTTATCTTGGTGAACTGCGGTGAACTCACCACTGCACCATGTCAGTGTGTCTGGTATGTGTGGTGACAGTTTTCACACATACTGGAGACACTTACACACTTAGACCCATTCTGTGCACATGTCAGTGTGTTTCCACGGTCTGTGTGTCGGTGAGCAAAATACGCTGACATGTCCATTTAACAGCAGCGTGGGCCGCAAAACGTTCCACACATGTGCACACTGATGACACACGGATGGGCACTTATTGTTATAGGGGCACTCAGGTTATTGTGACTGTCAAAGGGGCACACAGAGGGCAATATTACATTCTAGGGGGGCAAAATGTGGGAACTGTTTACTAGTGCTCTTGCACAGAGCATTAATATTTATAGGCTTGTTTTACTATCTAGAGGGCACACAGTAGATGTAGTAATAGGGACACATACGGCAGCAGCGGCTTAGTATTGGGGTATCAGCAGGATGAGAAGTTTGAGCAGAATTAGGATAGATGGGGACGGTGCTGGAAATGTGAGAAGTCATATGTGTTTTTGTTGTAATCCCTACACATGAGTCCTGGCTGGGAGAGGTTGTCATATTGGTCTGAGCTGGATGAAAAAGACGGGAAAAGTGAACAATTCCACCAGAAAGAACGTTATCTGTAAGTCAATCTCTGTAACTGTACTATAATCTCTTGTACGTTCTGCAGGTCTGGTATCAACCACTTTATGGTCATTATATGGTGGTTATATCACTGTTCGTCTTTGTATAGAGATTTTTTTTAGTAACAACGATTGTACATATCATTATTACAAACTGTACATTTTGTATGTTTTTTTGAGTTTGTCCTCCCATGACTATGGCTCCTTTAGGATTTTTTGTTGCTCTCAGACATGTAAAGTTACTGTATTTGGAAGGACATTATCAAATCCCACTTAATACATAGACTACACGTGGATCCCTTACTGTACCTTGTGTGGTACTGCAATTATTAGATGGAGGTATTGATGCAGTTGCGTAACTTGAAGTTTGTGAGCCACAATGCAAAAACTCCAAAAGGGCCCTGAACTGTTGTAGGTCTTCAATATTAATTGTCTTTTAATATGGGCCAAAAGAACCTTTTGGGCCCTCTAGGCTCCAGGGCCCCAGTGTGATTGCAACTCCTGCACCTATTATAGATACGGCCCTTTATGGAAGACTGGGAAGGCCTATGAAAAACTTGATGCTGTGTGGCAGACAGAGCATAGTGATACTGATACACTGGGCCACCACCCTGTCAGGTGGGCAGAAGAAACACCATATGAGGTTTGTAACCATACTGGCTGTGTGTATTTTGCTGAATGAGGGGCTAGACCATATCGCTCTTGGTCTCAGCAATGGTAGGATCTTGGGGAAGGTGAAGGATGACTGGCTGGAAAGTTGGTGATATGGATGTGGCGGACCAGTGATGAGATATGAACAAGAGGCCTCTACGGATCTGTGAAAAGATGTGATCGGTTGGAATGGAAGCAGACATTGAAAGGGAAGTCAGATAAAGCAGACTTGTCACCGGGTCAGTGGTTTATTTTTCCTGCTTTCATGAATATTTTGTTTTGGGTTTTTTGTTTGTTTTTAAATGTGCAATATGATTCAGTTATGAACTGTAGGATGTAGATCAAGGTCTGGGCCAGATCAAAACATTGGCCAATTTTCCATTTTCATATGATGACTTATAAGGAAAACTTTAATTTCATATTTAAGTGGTATTGTTGTCTTTAACTATTCTGTGAATGTCACGTGATCTGAAGGTCCTAGTAGGTTCTCCAGGCTCTACGTTAGCTGAATAGTAAAACAAGGTTTTTCCAGCTTCCTTGCTCATCAATATATTCCACTCTATCTTTGTCCTGGGGACACAGATAAAGTTGAAGTCTGGACATATCACTGACCTCCTTAGAACGTTCCCCAAATCCAAGACTGTCCTGCTGCATCTGGGACATTTTGGAGTTATGCACTGTTTTGCTAAGTGGAACCTGAGTAGGTGGGAAAGTGGATGATGATTTAGCACCTAACCTTGAGAGTTATGCTGTTTAAGTGTAGTTAGCTTTGAGTTTGGTGGGATTGTGGGAGCAGGCACTGTGGTTGGGAACAATTGGTGGTGGCGAGTGTGGTGTACTCAAACCCAAAAGAGGCTGTAGGCGGTCTTAGGTGGCCTAGCTATCCCTGTTCCTTGGATTATTTGTAATGGTGAAAAAGCCGGGGTCACGTATCTTGCTGAGCTCCTGAATCCGCCCTAAGTTTGTTCTCTCCCCCCACCCAGGGAAGAGGGGAGTAGTAGTGTATGCAAATACACCAACCAGACTAAGAGGGCAATACCTACAGGGATAAAGGAAAATACCAATCATACAAATATGCTCTCACAAACAATAGAGGGGAACACCAGGGAAAAAAGGAAGGGAAATCCAAAGTAGGAGAAGAAGAGGATTTGCATACAACCAAAACCAAGCAACAGTCTTTAGATAAATCCACGAAATGCCTCCTCAAGCAACAAAACGCCTCCAGCTCCTTAACCATGCAGCATGAAGCTAACTCTGGCAATGCCTGCTTGCCAGAGGCCAGTATATATAAGAGAGGAGAGTGGTCAACACTGAACAGCTGCAATCATCAAAGCAGAAACGCCTCCAGGAGCTCTCAACTGTACAGATTAACCCATGCACTGCCAGAAGAAACCTGTACTGTTTAATATGAAGGTGAAGTGCTTCTAATCAGTGCAGGAGTAGGAGAAATCTGACAGCTCGGTCTTCTGGTTCCTCTCTGTCGTGGAAAACCCATGACAGAATCTAGTTCTATTAATTTTTTAAAGTTCAGTTATAATCACTTGAGTTGCAACCATCATAGTAGTGTTCACTAAAAGTTTAATTCATTGAATTCATTGTCTATAACTGCCTTATTTGCTTAAAGGGGTATTCTGGCCTTGGGCTATAAGTCTGCAGTCACTCTATGTCACTGCAGACTTGTGACTCCTCACAGTGTGCAGTGCATGCGCTGTTAGGATTCTGCGTTGCTGCCACTGGAGTAGCTTGCATGTGACCCCAAGTATGCATGTGGTCACGTGACAACCAGCCTTGTACAGCCTCACTCAATACAAGTGAATTGAGCGAGGCTCAACCTAGTCGGAATGCGGCTAGAAGTATGCAAATCGCATACTTGCGGCCGGTCACATGATCGCCGGCTTCCTTGGCCGGCACTGGCAGAATCCTTACAGCGTGCAGTGTGCAATGTGAAAATCCCAAAGTCTGCAGTGACAGACAGTGACTCAGACTTTTGCCCTAAGGCGGATCAACCCTTTTAAAGGTAACCACTACTTGTGCCCAAATTACATGCTTAAGCAAAAAAAGTGCACATTTAAAGGGAGCCTGTTAGCGGGATTGTGCTGAGTAGCCTACAGACAGTGTCAGGTTGGTGCCGTTATACTGATTAAAATGATACCTTGGTTGATGAAATCCATCTTGTTGTTGTTGTTTAATCTTTATTTTCAGTTTTGAGTTAATGATTTGCTCATGCTCTGGGGCAGGGTCTTCATATGGTACTTTGCTTAGCTATTCATACTGATGGCTTATGACATAACCTCAGACTTAAAAAATAATTTTAGTCTTGGCTCTGGTCACATCTGCTTTCAGATACTATCAAGCATGCCAGAGCACGTTGTGGCTGTTTATTTTGGTAAAATAACTAATACCATGCCAGAAACCCGATCCAATTAAAGCCAATGGAGTCTGCTGGGTGCCATTTTTGCCTGTCAAGTGATAGACCAATCACTTTGCATTCCAAAAGCATATCATGAAAGATGCTAGGAAAGTTCACATCTCAGAGAACGTTAAAAGGCTTATTTTGAGTTTAGTCAATTACCTGAAGAAATTGTGGTGATTTAAGGAGATAGACAAGTGAGAAGATGCACACAGTAAATGCCTAACAGAGCGTCTGCAAGTGAACACCGCCATCTGCTGGTCGATCAAACATGATAGAGAAAGGGAAAGCAGGAAGAATTACATTGGCAGGAACTCAACAGTGAAGTGCTTGTTCCCTCAGGGAAGAGATTGGAGGAGACGCTGAGTCAAATGACAGCTGTAATGCAGTTAATAATTATAAAAGGCCAGGGAGGGTTGTGAAGGGTAAAAGTCAGTAACCTGGACCTGAAGCAGAATGGTGATGTGAGCAGTGGAGTTGCCTTATAGCTGTCATTATGCAGCTCCCCAGAGTCCTGGTCGTTGCAGTAATGTTGTTCTCCGACCAGGGGGAGTGATGTTACGTCTGATGGCACCAAAGGAGTTCACCCTGCCAGGTATCACAAAACACACACTACACTTCACACTCCAGTCCACCAGGGGGAGCAAAAGGTTCTATTTACTAGGCCACTCCTCACATTAGGGTAAAACTGATGTGTTGGATAGGAAGTTAGGAGAAGCAGACTGGGCTCTGCCCAAGCAACACCTAGTCCAGAAGCTACCTGGGTTCGACCCAGAGAAGACCTGTCAGGCAGACAGGCGGAGAAGGAGGAACATCTGAGCTGCAGACAGAGGTCCCTGTCAGGGGTGGGATCCTGACAGAGACTGAGCACGAGATAGAACGTTACGGAGCTGCGCCTGCACCTCATTGCGGCAGCATCCTAAGAGAGGACACGAAGCGAAGTATATTGTGGAGAGTGAGCCACGAGATCACAGCACAAGGAGATAACACCGGGAGGAGTCCTGCCTTAAGATCGGCAACATCCTTCTGGAGGGCGGGTCGGTGGCCGGAACACCGAGGGAGTAATAGACTCCACGCTTTACTTCAGAGACCGGCAGGGCAGTCAATTCCAAGTTGGCTGTTCGACCTAAACACCTAAGCAGACAAGGTGGCAACACGGAGGAGGGGCGACACTAGAGTCCCTATAAAAAAGCCTCAGGCCACCACCGTCATACGGGTTTGTCCTATCCATCTGGGGGACAGAGAGAAAGAAACATAACATCCACAAAAAGTTGTGAGGACCCTACCGAGTTGCTCAGCAGGGAGGTACTACAATGCACAAGCGCTACTAGGAAGGCTACTGATTTCCACCTGGACAAGGGGAACTCTGGAATTGCCATCAGACCGGCCGGACCCTGCCGACCCTGTCATCTGGCACTCTGGACTGTGGATGCTGAAGCCTTCAGTAAAGGTAAAGAGACGGCACCCATTGTGTCCTCGTTATTCACCGTGCCTTCCATCATCCACCATCACCATCTACACTATTGGGAAGCTCTGGGGAAACACTTCACCTGTGGGAAGGTATACCAACTAGCTGCCAATCACATCACCCCAGTGGACCCCGAAGCAGCGTCGGTCACCCTGACCGAATACCACAGGTGGCGTCACGAACACTACCGTTATCTACGAACTCTGCCTTTTATTGGGCGCCCCTCATAGGGCCACGGTCCGGGTCGGGCCACCGTGACATCCTCGCAGAAGGAACTGAAGGACCCGGTACCGAGTACCCCATTGCCCTTACGTGGGGGCAATCCAATTACAAGAGACCAAACTCGAGTAAAGAAATCGAGTGATCAGACCCGAGTGAAGACCCAAGAGAGACCAGACCCAAGTGGAGACCTGAGAGAGACCAGAGCAGGGAAAGCTGAGCAGAGTCAGGGCCGAGAAAGAGATGACTAGGCAACAGCAGAGGGATATTTATGTGAGTTGTCGCTTCCAGTGTAGACGTAAGGTGTAAAGTGGGGATCGGGGCTGTGCTTCAGGGAACGAAGCCAGTGTGACAAGAGGGCTGAGTAACTTACCAATCTGGGACTTGAGGCCTAGCAGGTAGCATGTGACATTTTGCATGGCCTATGGAGTAACAGTGAGATAAAGGCTGTCAAGGAAGTTGGCTTATGGGGAGTTAGGCTTGTGTCTAGCAAAAACGATTACCGTATATATATTTTTGCATCAGAATGAGAGGAAATGTAAACTCTGTAAAGCAGAAAAGTTATCAAGTTTAGCACTTTACCTGAGCAACAGGAAAAAGTCACCAATAGAAGTATGCAGATGTTCATCATCCTTGCAGGACGCGACAGCTGATATGAATGTACTATATACAGATGCCTTTATGTCTATACCTCTGACTGACCACACCACTGGTAAATTATTAACATATTTGAGAGATTTGTGCCCCTGACCGTAATCATGTAGATAAAGATATAGTCAAACATTGCATCAATTTTCTGCAAATTGTCTCTTCAGAGAGGAAGAGGACTAGAACTCTAGTGCCACCTATTGGAAGTAGCAATCCTAACAGTCAATGTCGACTCTTTAGCAAGCCTTGTCACATGACTTAGGATAATAGCCAAACCAGAATCTCAATTTGCAGACACTGTGTTTCGGGGTACTGCCCCTCGTCAGTGCAAAGTGGAGATCTGGTTTGGCTGATTGAGAGGTGTCTGACCGGGCACTAGAGTTCTAGTCCTCTTCGTCTCTGAAGAGACAATTTGCATATTTCCCAGAGGAGCATTGCGGGGCAGTACCCCGAAACACAGTGTCTGCAAATTGAGATTCTGGTTTGGCTATTATCCTAAGTCATGTGACAAGGCTCGTTAAAGAGTCGACATTGACTGATAGGATTGCTACTTCCAATAGGTGGCACTAGAGTTCTAGTCGTCTTCCTCTCTGAAGAGACAATTTGCATATTTCCCAGAGAAGCATTGCGGCTTTAAGTCTCCTCACCTCGACATGCTTATCATGTCACTCTCCGCAAGGAGAAACGATACTTCTTGGATCCCGGTCAGACGCCTCTCAATCAGCCAAACCAGATCTACACTTTGCACTGACGAGGGACAGTACCCCGAAACACAGTGTCTGCAAATTGAGATTCTGGTTTGGCTATTATCCTAAGTCATGTGACAAAGCTCGTTAAAGAGTTGACATTGACTGTTAAGATTGCTACTTCCAATAGGTGGCACTAGAGTTCTTGTCCTCTTCCTCTCTGAAGAGACAATTTGCATATTTCCCAGAGGAGCATTGCGGCTTTAAGTCTCCTCACCTCGACATGCTTATCATGTCACTCTCCGCAAGGAGAAACAACACATCAATTTTCTGCAATTTTTTAAAGGAAACTTGACAGCTGATTTATGCTGCTTGAACCACAGGAAGCATCAATCACAGACCTCCTCCATTATTATAGCTGCGTATGTTTCAATCTGGAGCTATTCTTCTTCTGACCCCCATCCAGATGAGTGAAGAGGTCTCTCCCTACACAGTGGAAAACCGCCGAAAAAACGTGAAAAATCCGGAACGTGTGCACACAGCCTAATAGTGCCTTGCATAAATAAATGACCACAATCCTCAATTAAATTAAGAGGATTGTGTCATGAGCTAAAGTGCTGTTTAATTGGTAGATAATAGAAAATATATGCTTGTGAAAGAAATATATTATCAATAAGGAAAACATGACAGCAGTAGAGTTACCTTTAGTAGACAAAAACTGTGAAACTGGATATTTCTGTTATTGCTCCCATTTTATTTTTTAACTGTTTTGCATATTTGTTTGTTCTTTTTTTCCCGTTTTATATATTTATTATATGCTTTGAATATTTTTATATTAAAGCTCAAAATCTTTAATAATTTTGACCCTTGTATGCTATAAAAGAGCCATAGCCCTTCAAAGAGTGTGTGACCTTTTTATTTTCTGACATCAACTTATTTTGGAGACTCATCACCCCTGAGTGGTGGCAGCATGTTAAGAAATCAGGGTGTGCTGAATGTGTGGAGGTGTGATTTATACTCACTTTACAGCCTAAAATAGAGGTTGCAAGCTGGATTGAGTTAGAGGAGATAAATTAACCCGTGCAGGCGCACTCCACGACTCCACGTCCCGTGCTGGGAAGTGTGTACGAGACAATGCTGTTTTACAAATGGATTTGTTTAAAAAAAATGTTTATGTGAAGAGATATAATTATAATGGTCTCCCTTCTAAATCAAGTGTAACTGCCTGTGTCTGACCATTTAGAGGTTCTATAGCTATGTAATAGGGATTGTGTGTATTATAGCAGAGGCCATTATGCTCACTTCAATATATCATATCAATCCAATAGAATAATCTCAGTGGCTGGCAGTGGCGTAACTACAGTCTGATGGGCCCCAGTGCAAAATTTGGACGTGAAGTCCCAAACACACACATATGTTGGTCAGATTTATGGTATATATGTCCCCCATCCTGGTATTTATGTCCCACATCCTGGTATACATATCCAACTTCCTGGTATATATGTCCGACATCCTGAGCCCCTTCCTGGTATATATGTCACTCATCATGAGCCCCTTCCTGGTATATATGTCACCCATCCTGAGCCCCTTCCTGGTATATGTTTCCATCCTGGGCCCCTTTCTGGGAAATATATACATCGTCTTGGAATATATGTGTATAAGGAGGAAGACCGAGCTGCCGCTACCTGTACTGCGTCGGGGCCGGAACTGCCGAGGCTGCGTTTCGTGTTGTCCAGGGGAAAGAATACAGAATTGGACAGACATCACCCGGAAGAAGGGGGCATGGCAGACAGAAAGTACACACAGCGACTGCCTGTTTTCTCACTTGGTGTGCAGCAGCACCGCAATGTACAGCGGTCGGCTACATACGACCACGCCACTGAGCCCAGGAGCAGAGGAACAACCGTGAGCTCCGTTAAGCTGAGTGCCGTGCGCGGGCATAGGAAAGGGGGCCATGTTCAGGACTATTCGTTGTGTCTTCTTTTGCCGGAGAGCGCACCGCAGATCTCCCTCAACAATAGACACTGGACGCAACTCACTTGACTTTGGCTGCACAAATTTATGGACCAATTGGCTTAACCGGTAAAAACGGGAGACTGCCTGTTGCTGCCAGAAGATATACTGTGAGCTGTGGAATCTCCTCTGAGGACATTGCACCGGCCATTGCGGAGACTACAACCCTCATCGGATCATCCGTGGCCGAGGAAGCCTCGAACACGATAAGTTGTCTGCATGGACTGTTGTCACATTTTTGTTGTCTATTTTTCTATCATTTGCTCTTTAACTGTTCAACTCCCTGCGAGCATTTTTACTGTTAAATTAAATTGTTAACCCTTGCTCTGCCTTTCTTGCGTTACTGCATCGCGCAACCTGCTTGCATATATGTCCAACATTCTGGGCCCATTTCTGTTATATATGTCCCCAATTTGGTATATATTTCCCCCATCCTGGGCCCCTTTCTGTTATATATTTCCCCCATCCTGGTATATAGGTCCCACATCCTGAGCCCCTTTTTGTTATATATGTCCCCAATTCTGCTTCTGCATAAAAAAAAATGTATTATTCTCACCTTCCTCCAATTCCGGTAGTGTCTTCATCTGTAGCTGCCTCAGAGACTGGCAGTTGACATTGCCATGCCGGCTATGGCAATGCATGTCACTGCTATGTGACGACAATGACTGGTGTGCCTCTGATAGGCAGTCAGCCGGAGGGTCCCTGCACTGCCTTACACTTCAATTTGATGTGCGTCCATGGATGCACATCCAGGTGAGGTAGACACTGGCATCAGCGGGCCCCTCTTCAGTATGGGCTCATTTGTGGTCACACCTTCTATGACCACAATCATTATGTCTCTGGTGACATTTTTAATCATCTTCTCTGGGGAAAATGTGAAAACATACTCTGTGTGACATTTTTAATCAGATTCAGCTTCTCTGGGGAAAATGTCAAAACATGCTCTGTGGGAGAAAATTTTAATCAGCTTCTCTAGAGAAAATTTGGAAACAATCTCTGTGGGTGAAATCTGTTATTAGCTTCTGGGGGAAATGTGGAAACATGTTCTGTGGGTGAAAATTGTTATCAGCTACTGTAGGGAAAATGTGAAAACATGATTTGGGGGTGAAATTTTTAACTGGACAGCCGGTAGCAATCTTCCTGGCAGACCACCAGATCGATCCAAGATCATACTACCAGCTTTTCATCGGACTGGACTGACGGTAGCAAGCCTTAGCCTCTGTGAGGGCACTGTTAAAATTTTAATGTTATTCATTTACTTCCTATTTTACCATGATTGCTATGGTGACAGAACATCTATAAGTCATTTCCCTATCCACATTTGTTTGCAGGTCAATTGTCCTACGCTTGCCCCAATTTTTCTTCCTTTTGCAGCCAACTAGCCCTTACTTCGAGCATTTTACAGACATTCTGCAGCACTGAAGTTCAGGTCCTCATTATATAGGGTTCGGGTCCCAAATTGGATTTTTTAAAAAGTCTGGCCGAACCCAGCGAACCCGAACATCCACAGGATTGCTCATCACTACCCATGAGGTAATAATACTGCCATTTAATGTAATTTATGTATTTATGTAATATTTGTGGGATGTGTTTAGTATCCTTTAGGTATGCAGGTAAAAGAGGGACACATTTTTGAAGTTGGGAATCTATGTAGTTAGAAAGGTTTGCTGTTAGGCATCCAATTCCCAACACAATAGGTCTTCCTGGTGGATTGGTAATAGTTTTGTGAATCTTTAGGATATGGTAAAAAAATGAAATTCATGGGTGTTGAGTATTAATGAATTACGATTCATCTTTATTCAAAAATCCCACATTGATACCCTTTTAATTAATAAATTTTACTCATTTTTATATTCATTCATTTGATCCTATTAACTGCTTTCTGACGTTGGGCGTAATAATACACATACGTCAGACTCTCTCCCTTTGATGTGGGCTCCAGAGCTGAGCCAACATCTTTCCCGGCACATGTCAACTGTTTTGAACAGCTGACATGTGCCTGGAACAGCCGCAGGTGGAATTGCGATCCACCCGCTGCTGCTAACCCATTAAATACCACTGTCAATCTTTGACAGTGGCATTTAACTCGCACTTTCGGGAAGCATGCTGGAAATCTTGCCCATCTTTGACCCCGTCACCAGATCGCAGGTCACCGATGGGTTGGTATGATAACCAGAGGTCTCCAGCAGACCTCTATGGTACTCAGAGCTAAATTGCTAAGTGCCGCAACACAAGTCTTAGTCCAGTCAATGGACACAATAAATTAAATGAGCTGTGGTGTCACTTCCCTGTCGCGTCCCTCTCCTGCCTCAGCTATGCCCATTTTGGTGGAGCTTGTCAAAATTGCACAATTCCAAGTTATGCACACATTTTACAGCTTTTTAAACCCACTTTCTGGTGTAAAAGTTTGTGGACTGTTTAATTTTAAAAAGCATGAAAAGTCTGTCAGTTTGCTGTTGGTTGCAGCCAGTTGCCATCCGTTTATTTGGCAAAGTTGCTTTGACATTATAAAGGACGTGTTTTAATTAAAGACTGGTTGGATACAGTTCTAGGAGACCTCAGAGTGTTACATGTCTTTCAGAGCAATTGAATGCTTTGCAGTACATGTGATTCCTTTGAGTCAGATTTTTTGGAAAAATTTGAAGCTAGCAAATCTGAATTTTAAAATATTTGCTCATCTCTTCTGAGATTTATTCAGCAAACTGAGAACTGCCTTGTAACTATGATGGTATACATTAGATATCAAAAATGTATGTTGCATAGTACTGTTCTGCAGGTCAGGAGACAGACAACATGTATAAGTTAGTGCAATGACCCAGGACATGAGCTGTCCATTAACTGCACTAATAGGAATGTCAACTATCAAGGCCATTCTATGGGTTCAGTGAAATGTCAGTATGTGATGAAGTCAATGCTATTGTGACAGTCATGTGAAGATAAGAAGGAGCTTCAATTCTAGTATTTATTTAATCTTATTGTTTTTATATAGAAAATTTTCTGATCTCAGGTTTGGAGGAACAAAAAAGTCAGAAGAAGGTATATTTCAATGAGATGTTTTAATGAAGAAGACAATATAAAACAAATACAATCTCACACAAAGCAAGGACTGGTTCTTCTTTAAAAAGGTAAAGCACTACTGTAAAGTATATGTTCATATACAACTCTGATGATATGACACCTGTAGGAAAATTGATTTTTCACTTAAAGGGAGTCTGTCATCCCCAAAACACAACTTTAAAATAGGCACACAGTCATATACTGGACGTCCTTCCATTGTGCATATAATGGTATTTATTTCCATATTCTAATGACTATGCTCGGTTTATCCTTGCTGAGCAGCCTGAGTGCTCTGTTCTGCACCTAATTTGGATACCCCATCTCCCTCTCTGATGATTGACAGCACTGTCTTGCCCTAAGTCAGTTAAGTTGCAGGAGAAAGCTGTGACAGAAAGTCACGCCGCACAGATGACTTTGCGGCAGCCCTGACAAATCAAATGCCATGCCAGGGACACAACAAAAAAGAAATGCTGTCAGTTTGTCCAGGGTATGGAAGATAATTTACAGAATCGAGTTTACAGATGGTAGGACTACTCCACATTATGAGGCTTCAATAGGGGTCACAGTGCTTCACCAGACATTACATATTCCAGCTCAGACAGGGATAGATTCACATACCAACAGGGGCATTTTTTTAACAATAAATGACGAAACGCGCATTGGGGCTGCGGGCACGAAACCCGGCGTTGAAATTATGGGTAAGGCCCTGTGCTAATGGCAACAGCCATACATATTAGCTATTATTACCACTCTTCCTTCCTGAGACTCTTAATATGAGCTTCAGAATTATTACCACTGAGCTGGGACGGTGTGACATTCATGTGTCTGTCTAGTGAGGCTTTAAACTCAAATGGAGACACTGTGAGGGTATAGGACGAGTGGATAGAAACTGTATGTAACACTGACACTTTATTGGTAACGCTGCTATTCCCATGTGATCCCCCATCCACCATATACCTTTTGGGTTCATGTCTTTTCTGCACCTTTGTTCCACACTGCGCATCTTGGTTATTCGTATTGTACTTGTGTTTATGTACTTTTGTTGTAAATTATGTGTTTAATAAAACTGGTACTTTTTACTTTGGACTTCCCCTCTCATTGTTCTTTCTTGTGTTTATGTGGTGGGTACTTTGTAGGAATACACTGTGCGGTATCATACTACTTTGGAGGCACTTTTGTTGGCATCATACTTTTTGAGTGCCACTAAAGGTGTAATGCGTGCAGACACATAGGGACTCCAGTAGGATCAAAATTGCTTGGTAAGGACTACAAAGTTGTGATATATGCTGTTCGGTGATACCACCAAATGTTTTTTTTTTTTGGGGGGGAGCAATTATGACTGCTATGGTACCCCATGATTTATCTTTATTTTTTTCCTACGTACTTTTTTTTATAGCAGTTAGTCAACTGAGTGCCCAGTGCAGAAGGTAATGGGGAGAAGGGAAAATAGCAGAGTGGAAAATTTTTCTCTAATAAGATTAATTACAAAGTTTTTTGTATCTTAACTTGTACTATTTATTTTTGGTAAGGAATAATATATTGGTAAGGTATTATATATTTTTTCAGACTATGCCCTTTTTATCAAGAAAAAAAACTTTTGCTAAATAGTCACTACATAATTTACAGAAAATTTATAAAGAAAAGGAACAATGCACTATAATGACAAGTTTGCTCAAATCTTAATTTCATTTTTAAGATACAAAAAGAGTCACTTAAATTCTTAAATATTGCTCCACACCACTCCAATACTCTGTCTAAACTTGCACATGGCCTGAGAAACTACCCATTATGACTTCTCACATGAACCATTATGACCCTCTGATGTTTCCCGCCATTCACTCTAGAGCAGTGTTTCCCAATCTCCAGTCCTCACGGACCCCACGGGTCATGTTTTCAGGATTTCCATAGTGTTGCACAGGTGAGACAGTTCCTGATGCCTTGATGATACTTCCACTACTTGAGCAATACTAAGGAAATCCTGAAAACATGACCCGTGGGGTCCATGAGGACAGGAGTTTGGGAAACACTGCTCTAGAGTGAGGAAGGGTTTGTGACTCAAAACCTTGTACCTACAAAAAATATATTCACAAATGTAGTGCTTCTTTTTGGATCTGGAAATCAAAATAAAGATGTTTTAAGTCAAATTTATTGATGAAGTTCTGGTCCAACTCTTTCAAAATGTTCTAAGGTTTGTTGAACAAGTGGTCATCACCTTGACCATACCCAGGGCCGGACTGGCCATTGGGCAATTCTGGCAAATGCCAGAAGGGCCTGTCTGGTTGTGGGCTGCCTTGTCTGCTACATTGTTAACAGAATCAATGTTTTCAGGACACCCATACTGTTAACAGTTGTGACAAAGCACAAGGTCACTGACTTACCCCAGCAGGCCACGGGTATCATTTGAAATATTAGTCTTGTAGTAAATCTTTCTTTCCTTCATCCAGGGTAATATTAGTAATATATTCCATCTGGTTCTTGGGAACGGGGACAACATGGGCCTGTTTGGTTTCAAATGCCAGGGCTGAATTTCAGCCCCAGTCCGTACCTGACCATACCCATACTCTACCGGAGTTGTGCTGCTGAACTTGTGTATGAGATTACTGCTGATTATATAGTCTCACAGAATGAGAGAACCAAGGCTTGTGCATTTCAGCGTGAACAGTGGCAATCTCACATTGCATCGCTGACCGGACAGGTGTCGAGGCTGGAGAGGTGAGCGGTAAGGTGGGTATAAGGAGTTGGGGTGTTTGTACATATTACGTTTACTATGCTCTGGGGTCTGTAAAGATATATACAGTGATCTTTAATATGTAAAGACTGCAGAGTATATTAAGGGACATTAAATTTGAATCACATTTTCTGTGAAATTCCACAATTTGAATTTTGCCTGATCCATTCATCTCTAATATACCCTTATCAAATAAAGGATAGTACTTGCTATTTATCTATTTATTGCTTTTTGATAAAAGACTGCCTGAAAAAGCCAAGCACTGTTGAGAATGAAGAGATTGGTGGCGCGCATGTGCGGCCATTCTGACGGATATTTCAAGGGACCATTCTAGGGATCAGTGGCAATTCTTAATAATGGTAATAACCTCTTGACAAGTAGTATAATTATAACAGTCTCGAAAAAAATCCGGCACACTGTTTTTCCAAACACGGTGAAATTTAGTAGAAATGTAAATTTATTTCATTTTGTATTCAAGCAAAATGCTCACAAAAAGGACCAAAAAGGTACATAAAGTAGGTATCAAGATCCACATGAGGTAGGTATCATATTTCAACGTTTCGGCTATAGCATTAGCCTTTATCAAGAGATACCTAAATAGGGCGATATAAATTCAAATTACTAACAAAAATAATAAATAAAAAAGCAAAAATATTTAAAAATAAAAATAAAGCATAATAAATAAGGTATATACATATGCAATTATAAAGCTTACACCCGAAGACATTTCATACTCATTGGTAAAATGACGACTCCATCATATACATATATCTCCAAGCAACAGACCATTGTGTTAGGAAAAAATATGTATCAAATATGTTCAAAAATCCATAATCAGATACCACAAAGCTTGAAAAAACTAATGTAACAGCTCACACCGCAGTATGTGTCCCTGTTAATATATATCCCATATAATGTTGTGAAAGAATATATGAAAGATATGTAAAAAAAAAATATAAAAATAAAAAATGATTGCAAAAATATTGCAAAAACACTGCAAAAATATAACCAAAATATTACAAAAATAACGCGAGAATATCAAAAGAATATCTCCAAAAAGCATGTGTACACATACACACATATACACATGCATACAAAGATATACACATGTATACACGCGTGCATATACACACATACACATCCACTAGACAAGATACTGAGCAAAATATCCCTGCTCGATCTCCCTAAAGCAAAAGAAAAAGAAAACCCAGGAAACCAAAGTGAAAGTGTCCATACACTATAAATGGACGCCAAAAGGGTGAGTTTAATCCCATAGATCTAACCATATACCTGGTCTAGTAATGATACCAGGGGAGAAATGAAAAAGCAATGAAAAAGCAATGAGGAAAAGAGAGCAGTCACAGTGTCTAATCTTACCAAAAGGATGTGACTCGAGTGCTCAGGAAGGTCCGGAGTGCGGTAGTGGGACGCTGCAAATATGTGTCCTTATATGCGAGCAGGCTGAACCCGGGAACAGATACTTCCGGGTGAATATGAGGAGCCAAAATATTTAGAATTGAGAGTCCTCAGTGGTTGATACCTTTTAATGGCTAACTGAAAAGATGGTAACAAATTGCAAGCTTTCGAGACTACACAGGTCTCTTCATCAGGCAAAGACTAAAACAAATTCTGAAGAATCACATATTTATGCACAACATAGTATAGGAAAAAAAAAAAAAAAAAAAAACCATGGATAAGCCAGGTGACATGAAGCAGAATTACCATGGTAATTCTGCTTCATGTCACCTGGCTTATCCATGGTTTTTTTTTTTTTTTTTTTTTTCCTATACTATGTTGTGCATAAATATGTGATTCTTCAGAATTTGTTTTAGTCTTTGCCTGATGAAGAGACCTGTGTAGTCTCGAAAGCTTGCAATTTGTTACCATCTTTTCAGTTAGCCATTAAAAGGTATCAACCACTGAGGACTCTCAATTCTAAATATTTTTCTATCCACTGGCTAACACGGTATCAAGATATATTTCTTTCCTGTATGAGGAGCCAGAGATCTATGCACATGTGCGGCCAGGGAGCCGAAAGGAGACGATAGCAGCCGAAAGAAGCCGAGAAATCCAGCCGGTCACATGACACCCTTGCTAGTGTCAACGAGGGTCGGCTCCTGTCTATAAGAAAAGAGAAAAGAAAAGAAGGGGGGAGGGAGAGTAAAGGAGGGGAGGGAAAAGGAAAAAACAAAGGGGAAAAAAGGAGACTATTATAATGAACGGTATGTGAATTGGCATAACATGCAGCAACAGGAGAACATAATATATGTCTATGATAGTGCATCCAATCAGATAATGAGCCAATAGAGAGATACATCAATATAGGATATATAAAAACTATTAGAGAAATAATGAAAAAATAAAGAAAAAATAATGCAAAAAGTGAATATAAAAAAATAAACAAGATTATGCAAAAAGTGCAAAATATAAAAATATAAGCAAAATATGAAAAATATATGAAAAAATATATGAAAAAATACAAATAAAAAATTATTCTATGAAAAATATGTAAAATATGTAAGCAAATGTTCCAATGGACCCAAGCAAAATAAAGAGTGGGGGAAAACATAGTATAAAGGTCCATACAAAAAAGTCATCTAATACATAACCTCATACTCCCTGTTGAGGCCTAATGGGAAAAGAGTTTGTAATTTGTGGATCCAATAGGATTCCCGTATCTTCAATTTTTCAATTCTATTACCCCCTCTCCTCATGGGAGGTATCCAGTCGATTATTTGGTATTTGAGTTGTGCAACTGTATGATTGTTCTGGGAAAAATGTGCAGGAACCGGAAGAAGAGTACGCCCACACCGGATGGTAGATTTGTGTTGGGATATGCGGTCCCGGATATGTTGGGTGGTCTCGCCCACATATCCGAGACCGCACGGACACTTAATAAGATATATAACGAATGATGAATCACATGTAAAATGTCCTTTAATAGGAAACCTATGCCCCGAACGTGGGTGGGTGAATGAATCTCCCTTCGTCACATTGGAACACTGCAGACATCCCAGACAGGGAAATGTCCCATTCCGTGGGGTACTCAGAACTCTTTGTTTAATCGAAGGTCTAGAGGAACCTATGTCGGCCCTTACTAAATAATTCCTAAGATTATCCGATCTCTTATCACAAAAAATAGGTCTAGTATTAAATTCAGGAATGGTTGGGTATGAGTTCTGTAGGATATTCCAATGTTTTAATATGCACTGTTGAATCTGTTGTTTAAAGGGGTGAAAGACACTTACAAAGGCGATTCTAGGTTGCTTGGGAGTTGCTGTTACATTAATATTCTGAGCCCCAATGTTTCCATCCAAAGTTGGAGGGTAACCCCTATCATGAAACTTCCTATCCATTTCCATGTGTCTCATAGTGCGTTGGACCGGATTGGATACAATCCTCCTAATTCTGTCATGTTGTGACTTGGGTAGTGCTTTTTTAACATGTCGCGGATGGTTGCTAGTATAAGAAAGTAAGCTGTTTCTGTCCATGGACTTGACATATAAGTCAGTTTCCACTATACCGCCTGACCGTATAATTACGAGGGTATCCAAAAAATTAATAGATTGGTCACTATATTGTAAGGAGAAAGTGATGTTAGGTGTACTGGAATTTAAATCCGCATGAAAGCCCCGAAGAGCTTCAGCATCACCGGTCCAAATAAAAAACACGTCATCAATAAAACGTCTCCAAAAAATGACGTTTGATGAAAATAATGGATGACAGTATACATATGAAGTCTCATAGAAATCCATGAATATGTTGGCAAATGGGGGCGCAACGTTAGACCCCATTGCAGTGCCTTTCTTTTGTACATAGAACTGGTGCTCAAACAGGAAGTAGTTCTTAGTGAGGATGATGGTTAATGCATCGATACAAAATTGTAACTGATTGTCCGAGAAATTAGCATATGTAGTGACATATTTAGTGACAGATTCAAGGCCTTCCTGATGGTCGATATTAGTGTATAAACTGGAAACATCCATGGTAACCAGTATGCTGTTGGAGGGTAGGGGACCTAAATCCCTAAGTAGTTGTAAAAAATGAGTAGTGTCTTTTAAATATGATTTCATGAAAGGTACCAATGGAGATAAGATCTTCTCCACTGTGATTGCCAGTGGTGATAAGACAGAATACTAGACCTATTTTTTGTGATAAAAGATCGGATAATCTTAGGAATTATTTAGTAAGGGCCGACATAGGTTCCTCTAGACCTTCGATTAAACAAAGAGTTCTGAGTACCCCACGGAATGGGACATTTCCCTGTCTGGGATGTCTGCAGTGTTCCAATGTGACGAAGGGAGATTCATTCACCCACCCACGTTCGGGGCATAGGTTTCCTATTAAAGGACATTTTACATGTGATTCATCATTCGTTATATATCTTATTAAGTGTCCGTGCGGTCTCGGATATGTGGGCGAGACCACCCAACATATCCGGGACCGCATATCCCAACACAAATCTACCATCCGGTGTGGGCGTACTCTTCTTCCGGTTCCTGCACATTTTTCCCAGAACAATCATACAGTTGCACAACTCAAATACCAAATAATCGACTGGATACCTCCCATGAGGAGAGGGGGTAATAGAATTGAAAAATTGAAGATACGGGAATCCTATTGGATCCACAAATTACAAACTCTTTTCCCATTAGGCCTCAACAGGGAGTATGAGGTTATGTATTAGATGACTTTTTTGTATGGACCTTTATACTATGTTTTCCCCCACTCTTTATTTTGCTTGGGTCCATTGGAACATTTGCTTACATATTTTACATATTTTTCATAGAATAATTTTTTTTTTTTCATATATTTTGCTTATATTTTTATATTTTGCACTTTTTGCATAATCTTGTTTATTTTTTTATATTCACTTTTTGCATTATTTTTTCTTTATTTTTTCATTATTTCTCTAATAGTTTTTATATATCCTATATTGATGTATCTCTCTATTGGCTCATTATCTGATTGGATGCACTATCATAGACATATATTATGTTCTCCTGTTGCTGCATGTTATGCCAATTCACATACCGTTCATTATAATAGTCTCCTTTTTTCCCCTTTGTTTTTTCCTTTTCCCTCCCCTCCTTTACTCTCCCTCCCCCCTTCTTTTCTTTTCTCTTCTCTTAAGGCCCCTTCACATTTAGCGACGCTGCAGCCATACCGACAACGATCCGGATCGCTGCAGCGTCGCTGTTTGGTCGCTGGAGAGCTGTCACACAGACCGCTCTCCAGCGACCAACGATGCCGGTAACCAGGGTAAACGTCGGGTAACTAAGCGCAGGGCCGCGCTTAGTAACCCGATGTTTACCCTGGTTACCATGCTAAAAGTAAAAAAAACCAAACAGTACATACTTACCTACAGCCGTCTGTCCTCCAGCGCTGCGCTCTGCTTCTCTGCACTCCTCCTGTACTGTCTGGGAGCCGGAAAGCAGAGCGGTGACGTCACCGCTCTGCTTTCCGGCTCACAGCCAGTACAGGAGGAGTGCAGAGCGCAGCGCTGGAGGACAGACAGCTGTAGGTAAGTATCTAGTGTTTGTTTTTTTTTACTTTTAGCATGGTAACCAGGGTAAACATCGGGTTACTAAGCGCGGCCCTGCGCTTAGTTACCCGATGTTTACCCTGGTTACCAGTGAAGACATCGCTGGATCGGTGTCACACACGCCGATCCAGCGATGTCTCCAGGGAGTCCAGCGACGAAATAAAGTTCTGGACTTTGTTCAGCGACCAACGATCTCCCAGCAGGGGCCTGATCGTTGGTCGCTGTCACACATAACGATTTCATTAACGATATCGTTGCTACGTCACAAATAGCAACGATATCGTTAACAATATCGTTATGTGTGAAGGTACCTTTATAGACAGGAGCCGACCCTTGTTGACACTAGCAAGGGTGTCATGTGACCGGCTGGATTTCTCGGCTTCTTTCGGCTGCTATCGTCTCCTTTCGGCTCCCTGGCCGCACATGTGCATAGATCTCTGGCTCCTCATATTCACCCAGAAGTATCTGTTCCCGGGTTCAGCCTGCTCGCATATAAGGGCACATATTTGCAGCGTCCCACTACCGCACTCCGGACCTTCCTGAGCACTCGAGTCACATCCTTTTGGTAAGATTAGACACTGTGACTGCTCTCTTTTCCTCATTGCTTTTTCATTGCTTTTTCATTTCTCCCCTGGTATCATTACTAGACCAGTTATTTGGTTAGATCTATGGGATTAAACTCACCCTTTTGGCGTCCATTTATAGTGTATGGACACTTTCACTTTGGTTTCCTGGGTTTTCTTTTTCTTTTGCTTTAGGGAGATCGAGCAGGGATATTTTGCTCAGTATCTTGTCTAGTGGATGTGTATGTGTGTATATGCACGCGTGTATACATGTGTATATCTTTGTATGCATGTGTATATGTGTGTATGTGTACACATGCTTTTTGGAGATACCGTATATACTCGAGTATAAGCCGACCCGAGTATAAGCCGACCCCCCTAATTTTGCCACAAAAAACTGGGAAAACTTATTGACTCGAGTATAAGCCTAGGGTGGAAATGCAGCATTTACCGGTGAATTTCAAAAATAAAAATAGATCATTATTTCCCCATAGCTGTGCCATATAGTGCTCTGCACCGTTCATATTTCCCCATAGATGTGCCATATATGGTGCTCTGCACCGTTCACTGTGCCCCATAGCTGTGCCATATACGGTGCTCTGCACCGTTCACTGTGCCCCATAGCTGTGCTGTGCCATATACGGTGCTCTGCACCGTTCACTGTGCCCCATAGCTGTGCCATATACGGTGCTCTGCACCGTTCACTGTGCCCCATAGCTGTGCTGTGCCATATACGGTGCTCTGCACCGTTCACTGTGCCCCATAGCTGTGCCATATACGGTGCTCTGCACCGTTCACTGTGCCCCATAGCTGTGCTGTGCCATATACGGTGCTCTGCACCGTTCACTGTGCCCCATAGCTGTGCCATATACGGTGCTCTGCACCGTTCACTGTGCCCCATAGCTGTGCTGTGCCATATACGGTGCTCTGCACCGTTCACTGTGCCCCATAGCTGTGCTGTGCCATATACGGTGCTCTGCACCGTTCACTGTGCCCCATAGCTGTGCTGTGCCATATACGGTGCTCTGCACCGTTCATTGTGCCCCATAGATGTTCCACATAAATTTGTGCCGCCGCTGCCGCAATAAAGAAAAAAAAACACATACTCACCTCCCTTGATTGCAGCTCCCGGCGTCTCGTTCCGGCGCCTCCATCTTCCCGGCGTCTCTGCTCTGACTGATCAGGCAGAGGGCGCCGCGCACACTGTATGCGTCATCGCGCCCTCTGCCTGAACAGTCAGAGAGCAGAGACGCCGGGAAGATGGAGGCGCCGGCCGGGAAGATGGATCGGCGCCCGGCGGCTGGAACGAGGACAGGTGAATATGCTATACTCACCTAGTCCTGGCGATCCTCGCGCTGTCCCCTCCTGTCTTCGGTGCCGCAGCTTCTTTCTCTATCAGCGGTCACCGGCACCGCTGATTAGAGAAATGAATAAGCGGCTCCGCCCCTATGGGAGGTGGAGCCGCTTATTCATTTCTGTAATGAGCGGTCCCACGTGACCGCTGAAGAGAGGAAGAAACTGCAGCGCCGAAGCCCGTGGGACGGCAGGGACAGCGCGAGGATCGCTGGGACTAGGTAAGTATACCCCAGCGCCCTCACCCCCTCACCCGCCGACCCCACCGCTACCGTGACTCGAGTATAAGCCGAGGGGGGCACTTTCAGCCCAAAAATTTGGGCTGAAAATCTCGGCTTATACTCGAGTATATACGGTAATCTTTTGATATTCTCGCGTTATTTTTGTAATATTTTGGTTATATTTTTGCAGTGTTTTTGCAATATTTTTGCAATCATTTTTTATTTTTATATATTTTTTTACATATTTTTCATATATTCTTTCACAACATTATATGGGATATATATTAACAGGGACACATACTGCGGTGTGAGCTGTTACATTAGTTTTTTCAAGCTTTGTGGTATCTGATTATGGATTTTTGAACATATTTGATACATATTTTTTCCTAACACAATGGTCTGTTGCTTGGAGATATATGTATATGATGGAGTCGTCATTTTACCAATGAGTATGAAATGTCTTCGGGTGTAAGCTTTATAATTGCATATGTATATACCTTATTTATTATGCTTTATTTTTATTTTTAAATATTTTTGCTTTTTTATTTATTATTTTTGTTAGTAATTTGAATTTATATCGCCCTATTTAGGTATCTCTTGATAAAGGCTAATGCTATAGCCGAAACGTTGAAATATGATACCTACCTCATGTGGATCTTGATACCTACTTTATGTACCTTTTTGGTCCTTTTTGTGCGCATTTTGCTTGAATACGAAATGAAATAAATTTACATTTCTAATAAATTTCACCGTGTTTGGAAAAACAGTGTGCCGGATTTTTTTCGAGACTATTAAGATATTTTTCCTGAGCACCTGTATATAACAGTCTGAGCCACTCCTTATCTGCTCTGCGTATAATTATAACAGTAATATTTGGAGCCATTAAACACATTTAGGGCGCAGTCAGATGGCCGTATAAATAAGACTGAGATCAGACCACAATGCTCAGACTGGCCACGGCTCTCCTGACCTGAGCAGGATAGCTGCATAGAACTATATTAAGCTGTCAAGCTTGGATTGGGAGAGCCCCTCCCCCCCGGCCAGTCCATGTTTTGTTGGCCAATCTTGGTCCGATTTATGAGGTCATCTGACTGCAATCTTAGAGATAGGAACTCATGTATGTTAAGTTACTGAAACAATACTGGTTTTATATTGCGTTTTAATTAGTATATTTAGATATAAATGTTAATGTATTTCCAAGTTGCATTTTTTTTTATTATAGATGAGTGAAACAATTCAATTCAAATCGAATTTGTGTCAAATTTTAGGAAATTTGCCAGACGCAGTGAATTCGGACAAATTGCGATTCTATTTGCGTGAATAGACAAAAAATGCCTGTTGCTATTTTACACAATGTAGAAGACTGCATCGGCCAGAGAAGGCTCACATGGCTTCATGGGCAACAGGGCAGGTTTCATAATAATGCTTTGCAAATACGGCATCACATAATAAAGTCCAGATATCATAGCTCATAGTTTTAGCACAGCCTGTATAAAAGGCAGGGAATGCAGTGAGAAGCAACTTTGAGGTGAATTGGTTTAGTGAGACGATGTAATAACCAATAAATTCTGAGTTTACTGTACAGATAACGTGTGTGACAGAATATGAATCTAATTTTTGGAAAAAATTTGCAGACATTGGTAAATTTGAATTTCAAAAGATTCAATGATCACTATTTTTTAACCATAGATGTCATTGTGATGATATTAACTACTTGATCGTTATGTTTAAAATAATTAGAGCCGTTATTTGAACTACAATCTTTATTCTAGATATCAGTTAGAGGGCTATTTAAATTTTCATGAGAAAGTATTTAATGAGATACATATGCATTTTGGATTTGGCTTACTATCTTTCTTCTATTAAGCCTTTACCATTTTATTACCGGGCATAGAAATATTAAGGCTATGTAATAAGAGAGGTATAACATGGTATTAGGTATTCAGGTAATTCAGGAAAGACAGCAAGATCATCGTAAGATGGCATCACATCATCAGAATACGCTCTTCATGTTTTCTGAGGAAGTTGATACCTATGAAGAAAAGAGGATGATAATCCAGGAGTGGATAAATCAATTCATGACAACATGTATTTGTAATGCCGTGACTTTAGCCGCAACACTGGTCATGCGACCAAACATTGGTGTATGCACATCACAGTATAATGCATCCGGTAAGGTGCCACAACCTGTACCATGACAGCGGCAAGAAAGTTGCAGAAAGTGGGAACCATTTTTTGATACTTGCTTGCCTCAGTCATGGTACATTGCGAGTTGCAATATCACCCCATTCATTTCCACCATGTTGCAATGTAGCAGCACAATACAGTGATCTTTAACTGTGTGACTTGCAGCTAAAGTCGTCAAATAGACCCGTCCTATCCTTGATAAGGGTTATGTACAAGGAATAGTGGGTGCAATGATTTATGGAAGTTTCCTTTGCAATATGAAGCATTTTCATACACACAGTATCCTTCCACTGTAGTCTAGACCAAGGCTAATGAGGCACACTGTTTCACCCTACTTCATTACAGCCTAGCTTGTTGCCACAGTCCGGTGCATCAAGTCTCTTTACTCGCTCAAACATTCTGTGTCCTCTTTTTTACACTACCGGTGCCTTAGATCTACCATTCAGAACCCTCCCAAGTCCCACGAACTCAGTGCTATTTAGGTTTGTTACCTTTTGCATTTTGCAAGCTCAAGGTTTTTCGTGACACGTCGTCCTATCCAAGGACCCCTGTTCTGGAAGTACACTCTCTCATCGGTCATGTCAGGATCTCTCTATTCCCTTGTCCCTCAGTCTCCTTTTCCTGAAGTTCACTCAAGCGGCAGCACTACTCACATAACACTTCCTACTTCTACTTTAACTTGACCCTATCTAACTATATACAGGAAGCATTCATTTGCACTAACAAAGCCCCTCCTACTATGGGCTAGTCCCAAACATTAACTCCAACTTACCCTAATGCCGTCAGCTAACTACAGTCAACTATCTTATACTACCTATTTTATGTCCTAAGGCTTAAACAATGTCTTATCCTACAATTATCCTATACTGTACAATACCAACATTACTTATACACTATATATATATATATATATACTATATGACACTTCACATGACACTATATATATATATTTATATATACATATATTTATACATATATATACAAACACACACATATATATATATATATACACACACACATAAGATGCAAGACATAATACACACAACTGGATTGGTGTCTTCAGGGGTAGGATTGTGACAGTCCAGTCGACACTCCTTACATGTGCATAGGCAGAAAGCTGCCAATCAGTGCTGGAGGTGGGGTTATACGGAGCTCATAAATATGGAGGACTACATGGCAGCAGGTTTACTGGCCCTATAGTAATAATTTGTAGCTGATCAAACTGTGATTTTATCAACACTTTAGCAAGCAACCCAGTAAGTAACACATAGCTGGAATCAGAGTTTCTGCCCCTACATCATGCTGCTCTCAAAAACCTGGTGAAAGATTCCCTTTAAAACATAGTTATTTTCCATCTTTAGTTTTTAATATTCCTAAGGTTTGGTCTTTGTAAAAATAATAAAATCATCCTTACTTATTCTCTGCACCACTGAAGCCACTACTATTGACAAGGTTGTAAGCGTGATGTCACAACTATATCAGATGACAGCTGCAGCCAATCACTAGACTTCTGCAGTCAATATTGGAATTACTATTAAGTCCAGGGATTGGCTATAGCTGTCAGATGCCGGAGTTGTGATCATCATTGCTGACGCAGTGCACACAGATTTTTTGGAGAAGTCTTTTGGAGTGGGTTCACTTCAAAAATCACTGAGAAATCACTCAGAAAACACTAAAAAGGCTCTCCCATGTCATTTCTATTGACAAAACGACGTGCTTTTCATACAGTCAGTCCTTTGATAGTTTTTGATAAACTTCAGGTTTTCAAAACAACATTTGAAAGAAGTAAGAAGTAACCGTTCTTCAGATGTATTCCGCATCAGGAAAGCTACAAAAATGCCTAAAAGATGCTGAGCGTTTTTGTGGGATTTTTGCTTTACAAAGGTTAGAGTACCGTAAATGTAAATTCATTGTAAACTAAATTGTAAAGAAAATGTACGGTAAATTCATTGCTTTACGCTTACAAAAATATATATATGCTAAAAAATGTTTGCAGAAAGTGCTTCAGGAAAATTATAACAAAATGCTAATAAAAACTTTTCAGGATGAATAAAAAATGCCTTGGGGGGAAAAAAAAGACTGTTTACTAAACTGTTTTTCTTCTTGAAAAATTTGTCATTTTTGACTGTCTCAATCAAAAAAACTATGTGTACATAACTCAAGATTGGTTTTCTTATTTTTACACACCAAGCCTTAGGTCTAAAAGAAAAAAAACAAAAAAAACAGACGGCCAGGTATTTCATTAGTCACTTGGAAGTTTAATGAACTGTGAAACCCTCATCATCATTATTCCTAATGACTTACCATAGTCTACTCCCAAGTAAACCATCACTTTATCTTGCTTCTAATTTCTTTCAATAATGTTTTTAAGCCGTTTAGCTGCAGAGACACAATGGCAGATTGAGCGAGAATGCAAAGAAGGCTATATTCCACTTAATGACTCCGTGTGACTAATAGCGTGAAAAATACATTCAAGTTACCTTTACTTCCAACTGTTTGAATCTGTTCTCCATCCTGCCAAGAATAAAATGCAAAAAGAGAAATATATTTATATATACTCACACCTATCGATGATATTTTATGTGGACCTGTCATATTAAGCCCATGATCACATCTACAATGTGAATTCCATTTTCTGTGGCATCACAAGAGCACAAAAATAGATTACATAGCTGTAATGATCTGCCAGATGAGAGAGACCACTAGCATTTCACAGATTCCATGGACTTCAAAGAGATCTGTAGGGTTTGCATTATTATTTTTTCTTGTATTTTTTAGGCAATCATAATACAGCCTACAATGCAGATGTGAACACAGCCTAACAAGAAAGAGAATACAATATATTGTTGTTTTTCTAACTGTACTGTTGGTCAGTTGGCTCGAATATGTTCAGGCAAAAAAAAAAAAAAAGGAACAAAAGGGACAATGCCAGATCACCAGATTGTTGTGCATATATGTGCACGTAACTTGCACATTCTTCTTTCTGTCCTTCTGCCAGATTTGATCTTTAAATATATTTTCTGGAAAATAGAACTAGAAACACACTGAAAAATATCAGGATCTGAATAAAATGAAACCTTGATATCTGTGATCCAATATCCTATTGTAGAGAAATCCAAATTTTTCTTAATGTGTAAGTTAGCTGCTAAGGTTTATGAGCCGGACATAGATCTCCCTGAGAATCTGCCTCCAAAGATTATTTAAAAATGAAAGGTGTTACCAGTGTGAGACATGTAGATCAGGAGTGCAGACTGTCAGTCTCTACATGTCTCACACTGGTAATGTCTCTCTTCATTTAAAATAAGAGTCTGGGGGCAAATTCTCAGGGAGATCTAGGTCTGGCCTGTGGATGGTATCAGGTCATTTACATATTAAGAAAAAATTGAATTTCTTTAGAATAAGACATCAGATGCACGCTTCTTATTGAGTCAGGCGAGGCACATATTGTCATGCGCCACTATATGCGCCTAACCACAAATCTGACTCGAGCCTCTGGAGAATGAATGCCTCCACTCATCAATGTTGGAGCTGGATCGAGAATAGGGTGAAAAACACTAGAATTTGCATATTTTTTGAGTCCCAAAAAATTGCAATTTTTCAAAGCTTTTTTCTAAAAAAAAAAAAAATCTGTCCAAAAAGCTTTGATAAATTGTCTCCATTGTGTCAGTTTTTCCATATTTTTTTTTAAAGGCATCAGGCAACTGGTAGAAACCATAGACTTTACATGGTGTGGATTCCAATTAATTAAATGAAACCCACTAACGAGGATCTTAGATTTTTAGTCACTAAAGTTGTTGTTTACTTCTAGTGGTAAAATTGTCTCCTTACAGCCTTCCTATACATGGAAACTCCAACAGATCTTCCATAAAAGGGCACTTACTCCATATTGTTGTGTGTCTGGCCAATCAGTTTCACCAAATAATTTTCCTTCATCACAGCTTCCCAAGCCATAGTCTCCAGATCATCCTTCTTATGACCTAGAGAAACGAGCAATACACTATACACATGGACACCTGATAAGATTGTTGCTATAGGGCATATATACAGTACTGTGAAAAAGTTTTAGGCAGGTGTGGACAAAATTTTGCAAAGTAAGAATACTTTAAAAAACTGAAATGTTAATAGTTTATATTTATCAATTAAAATGCAAAATGAACAAAAGAGAGATTTAAATCAAATCAAGATTTGGTGTGACCATCTTTTGTCTTCAAAAGAACATCAATTCTTCTAGGTACACTTGTCACTTGCACACAGTTTTTGAAGGAACACGGTTAGGAAAAGTAGGTTGTGTATTAGGTGCTGAATTAGAATTGCTCTTCAACTCTCCTTCCCCCCTTTCAGCCTTTTTAATTTTATGTTGTCATTTTGGGTTTATTTTTGGAAAAATTCAATAAAAATTATGTTTATATATACAGTATACAGTACAGACCAAAAGTTTGGTCACATTTAAAGATTTTTCTGTATTTTCATGACTATGAAAATTGTACATTCACACTGAAGGCATCAAAACTATGAATTAACACATGTGGAATTATATACTTAACAAAAAAGTGTGAAACAACTGAAATTATGTCTTATATTCTAGGTTCGTCAAAGTAGCCACCTTTTGCTTTGATGACTGCTTTCACACTCTTGGCATTCTCTTGATGAGCTTCAAGAGGTAGTCACCGGGAATGGTTTTCAATTCACAGGTGTGCCTTGTCAGGTTTAATAAGTGGGATTTCTTGCCTTATAAATGGAGTTGGGACCATCAGTTGTGTTGTGCAGAAGTCTGGTGGATACTCAGCTGATAGCCCTACTGAATAGACTGT
The DNA here is from genome assembly GCF_032444005.1 of Ranitomeya imitator. Lineage (NCBI taxonomy): Eukaryota > Metazoa > Chordata > Amphibia > Anura > Dendrobatidae > Ranitomeya > Ranitomeya imitator. The sequence continues at coordinate 59,843,118 of NC_091288.1, forward strand.
TAGAATTTGTTTTATGGCAAGAAAAAAGCATCTAAATAAAGAAAAACGAGTGGCCATCATTACTTTAAGAAATGAAGGTCAGTCAGTCCGAAAAATTGGGCAAACTTTGAAAGTGTCCCCAAGTGCAGTGGCAAAAACCATCAAGCGCTACAAAGAAACTGGCTCACATGAGGACCGCCCCAGGAAAGGAAGACCAAGAGTCACCTCTGCTTCTGAGGATAAGTTTATCCGAGTCACCAGCCTCAGAAATCGTAGGTTAACAGCAGCTCAGATTAGAGACCAGGTCAATGCCATACAGTCGAGTTCTAGCAGCAGACACATCTCTACAACAACTGTTAAGAGGAGACTTTGTGCAGCAGGCCTTCATGGTAAAATAGCTGCTAGGAAACCACTGCTAAGGACAGGCAACAAGCAAAAGAGACTTGTTTGGGCTAAAGAACACAAGGAATGGACATTAGACCAGTGGAAATCTGTGCTTTGGTCTAATGAGTCCAAATTTGAGATCTTTGGTTCCAATCACAGTGTCTTTGTGCCACACAGAAAAGGTGAACGAATGCACTCTACATGCCTGGTTCCCACCGTGAAGCATGAAGGAGGAGGTGTGATGGTGTGGGGGTGCTTTGCTGGGCTGGAGCCCTCGACAATTTTTTCTGTGATTTAACCCTTTATTTTAACAGCTAGAGCTCCAAAATTTTGCACACAGACACTTTGAACATTATTAGTGAGGAATATGTACAAAAATAAGGGATATGAAATGGTTTACTGTATGTAAACCATGTCTTATATCCTGTCGGGTTGGAGAAGGAGATAGCAAAAGCCGGCAATTGAATTACCGGCTTTTAAGCTATCTAGCGCTGTATTAAATATAAATATATATATATATATATATATATGTGTCTCACTGATATATATATATATATATATATATATATATATATATATATATATATATATATATATATTTATATATATATTTATTTAGACTGTATATATGATTTCATGAATATTTGAGCCCATGGATCCATTGTATGTCCGTTTTGCAAGCCGGATGCCATATGGATTACATACGGAGGATGACATGCGTAAAATACGCTGCCACACCATGCCTATGGATGACATACGGATCACTGTTTTGGGATCATTTCTGCGTATTACGCATGTAAAATACGGACCGTATTTCCCTACGCTGAGTGTGACGCCGGCCTAATTCACACTTGAAAAACTGACCAAAATGCTATGCAGGGGTGTACTGACTTACAGCAGGGGGTAGGCTCTACTTCTGGTTTTTTGCAGCAACAACTGAAAATCTTCCTTAGCATCATGAAGAAATAGGCAAAGATGACAAAGGGAAATGGAATTGTCAATCTATTACAATATTCCTGAACCAGAAAGTATCGCTGGAACTTCCAGACTTGGTCATTGTTTTCTTGAACTGTTCCCACTGTGTACCTGACATGAAAAAAAATTACCATGAACTCTAGTTTGTCACATAAACAACTACATATCCACTCCAACATAAACTAGTAAAAATAAGTTACAGCAATGGCTAAAATGTCATAATCTGCTAAAAAATATTTACATACAGAGATTTGTTGGCGGCTGTAATTTGCAAAACTGATAAATAGTTTTCACCTTTCAATTGGACTGTAATAAAATGATGGATAAACTGTTACATCTGTAATTATTGGGGCTTGTGTAGACGGTCGTATATTCTTTCATCCAAGAGAATTGGGCTGATTTTGCAAATGACACTCTGATCAGAGTGTCAGCATAGTGTGATCCAATTCTTTTGGATGAGAGAACTGTAGCACACAGTGAGAAGATGAAGAACAAAATTTCTCCATCTTCTTAATTGTGTCAGTTTATGGAAATCAGACTGCACCCTGATGTCATCCGAGTGCAGTCCTTTGTTTTCCACGCACTCATTATCCACAAGAAGCCATCCTCTTTTTAACTTCAGTTTTTTTACAGATGGTGTTGTGTTTGCATCAATAATTTGTTGAAATTTCATTGAATCCATTTTTCTCTCTACCCATGAAATGTTCATCGTGCCGTTTGCTGCAACACAATTCCAAGGCTTGAGATGTTTAGATGTTCTTTTGCATACTTCTGATGCTGAATTTTATGGTGAGGGCGCAGGAGAAGTTTTCTTCTGATGACTCTTCATGAAGGCCATATTTATGCAGGTGTCTCTGAACAGTAAAACAATGTACCACAACTCCAGAGTCTGCTAAATCTTTCTGAAGGTCTTGTGCAGTCAAGTGGGGATTCTGATTTATTTGCCTGTCTAGTAATACTATGAGCAGCTCTCACTGAAATTTTGCTTGGTCTTCCAGACCTTATCTTGTTCCTGTGAACTGCCATTTCCTAATTACTTTTTGAACTGAGGAAAGGGCAACTTGAAAACGTTTTGCCATCTTCTTATTGTCGTGTCCTGCTTTGTGGGCCTACAACATTTTCAGTTTCAGAGTGCTAGACAGCTGCTTTGAAGAAACCATCACTTCTGTTTTTGGTACAAGGTTAGAGGAGGCTGGGTTTTTATAAAGCTGGGAAATTTGTAACACCTTGCCCTTCCTAACTATGTTAGTGAACAAGCCCTAACAGGCTAATTAAAGTCTGAAACCTTGGCCAAAGGTATCTCAGCACACAAATCTACAAAGGTGCCAAACCTTTTGCATCAGCCCATTTTCCTATTTGTAATTTTTTTAAATGAAAAAAAAAAATTACAATATTTTTATTGAGGAATAAGGAAATGTGTCATCTTTAACTTTAAGCCTTTTAGAGATAATTTCATCTTCAATTTGCTTAACTGTTCACAATAGCAGTAATTTTGACTAGGGGTGCCCAAATTTTTACATGCCACTGTATATATACTGTTTATTAAGTGGTTACTGTATCAATTCACTGCATTGTCCCGATGTCTGTATAAGAGCAGCTGCAGGTATAATATAACTTCATTTTCTCCCTGTAGCCATTGTTCCAGTAAGTCAGTCAGTCATGTTTTAAACACTATTTTCAGCAGATTATCATTACTTTTGCATGTAAATAGCATTTCTAGAGCATGATATAGTTTGTGTTTTGTTGTATGCAGGTGGGTGACTAGCCAAACATGGTTCTTCATAGTCTCTAAAATAGTTAAAAATGGTTCCAGCTTTCTTTTTACAAATACATAGAAAGTGATATTTGACAAGCATGGAAATTTGGCAAGTGCTTTCAATAAAAAACGTTTTTTCTTGCTGGAAATAGAACGAGCATATTAGCAGGTTTTGTCATTACTTACCCAAACATGGCAATGAGCAGGTTAACAAGCAAGATGTTGGTAGATAGCATGTAGATACAGACTAGTGGGATTGTGATCCACTCTGGAAATCTGGGTTGGTTTTCACCATCTAACTCTACACACAGTGGTTTAGATTCATTCCCATTAACAGTGCAATGATCAAAATCGATGGTGGTGCCTAAAGGCAGAAGAATATTCACAGTTATGAAAGTCACTATTACTTTCTGTAGTGGATACATACAAAAGTATGAAATGAAGGTGTCTACAGTAATTACCATCTACATCCGCAATGTACTGTCCAAACACAGCCAGGTATGGCTCATAAATAACAGAACGGAAAATCCACTCCCAGCGATGTTCATTCCATCTCAGGATTCCCTGACGGGCAACTCCAAATGCAATCACCCAAACAGCAAATAGGAAGAGGAAAAAGAATACATCGATAAGCTAAAAAAAAAAAGGAGAAAATAATCTAAAGTACAGCAATTAAGAAAAAAATACTTTTATATATATATATATGTGACATGCAGAAATAGTGCTAACTGTTGTTGCTTCAAAAGCATCCAGCAACTAGAGGGGTTAACACAGTCAAAAGAGACAGGGAGTGGTTAGCAGAGCCCCAGTGGGATTGTGGGAAACTTGTTTACCATTCTGGCAGCAGCCAAAGGAATGAGTGGTGTGTTTCTGCGATCTCTCTCACAGAAGTTTAGGCAAGTGAACCATATGGATACTGGATTCATGTAGAGAGTGGAGTTGGGCTACCCCTATACTGCTAGTTGAGGAAGTCTATCAGGAGCAGGAAGATAAGGACTGGAAGAAGTGGTGTACAGGGATAATTTCCCGCAGCAAACCCTCCCCCCTCCTCCATTATACTGTGCTAGAAGGAATGCTGTGTACACTGTGCTTTTGTAAAGAGTCTTGATCTGTGCTGAACTGTGCTATCTAAAGAAACTGTTACTCAATGTGCCTCTAAAGCAGCTGTCCTGTTTATGAAGCCTGTGCTTAAGAGACTTGAATTGTACTGAGTGTGCTGTGACATTAAACTACACTGTTCATCTGTTCAGGAGGACTCTATCAATTTTATCTGTGTGAGCAAGTGGATCCATCTTGTGCCTGAGGAAGCTGCAGTACATGGTCGCCCTGAGTAACGGTTCCCCCAGAGTTCCAAAGAATTCATGAGACCTGTTCCGCCCCTATCTGAACCTAGCGGCGTGCATGTAACATACAAAATCCATGTATAGTATTTGGTTCACTAGAGTCAAACACCTGAGGGATCATGTTATGTGGAGTCACTTTGGGGTGAAGGTCCCTAAACATTTGCCTTCTTAGTGCCTATGTATAATCTAGTCCAAATCTGAACTATTTTTATTAGTTCAAAATGTGCTTACTGTAGTTGTGATTTCCTTTTCCTGCACTTGTCTTAGCAGGTTGTACCATATTCGTACATTAGACAACAACAAACGTAATAGGAAATCTGTCGTTTATTTTGAAGATTGATGGGAGTGAAAATAAATATTTGAATACATTTTTACAATACATACACATATGTGGTGCTTTAGGTTTAGCCTGAACCTCGGTTTCGCCTCTTTTGGGCTTCTTCCTGGGGAAGCTGGCAGAACCCAAGGTCGAACAGAGTGCTGCATGTTTTTATGTATTGTGAAAAGATCTCTGTTATATTTTTGTGAATATGTGAAATCAAGAATTTCTTCTGATTAAGTGGAGTCATATTGGACTATGTATGTGTCCTTTGATATGTTTAAAGGGCATTTCATTTTGCCATTTTTCTCACCATTCTTTGTAGCATAATAATCTTTGGTCCAAGGTTTCGACTGACGGTGAAGATGTGGATAAGGCGGACAGTAAAAATGATGTAATCAAGACAGAAAATAACTCTTCCAGTATACAGTGAACTTGGGATAGAGCTGCGCAGTCTGAGGGTAAAGAATAAAATGTATCACACAAAAGCAGAGCTACATATCTGCAGAAAAAAAGCTATGCTTAGCTCTCTGCCAGAACCCCTCATTTATGGACCCTAAAGCTGTACACACAATTTGTTGTTGAAATACAGTAAGTATTAGTCATCCTTACAATTATAAATACCTAATCAAGCAAAAATTGGTATTTGTATAACAAAAATGACAAACACTGTATTTCAGTATTTGCTACTCAAAATGAAATAGTATACCAAAAATTAATAGACCAAACAATACATAAGGCGTACCTCCAAAAAGAGCATATATCCAAAAAAGAAGGGAAGTAACAAACCAAGGAGTAATTAAAATATAAAGAATATTATTAAATATGATTAAAAGACAAATGTGCAATTCATATGTAAACGTATATAGAACAAGGGGAAACACAGCAAAGTGAACCCAGGGCAATCCACAAAGTATGGCTGGGTATGTACAAGTTAGTCACTACATATATATGCACCAGCAGGCTCTGGATTATAAAGCATAAATGACCATGAACAAAATACAACGGAAGTCTATATAAAAGATCTTTACAAACTGTATAGGTAGTACAGAAGCTACAAAAATCTGTAGATAGCAGTAAGAGATAGATGTGTCTATTGCAGACTGCTATAATATAATGAAGGAGAGGTCATATACTCATATCCCTATGTGGTGTTTATAAGAACAAAAAGTACAAGACTGTGCCAATAATTAGGGTAACCACATAGGTCCGGACTAAAGTGTCAGTGCATAATGCATACGGCGCAGAAGGCCATATAAACCCATATGGGGGTCATACAAAGAGGATCATAAACGCAGTGTCGGTGCTATATGCATACCTGCTGGTACAGGGGATTGCCGTGGGACAGGATAACCCCGACGCGCGTTTCGCAGCGTGGCTTCTTCCAGGGGGTCGTCGTCAAAATGAAATAGGTTTGGTCTTCAAGGGGTTAAAGCCGAATGTGCTTTTTTTTTCTCAGTGATTAATTTGTAAACTTACCTGACAAAGGAGCCTCTGTGCTCTGAAAGTTTGTAAATATAATTTTTCTAGGCATTCAATAAGCATCTTGTTGGATATAAAAGTATTTACATAGATGATTCCTTTAATTTTTTTTTTGCTTTCCTTTGGAATAGCACTACATGATGATTGAAGTACGGTAGATGATTGTTTCTCGTTTCAGCTTTTATACCAGAATTAGATACGAACATTGAATGCAAGAAAATTAATTACCTGAACACAATGCCAACCATAAAATACAAGATGGCCAAGATATCCATAATGTTCCAAAGGTCAGTAAAATACTTCACTCCACTCATATACATCTGTAGAAAGAAAAGTATTTAGCTGCTTTGCCCATGTGTATATATGACCCATTGCTATGTATCTCTATGTTTATATATAAAACAGTTAAAGGGAAACGCCGTCAACATAAGATTAGAGAGATGTATGAAAGCTGAACGCCGTGAGGTCTATTCCAGTAATAAATGGGGCATCCGGCTGACGGTCTTCCGCTGATGTTCCCTGGTTTTATGCTTATGTGACATGTGAAAATATAGAACAGGATGGCACAGCTAGGGATCAGCTGACTCTGAACACGTAAGACTTAGGTTTGATTATTAAATATTTTTGAAGGAAATGCTTTCCTGTTTCCTTCTTATAGGAAATATATGATTGATGTATGACACACCTTTCAGGTGGGGGGTGTTCAGGAAGGGTTCCACATCCAATAATAAAAAAATAAGAAAGTAGTTCCAACTCCAAAGTGGAAATTATATTTGAAACTTTATTATCAGGCAACCCAAACAAAAATTGTAATGTTTCAGTCATTATAATTGTACCTTCGTCAGACAGGGATTGCTGATGGATGGTAAGGGTACAAATGCCGGGGAATGTGCTGAGGCTAAGTGGCCGTGGTCGCAATGTGTGGCGCTCATATCCTATCATATACCATTGTCGTTTATCCTCAGCACATTCGCCTGCATTTGTTCCCTTACCATCCCGCAGCAATCCGTGTCTGATGAAGGTCCAATTATAACGACCGAAACGTTACAATTTTTATTTGGATTGCTTCATAATAAAATTTTAAATATAATTTCCACTTTGGGGTGTCAAGTACTTTCTTATTTTTATTCTTATGGTAACAAACATTAGACATAGAACTCAAACTAAAGACACCATTTAGGGTAATTTAAAGTAAAACGTTAGAGCAACATAACAGGGAATCATACCTGTCTTATCTCATCACAGAATAAAATAAAAACCAGCACGTAGACTGCAATCTCCAGACCAGTAGGGGATCTTTGGAAGTCCATCAATAGGACATATGCAAATAAAAGCAGAAATCCAATATAGAAAATGACCGTCCAGGAGAAGACCACAAAAGGTGAGGTGAAAAAGTCAAAGTAATTTAGTAGAATGCTTCTTTCTCTATCTGTTGTTTTTTTCCTGCATTGAAAAGCAAGAACACACATGAGTATACAAAATCAATACACTAGCGCCAAAATCCCTAATCAATCAGTATATGGTGCAGCGAGAAACGAACCACACTGAAAATGCCAGAAAAGACGATTCAAAACATAGTTACTGTACTGCAAAAACAGCAGCCGGCGTCCAAAAAAGTGAGAAAGAAATATAGCAGTAAAAAGCCTAGATCTGTAGCAAAAATAAGAATAAAATGATAACATTTCAAGATGTCAGATTGACCATGAAGATACATAAAGTATATATAGAAAAGGCCAGCAACCAACGATGTCTGAATCATCTAAAATACACCCAAAGAAACTACAGAAACTGTTTTTTTGTGTATTTTGTCCCATTGAGACCCGGTGGTTGGTTGCTGGCCTTTTCTGTATACATCTATCTTTTTGGTTATCCTGTGTTTATTACCGATATTAAATATTTAGAATGTTATAATTATCATTATTTTTAGAGATAGAAATAAAACAACAAAATGCCTAAATCTATGTTCCGGATTGCCTTTGTTGTATATTGGTTGCAGTTTTTGTAAGAATTTTGTAAATCCAATAGACAAGGTCAAAAAATTTGACTTTAATCAATCCTAAATATGTTAAATTAAATTGTTAAATTTTTAAATTGTTAAATTGTTAAATTAAAAATATAAGGTTAAGGTGCACATTAAAATTAGACTTTTCTTTATTGGTCCTATCTATATTTATATGCATCACAAGTGGTAAAATTGCTCCACTAGTTGAGTTGTTCAATTGTAATACACATATGGATAGATCTACCTATTCGTAGCTACATAGGGGCACAGCTCCAAAAGCCTCAAATTGTATAACTAGAGTAAAGCAAAAGGACGGCTACCCATTATCTAACCATCAGGAATAAAATCCTATTTTGTATTGTCTAATGACCAGAGGAGCAAGTCGCTATTAAACTAAAGAAAGATCCTCCCAAACATGTTTCACCCTCAAGGGCTTCATCAGGGTACTGAGGCAAATGCATGGAGGACACACACCAGTAACCAATCTGTGAGACTTTTTACGTAACACTTTTGCATACCTAAATGATATGAAGCCACAGCATATAAGTGGGAAGAAGAAAAGGGAAATGAGGATCTTCCAGTTCTTGGTATCTCTAGAAATTTCTCCATACCATTGCTTGGAAAGAAAGTTCTAGGTCAAGGTAAAAAGAAAGAGGAAATTAGATGGTGCTCAGGTTGTAAATCAGATGAAGTATTTATTGTATGTTTCTTTAGAAAAGATGGTTAATGGACATGCAGTAGGCTTGTTTGCTGTGTGCTAGACCACAAGAACTCGATGTAGCTCCCAATCAGTACAATACAACACAGTTTCAGAAAAATGCAAAGCCTAAGGTCAATGATGAAGTAGTAATTTAGAGAAAGAAGACCTTTTACCAAGAGGCCACTTTTTCCTCTTATTTTATTTATTTTTTGTTAAATCCACCATACCACTCCAGAGATATTGGCTTTTTTATTTAGTGAACTTTTTTATGGTCTTAGCCAAGTGGGCATGGCTCACTGGTTCCTCTGGGGCGTGTCTTTAGGCTACTCTGCATTATTAATCCCATGAGCACGACACCCTATTTAAAGATCATAAAAATTAGGACTAAATAAAAAGGCACCTATCGTTGGAACTGTATGGCATATTTTAACAAAATTAAAACAAATAATATTCTTAGTAGCAGCAGGAATAAAATAATAGTAAAAACTTATCAATTTAGAAATTTTATTAATGGGAAAAAAGGTATTGAAAAAAACAAACAGATTTTACAGATCTTATCCATTCATTGAGAATGAATGATCAGCCCAGGAGGACAAATAGGCAGATTTTTCTTATAGGATATATTACAATATTTCTTATCTTTACTTGTATTGCTGATTTCTGAAATAACTAAATTAAACAATGGTTACTCTTTATATGAAATCAAAATTGTTTTCAGGAATAAAAAGGAAACTAGCTATCTCGTATATCGTTATGTACACATTGGTTATCTTGCAGAATATTTGAGACTGTTTTATTTCTTTGGCAAGGTAGCTAAACTTGAGGTCAATGTCTGACCCTTTCTCAAATCTTTCAACAAAATCATAGATAAATACAAAGTCATAAACTCATCTACAGACGGCCTGTTTCTGGGTATTTGCCCCTCATCAGTGTATAGCAGAGTCTGTCTGGCTGAGAGCATCACCATTGAGGCAAATGCTACATTGCCAAGAATGACTTGTAGGATGACTTATAAGATAGATACTATTTCTCAGTGGTTCTAGTCTCTTGTGTTTTGCATGAGAACTAATTTGCATACTATTCTCCCATGGGGCATTAGCTGTAGGTTTCATGCTCAGCTGACCTTGGAATTAGTACTTCACCCATCATTATGAGCACAAGAACACGCCAGACTATACCTTGATATAATAAGCCTTTATACCCCAATTACACCCTCACCTTATGTTTACGATGTCTCTTACCTGTACCCCTGGTTGTGCTATAAATTGCTGATCTTTTGCTTCCACTGCCATCTCAAGACAGTTACTTTTACCCCAAGCTTCACAGGAATAGACCAGCAGCATCTCTGCCAAATCTTCATCATTACTGTAACACTCCGTGAACAGTTCTAGGCCAGGAACAGAATTACAGTCAGATATAATACATAGATAAGGCCTTTAAAATATACCGTAAGTCTTATTATACACTGATATTTATTGCCATGACATGCTACAGAGAAGAAAATGCCAAATTATTTGTACTCCACTTTGTATACTTCCAATCTATCCTTTCAGAATAATGTTCATTGCATGACCTGCCAACAAGGCCTGAATCCAGGTTAATGGAGGATCTTAAGAAAAGTGTTTAAACCCCTCATCCAAGTGGTTGTCCACTACTGTTACTTTACCACCTGGACTGGCACCGCTCCCGCCATGTCAGCAGCGTTTGTTCAGACAGATTACTGAAAAGCTGCAATGGTCACTTAACACCATGTGACTACTGGAAGCCATGATGTGTGATTTGTTACTCTACAGCATAGATTTCCACTACTCTACAGTCCAGTGGTGCCGGCTTAACCCACTCCATTTGATTCTTGGTATTGTGCTTGGTGATGTACATTTTTTTCCATTTTTTTAGATTTTAAAAATTACAAAAAGGAAAATGGGCTGATGCAAAAGTTTGGGTACCCTGCATGGTTAGTACCTAGTAGCACCCCTTTTTGAAAAAATCACAGCTTGTAAACACGTTTTGTAGCCAACCAAGAGACTTTCAATTCTTGTTTGAGGGATTCTTATTAATTCTTCCTTGAAATATTCTTCCAGTTCTGTGAGATTCCTGGGTCGTTTTGAATGCACTGCTGTTTTGAGGTCTAACCACAGATATCCAATGATGTTCAGATCAGGGGACTTTTAGGGCCATTATAAAATCTTCAGCTAGCGCCTTTTGAGGTCGTCTATTGTGGATTTTGACCTGTGTTTAGGATCATTTATCCATATGTAGAAGCCATCTTTTCTACTTCAGCTTTTTTTTACAGACAGTGTTATGTTTGCATCAAGAGTTTGTTGAAATTTAACTGAATCAATTCTTCCCTTTACCCGTGAAATGTTCCACGTCCCATTGGCTGCAACACAACCCAAAAGCATTATTGATCCACCCCAATGCTTAATGGTTGGCATGATGTACTTTTCCTTTTCCTTCTTTTTTTTGCATACTTCTGAAGCTGAATTTTATGGTGAGGACACAAGAGAGATTTTCTTCTGATGACTCCATGAAGGCCATATTTGTGCAGGTGTCTCTAAACAGTAGAACAATGGCTGCATTTTTATAAAGCTGGGAGATTTTCAACACCTGACCTTTCGTAACTATGGTAGTGAAAAATCCATAACCCTAACAGGCTAGCTAAGGTCTGAAACCTTGGCATAAGTTATCTGAGCACATAAATCTCCAGTGGTGCCCAAACTTTAGCATATGCCCATTTCACTTTTTGTAATGTTTCAAATGAAGAAAAAGACTATATAAAAATTTGACAGAGGAAATGTGTCATCTTTAACTTTTAGAGATCATTTAATCTTCAACTTGCTTAACTGTTCACAATAAAGGTACCTTCACACATAACGATATCGTTAACGATATTGTTGCAACGTCACGCTTTTTGTGACGTAGCAACGATCCCGCTAACGATCTTGTTATGTGTGACAGCGACCAACGATCAGGCCCCTGCTGGGAGATCGTTGGTCGCTGGGGAATGATCAGGACCTTTTTTTGGTCGATGATCACCCGCTGTCATCGCTGGATCGGCGTGTGTGACACCGATCCAGCGATGTGTTCTCTTGTAACCAGGGTAAACATCGGGTTACTAAGCGCAGGGCCGCGCTTAGTAACCCGATATTTACCCTGGTTACCATTGTAAAAGTAAAAAAAAAAAAAAAACACTACATACTCACATTCCGATGTCTGTCACGTCCCCCGGCGTCAGCTTCCCGCACTGACTGTCAGCGCCGGCCATAAAGCAGAGCACAGCGGTGACGTCACCGCTGTGCTTTACGGCCGGCGCTGACACAGTGCAGGGAAGCTGACGGCGGGGGACGTGACAGATATCGGAATGTGAGTATGTAGTGTTTTTTGTTTTTTTTTACTTTTACAATGGTAACCAGTGTAAATATCGGGTTACTAAGCGCGGCCCTGCGCTTAGTAACCCGATGTTTACCCTGATTACCCGGGGACTTCGGCATCGTTGAAGACAGTTTCAACGATGCCGAAGTTGTTCTCCTGATCGTTGGTCGCTGGAGAGAGCGGTCTGTGTGACAGCTCCCCAGCAACCACACAACGACTTACCAACGATCACGGCGAGGTGGTATCGCTGGTCGTGATCGTTGGTAAGTCGTTTAATGTAACGGTACCTTAACAGCAAACCAGGGGTGCCCAAACTTTTACATGCGACTGTAAGACTTGCATTCAGCTGCTTAGCCATGGAAACCCATGCCTTTAAACTCCTAGCATACACAATTGGACACAATATAAATGCCTTTGAGGTTTGGACTATGCAGTTATTGAGCTAGCAGAACATTGGTGACTTTTCTGCATCATGTCTCTTAGCACTTGGCACCCCTAGCCTGTAATTTTACATGGTCTACTACTTCATTGCTGAGTTGCATTGGATCCTAGTCACTTCCATCTTTCAATACTAGTCACAGGTGATATTTAAAAGGAAAGACATTTCACGAATGGACCTTTTATACGATTGACATCCTGCTACATTTTGTCACCAGTATTCGCAAAAGACAGATTGTCTGACTCGGCGCTGAATTTTATTAAATGTTAAAATGATACTGAACTCATTGATTAAGAGTTGCGTCCCCATATATGTGTCCATGTTGTCTATTTATTACATTGTTGCATGTTGCTAACTATGGATGTTAAAATGTGATATTTATCTGATCACAATATGCGCTCATAATTCATAACTATATTTGCATTTTAAAATGATCTCATGTAGCAACATAACTGAAAAGTGAGTTTGCACTATAAGTGCTGTTTTTATACCTAAGGGATAATGTCTAAGACTTTGCTTCAACCCATAAAGAAAAAGGGTCATAAAATATTAATACTACACTGCTCATTTCATTAGATCTACTGTACATCAATACTCAGTCTAGCCAAGGAACAATTGTATGAAGTCTACACAGACCAGGATAAAAGTTGTCCCTTGGGTACAGGTACGTTACCACCGATTAATTGCATTCTTCCAATAAGATCATTTCTAAAAATACATTGCTTTTATTAACCAATGAACGTCTCACAGTCAATACTATTCAATATTCCTTATTATTGTTTAAGTATAACATTCCAATAAAACTTTACCCACGGCTTTGCTTTCATACTCATTTGCAATCTCTTCTGATTCTCCAGCAGCATTGATATCATTTTTTACTTTAGCCAAACTTTTTAGCAGTTTGCTTGCTCCCAGCGCAGCCAGAGTGCATCCCCTTGTCTGAAATTAAACATTAAGAAATAGATTCTAGTATTATTTCCAACAGAAGCTTCCAGCACTGAACAGGGTTATAATATATACAGCTCTGGCAAAAATTAAAGAGACCACTGCAAAATGTTCAGTTTGTTTGATTTTTCTCTTTATAGCTATATTTTTGAGTAAAATGTAAATTGTTCTTTTATTCTATAAACCACTGACAACATGTCTCCGAATTTCCAAGCAATACAGGTCCTTCTCAAAAAATTAGCATATAGTGTTAAATTTCATTATTTACCATAATGTAATGATTACAATTAAACTTTCATATATTATAGATTCATTATCCACCAACTGAAATTTGTCAGGTCTTTTATTGTTTTAATACTGATGATTTTGGCATACAACTCCTGATAACCCAAAAAACCTGTCTCAATAAATTAGCATATCAAGAAAAGGTTCTCTAAACGACCTATTACCCTAATCTTCTGAATCAACTAATTAACTCTAAACACATGCAAAAGATACCTGAGGCTTTTATAAACTCCCTGCCTGGTTCATTACTCAAAACCCCCATCATGGGTAAGGGTACCGTCACACAGTGCAATTTTCATCGCTACGACGGTACGATCCGTGACGCTCCAGCGTCGTAACAATATCGCTCCAGCGTCGTAGACTGCTGTCACACTTTGCAATCTACGACGCTGGAGCGATAATTTCATGATGTATGTGCGATGTAGAAGCCGTTGGTTACTATGCGCACATCGTATACGATATATGTTACACCATGCAATCATGCCGCCACAGCGGGACACTAGACGACGAAAGAAAGTTTCAAACGATCTGCTACGACGTACGATTCTCAGCAGGGTCCCTGATCGCAGGAGCGTGTCAGACATTGCGATATCGCTCGAACGTCACAGATATATCGCTCGAACGTCACGAATCGTGCCGTCGTAGCGATCAAAATTTCACTGTGTGACGGTACCCTAAGACTAGCGACCTGACAGATGTCAAGAAGGCCATCATTGACACCCTCAAGCAAGAGGGTAAGACCCAGAAAGAAATTTCTCAACAAATAGGCTGTTCCCAGAGTGCTGTATCAAGGCACCTCAATGGTAAGTCTGTTGGAAGGAAACAATGTGGCAGAAAACGCTGTGCAACGAGAAAAGGAGACCGGACCCTGAGGAAGATTGTGGAGAAGGACCGATTCCAGACCTTGGGGAACCTGAGGAAGCAGTGGACTGAGTCTGGTGTGGAAACATCCAGAGCCACCGTGCACAGGCGTGTGCAGGAAATGGGCTACAGAGAAGCAGCACTGGACTGTTGCTAAGTGGTCCCAAGTACTTTTTTCTGATGAAAGCAAATTTTGCATGTCATTCGGAAATCAAGGTGCCAGAGTCTGGAGGAAGACTGGGGAGAAGGAAATGCCAAAATGCCTGAAGTCCAGTGTCAAGTACCCACAGTCAGTGATGGTGTGGGGTGCCATGTCAGCTGCTGGTGTTGGTCCACTGTGTTTCATCAAGGGCAGGGTCAATGCAGCTAGCTATCAGGAGATTTTGGAGCACTTCATGCTTCCATCGGCTGAAATGCTTTATGGAGATGAAGATTTCATTTTTCAGCACGACCTGGCACCTGCTCACAGTGCCAAAACCACTGGTAAATGGTTTACTGACCATGGTATTACTGTGCTCAATTGGCCTGCCAACTCTCCTGACCTGAACCCCATAGAGAATCTGTGGGATATTGTGAAGAGAAAGTTGAGAGACGCAAGACCCAACACTCTGGATGAGCTTAAGGCCACTATTGAAGCATCCTGGGCCTCCATAACATCTCAGCAGTGTCACAGGCTGATTGCCTCCATGCCACGCCGCATTGAAGCAGTCATTTCTGCCAAAGGATTCCCGACCAAGTATTGAGTGCATAACTGAACATTATTATTTGATGGTTTTTTTGTTTGTTATTAAAAAACACTTTTATTTGATTGGATGGGTGAAATATGCTAATTTATTGAGACAGGTTTTTTGGGTTATCAGGAGTTGTATGCCAAAATCATCAGTATTAAAACAATAAAAGACCTGACAAATTTCAGTTGGTGGATAATGAATCTATAATATATGAAAGTTTAATTGTAATCATTACATTATGGTAAATAATGAAATTTAACACTATATGCTAATTTTTTGAGAAGGACCTGTACATTTTGTATTTTTTTCTGACAAAGAAAAATGGTAAAAAAAAACAAAAAAACCCAGTGCTTTCAGACCCCAAATAATGCAAACAAAACAAGCTCATAATCATTTAGAAACAACAATACTAATGTTTTATCTCAGGAAGAGTTCATAAATCAATATTTTGAGGAATAACCATGATTTTTAATCACAGCTTTGATGCGTCTTGGCATGCTTTCCTCCAGTCTTTCTCACTGCTTCGGGTGCAAAAATGTAAGCAGTTCTTGTTTGTTTGATGCTTGTGACTATGACTATCCATCATCCTCTTGATTACATTCCAGAGGTTTTCCATGGGGTTCAGGTCTGGAGATTGGGCTGCCCATGACAGGGTTTTGATGTGGTGGCCTCTTAATTTTTGCCAGAGTTGTATAGGAAAAACATTAATAGCATTTTATCTAAATAAAATTATTATATTAAGCTATAATGGTATAAAGATAGCCAGAGTATAATTCATCCTGCTCTATAGGGCTGTTTTTTTCTGTTTAGCTCAGCATAGTTTTTACTTAAAGGGAATCTGTCACCTCATTTTTCCCATATAAGCTGCAGCCACCACCATTAGGGGCTTATGTACAGAATTCTGTAATGCTGTGGATAAGCCCCCGATGTAACCTGAAAGATAAGAAAAAAATACTCACCCAGGGGCGTCTGGTGCAATCTGGGTCCGATGGGCGTTACAGGTCCGGGTCCGGCGCCTCCCATCTTCATGCGATGACGTTCTCTTCCTTGCTTCTGTCACGGCTCCTGCGCAGGCGTAATTCTCTGCCCTGTTGAGGGCAGAGCAAAGTACTCCAGTGCGCAGGCGCCGGGAAAGGTCAGAGAGGCCCAGCGCCTGCGCAATGCAGTACTTTACACTGCCTTCAACAGGGCAAATCAGTACGCCTGTGCAGGAGCCACGACAGAAGCAAAGAAGAGGACGTCATCGCATGAAGATGGGAGGTGCCGGACCTGGACCTGCGACGCCGATCGGACCCGAACCGCACCGGACCGCCCCTGGGTGAGTATAATCTAACTTGCTTTTCTTATCTTTTTGGTTATATCGGGGGCTTATCTACAGCATTACAGAAAGCTGTGGATAAGCCCCTAATAACAGTGGCCACAACTTATATGCAAAAAATGAGGTGACAGATTCCCTTTAAAGGGAACCTGTCACCTGAATTTGGTGGGACAGGTTTGCGGTCATATGGGCGGGGTTTTGGGGTGTTTGATTCACCCTTTCCTTACCCGCTAGCTGCATGCTGGCCGCAATATTGGGTTGAAGTTCATGCTGTGTCCTCCGTAGTACACGCCTGCGCAATTACTACAGACCCTCTCATCCCTTGGCATCACAGACTTGGCCCTATCCTGGATCTCATCATACCTAACTGACCGAACATTCAGCGTCTCCCATTCACACACCACCTCCTCACCTCGCCCCCTATTTGTCGGAGTCCCACAAGGTTCAGTTCTAGGGCCCCTGCTCTTCTCCATCTACACCTTTGGCCTGGGACAGCTCATAGAATCTCACGGTTTTCAGTATCATCTCTACGCTGATGACACGCAGATCTACATCTCTTGACCAGATATCACCACCCTACTAACCAGAATCCCTCAATGTCTATCCGCTATTTCATCCTTCTTCTCCGCTAGATTTCTAAAACTTAACATGGACGAAACAGAATTCATTGTCTTTCCCCCATCTGACGTGACCCCCCCAACAAACCTATCCATTACAGTAAACGGCTGCCCACTCTCCCCAGTCCCACAAGCTCGCTGCCTCGGGGTAATTCTTGACACTGATCTCTCCTTCAAACCGCATATCCAAGCCCTTTCCACTTCCTGCTGCCTTCAACTCAAAAATATTTCACGGATCCGTACATTCCTAAACCAAGAACCTGCCAAAACCCTAGTCCATGCCCTCATCATCTCCTGCCTCGACTACTGTAACCTCCTGTGGCTTCCCTCTCTAACAATCTCGCACCCCTCCAATCTATTCTAAACTCAGCTTCCCGACTAATCCACCAGTCCCCCCCGCTATTTCCCAGCCTCATCTCTGTCAATCCCTTCACTAGCTTCCCATTACCCAGAGACTCCAGTACAAAACCCTAACCATGACATACAAAGCCATCCACAACCTGTCTCCTCCATACACTGTACATCTGTGACCTCGTCTCCCGGTACTTTCCTGCATGCAACCTCCGATCTTCACAAGATCTTCTTCTCTACGCCCCTCTTATCTCCTCTTTCCACAATCGCATACAAGATTTCTCTCGTGCATCACCCCTACTCTGGAACTCTGTACCACAACATATCCGACTCTTGCCTACCATCGAAACCTTCAAAAAGAACCTGAAGACCTACAGTATCTCTTCCGGCAAGCCTACAACCTGCAGTAACTACCAATCGACCAAACCACTGCACGACCAGCTCTATCCTCGCCTACTGTATCCTCACCCATCCCTTGTAGATTGTGAGCCCTCGCGGGCAGGGTCCTCTCTCCTCCTGTACCAGTTGTGACTTGTATTGTTCAAGATTATTGTACCTGTTTTTATTATGTATACCCCTCCTCACATGTAAAGCGCCATGGAATAAATGGCGCTATAATAATAAATAATAATAATAATCTCCTTATCAAACCCGACAGGATATGAGACATTGTTCACATACAGTAAACGATTTCATATCCCTTATTTTTTTTACATATTCCTCACTAATAATGTTAGAAGTGTCTGTATGCAAAATTTGGTGGCTCTAGCTGTTAAAATAAAGGGTAAAATCACGGAAAAAATGGTGTGGGCTCCCACGCAATTTTCTCCGCCAGAGTGGGAAAGCCAGTGACTGAGGGAAGATATTAATAGCCTGGAGATGGACCACGGTTATTGGCCCCCCTGGCTAAAAACATCTGCCCCCAGCCACCCCAGAAAAGGCACATCTGTATTATAATATATATATATATATATATATATATATATATATATATATATATATATATGTCTCACTGATATATATATATATATATATATATATATAAACTGTATATATGTTTTCACGAATATTTGAGCTTATTATACTGCATGTCAATTTTGCAGGGTTGCGAGAAAAAAAATGCAGTACGGATGCCATACGGATTACATACGGAGGATGACATGCGTAAAATACGCAGCCACACCCTGCCCACGGATGACATACGGATCACTGTTTAGGGAACATTTCTGCGTATTACGCCTGTAAAAAAACGGACCGTATTTCCCTACGCTAAGTGTGACCCTGGCCTTATTGTAAAGAACATAAAAAGTAGCCCAAAGTAAAAAGGCCCATGTCTGTAACCATATGGCTGGTTCAAGAAAAAAAAAAAAGGTAGCAGGAGGCATGTAATAAGTGTAAAAACTTGTGACCTCCTGTTTTCTTTAACTGTATGTAAAAGCATTTTGGCAATAATTTTTTATTACAATTTTAGCTTCTGCAGCATGTATGTATTATTTATAAGACATTGTTATTTACATAAGTATTGCCTGACTGTTCGGGTCCGCAGTCTTTCTTTCTGCTCTCCTGAGAGTTCTTCTAAGGGTATGTTCACACTAGGCGGTTTGTCAGCATGTTTTTAATGCATTTTTTTAATGCTAAGTTTTAGCTGCGTTTTACAGTACCAGCAAAGTTTAAGAGATTTCAGAAATCTCATGCACACACCTTGTTTTTTTGTGCTTGGCATGGTTTTTGCACAATAGAGCATGTCACTTCTTTCAGCGTTTTTTTTTTCAGCGTTTTTCACCCATTGAAAGCATTGGTTGGTGAAAAAAAGACAAAACAATCGACTAGTGTGAACATAGTCTAAGATGATTCATGACCAAGGTAAAGCTCACATTCTACTAAAATTTATTTGATTATACATTATGTTATGACTTGGCAACTTCGCTCTTGTTGCCATGTTTGTTATAGACATAATACAAATGTCACATTTATCAGGAAACAAAAAATTAAAAAAACATATAAATAATTAAATGCAACCACGCATGTACATTACAGCTCCTACCTGCTCCCATATTACTTTAGACAGTTCTCTCTTGTTCTGCAGTACGGCCCATATAAATAGCACCTGGATGGGATGCTTTATTATTGGAGTCAGATCCTGATAAATGAAAAAAAAATACTTATTGATATTTCATATTATAATCCACATGATTGTGTTCAATAACACATTGGTATATAATAATCCTTAATCCCTTCTTGATGTAATAGCATGTGTTATTCAAGAAGGTATTTCAGCAATTGCATATGTTGGTATGTCTTGCGGGTCAAAAGACATGGTGATTGGGCAATAATGACTGCTGCAGCCTATCTTCCCTCATCAGCTAGTGGTGCATCAGCATCCTCGCTCCCCACATTGTATCGGTGATCACTCCTATTGGCAAATCTGACCGACCAATCGAACAATCTGGAGCTGTAGAGATGCCACCTCACCACCTCATTGACCAAACGTTAGTGGAGGAGGAGTATGCTCTGGACACCGCCGTGCATGCCTTCTTTCCGGTCAGGAACAATGTGCAGAGCAGTCACACTACCAGTGTCAGTGACTGAGCGATTTAGCGCTGTTGTATACAGCTAAAAAAAGATCACTAATAGTGATGAGCGAACATGCTCAGAAAATGTGTTAACTTAGCATGCTCGGGTGCTAACCGAGAGTCTTCGGCGTGCTCAAAAATTATGTTTGAGTCCCCGCACCTGCATATCTTGTGGCTTTTCGACAGCTGCCACACATGTAGGGATTGCCGGTTTGTTAGGTAATCCCTGCATGTGTTGCGGCTGTTGAACAGCTGGGAGACATGCAAGAGCGGGGATTCGAGCATATTTTTGAGCACACCGAAGTCACTCGGTTACCACCCAAGCATGCTCAGATAACACCTTATCCAAACACGTTTGCTCATCAGTAATCACTAAATCTCCTGATTCATGATCCAGGCCCTGTCCCTGTGCATCCCCTAATTTCTCCCTCCCAATTCCACACCTTTTCCCAGTTGTGAGTCCTGCTGTTGAATGATGACCAATGACACAAGTCGCTGATCAGAGTATCTGCTCAGTATTTTTGCAGGACATATCTCTCTATTTTTGGTGATTTGCGCTACCCCTGTGTGCGTCCTGTGGCCACCGAGTGCTGAGCAGTGACACATATCACTGATTGGCATCCACCTCTCCGTGTGTGCAACTTGCTTTGATCAGTATTGTACGAGTTATATCACTGACCAGGTTGCATGTTAACATTTTGTAGCAGGATTTTTCTAATAGAGAAAAAAACCTAAATAAAAATATACGGTAATTTAGATAGGATAAATAATAGGATAGCAAAACAGTCAAGCCAAATCTGCACTGTAAAATGGCAATCTTTCCTTTTAGAACTCTGCAGTGAGCCTGAACAGCAGTTTCTGACCACATATGGGGTATTGCTACGTTGGGGAAAAAATGTGCAATTGTGAAAATGTAAAATTTAATGCAACATTTTAATTGACAAAAACATAATTTTTAATTTTGAGGCCCAATTTTATAAAATTCTGGGAAGCACCTCTGGGTTCAAGATGCTCACCATACCCATGATACCCAAATTCTCTGAAGTGTTTAGTTTCCAAAATTGGGTCACTGATTGTTTTGTTTTTTTGCTGTTTGGGCACTTAATGTTCTCTGCAAATGCGAATTGGCATCCACAGTTTATTCCAGCCAAATTTAAGTTCCAAAAGTACAATAGTGTTCCTTCCCTTTTTGAGCCCTGCTGTGTGCCTAAACAGTAGTTTTCAACCACTACTGGGGCATCAGTGTGCTCATAAGAACCTGCACAACAAATTTTGTGATCTATTTTCTCGTCTAGTCCTTATAAGAATGAAAAATTTAGGGCTAAATCAACATTTTATTGAAAAAAATTAAATTTTTTATTTTTTCTTTCTACTTTGCACTAACGCCCGTGAAGTACTTGAGGCATTAAACTTCCTGAATGCAGATTTGAATAGTTTGAGGAGTGTAGTTTTTAAAAATGGGAATTGCTTGGGGGTTTTCTGACATATTGGCCCCACAAAGTCACTTCAAAAGTGAAGTGGCCCCTTAACAAAAGATGCTTTGGTAATTTTGTTGAACAAAAAAAAATGAAAAATTGCTTTGAAACTTTTAACCCTTCTAACATCCTAACAAAAAAATACATTAAAAAAATTATACTATTGTAAATTTGACATATGGTAAATGTTGTTTTCTAGTTAGTCTATGCAATATGACTGTTTTTAGGGTGTAAAAATTCTGAGTTCAGCAGTTTTGTATTTTTGAAAATTGTCATCAAATTTCAAATATTTTTTAAATAAATGCAAATCGTTTCAACCTCAGTTTGGTAAATGTGTCAGGAAAAGCTAGAAGTATTCCAGAGTTATTAACACATAAAGTAACTCATGTGAGGCTTGAAAAGTTTGGCTTGGTCAGGAAGGTGAAAATGCAAATCCTCTGGGCACTGGGAAAGGGTGGACATTTGAATGCAAATATGCAATTTGCATACTTCTGACCATATTCCAACTAGACGTGTTTGGCCTCACTAATTCACTTGTATTCAGTAAAACCACACACATCAAGTTGGCGTGTGACCACATGTATGCAAATCACATACTCACGGTCACATGACCCCCTGCTTATGGCCCCAACAGCGTGTGTGATGTGAGGATTCACAGGTCTTCGTATACATTGACTGATTGCAGACTTTAAGCACAAGCTGGGACAACCCCTTTAAGATATTGCAGTAGTTCACCTGAATCTCGGAGTCATCGCAGCTATTCCTTTCCTCTTTCCGATTCCGTTGGTAAGTCAAAACCATCTTCCAGATAAAGGTGAGTAAAGAATCATTGTAAACATTTTTGGCGATCTGCAAGTTACGAAATACTAGAGTACTTAAGTGTTGAGAATAAAGTTCAGTGAGGATTTCACTGGAAAGAAATTTGCGTAGATTCAAACCGTTCTCTAGGAGAAGACGCACAAATTTTGGCCTGTCTTTTATCAGAGCTGCAAACATCGCATCTTCCAAGTCAGATGACTATGAAAAACAAGGTAAGAGAAGAACATAGCAATGAAGGGGTGAAAACTAATGAATTAAAAGTAGACATGGTATTAAAGTAGATGAAAGATTATCAGCAAAAAAGAAGCAAGATTGGATTGGAAACAAGTACTTTTCTATTAGAACACACGGCTACACTGAGATATGAAGCTGAAGGCCTTTGCTCCATGTAACGATGTTCTTCTGGATTAATGATATATGATGAGTTAAGATACAATTAGGCTGCATGTGGTCAAGCAGCTGATACATTCTTTGCCTTAAGTATTATGTTCTATCAGTCATCAGCATCATTTGGCTTAATTGTTGGTATCCAAAAGAACTGATGAAATGGACTATTCGCTTGCAAAGACCATGACAGTCTACAAAAGGTTAAATTAGACCAAGGCTTATTGCGGAGAATAAATATTACCACCATAGCATGTTAATTAAACCTCTTAATAAGAAGCACTTAGGGGCACGGTGTCTCAGATGTGGTGAAACAGTCCAATCAGGAAAATGAGCTGCATGACTGAGGCACTATTATTGAGTTCACAGTTATGGCTACATCTAACCTAGACATAATATTAAACTGCATTTTATTTTGGGGGAAAAAAATTTAAAAAGTGATACATATGTCCATTTTGCATGCATACCTACTCTATTTTTACATCCTTTAAAAAAAATTACAATACTGACAAATGTGGAGTATTGACATTGGAATGATACCCACCTCCCATCTCCGATCATTAGTGAAGATCTCCTCGCTGGCCAACTCCAGCTGGTTCCATTCCAGAAGAAGTTTCAGCTGAGCATTCCAGTTATCCTTATCCTGCTCATTGGTGCTAAAAGCTTTGAGAATTAATTAATATTAGGAAAATGAAGGAACTGGTTCAGATTAAGGTTACCTGCTAGGATTTGATCAGTATTTTGAATTGGCATTTGTAAGCTAAAACCAGGATTGAAGCAAACAAGTAGTATAAGGGAAAAAGCTTGAACTTCTGCACTTTTGACCCATTTCGGATCAAAATACATCCAGAAAAAGTTTCTGCAGTTGATTTTATATTGGAGCTGTTGGAGCTACACATCTATGTCCTCGCTGTACCCTAGATCCGAGAAGCCCACCTGAACCTCATTATTCACTTATGAATTCTAATAAAATAAATACAGAATAAGGAGCCAGATTGTCCCATATTGTAATTGGATGAGGATGCACACGGTCTACATGATAATCACAGGTGATTTATTGCCTGCTGGCGAGTTACTGCACTTTACAGCTGACAGCATTAGAAAACAATGAGGAAAGTCCAAGTCCATGTACTGCTATTGAAGAGGTCATGACACTGGTGACATTAGGTAACTGGAGCAAAAGACTACAAGTGCACTGGGGCATCTCAATGCTCTTGAAAGAAGCAGTTCAAATGCACTGACATGCTCACTGCCCAGACTGATTTGCATATGGATTCTCCACTAGATTTTGCTATCTATATCAGATCACTAGAAAAAAGGGGCTTAAATTATGATGGCCTATTTTACTATGCTGAAGACGTCACCAGTAATGGCTTCATCGTGGGGAGGGTTTTTATTGACATAAGTTGGTGTGTTGCTCGTTAGGCACTAGTATATCTAATGATGTTCCTGGAATGATGATGCTATATTGGATAATGTTAGTTTTCAGGGCTTGCACAAGTCCGTTCTGTAAACCTGGGCTTTTAGGGTCCCCAAAAATAACATCTTTGTGCCACGGAACTCTTACTTATAGGTACTAATTTACAAATCTGGTCATTAACTGGACTTATTTCAGTAATTTGTTGCTACCCTACAATTGAAGCTACAGCTATATGAGCGTATGAAATCCCAAGTAGAGATACCAGAGAACCAGTAGATAAAGAAATCAAGGCTCAATCCTTATTGACCATCTACTCTTCTGTTTTCTTCTCTATTGTCTATAGAATTCTGTTGTTTATGTGACTCCAATTATTTGCTATACTGTATCTCAGCTCACTCCACCTGAGATACGAACACAGATAATTATTCAGTGTATTAATAAAGCAATAAAAATCACGACTCCCGTTATTTTTTTGGCATACCTTTAAAAAGAGCATAAGAGATGGCGTTAGTGACAATCTCGTCTCCGGCTTGCTCCATCTTGATCAAAGTTAAAAGATGCATATGCTCCATTATTTCTTTAATCTGTAAAAATAGAATCCAAATAATATCAGGACTGGTGCTGTCCAACAACTCAATTACTAATACTATGAAACACTTATTAGGGCTAAGTCAGACCACCATACAAATCAGACCAATGTCGGACTGGGGTGCCAAAGACCCACCAGTAACATTGACTTTGGGGGGACCCACTTTTCAACTGCATACAAATATTACCCTCATTTACAAATGTACCTATATCTCTATATAATAATAAACTGGATAGTTTGGTTACTAAATGATGACATACTGCTTTTTTCTGTACAGAGTGAATCAAGTGAATTATGCCAAGTACTGCCTATACACTGGAATTGGAGGCCAAGATGTGCACAGGGGCCCACCGGGGGATTACTCGGTTATCCGTTGGGCCAGTCCAAGCCTGAATGAGACCGAAATTGCACCGCAACGCATGGACTAGCAGGCAGTTTTCACAACCCAAGCATGCCCGCTTCATAGATTTCTATACAGCCGTCTGCCCGACTGATATAACACCGACCCAGTCCCAAAAGGTAAAACTACAGAAAATGTTATCTAGGAACCAAATGATTGTCATCTCAATCTGACGAACAGTGCACGGATCTCTGTACTTTACATGTAAAACTTGTTTCACAATTTCGTGAGTCAGGACATATGGACAAGCTTTCAATCCCACTTCATGTGGGAAGTTAATCAGTATAATTACCCCTTTGCTTCTAAAGATAGCTGCTAAATTATGCCTATGAATATTACCTTTAATGGCTGCTCATTTTTTCCCAAAATCATGAGAATGGCTAGAACACACCGTATGACTAATGTAGACATCGGGTAATGTTCTGGACTCGTGTCGTGGACGTGATATGAAATTTGATGCACATGTTAGGAACACAAAATGTCATATCTCCCTTTAATAGCATCATACACCCGGCTAATGAAAGAACACTCAGTCCTATCACAAGAACAGAAGCCGGATCTGTCTGGATGCTAAAACCTTCATTAGAAATTCATCCATTTTATAAAAAAAGATTTATAGTAGCACAGAGTCTCGGGGTCGGCAATAGTGGCTTTGCCTTCTTCAGCGTTTGCCACTTAATAAGAAAATGAAACATCTGAGGATATGGTGAGATAAAAGTGAATCTACATATGACCTGGTACATATTTCTTCAAAATTGCTTTTTCCATAATGTAATACTTTCCAAGAATGACATGAATAGACTGCTAAAATGAAAATGCCCAACTCTAGGGAAGGTGCTGCAGGATTTTCATACAAAGGCGGTTAGTATAAAAACTTTCTTATAGAGCATAGAAAACCTTTTCTACAGTCAGCATAGGGCTAATACTTAAAGGGAACCTGTCACATGAAAAAATGCTATTAATCCGCAGATATGGGGTTGATCTGCAACCCGCTGCCAGTAACTTTCTTCCTCCTGGTAGAACTCTGGTTTCAGTCAGTGGCGAGTTTATAGCTGCCACTCTCTATACGCAGAGCGGTGACTGAACCCGCGGTGACTGAACCTGCACCGCTGCCGCCCCCGTGCCTCAAACTGGATCTGTGCTGGGTGGAATAAAGTTTATTTCCTCCCGGCAGCAGGGCTATAAGTGCAGGCATCGGGCAGGTTCAAAACACTATCAACCTGCAGATTAACCCCATATCCAGGCAGGGACTGGCCCCCAGGAGAACAAGAGGATCCTATGGTGGGCCCCTACGCAGTGATGAGCTCTCCACACCACCATATGAGAAATAGTTGGCACAATATAAGTTTCACAATGTACATAAAAGGGTATCATCTCAACATTCATTTAACAAATGAAGGTTAGGTTATAACATCATACATCATGATGGTCCTACCATTTCACGGCTCTGGTAACCAATAGGAAATGCTCGGAGTTATAATGTAGCATTACTGATAGTCTTTATCCCATGAATCAGTCATGCCAGCTCATACCTTGCGTTCTTAATTGAGTGCAATATTCCTTTATTAAATATAGATAATAAATGTTATAATTTAATACAGTCTTTAATTTAGGGATTATTCCTGCCTTTAGCAATTTGTAAATGATTAAAAACCTTTTTATACACTGTTCACATCTGTGTTAGAGGCCTGGTCACAGATTTTACCAAAACTGGTGGACAAAATTTTGCACCTTTTTCTAGTAGATTTTTAGAGCTTTGTGTCCAGAAAACATGAGGCAAGACTCATCGAATTCTGATGTAAAAAAGATTTCAAAAGTAATCAAATTTTTGCTGCGCTGAGCTTTTGTGACTTTTGGCGTTCTCATGCCATTTTCACCCAGTTCTGACAAAGAGGATGGAGCTGTGGCGGAATGGGGAATTGGCAATCACCACTCTTCAAATTCATGACTAGCGGTAATGTTCTTTAAGCCAACAAATCTTACTCCAGTCCCTAACTGGAGTAAGATTTCAGGTGAGGTGCACACCATACGTCAGGTGTTCCTGATTCATTAAGAGCCATGCACCTCTTAATGAATCAGAAGAGTCTCACTCCAGCATGCCCCTCATTAAGACCGGGGTGAAAAATGGCAGTTTTGATTCATCGGGGGCCATGGCATTCTGAATAATGTAAATAGTTGGTGACATCTGCAGCAAAATCTGAATCAACACTAGGTGCATTAATTTAAAGCCAATGTTTAAGGAATTTATGAATAACCTACCCAACGTATCCAGGTCTCCATCTCATCTTCTGCCAAGCGAGAAATAGTGCGGGGCAGGAATCGCACCAGTTTTTCTTTAATGGCTGAAGAGGCAAGAGACGTGCCCTCATAATCCATAAGGCTGGCAATCACATCAGCTGTCTGACCCGATCCCTCCACCACAACACATGGGATCTTACTCTTAATGGCAGTGTTTATAGCCTGGAGAATTAAAACATTATAATGGTTAATCTTTTATGTTGACTATGAAAGAGCAGGCTTTCACATTTCTCAATAAAAAAAGGACCTAAATAAGAAAAATAATACGAAGAAGACCGAGATTATCGAAACGCGTTGGAATTGGTTCACACAGCGCTCCGTACCTATGACGGTCACGTGAACATCTACGTCACGCAAGGTCCTGTTTCGGCGTCTGCAGCGCCACAGGCTCCAAGCGTGCACCGGCTTCATTTGTGCGCCACCAGGAAGGACGCGAGAAGAAAAGAGGGGTGTGAATGTTTTCTTATAGCTATTCATTAAAGTTGGCAGAGTAGCTGCTGATTTTTTGGAGTGTATCTAAGTGAAAGTGGAGATCATTTGCATAGCGCAAAACGAATTGAAGGATTTTGTATAAATAAGACATATTCTCTAGTGCTCTTACTGCATGTCAGTAATTTAACAGAGGCATTGAAGTAGGCTGTAGTGTGGACTGAAAAGCATTTATTCCAGATTTTCTCTTGAGAATTAGTTGTATATCTATTTTTAAGCAAGCCTGAAGACCTTAATCCCTTCATGACCTTGGGATTTTCCATTTTTCCGGGTTCGTTTTTCACTCCCCTTCTTCCCAGAGCCATAACTATTTTACTTTTCCGTCAATATGGCCATGTGAGGGCTTATTTTTTGCGGGATGAGTTGTACTTTTGAACAACATCATTGGTTTTACCATGTCCTGTACTAGAAAACGGGAAAAAAATTCCAAGTGCGGTGAAATTGCAAAAAAAAGTGCAATCCCACACTTGTTTTTTGTTTGCCTTTTTTGCTAGGTTCACTAAATGCTAAAACTGACATGATATTATGTTTCTCCAGGTCATTACGAGTTCATAGCCACCAAACATGTCTAGGTTCTCTTTTATCTAAGTGGTAAAAAAAAAATTCCAAACTTTGCTAAAAAAAAATTGCGCCATTTTCCGATACCCGTAGCGTCCCCATTTTTCATGACCTGGGGTCGGTTGAGGGCTTATTTTTTGCATGCCGAACTGACGTTTTTATTGATACCACTTTTGTGCAGATACATTCTTTTGATCGCCCGTTATTGCATTTTAATGCAATGTCGCGGCGACCAAAAAAACATAATTCTGGCGTTTCGAATTTTTTTCTCACTACGCCGTTTAGCGATCAGGTTAATGCTTTTTTTATTGATAGATCCGGCGATTCTGAATGAGGCGATACCAAATATGTGTAGGTTTGATTTTTTTTATTGTTTTATTTTGAATTAGGCGAAAGGGAGGTGATTTAAACTTTCATATTTTTTTATTTTTTTCACATTTTTTAAAACTTTTTTTTAACTTTTGCCATGCTTCAATAGCCTCTATGGGAGGCTAGAAGCTGGCACAACTCGATCGGCTCTGCTACATAGCAGCGATCATCAGATCGCTGCTATGTAGCTGAAATGCAAGCTTGCTATGAGCGCCGACCACAGGGTGGCGCTCACAGCAAACCGGCATCAGTAACCATGGAGGTCTCAAGGACCTCTATGGTTACTATGCAGAAGCATCGCTGACCCCCGATCATGTGACGGGGGTCGGCGCTGCGCTCATTTCCGGCCCAATGGCCGGAGGCGCCTGTTAAATGCCGCTGTCTGCTTTTGACAACGGCATTTAACTAGTTACTAGGTACTATCCCGTCCGAGGTCAGAAAGGGGTTAAAGGCAGTCTGTCAGCTCAAAATGATTGTTCACAACAAGCACAGGAGCTTGGTGCTCCCTCGGTGTGTGGTGCATGCTTGCCACTCAGTATATGAAGGCGATACAAAGGAAACATGAGTTCTATTTGGAATCCA
This sequence comes from Ranitomeya imitator, assembly GCF_032444005.1. Lineage (NCBI taxonomy): Eukaryota > Metazoa > Chordata > Amphibia > Anura > Dendrobatidae > Ranitomeya > Ranitomeya imitator. The sequence continues at coordinate 59,872,933 of NC_091288.1, forward strand.
GGGGAAATCTTTCTGAGGGTGACCATTAATTATACAGTAGAGGGGAGGTAACGGTTTACAGGCACACAGCTATGACACAGTTCTGAGCTGCAGTTGATCACAGGGGTTTTATTCAAGCTTCTTTTCATCACACAGAATCACTTCTCTTCATGCAATGCTTCATGAACAAATATAAAAGTCTCTTTAATGATAACTTCTCTTCACACACAGTGTCTAAACCTAAGCAGAATTGTACCTTGCTCATGCAGTGAGTTGGGGGTAGGGGGATGAGTCCAGTGCTGTAGCTCTCTCACTTCTATCTTGGGGAAATATTCTTCTGGCTGTCCTGACTGCTTCTTTGATTACAGCAATCGCTTCCCAGGTAGAACTAGGCTATACAGCTTGTCTGATTTCAGTCTGACAGGAGACTCTCTAGCACACACCCTACTCTTGTACAGTATGTCCAGAACACAATAACAACTTTCCCAGTATCCTCTGGGGCTGAGCCAACCACTTCCTGTCTGCAATGACCATTTTATCCCCTATAGTTGCTGGATGATTCTAAATCAATGGTGCAGCTTCTATCTGTCATATGTGGCGGAGCAGTTTAGTGCACCTTCCAAACTACTCATTTTCCATCTATCTCTACCTTCTTCTAACTCCTGCAAGGATAGAGCTGTCAATCAAGGAAGAGAGATGTGGAGATAGATGTGAAACAAGTAGGTGGGAAGGTGACCTGAGCTGCTTAGACATACCAATGATTCACTGAGCGCCTTTGCTTGGTTTAAACAGTCATTATGTGGTGATAGAATCCCTTTAACAAAAAAAAGAGACATTCTGGAGAAATACTGTTCATGTGGTTGACAGGTGTCAAAACCAGTTTAGTACAACATCCTCCCATATAGCACTCTTGTGACCCATCAAACCACTCTCAATTCTGCAGCCACATTAATCCCCCTCTTCTATACTCACTTTTCTGCCTTTCACATATCCCAATCTCTTCATTTGATACCCAATGTCATGAAAATCCAATTCAAAATACTAACAAATACATGTCTCTCCATAATTTATCCTCTCCATATCTATACATCCAGAATCTCTCAATACTGTCACATGACCTCTTAGTTTACTTTCCTCTTATCTGTTCCTCACAGAACTGTCTCCAAGATTATTTTCATAAATTCATCATACATTAAAACTCATTACGCCAACAGATCAGACGTCTTCCACCTTTGGAACTTTCAAAAGAAACCTGAAATCCCATCTTTTCTGAAAATCCAACAATAATCCAACTACACTTCCATATGAGCAGCATCTACCCTCGCCCACTCTTTTCCATTCTCTTACCTTATATATTATAAGTCTTTGAATACAGGGTCCTATCTCTTTCTCTTAGTACCAGTGCGCCACTTGTTTAGTGACATTCATTTTATTTATTGTCTACTTCATGTTATATCAAAGGGAGTGGGCTCACTCAGATTTTTGCCTAAGAACACTGCACGAATAAAGAATGGTATCTAATCAACTATGTAGCAACTTCTCCCAACCATCCAAGAGCAATTTGGAGATGAACAATGCTTTTTCCACCATGTCGCAAGGCAAAAGTGGTAACCAAGTGGCAGAAAAGATTGACATTTTGGGGCCTATGGCCAAGAAATTCCCCAGATCTCAATCCCATTGAAAGCCTGTGATCAATCCTCCAACAGTCGATGAACAAAGAAAAAACACAGAAATTGTTAATTCTAAGCAATAATTAGACAAGAGTGGGCTGTCAGGATTTGGCACAGAAACTGATACCAAGCTGCCAGGGCGAAATGTAGTCATCTCCAAAAATAAGGGTCAACGCTGTAAATATTGAGTCTAAACTTAATGTATATGTCAATAAAAGTTCAAAAAAGTTATGACATGCTTATAATTGTGCTTCAATAGCCACAGAAACATCTAACTAAAATATCTAAAAGCACTAAAGCAGCAAATTTTTGGAAAACCAAAATTTGTGTCGGTCTCTAAATTTTTGGCCACTACTGCACAACGCCCTAAAACAAACGGCGTTTTAAAACAATTAATTTTCTTCATTAAATTGTAATTCACCTTTAATGCATCCTTTCCACCTCCCTGAGCAAAACATACAATAGGAATTTTTCCACCATAATTGGAATCTGCAGAAAAACATGGATAAACAGTGTCAAGTATCTAACAAGAGAAATTGTAATATTCGTTGTAACTGTACCTATGATCACGTTTTTCGCCGTTTTGTAACTTACTGTTGGCCAGAGTGTTAAAACAGAATTATTAATGAAAATAAAAAAAATTGCGTTTCTATGACTAGAAGCATTTTCAATATTCCATCATAGATTTGTACCTGGAACGTTGAGTTCTGAGATGTATTTTTCCAATGCCGCTCGGAGATCAGCTTCTGTACTTGGATGCCCATTAGATCCATTGTCCACCAGGATCAAATGGGTGTGGTTGTTGTCCAAGCAGTAGAGAGGGTCACGCTTCTGCTCGTCCATAACGTAATGAGCCACATAATTTCCCTGTCATATAATCTGATGTAAGAGACCACTTTGATGTTTTTACCTTTATAACATTGTATTTACAGTTATAAAATGTTATTTTTTGAAGGTCTCCATTTAATGTTTTAGTTGAATATTAGTATTATGGATTATTGGTTTTGCTTTAGGTCTCATTCAGATGTCGTGTTTTTTCTCATATAAGAAAACTTTTCTCTGAATCATCTATTGTAAGTCTTTTTTCACGTGTTTTGCTTCCTACGTTTTGTTTTTTTTTAAATGTATGTTTTGATAGTGAGCGACTTCCAAGCATAAAAACCAAAAGAAAAAACCGGTCACTTCTTTTAACCATTTCGGAAGTCTAAAAGCTGTTAAAGAGGTTCATAAAAAAACGCACTGTTGTTTTTACATTGAAGTGCATATGGTCATTCTTTTTGGCGTATTCTTAAGCACTTTTTTACAAGAGATCCAGATAGAATGAAAACTTGCCATTATAGGTGAGCTAGGCCAACAGTCTAATTTGTATGGGAGCCTCCCGACCCTACCTTAGCATTTGATATGTGTTCAAAGAAGAATAGGAACTTTGGAATTCCAATGACCGAACCTTTTGTTGATGCTCATCTACAGGGAAAACAAAACATTCTCTCATTGGACTTCCAATGTTTTTATTCTTCTTTGAATAGACATCAAATACCAAAGTAGGCTCCAATTAGACTGTTGGCCTAGCTCAGCCTGGCCTGGCAGTGGCTCTCTTATAGAGTACACTGGAATGTTCCCTGTGTATGGGGGAATCAGTGAAGTTATTTAAAGGTAATCTGTCACTCCCCGGGACGTATATGACCTATTAATATGGGCATACAGGTAATAGAAATGTTACACTAGTCCTACCTGTATGCCTTATATTAATGGTTTTATCGAAGAGAATTATTATACTCTTTCTTTATGTTAATGATTTCTTCTAGGTTTCAGGGCATGTGGTGCCTGGAAGAAATCCTTGCCTCCTGTCTTCATTGTAATACTTACCTCCTCTCATCAGCGTCAGTTACGACCCTGGAATACTGCACCCTGCAGTCCCTCAGAAATACATACCTCATCCTCCCTTCTGTGGGCACCACATTCAGAGATCTTCTGCGCAGGCAAATTTCGCTCCAGTGACATCTGGTGTGCGTGCCGATAAGGTGCTCTCCTCACCTCACTTTCTCCCTGCATAGTCATTGCCATGTACACATGGTTCCTAGTGATGACTGTGCAGGGAGGAAATGGGGAGTGCACACACAGGAGACCACAGCGACTCGCCGGCGTCTGCGCACAAAATCCCTGAATGCAGCGCCCATAGAAGGGAGGATAGGTTATGTATTTCTGAGGGAGTGCAGGGGGCAGGCGCGGGATTCCAGGGCCATAAATAGCGCTGATGGAAGGAGGTAAGTATTACAATGAAGACAGGTGGCAGGGATTTCTTCCAAGCACCGTATGCCCCGTAGTCTGGAAGAAATCATTAACATAAAGAAAGAATATAACGTGTCTCAGTAACAAGACCATTAATATGAGATATATAGGTAGGACTAATGTAACATTTCTATTACCTGTATGCCAATATATTAGGTCATACACATCCTGGGGGTGACAGGTTCCCTTTAATGTATATTGGACCTTTAGACTTCTCAGAGGATAGCTGAGCCCTGAGTCCTGAAATAAAATAGAAGCCCATTTGTCACATTAGCGTACTCTTATAAATGGTAGGAATGGAGCCTTTTTACAAATTCTGCACTGGGCCCCATAAAATTCTCTGAGGCTACAGAGTTTTTCAGTGTTTCTACATATTGTCAGGAAGATTATATACAATTTAAAGTTTTTGTAAAACTATATAATGAAACATTTACACTAAAAAGTATTACAGCAAACCAAATGTTTTTTTTAAAAAATATATACGGTATATATTGGGTCCTTGGTTAAGAATGACTAATCCTGTTGTCACAGATAAATGAATTGTTTTTAAATGAATCTTATAATTATAGAAAATAAAAACAATGTAAACAAAATGTCTGTATATTCCCTCATAATAAAGATGTGAATATTCAAACCTCAGTTGCCGAAGTCCGGATAAGAGTATCACGATTGGAGATCATACCCCAGGCCGCAATGCCAATGGCTACCACCTTCTCTTCTGAGCTCCGGCTAATGGTATTGTCTCTGACCACCTCTCCAATGTATTTCATAAGACCATAATGCGTGCCTCCTGAGAGGATCCATGCACCTGGACAAATGTAAAACAAAAAAATATGATTTAATTTAAAAAAAAATCTAATTATGATCATGATTAATTGATGAGTAGTTAGCAGCACTGCAGCCTTGCAGCGCTGGGGTCCTGAGTTCAAATCCCACCAATTACATCTTCATGGAGATTGTAGGTTCTCCCCATGTTTGCATGGGTTTCCTCCAGGTTTTCTGATTTCCCCCCACGTTCCAAATACATACTGATAGGGAATCTAGATTGTGAGCCCTAATGGGGACACCGCGGATAATGTCAGTAAAGCGCTGCTGAATGTGATAGCGCTATATAAGCAACACATAATAATAAAAATAATTTAAATGGTAATTCTCATTTAAACCATTAAATTGTACAGATAAGGGGAAGTTGAGTAAAACTATATGTACATCTGGAGCTGGTAGATTTTCTCAAAGCCTTCAGGTTATACTGCAGCCTCTAATTCTATTGTGATGTATGTATAAATATGGAAGGAATAGTGAGAGCAAACATAAATGCCTCTTATGTGATTTCAAAATCTCATGCTTATTGTTCAAGCTTTGACAGATCTCCATCCAAGGACAAGAGGATACCCTGTGCCTTCAAAGCAGGGACTGGACAGAAGACACTCCACATCATTACCTGCTGTATTATATAACAGCAGTGCAGGTCACATTCATACTCTGGGATCACAGCCATCTTGTGGTTGTATTTGTGCATAATGAACTTTACATTTCGGTGGAATTGCTCTTTATATTGCGTCACTGGCTACAAATCATCAACAGGGGCTTCTGCATTGTCAAGGGAAATTATAATTCCATAAACTTGGCAACGGTAATCAGGACATTATATTTCTATACCTAATTTAGATTTTTATACATTGTCATAGCTGTTATGGCCGGCAATCAGGCAACACAGCGTGCAGTAATCAGCGCACATACAGAGATCTGGCAATAACCAAAAACAATAGGACGAGCTCTGAGACGTGGAATCTCTGTAGACTGCAGTACCTGATCTATCCTCACACAACTATAAGCAGCAGTGGATTGCGCCTATCACTACCTATGCAACTCGGCACTGCCTGAGGAGCTGACTAGCCTGAAGATAGAAATACAAGCCTGACTTACCTCAGAGAAATACCCCAAAGGAATAGGCAGCCCCCCACATATAATGACTGTTAGCAAGATGAAAAGACAAACGTAGGAATGAAATAGATTCAGCAAAGTGAGGCCCGATATTCTAGACAGAGCGAGGATAGCAAAGAGAACTATGCAGTCTACAAAAAACCCTAAAACGAAAACCACGCAAAGGGGCAAAAAGACCAACCGTGCCGAACTAACAGCACGGCGGTGCACCCCTTTGCTTCTCAGAGCTTCCAGCAAAAGTTAATAGCAAGCTGGACAGAAAAAACAGAAAACAAACTAGAAGCACTTATCTAGCAGAGCAGCAGGCCCAAGGAAAGATGCAGTAGCTCAGATCCAACACTGGAACATTGACAAGGAGCAAGGAAGACAGACTCAGGTGGAGCTAAATAGCAAGGCAGCCAACGAGCTCACCAAAACACCTGAGGGAGGAAGCCCAGAGACTGCAATACCACTTGTGACCACAGAAGTGAACTCAGCCACAGAATTCACAACAGTACCCCCCCCTTGAGGAGGGGTCACCGAACCCTCACCAGAACCCCCAGGCCGACCAGGATGAGCCACATGAAAGGCACGAACAAGATCTGGGGCATGGACATCAGAGGCAAAAACCCAGGAATTATCTTCCTGAGCATAACCCTTCCATTTGACCAGATACTGGAGTTTCCGTCTAGAGACACGAGAATCCAAAATCTTCTCCACAATATACTCCAATTCCCCCTCCACCAAAACAGGGGCAGGAGGCTCCACAGATGGAACCATAGGTGCCACGTATCTCCTCAACAACGACCTATGGAATACATTATGTATGGAAAAGGAGTCCGGGAGGGTCAGACGAAAAGACACCGGATTGAGAATCTCAGAAATCCTATACGGACCAATAAAACGAGGTTTAAATTTAGGAGAGGAAACCTTCATAGGAATATGACGAGAAGATAACCAAACCAGATCCCCAACACGAAGTCGGGGTCCCACACGGCGTCTGCGATTAGCGAAAAGCTGAGCCTTCTCCTGGGACAAGGTCAAATTGTCCACTACCTGAGTCCAGATCTGCTGCAACCTGTCCACCACAGAATCCACACCAGGACAGTCCGAAGACTCAACCTGTCCTGAAGAGAAACGAGGATGGAACCCAGAATTGCAGAAAAATGGAGAGACCAAGGTAGCCGAGCTGGCCCGATTATTAAGGGCGAACTCAGCCAACGGCAAAAATGACACCCAATCATCCTGGTCAGCGGAAACAAAACATCTCAGATATGTTTCCAAGGTCTGATTGGTTCGTTCGGTCTGGCCATTAGTCTGAGGATGGAAGGCCGAGGAGAAAGATAGGTCAATGCCCATCCTACCACAAAAGGCTCGCCAGAACCTCGAGACAAACTGGGAACCTCTGTCAGAAACAATATTCTCAGGAATGCCATGTAAACGAACCACATGCTGGAAGAACAAAGGCACCAAATCAGAGGAGGAATGCAATTTAACCAAGGGCACTAGATGGACCATTTTAGAAAAGCGATCACAGACCACCCAAATGACCGACATTTTTTGAGAAACGGGAAGGTCAGAAATGAAATCCATCGAAATATGTGTCCAAGGCCTCTTCGGGACCGGCAAGGGCAAAAGCAACCCACTGGCACGTGAACAGCAGGGCTTAGCCCTAGCACAAATTCCACAGGACTGCACAAAAGCACGCACATCCCGTGACAGAGATGGCCACCAGAAGGATCTAGCAACCAACTCCCTGGTACCAAAGATTCCTGGATGACCGGCCAGCACCGAACAATGAAGTTCAGAGATAACTTTACTAGTCCACCTATCAGGGACGAACAGTTTCTCGGCCGGACAACGATCAGGTTTATTAGCCTGAAATTTCTGCAACACTCTCCGCAAATCAGGGGAGATGGCAGACACAATGACTCCTTCCTTGAGGATACTCGCCGGCTCAGATAACCCCGGAGAGTCGGGCACAAAACTCCTAGACAGAGCATCCGCCTTCACATTTTTAGAGCCCGGAAGGTATGAAATCACAAAATCAAAACGAGCAAAAAATAACGACCAACGGGCCTGTCTAGGATTCAAGCGCTTGGCAGACTCAAGATAAGTAAGGTTCTTATGATCAGTCAATACCACCACGCGATGCTTAGCACCCTCAAGCCAATGACGCCACTCCTCGAATGCCCACTTCATGGCCAGCAACTCTCGGTTGCCCACATCATAATTACGCTCAGCAGCAGAAAATTTCCTGGAAAAGAAAGCACATGGTTTGAACACTGAGCAACCAGAACCTCTCTGTGACAAAACCGCCCCTGCACCAATCTCAGAAGCATCAACCTCGACCTGGAACGGAAGAGAAACATCAGGTTGACACAACACAGGGGCACAGCAAAAACGACGCTTCAACTCCTGAAAAGCTTCCACGGCAGCAGAAGACCAATTAACCAGATCAGCACCCTTCTTGGTCAAATCGGTCAATGGTCTGGCAATGCTAGAAAAATTACAGATGAAGCGACGATAAAAATTAGCAAAGCCCAGGAATTTCTGCAGACTTTTTAGAGATGTCGGCTGAGTCCAATCCTGGATGGCCTGAACCTTAACCGGATCCATCTCGATAGTAGAAGGGGAAAAGATGAACCCCAAAAATGAAACTTTCTGCACACCGAAGAGACACTTTGATCCCTTCACGAACAAGGAATTAGCACGCAGTACCTGGAAAACCATTCTGACTTGCTTCACATGAGACTCCCAATCATCTGAGAAGATCAAAATGTCATCCAAGTAAACAATCAAGAATTTATCCAGATACTCACGGAAAATGTCATGCATAAAAGACTGAAAAACAGATGGAGCATTGGCAAGTCCGAACGGCATCACCAGATACTCAAAATGACCCTCGGGCGTATTAAATGCCGTTTTCCATTCATCTCCCTGCCTGATTCTCACCAGATTATACGCACCACGAAGATCAATCTTAGTAAACCAACTAGCCCCCTTAATCCGAGCAAACAAGTCAGAAATCAATGGCAAGGGATACTGGAACTTAACAGTGATCTTATTAAGAAGGCGGTAATCAATACACGGTCTTAGCGAACCATCCTTCTTGGCTACAAAAAAGAACCCTGCTCCCAATGGTGACGACGATGGGCGAATATGTCCCTTCTCCAGGGACTCCTTCACATAACTGCGCATAGCGGTGTGTTCAGGTACGGACAAATTAAATAAACGACCCTTAGGGAATTTACTACCAGGAATCAAATCGATAGCACAATCACAATTCCTATGCGGAGGTAGGGCATCAGACTTGGACTCTTCAAATACATCCTGAAAGTCCGACAAGAACTCTGGGATGTCAGAAGGAATGGATGACGAAATAGACAAAAATGGAACATCACCATGTACTCCCTGACAACCCCAGCTGGTTACCGACATAGAGTTCCAATCCAATACTGGATTATGGGTTTGTAGCCATGGCAACCCCAACACGACCACATCATGCAAATTATGCAGTACCAGAAAGCGAATAACTTCCTGATGTGCAGGAGCCATGCACATGGTCAGCTGGGCCCAGTACTGAGGCTTATTCTTGGCCAAAGGTGTAGCATCAATTCCTCTCAACGGAATAGGACACCGCAAAGGCTCCAAGAAAAATCCACAACGTTTAGCATAATCCAAATCCATCAGATTCAGGGCAGCGCCTGAATCCACAAACGCCATGACAGAATACGATGACAAAGAGCACATTAACCCTGCTGTTCTGTTCGGTCTGGGGAGACCTATTTTGAACTTTGGTATTTTTTGGGGTGTTCAAGATGCGGTTCTGAAACTTGTGGTTGATTGACTTAAATGAGGATGGGTCGGTCGGCCACGGGTTTCAGAGCCGCATCTTGAATATTTTAAAGAATATTGAAGTTCAAAGTCGGTCATTTTTGACCAACAGAACAGCAGGGTTAAGGTAATGGACAAAAGGAATTTGGACTGTACAGTACCAATAACGGCAGAGCTATCGAACCGCCTAGTGCGTTTAGGACAATTAGAAATAGCATGAGTAGAATCACCACAATAGAAACACAGCCTGTTCAGACGTCTGTGTTCTTGCCGTTCTACTTTAGTCATAGTCCTGTCGCACTGCATAGGCTCAGGTTTACTCTCAGACAATACCGCCAGATGGTGCACAGATTTACGCTCGCGCAAGCGACGACCGATCTGAATGGCCAAGGACATAGACTCATTCAAACCAGCAGGCATAGGAAATCCCACCATTACATCCTTAAGAGCTTCAGAGAGACCCTTTCTGAACAAAGCCGCTAGTGCAGATTCATTCCACAGAGTGAGTACTGACCACTTCCTAAATTTCTGACAATATACTTCTACATCATCCTGACCCTGGCATAAAGCCAGCAGATTTTTCTCAGCCTGATCCACTGAATTAGGCTCATCGTAAAGCAATCCCAGCGCCTGGAAAAATGCATCAACATTACTCAATGCAGAATCTCATGGTGCAAGAGAAAACGTCCAGTCCTGTGGGTCGCCGCGCAAAAAAGAAATAATAATCAAAACCTGTTGAATAGGATTACCAGAAGAATGAGGTTTCAAGGCCAAAAATAGCTTACAATTATTTCTGAAGCTCAGGAACTTAGTTCTGTCACCAAAAAACAAATCAGGAATCGGAATTCTTGGTTCTAGCATCGATTTCTGATCAATAGTATCTTGAATCTTTTGTACATTTACAACGAGATTATCCATTGAGGAGCACAGAGCCTGAATATCCATGTCCACAGCTGTGTCCTGAAGCACTCTAATGTCTAGGGGGAAAAAAAGACTGAAGACAGAGCTAAGAAAAAAAAATGATGTCAGGATTTCTTTTTTCCCTCTATTGGGAATCATTGGTGTGGCTCCTTGTACTGTTATGGCCGGCAATCAGGCAACACAGCGTGCAGTAATCAGCGCACATACAGAGATCTGGCAATAACCAAAAACAATAGGACGAGCTCTGAGACGTGGAATCTCTGTAGACTGCAGTACCTGATCTATCCTCACACAACTATAAGCAGCAGTGGATTGCGCCTATCACTACCTATGCAACTCGGCACTGCCTGAGGAGCTGACTAGCCTGAAGATAGAAATACAAGCCTGACTTACCTCAGAGAAATACCCCAAAGGAATAGGCAGCCCCCCACATATAATGACTGTTAGCAAGATGAAAAGACAAACGTAGGAATGAAATAGATTCAGCAAAGTGAGGCCCGATATTCTAGACAGAGCGAGGATAGCAAAGAGAACTATGCAGTCTACAAAAAACCCTAAAACGAAAACCACGCAAAGGGGCAAAAAGACCAACCGTGCCGAACTAACAGCACGGCGGTGCACCCCTTTGCTTCTCAGAGCTTCCAGCAAAAGTTAATAGCAAGCTGGACAGAAAAAACAGAAAACAAACTAGAAGCACTTATCTAGCAGAGCAGCAGGCCCAAGGAAAGATGCAGTAGCTCAGATCCAACACTGGAACATTGACAAGGAGCAAGGAAGACAGACTCAGGTGGAGCTAAATAGCAAGGCAGCCAACGAGCTCACCAAAACACCTGAGGGAGGAAGCCCAGAGACTGCAATACCACTTGTGACCACAGAAGTGAACTCAGCCACAGAATTCACAACACATAGCTTTCTAGATAAAATTACTAAGGATGAGTAAATCAGACATAACTCTATTTCGGTTGATTTGTTCGAATTTGGCCGAGAAGTTAGATTTACATTGAATGGTATTTTTATGCTCTAAGATATCCCCAGTCTCCCAGGACATAATAAAAGTAGGGTATAAAAAAAAAGATTATACATACCTCACCCTGGCCCTCATCTGTTCCTCTACACAACTACGTGGAGTAAATAAACGTGAGCACTACTGAAAAGGTGCACAGGTAGGTTCCCACACCATGTGTAATAAATACAAAAAGAACCTGGCACTCAACTTAAGTGTGAACAGCTCGATATTTATTTGTAGTAACAGGAAAACGTTTCGGTCCTAAGGGACCTTCCTCAGTTACTACAATTGTGTGGAAAAATAAAATAAGCAAATGACATGATACACATGGTACAATACACATAGTACAGTAGTGTACACAGGAGACTTGTCCAAATCGACAGGCATAACAAAAGAAAAAAAAATATTACCTGCTAATTTTTATTCCACTAGTAAACACATCTCTCTGACGCCGGCCACAATCTAATGGCACCCATTGTACTTGTTATATCCACAGAGCATGTGATCAGGATATAGTCTGATCAACTTCTAGTACCATCGCTTCTAAATCTACCAGTACGGTACGCTACCCCATGGCCTCATAACACCCATTCATACTAATAAAAATAGACAGACACTCTTATTATTGGATAAAAATGGCCGTGCAGTTTATTTAGGGTTACATAAAGCTTAATAAATGTCCAATAAATAACACATCATATAATAAACCATAAACTCCAGAAAGTGTCCAAAAACCAATCCACCCATGACTGGGTGATTTTCCCACAAGGCCAAGACTCATCGAGTCGTGGCCAATCCCTCCTCCCCCCCCCCAAACCACACAGCCATTTTTCAATAATAGTCTGCAAGCCTAAATTAAAAATATCAAGGCCTATATCCAATAAATGAACCATGTCTGATCTAAATAAACCTGGTAAAAAAAAAACTCCAAGTCCGAATGCCTGAAAGAAAAGCCTGTAATTATAGGTAACATTTTTTCCATGGAACGATTAACCCGTTTACGGATTTTTTCTAAAAATGAAAGTTGATTCTGATGCCAAACCAATCTGGGAACGATTTCGGAAAAAAACAAAAAATGAATCAGGCATCAGTTGCCTGAGATAAATAAAATCAGATCTGATAGCTGACAGTAAGTCCAGAGATTTAATCTTACCGATATCGTTCCCAGCCATGTGAAAAATAATCAAATCTGGAAAAGGAAGAATATTTAAACAACTTTCTACTACAGAGGCAAAAGCAGACCACTTCATACCCCGAACTCCGTACCAAAAAACCTGTACATCAAAGGGATTAAAAGATAAATTTTCAGAGTAAGTTGGCTAGCCCTCTTCTGGGCCCAGAAGATAAAAGAATGCCCAACGATCCAAACAACTAGTGGACCCGAAAGAAAACCAACAATTAATAATCATATAATTCATGTCGCACATACAATTTGAACCTTTTTGATTCCCATCTTCCCAATTTCTTTATCCCAGAATCCGACAGCCCAGCCCTAGCTGCTTCAGTGGCTGCTTCAATTCTAAAAGAATGAGATGTAATCTTAAGGTTATCTTTGCCTAAAAAGCTCAAGCATTTCTTAAGAATGAAATTAAATTGGAATACGGTAACTGGAGAGAGGTCAGAATGAACAAATAAAGGGCCATGAACCCTGGGCCTAATAAATAGCCACCTAGACAAGTTAACCACTGGGCAAATAATAGGGTCAGGGATAGATTGAATTTTCAGCCTGGCACCCCTGCCCAAATGGTCTGTCTTGGCTCTCCTTAAAAATAAAATAATAAAAGAATCTTGTTTCTGGATATCTGAAATCATGAGCCCGGAGGGTTCGGATTTCTTAGTGGAAACCACCTCGCTAATGCGAAGTGCGCCAAAAAAAGAAAGTGAAAAAATTGAGCTAAACAAACAAGCTTCGTCAGAATTCAGACAGACATGAATCAAACAAGAGCACAAATCCTTTAATGAAAGAGAAATAGGTCGTCTCGAATCCGGAAAAAAATGATTCTTTTTAAAGCCTTTCAAGAACTGTTTAACCGGAAAAAGGCTAGTTAATGCGGTTTTGCCAGAAAGCTTTAAAAAGAACTAAACACCTGTGAAACACTTAGCTATAGCGGAATAAGATAAACCTTTATTGACCATAAATTCTGCAAAATTCAAAGCTGAAACAGGGTTAGCAGAATAAGAATCAAGACCATGTAAGTCGCAAAAATTATTCCAATTATTCCATGCAGCTGAGTAATCGGCCCATGATCTTTTTGACAGGGAGTGTTCAATAAAAAAGGCACTTAAATTTAAATTATGTTCCAGACCGCAGGGGGTAAGAAGGTCACCTCGGCGTCCGCGTTGGGCACCTGTTGAAAAAAATTAATCCACTGACGAGTACGTAATGAATCAGCTACTACGACCAATTTGCTTTTGCCCAAATTCGCTTTCAGCCAAATATTACAATTCAATCATTTCAAAACTATTTGACCTTAAAATTTTAGCTGCCCATACATTTTTTGAGGATAAAGTATTAATGGAAAAAACCACCACCTGATTAGTGGAAAATAATAAAATTCTAGAATTCCTCATAGACGAGCCCCATAAATGAAGCACCAGAAAAATAGAAAAAATCTCCAAAACCGCAGGATTGAGAGTTATTTTCTTAGACACCCAGCTATCAGGCCAAGGGACAGAAACCCAATGTGGATGAAAGAAAATACCGCAGCCAGAATTAGCCTCTGCTGAAAACAAAAACGGAAAAGAATCGGCAGAAACAAAAGAAGATTGCCAACATTTCCGTCAAAAAGGAAAGCCAAATTCTGGCATCTTCTTTTAAGTCGTGACAAATTCTAACGTGAGCCTTGGGTGATGACAGGTCTTTAGTAGTGTAATACAGTCTTCTGGAGAAAACTTGACCTACAGGAATTATCCGAGCTGCAAAATTCAGCAATCCCAGTAATGATTGGATTTCTCTAAGGGTAGCCTTATTTTTTAATACAAATTTGGATAGGGTGTCATGCAATTTGGAAATTTTATCGTCAGGTAGCCTGGATTCCATTTTTTGAGAATCGAGGATAATACCCAAGAACTCAATGCAATTTGACGGACCAACCGTTTCTTCGTGTGCGATTGGTACACCAAAATTGCCGCATAATTGAATAAAGCTGTTAAGAGTGTCACCACAAATAGAAGAACTGGCAGGACCAATAAAAAGGAAGTCATCTAAATAATGAAGGATACCTGGATGATTAGACTTATATTGCCAAACCCAATGTAAAAAAGGAAGAAAAGCTTTCAAAATAAAAGCAAGATAAAGAAAAACCCATTGGTAAACAATACATCTATCAAGGAAGAAACACCCATCAAAATAAAAACGTAGAGAATTGAAGCTGTCAGGGTGAACAGGAAGCAATCTAAAAGCAGATTTAATATCTGATTTAGACATTAACGCATTCCTGCCAAAATTCCTAAGTAAATCCACAGCATTATCGAATGAAGAATAAGATACGGAGCATAAAGCCTTATCTACTTCGTCATTCAAAGATAAGCCCACAGGGTATGACAAGTGATGAATTAATCTAAATGAACCAGGATCTTTCTTTGGAACAATACCTAAAGGAGAGATACGAAAATTAGAAAACGGAGGGGACAAAAATGGTCCCGAAACTCTACCTAGCTCAATTTCATTAAAGATTTTGTCCCTGGCGACATCCATGTGAACCTTTAAGGAGGGAAGATTATCAACCATTGTACAGCCAACCCCTTTAAATTGAGGGGTGAAGAAACCTTCATAAAACCGTTAACACAAAAGTTTACTGCTCTCCTGGTCTGGCTATATGCTTAGCCAGGGGACCATGTTTTCCAGGATCACTGGCGTCTGAGCTTTTTGAATTGGGGTCTTTGATGGAGGACTGTTGAGCTGCTTGCTTTTTTAAAACATTTTGCCATAGGGTGAGAGTCCCCACAAAATGAACATTCGTGGCGGAATCTGCAATTGCTGCTCCACTTACAAAATGACTCATTGTAAGCGAAACAGACTCTCCTTTTATTGCTAGTACTAGGAGGCTGTCTGCTAATGGTGTTCCTCTGCGGGAGCATTAAATTGATCCAGAGGCCAATATCTTTGACCCCCCAAAGTATCTCTGGGTGCACCGATAATTTGTGTCTAAAGGCTTCGTCGTAATTCAGCCAGGCGTATCCGCCGAAGTTACGGTAAGCCTCCAAAATTATGTCCAAGTGCTGAAACAATTTGCTGCAGAGATGAGGACATTTTTCACCCAAAACCGCAGCAAAAATAGAAAAAGCTTGCACCCAGTTGTTAAAAGATTTAAGACTACTACATTTAGAATCTTCAGCCTCCGCTTTATCATCCTTCTTATCAGACTTAATTAGCTGATGTTTACGTGGAAGTAAAGAGAAAATGTTAACATAATGATTATTCCATATCAGCTCTTTAACGGAAGGGCTCAAATGGAATCCTAACGGAGACAGCTCAGAAGTAAGAGCTTCTTTGAACAGATTAATAGGTGTAGTGCTACCTAAAGAATTTTCCGTGGGTGAAGTGTTTTGGCAATGTAAAATGGAACGGGAGCTAAAAGATTCCCTTAAGACTTTCGCTAACACATTTTTAATTAAGTCTTTCAATTGAGTATGTGGGACAGACAGGGGCACACTTAAAGTCTCACCCCTTGCTGGTTGATCGATGGTCCTCTGGTCCCTTGCGCAGCTGGAGCTCAAGCCCTCCAAGTTGGGCAAGCTCGTGTGTACAGCTGCGGATGACGGCAAGTCTTCATCGTCCTCGGAATGCGATGTCTGCGGGTCCCCTGGAGATGCTCCGGTGCTCTGATATGGCGCCGCTGCAGCCGCCGAGGTGCCTTGAGCCGAGCCCACCACAGCGCTTTTACGGCTGCAGTGGACGGAAGACCTCCCGACGCGACAGATGATGCGGCCGGAGCTTTCTGATGACGATGGCGGAAGTCTCACGCTGGGCTGCGAGACTTCTGGAGAGGGCGCCGAGACTTCCTGTTCTCCTCTCTCATGCTGTGGCCGGATGTAGCGGGAGACGCTGAAGGAGAGAAAGGCGTCTTCCATCTCCTGGACCTCACCGCTTCGCTGGGATTCGGCTGAGCCGGGACCTCTTGACACGGCGGCTGTGGCTGCGGGCTCTGTTCCGGAGGAGGAGGGACAGCGTCAGCAACTGCCACAGAAGGTTTTATAGCCAGGCAGTGCTTTAGCCAGTCGAATCCATCCTCGCCGCCGGCTCTCGCCAAAAGCTGCTGAAGGAGGTCCTCCATCCTAAGGGTAGGTCTCTTCTTGTTCCTTCTGCGCCGACAGAATGATTAAACTCCTCATGGCAGCAGCTTTTATAACTCAAAAAAGACAACCAAAACCACTAACCGCCAATGAAAACCGTTGAAAGAGGCGCCAAATCATCCAGTCAAAACCGGTAAAAACCAGAACTTCTAAAAATAGCTCACCTCATCTAGACTCTTCCCTGACCTTTCTAATAGAAATGGCCAAAAGAAAGCCCTATTAGGGACTATGAGGCCATGAGGGTCCCACTATATTTCTCTGCTTCTTGGTGGGGGGGCTAACATTCTTTACAATTATTAATATATTTTTTACAATCACATATATACTCTTTACTATTCACCAATATCTTTACACTTGAATATGAAATGGCTCCATCCGCAGTGATGAGATATTTATTGATATCTTTGACCAAGATGTTTTCTATGTAGATACTTTCTTTCTGTTTTTCTGTGTTTTTTTCTCTATTTTTTCCGTTTTTTTTCTTTTGTTATGCCTGTCGATTCGGACAGGTCACCTGTGTACACTACTGAACTACAGTATGTGCATTGTACCATGTGTATCATGTCATTTGCTTATTTTGTTTATTTTTCCACACAATTGTAGTAACTGAGGAAGGTCCCTTAGGACCGAAACGTTTTACTGATGCTACAAATAAATGTCGAGCTGTTCACACTTAAGATGAGTACCAGGTTCTTTTTGTATTTATACCTCTACACAACTAGTCCTCCCAACAACCAGCCCCTTCCAGTCCTGTTTTTCCTCTTCTCAGTGCTCTTTGGCACCTCCAGAGTTGACTAGGCCTCACACAATTAAGCCATGACATCATGTTAAGCCTAGTCACTGAGTAGGCCTCACAAGATGTAAAGATGTGCTTCGCCCCACAACATCATATCGTAAAGCCTAGATAGCACCAGAGGCTCTAAAAAGCACAGTGAAGATGGAAACTTGGACCTCAGTGAGTGAGCAACAGGGAGGGACAAGCGAGGGCCAGGTCAAGGTGAGCATTTTTTTAACTCCTTCCAAGCTCTAAAACAAATCCAGTAAAAATGGAGGCCAGCAAGTTGACATTTTGCTGGATTCGATAGAATCAAATACCTAAAAATTAGGTTTGTGGTGAATCCAAATTTTTGTGACATATTAAAAGCCAATTCCATTCTCTTCTAATCAATTTATTCATCACTTACATTCCTTAACTACATAAAATAAGAAACCTAACCACTACATATGATTGGTGGAGTTGCCCACAACTTGGACAACCCATTCTTCAATGCAACAGTATCCCGCTTCAAATAAAAACACCATATACTCTCCTCCCGGACCAATGCTGTACCAACGATGCACACATCGCCAATATTGCTGGAACAGCGCTGGTCCGAGAGGTGACTATATGGTGTTTTTATATTACATGGGGTACTGTTGCATATAAGAAGGGATTTTCGAATTGACTGACTTTTTCTGACACATAATAATAAGTCACTTACTCAATATTTTAAGTTCTTCATCCTCACATATACAGTCACTCTCTTCCATGTTACCTTTGGTTTGTGCAATGTAGATAAGACGACTAAAGATCTTGCGCATCCGAGGCTTGAGGGAAAAATTTTTAGCACCTCCAGCCACAGAGATGATGAGGTTTGGCGTTTTCAGCAGCCAATATTTGGTCATGAGCTCATACAATGTCTCTGGGGTAGTGTCTCGAGACAAGCGAATGTACTAAAAGAGGAGAGAGAGAAATGTGCATGAGAGCAAACATTGGACTCTCAGACACTTCTCTTACATTATTACTACTTTCTAGCAGCTGTCTAATAAATTATTTTTCTATTTCTTCTTGTATTATTGAAGATTATATATATATATGCATTACCATTTTTTATTTCATATATACATTGGGTACGGAAAGTATTAAGACCCCTTTAAATCTTTCACTCTGTTTCATTGCAGCCATTTGGTAAATACAAAAAAGTTCATTTTTCTCTCATTAATATGCACTCTGCACCCCATCTTGACAAAAAAAAAACAGAAACATTTTTGCAAATTTAAAAAAAAAAAAAAAACTGAAATATCACATGGTCATAAGTATTCAGACCCTTTACTCAGACACTCATATTTAAGTCACATGCTGTCCATTTCCTTGTGGTCCTTCTTGAGATGGTTCTAATCCTTCATTGGAGTCCAGCTGTGTTTAATTAAACTGATAGGACTTGATTTGGAAAAGTACACCCCTGTCTATATAAGACCTCACAGCTCACAGTGCATGTCAGACCAAATGAGAACCATGAGGTCAAAGGAACTGGCCAAGGAGCTCAGAGACAGAATTGTGGCAAGGCACAGATCTGTCCAAGGTTACAACAGAATTTCTGAAGTACTCAAGGTTCCTAAGAGCACAATGGCCTCAGTAATCCTTAAATGGAAGAAGTTTGGGACCACCAGAAGTCTTCCTAGACCTGGCCGTCCAGCCAAACTGAGCAATCGTGGGAGAAGAGCCTTGGTGAGAGAGGTAAAGAAGACCCCCAAGATCACTGTGGCTGAGCTCCAGAGATGCAGTAGAGAGATGGGAGAAAGTTCCACAGAGTCAACTATCACTGCAGCCCTCCACCAGTCGGGCCTTTATGGCAGAGTGTCCTGACGGAAGCCTCTCCTCTGTGCAAGACATATGAAAGCGTGCATAGAGTTTGCTAAAAAAAAACAAATGAAGGACTCCCAGACTATGAGAAATAAGATTCTCTGCTCTGATGAGATGAAGATAGACCTTTTTGGTGATAATTCTAAGCGGCATGTGTGGAGAAAACCAGACACTGCTCATCACCTTCCCAATACAATCCCTGAAACATGGTGGTGGCAGCATCATGCTATGGGGGTGTTTTTCAGCTGCAGGGACAGGATGACTGGTTGTCATTGAAGGAAACATGAATGCGGCCAAGTCCTGGATGAAATCCTCTTTCAGAGTGCTCTGGACCTCAGACTTGGCCGAAGGTTCACCTTCCAACAAGACAATGACCCTAAGCACACAGCTAAAATAACAAAGGAGTGGCTTCAGAACAACTCTGTGACCATTCTTGACTGGCCCAGCCAGAGTCCTGACCTAAACCCAATTGAGCATCTCTGGAGAGACCTGATAATGGCTGTCCACCAATGTTCACCATCCAACCTGACGGGACTGGAGAGGATCTGCAAGGAAGAATGGCCGAGGATCCACAAATCCAGGTGTGAAAAACTTGTTGCGTCATTCCCAAGAAGACACATGGCTGTACTAGCTCAAAAGGTGCTTCTACTCAGTACTGAGCAAAGGGTCTGAATGCTTATGGCCATGTGATATTTCAGTTTTACTTTTTTAATAAATTTGAAAACATTTCTACATTTCTGTTTTCTTTCAATCAAGATGGGGTGCAGAGTGAACATTGATGAGAAAAAAAATTAACTTTTTTGAATTTACAAAATGGCTGCAATGAAACAGAGAGTGAAAAATTTAAAGGTGTCTGAATACTTTCCGTACCCACTGTAGATCAAGCAAGAACCAGACCGAACAGGCCGTGGACCACATCAATTGCAATCTGTTAACAGTATTGGTGTCGTCAGAACTCCAATACTGTTAACAGCTGCAGCGTAGCACGGATTCACGGCTCTGTCCTCCGTCACTTACATCAGCAGGCTACTTTCAGCCTGCAACCTGCTGGAGGCCAGCGTCAGGCAGGTGACGTTGTGTGGCACGATGACATCACTGTATCACACCACTTGCGTCCACTGCAATTAATGATAGAAGAGGAGACAGCAGCTGTGGTGGACACAGAGGCTGGATTAGGTGAGCATAAGATTTTTTTGTGAGCTGTGGTGCCCATAACACTGTGGGAGGGACAATCATACTGTATTGGGGCTGTAAGGGGGACCATCATACTATATAGGGGGGACTTGGGGACCATCACACTGAATTGGAGCTGTGAGGGACCATCAAACTATATGGGAGATTGTGGTGACCATCATACTGTATTGGAGGCTGTGGGGGGGATCAACATACTATATGGGGAATTGTGAGATACCATCATACTTTGTGGTAGCTGTGGAGATCATTAATGTGTGGGGGGACCATCATACAGTATTGGGGCTGTGCAGGACCATCATACTATGTGTAGGGCTGTGGGGGACCATCAAACTATATGAGGGGCTGTAGGTGGACCATCAACTATATTGGGGATGTGAGGAGACCATCATACTATATGGAGGGCTGATAAAGTAAACAAATGACCGACAGCACTCACTCATACGGGCGCTCGTTCCATATCCAGGGAACCCTCCTGGGTAAAACATCAATATCTGCACAGAGGAACAGCGCTCCACCGGGTGTAGTAATCCAAAAAAATCTTTATTCAGCCATATAGCATCAGCAACGTTTCGACCATATGCTGGTCTTACATACGGATTGGCTGCAATGAAGTTTCTGGCGCTGGTTTGATGCATATTAAACTACTATACAGGAAGTATACTGAAATGGATACCCTATTGGCTATTGAGTACTATGGTAACGGAGATGCGGATATACCTATGGAGGAGAAGTGTAAACAGAGCGCTTTTTATATGATTCTATACAAATTAATATTATTATTGTAATGGGGATGATGTTTAAATGTTATTAATATGTATACACCAGTGTCTGATGTTTATAATTTGGTATATTGTATTTAGATGTAAGGTGGGTGGTACTGGATGGTGATTGGCTCCCTGCGTGGTGTCCACACTATTTAAGACCGCCCTGCCGCCATGTTTGTATGCTTGAAAAAGACCAGCATATGGTCGAAACGTTGCTGATGCTATATGGCTGAATAAAGATTTTTTTGGATTACTACACCCGGTGGAGCGCTGTTCCTCTGTGCAGATAACTATATGGAGGGCTGTGAGGGGCCATCATACTTTGTGGTGGGTAGTGGTCTAATCATTATAATGTGTGGGGGACTGTATGGGAACTATCATACTGTGTGGAGGGCTGTGTAAACCATCATAGTGCGTGCGAAGCTATGGTGGACGTCATACGGTGTGGCGGTCTGTGGTAACAATCATAATGTGTGGGGGGCTGTGGTGAGCATCCATCTGTGTGGAATGCTGGGGTTAACAATGTTTTGTGGGCTGGTTTAACCAACATATTGTGTGGGGGAATGAGATGACCATCATACCTTATGGAGGGCTGAGGTGACCATCATATTGTGTGTAGGGAGGCTGACCATCATGCTGCTTGGGGGTGACCATCATACCTTCCTTATGGGAAGACATCACACTGTGTGAGGGGGGCTGAGATGACCATCTTGCTGTGTGTGGTTTGTGCAACCATCATGCTGTGTAGGTGGAGAAATGTGGGACATCATTCTGTATGGGGAAATGTGGGGGAGTATCATATGCTATGGGGGGCATGGAAAGGGTGTCATAGACAGAGAGAATAGAGAGCTTCAAGGTGAAATAACTAAGTTCTGCAATATATATAATTCTCCATGTCTTAAAACTTATTATAAGGAGGCACACTGGAGGATAGCTATCATTATAAGGGAAGCATAAGAGGTATTATTATTATTATTATTATTATTATTATTATTATTATTATTATTAGAAAACACAGTGAGTGTTTGTATTATTATAAGGAGTCAGGGACTATTATTATTAAAGGAGGCACAGAGCAAATATTATTATAAGAAGGCATAGGGGATCATTATTACTACGAGGAAGTACAGAGGGAACATTATTACTGTGTAGGGGCACAGTTAATGTGTGGGGCACAAAAGGAAGGTACTATTATTGTACAGGGCACAGAGAGGACAGTATAGTTGTCTAGGGTACTGCTGAGGTTTGTGTTGAGGTATAAAGAACGTGACGAGAGTCCTGGAAAAACAGACAAAGATTTATCTGTGTTACATTTTGCAGGAAGTGATATGGATGGAAGAAGAGGCCATGGCGGTTTGGGCTAAATGAAATTAAATGAAATTAAAAAACGCAAAATCAATGAGAACATGAGTAGTGAGAACCTGCATAGTATACACATATATGGTATACTGAGTGTAAAACTGATACTACCATTATATGGTCACTGTATGGTAGTAACAGCAGTCCTAGTACAGTGGTTTTGGTTAAAGAAGCTGTCCAATCTATATTTTTTTTTATTATTGTTGTTGAGAAATCATATTTTATTTCTGTATGCTAATAATTTCTTCCAGATTCTGAGGCGTGCGGTGTCTGAAAGAACTCTCTGCCTCCTGTCTTTATTACCATACCACCCCCCTCCCATCAGCATCACACTGCCCTGTGATGCGTAATGGTGTCCCCGGATTCCTGCTCCTGCACCCTACATAGCACGATTACCCAGTAGCTATTCCTCCTTTCTATAAGCGTTGGCTTCAGAGTCCTTCTGTGCAGGCATCGGCAAGTCACTGCTACTTCTGTTGCAGTGACCTCCGGAGTGCGCGGCGATAAGGTGCTCTCCGCACTTCCTTCCTCCCTGCATAGTTAGGAACCATACACTTTCTGTTGTCCCTGTCACCCATGTATGCATCTTATCGCCACAAACACCAGAGGTCACTGCAACGGACGTTGCATTCCGGGGACACCATTACGCGTCACAGGGCAGTGTAACACTGATGGGAGGGGAGTGGTATGATAATGAAGACAGGAGGCAGAGTTTTCTTCCAGGCACTGCACGCCCCAGAGCCTATAAGAAACACTGGCATACAGAAATAAAACATGATTTCTCAACAACAAGACCGCAAATACGATGCATACAGGTAGGCCTAGTTTAACATTTCTATGACCTATATGCAGATGCAGAGTTAATCAGCAGGTGATTAGCGTTATGAAGGTGCCCAGACTGAAAGTGCGGCACCCGGGAGAAATTTTTTTTCCAATGGAAGCCGCCGGCTTTTAGTCATGCAGGCGTGCCCAGAGCAATTACAGTCACTGTTCACAGCACTGAGCTCAAAAGTTGTAACCCCACCCCGGCACTGACTGACAGACAGCTCTGCAGTTCATCAGTACAAAGCCAGCTGTCAGTCAGTGCTGGGCTGTGGTTAAAACCACCACTGTCAGTGCTGTGAACAGTGACTCTAATTGCCCACCTGCATGACTGAAAGCCGGCGGCTCCTAAGAGAATTAAAGTTAATTTTTTCCCAGGTGCCACACTTTCAGTAAGGCGTGCGGGCATATGGCATTCCTTCATAATGCTATTAACCTGCAGATTAACCCTACACCTGAGGAATAACAGCGTTTCCAATCCTGACAGGTTCCCTTTTTAATGGACTTTTATTCTGATGATTTCTAAATGCTAATGAAGCAGGACTAGTCCAATGGGACATCTTGCGTCTTGTACTCTGGACCAGTCCTGCCTCGGATTCTTTAATCGCACTTTCCTGGTGTACTTGCCAGTCTCTATATAATCTGCGGCATGTTAAGTGATAATGCATGTCGCTATAGCGTCGGATAAGAACTGTCACGGAATATGAGCAGTTTCCTTTAATATAGACCTACCTTTCCTCTTCTCCCAAATGCATCAAACTGAATATCTCCATAGGCATCGGTGGGAAGCTCCTTTGTATGCTTCTTGTAATTCCATTTATCGCTTGTGTTGACCTGTGTGCCTTCAATGTGCTGCATCTTGCTATATCCGCACTTACATATACTATCCCTGCAATGATTAGATGGGGTTATTCTCTTTGCATATTCATTTGCCAACAGAGGTCTATTTCCATTTACCAATACAAATAACCATAAAGGAATAACATTTTCATTGCCTAGACTAAAGTAGGTTAGAAGGTTATTATACCACTAATAGGTTATTACAACACCTGCCGTGTGATATATTCATCACCTTTTTAGTTGAATGTTTTCATATTCTGTTTTGTCTGTTATGAGCAGTGCTTACAAAAAGAGATGAGCGAATTTGCTCGGGTTCCCTCTTATTCGGCAAGCTATAGCACTTGACAAATAAGCTTCAGAGGGAATCCAGCTTCCTGGATCACGCCAGCCGATCAGCTGATCAGCCTGGTTGTTGGGCCCTTAGCGACATATGACATACAGGGTACGTCATATGTTGTCTCCCTGACTCTGATGCATGCTCGCACGCTGAGCCCGCATCTTTGTGGACAGATGATAACTGATTTAATCAATCTGTGCCAATGGCATTGACAGATCACCGGCAGGGGGCGTACTGTTATATGTGTCCATCTGTGTCCCCCTGATGTGATCACGGGGCGCCGATGGATTGCCATGACAGCAGGAGTCTGCTGAAGACCACTCTGCCTGTCATGGCAGTTCTCCTGTTCGCCTTATCGTGGTTGTTGGATATACAGGAATTGGCCAATTTATGTGCTAAGTATTCTCATTTTTTCCTATTTTCTGGAGCAGTAATGCAATTCAAATTTCATATATTTCAGGTTTTCATGCTATAGCGTTATAGAGTGCAACTTTATCTGCTGGCTATATATGGAGATAACTACTCTTAGTTTGCACCTGTACACCCCTGTTTTCTGTTTGGAGGTGACAGTCTTTTGTTAGTAGTTTGCCTGTGATAGCCAGCCCGTGGCTGGCGTTCATAGGAGACCGCAATCTTTGCTCTATAAAGCACAAGTGATCAGACGATCAGGCTCAAGCCTGCATTATTGTACTATAAAGGCACAGATGATTGGCCTCGGGGAGTCCAAAACATCCAACACCGCGGAGACACCATCACGTGTTTCTCAACGCAGTGATTCCAGAACACTGCCCCCATCCCTTATGGCGCACTATGTCCCGGAAGTGTTTTGCTGTGTTCCGGGACATAGTGCGCCGGCGCATGCGCACTAATGCTTTTCGGCTTTGCCCGCAGTTGGGCAAAGCATACTGCGCATGCGCAAGGCAAGATTGCCTTGCGCAGGCGTGTTCTTTGGAGGACACAGCATGAACTTCAACCCAATATTGCGGCCAGCATGCAGCCAGCGAGTAAGGAAAGGGTGAATCAAACACCTGAAAACCCCGCCCATATGACCGAAAACCTGTCCCGCCAAATTCAGGAGACAGGTTCCCTTTAAGATAATTTTTTTTTTTAATATGACTAAATCTGAGATTCTGTTGCTTACTGCGATTTTGTATCCTTGGTATATGTCACACATTCTCTCTTCTTGAAGTTCTCTTGAATATATTTGACAGCATCCTGAGGAAGGAGAGCAAAATATAAAAAGTACAATAAAAGAAGTAAATTTCACACTTAAAAACACAATACAGAAAACTTACTAATTCATCCAGAGACAATTCGATACTACGAGACATGCTGGAGTAGAGAGACCGGGAGCTGTCCAGCATCCGACTCCTGTGACTCTTCATTCTGGCTAAATCTGTCGAATTTTCCAATAATCTGAGAATAGACGAAACGAGTTAGTTATGAATTATTGTACATAGCTGATCCATACATGGGTAACAAAATAATTATATTTTAGTTTTCAGCTTCTCTTTGTGCTCTGTATGTGAGAATGTTATAGGGGTTGTCCTATAGTATGACAACCTTTTTTAAAATACTACTGCATACCCCCCCTTGTAAAATAAAGATACGCTATAGTCATCTCACGCACCATGCCTGTTCCAGTGATGTTGGCACTGTGTCTCAAGAGGTTTGCGTGGCATTGTTGTGGCACATGAACATTCCCACCATTGAGATGTTGTACTCAACACTTCTGTACGAAGCTCCGACTGCAGAGTAGGGGTGAGCACTGCTGCCCATTAGCGGCCCCTGATTGGCTGCAGGGCTCATTTGGCATAATAATATCATGCGAGCCTCAGGAAGCGCGTGTCACTGAAATGGGAGATGAGTATAGGGTATTTTTATTTTACAAGGGGAATATAGTGCTAAAATGGAATCTGTCAGCAGGTTTTTACCACCTCATCTGAGAGCAGCAAGATGTCGGCAACAAAACTCTGAATCCAATCATATGTCACTTAGATTACTGGGTGCAGCAGTTCTGACACAATCACAGCTTTTAGATTTAGTAATGCAGTAGGGCTGAGAAAGCTAACACCATCCACATCAGCCTCTGTATATACAATGGCTGCAAACAGTGAGCTGCTAATCACAGGAGGGGGCGGAGTCAAACTACCAGGCACCTGCTGCTGTGTCCCAGCAATGAAAAGCTCCTGGTTCTAAACCACTCATTATCTTGCATATCTTGGCCAAAATATCGACTAATACTTCACATATTTTTATATGTATTTTCTGCACTTTATTTTTCAGGGTGCAGCTGAGCCCATTTGGGCTTGTAAACTGTGGTGTCTGTTCACATGGGATGCATTTGGATAGCACTGTGCAGCCCACCTGATCGAAAAGCATGGGCATCACTAAAAGGCTGCTAGCCTGGATGCTGTGCATCACCTGTATGTGAACAGCGCCGCATACAAGCCTCTATTGTGCATTAATATAACAAGTAACCACCCCCTCCATGGATTGGTAGGCTGAGAGTGATTGACCAATCGGTATTTTTGCACCTATGTTGCCACCATCTACATGGGTCCACTGCATCCTGATAGTGCATTTGTTTGGATTCCTGGGCAGGTAAACATCGCTGCCTTTTTTCTGCTGTTTTTGAATTCTTGGAAGAAGGGGAGAAAAAAACGAAAACGCAAAAACGAAAATACCTCCGGTCGTTAAAGGGTTAAAAAAATAAGTATTTATAAATGACCTAATAAAATCCATAATTATTACACAGAATGCCAAGAAATATTAAAACCCGAAATGTTGGCCTACTGAAATGTATGTTCAGTAAATGCACTCAATACTTGGTCACGGCTCCTTTTGCATCAATTACTGCATCAATGCGGCGTGGCATGGAGGCGGTCAGCCTGTGGCACTGCTGAGGTGTTATGGAAGCCCAGGTTGCTTTGATAGCAGCCTTCAGCTTGTCTGCATTGTTGGGTCTGGTGTCTCATCTTCCTCTTGACAATACCCCATGGGGTGAAGGTCAGGCGAGTTTACTGGCCAATCAAGTACAGTGATACTGTTGTTTTTACAGCAGGTATTGGTACTTTTGGCAGTGTGGACAGGTGCCAAGTCCTGCTGGAGAATTAAATTTCCATCTCCAAAAAGCTTGTCGGCAGAGGGAAGCATGAAGTGCTCTAAAATGTCCTGGTAGATGGCTGCGCTGACTTTGGTCTTGATAAAACACAGTGGACCTAACACCAGCAGATAACACTGAGCAACAGTCCAGTTCTTTTTCTCCTTGTCCCAGGTAAGACACTTGTGGAGTTGTCTATTGGTCATGAGTGGCTTGACACAAGGAAAGCGACACTTGTAGCCCATGTCCTGGATATGTCTGTGTGTGGTGGCTCTTGAAGCAATGACTCCAGCAGCAGTCCAATCTTCCCAAAATTTTTGAATGGCCTTTTCCTAATAATGTTTTCAAGGCTGCAGTTAACCCAGTTGCTTGTGCACCTTTTTCTACCACACTTTTTCCTTCCACTCAACTTTCCATTAATATGCTTGGATACAGCACTCTGTGAACAGCCAGCTTCTTTAGCAATGACCTTTAGACCTTCTGTCAAGTCAGCAGTCTTCCCCATGATTGTGGAGGCTACTGAAACAGACTAAGGGACCTTTTTAAACACTTAGGAAGCTTTGCAGGTGTTTTTTGTTATTTATTCTAGTTTACTGGGACAATTACTTTTGGGTTTTCATTGGCTGTAAGCCTCAAGCATTAGCAGAAATAAACACTTGAAAAATATCACTCTGTTCGGGATGACTGTGCAATTACTCCTGGTTCGTCGATGTGCCAGTTTTCACCACAAATCCTTGTACTGATAGATCTTGGCGTATCACTCTGGTAGAGCAATGCACATGCCCCAGCGGTTGGGAGAATAATGAAGAACTGGAATGAGAGCAAGTGATTCACAGAGGTGAAACACTGCATGGACAGATCAAAAGATTAGAAGAATGGCGCATAGTAATCCATTCTGTACTACAAGTGAAAGTGGTTACCACATACTAAGCCTAAGTCATCAGTGTCTACACAACCATCAGAAGGTTACTTTGGGTTACGATCCCCGTCACACATGGAAATATAAACAGTGACAGAGCAAAAGAGCATCAGATCTACATATCCGAATTGAAATATATACTTAAATAGTAATATGAACACCACTAGTTATCAGCGTTTGCTTGCCGGAACCATTGTGTTTGCGCATGCGCACTGACACTGCCTGTGCCCAGTTGGGCACTTATACAGTGGCTGGGGGCGCGTTCTTCTCTCTGCTGATGCTGCTCGCTACACTGATACACCAGGAAGTGCCGCAAGTGATGTCAGCAGAGAGGAACCGGGCGGGAGAACGCTTCAGACAATTGAGTAAGGTTGTGGCTGCACACAGGCACTATCAGGGGGCACACACACCGGCTGACTTTACACTGGGCTTGTTCTGGGAAGTCAACGCTATCACTCAGGAGCATCATACAAAATGAGAGGGGGATAATAGGGTATAGGGGTCTTGGCCACGCTACGGGTGCACTAAAGCTCCCTCATTTGCATATGAATTAAAGTATATCTTCTCAGACACTGTCCAACAACAGATAGATTGCTAGTAATAAGTTATGGGGGGTAAGTTCCCTATATCACTGTATGGCTCATTTAAAATGCATTTTGAGGATGATACACTCCCTTTAATAGTACTGATTTATTATCTCAGAAGCACTAATGACGACTCTCAGTCCTATATTCTGCATAAATACACAGTCAATCTGATCATCTAATTCATTTATTATCTGTAGCGCCTGAAATTGCACATTTTTGCAATGCTTATAGGTTTTTTTTTTTTACATTTTTTCTGTTCCCTTTTTATGCAAAATTAGATAAGTTTAAATGACAAAATAAAATTGACTGTTTACTAATCAGAGCCCTAACGTTACTTGTTATGTGCTAATATTGTCCACAAAAAGCAGTCAAAATAGTTACAGAGATATATATATATATATGTATATATATATATATACGGTATATATAGCAGAGTACACACTCAAAATGTAGAAAGGGACATCATCATATATTTATAACATTTATAGCTGGTTGTTTTTCTCTAATTTGAAAACTAAGAAAAAAAAATGCAGTAAATCCTTTGTTCATAGAACCTACACCCTTTGTGGACACAATACAAATCTAGTTACACTCACCTGTTACAGACTGGGTGACAAACACAAATTATACAGAACAAAGTAATTTTCTCTACCAAGGATAAAGCATTACAAGCACAAGACACACAGCCCTACCTGAGTAATGGTCATGGGCTTCCTGCAGTGATGCCACCCGCACAGCACTGCCAGCACAGGTGGCATAATACAGTTTGGGCAGCCTCCTCCTCCTCCAGTCCAGCCTCCAGTCATTACACTGGTGTAAAGTAGGGCTGTGCATCACTTAGAACTCACGTCACTAAAGAAAATGTATCTATTCTTGAGAATTGTGCTTAATTCTTGTCTTTCGTAAACATGACATATTTTACTGCAGAGATGGCCGCATTTCTATGACTACTGAAATAGTTTTATACGATACATTCCAGATGTCCATTGATTTATATACAATGGTCATTTATATGTATATTCAACACAATAAAATATAATGATATTATGGACTGATAATAAAAAGACTAAAAACTAACAGGCAGGTATTTGCTAGCAGAGGCAATAGCCTGCCTGTTTGACCTGGTGCCGGCTCAGAGCAGTCATTGACCGCTCCTGCCGGCGATTCAGCTGCTCAACATCAACAGAGCAGCTCTTCATCTTCCGGGCCGCTCTATTGGTGGGGTATAACTGCCACACGTCAGGCTGATTGACAGCTGGATCCTCGAAGCTAGGCAGTGTGGAGTCAGCTGTCAATTAGCATGATGTCGGCAGTCACGCCCTGTCAACAGAGCAGAAGAGAAGCCGCTGAATCGCCTGCAGGAGAAGACAGTGACCGCCCTGTGTCTGCAGAGATCGGCGCAAGGCACAGCAGGTTGGTAGGTAACAACTACCTGCCTCTTAGTTTTTAGGCACGTAGGAAAAAAGTAGTGCTTGATAAACCTTATAACAAGGACCTTATGTAAGTGATTTAATGCATGTATCCCACACATAGGGAAAAGAGGGGGGTTCATTTTGGTACTGCTGGTGTCCAAATACAAGATCCCCAGTCAGGAACTGAAAAGGCAAGAAAACACTTTAAAGAGGTTGCCCAGTCTAAACTTACAAGTCTGCAGTCACTCTGTGTAACTGCAGACATGAAGTTTTACACTGGACAACCTCTTTAAGGGCGCTGCTAAAAATCCGGATTTAAAAGGAATCTGTCACGTGGAAAATTGCTATTAATCTGAAGATATGGGATTAATCTGCAGAATAACAGCGTTTTAAACCTGCATTGACTGACAGCAGCTCAACATTAGACCTGGCTGTCAGTCAGTGTCGGGGGCGCGGTTACAGTCACTGCTCTCAATACACAGAGCGGTGACTGAATCCGCGCCGGTGCTGCCCCCATGACTCAAACCGCAATACTACTGGGAAGAATAAAACTCATTTCCTTCTGGCAGTGGGGCTCTCGGGCAGGTTCACACCACTATTAACCTGCAGATTAACCCCATATCTGCAGGTTAATAGCGATTTTCATGTGACAGGTTCAGGTTTTAGCATTGCAAAGAAAATGAAAGATTGATTGAAGGGACTGCTGGACAGTAAGATATTATCCTTTATTTGGAGTTTCAGTAGTGCGGTTTGTGCAGTAGATCCCCGTCATCAGACAGTGCATATAGCATACATGTCACACACACACACAGGCTTAGATACTCTCAAGGCGCCAAAGGCTATCATTTGCATAGGAGAGGGATGGGCTATGCAAACACAATATTTAATGTCATTTATTAAGTATAATGAAACTTTAACGTCTCCTGGCTGAAGGCTGTCTTAAAAAAACACAAAGGGAAGGCTTAAATCACACATCTGATCTCGATGTCCAAAAGGTTCTAGTTCAGCAGAAGCCAAAGCTATCAATCAAATACTTGACAGTTGGATTCATAGTAACATAGTAACATAGTTAGTAAGGCCGAAAAAAGACATTTGTCCATCCAGTTCAGCCTATATTCCATCATAATAAATCCCCAGATCTACGTCCTTCTACAGAACCTAATAATTGTATGATACAATATTGTTCTGCTCCAGGAAGACATCCAGGCCTCTCTTGAACCCCTCGACTGAGTTCGCCATCACCACCTCCTCAGGCAAGCAATTCCAGATTCTCACTGCCCTAACAGTAAAGAATCCTCTTCTATGTTGGTGGAAAAACCTTCTCTCCTCCAGATGCAAAGAATGCCCCCTTGTGCCCGTCACCTTCCTTGGTATAAACAGATCCTCAGCGAGATATTTGTATTGTCCCCTTATATACTTATACATGGTTATTACATCGCCCCTCAGTCGTCTTTTTTCTAGACTAAATAATCCTAATTTCGCTAATCTATCTGGGTATTGTAGTTCTCCCATCCCCTTTATTAATTTTGTTGCCCTCCTTTGTACTCTCTCTAGTTCCATTATATCCTTCCTGAGCACTGGTGCCCAAAACTGGACACAGTACTCCATGTGCGGTCTAACTAGGGATTTGTACAGAGGCAGTATAATGCTCTCATCATGTGTATCCAGACCTCTTTTAATGCACCCCATGATCCTGTTTGCCTTGGCAGCTGCTGCCTGGCACTGGCTGCTCCAGGTAAGTTTATCATTAACTAGGATCCCCAAGCCCTTCTCCCTGTCAGATTTACCCAGTGGTTTCCCGTTCAGTGTGTAATGGTGATATTGATTCCTTCTTCCCACGTGTATAACCTTACATTTATCATTGTTAAACCTCATCTGCCACCTTTCAGCCCAAGTTTCCAACTTATCCAGATCCATCTGTAGCAGAATACTATCTTCTCTTGTATTAACTGCTTTACATAGTTTTGTATCATCTGCAAATATCGATATTTTACTGTGTAAACCTTCTACCAGATCATTAATGAATATGTTGAAGAGAACAGGTCCCAATACTGACCCCTGCGGTACCCCACTGGTCACAGCGACCCAGTTAGAGACTATACCATTTATAACCACCCTCTGCTTTCTATCACTAAGCCAGTTACTAACCCATGTACACACATTTTCCCCCAGACCAAGCATTCTCATTTTGTGTACCAACCTCTTGTGCGGCACGGTATCAAACGCTTTGGAAAAATCGAGATATACCACGTCCAATGACTCACCGTGGTCCAGCCTATAGCTTACCTCTTCATAAAAATTGATTAGATTGGTTTGACAGGAGCAATTTCTCATAAACCCATGCTGATATGGAGTTAAACAGTTATTCTCATTGAGATAATCCAGAATAACATCCCTCAGAAACCCTTCAAATATTTTACCAACAATAGAGGTTAGACTTACTGGTCTATAATTTCCAGGTTCACTTTTAGAGCCCTTTTTGAATATTGGCACCACATTTGCTATGCGCCAATCCTGCGGAACAGACCCTGTCGCTATAGAGTCACTAAAAATAAGAAATAATGGTTTATCTATTACATTACTTAGTTCTCTTAGTACTCGTGGGTGTATTCCATCCGGACCCGGAGATTTATTTATTTTAATCTTATTTAGCCGGTTTCGCACCTCTTCTTGGGTTAGATTGGTGACCCTTAATATAGGGTTTTCATTGTTTCTTGGGATTTCACCTAGCATTTCATTTTCCACCGTGAATACCGTGGAGAAGAAGGTGTTTAATATGTTAGCTTTTTCCTCGTCATCTACAACCATTCTTTCCTCACTATTTTTTAAGGGGCCTACATTTTCAGTTTTTATTCTTTTACTATTGATATAGTTGAACAGTTTGGGATTAGTTTTAATCTCCTTAGCAATGTGCTTCTCTGTTTCCTTTTTGGCAGCTTTAATTAGTTTTTTAGATAAAGTATTTTTCTCCCTATAGTTTTTTAGAGCTTCAATGGTGCCATCCTGCTTTAGTAGTGCAAATGCTTTCTTTTTACTGTTAATTGCCTGTCTTACTTCTTTGTTTAGCCACATTGGGTTTTTCCTATTTCTAGTCCTTTTATTCCCACAAGGTATAAACCGCTTACACTGCCTATTTAGGATGTTCTTAAAAATGTTCCATTTATTATCTGTATTCTCATTTCTGAGGATATTGTCCCAGTCTACCAGATTAAGGGCATCTCTAAGCTGGTCAAACTTTGCCTTCCTAAAGTTCAGTGTTTTTGTGACTCCCTGACAAGTCCCCCTAGTGAAAGACAGGTGAAACTGCACAATATTGTGGTCGCTATTTCCTAAATGCCCAACCACCTGCAGATTTGTTATTCTGTCAGGTCTATTAGATAGTATTAGGTCTAAAAGTGCTGCTCCTCTGGTTGGATTCTGCACCAATTGTGAAAGATAATTTTTCTTGGTTATTAGCAGAAACCTGTTGCCTTTATGGGTTTCACAGGTTTCTGTTTCCCAGTTAATATCCGGGTAGTTAAAGTCCCCCAAATCGCCAAGAAATCTGTACAAAAACACTTAACCACAGTAGGATCCATTTTGCATGAATTTCAACTCTTAATGTAAGTAGTTTGACCCAGTGGTGTGTATGACCCCCACATGCCTGCATGCACTCCTGACATTTGTGAATGCCCCCGATGAGATGGTATGTTATAGCAAGAGCAGGTGCAGACAACAGTATGTTCGGTCCAAGTGTGATCTGACAAAACAGCAGATCACACTAGGACCAATGTTATTTTATGGGGCTGTTTACTTGTTTGATTTTTCCCTAGGACCAATTCTTCCGAGGAAAAAAATCACAGCCCGCACAATTTCCATCCATAAATCGAATCACACTCAGCCATGCAAGTCAATGGGTACATGGAAAACATCAGACTGCACTCGGATGACATCTGATTGCAATCCAATTTTCACGGACTGACAGAATGGAAAAGATGGAGACTTTTTTAATCCCATCGTCTCCTCATCCGAGAGAATCGGATCACACTGTGATTACAATCTGATCAGAGTGTGATTAGTATAATTGAAGTGAGAAAAAAAAAGGTTATGTGACCCTAACCTATACCTCAAGTACTAACAATTCTGCAGGCAAGGGGGGTTGCAGTTGTCCCCATTATCAAAGCAGAGCATATACTTATTTATAATAGCCGAAAATAAATCACAACTGAAATATATACTGTATACTATTTTATTTAACCGACTTATAGTATTATTAAACTACCCAGCAATTTATAGACATCATCATCGCTGGGACGAAACGCGCGTTGGGGCGCTTGGGGAAGAGCCACACATAGCAGACCACCTCTCATGTAAGTGCTGATTACATTCGCATACTTTGATTTAATCCCATGGCTGTATTACTGACATCTGGTTTAGGATATCCTGGGAGTATTAGTTAATTGAATATGATATACTGCTCAACGTGGATAGTAGGTCAGGCATGTGTTGGGTTATTTCCCCACTTGTACTAAGTAGTGACTACCATGGCTACACAAATTGGATTGCGATTTTTTGTTACTTGTGTGTTTTTACATGAACTTTGTTCAGCTCTATTTAATAAAAGTTGTAACTTTTAATACTAGCACAGTATACTGGATTCTTTATGTGTATATACGTCTTTATAATAGCCGAAAATAAATCACAACTGAAATATATACTGTATACTACTTTATTTAACCGACTTATAGTATTAAACTAGACAGTAATTTACAGACATCATCATCGCTGTCCCCATTGGGGCTCACAATCTAGATTCCCTATCAGGATGTCTTTGGAGTGTAGGAGGAAACCAGAGAATCTGGAGGAAACCCATGCAAACACGGAGAGAACATACAAACTCCTTCCAGATGTTGTCCTTGGTGGGATTTGTACCCTGGACCCCAAAGCAACAGCGCTGCTAGCCACTGTGCTGCCACATGCTGGAAATCTAATTGCTTGACTAGTAACATACCGAAAAGGGACTAATTGAATTTGACATGCAAACCGGAATCTATTGCAAGGGCTGGAAAGATCAGTTCTTAATAACAGATATATTAGGGGATGATAATGTATACATTTCTCTTAAATACTTTTACCTTGGTCTGTAAAAAGGAAATGCACTATATTTTAGTAAAGCTTATTTTATTGAGTATGTAAATACAGTGCACTAGTACTACAGATGTTTCCATCTCTGACAACACAGTTTGGACAAATACCGTAGTTTCAGATAATTTCACACTATAATTTATATTGACTCGTTGTAGGTTGGCTATACTGCATACTGTTTACCACACAGATCCAATCAAGGAACAAGGAGCGTAAATATCATTTTATTTCAAAATATAAAACATGAAAAAGATATAAACATACAAATAAGTGTATATAGGATGCCTCAAGTCAAACTAGAAAGACCAGCCTAGGATAGCACACTGTATACGTATATCTGAGATATTTAGCAGTCTTCCTACAGAGCAGATAGCACCAAACAGCCTAACTATATCATGGATACAATCGTATACTTGCATAAATACCTGGACAGTGTGTCAGCCTGGCTGTGTCCCACCCCGACGCCGCGTTTCGCCAATCCTTCTTCCGGGGGCGTCAGGGTGGGACACAGCCAGGCTGACACACTGTCCAGGTATTTATGCAAGTTGGCACTTTTTGGGCACTATTAGTGAGTATGTTGCACTTGATGTATGTAGTCTAACTGGGTGCACTTCCTATTTTGTATGGAGTGAGGGACATTGAACTAGCTACTACGTTTAGGATTGTATCCATGATATAGTTAGGCTGTTTGGTGCTATCTGCTCTGTAGGAAGACTGCTAAATATCTCAGATATACGTATACAGTGTGCTATCCTAGGCTGGTCTTTCTAGTTTGACTTGAGGCATCCTATATACTTATTTGTATGTTTATATCTTTTTCATGTTTTATATTTTGAAATAAAATTGGATGATTATATATTTACGCTCCTTGTTCCTTGATTGGATCTGTGTGGTAAACGCTATGTACGGAGTGTGACCTTTTGAGATATAGGTCATTATTGAGGACTAATATGTATATGGCTATACTGCATACCTGAATGACCTTGCACTTTTACATGATATTTTTCAGTAATTGATATTGTCTGATTGAAACACTTGGTGACTTCATCAGTTCCATCATTCTTTCTCTATTTGATGTAGCAGCATGCTTTCTATTGAGCTACCTGCAGTACCAAATATAGCCACTAGATGTCATTACAGCCTTAAAGAGAGAAAGCAGTGCACTGTGTAATGAAAGAAATTCACATGAGACTGCGGTAATAATATGCAATAATTAACAATTCTATGTCACACTCTCAGGGGTATCAGGAGGTGAGATATAGGCAGCTCTTAGCTGAAGCTTATTCATTCAGAGATGTGGGAAAACTATGGTTACAAGTTTTTTATTTCTAGTATCTCTGTAGATCATGAAAAAAAACTATCTTGGCAGTAGTTGAAAAACTTAATTTGGCATTAGTTTAATGGAGGCTTTCAATCCTGCTGCAAATCTGCACAGAGGTTGTGCGTGTGCAAACATCTACAGGGAAGTGATTGTGACTGACGGTCGTCATCCCATGGAAACAGCGTGGAAGGGGAGCTCCATTTACAACTCAATAGTCAGCTAAAACATGCCAAGTGTCTGAGAATTTGCTAAAAGTAATGAATTGGAAAAAAAATTCTAATAGTAAAAATAAAATATAAACATTTCTTTATGAAACA
Source organism: Ranitomeya imitator (assembly GCF_032444005.1). NCBI lineage: Eukaryota > Metazoa > Chordata > Amphibia > Anura > Dendrobatidae > Ranitomeya > Ranitomeya imitator. The sequence continues at coordinate 59,910,575 of NC_091288.1, forward strand.
AGAAAAATAATTGTTGGAGAAAAAAAAGGGGAGCACGAAAAAGAGTGATCAAAAAATATAAATAAAAAGAATGAACATAACCTAAACTATAGAGAGGTATAATAGGCCTCCTAGGCATCTGAGACATGTATGAGCATGGAATATATGTAGATTGCAGGGAATGAACACAACTTCCATATAAGTATGTGTATATTATATGCGCTGTGCTTGATAGGTGAGGAATGAACATGGAATATATGAAGATATCAGAATGATCAGGTACTCACTATAAACAGATAGAGTTGGATTATTATACTTTGCTCTGTTATTCTATCTGCGAAGTTACTTTAGGTTTTATAAAACTACTTTTACGCCATAATTCCCTTTTCTTAGTGCACACTTTAAGGCCGGTTTCACACGTCAGTGGCTCCAGTACGTGAGGTGACAGTTTCCTCACGTACCGGAGACACTGACTTATGTAGACACATTGAAATCAATGTGTCTCTGCACATGTCAGCGTGTTTTCACGGACCGTGGGTTCTTGTGCAAAACACGGAGACATGTCAGTGTTCGTGGGAGCGCACGGATTACACAGACCCTTTAAAGTCAATGGGTCCGTGTAAAACACGTACCGCACACGGATGCTGTCCGTGTGCAGTCCGTGTGCCGTGCAGGAGACAGCACTACAGTAAGCGCTGTCCCCCCAGCGTGGTGCTGAAGCCGCCATTCATATCTTCTCTCCAGCAGCGTTCGCTGGAGAGAAGATATGAAAAATCCTTTTTTTTTTCATGTTTAAAATAAAGATCCCTGTCCCCTCTCCCCTCCCACCCCCTGTGCGCCCACCCGCTGTTAATAAAATACTCACTCGGCTCCCTCGCAGCTTCCTCTCAGCGCCAGCTTCTCCTGTATGAGCGGTCACGTGGTGCCGCCGATTACAGTTATGAATATGCGGCTCCACCTCCCATAGGGGTGGAGCCGCATATTCATGACTGTAATGGATAGCACCACGTGACCGCTCATACTGGAGAAGGTGCGGCGCGGAGAGGACGCTTCGAGGGAGCCGGGTGAGTATTTTAGTAACAGCGGGCGGGCGCACAGGGGGTGGGAGGGGGGAGGGGACAGGGATCTTTATTTTAAACACGAAAAAAAAAAAGGATTTTTCATATCTTCTCTCTAGCGAACGCTGCTGGAGAGAAGATATGAATGGCGGCTTCAGCACCAGATGCAGGGGACAGCGCTTATCTCTAGCGCTGTCTCCTGCACGCTCCGTGTGGTACCCAGTCAGCACACGGGCGGCACACGGCTGCCACACGTGTGCCACACTGATGTTCAAGGTAAGCACACAGACACACGGACACGGATAATTCCGGTACCGATTTTTCCGCTACCGGAATTATCTGGACATGTGAGACTGGCCTAAGAGGATAGGTTCACACCAGCATATAAAAAAAATCCTTCAGAGTTTCATCCAGAAAAGTGGGATTATTTTTTTTCTGGCTGTCATCCGTATACGATCTGTTTTTTACTCCGCAGCTATTAACCATTTACAGGACGATTTACAGATTACTATTTTACAGAATTGCAATATACTCATAAAAACAAACAGTATCTATACGGTGATTCTTTATGGTGTCTGATTCTTTTTTTCTGCAACCATAGACTTGGATGGGTAGTCTCATCTGCTTTATGGAAGAAACTTATGCATGCTGACATTTCTTTCGCACAAAGATTTGGTCAGTGAAAAAAAAAACATTCATCTGCACTGCCCCATTAAAAAATACAAAAATTGAGCTTGGTTTGAGTAGGTATACATGCAGCGTATAAACGCATGTTCACATTGGCCATAAAGCGTACAAAACCTACAAGAAGCAAAATAAACATAAACCATGCTGTAACTAAATAAGTAAAAAGCAAAAGCACATTTAAGTAACACAGAGTTCTTAGTAATACTGGTTTTGGTAAAAAATAACATAAAAGCCATCCCACCGTCGACAAGGTGCCATGACTGGACGGTCCTACACTGTCTAAATTAAAAACTTTGATTTATTTTTTTTACTATCAAAAGAGTTACTCTCCAAGGGTATCCCCTATCTCCGCTCCTCTTTCCAATTGAGCCGCTAGCAAGCCATATTCGCCTCAACTCAGACATTCAAGGCATAGAAATCGCATTGTTTTCCCACAAGCTCTTGTTTGGAGACTATATTTCTGCTCCTTCTAACTGCCCCACAGACCTCTCTGTCTCCTCTGCTCCAGTCTCTTCAGAGCTTTGAACAAATCTCTGGCCTACAGTTAACCAAAACAAAATCGTACTCTATGAACATTTCCCTATCAGCTACCACAATCTCACTGCTTAAAGGAAAGGTGAAATAAACAAAAAAATTTCAGCAATTGAAAAAATTATTAATGTTTTAATTTTGTTAAAAAGCATTATGATTTGTTTTTAATTAAATCTGAAAAATAATTTTAAAAGGTTTGGTATTTCCACTTTTAAACACTAGGGGGAGCAGATGCTGCAATTTGCCATGAAAACACTAGCTCACATTACGACTGCAGTAAATGAGGGCGGGGCCTGTGTGTGACATCACTCCTCTCCTCCCCTTCTGGGTGTTTATAAAAGGACTAGCTGAAGAGCCCGGCGTTGCCTGGGCATAGTAAATATCTGTGGTTAGTTATAGCACGTCACTTCTCTTATTTTCCCATCATGCCTCTCATTTTCCCCCTCACATCTCTCATTTTCTCCCTCACACCTCTCATTTTCTCCCTCACTCCTCTCATTCCCCCCAACACTTGTCATTTCGACCTCACATCTGTCATTTTCCAATCACTACACTATTTTCCCTCACTCCTCTCATTTTGCACTCACACCTTTTCATTTTCACCTCACACCTCTCATTTTCACCTCAGTATATACATGTTTGTCATCTCCCTTATATATAGTATACACCTGTATGTCATCTCCTGTATATAGTATATACCTGTATGTCATCTCCTCCTATATATAGTATATACCTGTATGTCATCTCCTCCTATATATAGTATATACCTGTATGTCATCTCCTTCTATATATAGTATATACCTGTATGTCATCTCCTCCTGTATATAGTATATACCTGTGTGTCATCTCCCCTGTATATAGTATATATCTGTGCGTCATCTCCTCCTGTATATAGTATATACCTATATGTCATCTTCTATATATAGCATATACCTGTATGTCATCTCCTCCTGTATATAGTATATACCTGTAGGTAATCTGCTCCTGTATATAGTATGTACCTGTGTGTCATCTCCTCCTGTATTTAGTATAAACCTGTATGTCATCTCCTCCTGTATATTGTATGTACCTGTATGTCATCTCCTCCTCTATATAGTATATACCTGTGTGCTATCTCTCCTGTATATAGTATATATCTGTGTGTCATCTCCCCTGTATATAGTATATACCTGTGTGATCTCCTGTATTAGACCTCGTTAACACGTTATTTGCTCAGTATTTTTACCTCAGTATTTGTAAGATAAATTGGCAGCCTGATAAATCCCCAGCCAACAGGAAGCCCTCCCCCTGGCAGTATATATTAGCTCACACATACACATAATAGACAGTTCATGTGACTGACAGCTGCTGTATTTCCTATATGGTACATTTGTTGCTCTTGTAGTTTGTCTGCTTATTAATCAGATTTTTATTTTTGAAGGCTAATACCAGACTTGTGTGTGTTTTAGGGCGAGTTTCGTTTGTCAAGTTGTGTGTGTTGAGTTGTGTGTGGCGACATGCATGTAGCAACTTTTTGTGTGTCGAGTTGCATGTGACAGGTTAGTGTAGCAAGTTGTGTGCAGCAAGTTTTGCGCATGGCGAGTTTTGCGCGTGGTGAGTTTTATGTCTGGTGCCTTTTGAGTATGTGCAAGTTTTGTGTGAGGCAACTTTTGCATGTGTTGCAAATTTTGTGCATGTGGCAATTTTTCCGCGTGTGCAAGTTTTGCGTGTGGCGAGTTTTCCATGAGGTGAGTTTTGCACTTGTGGCGAGTTTTGCGTGAGCCTAGTTTTTGCATGTGGCGAGTTTTGCACGTGGCGAGTTTTGAGCGGCGACTTTTGTGTTTCGACTTTTATGTGGCGAGGTTGGTGTATGTGTGGTGAAATGTGTGCTGAGGGTGGTACATGTGTTCAAGCACGTGGTAGTGTGTGGCGCATTTTGTGTGTGTGTTCATATCCCCATGTGTGGTGAGTATCCCATGTCGGGGCCCCACCTTAGCAACTGATCGGTATATACTCTTTAAGTCTCCCTTGTTCACATCTGGCAGCTGTCAATTTGCCTCCAACACTTTTCCCCATTATGTAGATAGGGGAAAATTAGTTTGGTGAATTGGAAAGCGCGGAGTTAAAATTTCACCTCACAACATAGCCTATGACGCTCTCGGGGTCCAGACATGTGACTGTGCAAAATTTTGTGGCTGTAGCTGCGACGCCTCCAACACTTTTCATTTAACTTTTTACCCATTATGTAGATAGGGGCAAAATTGTTTGGTGAATTGGAACGCGCGGAGTTAAAATTTCGCCTCACAATATAGCCTATGACGCTCTTGGGGTCCAGACGTGTGACTGTGCAAAATTTTGTGGCTGTAGCTGCGACGGTGCAGATGCCAATCCCGGACATACACACACACACACATACACACATTCAGCTTTATATAGTAGATAACAGAGGGTGACGCTTAGGATCGCTTTGCTGGTGATACTGACAAGTAGACTGTCACTGAGGCCGGGTGGCAGCACCAATTCTGTTTGTTAGCGCTGCTCGCTGTATCAAAAGCTGGGGTTAGATATGAGGAGTGTAACACACACTGGGATTATTCGCCGCACGTGCTACACTACACGTATCTAGATACAGGGCTCAGTGTTGTGCATCCATTGTCGGACTGGGGTGCCAAGGGCTCACCGGTAACATTGACTTTGGGGACCCATTTTTCACCTGCATACAAATATTACACTGGGGGTCTAGATCTGCACAGGGGCCCACCAGGGTATTGCCCTGTTATCCTATGGGCCAGTCCGAGCCTGATTGTATCACGATAGGATTAGATATACTGGTGTGAAATTAAAGCCTAATTTAGAATCCCTCTTTTCCGCAAACTACCCCCAAATGCTTCGTGAACTACAAACGCTATTCTAAATGTGGCAGAAGTTGCAAATCTCTTGGCTGGGCCATATACATGCTGTACTCCCTAAATGAGGGTACTTATTCCAAGTATTACCAATCCCTGTCCCATCCAACTACCTCAAAACAAGCCAACGCCTAGTGAACGCCTTTGTCTGGAAGGGCGACCTCTCCAGAGTCAATAGAGCAACATTAAAGCGTCACCGTCTAAAAGGGGTTTGGGAGTTCCCAATCTATCCAAATACTACAAAGCAGCCCAGCCAGCCCAAATTGCATTATGACATGCCTCCTCTGTACCACCCCTGTGGCTTTCCTTGAAAGCTCCTGAATCCCACCCGTGGACCCTGGACACTTTGTTATGGCTCCTCCTAGTTCACCATATACAAATTTTACACCCCATCATATCATACTCACTCAAAATCTAGAAATCCCTGAAATACTCTTCAAATCTAATTGTCCCCTTTCTACCTCTAGCTGCCCTATAGGGTAACTTGTAATCCACTCCAGGCAATGAATACCTCTTGCCTTTTCACTCATGGAACATAGTAGGAATTTCTAAATTCCGCCACTTATTTAATGTTAACGGCATGTGACAGTGTCACTGGTGAAGTGATGGAGGGGAGATACGTGTCACTGCACATGATGGTGTCAGTGAAGTAAAACCAGAATAGTTTCCTCCAGCACACTGTGTGTTGGGACAGTTTATATAAAGTTATATGATGGGCTGGTTTTAGTGGACCTCCATAGAGCAGGTGGGAGGAGGTCCACGTATCTCCACCTGCAGCGTCCTTACAGGACCTGTGTGATGTCAGTATCATGTGATCAGTCACATGATGGAGGAGTCACAAGGTCTGGGCTTAAATGACTGACCGCCAATGCCTTCAGTGTTCAGTGGTTCTTGGAGAGATAGGACTCCAGGAAGTTGTGTACTCAATCTGAACCATGGACATTGCTGCCTGTGAGTGGGCTGATCCCGCTAGGAAAAGGACTGTGTTTTTTTTTGCTTCTTTATTTTGCCCAGAGGGATGTCTTTACCAGATTAGTCCGCAGACTGTGGATCAGAGTATACTTCCTTACACTTTCTGTCACTGACATTAATCTTAAAAAATAACGCTGTGATACTTTACTTAATAAATGTGTCCCTAATATCCCGAAACACTCAGAAGTTCTCATCTCATTTATATTTCTAGCTGCCTAACAAATCATGGCCTTTGGCCTGGAAAAAAACAGGTCTAGACCTAAGAGAAGTCAAAAGATGTCTCCTATGCTGTATGATTAACAAAAAATTCAGTCATACTCACAGATAAAGTCCACAAACTTGAGAAAGTTTGGCTCTCCTAGGCAAAATATGCCAACCATAGCCCCTTTGCCTAAAAACTTCTATCACCTCACCTTTACTTGCTGGAATCCAGGATGTAATATTCTCCAACATGCATAGAAATTTTTATACCCTAAAATGTCTTCTCCAAAATGTGAATGTCATCAATAATCCCATTGAAAGGGAATCTATCTCTAGGTTTATGGCACCTAATCTAAGAGCAGCATGATGTAGAGACAAAATCCCTGATTCCAGTGATGTGTCACTTACTGGGCTGCTTGCTGTAGAATTTATCAACTAACTGATTTATCAGCAGGAGATTATCACTAGAGGACAAGTAAACCTGCCGCCATGCAGTCCTCCATAATAATAAGCTTTGTATAACCCCGCCCCAACACTGCCACAGAAAGCAGCCAATCAGTGGTGTAGGCGGGTTTATACAGATCTCAGCATTCATATAACTGGCAGATCTGCAGCAGATAAAACAGTGATTCTCTCAAAACAGCCAGAAGCAGCCCAGTAAGTGACACATCACTGAAATCAAGGTTTTTGTCTCTACATCATGCTGCTTTCAGATTAAAGAATGTTTGATGATGTCTGAGTTACCAATATACAGAAATATACATTCTTATTATTGCGTTGTATTAAAAACATACAAAAAATATTAAGAAGAACATCAAAGCCATGATGACAGGTGAGAAATCTCAGGGACAACATTATAATTATGAACTGCGGTCGATCGGCTCACTCAGCTGCTCAAAGAGGTGGTCACAGGAACATTTTACATTCATATATTTCAACTGGTTTATTGAAAATTGGACTCCATAAACCAGTGTAAAAATAGGTAAACAAACACGACTTTTCGGGCAGAACAGAAAAACAAAATAGCATAACAGTACAGTCTGTGAGGCTGTGGGAATCTGCCCACTCAGGGAGAAAAAATACAAGGTTCAGCTCTCTTTACCACAAGCACATCTCTGGAAATGTTATCTCCAGAGACACTGAATACTGAATGAGTCCAAAGGCGGCTGAACATTTAGCTTCTGAACCACACACTCTTAAGCTGTTCACAAAAACCCAGCCCTTAACATGGCCGATTAACCCCTCTCAGCACTTAGTATGCTGGAGCATTTTTCCAGGTTCATATCACTGAGGCTAACATCTTCAGTGACATATCTCGCTGACAGTATTTTACCAGTGACCTTCCCACAGAACATACAATGTGTCCAAATACAGCATGCAAATATCCATATGCGTCTATAAGATAGAATAATAATAATAATCTTTATTTTTATATAGCGCTAACATATTCCGCAGCGCTTTACAGTTTGCACACTTTATTATCACTGTCCCCGATGCGGCTCACAATCTAAATTCCCTATCCGTATGTCTTTGGAGTGTGGGAGGAAACCGGAGTACCCGGAGGAAACCCACGCAAACACGGGGAGAGCATACAAACTTCTTGCAGATGTTGTCCGAGGTGTAATTGGAACCCAGGACCCCAGCGCTGCAAGGCTGCAGTGCTAACCACTGAGCCACCGCGCTGGCCCTAATAGTACACAGTGAGCCTGATTCATCAAGACTGGCGTTGTTCATGTCGGTCTTTATAAGGTGGGCGTGTTGGAGTCAGACGCTTCCGATTCATGAACACTTGCACGCCTCTTAAAGAATTAGAAGCGTCTGACGAGTGGCATGCTCCTCTGTGTGCCTCACCGCAAATCCGACTCCAGTGAGAGACTGGAGTGAGATTTCTGGCATCAGGAAAGCAATAGTTCATCATTAATTAGATGAGCGGTGGCACCATGCCCCCGCTGTGTCCTCATCTGGTCCCAGCTCTGTCCGTATGAGTAGAGCTGAGAGAAACCAGAGTGAAAACGGCAAAAGCAGCAAACATTTAGCGCAATCCCAAATTGTGTCGAAATTTTACAACTTTTCAAAGCTTTTACACCAGAATTCTAGTGTGAAAGCTGTAGTGAATCGGGCCCAGTATATCTACTTTCAACAGCTAAAACCAAATGCACGGCTGAACAGAATACAAGAATGCAAATGTAGGAAAATAAAACTACAGTTAGGTCCATATATATTTGGACAGAGACAACATTTTTCTAATTTTGGTTATAGACATTACCACAATGATTTTTAAACAAAACAATTCAGATGCAGTTGAAGTTCAGACTTTCAGCTATCATTTGAGGGTATCCACATTAAAATTGGATGAAGGGTTTAGGAGTTTCAGCTCCTTAACATGTGCCACCCTGTTTTTAAAGGGACCAAAAGTAATTGGACAATTGACTCCAAGGCTATTTCATGAACAGGTGTGGGCAATTTCTTTGTTATGTCATTCACAATTAAGCAGATAAAAGGCCTGGAGTTGATTTGAGGTGTGGTGCTTGCATTTGGAAGATTTTGCTGTGAATTAAACATGCGGTCAAAAGAGCTCTCCATGCAGGTGAAACAAGCCATCCTTACGCTGCGAAAACAGAAAAAACCCTTCCGAGAAATTGCTACAATATTAGGAGTGGCAAAATCTACAGTTTGGTACATCCTGAGAAAGAAAGAAAGCACTGGTGAACTCATCAATGTGAAAAGACCTGGGCGCCCACGGAAGACAACAGTGGTGGATGATCACAGAATAATCTCCATGGTGAAGAGAAAGCCCTTCACAACAGCCAACCAAGTGAACAACACTCTCCAGGAGGTCGGCGTATCAATATTCAAATCTACCATACAGAGAAGACTGCATGAAAGTAAATACAGAGGGTTCACTGCACGGTGCAAGCCACTCATAAGCATCAAGAATAAAAAGGCTAGACTGGACTTCGCTAAAAAACATCTAAAAAAGCCAGCACAGTTCTGGAAGAACATTCTTTGGACAGATGAAGCCAAGATCAACCTCTACCAGAATGATGGAAAGTGAAAATTATGGCAAAGGCATGGTAAAGCTCATGATCCAAAGCATACCACATCATCTGTAAAACACGACGGAGGCAGTGTGATGGCTTGGGCATGCATGGCTGCCAGTGGCACTGGGTCACTAGTGTTTATTGATGATGTGACACAGGACAGAAGCAGCAGAATGAATTCTGAGGTATTCAGAGACATACTGTGTGCTCAGATCCAGCCAAATGCAGCCAAACTGATTGGTCGCCGTTTCATACTACAGATGGACAATGACCCAAAACATAAAGCCAAAGCAACAAAGGAGTTTATTAAAGCAAAGAAGTGGAATATTCTTGAATGGCCAAGTCAGTCACCTGATCTCAACCCAATTGAGCATGCATTTCACGTGTTAAAGACTAAACTTCAGACAGAAAGGCCCACAAACAAACAGCAACTGAAAACCACCGCAGTGAAGGCCTGGCAGAGCATCAAAAAGGAGGAAACACAGCGTCTGGTGATGTCCATGAGTTCAAAACTTCAGGCAGTCATTGCCAACAAAGGGTTTTCAACCAAGTACTAGAAATGAACATTTTATTTAAAATTATTGAATCTGTCCAATTACTTTTGGTCCCTTTTAAAACAGGGTGGCACATGTTAAGGAGCTGAAACTCCTAAACCCTTCATCCAATTTTAATGTGGATACCCTCAAATGAAAGCTGAAAGTCTGAACTTCAACTGCATCTGAATGGTTTTGTTTAAAATTCATTGTGGTAATGTCTATAACCAAAATTAGAAAAATGTTGTCTCTGTCCAAATATATATGGACCTAACTGTATATGCTGCATACATTTTTCTCATATCCTGATATTACATTTATTTTTATCTGTGTTAGTATTCAACATTTTAATTTAAGTGATAATTTAATTCACATTTACAAGTCGGTTTTAAAAATGTTTTAAATTAATTGATTCAGTATACAGCGATGAGGGGAAAAAAGGTAACAATGTTTTGAACTTTTGACTTTCAGCTCCATATCTCACCATCCACTATAGGTTTGAATGTGAGACTACCATCATTTTATAGTCAATCATCTTGGCTATTTCATATATAAATGTGACTTGCTACTATTTAGCATATGATTAGTTGTGCAGATTCTTGTCACGTCACTGCATTGTTACTGTTTTGCTCCTGCTGGTGAAAAAAATCTTTTTCTTCCTGTACACTACAAATTACAACCTGTTCTCACATTCCCTAATAATTCAGTGTATTATTAGGTTGATTCCCAATCGAAAGGTCATTAGTTCAGATCTAGGAGCCGCCATTAAGAAGATTTTCCAAGAAAGATAAACAGCATCAGCCAGCTCATCGATAACGGTGTCTTGGTCAAGAAAATTGCCAAACTGCATCATGTGAGTGCCATGACAGAAGGAAGAAGACGGAATGAAGTCCGTCCATCCATTCAAAACTCAAGAGGTGGACGTCCAGGAAAAATATCAGAGTCAATAAGTCGGCTCATCACAAGGTCTATCAGTTATGGCGTGACAAACGCGGCAGTGGAGGTGGCTCGTATGCTTCATAATAGATAGTGAGATCACAGATGTCCATGCAAGAACCATGCAACGCAGATTACACAAGTCTGGAATGGTGGCCCGAAAAAGGTGAAGAAGCTTCAGCATCAGTATCATCATAAAAAGCGTCAGCACGAGTTTGCAAAAAAAGTCTGAAAAGAGGACAGTAGAAGGTTGGAAACGGGCGATTTGGAACAATAAGACTAGGCTCTAATGACTGCAAATGGGTTAGCCAGAAGCAAGGGAAAAAGGTGCTAACAGATCAAGAAATTGAAAATAAACTGTAAAGTTCGGTGGAGGAAGCCTGATAATATGGGGTTGTTTCACAGCCAAAGGCGTTGGACACTTGACTAGTATCGAGGGTGGTCTCAATGCTGAGCTATATGCGAGTATCCTACAAGACGAGTTGCTTCGTACACTCCAGTACTATGGATATGAAAAGGACGACAGTGTTCCAACAGGAGAATGACCAGAAGCATACGTCAAGATTGACGAAGAAATGGTTCAATGACAATGAAGTAGAGGTCCTGGATTGCTCCCCCCCAGTCCCCAGACTTCAACCAAATCGAACACTTGTGGATAGAGTTGAAGAAAAGGCTGTATACATACCGAAGTGAGTCGACCAGTATGGCCCAACTTTGGGAACGTGTAGAAGAGATCTGGGAACAGATTTCGGTCGAGAGCATGCCCAGAAGGATTCTGGCAGTGTTGAAAGCCAAAAGTGTATTTACAAATACAGATAGCCAAGATGATTGTCTATAAAATGATAGTAGTCTCATGTTCAAAGCTGCAGTGGATAGTGAGAAATGGAGCCTGTAATTTCAAAGTTCAAAGCATTGTTACCCTTTTGCTCGTCACTGTTTGTCACAAATGTAATTACTAATACAAAATGTTGAGGATTCATTTTTAACCTTATGTCGATTATATGCAATTCAGCATTGACATGTGGGTGAAGGATAGAGAAAGGGTAGATAAAGTGATACTGGCCATCTCTATTTCAGCACTTGAGGTCTGGTGGGATTTTGTACAGCAGAATAGCAGAGGATGGAAAAACACAAATATTAAAATGTAGCTAAATCTTTAAAAATCTTTTAATATGTCTTTTGATCCACTGGTTCCCCACCAATTACTCAAAGGGTGTGACCGAGACCAGGCCCGTACTCATACTGGAGGGGAGCCTGCCAACGGCAATTTCACCTGGATGTGTGTCCTCGGATAAAACATGGTATTATTATTATTTTTATTTAGTAGTCAGATGCTGATTGTGATGGTCAAAGTAATTTTTAATCTCTCTAAATTGAAGGTTTTATACGAGTAGTTGGCATACCAATTTTTAAACGATTCGCAGTATTGTACAAATGTTTTAAGCTGGAGTGAAACAAATGTGCAAAATAAGAATGCTTTAAAAATGTTATTAATAGTTTATTTTTAACAATTTACAAAATGCAAAATGAAAGAACAAAAAAGAGGTCAAAATCAAATCAATACTTGATGTGACCTTTGCCTTCAAAACAGCATCAATTCTACTAGGTACACTTGCACACTTTTTGAAGGAACTTGACAGGGAGGTTGTTCCAAACATCTTGGAGAACTAACCCACAGGTCTTCTGTGGCTGCAAAAATTCTTCTATCACTTCATGTAATCGACGACAGGCTAGATGATGTTGAGATCAGGGCTCTTCGCGGGCCATATCATCACTTCCAGGACTCCTTGTTCTTCCAAACACTATAGATAATTCTTAATGGCATTGGCTTTATCTTTGGGGTCACTTTCCTGCTGCAGAATCTCCAATTTCATTTGATGAAATGCAGTCGAATATGTGCAATGAAACCTCCACCATTCTTCACTCTTGCCTGCAGACATTCATTATTGTACAATTCCTCAGCCCTTCGTGTGCAATCTACCTTCTGTTACAGCCAACTATTTCATATTTTGACTCATCAGTCCAGAGCACTTGCTGCCATTTTTCTCTACACCAGTTTCTGTGCCTTTCTGCATAGTGGAGTCATTTGGCCTTGTTTCCATGTAGGTTTTCTTTCTCCACAATTTTTCCATGAAGATGACTTCTGGTCAGAGTTCTCTAAACCGTAGATGGTTGTAGCTGGGTCTCACTGGTTGCTGCCAGTTCTGAGCTGATGGAACTGCTGGACATCTTCTGATTTCACAGGAATGTAAGCATGATGTGTCTTTTATCTGCTCCACTAAGTTTCCTTGGCCAACCACTGAATCTATGGTCCTCAATGTTGTCCATTTCTTGGTGTTCTCAATGCTGAGAAATACAGGCAGGTACTTATCCATGATACAATATGATCAATGAGGCGATTGATTGGCTTCAAATATATTCTGCAGCAGAACAACAACCCCAAACACACAGCCAATGTTGTTAAACACTATCTTCAGAGTAAAGAAGAATAAGGAGTCCTGGAAGTGATGATATGGCCCACACAGAGCCCTGATTTCAACATTATACATTCTATCTAGGATTACATGAGGAGACAGAAGGATTTGCATAAATCTACAACCACAGAAGATCTATAGCGTGTTCTTCAAGATCTGTAGTTTGTTCTTCAAGATGTTTAGAACCATCTCCCTGCCAAGTTCCTTCAAAAACTATGTGCAAGTGTACATAGAAGAATTGATGCTGTTCTAAAGACAAAAGGGTGGTGATGACACCAAATATTGATTTGATTTAGATTTCTCTTTTGTTGATTCACTTTATGTTAGGCTAATTAGAGAAGAAATAAACTATTGACACTTCTATTTTTCAAAGCATTCTTAATTTGCAGCATATTGTTCCACACCTGCCTAAAACCTTTGCATGGTACAATACGTGGTGCCCTGTCCAACCTGCATCGCATCAACAGTGCTGGTAATATTCAAATGTATTTATTTAGTTAGCCCATGAACTTTCATGAAGTATAGCAATAAATACAAATTAAACAGATTCCTAAAAAACAAGAGCGACACACATTTGGGAAAAAAAACTACCTCTGTCTGGGTCTTTCCCTGGACTGAGACCTCTCCCGGGAACTGGAACCTGATCTTATTTCTGTGTGAGGTATAAACTCTCGGCTCCATCTTCTGGTGCTTGGTCTGACCGTCATTACACAGTTTGAAGAAGAATTATTAGACATCCTAAGACACAGAAAGTGAGAGTGTGACATCTTGGTTTTCTAACATCCTCCAAAACTCTGACAATCTATCCAGTAACTAAAGCACCCTCAAAATATGGTAAAAGAATTACAAGACCATAAAAACTTGTTTTCACATAGTCTAGGTTATGGCTTATTGTTTCTTATTTGCTAAGAATATTCCTAAACTTACATGGCTAGTGAGTTTGGATTTTTTGCTTACGATATAAATAATTTTATAACTGTGGCATAGTCGTACTATTATTTTTAATATACAAGAATGATCTTAAAAGACAAGAAAAGTTGAAGAAACTCACCTAATTGTCTCCAGTAGTCCTACAAATCATAATAGCCACTGTCACTGAATCATATTAAAAAGTCTTTAATCCAACTCAGTCCCGTGGTCCTGTAAACTCTGTGTACCTGTCTTCTCATCAAAGACTTTCTGCTGTGATCTGATCAGCTTCCCTCTATTTCTCTGCACATTCTTCCTTCCTTCCTTCCTTCCTGGCTGCTTATATTCCCTGTGGTCCCATCTCCCGCTGGCAGATACATCATGTTGGCACTGCCGCAGGCAAAGCACCCTGGTATAAGTACAAGACGAAGATTCTAGAGGCAAAGTAGAAAACACAAAATGCAAAACAATGAAAATATGAGAATTATTTTCAAGATTCTAAAATGTTTTGCAACAATGCGAAAGAAGTTACGCTGAAACAGAAAATGTAATATTTATGGTAGTTCAAATTGATTTCTTTTTTTAAGTTACAATATGTAAGCTCAATGATGCAACAATGATAACAAATCTAGAAAACATGTATCTATAAAAATGTAAAGAAATCCATCCATCCAGCCACTCACCAAAATTAGAGGGTCATGAAATGGAAGAATATGTGAAACCAGCTGAGATACTGTGTATGTCAATGTCAAACTGAATTTGGCACAATTAGAATTAGACAATCGGGTTTATGAATTTCAGCAGAATATTTAGATGTATGGGGGTCAGTTTAGAGTATGGAACAAGCTGTCCAAAAAAACAACAACAAGGAACATTAGTTTCATAGCAGGAATCTCGTTTAGTGAAGGGTGTGAAGCACATGAATGGATGACGTCTCCATGGTAGAACAGATCCACAGTATGACTGAATCCACACCTTGCAGAAATCAAGCAGGTCTGAATGTGATTTAGCTTACTTTTTATTAACTATTAGATATTAAAAAAAGACAAGCTAAAATTAAAAACACTGAATTATGCTGCATGCGGGACTTGAAGGTGCATTTAAAGGGAATCTATTGTTAGATTCATGCTGCCCAAACTGCAGGCAGCATAAATAAGGGTGGTTTCACACTTGCGTTTTTGTCTGAAGCGTTTTTTTGCACAAAAAACGCATGCGTTTTTTTCCCTATATTTAACATTGAAAACGCATGCGTTTTTTTGTTGTAAGCGTTTGGTCGCGTTTTGAAATGCATGCGTTTTTTTGCTGCATGCTTTCTTTTTCAGAAATGCAACTTGTAGTATTTTTGAGAGGCGCTTTTTTGACACATAAAAACGCATGCGTTTTCATGCTTTTTTTGTGTAAAAAAATACATTGGAGTCAATGGAAACGCATGCGTTTTTAAGCACATGCGTTTGTTTGCTTTAAAAACGCATGCGTTTTTATTAAAAAAAAAACAGAAAACTCACTGATATGCCATCCCCCACCATAAAGGTGATAAAGGGATCCTAACCCTAACCCTAAAGGGATCCTAACCCTAACCCTAACCGGATCCTAACCCTAACCCTAACGGGATCCTAACCCTAACCCTACCCCTAACCCTAAAGGGATCCTAACCCTAACCCTACCCCTACCTCTAACCCTAAAGGGATCCTAACCCTAACCCTACCCCTAACCCTAATCCCTTTAGGGTTAGGGTTAGGATCCCTTTAGGCTTAGGGTTAGGATCCCTTTAGGGTTAGGGTTATGATCCCTACCCCTAACCCTACCCCTACCCCTAACCCTAACTATTTCTGTTTATAGTGGGTTTTTTACTTTATTTTGTTGATTGACAGCTGTCATACATTTCTCAGCATGCGTTTAAAAAACGCAAACGCATGAAACAACGCATGTAAACGCGTCAAAACGCTGCGTTTTTTTCACCACATGCAAAAACGCATGCGTCAAAAAAACGCAGCGTTTGCACGCGTTTACATGCGTTTTTTCACCATGCGTTTTTTTTTTTTCACGCATGCGTTTTGAAACGCAAGTGTGAAACCAGCCTAAGAGCCTGGCTGCTCAATTGCAACCAGGTATGATATTATCTGAAATGTTCCAGCTTTACAAAGAAAATATAGTTTGATTGGTCAGCCAGGGATCATAGGGAGAGATAAGACTAGTCCAGCGCTGCGCCGCTCCAGATTTTCCCAGTGAATGACAAGTCTTTAGGACTCTCCTTATTTACATACATGGGAGACACCTGTCAATCAGAGTGGCTTGTGGAGAAGCAGCGTCGGACTAGTCAGGTTTTTCCACATGGTCCCCGTCTGGATCTTCAAACTACGTTTTCTCTGAAATGTCAAAGCGAATCACAATAAATGTACAGTGCCTTGAAAAAGTATTCATACCCTGTGAACTTTTCCACATTTATTCACGTTACTCACTATCTATTTTATGTGATATACCAACACAAAGTAGCAAGTATTTGCGAAATGTAAGGGAAATTATACCAGGTTTTCTAAATGTTTTGAAAATATAAATCTGAAAATTGTGGCGTGCATTTGTATTCAGCCCCTGAATAAAATCCTGAGTGACTAAATGCCTTCAAAAGTCAAATAATTAGTAAATTGGGTCCATTTGTGTGTACTGTATTCTCAGTATAGCCACAGCTGTTTAATGTGAACATTAAAGATCAAACAGCATCATGAAAACATAGAAACACACCAGACAGGTTAGGGATAAAGCTGTGGAGAGGAGTAAAGCAGGGTTAGGTTATAAAAAAAATGGCCAAGCTCTGAACATGTTCAATCCATCATCCAAAAACTGAATGGAGTATGGTACAACTGCAAACCTACCAAGACAGGGCTGTCCACCTAAACTGACATTCTAAGCATGGAAAACACTAATCAGAGAAGCAGCCAAGAGGCCTATGGTCACTCTGTAAGGAGCTACAGAGATCCACAGCTAAGGTGGGAGAATCTGTCCAAAGGACTAGTCTTATACTTCACAAATCTGGCCATTATGGAAGAGTGGCACGAAGAAAGTCATTTGTGAAAGCTATAAGAAGTCGTGTTTGCAGTTTGCAAAGTGTTCTGTAGGGGATATAGCTGACATGTGGAAGAAGGTGTTAGAGTCAGATGAGACCAAAGTAGAACTTTTTGGGATAAATGCAAGGGCTAAATGCAAAATGCTATGTGTGGTGGAAAACTAACATTGCAGATCATCCTGAAGACACCATCCCCACTGTCAAACATAGTGGTGGCAGCATCATGCTGTGCAGATGCTTTTCTTCAGCAAGGATAGGGAAACTTATCAGAGTTGATAGGAAGATGAATTCAGCTAAATACAGGCAATCCTGGAGGAACACCTGTCTGTTAGAGGCTGCAAAAGACTTGAGCTGAGACTAAGGCATAGGGTCACCTTCCAGCAGGACAACAACCCTAAACATACTGTCAGAGCTACAATGGAATTGTTTAAAGCAAAGCATATTCGTGTATGTGAATGGCCCAATTACAGTCCAGACTGAACTCCCATTGAGAATCTGTGACAAGACCTGAAAATTGCTGTTCACAGACACCTCCATCCAATCTCACTGAGCTAGAGATATTTTGCAACGAATGGGCAAAACTTTCAGCCTCTAGATTTGCAAAGCTGATAGAGACATACTCCAAAAAACTTGCAGCAGTAATTGTAGGGAAAGGCGGTCCTGCAAAGTATTGACTTGGAGGGTTGAATACAAATGCACATCACAATTTTCAGATTTATATTATTAATATATTTAGAAAACCATGTATAATTTCCTTTACACCTCATAAAATATTAGCTACTTAATGTTGGTATATCACAAAAGGTATGAATACTTTTTTTCAAGGCACGTGTACCTGGCTGCCATTTGGCCAGTGTGACTGGTTCCTTTTATTAATTTTATCTTTGGTAAAATGTGTACAACTATACAAAGGACATAAAATATGTTTTTAGCTTTGACTTTTTCAAACAAACTAGAGAAATGGCATTTATCAGGTGTTACATAGCATACCTTTTTTGTACCCTAAAATAAAATAAAATATGGATGTTTGCTACCAACTAATCTACTGAGATATACATTAACATGAGGCTCTTATATCAGAGAACATCTTCAAACAGCTGAAAGATGCACCAGCAGCTGCTGGACCTAAGTAATGAACAGGATGGGACATCGATCACATGTCCTGAGAATATATACAGGCCCCAATTGATCAAGACCAGTAATGTTCGCGCCACTCTTGATGAGACAAATTTTGGAGTCTGACACTCCTGATTCATTAAGAAGTGCACACATCTTAGGCTTCCTTCCCCTTTCAGGTGATATGACACACCTGCCCAACCAAACCCACTAATGAGCCAGGGCACTGATCCATTAAGTATCAGCATGAAAGGGGTGCTAAACAGGAGGTGGTGTGCGCCTTTCAATAAATACAATTCTGTGGCTCTTGGAGGTAGAGTGCTTCTTTACCCAAATATGGATGAAGTTATAATCATGTTTTACTCATGAAAAGGCACTAAGTTTGAGGATTACAGAATTTTATGAGAGGCAAAAAGCTCAGTGGTTTCAACAGTCATACACGAGACAAAGGCTTGATAGCAGCAGAAGTAATTATTTAATATATGGAACAACAGGGGGTAGTCAGTGACACAGCCTACTGGAGATTTGCTTAGCAGCTCCTGCTTTTTTTCAGGTGCAGCCTCTGTGTCACTCTTAATGCAGCACAGCAAACATCTTCTCCGTACTTGGATCAGCATCTCTCCCCGGCCGCCATCGGGACACTACTGTATCACTGGTGTATGAGGCCCGGAGAGCAGAAGCAAAGTCGGGAAGCTGCCAACTCACCCCGGGCCCTTACAGCACATTATATGCAGGAGTCCAGGGCCCAAAAATGATGACGTGCACACGCCCGCCTACTAGTCTCCCCGACCTCCCAGTCCCCCATCCGACCTCCCATTCCCCCATCCAACCTCCCATTCACCACTACTCTTCTTGTGCCCTCCTCCTTGCTCGTGCAGCGTGAAGTTGGAGGCCGTCTCTGTCTGCTGCCTTCCTGCAAACTAGTAAGTACTACTAAGTTCAACCCTTCTGACTGCTGCCTGTCTGCAATAAGGTACAGTTGCCTGTTTTAATGGGGATATTCTAGTAATCTAATACTTATCCCCTACCTTATACACAACAGCTTCCATAAATGTAAAGAAAACAGAATACAATAATCTGCAATCAGAAATACAGATTATGAAAAAAAAATCACAAGCCGGTTTTAATTAGTTTAAAAAATGTATGTGACACATTCTCTTAAAGAAAAAAGAAATGAAAATATACCTAAAAAGAGTATTGGCTTGAGAAAGGTCCTAGACTGGACCAAAACATTGCCATCTTTATGTACCATTACATTTTTCACATTCTCTATTTTGGGAGTGCTGTCTTCATTTTTGTATGTATATTTAAGGATTGGTTTCTTGCTGGGAAACTTTGCACCTGTAGAGGGGAGGCTGGGATGACAGCAGGGTTGTGATTATTGTGTGGAGTTTTATATATGTTATTTGTGTGATAAAAATAAATGTTAGATTTTATCCCTATGGTGAATGTTGTATGTTTGGTGCTCCTCCAGGCTATGCCTATGGCTGTCCCTGGGAATGCAGGAGGTCTGGCCACTAGAGGAACCATACACCATGCAATAGATAGGAATATAGTGCAGTTTGCATTATACTAGGGATTAGATAGTTAATAGAGCTGGCATTAGCCCACAGATTGCTATGGGTTAGAGACAGTCAGGCAGTCAATCTAGTCAGAGTCTAGGACTCATCGAGTGCAAGTCTGGGTGGAGTGAAGAGCAAGGCTAAACATAGCAGGGTTAGCAGGCTCTAGTGCAGCTAAGGTGCAGCAGATGAGAACGGGTCCAGTCAGTATTAGTTTCCTAGAAGAATGAGGACACAGCTGGATGCCAGGACTGTCTGGAAGGTTCAGAAGAGGTATAGATAGTCATGACTCTGTCTCCCTGATGAGGAAGATGTCAGCCGGGTCGCAGAGTTAGGTGAAGATGGTGGGTCTCAGGACAGGACTGATGGACCACAAAACCAAGAGAACATCGCTAAAAAGAGACTTTGTCTTAATTTGTATGCTGCAGCCATGTGTATATGAATTGCACACTATAGTCGAACCTGTTAACCCGGACCCAAGGGTTTTTGTCTTGTTTATAGACTGGTCCCATGGACAGGGAGGTAACGAGGGCTACAGAAGAAAACCTGCTGGTCTTCTAGTTTGGCTTGAGGCATCCATTATATAGAGTGCCTTGCAAAAGTATTCGGCTACCTGGAACTTTTCAACCTTTTCCCACATATCATGCTTCAAACATAAAGATACCAAATGTAAATTTTTGGTGAAGAATCAACAACAAGTGGAACACAATGGTGAAGTTGAACGAAATTTATTGGTTATTTTAAATTTTTGTGGAAATTCAAAAACTGAAAAGTGGGGCGTGCAATATTATTCGGCCCCTTTACTTTCAGTGCAGCAAACTCACTCCAAAAGTTTATTGTGGATCTCTGAATGATCCACTGTTGTCCTAAATGCCTAATGATGATAAATATAATCCACCTGTGTGTAATCAAGTCTCCATATAAATGCACCTGCCCTGTGATAGTCTCAGGGTTCTGTTTGAAGCACAAAGAGCATCAAGAAGACCAAGGAACACAACAGGCAGGTCCGTGATACTGTTGTGGAGAAGTTTAAAGCTGGATTTGGATACAAAATGATTTCCAAAACTCTAAACATCCCAAGGAGCACTGTGCAAGCGACCATACTGAAATGGAAGGAGTATCATACCACTGCAAATCTACCAAGACCTGGCCGTCCCTCCAAACTTTCATCTCAAACAAGGAGAAGACTGATCAGAGATGCAGCCAAGAGGCCTATGATCACTCTGGATAAACTGCAGAGATCTACAGCTGAGGTGGGATAGTCTGTCCATGGGACAACAATCAGTTGTACACTGCACAAATCTGGCCTTTATGGAAGAGTGGCAAGAAGAAAGCCATTTCTCAAAGATAACCATAAAAAGTGTAATTTAAAGTTTGCAACAAGCCACCTGGGAGACACACCAAACATGTGAAAGAAGTTGCTTTGGTTAGATGAAACTAAAATCAAACTTTTTGGCAACAATGCCAAACGATATGTTTGGCGTAAAGGCAACACAGCTCATCACCCTGAACACACCATCCCCATTGTCAAACATGGTGGTGGCAGCATCATGGTTTGGGCCTGCTTTTCTTCAGCAAGGACAGGGAAGATGGTTAAAATTGATGGGAGGATGGATTGAGCCAAATACAGGACCATTCTTGAAGAAAACCTGTTGGAGTCTGCAGAAGACCTGAGACTGGGACGGAGATTTGTCTTCCAACAAGACAATAATCCCAAACATAAAGTAAAATCTACAATGGAATGGTTCACAAATAAACATATCCAGGTGTTAGAATGTCAAAGTCCAGACCTCAATCCAATCGAGAATCTGTGGAAAGAGCTGAAAACTTCACAAACGATCTCCATCAAACCTAACTGAGCTCGAGCTGTTTGCCAAGGAAGAATGGGCAGGAATTTCAGTCTCTCGATGTACAAAACTGATAGAGACATACCCCAAGCGACTTGCACCTGTAATCGCTGCAAAAGGTGGCGAAACAAAGTATTAAGTTAAAGGGGCCGAATAATATTGCACGCCCCACTTTTCAGTTTTTGAATTTACACAAAAATTTAAAATAACCAATAAATTTCGTTCAACTTCACAATTGTGTTCCACTTGTTGTTGATTCTTTACCAAAAATTTACATTTGGTATCTTTATGTTTGAAGCATGATATGTGGGAAAAGGTTGAAAAGTTCCAGGGAGCCGAATACTTTCGCAAGGCACTGTACTTGAACAATATTTATATATATTTCTGTGAATAAACTTGATTGATTTTACATACACTCCCTGTGCCTTGATTGGTTCTGAGAAGCAAAAGTGAGTAAGGAACATACTCCATCACAACACACACTTCACCCAGACGTTCGTTTAGAAGAGTGGGTGCGGGGCAATCAGAACTCAGTTCCGGACCACAGCAAATGCCCTGGCTCCGCTTCACACCCTAGGCCCCTCTTTTTTGCTGGAGCGGCTTTGATTTTTTTCTATTTAAAAAGAGTACTGAATATGTTAAAAAAAATTATAGGTTGGAGTAGAGTAGTGTCCTTCCAAAAGAGTCTACCTTGTCGTGGTGGCGGCTTAAAAAATCTTTTGGCCACAACAAAAGCTTATGGCTGAGTAGGTGATTTGGTGTTCGATAGGAACTGTTAATGTGTGATTGGTGAGGATGTGGTGCAGAAGTGGTGTTTTTCCAAGAGTGAGCGGTGGGACTGTGGAAGGTTCGTGGGGTGGAAGTGGAGCCAGGATGGAGTGTCAATGGGGCACAAAAGTTTTGCCAGTATGGAGCCCTGAAATTTCTGGCAAAATCGTACACCTGCAGTCTACTCATACAGTTCTGCTAAAACAGTACATTGTGTGTGCTGTAAAAAAAAGCTGAAGAAGCTCCAGTCACACAAACTCAGGGAGCAGTCTCATTGACTTCTCTGTGCAGGCAACCTTCACAAGGATTGGCATACAGACACTCTCTGGTTTGGCAATCTCTTCACCCCTTGTGAGTGGCTAAACTCTTTCCTCACAGGAATAAGTCTCTTCACTCCCCTCCCCTCTGTGGTGGCAATCCTTGCCCTCTATAATGATAATAATAATAATAATCTTTATTTTTATATAGCGCTAACATATTCCGCAGCGCTTTACAATTTGCACACATTATCATCGCTGTCCCCAATGGAGCTCACAATCTAGAATCCCTATCAGTATGTCTTTGGAATGTGGGAGGAAACCGGAGTGCCCGGAGGAAACCCACGCAAACACGGAGAGAACATACAAACTCTTTGCAGATGTTGTCCTGGGTGGGATTCGAACCCAGGACCCCAGCGCTGCAAGGCTGCTGTGCTAACCACTGCGCCACCGTGCTGCCCCACGGTACTCTCTTGCAAGTTGGTTGGTGTCCTCCGCTGGGAACAACCAATAATAACATTCCCTAATTCTCCTGCGTGGTACCCATGACAGTGCATCATACAGCTTGTAACAAGTGCTACTCACCCTCACTTCCTAGTTAGCATTGATGTAGATACTGTCTGATGGTCTCTGCAGCTTTCTCCTTCTTCGTTCAGGTTAATCTGTTTGTATATATCTGATCTCTAACAGTGGGAATTAATAAACATTTTATGCTGTCACGCTTTCCAGTGAACATGTATGCAATTTTTGCGATGACCACACGAAGCCTTCTAACCTAGCCATGTATGTCTCCAGCAACATGGTGCAGTAACTCATAAGGATACGGCACATTTACAGTTCTGAGAAGAACCTCAGACTTATCTGGCATTTTGTGACTGCAATGTATCTCACATACATGCAGATCTCTTACAACTTGCAAAACACAGTTGCAGATTTGATGCAGCACTCACATTTACTTGGCAGCAAGAAACAATGCCATATGGCAAACAGACATTACAATGCATATCTATTGTGAGGGGTTGACTCACTTGGCTACTTGCAAAGGTAAACACAGGAATGTTTCTTGTTGTGAATCACCTGCTGGTTTATTATGGACAGCATAGACCATAGCAAGGTTCAGCAATATAAACAGAGTCTTTCCAGCATAACGGTAAAACAAAAAGATAACATACAACAAAGTCCACTTGTCTGAGGGATTTGCCTGCTCAGACCACCAGGTGTATTCAGCTCCCCCTGGAGCCGCCGTTTGGAAACTCACTCTCTCCGAAAACCACCACACACACTGACTCTTCAGTCAAGCTATTTAAGCCAGACCATGTGATGATCACATGACCGTGACATCATCCCAGATCCTGTCAGTACACCTGCTGGTGGCTCTGCAGGTGGAGATATGGTGGGCACCCTCCCTCCCACTCTATGGACACATAAAACCATCCCATATATGCAACTTTTAATTTACCCTCTCAACACGTAGTGTGCTGGAGGAAAATATCCTGGTTTCACATCTCTGACGCCACTATGCACAGTGACACATATTTCCCCTCATATGCTTTGACAGTGACCCTGTCACACTATGTACACCAGGAAAATGGTTCGCAGCAGTAGAAATATAAAATTGCTACAAAATCCCACCCCAGAATGACAGGATGTATTATGTTTTTTACTACCCCAAGCTCATGAGACTTGGTACCACAGTCTGCTCCCATGGTCACTCTGGCTACAGGGTAGTACTTGGCATCTCCATGTATGTAGCAGACACCCACAAACTTAATAGGGATCAATTGGTGGGGCAGTGCAGCACTGATTAGGGTCACTAGACTGACAGAGTCCAAAAGTCCAAGAACCACTACCCCATTGATGGACACAGTACACGACTACGGCCCGTCACTGGTTCACAGTCCAGACTGCATCTCGGATAGGCATAATAGGAGCAACGCCTGCCTAAGCTGCAGTCCATTGGTTCAGGGGACAAATAACACCATGTGGCTATATGTCCAGGATTGTGACATCGCCAACAGACTAAGTCTTTAATAACAGCCTTAGGGGATGCCTCAGTGGGATTGGGATGCCATCCCACATTTGCGGGTCTAGCTACCCTCTGTGGTGAGCCCGCCCCCCTTTGGGTATCCCAGTATGGGGAAGTGGCAATGTCTGATTTCCTGAGGGATTTAATTAAAAAAACTCTCAACCAGGCTAATCAGGTTGTCCGCATTCCGAGGGTTGCCCTGGACAACACAGGTCTATATTGGTCTGGGAAGAGAGTGGATGAACCTATCCATCACCACCCGCTCGACCATCTGGGCAGGAGTGGAAGTCTCTGGCTACAACCACTTTTGGACCAGGTGCAACAAATCGAACATCTGCGAGTGAAGGGGGTTATCACCAGCAAACGCCCAGCGGTGGACTCGCTGAGCTCTAATGGATATCGTTACACCCAGGCGTGCCAACTGCCAAGATTTTAGTTTTTAATTTGGCGTATTCTTTGGCATCCTGGAGGGCTAAGTCATAATACGCATTTTGAGGTTCTCTCGACAAATATGGCGCCAGCACCTCCAGCCACTGCTCTGGTGGAAGTTTCTTCCATTCAGCTTCCCTCTCGAAAACAGTCAGAAAGGCTTCCACATCATCCTCTGGGGTCATTTTTTGCATGGCACGTCTTACCATTTCCCGGACGTACGAGTCATCACCTGGATTTGGGGAAGAGACCGCAGTCCTCCCACGAACAGCCTCTGTGAGGAGCTTCATTTGTCGCGTTAGCACCTCCTGCTGCTGTCGCGATAAACAATAAAGATGCTTATCTACGTAGGTCACTATATAAGCAAAATTTTGAATTCAATCAAAGTGATGCAAGTGTGAGGCACACACTAAAAGGATGTCAAATCCAAGTATGGGTGAAGTCTTAGAAAACACATATGTAAGGTCCAGAATAATACAGGAGGAATTCCTAAGTCTGGAAAGATTTGTAAGAAATCTGTGATGGTGTTGTCATCCTGGTATTTTCCATAACGTTGTTTCCTCCCCTCCTTGTCTTCTTTTGTAGGGCCGAGTTCGTCGTTGTTCTTAAAAACAAGAAGAATGATGTGTGCCGTATTCGCTGTCGCAGCTGGTTGGTGGGGAGCTGTATCCACGTCAGGAGAATCTGCCGCTTCTGAACAGTCCCGATGAACGCCATCTGTGTACTTGATTATTTAAATAATCATCAGTATCACATAAAAACGTGCCTTTTTTTTCTTGAGTTGTGGATTGTTGTGAAATTCAGTAATGTTCTTCTCAGTTCTGGTTTTCAGAGTTTTGAAGTCACCAGCAGGTATAGTGCTAACAAGTTGCTGTTCCATAGTTAGAATTCAATTCAGTGATTTCTTTCAGTAAAAAATTTATACTTAGTAGGATAATGTCAACAGAAAACTTGTTTATTATGGCCTCAAATTTGGAGCAATAGTTCAGGTTACCCTGAAAAAGTGTCGGCCATAAAGGTACCCTAAGGTCTCTTGGGATACGTTGCACCTTGTGATACTCAGGCCGAGTTGTGCAGTGAAGTTTCAAGGCTGTGGGCCTCCTTACATTCTTCTCGTAATCTCTGATTCAAATGTCATCATCCAGAGTATGTAAAAAAGAGCCTGAGGTTGTAACTTTGGAAATAATATTAGTGGCATCCTCTTGGTTAATGGAGAAAGTTGGAAATTACATTAGTGTTTAAAAACAGGAGTGAACCCAAAAAAACAGACATTTTCGGTATAAAATGGGTCCTCCTCAACCGTAAAGATTTGTGGAGCTCAGAAGTAAATAATAGAGTAATTTTGGTAGATAAATTTCGGCATTCAAAAAATATGATTTGTAAAGAATGTTTTAATTAAAAAAAAACAAGAAATGGGACAAAGTTCATCCAAAGAAAAAAAAACTGATAATAGTAATTCGACGTTTTGACCTTGCAAGGCCTTTTTCAAGAAATATACTGTATGTGTACATAATAGATACAAAAAATTGGCACACATTGACAGAGTAGATCAAAAGAATGTATAAACATAAACACTATAAGTATGCTTCTTACTAAAAGGTATTTCTTGAAAAAGGTCTTGCAAGACCGAAACGTCGAAAGAATATTATCGGTTTTACTTTGAATGAACTTTGTTCCATTTCTGGGTCTTTTTGATTAAAACATTCTTTACAAATCATATTTTTTGAGTGCTGAAGTTTGTCTAGTGGAGAGGGCTGAATATTCATTGCCTTAATGAGCGGGGGACAAGTGATCGCTCGGCTGGGAGACTGGCAGCGGAAGGAGATGCAGCGAGTGCGCACAGGGCTGGTAAGGGGCATGTGTGCTGGAAGCCGGCGGCTATGGCTGTAACTGTGCGCGCTATAAGAGAAATGAATAATCACTGCCAGCGCAGTGAATATTCATTTCTCTTTAGCAGCAGGCACAGTTACAGCCGCAGCTGCCGCCTCTTGCCTCTGTGACCTGCTGCTCCGCCGCTCCCTCTCCCTCGCTGTCTTTCTGGTACAATGACTCGTGTATAAGCTGAAGGGGGCGTTTTAAGCACACAAAAAAGTGCTGAAAAATTCGGCTTATACACTACTATATGCAGTATTTACTTCTGAGCACCACAAGTATTTACGGTTGAGCACCCCTTTTTTACCGAACGTGTCCTATGTCATCCACAAATTTTCCAGCATCGCTTTCCTGCTCAGGAGTACTTCTCTCTGCCCTGTCGAGGGCAGAGCAAAGTACTGCAGTGCGCATGGGCAGGAAAAGACCAAAGAGGGCTGGGGCAAGCGCACTGCAATATTTTACTCTGCCCTCAACAGGAGCGCGATACTAGACATAGGACGAGTCATCCACACGAAGAAGGGAAGAGGAAAGGGATTGCAAGAAGAGATGAAGCGCAGGATCAAGACCAGTGATGACCATCAAACCAGACCGCCCCATAGGTGAGCATAATAAAAGGTCTTTTTCTTGTCTTGCAGGCCAGATTGGGGCCATACTGTATATACAGCATACTATGGGAAAAACCTGGTGACACTTTCCCTTTAAAATGCAATGTGACATAGGAACAAAGAAAAGTGAAGCTAACTTTATACAAAACAAAAGAAGACTGGATCATACAGACTGTTAGGAAATTTATATTGTGTACCTCAATTGGACAGCGATGACAATATCTGTAAAACACAGTGGAATATGATGGTGCTATATACGTGAGCGTACATTTATTATTATTATTATTATTATTAATAATAATAATAATAATAATAATAGAATACAGGCACTTTTTATGTTCTTTGTCACCCCCATTTCCTTATATTTTGTCCTAATTGTTGAATTACTGTGTTACCCTATACTGTTGTCTGATTTTGTTTATTCATGTATCTACAAAATGTAAAGTGCTGGGGAATACATAAATAAATAAAAAGTATTATTATTATCATTATTATTATTATAGGATCAGTTTTTTATTTTATAGATGATACATACAGTGGGGGAAATAAGTATTTGATCCCTTGATGATTTTGTAGGTTTAGGCTACTTTCACACTAGCGTCGGAATCTCCCCGTCGCAATGCGTCGGGCAGAGATTCCGACTCTAGCGTTTAACGCACTGCACAACAGAGGCAGCGGATGCATTTCTCCAACGCATCCGCTGCCCCATTGTGAGGTGCGGGGAGGTGGGGAGGGAGTTCCGGCCGCGCATGCGCGGTCGGAAAAAGCGGTCCGTCAGGAGCAAAAAACGTTACATGTAGCGTTTTTTGCTCCCGACGGTCCGCCAAAGCACGACGCATCCGTCGCACGACGGATGCGACGTGTGGCAATCCGTCGCAATGCGTCATCAATACAAGTCTATGGGGAAAAAACGCATCCTGCAAGCACTTTTGCAGGATGCGTTTTTTCTGCAAAACGACGCATTGTGACGGATTGCAGTTAACGCTAGTGTGAAAGTAGCCTAATTTTAACATTGAGAGAAAGAGTATCAAAATTAAAATCCAGAAAATCATATTGTCTAAATTATATACATTTTGCAGTGAGAAATAAGTATTTGATCCCCTACTAATCATTAAAGGGACACTGTCACCTGAATTTGGAGGGAACAATCTTCAGCCATGGAGGCGGGGTTTTTGGGTTTTTGATTCACCCTTTCCTTACCTGCTGGCTGCATGCTGGCTGCAATATTGGATTGAAGTTCATTCTCTGTCCTCCATAGTACACGCCTGCACAAGGCTCACCTCAGAATAGTATGGAAGCATGAGCATATTTTATTAGATGGTTTTGTAACATAGTAACATAGTAACATAGTAACATAGTTAGTAAGGCCGAAAAAAGACATTTGTCCATCCAGTTCAGCCTATATTCCATCATAATAAATCCCCAGATCTACGTCCTTCTACAGAACCTAATAATTGTATGATACAATATTGTTCTGCTCCAGGAAGACATCCAGGCCTCTCTTGAACCCCTCGACTGAGTTCGCCATCACCACCTCCTCAGGCAAGCAATTCCAGATTCTCACTGCCCTAACAGTAAAGAATCCTCTTCTATGTTGGTGGAAAAACCTTCTCTCCTCCAGACGCAAAGAATGCCCTCTTGTGCCCGTCACCTTCCTTGGTATAAACAGATCCTCAGCGAGATATTTGTATTGTCCCCTTATATACTTATACATGGTTATTAGATCGCCCCTCAGTCGTCTTTTTTCTAGACTAAATAATCCTAATTAACATGTATCACTAATATTGGCTGTTATGTGCATATGATATATATTGTACCGGTGTGTTTTACAGGCCAGTATACTGTGTCGATCCACTGTTGGGATGTAGCCTATGGCATTTGTGTGACCCTCATTGGTCCAGTACCCTCTTTTTCCATTACATATCTTGTTTTTAGAATTATTTTCTTCAATAAACTATCAGTTTTTATTAGTACCATGGTCTAGGACACTTGATTTTCATCTGGGTGATCAAAAACCCCACGTGATACAGTTGTTGTTACGGTACTTAATCCTCCATTTGAGAAGGACATTAATAATATAATATTGAGCAAATTTTTGTGAAACTAAATATATGTAGGTTTTTTTTTCATTATTGTTTTATTTTGAATGGGGTGAAAGAGGGGTGATTTGAACTCTTATTTTTTTTTTTTTCATATTTTTTAAAACTTTTTTTTAAACGTTTGTCATGCTTCAATAGAAGCTGGTAAAACTCGATCAGCTCTGCTACATAGGAGCGAAGCTCAGATCGCTCCTATGTAGTAGGTTTACTGTATTGCTTTGAGTGCCAACCACAGGGTGGCGCTCATAGCAATCTGGCATCAACAACTATAGAGGTCTCAAGGTTGTTTATGCCGATGCATCGCTGACCCCCGATCACGTGATGGGGGTCAGCGATGCGCTCATTTCCGGCCCGATGGCCGGATGCACTAATTAAATTCCGCTGTCAGCGTTTGACAGCAGCATTTAACTAGTTAATAACGGCGGGTGGATCGCGATTCCACCTGCTGCTATTGCGGGCACATGTCAGCTGTTCAAAACAGCTGACATGTCCCGGCTTTGATGCGGGCTCACCGCCGGAGCCCGCATCAAAGGAAGAGATGCGACCTCCGCCGTACTAGTACGGCGGAGGTCGGTAAGGGGTTAAGGTCATGGAGTGGCCTAGTCAGTCTCCAGACCTTAATCCCATAGAAAACTTATGGAGGGAGTTGAAGCTCCCAGTTGCCAAGTGACAATCTCAAAATCTTAATGATTTAGAGATGATCTGCAACAGGAGTGGAGCAAAATTCCTCCTGACTTGTGCGCAAACTTCATCAACTACAAAAAAAATCTGACTGCTGTGCTTGCCAACAAGGGTTTTGCCACCAAGTATTAAGTCTTGTTTGTCAAGGGGATCAAATACTTATTTCTCACTGCAAAATGCAAATAAATGTATACAATTATTATTATTATTATTATTTATTGTTATAGCGCCATTTACTCCATGGCGCTTTACATGTGATGTGATTTTCTGGATTTTATTTTTGATATTCTATCTCTCAATGTTAAAATTAACCTGCTCTTAAAATTATAGACTGTTCATGTCTGTGACAGTGGTCAAACTTACAAAATCAGCAAAGGATCAAATAATTAAATAACCCCACTGTAGTCTTTAAATACAGAGGCTGACTGCAGAAATGTTCTGGGGTTTATCGACTGCAATTCTATAAAGGCACCTGCTGGCAAGAAGTGTAGGTCCTGTAGATGTTAGGCTAGTCTGGGGCTGCACTCATTGGGCTAATCTATCATAGCCTTGTCCTTAATATTACCTTAATACAGAGTGTGCACAGAAGGTTGAAACCAGACGGTTCCTGCCACCAGCACTGAACTATAAAAAATGAACTGTGTATATGTTCAGATGTTACAAAATATCCCATACGTCATGTGTATTTAGGACAAAGCAATTTCTCACACATTTAATTGCTATTTACCAGTAATACATGTTATTATCAGTAGCAATGAAATTAGTGACATGTCTATATATATTCTAGAATACGGGGTAAATAAGTAGATAATAGCGAGAAGAAAGAACAAGCCGCGTCTGTCTGCTTTTAGGATGGCACTATGCCTGAAACCGCTGGCAATATCGAAGCTATAAAAATGGCACAGCGGGAGAAGAAACACAGGCACATGAAAAATAGATGATACTTCCCGTAAATACTCCTGGCTGAGGAGATGTCTCGTTTATTGCTCATTAATTTAGATCAATTATTTACTGATGCTCTCACTGTTTTCTGCCTACCCCACCTTTATCTGTCCTGGAATATAAAAATATCTGACTGACTACTGCTTCCTTCATGATTCAAAGAAGTGGCACAAGACCCGTCCTTTGATCAAGTGCAACACAATTTGGATACATAGTAGAGAGGCTTAATGGATTGTTCAGGATTAGAAATCACCATTTCAAAAACATTGCCACACCCGACCACAGAGTGCCTGCATCTGTCACCAATTTTTTGCTACCACATCCAAAAGCAGCACAACGTAGGAAAAAAGACCCTGATTCCAACAATGTATCACTTAGATTACTGGGTGCAGCAGTTGTGACACAATCATAGTTTTAGATGTAGCATGTAGCAAAGCTCAGAAGGCTGCCCCCGTCTACATCACAGCTTTCTATGTATATTGTCTATTGACAGTGAGCTGCTTATCAGAGGAGGGGGCGTGATCAGACAACTGGGCTTATAAATAAACTGGTGATTATAAATGTAGTGATACCAGATATGCTTATTTTTTTTAACTTCTTTATTTTTAATGGAAGTAAAGAGGGCTGATTGAAATTTTTGCATTTTTTTATATGCATAAAACTTTTGGGTTTTTTTAAGTCTCCTTAAGGTACCTGAACACCTGCCCACAATGGTAAGTTATCCATGTTTCACGATTGCACCAATGTCAGAGATTGAGAGTGGCATTTAAATGGTTAACAGCAGCAATTACGTAGAGCTCAGCTTCGAGTGCTGCTGTAAGGCTGTGTGCACACAATGCGGAATTTCTGCGGATCCACAGCGGATTTTTCCACGCAGAAACGCTGCAGTTCCACACAGTGATTTACAGTACAATGTAAATCAATTGGAAAAAAAAAAACTGTGCTAATGGTGTGGAAAAATTTGCATGAAAACCGCTGTGGAAACAAAGAAGTAGCATGCTACTTCTTTTGTGCGGAACTGCAGCGTTTCTGACCCCTTCCATAATAGAAATCCAGAGGGGTAAAAAAAACGCAGAAAATCCGCACAAAATCCACATCAATTCTGCATCAAAACCGCACAAAATCTGCATAAAATCCACGGCAAATCTGCACCTGCGTTTTCTGCCAGGAGATGCGGATTTTGTGCGGAAAGTTCTGCACCCCAATCTGCAACGTGTGCACATAGCCTTAGAGATAGATGCTGGTTATGTAATACAGCCAGCAGGGGTGTAACGGCAGTGGTCGCCGCTGCAACCGAACCGAGCGGATTAGGGGCCCGCTGATGCCAGCCCCTACTTCAACTGAATATGCCTCATAGGACGCACATTCAACTGAAGTGTATTGCATGCCAAAATCATCTGCTGGCTTCAGAAGCAGAGGTCACATGGAGTGGGAGCACTGGGAAGGCGAGTAGGAGCGTTTTTTTCCTGTTTAATGAACAACTGTGGGGTCATATACCAAGATGGAGGGGCCATAGGGCAGGATAGGGGGTCATATACTAGGATGGGAGCCGTATATTAGGATGAGACATATACTTTGGTTGGAGACGTATGCCAGGATAGGCTCTGCATTATACTATATGGAGGACTATGGGATGTGGGTTATACAACATGTGGGACTATGGGCTGTGCATTATACTATATGGAGGACTATGGGGGGTGCATTATACTCTATAGAGGAGCATTATATTAGGGCTGTATGGAGGAGTATGGGGAGTGCATTATACTATATGGAGGACAGTGGGGGTGCATTATACTGTAGGGGGGACTATGAGCTGTGCATTATACTATACTGAGGACTATGGGGAGTGCATTATACTTCTATGTTCACCCCTGGTGAGTATAATGGTTCACTTTTTTTCTATACATTAAAGAACATAGGTAGAACGGGGAAGGGACACATACCAGGATTGAGGGGATATATATACACC
The DNA here is from genome assembly GCF_032444005.1 of Ranitomeya imitator. Classification (NCBI taxonomy): domain Eukaryota; kingdom Metazoa; phylum Chordata; class Amphibia; order Anura; family Dendrobatidae; genus Ranitomeya; species Ranitomeya imitator. Next base: position 59,944,015 of record NC_091288.1, read on the forward strand.
ATAATGAGGGACATACCGTTCATACCAGGATGAAAGACATATATACTGTATACTATATACATAAATATATACAGCTCTGGAAAAAATTAAGAGACCACCACATTAAAACCTTGTCATGGGCAGCCCAATCTCCAGACCTGAACCCCATTGAAAACCTCTGGAATATAATCAAGAGGATGATGGATAGTCACAAGCCATGAAACACAGAAGAACTGCTTACATTTTTGTGCCAGAAGCAGTGTGAAAGACTGGTGGAAAGCATGCCAAGACGCATGAAAGCTGTGATTAAAAATCATGGTTATTCCACAAAATATTGATTTCTGAACTCTTCCTGAGTTAAAACATTAGTATTGTTGTTTATGTTGATTATTAACTTGTTTTCTTTGTATTATTTGAGGTCTAAAAGGACTGTTTTTTTATTTTGACCATTTTCTTTGTCAGAAAAAAATACAAAATTTAAAGCTTGAAAATTCGGAGACATGTTGTCAGAAGTTTATAGACTAAAATAAAAATTTACATTTTACTCAAAATATACCTAGACCTATGAAGAGAAAAATCAGGCAAACGGAACATTTTGCATTGGTCTCTGACAACCAGCATCGAGTGTGGAGAAAGCTCAGCTTTTGAGCCCCTGCTACACTTGAGGAACCCAGCATGAATGAACTGATATATCTATATGAGAAATAGAAAATTATAAATTTGTGTTAGGGTATAACCTCTATGACTGCCCCTCAGTCTGCTCGAACAATAAATGTCCTGGCTCGTTGTGCAGCCCACCATTATAGAACATTGGCTGCTTATCTACCACACACACTGAATTAGTGTAACACTCGTTACAAAGGCTTCCTGTGGATGTCGGTAAAAGAATAATAAAATATAATTAAAAAAAAATGAGAAAGTGAGTGGGATCACGTTCGTGGGATCAAGCGTCCCTCGGGAGCCGGATACCGAGGGACGTTTGTCACCGGCCGGGACAGCGACCCGGGACACTCGGCCTTTATACAAATGTTATCGATTGTGAATGACCTAGGAGTGGAAATCACAGACATCAGCATTTGGAAAGGAGTCACCGGACAGCAGGTATTTTCTTTCATTAGAACGAGCGTGATCCCACTCACTTTCTCATTGTTTTTATGATATTTTATCGTTATTTTACCGACATCCACAGGCAGCCTTTGTAACGAGTGTTACACTAATTCAGTGTGGGTGGTAGATAAGCAACGAATGTTCTATATTTGTGGGTTGCACAACGAGCCAGGACATTTATCATTCAAGCAGACTGAGGGGCAGTCATAGAGGTTATACCCTAGCACAAATTCATAATTTTCTATTTCTCAATTTTGTTTATTGGGACAAATGAGTGGTAGTGTCCTATAATTTGCAGCAGGGGCTCCAAACTACGCTAGCGCCACTGGTTTCTTCTGTATCCACTTGATATATCTATATGCATTAAAAGGTTAATAGAGAAACAATAATAGAAACAACAAATGTGATACCGTTTCTGGAGGAAAGTAGCCATGTTTTAAAACCATGTACAACCCCTTTATCTAGAAATAAAAAAAAAACCTTTCTGCAATTGTTGGTGTGTCCTCTTCCCTTGTACAATAATGACAGTAGACCTATTAGTAATGCTTAAAGGGAATCTGTCCATAAGAGCAACCCTCCTAAGTTGTCTATATGGGCATGCAGGTCATAAAAAGTTGAATAAAATGATGCCTTAATATCTGCAATCTGAAGCTTTATTCCTGAGAAATCCACTTTTATCTTAATATGTAAATGAGCTGTTAAGATTTATGGGTGGGACACTAATCTCTGTGAAAATCAGTATTTAGAGCTTATGTTAAATGATTTTTAGGCTGGGGGGGTGAATATCCATGGCCCCTTAACAGCCTGAGAATACTAGCCCCCAGCTGTCAGCTTCATCTTGGCTGGTTGTCAAAAATGGGAGGAACACCATGCCATTTTTAAAAAATATTTATTTAAATATTTTAAAAAAAATAGCACAGACCCCTCTATTCTTAACAACCAGCCTAGCTAACGCTGACAGCTGAGGGTTGCAGTCAATTTTACCTGGCTAGTTATAGAAAACAGAGGGGAACCCACGCCGGATTTTGTATTTATCTATTTATAGCGCAGCCGGCAAGTAATGAATACTCCCATCAGCCGCCACCTGCTCTCACTGATATGAGCGGTAGCAGGTGTAGGCTGAGGGGAATAATAGTCCCATCAGCCACCGACTGCTGTTGCTGTTATCAGTTATCGGCTCCTTCAGTCATGCACAATGGAACCATGTGATTATGTCATATGACCAACTGACCATTCACTAGCAATGTTATATCAGCAGCTTTCATTTGTGACCATTTCTTTTACATAAGGGGTAGGCATTTTTAAACCACAGGATGGGGCAAAATTTTAGAGAACATATAAATAATTCTTTTTTTTTGTACTTTAAATATTTTTATCAATACTTATTTAAAGGCGTTGAACTAAGAGTGTAAGGTATCCTCCATTAAAGGGACAGTGTCACCTGGATTTGGAGGGAACAATCTTCAGCCATGGAGGCGGGGTTTTGGGGTTTTTGATTCACCCTTTCCTTACCCGCTGGCTGCATGCTGGCTGCAATATTGAATTGAAGTTCATTCTCTGTCCTCCATAGTACACGCCTGCGCAAGGCAAGATTGCACCTTGTGCAGGCATGTACTACGGAGGACAGAGAATGAACTTCAATCCATTATTGCAGCCAGCATGCAGCCAGCGGGTAAGGAAAGGGTGAATCAAAAACCCCAAAACCCCGCCTCCATGGCTGAAGATTGTTCCCTCCAAATCCAGGTGACAGTGTCCCTTTAAAGAGGATTGGGGATTATTTAGCTTCCTAAAGGTCTGATCGATGGACCACACTCATCTTGAAAAGAGGTCCCATAAACAATAAATGGAGCAGAGGTGCGCATGCTTGACGTTCAATTCTGATGAAGTTCTGCAGAGCCGGTTCTCAGGATTGATCCCAACACCCAGTGAACACCTACAGTCACTTAAGGTGCATTTTCCTTCACGATTATTTTGATTCCTAATAATCGGGAAGTGAAACAGGCTGCTGATTAACCAATGAACCAAACAAACTCTCGTTCATCTGGTGCAGTAACTTTTGATAAGTCCAAAACATTGCCGCTCTCGGCAGCACATCGTCCTGTGTAAACAGTTCTTGAGAGCCAGACAACAATGGCAGCCTGAACCATTTATTTCTGATCCTTCTCTGCTTATATAAGTATGCAGTCTGCTTCTCTAAACAGGCTATTAAACGATCACCTAACTGCAGATATTTACTGAGCAACAGTTGTTCAACCCCGCAGATTGGCTAATGTAAATGCACTATCACACTTACATTCATGGGACACATTTACTTTTTCTTACCCTTTTCAAGAGAATTTTTTTTTATATTTTCCGTATAACCCTTCAATTTCTAAGTTTATTGGCTATTATATTAGGACATTGTTCTGTGGTCGCCCCTCATATAATTACCAATATTAGGAAAGAATATGTATTGGGGTCCCGGAATATCCTGTGGATGAATTCCTCCGTTGATCGCTAAACATTTACCATAGTTTGCTGTGAGATGGCCATTTCATTACTGGGCTATTTTTGTATGACTTTCCTCTTGTTTTTGTGGGTTTGAAAATCAGATAGATTTTCCTCCCTGTTCAAGACACAAACCCACAAAATAGTCAGACACAGGAAACAGGAATCTCCACAATCTGAGCTCAGTCCAAAGCCTGCTGCACCGAGGGAGAATGCCATCAGTGCGGCTCTCCAATGGCTAGAGATAAAAGCTGAAAAGAACACGAGCCAGAGATCAACGCCAACTTTCTAATTGTCTACTCCATTATTGACAAGGCTGCACCATTTTTCTGTGAGGGACACCTAACGTTCATGATATATATTGTTTTAAAAATCTCTGTTCATGAATACCACAAATTATTGAATCGATTTGGCTGATGAATGTGGATTTGAACGTCTTCATATTGGTAAAAAAAAAAGTTACACCACCTTGTCCAATTAATTTTAATAAAAAAAAAAACTTGACTCGCCTCCTGACCCAGCTTGGCTCCTCTACACTTGGAACTTTTATCCTTGCTGGTTTCCAAGCATCAACACCCGGTGGGGGGGTCATCACATAACCGCTGCAGCCAATCAGCAGCTGCTGGTACGCTTCAGCCTTCACATTTCATCCAGTTTTTTTTTTATTTCTTACACCACTTTGTATCCATTAAGATTAACTTTTAAACTAGTGGTCAACCCTGTTAAATGTCCTTTTTTCCCAATTTCACGAATTGATGTCTTTCATATCTCTAGGATATGCTGGGACACAGAAATATGCAATAAGGATCTTAACTAGCGCTACAGCTCCTTCAAAGATTTCTCTATTTTCAGTGCAGAGATCTAAAACCAGCCCCGTTCATTCATCTTGAGTAGTGATGAGCGAGTATACTCGTTGCTCGGGTTTTCCGGAGCACGCTCGGGTGACCTCCGAGTATTTAGTACTGCTCGGAGATTTAGTTTTAATCATGGCAGCTGAATGATTTACAGCTACTAGCCAGGCTGAGTACATGTGGGGGTTGCCTGGTTGCTAGGGAATCCCCACATGTAATCAAGCAGGCTAGTAGCTGTAAATCATTCAGCTGCCGCCATGAAAACTTAGGCTATGTGCACACGTTGCGGATTTTGCTGTAGATCCGCAGCAGATCTTCAGCTGCGGGTCCACAGCAGCTTTCCATGCGTTTACAGTACAATGTAAACCTATGGAAAACGCAATCCGAGGTGCCCATGCTGTGGAAAAAAACCGCGCGGAAACGCTGTGTGCAGCATGTCAATTCTTTGTGCGGATTCCGCAGCGGTTTACACCTGCTCCATAGATGGAATCCGCACAAAAACTGCGGTAAATCCGCAGGTAAAACGCAGTGCCTTTTTCCTGCGGATTTCTCAAATCTGCTGCGGAAAAATCTGCAGAGCTCAAAACTACGTATACACATACCCTTAATCTCCGAGCAGTCATAAATACTGAGAAATGAGAAAACCCGAGCAACGAGTACACTCGCTCATCACTAATCTTGAGCGCTGTTGCAGTTCTGTGCACAGATGGTAACCAGGAGCATACATAGTAACATAGTAACATAGTAACATAGTTAGTAAGGCCGAAAAAAGACATTTGTCCATCCAGTTCAGCCTATATTCCATCATAATAAATACCCAGATCTACGTCCTTCTACAGAACCTAATAATTGTATGATACAATATTGTTCTGCTCCAGGAAGACATCCAGGCCTCTCTTGAACCCCTCGACTGAGTTCGCCATCACCACCTCCTCAGGCAAGCAATTCCAGATTCTCACTGCCCTAACAGTAAAGAATCCTCTTCTATGTTGGTGGAAAAACCTTCTCTCCTCCAGACGCAAAGAATGCCCCCTTGTGCCCGTCACCTTCCTTGGTACAAACAGATCCTCAGCGAGATATTTGTATTGTCCCCTTATATACTTATACATGGTTATTAGATCGCCCCTCAGTCGTCTTTTTTCTAGACTAAATAATCCTAATTTCGCTAATCTATCTGGGTATTGTAGTTCTCCCATCCCCTTTATTAATTTTGTTGCCCTCCTTTGTACTCTCTCTAGTTCCATTATATCCTTCCTGAGCACCGGTGCCCAAAACTGGACACAGTACTCCATGTGCGGTCTAACTAGGGATTTGTACAGAGGCAGTATAATGCTCTCATCATGTGTATCCAGACCTCTTTTAATGCACCCCATGATCCTGTTTGCCTTGGCAGCTGCTGCCTGGCACTGGCTGCTCCAGGTAAGTTTATCATTAACTAGGATCCCCAAGTCCTTCTCCCTGTCAGATTTACCCAGTGGTTTCCCGTTCAGTGTGTAATGGTGATATTGATTCCCTCTTCCCATGTGTATAACCTTACATTTATCATTGTTAAACCTCATCTGCCACCTTTCAGCCCAAGTTTCCAACTTATCCAGATCCATCTGTAGCAGAATACTATCTTCTCTTGTATTAACTGCTTTACATAGTTTTGTATCATCTGCAAATATCGATATTTTACTGTGTAAACCTTCTACCAGATCATTAATGAATATGTTGAAGAGAACAGGTCCCAATACTGACCCCTGCGGTACCCCACTGGTCACAGCGACCCAGTTAGAGACTATACCATTTATAACCACCCTCTGCTTTCTATCACTAAGCCAGTTACTAACCCATTTACACACATTTTTCCCCAGACCAAGCATTCTCATTTTGTGTACCAACCTCTTGTGCGGCACGGTATCAAACGCTTTGGAAAAATCGAGATATACCACGTCCAATGACTCACCGTGGTCCAGTCTATAGCTTACCTCTTCATAAAAACTGATTAGATTGGTTTGACAGGAGCGATTTCTCATAAACCCATGCTGATATGGAGTTAAACAGTTATTCTCATTGAGATAATCCAGAATAACATCCCTCAGAAACCCTTCAAATATTTTACCAACAATAGAGGTTAGACTTACTGGCCTATAATTTCCAGGTTCACTTTTAGAGCCCTTTTTGAATATTGGCACCACATTTGCTATGCGCCAGTCCTGCGGAACAGACCCTGTCGCTATAGAGTCACTAAAAATAAGAAATAATGGTTTATCTATTACATTACTTAGTTCTCTTAGTACTCGTGGGTGTATGCCATCCGGACCCGGAGATTTATCTATTTTAATCTTATTTAGCCGGTTTCGCACCTCTTCTTGGGTTAGATTGGTGACCCTTAATATAGGGTTTTCATTGTTTCTTGGGATTTCACCTAGCATTTCATTTTCCACCGTGAATACCGTGGAGAAGAAGGTGTTTAATATGTTAGCTTTTTCCTCGTCATCTACAACCATTCTTTCCTCACTATTTTTTAAGGGGCCTACATTTTCAGTTTTTATTCTTTTACTATTGATATAGTTGAAGAACAGTTTGGGATTAGTTTTACTCTCCTTAGCAATGTGCTTCTCTGTTTCCTTTTTGGCAGCTTTAATTAGTTTTTTAGATAAAGTATTTTTCTCCCTATAGTTTTTTAGAGCTTCAATGGTGCCATCCTGCTTTAGTAGTGCAAATGCTTTCTTTTTACTGTTAATTGCCTGTCTTACTTCTTTGTTTAGCCACATTGGGTTTTTCCTATTTCTAGTCCTTTTATTCCCACAAGGTATAAACCGCTTACACTGCCTATTTAGGATGTTCTTAAACATTTCCCATTTATTATCTGTATTCTCATTTCTGAGGATATTGTCCCAGTCTACCAGATTAAGGGCATCTCTAAGCTGTTCAAACTTTGCCTTCCTAAAGTTCAATGTTTTTGTGACTCCCTGACAAGTCCCCCTAGTGAAAGACAGGTGAAACTGCACAATATTGTGGTCGCTATTTCCTAAATGCCCAACCACCTGCAGATTTGTTATTCTGTCAGGTCTATTAGATAGTATTAGGTCTAAAAGTGCTGCTCCTCTGGTTGGATTCTGCACCAATTGTGAAAGATAATTTTTCTTGGTTATTAGCAGAAACCTGTTGCCTTTATGGGTTTCACAGGTTTCTGTTTCCCAGTTAATATCCGGGTAGTTAAAGTCCCCCATAACCAGGACCTCATTATGGGTTGCAGCTTCATCTATCTGCTTTAGAAGTAGACTTTCCATGCTTTCTGTTATATTTGGGGGTTTGTAACAGACCCCAATGAGAATTTTGTTACCATTTTTCCCTCCATGAATTTCAACCCATATGGACTCGACATCCTCATTCCCTTCGCTAATATCCTCCCTTAAAGTGGACTTTAGACAAGACTTTACATAGAGACAAACCCCTCCTCCTCTCCGATTTTTACGATCCTTTCTAAACAGACTGTAACCCTGTAAGTTAACTGCCCACTCATAGCTTTCATCTAACCATGTCTCGGTTATTCCCACTATGTCAAAGTTACCTGTAGATATTTCTGCTTCTAGTTCTTCCATCTTGTTTGTCAGGCTTCTGGCGTTTGCGAGCATGCAGTTTAGAGGATTTTGTTTTGTTCCAATCTCCTCACTGTGGATTGTTTTAGAAATGTTCTTACCTCCCTTCTGAGTATGTTTTCCTGGGTCGTCTTTGTTCGAGTCTAATGTTTTTCTTCCCGTCCCCTCTTCTTCTAGTTTAACGCCCTCCTGATGAGTGTAGCGAGTCTTCTGGCGAATGTGTGTTTCCCAGGTTTGTTGAGGTGTAGTCCGTCTCTGGCGAGGAGTCCATCATACCAGTAATTCACACCGTGGTCCAGGAATCCAAATCCTTGTTGTCTGCACCATCGTCTTAGCCAGTTGTTTGCATCAAGGATCCTGTTCCATCTCCTGGTGCCATGCCCGTCTACTGGAAGGATAGAAGAAAAAACTACCTGTGCATCCAGTTCCTTTACTTTCTTCCCCAACTCTTCAAAGTCCTTGCAGATTGTCGGTAGGTCCTTCCTTGCCGTGTCATTGGTGCCAACATGTATCAGAAGAAATGGGTGGACGTCCTTGGAGCTGAAGAGCTTTGGTATCCTATCGGTCACATCCTTGATCATCGCACCTGGAAGGCAGCATACTTCTCTTGCAGTTATGTCCGGTCTGCAGATGGCTGCTTCGGTGCCTCTCAGTAGTGAGTCTCCCACCACCACCACTCTACGAAGAACTACCAAAGGGACATCAGCCCCTAGTTTTTGGTATTGCAAAGGGTTCCAAATGTTGGACTCCCAAAGTCAGAATACTTGTCAAGGTTCTCTTGTCTAGGAAAGTGAATCCTTAGGTTGCAACTGGTTTTGTACTGGCTAGACTGGAGAGTGAAGATTTTTTTTCACTTTTAACACCCACAAAGACGTATGTACTTTGGACGTATGGATGCATGCTAGAGGATTCCAAGTTGCAATTCCCATAAAAGCCACTACTTGGCTGCAAAAGAAAAGGTCATGACAGAAAAGGAACAGGAAAATATGTAGTACATGGAATAGTAGTGTGGAGCCAGGACAGGAATGTGGACCGTGGAACTGGACTGTAGTCACATGTAATCTCATGACTGAAGAATGAAATATAGGAGCTGCAACCAGGTACATGGAGACCAGATTAGAAGCTGAAAAGAGGGTGCAGAGACATGTCAGGGTCAAAAACCGATAATACCAGAAGCAGGCAAATGTCAAAAGCAGGTGAAATGTGGAGCAATGTCCAGGAACAGGGCAAAAGACAGAACTAGATGATACAGAAACAGTGACTAGGAGCAGGCGTCAGATTAAACATGGAGGTACCAGGAACAGAAACCTTTGGTCCTCGATGGAACCAAAAGGAACTAGGTGCAATTAATAGGGACAAGACAGAAGAAGAAATACCAGGAACAGCGAATGAGAGCAGTCCTCAGAAAGAACCGGAACCAGAAGATACCAGAAGAACAGAGCAAACAAAGGATTTCACCAGGTAAGCAATCAGAATGCACCAGAAAAGGAAATTACTAAAATTTGAGACTCCTCGGTGGATGATACATATCAATGGTTAACTGAATATATAATAACACAGAGCAAGCTTTTCAGACTATTCGGGTCTCTTCATCAGGCTCAAAATAACAGAAAATTTGGTGAGTCACATATTTATGCACAACAGGACCCAGGAATAATGGAGTAAACAAGCCACGTGATGTGAAAGGTATCAACCACTGAGGAACCTCACATTTTAATATTTCTCTATCTACTGGCTAACATGGCACAAAGATATATTTTTTCCTAGACCAAAGGATGAGACGGGATTGTAGTCAGAAGCAAGCTTGAAGTAGGGACCAGGAGTTACATTACAGGAATCAGCCATAACCCAAGATCTTGGCAGGAAAACGTCAAAAGAAGTCAAAAGCAATACCAGAAGTATGAGGCTTAGTACCAAATGGTCTAGATGTAATGGTGCCTGAGGCGGTGGCCACAGGCGAATGTCATGAATTCGACACCACGGCATGTTATAGAAAAAACGAGAGTTCTGGATGTGTGTGTGTAGGCTGACCATGTTGCTATGGGTAACTTCACCTTTAGGCCGGTTCCATTCCACTCCTCAAAAGGTCCATTAGACTTCAAGACAAGGACACCAGGCATTTTCATAAAAACAAGGCACTCTTTACTTGGCAGCACTCTTTACTTGGCAGCACTCTTAGATGCACAAGGCAGCAGGCAGTACACTTTACAACTTCTTCTGTCTCATACAGAGGTATATTCTGGTTTTGGGCATTCACACTTTACATGTGGACAATAAACAAGCAGAGCAAATGAGATAAACCTCCATCTTTCCAGTGCAGGGACACACGAGTCAATATGTTACACTGTGAAACCTGCACCCAAACAGCAGTCTGTGATCTGTAAACGAGAGTCTCTCTTCGAGCAGCTTCCCTCTACTGTGTCCTCAAAAAAGCAAGACCCTTCTCTATAGGGCCTGCCCCATCTGGCCAACACTGGACTCTCGTCTTCCTTTAATTCTCCCCACTAATAGGTTTCACCCACTTGCCTGCTGAACTGGATGTCAGTCGCCTCTCAGGTTCCTTAATGATCGTTGGTACCTTATGCCTTCTAGCTCCACACTAGTTCTCTACCTATCTATATCTCAGCATATTCTCCTCTCTTCTCTTACTCCCCTCTTACTTTACTTGCTCCTTCAATCTCTCACTACCCAGAGATTCCCAATCCTCCTCCCCACTATGGGCCTGCTTTATGGTATGTTCACACGTTCCTGATTTCCATCCTTTTTTTTTCAGGACTGTTTTTTAAAAAACTGCAGCTCTTGGCAGAAAACGCAGGTCCTTTTTTTGGTCCTTTTTTTTATGCGTTTTTTGATCCTTTTTTTGATCCTTTTTTTTATGCAGTTTTTAAAATGGCTGAAAATACCCTAACCCTACCCCTAACCGTACCCCTACCCCTAACCCTAACCCTACCCCTAACCCTAACCCTACCCCTAACCCTAACCCTACCCCTATTCTAACCTTAGTGGAAAAAAAAAATTCTTAATTTTTTTTTATTGTCCCTACCTATGGGGGTGACAAAGGGGGGGGGGGTGTCATTTACTATTTTTTTTTATTTTGATCACTGAGATATAACCTATCTCAGTGATCAAAATGCACTTTGGAACGAATCTGCCGGCCGGCAGATTCGGCGGGCGCGCTGCGCATGCGCCCGCCATTTTGCAAGATGGCGGCGCCCAGGGAGAAGACGGCCGGACGGACACCGGGACGCCGGGTAAGTATAAGGGGGGAGATTAGGGCACGGGGGGGCATCGGAGCACGGGGGGGGCAGCCACACTCCGCCCACGCACTTCCGCCCGCTTCCCCGCACTTCCTGCTGCAGCGGTTCGGCACCACAAACCGCAGTAAAACCCGCAGATATTTTTTTCATCTGCGGGTTTTACTGCGGGTTTGACCTCACAATGGAGGTCAATGGGTGCAGAACCGCTGCGGCTCCGAAAAAAGACGCATTTATATTAAACTCACTGATGTCTTCGGGGGGTGGGAGGGAACATGACAGTTGGTCCACCACCTCACAATGGTAGGGTATGCAGGCAGTCAGGAGAAACTATCAATCTGCATCAGGAGCAGCACCAGAAGTACCATGGGTAGCAGGATTGGCAACTTGACTTTTTATGTTTTCTAGATGAATTATCAAAAAATCAGACAGACAATATTTTTTACGGACACACTGGAAAACCATAATAAATCTTTATGATTATAAGTGATACATGTTTACAGCCCATAATTCTTACATGAAGGCATTATCTGCATTCACTCTAAACACTAAAATGAATTGCAGTAAAAAAAAAAAACATCTGTATAAGTTTCTTGATCTATAAAAAAATCACACGTCTTAATTTTTTTTTTTTTTTTACAGACAGTGGAAAGAAGTTTCTTATTTTTAAATGGAATCTGTCACCCCCTGTGATGTTTTTAACCTATTAATATGGGTATACGGGTGATAGAATGGTTAAACTAGTCATACCTGTATGCCCATATCTTCAGTCTTGTTGAGAGATCGGCTTTTATTTCTTTATTCTAATGATTTCTTTCAGGCTGTAGGGCGTGCAGAGCCTGGAATAAAACTTGCCATCTTCATTATCATACCAGCCCCCTCCCATCAGCGTGACACTGCGCTGTGACGTGTATTGGTGGCCCCAGGATCCCGCGCCTGTGCTGCAATAGTGCAATTATACGCTCCTTATTCACCCTTCTATGGGCATTGGCTTCATCGTTTTTCTGCCCTTCATCATTGTGGTTTGCACAAAAGATTATCATTCTCGTTAGCACATTATCCTGGGTAACACATCGTCCTGTGGGTCCAATGGTCGTCTATGTGCACAGAGCGTTTATTACTGATTGTTCACTGGACATCTGAAGGGCCTATGTAAACAGACTATTAAACGACCGCCAACCAGTTGGCGGTAGTCTAAGGAACAACCATAAATCGGGTATCAGGAGGTCCAGGCACAGAGAACCAGGAACAAAGTCCAAAGCAACTGGAAATATTGACAAGTTATTTCCTGCAGTTTAGCTTACACTGACCTCCAGTGGCTCCACATGTTAATGCAGCCAAACATATCTATGAGGACACACAATACCAGTTTATCAGAAGCAATAAGCATCAAAGTAATAATAATAATAATAATAATAATAATAATAATAATCACTTTAGATACATTATAAAATGGTCAATAAATTCTGGTTCCAGTTAGTAACTTTGGCAAAAAAATGCTTTTCCAATTTGCTCTGATTTTATTTTTATTGGGCCACTTATGGATTTAACTTTCAAGCCTGAATGTGGCAGATTTATTAATTCTGTACAATATTTAGACTAGACAGTCGTAAAAGATGACACATTTAACACCATGACTAGCGCTTTATAATTTGTAGTTATATTTTGAATTGCAGCTTTTCTATAGACATCTTTCTAGGAAATGTTCCAAGGGCTTTGCTCCATAAGAGCCGCAGGTTAAAGACATAAGACATTTTCTGTTGCTTTACCTGCATGGGGCCATATTCACACACTGCATTTTTGCAGCGTTTTTTTGCCACGGAAATAAACACAGTGTTTTACAGTTCCAGTAAAGGCAATAATATTTTTTTAGTCTCGTGCACACGCCGCTTAATTTTTCTTTGGATTTTCTTTGTGGATTTGAATGATCAAAGCCATTTTTTCCAAATCTGCAGTATCGAAATTATTTCAGCTGTTTTCACCCATTCATTTTTTGGAGGAATAAATGATTAAAAACGCATATAAAACGCATGTTTTACCTGCCAACACTCTCAGAAAAATCCATTGCAAATATACGATGTGCATATGCCCCTAAACTGTTCAAAAAACGGCTTTAAAACAAAAACGAACAAAGCTGCAGCTTTAAAGAGTGATAAAAATGTGGAATTTCACAATGGAAAAAATGCAAAAATCTTTTGTTTTTTTAATCTAACTTTTTTCCTGTTAGCCACAAGGTGGCGCTGAATCCACAAGATCACAAAGCTACAGAGCATCATCTGAAATCCAAGAGTAGCAGCTGACACCAGAGCGATGATGGCAGCTTGGCATTGGGCCTATTCAGACACATCTAGTATTGGTGCATTTCAGGCATTTGTGCTCCTCTGGGGTACAATGTAGTCACCTTCCTGTAAGTGAAGCATTAGCCATTGCTGTACGGGTGACATTTCTCAGAATGAATTGCAAGTCTTATAAACCAGGACAGTGTGAATATACTGACTATACTAAGAAGGGATTTTAGGTGAAATAAAATGTGTTTGCATCTATCCCCCTTATAGACTAACCCCTGACAGAGCCTGACGTGTGTCACTTCATGTCTCTGGAATGATTGATTCTGAAATTTCACAACAATTTTGAAAAACTTAAAATTTCCATGCCCTTAAAGAGAACATGTCACATTATTTTGTCATCGCAGGAGTCCGATGGTTACTAAGGGGGTCTTGCAACCCCTTTGCAACCAATTAAATACCGCTGTGAAGATTGACATCAGTATTTAAGGGGTTAATCGGCCCACATCAGCTTCAAAACTGGCTGGGGCGGATACTGCACGGTGTCAGCTGTTGTGTACAGCTGACACCCGTGGAATTGTGGCTGCCGGGCGGGCTATTTCCTTATTCCTCAGCGACGTTAAAAAGTGGCGCTGAGGGATAAGGCTTCTTAATGACTGCCGTTAAAAGTCGTATCGGCAGTTGTTAAGGGGTTAAAGAGCTATTGATCACCTGTCTCGCTCCAGGGCTGGGCCCTGCTTTATTCCATCATGACCTCCGCCCTTTGCTGTGGTTTACGTCAAGTTTCACAAAATACCCAGCAAACTCCACTAACATCACCACACAAAGACTTTTATGGCTGACTCAGTCACCCATGTGCGCCTGAGTATTCAGTAAGCTCTGTATCCAGGTACCATTGGCCCTGGAGTTTGCCTCACCTACCAGATCTCTCAGCTGCAATCATCTCTGCAAACTCTTCTTTATTCAATCAGCATTCACTGCATGGCTCACACCCGCTGTTAACCCTTTGTCTGCTGTAAGCATGACTCTTCTCTGGAGATGTTCACATTACACTCCATTCCGGCAGAGTTGTAACTTCCCTACTAACTAGATTGTCTTTTCACCACTGCTAACAGCTATCCATTTATTTGCTGATTAACTCTTCGTCGGCTCCAAACATAACTCTGCTGTGGAACTGTTCACACTGCAAAAGCTGCTGCAACTCCCGTATTGACCATACATCTTCAGCTCTGGTGTATAATTACACTTCTGTCTCTTCTGCTGTTTGCTGCTCTGCTTGTCTGCCCGCTGCCTTGGTCCCTGCCATTGATCAAGTCCTGGCCGCTGTTACATTGCCTTTGGTTCATGTTGCCCACCTGACCAGCGGCTGACAGAATTTATCTTAGCAGGTGATCCTACAAGAAAACAGTATAAACGCAGTAATACTGCATGCAGTCAATAATTAAAGGAAACCTATCGTGAGGTTTTTGCCAAGATTATTCGTGTCCACCACCTTTTTAGCCATCTTTAATACCTGCGAGCATAGCTGCCTTGCATGCAGTGTCGGACTGGAGAGCCTAGGGCCCACCAGTAACCAACTCCAGGGCCCCACTTTTCAACTTCATGCAAATGTGACATTATCATCAATCACGAATTTATATAACAATGATCTGGGTAGATTGTTACATGAATAAGATGCTGAAATTGTCTGTACATAGTGATTCAAGTATATTGTGCCAAATACTGCTCATATAAGAGTGTGGTGGCCCACCGGAGGATTCTCCTGTTTTCCAGTTGGCCAGTCCAGGCCTGTCTGCATAGCTAGGAAAATGCCTGTTATAATTGTTCCAGACTGTGTTCATTGCCTACATTACCTTCACTCCTGTTCTCATTGATGTGGAGGACTTCATTCCCACAACTAATGAGTCTGCGCAGTCAGGAACAAGATGTGTAAAGACACAACAGTCTCCTACGTTAACGAGGCAGGTGGGCTGCTGATTGGAGGCAAAAAGGACGCGCTGAGCATAATCCGGAGATACTGACTGAACCGCCGATCAGATGGCATGGGACAACTATAAAAGGCATTTTCCTAGGTATGTGGGGCAGCTGGGTTCACCTGAAGGGCTTGCAGCGGTGCTATTAAAGATGGCTAAAAGGTAATGGGTATAGCATTTAGCGACAGGTTCCCTTTAAGTGGTAGCAAAACTTTTGAGAAATAAAAGAAATGTAATTAGAAGCTTTTCTTGGTCTTCAATGACGACTTCTAGGAAGGGTTCAACTAGATTAAATACCTCCAGGCTAATGAAATAATCTTCTTCAATCAAGACTAATTAGAACCATTTAATTAAACATATTAAACTAATGGAGATTGAAGCAAAGTCATTTGAAATTCTGACTATCCGTGCTAGGAATACAAAAATGATAGCGGGTGTTACCACAGATCCTCACCCCGCTATGTATTTCATAGACCACTGACAAGTCTCCTAAAAGGGCACACATATTGTTAAAAGGGTTGGCCCGCAACAAAATACATTTTAATCAATAATTTCCACAATTTTCGTTTGATCTTATGTGAACCAGGACACTTTGTTATACACTGCTATATATGTGGTTAAATATAATTTTTCCACTTATATCACTATACACAAGTGGAGTCATATTGAAGATATATTCCACAATCGGATGTGTTAAAAAAAAATGTTCCTGTGCTGAGATAATCTTATAAATGTGCCCCTGCCGAGTACTGTGTAATGGCCGTGTCTCACCGTGCAGGAACATGGTCTGATCATACCACATCTCCCAGGCATGGGAGTACGCAAAACAAAGTATACAGACAGGTCCGTAGAACCACTAGAAAGTGCAAAACGGCCATTGTCTGCACATGCAGTGCATTTTTTCCCCCATTGCCTGTATCCTCACTTTTAATATGCCATAATAGAGATTTAATCAAATTTGGAAATTGCCACTGGGAATCCTTTACCCTTGATATGAACATTTGGAACTCTTCACATACTGTAATAGCGGAGCATCTCGTCTTAGAATAAGGTAGTGCAACCTGATCGCGAAAATGTAATCTTCGTTGGATAATAGTGTGGCGCCCCTGCGGTCCGGCCGCCACAATGGTATCGCCTCCCTAACCGGTGGTGGTATCATGTCTGGAAGTAAATGGAGCTCCATACACTAAGTAAACCACACATCCACACACAAGCCTGATCCCTGACCAGAAGGGGGAGCACAAGCCCCTAGTTTTTAGGGTGACTGCCTCTTCTGGCTGGGGGAGGAGTAAGAAAGAGAGCAGTGTAGTGAGGAAGGGCAGGGAAGAAGAAGCATGTGGAGTTTCTGGGGTTGAAGCTATGGAAGGCTCACCCTAGGATAGCGATGAGGAGGACACCAGAGTCCTGGGCTACCAGGGATTGCAAACTCAGAGAGCAGAATCTGGAGACCAGGGGGACTGCAGGTTCTCTGGCCACATTACAGAGGGCTCAGAGCTTGGACTGGGAGAACAGCTTGCAAAGAGCTCGCAATGTATGCAGGCTGTAACTGCTACAGAACAGGCAAGCAGAGTACAGATCAGTTCATAATAAGGCTTATTCTACCCACTTGTATTGCGCCGATGCCGCACCCCGTCTAGTGACGCACCTGTGCAGTGGGCGTGGCCTCACTCCATACACTTGTACTGAGCCGAGGCTGCACCCCGTCTAATGACGTACCTGTGCAGTGGGCGTGGCCTCACTCCATACACTTGTACTGAGCCGAGGCTGCACCCCGTCTAATGACGTACCTGTGCAGTGGGCGCGGCCTCACTCCATACACTTGCATTGCGCCGAGGTCGCACCCCGTCTAATGACGTACCTGTGCAGTGGGCACGGCCTCACTCCATACACTTGCATTGCGCCGAGGTCGCACCCCGTCTAGTGCCGTACCTGTGCAGTGGGCGTGGCCTCACTCCATACACTTGTACTGAGCCGAGGCCGCACCCCGTCTAGTGCCGTACCTGTGCAGTGGGCGTGGCCTCACTCCATACACTTGTACTGAGCCGAGGCCGCACCCCGTCTAGTGCCGTACCTGTGCAGTGGGCGTGGCCTCACTCCATACACTTGTACTGAGCCGAGGCCGCACCCCGTCTAGTGCCGTACCTGTGCAGTGGGCGTGGCCTCACTCCATACACTTGTACTGAGCCGAGGCCGCACCCCGTCTAGTGCCGTACCTGTGCAGGGGGCGTGGCCTCACTCCATACACTTGTACTGAGCCGAGGCCGCACCCTGTCTAGTGCCGTACCTGTGCAGTGGGCGCGGCCTCACTCTATACACTTGTACTGTGCAGAGACCACACCCCGTCTAGGGACGTACCTGTGCAGTGGGCGCGGCCTCACTCCATACACTTGTACTGAGCTGAGGCCACACCCCGTCTAGTGACGTACCTGTGCAGTGGGCGCGGCCTCACTCTATACACTTGTACTGTGCAGAGACCACACCCCGTCTAGGGACGTACCTGTGCAGCGGGCGCGGCCTCACTCCATACACTTGTACTGGGCCGAGGCCTCACTCCATACACTTGTACTGAGCTGAGGCCACACCCCGTCTATGGACGTACCTGTGCAGTGGGCGTGGCCTCACTCCATACACTTGTACTGAGCAGAGGCTGCACCCCGTCTAGCGACATACCTGTGCAGTGGGTGCGGCCTCATTCCATACACTTGTACAGGGCCCAGGCCGCACCCTGTCTAGTGACGTACCTGTGCAGTGGGCGCGGCCTCACTCCAAACACTTGTATTGAGCCGAGGCTGCACCCCGTCTAGTGACGTACCTGTGCAGTGGGCGCAGCCTCATTCCATACACTTGTATTGCGCCGAGGCCGCACCCAGTCTAGTGACGTACCTGTGCAGGGGGCGTGGCCTCATTCCATACACTTGTATTGCGCCGAGGCCGCACCCAGTCTAGTGACGTACCTGTGCAGTGGGCGTGGCCTCACTCCATACACTTGTATTGCGCCGAGGCCGCACCCTGTCTAGTGACGTACCTGTGCAGGGGGCGTGGCCTCATTCCATACACTTGTATTGCGCCGAGGCCGCACCCAGTCTAGTGACGTACCTGTGCAGTGGGCGTGGCTTCACTCCACACACTTGTACTGAGCCGAGGCCGCACCCCGTCTAGTGACGTACCTGTGCAGGGGCGCTGCCTCACTCCATACACTTGCATTACACCGAGACCGCACCCAGTCTAGTGACGTACCTGTGCAGTGGGCGTGGCTTCACTCCACACACTTGTACTGAGCCGAGGCCGCACCCCATCTAGTGACGTACCTGTGCAGTGGGCGCGGCCTCACTCCATACACTTGCAGTGCACAGAGGTCGCACCCCGTCTAGTGACGTACCTGTGCAGTGGCCGTGGCCTCACTCCATACACTTGCATTGCGCCGAGGTCGCACCCCGTCTAGTGACGTACCTGTGCAGTGGCCGTGGCCTCACTCCATACACTTGCAGTGCACAGAGGTCGCACCCCGTCTAGTGACGTACCTGTGCAGTGGCCGTGGCCTCACTCCATACACTTGCATTGCGCCGAGGTCGCACCCCGTCTAGTGACGTACCTGTGCAGTGGGCGCGGCCTCACTCCATACACTTGCATTGCGCCGAGGCCGCACTCTGTCTAGTGACGTACCTGTGCAGGGGGCGTGGCCTCGCTCCATACACTTGTACTGAGCCAAGACCTCAGATAAATGCCGCTGTCAGAGCATGCAGCGGTATTAAACTAATTAATAGGCACGGGTGGAACGCGATTCTGCCCACGCCTATTGCAGGCACATGTCAGCTGTTCAAAACAGCTGACATGTCCCAGCTTTGATTTGGGCTCACCGCCGGAGCCCATATCTAACATTGCCTGTTTTCTTTTATAGCCCTAACTGGACTTATTCATCTATTTCCTTCTTCTTTCCATCGCAGATCTTACCACAAAGTCAGTATACCTTTCTAAGGCCGGGATCACACACTACGAGATACGGCCGAGTCTCGCAGGTTAAAAACAAGCTCTGGCCCCGGCCCTCCAGAGCGGAGCGTGCGGCCGCATAGCAATACATGGAGCCGCACGCTCCGCTCCGTAGTCCCGGTGCCAGAGCTTGTTTTTAACCTGCGAGACTCGGCCGTATCTTGCTGTAGTTTGACTCTGGCCTAACGGCTTGATCTGGATACCTAGGTCTCTTGAGACTATAAGAATAATTATATATATATATATATATATATATATATATATATATATATATATATATATAATGTATATGTTTCATGCATTGAATGCGTTTCTTTTGAATCTTTCCTGCTCCCCCTATGCATCAAAAATTTCAGAGATATTGTAATAGTATACTCCGCTCCCCCTTCTTTGTAGCATATTAGATCACTATAATACTGTATATATTTCCTTGTAAAATTTATCTTTAGGGTTCTGCTTTGGAAGTTATTATGTCTCAAGTATGGAGGGTTTAATGTCATATGTAGGTATTCCATGCATTGAACGTGTTGCTTTTGAATCGGTCTTGCCCCTCCTGCACCTATGAGCCAAAATAACTCCAGAGATACTAGAATAGTAGGCCCTGTATATATTTCCTTGAATTATTCGTTTGTGGATGTCTTCTTTGGGAGTTATTCTGTTTCTAGTATAGAGTGTCTAATCTCATTTGAATATTTTAACATGTATTTATGTACAGCACATTTATACAATGTACCGTATATACTTGAGTATAAGCCGACCCGAGTATAAGCCGACCCCCCTAATTTTGCCACAAAAAACTGGGAAAACTTATTGACTCGAGTATAAGCCTAGGGTGGAAATGCAGCATTTACCGGTGAATTTCAAAAATAAAAATAGATTATTTCCCCATCGCTGTGCCATATAGTGCTCTGCACCGTTCATATTGCCCCATATCTGTGCCCCATATAGTGCTCTGCACCGTTCATATTGCCCCATATCTGTGCCCTATATGCTCTGCACCGTTCATATTTCCCTATAGATGCTCCACATAAATCTGTGCCGCTGCTGCAATAAAAAATAAAAAAAAGCCATACTCACCTCTCTTGATTGCAGCTCCCAGCGTCTCGTTCCGCGCACACTATATGCGTCATCGCGCCCTCTGACCTGCACAGTCAGAGCGGAGGTAGACGCCGGGGAGATGGAGCGGCGCCCGGCGGCTGGAACGGGGACAGGTAAGTATGACATACTTACCTAGTCTCAGCGATCCTGGCGCTCCCCGCCTGTCACAAGGTCTTCTGTGCTGCAGCTCTTCCTGTCAGCGGTCACCGGCACCGCTGATTAGAGAAATGAATAGGCGGCTCCACCCCTATGGGAGGTGGAGCCGCCTATTCATTTCTCTAATGAGCGGTCCCACGTGACCGCTGAAGAGGGGAAGAAGCTGCAGCACCCGGAGACCGTGGGACGGCAGGGGGAGCGCCAGGATCGCTGGGACTAGGTAAGTATGCCTCAGCGCCCTCTCCCCCTCACCCGCCGACCCCACCGCTACCGTGACTCGAGTATAAGCCGAGAGGGGCACTTTCAGCCCAAAAATTTGGGCTGAAAATCTCGGCTTATACTCGAGTATATACGGTATTTATTTTACAGTGAGGTTTTGACAAAGGTCGCCCCTGATCAAAACGTTAACCTTATTGTCTGCAATCTACAGGTGTCATTAAGCACCTAGTTATGTCTGTACGCACGAATAAAGAAACAATATTTTTTGCATAATTTTCAACGATTTGAGTGCAGCTGATTCTCTTACGAATATTTGAAGCCCATATCAAAGGGGGGGTTCTGCCATCGGACGTACTATTCCTACTATTGTGTGACAGCACTTATGAATCCCCCAGCGCATGCACTGTGCGCTGCTGGGATTCGCCGGTTTATGACCTGGGACTGGAGGGTATGTATACATTATACATACTCCCGGCCAGAGCCTGTCTAGTGGGTGCAATCTTGCTTTCATACACTTGTATAGAGTGAGGTCACGCCCTCTAGTCAGCCACGCCCACTTCAAGGGTACGTCACTAGACCGGGTGCGGTCTCGGCTCAGCACAAGTGTATGGAGCAAGGCCACGCCCCCTGCACAGGTACGTCACTAGACAGGGTGCGGTCTCGGCGCAATGCAAGTCTATGGAGTGAGGCCACACCCCCTGCACAGGTACGTCACTAGACGGGGTTCGGCCTCAGCTCAGTACAAGTGTATGGAGTGAGGCCACACCCCCTGCACAGGTACGTCACTAGACGGGGTGCGGCCTAAGCTCAGTACAAGTGTATGGAGTGAGGCCACACCCCCTGCACAGGTACGTCACTAGACGGGGTGCGGCCTAAGCTCAGTACAAGTGTATGGAGTGAGGCCACACCCCCTGCACAGGTACGGCACTAGACGGGGTGCGGCCTCAGCTCAGCACAAGTGTATGGAGTGAGGCCACACCCCCTGCACAGGTACGGCACTAGACGGGGTGCGGCCTCAGCTCAGCACAAGTGTATGGAGTGAGGCCACACCCCCTGCACAGGTACAGCAGTAGACGGGGTGTGGCCTCGGCTCAGTACAAGTGTATGGAGTGAGGCCGCGCCCGTTGCACAGGTACGTCACTAGACAGGGTGCAAGAAAAGAAGCTGCGGAGACCCCATCACGTGTTTCTCGACGCAAGCAGTGAATAGCCAGGCCTTTCACCGGGAAGGAACAACCACGGGAAGGGCAGCATCCTATGAAGGAAAGCCACCTATGCCAAGCATGGTATCCATCCACAGACAGCTGTTTCGGGGTTTTAGCCCCTCATCAGTGTGGAGTAGGAATCTGGCTATTAGGAGCAGTGCCTAGTAAAAAGGCTATAAAGGCACAGATGATTGGCCTCGGGGAGACCAAAACATCCAACACCGCGGAGACACCATCACGTGTTTTTCAACGCAGTGATTCCAGAACACTGCCCCCATCCCTTATGGGAAATATGCAGATGCAAGAAGGGGGCAGTGTTCTGGAATCACTGCGTTGAGAAACACGTGATGGTGTCTCCGCGGTGTTGGATGTTTTGGTCTCCCCGAGGCCAATCATCTGTGCCTTTACTAGACGGGGTGCGGCCTCGGCTCAGTACAAGTGTATGGAGTGAGGCCACGCCCACTGCACAGGTACGTCACTAGACGGGGTGTGGCCTCGGCTCAGTACAAGTGTATGGAGTGAGGCAGCGCCCACTGCACAGGTACGTCACTAGTCAGGGTGCGGCCTCGGCTCAGTACAAGTGTATGGAGTGAGGCCACGCCCACTGCACAGGTATGTCACTAGTCAGGGTGCGGCCTCGGCTCAGTACAAGTGTATGGAGTGAGGCCACGCCCACTGCACAGGTATGTCACTAGTCAGGGTGCGGCCTCGGCTCAGTACAAGTGTATGGAGTGAGGCAGCGCCCACTGCACAGGTATGTCACTAGTCAGGGTGCGGCCTCGGCTCAGTACAAGTGTATGGAGTGAGGCAGCGCCCACTGCACAGGTATGTCACTAGTCAGGGTGCGGCCTCGGCTCAGTACAAGTGTATGGAGTGAGGCCACGCCCACTGCACAGGTATGTCACTAGTCAGGGTGCGGCCTCGGCTCAGTACAAGTGTATGGAGTGAGGCCACGCCCACTGCACAGGTATGTCACTAGTCAGGGTGCGGCCTCGGCTCAGTACAAGTGTATGGAGTGAGGCCACGCCCACTGCACAGGTACGTCACTAGTCAGGGTGCGGCCTCGGCTCAGTACAAGTGTATGGAGTGAGGCCACGCCCACTGCACAGGTACGTCACTAGTCAGGGTGCGGCCTCGGCTCAGTACAAGTGTATGGAGTGAGGCCACGCCCACTGCACAGGTATGTCACTAGTCAGGGTGCGGCCTCGGCTCAGTACAAGTGTATGGAGTGAGGCCACGCCCACTGCACAGGTACGTCACTAGTCAGGGTGCGGCCTCGGCTCAGTACAAGTGTATGGAGTGAGGCAGCGCCCACTGCACAGGTACGTCACTAGACAGGGTGCGGTCTCTGCATAGTACAAGTGTATGGATTGAGGCCACGTCCACTGCACAGGTACGTCACTAGATGGGGTGCGGCCTCAGCTCATTTAACAGGCGCTTCCAGGCATCCGGCCGAAAATGCGCGCACCACTGACTCCCGTCATGTGATCAGGGGTCATCGGTTCATAGGCAAAACAACCAGAGGTCTCCAGCAGACCTCTATGGTTTTTGATGCATGATTGCAGTGAGCGCCACCCATAGCAATGCAGTAATTTTACTACATAGGTGCGATCTGAGCATTGCCTCTATGTAGCAGAGCCGAATAGGCTACGGCAGCTTCTAGCCTCCCGGGGAGGCTAGTGAAGCATGGCAAAAGTAAAAAAAATACATGTTTTTAAAAATATGAAAAAAAAAAAAAAGTTCAAATCACCCTCCTTTTGCACCATTCAAAATAAATAAATAAAAAAAATACACATTTGTTATCGCCACGTTCAGAATCGCCCGATCTATAAAAAAAAAAAAAAGATTAACCTGATCACTAAACGGCGTAGAGAGAAAAAAATTAAACACGCCAGAATTACGTTGTTTTGGTCGCCATGACATTGCATTAAAAATGCAATAACGGGCAATCAAAAGAACGTATCTGCACTGAAATGGTATCATTAAAACCGTCAGCACGCAAAAAATAAAGCCCTCATCCAACCCCAGAGAACGAAAAATGGAGACGCTACAGGTATTTTTGTTTACCAAAGTTTGGAATTATTTTTCACCACCTAGATAAAAAAAAGAACCTAGACATGTTTGGTGTCTATGAACTCGTAATGACCTAGGGGGTCAGTTTTAGCATTGAGTGAACTTGGCAAAAAAGCCAAACAAGTGTGTGATTGCACTTTTTTTGCAATTTCATCGCACTTGGAATGTTTCCCGTTTTCTAGTACACGACATGGTAAAACCAATGGTTACGTTCAAAAGTACAACTCGTCCTGCAAAAAATAAGCCCCCACATGACCATACTGATGGGAAAATAAAAAAAGTTATGGCTCTGGGAAGGAGGGGAGCGAAAAACTGAAAAAAGTTCAGGTCATTAAGGGGTTAATGGCCCGCAACCTGTGGCTCCTACTTGTTGAGAAACTATAACTCTCAGCATGCATATGGATGACATGTCCGTAGTTGCAATCTCACAAGGAAAGCACATGGTGCTGACCCGTTAATGCTCCCATGTGCATTAGCTGCCTACTTTCACTGAATTCCACCAATATGAACATTACGGGTGAGCGTACTGAATTCATCAGCCTTTTCCGCCAACACTTTTTTCCATTTTCTGTGTGTGAAACTTTAAAGGCTATATGCACACGTTGCGGATTTACTGCGGATCCGCAGCGTTTTTTGCAGTGCAGAAATGCTGCAGATTCGTAAGCGATTTAGGCTGTGTGCACACGTTGCGGTTTTTCCCGATAAAAACGCTATAAAACCGCAAAAAAGAAAAAAAAACGCCTACAATAAGCATCCCATCATTTAGAATGAATTCCGCATGTTTTGTGCACATAAGTTTTTTTCCGCGAAAAAAAACGCATCGCGGTAAAAACCGCAGCATGTTCATTAATTTTGCTTTTTTTTTTTGCGGATTTCCCACTACAAAATGCATTGGGAAGTGTCTGGGAAAAAAAAGCGGCAAAAACGCGGCAAAGCCGCATGCAGATTTCTTGCAGAAAATGTCCGGTTTTTCTCAGGAATTTTCTGCAAAAAATCCTGAACGTGTGCACATAGCCTTACAGTACAATGTAAATCAAAGGGAAAAAAAATGCTGTGCTAAAGGTGCGGATTAAAAGAAGAAACATGTCATTTCTTTTGTGCAGCGTTTTTGTGCCCATTCCATTCTAGAAATCCGCAGGGGTAAAAACGCATGAAATCCACACAAAATCCGCAAAAAAAAAAAAGCATCAAATCCGCACCTGCATTTTCTGCCAAGAGATCAAATCCGCACAACAAATTCCAGAGGCAAATCCGCAACGTGTGCACATGGCCTAAAGGAAGAACAAACGGACTGAGGACTTCAGCTTCACCATCTCATAGTGAATAGCTATTCCAATCATTTGCCTACAGCATCATGAAAATCATATGCGCGGCTCCATTTTTAGCATTAGGTGGAAATATTATAACTCATTTTCATGAGCTATGCAAAAAAACAAAAAAAACAAGGAGATTCCGCAGACGGCAAACACAGAATGTATGAAGTGGGGAAAGGCGATTGTGGAGCTGGGGTCATTTCTGCAATGTTTCTGTCCAGAGAATAATGTGCACAACGTTCCGTGACGAACCTGCAGCAGGCGGATCTGACCAAACAGCAGATTCCATAATCCGCATGATAAATCATAAACGTCTAAGAGGGTAATGGTACGGAGGGGTGCAATACATTACTTGTGATAGCAATACAATTTCTGACTCATTTCAATTATATTTTTTGTTAACGAGGTTGTCCAAGAAGATTAAAAGCTTCACACAGGAAACATTAAAATAATTTATACTCGCTGCATAATTTATAATCAATGTTCTACTCTCTACAGTTACAGCGCTGCCCCTTTAAGGATCCCTGCAGACCTTCTGTGTACATTGTGAGTTGCAGATTTCATCCATACTAATGCATGGGAAATGCTTAAAAAATGCACTAAAGACATGTATTTTCTGCTGCATTTTTCCTGTCAATACAGTGTAGAGTTTTCTGCTGCAAATACTGAAGGTATGCAGGTACCCCGATACATTGGATTTAACCCCTTCACGCAGCAGCCCTTTTTCGCTCCCCTCCTTCCCAGAGCCATTGCTTTTTTATTTTTCCATCAATGGCCATGTGAGGACTTGTTTGTTGCAGGACGAGTTGTACTTTTGAACCACGTCATTGGTTTTACCATGTTGTGTACTGGAATTGGCCAATTTATGTGCTAAGCTTTCTCAATTTTTCATATTTCTAATGCAGTAATGCAATTCAATTTTCATATTTGCATGCTATGGCGCATGCCTTGCCAGAGTGCTGCCTTTGTTTCAGCGTACTGGAAAATGGGGAAAAAAATCCAAGTGCAGTGAAATTGCAAAAAAAACCTGCAATTCCACAACACTTTTTTTTTATTTTTATTTTTTA
This sequence comes from Ranitomeya imitator, assembly GCF_032444005.1. Taxonomy (NCBI): domain Eukaryota; kingdom Metazoa; phylum Chordata; class Amphibia; order Anura; family Dendrobatidae; genus Ranitomeya; species Ranitomeya imitator. Next base: position 59,970,655 of record NC_091288.1, read on the forward strand.
CCATGTTCACCAAATGCTAAAACTGACCATTATGACTCTCCAGGTCATTACGAGTTCATAGACACCAAACACGTCTAGGTTCTTTTTAATTTAAATGGTGAAAAAAAATCCAAAGTTTGTAAAAAAAAAAAAAAAACAGAACTGTGCCATTTTCCAATCCCCATAGTCTCCATTTTTCATGATCTCAGGTCGGGTGAGGGCTTATTTTTTGCATGCCGAGCGTTAAGTTTTTGATGATACCATTTTGGTGCAGATACGTTTTTTTGATCGCCCGTTATTGCATTTTAATGCAATGTTGCGGCGACCAAAAAACCTAATTGAATTAATTTTTTTATCATTGCGCTGTTTAGCGATCGGGTTAATTCTTTTTTTATATTGATCAGCCGATTCTGAACTCGGCGATACCAAATGTGTGCATGTTTTGATTTTTTTATCGTTCTATTTTGAATGGGGCGAAAGGGTGGTGATTTTAAAGTGTATATATATATATATATTTTTTTAACTTTTGGTACACTTCAATAGTCTCCATGGGAGACCAGAAGCTGCCATAACCTGATCGGCTCTGCTACATACAAGCGATGAACAGATTGCCTGTATGTAGCAGAATTGCTATGAGCGCTGACCAACGGGCGGCGCTCATAGCAATCCGGCAGTGACTACCATAGAGGTCTGCAGGAGACGTCTGGTTGTCATGCCGACCCATCGGTGACCCGAGATCACGTGATGGGGTCACCGATGGGCGGGATTTGTGGCGATTGCCGGAAGCGCACGGTAAATGCCGCTGTCAGAGTATGACAGCGGCATTTAATTGGCTAGCAGCCATGGGTGGATCGCGATTCCACCAGCAGGAGTTCCAGGCACGTCAGCTGTTCAAAACAGCCGACATGTGCCAGGAAAGATGTGGACCCAGCGCAAGAGCCCATATCAAAGGGAGACACACAACGTGCGCTGTATATGTACGGCGCATGTCGTAAAGGGGTTACCCACTACTAGGACAACCCTTTCTTGATCTAAAGGTTTGGTCCAGACAAAATAAAGCCTATACCCCTCTCCCGTGCCGGCTCTGAACAGCAATGTCGGCACTCGCGGACCCAGGGCTCTTGTGCGGTTGCTGTGACATGTGACCCCTACACCCAATCATCGCTGACGTCACTGTCTCCGGCTTCAAACAAATTGAACATGAAGAGGAAGCCTGAGACCAGCAGCAGCCCAGACTCACTCCTCATGTTCAGTTCATATGTAGGTGGAGAGAGTGAAGCCAGCGATGATTGGGTGCCAGGCTCATGTGCCACAACAACCGCACGAGAGCGAGTGCTGACACCGCAGGAACAACGCCTGCACAGGAGGAGAGTATCAGCTTTTTTGTTTCATCAGGCCAAACATTTAGATCAAGGAGCTGTCCTAGTAGTAGACAACCCCTTCAACATCTGCAGTCAAGATAAACATATGACCAGTGAGGAAAACAGGGACATCACTGCTGTGGTCCAGAAACTTTGATGAACTTTATGGCCCCGAATCGTGTATGCAATAAACTGTAGCTCCGGCACCAGTCCACAATCATGTTGGCAGTCAGTGGGACAAGACTGGTCTGCTTTTTACGAACGCCAAAAGAACTAGGAAAAAGAGACCCCCAATGTAAGGCATAGTAGTCAGGAAAGTATCAATACTAAGCAGCAAGCTATACAGTACAGCACTAGTACTTCTGCATCTCCGCACCCTACAGGGGCACAATACAGACCCCTACAATACGGATCGGAACTATAGTGACTTATAGCCTCATACAACAGTCCACTGTCAATGGCAACAGTATTTTTATTCTTTACCTTCACAATCTGTCATCACATATGAAAAATGTGGTCAAAAAGGTTTCATCAACTGGATATGGAACAACAGATGTAAACCACCCGAACTGTCTCACTGCACCCTCTACTTATGTTAGACAACACAAAAAAACAGATCTCTGGATAAAGAAATACCTGAAACCTTCAAAACGTTAATAGACGGAAACACAAACAAATCAAAGTATATAAAAAGAATGTAACTGTGGTGGATTAGACGCAAAGTCCTGAACAGAGTCCCGGGAGCCAACAGCGTCAGATCTTAGACTACGTTTATACGTTTCTGCCGACGGGCAGGGTCTTCATCGGGACTTACATCTGAGGCCCTGGAAAACGGGATTCGGAGTTGGCACTGACGGCCGGCTGCGTCTAGGAACCAGTCTCAAATAGGTGAATGAGGCCGAAAATTGCGTCAGTGACCCCATCGTCACCATTACAGTCAATGGCCCCATCATGCAGACATCTGAATCCAGTTTCCCAGGGCTTCAGACGTAAGCCTCGAAGGAGCCGCTGACCGCAAGGAGCCTTGGTATTACCAGTGTGTAAAGCATCTTCAGCCATTACAGACTTGATGATACAAAAGTTCTATCAATTGGAAACATAACGAATCGATGGGAATTATTTTTTGATAAATATTGAAGCCACCAAAAACTTGAAAATGGGTCCATTATAGTGGAACTCTACGAGAGCCAGGACTGCACGGTCATTGTAGGGCTTTCTTCATTCCCTCAAGAGAGGATTAACCTAATCCCTTAATTTCCACCATAAATCAGCTGGAAACCCCCATCATCCCATTAGATCCTCCACGCCGATCACTCATACCAGGAGTAGATGACAAGTCCACGGTCCACCTCTGATACTACTTTCGTCTGACAGGGGGTTGGAGGACAGCCCTTAAAAAACTGAACAAGAAACACAACGAGGAGTCAATACTATGCCACTATGACTGCAGCCAGGGGTGGCGGAGGCAGTGAGCTGCAGTCGCCCGCTTCTCAGGGGCCAACTCTAACATGGGCAGCAGGAAGTCCGCAAAGCCTGAGGCATCCTCCTCAGACCACTCGTATTTCTCCTTCAGGACGTCGGCCAGACCCCACGGCTTCAGCTTTGATATATGTTTCAGGTCTCCTTTTTTGGTGAAGAATTCTTTGGAGTATTTTCCTGCAGCAATGAGCTTCCGTGGAATGTGACCCAAGAGCTCGATGATCAGTGCAATGTGATCTTCATCACGGGAGTACTCCTCCCCGGAGTCAGGCTCAAATAAGTAATCTCCTGTGGCCAGCTCAAACGCCATGCAGGCCGTGCTCCAGATATCTGCGGGGGTGCTGTATCCTGCCCCAAGGAGAACCTCCAGGGACCGATACTGCCTGGTCTGAATGTCCTCAGTGAAGTGTTTGTGCACCCAGCAGGCATTGCCCAGGTCAGCAACTTTCACTCGGATTTTTTCAGCATTTTGGGGTTCTAGAGGGTTTATAAGGAAGTCTGCGGCGGTCAGTTTTTCATCAGCCATTAATACAGCTTCGTCTTTTATTGCAGGTTCTTTCTTCTCATCAGCTTCTTGATGGTGGAGGTCTTTGATGGTTTCTCCTTTGTGCTGAGGGACTTCTTCCATAGATTCTTCTTTCTGCTGCTGAAGCGCCATAATGTCTTCTTTCTGCTGGTGGTTCTCCATGGCTTCTACTTTCTGTTGTTGGACCTCTTCCATGGCGTCTCCTTTCTGCATGTTGATTGACTCCATCTCTTCACCTTTCTGCTGGTGGATCTCCTCCATGGATTCTCTTTTTTGCTGGTGGATCTCCTCCATGGCTTCTCTTTTTTGCTGGTGGATCTCCTCCATGGCTTCTCTTTTTTGCTGGTGGATCTCCTCCATGGCTTCTCTTGTTTGCTGGTGGATCTCCTCCATGGCTTCTCTTGTTTGCTGGTGGATCTCCTCCATGGCTTCTTTTTGCTGGTGGACCTCCTCAGTATCACTCTGCCTGGGTGGTGGGCATGAATCGCCATCTGGGGTGGTAGGACTACAAGTGTTAGACTCCTCCTGGTCTTGGGTCTGGGCGCCATCTTCTTCTACTTCCATGCCGGCGATCTCCAGCACCCGCTTCTCCAGCAGTTCGGCTTGGCGCTTCTGCTTCTTCTTGAGCTTTCTCTTTTTGTTCTTTGTCAGTTTGGTGGAGGCCTTGGGCAGTGGCGCCGTGCTCACCACAGATCCAGAGGGCGGAGGGGCACCGGAGCGGAGCCATTGTGTGGCGTCACAGGCCAGCCGGCGGATGTAGGCGTCGTCCACGCACAGCAGGATGTTCTCCGGCTTCAGGTCGGTGTGGATGATCTTACACTTGGAGTGCATGTAGTCCAGGCCCTGCAGAACCTGCCGGACGATGCTCCTCACGCACTGCAGGGGCATGCCCTGGTAGTTGGACTTGATGATCCACTTCAGCAGGTGGTGGCCCAGCACCTCGAACACCATGCACACGTGGGAGCCGTTGGCCCCAGAGATCTTGAAGTCGTCCAGCAGCTGCACCACCCGGTCCCGGCCGCCGTCCCCGGGGTCCGTGCCCCTGACGGCTCTCAGCAGGCGGATCTCGTCCTGCGCGGTCTCCGTGTAGTGCTCCGCGCTTTTCACCACCTTCAGGGCCACAAACTGCTTCATCTGCAGGTCCCAGCACAGCCACACGGTGGAGAAGTGGCCCCAGCCCAGCTTGCGGATCACGTGGTAGCGGTTATTGAACAGGTCGCCAATCTGCACCCGATGGTAGCCCCCCTTACAGTAATCGTAGGGGTCCTCCTGCTCCTCGTCATCACTGCCCAGGATCTCCTCCTCCTCGTCCTCCGCGGGGTCCTCTGCGGGCGGATCCGGGGCGCAGCTGCGCGGCTGAGCTCCGTCTGCCACTTTCCGGAGAGGTTTCTTGGCTTTTGCCCGTTTCTTACGAGCCTGCAGTGCCAGCACCTTCCGCTCCATGTTCTCAGCCGGTCAGCGGAAGAGACATGCGCGAAGACCTCTGCCCTCTGTAACTTTTCTCCCGTCCCGCCTAACTGCTGCGCCGCTTCCTGGACACGCCCACCGCCATCTAAGTCACCGCTAAATCCCGCCTCTGCCGGCAGACCACGCCCTTTACCCAGCCGCTGCCCTGAGCGCTTTCCTGAGGACACTCCCGCTGTCAACCACGTCAGATGCAGAACTCCGCCTATCATGGAACGTCTGTTCTCAGACAACGCCCATCACTAGCCTTCTCTCCGCCCACTCCATCATCTCGGGGCTGAATCTCCGCTCATCGCTAAACAGCGCGAGATTCTTCTTCCAAATGCGATTGGTGGATAAAAGCTTTCAGTCACGTGTGTAGTGGGCGTGTCTGTCTCTGACACCGGAAGCTTAAAATTACTGGTGATAACCAATTAGATTATACGGAACCTCCCAGTAGTCGGAAGCTAATGGCTGCGGCCAGGGAGGCACGGAGACCAGGCTGACGGTCTGTGCTGGGGACACGGGGTCACTGTGAATGTCGGTGTGTATCCGCGTGGGGCCGCTCCTCTCAGCGTCTCCCTCTGGCGTCATTGCCAGGTCTCTTCCTGTGTAATCTAGAAAGCTGTCAATCAAGCTGAGCAGCAGCCTGTGAGGCAAGCCCCTCCCAGCGGACTCCCAGCCTATAATGTCCCCCATCCTGGGCCCCTTCCCATAATAGTGTCACCCTCCCTATAATAATGTCCCCCATCCTGGGCCCCTTCCTATAATAGTGTCACCCTCCCTATAATAATGTCCCCCATCCTGGGTCCCTTCCCATAATAGTGTCACCCTCCCTATAATAATGTCCCCCATCCTGGGTCCCTTCCCATAATAGTGTCACCCTCCCTATAATAATGTCCCCCATCCTGGGCCCCTTCCTATAATAGTGTCACCCTCCCTATAATAATGTCCCCCATCCTGGGTCCCTTCCCATAATAGTGTCACCCTCCCTATAATAATGTCCCCCATCCTGGGCCCCTTCCCATAATAGTGTCACCCTCCCTATAATAATGTCCCCCATCCTGGGCCCCTTCCTATAATAGTGTCACCCTCCCTATAATAATGTCCCCCATCCTGGGCCCCTTCCTATAATAGTGTCACCCTCCCTATAATAATGTCCCCCATCCTGGGCCCCTTCCCATAATAGTGTCACCCTCCCTATAATAATGTCCCCCATCCTGGGCCCCTTCCCATAATAGTGTCACCCTCCCTATAATAATGTCCCCCATCCTGGGCCCCTTCCTATAATAGTGTCACCCTCCCTATAATAATGTCCCCCATCATGGGCCCCTTCCTATAATAGTGTCCCTCTCCCTATTATTTATTTATATAGCACCATTAATTCCATGGTGCTCTACATGAGAAAGGGGTTACATACAGAGTTATAGATATCATTTACAGTAAACAGGTTTACACTGACGGACTGGCACAGAGGGGAGAGGACCCTGTCCTTGCGGACTTACATTCTATGGGATAGTGGGGAAGAGACAGAAGGTAGGGGCGAGGCGGTGGCTCCGGTGATGGCGAGGCGGCAGAATGGTTATTGCAGGCCGTAGGCTTTCTTGAAGAGATGGGTTTTCAGGTTCCGTCTGAAGGAGCCGAGGGTGGTGGATAGTCGGACGTGTTGAGGCGTGGAATTCCAGATGATGGGGGATATTCTGGAGAAATCGTGGAGGCGGTTGTGTGAGGAACGAATAAGTAAGTGTGGAGGAGAGTAGGAGGTCTTGGGAGGATCGGAGATTACGCGAGGGAAGGTATTGGGAGATTAGTTCAGAGATATTGGGAGGGGACAGGTTGTGGATGGCTTTGTAGATCAGTGTTAGTAGTTTGAACTGGATTCGTTGGGGAATTGGGAGCCAGTGGAGGGATTTGCAGAGGGGAGAAACGGGAATAGCGAGGAGAGAGGTGGATTAGCCGAGCAGCAGAATTGAGGACAGACTGGAGTGGTGCAAGAGAGTTAGCGGGGAGGCCACAGAGGAGGGTGTTGCAGTAGTCGTGGCGGGAGATGATGAGGGCGTGCACAAGAGTTTTGGTAGATTGTGGGCTGAGGAAGGAACGGATTCTGGCAATATTTTTGAGTTGGAGGCGACAGGAGGTGGCAGGAGTTTGGACGTGCGGTTTGAAGGACAGGGCAGAGTCGAGAGTTACTCAGAGGCAGCGGATTTCAGGTGCGGGAGAGAGCGTGATGCCGTTTACCATAATAGATAGGTCAGGTAGGGGGGATACGTGAGATGGGGGAAAGATGATGAATTCGGTTTTGTCTCCATTGAGTTTTAGGAAGAGAGAGGTGAAGAAGGAGGATATGGCTGACAGACACTTCGGGATTCTGGACAGCAGAGAGGTGACATCTGGGCCAGAGAGGTAGATCTGAGTGTCGTCCGCATACAGGTGGTACTGGAAGCCGTGGGACTTTATGAGTTGTCGTAGGCCAAGAGTATAGATGGAGAAAAGTAGGGGCCCTAGGACAGAGCCTTGAGGGACTCAAGAGAGAGAGGGCGGGTGGGAAACGCTAAATGTGCGGTCAGAAAGGTATGAGGCAATCCAGGACAGGGCAAGGTCTTTGATGCCAAGGGAAGAAAGTCGATCACTGCCTACCGCTACAGATTCTGTGTCGGAAGCAGAAGACAGGTCAAGAAGGAGGAGGATGGAGAACTGTCTGTTAGTGTCCCCCATCCTGGGCCCCTTCCTTTAATAGTGTCCCCCTCCCTAATAATAATCTTTATTTTTATATAGCGCTAACATATTCCGCAGCGCTTTACAGGTTGCACACGTTATCATCGCTGTCCCCGTTGGGGCTCACAATCTAAATTCCCTATCAGTATGTCTTTTGAATGTGGGAGGAAACCGGAGTACCCGGAGGAAACCCACAAACTCTTTGCAGATGTTGTCCTTAGTGGGGTTTGAACCCAGGACTCCAGCGCTGCAAGGCTGCTGTGCTAACCACTGCGCCACCGTGCTCCCTATAATAATGTCCCCCATTCTGGGCCCCTTCCTGTAAGTGTCGCCATCCTGTAATGTCCCCAAGCCTGGGCCCCTTCCTATAATAGTGCTCCCCTCCATACAATAATGTCCCCCATCCTGGGCCCCTTCCTATAATAATGTCCCCCATCCTGGGCCCCGTATCAAATTGGATGTATGAATGAACCAGTACAGTGGCAGAGATCGACTTTCAAGTCAAGACTTATTAGCTGCAACCTAAATACCTTGCCAAGTATCTCTACTCCTCGCACCCAGCGTCCCGGAACTTACCGTGCCCCATCGCCCAGCTCGCTGCCATGCACAGTGGGTACAGATAGGAATAAGCAATAATGTGCTTCTCTTCTCAGTGACTGGTGGGAGATGAGCAACAGCCATGGCTCTTTCCGCCTCTTCAGCATTTCGACTGTTGCATGGAATGTTTGCTGTTTATAAACCTCCGGGGATTCGATGGAAGTTTGTACGAGACACAATAGAGATGAAGCTGCTGCAAGGTAATTCCGTGTTAGTGGAGACGTTCAGGTCGGAGCTCTTGTCTTGTGCACAAGTAATGGTTCGTTTCTTCACATAGGGCTGAACTCGCTGAAGCAGCCGCCTCCTCGGCAGCAGGTCCTGTTCCTACCACAAAGCAATGAGAACAGCAGTAACCTGGAACTTACCAAAGTGGCCACCTCCGTTCCCGTCCTGGCCGATCATGTTCTGGGTCAGTCCCGTTCCTCTAGGCTTGCTCCTTAGGATTACAGATATCATACCTATGTTATATCAGTGTAACGTCTCTCTGGTTTAACAGTTAAAGGACCAAGGTATACTTTCCTGAGGATCGGCGTGGGGCACAAGCTGGATACACGGTCATCAGGAGTCTTTGGTGAGCTTGACGTAAAATTGATGCACAGTTTTTACAGAAAGGATGATAAGCTGCACAGAGCTTCTGTGTCCTCATTAAAGGGAATCTTACTAGGATTTTTCTGCAAAGGCAGCAAAAAAGTGATAGAGACCCAGATTTCAGCACTGCGAAACTTTCCTGCCTTAATTGCCATAAAATCCGCTACAGCAGGAGCCCAGTGGGGAGTCCTGGTGTCCAGGATTCATAGCTCTGTGCAAAACATGCAGGAGGCTCTAGAATATAAAGACAGAAGTACTCCTCCTTACCGATTCCTCCCCGCCACTCCTCTTCCTGGGCCGCTGCCGGTCTCTGTGCATCCTTTTGTGGTCGGCAGGTGAGATCGGTAAGGAGAGTGTGATTTATTTTTGTATTGGGCTCCCTATATTACGGCTGCACCGTTTACAATGAGCCAGGTTGTAGTGAAAAAAATCCATACCTTGATGTTAGAAATCTCTTTTTTTGGCATTTCTAAGCAATCCAACATTGAAATCTTATGCAAATGAGCCGCATGTGCGTCAGGGTGGGAAATGCACTCGCAGTTCTCTCGCCCGCCACCTGGCTCCTGTGTCAGACTGATGGGTCAGTCTAGTTTTCTTTACCTTAGTGGGAAGCCGAAATGCCCTGTCTCCCACCCCAATGCGCGTGTCGACGTTTTTTTCTTCCGTGACGTCCCCGGAAGAAGAAAACATCAAAACGCGCGTTGGGGTGGGCACTTTACTTTTATCAATGTTAAAATTAACCTACCCTTAAAATTAGGCTGCTTACGTCTTTGTCAGTGGGCAAACTTACAAAAATCAACACGATAAGATTTCAATGTTGGATTGCTTAGAAATGCCAAAAAAGAGATTTTCAGACTGTAAGGCCGCTATTTGGACGTGACTTACCATGGCAAACATCAGGACCACAAAATCATGATCTGAGGGCACCAGTTTGGATAAAGAGGAAGCCCCCACACTCTGTTAACCATTTATATGATGTAGTCACTTGATAGCAGCATCTAAGGGGTTAAACAGATTTGGAAGGTGAGATTTTTTTTTTTTTTTTATTAATACACATCGTGATTGATTTTTCATGTCTTGTTTTTCAGTACTTGGGATTGGGAACGGTAACAAACTTCTTACTGACATGTATGACAACCATTATACGAAGGTATGATCGGATGTGATTTTCGTGTGTAGCTTTCTGATGTATTTTCAGATTTTAGAAGTGTATTTAGTCTATATTTGCAATATTATTTTTATAATTGAATTTATTAACAGATCTTTTACAATTTTGTTTCATTTAAAAGGACTATACAGTGTCTGGTATGTTTGGTAAAGCCACAGATGACTTTACAGATACGGGAAAAGTTATCGAGAAGACGACGTACAGTGAGTGTCCGTAAGGGGTTATCTGAGAGTTGCCTTAGGGCATGTGATCGCTGCTGGCTTGTATCTTCCTCCGATGTATATGTTATCAGGACTGACATCGTATATATACGCTGGCTTCAGTGCTGCTTCTTAATAGCTCATGTATGGTCATAAAGATGATAACCTAATGGAGCACATTCTTCACAATTCCAAATGTAGTCTTATTTTTTATTTTTTTTTCCTTTTCCCCACAGAACACATAACAAAAGACAGATTGGAGCGGGTCTTGGCCATGCTTCAGGGTTCAAACCAAAAGGCATTGCTGATGTATGTGAGCTTACAATTAATTTTATGAATAGTTTTTTGTTTAATATTTTCTTCATACCGATACATATGATATGTCGTGCGATTGGTTAGCAATGCCTTTTTTATCCGCTCTTACCTTTACCATTCCTAATAGTTGCAGTGCTAGAGTATGTGCGCCCGTGTGCATCTATACAACATTGCGGTGGATAATTTGGTGTGGTTGCGTTCTACATATTTTCCATCATGGACCATATTATCTGGAGCATGAAATGCTACACGTCATATAAATGGTCACTTGTATGACATTCTCCAACTTTCCGCAGGTCTTGGCTGGCATAGGCTGTCTGCTTTGTGGAGTAGATGAACTTACACACGGACATCGCTTGTTACAGACTCATCTGTTTTTTTGCAACGTTTTTTCAATCCAGAACCGTAGAATTGGTCTAAGAAGGCAGATTTCCTATACCACATTGTATTCATGAAAAGTGACATAAAAGTCAGTCTTATTAAATGTTGTGAAATGTTTCCTAGTCTTGTGAATAACATATTCTTTTATCTATTTGTGTTCTAGGCACAGTCAGGTCGACATAAAGAGTCAGGAGGCATATGACATGGCAGTAGAAGGCCAGCTCCGGCCTATGGTAAAATCGCCACCCCTCCTGCTTGGACTGCGATGTGTTGAGTTTTCACCACCTGACTTCACTTTAGGTAGGGGTCTTATTTATGGCGTTGTAAGGGAAGAAGGACAAAGGTACAAACGGACCAGATAAAGAACAGTCTCATGCGTAGTCCTATATATCAGTGAATATATGCAGACTGTAGGGGCTCATTCAGACCAGAGCATCATACGTACATGTGCTGTCTGTGGTGAAACCAGATATCATGAATTAATATTATTTAATAGGTCTGTTCAGATGAGTATTTTTTCACGTGGAGCAAGTGTGAAGTTTTGAAGTTATCCCCTGTAGGAAATGAAATAACTTGACGTTTGCTGGGGGGTCCAACCACAAATGCAGAGAATCGGGCTACAAAGAACCCCGTCTCAATGAACGGAGGTCGAGCATGTGCACCTCAGCTCCATTTTTTATGGGACTGCTGGAAAAAGCAGATTACAACTAGCCATGGCAATCCCATAAAGAAAGAATGGAGCAGAGATGCACATGATCGACCTCCTTGGAAGACCCTTCCTCTGCAATTGATGACCTGCGGTCTGTAAGTAGACCCCTATTCTGTGGGCACGGAATGACTTCAAAACTTGGCACCATACCCTTTAAGAGCCACATATGAGACCCTATAGATTAGTGGGCTGTAGGCCTCAATACATTGATGCCATGTACTATATAATAAATGACAGAAGATGTATTTTCCATATACAGAGAGTAGCAGCCTCTATATATAGTATACACATAGGCGTCCTGATACTGCAGGCTATGAAATATTAGGGAAGCAATGTCTTCTGTTCATCTGCTTTCGTCTGATCCAAGTTGGTCAAAAGTAGAAGATGTCTTTGGAGTTCACCTGGTACATTTTATATACTGTCCAGGTATTGTTTACAGGACATTACGGTGAAAAAGCATTATTTCCTGAAAAACTAGACCAGCCATGGTGTCCATACAATATTGCGATACGTAGGTGTATATCACTGGATGATCATCTAGCCTAGAACAATATTCCTGGTGTAGATAATGTCCATATTCACCAAAACCTCACCATTTCTGTCTCATTCAGAGATCCAGTGCATGCACGAGACTCAGCAGTATCTTCGCAAACTAATCCACGAGATCGGCTTAGAACTAAGATCCTCCGCCGTCTGCACCAAGGTTCGCCGCACACGGGACGGGCCTTTCACCTTGGACTGTGCTTTAACACACGGACACTGGGATCTGGACAGCATCAGCCATGCCATTAACGAGTGCAAACCTATAGCTACACAGGTACAGAAACCTGATGGCAGCTTGATCTGGGAGAAGCCAGACGACGATTCACTGGGTAACGTAGGGAGGAACTTGCAGTGATGCGTCCTGGTCATAGCTCTCATGAGCACTTCTGATCGAGGATCCCACCATTGACCAACACTTCATATCCAGAAAATCCTTGCTGCCTCCTCACTGTGAAGCCGAATAGGAGCACGAAGGGTGTGAGCACTCAACGTCTTTCAGAAGCCGCCACGTTTACAGGCAGAAGACTCCTCAGTAACACGCCAGTGGCTTTTTTTTTTTCTGAAGGGTCCTTTTCAGTGTCTTTGCAATCATTTTTTGCTGGTGGCATTATTACTTTTCCAAGCAGAAGCCGCCGGAAATGGCTCAAGTGACTTCTTTGTCACGTCTTTGGATACCTGCAATGCTTAAAAGAAGCTCCAAAGACTGAACATGTGCACAGCCAGACGTTTCTACACTGCAGTGCATATGTTTATTCCTTTTAGTGCTTTTTTTCAGCGGACCTGCCCGAAAAAGACATTGTTTGCACATATCCTTAGTGTGTTCATATTGTAAAAAGCTTCATATCCACGTGTGCCTGGTCCCCTGCATCTCCTGGTTAAACAGGACGGCTTGTAACCGGAGCTACGTTTGTTTTTTTTCTCTAAGTTTTTATAAAATAAAATATTCCGATGTATTCTGTTTACCTTCAAACTTTTCCACGACTTCTTACTTACACAGACTTTAGGCTGGATTTACACCAATGTTTTATTGAATTTTGGGTATTTTTGAAAAATGCTGCTTTCGATGTTAGATGTAAAGCGCGTGCGTTTTTTTTGTGCTTTCGCATTTTTCATTAACATAGTCATATGAGGGCTTGTGTTGTTGCAGGACAGGTTGTAAATTGCACCTTTCAATTTTTTTTATATGAATTGCAACTCTTCATAATTGTAAATGCAAAATTTTTCAGTGCTTTACCCCATTTATTATACCAGATTTTTTTTTTTTAGTATCTATGCCAAGACTGAAAAATGACAAAAGTGGGCAAGGTTAACTTTTAGGTGTGAAATGTGACTTTTTTCTGTAGGCATTTCTACGTAAAAGTTGCAAGGAGGTCACATTTTAGACAGTTCGTAGCTGATTTTTAAAAGTGATGGAATAAATACCGTACGTTTGCTGCAACCATTTCATAACCTGCATAAAAATGTGCAGTTTGGGCAGAATTCTACATTAATGTGCAACATTTGACACATCGGTCATCTGCTGTTTTCTAACATTGGAACGTATACAAGTAACAAGCATAAAAAGTTGCAATATCTGCTCCATTTTGCATTGGCTTGTGACATTTAACACATTGCTCTAAGACTCTGATCTAATATAGGGAAGGACCAGACTAAATAGGTTTATTTATTTTTTTCATTATGTATGACTTGGAATGAGTGATTTTGAGATTTTTTTTTTTTTTTATTGCACCTGGTCAAACAGTATGCTGCAGTACTGTTGTTCACATGCTGGGCTTCATTCAAGTGCGAGAAATGCAGACCTGGGGGTCTTCAGGAGACCCTTGACTACCTTGATACCTTTTTCATCTATTGTGTTGTGGAGGTGATGCGCCATCTGAATAAGGGCTCAATTCAGACCTCAGGTTTTCTTGCACTAGTTCTACCTGTGGCTTTCATAGTTTATCAGGCCGTTTTCACACCTGTGTATTTTTGCAAACCAAGTGGTCGGCATAAAATGACTTGGACATTGCCGATTTGGAGCCAAATCTTGGATCAAACTCACCGATGCAAATCTATGGGTCCGTGAAAATAATCATCCATGTGTTGTCCATTTTTCATGGACTGTTTACTATGAGAAACTTCAATTTATTTATTTCCAATTTGGGATAAACTGATGAAGCTGACCAAACTCTGATTAAAAAAAATTGTTGAAATTCCGATTTTTTTTTTTTTTTTGCATACGGAAAAGTCACTGACATGTGAATGAGGCCTTAGACTAGCAGACATCTAGGTGCTTGCCAGCAACCAAATCGTTTTCAGAAGGATTTAACTGATTTTTCAGAAAGTTTTTTTTTTTTTTTGCAAGAAATCTGCTACCTGTGACTATACCCTTAAGGGTACATCCATCTGGGACAGAAAACTGTATGGCATATTTATCAAAATATAACATTTTAACTATTGATGAGCGAGTATACTCATTACTCAGGTTTCTCCGAGCATGCTTGGGTGGTCTCCCTAGTATTTCGTGCTTGCAGATTTAGTTTTCGTCGCCACAGCTGCATGTTTTGCAGCTGCTAGACAGCTTGAATACATGTGGGAATTCCCCAACAAACAGACAACCCCCACATGTACTCAGGCTGGCTAGCAATAGCAAAGCATGCAGCTTAGGCCACGAAAACTAAATCTCTGAGCAGTCACAAATACTTGGAGACCACCCGAGCGTGCTCAGGGAAACTAGAGTAATGCGTATACAACCCCTGGCAAAAAGTATGAAATCACCGGCCTTGGAGGATGTTCATTCACTTATTTAATTTTGTAGATAAAAAGCAGATCACAGACATGGCACAAAATTAAAGTAATTTCAAATGGCAATTTTCTGGCTTTAAGAAACACTAAAACTAGAATAAAAATGTGGTAGTCAGTAATGGTTACTTTTTTTAACCAAGCATAGGGGAAAAATTATGGAATCACTCTGTAAATTTTCATACCCAAAACGAACACGTGCATTAAATTAGATCTGCTTGTTATTCTGCATCTAAAAAGGAGTCATCACACCTTGGAGAGCTGTTGCACCAAGTGGACTGACATGAATCATGGCTCCAACACGAGAGATGTCAATTGAAACAAAGGAGAGGATTATCAAACTCTTAAGGCTGCCGTCACACTATCAGTATTTGGTCAGTATTTTACATCAGTATTTGTAAGCCAAAACCAGGAGTGGAACAAATAACGGAAAAGTATAATAGAAACATATGCACCACTTCTGTATTTATCACCCACTCCTGGTTTTGGCTTACAGATACTGAGGTAAAATACTGACCGAATACTGCTAGTGTGACAGCAGCCTAAAAAAGGGTTGGTTGTTCACAGTCAGCTGTGTCTAAAATCTGGACCAAATACAAACAACATGGGAAGGTTATTAAAGGCAAACATACTGGTAGACCAAGGAGGACATCAAAGCGTCAAGACCAGAAACTTAAAGCAATATGTCTCCAAAACAGAAAATGCACAACAAAACAAATGAGGAACGAATGGGTGGAAACTGGAGTCAATGTCTGTGACTGAACTGTAAGAAACTGCCTAAAGCAAATGGGATTTACATACAGAAAAGCTAAACAAAAGCCATCATTAACACCTAGACAGAAAAAAACAAGGTTACAATGGGCTAAGGAAAAGCAATCGTGGACTGTGTATGACTGGATGAAAGTCATATTCAGTGATGAATCGCGAATCTGCATTGGGCAAGGTGATGATGCTGGAACTTTTGTTTGGTGCCGTTCCAATGAGATTTATAAAGATGACTGCCTGAAGAGAACATGCAAATTTCCACAGTCATTGATGATATGGGGCTGCATGTCAGGTAAAGGCACTGGGGAGATGGTTGTCATTACATCTTCAATAAATGCACAAGTTTATGTTGATATGTTGGATGCTTTTCTTATCCCATCAATTGAAAGGATGTTTGGGGATGATGAAATCATTTTTCAAGATGATAATGCATCCTGCCATAGAGCAAAAACTGTGAAAATATTCCTTGAAAAAGACACAAAAGGTCAATGTCATGGCCTGCAATTGAAAATCTCTGGTGGAAGTTGAAGAAAATGGTCCATGACAAGGCTCCAACCTGCAAAGCTGATCTGGCAACAGCAATCAGAGAGAGTTGGAGCCAGATTGATGGAGTCCTGTGTGACACTCATTAAGTCCATGCCTCAGAGACTGCAAGCTGTTATAAAAGCCAGAGGTGGTGCAACAAAATACTAGTGATGTTTTGGAGTGTTTTTTTGTTTGTTTGTTTTTCATGATTCCATAATTTTTTCCTCAGAATTGAGTGATTCCATCATTTTCCCCCTATACTTGGTTAAAAAAGTAACAAATACTGACTACAACATTGTTTGTTCTTGATTTCTTTTAGTGTTTCTTAAAGCCAGAAAGTTTCCATTTGAAATGACTTTAGTTGTGTGCCATGTCTGTGATCTGCTTTTTTTCTACAAAATTAAACAACTGAATGAACATCCTCCAAGGCCGGTGATTCCATCATTTTTGCCAGGTGTTGTACCTGCTCATCACTATTTTAACCAACACAATATCTGATGTAGCAGAAAAAAAATATCAAAATGACTGATGTTTCAGTTGACTCCTCAGTTCCCCCAAAGTAAAGAGATCGATGTACCCCTAAATTGAACTAATAAAAACTAGACCTCACCCTGCAAAAAAAAAAACAAGCCTTCACACAGCTCTTATCAACTGAAAAATTCAGAAAATGGCATTACGAGCCAAAACATTTTTTAAAGTTCTATATTATTTTAAAAAGTCATAAAATGAAGATAAAAACCTCTAAATTTGCAGGACACACCTGCAGAATAAAGTTTCCAAGTCATTTTTAAAGCTCAGTGAATGGCATAATAACATAAAAATAATTCTGCCATTTTTTTTTTTTAATCCTCCAGCAAGGTTACTAAAACCTCATCAGAAAAAAACGCAAAGCAGGAGTATTTTGAAACAGTTTTTCATGTTCATTTTGGAGCAGATCTGCTTCAAAATCCTTGAAAAATTGAGTAAATTCAAGCACTGGGATGTGTGCACTCATTTTTTTGTTTTCTCCAGCACGTTTGCTCTGCAACCCGCCTGAAAAAGCTGCAACTCTGGTTAGAGCTACACGGCGACATGTGCTGCGCGACGCAGGAATCGCAGCGACGCGCTGCAGTATCGCATCTACGACTTCCTATGGTGTCGCATTGTGTCCTGCAGCAAAGTCCTTTCCAAATGCATTGGATTTGCTGTCGTTGGTCGCAAGTTGCATGCAACAAGTGTGCCGTAGACTTCAATGCAAGTCGCAAGCCCTGTGATTTGTGTGCAACCTGTTTCATCTACAGCAAGATCAGAGCTAAAAATTGTTGCGTGGTGACGAGTCGCAGATGTTTTTGTCTCATGACTTAGATTTGCTCTCGCTCGACTCGCCCCAGCCCTAAATGCTGAAAAGAAAGCTCATTCCCATTTCTATGTAAAAATGCTGTGCTGTGCGCATGTAAAGACTTTTCAGGTTCTCAGAAGCACCGATGGGCTAAAAAGAAGCAATCTGATCATTCTTCAGACGTTTTCTGCACAAAAGTCATCGGGAGAACTCGTAAATGAAGGTCCCATTCATGTTGGGAAAACGCTGAAAAAAAACCCAAACTCCATCCTTGATCAGAAACATTGCAGAAGCGCTCAGGAAACAGCTAAAAGTGGGCACTTTGGGGGGGAAATAAAAGCGCCAGAGAAAAGCAGCGTTTTTCTTCCTCTCACGACGCTCGGTGGGTCTGCCAGTCTGAAGAAAAGTGTGCACATAACTTATCTCACAGAGGTTTTGAGGAGGATTTTAACACAAATCTGTTCCATAATCCACATAAAAACTACTCAATCCTATTCTTTCCATTCAAGCATTTTGTTTCAAACGAGGTATTTAAAAAAAAAAAAAAAAAAAGTAATTTCTTCGAGGCGAATTCTTCATGAAATACGCTCCAAACTGGCAAGAGGCTACAAAAGTCAGCATGGGGAAAAAACGCCTCAGAAACCTCTTCATGAAAGGCTTCGAGGGAAGCAACTCTTGAGCAACTTGGCGCATTTTCCGCTTCTACGAACTCAGTGAGAACTAGGCCTATGGGTACAGTCTAGCGGGAAGTTTCTGCAGCGGAAAAATCACCCAGTGGTGCTGCGGATCCTGTGCAGATTTTATGGCCATGTTAGGGTATGTTCACACGTTCCTGATTTCCATCCTTTTTTTTTCAGGACTGAAACCGCAGCTCTTTGCAGAAAACGCAGGTCCTTTTTTTGGTGCTATTTTGGTGCATTTTTTGATGCGTTTTTTATGCGTTTTTTTATGCAGTTTTCTATGCAGAGTCTGTGTGTTTTCTAGGAAGTTTTTTAGGGTTAAAATGGCTGAAAATACCCTAACCCTACCCCTAACCCTACCCCTACCCCTAACCCTAACCCTATTCTAACCTTAGTGAAAAAAAAAAAAAAAAATTCTTATTTTTTTTATTGTCCCTACCTATGGGGGTGACAAAGGGGGGGGGGGTGTCATTTACTATTTTTTTTATTTTGATCACTGAGATAGGTTATATCTCAGTGATCAAAATGCACTTTGGAACGAATCTGCCGGCCGGCGGGCGCACTGCGCATGCGCCCGCCATTTTGCAAGATGGCGGCGCCCAGGGAGAAGACGGCCGGACGGACACCGGGAGGCCGGGTAAGTATAAGGGGGGGGAGATTAGGGCACGGGGGGGGGGGGGGCATCGGAGCACGGGGGGGGGGGGCATCGGAGCACGGGGGGGGCATCGGAGCATGGGGGGGTGGGATGGGGCAGCCACACTCCGCCCACGCACTTCCGCCCGCTTCCCCGCACTTCCTGCTGCAGCGGTTCGGCACCACAAACCGCAATAAAACCCGCAGATATATTTTTGATCTGCGGGTTTTACTGCGGGTTTGACCTCACAATGGAGGTCTATGGGTGCAGAACCGCTGCGGCTCCGAAAAAAGAAGTGACATGGTACTTCTTTTTTACCGCGGCTATTCAGCGCAGCTTTTTTTCCCGATTCCCGCATCATGTGCACAGTGGTTCCTGTTTTCCATAGGGTACAGTGTACTGTACCCTGCATGGAAAACAGCTGCGGAACAGCTGCGGTTCCGCAGAAAAAAACGCACTGTGTGAACATGGCCTTACAATTCAAATGAGTGCAGGGGAAAATATTGGAGTGCAGGAAGACATTTAGAAATACGCTGCCGTGTTTTGCCACCAGGTGGCGCAAGCACCGGCACTAAGTCACATACTGACGTTACGGTTGGCTGTAAATTAGTTTCGGTTCCCGCTGTTTACACCGGAGACAGCAATGACCGCCCAGTAGAGATAAGTCTTTTATAGTGAGCTGGTAACTGCTTTCTTAATATATTTTATTTCATACGTTCCCAGTCAGCTGCTCTTGAGAGCTATGGAGCTCTGGGTTTCGTAGTTTTCTATTGGTTATAGATCAGCGCTGCTTACAGCTGAAAAACTACAACTCCCATAATTCCCAGTACATGGTTGTGACGTAGGTCTTGATCACGTCAGTTAGCCAATGAGACGCAGCAGTATAAAAGTGCGGGGCGGAGCGAGTTCGTCACTCTATCCATTGCTGCGGGCGGGTGATGTGAGCAGTCAGTCAGTCAGTGTGAGCCGCCGGGTGAATGAGCCATGTGGAGCTGCGGGGATACAAAGCTCTGTGGCCGCCTCCTACATTGCAGACACGCTCACGTTTCCTCCCCGCTGTCTGGGAGGAAACATGGGAGTTTATTTCCTACATTCTGTGATTCATGTCTGTAGCACTGGAGGGAGAACGTTATTCAGGGCGAGAACTGATATTCAGTGGCGAGACACTTCACCACTTAGTAGTATAACCCCCAGGGCTGAGGGGGCACCCACCAATCACCCCACATTATAGCCGTACAGCTCGAATAAATGTCGGTGACGTTAAAGGGGTTGTCTGGTGGTATATAACATTGTGAAAACCATTAACTTTCCAATGTATTTACTATTCCCCGCCTTTCTCGATAACCGGTAGTGTTAATTCTATAGTTTATTGCTTGTTTCCTAGGCAGCCGGCCACCTTGGCAGTCTTATCAGCGGTGGCCAATTTCCTTGGCAAGGAGCGCAGCACTTACAAGCTCTTTGCTTTATAGCGCTCTGGATCGTACCCGCTATAATCCCCCGATGCGCTTCGGGAAGCTAGGAGATGAACATACTCGTTAAAAGCTTTCTAATAAAGTCGTTGGCCAATATTTTTTTTTAAAAATGGCTCCCTCCTATCAAAATCATAGCATGACCCCTGTGTGCAGGTCGTGTGTGGTATTGCAGCTCTGCAATGACGCTGAACAGTGCAAGGCTACTTTCACACTTCTGTCGGTACGGGCCCGTCACAATGCATCGGACGTTGTGAAATAACTGCAAGACGTGGGCAGCGGATGCAGTTTTACAACGCATCCGCTGCCCATTCTGCAGTCCGGGGAGGAGGGGGCGGAGTTTCAGCCGCGCATGCGCGGTCGAAAATGGCGGACGCATCGCACAAAAAAAAGTTACATTGATCTTTTTTTGTGCGTCGCATCTGCCAAAACACGATGGATCCATCGCACGACGGATGCGACGTGTGCCCATCCATCGCGATCCGTCGCTAATACAAGCATTCTGTGAGCACATTTGCAGGATCCGTTTTTTGCCCATAAAGACGGATTGCGACGGAGGACAAAAGACGGACGTGTGAAAGTAGCCTAACAGTCACAAAGGGGCTGCTGCATGACACTCCGCAGGTATACTGTGTGGACATTAGTATTAGGACAGCTCCTTTTCACTAAATTCACATTTCTTCCTCCGCCCCATAGCTCCCAGTGAATAGCATCCGGCCCCCACCATGCTGTCTGCCTTTACTAACGTGAGATCGGCTCGTTGTAAAGTGCTCACTGATACCAGCGCGGTCCTTTAATAGAAGCCACCGGTGTAACAAGTCCTTCCATGACAGTTCATCCCTCTTATTTATTCCACTATGACTATGATTATTAAAGAGTGGAAGCGTTCAGGAACCACAGCAAATCAGTCATGAAGTGGAGACCATGTGAAGTTACAGAGCGGGGTCACCAAGCTGAAGAGCAAAGGGCAGAAAAGTCACCAATAGGGTTGAGCGACTTTTACTTTTTTAGGGTCGAGTCGGGT
Organism: Ranitomeya imitator; assembly: GCF_032444005.1. Taxonomy (NCBI): domain Eukaryota; kingdom Metazoa; phylum Chordata; class Amphibia; order Anura; family Dendrobatidae; genus Ranitomeya; species Ranitomeya imitator. The sequence continues at coordinate 59,991,855 of NC_091288.1, forward strand.
TTTGCGAAACCCGACTATCTCAAAAGTCGAGTCGAGTGAAATCGGCCGATTATGGCGAAAAGTCGGGGATCGACCGAAACACGAAACCCAATGCAAAGTCAATGGGAAATCTATTTTTTTTTCCTCTCTCTCTCTCTGTATATGCAAGCCTTACACCACCAAGCACAATGCCAAGTGCTGAATGGAGTGGTGTGAAGCTGCCACCAATGGACTCTGGAACAGTGGAAATAATGGAGTCTGTGGAGTGATGCCTCTCTAATTGGCACCTGATGGACGAGTCTGGGTTTGGTGACTACCAGGAGAATGTCACCTGCCTGACTGCATTGTGCCCACTGTAAAGTTTTGTGGAGGAGCAATAATCCTACGGGCTGGTTTTTCAGGGGTCAGTATAGACTCCTTAGTTCCACTGAAATAAAATCTTAAAGTTTCACTATACAGGACATTTTGAACAGCTGTAGCTTCCAAATTTTTGGGAATAGATTGAGTACGGCCATCCCTATTCCAGCATGACTGCACCCCAGTGCACAAAACAAGGTCCATAAACATGGTTGTGGTGGAAGACCATGACTGGCCACACAGAGACCTGTGGCGTTACTTGAATGCAAAAGCACCAACGGTGCCCCAAATTATTGCAAGTATTTTATAGCATTGGTCATATTATATAGGCAAGAGGGAGTTTTGGGGCCCCCTAGGCTCCAGAGCCCGAGTGCGATTGCAACCCCTGCACCTGTTGTAGCTACACTCCTGGCCTGACCTCAATGCATCCAACACCATAGGAATGAACTAGAACAGATATTTTGCCCAGGCTCTGACCTCACTAGTGCTCTTCTGGATGAATGGGCAAAATTTGGGAATGGGACTTAAGTGAAAACATATTTCCAATTTTATCATGGGGAACGATGTGTCTGCATTTCCTTTCATTTGTTTTTTTTTTTTTTGCAATTTACAGCAGATAATATCCCAATTACCACTAAAAAGCAAGAAACATGTTTGAGGCATGAACAGATCTGATATGGAAAGCCCCGCATATTCACAACATATTTAAAGATATAGATTTGAAAATCTGTGGATGCCCCAATTTTTCTCAGATTTTTTTCATGTGTATTGTACAGTAATCTGGATTTGGTGTTAAGAAATGTAGAGATGTAATACTCACCAGCTGTGCCCGCCTGTTCAGAATCCAGTGGGTGGCCACATACTGGTGTGTGAAAATACCAGACTCCATTTGCTAAGGTCCTGTTTACCAGTGGAAGAATAAAATAATAACCCTAGGCTTCCAGGAAGGCCAGCATATTAAAAGCTTTCCACTCACTGTCCACGGCTGCAGGCTATTCTATGGCAGGCAAATCACAGTAAGGCCAAGTTCACACAACCATATTTTCAGATTGAGTTATGTCTGGAAAAAATTGTCATCACTTGGTCAAATGTTATTCACTCGCGCTGTTCAGATTAGTGTTTTTTTTAAAGACAATGTAAATGTATCTGTGTGTCAGATGAGACTCGCCCAATCAAGTCTATATGTGCCCAAAAACAATCAGATATCACACAAATCAAATATATAGCTTCTGTTTTTTACAGATAAATAACCGCTGATGTATAAAAACGGATTGAATACGGAGATGAAAAACGACCATTTTTTCAAGATGAATCTCAGACTATTTTTTTATACGCTCTTGTGAACTTAGTCTAAGGAACTTAGTTGGAGGTGGATCCCATGTTCTTGGCAAGGTAACTGGTCCAATCATGAACCGGATGATGCCCCCTTGACACCCTGCTGCAGGTACTAGCTGCTGTCTGTGTTTCCACCTGTTGATATGTGTCTGTGCTGCCAGTCAGACCAGTTTGTCATTAGTTGCTGCCCCAGTATCTCTTCCTTGGCTTGGCATTAGTGGCAGGTCCTGTTCCTTATTGGAGTCTGGAGGCATTTTTCCTTCATTTGGTGAGGATACCCTACTGTCTGAACATCACTGATCTTGAAGATCAGCCTCTACCTACTAGTCTGCCTGTTATACCCTTAGGCTGGTTCCAGATGTAGCGGAATAGCTGTGGATTTGCACTACAGATTCGGCACTGTAAATCCATAGCAATTTACATTACAGTACATGCAAATGTGTTTTGTTAAACACCATGCGCTCGCAACAGAAGAAAATCTAAGTGAAAATATGTGCATGTTGAAGATTTTCAAGTCTGCAGCATGGTTATTATGTTGCAGAAAAGCTGTTTTCAGTCCATAAGGTGTAGTCCGTGGATAAGTGCAATCAGCAATTTTTGGAATGAACTCCCTTTATGATGGAGCCATGAGACCTGTGCTGGAATTCTTTTCAAAAGTAATCTGTGAACGTTTCATTATGTCTATAAGCAAGAATAGTGCTGCAGAACCTCTAAACAAAAGTGTGAACAGGGCTTTAGGCCAGTTTCACATGATGGAAGTGATAGGGGGTCTGTTTCTAATCCTCAAATGACTGAAACTCACAGCAGCACAGGGACTTCTGGTGCTATTAGTTCAGATCACGGTCTTACAATCAGGCCAGGACCTGCCCTGCCGGACACAATAATACGGCTGCTTTATGTCCTTCTGAATGAGGCCTCATGCTAATTTCTAATCACAAGAATTAACAACATGTTTGTAGACTAATTGAAATTCATGTCGACATCCATTGTCATGTCTACCACCAGGATCTTACTAACGACTTTTCCCCGCTGATGTGTTTCTATAAGGGCTTGTTCATAAGCCCGATTTTCTCATACGAGCGCTATCCATGATTTTCACAGATAATACTCGTGCCTATGATATTCTGTGCGGCTGTGCACATGTCCAAGTTTTCCCTTGGACCGAGTAATTTGCGGTAAATATTGAAGGCATGTCCAATTCTGATCTGAGCGTCTATGGTTCCATGAAAAAAAATTAGTCCTCTCTCTGATGTTATCCAAGTGTTGTCCAGTTTTGACAAACTGTGAGAAAGGAGAAGGTGGAGAATTATTTTTGTTTGTCTCTACTAGTGATGAGCGAACAAGCCTAACAGGCAACAGGCAATCCCCGCATGCGTTATGGCTGTCAAACAGCTGCAAATCATGCAGCCTCGGGCACTCGAACATATTATTCGAGCACACCCAAGATACTCGGATGTTACCCGAGTATGCCCAGATAACACGTTATCTGAGCACGTTCGCTCATCGCTAGTCTCACCATATGAGAAATACTGATGACACTCCGACCACAGTCTGACCAAAGTCTGATCAGAATAACTGGTCTTGCACATGGAATATGATGATGTCTGAATGAACCTTACAGGAGTTGTCCACTACTTGGACAACTTCTTCTCATACCCCTATACTCGCCTCCCGTGCTGGTGCTGTTCCCACAGTGTCGGCATTCACTCTCCGCAAGGCTCCCATGCTGTTGTTGTGATACGTGACAATCAGCAAAGGCATCACTGTCCCCACCTCCTGTCGAATTGAAAATGAAGATGAAGTTAGAGATCAACTGCAGCCTGGACTTCCTCTTCTTGTTCGATTTGTCCGAAGGCGGGGAGAATGACGCCAGCGCTGATTGAGCGCCGGGGTTACATGTCCCAACAACTGCACAATAGCCTCAGGACCGCGAGTGCTCACACTGCTGGAACGGCGTTGGCACAGGAGGTGAGTATAGTCCTTTATCGGGGCCTAACATTTAGATCAAGAAGGGTTGTCCTAGTAGTTGACAACCCCTTTACGGGAAAGAATGTCAAGAAATAACATTGACATTTGCTTTAACTCTAATCTTTGTGTGAATATGATTTGAAGGTTAAAGTTGCAGAGAATGGTTGTGAAAGTCTAGTTGCCATTTCTAATGAACTCTACCTGATCAGGTTTACAGGTGATTTTCCTGCTATAGAATATCCAGCCCTTGGGCTGCTATACGCAGACTGTCAGCATGATGAGCTAAGGCTTACTCACTGCTTGTGGTAATTTCCCTGTTTCGGAAAACATCTGCATGCTATAACTAGCTTTTCTAGATAGTATTATCTAAATTGATAATATCTCAGTTCAGTGAAATCCCCATAGTTTGGTTTCTATTATTCTGGCTCTTGCTTTTATGGACCTAGAATACAATGTAGGGTTTATGGCTGAGTTCACACATCGTATTAATATCATGCTGCTAAATCAGCATTTAGTCTCCATTTAATCTGCATCAATACATGTAAATTTAGCTGATGTTTCACCCATGGCTATGGATAAAATCAGTAATAAATGTCCACAGCGTCTTCACAATAGAATGGGTGTCGCACGTCGATATTTTGAAAATCTGCCCCAAATCTACAATCAGCTCTCTTCTCATAGAAACTGTTTCCCAAAGGTTGTATTTGAAGATCAGCAATTTAGTTTGCGCTGCCATGGTCCGGTATCCAGTCCTTCGCGGTAGCGGGTCTCTACTTCTGTGCCTTCATACTGGGTGCTAATAGGTACAGCGATGTCCTCATGTTGAGACTTAAAAGGGTTTTCCCACTAACAAAGTTCATATTAATTACGGTAATACATCTTAGAATAATAATAACTTCCACAATTGGATATGTTAAAAAATAAAATGTTCCTGTGCTGAGATAATCTTATAAATGTGCCCCTGCTGTGTACTGTGTAATGGCCATATCTGACCGTGCAGGAACATGGTCTGATCATACCACAGCTCCTGGGCAGGGGAGGATGCAAAAAAGTATACTGACAGGACAGCAAGAGATTGCAGATGATGCCTGTGCAGAGGCATCTATTGGCGATCCGATACATGCTACTGCGCAGGCGCCATTTTCAGACTGATTTTTTTTTCTTTTTAATTTATTCATCCTATCAAAAACAATAATTAAATACACATTATAGATGCGATCATGCTGCAGCGCCGGTGCCTGCCTGCAGAAGGTGATTTTTTTTTTCCTTTTTTTTTTTAAATATATATAATTCATTATGTAAACTAGGGGGCAGGTCACTGACTGACTGTCAGAAGCCCATACTGATGAATACTTAATCAGAGCACCACATAAAGACCCCCCACAGGCCGCCCCGGAGCACGAGCATATCATTAACTCAAAACTACAAATAAACATTAAACAACCACAAGACGGATTTCATCAACCAAGGTATCATTGTAATGGCGCCAACCTGACACTGTGTGTAGCTTACTTTGTACAATCCTGCTGTCAGGTTCACTTTAAGTTCACCCGAAAAGGTTAGAGTGCATTTTAGGATAATCCTGAAACTTCACCCGATAGTGAAATATATAAGCCGAGATTTTCAACTCATTTTTTGGGGCTGAAAGTCCCCCTCTCGGCTTATACTCGAGTCATACCCAGATGTCGGCAGGGGAGGGGGAGCGAGGGCTAATTATACTCACCTGCTCCTGGTGCAGTCCCTGCTTCCCAGCGCCCCAGCTTCTTCCTGTACTGAGCGGTCACATGGTACCGCTCATTACAGTAATGAATATGCGGCTCCACCTCCCATAGGGGTGGAGCCGCATATTCATTACTGTAATGAGCGGTAACGGTGACCGCTCAGTACAGGAAGACGTGCGGCGCCGGGAAGCAGGGACCGCGCCTGGAGCAGATGAGTATAACGGGCAGGGGAGCGCAGCGCGATATTCACCTGCTCCTCGTTCCGGGTGCCACTGCGCCTTCTGCAGTGACACTCAGGTCAGAGGGCGTGGTGACGTGGTTAGTGCGCGCCCTCTGCCTGAACGTCAGTGCAGGAGATGCTGAAGATGGAGCAGCACCGGAACGAAGTCAGGTGAATATTGAAAGTGCCGGGGGCCTGAGCGACGGAGAGGTGAGTATGTGATTTTTTTTTTTAATGCAACAACAGCAAATGGGGCAAGTGTCTATATGGAGCATATTATGCGGCCATAGCGTTTGTGCAGCACTATATGGGGCCAGTGTCTGTATGGGGCCATACTGTTTGTGCAGCACTATATGGGGCAAATATCTTTATGGGGCATCTTATGGGGCCATAATCAACATTTGTGCAGCATTATATTGGGCAAATGTGTCTATGGAGCATCTTATGGGGCCATTATTAACCTTTATGCAGGATTATATGGGGCATATTTTAATATGGAGCATCATATGGGGCCATCATAATCTTTATGGAGCATTATATGGGGCTCCTGATTCAATATGGATATTCAAAAACACTTAACCTACTGATGTCTCAATTAATTTTACTTTTATTGGTATCTATTTTTACTTTTGACATTTACCGGTAGCTGCTGCATTTCCAACCCTAAGTTTTCCCAGTTTTTTGTGGCAAAAATTAGGGGGGTCGGCTTATACTCGGGTCGGTTTATACTCGAGTATATACGGTATGTTGTCCTTGGTGGGATTTGAACACAGGACACCAGTGCTAACCACTGAGGCGCATGTGTATATATATATATATATACTGTATACATATATATATATACTACATATATATATATATATATATACTGTTTATATATATATATATATATGTATATAGCACTTCAAGATTGGGGTCTTCAGTTTGAATTTCGCCAGAGGCCACAGTTTGTCTAAAACCTGGTCAGATGGATCATTTTAACTACACTGCTCAAAAAATAAAGGGAACACTTAAACAACAGAATATAACTCCAAGTAAATCAAAATTCTGTGAAATCAAACTGTCCACTTAGGAAGCAACACTGTTTGACAATCAATTTCACATGCTGCTATGCAAATGGAATAGACAACAGATGGAAATTATTGGCAATTATCAAGACACACTCAATAAAGGAGTGGTTCTGCAGATGGGAACCACAGACCACATCTCAGTACCAATGCTTTGTGACTGATATTTTGGTCACTTTTGAATGTTGGTCGTGCTTTCACTCTCGCGGTAGCATGAGACGGACTCTACAACCCACACAAGTGGCTCAGGTAGTGCAGCTCATCCAGGATGGCACATCAATGCGAGCTGTGGCAAGAAGGTTTGCTGTGTCTGTCAGCGTAGTGTCCAGAGGCTTGAGGCGGTGCCAGGAGACAGGCCAGTACACCAGGAGACGTGGAGGGGGCCGTGTTATGATCCGGTGACCTTGCAGCCGCATGAAACTTTCTCTGGAGTAGGTGGTAACTGTACTGGCCGCAAATCCTGAACTAACACCGCAACTAGAAGTAGCCGTGGGGTGTGCCTAACAAACCCTAGACACCTCGACACAGCCGGAGGACTAAATACCCCTATAGATGGAAATAGGAATTCTACCTTGCCTCAGAGCAGAACCCCAAAGGATAGGCAGCCCCCCACGAATATTGACTGTGAGTAGGAGAGGAAAGACACATGCTGGCAGAAAAGAGGATTTAGCAAAAGAGGCCACTCTAGCTAAATAGGAAAGGATAGGACAGAATACTAAGCGGTCAGTATTAAAACCCTTCCAAAAATATCCACAGCAGATAATACAAAAATTCCACCATCTAACTAAAGACGTGGAACGTATATCTGCAACTCCTGAGAATCCAACTAGACTGAGTAAATACTGACACAATCTAAGCTGGACAAGAAAAAACAAATGAATAGCACTGAATTATCTAGCACACAGCATGAGTGCCACAGAAACAAAACCAGACACTTATCTTTGCTGATTTGGCAGCAAGGCACACCTAAATACCCAAGTCAGAACTGCAATCAGCAGATACACCTGACCAGGACTGCAACCCAGGGACAACTGCATTACCACCTACGACCACCGGAGGGAGCCCAAAAGCAGAATTCACAACAGGGCTGTAGGAGGGCAACAACCCTGCATCCGGACCGTTACCTCAGCCTTTGTGCAAGGAGGAACAGGAGGAGCACTGCCAGAGCCATGCAGAATGACCTACAGCAGGCCACAAATGTGCATGGGTCTGCACAAACGGTTAAAAATTGACTCCATGAGGATGGTCTGAGTGCCCGACGTTCACAGGTGGGGGTTGTGGTCACAGCCCAACACCGTGCAGGATGCTTGGCATTTGCCACAGAACACCAGGATTGGCAAATTCACCACTGGCGCCCTGTGCTCTTCACAGATGAAAGCAGGTTCACACTGAGCACATGTGACAGACATGAGAGAGTCTGGAGACGCCGTGGAGAGCGATTTGCTGCCTGCAACATCCTTCAGCATGACTGGTTTGGCAGTGGATCAGTAATGGTGCGGGGTGGTATTTCTTTGGAGGGCCCCACAGCCCTCCATGTGCTCGCCAGAATTAGCCTGACAGCCATTAGGTACCGAGATGAGATTCTCAGAGCCCTTGTGAGACCATATGCTGGTGCGGTTGGCCCTGGGTTCATCCTGATGCAGGACAATGCCAGACCTCATGTGGCTGGAGTGTGTCAGCAGTTCCTGCAAGATGGAGGCATTTAAGCTATAGACTGGCCGCCCGTTTTCCAGACCTGAATCCGATTGAACACATCTGGGACATCATGTCTCGCATCATCCACCAATGTCACGTTGCACCACAGACTGTCCAGTTGGCGGATGCTTTAGTCCAGGTCTGGGAGGAGGTCCCTCAGGAGTCCATCCGCCGCCTCATCAGGAGCATGTGCAGGCGGTGTAGGGAAATCATACAGGCACGTGGAGGCCACACACACTACTGAGCATCATTTCCTTGTCTTGAGGCATTTCCACTGAAGTTGGATCAGCTTGTAACTTCATTTTCCACTTTGATTTTGAGCATCATTCCAACTCCAGACCTCCGTGGGATATTAGTTGTGATTTACGTTGATCATTTTTAGTTTTTTTTTGTTCTCAACACATTCCACTACGTAATGAATAAAGATTTACAACTGGAATATTTGTCAGTGATATCTAGGATGTGGGATTTTAGTGTCCCCTTTATTTTTTTGAGCAGTGTATATCGTGGGGTCCTTTTAGTTTCCTTTCGAGGGCCGCCATTTTCCCGGAGAAAATAGTGCAGCTGCGTTTTTTTGAAAAAAATGTGTTTATTCTTTTTTGTTTTAAGGTAAAACAGAACGTCTGTCCGGGCTGAGATGTCATACTCCATCCCCTCTCCCCATTACACTTTTATAGCATGTGCAATTAATATGTCTTAAAAGACAATTATTAAAAATCCCTTGAATCCAGCTTTCATTATGTGAGTGGAGATCCAGTCCATACATACAGGGTTGTCCTATAGTGTGAAGATCCCACGGTACAGAATGGATATTAGTGGTGGCAGCCTGGACATGAGTGTCTGCTCCAGTGTCAGTGCTGCAGGAGACCCTCCGAGTGTGGGGGAGGAGACAGGAAGGAGAGGCTGAGAGGAGGAGGAGGAGGAGAAACCAAGGGAAGAGACTCACGGAGGAAGAGAGGAAAACACAGCAGGATCAGGACACCGTCTTGCAGGGAATAGAAAGACGCCGCCGGGTAAACGGTACTGGGTGCTCCGCCACTTACCGGAGACAGTCCGCACCCGGAGTCACGGACAGGCTGTGCTCACAGCACGGAAAGCTGAAAGATCGAGACCGCTTCCTCCTACCGGCTGCAGCCCGTGCTTTCCTTAGTGCACCCTGCCTTCCATCCGAGCACATCCAACGTTCCAGCGGATCACCCTCATACAACCAACGTTCTATTAGATCACTTCCATCACCTAGGGATCTACTCGATCACCCCTATACATTCATCGTTCCATCCGATCATCTTCTCTACAGCCAACGTTCCATCGGATCACCCCCATACCCCCAACGTTCTACTGGATCACCCCCATACCCCCAACGTTCTACTGGATCACCACCATACACCCAACGTCCCCTAAGCCTCTTACAGCCCTGATCTGCTCTGAACACCCCAGCTTCCCCGATTCCATCAGTGACTCTTGTTCTTCCTCCTACCACCCCTCTTTGGTGGTCTCCATCAGATGACCCCTCTCCTTGCCCTCCCTGTTGCCATTCATCTGGTTGCCTCCCCAATACATATTCATCTCTTTTCCCAACACTCACTGTGCCATCCATAAGATAGGTCCTACTCTCATTCATATTCTCTTTTGTGCCCCCCTCCCTGTATACTGTCATCTTGCAGTACCAGTTGAGCTATCCTGGACCACATCTTCACCACTGGCCTCCATCAGGTAATTGTCATCCATGTGCATCACTTTAGCAGAGCTGCCTTGGATTAGATCTTCCAGATCTGTCTGTATTGTACTGTCACAGATGATTAGACGTCTGTCATATTGCAGCCATGCCCCTCATATGACCTTACTGTATATGTAGCATGTGTCCTGTATACCTCAGCTGTCACAACCATTCACAGGACTAATGAGAACACATTCAAGATCTTCACAGCTCCAATTTCCATGTCCTGTTTTATAGGATATTAGGCATTATCCTGGCTGTCTGCTTTTATAATTGTATTTACTGGTCCTCTCTAACCCCTCTCCGCTCCCGATCATTGCCCTCTGGCACTCTGCTTGATCTCTACCCTACATATATTACATTGCACCCCCAGGCTGGATATGTGAGGCCTTCCTCAGCCTTGGAAAGATGAACTACCAGCAGCAGCTGGCCAACTCGGCCGCCATTCGGGCTGAAATCCAGCGATTTGAATCTGTGCACCCCAATATCTACTCAATATATGAACTCTTGGAGCGACTCGATGAACCTGCGCTGCAGAACCAAATCCGGGAGCATGTTATAGCCATAGAAGGTAAGCGGTGTGTGACACCTTCCGATAATATGATGTGAAGTAAGAACTCTACATCTTATTTTTTCCTATACACATTAATGGTAATGACTTTGTGCTCCCAGTATTAACCCAATCAATGCCGTCACTGTGCAATATTATGCTCCATATGATTCTTCTCCCCTTGTCAGATTACCCATTCTCTCTGGATAAATCTGTGTTTATATGAAGTGGCACTCAGTGTATATTGCTACATTTATAGAGTATAAATGTTGTGTTTTTCTGCTGTATATTATTATTATAAATATTTTATTTGCAGGATATTGTATAGTTTTGGGCTGGTGTGTGTACACATGGGGGCTGGGATATGCTTGTGTCCCCTGGGCTTTCTAGACTGCTCCATTTGCTCATTGTTAAAAGAACAATTCCATAAAAAGTATGAAGTGAGCACAATGCTTTGTACGCATCCGTGGGAGCGGAGGAATGCAGATTGCTGTAAATATTTGCTATGAACGCCCATTATTCTGTGCATGGTCTTGAATATGTTAGAACTAACTCTCTGATTTATTCTGTCTTGCGTTCAACATGTGTCTTGCTTCACATATGCTGCGGCATATTTTTTTTTTTTTTATATGGCACATCATTTACATAAGAGATGTAAATGATCTAATATCTGCTTTCCGGGGTTAAAGTGGACCCCATGCATATGCTCCTGCCCGGTCGGACATATATTCTTTAGGCGTCATGCAGTAGCTAAGGCAACTATCCAGTTCGGAGTGCAGTTGTGAATCTCTCTACCCAATGTTATCTCATGGGAGATCATGTCTGACAGTGTACCTGGGGAGACCTTAAACATTTAGGAAGTGCTCACATCATGGTTTACCTCTGGGAGACGCTGCCAGTATACACTCTAAACAAATCAGTAGGGATCCTTTTACCCTATGGAGGCCAAGAGAGTGTCCATTTGTGACTCTGGGGTACCCAACATGAATAGAATAATGTGATAATCTATAGTACTAGTATATAAAAGGTATACGCTATGAGCACTGTATACTCATACGACTCTGTATTGGTGTATAGTGTATGGCGCAGCCTCTCATGAGTGGCATACACTGTGATTTTTTTTGTTTTCCCGGTGCATATATCCGTGGCCTGTAGTGTGTTGCGCATAAGGCCTCTGCTGACTATTAGGCGCATTCACACGTCCGTTTGTCACGGACTGTGATTCACTGACCGGCTGTGGACCTCCTGCCCTGAATTCAGCAGCCTTGTAGACACTTAGACGTTGTATCGTTCAGGCCGGGAGACCCACAGCCGCTGCATGCGCTGCAGTCCGTACTCGGACATGACACTCGGATGTGTGAATCCGGCCTAAACCAAGCTTGGATGTCCGTGAGACGCAGTCCGAGCAAGGACCAACATCTCCAGATGGTGGAATGTTGAGATTGGGTGAGGAGACCAATGGCCGATCCAGTCATTGTGTTTTCTGAATGTTTGAATCCAGTCTTAGGTGTAAGTTGCACCAGTTACTTTCTTTTTTTAGACTTTTTTTTCTCTCTGTATGTTTTTTTAATGGTTTCTTGTATTATCACAATATTTTTTCTTTATCAGAAAGAAAAAAAAATTGTATAAATATTACGGTATATGCGTAAGGAATTCCAAACCATAGCATTTAAAAGCAGTTGTGAAAACAACATTTTCTCTGCCTTTCATTTTTTTTCATGCTGCATTTATATAGTCTATGGCATTCAGTGGAGCATGGCGTCGGTTTTCGTATGTCAACGCAACATCAGATCGGACAGGCTGAGCATGACGGCTGCATAGAAATACATGAAGCGGTCACGCTCGGGTTGGGAGAGCCGCCGGCCAGTCTGTGCATCACAGTTCGATCTCAGTCCGATTTATACAGCCGCCTGACTGCGCCCTAATCGATCGTCCTGCGATCATAGAATATCATTGTTCTCGGCAGCAGATGTTCGGTTTACATCATACAATGTGCTGCTGTGAAGGATGCTTTATAAGCACTCTTAAAGAATTTCACCTGTGACCTAGTGACGTGGAGAGGTGGGCAGGTGTCCAAACTCTGTGGCTAGGAGCAAAAGGTGTCAAGATCCTGGCCAGAGTGTTTTCCGTGTTTGGGCAGCCATCTACAATAACTGGCAGCATTAAAAAGAGCCGATTACTCACTTATTGATGCTTTGAACTAACCCTCTCATCCATGTAGGAGTGCTCATTCCCAATGACTGACCTGTGTACACATGATGATGATCACCACAAAAGAGCAAAATGAGAATTTGTCAGGAGATTGGATTGTTAATGCCGGCAAAAACGAAAAAAGAAAATATCGGCAGCACATCATACTGTGCGAACAGGGAATGTGCTGCCGACAATGATATACTGTGGGGACAGAATGTTCTTAGTAGCGAGTGTTCTGTCCCCAACATTGTCAGCACGGGTAAATAGGTGAGTAGGCGCGCTCCAAAGGACTTGTATGCGGTCGCTTGGGGCTTGTTATGGTTCATTGATGGCCTGAAATCAGCACATCGAAATACACTGTAAAGTCTATGGCTACCTTTGACTGCTTCATGTATTTCTATGCAGCTGTCAGGCTCGGGCCGGTAGAGCTGCCGGCCAGTCCGTACACTTTGGTACGATCCCTGTTCGATTTAGACAACCGCCTGACTGCATCCTTAGAATGTATAGGTTTCTCTTAATTATTACTATGTCTGTGTTTATTGGCTATTGCTAAGGAAAATTATTTTACATGCAAGATTACACATGAATGAAATTACATCTGTGGCACAAAATGCACAAGATAGGGCATCCTGCCCAATCACATGACCTTATTGCGGCCACAATTCTTGGTCCGGCTGCAAGTGAATCTGTCTCCTAAAATTTCTTTGCTGCAAGAATCTAAGATAAATCGCAGTATACAAAGTAAAAAAAACCTAATAATATACTATACTTGCTGTCCCTGTTTCCTTGTCTGGGATCCTACCTGTTTGGCATAGCTGGAGGCCGGATTTAAGCCATTTTGTCCATTGATATTTATTTTTACAGTGTACAAGTTTCCCCATTAATAATTCTCTTATGTGGTAGTAAAGGAGGATTTCTCTTTGTCACCATCCCTCCTTCTCTACATTCATCTTCTCCATAGTGCTGATCAGGCAGATTATAGAATTGTCTACTTGTAAATTCCTTGAAGATTAGCTCCTATCCTATCCAGGTATTCATAAGTCTGGTATAAGGTCTCGTTCAGACTAAGTATTAAACGTCTGTGTGTTGTCTGTTTGTACACCCGTTCAGAGACAGCACACGGACCGGTGCACGCCGTCTGTGTTAGTCCACATGAACATTTTTACATGGGGACCGATGTCCAGTCTGTAAAAGATCGCAGCATGTGCTACTTTGATTACACAGTCCCATCATAAGCCAATGGTTGCGTAAAAAAAGCATCACATTCAGGTTACCATTCGTATTGCAATTATTATTTTTCACAAAACTGTGTTGTTTTTTTAAACCCATTATTACATTTTTAATTTTTGATGTATAAAGCGGACACCATACAGAAATATAAAACTGACATCTGGATGACATTCTGATGGGGAAGAAGACTATAAAAGAAAATTTCTAGATGCAAAACTGACATTTTTATACTCTCTGAACCCTGCGTAAAGAGGCTGTCCACTACTTTAGCATTGATGAAATATCCGTAGGATAGTCATCAATGTCTGATCAGTCAGGACACCCGGCAACCCCCGCTGATCAGTTGTCACCTGGGCTGCTGGCCAGAAATACTCTCATGCGAAGCTGGCCATCTTCTGGTAGAGGCCGCTGCTGGGTACTGCACATCTGCTTCCTATTCAAGTCAATATAAGGTGGATGTGTAGGCCCCTGTGGCGGCCACTACTAGAAGTGCGTCCACAAGTGAGTATTTCTGGCCAGCAGAACAGGTAACAGTTGATCGCTTGGGCTGCCGGGTTTTGGACCCTGACCGATCAGACATTGATGACCCCAGTGAAATACAAACCGTGTATAGTCACCTCCCGTAGTGGCGCCTCTCCGGTGATGTCGGTGCCGCTGTTCCCGGAGAGTGACGTGATGTTGTCAGGTGCAGGCCCGCAGGGTGGACGTCTGCTCTGCTGAAATGAGGAATGCTGCAGCCGATGAGCGGCTACACTGGGTTTATTTGGGGTCCTCAGTTGATTAAGTTGAGGTTGTCCGGTAGTAGACCATGCCTTTAACCACATTGCTGGGTTAGTTCCATGCCAGACACCGGACGTGTGCTCTGTGTTACCTTGTGCCTCATGTGACACCTAATTGGGGATCACGACTGAATCCTCCGCTGCCGTCATGGTTTCCATCCAGACATCAGAGGAAGAACACCTGGTATCTGTATCTGCGCAGTAAATCTCGGCCTCGCTGGTGGTGAGCAAACATTCATTCAAAGGTGAAGCAAGTCACCGGCAAGGCCCAAAATGTGATTTCTGAACTTTTTGACTTATCCAATAAAATTATATTTTTCCGTCTCTGATCAGATCTGACATTCAGTATTTGGATCTACCTTCTGTAGTGGATAATGGACGGCCGCGTGCTATCGGATTACTGACGTGTACGGAATCCTCTATGACGCTGCTCGTCTGCAGCCTTGTTCTTACACATTACTTGGATATTATTGTTTTTTGGCTTTTTAGACTGTCAGCGGAATGTAGAAAATGAGATTAGGAGGCATTTTTCTCGTCTTGAGTCAGCAGTATTCTGTTGGTCTGCATGTCCGAGTCCAGAAGTCGTACAAGTGTATCAAGCGGTGGCCATCACCTTAGGTTTCCTAGTCCGGGTGAATATTCCTGTACAGAACTATTATTGACTGACTGTCACCTGCAGTCGTGTGCGCCCATCTCCCTCCATAGCAGCAACTGCTTGACAAAAAGGGGGTTTCTCCCCAAAGAATAGCAAGTCACATTGTAGAGCAGCACCTCCTTAAAGGCACGATCACACATAGGGTCCAATTCATCAAAGCTTTTACATTAGTATTTCAATGTAAAGAAATCTTTTTAAATTCACATAATTTTGGCGCAGTCGTGCTAACACTATGACTCTTGGCATTCTCACGCCATTTTCGCCCAGCTCCAACAACGTGGGCAGAACCGAGGCGAGGTTCGTGGTACCGCCGCTTGTGAAATGAATGACGAGAGGACACTACACCACGAATCTTACTCCAGCAGGGACTGGAGTAATATTGATATTGAGCTGCACGCCACTCATCCAACTTCTGATTCATTAAGAGGCCTTGAGTCTTTTTTGCTTGGTTTTTGGAGCCAAAACTGAGTGGAAACTCTCTAAAATCCAATTTCTGCTCCTAGAGCTCAGCAATAAAAGACTCAATATGAACAGTCTTTAGGGTATGTGCACACGTTGCGGATTCTCTGCGGATCCGCAGCGTTTTTTGCAGTGCAGAAACGCTGCTGATCCGCAATTGATTTACAGTACAATGTAAATCAATGAGAAAAAAAAAATGCTGTGCACACTTTGCCGAAAATCCGCTGCGGAAACGCTGCGGTTTAAAAGAAGTAGCATGTTACCGTACTTCTTTTTTGTGAATCTGCAGCGTTTTTGTACCCATTCCATTATAGAAAACTGCAGGGGTAAAAACCGCAGCAAATCCGCAAGGAAACCACAGCAAAAACGCTGCAGAAACGCACAAAAAACGCGACAAATCCATAGGTGCGTTTTCTGCCAGGAGAGGCAGAATCCGCACAAGAAATTCCTAAGGCTAATCCGCAACGTGTGCACATGGCCTAAATTAGGACTCGTTCACACAACCATATTTTCCGTCCAAGTGCTGTCTGTGAAAAAAAACAAAGCAAAATGCACTCGGATCAATGTTATCCAATAGGGTAGTGCAAATGAGCAATTTATTTTGTTTTTTTTTTACGTGAACAAATCTGAATCTGCTAAAAAAAAAAAAAAAAAAAAATCAGTATCTGATGAGACTCACTCATTCAAGTCTTTGGGTGCATGAAAAACAGAATAGCCTTTGTTTTTTACTGACAAATTAGAGTTTTCTAACATGGGAAACTGTGGGGCTATGTGCACAAGTAGAATGGTCCTCTGCGGATTTTTCCGCAGCGGATTTGATAAATCCGCAGGGCAAAAACACCGATTTTTTTTTTTTTTTTTTTTTTTTTTCCTGCGAATTTATAGCGGTTTTTCTGCGGATTCCACTGCGGTTTTACACCTGCGGTTTTCTATTCTGGAGCAGGTGTAAAACCGCTGCGGAATCCGCAGAAAGAATTGACATGCTGCGGAATGTAAACCGCTTCGCTTCCGCGCATTTGTTCCGCAGCATGTGCACAGCGTTTTCAGTTTCCCATAGGTTTACATTGTACTGTAAACTCATGGGAAACTGCTGCGGACCCACAGCAAAATCCGCATCATGTGCACAGAGCCTGAATGGTCTTAGAAATGATTAACAGCTGCTGCTGTAAAAAAAAAAAAAAAAAAAATTCTGAATTTAAAAAAAACAAAACAAAACACTTGTGTGAACTGGCCCTTAGTAGCAGTGACACCCAAGAAATCTGCAGTCGCGTTTTTCACAGCTGCTGGTAAAGTACAGCTGGAACAGACAGCAAAAGTTTGTGGAGTGACAACCCCTCTGAGATTGATGGTCTCTGCAGAGGTAATTGTGGCCGAATTCTTGAGGGCTCGTTCAGTGGAGGGTATTATACGTGCATCGAGTGCTTTCAGATGAGTCCATGTGAAAAAAAATTATCCGACACTATTATTTTCTATATTTCGGATGACACTCGCCTATTCAAGTCTATTAGAGCACAAAAAAAAAAACACATCCCCTACTTATCATCAGTATAGTATTCGTTTTTCTTCATACATTGTCAATAGTAATATAGGATTTGTATTTGGCCTTGTAACTTTTTTTTTATACTGTTGATATATATATAAAAATGGATGACGGAAGTAAAAAATGTACATCCGGATGGAGTAGAGATGAAAATCTGTACATAGTTCTGTATGATAAATGGACGTATTGGTCTAAGCCCTCCTTCACACATACGTGTTGTATCCATTTTTTTTTTCATGGACGGAATACGTACCAGTTATAATCTATGGTGCAATTCACATCCGTTTTTTTCCGGCATCACAGATGAAAAGTAACGATAAAAGTCTATGGGTGCGTGAAAATCAGGTAGACGGATGGTGTCAGTGTACAGTCCATGTGCAGTCTGGGATTAACATTGCAAAAGATAGGAAAAGCTTTGTCATTTATCTCTTTATCCATCTGTGAAAAACACCGATGATAAAAGTGGACACAAACCCCGATGTCACACTGATCCAAAACACTGACACCCGTCCCATTTTCTCAAGTACGTATTTAAACACAGTGTGTGAATGAGGCCATAAACTGTTTTATCAACTGCATTTTTTTTTCACACCATGATATGTAATATGTGATCAAATTGTGCATTACTCACTCTCCCCAGGTCCAGTGCTGAGTCTCCCCTGTGTCTGTTATTGTCTGCAGTGCTGATGTCAACACCAGTGAAGTCAGCGGCTCCTGCGATCAACCCGGACACAACTGTTACGCTGACTGACTGCAGAGCTATTGACCCGCCATCAGCGCTATAACCAATGACTGACAAGGGAGGCAGTGGTGGAGACTCAGAGACGGACCCAAGGAGGGTGAATAAAGCACGTTTTTTTTTAAACTGCACCTGTGGACAGGGGTTCTCTGAAAGTGGAAAAACCTCCTTTAAGAGCTGCTTTACCTTATCCTCATACGCTTAAATGGATCTAAAAGTTTACATTTTTTTTCAAATATAAATGTTTAAATATGATCAGAATTGTGCCTGGTTAGGCTGCGCACACATTGCGAATTTGTTGTGTTTCTTTTTCTTTATGCAGAGTTTTTTGTTTTTTTTCATAAAAACCTGACTGGTTTCCTGATGCCCGCAAAGTAAATGAGAATCCTGATGTCTCATGCACGCGTTGCAGATATAAATTTGCAGCCTGTCAAGTTTTTCAGCGTTTTTGCTGCAGATTTCACCCATACTAATGAGTGGGGAAAAATCTGCGCAAAAAAAGCGTCAAAACGCACTTATTTTCCTATGTGTTTTTCCTGCCAATAGATGCAGAAATGGTGCCGGTGTGCACATACCCTTATAGGAAGCACGTAAAGCACAATGACAGACCCCAGTATGGATACACATGTACCTATATGGGTAAAATCCTCCAGAAACACCAAGAAACTTCTCACAGCAGCCGCAGGATTACGCTGAATATCGAGGAAACTTCTCCAAGGTCATTACCCGCACATTATTTACAGCCAAATGCAAAAGCAGGTGGGGCGAGTGTGAACGCTTTTCTGATTCTGTATAACCATGTAGCCTGCAGTACAATGCTCTCCTACACAATGCCGGCTGCAGAGCGTTGCACAGGAAGTATGTGCGCTCCATAACAAATAAACCCGCTCATCAGCACTCCTAGATCCTACAAGGCCATTATACGAGTGCAATGGCTGCAAGGGCCACGATACTCTATTGCTTTATGTATATAAGAATATGTGTAGCATGTGATTCTCACCATGCAGTTGCTTTAACGAAGTCAGATTTCACAATACTATCTCCATACATTATTAAATAGATATTTTAGACCTAATGAGGCTGGTGTACTTACTTTGAAAATCCATTTTGTTTTGGTTTTCCAGACATCTTTTAAAATTAACATTTTATGAGTGCAAGCCTCATCAGGACTAGGAGATCTTATTCAATAATGTATGCTGTTTGTAGTGCGAAATCTGATCACAGATCTGCTTTAGGCCGGTTTCACACGTCAGTGGCTCCGGTACGTGAGGCGACAGTTTCCTCACGTACCGGAGACACTGACTCACGTAGACACATTAAAATCAATGTGTCTCTGCACATGTCAGCGTGTTTTCACGGACCGTGTGTCCGTGTGCAAAACACGGAGACATGTCAGTGTTCGTGGGAGCGCACGGATCACACGGACCCATTAAATGGGTCAGCGTCGCAGCTCTTCCTGTATGAGTGGTCACGTGGTGCCGCACATTACAGTGATGAATATGCGGCTCCACCTCCCATAGGGGTGGAGTCGCATATTCATCACTGTAATAAGCGGCACCACGTGACCGCTCATACAGGAAGAGCTGTAACGCTGAGAGGAAGCATCGAGTGAGCCGGGTAAGTATTTTAATGCCAGCGGGCGGGCGCACAGGGGGTGGTAGGGGGGAGATTAACGAGAACTTTATTTTAAACACACAAAAAAAAAACCCAATGATTTTTCATTCCTTCTCTCCAGCGAACGCTGCTGGGAAGAAGGAATGAATTCTGGAATCAGCATCCAAAGCAGGGGACAGCGCTTAACTCTAGCGCTGTCTCCTGCATGGTGCGTGTGGTACCCAGTCGGCACACGGCTGCCGCACGTGTGCCACACTGATGTGCCACGTGAGCACACGGATAACTCCGGTACCGATTTTTCCGGTACCGGAATTATCTGGACGTGTGGGACAGGCCTTAAAGGGATTGCCCAGCCTTAGGCTTTAATTCTGCAGTCACTTTCTGAACGCACACTATGAGGAGCCTCCAGCAGCGAGTGCATGACTACAAGTATGCAATTTGCATGCATGCGGTCACGTGCCAACTAGACGTGCACAGCCTCGCTCAATACAGTTGTATGGAGTGAAGCCAGACACGTCTAGTTGGAATGTGTCCAGAAGAATGCAAATCACATACTTGTGGTCACGTTACCTCCCACCGAGGCAGGGACCGGATAACCTGGTGCCGATAATAATTTTTAAACTGGCTAAAAAAGATTTGAACTGATGAACGAGCGTTTTACCAGTTCATTGGGTGATTTCCAACCTGTTTAGATGGGCAATAGCGTAAAGACACAATTCCACCATTACTGGATAATATAAATGGGCCATAAATCTTACCCCCCCATCCTATACACACATTCCATGTAATACATACAAAGGATCAAAACCTGATATGTGAACAGAGCCTGACGATTGCAAACATATATATTGCGTATATGTGGACTGTAAAGTGTAGGATAAAAGAAATTGGCATGTTCCATTTCATCTTGCTCCCATCGCCACATTGAGATGTTATGTTCTCATGTATAAATAGTTTCATCAGTGAGTGTCATCTGTTTTTCATGGATGAGACAACTTTTAGTTTTTTTAACCTTCTCCTATTTAGCAGCCCCTAACAGTGTTCGGATGGCATTAGTCTGCTGTCTGTGACTACCATTGTATGGTTGGGTTCACACCAGCATAGAAATAAAATCATTCAGAGTTTCATCCAGAAAACAGGGGCGATTTTTTTTTTTTTTTTTTTTTTTTTTGTATTTTTTTTTTTATATATATATTTTTTATTTTTTCTCTTTATCTGTATTCAATCCGTTTTTTTCACAGCAGCTATTAATAATTCACAAGACCATTTGCAGTTTCCTAAATTACGGAATTGCAACTTATCCGAAAAAAAAAAACCAGATGCTGTACTGAGGCTCCGTATGGCGTTTTTTTTTTTTTGCTCACCCAGAGACTCCAATGGGCGAGTTTCATCCGATTTACTAAAGAAACTAGTGCACTCTTCCATTATTTATTTTTATTTTTTTTGCATTTCTCATGCAGATTCGGTCAGTAAAAAATGCCTCATCTGCCCTGCCCCCTTGAATAACATTAGTCCATTTTTTTTCACAGTCAGCACTCCAGACCAAAAATAGTCGTGTGAACGACGCTTGATGGGTAGAAGTTTTTTAACATCATTTTGTTTGCATACGAGTAATCACTAAAGAAATACCGATGGCAAAATTGACACATTGACCAAACGCTGAAGAAAATCGGCTGTTTTTGATAAAAATCGCTGCTGTCTGAGTGCGGCCGTAGTCCCAGCAGCTGGATAAATGTCAGGCGGACAGCTGATATAACTGGTCCCAGTAGAGGTAGAACAGGTACTGCCTTTGTCCGCATAAAGTGACATTTCATGCACCATTAGTAGTGTTGTCTGTGCTCAGACGAGGTAATGTCGTTAGACCAATCACCTAAAATGTGAGCACAGATGGTGTGATGAATAGATGGCTGACTCAGCGTAAATAAGTGCATTCATAAACATATTATTGTATCCACCGCCGGTGGAAGAGGATGATCTAAGGTTGGCGGCACGGTTGCATGCTGTGCACCATTGTTTGTATGTGTTTTGTGTATACAGCCGCTATCCTGTATTTTTATAGATGGGGTATAGCGCAGAGCAGCACATATACGTGTCCAGTGTGTAATTACAGCAGATCTTGTTTTACTGTAACCTGGTGATTACAAGATATTAATGTATTTGTAGCGGGACGAGCCGGCCGTTCCAGACTTGAATGATGGCTGTCTATTCTTATCATTGAGAAGTAATGTATCACTGAGGGTTCTTGAGGGTTTTGTCATATTAGTTATGTATTTTTATTATTGAGCCCCTCTTCTTGTCACTATCTTATGTATTGTACATGTAGCCTGGCGGTCGGGGATGCGTTTGTGGCACCTCCAGATTAGTTATGTTTTACTGGCCGTTGTATCCATAAAAGAGGAGACGCTCACTTCCTATAGTACCGGGACAGAAGTATTATCTCCTGAGGCCTCATTCAGACCCCAATTTTACCTTGTATGTAAAAATAAATAATTTAGCAATTTTCATCTGTGTATGGTGTGCGTGCCTGTTTTTGCCATACGTTTGTCATCAAATTTTTTTTTTTACCTATGGAAAATATGAAATTGTTAAAATATTCTAAATTAAATCCGACCAGCACAATGAAGCCGTCGGAACATTTTTTTTTCTCGGGCCTAGAAGCTTGCATTAGGTCAACTTTGGACAATTGGTCATGCCTCTGTTTTTAGTGCCTCTCAGTTCGCAACAAAAGACGGACATTCGCAACAAGACGGACATGTGAACAGTCCCATGGGTTATAATAATGGGTGAATGAGGCTTAAAGTTGTTGGCCCCTACTTCTCTTTATTGATGGCCTATCCAAAGGATCCATGGGGGTGCAACACTCGGCACAGGCGTCCATCAGCTCTTGATGAAAGTTCTCAGATGCCGCTGGAACATAGCAGCTCCATCAAAACTTTAGTGGCCACTGCCGGGTAGTTCACATACACCCCCTTACCCATAAATATCAAGTTATATCCTATCCATTGGATATTGACTAACGTGCTTTTCACTAGGGGTCTTAATTTAGGGAACCCAATGATCCTGAGATTACGGCTTTGGAACCCTAAGAATGGTGCTCCACAACTCCATTCTGATGTGCGCATGCAAGGTCTCTGCTCCAATCGTTTTCTATGGGACTGCCCAGTACTGCACTCTTTTCTCTCTGTCCCATGGACAATGAACGGAGCAGAAGCCGTACATGATCATCTCTGCTCCATTCAGAAAGGGGCTTCAATGCCCCACTCTTTTGGCTCCAGAACAATGATAACAGGCTTTCTGGGAGTTTGAACCTCCAAGAATCTGCACGTTATCCCGTATTCCCCTAGT
Source organism: Ranitomeya imitator (assembly GCF_032444005.1). NCBI lineage: Eukaryota > Metazoa > Chordata > Amphibia > Anura > Dendrobatidae > Ranitomeya > Ranitomeya imitator. Next base: position 60,015,018 of record NC_091288.1, read on the forward strand.
TCTGATCTTGTTCTTATTCTGCAGCACAGTGTGCCTATGGCGGTAGAGTAATGACATTGCAGAGACCAAGTGCGCAAGGGTTGCCAACAGTCCAGAAATTCCAGGACCGTCTGTAACAATAGGGCAGTTTTTTTTTTGCTCTGTCTGTAAAAAGTTTTTTAAGATTTTTTTTTTTAAGTTGAAGAAACTTATACAGATTATTTCCCCATTTTACAAGTTATAGCGAATGAGGATAATGTCTTCATATCATAATTATGACCTGTAGACTAGTGATGAGCGAGTATACTCGTTACTTGAGTTTTCCGAGCATGCTCGGGTGGTCTCCGAGTATTTGGATGTGCTCGGAGATTATGTTTGAGTCCCCGCAGCTGCTAGACAGCCTGAATACATGACGGGATTCCCTAACAAACAGGCAATCCCTGCATGTGTTCAGGTTGTCTAACAGCCGCAAATCATGGAGCTGTAGGGACACAAACAGTCTACTATCCAAGATATTCGGAGAACACCTGGGCATGCTCAGAAAACTCGAGTAACGATCACACTCGCTAATCACTACTGTAGACATGTCACTGATGATCATAACTAGTTATTATGCTTTCCCAATGTGTACATAATTTTTTTGGACCAATTTTCAAGAAAAAAATAAAAAATCAAGTTGGCAACTTTGAAGTGCGCCGCCACTTAGCCTCCTATACATGGAAGGTACTCCTTGTAATGGTAGCGGTAAAGCACGTAACATTGGATTATCAGATCTTTTCTGTGAGATCGCCAGTGATCTGTTCAGGCTCCGGGCTCCTTCCCTTTGTGGAATTTAGAGCAGGGTCAGAGTTTCCTATTCTCCATTCCCGATTTCTGCTCGTAGCAGAATAAAACCGAGGGGCGGAGGAGTGTGATATATAATATGTGACAGCTGAATACCGCACTGAAGACATCCGCGCTGCCAAGCCTTGTAGACTTGGCATGGTGCAGCCCGATAATTACTGCCACCTGTGTGCCCTGTTTGTGTAGCACATACCATAAAGTCACATTTCTCTTATATAATTGTGTTTATAAAGATGAGCCGGACTGTGTCTTTCTACATGCTACATGCTGGTTGTGTCCGTTGGCGCTTGCAATCTAGTGGCCACATACGACCGCTGTAGTTATCTGCAGGCAATCTGTAAGGCCATGTTCCCACATGGCATAATGCTACGCTTTTTCCATTCCTTTTTGTTTTGTGGTGCGCAGAAAACCTGCATTTAATTGTCTAAGCAAAGTGATTTCTAGAAATCTCATGCCCAAAAGATGCTGTTGAACTGTGTTTTTTTTAAATGTAGTTTTTTCTTGGATAGTCTGAAAAAAACACATTAAAAGAAAGTTGCGTTTTTAAGTGCAGAATCAACATTTTTGTACAAAAAAATGAGAAACGTAAACTATGCTTCAAATATGGATCCAATAAAGAAGGAAATGGATAAAAAAAACACATTATTATTGCGTATTATGGCATGGTCACCTTGAAAAAATATGCAGGAAAAAAAACACAATGTGAACAAGGTCTAAGCCAGGCTGAGCCAACTAGAGACCGGTACCATCCAAAAAAGTCTTGGTTCACATTCATACTGTGCTCTATGCTGAGCTCTTACGTTGGTATTTTTGTCTAAATCTTTTAAAAAGGCATTCAGCTGGAAGACTTGATGTTGCCATTCTAATAGAATGGGGCAGATGGAGTTACTTTGTACTCATCTAGTCTCCATATTTTTTTTTAGGTGGACAGAACAGCTTGGTAGACAATGCTTTTGTGGCTGCCTCAAAAAACGTACAGGGCCGGCGTCATGAGGGGGCAGACCGGGCATCTGCCCAGGGCCTCCAAGCACAGAGGGGACCCACTGCTTGTCCCCTCTAGTCTACCTGCAAAGGAGGATAAAGTGACTCCTTCTGCTGCAGATATCGGCACAGTTTTATAGAAACACCAGAGAAAACACGGAGTATGAGTCCCATTTAACCAGAGTATAAATACAAATCGTTATTAGTAAGACCATCAAATACAAACCAATATAAATAATAAATCATAGAACGTTACAGACATACAATACTCAGAAAGGAACCAGAGGACCGCACTGAAAGGAGTCACTGCAAGGCGGCAGCCCCTATGAATCCCTGTCAGTTATAAAATCATAAAGTGCCAATAGTGCATGTAAGGGTGAGAGACACCAAGTGAACCAGATGGCTACAAATCTATAATAATAATAATAAATCTTTATTTTTATATAGCGCTAACATATTCCGCAGCGCTTTACAGTTTTGCACACATTATCATCACTATCCCCGATGGGGCTCACAATCTAGAATCCCTATCAGTATGTCTTTGGAATGTGGGAGGAAACCGGAGTGCCCGGAGGAAACCCACGCAAACACGGAGAGAACATACAAACTCTTTGCAGATGTTGTCCTGGGTGGGATTAGAACCCAGGACCCCAGCGCTGCAAGGCTGCTGTGCTAACCATTTAACTCCCATAATGGGATACTAAGCGCCAAGTGCGGCTGCTAACATATTCAATCGGGCTCAATGTCTCTTACCCATGGGACAGGAGCACAGGGGTCACCGCCGCGGCCCCAACGCGCGTTTCGCGTCGGCTTCGTCAGGGGGTGTTTCTATATATTGCTGGAGTGTCCTTTATTGAATGCTTATCTTGGTCTTTTTCTTTTAACACAGTACCACTAGGATGTGTAAAAGACCAAGTACATTGGTGTCCATTGTGGGATGTTTTTATTGTATCAGCACAGTTTTGTCTACTTAGTCTATGTTCACATGTTGCATTTTTTTTTCAGCTTTTTTTATGCAAATTTTTCATTTCATTTATTTTTTTGCAGTAGCAGCAAAGCGTATGAGATTTCCAAAATCTCATGCATACAGCTTTCTTTTTTTTTTTGTCCTCCATATTTTGTGGAAACCATGGTTTTTACAGAATGCAGCATGTCACTTCTTTAGGCATTTTTCACCCATTGAAAGCAATGGGTGGTGCAAAAAACCTACAAGAATGCATCTATCAGTGTTTGCTGCATTTTATTTGCCAAAACCTGATGAAGTAGAATCCCAATTTTTTTGATTTTGCATTTTTATATATATAAATAATAATAATAATAATAATAATAATCTTTATTTATATAGCGCCAACATATTCCGCAGCGCTTTACAGTTTAAAAAAGCATGCACTAGAGACAAATGTACCCTGACAAATTCGCTGCAAAAAAAATAGAGCAAAACCTGCTTTTTTGAGGCAAGTTTCTTGCTGCCAAGAGAGCAAGTTTTGCCTAAGGAAAAAACGCATGAAAACGCAACGTATGAACACAGCTTTAGTTACACAACCGTGTGCCCTTTAACCATCATTTAAAAATCCCTGCGACCTGTCCGGCTTGGCTTTCGTCTGCTGCACCTCGGCCGTCCTGCGACGCTTTACACTAATGCTTTTTAGCTCGTCTCAAGCGTCTTTTCGCACGTCATCCGCAGAACCAAAGCCAGATAAAGTAGTCCTAATACTGCAAACGACCATAAAGTACAATGAGTTTTTAGTTCCCGTCTTGTATTTTGGAGTGAAGCCTCAGCTTTAGGTGAAGGTAAAACCAGGACAGTGGTTTTGTAGAGAGCCTAGCAACAGCGCCATCAGGGTAGGGGCGAGGTGTGAACTGTGCGGGGGGCTCGCCGTGCTGCAGGCACACGCTTCTCCTTGCTTTCTTGTAGGATACATAATGCAGAGGGGATTGTACAGATGTCTGTGTGGAGGGTGATGGCGGCTCCACTCTTTTCAGACATTCTAAACCAAAGATCTGGAATTCTACCACATCATCTATTGCGTAGGTTTCTGTACACAGTGTAATACTCAGGCCCTAAGGGCTGATATTGGAGTTTGTGGCTGCAGGGAAAGGGACGTAATCACACGTGTGCATCCTCGCAAAAACGTGTTAGGCCTCATTGAGACGTCCTTTTATTTTTACTCAAGACTGACTCGCATCAGTGATGGGAACTAACAGCACACGGGTGGGATCTGTGATTTTCATGGACCCGTAGACTTGGATAGGTAATTTTGATCTGTGACTTGGATCAAGAACGGACATGTTTTCGTAACTTTTTTTTGAGGACTAATCTGTCTGCAATAAAACACGGACATGTGAACAGCCCCATAGAATATAATGGGTTTGTGTTCTGTCCGTAAAAATCACAGGACACGGACGTCACTCACGGACATCCTTACGGTATGTGCGTACGGAGTCTTTGTGCTGCGTTTTCAGAGCAGAAACTGCCTCTGAAACCAATATGTCCCTCTCGTGCCCCGGTGAGCCTCCTTCATCAGGATGTGTATGTTTGTGAAGCCCGTAATATGCCGGAAGTGGGCGCAGTGCAGACAGGCATCGGGGTGGTGCACCAGGAGAACATGTCCATCACATCATGGAAAGCAAGGTCAGCAGGTGACCCGGTAGAGGTCTATGTGGCCGGCTCTCTAAATCTATGGCTTCTGGCTCTGCTGCTGCTCTGATTGATTAGCCTGCATTAGGTCAGTCCTGTTGGTTAATGTGGATAACATCAGTGTTTCCACGTAATGGGAACATTTCCTGGTTGAAACGCAGACCTTTTTACCGTGCTCTTGCCAGGAAAAAGTATCGAAAGGTTTAAATAATAGAACAAAAAATCCAACTTTTAACGTTGAGGCTTATGTCGCTACATGGTAAGATCCACTGAGACATTCTTTTATTAGAAAACGTTTTATAAAGAAATGTATCCTAAATTTGTAAACAGTTTAGAGTCCAGGATTAATATTGGTTAGTGCTTTATACACTGCTCAAAAAATAAAGGGAACACTTAAACAACAGACTCTAACTCCAAGTAAATCAAACGTCTGTGAAATCAAACTGTCCACTTAGGAAGCAACACTGATTGACAACCAATTTCACATGCCGTTGTGCAAATGGAATAGACAACAGATGGAAATTATTGGCAATTATCAAGACACCCTCCATTAAGGAGTGGTTCTGCAGGTGGGGACCACAGACCACATCTCAGTACCAATGCTTTCTGGCTGATGTTTTGGTCACTTTTGAATGTTGGTTGTGCTTTCACACTCGTGGTAACATGAGACAGACTCTACATCCCACACAAGTGGCTCAGGTAGTGCAGCTCATCCAGGATTGCACATCAATGCGAGCTTTCGGCTAGAAGGTTTACTGTGTCTGTCAGCGTAGTGTCCAGAGGCTGGAGGCACTACCAGGAGTCAGGCCAGTACACCAGGAGATGTGGATGGGGCCGTATGAGGGCAACAACCCAGCAACAGGACCATTACCTCAGCCTTTGTGCAAGGAGGAACAGGAGGAGCACTGCCAGAGCCCTTCAAAATGACCTCCAGCAGGCCACAAATGTGCATGTGTCTGCACAAACGATTAGAAACTGACTCCATGAGGATGGTCTGAGTGCCCGACGTCCACAGATGGGGGTTGTGCTCACAGCCCAACACCGTGCAGAACGCTTGGCATTTGCCACAGAACACCAGGATTGGCAAATTCACCACTGGCGCCCTGTGCTCTTCACAGATGAAAGCAGGTTCACACTGAGCACATGTGACAGACGTGACAGAGTCTGGAGACGCCGTGGAGAGCGATCTGCTGCCTGCAACATCCTTCAGCATGACCGGTTTGGCAGTGGGTCAGTAATGGTGTGGGGTGGCATTTCTTTGGAGGGCCGTACAGCCCTCTATGTGCTCGCCAGAGGTAGCCTGACTGCCATTAGGTACCGAGATGAGATCCCCAGACCCCTTGTGAGACCATATGCTGGTGCGGTTGGCCCTGGGTTCCTCCTAATGCAGGACAATGCCAGACCTCATGTGGCTGGAATGTGTCAGCAGTTCCTGCAAGATGAAGGCATTGAAGCTATGGACTGGCCCGCTTGTTCCCCAGACCTGAATCCGATTGAACACATGTGGGACATCATGTCTCGCACCATCCACCAACGTCACATTGCACCACAGACTGTCCAGGAGTTGGCGGATGCTTTAGTCCAGGTCTGGGAGGAGATCCCTCAGGAGACCATCCACCGCCTCATCAGAAGCATGCCCATCCGAGTGCAGTCCGATTTTGATGGACTGTCAGAAAGGACACGTAAGAGAAAAACTGATGACACTCTGATAGGAGTCTGATCAAAATAATTCTTTTTTTCTCATATGGGAGAAGAACTGACATCTGAATGAGGAATCCATTGTGAGACTAATAAATTTTCCATCACTAAATATTTATAAATGATTCAATATTCTAGTTCTTTCCCTCATTTTCTCGTCCCGTCAGAGACGCTGCCAGGATTTTGATTAATATGACAGCTGTTTGTATATAAATCAGTTTTACCAGTTAGAAGAGTGACGTTACAAAGCCGTAGGATTACCAGTTGTGCCATCATAAGGAAGACATAAGCAGTGCTTTCCCTTTCTCCTGGCCGTTATATAGAGGTACCGTAACCTGGTTTTTGTGATATCGGAGATTAATGAACAGTTTGCCGTTTTACTTCTTGTTTTTGGTTTGCGCTATCTGCTATTTTCCAGGGTGTGTAAATCTGGGAGGGTCGGATTGACTCCCTGCTGGGGTGTGTTGTTTTGCGATAGTTGCAAAAAGCAGCTGTGAGTAAAGATAAAATGTCCGCATCAGTGCTGTGGTGAAGTGAGCAGCTATACTGTCCGCACAGCAAAACGCCATATACATATACTTTGTGTCACCGTTCGTTTCCTCCAGGAGCTAGACTATACCCCATCATTCTTGGGTTCAGAGAAATAGCCATAAACCGGCCAGACACGTGAGATGCCTGCTGGCCTAATACCTGTTCCTCTGCTATTTCCGTTGACTTCACCCTTAAGGCCTTATTTTGACATCCGTTTATTTTTCTTCTTGCATAATAAAAGGACTAGTTTTCGATCAGATATTCATCAGTGTCTCTATTTTTACCATCAATAATTTTCTCTTGTGAAAAAAAAAATAAATGTAGCAAATTGTCTCCTACTTATTTCAATACTCTTTACAATGTTAAAACTGGACAACACGCGCTTCTCATCCATGTGCTGTCATGATTTTCAGGGATCCATAGAGTATTATCTGTGATTTTGATCCATGACCAAAAGCAGACATATCACTCGGTCGGCAGAAGACTCGGACGTATGAACAGCCGCATAGACGGGGTACGTGTAAGGGGTAAAGATTCTCCATCTGGAGAACGCCAAGTTGGCGCTGGGAGACTGGTATAAGTATTTCCTGGTTTGGCTTCTTATCCTAAGTAATGGTTAAAGGTTCAGTATTGACTTTTGGGATTGCCACTTGTATAGCTAGCCATAGAGGTACCGTCACACTAAAACGACGCTGCAGCGATACGACAACGATGTCGATCGCTGTTTGGTGGCTGGAGAGCTGTCACACAGACAGCTCTCCAGCGACCAACGATCCCGGTCCCCTGGTAACCAGGGTAAACATCGGGTTACTAAGCACAGGGCCGCATGTAGTGTTTTTTTTTTTTTTTACGTTTACGCTGGTAACCAGGGTAAACATCGGGTTACTAAGCGCGGCCCTGCACTTAGTAACCCGATATTTACCCTGGTTACCAGTGAAGACATCGCTGAATCAGCGTCACACACGCCGATCCAGCGATGTCAGCGGGAGATCCAGCGACGAAAGAAAGTTTCAGACGATCTGCTACGACGTACGATTCTCAGCGGGGTCCCTGATCGCAGTAGCGTGTCAGACACAGCGAGATCGTAACGATATCACTGGAACGTCACGGATCGTGCCGTCCTAGCGATCAAAGTGCCACTGTGTGACGGTACCCTTAGAGGCTAGTTGCATATTCATATTCCCAGGGGAGCATTATCAGCCTCCCTACTCAGACTTGTTAGTCTCCACAAGGAGAAATGTTGTTATTTATTATGTGTTGTTTTTATAGCACCATCCTATTTCATTTCACTTTGCAGTGTGGGAGGAAACCCACGCAAACACTGGGAAAACATAAACTCCTCGCAAATATTCTCCATAGTGGGATTTGAAACCAGGACCCCAGCGTTGCAAAGCAACAGTGACAACCACTGAGCCATCATGCTACCCCTTAGACCCACTGTCACAGGCCTCTCACCCAGCCAAATGAGTTCTCCTGCTTTGCACTGATGAGGAGCATACACCCCAAAACATCAGTCTGCAAATAGTTACTGGTTTAGCTTCTTTACCTAAGCCTATGTGGCAAGGCCTTTTAAAAAGGGTCAATATTGACTTTTAGGATTGCTACTTCTATGAAGTGGTACTAGAGTTCGTGTCCTCTTCTTCTCTTAAGAGGCTATTTGCAATCCATGGAAAACACGGATAGAACATGGAAGTTAAAACATGGAAGTCTGAATGAGCGCTAAGGGTTCGCACACAACATGTTTTGCTAAAATGACACATTTTACATGCCATTTTTCATGCTGTTGGTGTTTTTGAAAAAAAAGTAACCCATTGTGAAAAGAGCTACTATATTTGGAAATGTTTTGGTTTGTTTTGTATTTGGGGCTTTTTTGTCATTTTTTTTTTTTCTTCTAAAATGCATAATTCTCTGAAATATGTCTATTTTTCTGACTTCCTGTTAAAGGGAACCTGTCACCAGAAAAAATGCTATTAACCTGCATATATGGGGTTAATCTGCAGGTTAATAGTATTAGGCTGCCGTCACACGTTCAGTATTCGGTCAGTATTTTACATCAGTATTTGTAGCCAAAACCAGGAGTGGGTGATAAATACAGAAGTGATGCATATGTTTCTATTATACTTTTCCTCTATTTGTTCCACTCCTGGTTTTGGCCACAAATACTGATGTAAAAAACTGACTGAAAATGAGCTTTTTAACCCCCATGAAGTGTTCGGGTTTCAGCTGTAACTGCGCCTCCGTCCCTAATGCACGGCCAGTGTCAGTCACGGCCGGGTGCGCGGATACAACCGCTGCTCTGTATACTCAGAGCAGTGACTGAACCGGCGCCTTCCCGTGACTGAAACCCGGATGCTACCATAGGGTAATAAAGTTAGTTTCCCCCCCGCAGCATTAGGCTAAGTGTGGGCAGGTTAGTAACGCTATCAACCTGCAGAAATAACCATGTTACTATAGCGTTTATTTTTCTGGTGATGGGTTCCCTTTAAGATTACAAGAAAACATGCATGTGTAAAAATACCACATGGCACCAAAGGAACCAAAAATGCTAAAAAATAAAAAACATGAAAAACTGTTTATTTTATTAATGTTTTAAAAAATATGTAATGAATTTACAGTGCTTGATGGAGCTACAGTATAAACATGGCTGGCATGCTGTATTTGAATCTGGAGCGGAAAGTAAGATTTCTGCCCTGGTGATACCAAGGCTCCGGTATCCAGCATATCCAATCCTCCTTTCCTCTGACGGGCTACGTCTCATTACTTCTTGTTGTCTCAACCTGGCTTTAGTTATTAATTGTTGGCCTGGCATAGACAAATGTCTGACATTTCAGTCTAGAGTGAGAACTATTGACTGCGCACAATATTCTCTACACTTACAGATATTGAGTGTCTGTGGCCGCCTTATTGATCCGTGACTATGCTGATTCTTTGTCCAATATTCGAGAGGGACCAAAAGCAATAATATGGGGATGTGAGTCAGCATATTAGCAGTTCGCTCAATACAAGAAATATAGAGGTGAGGAATAAAAATTATTTTACCCCCGAACTCGTCAAGTTCAATGAGCTCTTTGTTCTATATGTGAATGAAAGTGAAAAAGTGAGCTGGTCACTGGCAGACGTTGTCATTGGCACATGGGGCACACATTCTTTTTCGCACCGCCGCTTGTGCAGTGCAGATCTGCCGAGTGGGTGCTATGCTCTTGATGCTTTAATTTACTAGGTCATCTCAAACTATCTATCTGTTGACAGATGGTTGTAGGTGCCTGGATCATGAAAGACATGAAACTGAATGAATAAAAATAAGATAATAAAACATGTCCGTAAAATAAGTGCTGTCAATAAAAGGCAAACTGCTTTCAAAATCACAGTTGGGTTTGTTTCCAGCACTAAATAATGCAAGTAACGTTTCATCCGGAATCTACACAATGCAGAAACGGAATTTGATCCAGACATTTGTCACAAACTATCTCCTCACTAGCTTAACCCTTTGTTTAGTATGGTGCTTTGCTTGCGGTTCACTGTTGCTGTATAGGACATTTATGTCATATGTTGCGTCGTTAGAAAGTCTGAGACATGTCACCTAAGAGGATTAGCTGTGTACTCCTCTTCCCTATGACCTTGACATTAGATAACACGTGTGCCTCTGATCTCCAGCTCCTCTCATTTTGCCTGCCCTCTCCTCCCAGCATCTGCTCACATTATATGGAAGCCAGGACCCAGTGTCTGCTTTTCACCAAGAACTCTACTTGTTAGGCATGTAGGAATAACACAATTTGTTATATCCGTCCTCTGCTCAAAATGATATCTAAATGCTGGGCTTAGACACGTCGACCTCCGCTGTTAAATGACCACTGATTCCAAGCTAATCGGCTCTTATTTAATGGCCTATTTAGCCTAGCCATACAGAAGTGTAGGTGCACAGAGGAATTGCTAACACGATGATAGAATGTCATTGTTCTCGGCAGCACATCACCTGTTTACACAGGACGACGTGCTGGCGAGAGTGATGTTTTTTTTAAATCTAGCTAAAAATCTTGGCACCTGATGAATGATCATTTAGCCTGTGCAATGAGTGCTCGATTGCCTGTTTAGACTGCCTGATAGACAAAAATGAGCGTTACTAAGAATCTAAGAATACTTATTCCAATTATCAGCCCATATAAAGTTGCCTTTATTACAACAGCTAATGTACATCATTAAGTGACTGCCGATCGGCAAAATGCTTGCCGGTCGGCGGTCATTTCATAGCCTGTTTACACAGGCAGACCATGCTTCACACTTCCATAGAACGATCAGTAATAGATCCTTCGGTGCACATTGGCTGGTATTGTTCTTTGGAAGCGCAATTCTTGTGTTAACCGGACCATGGGCTGTCGAGACCGTTGACCTTTTAGACAAACCAAAAGATAATTTTGCTTGCTCGTCGTATGATCAGCAATCTGTTTACGTAGAAAGATTATCAGGAATTGAGTTTTCCTATTGACACTTGTTTCCAATCTAATCGAGCAGTAGAAATGCCCCTTAGAACCAACATGACACTATGGGCAGGTTATATGTGCACACTGGATATACAGATATTATTTTTTGTAACTGGAGATGTCTTATGAAAGCTGCAGGGAAATTTTTTTTTTCTGTTAGTCATAATCGTACAAAACGACCTGTCTTTATATCACATTGTAATTTTCATTTGCATCTTATGGCTGGGGATAAAAAATAATGGGAAAGTAATGCGGTGCCCTACAGCGCACCCAGCCATGTGCAGGCACTTGTGATATGGGTTATATTTCTTTCGTGATGTTTTAGGGTATGTGCACACGTCAGGTTTTTTTCCTGACAAAATCCGGAGAATTCTGTCAGAAATTCGCGTTTTTTTTTGCGCGGATTTTTTGCGGAATTTTTGCGGATTTTTTTTTTTTTTTTTCCTGAAAGTCATTTTGGCTAAGAAATCCGCAAAAAGAATGAGCATGTCCATTTTTTTTGCGGAATTTGTTTTTTTAAGGTAAAAAACGCATCCATCTGAACAAAAAATCCGGAATGCATTCTAAATGATAGGATGCATATTTTTAGTGTTTTTGATGCGGAATTATAGCATTTTTATAGCGAAATTCCGCAAAAAAAAACGCTAAAAATCCGGACGTGTGCACATACCCTAAAGGGGTTTTCTGGGCACTGAGAAATGGAAAAACATTTTGCAAATCTTGTATTGAGCCCACAGATCCTCCATAGCCTTTTAACGTTTTTTTGTAATTTTATTTTGAGCTCTTTTTCTGCTTCTTTTGTCCATCATTGCCTCCGGTTCCATTCTGGTTAAAGCACAGACCTGAAATAACTGTACTCTGTGCTTCAGTGTAGCTTAACGGAAAGGGCGGAGCTAAAGGTCACATGACTGCACGTGACAGTTGGCGGATGGAACAAAATTCAAACTCACAAGTCATTTGAAATTTAAACTTTTCTAACCGCCGTTTTAACCATGTAATAACCGTAGCGCTCTTTTAATCACGTCATTGTTTCCATTCATTTTCTTTTGCTCCGTGCAGTGATAAAAGCCCCCAAATGTGACATTAATTTGTGGGAGCCAGTGACGGGGTACATAATAGTAGTTGTAAAGCAGACTACAATATACAGGGGGTTCGCACGTGTCTTCAAACCAGCTGCTGTCCTTTCTCACACAGGAAAGTGTCACAGACAAAAAAATCCTGTCCGATCCGTCTGCAGGGGCAGAAAAAGACAACTGTGCTGAGCCTAATATAGCAGAAAGTGATGGAATGTAAGAACGCGCCGTGAGCGGAGACCGAGTATTTATAGTTTAATGAATCAAAAGCCATCCAGGCAGTGAAATATTCACACAAAAGGTTTCAATTTCTGAACATTGCTGGTTCATTTATTCTTTATACTTATTGAAAATAAATGATTAGCTCTGCGCTTACCATGTACTCCACAATATTTATTTTGTCCTGGTTTTGTTCTTTTCAACACCATCTAACTGCTATATACAAGTATTGCGCAAAAAGAACTTTTCCATCCAGCAGCATCCAGTAAAGCAAATATATACCTTTATACAGCTGTGTTTCCACTAGTGAATTTAGTGAGGCAGTAACCCAGGCAAGTTAAGTCAACGTCCTTTATTGTCCAAAAACCGCACACATGAAATTTCTCATCTCCGAATTGCAGCCGGGAAGGCGTAAGTAAAGTGCAGTGCCATTGACAATTGAACCCCCATAAGTTTCAGGGGTGCTACCATGGTTGCCCACATCGCTGGCTCTGGTCTGTGTTAACTTCACACAGCCGAGCATACGTCCAGAGCACCTTCAGTCTGCTACATGTGCAATCCAAACACAAGCTAACACACCCAAACCTTTACTGCAGGTTTAAATGAAAACTGTGGTCATGGGCCACCTGTAAGACCGTACCTGGAGGGTGAGATCCGTCCCATTACCATCCTACAGATCTATCCAAAAATAAAAGCCCAAGACAGGTTTTCCTAATCTGACTTGGTCAAATAACTAAACCCAGTCCACACTTACGGTACTTCTATTTTGCATGGTAACCCCGCCATGGCTGTGATTACAATGCACTCCGGGGGTTCAGTATGCTTCTTAGCACGTTCTGGGGGATACATAACGGCCCTCGCATATGAGTCCCCTCACTGGCTCACAACATGGAGATCTGCTATGTTGTTTGGGAGCAGAATGATCATATTAACAGTGTTTCCTAAACAGTTTTTGTCAGTCCATCAGAATGAATGACTTGTATATAGGTAGCGCTTGTAAAAGTGCCAAAATAGACTGCTCTTAATAGGCCTCTGTAATGGTATCCATTGGCCACAATCGCATCCGTTTAATGGATCTGTCTTAAAAATACGCTTGATGTATCTTACTCAGATCCCATATTGGTGTATGGGTGACAGATGCATCCATCACAGCCTCCGTTTAATGTATCTCTTGGGTTCTTTTCCCAGCGTATATGTTAAATGGAGGTCAGAAAACATGATATGAACTTTCCAATGTGTATGGGTTCAGGCCAATAGTCCATCAAACCCAGAATTGAACAGATTGGGTTAAGTACATTATACAGACTTTAGGGTGATTAAATTATATATGAATAAAATTCGAACAGAAATACAAATTGATCTGATCATTTTTTTTTTGTAATGAATAATGAGCTGAGCGTTTCGCCTTTCTTGCTCATGGGGGGAATATGTGGCCAAACCTGTATCCTTCTCTTTCTTAGTCGGAGTTTTCCAAAGCAGCCGATAGAGTGATGGGTTTAATTTACTAATTTGTGGAAATCCCTCCTACTTAGCTGCCTGAATTGTGGGCCGGAGTATCTAGTATAAATCCTATGGTGCCCTTCCAGTCCCATCACATGATCACCAATGTCTGATCCTGTTCTCAAATCCTGCACAACTAAAGAGATCTCAATACAGATTGTGGGGCAGTGAGGGAGATCATATGCAATGGTCGATATGTATCCCCCAGGATGCGCATAGAGGCGTATTGAGGCCTCTGGAGTGCATTGCAGTTACAGGCATAGCTGTGATTGCAGTGCAAAATAAAAGTACGTTTGGTCTTGGGCAAGCTAATTGCTCAAGGCAGATTTAAGAAAACCCGGCGTGGGCTTTTATTTTTGGAGCGAACTACAGGATGGTAGTGAGGCAGTTTTCTCCCTCCAGACCGGGTCTTACAATTGGCCAATGGCCACAGATTCCATTTAAAAAACCCTGCATTAAGGGTTGGGTGTGTCAGTTTTGGTTTGCAAGCTGCAGAGCAGGTGGCTCTTCAGTGTCCAGCTGGTGTGAATTAACACGGAGCCAAGTGAAGCAAGAATACCTGGCACCCCTCAGTGTTGCACAGCGGTGCAGTCGCCCACCTCAACAGGTCTCTGATACAGACTGTCTTGATGTCCCGGTTGCGATACGGAGAATGCCATTTACTTTTCATTTGTATGTTTTCGGCATTATAGATATCGGTACTTTGCTTCTAACTTTCCTGTGGTCCCTGCCTATCTGTCGCACTGCACCAACCCCGCTGCACTACAGTATACTCATGATGTCAAGTCACATGACCCGATTGCTTATGCCAGGACCCGCACTACTAAAGAGATTTCAGTATATCTACTCATAGAAGGGGGATAAACCATTCTACAGTGGAATAAATTATCCCCCTTATTAAGTGGTGATAGCATTTTGCTTCCTCCCGTGGCCTGGAACTGTGTTTTTTTTTTTTTTTTCAGATAATGAACTGGAGCAGCTTTGCATGGTCAGACACAGCCATTACACAGTACACAGCAGGGGCAAATTTGTAAGATTTATCTCAGCAAAGGAACATTTTTTATTTCGCTCATTCAATTGTGGAAATTATTATTATTCCAAGATCTATTAATGAAAATGTACTTAGTTCGTGGGACAACTCCTTTAATATTTTTGGTCCCTAGTGAGGCTCCGATAACTCAATGTTCTGGTTAGTGAGATCCCAGTGGTAAAAGTTTGAGAATCCGTGGCCTGCTCGGTCTGGGGAAGTTACTAGGGATAAGTAATGATACAGAAGCCTACGAGGGTCAAACTTTAACATTTTTAAGACTATATCACAATTTATAACATTTACGTGAAAATATGGCATAATCGTCTCTTTCACTTGGAGATTTTTCTCAATGTGACCAGATGAATATATATAAAGAATTTTATCCAAGATCACTATTTTATCCATAATATGCATGTGGCATGACAGCATGTGGGAGCCTTAGGTTTATTTTCATACAGCGTATGTACCCCTAGGGCAGGATATGAGAGCTATTATCTGAAAATCGAGAGACTAATGCTGGAGCGCAGTTAAACACTGAGGCCTGTGTGCTGAGAAGGGTTCTCGGCTAAAGTACCAATGATACTGTCTAAGCATTGGGTCAGACTGCGCTCCTGGCAATGTCCTTGCAAGCTCTGCAAAACCATGCTGTGCGAGGAGGACAGAGATCCCCCTGCCACTTACGGCCTGCCTAAGAAGAAGTGTGAGACGTTACATTTATCATCTAAGCCTGCGTTTCTGTAATCTGCTAATTTCCTCTCTGTTTCAAGGATAAAAAAAAACAGTGGTTGGTTAATTAGATTGCTCATGGACCTGCTTGATAGAGGTTCTGTTGAGAAGTGTACTTTTGATGTGATGCCAGTGTTTTGGGCCTCTGGGACACCTCAACACTTTATATATTTTTTATAAGGTTTAACACATAAATGAACCACAAAAAAAGCGAATTGGAGGAATTTCGCCATGTGATAATCCCGTTCAAAAATGAAACTGATTGCCATGAGTCCTGCTTCTCTCATTGTGTTGCATCTACCCAAGTGGGAGCCCACCCACCCAACTTGTAGATGAGGCCATTTTATCAAATGCATTTGACTTAAGGTACCGTCACACTCAGCAACTTTGCAAAGAGAACGACAACGATCTGTGACGTTGCAGCGTCCTGGATAGCGATCTCGTTGTGTTTGACACGCAGCAGCGATCTGGATCCCGCTGTGCCATCGCTGGTCGGAGCTAGAAGTCCAGAACTTTATTTCATCGCCAGGTCGGCGTGTATCGTCATGTTTGACATCAAAAGCAACGACGCCAGCAATGAGCATAGGGCCCCTAGATGTGTGTCGGATCGGTACACTCCGGCTGTTTGACATGGAGCTAATAACCAGCGAGAACGAGAAGTGAGTCGCCGTTACGTCACTGGATCGCTCCTGCATCGTTCTGGAGTTGCTGTGTTTGACGTCTCTACAACGACCTAAACAGCGACGCTCCAGCGATCTAGTTTAGGTCGGCTCGTTGTCTGTATCGCTGCAGCGTCGCTGAGTGTGACGGTACCTTTAGGATGAAGTCTTCTCCAAAATGTCAAGGATGGGGTGCTGGTGTCTAGAATGGCACAGGAGTCACATATCGACCTTGTGATATGTTGCTTCTCAACTGTAGATACTATTGTTCATTTGTTGCTAAAGACACATCCATTATCAGAAATATGTCAGCTAGGAGTGTAGTTTGTTACTTGCGGTTTCCCTATGGATGTAGAAAAATTGCTTGGCAGTTGTAACCTTTGCGTTGGGTTGTCGTTCACTATTGTGCGCCAATGATGGTAGTAATGTCGTAACTTTACTGATACTGGGATCGAAAACTTATTACCAGAGGTTGACACCAGAATCCGAAGCATATCAATGGCATTTTTTGTATGTAGAGTTTTGTTTTGTTTTTTTTGTAGAAGTGTCAGAACATTGCTCATTAATGCAACCTATGACATAACTTTACCAAAGCTGCCAGTCCAGGGTGTTTTTATGAGGTTTTTGTGTTCTAAGCTCTGCCAGATCAATATCTAGATATGATCATGGGTGATGGTGGATTTGGTACAGGTCTATTGATAATAACTTTTGTATCTGTAACTGATTACGTTTCTAGTCTGGAGGCGTAATGAGTTAAGTGTAGCTCCAAGGTGAGGTGTAATGACACTGTGGAGCTCAGCCAAGTCTGATTCAAGTTCGTTGATAAGTTAATTTGTCCATTTAGCATAAATATCCTTGGTTGAGATAATCAAACACGTGGAGAAGGAAACCCTTTTCTTTGTCTATCAGCAGCTTGGCTCGTGAGCTTGCTATGTCTGTCGTCCATTAAAAGCTTACCGTAACTGTGTGTCACATTTTAAAATGCGGTAAGTCATATTAAGAAAAAAGTGGATTTCTCTGGACTAAAACATCAGATCGCAGATATCAAGGTATCATTTTATTAATCTTCCCAGGACTTGGTTGCTCATATAAACAGCTTAGGAGGATTGATCCTACTGACAAATTCCCTTTAAGATGCGCCAAATTCATTAGCATGTGTGCAGTTTACAATGCGTTCTTTCATCTGCCATGTGCCACTGCAAGAAATGTACTCCAGTCTGAGCTTGAAGTCCATTCGTCACAATTTGTACCGCTTTCATGCTGGAAATTATGATGAGTTTGTTGGCAGCACTTGGCCATGCACCTTCTGGTGAAGATTCACCCCGCTTTTCAGAAAGTTGGCATAGCGTGTTTAGACTAGATCAAAAAGTTAAATCACAAAATGATCACACAGCTACGAGTTGTACAAAACTTTAGCTAAATTTCAAACCCCTTTACACCAGAATTCTGGCGAAAACTGTTTGATGAATTGGACCCATAGTGTTTTAAGGAAAACGGATAAACCTGTAATTCATTGACTTAAATCCCTGTTCCCTGGGGGGCTAAAGAGACCATTAGGCGGTCTACAACAAATACGTGTACATGCAAAAAATAGGTGTAAGTCATGTGGGCGGTCCTACACAGTGAGCAGGAATTTACATCAATAAATGACAAGTTATACTAAAACCTTTCAGACAAAATTATATGAATCTACACAGTTTTTTCTGCTTCACATAACGCTGTCTGGAGATGGGCCGCCATATTCAGCATGACAGATTCCCTTTAAATTTTGGCAACATACGCAATTGTATTACTATGTAATGATTCTGGTCTGTGAGTTCTTATTGGTACATATTAATTTATTATTAGTAATGTTTCATCAGCTTTTGTTTTATGTTTTGTATGATTATTATTTTTTTCGTTTTGAAGTGGCATTTACTGTGCTTTGTGGCTTTGTGGGTGAAAAAGAAACCCTATTCACAGCAGACAAGGAAGTGCACATCTCAACCCTAGGGATCGTAGACTAGTGGAAGCCACAGATGATGAGGGCTTTTTTCTATAACTTCCTCCTTCAGCTGACATGCCTTCTTTTATTGAGATGAATCTATTTCGAGTGCCCTGTGATAAGCTTTCACTATAGGACGTGCCGTTGGCACTTTAGTCTAGTGTTATAGTAACTATTAGAACTCATCTGCCACGTTGTGGAAATCCAACAGAAAATAAGTGTATCATGGGTCATGACTATGGCTTTTAGAGTAGGAAGGAATGGTTCTGGTGCCAAAAATTGATTTTCATCAATTACCCATGTTTTGTTTAGAAGGACTGCTCATGATCGAGAGTCAGGGTACAGCCTGCTCATTATATGGCCACCCCGTTTGACAACTGTTATTCTTGTGTGCTGTATTGTCCACAACCCTTCTTTATATTTTTTGTAATACTTGTCAATAAAATATATGTTTTAGCAATATTATTTTTCTTTTGTTTTACAATTGTTTGGCTTAAAATGTAGGAGGAATCAGACCTCGCTGACAGGGACCGTATACAGACTTCCTAAAGCAAAATCATGATGGCATCTAATTAGTCCATTAAAGCACATGCACATTCAACTTCGCGAGCAGTAAGGCAGGGGTGTAAAGTCATCAGATGCTGTGTCAATGATGAGAAGCTACTCTTGACTTTATATAGTTAATTAAAGGGAACCTGTCACCTGAATTTGGCGGGACTGGTTTTGGGTCATATGGGCGGAGTTTTCAGGTGTTTGATTCACCCTTTCCTTACCCGCTGGCTGCATGCTGGCTGCAATATTGGATTGAAGTTCATTCTCTGTCCTCCATAGTACACGCCTGCACAAGGCAAGATTGCTTTGCGCAGGCGTGTACTATGGAGGACAGGAATGAACTTCAATCCAATATTGCAGCCGGCATGCAGCCAGCGGGTAAGGAAAGGGTGAATCAAACACCCGAAAACTCCGCCCATATGACCCAAAACCAGTCCCGCCAAATTCAGGTGACAGAGTCCCTTTAAGGGAATTATGCCAACTAATATAGTAGAGGAAGGTTCTTACTCCTGCATAGGGGCCCACCAGGGGATTTGCCTGTCCTCCTGTGGGCCAGTCCGAGCCTAATCAGATGCACCAGTAAGAAAGTCATAGGTGTAAACTCCCATGATTATCTTGCGTTATATGGTATTGAAGTTTTCTTGCTCAAATTGCACTACGGTGGAAATGATCCATTTTTTTTCACCATCATTTTGTATTGTGACCTACTTTACTGAATGATTTTGTTTCTTTCATCCACAGTCACTGATGATTTATATGGACTATGGAAATCTCCAGCTCCTTGTGAGCATAAAGAAAGTATTTTAGCTTTCTGATAATTATTCCGCTGTAGCCGCCGTAGCATATTTGTCTCCTGTGATTGTTGCTCCTTGCGGATGACAGCGGGTGGAGTGACCTTCTCCTGTGTTTAGTTTGACTTCCTAATATAATCTCATTTGTTGAACTCTGTTTTCCCATACTTTATTGTAATTAGGTCATTTTGACCCTCTGACCCCTCTGTCCTCAAATAAAAGCAGATGATTTGTTTATGGGGGGGTCAGAGATCACTAAGACAGCTGCATAGATCCGAGTGAGGGAGGCTTCTTGGATAGAAATTTGTAGAATCGGCAGAATGAGCTTTTCGCGTGTCTCTGGCTGTTGGAGTTGGGGGGAGAAAATTCCCATACATTATTTTAATCTCCTATCTGACCTCATCACCTGAAAATCTGCTCATCCCTATTGTCTGAAGACCTGTACTGTGTAAAATGCTTTGATTTTGGCTGAATTTATATATTCATATGACAGCCCTTGGTCTGGGTACAGACTGTTTGAGATGGCACAATAGTGTCGTTGGTTACGTTACTCTGCCCAGTAGAAAGGACAACCATGAGCTTGGGCGGTCAGCCTCTGGCATTACTCCATATTACCTACTTGGCCGTGAACAATGTCCAGGTTGATTCAACAACCCCTATTATAGAAGGGTTGAATATTCTCAAATACTCAAGTATTGCAAATCTTTTGGACTTGTTGCTCACCCTACGAATATTTTGAGAAATAAAATCAACCATAGTTGCACATCTTTAAGAACGCCCATGAAAGATGATCCTTGTGAGTTAGTTCCTCTTGTTTTTAAAAGTATCCACATTTTGGTGCAGAATCATTTCACCCTCAAATGTGAACCAATAAAACCCCCGATTTATGACATGGGGCTCAAGCAAACCTTTAACCATTAGGTGCATGTACCTGCGAAGGAAGAAGCATAATAAACCATTCAGTCAGGGTTTTGGTGGAGGGCCCGCCACACTAATGTAGATATTAACGTAAGTAACACAGAGGTTTGGACCATAAATACCAGCCACAATGGTACTAATGCCACATCAGTAACATTAAATGAGGCCTCCGTCCTGCAATTGAGAGACCTGCTGGAGATTATAACAGGTAGGGAGAAACAGGACTTACATCGTCAGCTGTCAGCTTGAGATATGACTTTCTCTGGCCCTTCCGGCTCCTCCAGCCTCCTGACGGATTTGTTGCTCTTAACTGTCCAACCACAGTATCTGTGTGCGTCTTTTGAGGACTCAAAGAATATGGTTGCGCTAAGAGTGACCACTCTGAGCTTTGTAGGGCAAATCTAGTAGGGCACAGTGCCCTCATCCTCCTCTTTATGTCCAGAAACAGAGACCTTTTGCGCTGGACCGCCACCAAGAAGTCTATGAAAAAGGAGATTTCTTTTTGTCCCTTAAGCTTAATGATCCGCTTCTCTCTTGCTTTCCTTAGTATGATATATCTGTCCTCATAGTTCAAAATTTTGATAGGTCTGGGGGGTCTGCCCACTGGGCCCGGTTGTGTAGGGACCCTGTGAGCTCTCACCACAGCAAACAAAGGAGTGGGGGTCTTTGCCAAAGATCTCTAGTAACTATTAATTTTAATAAAGCTATCCGGGTTATCTCCCTAGCCTTTTCAGGAACCCCCACCAGTCTAATAGTGTTGCGCCTCTGACAATTTCATCTCTCTCTGCTTTCCACTGCTTAGGTGCGTTGCACCCCTTTGTCAACATTATGGCGTATTTTATAAATGGATTTTTGTTTATGGCCAACTTATCCCATCAGTGCATTTGTTAACTGCATTGAGGGCATCTTGCAGGGATGGGGAGTCCCCCTGGGAAATCTCTTCAAGGATACAACTTTTTCCTTTAGGAGTTGAAGTAGATTCCTTATGCCTTTGAGGGAGCCACATCTTCATCTTTCCCCTGCTTCTTTGAGCGCGTCATGGCACAGCCACAGACCGGCGATCGGCTCCCCATCGTTCAGGCACTTTAAGGAGGTGGGTGAGTCAAGCGCTGGTCCGTTCCTCTGCCTCTAAATGGCTCGTTCAGGATGAGTGCCACGGGAGCTCATAGAAGCCACTTCTTGCCACATGCAACACCACTCCATGCCATCGTGATCATATATACTGTAATATTCATTTTTTTTTAAAAAAAAACCTTGGTGGGTGATTCCCGGCTTGTTTTTTTTTTCCAAGGGTGGATGTGATATTTTTTTTTTTTTGTCACAGAAATTGCTCTGTCTGGACTTGGCCTTTCTCTTATGTGGTTTAAGTACGAATTAAGCTGGTTTCGCACATCCAACATTCGTGGTCTGGACTGAGCCCTTGGGTCTCTTGATCTGAACTCAGCAACCTCATAGATTATTAAGATTCCACACTTGAATTGTGAATGTCTGATATGTGACACCGGTCTAAAGTTGAGACTTGTCGATCATTCAATACATTAAATCTGAATAGACTCAATTGTGATTTCTACATTATCTAGGTAAAAATTCTGGCATTCGATAATTTAGAAGTTCTGTAAATTGAGCTCTTAAATAGTTATTCTCTGCCACCAATAATGTGAAAATCCACAACCACATTTGTGCGTTTCTTCCTGCTCTCTATAAATAAGTGTATAGGATATAGGATGGAGGAACTGTATCTAAACAGGCCCACTTTTTCCATTTTTCTAAGTAAGCAGAGAACATTTTGTTCCCATGTCATACTGATTGTCAGTGCTTGGGCCATCACATTCGGGGCAATAGTAGCCCATTATTTTCCAAGAAATAAAAAGTGCAGCATGGTGTGCTATTTTTTTTTCAAGTAAATCTAAGTGATTATGATGAAAGCTGCATACAGAACCTTGAACAGAGCCTCCAATTTAGATGTGAAAACAGCCATTTTAGTATACTATTCTACATTAAATTTTCAAAACACCTTGCTTTATTCTGTATCAAATATGAACGTTGTGCACAGAAATACTTACACACCTTGGCAGCTATTAATCCGGTTATTCATGACTGTCTGACGAATGTTCTGCCATTCTGAATTCGCCTGGGTCGCAAATCGTCAAGATCCACTGCTGGCAGCTCCCTTTGCAATCGCTGACCAATGACATCCCAGATGTAATCAATTGGAGGCAAGTCTGGAGTCGCTGCAGGCCGTGGGGCCATGGTAGCAAGTTTAGGCCACACAGAATGCTCACAGAACCCGGAGCAACAATGTGGCCTGGTATTTGAGAAAAATCATCTCCTGGCACACTTTCATGTTCCTTTGTGAAATACTCTGCATTGTGTTGCCTTTATTGTCAACAGACTAATCTCCGACTGTAGTGCTACCGTTGCACCCAAGATGAAAGTGTGACTTATTACTAAAGATGATAGACCTTCTTTCCATCGCAGTCTTGCTCCTGCCTTTGAGAGTGGTCAATAGATCACCTGTAGCGGGACATCTGGCTCGTAGTCCACTGTCGTGCAAACATCTTCTGATGGTTTGCGGGGGCACTGGTGACTTCGTCTTGCTATATAATGTCTATTTTAACTTGCTGTTTAGAATGGATCACTTTAAGCCATTCTTGATTCTGAGGAGACCATGTGGGCAATGACATAAAGAGGCCTCCACAAATCATGTGGGATGGCATAATATACGGTATCCAGACTAGCGTAGTCTTCATTTCAGGTACACTAACAGCTCGGCATTACATTGATTTGGTTGTGGAACCAGTGGAACTGCCATTTCTCTAAATTGTCCCAGGAACAGTTTTTCAACAAGACCATGCAGGCCGAATGTTGCTCGTTCTTCTGTGAGCAGCCCGTGTGTCCTAAACGTGCTACCATGGCCTACAGCATCTCCGGACTCCTGTTCCATTGATCACATCTGGGACGTCGTTGGTCAGCAATTGCAAAAGGAACAGCCAGTAGAGGATGATTTGCCCAAACACATTCAGCGTGGCAGAACATTCCGCATACAACCATTAATAACCTCATTTATGGCTGCCAAGGCGTGTAAGTGCTGGGATTTCTGCACTCAGCGCTCATGCTCAATACTGAATAAATCGAGATCTTTTGAAAATGTTGTTTCCATTATTTCACCATTTGAATGTAATTAACATGTCTATCCTTCCTGGAATTTCCATAATTCCATGACCTTTCCCTTACGATGTTGCAATTTCAATGTTGATGAGTATATATTCATTGCTTTGTTAGTTTAGTCTGATAGTTAGAGAGTTCACTCATTTAAATCTATGGCGGCCCAATTTTTTTAAACAGATTTATGGGATAAATGAGAAATCCAGAGATTTTTATTAGGAGAGAAAATTGGTGAATGTTCCAGGAAGGTGGGAAAGACTCCAGCTGGGCTGTGGGCCATCTCGCCTTCCTCAGTGATGTAACACAGGGGTCTTGTGCTGAGCTGCCTGTAGGATTTTCTAGTTCTGCAAAAGGAACTTAGAGGACAGGTCAGAAGTGACCATTTTTTGCTCTTATTTTCCCCACTGCTTCTCTGAATGTTCTGTTTTTGATTGCCCTTTTTATTTAGTGCTTCTTTTATGGTTTTTACCAATATGGCCTAACTCGCAGATTAATAATGCAGAGTAGCCTAAAGAATTGTCCCCTGAGAAGACTGTGAGCAATGCCCCTAGATAAAGATCATAAAAATTTGCACTAAACAAAAACGTCAAATATCTCTGGAACTGCATGGCTGACATAAAAAAAAAACCACAAAAAAACAAAACAAACAAAAGTAATTTCTCAGGATGACAACAGCTAAACTGGGCACATTTATTATACAGTATGTCCAGACAGAAATATGCCCCTGTGCAAGAACAGTTAATGAACCTTTTGCGGTACAATAGTTCTGTCTATGAGAGAAGATGTTTGATGTGTTGGAAGCGTTACGCGCCTGTGCTGTTACACCAATGATAAATCCGCCCCATATGTATATACACACATACAGTGGGGCAAAAAAGTATTTAGTCAGTCAGCAATAGTGCAAGTTCCACCACTTAAAAAGATGAGAGGCGTCTGTAATTTACATCATAGGTAGACCTCAACTATGGGAGACAAACTGAGAAAAAAAAATCCAGAAAATCACATTGTCTGTTTTTTTATCATTTTATTTGCATATTATGGTGGAAAATAAGTATTTGGTCAGAAACAAAATTTCATCTCAATACTTTGTAATATATCCTTTGTTGGCAATGACAGAGGTCAAACGTTTTCTGTAAGTCTTCACAAGGTTGCCACACACTGTTGTTGGTATGTTGGCCCATTCCTCCATGCAGATCTCCTCTAGAGCAGTGATGTTTTTGGCTTTTCGCTTGGCAACACGGACTTTCAACTCCCTCCAAAGGTTTTCTATAGGGTTGAGATCTGGAGACTGGCTAGGCCACTCCAGGACCTTGAAATGCTTCTTACGAAGCCACTCCTTCGTTGCCCTGGCGGTGTGCTTTGGATCATTGTCATGTTGAAAGACCCAGCCACGTTTCATCTTCAATGCCCTTGCTGATGGCAGGAGGTTTGCACTCAAAATCTCACGATACATGGCCACATTCATTCTTTCATGTACCCGGATCAGTCGTCCTGGCCCCTTTGCAGAGAATCAGCCCCAAAGCATGATGTTTCCACCACCATGTTTTACAGTAGGTATGGTGTTTGATGGATGCAACTCGGTATTCTTTTTCCTCCAAACACGACAAGTTGTGTTTCTACCAAACAGTTCCAGTTTGGTTTCATCAGACCATAGGACATTCTCCCAAAACTCCTCTGGATCATCCAAATGCTCTCTAGCAAACTTCAGACGGGCCCGGACATGTACTGGCTTAAGCAGTGGGACACGTCTGGCACTGCAGGATCTGAGTCCATGGTGGCGTAGTGTGTTACTTATGGTAGGCCTTGTTACATTGGTCCCAGCTCTCTGCAGTTCATTCACTAGGTCCCCCCGCGTGGTTCTGGGATTTTTGCTCACCGTTCTTGTGATCATTCTGACCCCACGGGGTGGGATTTTGCGTGGAGCCCCAGATCGAGGGAGATTATCAGTGGTCTTGTATGTCTTCCATTTTCTAATTATTGCTCCCACTGTTGATTTCTTCACTCCAAGCTGGTTTGCTATTGCAGATTCAGTCTTCCTAGCCTGGTGCAGGGCTACAATTTTGTTTCTGGTGTCCTTTGACAGCTCTTTGGTCTTCACCATAGTGGAGTTTGGAGTCAGACTGTTTGAGGGTGTGTACAGGTGTCTTTTTATACTGATAACAAGTTTTAAACTTGTGCCATTACTACAGGTAATGAGTGGAGGAAAGAGGAGACTCTTAAAGAAGAAGTTACAGGTCTGTGAGAGCCAGAAATCTTGATTGTTTGTTTCTGACCAAATACTTATTTTCCACCATAATATGCAAAAAAATTAAAGAAAAAACAGACAATGTGATTTTCTGGATTTTTTTTTCTCAGTTTGTCTCCCATAGTTGAGGTCTACCTATGATGTAAATTACAGACGCCTCTCATCTTTTTAAGTGGTGGAACTTGCACTATTGCTGACTGACTAAATACTTTTTTGCCCCACTGTATATACACAGCATGTGAAATATGTATTGAACACGTCACCAAGTTTCTAAGTTATTATATTTCTAAAGGTGCTATCAATATGACATTCTCACCAGATGACGGTAACATCCTAACCAATCCACACATGCAAAGAAATCAAACCATGGAAGTCCATAAATTAACTTTTATGTAATAATGAGAAATTACACATGGAAAAAGTACTGAACACACTTACAGAAATACAATTAATCCTTTGAACAAAAGCCTTAATTGGTGAGGACAGCTTTAAGACGCCTCATGTATAGAGAAACTAGTCACATGTATTGCTCAGGTGTGATTTTTGGCCCATTTTGGGCTCCTTCTATGAACTTTGAGAAACGTGCACAAATGGACAGCGACATTTTTTTCCTATCTAAATGCAAAAAGGAGAAAAAAAAAAAAAAAGAATATGGAACTAGTTCCTTCCATAAATGTGCTAGTGGATTCAGGTCAGGTGACTGGCTGGGCAATTCTAGCAGCTTTTTCTTTTTCTGAAACCAATTCATAGTTTGCCTGGCTGTGTGTTTGGGATCATTGTCTTTGTGAAATGTCCATCCTTGTTTCTTCTTCATTATCCTTGTAGATGGCAGCAGATTTTTATCAAGAATGTCTCGGTACATTTGTTCATTCATTTATCCTTCCATCAATTGTGTGAAATTTACCAAAGCCATATGCTGAAAAACAGCCCCACGCCATGATGTTCCCACCTCCAAACTTTTCTGCTGGTATGATGTTTTTGGGTGATATGCATTGCCTTCTGGCCTCCAAGCATTGTGTCCATTATGGCATTCAAAGAGTTCAATTTTGGTCTCATCTGACCAGACTATATTCTCCCAGTATTTCACAGGCTTGTCTAAATGTTGTTGAACAAACTTTAAACGCGCTTGAACATGCTTTCTCTTCAGCAATGGAGCCTTGCGGGGTGAGCGTGCATGCAGGTCATGGAGGTTGAGTTCATTACTTATTGTTTTCTTTGAAACAATTGTACCTGCTGATACCAGGTCTTTCTGTAGCTCTGCACAAGTGGTCCTTGGCTTATAGACCACTCGTCTGATAATTCATTTCACTCCTCTGTCTGTGGAACAGGAACACCTGGTTGTGGCCAGTTTATAGTAAAATGTTCTTTCTGCTTTCAGTTTATAACTCTAAGGCCGGGATCACGCACAGCGAGATACGGCCGAGTCTCGCTGGTTAAAACCAAGCTCTGGCACCGGCACTCCAGAGCGGAGTGTGCAGCCACACAGCAATACATGGAGCCGCACCCTCTGCTCCGGAGTGCCGGTGCCAGAGCTTGTTTTTAACTTGTGATACTCGGCCGTATCTTGCTGTAGTGTGACTCCGGCCTAAGAGTGCTCACTGGAACCTTCAGTAGTTTAGAAATCCTTCTGTAATCATTGCCATCAGTATGTTTTGCAACAATAAGGTTGCAAAGGTCTTGAGACAGCTCACTGGTTTTACCCATCATTAGATGTTTTTTTGTGTGCCACCTTGGTAATGAGACACCTTTTATAGGCCATCAGTTGAACCAGCTGATATTATTTTTCACTAAGTGGCAGGATTGCTTTCTAATTGCTGATGGTTTTCTGCTGGTGTCATGACTTTCCATGGCTTTTTGCACCTGTTTTGTTTCGTGTGTTCAATACTTCTTTCATGTGTATAGTAGAACAAAAATGTGTTCATCACCTTCTAACAGAGTGCAGTGTGAACAGGTGCCAGCTGCTGTGACTGTATTATACAAATCAAAGAATGCAGCAGCGCTCTGTATGTGCTGACATGTATGCATACACTGAGTATGTGAAATCTATAAAATCAAAGTATTTGGCATATATATTCGCCAATTCATGGGTGCCCACAAGCTACAACAATTTGACCTTTTGATGGACCCAATGCTAATTAGAAGCAGCCTTTAACAGATGGGAGGATGAGCGCTGGTTGTGAGCAGTCATCTTGTGCTGGCCAGCTCCCCTTATTATAGCGGCAGAGGTACGCGGAGTCCTGTAAATGCCACCACAACTGCTCATGTGTTCACCATCTTACCAAAATCTTCATACACTGTACAATCTCATACATGATCTCTGCATCACTGCAACCTTCGTTCTTGCTCTCATTACTTCCCGCACAATATTATTTTTTCCCCCTCCTCATCACTCTTGCTGCTTCTCTCTGACTTGGCCTTCCCTCTTCTCGCTCCGCATCCATTCGCCCTCCTCCAGCTTCCGCTTATACCCTCCTTTTATTTTATAATCTGCTACCAGCTGTCAGTGATGCCTTGCCAAACACACCCATTTGCAGGCAGCATACCTGGTACACTGCCAACATTTATAGGACATTTTTTCTCTGTTGAAGGGACGGTTCCAAGTGTTCTCTTTCCTTTGTACTGTGAATCGTGCCTTGGAGAAGTTGGAATGCCAAATTCCTGAGTTATTAACACATGTCGGCGGCTGATGCGTTTTTATAATTTGCCCCAATTTGAATGCAAATGGAGGAGAATTCATCAACGGACGAAGCATCACGGCCCAATCCAAGCCTAAACCACACCAGTGCGGTCTATAGGGTGATGGGAAATGTGCAGAGTATAATGTATGGATTCCAGAGATTTAGCGCCATTCCGGACTAACATCTATTGTTGACTCTATGGTGACCGAATGTCAGAACAGCCGACGGCGTTCTGAGAATTCTTCATGCAAATAAACTCTGGAAGTCACAACAGTTTAATTGTTTCCTTCTGCTCACAATAAAATTCCAAAGCCCCGCTTAGTGATATGAATTGGAGATCTTCTCAAATGAAAGTGTTCACCCCAGGAATGTGCTTCAGCATAATTAGGCCTTAAATGCAGCTTTAAGCTGTAGAAGGCACTAGCTAATTCTTAGATTATCTTGGTCTTTATTCACACGGGCAGTAAATGTGGCACTGTAGGTTTGTGAAAAAATATAGTCACGACTTTCTTCTAACAACATTGAGGAGCATCAGCCTTCCATGACAAACTCTACTGTACTGGTAGTCTACCACTGGGCCTGAAGAAGCTCTACACTTTAGAATGGAATGATAACCAGTACTAAGCTTGTCCGCACAGTTTCTGCATGTTCCTGATAGTCGCGTAGCTATCGTAAAGGGTTAAACTCCTGCTAATCTGTTCTCTTTTTTTTTTTTTAACTAAACAACATGGTGAAGTTTATTCAAGGAGCAGGACCTACTGAAGAAAGGACAAAGGGGAGAGGCTCCTGCTGCAGCCAGTTGCCTTACAGCCAGACACAGTATGTATAGGAATAGGAGACATGGCTGCTCTTCTGGCCCCAAAAAGATGGGATAGATAGATAGATAGATAGATAGATAGATGTCCGTTTTATTTGTGTTACGAGACAATTAGAATGGAAAGGAGGAAATTGCATAAGAAATGACAGATATTTTTGTACAGTTTTTATATTCTGTGCTTTTTAATACAGACAATTAAATCAAAGGCATTCTTAGCAGTGGTCAAGGGATTGGCTTAAAAGGGTTATCTGACCTTTGGGTACAAGTCTACGGTCACACTATGTGAATACAGACTTGACCGCAAGTATGTGATTTGTAAGCATGCAGTCACGTGCCGACTAGATGGGTGCAGCCTCACCTAATGCAAGTGTATTGCGCTAGGCCGGACAAGTCTAGTTGGAATGTGGCCAGGAGTATGCACATGGCATAATTGTGGGCACATGACCGCCGTTCTCAGCGCCAGAGAATCTGCACAGTGTCCGATGTGAGGATTCACAAGTCCTTTAAGTCAATGTTCACACTCATTAGATGTGTTCACGAGCTGAAAAACCGCAATGGCTCATTCAAGAATTACGGAATCTTGCAGGAAACGGATGTTTCACCAGCAGCCGCATGGTTTTTCTTGCGAAGTAACTGTTTCCATGCAAACTTAAATGCGATCATGTCCACAGTGGCTCTCCGTTTTCATACAAATCAGTGCGTTTTTGTAGTATTTGTTTTTGGCTTTGCGGGTTGTATGACAGGGTCAAAAACAAGCATAATAAAGTTACCCCAATTTGTGATGAAACCATATGTAGTTGCAGATTTTGGTAACTCCTAAGTCTTTCCTCGGTCACTGTGTGGTAGCTTCCTCATCCTTGATTATCCAATTCCCTGCTATTTCTGGGTCAGTATTCCAGTGTGAACCTGGACCCGTTTCCAGCGCTAGGGATGTATAGTGATTGTGATACGATGCAGTAAGCCGGAGCTGGTGGCTGCTTCTGATCCGCTGTTCAGTGGACCCTGGTATAATAGCACAAAAGCAGCTGTGCGACTGGTGTTCATTGTGCAGATGAAACCGCGTGTAAACGAATTGTGTATTTCTAGAGCAGTTTGCAGAGCCCTGTGTATGTATTACAGCAGCTGCCTGTGCCGTACGCTGGAGAGCCTCTGCTTTGCGGCTCCGTCACCCAGAAAATGATCAAATCAACAGGGCCCACTGCCTGGCTGGCAGATATTCCCAGGAATGACCAGATCCCTGTGTAAGCTTCTCATCTGATATTTCTGTAACTGTTCAGAGTATTGCGACCGTTATACAATTGCTGCAGATGTTGCTTTATGTGAACTAGAACATATTTACTATGATTCTCGGACTGACTAGATGGCATGTACAGATTCTGTTGGTTTTAGAAAATACTAGAATTCCCCATAATATAACTATGCTAAAGATTATATTGTACAGATGTGCCAAGGGTGATGGAAGTATCCTGCGCTGCTGAATAAATGCGAAGCTACAATGAGATGAAGAATTGCTGGTTAAATATCAAAGCGTTTTTGGAGTCACTCCCACTCCCTCCTCAGGTTATAGTGAAGAGGGAGTGGGAGTGACTCCTTGGCATATTTGTATATATATTTCCTTTGGAAGCTGCAGCGGCTGTTATTTCTGCATTTCTAGAGGTTGTGTGACTAGGGGTTGTGTCTCACACAACCTTGTAAGGTGAGCATACTTGCCCTTTTGTTTTCTCTTTATTACTCGGATAAGTCCCTACTTCGCTTTTTATATTTTTTTATGAAGCCTTATTCTGTAAATGTTTTATTCCTTTTTTTTTTTTTTTAATTCTGTTATTTCTCTTAAAATGTAGGATGACGGCCTACACTCCAGTCCTGTCCAATCATTGCTGACTGTGTATTTACACACCCCTTTAATGCGGACAATGATAACCCCCACTTGTTTATTTTTTTCATAATTCATTTGTAGGTGGATTTACAGAAAAACAACTTAGGAGTTCTAGAATACGATGATGATGTTTTAATAAATACATGTATCCTCCAAAAATTTTACGTCAGCAGAGCGTAGAGGTCCTGTTTCAAATGGATATTCCCCTTTGCAAAACCTGTACAGATTAATTTTGGAATGACATTATGTGTGTAATACTGTGTTAGGGAGATGCTGTTTCACCTCTCCTTACATTCATTGCAGTCCCATATCGGAGCTGAACCTGCACATTCAGGCGCAGTTTGTGGAACAGCAGCTGCAGCAGTAACAGTTGCTGGACAGACACAGCCCATTGTAACACATGAGTAATGTCAGAACCCTCGAAATCCAGAAGAACTGGTGTAAAAACAAGCTAAATGCAGGCTGTGTGCCAGGCACGTGACTACAGTCCTGGTGCCCCACTGTCCATTCTACTCACTGCTTCATGGCACCTACAGATTATTAATTGTTGATTTATTTTCATTAAATGGAGAAAGTCTGCAAAAAAAAATATTATACTATAGTAATATGTAGGGCCTGATTCATCATTGCATTTTTGCCATTTTTTTAAACTTTTAATTAATGACTTTTTGATTTGCAACAAATTCATCACAGGATTTGAGCCTTTTTTTTTAAAGTTCTCTTTTGTTTTAGTTAATTTTCAGATCTTTACGTTAATGCGGCATTTCTATACCTTTTTAATTAATAAACTGCAACTTTCTAAAAAGTCACAGTATTTTTTGTGCAAATATATTCCTGTCTCCTCCTTTTTGCGACATTTTGCTGAACATTTGATTTCATTTGTTCAAAAAAGACTCAAAGAAGGAAGACAAAAATAAACAACATTTTTGGCCAAAATTCTAGAACTGCGTTTGCTATTTTGCAGAGTTTGGTGCAAAAAATGCAAATAAATGAAAGAAGGCCAAAAAAGAAAAGTGACTTGGAAAAAAACACCACAAATGATTAATTGTCGTTTAGTTTCTAAACAGGATTTGTTACCTGGCAGAAATATGTAGTAGGTTTATATGATCTAATTGCCGCTGTTCACCTGAATCTGATGGCGTTTTTTTCCCCCCTGTGCTTCTCCATTTCTGAGATACGGCCCGCTCTTGTATTTAAATTTGGTCAGTCCAGGGCGGTGGGATCCTACTGAGGACACCCACAGAGGAGCTGAGGACCACGCCCCCTTGACTAATAAGGATTTACATGTAAGAAAGAAGAGGCCATATCTCTGGAATGGAGTGGTTCAGGAACAGAAAAACAATTATGCCAGATTCAGGAGAAAAGCAGCAGGAGAAAAAAAGGAATATATTAATTGAAAGTGACAGGTCCTCTTTTAAGAAGTCAGACCGAAATTAGAAGGCCTGTCCGTCGTCACTGCTTGGAAATGCAAAGATGGGAGACAAAATAAGGACCATAGGGCTCTGAGTGCCACGGGCAACTGTGATGGTGCCAGCTCTTGGGCCAACATGGTCTGACACTTCTCTAACAGTCTTTTAATGGTATCCATATTAATAAAAGTATTGCAGGGGCAGTGAGATGTTTTCAGATAAATTGTAGAGTGTATCCCATGTCGTGTACTTGCAGAATAATCCGGTTCTCAGAAAAGAACATTATTCCTCGTGTTATCGGTGGTCATCTGATACTGTGTTATTATCAAAGGCTTCCTCCATTGTGTGTAGGGCACATTTACATGCGGGCTTCTCAGGCTTCATAATGAATAATGTTAATAATAATAATAATAATAATGGCGATGATGCTATTCCCTTCGATCCATTGTTGCCATGCTCCTCCACGCGTTTCCTGCCCTCGTTATTTATTAATGCGCTGAGATGTTTATGAGGTTGAAGGGAAAAACTGAAACCCATATTGTGCCTGCCATTCGGAATTTCGGCTATTCGTGGCTGTGTGAAGTAGCAGGCAGGGGCTTTTCATTTAGGAGAAGACTGTATCAGCCTGTGGCTGTTTGGCCATAGATCTATGCTTGAAATGAATCCAAGAGACCCTTCATAATGGCTCCTCTGTGCGAGATATTACTTAAGAGAAAGCAGATTTCTTTTGCCCAGAATTTTCAGTAAATGACAAGTCCTTTCATCATGTATAAAACATGGTTCATTTTGTGAATTGGTGGGAGGATGGGGTAAGTGGAAATAATAACCCCTACCCCCCAATAATAATATTAAAAAAAGCTATGCCCTCTTAAGTCCTTTTATTATATTTTAAACATCCAGTTACAATGCCCTCTTATTTTTCATTATTTTTCTGAAATGAGAGGATCGGATAATGAAAAATGTAGAACAGTCGTCACTAGTTTTATTTCTTTAGCTTGATGAGACTGCAAGTGATTAGGGTTGCTTTTCACTTGGGGTAGTTTTGCGCTGCATGACCTGCAGCCCTTAAACAAATGTTGACCAGCGGATGTTAGTAGCCTTTATAGACAGACCGACCGCACTTCCATGAGCACAGAACGCTCAGTAACTGTTCTGTGAGCACAGATTGTCATTGTTCTCGGCAGCATATTTGCTGGACACTGTGCTGCAGAGAGCAATGATTTTCAATTATTTTTATGTAATGTGCTGTTTAGCAGGGAATCAGTACAAGTGAAATAATGTGTTATTTATACAAGATGCGTAGCCAAAAACCGTGTCACAATCTCGTGTGGTTTTCCTGCACAATAAGACTATGTGCACACGTTGCGGATTAGGCTTAGGAATTTCTGGTGCGGATTCTGCTTCTCCTGGCAGAAAACGCACCTGCGGTTCCGCAGCGTTTTTTGTGCTGTTCCGCAGCATTTTTTGTGCGTTTTTGCTGCGGTTTTCTTGCGGATTTGCTGCGGTTTTTACCCCTGCGGTTTTCTATAATGGAATGGGTACAAAAACGCTGCAGGTTCACAAAAAAGAAGTGACATGCTACTTCTTTTAAACCGCAGCGTTTCCGCAGCGGATTTTCCGCAAAGTGTGCACAACATTTTTTTTCTCATTGATTTACATTGTACTGTAAATCAATTGCGGATCTGCAGCGTTTCTGCACCTCAAAAAACGCTGCGGATCCGCAGAGAATCCGCAACGTGTGCGCATACCCTTATTGTAAATGAGTATTTTGGGAAGAGTAACTTTTTAGAAGGGCACTATGCAGTGATGTGACCTCTGCTGGTTGTCCTCATATGAACTCGAGCCTGGGAGCTTTCTAGGAAAGTTCCCACGCTCCAGGAACAGCCAGCAGAGGGCGCCTCACCGCAAATGAAGCTAAATATAGGTCATTAACCTACTTTACCTTCATTCCCGGGGGTTTTGCAGCCAGGAGCAGCGCTGCATTAGCAGAGCTCCTGGCTGTAAAATATTTTAACCCCTTCAGATGGATTTACATCGTGGGACGTTATAGATCTTCTGAAGGTATGCATATTGTTGGTTTATTATTTTTACTTTGTTACAGAGCGAGGGTCTTCAGAAGGATTGAGCGAAGAATAAATTATTACAACAACCTTTGTTTTTATTTCATTAAAATAATTTTTAATAATGTGTGTGTTTTTTTAACTCTTTACTAGTATTGGATTAATAATGGATAGGTGTCATAATTGACGCCTCTCCATTATTAATTTGGCTTAATGTCACCTTACAATAGCAAGGTGGCATTAACCCTTCATTACCCCATATCCCACCGCTACACGGGAATGGGAAGAGAGTGGCCAAGTGCCAGAATAGGCACATCTTCCAGATGTGCCTTTTCTGGGGTGGCTGGGGGCAGATATTTTTAGCCAGGGGGGGGCCAATAACCGTGGACCCTCTCCAGGCTTTTAATATCTGCCCTCAGTCACTGGCTTTACTACTCTGGCGGAGAAAATTGTGTGGGAGCCCACGCCAATTTTTCCCGCCATTTAACCCTTTAATTTAATAGCTAGAACGGCCAAATTTTGCACATACACACTACTAACATTAGTAGTGTGGAATATGCAAAAAAAATGGGGATATGAGATGGTTTACTGTATGTAAACCATGTCTCATATCATGTCGGGTTTTGGAAGGAGATAGCAAAAGACGGCAATTGAATTACCGGCTTTAAAGCTATCTAGCACTGTATGAAATATTAATATATATACATATGTGACTCACTGACATATATATATATATATATATATATATATATATATATATATATATATATATATACCTATTCTATGTGTACACATTTATTCTACCTATTCTACTGTAAGCTGTCAGTGTGATTTTACTGTACACCGCACTAAATTGCCGGCTTTTCTCTCTAACACCGCTGCGTATTTCTCGCAAGTCACACTGCTGGTCCGTGTGTAATCCGTATTATTGGGGCTTCCATAGACTTTCATTGGCCTTTTTTTGCGCAATACGGTGACAAACGCAGCATGCTGCGATTTTTCTACGGCCGTAGAAAACCGTATAATACTGATCAGTAAAACATGGCAGATAGGAGCAGGGGCATAGAGAATAATTGGGACGTTTGTTAGGTGAGTTTTACGGACGTATTTTGTGCGCTCATACGTCCGTAAAACTCGCTAGTGTGACGCCAGCCTAATGCCAACCTGCACAACAGTAAATGCAACTGTTTGCAAAAAGGTCATAACACACTGTCACTGCAAAGTAAGAAAGAAAGCAAAAAAGTCTTCAGAGTAACAGTTGATATATAGCCTTTCATTAACTTTACAACTTCCATAGTTGCATATTTTCAGAACAGTCATTTTTTTCCAAACCTATTTAACAGAATGTGCGAGTTGGGTTTCATGTGAAATCTCCGAAGCAGAGTAAACTTGCCGTCTTCATGTTTTGTCTTGTAAACATAATTGGGTTTCACAATTTTATATTAATAACATTAATTACAAAGTACACACAATTAAAACTCCTCAAAATGCGGGTCTCCGGGACCTTGTTTTCTTTCTTGGATGTTCAGTACAATGTATGTGTACATGAAAGCAGAGAAGCCACCTAAAGTCTCTTAATTCCAGTTTTTCATTGCATGAAGTAATGGAAATCTATTATTTATTTATGTGGATAAAATCATCTTTTATTATGCAAACAGGACAATAATTTTTGATGCAGAGAATTTTAGGAACAAATTCAAGTAGAATACATTTACCATAGACTTTTTCCTTTATGATAAATTAAAGCGTTTAAAGAGCACCTGGCCAGAGATTCATGCTGCCCGGACCACAGACCACATAAATCAGACGCAGGCTATGTTATTGCAGCTGTAAAGAGGTAACTGTCAGCTGTAAAGAGGTAACTGTCAGCTGTAAACAGGTAACTGTCAGCTGTATACAGGTAACTGTCAGCTGTATACAGGTAACTGTCAGCTGTATACAGGTAACTGTCAGCTGTATACAGGTAACTGTCAGCTGTATACAGGTAACTGTCAGCTGTATACAGGTAACTGTCAGCTGTATACAGGTAACTGTCAGCTGTATACAGGTAACTGTCAGCTGTATACAGGTAACTGTCAGCTGTATACAGGTAACTGTCAGCTGTATACAGGTAACTGTCAGCTGTATACAGGTAACTGTCAGCTGTATACAGGTAACTGTCAGCTGTATACAGGTAACTGTCAGCTGTATACAGGTAACTGTCAGCTGTATACAGGTAACTGTCAGCTGTATACAGGTAACTGTCAGCTGTATACAGGTAACTGTCAGCTGTATACAGGTAACTGTCAGCTGTATACAGGTAACTGTCAGCTGTATACAGGTAACTGTCAGCTGTATACAGGTAACTGTCAGCTGTATACAGGTAACTGTCAGCTGTATACAGGTAACTGTCAGCTGTATACAGGTAACTGTCAGCTGTATACAGGTAACTGTCAGCTGTATACAGGTAACTGTCAGCTGTATACAGGTAACTGTCAGCTGTATACAGGTAACTGTCAGCTGTATACAGGTAACTGTCAGCTGTATACAGGTAACTGTCAGCTGTATACAGGTAACTGTCAGCTGTATACGGGTAACTGTCAGCTGTATACGGGTAACTGTCAGCTGTATACGGGTAACTGTCAGCTGTAAACGGGTAACTGTCAGCTGTAAACGGGTAACTGTCAGCTGTAAACAGGTAACTGTCAGCTGTAAACAGGTAACTGTCAGCTGTAAACAGGTAACTGTCAGCTGTACACAGGTTACTGTCAGCTGTAAACAGGTAACTGTCAGCTGTATACAGGTAACTGTCAGCTGTACACAGGTTACTGTCAGCT
The DNA here is from genome assembly GCF_032444005.1 of Ranitomeya imitator. NCBI lineage: Eukaryota > Metazoa > Chordata > Amphibia > Anura > Dendrobatidae > Ranitomeya > Ranitomeya imitator. Next base: position 60,052,684 of record NC_091288.1, read on the forward strand.
GTAAACAGGTAACTTCCAGACATGTTTTCTGAAGTGCTTGCACCTTATCCACGGGGGCGGTGAATGGTGTGTATGCCAATGTATCATATTAAAGCTGATAATGCCTAGAAAAAAATAATTTTAGAGACAAAAAGTTCAAAAACATACAGTATGTAAAATACTGAAACAACTGTGCTATTATAAAGAGGGGTATGTGGGATGAACTGTGTACAGTAAATGTTAACTTGCGGATTAGCGCTAGATTAAAACTGTCGTTCATTCCTAATCCGACACTACTATTATTCTACTATGACAGTGGGCGCTTGTGCCAGATGTTTCTGCTGCAGGAACATATGTTGGCTAGTGAGGCTACCTATACAGAGGTGGCTGTAATCTGCAGTAAGTCCATTATATAGCTGCTTATTATGTGTCATCTATACGATGTGCTCCATGGACAGGTATATGGTTTGCAGTCAGTAGCCCGCAGCTACAGTGTTTCTGCCTCCTTGCTTGTTTGGCGGTGTAATAATGAGGTATGCGGCTGTTTGTTTAGGGCGCTATCGGCATATGTTACTCACAGAGTTCAAGTTGAGGCGGCACATCCAGTGCTTTGTCATTATGGAAGTGAGATTTCATATCCGCATCAAATGTCTCTTTCTTCCTCTTTTCTTTGATTTCTGTAAGAGTTCTGAGACCGTGACGCACACGTGAACTAGAACAAGTGCATGGAGATGTCTACATTTCCTTGTGTGGGTGTTTTGTGCGCCGACTTGTGTATCTGCTTTGTATTGAATGGTTACTTCAAACACCGTATTATAAAAGTTGATGTATATCTGTGTCTGAAAGTGATATTGATTTCAATTCATCTGTACAATGAGAGCGCCCCAATATGGCTACAACGTGATCACACCCAACGATTGAGGAGGACTAGGTTTCTGCTACCAACATAATTTGGGCCAAAAACCCTGAGTCTAGTGATGTGTCATTTATTGAGCTGCTTAGTGAAGTTTTTTTTTCCCCCCAAAAAAAGTGTTTTATCAGCAGGAAATTATCACTAGAGGACTAGTAAATCTGCTGCCAGGTAGTCCAACTACGCCCCCAAAACTGATTGGCTGCATTTAGCTTAGGCACAGTTATCACAGCTGCCAATCAGTGGTGAGGGCGGGGCTTTACAGAGCTCAGCATTCAGAGAACTGCTAGATCGGCCACAGAGAAAACAGGTTTTAATTAAAAATGACTTCAGGCGGCCCAGTAAGAGACATATCGCTGAAATCAGGGTCTTTGGTCCTACATCATGTTTTTTTCAAATGGGTGTAACAAAAACCTTGTGACAAATTCCCTTTAAATTGGTCTGTTAGTATTTTATTTTTTTATTGTATCCTGTGTAAGGGTGCACTCACACAAGCATATAACTCGAGGTTATATGATGTTATAGTATGTTATATTATGGGACGGTGCAGATCTGCTATTTTTTCTCTCGTGCCAATCTAGATGTGCATCTGATATTTGGATCAAGTGCACCCATACATGCGGATTTCCCTGCGTTCAATAGAAGGCAGTGCTTTGGACGCAGCGGACATGTGCAGTGTTCAAAGCACTGCTAGATCGATGGAACGTACTGTAACAAATGGGAATAGATACCCCCCCAAAAAGTGAGCCTTTTATGTATGTTTTATTGTAAAACGGAACAAAAGCAAAACTATTTTTGATACAAGAAATATAAACTTTACACTCATATGAGCTCTTTTTACTATTGCATTAACACTGAAATCTCCAAATAAAGTGAGTTTGTATGAGTCTTCTGAGCCCTCCAGAGTTGGGTGTCTGCCTCTATGTCCTGTGCAGACATCACATCACTCTCTGGGCCCAGTGTCTGGCTCTCTTGCTCTTCTCACCACTGCACCTTCTTGGCAGACGTTCGGCAGCAGCTGTATGGTAGGAGCCGGAGAGCGGTGGCTCTATATGATCTTCTATATTGCACTGCAGGAGTTAACTCGTGTGCCACCGTCCAGTCCTACCACATACCAGTTCATACTTTTTGTGCGTCACTTCCTGATCAGGGTTTAAATGAAAATCAGTTTAGAGAACATTGCAGACGGCCGTAATTTTTTTTTTTTTTCTGTAAATTTCTACAAATCTTGCAGTATAAAATAATCTGTCAGACAGATGTTTCATGGCTTTCTCCAGTAATATGTGTCATCACCGATGTGAATGCACAATAAATGCGTGAGATACATAAAGTCTTTGTGGTCGTCCTCTGACCAGTTTTACCAGCTCGTTAAAGTTGATGACTGCACTTTTTTTATGTGTTCCCCCTCCAGATTCTGGACATTTTCCTGGAGAAAATCTGCTATAGTTTCTGAACCACATTAGGCTGTGTTCACACACAGCGGGTTTTTTTTTTTTTTGCAGCCAAAGCCTTCTCTTGTGTCAGTAGAAAACAAGTTCAAGACACTAGTTTTCCGCATTTTTTTGCAATGTTTTTGGGTGTAGAATATGTGTGTGCTTTGTCTACAGTATATGTTTAATGTTTTATTCAGCAAAGACAGCTAAAAAAAATTGCATTTTTCCAGCATTTTGTTTATACTATCATTGCTTTTCTATGAAATAATTGACATAATGCAGATTTAAAACACACTGCAGTTCCCAAATTCAGTCAGGAAAATTAACCTAGTGTACGCATTCGATTTCTGAAATCTCATAGCTTTTGTACTCTGACAAGCACATTGCAAAAAGTCAGAACCAGTTTGATTTTTGTTGTGCCTCACTTGCTGCAGTACCTTTATGTAGCAGTGGCTTACTTTGATCTTGGACCATGCGAACTGTTTTGCAGCCAAAGTCTCTGTAGTCCCAGGGCCCTTAAAGGATCTTTTCAGGATCGACATACATTTCTGCAGTCACTCTATGTGTCTGCAGATTGCCGAGTCCTGACAGTGTGCAGTGTGCATACTGTCAGGATTCTCCTCCATTTTCAGATTGAGCAGGCAGTCATGTGACTGCAGTTATATGATTTGCATACTTACTAGTCAGTCACGTGACTGTCCGCTTGAGCAGAAGATAGAAGGGAATCCTGACAGTGTACATATTTGACATAGTTAGGAGTCTGCAAAATTTGAGTAATTTGGTGCATCTTAAAAGGGAACCTGTGACGTCCTTTGTAGCATGTAAACCGTCCCCAGTGCCTGGACTGAACCCAGTGAAGCACACCCCTATGACTAAATGAGCAGGTGTGATATAACTATATAAAGTGCTTTTTCCACATGATTAGACCGCCGTTTTTAATGGAAAAAAAAAGTAGTGGTGCACATTGCATCAGTAACAACGCACTGGTACAGGTTACATGCTACAAAGGATGACGGGTTCCCTTTAAGCCACTGCTCCTGGTTGTGTGGGGCTCATAAATGCTTAAAAATTACCACCACTAAGTTTACTATATAAGGTAATTTATGAGTTATATATTTTTGTGGGGAATTAGAGGAAAAAAATGGCTTTGGGCAGGAGCAGAACTATAGAGTGGTTACAGCGCCCTGGGCAGAAAATGTTATAAATGACATGTTATAATATAGGGGCCCCAGTATAAATAACTTTGAGGCCCTAGAGCTTCCAGTTATGCCTTGCCTGTTGGCCATTTTGTTGGCATTCACTGTCCCCCATTGGTGAGGTTTAAGTTTATCATTGAAGGCAAATAATTTTTCTTACCTTGTGACTTCACTATAAGCGTACGTTCACATGGTTAGGTCAAATCACAGTTGCCATGAATCATGATCGCCTTTTGAAATGCACTGGGCATTAAAATCACGACAAAATGCGAGCATCAACCTTGATTAAATCTATAAAAATGCCATAATACATTACTGTTAACGGAACTTTCTACGTTTTACCAAATTTCTTGTCTTTGACAAGGTTCACATTGGGGCAGAAAACATCTGGTGCGCTGCAGCCATAAATCTGTCACCTGCTGTATCTGCTGATGGATAGCCGCCTGCAGGATATTCACCCAGTAAGGGCAGGTCCTGTACATCTGGATCTGCTGACCCTTTCTCTAATATATGCGCATATTCTTACACTTCGCTCTGGGGAATTGGGGAAGAGAACGGCTTTTGTAAGACATTGGAAGGACTGGCTTTCTGAGTGTCCTTGTGACCTCTGCATTTGGACTGAGAGCTAAAGAACAGCGTCCGAGCCCAAATCTCTGATATTTCCATCATCCCCATAGAGCGGCGGGGGGCACGTGTGACCCTCAGCAGTGGGGCCCTGTGGATAGGTGATACATTTCCATTGTGGGCAAACCATACTATCTTGATTGTCATGAAGCCTACGTGATGGCTGTATTTTCTTTTTATGCTGTGACGGTTTTGGTGGGCTTGGTCCATGGACATTTCTTTGCACCCAGTGGGTGAGGGTTTGTGGTCTTCAGTGAGTGGTATAATGCAGCATTGTGTCGCTGTGTACTGGATTGTGTGGATTCTTGGCCCGGTGTAGGGAAGGTCAATGGGTGTTGGGTTCCCTCCATCTCATAACACATTCCTCATACCGCCTCCTCTCTGTGTATATAGTGCACATTGACATTTTATTACTCCTCTTAAAAGCTAAACACATCATTGGGCAGAGAAGCCAGACTGTCTCATACTAACTTTACAGACATTTAGATGTGTGGTTTCCTAGACTGTGATTTTTCCGAATAATTAGTTTTATTCCATGGCTTGATACATAGATAATGGTTAGGGCGCAGTCAGACTGCCGCATAAATCGGACCGCAATGCTCGGACTGGTTGGCGGCTCTCCTGACCTGAGCGTGACCGCTGCATAGAAACATATGAAGCTGTCATGCTCGGGTTGGGAGAACTACCGGCTAGTCTGAGCATTGCGCTCTGATCTTTGTTCCCGAGCTCTGGGAGTCTGAGCTCTCAGCTGAGCTCGGTTAGCCACTTCTATACTCTTTATAATCTGGGTCCTGATTCAAACCCCTGTCAGAGCTAGCTTATGCTGCATGGCTTGGAGGAGAGGTGTTTATGTGAGAAAAAGTTTGGAGGCGTTATCTGTGACTGTTGCATGGGTTTGTAAGTGTGATAATTTCCCTCCCTCCCCTTACTTTGTTTTTTCCCTGTCCTCCACTCCCCGATGCATTCCTCTGTTATATTTGAATATTTGTAAGCCTGATATTTTCTGCTACCCTTGTTTGTGTTGCCTTGTTTGTCAGGTTGGTGTGCTGTGGTGCACTGCAGCACCCTCTCTTCCCTGGGTGGGGGAAGAGAAAAGACCGATGCTGATTCAGGAGATAGGGCAAGGGTAGCGGCCCTGACATCTTCACCTTCAGAAGTATCCCGGGAAATAGGGCGAGCTAGGGCGCCCCCTTGTGTTAGGGACACCGACAGCTGAGTCTTGACAACAGCCATCTGACTGCGTCCTTAAAGTGGGCCTGTCATTAGCTCAAATATTGTCAGTTTTTGCTCTTATTTTATTCCTGCTGCTCCCCTGAGTATTCAATTCTTTATTTTCAAATCCATCATATAGTAACTGCCAGAGATGTGGTCCTTTTTATTTAGTATTAATTTGTATGGCCTCTACTAAAGGGGCGTGGCTGACAGGGTAATTATGCAGCGAATCCTAAAGACACGCCCCATAGAATTCTGAGACACGCCCCCTTGGAAAGAACATACGAATTAGGACACTAAGTGGCCCATAGCTCTGCAGCTGTATAGCGTATTTAAAAAAAAGAAAAAAATGGAGCACTGTGTGGAGCAGCGGGAACAAAGCAAGAGCACAAAATGGCCAATTTTTGCCATCGTGAGTAGTCCCCTCTAAATCATTTTGGACCAGATCTAAGAATGCTTCACTATTTTCTATCCATAAGATTTCTGCCATATTAGCTTTCTGAGGACCATGGTTAGTAAATCTCTACATTTCCATCTCCTGAAAGATGGTGCAGCTCATGGAATGGCGACAACGTCTTCACAGCTAATCGTAGGTTGTTTTTTTCTACCTTGTGTTTTGTAAGGTGAGATGGATAGATACGTTGTGATGTGGTAATGAAATTTCCGACAGCTGGTGAGATGTCCCAGGCTATTTAGTACAGCTACTAACTTGGCCCATATCTCAGGTAGTTGCCGTTTTCTAATGTGTTTTTTTGCTGATTCGTTGCTTTGGAAAGCAGGAATGATCCTAGATGAGAGCGGGTAACCTGGAAAGCTCTGAGTGTTTTTTGTCTATTTTTTTTTTCCTCTTTAAGGCTATGTGCACACGTTTGGATTCCTTGCAGAAATTTCCTGAACAAAATCAGACATTTAATGCAAGAAATCCGCATGCGTTTTTTCGCGTTATTCTCTCGTTTTTTGCGTTTTTTTTTCGGAGGTTCCCAATGCAATAATATAGTTGGAAATCCGCAAAAAATCAGCAAAATTAATGAACATGCTGCGTTTTTTACCGCGATGCATTTTTTTCGCAGAAAAAAGCTACATATGCACAAAAATTGCAGAATGCATTATAAATGATGGGATGCATATGTATGCGTTTTTAAAGCGTTTTTATTGTGTTTTTATAGCAAAAAAGTGAAAAAAACACCAAAAATCCTGAACGTGTGCACACAGCCTTACAGTTTTTTTTTTTTTTAATTTATTTTTGTCTTTAAGGCTAGGTTCACATTAGCATTTCTGTGCGCAGCGTATCATCAGCAATTTTTGACGCCTCCAAAAATGCAACATGTTGCGATTGCCGGACACCGCCGCACACTGCGAAACAATGCATGCGTACGCATCCGCATGCGAATGCATGCAAAAACATGTCCCTGCGTACACCATGTTAAAGATATGTACGCATGACGCATGCGGATCTATGCGGATCCTACGCTGCGCACAGAAACGCTAATGTGAACCCGTCCTAAGTGTTGTTTTAGGTTGTGTCTATTTTTAAGTTTATTTTTAAGTCATTACGGGCATGGTTTTTATAATCCAGATGTTTGCTGGCAATTCATTATTTGTGACTTTTTTTTTAGAAAGTTGCAACATTTTTGCACAAGGTCATGTGTACGTCACTAATTTTTAAGTAAATGCATGTAACATCTTAATGGATTATGTGGGGTTTTGCACTAAAAAGATGCAAAAAGGAAAGACAATAAAAGTGTAATTTTTATTTTGCCCCAATTTATTAAGACATGTACACTATTTTGAAAAATTTGATGCTAGAAACAGCAAAAAATAAAAGCGCAAAAAGAAAAGTGACTTATACAAAACAAAAAACACTTGGGTCCTTTGGCTGAGAATACACGGCGATGCGTCACTGAAATTGCAGTGTGGCATTGCGTTTAATGATTTCTATGGTGCTGCAGTGTGAACAGCGACCTGCAAATGTTTCCAAATGAGTTGGATTTTCTTTTGTAAGTCGCAGTTATCTAAAGAGACTGATTTAAAGAGATTCACATACAGGTAAGAGGGGCATGTCTCTAAGAAGGACAGGCACATGAACAAAAAATATAAACCCGCCATCTTCAGGAGAACAGGTTTAAGAAAAGTTATCTATTTATGCGAAGTGACAGGTCAACTTAAAGGGAATCTGTCATGTTAAAAAAAACCCAAACGTATTATCCTGCAGATTTGGGGTTAAACTGCAGGTTAATAGCATTCTGAATCTGCCTGCACTGAGAATCCAGCTACCAGGAAGAAATTAACTTTATTCCTCCCAGCAGCCTCCGGCTTTCAGTCATAGAGTGGCGGCTGGTGCGACTTCCGTCATTGCTCAGTACCTAGTGAGTGATGGCTGAAATCACGCTTCCAGCATTGACTGAAAGCCGGCTCAGCAGTGCATCAGTGTAGTGCATCAGTGTCGGGAACGCGGTTACAGCTGCCGCTCACTATGTACTGAGCATTGACTGAAGCCACGCCTCTATGACTGAAAGCCGGCGGCTGCCAGTAGGAATAAAGTGAATTTCTTCCGGGTAGCTGGACTCTTAGTGTGAATGCCAGAAAGCTTCAGAGCGCTAAACCTGCTGATTAACACCATATCTGCAGGTTAATAGCGTTTTTTTTAACATGACAAGTTTCATTTAATGCGTTTTGAGTTACAGTGCATATTATCTTAGACTGGGATAATATAAACACATATAATACAGACATAATATAGCCACAGGATATGCCATACATGGATGCAGATCCCACTGTTTGGACCAACACATTTTTCCAGAATCGGTTGCGAAAAAAAATTCTGCATAGTCTATAAAAGTTGCAGAAAAAAATGGAAAAGTGCACTAAATAGAAGTGAATGGAAAGCTCTGCACACCTTTGTGACCACCTCCCCATTGGCTCTTTACCTTGATGTGGTGTCTCAGAGGTGGATCCTGCATCCATCAGACTTTAATGACTTAATGTACTTTTTTCTGCTTATGCTTCATTAGTGGGTTTTAGTCACTGTGGACTTTATTCGGACCCATCTGTGCTATTAGCTGCCGTAATTTATGCAGTAAAATACCTTGTCGGTCACAATTGTCATGTTTGCATCTTTCTTACTATTCCTGGAGTCTGGTTTCCTATTTTTTATAATGAATTTGCAGTATTTTTTTTATCTCCTGATTTAATCGGTTCCTCCCTCCCTCTCTTCCTTATGGTGGGAAATATCTGCTTAGGATAAAGATGTTGGGGATTACATGCAGTTTATCAATTGTGCAGCTGTATCTGGGATAAGCCGAGTTACTGGTATTGATATAACCTCAGATAGGAGCTCAGCAGTGCGATCTCGGGGGAGAGCTCCTTATTATTTCTATCCTTCCCATTATTTCAATTTAGTTTCAATTCTGCGGCGTTAAACATGATTTCTATAGACTGCGCTGAGCCTCTCGTATAAGGAACTAATACAGAAAAAAGAAGTCACTGTTGTCCATAGCGATCAGTCACATTTTGCCGCTTCTCTTTGGCTTAGGCGACCATGGCAGAATCTGGAGTTGTTGAGTTTGTGTTTTTTTTTTCAGCGATGTCAGCGGGTGATCAGCGACCAAAAAAAAAGGTCCTGATCATTCCCCAGCGACCAACGATCTCCCAGCAGGGGCCTGATCGTTGGTCGCTGTCACACATAACGATTTCGTTAACGATATCATTGCTACGTCACAAAAAGCAACGATATCGTTAAAGAAATCGTTGTGTGACGGTACCTTAAGCTGTAACATCGTTATTAGTTCAGGGTCCCGAGATTTCAAGCACAAGCCCTTAGCACTTAGATTTCCATAAATTAGGATGTGAAATTCCAGATAGAATCATGAAAAACAAATACATTTCATTTAATAAATACTTATATTCTCGAAAAATAAAATATTTTCTTAGAACCATGCATTGTGCCGCTCCTCTTTTACTCCCCTGAATACAGTCGGATACAATTCCAACTGTTAACACCCCTTTGTCCATTTATTCCTACATTTTTAGGAGGAATAACAGAGGAACAGCAAAATGCAAACTTATATTAAAAGACACTCCAGAATTTTTATTTCATGAGAGAATATAACTATTTACTTAGACAAAACTGAAGAGGTGACAGGGTTTCTTTAAAGTCTGTGCAAAGGATTTTGGTGGCACTATTTTGCTAGTTACCGCCACACAAGGTAACTCCTCTGTAGAAAGCATCAGTCAGACTCATTCCGTATATGTATGGATGGAGTTATACACAGGGATAACCTGTCTACACAATGGACTGGAGTCATCCTGGCCTTCTCCGACCTTCGATTATGATGTGTAGTCCGCTCTCCTGACAACCAGGGTTGCCGGATTGGAGTTTTGGAAATGGACATAGGTTTGTGTGGAGTCAAACTATCTTTTTCCAGCAACACCATAAAGAATGAATTGAGCGGCATCTGACCTGCTGTGCCATTCCGGAATGAAGATATAAATTCCATGATTGTCGTTTGGGGTGGTTTAGTTATGTGATAACTTGTTTTCTTTGGAAAACCCCTGGGAATGGCAGATTTTTGCTATTTAATCTTAGAGCAACTTGAGGTAAGGGCTGAGACCCTGAGTCCAAGGATGGATCACTTACTGGGCTGTGTGTTGTAGTTTCAATACAATCAGTGTTTTAACAGCAGGAGATTATCACTGCTGGACTAGGTCTCACATGCCAGCCAGTCAGGCTAATCTTTGTAGTCACGCCTCCACTTCTGATTGGCAGCTTGCTGACAGTGTACAGTGGAAGCTGCCAATCAGGACTGTGGGCGGGGTTATACACAGCTCAGTATTCATAAGCACTGCTACATGAACAACAGAGAAAACAGGGATTCTGTCAGTTCTGCACAAAGCAGTCTAGTGAGTGACACATTGCTGGAATCGGGCTCTCTGCCCCTACATCATGCTTTGTTCAAATTACATAGCAAAACCTGCTGACTGATTCCCAGTTAATAATGTCTGTTATTGCAACTTGTGAACGAATTAGTCTGGAAAAATATAGGTGTCAGAGTTGGCAGTTTTTGGCTGACTGGTTCCATAGTTTTGCTTATAACTATTGTTCTTTTTAGATGTCCTGAAATTCTGCCAGCTCATGTGTTTGGTGGGAAAACCAAAGTAAAGCTTTTCCTAAGTCTTAACAACCCCATAAATAGATTGCTAGTCCATGTACATTCTCACATGTTGGCAGCACGTCTTGATTGCTAAGCTCATTTCTTCTTTCCTTTGAATGTCATTGTTCCCGTTGGGTAACCTCCATCACGGAGTTCTTGGTGACTGCTTTTCATCCCTCGTCTCATCCATGCGGCATTCATGCTGTCCTTGATTGACGGGGACCTAATGCGTGATTTCTAATAACTTCCTTGTCATGTCTTGGTGAAAGGTTCTCTCTTTCCTCCGTGTCATCTTTCTGTCTGCCACTTGTGTACTGCTCTTGTGTTTGTGCCGGTGACATTTGCCGTTTGCTGCAGAGAAGTCCAGCTGTGTGCCCCTGAAACGTAAACCAGGTTTCCTCATTTTGATTTTTTTGGTCTTCCCTTCCTTCCTTCCCTATTCTCCTGCCAACAGTCAGTGGATAACATGGTGGTCTCTGTGCGCTCAGATGTGTGTGAAATGAACAATGCCATCTGTGTTGCCTCGGAATAATGCTGCTTAGCCTTGAGCTTAGAGATATTCTGGTAGAGATCTCACAGGGGACAGAAAAGCCTCGCTCGACACGTAGATGATGGAGTGCACACAGGTAATGAAATGCGTAACATTCAGCCGCAACACCTGTATATCTGGAGACGTGATGTATGAAACATGAATGGGGATGTGGTTTACCGCTGACTTCACACTGTGGCATCTTACGCTGTCATCTTTTTGTCATTGTTTCTTTTTTTCCTTTTTTTTTTTTTCTACTGGGCTTAGATAAGATATAGACCAGGAAAAATAGATAAACAACCCCGCAGCATTCAATAATTAAAAAGAAAACTGAAGCTCAGCTTACACTGTTTTTGATAATTTTCTGATCTATGTTTTTTCCTTGTTTGTTGTTTATTTATTATTTATTATACTTTTTGCTTATATTGTGCGATCATATTCCTCAGTGCTTTACGGACATTTTCATCACTGTCCCCATCGGGGTTCACAATCTCAATCCCCTATCAGTATGTCTTTGGAGTGTGGACGGAAACCCACACAAACACGGGGAGAACATACAAACTCCTTGCAGATGTTATGGTTTGTGAGATTTGAACCCAGGACATAAGGGCATTCGTGATTCATGTGAACTTCAATTCTTACCTTTTTATCCTCCTAATCCCCGTCTAAACCTTTATAATAAAAGACCCAATAAACACACCACACATATATTGGATTAATTGGCCGCAGCAGCCTTTTATTAACATTTAATACAAAACAACTTAAACAATAACCTCCCAGAAGGCCTTGTTCCTCGAAGCCCCAAAACTATAAACCGCACGTTTACTAATTCCACCTTGACCCCAGGTGGAGTCTTGCCTCCAGCTGCTATGCACCACCTCAGAGGTAGCTACTAACCAACCTGGCCAATATCCCAAACCCTTAACCATGGAACCCCTTCTAATACCTCCCGCGAGATTATTTAAACACCCGTCCACATGAATCCACCCGTGGCGGTCCAGAACCTCTTGAAATTCCCCCTCCGATCCCCCATTAACCAATTTCACCAACTTCGAGGACCTCCCCATGCTAAAACATAAATGTTCTGACCCCTTAAATATGTCCTGCCACACCATCAGACCTTTTTCAATATCTTCCTGTACCGCCAAACGCCACATGTCCATGCCGACTGCGTTCAAATGAATTTCATCCTTCTGCCAAAATTCCCCTTCACCGGACTCCAATTCCACGTGGCACACCACCACAGCATCGTTTCGAACCATAAAGCAAGATACCGCCCTATTTACTTTAATTCTCGCTTTATTCACCTCCTCAATAGACCGAGCTCTCCGCCAAACCCTCCTGGGAATGATATCCGACCAAGTTGCCAGAACCCTAGGGAACATTGCCCAAAGCCGCAATGTATCAAACTTGATATCTTTAATCAATTCCCTATGAGGCCTCTTACCCAAATCATCCCCCCCAGATGTATCACCAGCACATCCAGAGCATGCTCTAGATGCACAAAACGTGAATAATGGCTTCTAGACCATCCCCCGCTTTCCAGTCCAACGGTAGAATTGACGCATTCCTTGAAAAACCCATCTGTCGCCCATCTGGATGAACTGCCACTCTCAAAGCTGCCCAGAACACAAACAAATGCCCCATAATCCACACAAGCAGCTGTCCATGTTCTGAAACAAAAGAACAACAACACCTTGAATCCTCAGAAAAATCACACTCGCCTCAGACTTCAGACCATCACTGGGCAAACATATGACCGAAACCTTGCGAACTCCCAACACCCAATTTTCTTCACTACTTCCTCAACCAAACCCATCGTGGCCGCCTCTGTAGCCGCCCCGATCCGAAATGAATGCCCACTGTATTCCTTTGAAGAAATCCCACCAAGTTCCAAACAACACTTAAATATAGTCACAAAATGAAAACGCGATAAAAAGCAACCATCCGCATGTACTAACAATGGGGCATTCAGCATGCCACCCAACACGCGAAACCTTTTATACACCCCACTGGACATAGTGGGGAACCATTAACCTCAAACAATACCACCCTGAATCCTTTTCCATTAATATCCGTCTTAGAAGAACGGATGAACGCCACCACTCTATCCCTGTAAACATCCACGTCCTCCCTCAATAAACCTCCTTTTTTACCTCTGGAGGGGCTGACCAACTCACCCAGGCGAAAACCAAAGGAAGCCAATGAAAAGGCCATCTTAAAAAGGTCTACCTTCCATTGCGAAGAACACACTTCCATCAACTGGCTACATCTAATTAACAACACCTCATAAGAAACCGGACATCTCCCGTCCGCTACCTCCCAACCCTTTTTCCGACATTTTATCATCTGAAGAACCAAAAAGGACTTTGTTACGTCCTTAAAGGGAACCTGTCAGCAGGATTGTGCACAGTATCCTACACACAGTATCAGGTCGGCGCCATTATACGGAATAAAATGAACCTTCGTTGATGAAATCCATCTTGTGGTTGCTTCTTAACCCCTTCAAGACCTTGCCTTTTGTGTTTTTGCGTTTTCATTTTTCGCTCCCTTCCTTCCCAGAGCCATGACTTTTTTTTATTTTTCCATCAATACAGTCATGTGAGTGCTTGTTTTTTTGCGGGACAAGTTGTACTTTTGAACGACATCATTGGTTTTAGCATGTCGTGTACTAGAAACGGGGAAAAAAATCCAACTGCGATGAAATTGCAAAAAAAGTGCAATACAACACTTGTTTTTTGTTTGGCATTTTTGCTAGGTTCACTAAATGCTAAAACTGACCGGCCATTTTGATTCTCCAGGTCAGTACGAGTTCATAGACACCAATTATGTCTAGGTTATGTTTTATCTAAGTGGTAAAAAAAAAAAATCCAAACTTTGCTTAAAAAAAAAAAAGTGCAATATTCCCATACCCGTAGAGTCCCCATTTTTCGTGATCTGGGGTGGGGTGAAGGCTTATTTTTTGCGTGCCAAGCTGACATTTTTAATTATATCATTTTGGTGCAGATACATTTTAATGCAATGTCGTGGCGGCCAAAAAAAGCGTAATTCAGGCGTTTCAAATTTTTCTCTCTCTGTTTAGCGATCAAGTTAATCCTTTTTTTTATTGATAGATTGGGCGATTCTGAACGTGGCAATACCAAATATGTGTATATTTTATTGTTTTATTTTGAATGGGGTGAAAGGAGAGTGATTTAAACATGTGCGATCAGAAAGGGTTCATGTGTCGGCTCATTCTCCTGCAGTTCAGTGGTGAAGTAGATTTGTTGTCACCTTTGTGTTTTTTGTTTTGTGGTATTCATTGATGTTTTGTGCTCCAAGCTCTTCAAAACGGTGGATATGGTTCATGACTTTTGCATGAAATCATAAATGCTCTTTATTTTCTTTTACGTATTTCACAACTTTTTAGTTAAAGAAGTCACATGTTCCACTAAAATGGCACAACATTTCAGACGTACATGTAATCAGTCCATGACTACAGTACATTTGTGAAAAAATCAGCTTTAAAAAAAAAAAAAAAAAAAAAAAAAAGTTGTAATTGATGAATTAACTGAAAACTTCTGCAAACCCCAGAGTGTAATGGCAAACATTACATTAAAAAAATAGGTAGATGAACCAGTGAATACCCCATAAGGCCCCCTTCACATGTGTGTGTAGCATTCTTTTTTACACATACTGTAGACACGTACCCATTATAACCCCAGGGGCTGCGCACATGTTCTTTTTTTCCCGGCAGCACAGATGACAAGGGCCAATACCAGTCAATGGGTCTATGCAGATATGTACAGAACATGGTCGGCATCTGACTGACATCCATGTCCCATCTGTGTGACACGTACAGGAATAATGCAGAATAGAAAGTTGTAGATTTTTGTGTGCTAAAGATGTTCAAATATAATAAACTAGATGGTGGCCCGATTCTATCGCATCGGGTATTCTAGAATATGTATACGTCACACTGTGAGTGGGGATTAAATTCCGCACCAATATCGGTGATTGGTCGTGGCCAGTCAGCGAAGCGTGGTTGAAATCCCGCACCAATTCGCGGCCGGACTGCGTTTCGCTGATTGGTCGCGGTTGGCCGGGCACGACTTATCACCAAAGCGGTGTTTTAAATCCGGCGTCAATATCGCTGATTGGTCGCGGCCGGCCGCATAGTATATAGCACAGCTATACAGAATATATACACGACACTCTGAAAAAAGGCGTAGGTGCTCAAGTAGGGTATCCGACCCTCAATGACAAATTCGTAGAAAAACTTGGCACTCAAAAGTTTTATAATATTTTCTAAAGTTTTTATTTAACATCCAGAGAAATTAGTCAATTGCTGAACGTTTTCGGTCCTATCAGGACCTTTCTCAGAGCAACTTTTGACTTTATCTGGAATGATAGGTCAGTGTGTATGGCCTGGTAAAGAGCCTTTATGTTGTGATAAGATATCACCAACTTTATCACCAACTTTATATGCGGTACATGTGGTCCGTAACAAGGAGCGCTCCATGTCGCTAGGGGAAGATTGGCTCACACTGTGTGCGGTGTGCGGCTCCAGCGCTGTTAGCTTGCTGAGATGCTGTGGGAAATGCACAGCTATGTAGTATATATCACAGCGATGTAGTATATAACACAGCCCACGTAGTATATAGCACAGCCACGTAGTATATTGCACAGCCACGTAGTATATAGCATAGGCACATAGTATATAGCACAGCGATGTAGTATATAGCAGCCATGTAGTATATAACACAGCCACATAGTATATTGCACAGCCACGTAGTATATAGCATAGGCACATAGTATATAGCACAGCGATGTAGTATATAGCAGCCACGTAGTATATAACACAGCCCACGTAGTATATAGCACATCGACGTAATATATATCAGCCACGTAGTATAGAACACACACAGCCACATAGTATATAGCAGTCACGTAGTATATAGCAGCCACGTAATATATAGTAGCCACGTAGTATATAACACAGCGATGTAGTATGTAGCAGCCACGTAGTATATAACAGATAGCCACGTAGTATATAGCAGCCACGTAGTATATAGCACAGCCACGTAGTATATAGCACAGCCACGTAGTATATAGCACAGCGATGTAGTATGTAGCAGCCACGTAGTATATAACACAGCCCACATAGTATACATCACAGCGACGTAATATATAGCAGCCACGTAGTATATAACACAGACAGCCACCTAGTATATAGCTGTCATGTAGTATATAGCAGCCACGTAATATATAGCAGCCACGTAGTATATAGCACAGCAATGTAGTATATAGCAGCCACATAGTATATAACACAGACAGCCACGTAGTATATAGCACAGCCACACAGTATCTAGCAGTCGCGTATTATATAGCAGCCACGTAGTATATAGCACAGCCCACGTAGTATACAGCAGTGTGGGCACCATATTCCTGTGAAAAAAAAGAATTAAAATAAAAAATTGTTATATCCTCACCTTCCGTCGTCCACCGAAGCTGTCCCGCTCCTTGTGATGCGGCCGGCAGCTCCGTTCCCAGTGTTGCATTGTGAAACCGCTAAGTCATCTGGGTAATTTCGCAATGCATCTCTAGGAACGGAAGCTGCCGAGAGCATTGGGAGCAGCGGAAAAGCTGCGGAGGCGACGGAAGGTGAGAATAGCATGATTTTTTTTTTTTATTTTTATTTTTAACATTATATCTTTCTACTATTGATGCTGCATAGGCAGCGGGATGGGGCGACCCACTGGAACTGACTGGAGGGGAGTAGGGAGGGAGCACTGACTGGATGGAAGTAGGGTGGGGCCAATTCACAGCCCGTACTGTGCCTGTCGCTGATTGGTCACGGCCTGCCGGCTGCGACCAATCAGCGACGCGGGATTTCCGTTACAGACAAACAGACAGACAGACAGACGGAAGTACCCGATTATAGAGATAGATGTCAATGAGATATAATTTGTGCCTTGAATGTGTAGCTTAGTGTACATCTTTTAACCTAAGGGTTTGATGTTAGCTGTGTTTTGGGACAATTCACAGCTGACATTAACCCCAAGCCCCATTACCACGATTGCCACTGCACTAGGGCATTGGGAATAGTGAGGCAAAGCGCCAGGATTGTCGTATGTAATGTGATGCGCCACTTCTGATGAGGCCGAGGACTTGTATTTTTAGACTGGGAAGGACCCAATCACTATGTACCTTCCCAGCTGAATTTCAGCTCTCAGTTGTCTGCTTTGCCTTTGCTGGTTACCGCTAAGTCTTCTGGGTAATTTCGCAATGCATCGCCGGGAACGGAAGATGGCGGCAGGCGCGAGCGCATCGTGTGGCGACAGAGGGTGAGAATAGCAGGTTTTTTGTTTTTTTTAATATTTTTAACATTACATTTTTCTATTCGCCACGACAGCACCCACTAGAGAGAGGGGATCCGCCCCTAGGAACAGGAAACCTACAGAGAGATAAAAGGGGCGGCCCCCCCTCGCTCCTCAGTTGGTTTCCTGTTCCTAGATGGAGACCCACAGAGAAGACTCTATGGATAGGAAGAGGAAGACCTGCCTGGACTACCGCCTGTACGACTCTGCTGAGCGGCAGGGGTTCCAGAGCAGGTAGACAGAGTCGGGGGAATGATCCTGCGGGCTCCCCCCTCATCTGGTGCGGCTGACAGGCAGCCTGAAGTTATCCAACGGTCTCCCTGCTGGGACACCGTTGTGGAGACGCCGACAGTGCGGGTACCTGGTGCGACGTCCTCCGGTGTGCGTCTGAGCAGCGGTGAGACGGTTCCACGATACGAGGCCCTCCTGTCCCTCCAAGGTAAGAGGTGACATGGTGGGATGCAGCAGGCAGCGGCGTCTCCCGGCATACAGGACGCGGGCGCATGCGCAGTAGCGTCGGCGTCCCGGAAATGGAGAGGGGGCACGGTGTTGGAGGTCATTTCCGGGGGAACCGCCATATTGGATTCCCCCATGCGGTGCCATTACTCTAAACGCCGGATCTGTAAGTAAAAAAAAAAAAAAAAAAAAGTGGAGACAAAGCAAGGGGTGTGCACATTACTACACTATAAAGTGTAGTCAGTTAAGGCAGTCAGTGTGCCATTATGTCGTCCCAAGAGGAGGTCAGGGTGCACCCTATGGAAGAGCCATTAGTCCCTAGTGGTGAAGCCAGGAAAAGGAATAGTGGACACTCTAAAATAAGTGACTCCACTGATAAATCAGGAAGAAAATCCTCCCGTTCCACACCCCAAGCTAAGGCATCTCCGCAGCCGGTATAAATATTACGCTGGGTGAGTGCGTATATAGATTCACTGAAGCTTATATTGATTCCTTTGCTTATATTATTTCTAGGCAAAGAGGACGGGGAAGAGTAAGCACAAACAATGTGCCATATGTACCGAACCCCTGCCTGACTCCTATCTTAAAAGTCTGTGTCAGGCATGTATAGACAACACCTTACGGCAGGAGGAATCGGTTAAAATGAATGAGATACGTCTCATAATTCGGGAAGAACTCCAGTCGTTGGGAGGTGGTTCTACTTCTTCAGTAAATATGGAGAAACGAAGGAGGAAAACATCCTCTCCTAGAGCTGACACATCAGCGGAGATTGGGGAGGTCGACTCTGATATTTCTCAGCAATCTAATTCCTCAGAGGAAGAGGACTTCGTCTGTTTTCCAACTGAGGGCATAAACAACCTAGTAAAATCAGTGAGAAATACGATGGGGGTGTCTGAATCAAAAGAACCCCAGACGCCACAAGAAGTTATGTTCGCTGGTCTTTCTCAGAAGAAAGGCCACGTATTTCCAATAAATCAGGCCATAAAAGATCTCGTTAAAAAAGAATGGAGTAGAGGTCAAAAGGGGTTGGTCCCAATATCCTGTAAGAGGCGCTACCCCTTTGATGATGAGGATTTGAATACCTGGGCCAAGATACCAAAAGTCGATGCGGCAGTTGCGTCTACATCTCGCCGTTTCTCCTTACCAGTAGAGGATGCAGGTTCCTTATCAGATCCTATGGACCGGAAATCAGACGCACTTCTTAAAAAATCGTGGGAGGCCTGTGTCACGGCATTCAAGCCGGCTATTTCAGCCACATGTACTGGCAGATCAATGCTAGTCTGACTGGATCAGCTGGATCAGAAGATTAAAAGTGGCGTATCTAGAGAAAAATTAAGGGCATCTATCCCTTTGATTAAAGGTGCTGCGGCTTTTATTTCAGATGCCTCAATTGATTCCCTCCGCCTGGCGGCCAGGACAGCTAATCTCGCTAATACGGCTCGGCGGGCTTTATGGTTAAAAAACTGGAAGGGGGATGCCCAGTCAAGATCCAAATTATGTTCCATACCCTGTCAGGGTGAGTACCTGTTTGGCACAGTCCTTGATGATATTCTCACTAAGGCGGGCGAGAGGAAGAAAGGATTCCCTAATCCCTTTATTCCGTCTTACAGAAGGGCGTTCAGGAAGCCACCATTCGGAAGAAAGGGAGGCTTCAGAGACAGGTGGAATAATAAGGATTTCAAACAAAAAGGAAATTTAATAAACGCCCCTTCCAGCCAACCGATAAATTCCATCAGTGATATTTCTCCGGTGGGGGGAAGACTAAAACAATTCAGTCATCAATGGAAAGAAATAACAACTAATCAATGGGCTATTAAATTAACATCCTCAGGCCTCACACTAGACTTTATTAAAACTCCTCCGGATTCTTTCCTTCTTACCACCTTAAGATCCAAGCCTCAGCAAGAGGCACTTGAAACCGAGGTTAAAACCCTCCTACGCAAACATGTCCTAGTAGAGGTTCCATCTTCTCAGATAGGGAGAGGTTTTTACTCTCCCTTGTTCCTGATTAGTAAGCCGGATGGCTCTTTCAGAACTATAATCAATTTGAGGAAGCTGAATTCCTTTATAAAACCTAAAACATTCAAAATGGAATCCATTCGTTCAGCTATAAAAAATCTATTTCCAAATTGTTACATGGTAGTATTGGATCTTAAAGATGCTTACTACCATATTCCCATTCATAATTCACACCAACAATTTCTTCGGGTAGCAGTTTGTATAGAGGGGCAAATTCGTCATCTACAATATAGAGCAATGCCCTTCGGGTTATCTATGGCCCCAAGGATTTTTACTAAGTTACTATCAGAAGTAATGTCTTTTTTACGGGTAAAGGATACTTTGGTCATTCCATATCTAGATGACCTGTTGATTGTAGGAAAGAGCCCCCTACAGTGTGAGCAGAGATTACGGGAAGTAGTCATATCCTTACAATCCCTGGGTTGGCTAGTTAATTGGGAAAAATCTAGACTTCAGCCTGTAACGTGTCAAAGATTCCTTGGGCTCCTTCTGGATTCCGTTGACCAGATTTGTAAACTGCCTGAGGATAAGAAATTCTCCATAGTTGATAAGGTGTCCTCAGCAATAAAAAGACGTAGTATGTCACTAAGACAGGTCATGTCATTGCTAGGCTCTCTAACATCGTGCGTTCCTGCGGTACAGTGGGCACAGTTCCATACTAGGCAGCTACAAAAATTTGTATTGGAGGAGGACATTAAGAATAGAGGATGTCTGGATAGAACAGTTTTTCTAACATCGGAAGTATTACACTCCCTTAGGTGGTGGTTGGATCAGAATAATCTTTCAAAGGGGGTTCTATGGGTAATCACTCCTTCTAGTGTTGTGACCACAGATGCTAGTCCTGAAGGCTGGAGGGCACATTTTCAGGATCAATGGGTTCAGGATCTTTGGTCCAGCTCAGATCTTAATAATTCCTCGAATGTCAAGGAGTTGAGGGCGGTATATTACTCCCTTCTCCACTTTCTTCCCCAGCTCAGCGGCTCTCATACAAGAGTATTCTCCGACAACACCACTGCGGTGGCGTATATGAACCATCAGGGAGGTACAAGGTCGGACAAACTCAGGGAGGTGGCATCAGACATCATGGAATTAGCCGAAGGTCATCTACTATCACTATCGGCAGTACACATCAGAGGCACAGACAACTTTCGTGCCGATTTCCTGAGCCGTCATACTCTTCATCAAGGGGAATGGATGCTGAGCAGGAAGATTTTCAAGGCAATAACAGCTCGATGGGGTGTTCCTCAAATAGACTTGTTTGCCACAAGAGCCAACCGTCAAGTCAAGATGTTTGCCTCTCTAAACAGGGAGGACAAGCCAGACATACTCGATGCCCTCCAGACGCCATGGACATTCGATCTGGCCTATGCTTTCCCTCCATGGAATCTATTACCTATGGTAATAAGAAAAATAAGGGAGGAGGGCGCAAAAGTTCTGTTGATAGCCCCATTTTGGCCCAAGAGGCCATGGTTCTCATGGCTGAGGGCGATGTCAGTGTCAGATCCATGGATTCTGCCTCAGTCCAAGGACCTGCTCTCTCAGGGTCCATTCCTCCATCCTCAGGCAAAGGGCATGAACTTAACTGCCTGGAGTTTGAGAGGCGGTTACTAAATCTCAGGGGGTTTTCTAATGGGTTAATCGATACTCTTATGAAGAGCAGAAAACCTTCAACTACCCGGATTTATGTTAGAATTTGGAGGAAATTCCTTCAATTTCATACTACACAATTTTCCTCTGAGATTCCTATATTTGCAATGTTAGAATTTCTACAAAAAGGGCTGGAATTAGGGCTCTCCATGAGCACTCTGAAGGTGCAGGTTTCAGCATTAGGAGCTCTTTTTAATCATGACATTGCAGGAAATAAATGGATATCCCGGTTTATATCCGCTTGTGAAAGATCAAAACCAATTAACATTCCTCGGGTTCCTCAGTGGGATCTTTCGATAGTTTTGAATGCATTAACACAACCACCTTTTGAGCCTCTCCATACAGCCTCACTAAAGAACATTTCTTTGAAGACTGTTTTGCTAGTGGCATTAGTCTCTGCCAGAAGAGTGAGCGATCTCCATGCATTATCTATAGATCCTCCCTTTTTAACGGTAACATCAGATAGGATACTTTTAAAAACAGATCCTTGTTATCTCCCTAAGGTGGCTTCTACCTTTCATAGATCCCAGGAGATCTTGTTACCCACCTTTTATGAGAACCACTCAACTCCAGAAGAAGAAAGACTTCACACCCTAGATGTAAAAAGGTCTGTCCTAGCCTATTTAGAGAGAACTAGGGACTGGAGGAAGAGTAGGGCTCTCTTTGTGTCTTTCCAGGGTAAAACCAAGGGTGCCGGAGTCACAAAGAACACATTATCTCGCTGGATCAGAGAGGCCATAATCTTGGCGTATAAAGCTGGAGGGAAAGATCCTCCAATGCATGTGGGAGCGCACTCTACAAGAGCCTTGTCGACTTCCTGGGCAGAAAGGGCGAATGTGCCAATAGACCTTATATGTAAGGCTGCAACTTGGTCTTCACCTAACACCTTCTATAAGCATTATAGATTAGATCTATCCTCTGCTTCTGATCTAACTTTTGGTGTATCGGTCCTTGACTCAGTAAACCCACCCAGTCTATAGTCTCTGCAATTCTCTCTAGTGGGTGCTGTCGTGGCGAATAGAAAATACCGGATTACGTACCGGTAATGCTCTTTTATAGAGCCCACGACAGCACCCGTTCACATCCCTCCCTTTTCTGTATATAGTTGCACATGGTGCTTGTTTGGTGAGGTGTAAATATTAGAAAGATATAATATGAGGTTGTAAATATGTGTATATATGTATATACCTGAACCTGTTAACTAAAACTTGGCGGCGGTTCCTCCTATTCTCTGTAAAACAACTGAGGAGCGAGGGGGGGCCGCCCCTTTTATCTCTCTGTAGGTTTCCTGTTCCTAGGGGCGGATCCCCTCTCTCTAGTGGGTGCTGTCGTGGGCTCTATAAAAGAGCATTACCGGTACGTAATCCGGTATTTTTTTTACTATTGATGCCGCATAAGCAGCATCAATAGTAAAAGTTGGGGACACACAGGGTTAATAGCAGCGGTTACGGAGTGCGTTACCCGCGGCATAACGCGATCTGTTACCGCCGGCATTAACCCTGTGTGAGTGGTGACTGGAGGGGAGTATGCCGGCGCCGGGCACTGACTGCAGGGAGGAAGGAGCGGCCATTTTCTTCTGGACTGTGCCCGTCGCTGATTGGTCGTGGCTGTTTTGCCGCGACCAATCAGCGACGTGGATTTCCATGACAGACAGAGGCCACGACCAATGAATATCCGTGACAGACAGACAGAAGGACAGACAGAAAGACGGAAGTGACCCTTAGACAATTATATAGTAGATTATCTTTGCACTCTTTTAACACCTAAAAATCTGTAATTTCCACTCTGCATTCTATTCCGCTATGTGGCACACGCATGGTACACGCGAACACATGGACGGCCAACAGAAAACCACACGGATATTGAAAATGGACTGCCTTATGTATACAGGTTTTTAAGCGTGTGAAAGGGGACTAGGACAGACTTAAACAAAGGCACAAATTAAAAGAATAATACCGAAAACTACACAAAAAAAGACACAAATGCAAAAGTGTTTTGCGTCTGTCGGTGGATCTTTTCTTAGAAATAGTCTTTTCGTCAGGGCAACTTGGGAGATAATATAGTCCCTTCATTATTGTAATTTTTTTTATGAACAATTCCATCTATGTGCGATATTCTGTCCATTTCCAACCATGTAGAATGTTAAAAGGGGTGAAGTAACCTACGAAGTCACGTTCACTAGTCTCATCCAAGATGTAACTGATTGTTCTGTGTTTTGGATATTTATGTAATATCTGCTCTTTTATTATAAATCTTTCCATGTATTGTGCTTTTCTGTGTGACATTGGGAGCTTTCTTCTATTTTCCATTCTTGTTCCTGTAAGCAATAATGGTGCATATTGTAATACCGCTGTCCATTATAATAAGTGTATACGATATTGCCAATAATGCAATATTTATTGTGCTATCTAAGCATTGATTGCGTTTAGGCCGCCGTCCGACCCAATTCGGGGAAATGACGGTGTAATTGAAGCTGAACTCTTCATTCAGTAAAGGATAATAGTCTCCTGTGCACTCGATGTTTATAATGCTTCGGTAATATTAATTAGGAAGTGAGCGTGATGTCACTGGTAGCCGGCCCGAAGCGTGCCGCAGCATCGGGGGTTGGTGCGCTGTCCGGACCGGTGTCTGTAATGTGTGGTCTCGTTTTCAGGCTTCGTTCGGTCCAGATCAATCGGGTGGAAAGACGAGCTATTTCCAGATTAGGAATGGACTGAATGTGCTCTTTATTCATCTCAATGGACAGTTTATTAGACAGAAGCATGGAAAGTTCTCATCTCGTTTCTCGCGGCGTACATCATTCGGCCATTTGTGAGGATGCTAATTATAGAAGCTCGCACGAAATTGTCACCAGCCTCGCTTCCTGCTTCTGCGTGAATGTCTGGGTCAGTGTCACAGCGATGATATAAAACTGAAAACATTCATGGTAGATGGAAAACAGGATGCGACCCCCAGCCTGCAATAGAAAGCAAGCATTGGACGAGTGCGATCATCCGCACAGGACGACCGCCACTTGTTCACCTGCATGCACTCGCTTGGGATTTACCTTCAGCCCTAAGGCCCTCGTACACATTAGACTAACGTCGGCCAATATCAACGGGTTTAGGACAGAATCCAATGTGTGCAGTAATCCCGACAGATGATTGTTAGGGGAGTTAAGCATCCGCCATGTCAGATTTTGGGTTGTCGATCCCTTTATTCTCCCCAAGATAAGCTGCCGCCAGAGATGTCTGGCAGTGACTATTTCATAGAGAACACAGAAGTGCTCACTTGAAGAAGTGTTCCTATATATGGGAGAGCCAGGCAAGATGGCTACAGGCTAAACGAGGGTTTGGCTGACCCCTATCTAAAGTGTATGGTGTGCTTTAGTCTGTGTTCCGACGTTGCATAAATGCTGATGTCCGATGTTGCACATGCATGCACAGACTTGTATGGGTGCGTGTGATGCAATTCTCGGATGCACTTGCAGCATGCTGCCATTGTTTTCTGCACTGCGCATAGTATAACATTTTGCCAAATGCTGTTTGATAAAACGTCGCATAGCATTCGACCATGTTATACACCAGTGCGAGCAAAGCCTAAGGGCAGAGACAGACCGCCGTGTTTCTCGTGCGAGAATCACATTGCACTCCACAGACTGGCCTGGCACCTCTCCTGACCTGAGCAAGACAGTATGATGTATTTCTATGCAGCTGTCAAGTTCAGGTCTGGAGAGCTGACAGACCGTACAAGATTTACGATGCGATTCTCACACGAGAAATACGGCAGTCTGTCTCCGCCCTAAGATGCGTTCACGATGTTTTCTGGCTACTGGACCTCTTGGCATGCAGTGGTGTCTCATCGCCAACCCTAGGTTCACATTGCGTTAATGGGTTAACGCTAACGGACAGCGTTGCACGGTGAAAATGTCGCAATTAACGCCGTGCAACGGGTCCGTTAACGCACCCATTGACAGCAATGTTATTTCTGCCTGTAGCGCATCGCTAGCGCGTGCCATTTTCGGCACGCGCTAGCGATGTGCCATTCTTTTGTGACGGTCCTCGGACGCTGCTTGGCGTGTCCGAGGTCCGTTCCTCGCTAGCGCAGATCGGGGATCTGCGCTAGCGGGGACGGTGAACGCGGACCAAAAAGAAACATTGCTATGCGCTTAACGGATTGCCCTAACGCAATGTGAACCTAGCCTTACAAACACTGACCTGATCTCTCTCTGAGAAAGTACACGGTCAGTATTCTTCCAGGCTATTTAGATATATAAATTAATTATATAAAGACCCCTCCACTCCACCTCTATATACATTATCGGATTCAGCTGTATCAAACCTTCAAAAAAACAAAAACAGCCAAGAAATAGACTTACAGTATCTACTGATACCCTATAGATCAGTGTTTCTCAACTCCAGTCCTCAAAGGCCACCAACAGGTCATGTTTTCAGGATTTCCTTAGTATTGTACATGTGATAATTTCATTACCTGCTCAAGCATTAATTCCATCACCTGGGCAATACTAAGGAAATCCTGAAAACATGACCTGTTGGTGGCTCTTGAGGATTGGAGTTGAGAAACACTGCTATAGATAAATAGGGGGTGTCACACTCTTGTACCCCCCCCCCCACAGTATCAGACCGCCATTAGTATGTGCCCCCCCCACAGTATCAGACCGCCATTAGTATGTGCCCCCCCCCCCCACAGTATCAGACCTCCATTAGTATGTGCCCCACCCCCCTGATGTTTAATAATTTTAGCAGAATATTTACACAGACCTCTACATGGGTCCCATTATGGATGTTATGTACATAAACAAAGTATATCCTCTTGAGTTTTAGTTCTGTAAATGGCCACTTTTTTTTCCCTTACAAACCATAAGAAAATATGTAGTTTATCTTATCAGAGGATTATGGTGATTTGAGCCAAGTCTTCCGCAAACCTGTCCACTTGCTGCATTCTGGACTCCGTTACTACGAAAAATATCTAAAATCCATTTAGCTTAAGATAACATAGACTGTCCGCTTACTGAGGAATCAGATCTCATCTCTCTAGTGAGAAGCCATAAGGCAGAGCAAAGCAAGAGATGTGCAGCAACTGCTTTTCACCAGTTTTTAATCTCGCTCTTGAGCTGGATTCACAGCTACACAACTCAATACTCCTGTATAAAGACCTCCATGCTGCTATTTCTTAAAGGGGTTGTCTGTGACTTTTCCATTGACTGCCTATTCTTAGGATATGTCATCAATAACTGCTCAGTGGGGGTTAAATCATCATCTGTTCCTGGTGTCGGCTGGAACTGCTCAGTTATGAAGCTGCACAACCCAGCTCCAACAATGGAATAGTGGCCGCGGTTGAGTACTGCATATCCACCCCTATTGATTTGAATAGGGGCGTATGTCCATTACTCGGACGATATACAGTTGACGGAGCTGTGCTGCGCAGCTCCATATCTGAGCGGTTCCGGCCGGCAACGGGAACAACTGATCCACTGGTCAGACATTGTCTATCCTTACTATAGGTGGTCATCAATCAATGTTACAGTCCTGGACCTGAACCTTTAACATGTGCAATATGAAAACAGGAGAGCAGGAATCCCTTTATGCGTCCGTATACTGTATATAGAAGTTGTCATAGCATCTCGTCTCCAGAAGCTCAGAGACAACTGGAAATTAAAAGGTGCAGCCTTTAGAGGGGGAAACTGATGAAAATGCAGGTTACGATGCAGACTGTGTTATTTCTCATGTATACACACGACCCCTCATTAACTTGCACGATTATATGATGATTGTCGTAGATTATTTCAATTCATAAAAAAATAAAATAAAGATTTTATTATTAAAAAAAAGATATTACCATTATGAACTGAAGGGTGGGTGGTAGCGATCAGTGAGGCACACTTGTATGTAGCACATACCCTACCTCTGTTGGGACCTTTGGCGGTAAGAGGGGGCAGGTTGTCAGTGCTCTGTGCTGTGTGTGCAGTTTTGTCGTTTTTCCTTAAAATATTTGATGGTATTGATTGTGTCGCCTAATTCTTTCCTTGCGTGCGTATCTGATGGGGTGATAACCCTATAAATCCTACTACGTAATTGGCTAATTCTATTTCAGGGATGTTCCGTTCTCTTCGTTATCGTCTTTAGATCTAATCATTTTTGACTTCAGGGATCACTACCTGCTGAGGCCAGGAAGACGTAATGTGGTCTGTGCTGAAGAGGAGGTCCTTCTACTGTCACCATCTACTTCTAATCTGCCGCCTTTGTCACTTTGGGCTGCACTGATTTCCCAAACTTGATCTTGATTAGCCATCCCCTCAAACCTGCTTAGACGACATAATTACATTTGGTTCTTCTTCTAAGCTATTAATCTGGACTGCTCGCATGGCAGGCGCAGCTGTGTGGAGGCAAGCCCATAACTTAATCACTGCTCCATCAGGCTAATGCCCCATCTGTGGTCCTCGCAGCACAATGGTGTCATGTCTGCTCCTTAACGCTGGGCAGAACCGAGAAGGAGGGGAACTGACTGTGGATTCTCTCACCCACTCAAACACCCACTGTGGGCTAATTCTAGTTGGTCTTGATGGAACAAGTACATTGCCCAGGAGCCTGGTACAGAGAACGTTCGCAGCTACCTTCTTATCGAGAGGTTTTCTCTGGTTCCTGCTCGAATGAGACTGGAATCCAGCAAGAAGGGAAAGTTCATGTCTAAATTACAGCTGAACTACAAGGAGATGGAAACCTTGAGGCATTGTCTTTGAGGTGGCGGATTGTAGGGTAATATGACCTTGTCACAGCGCCACTTGCTTGTGGGCTTATTATTCTGTATACTGTCCCATCATTGGGGAATTACTCGCAGTGTTGTCTGCATACAAACGCTGAGGTGTGATCGGTGTGTGCCTCTTCTGCGCCTTTCTTCTTCCTGCAGGGACATTGCTCCGAGGCACCGAGAGACCGGAACATTTACATATCTCGGAGCTTATGCATATTTGGCATGAAATGACAGGCAGTAAACCAAGGCAATGGCCCGCTATAACGGAGTGGGTCATATTTTTTTTTTTTCTTTTTCCTTCTAACATGTGAGTATATATGAACAAATCTATACGGACCCATCATACCACACAGCAACTACTACTAACGATTGTCCACACAGTAAAACAATCCGTCGTGTATAACGGGGCGGTAATATTGCCAAATCTCATCCGCACGATGCAATGATGCTCTGCAGCAGCGGACTTCACCCATGTATTTGATTAAATATGGTGTTAGGCTGTGTGCACACGATGCGGATTTAGTGCGGATCCGCAGCGGATTTTACAGTACAATGTAAATGAATGTGAAAGAAAAAAGCTGTGCGGAAAAATCCACGCGGAAATGCTACGGATTTAAAAGAAGTGCATGTCACTTCTTTTGTGCGGATCTGCAGCTTTTGTGCACCCTTCCATTATAGAAATCCGCAGTGGTAAAAACCGCAGAAAATCCGCACAAAATCTGCATCAATTCCGCATAAAAACCGTACAAATTCCGCATAAAATTCGCGGCAAATCTGCACCAGCGGTTTCTGCCAGGAGATGCGGATTTTGTGCAGAAAATTCTGCACCCCATTCCGCAACGTGTGCACATAGCCTTAATGCTGCTGTTCTCCTGAATCCGACGTGGTTTTTCTTTTGTTTCTATGTCTCTCCGCTCCCGAGATACGGCCTCCCTCTTATGTAAATCTAGTATTTATCCAAGTGGGCGTAGTCTTCGTAAGGACCACGCCTACTTGCCTTAATTATAAAAACAAAAAACAAAGACTGGATTTCTGTACAAGGAAGAGAAGCCACATTTTAGGAATGGAGAGGCACAGGTAGAAAAAAATTAGCCATGCCAGATTTAGGAGAATGTCGGCATTTATGCTAGGTTGAAACAATTGTATATTTATGGCAAGTGGTGGGTCATCTTTAAAGCCACAGCATGGATATTCTCAGGGGATTGCACCATTTCTTAGGATTTTGTTGCTAGTTTCCAGATATGGATACGTGGCAGAATCCCAATATTTGTATTTGTGAACGCACCCGAATTAATGTCCTTCACAGCAGATTTTGGGTGATATATTTCTGTAACTTGCTGAGATTTAGCACCTGGGCGCACAGAGGTCTTGTACTCAGGTTTTCATGGAGAGGAGGCCACACATGGGCGTCTGTGTCTGTAGTGAAGTCAGTGTTAGTGAGAAGCGAGTGTGTTCTTGTTTGGAAAAACAGTCTGACAGCAAAAAATGACTGTTCACACCAAGGACAGGCACAGAGTACACCCTTGGTGTGGCCAAACAAATAAGCGTTAGTCCATCTCGCTCCACCTACTCGTTTTCCATCTATTTCTGCCCTACTTCTCCCTGATTGACAGGTCTGAGTTTACATGAACCAGAGGAAGGCAGAGATGGATGGAAAACAAGTTGGTAGAAAGGTGCACTGAACTGTTCGGCCACGTCAAGAGTGCACTGAGCGCCTGTGCTTGGTTTGAACAGTCATTTTGTGCTGATAGACTTCTTTTGAATAGGAGTCCAGTCTGCAACATCAGAATTCAATGCTGAAAACATGTGCTCGTGTCTTGTGCCAGTTCTGTCCTTTGACTGTGTACAAGGCTCATGAACGGTTTCGATTTCTTAAATAATGGGTACACATATTCCAGAACTGAAAAAAGCAAGTGTGAGGCTATGTTCACATTATGTTTTCGCCGATCGTAAGTGTCAGGACTGATGTCTAAAGCCATGAAATATGGGATTCGGACGTTTGCACTCACAGGGCTGTTGACTTTAATGATGCAGATGGAGTAACTTTGTGCTCAAGGTTTTGATGCCCGTGTCAATTAGACATGTACGGATGGAAATAATGTCCCATAAAGCATACGGTGACTCCATCTGCATAATTAAAGTTAGTGACCTCGTCAGTGCAAACGTCTGAATCACATTTTTCATGGCTTCAGATGTAAACCCCAATGGAGCCACTGACGAGTGGATACGACATGATGGGATATGTGTACAGGTCTGTAGGGTCCTATGGTCACATTTCACATGAACAAAAATAAATATCCAAACTGCAATAGCGGTTCCTGTGACCGAGGTGGGAATCGCATTGCTGATTTCGCTATCATTTTTTTTCTCCAAAAGTACTCTTTAATTGCATCCATAATGTTAATAGAAGGGATGAGCGGACCCGTGGAAGTTCGTGTTAGGCAGGTATGACTGAACGCTACTCCAAAGTTCGGGTATCAGAAATCTACCTGAACCCCATACACATAAATGGTGACCTGAACTTTGGTGTTGTAAAATAGTCATAGTATTTTTGGGGGTCTCTCCCAAAAACGGAATTCCGGTAGAAGTCCATGTTCGGATTTCAGCATCGGACACTTGATGATTTGTACGAACCCCGAACTTTACTGTTCGTATTTACTCACCTCTACTTTAATAGTTTTCTGTCCGTTTACATAACTTATCTTCACATCAGTCTGGAAATTTACTTTTTAGGCCGGTAGAGAGTAGTGTGGTCAGCCAAATTATTCAAACCTTGGGTAAGAGAATGGAATTACCGTAATTTACTTACCGATTAAGCCAAAGGAGAGATGTATTAAAACTTGACAGGTCTGTTGTTATTTATTTTTAGACTGTAAAAATTAGTGTACAGTGGGGAAAAAAAAGTATTTAGTCAGCGACCAATTGTGCAAGTTCTCCCACTTAAAAAGATGAGAGAGGCCTGTAATTGACATCATAGGTAGACCAAAATGAGAAAACAAATCCAGAGAATCACCTTGTCTGATTTGGCAAGATTTATTTTGCAAATTATGATGGAAAATAAGTATAATAAGTGACTACATATGTACATGCTAATTTTTAGTGATTTGATCCAATAAATTTAGTTTATGCATATATTTTTGTCACTTCACCAACTTAGACCATTCAGTGCTGATACAGCATACACAATTCGGATTACACAAATATTTAAACAACGGTTGTAATGTAACAAAATAGGTAAAAAGCCCATGGGGTGAATACTTACGCAAATAAATATATATATATATATATATATATATATATATATATATATATATATATATATATGTGTGTGTATATACATTATCTGTTGTACTGTGCAGCATTTTCCATTTATAACCTTTACCCAAGGTGGGACCGCAGTCTGTAATTTACTTCTTGATAATTTTCTCTTCCAATATTGGAGCCCACTCGAGCTTTGTGTTTCCGAGGTGTGTGTGTGTGTGTGTGTGTGTGTGTGTGTGTGTGTGTGTATATATATATATATATATTGCACACAATGCATGGTAGGAAATCCACCACTGAGACCTCCTTGGACAGCAGCAGTTTCCATCCTGAATGATTACAGCTACTTGGATTGTTTCTAATTTTGCGTCCAATAATTAGAAGTATTTTTGCTCACTGTGCCGGTGTGATCCCAGTGGGCAGTTGGAGAATTTGTAGGAGTTATTTGATGTTGTGCAGCCGGAAAAATGTGACAGCACAGTGTGATCTGTCCAGCCGCCCCCTTTGTCTGGATAAATGTGTCACTTTCCGCTAATGAATTGGTTTATGTGGGTGACAGGCTGCGTAACTAATGATGGAAGCGTGACAGCGCAGTATAGGACATGTATGGCTGGACAGGTGGGAACAGCTTCCGGCTCCAGCAGAAAGTCCTGCATCACATATCTAACATATGGTGCCTATATGGACCACAAACTGTTAAGGTTTGTGCTTCAGGCATAGTTTAGGAGGGTATAGTTATTATTTTAGAAGGTAGTTGAATGTGTGTCAGCCACATACATTAGATTCCTGTCGGCCAGCTCCTCTATTAACGTGTGAGGTCTATTTGGCTGAACGTTCATACTTATTTCAGTAGGGTGAGACGAATAAGCGACCACATCCGGCAGCGGCTTATCTTCTAACATATACAGACATTGGCCATGTGGAAATCCAACATGCCGGATCACTCTTTACCTGGACATATGCTATCAGGGGGCAATCTGCAGGCCCCCATACACGTGAGATCCACAGCTTTTCTCTGGTTTATGACCAGTTTAAGATATTTTCACTGCCAGAATCTGGCATTTTGCGATATGTCGCTTCATTGTAGAATTGTATTCTCTTTCTTTCCTCCATAATGCAGTGTTAGATGATACATGCCATTATTTTTTTCCATTGAAAATTGACTTATAGCTTCATGGATGTCATATAATGGATCTACCTTGTAGCAGCACGTCCACCAAAAAAATAAGAAGGTGTGATTATCTTTACAAGTGGAAGCAATTCAGATAGTAGAGCAGAAAGTTGCATGAAAATGTAATTCTATTAAATGACCATAAATAGATAAAGCACTCTGCACTCCCGATGCTGCTCCTGCAGTATTCCTGAAAAAACCCATAGCATTTGTTGGAGTAATAGCAGCAGCTGCAGGCTTATGCATGAGGGGACTGTGTTGAGCAGACTGCATGACACGGTGTTATTTAATTATAGCTTGATAAGTGTGCAGTCCCTCTAGACTTTACTTTCTGATTTTTCTTTCTTGTATCCTCCATGTTGCGATAATGATTACTGTATGCCCCTAGTAAAACAGATATTTCTTCCACAATGGCTGATGATTCTGCTGAAAGCTGAAATTTTCTACAGAATCTCCTTCAGTTAATAGTAGAGTTAAATCTCCTGGTCCAGATGAATTAAATTCTAGGGTACTGAGTTAGCAGAGGAAATTGCAGAACCACTAGCCAGAATCTTTGAAAAATCCTGGAGAACAGGAGAAATCACAGCAGATTGGAGAAGGGCAAATGTTGTCCCTGTCTTCAAAAAAGGAAAGAAGATGGAGCCAGGAATTTACAGGGCAGTGAGTCTTACTTCCATACCAGAAAAGATCTTTGAACATATTATTAAACAACATGTATGTAAGTTCTTGGATAAGAATACAGTAATTAACCAGAGCCAGCATGGTTTTGTAGCAAACAAGTCAGGCCAGACTAATCTAATTTCCTTCTATGATGGAATCACTGACTGGGTGGATCAGGGAAATGCGATAGATATAGTATATCTCAACTTCAGCAAAGAATTTGATAAAGTATCTCATACTATCCTTATTGAAAAAATGACCAAGTATGGGATTGACAAGACTACAGTGGATTCATAACTGGCTCAGTGATCCTTCTCAAAGAGTGGGAATAAATGGTTGCACATCCAATTGGAAGAGTGTACCACAAGGCTCTGGCCTTCCCCCAATGGTGTTCAACATTTCTATAAATGATCTAGATAAGGGAAATGAAGGTCAACTGATAAAATTTTCAGATAATGCAAAGCTAGGAGGGATAGTTAATACTAGAGAAGTCAGAGAAAGGATTCAGAAGGATATAGATAAGTTTGAATAATGTGCAGTGACTAATAGAATGGTATTTAACAGGGAGAAATGCAATATTCTACATCTGGGCAAGAAACATGAAAATGCCATCTACAGAATGGGAAGAGTAGAACTAAGTAGCAGCACTTGTGAAAATGACTTGGGTAGAATAATAGATCACAGACTGCACATGAGTCAGCAGTGTGGTGCAGCAGCAAAAAAGGCAAACACTGTTCTAAGATGTATTAAGCGCAGCATAGAGTCTAGATCACATGAAATAATTATCCCTCACTACTACTCCTTGGTCAGGCTGCCTTTGGAATATTGTCTCTAGTTCTGGGCACCACATTGTAAAAAAGACATTGAAAAACTGGAGCAAGTTCAGAGAAGAGGTACAAGGATGGCGAGTGAACTGCAAAGTGTGTCCTACAAAGAACGGTTTATCTGGGAATGTTTAGCTTGGAAAAAAGAAGGCTAAGAGGATACTTAATAGTTGTCTACAAATATCTGAAGTGATGTCACAGTGTAGAGGGATCATCATTATTCTCATTTGCACATGGAAACACGAGAAGCAATGGAATGAAACTGAAATGGAGAAGATACAGATTAGATATTTGAAAAAACTTTTTGACGGTGAGGGTGATCAATGAGTGGAACAGGCAGCCACGAAAGGCGTTGAGTTCTCCTTCAATGGGAGTCTTCAAACAGAGGCTGGACAGACATATGTCTGAGATGACTTAGTGAATCCTGCATTGAGCAGGAGGTTGGACACGATGACCCTGAGGTCTCGCCCAACTCTAACATTCTATGATTCTATGAGAGTTGGTGCAAATTTGCAAGACACAGTCCTTCTGCCACGTCAATAACCTGTGGTCTCTGGCCAGGAGCCTTGAGAACCACTTCTTTCCTGCCAGCACCGTGGCTTATTTTGATTAGCCGGACTTGCGCAATGTCACATGTGCATCACGCTGCAACAATTACACCACAAGGCTGACTAATCAACAGTGGAGCCATGGATGCCGTCAGGTAAGTGGCCGTCTCATGGCCCTTGTCTAGTGGTCACAGATTATTGATGTGGTCAAGGCACCAGGTCCTGAGAATCGATTTGCACCAACTCTAGTTTTTAGATCTCTAGAGTTATCACAAGATTGCTTCCGGTCCTTTTACACTGGCAGATTTGCACCCATAACTCGTATCTATTGACGCATGTTGTGTGATGCTCTTTTTACCCGGGTTCATTCAAACTATACAGGGAGGAACAATATTTTATATAATCGCTCAGTCCCCATACAGGTTCCTATTGTCAGCAGCAGATTTTCGTTATTTTCTTGATCAGCTGATGAATGAACATGGGCCAATGATTAAACAAACACGTTTGGCTGATTGGCCTGCGTAAAATGATTTATTCAGCCATACAGATTGGAAGAGACCCGCTGACTGGCAGACCTCGTCCTGACGCCCCCTGCATGGCCTTTATAGGACTGCAGAAACCACTTCTCAGATGCCATTATGTAAAACGTCACTGACACTTTAAGGAAAGAAAAAAAAATGTAATTGCATTGGAGCCCCAACCCTTAAGGTACCTTCACACTGAGCGACTTTAGAACGATAACGATAGCGATCCGTGACGTTGCAGCGTCCTGGATAGCGATATCGTTGTGTTTCACACGCAGCAGCGATCAGGATCCTGCTGTGACATCGCTGGTCGGAACTAGAAGGCCAGAACTTTATTTCGTCGCTGGATCACCCGCTGATATCGCTGAATCGGCGTGTGTGACACCGATCCAGCGATGTCTTCACTGGTAACCAGGGTAAACATCGGGTTACTAAGCGCAGGGCCGCGCTTAGTAACCCGATATTTACCCTGGTTACCATTGTAAATGTAAAAAAAAAAACACTACATACTTACCGTACATTCCGGTGTCTGTCGCGTCCCCCGGCGTCAGCTTCCCTGTGTCAGCGCCGGCCGGCCGTAAAGCACAGCACAGCGGTGACGTCACCGCTCTACTTTACGGCCAGCGCTTACACAGTGCAGGGAAGCTGAAGGCGGGGGACGCGACAGACACCGGAATGTAAATATGTAGTGTTTTTTTTTTTTACACTTACAATGGTAACCACGGTAAACATCGGGTTGCTAAGCGCGGCCCTGCGCTTAGTAACCAGATGTTTACCCTGGTTACCAAGGGACTTCGGCATCGTTGGTCGCTGGAGAGCTGTCTGTGTGACAGCTCTCCAGTGACCACACAACGACGAAACAGCGACGCTGCAGTGATCGACATCGTTGTCTATATCGCTGCAGCGTCGCTTAATGTGACGGTACCTTTAGGCTATGTTCACATATTGTGTTTTAGCAGCGGTTTTTAATGCAAAATTAAAAGCTGTTTTTTTACAGTACAAACGCTGAGCGATTTTAGAAATCTCATGCACATGATTACTTTTTTTTTTTCTTTCCTGAGTTGGAAAATTGCGTTTTTGAAAATGGCAGCATGTCCATTGTGTCAGCGTTTTTGCAGCATTTTTTCACCATAGAAAAAGTGCAAAAATGCTGCAAAAAATGCAACCATGCGTTTTTTGCTTTTTTTTTTTTTTTTTGATGATTGATACTAACTTTATTAAACATGTACTGTAGACAAATGACACATATAATCTGTACCAAAAATGTAGCGCTGGGGTCCTGGGTTCAAATCCCACCAAGGACAACATCTGCATGGAGTTTGTTCTCCCCATGTTTGCGTGGGTTTCCTCCCGGTTCTCCGGTTTCCTCCCACACTCCAAAAAACATACTGATAGGGATTCTAGTTTGTGAGCCCAATTGGGGACAGTGATGATAATGTGTGCAAACTGTAAAGCGCTGCAGAATATGTTAGCGCTATATAAAAATAAAGATTATTATTATTTGGGTTTTTTTGTGCCATAAGAGCAGGTTTTGGCTGTATTTAAAAAAGCACAGCATGAAAGCAACATGTGAACATGGCCTTATACTCGCTATGATGACTAGAAGCTGGCTGAGAAAATAGATCTTATAAGGAATTAAAATGGATTCAATTAGATGTAGTTTTTGGCTGATTTGCGTCCTCCATGTGCGGTGATGCCCCGCGCTCAGTACAGTGTATATTTCCCAGCACGTGGTCGTGTTTCTATTGTTGTGTACTTGTACTGTGTTGGGACCGAGCAGCTGGTGCATGTTAAGATGTGACATCTGCTTGTACTGTCAGTTTGGGTTTATCAAGCCATCCTGGCGGCTTCTGTAGTCCTCTGTTTTCCATAAGAGGAGAGGCATTGTTAGCTGGCTAAAATTGGAGACGTTCAGAGCAAAAGAATCGGTTAACCCTTCAACTCACTTTCCCAGACTGGGATCCTGGCAGTCTGGAGATTTCCTGCAGTGCTGATCTTCTCATATATTATATTATATATGTGCTCGGTGCACATCATCCTTTATAGAGTACCCTCCTCCCATCACACTGCAGCGCCCTGCGAGTCCTCAGTGCAAGTAGTATACTCCTATCACAGTGTGGTACCCATTGTTCTTCCTGCAGCAGCGCATCCCTCCTTATCTCCGCAGTGGATCCTATCTGCATGCAGAGCGTGGCACTAGAGGATGGCACCGTGTCTGGTCCCTGCAGCATGTTACATAACCGATGTGTGAGACAATATAGCCGCAAGGAATTCTTATGATCTAGGAGGAATTAATTTACTGAAACATGTTTATTGCTAACAATCTCTATTCCTAAAGCCCAACGATGGAACAGTTACAGATATTCATTAATGTATAACTTGTATAGTTTATGATATAGTCTATCAATAATTCACCCTTTCATTGGCTTAAGCTTGTCGGGACAATGCATTCATGTGAATTTACATTTTTTTTTTGGCATAACTACACCAAAATGAAACCATTTTCTTAAAATGCTTTTCAGTATTATTTAAAGGAGTTGTCCGGCCTTAAGCTACAAGTGTGCAGTCACTCAATGTGAGTGCAGACTTGTCCATCTTTACATACTGTTCACTGCGCGCTGTGAGGATTCTCCGGTGCCGGAGCGGGCGGGCGTGTGACTGCAAGTATGGGATTTGCATACTTCTGGCCACATTCCAACTAGACTTGTCTGACCTCGCTCAACACACTTGCATTGAGGGAAGGTGTGCACATCTAGTCGATATGTGACTGCATGTATGCAAATCGCATGCTTGCGGTCATGTGTCTGCCGCTGCGGAGAAGCTTTACAGTGAGCAGTGCACGCACTGTGAGATTTCACAAGTCTGCAGTCACATAGTGCTACAGACTTGTAGCCTAAAGCCAGAACACCCATTTAAAGAGAACCTGTCACCAGGTGAAAACTAGCCTTTTTTGCTCTTTTTTTTTTATTCCTGTTGCTCCCCTGAGTATTTTGCTGTATGCTTTTTCAAAACCCACCATATGGTTCCAGAGGTATGGGCCTTTTTATTTTGGTGCAAATTTGTATGGTCTTTACTAAGGGGGCATGACCCACACATGTTTTTGGGGTGTGTCTTTAGACTGCTCTGCATAATTACCCACTCAGCCATGCCCCCTTGGTAAAGACCTTAAAAAGTAACACTGAATAAGATGATCCATATCTCTGGAACTGTATGCAGGATTAAAAAAAAAAAAAAAAAAGCGGGAATAAAATTATTGCAAAAATTGTACACTTCTCACCTGCGTGGGTCTCTGTGAAAGAGGGAATACAATAATCCATGCTTCTCTTACACCATTTGCTTATGTTGCTGGGCAATTCCTTTTTCTTTTAATGTCTTACCATATTTTTATCTGCAAGTCCATAGAAAATGTCACCATATGCTGTTTATGCATGACAAACACCATAATATGGTTGGTTTATGGTGTTTTTTTTATATAGTGTTATTTTTAAATACATTTAGTATATGTTTTCAGTTTAACACCTTCACTAATTGGAATAAGGAACGCTAGGCGTGAGATTTCACCTAAGAAACTCCCATTAAAGTGACAGGCGATAAAGAAATCATTAATGACTCTGGCTGCTTTGTTTTTTGTGTTTTAGGTTTCAGATTCTATGTTTTATCATTTCTTATGATAAAAAAATGGTACTACTGTAATGTCCTACCTGTAAATCCAGATAGAAAATCTGCGGATTATCCACCACATATATGTAAGCATCCCATAATTCTTATTCCTACAATTATGAACTGAGGAGTTCTGGCCACTGCCGACACTGGGATCAGTCGATCGGATCTGCAGGGGTGCCGATCCCCCACCGATCAGACAGTGATGACCTATCCTAAGGAACAGTCGATCGGATCTGCAGGGGTGCCGATCCCCCACCGATCAGACAGTGATGACCTATCCTAAGGAACAGCCGATCGGATCTGCAGGGGTGCCGATCCCCCACCGATCAGACAGTGATGACCTATCCTAAGGAACAGTCGATCGGATCTGCAGGGGTGCCGATCCCCCACCGATCAGACAGTGATGACCTATCCTAAGGAACAGCCGATCGGATCTGCAGGGGTGCCGATCCCCCACCGATCAGACATTGATGACCTATCCTAAGGAACAGCCGATCGGATCTGCAGGGGTGCCGATCCCCCACCGATCAGACAGTGATGACCTATCCTAAG
The DNA here is from genome assembly GCF_032444005.1 of Ranitomeya imitator. NCBI lineage: Eukaryota > Metazoa > Chordata > Amphibia > Anura > Dendrobatidae > Ranitomeya > Ranitomeya imitator. The sequence goes on from NC_091288.1 coordinate 60,092,151, forward strand.
GAACAGCCGATCAGATCTGCAGGGGTGCCGATCCCCCACCGATCAGACATTGATGACCTATCCTAAGGAACAGCCGATCAGATCTGCAGGGGTGCCGATCCCCCACCGATCAGACATTGATGACCTATCCTAAGGAACAGCCGATCGGATCTGCAGGGGTGCCGATCCCCCACCGATCAGACATTGATGACCTATCCTAAGGAACAGCTGATCGGCTCTGCAGGGGTGCCGATCCCTCACCGATCAGACATTGATGACCTATCCTAAGGAACAGCCGATCGGATCTGCAGGGGTGCCGATCCCCCACCGATCAGACAGTGATGACCTATCCTAAGGAACAGTCGATCGGATCTGCAGGGGTGCCGATCCCCCACCGATCAGACAGTGATGACCTATCCTAAGGAACAGCCGATCGGATCTGCAGGGGTGCCGATCCCCCACCGATCAGACATTGATGACCTATCCTAAGGAACAGCCGATCGGATCTGCAGGGGTGCCGATCCCCCACCGATCAGACAGTGATGACCTATCCTAAGGAACAGCCGATCAGATCTGCAGGGGTGCCGATCCCCCACCGATCAGACATTGATGACCTATCCTAAGGAACAGCCAATCAGATCTGCAGGGGTGCCGATCCCCCACCGATCAGACATTGATGACCTATCCTAAGGAACAGCCGATCGGATCTGCAGGGGTGCCGATCCCCCACCGATCAGACATTGATGACCTATCCTAAGGAACAGCTGATCGGCTCTGCAGGGGTGCCGATCCCTCACCGATCAGACATTGATGACCTATCCTAAGGAACAGCCGATCGGATCTGCAGGGGTGCCCATCCCTCACCAATCGGACACTGATGACCTATCCTAAGGAACAGCTGATCGGCTCTGCAGGGGTGGTAATCCCCTACCATTCAGACATTGATGAGCTATCCTAAGGAACAGCCAATCGGATCTGCAGGGGTGCCGATCCCCCACCAATCAGACACTGATGACCTATCCTAAGGAACAGCTGATCGGCTCTGCAGGGGTGGTAATCCCCTACCATTCAGACATTGATGAGCTATCCTAAGGAACAGCTGATCGGATCTGCAGGGTGCCGATCCCCCACCATTCAGACAGTGATGACCTATACTAAGGATAGGCCATCAATGTTGAAGTCCAGGACAACCCCTTTAATAATTGTTGTTGGCAGCACATCGCCCTATGTGAATGGGAAATGTGCTACTGATAGCATGATATTCTGTGGGCACAGAACGAACATATTATTATGTTGTGTGTGCACAGAACGTACATCTGCCTGTCTAGGGACGCATTCACACGTCTGACAAACCACACACTAGCATTTCACACAGATGTGTGAGCGCACTCTTGGGCATCATTCAGATGTCAGGGTTTTTTTACATATGAGAAAGGCGGACATAGTTTCATCAGTGATTTTCATCAGAGTTTCACCAGTCTTTTTCACTGATGGGGAAAAAAAATGTCTCCGCCTTCTCCTAGCTATCAGTAAAAAAAACAGTAGCATGAGGATGGCATCTGGATGCTGTCAGATTTTTTTCACTGACTTGAGTAAGGCATCATTCAGACGTCCAATTTTGGTGTATGAGTGCAGTCCATTTTTCTCAAATGTGAGGAAATCTGATATCTGAATAATGCCAATTTTGAGCCGACACTTGGATCAATATTAGACATGTCTCTGCAATTTTGCATGCAACACTTGGTCCAAGGAAAAATCCTGAGACATGAACAGCCCCATATGCTCTCATCATATGAGTTACCGTATATCAGTGTAAAAAATGGCTAGTATTCGTACGAGAAAAGCTGATGTGCGATTGAACCCTTAGGCTGGCGTTTTAAACGGCCGAGTGCAATGCGTAAAAAAATCGCATTGCTTTCGGACCAATGTTAAGCTATGGGGCAGCTCCCACCAGCCGACTTTTTGTTGGCCATTTTCCGTTTTTTTTTGTTGCTGCGATTGTCTCGGACCGAGGAAAACTCTCGGCTCACTCGCACCCATATAAGCCTATGGGTGCGAGTGAGACAGCGCACACCACTCGGATATCATCCGAGTGATGTGCGTTATAAGCGGACCCCAGCAATGGAGGAGATGGAGAAATTCATTTCTCCGCCTCCTCCGCAGCTGTGCTGCGGTCCTCCCTGTGCGAGAGAATCGGATCACAGATGCCTGACACTCGGCTCCTGGTCTGCTGCGAGCAGGAGCCGAGTGTCATTAGCATATCGCATCCGATGATCTCGCATCGGATGCAATACGCCAGTGTGACGCCGGCATTAGGCCTTTTGCAGACATCCCTGAAACTTGATCAGAGCATGGACCTCAATGCATGGACTGTCCCTGGGTCTCCCAACCCGATATCCATAGCTTCATCTATGCCTATATAGCTTGGGTCGGGAGACCCGCTGATGGTCCGTGCTTGGACCGAGTTTCTGGAGTCTCTGCATGAACCCTTAACGGACCAGTAAACAACCACTGATTTGGTTGATATGGGTGGCCATATTTAACGGCCTGGATGGGTCACGTTAATCCACTTGATATCCTAAGTGACTTTTTTTCAGCAGCAATAACGGCTGCTGAGTCTTCTGTGGGTTTACAAAACCTTTCACCCCGCTCGCAGCAAAATTTGGCGTACTGCGAATTTCAAATCCACAGCACTTCTCAATTTGCGCTGCAGATTTCTCTTTCTGAAATCTGTATACGAGGTTTACTAAAATCATGTCCACAACGCTGCTCCTAAATCACACAATGGATTGCATGATGAAAAATGTGCTGCGTATTTGCCCCATCATGTTCAAGTACTTTTTCACAGCATACCGTACTTTTTTTTTTTTTTTACCCCTTTCATATCTTGACGGGTACTGATGGACCACATTTAAAACCCTTTCTCCATCATACAGTTTTTCCTACGTGAGACTAGTGGGTTCCTTATTACATTGATTACACAGAGTTGATTGACAGGTTCAGGTTTGGAATCAATAAGCTGACAGTAATGTTCTGCTCTGGATAATTTCTCGCCTTTTATAATTCAGACATTCGCCATAAATCCGGGCAGCTGCTATTAAAGCTGTGATTATCTGCCCTTAATATCGGGAGCGCTACAAATTACGGGTGACATAAATGCGCAGGGTGTTTTATTGCACTTAGCTGGTGGAACGTTCTGTGGTTTGTGTGTTTGTCGCCCTTCTGCAATGATGTAGGTGTAAATATTTTACATGTACATTAGCCGATTTTGTTATATTGGGATTATAAACAGATGTAATCTCGATTTCCAGATCTAGACCCAGATTCCAGTATTGACCGAAATATACTGGCAGGGCTGGGCGCAGCGTCTGTGTCCCTACATTTTCCAGTCTACATGTAGATAATGATTAACGCTAAGTACACCGTTACTGTGACAATTACTGCAATAGCATGACACCGAGTCTGAGGCAAGGCAGTACAGTCTGCAGATGAAAGCATGTGCTCTGCCTGATATTAATGCTCTGTGACTGGAGGACATGCAAAAATATGCACCTTTATGGCACTGGACTGCACCTGCGGCGACACACAAGTGAATATGTGAATAATATAAATAAAAAAGATCTGCACAAGTTGTTTTTTTTTTGTGATCTGAGTAAACCTAAGGCCTTTGTCATATGCTGCTTATTTTTACATGCTTTTTTCCATACGTTTTTGGCCATGAAAAAAAAAAAAACCACAGCATTTTACAGTACCAGCAAAGTGAATAAAATCTCGTGCCCATGCTGCTTTTGTTTTTGCAGTCTTTTTTAATCCATTAAAATGGATGGGAAAAATTGTACCAAAAATGCATAAAATGTGCGTATTATACAGTGTTTTTTGCTGTAGAAAAATCTGCTGCGAATATTCAACATGTCCACATAACCCGATATTTTGCACTGTGTTTGTTGTCTGGTGAAGGGTCTGCGGGGTGGCGTGTGACCCAGGGATCCTCTGTGATATTCTCTTATCACTATGTCATGCCGTGCCCCCTCAGACCCTGTACTAGTCATAAGGGTCAACATAAATTTATAGGGCTTCATTAAGGCGTTTGCTTTTTGTGCACGTGTTCTGTGATTTCCACGGATAGGCCACATACTGTTTATGGTGTTTGGGGCTGTTCCCATATCTGTGGTGTTTTTGAGGACTGAGTGGTCCTCAAATTACACAGAGACCTGAGCATTTTTTTTAATCTGAGTCACAGATTAAAATTACCCATAGTCTGTCACGAACAGATGGCATCATTGAGCAGTCGGTGTGCTGTCCATGATTAACAATGCATTGTATAGAAGAAAAAAAATCACTGATGGTAAAACCTGACACACTGACAAAACACTGATGAAAATCGGATCCAAAACACTGATGAACTGCCATGTTTTTACATATGAGAAGAATCCGAGATCTAAATGCTCTTGTAAGGCCAAGTTCACACGATGAGTATTTGGTGAGTTTTTTGCCTCCGTAGTTATAAGCCAAAATCTGAAGAGGTTGATGAATACAAAAGTGGTGACGTGTTTCTATTGTACTTTTACTCTGACTGTTCCCCTCATGGTTTTGGCTTACAAATACTGAGGTAAAATACTCGCCAAATACTGAAGGTGTAAACATGACCTAAGGCCCGGTATTGTACTGTCCACATAAACACAAAAACAAAAATTGAAAATAAATGTGGGTTGTCTGTTCCTGAATATGGCCTCAGACCTGTGCATGTGTTGTCTGAGGCTTGTGAGGGAAGTTTGGTAAAACCTTGGGCCCTTGAACTGGACTGCACTCGACTGCGGGTTACATACATAATCTGAAGGAGAACTAATAGTCACTCATCCAAAACCACGTACACAGTATACATGATCCCGGACATCGTGTCCCAGTGGCCTGCTGACAGCGAGGAAGTGCTTTCTCACAAGTATATAGGCCTCTGTACGTAAAGAATATACTGTATAGGCCTCAATTCATCATTGTGGTTCCTACATTTTTTTCTGGACTAATTTTGCTTTTTTAGTGGCTTTAATATTTGCGCCTTACTTTTCTATAAGTTTTGCACCATTGTTAAACTATTTTTCATTTTTAGGTTTATTTTTTCTTGACAACTTTTCCTATACAGATGTTTTAGACTTTTTGCATGAAATGCAACTTTTTTCCAAATGTCATATATTTTTTTTCTGTATCTCACTCCAGTCCCCTCCTTGGAGAAAGGTTTCTGGCAGATTTTTTTTAATTTGTGGTATTTTGAGATAAAAAGGAATAAAGGATTTCCGCATTTTGGTGCTAAAAAGTCTAAAAAAACAAACAAACAAAAAACAAAACAAAAAAAAAAAACCGCTAAGGAGCAAAATAAAGAGCATTTTTCATATTTTGGGACACTATCATAAGCTACTTGCACCATTTTAAAGAATTTGGTGCAAAATCCCACAAGACAAAAATAAAAAAAGAAAATTGACTTCAATAAATCAATAATGATGAGGGGATTCAGTGTTTTCCTTCATAGAAAGGAAATGAGACGTTTTTAGCAATAGTTATAGCAAATAATTAGCCCCTCGCTACATTTTATCTCCGCTGCTGCTCCCAGTGTCTGGGACTAGCTTCGACCCTGATATTCCGTTGACAGCACTGCAGCCAATCGGTGAACTCAGCGGCTCAGCGCTGGGTGTTCCGTCTACACTGGAACACCCCACTGAGTTCACTGATTGGCTGCTGTAGTGTTAGGGTGCTGTTAGCGCCACAGCTAGTGCCGCCTGCCAGGAGCAGCGGTGGAGACTCGCCAGTGGACCCAGGGAAGGTGAGTACCACGCCGTTTGTTTGGTTTTATTTTTAAAGCAAAATCCTGAGGGACAAATTATATTCAGAAGGGAATAACCCTGTAAGGATGTCTGTAATAAAAGTGAAATGATAATTATGAAGGTGGAGATGAAGATCTGTTTCACAGCTGCACTCGAGTTATTTTTTACTTTATTGGATTATTCTGTCGGCATGTGTTGTAAGCTTAGTTTATTGTCGCCCTTGTACAGAGACAAACGTTTATACCCTGTCAGTGCACATGGGATAATGCAGAAAGAGTAAATGATTATTCACACCGCTCTGCCATTCTACACCTTTCATTGACCAGGAAACCTGGTCAACCTGTTGTAACCTGACCGGGGAGTGCTGACGTACTGCGTTGGATTTCGTTTCTTTCACTTTTGGTTTCTCAGAATGATTGTTCTTCAGGAGCGCACCGCTTCCCAGCCTCCTCAAGTTAATTTCTGCTAGAGAGCCGTGCTCGCGATAGTATGGGTGGGTGGCATAGTTGTGCCAGTGGTTTGAACTGTGCACCCTTCCATGCTGGCAGGGATCTGCCATCTGTCCAGCGTCAGAGCAACGCTTACAAGCTCGGAAGCAAAGAGCCTGCAAGTGTGTGCTTTTTGCCTAGCAGAACAGCCACCTCTGGTAGACTGCAGCGGTGGCCAGTAACCTAGACAATAAACAGTAGACTACAAAATTTAAAATCTCTGTTGTTGAGAACACAGATGATTTTTAACAAGATGTATAGTGTAACGCTGCTTGTTTTTACAAATACCTAGCAATTTTGGCCATTTAACCATTTAAGGGTTATTTTCTACATATAGTGAGTGAACTGCAATACCTTGCACCAGCTTTCCTCTGCTGAATAATGTAACATAATGATGTATTGCGTTGGTATCAATGGGATTGTTTTCCGTTCACATATATGGCTATTGTACATTGTGAATCAATTCTGCTCTCTGGTGATAATTGTCTGTAATGGATGGAAGAATCGGCCTCTATTCATGTCCATCTGTTGTTATTTTTTTTTTGTTTGTTTGTGGTCAGTTTTAGATGTTTTAAACAAATTGAGCAGCTGGTCATTTCCACAGTGTATCTCCGCAGCCCTCGCCCTCTCCGCAGCCCTCGCCCTCTCCGCAGCCCTCTCCGCGGCCCTCGCCCTCTCCGCTGCCCTCTCCGCGGCCCTCGCCCTCTCCGCGGTCCTCGCCTTCTCCGCTGCCCTTGCCCTCTCTGCAGCCCTCGCCCTCTTCGCAGACCTCTATGCGGCCCTCGCCCTCTATGCGGCCCTCGCCCTCTATGCGGCCCTCGTCCTCTATGCGGCCCTCGCCCTCTCTGCGGCCCTCGCCCTCTATGCGGCCCTCGCCCTCTTTGCGGCCCTCGCCCTCTCTGCGGCCCTCGCCCTCTCTGCGGCCCTCGCCCTCTCTGCGGCCCTCGCCCTCTCTGCGGCCCTCGCCCTCTCCGCGGCCCTCGCCCTCTCTGCGGCCCTCGCCCTCTATGCGGCTCTCGCCCTCTTTGCGGCCCTCGCCCTCTCTGCGGCCCTCGCCCTCTCTGCGGCCCTCGCCCTCTCTGCGGCCCTCGCCCTCTCTGCGGCCCTCGCCCTCTCCGCGGCCCTCGCCCTTTCCGCGGCCCTCGCCCTTTCCGCGGCCCTCGCCCTTTCCGCGGCCCTCGCCCTTTCCGCGGCCCTCGCCCTCTCCGCGGCCCTCGCCCTCTCCGCGGCCCTCGCCCTCTCCGCGGCCCTCGCCCTCTCCGCTGCCCTCGCCCTCTCCGCAGCCCTCGCCCTCTCCGCAGCCCTCGCCTTCTCCGCAGCCCTCGCACTGTCCGCTGCCCACACCCTCTCCGCAGCCCTTGCCCTCTCTATTTTAATCATATGATTTTTGTCTGTCTGCAGTAATAAATGTGCCACCAATAAATGTGCCGTCGCCTTCCTAATGGTCGATCGCCGTTACTATTACCCTTGAAGTTACTTCAGCCCCTAGTGAAATGAAAATTTATAGCTGTTGCCCAAATGGCAAAGGAAGCCGCTGCAAGAGGGTACTGAGCTCTATGTGCTAGAGAGTGGGTGGGCTGTGGTTACCTCCACGTTCTGTAACTATGGTAATATTTCTTTTTACTGTCCGCCATGGATAATTCTAGATCTTTTTTGGTTTTATTCGCACGTTACTGGCTGCTGTATCCAGCCAGCCAGTAGTCCGTGATTTGTCATTTTTGCAGTGTAATTTGTTTTGCTACTTAACTTCTATGAGATATAATATTATTACAAGGCTATAATGGAGGTGCTGTATAATCACTGTATTACCAGTAGTCCTGTTAGTATAGGGTGGCCATGTCACTGACCAGCTGTGGCCATTGTGTATCCATGGTAGCTGCCCACGTGGTCTATAAATGCTGGGCTGGTGACAAATATCTTAGAAATGCTCAGATGTGATGTGGGCGATACGGGCCTGGACTTGCTGCTGTGGGAACATTTCTGTGCCAGATCTGTTTTCGTTTTTTTTTTTTTCTTTTTTGATAGTTTTCAGCTGTGAACCGATGCACCATCCCTTACACTAGACCCTCCGCCCGGAGGACTGACCCACTGCCTAACCATCATGTCCCATTGATCCTGGGGAGAGGGGACAGTGTAGACACCTATAGAACTAGGAGTGGGCATGTTGTGCCCCTGGCAGAACAGTGCAGTATATCACATACACGCTTTGATATCGGCAGGATCCATTTATCCAGTGTGTTTGATCGCTTTAAGAGTAATGCATTTTACTGTAGAACGGCTGTGTACCAGCTCCGTAACTGGCAGTGATGCTATTCTGGGAGAGTTTTGTTTCCTCCCAGTGATACCGTATGGTCATAGTGAGATGATGGTAGGCCTCTGCCGGACACCTTGGACTGCAGCTCATCTCCATTCAGATAAAAAGGATTGAGCATGTCCAATTTCAGCATGCCCGACCCTTCTTTATTCCAACACCTCTGGCTATGTCAGGGTGGGGGTACCACCATACACATTGGATCATTGGTTGGTCCCAGTAGGAATCTTTGAAGCTTAGACTTGTAGTCAGGCCAGGACTTGTACATTGTGACGTTAATATGCTTATGTCAAATTTCCCTAAAACCTCACACATGTACGGCGTTGTATAACTTTATATTGGCCCCACCGCATCTCCATGTGCCTCTGCTGTGATACATAAAGTTTTCTCTTCTATCAGACTCGATGTGAAACTGACTGAAAAAAATGTTCCCAAAAAAATCTAATAATAATAATCTTTATTTTTATATAGCGCTAACATATTCCGCAGCGCTTTACAGGTTGCACACATTATCATCGCTGTCCCCGATGGGGCTCGCAATCTAAATTCCCTATCAGTATGTCTTTGGAATGTGGGAGGAAACCGGAGAACCCGGAGGAAACCCACGCAAACACGGGGAGAACATAGGGATGGCATGGAATAAGGTGATAACTTGCTGATCGCTGGGAACCTCAGTGAGCCCAAGAATCAGGGCTCTGGACCTGTGAGAGTGGGGCTCTGCACCATCTTAAATAGAGAGCAGGTGCGTATGCTCGGCAAATGGGGCTGCCGGAGAAATCCAAGTACAACGTTTAGAATTCTCCCGCACATCCGCACAAGGTGATAACTTGCTGATCGCTGGGAACCTCAGTGAGCCCAAGAATCAGGGCTCTGGACCTGTGAGAGTGGGGCTCTGCGCCATCTTAAATAGAGTGCAGGTGCGTATGCTCGGCAAATGGGGCTGCCGGAGAAATCCAAGTACAACGTTTAGAATTCTCCCGCACATCCACAGACAATGACTGGAGCAGTGGTTAAGCGTGCGCCTTTCAAGATGTAGCTGCAGAGTCCGGTCCTTAGGGTGCCAGAGCCCTGATCTCAGGATAACTGGGGGTCCCAGGTTTACAGAGTGTAAACTCAGCCTTAGTCGTAATGTAAAGAGAGCTTATACCCAGGATTCACACTGGCACATTGTCTGAAGCAATAAAGTGTAGAGGTCCTGGGTGGTATCAACTGTTCCTAGAAGAATAATAGCAGTGGAATTGGAATGGTGTGTAATGGTCATGGTGGTACAGAGCGGCCAATAGTGCCAGTAGTGATGAATGAACGTGCTTTGATAAGGTGTTATCTTGGCATGCTCATGTGCTAACCGAGAGTCTTCGGTGTGCTCGAGTCATATGTTCCAAGTCCCCATGGCTGCATGTCTCGTGCTGTTCTACAGCTGCGACACATGCAGGGATTGCATGTTTGTTAGAACAGCTGTGAGACATGCAGCCGTGGGGACTCGAATATATTATTCGATTACACCAAAGACACTCTATTAGCACCCGAGCATGCCAAGATAACACCTTATCAAAGCACATTCGCTCATCACTAATTGTATCACTGCTAAGGGCTGCAAAAAAATGTGAAGGGGTATTCTAATCCGAGGGTTCTATCGACAGCTCTATATATGCCATAATCTGTTATGTGAGGGCCCCATTTCTGGAACTGCCACTATTGTAGATGGAGGGCCCTCTGCTCTCCCCAATGTAGCACTTCAGAAAAAAACGAGTCAGGATGACCATGTAATGAGTGCAGCTATCCCCATGAGAATTTCTAAACACAGAGGAGTCAGAGATTATTGGGGGCCACACAGAATGGTATCACGTTTCACTTGTGGCCCCCCAGGCCACAGATTCTGCACCCCGGTGTAGAGGATACATGTAAATCTGTAATTGCTGTATTGGAGCCCTTCTGTGGAGCCTGTGACTTGGCTCCATAACTCTGGACATAAGTTTTGCACAGCCTGGACCTGTCACGTTCTCATAAGTCAGTTTCTTGTGACTAGGACACAAATATATGTCCCAACAAACAGGAAGCAGTGGTGACTATGGCAGGAAGCCTCTCATTGCAGCAGCTGTGGTCCAGCGCTGGTGGAGGAGCTGCTGTGGGAACCTGACTCCTTGTTTGGGCTCTGGCTGGATGCCAGGCTGTGGAATTGCAGGATTATAGGAAGGCATGGCTTGTATTGTGTCTGCAGCGCTCGGGATATATCTGATATGGGAGCTCAGTCGTCCATATGTAAGCATTATTCCAAATCGCCCTGAAATACACATGTCAATTATTAAATAGGCTGACTGATGAGAGCCGCTGCTGCTTCTTACCCCCGGGATCTGCCTTTATTATTATTATTTATTATTATAGCGCCATTTATTCCATGGTGCTTTACATGTGAGGAGGGGTGTACATAATAAAAACAGGTACAATAATCTTGAACAATACAAGTCACAACTGGTACAGGAGGAGAGAGGCCCCTGCCCACGAGGGCTCACAGTCTACAAGACAAATGAAGTTAGGGCACTGCCCCCTTTAATTGTGTTCCTGTGCTTTGTGCTGCTTTGTTTGGGCCGCCATATGTCGTCGTGTTGTTTCAGATGTTTGAGGACTATATTTAATTACACCTGCCAGGTATATGGTGGGGCAGGCACGCTGTGCCCATACTGGTGCCATGATGTGCCAGCGGCTGGCACAGAGCATTGTCATGAACCTGGCGGTGGCATTGGTTATTGGCTAGTATGTATTGTGTGTGTTATTTGCCAATACTTTAGAATATGTGAAAATTTTGTTTGGCAAAGTTGATATAATAAGAGGTAGGACAGTGCAGGACTAGTGTGCCCATGTATAACATTTATGTAGTTGCTACACTCTTGACTTGTTTCGTTTAGTAAATATTTCAGGTACTATTTTTTTTTTCTTTTTTAAAAAAAATTGATTCCTTTCTTAATCCTCCTGGAAATGTGTGAATAAACTGATAAGTAGGCGTTACTATTCCCAATGAAGAGGTATTATTGGGTCTAAACCAGGAGGAAACTGGGGAGCAAAACTAGTGCATTAGGGTTTTATCCGGTGATAAACGTATTGGGGTAGGTTTCCACTGTCCGGATTCATTCAGGATTTGCTGCGTACATCCGCAGCGCCCAATCCGCAGCGTCCAGATGTTACAGCATAGTGGATGAGATTTTATGAAATCCCGCCTCCACTATGTGTGCAGAGACGCATCCGGCTTGCCTGCGTATCCGGACATGCGGCGCGTCTTTACCGACTGCAGCATGTCTGTTTATCTTGCGGAGACGCTCCGTCTCTGCAAGATAAATAACCCAGTCTATGAATACGAAGCGGTGATTCCACATGTGCTCAATGCACACATCCAGAATCGCGTACAACAGGGGACGGCGCTTTGGGCGGAGCGAGGTATCCGCTGCGTCCAAAGCACTGGGATTTCGGAACGTGGAAACATACCGTAATGGATATAGAATACTTGCTCACCTGGCGGGGTGTGAGACACAACACTTTCTGAGTAGTGATGAGCCAAAGTGCCCGTCCCTAGAGTTTTCCTAGGGTGCACAGGTCTGCACCGAGTATCGTGGGTGATCGAGTGACATGTTGTTTCCCCGCGGCTGCATATTTTGCAACTGTTCCACAGTCACAGAACACGCAGAACATTGCCCGAGTTTGTCAGGCGATCCCTGCATGTGTAACAGCCGCCCACAAAACATGCGCCCACAGGGACTAGATCATGTCACTCGATCACCCGCTATATTCGGTGCAGACCTGAGCACCCTAGGGAAACTCTAGTGGCGAGCACTGGCGCTAATCACTATTTCTGGGCAATTATACAAGCTGCGACAAAATAATTTTCATATAGGTTTTATAATTTATTTTTCTGCGCTGCTGGTAAAGTTTCACTGATGAAACCAGGACGCACAGGATGAAGGAATTTGAGCGAAGGTGCTCAGATAAGGTGTTATATCCGAGCATGCTAATGTGCTGTGTCTTCAGCGTGCGCGAATAATATGTTAAGTCCACACAGCCGCATGTCTCGTGGCTGTCGAACAAACGCGAGACATGCAGCCGCCCGGACTCAAACATATTGGGAAAATTGTCCGAGTTTCTTCCAGAAAACTCTGACAATTTTTTTTCTCATTTTCATCCATGTGCCGTCCATGTGTCTGTTTTTTTTTTTTTACATCCGTGTGATGTCAGTGTATGATCCATTGTCGTACAACTACATTGAATCAGGTACATCAGGGGTGTCAACCTGCATTCCTCGAGGGCCGCAAACCATGCGTGTTTTCAAGATTTCACAAGGTGCTGCAATCATGATGTGTGTAGGTGATTACATTATCACCTGTGCAGTACAAGGAAATCCTGAAAACATGGCCTGTTTGCAGCCCTCGAGGAATGCAGTTTGACACCCCTGATGTACATGATCACATACGGTTTCCTAGGTTTATAATAGGAATTATCTGTAAAAATCAGATGCTGCTCTGATGATCCGTATAGTATCCAATATATTTTTCCTGCACCTATAGACCTAATTGTGTGAGTCTCGTCCAACACTTGGAGGAAAGTATTGTATGCAGCGATCTCTTCAGATTGGAAAAAAAAACAATCTGAACTACCCTATTCAATAACATGGGTCAGTGTGTTGTCCGATTAAAAATCATATAGCACGTATACGCCCGTCAGCATGGGACCATAAAGTTGTTAGAGAAGCAGTAAGGATAAAATCTTGTTCTCTGGTTGAATCAGTTCCTTGCCGGACGCTGACGGAGGAGCATTAGCGCCAGATCTCCAAGTAAAGTAGAGGACTGTTTGTTTGTGTTTCGCCCTTTTTTTAAATTTATCGCATTTGCAGCGGATCATATTTTTTCTTCTTCTTTTTTTTAAAGGTGGATACCCCTTTATGGGCCTTATTCCATAAATGCAGCGCCATCAGTATGTGGCATCCCTTCCTCACCATTCCGTATTCTCCAGCAGGGGGCGCTCTCATGTCTATATTGATTACCATTACTGCCTTGTGTTCTAATACTTTTCTCATTATTTGGAGTCGTCTTGTTTGCATACACATAATTTCCCTGTAATGTTGCCTCCTGCTGGGGGGGCAGACGGCTGCTGGTTTCCCATTATATGGGTCACTGGCATTTTTAGAACTAGATGGCTAAGGGCAATAGCAGTCAGTAATTACAGGTGAGGACGCCACTTTACAGCAGTGCTGGGAATCCGTGCAGACACATCCGGACAAGGTGACTTCTACAGATATCTGTCTAATCTGTGATCACTAGAGCTGCACATAGCGCTGGAGAGAAAGCAAGAACGCCGACATCGGCAGAAATGATCTTATTAATGATGGAGGGTAACATGTCTTTCTGTCTAGTCCTAGGTATTTATGGTTCATTTTGTCCATTTTTCTAATTATCACTATCGCACATATTGGATATTTGTATTGATAACTGCCCAGCATTGTTTGTATGTGATGCAGGCAGCATGGTGGCTCAGTGGTTAGGACTGTATGGTGGATCAGTGGTTAGGACTGCAGCCTTGCAACGCTGGGGTCCTGGGTTCAAATCTCTACAAGGACAACATCTGCAAAGAGTTTGTATGTTCTCCCTGTGTTTGCGTGGGTTTCCTCCGCGCACTCCGGTTTCCTCCCACATTCCAAAGACATACTGATAGGGAATCTACATTGTGAGCCCCATCGGGGACAGCGATGATAATGTCTGTAAAGCGCTGTGGAATATGTTAGCGCTATATAAAAATAAAGATTACTATTATTATATTATACAGGTAATGTAGAAAGGACCGTTCTGGCTTGTGTGATATGGTTCAATTCGAACTTGTATATAGTTTTAAAGTTAAAAAACGAACAACTTGTACCTAAATTATTGAGCTATGCTGGTTAATCCGCTATATGCACTTCCATCGCTGGTCATTTAGTGGCCTGGTTACGGCGAGTTCACATTGTGTGGGAGCAATGCATTAGCGGCCCCTAAAGCTCTGAGAATTTGGACAGAACCACCGAGAGGCCCATTCACTATGAGGCAGACAGTCACCTAGTGCCATTTCTGGTCTCTGATTCAGTAATGTCCGCCTGCTTGTTGTGGACACAAAAGTGTGGTCAACCACGACTAGCCAACCGCACTTCTATGTGCACAGAACAATTATTAACACAATCGTGGTATAACATGGTATCGATAGCCCATCACCTGTTTACACAGGACTATGTGCTGCTGCTAAAAAGTCATGGCACTCCACAAGCTAGCATTTTGCTAGTGATTGCTGGCCTGTTTAGACGGAATGAAAATCGGGGGCCCGAGCATTCCTAGGAACAAGCGTTCATGATTATCGCCCTGTCTGAATGTACCCTAATATAAGAGCATGTACCCGCGTCTTTTAGATTCCGATGTAACTTCAGAAAATGCTTCAGGAAAATTCCAGTGGTGTTTTTCTTCAAGTGGCGGCTCCCAAGGAGAAGCCATCAGAGGAATGAACCTGTCACTTCTTTTGGCAGCTTGATTGTTTCAGACGTCTGAAGTAGTTAAAAGAAGTGAAAATATTACAGAACATTTGCACAGCGAGTCGTTTTGTCATTGCCGTGCATTATGCTCATACTTTTAATAGATTTTTTTTTAGTGTATACTCAGGTGGATTCCAGGTGCATTTTGATTGACAGACCATAGCTGTCAATCAGTGTTTTACTAGAAATTCAGAAATGGTTAAATCCCATACTCTGCAGTGCTTCACACATGTATCTTATGGTCATTAACTTTTTTCGTGTCCTCTGTTAATGCGTTAACTAAATGGAATTTGACGGCATAAACATCCTTTGTTTAAGGCCGGGGTCAGATGGTCATATTTTACGGCCCATTTGGGGACCACAATGTATGGACTGTCCGCCGGTCTCTCGACCTGAACTTACCGCCTCATATGTGTCAGTCCGTGTAAGATGCAGAATGTCCACACAAAGTATATAACCATCGTGTGCGCCAATATTGCCAGATGTGACTGTCCATACAGCAGGACTCGGGATATATACCGCATGTATGTGAGGACTCTGGAAAGGATTTTACAGACTATGGCAAATATTAGGCAAGATGTCCGCTCCTAACAGTACGTGATAGACACAGTCAGGATTCAGCTCATTGTGCCAATTTGAGCGAATGTCATTGACAACAAGTATGTGATTTTCACGCCTGCAGTCACGTGCCGACCATTGACTATTATTACACACTGTTAGGATTGGGCATGCTATGGTGCTTGCTGAAAATTTGCCTTTGCACCCAAAAACTCCTTTAGTTGGGGTTGAGTTTGTTGCCTACATTTTGCATTCACAAATGGCCATAAACTGCTGCAACTCGAGTGTCAGAAAGAAAATGCCGCCAAATACAGTCTGTGAACCCAGCGCCTGTTTATTGTGCTTATACTGCCCCCTACTGGTTGGTCTTATACTTACAACGTTAATGACATTAATTGCTGCTTCCTATACACAATGATTCACTGTATGTGTAGAATAGAAGCAGGTCGTATGTGACATTCGTCTTCTTCTTCTTTATTATTATTATTATTATTATTATTATTATTATTATTATTATTATTCTGTGCAGTTTGGGGAAGCAGTTTTGTGTATTGATGGGAGGTGAGATATAGGACACAGTGTAACAGGACTTACTGTAATTCCTGTGCAGCATCTGTTGCCCCCTTCTGCGCAGCTGCCAGGATGTTTCTTAGAACCTGTCGTATTCTTAGGATAGGTCATCAATGTCTGTTCAGTTGTGGTCATACACCGGGCACCTCTGCCGATCAGCTGTTATCGGTGTCGGCGGCCGGAAGAACTCAATTGCGGAGCTGGCCGTCTTTTGGTAGTGGCCGAGGCTTGGTCCTGTACATCTGACCTCTATTCAGATGAATGGGAGGCGGATGTGCAGTACTCTGCGGTGACCACCGCCAGCGGCCAGCTCCAGCGGTAACGGCTGAATGGATTGGCGGTGGTGTCGGACCCCGGCAGACCAGACACTGATGACCTATCCTAAGGATAGTAGACTCGGGAACACCGTGTATAGGAGCAACTCGGCACCAAACTCCCACGCTGTGTAAGATTAAAGGTACCGTTACACTAAACGATTTACCAACGATCATGACCAGCGATACGACCTGGCCGTGATCGTTGGTAAGTCGCTGTGTGGTCGCTGGGGAGCTGTCACACAGACAGCTCTCTCCAGCGACCAACGATCCGGGGAACGACTTCGGCATCGTTGAAACTGTCTTGAAACTGCAGGTCCGCGCTTAGTAACCCAATATTTACCCTGGTTACCATTGTAAAAGTAAAAAAAACAAACACTATATACTCACATTCCTGTCACGTCCCCCGGCATCAGCTTCCCTGCACTGTGTAAGCGCCGGCCGTAAAGCAGAGCAGTGACGTCACCGCTGTGCTCTGCTTTACGGCCGGCCGGCGCTGACATTCAGTGCAGGGAAGCTGACGCCGGGGGACGTGACAGGAATGTGAGTATGTATGGTTTGTTTTTTTTACTTTTACAATGGTAACCAGGGTAAATATCGGGTTACTAAGCGCGGCCCTGCGCTTAGTAACCCGATGTTTACCCTGGTTACCAGTGAACACATCGCTGGATCGGCGTCACACACTCCGATCCAGCGATGACAGCGGGTGATCAGCGACCAAAAAAAAGGTCCTGATCATTCCCCAACGATCTCCCAGCAGGGGCCTGATCGTTGGTCGCTGTCACGCATAACGATTTCGTTAACGATATCGTTGCTACGTCACAAAAAGCAACGATATCGTTAATGAAATCGTTATGTGTGAAGGTACCTTAAGACAATGTCAGCTTATGAGGATATACTGAGGTGGTGCACAGAACTGAGATCTATGTATTCCGTAAAGCAGAGAAGTGGAGACATGGCGCTCACCAAATCCTTTAGGTAAAAGTCCTTTATTCCAGCTGGTTTGGTATGTGAGGGAACTGGGTGGGGGGAGAGGGTGGACGACGGCCGGTTCGCGTCTATTTGACACTTCTACGGGTCCAATCTACAAGGTAAAAGGAAATAATGGATGGAGTTACAATCTATTTTTTATTGTCCTGCTACAAAATCTGATTGCTGCTGGATCCATACAGAACGCATGATTACTGGACCTGGGAACTGAGACTAATGTGATGGGAAATGCCCAGTATCATGTCCTAATATATACGGTTCCATGCTCTCCTCCTGCACTTGTTGCTGCAGTCTTTGGCCATGTTCAGTATTCGGTCAGTATTTTACCTCAGTATGTGTAAGCCAAAATCCGGAATGGAACAATCAGAGGAAAAGTACAATAGAAACACGTCACCGTTTCTGTATTATCACCCACTCCTGGTTTTTGGCTTCGAAAACCGACCAAATCCTGAACATGTGAATTTGGCCTTTCTCACAGACTGCGCAGATCTCCTGTCCACAAAGTGGCTTCTGATGGAAGAACATGTGAGCAGACCTGCACAGCAATTTCCAATGGGAAAAATACTACTACTAATAATAATAATAATCACATATCCGAGTTTGGACCAAATTTCTGATCTTTTCATAACTGATATGGATCTTTAGGGATCCAATGTTTTTACTTATTACAGCAATAGTCAACATGGCAAAACAGCGTTGATTTTCATATTCACCAGCAGGTGGCAACAGTGAGCTGCCATAATTCTAATGATTGGAGCTGCCCAAGTAGTATAGAAACAGGGAGCTGCTGCAGCCAATCAGCAGCTGGAGCCGCCGGCTCCCTGCAACGCCATTGGCTGCAGGTTGTTGCTCATTAAACCCAGTGTGATCAGGCGCAAGATCTGGGTTATTGGAGCCGTCATGTTCTTGTTTTTCCAATACGTTTATTATAATTGCCAATATGCAAGAAGCACAAGCACAACACTTGTTTATGTGATTGTATTAGATATAATAATGTTTGCGTTTTACTTTTTTTTATGTCTTAAATAATAATAATAATAATCTTTATTTTTATATAGCACTAACATATTCCGCAGCGCTTTACAGGTTGCACATATTATCGTCAATAATCGAATTGACGGTTATTTGCGTTACTTGTATACATGGCTATATGTTCACAGAAAGCGGTCATATAACGGTATATAATGACTTTGTATATTGTTTCCCGTTATCTGATCGCACCACTTCCTTTATTGCTGTATTACGAGTCTCCTAAAAATCACAGTAGAGTAAGCGAACACCTATTTGACCAAGGGATATCTCCCCGGCCGCCCTTTATACATGCATGGATAGGCCGCACATCCAGCCTAACCACAGCTTAAAATAAAAACGAAATACCAAATGGACACTGAAATAAACATGCACGCTCAGCCAGTCTGAACGTGCATGTGTAATAAGGGAGCGTTGTCCGTAACGCCTGTCCGTTATCCGATGCTTACGGTTTGGTGGCCGCACTGTAGTTTGGCCCTGGAAGCATTCAGCAGCGGAACAATGGGCACAATGCATGAGACGTCTTATCATAGCGGAGCATCATCTTTTCCCCCTCTTTGTTAGCAGTAATTAGCTGCGATGTGTTTGTGCTCAGGGAGGGGAGTGATGACAGCTGCGGCACATTGCAGGATATACGCTCCGATCTGGAAAATAAACAAAGGATTGTTGGGGATTCTCGCCTCCCCTCCATCTCTGCTCTGGGGTGGTGGTGGCGCTCAGTGACAGGTCTGCGAGTCGTGAAATCATCGGCGTAAGCTTCTTTATTGTATTAAATAAATGTAAAAGATGATTGCGAAGGGTTAAAATTAATCAGTCCCAAAGTGCCAGTCCAGAAAATCACGTTGCGGTTAATTCTCAAGCAGCATGGACCTCACTAAAGGTTGGATTCAGAAAGTGAAGGTCTATCTCTGATCTGATAATGTATACACTCCTCATCATGGCACCAAGAAGAAAACGTCCAGGAATTCTGGACATCACAGGACGGCTAGACATGTTTTGACGTGCAAATGATGAAAAGAATGGGAATAACATTTTCAAAACATTTAGATTTATTCAGTATCGATAAGCGCCACTCAAAGATACACACACACACACACACACACACACACACACACACACACACACACACACACACACACATATACACACACACACACACACACACACACACACACACACACACACAGCCTTGGCTGCTATCAATGGTTGTCTAAGGAACGTTCTGCCGCGCTGAATGCTCATCAAGATCCGCTTCTGGCAGCTCCCTTTTACAATTGCCGATCAACGACATCCAAGATGTGCTTAATGGGATGTCTGGAGGCCATGGTAGCGTGTTTAGGCCACACAGGCTGCTCACAGTAGCACCAGCAACATGCGACCTGGTAGTGTCGCTTTGAAAAACAGCTCCTTGGAGAAATGACCGCACCACTGGTTCTACCATTGATCCATTCTAAGTGAAATTAGACATTACATACCAAGCAATCAGAATGCGTTTTTGAATGAAATTGGACTTCGGGCCAGACGTCCAGCTACAGGTGTCCATTGACCTCAAGCCACGGCTCTCAATGGCCGTCATGGTGCAGCGCAAGAGGGCAACGGAGGCAGGAATGGAGATCTATTCTCTTTAGTGAGGGGCCCTGCTATTGTCTTGAATGCAGTCATTGACAAAAATTGGCCTATGGAGCAGGGGTAGACATACCATTGGTGCAACCACACAGAGGCTCAAGAGATAAAGGGGTAACTTCTACCTCTTAAAGGGAAGCTGTCACCCGGTTTGGCTGATAAGAGATACGGCCACCACCTTTCAGGCCTGATGTACAGCATTCTATATCGCTATATATCTGTCCCCAACCCAACATGAAAGAGAAGAAAAAGAGCTTTTATTATACTCACCTGTGGGGCGGTCCGGTCCGAGGAGTGTCTAGGTTCTTGGTCCGGACCATCCCATTTTCTTACAATCGCCGCCCTCTTTCTTGCCTTGTGGATCATGTGTCCCTAAGTCATCCACAGTTTCCTCGACGTTGCTCTCCTGGTCTGGTTGGGGGCAGATATCCAGCATTATAGAATTCGGAGCTGGCCTGAATTCATATTGGCCAAACCTGGTGACAGGTTCCCTTTAAGCAGCAATGGGCTTCTGTCACAGACACATATTGGGGTGCATATACTGTTCTTGCACAGGGACCCTCTTCTGTCTGTCTGATCCTGCATATGACACATTCCCATGGTTGTACATTCATGATAAATCTATTTCTGCCGTAATGGCTGCCTCACACATTCATTAGGTGATGCTGGAATGTATAGTGTTTTGGGGGATAAATTGTTTTGTGCAATAGGTAAAAATGATGTATCTGTCTAATAATGCACAGATTGTTCCAGATGACAATGTCGGCTCAGTTTTGTAGCATCTCGCTCTCATGAATACACTTTCCGGGCTGTAAAGAGCGGCATATTTAGGGGGAGACATACAAGGGCTTCTGTTGCAGCCGTCTCATAGTATTGTCATAGTTAGTGACACAGGCAGAATGTGAATAAGTCTACCATGCCTGGGTTCTTGGGCTGAGGACACAGCTGGATTCTCCTTTCTGTAGATAGGAAGTACAGTTCCGGAGGTATGGACATGAGCCAGCTTTTCCTTGTGTCCTGTGTGGAGCTGGCGACAGAGACCTCACTTATACTCACCGGAATCCGCAGCGGACGCTCGGCCATACATGGAGAAGATATATGCACCCGCATGTCCGGATACACAGCGCACCTGGGGCATTGGCACCTCGGATGGATGCAGACAGGACACGGCACATCTGTACAGAGCCATGCACATGGGGCATTGCTACCAGCTCCGCTATACACACCCATTGTGCTATTCACATAGCGCTGTTCCGCTGTCTGCAAAATCACTATGGATTAGAATTTCACTGCTCAGATTCCACTTATGGTGTAAAATTTGTAACCCAAAGTGGATCTGACACCCAATTTTCACAATTCTAACAGCAAACATTATTAAACAGACATTCATTTTAGACCCAATGGGGCTGGTGTGCTTACTGTAAAAATTCTCAGAATGACTATATAACCTCACATTAAAATGAGCATTTTATCATTGGCCATTAAAACTTTCAGAATCGATCATATAGCTGCTCTTCGCCAGTCGTTACACTGGCTGCCCATTCATTACAGGATGCAATTCAAAGTACTTGTTCTCACCCACATAGCTCTCCACAGTGCGGCACCCCCTTACATCTCCTCCCTCATTTCTGTCTATCGGCCTAGCCGACCGCTGCGATCTGCAAATGACTTTCGATTAACCTCTGCACTAATCCGTACCTCCCACTCCAAGACTTCTCCCGTGCTGCGCCAATCCTCTGGAATGCTCTACCCCAAGATATTAGGACCATCCCCAATTTGCACACAATTTGCATAGTTTTAGGCGCTTGCTCAAAACACATTTGTTCAGAGCGGCCTATCATGTTCCCTAATCGGTTATTTTGTTTGTGTGCAGCCCATTCACAATCTCCATCTATCCCCCACCCCCTGAAGATGGCTGGACCATCATTGTAAATACATCATTGTAAATACACACCTGTACTTTGTGTCTCCCACACCTCATTGTAGATGGTAAGCTCTCACGAACAGGGTCGACTTATTTCGCTTTAATTATTGTATTGTTAACATTGTAACTTATGACTTTTGTGTTTGAAACTGTTAAACTGTAAAGCGCTGCGGAATATGTTGGCGCTATATAAATAAAGATTATCATTATTATATAGCCATTCTGACAGAGATTTTCAAAGTAAAGACACCAGCTTCACTAGCTCTAAGGCCTCATTTAGATGTCCATTTTTTGTGTACGGCTGCTATGCGTGATTTTCACAGATAGACTATAACAGCTACCAGTGCTATTGGGCCTTTCATGAGTCCCACTTTTTTCCATAGACTGAGTGGTCCTCAGAAAATATCAGAGACATGACCGATTTTCATCCGAGGGTCAGATCAAAATTGACAATGGACGACAATGGGTCAGTGAAAAAAATCGGACCACACTTGGATGACATTTAAGTGTGTTCCAATTTTCATGGACTGTCAGAATAAAGAAGGTGGAGACACTTTTTTTTTTTTTTTTAATTCACATACTATAAAATTGGATGACACGCTGATTAACCTCTGATTAACCTTTGATCAAACTCTGATCAGAATAATTGATCCAATTTTCCCGTATGCGAAAGAATCAGATGTCTGAGACCTAAAAGATGTAATTAGTAATGTATGGAGTTTGTATTGTGAAACCTCCTCTGTAATGAGGACCCGCCATCTTTACTAACGAGTATCTCAGGCTACATTTACACATCTGTGTGACATGTCCGTGTGCCGTCTGATACTTTTTATCTCGGCCAGCACATGGACACATAGCGTCTCATGGATCTATATACACATTCACGAACATCATGGATCCCAATGTGGGACTCGAGCATGTCCGACTCTGATCCGTTTTTGCTGATCATAATCTGCTGTTCACGTCTATGGCGACCTGTGAAACATAGGTGCAAATCGTAAGGCACAGTGTGATCAATGTGAATAACATTTTATCAAAACAAAAAATCAAGACCTTCAAGGGGTCCTCTTATTTTATTTGTTCCTTGCGGACAAACACATCTCTTCATTGGAAAAAGCGGATGCAACTAGGATGACACCTGGGAAAAATCTGTTCCGTTCCTCACATATGGTAAAATTCCCACGGATGTGTGAACCTGGCCTTAGACTTTACTGTGCTCTTCGAGCTGAAGTTCCATGTTTAGAATTTTTTTCCCCCAATGTTCTCACCTTTGCTTCAATCTCTGAAGACCCCTTGGAGTATATTCAGCAAATGATGTTATGTTCTCTAGTGCAGGATGATATAGTCCCACGCCAGGCTGTGTCACTCTCTGGGGCCATTTCATCAAAGTGTCTGATATCATTCACCGCTTCTTGACGGCAAAGCTGTAGTGCAGACGAGACCCCCGGCAGCACCAAGATGCTGCAGCAGACCCCGCTTATGTCTCTGAGAATGGCTCACCCACTGTATAGTTAGTAGATCTGAGCGGCTGCTTTCCTGAAGTGCTGGACTATGAGGGTGATGTTAGATACGACACCCTGTACTTATCGCGTACAATCTCAGAGCTTGTCTATACTGTATGCTGCCTGGAGTTATCGAGCCGCACTATTGGGCATTTCTCCATTGTGACCACTGGTAAGTGATATCAGTAAGGCCCTGTTCACATGTCCCATAGTTATTACCAGGTTTGGATCTCATTTGGCATCATGAAAATGGAAATAGAACGTTGCAGTATAGGACTAGTCATCATCTTTTTTTTTTTTTTTTATTGTGGTACATTGAAGTCTATGGGAGACGAATCATAATGATTTTCGGTTATGTCATCCATTAATGAATCCTTTTATGTGCTCATGTTAAGTATTTGCAGCAGACTTGTCTGCCCCCAAAAAACGTGTCTCTTGGCAGGAAAAATTCTGCGTAAAATCCAAGTGTTTTTGCGTGCAAAGATGCTGAAAAAATTGGCATGCTGCAAATTAGAAACTGCCATCTACAAGGAAAAAATAAGCAGCATGAAGTTTTTCACTTTGCTGATACAGTAAAATGTGGCCTTTTTTTTTCTTGTCAAAAATGCAGCAAAACTACCATGTATAACCAAGCCCTTCCAACTTGAATCAGTTTCATCTTTTTTTTGTAATTGTTTGTTTTTATGTTTAATTTTTTCCTAATTCTGGATCTGCCATATACGTATGACAGCTGGATATGTGACCAGAGCCCTAAGGGTATGTTCCCACGGTCAATAAACGCTGCAAGTTGGGCGCTGCATACATCCTCAGTGTCCAACCCGCAGTGGTCAAATGT
The DNA here is from genome assembly GCF_032444005.1 of Ranitomeya imitator. Lineage (NCBI taxonomy): Eukaryota > Metazoa > Chordata > Amphibia > Anura > Dendrobatidae > Ranitomeya > Ranitomeya imitator. Next base: position 60,116,622 of record NC_091288.1, read on the forward strand.
TGCAGCATAGTGGATGGGATTTGAAGAAATCCCATGTCCACGATGCGTTCATCGGCACCCGAGGCTTCCCTGCGGGGACGGACATGCGGCGCGTCTTTCCAGACTGCAGCAAGTCTATTTATCTCAGTCTCCGCAAGATAATTGTCCCTGTAAAATGTATTGGGCGCGGTGATTCCGCACGGTTCAATGAACACATGCGGAATCACCGCGGGTACAAAAGCCGGCAGTACTTTGGACGGAGTAGACATGTGCTGAGTCCAAAGTGCTGCCGGTTCCTGACCGTGGGAACGTACCCTAAGTATTGACCTGTATCACTGTATTTATTTTTTTTTTTTTAGAATTTTGTATATTGGTGTTACCAACAATTGTGGATGGTCTAGTCTTTCACAAGTCGTTTAAAGGTTTTGAAATTCAGGAACATATGGTAAATCAGAATAATATACAATTAAGGTCTGTGGAAAACTGTCTGGCTAGCCCAATGAGCTGCCATTAGCGGTTGTAACCCACCATGCTTTTTTTTATGTAGGAGACGAATCAGAAATATACATTTAAAATATTTGACAAAATGGTGAACATAATATTAAATTGCACATTTTGTTTCTTTTTTTATTTTATGGGAGATTTATACTAAGGTATTAATATGTATGGAAAGGGTTAAAGTAAGAAGTGCCTAAAGCTTTCACTATATGGATTCTTAAATCCTGGTTTGGGAGGGTTGTATAAAGTGCCTAGTATCCAGCTGAAAAGAACTGTTGGGCGGAGCTTAGTGAGCTGCTGTCATTCATCTGTTTCCAACCAATCGGTGTCGCTGGGCGTGTTCTCAGCAATGTTTTTTAATATGCGAGTAGAGGACACTGCTTCCCTCTGATGTGCTTTTTAGCTGTATACCAGACACAGATTTTATAAAAAGAAAATCAGTCAAGCACATCCTACAATTTTCTTCAAGATACAAGCTGATAAAATAGCACCAGTTCACACCCTTCTTTATTTTAAGACTCGGAATAATAATTGCCAGCCGTAGATTTTTCAAAGCTACCAGACAATATGTGTTTGCTTAGCAGATATCCTCCAGATGCCGATAAAATCTTGCACATTCGACATGGATGAAACTGCATTAATACAAAAGATTGATGAAAAATATGTAGAATTGAAGGATCTTTTAGCACTTGCTGTATGTCTGCAAAATATTTTTATGGCAATTTAGTTAGTGCGACCATTTTTACTCATGTTCCTGTAGATACTTTACTTATTCCCATCTGTAGGCCAGACACGGTTGTGTCCTTCAGACTGCCCCACGTTGTTAGATGGCAGCTCATCCAGCTGGAAACGACCTATAATCTGTGACCAGCAAGGCTTAGGGCCATGCACCTTCAATAGCTGAACATTGGCTTGGCCTACAGCTATTCCTCTCCACAGCTGTTCCTCCTGACCTCCACATGAATGGTCCGTTCAGCTGGAAATGTCTGCTCTTAAAGGGATTCTTTGGAATATAAAATAAATTGTCGTTATAAATAAATTCCTGCATACCTTTAATCACACTGAAAGAAAGCGGTCCTAGAGTGTTAGGACAGGGTAAGTGTCTGTGAGCATGTGCGGTAGGAAGCTCCGCTGCTGTGACCTGGAGGTACCCAACACCATGGGCTGCACAGCCACCGCCAGGTCACAGCAGCGGAGCTTCCACCGCACATGCTCACCGGTCCCAGCACTCTAGCATCTTAAAATTCAACATCTCTAATGTTCTTTTTCCCCACTAACATTTGCCAAACAAAGGTCATCTGAATACCAAGTACATGTAAGAATGGTAAGCCAGTCCTGTTACAATTAGCAACTTGGCCAATGTTATTCCAATGTGGAAGTGATACTGATCAAATACACCTACACATACTGATCATATACATACTGATCACATACATACTGATCACATACTGATCACATACACATTGACATACTGATCACATACTGATCTCATACTGATCAAATACATATTGACATACTGATCTCATACTGATCAAATACACATTGACATACTGATCTCATACTGATCTCATACTGATCATATACATATTGACATACTGATCACATACTGATCTCATACTGATCAAATACACATTGACATACTGATCTCATACTGATCATATACATATTGACATACTGATCTCATACTGATCACATACACATTGACATACTGATCATATACTGATCTCATACTGATCATATACACACTGACATACTGATCATATACATATTGGCATACTGATCTTATACATATTGACATACTGATCACATACTGATCCCATACTGATCATTTACACATTGACAAACTTATCACATACTGATCATATATACACTGAGATATTGATCACATACTGATCATATACACACTGACATACTGATCACGTACACATTGACATACTGATCACATACTGATCTCATACACTGACATACCGATCACATACTGATCATATGATCATATACTTATTGACATACTGATCCCATACTGATCACATATACACACTGACATACTGATCACATACTGATCACATATACAGTACACACTGACATACTGATCTCATACACTGACATACTGATCACATACTGATCTCATACACTGACATACTGATCACATACTGATCGTATACACTGACATACTGATCACATACTGATCACGTACACATTGACATACTGATCACATACTGATCATATACACATTAATAACATGTATATTTCACTCTCAGTTGTCTTTGACTTGCTTCACCGTACATACATCTCGCTATGGTGGCGTATAAAAGTATTATAGGATTTATACTATGCTTTCTGCATTTACCGTAGTAGTTGTGTATTTATTGTATTCACCTTCTCTGTCACGTCATTGCTCCCAATGTCATCATGATGACCTCGTGAAGAGCAAAAGGATTTTTGTTGTTGTGATAGTGACCATCTATTGTGCAGTGTCTGTACAGAGATGAGAATGATGGGCTGATAAGAGAGAGCAGAAAATCCCCAGACAGACAGATCTCCTTCCTTCACGGCTATTTTACTTCCTAATTCCACGTTTGTCATACAGAATGGAGCCTTCTGGAAGATGGTGACAGCTGTCTCACACCATTGTCAGGGATGATTGTAGGCTCTATCTTTATAAGTGTCACTCTGCTGTTTCTATAGAGCGAGAATAGTCGTATTAACCAACATTGTTTTGCACAGCGTAATGAACTTTAATTAATGCAAATTTGTCTCCAAAGTTGGATATTTGTTCACAATAAATCTCCATGCTCGGGCCATGCTTGAATCCACTTGCTTTCCTGTGTTCCTGCTTTCATAGTTCACACTAAACTGGTGGAGTAATATTGATTGTGTCCTGGAGTATACGCTAAATGTAGCAGATTCCACACTATCAATGTGAAATGACGGGCGGCCTTCTCTGCTCAGAGCAAATGATGAGCGGCCTCCTCTGCTTAGAGCAAATGACAGGTGGCCTTCTCTTAAAGCAAATGATGGGTGGCCTCCTCTGCTCAAAGCAAATGACGGGAGGCCTCCTCTGGTCAGAACAAATGACGGGCGGCCTCCTCTGCTCAGAGCAAATGACGGGTGGTTTCCTCTGCTCAGAGCAAATGACTGGTGGCCTTCTCTGCTCAGAGCAAATGACGGGCGGCCTTCTCTGCTCAGAGCAAATGACGGGTGGCCTCGTCTGATCAGAACAAATGACTGGTGGCCTTCTCTGCTCAGAGCAAATGACGGGTGGTTTCCTCTGCTCAGAGCAAATGACTGGTGGCCTCCTCTGCTCAGAGCAAATGACGGGTGGTTTCCTCTGCTCAGAGCAAATGACTGGTGGCCTTCTCTGCTCAGAGCAAATGACGGGCGGCCTTCTCTGCTCAGAGCAAATGACGGGTGGCCTCGTCTGATCAGAACAAATGACTGGTGGCCTTCTCTGCTCAGAGCAAATGACGGGTGGTTTCCTCTGCTCAGAGCAAATGACTGGTGGCCTTCTCTGCTCAGAGCAAATGACGGGCGGCCTTCTCTGCTCAGAGCAAATGACGGGTGGCCTCCTCTGCTAAGAGCAAATGACTGGTGGCCTTCTCTGCTCAGAGCAAATGACTGGGGGCCTTCTCTGCTCATAGCAAATGACGGGCGGCCTTTTCTGCTCAGAACAAATGACGGGCGGCCTTTTCTGCTCAGAACAAATGACGGGTGGCATCCTCTGCTCAGAACAAATGACAAGCGGCCTTCTCTGCTCAGAGCAAATGACGGGCGGCCTTCTCTGCTCAGAGCAAATGACGGGTGGCCTCCTCTGCTCAGAGCAAATGACTGGTGGCCTTCTCTGCTCAGAGCAAATGACTGGTGGCCTTCTCTGCTCAGAGCAAGTGACTGGGGGCCTTCTCTGCTCAGAGCAAATGACGGGTGGCCTCCTCTGCTCAGAGCAAATGACGGGTGGCCTCCTCTGCTCAGAGCAAATGACGGGTGGCCTCCTCTGCTCAGAGCAAATGACCGGTGGCCTCCTCTGCTCAGAGCAAATGACAACGGGTGGCCTTCTCTGCTTAGAGCAAATGACAGGTGGCCTTCTCTGCTCAGAACAAATGACGGGCGGCCTCCTCTGGTCAGAACAAATGACGGGCGGCCTCCTCTGCTCAGAGCAAATGACGGGTGGTTTCCTCTGCTCAGAGCAAATGACTGGTGGCCTTCTCTGCTCAGAGCAAATGACTGGTGGCCTCCTCTGCTCAGAACAAATGACTGGTGGCCTTCTCTGCTCAGAGCAAATGACTAGTGGCCTTCTCTGCTCAGAGCAAATGACTGGGGGCCTTCTCTGCTCATAGCAAATGACGGGCGGCCTTTTCTGCTCAGAGCAAATGACGGGTGGCCTCCTCTGCTCAGAACAAATTACGGCGGCCTTCTCTGCTCAGAGCAAATGACGGGCGGCCTTCTCTGCTCAGAGCAAATGACGGGTGGCCTCCTCTGCTCAGAACAAATGACGGCGGCCTTCTCTGCTCAGAGCAAATGACGGGCGGCCTTCTCTGCTCAGAGCAAATGACGGGTGGCCTCCTCTGCTAAGAGCAAATGACGGGTGGCCTCCTCTGCTCAGAGCAAATGATGGGTGGCCTCCTCTGCTCAGAGCAAATGACGGGTGGCCTTCTCTACTCAGAGCAAATGACGGGTGGCCTCCTCTACTCAGAGCAAATGACGGGTGGCCTCCTCTCCTCAGAGCAAATGACGGGTGGCCTCCTCTCCTCAGAGCAAATGACCGGCGGCCTCCTCTGCTCAGAGCAAATGACGGGTGGCCTCCTCTCCTCAGAGCAAATGACGGGTGGCCTCCTCTGCTCAGATCAAATAACGGGTGGCCTTCTCTGCTTAGAGCAAATGACAGGTGGCCTTCTCTGCTCAGAGCAAATGACAGGCGGCCTTCTCTGCGCAAAGCGATCAACTTGACACATGTGTCACTTGATTATAGGAGTGACTTGTTATATCGGTAATTTATGGCTCTTTCATTAAAGTCAAACTGGAAAGGATCATTGATCCCTATAAATAATCTCTGTATTTGTCATATTAGCAAAGCCTCTGTACCGCATCTTAAAGGGGTCATCCTGTAGCACTGATTGGATGTAACCTTTACTGTTTTCATATACCAGTTTCACATACCAGACGTCCACTCTGATGTAGTGTTGCTACGCTGCAGCTGATGAGGCGCCATTGATTGGCTGCAGGAGTCACACGATACCATAATTCCATGTGAACCTCATGGAATAGCAGTGCGAACTTCGCTGAAATAGTCCACTATGGGTGGCGAGTATAAATAGTTTTTCCAGGTCACCACCTGACAGCACCATGGAGGACGTCCTTCTTATACACAGTGGGACAGGAAACACGAGAGTTTAAAAGGACCCTCCCCCTTCCACCCTTCAGTGTTTTTCCTGTCCCACTGTGGATAGGAACGACGAGAGCGTTGTCCCTACAGAGCGTGCGGATCGGGGGGGCTCAGCCTCTTCCTTCCCATGGGTCGTATCTCTGTACCGCCGACACCCAATTAATTGGGTCCCTCAGCGACGCCGGTGTAGCGCTGCTCCTGGCTAGGAGGTCGCTTCCCCCTGGGGGGGCTCTTGACCTCGGACGGCTACCCCAAGCGTACCTGCATGGATCTCTGCAGGGTGGTCCCTTGGCAGACAGTCCGGAGGAGGGGCAGGTACGGCAGAGCGCTAGACTCCATGTGTGTCGGCGGTAAGCGTGCGTTGGACTTCCGGTTTACCGCTGCCGCGTCACTTCCGGGTCACAGCGGCAGCAGAGGGGCGGCCTTCCTCCTCGCTCCTGTAGGAGCGCCGGGACACAAGCGAAAGGATTTAAGGTAAGTGAATACCGCTAGACACCGCAGTTGCAATGGATCCAGGCTCTGTACCAACTGTCAGCGTAGAGGCCACGGGGAAACAGGATTCCCTTACACACGTGAGTCCCCTCTAAAAGGTGCGCTCCTTGTACTAGTAGTGGTCCCTTTATATATTCCAGGGGCGTCCTTCATCTGGGGATAAGAAGATGGGTAAAACCAGGAGATGTCCCATATGTGCCACAAAACTTAATGCCTTGTGCCAGAAGCCTCTGTGCGAGCCCTGCACCGCCCGCATTGTAGGAGAGGAACAGGCCTCTCTAATAACAAGCATGAGAGCTATGGTTAGAGAAGAAGTGCAGGCTTCTATATCTAACCTATCTGCCGTCCAGCAGTTCCAGCCTGAGGTCCAGGATCTACCCAGGTCTAGGAAGAGGCAGAGGGAGTCAGATTCGTCTTCTGAGGACAGTCAATCAGAATCTGACATTGAGGAAGAGGAAGAATTGTGTAAAGATCCTCCTCAGAAGGGGAAAAAGTATCTTTTCTCTTCCAATGATATTGACGAACTACCGGGAGCAGTCAGACAGACTATGCAGGTTGAGGAACCTTCGACCTCTCTTTCCGTGCAGGATGAGATGTTCGGGGGACTGCGGTCACAGACGTCAAAAGTCTTTCCGGTTAATGCCCACATTCGGTGAGTCCGAGTTCAGTCTCGGCTTTGCTCAGAGTTTACAACTACTGACCCCTTCTTCACCTCTTCCCGCAGCTCAATGATTTTGGAAGAGTGGGAGGAGGCAGAGAAGAGGATATCAATACCGAGAGACTTTAGGCTCCGTCTTCCCTTTGACTATGAAGAGGTCAAAGACTGGGAAGATATACCAAAAATTGACATCCCACTAGCAAAAGTGTCTAAAAGAACTGCCATACCATTCGAGGACTCCTCGAACTTAAAAGAGCCTATGGACAGAAAGGCGGATGGTCTCCTTAAAAAAGCTTGGGAGAGTTCGGCCGCGGTGATCCTCACAAATATTGCGGCGACATCCGTGGCGAGAGCCATGCGTCTATGGGTTGATGATTTAAAAGATCAGCTGTCAGCCAAAACTTCTAGGGAGTCTATCATCAGTGCTATTCCCTTACTTAAACTAGCCGCAGGGTTTCTAGCAGATGCTACGGCAGAATCGGTCAGGTTCTCAGCCAGAGGGCAATCGCTATCTAATGCAGCCCGTAGGGCTATTTGGTTAAAAAGCTGGTCGGGGGATGTTCCCTCTAAAAACAAACTATGTTCCATTCCCTTTTCGGGTGGCCGGGTTTTTGGCCCTGTATTAGATGACATTTTGGAAAAAGCTTCTGATGAAAAGAAGGGATTTCCAGAAGAGAAAAAGAAAAAATTCCAGCCCTTTCGTAGACCCTATTACAGTCAGAGAGCAGACTTTAGGGGTAAAGGTAAACAAGGGAGATGGAGTTACCAGAAAGGGGGGGATAATAGGAACCGAAATAGAGATCCAGGTCCCTCAAACCCTAGGTCTGAGTTCCGGAGAAAGTGACGCCACCAGAATAGGGGGTCGGTTGTTGAATTACCTGGGGGAATGGGAAAAAATTACCTCAAACCCATGGGTCCTTCAGGTTATATCACTGGGTTACAGGATAGAGTTCGTATCCCGTCCCCCAGAAAGATTTTTTATCTCCAACGCCCGTCTCTCTTCAGTCTCCCCAATGTGGTCAGACATTCAAGATCTCCTCCGGATGGAGGCAATAACTCCCGTACCTCCTCACCAAAGAGGAACAGGTCACTACTCGGGTCTTTTCTCTATTATAAAACCATCAGGAGAATCCCGAACCATCATAAACCTCAAGCCATTAAACAAATGGCTATCGTACAAAAGATTCAAGATGGAGTCCATTCGCTCCACAATTCCCCTATTGGGGAAGGACGTGGTAATGTGCACTTTGGATCTAAAAAGTGCGTATTATCACGTCCCAATTTTTTCGCAACATCAAAAGTACCTAAGATTTGCGATAGAGAAAGACGGTTCAGTCCTCCATTATCAGTTCCGTTGCCTTCCGTTTGGTCTAGCATCGGCTCCAAGAGTTTTTACAAAACTCATCATAGAGATCATATCTTTTCTAAGGAGACAAGGTATCATTATAATACCATATCTAGACGATTTCCTGTTAGTGGCAGACTCAGTGTCCCAACTCAAGATTGATTCTCAGTTAGTGATCTCCACACTGCAGAAACTAGGTTGGGTGGTGAACTGGAAAAAATCACACTTAACCCCAAGATCAAGACGACAGTTTCTGGGGGTAATACTAGACTCAGACATCAGGAAGTCTTTTCTTCCGGACAAAAGACGGTCAGACCTGGTAAAGAAGGTCCGACAGTTTGCAAGAACTCGGGTGACAATAAGAGATGCAATGAAGATCCTAGGCCTGATGACAGCCTGTATCCCATGTGTCAGCTGGAGCCAATTCCATTCTCGTCAACTACAGAGAGCGGTTCTAACAACATGGGACAGAAGACAGTCTTCGTTGGACAGACAGTTTGTCCTATCCTATCGAGTCAGGAAATCCCTACGATGGTGGATGGTGTCAGGAAACCTTCAGGTGGGGGTCCCATGGATCCAGACTCCAGCAGTCACGGTAACCACGGATGCGAGTCAGCAAGGTTGGGGCGGCCAGGTACTCGGAAGATATTACCAAGGACAGTGGAATTCGGAAGAGAGCAACAATTCTTCAAACCACAGAGAGCTACAGGCGGTTTGGAAGGTTCTGTGGGCAGCCCGGTCCCTATTAAAGAACAAGCATCTGAAGATTTTATCGGACAACACGACGGCGGTAGCTTTTCTTCGCCATCAAGGGGGCCCGAGACATCCGAAACTGCAACGTCTGTCGGATCAGATCTTCGAATGGGCAGAAAGTTCGGTACTTTCAATTTCAGCAGTCCACTTAGAAGGCTCAAAGAACCAGGTTGCGGATTTTCTGAGCAGAGAAAAACTATCACCCATAGAGTGGGAACTGAACAGCGGGATCTTCAATACCCTGTGTCAGCGTTGGGGAACCCCATCCGTGGATCTTTTCGCGACAAGAAGAAATACAAAGATAAAGACCTTCTTCTCCCTAAATCCTCAAGAGAATCCAGCAGGGGTAGATGCCCTTTCTCAATCGTGGAGCTCGGGTCTGCTATACGCCTTTCCCCCTCTGGCATTAGTACCAAGGGTACTCAGGAAGATCTGCGAGGACAAAGCTCGGGTGATCATGGTGGTCCCTTTCTGGGCCGGAAGGAGCTGGTTCCCCCTACTAAAGAAGCTGGCAGTGGACAGTCCTTACCATCTTCCAGTCAGGGGGGACTTACTTTCTCAGGGTCCGATCCTCCATCAGAACCCAGGAAAGTTGCGGTTAACAGCTTGGATCCTGAGCGGCAGATCCTAAGATCAAGAGGCCTTTCAGAAGGAGTGATTTCGATTCTACAAGCAAGTAGGAAACCAGTGACTTCAACAATATATCTCAGAACCTGGAGAAAATTCTGCAGTTTTTGTGGAGACACAACAATCGATGTTGATCACCCTAACATACCCAGAATTCTTGATTTCCTACAGCAGGGATTTAAGAACGGGCTCAAACCAAGTACTTTGAGGGTTCAAATTGCAGCCCTCAGTGTATTTTATGACTCTTCCCTGGCCACCCACCCTTGGATCGCTCGGTTCTCTAGAGCGGTCTCGAGGCTGAAACCTCCAATCAGGAAGTCTGTGCCTCCCTGGGACCTTAATTTAGTCCTTAATGTTTTATGCAAAGAACCCTTTGATATAAACAGGGATATAAATATCGCTAATCTTTCCCTAAAAGCAGTTTTTTTAGTAGCCATTACATCAGCCAAAAGATTAGGGGAACTTCAGGCCCTTTCCATCCAGAACCCTTATCTACAAATATTTGATGATAGGTTGGTTTTGAGGCTTGACCCAGGATTTCTTCCCAAGGTAGCCTCTGTATCAAATATTAACCAAGAGGTCGTTCTTCCGTCTTTTTGCCAATCTCCTAAAAATCAAAAAGAAGCCTTTTTCCATAACTTAGATGTTAGGGAGACGGTGCTGAAATACTTGGACATGACTAGGGCCTGGAGACAGGATAGTAATCTCTTTGTCCTGTATGGGGGTCCTAATAAGGGAAAGAAGGCATCAAAATCCACTATTGCCAGGTGGATTAGATCCACTATTACCACGGCCTATCAGTTACAGGGAAAAGATCCTCCAGATAGCCTTAAAGCTCATTCATCCAGGGCTATGGCCACGTCTTGGGCCGAAAAAGGTGGGGCCTCAGTAGATCAGATTTGTAATGCAGCATCCTGGTCTAACATTAGCACTTTTTCAAAACACTACAAATTCGACGTAGTTTCTTCTCAGTTAGCTTTTGGCAGGAAAGTGCTTCAAGTGGTAGTCCCACCCTAGAACTAGGAAGTTTCCTTTGGTACTTCTCCATGGTGCTGTCAGGTGGTGACCTGGAAAACGGTAATTAATCTTACCGATAATTGTATTTCCAGGAATCCATCCTGACAGCACGGATAGTTCCCTCCCTATGGCAAATATGTGTTTTACTTATGTGAAGTAACATTTGTATTAATCTTGTTATGTTCAAAATAAATTTTCTGTTTGCATCCATCCAGATGTGTTACTTTGGAAAAGCACTGAAGGGTGGAAGGGGGAGGGTCCTTTTAAACTCTCGTGTTTCCTGTCCCACTGTGTATAAGAAGGACGTCCTCCATGGTGCTGTCAGGATGGATTCCTGGAAATACAATTATCGGTAAGATTAATTACCGTTTTTTCTATGGGGCTTAAGGTGATTAAGCTGGGGTTGTCCAGTAGTAGATGGAAGGAATATCCCCACTCATGTGGCTGCATAAAAGACAACTTAAGACAAAGTCACCTGTATTGAGGAACGTCTCGCACATCTAGTTAGAATGTTTCTGGGAGTATGCAAGTTGTGCACTTCCGGTCACATGACTGCCCGCTCCCGGCACCGGAGAATCCTGACAGTGCACAGTTTGTGTGCGCGGTGATCGTTCACATTCAGTGACTGCAGACTTTTATACCAAACCTGGACAGCCACTTTAATCCAACTAGGAATCCTCCATAATAGAATTCAGATTTTTGTTGCAGCGTTTTTTTTTTCCCCATAGGTTTACATTGTACTGTAAACTTTGGGAAAACTGCTGCGGATCCGCAGCGGCAAAATCCGCAGCGTGTGCACACAGCTTTAATATCTTGGGATTAACCCTTTAATGAACAGACGCTGGCCATAGCACTATACACTCATGGCTAAACGTTTTGAGACGGATACAAATTTTGTTTTTCAGTTTGGTGTTTCAGTGTTTTTACACCTTTTTGTCAGATGTTTCTCTGGTTAATGAAATACAATTATCAGCGTCTCCTATGTTTTTAAATGTTTATTGACAAATACATCATTTTTATGCAAAGTCTCAATATTTACAGTGTGGACAATTATTTTTCAATATTTGTGTAATCGTCCTGGCAGCTGGTTATCAGGTTCTTGGCCAAATCCTCATTGATTGCAGCCCATTCTTGCCATTCGTTTTTAACTCCTTTCTGACCTCGGACGGGATAGTACGTCCGAGGTCAGATCCTCTGTTTTGAACAGCTGACATGTGCCTGCAATAGCGGCGGGTGGAATCGTAATTCACCCGCCGCTAAAAACTAGCCTAACTAGCGCTTCTGGCCATCCGGCAGGAAATACGCACATTGCTGACCCCCGTCACGTGATCGGGGGTCAGCGATGCGTCGGCATGACAACCAGAGGTCTCCTTGAGACCTCAATGGTTATTGATGCCGGATTGCTATGAGCGCCACCCTGTGGACGGCGCTCATAGCAATGCAACAATTCTACTACATAGAGGCGATCTGACTTTCGCTCCTATGTAGCAGAGGCGATTGAGTTGTGCCTGCTTCTAGCCTCCCAGGGAGGCTATTGAAGCATGGCAAAAGTAAAAACAAAAAAAAAAAAAAAGTTTTGAAAAAAATATGAAAAAAATAAAAAAAAAATATAAAAGTTGAAATCACTCCCCTTTCGCCCCATTAAAAAAAAAACAATTAAAAAATACACATATTTGGTATCGCCGCGCTCAGAATCGCCTGATCTATCAATAAAAAAAAGATTAACCTGATCGCTAAACGGCGTAGGGAGAAAAAATTTGAAACGCCAGAATTACATTTTTTTGGTCGCGGGCAATCAAAAGAGCGTATCTGCACCAAAATGGTATGATTAAATATGTCAGCTCGGCGCGCAAAAAATAAGCCCTCACCCGACCCCAGATCATGAAAATTGAAGACGCTACGGGTATTGGAAAATGGCGCAATTAATTTTTTTTGTTGCAAAGTTTGGAATTTTTTTTTCACCACTTAGATAAAAAAAGAACCTAGACATGTTTGGTGTCTATGAACTCGTAATGACCTGGAGAATCATAATGGCAGGTCAGTTTTAGCATTTAGTGAACCTAGCAAAAAAGCCACAAAAAAAACAGTGAGGGATTGCACTTTTGCATTTTCACCGCACTTGGAATTTTTTTCTTGTTTTCTAGTACATGACATGCTAAAACCAATGATGTCATTCAAAAGTACAACTTGTCCCACAAGAAATAAACCCTCCTATGGCCATATTGACAGAAAAATAAAAACGTTATGGCTCTGGGAAAGAGGGGAGCGAAAAACTAAAATACCCTGGGTTATGAAGGGGTTAATATAAACTCAGAGGGTGTCGATATATAGTCTTAGGGCAGGTGTGCACTGGCTGATTATCGTATACGATTGTTCCCAATAATCGGGGCAGTATAAACAGGCTGTCAAACAGATGAACGAGCAAAAAGCTTGTTTGTGTCAGGTGAAATATTTTGGCTGCCTTAAGACCATTATTCTCAGCAGCAGCACATTGTCCTGTGTAAACCGAGCATGTGCTGCCAAGATCAATGGCAGCCTATACAGGCAGGGCGACCTATTAGCAATAATTCTGCGCGTCTGAAGTACGGTCATTGTGCCTAAACAGGCTGCAAAATCACTACCAATCAACAAATATATTTTAAACAAGAAAAATAGAACAAAAATGATGTATAATACCACAAAATTGTGAAGAACAACAGGTATACTCCAAAGCATGATTATATACACAGAAAAAGTGGAGTATAAAAAAAACCCGTTTAAAGTATCAAAAGAATTTTTATTTAAGTTGCATCACAACATCCTATTCAAAAAGAGGAAGCCTACGTGAAACGCGCGTTGGGGCTGCGTGATCTATTTGCACACAAGGACTTATATGGGTAAGATCCATTCTGATGGCACTATGACACTTAATTGATTCACAGTGATTTTGTGGTGTCCCAATTACAAATATAACACTAATGGCAACTTCAGTTTTATGAAAATAAATTTATTTGATGTTTTTTTTTTTTTTTAAGTGGCCAGTGTGCAGTGGGACCTTAACAGTGCAATATTTATTGGTGTCCATTAGGGGTTAATTTCCTGATCCTCAAATGATTTGTTTGCTTTTGACCTTAGACTGTTTGTGTCTTTCACTTTTTGAAATCTTCGGTCCATATAATTGTTTTCTTTTTTTAGTATGATGTTGTGATGTAACTTAAATAAAAATTCTTTTGATACTTAAAATGGGTTTTATACTCTCTTTTTCTGTGTATACAATCAATAAATATGTTGTGATCGGTGGTTATTTAACATTGCCGGTCGGTGGTTATTTAACATTGACGGTCGGTTAGTGTAAACCCGGCCTTACTATATTGAAGTGCCCGACTGCTGTGCATGAACGTGTGGAGAAGTGTCACTATATAACCTGTATACAGAGGTGTCACTACATAGTCTTCCCATGGTGCCGATCCCAGCTTCAGTGCATTAATATGTATACAGAGGTGTCAGCGGTGGGTGTATCTGCACTGAACTTGTTTGGGCAGCTCACCCCATCACCTAACTTGTCCTGTAACTTGTGGTTATAGGTCATAAAAATGGATGTGAACACTTTAGAAAAGATATACTTGAGCATGTAGAAAGAACTTATATATTTTCATTCATTCATTCAAGCTATATATGTATTCATACATACTGTGCAAAACGGCTCCATGATGAACTTTCCAGCTCCAAAACGAAAACTGCTTTTCTCCAGTACAAATTAATATCACACAGTCCTTTCTTCAGGTGCAATGAAACAAAGTAAATGTAGCAGCCTGACTAATCTCTGTATTCCAGGCAGTATTAGATCAAGCAGTTTTAAACCTTTTCACCCGATAAACACTCCTCTGTTCTGTGCTAGCCCAATCTCCACACTGCTAAGTTAACCCAGCTGCTGTTATTAGGCCTGTAAGCCCTGGGCTGGACTATGGGTCCACACTGCTAAGCTAACCCAGCTGCTGTTATTAGGCCTGTAAGCCCTGGGCTGAACTATGGGTCCACACTGCTAAACTAACCCAGCTGCTGTTATTAGGCCTGTAAGCCCTGGGCTGGACTATGGGTCCAAACTGCTAAGCTAACCCAGCTGCTGTTATTAGGCCTGTAAGCCCTGGGCTGCACTATGGGTCCACACTGCTAAGCTAACCCAGCTGCTGTTATTAGGCCTGTAAGCCCTGGGCTGGACGATGGGTCCACACTGCTAAGCTAACCCAGCTGCTGTTATTAGGCCTGTAAGCCCTGGGCTGAACTATGGGTCCACACTGCTAAGCTAACCCAGCTGCTGTTATTAGGCCTGTAAGCCCTGGGCTGGACTATGGGTCCACACAGCTAAGCTAACCCAGCTGCTGTTATCAGGCCTGTAAGCCCTGGGCTGGACTATGGGTCCACACTGCTAAGCTAACCCAGCTGCTGTTGTTAGGCCTGTAAGCCCTGGGCTGAACTATGGGTCCACACTGCTAAGCTAACCCAGCTGCTGTTATTAGGCCTGTAAGCCCTGGGCTGGACTATGGGTCCACACTGCTAAGCTAACCCAGCTGCTGTTATTAGGCCTGTAAGCCCTGGGCTGGACTATGGGTCCACACTGCTAAGCTAACCCAGCTGCTGTTATTAGGCCTGTAAGCCGTGGGCTGGACTATGGGTCCACACTGCTAAGCTAACCCAGCTGCTGTTATTAGGCCTGTAAGCCCTGGGCTGGACTATGGGTACAACCTTCCCACCCAGACTTCTTTGGTTGCTCCTAAATCCCGGACCCAAATTTCTATCAAATCATAACTCTCTCAGTAACCTAATGTTACTGATACAGGCTTTACATTGCCGAGGCCAAGCACCTAGGTGGTACACATGTCATCCTACTGCTTTCATATATAATAGCAACATTTCAGATCCGCCTCTGCTTGAAAAAGGTTCCTGCGGGAATTTTGATGGGTTGATGTTTTGTTTCTTTGATTGTAAAACCAGAGATATAAGCGATGCGAGACACCTAATCCACGTGGTCTGTAGATTATATTAAAATAGCAAGCACGGTGTCTGTTGAGTCTACATGGTCTCGAGCGAGTAAGGGCCCAGGGTGTATTGGCAATTTATCATATATAGCAGTATTCGCTATAAATGCAATGCCTTCCAGTTGGAGCCATTTATCGTTGTGGATCGATCGATGGTGTGATGCTTCAGTTATTGGCAGTAATTTAGATTAACGTTCTAAGTGTTATTCAATGGCACTAACTGTTTTTGTGTAGCAGGAACCCCTCAGACTCTGCTCGGTGTTGATAATGACAGGCCTGGGGAGTCTGTGAATAATTCATGGCATCTGGGATCCACAGCTTCAGTAATGAGGTCTCACGGGGCGGGCGGCTGGGGATCCCCACTTCTATCATCTTCAGACGCCGCCTGTCTCCTTGATCCTATATGCGACATATTATGTTTTTAGTGAATGGTGAATGCTATAACAAGTCAAATTGTAATAAAAACGTACGAGAGACACTATTACTCCAGAAAGGCACAGGAGTCGACAGGTATTTTTTAATTGTAATATTCGTTGTGTGCTGCGATGTTTCTAGTGTGCCTTCTGCCGATACATTAATTCCATCCATCCTGCGATCTCCATACATTGGCCTCCTCCACTTCAACACCTTTTCAGCCTTATTTAATGTTCCATTCAGACTGGCCATAATGCTGCTCCAGTGCATTTAGTGCTGTAAAGTACATTCCAGTCCGTCTCGTTCACTGTTCTCTGCTGCAGATTTGTCATTCGTATGGTTTGTAAAGCAGAAGAAGTGCATTAATAATACAACGCGTAGACTTTAATGGCGATGTTCACACAACCTTGCATGATGGTGAAGGCCTTTTTCTTTGCAGCCTTCCATGAACATTTGCTAGAACATGGGTCATTTGCTATGACTAATGAGTAACATTTTGAGTTCTCTCATTCATTACACATTTGTTTTAAAGGCGTTTTCCCATCTCTGAAAACAGTGCACTTTTTGATCATTGGTACTTGTCTTCCAAGACCTCACCAATCCTGTGAAGGAGGGTAAATGCACACAGAGCGAACCTGCTATAGTTTTTTCCACATCCGATTTATACGCTAACATGAGCGAGCCCTAAGAGACCAACATAGCTTCATAGCCACGCGGGAGACTAGTCGGAGAGGCGGATCCCCATGGAATCAATGGTGCTATATAAATAAATAATAATAATCCACAGCGGCTGCTCCCTGTCCAGTGATGGGTTTCTCCCTGTGTATAGGCAGATGCCTATTGCTCAAGGCCTTTTGGTGGAGTGGAGCCGCCGGGGACCCGCCTATCTGACTAGTCTTGGTCCCTGGTGGCTGTTACACTATGCTTTTCTTTGAAATAACGCAGCATTTCTGAGTTAAACATATATGGCTGGAATGGTGCAGCATGCATCAGCTGTCGGGTTTCTTATAAGAATTTACAGGGGACAATGAGACAGATGACTAATCTAAGAGGCAGGTCTCTGGCAGCGTCTCCCCACCCATTGACGGACATGTCCCTCCCTATGTGTGAGTATGGTGAGAGATCGGTCGCTCCTGGGGGTGTGGAGAAGCCGCTAGGGACCACCTCTTGGACTAGTCATCTGAGTTGCATCGTCGCCAGAGTCTGCATCTGATTTATGCTGCTCGTGGTTCTTGAATTAGCTATCAAGTTGCCTTTAAGTATTGATAATAATCAGATGTATGAAAATTGAAATTGAAAAAGTGATCAGAATCACTCTTCGCCCTTTTCTGACATCCGTGGCATCACTTTCTCATTACATAGATGCATTTATCAAATTCGTTGTAGAATAATCGTCTCTATTATGTTCAGAAATTGTAGGAAAGTATTAAGAGAAATGATGCAAGCCTATGACTTGTTACTGTAGAGAAGTGGTCTGCATTCGGTGGTTTTCGAGATATTGGGATACTACTGCACCCAGCAAGCCACAAGTTGTATTTTAGAAACTGCAGATGAGCCGTAATTTGCAGTTTTTTCATTATCCGTCATTTTGGAGCCTAAAACCATTAGAGAACTTATATACAATAGACGCAGTGGTTTTTGGGGTGTTATGGGTATTATGACTTGCATTTAGAGGCATAGTTTTCCTAATGGCTAATAGCCTTCTCCAGATAAGACAAACCCATGAAATCTAATGAGTGATCTGCAGCATTTAATTAAGGAGTCATGTTCCTGTAGGGATCCTGGCTTCTAGACACTCACGTTCCCCTCTCTATTGTGATTGTTTCTAAAGTCTTTGTCTGGGGAAAAAGAAGTAATAATCGTGGCACGTGTGAGCAGCCCGACACCCAGGAGTGAGGAGGGCATCAGTTGCCTGCCAAAATTTGGGATAGCTTTGGTCTGACTACTCAGAACTGCTGGGACGCGGCTGTGGTTTTGTTCACACTTTATAACTGCCCGTTGACCTTTTTTGTCCTAAACATTAGCCAAAAATTACATAATGTGCAATGTACTGCTTGTGAGAGATAATAAAAACTATGCCTTTCAATACAATAAAAAAGGGGTATATTTGCATACTCCGCTCATAGTGGGGGGATAAAACGTGAGTAATTTTAAGTTACTTCATTAAATCCCCTGCTCATACTGGGAACGTAGGCTTGAGACCTGCATTCACACGCGTCGTCGGAACCTTGGCTGGAAAAACAACTTTCTATACATTTGTCATATTCATTTTATATATTTTTTCTTTGTTTTGATTTTTTTTTTTTTTTAATTACAATTTTACCATTTTGATAATTCCTGCCAAGCCAAATCATGTATATTGAGGATTACGGCCGAGCAGATTTGATGAATCCGTTTCTTAGACGTAGGATGTCCTAATTGCTGGGGCTAATAGTTTAATAACCTAACCACTGATGCGCCGTGTTACCTTACGTGACCTGCAGCCGGAGTCTGTTACACAAGGGACCGCGCGCATCCTCTGCTCGTGTTCATCTGAATCTGCGTGATTTGCGGACGGTGGGAGCTGACCTACTTTTTTCCCTGACAGATGCCTCCCTTGTAGCTGCATTAGGGGCTTGATCTGAGATGTATTCTGCATTTGCATAAACAAATCTTTTCATCTATTATGGATGTGCCTCACTCTCACTGGATCTTTTTTTTTTTTTAAATATACTTGGAACATACCGCTATTAGCGCTTCATTTTTCAACTCCCTCGTCCTCACTTTTAGGCGATAAGGGGAAACGATCACAATCTGCATTTTTGTTCCCTCCTTACATGAGAACAGATGTAAACCTTTCTTTTTGGGGGGAATTTTTCATGACGACATTAGGTACTTGTGTTTTTTTTTTTTTTGCTTCAGTGCAGAATTCATTAGCCGTTCCGATTTCTTGGCTTTCGATCATTAAACTTAAAGGGGTATTCTGGCTCTGCTCACTTCTGCCCCGGGAGGTGATTGCGGCTGGTGACGTCACGTCCACTGATGCCTGCAGCGTTGCCTGCGTGATCGGCAGGTATCGGACACCTGTCCTATTCCGTAAAATAGCACACGTTTGTTTGAATCCGTCATCTCATCTCTTGTCTTTTTCTATGAAATATCAATGCTGGAGCATTTAAGATCACGGCGTCTTGGTGTCCCTCTATTATTCCTCCAGGGACTGGGTTCTTGGACTGGTGACCTGAGCTGCATGGTCCCTGCCTGGCTTTTAGGGTAGGTGCACACGGAAGAAGAAATCCCTTGTCCATTATGTGAACAGAGAGGCCTGCGGCTCACTTGCGGAGACGGACATGCAGCGCGTCTCTACAGACCGCAGCATGTCTATTTTATCTTGCAGAGACGTGAGCCTCTTTTACCCATACAAATATATTGGACTCGTTGAATCCGCACGGTTGAATGAACAAATGCGGAATCACCTGCAATAGCCGGCAGTGATTTGGACACAGCGGACACGTGCTGCTGCCATAGCGCTGCCGATTACTGACCATGTGCATCTACCCTTAACCCTATGTCTCTGAAATATTGCAGCGTTTCAAAGTAAGTCATACTTGGCTGAAATGACACTGCCACTGTCTGATCCACGCTGACCATGTTTCAGACAGCACGAATCAGTTGTCAGATTCACCATTTAAAGGGTTGTCTACTACCTGAGCAGCACCTTTTTAAGTGAAGTTTGCCCTTGCAAAAACGCCCCCCACCCCCACAAAAACGAAAAAACATTTAATCACATCTCTCACCAGTAATGTTGACTCCGGATCTATTAGGGGTCATGCGACATGGATATGCCACGAGTGCTGCAGCTAATCAGCGACTGTTATTGCGCTGCTGCGCTTTTTCTTCCTTGTGACGAATGTTGGACAAGTAGAAGATGTGAGAACGCCGCAGCCCAATATCAGTCGCTGATTGACTGCAGGGCCCGGTGGCATAAGAATGCCCTGTGAACCCCTCCAGGCCAGGCACCAACTTCGCTGGGACAGCACCAGTGCGGGAGGCGAGTATTATGTTTTATTGTTTTGTTCTTTTTTGTAAACGGGACAACATCTAAAAAGGTATTGTCCAAATTATGGACCACCCCTTAAATTTCTTTACACACTCCCAGGAGGAGTAATAGAAGAATGCCCCAGTGCACACAAGTGGTGATGCTGAAGAATTGTTATTTTATGGAATATTTAATAGGAATAGGGGCACATCATGAGAGCTGGCGGATCCTCTTTAAGGGTATGTGCACACGTCAGGATTTCTTGCAGAAATTTTCCTTACAAAAACCGGACATTTCTGCCAGACATCCGCATGCGTTTTTTGTGCGTTTTTTCCCAAATGCATAGAATAGCGGGAAAAATGCAGAAAATCCGCAAAATTAATGAACATGTTGCTTTTTTAAGGTTGTGTGCACATGTTGCTGATTTTTCGCGTTTTTTTCATGATAAAAACGCAATAAAACCGCTAAAAAAAAAACCAGCATACAATATGCATCCCATCATTTTGAATGAATTCTGCATATTTTGTGCACATGATGCATTTTTTTCCGCAAAAAAAAAAAAAGGAATCGCGGTTAAAAACACAGCATGTTCATTAATTTTGTGGTTTTTTTTGCGGATTTCCCTCTATAAAATGCATTGGGAAATGTCCGGGAAAAAAAGCACCAAAATGCGCAAAAAACGCATGCAGATTTCTTGCAGAAAATTTCAGGTTTTTCTCCAGGAATTTTCTGCAAGAAATCCTGAACGTGTGCACATAGCCTTACCACGATGCGTATTTTTCCGCGAAAAAAACGCATCATGTGCACAAAACATGCAGAATGCATTCTAAATGATAGGATGCATAATGTATGCGTTTTTAATGAGTTTTTATAGCGTTTTTACCGCGAAAAAAAAAAAAACGCGAAAAAACCTGAACGTGTGCACATAGCCTAAAAACCAAAACAAGTATAAAAAGTGTTAAATCTAGAAGAATTAAGAATATCAGTTTGCTGAAGCACGGTACATCGCAATGTCTCGGATCCTCGGCTGTCTGGTTTCCCAGTATTTGTGCTAATTCTGCATTGTCCTACTTCCTTTCCAGATTTGCTTTGATGGGAGGAATACAGGGAGAGATGATTAGATACCAGACAGTCTCCTATGCTGCACACTGTGTATTAGGAGAGTCGGGAGACGGCCTGGTAAAGCCTGTCCTCTGGTTCCTGTAGAGTGGCCTATCTCCTAATAACGGAAAATCCTGTCCCACTATCGGGGCTGTGTAGGATATGAATGTGATCTGTGAATGTCAGAGGACGGCTCGAGGTTACATGCTGCATTTCCAGACAAAGGAGAGTGAAGAGCACATTATTTACCGTGGGTCACATGGCGCTAGACTCTGATACCAAGCTTTATAAATCTTGTGTTATTAGAAAACGCTGTAAATACCGGCGCTGACTATAATAATAAGAAATGACTATAGAATAAGAAACGCCTTGATGTTGTAGGGCTCACATTTGGCAGGAGATGCTGGGCATACATTGTCTATTTTGCATCATCAACAAAACCTGAAACGCGTTAGTGATCCCTGATCACTTCTTTCCTGTACGGCGCAGGTGAACGGCTTTTGTTCCGTCTGATCAGACTTCGAGCAGAACCGGGCCCACGAAGATTAACCGTTGGGTCTCCTTAGTACATGAGGATAGAGGTTCATCATTTTCTGGATAATGTCTGGCTAGATTTTCTGCACAAAGAGCGCTGTATTTCTCTGGAAGCTCTGCTCCTAACCTGGGCCGTGCAATCATTATTTCCCTAATCCCTCCTTTTATCGTACAGCCAACAGCGGCATCTCTTGCAGGAATATTTGTTGTTCTTGACCAGCTTTTGAAGCCCCCCTAGCTCTTTTGCAGATGTTGCCATGGCAACAGCCTCACACGAACCATCCCCCTCCTCTCCCGTTAGCCGATCTCTTAATTATTTGAAATGAATCTCTGAATTCTCTCTAGAGCAGGAACGTGCGCAGTGAGGAGCGATGCATGGAAGCAGAATGCCGGGCGGCCGCCGGTAATGGAGGGCTGCTCCGATATATGGCAGGACTTGTGAATAATACATGCACATCCTAGGAGAAAAAAAGACAGAAAACGTTCCAGTGCATTCATTGTTTTCTCAAATAGCAGCTTTTATGGCGCTATTTAATAGGGATTGCAAAGAAAACAATCCATTTTGTTGCAATTCCAGTAAGAAGAGTAAAAATAATATAGTGCTGCCATTCGCATTGTGTTTTTGCCCCGAATTCCTAGGGGGCAGAGGCATATCCCTGCCCGCTCCCATAGACTGACAGGCCTCTCCACAAATAAGGATAAACCACAGAGAATCTGCCTCTTGGATTAATCCACCGTCCTCAGCCGGCTCTTAAAAGTTGGTTTTCTCTGAAAAGTTTGTATTTTCAGAGTGAAACACACGTCGCCAGTTTCTGATTCATGCTGCCCGAATTATCTGTCAGTTTATCTGGATCATAAACACCGGGAGCTCTTCTACCATACACTTGCTGACCAGGGCTGCATCTGCTTTCAAGAAGACCTGTCACTTGATCAAAAAATTGAGCTAAATATTTTGTAAAAATCTGAGCTTCCCTGATTCTACCACTTTTTTTCGTTTTCTGCTGCGTCGCTCTGTTGCAGAGATATACACATTTGTTGCTTTTGAAGCGCAGTATGTGAAATCTCTGCAACTAGGGCGTTTTTTTTTTCTTGGGTCGTGTACTTTTAGCCTTCACTCCCATACACTGCCAGTCACAGCTCAGTATCTGATCTCGCAGTTTCTCGCTGAGCTGTGATTGGCAGCATCTGGGAGGCAGGTGTGGAAGCGCTCACCTCCAGAGAAGACTCTGAAGAAACACCTGGATGAAGTGCTCGCAGAGATTTCACATACTTCCCTCCAAAAACAATACATATGAATATCTCTGCATTAGACCAACACAGCACAAAATTAAAGCGAGAAGTACAATTAAGGGAGGTCAGGAATTTTTACATTTGGAACTCACCTTTTTTTTTTTTTTTTTTTTTCTTACTGACAGGTCCTTATTAAAGGGAGTTTGCCACCTAATCTGAGAGCAGCATAAAGTAGAGACAAGGACACTGATTCCAGTGATGTTATTTACTGGGCTGCTTAGGGAACTTTTAATAAAATCCCTGTTTAATCAGCAGGAGATTATAACTACAGGACTAGTAAATCTGCTGCCAGGTAGTCAAGCATATTCATGAGCTCTCTATAATCCCGCCCCCCACCACTGATTGGCAGCTTTCTGACCTTGTAGATTACAGAAAGCTGCCAATCAGTAATGTGGGCGGGGTTAGACAGAGCTCAGCATTCAGAGAACTGCTAGGTCTACAGCAGAGAAAACAGGGATTTTATCAAAATGACTACAAGCAACCCAGTAACCGGAATCAGGGTATGTGCCCCATACATTATGCTGCTCTCAGATTCAGTAGCAAAACCTCGGTAACAGTTGTCCTTTAAGTGCATATGTTCTTGCCATGTTGTACGGATTTTTAATTAATAAGGACAATTTAATAGGAAGTCAATAAATCTAATGTTTGTTGTAGGAAAAATTAGATTTTGAGCCATCAGGGTCAGGAACAGATGCGAGTGATGACCTGTGAACCTTGAAATTAACAATTTGAAAGTGATAGATACACACATTTAGTATCACGCTGACAACCATGAACCGCTTCTCATATTCGATTGTTATGTGCACAGCGACATAAAAACATGGATTTCATGCTGTATTGGGGGGACGGAACCAAAAACGTCACATGCTTTGGGATTTTAATAGTGGAAATTATGTGAGTACAGGTTATCATTTTGAATGATGTAGTATGCATAAGACTTCAATAATTGCATTCACTTTACGGATACTAGGAAATCCTTCATGTTTTGCGACACAAAAATGCAACGTGCACTGTGCACATCCCCTAATATTGCCCCTGACCCTGTATAATTCGGCTCTCTATAATAGATCAGATGCTACATACATTCTTTGAGATCAAGTCTTCACAACCATGTTCTGTAAGATTCTTTTTCTTGAAGCTGTTAAGTATCAGCCAGCAGTAATTTAGTGACTACCCTTTAACCCATGATCTATTTGTATTATCCTTACATTTCCATTTTCTTCCAAATTGACTTCAAGTATCTTGTTGAAGTTGTTATAAAATCAATTGGAAGAGGTTCTCTTTTATCGATCAGCCCCATTAACAATGCTTATAAATCACTCCTATTGCCCTACTATATGAATTGTTCTATTTAAAAAGATACAGCCTGCTTGGTTTAATGAGGAATGTGTTACAGAAATAGCTGGCGTACTGCAAATTGTACAGCTATGTGCCGAGGCAATTCTTGCTGCATTTTTATTAGAAGTATGTATTTACTGAAAAATAGGAACAAAGTGAAACTTTCAAGTAATTACACCCACAACAAAAATGTCTCTGTAAAGAAACTTCGGAACAGGTAAGGGGAGATTTATTTTTATGACAAGTTACTTTTACTGCTGGTAAAACATATTTGTTGTGACGAGATCTAAATCTTCTAGCTCATTATTGAACACGTCACCAATGTTCCTAAACGTGCTGTTGACATGAAATTCTCACCAGATATTGGTAACAATCCATCCAATCCACACCAGCAAAGAAATCAAACCATAGATGTCCATAAATTAACTTATGTGTAATAATGAGAAAAGTCACAGGGAAAAAGTATTGAACACGTTTACTGAAATGTAAGTAATACTTTGTACAAAAGCCTTTGTTGAAGAGGACGGCTTCCAAGATGCCTCATGTATGGAGAAACTAGTCGCATGCATTGCTCAGGTGGGATTTTGGCCCATTCTTCTACACACACGCTCTTCAAATCCTGAAGGTTTCTTGGGCCCCTTTTATGAACTCCGATCTTTGATAGGCTGCACTATTCTAGCAGCTTTATTGACTTCCTCTGAAATCAATTGGGAGTCTCCTTGGCTGTGTGTTTGGGATTATTATCTTGCTGAAATGTCCAACCTCATTTCATGTTTATGATCCTGGTAGATTCTCTGCAGATTTTTATCAATTATTTTTATCTCTACATTTGTCAATTCATCCTTCTTTCAATTACATGAATTTTGCCAGTGCTGTATGCTGAAAAAGAGCCCCATACCATGATGTTCCCACCTCCAAACTTCACTGTAGGTATGGTGTTTTAACATGATGTGTATTATGGCAATCAAACAGTTTAATTTTCGTCTCATCTGACCAGACTATATTCTCCCAGTAGTTTACAGATTTGCCTAACTGTTGTTGAACAAACTTTAAACTCCCTTGAACATGCTTTTTGTTCCACAATGGAGTGTTGCATGGTGAGCGTGCATACAATTGTACCTGCTGATTCCAGGTCTTTCTCTAGTTCTCCACAGATGGTCCTTGGCTCTTGGACAACTCTTGTGATAATTATTTTCACTCCCTTATCTGAAATCTTTCCTCTTCCGGATTATGACCCCCAACAGTGTTCACTGCTGTCAATGCCATCAGTATGTTTTGCAACAATAATGTTGCAAAGTTATTGAGACATCTCACTGATTTTTATCAATGATTAGATGTTTCTTGTGTGGCACCTTGGTAATGAGACACCATCAGTTGAACCAGCTGATATTATTTTTCACTAAGTGGCAGGAAGGATTGCTTTCTAATTACTCATAGATTTCATCTGGTGTTATGAAGTTTCCATGGCTTTTTGCACCTTCCTTGTTTTGTGTGTTAAATACTTTTTTCCTCTGTCATTTCTCATTATTGCACATAACTTCATTTATGGACATATATATTTTGATTTATTTTTTTGTTGTTGCCTGTGTGGATTGGATGGGTTGATACCGACATCTGGTGAGAAGTTCATGTCAATAGCGCCTCTAGAAAATTGATGTTCAATGCTACTTTCACCTGTTGTATGTATGTATGTATGTATGTCTGTGTATATATACAAAAGAGAATAAAAATGTCTGCTAAGCTTGATGACGGACTCATGCTTCCTGTTGTGCAGAAATCACTTTTCAAAGATCTTCTCGTGATCATTAAAGGTATAATCTTAACGATGTATGGATAATACAGGGTTCACCATTTACAATAGATGATGGTCAGTGCTTACATCCTCCTCCTCCCTGCACAATGACCTCCTCACAGGTCACAGAGCGTGCCTAGCAAGCACCAAGAAGTCAGTCATCTAAGCTATTGCTTCCTATCATCCATGGGGTTGCTGTGAAGCAAATCTCTGAATGCTGTTAACAGAATCTTAGACACCTCCGTAATCTTATGCAGATCAGAAATTAAAAATAGTGTGTACCGTATATATATATATATATATATATATATATATATATATATATATATATATACATACATACATATATACATATATATATATATATATATATACACATACACACATACACATAATATAATCAATTGGGAAGATCTTTACTTCATTTTTCATTTTTTCCACAATTATGCTGGGTCGGCTGTTACTTCATAAGGATTGCTATACCATGTGCTAGCAGTATAGATTGCATAGTTGCCAATGGACAAAAAAGAGCCAATTTATACATCCAACAATGTTTAAAGGAGAATCCCCAAAAGGAAGACTTCCCTTACCGATGTGTGCCATATTGCGTTAAATCTGCGCTGCCGTGTGGGAAGGATGAAGAATGACAATCCAAGTATAAGTCATTAATTAGCCAACGCGTTTCAAAATATATAAACTTCATCTTCAGGACAACCACGATCGTGGTTTATATATCTTGAAACGCGTTGACAAATAACCCACTTATACTTGGATCAGTGTTCTTCATCCTTCCCACACGGCAGCGAAGAATTAAGGCATGTGTTCATCCATTACATGCACTTTATCCTCTCATGGGTCCGCTGCAGCCTTGGCCGTTACCAGTGGTTGTGTGCACCCAACCCGACCAGGTGAGCTCCATTATGCTAGCCTTTTAAAAGAGTTACCCAGATAAAACCCTATTTTGCCCTTTGTGTCTTTCCAGTCTTTCTTTTCTTTGGATATTGCACAGGTAGACTCTCTTGGAATCATTACTTGTAGAGGGAGAATAATATGACTCAAGGAGCACAGGATCACTCAACATTATCCATTAACTACCTTTGATAGGACTTTTACAAACCTCAATAAAAGGGTTTTTAATGGGTACAATAAGTATTAATGTAGAAAATGTAATATATTGTAATGTGTTGGGTGGTTGCCGAGCCTCCTCCCACTGGATGATGTCCTCCCAGTGTATAACATACATCAGGGTGTTTTTGGTAATAAATGAAGAATGCTATAATAAAGAATTAATGGGAAGTTGTCTCTTCATACATGCAACCTCATGGTATAGAAAAAGAGAAGCTGAGCAGAATGATATGGATTTGTCAGTAAAACTTGCATTTTAGTCATTAAAGTCCCCAGTGTTTGTATGCACAGGGGTCCGGTGGGCGGTCCTACTAGTGATTGACAGCTATCTTTGTAGTCATAAAGGGAGCACTTCGGTTACTGGTAGGACCGGCCACTGGACTCAAACATACAAACGCCAGAGATTAAAAAAAAGTCTGTTAATCCGATCAGTTTCTCCTGCGCTACAACATCCTTTCTGCAGACAAGATATTATTTTCAAAATGACGGGTTCCCTTTAAATGTAGTGCTAGAACTATCATTGGACTAATAAAATAACTGTAGACATCGCTGAATCGGCGTGTGTGACACCGATTCAGCGTTGTCTTCACTGGTAACCAGGGTAAACATCGGGTAACTAAGCGCAGGGCCGCGCTTAGTAACCCGATGTTTACCCTGGTTACCATCCTAAAAGTAAAAAAAAAAAAAACAGTACATACTTACCTACAGCCGTCTGTCCTCCAGCGCTGTGCTCTGCACTCCTCCTGTACTGGCTGTGAGCGTCGGTCAGCCGGAAAGCAGAGCGCTGACGTCACCGCTCTGCTTTCCGGCCGCTGTGCTTACACAGACAGTACAGGAGGAGTGCAGAGCACAGCGCTGGAGGACAGACGGCTGTAGGTAAGTATGTACTGTTTGTTTTTTTTAACTTTTAGGATGGTAACCAGGGTAAACATCGAGTTACTAAGCGCGGCCCTGCGCTTAGTTACCCGATGTTTACCCTGGTTACCGGCATCGTTGGTCGCTGGAGAGCGGTCTGTGTGACTCATAGATTTCATCTGGTGTTATGAAGTTTCCATGGCTTTTTGCACCTTCCTTGTTTTGTGTGTTAAATACTTTTTTCCTCTGTCATTTCTCATTATTGCACATAACTTCATTTATGGACATATATATTTTGATTTATTTTTTTGTTGTTGCCTGTGTGGATTGGATGGGTTGATACCGACATCTGGTGAGAAGTTCATGTCAATAGCGCCTCTAGAAAATTGATGTTCAATGCTACTTTCACCTGTTGTATGTATGTATGTATGTATGTCTGTGTATATATACAAAAGAGAATAAAAATGTCTGCTAAGCTTGATGACGGACTCATGCTTCCTGTTGTGCAGAAATCACTTTTCAAAGATCTTCTCGTGATCATTAAAGGTATAATCTTAACGATGTATGGATAATACAGGGTTCACCATTTACAATAGATGATGGTCAGTGCTTACATCCTCCTCCTCCCTGCACAATGACCTCCTCACAGGTCACAGAGCGTGCCTAGCAAGCACCAAGAAGTCAGTCATCTAAGCTATTGCTTCCTATCATCCATGGGGTTGCTGTGAAGCAAATCTCTGAATGCTGTTAACAGAATCTTAGACACCTCCGTAATCTTATGCAGATCAGAAATTAAAAATAGTGTGTACCGTATATATATATATATATATATATATATATATATATATATATA
This sequence comes from Ranitomeya imitator, assembly GCF_032444005.1. Taxonomy (NCBI): domain Eukaryota; kingdom Metazoa; phylum Chordata; class Amphibia; order Anura; family Dendrobatidae; genus Ranitomeya; species Ranitomeya imitator. Next base: position 60,145,700 of record NC_091288.1, read on the forward strand.
TATATACATACATACATATATACATATATATATATATATATATATATATATATATATATATATATATATATATATATATATATATATATATACACATACACACATACACATAATATAATCAATTGGGAAGATCTTTACTTCATTTTTCATTTTTTCCACAATTATGCTGGGTCGGCTGTTACTTCATAAGGATTGCTATACCATGTGCTAGCAGTATAGATTGCATAGTTGCCAATGGACAAAAAAGAGCCAATTTATACATCCAACAATGTTTAAAGGAGAATCCCCAAAAGGAAGACTTCCCTTACCGATGTGTGCCATATTGCGTTAAATCTGCGCTGCCGTGTGGGAAGGATGAAGAATGACAATCCAAGTATAAGTCATTAATTAGCCAACGCGTTTCAAAATATATAAACTTCATCTTCAGGACAACCACGATCGTGGTTTATATATCTTGAAACGCGTTGACAAATAACCCACTTATACTTGGATCAGTGTTCTTCATCCTTCCCACACGGCAGCGAAGAATTAAGGCATGTGTTCATCCATTACATGCACTTTATCCTCTCATGGGTCCGCTGCAGCCTTGGCCGTTACCAGTGGTTGTGTGCACCCAACCCGACCAGGTGAGCTCCATTATGCTAGCCTTTTAAAAGAGTTACCCAGATAAAACCCTATTTTGCCCTTTGTGTCTTTCCAGTCTTTCTTTTCTTTGGATATTGCACAGGTAGACTCTCTTGGAATCATTACTTGTAGAGGGAGAATAATATGACTCAAGGAGCACAGGATCACTCAACATTATCCATTAACTACCTTTGATAGGACTTTTACAAACCTCAATAAAAGGGTTTTTAATGGGTACAATAAGTATTAATGTAGAAAATGTAATATATTGTAATGTGTTGGGTGGTTGCCGAGCCTCCTCCCACTGGATGATGTCCTCCCAGTGTATAACATACATCAGGGTGTTTTTGGTAATAAATGAAGAATGCTATAATAAAGAATTAATGGGAAGTTGTCTCTTCATACATGCAACCTCATGGTATAGAAAAAGAGAAGCTGAGCAGAATGATATGGATTTGTCAGTAAAACTTGCATTTTAGTCATTAAAGTCCCCAGTGTTTGTATGCACAGGGGTCCGGTGGGCGGTCCTACTAGTGATTGACAGCTATCTTTGTAGTCATAAAGGGAGCACTTCGGTTACTGGTAGGACCGGCCACTGGACTCAAACATACAAACGCCAGAGATTAAAAAAAAGTCTGTTAATCCGATCAGTTTCTCCTGCGCTACAACATCCTTTCTGCAGACAAGATATTATTTTCAAAATGACGGGTTCCCTTTAAATGTAGTGCTAGAACTATCATTGGACTAATAAAATAACTGTAGACATCGCTGAATCGGCGTGTGTGACACCGATTCAGCGTTGTCTTCACTGGTAACCAGGGTAAACATCGGGTAACTAAGCGCAGGGCCGCGCTTAGTAACCCGATGTTTACCCTGGTTACCATCCTAAAAGTAAAAAAAAAAAAAACAGTACATACTTACCTGCAGCCGTCTGTCCTCCAGCGCTGTGCTCTGCACTCCTCCTGTACTGGCTGTGAGCGTCGGTCAGCCGGAAAGCAGAGCGCTGACGTCACCGCTCTGCTTTCCGGCCGCTGTGCTTACACAGACAGTACAGGAGGAGTGCAGAGCACAGCGCTGGAGGACAGACGGCTGTAGGTAAGTATGTACTGTTTGTTTTTTTTAACTTTTAGGATGGTAACCAGGGTAAACATCGAGTTACTAAGCGCGGCCCTGCGCTTAGTTACCCGATGTTTACCCTGGTTACCGGCATCGTTGGTCGCTGGAGAGCGGTCTGTGTGACTCATAGATTTCATCTGGTGTTATGAAGTTTCCATGGCTTTTTGCACCTTCCTTGTTTTGTGTGTTAAATACTTTTTTCCTCTGTCATTTCTCATTATTGCACATAACTTCATTTATGGACATATATATTTTGATTTATTTTTTTGTTGTTGCCTGTGTGGATTGGATGGGTTGATACCGACATCTGGTGAGAAGTTCATGTCAATAGCGCCTCTAGAAAATTGATGTTCAATGCTACTTTCACCTGTTGTATGTATGTATGTATGTATGTCTGTGTATATATACAAAAGAGAATAAAAATGTCTGCTAAGCTTGATGACGGACTCATGCTTCCTGTTGTGCAGAAATCACTTTTCAAAGATCTTCTCGTGATCATTAAAGGTATAATCTTAACGATGTATGGATAATACAGGGTTCACCATTTACAATAGATGATGGTCAGTGCTTACATCCTCCTCCTCCCTGCACAATGACCTCCTCACAGGTCACAGAGCGTGCCTAGCAAGCACCAAGAAGTCAGTCATCTAAGCTATTGCTTCCTATCATCCATGGGGTTGCTGTGAAGCAAATCTCTGAATGCTGTTAACAGAATCTTAGACACCTCCGTAATCTTATGCAGATCAGAAATTAAAAATAGTGTGTACCGTGTATATATATATATATATATATATATATATATATATATATATATACATACATACATATATACATATATATATATATATATATATATATATATATATATATATATATATATATATATATATATACACATACACACATACACATAATATAATCAATTGGGAAGATCTTTACTTCATTTTTCATTTTTTCCACAATTATGCTGGGTCGGCTGTTACTTCATAAGGATTGCTATACCATGTGCTAGCAGTATAGATTGCATAGTTGCCAATGGACAAAAAAGAGCCAATTTATACATCCAACAATGTTTAAAGGAGAATCCCCAAAAGGAAGACTTCCCTTACCGATGTGTGCCATATTGCGTTAAATCTGCGCTGCCGTGTGGGAAGGATGAAGAATGACAATCCAAGTATAAGTCATTAATTAGCCAACGCGTTTCAAAATATATAAACTTCATCTTCAGGACAACCACGATCGTGGTTTATATATCTTGAAACGCGTTGACAAATAACCCACTTATACTTGGATCAGTGTTCTTCATCCTTCCCACACGGCAGCGAAGAATTAAGGCATGTGTTCATCCATTACATGCACTTTATCCTCTCATGGGTCCGCTGCAGCCTTGGCCGTTACCAGTGGTTGTGTGCACCCAACCCGACCAGGTGAGCTCCATTATGCTAGCCTTTTAAAAGAGTTACCCAGATAAAACCCTATTTTGCCCTTTGTGTCTTTCCAGTCTTTCTTTTCTTTGGATATTGCACAGGTAGACTCTCTTGGAATCATTACTTGTAGAGGGAGAATAATATGACTCAAGGAGCACAGGATCACTCAACATTATCCATTAACTACCTTTGATAGGACTTTTACAAACCTCAATAAAAGGGTTTTTAATGGGTACAATAAGTATTAATGTAGAAAATGTAATATATTGTAATGTGTTGGGTGGTTGCCGAGCCTCCTCCCACTGGATGATGTCCTCCCAGTGTATAACATACATCAGGGTGTTTTTGGTAATAAATGAAGAATGCTATAATAAAGAATTAATGGGAAGTTGTCTCTTCATACATGCAACCTCATGGTATAGAAAAAGAGAAGCTGAGCAGAATGATATGGATTTGTCAGTAAAACTTGCATTTTAGTCATTAAAGTCCCCAGTGTTTGTATGCACAGGGGTCCGGTGGGCGGTCCTACTAGTGATTGACAGCTATCTTTGTAGTCATAAAGGGAGCACTTCGGTTACTGGTAGGACCGGCCACTGGACTCAAACATACAAACGCCAGAGATTAAAAAAAAGTCTGTTAATCCGATCAGTTTCTCCTGCGCTACAACATCCTTTCTGCAGACAAGATATTATTTTCAAAATGACGGGTTCCCTTTAAATGTAGTGCTAGAACTATCATTGGACTAATAAAATAACTGTAGACATCGCTGAATCGGCGTGTGTGACACCGATTCAGCGTTGTCTTCACTGGTAACCAGGGTAAACATCGGGTAACTAAGCGCAGGGCCGCGCTTAGTAACCCGATGTTTACCCTGGTTACCATCCTAAAAGTAAAAAAAAAAAAAACAGTACATACTTACCTGCAGCCGTCTGTCCTCCAGCGCTGTGCTCTGCACTCCTCCTGTACTGGCTGTGAGCGTCGGTCAGCCGGAAAGCAGAGCGCTGACGTCACCGCTCTGCTTTCCGGCCGCTGTGCTTACACAGACAGTACAGGAGGAGTGCAGAGCACAGCGCTGGAGGACAGACGGCTGTAGGTAAGTATGTACTGTTTGTTTTTTTTAACTTTTAGGATGGTAACCAGGGTAAACATCGAGTTACTAAGCGCGGCCCTGCGCTTAGTTACCCGATGTTTACCCTGGTTACCGGCATCGTTGGTCGCTGGAGAGCGGTCTGTGTGACAGCTCTCCAGCGACCAAACAGCGACGCTGCAGCGATCCGGATCGTTGTCGGTATCGCTGCAGCGTCGCTAAGTGTGACGGTACCTTTAATGCTTACTAATTGGTTTACTAGTAATTGGATTGTGGGGAACAACATTTGGTTCACTGTAAATCTGGAGACCATACTAAATAATTTTAGGATTACAACCTTCAAAAATAGTATGTCACAAAAAAAATGCATTTCCTAACTGGTCATTATTGTCAATTACTTCGAGACTTAATAGTCTAGCAAAATTCTCATTTGTCAAGTAGGTTGTTCACGGCGGCATTAACCCCTTCAAGACCCAGCCTATTTTGACCTTAAAGACCTTGCCGTTTTTTGCAATTCTGACCAGTGTCCCTTTATGAGGTAATAACTCAGGAACGCTTCAACGGATCCTAGCGGTTCTGAGATTGTTTTTTCGTGACATATTGGGCTTCATGTTAGTGGTAAATTTAGGTCAATAAATTCTGCATTTATTTGTGATAAACACGGAAATTTGGCGAAAATTTTGAAAATTTCGCAATTTTCACATTTTGAATTTTTATTCTGTTAAACCAGAGAGATATGTGACACAAAATAGTTAATAAATAACATTTCCCACATGTTTACTTTACATCAGCACAATTTTGGAAACAAAATTTTTTTTTGTTAGGAAGTTATAAGGGTTAAAATTCGACCAGCGATTTGTCATTTTTACAACGAAATTTACAAAACCATTTTTTTTAGGGACCACCTCACATTTGAAGTCAGTTTGAGGGGTCTATTTGGCTGAAAATACCCAAAAGTGACACCATTCTAAAAACTGCACCCCTCAAGGTACTCAAAACCACATTCAAGAAGTTTATTAACCCTTCAGGTGCTTCACAGCAGCAGAAGCAACATGGAAGGAAAAAATGAACATTTAACTTTTTAGTCACAAAAATTATCTTTTAGCAACAATTTTTTTTATTTTCCCAATGGTAAAAGGAGAAACTGAACCACGAAAGTTGTTGTCCAATTTGTCCTGAGTACGCTGATACCTCATATGTGGGGGTAAACCACTGTTTTGGCGCACGGCAGGGCTTGGAAGGGAAGGAGCGCCATTTGACTTTTTGAATCAAAAATTGGCTCCACTCTTTAGCGGACACCATGTCACGTTTGGAGAGCCCCCGTGTGCCTAAAAATTGGAGCTCCCCCACAAGTGACCCCATTTTGGAAACTAGACGCCCCAAGGAACTTATCTAGATGCATAGTGAGCACTTTGAACCCCCAGGTGCTTCACAAATTGATCCGTAAAAATGAAAAAGTACTTTTTTTTCACAAAAAAATTCTTTTAGCCTCAATTTTTTCATTTTCTCATGGGCAACAGGATAAAATGGATCCTAAAATGTGTTGGGCAATTTCTCCTGAGTACACCAATACCTCACATGTGGAGGTAAACCACTGTTTGGGCACATGGTAAGGCTCGGAAGGGAAGGAGCGCCATTTGACTTTTTGAATGAAAAATTATTTCCATCGTTAGCGGACACCATGTCGCGTTTGGATAGCTCCTGTGTGCCTAAACATTGGCGCTCCCCCACAAGTGACCCCATTTTGGAAACTAGACCCCCCAAGGAACTAATTTAGATGCCTAGTGAGCACTTTAAACCCTCAGGTGCTTCACAAATTGCTCTGTAAAAATGAAAAAGTAATTTTTTTTCACAAAAAAATTCTTTTCGCCTCAATTTTTTCATTTTCACATGGGCAGTAGGATAAAATGGATCATAAAATTTGTTGGGCAATTTCTCCCGAGTACGCCGATACCTCATATGTGGGGGTAAACCACTGTTTGGGCACTCGGCAGGGCTCGGAAGAGAAGGCGCGCCATTTGACTTTTTGAATGGAAAATTAGCTCCAATTGTTAGCGGACACCATGTCGCGTTTGGAGAGCCCCTGTGTGCCTAAACATTGGAGCTCCCGCACAAGTGACCCCATTTTGGAAACTAGACCCCCCAGGGAACTTATCTAGATGCATATTGAGCACTTTAAACCCCCAGGTGCTTCACAGAAGTTTATAACGCAGAGCCATGAAAATAAAAAATAATTTTTCTTTCCTCAAAAATGATTTTTTAGCCTGGAATTTCCTATTTTGCCAAGGATAATAGGAGAAATTGGACCCCAAATATTGTTGTCCAGTTTGTCCTGAGTACGCTGATACCCCATATGTGGGGGTAAACCACTGTTTGGGCGCACGGCAGGGCTCGGAAGGGATGGCACGCCATTTGGCTTTTTAAATGGAAAATTAGCTCCAATCATTAGCGGACACCATGTCACGTTTGGAGAGCCCCTGTGTGCCTAAACATTGGAGATCCCCCAGAAATGACACCATTTTAGAAACTAGACCCCCAAAGGAACTAATCTAGATGTGTGGTGAGGACTTTGAACCCCCAAGTGCTTCACAGAAGTTTATAACGCAGAGCCATGAAAAAAAAAAAAAAAATTATTTTCTCAAAAATGATCTTTTAGCCTGCAATTTTTTATTTTCCCAAGGGTAACAGTAGAAATTTGACCCCAATATTTGTTGTCCAGTTTCTCCTGAGTACGGTGATACCCCATATGTGGGGGTAAACTACTGTTTGGGCACATGCCGGGGCTTGGAATTGAAGTAGTGACGTTTTGAAATGCAGACTTTGATGGAATGCTCTGTGGGCGTCACGTTGCGTTTGCAGAGCCCCTGATGTGGCTTAACAGTAGAAACCCCCCACAAGTGACCCCATTTTGGAAACTAGACCCCCAAAGGAACTTATCTAGATGTGTGGTGAGCACTTTGAACCCCCAAGTGCTTCATAGAAGTTTATAATGCAGAGCCGTGAAAATAATAAATACGTTTTCTTTCCTCAAAAATAATTATTTAGCCCAGAATTTTTTATTTTCCCAAGGGTTACAGGAGAAATTGGACCCCAAAAGTTGTTGTCCAGTTTCTCCTGAGTACGCTGATACCCCATATGTGGGGGTAAACCACTGTTTGGGCACACGTCGGGGTTCAGAAGGGAAGTAGTGACTTTTGAAATGCAGACTTTGATGGAATGGTCTGCGGGTGTCACGTTGCGTTTGCAGAGCCCCTGGTGTGCCTAAACAGTAGAAACCCCCCACAAGTGACCCCATTTTAGAAACTAGACCCCCCAAGGAACTTATCTAGATATGTGGTGAGCCCTTTGAACCCCCAAGTGCTTCACAGACGTTTACAACGCAGAGCCGTGAAAATAAAAAATCATTTTTCTTTCCTCAAAAATTATGTTTTAGCAAGCATTTTTTTAGATTCACAAGGGTAACAGGAGAAATTGGACCCCAGTAATTGTTGCGCAGTTTGTCCTGAGTATGCTGGTACCCCATATGTGGGGGTAAACCACTGTTTGGGCACACGTCAGGGCTCGGAAGTGAGGGAGCACCATTTGACTTTTTGAATACGAGATTGGCTGGAATCAATGGTGGCGCCATGTTGCGTTTGGAGACCCCTGATGTGCCTAAACAGTGGTAACCCCTCAATTCTAACTCCAACACTAACCCCAACACACCCCTAACCCTAATCCCAACTGTAGCCATAATCCTAATCACAACACACCCCTAACCACAACACTAACCCCAACACACCCCTAACCCTAACCACAACCCTAATTCCAACCCTAACCCTAACCCTAAGGCTATGTGCCCACGTTGCGGATTCGTGTGAGATATTTCCGCACCATTTTTGAAAAATCTGCGGGTAAAAGGCACTGTGTTTTACCTGCGGATTTTCCGCGGATTTCCAGTGTTTTTTGTGCGGATTTCACCTGCGGATTCCTATTGAGGAACAGGTGTAAAACGCCGCGGAATCCGCACAAAGAATTGACATGCTGCGGAAAATACAACGCAGCGTTCCCGCGCGGTATTTTCCGCACCATGGGCACAGCGGATTTGTTTTTTTCATATGTTTACATGGTACTGTAAACCTGATGGAACACTGCTGCGAATCCGCAGCCAAATCCGCACCGTGTGCACATAGCCTAATTCTAAAGGTATGTGCACACGCTGCGGAAAACGCTGCGGATCCGCAGCAGTTTCCCATGAGTGTACAGTTCAATGTAAACCTATGGGAAACAAAAATCGCTGTACACATGCTGCGGAAAAACTGCACGGAAACTTCTTTGTGCGGATTCCGCAGCGGTTTTACAACTGCTCCAATAGAAAATCGCAATTGTAAAACCGCAGTGAAATGCGCAGAAAAAAACGCGGTAAATCCGCCATAAATCCGCAGCGGTTTAGCACTGCAGATTTATCAAATCCGCAGCGGAAAAATCCGCAGAGGACCAGAATACGTGTGCACATTCCTAACCCTAACCCTAGCCCTAACCCTACCCCTAACCCTAACCCTACCCCTAACCCTAACGCTACCCCTAACCCTACCCCTAACCCTACCCCTAACCCTACCCCTAACCCTACCCCTAACCCTAACCCTACCCCTAACCCTAACCCTATTCTAATATTAGTGGAAAAAAAAAATTTCTTTATTGTCCCTACCTATGGGGGTGACAAAGGGGGGGGGGGGGGTCATTTATTATTTTTTTTATTTTGATCACTGAGATAGATTATATCTCAGTGATCAAAATGCACTTTGGAACGAATCTGCCGGCCGGCAGATTCGGCGGGCGCACTGCGCATGCGCCCGCCATTTTGGAAGATGGCGGCGCCCGGGAGAAGACGGACGGGACCACGGCTGGATCGGTAAGTATGATAGGGTGGGGGGGGACCACGGGGGGGGGGGGGATCGGAGCACGGGGGGGGGGAATCGGAGCGCGGGAGGGGTGGAACGGAGCGCGGGGGGCGTGGAACGGAGCACCGGGGGGCTGGAATGGAGCACGGGGGGTGGAACGGAGCTCGGGGGGGGGTGATTGGAGCACGGGGGGGGGTGATTGGAGCACGGGGGGGTGATTGGAGCACGGGGGGAGCGGACACGAGCACGGGGGGGAGCGGAGCACTGGACGGAGGGGAGCCGGAGCAGTGTACCGGCCAGATCGGGGGGGTGGGGGGGCGATCGGAGGGGTGGGGTGGGGGCACACTAGTATTTCCAGCCATGGCCGATGATATTGCAGCATCGGCCATGGCTGGATTGTAATATTTCACCCGTTATAATGGGTGAAATATTACAAATCGCTCTGATTGGCAGTTTCACTTTCAACAGCCAATCAGAGCGATCGTAGCCACGAGGGGGTGAAGCCACCCCCCCTGGGCTAAACTACCACTCCCCCTGTCCCTGCAGATCGGGTGAAATGGGAGTTAACCCTTTCACCCGGCCTGCAGGGACGCGATCTTTCTATGACGCCGCATAGGCGTCATGGGTCGGATTGGCACCGACTTTCATGACGCCTACGTGGCGTCAAAGGTCGGGAAGGGGTTAAAGGGAACCTGTCACCCCCAAAATTGAAGTTGAGCTAAGCCCACCAGCATCATGGGCTTATCTACAGAATTCTGGAATGCTGTAGATAAGCCCCCGATGTATCCTGAAAGATGAGAAAAAGAGGTTATATTATACTCACCCAGGGCCGGTCCGATCCGATGGGCATCGCGGTCCGGGGGCTCCCATCTACTTACGATGACGTCCTCTTCTTGTCTTCAGGCTCTGGCGCAGGCGTACTTTTTCTGTCCTGTTGAGGGCAGAGCAAAGTACTGCAGTGCGCAGGCGCCGGGCCTCTCTGACCTTTCCCGCGCCTGCGCACTGCAGTACTTTGCTCTGCCCTCAACAGGACAGAAAAAGTACGCCTGCGCCGGAGCCGGAACGAGAAGACAAAAAGAGGACGTCATCGTAAGAAGATGGGACGCCCATCGTACCGGGACCGCCCCTGGGTGAGTATAATATAACCTCTTTTTCTCATCTTTCAGGATACATCAGGGGCTTATCTACAGAATTACAGAATGCTGTAGATAAGCCCGATGCTGGTGGGCTCAGCTCATCTTCGATTTTGGGGGTGACGGGTTCCCTTTAATATTGTTTTCGATCATCCTGTGTGCATAAAGTATCATGGTGAACGCTTGTTCTGTGCGCATAGGACTATGGGTGGGCTGTGTAAAGAAGCCATTAAATGACCATCAATTGGCTTATATATGGCTGATTGTCGGGCATTTAATGGTCGTGGTCGGCAGTTGTAAATGTGCCTTTCAATGCAATTTGTCTTCTGGGAATGACCTATTGCTTAAAGATGTTGTCCACTACTTTTTGATTGATTGACCTATTCTTAAGATAGGTAATTAATAAAAAAATAGTGGACAACGTATTTAAATCATATCTTTGTGTTAAATGTATTTTTTGTTTTAATTTCACAGTCTTTATGAAAAATAAGCATAAGAAATATTGCAATTTTCACACTTGGGCTTTTAATAATAATAAAAATAATAATATTTTTATATAGCGCTAACATATTCCACAGCGCTTTACAGTTTGCACACATTATCATCGCTGTCCCCATTAGGGCTCGCAATCTAAATTCCCTATCAGTAAGTCTTTCGAGTGTGGGAGGAAACGGAGAACCTGGAGGAAACCCATGCAAACACTGAGAGAACGTACAGTATAAACTCCTTACAGATCTTGTCCTTGGTGAGATTTGAACCCAGGACTCCAGCGCTGCAAGGCTTTTCCTTTTGATTCAGGAAATGCACATTTACATTAGCAGCAATAGACTGACCATCCCTTTGTATTGATGCATCTAATAAACATGTGCAGCATTCATTGTGAACGGAGGGTGGAGCTGTAAAATCACCTATTGTGATTGGTTAACCCTGTGTTATCATCTGTATATAGAGGTGTCAATCGTGATTGTAATATATCCTTTGATAATGACAGGAAGTATGGGTTTGAAAATATCATAGTGGCCTGTGTAAAAATTGCAAAATTACTAATATTACTTTTTAATACAGATGATATGAAGAAAAAAAATAAATGCATGTAACACAGAAACCTATTTTAAACGATAGGTAATTTTCAGTTGACATAACGGCTTTAAGCTCACTTTTTGCTAGAAAGCTAAAAAATTTAAAAAAAGCTGGACCCTTGCTGTACTGTGAATAATGCAGTTTTTCCTCTTATTGTCAAAAGGTATGGTAATTGTAATAGCTGCAAGAGATTTAGAACATGTGTAATATATGGAAAATCCACGATCGTTATATTTAATGTCCTTCCTAACAACTTCTGGTTATACTTATTACATTGCCAAAAGAAGAAACTGATATTTGATTGATTTTGGCGCAAAGAAGCAACAATGATCATTATGTGGGCTAATCGCTGGCGTTATCAAGAGAATAATGCAAGTAGTCTGACGGGATAATGTGAGCCATGCAAAATAACGTTGCTGACCTCAGTTATTGGCAGATGTAAAAACGCTGATAGAAAAACTTTCACCGGTTATTGGACTCCAAGTAATGGTATTTGGGCAGGAGACACACGAGTGACTGATGATCCACGAGCAACCTTTGTATATTGGGGAAAAAAGTAAATGGTTACTATGTAAGTGATTCTTTTCGCTGACCATGGTGAAGATGATTGGAACGTATCATCCAGTTTTCGATGTACCTTCCAAATCTGTTTAACCCCTTAGATGCTGCCGCCAATAGTGACTACATCATATAAATGGTTAACAGAGTGTGGGGGGCTTCTCCCTCTTTATCCCAATGGTGCCCTCAGATCATGATTGTGTGGTCCTGATGTTTGCCATGGCGCTCTCTCTGAGCGGCCTCCGCCGTACTCCACGTGCGCTGACATCCACACGATCTCCCATTGCATCCAGGCCAGATGAATAATCCGTTTGGAACCAACACTGACCCCATACACGCTTTACCTACTATACCAGTAGAATTGTTCTGATGAAGGTCCGGATGTGGACCGAAAACGTTCAAACTTGTATCTTTGTGGAGGCACATTGAAGGATCTTCTTCCTTACACCAAAATTCTTCTTGAGTGCCAAGTTTTTTCTGATTTTGCACTTGTTCAACCGCCGCAACACATGCAGGCATTAGGCTGCTTTCACACTAGCGTCGGTACGGGCCCGTCGCTATGCGTCGTGCTGACGTACCGACGCACGTTGTGAAAGAAATGCACAACAGGGGCAGCGGATGCAGTTTTTCAACGCATCCGCTGCCCCATTGTAATGTCCGGGGAGGAGGGGGCGGAGTTTCGGTCGCGCATGCGCAGTCGAAAATGGCAGACTCGACGCACAAAAAAAGTTACATGTAACGATTTTTTGTGCCGAGGGTCCGCCAAAGCACGACGCATCCGTCGCACGACGGATGCGACGTGTGGCCATACGTCGCAATGCAAGTCTATGGAGAAAAAAAAACGCATCCTGCGGGCACATTTGTAGGATGCGTTTTTTCTCCATTGCGACATACGCCAAACAACGCTAGTGTGAAAGTAGCCTTACCTAACAAACAGACAATCCCTGCATGTGTTGTGGCTGTTAAACAGCTGCGAGACATGCAGCTGCGGGGACTCGAACATATCATTCCAGCACGCCGAAGTCACTCGGTTAGTACCCGAGCATGCTCAGATAACACCTCATCACAGCACGTTCGCTCCTCACTAATTATCACCTATCTTTTTAAAACCTAGAAGCAGATGTCTCCAAACTATGACTTTTCTGTTTCTTTGGATCCTCCGCCTTGCCTGACCACCACAACTGAGATCACTACATCAGAGGATATATTATTATTAGTTCATTATAGCTTAGAGACTCCACTAACGAGCGGTCCAGCGGGAATATCTGAAGCTGCAGTAGCTATGTTCTAGAACTTGCAGGAAGTCGGGGTGATCTTGCACACGTCACAGTCCCATTTGGGGAGTATATATCTCTGGGAAACTTCCTGATCTTGGATACTTTGGAACGGAAAGTCTCTCTTGGTGTCTCTTCTTGGGAAACTTTCACTGAACATCTGTTCGTCTTACACTTTCTCTCAGTACATCACCTCCAGCAATTGGTAGCAATGGATTCTCTCACTCATTTCCTGCTGGAGGAAAAGCCTTCATAAAAATAACTTGAATATTACAGCTAATCCCTAAAATGTCCGGCTGTCCATGTTATAATCTCAATAACCTCCAAATACCTGCATGGCTTTGACGTGTGATCATCATATCTGTTCGCATGGATCCTGGGCGGGAAGAGACTCCGGTGATGATTGGTAGTTCCTGGCATTTTGGGTTCTTAATTTGTAGACAAAGTCATATTTTGGAAAACAACATATTCATAGAAGGCAAACACAGGAAACCAATAATTACGGTGTATGAAGAACTTCCTCTCTCCACAGAAATGTCTGCTGGAATTGTCTTATTATGGATGCATCTTACCCAGATTGTGATAGGGGGTGAGCCCGGGCAGTTAACCCCATGTTTGCCTTTCCCAGTGTTCTAGAATGTGTGATTAAATTACTTTAGGTCTGTTTGCATTGCCTACTTGCTGCACTAAGGACTGCGGATCATCTACTTTTGTTTGCTGATCAGCGATCAAATAGCCTGTTTATACAGTCAGATCGCGCTATAGATGTGCCCTGAATGCTCAGGAAAAGACAGCTCAGGGCACATTAGAAGGAATGATGATCTTCTGTGCAAACCAAAAGATAACATCACAAACCATCGTTTTGTTCACAATACAGTGTAAGTGGACCTTTAGTATCTGTGTTTGTATTTTTTATTGGATTGGGGGACATGATTAATTTGAAAAAGTACATAAATTAGTCATATTAAAAGGATAATCTAAAGCTGTTTGGTGTAAACACCCTCACAAGAAAGATTCAATCTCTGGAGGAGACAAGACTTCTCTTCTATAATAACTATTAAAGCACCACTCCAGCGAGGGTTTTTTTAACCGCTGGAGTGGTGCCTTAAACGTAAGTCCCCCTGCCCTGGTCATATACCCACCCTCTGGTGTCTGTACCATTTTTCAGTGCCGATTCTGCGGCTCCATCTTGTGAGCGCAGCTTATGACTGGCCGGAACGCAGAAGGTAAGTCACATCCCTTGGGTTCACATTGCGCTAGGTGTGTCCGTCTAACGGACTCGTTTTTAAGTAGTAAAAACGCAATGTAACGCACATACTAACGCGCCCATAGACTTGCATTGTCTGACGCATCGTGACGCATCCCTAAATTGGTATGCGTTTGTCACATAACGTTTTTTTTCTGACGGACCTTCAACGCGGCTTGCAGCGTTTTCGGGTCCGGCCAAGCTAACGCACTACTAACGGAAGCGTTCATTCTGCCATAGAAGGCTATGGCAAACGCAGTCAGACGCAAATCATGAAAAATTTCCAAATAGAACCACACGTTTTAATAGCTTTTGAAGGTGGTCACATGTGGTCATGTGACAGGAAATGTGACTTCGGCCATTAAAATATCCCACTCACACAAAGTCTCCTGCACGTGACAGAGTGTTTTGCCGTAGAATGAATGTTAACATTATTTAATGTTAAAATATTTTTTTTTACATTTTACATACACAATAGGTTGTGGCACAAGGAGGACAAAAAAAGAAAAAAGGTCCCTAGCCGTCTGTCGTCGCCACAACTGCCAGTGGTAAATATAAAATAGAAATATTCTATCCAATATTTACCAACAAAAAAAAAAGAACAACTTTATTGACAGTGACAAACGCAGACAAACGGATACTTCGTAAACGGACATCAAAATGAAAAAACGCGATCACATGCGTTAACGCTAGCGTTACCGTGACGACGAATTTCACATATTTTTGCTCCGTTTCTGTACATGCGTTTAACGCATCCGTTTGACGCCATGTACTTGACGCAATGTGAACCTAGCCTTACTATGCTTATACATTCCAAAGTGGGTTTCAGATCTTGTTATTGTTATGGCTGTCCCCATTGGCCTCTCAATCTAAATTTCTTATCAGTATGTCTTTGGAGTGTGGGAAGAAACCGGAAGAAACACACACAAACCCAAGGACAACAAACTCCTTGCAGATGTTGTTCTTGGTGGGATTTGAACCGAGGACACCAGCTCTGATCCACCGTGCTGCTGGTTTATAATTTTCCATCCATCAGTTGTTGAACGTGCTATTTTTCAACCTTATTTAACTATGTAACTTTTTTTTGTCTACTGTTGCCTGATAACATAACATCCAAGGCTTAAAGGGAACATATCACCCCCAAAATCGAAGATGAGCTAAGCCTACCAGCATCAGGGGCTTATCTACAGCATTCTGTAATGCTGTAGATAAGCCCCCGATGTAACCTGAAAGATGAGAAAAAGAGTTTAGATTATACTCACACAGGGGCGGTCCCGCTGCAGTCCGGTCCGATGAGCGTCGCAGTCTGGTCCGGGGCCTCCCATCTTCTTACGATGTCGTCCTCTTCTTGTCTTCACGCTGCGGCTCCGACGCAGGCGTACTTTGTCTGCCCTGTTGAGGGCAGAGCAAAGTACTGCAGTACGCAGGCGCGGGAAAGGTCAGAGAGGCCCGGGGCCTGCGCACTGCAGTACTTTGCTCTGCCCTCAACAGGGGAGACAAAGTACGCCTGCGCCGGAGCCGCAGCATGAAGACAAGAAGAGGATGTCATCCTATGAAGATGGGAGGCCCCAGACCAGACCACTACGCCCATCGGATCGGACTGCCCCTGGATGAATATAATCTAATCTTTTTCTCATCTTTCAGGATACATCCGGGGCTTATCTACAGCATTACAGAATGCTGTAGATAAGCCCCTGATGCAGGTGGGCTTAGCTCATCTTCGATATTGGGGATGACAGGTTCCCTTTTAGCTGGCCATCAAGATAAGACGGCTATCTCTCCCAACACCCCACCTTCGATCATACACGCGAGCAATGACCAAGGCCAAATATTTAGATAATTTTAATTTGGGAAGAGTATTAAATTCCTGATGGGCACATTTGATAGCAGCTCGTCAGCCCAGAAAATAAGACATGACCATTGAAATTTCATCTGCACAATTGTTCTTTCTCTTGACATAATCTATTGAGGAAGAGTCTGTGGGCATTCATACACATCAGATGGTCGGCTCATCCTACTGAAATTAAAAACACAGAAATGTATTAAGGGCCCCATACACAGTAGACGAACATTGTCTGAACTTACGGATCATCTAATCTGTCTGAGGGCCTTTCACCTCTCCCCTGACAGCTTTTGGATTTCCTATCCTTTTGTTCTCTGGGAGATAATCCACTGTAAGAGGAGTCTGGTAGCGGCCCTCCTATAAAGAACGCAGGAGCGCTCAGCCGAATGTTCCTTTGTATGGGAAAGTCAGAGGAGATAGCGGTCAGAGGAACAATCTTTTGGCCGACCGCTATCTATTGATTTTGGAGGGCTATACTTTGTCCAAAGAAGGTGATGGTTAATGAATGTTGAGTGAATCATTATTTGACCGATTGGTATTGTGCATGCTGGACACTTCTGGTCAATATTTTTGTTTTACGGTTATCCCATGATAGGAGCAAGTTAACCTGTCACCCAATACATGAGCTCTATGAAGTCTGCCACTGACCATTTGGTATGTTCCCTTTTACATCTAGCGTCTCTCTTTAGTAATCTCAGAGAATGACCATTGCTGTAATTCAACAATGTCATTTTATAGAACTTCCCGTCTCATACGTTTTTCAATCCAGATAGAATCCGTCCGTCCGTATGTATTAACAGTATATTTAGAAATACTTGCAACATCTGAATGGGACCGATAAGTCACCCGTGTGCTACAGAAAACATTTCTATAAAATCTCAGCAAAAAGTCTTCCCAGCAAGTTCAGACCTGAAGAGAAAACCTGTAATGCCACGTCTGTCTCATGGTTTATTAGGCTGTGTTCAGATCTCCATTGGAGGCTTTGTTCGGAATCTCTGTTGCACTATTTTTTCTTTGAAAGTATCTACACCATGATCGAGATTGGGTCTATTGGTTCAATTTTTGTCTTTCATAAGAAGGATCCAGCACGGCCATCATTTTTATTTTACTGCTGTTATGAGGGTGTTGAACAGTGGAAATAAAGATTGCAGATGTGAACAGAGCCTTAGGTGTGAGCTCTGTCTTCTAGTAGTCAAATACGATGCACCATACTCCGTACAAATAGGGTCCATGGCTCAATAAGGCTACGTTCACATTTGCGTTGTTGTGTGTTGCGTCGGCGACGCAACGCACAACGCATGCAAAAACGCATTGTTTTGTGACGCATGCGTCCATATTTGGCCGATTTTGGACGCAAAAAAAATGCAACTTGCTGCGTCCTCTGCGCCCTGACGCTTGCGTCAAAAAAGACGCATGCGTCACAAAACGCAAGACAACGCATGTCCATGCGCCCCCATGTTAAATATAGGGGCGCCCGACGCACCGCAAATGTGAACGTAGCCTTATATGGAGGTGTAGAATCTCCAAGTGCCTCTGTACCGGCTGCATGCAGACATCCATGCTAATGTCTATTCTACATTTGTTTTGCCTTTTGAATTGTTACTTGTCCTTTATGCAGACAGATGTTTCTGTACTCCACCCTGCCTTCCCTTTCCAAATATCACTTCATGTCCCCTGGACATCATAGTTGAGCAAGGACCAAGCCGGCTGGATGGGATGCGTGCATTCTTCTTCCCCACATGCACATGTTGTAGAGGATATAATCTTATTTTCCTGTTTTGACATTATTATTTAAAGAGAAGACAAGTGTAAAGAATTTGTGTACTTGTTTCAGTAAATGGAAAGCTATACAAGGCAATTTGCTCACTGGATACATCTCCCATAATGCTGAAAGACGACGCCATCCAGCAACATCTGTTAGTGGAAAGGATGATTAAACCTTTTTGTATGCTGTTTATAGTTTACTTCTATCATACCAGAAGCAGAGAGGGACTTCTAAACTAAACTAGTGCAGGAAATGGAGCAAGAAAGTGAAGCGTTACATAACCTAGAAATTAACGAGATCATATAAACAGAAAGTAATCACTTGCGTATTTACATGATTATTAGCTGGCAGAAAAGTGCAGCTTTTACACCTTGCTTTTCTCTAGATCTTGGTCATCGCAGTAGAAGGCAAAGCAAATTCATAAAATTAGAATCAAAAAAGGAAAGTAAAAAAAAAAAAAAACAACAACAACATGTTATAACAAAACTACAGGGTGGGCCATGTATATGGATACACCTGGATGGGCCATTTATAAAGTGGGATCCAAAATAGCTGCCATGGTCATCACCCATCTTTAAAAGTTTCCCCCTCCCATATACTAGTGTGCCACAAACAGGAAGTTGATATCACCAACCATTCCCATTTTATTTAGGGGTATCCATATAAATGGCCCACCCAGGTGTATCCATATAAATGGCCCACCCTGTATAGTCTACTCTTCTTCATCCCGTAAATCCAGGAGCACTTACCCTTTTGTTATGTATATTTTTATAGGAATCTGTAAGTATTTATATATAATTGAAACCTATGTAAATATTTTTATGCCCAAAAAGACAAAAGTATTGTAAGAATGATACATTTATTGGCCACCCAGAACAATTATATTTGCAAGCTTTCGGAGCACAGAAGCTCCTTCATCAGGCGAGTTTGCAAAAGAGGTAAACCTGCCTGACGAAGAAGCCTCTATGCTGAAAGCCTCTTTAAAGAAAGGTACCTATATATATATTTTTTTATTCCGATATGATCTGTTAAAGCAACACACGCTTTATACAAGCTCGTATCCAAGCTTCAGTGATGTGAAACATGCAGACACTGATCTACCGAATATAGCACGTAGATATGTAGCGTCTGTAATGAAGCACACAGAGCTTAGAAACGTACAGAAAAAAACACATTTCCATGTCTCTTCCATATCCACTAAAAGTATCTGTTTTCATAAATCAGACAGACAGTCATATTAGTTTAAATGTTTAATAGATATTGGAGAATATTGTAGCAAAGACAGGAACTTAAAGAAACGGGAAACCGATTAGGAAGCACTTTCAGGACGTTTCAGAGTAATTGGTAAATGTAGTTCATGGAATAATATTTCTAGCGTATAGCACATGTAAAGAAAGGCATTTTCTTCTGCACTTCACAGTTAGGGAGATAACATAAGTGTCCAAGAGCCTAAAAGAACACTGAGATCAAAGGAAATATGGCCCTGTCCAATAGGCTATCAATCCATCTTTCATTGAAAAAAGTTACTTAGCCGCCTTTATACATATAAAAGAAGCTTTTTGGCAAACACAGCAGAGGATACAATAAAAGGAAGGAAATAAAATATATATATATTTATCTATGAGTTGTAGCACGTGTTTAAAGTGTAAGGCTACGTTCACATTTGCGGCTTTGGACGCAGCGTCGTGGACGCAACGCACGACGCACGAAAGACGCAAGTAGAACGCATGCATTTTTCACGCATGCGTTCAACCCTTTTTTAATATATAGGGTCTTTTCAGTGTCTCTATTTTTAAAGTAAAGAACGCGTGCGTCCTACAACGCACAACAACGCAAGTACTTGCGTCTTCTGCGTTGCCAATACACTTCAATGGAGGTTTTGAAGCTTCGACGACGCAAATGCAACGCAAGTGCGACGCAAGCGTTTTTTTAAAAATTTTGGACGCAGAAAAAATGCAACATGTTGCGTTTGCAACGCACTGCCAGGTGCATCGAAAGGACGCATGCGTCGCAAAACGCACCGAAACGCATGAAAACGAACGCACATGCGTCCCCAATGTTAAAGATAGAGAAGCATGACGCGTGCATTGTTCTGCGGCGACGCCGCTGCGTCCAAAGCCGCAAATGTGAACGTAGCCTTAATGCGCATTTACACTGGCTGATGGGGGGCAATCGTTGATCGGCTAAATACCATGTTTACACTGGCCGTCTGAACTTCCCATACTTACTAGACAATCGGTAATATGATCGTTCTGTGCGCACAGACTGTCTTTGTTCTCGGCAGCACAATTACTGTATACACAGGACAATTTGCTGCAAAGAAGGATAATTTTTAAGCAAGCCTAAAAATAATTTCACTTGATGAATGAGTGTTTTGCTCATACACCCGGGGATTAGCAGTGTATGTACACTGCTTGATTCTTGGGAAACTGAATGTTCCTAAGAATGATAGTTCACGATAATCGGCCAGCGTATATGCACCTTTTACTTACTGTAGTTTTCAGGAAAACTTGCAGAATGTCTGTCAGCCTCCGCTCTCAAAGATTCACTTTTCCCTTCCTGGTGCCCGTACACCCTCAATAGCTCTTAGCTGACTTCTATTCCTCCCGAGTCTCCTATACAGATGCTCCTCTGGTTGGGCCAAGAGTAAAGGCCCGTATACCCATGACGTGCAAGTCATCCTTACTGATTTTGGTAGGATCGGCCAACAGTCTGAGGTTATTTTCACATGTCCAGTAATGATCCAGCAGAAATCCGTTAAAAAAAAAGTGTTGTGCTGACACACATTGTCATCTATTTTTAAAGGATCCAGCAAGAAAAAGCCTTTTCTTTCCGGATCCGTTAGAAATAGACGGCAATGAGTGCCACATTAACGGGTCCGCTGCCCATTGACTCCTATGTTTTAAAAAAAAAAAAAACTAATGCGGCAAAGATCAGCAGCTATTATAAGTGTCTGGCAGTGACTTTTTTTCTCCCTATTGAAAACTCATGAATGCTCAGGTGCTCATGTGCATGGGGCAGTCAGGTGAGATAGCTGTAACCTGAGCCAGTATTTGGAAGACTGCCTCCTGTTTATGACAAAAAGACTGACTGGCACTTCCAAGCTAATGTGAACAGGTGCCAATTTATTGTCTCCTGTTTATGACCAATTTAGGCTGCTATCCAACACCTTTGGCTGTGGCTTTTCTCCACTGAGCATAATACGGATTGGGTGTTGAAATTTAACATACCTGAGCTTTCTTGTTCCCAACAGCATTTGTCAAAGATTGTCGGGAGAACCACATACAGATATAGGTAGTCATCAGTGCACTGTAAAATCGGTCAGTTTATATGTCACCTTTTTAAAATCAGAATTTCACTGGGGTTTTATCTATGATCTATCTTTATACAACTAGACAGATATGTACTTTGTGCTGATGAGGTTCAAAAGAGTGATCCAGACATGGAATTATCTGGTTATGAAGTATATCATGTCCTCTTCAAGTGAAATGTTGAGTTGCAGGTTAGATATGTGAATTACATTTGCGATCGGTATTTGTGTAATTTGCCTTAGTTGAATCTACACATATATATATATACATATACACTAGATGGTGGCCCGATTCTAACGCATTGGGTATTCTAGAATATGTATGTATTGTAAAGCTGCAGTAGCATCGTACGCAGTGAAGAAGCAGTGATCCACAAATTCAAACACAAAAGTCTCTTTTAATGTGTTTCTTCACAGCATTAAAGTCTAATTCACATAAATACATCTAACTTCAGTGGATATTATCAGTGACCAGTTTACACCAGTTCAAAGCAATACATATCACATGGCTTTAGATTTGCGGTCCCTAAACAGGCCAGACTTCCCTTGTTCAGTTTCCCTGGGCGACCGCACGCCATCTCACAGTCTCTTTACGTCTCCATACACACAGCCTCATATGTTGCAGACACTACTCCCACCAGCCCTCCTCTGACTAGTTCTCGTGGGTGTCCTGCATCGCTGTATCACAGTCTCTTTACAGACTCTTTACTCACACAGTCGTACACAGTTCAGAATATCCACCGGATAGCAGCCGGGCACCATATCCACCTGTTTGCAATCGTTGCACATGCTAGTCCTCTTTCGGGTACAGGACATCCACCTCCGGGCACAGGACTGTCCACATCCGACTCCTACGGGCACAGTACATCCACCTCCGGGCACAGGACTGTCCACATCCGAGACCAATACCATGTACGACTGGCATCTCTGTGTACGCTGAGGGTGCCAGGCTATTCATCTGCCCTGGGTGCTGGCTCTGCTGGCCTCCATGCACTCTGCAGACCAGCACACACCAGACTGACACTGACGTGCACCTCACACACCTGACCAGACACCTGACACACCCATACCCCTTACTGCAGGGTTTTTAAACACACACAAACCTGTGGCCTTCGTCCACCTGGAAAACCTGGACCGGAGATCCGTGACTCTCATGCACACCTATGGACTTCATCCGTCTGCATGCACATTCTGGGGAGAACAACAGCGCCCCCTAGCTGTATCAGAGGCCACAGCCTCACAGTATGTATATAGCAGCAACATAGTATATAGCAGAGGCCACGTAGTATATAGCAAATACTACGTGGCCTGTGCTATATACTATGTGGCTGCTATATACATACATATATATTGTAGAATACCCGATGTGTTAATACAGGCCACGCAGTATATAACACAGCCCAAACAGTATATAACACAGCCCACAAACTATATAACACAACCCATGCAGTATATAGCAGCCACGCGGTATATAACACAGGCAACGTAGTATATAACACAGGCAACGTAGTATGTAACACAGGCCACGCAGTATATAACACAGGGCATGTAGTATATAGCACAGCCCACGCAGCATATCACACAGCCCACGGAGTATATAACACAGCCCACGCAGTATATAGCAGCCACGCAGTATATAACACAGGCGACGCAGTATATAACACAGGGCACGTAGTATATAGCACAGCCCACGGAGTATATAACACTGGCCATGTAGTATATAGCAGCCACGTGGTATATAACACAGCCCACGCAGTATTTAGCAGTGTGGGCACCATATCCCTGTTAAAATAAATAATTAAAATAAAAAAGTTATATACTCATCCCCTGGGATCCAGCGAAACTCTGGCGATGCGTGGCTGCCGCCATCTTCTGTTCCCAGGATGCATTGCGAAATTACCCAGATTACTTAGCGGTCTCGTGGGTAATTTTGCAATGCATCTCCGGGAATGGAAGATGGCGGCCGGCGCGAGCGCATCGTCGGACAACGGAAGGTGAGAATAGTAGGTTGTTTTTTTTTACATTACATCTTTTTACTATTGATGCTGCATAGACAGCATCAATAGTAAAAAAAAAAGTTTGGGACACACAGGGTTAATAGCAGCGGTAATGGAGTGCGGTACCCGCGGCCCGTTACCGCTGGCATTAACCCTGTGTGAACGGTGACTGGAGGGGATTATGGAGCGGGCACTGATTGCGGGGAGTATGGAGTGGGCGCCGGTCACTGACTGCAGGGGAGTAGGGAGGGACTAATCGGACTGTGCCTGTCGCTGATTGGTCGCGGCAGCCATGACAGGCAGCTGGCGAGACCAATCAGCAACGCAGGATTTCCGTTACGGAAGTTGCCGACAGAAAGACGGAGGTACCCCTTAGACAAATAAATAAATATATATATATATATATATATATATATATATATATATACAGTGGGGCAAAAAAGTATTTAGTCAGTCAGCAATAGTGCAAGTTCCACCACTTAAAAAGATGAGAGGCGTCTGTAATTTACATCATAGGTAGACCTCAACTATGGGAGACAAACTGAGAAAAAAAAATCCAGAAAATCACATTGTCTTTTTTTTTAATCATTTTATTTGCATATTATGGTGGAAAATAAGTATTTGGTCAGAAACAAAATTTCATCTCAATACTTTGTAATATATCCTTTGTTGGCAATGACAGAGGTCAAACGTTTTCTGTAAGTCTTCACAAGGTTGCCACACACTGTTGTTGGTATGTTGGCCCATTCCTCCATGCAGATCTCCTCTAGAGCAGTGATGTTTTTGGCTTTTCGCTTGGCAACACGGACTTTCAACTCCCTCCAAAGGTTTTCTATAGGGTTGAGATCTGGAGACTGGCTAGGCCACTCCAGGACCTTGAAATGCTTCTTACGAAGCCACTCCTTCGTTGCCCTGGCGGTGTGCTTTGGATCATTGTCATGTTGAAAGACCCAGCCACGTTTCATCTTCAATGCCCTTGCTGATGGAAGGAGGTTTGCACTCAAAATCTCACGATACATGGCCCCATTCATTCTTTCGTGTACCCGGATCAGTCGTCCTGGCCCCTTTGCAGAGAAACAGCCCCAAAGCATGATGTTTCCACCACCATGCTTTACAGTAGGTATGGTGTTTGATGGATGCAACTCAGTATTCTTTTTCCTCCAAACACGACAAGTTGTGTTTCTACCAAACAGTTCCAGTTTGGTTTCATCAGACCATAGGACATTCTCCCAAAACTCCTCTGGATCATCCAAATGCTCTCTAGCAAACTTCAGACGGGCCCGGACATGTACTGGCTTAAGCAGTGGGACACGTCTGGCACTGCAGGATCTGAGTCCATGGTGGCGTAGTGTGTTACTTATGGTAGGCCTTGTTACATTGGTCCCAGCTCTCTGCAGTTCATTCACTAGGTCCCCCCGTGTGGTTCTGGGATTTTTGCTCACCGTTCTTGTGATCATTCTGACCCCACGGGGTGGGATTTTGCGTGGAGCCCCAGATCGAGGGAGATTATCAGTGGTCTTGTATGTCTTCCATTTTCTAATTATTGCTCCCACTGTTGATTTCTTCACTCCAAGCTGGTTGGCTATTGCAGATTCAGTCTTCCCAGCCTGGTGCAGGGCTACAATTTTGTTTCTGGTGTCCTTTGGCAGCTCTTTGGTCTTCACCATAGTGGAGTTTGGAGTCAGACTGTTTGAGGGTGTGCACAGGTGTCTTTTTATACTGATAACAAGTTTAAACAGGTGCCATTACTACAGGTAATGAGTGGAGGAAAGAGGAGACTCTTAAAGAAGAAGTTACAGGTCTGTGAGAGCCAGAAATCTTGATTGTTTGTTTCTGACCAAATACTTATTTTCCACCATAATATGCAAATAAAATGATAAAAAAAACAGACAATGTGATTTTCTGGATTTTTTTTTCTCAGTTTGTCTCCCATAGTTGAGGTCTACCTATGATGTAAATTACAGACGCCTCTCATCTTTTTAAGTGGTGGAACTTGCACTATTGCTGACTGACTAAATACTTTTTTGCCCCACTGTGTGTGTGTGTGTATATATATATATATATGTATGTATATATATGTATATATATATATATATATATATATATATATACATGCATGCATGCATGCATACATACATACATACATACATACATACATACATACATACATACATACATACATGTCTAAGGGGTACTTCCGTATATATATATATAATTGTTTTTTTTATTAAACTAGTTAACATGCAGCATATAAAAATCCTCAGTTTGACCAAAGGGCTGTGGACATGTCAGAAGACGTCACTCATGGTCCATATGCGCTGCTTCTTCAGGTTTCTGTTGCAGGATAAGTGTGTGGACCTTTATATCCTGTGTATTTTACTACTTCGGTCCTAACTATGACATCTCTATTTTGATGTAGACAACCATGTGAGAGTTCAAATGACTGACACTGGAATTTTTCTGGGGGTGCTATGTGTTTTGTTAGGGGAGATTGGCACGTGCGCGGCATGGGAAGGATTCAGAAAGAAGCCTTGATTGATTCCTCCGTGTTCAATAATGTGTTCATTACAATGGCATTTCCTGGACAGCTGGGTCTGTTTAACCCCAGAGCCAAAACGACATTGAGGATTGAAGCAAATTCTCTCATTGTGCCATTTCATTTTTTTTTTTTTTTAACAGCTCAAACAACGAGTTTCTCCTGCAATGTTTTGGATCTTTTATCCGCTCCAAGATATGAAGCTACTCAGGCTATCCGGAGGAAGGGAGAATCCTTTGCCACATGGCTAGTTATGTCCTAGTCATTACAATATAGACATATAATGAAGCCATGTAGGACTGAGCCATGACATGATATGATGTAAGAATGCTAGCAAGTGACTTTTTAATAGGTTCAGGAAGGGCCAAGTGGTAATATCTGATTCCGAATATTGGAAACGATTTGCCTCAAAGTCTAAATACAATTTGCTCAACCCCAAATAATCGGGATGCAAAATGTAGTAAATCTTTTTACAACCATGAAGAAACGTAAGGAAGCAAGAAAAGTGTCTAACAAGTATATCGGGTTGCTCTCGTTTCCAGATGCAATCAAAATTATTCAACATCTATTGGAAATTGTTTATTAGCAAAGCTTTCAAAAACTTTCTGCTGTTCGCAATAAACCCAAGAAGAACAATGTAAACCTTTCAATACAACTAATATCCAGTGGTTTCTCCAAATTCTCACAAAATGCCACTAATGACACCTGTAGAGTCAAAATGATTCAACCCTTTTAGAGAATCCCTCATGGGGGCACACAGGTCAGGTGTTGTCTCACGAAGCAACAGACTAGCCAATTATCAGATAAAACACATCAAATACTTGGACTGGCTAGGGATTAGTTTGCTGTGATGTTTGATTGCATGTTAGAATTATGGGTAAGTGAAAAGGTAGGTCCATAAGGATAAAGGGGTTATCTGGTCACAACATATTGATTACTTAGTCATAGAATATGTCATCAATATCAGATCAGTTGGAGTCCGACGCCCAGAATGCCTGCTGATTGACTGTTCGCACCAGACACTGCCAGGTTCTATAGAACAGCCCCTATACTTTTGACCAAATAATGGCCAATCAAAGGGAGTGTCGTCTGATGGACTTTTATCGATTTGATATTGAAGACCTATCCTATGGATTTGCAGTGTCCCTGACAACTCTTTTAAGAGAAGAGATCCTTGTTTTGTCTGTAGGAGGAAGAATTAAGCATATGCAGAAAAGAACATCATGTCTCCAGTAAAGCATGGTGGTGGCTCGGTGATGTTCTGAAGTTGCTTTTCAACCTCTGGCACTGGTAAACTGCAGCGCATGAAGAGAAAGATGGACTCTATCACGTATCATGAAATCCTAGGAGAAAACATTCCTTCTGTGAGGAATTTGAAGCTTGAGCTACATTGTACCTTCCAACAGAACATGGATCCCACCATATCTCTGAGACCACAAAGGATTGGTTTTATAAGAAGTCCAGGAAGATTCTGGGGTGGTTGTCACAGTTGCCTGACTTGAAATTTTGAGCTTTCTAGGTAAGTTCCCACGATCTATGAACAGCCAGCAGAGGGCGCCTCACCGCAAATGAAGCTAAATATAGCTCATTGATCTATATTTAGACTCATTCCCCGGGGTTTTGCAGCGAGGAGTAGCATTGCATTAGCAAAGCTCCTGGCTGCAAAATGTTTTAACCCCTTCAGAAGGATTTACATCGTTGGACTTTACAGATCTGTGGAAGGTAAGTATATTGTTGGTTTATTATTTTTTTGTCACAGAACGAGGGTCTTCACTGAGTGGATTGGGCGTTAAATAAAAAATTACAACAACCTTTGTTTTTATTTCATTAAAATAATTTTTAATAATGTGTGTGTGTATTTTTTTAACCCTTTCTTTCAATTGGATTAATAATGGATAGGTGTCATAATTGACGCCTCTCCATTATTAATTAGGCTTAATGTCACCTTACAATAGCAAGGTGGCATTAACCCTTCATTACCCCATATCCCACCGCTACACGGGAATAGGAAGAGAGTGGCCAAGTGCCAGAATAGGCGCATCTTCCAGATGTGCCTTTTCTGGGGTGGCTGGGGGCAGGTGTTTTTAGCCAGGGGGGGGGGCCAATAACCGTGGACCCTCTTCAGGCTATTAATATCTGCCCTCAGTCACTGGCTTTACTACTCTGGCGGAGAAAATTGTGCGGGAGCCCATGCCAATTTTTTCCGCCATTTAACCCTTAAATATAATAGCTAGAACGCCCAAATTTTGCATATACACACTACTGACATTAGTAGTGTGGAATATGCAAAAAAAATGGTGATATGAGATGGTTTACTGTATGTAAACCAGGTCTCATATCATGTCGGGTTTGTGAAGGAGAAAGCAAAAGCTGGTAATTGAATTACCAGCTGTAAAGCTATCTAGCGCTGCATTAAATATAAATATATATATATAGGTGTCTCCCTGACATATATATATGTATATATACCTATTCTATGTGTATATATCTACTCTAATCTAACCTGTCACTGTGATTTTACTGTACTCTGCGCTGAATTACCGGCTTTTCAAAGGAGACCCGTGCGTAAAAATCGGACAGCAATACGGATGTCATACGGATGTTGCGATAAAAAAATCGCATGACACTCGCATGGCACTCGCATGGCACTCGCAGACGTTACATCCGTTTTTTCGGTCCGTAAATCGGACCGTTTTTTTCTCACACAAGTGGAAAGGGGCCCTTAAAGTGTGAAACTGGCCTAAGGTGGCTCCCTTATTTTGGCCAACAGTTGTATGTATGGAAGACACGTTACCGATTTGTTAGTGTAGATGTCCTAGCTTATATCCATAGAGGAATTAATACATGGAGGTAATATCTTGCAATATTGTACTCTTTCCTGTTCCTTATAATTATCAAAATCGATAATTTCTTATAGTAAAAAGAAAATTCTGACATTTGTTGTTTTTTTCTGCTTAATCATTATTTTTTGTATATGTGAATTTAACCTTGGACTTTTTTATAAGTATCATCATTGTGGTTGTGAAGTATTGTTGGTTACTGTGCACATTTCTCCTGTGCATTAGAAATGATAGCATGGCTGCTTAAGGCGGTGATAGAAGCTTCCCTATCTCCATATACCTTGATTACAGGTTCCCCGTAAAGTTATCATTTATTTTTAGACCACCATTGATTCCATGGTGCTGTACATAAGGAGGGGTTACATACAATACACAAATAGAAATGACAGTGGAATGTTGATGAATGCTTAATCGATATATAAGATTGTTTTTTCAAGAATATGTATAACTTGATGATTTTGTAATGCTTTACAAAATCAATAAAATGTGTTGGAAAAAGAAATGACAGTGAACAAACTAAGGCTATGTTCACACTTTGCGGATTTTGCTGCGGATCCGCAGCGGATTTGGCCGCTGCGGATCTGCAGCAGTTTCCCATGAGTTTACAGTACAATGTAAACCTATGGGAAACAAAAAACGCAGTGCACATGCTGCGGAAAAAAACGCGCGGAAACGCAACGGATTACATTCCGCAGCATGTCACTTCTTTTCTGCGGATTTTCACCTGCTCCAATAGGAAACTGCAGATGAAAGTCCGCAGAAGAAACCGCAGTAAAAACCGCGATAAATCCGCAGTAAAAACCGCAACAGGTTTTCACTGCGGATTTTGGAATTCTGCTGCGGAAAAATCTGCAGTGGAATCTGCAAAGTGTGAACATAGCCTAATAGTGACAGATAGGTAAAGAGGGGAAAGGGCCCTGGCCTTGTAGGCTTACATTCTACATGATAATGGGGAAGGAAACAGTAGGTTCGGAGGTCTCTGCAACTCTGGTGTTGGTGAGGCAGCAGCTCCACTGGTGGTGAGGCGGCAGCGGGCTCATTGCAGGCTGTAAGCTGTTCTGAAGAGGTGGGTTTTCAAATTCCACTTGAAAGTTCCGAATCTAGGGGATAATCTGACGTGTTGGGGCACAGAATTCCAGAGGATGGGGGATATTCGGGTGAAGTCTTGCAGGCGATGTGAGGGTGAGTAACGTAGGTGGAGGAGAGAAGTAGGTCTTGGAAGGACCAGAGATTACTTGGTGGGAGATATCGAGAAATTAGTTCAGAGATCTATTGGGGAGACAGATTATGTACAGCTTTGTAGATCAGTGTTAGTAGCTCGAAGTGGATACATTGGGGAATCCCAGTGAAGGGATTTGCAGAGGAGTAGAGAGGTGGTTTAGTTGGGCAGCAGAGTTGAGGATGGACTGGAGAGGTACGAGACTGTTTGCTGGGAGGCCACAGAGGAGGATATTGCAGTAGTCAAAGCGGGAGATGAAAAGGGCACACACTAGTATTTTAGTAGATTGAGGGTTGAGGAAGGGACGGATCCTGGAAATATTGTTGAGTTGAAGGCAGTGAGGGCTTGATTGTGTGGTTTGAAGGACAAGGCAAATCATTTTTTGGGTGAGACCCCTTTTTAATAACCATTAATGGCAACGCAGACAGCTTTGAGCTGATATTAGTAGCCTGGGAAGCTACATGGATATTGACCTATTTCCCGAAAAATAACACCAGCCCCCAGCTGTCTGATTTCCCTCAGCTGGGTAATAAAAATTAGTGTGACCCCATGCCATTTTTTTCTTTTATTCCTTTATTAGCTAAGTACAGGTACAGTAAGCTACCCCCGCACTAAACTAATTATATACTGTACCTCAATGACCTATTTCTTACTATCATCTATATCTGTATATAAGTTGTTTTATTAATTTGAAAGCTAGATTGAAATGACAGAATTACAATATGCAAAAGCTGATGGTAAAACGCATTGCATACAAATGTCATACGCATGCTAAATGAGGGAAAAAAGCACTCGCATGACATAGGATGCCAGGTGAGAAAAAAGCGCATGACACGCTCCAACTTGCCTGGCTGAGAATCTCCGTTACTTCATATATGCAGATGTGAGCGCACCCTAATAGTTTTGCTCAGCGCACAAATTGGGTGTCTGCTCTTTCTGTTTTTAATGGAAAACATAAATTGCTTTTTTCGCTATTGCCAAATTCTCATAAAAACTGTCCCTCATAGTTTAGAGGAAGCCCCAATATAAGTTGGTCTGAGTCTAAAGTGTATTTCACCTTTTTAACCATGATTTGTAAGTTTGTGGGAATTTGGTCTTGTAAATAGTTGAGCACATCTGCTTTCTGGGTTCCGCTTTTCTTTACCATTTATAAGACCAGAACAATGCAATGCAAGTTGAAGGCTCATATCCTCATTGACTTATTATAGAGTCTATTGAGTTTCGTCATGGTGTCTGTCATATTGCTTGGACACGATAGCACCGCACGTGTTTTTTCATCAAATCTGACAAAGGCCTCTAACAACACAGATGTGTACTCAGCGTAAATACACTGTATTACATTTTTTTGTTTTAATCCTAAATTACATCCAGTTTCAAAAGTCCTGAGCTGCATTAACAATCTGGTGGTTGTTATTGAAACAGATGCAAGCTGGTGGTCGGACACCTCCCTAATGGCGGAGCTGAGCACCTACTCTGCTGTAGGACAGGCGTATTGCTTTTATTAGTGGCTGGCATAGAGATTATTCTGTCTAGAATTACCTGAGGGATGTCTATGCACACACTGAACCAACAGGGCATGCTGAAAGATTCTAGGTCTGTATTCAATGTAACGGGGGCCAGCGCTGGATTACCAAATCATTGTATGTACAGAGTTGTGCAGCCTGTTATATGGGGTAATCCTAAATGTAGGCCAAAAAATTAATAATGGCTACAAGTGACTATCCAGCAGCCATCAGTTATAGCCATGAATCACCCAGTTAAGATTAATGTTCTCAGCATGCTAGGAAAAATCCAACATGTCTAAAAATTGGAGGCCTTGGGATATTTGGCAGCCCCCATACACATTAGAACATTGGTGGAACTTGTCATCAAGAATTGGCTTGTGGCCTCTGACACCATATAAGACAAACGCAAAACAAGTTTTATTCCTTTGTATTTCTTTTTGCAGAAACCTGTAGTGTCCTACAAACCTACGTCACAGCAGTGTGCACGCTCTGGAATATTCTGCATCAGATACAACAGTCTTGTTCCTCTGGTTTCTACAAGGACTGTAATTGTCACCTCTGGGTCTAGGAAGTACTGTGTGTGCGGTTGTGATAGGGAGATGGATACTACTGTTGTGTAAATGCAAAATCTTGTCACTTTTGTTTGCTTTTTATTTTAGATAATGCATCAAATGGTGTAACGAACCATGTGCCTAGATCTCTGGTACATATGCATGCTGTTTTCAGTATATCTTTACCAAATTTCTACCTATTCATCATCTGATTGTGTGACGACTAGTGATGAGCGCAAGTGCTTGTTACTTGAGTTTGCCTAGGGTGCCCTGGTATGCACCGAGTATCACGGGTGCTCAAGTGATATGCTCGTGTCCCGGCGGCCGCATGTATTGCAGCTGTTAGCTACAGATCACGTGGGGAATGCCCGTATTTGTTAGGTAATCCCCGCATTTTTGTTGGCTGTCCAACCCCTGTGAAACCTGTGACTTATTACAGTGATTAATATGCGGCTCCACCCCTATGGGAGGTGGAGCCGAATATTCATCACTGTAATGTGCGGCACCATGTGACCGCTCATACAGGAAGAGCTGCGACGCTGAGAGGAAGCTTCGAGGGAGCTGGGTGAGTATTTTAATGCCAACGGGCGGGCGCACAGGGGGAGGGAGGGGGGAGATTACTGGGAACTTTATTTTAACAAAAAAAAATAAAAATGATTTTTCATTCCTTCGCTCCAGCGAACGCTGCTGGGAAGAAGGAATGAATCGGGCTTCAGCACCACAAGCTGGGGGGACAGCGCTTACTGTAGCGCTGCCTCCTGCACGGCACACGGACAGCATCCGTGTGCGGTACGTGTTTTACACGGACGCATTGACTTTAATGGGTCCGTGTGATCCGTGCGTTCCCACAAACACTGACATGCCTCCGTGTTTTTCAAACGGATGCACGGTCCGTGAAAACACGCTGACATGTGCAGAGACACATTGATTTTAATGTGTCTACGCGAGTCAGTGTCTCCAGTACGTGAGGAAACTGTCACCTCACGTACCGGAGCCACTGACGTGTAAAACCGGCCTAAGGTGTAGTCCGTGGCCAAGTGCACTCAACAATTTTTTTAATTAATAATAATAATAATAATAATAATAATTTTATTTATATAGCGCCAACATATTCCGCAGCGCTTTACAAATTATAGAGGGGACTTGTACAGACAATAAACATTACAGCATAACAGAAATACAGTTCAAAACAGATACCAGGAGGAGTGAGGGCCCTGCTCGCAAGCTTACAAACTATGGGGAAAAGGGGAGACACGAGAGGTGGATGGTAACAATTGCTTTAGTTATTCGGACCAGCTATAGTGTAAGGCTCAGGTGTTCATGTAAAGCTGCATGAACCAGTTACCTGCCTAAGTATGTAGCAGTACAGACACAGAGGGCTAATACTGCATAAAGTGTATGAGAACATGATGCGAGGAACCTTTTTTTTTTTTTTTTTTTTTTTTATTATAAATAGGCCACACAGGGATCGTTAGGTTAATGCATTGAGGCGGTAGGCCAGTCTGAACAAATGAGTTTTTAGGGCACGCTTAAAACTGTGGGGATTGGGGATTAATCGTATTAACCTAGGTAGTGCATTCCAAAGAATCGGCGCAGCACGTGTAAAGTCTTGGAGACGGGAGTGGGAGGTTCTGATTATTGAGGATGCTAACCTGAGGTCATTAGCGGAGCGGAGGGCACGGGTAGGGTGGTAGACTGATACCAGGGAGGAGATGTAGGGTGGTGCTGAGCCATGGAGTGCTTTGTGGATGAGGGTAGTAGTTTTGTACTGGATTCTGGAGTGGATGGGTAGCCAGTGTAATGACTGGCACAGGGTAGAGGCATTGGTGTAACGGTTGGTGAGGAATATGATCCTGGCTGCAGCATTCAGGACAGATTGGAGCGGGGAGAGTTTTGCAAGAGGGAGACCGATTAGTAGAGAGTTACAATAGTCCAGACGAGAATGAATAAGTGAAACAGTCAGAGTTTTTGCAGAGTCGAAATTAAGAAAAGGGCGAATTCTAGAAATGTTTTTGAGATGCAGATAAGAAGAGCAAGCCAGTGATCGGATGTAGGGGGTGAATGAAAGGTCAGAATCAAGGATGACCCCAAGGCAGCGGGCATGTTGCTTTGGAGTAATGGTGGAACCGCACACGGAGATGGCAATGTCAGGCAAAGGTAGATTAGTAGAGGGAGAGAACACGAGGAGTTCAGTTTTTGACAGGTTTAGTTTCAGATAGAGGGAGGACATGATGTTAGAGACAGCGGTAAGACAATCACTGGTGTTTTCTAAAAAGGTCGGTGTGATATCGGGAGCAGAAGTGTATAATTGGGTGTCGTCAGCATAGAGATGGTACTGGAAACCAAATCTACTGATTGTTTGTCCAATAGGGGCAGTATACAACGAGAAGAGTAGGGGGCCTAGGACTGATCCTTGAGGAACCCCAACAGTAAGGGGAAGGTGAGAGGAGGAGGAACCAGCAAAACATACAGTGAAGGATCGGTCAGAGAGATAGGAGGAGAACCAGGAGAGAACGGTGTCCTTGAGGCCGATGGAGCGGAGCATAGTGAGGAGGAGCTGATGATCCACAGTGTCAAATGCTGCAGAGAGATCCAAGAGAATTAGCATGGAGTAGTGACCATTAGATTTAGCTGTTAGTAGGTCATTAGAGACTTTAATGAGGGCAGTTTCAGTAGAGTGTAAAGAGCGGAAGCCAGATTGAAGAGGGTCGAGAAGAGAGTTATCTGAGAGATAGCGGGTAAGACGGGAGTGGACCAGGCGTTCGAGGAGTTTAGAGATGAAGGGAAGATTAGAGACAGGTCTATAATTAGCGGCACAGTTTTGATCGAGGGATGGTTTTTTAAGTAATGGATGTATGATGGCATGCTTAAATGAGGAGGGAAAAATACCGGAAGTGAGGGAAAGGTTGAATATTTTTGTTAGGTGAGAGGTGATAGCCGGGGAAAGGGACTGGAGGAGATGTGACGGAATGGGGTCACTGGTGCAAGTGGTCGGGCGCGAAGATGCAAGGAGCCTGCTTACTTAACTCCCTTTATGAAAAATATTAAGATTTTAGAGTCCTCAGTGGCTGATACCTTTTAATGGCTAATTGAAAAGATGGTAACAAATTGAAAGCTTTCGAGACTACTCCGGTCTCTCCATTTGTTTTAAGTAAATGCTCCTTCCCCCTCTTTTACACCCATTTATTTTAAAATATTGAAAATAAAAAGCCAAAGTAATACTAACTTATCCGATGAGAAGATAATTAATCGAAGCCCAGGTCTCCTGTAAAAGACAAAAAAATAGTAAACTACAATGTCCGATGAGCAAACAATCCATTTGTCCCTCTGAGTCTAGTTCTGCTACATCTAGATGCCATGCTGAACGTTGGCATGGTGCGAAAATTCAGCCTGACATCCGGCAGAGACATTGAGCTGTGCATGATAGCACAGAATCAGCGTCTCACAGTGACGTGAATAAGGTGAGAAGACTTCAGAGCCAATGGACTCTGTTAACCTCACTGACTTTGCTGCTAGCGTCAGAATAACTTCCAGGATAACAACAGGATTGGAGATTTTTTTTTTTACCTTTTTAAATATTTTTGTTGAGTTTTAACAATATTGATATGAAAACGGAACTTTCCAAAAATAACAATAAAAAAGTTGACGGTTGTTAATGTTAAGTAATCGTTGAACATTAGAATGCAAATATAATCAGTTTCATGAGGTATTAATATAAGCTCCAAACATGAACCAAATAATTGTGTGTGTGCTGGAGGAATGTAAAGAAGAAAGGAGGGTGGAAAGAGAGAGAGAGTGCGAAGGAAAAGGAGGTGGGAGGGGAGCAAACCCCCCCCCCCCCCAAAAAAAAAAAAAAAAAAAAAAAAAAAACATCCACAGCTTATTGAAACAACCACATATCAGAATTGGCCATTTGAATGTAATGCTTATAATTTTTTCGGGAGGTCCCCCATATGTATTAGATGGTCAACTGATCCCACCAAAATGTCTAGAGAATATGAGACAGCACTCGGCTGAGTTACGTGCTGGCTGTACGATAGTCTAATCAAGCCCTAACCCTTATATCTGCGACTTTTCCATTTGGAGTGGAATCCTCAAGTATACCGTAATTTGCATCCTCAAATTATTCGTTTTTTTCTGTGGCACAGTCAATAATCGCCTAGATTTCTTCTGGAGCATGTGAATTGGGTTCCAAAAAATGTAGTCATGTATATTGTATTAACCAGATGTATTCCCCACTCATCTATGCACAGGAATAGCCGTGCTTCATCACTTGGCTTTTATGCCCGTGTTTCTACTTATTGTAAATAACGCCGATTTTTGCACCAATAAAATACAGCAAACAGTTAATAAAAGTGGCTGTAGAGGAAGGACTGTGCTTTTTTTGGTGCATTTTTTTTTTAAATAATATTCTATGGGAGGCCTGAAAAGATGCATGTAAAAAACCAAGTGCAGAATCCCAGTGTTTCCATGTTAGGCTACTTTCACACTAGTGTCGGAATCTCCCCGTCGCAATGCGTCGGGCAGAGATTCCGACGCTAGTGTTTGACGCACTGCACAACGGGTGCAGCGGATGCATTTCTGAGGTGCGGGGAGGTGGGGGCGGACTTCCGGCCGCGCATGTGCGGTCGGAAAAAGCGGTCCGTCAGGAGCAAAAAACGTTACATTTAACGTTTTTTGCTCCCGGCGGTCCGCCACAACACGGCGCAACCGTCGCACGACGGTTGCGACGTGTGGCAAAGCGTCGCAATGCGTCGCTAATGTTAATCTATGGGGCAAAAACGCATCCTGCAAACAACTTTGCAGGATGCGTTTTTTGCCATAAACGACGCATTGCGACGTCTGGCAAAAAACGCCAGTGTGAAAGTAGCCTTACAAAATGCATATTCTGCACCAAAAATCAGGGGAAAAAAAAAGTGAAAATGCAATGAAATGGCAGCTATCAGAGCAGATTGCTATTGCATACTTTTGAACAGATACTTGCAGAAAAAATGTAGCATTTTTGCATGTGGAAACATGGCCTGTAAGTAATGATATTATGTGGCTAATGGGGAATTTTGTCAGCCATCACAACCTGTCTAGTCTCATTCCCCTTCTGCTGCACAGTAAATTGTTTTAGACAAATTATAGCAGCATGTGACCCATACAGAAGATCTTGCTCTTTCTTCTATTGAGGAAGTCCTGGGGAAGTGACAGCCACAGATGTGCTGTATATGATTCCTCATTGGAAGCTGAATTTGTTTTCCATGCCTTATATCACTGACATTCATTTCTTACTTGGAGAGAACCTGTCACATTGTACCCGTCCTATCTGGGGATGGCTTGTTATGGAGCAGACCGCTCCGCACATTGATATGTAGACTGGCGTTTTGTACACAAGTCAAAGCTATGTGCACACGTAGGAAATGTGGTGCAGAATTTTCTGCATTAAATCTGCATCTGCAGATTTGATGCAGTTTCTGTGCAGATTCTGTGAAGTACAATGTAAATCAATGTGAAAAGAAAAAAGCTGTGCACATGGTGCAGAAAAATCTGCGCAGAAACACTGCAGAACTGCACAAAAGAAGCGACGTGCACTTCTTTGAAATCTGCAGCGTTTCTGCGCAGATTTTTCTGCACCATGTGCACAGCTTTTTTCTTTTCACATTGATTTACATTGTACTGTAAATCACAGTGCAGTTCTGCACCAATTCTCCACTATATCTGCATCGTGTGCACATACCCTTATAGTAAGAGGCGCCAAGTATATTAAGTGTACCACGTGCGCCGTTTATACACTGAATTGTATTAACAGTAATTATCTTATTTATTCATATAACAAAGATTATTTGACACTTGTCAGCCACAAATGACTACATTTAAATACACTGTAAGCTTTGATGATAAATTGGGGAGTTCCTTTGTGTGCCATGGTGTTCCTTCCTTATAGACCTGCATTCTAGTCTTTTCTCTTTGATCTGATTAATGATAGGGTTGTACTGGCCTTCACCATGGGTTTTTAGTGCCCTCTGATCTGTGTAGTGTCTGAGAACAAATCTAACTGATATGATGGAGGTGGTCAAAAGCCTGGAGTAGGGATCAACAGATGTTACAAAACATCAAGGAAACGTCAGGACTAAAGAAGTCTATTAAAACTCTACAACTTTACACTGCAATGAAGGGAAGTGTCACAGGAGAGCTGCTACATATCAGTGTCTTAAGGGTATGTGCACACGATGCGGATTTTGCTGCGGATCCGTAGCATTTCCACAGCTGAGGATCCGCAGCAGTTTCCTATGAGTTTATATTACAGTGCAAACCTATGGGAAACAAAAAACGCAGTGCACATGCTGCGGAAAAAAACGCGCAGAAACGCAGCGGTTTACATTCCGCAGAATGTCACTTCTTTCTGCGGATTCTGCAGCGGTTTTACAGCTGCTCCTATAGAAAACCGCAGTTGTAAAACCGCAGTGAAATCCGCAGAAAAACCGCGGTAAATCCGCGATAAATCTGCAGCAAAAACACAGTGTTTTTGCCCTGCAGATTTATCAAATCCGCAGTGGACCATACGTGTGCACATAGCCTTAGGCTTTGTTCACGTGTTCAGTTGTCATCCATTTGTAATGGATTCCATATCACAAAAAGGAAAAGTTTTTGTACTGTTTGTTACAGATCTGTTTTCACTAAGGTATCTCTGAACACCTCTAATAGTCCGTGCATGTGTAGTGCTTAAAAAAAAAAATTGTCAGTGGATGACATAACAGATGACCATCCTGCTTAAAAAAAAAGGATTGTAGTTGGATTTCCGTGATACAAAGACATTTTAAGACATTTCTGTCACCATTCAAAAGAATGGATCCAGGACTGGAATTACCGTATTTTTTTTTCCATTTTTTTTGTCATCCCAAATCCTTACAGTCTTGTGGGCCCAATTTATTAAGACCGTTGAGAGCAGCTCTCCCTTCCTCCGGATATGTGTGATTTTTCCCAAGGTGTGGAGAGTGAAGTGATCGCGTGAAATGACTCGCCATCTTAATAATTATCTTTATTTTTATATAACGCTAACATATTTCGCAGCGCTTTACAGGTTGCACACATTATCGTTGCTGTCCCCGTTGGGGCTCACAATCTAAATTCCCTATCAGTATGTCTTTGGAATGTGGGAGGAAACCGGAGTACCCGGAGGAAACCCACGCAAACACAGAGAGAACATACAAACTCTTTGCAGATGTTGTCCTTGGTGGGGTTTAAACCCAGGACCCCAGCGCTGCAGTGCTAACCACTGCGCCACCGTGCTACCCCCATCTTTGGGAAAGCCAGTGGCGCCATCGGTAGTTATTATTTTACAAGGGGATTGAGATGTAGTTCTCCAAGTAGTGGACAGCCCCTTTGTGATGCTTAACTATATGTGACAGATGTACAAAACGGAAATACGGATGGCGCATGGATGTACATAGCGGACAGATGGAGACAGGGATTCGATTTTGTATATGCTTGTGTTAGCTTGGCCTAAATCAGATTTGGTTGGCCATTTCATCATTAACCCTTTGTCTGCCATTTGGATTTATTTTTTTTCAAGCAGATATTCTGTATTTATAATAAAATGGTAGCCTGCTCCAACATGACTGGAGCCAGGCGGCATGTATTGGCTGCATTAATTACGGTAAAAGCAGCTTTTGTTTTCCTTCCTGCATGTGTTTATTTTGTACGCCAGCACAGCGCAGTATGAAGTACAACCACCATCTGAACCAGGATTACTGCATAATGTAAAGCACTGAGTTGGGCTTTAGTGTTGCTGCGGGCTCTGAGCTCTGTGCATCGCTCTCTACCTTCCTGTGTTTTCAGGCTGACACCATAATAAATAACTGCAGCATTTGTTGGGTTGTGCTGTGTGCGGTGCAGAAGTGAACAGATGTTTAGAGAGTAGATAGGGGATTCTCTGGATACTGGCTTTATATTTTCTAGTGGGGGTAAAGGTAATGAAGGTCTTCTATATGATGATGGTTTATGTGATCTACGTAAATTCTGGCGTGCAAAAACCATATTTACAAACGCTCAGATATTACATTGTTCTAGATCATCAGTCACGTCCTCATATATGGCTACGTTCACATGAGCGTATGAAACAAATCGTCAGATTTTCATCCAGAACAAACGTTTTCTTTCCATTAGTATTGTCATCTCTGTGGCACCTGTATTAATACCTTGGTTATAGAAATTATTAATACCTTGGTTATAGAAAATGTTACTAAACATATTTTCCTATGTTAACAAATTGCAATTAACCCGTAAAGATAGGAAGCTACAGTATATGGTTGATCTGCATGAGATCTCATTTTTTTGTGGGCCTGACAAGATGAGTCTCATCCAAAATATGGAAAAGAATAATGCACGCAATCTGTCTTAGTGGAAGAAAAAAAAAATCATCTGAACAGTTCAACTGATTGACATTGGTCTGAGTGCTGCTAGTTTTTTTCCACAATCACATGTGACAATATGTGATCCTTAAAGGGAATCTGTTAGCAGGTTTTTGCTACCTCATCTGAAAATCGGATGATGTAGGCAAAGAGACCCTGATTACAGTGATGTATCATTTAGAACCGTTGCACCCAATAAACTGACAGAGTGTATAGATCTAGCAATGCAGCAGAGCTGAGAAAGCTGACCCTGGCTATACCAGGCTCTGTATGTACATTGTCTATAGACAACAGTGAGCTGCTTATCACAGGAGGGGCGGAGCCGGACTAGTATGCATGGGTTGCTGTAGTCCAGACAGTGATAATTATCAGGTGGTAAAACCTTCATTGTGAGTAAACAGCACACAGCCTGACATGAGACACATCATTGAAATTTAGGTTTTAACCCTTACATCACACTGTCTTCTGATTACATAGCAAAAACCTGCTGGCAGATTCCCTTTAATTTACACAATTAACATTGGTCAAAAATGCTTGTGTGCAGAATACAGTGGTAGGCAAGGGGATGAAATTTTCATATATCATCCACTTGGCGTTGCAGTGTTTCAGCATGGAAGTAGACCTGTGATGCAAATTTTTAGGCTACATTCACATGCAGTCATGTTGCAACTTTTAAGGCTATGTGCCCACGCTGCAGATTTCTGTAATGATTTTTCAGCTCAGTTTTTGAAAAATCCACAGTTAAAACGCACTGCGTTTTAGCTGATTACCTGCGGATTTCCTGCGTTTTTACATCTGCGGATTCATATTGAGGAGCAGGTATGAAACGCTGCAGAATCCGCACAAAGAATTTGCATGCTGTGGAAAATAAACCGCAGCATTTCCGTGCTGTATTTTCCGCAGCATGTGCACTGTGGATTTGGTTTTCCATAGGTTTACATCAGACCTGGGCAAGATGCGGCCCGCGGGCCGCATCCGGCCCGCCTGACGGTTGTAAACGGCCCGCCGCCCCAGGCACCGCTCGGCTCCCCTTCCCTTCAGCCACGCCTGCGCCTGTGCGCCCTGCATTCAAACTCCTGTCCGCTGAGAGGCGCTGACCGCCGCTGGCACTTCCGCATCAGGGAAGCGCCAGCAGCAGGTGACGTCCCTCAGCGTGACACATGCTGCTGCTCTGCTCCGTTGCGCCGGACGCCGGTGTTCTGTGTGGCACTGCAGCGCTGTACTGAGGTCACTTGTGGAGTCGGACGGTGCCGGTGGTCGGTGGTAAGGGCTCTGGGTTATCTGCTCCTCAGTACTTGCGCACTGGGTCATCTGCTCCGCTGTACTTGGGCTCTGGGTTATCTGCTCCTCAGTACTTGTGCTCTGGGTTATTATCTGCTCCTCAGTACTTGTGCTCTGGGTTATCTGCTCCTCAGTACTTGTGCACTGGGTTATTATCTGCTCCTCAGTACTTGTGCACTGGGTTATTATCTGCTCCTCAGTACTTGTGCACTGGGTTATTATCTGCACCTCTGTACTTGTGCACTGGGTTATTATCTGCTCAGTACTTGTGCACTGAGTTATTATCTGCACCTCTGTACTTGTGCACTGGGTTATTATCTGCTCCTCAGTACTTGCGCACTGGGTCATCTGCTCCGCTGTACTTGTGCTCTGGGTTATCTGCTCCTCAGTACTTGTGCTCTGGGTTATTATCTGCTCCTCAGTACTTGTGCTCTGGGTTATCTGCTCCTCAGTACTTGTGCTCTGGGTTATTATCTGCTCCTCAGTACTTGTGCACTGGGTTATTATCTGCTCCTCAGTACTTGTGCACTGGGTTATTATCTGCTCCTCAGTACTTGTGCACTGGGTTATTATCTGCACCTCTGTACTTGTGCACTGGGTTATTATCTGCTCAGTACTTGTGCACTGGGTTATTATCTGCTCCTCAGTACTTGTGCACTGAGTTATTATCTGCACCTCTGTACTTGTGCACTGGGTTATTATCTGCACCTCTGTACTTGTGCTCTGGGTTATTATCTGCTCCTCAGTACTTGTGCTCTGGGTTATTATCTGCTCCTCAGTACTTGTGCTCTGGGTTATTATCTGCTCCTCAGTACTTGTGCTCTGGGTTATTATCTGCTCAGTACTTGTGCTCTGGGTTATTATCTGCTCCTCAGTACTTGTGCACTGGGTTATTATCTGCTCCTCTGTACTTGTGCTCTGGGTTATTATCTGCTCAGTACTTGTGCTCTGGGTTATTATCTGCTCCTCAGTACTTGTGCACTGGGTTATTATCTGCTCAGTACTTGTGCACTGGGTTATCTGCTCCTCAGTACTTGTGCACTGAGTTATTATCTGCACCTCTGTACTTGTGCACTGGGTTATTATCTGCACCTCTGTACTTGTGCTCTGGGTTATTATCTGCTCAGTACTTGTGCTCTGGGTTATTATCTGCTCCTCAGTACTTGTGCACTGGGTTATTATCTGCTCCTCAGTACTTGTGCTCTGGGTTATTATCTGCTCCTCAGTACTTGTGCTCTGGGTTATTATCTGCTCAGTACTTGTGCACTGGGTTATTATCTGCTCCTCAGTACTTGTGCACTGGGTTATTATCTGCTCAGTACTTGTGCACTGGGTTATTAGCTGCACTAATGAAATCTGGACATTATGGGGGCACTAATGAAATCTGGACATTATGGGGGCATTAATGAATGAAATCTGGACATTATGGGGCACAAATGAAATCTGGACATTATGGGGGCACTAATGAAATCTGGACATTATGGGGCCACTAATTAATGAAATCTGGACATTATGGGGGCACAAATGAAATCTGGACATTATGGGGGCACTAATGAAATCTGGACATTATGGGGGCACTAATGAATGAA
Source organism: Ranitomeya imitator (assembly GCF_032444005.1). Lineage (NCBI taxonomy): Eukaryota > Metazoa > Chordata > Amphibia > Anura > Dendrobatidae > Ranitomeya > Ranitomeya imitator. Next base: position 60,188,957 of record NC_091288.1, read on the forward strand.
ATCTGGACATTATGGGGGCACTAATGAATGAAATCTGGACATTATGGGGGCACAAATGAGATCTGGACATTATGGGGGCACCAAAATGAATGCCCATCATATGTATCATGTAACCCGCCCGCCATAAATTAATAGTACTCATGAAGAAAAGAAACCTTGCAATATTTATTGTATAAAACTGCATTTTCTCCTTCTGCAGAGAATCGTGACTCCCATCAGAAGAATTAGCCCTTACATATGTCTGCTAAAAAAAAGAAAGATTGATGGAGAATGCAGAGTTTTTAACAAGGAATGGACTTCTAATTATTTATTTACTGAAACCAAAGGCAAAGCTGTGTGCTTAGTTTGTGGAGAGCAATTAGCTGTGTTTAAAGATTATAATTTAAATCGCCATTACGAAACAAAACATGCACAGAAATACAAGAACTTGACAGAGGCAGAGCGGGCACGGGCATCTGAAGATTTGCTATCAAAACTGCAAGTTGATCATTTTATTTTTTTTTCCCTGGCTCTGGACGAGAGCTGTGATGTCCGTGATACTGCCCAGTTACTTATCTTTGTACGCGGAATAACAAATAACTTTGAGATGACTGAAGAGCTGGTAGCTTTGCGATCATTGAAAGGTACCACGAAAGGGAGTGATTTGTTCACCGAAGTAAATGCATCCGTGGACAAACTGGGCTTAAAATGGAACACATTAGTAAGTGTTATAACCGATGGATGTCCAAATATGACAGGGAAAAATGTTGGACTTTTGAAGCGGATGCAAGATAAAGTGAATGAAATAAACCCAGAACAGAAATTGATATTTTTGCATTGCATTATACATCAAGAAGTGCTGTGCAAGTCGGTGCTACAAATCAGCCATGTTGTTGATGTTGTAACTAAGACAGTTAATTTCATCAGGGCAAGAGCACTGAATCACAGACAATTTGTTTCACTGTTGGAGGAACAAGAAAGTGAACATAGTGACATAGGCTACCACACAGCTGTGAGGTGGCTCAGCCTTGGGAAGGTGCTCAAAAGAGTATGGGACCTGAGAGCTGAGATTCAGACATTTTGTCAAATGAAAGGCAAAGACATCCCTGAATTCTCAGATAAGCACTGGATAGCAGATCTGGCCTTTGCCATTGATGTGACTACACTAATGAATGAGCTGAATACCAAGCTGCAAGGCAAAGGCCTCTTTGCACATGAAATGTTCTCCTTGGTGACAGCTTTCATGAGAAAATTGAAGTTTCTTTCTAGCCAATTGAAGATCAATATTCTCACTCACATGCCAACACTGAAAGAAGTCACACCATCAGCTGATCACCTCGACAAGTATTCATCCATGTTTGCGGCTTTAAATGATGAATTTTCCAGAAGATTTGAAGACTTTAAAGCAGTGGAGAGTGAAATGCACATGGTTTCTTCTCCTTTTACATGCTGTGTGGATAATGCCCCCAGTGATATCCAGTTAGAACTCATTGATCTGCAGTCTGACAATCTACTGAAAGAGCTTTTTAAATCCGTATCACTGCTGGAGTTTTATTCTTCTCTCAAAGAGGAAAACTTTCCACACATAAGGAGGCATGCTCAGAGGATGTTAGTTCTCTTTGGATCTACCTACGTATGTGAACAAACATTCTCACTGATGAAGTTCAACAAATCCAGATACAGATCCTCTCTCAGTGATGATCACTTGTGTGCTGTTCTTCGCATATCCACCTCAGATATTGAACCTAACTTCAGTGAACTTGTTCGGGCCCAAAACAGGCTAGATTACTCTCATTGAAGATTCTCATGTTATTGAAATGGTTAATGTACTGTTATTTACCAAGTTAAAGGGATGCCGGTTAAAAAAAACTAACATATCTTGATCTACAACACTGTTGTAACAACAGCAAGTTTTCTACAGTTTTCTACAGTTAACACAAGCTCGTTGCAGTGCAGTTCATCATCTCATCATTAAATAATGATGTAAGTATGTCTTCCGTATTTTCTTTGTATTGTAAATCTCTGCATTGTTTAACATACTGTTTGTTCATGAAAATATAGCATATGTATACTACAGTATTGGGTAAAAATTAGTTAATTATATTAGTCCGGCCCTCTAAAACCATCCAAATTTCTCATGCGGCCCCATGGCAAAATTAATTGCCCACCCCTGGTTTACATTGTACTGTACACCGCAAGGAAAACTGCTACGAATCCGCAGCATCAAATCCGCAAGTGTGCACGTAGCCTAAGGGCTCTTTTCCATTTGCGAGAAACACGTCCGTGTCTTGCATGTGAAAACCAAGCTCTGGCGCCGGCACTGTGGAGCGGAGCGTGCGGCCGCATAGCAACACATGGAGCTGCACCCTCCGCTCCCAAGTGCTGGTGCCAGAGCTTAGTTTTCACATGCAAAACACGGACGTGTTTCTTGCAAATGGAAAAGAGCCCTTAGAGTGAGGAAACGCAGCAGATCTGCAAAAAGAATTGACATGGTCCTTTTTTGAATCTGCTGCGTTTTCTGTGCAGATTTTTCTGCACCATTAGCACAGCATTTTTTGTTTGCCATTGATTTACATTGTACTGTAAATCACATGCGGATCTGCAGCATTTCTGCGCTGAAAAAACTGCTGCAGATCTGCAGGAAATCTGCAACATGTGCACGTACCCTAAGGCTATGTTCACACGTTGCGGATTTTGTTGCGTTTCCGCAGCTGCTGGTCCGCAGCGGTTTCCCATGCATTTACAGTACAATATAAACCTATGGGAAACGCAATCCGCAGTGCACATGCTGCGGAAAACAATGCGCGGAAACGCAGCGGTTTACATTCCGCAGCATGTCAATTCTTTGTGCGGTTTTACACCTGCTCCATAATAGATAACCGCAGGTGTAAAACCGCAGTGGAATCCACACAAAAACCGCGGTAATTCCGCTGGAAATCCGCAGGTAAAACGCAGTGCCTTTTACTTGCGGTTTTCACAAATCCGCTGAGGAAAAATCCGCAGACCTCAGAAATACGCGTGCTCATACCCTAAAAGCCCTGCAGCGCTTCGGTCCTTTGTGCACAGAAACAGCAAATCGCTTAATTTTGCAGGGAAAACCGCTGTGCCCCCAAAAAGATGTGCAGCAGTTAATGGAGAGCTGCGTGGTCTTGTGTGTGAAACCACTGTTTCCTTGAAAGATTGTGATTTGTGCAATGAAATGATTGAGAGACTGCAACAGTACAGGGTTGTGGCAGTTAAAATCCACAACAAGACTACTAAGGCTACGTTCACATTAGCGTTTTGCGCGGCTGCGTCGGGCGCAGCCGCGGCGACGCATGCGTCATGCGCCCCTATATTTAACATGGGGGGCGCATGGACGTGTTGTGCTGCGTTTTGCGACGCATGCGTTTTTTTTGCCGCAAGCGTAGGGCGCAGAGGACGCAGCAAGTTGCATTTTTTTTGCGTCCAAAATTTGGCAAAAAAGGACGCATGCGTCGCAAAACGCGTTTTAGCGTGCGTTTTGTTGCGTTTTTGTTTGCGTTGTGCGTTGCGTCTCCGACGCAACATCGGACAACGCAAATGTGAACGTAGCCTAAGTGTGGACATTAATCTTCTAACATAAATCTGACTTTTGTGGACCCACCCTAAAATCTCTACAAATAACAGCAATTTAATATATATATATATATATATATATATACCGTATGTCACTTTTAAAAAGGTACCTAGTGCATGCGGTTAAGATTGTGGATACCTTATCTACACGACTCTATTGTAGATCCATTATATGGCACCTATATACATTTATGGGATTTATAGGCTATGTTCACACAATGAGCTGTTTGGTGATATTTTTTTTAATGTTGCAGATTTTCTCCCCAATTTGTACACCGATTAAGTATAATAGGTTGCTTGCATTTTTCCAAAAATAAGCAACGTAAAAAAAATCACCAAAAACTCATTGTGTGAACGTAGCCATGCTGTACCTCCAATTTTTTCTGACACTTATAAACTCAATTGTAAAGTGCTGCAGAATATGTTGGCGCTATATAAATAAAAATTATTATTATTATAACTCAAGCTGAAAACAAAGAAATCCTGCAATATTCCATCACAAGCCTTAATAAACAGTGCTGCAAAGAAGGGATCATATAGTGTCCCACTGAGCGCCTATGGCTATGTAACGCAGACCTCTAATCGCCATGGTCTTACTGAGGAGGTCATGCTTTATGGACAGGGGGGATGTCAATCTGAGTGTGGTTCTGCTTATAGGGGGGCTTGCTAAGTTAATGTTTACATAGAGGGGGTGCTGCAAGGTAGGGGCTCAGGTGCACTTAGTGCAGTCACTCCTTGCAGACAGAGTAATGGGCACTGTGGCAGCTAATTTATTGTGGCAGATCATTGTGGAGAGGCCAGGCTGCCTCCTCCATGTCAGGAGGGGCTGTCAGACATCCAATGAGTGCTGGTTTAACCTCTGCAGCTCTGGAGTGAACTGCGCCACATACTGTATATATACACATTTCTGTGTGTTCACCTATAATTATTGTGCACACGATTACTGTGGCTTGTGTGATTGTTATACTTGTCTCGTAGTCCTCTTGTGTATCGCTTCAGCTGAAGTCGAAGGATGTAAATAACAAATCCCTAGAGAGACTTGTTGACTTGGTCTACAGTAAAGGGAGAAGTCACAAGTTGTAGAATTGTCCCACCGTTGATCATAAAGACTTTTCCTCAATAAGACGAATGTTATTAACGTAATTTTTGGGTTTGTTTGTTGTTTTTTTCTTTTGCAGATTGTTGCAAAATAAATATAGAATTTTAAAACTTTTTTTAAATTCTCAGCTGAAATATTGAGAGCGAATGGGGGCCGACCTTCATTGTTTGACCACATATTGGTACGGGTCTTTTTTTTATGCTACTTTTACAGCATTTACCCTAAAATAAAAAGCAAATCCCAGGCCGCCATGTTGGATTGTCATAATTGGGACTGAATTCGTTTTTTTTTTTTTTGCGATACAAAAATTCAACATGCTTCTCGGGGAATCCACTTCAGGGAACTCTTTCCTTCTTTACCTGTTGTGGTTATTTTGCAGTCAAGTTTGGACTAGATTCCACATCACTTCTTTTTTTGTGTGGTTGTTTTTTTTTTCAACACTTCATTGGAAAATAATGCTCAACTGCAAGGTGAATTTCACATTCATATGATGGCTAGTCGGAGTATTCAAAGATTATTTGAAGCTTTTTCTCTTTGTTAAAGGAGGATTTTGGATCAGATGCATTTCAGAATCCTCCACAAACTCAGTTTGATCTATAAGGGCTCATACAGACAAATCATGGGGTCTCACTCTGACCAGTGTTAGTCTATGGGGCCATTTTTTTCCTCGGACAGAGCTTGGTTGGGAAAAAAATTGTAGTTTGATCTGATATTTGGATCGCACTTGGCCATGGAAGTGACTGAGTCTGGAAAACATTGGACTGCATGGAGAATGGAGAATTTTTTTTCCTCCATCTTCTCCTTATTCCAGAAAATTGGATCAGAGTATGATGAGCATAATTGGCCCGATTCTCTTGGATGAGAGACAATATGGTGGTGTGACCCTATCTTTAAACAGATTTCTTACAAACTTAAAGCGAACCTGGGGCAGGTAGGCAGATTTTCCAATTAAAGGGAACCTGTCACCAGGTTTGGCCGATATAAGATACGGCCACTGCCTTTCAGGGCTTATCTACATTATTCTAGAATGCTGTATATAAGCCACCGGTCCGACCTGCAAGATAAGAAATATGTTTTATTATACTCGCCTGCGGGGCGGTCCGGTCTGATGGGCGTCGCAGGTCTGACGCCTCCCATCTTCTTGCACTGCCGCCCTCCTGATGCTTCATCGCTCCCCGGCATCGCGATCCGGCACAGGCGTACTTCTCCCCTGTTGAGGGCAGAGTAAAGTACTGCAGTGCGCAGGCGCTGGGCCTCTCTGACCTTTCCCAGTGCCTGCGCACCGCTCCCCGGGTGAGTATAATAAAACTTATTTTTCAGGTCAGATTGGGGGCGTATATACAGCATTATAGAATACGATAGATAAGCCCTGAAAGGCGGTGGCCGTATCTTATATCGGTCAAACCCGCTGACAGGTTCCCTTTAATTGAAAAATCTGCCTACCTGCCCCTATTGCTGTGTGATGAGGCAGATTGTGTAACCTTAGCCCCAATGACAAGCTACAGTAATTTAGTTGCTTGACATAAAGATTGCAAGGTCGCCGTGTGACATTGTAAGTAATGATTGGGAGTGTGATCGCTGTTACTACATGTGACCGTGACACAACCATAAAAAATTCAAGGCAGATGGATCGCAAGAAGTGCAGCATGGAGTTCAGCGTAAGGCTACATTCACGCGTTCATGTCACTTTTTACATCCTCAAGAAATGGACCTTTTTTTCCTCATCCATTTTTAAAAACTGAGGTGGGTAAGACTGTCTGAACTCTTTTTTTTTTTTTGTCTGTTGACTTTTAGGCCGGCGTCACACACAGCGTAAAACAATACGGTCCGTATATTACGGCCGTAATACGCTGAAAAGTCCCCCAAAAAATGGTCCGTTGCTCCTCCGTAGGCAGGCTGTGTCAGCGTTTTTTGCGCATGGCATCCTCCGTATGTAATCCGTATGGCATCCGTACTGCGTGGTTTTCTCGCAGGCTTGCAAAACCAACATACCGCTATAGAAGTGATCCATGTGTCCCAAAAAGAAAAGAAAATATATATATATATATATATATATATATATATATATATGTCAGTAGACACATATATGTATATATATTAATACTTATTCCAGCGCTATACAGCTTGAAAGCCGGTAATTCAATTACCGGCTTTTTCTTTCTCCTTCATAAAACCCGACATGATTTGAGACATGGTTTACATACAGTAAACCATGTCTTCTCTCCATTTTTTTTGCAGATTCCACACTACTAATGTCAGTAGTGTGTATCTGCAAAATTTGGCCGTTCTAGCTCTTAAAATAAAGGGTTAACTGGCGGAAAAAATTGGCGTGGGCTCCCGCGCAATTTTCTCCGCCAGAGTAGTAAAGCCAGTGACTGAGGGCAGATATTAATAGCCTGGAGAGGGTCCACGGTTATTGGCCCCCCCCCTGGCTAAAAATATCTGCCCCCAGCCACCCCAGAACAGGCACATCTGGAAGATGCGCCTATTCTGGCACTTGGCCACTCTCTTCCCATTCCCGTGTAGCGGTGGGATATGGGGTAATGAAGGGTTAATGCCACCTTGCTATTGTAAGGTGACATTAAGCCTAATTAATAATGGAGAGGCGTCAATTATGACACCTATCCATTATTAATCCAATTGTAGTGAAGGGTTAAATAAAACACAAACACATTCTTTAAAATTATTTTAATGAAATAAAAACAATGGTTGTTGTAGTATTTTATTCAACGCCCAATCCAGTCACTGAAGACCCTCGTTCTGTGAGTAAAGAAACATAATAAACCAACAATATACTTACCCTCCGCAGATCTGTAACGTCCAACGATGTAAATCCTTCTGAAGGGGTTAAAACATTTTGCAGCAAGGAGCTGTGCTAATGCAGGCTGCTCCTCGCTGCAAAACCCCAGGGAATGAGGCTAAAAATAGATCAATGATCTATATTTAGCATCATTTGCGGTGAGGCGCCCTCTGCTGGCTGTTCATAGATCGTGGGAAAGCTCCCTGGCTCCCTGGCTTTCTAGGTAATTTCCCACGATCTATGAACAGCCAGCAGAGGGCGCCTCACCGCAAATGATGCTAAATATAGATCATTGATCTATTTTTAGCCTCATTCCCTGGGGTTTTGCAGCGAGGAGCAGCCTGCATTAGCACAGCTCCTTGCTGCAAAATGTTTTAACCCCTTCAGAAGGATTTACATCGTTGGACGTTACAGATCTGCGGAGGGTAAGTATATTGTTGGTTTATTATGTTTCTTTACTCACAGAACGAGGGTCTTCAGTGACTGGATTGGGCGTTGAATAAAATACTACAACAACCATTGTTTTTATTTCATTAAAATAATTTTAAAGAATGTGTTTGTGTTTTATTTAACCCTTCACTACAATTGGATTAATAATGGATAGGTGTCATAATTGACGCCTCTCCATTATTAATTAGGCTTAATGTCACCTTACAATAGCAAGGTGGCATTAACCCTTCATTACCCCATATCCCACCGCTACACGGGAATGGGAAGAGAGTGGCCAAGTGCCAGAATAGGCGCATCTTCCAGATGTGCCTGTTCTGGGGTGGCTGGGGGCAGATATTTTTAGCCAGGGGGGGGCCAATAACCGTGGACCCTCTCCAGGCTATTAATATCTGCCCTCAGTCACTGGCTTTACTACTCTGGCGGAGAAAATTGCGCGGGAGCCCACGCCAATTTTTTCCGCCAGTTAACCCTTTATTTTAAGAGCTAGAACGGCCAAATTTTGCAGATACACACTACTGACATTAGTAGTGTGGAATCTGCAAAAAAAATGGAGAGAAGACATGGTTTACTGTATGTAAACCATGTCTCAAATCATGTCGGGTTTTAGGAAGGAGAAGGAAAAAGCCGGTAATTGAATTACCGGCTTTCAAGCTGTATAGCGCTGGAATAAATATTAATATATATACATATATGTGTCTCACTGACATATATATATATATACCTATTCTATGTGTACACATTTATTATATCTATTGGACTGTAAGCTGTCAGTGTGATTTTACTGTACACCGCACTGAATTACCGGCTTTTCTCTCTAACAGCGCTGCGTATTTCTCGCAAGTCACACTGCTTGTCCGTGTGTAATCCGTATTTTTCACGCTTCCATAGACTTTCATTGGCGTATTTCTTGCGCAGTACGGTGACAAACGCAGCATGCTGCGATTTTGTACGGCCGTAGAAAGCCGTATAATACTGATCAGTAAAATACGGCAAATAGGAGCAGGGGCATAGAGAATAATTGTGCCGTATTTTTTGCGAGTTTTACGGACGTAGATTCTGCGCTCTTACGTCCGTAAAACTCGCATGTGTGACGGCGGCCTTAAAGGGAATCTGTCAGTAGGATTTCACATTGCAAAAGATTTATATGCTCATGGAGCTCTTTCCAAGACAAGTCCAGCGATACCTTTACATGGGCGGTCCAATCCCCCACCTCCGAGAAATCAGCTTTGAACTGATATGCAAATTAGACTGATGAACTGTTTGTAAATCTGAAGCCTCTGGCACTCCAGCTCTATTCCCTGCCCATTGCCGCCTTTTCCTGTTTGACTGATGACTCCATTGCCTGAAGTCACTCAACAGGGAGGCGGTCAGGGCCGAAATCCTGCTGACAGATTCCGTTTGACAATGGTTCAATGAAAAACGGAATAAATACTGATGGAAAACTGAAGTACAAAGTCATCCATGTTTCATCCATGTATAACAAATCCCCATAGACTTTAAGGCTATGTTCACACTTTGCGGATTTTGCTGCGGATCCGCAGCGGATTTGACCGCTGCGGATCCGCAGCAGTTTCCCATGAGTTTACAGTACAATGTAAACCTATGGGAAACAAAAAACGCTGTGCACATGCTGTGGAAAAAAACGTGCGGAAACGCTGCGGATTACATTCCGCAGCATTTCACTTCTTTTCTGCGGATTTTCACCTGCTCCAATAGGAAACTGCAGATGAAAATCCGCAGTAAAAACCGCGATAAATCCGCAGTAAAAACCGCAACGGGTTTTCACTGTGGATTTTGGAATTCTGCTGCGGAAAAATCCGCAGTGGAATCCGCAAAGTGTGAACATAGCCTAAAAGCCGAGTCTGAGCCGCAGTTACGGACCGGAGACACTGAACTGTTCTATGACAGATGTGTGTGTGTCAGTGATACTCTATGGGTCCTGTGCTGTCAGAGAGAAAAAAATGGACGTGTGAATGAAGTCTAGCCATATGCAGCTTATTAACTACATGTTTTTAAAAAATAAATTTTTTTTTGCCTTTTTGGTTGCATGACTTGTATGTGTTCTTACATCGTGACATCGCCGAGTTGCAGAAGCCTCGGGCTGAGTTCCCATGGGCTTCACGTGAGGTGGAAAAATGAGATGTTTTTCAAATGGACTTCAAAAAAGACGCCCTTCCTAAAGTGAAGACACTTTATTCTTGAAGATGTTTTTCAAAGTTTTTTTTTTTCCTCACTTTTTTATATATTGTTGCAGTCTTTTGACTTGTCAGTGACAAGTATGGCGTTGACTTCATAAGGAATCTTCCTCAAAGAAGCATCATGTTCCTCTTTTTCTACACCAAAATGTTTTCAAAACCTCATCTGTGGAAAAAAAAAACCAAATCCTCCCCATTCGAGGAGCAAAGTGGATTTTCCAGTAAAGTATATTGGAAGCGGTTTACGATGTGGAATTTGGAGCAGATCCACTTCAAAATCCTCCTATAAAACCTGTGTGTGAACCTGGCCTTAGAAGACGCGGAGCCTGTGCAGTAAATGTGATGGCGCCATTGGTTGTTTTCATGACTAGAATTGTGACCAGTTTGGGCAGCAGTATTATTCCAATACCGTCTCTGTTTTACAGGAATTATGTTTTGCAATGGCTCCTTTATTTAGAATAGCGCCACATGGGTGTGGGGCTATCACTGGAGGCGGGGAGGCCTGTCAGCCATGTAGTCATAGGCCACCTGAGTGTGGGGCTATGACTGGATGGTGGGGAGGCCTGTCAGCCAGGTAGTCACAGACCACCTGAGTGTGGGGCTATGACTGGAGGCGGGGAGGCCTGTCAGCCAGCTAGTCTCAGACCACCTGAGTGTGGGGCTGTGACTGGAGGCGGGGAGGCCTGTCAGCCAGGTAGTCACAGACCACCTGAGTGTGGGGCTGTGACTGGAGGCGGGGAGGCCTGTCAGCCAGCTAGTCTCAGACCACCTGAGTGTGGGGCTGTGACTGGAGGCGGGGAGGCCTGTCAGCCAGGTAGTCACAGACCACCTGAGTGTGGGGCTGTGACTGGAGGCGGGGAGGCCTGTCAGCCAGGTAGTCACAGACCACCTGAGTGTGGGGCTGTGACTGGAGGCGGGGAGGCCTGTCAGCCAGGTAGTCACAGACCACCTGAGTGTGGGGCTGTGACTGGAGGCGGGGAGGCCTGTCAGCCAGGTAGTCACAGACCACCTGAGTGTGGGGCTGTGACTGGAGGCGGGGAGGCCTGTCAGCCAGGTAGTCACAGACCACCTGAGTGTGGGGCTGTGACTGGAGGCGGGGAGGCCTGTCAGCCAGCTAGTCTCAGACCACCTGAGTGTGGGGCTGTGACTGGAGGCGGGGAGGCCTGTCAGCCAGCTAGTCTCAGACCACCTGAGTGTGGGGCTGTGACTGGAGGCGGGGAGGCCTGTCAGCCAGCTAGTCTCAGACCACCTGAGTGTGGGGCTGTGACTGGAGGCGGGGAGGCCTGTCAGCCAGGTAGTCACAGACCACCTGAGTGTGGGGCTGTGACTGGAGGCGGGGAGGCCTGTCAGCCAGGTAGTCACAGACCACCTGAGTGTGGGGCTGTGACTGGAGGCGGGGAGGCCTGTCAGCCAGGTAGTCACAGACCACCTGAGTGTGGGGCTGTGACTGGAGGCGGGGAGGCCTGTCAGCCAGCTAGTCTCAGACCACCTGAGTGTGGGGCTGTGACTGGAGGCGGGGAGGCCTGTCAGCCAGCTAGTCTCAGACCACCTGAGTGTGGGGCTGTGACTGGAGGCGGGGAGGCCTGTCAGCCAGCTAGTCTCAGACCACCTGAGTGTGGGGCTGTGACTGGAGGCGGGGAGGCCTGTCAGCCAGGTAGTCACAGACCACCTGAGTGTGGGGCTGTGACTGGAGGCGGGGAGGCCTGTCAGCCAGCTAGTCTCAGACCACCTGAGTGTGGGGCTGTGACTGGAGGCGGGGAGGCCTGTCAGCCAGGTAGTCACAGACCACCTGAGTGTGGGGCTGTGACTGGAGGCGGGGAGGCCTGTCAGCCAGGTAGTCACAGACCACCTGAGTGTGGGGCTGTGACTGGAGGCGGGGAGGCCTGTCAGCCAGGTAGTCACAGACCACCTGAGTGTGGGGCTGTGACTGGAGGCGGGGAGGCCTGTCAGCCAGGTAGTCACAGACCACCTGAGTGTGGGGCTGTGACTGGAGGCGGGGAGGCCTGTCAGCCAGGTAGTCACAGACCACCTGAGTGTGGGGCTGTGACTGGAGGCGGGGAGGCCTGTCAGCCAGCTAGTCTCAGACCACCTGAGTGTGGGGCTGTGACTGGAGGCGGGGAGGCCTGTCAGCCAGCTAGTCTCAGACCACCTGAGTGTGGGGCTGTGACTGGAGGCGGGGAGGCCTGTCAGCCAGCTAGTCTCAGACCACCTGAGTGTGGGGCTGTGACTGGAGGCGGGGAGGCCTGTCAGCCAGGTAGTCACAGACCACCTGAGTGTGGGGCTGTGACTGGAGGCGGGGAGGCCTGTCAGCCAGGTAGTCACAGACCACCTGAGTGTGGGGCTGTGACTGGAGGCGGGGAGGCCTGTCAGCCAGGTAGTCACAGACCACCTGAGTGTGGGGCTGTGACTGGAGGCGGGGAGGCCTGTCAGCCAGCTAGTCTCAGACCACCTGAGTGTGGGGCTGTGACTGGAGGCGGGGAGGCCTGTCAGCCAGCTAGTCTCAGACCACCTGAGTGTGGGGCTGTGACTGGAGGCGGGGAGGCCTGTCAGCCAGCTAGTCTCAGACCACCTGAGTGTGGGGCTGTGACTGGAGGCGGGGAGGCCTGTCAGCCAGCTAGTCTCAGACCACCTGAGTGTGGGGCTGTGACTGGAGGCGGGGAGGCCTGTCAGCCAGGTAGTCACAGACCACCTGAGTGTGGGGCTGTGACTGGAGGCGGGGAGGCCTGTCAGCCAGGTAGTCACAGACCACCTGAGTGTGGGGCTGTGACTGGAGGCGTTGCCCATAGCAACTGGTTACATCCTAGCTTAGTTGTGCTTGGCTGCAGGTGAGCGGATGAGAGGCGCGCTGTGATTGGTTGCTATGCGCCGGCTCCTCTGTTCCTAGGGTCGTGGGCTGGCTGCGGCGGTACACCGGCAGTGTGTAGTACGGCTGCTGTACAGGAGGCCGCGTCTGTCTGTAGCTCCGGCCTCGCCTCCCGCCTCCTCCTCGCCGCTCCCCCGCCCGTCTCTCCTCCCCTGTGCCCTCCTATTCGCAGGCTCCGGGTCTGCACCTCGCTCTGTCAGTTTCCTGCGGGCTCCGCTCGCTGCTCTCCCGGTCTCCTCATGTCGTTCCCGTCAGCGCTGCCCCCGCCGGGGTCCAGCCGGCAGCGTGGAGCGGCGAGCAGCGGCCAGAGGAGGGGGTGAGGCGCCCCTGCACCCCCAGTGTTCTGCGGCCACCCTGCCCCCGCGCTGGGGGGCGCTCTCACCTAGGCGGCCATGTATTTACTGGACCCTGCGCCCCCCCAGATGGAGCGGGGAACCCCGCAAAGGAAGACGGTGTACCGGATCTCCCTGACTCTGGTGAAGAAGGAGCAGCTGGAGGAGACGCGGCTGGAGAGGTGCCCGGAGGAGGAGGAGGGCGCGGAGGAGCAGGACACCTTCCCCCCGCCGCACCAGGGGCTCCGGAATTTCAGGACCCGCAGCACCGGGCAGCTGGAGCTGGGGCGGCTCCGGGTCACCCGGGGGGAGCCCAGGAAGGACCCGAGCCCCGGGGATGCTGCGCTGGAGCGGGTGTCGCCGGTGCTGGAGTCTCCCTGGGACCACCGCTCTCCAGCTGCTGCCCCCCAGGATTACAAGGAGCCAGAGGCCCCTCCGGCTGCACCGGGCTCAGCAGCCCCATGTAAACCGGCGGCGGAGGGGGCCTGGGACCGGAGACACCCCAGCCTGCTCAGGAGAAGCTTCAGCTTCAGACACTGGAACGGAGAAATGCTGCGGATCCGGAGCCTGAGCAGGGAGAAGCACCACAGCAGCTCCAGCTGCCTCAGCCAGCAGGGGGCGGAGGAGAGCAGGGAGGCAGCGCTGGCCGGAGACCCGGGCCCCTCCGACAAGAGGAACACCCTGGATGTGGGGGAAGTGCTGAACAAGACGGACCCCCTGTGTGACCTGGAGAGGTGGGAGCGGAGCAAGAGCAAGAACCGGACCCTGGATAACAGCGACCTGCACAAGCTGTCCGAGCAGATGGAGCTGGACCGGAGGGGGCAGGAGAGGAGGCTGCTCAGGTTCTTCAGTGGCATCTTCTCCAGCAGGAAGGACGGCGCCCCGGGGTCCTTCACTAGTCCTGGGGGCCGCACACCGAGGGCCAGGGGCTACTTCAGCAGCCTGAAAAGGCCGGCGGCAGCGGATAGTGTCCAGTCCAGCAATGAGAGTGTCAATGGATCCCCCTATAAAGGTGCCTGCTTCTCTTCATCAGCCACTGGGCCTGGGTGTTGTGATTGTGGCAGTATGATGGCAGAGTCCTTCATGTGCTGTGTCCATATTGCTCATACACCTATATACACGGGTGGCCTGTGCCCACGTGTGATTGTGGCAGAGTCCTTCATGTGCTGTGTCCATATTGCTCATACACCTATATACACGGGTGACCTGTGCCCATGTATGATTGTGGCAGAGTCCTTCATGTGCTGTGTCCATATTGCTCATACACCTATATACACGGGTGGTCTGTGCCCATGTGTGATTGTGGCAGTATGATGGCAGAGTCCTTCATGTGCTGTGTCCATATTGATCATACACCTATATACACGGGTGGCCTGTGCCCAGGTGTGATTGTGGCAGTATGATGGCAGAGTCCTTCATGTGCTGTGTCCATATTGATCATACACCTATATACACGGGTGACCTGTGCCCACGTGTGATTGTGGCAGAGTCCTTCATGTGCTGTGTCCATATTGATCATACACCTATATACACGGGTGGTCTGTGCCCATGTGTGATTGTGGCAGTATGATGGCAGAGTCCTTCATGTGCTGTGTCCATATTGATCATACACCTATATACACGGGTGGCCTGTGCCCACGTGTGATTGTGGCAGTATGATGGCAGAGTCCTTCATGTGCTGTGTCCATATTGCTCATACACCTATATACACGGGTGACCTGTGCCCATGTATGATTGTGGCAGAGTCCTTCATGTGCTGTGTCCATATTGCTCATACACCTATATACACGGGTGGCCTGTGCCCATGTGTGATTGTGGCAGAGTCCTTCATGTGCTGTGTCCATATTGCTCATACACCTATATACACGGGTGACCTGTGCCCATGTATGATTGTGGCAGAGTCCTTCATGTGCTGTGTCCATATTGCTCATACACCTATATACACGGGTGGCCTGTGCCCATGTGTGATTGTGGCAGAGTCCTTCATGTGCTGTGTCCATATTGCTCATACACCTATATACACGGGTGACCTGTGCCCATGTATGATTGTGGCAGAGTCCTTCATGTGCTGTGTCCATATTGCTCATACACCTATATACACGGGTGGCCTGTACCCAGGTGTGATTGTGGCAGTATGATGGCAGAGTCCTTCATGTGCTGTGTCCATATTGCTCATACACCTATATACACGGGTGGTCTGTGCCCATGTGTGATTGTGGCAGTATGATGGCAGAGTCCTTCATGTGCTGTGTCCATATTGATCATACACCTATATACACGGGTGGCCTGTGCCCATGTGTGATTGTGGCAGTATGATGGCAGAGTCCTTCATGTGCTGTGTCCATATTGATCATACACCTATATACACGGGTGGCCTGTACCCAGGTGCATTGCTTTATTTCTCAGCCCAGGAAGTGCTTTCTGACAGGTGAAGAATTCAGGATGATGGGGGTCTGTGTGAGGAGAGAGGGGCTTGTTTGTTTTGGCTGCTAAATGAATGAAAGGGGATACAAGAGAGCACATGTCTGCTAGCATTTGCAGGGTTGGGTTTCATTAGTGATGGAGTGACGATTTCCTTAGGTTGACTTTTTAATGAGATCTTTATAAAAAGTGACATATGCAAATACTGCAGGTTTTTCTGGTTGGGGCGCTTTTGTGAGAAGTTTGACTGTTTGTAGTTACCAGCAGTAGTTGTAACTTCCAGCTTACATCCAAGTGGTCTGATTCTCTGCTAAATGGAAAGAGACCCTCCAAGACGTGTTGATCTAGTTGCTTTGACTGCCAGGATTTGCCCATCCGATGACCGGTTTTATTACAGGTGTTCGTGGCCTTGCTGCTGTCCACACCATCCTCTGGGTTTTTGACAGTAGGCACATTGTCAGCCACAGGTTACCCAATCAAGAGTGTTGTGCAAGCCTTGTGTCAGTAAAGTCATTCAGTGACAGCTCGCAATGACATTTACTTGTTGTGATTTCTGCTCCATCGACTTCGGGCTAATCTGCAGATTTGGGGTTTGCTCTGTGTACATATCAGTTGTGGTCACCTGGCTTTGAGGTTTTGGAGATTTGCTTGTACTGCCGATACTCCCTTACTGTATATGTGCTCGGTATGAAGACTCTTTTTGGGAAATTCGTTTGTAGTCCACCGCACACCATATTACAATTATCATTTGCCCCCAGGATAAAGAGCCGCAGTTTTGTTATAATGAGGGTTACTGGGTCAACCTGGCTCTTGTTCACATTTGATCTGCGGTACTAAACGTGGTTGTGACTTGATAACTTTTCAGTGTTTCATGTCTGTGCTACATTACGATGAAAGCATCAGTCATCTGTGGGTGTTCATGTCATAAACTAGTTACTTTTGGAGTCTTGTACAGTGTGAATTATTACAATCTTGGTTGCTTTTTCCACCAAAATGTGCTTTTTAGTTGTATTTTATTTGAGAGTGCCATTTAATTTTCTGGGTATGGCATCCCTCTTTTTTTTCTTATTTAGTAATTCCTTTTTGCTGTAGAGCATATTAGTCCATAGATAAGGAAAAGTGATGAAAGTTTTGAGACAGAATTACTATCAAGAATTACACAGTTGTGAAATTATTAAAGACCAAATCAGAAGTTCAAAAGCTTTGTAGAAATAGTTTTCCGGGCTTGGTTGTGATCTATGTGGCACGGTCATCAAGTAATGCTGGACACATTTTCCCCCTTCTTGGTGAAAAGTTAAAATTTGACAGTTGGAAAAATCTGCTGCGTCATAATCAACCTCGTGACATTACTGAGAAATACATTGCAGGTGATTGACAGTATAAGGGAACCTGTCCCTGGGATTGGGCTCCATAACCACCAGCAGCCAGCTTGGTCTTCATTAGGTAGTAAAAGGACTTATACATTAGTAATCCTTCGGGAGCAAAGAAGCACACCTCGTTTCACTGCACCGCTAGATTCGGTCTCATATCGGACCTTATTAATCCTTTTACTCCATAATGCTGAAATGAACAGTGACGTGGATATGATTGGAGCAGTAATCCATGGGTGCATAACGACCATCCGGTTGTTTAGTGGCCCCAAATCTAGAGGCAAATTTCCTTGTAAACATTTTGGTAGTGATGTAAGCAGTTGGTAGTTTTAACGCTAATACTTCTATCAAGAGTATCTTTATGTGTGCTTAGTTATGTAATCGTAATGCATCTTTCTTTTAACCAGTTACCCATCTTTATCTTAGGGTAATACCACACAGGACACACCAAGGCAGATGAAGCAGCGTGTTTTGGTTGCATCACAGTTGTTTGGCCTCACGCTTAGCCCTTTTTTTTTTTTTATTAGGATGTCTTTTTCTTCTCCATCTCTTTAAACTCTGGGGAGGTACTTGTGTCTGTCCCACATCCAGACCACTATAAAGCTGAATGGACAATAATAAGACACATTAGTCCATCCCCGAAAAATGCCCACAGGCATGAATGCTCACAAGAAAATTGGCCACAAGGAAAGTTGCCCACACAGACAAAATAACAACATTTATTACCCCCCCTCCGACCTGTAATATTTTACAGCTACGGTACACTGTTATTTTTCTGTCAACATTTATATATGAGGGCTGTTCTTATTTGGGACAAGTTGTGCCTTTGACTGACACAACTTATTTTACTACCTAGTATACAGGAAAATGTGAAAAAATTCCAAGTGTAGTAAAATTGTCAAAAAATGTACAATTTTTACTTTTTTGGGGGGAATTGTTTTTACAATGCACATTTTTTGGTAAAAATGACCATGTAATATGATTCTTCTTGTCATTGCGCTTACGGCGATACCCAAGATGTCCAGTTTTTTTAGTATTATTTAGTGCTGACAAAAAATCTTAAGTTTGGAGAGAAAAAAAAACAACTTTTTTTTTTTTTTTTTTTTTTCCGAGACCTGTAGCATTTTTATTTCTCAGCCAGTGGAGCTGTGTGATGGCTTATTTTTTGCAGGGTGAGATGATGTTTATATTAGTACCATTTTGGGATAGATGTGTCTTTTTGATCACTTATTACAGCCTTTTTTTGTGGAATTGTCGACCAAAAAAACTTGACTTTTACATTCTTGAATTTCGTCTGATTAGGTTAATTGTTTTTGTATTTTGATTGGGCTTTTCTGAATGCGGCGTTACCTCATACTGAATTTTTTTGGATTATAAGATGCACCCCTACCCCCAAATTTGGGTGGAAAATAGTGGTGCGTCTTAAGGTACTGTCACATTAAGCGACGCTGCAGCGATATAGACAACGAGCCGATCGCTGCAGCGTCGCTGTTTAGGTCGCTATAGAGACGTCAAACACGGCAACAGCAGAACGATGCAGGAGCGATCCAGTGACGTACTTATCGTTCTTGCTGGTTGTTTGCTCATGACATGACGAATCACGCCGACCTGACGACCAAATAAAGTTCTGGACTTCTAGCTACGACCAGCGATGTCACAGCGGGATCCAGATCGCTGCTGCCTGTCAAACACAACGAGATCGCTATCCAGGACGCTGCAACATCACGGATTGCTGTCGTTCTCATTGGTAAGTTGCTTAATGTGATGGTACCTTTATAATCCGAATGTAGCTTACCTGGGGGGTGGCTGCAGTGGAGCAGGGTTGCAGCAGGAGTAGGGCGATGTTGCGGAGCAGGGAGTGGGTGTTGAGTGGTGCAAGGCTGCGACGTGCTCCAAGTGTTCAGAAAATGTCGCAAGTCCTTACACTTCCCATACTTTTCACTGCGGTGGACTTCGGGAAAATGGCCGCTGTAGACAGCGCATTCACAGTGGCAGCCATTTTCCCAAAGGCCACTACAGTGAAAAGGATGGGAAGTGCTGGAACTCCTGACATTTTCTGAAAGCCTTGAGCCCGCCTCAGCCTCTCGCCACCGAACACCTCATCCTCCCAGTCCGGGGCCCGAAGCATCATCCTACTCCTGCTGCTGCCATCTTCCTGCCTCCTGGGACAACCTCTCGCCTTCATAAGCTACCGCAAAAGTGGACTATAATGTGCACAACCATTTTATTAAATGTTTTTCCTATTTTCATCCCCAAAATTTTGCGGTGCGTCTTTTTTTTTTTTTTATGATTCAGGAAAACATGGTATGTGTATTTCCTTTTACTTTTTTAATATCATTATTTTCAATGGGGGAAAGGGCGAGTGATTTGAACTTTTAGATGTTGTTTTTTTTTTCAAACTTTTGAAACTTTTTTCCCCCCACTTTTTACTGTTACTGGTAGCCCTCTGAAAGGAACTTCAAGATACAATCGTCCGATCGCTTGTCCTATATACAGCAATGTGCTGGATATAGCAGAAATCACGGTCTCCTTTGTAGCCTGGCCACAGGCATGATTTCAAAGGAGCTCCTTAATGACAGGCACAAGAGTCATCGGCTGACTCCCGCCAGTCATGACAGCCCATCACCGACCCTCGATCACATCATGGGCGTGCTGATGAGGGGAGAAAATGACGCACGCGCACTTCAGCATGTACTAAATGTGCTGTATTGACAGCAGCACTTAACAGGTTAACAATCGCGGACAGAGAACTACTCCACCCACGGTTAGAAGTAGGTCCTGGCTGTAATACACAGCCATCATTTACCGGTATGGGGCATGCACGCTGTGGGAGCCCGCTCCACAAACCTGCTTCCGACATGCGCCATACATGTACGGCGGATGTTGTCAAGGGGTTAATAAACTGTTTTTATAAACTGTTCTTGTTTTTTCTGTGTGGGCAATTTTTTTTTGTGGGCTTTTCCTTTGGGCATTTTTCACGGAACCCATCCAAACTGTGCAAAACCCAAATTGTAGCTAGATCTATGTCTGCTGCCATTGCAATATGTTGACCACCTGTCCAGTTAGAAAGTAACACAGAAGCCTTTGAAGTTGTCCCTTTCCAGGGAAGTTTTATGTAGCAGATGTTCCTGACATAGAAGTGTATATGTTAGTATGTGGATGCTTGTGACCCCTCTGGGCATGTGTCAGAATCGTAGAAGACGCTGTGTGCAGGTTACAATAACTACAGAAATGGTCTAGACTGACGGTAGTTCTATATGACAGCTCAGCACTTCATGCAATGTGTTTATTCACTCGGACTGACTTGACATATTTGGAGACCTAGGATAAAGGCTTGTGATGATCTAAAATACAATGAGCTGTTCCCCACCCTCCCGGCTCCAGCGCTACCTCTGCTGCCCCTCCTGTCTTTGTTTATTAGCTGCAGAAAAGAGGTCACAACTATAACACATCACTGCCGTGAATCACTGTCCTCAGAGCTGCTGCCATGTAGCCTGCACTGCCGCTAAGCCCAGTGATTGGCTGCAGCAAAGGCGTTACTCCATGACTGCTGCAGCCAATCAATAAAGACCAGAGCAGTGCTAGAACTGAGGAGGGTAAGTATTTTAGGTAACCCCTTTTTAAGTAATTTTATTTGTACAAGAGAAAATTTGACAAACCAAATCATTTTTTCTATGAAGTGGTTTTCCCATTTCATACATTTATGGCATGTCCGCATCCATCAATGGGCCGGACATCTCTTTTGAGAGCAGGGCCCTGCCACGCTCTCCGGTCAGTGCAGAGGTGGTCCACATTTCATGAATGAGAATTCCGACCTGTTCTCCACTGAAGGTCCGCTCTCGAGAGAGAGATGCAGGGACATTTGTGATATATTCTGGATATACCATAAGTATACAAAATGAGAGTACCGTACTTTAATAATGGCAGATTTCGTTTGTGTTTTCTTTGTGCAGTTAGACTTCACTTTCCTATATCGTGAGCAACTATAAAACAATATGTAGTTTGTGCATATCTCCTTCTTGCCACTCAATCTAAACCTTCAATACTTTTTAAGCTTTTTAATGAAAAATTAGGAAGAGTTGTTTTTAATATAAAGGCAGAGAACAACCTTGGAAGATTAGGAGCTGATTTGGCGTGACAGTACATGTAAAGCTCTGCTGAGATGTGACAGCCCTGTGAATCTTGTGGGCTTGGATTTCAGAGTTCAGTCGGCCTGGGATTAATTATCCGAGCTCTCTGGTTGCTTATGGAATTTCTTGAAACCTCACTGTTGGTGTATAAGGAAATGTTTATTGTCTCCTTGAGGCTCACAAGCAGAAATGAGAGAAATGTGCATCACTTGGATTCTAGTCATGCCTGTATCTAATACAAGAACATTACTTTGCATGGTGTCCTGCTTCCTTTTTTTTATACATGTCCTTTGGTACCAGGTACCATTGGCCTTTTTTTGCTCATTTGGCCATTTGACCCCTGTTAACATTTCCATGTGACCTACATTTTGTTTTGTTCAACCGAGTTTGAGCGAAATAAACCTTACTTTGGAGGGTGAGGGATGTTTGTCAGTTTAGCAAAACACATTGAACCCTGTATTTCAAAGGTCTTGGTTAGAAGTACGGTATTATGATGTCTTCACGCATTATACTTCTACTTGTCTTTTATGTAAATAACCAGGACCCATTTCCACAAAATTTCTTACTTTTTTTATTTGCAAATCACTGCGTATTTTCCCAATAAATATATTTATCACCACCCTACTAACACAGGGGCCTTCCAAGAGTCCCCCCATATTCGCAGGATAGGTGCAGGTCGGTGTGTTTGGGTCATAAATCCACTGGAAAGGTGATCCATGTGTTTACAGGAAAAAAAAACAAACCTTTGTTCTGGCTGTACGGTAGATATTTGGGATGTGAAATTAATGCGTGTGACATGTGCCAACCGATGGCAGATTACTATTGAAAGCTTGATCTTTCATGTTGCTTTTTTTTCTTTTTTGGTCGCTGTCTGGTGCTATTGCTGAAAGTGTATGCCAAATGAGAGATCTGCATCCCATCACTGGAAGCCCAGACCATAGATCACCGCAGAGAATGATCAGACTGTTTGTCCAGTGTCGTCTTATTGTATGGCATTGTCATTTAAGACCACAGCTGTCACAGAAAAACTATGAAGGACATTCAGAAGATGGTTGCTGAAATCCCTAATGTATGACCATATTTAATGGGATCCTTTTAACTCATCTCTGTTTCTGTGATTGGGAAAAACTCATGTAGTAATATGAAACATATACAGACTTTATACTTTCCCTTTCTGCACTCATGTCCGGTGTTGGTAACACTCAATAGGAACACAAGTACGGTAATTCTTTTGTCCTAGTAGATTGCAGCAATGCAGAAAAGTAGATGGAGACTATCAAACTGGAGTCCAAACCCTCAGCTGTGGGAAGAATTTTTCTGCCAGTAGTTTGCAGTAATTCTGCAGCAAAGCCAGCACTTCTTCAGTGGCATGTTCACCAATGATTTCACTCCTGAGTATTAAAGGGATGAATTTTGTGATATAAATCCAAGACAAACCCGCAATATAGTTTACTTGCGGATTTGAAAATCAACACTATACACAATTTTTTTGCCTATTTTTCTCTGCTACATGTGGATCGTGTTAATCAGGCAAATCCGCCATGTCTGTGCAAATGTATATTTTATTTACTTTGTATAAAGGAGAATGTTCTTAGATACTTTCTGCAAATGGAGATTTTTCAAATGAGAAATAGAAACACAAGGTAGACAATTTCATAACTTTACCCCAGAGTTAGGCAATTAATTTTCCAGAGGGGCCACATGAGACCGTGACTGTTGTGGTAGGCCGAACCAATAGGCTGAAATTAATTCTGCTTAATATTAACATACAATTAATCCAAAATAATAATTCTAATATGAATTAACGTTAAGCAGAAATAAGTATGCTGGCACCCCCTATATACAGTACGAACCCACACAGTCCCCTATATACAGTACGAACCCACACAGTCCCCTATATACAGTATGAGCCCAACACTGCCTCCCTGTATTTAGTATGAGCCCTCACATAGCCTCCCTATATTCAATATGAGCCCTCACGTAACCCCATATATACAGACACTCATTACCTGCACATATAAAAAAAAAACCAAAACAACGCATGTTCATCTTGGTCCCATTCCACCGGTGCTCTACTCTTGTCTCTGGTGCACTGCCTCTATGCATAGCAGACATTATGTAGTGATATTATCTCCCATATGGAGACTTGCATAATAATTGGCCACTGAAGAGAACAATACAAACATTAAAAAAAATACCAATGTTTGTAATCATAATACACAAATAAGAACATAAAAAAGGCACCAATACACCCCCGGAAGAAGCTCTGGGCGAAACGTGCATCGGGGTGAAAGGGGGACTCCCGGCCTTCCTTATTGACTGTCTGTCCATACCATCTAGGTAATGTCCTGGTATTTTTTGTAATCATACTTCTGAACTAGCTGCCAATGTTGACTTAAAGACACACATACTGTCAGCAATGTGTTACTATTGATTTGCATTACCCTGGTCAGCTATATAATCAGGTTATAAGGTCATATTGATGGTGTGAACAATTATTTTGAGCTGAATAAACAGCCATTTAACTATATCAATACTGGACACATATAGATAATTTAGGGTTTGTACTATTGTTTTATTATTGCCTTACAAGGTTATATGGTCATATTAATGGTGAGAACAATTGTTATTCTGTGCTGAATGTACAGCCATTCTATTTATTCATTAATGATTTGTCTGGTGTAAAAATTTACTTTGGATATTTCAAGAGACAGGTTTATATATTTATTTGAAGTGCCATCCTTTTTCTCTTTTTTTGTTTGGACATTTTTGTGGAAATAATTAGCGATATTATCTCGTTTATCATCAGTCGCACACGCTGATTGGTGGAAGAAGGAGCAGATAGCAGTGATATCTGGAGAGATTGGGGCATGGCATAGTGCGGCCAGCAGGTGACGGTTTTCAGCCCTTCAGCTGTTTTGGTCAATGGGCCACACAGGAACTGTCAGAGGGTCGGATGTGGCACGCAGGCTGCACTTTGCCCAGCACTCTGCTACCCTATAGGAACTGTGTACTGGGTGCATGGATGAGGCAGTACTATGATGAATTGCTACATTTACAAGTGGCAATGTTTCAACATTTTCTTGACGGCTGTAGAGAATTCCTATTCTTTGCTACAGGTCTGATTATTTACTAGCTGCCATTTATTCTGTGTATGGAGCAGCAGTCACAAGCTGTCATGGTCTGATGGGGAACCTCACATAGTCGTTTTTGCTTTAACACTTGGAATCTATTTATTTATAATCAAGACTGTCCCAGACGTTGGGTTGCTGTGATCCAACGGCTGTCTAATGTATGCCTGGCTCACGTATACTGGTATTACTGGAATTCTCTCCAAATGGTAACTAACCATTACTGCTTGCAAAAAAAAAAAATTCCACTTGAACTGTTGACTTGGCCAAGAGACCAGAGATTGCTGAGGATAAAGTCCACAGTGTGGGAGTTGTGCTGCTGTTTTGGTAGTAGGTGTTGGGGCACTTCCATCATTACCTTGGTATACATTACTCAGCTGCAGCCTCCTACCGTCTGGGGGGCTCTGGAAACTCATATGTTCCAGTAGTGATGCACAGTGGCTCCTCTTTTGCACCACACGTTGATAACCTATGTATTATACTGTGACTGGTTCATATAGTGGATTGTAGCAGTGTTCCAAGAAGTTCTTCTGATTGCTGATTATGCTGCATGTGCCCCTGATTTATAAACCTTGCTGGGCCATTATGTGTGACAGTTTCACGATTCTGAATTGACAGTGTCCTATTATTATAGTACATATTAGATTAAGGGTGGGCTTATTTTTTTAAACCACATTTTCTGCCTGCCTGCCTTTACGGTATCTGTATTCTGTTGCCTATATGCATTTTACCACAGTGGAAAATAAAATGCAAAGGTGTCCTATGAATCCACAGTATTTGTCTACATGCTTGGTTGATGACGGTTTGCGTTCAGTAGGCATTTCTCTAGTGCCCTTATCTATGAATGGTCGCCTGTCTTTATAAAGTGTGGCTATCAGAAGCACCTTTCTCGTTCAACGGAACTACTGTACTGTGCAAAAGTTTTAGGCAGGTGTGCAAAGAATGCTTTCAAAAATAGAAATGTTAATAGTTTATTTTTGTCAATTAAAGTGAAAAGGCGAATGAGCATATGAGAAATCTATGAGATCATTTGGTGTGAACACACTGTGCTTTCAAAACCACATCAATGTCTCTAGGTACACTTGTCACTTTCACACAATTTCTGAAGGTACATGGCAGGGAGGTTGTTCCAAACATCTTGGAGAACTAACCAAGGATATTCTGTGGATGTCGGTTGTGCAAATGCTTTTGTTTCTGTACAGACAGACTTAATGTTAAGATCAGGGTTCTGTTGGGGCCATATCATCATTTCCAGGACTCCTCGCTCTTCTTTATGCCCCCTTCACACATTCGTGTTTCCGATTCATGTGGGGTCCATTTTCACATGTACTGGAGACACGTACACACGCACACCCATTATCATCTGTGGGGCTGCGCACATGTCCATATTTTCACATATAGACATGCCTATTTTTTCTGGCAGCATGGATGACAATACGTATCGCACACAGATGATATACCTGTGACATCCGTGTGACGCTTACTGGAATAGAATGCAGAATAGAAATTTAAAGATTTTTATGTGCTAAAGTGATTGTCACCCCCTGGGATGTTTATGACCTGTGAATATGGACATACGGCTAATAGAAATGTTAAACTAGACCTACCTGTATGCCTCATATTTACCGTCTTGTTGTTGGGAAATCTTATATTGCCTTATACTAATGGTTTCTTCCAGGCTCCAGGGTGTGCGGTGCCTAGAAGAAATCCCTGCCCCCTGTCTTCATTATAATACCACCCCTACCTCCCATGCACATCAGTTCTGGAGCCAGAATCCTGCTCCTGCGACCTGCACTCCTTTCTATGGGCACTGTATTCAGGGATCTTCTGCGCAGGTGACTTCTGCTTCAGTGCCCTCCGGCGTGCGTGACAATAAGGCGCTCTCCTCACTTCCTCCTGCATAGTAATCGCTAGGAACCATGTGTACATAGTGATGACTATACAGGGAGGAAGTGGGGAGGGCATCTTATCGTTGCGCACCCCGGCATCTGATTGGTTCCACGTTATTTCTGCAGCAGGATAATGATGCCAAACACACAGCCAAAATCTTAAAAGAAAATTCTTCACCGTAAAGAAGAACAGTGAGTCCTGGCAGTGATGATATGGTCCCTACAGAGCCCCGATCTCAACATCATCCAGCCTGCCTCGGATTACACTAACCTACAGAAGGATTTGCACAAACCTGCATCTACTGAAGATTTGTGGTTGGTTCTCGAAGATATTTTGAACAACCTCCCTGACAAGTTCCTTCATAAATTGTGTGCTAGTGTACGTAGAAGAATTAACGCTTTCTTGCTATTTTGAAAGCAAGAGGCTGTCACACCAAAGTATGATTTTGATTAGATTTCTCTTTTGTTCATTCACTTTGCATTTTAATGGATAAAAATAAACTATCATCACTTCTATTTTTGAAAGCCTTCTTTACAGCATTTTTGGCACACCTGCCTATACCTTTTATATGTGGTTCAAGCTACTACCAGGAGATTCCTCCTATTTGCATCAATAGGAAACTATTCCTCCATGACCTACCCAAAAAGAAGTACGGTATGTGTTTATAAATCACCCAAATAGGCTCCACTGTAACCACCTGGTCGGTAGTCACTCTTGGCCATGCCTGCGGGTGAAGAGAACTTCTGAACATTGCTAATCCAGGAATCAGACAATGATCATAAAGTGTGTCCAAGCTTCTGCACACTTATAAGCCATCCATTGTTATGTGCCATCCATTGCCTCATTCCTTTAGCTTCATACAGGCATTTCCAATGTAAGACCTAAAATAGCCCCACGCAGAATAATAAGCTTTTGTTAGCACGTTGTGAACCTTCCCTTAGCTCAGATTTACACAGAAATGTTTTTCTCCAGACTGTTGAGCAGCAGTGTTATTTTTATTTTCTACACACACGGGCATATGCCATCCAACATTTTCTATAAACATCATTTGGGCATCCTAATGTCATAATATGTACAGTTCATCTTCTCCTCGGTATTGGCAGGCTGCAGCCCCTCCGTCACACACTACAACCCTGGCATGTACATGCATCACTTGTTCGGTCCGGGCAGTGCCAGGCTCTCGTTATACTCGTGCAGCCGGGTGCCAATCTGGACCTTCCGAGCCGTGTTTTTACTGTACAGAATGTATTCCCTGGCCTCCTGTGCGGCTGACTATGATGCTCTGTCCTAACACTGTAGAGTAGAGCCATAACATGTGCACAGAGATCCAGCTGCCTTGCTGGAGCCTCCGCTCTGTAGCTGTGAAGGAACCAGGCAGAGTTATGGTGCCTCTGGGGAAGCAGGAATTTATGATTCAATATGTGGCACAAGAAATAGCCCTTATTGCTGAAATGTCTAAAATAATTTGTTGGATGCAACTCCTGTTCAGAGAAATTTGAAGCAATTCTGAGAAACATTGAGGCTGAAATGTTTGAGGCACGTGGGGGGTTGGGATCAAGATGATGGAACAATTCACATCTGTATTGGAGGCGCCGTCACAGATTCCATCACATTTGATTCAGCAATTATTTTTTTTTCCCAGCAAAGTGACGGACATCTTATTAGAACCCAGTGGATCCTACTATAAAGTCAGTTGGATGCAGTTGGTGTTTGTTGGTCTGATTGGACAGTCTGGGACTGTAGTGTAGAAAAGAAGTCTTTGACAAACAGAATGGTAACCCCTCGTTTTCAGGGTATGGTAGAACAAAAAGTTATCTCATTGGAAATGCAAATGTTTCCTAAAATAAACATGCCAGGAAAGCTGACAAGTCCTCTTTAAACTACTTGTTGTAAATTACAGCTTCCTAAAAGGGGTTGTCCACTACATAGACAACCCCTTCTGAATCACTATATTTCCCCTCGGTAAAACAAGACCTATACTCGCCTTCAGCGCCATTCCAGCGGTGTTGTCACTGGCTTTCCCTGCGACCCCTGCTGCCAGTCAGCGCGGGCTTCACTCTCCACACCTTTGGACAAATCAATACTTCAGGAGGAAGTGAGATCTACGGCTGCCCTCTCACTTCCTCCAAATGTCATTAATGTCCGTAGAAGGGAGAGTGAACCTAGTGCTTATAGACCCCAGGGATCGCATGACATAACAATGTCACACTATCCCTGGGTGAGCCAGTGCCAACTCCGCTGGAGTGGCAGGTCAGGATAGGTGTTACTATTGTCCAGGGGGAAACATAGGGATTCAGAAATGGTTAAGTAGACACAGCACCTAAATGCAAGCCTTACTTTTCATGTTCGATTCAGCAAAGAGCGAGGGACATTCAGTGCATCTCTAATGGTCTGTCTCCACTGATGGTGTTAGAGGCGTAGAAAGATGTTGTGGACCTTCTTAAATGTCCATTATATATACTCCAGCTGTAGCATTTAAAAGGGTTTGTCTAATGTTATAAAATGAGTGAAATTGCAAAGTGTTTGTAATAGCAAGAAAGTTTGCAATTTGCCTGCAATTAAAAATCCTCTCCATTGTCAAGAACAAAGGGATCTCGTTACCTAGGTTACTGGCTACCTCTGCAATGTATCAGGTGGCTGGTGTAGACAAGGAGATCAGCGCTTGCAAGCTCTATGCTTTTAAGCTTGCGAGTGCTGATCTAAAGCTGGCTGGATCAGGCCTCAAAGCTCACTGTTCGGACCATAAGTTTGACCGAACTGTCAGTGTTCAGGAGCACACCTCTCCCACAAGCTGGTAGTCTAGTTTCTGAACACCGAAGAGGAGTACATCCCATCAACAAAATATCCCTTTTCAGGCAGTGAAATAAGGAGTTATGGAGAATATAGATCAGCTACCAATTTTTGGCCCTTAAATTTGATATGTATAAGTCCACGGTATTACAATACCTGCAAAGTGGATGTGATTTAGCCAAATATCGTCCACACGATGCATCAAAAATATTGTACTCTGAAAGTGACCTGTGGTTGGGATTGTAAGTCTGCAGCGTGTCTGCAATGAATTGTAAAAATCTGCAGTATGAACAAAGGGTGAAATCTGCTCCAGATCGGTATCAAAATTCACATCAAATCCACATATAAATGCAGCTCATTGGTTGCAGATTTTACCATGGATTTGTAAATCTTTTGCTGACTTTATTTCTTTGTAGCATTTTGCTGTACCTTTTTGGGCATAGTTTACAAGTGGTAAATACCTTGAGGATTTATAGGCAGAAAAATCTGCAGCTTTAATCACCTGGCAATGTACCAAATGTAGATTATGATGCATTTTTTGATGTGGCTCCAGCAGATCACAGCTACAATTCCACAGCAGACATTTCTAGCCAAAATGAACTTTATTTCTCTTTGGTAGAGGTAGGATCACTCAGTGGGTTTTTTTGCGAGTGCTGTGACCTTGAGCATGTTTGTATTGACATATATGTGCTGTACACACGTGTTGATGGAGCACAGTTTGTACAGACCCGACAGGTGCAGTTTTCGGTTGAAATCCACATATGGCATTATAAACATTTCATAATGTTACGGGCGGCATGCACCCTGGACTTCTGCAAAACATCTGCCACGATTTTGAAAAATGCAATATTGACTTGTGTGCACTGTATGTGTAAAGTTCAGGTCGGGCACAAGGCCGTGTCGCTACATGCAGTCCTGACCTTTCATTATATAAAACATTGTGATGTAATGCTTCTCTGAATTCTAGGACATAATTAGTATTTAGTGTCTTTACAGCTTTTCTGATTTCCTTTTAACAGATTTGGTATTTACTTTTGGCTTTTGTTTTGCGTTTTATTACACACTGTGTGCAAATATTAGAGTTCTTGTATCAAAACAAGTGTCATACAGTCTAACGCGTAGAGTTACAATACTTGGAATATGTATCTCCAAGGAGTATGTTATATCTACCATGCCATAGTAAAAATGGACTCCAAGACCAACACTAATGAAAGTTTGATCCAAAACACTGATGAACAATAATGGTCCGTGTTTTTATGTACCAGAAAAATCATGGAGGTTTGAATGAGGCCTATGAGAAAGCGCTCTGTAAAATGTCATGCTCTTAAAGATTGAGTTGAAAATGTGTCCTATTTCTACTCTCATGTTTGTATGTTGCAAAAGAAAGTCTTCAATCAGACTTGTTTTATTTTATTTGTCGCGTTTTCATCGGTATACTAGATCCGGTTTTCAACCATTTTTGGTCCATCAATTTGGAGCATGGTTTTCTTATCTGAGTGCAGTCCATTTTTTTCTCGCCCCTAATGACTTGAATGGGTAATTAAAAAAAAACAAACAAACAAACTTGTGGTTTTTTTTTGTGGTTGGGGAAATTTTGTGTACGAAAAAAATAGATAATAAAAACGTGGATAAATGACTACAGTAGGTATGTGTTTTATCTGTGAAAAATAGGACCAGGATCTAAGGGGTAAGGTTTCTCCATGTGGAGTGTGACAAGCCAGGCCTGGCATGTCTGAGTGAGGAGACTTAAGTGCAATGCATGCTCCTCTGGGGAAATTAATTCAGAGAGGAAGAGGACTTAAGGTACCTTCACACTGAGCGACTTTACAACGATAACGATAGCGATCCGTGACGTTGCAGCGTCCTGGATAGCGATATCGTTGTGTTTGACACGCAGCAGCGATCAGGATCCTGCTGTGAGATCGCTGGTCGGAGCAAGAAGGCCAGAACTTTATTTCGTCGCTGGATCACCCGCTGACATCGCTGAATCGGCGTGTGTGACGCCGATTCAGCGATGTCTTCACTTGTAACCAGGGTAAACATCGGGTTACTAAGCGCAGGGCCGCGCTTAGTAACCTGATGTTTACCCTGGTTACCATTGTAAATGTAAAAAAAAAAAAAATCCATACTCGCATTCCGGTGTCTGTCGCGTCCCTCGCCGTCAGCTTCCCGCCCTGACTGTGAGCGCCGGCCATAAAGCACAGCGGTGACGTCACCGCTGTGCTCTGCTTTACAGCCGGCCGGCGCTCAGTCAGTGCGGGAAGCTGACTGCGAGGGACGCGACAGACACCGGAATGTAAGTATGTAGTGTTTGTTTTTTTTAGGTAACCAGAGTAAATATTGGGTAACTAAGCGCGGCCCTTAGTAACCCGATGTTTACCCTGGTTACCCTGGGACCTCGGCATAGTTGGTCGTTGGAGAGCTGTCTGTGTGACAGCTCTCCAGCAACCACACAGCGACGCTGCAGCGATCGGCATCGTTATCGCTGCAGCGTCGCTAAATGTGACGGTACCTTTAAACTCTAGTACCACCTATTGGAAGTAGCAATCCTAAAAGTCAATAATGGGACCAAACACTTGAATGTGGCCTTTGACAAAATTAGCAAAATATTGACTTTCAAATTTGACATCAACATTTTTTGAAAATGTTAAATATACTTTCATTTATGAGCCATTGTAAGACACTCCTAAAAGGAATGTGCATACATGACCACGGTCGGCAGTCGCTGGCCACAGACTACTAGAAATTTCCTTTAATTGTGTATTTCAAGCTAAATTTCCTGTTAAAAACTAAAGAAAATTTTATTCTCCAAACAAACGTCGTACCATGATTTCCTGCAATCTTGGCAGCACCATGATCCTTGGCTGCAAGTACACTGACGGTCACCCACTTTCTCCTGATTACCAGATTTCGTGTTCGCTCCAGATGCTATATGCAGTATTATAGAGCTGCTTGAAGGCTATTGTGCGTGCCCGGGAGCCGTAAGGTAAACCTTTATGAACCTGTGGAGAAGTGACCAAGGCAGAAAAAGCTGCTGCACATGCTCCAGTACTAAAAAGATCACATCATGCACCCGCTCAGTGCGGGACGCAGAGGTGGCCAAAACATTAAGGCTACTTTCCAACAATGAGCTTTTGGTATGTACTGAAAAATCCACAGCGTCTAACAGTTCCAGCAATCTCCCACTGTGCTTTTATTTTACTCCGCGTAAATTGACCTGCTGTGCGGGTTTCACATACGCAACATGTCAATCTCTGTTGCGGGTGCGCTGAGTTTTCTGTGTGGAGTTTCTCCATTGACGTGCATTAGATGTGTAAAATCTGCAGCTAAAAAACCCACATGCGTTATAGTGCATTTTCGCAGCGGAAACCTATGTAATCCGCACCTAGCTATAAATTTAAGTTTTGTCAAAACCAAATACCAGGAAATATAAAAAACAAAGCAGCTTTATTTAAAGCAGGACACACGAACAAGACACAAACTTTTTTAAAAAAATGCAAGTACGGTAACCAAATTTTATATAAAAGGATGGATGCGGGGAAGAGGAGAGTCAGCTCACTGGTTCTATGAAGTGCAGGGAGATAGGTCGGAGTCCTCACATTGAGCTGCCTGGAGCCAGGCCTAGGAACGCAGAGCAGAAGGAGGAAATGTCCAGCGAGGTAGCAGGTAAAATGTCATATAGACACTTTTATTGAAGCATTAAAACAGTAGCGGTGCCTCTGGAGAGAACTCAAACCAACACGTTTCGGCTATGGTTGTGAGTAAACCAACACGTTTCGGCTATGGTTGTGAGTAACCATGAGTAATGCTACTTAGCTGAAACGTGTTGGTTTGAGTTCTCCCCAGAGGCACCAACACGGTTTTAATGCTTCAATAAAAGTGTCAATATGATATTTTACCTGCTACCTCGCTGGACATTTCCTTCTTCTGCCTAATTTAAATAGATTCACAAATTGTGCAGAGTTAAAAAGTCAAGAACAGCGCATAGTGGGAACGTAGCCTCGGCATCTATGAAAATAACTACCTGACAGACGCGGTGAGGAAAGGTCCAAGTCTCAAGAATAGTGGAATAATTGCAATAAAATAATTACCATCTATTAATATTCTCGGACATGTTATATTGCGTTACGGAGTTGATAATTTTAACCGTACTTGTTCTTCTTTTTTTCACCGTCTTACAGTGCATATTAGCTATTTGTAAATGTCTGGGAATTCTCGGGTCAATGCTGTAGAAATACAAAAAGATGTTTGCAAATTAAATCCTGACGACTTTTATAGAGGGTGAAACTTCTTTGCCGTACATACTTTAGCCTTAAATTCTTCACCTTTGTGGCTCCCCTCAGCCCTTTAGTTTTATCCTTTCCGATAATCTGGCTTTAATCGAGCGACACCTTGTTGCCGTTTCATTCCGTATTCTGGTGTCGGCGAAGCAGCCCTGTCTTTTCGTTCTTTTTCAGCTAATTTAGGAGCTTTCACCCCATCACTTTGAAACCAGAATCCCTAAATAAATTCCACTGGGAGTCTTTCCACAGTTAGTGTGTGAATAGGGCTGTGTGTACGTGTGGTCCTAATGAACCGAGATTTCAGAATTGTGTGTAGAGAAACAATTCGCGTGCTGGTGTGGTTTGTTTTTTTGTTTTCACACCTTATTAGTCAGGTGCTTTGATGTGTAGGTTCTGTGCATAATACTGTATTTATTGGACCTGTTGTTTAAAAGGATAGCACATTTTACACCACTTTAGCTCCCCTTAGGCGCAGTGCACACTGGGGATCTTCCTATGGCATATTAAACATTAATTTTAGTAGAGAATTCATAGCAGAAATCTGCATCAGACACTTGGATTTCTGCTGTGGATCTGCATGAGAATGAGGGTAACTTCTCAATTCACTTAAAAGTCTGGATCAAGAAATCAGCTTCCTTTCTTACAGGACCAACATTATGCAATATTAATAAGTCTCATGAACAAAGTGTGAAAAAAGTATATGCATGGCAATTTATTGTAAGTATGTGCATGGTTCACCTTTTGCAAAGTTTAGGGTGAAGTGTGCAAATTATACTCACCCCATTTTTGCAACAATTTCCACGGCGGTACGTACAACTGGGCATTTCTTTGTTGCAGTGGAATGCGGGCACGTGCCTGTCACTTTTGTCATTCTGTGGGGATAGTCTGTGGTTTTTAGGTGCTGCATTTGCGGGAATGAAGAATATGCGCGTTCTTTTAGCATTATTTGACCATGGTGGCACGGACAAATACTGTGGCAGATTTTGTGATGTATTAATTGTATATTAATAATATACCAGTGCACTTCTTCTAGACCTTGATGGTTTGAAATACAGCTTTTTTTGTAAAACTAATTGGAGTCAGGCCTAATTTATAGAGTACAAGTCTCCAGTCTATAGATTATTGCTTTCTTATGTTCCTACGCTCGTCCTGTTTTGGATCCATCTTAGCCAGTAGCTCTGATTATGCCACTTGCTTGCACTTAGAAGTGTCAGGGTTTGACACATTAGGTGCCACATTTTTTTTTCTAATATCTATTTCTGACACCTCCGCAGGCCCCAATGATTCACACACAGGCAGTGACGAGCCCAGATATCGCTCTGTTTATATATAACTCATTGCCACCGTGATGATTGCACTGACCTGTATCGCCACAGCAGGAAGCTTTCAGAATGCCAACCCCACTCATCTACTCATGTGTGTGGAAACCAGTTGGTTAGATTTGTTTTTGCCTGAAATACCTCCTGCATTAATGCATTAATGCATTCCTGCGAGTTTACTTGGTAATTCTGCGATCCTTGAGAAAAACTGTATATCACTGAATCAACTAGATCATGCCCACATACAGACCGACCATTGTAAACGTCACATTATTTGCTGGATTGTATGATACTTATATGTAGTACTCCAATATGTCTGCTGATGGATGTCGGAAAGTGATTGGCATGTGGTTCGCTGCAGTTCAGCTACTCCCTCCTGTGCATTAGTGTGCCACATGATCAAAAAAACTACGTTAACGCATGTTTTAGGTGCAGTTTAAATGTCAAGGCTTTGACATCGATATTTTTTTTGGGGGGAATTCACATGAAATGTAAACACAATCTTCCGCCCATGCAAGAAAATGGGGCATCTGCCACTATATTCCCATGCAGCACATAGAAATCCAATGCAGATTCTTGCCACAAAATAACGAGCAAATTTGCAGAGCGGTCAGATTGAATGAACATTGGGCTAATTTTCAATCGGACCCGTGACCGAAATCTTAACTTTCGATCTCAAGTATGTGCTGTGGATCCTTTAGTAAAATACATGTTGGATTGTGTCTTTAATGGGGTAATAGTCTGCTGCTTGCCAAACCCTTCTAAAATGCCATAGTTCCCAATAATTATAATAATAAAACTCCTATACTCCCCTCCTGCACCAACGCTGCTCCAGCAATGGTGGCTCTGGGTCTCCTGGCACTTGTGTGATGGTGTGTCAGCGCTGCAGCAAATCAATAATAATAATATAATAATAATAATCAATGGGCTGAAGTTCTCGCCCCTCCCTCTCATTAAACTTCGGGGAAGAGTGAACCCTGTGGCCCATAATCGTCCACCAAATGTCACATATTTATTGGGACACCAAGCCCAGACATTGCAGGAATAGAACTGCCTTTTTTATTGTACATGGATGATGACCGCATTTATAAATGTGTGGCCCGTGTGGGAGAATCCCCAGTAAAGATGAAATGTATCCTTTACCAATGTTCCACATATTTAAAAAAAAAAATCACACCCTCTAACCACTTAGCAAAAATCGATGAAATTTGAGTAGCACACTAATGCAATAAGTCTTACAAAGTCTCCCTTACCTGCAACCCCACACAAAGCTTCCTGTGTTAATTTGTAGAAAAGGAGGATTCTCTGATGGATAAAACTATAGTATTTGCAGTTTTAAAGAGCCTGTCGGCACAAAGACTGTTCAAACCAAGCCCAAAGCCTTGTAAAAGTTGCACGTTCATGTCCAATTCCATTACTGTATTTGCCAGATTTCACTCTTTATTCTAATATGCTAAATCCGTTCTCGGTGCACTTTGGGCGCGGCCGAGCAGCTCCGTGCACCTTCCCAGGGACTGGTTTTCCATCTATCGCCACCCTCCTGTAAAACCAGAGCTGTTAAGCGGAGAAGGGCGGAAATGGATGGAAACCAGGTAGCTGGGAAGCTGCTGTGAACTGCTCAGACATGTCAAACGTGCAACCAGCGCCTCAATAGCAGATTTAAATTAAAAAAGGATTTCTGGCAAGCACAGCATGATTAATTTTTTATTAAAGAAATGTTCCCAACAAGGTGCAGTGCTTGGTTTGGACAGTCATTTTTTTGCGAACACACTTTACAGTTAGGGTCTGTTCAGATGTATCAGATTAGCAGCCAAGAACCTCGCTGAGAAAACCCTTACTCCGTTCCATACTGCACACAGTTGCATCTTGTGAAGCCGATAGATTGTCTGTCTGACCTGTGATGACATTATAAGCCCATTATAGTTTGCTTGGTGCTGGTTTTGTCTGTTGCGTGCACTTCCATTGCAGATGTTTCTGACCACTTCTGGTTATCATTGAATGTAGCAGTGTTACACCGGCTGTGTCCTGTCCTCAGGGAGAATTCTTCACAACTTTGTGACTAGGTATAAGCTCAATTTGCTTGAGCTGATATTCAAGTCAATGGTGGTTACTGCTGTCGGCATACTCTTCCCTTCCTTTCCCTCACCTAATCCCTTCTCCACAATGCCAGCACTTTGTGGGATTGAGTTGACTCATTTCATTCACGCTGTATTAGGCTGCAGCAACAAGTAAAATAAACTGTCATTGATCTGCACACATCCAGGGATGGCGACAAAACTCTGCTCGTGTGGTCGTCTGCTAGTTTTATACATTAAGAAAAATTAAACTATGTTAAAAGTTTAAATATAATGTATCACTCCAACTTTTTTTTTTAAATTTCACTCAAAATGAGCTATTAGTTTACAGTGTGCGCATTAATCTACTTACCCATCACTGTATTGTGTAGTTTGCAGTGCTGCTTTGGTCCTATTCTGCAGTTCTGGCTTACACAGCGAGTTGTCTGGTCTCTAGATATCGTTAGGATAGGTCATTAATCTCAGATTGGTGGGATACGACACCTGACACTTGATCAGCTGTTAT
Source organism: Ranitomeya imitator (assembly GCF_032444005.1). Taxonomy (NCBI): domain Eukaryota; kingdom Metazoa; phylum Chordata; class Amphibia; order Anura; family Dendrobatidae; genus Ranitomeya; species Ranitomeya imitator. The sequence goes on from NC_091288.1 coordinate 60,226,186, forward strand.
TTGCTACGCTGGTGCCCTTCATTGTCTACTGGCGACTGATGGGTACCATGGCTGCTGCTGGAAAAAGAGCAGAGCTGTTCTGCAGGACTTGGCAGTAGCTGCTACACATTAAATAGAGCAGCACTTTGTTCTGTTTATATATGTTTAGATCCGGCCGAAGCTGGAGCAAATAACTGCTGATTTGGTGTCGACCCCCACTGATCTGGTAGTAATGACCTATCCCGAGGATACGTCCTCAATATCCTCTACAGCTCCTTTAATGTAGGCCTATGAGAGTCTAGTTTTGAGTCTCATAGACTTACGTTGAAAAAAAAAACGCTGTGCGAGCCGGCTAGTCAAAATAACGCTATCATGTTGCAGCAGAGGAATGGAGCTGCCCTGGAAATAACAGAAAACGATGATGGGTATTGTATAACTGCTAACATAGGTGGCAATACACAAATACGTCAAAATGGTCTATTATTGACGAATGATGACTTATTTCTTAATGTCACCTACAAATACAACAAATAATTTTAATGGACACAATTTGTACAAAAAAAATAGACTTTTGTGTGTAACATGCCGCTTGCCGTGCTCAGAGCATTTTTGACTTTAGGGATCGGTGGGCTAAAAACCAGTGAAACCTCTCTGAGGACCCCCATTACAATCCTAATTTTCTATGATGAATTTTTTCTTGATTTATCTGGATTGTTCTCTGAGAAGTTGACCCCCCTTAGCAGGCCAATTTCATTGCAGTTTTGGGAGGTGATGCTAAAGGGTCCCTATCTGCCCATCTGCACTTTTGGACCTCTACAGCAGTGTCCTCAGGAGTAGGCTTGAGCTAAACGGATCGGACAAATTCAAAAGTCGCCGACTTTTGGCAAAGTCGGGTTTCATGAAACACGACCCGATCCTAGTGTGGGATCGGCCATGCGGTCGGCAATCTTTGCGCCAAAGTCGCGTTTCGTATGACGCGTTTGGCGCCATTTTTTCAGCCAATGAAGGAGCGTGGGCAGAGTGACATAGGTCTTAGGGGCGTGGACGCCTATCGCCATCTTCTCGCTTGTGCGCTCTAGCGATTTGCAATGTGTAACACCAGCTTTTCTGTTCAGGGACGGAGGAGAGAGAGAGAGAGAGAGAGAATATGAATTTCCCATTGACTTTGCATTGGAGAGAGAGAGAATGAGAATATAAATTTCCCATTGACTTTGCATTGGGTTTCGTGTTTCGGTTGATCCCCGACTTTTCGCCATAATCGGCCGATTTCACTCGACTCGACTTTTGAGATAGTTGGGTTTCGCGAAACCCGACTCGACCCTAAAAAAGTAAGTCGCTCAACCCTACTCAGGAGTTCTTGGCGAGTTTCGCTGTTACACATGCTGTTGTGTGTGGCAGGTGGAGCTTTCTGTTTCCAAAAGGGGAAGGTGCAGATTAGTTCTTTCTGGACAAGGTGGATTCCTGGCGCTGCCAGTCCTGAGATATTTCAGGAATGCATTGTGTGCGCACAACCCTCCCTGATGTTGGAACATATTCCTGCCTACTGACACTTTAAAATGCTAGTTAATGCTTGATACTTTAGTTGCTTCTTCAAAGAGATCATCACATGCAGGCAAATCACAGCAGAGTCCCAGTTATATGCCAGTGGCTTTCTAAAACTTTTCTTTGGTTCTTTGACTCTGTTAAGGCATGTATGTAGTTTTACATATGCTGGAGAGAGACGGATACACACGTACTATGGTGCCATACGTCTACCATATAATGCTTGGCATAGTGTCAGGGCACCTTGTGCACAAGATATATCTATATACAGCTCTGGCAAAAATTAAAGGGACTCTGTCACCTGAATTTGGAGGGAACAATCTTCAGCCATGGAGGCGGGGTTTTCGGGTGTTTGATTCACCCTTTCCTTACCCGCTGGCTGCACGCTGGCTGCAATATTGGATTGAAGTTTATTCTCTGTCCTCCGTAGTACACGCCTGCACAAGGTGCAATCTTGCCTTGTGCAGGCGTGTACTATGGAGGACAGAGAATGAACTTCAATCCAATATTGCAGCCAGCATGCAGCCAGCGGATAAGGGTGAATCAAACACCCGAAAACCCCGCCCCATGGCTGAAAATTGTTCCCTCCAAATTCAGGTGACAGTGTCCCTTTAAGTTCCCACAATTTGTATTTTCGCTGGATGAACTTTATAGAAATCTCACACCCTCTGTGCTTTTCCTTTTACTCAGTGTAAACTGACCTTTCGGTGCGTGGTTCAAATCTGCAACATGTCAATTTCTGTTGAGTGCACGCTGAATTTTTTTGTGTGGATTTTCACCATAGAATTGCATTAGATGTGTAAAATCCATAGGTAAAAAATGCACATGTTTGTAGTGCTTGTCCACTTCGGAAACACACACATAACGCATACAATCTGCACGTGACTGTAGTGAAGTTTTGTTTAAAAAACAAAACTGCTTTATTTAAAACATGACCTATGAAAAAGAGACCAAAACCGCAGCGTCAAAAACACAATAAAAACGCTCAAGTAACAATTTGCTTAAAACGTATTTGATAAATGGCTGGCTTTTTTTTAATGTAAGTCTATGGCTAGCAGATACCACTGTTCGGTATCAGTCAGAACATTAGTTTATAAATACAGGTTGGGAACTTTTCACAGAATGCAAGTTAAATGTCAGTGAAACCCTAGTGTGAACATAGCCTTAGTTGGCCTGGATTTGCCTCTATATTGTTTTGCCTTTATAATACACTTTAGTAGGTTGTGTTTTTTGTATTTTGTGTAATTCTGACATCACTTGCATTTTGGCATTACTGTTGTGAGTGAATGAAACCTTTTATCTCGAGTGCTTCTCATTACATACTATAAGTAGACTTTGTTCACAACAGCCTTATGATTTCCCCTTTATAAAAAATATGATGACCCCACTCCGGATCAATCATATGACGGGTTATAATGTGGTCTATCAGTTACTGTTACTTAACGTGAAAAATAGCGCTGCATTCAACCTTATTCTTTCCATTAAAAGCCTGGAGATTATGCAACCGAGCCTGTAACATCCGTGTGAATTATGATTTGCACTATATGTTTTAGATGGAAAGTGTCCTCTCCGTATATCCACATTGTTCAGCTATTGTTCCAGAAGTGGGTGCCTGCTATCCGTAGTTCTGTATGTATGTGTGTATATAGCAGATACCAAGCACTGATGAAAAAACACTGATGATATATATATATATATATATATATATATATATATATATATATATATATATATATATATATATACACACCGTTATCCAGTTCCTCTGGCTACAGTTAAGCTGTGCAAATATCGTCAGTGTTTTTTCATCAGAGTTTGGTCAGTGTCAGGTTTTACCATCAGTGTTCCATCAGTGACTTTCACTTGTGAAAAAATAAATTGGAAAGTTTCTATCCATTGCAATGTTACTGCTGCCATCCATGTGTTGTCCGTAATTTACATGGATCCATACATTTTTATTGGTAATCTTGATCTGTGACGCTGATAAAGGATGGACATGATGCAGTGATTTTTCATGAAAAGCCCGGACAGGTTACCAGTCCCATAGAACGGGAACCCTTATAATCAGGGCAAAATGTGGATAGATCTCATACATTATTCTCATCTGAATGGGGCCTAAGTGCAAAACAGGGGCAGATGAATGCTGAATGCAGCACTGGGTGCAGTTTACTCTCTAATATTTATTTAGTATTTTTGTTTTTTCTTCTATTTTTTGTTTCCTCCTTTTCCCTTTGTTATCACCAGCGCCTTCCTGTGAGGGATTCTGTAATCTCTGGATTTGATGTCATGGAGATCAGCTGATGTCATGGAGCTCTGCGCATGTGGAGCCCTGACAGATCCTGCCCCTGGGGGGATTGTGCGGGAGGCTTAATTAATGAGTGGCCCCAGGTTGGACGCTGCAGCTGCAAGTACTGTCAGATCCTGCTTATAACAGTATATACCCAAGAGGAGGTGGGGGAGGCTGCGAGGGAGGGTTATGGCAACACACACTAAATGTGTTTCCATTGTAATGTTTTCTGCTTCTGGCTTTTGTCTGGGCAACACATGGGAGCTGGGAGTTTGTAAATGACAGCTCTAGATTATTGCCCCTCCTGTCTGACAGGTCACTGGGGGCCGATCTACAGACCCTCCCTGCAAGGACCGCCTGTCTGTCTGCACAGGAACAATAACCCTTTCATTTCCAAATGTCTAATTTACAGGCAGACAGTGATGTGGCCTCACTCCTGCAGGGTAATATGTCAGTCACATTGTGGACTTTTGGTTATGAGGTTCAAACACTTTAAGGGTCATGTATACATAGCTATTGAGGTAATTGATGATATTGCCCAGTAAACCATGACGATGTATTCTTTTATTATTCACCTTTTACATGAAAAATAAAAGTATGAGCTTGGAATGATGTAATGTCCTAAAGTTTGGGATCAGATATTGTAAAGCCGGTGTATAGGTGACCCTCTCTTCCTTGTAGTGCTGCTCCCGATGCTCAGCCACTGAATCTGATCAATGTGAATAGACCTCCAGAGTCAGATCAGCTGAAGTTATTATTATTTATATAGCACCATTGATTCCATGGTGCTGTACATGAGAAGGGGTTACATACAAATTACAGATATCACTTACAGTAAGTAAACTAACAATGACTGACTGATACAGAGGGGCGAGGACCCTGCCCTTGCAGGCTTACATTCTACGAGATTATGGGGAAGGAGACCATAGGTTGAAGGTTGCAGGAGCTCCGGTGTTGGTGAGGCGATGGCTCCGGTAGTGGTGAGGAGGCAGCTGGGTCAGTGCAGGCTGTAGGCTTTCCTGAAGAGATGGGCTTTCAGGTTATGTCTGAAGGAACCGAATGTGGTTGATAGTCGGAAGTGATGGGGCAAAGAATTCCAGAGGATGGGTGATATTCGGGAGAAGTCTTGGAGGCGGTTCGGTGAGGAGCGATTAAGTGTGGAAAGATATCGGGAGATTAGTTCAGAGATATATGGAGGAAACAGATTATTGATGGCTTTGTAGGTCAGTATTAGTAATTTGAACTGGATACGCTGAGGGAATGGGAGCCAGGGAAGAGACTTGCAGAGGGGAGAAGTGGAGGAATACCGAGGAGAGAGATGAATTAGTCGTGCAGCAGAGTTAAGGATGGACTGGAGAAATGCAAGGGTGTTAGCAGGGAGGCCACAGAAAAGGATGTTGCAGTAGTCGAGGCGGGAGATGATGAGGGCATGCACAAGCATTTTAGTAGATGGACGGTGGAGGAAAGGATGGATTTTGGAGATATTTTTGAGCTGGCGGCGACAGGAGGTGGAAAGAGCTTGGATGTGTGGTGTGAAGGACAGGGCAGAGTCGAGGGTTACTCCGAGGCAGCAGACTTGCGGTAAGGGGGAAAGCGTGATGTCATTGCTGTAGGTCAGGTAAGGAAGATCTGTGAGATGGAGGAAAGATGAGGAGTTCAGATATGTCCACATTGAGTTTGAGGAAGCGAGAGGAGAAGGAGGATATGGCTGATAGACACTCTGGGATTCTGGACAGCAGAGAGGTGACGTCTGGGCCAGAGAGGTAGATCTGAGTGTCATCAGCATATAGATGGTACTGGAATCCATGGGACTTTGAGCTGTCCCAGGCCAAGTGTGTAGATTGAGAAGAGTAGGGTCCTAGAACAGAGCCTTGGGGGACTCCAGCAGAGAGAGGGTGGGATGAGGAGGTAATGTGGGAGACGCTGAATGTGCGGTTGGAAAGGTATGAGGAGATCCAGGATAGGGCAAGGTCTTTGATGCCAAAGGAGGAGAGGATCTGTAGTAGGAGGCAGTGATCAACTGTGTCGAAAGCAGAGGACAGGTCTAGAAGGAGGAGTTGAGAGTATTGTCCCTTAGCTTTGGCTGTAATTAGGTCGTTAGTAATTTTGGTCAGGGCTGTCTCAATTGAGTGATGGGGCGGAAACCAGATTGTAGATTGTCAAAGAGCAAGTAAGATGAGAGGTGGGAGGAAAGTTCAGCGTGGACATGCTGCTCCAAGAGTTTGGAAGCAAATGGGAGCAGCGATATTGGGTGATAGCTGGACATAGCAGTTGGATCGAGGGTTGGCTTTTTAAGGATAGGCGTGATTGTGGCATGTTTGAAAGCAGAAGGGAAGGTACCAGAAGTTAGTGATAAGTTAAAGAGGTGGGTTAGGGATGGATAAGAGTGACGGTGAGGCTGGGGAGGAAGTGGGATGGGATGGGGTCAAGTGGACAGGTGGTGAGGTGTGATTTGGAGAGAAGACAATTAAGCCCCCCTTCAGTGATGTTGGATAGGGAAGTTATGGGGTTTGGGCATTGGTCTGGTATATCAAGTGGTTGTAGTGGTTGAACAATGAAGACTTGCCTTGTTTGGTTGATCTTATTTTTAAAGTGTGTGGCAAAGTCCTCATCAGAGATGAGGGAGGTTGGAGGGGGCAGAGGAGGGAGTTAAAAGTTTTGAGTAACTGGGGTTGTAGGATAGGGAAGATACAAGTGTTGTGAAGTTTGCCTGTTTAGCAGAGGTGAGAGCAGATTTGAAACCGAGTGTTGCCTGTTTGAATGCACTGAAATCGTCTTGCGAATGTGTTTTCTTCCAAGGCCGCTCTGCAACCCTGGACACTTGCCGGAGCTTTTTAGTGGTGTTATTTTGCCAGGGTTGTCTGTTGATATGTCGCACTCTGCCATGAATGAGATGGGCAACTGTGTCAATAGCTGATGTAAGAGTGGCATTGTAGAAAGCAGTAGCACTGTCTGTTCTACCACTGGCATCCATATGCTCACTCCACGACAGAGTCAGAGAGTGTGTGGGAGTCTAGGTGTGCAAGGTTTCTGCGGGGGTGCGCATGTTGCTGGACATGGGTGACAGGTGAGGAGGACAGGGATGAGAAAGTGAGCAGATGGTGGTCGGATAGAGGAAGAGGGGAGGTGGTGAAGTTAGAGAGCAGAGACAGGTGAAGACAAGGTCTAATGTACAGTATGTCCTTCCGTGTGTGGTGGCTGAGGAGGACCACTGAGCAAGTCCAAAAGATGAAGTAAGGGACAGGAGTTTGGAGGCTGCTGACTGAAGGGTATCAGTGACGTGGGCAATATTGTCTGATTTTACACATTATCATGTTGTTTCATAAAAATAAAATATAATTTTTACAGTTTTCCTGCAACCAGTTAGATGTCCTTAAAGTTTGTTTTTGTTTTTTCTTCCTCGGTTGCATCTTTCAGTGTGCATGGTCACGTATCAGCTGAAATATTATTCCTGTGGTTCAGCTGCGGTTCTTGACCTGCAATCTTCATCTCACGCCTGTATTCTGTGTATGTTATTGGTTCTGTCTGATGGATATTTGCTCTGATAATATCTATGTAGATTTTTTTTTTCTTTTTTACAAATAAATAACCTTGATAAGAGCAGATGTCTTGTAACAGATTCTGTTTTATCAACAATTGTCCCACTGTTTGGGGCAGGTACAAACTTTCAAAAAATGGATGTTTTTTATGGACATTTCCTTCAAGACTATTCCCTTAGATATATCAGATGAGCGACATTTGTATTTACCATACAGCGAAAAATAAGCTTTAAAATATTTGTTCACTAAACTTTTTTATTATTTTCTAGAGAAACTGCAGGAAAAGAACCTATGGATCATAGTAATGATTGTTTTATCTTTGCTTTTAAATCTCTGTCCAGAGATGTACAATATGTCACACATGTTACTTGTATGTGTGAGTCTCTTTATGGCAGGATTAGTAGTGATCTACAGCTTTGTCTTCCCTGCCTTTTGTACAACACTGAGTATTATTGCTCTGTGTAAATGTGCTATCACTATGTGGGTCAGATACAGCTTTGATAACACTGATATTTTTACCATATATTGCCCCTGTGTAATTTTTGTGATATTTTCATTGAAATGGTGTAAGAAAAAGTTATTTTTTAAGAGATGAGCAAATTAGTTCACAGGACCCTAATTCAGGTGCCAGGTTAACCCCTTAGTGACAGAGCCAATTTTTTTTAAATCTGACCAGTGTCACTTTATGTGGTGATTTTGAGATTGTTTTTTCGTGACACATTAAACTTTATGATAATGATAAATTTAGGTCGATATGTTTTTTTTTTTTTTATTTATAAAAATTATCAGAAATTTGAGAAAAATAAAAAAAAATTAGCAATTTTCAAACTTTGAATGATTATCTCTTAAATACTGATAGTCATACCATAGCAATACATTAATAAATAATATTTCTCTCATGTCTGCTTTACATCAGCACCATTTGTAAAATGTTATTTTATTTTGTTAGCCTTTAGGGAGGTTTAAAAATGTAGCAGTCATTTTTCATTTTTTCAAAGAAATTTACAAAATTTATTTTCTTAGGGACTCATCCAGGTTTGAAGTAACTTTAGGGTTCCATATATTGGGAAACCCCCAAAAGTTAAACCATTTTAAAAACAGCACCCCCTGACATATTGAAAACTGCAGTCAGGTAGTTTATTAACCCTTCAGGTGCTTTTCAGGAATTAATGCAAAGTGACATGACAGAAATGAAAATGTGTATTTTTACCACCTTGATGCCTCTAACTTCTGAACAGATTACTACAACCGTCAGACTCTAAAGGTACCTTCACACATAACGATATCATTAAGGATATCGTTGCAACGTCACGCTTTTTGTGACGTAGCAACGATCCTGCTAACGATATCTTTGTGTGACAGCGACCAACGATCAGGCCCCTGCTGGGAGATCGTTGGTCATGGGGAATGATCAGGACCTTTTTTTTGGTCGCTGATCACCTGCTGTCATCGCTGGATCGGCGTGTGTTCACCTGTAGCCAGGGTAAACATCGGGTTACTAAGTGCAGGGCCGCGCTTAGTAACCCGATATTTACCCTGGTTACCATTGTAAAAGTTAAAAAAAAAAAAAAGAAAAAAAAACAGTACATACTCACATTCCGATGTCTGTCACGTCCCCCGCCGTCAGCTTCCCGCACTGACTGTGCCAGCGCCGGCCGTAAAGCAGAGCACAGCGGTGACGTCACCACTGTGCTCTGCTTTACGGCCGGCGCTGACACAGTCAGTGCGGGAAGCTGACGGCGGGGAACGTGACAGACATCAGAATGTGAGTATGTAGTGTTTTTTTTTTTTTTTACAATGGTAACCAGGGTAAATATCGGGTTACTAAGCGCGGCCCTGCACTTAGTAACCCGATGTTTACCCTGGTTACCCGGGACTTCGGTATCGTTGAAGACCGTTTCAACTATGCCAAAGTCGTTCCCCTGATCGTTGGTCGCTGGAGAGAGCTGTCTGTGTGACAGCTCTCCAGCGACCACACAACGACTTACCAACGATCACGGCCAGGTCGTATCGCTGGTCGTGATCGTTGGTAAATCGTTTAGTGTAACGGTACCTTAAAGCCACTATTTGGTCATGAATTGCCATGGCAAACATTAACACCACAAAATCATGATCTCAGGGTGCCAATTGGGATAAAGGGGAAGCCCTGTCATGATTCCAATGGCAGGGAATCACAAAAGGACAAGCACCAACGAGCTCTAGGGTGATGGAACCTGAGCTGACCGCGACCCTAAACCTGAACACACAAATAACAATAGCCGGGGAACGTGCCTACGTTGATCCTAGACGTCTCGCACCAGCCGAAGATCTAACTTCCCCTATTAGAAGAAACACAGACCTCTCTTGCCTCCAGAGAAATACCCCACAGAAATAGCAGCCCCCCACATATAATGACGGTGAAATGAGAGGAAGGCACATACACAGTATGAAAACAGATTCAGCAAAATGAGGCCCGCTAAAACTAGATAGCAGAGGATACAAAAGTAAACTGCGCGGTCAGCAAAAAACCCTTCAAAAAACCATCCTGTAATTACTTGAACTCATGTTCCAACTCATGGAACATGAGGAGCAATTACAGCCCACTAAAGCAACCAGCAGCAAAGAGACAATTATATGCAAGCTGGACAAGACAAAAATAAAGCAAAACGTGGAACAAGAAAATCAAAACTTAGCTTGTCCTGAAGATTACTGAAGCCAGAAGCTGAGGTATCAAAACACTCTGATAACCTTGATAGCCGGCGGGGAAATGACAAGAAAGCCCGGTTAAATAGGAAACTCCCAAATCCTAATGGAACAGGTGGACACCAGAGACAGCAGAACACAAATCACCCAGTACCATCAGTAACCACCAGAGGGAGCCCAAAAACAGAACTCACAACAAAGCCCCCAAACTTTGTTAACCATTTATAATGATGTAGTTACTATTTACAGCAGCATCTAAGGGGTTAAACAGATTTGGACGGTGCAAACACTGATCGTGCCTGATGCAGCAAGTTGTCAGCAATAGTGTACAGCTGACAACTGTTGGATTCTCACTTGTATGAGGATGCTATTCTCTTACATCTCAGGTCAGTTAAAAGATGTATTGGCTGTCATTAAGGGGTTGGGTTGACCAGGTTTGGCATGAAAGTCTGTAGACTCTCTATGTGACTGTAGACTTGTTAATCCTCATAGCACACATAGTGCAGGCTCTCAGGAGTCGCAGGTGCTGGCAAAGAGACCAGACTGATGAGCCTACTCCCAGCCACATTCCAACTAGACGTGTGCGGCCTCTCTCTATACAAGGGAATCCAAGTGAGGCCGCACATGTCTATTTGGAATGTGGCCGGATGTCTGCATATTTCAGACATGTGGTCAAATGACTGCCTGGTTTCAACGACGGTCCCAGAAAATCCTAGCTGCGCACAATGTCCTAGTGACTGCAGACTTTCATTCCAATCCTGGACATCCCCTTTAAGTATTCCATGGCTGGGAACCCTGCATCACTAATTGCTAAAAGTGCAATGTGCTTGTAAAACAGTCAAGTTTGCAGTTTACTTGAGAACGAAAATGATCTTTAATAACAAGAATGCAGGGATTTTTAATTTGATTGTGTAATGCTTATTGCCACCGCTGCAGTGGGGACCGAGCATGCTCAGTGCTAAGAAGTGCTGACCTAAAGCTAACTGGCCACCACCTGGCCATCCTCAGCCCACCTGTGTGGACATGAGCGAATATAGTCGGCTCCCTCCTTCCGCGGCTCACTAATAGCGGTTACCGAATAGCTGCAGCGGGAACCCGGATACCTGCACATGCATGGAGAGCCTGTGTGTTGTGACAGTCACAAAGCCGCGACACATGCAGCTGCGGCGCCGGACGCCTGATTATCGGGAGCGCTCCACGTCTCCGTGTTCCCGCTGCAGCTTTTGGGTAAGCGCTATTAGTGAGCCGAATAAGGAGGGAGCTGACTATATTCGCTCATGTCTACACCTGTGCTCCTCTGATGCTGCACATTAGGGCCAGCAGTGCAACCATGTCGCTGGTCTGAACTGTCAATCTTCAGGATCGTACTGCCACCCGGCAAAAGTTTGCATGGAGGCAGGGAAGCTGCGCTCCTGAATATGAAACATGAGAATTCTCCTTTAATTTGACCATCTTCATAGAAATATGTTCAGGATTTAATGGATTATATTACATGGCTACTTTTTTTTCCCCAGAACAGTGCTAGACCTATCCACAAGATGTGTGATATTGTAACTGAACGTCATTCATCTGACAGTACGAGTCACCCCGTGTATCTGTGTGCGGTTACTGAAGGAAAGCTGCCATGTTTTTCTCATCACATAGCTTGCCTCATGCACATGGCTGTTCCTAGATGGCTATAGATTCATACTTTACAGATGTTTATTCCTTACAGATTCTGAACTTGTCATGTCCTATTACATGATGTACGATGTGTAAGGGTAGACATCTTTGTAAAATGTGCAGATATTCTTCAGCAGTGTACTGAACGGGAGGGTACAGATACAGATGTCAGAGGGTAACAATTAATGAGGAATCTAAAACAAAAAGGAGATCAGGCGTCCTGTAACGAGCAAGCTCAGGGCTATGCATCAAGCTAAGCAGCATTCTTATTTATGGGTAATCTGTTACCTGGAGGGGACGTGGCTTTTTCTTGTATCACATACATTTGAAGTAGTTTAAAAAACAAAATTGCATACGTTCCATAGATTTAAGCCGTAACCTAAGTAGGATAAGCATTTGCTACGTTAACATTTCTTATCAAGATCTGCTAAAAGAAAATCTTATATATGGTCGACATCATTAAAGTGCACAATATTCCCTACGACGAACGACGTGGACATTCATGTATGTATGTATGACGGGATTCACCTTTTGGCTCCTCTATTGCAGAATCCTTCATACTTATGGAAGACATAATGTTGTTGGCAGAGCTCTTTTATTTCCTATCAGAATGGACAAACATTTTGGCAAAATCCAACCAAACCCTGGCAAAACGTCAGGACTTCTGTTATAAATGGCTGCCATAACGCGGGTGTGACCAGAACCTTAGATCTCATGTATTTGACAATACTGTGTTCATGGACAAGTCCGAGGCAGATCAGGAAAGGATGGGTCAGTCCCTCTGCCCCAGCGCTACAAGGATAGGGTATCGGCCCGGTGGTGCAGCCATCTACATCTGACATACTGAATTTGGATATGAGCTAAGTAACCCTTTGCTATCAGAATATACTCCTGATGAACCTCTTAGAATTAGAAGGGGAGAAACGCGTTGAGTTTAAAGGGATACTCTGTACAAAGAGAGTTTAAAGGAATTTTCTGCATAACGGTATTAGGAGATTTGAACTTTTGGTCTGCATCTGGATTTAAAATATTAATGATGCCACTAATGAATGCGGTAAACTATGGCTGTCTAGGCACGTATTGTATATCTAATGCTACAGCGTGGTAATGAGATATCAGAAGGTGGCATGGTGTATGTCTGATACTACAACACATACATTTCCCCAGTGCAAATTACATGCTGTAACAGACCAAAAGTACATGTATGTTTAGCCCTAGTTTTTGAGTTCCTATCTGCCGTTACAATATTTACGCTGGCTAGAAATGGTATATATGTGAGTAAAGGGACACAGATTACCAAGCGAGTTTCGAACCCTAGATATAGCTAGCTAGCCATACTGACATATTTTTGTCCCTTCAAGCTATTCACATTTATCATTGTATGTGTGATATGTCTCTCCCCCAAACCTATTAGGGTGTTATAGGGATTAGTAGGGATAGGGATAGCCGGCGTGGAGCGGGGGCGCCAAGGCGCAGGAAAATAGGGTGCCAACCTCCGCAGGCAGGTAGGGAACACATAGTGAATGTAGGGCTTGGCACTATTCCGGCCTTTCCTATAGTACGCTTATTTATTGGTGATGGTGTTTGGCAAGTGCACACGTATGTTTTTAATATATTAAATAAAAGCTATATTTTATGGTTACTTCTGAATTTTCTTTTGGGTATTTTTCTGTGAGTTGAGTTTCAAGCTACCCTAAGCATTTATAGTATATACTGTGAGAGACCCTCTGCCCCAGCGCCACCGCAGTGATCCGAGACGTGATGGACCTGCACTAATCATCACATCCTAGAACATAAAACTATTTTTTTATGCTACTTACTGTAACAGATCTTTATTATGAAATTAGGAAACTTAATTGGATGAAACAAGAATAACTCATAAGTGAAGCTTGGTTTGCTGTGAAGATTCGCTGGGTTTTGGGACTTTCTAGGATGGGCCATCAATATCAGATTAGGAGGTAAAAGTAGCCACATTGACACGGCAAACGGCGTTATCCCATTTTATTTACCAGGCACAGATACGTAGATTTGGCTGTGCTGATGAATGGCACTACAGCTAAATCCCATTCGCTACAATATTCGTGAGCTTTCGTTTTTGTAAAAATTAGGGCTCATTCAGATGTCAGGTTTTTCTCAAGTACCAGAAAAAATGGATCGATTATTTTGAACAGACTTTGATCAGAGTCTGGTCTGAGTATCATCAATTTTTCTCTGGCGTGGAGACAAAAAAAAGGTTTTTCCACCATTTCTGACAGTTTGTGAAAATCAGTCCATACTCTGTCATCCGTGTACTGTCCGATTTTTTTTTTTTTTTTTTTTTTTTTTTTATTCCAACAAATCCATAGTCTTGCGGTTTTGACCCATCTCCTTGATTTTATGCTGAAAAATCATGGCCATGTGAATTACCCCATAAACTATCACAGGTATTAATGCTATCCCAAACAAGCGTCTGAATGAGGCCTTGATTTTAATAACCTGACAACTTTCTCAGTAGCGCTCCATAACTGATGGCACTAGCATAGCGTATCCGATTGGCGGATTTTCTTTTTTGCACATGTGAATGAGGCCTGATGCCCGCTGTTCGTGTAGTAGACTAATAGGTGGTAAGTGGTAACAGACGGTTTCATGTTTTCTTCCATTTGGCAGCGACAGCTTTCATGTTACAAGCCGTCATGGTCACAGTATCCACATTGGGAATCTCTGTGTCAACAACATTAAACCATTTAACAGCAGCAATGGAAACTTTAGGCCTTGTTTTATTGGAAACCGCAGATATGTGATCCCTGTTTCCTGTGTCCCCTCTTGTAAGGTCTCTTCTGGCCAAATAGTTTTTTACTTTCCCATCCTGATTCTCCCCTTTTATTGTCCACGGGTGGCGGAGCGCTCCAGATGTTTTCCTACCAGTAAGTCACGCTGCGCTGCCATGGCACAGTGTAACATGGAGCTGGATGTTTGGCATGTGCCCATTATCTGCCCGTGTGTGCGGCCTCAGATTGTCCACTTTCCACCCTAGGGCTGCAGCTCTAGGCCGGCCTTGCTCTTATCTTTTATTTGCTGTACAAATATAAGCGGCCGCACGTGTTACAACTAATCATGTGTGGTTTATTACAATCTTTCCTCCGTTACATTGCTTACTATTCATAGCACTAATCACCATTCACAATTTTTTGCCACTTTTTTTTTAATAAACCTTTTTTTAAAGTCTACTTCACTGGATGGATTAATTTGTGTTCTGACTTCCAATGTAAGTAAATGGACCCCAAGGCCTCATTCCCGCGTACATTTTCTGTCCTTGTTTTTCATGCAGAGAACACGCACACATTTGGCTGTTCACATGTCAGTGTTTTTTTTCCGGACAGACACGTGGGTAATTTTGATCCCTGACAAGTCTGTGAAAATCGCAGACAAAACTCTGATGGCTTTCATGTTCTTAACATTGCAAAGGATAGGAGAAACATTTCAGTTTTTTTTGTGAAAAATCACTGATTAAATGAAAGACACACTGACCAAAAAAACTATATGTATTTTTATGTACAAGAAAAATTACAGGCATCTGAATGAGATGCTGAGTTCCCACAATGAGTACCGTATTTGTTGCCTTTTTTGATGCTGCCGATATTCTGCAGCCTTCATGTACCTAGCTATATTTGGCTACTTGTTTTTTTTTGTTTTTTGTTTTTTTTAAAAACTTTTTCCCGCTGCAGATTTTGTTTCTCTTTATCATGTTTTAAATAAAACTACTTTGTTTTGGAAATTTACTGTAACTTAGCTTTGATGAGACTGGGTTGATCGTGTGCAGATTACATGCAGTTTTATGCATTTCTGATGCTGAAACACAATACACCTGTTTTTGTTTTTTATTTTTTATGAAGATTTTCAATTTTTCATGTGTATGGGGGAAATCTACAAATAAAGTCTATATTTCCTACAAGAGAAAATTACATTCTGCAAATTTCAATGTTGCACTACATAAAAAAAATGCACATGAGATTTATAGGTCACTAATATTCTTTGCTGGGCCTGTGATACGCTACATATTTTTGTGTACAAAAATATACAGCAATTAAAAAATGCACCAAAAACTATTTTTTTTTATTATTTATTTTATTCTCTTACAGCTTATAGCACCATCAATTCCACAGCAGTTTACAGTCATTATAATCACTGTCCCCATTGGGGCTCATAATCTAGATTCCCTATCAGTATATCTTTGGAGTGAGAGGAAACCGGAGTACCCGGAGGAAACCCATGCAAACACGAAGAGAACATACAAACCCCTTGCAGATGTCCTTGGTGGGATTTATGGGGATATAGCCTAAAGGTCTCATATACATTAAGGCCTCATTCACACATCAGTATTTTTGCATTAGTGTTTGTATGACAAATCCAGGAGTGGAACTTACAATAGGCGTCCCATTCTATCAGTTTTCACCAAAAATGAGAAAAGAATAACTATTCCCAAAGGAAAGATGCATTTGTATGTTTTTGTTTTGGGGTGACTATTGATGAACAAAAGTAATCATCCCAAGAATGTCTGTAAGGCTATGTTCCCACAATTAATTTTTTATTATTTTTTTTTTAAATTCTGTGTGTTTTAGAAAAAAATGGAAGTAACCTTTTTTACTTAATGGGTGCAGAAAATTTGCAAAGTGAAAAACTCACCTAAAGCTCATTGTGGGAATGTAGCCTAATGGTAGGTTTCCACGTTCAGGAAACCTTCAGGATTTGCGGCAGATTGGACACTGCGTACATCTACAGCGTCCAATCCGCAGCGGCCAGATGTTACAGCATAGAGGAGGGGATTTTATGAAATCCCATCTCCACTATGCGTGCAGGGACGCATCCGGCTTGCCTGCGTATCTGGACATGCGGCGCGTCTTTCCAGACCGCAGCATGTCTATTTATCTTGAGGAGATGCTCCGTCTCCGCAGGATAAATAACACAGTCTATGAATACGATGTGATGATTCCGCATGTGTTCAATGAACACATCCAGAATCACCGCAAGTAAAACGGGGGGCGGCGCTTTGGGCGGAGCGGGGTATCCGCTTCGACCAAAGCGCAGGGATTACCCCCATGGAAACATACCCTAATTATTATGACGTAAAGAGCAATGTTGAGCCGTGTTCACATGCTGTCTTAATTTCTATTGTTCTAGTCCAACATAGCAGATAAATGAGGTCCGTCGGGTTTATGTTAAGGTGTCGTTACTTTGGTTGTTATAACATTTGCCACCAAACATTGCATTGTGACCGTTGTCTGCATGTTAGACCCCCAACAGACATAGAACCCAACATACAGGAAATGAATGAAAGGATTTTTTGGCAGTGATCTATGTAAAATTGCCACTGTGTATGAACCGCATTGTTATGCAGTGAGTTTTTTTTCCTAATTTCATCCGTCCACTGCTGCTGCGTTCTGTGATCACATTATAGGTACATACGATAAGAGCATATAGCGCTCATCTGTGAATAAGTGTATTCATGCAACCTATCATCCCACCCGTCAAGACAAATAGGTTTCTCTTCTGCCTTGGCCTGATGTCGCACATGGAGACTCGCACAACTCTACACTGGGCTGTCTTACTCTTGAGACTACGAGCTGCTAAAGGCCTTGTTCACACACTACTTTTTTGACACTTCTTTTCCTCTCAGCGGTTTACAGTACCAGTAAAATTTAATGAAATTTCTGAAATCCCATGCAGATTTGAACCATCAAAGCCATTTTTCTGATCTACAGGCTATCGTTTTTGCAGCATTTTCACCCTTCAAATAAAGGAGAAAAGTAAGCACCACAAAACACGTAAAAAAGTGTTTGTTTTTTTATGCAACAATTTTCCTGCCAACTCTTTTGTTTTTGCTGCAGAAAACTGCTGCAAATACTCATTGTGTGCGCATAAACGTAGAAATAATCCCACAATGGCAGATGTCTGGGGGGCGCTCAGACATGCTAGATATCAGCTTGCCCTATCCTATTTTTCCACAGCAGATAATTCGTTATCAGAAGAGACTGTCCGATGCTCCATCCTCTCATTGAAATCATATGCACGCTTGGTTGAGCTGAGCATGCATATGGTGGAGCTGGAAGGAATGGCTTTCTGACAGCTGTCCATGTTGTACAGGCTGCTTTACTTTCTGACAGCTGTCCATGTTGTACAGGCTGCTTTACTGTGTAGCTTACGGTATAATAATCTTTATTTATATAGCGCCAACATATTCCGCAGCGCTTTACAGTTTAACAGTTTCAAACACAACAGTCATAAGTAACAATGCTAACAATACAATAATTAAAGCAAAATAAGACGACCCTGCTCGTGAGAGCTTACAATCTACAATGAGGTGGGGGAGTGTTGTGAATTCTGTGGCAGAGCTCCCTCCTGTGGTCACAAGTGGTACTTCGGCTGATTCTCTCTGTGAGCTTCCGTTGGTGGAGGAGAGTGGTACTGCGGCTTCTGAGTTTCCTTCCTCAGGTGATGTGGTGAAGTCGTTAGGTGCAGTTCTATTTAACTCCACCTAGTGCTTTGATCCTGGCTTCCAGTCAATGTTCTAGTATTGGACCTGTCTCCTCCTGGATCGTTCCTGTGGCCTGCTTCTCTGCATAGCTAAGTTCCGCTTTTGCTATTTTGTTTGCTGTTTTTTCTGTCCAGCATTGCTTATTTGTTTTTTTCTTGCTCTGGGACGCAGAGGGTGTACCTCCGTGCCGTTAGTTCAGTACGGAGGGTCTTTTTGCCCCCTTTGCGTGGTTGTTTGTAGGGTTTTGTGTTGACCGCAAAGTTACCTTTCCTATCCTCGCTCTGTTCAGAAAGTCGGGCCTCACTTTGCTAAATCTATTTCATCTCTACGTTTGTCTTTTCATCTTAACTCACAGTCATTATATGTGGGGGCTGCCTTTTCCTTTGGGGTGTTTCTCTGAGGCAAGGTAGGCTTATTTTCTATCTTCAGGCTAGCTAGTTTCTCAGGCTGTGCCGAGTTGCATAGGGAGCGTTAGGCGCAATCCACGGCTGCCTCTAGTGTGTGGTTGGAGAGGATTAGGGATTGCGGTCAGCAGAGTTTCCACGTCTCAGAGCTCGTTCTATATTTTTGGGTTATTGTCAGGTCACTGTATGTGCTCTGACTTCTATGTCCATTGTGGTACTGAATTACCAGATCATAACAGGGGAGATACAAAGTACAGGTGTGTAATTACAATGATGTGTTTACAATGATGGTCCAGCCATCTTCAGGGGGTGGGGGATAGATGGAGATAGTGAATGGGCTACACACACACACAAACATAAAATGACTTTGATTAGGGAACGTGGTAGGCCGCTCTGAACAAATGTGTTTTGAGGGAGCGCCTAAAACTATGCAAATTGTGTATGGTCCTAATATCTTGTGGTAGAGCATTCCAGAGGATTGGTGCAGCGCTGGAGAAGTCTTGGAGTCGGGAGTGGGAGGTACGGATTAGTGCAGAGGTTAGTCAAAAATCATTTGCAGAGCGCAGCGGTCGGTTAGGCCGATAGGCAGAAATGAGGGAGGAGATGTAAGGGGGTGCTGCACTGTGGAGAGCTTTGTGGGTGAGAACAAGTACTTTGAATTGGATCCTATAATGAATGGGCAGCCAGTGTAATGACTGGCGAAGAGCGCCAGCATCTGAATACTGATTAGTCAGGTAGATGACCCTGGCAGCTGCATTAAGGATAGACTGGAGAGTGGAAAGTTGAGTGAGGGGAAGGCCAATTAATAGAGCATTGCAGTAGTTCAGGCGGGAGTGAATCAGGGCAACAGTGAGGGTTTTTGTTGTTTGTATAGTGAAAAAAGGGCGGATTCTAGAGATGTTCTTTAGGTGTAAGCGGCATGAGCGGGCAAGAGATTGTATATAGGAAGTGATGGAGAGATTGGTGTCTGCATGGGGTGTTATTATGGTGCCACCCACGGAGAGGGAAATGTCAGATGTAGGGAGGTTAGTAGAAGGCTGAAGCAGAAGAAGTACAGTTTAGAAGAGGTTGAGTTTCAGGTAGAGGGCGGACATGATATTGGAGACTGCGGACAGACAGTTGCTGGCGTTCTGTAGTACAGCGGAGGTAAGGTCGGGGTGACGTGTATAGTTTTGTGTCATCGGCATAAAGATGGTACTGAAAGCCAAATCTGCTGATGTTCTGTCCAATTTGGGCCATGTAGAGAGAGAAGAGAAGGGGGCCAAGGACTGAGCCCTGAGGTACCCCGACAGTGAGAGGAAGAGGAGATGAAGTGGAACCAGCAAACAAAACACTGAAGGAGCGGTTAGAAAGATAGGATGATAACCTGGAGAGAACAGTGTCCTTAATGCCTAGTG
Source organism: Ranitomeya imitator (assembly GCF_032444005.1). Taxonomy (NCBI): domain Eukaryota; kingdom Metazoa; phylum Chordata; class Amphibia; order Anura; family Dendrobatidae; genus Ranitomeya; species Ranitomeya imitator. The sequence continues at coordinate 60,246,189 of NC_091288.1, forward strand.
ATTGGATCATAGAAAGTAGGAGATGGTGGTCAACAGTGTCAAAAGCTGCAGAGAGGTCGAGACAAATGAGCAGAGAGTGGTCACCATTACACTTTGCTGTCAGAAGGTCATTGGTCACTTTGATGAGTGCAGTTTCTGTCGAATGTAGGGGGTGGAAGCCGGACTGTGAAGGGCCTAGGAGGGAGTGAGTGGAGAGGTAACGCGTAAGGCGGGAGTAGACCAGGCGCTCCAAGAGTTTAGAGATGAATGGGAGGTTAGAGACTGATCGGTAGTTACCGTATTTGTTATTTGAGGGTGAGGGGCGCTACTTAGTCCATGGTGCTTCTGAGAGTGTCATTGTAGTGGTATACAGCCAGATCAGGACAGGAAAAAGAGGAGATTGGGGACAGTGATGAGTGTAGGGAGTCTGAAAGTGTATGAGAGTTAATGGCGTGTAGATTTCTGAATGGAAGGGGTAGGAGTGTGCTGGGGTGGGCGAGGGATTGGGAGCGCGAAGGAGAGGTCAGAGAGGGGAAGCAGTGAGTTATCTAGGTGGGAGATTGAGCAGAGACGGGCGAAGGCCACCAGGTCAAGGGTGTTGCCATCTTTGTGTGTTTCAGAGGCCGAGAGAAGTGGTTAGTGATAGAAGCTGGGATGCAGATGTAAAAGTGGGGCTGTTGAAGGGGATGTTGAAGTCTCCCAGGATAAGGGTTGGGAGTTCTGAGGACATGTAGTGCGGCAGTCAGGCTGAGAAGTGGTCAAGGAACTGGATGGGTGAGCCTGGTGGCCGATATATGACCGCTACTCTGAGGGAGAGAGTACGGAAGAGCCTGATGTTGTGGACCTCAAAAGAAGGGAATGAGTGATGAAACTGGGGGGATGACCTGGAAGGTGCATTGTGGGGACAGGCGTAAGCCGACTCCACCACCAGGTCTGTTTGTGGGTCTTGGAGAATGGGAGAATTGTAAGCCACCATGGGAAATGGCAGCATGGGCTATGGTGTCAGAGTCCTGAATCCAGGTTTCAGTGAGGCCCAACAGATTCAGAGAGTTGTTCAGAAAGTAATTGTGCAGAAAAGGAAGTTTGTTACATACAGACTGTGGATTCCAGAGGGCACAATTAAAAGGAGGATGTGAAGGAATGCAAGTAATATTAATAAGATTAGTGTTGGTTTAATACAAGGTAGGATAGGGGTTGAGGTTGGGGGGTGGTGGACCAGGGTTGGGGGAGATCCCCCCCCTCCCCCCCTCGAAATCAGAAGGTGTAGCTTAGGAAATCTGAGGACAAGTGCCGGATACTTGATTGATGTCTTATAATTAGTCTACACTTACTGTTCAGTGCTGATCTATAAAGGTGTCTGAATCAAAGCCAATGTTTTTTTTCATCTTCCTTTAGCCTTTTCTGCTGTTTTCCATGATCTGAATGAATTGTCTGGCTTTAACCCTTCTAATGCTGTGTATCTGCCCTACATGCATGTTCCAGATATTAGTGGCTGTCAGCCTTGTATGAAGACTTCTCTTTTGTCTGCTGGGAGAAATGTTTTATGTAATTGATGTGTAGCGATGGGGAAGAGCTTCTTTCAGTCTTTGTTTTGGTGCATGAAAGCCATCGTAGCTGCTGTGGATTCCCTGTGTTCGCCCCATCTCCCTGGCACAGTGTGCTCATTGACTGCTGTGGACCCCTCCTCATCCTTTGCATGGCCGCACTGTTTCTATACTTTCTTCATTGGTAGGTTGGGGTCTGTATGAGAGATCTGAATATCTTACAGATTTTTTTTTTTTGGCTTCATTGTTATGTATTAAAACGTTGTTGTGGATGCTCAGCGAGCGCTCCAGGGGGATCATATCACAGCCATGTCTGGGGCAGAGTGTGCAGAGCAAGATTCAGAGCTGCCTGACCTGGGGGAGGGAGGCAAAAGCCAGTGATCTGCAGAAAACAGCCGAATCTGTGAAACCCCCTCCCCACCCTGCTCTTTGAACATAGGATGAGATTATTCCCTGCTTTCATTGCCATCAGTAAATGTAGTAATGCCAGTGATCAAAAAGAACACGAAACAAAATGAAAGACACATGGATACAAGGCTGAAACTTAGTTTCCTATGAAGTTGTTCTGACACCTGCCCCAATTCCTCTAGTTTTTCTTATAGATGAATCTGTACAGTTTTCCATTAACACACAATAATATAACTGTCATCATTATCTGGAAAATGGTCTGAGAGAGCTGTTTATATGCAGATATATTTTTACTGCGGTCACAATAGGTATAATTCTTCCAAATTGAAGAAGTAGGAATCCTATAATGGTGACATTCATCTGATAATCTAGAAATATTTAATAATTCAGAATAAATTTTCAACACAAAACTGCATAGTGATCTTCAGGGCAGGTGCAGACGAGTGGACGGTATTTGGAGTCCGAGTGCGATCCAACAATGCAGTGCAATTACTCCTTAACCTATAGCTGCCAATTCCTTGTGCGTTTGGTTGTGTCATCGATTTTTGGTTTTGTTCCCAAATCCGTGCCCCCACTCTAGAAATGCCCTCCTTGAAACAAATGCACAAAATTGTGACCTTGCGTTTGGAGGCAGTGTTTCTCCTCGTGTCGGCACCTTGTCCCTGTGATGGTGTAGTCAGTACAGATGTAGAACTTGCAGAGTTATGAAAGCGTCAGCAGTGTTTTGTTTAGTTTGTTGCCGAGTTAGATAATGGGAGAAGCCAGAAAGGAGACTGACGTGAATCTGGACTGGCTGGAGGTATTGCAGTAGTCTATGGCTGCTCCAGCTGTGGATTTGGGTCCTGACAGATATTGCGTTATTCATGTTTTCCAAGTGGGTGTGAGTGAGATGACTAAAGTGTGAGGGGGGTATTTCTTCTATCCCTGCACTTTGGCCAGGGGTGATCATCTGCTAGTTATTCTGCCAGCATCCCATCACATCAGGTTACTGCCTGCTCTGCTACCCTAGTCTGCCCTGTTAATGCCGCTGCGGGAATGAGAAGTTTCCTGAAATTACGGAGTTAAATGTGCATCAATAAAGCCTTTGGTCTCACATCTCCTGCTTAATATTCTGCATAACTTAGCATTCACCTTGATGTTCATAATTAGAGAAATAGTCTTCCCTACGGCTTCTGAGCTATTGCATATTTTCATACGTACCACTTATGGGTCGGCGTTATTTTACCATAATCCTGTTTGAAAAAGTGGAGCAAAGGACGGGCATGAAGTGGAAGAAATGCACCCATTGCCCCCCTTTCCATGTAGCTGGAGGGAATTTATACATTTGATATTGCAAAGAATGTTCATACTGATGTTGTACAAGTACGACTGTCTGTACCACGGTCTTGTGTCTGCGTTATCCTCTCGTAATGGGGTATTGTTGCATTTGTCCTAGTTCCTATATATCTCTCTTCAATCTGTCATGATTGGGTATTGATAGTGTATATGCGCCTGTCATGTATGTTTGTACGGTATGTTTGTATGTATTTGCTACTTACTACTGTGTTCTCTTCTAATGGGGTAATGATGATGTAAATGTACGACTGTCTATATCACGGTCTTGGGTCTGCGTTCTCCTCTCCCAATGGAGTATTGTTGTATTTGTGCGACTGTCTATACAGCTTTCTTCAATTTGTCCTAATGGGGTATTGATATTGTGCGTATGTACAGTTGTGCTCAAAAGTTTTCATACCCCAGCATAATATTTTGCTTTCTTGACCTTTTTTCAGAGAATTTGAATGATAACATCAAACCTTTTTCTCCACTCATGGTTAGTGGTTGGATCAAGCCAATTTATTGTCAAACTACTGTGTTTTCATAATGACAACCCAAAACATTGAAATGACCCTGATCAAAAGTTCACATACCCTGGTGATTTTTGGCCTGTTAACATGCGCCAAAGTTGACACGAATGGGTTTGAATGACTACTAAAGGTAACATCCTCACCTGTGACCTGTTTGCTTGTAATCAGTTTGTGTGCATAAAAGCTGAGTGAGTTTCTGGGATCCAGGCAGACTCTTGCATCTTTCATCCAGCCACTGATGTTTATGAACTTGTGGGTTATGGGGAAAGCAAGAGAATTGTCTGAGGGAAAAGGTAGTTGAACTGTATAAAACAGGAAAGGGATACAATAAGATATCCAAGGAATTGATAATGCCAGTCAGGAGCGTTCAAACTGTGATTAAGAAATGGAAAATCAGGGACTCTGTAAAAACAAAACCACAGTCACGTAGACAAAAAAAATGTTGTCCACAACTGCCAGGAAAATTTTTTCGGGATGCAAAGAAAAACCCACAAAATACATCAGCTGAAAATACAAGACTCTCTGAAAACTAGTGGTGTGACTGTTTCAAGATGCACAATAAGGAGGCACTTCAAGAAAAATGTGCTGCAGAAGAAAGCCATTACTGCTCAAATGCCACAAAGTATCTTTCCTAAAATGCACAAAACACAGACAAGCCTCAAAACTTCTGGAAAAAGCTAAATTGGACTTATGAGACCAAATTTGAACTTTTTGGCCGCAACCGTAAACATTACATTTGGAGAAAGGTCAACAAGGCTTATGATGAAAGGAACACCATTCCTACTGTAAAGCATGGAGGTGGATCGCTGATGTTTTGGGGATGTGTGAGCTACAAAGGCACAGGAAGCTTGGTCAGAGTTGAACGGAAAATGAATCCAGCACATTATCGGCAAATACTAGAGGCAAATTTGCACTCATCAGCCCGGATGCTGCGCATGGGACGTAATTGGACGTTTCAACATGACAACGATCCAAAACACAAGGCCAAGTCGACCTGTCATTGGCTACAGCAGAACAAAGTGAAGGTTCTGGAGTGGCCATCTCAGTCTCCTGACCTCAATATCATTGAGCTACTCTGGGGAGATCTCAAGCGCGCAGTTCATTCTAGACAGCCCAGGAATTTAAAGGAACTGGAGGCTTTTTGCCAAGAAGAGTGGGCAGCTTTACCATCTGAGAAAATAAAGAACCTCACCCACAACTACCACAAAAGACTTAAAGCTGTCATTGATGCTAGAGGGGGCAATACACGGTATTAAGAAATGGTTATGTGAACTTTTGATCAGGGTCATTTGGATGTTTTGGGTTGTCATGATTTAAAATGAGAAAACAGTAGTTTGACAACAAATGGCTTCACCCAACCACTAACCATGAGTGGAGAATAAGTTTTGTTATCATTCATATTCTCTGAAAAAAGGTCAAGAAAGCAAAAATTCTGCCGGCGTATGTAAGCTTTTGAGCACAACTGTATATATGTACTACTATGTTCTCTCCTTATGGGGTATTGATATTGTACATGTACGGCTGTCTATACCACTGTTTGCTACATTTATTTGTGTCCTTCTCTACTAATGGGTTATTTATTGTGCTTCCCCAATTCCCAAAAAGTTGAGATTCGTAAGAAATAAAGAAAACGAATGCAGTGATTTGGAAATCTGTAGCCATATTTTATTCTCAACAGAACATAGAACACATCAGAAGATAAAAGTAAAAAAAAATTCCTTTAGAATTTGTGACAGGAGCACATCTCAAAAAGTTGGGACAGGACAATTCTAAAATTCTTTATAGAAGCAATGATTTCCATAAAGAAGAGAAGGACCGTCCATTTTGGCACAGTCCAGGAGCCTGAATATCTGATTATATGGGGCTGTATTGGTGCTTATGGCACGAGCAGTTTACAGATGAAAACCACGTTCAGTGCTGAGGTTTTAGAACAATATATGGTCATATTCAGATATCTCTTTCAGGGAAGACCACATACTGCATCCATCACCGCAGCACGGCTTCACAGAAGAAGGTTTCGGTTGATGAACCGGCCGTCTGCAGTCCTGACCTATCTCCAATAGAAAACATTATGAAACAAAAATCCAGCACAGTCCCCGGACTGTAGAGCTTCAAGAGTCCTACATCAGACAAGAAAGGGGCAACATTCCCCTCAGAAAGCTCCAGCAATTGTTCTCTCCACTTCCTACAAGTCTACAGACTTTTGGTGGGGGGGGAAAAAATAGGGAATGCTACACAATGGTAGACATGGCCCTGTCAAGACTTTTCTGAGATGTCGCTGCCATTAATTTCTAAATTAATCTAATTTTTTCAAAAGAAATGGACAAATGTCTAAAGTTCAGTTTCTGATCTATGTTTTATGCTGTTTGGTAATAAAATATGTTGGTAAGAAATGTCCAAATCATTCTGGTTTTCTTTCCATTTTACGCAGCGTCAGTCTTGCAGCTGCGCTACAGTGATCTGTGTTCTCCTAATGGGGAATTATTATTTTGTGTGACTCTGTTCGGCTGTCTTGTATCTGTCTGTCCATCCTATGGATCATTGATATTGTATACAATAAAGGAAATATAGACCAGCGGATAAAATAATTCCAAGTCCGTATTCATGAACTACTTCTCACTGACTGCAATCATTGACGCGTTTCGGGAACCTCCTTATTCAGACATTTCTTCTATTGCTTGCAGGGATGTATGTGCAGTAGAGTGATCCGAATACTATATTTTCACTGATATTGTCTATACCGTGGTCTTGTGTTTGCGTTATAGTGAACTGTGTTCTCTTTTCCTAATGGGTTATTGGTATTCTATTTTGCAGATGCCTTTGTAAATAGTCAGGAATGGACACTAAGCCGAGCTGTGCCGGAGCTCAAAGTGGTAAGTACCAAATTTGATATAGTTTGTATAACGTGTCCTCATCAGCGGTGATACACATCAAGCGCATGGCAGCAGAACCTAAGGACATCAGTAGGATCAGCCATCCAGCTAAAAGTATTTCCTAGTGGTTCCACAACAGTGGATGCTGGGGAAATAGAGGGATTAGGTATTTTTGTAAACAAGGTGACCAGTTCTTTGTTCCTGTTGTTGATGAGCCACTGACATTGGAGTCTTGTAGGGGCTTTTGTTCCTCTCTAATAACATAAACATTTGGCTGAGCATGTATGCTTATGGGGAAGTTGGAGGAGATGCTTTAAAGGGTTTTTCTCATCTTTGCAAGTATTGTAGATGACCAAGTACAGCACTTTGCTCTCTCCGGCAGCCCCTAAGACAATGAATAGCGCATCGGACCTCATGCCTGACCACTACTATGTTCCGATAGGGAATCCCAGAGCCCTGTTCTCAGGTTGGGTGGGAGTTCCAACTGTGGGACCTCGAGGATCACCTGTTCTTAACCTCTTGAAGAGAAGCAGTAAGTAGAATCAACCCTCCTTAGGCTTCTTTCACATTTACGAGGCCGTCACGAAGCGTCGGCGCGACGTACCGATGGAAGTGTGTGCGTTCACATTTCCGCCAGACTGCAGGGTGAGGAAAGATCGTGAGAGCGATATTGCTAGGCATGCGCAGTCTGAAACACTGGATGCGACGTACAGAAAAACGTTCTCTTGAACGTTTTTCTGTGACGACGGTCTGCGAAAACCGGGCGCAACCAGTGCACGACGGACACAACGTGTGGCCATACATCGTGATCCGTCGGCAATACAAGTCTGTGGGAAAATGCAGGATCCTGCAGTTTCAAAAATCGACGTCTTGCGACGGTAGCAGAAAGACGGAAATGTGAAAAGTAGCCTAAGCCGTCTATAGGGGCATGTAGCTCATAGGAAGCTGAATAAAATGATAAGTTGATATTTATAATTTGATGTCTTATTCCAGAGAAATCCATTTTTTTCCCCTTTCTATAATTTCTGAGCCTAATTAAACCAAAAGTCTCCCATGATCCAAATGACGTGGTTACTAATTGGCAATTACATAAAGCCAATAAATATTATTGAAAGAAAATCTATTTTTCTCTGTGGCCGTTATTATGGCCTCAGCAAGGACCTGGCACCATGTCTGACAATGAGTGGCGTACCACCAATGACGGCAATCCGCACAGCTGCTATGGGGTCTGTGAGCGCCGACACCGGGCCCATTATCTCACATTCGACACCGGGCCCATTATCTCACATTCGACACCGGGCCCATTATCTCACATTCGACACCGGGCCCATTATCTCACATTCGACACCGGGCCCATTATCTCACATTCGACACCGGGCCCATTATCTCATATTCGACACCGGGCCCATTATCTCACATTCGACACCGGGCCCATTATCTCACATTCGACACCGGGCCCATTATCTCACATTCGACACCGGGCCCATTATCTCACATTCGACACCGGGCCCATTATCTCACATTCGACACCGGGCCCATTATCTCACATTCGACACCGGGCCCATTATCTCACATTCGACACCGGGCCCATTATCTCACATTCGACACCGGGCCCATTATCTCACATTCGACATCCTGCCGATTCCGATGAAAGAAATGATGGAGGGAGCATCAGCTGACGATCCCTCCTCCATCATTCTTCCTCTGACTTCTCAGTGCAGTGGGCGCGATGACGTCACTATATAGGAAAACGAGGAGGAGAAGCAAGTATTGTATTTTTTTTTGTAGATTGTGGTGGCCAGGAAAACGTTCTTCCCAATTATTATTGGCCAGTGTAAGTGCACCCCGAGACATTCTGGGACTCATCTGCTCAGAAATTATCTCCCAGGACAATAAAGGGATCAGGCAATTGACTTTTATCCTTCTTTCCCGCCACGTCATATGCAGGACGTTCCACGCAGAAGCATTAGATGATCGGGTGCTACCACCTAAAAAAAAAAAAGAAATTGTCCAGTCTTTAGGGGGGTTGAAAGATGCATTCAGGACAGTGGCCCGTGTATGCTAAAAATTCTTCCAGTGCAGTTGAAAGCTTCTGGGCCGGCCGGGTACAGTGCAGTGCGGGTGAAGTTGGCCCAGGATTTCGGTGCACTTGTAAATGGAGTGTTTTACAGTATTTCTGGGAGCATTAATCTTTATGAATTGCCTCACTTATGATATAATAAAACACACATATACCTATAATGGGCCAGGCCTGAGCTCTCTGCTGTGTGGTGCCATAATTGTCAGCCCGCTTTCTGGAGACCCCATCTGTAAAGAATTACATCTGCTCTAGCACAGTGGTTATTTCATTACATTGGGAAGCTGGAGAGAATTATCCCCGATTCCTGAGCCAATCACCTAATCCAGGAGCCAGGAAAAAAAAAGGCATTCATGTGTATCTGTGGAAAGTATGGCGAGATAGCTGTAGTTCCCAGGCTCGGGAGAGGATTTATGTGACTGTCCAAGCAATCACTGAGAATATGGACAGCATATAGTGAGGGATTTCAGTAACTCTTTAGTGCAGAGGTCTGCAATTTATGGCCCTCTAGTGTCATGGGAGGTGGTGTGTGTTTTTTTTTTTTTTTACAGCATCCAGACAGCCAGTGGTTCCTGGACTGTTAAGACCATGTGCACATGTTGAGGATTTACAGAAGAGAAAACGCTTCATGAAATATGCTCATTTTTACATACACTTTTGCTTGTGTTTTTCGGATTCATTTCGGGTCAAAAAACAAAGGAAAAGAGTTGGCAGATTGGGGAAAAAAAAGGCTAAATTGTTCAAACCCACAAGGAAAAATAAGCACCGTGTGCCTGAGATTTCAGAAATCTTTCAACTGAACAAGCTACAATTGTGTAGACTACAGAATGCTGCTTACTGTAAGGCTAAGTTCACACTAGGTGTTTTTGCAGCGTTTTTTAAACAAATTTTCAGCAGTGTTTTGTATTATCAGCATGGTCTGAGATTTCAGAAATTTTATGCACACAGTTTTTTTGGGGTTTTTTGTCATTAGGATTTTGTGCTTTGCATGTTTTTTTTGCAGAATGGAACATGTCACTTCTTTTTCAGCATTTTTTTCAGTGTTTTTCACCCATTGAAATATTTGTGTGGTGAAAAAATGCTGAAAAATCGTCCCCAAAACGCAGGCATTTTGCTGCGTTTTTGTGCCACAACTAGTGCCCACAATCTGATTCTATAGAATAAGACTTTTTTTTTTTTTTTTTTTAACAGTAAACTTATCAGCATGCACAATAGACAAATCTAGCATGCCAGAATCACAGCAAAAAGCAGGGAAAACCTAGTGTGAATTTACCCTAAAGGTACCATTACACTAAACGACTTACCAACGATCACGACCAGCGATACGACCTGGCCGTGATCGTCGGTAAGTCGCTGTGTGGTCGCTGGGGAGCTGTCACACAGACCGCTCTCTCCAGCGACCAACGATCAGGGGAACGACTTCGGCATCGTTGAAACTGTCTTCAACGATGCCGAAGTCCCCGGGTAACCAGGGTAAACATTTGGTTACTAAGCGCAGGGCCGCGCTTAGTAACCCGATATTTATCCTGGTTACCATTGTAAAAGTTAAAAAAAAAAAAAAAAAAAACAGTACATACTCCCATTCCGATGTCTGTCACGTCCCCCGCCGTCAGCTTCCCGCACTGACTGTGTCAGCGCCGACCGTAAAGCAGAGCACAGCGGTGACGTCTTCAGATAGCAGCCCAGTGGACACTATCACTGTTTCTTCCAAAGCAGATTAGTGAAAAACATTGGCCAAATTACAGCAATGCCACATTCATATTGTTTTTTTTTATGTTTTGGTGCCTTTACTCAATAAAAACAATTTTATAGAAAAATATATTTTTTTTTTTCCATCGCTCGATTCTATGAGCTATAACTTTTTTGTTTTTTTCCGCTGATGGAGCTGTATGGCGGATTGTTTTCAGTGATGCCAGTTTTGTTAACATTTGTCGTTTTGATCACTTTTTATTCCACTTTTTGTTCGGCAGTATGTTGAAAAGCATCATTATTTTTTTTTTTTAATTTTTTTTTTTTTTACAGCGTTCGCTAAACAGATTAACTAGTGGTTAAATAGAAATTTATCAGTACAAGATACATGTATACACACACTACGATTCCAAAGCTTAGGGTCACCCAGACAATTTTGTGTTTTCCATGAGAACTCATACTTTTATTAATCAAATTGGTTGCTAAATGAATTGATAATCTAGTCCAGACATTGACGACGGTTCTAAAAAAGTTTTTAATTTAAAAAAAAATTATTATGAAATAAGCTCCAATCAAGCGCTGTCCACGGGTTATGGCATGGTGTTGCAAAATAGAGTGATAGCCTTCCTTATTCAAAATCCCATTTACCTTGTACAAATCTCCCACTTTACCAGCACAAAAGCAACTCCACACCATCACATTACCTCCACCATGCTTGACAGATGGCGTCAGACACTCTTCCAGCATCTTTTCAGTTGTTCTTCGTCTCACAAATGTTCTTCTGTGTGATCCAAACACCTCAAACTTGGATTCGTCCGTCCATAACACTTTTTTCCAATCTTCCTCTGTCCGATGTCTGTGTTCTTTTGCCCATATTAATCTTTTCCTCTGATTGGCCAGTATCAGACATGGCTTTTTCTTTGCCACTCTGCCCTGAAGGCCGGCATCCCAGAGTCGCCTCTTCACTGTAGACGTTGACACTGGCGTTTTGCGTGCATTATTTAATGAAGCTGCCAGTTGAGGACCTGTGAGGCGTCGATTTCTCAAACTACAGACTCTAATGTACTTGTCTTGATGCTCAGTTGTGCAGCGGGGTCTCCCACCTCTCTCTCTGCTCTGGTTAGAGCCTGTTTGTGCTCTCCTCTGAAGGGAGTAGTACACACTGTTTTAGGAAATCTCCAGTTTCTTGGCAATTTCTCGCATGGAATAGCCTTCATTTCTAAGAACAAGAATAGACTGTCGAGTTTCTCATGAAAGGTCTTTTTTTTTCTGGCCATTTTGAGAGTTTAATGGAACCAACAAATGTAATGCTCCAGATTCTCAACTAGCTCAAAGGAAGGTCAGATTTATAGGTCCTCCAATCAGCCAAACTGTTTTCAGCTGTGCTAACATACTTGCACAAGGGTTTTCAAGGGTATTCTAAGCACCCATTAGCCTTGTTACACAGTTAGCAAACACAAAGTACCATACGAACGCTGAAATGATGGTTGGAAATAACCGTGCTTTTCTTTAAAAAAATAAGGAGATTTCTAAGTGACCCTAAACTTTGGAACGGTAGTGTGTGTGTAATAAATATATATATATATATATATATATATATATATATATATATATATATATATATATATATATATATATAATAATTTTGTTAAACCTGTTTATTTTGTTCTACTATGGGACTTTCCCTTTCAGCAGCCTGATCGCTGTTATACTCCATTGCAATGGATTAGAACCGTCAGTGCTGCACTCACACAAGTCCCTGAGACAGTGCTCTGTGCATGGTCTGAGGGACTTGCTGTAGCCTGGCGGATGCCGTCATGATGGGTCAGGGGTCACCATGGCAACAATCGGGCAGTATTTAGGGGGTTAAAGGTCCGGGAGCGGTGCTGTGATGGAAAATCAACTATAGGTATTCAGTACGTCTAAGGTCAGTAAGTACCAGCTGATTAAGAAGTACGGAGTACGACCAAGGTCGTGCAGGGGTTAAGGTGTAGCCATCGTTTTCATTATTATTTCATAAATCAATAGTACATATGAAAATCAGCAACTTTGTAATAGAACTTATCAGAGAACTCGGCTTCTTTCTCTTCCTGGATTGATTTTTCAATCTGAATTCCAGGGTGAAAGCTGTACAATGTGTGCTCATTGGAAACAGATTTCCCCATTACTGAGATAGAAGATGACAGCTGCTGCTTATAAAACTCTATGCAGAGGCAGGAGCTACAGGCTGCCCATTCATTCTGCTGCAATTTTTCTTGAAACTGTCACTCTATGGTTACAAAAAAAGCTAAAGCTTAACCGTTGTTTCAGGAGAACTTGCAGCAGAATGTCTTCCTCCAGCTCCTCCATAGAATATTAACACCATCGGTAATCTCCTATCTCTGTAATAAGGTAGATTTTACAGTATTTACCATTGAATTGATATTGTAAAATCTATTTGGAAAATAAAAAAAACGGATTTCTCTGAGATACATTGTAAAGTTGCTTATTTTCATGTGTACTATTGGTTTGTGATTTTTTTTTTTGATAAAAATTAAACCAACGGTTACACGATAAAGCTATATTTACACGTGGTGTTTTTCAGCTTTTTTGTATGCCAATTTTCAGCTATGTTTCACAGTACCAGCAAAGTTAATGAGATTTCAGAAATCTCATGCACACAGTTTTTTATTTTTCCTGACTGCTTTGTCATAAGAGCTTGGTTTTTGCACAATGCAGCTTGCAACTTCATTCAGCATTTTTTTCAGCGTTTTTCACCCATTAAAAGCAATGAGTAAGTACAAAAACTAAGCAAAAAACGCGATATCAGGTTTTGCTGCATTTTTTTTGTGCCAAAACCTGATAAAGTTGAATCAGATGTTTTTTTTTTTTCATGCACATGAAACAAATATATCCTGACAAAAACGCAGTAAAAACTAATCAAAACCTGCTTTTTGTAGGCAGCTAAAACTTGCCATAAAAACGCAGCAAAAACACAACGCGTCAACTTAGCCTAAGGGTAAATGTACATTACGCAACTAAGCACGATCGGTGTGTGAATTTTGAGCATTTACAGTAGCAGTTTTGCGACTGAAATTTTGCAAATATCACAAGGAGTAAAAAATTTCCGATTGGAAAATGACACATGGTGCTGATTTTGAAATTCACAGCATGTCCATACTTTTTGGGGAGTTTCACTTCAGAAAATGGGGGTGGGGTGGGGGAATACAAATTTGTGTACATTCATTTTAAGTCCACATTTTACATCAGTATTTATAAGCCAAAACCAGGAGCGGAGCCATCCTAGGGAACGTGTATAATAGAGACACGTCTCCACTTCTGTATTTTTCCTCACTCCTGCTTTTGGCTTACCAATACTGATGTAAAATACTGACCCCATACTGATAGTGTGCACGTGGCCTAAGGGAGATGCGTGTCATCCCCAAAGATTCACCACTCTTGTCTGTGCCTGGGTCTGGCTTTGCACCTCAGTGATTATTATTTGGTGGGAGACATCGTATGCCACAACTTTTAGTAGGAAGGTGAACTTTTTTCTGGTTCGGAGTTGTTTGACTATCCCACCTATAGTGCCGTAGTGAGTGTGGAGCGTCTCCATCGCTGACGCTGGTCACACACATAAGATAGCTGTTGTCTGAACACTTGATTGGCTGACGCCTTTCTTTCCGGACACCCCCATGTCATGCACGCGTGACTCAGCCGAGTGTGTACATGTTCTTGGTAGTATAAGTAGAAGGCGACTGAGCTGCTGTCAGACACCGATGGCCGCGGCTCGTCTTCCCGAGATCAAAAGGGTCTGAAATATTGTAGTGACGTCTGTCTTCTGATGAAAAGCTAATGTTCTTGTGAATGGTTGTTCTTTCAGGGCATTGTGGGAAATCTAGCAAGTGGAAAGTCTGCATTGGTTCACCGGTATCTCACGGGTACTTACGTGCAAGAGGAGTCCCCAGAAGGTGAGTGCGTGGCAATAATGCCTCCTGTTACGTTTCCTTTACACAAATATATATTTTTGGGGTTTTTTTTTTTTTGCATTTTTGCTTGTCAAAAACACCATGAATTTCAAGTGTTTCGTTTTTTTTTTTTTTGCAAGCATTTTTTTCAGTTCATTACATTTGTAACATGCTGTGAAGTCCTGCAAAGATGCCTGTGGGAAACATACCAGCAGGATCATCATAACCAGAGCTTGCTGCACATTTTTTAATGCCACAGACCTTAAAGAATAAGAGCAAACACCAGGAATTTGCTGTATGTGAAGGCAGCTTTAAAGCACCTCTCCTGCGTGTTTTTTTTTTAAATTTTAGCTCTGGAGTGGTGCCACTAACATCAGGTCCCTGCATCTAACTGGATATTTACCATCCGCCATCTTCAGCTCTCCCAGCGCCGCTCCGGTCCTGCGTCGCCATCTTGTGGCCGCATTTTTGACTGACTGGAAGACACAGGTAGCGGTCACAAGCTCTGTGTGATTCTGAGTGCCGCGTTCTGGCTGGAGACACTGGAGCGATCCAGCAGATCACAACCCGCAGAACACCGAGCGGTGCCGATAACCGATGGAGTCGGCGGCTGGGAAGTATAATACTAGGGGCAGGGAACATACATTAGTGGCAAAACTCCAGCTCGGAAATAAAATTAAAAAAAAAACCCACTGCAGAGGTGCTTTAATAAGTCTGTGTGTAAAAATAATGTTGTACAAAATAGAGACCTCCATTTCATTAGAGGCCTGCCATTATCCCCCAGCCCACACCGCCTCAGCACATGGCCCTTGACATTTCATTCTGTACATATGTGGCTATGATTACATGGCCAGCCAGAAGTAGTATAATGGTAATATTCATCTGGTAGATGGATGGAACCATAGAACAGCAGATTTCCCCTTCTGTGAGAGGAGATTTGGGGATGGCATTAGCAGCACAAACAATTGCAGGTCGGCCATGTCCTTGTGTTTGTGACGATCGAGGCGTTAACTCAGCATTTAGTAACTCCAGGCATCCTGGGGGTAATATATGATACAGGTTGTAGTCACTACAGGACTTGTGTGCAGCATGTTCACAGTTCACAAACTTACCACCATTCTGAGCAGATCACTTTTTAGCTATTTTTCGGCCTTTTCTCCCTGTAATACTTGGTTCCTTTTGTGTGAGGGACACGACGGAGACTTTAGGCCTCTGTGTCTTGTGTATTATGTGCAGCCTTGGCTGGTCTTTGACTGTCTAAGCTCCTTCTTTTCCTCACTGCTTGTCCCGTTGGTTCTTTACAGATATGGATGCAGGTAAATATTCGTTCCCTACGTGCTGAGGAGACAGCAAGGCGGCGGAGATATCTGACGTAGAGTTGACTCCTCCTTCTGTGTTTCTTCATCTCTTTCCGTTTCCTCCATCTCCTAGTTTGGGCTACCTCCATCCCACTCCCTAATTGGTGTCGCCTGATAGATTGTGTCATGTAGTTGCATTATTTGTCTAATGTTACATAGTGTCTTTGGGAATTGCTCCAAACGCCCCATATCTCGCCAGTGAAACACCCCAAACGCCCTGTATCTCACCAGTAATAAACTTTAAACACCCTGTATCTTGCCGGTGATGCACTCCAGTCCAGTAACTCGCTAGTGATGCACTCCAGTCCACTATCTCGCCAGTGATGCACTCCAGTCCAGTATCTCGCTAGTGATGCACTCCAGTCCAGTATCTCGCTAGTGATGCACTCCAGTCCAGTATCTCGCCAGTGATGCACTCCAGTCCAGTATCTCGCTAGTGATGCACTCCAGTCCAGTATCTCGCTGGTGATGCACTCCAGTCCAGTATCTCGCTGGTGATGCACTCCTGTCCTGTATCTCGCTAGTGATGCACTCCAGTCCAGTATCTCGCTAGTGATGCACTCCAGTCCAGTATCTCGCCAGTGATGCACTCCAGTCCAGTATCTCGCTAGTGATGCACTCCAGTCCAGTATCTCGCTGGTGATGCACTCCAGTCCAGTATCTCGCCGGTGATGCACTCCTGTCCTGTATCTCGCTAGTGATGCACTCCAGTCCAGTATCTCGCCAGTGATGCACTCCAGTCCAGTATCTCGCTAGTGATGCACTCCAGTCCAGTATCTCGCTGGTGATGCACTCCAGTCCAGTATCTCGCTGGTGATGCACTCCTGTCCTGTATCTCGCTAGTGATGCACTCCAGTCCAGTATCTCGCTGGTGATGCACTTGAAATGCCCCGTGTCTCGCCAACACACTGATCCACTTTATATCTTAGACAGAGGCTTTTTTTTTCTTCCATTCACTCCGTTATCTACTATTTTTGTTTCATTTACCCGTCCCCTTAGTTTCTACTTTTCGTGCTCTTAAAGATATTGTCCACTACTAAATTTGGTGCATATAGATTTGCATGTCCCAGTCCATCGGTCTCTGGACCGCCTCTTACCTGATGGCATCCGCAGCTCTTTTTTTACTAGTTAGCCGGCACAATGATGTCACTGCTGGCCAACTAATGAAAAGAAGAGCTGCAGATGTCAGATAAGAGGCAATTCTCCTGCTTCCATCCAGCAGCCACAGACCACTCTCATGGCCAATGATACGGACCACCTCTGACTTCTAGCTTTGGAAACTTTACAGAAGGTAGGGAGCATTTTTAAAGAAAGAAAGAGAACCCAGTACTAACCATCAAGCACTGCTGCCCCATGATCTCTGCCAGGAATGGAAGTGATCATTAGGTTGGCTCAGTGGATAGCAGCACTGTTGCTTTGCAGCACTGGGGTCCTGGGATCAAATCCCACCAAGGAGTTTTTATGTTCTCCTCATGTTTGCATGGGTTTCCTCTGGGTCCCCCGATTTCCTCCCACACTCCAAAGGCTGATGTGAGCCCCAGTGTAGACAGTGATGATGGCGTCTGTAAAGCGCTTTCTAAGCAAAGCGTAATAATAAACAAAAATGCGCTGAGCACCAGTGACATGACCCTGTACCCATCAGAGATCTCAGCGGGCGGGATGTTGGACTCCACCAGGACCGGAAGTGTTAGTGCTGTAGCGGGTGGGGATTCCAGTGATTAGTATTGGTTCTTTCATTCTCCTAAAATGCTCCCTAACCTCTGTAATATTTCCAGAAGTAGTGAACATCTCCGTGTAGGTGCCCATATACATGAGATCGCTGTCAGCCGCTGTCTCTCTTGACCCCATCCACACATGAACCGTTGATTTGACCAAGCGTTCATGTGTTTTCAGTAAGGAGAGAAATCCTCTGCTGGACAGCACTGACTGCAACTTATTTCCCCTGAGAGCAACAGGTTAGATTATAAGTGCCCGATCTTTCGCTCCTGTGCTTTCTCTTTCTTCCTTTTGTCGTTTGCGTGCCTCCATGGCTTCACCAGCCACTCCTTCACTGCAGTCCCTATTTTACCTCTGCCTATGACATAAAGATGCCTCCACATCCTTTTTTTAATTTCTGTACATTTTTCTCGCATCTCCACTGCCATCAAAGTTTCTCGTTAACATTTACAAATTCTACTGAAAGAAGGTGCATCTACCTTCTATTGTAGAGCTTGTTGCCTTCATTAAAACGTAGTTTTACCAAAAAGTTTTTGAGCCCTGATAATGGGGCTCGTCCCTAACTGGAGGAGCAGTTGGGGTATTTTTTATTTCTAACCTCATGGGTGAATCATCCAGGATACATATTTCCAGTCCCTTTGAAGCACATTGTAGTTGATCCCTTTAATGTTGCATTATATTTTTTGGAAAATACATCAAATACTGTATTTATTCTTCTTGGAGCCCTCTTAATCTGTTCTGGGGATTATCAAGAAACACAAAGGGATTTAAGCAGGGAACTAAAAACAGTACTGTTAATTGCTAGTTAGTGTTCAGCTTATGACAGCACTTATGTATATACAGTATGTGGATGGATTGGGTACAGAGGTCCTCGTGTAACTTATTGACTTGTGTCTATGGATGAGGCACTCCCCAGCCCTGCAGTCAATGGCCTCAAAGACGTGCTTACTGACCGAACTGTAACAGATTGTATTAGGAAAGTAGAGCATGGCCAGCTGTATTATTGTCATCTTAGACCCTGCTTTGTACCGCCAAGTCACAAGCATCACTTTTCTGAGAAAAGGGTCAGTTAATCACAAAGAGACCGGCTGCCCATCTCCATCTACATGACCTGATTTTGAATAAAGACCAAAAGTCCTCCAGGATATTTTTCAGTTGGCCATTTTGGTAAATTTGGGGATTATTCTTCAGATTATTACTTTGGCCAGTTTTGTTAATGTTGGGCTTATTCTTCAGATTATTACTTTGGCCAGTTTTGTTAATGTTGGGCTTATTCTTCATGGTTATTACTTTGGCCAGTTTTGTTAATGTTGGGCTTATTCTTCATGGTTATTACTTTGACCAGTTTTGTTAATGTTGGGCTTATTCTTCATGGTTATTACTTTGGCCAGTTTTGTAATTTTTTTTGATTATTCTTTAGGTTATTACTTTGCAGATGTTCCTGTTTGCATCTTCAGAGATCTTCCCTTCACAGTTGAGCCGCCGCTGTGTCGGCGATGGCTTTAGGGTCTTTTCCGCTTAGATTCCACTATGAAGGAGTCTTGGCCGGGTAATAATCATGGACGAGGTATTGATTTGTTCCCGCTCCTGGGAGATCATATACTTAGTGGTGCTGAGTGCAGTGTGTAATAAGACACAGCTCCGAGCAGCCATGTGTTATTGTATTATTCTGGGGAAGGAAATGACAGCAAGGACCCTCCACAGCCCATAGAGGGGTAGATCGAGTTTCTTCTCGTCTGAGCGGCGTCCCTACATACGGCTTTGACGGGTTTTTCAGCTTCAAGTGAATAATACTCATCAATTTCTTTTATCTTTGTGGAGCTGCCGTTAATTAAATCACTGATGGACGGAGTTGATCAGGGTGAATCATTTCTGTGAATTGTCAGAATTGTTGGGGTCTCTTTAAACTTGGAACAAGTGCTCCAGCGCTGATGTTTGGCAAACTTTAGTGGTTCCTAGTTCTCTGATGTAAGAGTAGTATTTATTTTCCTCTCTTCGCTTGTAGCGACACCTAACATGGGGGATTACAATCCTCCTCGTCCAGTTGGCAGATAGCGGGCACTCTGTAGTTACACTTCTGTGTCCCATCCTCCCTTACATCGATATTTTGTGCATTGTCCTGTGGTGCTGTTATGATTTTACCTCTTCCATCTTGTGTTGTGCCATGTGTTGTATATGCCACACGTGCGGGGGGCAGGACTGCAGACCCCCGGCCTCCTATCTGTAGATTTCTGGCTGTTTGCAGCTCTGCCTTACGTACTGGGATTTGGCAATGTTAAGTCACCATGTACATTGGCTACTAACACCTGGACGTTGCTTGTAAAGACTTTTTGTAGTGGGGTACCGAGGGGCTTCAAATGAGTACAGAAATGGGTTAATCTCAGAGCGGGCGAGCAATGCAACTGCTTTACTAATGCCGCTCCAGTGATTCATTGTAAAGGTGGTCTCCTAATGGCCTTTGTACCCACAGTCTCTTACAAGCAATGTGCCAACATGTACCTATTGTCTGTCCCATACACGTCCTTCCACTGGGGTCTTATGCTCCTTACTAACTCCCATATCTGTGACAGGTGGACGCTTCAAGAAGGAGATAGTGGTGGACGGACAGAGCTACCTCCTGCTGATCCGGGATGAGGGAGGACCCCCAGAAGCACAAGTAAGGGGAATCTGCATGCTGATACTGCCGATCTTCAGTAATCGATCTGCTCACTCATTGCACATCGTTCTTTGTTCTACTGATTGTTTTGTTTCTCAATCCTTCTCACGTCTGTTTTGTTTTTCTTCCCCTTCAGTTTGCAATGTGGGTGGATGCTGTAATCTTTGTCTTTAGCTTGGAGGATGAGATCAGTTTCCAGACTGTCTATCACTACTACAGCCGCCTGGCCAACTACCGCAACACCAATGAAATCCCCATGGTGCTTGTGGGGACTCAGGGTGAGTGGAGATGGGGCGTCCATCTTTTCTTGCTGATTGGGTGAATCTGCAACGTGCTTATGTTGGAAAGAGAAGGAAAACACTGCCATCTACTGGCAACACAGCTAACTGTCCACAGTTACACATAAAGATTTTAAAAGGGGTCGTCCAATACTGGAAAACCACTGAAGCGCCCCAGATAAAATAAAACAAAACACAATTACTCAAATCCTGGACCGGTGCCATTTCAGCAATATTGGGGCAGTGTTTCCCAAAGGTAGCGGTGTTAGTGCAAATTAATATCACATGTCTTGAGCTTGAGAGAATGCACTGATATTGTTGGAATCGTGCCTGTCTGGGAGGTGAGTGCTTTGTTTTTCTTTTTCATTTTATCTGGGACATTACCAGTTAATAAGAGGTTGTCCAGCTTTTGACACCCCTTTAACATATCAGATCCTTTAAATCCGCCAGAGGTGATCTGCTGCCAGTGGATAGGTCAGTGGTAGTGATGAGCGAGTGTACTCATTGCTTGGGTTTTCCAGAGCATACTCGGGTGGTCTCTGAGTATTTTTTAGTGCTCGGAGATTAAGTTTTCATCGCCTCAGCAGCATGATTTACAGCTATTAGCCAGCTTGATTACATATAGGGATTCCCTAGCAACCAAGCAACCCCCACATGTACTCAGGCTGGCTAGTAGCTGTAAATCATTCAGCTTCTGTGATGAAAACTAAATCTCCGAACACTAACAAATACTCGGCGGTCAACCGAGCGTGCTCAGGAAAACCTGAGCAACAAGTATAGTCTCTCATCACTAAAGTGGTAGTGATGAGCAGTCGTGCTGGGATAAGGTGTTATCCAAGCATGCTCGGGTGCTAACCAAGCATCTTTGGCCTGCTTGAATAATATGATTGATTCCACGAGCTTGCATGTCTCGCGGCTGTTCCGAACAGACCAGCAATCCCTGCTTGTATTGCCGCTGTCAAATAGCCGCAAGACGTGTAAACGCGGGGACTCGAACATATTATTCGAGCACAATGAAGACACTGTTAGCACCTGAGCATGGGCGGATAACACCTTACCCCAGCAGGCTCGCTCATCACTACTCAGTGGTTTATGGTTCTCTTCTCAAAAGAAAACTGAAGTTGAGAGAAATAGAGAAATGTCTGGTGTCCTTAAAAGTTCATGGCTGCACCTATATTATGTATGTTATGCTTTAGATTTTCACCAGATCCCATCCAAAAGTTAGAGGGTCCAGCGATACTAGATGTTTTTTAAAGGGCACCTGAAAACCAAAGTTTATCCTGCTTCAGTTTGCTGTGATCACTGCTGTATCTCACATGTTACATTCTATAATTCGTAATAATCATGAGTTCAGTATGGATGCCTGAGGGGGCGCACGCTGATGTCAGACATTTATACAGGCAGCATACAGGGCATTGAGGGGTGCGGCTGACAACACAACGTTGTTGGTTGTTTTCATTGACGACCTGTGTGATTGTGAATGCAGCTCTGAGTTCTAATGCAGGGCGTCACCTGGGATCAGTGTAAAATAAGTAACGTGCCTATAAACACACAATAATGCATTGGATTGTGTCAGTAATTAAAGTTTAGAAAAAGATTAGTGCTGCACTCGTCTGGTGATGCAGCCGGACCACGGCGGTCTGCACCTCTGCTGCCGCCATCCTAGGCTCCTCTGCCATGTATTAGGCTTGTGACATCATAAGTGTGTAGGAACCGCCAGAAGCGCACAGGGTGCAGCCGCTGATGTGAAGCCTGCTCTGATGGCCCGGACCAGATGCTAAGACCTCATATCAGCATTTTGCTTCCATATGTGAAATGCAGTTTTCATGTTTTGTATATTTAGTATCATGTCTGCTTGTTATCTACATCAGGAGCACAACAGTATTTTTTGGTAGTAATGTGATTCCTGTCTACAGCGCCCATATACCGTAACATTTTCTTTAGATGCAATTGCATGTTTCATGTTTGCTATTGGCAGCGGGTTGCTTAGTGCTGAATATGAGCTCCTATACTTACCATAAGTGTTTACCTGCAGTACACGGCAGCGGCCACTAAGCAGTGTGTGGCGCTGTGGTGTTCCTTTCTGCACACTGTACGTCCAGAGCTAATGACATCTGATCAGTGGGGGGACTAGGATTCGGACCCCTGCTGATCTTATATTATTGACCTTTCCTGGGGATAGGATTACTGGAAAGCCGCCTTAAACAGTTCTTAATTGTATGTTTAGGCTTCACACTATGTGGTTTAAACCCCAAAGAAATGACCACATTCCCGATTTCTGCTTTTTCTTCCCTTTTTGATAGATCAGTTACTTACATGGCATGACATTGCAGTTTGCGTAAAACTTTTTAAGCATGACGTTAAAGCTACAGTTATTTTTTTTTAATCTGTAAGAAGATGGTTGGATTGGGGAGCTGTGTTATGAGACGTCCATAAATCACTGTGCCACCAGCAGTTTATCAGTAAGCTAGTGGGCAGCGATTTTCTGGTGGTGAATAGAGAATTATACAAGACCGGTTAACAAAGATTTTACAAAAAATTATTTCTCTCGTTCAAAATGACTCGTTCTAAATGAATTTTCATCCAATCGTAACTAGATTGCTTGTCGTTCATCCAGATGCCATCAGCGGCAGTAACCCCCGGGTGATAGACGATTCCCGTGCACGAAAGCTTTCCAATGACCTCAAGCGATGCACTTACTATGAAACCTGCGCCACCTACGGGCTTAATGTGGAGCGCGTCTTCCAAGATGGTGAGTCACTTTTATGGTCCTAATGCCACCCACGGGGAGGACGGGGTTAACGGAGACGCAAAAGATTCAAACTAAGCCGTGCCTATGTCTAGCTGAGTCCTGTGTGGTGGCCGGACCGTGGCGGGAGTCATTTATTTATGTGCCAGAAATCCATCGCCCGGCATCTCCGGTGCCTCTGACACTTAGAGCTGTGTTAACACTCTTTTTCTCAATCAGCCATTTGGTTATTATTATTTTATTTTTTTGTGGAGCATAATGCACCTCTCACAATTTGCAGGTTTACGAACGCTAACATAGTAAGATAAACTTTCTTTCTCTCTGGTCAGTGGAGGTGAACATCATATTTATCCTGTATCGCCCTCTTGTGGCAATATAACTAAATGCAGTTCATTTATGGTGTTTGTGACTTGTTCATTAGTTTGTTACCCTGTAATGTGTCTCTGTTTGCACTTCCATCCTCTGCATTGTAACATGCACTAATGTAGCTCTGAAATTAAATAAATAAGAAATACCAACCGGACAGGAAAAGTCCTGCTAGTCCTGCATGAGACCAAGAAAATTTCAGTTTGAGATTAACATGATGTCCAATAAAAAAAAAAAAAAAAAATACCGTAATCTTGGATTATCAGAACTGTACCGAGTTGTTTGCCAAACAGCAGTGTCTACACCTGTGTGTTGAAGTTCCCAATGCCGTGCAAAGTTTAGCACAAGGCCTGTATGTAAAGCTGCGTTCACACTGGTCATTGTAACTGCAGGATGTCAGTGCAAAACGCTGTGCTACTGCTCCCTTTCTTCCTGCGGGGTTTACATCTGACTTCGTTTATAAAAAAACAAACAAACCAAAAACCTGTAAAATAATAAGTGACCTTGCCTTACCGATCCCTGCTCCTGTTCCAACACTTTCCAGCATCATCACATTGTGGTCCAATTAGACCTGCAATGTCTATAGCCAAGCACTGATGCGTCAGTCACCCCTGCATTGGTGATTGGAATTAACAGCCAGTCAGAGCTCACGTTTTATTTCTTTCTGCTGTGGAAAAATAAACTGCACTCTGATTGGTTAGTAAAGTCATATGGAACACAATGTCCAGAGTTATCTATTTTGGCTAAATCTTAAACAATGCAAACTTAAGCCTCCCAAACTCAAAAGTCGCGGTCAGCTCTCTCTCCTGGCCCCTCTGCTGAGCACCCCTGTGTTTTCTACAAGCGAGTCAGTGCCATATTCCTTTGGCGGTGGCTTATCTAACAGAAAACAAAAGGATCGTCTGTCCAAAATCGGCCATGTCAGATCCATATATCCCTTCACATCAGTGTGCTGGTGAGAGTCGGTAGACCTCCGTCCACATCAGACTGTATTGGCAGGTTCAGCTGACGTCCGTCTGATGTATATAGGGGGCCTTTAAGCTAGACGGTATTAAAATGCAAAACATTTTTTTCTAAACATTTCATATAGGCTTATGCTATTAGATTACTTACTTTGTGTCAGAAATTTGCACCAAAATTTTGGCACAAGGCATCATGTGATAGGTCATGTCTTAGAATTTTTGCACATTTAGATTGGATGACAAAAAGACATTTTTATCAATCAAGCAAGCAAAATGTCAAGAATGCAGGTGAGCTGCAGACGGACGGGAAACCCCATAGGATGGACAAGCGGCAGAGTCAGCATACAGTAGGTGCCTATAAGGCTATTGGGGAAACCATCTACCAGCCTGGAAATCGCAGCCCGTAAACACTGCAGTAGTCATGGTGGGACAAGTCTTACATGACAATGTGACTTATTATTGGTGACATTTACATTGCTATTTGCACAAAGACATCTGTTTCTGTCGCAGTTTTGGAGTCCTATAACCTAACTACATAGTATGGTATTTCCTTTTGGCCCTAAAAGAGCAACAGAAGCACAATAAAACCATGTTAGGACGTTTGGGTGAACGGAGTCCTAGTGTTATCCCATAGACATATTCTGTTCGTACAATAGGTGCTGTCGTTGAAGCTGTGTGATGCCCCTCAGGGATAAATTGCTTCCAAACTTTATTTTGCTATCCTTACCATTACGAATAATAATAAAGGTATCCTCTGGTTATAATAGAAGTATCACAAATACTGGATGGACAAATGTCTTTTTTCGGCCTTACGAACTATGTTACAAATACATACGGTAATTGTAATTCCCTTTTATCTTCCTGTCGACCCGCTCCACAGACGGCTGCTGTACATTTTACATGGATCCTGCTCTTGGATGGAACAGCCGGAGCAGGCAGAGGGTCTCAGGCGGTCAGCACAGGGGACTCTAGGAGGAAATAAAGACTGGACTTAAACTAGAAGGCACTCAGCCAGTACAGCTAATAAGGGGACTGGGTGTTTCAGCTATGCATGTAGTGTGTTATTTTTCATTGTGATCCAAAACTTCTTTTCTATTAATATATTTAGGTTTTGTAACACCTTGCTTTTGTGCGTCCATCCAAAGAAAAGATTCAGCAACATACATCACCCATAGGACACCATAGTGGAAAAAAATAAGAATACTACTGCCTAATATACTTTTTTTAATGTATGCATCAGCATGGAATGGTTTTATGTACGGCAAAGAATAACAGGCAATCTCCGCATGTGTTGTGACTGTCTAACATGTTCGAGTCCCTGCAGCTGCATATTTCGAGGCTATTATCCGAGCACGTCAAAGATACTCGGATAACACCGCGCGTGCTCATCACTAATGACAATCTCTGGGCATGAGACTGACCGAGAAAAAAAGGAAATAGTGGCAGGACGTGTGTTTGTGTGTGTATAAATAAATGATATATATATATATATATATATATATATATATATATATATATATATATATATATATATATAATCTGTGATGGGTAAAATGGTAGATCCAGGCTATTAGACAGATGAAAAACCACAAACCTATTTGTGTGTGCCTGGATCTACCTTTCTATAAACAAAAGGATGAATGACCTTGGGAAGATCAAGGCATCCAACACCACGGAGACACCGTCATGTGTTTCTCAACGCAGTGATCCAGAACACTGCCCCCATCCCTTATGGGAAATATGCAAATGCATGTAGAAAAGCCGCGGAGACACCATCACGTGTCTCTCAACGCAAGCAATAAATAGCCAGGTCTTCCACCGGGAAGGAGCAACCATATTTATAGTGCTTTTACTAGGCACTGCTCCTAATAGCCAGTTTCCTACTCCACACTGATGAGGGGCAAATACCCCGAAACA
Source organism: Ranitomeya imitator (assembly GCF_032444005.1). Taxonomy (NCBI): domain Eukaryota; kingdom Metazoa; phylum Chordata; class Amphibia; order Anura; family Dendrobatidae; genus Ranitomeya; species Ranitomeya imitator. The sequence goes on from NC_091288.1 coordinate 60,272,552, forward strand.
GCTGTCTGTGGATGGATACCATGTTTTGACATAGGTGGTTTTCCTTCTTGGATGCTGCCCTTCCCGTGGTTGTTCCTTCCCAGTGAAAGACCTGGCTATTTATTGCTTGCGTTGAGAAACACGTGATGGTGTCTCCGCGGCTTTTCTACATGGATCTACCTTTCCACCCACCAGCAGCGTGGATTATCCACAACTCCCCCTTTTTCTAAGCAGAATGTCTGGTCTGTGAACCTGCAGCAGCTGCATTAATATTTTTGTAGACAAACACTGCCGACCCCCGGTGTACAGTCTGGTGGTTAGTGATCTGGTAAAGTTCAGTTGTGATTGTTGCAAGTTGTCTATATACAGCAGTGTCCCCCCAACTCTAATCCTCGAGCCCCCAACAGATCATGTTTTTAGTATTTCCTTAGCATTGGCCAGATGATAATTCCATAATCTGAACAATACTAAGGAAATCCTGAAAACATGATCTGTTGGGGGCTCGAGGACTGGAGTTGGGGGACACTCGTATGTATACATTCTCGTTGTTGGAGCTGTAGTTGTACCACAATGTAGTGGTAGCTAAGTGTATTCACAACAACGTTTTCTGGACTGTAGAATAGATTTACTGAGAACTTGCAGCAAGACCAACCAGCATGGTTACACAAAGTAAGATCACCGGGAACATGTTATTCCCCCTAAAAGAAAAAAAAAGTTATTCCCTATTCTTCTTGACTAATGGCCTCTATGCTGTGTGACTGCAGGTAAATGAGTCATTAGTCTAGGAGGAGGTGGCGCAGGGTGAGGAATAGAGCTGGAGTGACAGAGGCTTGTTCCTCAGCTCAATTCAAATGCTGATTTCTTGGTAGTGAAGGAACAGGACTCGGGCCTTTGAAAGAGCTACATGTGCATATAAATAACATAATCTATACAAACTGGAGGGCTGACTTCAATATATATTAGATTGATATATGAATTGTGTTAACCCTCCGTCACATACAATATTCGGACTAACGAGTTCACATACAATGTGCCTGTCAGGCGCCTGCTGGAAAAATACCTATAATATCTGTTTGCAATTTCAGTGCTCTAAAAGTGATCAGTGACCTTCATAGGGATGTAATAAAAGAGACTACACATAATCAGTTGCAAAAAAAACCATTTACTTAACATAAAACTAATAACTATGAAATACAAACTTTTCAAAACTCCCGCCAAATAGTCCCCAGTTCGACTCTCTCAAAAAAATGTACAAAGAAAATTTTTGAACACAAACTTAATTTTAAGGTACCTTAAGTACTATTAAAAACATATTCAATCAGAAGTAGATGCTGAGGTTTCCCCAGAAAAGTCACACTTGCAGAGCAAATAGCAAGAATTACACACCATTTTTGCATGTGTCAGGCAAATTGCTTTATGACATTTGAGACATTCATAATTTGAAAGCCTTCTGGTTCCGCTTTCCGTTTGGCAGGTGGTGCATCTCCTTCTTTTGTGAGGTGGTGCAGATGGTGACTTTTCACCATCATCTTCTGGGCGGAACCTTTTGAGCTGAACTTGAAGGCGAGAGGGGATACCGATTGTTTTCACGCTTCTCCTGCGTAGCTCTCCAAGTACTAGTTCATGGGCCAATTTTTTCAGATACAATCGTCTACGGAGTGGTTCAAGCTTGTTTTCAAGATAAATTACTTGTGAATTTATACCACCCAAATTCAACATAGCAAAAAATATGACCATTGGCCAGCGTTTGATGTTTCTGCTGACGTTGAAAGTGGAGCACATCTGATCTGCTGTATCCACACCCCCTTTGGTGGCATTGTAAAATGTAATTATCTCCGGTTTTTTTTCTGCCCCAGTCCCAGGATCGATGGCAGCATCATCATGAAGTGTTGATAGAAGAAGTACGATTTTTTTGGCATGTGGTACATAGGAAACTAAAGCTTTTCCATTATGGAATGCAAACATACTGCTGTACTGTTGTCTCTCTTTCACACTTACAAACTGTGGCGGCAATTCCCTTTTGTTTTTTCTTACAGTTCCCACATATGACAGCTTCTGAATTTTCAGATAATCAATCAGATCACAACTTGTAAACCAATTGTCAGCTGTAATATTGCGACCCGATCCAAATAAGGGTTCAGCCAGTCTTTTTACAACATCAATGGGTTTGTTGCTCACACAGTAAGGACCTTCTGGTTGTTTTCCTGCATAAACTTCCAGGTTGTAAGTGTAGGTCTTACTGGCATCAACAAGGGCATAAATTTTTATTCCATATTTGTTTGGCTTTGATGGAATATATTGACGAAAGGCACATCTACCACGAAAACCAGGGAGCATTTCGTCAATAGTGAGATTCTCTCCAGGGTAATAACTTTGTTTACAGTTTACAACAAATCTTTGAAATATATCACGAATTGGAGCAAGTCGGTCATGTGTTTTGCGTTCGGTTCGGGTAGTTCTGTCGTCAACCCGAAGGCAACGAATTAGAATCTTGAATCTGTTTATGGACATAACAAGGCTAAATTTTTCAACTCCATCCCCATCTTTACCCCAAAGTTCCTCCAAACTTTGTCTATTTGCCCTATAAGCTCCTGCAAGGTACAGTAATCCAAAAAAAGCACGCAGTTCTATTTCATCTGTGGGCTTGATGGTTCTGTTGCAGATGTACTTGTCCTTTATAATGTCTATATATTGGTTGGTATATGTGACAATAGAGTCCAGAATGTCATCTGTAAATATACTGTTCCAGCATTCAACTGCAGTTTTTGCATTACGTGCAGTTCCTATTACTGCAGGAAGGTGAGTAATAATGTTTAAAGGTTCCCTACGTTTTTTCTGGAATGGCTTCTTGTTCCATTTAGTATTTTTATCTTTTCCAATATAATATGATCCAACTTCTTCATCCTCACCACTGTCACCATCTTGCTCTGTTTCAGAATCCAGGACACATTCTTCCACCTCATCATGAGAATCAATCTCACTTTCCTCTCCTAAATCCTCATTCAGTGTGAGGTCTGTATCATCTAACAGCATGTTTGTTACTTCCTCAACATCAAGTTGTTTGGATAAATTGTACATTTTCCTCTCCATTTCAGCAGATAATCTGAAGCAAGAGAAGGAATATGTTAGGGAACTACTGTATATGCCTGAGCAGCACACTTTCTTTTATAAAATCTCCCTTATTTCTATGAAATATCCTCACATTTTGTGCTATACATTCATAAAACAAGCTAAATAAACTATTGTGATGAATAAAAACATAAAATACCAACCTTACTTACAAGGGATTGCTTGTTACAGTGGCAGTACATGCAGGGATTGCTTGCTTGTTACACAGTGGCAACACATGCAGGGATTGCTTGTTTGTTACACAGTGGCAACACATGCAGGGATTGCTTGTTACACAGAGGCAACACATGCAGGGATTGCTTGCTTGTTTGTTAGATAGTTGCAGCACATGCAGGATTGCTTGTTTTTTACACAGTGGCAGCACATGCAGGGATTGCTTGTTTGTTACACAGTGGCAGCACATGCAGGGATTGCTTGTTTGTTACACAGTGGCAGCACATGCAGGGATTGCTTGTTTGTTAGATAGTTGCAGCACATGCAGGATTGCTTGTTTTTTACACAGTGGCAGCACATGCAGGGATTGCTTGTTTGTTACACAGTGGCAGCACATGCAGGGATTGCTTGTTTGTTACACAGTGGCAGCACATGCAGGGATTGCTTGTTTGTTACACAGTGGCAACACATACAGGGATTGCTTGTTAGATGGTTGCAGCACATGCAGGGATTGCTTGTTAGTTGCAGCACATGCGGGGATTGCTTGCTTGTTACACAATGGCAGCACATGCAGGGATTGCTTGTTACACAGTGGCAGCACATGCAGGGATTGCTTGTTAGATAGTTGCAGCACATGCAGGGATTGCTTGTTAGTTAGTTGCAGCACATGCAGGGATTGCTTGTTTGTTACACAGTGGCAGCACATGCAGGGATTGCTTATTTGTTAGATAGTTGCAGCACATGCAGGGATTGCTTGTTACAGTGGCAGTACATGCAGGGATTGCTTGCTTTTTAGATAGTTGCAGCACATGCAGGGATTGCTTGTTACACAGTGGCAGCACATGCAGGGATTGCTTGTTAGATAGTTGCAGCACATGCAGGGATTGCTTGTTACAGTGGCAGTACATGCAGGGATTGCTTGCTTGTTAGATAGTTGCAGCACATGCAGGGATTGCTTGTTACACAGAGGCAACACATGCAGGGATTGCTTGTTTGTTAGATAGTTGCAGCACATGCAGGATTGCTTGTTTTTTACACAGTGGCAGCACATGCAGGGATTGCTTGTTTGTTATACAGTGGCAGCACATGCAGGGATTGCTTGTTACACAGTGGCAGCACATGCAGGTATTGCTTGCTTGTTAGATAGTTGCAGCACATGCAGGGATTGCTTGTTTGTTACACAGTGGCAACACATGCAGGGATTGCTTGTTACACAGAGGCAACACATGCAGGGATTACTTGTTTGTTAGCTAGTTGCAGCACATGCAGGGATTGCTTGTTACAGTGGCAGTACATGCAGGGATTGCTTGCTTGTTAGATAGTTGCAGCACATGCAGGGATTGCTTGTTATACAGAGGCAACACATGCAGGGATTGCTTGTTATACAGAGGCAACACATGCAGGGATTGCTTGTTTGTTACACAGTGGCAACACATACAGGGATTGCTTGTTAGATAGTTGCAGCACATGCAGGGATTGCTTTTTAGTTGCAGCACATGCAGGGATTGCTTGTTAGATAGTTGCAGCACATGCAGGGATTGCTTGTTTGTTACACAGTGGCAGCACATGCAGGGATTGCTTGTTAGGCTTCTTTCACACTAGCGTCGGGCTCGGCCCGTCGCAGTGCGTCAGGCCGAGGTTACCGACGCTAGCGTTGCCTCCGCCGCACAACGGGTGCAGCGGATGCTGCTTTTCAGCGCATCCGCTGCCCCATTGTGAGGTGGGGGAGGAGTTCCGGCCGCGCATGCGCGGTCGGAAAAGACGGTCAGTCGGCTGCAAAAAATGTTACATGGAACGTTTTTTTGCGGCCGACGGTCGGCCGAAACACGGCGCCACCGTCTCGCGACGGTTGCGACGTGTGGCAATCCGTCCCAATGCGTCGCGTAATGTTAGTCAATGGAGAAAAAACGCATCCTGCAAACACTTTTGCAGGATGCGTTTTTTCTGCAAAACGACGCATTGTGACGGATTGCAGTTAACGCTAGTGTGAAAGTAGCCTTAGATAGTTGCAGCACATGCAGGGATTGCTTGTTTGTTACACAGTGGCAACACATACAGGGATTGCTTGTTAGATAGTTGCAGGACATGCAGGGATTGCTTTTTAGTTGCAGCACATGCAGGGATTGCTTGTTTGTTACACAGTGGCAGCACATGCAGGGATTGCTTGTTAGATAGTTGCAGCACATGCAGGGATTGCTTGTTAGTTGCAGCACATGCAGGGATTGCTTGTTAGATAGTTGCAGCACATGCAGGGATTGCTTGTTAGATAGTTGCAGCACATGCAGGGATTGCTTGTTAGTTGCAGCACATGCAGGGATTGCTTGTTAGATAGTTGCAGCACATGCAGGGATTGCTTGTTAGATAGTTGCAGCACATGCAGGGATTGCTTGTTAGTTGCAGCACATGCAGGGATTGCTTGTTAGATAGTTGCAGCACATGCAGGGATTGCTTGTTAGATAGTTGCAGCACATGCAGGGATTGCTTGTTAGTTGCAGCACATGCAGGGATTGCTTGTTAGATAGTTGCAGCACATGCAGGGATTGCTTGTTAGATAGTTGCAGCACATGCAGGGATTGCTTGTTAGATAGTTGCAGCACATGCAGGGATTGCTTGTTAGTTGCAGCACATGCAGGGATTGCTTGTTAGTTGCAGCACATGCAGGGATTGCTTGTTAGATAGTTGCAGCACATGCAGGGATTGCTTGTTAGATAGTTGCAGCACATGCAGGGATTGCTTGTTAGATAGTTGCAGCACATGCAGGGATTGCTTGTTAGATAGTTGCAGCACATGCAGGGATTGCTTGTTAGATAGTTGCAGCACATGCAGGGATTGCTTGTTAGATAGTTGCAGCACATGCAGGGATTGCTTGTTTGTTACACAGTGGCAGCACATGCAGGGATTGCTTGTTAGATAGTTGCAGCACATGCAGGGATTGCTTGTTTGTTACACAGTGGCAGCACATGCAGGATTGCTTGTTTTTTACACAGTGGCAGCACATGCAGGGATTGCTTGTTAGATAGTTGCAGCACATGCAGGGATTGCTTGTTAGATAGTGGCAGCACATGCAGGATTGCTTGTTTTTTACACAGTGGCAGCACATGCAGGGATTGCTTGTTAGATAGTGGCAGCACATGCAGGATTGCTTGTTTTTTACACAGTGGCAGCACATGCAGGATTGCTTGTTTTTTACACAGTGGCAGCACATGCAGGGATTGCCTAACCGCCACAAGACGTGCAGCCACTGGGACTCGGAAAATACTTTTTGAGCACACCGAAGGCACTTGGGTAGCATATGTGCCTGCTTGGATGACACCTTATCCCAGCACGTTCACTCATCACTATTAGTTACTCTTTCAAGCCACTTTAAATATTCTTTTATGACATTCTGAGCACCCTTGTCCCCTGCTTGTCATCAGGTACAGTCAGCAAAAGGCTATGTTTTCACCCAGAACATTTCCGCTGTGGATTTAGTCACTAATCCGCATGTGTTACTTGTGGATTTTGTTGCAGATAGGTCTGTGAATTTCACCCTACTTTATTTGCTAAGCATAGAATAAGATGAAAATCTGCATTATAATGAGCGTGCTGCACATATAAATTCTGCATTTTGCTTTTATTTTTGCGCAGATTTTTTTCCACAATGTATCGCTGAGTTTTTGAAATACTTTTACCTGTATTGTATTGTTAATTACTGCGGATTTTCAGTGCGAATGTGTGAAGTTGGTCTAAAACAGACACTGTCTAGTGCAGCCTGTATTCTGTGAATGGTGATCACAATACAGACCCCACAGCCGCATCCTGCGACCAGCGGCCACGGGGCTTTAGATCATTAATAGCATGAAGTGTGTGTGCTCAGGGGGCTCTAGTGGTACCTCACTACCCAATATTCAGCATCGCATAGCCAACAGTGCCTAAGCCCAATCCACCACCGGCATCAATCTGCAGTAGTTCTAGTGTGAGGATACATGTATCTATAGCCAGGCGGAGAATGGCAAGAATCCATAGCGGGCCAAGTGTAATAAGACCGTCTTTAGGCTGTTCTGATGCATGTTTTATGTATAAAGATAAACCATCCGCCTATGATATCTGCCGTCATAAAGTGTGTGTGTGTCTACACAAAGTGATGTTACTCCTCCCTGGTCTATATCTGGCACTGTTACTATTCCACATGATGCAGAGCCGTGTGGTTCACACTTATATAAAAAAAACATAGACTCCTGCTCACCTTATAATATGTGTAAAACGTTACATTCTGGCTGTGTGATTCACATTGTTCCCGCGGTCTGCCTCATTCCCCATAGTGCACTTGTACGTGGGCTCGATGCACATCTGTTCTTACTATCGCTCATGTTCCCATGAACATTTGTTTCCACTCTTTTTTTTTTTTTTTTTCCATTTCTACAGATTTTCATGGAAAGCACAAAGTCAATTACTCGTCCGCACTGTGACATTTTTTTAAAGGATTAATATTAATTTACTTAATTGGATCATGGAAAACACGTTTTTTATTTGGAATCCTTTAATAAAGTTAATATCTGTGGCATTCCACTAGTGGTGAGCGAGCGTGCTCGTCACTCGGTCGTGCATCGGGGTGCTTGGGTACAGTATCGCGGATGCTCGAGTCCCCACCTCGCATGTTTTTGTATCTTTTAACCAGTAAACATACAGGGATTTCTTTCCACTCATGGGCAATCTCTGCATGTTTATCGGCTGTGTAACAGCCACAAAACATTCGCATCCGCGATACTCTGCATTCCAGATCAACCCGATGCACATTGAGTGGCGAGCACGAGCGCTCATCATTAGTTCCAACCGCTGGGAACGCCATTACTAATCCTGAAAATGAAGGGGATGTTGTGCCAATTTTTTTTAAACAGGTTGTCTAGTCCAAATCAGTAAGTCTGCAGTCACTCTGTGTGACTGCAGACTCATGAATTCCCCCCAGCGCATGCAGTGTGCGCTGCAGGGATTCACCAGTTTCCGACCTGGGACCAGAGGATGTGTATGAGTTGTATATACGCCCGACCATTTTGCACCACCTCTTTCCACACACTTGTATTGAACCGAGGTGGTGCCTGGCTTAGTGACGTGGCCGGCTAGTATGCATGGAGCGAGGCCGCAACCACTGGCTTGGGAGTATGTATAACTCATACATTCTCGCTGGTCCCGGGTCAGAAACTGCCGAATCCCCACAGCTTACGGTGCGTGCACTGGGGGGATTCATAAATCTGCAGTCGCACGGAGTGAGTGCAGACTTATTGATTTGGAACCGACAACCCCTTTAAGATGGGAATACCCCTTTATGTTAGGAGTTCTGGTTTGCAGTTTGAAGTACATTAATTTAGCACTAGGACAACTGGACTGGTCAGCCCCCCCTAAACTACCGAATGGAGTCATTTTGACTCCTGGCTTGTTTTCGTTTATTTTTAGAGTTTCTTGCTCCTGGTATTGTTGTAACTTTAATGTTATCATTTTTGTTTATTACTATATTACATTTGTGGTTTTTAATAATAATTATATTTTTTCTTATTGCGAGATCCGACAGTAGTGCTTTGGGATTTTTTTTCTTTCTGATTTTCATATTTTTCTACAGGAAATTACAAAAGTAAAGTAAATAAAACAGTAATAGACGTTTTACAATAATTTATTATTAATTTTGGAAGATCAAATGCATACACAACATGTTGAATATTAAACTACACATAAGACTTGCATACAAGTAAATGAAAACTAAAAGAAATAATAACATTTAGCGACAGACTAGCTAAATATAGTAGGGAGTCAAAATGACTCCCTTTGGTAATTAAAGGTAAATTTTGAAAAGAAGGTGCACTTTTTTTTATTTTTTTCAAAAATTATTTGTCACAAAATCTTTTTTTGCATCCTAAATGAGTGAAAGTCACAGAGTCTTAAGCCGGAATTCGGAAAAATGTAGTCACAGAAGAGACATAAAGATTGCGAGGAGTCAAAATGACTCCATCGGTAGTTCTAGTGTTAAGAGGCCAGCTCTCAATTTTCAGCCTGAATTGATTGTGGAGACTAACTTCTAGGGTCTTCAATGAATTTTGCTGTCCTTATTACCTTGTCATTGTTAACACTGTTTAAATATGGATTTATTTTTCCACTTGCGGGATTTTTTTTTACGTATTGTCATATTTAATTGTGGGACAACCACTTGTAAGGCCCCATCCACTAAACTAATCCAGCACTTTCTTCCAGAACAGAACAGAAACTATATAACTACACCCATATTACAAGCACTTTATTTCAGAAGCTTTCTGCCTCGCTATGTATTGAGAGGTTCGCTCACCGACTTTAAAGTACCCCTCAAAAGCCCGTTTTTTCCTTGCCCCCTCTTTTAGCCCTTACTAATGTGTGTACATTGAGCTTTAATATACTTGTGCTGCCTTCTCTTGTTTCCAGTGCTCACATTGTACACACATCAATGATGGAAATAAAAAAACACTACGGTATGTACACACCAAACACAATTTTTTTTACCATCAGATCATTTTTATTGAACAAAACAAAGAATTGCCGACTTTTTTTGTTATACTAACATCGTGAGGAAAACAATAAGAAACGGTAACCAATGCGACAATCTGTTTACATTTATATAAATCCTAATTTTGCTCGATAGCACAATGTTTTTTAATTGTAATTTTACATTTGTACATAAACAAATGCATACTTCCCGAATGCTTACTTTTTACATTGTAAAAGAATATATGTAAGAAGGTGCATTTATGTGGAACTAGAAAATTTTGATTTTCAGACAGCTAGGGTATCAAGCTATAAATAGCTGATTTATTAAGCTCCCCTTTCCAAGCATAGAGTGTTATTTATCCTAGATTTTAGTTCTATTATCGTTGTGGGGAATGGTCTATTCAGTATAGTGGCAAAAACTTTCTGGCTTGGAATAATAATCTTGAAATGGTTATTGCCATAGGGGAATCTGGACCTACGCCCTCTCCCTGAAGTCCAAGAATAACAATTTTAGCTGAAGTTTTCCCCCAAATACAGATAGCACCAGAGCGGTCACCCGCTTCCAATAGTCGCCAATATATTCCCACTTCATATGCATTAGGTGGGAGTCATTTTGACCACATCTAGATCATGTGTCATCCGTTCATATTCCAATTTTAAGTAAAATACTTGGGGATCTATATTCCCTGTGAATGAGAACAATTTGGGACAATCTTTGTGACTCCAAGAAGGACAGTGTCAAGTCCAGTATTTCTCCCCATAGCTCCCCAAATAAAGGACCCACATCCTCCTCCCATTTCATCTTCACTATCAAATGATATTTATGCAAATGTAGGGACAGTAATTGTCTATAAAGGTGGGCTACTAAGCCTTTTGTATCCTCCGCTGTGACAATGGTATCTATAGTGGGATGTCGATCAGTCCGTATGGCATTCATTCTAAAAGTTGTGCACTGTACAGATATTGATAACACGCCCTATGCGGAAGGTTAAAATCAGGGCTGTGGAGTCTGTAAGCCAAACCTCCGACGCCTCAATTTCCCTGACTTGCGACTGATTTCATGATTCCAAGATCCTTAGATCAGGAATAGAATAGATTTATAGGAAATTTTAGAACTTTCCCAAACTATTATGAAAACATTTGCGGCACATCCTGCCCCAAACTACTGAACCAATTTATTATATATGTTAGGGGTCTGTCCATTTTTTTTATACTAACTCTGACTCCACTAAATATAGCTCTGGTAAGCTATGGTTGTGCCATAAAGGAGTATAGTCTAAGTATTTTGCGATTCCCAGAATATTTTTACCCCTAACCCACACTTCATATATTAGTTTTATGGAATTTTAAGTCCTTTTCTCGAGGGGACCACATATCTAATACAGAGAATAGAAGCTTCCACTTAGTTCCTTCCCTAAGTAGCTGCTCTGAAATTCCACAACATTCACGTGTGCCCCATTCATGAAATTGTTGTAATTGTGAAGCCCAGAAGTAGATTCAGGCATTCGGGATAGTTAGGTCACCATTACCTTTACTTCGTTGCTGAACGTTGCCGAAGTTCACTGAACAGGTTATGCATTTTCTATAAGAAGGTCATGGGATTCCACAGAAGTTGAGGCATAAGGATCCCTTTTTTCGCACCAGGTGTCTATTTTGGATCTAAACTTCATAGTATCTAATATATAAAGCTGAATGTGTGTGTGTGTATGTATGTCCGGGATTGGCATCTGCACCGTCGCAGCTACAGCCACAAAATTTTGCACAGTCACACGTCTGGACCCTGAGAGCGTCATAGGCTATGTTGTGAGGCGAAATATTAACCCCGCGCTTTCCAATTCACCAAACAATTTTGCCCCTATCTACATAATGGGGAAAAAGTGAAAGGAAAAGTGTTGGAGGCAAATTGACAGCTGCCAGATGTGAACAAGGGGGACTTAAAGAGTGAGAGCGATGGCGCCAAAGAGTATATACCGTACAGTTGCTAAGGTGGGGTCCCGACATGGGATACTCACCACACACGGGGATATGAACACACACACAAAATGCGCCACACACTACCACGTGCTTGAACACGTATTACCCTCAGCACACATTTCACCACACATACACCAACCTCGCCACACAAAAGTCGGCGCTCAAAACTCGCCACGCGCAAAACTCGCCACATGCAAAAACTAGGCTTATGCAAAACTCGCCACAAGTGCAAAACTCACCTCATGGAAAACTCGCCACATGCAAAACTTGCACACGCGGAAAAAATGCCACATGCACAAAAGTTGCAACACATGCAAAAGTTGCCTCACACAAAACTTGCACATACTCAAAAGGCACCACACATAAAACTCGCCACGCGCAAAACTCGCCATGTGCAAAACTTGCTGCACACAACTTGCTACACTAACCTGTCACATGCAACTCGACACACAAAAAGTTGCTACACGCATGTCGCCACACAAAACTCAACACACAACTTGACAAACAAAACTAGCCCTAAAACACACAAGAGTCTGGTATTATCCTTCAAAAATAAAAATCTGATTAATAAGCAGACAAACTACAAGAGCAACAAATGTACCATATAGGAAATACGGCAGCTGTCAGTCACATGACCTGTCTATTATGTGTATGTGTCAGCTAATATATACTGCCAGTGGGGAGGGCTTCCTGTTGGCTGGGGATTTATCCTGCTGCCAATTTAGCTTACAAATACTGAGGTAAAAATACTAAGCAAATAACGTGTGAACGAGGTCTAATACAGGAGGAGATGACACACAGGTATATACTATATACAGGGGAGATGACACACAGATATATACTATATACAGGAGAGATGACACACAGGTATATACTATATAGAGGAGGAGATGACATACAGGTACATACTATATACAGGAGGAGATGACATACAGGTACATACTATATACAGGAGGAGATGACATACAGGTATATACTATATACAGGAGGAGATGACACACAGGTATATACTATATCAAGGAGCAGATGACCTACAGGTATATAGTATATACCGGAGATGACATACAGGTATATGCTATATATAGAAGATGACATACAGGTATATACTATATAAAGGGGAGATGACACACAGGTATATACTATATACAGGAGATGACATACAGGTATATACTATATACAGGAGATGACATACAGGTATATACTATATACAGGAGATGACATACAGGTGTATACTATATATAAGAGAGATGACAAACATGTATATACTGAGGTGAAAATGAGAGGTGTGAGGTGAAAATAGTGGAGTGATCAGAAAATGACAGATGTGAGGTCGAAATGACAAGTGTTAGGGGGGAATGAGAGGAGTGAGGGAGAAAATGAGGTGTGAGGGAGAAAATGAGAGATATGAGAGGGAAAAAGTGAGGTGCTATAACTAACCACAGATATTTACTATGCCCAGGCAACGCCGGGCTCTTCAGCTAGTGGGAGATAAATTGAGAGAGTAATAATCTTGAGGTTTGGAAGTGATGATTACTCCCAAGATATTTACGGTAAGCGTGTTTGCTAACTGTATGTGCATGTGCCCCAATGAAAAAACCAGACCAAGGAGGAAAAAAAAGGTGGCACTCCATCATGCAGTAAAACAATCCTTTCTTTATTCAATGCAAGTAGTACATGGATGCAGGGGAGCAGGTGCAGTGGAGGACGACGACCGTTTCGCGTTGATCAGACGCTTCGATGGGTCCAGTTAATGAATGTTACCTGGACCTGTCGAAGCGTCTGATCAACGCAAAACGACCGTCGTCCTCCACTGCACCTGCTCCCCAGCATCCATGTACTACTTGCATTGAATAAAGAAGGGATTGTTTTACTGCATCACGGAGTGCCACCTATTTTTTTTCCTCCTTGGCTTGGACTTTGTGCGACGCTGATCATTTCAGGTGTTGCACCCGGGATTTTGCAAGCCGTACTCTGCTGGTCCGCCAAGTAAGCTTGAAAAGGTACCGTATATACTCATGTATAAGCTGAGTTTTTCTGCACATTTTTAGTGCTGAAAATGCCCCCCTCAGCTTATACACAAATCATTGTGACGGAGGGGGAGCGGGCGAGCAGCGGGTCACATGAGGCAGGAGCCGGCTGTGGCTAAAACCTGTGCCCACTACTACAGAGAAATGAATATTCACTGCACTGGCAATGAACATTGATTTCTCTAATAGCGCGCACATTTACAGCCACAGCCGCTGGCTCCTGCAGCAGCCGGGTGATCACGGGTGCCTGCTCATTAAGGTAATGAATATTCACCTCTCTCCACTCCCATAGGCGTGGAGAGAGGTGAATATTCATTACCTTAATGAGCGGGAACACGTGATCGATCGGCCCGAAGCAAGTGCTGGCACCGGAACGAGATGCAGTGAGGGTGCGTATGGAAGGTAAGTGGGATTTTTTTTTTTGATAGGGATGAGGAACCATGCATACAAAGAAAAGGATGGGGAGCCATGCATACAAGGACTTTGATAAGTAGCCATGCAGACCGGGAAAGGGGCAATGCATATAAGGACCAGGATGTAGAGCCTTGCAGACAAGGACGGGGATGGGGCACCATGCATACCAGGATAGGGATGAGGTAACAATGCATACCCGGCTTATACTCGAGCCAATAAGTTTTCCCAGTTTTTCGTGGCAAAATTAGGTGCTTCAGCTTATACTTGGGTCTATTCATACACGAGAATATACAGTATGTTTTAAGTGGTTTGGTGCTGGTTTTTCTCATTTTCCACCAATGAAAAATCCATTAACAAAGGAGCAACAGGCAGGAGGACTGATTTGTCCTGACCATTTACCAAATGATTTAATACCGGTGAGATGGAGAACACGTTGCCTGGAAAAAGAAGCATGTCGTCTGCGTACAGTGAAATTCGCATTTCTGCATTGAAGGCTAGTGTATTTTGGTAGAGGCACGTATTAAGCAGGTCAGCAACTCTATGCATATCGCATACAAAAGGGGTGACGGGACATACCTGTCTAGTTCACCTTTGCGAACACTCTAAATGTACATCCATTTACGTTTAATCTTGCCTTAGGTAACATACACATCTGTACATAGGTAATAAAATTATTTCCAAGTCCCATACCTATCCCGTAGGGTATCCCATAGGTATTTCCACTCAACTCTGTGAAAAGCTTTAGCAGTGTCGCAGGAGAGAACCGCCCTTACCCCAGTGGAATCCAAACTTAATTTTTGTCTCAAATAGGCATCTCCAGTTGACCGCCGTAGGTTTATTTGGCATGAAGCCTGTCTGATCTTCATGAATCACTTTGGTAATTACTTTCAATAATGTTTTCACTAAAGGTACCTTCACACTGAGCGACGCTGCAGCGATACCGACAACGATGTCGATCGCTGCAGCGTCGCTGTTTGGTCACTGGAGAGCTGTCACACAGACCGCTCTCCAGCGACCAACGATCCCGAGGTCCCCGGTAACCAGGGTAAACATCGGGTTACTAAGCGCAGGGCCGCGCTTAGTAACCCGATGTTTACCATGGTTACCAGCGTAAACGTTAAAAAAGCAAACACTACATACTTACCTTCAGCTGTCTGTCCTCCGACGCTCTGATTTCCTCTGCACTGTCAGCGCCGGTCAGCCGGAAAGCAGAGCGGTGACGTTACCGCTGTGCTTTCCGGCTGACCGGCGCTGACACAGGATGCAGGAGGAGTGCAGAGAAGCAGAGCGCCGGGGACAGACAGCAGAAGGTAAGTATGTAGTGTTTGTTTTTTTAACGTTTACGCTGGTAACCATGGTAAACATCGGGTTACTAAGCGCGGCCCTGCGCTTAGTTACCCGATGTTTACCCTGGTTACCAGTGAAGACATCGCTGGATCGGTGTCACACACGCCGATCCAGCGATGTCAGCGGGAAGTCCAGCGACGAAATAAAGTTCTGGACTTTCCTCAGCGACCAACGATCTCCCAGCAGGGGCCTGATCGTTGGTCGCTGTCACACATAACGATTTCCTTAACGATATCGTTGCTACGTCACAAAAAGCAACGATATCGTTAACGATATCGTTATGTGTGAAGGTATCTTAACCTTTTTGCTTACACTTTTATGTAAGTTGGGAGAAGGTAGATTGTCCAGTAGTAGTCAGGCTTACAGGGGTCTTTCTTGGGTTTTAATAGTAGGATTATCACAGCCTCCTTCACTGAGTCTGGAAGATGGTTTTGACCAATTCTTAAAAAATGTTCGAGCTTTTTGGGTAATACATCCCCATCTGAGCCTAGGGCTTTCTCATTTTGGACTCCATGAAGTGCCTCTTCTAATTCATCCAGCGCGAGGGATTTCTCTTAACAATTCCCTATCATCATTTATTAATTGTTAGTGGGATATCTCTCAAAGACATTTCCACATCCTCTATTTTAGTTGAATGTAAGGGTGAATAGTATATGTAAGGACTGAAGAATATCCTCATCTTCATTCGGAGAACAATGTGGATAATATACCACGTTTCATTCTGATCTTTAAGGTCAGTAAGTGTCCGGCATGCTCGCCCTTCGTTAAAAAAATGCCTGTTTTGTAAAGAATCTTTTTTGCATAGCTAAATCAAGTAGGTGATCCTTGAACCCTTTCTGAGCCTCCTTTAGGTCGCTGGCTTTGTGTGGAGGGATGTGCAATAAATATAAGCTCAAATTGTCCAAGTCACTCTTGTAGTTTTTGTTTAAGTTCCCTTGATTTGGACTTTTTTACTGATCTCGTTTATATTAAGTCCTCTGACATACACTTTTACAGTATCTCAAACTGTTAATATAGACGTTGGGCCCATGTTTATTGTAAAATATTCAAGCAAATGTTCTTACAATGATCCACCATTCATTCGGATCCAAAATGGATTTAAGTGCTATATTCCTCTCCTGGAATTTCTTCCATCTGTACCAAATAGCAACTGTACAAGTAAGCAGGGCTGTGGAGTCGGAGTCTGTGTCCATTTTGGTGGAGTTGGTATAAAATGGACCAACTTTGACAATATATAATAAATTGGTTGCAGTAGTTAAGTGCAGGATGTGCTGTAAATGTTTTCAGAATAACTTCGGAAAGTTATAAAATGTCCTATAAAAGTCTGTTCTGTCATGATCTAAGGATCTGGGCATGTAGGTGAGATGAATCTGTGCTGCACTTTATGTACATGCTCCGTAGTGACCGGTGCTGTGGAGTTGTAGGTGAGATGAATCTGTGCTGCACTTTATGTACATGCTCCGTAGTGACCGGTGCTGTGGAGTTGTAGGTGAGATGAATCTGTGCTGCACTTTATGTACATGCTCAGTAGTGACCGGAGCTGTGGAGTTGTAGGTGAGATGAATCTGTGCTGCACTTTATGTACATGCTCCGTAGTGACTGGTGCTGTGGAGTCGTAGTGGAGATGAATCTGTTCTGCACTTTATGTACATGCTCAGTAGTGACCGGTGCTGTGGAGTCGTAGTGGAGATGAATCTGTGCTGCACTTTATGTACATGCTCCGTAGTGACTGGTGCTGTGGAGTCGTAGGAGAGATGAATCTGTGCTGCACTTTATGTACATGCTCTGTAGTGACCGGTGCTGTGGAGTTGTAGGTGAGATGAATCTGTGCTGCACTTTATGTACATGCTCCGTAGTGACCGGTGCTGGGGAGTCGGAGTCAGGGAGATGGAGGAGTCAGAGGTTTGGCTTACAGACTCCACAGCCCTGCCCGTAAGGGGGAATGATCGGAAAATCTTCTGGGCAGATATTTAATAGTTTTTGCATAAGGCAATATTATATGCGTTTCCTTCGACAAGGTCTATTCTGGATAGTGAGTGATATGATGTTGAGAAGCAAGGGTTTGGTAGTAGGATGCCTATTTCTCCAAATAGCCATCAACTCCATTTCTGAGAACACCTTCAGCACAGATGTTTGTGATGACGTCTCTAGTATAGTTCCAGAGTGGGTGTAGGTAAATGTTAAAATCACCTATTATAAGAGTTGGAACACCTGGGTGAGTTAATACAAAGGATAATATACCCTCTAACACCTTACCTGAGTATGATGGAGGGATATACAAAGCCAATATAACTGAAATATTCTATATAGAGCAGTATATGGAAACAAAGCAGCCTTCTAAATATACAAACACCTTATTACATATGAAGGGTATGGCTCTGTGAACCATGAGACTCATCCTCCTTGAGTGAATGGAGTATACTGCGTGATATTAATGTGATATCCATGAGCGATGCAATAGATGAGTGAGCGTCGCCCGTGCTTGGTTGGATATAGTTACTGCCGTATATACATCTCTTAAAGTTTGCTGTGTGGGTGGATTTATAAGCAATGGGGCATCTGCACATACCTCCATAATTGCTCCCTCCACCAGCGCTGATTAATTACAGGTACTTTGTGAGCTGGCACCATCTTGTCAGTGTATATAGTGTCATTGTTCTCCTCTTGCAATGTCGTTTCCGGCAGTGCTGGGTCCTTTCTTTCCCGGGTAGCAGACTGTACCGAGGGTGAGGTGACTATGGCAAACCTCTCCAGTTTTGCAGTAGCGCCTGCTTTCTTCTGGCCTGGAGTATTGAGTGTCAGCGCCATCTTGGAGCCTGGATGCTCTTACTACTGCTGTGCTGTGTGCTCCAATTTTCTACTTGTGGTCATGTTTCTCCGAGTCCTACTACACTCTCTGTTCATGAAGCATACATTAGGTAATGCAGGCAAGTACTTTGTAGTTTCCAGACACTCACGTTTTTGCTGGTATCACGGGATTTCTCACGGTGAGGCCACGTTCACACCTTTAGTATTTGGTCAGTATTTTACCTCAGTATTTGTAAGCCAAAACCAGGAGTGGAACAATCGGAGGAAAAGTATAATAGAAACATATGCACCACTTCTGCATTTATCACCCACTCCTGGTTTTGGCTTCCAAATACTGATGTAAAACACTGACCAAATACTGAACTTGTGAACGTGGCTTTAGAAGCAGGAGTGAAGTGTAATGCGTCCTCTTCACATGCTTACCAGGCCTCACCCCACCCCCTCCCTCAACACATTTTTTTAGTGCTCATTAACTTCCTAAATTGTCTTATTCAAAAATTGATAAAAATCCTTAAAGGTACCGTCATACTCAGCGACGCTGCAGCGATATAGACAACGAGCCGATCGCTGCAGCGTCGCTGTTTAGGTCGCTGTAGAGACGTCAAACACAGCAACTCCAGAACGATGCAGGAGCGATCCAGTGACGTAACGGCGACTCACTTCTCGTTCTCGCTGGTTGTTAGTTCCATGTAAAAACATTGCTGGCATCGTTGCTTTTGCTGTCAAACACGACGATACACGCCGACCTGACGACCAAATAAAGTTCTGGACTTCTAGCTCCGACCAGCGATGTCACAGCGGGATCCAGATCGCTGCTGCGTGTCAAACACAACGAGATCGCTATCCAGGACGCTGCAACGTCACAGATCGTTGTCGTTCTCGTTGGAAAGTTGCTGAGTGTGAAGGTACCTTAAGAGTTCCTAATTCTGGCCCTTCTTTGCTATCTGCCTCCCTCCCCTCAGTGTTGGATATGGCAGGTGGGAGGGAGTTGTATATAGATCTGCAATGGAGAGAGAAGAAAGTAGCTAAAGTTTGATGGAGGACAGAAAAAAAACAGGCAATATATTATGAGGAAAGCACCTTGAGTGTAATAAATGAAGGATAGAAGCTGTGCTGATACATAAAAGTAATTAAAATAGTTGCAACCACGGACCTTATATCCAACCTTTATTACAGCGAGAGACACTTCAACAAGAGAAAATTCTGAAGCTTGCATCAGGCTGCTAAGGGCTTTTTTTAGTGCAATTTTATTAACTAATGGTAACCGCTAATAAATGTTAAATAATTTTCCATATCAAAGGTGTCCACAAGCTATATTGCAAATATAGGAAAAGTGGTCAAATATCAAGGTTTACTTTTCATTGCTCTGTTCACGTCCTCCTTGTGTTCCTTGAATTCCATAGCAGAGTTTGCAAATATGGGCGGATTAATCCAGTAGTTAAGACATGTCAGAAAACCCTAACTTTGTAAGCCTTATTTCATTAGATCTAATATGATTTTTATGGGTTTTATAGTGTACTTAATCATACAAATCGGTCCATGATGGTGGACACATACTCACCTACTGAACTGGTGCCGTTCCTCCGTACTGTGTCCCCTGTCGGTCTCTTCTAATGGGAGTATCAGGTAACCAGTAACGACTGCGGCTCCTAATTGGCTGCAATGATCACGTCTCTTCTGGCTCAGATGAAAGTTGACTGCTGCCGCCAATCAGCGGCCATCTGACGCCCCCGCTGTAAGACAAGTGGTGAGACTGGTGGGGGACACCGCACAGAGGAGAGCCAATGATCCAGTAAGAATGTTTTGTTTTTTGTTTTTGCCTCTGTCACCATATGCCTATTTGTACATTAGAGAAACCTAAAAACATTGAGAAAATTCTAAAAGACCGTGAAAACGCCACTACACCCATGTGTACCTGTGGAAATAATCAAAACTGCATAGAAACTGTACAAATTTCACTGTGTATAATTCATATTAAACACATGTGGTTTTTTTATTAATTGAACAAAGTTATGTATATACAGTTTCTCCATTTGTACAGTAATAAAATATAGTGGACAACCCTTTTAATTTGATCTGTTTAATTGGGCATACTCTGACCATATTCCAGCATTTGTATTCCTGCTTCTAGATCCGATCCTTTTGTGTTTCTACTGACCCATAAGGAGCTGTGGTGATGCAATATCAGTTCAGAAGGACTCGAGGGGGGGTCCGAGCGCTTCGTTCCTAATATTAATGCTAAAATGGGTTAGTGTCTCCTCTGAAACCGGCATTTGATAGATTTTATACATGATCGCATGTGCAGATCACTGTGTTATGCTCACATGTGAATAGCAAAAAGACTACATAACACATCATAAAGACATGTAGTGGCTTGTGTTTGCATTAGTATATGTAAAGAACATACCTGCAACTGTGAACATTTACAGTAGTTCTTTTTTTATTTTGAAGCAAACATCAAATAGGACAAAATAGCTGAAAACTTCACTGTGCATAACTATTCACTCCCCTAAGTCCGTATTTGAATTGCATTGCATTGTTTTGCAGCTGCAAGTCGCTTTGGATAAGTCTGAGTTCTCCAAATCATGCCACTGGGATTCTTACACATTCCTCAAGTCAAAACTGCTACAGCTCCTTCAAGTTCCCAGAGGAAACCATCTATCTTCAAGTCTGACCCAGGGCCGGCGTCAGCACCCGGGCAAGTGCTGGGGGCCCAGTCGCCGTCGGCGACACTGGCGTGCTATGGGAGCTTGGTGCCGGCCCCCACAAGTGGACCCCCCGTCTGCTCCGGGCCCCACCACTTGCGACACTTACCGTATATACTCGAATATAAGCCGACCCCCCTAATTTTGCCACAAAAAAATGGGAAAATTTAATGACTCAAGTATAAGCCTAGGGTGGGAAATGCAGCAGCTACCGGTAAGGCTGGAGTCACACTAGCGAGTTTTACGGACGTATGAGTGCAGAAAATACGTCTGTAAAACACGCCTAACAAACGTCCCAATTATTCTCTATGCCCCTGCTCCTATCTGCCGTATTTTACTGATCAGTATTATACGACTTTCTACGGCCGTAGAAAATCGCAGCATGCTGCGTTTGTCACCGTATTGCGCAAAAAAAAAACGCCAATGAAAGTCTATGGAAGCCCCAAAAATACGGATTACACACGGACCAGCAGTGTGACTTGCGAGAAATACGCAGCGGTGTTAGAGAGAAAAGCCGGTAATTCATTGCGGTGTACAGTAAAATCACACTGACAGCTTACATTAGAATAGGTAGAATAAATGTGTACACATAGAATAGGTATATATATATATATATATATATATATATATATATATATATATATATATATATATATATATATATATATATATATATATTAGTATCCAAATGGTGGTACTGGAGAGGAACATCACGTGAGTAAACTCTTTGAAAACACTCACTGTTGCTCACTTGTCGGACTATTAACCGTACCAGTCGTAACTGTATAATACAGCGAGGATGTGGAAACCACAAGAAAAACGACCAACAAGGGTAGCTATAATAAAAGTAAAAACAAACTCTTTATTACAAACATATCTATAAAACATATTAGGACATAAATGGAACAAGGATGGGGAAATGGAAGATGTCACAATACAGGTACTCCCCTATAAGGAACAAAACGTGCAGGCCAGGCCCTGTCTCCCTAATTGAAAAGGATCTTTGTAGTGGGAGAAGACACCAAAGGGACGGAATGGCCACAAGTTATGTGAAGCACTCTACCTATCTTTAGATACTGCGCCCTGGAGGTAGTGGATCTAAAATATACCAAAATCTCTATAATGCCCATATATTAACAGTTAATAACTACATAGAATAGGGCCCAGAGAACAAAAAGCCACTGAGACATCCCCAGTGTCCACTAGAACCGGGCATATGGTGTGTAGGTAAAACCTGGTAAATTACCAATAAATGCCATATCCGAACCCGCTTAACCCAACCCCAGGAGCATAACCAGGGAGGTGCCAATGCACCCAAATGGAACATAAACAGGAAAATAAACCGAACACTAATACCTGGTCCTGGGCGGTGAGTAGGTGTACGCAGGGAGCGTAGCCGGCACGTCTACCCGACGCGCGTTTCGGAGCCGAGGCTCCTTCGTCAGGGGTACCTTGTTCCATTTATGTCCTAATATGTTTTATAGATATGTTTGTAATAAAGAGTTTGTTTTTACTTTTATTATAGCTACCCTTGTTGGTCGTTTTTCTTGTGGTTTCCACATCCTCGATATATAGATAGATAGATATATATATATATATATATATATATATATATATATATATATATATATATAAAAAAGGGAACAGCACAGCTTTAAACTTATCTGCGGGTGCAAAGCCTTTAGGGAGCCCGTCCACCGGCTATCCTCAGTCCATAGATTCAAACAGAAAATAGGCAGCACTCCATAGTCTCAAGGCTTGAGAAAGGCTCAGTCTGAGCCGAAACGTTGCGATTAAGACATGTGGGTCTGAATAAACTGCACAAGATATCCAAGACTATGGAGTGCTGCCTATTTTCTGTGTCTTGGATATCTTGTGCAGTTTATTCAGACCCACATGTCTTAATCGCAACGTTTCGGCTCAGACTGAGCCTTTCTCAAGCCTTGAGACTATGGAGTGCTGCCTATTTTCTGTTTGAATATATATATATATGTCAGTGAGACACGTATATGTATATATATATTATTTCATACAGCGCTAGATAGCTTTAAAGCCGGTAATTCAATTGCTGGCTTTTGCTATCTCCTTCCTAAACCCGACATGATATGAGACATTGTTTAAATACAGTAAACCATCTCATATCCCCATTTTTTTTGCATATTCCACACTACTGTTAGTAGTGTGTATATGCAAAATTTGGCCGTTCTAGCTATTAAATTAAAGGGTTAAATGGCGGACAAAATTGGCGTGGGCTCCCGCGCAATTTTCTCCACCAGAGTAGTAACAAAGTAAAAATAATAAACCAACAATATACATACTTTCCGAAGATCTGTAAGGTCCAACGATGTAAATCCATCTGAAGGGGTTAAAACATTTTGCAGCAAGGAGCTCTGCTAATGCACCGCTGCTCCTTGCTGCAAAACCCCGGAGAATGAAGGTAAAGTAGGTCAATGACCTATATTTACCTTCATTTGCGGTGAGGCGCCCTCTGCTGGTTGTTCGTAGATCGTGGGAACTTTCCTAGAAAGCTCCCAGGCTCGAGTTCATAAGAGGCGCCCTCTGCTGGTTGTCCTCATATGAACTCGAGCCTGGGACGAATGTGTTCCGAAACGCGCGTTGGGGCGGACGCCGGGACTCCCACTGGCCAGCACTCGCTTATCACACGGTGATGTATTCCGATTTTGTGATCTTTTGATCTCCTTTGCCCTGCAGTACTTCTTAAATGATGTATATAGCTCCACTGTGAGCCGGCTGTAGCAGAGGGGTCTATATCTTTGCCTTAGATATAAGTACTATGTCCAGACATCCTGTATATGTGTTTTGGATGTTGGGCTAGATAATATATGTGGCCAATGTGGGGTCTCAGCGTCTGTTTTTCATTGTACTGGTGGTTCTCCGTGGCTGCCACCACTTCTATGTGTTCCTAATAAAGCATTTATATCCTTTAGACCTGCATTGTTGAGTGGAAGTCCTTTTCCTCCTCCTTTTATATTCATATATGTGTCTACTGACATATATATATATATATATATATATATATATATATATATATATATATATATATATATATATTATATACAGTATATATGTTTTTGTTTTTTTTTACACATGGATCCCTTGTATAGCCGTATGTTGGTTTTGCAAGCCTGCGAGAAAAACACGCAGTACGGATGCCATACGGATTACATACGGAGGATGCCATGCGCAAAAAACGCTGAAACACCCTGCCTACGGAGGAGCTACGGACCACTATTTTGGAGACTTTTCAGCGTATTACGGCCGTAATATACGGACCGTATTGTCTTACGCTGAGTGTGACTCCAGCCTAAGTGTCAAAAATAAAAATAGATACCAATAAAAGTAAAATTAATTGAGACATCAGTAGGTTGTGTTTTTGAATATCCATATTGAATTAGGAGCCCCATATAATGCTTCATACAGTTCATGATGGGCCCCATAAGATGCTCCATACAAAATACACCCCATATAATGTTCCATACAGTTTATGATGGGCTCCATATAATAATATGCCCCACATAACGCTGCACAAATGTTGATTATGACCCCATAAGATGCTCCATACAGACATTTGCCCCATACAATGGTGCACAAATGCTGATTATGGCCCCATAAGATGCTCCATAGACACATTTGTCCCATACAATGCTGCACAAATGCTGATTATGGCCCCATAAGATGCTCCATAGACACATTTGTCCCATACAATGCTGCACAAATGTGGATTATGGCCCCATAAGATGCTCCATACAGATATTTGCCCCATATAATGCTGCACATGGCCCCATAAGATGCTCCATACAGATATTTGCCCCATATAATGCTGCACATGGCCCCATACAGATATTTGCCCCATATAATGCTGCACATGGCCCCATAAGATGCTCCATACAGATATTTGCCCCTTATAATGCTGCACATGGCCCCATAAGATGCTCCATACAGATATTTGCCCCTTATAATGCTGCACATGGACCCATTAGATGCTCCATACAGATATTTGCCCCTTATAATGCTGCACATGAACCCATACAGATATTTGTCCCATATAATGCTGCACATGGCCCCATAAGATGCTCCATACAGATATTTGCCCCTTATAATGCTGCACATGGACCCATTAGATGCTCCATACAGATATTTGCCCCTTATAATGCTGCACATGAACCCATACAGATATTTGTCCCATATAATGCTGCACATGGCCCCATAAGATGCTCCATACAGGTATTTGCCCCATATAATGCTGCACATGGCCCCATAAGATGCTCCATACAGACATTTGCCCCATATGCTGTTGCTGCGATTAAATTTTTTTTTTTTAAATCACATACTCACCTCTCGGGCCCCCAGCAGTTGCTATATTCACCTGCTCCGCATTCCACCGTCGGCACCGCTGTGTCTTCTCGTCCTCTGCACCGACGTTCAGGCAGAGGGCGGTGCCCACTAATCGCGTCATCGCGCCCTCTGACTGGAGCGTCACGGCAGAGGACACGGAAGACGCAGCGGCGCTGACGCTGGAACGGGGAGCAGGTGAATATCGCGCACTGCCCCCCGTCATACTCACCTGCTCCTGGCGCCGTCGCTGCACGTCTGTTCCCCGGCACCGGCAGCTTCTTTCTGTAGTGAGCGGTCACATGGTACCGCTCATTGCAGTAATGAATATGCGGCTCCGCCCCTATGGGAGTGGGGTCCATATTCATTACCTGTAATGAGTGGTACCATGTGACCGCTCACTACAGGAAGAAGCTGCTGGCGCCGGGGAAAAGACGTGCAGGGACCACGCCAGGAGCAGGTGAGTGTTATTACACAGCTCCGCTCCCCCTCCTCTGCCGACCCCTGAGTATGACTTAAGTATAAGCCGAGAGGGGGACTTTCAGCCCAAAAAAGTGGGCTGAAAATCTCGGCTTATACTCTAGTATATACGGTACCTCTCCCGGTTCCAGTGCTGCAGCGTCTTCCATCCTCTGACTGTGACGTTCAGGTCAGAGGGCGCGATGACGTCACCAGTGTGTGCCCTCTGCCTGAGCAGTCACAGCACAGAGAGCAGGAAGACGCTGAGGAGTCCAGAGCAGAGCAGCGACAAGCAACGAGAGGTGAGTATTTCATTTGTTTTAACCCCTTAGTGACCGAGCCAAATTTTTGAAATCTGACCAGTGTCACTTTATGTGGTAATAACTCTGCAACGCTTCAACAAATCCCAGTGATTTTGAGAATGTTTTTTCGTGACACATTATACTTTATGATAATGGTAAATTTAGTTCAACATTTTTTGTTTATTTATAAAAAATATAAAAAATTTGAGAAAAATGTAAAAAAATTAGCAATTTTCTAAATTTGAATGATTATCCCTTTAATCCAGATAGTCAAACAACAGCAAACCATTAATAAATAACATTTCCCACATGTCTGCTTTACATCAGCACCATTTGTAAAATGTTATTTTATTTTGTTAGCATTTTAGGAGGTTTAAAAATGTAGCAGCAATTTTTCATTTTTTCAAAGAAATTTACCACATTTATTTTTTTAGGGACTTATCCATGTTTGAAGTGACTTTAGGGGTCCCATATATTGGGAAACCCCCAAACGTGATACCATTTTAAAAACAGCACCCCTAAACATATTGAAAACTGCTGTCAGGTAGTTTATTAACCCTTCAGGTGCTTTACAGGAATTAATGCAAAGTGGCATGACAGAAATGAAAATGTGCATTTTTACCACCTAAATGTTGCTAACTTCTAAACAGATTACTATAGCCGTCAGACTCTAAGGCCGCTATTTGGTCATGAATTGCCATCGCAAACATCAGGACAACAAAATCATGATATGAGGGCACCAATTGGGATAAAGAGGAAGCCCCCACACTCTGTTAACCATATATAATGATGTAGTCACTATTTACAGCAGCATCTAAGGGGTTAAACAGATTTAGAAGGTGCAAATACTGATCGTGGCTGATACAGCAAGTTGTCAGCTATAGTGTACAACCAACAGATGCTGGATTGTCACCTGTATGGGGAGGCTATTCTCTTATATCTCAGGTCAGTTAAAAGACGTATTGGCAGTCATTAAGGGGTTAAAAATATTTGGAGCTATATATGGGGACCATCAGAAGGGCCCATATATGGAGCATTTTATGGGGCTAATTCTATATGGAGTAACTTACGGGGCCAACAATATAGGGAGCATCTTATGGGGCCAATTTTAATATGGAGCATCTTATGGGGCCAATTTAATATGGAGCATCTTATGGGGCCAATTCTATATGGAGCTTCTTATGGGGCCAATTCTATATGGAACATCATATGGGGCCAATTCTATATGGAGCTCCTTATGGGGCAAATTCTGTATGGAGCTTCTTATGGGGCCAATACTATATGGAGCTTCTTATGGGGCCAATTCTATATAGAACATCTTATGGGGCCAATTTAATATGGAGCATCTTATGGGGCCAATTCTATATGGAGCATCTTATGGGGCCAATTCTATATGGAGCATCTTTTGGGGCCAATTCTATATGGAGCTTCTTATGGGGCCAATTCTATATGGAGCAGTATATAGGGCCAATTACATATGGAGCAGTATATGGGGCCAATAATATATGAAGCATCTTATGGGACTAATTATATATGGAGCATTTTATATGGCAAATTATATATGGAGCATTATATCGGGCCCATTATATATGGAACATCTTATGGGGCCAATTATTTTTGGAGCATTATATGGGGCCAATCATATACTGTAAGGAGCATTATATGGGACCCATTCTGTAAGGAGCATTATATGGGGCCCATTCTGTATGGAGCAATATATGGGACTCGGTATACTGTACGGGGCCGATCATATACTGTATGGAGCATTATATGAGGCCCATTATATATGGAGCAATAGATGGGGCCCATCATATACTGTATGGAGAATTATATGTGGCTCACTATACTGTATGGAGCATTATATGGGGTCAATTCTGTATGGAGCAATATATGAGGCTCATTCTGTATGGAGCACTCTGTGGTGCCCATTATACTGTATGGAGCAATATATGGGGCTCATTATTCTGTTTGGAGCATAATATGGGGCTCATTATTCTGTTTGGAGCAATATATGGGGCTCATTATTCTGTATAGAGGACTATGTGGTGCCAATTATACTGTATGGACCACTATTTGGGGCCATTATACTGTATGGGGCAATATATGGGGCTCATTATTCTGTTTGTAGCAATATATGGGGCACATTATTCTGTATAGAGGACTATGCTGTTCGGTTTCTGAGCTAATGTAGAATGTACAATAAATATCACTCATGTAATGTATGGTAAGTAAGTGAAATCTTTGGCATTGTACTATACCTATATTTCTCTGCCATATCTGTGCATTATGAATTGTGGTATGTGTTAAAGGGGCCCACCGGGACTCTTTCGCCCAAGGCCCATGAAAACCTGGAGCAGGCCCTGGTCTGACCACAGGTTCTCTATTGGATTAAGGTCTGGGCTTTGGCTATTCCACCCCAAATAATTTACACGATTCGCCTTACACTCAAGTGGTTTATCTTTAGTAGTATGCTTTGGGTCATTGTCTTGTTGGAAAGTGACCCTCTGTCCCAGGCTCAAATCACTGACTGAAACAGGTTTTGCTCAAGAATATTCATGTGTTTCGCACCATCCATCTTCCTCTCCACTTGGACCGTTTTCACGGTCTCTGCTGCATGATGCTACCACCACCATGTTTTACCATGAGGTTGGTGTTCTTGGGGTGCTGAGCTGTGTTGGTTTGTCACCAGATATAGCGTTTATCTTTAGTGGCCAAAAAGAAAAAAATTTTGGTCTTATCTGACCACAGCACATTCCTCCATACATTTTAGGAGTCTCCCACATGTCTTTTGGCAAATTCAAAACAAGACTTAAGCTGGGTTCACATTGCGTTTACAGCAGCCCGTTCAACACATATGGTAACGGGCTGCTGTAAACGCAAGTGCCGGTATGGCAGCACGCTAGCGCAGATAGAGCATCTGCTAGCTCTATCTGCGCTAGCGGTGACGGACCCGGAAATGCTGCAGCCCGCGTCTCAATTGTGGGCGTGCGCTAGCGATGCATCCGACATTGAATTCAATGGCGGCATTAACGGACTATGTTTACACCGCGTTATGCCGCGGTGTAATGTAGTCCGTTAGACGGGCGGGTTCAACGCAATGTGAACCCAGCCTTACAATTTTTGTGTGCAAGTAAAGGCTTTTTTCTGCCCACTCTTCCACAAAGGCCACCTCTACTGAGTGAACGGCTTACTGTGGTCTTTAGGACCGATACTCCAGTCTCTGCTTGGCTCCTTGAGGGTTACCTTTGGTCTCTGTGCTGCCTCTCTGATTAATGCCCTCCTTCCCCGGGCTGAGAGTTTTGGTGGGCGGCCCTCTCTTAGCATGTTCGTTGTGGCACCATGTTCTTTCTGTTTGATGGTGCTCCAGGGGATCATCAGAAATTGGGATTTTTTGTGTATCCCCACCCTAACTTGTACTTCTCGACAACTCTTTATGTAACCACTTTCTCATGTACAGCACCATGGAATTAATGGTGCTATATAAATAAATAATAACTTTGTCCCTGACCTGTTTGGAGATCCCTTGGTCTTCATGGTGGTGTTTGGTTAGTGGTACCTCTTGCTTAACTCCTTTCTGACATCTGACGTACTATCCTGTCGAGGTGGGGTGGGCCCGTATGACCACCGATGGGATAGTACGTCATAGCGATCGGCCGCGCTCCCGTGAGCGCGGCCAGGGAGTCAGCTGCCTATCGCAGCTGACATCCGGCACAATGTGCCAGGAACGGTCACGGACCGCTCCCGGCACATTAACCCCTGGCACACCGCGATCAAACATGATCGTGGTGTGCCGGCGGTACATGGAAGCATTGCGCAGGGAGGGGCTCCCTGCGTGCTTCCCTGAGACCCCCGGAGCCCCCCGAAGGTCCACCTTCCTCGCTGCATGCCCCGGATCCAAAATGGCCGCGGCATCCAGGTCCTGCAGGGAGGGAGGTGGCTTCACAGCGCCTGCTTAGAGCAGGCACTGTTATGCCTGGAGCTGGCATGTCAGATCGCTGATCTGACACAGTGCACAGCAAAGTGTCAGATCAGCGATCTTACACTATAACATGATGCCCCCAAACCCCCAATGTTAGTGTAAAAAAAAAAACTATTTCACATGTGTAAAAAAAAAAAAAATTCCCCAAAAAATCCCCCCCCCCCCAAAAAAAATATTGCTCCTGTAAATACATTTCTTTTATCTAAATAAAAAAAAACAATAAAAGTGCACATATTTAGTATCGCCACGTCCGTAACAACCCTACCTATGAAACTGTCACGCTAGTTAACCCCTTCAGTGAACGCGGTAAAAAAAAGGCAAAAAACGCTTTATCACACCGCCAAACAAAAAGTGGAATAACACGAGATCAAAAATACAGATATAAATAACCATGGTACCGCTGAAAACGACATCTTGTCCCGCAAAAAACGAGGGGCAAGACAGCATCATCAGCGAAAAAATAAAAAAGTTATAGTCCTCAGAATAAAGCGATGCAAAAATTATTATTTTTGCTATAAAATAGTTTTTATCGTATAAAAGAGCCAAAACATAAAAAAATGATATAAATGAGGTATCGCTGTAATCGTACTGACCCGAAGAATAAAACTGCTTTATCCATTTTACCAAACGCGGAACGGTATAAACGCCTCCCCCAAAAGAAATTCATGAATAGCTGGTTTTTGGTGATTCTGCCTCACAAAAATCGGAATAAAAAGCTATCAAAAAATGTCACATGCCCGAAAATGTTACCAATAAAAACGTCAACTCGTCCCACAAAAAACAAGACCTCACATGACTCTGTGGACCAAAATATGGAAAAATTATAGCTCTCAAAATGTGGTAACGCAAAAAATATTTTTTGCAATCATAAGCGTCTTTCAGTGTGTGACGGCTGCCAATCATAAAAATCCGCTAAAAAACCCGCTATAAAAGTAAATCAAACCCCCCTTCATCACCCCCTTAGTTTTCCCGCTAGGGTTAGGGTTGGGGCTAGAGTTAAGGCTACAGTTAGGGTTGGGGCTAAGGTTAGGGCTAGGGTTATGGTTAGGGCTAGGGTTAGGGCTAGGGTTAAGGCTACAGTTAGGGTTAAGGCTACAGTTAGGGTTGGGGCTAAAGTTAGGGTTAGGGTTTGGATTACATTTACGGTTGGGAATAGGGTTGGGATTAGGGTTAGGGGTGTGTCAGGGTTAGGGGTGTGTTTAGGGTTACCGTTGAGATTAGGGTTAGGGGTGTGTTTGGATTAGGGTTTCAGTTATAATTGGGGGGTTTCCACTGTTTAGGCACATCAGGGGCTCTCCAAACACGACATGGCGTACGATCTCAATTCCAGCCAATTCTGCGTTGAAAAAGTAAAACAGTGCTCCTTCCCTTCCGAGCTCTCCCGTGTGCCCAAACAGGGGTTTACCCCAACATATGGGGTATCAGCGTACTCAGGACACATTGGACAACAACTTTTGGGGTCCAATTTCTCCTCTTACCCTCGGGAAAATACAAAACTGGGGGCTAAAAAATAATTTTGGGGGGAAATTTTTTTATTTTTTATTTTCACGGCTCTGCGTTATAAACTGTAGTGAAATACTTGTGGGTTCAAAGCTCTCACAACACATCTAGATAAGTTCCTGGGGGTGTCTAGTTTCCAAAATGGATTTACTTGTGGGGAGTTTCCACTGTTTAGGTACACAAGGGCCTCTGCAAACGCAATGTGACGCCTGCAGACCCTTCCTTCTAAGTCTGCATTCCAAATGGCGCTCCTTCCCTTCCGAGCCCTCCCATGCGTCCAAACGGTGGTTTTCCCCCTCATATGGGTTATCAGCGTACTCAGGACAAATTGTACAACAACTTTTGGGGTCCAATTTCTTCTCTTACCCTTGGGAAAATAAAAAATTGGTGACGAAAAGATAATTTTTGTGAAAAAATGATTTTGTATTTTTACGGTTCTGCATTATAAACTTCTGTAAAGCACTTGGTGGGTCAAAGTGCTCACCACACCTCTAGATAAGTTCCTTAGGGGGTCTACTTTCCAAAACGGTGTCACTTGTGGGGGGTTTCAATGTTTAGGCACATCAGGGGCTCTCCAAACGCAACATGGCGTCCCATCTCGATTCCAGTCAATTTTGCATTGAAAAGTCAAATGGCGCTCCTTCCCTTCCGAGCTCGGTCATGCGCCCAAACAGTGGTTTACCCCCACATGTGGGGTATCAGCGTACTCAGGACAAATTGTACAACAACTTTTGGGGTCCATTTTCTCCTGTTACCCTTGGTAAAATAAAACAAATTGGAGCTGAAGTAAATTTTTTGTGAAAAAAAAGTTAAATGTTCATTTTTATTTAAACATTCCAAAAATTCCTGTGAAGCACCAGAAGGGTTAATAAACTTCTTGAATGTGGTTTTGAGCACCTTGAGGGGTGCAGTTTTTAGAATGGTGTCACACTTGGTTATTTTCTATCACATAGACCCCTCAAAATGACTTCAAATGTGATGTGGTCCCTAGAAAAAAATGGTGTTGTAAAAATGAGAAATTGCTGGTCAACTTTTAATCCTTATAACTCCCTAACAAAAAAAAAATTTTGGTTCCAAAATTGTGCTGATGTAAAGTAGACATGTGGGAAATGTTATTTATTAATTATTTTACATGCCATATCTCTGTGATTTAATTGCATAAAAATTCAAAGTTGGAAAATTGCGAAATTTTCGCCAAATTTCCGTTTTTTTTCACAAATAAATGCAGGTAATATCAAAGAAATTTTACCACTATAATGAAGTACAATATGTCACGAGAAAACAATGTCAGAATCACCGGGATCCGTTGAAGCATTTCAGAGTTATAACCTCATAAAGGGACAGTGGTCAGAATTGTAAAAATTGGCCCGGTCAGTAACGTGCAAACCACCCCTGGGGGGTAAAGGGGTTAATGGTGATGCAACCTCTCAGGTGTTTATATACCGTCAGGCATGTGACACTTAGATTGCACCCAGGTGGACGTCCTGTCACTAAGCATCTGCCTTATGAAGGGAATTGCTTGCACCAGAAGTTTTTAGGAGCTTCATAGCTATAGGGGTGAATACATATGTACATGCCAATTTTTAGTTATTTGATCTCATCAATTTAATTTATGCCGATATTTTTCTCATTTCACCAACTTAGACTATTTAGTGCTGATGCATCACACTGGTCGGATTGCAAACACAGGTAATAAAATAAATAAAAAGCCCATGGGGGTGAATAATTTCACAAGTCTCTGTATGTCAGACGTGTGAGCTCTGATATCTGAACCTAACTTGGTGCTAATTAATTTTGCAAGTCTCAGCAAAATGCTTGAAAGGACTATGGACATCGGGTGGTCATCGCTTAGGACTTCTCAATAACCGTCTTGCCTAGGAGCAGTATCTTTTGCTCCGAGGACGAAATTGGATCCCAGCCTATAAGATCAAAAAGTATTTTCCAAAATTATCTTTGGGACTGACTTTTTTCCCCCTCATACAATGGGTTCCCATCTTATCCTTGCTCTAAATCAATACTCTTCAGTTTATTCTTGTGAGTATGATGTTGTGCCGCGATCGGTTGGTGTGCCAGAGGTCGCACCTTATCAGTCATATGTGATATGCCGTCACTTTATAATAGGAAACTATTCCAAAAATATTGTTCTGATTTTAAAGGGAATCTGTCAGCAGGTTTTTGCTATTCCTGAAGACAGTAGGAGATAGAGGCTGAAACACAGATTTCAGCGATGTGTCACTTATTCGGCTGTGTGCTGCTGTTTAAGTACAAAGGAGGCTTTATCGCTAGGACATTATAGCTGCCAGGACTATTTGCCTCAGTGCCCAGTTGTCCGACCACGCCCCCTCCTGTGATAAGCAGCTCTCTGTCCATACACAATGTACACAGAGAGCCTGGTGTGGGCGGGGGCAGCTTTCTCAGCTCTGCTTCATGCAAAATCTAAAAGGTCCAGTTGTCACAACTGCTGCACCCAGTAAGCTAAGTGGTTTCTGTTCCTGCATTATGCTCTCAGATGAGGTAGCAAAACCTGGTGACAGATTCCCTTTAAGTGTTGTCTCCAACTTGGTAGCTGTCGTCGTGTAGCTGAAAGATGTCATTAGAAAAATGTTGCTCGCTGTGGTCCTATATTGCACGTTTGTTGCCATTTTTACAATGAGATGAACTTTCATTGGTAGGAACCATGTGACTGTGAAATAAGTCGTAATAGTGCACAGAAGTTTACCATTCCCATGTGAGGCAATACCTGCAGTGTACAGCAGATGGTGCTATTGCACTTCGTAAGAAAAAAAATGCTGATTTGCTGAGGTTGGTAATAACCCATGAAATAAGTAGGCAGGAGCCAGCAGGCCATGTCTTGTAACCTTTGAGGTATATTAATGTGCCCTCCGAGCATTCCCTGTCTGTCTGGATGAGCTTTGAGTTGTGCAAGGGTGAGAGAGCTGCAAAATGAAGCTTCAAAACTGGATGTTAATGGTGAATGTGGCATAATCCGAAACCCATAAATATTCCAAACACGTGTTGATGAGAAGATTTCTGGCTGCATTTAGAAGAGCGAAAACTTCTCGCTCCATCTTCCTACTGAGACTTACTTGTGGCTGTACAGATTAAAAGAAACGGCATAGTGGAGCTAAATCTAGTGGCCGCGCCAGGACCGCGCCAGGCTCGGGCACACGTCCTGCATCTGGTCTCTTTCAGTTTATTACGTGCCTATGTCTGCACTTCAGATTGTCACGGTAGACCTGCGTACAAGGATATGGTATACCGCTTATTATAGAGGAATAACATAATAAACATTAACAAGGCAAGAGCACTGTGTTTATAAATCAGCTGGAAAAGGGATGAAATAGTGAATAAAATGGTAATAGTGCTAAAATAGCCATCAGGACCATGCAATAATGAATCGGGGCAATCATGGGAACCGACAATGAGTGGGGGTGCCATTTCACTAAATACTAGGGTGCCGTCCTCCGCTGCCGGGTAGGGTGAGGAAAAAGGACGACTAGGGACTTGATGGGTCTGTCTGTTTCACTGTCTAGCATAAGTTAACAAACTCTAAGGCTATATGCACACGATGCGGGTTTAGTGCGGATCCGCAGCTGATTTTTCCGCTCAGAAATGCTGCAGATCCGCACTGTGATTTACAGTACAATGTACATCAATGGGTAAAAAAACTGTGCAGATGGTGCGGAAAAATCTGCGCAGAAACGCTGCGGATTTTAAAAAAAGTGTATGTCACTACTTTTGTGCGGATCTGCAGCGTTTCTGCACCCTTCCATTATAGAAATCCGCAGTGGTAAAAACCGCACAAAATCCGCACAAAATCCACATCAATTCCGCATAAAGGCTATGTGCACACGTTGCGGATTCTCTGCGGATCCGCAGCGGTTTTTGAGGTGCAGAAACGCTGCAGATCCGCAATTGATTTACAGTACAATGTAAATCAATGAGAAAAAAAATGCTGTGCACACTTTGCAGAAAATCTGCTGCGGTTTAACAGAAGTAGCATGTCACTACTTTTTTGTGAATCTGCAGCGTTTTTGTACACATTCCATTATAGAAAACCGCAAGGGTAAAAACCGCAGCAAATCGGCAAGAAAACCGCTGCGGAACCACACAAAAAACGCGACAAATCCGCAGGTGCGTTTTCTGCCAGGAGAGGTAGAATCCGTACCAGAAATTTCTAAGCCCAATCCGCAACGTGTGCACAGAGCCAAAAACTGCACAAAATCTGCATAAAATCCGCGGCAAATCTGCACCTGTGGTTCCTGCCAGGAGATGCGGATTTTGTGCAGAAAATTCAGCACCCCATTCCCCAATGTGTGCACGTAGCCTATGAAGATCCTGGAATACCCGGAGAGTTCTCTTTATGATTCATATTTACAAGTCTTTTATGCTTTTGTTATATAAATAAAAGTAATTATTTAAGGGTCTATATTTTTTTTCTGGTTTTCATGCAATAATGAAGCTGACACGATATAGACAGAATGATCCGCTAGTCGAGAACTAAACATAAAGTCTTTGTGCCCCAAAAAGGGGGGTCTTGAATATCTTTGTGACCACTATCCAGAAGAGAATGTTCCTTTCTAGTGTTTATGGAACATTTATGAAAGAAAAAAAAAAATGGGAAAATTGCATTATTATAAGGTATGATGACGTCTCGTAGATGTCATACACCAATTAAAATGATAGTAATTCCCTATAAGTTACATATATAGATGCATTATTTTTTATTACATTATTTCCAGCAGAACCTCTGTATATAATATGTGGAGATCTAGTTTATATGCCAGTTTAAATGTTGCAACACATGCACAGTATACACCCACACTATTTAAATACTCTATATTACATACGCCATATACTTTGGTTTTGGTGGCAGGCCATGGTGATATCTTATTCTTCAGCCCTGGAAAGTGTGACATTGATGCTGGCATCTGGCCTGTGAGTCTGGGATATCGGCCACTCATTGCGGAGATTCCCTATTGAAGAAATGTTCTTTTGTGCATTAAGCCGGTCACAGTAGTGATTCTAGTCTGTTTTACCATTGTCCACCCTGGATATCTGAGGAAAGGGATTAGTGTTCTGCTCACTTCACTGGGAAGAAACAATCAAACATCTGAGCCCAAACCTCTAGTTCAGACCTGTGATGTGGGTAAATCTGATCATTACTGGACACTTAGGGCTTCTGTCGCTAATTCCAATATGTGTATATTATTATTAGCATTCTATGTAAATAAAGACAGTATGCATTTATACATAGACGCCTCTCTTGGGACATGTGCACACTGAGAATTTAAGTGCAATTTCTATCCGAGCCTGTGCCAGAATCTGCATCCCCTGTAAACAGATTTCCCATTCATTTCAATAGTTAAAGGCACCTACAGTGTACATGGCGGGATAAAAATGCTGCATAGTCGTAAAACTTGTTTAAAAACCATGCCAAGAGGAACAGATATTATTTTTTTACATTGTTTTCAAATCCGATTTTTGTGTAAAAACAAGTCCACGTTCAAATTTTGTTTTTTAATTATTTGGATAATATTGGTATATGTTATGTAACCATAAAGGAAAGCAGTTACCATCCTAAAATATGAATACAAAAAAAATCTATAGCTACTTTTAATTATTTTATTAAGTCCTCCAGTTGCCCTTTATCTGTTAAATTATTGTTTTTAGTGTAAATCATTGTATTTTTCATTTGGATTTTGGGGACGAAAAATCCGGAGCCGATCACGGTAGCAGGAAAGTGAACAAGGTGTCAAAAACTCATCCTCTCGCTGCGCATAATCGTTTTTTTTTAACCTGCGCTGCTGCCTTTTAAATCCTCAGGATTTCCCTGGAATGTCACAGTGCATAGGATGAAATCCACACTACATGTGTACTGTTTTGTTTTTTTCTTGGTGACTTTTTTCCTTGAATCTGATTCCACATATTGTATTTCCATAGAGCTAATCTGCATTTTTTTCATGCAGAATCGGCACACTGTAAATTCATTATTCTGGGCAGGTTTTTTCAGAAGCAAGCTAATGGGATATGAAATAACTGATGGCAGAATATCAGCGCCATGGCAGAGGAATCCACATTTGAAGGCGACATTCACACACCCGTGTATCTGTATTGCATCTGAGTTGCATCCGTTTTTTTCTTCAGTCTGTAAAATCTAAAGCCGGTGGTAACCTGTCCGAACATTTATTAATCCATTGACTTTTTTAGTGAAACACTGATAGACTTTGAAGGCCTGCTGTTTGCTTCATTGTCCGGTCTTCTGATGTTTCATCCATTTTCTTCGGTGCCCCATAGACTTTAATGGCAGAGTCTGATCCGCAGAACGGATGAGAAATAGGACCTGTTCTGAGCCCCACGGCCCGGAGACATTGACCCGTTCTTAAAATTGATGTGTATGGACCAATGTTACGCTGTGGGTCCAAGATAAAGATGTACATTACATGGACACGTACAAAAGATGTGTGAATGTGGCCAAATCCTGACCGAATCCTGAACCGGGAACACGGGGATGCCGATTTGTGATGGAATTTCCTGCATCGACCGTATCGGATTCCATGCAGTAAAACGGATGTGACCCTAATCTACATATATCAGGAAAACATCTGCATAAGTCAGATTTTCAAATTCCTAGATAGTCAGTTCTGCCACGGGGCCTTGGCTTATTTCACTGTGGATTTTGTCCTTTTTCGATGCATCCCTTGACTAAGGCTAGGTTCACATTCATCCCTTGACTAAGGCTATGTTCACATTCACCCCTTGACTAAGGCTATGTTCACATTCACCCCTTGACTAAGGCTAGGTTCACATTCACCCCTTGACTAAGGCTAGGTTCACATTCATCCCTTGACTAAGGCTATGTTCACATTCACCCCTTGACTAAGGCTAGGTTCACATTCACCCCTTGACTAAGGCTATGTTCACATTCATCCCTTGACTAAGGCTATGTTCACATTCACCCCTTGACTAAGGCTAGGTTCACATTCACCCCTTGACTAAGGCTATGTTCACATTCATCCCTTGACTAAGGCTATGTTCACATTCACCCCTTGACTAAGGCTAGGTTCACATTCATCCCTTGACTAAGGCTAGGTTCACATTCATCCCTTGACTAAGGCTAGGTTCACATTCATCCCTTGACTAAGGCTATGTTCACATTCACCCCTTGACTAAGGCTAGGTTCACATTCATCCCTTGACTAAGGCTATGTTCACATTCACCCCTTGACTAAGGCTAGGTTCACATTCATCCCTTGACTAAGGCTAGGTTCACATTCATCCCTTGACTAAGGCTATGTTCACATTCATCCCTTGACTAAGGCTATGTTCACATTCATTCCTTGACTAAGGCTATGTTCACATTCATCCCTTGACTAAGGCTAGGTTCACATTCATCCCTTAACTAAGGCTATGTTCACATTCATTCCTTGACTAAGGCTATGTTCACATTCATTCCTTGACTAAGGCTATGTACACATTCATTCCCTGACTAAGGCTAGGTTCACATTTGCAGGTCTGCAGACGTATGGGTTAAAACCAGATGCAATCGTGTGCCATACGTCAAACTAGTTTTCTTTGAATTTTGACATTTATGTTGAACACGTAATATGCCCGTGTAACATTAAAATTAAATATACAATTTTTTTTATTTTATTAATATTTTTTAGCTAGTTTCTACAGGCAGTGTCACAATATATTTGGGGTGTGGTAAGGCCTTTGTATTTGTCCCCCACAGACGGTGTGTTTGTAATTAAATGAATTAATAAAAAATGTATACTTTTTAAATGTAATACTTAACATTTCGATACAACTTGCATAAAAAATGGAGGAAACAGTGTTTTTTATATTTTTAAATTTTTTGGAAGGGAAAAAAGTGGTCAACTACTTTTTTTTTTTTTGTACATTCAAAAGACAAATGCACGAAAAAAAAACAACGCATCGATGTAAACCCCGACAAAAGCGTACTCAAAAGAGCATGTTTCCTTTAGTACCTCATCTTGCTCACAGTCTCAGCTGCTGCTATCTTGTTTTTTTAGGATCCTTTTTCATTTAAAGCCAAGTGACAGCTAGTTATTCAGAGAGTTACGGTCTGCCGCCCGTTTAAGAATTCGTTTTTCTACTTTCCTTTTCCGTTACTTTTTGCATTTTTGTACAACTTTTTCCTTCCTAATGAATCAGCAATGTGTTAAGCTGTTTTTACATACAGAGTGATCTCTCTTTTTTTTTTTTTTTTTTGGCCAAACCAAAAAAGAGTGATCACACTTGTAATCACTATATGTACATGTAAATTACCCAGGCTGGTGGAAGGATATAATATAAACTATTAATTTGGAGCAAGGAAAGAAAACTTGTGACCCGTTAATCCATGAAATAGCAGTAGGGTGACCCCTGCCTGTGTGTGAGATTAGACGGGTACGTTTTGTAGGGCGCCGTGTGTCATGGTGAATATAAATGTATATTCTTCTTAGATCTGCCCGTGCCTATACATAAATATATCAATCAATATCTATCTGCCTGTCTATCTAGCTCACATTACTATGAAGCCGGCCACTATATTAATTGCATATTTGTGTGACATTCTGTCTCCAGCTGACTCTGCTCCTATTTTCCTGCAATTTCCCATTAAGTGCCATATAAATCCATAAACGTGGGCTATTAGGATCAGCTCTCTAGATCAGGGGTAGGAGGACTTTCCTCCTCGGCTATAAATCTCTCCGGGCGCTCCGAGCTTCATCTCTAAGATCTGTCCCCTGGAAACAGACGTTTAGCAAGAAAATTGCTCTGAGAAAAGGCAGCTTACATTTTTAATATAATCGTATTGTAAATTAACGCAATGGTGGAAAATCGGGCGAGAGGTGCCGCGCTGTCAAGTGCTGGGTAGAAGTCGCCCTGTCCGGGAACATTTAGCGCACCCTCTGTGCCTATATTTGATTTATTTTATTTTTCTTTGCAAAATAAATCTGATGAAGACGCTATTTCTTTCCTATTCCTATGAAAACAGCTGACTGCTGCCACCTTAACCCTTTGCATTGGCACCTGATTGCATGACTTTGCCCGCTAATCCCATGGCGTCTCACAGATCGGCGTATTTGAGAGGTAACCGTCCCCCTGTTTTGTCTTAGCGTAGACCTGTTCCCCCCCGGAGAATCTCGCCCTCCTCTGATCTGCTGTGGGTGACTTTGTCCCATACTGAAGGTAACAGCTTATTACAAGCACATTTAAATCCCCCCATTAATAGGAGCAATTAAAGAATAGCTCCATTTCCAGCAAATTAACAACCCGGAGAGGTAATTGCGACATAAATGAAGATAAATTTGTTTTAATGTTGCGAGAAAAGGGAGGGAGGCCAGGAGAGAGTGTCAGGTTTTGGGAGGGGGGGATGTTTTATGGCTAATGTAGGATTCATGGCTGTGGCCGAGCAGAGCTCAGGGGGCAATGGGGGCGGAGAACTGTGCTCCAAAAACTATGGATGGGCTTAATGTCATCGCTTAAAGGTGCAGTCTCGTAAGTCGGACCTGTGCTTTATAAATTACTACCTATAATATGCGTTTTATATAATATGCGTTATATATATATATATATATATATATATATATATATATATATATATATATATATACCGTATATATATATATTTATAATATACATGCGTACACACACATTGGACTCTGATTTGTTATGTACCACTTCTGCTAATTTTATGGGGATATCAAGTTTATTTTTCTTCCTATTCTTTTCTGTTTTTTAGCATTTTTTTTAAAGGGAACCTGTCACCCCCGTTTTTTCAAGATGATATAAAAATAGCGCTAAATAGGGGCAGAGCTGTGCTTTAAATTGGTGTATTTTTGGAGCCTTTATTCCCCACCTATGCTGCCGAAATACCTTTGTAAAGCCGCCGTTTTAGGCTGTCACTCACGCTGGTCTGGTCATATGGGCGTGGTGACAGCGCTGTTTCTCCCCCAGATCTCCGTTGGTGGCGTAGTGGTGTGCGCATGCCCAGCAGGCGAATCCAGTGCGCAGGTGAAGGAAAAAAGCGCGATCTGCGCTATTCCGCGGTTTATTGGTGGGGCGGCCATCTTTGTGAGGCCGCGCGTGCGCAGATGGTACTTCTCAGCTTCCCTAAGCTTCAGGAAAATGGCCGCGGGATGCCGCGTGTGCGCAGATGGAGATCGCGGCAGCCATTTTCCTAAAGCAGAGTTCGCACCTCGGCTTCAGGAAAATGGCCGCCGCGATAATATAATAATAATAATAATAATAATATCTCCATCTGCGCACGCGCGGCATCCCGCGACCATTTTCCTGAAGCCCCGGGAAGCCGAAAAGTACCATCTGCGCACGCCACCAACGGAGATCTGGGGGACAAACAGCGCTGTCACCACGCCCATATGACCAGACCAGCGTGAGTGACAGCTCAAAACGGCGACTTTACAAAGGTAATTCGGCAGCATAGGTGGGGAATAAAGGCTCCAAAAATACACTAATTTAAAGCACCGCTCTGCCCTTATTTAGCG
Source organism: Ranitomeya imitator (assembly GCF_032444005.1). Taxonomy (NCBI): domain Eukaryota; kingdom Metazoa; phylum Chordata; class Amphibia; order Anura; family Dendrobatidae; genus Ranitomeya; species Ranitomeya imitator. Next base: position 60,314,677 of record NC_091288.1, read on the forward strand.
CTATTTTTATATCATCTTGAAAAAACGGGGTGACAGGTTCCCTTTAAATCATATTTCTGTAAGTACTAGTCGAGGAATGAACGAAGATGCTGCAATCTTTTATGTGATGATCATAGTGTTCATTGCTACTAGTGAAATGTAAGGCTCATACACTGAATGGTATATGGGCCCTGTTTAGTCCTGGGCTTACCCTCTGTATACCGCACACTAAAGCGCACTCCATTGCACACCCTTTGTATATATGTACTTGCTTTTAACGGTAAATATATCTATACAGACTATGGACTTTGCTGGCGTCGTACTGCGCTCTGCCGTGTGCATGAGCCCCAATTCCAATTACCGGTAAGTGGTATGAAGAAGCCAGAGGGGGAGAAAATCTCTAGAACTGGTCTAGACAGCTGGGAATGATTACTGTTGGCAGGATGAGTATCATCATTGTTGGGCCGTGTTCACACGAGCTTATAAAAAAATCTTCTGCGTTTCATCCGGAAAACTTACCGTAGATGATTTTTTTTCTCGCTTGTCCCTCGTCGTCATACATCGTTAGTTATACAAAATTTACAAGACTAAATATAGTTTCCTGTGTTAAAGAATTGCACTCTATCCATAAACATCAGATGCTCTTTATGGAATCTGATTTTTATTTTTGTACACCCATAGACTTGAATGCATGAGACTCAACTGACACATGGAAGAAATTTGCGCATATTGCAAATTTTTTTTTTTCACATGCAGATTCTGTCTTTGGAAAAAGGAAAAAAAAATCCCTCCTCTGCACTGCCCCATTGAATAACATTGGTTTGAATGATATCGGTTTTCCCCCGGACAGCACTCTCTCTCACACTTGAGTGAATTTACGGTTAAATGAGTATTCACATCGCCAAGATCCTATCACAATATGTAGTAGGTGTAATAATATTAGCAGATTGCTCCAGTTAGAAATGTAGCATAGTTCTTCTGATGCGCTGCCGCTTCCCCCATGTGCAGGGCATTACAGGTATCCATGGTTACGACCACTCATTTAGGGACAGTTAGCTTGTACTGGACAGAATCGTGGATAGCTAAGCTACTGCAATGCCTTTCACATGGGGTAAGCGATGTAGCTAATCCATAGAACTATACTACATTTATAATTGGAGGTATTTTCCATTATTCTTATTATTACACCTACTGCATACTGAGATAGGATCTTGAATATGGGAACCCTACATGGCTTCTCCGTCCATGACCATGTAACCATTGTGTTGGAGATATATTGCATGTTCTATGTTAGTTTTATAGTTCTACAGGAACCATTTTTGGTTAATTGTTTGTCTCCTTTTTTTCCGCAGTTGCCCAGAAGATCGTAGCGACTCGTAAGAAGCAGCAGCTCTCCATCGGTCCCTGCAAGTCTCTGCCAAACTCTCCCAGCCACACGTCCGTGTGCTCCGCACAAGTTTCAGCCGTACATATTAGCCAGGTGCGTTCTTATCAATTTATTGCAACCAACTAACTATATAAGATATACTATGTTTGTATAGCAAGTATGCACGGTGTTTCCATATCAAGATACCGGCGAACTAGAAGTCCCAGCATGCACATTTTTGTGACGCCCTCTTACGATCTCTTTGCACAGACCAGTAATGGAGGAGGCAGCCTGAGTGACTATTCTTCGTCAGTCCCTTCCACTCCCAGCACTAGTCAGAAAGAGCTGCGGATTGATGTCCCCCCAACAGCCAGCACGCCCACTCCGGTGCGCAAACAGTCGAAGCGGCGCTCTAACCTCTTCACGGTAGGTACACGGCGCTCGAATGATGTCTGGACAGGTGAAATGACGGAGGTGAATCAGTCTTTTATATTAGTCATGACCAGGGGTGTAACCACAATAGGTGCAGGAGTGGCAATCGCACTCGGGCCCTGGAGCCTAGGGGGCCCCCACAAGTCCCTTTTTCCTATGTAAAAAGACCATTGCATTTAAAGACTTGCAATAATTTATGGCCCCTTTGCATTTTGTCCATTGGGCCCATCAGCTTCAAGTTTCGCTACTGGTCATGACCTCTATTTTATCTCAGTATAACCAGCCTTCAGTCCAGCGCTAAATCACAAGCTATCGATATGGGCGCCGCTGACTATTTACACTTACACAACCTAGGACAAGTTTGGCCTCCATGTTTGTGTGTCACAATTGATTTTTTAATTTTTTCAGTTCAAGCTGTTTTCCACCTGGTGGCAGCAGAAATCAAGACTTTCAGCTGGTTTAGGAATCCCGTATATAATGCCAGTAATCGTTTTTGGTCCGCACAAGCGGAACCAGACTTTTATACAACTTGCGTAACACCGGAATAAAAATAATTTAGTTTTGATAGTTTTAAAATATAATTTAGTATTTATAATGAAGTCGTGATGACAAATCACTGGGGAATGTACAAGGATATGTATGGACTGATAACGCATCCCCAGGGATTGTTAATGTTTCAGCAGTGGGCTGAAGCTGTCGGGGATGGATACTGGAGTGATACATTTTACAGCCTCATCCTTATTATAAAGCTCCAATGTGTGAACATGTGGTACGCTGCCACTATTGGCCTCTAATACGAAAAACAGAGACTCTTGGTCAATATAATTTCTTAATATATCTTAAAGGGAACCTGTCACCCCCAAAATCGAAGATGAGCTAAGCCCACCGGCATCAGAGGCTTATCTACAGCATTCTGTAATATAACACACGATCCCACAATAATCTCAGTGGAACCAAGAAGAGATCCCACAAATAGAATATAAAATCATAATTTTATTAATAGACAAATATAAAAAAACAGTGACTACATTCAAAATAACACAAAATACCGTACCAAGGGACGCCACAGAACATGATACATGCAGGAAAAAGATGTACAGCAACCCTCTGCATAAAGCACCTGCTAGAGGATGACCACATGTGCCTAGGCCAATAACATGCTGACACCTATGCCCATGTAACAGAGCAGCTAAGCGGCATATTAACCTCCAAGACCCTGAAGTCTCAACACTCCACGACCCCGGAAGAAGCTGGCGGCGAAACACGCGTCGGGGTGAAGGGACGTCCAGGAGCAGCTGTGCGGCAGGTAATATATACCCGCTATTTATCACTTTTACCCCCCTTATCTAGTGAGGCTCGGTGCCCTGTATATTGGCCCATTGTGGCAAGTACATAGGATGTGGGGAGGGTAAATATGGTGTGTTGAGACTTCAGGGTCTTGGAGGTTAATATGCCGCTTAGCTGCTCTGTTACATGGGCATAGGTGTCAGCATGTTATTGGCCTAGGCACATGTGGTCATCCTCTAGCAGGTGCTTTATGCAGAGGGTTGCTGTACATCTTTTTCCTGCATGTATCATGTTCTGTGGCGTCCCTTGGTACGGTATTTTGTGTTATTTTGAATTTAGTCACTGTTTTTTTATATTTATCTATTAATAAAATTATGATTTTATATTCTATTTGTGGGATCTCTTCTTGGTTCCACTGAGATTATTGTGGGATCGTGTGTTATAGTATTGTTGAAGTGCCCTCTGCGATTTTTGGACATTTGGTGATTTAGCATTCTGTAATGCTGTAGATAAGCCCCCAATGTATCCTGAAAGATGAGAAAAAGAGGTTAGATTATACTCAGCCAGGGGCGGTCCCGCTGTGGTCTGGTCTGATGGGCGTCCCGGTCTGGCGCAGGCGCCGGGCCTCTATGATCTTTCCCGGTGCCTGCGGCACCTGCGCACTGCAGTACTTTGCTCAGCCCTCAACAGGGCAGACAAAGTACCCCTGCGCCGGAGCCGCAGCGTGGCGACAAGAAGAGGACGTCATCGCAAGAAGATGGGAGGCCCCAGACCGCGACAGGACCGCCCCTGGCTGAATATAATCTAACCTCTCTTTCTCATCTTTCATGTTACATCGGGGCTTATCTACAGCATTACAGAATGCTGTAGATAAGCCCCTGATGCTGGTGGGCTTAGCTCATCTTCGATTTTGGGGGTGACAGGTTCCCTTTAATTGTGGTTAGAGCCCCATTTATCTAAGACCGGCTTCTCACATGTATTTGTCACGAGTATGAGCCATGATGTACTCACTGGCGATGAGTCACTTGACTCCAATTCAAGAGCTTCATATATTCTTATGAGTTTGGGTGAGGAGATCCACTGGCAGTCCATGGATCACTTAAAGATTTTTTAGTTTTTATTTCATAAATCAATAGTACACATGAAAATAAGAAACGTAATATATCTGGTCAAAGAAATCGCTTCTTTCTCCGCCAGAACTGATCAGTTGTTTTTGAAATTCACAATTCATGTGTAAAATATGTGTTCAGTGAAGACGGATTGTTACATAACTTCAATAGGAGATGGCAGGTGCTGCCGATAATATTCTATGGAGAAGGGAGGGGGATAAAGTTTTCCCATTCCTCTCCCTTCTCCAGTTCTAGTCTCCATAGAATCTCACAATCAGCAACTGTCATCTGTCTCAGTAATGTAACAAAATAGGAAAGAAACTTGGTCCTCAGATGGAAGTGTAGCTTGAAAAAGTATTCATTTATTGTTCATCCAACAGGCAAAAAAATTGAACGTTTTCGGTGCACATCCGGACCTTCATCAGAACAGATTACTTGTCTAGTAGATGTTATTATCCTGCCGTTTGCAGATCCACAAAAGATTTCAAAATGCCTGGATGCCGCGGTGAGTCCTGTGTGTGTCCGCCCATGGGGATATGTGAACGGCAGGATAATAACATAATCTACTAGACAAGCAATTTGTTCTGATGAAGGTCCGGATGTGCACCGAAAACGTTCAATTTTTTTGCCTGTTGGATGAACAATAAATGAATACTTTTACAAGCTACACTTCCATTTGAGGCCCAAGTTTCTCTTCTATTTTGGATACTTTGGGCTGGACGCCCTACTTGAGCACCTCCTATCCTTCATTGTATGAGTGTGCCGTGTTTTACTACTTTGACTCAGTAATGTAACAGTCTGTCTTCACTGAAGACAGATTTTACCTGTGAACTGAGAATTTTGAGAATGAGTGATCAGTACTGGTGGAGAAACAAGTAGATTACTTAGAGATTTATTACGAAGTTTCTTATTGGCATGTGCACTATTAATTTATTACATAAAAATTAAAATTATTGTTACAGTATAAGCATAAATCAGAGGCCGACTCCTGCAATCTAAACGTATATATTTTACTGAGAAACTATGCAATATTTCAGAGAAAAGCAGATAGAGCAGCCGGGTGCAAGGGGACTAGTTTGAAGCAGGTCGCCGCCGGCCATTCCCACACGCTCCGATAGACTGATGGGTCTCCCCATGTACACACATATAGGGAGAGTGGGCAGGAAGAAGCCGGGGGACCTGTCTCAGACTGATCGCCTCGTCCCCAGCTCCACTTTCAGCTACATTTTTATTTGAAACACTTGCAAAATTTTACATTAATACACAGATATTAAGATTGCAGTAGCTGATCTTTCATACATGGTGCCCGTGGGTAGAGCCTCATGGATCGTCTGACAGGCTCCCTTTATTTCACCTACCTAGATTTGTCTAAACCTGTGTCCACCATTAGAGGCAGATTTATAGTTTCTTCTACTATTTTAGCCTATGCACTAGTGTTGACAAAAAAGCAAAACTCATTAAAGAGGTTATCTACTTTCATGGACAATCTCTTTGGGCCTAAAAATAATTTTTGCAGTTGTTTCATTAAAAATTTAGCACAGTTTGCCTCCTATAGCCGCTGCATTACAGTCTACCTCTGCCTGCAGAATGAAGTAATGGGGTCAGCCATTTTATTTTACCAGATGTGTTGGGGACATGATTTAGTATATGCAATACTCAGACTGCACAGATCTCCAGCCCATACAGTAGCTGCTGCTGGCGGAGGAGCATGTGACTCGACCTGTCCTCAGCCTCCTCCAATAGAAAAACAGCTTTCCAATGGCTGCTGGCGGAGGAGCATGTGACCCGACCTGTCCTCAGCCTCCTCCAATAGAAAAGCAGCTTTCCAATGGCTGCTGGCGGAGGAGCATGTGACTCGACCTGTCCTCAGCCTCCTCCAATAGAAAAGCAGCTTTGCAATGGCTGCTGGCGGAGGAGCATGTGACCGGACCTGTCCTCAGCCTCCTCCAATAGAAAAGCAGCTTTCCCATGGCTGCTGGCGGAGGAGCATGTGACCAGACCTGTCCTCAGCCTCCTCCAATAGAAAAGCAGCTTTCCCATGGCTGCTGGTGGAGGGGCATGTGACCCGACCTGTCCTCCGCCTCCTCCAATAGAAAAGCAGCTTTCCAATGGCTGCTGGTGGAGGAGCATGTGACCGGACCTGTCCTCAGCCTCCTCCAATAGAAAAGCAGCTTTACAATGGCTGCTGGTGGAGGGGCATGTGACCTGACCTGTCCTCCGCCTCCTCCAATAGAAAAGCAGCTTTCCAATGGCTGCTGGTGGAGGAGCATGTGACCGGACCTGTCCTCAGCCTCCTCCAATAGAAAAGCAGCTTTACAATGGCTGCTGGTGGAGGGGCATGTGACTCGACCTGTCCTCAGCCTCCTCCAATAGAAAAGCAGCTTTACAATGGCTGCTGGTGGAGGGGCATGTGACCTGACCTGTCCTCCGCCTCCTCCAATAGAAAAGCAGCTTTCCAATGGCTGCTGGTGGAGGAGCATGTGACTGGACCTGTCCTCAGCCTCCTCCAATAGAAAAGCAGCTTTACAATGGCTGCTGGCGGAGGAGCAGGTGACTGGACCTGTCCTCAGCCTCCTCCAATAGAAAAGCAGCTTTCCAATGGCTGCTGGCGGAGGAGCATGTGACCGGACCTGTTCCTTAAAAGGAAACCTCACATGAGAAGCTGCTTTTCTACTAGAAGGTGCTAAGGACAGTTCCAGTCACATGCTCCTCCACCAACAGCCATTGGAAATAAGCTTTTCTATTGGAGGAGGCTGTGGACAGGTTCAGTCACATGCTCCACCATCAGCCATGGGAAAGCTGCTTTTCTATTGGAGGAGGCTGTGGACACGTCCAGTCACATGCTCCTCCACCAGCAGCCATTGGAAATACGCCTTTCTATTGGAAGAGGCTGTGGACATGTCCAGTTACATGCTCCTCCAGCAGCCATGGGAAAGCTGCTTTTCTATTGGAGAAGGCTGAGGACAGGTCCGGTCACATGCTCCTCCACCAGCAGCCATTGTATGGACTAGAGATCTGTGCAGTCTGAGTATTGCTGCACTAACCAGAGCAGGAGGAGAACCTGTCATCTACTATTTAATTGTCTAAGGGTCACTTCCGTCTGTCCTTCTGTCTTTCTGTCTGTCTGTCACAGATATTCATTGGTTGCGGCCTCTGTCTGTCATGGAATCCAAGTCGCTGATTGGTCGTGGCAAAACGCCCACGACCATTGCCACAACCAATCAGCGACGGCCACAGTCCGGCGTCAATATGGCCGCTCTTTCCTCCCCACAGTCAGTGCCCGCTCCATACTCCCCTCCAGGCATACAGTCAGCACTCACACAGGGTTAATGCCAGCGTTACCGGAGCACGGTGTAACCCACTCCGGTTACGCAGCTATTAACCCTGTATGAACAACTCTTTACTATTGATGCTGCGGATGCAGCATCAATAGTAAAAAAGATCTAATGTTACAAATAATAATAATTGAAAAAAATATTCTCACACTCCGACGTGGCGTCCTGTCCTCGGCAGTGCAAGCGGCAGGTTCCGGTGCCAAGGATGTTATGCGAGAAGGACCTTCCATGACGTCACGGCCATGTGACCGCGACGTCATCACAGGTCCTGCGCTCATACCAACCCTGGGACCGGAAGCTGCAGTGCATCCAGTCCTCATCTCTCTCTCCAGCCTACAGCTATAGCATTTCCAGGAGGAGGCTACTATCCGGCCCCGGGGGGGAGTGCTGCGCCGCGGCCTCTGTGCGCTCACTGACTGCCTGTGGTTAGTGATGAGCAGGAGGGGGGCTAAGTATAATCGCATGCGGTACCGCGTGTAGTCTGCACGGGGAGTTCACAGGGCGGTGTGCAGGGATGCACACGGTGTGGTCCCTCACTTGGTCCCTGGAGGAGAAGTCACTTTTAGGGCAGTTCCCACATTTTGCAAATTGGACCACAGTCCTGTATAGGAGGTAATAATGCAAAAAGGAAGTTCTAGGAGCCATGTAATACTACGTGGCTGGGCAATATACTACGTGGCTGGGCAATATACTACGTGGCTGGGCAATATACTACGTGGCTGGGCAATATACTACGTGGCTGGGCAATATACTACGTGGCTGGGCAATATACTACGTGGCTGGGCAGTATACTACGTGGCTGGGCAGTATACTCCGTGGCTGGGCAGTATAATCCGTGGATGGGCAATATACTACGTGACTGGGCAATATACTACGTGGCTGGGCAATATACTACGTGGGCTGGGCAATATACTACGTGACTACTACGTGACTGGGCAATATACTACGTGGCTGGGCAATATACTACGTGGCTGGGCAATATACTACGTGGGCTGAACAATATACTACGTGGCTGGGCAATATTCTACGTGGCTGGGCAGTATACTACGTGGCTGGGCAGTATACTACGTGGCTGGGCAGTATACTCCGTGGCTGGGCAGTATAATCCGTGGATGGGCAATATAATCCGTGGCTGGGCAATATACTCCGTGGCTGGGCAATATACTCCGTGGCTGGGCAATATACTCCGTGGCTGGGCAATATACTCCGTGGCTGGGCAATATACTCCGTGACTGGGCAATATACTACGTGGCTGGCCAATATACTACGTGGCTGGGCAATATACTACGTGGGCTGGGCAATATACTACGTGACTACTACGTGACTGGGCAATATACTACGTGGCTGGGCAATATACTACGTGGCTGGGCAATATACTACGTGGGCTGAACAATATACTACGTGGCTGGGCAATATACTACGTGGCTGGGCAATATACTACGTGGCTGGGCAATATAGTACGTGACTACTACGTGGCTGGGCAATATACTACGTGACTACTACGTGGCTGGGCAATATACTACGTGACTACTATGTGGCTGGGCAATATACTACGTGGCTGGCCAATATACTACGTGGCTGGGCAATATACTACGTGGCTGGGCAATATACTACGTGGCTGGGCAATATACTACGTGGCTGGGCAATATACTACGTGGGCTGGGCAATATACTACGTGACTACTACGTGACTGGGCAATATACTACGTGGCTGGGCAATATACTACGTGGCTGGGCAATATACTACGTGGCTGGGCAATATACTACGTGGGCTGAACAATATACTACGTGGCTGGGCAATATACTACGTGGCTGGGCAATATACTACGTGACTACTACGTGGCTGGGCAATATACTACGTGGCTGGGCAATATACTACGTGGCTGGGCAATATACTACGTGGCTGGGCAATATACTATGTGGCTGGGCAATATACTGCGTGGCTGGGCAGTATACTCCGTGGCTGGGCAGTATACTCCGTGGCTGGGCAATATAATCCGTGGCTGGGCAATATACTCCGTGGCTGGGCAATATACTCCGTGGCTGGGCAATATACTCCGTGGCTGGGCAATATACTCCGTGGCTGGGCAATATACTCCGTGGCTGGCCAATATACTCCGTGGCTGGCCAATATACTACGTGGCTGGCCAATATACTACGTGGCTGGCCAATATACTATGTGGCTGGGCAATATACTATGTGGCTGGGCAATATACTACGTGGGCTGAACAATATACTACGAGGCTGGGCAATATACTACGTGGCTGGGCAATATACTACGTGGCTGGGCAATATACTACGTGACTACTACGTGGCTGGGCAATATACTACGTGGCTGGGCAATATACTACGTAGCTGGGCAATATACTACGTGGGCTGGGCAATATACTACGTGGGCTGGGTAATATACTACGTGGCTGGGCAATATACTCCGTGGCTGGGCAGTATACTCCGTGGCTGGGCAGTATACTCCGTGGCTGGGCAGTATACTCCGTGGCTGGGCAGTATACTCCGTGGCTGGGCAGTATACTCCGTGGCTGGGCAGTATACTCCGTGGCTGGGCAGTATACTCCGTGGCTGGGCAGTATACTCCGTGGCTGGGCAATATAATCCGTGGCTGGGCAATATACTCCGTGGCTGGGCAATATACTCCGTGGCTGGCCAATATACTACGTGACTGGGCAATATACTACGTGGCTGGGCATTATACTACGTGGGCTGGGCAATATACTACGTGACTACTACGTGACTGGGCAATATACTACGTGGCTGGGCAATATACTACGTGGCTGGGCAATATACTACGTGGGCTGAACAATATACTACGTGGCTGGGCAATATACTACGTGGCTGGGCAATATACTACGTGACTACTACGTGGCTGGGCAATATACTACGTGGCTGGGCAATATACTACGTGGCTGGGCAATATACTACGTGGCTGGGCAATATACTACGTGGCTGGGCAATATACTACGTGGCTGGGCAATATACTACGTGGCTGGGCAATATACTCCGTGGCTGGGCAATATACTCCGTGGCTGGGCAGTATACTCCGTGGCTGGGCAGTATACTCCGTGGCTGGGCAATATAATCCGTGGCTGGGCAATATACTCCGTGGCTGGGCAATATACTCCGTGGCTGGGCAATATACTCCGTGGCTGGGCAATATACTCCGTGGCTGGGCAATATACTACGTGACTGGCCAATATACTACGTGACTGGGCAATATACTACGTGGCTGGGCAATATACTACGTGGCTGGGCAATATACTACGTGGGCTGAACAATATACTACGTGGCTGGGCAATATACTACGTGGCTGGGCAATATACTACGTGGCTGGGCAATATACTACGTGACTACTACGTGGCTGGGCAATATACTACGTGGCTGGGCAATATACTACGTGGGCTGGGTAATATACTACGTGGCTGGGCAGTATACAACGTGACTACTACTTGGCTGGCCAATATACTACGTGGCTGGTTAATATACTACGTGGCTGGGCAATATACTACGTGGCTGGGCAATGTACTACGTGACTGGGCAATATACTACGTGACTGGGCAATATACTACGTGGTCTGGACAATATACTACGTGGTTGGGCAATATACTACGTGGCTGGGCAATATACTACATGACTACTACGTGGCTGGGCAATATACTACGTGGGCTGTGCAATATACTACGTGACTACTATGTGGCTGGGCAATATACTACGTGGCTGGGCAATATACTACGTGACTACTATGTGGCTGGGCAATATGCTACGTGACTACTACGTGGCTGGGCAATATACTACGTGGGCTGTGCAATATACTACGTGACTACTACGTGGCAGGGCAATATACTACGTGGCTGTGCAATATACTACGTGGACGTGCATATTCTAGAATACCCAATGCGTTAGAATCGGGCCACCATCTAGTATCTACATAAGCATACACTAAATCAGGTCCCAAACACATCTGATAAAGTAATGTGGCCGACCCCATTACCTCATTCTGCAGCTTATCACCACTGGAAACAAATTGTCAGACAGGATAAAATCCTACTCTTGAGCTAGCTTCACCGCAGTCCACTTACAAACATAACCCTTTCCCAGAAATGCCTCGGGGCCTCATAACTTACCAGTGTTTAGCTATGGCCTATGTTACAGTTGGTTGTAACACTGACATTTTTCGTCCTGTGTCATTTAGCAAACCAAGGCACGGTTATTGCACTGAAATGAGTGACCACAAGAAATTATTTCCTCTTCCTATCAGGATATGGGCTTTTCTTAGCTGAGTTTACACTCGTACTAATCTGCGTATAAATCGGACAAGTGCAATCCGATAAAAATCTTATTGCTCTCTGACTAATGTAATTCAATGATTCTGTGCTGCTCTGTGATTTTTTATTTTTTTTTTTTTTTTCTCATCTGGATGAGAGAAAAAAAATCTTAGCATGCTTCGAGCGGCTGCGTATATCGGACGAAAATCGTCAATGCAAGACGATGGGTGCAAGAAATAAATTACATGACACATGGACCATGTGTTTGATTTTTACACTCGCAACTCAAAAGAAACCTGACAATTCATCAGCTAGGTACGGTAAATTCACAACCCGAAACGTCACAATAGAATTGATATTATAGATATCTATATAGAATAAATAGCTAGAAATAAGCCAATGAGATATATAATCAGTGTTACACATGTGTAGTTTTCTGTGTTTGGATTTAACTAATAAATAAAAATAAATGAAAAAAAATATGGTATGGTTAATAACCAGCTGAGGGAAAGCAGACATCTGTGAGCTGGTGTTAATAGTCTGGGAAGGTGCCGATAACCATGGAACTTCCAAGTCTATTAATATCAGCTCACAGCCGTCTGCTTAACCTTTACTGGTTATTAAAAATGAGGGACCCTAAAATAAATTGACGTGGCGTCCCCCTTATTTTTCAAGGGAACCTCTCACCCCCCAAAATCGACGATGAGCTAAGCCCACCAGCATCAGGGGTTTATCTACAGCATTCTGGAATGCTGTAGGTAAGCCCCCGATGTATCCTGAAAGATGAGAAAAAGAGGTTATATTATACTCACCCAGGGGCGTTCCCGCTGCGGTCCGGTCCGGGGCCTCCCATCTTCTTACGATGACGTCCTCTTTTTGTCTTCTGCTGCAGCTCCGGCGCATGCGTCCTTTGTTTGCCCTGTTGAGGGCAGAGCAAAGTACTACAGTGTGCAGGCGCCAGGTCTCTCTGACCTTTCCCGTCACCTGCGCACTGCAGTACTTTGCTCTGCCCTCAACAGGGCAAACAAAGTACGCCTGCGCCGGAGCCATAGCTTGAAGACCAGAAGAGGATGTTATCGTAAGAAGATGGGAGGCCCCGGACCGCGACGCCCACCGCAGCGGGACTGCCCCTGGTTCAGTATAATCTAATCTCTTTCTCTTATCTTTCAGGATGCATCGGGGGCTTATGTACAGCATTACAGAATGCTGTACATAAGCCCCTAATGCCGGTGGGCTTAGCTCATCGTCAATTTTGGGGGTGACAGGTTCCCTTTAATAACCAGCAAAGGCTAAGCAGACAATTGCGGGCTGATTTTAATACTCTAGGAAGGCCTATGGATATTGGCACCTTCCCATCTTAATAAGACCAGTCCTTAGTTACCCCAGAAATGGCGCATCCATTAGGTGGCTCAATTATTTTGCTTAACCTCTGCTCTTATCAATTACCCTGGTGCTTTGGCAATCGAGGTAATGAGTTTGGGGTTCATGTCAGCTGTGTAATGTCCGCTGACATCAAGCCCAGAGGTTAGTAATGGAGAATCGTCTATAAAACATACCCATTTCTGACGCCGTAGTTAAAACAAAGAAACACACACGTCCTTTATTTCTAAAAAAAAAAAATACTCCCCGACAATTACCCTCTTTTATCTATTTATTACCACAAAAAAAAAGTCCAGTCTGTTGAAATCCATATAGAGGTACCATGATGATCCCCATCTTCTTTGTCCAGTCTATGGAGCCCCATTCAGAGAATGCAGCTCCATAGACTGGAGCTGCAGCCACTGCCAGTTCACACACAGCAAAGCGCGAGAACACCTGCTGCTGTGACAAGCGTTGACGTCAGTATGGTTATCGCAGTTAACCTTACTGACATCTCCGCTTGCAGCGCGAGAGCTTGCTGACGATTTTCACACTGTGCAGTCAGTTCTTATGCTGCGAGTGGTGACATTAGTAAGGTTGCCGCAGTTCAGCGGCTATGCACTGCGATAACCTTACTGATGTCACCGCAGTCGGGTTCTAGCGCTACGCAGCGTGAGAACCAGCAGTGGCTACAGCACCGGTCTATGGAGCTGCATTCTCTGAACTGGGCTCCATAGACTGGAGACTGAAGAAAGCGGGAATTGTTGTGAGACCTCCATATGGACTTCGCAAGACCCTGTGGATTATTTTTTTTTTTAATGGTAATAAATGGGTAAAAGAGGGTAATTGTCCGGGAGTGGTTTTTTTTTCTCGAATAAATCAATTTTGTGTGTGTGTTTTTCTATCTTTTGAGTGCGGGGTTACATTACAAAGCTGAAATCAACCGCAAAACCATTACCCCGATTGTGAATGCACCAGAGTAATTAGGAAGAGCCGAGCATTAGCGCCAGAATTGGGGCATCTAATGGATGCGCCATTTCTGTGGTTTCTGAGGGCTGGTCCTATTAGGCTGGGAAGGAGCCAATATCTATAGTCCTTCCTAGCCTATTAATATCAGCCCGCAGCTGTCTGCTTAGCCTTTGCTGGTTATTAAATATTGGTGGGGTTGACCCCTCATTATTTTTTTTTTTTTTTTTTTAGGGTCCCCCTTTTTAGTAACCAGTAAAGATTAAGCAGACAGCTGTGAGCTGATAGTAATAGGCTGGAAAGCTCCATGGTTATTGGCCACTTCCCAGACTAATAAGACCACCTCACAGCTGTCTTCTTTCCCTTAGCATGTTTATTAAAAATAGGGGGACCCCATGCCATTTTTTTTATTTCTGAAAAGCTGCCAGATAAGCTCCACAGATCTTATTAAATATCTGAACGCTATGTCTCTCTCCGTCGGTCTGTATCTTTTAATCTATCTATATAAAAGTGTTTTATTATTTAGAAAACTATAACTATCTTTAAATTACATAGAGATTACTGTATGTGAAAGATGATGTTAAAAACGCATTGCATACTCATGCCATATAGCTGCTAGTTAAGAAAAATCATATTGTACTCGCCCAACACTCGTACTATTTTTCTGGATCAAAATCAGAGTGATTTCTTTTTATGCAGATGAGAGTGAGCCCTTAGGCTAAGGCTGGGGTCACACGATTGTTTTTCTCTCATCTGAGAAAACCCGGTCCAATTATGCACATCACACTCTGATTAGAGTGTGATCAGAGTATAATAAGATTTTCTAAGATGAGAAGAGTTAAAAATAAATAAATAAATAAATAAAAATCTTCAACTTCTCCATTGAGTGTTTATGTGAAAATCTGACCACACTTGGAATGATTTTCATGTGCGGGACAATTTTTTTCCACCGACCCATAGATTTGAATAGCTAATAGCTATCTGATAGCCAGATGTAACTCGTGCATGCTGCGATTTCAAGTCTGTCCAAGAAAATCGCATGCACTCACACAAAGGATTTCAGCTTGATGCTGGTATATTTAACACAACAGTTCACCATAGTGCTGGGTAAGGGATCAGAAAAGCAACAGGTAGTGCTTTAAAAGCTTTTGACGTTTCGACCCGTCCCCAGTCTTTCTCAAATTTGTCGCTATGGAGAGAGTGGGGATATAATAGAAATTAATGTGCTTTACAAAATATACAATGAGTGAATTCATATAAGGCAAAGAACTGTGGTGCAGATACGATATAAAGTACGAATATGTACATCACGAAATATATACATCAAGTCATGGTTGCACGAATCTTTGCATTTGTCGCTGGCAAAATATAAATCAATCAAATGCAATTAACAACTCTGTAATATTCTCACCCTCCACATAGTGACAAGTTTGAAAAAGACCCGGGATGGGTCGACACGTCAAGCTTTTATAGCACTATATGTCACTTTTCTAACTCCTTTACCCAGAACTATGGTGAACTATTGTGATAAATAAACCATCATCAAGCTGAAATCCTTGATTTTCTACAAGTCTACTACTTGGGTTTCACAGTTCAATCTGCACTCCCTGCCATCAACGTAGAGTGCACTCCATACTTCTCTATGCAAGGAAAAAATCGGACATGTGCACGGCCCCATAAAATAATATGGGGGATGAGTGTTAATTTTTACGGTCATGTGCAGGGGCCCTGATGTTGACCAATTTCAACAAGACCAGACACCCATCTTCAGTTCAAACAAATATTGTGCACCGTAAAAGAAGTTGTGCACGCCTTGGACAACCCCTTCTCATATCCCACGCTTGGACCCGATAAAATCATATCCCACGCTTGGACCTGATAAAATAAAAAAGCTTTCACTCAGCTCCCGTGCCAGGACCGTTCCAGCGGTGTCAGCACTTGCATTCCCAGAGCTTTCATGCGGTTATGACGACACGTGACCACGGCGCCCAATCAGCACTGGCATCACTGTCCCCACCTTCGGACAAATCGAATATGAAGAGGAAATCGGGGCTGCGGCAACTCTCTCACTTCCTCTTGATGTTCGGTTTGTCTGAAGGCGGGGACAGTGATGCCAGTGCTGATTGGGTACCAGGCTCACAAGTCGTCATAACCGCCTAAGAGCCCATGGACTGTGAGTGCCAACACCGCAAGAACCGTTGCAGCATAGGAGGTGAGTATAGGCTTTTTTATTTTCTCGGGGCCAAACATTTTGACGAAGAAGGTGTTGTCCTCATAGTTGACAAACCCTGTAATTTTACTCTAACAACCCCGTTATGCTGTGTTCACATCACACTTGATGTGGTGCCAATTTCTATGCCGGACATACAGCCTAGATGCAATTGAGTGCTTTACATATTGTATGTCGGCAGTTTAAAAGAAAAAAATATATAATAGAAAAGTATACTGCATGAGTATATTAGTGTGCAGTCGTGTATGGAGTACAATTCCGTAATCTCGTGTATATGCTGGGAGCACCTCATGGTATATACAGTGATCGGGACCCCGGCAGTGATATTCTGTAGCCCTGATCTATGATCGGGAGGATCGGTGACTACATTAGTCACATAGCATATGACTTGTGCTGGATTATATTAATTGGATCATTATCAGCATGTTGGTAAATGTTCTTGTGAGAT
Organism: Ranitomeya imitator; assembly: GCF_032444005.1. Classification (NCBI taxonomy): domain Eukaryota; kingdom Metazoa; phylum Chordata; class Amphibia; order Anura; family Dendrobatidae; genus Ranitomeya; species Ranitomeya imitator. The sequence continues at coordinate 60,331,464 of NC_091288.1, forward strand.
GACTGCAGATGGCCCCCATCAATCTGCGCTTTCATTCATCCTTCAACCACATTAAACAGGCCCAGCGGTGCCAAAATGCCTTCATGCAAAGCGATTGCCAGTAAGCAATTGACCGGTAACGATTAACACCTTATACCTGATTTGGCATCAGTTCAGACAAGGATCGATCTGGTGGACCGTGTCGTTATGGTCATTGGCATGACAATTATCGTTACACTACCTCTCTGCCTTATAATTATTTTACATTTGACGTGGACATTGCACGGTTTGACCACTTGGAACAGGTCGCCATTTTTTGTATTCTATAGTCGCACCAAATTGCGGTAGGTCCGCGCGTGTCTCTGATATGTAACCTGCTTATGAAGTTATCTGCGGAATCGACGTGAGATCTCGCTCAGCACGATTTATTCTTACAAAACTGCAATACAAGCAAAATGTCTAAATAATTATATCCCGCCATCCACTCCATCACCCGCCCGGTAGGTAATGCATTGCTAATATAATGGGAAACGCGTTTCGCACTGTACCCGTGCAGTGTTCCTGAAGGGTTAAGGAGCAGTTCGCTGACTGAGTAGCAGAGGTGCAGGAAGGCAACTATTTTCTGCCGAAGCTTGCAATCTAACCTTGCTGTTCTTATTTCTGTGTCCGCGGCAAATTAAATGAAGCAGACTGCGCTGACGGGGGGCGGGAGGCGCGCCGGGAGAGCGGACGCTCTGTGTTTGTGGAGGTTTTAACGGGATGTGAACTTTTGCTTTTCAGTCTCGAAAAGGGAGCGACCCAGACAAAGATAAGAAAGGTCTAGAGAGCAGAGCAGACAGCATCGGCAGCGGGCGAGCAATACCAATTAAACAGGTAAGCTTCCTCCCTGCCTCCGCCTCCCTCCGCCAGGCTCCAGTGTGTAATTAGAGGAGCCCACGCTCGGGGTCTCGTCTCCGAGCCCCCCGCTCTCTGCACCGCGTTTGATGCCCCCCTCCCCGAATGTGGAAGAGTTGCTCACTTGACATCAATTAGGCACGAATCCTGCGCACATTAAAATGGGATCATTAGGATAAAGAGGTGGTGTGAGAGGGGGAGGGGATCCGCCATGTGACAACAGGCCCTAATGAAGTGAGCCGTTCAGGGGGAGGCAGCCAGGCCTAGGCAGCTTCAAAGTGACGCCTTTGTGCAGAAAGCTTTGATTGGGCCTCTCTGTGCCTGTCTGCTGGGGGATTGGGAGCCCCCCTTCGATAACCACGCACCGGCTTGATTTGGCTGGTAATCTGAGCCCCCCTCTGACGGCCGATGGGCAATTAGCCACACTGAACGTGTCAGCTGCAAGACCCTGTTTGTAATTTGCTAATGAAGTACTTGTACCTTTTGATTAGGTTCAGTTTCATTTAGGCCTCCATTACCCAAGTGAGCGTTTACAGCCCTAATGAACGGGCTTAATTAATCCTTTCTGGTGACGCGGAGGGAAAAGGATGGGGTGATGAGGTAGAGTCAGCAGGAGCGGAGGCTTGGAAACGTTAGCCCAAGAGAGGCCGTTGGTGGCCTAACAAGGGCGAAAGGCTTTGGTGTGGATCCAGAGAGAGTACGAGCGCTCCGTAACGAGGCAGAAAGCAGATATACAACTTGTGATTCCTGCCTGAGCAGACATCAGGGAGTCTTTAAGAGCTCGACAGGAGTTTTGGTTTCTGTTGTATAGGTCGATGCCGCCGTATAGACGAGCACCGATTATGACAGCATGGAACTTTCCAAAGGTTTTTCAAGCTGATAAATTGATCATTAGGCGCCGTCCTCAGCAGCTAGTGTTGTGAACTAATTTATCAATGAGGTTTCTGTGGCAGAAGCGAAGACCCCCACAACATCTCTTTGATTATTTTTGGGGTAGTTGACAAGCGGCAGCCATGACTGTCCCACATCACAGGCAAATTGCAGTAACAGCATGTGAGGACACCAGCCTCTACGGGAAGGTAGATGACTAGCAGATTACTAGCTCACGATTGTCCAAAAGGACGTCGTTCCCGGTCTTTGGAGACTTTAAGCCGCACTGTCCAATAATGCTCGTCTTAAGAGTCACGTAATGGAGTAGATGAAATGTAAAAATGACTTTTCCTGAAGTCCTTTCATCCACAGGCATCGAAGATCCGGAAATGTAATAGAAAACAGATCCGTGTAACCCTTCTTTGTATATTGTAACATGTTTGTCTTGTCTAATCTTTGTTTTATGTAATATAACATACAGAATTACATATTTAGAGAGAGGGGTGAGGACTTAGAAGACAGCGCCTGTGTTCTTGGCATTAAAAAAGCTGCGTTCTAAACAGGTTTGTTTTTTAGCTGCCTTTTTTTAAAGATGCGGATTACATGGCATTCGTCTGCAGTAGGGGTTTAAGCAAATATATATATATATATATATATATATATATATATATATATATATATATATATATAAATATACCAAAAACGCAGCAAAACTTGTTGCAAGGTTTTTGTTTTTTTTGCAGCTTTTTTTTTTTTTTTTTTGCACTTCTTGCTTTTTCTGTGCGAAAAAGTGCTGTAAAAACGCTGAAAGTGACAAGCTGCCATCATTTAAAATAAAAAAGCTTGTGCATGAGATTTCTGACATTTCATACGTTTCGCTGGTCACTCTTGAACTCCACGTCTTATTTGCATTAAAAAAGCTGCCGGAAAACGCTACTTGTGAACACAGCCTGAGACTCTAGACGCCATTGCACTGTTTGTAAGGTCCTTACTTCTCTACTTCTGGCTGCAGAGAGCCGTACATAGAGAGCGCCTGATTGCAGTGGGAGGCAGAGGCTCCTCTGGTGCCATTTGCATAAATCTTGTTAAGTCAGAGGCGGTTAATGAGGTACAAATGAGGCAAGGAAGGTGACATGCAGCTCCTGCTGGCAGATGGGAGGTGGCGCGTGAGGTATCAGCTGCTGAGGTGCCTGCTCCCCCCCACCATGGGATTGGCCCCCGTGATGCACCCACGAACAATGGACTGGAGAACAGAGCTTGCAATTCATACGCCCGTATGTGTCCTCACATCTCCCTGCATTGCAGGTCTTTGGAGCACGCTCTTGGGGGACGCAATCGATATTTTTGAGCTACGTTTCATGTGTTATTTTTCTTGTAATAATGGAGAGTGCAATGCTTCTCTGTGAGGTGCTGGTACTGCTGACAATCCCCAAGGGTCTCTGCTTTGTAAAACGGTAGTAGATCTCAAATCAGAATTATGAGTAGATTTTAGTACATTAATAATTAAGGTGATAGGCGGCCATAAATCTATGAAATGCTCCAAAATACACTGGTGACAGCTCCAGCTTAAACCAGCGATACAGGACTCTATACAGACTCCCTGCCCGCTGTCACTGGAGATAGATCAGATCTCTGGACAGAAGTTTGTACGTTATTTTTTTTTATTTATTTTTTTCCAGTGCCTCGCGCCAGAGCCTCTGGGACAAATCTTTATTAAATGGGGCCCATAAACAGTTTCCCATTAGGAGCGGAATTGTATCTCTTTGCCGCATATAATTTGGTCACCCAGCGTTGGTTGAGTCACAGAGACTCATTACGAGTCCTTGTGGATGGGACTGAAAGCTGCTAACGATTGTACCAGTATAATTAAATCTTTCCAAGCACTCGGCAGCAGTGTCAACGAACTGTGAAGAAAATAATGTTATATAGCCAATCAAAAAGAGATACTTGTAAACTCATTTGAAGCGTCAGTGTGTGTTAGAGCCCTCTCTCTGGATGATGCTTATTGCTTGAGAAATTAAAGATACAGTTTTGTGCTAAGAGGCAATCCGGAAATTACATCCTGAATTAGTTGTTAATTGATTTGGTAATTCCCTGGGGTCTGCACACTCTCTCACTTCATTTTTTCCCTTTTTGTTGCTTTTCGTTAAGTGTCTGTTCTCCCAGCTCCACAATCATGTTTACCAATTAGATGTAATGATAGGAACAATGTGGGGATGTGAGCTGGATGCAATGTGTGCTGTGTGTGCGTGCCGGCGTTAATGTGGAGTGCGTGTGTGTGCTCGACTGCGCTCCTAAACCGCCGCGCCGCATGTTCTGTGTGTGGGAAGTCTGCAGGAATAGACTTCGGGTTCACATGGAATCCTCATGTCTGCGACTTCTTGTTACATTGATGCTATGCATATATTGTATCAGGGGACGTTTAGGAGCAAAATCCTCAATTGTTTGCTACATAGTAGCATTTATTTCTTATATTATCCAAATTCCAGAAGCCAGTAAGCCAACTAATTCTATTTTCCATTCAAAGGTCTTAAGCTGGCCATACAAATGAGATGGTTGTTGGCCAAAAGATCGCCATCTCAGCCAACTCCGCCGGACACAGTAGCACTTGTTTGGCCGCACGCTCCTGTGTTCTCTATGAAAAAGCCTCCGCCTGACATCTCTTCAACATCTCTCTCAATCATCAGTTGGCCGGTGCCCCCATACAAATTATAGACCATTGGTCGAACCTGTCGATGCTGGCATGTTTGACTAACCCAAGTTTAATGTGTATCATCAGGGTCTAAAATCAAATTGTTCCTGTGAAGGTTATGTTCACATGTGCAGGATTGGGTTCAGGGATTTTTGTAAATGAAACTCCATACTACACATGTTAATACGGGTAAGTATAGACTAATTGTGACCACCTACATAGGTTTAGCCGATGCAGCGCTGGGAAACAAAATTTGAAGTGACTGAGTGCAGCTGCACCTAAAGTAGATTGGCCATCGGCAATCTCTCTCGGCCATCGGCTCTGTCTCTCGGCCATCGTCTCTCTCTCTCGGCCATCGTCTCTCTCTCTCGGCCATCGGCTGTCTCTCTCTCGGCCATCGGCTGTCTCTCTCTCGGCCATCGGCTGTCTCTCTCTCTCGGCCATCGGCTGTCTCTCTCTCGGCCATCGGCTGTCTCTCTCTCGGCCATCGGCTGTCTCTCTCTCGGCCATCGGCTGTCTCTCGGCCATCGGCTCTCTCTCTCGGCCATCGGCGCTCTCTCTCGGCCATCGGCTGTCTCTCTCTCGGCCATCGGCTGTCTCTCTCTCGGCCATCGGCTGTCTCTCTCTCTCGGCCATCGGCTGTCTCTCTCTCGGCCATCGGCGCTCTCTCTCGGCCATCGGCTGTCTCTCTCTCGGCCATCGGCTGTCTCTCTCTCGGCCATCGGCTGTCTCTCTCTCTCGGCCATCGGCTGTCTCTCTCTCGGCCATCGGCTGTCTCTCTCTCGGCCATCGGCTGTCTCTCGGCCATCGGCTCTCTCTCTCGGCCATCGGCGCTCTCTCTCGGCCATCGGCGCTCTCTCTCGGCCATCGGCTCTCTCTCTCGGCCATCAGCTCTCTCGGCCAATGACTGTCTCTCTGGGCCATCGGCTGTCTCTCTCGGCCATCGGCTGTCTCTCTCGGCCATCGGCTGTCTCTCTCGGCCATCGGCTGTCTCTCTGGGCCACCCGCTGTCTCTCTGGGCCACCCGCCGTCTCTCTCGGCCCAACATTCCTGTGTTTTTGGGGGGAGAGTGGAGTAAGCTTCAGAAAAGAATGGATCAGATAGAATTCAGACTGCTGGATCCTTATCTTCTCCGACATACTGTATCAAGGAAGAGTCAGGAGACCCCCATACACATTAGGCTATGTTCACATGTCTTATAATCATGCATTAGAAATGGATCCAGCAGCAATCTGTTGACACCAAGTTGTGCACATACAACATTTTTGTCGAACTAAAAAAAATTGTTTTTATGATTTTATCTGGATCTGTTTTGTTTTTTTTATATTGAAGTCTCATGAAAGTGGATCTGCTAAATAGTCAAATATTTTTCTTTCATCTGAAATTGATCTGTATTTTTGCTTTGGAACCTATATATACACACACACACACACACACACACACACACACACACACACACACACACACACACACACATATATGTATATATATATATATATATATGTGTATATATATATATATATATATATATATATATATATATATATAATGTGTGTGTGTGTGTATGTCCGGGATTGGCATCTGCACCGTCTCGGCTACAGCCACAAAATTTTGCACAGTCACACTTCTGGACCCCGAGAGCGTCATAGGCTATGTTGTGAGGCGAAATTTTAACCCCGCGCTCTCCAATTCACCAAACAATTTTGCCCCTATCTACATAATGGGGAAAAAGTGAAAGGAAAAGTGTTGGAGGCGTCGCAGCTACAGCCACAAAATTTTGCACAGTCACACGTCTGGACCACGAGAGCGTCATAGGCTATGTTGTGAGGTCAAATTTTAACCCCGCGCTTTCCAATTCACCAAACAATTTTGGCCCTATCTACATAATGGGGAAAAAGTGAAAGGAAAAGTGTTGGAGGCAAATTGACAGCTGCCAGATGTGAACAAGGGAGACTTAAAGAATGAGAGTGATGGCGCCAAAGAGTATATACCGTACAGTTGCTAAGGTGGGCCCTGACATGGGATACTCAACACACACACAAAATGCGCCACACACTGCCACGTGCTTGAACACATATCACCCTTAGCACACATTTCAGCACACATACACCAACCTCGCCACATAAAAGTCGAAACACAAAAGTCACCGCTCAAAACTCGCCACGCGCAAAACTCACCACATGCAAAACTAGGCTCACGCAAAACTCGCCACGCGCAAAACTCACCTCATGGGAGAACTCGCCACACGCAAAACTTGCACCCGCAGAAAAATTGCCACATGCACAAAAGTTGCAACACATGCAAAAGTTGCCTCACACAAAACTTTCAAATACTCAAAAGGCACCACATATAAAACTCGCGACACGCAAAACTCGCCATGCGCAAAACTTGCTGCACACAACTTGCTACACGAACATGCAACTCGACACACAAAAAGTTGCTACACGCATGTCGCCACACAAAACTCAACACACACAACTTGACAAACGAAACTCGCCCTAAAACACACACAAGTCTGGTATTATCCTTCAAAAATAAAAATCTGATTAATAAGCAGACAAACTAAATGTACCATATAGGAAATACGGCAGCTGTCAGTCACATGACCTGTCTATTATGTGTATGTGTGAGCTAATATATACTGCCAGGGGGGAGGGCTTCCTGTTGGCTGGGGATTTATCAGGCTGCCAATTTAGCTTACAAATACTGAGGTAAAAATACTGACCAAATAACATGAGAACGAGGTCTAATACAGGAGGAAATGACATACAGATATATACTATGTACAGGGGAGATAAAACACAGGTATATACTATATACAGGAGAGATGACACACAGGTATCTACTATATACAGGAGGAGATGACATACAGGTATATACTATATACAGGAGCAGATGACATACAGGTATATACTATATACAGGAGGAGATGACACACAGGTATATGCTATATACAGGAGGAGATGACCTACAGGTATATACTATATACAGGAGAAGATGACACACAGATATATACTATATACAGGGGAGATGACACACAGGTATATACTATATACAGGACAGGAGGAGATGACATACAGGTATATACTATATATAGGAGGAGATGACATACAGGTATATACTATATACAGGAGATGACATACAGGTGTATACTATATATAAGGGAGATGACAAACATGTATATACTGAGGTGAAAATGAGGGGTGTGAGGTGAAAATGAAAAGGTGTGACTGCAAAATGAGAGGAGTGAGGGAAAATAGTGGCGTGATCGGAAAATGACAGATGTAAGGTCGAAATGACAAGTGTTAGGGGGGAATGAGAGAAGTGAGGGGGAAAATGAGAGGTGTGAGGGGGAAAATAAGAGGTGTGAGGGGAAAATAAGAGGTGTGAGGGGGAAAATGAGAGCTGTGAGAGGGAAAATGAAAGATGTGATGGGAAAATAAGAGAAGTGAGGTGCTATAACTAACCACAGATATTTACTATGCCCAGGCAATGCTGGGCTCTTCAGATATAACAACGCTGGGAGCGTCACTCTGTTCGAAGCCTTTATAGACTGCGTAAACACTGAACGCACACCGCGATCTCCACCGGAGAGTCGGGGACCGCCAGGAGGGTAAGTATATTCACCTGTCCCCCGTTCCAGCGCTGCGTGCGGCTCCGTCTCCCGGGTCCTCTGCTGTGACGTTCCCAGTTCAGAGGGCGCGATGACGCGCTTAATGCGCGTCGGCGCCGCCCTCTGACTGAACAGTCACAGCAGAGGACCCGGAAGATGTCGGCGCGCAGCGCTGGAACGGGACAGACAGGTGAGTATAGCAAGTGCTGGGGGCCTGAGCTAGCGGTGACTCCGGCACCTGACCCCCACAGCGCGCCGGTGTCCCCGCCTGCTCAGGCCCCCAGCACTTGGCGCCCAGCAACGATAGGTGAGTATGGTATTTTTTTTTTATATATATATATATATATGGCAGCAGCATACGAGGCATATATAATGGAGCATCTTATGGGGGGCATATAATACAATGGTGGCGCAGGATGGGAGCAGCACATGACAGAACGGGCGCAGGATGGCAGCAGCACATGACAGAACAGGGGCGCAGGATGGGAGCAGCACATGACAGAACGGGGGCGCAGGATGGCAGCAGCACATGGCAGAACGGGCGCAGGATGGCAGCAGCACATGACAGAACACGGGCGCAGGATGGCAGCAGCACATGACAGAACGGGCGCAGGATGGCAGCAGCACATGACAGAACAATGGCGCAGGATGGGAGCAGCACATGACAGAACGGGGGCGCAGGATGGCAGCAGCACATGACAGAACGGGCGCAGGATGGCAGCAGCACATGACAGATCGGGCGCAGGATGGCAGCAGCACATGACAGAACGGGCGCAGGATGGCAGCAGCACATGACAGAACAGGGGCGCAGGATGGGAGCAGCACATGACAGAACGGGGGCGCAGGATGGCAGCAGCACATGGCAGGATGGGAGCAGCACATGACAGAACAATGGCGCAGGATGGGAGCAGCACATGACAGGATGGGAGCAGCAAATGACAGAATGGAGGCGCAGGATGGGAGCAGCACATGACAGAACGGGGGCGCAGGATGGCAGCAGCACATGACAGGATGGGAGCAGCAAATGACAGAATGGAGGCGCAGGATGGGAGCAGCACATGACAGAACGGGCGCAGGATGGCAGCAGCACATGACAGAACAGGGGCGCAGGATGGGAGCAGCACATGACAGAACGGGGGCGCAGGATGGCAGCAGCACATGACAGGATGGGAGCAGCAAATGACAGAATGGAGGCGCAGGATGGGAGCAGCACATGACCGAACGGGCGCAGGATGGCAGCAGCACATGACAGAACAGGGGCGCAGGATGGGAGCAGCACATGACAGAACGGGGGCGCAGGATGGCAGCAGCACATGGCAGAACGGGCGCAGGATGGCAGCAGCACATGACAGAACACGGGCGCAGGATGGCAGCAGCACATGACAGAACGGGCGCAGGATGGCAGCAGCACATGACAGAACAGGGGCGCAGGATGGGAGCAGCACATGACAGAACGGGGGCGCAGGATGGCAGCAGCACATGGCAGGATGGGAGCAGCACATGACAGAACAATGGCGCAGGATGGGAGCAGCACATGACAGAACGGGGGCGCAGGATGGCAGCAGCACATGACAGAACGGGCGCAGGATGGCAGCAGCACATGACAGAACGGGCGCAGGATGGCAGCAGCACATGACAGAACGGGCGCAGGATGGCAGCAGCACATGACAGAACGGGCGCAGGATGGCAGCAGCACATGACAGAACAGGGGCGCAGGATGGGAGCAGCACATGACAGAACGGGGGCGCAGGATGGCAGCAGCACATGGCAGGATGGGAGCAGCACATGACAGAACAATGGCGCAGGATGGGAGCAGCACATGACAGAACGGGGGCGCAGGATGGCAGCAGCACATGGCAGGATGGGAGCAGCACATGGCAGAACGGACGCAGGATGGCAGCAGCACATGACAGAACACGGGCGCAGGATGGCAGCAGCACATGACAGAACGGGCGCAGGATGGCAGCAGCACATGACAGAACACGGGCGCAGGATGGCAGCAGCACATGACAGAACGGGCGCAGGATGGCAGCAGCACATGACAGAACGGGCGCAGGATGGCAGCAGCACATGACAGAACAGGGGCGCAGGATGGGAGCAGCACATGACAGAACGGGGGCGCAGGATGGCAGCAGCACATGGCAGGATGGGAGAAGCACATGACAGAACAATGGCGCAGGATGGGAGCAGCACATGACAGAACGGGGGCGCAGGATGGCAGCAGCACATGACAGAACGGGCGCAGGATGGCAGCAGCACATGACAGAACGGGCGCAGGATGGCAGCAGCACATGACAGAACGGGCGCAGGATGGCAGCAGCACATGACAGAACGGGCGCAGGATGGCAGCAGCACATGACAGAACAGGGGCGCAGGATGGGAGCAGCACATGACAGAACGGGCGCAGGATGGCAGCAGCACATGACAGAACGGGGGCGCAGGATGGCAGCAGCACATGGCAGGATGGGAGCAGCACATGACAGAACAATGGCGCAGGATGGGAGCAGCACATGACAGAACGGGGGCGCAGGATGGCAGCAGCACATGGCAGGATGGGAGCAGCACATGACAGAACAGGGGCGCAGGATGGAAGCAGCACATGACAGAACGGGGGCGCAGGATGGCAGCAGCACATGGCAGGATGGGAGCAGCACATGACAGAACAAGGGCGCAGGATGGGAGCAGCACATGACAGAACGGGGGCGCAAGATGGGAGCATCACATGACAGAACGGGGGCACAGGATGGCAGCAGCACATGACAGAACGGGCGCAGGATGGGACCAGCACATGACATAACAGGGGCGCAGGATGGGAGCAGCACATGACAGAACGGGGGCGCAGGATGGCAGCAGCACATGACAGAAGGGGGCGCAGGATGGGAACAGCACATGACAGAACGGGCGCACGATGGCAACAGCACATGACAGAACGGGTGCAGGATGGGAGCAGCAAATGACAGAACGGGGGCGCAGGATGGGAGCAGCATATGACAGAACGGGGGCGCAGGATGGCAGCAGCACATGACAGAACGGGCGCAGGATGGGAGCAGCAGATGACAGAACGGGGGCGCAGGATGGGAGCAGCAGATGACAGAACGGGGGCGCAGGATGGGAGCAGCACATGACAGAACGGGCGCAGGATGGGAGCAGCACATGACAGAACGGGGGCACAGGATGGGAGCAGCACATGACAGAACGGGGGCACAGGATGGGAGCAGCACATGACAGGATGGGAGCAGCAAATGACAGAATGGAGGCGCAGGATGGGTGCAGAACATGTCAGAATGGAGGCGCAGGATGGGTGCAGCACATGTCACAATGGGGGCACAGGATGGGAGCAGCACATGACAGAATGGGGGCGCAGGATGGGTGCAACACATGACAGAATGGGGACGCAGGATGGAGCAGCACATACCAGGATGGAGACCATATACCAATATAGATGCTAGCCACCCGGGCATAGAACGGGTTCAATAGCTTATATATATATAATATATTGGGATATAAGCCAAACCAGAATCTCAATTTGCAGACACGGTATTTTGGGGTGTTGCCTCTCATTACTGATGACAACACCCTGAAACACTGTGTCTCCAAATTGAGACAATTGCATATTTAATTTCCCAGAACACCTTGCATGTCTTATAAGTCTCCTCAATCTGACATGCCAGACGTAGCTTGTCACTCTGCACAAGGAGAAACCTTACCCCTTAGACAACAAGCTACACCAAAACACTAATCAAATGGAAACAAGATAGAGGCCATGCAAACACAAAACCAGTGCAAATTCTGCACAAAATATAGATGCTTTCCCCAGACGATGTTATCTGTTTTCACCAATGTGATATGACATTACAATGCTTGGCAAAACAAGCTGAAATGTTAGAAGTGCCACGGATTGTGTCATCATTAGTGTTGAGCGATACCGTCCGATACTTGAAAGTATCGGTATCGGATAGTATCGGCCGATACCCGAAAAATATCGGATATCGCCGATACCGATATCCGATACCAATACAAGTCAATGGGACATCAAGTATCGGAATGTATCCTCATGGATCCCAGGGTCTGAAGGAGAGGAAACTCTCCTTCAGGCCCTGGGATCCATATTAAAGTGTAAAATAAAGAATTAAAATAAAAAATATTGTTATATTCACCTCTCCGGCGGCCCCTGGACATCAGCGGGAGGATCCGGCGTCCGGCACGGCTTCTTTCTTCAAAATGCGCGCCTTCAGGACCTGTGGAATGACGTCCCGGCTTCTGATTGGTCGCGTGCCGCCCATGTGACCGCCACGCGACCAATCAGAAGCCGCGACGTCATTCCTCAGGTCCTAGAAGGCGCTCATTCTAGGACTTTAGCTGAGGAATGACGTCGCGGCTTCTGATTGGTCGCGTGGCGGTCACATGGGCGGCACGCGACCAATCAGAAGCCGGGACGTCATTCCACAGGTCCTGAAGGCGCGCATTTTGAAGAAAGAAGCCGTGCCGGACGCCGGATCCTCCCGCTGATGTCCAGGGGCCGCCGGAGAGGTGAATATAACAATATTTTTTATTTTAATTCTTTATTTTACACTTCCGATACCGATACCCGATATCACAAAAATATCGGATCTCGGTATCGGAATTCCGATACCGCAAGTATCGGCCGATACCCGATACTTGCGGTATCGGAATGCTCAACACTAGTCATCATATAAAGTTACTTATTGTTTAAATAGATTCTTTGGTTACATTTATTTATTTCCATATCATTATATTAAAATTTAAAAAAATCTTAACTTTCACACAGTCCTCTAGGCCGTATACTAGGCTTACTCTTCCTGTTCTGTACAGAAGATTTTTCAGAAGTCTCATTATCATCACAGGCTATAAAGGCACAGATGATTGGCCTCGGGGAGACCAAAACTAGGCACTGCTCCTAATAGCCAGATTCCTACTCCACACTGATGAGGGGCAAAAACCCCGAAACAGCTGTCTGTGGATGGATACCATGCTTGGCATAGGTGGCTTTCCTTCATAGGATGCTGCCCTTCCCGTGGTTGTTCCTTCCCGGGGAAAGGCCTGGCTATTCACTGCTTGCGTCGAGAAACACGTGATGGTGTCTCCGCAGCTTCTTTACATGCATCATTATCATCACATACATAAGTGCAAGGAACTTTAACACCTTTATGTACAGTTGATAACCCAGGATCCACCATTCACAATAGGTGATGTCACAGCTCACCTCCTCCCTCTCACTTTCATATGGCCTTTTCCCAGGTGAGAATACACTCGTTAGATACTTCATTACAGTTCCGTAATGTCTGAGCCAGTTTATTGCTGCTAATGTTCGTGTACCCCACAGGGAGAAGGAGTTTAATATGAAGCCTAATTGCCTATATGTGAGCGATTTTTCTTAATATAGATAATTATATGTAAACTATAAATGTGGTTTTAAATACATTTAATATTAATATTTTATTTAAATAATAGGTAATTCTATGATGGCACATTGCCTTTAAGTGCATACACGTTGCTTTGTGTGTACTGTACTGCTCACCACCTGATCCTGTGTTTTTCTAGGATCACATTATGTAGGAACAGAAACGGCAGGAAGTACTTTATAGGAATGGACCACCATACTTCTTGTAGCAGATACAGAATATTGGGGAGGACCAAGCACTTCAAGCCATTACCAACCCAGATGTTTGGATCACCACTTGTTCATAGCATATTAGGTCAATAGGACGTCATCTACTGAAAGGGGTTGTCCACTGCTCGGACAACCCCTTCTGAATACCTATGTTTCCCCCCAGTAAAATAAAAACACTATACTTGCCTCCGGTGCCAGTAGCATTCCAGCGGTGTCATACACTGGCTCTTCCAGGCTCTTCCGGGACTCACGTGACGTTGTCATGTTATACCTGTGGCTAATCAATGCTAGCTTCACTCTCCTTCCGACAAATCAAGACATCAAGAGCTCTCACTTCCTCCTAATGTCTTTTAGGTCCTAAGGAGAAGAGAGTGATACCAACACTGATTGACCTCAGGGATAGCTTGACATAACAATGTCACGTGAGGCCCGGGAGAGCCAGAGCCGTTCCAGTGGTGTCAAATCAAGACATCTGGAGGAAGTGAGAGATCGTCCTCAGCTCTCCCTTGCTCCCAATGTCAATTACATCCGTAGGAGAAGAATGTGATACCAGTGCTGATTGACCACAGGGATAGTATGACATAACCATGTCAAGCGATCTCCAGGAGAGGCAGTGCTGACACCACTGGAACGGCACCAGTATGTGTTATTAGCACAGGGATTCAGAAGGGGTTGTCCAAGCTGTGGACAACCCCTTTAAGAACAACTTAAAGGGGCTGTCCTGTGAAGATGGCTTATCACTTATAAGTATTTAGATATTTTAGATCATGTTTCGTACATGATACTAAAATATGATGATAAGGAAAATTGAAGACTGTTATTTTCTGTAGTGCTAGGGGGTCATTATGGAGGTTTTCAGTAACAATGATTTTTGGTGGAGAACTCTAGAACTCTGATGGATGGCACAATATTATTTGTGGTCCCGGTTATGGCGGTATCTTATACTTATCCTCTGTGTGCAGCTTTTGTGATATTGACGATGGCTCCCACAGAATACAGGTAAGAGAGCAGGTTCTTCCGTAAGCCTGCACCTTGCAGACCGGTCTTCCCCACATCTATTCCTGGCGCGGCTGACAGGCGCATCGGGCTTGATGCGTTCATTTAGATTTATAAGCATTGTTTACAGAACCTGTGTGGCTGCTGAAGCTCTAACAACAGCTGTTCCCTGGTACTAATTAAGTACTAATTACGAACCAGCTTTGTGTGTTTGTCATTGTTACGGGCTGGATTTTTATTTTTTTGTGTGGGGAATTTGAATAAATTGATATGTTGGGCAAAGGCCAAGTGAGGACCATGCAAAGTCTATGCTTAGCATCACAGCCTTACATAAATGAGGACACCCTACTCTGTGTATCTATATATGGTGTATAGATGGAGCATCTAATTTCATTAATAAATAGATATCCAATTTAGGTCCATTTCTCACAGTCCGAGTATGGATCGCGATTCCCAGGACTGATAGCAGGACTCCTGACCCAAAGCCGCCAACAGTCCTAGGCATATATGAGGCCATTGCACTCAGGTCAGCAGACCCGTGGCCAATCCATACTCGGCCGTGATTCACGAATACGTAAAACCAGCCTATCGTTAGTCTACCACTAACTTGTGTTTTTGTTAAAATACCTAATTATATTTTGATGCCCACAATACAAATGTTATCCTCTTCAACCAGAAAACTCTGACCATTTTCATTCTTATGTCATCCATTTTCCATCCATGTGCCTGTTTCCACATATCATGCTTCACACATAAAGATACCAAATGTAAATTTTTGGTGAAGAATCAACAACAAGTGGAACACAATTGTGAAGTTAAACGAAATGTATTGGTTATTTTTAAATTTTTGTGGAAATTCAAAAACTGAAAAGTGGGACGTGCAGTATTATTCGGCCCCTTTACTTTCAGTGCAGCAAACTCACTACAGAAGTTCATTGTGGAACTCTGAATGATCCAATGTTGTCTTAAATGCCTAATGATGATAAATATAATCCACCTGTGTGTAATCAAGTCTCCGTATAAACGCACCTGCTCTGTGATAGTCTCGGGGTTCTGTTTGAAGCACACAGTGCATCATGAAGACCAAGGAACACAACAGGCAGGTCCGTGATACTGTTGTGGAGAAGTTTAAAGCCGGATTTGGATACAAAATTATTTCCAAAACTTTAAACATCCCAAGGAGCACTGTGCAAGCGATCATATTGAAATGGAAGGAGTATCATACTACTGCAAATCTACCAAGACCCGGCCGTCCCTCTAAACTTTCATCTCAAACAAGGGGAAGACTGATCAGAGATGCAGCCAAGAGGCCCATGATCAATCTGGATGAACTGCAGAGATCTACAGCTGAGGTGGGACAGTCTGTCCATTGGACAACAATCATTCGGACACTGTACTAATCTGGCCTTTATGGAAGAGTGACAAGAAGAAAGCCATTTCTCAAAGATATCCATAAAAAGTGTTGTATAAAGGGAACCTGTCACCCCCAAAATGGAAGTTGAGCTAAGCCCACCACCATCAGGGACTTATCTACAGCATTCTGTAATTCTGTAGATAAGCCCCCGATGTAACCTGAAAGATGAGAAAAAGAGGTTAGATTATACTCACCCAGGGGTGTTCCCGCTGCGGTCCAGTCCGATGGGCCTCGCAGTCCGGTCCGGGGCCTCCCATCTTCATAGGATGACGTTCTCTTCTTGTCTTCACGCTGCGGCTCCGGTGCAGATGTACTTTGTCTGCCCTCAGCAGGGCAGACAAAGTACGCCTGCGGTGTGAAGACAAGACCGTAAGAAGATGGGAGGCCCCAGACCGGACAACGACGCCCACTGGGGCGGGACCACCCTTGGGTGAGTATAATCTAACATCTTTTTCTCATCTTTCAGGTTACATCGGGGGCTTATCTACAGCATTACAGTATGCTGTAGATAAGCCCCTGATGGTGGTGGGCTTAGCTCAACTTCCATTTTGGGGGTGACAGGTTCCCTTTAAAGTTTGCAAGAAGCCACCTGGGAGACACACCAAACGTGGAGAAAGGTGCTCTGGTCTGATGAAACCAAAATCAAACTTTTTGGCAACAATGCCAAACGATATGTTTGGAATAAAGGCAACAAATGTCATCACTCTGAACACACCATCCCCACTGTCAAACATGGTGGTGGCAGCAGCATCATGGTTTGGGCCTGCTTTTCTTCAGCAGGGACAGGGAAGATGGTTAAAATTGATGGGAAAATGGATGGAGCCAAATACAGGACCATTCTTGAAGAAAACCTGTTTGAGTCTGCAAAAGACCTGAGACTGGGCCGGAAATTTGTCTTCCAACAAGACAATGATCCCAAACATAAAGCAATATCTACAATGGAATGGTTCACAAATAAACGTATCCAGGTGTTGGAATGGCCAAGTCAAAGTCCAAACCTCAATCCAATCATGAATCTGTGGAAAGAGCTGAAAACTGTTGTTCACAAACAATCTCCATCTAATCTCACTGAGCTCGAGCTGTTTGCCAAGGAAGAATGGGCAAGAATTTCAGTCTCTCGTTGTAAAAAACTGATAGTGACATACCCCTAGCGACTTGCAGCTGTAATCGCAGCAAAAGGTGGCGCAACAAAGTAATAAGCTAAAGGGGCCGAATAATATTGCACGCACCACTTTTCAGTTTTTGAATTTCCACAAAAACTTTAAATAACCAATAAATTTCATTCAACTTCACAATTGTGTTCCACTTGTTGTTGATTCTTCACCAAAAATTTACAGGGAGCCGAATACTTTGGCAAGGCACTGTATGTGGCTTTGGTGTTTATATTCTGTGTTTAAACCAACAATTTTCAATGTGCACGATCAAGTTCAGTGTCCTTAATTAATAATGTCACAGTCTCCATAACAATTTGACACACTATGGGCAATTAATAAGTATGGAATCCAATTTTTTTTCACCCATAGACTTGAATGGATTCTCATCCGAAATATGGTTGCGAATAGTTCATGCTGCGATTTTATTTTATTTTTTTCTCCATTCGCTCAGTTCATCTTAACAGCCCTGTTCACTAACATTGGCCCATGTCAACTTTTCACTCTGACAACACACGTCCACATAATATGATGGTCTGAACGATCCCTACGTCAGAACCTGCAGGGGATCTTTAACTACTAATTATTTTCCTTAGATTTTGCTGTATTTCTTTAGCTTATCTCCTTTACATCAGAGATTTGAAATGTGACTACTGATTAGCTACACTGTCTCCAGAATGTCTTAGGTAGTCTCCATACATATTAGTTGAAAGTCAGCCAAACCTACCGATTTCTGCAGCATCGGTCAATCGTCTGATGAATACGGGAGACTTCGGCTCCCACGTTGTCTGAAGGGAGAGAAGGATCGGACAGCTTGAATTTCAGTGACTGATCTTTTCTTTTTAAGGAGATAAAGCTAGCGCTAGAGGTGTCTGGCAGTGGCTTTCATTTCTCTACCCATTGAAAACACATGAACAATTGGCTAAGCTGTACGCTCATGTGTATGGGGAGTGGGGAGATATAGCTGTGTCATGTGTATGGGGTAGCCGGGAGAGATACCTGTCTCTTGTGTATGGGGAAGCTGGGAGAAATGGCTGTCTCGTATGTGTGGGAGTCGGGAGAAATAGCAGTCTCTTGTGTATCGGGGAATCAGGAGAGATAGTGGTGTCATGGGTATGGGGTAATCGGGTGAGAAAGTGGTCTCAAGTCACATGTGTGAAGAAAAAAAAAAAAAAAGGGGAATGGGATCCTCCAGCAATAAAACCAGTGAAGCCGATATAAAAATTAAAAAACTTTATTGGAACTAAACAAGGACATAAAAACTGGACATCACCCGACACCTGGATGGCAAACTGACGTGTTTCAGCAAACAGCCTTAATCATGGTATTACCATGTGTGGTCATTTATGGGGCAGTTGGGAGAGAGCTGTCTCGTGTGTATGAGAGAGTCTGGTGAAAAAGTAATGTCATGTATATAGGAAATTGGGTGAGATAGTGGTCTCGTGTTGTGTGTGGTAGAGTTTGGAGAGGAAACTGTCTCGCCTGTGTGGTGGAGTCAGGAGAGATAGCTGTGTCATGTCTATGGGGGGAGTGGGAAGACACAGCGGTTTCATGTGTATGGGAAAGTCATAAAAGATGGTGATCTCGAGTGCACGGAGGGTCGGGAGAGATGGTGATCTCGAGTGTATGGGGGAGTCGGGAGAGATGGTGATCTCGAGTGTATGGGGGAGTTGGGTGAGGTGGTAATCTCGAGTGTATGGGGGAGTCGGGAGAGATGGTGATCTCGAGTGTATGGGGGGAGTCGGGAGAGATGGTGATCTCGAGTGTATGGGGGGAGTCGGGAGAGATGGTGATCTCGAGTGTATGCGGGGAGTCGGGAGAGATGTGATCTCGAGTGTATGCGGGGAGTCAGGAGAGATGGTGATCTCGAGTGTATGGGGGGAGTCGGGAGAGATGGTGATCTCGAGTGCATGGGGGGAGTCGGGAGAGATGGTGATCTCGAGTGCATGGGGGGTTGGGAGAGATGGTGATCTCGAGTGTATGGGGGTCGGGAGAGATGGTGATCTCGAGTGTATGGGGGAGTCGGGAGAGATGGTGATCTCGAGTGTATGGGGGAGTTGGGTGAGGTGGTAATCTCGAGTGTATGGGGGAGTCGGGAGAGATGGTGATCTCAAGTGTATGGGGGGAGTCGGGAGAGATGGTGATCTCGAGTGTATGGGGGGAGTCGGGAGAGATGGTGATCTCGAGTGTATGGGGGGAGTCGGGAGAGATGGTGATCTCGAGTGTATGCGGGGAGTCGGGAGAGATGTGATCTCGAGTGTATGCGGGGAGTCAGGAGAGATGGTGATCTCGAGTGTATGGGGGGAGTCGGGAGAGATGGTGATCTCGAGTGCATGGGGGGAGTCGGGAGAGATGGTGATCTCGAGTGCATGGGGGGAGTCGGGAGAGATGGTGATCTCGAGTGTATGGGGGAGTTGGGTGAGGTGGTAATCTCGAGTGTATGGGGGAGTCGGGAGAGATGGTGATCTCAAGTGTATGGGGGGAGTCGGGAGAGATGGTGATCTCGAGTGTATGGGGGGAGTCGGGAGAGATGGTGATCTCGAGTGTATGGGGGGAGTCGGGAGAGATGGTGATCTCGAGTGTATGCGGGGAGTCGGGAGAGATGTGATCTCGAGTGTATGCGGGGAGTCAGGAGAGATGGTGATCTCGAGTGTATGGGGGGAGTCGGGAGAGATGGTGATCTCGAGTGCATGGGGGGAGTCGGGAGAGATGGTGATCTCGAGTGCATGGGGGGTTGGGAGAGATGGTGATCTCGAGTGTATGGGGGTCGGGAGAGATGGTGATCTCGAGTGTATGGGGGAGTCGGGAGAGATGGTGATCTCGAGTGCATCGGGGGAGTCGGGAGAGGGTGATCTCGTGTGCATGGGGGAGTCGGGAGAGATGGTGATCTCGAGTGTATGGGGGAGTCGGGAGAGATGGTGATCTCGAGTGTATGCGGGGAGTCAGGAGAGATTGTGATCTCGAGTGTATGCGGGGAGTCAGGAGAGATGGTGATCTCGTGTACATGGGGAAGTCGGGAGAGATGGCGATCTCGTGTATGACTATCTTTAGTCAAGTCCTGTCTCGTATTGTTTCAGACTGCCGCTTTCCTCTTCCGCTCTGCTACGCTGCCTGTCCTGATTGGCTGCTGAGTATTATCGATTTATTACAGGCCCGTCAGGAAGTCAGTGTATGTAAAGCCGACATCCAGGACAAAAATTGTAGCCCCTTCAGCCGGTGGCCCTGAGCTGGTGTAGCATGTTATGACAGGCTTATATTATTGGACAGATTACATGGATCCTGTGCTTTTTGTTCATGTCAACATCCATGCAACGCAGACAAAGCAAAATCTAAGTGAAGCCAACTAAATCCCATCAAAGTCAATAACGATGTTAATAATATGAAAATGACGAAACCGAAAAATGTCCTGATATATTCCGTCAGATGTTGACTAGTCAACACCAATAGTTTGAAAATATATTTGTCTATGCAGATGGGAAATGAATTATTAGTGGCAGTCAAATTGATTTAAAATTAATCCCTTTGCTGCCTGCAGGCACAAAATACTTTGTGATCTGGGTTTATCGCATTAGTTTTCCACTGAAATTGCCCCTTGAGCGCATGACAAGTGATTACTACAACTGCGTCCCGGCCCTTTGCATGTCGCAGGAAGTGCCGTGGTATTATTACCAAGAGTGATTACAGAGTTTTATTATTAATATTATTCATAAACAAGGTAGTATTCGCATTTCGTATACTTTATTGCACAGGATCAGGACTTCTGTGCAGGTTAACCCCATAAGTCCTGTTTCTCCAGTCTCGAACTTGGCTACCAGTAATTACTGGCACGTCTCTCTATGCCCTGAAGGTAACTGTGCCCGCCACACAGCTTCTCCATACATCATCCTAATGTCGTGGCGAGGATGGCACACGGACTGCGTTTGAATTATTCATTGATTCAGACGATAGGTGCAGGCCCATTGTACAAAGCAGAAAATATGTTGGGGCTCATGTATAGGTAATTTCCTAATTTAGTTTATAAAGTGGTACTTGCTTATCCCACAACTTCTCCTGTGACTTGTGTTATGTTCTTATATGTATCCTTCATATGACACAATGGCAGCAAGCATGCCTAAGTGTATGGAATACATGATGGCAAAATGTTGTCCATGATTTTGAAGAATACCGATCGCTTGTCTATCATTGACCTTTTGCTTTAACAAGAACCTGTCACCTCAAAACAATTCTATTTACCTATATATAAAAAGGGTAATCTGCAGGTAAATAGCATTTAAACCCTATAAGGAAAAAAATGAAGTCATATTCTCCCTGTGGCTGTTCACTTCGTTATAGCGGCGGTGCAGGGAGCCGTTATAGTGACTTCTTACTACTTCTTACTACACAGTGATCGCGCTGTAATAACTCCCTGCACTTTGAAGGAAAGCCTGCGCTGCACATACAAGTGCTTCTCACTAAATTAGAATATCATCAAAACGTTAATTTCTTTCAGTTATTCAATTCAAAAAGTGAAACTCATATATTATATAGTAATTAAAAACAGAGTGATCTATTTTAAGTGTTTATTTCTGTTAATGTTGATGATTAAAGCCAACAGCCAAAGAAAACCCCAGTCATTATCTCATTAAATTTGTATAATTAACAATAAACACCTGCAAAGTATTCCTAAGCGTTTAAAAAGGTCCCTTAGTCTGTTTCAGTAGGCTCCACTATCATGGGGAAGACTGCTGACTTGACAGATGTCCAGAAGGCAGTCATTGACACACTCCATAAGGAGGGTAAGCCACAAAAGGTCATTGTTAAAGAAGCTGGCTGTTCACAGAGGACTGTATCCAAGCATATTAATGGAAAGTAGAGTGGAAGGAAAAAGTGTGGTAGAAAAAGGTGCACAAACAACCGGGATAACCGCAGCCTTGAAAGCAGGGCTGTGGAGTCGTGGAGTCGGAGTTAGTTTTGGTTGGAGTCGGAGTCGGTAGAAATGTACCGACTCCGACTCCAGCTTTAAAAAAAAATGTATTAATATTTCATAATTGAACTTTCATATGAATTTTATAAATGTTATCCAAATATATATGTTCTATCAAACTATGAACAACAGTGATAAGCAGTTCTGCTGGAGATGGAGACATTTCTTAAGGTACCGTCACACAACGATATCGTTTACGATATCGTTGTAATGTCACGCTTTTAGTGACGTAGCGACGATCCCGCTAACGATCTCGTTGTGTGACAGCAACCAACGATCAGGCCCCTGTTGGGAGATCTTTGGTCGTTGGGGAATGATCAGGTCCATTTTTTGGTCGCTGATCACCCACTGTCATCTCTGGATCGGCGTGTGTGACGCCGATCCAGCGATGTGTTCACTTGTAACCAGGGTAAATATCGGGTTACTAAGCGCAGGGCCGCGCTTAGTAACCCGATATTTACCCTGGTTACCATTGTAAAAGTAAAAAAAAAACAAAAAAAAAAACACTACATACTCACATTCTGATGTCTGTCACGTCCCCTGGCGTCCACTGTGTCAGCACCGGCTGTAAAGCAGAGCACAGCAGTGACGTCACCGCTGTGCTCTGCTTTACGGCTGGTGCTGACACAGTCAGTGCAGGGAAGCTCTCGGCAGCAGCGCGTGCATTAGCAGCACTCCTGCCGAAAGCAGTTTTAACCCTGTGGACGCCGGGGACGTGACAGACATCAGAATGTGAGTATGTAGTGTTTTTTTTTGTTTTGTTTTTTTTTACTTTTACAATGGTAACCAGGGTAAATATCGGGTTACTAAGCGCGGCCCTGCACTTAGTAAACCGATGTTTACCCTGGTTACACGGGTGCTGCAGGGGGACTTCGGCATCGTTGAAGACAGTTTCAACGATGCCGAAATCGTTCCCCTAATAGTTGGTCGCTGGAGAGAGCTGTCTGTGTGACAGCTTCCCAGCGACCACACAACGACTTACCAACGATCACGGCCAGGTGGTGTCGCTGGTCGTGATCGTTGGTAAGTCGTTTAGTGTAAAAGTACCTTTACTTCTTGTGTGTCACTGTTCTCCACTGCCCTTATCTAATCTTATACTTGGTTAACATCATGCTGCCCCAACCCCCCTACTTACAATGTATGAAATGTGCACTAAAAGAAATTGAGAAATTTGACCGTTCATCAAAAATAACAGTGCAACAAGCGATTCCTCAGTATCCTGACATTGTCAGAGATGTTGCCTGAGTGGTTACTGCTTTGCCACCAACCCAAGTTAGTGTAGAGAGGTTGTTCTCTGCTCTCAAAATAATAAGATCAGATTTGAGGGCATCCATGAAGGAGGATCTGACAGAGGCAATACTTTTTCTGAGTACAAATTTATAGATTTCTTCTTAACTGCATAAGTGTTTATTGCATATTTACTTACAAGAGTTTAGAAAAGTTTATAAAAGTTATTTGCTATATTCTAATTGTATTCTAATAAATATAGTTTTTGCTCTGAGTGGTCTGATTACTTATATGATGGTGAGAAACTGAATAAGCACGATGTTAATATTTGACAACATTAAATTTATTGTTACGAATTGGCCATTTATGAAGGAGCCGGAGTCGGAGGCGGAGTCTGAGTCGGAACCTGATAAAATCCAGGAGTCGGAGTCGCAACTGTGGCTTACCGACTCCACAGCCCTGCTTGAAAGGATTGTTAAGAAAAGGCCATTCAATAATTTGGGAAAGATTCACAAGGAGTGGACTGCTGCTGGAGTCATTGCTTCAAAAGCCAAAACATACAGACGTATCCAGGACATGGGCTACAAGTGTCGCATTCCTTGTGTCAGGCCACTCATGATCAATAGACAATGCCGGACCGTCTTACCTTGGCCAAGGAGAAAAAGAACTGGATCGGTGCTCAGTGGTTCAAGATATTGTTTTCAGATGAAAGTAAATTTTGCATTTTATTTGGCAATCAGGGTCCCAGAGTCTGGAGGAAGAGTGTAGAGGCCACAATCAAAGCTGCTTGAGGCCTAGTGTGAAGTTTCCACAATCAGTGATGGTTTAGGGAGCCATGTCATCTGCTGGTGTAGATCCACTGTGTTTTATCAAGACCAAAGTCAGCGCAGCCGAAATTTTAGAGCACTTCATACTGTCCTCTACCGACAAGCTTTTTGGAGTTGGAAATTTCATTCTCCACCAAGACTTGGCACCTGTCCACACTGCGTAAAGTACCAATAACTGGTGTAAAAACAACAGTATCACTGTGCTTGATTGGCCAGCAAACTCGCCTGACCTTAATCTAAGGGGTTATTGTCAAGAGGAAGAGGAGACACCAGACCCAACAATGCAGACAAGCTGAAGGCTGCTATCAAAGCAACCTGGGCTTCCATAACACCTCAGCAGTGTCACAGGCTGATCGCCTCCATGCCATGCCGCATTGATGCAAAAGGAGCCCTGACCAAGTATTGAGCGCATTTACTGAACATAGGTCAACATTTCTGATTTTAAAATCATTTTTCAAGCTGGTGTTATAAAGTATTCTAATTTACTGAGATAATTACTTTTTGTTTCTCATTGTCTGTAAGTCATAATCATCAACATTAACAGAAATAAACACTTGAAATAGATCACTCTGTAATGACTCTATATAATATGAGTTTCACTTTTTGTATAGCTAGAACTGAAATATAAGGAAGGGGAGGGATGTGGGAACCACAAACAAGAATGGCGACTCAACACGTCCATAATAAATACAAGACTTTATTTATAATCTCAAAAAAATATATATACCGTATATACTCGAGTATAAGCCGAGATTTTCAGCCCAAATTTTTGGGCTGAAAGTGCCCCCCTCGGCTTATACTCGAGTCACGGTAGCGGTGGGGTCGGCGGGTGAGGGGGTGAGGGCGCTGAGGTATACTTACCTAGTCCCAGCGATCCTCGCGCTGTCCCACGGGCTTCGGCGCTGCAGCTTCTTCCCCTCTTCAGCAGTCACGTGGGACCGCTCATTACAGAAATGAATAAGCGGCTCCACCTCCCATAGGGGCGGAGCCGCTTATTCATTTCTCTAATCAGCGGTGCCGGTGACCGCTGATAGAGAAAGAAGCTGCGGCACCGAAGACAGGAGGGGACAGCGCGAGGATCGCCAGGACTAGGTGAGTATAGCATATTCACCTGTCCTCGTTCCAGCCGCCGGGCGCCGATCCATCTTCCCGGCCGGCGCCTCCATCTTCCCGGCGTCTCTGCTCTCTGACTGTTCAGGCAGAGGGCGCGATGACGCATACAGTGTGCGCGGCGCCCTCTGCCTGATCAGTCAGAGCAGAGACGCCGGGAAGATGGAGGCGCCGGAACGAGACGCCGGGAGCTGCAATCAAGGGAGGTGAGTATGTGTTTTTTTTTCTTTATT
Source organism: Ranitomeya imitator (assembly GCF_032444005.1). Taxonomy (NCBI): domain Eukaryota; kingdom Metazoa; phylum Chordata; class Amphibia; order Anura; family Dendrobatidae; genus Ranitomeya; species Ranitomeya imitator. The sequence continues at coordinate 60,357,065 of NC_091288.1, forward strand.
GCGGCAGTAGCAGCGGCAGCACAAATTTATGTGGAGCATCTATGGGGCACAGTGAACGGTGCAGAGCACCGTATATGGCACAGCACAGCTATGGGGCACAGTGAACGGTGCAGAGCACCGTATATGGCACAGCACAGCTATGGGGCACAGTGAACGGTGCAGAGCACCGTATATGGCACAGCACAGCTATGTATGGGGCACAGTGAACGGTGCAGAGCACCGTATATGGCACAGCACAGCTATGGGGCACAGTGAACGGTGCAGAGCACCGTATATGGCACAGCACAGCTATGGGGCACAGTGAACGGTGCAGAGCACCGTATATGGCACAGCACAGCTATGGGGCACAGTGAACGGTGCAGAGCACCGTATATGGCACAGCACAGCTATGGGGCACAGTGAACGGTGCAGAGCACCGTATATGGCACAGCACAGCTATAGGGCACAGTGAACGGTGCAGAGCACCGTATATGGCACAGCACAGCTATGTATGGGGCACAGTGAACGGTGCAGAGCACCGTATATGGCACAGCACAGCTATGGGGCACAGTGAACGGTGCAGAGCACCGTATATGGCACAGCACAGCTATAGGGCACAGTGAACGGTGCAGAGCACCGTATATGGCACAGCACAGCTATGTATGGGGCACAGTGAACGGTGCAGAGCACCGTATATGGCACAGCACAGCTATGGGGCACAGTGAACGGTGCAGAGCACCGTATATGGCACAGCTATGGGGCACAGTGAACAGTGCAGAGCACCGTATATGGCACATCTATGGGGCACAATGAACGGTGCAGAGCACCGTATATGGCACAGCTAGGGGGCACAATGAACGGTGCAGAGCACTATATGGTTCACACCTATGGGGAAATATGAACGGTGCAGAGCACTATATGGCACAGCTATGGGGAAATAATGATCTATTTTTATTTTTGAAATTCACCGGTAGCTGCTGCATTTCCACCCTAGGCTTATACTCGAGTCAATAAGTTTTCCCAGTTTTTTGTGGCAAAATTAGGGGGGTCGGCTTATACTCGGGTCGGCTTATACTCGAGTATATACGGTACTTGCCTCAAGTGAATGGCACATGTGTGTTCCCTCGGGGTGACGCGCCAGCCCGAGGGAACACACACGTGCCACTCACTTGAGGTAATTACCATATATACTCGAGTATAAGCTGACCCGAGTATAAGCCGACACCTATAATTTTGCCACAAAAAACTGGGAAAACTTAATGATTCGAGTATAAGCCTAGGGTGGGAAATGCAGCAGCTACCGGTAAATGTCAAAAGTAAAAATAGATACCAATAAAAGTAAAATTAATTGAGACATCAGTAGCTTAAGTGTTTTTGAATATCCATATTGAGTCAGGAGCCCCATATAATGCTCCATAAAGTTTATGATGGGCCCCATAAGATGCTCCATATTAAAATATGCCCCATATAATCCTGCATAAAAGTTAATAATGGCCTCATAAGATGCTCCATAGACACATTTGCCCAATATAATGCTGCACAAATGTTGATTATGGCCCCATAAGATTCTCCATATAGAGATTTGCCCCATATAGTGCTGCACAAATGTTGATCATGGCCCCATACAGAAACTTGCCCCATATAGTGCTGCACAAACGTTATGGCCCAGTGCTGCATAAACATTATGGCCCCATACAGACACTTGTCCCATATAGTGCTGCACAAACGGTATGGCCCCATACAGACACTTGCCCCATAAAGTGCTGCACAAACGTTCGTTATGGCCCCATACAGTGCTGCACAAACGTTATGGTCCCATATAGTGCTGCACAAACGTTATGGCCCCATACAGTGCTGCACAAACGTTATGGCCCCATACAGTGCTGCACAAACGTTATGGCCCCATACAGTGCTGCACAAACGTTATGGCCTCATACAGTGCTGCACAAATGTTATGGCCCCATACAGTGCTGCACAAACAAATGTTATGGCCCCATACAGTGCTGCACAAACGTTATGGCCCCATATAGTGCTGCACAAACGTTATGGCCCCATATAGTGCTGCACAAACATTATGGCCCCATATAGTGCTGCACAAACGTTATGGCCCCATAGATGCTCCATACAGACACTTGCCCCATTTGCTGTTGCTGCGATAAAAAAATCACATACTCACCTCTCCGTCGCTCAGGCCCCGGCACTTTCAATATTCACCTGCTCCTCAGTCCGGTGCCGCTCCATCTTCAGCATCTCCTGCACTGACGTTCAGGCAGAGGGCGCGCACTAACCACGTCACCGCACCCTCTGACCTGAGCGTCACTGCAGAAGACGCTGAAGACGGAGCGGCACCCGGAACGGGGAGCAGGTGAATATCGTGCAGCGCTCCCCCTCCCTGTTATACTCATCTGCTCCTGGTACGGTCCCTGCACGTCTGTTCCCTGGCAACGGCAGATTCTTCCTGTACTGAGCGGTCACTGTTACCGCCCATTACAGTAATGAATATGCGGCTCCACCTCTATGGGAGGTGGAGCCGCATATTCATTACTGTAATGAGCAGCACCATGTGACCGCTCAGTACAGGAAGAAGCTGTCAGCGCCGGGGAAAAGACGTGCAGGGACGGCACCGGGAGCAGGTGAGTATAATTAGACCCCTGGGTATGACTCGAGTATAAGCCGAGAGGGGGACTTTCAGCCCCAATAAATGGGCTGAAAATCTCAGCTTATACTCGAGTATATACAGTATATATATTTTGGCACCTGGCATTTGGTACTTGTTATTTGGTATTTACAACGAGACACCTTCTTTGTCCTAGTTCATACAAGTAACCATACTGGTCTTACCCATGCAAACTTGTACCTGTGCATGGCATATATATTGGTGAATCAATAAGATAGATATACAATATGGGATTGATCAAGGAAAGCCATTTTTGATTATTTAATCATTTGGTGTTACTTAGGCTGGTTGCGTCCTTTTGTACAGCTACATGTGTTTTTAATGGCTGCATGTCATGCTTTCTGTCAGTCATCTACCTGTATATATTTTTTGAGATTATAAAGTCTTGTATTTATTGTGGACGTGTTGAGTCGCCATTCTTGTTTGTGGTTCCCACATCCCTCCCCTTCTGTTTAGGTTCACTGGCGACTAGTCCGGGAGTGTCTTTTGAAGTTTTTATTATAACATCAAGTGATTATTAAATACAAAAGAAAATTGGTACATAGATCTATATCATGTGGTTGCTGTTGACTGTCTTGAGCATTGTGTATCTATAGAACTGAAATATATTAACTTTTTAATATTCTAATTTAGTTAGATGCACTTGTACATGCAGCGAACAGGCTGTGGAGTGGTCTGTGAAAGGGCTGGGGAGTGATTACAGCACGACCACTGTGTAGTGAGAGCTCCCTGCTCCACCCCTGTAACTGGTAAAAAGCAGCTGCAGGGAGAATATCACTTCACTTTCTCTCTGTAGCCGCTGTACAGTGTATAAATGTGATTTACCTGCAGATTACCACTATATCTGCAGGTAAATAGGATTTCTCGAGGTGACGGGTTTCTTACAATAAAACAGTGGGCAGCCAAAGACAGGTGATTTTGCTAAATAGAACTTTTATTCGCAAAAAGCCAAGATTTGGCATAGGGGACACCTCTTGACATGTTTGTCAATGAGTTATCTTAAGTAAAATGATGTGTCTCAAGCTGCTCACGAGCCCTTAAAGCACCACTCCAATGTTTTTTATTTTATTTCAGCACTGAAGTAGTGCTACTAATCTAAGGTCCCTTACCCTAGAACAGTGTTCCCCAACTCCGGTCCTCAAGAGCCACCAACAGGTCATGTTTTAATGATTTCCTTAGTATTACACAGGTGATAATTGCATCACCTGGCCAGGCAAGAATTCAATCACCTGTGCAATACTAAGGAAATCCTAAAAACAGGACCTGTTGGTGGCTCTTGAGGACCGGAGTTAGGGAGCACTGCCCTAGAATTACCGGTATACTTACTCTTACTTAGTCAGAGGTAACTGTCACACGCTTTCAGTGCAAGTCTAGAAGAGTCTGTGTGGTCTCTTCCTGTCTCACATAGACTTACCGTACATGAAGTTGTGATTTTCAGATCACCCAACAAACAATGGACCTTTTTGACAAATCACAAATTGCTCAAGACGGAGAGGAACGGCACCTATAAAAGATAAAGATACTGGCTGGTGAGTATAAGACTAGGGGCAGGGAACTTAGATTAATAGCACCACTCCAGCGCTGCATTAGTAAAAAGCTGGAGTGGTGCTTTTATATTGAAAAGATAGCCACCGACTGGTGGCGGGCCTCTGACCTTTCCCGGCGCCTGCGCACTGCAGTATTTTGCTCTGTCCTCAACAGCAGATAAAGTACGCCTACGTAGGAGCCGCAACAGGAAGCAAAGAGGAGGACAACATCATATGAAGATAGGTGGCGCCGTACCCGGAACTTGACGCCCATTGGACCGGACCGCCCCTGGGTGAGTATAATCTAACCTCTTTTTCTCATCTTTCATGGTACATCGTGGGCTTAACTACCGCATTACAGAATGCTGTATGGTAAGCCCCTGATGGTGGTGGCCGCAGATATATAGGCCAAAAATGTGGTGACCGATTCCCTTTAATGGATAAAAACAGCGCTAATTTTTTCACCATTAATTACGGCAGAATCACAACAGAATGGAGTCTCCATTACAGATGAACACAGCTGTACATGTCACATATTCCTTGTGATTGGTAAAAAATGACTATCAATCTAATGTGTAGATTTGAAAAATTTCTCACTTTTGTTTTTTTTACATTTTTTTTTTTCATAGCTCCCTAAAAACCAGTTCAAACCTTTTACAAACATATGCAATAAGGCCTCATCAAGAAACTTGAAGATCATGGGCCCAAAATAAATATTTAACAGGACTAAGAACTAAGTCCATATGTCGGTAGAATCGACCCCTCTAAGCCGTTTATATGGGCATGCTGATCATAGGAAGTCTAATGAAATCATGATACCTGCGATCCGATGTCTTATGCCAAAGAAATCCATAGATCTTAACAGCCCATTTAAATATTAAGCAAAATGTGGACTTTTCTATAAAAAGACATTGGTGTCATTTTATTCAACTCTCTAGGACATCAATGCCCATTTAGATGGCTTAGGAGGGTTTATACTTCTAAGTCGGACAGGGATCGCAACGCACTGCGCAAACTGACTAGAGGCTCTCCTGGCCCCAGCGTGACCGCTGTATAGAAGTACATTCTGTCCTGTTCTGTTTGGGAGAGCCGCCAGCCAGTTTGAGCATTGCGCTATGATCCCCGTCCAAGTTATGTGGCCATCTGACTCTTCTCTTTATAGCATTGGTCTTCTTTTTCGACCAAAGAGATCTTTTGGGCTCCAGGGACTGGTTGCAACTGCAGCCCCTGCACCCACACTAGTTATGCCCCTGGGTGTCATGCACACTGCCATATCATGGATTATAGTCTGTGTGCCCATGTTGTACATCTGCTTCTGGTTCTACAAGCCACAGAAGAGAGGGTGACTCAACCTACAATTTCTTTCTTTTAATATTTTTGGCAACTGTTGGTAAAAAGTTTAGACTCGCAATATATTGAATTGAACTGAACGGGGACACACACAAGTTCTCTTTTCCAAAAATGAAAAAAAAAATAGCTGTCCATTTTCTTGTCACCCTGAGAATTACATTAAAGGCACTGCCGCAGGATGACATAGTTAGGTTGGAGGTTCAGAGCTCAGGGGCGTAAATGTAATCATGCAAATAGAGCCGAGTACCTCACCTGTAGAGACCATTCCTCCCAGTAATGACTGATTACCAGTAATAATGGCTATTATCATGTCAAGTACAGACCCACAGTGGCTGAAGGAGTGAGTGGAAGAGCTGCGCAAATCTGTCTCTGCAAAACCTACAGTGAATAAATCACTTTGATTCCCACTTCTAAGGCCAGCACTTCACATCTTTTCCGGTGATCGGAGCTGCTGTACATTCCTGATTGCGGTGTCATCGCTTGTATTTCAGCACTTAAAAGGTCGAGCTGCCAACAAGCCCATCTCCCCGGCCAGATTTGCAGGGCAGACCTGTATTTTGTTAGGGTTAATGTCTGTATTTTGAGGGGAGTTTGAAGGGGGTAAGCCATCCCCCGCAGAGCCGCAGGTGTGCTAACCCCTCCTCGCCGCCGCACCATGTAGGCGCTCTTCTTCCTCCCTGCGTTATTTACACTGTAATTCATTTGTTTTACTCTGCAATTGGCAGCTGACAGGCTGTAATTTCACGGCTTGTAATAAAAAGGTGTCTCATAATCTGCTTCATTTAGCAGCGGAGCCTCTAATGAAATTAACTGCAGCCCTAATTATTCCCGTGAATACTAACGACCCGCCGTCACGACTCCCTGCGAGAAGGACACTGGAATTCCGCCTTCCGCAGCTCTTGGAAGAAAGATAAGTCGCGGTTTTTGGGGGACAGGTCACTTCCCTCCCGTGAAGCAGGGTTACTTCGAATATCACTCCATTATTAGAATGAATAATGTATTTTTGCGTTTCTCATCACTTGAGACCCTCCTCCATGGTGTCACTCTGGTCCTCCCTTGCTGGTACTATACAAGCCCCAGTGCCTGCCATCTCTGCCATGTTCCCGGCAATAGAACGACTCTGAGCCCTCTGCTGTAGGGAAACAGAAACTTATCAGCAAGTCAAGCTTTATCTCTTAATGAATAGAGAGTGCTGAAGTAAGCGTTAGGTAATTGAGTTTATAATTAATTACCCAGAACCCTCATCAGATAACTTGCTTGTAGAGAAGATTTTTTCTTTTTTTTTTTTTTTATCGCAGTCTCTGTCTTTCTATGTCCCCCGGGCCTGCCCTTCCCTGTCCTTGTCCTGGCTGCTGCGTGCACTTATCGGCGGCCATGTCTGGCCAGTGGCCCTCCCTGTGTCCCCAGGGTGATGATGGATGAGCTGAAGGAGTGAACTGCCGGGTGACGCTCCGATCCATTGCAGCGATAGTTCCCCTGGCACTGTCCCCCCTTGTCACTCATGATGGTTGCCTGACATCTCCAAACAATGGCCGGGGAAGTTCAGAGTCCATCAGGCCTACACCTTCCAGAATCCGTATACCCCCATCACAAAGGCCACCCATGGCTCCATCTCCTGCTTCATTCCCACCAACAATACAGCTGCAAATGAGCGTCATTCAGATCCTGTCTGCTCGGGGTCTTATCACTCAGACGGAGGAAAGAATCCTGTGCTTTGATTGATCCCTCTGTGATTAGGGGGAAGTTTATCTCTGCGCACTCTGCCCCCTCCTTCCCACATTCTTTTGCACTTTGCTCTGTTCCGTAATCTTCTCGCTACAATTTGTTTTCTCCATTATCTATAGTGCCCCCGTTTTGTGTCTTCCCTTTATTTTCTTGTATCTTTCTCTCATCCGCTGGTGACACTGCCTTGTCACCCATCTCGGTGTGCACAGCCTCTTTTCTTCATTCACGCGTACAGGCAAGAGGTCCGTCTCTTCGTGGCCATTCTTGGTCATCGGGGGATTGGATGCACGCTGCCACCTGTCCTTTAGTTCTCCAAGCTGCTGTCTGTCTTGTCTATATGAAAGGAAATGATAAGCATAGTAGTGTGTGCAGGAGCAATGTTGATGGCGGTGATATGATTCGATCCAGAGATGGCAATAAAACCCCAAATGCTGCTTGTCGTCTTATTTAATTGGTATCTTAAAGTGGCAGTAGACCTGGTAGTTATTTGGGTTGGTTCATTCCTATAACCATGCTTTAACAATATGGTTTCGTTTGGACCGGTGGAACGGCTTTGATATACTTATAAATTATTTTTGATGTCATCAATTCCTTCTGTAACTGTTTAATCAATATAGACTAAGCATTAATTTCCAATCATATTTGTTTCCATACAAAAATCTTTTTAGTCACATCAAAATAGTTTTGCATTTTCAATGTTACCAGCTTTCCATATGGAATGATTGCATTCATCTAATTAAGGCAGTGAGCCCGATTCATTAAGACAGGCGTTATACACACTAGTCCTAAAGGCCATTTGACACCAGGTTTTTGTTATGTAATCTGAGAGCATCATGATGTAGGGGCCAAGACCCTGACTCCTGCGATGTGTCACTTACTGGTCTGCTGCAGGTCTAGCAGTTGCTCGGAATGCTGAGCCCTGTATAACCCCACGCACACCACTGATTGGCTGTTTTCTGTGTACATTGTGCTTAGGCAGTAAGATGCCAATCAAAGTAGGGGCGGGGTTATGCAGAGCAGTTGACTAGGAGGCATGAGACACCTAGTCCTGTATTGATAATCTCCTGCTGATAAAACACTGACTTTATTGAAAGCGACAACACACAGTCTATTAAGTGACACATCACTAGACCAGGGTCTGTGCCCCTACATCATGCTGCTCTCAGATTAAATAGCAAAAACCTGCTGACAGATTCCCTTTAATGAAGGGACCACTGGCCTATGATGTACCTCTGTCACAAATATTACTCCAGTCAGGATCTGCAGTATATTTCTGGTATAACTTTTGATAAATTTGCCGGGTGTGCCTCGCCACGCCCCATCTGTATCTATATTTAAGATCTCTCTTTTGCACATTTGGCAAGGATTGGCATAAAAACAGTTAAGCTGCTACATTTTTGCATAACTTTAAGGGGTTTTACACCAGAATTCTGCTGTAAATGCCTTTATGCTTCAGGCCCAAAATTCTTAGGTCTCTTTCTGTCTATATTTTATGTGGAAAATGGTGCATGAAAGTGGATGTCACCAGATTTCACTATACAAACTGTTATCAAACCGATCCCTTAGACCCAGTGAAGCTTGTGTACTTACTTTGAAAATCTGTCAGAACGATTGTTTAGTCCTTTCCAAAGGTTTTCCTGCCTGATATTAAAATGAGCATTAGATGAGTCCAGCTCACTTTAATATTAGGATTGTAAAGTTTATCTTACGTGAATCTTCAAAGTAACTACACCGGCCTCATTAGGTCAAGGAGACTTAATAATCTATGCCGTTTATATTGTAGAATCTGGAGCCAGATCTGTTCTAAGCAGCAGAAGCTGAACCGCGTTAGTCCTCAACTAGTCCAGCATTTTTCTTATTATTATTAGTACTATTTTATGTAGTGAGTGATAGTTTCCAAGCAGGATCTTATGAGTACCTTATAATTATTTTTTTATATACTCTCCACCTGTACAGTCCTAGCTATTGGGCCATAGCTTTCACTACAGTGGTGTTTCTGATCATATTAAGCTGGTAAATGAATAGTGTCCATGATGTACTGTCCGCCTAGACGAATGGTAGTGGCATGACTAGCACCGCCATCCTGCGTGTCGGTGGTCGAAGATTAGGCAAGTCCTGTAAGGATTTGTAACTAGGTAGAGAGTGTCCCTAATCCAGTGTCACAAAGATTGGTGTTCTCCCTGTGCGTGCTGCCCTCAGAGGTACAATATGTCTGTCATTGTGCAATGTGACGCTCCAGGCCTGCAGGGAGAGGAGAGGGCGGGGGAGGGCTGAGGAAGGTAGCAGGGCAGAGTATCATTATCAGACGTAATTGATAAATAATATCCCTCATAAATACTGCCAGTCCTTCAATTAGTTTTCTGTAAAGTTCGGGATGGGGAAGTGATGGCCTGTCAAAGTGACAATGGATGACAAAAATTAATAAATTGCCTTCTAAATAGTGCGGACACTTAAGAAAAATTGGGCAGCCAATTTAGCCCAGCGGGAGGTGGGGGGCCGGGGGCGTCTTCTCGTTTTTATTTTGTGCTCTTGTCGGGCCTCTAATGTTGTCTGGGCTTTATTAATGATAACGGAGCCTCCGCTGCCGCTTATGTTGCTACGGGCAACTTTGTTCATTAAAATTAAAGCCGGCGTTTAATCCCATTAGCTGCTCTCTGGGTAGCTCCTGTCGCTGACAGTATACGGGGGGGAGCGTATGTGGGTCTCTGCCCTGCGGACGGGAGGGTCCGCAGAAATGGGGATGCACTTTATTCTATCTGACTTTTTTGCTTTAACAAAACAGACACACAAAACAGTGTGTTTATACATGTATGTTACTGTGTGTGTGTATGTATGTGTGTATGTATATGTCTGTGTATATATATTTGTGTATTTTTGCATGTGTATGTGTAATATATATACATATATACATATATATATATATATATATATATATATGTAGTATATGTGTGTTTATAGATGTATGTTTGTATATATGTGCACCTTTGTGTATTTATTTATATGTATATATACTATATATACACGCACACACGTGTGTGCAATATATGTGTGTGGATGTGTGTATACATATGTACGTGTATGTGTGTGTGTGCATATAGATATATATATAGATATATATGTATAGATATATATATGTATATATATATATATACATACACATACGTATATACACACACTCGTGTGTGTGTGCAATATGTATATCTGCGGGTTGTTGTATATATGCATTTGGGTGTGTGTGTGTATGTGTATATATGTATGTGTATACATATGTCCTGTGTGTGTATGTATATATGTGTATATACACACATACATAATACATACATACATACATACTCGTGTGTGTGCAATATGTATATGTGCGGGTCACTGTATATATGCGTGTGTGTGTGTGTGTATATATATATATATATATATATATATATATATATATATATATATATATATATATATATATATATATATATTTTGTATGACACATAATCGTTTTATTTGATTACATTTACAACCCTTTTTCCTTTTGATATCGTACTATGCTTGAAGTAAAGGTACATTGTTTCCCTTAGGGTCCAATACATTTTTTGTCATTGTATTAACAGCCATTGACTTCTCTTACCAGCAGATTTTAATTAGTGTGGTTGAGATCAGGAGTTAGCGCTAGCACCGATCCCCTGATATTACAGCGCTGTCTGTAAATAAATTGTAGCATACGCTATCAAGGAGAAATCACTGGAGTTAAAAATGCTCGTTAGAGGAACGTGGGAGTTTTGTGTTTATTTGCTCGTGTTAATTGCTGCCCAACAGTTATTGGTGCAGAAATAAGTGCACAGAACGTGCAAGGCCGGAGACTGTGAAACAGATTGGCTTTGGCACTCCGCATGGCATTAGATGTTGAATATGAAATCCAGGTTAGATTAGACAAGACATGACAAATGGCAGGGCGCTCTCCAAACCGTCTGTATGGCACTTGGTGCGGGCGCGCGGAGCCCCTCCAGTTAGTTATAAATGCGTCTGTCCTTGTTTTCCATTTGTATTTGCTAATAACAATGTGAGATAATGTGCGCTCCGTGGAGATGCAAAGAGAGATGAATGACAGTATCAAACTCATTGTGTCAGAGGGAGCGGGGGTGAGGGATGTCGAGGATGCAGCCACCTCTGGGGCGAGGATGTTTTTGCAAAGAGAACCCAATGGGTCAGAGATGCAAAAGGCCATATTATATAATATTTACCTCTAAAGCGTAAGTTGTCACCCATTCTCCCCAATGATTGGCGCTCATAGTCTGTTGCCTATTATTCCAAGGAGATGCATCTGCCTTGGCAGTTCACTGGTTAACAAGCGCAAGCGTGGCTCCTGTTATAGATTGCATGCCGCAGCCTCCCGAGCTGCGTGGTATCAATCTGATCCAGTATAATGTTCATGTTCTAGGCGCCGGAGCTGTCATGTGTAAGGAGCTGTGAAGATGTATATTTTGAAGAGCGAAAAAAGAGCAGACCCTGCTTTTTTATCCTGCCACCCTTTAATTGTTGACTAAAATCTAATAACTGTTGTGCTAAATGAGCCATTAAATGTCCTTCTCGTAAAACATTGTGTATCAAATGATTTTAATGTTAGAAGCATAATGTCACTTTCATCTTCATGACAAGAGGCAGATAGCTGGGAACGAGGAGACAGAGAATTAATGATGAGGGAAGCAGGAGCCGGGCTGGGATCCTGCACAACGGGGATACGCCGCCGCCGCCGCTGCTTTCAGGACCTTGGACAAAGCACTTGGCCATGCTTTAATGCACTCAACTTCTCCCCTGACCTGGGGGTCACAAATCAAAATCACACACCCTTGTATTGATAGATCTTATCAGGAACTGATACATTGTGAAAGAATGTATAAGTAGAGAATATTTATGGGATTTTTTTTTTTTTTACATAGTAGGCTTTTACCATGTAATTGCATTCAGCAAATGTGAATACCTGTAGGCACCATAATTGCAGCAAATATATTGGTTTTTGTTTTTTTTCCCATATATTGTAGATAAAAAAAACATTTTAAGATTTCTATGGAAATTGGGATTCCATAAGGCTGGCTTCTCATAGATGGCGTTTTATTCCCTACGTTCAGTGACCCCTAATAGGGCGTACGTCTGTATCCCCTCGCAAAAAGGAATTTAGGCATAAGCGCCGATGGGGCCATTGACTGTAATGATGCGGATAGTCACCGTGTGCTATGTCATGCATTATTTTCAGCCGTATATGCCTATTGGAGGCGGACACCAAGGCATAGTCTACTACGTTTTGCTGTCCTCCTTCAATAGGCCTATAAATGGCGAAAAATAATGCACGTGGTGACTCCATCTGCATCATTAGAGTCAGTGGCCCCATCAGCACATACTCTTGGACGTAAGTCCTGAAAGGGCCACTGAACATATGAAGAAACACCTTGTGAACCCAGCCGTTACTCAACTAGATCAGCTATAAATGGATATGAATCAGGAATGTTCAGCCCATCGTCGTGGAAGTTTTTCATGGTTTTCTAATGCTTCTTCAAGGGTATTGACCATTGTTATTCATGGGTCCAAAAGGATGGGCATGAACTTTTATGGTGCTTTTAGACCTGACGATTTTGGTCTCGCAGTTGACTGTATAACACATGTTCATCACTTACTGGTCTGTTTGCACAGACAAACAATGATGCAGACAGAATGATCGCTGACATGATCGATCTGTCCCCATACACTATCATATCATCGGCAGCAGATCCCCTGTTTACACGGGCAATGTGCTGTTAACAGTTATTTGATTGCCGGCATAAACAAGCCAAACGCCAGAGGGACGAGCATTGTGCTTGTTCATCGAGTGATTGCCAGCATGTTTACACAGGAATGAAGTTTCTATGGACAATCCTTCACCGACTATTGCTTTTTCTGAATGCACCATTACAGTTAAGGTTTTACTTTAGCATTCGGTAATATCTGATGGTGTAGTTGTAGAGTGCAGCATGTAATACAGATGTTATGCAGGGCTCGCTGTAGCCGGCCTGTGGGTCTCAAGCTGGGAGAAAATGGTTCTATTAATTGTTGGCCTTGGGAGAGATAAGAAAGGGACAGCAGGAGGGGCAGGTGATGGAGCATCATAGTAATGGACCCCAGGTTGGAATGATTGTGGACACGGGTGGGTGGTAATGACCTTCCCCAGGTTCTGGTTTCACCTTCTGCTGGGGCTTTAATGTTCTTTATGTTCTAGGCTATTTGTGATGAAGGTGCACTAATAAGCAGCAGTGCAATGTATGGCGTGCTCCTTCCTACCTCTATGGGTGAGCTCCCATTTCATACAGTTGCGTAACACAGAAGACAAAAGTATGCACTTAAAGATACCCTGCTTGAAAGCAAGCCTTCAACTATTCTTATAGTTAAACCTTGTGGAAAATATTGTGTTTTAAATTATTTCTGACTTTTGCTCAACCCCAACATGTAAGAAAATACCTTGGTGGAGTCTCTTATCACAGATTAAAAGGGTCGTCCTGGGTTAGACGAGGGTTGTTTCTCTTCCCCCAAATCTGTGTCACTGTCGTTCCTCTGTGAAGTATATGGCTAAGTAAAAAAAAAAATCCCAGTCCCCTGGTGCAGTTTATCCTTTAAACATGAAGTTGTGTGTGCTCACCATCCTTGGGTCCAGCTCTGAGTCTGCGCCACCGCTCCCGGCGTCTGGGGTAGGCTGCAGCGCTGACGTCAACAACTGTGAGGACAGCGGCTGTAAATGGGGCCTTCCGTCTACACGCGCTGAGCTCACCGTTGATGTCACACCAGACACTAGGAGCGGAGACTTGACAGAGGACTCAAGAAGAGTAAGTAAAATAAGTGTGGGTTGTTTTTTATTTTTTTTTATTTACTGTGCCTGGGGATTAGGATTTTGTTAAACAGGACAGCTCCTTTAACTCCCGTCCGGTACGTTTCCCCTCCTTAAGAGGTTTGTCTCTACAGTCTCCACCATCAGCACTGATTGGAGAGGACACCCCCCAACTGGTAAATTTCTACAGAGGAGCTTCATTTACGAAATGATTCCCTGAAAGTTGTAGATAATGTAAAATGCAATGATTTAGTTACGGAGCCTCGACTTGTCCTGTAAGTGGTCTGATGACCTACCGCCTACATTTAGAGCAGCTCTTCCTGGCAATCCGGCATTGTACTCAGTACACTAACGTCACTTCTACAACATTAAGACTTATGAGCCAAAATGAAAAAGAATCTGTCTTCCTTCTCTTGTTCTCTTCCCTTTCTTCATCCCTCCTTCCCTCCGTTTCCATGTCGGTCTTTAGCCCTGAATTGGTATGTATCTATCATTATTACAATGTGCGTTGTGTGCATGTGTAGGGGGTGCCGGCACAGGGCAGCGAGATTCTCCTGGCGCTATCCCCCCTCTCTTTATTATTGTAAATTACTGCTGCGCTCTGGAGAGGTGAGCGGTTTAGCCAATTAGTGGCATTTGAGTTGGATTTGCTTGTCATTAGCTGAGCTCCTGTGCAGGGCTCTTTGAAGCCGGCTCCTGTGTGATGTCCTCCCAGCGGTGAGATGTTGGTAATGACAGAGGGGTCACTGGGGTGATCTGACCCCGCCACCAACATCCTTTTATTGTTTTCTTTCCTTTTTTTTTTGTTTCCCAGGCTTAGCAAATAGGACAATGACAATAACAAGTTCCCTCTTAGCACCCTGGGCTTGTGGCGGCCACTGACGGCTCTATTAAAGTGTAATGTGCTGCAACCCTCACCCGTCACCTTCGTGGATACGGAAATATTGCTAACAGAAGGTGGAGAGATGTGATTAGGTGTCCCCGATTAAGTGAATCAGAA
Organism: Ranitomeya imitator; assembly: GCF_032444005.1. NCBI lineage: Eukaryota > Metazoa > Chordata > Amphibia > Anura > Dendrobatidae > Ranitomeya > Ranitomeya imitator. The sequence goes on from NC_091288.1 coordinate 60,372,157, forward strand.
CTAGCGGTCCACAGCATCGGAAGGAGGAACGTGCCATGGACCGGTTTAAGTTGAGCGTGTTTCTCGGTAGATATTCCCATGTATTGTCTATTTTCCATTTGTTCTTCCCCCGTTCATCTGTACATTGTAAAACTAGTGCCATACAGTAGCGGTAAGGAAATCTTCCTGCTGCAAATGATGAAGAGGACATCTGTAGCAATGTCTGTTCGACAGAAATATTGATATTTTTGGACACAAGCCGGTATGCTGAAATATAGATACATTGACATCATGTAATGGGGACTGGCACGTTAAACCCTATTTGGTTTTCAGTCCGTCTGTCGCACATCATCAGTGCCTCCTGCCCCTGGTCAGTCTTAGCGCCACCAACCTCTCCCTCTGCAGGCAGAGGCGGATCAATAAATCTTTGCTGGTAAATAATTGCTATTGAACTGTGTTCCCATGCAGGAGTGTGAGCGCTCTGTTGTGACAGCCTGGGGGGAACATCTCCCTTCTATGTCAATCGCTTCAATTCAGACCGGGGAGCATACCTAGGGTAGAGATACGGCTCCCTGCTGTGCAGGGCTGACCCCAGCTTAGTCTATCATGGGTAATATACTTGTCATTGGACTTTCATCATAATGAGTCTTTACTGATACTGACAGCTCTGCTTCACTTATTCACCTTGTTCTTTAGCAGTTTTGATGGAATTGTTATGACTATGTGATGGCTATTTCCTTTATATATAATATATATTGTAAGTTCTATCATTTCAGCACTTGTATCACAAATGACTCACGAGAAACAAGACACGAGCAATACACATCTATTGTATTCTTGCCTTTTGGTACAGTGTGAATCCATACACATTAGATTAACGATGACGGTGTCTGCCAACCATGAAGAAATATGCATTGCAAGATAATATATGTGTGTATGCGTGAATATATATATATATAAATATATATACACACAGTGGCATGTAAGAGTTTGAGCAGGTTGACGATGAAATGATCTCTAAAAGGCCTAAAATTACAGACAACACATTTTCTTTGTACTTAGTCAAAAAGAAGTCATTTTTTACATTTTAAAAATTTTATAAGGCTAGGTTCACATTGCGTTAGTGGGTGTCCGCTAACAGCATCCGTTACATGGCGCAATTATCACAATTAACGCTATGTAACGGATCTGTTAGCGCACCCATTGACTGCAATGTGCTAATGCATCGCAAACGTATGCCATTTTTGGCATGCGTCTGCGATGGGCCGTTAGTTTTGGACGGACCTCGAACGCTGCCTGCGCTGCTGCTCCCGATCTGCGCTAGCGGGATTGCCGAACGCAATCCCTTTTTGGACATTGCGTTAGCGCAATCCGATAGCGTATCCGCTAAATGGATTGCACTAACGCAATGTGAACCTAGCCTAAAGGAAAATGGTCCTATGCAAAAGTTTGGACACCCTTGGAGATTTGTGTGCTCACTGCTCAGATAACGTTGACCAATATTTCTGACCTTAATTAGCCTGTTAGGGTTATGGCTTGTTCACTATCATCGTTAGGAAAGGCCAGATGATGCAGATTTCCAGCTTTATAAAAACCCAGCCTCTTTGAACCTTATGCCAAAAAGCAGCAGCCATGGGTTCTTCTAAGCAGCTGCCTAGCACTCTGAAAATGAAAATGGTGGAGGCACACAAAGCAGGAGAAGGCTATAATTAGATAGCAAAGTGGTTTCTAGTTGCTGTTTCCTCAGTTGAAAATGCAATTAAGAAATGGCAGTTAACAAGAACAGTGGAGGTCAAGATAAGGTCTGGAAGACCAAGCAAAATATCAGTGAGAACTACTCATGGGATTTCTAGAGAAGCAAATCAGAACCCCTTCTTGACTGCAAAACATCTTCACAAAGAATTGGCAGACTCTGGAGTTGTCATACATTGCTCTACTGTTCAGTGACACCTGCACAAATATGACCTTCATGGAAGAGTCACCAGCAGAAAACCTCTCCTGCGTCCTCACCATAAAATTCAGCATCAGAAGTATACGAAAGAACATCTAAACAATGCATTTTGGAAACAAGTCCTATGGACCGATGAGGTTAAAAATGGAACGCTTTGGCCACAATGATCAAAGGTATATGTGGAGAAAAAAGGGCACAACATTTAAGGAAAAGAACATCTTGCCAAGCATTAAGCATGGGGGGTGAATCAGTCATGCTTTGGGGTTGTGTTGCAGCCAATAGCACAGGGAACATTTCACGGGTAGAGGGAAGAATGAATTCAATGAAATTTCAATAAATTTTTGATGCAAACTTAATGCCATCTGTAAAAAAAAAAAAGCTGTCGTTAAAAAGAGGATGACTGTCGCAAATGGATTATGATCCTAAATGCATGTCAAAATCCACAATATACAACCTCAGTGCACAAGCTGAAGGTTTTAAAATGGCCCTCAGTCTACAGATCTGAAAATCATTGAAAATTTGTGTCTTCAAAATAGTTAAACCGAAAAAAATGAACTGGAGTAGGTAGCTATACATGCAAAATAGAAGCATGTTCACACTGGCCATCAAACAGACAAAACCCACCACCGAAACAAATGAACAAATACCCTGCTGTAAGTAAGAGTATAAGCAGTAGTGCAAATAACATTGGGTACTTGGTAAACACCGTTCTTGATCAAAAAAGCGTAAAAGCCATCCCACCAATGTCAACATGCACTGAAAATTGGGATAGTTGATTAGGAGCGTCTAACTGGTCTGTAGAAGCCAGAACTCTTAATGGTTGGTAGGGGATCAAATACTTATTTCTCACAGGAAAATGCAAATATATTTATATAATTTATTTAAAGTGATTTTCTGGATTTTATTTTTGATATTCTGTTTCTGTGTTAAAATGAATCTACCCTTAAAATTATAGACTGTTCATGTCTTTGTCAGTGGGCAAACTTACAAAATCAGCAAAGGATAAAATACTTATTTCCCCCACTGTGTGATATATAATATATAGCTGCCACCAGCTAACACTCTCGCATCTCTCCAATCTATCCTAAACTCCGATGTCTGACTAATCCACCTGTTTCCCTGCTATTCCCCAACCTCTCCTCTGTCAAGCCCTTCACTGGCTCCCCATTGCCCAAAAACTCCAGTTCAAAACCCGAACCATGGCATACAAAGCCATCCACCACCTGTCTCCTCCATAACGCTGTGACATTGTCTCCTGGTACTTACCTGCACACATCCTCCAATCCTCACAAGATCTTCTTCTCTACTCCCCTCTTATCTCCTCTTCCCACAACCACATACAAGTCTTTTCCCATGCATCTCCTCTACTCTGGAACTCTCTACCCCAACATATCAGACTCACGCCTACCTTGGAAACTTTCAAAAGAAACCTATAGAACCACCTCTTCTGACAAGCCTACAACCTGCAGTAACCCTCATTCCACCAAGCCTCTGCAAAACCAGCTTTGCCCTCACCTACTGTATCCTCACCCATCCCTTGTAGATTGTGAGCCCTGGTGGGCAGGGTCCTCTTTCCTCTTGTACCAATCGGCGACACGTTTTGTTCAAGATTATTGTACAGGGTGGAGCGCGGTAATTTGCTTTTTTGCACTGCATGCTGTGGCGGCACTGTCGGTCGAAGAGAGGGGAGAGTGGGTGTGGCTTACAGTGGCTGATGGGAGATTTGTATTCCTCTGCCTTTCAGTTGCCATCATGCAGTGGACACGTGAGGAGAGGTCATTTTGTGTTGAAGCGTATTTTTCAAATGCCCACTCGATCATTGCAGTGCAGCGTGCTTTTCGTTTACAATTCGCTGTTCCTCCACGCGGACGTGTTCCTGGACGGCAATCAATTGTAAATTGGGTGAATGCATTCAGAACAGCAGGGAATGGGTCATGTGTACGAAGGGGACCTGAGAGAAGGATTACAACACCACAAAACATCGAGAGAGTTAGAGCAGCAGTACTGCAATCTCCGAAACGCTCTGCTCGGAAGCAATCATTTGCTCTTGGCATTTCAAGACGTTCTCTCCACCGGATTCTTCATGATGAACTGAATTTTCACCCGTATAAAATGTGCGTGGTCCAACATTTGTCAGCATGGGACTATTTGACACGGCGGACCTCTTGTGAAGACATGTTAGCAACGATACCCCGTGACGCAATTGTGTTTTTTTTCTGATGATGCACACACAGCGAGGGTTACCATGAATTGTTTGAGGCAAATGTTTCCTGGACGGCTTATCTCTTTGAGGGGAGATGTGAACTGGCCAGCACGCTCACCAGATTTAGCCCCATGCGATTTTTTTCCTTTGGGGTTACCTGAAGTCTAAGGTGTATATCAACCGTCCCAACACCTTGGAAGACCTAAGGAACAATATTGAAGCTGAAATTGGCAGAATACCAGTGGACATGCTTGTTAGAGTTCATGAAAACTTCAGAAAACGTATGCAGCAGTGTGTGGATAGCGAAGGTCGACATTTGCCAGATACACTATTTAAAACCATGTAATTTAAAAATTCCATTACTGTTCAGTATAATTAAAATATAAAATAAATTTTTCTAATGATCATAATTTTTTTATTTCATTCCCAAATCAGCAAATTACCGCGCTCCACCCTGTACTTGTTTTTTGTTACATATACTCCTTTTCACATGTAAAGCGCCATGGAATAAATGGCGATATAATAATAATGCAAGGAACAAATGCCACCACGACCAGACCACATATTACCACCACGTTTTGCCCACCCAATAAATATATAAATTAATTAGCAACTGTACTATTTCCCCAATTCCATACCAGTCACACTTCTGCATCCTCAACACCCCCCACTCTGTACCTCCTTCTTCCACAATTTGTTATATTTACATGCCCCCCTCTGCCCCAATTCATTGTCATGTCCTCTCTCCCACCCCACCCTCTATGAATTATCAACTGCTCTCCCGGCCCGCAATTTATCATTTGAATACCATGCCCCCAATTCATCATCATTTTTTGTTTCACACCCTCAATTCATCATCATTTACTGTCCCCATCCCCCAGTCACAATGCATCATCATTAACTCCCCCCACTCTCAAAATTCATAATTTACTCTCCCCACCCCCACCTTCAATTCATTTGCTCTCCCCACCTTCAAGTCATCATTTGCTTTATCCACCCTCCACCTTCACTTCATCATTGCGGTCGTCCGTCCCCCACCCTCAAGTCATCATTTGCTGTTCCCAGGGTCGGCTCCAGTTTTTTGTGTGCCCCAGTCGAAAGAGTCTGTGGGCCCCTTTCACAGATACCACAAGTTATGATGCACAGATATGGCAGAGAAATATAGGTATAGTACAATGCAAAAGATTTCACTTTACATGAGTGATATCTATTGTAAATTCTACAATACCATAAAGCAGAGGGGATTGAGGTGATCTAGGGACCACAGGTTTCAGAGTTTCAGTACCTGTAGGGTTAGAGGTAAACGGGATGTTGATGAATGTACCCTACCATTAGAAACTGTCCTCAGCAGTGCACCCTTTACTAAAGTCAATTTCCTCCTATATACGGTAATGCTCCATGCAGTATATTTGGGCCCCTTATATTACTCCATACAGTATGGGCCCCATATAGTGCTCCATACAGAATAATGAGCCCCATATAATGCTCCATACAGAATAATGAGCTCCATACAGAATGAGCTCCATATATTTCTCCACACAGAATGGGCCCATATAATGCTGCACACAGTATGGGCCCCAAATAATGCTACATATAATATCGGCCCCATATATTTCTCCATTCGTAAAATTAAATACTCCCCTCTTCTTGTTTGCACAGTTCCGGACTCCTCAGCGTTACCATCTTCCGGTTCTCTGCACTGTGACTGACCACATCTGGGGACGCACACTAGTGACATCACAGAACAGGCGGGTGGAGCTGTTCAGCCATTCAATTTTGACAGCTGTAGAGCTCCGGGAAAGCTCCCTGCTCCAAGATGTGCTTCTGCATAGTACTTTATTATAACCCCCTGTACTTCTGCTCACTGGGCCCCATAAACCAGTAAAGGCAGTAATGCTCTGATGGCAGCCTTGTATTTATTTATATTTATTGTGATTGTGGGCCTTCTGCCCTCTTGCAGGAGGAATTATAAAAAATAATTTGTTCTTCTGGGAGATGGGCCACTGTTTGGCAGCATCTGATCTACGTTCCTCTATCATGGTGAATAAAACATGGTTGGCTGTGAGCGAGAACTCTGGACCACTCTAGAGGTCCCATACACATTAGGCTAAATTTGGCCAAACCCACCAACTAGTTATTGGCTGGATTGGAGGACAGTTCAGTGTATATCCACTCGTCCCATGTATAAATGCCAGTGGCCAATACTTTTGTCTTCCAGGAGATAAATCTCATCTGGCAGCAACTCCCTCACAGAGAACTCAGGAGTAGACGTGAGTGAATATCGTCGGCTCCCTCCTTATTCGGCCTGGAGCATACCGAATAGCTGCAGCAGGAGCCCAGATACCTTGATCGCTCCCGATGATCAGGTGTCCGGTTCTGCAGCTGCATGTGTCGCTGCTGTGTGACATTCACAACATGTCCATGGAGAGCCTGTGTGTTGTGACAGTCACAACATGTGCATGGAGAGCCTGTGTGTTGTGACAGTCACAACATGTCCATGGAGAGCCTGTGTGTTGTGACAGTCACAACATGTGCATGGAGAGCCTGTGTGTTGTGACAGTCACACAGCCGCGACACATGGAGCTGCGGCGCCGGACACCTGATTATCGGAGCGCTCCAGGTATCCGGGCTCCCGCTGCAGCTATTCTGTAAGCTCTATTAGCGAGCCAAATAAGGAGGGAGCCGACGATGTTCGCTCATGTTTACTCAGGAGTACTCGGCCAAGCGTTCCTGTGTATGGGGAAGTTGTGTGTGACGGCTGTGTGCCGAACAATCATTCAGTCAACATCTACTCTATCTAATGTCTATGGAGGCCGGGGGTTTCTTCTCAACATAAATGGGTAAAACTGAAAAGTGCTTGTTTTGCAGTCAATTTTGTAATTTTACCTGTCATTAAAATCTCATCCGTCCTCAGAATGGAGGGATATTTAATTATTGTGTACTGCTTATTGCCTACTCTAATGGCCACCGCTACAGTCTGGAAGAGACGGCTGCATTCTAGCTGTTTGCAAGCGTTGCTCTGAACCTGACCAGATCACTTGATTTAGTCAGCCTTATTTCCCCTGTGCTCCTCCGATGCTGCAGAGTCAAAGCACAGTTTGTGCAAATGGGTCAGCCATGCCGCTAGTCCGAACTGTCAGTTATGAGGAATGCACCATCCGGCAAGGAGGAAACGAGGACACCCCGAAGCGTGGCACTTCTGAAGTCCGATCTTGACAATAAGCCCATATTCGTTGGATAAACGTCAGCCAAAGCTGCTGCTTTCAATCCTTGTTTCCCCAGACAGATTATGTGCATTCAGTCATTAAATCCAGTTCTGCCAGCAAATATTAAGTATAAAAGTGCTGGTGTAGGTCCACTGTGTTTTATCAAGACCAAAGTCAGCGCAGCCATCTACCAGGACATTTTAGAGCACTTCATGCTGTCCTCTGCCAACAAGCTTTCTGGAGATGGAAATTTAATTCTCCAGCAGGACTTGGCCCCTGTCCACACTGCCAAAAGTACAAATACCTGGTTTATAAACAACAGTATTAATGTGCTTGATTCGCCAGCAAACTCACCTGACCTTAACCCCATAGAGAATCTATGGAGTATTGTCAAGAGGAAGGTGAGACACCAGACCCAACAATGCGGATGAGCTGAAGGCAGCTATCAAAGCAACCTGGGCTTCCATAACCCCTCAGCAGTGCCACAGGCTGATTGCCTCCATGCCATGCAGCATTGATGCAGTAATTGATGCAAAAGGAGCCCCGACCAAGTATTGAGTGCATTTACTGAACATGCATTTCAGTAGGTCAACATTTCGGATTTTAAAATCATTTTTCAAACTGGTGTTATGAAGTATTCTAATTTACGGAGATAATCACTTTTTGGGGATTTCATTGGCTGTAAGCCATAATCATGAACATTAACAGAAATAAATAATTGAAATAAATCACTCTGTGTGTAATAACTCTATAATATCAGTTTCATTTTTTGTATTGAAGAACTGAAATAAATTAACTTTTTGATGATATTCTAATTTAGTGAGAAGCACTTGTATATTATTTTAAAGGGAACCTGTCGCCTGATTCATGTTGTCTTTGCAGCATGATTGCAGCCAGGTATATTTTCCTCTGAAACACTGGCGTTTCAGAAAAAATATACTTTGAAGAAGCCGGTGACCATAGCTGGAACAGAGACCGAATCCATTCTCTGTCCTCTTTATCTACTGCTGCTCCAGGTGATTGACCGGTCGCTCGCTGTGGGAGAGACCTGTCATCACCTGTAGCAATGTTGGACCAGCCTGAACTCTCCCTCTCATCTGCTGCCGATCTTTAATTTCTATGTTCTTTAAAACGCCATAGAAAAATATGTGTCTGCAATCTTGAATCCAGGCTCTGATTCATCCTGCCTGCAGTTTGGGCAGCATGAATCGGGCGACAGGTTCCCTTCACGAAATGAAACCTGATACTGCTATTCTTTAAGAATACTGTACATGTTTTTATTTTTTATAGTAGGGAGGTGAGCTGTGACCATCAACTATTATCAGTGGCGTATTCTGTGTTATCTACGTACAGTGCATTTCATTATAATCTTGGCCATGATAGATCGCTACTAAATATGCTAAATAGTGATCTCTACAAAATGGGCAATAGCCTATTATGATGCTTAGTGATCAAAGGGAAAACTGCAACATTGCAGAAATCACTACAAATTCTTGAAGTATGTTGAATAAAACAACAAAAACTTTGCTGAAATAATGTTATTTTCTAAAGATACTTCCCTTTAATTTCCCTGCTTACACAAGGGGGCACTCGGTGCATAGAAATGTGTGCCGCTGCCATTGAACTCTATGGAAGTTCTCTCTTTTTGTTCTCCTTAAAGGGACTCTGTCGGCACCGAATGACTGTTGAAACCAAGTGCAGGTGCTTGATCATTTATATACACCTTCCCACCTGCTTGGTTTCCCTCTATCTCTGCCCTTCTCTGGATCTATGAAGCCAGAGCTGTCAAAGTAAAAGGGTCGTGGAGATTGAGGGAAAACAAGCATTTGTGAAGGTGTATATAAATGACTGGCTCCACCATGAAGTACCGAGCGGCAGGACTTGGTTTGAACAGTCACTTTGTGCTGATTGAGTCCCTTTAATTGTGTCTGCAGGAAAGTGAAATGGCCCTACATCCGGAATCCGGTGTTTGCACCCTGGACCTTTTCGCACCCCAGCAGTGTCATTGATTTTTCTTTTGGCGTCATTCAGGCATAAGCAAAGTTGCTCATGCGTGAAAAAAGGACTGATTTACCGCATTGTTTTTCTTGTATGCAATTAAAAAAAATGTAAGTTTATTCTACTTATTGCAATGTTGGGAGTCTGCCAGCAGGTTTTGCTATGTACTCTTATAGTAGCATGATATAGAGGCAGAGAACCAGATTTCAGGGATGAATCACTTACTGAACTGCTTGTTGTAGCTTTCATAGAATCCTGTTTTGTCTGTTGTAGCAGTGCTGAGAATGCTGAGCTGTGTATAACCCCGCCCACACCACTGATTCTCGGCTTCCTGGGTCTACTGTTCATTTCAGTGAGCTGCCAATTAACGGTGGGGGCGGGATTACGTAGATCGGTTGGACTGCCTGGCACGTGACACCTAGTCCTGCCGTGATAATCTCCTGCTGATAAAACACTGATTGTATTGAAACTACATCAAGCTGCTGAGCATGACGCATCCCTGGAATCCGGCTCATTATGTTGCCCTTTGATTAAATAGCAAAAAACTGCTGACAGATTAAAAATGAACAGCACACGACACGTTGCGTATAGATGGTATCTGTGTGCTGTTTGTAATATTCACAGGCCCATAGTTGTATGGGTGGCTGGTTTTGATCCTTGTCTCATTGCTAGACACATTATCCTCAACAAAACACAGACATGTGAACAGTCCCATAAACTATCATGCATACATGTTCTGTATGTGAAAAACACAGAACTCTTATGTGAATAATGAACACCATCTCTACATACATATACATTTCATTATCTGTTCGGTTATGTGGGGTCGATGTGTACTCGTGTTTTGGGGGCTTTTGGGGTTTTTTTTATGACATATTTCATTGGACATTGTAACACAAATACCTGCAATATGGCGCATAATTGGACTGTCCAATCATTGCTGTTTACAAATATGAATGGTTGTGATTGGTGTAGAAAGCTTGTAATCATCTGGCAGGGTAATAATGGAATCCATTGGAGTGATCCCTATTTACACCAAGCAGTTACTCCAAACAGGACCATGTACCGTAATCTGAAGGTCCATTCTCCTTCATGTCGCTATGAAGTGATACATGATGAGCTAAGAATTGGTGAAAAGGTGTGCGGAGTTACCGCACCTGGCCTGGCTGGCTGCTCCTGGTACTGAATGCTCCTCTCGTTACCCCTCTAACCTCTTGTCTCTCTTTTGTAGGGTATGCTACTGAAACGAAGCGGGAAATCCCTAAATAAGGAATGGAAGAAGAAATATGTAACGCTGTGTGACAATGGAGTCCTCACCTATCACCCCAGTTTACATGTGAGTGCAGCGCTTCTCCCCATATTCTGTGTACGACCATTTCCATCCTCTGTACACATCAGTGTTTATTGCTATGGTGGTTTTCCTATGGTGATGGTTTCTGGTTTCAGCAGACAGCGCCATCCTCACCGGTTGTCCCTCTGTATAACCACTGACCAATGTACCAATGTTCTGTGTTCCACAATTCCACTGTAACCACGGATATTGTGCTGACATGTTCTTTTTTCATTATTATTTAAAGGCTTTCTTGACATCTGCATTATTGTTTGTTTTTCTATTCTGTTCTCTGAAAAGAAAAAACAAAATTGCCAATGTTGGGTCTGTCACATGACAGATCCCGATAGGCAGTGGCATAACTAGAGTCCGATGGGCCCCGGTACAAGATTTGGACACCTCTGGTCAAAATTGATGTTCTTGTGAACAGCTAAACAAGTTGCTGATGAAATGATCTCTGAAAAACTTAAAGATTACACATTTGCTTTGTATTTTAGGCGAAATTGTATATGTTTTCATCTTTCACATTTAAAAAATGACAAAATGGAAAACTGGCTGATGCAAAACTTTGGGTGCCATTGGAGATTTGTATGCTAAGATAACTTTGACCAAGGTTTCAGACCTTAATTGGCTTGTTAGGGTTAGGGGTTGCTCATTATCATCGTTAGGAAAGGCCAAATAATGCAAATTTCTGAACTTTTGAAAAACCCAGCCTCCTCTAACCTTATGCCAAAAAGCAGCAGCCATCAGAAGAAAACCTATTTTGCATCCTCACCATATAATGTGGTGTCAGCAGTAATCAAAATTACCGTATATACCCGAGTATAAGCCAAGGCACCTACTTTTGCCATGGAAAACTGGGTAAGCTTATTGACTCTTGTATAAGCCGGGTATGCATTGTCCTCTCATCCCTGTCCTGCTATGCATGGCTCCCCCTTCCCTGTCCTGGTATGAATGCCTCCCTGTCATTGTATGCATGCCTCTCCCTTCCATGTCCTGGTATGAATGCCTCCCTGTCATTGTATGCATGCCTCTTCCTTCCCTGTCCTGGTATGGATGCCTCCCCGTCCCTGTCTGCATGTCTCCTCTGTCCCTGTCATTGTATGCATGCCTCCCTCTTCCCTGTCCTGATATGCATGCCTCTCCTGTTCAGTCCCTGTCTGCATGCCTCCCCCGTTCTATTTCCCTGTCTGCATACCTCCCCCTTCCCTGTCCTGCTATGCATGCCTCCCAGTTCCGTCCCTGTATGCGTGCATCCTTATTCCCTATCCCTGTGTGCATGTTTCCTATTAAAAAAAAAAAACCTCATACTCGCCTACCTGCGCACCTTGGGTGCTGGCACTGCATCTCGTTCTGCCCTCCAGCACCTGCCTGCAGCTCTTCCTGTGCTCAGCGGTCACGTGGTACCACTCATTAAGGTGATGAATATGAGCTCCACCCCTATGGAAGTGGAGACGCGTCCATATTCATCACCTTAATGAGCAGTACCACGTGACCGCTGAGCACAGGAAGAACTGCAGGCAGAACGACATGCAGTGCCAGCACCGAGGGCGCACAGGTCGGTGAGTATGATGTGTGCGCTGGCTGCTGGCACCTGCTGCTCCGCCGTCCCCCCACCCCGCCGGCTTTCTGTACCGTGACTTGTGTATAGGGGGGGGGGGGGCGGGGTTTCAGCACAAAAAAATGTGCTGAAAAACTCTGGTTATAGACTAGTATATACGGTATATCTAAACAAGCCTGACATATCTTGGACGCAAGTTCTATGGACTTAAAATAGCAGTTAAAATCGAACTCCTTGGCCGCAATGATCAAAGGTATGGGTGGAGAAAATGGCACAGAATTTCTCGACCACTATTAAGCACGGGGGTGAATCAGTCATGCTTCGGGGTTGTGTTACTGCCAATGGCACAGGGAACATTTCACAGGTAGAGGGAAGAATGGATTCAATGAAAATTCAGTAAATTCTTGATGCAAACATAAAAAATAAACTCAAGTTGAAAAGAGGATGGTTTCTACAAATGGATAATGATCCTAAACACATGGAAAAAGCCAAAATAGATTACCTCAAAAGGCACAAGCTGAAGATTTGGCTATGGCCTTCACAGTCCCTCTGAACAGCATTGAAATTTTGTGTCTAGACCTCAAAACAGAAGAATTTTCCAAGGAAGAATAAATGGAAATCCTTCAAACAAGTATTGAAAGAGTCTTGGCTTGTTACAAAAAGCATTTACAAGCTGTGCTGCTTGCAAAAGGGAGTGTTATAGGTACTAACCATACAGGGTGCCCAGACATTTGCATTGGCCCATTTTCCTTTTTATAATTTTTTAAAATGTAAAAGATGAAAATATACATATATTTTTTGCCTAAAATACAAAGGAAATGGGTCATCTTTAACTTTAAACCTTGCAGACATCATTTCATCTTCAACTTGCTTAACTGTTCAAAGTAACAGTAATTTTGACCAGGGGTGCCCAAACTTTTACATGTCACTGTATATTTCATTCATCCTGGTATATATGTTCCTCTTCCTGGTCTCATCCTGGTATATATCCTCCATCCTGATATATGTCCCATCCTGGTATATATGTCTCTTTTCCTGGTCCTCGTCCTGATATATATGTCCCCCATCCTGGTATATACTGCATATCCCATATCCTGGTATATATATCCCATATCCTGGCAAATATATGTCCCATCCTGGTATATATCCTGGTATATATGTAGCCTCATCCTGGTATATATGTCCCATGTCCTGGTCTATATATTCCCCACCCTGATATATATATATATATATATATATATATATATATATATATACACCACGATGGTGCCAGGTATATGTCCTGCGTTCTTCCGCTCTTCTTTAATGCATAGAAAAAACTGAGCAATTCTACTCCCCTTCCATTTGTTTCCCTGCCGCTCGGCGTCCTCTTCTGAAGCCAGTAGTCTCCAGCGTGCAAGTGACAGGAGCGCACGGTGTCACTGCCATGTGCTCCCAGTCACGTGCATGCTGATGTCTGCTGCTGGCCTCTGATTGGCTTGCAGCCTGTATTGCCGTGCACGGACCAGATTAGTCTCTGTGCCGCAATACACTTTACCAGATCCTCAGACGCACATCCGATTGAAGTTTGTGCTGGCGTCAGCGGGACACTCGCACGCACGAGCCCGGTGGTGACCTCTGTGCTGCATGCTGTGTTATATTTTCTGCAGTCCGCACCGGAGCCTCTGGCATAGGTGTGAACAGACCCGTAGGGAATATTCTCCTATGTACAGGTCCTTCTCAAAAAATTAGCATATAGTGTTAAATTTCATTATTTACCATAATGTAATGATTACAATTAAACTTTCATATATTATAGATTCATTATCCACCAACTGAAATTTGTCAGGTCTTTTATTGTTTTAATACTGATGATTTTGGCATACAACTCCTGATAACCCAAAAAACCTGTCTCAATAAATTAGCATATTTCACCCATCCAATCAAATAAAAGTGTTTTTTAATAACAAACAAAAAAACCAACAAATAATAATGTTCAGTTATGCACTCAATACTTGGTCGGGAATCCTTTGGCAGAAATGACTGCTTCAATGCGGCGTGGCATGGAGGCAATCAGCCTGTGACACTGCTGAGATGTTATGGAGGCCCAGGATGCTTCAATAGTGGCCTTAAGCTCATCCAGAGTGTTGGGTCTTGCGTCTCTCAACTTTCTCTTCACAATATCCCACAGATTCTCTATGGGGTTCAGGTCAGGAGAGTTGGCAGGCCAATTGAGCACAGTAATACCATGGTCAGTAAACCATTTACCAGTGGTTTTGGCACTGTGAGCAGGTGCCAGGTCGTGCTGAAAAATGAAATCTTCATCTCCATAAAGCATTTCAGCCGATGGAAGCATGAAGTGCTCCAAAATCTCCTGATAGCTAGCTGCATTGACCCTGCCCTTGATGAAACACAGTGGACCAACACCAGCAGCTGACATGGCACCCCACACCATCACTGACTGTGGGTACTTGACACTGGACTTCAGGCATTTTGGCATTTCCTTCTCCCCAGTCTTCCTCCAGACTCTGGCACCTTGATTTCCGAATGACATGCAAAATTTGCTTTCATCAGAAAAAAGTACTTGGGACCACTTAGCAACAGTCCAGTGCTGCTTCTCTGTAGCCCAGGTCAGGTGCCTCTGCCGCTGTTTATGGTTCAAAAGTGGCTTTACCTGGGGAATGCGGCACCTGTAGCCCATTTCCTGCACATGCCTGTGCACGGTGGCTCTGGATGTTTCCACACCAGACTCAGTCCACTGCTTCCTCAGGTTCCCCAAGGTCTGGAATCGGTCCTTTTCCACAATCTTCCTCAGGGTCCGGTCTCCTCTTCTCGTTGTACAGCGTTTTCTGCCACATTGTTTCCTTCCAACAGACTTACCATTGAGGTGCCTTGATACAGCACTCTGGGAACAGCCTATTTGTTGAGAAATTTCTTTCTGGGTCTTACCCTCTTGCTTGAGGGTGTCAATGATGGCCTTCTTGACATCTGTCAGGTCGCTAGTCTTACCCATGATGGGGGTTTTGAGTAATGAACCAGGCAGGGAGTTTATAAAAGCCTCAGGTATCTTTTGCATGTGTTTAGAGTTAATTAGTTGATTCAGAAGATTAGGGTAATAGGTCGTTTAGAGAACCTTTTCTTGATATGCTAATTTATTGAGACAGGTTTTTTGGGTTATCAGGAGTTGTATGCCAAAATCATCAGTATTAAAACAATAAAAGACCTGACAAATTTCAGTTGGTGGATAATGAATCTATAATATATGAAAGTTTAATTGTAATCATTACATTATGGTAAATAATGAAATTTAACACTATATGCTAATTTTTTGAGAAGGACCTGTATATCATCCTACAAAACCTCCAAAGTATTTCTCTGAGTAGGTATACAGTGGTGTATGTCTCCCACAGTAGAAGCCATATACCACTAGTGTTTTTTTTTTTTTTTTCAGTGGGTCTTTTTGTATAGTTATGGGTAGTGGGCTGCACTTTCCTACACACACCCCTGGCCGGCGTATACCTCCAGGACACTGGTTTGGCATATACTCTATGCTTGGCGGCTTATGAAGACATGTCGGGAGCTCCGCAGTGTATACACCTCTGCTGTAGTAGTAGCGAGTAGTTAGCAGCGCTTCATACATCTGCCACCAAATGACATTGTTATTGGCGAGTTCTGCATTTTAGTTCTGACTGCTGCACGACACTTTTTCTTGTACAAGCACTGTCTGTGTTTTTGACGGGATGGTGCTTGTATTTATGATATAGGGCTGTTCACATATCTGATTTTTTTTCCTTGGACCAAGCAGTCCATGCAAAATCGCAGAGACCGCTCCATTTTTTTATCCTATTATTGGATCAAAATCGGCAATGCAAGTCCATGGATCTGTGAAAAAATCACAAAGAAGTGAGCGCTGTCCGATTTTTCACAAACTCTTAAAGAAAATGGAGAAACTTTTTTTTTTTGTTTTTTTACGTGTGAGAAAAATTTGACACTCGGATGAAACGATGATAAAAATCACTGGTGATAGTCGGTCTGTTTTTTTCGTACCCGGAAATAACCTTTTAATGAGGCCTCAGGCTATTCACAGGCTATACACATTCAGGATTTGCTGCAGATTCACATTCAGATTTCACACCATAAATCTGCAGCAATTTACAGTAGAATGTTTGTTTGTTTTTTTGTTTTTTAAATCCAAAAGCAAAAAAAAAAAGAGATGGAACCTGTAACCAAACACGCTGCAGATGTACAAAAATACAGCGTGCTTATTTATGTAGATTTTCACTATGGATTTCTCCCGGCTCTTTCATTACCAAGTCAATGGAGTCCATTGGACTCTATTTGTACAGATCCAGCATAGTGTCATGGCGTCCGTCATGAAAACCTCTAATATTCCATGTGCTTGGTCAGAGAGCAGGCTCCTTATATTGGACAGCTGGTAGTCACAATTTTTGTTTGACTAGCAAATTGATAGATTGCAGAGGTTGAGAATAATTTTATAGCTGTATTATACAGAGATTTGCAAATGTTTTTCTTTGACTTTTTATTGTATTCATGATGAAATAGCTTTGAAATCAACTAGAGCCACCAAATCTCATAAAGAGCCTAAAGAGTAGCGCTCAGCGGGTCAGTGGAAGGCATATGAGCCTTTAGAGCACACGTCAGGATTTCTTGCAGAAATTTCCTGAACAAAACTGGACATTTTCTGCAAGAAATCCGCATGTGTATTTTCGCGTTTTTTGCGTGTTTTTTTGCGTTTTTTTTTTCCGGAGGTTCCCAATGCAATAATATAGTGGAAAATCCGCAAAAAATCTGCAAAATTAATGAACATGCTGCGTTTTTTACCGCGATGTGTTTTTTTCTTTCATGGGAAAAAAACAGAACATATGCACAAAAATTGCGTAATCAGTGTTAGTAGTTTGAACTGGATTCATTGGGGAATTGGGAGCCAGTGGAGGGATTTGCAGAGGGGAGAAGCAGCGGAGTAGTAGCGAGGAGAGAGGTGGACTAGCCGGGCAGCAGAGTTGAGGACAGACTGGAGTGGTGCAAGAGAGTTAGCGGGGAGGCCACAGAGGAGGGTGTTGCAGTAGTCGAGACGGGAGATGATGAGGGCATGCACAAGAGTTTTGGTAGATTGTGGGCTGAGGAAGGAACGGATTCTGGCAATATTTTTGAGTTGGAGGCGACAGGAGGTGGCAGGAGCTTGGACGTGCGGTTTGAAGGACAGGGCAGAGTCGAGAGTTACCCCGAGGCAGCGGATTTCAGGCGCGGGAGAGAGCGTGATGCCATTTACTATAATAGATAGGTCAGGTAGGGGGGATACGTGAGATGGGGGAAAGATGATGAGTTCGGTTTTGTCTACATTGAGTTTTAGGAAGAGAGAGGTGAAGAAGGAGGGATATGGCTGACAGACACTTCGGGATTCTGGACAGCAGAGAGGTGACATCTGGGCCAGAGAGGTAGATCTGAGTGTCGTCCGCATACAGGTGGTACTGGAAGCCGTGGGACTTTGAGTTGTCCTAGGCCAAGAGTATAGATGGAAAAAAGTAGGGGCCCTAGGACAGAGCCTTGAGGGACTCCAACAGAGAGAGGGCGGGATGAGGAGGTGGTGTGGGAGTGGGAAACGCTAAATGTGCGGTCGGAAAGGTATGAGGCAATCCAGGACAGGGCAAGGTCTTTGATGCCAAGGGAAGAAAGAATCTGTAGCGGTAGGCAGTGATCGACTGTGTCGAAAGCAGAGGTCAGGTCAAGAAGGAGGAGGATGGAGAACTGTCTGTCAGCTTTGGCTGTAAGTCGTTAGTAATTTTTGTCAGGGCAGTTTCGGTGGAGTGGTGGGAGCGGAAGCCAGATTGGAGGTTGTTAAGGAGAGAGTTAGATGAGAGGTGGAAGGAAATTTGAGCATGGACATGCTGCTCAAGGAGTTTTGAAGCAAACGGGAGCAGTAACATGGGGCGGTAGCTGGGCATAGCACTTGGGTCAAGGTTAGTTTTTTTGAGGATGGGTGTGATGGTGGCATGTTTGAAGGCCGTGGGGAAGGTACCAGAAGATAGCGATAGGTTGAAGAGATGGGTTAGGGCTGGAATGAGCATGTTAGTGAGGTTGGGGAGCAGGTGGGAGGGGATGCATCCGCAACTATAGTCTCTGAAGCTGTTCATGTGTCTGTGTACATTGCGGAGCACAAGTCCGCAAAAATAATCACACAAACATGTTTGTTTTTGATCCGAGCTGCGATTCACAATTACCCATATAAGTTTACGGGGCCATGAAAACCAGAGATGGTACAAATCACCATCTGTGCACTGTCCATGTGCTGTCTGGTTTTCAATATTCTAGTGCATAGGAGAAGCTTTGCCGTTTATTTTTTTTATCCATGAAAATCACTGATGAAACTCTGGTAAAAGCTAAAACACTGATGAAAACTGGATCCAACACACTGATGAAACTCGTGCTGGACAAAGGACCTTGCAGGTCTGAAACATGTTACTTGTGAGCGCAGAAGATATTTCTTTTCTGCCTTTTTAATTTTTGTACTGTTGTTGTGTTCAACCATTTTTTGTGCCTTTTTATACTACTGTATCTATAGAGCAATTCTTTTAAGAAGATGCGAGTGCCGGCTATCGTTTGGACTGTTACTGACGAAACTCAGATAGTTTTTTATATACCAGAAAAATGTCAGATATCTGAATGATCCCTTATGGGGAGGTGAATTCTACCTTTCTCGATTGCTTTGCATCTGCTGATGTACCGTAGTTATTGCTTCACTGGTAACTTTTTCTTTGGATGTAAGTTTGGGGTGTCTAGTGTGTTTGTGACCTCCTGAGTGTGTCTTGATGCTGTTTGGGTGCATTAAGCCTATATTTGGCGTTTCATGTGTTGAAGTGTTAATTTGCGTCCTGGCCGGTGCATCCCGCTGGTTGGCTGGAACTAGAAGGCTTCAGTTGTGACGCCCTAGCAAACTGCCCCCTCCTCAGGTGAACAACTCCACGAGCTCTTCATTACATCCTTGTCAAAACTGAAAAATTCTCTAATCAACAGCAATCTGTCCGCGGCCCCCCGGACCGCTGGCGGTGTCCCCCCTCTCTATCTGCTCAGTGGCGCTCACGTCTCCAGGCTGCTGATTACATTAGGCTAAGCTGCAGAGGAAATGAACCGTGTCTTATTTAGGTGCAAGTAGCTCCCACGTAGCCGGGGCCTGGGGCACTTTTAGAGCATTTTATGGCATTAAAATTAGTGTTGCTTCCCTCTGTGCTGCTGTGTGTAATGCCTTAAACGCAATAAGCAAAAGGCGAGCGAGCCCCCGCTTCTTTCCCTGTTATGCCAAGAGGTTATGGGTTTTTTCTTTTTTCCCCCCCATGTCGGAAAACCTTGGTCAGGGAGGGGCAGCACAGCCTAAGATATGGGATTAAAAAAAAACACTTGTATTAATGCAATTCTGAGCAAATACGAGATAAATGACCCTTACGTGAGAATGTAACTGTAGGATCCAGATCATATCACAGCGATGGTGCATTGGAAGTCATCCTTCAAGGAGATTAAGTAAAGGTACAGTGATGTATGTACAACAGATGAATTATTTAATACCTATGTCCATTTTATATACTGTGCAATGCAGGCCATGAATGGGATCAGATGGGCACTGTCTGTGGTATTGCCTTTCCCTATACGCTGGAGAACCCCCGGACAGAACCCCAACTTTGTGAAGGCACAGCAGACTGCAGCACGCTATTGTCTTATTTCTCCCGTCTGCACCAGCTAATTGTTGCGGCTTTAAGAAACTGCCCTGGGGGTCCGATGAAATCTCTTCTACCCCTCCTTACCCTGCAAGGAAGCCACTTGCTCCAGTCTCAGAGCCGGGGCCCCCCATGAGATGACTATCATGGGGTGCAAGACGGCAGCCAGACCCCGCGGAGACCCCACTCTCCCAGCAAAGGTTCCCCCCTCCCACCGCGCAGTGTGCGCCACTCTATCTCACCACATCTCATTTGCATCTGGGACATCAATTAGCATGTTTGTTGAGGCTAATTGAATGAAACTCAATCATAGCCCTTAATTGCTTGCCTATGTAAAAAGAAATCACATTAATGCAGCTAATTAAGTGTATGGCAATAAGATGCAACATAATTAGGGGAAGCAATGTTAACCCTTTCCTTCTGGGGAGCGGCGGGGGGCTGGCAATGTATTGTAAAGCAGTATATATGGCTACATCTGTCTGTGTGCCACCTTCTGCAGTCTCCTGGAGGTAGCAGAGTTACGATGGAAGCACAAGAAGGCGAGAACTCAACGTTGAATTTTTAGCATTTCGAGAATTGACCAAAGTTTATAAAATTGTACTTTTGGGCCGTTTTCAGCAGAGATGCGTTCTTCTGTATAGGGCCCGGAGGATTATGCTATGTCCCCAAATATCATTTTCATGCATAGTGGGGCGTCTTGAATTTATTTCCCTCTATCATCGCTCAGACTTTAGAAAGGCTACTCTGATCAGCATATATCACATGCTGGGCCGCTCTCCATGCTGGAGGTCTCAATAACCGTGTAATACGCAGGACAGGGGCCAGCTTCTCTCGCTGATAATCTCCCCACTTGTGCGGCTTTATTTGTTTCCTATGTTAAGAGATTAGCGACAGAGAGAGCAGAACATGCTAATAGCTTGGCAATTATGGCTGTTTTCTGGTTTTAGAGGGGCAGGATAGGGGCTTGGGAAGGGAGGGGGTTCCTGGAGTAGACCCCAGAGACTTGTTAAATGTCCTTAATCTCACAAGTGTCTGAGCTGCCTCCTTCTCAAGCCTTGTTAAGTGGCCATGTACCTTGATCTTCTGCTGTTTGCCTCTGATCAGTGATTTTGGATTGATGGTAGTTGGGGGAGAAATCTACATTTGTGAACCAGGACACAGCCTATTACTGGTATTTACATGGAGAAATGAGGCCAGCTTGACAATGCGGACCCTTCAGTGATTATTGAATACACAATACCTATGTGCAAGGAGAATATTCTACATTTCTTTTGTGTTTCAGGTCAAGCGTATATCTTTTTCAGTTGTTTAGGCCATTTATCTATGTAACCAATCTTTCTTGCAATGTCACACAAGTCTAACATTGCACAGATCTTTTATATGCCCCTATGAAAAAATATATATTTTATCTTAAAATAAAAACGTGTTTCAGCTCAGTTGTTTTCTTCTGTGGGTTTTTTTATTGTATTCAGCCATTTTTAGCTGTCTTGACCCAATAGGTGCTGAATCCCAAATGTTAACCACTAAGGGCAATGTACTGACATAACGGTTTTCACCCAGCTCTTCACAGACCCCAGTGGTATACCAGTCCTCTCCCACCAGACAACTGCATTTTACACTAGGTTTGACTTTATATTAATAGACCACTGGTCCCTAGATGAATTGAGCTTCAGGTCTCTGAAAATATTACAATTCTTCCTACTTCAAGGACAGACTCCACGTCCTATTTTTCACCATTTGCTCCAACCGTCCTCATTAAAAAAAAAAAAAACAACAGAAAGATGCAGAACCGTTGACTTGAGCTTTGAACGGCCATGTTTTACCTAAACAGATATCATTTATCCATGTTGGCCACTTTCTGCATAATAGGACACTTTCACACCACTTTTTGCCATATATAACCCTTGCATGTCAATGGTGCCCATAAACCTATATTCAACTAGTTGCCAAATTGTGTCCTTGTAGCTTTTGTTGGGCTTTGAAACATTGGTATATTTTTTTACCTGTATAAAAGAGTAGTCTGCTGCTGGTCTATGCAAAGGTGACAAATGCCACTGTATGTTTTCATTGAGTCATTTATCCGTTGTACACATCATGGAAGCCTTACAATGTATTCCTATGAATAATCTAGGATGCTGCATAATAAAAAATAAAATAAAAATAAAGTTCCATATAGATTCATTACAATACTCCCCTTCTGTTCAAGTCATAGCTGCGGTAAAAACTTTGATTCCATTAGTGTGAATACCCCCTCTGTGTAAGAATTAGGCATTTTTTTGTTCTTTCTGATCATGCATTTTATAAGCTTTATTCGAATAAAAAAATACAATATGGTACTTGCCTGATTACAGAATATAGTGTTAAAAACCTGGTCTATACTGTTAACCCCCTATCAGGTACGGACTAGGGCTGAAATTCAGTCCTGGCATTTGAAATGACACAGGCCCATGTTGTCCCCATCCCCATGAACCAGATGGAATATATCACTGATATTACCCTTGATGGAGGAAAGCTAGATTTACTACAAGACCAACATTTCTAGTGATACCGGTGGCCTCCTGGGGTAAGTGACTGAGTCATCCACTTTGTGCTCCTTCACAACTCTTAACAGTATGGGTGTCTGGAGAACACGGATTCTGTTAACAACGTAGCAGACAAGGCGGCCCACAACTGGACAGGCCCTTTTGGCATTTGCCAGATGGCCTGTCCGGCCCTGCCCCCCCGTAAACTAATGTCAGCCGTACTACAGCAGGATCGTATGACGGTCTAATGTGTATGGGGTTTCCCAACTCTTCCCCGACATCATCTGTCGGAAGCAAAGACGCTAGGCCCCATACTTCAGATTCCTGAAGAACAATCCTTTTGTTCTCAAAGAAATAAGCTGCTGACAGAGGAGACTGGTTTCAGCTCTTGTAGAGAGCAGAGGAATTATCTACCAAACGTTACTGTTTATGGAGGAATTGGGAGAGAAGGCTTGTTCGTCCAACCGTTATGGACGGGGAGCTTTAAAGGTACCTTCACACTGAACAATTTAACAACGATATCGCTAGCGATCCGTGACGTTGCAGCGTCCTGGATAGCGATATCGTTGTGTTTGACACGCAGCAGCGATCTGGATCCTGCTGTGACATCGTTGGTCGGAGCAGAACTTTATTTTGTCGCTGGATCTCCCGCAGATATCGCTGAATCGGCGTGTGTGACGCCGATTCAGCGATGTCTTCACTGGTAACCAGGGTAAACATCGGGTTACTAAGCGCAGGGCCGCGCTTAGTATCCCGATGTTTACCCTGGTTACCAGTGTAAATGTAAAAAAAAAAAAAACACTACATACTTACATTCCGGTGTCTGTCCCCCGGCGCTCTGCTTCCTGCACTGACTGTGAGCGCCGGCCAGCCGTAAAGCACAGCGGTGACGGGGGACAGACACCGGAATGTGAGTATGTAGTGTTTTTTTTTTTTTTTTTACATTTACACTGGTAACCAGGGTAAACACCGGGTTACTAAGCGCGGCCCTGCACTTAGTAACCCGATGTTTACACTGGTTACCAGGGGACTTCGCATAGTTGGTCGCTGGAGAGCTGTCTGTGTGACAGCTCTCCAGCGACCACACAGCGACGCTGCAGCGATCGGCATCGTTGTCTAGATCGCTGCAGCGTCGCTAAATGTGACGGTACCTTTAGTGTGAATGTGTGTTTGATGGGGAAAGTGTTTACGATTACTGAGTTCTCATCATTACCTGTATATCCAGATTTTCCTCCAGCGAATCTACACCTACTAAAGAGTTCAAAAAATGTAATATGGAGTTCTGTTTCCAGTTATTTCCCCCATGTCTGCCTAGGAGTCTTGAAGGAAACAAGGTGGTCTGCAATAAACCACTTTGTCACCTTATCAATTCTGCCGATAGGCTGTGACCAGTAAAGTCCCATTTGTGTTACAGATTGTGCACTGCTGGGGGTCTACCACAGGTTGTGGTTAATGTATAGCCAAGATGCTTTTGCTGCATGTTATTTAACCATCTCTTGGCTACACATTAGGTGCAACTTGCAGCCTCACCTCTAAAGCTGTGTTCACACAAAGTGGCCATGCTGCCGCTCAAAACCGAAACAGACCTGTAGCTCTGCAGTTTTTCCATTGTTTTCCAGTACCATGACTTAATCTTGCAAGGAAACGGTTGTTTAGCCTGGAAAACCGAATGGCCATTACGACATTCGCGCTGTTCTGCAGGTGAAACGACTATTTCCCTGCAAGATTAAGTGATTGTGCAGGGAAATAGTGGAAAGGCCATGGCAGCACGGGACTGTTGTTGTGCTTAAAGGTTAAATCCATGTGAAATTATTGTATTCAGAACACTTCTTGATGCTCTTTTTCTTTCTCGTTCTGTTTTTGTCACCTTTTATGTACTGTACATAACTCTGCAACATGTGCTAGCGCCTACGTAAATATGTGTTCTATTCTCCGTCAAATAAAAATCCCTTTTTTTTAGGATTACATGCAGAACGTCCATGGCAAGGAGATTGATCTGCTCAGGACTACAGTGAAGGTTCCAGGGAAGAGGCCTCCACGAGCAACATCATCGTGTGCACCCATTGCCAGTCCTAAAACTAATGGTCTGTCCAAAGAGGTCAGCGGGCTGCAGATCTCCCCAAATACAGGTATGGACATGTGTGACATATGTGACACTGAGATGAGTTAGCGTAATTTTTACAGGTCCTGACTTGAGTTTTGTTTTCTTTAAACTGCTTCTTCAGTTTTCGAAGAAGCTCAGCCATTTCTGTAATTCCCATGGAGTGTAAATGGAGAAACCGCACATTTGTGCAACAAATGCTCTATTTAAGATCCTTGACACGACGCCTTGGTTTTGGGGGAAACCATGATCTAGGAACTGATGGTGCTCAACTCTCATCGATTTGAAAAGAACCCATCCGCATTCAAAATAAATTGTATCCGAATGCCCCTTTGGCCAACAACTATTCCTTCAACTTCTCCATAAACGATCACCTCCGGTTTAGCCAATCATTTATCTCTTGTCAGTAGGAAGTTGAATTATTAAGTCGCTTCCTACCTGACATCTCAGACGGAAGATTATTTTCAATTAAAGAAAAAGAATTGAGCATTAAAATACCACATGCCTGACATTTCTTTCCACCACTTTTTTTTTTCAAATTCAATGTTCATTTAACGTTTTTAACATGTCGATCATAAAGAAGAAATAAGTCAGGTGATAGTAAGTAACATTAACTATGAAGATACATAACGCATACTGTTCAACATACTGTTCAATGGGGGAGTAGGTTGTTATCCTTCCACGTGGGAGTGAGCAGACAAGCGTAGGATATAAATTGATAAAATATGATTACGTCCCACACAATATGACAAGGGATATCAGTTTGCAGCAAGGCGATAAGCATCAGATTCTTGGAATTCAATCCAATCTCTCCATACTACACAGTATTTAGCAACATCTACAGGTGATAAAGCAATCAGGTGTTCCATCCTATTGAGGAACTTCAGAGAACCATTCCGCTCTTCCAGTGATGAGGAATAACACTTTTGGCTGCTTGTACGAGGTAGCCTATCAGGGATTCAGATTTTTTTATATTTTGAGAAACTTATTGGTAACATTAAAAGCAATAAAGCCTCAGGGGAATTAGGGACAGATAGGCCAGTGAACTTCTTGATCAGAAGGACCACTTGTGTCCAGAAATTTTTTATTATATGACACTTTCACCATATATGTGTCATTGTACCCTCTCCCACCCAACGTCTACCAACATTTAACTGGAGGGTACCATCTATGGAGAACTGCCGGCACTTGATACCATCTAGAGCCCATCTTGAAGGAGGTCTTCTGGTGCCAATTGAGGTCTTGCAGGTCAATAGGAAACATTTGGCCCATTCTGAATCATCAAAAGGTTTGTCCAACTCCTTTTCCCATGCAGAACAAAACGGCGGCATGTCGCCAGCTGCCTGGGCAATGAGTAGGTTATCCGCCAATTTTTAAAGAGTAAAGTCAATGAGCCCACTGTACATGTAAATGAAACTTTTCATCTGCACAAAATCAGGGGGTTTCTTGTGACTTTAAAGTGTCCTCCTTTTTAGACAAACTTAATATTGTAGTACACTAGAAAAGTCCAAAGTTTTATGTTTTAGGGTTTGGTTGCTACATAAAAGTGGCTTCAAAATACTGTTTTTTGATATTCAGATAAATGCCCTCTCTGAGTGCTAAACGGGGACCAGAACGTGGTGTGACCCCAGCTTTAGATTTATAGTTTGAGAAAAGCTACAGTACTGATATATTTTGTTTGTTGGTTATTTGTGCTTTTTATTTTTTATGCTTCTATTTATTTATTATTTGAGAATTTATTATATGAAGTTGCTTAGCGTAGGTTATAGGTCTAAAACCAGTGACCCAGAACTTTTGACTTACATACGAGAGTCTTAAAAACTCTTGTTTTGATTAGACACCCACTCACCTGACTGAGGGCAATATACATAGGGATTGCCATCTTTTTACTGTATCAAATAACACGGCAAATAATACTTTTCCATTCAGTGTCATGCACTTAATAAAAAAAAACTGCTATGCTTTTTTTTTTTTTTTGCAATGCAATCCTATGGGTGACAATTGCCGCAGTAATGCATCCTTCACAGGGTTTCATTAAAAGTATACGTCAGGAGCTTTCCCAATGTATGCACTTAGCGGAAGCAAAATATATAGTCTGAAAAGAGCTTAAAGCACTGAGTCTTTATTTTAAAATATATATATCTACAGTGTGTGTGTATGTATGTGTATCTCTCTCTATCTATCTATCTATCTATCTATCTATATATATATATATATGTATGTGACCCGCACAACATCAGCCTTGTTATAAGAGGACAGTAGTAATACCTGCGTTGGGGAGAAAAATTGGGATGGTGTCTGTGGGAAATTGGGACGCCAGAATATTGGGACTGTCAGCAATGCTTGCACATTTTTCAGACTTTAGTATTTGTTATTTAGTTGTCGCTGTATTTATCATTATCATTATTAATAGAGGGCCGGTTACTGCTCCTGTCACTGTAGCATTATATTACTCGTGGAACAAAAAATCTGGAGTTTCTTTTGTGCCATTCCTCTGTGATTCCTACCAGAATTTTGTGACTAAATTGACTTCTGGGGATAACCAGTTGCAGGTCTCTGTACTATCTGATTGTCCACTCGCTACTTTCAGTGCCAGTCTGCAGGGATACACCATTTTGACAGCAGGAATGTTGCTGCCCAGTTGCGGCTTTTTTCAGGATTATTCCATGGGCAGGCTTTCAGCATTTCCCTCTAGACAGTATTTTACGTTGATTACAATTATACTGTAATCCCAGCCTAAATCAGACGAGTCCACTGTAAAAAATGATATTCAGTCTTCATTAATCAGTGCTGAGTTTTTAATAGGAAGGAACATGTATGAACTGTAGAGTCACTGGGGCACTTGATGGGCTAAATCCAGTTTTATAGTGCATTGGTGTTTATTGTAAGCGCAGAAAGATGGATATTGAATTTTTTTCTTTCATGTATAATGACGAGATGCAGGTAATTTTATGGGGGACATAACATGATATTTAAGGGGAAGCGGTCATCAGATTTTTATTTTACATTTTTTTTTATTTTTTTTTATTTTTGTCAATTTGTTTTTGTTTTTTTATATCGTGATCTTTATTTAAAAAAAAAAAAAAATTCAAAGTTAGTAATCTTATAATTTTCAAACTGGCCACCGGGTCGTTTTTAAACCTCCTGTCCTTTCATTACCAATTTTCAGGAGTTTCATTATCCATCAAAGGCAGGATTACAATGACGGGTAAAGGTACCAATACACTAAACGACTTACCAACGATCACGACCAGCGATACGACCTGGCCGTGATCGTTGGTAAGTCGTTGTGTGGTCGCTGGGGAGCTGTCACACAGACCGCTCTCTCCAGCGACCAACGATCACGGGAACGACTTCAGCATCGTTGAAACTGTCTTCAACGATGCCGAAGTCCCCGGGTAACCAGGGTAAACATCGGGTTACTAAGTGCAGGGCCGCGCTTAGTAACCCGATATTTACCCTGGTTACCATTGTAAAAGTAAAAACAAACAGTACATACTCACATTCCGATGTCTGTCACGTCCCCCGCCGTCAGCTTCCCGCACAGCACAGCGGTGACGTCTACATTCTGCATTTCTGCATTGATGCCAATTTATTTTCTTAACCTAAACCACAAGTCGGAGGGTTACAGCTTTCAAAAGAATAATTTATACAATCAATGGATATATTTAACGTCAGGTTATGAGCTTTTATTTACATAACATGGATAAGAGACATAACTTCTGTCAGGGTGAATATATAGTATATACCTGTATGTCATCTCCTCCTGTATATAGTATATACCTGTATGTCATCTCCTCCTGTATATAGTATATACCTGTATGTCATCTCCTCCTATATATAGTATATACCTGTAAGTCATCTCCTCCTGTATATAGTATATACCTGTATGTCATCTTCTCCTGTATATAGTATATACGTGTGTCATCTGCTCCTGTATATATTATATGTGTCATCTCCCCTGTATATAGTATGTACCTGTATGTCATCTCCTCCTGTATATAGTATATATCTGTGTGTCATCTCCTCCTGTATATAGTATATATCTGTGTGTCCTCTCCTCCTGTATTAGACCTCGTTCACACGTTATTTGGTCAGTATTTTTACCTCAGTATTTGTAAGCTAAATTGGCAGCCTGATAAATCCCCAGCCAACAGGAAGCCCTCCCCCTGGCAGTATATATTGGCTCACACATACACATAATAGACAGGTCATGTGACTGACAGCTGCCGTATTTCCTATATGGTACAGTTGTTGCTCTTGTAGTTTGTCTGCTTATTAATCAGATTTTTATTTTTGACGGATAATACCAGACTTGTGTGTGTTTTAGGGCGAGTTTCATGTGTCAAGTTGTGTGTGTTGAATTGCGTGTGGCGACATGCATGTAGCGACTGTTGTGAGTTTTGTGTGGCGACATGCGTGTAACAACTTTTTGTGTCGAGTTGCATGTGACAGGTTAGTGTAACAAGCTGTGTGCAGCAAGTTTTGTGCGTGGCGAGTTTTGTGCGTGGCGAGTTTTGCGCGTGGCGAGTTTTATGTGTGGCGAGTTTTATGTGTGGCGAGTTTTATGTGTGGCGAGTTTTATGTGTGGCGAGTTTTATGTGTGGTGAGTTTTATGTGTGGTGAGTTTTATGTGTGGTGAGTTTTATGTGTGGTGAGTTTTATGTGTGGTGAGTTTTATGTGTGGTGAGTTTTATGTGGTGAGTTTTATGTGTGGTGAGTTTTATGTGTGGTGAGTTTTATGTGTGGTGAGTTTTATGTGTGGTGCGTTTTATGTGTGGTGCGTTTTATGTGTGGTGCGTTTTATGTGTGGTGCGTTTTGAGTATGTGGAAGTTTTGCGTGTGGCAAGTTTTTCATGAGGTGAGTTTTGCACGTGTGTTTCGACTATTATGTGGGGAGGTTGGTGTATGTGTGGTGAAATGTGTGCTGAGGGTGGTATATGTGTTCAAGCACGTGGTAGTGTGTGGCGCATTTTGTGTGCGTGTTCATATCCCAGTGTGTGGTGAGTATCACATGTCGGGGCCCCACCTTAGCAACTGTACGGTATATACTCTTTGGCGCCATCGCTCTCATTCTTTAAGTCCCCCTTGTTCACATCTGGCAGCTGTCAATTTGCCTCCAACACTTTTCCTTTCACTTTTTCCCCATCATGTAGATAGGGGAAAAATAGTTTGGTGAATTGGAACGCGCGGGGTTAAAATTTCACCTCACAACATAGCCTATGACGCTCTCGGGGTCCAGACGTGTGACTGTGCAAAATTTTGTGGCTGTAGCTGCGACTGTGCAGATGCCAATCCCGGACATACACACACACACACTCTCTCACACACACACACACACATATACATACATACATACATACACACATATACATACATACATACACACACATACATACACACATACACACTCATACATACACACATACACACTCACACACACACACACTCTCTCACACACACACACACACACATATACATACATACACACATATACATACATACATACACACACATACATAAACACATACACACTCATACATACACACATACACATTCAGTTTTATATATTAGTTTGTTTCTCCAAAACTGTCCAATGAATTATTCAAATAAAGGTATTGCTTCTCTTGGCTACAAAGACCTCTGCTTATTGTGATATTGATTATTATTATTATTTTGGAGCTGATAGACTTCCTTTAAATGGTTGTTTCGGCTCTGATCACTTTCGTATTGGGCTGAGAGGGATCAGTGAGATCACATCTGTCGAATGACCCTGCGTCCTGGCATGTATCGGTAGATGTGATCTCACCTGTCCAGCTCACCACCTAACACAGAAGTGAGCAGAGCTGTAATACCCCTTTGAGACAATTAGTAATATGAATAGCCCATCGCAGCTAGTGAGACCCTATTATGCATTTTCTATCGAGGCGCAGTGGCTTCTGGAGATGCCACAGTGATGGCTGGTGACCTGTGACTTTCCAATGATCAGTCTTGCCTAGAAGTAGATACAGATCCAGCACCACATTTCTTTGTATTCTTGCTTAAGCCATGTAAAACTCATTGCCTGCTTCCCCCTTGGAGAGGCAGGACTAATCCCCCCTCCTCTGTTCCTCCACTCTCCACTAGCCCCAGGTCTCTCTCGTAATGTTAAATCCATCAAGAGACAAGAGGCTGATTTTTACCCAAAACCACTAATGTGTTTTCAGCGTTGAACTGCTGATGACATCTTAAAAGTCCTCATCGCGCGGCGCCCTCCACACTCCAACAATCAGAACATCTCGTAAACCCATAAAATCCAAACTAATAGCAATGAATATTCAGTGACCTAGAATACTAATTATTGTCATGAATATTAATGCCATCGGACTTGCTTTGGTCCCCCTCTTCTTCCTCCTCCTCCTCCTCCTCCCTGTTGTCGGTGTTTTCTCCGGTGCACTTTTTCCCTTCTCTTGCCGGAGCACTATATTGTGGGGGTCCGGTAAAGTTATATACCTGTAATTCCACCATAAAGCAGGATGTCCTCTGCACCCTTCTGCTGCTGCACCCTGCTGCTGCTGCATGGCCGGAGCACCCAGTTTTGGTTTCTTTGTTTTACCTCTCGCACCCACCCTCTCCTCATCACTTCTCTTCCTGTCTCTCGCCGCCTCTGTCACACTTTCCACTCAGCTGTGCACTGGAGATGTTTCCTAATGAGTGTTTAAGAGGGGGTCTGTCCTCTGCCACTGTGGTGGGGGCAATAAGCAGATCTTGATTAACGAGACAGTGGGGGGGAAGGGGTAACAGCGCTGATGCTATGTGCACCCCCCCATGAACCCCCTCAGTCCCATCATTGAGTGGAGCCCCTCTCTAGGCATCCTCCAGCTCTCAGATTAATAGCTTTGCAGGACGCATTTAGGATACATTGCAAAGGTTTCTATCTAATGGGTTCAGCCATTTCCTCTTTGAGTGACAGGCGCGGGGAGTAATCGGCTGTGCAGAATGGCAGCACATTGCTAGTACTTAAGTGTACATTATCCCTGTTGTGTGTCCTGCAGAGGCTGTTTATCAGGAAGCCTCTCGCTGCCGACAGGCGCCAACTGACGCTGCTCTTGCTGTGGCGGGAGCAAGTAAATGTGAGAATAATAATAATAAAAATTGAGTCCAGGAACTGGGGGGAAAAAACCTATGGAGAGGGAAATGTGTGTCTGAGACATAAAGTGGTGTGACTCGGGCTGCATTTACTGGGGTAATTGGACTTCAGCATTAGATGTAGTAAGATTCTTGACTTGGATCATTTTATGTCCTTTCAGCAGCTTTGTTTTTGTCATTTCCCACCACAAATCCCGGAGCTTCGCCCACAATCCTGATTTGTTCCGAGCTTTAGTTCCCCGTCTGCCCCTAGCTTTGCTTACTTTTTCTGCTCTCTCTGTCTCCGTTCACTGTTCTCTCGGTGCATTGAACTTGTACTGTAAGGCAAGGCGCATCCCAAACCAGTATTCAGATCACTGGTGGACACAGACTGAAAGGGCCCCATGCAAGAACAGTATATGCGCTCTTTTCAGTCCAGTAGCTCATCACAAGACACAATTTCAGCTGGGAATGGAAATGGCCCCCTGACCTCTTTGGTTGCACCAATGATATCTCCACCCCTGATTCAGATAAACCGTATGTCCCAAACCTAAAACAAAGCAAAATCCTCATTATTTTTTTTTGTCCCGTCTTCCTTTGCGGAATCTTCACCCAAAAATCAGCTAGAAAAACCACATTTGAGTACCTCTGACATGAGTTTTGTCAGAAATATGACACAGACTATTGGATTTCTGCCACAGATGTGCTGATTGAACTGCTACAGGACCGCACAACCATTAGCCACGATCAATGAGGCTAATTAATTAATTTTTCTTGCAAAATCAGTAGGATTTTCTTTTTCTGAATGGATATTTTCCATAGCATGTGAACAGGTTTGTAGAAACCCCATTCACATGCACGGAAAGAGTATTCTTGTTGGGTTTGAGATAGATTTGTGTATGGAATCTGCACCAAAATCCATGTTAAATTCTGGAAATATTTTTTTAATGGGTCTCATCATCAATTATCCTGTAGGTCATCAGATTGCCAAATACATATCCAAATTAGACCAATCATCGAGCGAGAAGGTTTAAAAAAAATGTCCATTATGTTTCCATAATGAATGAAATATTGATCATTTTAGATTTTCTAGATGCACCAGGGACTTACAATATTTATACATTTAGAAAAAATATCTGTTACTGCTCATTCATGCCTTTAATAGTCTGCAAGGCTATTCACATGTCAATGTATTTTTGCGAACCCAGTCACTGACCAAACTTGCAATGCAAGTCTATGGGATGCCATCCATTTCCTGGCTTGTTTTCCCGTTTGTTTGGTAGGAGAATCTTGGGGAAACTTCTCCTACACGAAAACGAAAAACTGAAATCTGATCCGAAACATTAATGAAAATTGGTCAATGTTTTTGTGTATTAGGAAAATAACTGATTGAGGCCTTGTAATTATTCTTTATTTGCAGGGGATTTAGACTTTGTCGGGTTCATCCACCTATTACATACAGCTCATCGATGGAAGTCTCAGCAGTGGGACAGACTGATCAGCCTTTTTTTTTTTTGGGGGGGGGGGGGGGGGAAGGGGGTGGCGGCATCTCCTGACAAAAAAGATTGTAAAAAGTGGACTGCTCCTTTAATAACACAATTTGATGTACATGTATGTATTGATGAGCTATAATTTATCATATCCGAACGTATATGTACGTCACAGGGACTGCGGAAACCTAAGGCTATGTGCACACGTTCAGGATTTCTTGCAGAAATTTCCTGAGAAAAACCTGAAATTTTCTGCAAGAAATCTGCATGCGTTTTTTTTTTTTTTTTTGCGTGTTTTTTGTGCGGTTTTGGTGCTTTTTTTTTTTTTTTTTGCGTATTTTTCCGGGCTTTTCCCAATGCATTATATAGTGGGAAATCTGCAAAAAATCCGCAAAATTAGTGACCATGCTGCGTTTTTTACAGCAATGCGTTTTTTTCACGGAAAAAAAACGCATCGTGTGCGCAAAAATTGCGGAATTCATTTTAAATGATGGGATGCATAATGTATGCTTTTTTTTTTTGCGGTTTTATAGTGTTTTTATAGCGAAAAAAACACGAAAAATCAGCAACGTGTGAACACAGCCTAATAGTTTTTCCTTGTACCATCCTGAGCAGGGGTCAACTGGGATCAGAGCTAGCTCCATTCACGGCAGGTTAACCCCTCAGATGTCCTAGTCAATAGCCGCCACTGCATTTAAGGAGTTTGACAGAGGGAAAGCTTAAGACGACCACAGGATGTTCATGGGCTGCTAAAGAAACTGGAGGCCTTAAAAAACGGCCTCAATGTCTGGTGTGAATGAAAGCCTATTAGCATACATTACACTTCTTCTAGCAGGCAGCCTCCTGATATAATACCGACATATTGGGAAAAACACTACGTGTGTATGAAGAATTGCAATATAAGCCCTGTGATATGAATTATAAATATGGTTTTAAAAAAAAGGCATATTTTGCAAAACAGCCCCACACACCTCTGTCTACAAAAGTTAAAGAAGTTATGGATCTTAAAATATGGCAATCAAGGAAAAGATTTTAGTTTTCGAAGTTCAATTTTGGAAGTCGTTAAATCTTAAAATAAACTTGAGTATGTCCATAATCCTATCCAACGTCAGAAGAAAGTTACCATTTCTATTATACTGCGTATTGACCTCCAGACTTAATGTCCCCGATTCATCAGTGTTTGCCTAAAACACTTTGGAAAGCTTCAATAACTCCAGAGTCTGCCTCTGTTTTTTGTTCATTCCACCCCACAAAAAGTGATCAAAAAGATGTATATATCACAAAATTGCACCAATGAAAACTTCTTCTTCAACAAGTTATTTTTATTGAGATTTTTCAAGAACAGCTTTATATATGAGTGGAAATGGTGTGGGAGGTAAGGGGAGGTGGAGAGAGGGGCGCCAAGGAAAATAAGTAAAAATGAGTTGGGAAAGGGAACAAGAAAAGAGTGGATAATGAAAATTTCATTTTGTCCCTCCACAAATAAGCCCTCAATTACTCTCACAATAAGACAAAACTAAGCAAAATTATCTTTGTATTTATTTTAAGCATGACTAAAAAAGAATCGTAGCAACAGTGGGTGCAGGGGTTGTAGGGTGCTGGAAACTAATAGGGCCTAATTGTCCTCTTTCTTCCATATTACATGACCAATACCATTACAGACCCTTGACATTTGGTTAAAGCTTCCGGTAACACCACTGAATAAAACTATATCAGTCAGGTATTGCCATAACTGTACTGACTCACAGAATGAAGTTAACACTTTATTTGTGCAGCAAGTAAATAGCAAAAAATGAATAACATAAAACAGCAATGGCAGGACTGCTTTTTTTATTCTTGCGCATAAAAAAAAGATATAAAAGTTAGTTACGGTAATTTATAGGTACTCCAAAATTGTCACTTGCCTACCGGACTCGCTCACCTATCGGACCCGTTTCCAAAAATGTAGCAGTTGTACACAAGCCATGGTGCCAAAAAGCACCTGTGCCACATAGTTATAGATTGCACATTATACATGGCATATTCGTAATGACAGACACTCTATTATGGAGCAGCCCAGGGATTAGTTCACACATGGACTGTATATCTGCCTAAATACAGCCCATGTAATTATTATTAATTACTATTATAGCGCCATTTATTCCATGGTTCTTTACATGAGGAGGGGTGTACATAATAAAAACAAGTCACAACTGGTACAGGAGGAGAGAGGACCCTGCCCGCGAGGGCTCACAAGAAAGGTGTCATCAGACGTGATGTTTTCAGCTCATGGATGCTATACTCATGGTCTAGGCCCTTACACTACCCATTACAGATGTCATACTATTGTAGCTACATAATGTATGATACAGCCTTAGAAAATGCTGGCACTGCCCAAAAGCAGCTAAAACAAGAATTGTGGTGCTTTACCTTATAGTAAAGTCTAAATGAAAAGTACAAAGGTTATAAAGGGGCACTCACCACCAGATGTAAAATAGTAAGTAGTACTGCGGAGTCACATAATGCCAGGGGAGGAGAGATGGATAGTCTAACAGGTATGTAGCATGTAACCCATTCTTCATCTCAGCTGGCTTAGAAGGATTAGAGGAAGAGTGGGTTCACACTAAACATCTGTTCGCCTACATGGTCTAGTCATCTTATTACCTGTCATTATGTGAGTCCTCAATAAAGACGTTTACTTGATCTTTTACATCTGGTGGTGGTGAGTGCCATTTTTCGTATAGTCTATATGTTTTTGTACCTGTCTATTGTCAGTGCGTGAAAGATAAAAAAATCTTGTTTGATTATCTTTGCAGGAAATGTTACAAGCAGCACATCAGTTACCCAAATGGCCAGCGGTCAAAGTGGCATTAGCCTTGGCTCTTTCAGCCGCCTAGATGGTATGCATCAACGGTCTTACTCTGTATCCAGTGCTGATCAGTGGAGCGAAGGAGCTGTACTCGCAAACTCTGCCATCAGTAGTGGTAAGTGCATTGTAAGCCAATAATAGCAGAGTGAATTTCCAGCAGATCCATAAAATAAAAGCTACAATTTCCTAGCCTGACTTTAGTATTATATTTTTTTTTCTTTTGCCCCCATGCTGCCTAAAACTTGTTTTTATCAGATAATAATTCAGCTTCTGTCCGCCATCACGATAGAATGTATAAGGGCTCGCACCAAATAATCAGTAGGAAATAATAATGTACTTGTATTGCTAAAAACAGATTCCATGTATCACAAGCTATGGTTATAAAGATCATTCCAAATTTTCATAAAGATGTTGGCCAATGAACGGGACGGACCGTCCCTAAAACGCTTAGTGCAATAAATCCTTATAATCTGGACCCTTCCTGTCCTCCTTCACAGAAGCGCCCGCATGACATCAAAATCCTTCCTTCCTTGATGTAAATCAATGAGAAAGCACAGGGGAGGCTGCAGACTGTGCTGTATGCTGCAGACTGTGCTGTATGCTGCGGACTGTGCTGTATGCTGCGGACTGTGCTGTATGCTGCGGACTGTGCTGTATGCTGCGGACTGTGCTGTATGCTGCGGACTGTGCTGTATGCTGCGGACTGTGCTGTATGCTGCGGACTGTGCTGTATGCTGCGGACTGTGCTGTATGCTGCGGACTGTGCTGTATGCTGCGGACTGTGCTGTATGCTGCGGACTGTGCTGTATGCTGCGGACTGTGCTGTATGCTGCGGACTGTGCTGTATGCTGCGGACTGTGCTGTATGCTGCGGACTGTGCTGTATGCTGCGGACTGTGCTGTATGCTGCGGACTGTGCTGTATGCTGCGGACTGTGCTGTATGCTGCGGACTGTGCTGTATGCTGCGGACTGTGCTGTATGCTGCGGACTGTGCTGTATGCTGCGGACTGTGCTGTATGCTGGGGACTGTGCTGTATGCGGCGGACTGTGCTGTATGCGGCGGACTGTGCCGTATGCTGCTGCTCGCATGTCTCGGGCATTGTGATAACTCTCTTCCAAAAGGCTGAGATGACTTGTTGACAGCAGCTCACAGAAGACAGTAGAGACTCTACGACTACAGTTGATAAATCACATAGGACATTCTGGTTCCTAATTAGAGTTTGACTTTAGCTTATAGATTTGGTGAGCTTGGCAAAATGTCAGACCTGTAGGTTTTATATCCTGTGATTATTTTTTTTCATACATAAACCCCACCTTGTCATTGTGGGATACCCTCTGATATCCACCACTCTGTATAATCTGATTAAAGGGGAAGGGATAATCTTATCCAATTGGGATCTTTAGACCGATTTTGGAGGCTCAACATAACAAGACACAATAACATCTGCACAATCTGATGGATTAAAAGAACTACATGACCCATTTTTCGTCATAAAGTTTGATAAATTTGTTTTCTCTATATAAATTGTAGACCTTAATGATAATGACCACCAGACAGGCACACTGAGTAATGTGATGTTGCCTGATTTTGGTAAATGTAGTAAACTGCATGTAGTCTGCATCATTCATACTTACTCACACATTGTTATGCTGCTCTGAGATCTTGTCTTCTCTAAGATCTTGTAAGATCCTGTGATTTTCCATAACTCACAGGAAAGAAAACTTTCTGACCAAAATTTGTGAGCACAATGCATTCAAAATGTACTTG
This sequence comes from Ranitomeya imitator, assembly GCF_032444005.1. Taxonomy (NCBI): domain Eukaryota; kingdom Metazoa; phylum Chordata; class Amphibia; order Anura; family Dendrobatidae; genus Ranitomeya; species Ranitomeya imitator. The sequence continues at coordinate 60,409,927 of NC_091288.1, forward strand.
TTAGCCCCGGCAGTATGTGGCAGCAAGGTGACTAGAGAAAAAAGATATGTTATTCCATAGTGGGGGGCTGTGACATGTGCATCAGTAGCCGCATATACCACTTACGGTCAAGCAACAGTCCAAACGATAGCCGGCACTCACATCTAAGAATTTATTGATCCAGTAGTAGAAAAGGCCCCAAAACTGGTTGTCCGCCTTCACAAAGGACCATGCAGGTCTGAAACGTGTTGCTTGGGAGCGCAGCAGATAATTCTTTTTTGCCTTTTCGATTTTTGTGCTGTTGTGCTAAGCCATTTTTTGTGCCTTTTCACCTACTGGATCAATAAAGAAATCCTTTTAAGAAGATGCGAGTTCCTGCTATCGTTTGGACAGTTGCTAGAGTATTTTGCCGTGCTCCCGGACTTGTGAGCCGCTTGCTCCTTTTTCACGCTTGGTTAACCTGTCCTTTCCATTTGCCATACCGCACGTGAATTTGCACCAAGTGCAGCTAAACCATTGATGGTAACCCACAACTGGTGGCCGCAGCTCCTGCGTCTGTAATAGTACCGTAACTTGTACTTAGGCCGAGGTCACACTTGTAAGTGTGATGCGAGGAACTCACATCAATATCCGACACTTCCGCCGGCACTCGCGCCGGAGCGTCCCAAAAGCAAATATCAGTCTCCGACATTTAGTTTTCCGTTTGACCCCATTTCTTGCATCCTCCACCCGCGGTATAAAACATCTGTAAGTTGCATCTGCTTGGAAACGTCACTATTTATAAATGTATCATCTGTAAGTGGCCTTTGGTGTAAAACCTGTGTCATTGATATGCTCGACAGATTGGCAAATGTAAGAAATGTGATCATATCATTATGTCATGTATGTATGTATAATTCAGCGCTGCTCCTGCACTTTTCCCTTTAAAGCAGCCAGCAATGAGATTATTAATGTGCGGCAGCAACTTTTCGCTGTAATTTGCACAAATTCTCTGGTTCCGGAGCAAAGATTTTTCTCAGGAATTCAGGTGATGCAGACAGCAGAGGTAGGAACGTGGCTCTAACCCCATTGAAGTGACAGCCAGGGACGAGGCTTTAAGCTTCTTCCAAGAGAAAGGCACTAGAAAGGGAAAGATTCCTCCAAGTGACAATCTTGTGACGGGGAACGGAACAGAGGGAAAGAGAGAAGAGAGACGGCTTCAGAGGCGCAAGAAATAATAACAAGGATTCGTGCAGCCAAAAAAAGACATCCGTGCGTTAAGGGAGGGGGGAGGGTTTGAAGATGTCTCCTGTGAGAGCCGCTATTTGTGAGCATTGTCACAGAGGAACAATACAGTCTGCAGAGAGCCCAGAAAACGGCTGTGTGTGTTTTTATTCATCTAGATCAGGAACCTTAAAAGCGAGAGTAACCTTCTTCTCTCCTGTTAATTCCACTGCTGTGTGCTAGGGGAGAAATCGGGGGGCTCTTTTAGGTGTAAGGTTTCTTATCTATTCCAAAGACATACTGATAGGGAATTTAGATTGTGAGCCCCATCTGGGACAGCGATGATAATGTGTGCAAAAAATGTAAAGCGCTGCGGAATATGTTAGCGCTATATAAAAATAAAGATTATTATTATTATTTATTATCTACACGGAGTATATATTCTGGCGCAGAATACGACTACTAACATTGTATATGCTGCCTTGTGTATTTCTGTACAAGATTGTATGGAGACATTCAGCTGCTTTTAACCCAACAAGAATGCTGACATCTCAGTTTTGTAACATTTGGAAAAAAAAACTTTCCTAAAGATCTCCAGTAATGGTAATCCCACCTGAATGTTATCAGTACAACGCTTACCAGTTCAATAATTCATGGCTGACTTTTAAAGGAATGGATCATTTACATCTTATTGCTTTTAACAAAGTATATTGATGACCCATGGCTTTATTAGGGCATATGAATGACATAGACAAGCCTCTCACCTACAATGCCTTAAAACAATGAGATACTTTGTACTTTGCTATATTTTAATTCCCATTTCTTTCTATTGGGGTTATGGAACGGAGTACCTTAGGCGTCCTTGGCTGTTCTGTAGCTCCTTCTCCAGTGGTATGAACTTGGATGTAACTTTACCGTTTCAGCCATGAAAGGTTCAGATGAAGATAACCCTTTTAAGGCCTCCAAATGCATTACATTACAGTTGTCCCACGTTACTTACGACTCTAACCCAACCCATGTCGAAAGAGTTAAGAATCTTACACTTGAATTCATACACCCGATCCTTTCTTTCTCGCTGTCGATGAGCTGCTGCTAGAGGAGTCTAGTAGGGGCTTCCTCCACTTCCTACATAGGAAACACATGAACGGTTGCTCAAGCTTCAATGGAGAGTTGTCTCCAATAAACTAGCTTTTTAAATGATGTGCGGTTTATCATTTTCACTACCCTTGCATTTAGTGAGGCTGGATACAGTCTAGTCGGAATGTGGCTGGGAGTTTGCATATTACATACCTGCAGTCACATGACTGCCCACTAATGGAGCCGGCGGAGGAGAATCCTTACAGCATGCACTGTGAGCGATGTTGGGATTTACAAGTCTGCAGTCACATAGAGTGCTTGCAGACTTGTAGTTTAAGACCAAACAGCCCCTTTGAGGAGTGTAAAAGAAAAATTAATAATTTTCAATTGTTGCAAATTTTATTTATGTGCATAAATGAGGATTCATTATTTTTTATGATGACTGATTTAAAAAAAACTACGATCATCATCCTTTGTTTTAGTACCGATAGGGTATACTTCAATCAGTCTGAATAAATTCAGAAACAGAAATATAGCAGTATTTGTTAATTTACTTCTCTGATCTGCTTTTATGCAGATATATAGTGATGTGCAGCAAAAGTTTTAGGCAAGTGTGGAAATAATGCTGTAATGTAAAAATGCTTTGAAAAGTAGAAGGGTTCATGGTTAATTTTTTATCAGTTAGCATAACTGAAAATTGAGTGAACAAAAGAGAAATCTATATCAAATTTGGTGTGACCGCCGTTTGTCTTAAAAAATAGCATCACTTCTCCTAGATACACATAGTTTTTGAAGGAACTTGATAGGGAGGTTGTTCCAAACATCTTGGAGAACAAACCACAGATCTTCTGTGGTTTGCAAACTGTGCAAATCCTTCTGTCTCTTCATGTAATCCCAGACAGACTTGATGTTGACATCAGGACTCTGTGGGCACTAGATCCTCACTTCCAGGACGCCGCCTTCTTCTTTATGCTGAAGATAGTTCTTCTTCATACTGGGTTTTTTTGGGGGACATTCTGCTACAGAATATGTTTGGAGCTTATCCGATGCCACCCTGTAGGTATTGTATGACAGATATGTATTTTCCTTTATTTCTCAGCATTGACAGCACTATTAATCCTGATAAAATGTCCAACTTCATTTGCTAAAAAGCAGTCCCTTACTCGCAAGGACCCTCCATCATGCTTCACTGTAGTCTGTGAACACTCATTATTGCCCCTTCGGTCAACAAGTTGCTTTTTTTTACAACCACCTTTTTCAGATTTTGACTTATCAATCCAGAGCACATTCTGCTATTTTTCTGCATTGCAGGTCTTATGATTACTTGCATAGCTGAGCCGCTTGGCCTAGTTTCCATGTTGAAGTTATGGCTTTTCGCCCTCAGTTTTTATGAAGACCGCTTTTGGGCACTCCAAACAGTAGATGGTTGTAGCTGGCTCCCACTGGTTACTGTCAGTTCTGAGCTGATGGCACTGCTGGACACCTTCCACTTTCAAAGGGAAGTAAGCAAGGTGTGTACTTCATGTGCTGCACCAAGTTTTCTTGGCCTACCCTACCACTGTGTGCACAGTCTTCAACGTTGCCTATTTCTTAGCGTTTCTGCAAAAAAAAGATTGGAACTACCGGTACTTTAAAATCTTTCCCTGGAAGAGACCTTACTGATGCAGTATAACTACCTTGTCTTGATGCTGTGCTCAGTCTTGCTATAGTGACATGAAACAGTCTTCCATAACCTCACCTTTGTAGCAGAGTATGGCAGTTCCTCATCCAGTTTCAAGCCTCCTGCACAGCTGCTTGTTTTCATGACTATGTTTCAACCTCCATATTAAAATGATGATGATTATCGCCTGTTCGGTTTAATTGGTTACTTAAACAGCGGACTATTAAACTACAATATCCCTGACTTTGTGCAACTGAAGAATTGAAGTTGTTTTGAAGGCAAAGAGCGGTAACCCCAAATATTGATTTTGATTTAATTTCTTTTTTTCTTCATTCATTTTGTTAATTGATAAAAATAAGTTATCACTGAAAGCATTCTTACTTTTCAGCATTGTTTCACGCCTGCCTGAAACTTTTGCACAGTACGTTATACATATACTTTGATATTACCCTATTATTTTCTGTTGTATCAAAAGATGCCGTTGACATTACAAGCAATGATATAAAAGAACTTCACACCCTGCCTGAAAATTCACAGGTTTCAAAGAGTTTTTCTGAAATTGCAACATTAACCCTTCTGATACAGGCTTCTTAGTGTTTTATGTATTACCTAGGAGTTAACTACAGCAGCGTAAAAAACTCATCAGGAACATGACAAAAAGGGAAATGAGGAATAATCAGGTACTTGGCAATGCGAGGAAAATGATAAATGCACCTGATATTCCCTTGTAATAAAACTTTTTTTCTAAAGTGCCCCCCACCTTCTACAGGCAGGGAATTCAGCGTCTCAGCCCCCCCACTTTCTGGCAGATCAGCGATTGTCGTTCCATACTTTTAACTTTTTTATTTCCTTTTTTTGTCATTTACATCAAACAAGTCGGATCCTTTTAATTTAAACTTTCTCTCTTCCCTTTCATTAAAAGGTTCTGAATTTAAAAGCTCTGTGTTAATGTGCGTGTGATATCAGCGGGGACGGAGAGACAAGTTTTTTCTCTTGTTTCTTCTTGTTCTTCTCTATCTTTGGGATTTAAATGTTCTTCTTTGCTAGTGAATATGCTGCTTATTGTCCCCGCTTTTTGTCCAAGACAAAATAACACACATCGGGTCTTCATTTTATTTTCTGATTTCAATGCTTTCTTTCCCCCTCCTCGCATTCAATTAACGGCATGCATGGGGGGCAGAGTAAAAGGATCTTATTTTTTAAGCAGTCTGTGTTTCCCTGTGGCTCCCGCCTTTGAAACCCGCTCTGAACGTTTCCTAATTAGATAAATTACTTTATCTGAAGGACCACAAAACAGGAGGTGCTGTTAAAGAAAAGAATGTCAGAATGAGGTCTGGGGGGGCAATAGGGGGAGGAGGCAGGAGTTGGAGGGTCTGATGTCAGCTTCTTCCCGCTTTTTGCCGGCTGTGTGGTATCTGCTACCTGACTTGTAAAATTAGCTGTCTTGTATGATTTGTCAGTAGAGCAGTGAAGCTCTCAACCAACTCCAGGCATTGAAATGATTCCTAGGTGCAATAACTCCTTCACCACCAGAGCACCTGCAGCCAGAGGTAGTTGAGGACCCCTTGTGAATTGTAGATCAAAGGTCAAGAAAGACTTATTCTTCAGTGATAAAACAATAACTGTTTTGTTCCCTGGTCAGTATTGGCGGTGTGACTAGTCTACCTTCTCACAGGATTCTGCAGGTGGTGGACAGTCTTGAGCAAGACCTACACTTTATACCTTCACATAATACTATTACAAAGGATGAGTGCAAGGCAGATTTGGGGACACCCAAAGACCGGGTACTATTAGATGTCAATCACATACGCAATGAAAACATCGGTCTTCTTGAAGGTAGTTTATCTGATTCATGATTCAGCCTTATATTAAGTCTTAATATTTGGATCATTCTCATGCAGTTCTGCACTTTTGTCCTTCTGATTGAAACTCTTCTTTCATCCTTACAGGGAACTTGTCACCCCCAAAATCGAAGGTGAGCTAAGCCCACCCGCATCAGGGGCTTATCTACAGCATTCTGGAATGCTGTAGATAAGCCCCCGATGTAACCTGAAACATGAGAAAAAGAGGTTAGATTATACTCACCTGGGCAGGCGGTCCGATCCGATGGGCGTCGCGGTCTAGTCCTGGGCCTCTCATGTTCATAGAATGACGTCCTCTTCTTGTCTTCGCGCTGTGGCTCCGGCGCAGGCATACTTTGTCTGCTCTGTTGAGGGCAGAGCAAAGTACTGCAGTGCGCAGGCGCCGGGCCTCTCTGACCTTTCCCGGCGCCTGCGCACTGCAGTACTTTGCCCTCCACCGGAGCCGCAGCGTGAAGACAAGAAGAGGACGTCATCGTAAGAAGATGGGAGGCCCCGGACCAGACCACGACGCCCATCGGACCGGACTGCAGCAGGACCACCCCTGGGTAAGTATAATCTAACCTCTTTTTCTCATCTTTCAGGTTACATCGGGGGCTTATCTACAGCATTCCAGAATGCTGTAGATAAGCCCCTGATGCCGGTGGGCTTGGCTCACCTTCGATTTTCAGGTTGAAAGGTTCCATTTAAAGAAGCCCTCCTCCTCCTCCCATAAAAATTATTATCCTCTTAATATATTGAAGTCATCATATTATATATCACTGTGTACTTCCAATTGCTCATTTTGCCTTTCTACCCAGCCAATTCTTCTGTTTTCCATTAGGTCTATGACATAACGTGATTACTGACTAGCTGAATCCTTCTAGGCTCTATGTAGAAACAGGAGGTCAATTTTCACGGAGAGTCTTTAATCATTGCAAAAATATATGGCAATAGGCGGAAAGAGCAGCTGGGTCAGGATGTGAACAGGGGAATGACTTTAGCAGGGACAAGAAACTTCATGTTTCTACATAGAGCAGAGAAAAGATGAATTTACTGGGCAGAAAGGTATAATGAGCAGTTGCAAGTACACAGTGCTATATAATAAGATTGCAATATATTAAGAGGATACAAACTTTGATGGGAGTGTTTCTTTAAGTGGTTTAGTGGAGTCCTCTTTTTTTTTACTGCATCTCTAGGAGTGTAGGTTGGAAATATTTTTACAGAAGTGCAATGGAATTAAAAGGAACCTGTCACCAGAAATAATACTATTAACCTGTAGATATATGGTTAATCTGAAGGTAAATAGTATTATTATGCACGCAGGCGAATGCCGCTGGGAGAAAATTAACTTTATTTTCCGAGGCAGCATTCACTTTTCTGTCATGGAGGCGGGGACGCTGCTGGTTCAGTCACCGCACTGAGAATACAGAGGGGCTGCTGTAACCGTGCCTCCGGCCCAAATATCTGCAGGTTAATAGCATTATTTCCGGTGACAAGTTCTCTTTAAATGTTCTCAATCATTCATTGTTTGGGAACACCTATGCCGGGACGGATAGGACATGATATCTCTAGGCCAGGTTTACAGTCTGAGGATTTTGTCAGAAATTAGGTGTAGATTCCAAAATCCAAACAGAGTCCAATTTCTAAACCAGTGGACTCTTAAAACAGTAAGGTAGAGAAGCCTACAACCTTAAAAGGACTTTATCAGCACAAAATGACTGTTCAAACCAAGTACAGGCGCTCGGTTCTTCACGGAGGGGCCAATCATCTATATACATCTTCCCACCTGCTTGTTTTCCCTCCACCTTCGCCCCTCTCTGGCCCTATGAAGACAGAACTGCCAATCAAAGAAGAGGGAGGTGGCGATTGAGGGAAAACAAGCAGGTGTGATGGTGTATGTAATTGATTGACTCCACCGTGAATCACCGAGTGGCGGTACTTAGTTTGAACAGTCACTCTGTGCTGACAGAGTCCCGATAAAATGACTCTTGCTTTCCACTAAGAAGATTTTGTGCTTTGCTGCTCTGTAACTTAACCAGATATTACCCTGAAATATTTACTGTAAGTCGACTACCAGAGCATATCCAATTCCTTCATGACCAAGATGGAAATCTTCAGCCTTGGTATGTTTTTCATTGAGTAGTGTCATTTTCCTTACATAGTCCAACTTTATTTGTTTATATAGTGTTGTTACTCAATTAGACTTGGACCAGAAAATATATATATATTTATTTTTTATGGTATATTAGTTTTTTGACAGCTGACACCCTTATCGGCCCAAATGGTTTTGGAGCCAATCGGGGTCGATTAACGCGTTTAATATCAATCATGACAGCGGTATCTACGTGATTAGAAGACCTTCTATGGCAGTATCGAACCCCCGCAATCATAGTCGCGTGTGGCGATAGTTCCATGGTGCCCTGAGGTCAACTGGATCTCACAGGTTGTCAGTGACTCTCTGACAGGTCTCAGGCACTGCAGTAAACGAGTACTGCAGTGCATGAGGCCAGCAATCTGAGTAAACATTATACATGTCCCACATTGCTACTTAGTGAAAAAGTGAAGAAAAGTTAAATATAAAAACACAAAAAAGTTGCACAAAAATCCTGAAAAGCCATTTTGCCATTAAAAACTCTGGGTTTCTGTGTAAATCCCTGAAGCTGTGATTCAGGCAAAACGCCGACTGAACCTCTCACTTATGAGGGGGTCTGAATTGCATTTTTGTGGGATTTAGGCCTCTTTTACACATATCGTGTTTTTTGTGGCCTGTTATTGCGGGTCTTTTTTGCTGGCCGTATTGCAGCAATTTTCAAGGTCTGCCGCAATAATGGACCGCAAAAAAACTTGCGGATCGCAGTTTTCCAGGTTCCCAATACTATAGCAAAAGTATTGGGGCAAAAAACGGCGGTCTGCAAAAACAACGGGGTCCGTGTCCAAGCTAGATATTTTTTCACGGCCATGCGGCGCGCCATCGAATTATTGCGGCCCGTTTTTGCAGCCCCATAGAAATCTATTGGGGCTGCAAAAACGGGCCGCAAAATCACGGCAAGTGTAAAAGAAGCCTTACACAGAAACGCAGATGTAAGTGCTCAGCATAGAACACAAGAATGTGATCCAGCCTTATACTGGAAGCGATCAAAAAATATTACCGTATGTACCCTAAAATGTTACCAGTAAAAACCCTAAATTTCCTGCACATGACTCCCGTGTGCCCAAATAAAATCCAGTGAAATCTGAGCTCCCAAATCCACATGCCCCAGTCCTTCTGAGCCCCACTGTGCCTAAACTGCAGTAAGCGGCCACTTGTTTAGCATTGCTGTAGCTGAGAGAGCCCTATTAACAATGTACACAGAGTGACTGCAGACTTATCAGTTTTGACTGGACAACCCAGTGAAGTTTCCAATATAGGGTTACATGTGGGGATTTTCTGTTGATGTGGCACCTCGGGGGGGCTCAGATAATGGAGCCCACAATCTGTTCAAAAGGAATCTGAGTTTTAAAAGCCAAGTAGATTCCTTCCCATCGGATCCCTGCCGTGTGTTAAAACAGTAGTGTACAACCACATATGGAGTAATGCCGTGCTTGGTATAAATTGCATAACAAACTGTGGGGTCCATTTTCTCCTATTACCCCTCCCAGAAATTTTGAATTTGGTGCTAAAATATTATTTAGTGGAAAAAAAATTTTTGTTTTCACATTTAAATGTTAGTTTTGTGAATCACCTCTAGGTTAAAAATGCTCAATACACACCTAGATAAATTCCGTGATGGCTCTGGTTTCTAAATTTGGGGTCACTTGTGGGGGGGGGGGGTTCTGTTTTTGTTTTGTTTTTTTGTTTTTTTTTTATGCCTCAGGTGCAATGCAAATGAGACATATGAAGTCTGCAATCTATTGCAGCCAAATTTACATTCCAAATACCAAATGTCGCTTCTCCTCTTCCGAGTCCTGCCATGTGTCCAAACAGAACTTTTTGACTACATGTGGTGTATCACTAGGCTCAGAAGAAAGTGGGTAACGAACTTTGCATCTACTTTTTCGTGTTGCCTGTTGAAAAACTGAAAAATTTGGAGCTAAAGCAACATGATGGAAAAAAATGAATATTTTCAATATGACGACCTAATGTTATTAAATTCTGTGTAGTACATGTGAGCTCAAAATGCTCACTAAACCCCTGGATAAAATCCTTGAGGGTGTAGTTTCCAAAATAGCATCACTTGTGGGGGGTTTCTGATGTTTGGGTGCCTTGAGGGCTGTGTAAATGCGACATGGCACCCACAATCTATTTCAGTTAAATTTGCGTTCTAAAATTAAAATGGTGCTCCTTCTCTTCCGAGTCCTGCCATGTGTCCAAACCGAGGTTTCTGGCCACATGTGGGGTATTAGCGTGCTCAGAAGAAACTAGGTAACAAATTGTGGGGTTCATTTTCTTGTTGTGTTCCTTGTAAAAGTGAAACAGGTTTTGTAAATTTCTTGAAAAAAAAATGAGAAATTGCTACTAAACTTTTAACACTTCTAACACCCTAGTAAAATAAAATGACATTTGAGAAATGATGCAGATGTAAAGTAGGCATGTGGGAAATGTTATTAATTATTTTGTACAGCACGGCTAACTGGTTTAAGGATATAAAGATGAAAAGTATTAAAATTGCTAATTTTTTTAAATTTTCTCTAAAATGTTGACATTTTCACTAACAAGCGCAAAATATATTGACCGAAATTCACCACTAACATAAACTACAATGCGTCACTAAAAAATGATCTCAGAAGCACTGGAATCCGTTGAAGCATTCCAGAGTTATTACCACATAAAGTGACACTGGTCAGATTTTTAAAAAATTAGCCTGGTCAGGAAGGTTAAAATTGACTGAGTCATTAAGAGGTTAATAGCATTGATATTTATAATGTTTTATGACAAGATTGCTACAAAAATTGTGTCTATTGGTGGATACACAAACAAAAGAATACAGCTGCTTTTTTAAGCACTAAGTTGGATGCAAGCATGGTGTGTATGAAATTTGGACGACATTACTGCTATATAGAATATACTTATACTAGATGGTGGCCCGATTCTAACGTATCGGGTATTCTAGAATATGTAGGTAGTATACAGCACAGGCTATGTACTATATTGCACAGTGACGTATATAACAGAGCTACGTAGTATGTAACACAGTGTACGTAGTATATAGCAGAGCTACTTAGTATATAACACTGTCACGTAGTATATAACATAGCCACGTAGTGTATTGCACAGGTACGTAGTATATTGGTCAGCCACGTAGTATATAGCAGAGGCACGTAGTATATAACATAGCCACGTCATATATCGTAGTATATTGCACTGCCACGTAGTATATAACAGAGGCACGTAGTATATTGCACAGTCGACGTAGTATATAACAAAACCGACACAGCCACATAGTATATTGCACAGTTACGTAGTATATAGCACAGAGCACGTAGTATATTGGACAGTCACGTTGTATATTGCACAGTCACTTTGTATATTGCCCAGCTACATAGTATATGGCACAGAGATGTAGAATATAACAGAGCCCACGTAGTATGTAACAGCCCACGTAGTATATAGCAATGTGGGCACTATATGCATGGTTAAAAAAGACTTAAAATAAAAAATACGGTAAACATATACTCACCTTCCGAGGGCCCCTTGAAGTCCTGTCGCCTGTGTGCGGTGCACGCGGCAGCTTCCGGTCCCAGGATTGGTATGAGTGCAGGACCTGTGATGACGTCGCGGTCACATGACCGTGACGTCATGGCAGGTCCTTCTCGCATAGCATCCTTGGCACCGGAACCTACCACTTGCACTGCCGAGGACAGGACGCGACGTCGGAGGGTGAGAATAACCTTTTTTATTATTATTATTTTTAACATTAGATCTTTTTACTATTGATGCTGCATATGCAGCATCAATAGTAAAAAGTTGGTCACACAGGGTTAATAGCAGCGTTAACGGAGTGCATTACACCGCGGTCCGTTAACGCTGGCATTAACCCTGTGTGACCGCTCAGTGCTGACTGCAGGGCAGTAAAGCAGCAGCCATTTCGCTGCCAGACTCTGGCCGTCGCTGATTGGTCATGGCAATGGTTGTGGGCGTTTTGCCACGACCAAACAGCGACTTGGATTTCCATGACAGACAGAGGCCGCGACCAATGAATATCCGTGACAGAAAGACAGACAGACAGAAGTGACCCTTAGACAATAATATAGTAGAAAAAGAAGATACTTGGCGCACAAATTGGCCAATTCATAAGAGCCCACCAGCCGCAACAAGGCGTACTTTCCTTTGATAAATATTAGGTTTAGTGTGGCATCAAATGTCTCTCTCCTTGGCTAAAAGCCTTTAAATTTAAAGGGCAGGCATGATCCAGCACTAACTAAAGACTTGAGCTCTGCCAAATATGAAGGCAGTCACCACCTCTAACCATATACTACAAAAGCCCAAATAAAGCAAGTGTGAACAGGTGCCAAGCTACTATGACTGCATAGTATACAGCTAAAAGAATACAGCAGCCTCTGCAAGCGCGAAGGCATGTGCACACGTGGAATATAGAAAGCTAGGACCGCATTACTATTGCTATTACTTACGCTTTCGATAATGTTTTATGACATGTTTGCTACAAGAATTGTATCTATTGGTGGAAATTATTACTTTTTTTTTTATTATGCTTTGCTTTGATAGCGCCATCATATTCCACAGCACGGCACAGACATTATCATCACTCACAAGTATGTCTTGGAGTGTGGAAGGAAACGGGAGAACCTGGAGGAAACCCACCCAAACACGGGGAGAACATACAAACTCCTGGCAGATGATGTCACTTGGTGGGGTTTGACCCCAGGACCCCAGTGCTAACCACTGAACCACCGCTGCCCAGTATGTGTAGATGATTTGATCGTAGGTCTGCACAGTGCTGTATTACCTTGACAAGTGACCCAGATCTATTCCAGGGTTGATGCTGCGGCTTCTGTATTTGTGATGACATAATAAAGCAAGTTGATCTTTATTGGATGCTGAATCCACCTTAATTTTCCCCACATATCCCTATTGGGTCCATTTGTCCTCCGTTGGGTGAATAGGGTCTATGGATACGTGTAATGTATGCGCTAGAAACGTTCTGATAAAGATCTACTGCTGGAAGCAGCCTAGAGAGCAATATTCCTGTAATCCGCCCTTTGCATGTTAGGGCTGTTTGCCATCCTGGGCAGAACACAGCGTATGGTTTAGGTGGGATGCCGTGCAATATGTGGTATCTTGTCAGCTGAGATAAGTTGCCACAGCTTCCACTTGAGCTCCAGCTAAAGGAGCGTATAAGTTATGTGTGTCCTTGAGCACAGGCCAGTGACGGCAGTGATCATTTGGAGGGTTCATTTCCCTGCACTGAATTTATGGGAATGTTATTTTACACTTGCTCATCACTAACACTGAACTGCGTGGAGCAGCGGCCCACCGGAGAGAGGGGTATATTTTTGGAGAGGGTGTAACACGTTCTTACAATGGCAGTAAAACAGGATGGAGGGTGTGAGATGATATCCATAAAAAACTGATGCGGCACAGCCTGGATGGACCACGTCTCCCCATTCCTTCCCCTCCCTCTCCGCATCTTTTATATATCTGTCAGCTTTTTCCTATTTCTTTCTATTCGCTTCTCATTGTTTTATGAGCAAGCTGTTCCATTCTTCTGTGTCTGTTGTGTCTTAGACACATTCAGTATCCCCTTTTTCTTTCCCTGAAGAATCAGGCTATTTCCTAGATCCGTTTTATCTGTTCTGTAAGATCTTTTTAAGAATAAAACCACAATATGCAAGTTAGCTGTATTGTGCTACGTACCAGTAGAGCGATACAAGCCGATAAGGACAATATAACAAAGACATCTTAATTTATTCACGTTTTAGTTTATTACTTGCATGTAATGTATGGTAGAGAACATTTTGGCACCAGAAGGTGTCCATACACACTGAGAGATCTCATCAGCACTTGCAGATATTGAGGCACCATTCAGTACTCACGTTTCCATTTGAAAGATAAAAGGGAACAATCAGAAGATTTTACTACTTGTCAGAAAACATCATGGTCTCAAGAAGTTCCGATTACCGTATGTCCCTAGACAAACTCCTATACTTGTTCTGATTGTCTTTTCATTCTGAAAAATTGCAAAATTTATAGCCATCTTAAAGGAATTGTATAATGAACTCAACCCCGTCTTTTAAATAGAAGTCGGCCCAATGATTAGCTAATCTTCACAGGTCTGGCTTTAGGATTTTCACCCTGCGATCAGCTTTTTCGACAGGGAAAATGTGATGTTGCACTTCCACATTGATGGCTCTCTTATGGAGAACGGTTCCAAGCAGTCATCCCTCCTGACATTTATAGGCACAGTGTTTTGGGTTACGTTGTTAACTGAGGCCCCAAAGCTGATGTAAGCAGAGCTTGAAGACCCTTATGGTCATTTGGCCGACCGCTCCTGACATTCTTACATACTGGAACACTTGGCTTGGCTGAGCGTTCCTGTGTTCTCTATCAGAGAGTCACTGCCAGACTCCTTTCGATTTAGCTTTTGTCCAGGGATAAAAGGATCAGTTGTTGAAATTCAGCAGACGGAATCCTTGTCTATCCCAAAATCCTATGTCATCGTTCACACTATACGATCAGCTGATCAAATATTGGCAGGCTTGGCCGACTTTAGTCTAAATGTATGTGGCTGTTTTCACATTTGTGTTGGATTCTTGGTTGGAGGCCTTCATCCTAGACTTACATTTGCATGCAAAAAGAAGTGCTATTTAGTAAAGTTAAATTACTATGTCAACTTTCATATCCTGGTTGCTTGATAATGGAAATCATGAAGTAGCTGTGAGCAGAGCCTAGTATTGTGAATAATTGAACATACTATGTGCCCATTTGATGAGCATAACTCCTATTCCCGTTATCTGAAGAACCCCAGTCCGTCTTGGTGAAGACCCCAGTATAAGCTTGAATGCTCTGTAAATCCAATAAATCTCTTTGCAGCTGCCACAACTCTCCAGAATTCTTATACTACTTTCAGGTTTTCCACGCAGGTATGGTAATTGAAAAAAAGGTTATGCAAGCTCACCAAAAAGTAATGGTCCAGTGTGCTTGGAAACCACAATCCAACCTCTCAGGGGCAGACAAGGAAAAATATGGGGGGATTATTCCAGCTCCTTGTTTAAAAAAGAAAAAAAAAAAAGCATTTTCTTTATTCCACATGAAAATTTTAAAAGTTACTTCCAAAGCAGACGTGCAAAGCGACGCTCTTCGAACATATGCCAACTTTCTTCGTCAAAGCTGACACACAACGTTGGAGCACGTTCGAAACGTGTCGTTTTGTACACGTCTGCTTTGCATGTAACTTTTAAAATTTTCATGTGGAGTAAAGAAAATACTCTTTTACCAGGAGCTGGAATATTCCCCCCATGTTTTTTCCTTTACAAGAAGCTCCATTGTGGAACTGGCTGATGGACCTGTTTGCCAACAACATATTTCCTTGACTATTCTACTGACCAAACAGCGCACTGTAGTGTTGTGCCTAGTGTTTGCACAACTCTCCCCGGTGAGAGGACACCTGATTGTTGCGGTACGGTAAAGTTACGGTAAATCTATCTTTTACTCTCTCTCCTCATGAGTAGTGGGTCCAGTTTTTCTTTAGTGTTCATAATTTCGTGAAAAGCTAATTAAAACTTTCCAAGAAATACAGCTGCAATTTTTTTTTTGTTAAAAATGGCTACTACAACAGAACTGAAAAACAAAATGCAAATTAGTAAAACAAATGCACTTATTTAATTGATTTAATGTAAATTATGTTCTTCTGTATCTACTTTATACCGTGAGGTCAGTCTTTGTGTGCCGTAGTAGTTGCTTTTTCATTAAGCATCCTCTGTGTTTTTATGACAGACACCGGCCTGGGTGACTCCGTGTGTTCCAGTCCCAGCATTTCTAGTACCACCAGTCCCAAACTGGATCCACCTCCATCACCACACGCAAATCGAAAGAAACACCGCCGGAAGAAGAGTACTAGTAATTTCAAGGCTGATGGCCTCTCCAGCACAGCTGAAGGTGAGGTGACCGCTCATCACTCAGCGTTTTGTCTGTAAAATGTGTTGACTTTCACTCTTTTGATACTTTAGTAGAGGATTAATATGGGAATGATATGGCAGGCTTCATGTGATCATTCCAATTCACTACTGACATCCTCACTACTCTGTATAGTCGTTAGTTCCAAAACATTTACATTTACTCCTTCATTTTGTATCCATGTACGACTCCCTTAAACTGAGAATATACATTTCTGCCCAATCTCACCGATGTCCGAATGTGTACAGCGTAGCCCAGTACTGATGGTCTGTAGCCCCAAGTGATCGCATAGATGTCTCTGACCGCAGATTTCCCCACTCATTGGCTGGTCCAAGGGTGCATACGATAGGGAGTCTTTAGTGAAGAGTTTTGGACAATAGCTAAATAGATATCTAGTGCCTGTCGCATGAAAATTGACATTTTCACATTCACCTTGCTGTCAACACAACACATTTCTCAAAGCAAAGAAGCTTTTTATGGAATTTGGAAATTTTACAAAATCTGCAAATCACTAAAAAATTATTGAAAAAAAAAACTCCTATTATAAATTATTATCCTTCTTGTCTATGCAACCACTGTCTATCCCTTCTCCAAGGAAGTCACAGTATTCCCCTTGTCAATAGTCAGAACAGTGCCCCTTTCTATCCAGTAGGCAGTGTCTTAAGAAATGATCACAGCAGTGTCCTTAACCCTTCACAGCAGAGTTTTAGGGAGCATTTACAGTGGCCAATTATTGGGAACAAGCATTCCTAGAAACCTCATCGGCCAGTGTAAATCCACCCCTACTCGCTTCCATCCAGTAGACACAGGAGAATCCCACTTTCTTCAGTAATTACAGCAGGGCCTCATTTCCCTTCTTTGCAATTATTACACAGTCTTGCTTTCCCCAGTAGTCATTGCAGGGCCATCCTTGATTCCCCAATAGTCACAGCAAAGTCTCACTATTGTTTCTAGTAGTAACCACAGATTCCGCACTTGTTTCACCGGTGGTCAGAGCAGGCCTACCCAACGTAGTACCCACAGATCATCATCTGAAAGTAGCTTGTCCTCTCTGATTATCGGGAGTGGTCGGTCTGTGATCACCTCGGATGGGGTCGGTAGCATCAGATGCTGTCGCAGCCAGGCTCCTGCCCCATGTATTTATCAGCTGATGGAAGATCTCTGCCACCAAATGCATGTATAACAGGAGGTGAGACCTGGAAATAGTTTTGTTTTGGGGGATTTTCCAGACTTGTCGGAAAGCAATTTTGTCCTCACAAGCAGACGTCACTGAATATGAAGATTTGTCTGCACCTGCTAATAAATGATTTGATAAATTATCAATACTTCTGGATCCGGCTGATATGAGCCAGTTTTAAATAAATTGACTTGGGTGTTGGGTGACGCAGTGTAAAGTTCACATGCTCAGGATACACCGTTATTAAAGAGGTTGAAAAAAGTTTAATTTACTACTCAGATGTTTCATTAACCTCTTATTAGTGTTGGTCTGCAATTGAAAACCTAACATTCTCGGGAGTGAGTTTATCCCAGTGTTTGCCACCTGTGCCCATGTGGTACCCCATGCTACTTCCCCACTGCTGTTTGGTACATGGTCTGACTTGGGATTCTATTCTCCATTTATGCAACCTGCAAGCCAAGCAATACAGGGTTATTCCCATGACTAGGTTATGCCATCACTTTGATATTTGGAGGTCTGACCAGTCTTGGGAATAAATTGATCACATTACGAATTTAGCGATATTTGTTTTCTATACAACAGGGGAGAATTCTGCAACTCTGCCCCATTCATGTGAGTTGTGTGCTTATAAGGAAGAGTACTGCCAAGTCAGTGCTGTGTCCAGAAATCAGGCAATAGTAAATGTCCATATTGCGTTCCCACATAGTGTGATGGTCCCACAGCCCCCCACATAGTATTATGGTCCCACAGCCCCCCACTTAGTATAATGGTTCCACAGCCCCCCACACAGTATGGTGGTCCCACTGCCTTCTCACAGAATGATGGTCCCACAGCCCCCACACAGTGTGATGGTTCCACTGCCTTCTCACAGAATGGTGGTCCCACGGCCCCCACACAGTGTGATGGTCCCACTGCCTTCTCACAGAATGATGGTTCCTCAGCCCCCACACACAGTATGATGGTCCCACTGCCTCCTCTCAGAATGATGGTTTCACAGCCCCCACACAGTATGATGGTCCCACTGCCTTCTCACAGAATGATGGTCCCACTGCCTTCTCGCAGAATGATGGTCCCACAGCCCCCACACAGTGTGATGGTCCCACTGCCTTCTCACAGAATGGTGGTCCCACTGCCTTCTCACAGAATGGTGGTCCCACTGCCTTCTCACAGAATGATGGTCCCACAGCCCCCACACAGTATGATGGTCCCACTGCCTCCTCTCAGAATGATGGTTTCACAGCCCCCACACAGTATGATGGTCCCACTGCCTTCTCACAGAATGGTGGTCCCACTGCCTTCTCACAGTGTGATGGTCCCACTGCCTTCTCACAGAATGATGGTCCCACTGCCTTCTCACAGAATGATGCCCCCACACAGTATGATGGTCCCACTGCCTTCTCACAGTATGATGGTCCCACAGCCCCCACACAGTGTGATGGTCCCACTGCCTTCTCACAGAATGGTGGTCCCACAGCCCCCACACAGTATGATGGTCCCACTGCCTTCTCACAGTATGATGGTCCCACAGCCCCCACACAGTATGATAGTCCCACTGCCTTCTCACAGTATGATGGTCCCACAGCCCCCACACAGTATGATGGTCCCACTGCCTTCTCACAGTATGATGGTCCCACAGCCCCCACACAGTGTGATGGTCCCACTGCCTTCTCACAGAATGGTGGTCCCACTGCCTTCTCACAGAATGATGGTTCCACAGCCCCCACACAGCATGATGTCCCCACTGCCTCTTTGCAGCATTATGCTTTTGATTATCTATAATATAACGCTGGGAGCGTCACTCTGTCCGAAGCCTGTATAGACTGCGCAAGCGCCGGCGCAGTCTGGGCCTCACAGAGTGACGCTCCCGGGAGATCGCGGTATGCGTAAGCACTGAACGCACACCGCGATCTCCAACAGAGAAGCAGGGACCGCCAGGAGGGTGAGTATCGGCTATATTCACCTGTCCTCCGTTCCACCGCTGTGTGCCGCCATCTTCCCGGTCCTTGGCCTGTGACCTTCAGTTCAGAGGGCGCGATGACTCGCTTAATGCGCGCCGGCGCCGCCCTCTGACTGACCAGTCACAGCCAGAGGACCGGGAAGATGGCGGCGCACAGCGGTGGAACGGAGGACAGGTGAATATAGTAAGTGCTGGGGGGCCTGAGCTGGCGGCGATACCGGCACCTGACCCCCACAGCGCGCCGATGTGTCCCCGCCTGCTCAGGCCCCCCAGCACTCGGCGCCGAGCGGGTCAGAGGCAGCGGGGCCGAGCGGGTCAGAGCAGAGTGTGGCAGATGGAGCAGAGCAGAGTGTGGCAGATGGAGCAGAGCAGAGTGTGGCAGATGGAGCAGAGCAGAGTGTGGCAGATGGAGCAGAGCAGAGTGTGGCAGATGGAGCAGAGCAGAGTGTGGCAGATGGAGCAGAGCAGAGTGTGGCAGATGGAGCAGAGCAGAGTGTGGCAGATGGAGCAGAGCAGAGTGTGGCAGATGGAGCAGAGCAGAGTGTGGCAGATGGAGCAGAGCAGAGTGTGGCAGATGGAGCAGAGCAGAGTGTGGCAGATGGAGCAGAGCAGAGTGTGGCAGATGGAGCAGAGCAGAGTGTGGCAGATGGAGCAGAGCAGAGTGTGGCAGATGGAGCAGAGCAGAGTGTGGCAGATGGAGCAGAGCAGAGTGTGGCAGATGGAGCAGAGCAGAGTGTGGCAGATGGAGCAGAGCAGAGTGTGGCAGGATGGGGGCGCAGGATGGGGGCGCAGGATGGGGACGCAGGATGGAGCAGCGCATGACAGGATGGGGACGCAGGATGGAGCAGCGCATGACAGGATGGGGACGCAGGATGGAGCAGCGCATGACAGGATGGGGACGCAGGATGGAGCAGCGCATGACAGGATGGGGACGCAGGATGGAGCAGCGCATGACAGGATGGGGACGCAGGATGGAGCAGCGCATGACAGGATGGGGACGCAGGATGGAGCAGCGCATGACAGGATGGGGACGCAGGATGGAGCAGCGCATGACAGGATGGGGACGCAGGATGGAGCAGCGCATGACAGGATGGGGACGCAGGATGGAGCAGCGCATGACAGGATGGGGACGCAGGATGGAGCAGCGCATGACAGGATGGGGACGCAGGATGGAGCAGCGCATGACAGGATGGGGACGCAGGATGGAGCAGCGCATGACAGGATGGGGACGCAGGATGGAGCAGCGCATGACAGGATGGGGACGCAGGATGGAGCAGCGCATGACAGGATGGGGACGCAGGATGGAGCAGCGCATGACAGGATGGGGACGCAGGATGGGAGCAGCGCATGACAGGATGGGGACGCAGGATGGAGCAGCGCATGACAGGATGGGGACGCAGGATGGAGCAGCGCATGACAGGATGGGGACGCAGGATGGAGCAGCGCATGACAGGATGGGGACGCAGGATGGGAGCAGCGCATACCAGGATGGAGACCATATACCAATATAAATGCTCGCCACCCGGGCGTAGAACGGGTTCAATAGCTAGTATAATTATATAGCGGTATCATATTCTGCAGCTCTTTAATTCCCTATTAGTATGTCTTTGGAGAGTGGGAGGAAATCGGAGAACGCGGAGGAAACCCACGCATCGACACGGAGACCATACAAACTCCTTGCAGATGTCCTTGGTGGGATTTGAACCCACTGCTGCAGAATGATTTTCCCATAGCCAACCAGACAATATGATGGTGTCACAGCTCCCATTCAGAATGATGACCCCACACTACCCTCAAAAAGTGATAAATTGACTAAACAAATGAAACCCTCCTTACCTATCTCCCATTCCCCTGTCTCGTTTCGCTCTGGTCTGTGCACTGTAAGGACTGAGGCTGCACGCCGCAGGCACATGTGACGTCATCGCTCCTGCTGCACTGGGGCTCAGAGCTGAGGATGCGGATAATGTGGAAATGCTGGTGGGAGACCGTGGTGCTGCGCCACACCGGGATCACATGGGGCCGCTACGGCTTGAGGCCCCTTCATGCTAAAGACATGGTATCACTTAATAAGATGGAAATGCTCATTTCATAGAGAGGTCTTCTAGCTACTCCACAGATTCAGGCAAAAAACAAAGGCAGCACACCAGTTCAGGGTCAAAAAATGTGGCTATTTAATGGCCCAATATGGCTACTCCAAGGATAGGCATACAGAGATAGATACACAGTTTCCATCCAGAATGATCCTGTAAATCGTGCTTGGCCCACATCTCATCTGGGTCAGTGCCATCTGCAGAGGATCCGGTGCTTCAGTGATCACAGCTATGTCTTAATCTTAAAGCCCTCTAATTAACCCTTTGAAATGTGATCTGCTAATTCTGTCTGTGGCCATAGGATGTGCAGAGTCCCATGTCCTTGGCTTTTTGCACCTGGTCATCCTGTGTGGTCACTGCGCACCTGTACACGACCATCCAGGATTTTCCTTAATTATGGAGTAAGAAGATGACAGAAATACTAGTGACACTCATTGATTCCTCTACATGCTCTGAGGTGCCACAGTGAACTGCACCATGGCAGAGAACGTAATTGCATTACAAGGAATACAGAGCCTGTAATTCAAAGATGTCAATTGCATTTTTAAAGGGCCAAGATGGTTTTAGTAGCATAAATGAAATAGATGAACCAGTAACGGCAGCATCTGTGTGAAAGCAGCAATATCCTTAAAATGTGCACTTTATCAAACCCTTTAAACACAGTTGTTCTCCTCTTGTGTATCCATATCATGCACAAAGAGGTTTTACATCTATTGTATACCAAGCAGCATGTCTACCTGTATTATACATGGAGCGGAGTATCTGTCTATTATGCATAGGACATTGTATGTCTTTGTATGTGTATTTTTTTAAAGATCAACTGGGGTGTTTTTGTATTATACTGGGAATGCGATGTGTTTCAGTGTTACACAAAGAACAGTGTGAATATTCTTAAGATTTGCTGGGCCCAAGACAAGAATTTCTTGTCATGTTTCCTGTCCTCCTCTCCCACTCTATATGTGTTGGTGTCTTTTATTGCATCAATTGTTTGCGGTTTTAAACACGATCCTTGAGTGCAAAAATGACCATTTACTATCCAGATCTGGTACAGGTTATATAGTTACGTAGGTTGAAAAAAGACCCAGGTCCATCAAGTTCTACCTTTCTCCACCAATACATTTCATCACTAATATACCTATAACCCGCAATGTTATGTGTATCAAGGAAATCATCCAGCCCTTTTTTAAAAGCTGTTATAGTGTCGGCCATTACTACCTCCTGTGTTCGGGCATTCCACAGTCTGACTGCTCTAACTGTAAAGAACCCTTTCCTGTTTAGCTGCCAGACTCTCCTTTCTTCCACCCGTAACGAGTGCCCCCAAGTCCTCAGTGTGGTCTTTGGAAGGAATAAGTCATGTGCCAGTGTTTTGTACAGATCACACATATTTATACATGTAAATGAGATCTCCTCTACGGCGTCATTTACATGTATAAATATGTGTGGTTGCATCGTATTCACCTCTGTTACTTCTTTCTAATCTTCCATGTGTCTGTACCTTTCTTCACAACCCCTTTTATTTTTTATTCATCCTTCATTTTCACCCCTTAAGTGTCCTTTTCTCCTCTTCATCTTCCCGCAAGTACCTGAATGCATTTTCTACAAACCTCTGGCACCTTGGATATCTTTTCCATTTCTGTATTATTTAAATTTCCTTTTCTTAATTTGAGTCCATAAGTTTTTTTTTACCCCTTTCCCTTCTTGATGCTGCTGTCAGTAGTGATAATGGCATGTGAAGTTAGATCAATCAGCCTATTAGCACCCCTACAGCGCAATCTCAGGGTTCCTAAGTGCACAGTGGCCTCCACAATCCTTAAATGGAAGAAGTTTGGGACCACCAGAAGTCTTCCTAGACCTGGCCGTTCAGCCAAACTGAGCAATCGTGGGAGAAGAGGGGCAGCACGGTGGCGCAGTGGTTAGCACTGCAGCCTTGCAGCGCTGAAGTCCTGGGTTCAAACCCCACCAAGGACAACATCTGGTCTCCACTCGCCCTCCATTATCCCCTGTACTCCACTCTTTCTCCGTTATCTGCTGTCCTCTACTCGTCCTCCATTATCCGCTGTCCTCCACTTGCCCTCCATTAACCGCTGTCCTCCACTCGCCCTCCATTATCCCCTGTACTCCACTCTTTCTCAGTTATCCGCTGTCCTCCACTCTTCCTCCATTATCCGCTGTCCTCCATTATCCGCTGTCCTCCACTCGTCCTCCATTATCCGCTGTCCTCCACTCGCCCTCCATTATCCGCTGTCCTCCACTCGCCCTCCATTATCCCCTGTACTCCACTCTTTCTCAGTTATCCGCTGTCCTCCACTCGTCCTCCATTATCCGCTGTCCTCCACTCGTCCTCCATTATCCGCTGTCCTCCACTTGTCCTCCATTATCCGCTGTCCTCCACTTGTCCTCCATTATCCGCTGTCCTCCACTCGCCCTCCATTATCCCCTGTACTCCACTCTTTCTCAGTTATCCGCTGTCCTCCACTCGCCCTCCATTATCCGCTGTCCTCCACTCGCCCTCCATTATCCCCTGTACTCCACTCTTTCTCAGTTATCCGCTGTCCTTCACTCGTCCTCCATTATCCGCTGTCCTCCACTCGTCCTCCATTATCCGCTGTCCTCCACTCGTCCTCCATTATCCGCTGTCCTCCACTCGTCCTCCATTATCCGCTGTCCTCCACTCGTCCTCCATTATCCGCTGTCCTCCACTCGTCCTCCATTATCTGCTGTCCTCCACTCGCCCTCCATTATCCCCTGTACTCCACTCTTTCTCAGTTATCCGCTGTCCTCCACTCGTCCTCCATTATCCGCTGTCCTCCACTCGTCCTCCATTATCCGCTGTCCTCCACTTGTCCTCCATTATCCGCTGTCCTCCACTCGTCCTCCATTATCCGCTGTCCTCCACTCGCCCTCCATTATCTGCTGTCCTCCACTCGCCCTCCATTATCCCCTGTACTCCACTCGCCCTCCATTATCCCCTGTACTCCACTCTTTCTCAGTTATCCGCTGTCCTCCACTCGCCCTCCATTATACGCTGTCCTCCACTCGTCCTCCATTATCCGCTGTTCTCCACTCGCCCTCCATTATCCGCTGTCCTCCACTCGTCCTCCATTATCCGCTGTCCTCCACTCGCCCTCCATTATCCGCTGTCCTCCACTCGCCCTCCATTATCCGCTGTCCTCCACTCGCCCTCCATTTTCCCCTGTACTCCACTCTTTCTCCGTTATCCGCTGTCCTCCACTCGCCCTCCATTATCCGCTGTCCTCCACTCGCCCTCCATTATCCCCTGTACTCCACTCTTTCTCCGTTATCCGCTGTCCTCCACTCGCCCTCCGTTATCCGCTGTCCTCCACTCGCCCTCCATTATCCGCTGTCCTCCACTCGCCCTCCGTTATTCGCTGTACTCCACTCTTTCTCAGTTATCCGCTGTCCTCCACTCGCCCTCCATTATCCGCTGTCCTCCACTCGCCCTCCATTATCCCCTGTACTCCACTCTTTCTCCGTTATCCGCTGTCCTCCACTCGCCCTCCATTATCCGCTGTCCTCCACTCGCCCTCCATTATCCGCTGTCCTCCACTCGCCCTCCGTTATCCCCTGTCCTCCACTCGCCCTCCATTATCCGCTGTCCTCCACTCGCCCTCCATTATCCGCTGTCCTCCACTCGCCCTCCGTTATTCGCTGTCCTCCACTCGCCCTCCGTTATTCGCTGTCCTCCACTCGCCCTCCATTATCCCCTGTGCTCCTCTCGCCCTCCATTATACGCTGTCCTCCTCTCGTTCTCTATTATCCGCTATCCTCCTCTCACCCTCTCCCCCTATTATCTCCTCCTTTCCTCAAATTATCCACTGTGTTCATCAACTGAGATATGATAAATAAATATTAGTCACCTCCTGGCGATCTTGCGTGGCTCCACCTTTAGTAGCGGCATTTGCCTTTTCAGGCCTCTTCCTGTTGAATAATTAATGACACAGGCAGTGAGTGCAGTGACATAATCGCACCACCTACATCAACGTGCCATTGTGGAAGCTGGGGTGGCTTCCTGCAGCACTGCGCCAACGTTCAGTTCTATCAGTGTTGATACAATTATATCTCACCATCCTTGGCTCCCCCGCCTTGCCACTCTGCACACAAGATTGTAATGGATGTGGGCCCCCGGGAGCCCTGTACCCCGGGCGATCGCCCAGATTACGGCTATCACAATCCTTACTTTTACTTTTCAGCCTGAGCTTCACGTGTTTTCATCTCTTTCCCTCTTGTCTTGTCATACTTATTTTCTGCTTCCTCTTCCTTCTCCTGGCTCTTCTGCTCACATGAAAGTTTATCTGGATTATATACTGAATTTGTTTGTTTTTTTTTGTTGTCTGCTCCTCACATATATCATTGTGTTACATGACAATATATGTATCAATTTCCTATATAAAAAAAAAAAAAAAAAAGACGTTTCTCAGTATTTTTTATAAGGGGGTCCAGTGATTTGCAGCACTTATGTGTACTTTATTATGTAGCGTATAAGATGTGCCACCTTGTAAGATGGACCTGTATCTCCATGTATACAGTTACATGAAAAAGTTTGGGCACCCCTATTAATATTAAGCTTAATGTTTTATAAAAAATAGTTTTTTTTGTTACAGCTATTTCAGTTTTATATATCTAATAACTGTTGGACACAGTAATGTTTCTGCCTTGAAATGAGGTTTATTGTACTAACAGAAAATGTGCAATCTGCATTCAAACAATACTTGCATAAGTATGGGCACCCTTATCATTTTCTTGTTTTAAATACTCCTACCTACTTTTTACTGACTTACTAAAGCACTTGTTTTGGTTTTCTAACCTCATTGAGCTTTGAACTTCATAGCCAGGTGTATGCAATCATGAGGAAAGCTACTTAAAGTGGCCACTTGCAAGTTGTTCTCCTGTTTGAATCTCCTCTGAAGAGTGGCATCATGGGCTCCTCAAAACAACTGTCTAATGATCTGAAAACAAAGATTATTCAACATAGTTGTTCAGGGAAAGGATACAAAAAGCTATCTCAGAGATTTAACCTGTCAATTTCCACTGTGAGGAACATATTAAGGAAATGGAAGAACACAGGTACAGTTCTTGTTAAGGCCAGAAGTGGCAGGCCAAGAAAAACATCAGAAAGGCAGAGAAGAAGAATGGTGAGATCAGTCAAGGACAATCCTCAGACCACCTCCATAGAGCTGCAGCATCAACTTGCTGCAGATGGTGTCACTGTGCATTGGTCAACTATACAACGCACTTTGCACAAGGAGAAGCTGTATGGGAGAGTGATGCGAAAGAAGCCGTTTCTTCAAGCACGCCGCAAACCCAGTCGGCTGAGGTATGCAAAAGTACATTTGGAGAAGCTAATTTCTTTTTGGAAGAAGGTCCTGTGGACTGATGAAGCCAAGATTGAGTTGTTTGGTCATACAAAAAGGCGTTATGCATGGCGGCCAAAAAACACAGCATTCAAAGAAAAACACTTGCTACCCACAGTAAAATTTGGTGACGGTTCCATCATGCTTTGGGGCTGTGTGGCCAATGCCGGCAGCGGGAATCTTGTTAAAGTTGAGGGACGCGTGGAATCCTTTCAGTATCAGCAGATTCTTGACAATAATGTTCATGAATCAGTGACAAAGTTGAAGTTGCGCAGGGGATGGATCTTTCAGCAAGACAATGATCCAAAACACCGCTCCAAATCTACCCAGGCATTCATGCAGAGGAACAATTACACTATTCTAGAATGGCCATCCCAGTCCCCAGACCTGAATATCATTGAACATCTGTCGGATCATTTGAAGAGGGCTGTCCATGCTCGGCGACCATCAAACTTAACTGAACTGGAATTGTTTTGTAAAGAGGAATGGTCAAAAATACCTTCATCCAGGATCCAGGAACTCATTAAAAGCTACAGGAAGCGACTAGAGGCTGTTATTTTTGCAAAAGGAGGATCTACTAAATATTAATGTCACTTTTCTGGTGGATTGCCCATACTTATGCACCTGTCAAATTTTGTTTGAATGCAGATTGCACATTTTCTGTTAGTACAATAAACCTCATTTCAAAGCAGAAACATTACTGTGTCCAACAGTTATTAGATATATGAAACTAAAATAGCTGTTGCAAAAAAAAACTATTTTTATAAAACATTAAGCTTAAGATTAATAGGGGTGCCCAAACCTTTTCATATAACTGTATATACAGAAAGTATTCAGACCCCTTTACATTATTCACACTGTTATATTGCAGCAATTTGGTAAATTAAAAAAAGTTCATTTTTTTCTCATTAATATGCACTCTGCACCCCATATTGACTGTTAAAAATAGAAATGTAGAAATTTTTGCATATTTATTAAAAAAGAAAAACTGAAATATCACATGGTCATAAGTATTCAGACCCTTTACTCAGACACTCATATTTAAGTCACATGCTGTCCATTTCCTTGTGATCATCCTTGAGATGGTTCTACTCCTTTGTTGGAGTCCAGCTGTGTTTAACTAAACTGATAGGACTTGATTTGGAAAGGCGCACACCTGTCTATATAAGACCTCACAGTGCATGTCAGACCAAATGAGAATCACGAGGTGAAAGGAACTGGCCAAGGAGCTCAGAGACAGAATTGTGGTAAGGCACAGATCTGGTCAAGGTTACAAAAGAATTTGTGCAGTGCTCAAGGTTCCTAAGTGCACAGTGGCCTCCATAATCCTTAAATGGAAGAAGTTTGGGACCACCAGAAGTCTTCCTAGACCTGGCCGTCCAGCCAAACTGAGCAATCGTGGGAGAAGAGGGGCAGCACGGTGGCGCAGTGGTTAGCACTGCAGCCTTGCAGCACTGAAGTCCTGGGTTCAAACCCCACCAAAGACAACATCTGGTCTCTCCGTGTTTGCGTGGGTTTCCTCCGGGTTCTCCAGTTTCCTCCCACATGCCAAAGACATACTGATAGGGAATTTAGATTGTGAGCCCCATCGGGGACAGTGATAATAATGTGTGCAAACTGTAAAGCGCTGCGGAATATGTTAGCGCTATATAAAAATAAAGATTATTATTATTAGAAGAGCCTTGGTGAGAGAGGTAAAGAACCACCCCAAGATCACTGTGACTGAGCTCCAGAGCTCCAGAGATGCAGTAGGGAGAAGGGAGAAAGTTCCACGATGTCAACTATCACTGCAGCCCTCCACCAGTTGGGCCTTCATGGCAGAGTGGCCCGACGGAAGCCTCTCCTCAGTGCAAGAAATATGAAAGCCTTCATAGGGTTTGCTTAAAAACACATGAAGGACTCCCAGACTATGAGAAATAAGATTCTCTGGTCTGATGAGTTGAAGATAGACCTTTTTGGTGATAATTCTAAGGGGTATGTGAGGAGAAAACCAGCACTGCTCATCACCTGCCCAATACAATCCCAACAGTGAAACATGGTGGTGGCAGCATCATGCTATGGGGGTGTTTTTCAGCTGCAGGGATGAAAGCGGCCAAGTACAGAGATATCCTGGGTGAAAACCTCTTCCAGAGGGCTCTGGACCTCAGACTTGGCCGAAGGTCAAGACACTGACCATAAGCGCACAGCTAAAATTACAAAGGAGTGGCTTCAGAACAACTCTGTGACCTTTCTTGACTGGCCCAGCCAGAGCCCTGACCTAAACCCAACTGAACATCTCTGGAGAGACCTGAAAATGGCTGTCCACCATCCAACCTGATGGAACTGGAGAGGATCTGCAAGGAAGAATGGCAGGGGTCCCCAAATCCAGGTGTGAAAAACTTGTTGCATCATCCCAAGAAGACTCATGGCTGTACTAGCTCAAAAGGGTGCTACTACTCAATACTGAGCAAAGGGTCTGAATACTTATGACCATGTGATAGTTCAGTTTTTCTTTTTTAATAAATTTGCAAAAATTACTACATTTCTGTTTTTGTTCAGTCAAGATGGGGTACAGAGTGTACATTAATGAGAAAAAAATGAACGTTTTTGAATTTACCAAATGGCTGCAATGTAAAGGGGTCTGAATACTTTCCGTACCCACTGTATGATCATCTTATTTACTGCACATAGCTGAAATTTATATGTGCACAAACAAACCGCGTCCATGTATACAGCACAGTGTCCGCCTGTTATGTGCAGAAGCATCCTTGTTACTAGGCACAAATTTGTGAAGACCTTTTGCTTCTGCACTGGATGGCTTGTCTGTCTATTATTTAGTGTACAATGGACTAAATTTGTTTAATTTTAATTTTTTGCATAAATGTATTGTAGTAAAAGGATTACATCTGTCCAGTGTGTACATCTATACAGTTTTGCTCAGTTCAGTATGTAAATCTATATACCGTAATCAAGTCCTATTCGTAGCTCGCATACACCCTAGACAGTTACCAGTCTGCAGGGTTGCATGGTGTTTACCGCCCTGTACCTGCAGTTATCTCTTCACTTTTCTGGTGGGTGTATATCTATTTTTTTTTTTTTTTTGTAAAAAAAAAATAGTGTTAATTGGCATTTGAAAGAGCACATGTGTCCATCACCTTGAGGAGAAGCCTTGCATACCTGGAAGCAGGAGTGCTGTTTATGACTTTGCATTGGGAGCCATGAGACGCGTGCCTGTGCCGCCACATGGGTATGTCCTCGTGTGTAGAGGGAGGCGGCAGTCATCCTTAACCTTGTGTTCATATCTAAGGTTGCTTCGTTTTAACCAGTGTTTTCTAGCAGGAATCCTTTTGATACTCCTTTCAAATTCCTAAGGCCCCTGTCTTTCTGTCCTTCTCTCCTTTCTTTTTCCCCATTTATTTTCTTTCTCTCCGTTTTCTCCTTCCCTTTTGCTCTCTGGATGCAGCTAAACGCAAAGCATGGAAACTAAACCGTGTTGGCAGCCTGCGAAATGTTTACAGCGGCAACGCCAACACCGAAGGTAACACGTGCCCCACACCGAGGCCCCCTCTGACCCTGCTCTCTGCATGTGCTCCCCTACTTTGTTTGCACGTTTCCCCCATTGATCACACTGCTTCTTCTTCTGTTGGTGTTTCATGTCCTTGTTCTTCAGCTACTCCCATCTCGTGATGTGCCGCACCATACCTTGTGCCAAACAGTATGCTGCTTAGTGATAGCGAGTGACCATACGTAGCCAGCCGCCACCTCTTCATACACGTGTACTTGTGACCTCCTTGTAACCTTTGTTGTAAAATCGTACATCTGAGCGACACCATGATTCCGAGCAGTGCGTTCATTAATGGTGGTGGTCCAGTGTGTTTACCAGAAACGTGCATAGGGCTTCTCCATGCCTTAATGTACGTTTGGCCATTCTGTCAGTGCATGTCATCACTGAGTATTTTCTGTGTTTTTAGTTTGCTCATACGAGACCTTAAAGGGAACCTGTCATGTTTTACATGCAGTCCAATCTGTAGACAGCATGGTGTAGAGATGGCTGAGCAAAATGATATATAGATCTGTATCAATGGCTTCAGTATAACTTGCATGTTATCCATTGAAATCCCTGGTGTTTGTATGTATAGGAGTCCAGTGGGTGGTCCTACTCGTGATTGACAGTCATCTGTGCATGTACAGACATACTGGGAAGACTGAATAGGACCACCCACAGGACTCCTATACATAAAAAGACCAGGGATTTCAATCTGGAGGGCTCCAACACTCGGCACCCACACCGATCAGCTGTTGTCACCCCCATCAGCAGCTGGATGTAAACCGGGTACAGAGCAGGACCCCACATCTCCATACATTGGAGATCTGCAGTACACAGCGGTGGCCACTAGGCCGTGTATGGAGCTGTGATGTACCACACACACTGCTGGGGCTGGGAGCGCCGGATGGGTGGGAGTCCCGGCTGTTGGAACCCCATTTATTCTATCCGATTCGAAGAATAGCTCATCAGTATCATAGCAGTATAAAAAAACTTTTAATAAATCCTAGCTTATTAGAAAACAAATGGAGTGTTCCTGACACCAAGACCTCTGGATGAAATGTTAAAATGTTCTATGAAAACTGGTAACTGGTAAAGTCTTGCAATGACCTTTCTGGGAAACTATTCCATTTTCTGTGGTGTGGTAAAAAAATAATGTGAGTAGGTAATGCATTGTGAAGTCGCGTCATTATACACGTATGCACAGGTCGTTTGCTCACTCCAGTAATAACGCTCTGCACCAAGACATGTGGATAAGCCCTGGTGGTGAGATTGCACTGGACTCACTGGCTCCCAGGAACACCAGTCGGGTAGGATTTCATGGCAGCTATCTGGGTCTTAGTTATGAAAAAGACCCCCAAAAATGAAACTGGAAACGTAATTTAAAAGCGAAAAAGTGTCCCTGCAGATGTGACCTTGGCGCTGGCATCACTCCTGCGGCTCCTACACGTCTTGTCAGTATCGCCTATTGGCTCCTAGGTATGACGATGACATGACGGCATAAAAGAGAAGATGACTGATTACATCCCAGCTGCCCTGATATAGAAGTTGTACGTACGAATGTGACGTGTTGGTATACTACTACATGGAGCGTATAGACATGTAATGATGTGTACTGCGCCCAGAGAGCAGTAATATAATATATATCAGTGTGCATGTACTGGTGTCTCTAGGTATATAGCTGGCTTATTTAGACGCGCAGACAAATATATATATTACATACACACTCACATAGTGTCTGTGCTTGTGTGTGTCTGTGTAATGTGTTCGTATCAGGTGTAATGATCTGTAGCCAAAAACAATTGTGTTCTGTGACATTTAAGTAACAGCTTTTTAATTTGTTTTTTGTTTTTTCCCCCCCTCTCCCTTCTCCACTCTCCCGCGTCTTTCTCTCGTTCCTGAGCCTTGATGCCCTCCCCCCGTCTCTCCCCCGCTGCTCTTATGGCGGACGCCATTTGCATGCGCAGGCTGCCGTTTTGTTAAAGGTCAGAGAGGTCAGGGGTCACAAATTGACTTGCTGGATCCCGGTTGGGGGACGCGTCATGCCGCCTTTTAGTTAATAAAAGATTGGATTTTTATTTATTTAAGATTTCGAGTTCAGCCTCCCCATGGCTTAACAGTTTATCTGCCAAAGGATTGCAAGGTGCAGGGATTGCTTGAAGGGAACTGGTGACATGCTGTACATATCCCTTCAGGCTGCTTTCTTCATTGGCGAGACCTGCTTGGCAGGACAGTGAATGCCAGGTAGTAGATGCAGGAACCACAGGCTAGTGTCATATGCCCTCTAATGTAGCACAAGACATCCCGATTTTAATTAGACTGCAAATCCCGCGTGATTCTTGGGAGAGCAATAGAATGAGCTTCATGATTAACCTGCAACATTTATTATCCTCGTTCCTATGGGGGATACAGAGAGATGGCTACAAAAGTGGGACTGAGCGCTGGAAGAAACCTAATGAATTCTCAGCAGAAGTAAGGCTAGATTCACGCTCGTTTCGGGGACCCTATTAAGGGCCATCATTGGAAAGGATCCCAAAAAAAGCTAGAAATGAAGATGGCGTCCATCATTCGGCATCACATTAGACACTGCTGTTATTTTCGTTTTTCTGTTTCTATAAAGACGGCAGATGTGATTGTAGACTTTCCTGGCCCAAAATGTATGACCGTGATTCCAGTAAGAGTATGGAGACACTATTCGGACCTTCACACTTCTGCAAAAAATATTAATACCTATTATTAATCTGTTTTTTTGCTCACAATCCAGTTAATGTAAACATTTTTGAAGGGATAGTCCCAAAATCGCAAATTCTCCCGGTCCATAGAGACAGGTCTGGAACCTGAGAAGGGGGCACTGCTTAGCCCTGTGTGGAATGCATAGGAGGTGCATATATTCGGCCATGGAAAGGGGAGAGTCCGCTCCCCACAATCTGAAGCACCTTGTCAGCAGGATACAGCGCTCGGAGCCGCCCTAGGTCTAGCCAGATATAATCATGTGGGAAAAAAAAGTGCTTCTCCAGCGATGATGGAAGAACAGGTAAGTACCGGTATATAAAACGTCACATTTATTTAAGAATATTAGAAGTCTCAACATATCGCCATGACACAGTGCAGCAATACAGAAAAAAACAATGCGTTTTGGCTTGGGTGACTATTTCTAAGGCATGGTTGTTTTTTTTCTGTAGTGTTGCCAAATGTTGAGCTTTTAATATGCTTAAATAAATGAGAAGTTTTATACTTACCTGTTTTGTCATCATGGCTGGATAACCGCTTTTTTTCTACATTCATTATCAGTGAGTAATCCAAAATTTTCCGACAGTCCCACAGACGATGGAGTGGAGACTGATCATGCACACTTCCATTAAGACGTTCTTGGATCACTGGTGGTCCTAGTGGTTGGACTCCTAGAGATCAGCATGTTATCCCCTATGCTATGACTATGGTATAGATCTCAAGCTTGTGAAAACCCTTTTAAGCTATAGGATCAATTATTCCAGATTGTGGGGAAAGGTTTTTCAGAGGGTCTTTTTTACCTTTGGTTTAAGGATTGATTGATAAAATAAAACCTAGGTTGGGATCTTATCTTTAAGACCTCAACTGATCTTAGACGTGCCCACAATAGACCTGTTCACTGGGGCCGAGCAATGCCATTTATGCCCAATCCTTCCTTATTTACATGAATGTTAAAGGAGTAAACGGGTGTCTCCATAGCCCCATTTATTCCAGATGTGTTTAGAAGAAGTTAGAAACCATTTAGTTATATCTTATGTCCCAGTGATTTATGTGACGTCCAACATCCATCTTCTACATTGATAATTTTGGGGGGTTAGGCCACTCTACTTATGCTCTATCTGCACCTCTATTGGAAAATCATAAATGTTGCTATGCATGGTCAGCCGAGGCAGAGGTGGGCATGCCATGTTAACGGGGTTGTCCATTATTGTTTTTGGCAAGATCTGTCCACCAGTAAGCTTTCTGGACATTACTAAACACTTGGGTAAGCTTGTCTTTTTGTGATGTCTTTGTTCCTTGTCTTGTTTAGCTGTCAGATCGTTAATTTTCAGATTTGTGCCCCATGTGGGTATGCCCTTCAATATGCCGTGTGTAGGTGAATAGCAAAATGACTTCATCTGTAATAAATATTTCATGTGTGTAGCTCTGTATGGATGTCCCCATACCTGTTCTTGTGTATACTGCTGGTTATGTATAATGTATCGGCTGAATGGCTGTCCTCGAGATGTTGTGTTTGGTGTCTGTTTTGGATAACGGACCGTCCTTGCTGTAGTGTATGTTATAAGAGTATCACAAGTTGCTCTCTAGAGGCTTGTTATATCAATGCAGTATTATCTCCGTAGGGGGGCAATACTCTTTGTAAAGTGTCACTTGTGTGTAATTATAAGTGCAATTCCTCTACAGATCGATGCCTCCCAAACATCCCTTGTTGTAGGGGACTCGGATTCTTAATACTCTTTTTGGCCATTAGAAAAAATGAGCCTTGTGTTCCTCTACAATATCAAAATAAAAATTTGTGTTAGATTGGCTAAAAAGGAAATGAACACAATTGCTGATTGATGTACCTTGATTATGAAAGGTCTACCGATGGTGCCCAGGTTCAGGTGCACCCCCGACTCGCCTCCCTTCATCAGTGCCTGACTGTCAGGCTATTTTCAGTAGATAGGCCAGCCCCCTTCTCCATCACCTTCGATAATGAAGAGATAGAGGACTGGATTTTTTACTGAGATGAGCCAGTCTTCTCCAAGCAAGTCTTCATCACAAAGAGTGGAGACGGAAACGAAGGTGCCAACTCCTTGCAAGAGGGACATTAGTGCACTTTTTATAATGAATGTTTTTTTTTTTCAAGCTCATGAAGGACAATTTTTCAGCTAAAATTTGCATAACAATATGCAGACAACTTTCACGTTGACCTTTAAGCCAGCTCCATTGCTAAAAGATATAAAACATTGTATGTACAGTAATGTGGACTCCATACACACATTTAGGGTCATATGCCGAATTATGGCTTTGTCATAGGCTGTTTCCTTCCCAAGAAGTCAGTTCACAAAATTTTTGTCCTTTAGGGCTGCCCCCGTCTACATTGTGGTCTTGTAGGTGTGAAAATGACGAGGGTCCGTTTAGCTCCAGAGTAAAGTCCATCCACAATGAAGGATCAGATGCTGAAGAGCGTACCCTGTAGAAATCATGGTCCACTTGACCATACCTGTAGTGTGGCAGTGCATTGTCCTCGTAAGCTTCATCCTCAATAAGGAAAGATCTTTACTGTGATAAATGGCAGATAGAAGATCATTTATTCAGGAGAGCTTTGCGCCAGCTTTGGAGGTGTAATATGAATGTTTGAGGTTCTGTTATACTTCTATTCACATTAGTACAGCCAGTTCTTGGCTTCTTTACATCCTACAAGGAAAGGGAAATCTAAGTAGTAATATTGTTTTGTGCTTCATATGTTATAATTTTGTAAGCAGATCCTAACATTTTTATCCTTCTCTAGAATATAACTATTCACCTCTATAATACACTACTGCATCCTGACATTTTCACTAGTCAGCTTTGTTTTTTCGGTGATCCCTGTCATTTCAACAAACTTTGCCGAAATCGGTAGTACAGATGAAAATAAGAAACCTTGTAAAATATCTTATGAGAGAAATATGCTTCTTTTTTCACTTATGAGCCACTTCTCCCCCTCTCCTTTGCTTGCGTTAATATATCAATCACAAAAAATAAATAAAAATAAAAAAAGTAGCTCAAATCCAAAAATGACTGCCAGCACAACGATTTGTCAAGTAACAGAGCTTTTTACAATCTATGAAGGTGATCACTCATCATAGTGATAGTTGGCAGATAAAACTGCAACTTCACGCAACTATTTTTTGCTGATACCAGAGATGGATTCACAGCCACACAGCTCAGTACTGTTGATTGTTTTCCATGCAGTTACTGCTTTTGACTATGCTCTCCAGAAAAAAAAAAAGCTGCAATCCCTCTATTTGTATACTGCGTAAAGGAAACATCATAGCAAGTAGTCTTCACCCATTAGCTCAGGGATATCTGAAAATTAGTGCCTGCAAAGGGGAAATGCCAATATGCTTTCCTGCCGTTCTCACAAGTTGTGAGTGTAAACTCAAGGTTCAGAACTCCATTTATAGATATAATAATATTTCCTCTGAAATTCATACACAGAGGGTAGTTTGTTGTGCAGGTACTGACAATGACAAAACATGAAATACTTATTTTTGATAATTTTTGAAAAAAACGTATAAAGTACATGCATAAAATGTAAAGTGAATGAGGGCCAGCTGCAGGAAGGTCAGCAGTGGACTGTGGTTGGTGGTAACCTATCTGAATGACTTTCTGATGATCACGTTCCACTTGTTTGAATGTTTCCCTATTCTTATATTTCAGAGCAAGAGGAAAACTTTGAGTTCATCATTGTCTCTCTCACTGGCCAGAGTTGGCATTTTGAAGCTACAAGTTATGAAGAAAGGGATGCCTGGGTACAGGCCATAGAGAGCCAAATCCTTGCCAGTCTACAGTCATGTGAAAGTAGTAAAAATAAGGTGAGCAGCCATTTCCCCGTCATAGAAGAACAGTAGCTCTTATGTACCAGAGACTCCCACAGATATTAGTTGTGATATTTAGTTCATCGGTTAGCTATTGGTTTACTCCCAGTAAGGCCACTCATGGTCATAATGTGAAGGATCCACACCGAAGAATCAGTAAACTAGATACATTAAAGTATATATTTAGCAGAGAGGTGGCACCTGTACATCACATCAGAGAGGGGGCACGTGTACATGACGTCAGATGATCTGTGGACGTCGCATTATAGAGGGGGCACGTGTATGTTATGTCAGAGAGAGACCGCGCATACGTCTTGTCGGAGAGGGGGCTCCAGCTCATTACGTCGGAGAGGGGGCTCCAGCTCATTACGTCGGAGAGGGGGCTCCTGCTCGTCACGTCAGAGACGGGGCTCCTGCTCGTCACGTCAGAGACGGGGCTCCTGCTCGTCACGTCAGAGAGGGGGCTCCTGCTCGTCACGTCAGAGAGGGGGCTCCTGCTCGTCACGTCAGAGAGGGGGCTCCTGCTCGTCACGTCAGAGAGGGGGCTCCTGCTCGTCACGTCAGAGAGGGGGCTCCTGCTCGACACGTCAGAGAGGGGGCTCCTGCTCGTCACGTCAGAGAGGGGGCTCCTGCTCGTCACGTCAGAGAGGGGGCTCCTGCTCGACACGTCAGAGAAGGGGGCTCCTGCTCGTCACGTCGGAGAGGGGGCTCCTGCTCGTCACGTCGGAGAGGGGGCTCCTGCTCGTCACGTCAGAGAGGGGGCTCCTGCTTGTTACGTCAGAGAGATGGTTCCTGCTCCTTATGTCACAGAGGGAGCTCCTGCTCGTCACGTCAGAGAGGGGGCTCCTGCTCGTCACGTCAGAGACGGGGCTCCTGCTCGTCACGTCAGAGAGGGGGTTCCTGCTCGTCACGTCGGAGAGGGGGCTCCTGCTCGTCACGTCGGAGAGGGGGCTCCTGCTCGTCACGTCGGAGAGGGGGCTCCTGCTCGTCACGTCGGAGAGGGGGCTCCTGCTCGTCACGTCGGAGAGGGGGCTCCTGCTCGTCACGTCGGAGAGGGGGCTCCTGCTCGTCACGTCGGAGAGGGGGCTCCTGCTCGTCACGTCGGAGAGGGGGCTCCTGCTCGTCACGTCGGAGAGGGGGCTCCTGCTCGTCACGTCGGAGAGGGGGCTCCTGCTCGTCACGTCGGAGAGGGGGCTCCTGCTCGTCACGTCGGAGAGGGGGCTCCTGCTCGTCACGTCGGAGAGGGGGCTCCTGCTCGTCACGTCGGAGAGGGGGCTCCTGCTCGTCACGTCGGAGAGGGGGCTCCTGCTCGTCACGTCGGAGAGGGGGCTCCTGCTCGTCACGTCGGAGAGGGGGCTCCTGCTCGTCACGTCGGAGAGGGGGCTCCTGCTCGTCACGTCGGAGAGGGAGCTCCTGCTCGTCACGTCCGAGAGGGGGCTCCTGCTCGTCACGACAGTGGAGTCATTTGTTTATTAAGTACAGTTTGATAGTTCTCAGAACTATAAAGGGCAGGAATGTATTTGTGCCATCACTGTAATTGCTTACACACAGTAGAGCTTGGCTTTGCTGAATACCCGTACTCTGTAGTCTGACCCCTTTTTCTTCTTCCCTTTTTCAGTCCCGTCTCACCAGCCAAAATGAGGCTTTAGCTCTACAGTCGATTCGCAACCTACCAGGAAACTCGCATTGTGTGGATTGTGATGCACAAAGTAAGTATATATCTCCAGAGACACCTACATGAACTTCCTTTCTATTCTGCTAGAAAATCCGCTTGATATACAGTAAGCGGGGCTTCTTCACCTCTCACATTCTCCCATTACACCGTTATCAGCAGAACTATCCCGTCTACCGTTCTGCCTGTCCATAGACTATGTGGAAGTCAGGCTTCATTGGCACCTTTAGTAAAACACTGCACTGTTGTTCTCTCTGCACATTTACTCTTCGGATCCATTGCCAGAGCTGGTTTTGGTTAGTGTTTCATAATCCTACAGTTCTGCTGGCCCATGAAACATCCTATAGATTTATTATTCATTTTACTCTCTTATATATTGCCATTAATTTCACAGCTCTTTACAGATACTATCATCACTGTCCGCATTGGGGCTCAATCTGAATTCCTGTCATCAGTATGTCTGAGTGTAGGAAGAATCTGAGGAGAACATGCAAACTCCTTGCAGATGTTGTCCTTGGTCTTATTTGATCCTACAACCTCAGTGTTACAAGGCTACAGTGCTAACCACTGAGCCACCGTGCTCCTCCATCTCATCAGTGTCCCACCGGTGTGTGGTTACAGGACCACGAAGATCTACTGCTTATAACACAGCTAGATGTCTCTTGTGAGCCTGTGCTTGAGGGACCTCCCAAGGACTTCTCTGGATCACAGCTGGACTGAGCTATTTTGACTATATATTAGAAAAACCCAGCACTCATCTTAAATGATCAAACGGGATTTAATAGAATTCACAGTAGTAGAGAAACGTTTCGGTCTTGACTTCAGACCTTCATCAGTTACAGTGTATTAAGATGCGAATTCACTGTGAACCAGAGGTGATCCCATTTAGATAGGTAGTTCCATAGCGGAAAATCTTTTTATAGAAGAGATGGATGGCGATGTTGAAGTCTGGGAGCAGACAAAGTGCTGCATACAGCTCATGGACGCGGTGTCCGCCGCTAGTCCAATTGATTGGCACTCGATTTACCATATAGCAGTATTGTTCTTGGCCATGCAGTTTTTACCATTATACCCCATCATAGTTATGCACCATCCGTTCATGTGAATACATACCGACTTATATCGGCAGTCAACCAATGTTCAATATTCAACCCAGCTTAGATAAGTTACATGGACATAGGATAAAAGAGGACAATTCCATTCCTGTAAATTGTGAGGTACACGGCAGGGAGATCCGGGGGTGCTTATTCTCTTTACGTGAAGTTTCACATTGTATTATTAGTAGATTACTAAAGGCATAATAACCCTGAAGATAACACGAGCAGAGATGGTGTCACCTTGTGCCCAATTGGCAGTAATTCAGTATGTCCCCTGGAATTGATTTTTCCAGTGAGTCTTGGTACTTTAAGTGCAATGCTTTGGTTCAGGAGCTATGTAAGAAAATTAGAGGGGTTTTCCAGACTACAGAAATTTTTTTTCCTGCACTTGTGCTTGCCGAATCAAATATACACACTGTAAGGCTACGTACACGCGTTGCGGAAAGTCCTGCGGATTTTTCCAGACTTATTTTGGTAAATCGCAGAACTGCAGATTTTGTTTTCCATAGGTTTACATGGTACTGTAAACTCATGGAAAACTGCTGTGAATCCGCAGCAAAATTTGCAACGTGTGCACATAGCCTTAGGATTCAGCTGTGCTAGTCGGTTCAGGCTGCCAGCATATGCCCAACCATATGCGATTTCCATACTTGCAGTCATGAGCAGACTAGCTTCTTTACTTTCTTCTCTCAATGTTTTATTGAGAAAACCAGGAATAGACGTCTGTCGGCATCATGACTTTAAGTAGGCAAAACGCATTTGAGCAGTCATGTGACAACCGCTTTATCCGGCAAGTAGAGATGAATCCTAGCACTGTGTATATTACACACTGTTGAGATTTTGCATGCTACGGTGCTAGAAGAAATTTTACCATAGATTCAAAACCACTTTGAGTTTAAGCTCAGATTGCCCAACCCTGTACATTTTTTTTCTCCAGGAAGTGAGACCCCCTCTTTGTTACCCCCCCCCCCCCCCGTTGAGAACGCAACTTTGGAAAGTATATGTCTACGGGGAAGTTTGGAGAGAGAGCGATACGATGAGTTTATTAAATGTGTATGGCCAGGTCACGGCTACATTCACACAACATGCGTGTAAAATGGACCGTTTTCTTTGTGTGTGTCATCCATGTTACATCTGATTTTTCCCCATGCATTTTATAAAGCTGAAGCGGATACGGTCCAAACTTTTTTTTTTTGGATCCACTGACT
The DNA here is from genome assembly GCF_032444005.1 of Ranitomeya imitator. NCBI lineage: Eukaryota > Metazoa > Chordata > Amphibia > Anura > Dendrobatidae > Ranitomeya > Ranitomeya imitator. The sequence goes on from NC_091288.1 coordinate 60,450,466, forward strand.
CTTAACAGTGAACCAGTGAAAAAGGGTTGAATGAGAATATGCGGAGTCTCACTGATCGGAAACATGGATCCGCTTGCAAAATGGATAAGTGATGAATCCATAGATCAATGAAGCTTTGAGTCCGTGTGTTGTCCATTTAAAAAACTGCTGGCCAACGGACGTGTACAACAGAGGTGTGAGGCTATGTGCACACGTTCAGGTTTTTTCTCGTTTTTTTTTTTGTGTTTTTTTTTGCGCTAAAAACGCTATAAAAACTCATTAAAAACGCATACATTATGCATTCTATCATTTAGAACGCATTCTGCATGTTTTGTGCACATGGATGCGTTTTTTTCCGCGAAAAAAACGCATTGCGGTAAAAAAAAATCAGCATGTTCATTATTTTTGCAGATTTTCTGCGTTTTTCCCGCAATTCTATGCATTTGGGAAAAAAACGCGTCAAAAACGCGTCAAGAAAACGCATGCGGATTTCTGGCAGAAATGTCCGGTTTTTGTCAGGAAAATTTCTGCAAGAAATCCTGACGTGTGCACATACCCTGAATGCAGTCAAGGGCTAATAATGGACAGATTAAACAATGTGAATCCTTTTATTAGGTTAATCCTATTAAAAGGGTTCACCTTGATTAACCTGTCCAGTATTAGCCCTTAAGGCACCGTCACACTCAGCAACTTTACAACAAGAACGACAACGATCTGTGACGTTGCAGCGTCCTGGATAGCGATCTCGTTGTGTTTGACACGCAGCAGCGATCTGGATCCCGCTGTGATATCGCTGGTCGGAGCTAGAAGGCCAGAACTTTATTTGGTCGTCAGGTCGGCGTGTATCGTCATGTTTGACATCAAAAGCAACGACGCCAGCAATGTTTTACATGGAGCTAACAACCAGCGAGAACGATAAGTGAGTCGCCGTTACGTCACTGGATCGCTCCTGCATCGTTCTGGAGTTGTTGTGTTTGACGTCTCTACAGCGACCTAAACAGCGACGCTGCAGCGATCGGCTCGTTGTCTATATCGCTGCAGCGTCGCTGAGTGTGACGGCACCTTTAGACTGTCAAAGCATAATAGTGATGTTACTGCATTCAGTGATTTCACATTAATGGCATGCTTGGGACTTTTCTTAGCTGCGTCACACATTTTTATAGCTACACTGTGAATATGTACTATGGATTCTTCCTTCCTGATCTCCACAGATCCAGACTGGGCCAGCCTGAATCTCGGAGCGCTAATGTGCATAGAATGTTCTGGGATTCATCGCAACCTGGGGACTCATCTATCTCGCGTCCGATCTTTGGACCTCGATGACTGGCCGCCTGAGCTAATAAAAGTCATGTCTGCCATTGGAAATGAGCTTGCAAACAGTGTATGGGAAGGAAGCAGTCAAGGCCATGTGAAGCCATGTTCAGAGAGCCCCAGGTCAGTGTCATTATTAATGTATTGAGAAAGAAGTGTTACCAGTTAATTTCATGGAACTTTCCCATTGTTATCATTAGTTACCATCACTATATACTGTGTGTCTGTATATGTGTGTGTATGTATATATATTTGTAGATTGTGAGCCCTCGCGGGCAGGGTTCTCTCTCCTCCTGTCGCCACTTGTATTGTTTAAGATTATTTTACTTGTTTTTATTATATATACCCTTCCTCACATGTAAAGCGCAATGCAATAAATAGCGCTATAATCATAAATAATAATACGTACGTACATACATACATACATACATACATACATACATACACTGACTTGACTTGAAAAAGGCTCATTTCCCTGAGCCGAAACGTCGCCACTTTTGGTTATTAAACAGCATTTTTTTCACCTTTAACTGGTATGCTGCCTCCATTTTGTATCTTCTATATTGAGGTTTAGTGGTTACCTTGGAGGCCCGCTGTAACAGGCCAGAATATACCCCGTACCAGACATGCCCGGGGTTAAAGTGGCCTAGGCCAGAGTATACCCAGGGGGTGTGAAAGAGCCCGGGCTAGGCTATGCTCATGTGCAGGCTATGCTCATGTGCAGGTCCTGCGATACCTGCACATGAGGAAAGAGAAATAGCTAATCAGAAAAACTATACTATATTTCTAATTGGAGGTATTTGCTAATATTATTATTATTACACCTAATACATTTTCGGAGAGGATCTTGGAGATGGGCATACCCCTTTAAATATCTACAGGACATCTATCCTATTTATTCCATCTATCTTCTATCTATTCTATATACCTACAGTGGCATGTAAAGGTTTGGGCACCCTTAGTCAAAATTACTGTTATTGTGAACAGTTAAGCAAGTTGAAGATTAACCCCTTTCTGCCAGCTGATGGAATAGTACATCAGCTGGCAGTATCCTCCGCTTTGATGCAGGCTCCGGCGGTGAGCCCACCTCAAAGCCTCGACATGTCAGCTGTTCTCAACAGCTGACATGTGCGCACAATGGGCACGAGCGGAATCGCCATCCGCCCGTGCCCATTAACTAGTTAAATGCCTATGGCAAACTCTGACAGCGGAATTTAACCCCTTCTGTTATGAAAGGCAATTCAGTACTACAATGGACATAGCGGTCAGAGCACATACAGTGATCTGACAATAACCCAAAATCATAGAACGAGCTCTGAGACGTGGGAACTCTGCAGACCGCAATCCCTAATCCTCTCCAAACAACACTAGAGGCAGCCGTGGATTGCACCTAACTCTGCCTATGCAACTCGGCACAGCCTGAGAAACTAACTAGCCTGAAGATAGAAAATAAGCCTACCTTGCCTCAGAGAAATACCCCAAAGGAAAAGGCAGCCCCCCACATATAATGACTGTGAGTTAAGATGAAAAGACAAACGTAGAGATGAAATAGATTCAGCAAAGTGAGGCCCGACTTTCTTAACAGATCGAGGATAGAAAAGGTAACTTTGCGGTCTACACAAAACCCTAAAGAAAACCACGCAAAGGGGGCAAAAAGACCCTCCGTACCGAACTAACGGCACGGAGGTACACCCTTTGCGTCCCAGAGCTTCCAGCAACAAATTAGACAATACGGACAGAAAAAATAGCAAACAAATAGCAAAGAAGAACTTAGCTATGCAGAGCAGCAGGCCACAGGAATGATCCAGGGAAAAGCAAGTCCAACACTGGAACATTGACAGGAAGCCAGGATCAAAGCATTAGGTGGAGTTAAGTAGAGAAGCACCTGAGGGAGGAAACTCAGAAGCCGCAGTACCACTTCCCTCCACCAACAGAAGCTCACAGAGAGAATCAGCCGAAGTACCACTTGTGACCACAGGAAGGAGCTCTGCCACAGAATTCACAACACCCTTCATGACCCAGCCTATTTTGACCTTATAGACCTTGCCGTTTTTTGCAATTCTGACCAGTGTCCCTTTATGAGGTAATAACTCAGGAACGCTTCAATGGATCCTAGCGGTTCTGAGACTGTTTTTTCGTGACATATTGGGCTTCGTGTTAGTGGTAAATTTAGGTCAATAAATTCTGTGTTTATTTGTGATAAAAAAACGGAAATTTGGCGAAAATTTTGAAAATTTCGCAATTTTCACATTTTGAATTTTTATTCTGTTAAACCAGAGAGTTATGTGACACAAAATAGTTAATAAATAACATTTCCCACATGTATACTTTACATCAGCACAATTTTGGAAACAAATTTTTTTTTTTGCTCGGAAGTTATAAGGGTTAAAATTTGACCAGCGATTTCTCATTTTTACAACGAAATTTACAAAACCATTTTTTTTAGGGACCACCTCACATTTGAAGTCAGTTTGAGGGGTCTATATGGCTGAAAATACCCAAAAGTGACACCATTATAAAAACTGCACCCCTCAAGGTGCACAAAACCACATTCCAGAAGTTTATTAACCCTTCAGGTGCTTCACAGCAGCAGAAGCAACATGGAAGGAAAAAATTAACATTTAACTTTTTAGTCACAAAAATGATTTTTCAGCAACAATTTTTTTATTTTCCCAGTGGTAAAAGGAGAAACTGAACAACGAAAGTTGTTGTCCAATTTGTCCTGAGTACGCTGATACCTCATATGTGGGGGTAAACCACTGTTTGGGCGCACGGCAGGGCTTGGAAGGGAAGGAGCACCATTTGACTTTTTGAATGAAAAATTGGCTGCACTCTTTAGCGGACACCATGTCACGTTTGGAGAGCACCCGTGTGCCTAAAAATTGGAGCTCCCCCACAAGTGACCCCATTTTGGAAACTAGACGCCCCAAGGAACTTATCTAGATGCATAGTGAGCCCTTTAAACCCCCAGGTGCTTCACAAATTGATCCGTAAAAATGAAAAAGTACTTTTTTTTCACAAAAAATTTCTTTTCACCTCAATTTTTTCATTTTCACATGGGCAATAGGATAAAATGGATCCTAAAATTTGTTGAGCAATTTCTCCCGAGTACGCCGATACCTCATATGTGGGGGTAAACCACTGTTTGGGCACACGGCAGGGCTCGGAAGGGAAGGCGCGCCTTTTGACTTTTTGAATGGAAAATTAGCTCCAATTGTTAGCGGACACCATGTCGCGTTTGGAGAGCCCCTGTGTGCCTATGCATTGGAGCTCTCCCACAAGTGACCCCATTTTGGAAACTAGACCCCCCAAGGAACTTATCTAGATGCATACTGAGCACTTTAAACCCCCAGGTGCTTCACAGAAGTTTATAATGCAGGGCCATGAAAATAAAAAATAATTTTTCTTTTCTCAAAAATGATTTTTTTAGCCTGGAATTTCCTATTTTGCCAATGGTAATAGGAGAAATTGGACCACAAATGTTGTTGTCCAGTTTGTCCTGAGTACGCAGATACCCCATATGTGGGGGTAAGCCACTGTTTGGGCGCACGGCAGGGCTCAGAAGGGAAGGCACGCCATTTGGCTTTTTAAATGGAAAATTAGCTCCAATCATTAGCGGACACCATGTCGCGTTTGGAGAGCCCCTGTGTGCCTAAACATTGGAGATCCCCCACAAATGACCCCATTTTGGAAACTAGACCCCCAAAGGAACTAATCTAGATGTGTGGTGAGGACTTTTAACCCTCAAGTGCTTCACAGAAGTTTATAACGCAGAGCCATGAAAATAAAAAATAAAAAAATTATTTTCTCAAAAATGATTTTTTAGCCCGCAATTTTTTATTTTCCCAAGGGTAACAGGAGAAATTTGACCCCAAAAGTTGTTGTCCAGTTTCTCCTGAGTACGCTGATACCCCATATGTGGGGGTAAACCACTGTTTAGGCACATGCTGGGGCTCGGAAGTGAATTAGTGACGTTTTGAAATGCAGACTTTGATGGAATGCTCTGCGGGCGTCACGTTGCGTTTGCAGAGCCCCTGATGTGGCTAAACAGTAGAAACCCCCCCCACAAGTGACCCCATTTTGGAAACTAGACCCCGAAAGGAACTTATCTAGATGTGAGGTGAGCACTTTGAACCCCCAAGTACTTCACAGAAGTTTATAACGCAGAGCCGTGAAAATAATAAATACGTTTTCTTTCCTCAAAAATAATTTTTTAGCCCAGAATTTTTTATTTTCCCAAGGGTTACAGGAGAAATTGGACCCCAAAAGTTGTTGTCCAGTTTCTCCTGAGTAAGCTGATACCCCATGTGTGGGGGTAAACCACTGTTTGGGCACACGTCGGGGCTCAGAAGGGAAGTAGTGACTTTTGAAATGCAGACTTTGATGGAATGGTCTGCGGGCGTCACGTTGCGTTTGCAGAGCCCCTGATGTGGCTAAACAGTAGAAACCCCCCACAAGTGACCCCATTTTGGAAACTAGACCCCCAAAGGAACTTATCTAGATATGTGGTGAGCACTTTCAACCCCCAAGTGCTTTACAGAAGTTTATAACGCAGAGCCGTGAAAATAAAAAATCATTTTTCTTTCCTCAAAAATGATGTTTTAGCAAGCAATTTTTTATTTTCTCAAGGGTAACAGGAGAAATTGGACCCCAATAATTGTTGCGCAGTTTGTCCTGAGTATGCTGGTACCCCATATGTGGGGGTAAACCACTGTTTGGGCACACGTCGGGGCTCGGAAGTGAGGGAGCACCATTTGACTTTTTGAATACAAGATTGGCTGGAATCAATGGTGGCGCCATGTTGCGTTTGGAGACCCCTGATGTGCCTAAACAGTGGAAACCCCTCAATTCTAACTCCAACACTAACCCCAACACACCCCTAACCCTAATCCCAACTGTAGCCGTAACCCTAACCACAACCCTAATTCCAACCCAACCCTAACCCTAAGGCTATGTGCCAACATTGCGGATTCGTATGAGATTTTTCAGCACCATTTTTGAAAAATCCGCGGGTAAACGGCACTGCGTTTTACCCGCGGATTGCCAGTGTTTTTTGTGCGGATTTCACCTGTGGATTCCTATTGAGGAACAGGTGTAAAACGCTGCGGAATCCGCACAAAGAATTGACATGCTGCGGAAAATACAACGCAGCGTTTCCGCGTGGTATTTTCCGCACCATGGGCACAGCGGATTTGGTTTTCCATATGTTTACATGGTACTGTAAACCTGATGGAACACTGCTGCGGATCCGCAGCCAAATCCGCACCGTGTGCACATAGCCTAATTCTAAAGGTATGTGCACACGCTGCGGAAAACGCTGCGGATCCGCAGCAGTTTCCCATGAGTTTACAGTTCAATGTAAACCTATGGGAAACAAAAATTGCTGTACACATGCTGCAGAAAAACTGCACGGAAACGCAGCGGTTTACATTCCGCAGCATGTCACTTCTTTCTGCGGATTCCGCAGCGGTTTTACAACTGCTCCAATAGAAAATCGCAGTTGTAAAACCGCAGTGAAATGCGCAGAAAACCCGCGGTAAATCCGCGATAAATCCACAGCGGTTTAGCCCTGCGGATTTATCAAATCCTCTGCGGAAAAATCCGCAGAGGACCAGAATACTTGTGCACATCCCGAACCCTAACCCTACCCCTAACCCTACCCCTAAATCGCTCTGATTGGCAGTTTCACTTTCAACAGCCAATCAGAGCGATCGTAGCCACGGGGGGGTGAAGCCACCCCCCCTGGGCTGAACTACCACTCCCCCTGTCCCTGCAGATCGGGTGAAATGGGAGTTAACTCTTTCACCCGATCTGCAGGGACGCGATCTTTCTGTGACACAGCATATGCGTCACAGGTCGGATTGGCACCGACTTTCATGACGCATACGCTGTGTCACAGGTCGGGAAGGGGTTAACAAGCGCTGCCGGCCACGCGGCCGGACGTACTTGCACAGTTGACCCCGTCACGTGATCGGGGGTCATCGGTGCCATCACAACCGAAGGTCTCCTTGAGACCTCTATGGTTGTTGATGGCAGATTGCTATGAGCGCCGATCGCAGGCTGCGATTCTGCTGCATAGACGTGATCTGTGCATCACCTCTGTGTAGCAGAGGCAATCGAGTGAGTAGTGCATGCTTCAAGCCTCCCATGAAGGCTATTGAAGCATGCAAAAATAAAAAAAAAAAAGTTTAAAAATATAAAAAAAATATATATAAAAGTTCAAATCACCCCCCTCACCCCAATCAAAATAAAACAATGAAAAAAAAATCAAACCTACACATATTTGGTATCGCCACGTTCAGAATTGCCCGATCTATCAATAATAGCAAGGATTAACCTGATCGGTAAACGGCGTAGCAAGAAAAAAAAATCAAACCGCCAAAATTATGTTTTTGTGGTCGCCGTGACGTTGCATTAAAATGCAATAACAGGCGATGAAAAGAACGTATCTGCATCAAAATGGTATCATTAAAAACGTCAGCTCGGCACACAAAAAATAAGCCCTCACCTGACCCCATATCACAAAAAGTGGAGACGCTACGGGTATTGGAAAATTGCGCAATATTTTTTTGTTTGTTTTAGCAAATTTTGGAATTTTTTTACCACTTAGATAAAAGAAAACCTAGACATGTCAGTAGGTCAGTTTTATCATTTAGTGAAACTCTCAAAAAGCCAAACAAAAAACAAGTGTGGGATTGCACTTTTTTTTGCAATTTCATCGCACTTGGAATTTTTTTTACTGTTTTCTGTTGCACGACATGGTAAAACCAATGGTATCGTTCAAAAGTACAACTCGTCCCACAAAAAATAAGCCCCCACATGGCCATATTGATGGAAAAATAAAAAAGTTATGGCTCTGGAAAGGAGAGCGAAAAACTAAAACCGCTACGGGAGTGAAGGGGTTAAATGATCTCTTAAAGGCCTAAAGGTAAAGATGACCCATTTCCTTTTGTATTTAAGGTTAAAAAAAAAATCATCTTTTACATTTAAAAAATTGCAAAAAAGAAAATGGGCTGTTGCAAAAGTGTTGGCACCCTGCATGGTTAGTACCTAGTAGCACCCCCTTTGAAAGTATCACAGCTTGTAAACAATTTTGTAGCCAGACAAGAGTCTTTCAGTTTTTGTTTGAGGGATTTTCATTCATTCTTCCTGAGAAAGTTTTTCCAGTTCTGTGAAATTCCTGGGTCGTTTTGCATGCACTGCTATTTTGAGGTCTAACCACAGATTTTCAATTATGTTCTTATCGGGACTGTGAGGGCCCATTGTAAAACCTTCAGCTTATGCCTTTGGAGGTACTCTATTGTGAATTTTGTTGTGTGTTCAGGATCATTATACATTTGTACAAGACATCCTCTTTTCAACTTCAGCTTTTTACCGATGGTGGTGTGCTTGCATCAAGAATTTGTTGAAATGTAATTGAATCCATTGAAATGTTCCCGTGGCATAACTGCAACACAACCCCAAAGCATGATTGATCCACCTTAATGCTTAATTGTAGGTGAGATGTTCTTTTTCCGAAATTCTGTGCCCTTTTTTCTCCACATATACCTTTGATCATTGTGGCCAAATTGTTCCATTTTAACCCCACCAGTCCGCAGGTCTTGTTTTCAAAATGTCAGGCTTTTTTTTTTTTAGAAGTTCTTCTGCATAGTTCTGACACTGAATTTTATGGTGAAGATGCAGGAGAGATTTTCTTCTGATGACTCTTCCATGAACGCCATATTTGTGCAGGTGTCTCTGAACAGTAGAACAATGTACCACAACTCCATGGTCTGCTAAATCTTTTTGAAGATTTTTTTTTGCAGTCAAGTGGGGGTTCACGGTTCTGAGTTGCCTCTCTAGCAATCCTACGAACAGCTCTCACTGAAATGTTGCTTGGTCTTACAGACCTTATCTTGACCTCCACTGTTCCTGGTAACTGCCATTTCTTAATTACATTTCAAACTGAGGAAAGGGCAACTTGAAAACGCTTTGCTATCTTCTTATAGCCTTCTCCTGCTTTGTGGGCCTTCACCATTTTAATTTTCAAAGTGCAAGGCAGCTGCTTAGAAGAACCCATGGCTGCTGTTCTTTGGCAGAGTCATGCCTTAAATTGTAGATGATTGTGAAGACCCCCAGTAAGGTCAGACTGTTAGCTTAAAATATTTTAAAAAATCGAAAAGAATCGAACAGGAACCAGAGCTGCAATCAAGGTGGAAACGTCTTTATTTCTTCATCCGGACAAGCGTTTTACTCGTTAGTGTTGATGAAGGGTGCACTGGAGTAAGATGCGCCAAAGTCATGGAGACACATTTGCCTCTTAATGAATTTGGCGTGTCTTTCAGCTGCCGTTCGCCAGCATAAGACATTTGTGGCGTAAGTTTTATGATAACGTTGTTGGCCACGTCCTTTCCTGAGTGGAGATGGCCAAAGTTGGCATAAAACTGCAGTGTAAGAACAAGTCATTATTCGTTCCCCGCGTTCTGGTATGTGTGCTAAGTGTAGCGATGGTTGTGGTTATGGCTCCCGTGTCGACCTACAGCCTCCACATACACAGCCAGATGTGCCGAGATCACGTGCTGGCCTCACAATGGCAGTCCTGGTCCAACGAAATAGAAACCATTCTGACCTGTCGGCACTGCTGCCTAACCTGCAATCTCAGTCTGAGCACGGAGAGTGATATTCTGGTGTGGAAATATAATAGATGATGGGGACGCGGGAATCATTCTATTCCCCGGCTTCTTGTAAATTGCAGAATGATATGTGATGTTGTTGCCCAGTTCCGCGGCTGCCTGCATGGTCCCGGCTTTATTACTATGACGTTCATGTGTATGTGATGTCTTCTGACACGTTGTACAGAATAAAATAATCAGCGACATTACCGGGCCGTTGCTGTGGATACAAGACATATATAGCTCATGTTTTGGGAGAGAAATGAAGGCGGTGTATGTGACAGGACAATGCTCTTGCTAAACTGACCCATAGACCCATCTGCTCCCCACATGTCACTTCCCCCATTAACAAGCAATTGAATTAATTAAATGCTACTCAGAGCTCGCATAACAAGCTACCGGCAGTGTCCAAATTAGCACTGATAATCAAGGATGATTTCCTTTATTATCCTGCTAAGTGGAGAGCTGGCAGCCCCCCCACGCCTGCCCTCCCCTATTTACTTACCCTGGCTCCTGTCTCTGCCAGCCAGGGTCACCTCACCTCGTTAACTCGCTGTAATCAGGACCTCATGGCTGGCTGTGATCTCCACACTCTGGTCCAAGGGCCAGCTCCTGTCTTGGCGTGAATTTAACCCCTTGCCCATCACCACGTGACCACGGGAGACTTCAGTCCTGAATAGAGCGTTATTAGACGGCGTGCTTGCTGTAGATGTGGTCACCTTGACCTCCTTAGTGCCCTAAGCCTGAACCTTCAGTATTGCCCCATGGCTGGCCATTATGCCCCGTACCTTCCCCTCCCGCCCGCTTGTCACTTACCTGTCTTCTCTCTCCTCCTGGCACGGTCTCGCCTCTCCCCCCTCTCTCTCGCTGGCTCAGCCTCAAACTGATAGATGGTGAGTGGAGGCCCTGTGGTCTCTCAGCTGAGTAATAGAGGCAGGAATTTCATTTTGCAACTGGCTGATTTAATGATCCGAAGGGTAATTAATAGGCTGATTATCTTAATGTTAAATATGTCCGGCAGCAATTACTCTGACCTCCTGCGTGTCAAGGTCCAGGCCTGGCTCTTCTTTCAATTAAGTTCTCTGGGGCTTAATGATATGAATACGCTCCCCAGCTCTGACACTGCAGCTGCCCAGACTGCGAGAGGCTGCTGGGCTCGTGGGGAGCTTTTAATCAGAGCGTTCCCCCCTTCCCCCTCCACGGACCATCAAATTTAACAATTAGAACAAGGGCAGTTTAACTTTCTTCTCTGCCAGTTTGCTGGTACCAATCACTCCTCTCATATTGTGTTCTCCACCTTGCGACTGTCTGCCCTCGCTCCTTGTACCTACTAGACCCTCTATTCACCGCCCCGTCACTTCTTGTCATCTCTTAGTGCTTTCTATGTACGCTTGTTCTCCTTGTCTCATGTAATTCATCTGAACGGTCTCTTATGGCTCAATAAACTGTCTCTGTTTCACAGTCTCTGTCTCTCTCCGAGTTTCTATTTGTCTTTCCTCTTCCTCTCTCCTCTTCTCCAGGGTACGTTCTCGCAGCTCCGAGCTGCCGCGTCTCTCCCGATATTAATTATCTTGTGAGTGCCGCTGTTTTTCCGTTTGACAGGCTTAATTAATTGGCAGCAGCGGCCGAAAATGACAGGGCCACTAATTGCAACTCAAGGTGTATTAGAGTCAGACGGGCTGTGGCGGATCAGCGTGCCCCCGTTGCTGTGCTCCGATTGCGAAGCATTGCCTGTGCCGTGTGTCATGCGTGTTGGCGTGATTGTATGTGATTGTCGCCCGTGTGCTTGTCGCACGGATCTGACATTTTGCTGCCAATAAAGTTTGGACAGCTGGATTGTCTAGGGGGCAGCAGATGCTGAGTGCGTGCGTGTGTGTGTGTGTCTGTCTGTGTGTGTGTGTGTGTGTCTGTGTGTGTGTCTGTGTGTGTGTGTGTGTGTGGGGAGGGGGCGCTCAGACGCAGCCTGTGTTAACCTCTTTATTTGGGATGTGAATACTGAAACGGTCATCTGACACTAAATTTGATACTAATGGTTGATGGTGTTAAACGGATGTTTGTAAGACAAAACCTGCAAATGGTCAAAGTTATGTGCATGGGGGTGTCAATTCTTTATTGGAACTCTTTGGATATCTGCATGCAAAATAATGGACTTTATTTTTCATCTTTGCTATGCCACAAAAGTTTTTCCAGTGTAAATGTGCAGATTAGACGATCATCTAGATAAATCACTCTGGATGGGTTCAAAACAGCCTAAAAACGGGATCCGCCATGTGCTCATTGCTGCTCATAAACGTCAAGCAGATCTGGCCTTAGTAAGCCCCAGAGCCTCTTTACTAGTCCAGGCTCAGTCTTTACTTTCCGTAATGCCCATAATATTCATTGCTCTCCTAACCATAACTCTGTCTCTTGTAGGAACCATGCCAAGTCCAACACTGAGCCCAGCTTGTCCTCTTTACAGGCCGGTAATCGGTCCCTGTCCCTCCTGCAGTTATATGGCTGGAGCACCAGCGAGCCAGGCTCCCTTATCACTTGCTTTCCCAGCGTTTGCCCTCACATCCAGGCAGACATCGCAGGCATACGTTGTGCTTTTTACTTGTCTTTTGTTTTACTAGCCTCCACAGTCAAGTGTCTTTGTCACGTGGGCACAGTATGCCAGCCTTTCCTCTCAGCGGGAGATTGATTGCAATTTTCACCTTGATTAATTCCAACACAGGGTCCATAATGAGAAATGCCCCTGTGTGTGAAATTTGTGTCCTGACTTAAAAGGGCCAGTGCCCAGGAGTATTTAACTTGTGTACTAAGATGCCGTATTTACAGACCGCAATAGTGCATGGCATAGTTAGGCCAAGCAAAAAGCATGTTTGATTTTTATAAAATATTTCATGCCTTCTTTAGAATAGTATTTTTGGACTTTTCTTTTAGATGCTCAAGCAGTGGCGTACATAGAGAACATGGAACCCCATACCAGAAGTTATAATTAATACCCCCCAGCCCACTCCAAAAATAAATGTATTAATTATTGTCTGGGTCACAGAAGAGCAGGTCTCACATCTTTCTAGCCTTTAAATAGTGATTTTCATCGTAGTGAAGTCCTAGATTCCTCTTTCTTTGCCCCCCATAAAGAATGATGCCAACAAAGTGCACCACAAACGCAATATGATACCCCCATAGTAAATTCCTCCATATTAGCCTCCACATGCACAGTATAATGACCGTACTGTACCCCACCTCAACTTCCAAGGCAAACTATGGTGACCCCAACACAGTATGATCTCAAAGTGTGACCCCACCCACAGCCCTCCGTGTAGTCTAATGGCCCCACACCTCTCCACACTGTATAGTGGCCCACACTAGCCCTCCAAACAGTATTATTGACCCAACACAAACCTTCATACTGTATGATTGCTTGCATACAGTATAATGCACCCCGTATGGTCCCCCATACAATATAATGCCCCCCATGGTCCACCAGACAATATAATGCTCTCGCCATGGTCCTCCATACAATATAATGCTCTCACCATGGTCCTCTATACAATATAATGCTCTCACCATGGTCCTCTATACAATATAATGCTCTCACCATGGTCCTCTATATAATACAATGTCCCCCATGGTCCTCTATACAATATAATGCTCTCACCATGGTCCTCTATATAATACAATGTCCCCCATGGTCCTCTATACAATATAATGTTCTCACCATGGTCCTCTATATAATACAATGTCCCCCATAGTCCTCTATACAATATAATGCTCTCACCATGGTCCTCCATGCAATATAATGCACTCCCCATGGTCCTCTAGACAATATAATGCTCTCACCATGGTCCTCCATGCAATATAATGCACTCCCCATGGTCCTCTAGACAATATAATGCTCTCACCATGGTCCTCTATATAATACAATGTCCCCCATGGTCCTCTATACAATATAATGCTCTCACCATGGTCCTCTATACAATATAATGCTCTCACCATGGTCCTCCATGCAATATAATGCACTCCCCATGGTCCTCTATACAATATAATGCTCTCACCATGGTCCTCCATGCAATATAATGCACTCCCCATGGTCCTCTATATAATATAATGCTCTCACCATGGTCCTCAATGCAATATAATGCACTCCCCATGGTCCTCCATACAATATAATGCACTCCCCATGGTCCTCTATACAATATAATGCTCTCACCATGGTCCTCTATATAATACAATGTCCCCCATGGTCCTCCATACAATATAATGCTCTCACCATGGTCCTCTATATAATACAATGTCCCCCATGGTCCTCTATACAATATAATGCTCTCACCATGGTCCTCTATATAATACAATGTCCCCCATGGTCCTCTATACAATATAATGCTCTCACCATGGTCCTCTATATAATACAATGTCCCCCATGGTCCTCTATACAATATAATGTTCTCACCATGGTCCTCTATATAATACAATGTCCCCCATGGTCCTCTATACAATATAATGCTCTCACCATGGTCCTCCATGCAATATAATGCACTCCCCATGGTCCTCTAGACAATATAATGCTCTCACCATGGTCCTCTATATAATACAATGTCCCCCATGGTCCTCTATACAATATAATGCTCTCACCATGGTCCTCTATACAATATAATGCTCTCACCATGGTCCTCCATGCAATATAATGCACTCCCCATGGTCCTCTATACAATATAATGCTCTCACCATGGTCCTCCATGCAATATAATGCACTCCCCATGGTCCTCTATATAATATAATGCTCTCACCATGGTCCTCAATGCAATATAATGCACTCCCCATGGTCCTCCATACAATATAATGCACTCCCCATGGTCCTCTATACAATATAATGCTCTCACCATGGTCCTCTATATAATACAATGTCCCCCATGGTCCTCCATACAATATAATGCTCTCACCATGGTCCTCTATATAATACAATGTCCCCCATGGTCCTCTATACAATATAATGCTCTCACCATGGTCCTCTATATAATACAATGTCCCCCATGGTCCTCTATACAATATAATGCTCTCACCATGGTCCTCTATATAATACAATGTCCCCCATGGTCCTCTATACAATATAATGTTCTCACCATGGTCCTCTATATAATACAATGTCCCCCATGGTCCTCTATACAATATAATGCTCTCACCATGGTCCTCCATGCAATATAATGCACTCCCCATGGTCCTCTAGACAATATAATGCTCTCACCATGGTCCTCTATATAATACAATGTCCCCCATGGTCCTCTATACAATATAATTCTCTCACCATGGTCCTCTATACAATATAATGCTCTCACCATGGTCCTCCATGCAATATAATGCACTCCCCATGGTCCTCTATACAATATAATGCTCTCACCATGGTCCTCTATACAATATAATGCTCTCACCATGGTCCTCTATATAATACAATGTCCCCCATGGTCCTCTATACAATATAATGCTCTCCCCATGGTCCTCCATGCAATATAATGCACTCCCCATGGTCCTCTATACAATATAATGCTCTCACCATGGTCCTCTATATAATACAATGTCCCCCATGGTCCTCTATACAATATAATGCTCTCGCCATGGTCCTCTATACAATATAATGCTCTCACCATGGTCCTCTATACAATATAATGCTCTCACCATGGTCCTCTATATAATATAATGCTCTCACCATGGTCCTCTATATAATATAATGCTCTCACCATGGTCCTCTATATAATATAATGCTCTCACCATGGTCCCCTATACAATATAATGCTCTCACCATGGTCCTCTATACAATATAATGCTCTCACCATGGTCCTCTATACAATATAATGCTCTCACCATGGTCCTCTATACAATATAATGCTCTCACCATGGTCCTCTATACAATATAATGCTCTCACCATAGTCCTCTATACAATATAATGCTCTCGCCATGGTCCTCTATACAATATAATGCTCTCACCATGGTCCTCTATACAATATAATGCTCTCACCATGGTCCTCTATATAATATAATGCTCTCACCATGGTCCTCTATATAATATAATGCTCTCACCATGGTCCTCTATACAATATAATGCTCTCACCATGGTCCTCTATACCAGGGGTCCCCAACTCCAGTCCTCAAGGCCCACCAACATGTCATGTTTTCAGGATTTCCTTAGTCTTGCCCAGGTAATAATTGCATCACCTGTGCAATGCAAAGGAAATCCTGAAAACATGACCTGTTGGTGGGCCTTGAGGACTGGAGTTGGGGACCCCTGCTCTATACAATATAATGCTCTCACCATGGTCCTCTATACAATATAATGCTCTCACCATGGTCCTCTATACAATATAATGCTCTCACCATGGTCCTCTATACAATATAATGCTCTCACCATGGTCCTCTATACAATATAATGCTCTCACCATGGTCCTCTATATAATATAATGCTCTCACCATGGTCCTCTATATAATTTAATGCTCTCACCATGGTCCGCCATACAATATAATGCTCTCACCATAGTCCTCTATACAATATAATGCTCTCACCATGGTCCTCTATATAATATAATGCTCTCACCATGGTCCTCTATATAATATAATGCTCTCACCATGGTCCTCTATACAATATAATGCTCTCACCATGGTCCTCTATACAATATAATGCTCTCACCATGGTCCTCTATACAATATAATGCTCTCACCATGGTCCTCTATATAATATAATGCTCTCACCATGGTCCTCTATATAATTTAATGCTCTCACCATGGTCCGCCATACAATATAATGCTCTCACCATAGTCCTCTATACAATATAATGCTCTCACCATGGTCCTCTATATAATATAATGCTCTCACCATGGTCCTCTATATAATATAATGCTCTCACCATGGTCCTCTATACAATACAATGTCCCCCATGGTCCTCTATACAATATAATGCTCTCACCATGGTCCTCTATACAATACAATGTCCCACATGGTCCTCCACACTCTATTATGGCCACTAGTCACTGATTTAAAAATAAAAATACTCCTCTCTCCTTGTTCCTCTCGCTGCTGTGGGCTCCTGAGCGTGTGGTGTGAGGCGCCGCACATCTCACAACAATGAGCGCACTGTACAGACGTAATCGCGCCCGCTGCTCTCACACATCAGACGCTAAGGCAGAATGAAGGGGGTGGAAGCCTCTGCTGATGCTCCCTCTTCCATCATCATTGCTCGCACTGACGGCAGCTGGCGATGTTGGCCGGAGTGCGGTGCTAGGGCAGGCGCTGACACACCGGGCCTCTCCGGCTTACAGACCCTATAGCAGCTGCCTTGACTTCCGCCATTGGCGGTACACCACTATCCTCAAGGTTTCCCGAGTAAGGCATGTTATAGACATAAAAGATGGTATCCCAATGCTAACAAAAGTGTATAATGTCTGATAAGCTACTCTATACTCTAAATATCAGCGGCCTAACGAAGATGTAAAGGACACTCCTCAGGGCGAGTGTGGAGATGGGAGCATGGATCCTTCTGGCGTTCGTGACGTCACAGGTGCCGAACATGCATTGCCCTGTGAATGCTCCTCTATACCACATTGTAATCGGTGATGACAAAATCTTCAGCTGACCCAACGCTAATAAATAATATGGCGACACCTTTGGGTGCGGTAAATGGGCATCTGGCTGAGCAGTATGATCACACAGGGCATGCCAACCACATTGTCTACCATGCCCAATAAAGATCAGATTGACGTTAATTATCTCCTAACCTTTTTATTTTCAAGTTGGCATAATTAGGTCATTTTTCAGATCTAGGGTTGACGTGTTTAATGAGACTGAATAGTCTGTTCTCATTCTACACATGGCTCCTGTGTCCTCCGACAGTCTGGCTCTGCCAAGTCCTCTGATCTATTGACATAGAATCAATTCAAGAAAAAAAGTAAAGAATATTTGAAGGAGATACTTCCAACTAATGATATGTCCTTCCATGTCACAATTCATACACAACTGAAGGCAAAGCAGAGATTTTGTCACTTTAGTTGGAAAAGAATGAAAAAATACAACCTTGGAGGAAATACACTGTGCATAATCACAGGTCACGAGAAGTGGATATTTTTCTCTGTCTATAATGAGCAATGAATACAAAGATACACTGTATAGCCAAAAGTATTGGGACACCCGCACATTACACCTACAGGGGATTTTGTGACATCAGATTCTCTATCTATAGACATTAATATGGAGTTGGTTTCCTCTTCGCAGCTATAACAGCTTCCGCTCTTCAGGGAAAGCCTTCTACAAGATTGTGTAGGGGTCTGTGGGAATTTCTGACTATTCATACAGAAGAACATTTGTGAGGTTAGACACTGATGATGGAGGAGATTGCCGGGCTGGAACCCCTGAAATGTCGCCCCATAACATTATCCCTCCTTCACCAAACTTTACAGCTAGCATAATGCAGGAAAGCAGGTGACATTGTCCTGACATTCGCCAATCTCTGACTCATCCATAGAAGATGTTTCCACTGCTCCAGAGTTCAGTGGCATTGTGCCTGACAAGGACGGCCATATCATTGGTGCAAGCTATGCAGCTGTACAGGGGCCACTGCCACCTACAGAGCAAGTGGAATTGTGCTTTATGATGAGCTGTTACTGCAATGGGCCCATACACTGCTCTTGCACAGAGGCCTCTTCTATCGGTGTCCTGCACAGGATCACATTCAGCTGTTTGGCGTTACCAACTTACCATGCCATGAAGCTGCGGGCACACCGTTTTTGTGCAGATGTTAATGCTAGAGGAGGTTTGGAGCACTTGGCATGGGGACGTTTCTGCACTTTGCACCTGGGTCAGTAAGACTGGCATTGTGCACCTGAGTCAGTAAGACTGGCATTGTGCACCTGAGTCAGTAAGACTGGCATTGTGCACCTGAGTCAGTAAGACTGGCATTGTGCACCTGAGTCAGTAAGACTGGCATTGTGCACCTGAGTCAGTAAGACTGGCATTGTGCACCTGAGTCAGTAAGACTGGCATTGTGCATGTCCGTCTTAATGCTGGAGGAGTACAAGCCGCCTAATTCATTCATTAGAGATGCACACCACTTAATGAATTAGGTCCATCGTACAACTGACCTGCGCCTTGGCCAGAAATGCTACTCCAGTCACAGCTAGGCCTCAACTTTTGAATCATTTTTCAGGTTGGCTTTGCCATTCCCTGTCTCACCCCAGCTCTGTCCGTTCTCGCAGATCTGGTCAAAACTGGCATACAAACGCCAACATTTGCTGAATTTTTTCTGCAAGTTCGTGTTCCACTAAAACAATTTGAAGGTGCTTTACACGAAGCTTCTGTAGAAAACACCTTCATGAATCGGTCCCTCTGTGACCCCACTGTGTGAGCGCTTTACAATGAGCCATCCTCTCACACGTGAGTAAAGGCAGACGGTAAGGCGGGGGGCCGGATGTTATACACTGGGGGCAATAGGACAGAGCGAAAAGCATCAATTCATTTACAAAGAGGTGTATCCCAATCCTTCTAGGTAGAGTCCAGTTTGCCGTCACCAATGTATTCTGATCTATTGGGATTATAATGGTGAAATAACTGCTCGTGATTAGTGAAAATCGGTTCTATATCAGTTTATGCATAGTGTATACATCCAATATCCAGCATAGGTTTACGCATAGTGTATATATCTGATATCCGTTATAGATTTACGCACATATATATGTCCGGTATAGGTTTATACGAAGCATATGCATCAATATCTGGTATAGGTTTAGGGATAGTATGTACACTACAGTCCAAAAGTTTGGACACACCTTCTCATTTAAAGATTTTTCTGTATTTTCATGACTATGAAAATTGTACATTCACACTGAAGGCATCAAAACTATGAATTAACACGTGGAATTATATACTTGATGAGCTTCAAGAGGTAGTTTTTTGTTAAGTATATAATTCCACGTGTTAATTCATAGTTTTGATGCCTTCACTGTGAATGTACAATTTTCATAGTCCTGAAAATACAGAAAAATCTTTAAATGAGGTGTGTCTAAACTTTTGGTCTGTACTGTACATCCAATATCCAGTATAGATTTACTCATAGTCTATACATCCAATGTGTGTCTTCCATAATGAAACTACTATTTACCAGGATTAACTCATATCTGCTAGTAGAAAACTTGTAATATTCAGACTTAAATAAAATGCAAAGAACAAGTGTTTGGGAAGAAAGAACAAATGGAATAGTGGGACTGTGCACGAGTCGTCGTCCTGGAAAGTGACCGATTAAAACTGGAGCTAAATGTTTGCATGGAAGAAGCAGGAGCCATCTGGTGGACATATTGTGCTCTGCAGACATTTACACTTCCAGTTGTTTAGTAAAAGGCTGTATGAAACCACTTGCCACATACTGGACAATTCAACTCCTATGGTTTGACTTGGCTGGTTTTGTAAACTAGCTATCTTATATACAGATATAGATAATGATAGAAATATATTAGATGATAGATAACCTGAACATATATAATTTCACAAGCCCCCTACATAATTGCACCCTTTAGTGCATTTCATGTGGAATTTATTGTATAGCTTTTTAGGCTTGTTTAGCCTAATAAATAGATGAAAAATATGATGTGGGGAAACCAGCAAAGGTAAAGCAGACGGCTGAGAGCTGATATTATCAGGCTGGGAAGGTCCCTGGTAATTAGGCCTTTCCCAGCCTAAAAATGCAAGCCCACAACCACCCCAGAAGTGGGGCATCACATGAGATGCTCCAATTCTGGCGCTTTTCCTTCGCTCTTCCCGATGAGCTAGTGCGCTGGCAATCAGGGCAATGGGGCTGATGTCAGTTGTGAAGTGTCTAAAAACACTTATACGCGTACAATCCCCGCATGCTGCAGTACAATCCCCGCATGCTGTCGAATACGCCTGAGAAAAAATGTGGTGATGTGAGCTGCCCCATAGAGTAACACTGGTCCGAGTACTGTGCGATGTTTTCTTATAGCACTCGCCCGTATTCTACGGTAGTGACTCTGGCGTTAGGCGCCACCTGTGTGACCCGGCGAATCTGATGAGCGATGTAGTTACTGACGTCACTGCTCTTCGATGACATATAGGATTACACAATTCCAGCCAAATTTCTGAAACTCTGTCATTATGATTTAAAAAGCGAAAACACAGTAGTTTGACAATAAAAGGCTTCACCCAACCTCTAACCATGAGTGGAGAAAAAGTTTTGGTGTAATCATTGATATTCTCTGAACAAAAGGCCAAGAAAGCAAAAATTCAGCCGGGGTATGTAAACTTTTGAGCACAACTGTGTACTTGCTATGTGATGCTTCTTACGTTTTTGCATATGAACTGGCATATAGCGCTATATTTCATATCTATTATTGCTGACTTGTGTTAAAGACCCAGACTGTGATCAGAACAAGCACCAGTCCGAAATGTTTGGGTATTTGCACAGTAGTTATTTCCTTTTTATTCATCCATTGGCCTGACCTAGCAGCTGCTTTCTCATACAAAGTGTTATCTGCTACGGACAATTACTTACTTAAGTTGCCTGTGTAAGGCTACGTTCACATTTGCGGTGCATCGGGCACAACCGCGGCGACGCATGCTCCCCTATATTTAACATGGGGGGCACATGGACATGCGTTGTGTTGCGTTTTGTGACGCATGCGTTTTTTGGGCGCAAGCGTCAGGGCGCAGAGGACGCTGCTTGTTGCATTTTTTGCGCTATAAAAATGAACGCATGCGTCACAAAACGCAGCGTTTTGCTGCGTTTTGCGTGCATTGTGCGTTGTCGCCGACGCAGCACACAACAACGCAAATGTGAACGTAGCCTAACCCTGAATCGGATGTGACTCTTACCTGGCCAGTGAGTCTAGACCGTGGCCAGTGAGTGTAGACCGTAGCCACTAGACCCCTGTGGTTGCTTGTATCTGCCTATAGAATTATATTAATGATCCCACCCAACAGTTTCTCTGTACTTGTGTGCCCGGCCTTTAGCTTCTGTGTCCCACAGTGGGCCGCTGTTTCCTATTTCTTTTTCCACAATCTTGGCTTGTAGTTGGAGAGTAACCAACCTCACAAATGATCTGATTACAACTATGTAAATGTACAAATGTTTAATCGGAGTGATTGGGGATATTAATGTATTGCCTCATTTCTTTTAAAGGGTTTTTCTTTCTCGTTTTCTTCCTAAAATCTACAAACTAAGGTTAAAATAAAGCCTCCGTGCTGCTTCTTTAGCTCATGCTGTTTAAACCTCCATTCTTTGCCTCCCCCCTACCTTTCGTCCCCCCCATCTCCCATATGAGGGCTGCAAGTCCAGTTTAGCCGCAATGTCTGACATAATTGGATTCTGCATTCTAATCCATCTGTAAAGTATGCACTGATTAAATTAGCCTAATAGATATTATTTCTTACATGACTGCATAATTTTGTCCTGATTGGTTCTGTGCTTCCCTAACGAGCTGCCCAATTTCCCGCGCGCGCTCTCGCTCTCTGTAATGCTGCAGAGCCTCCATGCAGCCTCCCATACTACTGGGAATTATTTACTGGGGGTAGTGAGAGTCGGAAAAAGAATACACCTCAAGATGCAAAATTACCCTCTTTTAGGTGGTTTCATGGGGAAGACAAAAAAGTCTTCAAAAAGTAGTAGATACCTGGGTCTGCCTGTGAGGGGAGACACAAGTATCTTGTGTAGTCGGGTATACAACCATTATAATAAATTATGGATTACATTATAAAGGCCCCCATACACAGCAGAGCAGCGTCTGAGGAAGCCACCCAATTTGGTGGATGAAAAATATCAACATTTTATCCATTTGTTCTAGGGAAGATCAGCCACCACGAGGTGTTAGGGTGTGTGCACACATTGCGGATTCTCTGCGGATCCGCAGCTTTTTTGCAGTGCAGAAACACTGCAGATCCACAATTGATTTACAGTACAATGTAAGTCAATGAGAAAAAAAAATGCTGTGCACACTTTGCGGAAAATCCGCTGCGGTTTAAAAGAAGTAGCATGTCACTTTTTTCTTGTGAATCTGCAGCGTTTTTGTACCCATTCCATTACAAAACCGCAG
Source organism: Ranitomeya imitator (assembly GCF_032444005.1). Taxonomy (NCBI): domain Eukaryota; kingdom Metazoa; phylum Chordata; class Amphibia; order Anura; family Dendrobatidae; genus Ranitomeya; species Ranitomeya imitator. The sequence goes on from NC_091288.1 coordinate 60,473,470, forward strand.
GGGTAAAAAATGCAGCAAATCCGCAAGAAAGCCGCAGCAAAAACGCACAAAAACCACTGCGGAACCGCACAAAAAACACGACAAATCCGCAGGTGCGTTTTCTGCCAGGAGAGGCAGAATCCGCACCAGAAATTCCTAAGGCTAATCTGCAACGTGTGCACATGGCCTTAAGGTGCTGATGTTCTTCTAACTGGACATTCATGAGGGAGATCTGAGGGCCAAGAACTTGCTTTTGCCACTCGCTTTACCCCATATAAACATACTTGGCCATTAGCGAGCAAACACTTGTCGGCTGATAACCTCTTTTACGCAGGGCTAAAAATCATTGTGGGTCGTCATCACATCCACTCGTGTGAATAGAATCAGATGTGGAGAACATGCAAACTGTATGGGGATGAAGCATGGTAGTAACGCTCCTTCATTGCTGCACGGTTCACTCGTGTAGTTGGTTGCCATTTGTAATGGAAGTGTAACCAGCTGATTGGCGCTCGCTACAGGCAGATTATTATCCGCACATGTAAATGAACCTTCATCTCTCTTCTCTTTGACCCTTTGCCTCCAGAAGCTGTGGTCAGATGGGATGGAGTAATACATGACGGCAGGAGCAAAATATTATATTTTTTAAACCATGGAGATGTACAGTATAAGTCTGTATAGGAGCTGGATGCACGGAATGATAAGAGAATTGTCATTATGATTTAGTTTCCAGTGTTACGTTATTTTATTGATGGATGAGTGGTGACTTATTTTTGTATGAATGGTATAATCTGGAGCCCGGTACCTTGTGTGCGCGGAGGACGGGGCCTGGGTGTGGTGTGCAGCCTGTATGTCATTGCCATTGTGCGAGTGTCAGACGAGCCTGGCTATCCTGTAATAAGGCTAATAGATTTGCTTTATTTAATCATCAATGTTTCTGCTGTTCTCTGAGCTCCATAAAACATTCCTCAGGTTGGTAAAACACTGATTGTATTGATCAGGCACCTCTGGGATATTTATGTGCAGAGCCCCGGTTAGTACATAAATCCACCTTTGTGTGTGAGCTGCGGAGCGCTGCAGGGGAGTCTGCTACACATCGATATGACACAGATCCAGGACTGCTCCTACATGTATTACAGTGGCACCGCTCCTGGATAACCTGCTGGTGGTCATTTCCTGGAAAGAATAGAAATGTTTACCAATAAAGTCTACATAGAAAGAACATATAGCTCTCTAATGTGCACGTATAAAGAGCTGTATTATTCTCCTGCTCACTGCACCATGGACACCCTCCCACTACTGCTGTCCCTTCTCTGCTTCCTCCATCCCTAGCAACCTAGCCCAGCACAGAAAGCATGCGGCCCCCAGCCAGCCATCTGCTAGAACACTTCCTGGGCCATAGAGCGGGCTGTCCCCCTGCAGAGAGCGTTTCCCCCTCACATTGTTTCCAGCTTCTCTTCCGACTCCTCTTCCTCCCTGTTCTCCTTTGCTGTAAGCAAATTCCTTGCAGCTAGGACCCCCGCCTGTGCCAGTAACAGGTGACATCTGTACCTGCGCTCCTAAGGGGTGACGTGTTCTACAATTGCTTTTATACCCAGTATCAGCGACCACCATATGTGTACTTTAGTTCTTGAGTTCACACTGTCTCTTCCATAAAACTGCAGGATTATCGGACACCTCTCACAGTGCTGCCCAAAGTGTTACAGAACAAATTGGCAGCGCTACATCTAGAAGTGAAGAATAGTTCTTCTTGTGATTTTATATGAAGCGATCTTGTCTACCGCTTTTGCTTTAAGCTCAGATCCATTGGATCTGATCAGATTTGCTCCCCCGAGTGTTCCTGTCTATAAATCTGTTGTGTGGTTCCAGTGTTGTGGAGCTTTTTTTTTCTATTTGTCTGCTTGTGGATTAAGGTACCTTCACACATAACGATATCGTTGCTTTTGTGACGTAGCAACGATATCGTTAAGGAAATCGTTCTGTGTGACAGCGACCAACGATCAGGCCCCTGCTGGGAGATCGTTGGTCGCTGAGGAAAGTCCAGAACTTTATTTCTTCGCTGGACTCCCTGCAGACATCGCTGGATCGGCGTGTGTGACACCGATCCAGCGATGTCTTCACTGGTAACCAGGGTAAACATCGGGTAACTAAGCGCAGGGCCGCGCTTAGTAACCCGATGTTTACCCTGGTTACCAGCGTAAAAGTAAAAAAAACAAACACTACATACTTGCCTACCGCTGTCTGTCACCGGCGCTGTGCTTCTCTACACTCCTCCTGCACTGGCTGTGAGCACAGCGGCCGGAAAGCAGAGCGGTGACGTCACCGCTCTGCTTTCCAGCTGACCGACGCTCACAGCCAGTGCAGGAGGAGTGTAGAGAAGCACAGCGCCAGGGACAGACAGCGGTAGGTAAGTATGTAGTGTTTGTTTTTTTTACTTATACGCTGGTAACCAGGGTAAACATCGGGTTACTAAGCGCGGCCCTGGTACCTTAGAAAATGATGGCTTTGTTTTTCCAAATTCAACACCACACTTGTCCATTTGTTGTGTGTAGAGTTGCAACTATTCTCCTCAGCTGCAGTACTACATATAGCCTGTGGACAGGTGTGGCGCTGTTTTTTCTTTTTTTAAACAAAGGTAGCCACGTTTGTCTAATCCCAGAAACCCAATTTCCACCTGTCCTTGCATCATTATATGCCCCCTGCCCTGTTAGACGCTGCCACTCCTCATTACTGGGCAGGACACAAACTGGTTCTCTCTTGCCTGGGGGGGGTTCACGTTTCATTGTCCCAAGGTCTGTTTTGTTCATTTTTTCCCCCTGTAAATCAGATAGTCTTCTTTACAATGTATCCGCTGGCCTACCTGTGCCATTCAGTGGCTAATGACCAACGATTAGCTCCATGTGCAGCCCCATTTACCTCTGGCAGGTAAAGTCCTAATCACAGAGCAGAAGTGCTTTGATGGTGTTGATCGCTGCCCACCCACCTGTAATGGATCCCCAGCCCCTGTGTGATGGGCTGACAGCTCCTTGTGATTCCTCGCCAGGGGAGATGTGGGGTCGCTGCAGGGTCGCTCCGCATGTACAGGAAACCATGTAAAGATCATCCAGATTTACTTCATAGAGAAGCTGTTTACACAGGGGGATTAGAGGGGATTAAAGCTAACCTGACACTAGATTACCTCCAACAGTGTAAACACAGCCAGGGGTCCTGACTCTGGGGTCCTGACTCTGGGGTCCTGACTCTGGGGCCCCCTCTGGAGGGGATCACCCACATCAGGGGATTTGCCCCTATCTGGCTCACAGCATTCTGGGAAATGTAGTCCAGCAGTCTTTATGTTGTAGACCTCTTCATGTGCCACTATATCTGTGAATATGGTGGAAAGTGAAATCACCGCTGTGGACATGTTTCCTACTGGTGGATCGTGTGCTTTAGAAAAGCTTCTATGCTTGCGATGGCGACTTCACATTGCGAACCCACCTTGAGACCCAATGTCACCGCTATATGAATAATGGCCTATTACATACTACACTTCATGTGATTTGTGTGTTATCTACTGTATATTCTGAATAGAATTATTTGTTCATATCCACAGATTCATATCCGATGTCTATTATGTGCAACGTAACCCTAAAAATATCAATTTACAATCCGTAATTGGCGGCATTTCCATACGGGGGCATTTTCTGCACGTGAATAATAGTTTGCTTGATCTACGGATACGTCATCACTTCCCTACACTATTAATATAAATGTCTACGTCTTGGGAATTTACCTTTCCTTTTGCTTTTCACCAGGGAAGAGAAGGAACGTTGGATTCGTGCAAAATATGAGCAGAAACTTTTCTTAGCACCCTTGCCCTGTCGAGATTTGCCCCTAGGGCAGCAGTTACTGAGGGCTACAGCAGAAGAGGACTTAAGGACAGTAATCCTACTTCTTGCACATGGCTCCCGGGAAGAAGTGAATGAAACCTGCGGAGAGGGAGACAGACGCACGGCCTTGCATCTAGCTTGTCGCAAGGGAAATGTGGTACTGGTGCAGCTGCTTATATGGGTGAGTACTGGAGACACATCTATGGGTCTGTGTCGCCGACATGTTTGGCAGCTTAGTCATAGACAGGTGGCCCTACTGTGCCGTGGACAGATTCTGCTTGTTCAGCTGATCAGGCACATCACAAGAGAGAGGTTGCTGCCAAGTGACAGCCCAAATTCAGGGCTTTGACGATGGCTTGGGCTTTGTATTGCGGTGCCAGGCCAGTTGGGTAACAGATATTGTGTGTTGACCTGGGTATAGAAAGTGGTCATGTTGAATAACCAAGTGTGACTGTGATGTCTCAGTTATGTGTGGAGCTAGCATTAGATATGCCGATGACTTGTATGTAACGCAAGAAAGGCCAAACATCATGAACTTTACAGTAAGTGGAGATGATGCCCATAGAAATCAGCCAGATCACATCTTACTTTTTCCAATGAGCCATCTGACTGGTCTTTCAGATGCCTGCGGAGTGAAATTTTTTTCTGGCTATTCTAAAATAAGCACGTATAAAGCCCAAGTATGGTTGTATCTTCCAGTTACATTGAAGAAGTTGTCCAGGATTACAAAAGAGGATCTGCCTTTTTTAACCCTAAGTATGTTACCATTGAGTAGGGCGCTGTGTTGTGTATAGGTCAAGATCTTGGATGTGCACACAATATTGATACCTCCTAAAGCGCTACCAAATAAACATGCCTGCAATATCATTACCTTTAAAATTTGCTTTCTTCTTCCACTGGATCACACTGCGCACGTTGTCAGTGCTGTCATTTGGACAAAATAGTGTGTCGACCATGATGAGTTCATACAACTCGGCCATGGCGGGGATCTGCTGAGGCTCAAAGCGGTTAAATGTGTATCGTGAAAGGAGCTCAGCTCTCCGTGCTGAAATCCAACATTTTTGCTGAGTGGTGTTTTATTTGCAAGTACAGTGAGGAAAATAAGTATTTGATACTCTGCCGATTTTGCATGTTTTCCCACCTACAAATAATGAGAGCTCTAATTTTTAGCGTAGGTACACTTTAACTGTGAGAGACAGAATCTAAAAATGAAAGCCAGAAAATTGCATTGTGTGATCTTTAAATAATTAAATTGCATTTTATTGCATGAAATAAGTATTTGATACAATAGCAAAACAGAACTTAATCTTTGGTACAGAAACCTTTGTTTGCAACTACAGAGGTCAGACATTTCCTGTAGCTCTTCACCAAGTTTGCACACACTGCAGCAGGGATTTTGGCCCACTTCATATAGATAAGGGCTGTCGCTGAGCAACAATGAGTTTCAGCTCCCTCCAAAGATTTTCTATTGGGTTCATGTTTGGAGACTGGCTCAGCCACTCCAGGACCTTGAAATGCTTCTTACAGAGCCACTACTTAGTTGTAATGGCTGTGTTTCGGGTCATAGTCTTGCTGGAAGACCCAGCCATGACCCATCTTCAGTGTTCTTATTGAGGGAAGGAGATTGTTGTGTAAAATCTTGTGATACATGACCCCATCCATCCTACCTTCAGTACGGTGCATTTGTCCTGTCCCCTTTGCAGAAAAACACACCCAAATTGATGTTTCCCCCACCATGCTTCACTGTTGGGACGTTGTTCTTGGGGTTGTCCTCTTCCTTCTTCTTCCTCCAAATAAGGCGAGTGCAATTTAGACCAAAAAGTTCTATTTTGGTCACATTTTACCACATGACCTTCTCCCATTCCTCCTATGAATCATCCAGATGGTCATTGGCGAACTTCAAATTGGACATTTGCTGATGTGAGCAGGGGGACATTGCGTGCCCTGCAGCATTTTAATCCATGACTGCGTAGTGTGTCACTAACAGTAATGTTTGAGACTGTGGTCCCAGTTCTCTTCAGGTCATTTACCAGGTCCTCCTCTGTAGTTCTTGGTTCTCAGAATCATCCTTACCCCACCAGGCAAGATCTTGCATGGAGCCCCAGACTGTGGAAGATTGACAGTCATCTTGTATTTCTTCCATTTTCTAATAATTGTGCCAACAGTTGTTGCCTTCTCACCAAGCTGCTTCCTATTGTTATGTAGCCCATCCAAGCCTTTTGCGGGTCTACAATTTTGTCCATGGTGTCCTTAGACCACTCTTTGCTCTTGGCCATGGTGGAGAGGTTGGAGTGTGATTGAGTGTGTGGACAGGTGTCTTTTATACAGGTAATGAGCTCAAACAGGTGCAATTAATACAGGTAATGAGTGCAGAGTAGGAGGGCTTCTTATAGAAAAACTAACAGGTCTGTTAGAGCCAGAATCCTTGCTGGTTCGTAGGTTATCAAATACTTATTTTATGCAATACGAGTCAGTTTAATTTTTTAAATATCATAAAATGTGATTTTTTTCTGGTTTTTATTTTTAGATTGTCTCTTACAGGTGAAGTGTACCTACAATAAAAATTACAGACCTCTCTATTCTTTGTAGGTGGGAAAACTGGCAAAATCTGCAGTGTATCAAATATTTCTTTTCCACACTGTATGTATCAAAAGGGAGGTGGGTAGTACAGTTGATTTGCTGGTAAATGCACCCAGTCAGTTCTGCTTTAGTGTATGTACAGTATACCTATGTAGCAGGAGTGAGCAAACCTATTCTAGTTGAATTTAATTCTACTTAAAAAAAAAATTAAAAATCTGAATTCGTCAAAATGCAAGATTTTTTTTGTAATTCACTTCTTTGCTAATTCAGCAAAATTGCAATTTTTCTGAACTGTAAAGGGCCAGCGAAAGGTTGGGAAAATAAGAATACTTCTGCTTGCCTTCCTGCTCACCTCTTCAGCCCCCCTACTCTACAGTCACCAGTCCGGTCCTTGTCATATCTGCTGATCGCCACAGCGAGTGATGAAATCCCCAGGCCTCTCACGCTAGGCCGGGAGTTCTGGTTCTGATAAGGTCCTGGGCGGTTCTGCTCATGCACATGCAAGGTCATGGTGCACATCATGACATTGTGACTTTTCAGGTGTTTGCATAGAATCCGCCTGAGGATTTCCGTGCTGGTGGTGATAATAAGATGATGCACAGAAGACCGGAAAGATGATGGTGATAAGTGGATGGGCCGGAGAGTTGAGTATAAGTATTTTTTTTTTTTTTTTTTTTTTACATCTTGCGTTTATTATGCTCTGGGGTTTGTAGAGACCCCGGAACTTAATAATTGACATTAAATTTGAGAATAATGTATCTGCGAATCTATGTGATCTATATAACAAGTTTGTCTGGTTTTTCTTTCAGTACGGCGTTGACGTGATGGCACGGGACTTCCATGGAAACACAGCTTTAGCATACGCCAAACAAGCTGTTACCCCAGAGGTGCGGGATCTTCTGCTCCAGTATGGCTGCCCTGATGAACAATTTGTGCTCATGGCTACACCGAACCTCTCCCGGAAAAACAATCGCAACAACAACAGTAACGCAGGAGGTGGAGGACTGATGCCCACCCTAATCTAAAATGATCATGTGAAAAGGAGACAGACTCGAGCACCGCTCGCCCCTTGCACCGCACGGGGAGGAGCCGGGAATGACATGGGAGGCAGAAGAGCGCTGAGTGCCGAACAAGGGGGAGAACAGACTTAGCCTCCACTAGCATTTCAGAGGCAGGAAGAAGAAAAAAAGCCGAGGACGGGAGGCAGAGAGCTGTCAGTTATGTGCACATTTCACCTCTACCCCAGCAGAACACTTAGGCTCTGCTCTCATCTGACAAGCACTGCTCCACATAAATCACACGCAGGCACGGAGTTTGTCAGGTTTGAGGCTCCAATGATGCTATGTGTCAAATCACTTGGAGCTAATCTGTCCTCAGAGAATGCTGGCTTCATTACACTTGTATAGTTGAGTTCCCTCAGCCTGCACCGCTGTTTAATAGGACATGATTACTCATCATGTAGAAGGGAGCATATTAGCTGAGGAGGAAGCTCTCTCCACGCTCTGCTGATTACAGGGATGTGATTGCAATATTCTTACAAGAATCATATTAGGAGAGACATTCTGGGCCCCATCTTCAGACTCCTTGTCATAATCTTGCTGCGCTGTAAAGCCTCTGTTCCCTCTAACTGTAACCCCACAAAAAAATATAGGAACAAAAATTCTGTAAAAGATTCTGAAGGGTGCGTTTAGATCAGCTGTTTTTTTTTAATTTGACGTTGGATACATTATGCATTGTGAGATCTGATTTTTCTAGGAAATCTTGTTTTTTTTATTATTATTTAATTTGTAAAATAATTTAACAGAACAATGCGCTAGCCACCTGAATTGTGGTGTGGCCTGGGTCCCGTGGCTCCGTTCCTAAAACACACACATTGCACCAATTGTTTCAGTACATCTGGGTCACATCGCTGAGCGACATAAAAAGCAGAAACCTCATAAGTGAAATGGTTACATGGTTGAGTGCATTTATTTTTTTTCCTTAAAGGCTTACTTAAATGGCTCTAATTAGAAGTACTTACTGCACTATGGAACATGTTTTCATGGAGATCTCCGGATGAAGAACACGCACTGTAGAAGTCATACCCTGCAGTGCAATTTATACTGGACCGCTATATAATATTATAGGATTGCACTGCCAGCATTACATCTGCTTAATAGGAGTAAACATTGGACAAAACCCACAGAGGGGGGTCGCTAGGATAAGCCATCCATATCCGATCATGATGTCTGACCACTCGGACCCCATTAGAGCGTGCTCGGGTATCTTGTTATCCAAGCATCCTCGGGTGTTATCCGAGTATCTCGAGCGTCCTTGAGTAATATGTTCGCATCCCCGCGGCTGCATGTCTTGTGGCTGTTAGACGGCTGCAACATGTGGGGATTGCCTAACAAACAGGCACCCCCACCCCCCTGCATATGTTTCGACTGTCTAACAGCCGCGGGGATTCGAACATATTACTCAAGCACGCTCGAGATACTCGGATAACACGTTATCTGAACACGCCTGCTCATCTCAATCCCCCATCAATAACACATTCCTTTCTGCTATTCTGTCATAGCCCCACTATTGACCTGAAGCTTCATAAAGAGACGCCACACAGCCCGATTCAGGTACCTATATAGTGCCTGATCAAAGAAGAAGCAGGACCATGAGACGCACAGAGCTAAAGCCAAAGAAATCCAAATTAACTCCTAAAGCCAAATTTAGGAACCTTGCCACAATTAAAACCTACAGTCTTTATTTCACCCGCTAAGTTTGGCCTCATCTGAAGAGATGTAGTAATTTACTATCTTGGCACCACATGATTCGTTCATTGTGGGGATTATGAGATTTTACGTTAGACCCACACAATGACATTTAATGGAAGATAGTTGAAGAAATGGAGTAGTGGCATTCATTCATAAAAGTGCTCCCACTATCATGCACAAATATCGGGAGCTTCTTAAAAGTGGATGAATGTGAGCTAGGAGTGACCATTGTGGTAGGAGACTTCCCCCCTAGCCTGGAATGGCTGATAAAATCGAACAACTGATTGCATTCATCAATAGTGTGTCTCTTTAAAGCCCCCATTACAGATCAGACTAATGTTGTAATAACCCTCCAAAATGTCTTATGTATGGGAGCCTCATACAATTGAATCGCGGGAAAGCTCATGATCTGGCATGCCTGATTTTTGATTGCCAGTCCTTTTCTTCTCTGAGTTAAGTCTCCACCAGAGATTTCTGACTGGAAAACACAGTCGTTCCCAACAGAGTGACAGCCAGCTAAACAATCTCATGTGTATGGGGCCTTAAATGTCCGTGAATTACCCCATTTAATACCACTATTAATGTAATTAAAGTTAATCTTTCATTATGAGCTTTCGTATATATTGTTATTGTGGAAAGGAAAAAAGAAAAAACACTCAGCCATCTAATCTTTATATTTAAATGTTCCTGATAAATCGGAAAAACTTCAATCAATTACGCAGAATGATTGGTTATCTTTGCGAAATTGTGTAATTTTACAGGCAGATATGTGATCTCATGTACTAGCAGACAAAAGTAAGGCGTTTCTCATAGGAACTTACTATATTTCGTCACCTATTTAGTTGCTGCCAGCGACAGCTCCCCTTGCACTAGTATACATATAACACCCATCATCCCTATATTACGGTGAAGATCAGTACTGTTTCCCAGTTTTGTGATTTTTCTCACTGGGATGCTGCATCATAAAATATGATGAAAACACAAAACGTTTTTGAAAAAATATTTGATGCCACTAAATCTACATGCCGGATTAAACCTTATTGCCAAAGGAAATTATTCATTGCAAAGTGTGTTTACCTGCGGTTGGAGGATCTCTTTATTCTAGTCTTCATACATTTCTGAGATATTTGGAACCAAATATCTAAACAATGGATGTTGGAATATCTGCCCATCCTTAGCCTCCTAAAAGGAGAACCTGCAAGACATCCCAAATCCTACTGGCAGTAGAACAGCAGTGTAAAAAGACAACGATCATGGTTATTGCATGGAGAATTGCCCACATGTTGGAAAATCTTAGTGTCCCCCAACAAGCACTCGAGTTAGAAATGCCCAACTTATGATCAGTCCGTAGAGACAGGCTGAATATAGCCAGCACTAACCTAAGAGTAGCGCAAGATAGAAAACAAGTTTAAGGCTATGTTCACTTGGAGGTTTTTGAGGAATTCAAAAACCAAGAATTTCTAGTAGAAACCCCTTTATGTCATGCTTCTTTTTGGGTAGTTTTTTGAGTTTTTCTTTTCTTGAAGTGGTTTTGAAATAATTTGGAACAATGTTTTCCTTAAACATTTGATTTTGGCAGTGACTCATTTGGAGTGGTTTCCTTCAGGATTCGCATCAAAGGAGTCACGTGCATTTCTAATGCCTCTTCAGGAAAACAAAAGCTCAAAAAATTCCCCATTTGAACTACAAAGTGGATTTCCCATAGAAATAAAAAGGAAGCATTTTTTTAAGACATTTTTTGAGGAGCATTTTGGGGAAGATTTGCTCCAAAATGTTTCTCAAAAACTCCATGTAAACATAGCTCACACAGAATCATCAACCGCAAAAGATATACAGCATAGTGTGTCGTATAAAATGGGCTGTAACTTGGAGGAGAATGTCTAGAAGCCACTACTTACTGAAGAGCGGCGAGTAGTGTCCACTGCAGAACACTCTACTGATCTGAGGTTCTCTCTGAAGCAATATTCACACATCCAAGTTTCTGCAGGATTTTGACAGTTTCCATAGATTAGTTCTGTACTTTCCATTCCCATTCTTAAGTGGGCCATGGACAATAGACTCAGCTGATTTACTTAGGGCAGATATCTATGCAGAAGATATCTGCCCTAAGGTTAAAAAAAAGGATTCAAGTTGAGTTTTCCTGTCTGATCCCCCACCACCACAGATAGATGGCACCAGAGGGGTTTTACAGATGCTTACCCAGTCCTGCCTACTGTAACAGTTCATGAGAGAATGGAAACTAGTGAAATGTTTTACATCTTTTGACAACTTTAGATTGGAAGAAGGCTTGGGTTGGAAAACTGTTGAGGTGGGGGGGTTCATAGTCATATAGTGATCTAGTCAATAGCAGTCTATGTCCCAGTTTGTAGATTTGCTCTACACAACTTGACCCCCAGATCTCCATGTTATCTCCATTGTCAGGCAGTTTCACATGTGTTTGTTGCATTTGTAGAATTATGGGAGATGCGTGATTTATGTTTGGTTTATTTTGTTTTGTATGATTTTGTGCCATCTGAAGGTGGCTTCCTTGGAAGCCATCATGTCTCCTGGATATATTGTTGTAGAATCACGCCCTTGAGCAGGAAGAGGAATATATTATACACTGCATGCTATAACATATCAGTGACCAAATACTGTAAGCTGAAGAAAACCATTCTTTATAAAAGGAGGGGGCCTCTTAGATGTTCATACAATGGCATCTCAAAAACAGCTAGGAATCTCTCGGCTATGAAGGAATTTGACTTTTCATATCATGCTCAACATGGGACTCCCAAGATAAAAGGTTTTGTTCTGAAAAAATAATAGAACACTACAGATCTTGGAGGAGATCAATCTGATTTTCTAATGATCGTTACCTACAAGGTGACTCTAAAGCCGTGTCTGACCCAACCTGCACATCCAAATCACGCAGAGCCGTCCATGGCCATGGAGCACAAGTGGTCATTGCTTTGTCTTCTGAATAGAGTGTGAGCACTACAGTAAAAGGGAATATGTGTGTCCGTGGGAGTTGGATACAGTGTGTTGTCATCTCCCTCTGGCAGAGAGTCCCATTTTCAAGACATCCACCCCAAGAACTTGGGAGGGGCACTTTTATTTAATTTTTTTTTAAATCTCTCCTGACCAGATGTGGAGCCAGTTTCTGCCCCTGATTAGTGTGTATCTTATTTCAGACTATTAACTCTGTAGCACCTATATGCAAGGTGTACATTGCAGAGGTTTTTTTTTTTTTCGGTGTCTTATTGATTATGTTGTCTAAGTTATACAGAATTCTTTTGTATTGTGTCTTATTAGAGGATGCAAAATGTATGTAAAATAAAAACCAAGGAAAAAAAAACTATTTGAATAGAAACAAATTCCATTTGTTTGGGTCTTTGTTGTTGTTGTTTTTTATGGCTGTTATGATTTCTTTATCTGAAATTGATCTTTCCGCTGTAACCGAGATCACATGGTTTTGGACATTTTAATTGGAACAAAGCAACGGAAAGGTATGAATAATATCGTCACAGAATAAAGAGTACACAAACTCTTATATTCAGAATATTTTATGAACCATAAGAAGCTCATAACGATGAGGACCAAGATCTAAGTATCATTCATAATCATATCATGCCTGATACAGGAAAGAAATATATCTTGGTACCGTGTTAGCCAGTAGATAGAAAAATATTTAGAATTGAGAGTCCTCAGTGGTTGATACCTTTTAATGGCTAACTGAAAAGATGGTAACAAATTGCAAGCTTTCGAGACTACATACGTCTCTTCATCAGGCAAAGACTAAAACAACTTCTGAAGAATCACATATTTATGCACAACATAGTATAGAAAAAAAAAAAACGGGGAAAAAAACCATGGATAAGCCAGGTGACATGAAGCAGAATTACCATGGGTGATAAACAGTTACGTCCATAAATATTGGGCCAATTCTTAGATAAGGAATGTTTTATTGTCCTGTGATTAGGGTCTCTGTTGTGATGACCCCACATGGTCTGAGGGGCAAGTTCCTTAAGGTACCGTCACATTTAACGATGCTGCAGCGATCTAGACAACGATCCTGATCGCTGCAGCGTCGCTGTGTGAAGACATCGCTGAATCGGCGTCACACACGCCGATTCAGCGATGTCTGCGGGAGTCCAGCGACAAAATAAAGTTCTGGACTTTCTGCTCCGACCAACGATGGCACAGCAGGATCCTGATCGCTGCTGCGTGTCAGACTCAACGATATCGCTAGCGAGGACGCTGCAACGTCATGGATCGCTAGCGATATCGTTCAGTGTGACGGTACCTTTAGTTGATGTAAAAAGACATCATGCCTAGCATTAAACTGTAATAAAGGGTGGAAACCTCTGCTAGTCACCTCGAATATGGTTTACTGATAACAGCAAATTTGACAAGATTTGGACACACAAACCTCAATTCACAATTCATCAAATAAATTTCACCAGAATGCTTTGAAAATTTGCTAAATTAGTGGCAATTTGCCTAAATAAGTGGCTTTTAGTATTTTCATACCAGTTTTTCCCAGATCCTCCAAACATGGGTTTAGCTAGGGTGGGACAGAGCTGTCATGCCACAGATTAAGTAAATATGAGCCATGGTGTTCCTTGCACCAGAAAGTCCCCCAAGTTGAAAAAGATTTGTGGTGAGGCGCATGCCACTTGTCAACACACTTCTGATTAACCCCTTCATGACCTTGGGATTTTCCGTTTTTCCATGTCCGTTTTTCGCTCCCCTCCTTCCCAGAGCCATAACTTTTTTATTTTTCCGTCAATATGGCCATGTGAGGGCTTATTTTTTGCAAAACAAGTTGCACTTTTGAACGACATCATTGGTTTTAGCATGTCGTGTACTAGAAAATGGGAAAAAAATTCCAAGCGCGGTGAAATTGCAAAAAAAAAGTGCAATCCCACACTGGTTTTTTGTTTGGCTTTTTTACTAGGTTCCTTAAATGCTAAAACTGACCTGATAGTATGATTCTCTAGATCATTACGAGTTCATAGACACCTAACATGACTAGGTTCTCTTTTATCGAAGTGGTAAAAAAAAATTAAAAACTTTGCTAAAAAAAAGGAAATTGCGCCATTTTCCGATACCTGTAGCATCTCCATTTTTCATTATCTTGGGTTGGGTGAGGGCTTATTTTTTGCGTGCTGAGCTGGCGTTTTTAATGATACCATTTTGGTGCAGATACATTCTTTTGATCGCCCGTTATTGCATTTTAATGCAATGTCGCGGTGACCAAAAAAACGTAATTCTGGCGTTTCAAATTTTTTTCTCGCTACGCCGTTTAGTGATCAGGTTAATACTTTTTTTTTCGGGCGATTCTGAACGCAGCGATACCAAATATGTGTAGGTTTGATTTTTTTTTATTGATTTATTTTGAATGGGGCGAAAGGGGGGTGATTTAAACTTTTATATTTATTTTTTTTATTTTTTTTTTCACTTTTTTTTTTTTTTTTTTTACTTTTGTTATGCTTCAATAACCCCCATGGGAGGCTAGAAGCTGGCACAACTCGATCGGCTCTGCTCCATAGCAGCGATCATCAGATCACTGCTATGTAGCTGAATTGCAGGTGCTATGAGCGCCGACCACAGGGTGGCGCTCACAGCTAGCCGGGAACAGTAACCATAGAGGTCTCAAGGACCTCTATGGTTACAATGCAAAAGCATCGCTGACCCCCGAACATGTGATCGGGGGTCAGCGATGCGCTCATTTCCGACCGGAAGCGCCGATTAAATGCCGCTGTCAGCGTTTGACAGCGGCATTTAAAGAGTTAATAGCGGTGGGTGAATCGCGCTTTCAGCCGCCGCTATTGCGGGCACATGTCAGCTGTTCAAAACAGCTGACATGTCCCAGCTTTGATGCGAGCTCACCGCTGGAGCCCGCATCAAAGCGGGGGTTCTGCCCTCGGACGTACTATCCCATCCGAGGTCAGAAAGGGGTTAAGAGGCGTGCACCTCATAATTAATCAGAAGTGTCTTTCTCCAACACACCCCCTCATCAAGGGGAGATAATTTGCTGGATCTGGTGGTCTCAAATAGACCAGATACAATCTCAGATCTCAGGGAGCATTTGGGCAGCAATGGCCATAATTTGGTAAGTTTAAATGTAATATTCAATAAAACTTTTTAAAGAGGAAATGCAAAAACCTGGAATTTTAGGAAAGCTGATTTCAACAAATTACGTGAAGAGCTTAATCGTGTAAACTCAGACCATATCATGTTAATTGGGCAAACTCACCATAAATGGGGCATGTTTAAGGATATACTATTAGAATCCTGTAGAAAACTTATACCCTCTAGTAATAAAATGTCCAAAAATAAAAAGAAATCAGTATGGATAAATTAAACCGTACAAAGTTTAGTAAGACAAAAACAAAGGGCAATCAAAATCTTGAAGGACAAGAATACAGAAATAGCATTTCAGGAATATAAAGATCTTAATAGGAAATGTAAAAAAGAAATCAAGCTAGCAAAGTTATAGTGAAAGATTGGCACCAGAGCGATCACGCAGAATCCCACTGCTGCCATTACATGACGAACCCATACCTTGCCACCCCGCCAGACATAAACTATTACGTTGGTGGGATCACGTGGTATGGTTTCCGCACTTGCACCAGCATGACGTTGAGCGCCCCCTGGGGACACGTAAGGTCAGCTTTTCACAGTTTTACATAGACCCTCTCTGTCCTTACAGGCCCAGGTAGACAGTGAGAGGTGGCTCACACAGCTGATTATGTGGCACCACACTCGCTCACAACCGTAAGGCCCCTTTCACTAGCATCAGTGAAACAGCTCTGAAAGCCCAGTAGGACTGCCACTAGTTCCTCTTCAGATATAAATCCGGTTCATTAACTGGATTATATCAGGCTAGAAACCAGCCCCAGATGCAGGGCTGGCTCCAGGTTTTCGTGGGCCCTGAGCGAAAGAGTCCCAGTGGGCCCCTTTACCTATATTTCTATGCTGTATCTGTGCGTTTGTGTTAAAGAACAATGCTAAAGATTTCACTTCTTACATTACATGAGTGATATCTATTGTAAATTCTACAATGGCTCAGAAACCAGACAGTATAGTCCTCTATACAGTATTATGGGCACCATATAGTCATCCATACAGAATAATGAGCCTCATATAATGCTCCATACAGAATAATGGACCCATATAATTTTCCATACAGTATAATGAGCCCCATATATATTAACATTAGAATTAAATTAGAAAATAAATTGTCACACAACAAATCCATGGAGCTGTGGTCTGGCATGAAACGGCTAACTGCGTTTAAGGCAAAGCCGGAGCGTGGGAAAGTGGATCTGCCCTTGGCTAATGAAATGAATGAGTTTTTCAACAGATTCACCAACACAAGCACAGCGTCATTAGGAATGGGGGATGGAACTGGGAAGCGATCGGCAGCATTGACATTAGGGGATAAACTGCCTGCTTTCACGGTCTCCCAAAGCAATGTGAAAAAACAGTTTAGTAGACTTGTTAGTGGCCAAGCAGCTGGGCCCAATGACCTCAGTCCACGTGTCCTCAGAGCGTGGGCAAACCAACTGTGTACTGTCTTCCAGCAACCGGTTTAACTGGAGCCTTCAATCACAAGGCGTACCAGAACTGTGGAAGACCACCTGCCTGGCGCCGGTTCCTAAAGGCCCCTTCACATTAAGCGACGCTGCAGCGATACCGACAACGATCCGGATCGCTGCAGCGTCGCTGGAGAGCTGTCACACAGACCGCTCTCCAGCGACCAACGATGCTGGTAACCAGGGTAAATATCGGGTAACTAAGCGCAGGGCCGCGCTTAGTAACCCGATGTTTACCCTGGATACCATCCTAAAAGTAAAAAAAAACAAACACTAGATACTTACCTACAGCCGTCTGTCTTCCAGCGCTGCGCTCTGCTTCTCTGCTCTCCTCCTGTACTGTCTGTGAGCCGGAAAGCAGAGCGGTGACGTCACCGCTCTGCTTTCCGGCTCACAGCCAGTACAGGATGAGAGCAGAGCACAGCGCTGGAGGACAGACGGCTGTAGGTAAGTATGTAGTGTTTGTTTTTTTTTACTTTTAGCATGGTATCCAGGGTAAACATCGGGTTACTAAGCGCGGCCCTGCGCTTAGTTACCCGATGTTTACCCTGGTTACCAGTGAAGACATCGCTGGATCGGTGTCACACACGCCGATCCAGCGATGTCAGCAGGAGTCCAGCGACGAAATAAAGTTCTGGACTTTATTCAGCGACCAATGATCTCCCAGCAGGGGCCTGATCGTTGGTCGCTGTCACACGTAACGATTTCATTAACGATATCGTTGCTACGTCACAAATAGCAACGATATCGTTAACAATATCGTTATGTGTGAAGGTACCTTAAGACCACGTTTCCAACTTCCCTACAAGACTCGTCCAGTGGCCTTAACATCACATGCTATGAAGTCCTTGGAGATAATGATACTCGGCTACTTGTGTCCGATGCTGAGGGCTTTTACTGACCCCCTACAGTTTGCGTACCAGCAGAGATTGGGGGTGGATGATGCTGTAATGTCTCTGCTACATACAGTACATTCATTCTAGGACAATGATGGATCTGTAGTGCGCACCATGTTCATTGACTTCTCAAGTGCTTTCAATACCTAACAGCCGCCTTACTACGTAATAAGTTGACTGATATGGAGGTAGGTGAGGGGATGGTGAACTGGATAAGTGACTACCTGATGGACAGGTCGCAGTTTGTAAGGATGGGGGAGGTGGTATCTGGCAGTGTACGGAGCAGTGTTGGAGCCCCTCAGGGTACAGTGTTGTTGCCCTTCCTCTTCACATTGTATACAGCTGCCTTTCTATGCCACCTCCAAAAATTCTCAGATGACTCAGTGATTGTGGGGGGCCGGGGGGAGGAGGAATATAGAAGGGTGGTTTCTGACTTTGTGGATTGGTGCCAGACTGTCTAAAACTAAATGTAAAGAAAACTAAGGAGTTGGTGGTGAGTTATAGAAGGAAAAAGGAGGATTACTTACCGATCACTATTGCTGGCCAGGAGGTGGAGATTGTTGAGAGCTACAAATATTTGGGGGTTCACTTTGACAGTAAACTCGATTGGAGGTGTCATACAGAAAAGATTTACAAGAAGGGAGTGAGCAGACTATACTTTCTTCGGAAGCTCAGGTAATTCAATGTGTGCAGTAAAATGCTGGAAATGTTCTGCCCGTCCGTTGTGGCAAGCGACTTTTTTTTTGCTATCATTTGCTGGGGGGCAGTAGTGTGCGAGTATCTGACGCTAATAAGCTCAACAAACTTACCAAGAAGGCAAGAGCGGCTGTTGGCCTCCATCTGGACTCTTGAGGAGGTATTGGAGGATAGGATTCAGAAGAAGTGTAGGGCTATAATGATCAATAATACACACCCACTATACCAGCTGTTCTTGAAGCAGAAGAGCACATTCAGCAGCCATCTAATCCTACTAAGGTGTAAGATGGAGAAATTCAGGAAATCGTTTGTACCTACTGCTATGGGGATGTATAATAATTTCCTAAGGTAGACAACAATATCCTATATAGAATAGAAATAACAAAAAATATCTGATAAAATATACAATTTATATTAGTTATAAATAAAAAAAAATCATCAAAAAGATAATAGATCAATATTATTTTATTAATATATAAAAAGCAAATTACACAATATACATAATAAAAACAGGAATAATAATTTTTTATAATATTTAATATATATTGTATTTATTTTCTATATATATATATATATATATATATATATATATATATATACACAGTGGGGCAAAAAAGTATTTAGTCAGTCAGCAATAGTGCAAGTTCCACCACTTAAAAAGATGAGAGGCGTCTGTAATTTACATCATAGGTAGACCTCAACTATGGGAGACAAACTGAGAAAAAAAAATCCAGAAAATCACATTGTCTGTTTTTTTTAACATTTTTTTTGCATATTATGGTGGAAAATAAGTATTTGGTCAGAAACAAACAACCTAGATTTCTGGCTCTCACAGACCTGTAACTTCTTCTTTAAGAGTCTCCTCTTTCCTCCACTCATTACCTGTAGTAATGGCACCTGTTTAAACTTGTTATCGGTATAAAAAGACACCTGTGCACACCCTCAAACAGTCTGACTCCAAACTCCACTATGGTGAAGACCAAAGAGCTGTCAAAGGACACCAGAAACAAAATTGTAGCCCTGTACCAGGCTGGGAAGACTGAATCTGCAATAGCCAACCAGCTTGGAGTGAAGAAATCAACAGTGGGAGCAATAATTAGAAAATGGAAGACATACAAGACCACTGATAATCTCCCTCGATCTGGGGCTCCACGCAAAATCCCACCCCGTGGGGTCAGAATGATCACAAGAACGGTGAGCAAAAATCCCAGAACCACGCGGGGGGACCTAGTGAATGAACTGCAGAGAGCTGGGACCAATGTAACAAGGCCTACCATAAGTAACACACTACGCCACCATGGACTCAGATCCTGCAGTGCCAGACGTGTCCCACTGCTTAAGCCAGTACATGTCCGGGCCCGTCTGAAGTTTGCTAGAGAGCATTTGGATGATCCAGAGGAGTTTTGGGAGAATGTCCTATGGTCTGATGAAACCAAACTGGAACTGTTTGGTAGAAACACAACTTGTCGTGTTTGGAGGAAAAAGAATACTGAGTTGCATCCATCAAACACCATACCTACTGTAAAGCATGGTGATGGAAACATCATGCTTTGGGGCTGTTTCTCTGCAAAGGGGCCAGGACGACTTCTCCGGGTACATGAAAGAATGAATGGGGCCATGTATCGTGAGATTTTGAGTGCAAACCTCCTTCCATCAGCAAGGGCATTGAATATGAAACGTGGCTGGGTCTTTCAACATGACAATGATCCAAAGCACACCGCCAGGGCAACGAAGGAGTGGCTTCGTAAGAAGCATTTCAAGGTCCTGGAGTGGCCTAGCCAGTCTCCAGATCTCAACCCTATAGAAAACCTTTGGAGGGAGTTGAAAGTCCGTGTTGCCAAGCGAAAAGCCAAAAACATCACTGCTCTAGAGGAGATCTGCATGGAGGAATGGGCCAACATACCAACAACAGTGTGTGGCAACCTTGTGAAGACTTACAGAAAACGTTTGACCTCTGTCATTGCCAACAAAGGATATATTACAAAGTATTGAGATGAAATTTTGTTTCTGACCAAATACTTATTTTCCACCATAATATGCAAATAAAATGTTAAAAAAACAGACAATGTGATTTTCTGGATTTTTTTTTCTCAGTTTGTCTCCCATAGTTGAGGTCTACCTATGATGTAAATTACAGACGCCTCTCATCTTTTTAAGTGGTGGAACTTGCACTATTGCTGACTGACTAAATACTTTTTTGCCCCACTGTATATATATATATATAATTTTTTTTTCTTCATCATTTATATTTTGAAAATTACAAAAAGGAAAATAGTCTGATGCAAAAAAAATTGGCACCCTGGTTAGTACATAGTAGCACCCCCTTCTGATAGTATCACCGCTTGTAAGCATTATTTGTAGCCAAACAAGAGTCTTTCAATTCTTGCTTGAGGGATTTTCATCCATTCTTCCTTGGAAAATTCTTTCAGTTCTGTGAGTTTCCTGGGTCGTCTTGCATGCACTGCTATTTTGAGGTCTAGCCACAGATTTTCAATTATGTTCAGATCAGGGGATTGTGAGAGTCCATTGTAAAACCTTCAGCTTGCGCCTTTTGAGGCAGTCTGTTGTGGATTTTAACGTGTTTAGGGCCATTATCCATTTGTAGAAGCCATCCTCTTTACAAATTTAGCTTTAATACAGATGGTGTTATGTTTGCTTCAAGAATGTGTGGAAATTTTATTGAATCAATTATTACATCTACCCATGAAATCTTCCCCGTGCCATTGGCTGCAATACAACTCCAAAGCATGATTGATCCTCCCCCATGCTTAGTGGTTGGCGAGATGTTCTTTTCCTGAAATTCTGTGCCCTTCTTTGTCCACACATAACTTTGATCATTGTGGTCAAAGAGTTCTACTTTAACCTCATTGGTGCACAAGACTTGTTTCCAAATGCATCAGGCTTGATTAGATTATTATTAATTGTTGTTATTATTATAGTGCATTTTATTCCATCGCGCTTTACATGTGAAAATGGGTATACATAATAAAAAAAACAAGTACAATAATCTTACACAATACAAGGCACGACTGATACAGGATGAAAGAGAACGATGCCCGCGAGGGCCCACAATCTACAAGTTTAGATGTTCTTTTGCATACTTCTGAAGTTGAATTTTATGGTGAGGAAGCAGGAGAGGTTTTCTTCTAATGAAGGCCGTATTTGTGCAGGTGTCTCTGAACAGTGGAACAATGCACTACAATCCAACTCCAGAGTCTGACAAATCTTTCAGAAGGTGTTTTGCAGTCAAGCGGGGTTCTGATTTGCCTCTCTAGCAATCCTACGAGCAGCTCTAACTGAAATGTTGCTTTGTCTTCTAGACCTTATCCTTTGTTCCTGTTAACTGCCATTTCTTAATTACATTTCAACTGAGGAAAGGGCAACGTGAAAACGCTTTGCTATCTTCTTACAGCGTTCTCCTACTTTGTGGGCCACCACTATTTTCATTTTCAGAATACTAAGCAGCTGCTTATAAGAACCCATGGCTGCTGATTTTTGGCACAAGGTTCGAGGAGGCTGGCTTTTATAAAACTGGGAAATTTGCATCACCTGTCCTTTCCTAACGATGATAGTGAGCAAGCCATAACCCTAACAGGCTAATTAAAGGGAACCTGTCACCCCCAAAATCGATGGTGAGGTAAGCCCACTGTCATCAGGGGCTTATCTACAACATTCTGTAATGCTGTAGATAAGCCCCCGATGTAACCTGAAAGAGGAGAAAAAGAGGTTAGATTATACTCACCCAGGGGCCGTCCCGCTGCGGTCTGGTCAAATGGGTGTCTCAGGTCCGCTCCGGCGCCTCCCATCTTCATTCCATGACGTCCTCTTCTGGTCTTCATGCCACGGCTCCGGCGCAGGCGTACTTTGTCTGCCCTTTTGAGGGCAGAGCAAAGTACTGCAGTGCGCAGGCGCCGGGCCTCTCTGACCTTTCCAGCGCCTGCGCACTGCAGTACTTTGCTCTGCCCTCAACAGGTCAGACAAAGTATGCCTGTGCCGTAGGCGCGGCGTGAAGACCAGAAGAAGACGTCATGGAATGAAGATGGGAGGCGCTGTTCCGGACCTGAGACACCCATCGGAATGCTGTAGATAAGCCCCTGATGACGGTGAGCTTACCTCACTATCGATTTTGGGGGTGACAGGTTCACTTTAAGGTCTGAAACTTTGGTCAAAGTAATCTGAGCACACACATCTGTAATGGTGTCCTATCTTTTGCATCAGCCCATTTTACTTTTTGTAATTTTTAAAATGTAAAAAATGTCAATTTTTTTTTGCCTAAAATACAAAGGAAATGTGTCACCCGTAACGTTAGCCCTTTTAAAGATTATTTAATCTTCAACTTGCTTAACTGTTCACAATAACCCTAATTTTGACAGGGGTGCCCAAACTTTTACATGCCAATGTAACTAGTATAATACAAGAAGCAAGCCTGTGTCTAAGCAAATTAAATATTGACAAATCCCCCAGTCCATATGGCATTCACCCATGGATACTGAGGGAATTGAGCTCAGTAATTGACCGATCGATGTATCTCATCTTCTTAGGCTCTCTTGTATCAGGGTCAGTGCCACAGGATTGGAGGGATGGTTGACGTGGTACTTATATGTAAAAAAGGTAAGGCGGTGGATCCATGCAAATTTTGTCCTGTACATCTGACATAGGGAGTGTGCAAGGTTTTTGAGAGCATTGTAAGAGATGACCTGCAGAAATTAATTGCAGAGAATAACGCAACTGACAACCAGCACGAATTTATGAAACACAAATCGTGTGTAACCAACATGTCGGTTTTCTATGAGGAGGTAAGTGCAAATCTGGATGTTGGTAATGCGGCTGATGTGATTTATCTGGATTTTACAAAGGAGTTTAATACTGTACCACATAAGGGCCGTATACTCAAGCTACAAGAGCAGGGACTGGGGGACTACTGTATATGCAGATGGGTAAAGAACTGGCTAAAAGACAGGAAACAAAGAGTTGTCGTAAATGGGATAAAGTCAGCAGTGGGGACCGCTGGGATCTGTGCTAGGACCCATTCTTTTTAATCTCTTTATTAATGACCTAGTGGATATGATTGAGAGTAAAATGTCAGTCTTTACTGACGACAACAAACTATGTAGTATAGTAAAATCTTACCTTGACAATATATTACAAAATGATCTGGATAAGATGTCTGAATGGACAAACACTTGGCAAATGAGGTTTAACGTAGATAAATGTAAGGTAATGCACCTAGGATGGAGTAATCCTATTGCTGCATATACATTAAATGGGAGTATAGTCAGGACTACAGAACAGGAGAAGAACTTGGTTATTCTGGTTACAAGTAAGCACAGCAGCAGTACTCAATGTCAAGCAGCAGCCGCAAAAGGAAACAAGATTTTAGGGTGTGTGAAAATAGAGAAAAAATACCACGATCCCAAGGTTTTGTTACCTCTTTGGTAAATCAATGGTGAGGCCACATCTAGAATATGGGATCCAGTTTTGGGCTCCACATTTTAAAAAGGATATTCAAAAGTTAAAGTTAGTTCAAAGGCAGGCAACTAGATTATTACAAGAGATGGCAGGCCTGTCATATTAGGAGAGGTTGAAAAAGTTGGGCTTTCTTAGCTTAGAAAAAAGACGTCTCACAAGAGAATTCTTTATATGTGCAAATACATGTGTGGTCAATACAAAGGACTGGCACATGACATTTTTTCCAAAGACCATATTAAGGACCAGGGGCCACTCATTACGGGTGGAAAGCCAATTTTGGCAGCTAAGTGAAAAAGGGTTCTTTACAGTTAAAGCAGTCAGTCTGTTGATTACCAAACCACACGAGGTAATATGACCGCTTAAAAAAAAGGGCTGGACAATTTCCTCAATGCAAATAATATTGGGGGTTATAGATAATTTAGTGACATAAAATGTATAATTGGTGGAGAGAGGTTGAACTTGATGGACCTAGGTCTTTTTTTAAACCTATGTAATTAATTAAAGCTATATAAGACCACCGAGAAAATCCCATGAAAAGAGGTTTCATAAAAATCCCAAAACTTTATTCAGTCAGATTAAAAATACACCATGTAGGCGTTGGTCAGCAGCAGTAGGACAACAAATTTCGGGTGAGCACACCCTCAGTCATGGCTTGCTGTATATTGCTTGGTGTATATTTAATCTGACAGAATAAAGTTTGGTATTTTATGGAACCTCTTTTCCAGTGCCAGATTGTATTCTTTGTATTCTGAAGATATTGCATACACTCGTTGGTTTACAAGTCTCTGGGCATCTTTGGATGTGTAAGTTCCTGACATATTTGTTCTTCATGACACTGGAAGGGAGAGATGTGTTAAAACTTTCTTTATACCTCGTACTTGGATTTCTTGTTCTTCATCCTTTGATCTTCATATAACCATTTGATGCTGTAATGTGGGCATATTATACTGCTGTGAAATTGGCCATATATGTGTGCCCATGTTGTTTGCCTTCAATATGTCATTTAATACCTTTAAACTAGGGGTTGACATATCATTGGTGCAACTTCTCAGGGACCAACAGAGGTAAGAAGGTTCCACATCTACCTCCAAAACAGATGCAATTTTGCATTTTTAGTTGCTCTTTGCCTTTAAAGGGCCCATATAGTGTTCTTGCACAAAGGCCCTTCTGTCTGGGTCCGCCAGTGCTTTAAAGTGTTCCTGTATTGCTTCATGTGTGCGATGCAAGCCAAGAAGACTTCTCAGGCATGGCATTGTCAGGTCTCCTTGACACGTTCTGAGGCCGGTTTCCCATATCTTACATTCACGGACCACTGGTCTCCTGATCCAAACTCAAAAGCCTCCTGTGTGCCTATGACATTGTTGAGTTTGGGTCAGGAAACCCGCAACTCATATTCTCATAGTCTGAATGTCAGGTTGTAGCCTACTATTGCTCTCTTCTATGGTTTTCTGATGGTCTTTCTTAGTCTTGTTCAGCTTTATCACTGGGACGTAGCGTTGATCTAAATTTCTATCCATATCAATGACTTGACGCATGGTGGCCAAAATTCGAGGATGTGAACATTGTGGATGGTGATTGGCATGAATAAGGCCAAACTATGTGTAAAAGACCTCCTTTATGTTCAATTGCTTAAAATATCCAAACACAATGAGGTTCAGTCTAACACTGGTACCAATATGCTATTGTGCTGAATTCTCTGGCCAAGGAATATGGTGCAGCTACCGGTGCTACACTAGGTTGGATCTGCTATAGGTCACTGCCACATGTTTTTGTCAATTTGCTCAATGGCTTCATAAAAATGAAAAAAATAGGAAGGAAATTATGAAAAAAACTGCAGTGATAATTCTGATTCAATGAGTAAGAGTAACCAACAGCTGTATAACAGTAAAGCATGTTCACACTTGCATCACTTGGGTGGAAGCAATTGTAAGCCATGTTCTGAAAATGCAGTCATTTCCGACCAAGGCTGGGGGATCACTGATCCTAGCAGCTTGCTCTCTAATCTTGTAGAAAAGCTCGGGGCTGACAGAACAATGCTCAGATAAAAGTGGAGAATGGAAACACTAGAGGACTAAATATAAAAGAGAAGAGCAAGGGAACAAGATGAAGATGTTGCGAGCGAAAGGGCTGGAAGGAGACAGCAGGACCGTGAGGGAGGTGAAGGGAGAGATTATTTTAGGATGAATATACAGGGAGAAAAAAAGAGAAGAGAGTACCAGCAGTCTACAAGATGGAGAGGAATCAAGAGTGATGTTGGAGAGATAATTTAAATCCTCTGACTTCACAAATGTTACTTTGCAAAATGAGAGCAAAAGACAAGTCAATTTATCTCCACTATTTCTCATTTAGAAAAGCCTTTTATCAATCCCAAATTAACAATTTTCTCTTTAAAATCTGCGGTGATTCTTCTTCCCCTGCGACTGCTCAACTGCAGCGTTATGAGTTATCGGAGGAATTGCAGCTGCTCGTCCTGTCCATTAAATGCACTATTGACGAGTGCATTAAAAACTAACAGCAGCTTAATAGTGGAAATGACGGATTCTCTCCAGACATCGATTCTATGGGTAAAATACAGTGCTCGGGGAAGGTGGGAACGGAGCCGCAGCTCCCACATTTATCTACTTGTCTTTGGTACTTGAGGATTTAGCCTGTTACACAGCACAGGGCCTGAGTGAATCCAGTTAGTCTCTGGGGCAGATTTATTAATGCTGTTTAATTTATAGACCGAGCACAAGACTAGATAAAGTTAAAGTGTGTTACATTTATAACAGTGGCTCTTGTTGGGTGATACATTTGGCACAATTTTAGGCCAGTCTCACACGTCCAGATAATTCCGGAAAAATCGGTACCGGAATTATCCGTGTCCGTGAGCTCACGTAGGCCATCCGTGTGGCACACGTGCGGCAGTCGAGTGCCGCCCGTGTGCCGACTGGGTACCACACGGAGCGTGCAGGAGACAGCGCTAGAGATAAGCGCTGTCCCCTGCATCTGGTGCTGAAGCCGCCATTCAGATCTTCTCTCCAGCAGCGTTTGCTGGAGGGAAGATATGAAAAATCCTTTTTTTTTTTTGTTTAAAATAAAGATCCCTGTCCCCACCCCCCTCCCACCCCCTGTGCGCCCGCCCGCTCTTACTAAAATACTCACCCGGCTCCCTCGGCGCACCTTCCACTGTATGAGCGGTCACGTGGTGCCGCCCATTACAGTCATGAATATGCGGCTCCACCCCTATGGGAGGCGGAGCCGCATATTCATGACTGTAATCGGCGGCACCACATGACCGCTCATACAGGAGAAGCTGGCGCTGAGAGGAAGCTGCGAAGGAGCCGGGTGAGTATTTTAGTAACAGCGGGGGGAGAGGGGGGGCGCACAGGAGGTGGGGACAGGGATCTTTATTTTAAACATCCTTTTTTTTTTATCTTCTTTCCAGCAAACGCTGCTGCAGAGAAGATATGAATGGCGGCTTCAGCACCAGGCTGGGGGGACAGCGCTTACTGTAGCGCTGTCTCCTGCACGGCACACGGACTGCACACGGACAGCGTCCGTGTGCGGTACGTGTTTTACACGGACCCATTGACTTTAATGGGTCCGTGTAATCCGTGTGCTCCCACGAACACTGACATGTCTGTATTTTTCAAACGGACACATGGTCCGTGAAAACACGCTGACATGTGCAGAGACACATTGATTTCAATGTGTCTACGTGAGTCAGTGTCTCCGGTATGTGAGGAAACTGTCACCTCACGTACCGGAGCCACTGACGTGTGAAACCGACCTTAGACACTTTTTTTCTAGCTTTATTCCACCTATTTTCTTCTGGTAGTAATTTGTGCCCAAATTTTGATTTAATTCTGGTGCACCTGAAGCAGCACACATTTTCAAAATGTTACACTCCTTTCATCCATTTCATTGCCAAACTTGGCCAAAATTGTTTAAAACATAATAAATGCGGTGCACAGCACACCAGTTTTTGGTCAACGTAGATCAGATAAATATCACTGTGTTTCGATCAATTGTGGGGTTGCGGTCTGCAGTTTTGGCGGTTCTGGTTCGCAATTTACATTGTCAAGTAAAGTTCATGTCTAAGTAGCAGCACACAGGGTCTAAAAATGTACAAAATATTCAGATTACAGAATACCTACAGTATAGGCCTAAAGCCACCACTATCAATGCCAGTAATTGCATATAACGACACAATACCAATATCTCCTGCTTCTGTACAAGAGATGTATGAAATTATATATTATCATATTTTTATATTATTATTGTTATTCTATATTTTATAGTATATTGTGAAAACTACATCTTTGAACTTTAGAATTTTACAACATTCAAATTTAAACCCCAAAGTGCAGAAAAAAAATTGTAACGATACCCATTATATTCCTTGCTGGTGTGGCCGTGTCCAAACTAGAAGCTTACTTTGACGCGCCTGCGCTGTTGGTGGGTAAGTGCCACGACAATTTTTATTGCATATGACATGATATAAAATGCAGAAATGTAGTAGTTTGAGGTTAGAAATGGTCTCCGTTTCAGAGAAAACTACCAACCCTTTTTTTCCCCCTCATTTCGGACAACCCCCTTACAGCAGTGCTGACAAAGACTGAAGGAGGTGGCATCTCCATTACACAACACTTACATGACGGCGCAGTCCGCTACAGATTACAGTATCCCTCACTATAGCGCACGTGTGTTTAATGAATTTCGCCTGATATACAGACCCACTATCTGTGGTACGTAGCTGTATCCACCCAGTTAGCAGCAAATGTGTGTATCATCAGGCAACAGCATCTAGAGCAACTTTACCAGATGCCAATACTTTACCAGCTGGGGTCTGTCAGGGTTTGTGCTTTCTCCCTATTCATATTGTAAGGTTTGCTTCCTGACCTTAATAGCTCCTTTTGCTCCAAGCGCCAAATGTGCATAAATATGGTGATGTGGCCGCGTCATCATTGCTCCCTTCATTATAGTCCAAATCATTGCTAAGTTTATAGTTCTCTTTTTCAGTGCACTCCTGGTTTTGGCTTCCAAATACTATTGCAAAATACTACTGCATAAAATGACTTTAGGGGAGATAGCAATGATGTTATTGGCACTTAATGACTTAACTTTAGCTAAGTCCAAGCTAAGTCCAAAGTGCTAAGTCCAAGTGGGTGTTATCAGATAGTAACTCATACATGGAGAAGTACCCCCCCCCAGTGAAAACAGCCAGTTGGACTTAAGGCCGGGATCACACATGCGAGAAATACGTCCGAGTCGCATGTTAATACCCGGCATTGCCGCCGTCACTCAGGAGGGGAGCGTGCGGCCGCATAGCAATACATGGAGGTGCACGCTCCGCTCCAGAGAGACGGTGGCAATGCCGGGTATTACCATGCGAGACTCGGACGTATTTCTCGCATGTGTGATCCCGGCCTTACACATTAGGTAGCAATTGCTTTGATTGCTAATGTCTCCACAATGGACAGGCGAAATAAAAAAAGAATAAGCATTTTATTCTGCTCTGCAGTTACTATTACACTGTTATAATTTTATCAACATAAAAATTTGGTGAAAAGTTCTCTTTAATTTTGTGTCACCATTGCAACGCACCCACATTCATTTACATTGTGGTCAACCAAAGACCAGGTAGCGCCAGCCTTGAGGAAACCTGTCATGCCCTGAAACGCTGTTACCTGCAGATATTTATTTTACTCTCTAATATAGTGCCATGAATTCCACCGCACCTTAGAAACATTATCAGCACTGCCCCCATTGGGGCTCGTAATGCAGATTCCTTATCAGTATGTCTTTTAAGTGTGGGAGGAAATCGGAGAACCCGGAGGAAACCCACGCAACCACGGGGAGAACATACAAACTCCTTGCAGATGTGGTTTAATCTGCAGGTTAGTAGCATTGTAAAGCGCGGCTACTGGGTAAAACTGATTTTTATTACTCTTGGGAGCCACCAGCTTTCAGTCATAAAGGAATGCATGGAGCGCCTACAGTCACAGCTCAGTACGTAGTGAGCTGCAAGCACTTTGATACTCTGTAGAGCAAAGTGCCAAAGTGCTGGGCCGTGCGTACAGCCGCCACTCACAAGGTACTGGGTGATAACAGTACATGCCTCTATGATTGCGGCTTCTGGGAGGAGTAAAGTTCATTTTCTCACGTTAGTCACACTGTCAGTACAGCGGCTGGACAGATTTGCCTACTAACCTGCAGATTAACCTCTAATGTTTGGGGAAAGCACAGGTTCCCTATAAGTTCCATTTATAACATGATTCTTAGGAACACTCGTTTCTCGATAACCTTGCAGTCTAAACAGGCTGCTGATCACCCAACAAACAAGCAAAATACCAGTTCATCAGGTGATATGATCTTTTGGTTTGCACATAAAAAAATCATCGTTATCATAAGTGCATCATCTGTATAAAGAGGACAATCTATTACAATGTGCATTTGAAGCCCTGTCTGCCTGTGCAAACCGGTAATTGATTGTTGGTTGTTTAGTGTCGTCGGTCGTCAGATTTTTACTCCTTCATGATGCAGCCGATTTTCATTTTCGCATTTCCGTTTCTTTGCTCCCCTTCTTCCCAGAGCCATAACTTTTTTTTATTTTTCTGTCAATATGGCCCTGTGAGGGATTGTTTTTTGTGGGACAAGTTGTCCTTTTGAACGACACCATTGGTTTTACAGTATAGTTTACTGGAAAACAGGAAAAAATTCTGTGAAATTGCAAAAAAAGTGAAGTTCCACAATTTTTTTTTTATTTTTTATTTTTATTTTTTTTATCATGTTCACCAAAAGCTAAAACTCACCTAACATTGACTCTCCAGGTAATTACAAGTTTGTAAATACTGCACATATATAGGTTCTTTTTCATTTAAGTGGGAAAAAAAATCCATAGTTTCTTTTAAAAAAAAATTGCGTCATTTTTCAAGACCCATACCGTTTCCATTTTTTGCGATCTGGGGCCGGGTGAGGGATTATTTTTTGCATGCCAAGCGGACATTTTTATTGATGTCATTTTGGTGTAGATACGATGTTTTGATCTCACATTATTGAATTTTAATGCAATGTTGCGGCCACCAAAAAAACGTAATTCTGGCAGTTTGATTTTTTTCTTACTGCACCGTTTACAGGTCAGATTAATTATTTTTCTATATTGATAGATTGGGCGATTCTGAACGCGGCGATACCAAATGTGTTTTTTTAAATATTTTTTTCTATGGCTTTATTTTGTATGGGGTGAATGGAGGAGTGGTTTAAACTTTTATATATTTTTTAACATTTTTAAACTGTTTTTTAGTTTTTACTTGCGTCAGTAGTTTCCATGAGAAAATCCTGCTCTGTGTAGCAAAAATGGTCACTTGCTATGAGCGCCGACCGTTTGGTGACGCTCATAGCTATCTGGCCATGACAACGACAGAGGTCTCCTGCAGGCCACGGGTGGCATGCCAACCCATCGGCGACCCGCGGTCATGTGACACAGGTGCCGATTGGCGAGACCAGTGACACGCTTCCAGCGCGATCGTGTTAAATGCTGTCAGAGATGGACAGAGGCATTTCACAGGTTTACAGCCGTGGGTGGATCGCAATTCCACCCGCGGCTGTTAGGGGCACATATCAGCTGATGAAATCAACTGACAAGTGCCGGAAAAGATGTGGGCTCCGCACCGGAGCCTACATCAAAGGGGGAGACTCGACATCCGTCGTACATGTACAGCGCATGTCGTGAAGGGGTTAATGCACCTTTTTACATCTAGAGCATAGGTTCCCAAACTCCAGTCGTCACAGCATCCAACAGATGATTTTTTCAGGATTCTCTTAGTATTGCACTGGTGAGAGAATCTGTGGCAATTTCTGATGCCTTGATAATAATTCCATCACCTGTGTAATACTAAAAAAATTCAGAAAACATGATCTACTGGGGGCCGTGAGGACTGGAGTTTGGGAAACACTGGTTTAGATGAACACTTAATTATGGCACACCATATAATAGTAAAGGAAAAACAAATACATTATTATAATACATATAACAGACATACATTAAAAAACTAAATATGGAGGGCGCATCTACTCAGAAACATGAGCTGCAAACTACATGGGTAAGTAGTGATACATAGCACATCAATATTGTTCGGTATAGAATAGAAGGGTAGATTGACGAAAAACCTAACACAGCACAATGAGTATAAAACACCCAAAATATACATTAAATAGCAAGTATGTTTAGAAGGCAGTAGACAATGGTAAAAACAAAGCATGAGATGCAACGCAACCCCTAAGGTGAGCCAGAAAAAATGTGGAAAAGTAGAAACACACTGCAATATTGGAATAATATACTCTGAATTGTAAAGTACTGACAATTATTATTATTATTATTATTACACTGAGATAGGGCAATATAAAGTAACACACAGAAAAAAGCATCGCATATAGGAATACCCAAATAACCATCAGGCATAAAAAACTATGCACAAAGCTAAATACAGACCATGTACTTCCAGTTTGGGCTGCATAATACTATGTATTACCACTTGTCCATTTACTTAACATCTCATGTTTTCTGTCTGGATATGCCCTCCATGTTATTTCGTTTTTTTATGCATGATTTCAGATTTTTATTTGCACGGCGCCATTCTTCCCTGACACAGATCGGGCACAGACCACACTTTCAGCTGCCTCTGCTGACGCGACGGGGTGTGACTTCCAACATCATTCTGATTGACAGACGGCTCCCCAAATTAGGCTGCAGGAATCTACAGTAGCTGTCAGTCAGCCTGGCGTCAGAAGTCCCGCCCTGTCAACAGAGCGGAGGGGAAAAGAAGCAAACGTGGCATCAGCAGAGGCAGCTGAATCCCCCGTAAGGCACATTTTTTGTTTTTCATATATACCCTGATATACCCTTAAATGTGTATGTGGGGACTTTAGTCCATTTAGCTTTTTTAGGGGGCGCAGGTGAATTCTTGTTTTCAGTGATTTAGACCAAAGCCCCCCAACTGAGATTTGAATTGGCAGCCAATGGAATGTGAACATATCTAAAATGTGTGTAATGTTCTGTAATCATACAGATGAATAGCTGTGTGCAAGTTATGAACTTATTGTGCCATTAGGGGCTGTAAATTTTAGGTGTTTTTAGGTGTTTTAAAAAATGTATGTGTATATATATATATATATATATATATATATATACACACTAGATGATGGCCCGATTCTAACGCATCGAGTATTCTAGAATATGTGTGTATGTATATAGCAGCCACATAGTATATAGCACAGGCCACATAGTATATAGCACAGCCCACGCAGAATATAACACAGGCCACGCAGTATATAACACAGCCCACGCAGATAGATATATATATAATTTTTTTACAGATATTTCTACTCTGTTGTATCTGCCATTTTTCAAAACTAAAACCGTATTCATCTGTATATTTTGGGTATCACTTTTGGTTTCCATTAGCATATTATAGCAATAAAATGTGATTTCTGCAACAGAGTTTGGTTCATCATAGCAGTTTATGTTCTTTTAACCCCTTAGCGACCGCCGATACGCCTTTTAACGGCGGCCGCTAAGGGTACTTAAGCCACAGCGCCGTTAATTAACAGCGCTGTGGAAAAAGTACATAGCGCCCCCCAGAGGCCGATTTTCTCCGGGGTCTCGGCTGCCGGGGGTAGCCGAGACCCCAGAGAACATGATTCGGGGTTTTTTTTACCCACCCCGCTTTTGCGATCGCCGGTAATTAACCATTTACCGGCGATCGCAAAAAAAAAAAAAACGCATTAGTATTGTGTTTCTCTCCCCTCTAATGTGATCGGACATTAGAGGGGAGAGAAATAGGGTCCCCCGAGCCCCCCACGGTACCTTATGTACCGGAGAAGGTGCCCCCCCCCGGTCCCCGACCCTCCTCCTTCATGTCCGGGCTCCAAAATGGCGGGCGCATGTGCAGATGCGCCCGCCAAAACCTTACGTCCCCCGGTGTATTGGGGTCGGTTTTTACCGACCCCCTGGAGCGATCGCAATCCCGGGGGTCTTTACAGACCCCCGGGGTTGCGATCGCTGCAAATAGTTTGTAAAAAAAAAAAAATGCTTTGCATTTCTCTCCCCTCTGATGTGATCGCACATCAGAAGGGAGAGAAATAGAGCCTCCGTGCCCCCCACCATACCTCCTGCTGATGTGCCCCGGTCCCCAGCCCATGGTCCCCGGTCCTCAGCCCATGGTCCCCGGTCCTCAGCCCACGGCTCCTGGCCCCCCTTCTTCTTCTCTGCTGGAAGAAAATGGCGGGCGCATGCGCAGTGCGCCTGCCATGATCTGCCAGCAGAGACCCAGCAACCTATGAGAATTTTCTCATTGGCTGCTGGGTTTTGATTACTGTAATATGTCCAATTACAGTGATCAAAACCCCAAATGTTTGATAAACATGGCAGCACTTGGGCTGTACCTCTATCTTCTCTCCTTGTAGTTGTTCTAGGAGAGAAGAGAGAGAGACTACAGTTCAAGTGCTGCCCTGTCAGTTACAAAAAACACTTTATTTATATCCGCCAGCATCCAATTTACCCACCCCCGTTCTCCGTAATCCCTGCATCATCAGCAGAGGATTATAAAAAAAAAATTATAATTTTTTTTTTTTAAATTTTTAGGGTTAGGGGAGGAATTAGATAAAATGGCCCACAGAACTTTTAGCGCGGAGCAAGCTTACAGCCTGCTTTGCTCCGGCAGTGAAACAGATTCTGCCCCTGAAGCTGAGCATCTTTCAGACAGTGATGACGACTCTTCCTCCACGGGATCCCCCAGCCCGGTGGTAGCGGAGTCGGTCGTCACTGCTGAAGCTTCAGAGGCAGGACCAAGTACCGCAGAAATCCTCTCCCCCCCCCCCCCCCCGCTGTGGTATAATGACACCTCATTTTCCCCTCAAATTCCCCCTTTTTCTGCAGTCCCTGGAATAAAAGTAGATGTCGCCAATTTTACCCCCATTGATTTTTTTGAAATTTTCATTAGCCCCGAAGTCCTGCAATTAATCGTCCACCTAACAAACCTATATGCCCGGCAATATATTTCCCAAAAACCCACTGCCTTTCATTCCCGTTCCTGGATCCCCACAAATGTCCCCGAAATTAAAAAATTGTTAGGCCTCACCCTGAATATGGGTATAGTAAAAAAAACCACTCTCCGCTCTTACTGGGCAACAAAAGCTGTCCACTGCACCCCTGTATTTGCAGCCATCATGTCCCGAGCCCGTTACGAAGCCCTGATGAGATTTCTCCACTTCAGTGACAATTCCCAAGCTCTCCCAAGAACTGACCCCAACTACGATCGGCTAAATAAATTAAGACCCCTAATTTCCCTCCTAAAAACTTCCTTTCTAAATTCCTATACCCCAGAGCAAAATGTGGCAGTCGACGAGTCCTTGATGAGCTCCAAGGGCCGTCTTTCATTCCGCCAATTTATTCCCTCCAAGAGAGCCAAATACGGCGTAAAATTATATAAAACTTGCGAGAGCTCATCAGGGTACACGTCCACCTTCCTAATTTACGAAGGTAGGGACCGCCAAATAAACCCCCCAAACTGCCCCCAGACAATTGGTATCCCAGGCAAAATTGTCTGGGAGCTAATGACGCCCTTTCTCAATCGAGGGTACCACGTGTATACCGACAACTATTACACGAGCATCCCCCTATACAAATCCCTCCATGCTGCAAATACAGGGGCCTGTGGGACAGTGAGGAAAAACAGAGTGGGGTTTCCGTCACAGTTGGTGTCCAGACGTTTGGAGAGGGGGGCGTCATTTTCACTGGCAAGCGACCAACTACTTGCAGTGAAGTAGAAAGACAGGAAGGACGTCTATATGCTTTCCACACTGCATACGGACACCACTGTGACGGTCAGAGAGAGGGGTGCCACCAGGGACAAAGAAAAACCTGTCTGCGTCACAGACAATAACAGACATATGGGTGGCGTAGACCTGTCAGACCAGGTTCTGCAACCATACCTGGTCAAGAGGAAGACCAGGGCGTGGTATAAAAAGGTGGCAATCTATCTAATTCAAACTGCCACATATAACAGTTTTGTCCTATATAAAAAATCTCAAGGACCGCTAACTTTCCTGCACTTTCAGGAAAAAGTAGTAGAGAGCCTCATATTTGAGTCCATGGCACCGGGGGAAGCCTTCGACTCTGAGGATTCCCGGAGACTTTCAGAATGCCATTTTCCTCACCCTGTCCCTGTCACTCCCACCCAAAGGTATCCTCAAAAAAGGTGCCGAGTTTGCAGAAAGCATGGCAGACGGAGTGATTCCCGATTCTATTGCCCCACATGCCCATCCCAACCAGGCCTTTGTATCTCCCCCTGTTTTGAGACCTACCACACCACCTACAATTATTAGTTTGTTTTTTTTTCAATAATTTTTATTTTCTGCTTAGTGGCCCCAGTAGTACAATTTGGAACAAATTGATAAATAATATTTTAATTAGTAGATCCCATTTTACCCCATTTCACAATTAATTCCAGAACTTGATCAATCCCATACCAAACTACTATCCCAACAAATTCTCATCCACGTACCCACGTCTGTACGCTCTAGAGTGTGGACCCCACAAATGTTCTTGCAAAGTCAGGTCATCTGAAAATTCTACGACTCGATCAATCCCATACCAAACTACTATTCCAACAAATTCTCGTCCACGTACCTATGTCAATAAGCGTTAGAATGTGGACCCCAGAAATGATCTTGAAAAGTGAGATTATCTGAAAATGAATTCTAGGACTTGATTACTCACAAACATTTTTGACCATTTATCTAACTTTGACTGTTTTTATAACTGTCTTGCTACACAAAACTTTGGCTTCCATTTATATTACTTATATTTATGTTGATGATACGGGCATGATCATTTTATTGTAGGATTTCTAAAAAATGAGGAAGTTCCGTACTTATACACTATGGGCTTTACTTTATGGTTCTTGCCGAACCTCTGGTACCAGACAATGCTTTCTATAGAGAACTGGTTGTTTTGTGCATATAGCGGTTCTGACCTTGGCGGGTGGGAGCTTGCTATGGTGTACCACGTCTATTGGCACATTCGTCTCTCATACAGGGATTGATGGAGCTAAAAGGACGTTGTACGACCAGTCTCTGAAAGTGTCTGCCATTCTAGCCCTGATGGTGTTCTTTCATCTTTGGAACAAACTCCGCTTTGCCACATAGTTGGCTGCATTTTCCTACACATTTTGCCCTTCATTCCAGTACAGTTTATTCTTCCTGCTACAATATACGCAAATGTGGGACAACTGTTTTGTTAGCAAGACCAATTTTATAGTCAGCCATTGTGTTTTAGGAGCATGCCTCCCTCTGTGAGTAATAATTCCTGGAAGGATTTTCTTTTTTGCTCAATGTCTCTAGAAGCTTTGAATGGGTCCTGGATCTTCAATTTCAAATAAAGCCAAATTTGTCACATTGTGCCCCTTTCTGTCCAAGCCCTGCCATTTGTCCAAACAGAACTTTTTTACTACATATGGGATATCGCTGCACTCATAATAAAGTGGGTAACGAATTGTGGGGTCCACTTTTTGATGTTATTTCTGAAAAAGTGAGACATTCAGGTCTAAAACAAGATTCTCGTGGAAAAAAATGAATTTTTTCAATATGACTACCTAATGTTATCAAACTCTGTGTCATACATGTGGGTTCAAATTGCTCAATATACCCCTGATTAAAATCTTTGAGGGGTGTAGTTTCCAAAACGGGGTCAGTTGTGGGGGGTTTCTGCTGTTAGGCACATCTACAAACCCAAAATGGTGTCCGCTCTCACAATTAAGAGATTAAAAAGTCAAACGGCGCGCCTTCCCTTCCAAGCTCTGCAGTGCGCCCAAACAGAGGTTTACCCCCACATACGGGGTATCGACATACTCAGGACAAATTGCACAACAACTTTTGGGGTCCATTTTGTCTTGCTACCCTTGGGAAAATAAAAAATTGGGGGTGAAAAGATCATTTTTGTGAAAAAAAAAATGATTTTTAATTTTTTCGGCTCTACGTTATAAACTTGTGTGAAGCACTTGGGGGTTCAAAGTGTTGACCACACACCTAGATAAGTTCCTTAGGGGGTCTAGTTTCCAAAATGGTGTCACTTGTGGGGGTTTCCACTGTTTAGGCACATCAGCGGCTCTCCAAACGCAACATGGTGTCCGATCTCAATTCCAGAGAATTCTATGTTGAAAAAGTCAAATGGCGCTCCTTCCCTTCTGAGCTCTACTGTGCACCCAAACAGAGGTTTACCCCCACATACGGGGTATCGACATACTCAGGACGAATTGCACAACAACTTTTGGGGTCCATTTTGTCTTGCTACCCTTGGGAAAATAAAAAATTGGGGGTGAAAAGATCATTTTTGTGAAAAAAAAATGATTTTTAATTTTTTCGGCTCTACGTTATAAACTTGTGTGAAGCACTTGGGGGTTCAAAGTGTTGACCACACACCTAGATAAGTTCCTTAGGGGGTCTAGTTTCCAAAATGGTGTCACTTGTGAGGGGTTTCCACTGTTTAAGCACATCAGGGGCTCTCCAAACGCGACATGGTGTCCGATCTCAATTCCAGAGAATTCTATGTTGAAAAAGTCAAATGGCGCTCCTTTCCTTCTGAGCTCTACTGTGCACCCAAACAGAGGTTTACCCCCACATACGGGGTATCGACATACTCAGGACAAATTGCACAACAACTTTTGGGGTCCATTTTGTCTTGCTACCCTTGAGAAAATAAAGAATTGGGGGTGAAAAGATCATTTTTGTGAAAAAAAAATGATTTTTAATTTTTTCAGCTCTACATTATAAACTTGTGTGAAGCACTTGGGGGTTCAAAGTGTTGACCACACACCTAGATAAGTTCCTTAGGGGGTCTAGTTTCCAAAATGGTGTCACTTGTGGGGGATTTCCACTGTTTAGGCACATCAGCGGCTCTCCAAACGCGACATGGTGTCCGATCTCAATTCCAGGGAATTCTATGTTGAAAAAGCCAAATGGCGCTCCTTCCCTTCTGAGCTCTACTGTGCACCCAAACAGTGGTCCCTCCCCACATATGGGGTATCGGCATTCTCCGGACAAATTGCACAACAAATTATGTGGTTCATTTTCTTTTTTTACACTTGTGAAAATAAAAAAAATTGGTTCTGAAGTAAAATGTTTGTGAAAAAAAGTAAAATGTTCATTTTTTCCTTCCACATTGCTTCAGTTCCTGTGCAGCAACTGAAGGGTTAATAAACTTCTTGAATGTGGTTTTGCGCACCTTGAGGGGTGCAGTTTTTAGAATGGTGTCAATTTTGGGCATTTTCTGCTACATAGACCCCTCAAACTGACTTCAAATGTGAGGTGGTCCCTAAAAAAAAATGGTTTTGTAAATTTTGCTGTAAAAATAAGAAATTGCTGGTCAAATTTTAACCCTTATAACTCCCTAATAAAAAAAAAAATTTCCAAAATTGTGCTGATGTAAAGTAGACATATGGGAAATGTTATTTATTGACCATTTTGTGTGACATATCTCTTTGATGTAAGAGAATAAAAATTCAAATTTTGAAAATTGCGAAATTTTCAAAATTTTCGCCATATTTCCGTTTTTTTAATAAATAAAAGCAAGTAATATCAAATAAATGTTACCACTAACATGAAGTACAATATGTCATGAAAAAACAATCTCAGAATCAGCGGGATCCGTTGAAGCGTTCCAGAGTTATAACCTCATAAAGTGACAGTGGTGGTCAGAATTGTAAAAATTGGCCTGGTCATTAAGTACCAAATTGGCTCTGTCACTAAGGGGTTAAATTTGGGTTAGTGAAACTTTCAGATATATATTTTATCATTTTGGCATACAATGGGATTTTATTCTATTAGTGGTAATATAAAAGGGAAATCTCTGTTTATGGAATTCTGCATTTTTGTAACGTACCAATTCTTAAAATCCTTTTTATACCAATTTACTAGAACAATATCCGTGAAAATGAATATTGCATTCTATAGTGTTTCATTGCAGTGAAAGGGTGTCCCAAGTCATTTGCGGGAGGAGGGGGCTTCAGGAGGTCTCACTGAACAGAAAGAGAAGAAGTCTAGTTTGCAGATTGCTCAGTAGGGAGGGCAGTGTGTGAGGATTGGGTGAGTTTAATAGGATCAGCTCAGTGTAATCCTGTTTTATCCATTGTAATTCAGGCAGCCAAGGAGACGGAAAACCAGTGGAAAGAGACTTTTATCCGCTCAGGGGGCAGGAACAACAAAAGGCATCAAGTGGCAGAAAATCAATTAGAAAGAATCCTCTCCTGAGCCAAAATCCAGCAGGACAAGAGCATCCAGATAACACAAATTGGGCTTCACCCTCCTCCCAACCATGTCCCATCTAAGTAGTTCTTCCTTCCTCCTTGATGGCTCCCAAATATCCTTTCACACTAAGAAACAATAACTTGACTACTGTGAAGTGAAACAATATAAAAGGATCAGACTTCATTTTAATATCTGGTATAATTACTTGATTTTATTTTTAATAAACGGACAAGGTTATATGTCAATCATTTCTCTATCAGCTCATACCCAACGAAGGTCCATTATACCCTAGAAATCCTAGTATTTGCCTTATTTGTGGTTGGCCATCAACTTGTTTTAGGGACCAAGATATAAAATTGAAATTTAAAAAAATAGCAGGGGTGCAGCATTTACCTAACAATCTATTATTATTATTATTTATATAGCACCATTAATTCCATGGTCTGTACATGAGAAAGGGGTTATGTACAGGGTTATAGATAACGTTTACAGTAAACAAATTTACAGTGACAGACTGGTGCAGAGGGGAGAGGACCCTGTCCTTGCGGACTTACATTCTACAGGATAATGGGGAGGAGACAGAAGGTCGGGGGAGCGACAGCTCTGGCGGTGGTGACGCGGCAGCCCTGGCTGGTGGTGACACGGTAGCTCTGGCGGTTGGTGACGCGGCTGGTGACGCGGCAGCTCTGGAGGGTGGCGAAGCAGCAGCTCTGGCGGTGGTGGCGCAACAGCTCTGGCGGGTGGTGACGTGGCAGCCCTGGTGGATGGTGACGCGGCAGCTCTGGCGGTTGGTGACGCGGCAGCTCTGGCAGTTGATGATGCGGCAGCTCTGGCGGTTGGTGAGGTGGCAGCTCTGGCGGTTGGTGAGGCGGCAGCTCTGGCGGTTGGTGAGGCGGCAGCTCTGGCGGTTGGTGACGTGGCAGTTCGGGTGATGGTGACACAGCAGAATGATTATTGCGGGCTGTAAACTTTCCTAAAGAGATGGGTTTTCAGGTTCCGTCTGAAGGATCCGAGGGTGGTGGATAATCGGACGTACAGAGTTGAGGACAGACTGGAGCTGTGCAAGAGAGTTAGCGGGGAGGCCACAGAGGAAGGTGTTGCAGTAATCGAGGCGGGAGATCTATACACCAGCCCCCCAAATTGGCCGCTATCTGTCTTCCTGAGCTGCTCCTTAAAAACAACAACAAAATATCTATGAATTACAGTCTTTATTTAACAAATAATTATGATGGAAATCTGTTTGTTTTTTTTGTTTTTTTTGCTTCTGCTTCTCTTTAAAGGGGTTCTATAGTGGCTCCCCATTACAGCTGACTGCAAAGGTGTGAAGATGAGAAGTTTTGGACAAATTAGCAAAAAAAAATATATAAGAAACTAGCTATTGAACCCGTTCTACGCCCGGGTGGCGAACATTTATATTGGTATATTGTCCCCATCCTGTCATGTGCTGCTCCATCCTGCGTCCCCATCCTGTCATGCGCTGCTCCATCATGCGTCCCCATCCTGTCATGCGCTGCTCCATCCTGCGTCCCCATCCTTATGTGCTGCTGCATCCTGCGTCCCCATCCTTATGTGCTGCTGCATCCTGCGTCCCCATCCTTATTTGCTGCTGCATCCTGCGTCCCCATCCTTATGTGCTGCTGCATCCTGCGTCCCCATCCTTATGTGCTGCTCCCTCCTGCGACCCCATCCTTATGTGCTGCTCCCATCCTGCGTCCCCATCCTTATGTGCTGCTCCATCCTGCGTCCCCATCCTTATGTGCTGCTCCATCCTGCGTCCCCATCCTTATGTGCTGCTGCATCCTGCGTCCCCATCCTTATGTGCTGCTGCTTCCTGCGTCCCCATCCTTATGTGCTGCTCCATCCTGCGTCCCCATCCTTATGTGCTGCTCCCATCCTGCGTCCCCATCCTGTTATGTGCTGCTCCCATCCTGCGTCCCCATCCTGTTATGTGCTGCTCCATCCTGCGTCCCCATCCTTATGTGCTGCTCCATCCTGCGTCCCCATCCTGTTATGTGCTGCTCCATCCTGCGTCCCCATCCTTATGTGCTGCTCCATCCTGCGTCCCCATCCTTATGTGCTGCTCCATCCTGCGTCCCCATCCTTATGTGCTGCTCCATCCTGCGTCCCCATACTGTTATGTGCTGCTCCATCCTGCGTCCCCATCCTTATGTGCTGCTCCATCCTGCGTCCCCATACTGTTATGTGCTGCTCCATCCTGCGTCCCCATACTGTTATGTGCTGCTCCATCCTGCGTCCCCATCCTTATGTGCTGCTCCATCCTGCGTCCCCATCCTTATGTGCTGCTCCATCCTGCGTCCCCATCCTGTTATGTGCTGCTCTATCCTGCGTCCCCATCCTTATGTGCTGCTCCATCCTGCGTCCCCATACTGTTATGTGCTGCTCCATCCTGCGTCCCCATCCTTATGTGCTGCTCCATCCTGCGTCCCCATACTGTTATGTGCTGCTCCATCCTGCGTCCCCATACTGTTATGTGCTGCTCCATCCTGCGTCCCCATACTGTTATGTGCTGCTCCATCCTGCGTCCCCATCCTTATGTGCTGCTCCATCCTGCGTCCCCATCCTGTTATGTGCTGCTCCATCCTGCGTCCCCATCCTTATGTGATGCTCCCATCCTGCGTCCCCATCCTTATGTGCTGCTCCATCCTGCGTCCCCATCCTTATGTGCTGCTCCATCCTGCGTCCCCATACTGCCTCTGACCCGCTCGGCGCCGAGTGCTGGGGGGCCTGAGCAGGCGGGGACACCGGCGCGCTGTGGGGGTCAGGTGCCGGTATCGCCGCCAGCTCAGGCCCCCCAGCACTTACTATACTCACCTGTCCGGCGTTCCATCGCTGAGCGCCGCCATCTTCCCGGTCTCCTGGCTGTGACTGTTCAGTCAGAGGGCGGCGCCGGCGCGCATTAAGCGCGTCATCGCGCCCTCTGAACTGAAGGTCACAGGCCGAAGACCGGGAAGATGGCGGCGCTCAGCGATGGAACGGGGACAGGTGAATATAGGCCGATACTCACCCTCCTGGCGGTCCCTGCTTCTGCGGTGGAGATCGCGGTGTGCGTTCAGTGTGAACGCACACCGCGATCTCCCGGGAGCGTCGCTCTGTGAGGCCCAGACTGCGCCGGCGCTTGCGCTTGCGCAGTCTATAGAGGCTTCGGACAGAGTGACGCTCCCAGCGTTATATTATAGATGTTGTCCAAATCTTGACTAGTATTTCAGTACGTTTTTTTTTTTTTTTAGCTTTTTGAAGATTTTAAATGTAAAATACGGAATGGAATCCAAAGGATACGATGACATCACATGCCCTTGACAAACTAATGATTTTAGAATGAAATAAGTAAAATTGCAAAAAAATTATTCACTACGTTACAACATAGGGAATAATGTGCACAGAGTCCCTGGTTTCCAAGTAATCAGTCCAGTAGAAAACTCCTAGAGAAACAGCAGGAATCCCTGTAAAAATCACAATTCAGATTAAGTAAAATGGATAAGCCCAGGTGACAAGGTACCTAAACTGATAAAACGGATTTTATATCCACTAGACTGGATAAGCAGTGAAAAGGTATTCATTATACTCATAAACAGTAATTTAAACAGTGCTTTGAAATGCATGTAGCTGTCTGCTTTCGGGCAGATGCCAAATGTGTAGACCGACCCAGGGTTTCGCCCTACAAATGACTGCTTCTTCTGGGGCTTGCTCATCATTCTGATGAAAGCTCCATTTGTACCATGTAACTTACTTAATTGCAACTAGACGATTTACAAATGACACAGAATCCTAAACATAAATCAGCTTCGCATACACCATGTGCTTAGTCAAACGGCAAAAATAAAATTAGAATAAAAATCCAATAAAAATATATTTTTTATTTGTACGCAGAATCAGTGTAGATCAATTGTAAACATTAGATTTCTTGTTGATCTTTTTGTACGTGTGCACTAATGATAATTGCCCATTGTAAACGGCATTATTGGAATGTGTCTGCTTATTGAAAAAAAGCTATAGTAATAATATTGTTATTGATGTCATATTTGATAATTGATAGTTCAGTGATTCTCTAATATGATTATTAATTTGCTCTAAAGCAGAGTGATAATTTTTGTCATCCTCTTTGTCAGAGCAACCTCCCCAAACCAATTCTTCAGCATTGGGG
Source organism: Ranitomeya imitator (assembly GCF_032444005.1). NCBI lineage: Eukaryota > Metazoa > Chordata > Amphibia > Anura > Dendrobatidae > Ranitomeya > Ranitomeya imitator. The sequence continues at coordinate 60,517,735 of NC_091288.1, forward strand.
GGAATCTGTGAACTTTCATTGACAAGGGACCATCATCTAGGTGATCTGAAAGGTGTCAAATAAGGGAGTGAATGTATCAGGACTGAACCATGGGAAAAATGAGAGCAGCCTCAGGGGAGACGACAAGCACGACATTGGTCACCTCACAGATTACGGCCCACAGAGCAAAATCATTAAAGGAGCCGACAGTAAAACCTTAAAGGAGTCATAATGACACCAATAGCAACTCAAAGCCTGGAAACATAAGGATAATTACCATTTATTGCATTTCTAATTAAACTTTTGGGCTTTGAAAACATTCATTGTGACAATAATTTTTTATTTATTTAAGACGTGTCATTTCTTGATATAAACAATAAACATCACCAATGAGGAGACGTAAAGAAGTGTTATGTCTATCAAAGCAAGCTGGACCTAAGTTACCAACAGACCTAATGGCAATCCCTCTGTATAACCACTATGCAGTATATGTCTATAGAGGCATGTTAGTTGCATCACCATGCAGACCTCATTAGCCTCAACATCACTCTTCATGAGTCCAATCAATATGCAATTTTTCATATACCTAACACCAAAGGCCAGACACAAAAACACATTAGTACAAGAACTGTCCACTTTGCTTTTAACCCCTTTACCCCCCAGGGGTGGTTTGCACGTTAATGACCAGGCCAATTTTTACAATTCTGACCACTGTCCCTTTATGAGGTTATAACTCTGGAACGCTTCAACGGATCCCAGTGATTCTGACATTGCTTTCTCACGAGATATTGTACTTCATGATAGTCATAAAATTTCTTTGATATTACCTGTGTTTATTTGTTAAAAAACGGAAATGTGGCAAAAATTTTGAAAATTTTGCAATTTTCCAACTTTGAATTTTTATGCAATTAAATCACAGAGATATGTCACACAAAATACTTAATAAGTAACATTTCCCACATGTCTACTTTACATCAGCACAATTTTGGAACCAAAATGTTTTTTTGTCAGGGAGTTATAAGGGTTAAAAGTTGACCAGCAATTTCTCATTTTTACAACACCTTTTTTTTTTAGGGACCACATTTCATTTGAAGTCATTTTGAGGGGTCTATATGATAGAAAATAACCAAGTGTGACACCATTCTAAAAACTGCACCCCTCAAGGTGCTCAAAACCCCATTCAAGAAGTTTATTAACCCTTCAGGTGTTTCACAGGAATTTTTTGAATGTTTAAATAAAAATGAACATTTAACTTTTTTTCACAAAAAATTTACTTCAGCTCCAATTTGTTTTATTTTATCAAGGGTAACAGGAGAAAATGGACCCCAAAAGTTGTTGAACAATTTGTCCTGAGTACTCCGATACCCCATATGTGGGGGTAAAACACTATTTGGGCGCATGGCAGAGCTCGGAAGCGAAGGAGCGCCATTTTACTTTTCAATGCAAAATTGACTGGAATTGAGATGGGACGCCATGTTGCGTTTGGAGAGCCCCTGATGTGCCTAAACATTAAAGCCCCCCACAATTGACACCATTTTGGAAAGTAGACCCCCAAATGAACTTATCTAGATGTGTGGTGAGCACTTTGACCCACCAAGTGCTTCACAGAAGTTTATAACGCAGAGCCGTAAAAATAAAAAATAATTTTTCACGAAAATGATCTTTTCGCCCCCAATTTTTTTATTTTCCCAAGGGTAAAAGAAGAAATTGGACCCCAAAAGTTGTTGTACAATTTGTCCTGAGTACGCTGATACCCCATATGTGGGGGTAAACCACTGTTTGGGCGCATAGCAGAGCTCGGAAAGGAAGGAGCGCCATTTGACTTTTCAATGCAAAATTGACTGGAATTGAGATGGGACGCCATGTTGCGTTTAGAGAGCCACTGATGTGCCTAAACATTGAAACTCTCCACAAGTGACACCATTTTGGAAAATAGACACCCTAAGGAACTCATCTAGATGTGTTGTGAGAGCTTTGAATTCCCAAGTGTTTCACTACAGTTTATAACGCAGAGCCGTGAAAATAAAATAAAAAAATTTCCACAAAAATTATTTTTTAGCCCCTAGTTTTGTATTTTTCCAAGGGTAACAGTTGAAATTGGACCCCAAAAGTTGTTGTCCAATTTGTCCTGAGTACGCTGATACCCCATATGTGGGGGTAACCACAATTTGAGCGCATGGCAGAGCTTGAAAGGGAAGGAGCATAATTTGGAATGCAGACTTAAATGGATTAGTCTGCAGGCGTCACATTGCGTTTGCAGAGGCCCTAATGTACCTAAACAGTAGAAACCCCCCACAAGTGATGCCATATTGGAAACTAGACCCCCCAAGGAACTTATCTAGATGTGTTGTGAGAACTTTGAACCCCCTAGTGTTTCACTACAGTTTATAACGCAGAGCCGTAAAAATAAAAAATCCTTTTTTTTCCACAAAAATTTTTTAGCCCGTAGTTTTGTATTTTCTCAAAGTTAACAGGATAAATTGGACCCCAAAAGTTGTTGTCCAATGTGTCCTTAGTACGCTGATACCCCATATGTGGGGGGAACCACCGTTTGAGCGCATGGCAGAGCTCGGAAGGGAAGGAACACTGCTTTACTTTTTCAACGCAGAATTGGCTGGAATTGAGATCGGACGCCATGTTGTGTTTGGAGAGCCCCTGATGTGCCTAAACAGTAGAAATCCCCCAATTATAACTGAAACCCTAATCCAAACACATCCCTAACCCTAATCCCAACGGTAACCCTAACCACACCCCTAACCTTGACACACCCCTAACCCTAATCCCAACCATATTCCCAACCGTAAATGTAATCCAAACCTTAACCCTAAAGGTACCGTCACACTGGACGATATCGCTAGCGATCCGTGACGTTGCAGCGTCCTGGATAGCGATATCGTCCAGTGTGACAGGCAGCAGCGATCAGGCCCCTGCTGTGATGTCGCTGGTCGGGGCAGAAAGGCCAGGACTTTATTTTGAAGCTGGACTTCCTGCTGACATCGCTGAATCGGCGTGTGTGACGCCGATTCAGCGATGTCTTCGCTGGTAACCAGGGTAAACATCGGGTTACTAAGCGCAGGGCCGCGCTTAGTAACCCGATGTTTACCCTGGTTACCATCGTTAAAGTAGAAAAAACAACCACTACATACTTACCTACCGCTGTCTGTCCCCGGCGCTCAGCTTCTCTGCACTCCTCCTGCACTGGCTGTGAGCGTCGGTCAGCCGGAAAGCAGAGCGGTGACGTCACCGCTCTGCTTTCCGGCCGCTGTGCTCACAGTCAGTACAGGAGGAGTGCAGAGAAGCTGAGCGCCGGGGACAGACAGCGGTAGGTAAGTATGTAGTGGTTGTTTTTTTTACTTTAACGATGGTAACCAGGGTAAACATCGGGTTACTAAGCGCGGCCCTGCGCTTAGTAACCCGATGTTTACCCTGGTTACCCGGGGACTTCGGGATCGTTGGTCGCTGGAGAGCTGTCTGTGTGACAGCTCTCCAGCGACCAAACAGCGACGCTGCAGCGATCCGGATCGTTGTCGGTATCGCTGCAGCGTCGCTTAGTGTGACGGTACCTTAACTTTAGCCCTAACCTTAACCCTATCCCCAACCCTAGCCCCAACCCTAGCCCTAACCCTAATGGGAAAATAGAAATAAATAAAACAAATTTAATTTTTTACTTTTTCCCAATCTAAGGGGGTGATGAAGGGGGGTTTGATTTACTATTTATAGTGGGATTTTTAGCGCTTTTTATTGCAAAAAATATTTTTTGCGTTACCACATTTTGAGAGCTATAATTTTTACATATTTTGGTCCACAGAGTCATGTGAGGTCTTGTTTTATTGCGGGACGGGTGGACGTTTTTATTGGTGACATTTTCGGGCACGTGACATTTTTTGATCGTTTTTATTCCGATTTTTGTGAGGCAGAATGACCAAAAACCAGCTATTCTTGAATTTCTTTTGGGGGAGGCGTTTATACCGTTCCGCATTTGGTAAAATGGATAAAGCAGTTTTATTCTTCGGGTCAGTACGATTACAGCGATACCTCATTTATTTCTTTTTTTATGTTTTGGCGCTTTTATACCATAAAAACTATTTTATAGAAAAAGGACTATAACTTTTTTATTTTTTCACTGATGATGCTGTATCGTGGCTCGTTTTTTGCGGGACAAGATGATATTTTCATTGGTACCGTGGTTATTTATTTCCGTCTTTTTGATCGCGTGTTATTCCACTTTTTGTTTGGCGGTATGATAATAAAGCGTTGTTTTTTGCCTCGTTTTTTTTTTTTTAACCATTTTCACTGAAGGGGTTAACTAGTGGGACAGTTTTATAGGTCGGGTCAATACGGACGCAGCGATACTAAATATGTGTACTTTTATTGTTTGTTTTTTTATTTAGATAAAGAAATGTATTTATAGGAACTATATATATATATATATATATATATATATATATATATATATATATATATATATATATATAAAATTAGGAATTTTTTTTTTAAATTTTTTTACACGTGAATATTTTTTTTTTACACTATAACATTGCCCCAAGGGGGGGGCATCATGTTATAGTGTAAGATCGCTGATCTGACACTTTCCTGTGCACTGTGTCAGATCAGCGATCTGACGTGCACTCCTGGAGGCTTCCCAGCGCCTGCTCTGAGCAGGCGATGTGAAGCCACCTCCCTGCAGGACCCGGATGCCACGGCCATTTTGGATCTGGGCCTGCTGCAGGGAGGAGGAGGTAAGAGAACCTCGGAGCAGCGCTATCACATCGCGCTGCTCTGGGGGTCTCAGGGAAGCACGCAGGGAGCCCCCTCCCTGCGCAATGCTTCCCTATACTGCCGGAACACTGCGATCATGTTTGATCGCAGTGTGCCGGGGGTTAATGTGCCGGGGTAGTCCGTGACCGCTCCTGGCACATAGTGCCGGATGTCAGCTGCGATAGTCAGCTGACACCCAGCCGTGATCGGCCACGCACCCCCTGTGAGCGTGGAGGATCGCTATGATGTACTATCCCGTTGAGGGTCAGATAGGCCCAGGTCACCTCGACGGGATAGTACGTCTAAGGTCAGAGAGGGTTTAAAGAAGCATTGCCATCAAAATTTGTATCCTCTTAATATATTGGAATCATCATATTTTATAGCACTTTGTACTTACAATTGCTTATTTTGCCTTTCTACCCAGTTCATTCTTCTCATTTCCATTAGGTCTTTGACCTCACATGATTAAAAACAGACTCGATGAATCCTTCTAAGCTCTATGTAGAAAAAGGATGTCCATTTTCCCTGCCTGAGTCAGCATTAGAACTACATTTCTACATCATTGCACAGTCCCTGGTATGAGGGGGAAGAGCCCAGTAGCGGGTCAGAAGTTGAAAAGGGGGATGACTCATGCAGGGAAAAGAGTATTCATGTTTCTACATAGAGTAGAGAAAATAGAAGAAGACCTAAGAGTATTTGCAGACCCCATCATATAGATGCCAGCACATCTGACAAATTTTCCCAGGTGAAGCTGCTTCAAGAAAATGCCGGCAGCTGTTTTCTTGAGGCTGGTTCGCCGGCGGTTTTGGCATCATTTTTCCAACAGCTTTCACTGTAACTATAGAATGAACATGTTACTTCTTTTAAAACCTGAAGTAATTAAAATATGTGCTATAAGACGGAACATGTGCACCACAGTTTCGTTTTGACATTGTGTGCACTATGTTCATTTTATCAGTTTTTTTGGGCGCTTTTTCAGGTGGAGTCCACCCAGAATATGCCTAAAAAAGACGTTGTGAGCACATACCCTAAGCAGGCTGTGCCATGTTTTAGTGATTTTTTTCTTTGAGCGCTCCAGCACTTTTAATATTATTGCTTGCCATCAGTCAGTGAAATTGCTGTTGTTTGCATGCATCAGACCCAATACTAGCGTATTTAAAAACAAAGGGGCCTAAAAGCTGTGAAAAGTTGCAAGGTTTTTGCACAACAGGGAGTTGCACCTAAATTTGCTTCTTTTGTCATTTTCATGCCACTTTGGATCATTTCTGCTGAATTGGGGAGGAGTTAGGGCGTGACAATGTGGTGCTATGTCTCCTGTCTAATTCATCAAAATCTGATGGTGTTTTCTATGCCAGAAATAATACTCCAGTCCAAGAGGAGCACACCACTTACTACACGCACTTGGGCTACACCAGATAAAATAGACCCCAAAATGTATAAAACATGAGCAGGTTTTCAGCCTCTTGACACACGCAAAAAGTATTTCCGTATCTATGTATCCAGCACATATCTAGAAATGGTAATGAATTAAAAAATAAAGGTGCTGATACATTAAAAAGGATATCTGGGTCTTTAGAAAAAAAGGCATGTAGTTGCTATGGTTTCTTTCACACCAGTCTTCTGGCGTCAGTCAAAATCCGTTGTCGCGACGGATCCGTCAAAAATAGTGAAAAACGGAAACAATGGATCCGTTTTTTTTTTACAGATCCATGTAGCGGATCCATTAAAAAAAACGGATCCGTCGCATCTGTTTTTTCCATCCGTTTCTTCCATTTTTTTGACGGATCCGTTTTTTCATATCTCCAAATGGGAGGCTCCCAAACGTGATTGGCTACTGGAAAATAATGGAAACCTATATATTGAGTGTTTTAACACCCCATCTTTGAGAGGTTGTAGAGCAAGTGGCAGAAATGGAAGGAGTTCTAGCAAATATTGTGACCATCTATACATCTATCCATCAGGCAGGTTGGTGGCAGGCTTCTTGCTGGCACATTGAGGAATGAAGCCACATGGCAGGTTTATATAGATTTGGGGCTGTCTGGACAATTGGCTGCTAAGTACAGATTTGGAGAATGCTCAGTGTAAAAAAAACGTTATCCGTCGCTGGATTCCATCATTTGATGGACAGCGACGGATTTTGCACCCATAGGCTTCCATTCTAGCCAACGACAGACGCCACTGGATCCGTCGCTGTCCGACTTTTCGATGCAGACAAAAAACATTACTTTGTCCGTCCTCTCCAGACGACGCATAAACAAATTCCGACGGATCCAGCGCACGACGGACGAAACGTGAGGCCATCCGTCGTAATCCGTCGCTAATACAAGTCTATGAGAAAAAGATGGATCCAGAGGGCAAATTCATTGGATCCGTTTTTTTTTCACTAAACAACGGATTTTGACTGAAACAAAAAGACTGAAGTGTGAACGAGACCTAGGCAACTACTTGTCTGTTGTACCCGCCGCAGGTCATTGACCGATCCTGCCAGAGATTCAGCTACTCCCTGGCATCTGAGCAGCAGTTTCTCTTCCTGTTGACAGGGCGGGACTACTGGTCAAAAGAAGAAAAAATTGGACTAGCAAGAGCCTGCACAACCACATGAAGTGAAAAATCATAAACTTTTATTGACACCACAAAAAACATATAAAAACAATTAAAACCATGTAATAAATACACATAACACCCCCATTCCTAGACAATGCAACTGCCAAATCACCTTACAAATATATCACAACAAAAAGAGCATAAAGCAATGATATTGTATATAGTGTGAAAATGACATTATCTATCCTCATACACCTATAACCAGCCAATATTGGGAAAATTGTATCAAAAATAGGCAATTTAAGACCAAGAAAGGATTATCTTTGGTCCCATGTAATAACCCCATATACAACCTGGTGAGTAGTCCTAGCGTTACAACAATCCGTCAGGTGTAGTCAGGGTGGACTTGGAAGGAATAGGATCTAAAATGTACATAGAACCTATTATGTAGCAGGTTATAGGACAGAGGAACGGTAGGATAAAGGCTTCTGGATCAAAATAACAAGACCGGCATAAGCGCCATAGATAGCCAGAACGAAGCCGGAATGGGGTGTGAGGAGAGAGCCCCACGCGTATCGCTGCCGCAGCAGCTTCGTCTCTTCGTCTCTGAAATATATGAAGGACGGGACTACTGGTGTCATGCCATTGGTGACTTTCAAAGTTTTTTACGCCAGTATCTTGGCATAAAAAATAAAAAATTAATTGAGTAACCCTCATTTAGTGGACAGTCCCGTAAATGCACAGTAGCTCCCCTTCCTCAAGTTGTGATGAGATTTCAAAGTACACCAATCCCAGTTATATCCATATTATCATGCAACATGTATCCTCCATCTTCCTCCGCTGCAGTCTTCTCCCTGCTGTCTCTGCATAATCCATCCTTACATTAGGGCTATACATTGAATGTGTGATATCCAATATTTAATCAATTTAAACAATTGTCACGTCCTTCACTTCAAACTCCCCTTTTTGGTTTTATATTTGTTCACCTCTTTTTCTTTAGTCCATTATTCCGGGTCCTTGACATCCAAATTATGCATTGTATCAATTCATCATCTTATTTTCATTGTACCCATGTTCTCGCTTATTATTTGACAGTATACTCACCAGCAATTCTTTTGTATTTTTGTAGACCCCAGCACTGGGGTCCTGGGTTCAAATCCCACCAAGGACAACATCTGCAAAGAGTTTGTATGTTCTCCCCGTGTTTGCGTGGGTTTCCTCCAAGTTCTCCGATTTCCTCCCACATTCCAAAGACATACTGATAGAGAATTTAGATTGTGAGCCCCATCGGGGACAGCGATGATAATGTGTGCAAACTGTAAAGGGCTGCGGAATATGTTAGCGCTATATAAAAATAAAGATTATTATAAGTTCACTCCCTATGCGATTTAGACGTCAATATTACCATTGTGTGTCCTTGCGTTCCTGCGCGGTGTGTCTGCCGCTGGCACTTCGGTGAGTGATCTACTTGGGGTCTTGCGCATGCGCTATCGCCTTGGCAATGCACCTGTGCTTGTGTTCCACCAGACCACAAGCCGAAGCAGCCTTACATGGCACCGGACGTACATCGCGCATGCACAAATTACGGACACTCCACCGGCCCATTGATTGCTCTGCAATTAAAATCACGGAGCATTATATGAATATCCACCTTCCTATTGGCCAGCTCACTCCATATATGTATTGACCTCCCATCCCAACACACTCCTCCTGAGGAAGTGACCACACAAAATGTGGGTTGGGGAGGCAGGAGCACCTCTATCATACCTTGTCCTCCTATGTAAGTCCTGTAGTCATAATTGTACTGTATTATACATGCATGCTAATTAGTAGCATTTTATACTAAAATACACCTTTTTTGTACTCTGATTAATGTTTAAACTATATTCTAATGGGAACATCATAGGATTAAGTTAGGGCAAATTATGTAACAAGGTCTCCTGAGACTGATACATGGCATTGCAGCATCTGGTATTGTATTTGTATATTCCATATGATCTTTTTTTATATATATTTATTAAATAAAGCTTAATTTAAATTTTATATGGTATTTATACTCATTTCTTTAGTATGAGTTTTTTCAAACTGTGTGACTGCAAACTTATGAATCCCCCCAGTGCCACGCCGGCACCGCGCCCCGACCAGTGACGCGGCCTTCCAGTGGGGGGGTGTGACTAGAGGGTGCCGCCTTGCTCCATACAAGTGTATGGAGAGCGAGGCTGCGTGCACTGGCTGGGATTATGTATAATGCAGTCCTGGGTTGGAAATTGGCGAATCCTCACAGCGCACAGTGCGTGTACTCTGGGGAGAATCAGAAGTCTACGGTCACACAGAGTGACTGCAGACTTTATTAAAAACTGGACAACCCCTTTAAACTACCACCTCTGCAGGGCAAATAGACAGGGTTTGCACAGTAAATTAAATTAAAATGACCCTAACCTGTAGTTTTCTTTGCAATTAGGAATCAAAGTGACAATCCTGGGAGATTTCTAAAGAAGATGTCAATTTGCATGTCCCCCGGAGGGTGCACAGAGGGTCAGTTACTGCTCCAGGGCCTTTTTCGCTTTCTCTTTTTTTTTTTTTGCTGGAGAGGAAAATACTAACAACAGAATTAAAGCCATGAAATTCCTTGAAGACTTAAAGGAGCAGCTATAGTGACAGAGTAACATGATCAAGTCTCAAAAAAAGATATTAAAGCTTATTAAGAGGTAGAAAAGGGGTTAATCCTGTGCAATGTCGCTTGTAGATCAGTAGTAACCTTGCACAGCAATAGTTAGCTATGCTGTAGTTCTTTTACCCCCTCTGGCACTAAAAGAATTCAAATAAATTGCTTCTCACAGTCCTAATCCTTTCTGTCTGTCTGACAGACCCCATTGAAGCTCTGGGAATTAATATGAAGACGTTGGAACCAATCCCAGCTGTTTATTGACACTGTCTTCCCAGGGAGGACACCACTGTTCACCCTTCATACTTCCTTCTAGTGGCACTCCATGGACGAGGGGCGTTATGCCAGGTACCCCTCACACAAGCTCAGGGTTTCCTTTGTGGACACCCATAAAAGAAAATCCCAAATCCTTCATGTTTGGAGAATAAGCAGGAAACAGGTACTAGTTGTTATGGAAACGGGGAAAATCGCCTATTTCTCCAGTGTGCACATTTCTACCACACACCCAGGATCCACATCCTCATTTCACTAATTACAAACAACCATGATAGCATTGCTTCTCTCAATTAAACTGATTTGCATCTGTCCCTGCAGTCTGATGAGGACTCCTCTGCAGCTGTCATTTGGCAGGAATGCCTGGAATTCAGGACACATGCTCCCTGCAATCACACCAAACCGCTTCTCCTACATCAAGCACACACTTATAGAGAAGCCATTAGCTACGATTTAACGTGTGCCTCCACTTTTTACACCAAAACGATTATAGTGCAGGACTTTGGCCAATAACAGACAGATAGGATAAAAGTCAAAATGAAGAAATAACCTGCAGTACATACCGTAAGTAAATGGTAATAGTACATGTAAATAACATAGTCAGCTATTTGCAATCAAAAGAATGTAAAAGCCATCACAACAACATGTACCCAATCAGATGGTCCTTAAATCTTGTAGTTCACCTCGCTATGTGCCAGAAGTCCTCAAAACAGATGGGGGCAGAGCAAGACACAGACCTGACTCTTTAAACACCTGCCTCTGGAAAGCCTTACAGACAAGATTCCCAGCCCAAAAAGGAACAGCCACGCAGGTGTTTAAACTGTCAGATCTGGGCCCTTCTCTGCCCCCACCTATTTTGAGGCCTGCTGGCACTTACTGAGGTGAGCTACAAGAGATAAATAGTTTATTTAACCCTTTAACAACTATAGGATAAATAATAGAGAGGTGTCTTATTGACACCTCTCCATTACTAAGCCGGCTTAATGTCACCTTACAATAGGAAGGTGACATTATTCCCTCATTACCCCAATTGCCACCACTACAGGGCAAGTGGGAAGAACCAGGCAAAGCTCCAGATTTTGCTCATCTAATAGATGCACCTTTTCTGGGCAGCTGAGGGCTGCTGTATTTAGGCTGGGGGCCCATATCAATGGCCCCTTACCAGCCTTAGAATAGCAGCCCGCACCTGTGAGTTTTGCCGGGTTGGTTGAAAAACATAGGGGACCCCACGTCAGGTTTTTCATTCATTCTCCCCTGCTCGCGCTGCTGCCAGTAGAGCAGGGGAGAAGGGATGACAGCCGGCTTCAGCACCACACGCAGTTGAACAGCGCTTACTGTAGCGCTTCTTCCCCAGCGGCCATCCCCGCACACGGAGGACAGTGTACACTGTTCTCCATGTGCACGTGTGTGGCACGTTTTGTGGTCCGGGTGAAAACGGACATGTCTCCGTGTTTTGCACACGGGCACATGGTCCGTGAAAACACGCTGACATGTGCATAGACCCATTCATTTGAATGGGTCTACGTGTGTCAGTGTCTCCGGTATGTGAGAAAACTGTAACTACATGTACCGGAGGCACTGACGTGTGAAAGGGTGTACTTATTTATATTTACTATTTACTTATACACAGTATTTTCTCATTTTGTTTTTGTTCTAAATTATGTTTGTTAATGGCCACAGTGTGAATGTGCATCTACACATTGCACTTATACGAACATGTGCTGGCTCATTTCGTTGGCTTTGCTTTTGATTTTGGTACTTTGTACATATAGGGGCATGGCACCCCATTTTTGGGCTGCGCATCTTGTCTATATAGCTTCTAGACAGGTCGGGTCTGGGTCCTGCTCTGGCCCCATCTATTTTGAGGCCTCCTGGCATGTTGTCAGGTGAACTAGAAGAGATAGGGTCCATCTTGATGAATTACGCCTTGTTGCAGTGGGATGACTTTTACAAAATAGTATCAACTAAGTACAAGTACCCTATGTTATTTACATGTACTATTACCATGTAAGAACTATATGGGATATGCTCATTTTGCTTTTATACTAGGTCAGTGGCAGGACTTTGCAATATAATAATTTTCCTAAATCACTCTACTAGATGCTTTTGCTGTTTCCTGCAGCACGGACCATCCAAGGTCTGTGCTATGGACTTCACTAAACTAAGCAGTGCACTAATCTTCGCTTTTAGCTACCATTTTTAGTGCGGGAGTGAGGGGTGTAAGATCCTATCATGCTCGACCCGACACTGATGATGGTAGACTAGCAGCAGGGTGCCACATTTAGAATTTATTTTCTTTTTTCCAGTACATTGTATGTTAAAAATGAATGGTTTCATTCCAAACTACAACTTTTTACACAAAAAAAACAAGCTCTCATATGGCTGTGCTGATGGAAAATTGAAAAGTTATTTCTCTTAGAAAAAGGAGAGGAGAAAAAAAAACCAGAAAAATAAAAATTCACCCTAGTCCTTAAAGGGAACCTGTCACATGAAAAACAAAGGAAGAAAGCACTACCGTAGCGCCTGCACACTACACCGCACAATAATAAGAAAAAATATACAAATTTTATTTGGTACATAAACAAGAATAAAACATAATTAAAATACATAGGCACCCTTCCACAGAACCCCCAACATATAAACTCTTAATAAATATAAAGTGCTAGTGGAAGTAAATACATAATTGGTATCATAATAGCATATAGGCACATACATATATATGCATAATAACCTCCAAATGCACAACAGATCCAGGAATAATAGACCCCTGAGTGGTGGCTCAAACAATACAAGCCTACAGTACAGAGATATCAATGAACAGTCCCCACACAAGTTCAGTATACAGTGGGGCAAAAAAGTATTTAGTCAGTCAGCAATAGTGCAAGTTCCACCACTTAAAAAGATGAGAGGCGTCTGTAATTTACATCATAGGTAGACCTCAACTATGGGAGACAAACTGAGAAAAAAAAATCCAGAAAATCACATTGTCTGTTTTTTTTAACATTTTATTTGCATATTATGGTGGAAAATAAGTATTTGGTCAGAAACAAAATTTCATCTCAATACTTTGTAATATATCCTTTGTTGGCAATGACAGAGGTCAAACGTTTTCTGTAAGTCTTCACAAGGTTGCCACACACTGTTGTTGGTATGTTGGCCCATTCCTCCATGCAGATCTCCTCTAGAGCAGTGATGTTTTTGGCTTTTCGCTTGGCAACACGGACTTTCAACTCCCTCCAAAGGTTTTCTATAGGGTTGAGATCTGGAGACTGGCTAGGCCACTCCAGGACCTTGAAATGCTTCTTACGAAGCCACTCCTTCGTTGCCCTGGCGGTGTGCTTTGGATCATTGTCATGTTGAAAGACCCAGCCACGTTTCATCTTCAATGCCCTTGCTGATGGAAGGAGGTTTGCACTCAAAATCTCACGATACATGGCCCCATTCATTCTTTCATGTACCCGGATCAGTCGTCCTGGCCCCTTTGCAGAGAAACAGCCCCAAAGCATGATGTTTCCACCACCATGCTTTACAGTAGATATGGTGTTTGATGGATGCAACTCAGTATTCTTTTTCCTCCAAACACGACAAGTTGTGTTTCTACCAAACCGTTCCAGTTTGGTTTCATCAGACCATAGGACATTCTCCCAAAACTCCTCTGGATCATCCAAATGCTCTCTAGCAAACTTCAGACGGGCCCGGACATGTACTGGCTTAAGCAGTGGGACACGTCTGGCACTGCAGGATCTGAGTCCATGGTGGCGTAGTGTGTTACTTATGGTAGGCCTTGTTACATTGGTCCCAGCTCTCTGCAGTTCATTCACTAGGTCCCCCCGCGTGGTTCTGGGATTTTTGCTCACCGTTCTTGTGATCATTCTGACCCCACGGGGTGGGATTTTGCGTGGAGCCCCAGATCGAGGGAGATTATCAGTGGTCTTGTATGTCTTCCATTTTCTAATTATTGCTCCCACTGTTGATTTCTTCACTCCAAGCTGGTTGGCTATTGCAGATTCAGTCTTCCCAGCCTGGTGCAGGGCTACAATTTTGTTTCTGGTGTCCTTTGACAGCTCTTTGGTCTTCACCATAGTGGAGTTTGGAGTCAGACTGTTTGAGGGTATGCACAGGTGTCTTTTTATACTGATGATAAGTTTAAACAGGTGCCATTACTACAGGTAATGAGTGGAGGAAAGAGGAGCCTCTTAAAGAAGAAGTTACAGGTCTGTGAGAGCCAGAAATATTGATTGTTTGTTTCTGACCAAATACTTATTTTCCACCATAATATGCAAATAAAATGTTAAAAAAACAGACAATGTGATTTTCTGGAATTTTTTTTCTCTGTTTGTCTCCCATAGTTGAGGTCTACCTATGATGTAAATTACAGATGCCTCTCATCTTTTTAAGTGGTGGAACGTGCACTATTGCTGACTGACTAAATACTTTTTTGCCCCACTGTATATATAAACTAACGTCTCAACCATAACCCAAAAAATATATATATATATATATATATATATAATAACGATCAGAAAAGGGGGCACAGCCAGTGTGGAAGGAACTCACACAGGTAAGGAAATCTAGGGTAAGAATGATACGCTGAACCGTCCACCAAAGACAGGTGGAGGAGGGCAAGATGGAAATACCAAGACTAATAAGCCAAAGTGCAAAAAACCGCCTGGGGGGGAGAGACCCGGAAAGAGAGGGGGTAAGGATGGAATACCAGGAAGGGTGCCAAAGAACCGACCCCATGCGTATCGCCGCAACTCGTACGGCTTCGTCAGGGGAAGTATAAGTCTACGCCACCAAACGGGTAATATATACCTGAAAGAGTGATTAGCAATGCGATGCAGGAGCGGTGGGCTGGAAACCGGAAGTACGGCCAGCAGATCCGGAAATGGAGTAAAGTCCAACACGATAGTAGTGCGCATGGGCGCACAGGATACACACAGCACGGCGCCTGCGCAGCTGGAAAGGCCGGCAAACAGTACACCATAAGAGTAGCAGAATTGCCTATGGGTAAAGCAACCCGCAACAAGAGTGCGCATGCGCTAGATGGAGCGCAGATGTCCGGCCCCGCTAGTAAGACAGGGAATCCGGCGCCTGCGCAAGAGAAAAAAAGGAGACAGCGGTACAGGCTATAGCCTGTACCGCTGTGGAACTTGTGTGGGGACTGTTCATTGATATCTCTGTACTGTAGGCTTGTATTGTTTGAGCCACCACTCAGGGGTCTATTATTCCTGGATCTGTTGTGCATTTGGAGGTTATTATGCATATACAGTGGGGCAAAAAAGTATTTAGTCAGTCAGCAATAGTGCAAGTTCCACCACTTAAAAAGATGAAAGGTGTCTGTAATTTACATCATAGGTAGACCTCAACTATGGTAGACAACCTGAGAAAAAAAAATCCAGAAAATCACATTGTCTGTTTTTTTAACATTTTATTTGCATATTATGGTGGAAAATAAATATTTGGTCAGAAACAAACAATCAAGATTTCTGGCTCTCACAGACCTGTAACTTCTTCTTTAAGAGTCTCCTCTTTCCTCCACTCATTACCTGTAGTAATGGCACCTGTTTAAACTTGTTATCAGTATAAAAAGACACCTGTGCACACCCTCAAACAGTCTGACTCCAAACTCCGCTATGGTGAAGACCAAAGAGCTGTCAAAGGACACCAGAAACAAAATTGTAGCCCTGCACCAGGCTGGGAAGACTGAATCTGCAATAGCCAACCAGCTTGGAGTGAAGAAATCAACAGTGGGAGCAATAATTAGAAAATGGAAGACAGACAAGACCACTGATAATCTCCCTCGATCTGGGGCTCCACGCAAAATCCCACCCCGTGGGGTCAGAATGATCACAAGAACGATGAGCAAAAATCCCAGAACCACGCGGGGGGACCTAGTGAATGAACTGCAGAGAGCTGGGACCAATGTAACAAGGCCTACCATAAGTAACACACTACGCCACCATGGACTCAGATCCTGCAGTGCCAGATGTGTCCCACTGCTTAAGCCAGTACATGTCCGGGCCCGTCTGAAGTTTGCTAGAGAGCATTTGGATGATCCAGAGGAGTTTTGGGAGAATGTCCTATGGTCTGATGAAACCAAACTGGAACTGTTTGGTAGAAACACAACTTGTCGTGTTTGGAGGAAAAAGAATACTGAGTTGCATCCATCAAACACCATACCTATTGTAAAGCATGGTGGTGGAAACATCATGCTTTGGGGCTGTTTCTCTGCAAAGGGGCCAGGACGACTGATCCGGGTACATGAAAGAATGAATGGGGCCATGTATCGTGAGATTTTGAGTGCAAACCTCCTTCCATCAGCAAAGGCATTGAAGATGAAACGTGGCTGGGTCTTTCAACATGACAATGATCCAAAGCACACCGCCAGGGCAACGAAGGAGTGGCTTCGTAAGAAGCATTTCAAGGTCCTGGAGTGGCCTAGCCAGTCTCCAGATCTCAACCCTATAGAAAACCTTTGGAGGGAGTTGAAAGTCCGTGTTGCCAAGCGAAAAGCCAAAAACATCACTGCTCTAGAGGAGATCTGCATGGAGGAATGGGCCAACATACCAACAACAGTGTGTGGCAACCTTGTGAAGACTTACAGAAAACGTTTGACCTCTGTCATTGCCAACAAAGGATATATTACAAAGTATTGAGATGAAATTTTGTTTCTGACCAAATACTTATTTTCCACCATAATATGCAAATAAAATGTTAAAAAAACAGACAATGTGATTTTCTGGATTTTTTTTTCTCAGTTTGTCTCCCATAGTTGAGGTCTACCTATGATGTAAATTACAGACACCTCTCATCTTTTTAAGTGGTGGAACTTGCACTATTGCTGACTGACTAAATACTTTTTTGCCCCACTGTATATGTATGTGCCTATATGCTATTATGATACCAATTATGTATTTACTTCCACTAGCACTTTATATTTATTAAGAGTTTATATGTTGGGGCAGTGGCGTAACTACCGCGGTCGCAGCCCGGCAGGTCAGGGGCCCGGGCCCGGCAGGCAGGCTCGGACTGGCAGTGCCTCCCCCCGCTCCAGGGCCTCCCCCCCCTTCCCCGCCGCCGCCGCCGCTGCCTTGAATACTCACCCTGCTCCAGCGATGGTCTCGGCGTCTGCACTGCAGCTCGTTCCTGCTTGAGCGGTCACGTGACACCGCTCATTAAGATCATGAATATGCGCATATTCATGATCTTAATGAACGGTGTCACATGACCGCTCAAGCAGGAAGAAGGTGCTGCGCCGGCGCCGCCGTCTGGAGTCGGGACAGAGCGCGAGGGATGTCGGCACGGCCGTGCAGTGGGAAGACAGGTGAGTATGAGGGATGGGGGACGGGGGAACGGGGGGGGGGATGAAGGAGGACATAAGCCGGCGCGCCGAGCAGGAGCGGAGAGCTAAGCCTGCATACAGGGGGGAATATGAGCCATGCAGGGGGGGATATGAGCCATGCAGGGGGGAATATGAGCCATGCAGGGGGGAATATGAGCCATGCAGGGGGGAATATGAGCCATGCAGGGGGGAATATGAGCCATGCATACAGGAGGGGTAATATGAGCTATGTACATGGGATAGGAGGGAGATGAGCCATGCATACAGGAGGGGGGTCATTATACAGTATTGAGCATCATGTGTGGCCATTATGCAGTATGGAGCATCATGTGTGGTGGCCGTTATACAGTATTGAGCATCATGTGTGGCCATTATTCTATGGGGGTTACATTGAGTTGTATGGCAGGGCTGCAGGGGGGGGGGCCCCATTTGGAAGTTCGCACCGGGGCCCCTAACTTTGTAGTTACGCCACTGTGTTGGGGGTTCTGTGGAAGGGTGCCTATGTATTTTAATTATGTTTTATTCTTGTTTATGTACCAAATAAAATTTGTATATTTTTTCTTATTATTGTGTGGTGTAGTGTGCAGGCGCTACGGTAGTGCTTTCTTCCTTTGTTTTTCATTGTTGTTTACTACCGGCTTTTTTTGCACCTCCCTGCTATTATATATTATATATCCTCTATGGTTGTGCGCCTTATTTCTATGGTATACCTGTCACATAAAAAAACGCTATTAGGGTACGTTTCCACTGTCAGTATTGGCTGCGGATTGGATGCTGCGTACAACCACAGCGTCCAATCTGCAGCGGCCAGATGTTACAGCATAGTGGATGGGATTTTATGAAATCCCTTCTCCACTATGTGCGCAGGGACGCCTCCGGTTTCCCTATGTAACCGGACATGCAGCGCGCCTTTCCAGACCGCAGCATGTCTATTTATCTTGCGGAGATGTTCAGTCTCCACAAGATAAATATCACAGTCCTATGTATAGGATGCAGTGATTCCGCATGGTTCAATGAACACATGCAGAATCACCGCACGTACAAAAGCCGGCAGTGCTTTGGACGGGGCTGCGTCCAAAGCGCTGCCAATACTGACCGTGAAAACAAACCCTAAACTTGCAAATATACGGTTAATCTGCATGTTAATAGCGTTCTGAATCTGCCCGGTGCCCCCCACTTTGAGCCCTGTTGCCTGGAGGAAGTTCATTATATTCTTTCTGGCAGCTTCAGGTTTCAGTCATGGGGGTGTCTTTGATGCGGTTTCAGTAGAGAATGGTGGCAGTAACCGCGCCCAGTCAGTGACTGACAGTTTGCTCAGCCAGCTGTCAGTCAGTGTGGTGGTCACTGTTACAGCCGCCGACATCTATACACAGAGTGGTGATTGAACACAAGCCGGCGCTGCCCCCATGGCTGAAACTGAAACTCTGTCGGGAAAAATAAAGTTAATTTCCTCCCAGCCATAGGGGCAGGGGTGAACCTAACCACACTGCTGCCTGAGGCGAACTTCAAAACGGCGCCCCCCCAAACACATATACAGTACAGCCCCCCTATAGGGCTCCCATCTCATATACAGTCCCCCCATACATTACATGAGTGATAACTATTGTACATTCTACAATAGGTCATAAATCAGACAGTATAGTCCTCCATACAGTGTTTGGGCACCACAGTGCTCCTTACAGAATAATGAGCCCCATATATTGCTCCATACAGTATAATGAGCCCCATATATTGCCCTATACAGTATAATGAGCCCCATATATTGCTCCATACAATATTATGGGCACCGCACAGCGCCCCATACAGAATAACATGCCCCATATATTGCTCCATACAGTTTAATGAGCCCCATATATTGCTCCATACTGTATAATGGTCACACAGTTCTTCATACTGTATAATAGCCACACAGTGCTCCATACTGTATAATGGCCACACATGATACTCCGTAATGTGTAATGGCCACACATGATGCTCCATACTGTATAATGGCCACACAGTGCTCCATACGGTATAATGGCCACACATGATGCTCCATACTGTATAATGGTCACACAGTGCTCCATACTGTATAATGGCCACACAGTGCTCCATACTGTATAATGGCCACACATGATGCTCCATACTGTATAATGGCCACACAGTGCTCCATACGGTATAATGGCCACACATGGTGCTCCATACTGTATAATGGCCATACATGATGCTCCATACTGTATAATGGCCACACATGATGCTCCATACTGTATAATGGTCACACATGATGCTCCATACTGTGTAATAGCCACACATTATGCTCAATACCGTATAATGGCCACACAGTGCTCCCTACTGTATAATGGTCACACATGATGCTCCATACTGTATAATAGCCACACATGATGCTCAATACCGTATAATGGCCACACAGTGCTCCATACTGTATAATGGCCACATATGATGCTCCATACTGTATAATGGCCACACATTATGCTCGGTATTGTATAATGGCCACTCATGAAGCTCCATACTGTATAATGGGCACACATAATGTTCCATACTGTATAATGGTCACACGATGCTCCATACTGTATAATGGTCCCACATGATGCTCCGTACTGTATAATGGCCACACATAGTTACTCCTACACACGGCTGCGCTCCGTACACCTTACACTCACGGCTCCACTCCGTACTCACGCGGCTCCGCTCCATACACCTCGCACACACCCGGCTCCGCTCCGTACACCTCATACACATGCAGCTCTGCTCCGTACACTGAATACACACCTGGCTCCACTCCGTACACCTCATACACACCCGCTCTGCTCCGTACACCTCATACACATGCAGCTCTGCTCCGTACACCTCATACATTCATTATGTTTTGATCTCCCCGAGGTCATTCATCTTTATGTTTATAGTCCTTTTACTAGGCACTGCTCCTAATAGCCAGTTTCCTACTCCACACTGATGAGGGGCAAATACCCCGAAACAGCTGTCTGTGGATGGATACCCTGTTTTGGCATAGGTGGTTTTCCCTTTTGGGATGCTGCCCTTCCCGTGGTTGTTCCTTCCCGGTGAAAGACCTGGCTATTTATTGCTTGCGTTGAGAAACACGTGATGGTGTCTCCGCGGCTTTTCTACATGCATTTGCATATTTCCCATAAGGGATGGGGGCAGTGTTCTGGATCACTGCGTTGAGAAACACGTGATGGTGTCTCCGCGATGTTGGATGTTTTGATCTCCCCGAGGTCATTCATCCTTATGTTTACAATACCGTATAATGGCCACACAGTGCTCCATACTGTATAATGGCCACATATAGTTACATAGTTACATAGTTATTAAGGTTGAAGGAAGACTATAAGTCCATCTAGTTCAACCTATAGCCTAACCTAACATGCCCTAACATGTTGATCCAGAGGAAGGCAAAAAAAACCCATGTGGCAAAGAGTAAGCTCCACATTGGGGAAAAAAATTCCTTCCCGACTCCACATACGGCAATCAGACTAGTTCCCTGGATCAACGCCCTATCAAGAAATCTACTATATAAAGCTGAATGTGTGTGTGTGTATGTGTGTATGTCCGGGATTGGCATCTGCACCGTCGCAGCTACAGCCACAAAATTTTGCACAGTCACACGTCTGGACCCCGAGAGCGTCATAGGCTATATTGTGAGGCGAAATTTTAACCCCGCGCATTCCAATTCACCAAACAATTTTGCCCCTATCTACATAATGGGGAAAAAAGTGAAAGGAAAAGTGTTGGAAGCGTCGCAGCTACAGCAACAAAATTTTGCACAGTCACACGTCTGGACCCTGAGAGCGTCATAGGCTACGTTGTGAGGTGAAATATTAACCCCGCGCTTTCCAATTCACCAAATAATTTTGCCCCTATCTACATAATGGGGAAAAAAGTGAAAGGAAAAGTGTTGGAGGCGTCGCAGCTACAGAAACAAAATTTTGCACAGTCACACGTCTGGACCCTGAGAGCGTCATAGGCTACGTTGTGAGGTGAAATTTTAACCCCACGCGTTCCAATTCACCAAACAATTTTGCCCCTATCTACATAATGGGGAAAAAGTGAAAGGAAAAGTGTTGGAGGAGTCGCAGCTACAGCCACAAAATTTTGCACAGTCACACGTCTGGACCCCGAGAGCGTCATAGGCTATGTTGTGAGGCGAAATTTTAACCCCGCGCGTTCCAATTCACCAAACAATTTTGCCCCTATCTGCATAATGGGGAAAAAAGTGAAAGGAAAAGTGTTGGAAGCGTCGCAGCTACAGCAACAAAATTTTGCACAGTCACACGTCTGGACCCCGAGAGCGTCATAGGCTATGTTGTGAGGTGACATTTTAACCCCGCGCTTTCCAATTCACCAAACAATTTTGCCCCTATCTACATAATGGGAAAAAATGAAAGGAAAAGTGTAGGAGGCAAATTGACAGCTGCCAGATGTGAACAAGGGGGACTTAAAGAATGAGAGCGATGGCGCCAAAGAGTATATACCGATCAGTTGCTAAGGTGGGGCCTTGACATGGGATACTCACCACACACGGGGATATGAACACACACAAAATGCGCCACACACTACCACGTGCTTGAACACATATTACCCTCAGCACACATTTCACCACAAATACACCAACCTCGCCACATAAAAGTCAAAACACAGAAGTCGCCACTCAAAACTCACCACGCGCAGAACTCGCCACATGCAAAAACTAGGCTCTTGCAAAACTCGCCACAAGTGCAAAATTCTCCTCATGAAAAACTCGCCACACGCAAACTTTCACACGCGGAAAAATTGCCACATGCACAAAAGTTGCAACACATGCAAAAGTTGCCTCACACAAAACTTGCACATACTCAAAAGGCACCACACATAATACTCGCAACGCGCAAAACTCGCCATGCGCAAAACTTGCTGCACACAACTTGCTACACTAACCTGTCACATGTAACTCGACACACAAAAAGTTGCTACACGCATGTTGCTACACAAAACTCATCTCACAAAAGTCGCTACATGCATGTCGCCACACGCAACTCAACACACACAACTTGACAAACGAAACTCACCCTAAAACACACACAAGTCTGGTATTATCCTTCAAAAATAAAAATCTGATTAATAAGCAGACAAACTACAACAATTGCACCATATAGGAAATACGGCAGCTGTCAGTCACATGACCTGTCTATTATGTGTATGTGTGAGCTAATATATACTGCCAGGGGGAGGGCTTCCTGTTGTCTGGGGATTTATCAGGCTGCCAATTTAGCTTACAAATACTGAGGTAAAAATACTGAGCAAATAACGTGTGAACGAGGTCTAATACAGGAGGAGATGACACACAGGTATATACTATATACAGGGGAGATGACACACAGATATATACTATATACAGGAGAGATGACACACAGGTATATACTATATAGAGGAGGAGATGACATAGGTACATATATATACAGGAGGAGATGACATACAGGTATATACTATATACAGGAGGAGATGACATACAGGTATATGCTATATATAGAAGATGACATGCAGGTATATACTATATGCAGGAGGAGATGACACTCAGATATATACTGTATACAGGAGGAGATGACACACAGGTATATACTATATACAGGAGGAGATGACATACAGGTATATGCTATATATAGAAGATGACATGCAGGTATATACTATATGCAGGAGGAGATGACACTCAGATATATACTATATACAGGGGAGATGACACACAGGTATATACTATATACAGGAGGAGATGACATACAGGTATATACTATATATAGGAGGAGATGACATTCAGGTATATACTATATATAGGGGAGATGACACACAGCAGGTATATACTATATACAGGGGAGATGACATACAGGTATATACTATATACAGGAGATGACATACAGATGTATACTATATATAAGGGAGATGACAAACATGTATATACTGAGGTGATGAGGTGAAAATGAAAAGGTGTGAGTGCAAAATGAGAGAAGTGAGGAAAAATAGTGGAGTGATCAGAAAATGACAGATGTGAGGTCGAAATGACAAGTGTTAGGGGGGAATGAGAGGAGTGAGGGAGAAAATGAGAGATGTGATTGGGAAAATGAGAGGCGTGATGGGAAAATAAGAGAAGTGAGGTGCTATAACTAACCACAGATATTTACTATGCCCAGGCAACGCCGGGCTCTTCAGCTAGTCTAGTATATATACCCTGTAACATTATACTTTTCCAGAAAGGAATCCAGTCCCCTCTTAAATTTAAGTAATGAATCACTCATTACAACATCATACGGCAGAGAGTTCCATAGTCTCACTGCTCTTACAGTAAAGAATCCGCATCTGTTATTATGCTTAAACCTTTTTTCCTCCAAACGCAGAGGATGCCCCCTTGTCCCTGTTTCAGGTCTATGATTAAAAAGATCATCAGAAAGGTCTGTGTACTGTCCCCTCATATATTTATACATTAAAATAAGATCACCCCTTAGTCTTCGTTTTTCCAAACTAAATAGCCCCAAGTGTAATAACCTATCTTGGTATTGCAGACCACCCAGTCCTCTAATAACCTTGGTCGCTCTTCTCTGCACCCGCTCTAGTTCAGCTATGTCTTTCTTATACACCGGAGACCAGAACTGTGCACAGTATTAAGTGTGGTCGAACTAGTGACTTGTATAGAGGAAAAAATTATGTTCTCCTCATGAGCATCTATGCCTCTTTTAATGCATCCCATTATTTTATTTGCCTTTGTAGCAGTTGCCTGACACTGGCCACTGAACATGAGTTTGTCATACACCCATACACCCAGGTCTTTTCCATTGACGGTTTTGCCCAGAGTTTTAGAATTAAGCACATAATTATACATCTTATTACTTCTACCCAAGTGCATGACCTTACATTTATCCCCATTAAAGCTCATTTGCCATTTATCAGCCCAAGCTTCTAGTTTACATAAATCATCCTGTAATATAAAATTGTCCTCCTCTATATTGATTACCCTGCAGAGTTTAGTGTCATCTGCAAATATTGAAATTCTACTCTGAATGCCCCCTACAAGGTCATTAACAAATATGTTAAAAAGAAGAGGGCCCAATACTGACCCCTGTGGTACCCCACTGCTAACCGCAACCCAGTCCGATGCTCCATACTGTTTAATGACCACACATTATGCTCGGTACTGTATAATGGTCACACATGAAGCTCCATAATGTATAATGGGCACACATAATGTTCCATACTGTATAATGGTCACACATGATCCTCCATACTGTATAATGGTCCCACATGATGCTCCATACTGTATAATGGCCACACATAGTTACTCCTACACACACGGCTGCGCTCCGTACACCTTGCACTCACGGCTCCACTCCGTACTCACGCGGCTCCGCTCCATACACCTCATACACACCCGGGTCCGCTCCGTACACCTCATACACATGCAGCTCTGCTCCGTACACTGAATACACACCTGGCTCCGCTCTGTACACCTCATACACACCCGGTTCTGCTCCGTACACCTCATACACATGCAGCTCTGCTCCGTACACCTCATACACACCCGACTCCGCTCCGTACACCTCATACACATGCAGCTCTGCTCCGTACACTTCATACACACACGGCTCCGCTCCGTATACCTCATACACACACGGCTCCGCTCCGTACACTTCATACACACACGGCTCTGCTCGGTACACCTCATACACACCCGGCTCTGCTCCGTACACCTCATACACACACGGCTCCGCATCATACACCTCATACACACACGGCTCCGCTCCTGTTGTGAATTCTGTTATCGAACTCCCTCCTGTGGTCATGAATGGTACTTCGGCGAGTGCTGTCCATGGACTCCCTCTGGTGGCTGTGAGTGGAGCTGCTGCTTCTGAGGTTCCTTCCACAGGTGACGCAGTTTATTCTGTGGCTGGCTGCTCTATTTTACTCCACTCAGATCGTTACTCCATGCCAGCTGTCAATGTTCTTGTACTGGTTCAGTTCGCTCTTGGATCTTTCTGGTGACCTGTCTACTCCAGCAGAAGCTAAGTCCCTGCTAGTTAACTATTTGTTCATTGTTTCCTTGTCCAGCTGGTTATCATGATTTTGCCTTGCTAGCTGGAAGCTCTGGGATGCAGAGTGGCACCTCCGCACCGTGAGTCGGTGCGGAGGTCTTTTTGCACACTCTGCGTGGTCTTTTTGTAGTTTTTTGTGCTGACCGCATAGATACCTTTCCTATCCTCAGTCTGTTTAGTAAGTCTGGCCTCCCTTTGCTGAAACCTGTTTCATTTCTGTGTTTGTGACTTTCATCTTAACTCACAGTCAATATATGTGGGGGGCTGCCTTTTCCTTTGGGGAATTTCTCTGAGGCAAGGTAGGCTTTATTTTCTATCTTTAGGGCTAGTTAGCTCTTAGGCTGTGAAGAGGCGTCTAGGTCGTGTTAGGTACGCTCCACAGTTATTTCTAGCTGTGTGATAGGATTAGGGGTTGCGGTCAGCAGAGCTCCCACTTTCCAGAGCTTGTCCTGTGTGAGTTTAACCATCAGGTCGTTCCGGGTGCTCCTAACCACCAGGTCCATAACACGCTTCGTACACCTCATACACACACGGCTCCGCTCCATACACCTCGTACACACACTTATCATGGCAACCAACACAGCAGAGCCCTGCAATCCATGAAGTTCCCGATCATGTAACCCTTGACTCCTTCCCTCCTGTGACCTCATCACAGGTCCTGTTTGCACAGAGCAGCCAAGGTGCAGGGATGACCAGCTGATATTGCACACCATGGGTTGTGAGCAGGGGCCCGTTAGTGACAGCAAATGTCAGGGATTATGGAGAGTTGGCACCAGGTGTTCTGACCGCCACTCTGCCGCCCCCTGTCTTTCAGTGACGACTGCCGCCTGAAGCAAAGGGCTCAACTTGCCCCATGATAGTGGCGTACCTGCATAGGGGTCTAAGGGCGCGTGACGCGCATGTTGAGAATGCTATTAATCTGCAGATTAACCTCATATCTGCAAGTTAATAGCATTTTTTCACGTGATAGGTTCCCTTTATTGTGTTAAAAGGTTTGTCTCAAATTTAAAAACATGGTTATTTCTTTAAAAAAAATGCCATACCATAAGTTGTGTCTTGTGCTAATTTAGAGTGGAATGTAAGAAGTTGAGCTGCAGAAGTGCACACAACCTGTGGACATACAACATTTTTTGTGAAGGAAACAAGCAAGTTTTTCTACCCTTGAACAACCTTTTTTAAAGACGACTTTTCACCAAATTTTTCATGTTGAGCTGGAAATACCATGTAAGGCTATGTGCCCACGTTCAGGAAAGTGTGCAGAATTTTCCTGAGCAAATCCGGACTACTTTCGCAGGAAATCCGCACGCGTATTTTTTGCATTTTTTTTCGCATTTTTCTCTCTCTTTTTTGTGCTTTTTTTTTGCAGATTTTTCACATTTTCTTCTGGAACTTCCCAATGAAATAATATAGTGGGAAATCCACAAAAAATCCACAAAATTAATAAACATGCTGAGTGTTTTTTTCCGCGATGCGTTTTTATCACGGAATAAAGCGCAACATATGCACAAAAATTGTAGAATGCATTAAAAATGATAGGATGCTTAATGTAAGCATTTTTTAAGCATTTTTGCAGCGGAAAATCTGCAATGTGTGCACATAGCCTTATAGTGGCTGCAAAGAAGAATAAAAAGTGTTGTTTTTTTTTATTTCACGTCTCTGTTGCAAAGATAGTAATAGGAATCAAAGTATTGGCTCATAATGAGTTAACTTTGACTAAGGCCGGTTTCACACGTCCTGATATTTCCGGTACCGGAAAAAACGGTACCGGAGATATCAGTGACCGTCTGTGTACTATGTGCGGCACATATGTGGCAACCGTGTGCCACATCAGTACCACACGGACGGCCACCAGGGAAGTAGCGCTACAGTAAGCGTTGTTCCCCTGTGTGTGGTGCTGAAGCCAGCTGTCATCCCGAACTTTGCAGAATATTTTCCCACGCTCGAGTTCATATGAGGACATCCAGCAGAGGGCGCATCACCGCAACTCGAGGTAACTACAGGTCATTGACCTACATTCCATTCATTCCCCGGGGTTTTACAGGCAGGAGCACAGCTGCATTAGCAGAGCTTCTGCTTGTAAAATTAGTTAACCCCTTCAGATGGATTTACATCGTTGGACGTGACAGAACGACAGAAGGTATGGGATATTGTTGTTTTGTTGTTTTTTTATTTTACCTTTTTTACAGAACGAAGGTCTTCAGGTGGATTACCAGTATAATAAAAGATTACAAAAACCGGTATATTTATTTCATTAAAAGACTTTGTAAGGCTGCTGTCACACTAGCAGTATTTGGTCAGTATTTTACATCAGTATTTGGAAGCCAAAACCAGGAGTGGGTGATGAATGCAGAAGTGGTGCATATGTTTCTATTATACTTTTCCTCTAATTGTTCCACTCCTGGTTTTGGCTTACAAATACTGATGTAAAATACTGACCACATACTGCTAGTGTGAAGGCAGCCTAATAGAGTGTGTGTGTGTGCGTGTGTGTGTATGTGTGTGTGTGTGTGTGTTTTAACCATTTCATACTATTGGATTAATAATGGATAGGTGTCATAATTGACGCCTCTCCATTATTAATCTGGCTTAATGTCACTTTACAATAGGAAGGTGACATTAACCCTTCATTTCCCCATATCCCACCTCTACATGGGAATGGGAAGAGAGTGGCCAAGTGCCAGAATAGGCGCATCTTCCAGATGTGCCTTTTCTGGGGTGGCTGGGGGCAGATGTTTTTAGCCAGGGGGGGGGGGCAATAACCATGGACCCTCTCTAGGCTATTAATATCTGCCCTCAGTCACTTGCTTTACCATTCTGGCAGAGAAAATTGCGCAGGAGCCCACGCCAATTTTTTCCACGATTTAACCCTTTAATTTAATAGCTAGAGCACCCAAATTTTGCACATATACACTACTAACATTAGTAGTGTGGAATATGCAAAAAAAGGGGATATGAGATGGTTTACTGTATGTAACCCCATACCGGTGGAGCCGCATATTCATCACTGTAATGGGCGGCACCACGTGACCACTCATACAGGAGAAGCTGCGGCGAGGACAGGAAGCAGCGAGGGAGCCGGGTAAGTATTTTATTAACAGCGGGGGGGGGGGGGGGGGGGTCGCACAGGGGGTGGGAGGGGGTTGGGGCAGCGATCTTTTTTTAAACCTTTCCCCCCCCCCAAAAAAAAAAAAAGAAGAAGAAATGAATGGCGGCTTCAGCACCAGATGCAGGGGACAGCGCTTAACTGTAGCGATGTCTCCTGCACGGTGCGTGTGTTCCTCAGTCGGCACATGGGCGGCACACAGATGCCGAACGTGTGCCACATAAATGCACGGACACACGGACACGGATAATTCCGGTACCAATTTTCCAGTACCGGAATTATCTGGACGTGTGAGACTTGCCTAAAACGCAGTGCTTTTTACCTGCGGATTTCTCAAAACAGGGGCGGAAAAATCCGCAGAAGTTCCATCTAAGTGTGCACATACACTTAAAGTCCCGGACAGCCCCTTTATCTGGAAGCCAAACAAGCACAGCTTTATACTATGTCCACACTACACATTTTTGCAGTGTTTTCTTTCTGCAGCAAAACCTAATCTCTTGGCAGGAAAGAAGCTGCGGAAAAAAATGCTGTGTTTTGTATGCTTTTTTGTTGCGTTTTTTCCTACGGTTTTGTCATGCTACATTTGTCTCTTGTGCATGCTGATAAAGTTTAGTGAAAAGAAAAATCTCATTCTATTTAATCAGGATTTTGGCACAAAAAATCCTGCAAGACCTGATACCTGTGTTTTTGGTGCTGATTTTAAGCGTTTTTTCACCACCCATTGCTTTCAATGAGTGAAAAAATGCAGAAGATATTCTGTAAGGTTAAGTTCACACTAAGCATTTTTGCAGCTTTTTTATGCAAATTTTCAGCTGCATTTTATAGTACCAGCAAAGTCAGAAATCTCATGCACACAGCTTTGTCTTTTGTTATCAGGATTTTGTGCTTTGCGTGTTTTTTTGGACATAGAGCATGTCACTTCTTTCAGCGTTTTTACAGTGTTTTTTTCAATGTTTTTCACTGATTGAAATTAATGGGTGATGAAAAAACGCACCAAAAGTGCAGGTATCAGGTTTTAATGCATTTGTTATGCCAAAACCTGATTCTATAGAATAGGACTTTTTTTCCAACACTAAACTTTATCAGAATGCACAAGAGACAAATTTAGCATGCAAAAACCGCCGCAAAAAAAAAAAATGCAAGAAAAAACATGCCTTTTTTCTGCAGCTTATTTCCTGTCAAGAGATCAGGTTTTGCTGCAGAAAAAAAAATGCTGAAAAAAACGCCTAGTGTGAACTTACCCTAAAAAAAAACATGCAAAGCACAAAATACTGATGGCAAAAAAAAGCTGTCTGCAAGATATTTTTGAAATCTCATAGACTTTTCTGGTACTGTAAAATGCAGATGAAAATTTGCATAAAAAAAGCTGCAAAACACCTAGTGTGAATATAGCCTTAGAGTAACGGCCCCTATACACATAATGTATATGACTCTCCCCTGACAAAGGATGATTTTGTTATTCAGGAGATAAGTCGCTGCCATTTCTTTTTGGCAACAGCTTTCTCTGCTCTCTGCTTTGAAAACACATGACTACTCAACTCAGGAGAGCTAGCTAAAAGCTGAATGGCTGCTCATCTTTGTGTATGACCAGCTTTAGGACAGATACACACAGTTGTGTGTCACTGTCGGAGTACAGATCGCGATGCAAGATCTCTCTCAGTCCTTGCACAGACTGCAAAACATGGAAGTGTCAGTCTGGACTAGGAATCATGCACATGGTCAGATTACATGTTGTATGGCTATGTAAGGGTGAATTCAAAAGCAGCATTAAATAAATCTGCAATTCACTGCTCTGGAAATATCTGCTAGGCCACGGTCACACTATCAGGATTTGGTCAGTATTTGTAAGCCAAAACCAGGAGTGGGTGATAAATGCAGAAGTGGTGCAGATGTTTCTATTATACTTTTCCTCTGATTATTCCACTCCTGGTTTTAGCTTACAAATACTGATGTAAAATCCTGACCAAATACTGCTAGTGTGACAGCAGCCTTATGAGAAAACCTGCAACTAAGGAACCCTACAATGCAATGATTCTAGATTTGCTATGGATTTTTGTCAGTCAGCTAAATCTGTGGCATGGTGTGACATTTTTGGTGTGGATTTTTGCTTTTATGCAATAGATAGAATTTTCAGCTCGGATGTATCCTACAGCCTAAAATGCACTGTATATTCCACAAATAGGTAATGATGACGATCTGTAGCTGGCTAATACCTGAAAACCCCTACAAACCATTATGGATCCCGGAAGAGCTGTCACACATCTTATGTTGTAATATTATTATGTTGTTGCAAAAAGTTTTTCGAGCAGGTCCAATCTAAATTCAACAATATTGAGGGACCTGGAAAAAACATTGAGTTCTGTCACAATCTTGTCAGTCAAACGCCTCCATTAGCCACATACACATATCCGCTTTGTTGTAACACAGCGTTAGCAAGAACATGACTGAAACATGAAGTCGTAAGAAAGGCAAACACAACCTGCTCTCCTCCAGTGCTGCCGTGATTCCTGCTCCTCTGGGAAACATCAGTTTTCTGTTTTGAAAGGAAGGAGAAAAGCACTTACCCTGTGCGGGATGTCCTCATCGCCTTCTTCATGTATGCAAAAACATGGCCTCTTTCAGAATATCATGGAGTCAGTGTTGCCCATAGCAAATCAGAATCTAGCTTTCACTTTCTAGTGCAGGTCAGAAAATGAAAGAAATGATTTGAATGGCCGCCATAGGAATTCCCCACTTCCTTTCTTTGCCTGTGCCCACAACATCATTTAAGGTAGATTTCGCTCCACATGAAGAAAAAGGACCTTACTAAATGCTCAAAAGAATAAACATAATGCCTTGCTGTGCACATGTTCAGTCCTAGGCCACACTAAGCATTTGATCAGTTTTTTTTACCTCAGTATTTGTAAGCCAAAACCTGGAGAGGTACAATCAGAGGTAAAGTATAATAGCGACACGTTGCCACTTCTGTATTCAACACCCACTCCTGGTTTTGTCTTACAAATACTGAGGTAAAAAAGTCAACGTGTGAACGTGGCCTTAGCGTCTTTTAACTGCTTCAGGTTTTCAAAGATGTCAAGTGGTTAGAACAAGTGAGCCGACTAGTCTTCAGACATTTTCTCTATATTTTATAATAGAAATCAATGGGAAGGCAATGAAAGACACCCAGGCAGGCATCTTTTTGAGTATTTTGCCAACGTATTTACTTCTAAAATAAAAAAGATTTTCATTGATGAATGGAGTTACAAAAATAACACTAACGAGAAAGAACACTGAAAACAATGAAAAAAAAACACTCCTAAAAACTACCAGTGGTCCAAATTGTAAAAAAAAAACCACTTAGGAAACTGCAAATATACCACTAAGGGCAGTCTCACACGTCCAGATAATTCCGGTACCGGAAAAAATTGGTACCGGAATTATCCGTGTCCGTGTGCCCCTACGTTTCTGTACGTGGCTTCAGCACCAGTGGGGGGGACAGCGCTTAATGTACCGCTGTCTCCTGCACGGCACACGGACTGCACACGGACAACGTCCGTGTGCGGTACGTGTTTTACGCGGACCCATTGACTTTAATGGGTCTGTGTAATACGTGCGCTCCCACGAACACTGACATGTCTCTGTGTTTGGCACACGGAGACACGGTCTGCAAAAAATCAATGACATCTGAACAGATGCATTGATTTTTATGTGTCTACGTGTGTCAGTGGTTCCGGTACGTGAGGAAATTGTCACCTCACGTACCGGAGCCACTGACGTGTGAAACCGGCCTAAATATGCACTTCAGAAAAAAAAACCACAGGCGCTTCCTGAAGCATTTTCCTCCAATGGTTGGTTGGTACGCTGGTCTGACAAAGATACCATGTGCACGTCCTTAGGGTAAAACTCAAACAGTCCAAACTGATGGCAACAGAGATAGAACGAAAGTCAAAGTAAGCACAAAATAATACCAAGGCCTAGGGAGGCTGGAGCCTTGCTCCCTAAATAAATGCATAAATGCAAAAAGATACATCAGCTAGTATGATACTCCTTAAATTATGACAACATAAAGCACCGTGGAGTACAAAAAACGCCAAAAAGGTAAAATAAAGCCAAAAAAATCATTTATTAAATCAAAATTACATACAAATAATACTAGCCAAATCATTTAGGCATCAAAAAGAGGGGAATGAGTACAGAGATATGCTGGCACAGCAGGCAGACCAAAAAATAGGAACAATAAAATCGCCAGAGGTGAGTAAAACAACACCTCAGTGAAGTAGGTGCATATGAAACCATCACAACAATAGTAGGTACTGAGAAAGGGCTACTGGTAAGTAACATGAAATATGTCCCATAGAACAAGCCCCCAAAATCCCAAGTACCCCGAAGGTTGTTTCAATCTCACCCATAGTAACTGGCATTGACCGTATGTCCTCCTGCTGAGACCCCTGCTGGCGGTTTTATTGTTCCTAGTGTTCCCCTCTTTTTGATGCCTAAATTATTTGGCTATTATTATTTGTATGTAATTTTGATTTAATAAATGATTTTTTTGTTTTATTTTACCTTTTTGGTGTTATTTGTACTCCACGGTGCTTTGATGGCAACAGAGTATGACAAATTCTGTATACGTTAGTATCAGTAGTCTCCTGTGGATCAATTGCATCATATACCATTGCCTCTGAAATTTATTATTGAAAAAAAAGTTAAATAATTAAAAACAATTTGAAGTATTAATGTTTGAATTTTTTTTCAAAGTTTTAATGGTATAAAATATGAAAAGTGATTAAAAAAAGTTTTGATATTGCCAGCTTTTAACAATAAGTGAAGCAGCTGTTCACATATGCCATGAAAACCAATTGTAATGCTGGCTCACATTACGGTTGCTGTAAATGTGGGCAGGATCTCCTGGTCTGATGTCGCTCGTCCCCTTCTGGGTGTTTGCAAAAGTACACTGCTCAAAAATATAAAGGGAACACTCAAATAACACATCCTAGATCTGAATGAATGAAATATTCTCATTGAATACTTTGTTCTGTACAAAGTTGAATGTGCTGACAACAAAATCACACAAAAATCATCAATGGAAATCAAATTTATTAACCAATGGAGGCCTGGATTTGGAACGATACTCAAAATCAAAGTGGAAAATCAAATTACAGGCTGATCCAACTTCAGTGGAAATGCCTCAAAACAAGGGAATGATGCTCAGTAGTGTGTGTGTGTGTGTGTGTGTGGCCTCCACGTGCCTGTATGACCTCCCTACAACGCCTGGGCATTCTCCTGATGAGGCAGCGGATGGTCTTCTGAGGGATCTCCTCCCAGACCTGGACTAAAGCATCTGCCAACTCCTGGACAGTCTGTGGTGCAATGGGACGTTGGTGGATGGTGCGAGACATGATGTCTCAGATGTGTTCAATCGGATTCAGGTCTGGGGAATGGGCGGGCCAGCCATAGCTTCAATGCCTTCATCTTGCAGGAACTGCTGACACACTCCAGCCACATGAGGTCTGGCATTGTCCCGCATTAGGAGGAACCCAGGGCCAACCACACCAGCATATGGTCTCATAAGGGGTCTGAGGATCTCGGTACCTAATGGCAGTCAGGCTACCTCTGGGGAGCACATGGAGGGCTGTGGGCCCTCCAATGAAATGCCACCTCACACCATTACTGACCCACTGCCAAACTGGTCATGCTGAAGGATATTGTAGGCAGCAGATCTCTCTCCACGGCATCTCCAGAGTCTGTCACATCTGTCACATGTGCTCAGTGTGAACCTGCTTTCATCTTTGAAGAGCACAGGGTGCCAGTGGTGAATTTGCCAATCCTGGTGTTCTGTGGCAAATGCCAAGCGTCCTGCACGGTGTTGGGCTGTGAGCACAACCCCCATTTGTGGACATTGGGCACTCAGACCATCCTCATGGAGTTGGTTTCTAACCGTTTGTGCAGACACATGCACATTTGTGGCCTGCTGGAGGTCATTTTGCAGGGCTCTGGCAGTGCTCCTCCTGTTCCTCCTTGCACAAAGGCTGAGGTAGCGGTCCTGCTGCTGGGTTGTTGCCCTCCTACGGCCCCCTCCACATCTCCTGGTGTACTGGCCTGTCTCCTGATAGCGCTTCTGGACACTACGCTGACACACAGCAAACCTTCTTGCCACAGCTCGCATTGATGTGCCATCCTGGAAAAGTTGCATTACCTGAGCCACTTGTGTGGGTTGTAGAGTCCGTCTCATGCTACCACGAGTGTGAAAGCACAACCAACATTCTTAAGTGACCAAAACATCAGCCAGAAAGCATTGGTACTGAGATGTGGTCTGTGGTCCCCATCTGCAGAACCATTCCTTTATAGGGGGTGTCTTGATAATTGCCAATAATTTCCATCTGTTTTCTATTCCATTTGCATAACAGCATGTGAAATTGATTGTCAAACATTGTTGCTTCCTAAGTGAACAGTTTGATTTCACAGAAGTTTGATTTACTTGGAGTTATATTCCGTTGTTTAAGTGTTCCCTTTATTTTTTTGAGTAGTGTATAAAGTTTAGGATCACAGTGCATTTATTTTGTTGTTGCCCAAATTGTGACACTGATGTGTGGACAGTGTGAATGAGGACTGCTGCCTGAGGTGAAAATCGAAATGGTGCCCTCCTTCTACGCATAATCATACAGTGAATAAATTCCTCCACTGTTTTTTTTTTTTTTTTGGGGGGGGGGGGGGTTTGTTTACTGTGATCATAGTATGGTGAAAATGACACGTCATCATGATTCTTCAGGTAAGTACGATTGTGAGCATGCCAAACTTGCATATTTTTAAAAAAATTATTTTAATGTTGAAAAAAATGTCACTATTTTTTGAGACCCGTAACATATATTGAATTTTTAACTTTGAGGACATCAATTTGGGGTTCATACAATGATTTGATAATTTTTTTTGCAAGTTTTAGGTTAGGAGTGGCGACTGAAGAATCACAATTCTGGCATTTTGATTATTTTTCTGATTATGGCATTTACCATTAAATTAATTTTACATTTTGAAAAATGGCGTTTCACGGATGCAGCAATACTATGTTTATGTCTTCATTTATTTAATTTTAATACAAGTTCAATTTTTATTTATTTATTTTTTAGTTTTTTTTTTTACTTTACTTTTCAGTGCCCTTAAGGGACTGGAACCTTCAATTGACTGATCGCTTGATCATAGCACAAATCACAGTCTCCTTGAGCTTCATGGGGAGTAAAAATTGCAGCGACGCCTTCATCTTAGCTGCCAGGGTAACCCAATGATGTCCTGCAGTTACGTTGCAATCATATGCTCATTACACATTTGCACACCTGGGAACCCAGAATCTCACTCGCACACACGCAAATGGGATCCGCAGCATCAGGCACACATACGTGCACCAGGAACCCCAGCATCTCATTCGCAGAAGAACTAGGGCCACCCAACATCACTCACAGATGCACTACAAAGATTTCCAATATCACACGCACTCCGGGGAACACAATTTCGTACCTGCACATTAAGGACCCCAACATCTCACCGGCACACTTGTGTTCTGTATAAGAAAGTTGTTGGCTGACACTTTGGCCAGTGACCCATCTCTCGGACAACAATGCGATCGGCAGTGCTAAACTGGACATGTGCAATCAACATTTCTACCGATGATCGGTTGGCCGGCGCCCCCGTACACATTAAACAGTCAATATGGGCGTATTCGATTTGCAATACTGTACTGGAACAATGCTTTTTCTAATATCCCAAAAGTGATTGCCGAAAAGGTTTGTGCGCCTATGTGGTGTATACTTCATCAGTAACTAACGTTTCCTAAGCTAACTTCTTTTGGCTACTTTAGGTTAATCATTTCTGTTACATTATTAATTAATTCTTATTAAAAAAAAATAGAAATCTAGATCTAATTTTTCTTGGTCTTTTAAGTTTTTTTAATCATTTATGGTTTGATTCACATTTTTCTTAACAGTTTCTTTGCACCGATATCTGTTGTAATAATTAGATATTAACACGATGAATTGTTGATATGTTTTCCCTATACATATGTCATTAAGGATTCTGTCTGTAGGAAGAAAGTGTCAGGAGCTGAGCGGAGAATCGCTCAGGAATCGCTCCTGCTTACACAACAATAAATTAATTATGGCACCCAATTATATGCTGCTGATTACTCAATTATGCACGTTTGTGTTCCAACATGCTTCTCTGTGACAGGACATCAGGCGTGCTGGCAACTCCTTCTGTACAACCAGTTTTCCCTAGACAGTACTAAGGGAAATCTGCTAGAAGTGAAGTGCAGACCAAAGGCAGACACTTTATGATGTGCAAATCAGTATTGTATTATTATACGCAGGGCAAGGTTAGTGTTTGCGGCATAACTGAGTGATTCATGGATCATAGCAAAACACAAAGTGTGGAGAGGAGAAGAGCCTTGGCTAATTCAATAACAATATTTTCAATTCTCATTTGCATTAATTATTTTCTGTTTACGTTTCAATGCAAAAATGCATATTAATATTCCAGTCAAAAATGGTAAATATGATATGACCATTAAAATGGGTGTAATGGATACATAAAAGATCCTTTGATCCATTGTATACAGATTATGTAACGAATTCCACTCCTGTTGTTGAGAAGCACTGTTATGTGACTTCGTAAATGACGCTGAACACTGCTTTATAGTTTTAACATATTGGGACCATCTGATGACAGTAGAATATGTGGTTACATTGTGCCTCAACTTTCAATAGCCTAATTTCCAGTTGAAAGCTTGTTTACCGATTGGTCTGTCTAAGTGGGCCCTTATGATGGGCGCTATTCACCTGTCTGATCCTCAGGGCCAAGCTCTGCTTCCTTTTGCTATGGCCATCACTCTGTGTTTTGTTACAAGCCGGGTATACAAGTGGCCTTATATTTCCCAGTTACATCATCTGTAGAA
Source organism: Ranitomeya imitator (assembly GCF_032444005.1). Classification (NCBI taxonomy): domain Eukaryota; kingdom Metazoa; phylum Chordata; class Amphibia; order Anura; family Dendrobatidae; genus Ranitomeya; species Ranitomeya imitator. The sequence goes on from NC_091288.1 coordinate 60,555,388, forward strand.
CGTCAGCCCGCAAGGGCAAGGTCCTCGCCCCTCGGTATCAGTCTGTCATTGTTAGTTTCTTTACTGTAAGTGATATCTGTAATTTGTATGTAACCCCTTCTCATGTACAGCACCATGGAATCAATGGTGCTATATAAATAAATAATAATATTAACAATAATAATTTCCTAATGCTTTTCAAGGCCCACTTGGATAGCCCCTGGGGTCAGAGTATTGAGAGTGTAGTATGTTCAGTTGCTGTTTTGGAGTTTACTACAATTCAGTGTCTTCTGTTGTTATCCTCTCCTCAGGCTCCTGTGATTCCTACCATTAGCACATACTGCTCCTCAAGAGCTGTTGACTAACTCGTTGTTTGCAATAAGCATTATGAACATTATGAACTGATATTTGAAGACTATTCACTATGTTACATTCCCTTTTTCAAACTCCTCCAATTTCAACAAATCCTCCAACCCGATTGTTAACCCTCCACTTGCTACCTGCTGGTTATCCAATTATTTGCTGCATGCATCGCAAACTGTTATAAGAGACTGTTCACATTAAGCTGTTATCTACTGTGGATTTTGCTATCTACATCTGAGTGCTGCATCAGACATGCTGTTTTTCTCTTCATCTGTCCTCCTGGTTCTGTGATTTCTGATGTGTCCTTCACTTGTTTGTCTGCCGTCCAGCATAGCTTGTTGTCCAGGTCCTTACTGTTCCATGTTCCTTCCACCTTGGTGTGCTAACTCCCTGTATCCATGTTTCCACCCTGACCTGTGTCATAGTAAATTTATCTAACCAGGTGAGCATAACTGTTGCTATAGACGAGACAACCACAGCCATTAAATGACTACAAATTCACTTACATGCACTCTAATCGGCCTACCATACTTCTATGCACATAGAATTACTACGATTGTTCTATGCGCATAGCATTCCATATAATCTCCAGCACATCGCCTGTTTACACAGGATGATGTGCTGCCAATAATAATGATTTTATAGCTGGCTTAAAAATCATTGCACTTGAAGAACAAGCGCTTTACTCCATTGCCAGATGTTTGTCGGACTATTAGTCGGAAACTAGGAATGTTCATTCCCCAATTATCGGCCCTTCTAAATGCAGTGATAGACTTTATTAGGGGCCTATCGCAACAAGATGGACCAATGGAGCATTGTTGGAGCGTAATCGTCCTCTTCTCCCTGATATTCTGTGGAGCCAGAGTATTGGACCAGCAGAGGATGAGGTCCGCAGTAGTTATCTGACCATCACATGAAGGTGAATACAGAAAAGCAAATAAACTTATTTAATTGAGTAAGACAAAGATAGAAATTTGTAGTTTTGTTGATATTTTGTGGGTTTTCTTGCAACAAATTCCTTAACCTTAACTGAACGTTACATACTTTTCTAGGACAATCTAATAAACCAGAATACCTAATAATATGTCACCACATAGGTCTGAATGATGCCTGTTCTAAGTCATTTTACAGAACCCTGGAAAGCTATAGATTTTTTTTTAGAGTGGTGTTTTTCTGCAGCTAGATTTGTCATTCTAGGGCAAAGAATCTACAGTTCAGCTGTCTCATAATATGTTACTAAATCTCGCAACATGTAAATTTATCGTTCCCAACCTACTGCCAATACTTACACATATTTTTCATATTCCCCTACTTTACATTTCATCAAACCTTCCTCTTTTCAGCCCTCTTTTTAATTATGACAGCAGTGGTATATTGATTACTTACAACATAAATATTGCATGTAGCAGTTACACATGTTGATAACTTTGGCTCTAATTTAAGCATTAACCAGTTGCAGACAGGTTTTGAAAACAAAGAAACAACAAAAAAACACTAAAAAAACAACATCGATCTAATTACTAACTTAATCCTCACACCTACCAATAACCTTCATTTTTTTGGGGAAATTTTTACAGAATACCTCATACCAGTGTAAAGTTGTATCAGGTTTGTAGAAATGTATAAAATTCTCTCTCTAAAAAAATCACATTTTGTGGCACCTTTCAGTGTTAAAGCTAAATACAGAAAAAGTAGTATTTTTAAAATTGTAGATACGTTAGGATTAAGGATAATCAAGGCAATACATAACAAATAAAATTAGTTATGAATTTTCCAAAAATCTGAATTCATAAGGCTATGTGCACACGTTCAGGAATTCATGCAGAAAATTCCTGAGAATTCCGGACATTTTCTGCATGAAATCCGCAAGAAAACCGCATGCGTTTTTGCCGCGGTTTTGACGCGTTTTTGCCGTGGTTTTGACACGTTTTTGCCGCGGTTTTTTCCGGACACTTCCCAATGCATTTTGGAGTGGGAAATCCGAAAAAAAAAACGCAAAAAGATAGAGCATGTCCGGATTTTGTGCGGTATGCGTTTTTTTTGCGGAAAAAAACGCATCATGTGCACAAAACATGCGGAATTCATTCTAAATGATGGGATGCTTATTGTATGCGTTTTTTTTGCGGTTTTATAGCGTTTTTATCGGGAAAAACCGCAAAAAAACTGCAACGTGTGAACACAGCCTAAGAATACACATTTTTTAGGATTAAATCTGCATGAATCCAACAAAGAAAAAAAAGCACTAAATGAACCAAAATGTGCTAAAAAGATATATAAACTATTAATACATAATAGATCGTAGTCAAAATATTTTTACAAACAGGGACAGGACAATGATACGCCAAAGGATGAAACCGCAGTAGTAAAACAGGTTAGCAAGTTGCAAGAACCCCAGGCCAAGTTAATAGGTCAAACAGGTCATAAGGTGCAGTTATATAGTGCTATAAAGTGTAGCATAGTACAAAAACTGTATATATATACCACTAGTGGTGAAGCACTCAATGCACACAAAATAAACAAAGGCTGCCAGCCATTAAGACAGCAAGGTACTGGACCTATGTGGGCAAAGCCGCCGGCGCAAGCCCAAACAGAGCCGGAGAAGATGCCGCCAGCGATGCTCAGCAACGGGGCGCCGACGCGCATGCGCACAAAGCGAATACATGCTAAGTGCAGAAAATCAAGAATGACAACAAAGTACAGGAAAAGTGGCAGGTGAGTGTACTAGGAAGGAAAAACTAACGGAGGACGTACCCAGTAATCATATTAGTAATGATAGGGGCAAGGACCATAAGTCAAATATAAATAGTATAAAACACAAATCCGCAAAAAACTAAGCTGTGTGAACATAATACATATGATATTAAGCCACTAACGTGACAATATTTACATGAAAAAATCAAAATACAAAATAGTATATACAAATACAATATAGTGAATAGCTGTGTATCCATATTATATATAGACAAATGTGCCAAATAATGTGTCAGTAATAAATGAAGTGAATAAAAACACCTTATGAAAAACTATACATATAAACATTAGTATTAAAAGGAAGTATCATCCATCTTCAAGAGGAAGCTTGACCCGTAGTAAAGAATGCGCCCAAAGGGATGAATAACATAAAGACCAGAATCCATTTTGCTAACTAAAACAAGAAAATTGTATATATGAATTAAAACATGCGATATGCACATTAAACAAAATATAAAAAATAAATAAATAAATAACAGATGCCAATTAAAAAACATGGGACAAGTGATTAAAGAAAGGGAGCAAAGCTTAACATTTCATTAAGGCCAAGCTTTTGTATGGTTTTAAGCCTCCATATCCCCCGGGATTCCTTCTGTGCCAAAATTTGGCTCAAATTACCACCACGGAGGTTTGGTACTATCCGATCTATAACCTTTGACTTTAAAACCTGAAGGATCACACGAATGGTGTAACTTAAAGTGTTGAGGAATTGTTTTTAGAGACTCGACATCAGCCTCCTTGGCTGCTGCTAGTATATTACGGACATGTTCACGTACACGGACCTTAAGGGCCCTTGTCATGAGGCCCACATAGATCTTATTGCACGGACATATACCGTGATAAACAACCATAGTTGTTGTGCATGTTATTGTTTGGGTGATCAAAAACTCTTTGCCCTCAGATGATAAAAAATGGTTAGCACTGACAATGTTTGGCCGGGCCACACAATTCCCACAGGGTCTGAAACCCCAAGGAGAACTACGGGAAACAGGCTCTGCAGAAAAAATGTGAGACGGCTTAACAGATGTCAAATAACTCTTAACCAAGTGATCACCCAAATTTTGTGACCTACGTGCTGTAATGGAAGGTTTTGAAGGTAAGTATTGCCTAAGAATGGGATTGGCAGTAAGTATGGGCCAATACTTGGCCACTGAATCCTGCATCTCTCTCCATCATGAGTGGTACTGTGTCACCAACCTTACCTGGTTAGTAGTCTTAGTTTTGGCAGTTGAGTACAGAAGTTCGTGTCTGTCCATGTTCTTGGCCCCGTTATAGGCCTTTTTAATGCTCCTTTTACTATAGCCGGGATTCAAAAAACGAGTCTTCATATCTTCAGCATGAGCCTCAAAAGCTTCATTTGATAAGCAAATTCTCCTAATACGGAGGAACTGGACAGTGGGAATGGCGTTATTACATGTGGCGGATAAGATGATGATGAATGTAACACCGAGTTAACTGCCATTTCCTTACGGAAAGCATTGTCAAGCAACCTACCATCCATCCCCCTCTCCACCAGGGCATCTAAAAAATCAATATGGAAAAAATCAAATTTGTAAGTAAGATGTATGTTGAGCTGGTTGTCATTCAATTCACGAAAAAAATACTGTAATTCAAAAGAAGTGCCTCGCCAGATCAGGAAAATGTTGTCGATGTAGCGGGTCCAAAAAATGACCTGCTCCATCAACGAACCCCGATCCGATGAGAATAGATCCCTCTCCCACAGCCCCAGGAACAGATTAGCGTATGAAGGTGTGCACGCAGCACCCATAGCTGTCCCCTGGAGCTGTAGGTAGAAGGATCCGTTAAACAAAAATAAATTGTGAGTCAAAAGAAATTTCAACAAAAGTTCCAAAAAGTTAGTGTCACTGGAGGAGAGGCTAGTCGTAGATAAGAAGTAAGAAACAGCACTCAAACCATCCTGGTGGCGAATATTTGTGTATAACGACTCTACGTCACATGTGACGAGGAGCATGTCCTCATCGACATGTACGGAGTCAATTTAAAAAAAAAAATTAGAAGTGTCCTTCAAACAAGAAGGAATAGTCTCCACCAGGAGCTTGAGGAATGAATCAATGTACTTTCCAATGCCACATTAGTGGTTTAATGTCATATGTATTATGATCACACAGCTTTCTTTTTTTGCGGATTTGTGTTTTATACTGTTTATATTTGACTTATGCTCCTTGCCCCTATCACTACTAATATGATTACTGGGTATGTCCTTCCCAGTACACTCTCCTGTCACTTTTCCTATACTTTGTTGTCATCCTTGATTTTCTGCACTTAGCGTGTATTTGCTTTGTGCGCATGCGCGTCGGCGCCCCGTTGCTGGGCATCGCTGGCGGCATCTTCTCCGGCTCTGTTTGGGCTTACGCCGGCGTCTTCGCCCACGTGATCTATGTGGGCGGGGCCCGGTGACGCTGGCCTACACATCCGGTGATGCCCCTGGTGATGTGCAGTGCGGTTGCTGACTGTCTGCGCATGTGCTGCTTTAGAGCGAACGTCATTTCCCTCAGTTGCCCGGATTTGTTTGTTACTTGTATTTAAAGCCCATTTTCCTCCCTGATGCCATACCCCCGGAAGAAGGCACTGCTGCCGAAACGCGCGTTGGGGTGGGTGTCTCCACGGCCATACAGGTAACCCTTGGCTCTTTAGTATATGGTACATCTATGATTTCAGATCCAGTACCTTGCTGCCTTAATGGCTGGCAGCCTTTATGTATTTTGTGCGCATTGAGTGCTCCACCAATAGTGGTGTATATATATACAGTTTTTGCACTATGCTACACTTTATAGCACTATATAACTGCACCTTATGACCTGTTTGACCTATTAACCTGGTCTGGGGTTCTTGCAACTTGCTAACCTGTTTTACTACTGCGGTTTCATCCTTTGGCGTATCATTGTCCTGTCCAAGTTTGCAAAAATGTTTTGACTACAATCTATTATGTATTAATAAAGTTTATATATCTTTTTAGCACATTTTGGTTCATTTAGTGCTTTTTTTCTTTGGTATGATTTTCATGGTTGTGCACTGAACCCTGCCTTATACATCTTTGCACCTCTTGATGCTCTTTCACTCTCTGTATTAAGCATTTTGGTGCTGGCCTGGTATATAGGTGTACGAATCCAACAAAGTTGCATCAAGTTGGCTTCCATTTTGCTATATTTTTGTGCATGCGGCCATCACTCTGTCTTGCCACCACAGTCCCCCTTCTTTTCCTTCATTCAGTTTGGATCAGTCTTTGATAAGGATCTTTTGACTAGGGCTTATGTCAGACGTGGTGCATGTACCGTAATTGATGTCACCCCCAAAGTGACCAAGTGATGCCTTGTAGGTGCTGAAAGATCTAAATTGAAGGATGATCTAAAGTGAACAGAGGACCGATGATTATAACATTTATTTCTTAACCTCCGTTTATTATTCTTTGAGGTTGGGAGAGACCTCAGAACATAAGAAATGTCTTTTGAGAGCAAATTCAATTTGGACCGAATATTATTTGAATGGAATTTGCAGACTGATTCAAGCTGCCGTTAAAGTGAATCTGTCACTTACTTTTTCGTATATAAGCTGTGGCCACCGCCTTTAGGGGTAACCTGAAAGATAAGAATAACAAGGTAGATTATACTCACCTGGGGGGGGGCGGTCCGGTCCGGTCCGATGGGCGTCACAGTCCAGGTCCGGCACCACCCATCTTCATGCGATGACGTCCTCTTCTTTGCTTCCTGTCGCCGTTCTTGCGCAGGCGTACTTTATCTGCCCTGTGGAGGGCAGAGCAAAGTACTGCAGTGCGCAGGCACCAGGAAAGGTCAGAGAGGCCCAGCGCCTGCGCACTGTGGTACTTTGCTCTGCCCTCAACAAGGCAGATAAAGTACGCCTGCGCAGGAGCTACGACAGGAAGCAAAGAAGAAGACGTCATTGTATGAAGATGGGAGGCCCCAAACCGGACAGCGATGCCCATCGGACTGGACCGCACCGGGACCGCCCCTGGCTGAGTATAATCTAGCTTGTTTTTCTTATCTTTCAGGTTACATCGGGGGCTTATCTGTTATGATCAGGTGGCCTTGGAGCAGCATGAAATGACCTTCGCTGGAGCAGTGGTAACTTTACTGACCGCAACCCCTGATCCTATCACTGCAACTAGAAGTAGCCGTGGGGTGTGCCTAACCAGACCTAGACACCTCGACACAGCCGGAGAACTAAATATCCCTAAAGATGGAAATAGGAAAACTCTCTTGCCTCAGAGTAGACCCCCAAAGGATAGGTAGCCCCCCACAAATAATGACTGTGAGTAGGAGAGGAAAAGACACACGCAGACAGAAAACAGGGATAAGCAAAGGAGGCCACTTCTACCTAGATAGGAAAGGATAGTACAGGATACTATGCGGTCAGCATAAAACACTACAAAATATCCACAGCAGAAAAATACAAAAACTCCACCACCTAACTAAAGACGTGGAGAGTATATCTGCGACTCCAGCGAATCCAACTAGACTGAGAAAAACATCAGGCACAGTCTAGCAGGAACAAAATAGAAACAAGATCAGCACAGAAAATAAACACACAGCCGTGTGTCTAAAAAATGAAGCAAACACTTATCTTAGCTGAATTGGCAGCAAGCAGGAGAGGCCAGGCAGAGGACCAACACTTCCAAAGGAACATTGACTACTGGCAAGGACTAATGAGTCCTGCACAGCTAAATACCCCAGTCAGAATTGCAATTAGCAGAAACACCTGTCCAAGACTGCTGCTCAGGAATAACTGCATTACCATCAACAACCACCGGAGGGAGCAAAAGAGCAGAATTCACAACACTTATCTACAGCATTACAGAATGCTGTAGATAAGCCCCTGATGGTGGTGGCCGAAGCTTATAGGGCCAAAATTAGGTGACAAATTCCCTTGAATTTCAGAAGATTCTTTATTTGAGGAAACTCTGGATCCATAAGAGTGAACTACCCAAAGAGTGTGGAGATTTAACGCGCCGTCATAGGAATGCATATTTCTTAGACATTAACATAAGGGATCTGCACCTTGTGACTCCAAAGTTGCGAAACGACCGTAATACTTTAAGCAATTCAGGGAGGGGCAAATCCCTAATAGTAAATAGCAAAACATAATAAATGAAAGCAGTTGGATCCACCTTTTCATTCACATGTTAAAGGAGTTTCCCAGAGCTAAATTATTTTTTACTATGAGCAAAAAAACTAACAGGCAGGTAGTTATTATTATTTATTATTTTAGCGCCATTTATTCCATAGCGCTTTACATATGAGGAGGGGTATACATAATAAAAGACAAGTACAATATTCTTAATCACTACAAGTTACGACTAGCACATAAGGAGAGGACCCTGTCCGCAAGGGCTCACAATTTACAAGTTGATAACTAGCTAACGACTACCTGCCTGTTCTATCTTTTCTCGGCTCAGAGAGGACACCGACTGCTTTTGTCAGTGATTCTGCTGCTCCACATCAACAGAGCAGCTCTTTTTCTTCCAGGCTGCTCTGTCGATGGGGCGTGATTGCCGATGTGATGCTGATTGACAGCTGGCTCTCCACAGTTATGCAGCAGTGAGTCGGCTGTAAATCAACATGATATTGGAACTGACACCCCATCAATAGAGCAGAGCAGAAGTGAAGCCGCTTGCTCTGTAGACATGACCTTAACAGAAGCCGCGGAATCATCGGCAGAAGCAGTCTGTGAACGCTCTGTGCCAGCAGAGATCTGTGTTGGACAGCAGCTACCTGCATATAAAAGCTTAGGCTCACAGTAAATAATGAATATAGTCCTGGACAACTTCTTTAACATGTACCGACACTGACAGCTAACCTGTGAATCTCCTGGCAGCAAGGCACGCGACCATATAGTTAAGTGATGACGTTGCCTATGCAGCGCCCCAGGGTCCTGGTTGTTGCAGTAATGTCATTCTTCCATCAGGGGGGAGTGATGTTACGTCTGAAGGCAATAAAGGAGATCTCTTTACCAGGTATCATAAACCATTCAACACACTTCACACTCCAGTCCACCAGGGGGAGCTATGCTCCTGTTTATTAGGGCACTCTTCACAATTAGGTAAAACTGGTGGTCTGGATAGGAAGTTAGGCAGAAGCTGACTGGGCTTCACCCAGGCAGCACCTGTCATGCAGCCAGAGGAAAGGAGGAACATCTAGCAGCTGCAGACAGGAGGGTCCCTGACAGGGGTGGGAGCCTGTCAGAGGCCTAGACAGAAGGCCACAGAGCTGCGTTGGCCCGGCGTGTGGCAGCATCCTAAGGAAGGACACAAAAGGGAATTGTATTGTAGAGGGTGAGAAACGAAGTCATAGCAAAAGGAGAGGAAACCAGAAGGAGTTCTGCCCTGCAAAAGGCTGCCTTCTTTCTGAGGTGTAGGATCCGGTAGCCGGAACACCGAGAGAGTAATTGTCTCCATGCCTTACTCCAGAGACCGGCAGGACAGTTAATTGAACATTGCTGATCGACACCTACACCCAGGAGTCACGGTGGCAACTATTGGAGGCTGGGGTGTGCTAGAGTCCCTGTAAAAAGCCTCAAGCCACCAGTCATACGGGTTGTTCCTATCCATCTGGGGGACCGAAAGACATAACATCTAGAACACCAACATCAGTTGTGAAGACCTTACGAGAGGCTCAGCAGTAAGGTACTACAACACTCAGGCACTAGAGGAAGGCTACTGATTTCCACCTGGATAAGGGGACTCTGGATTTGCCTTCAGACCGGCCGGACTCTGCCTGCCCTGTGATCTGGTGCTCTGGATTGTGGACGCTGAAGTAAAAAGGTAAAGAGACTGCAACCTTGTCTCCTCGTTCTTCACTGCGCCTCACATCATCCACCATCCACATACTGGGAAGCCCTGGGGACATACTTCAACTGTGGGAAGGTACACCATCTAGCTGCCATAAGATAACCCCAGCGGACCCCTAAGCAGCGTCGGTCACACTGACCAAATACCACAGGTGGCGTCACGAACATTTCCCCTTTAAAGACCTTTCCCCCTTTTTCAACGGATGTCCCTAGGGCCACGGACCGGGTCAGCCGCTGTGACATCCCCCTTGAGAACCGAAGGACCCGGTACCGAGTACCCCACTGCCCTATGGGGGGGCGATCCACCTACATGCAGGTGAATAAAGCTGGCTACACACATTAGGCAACATCTGCCAAGCCCAACAATTTCAAAGGGTGTCTGACAGCGGCTTTCTCTGCTCTCTTCCTTTAGAACACACGCACGCTCGAAATGAGCATACATGTGTGGTCTAGTTGGGAGGAATAGCTGTTGTGCTGACCATTTATATACATTGAGGTGACAGCTTTTTTCTCGTCTCTTACCAGAATTCAGATTTGTACATTGGAGCCGATGTTACAATGTGATAACACAGATGTTCCTGCACCCCCAAAGAAGTAAATCATAGAATATGGAGTATGACATTTTGGATTTTGATGCTTTTAACTGTTCCTTCCCCATGTGTTAGTGTCTGCTTCTAAAGACTCTTCTTTTCTGCTCTATTCCTGGTCACTGTTCTCGCTGCTCCTTCATTTACCTGGAGCTTGATTATTCCACTTATCCTAAGGCAAAAGCTGCCATTTACAGAAAGGAATCAATCCAGTGCAATCTAAGTAAATCAGAATCCAAAAATAATATTCCTATGTTCACAGGAGACAACTATTTACTATTTATAAACTGAAGGAGAAAAAGAAGTAATTGTTATACGTTCACTTTGGCAACCCTGTTTTCTTATGCTATTGTTTGGTGTGCACAGCTATTATACAGACCTATGTGTCGCCATGGTTATAAACTGGGGCCCGTGCTGGAGGGGGGCCCGCCGACAGAAGACACACATTCAGCTGAAATATATTGCATTGCAGAGACCCACCGGCCCCCAGCCAATCAGAGGCCAGCTGGTGATGTCGACATGCCAGGCATTTACATGCGTCACCATAGCAGGCTCGCCGGTCAGCTACCGGCCTCTGCGCCTCCGACATGTCTTGAGAGCGGAGAAAGGTGAATAGAATGGGGGTTTTATGCAGAGGCAGAACAGTGAATATATATACAAGGAAGGGGCCCAGGATGAGGTACATATATACCCAGGTTGGGGACATATATACCAAGAAGGGGGGATATATACCAGGATGGGGGACATACAGTATATAGCAGGATGAAGCCCAGGATGGAGGACATATATACCTGGAAGGGGCCCAAGATGAAGGACATATATACATGGAAGAGGTCCAGGATAGGGGACAAGTATAAGGGGCACAGAATGGGGGAAATTACTACATAATGAAAGGAGTAGGGGCAACACTTGTTTTTATAGGATTTACAATGCTACAAGGGCTCATACATATGGCCAACATGCGAGGGGGCCAAGGTCCAAATTTTGTACAGGGGCCCATCGGACTGCATTATCCTGCAGTCCATTCTACTCTTTCTGCCCTGCTTCTTCATAACTTATGATTGTAATAGAGGGAGAGGATAGACAGCACCTGTAACTGCTGGATCTATTACACACTGGGTTTTCTCATAGGTTTGCATATAAACTGTATACACAAAGGGCCCAATTTATCAAGAAGTATCCACCAGTGTTCTAGAGTAAAATTTGTGACCCTTATAGTTTGTATGTCAGTGCCTGCCAGCTCCACCAACTTTTTTTTGTCTTTTCTTAAAATGTGGGAGGAGTTTGGCCAATAGGGGAACATGCACAGCGAAGTTTGGCCAACAGGGGGCATGCACAGCTGAAAACTTAATCCTATTTAATGCCACAATGTGGCATAAATTACAACAGAAATGTATTTCGAACCTATAGATTTGGGGCATCTTACGCCAAATAAATTTAAGGTGTCCTATTACATCGGGCCACTCATGATCGAGACTGAAATACAAAACTCCAGTCTTGATAAATCAGTGCCGTAATATATACATTTATTAGTGAACTAGATGGTGGCCCGATTCTAAAGCATCAGGTATTCTAGAATATGTATGTACGCCACGCTGTGAGTGGAGGTTAAATTCCACGCCAATATCGCTGATTGGTCGTGGCCAGCCGGGCGCGACCAATCAGCGAAGCGTGGCTGAAATCCCGCACCAATTCGTGGCCGGACTGGGGGTCTTGTTGATTGGTCGCGGTTGGCCAGGCACGACTAATCACCGAAGCGGTGTTTAAATCCTGCAGCAATATCGCTGATTGGTCGAGGCCGGCCGCATAGTATATAGCACAGCCACGTAGTATATAGCACAGCCACGTAGTATATAACACAGCCCACACAGTAGATAGCACAGCCACGTAGTATAAAGAACAGGCACATAGTATATAACACAGCGATGTAGTATATGGGTATGTGCACACGTTGCAGATTTCCTGCAGAACTGCAGCTTTTTTTTTCCGCGTAGAAACGCTGCAGATCTGCAAGTGATTTACAGTAAAATGTAAATCAATGGCAAAATAAAAATGCTGTGCTAATGGTGCAGAAAATTCTGCACAGAAAACGCAGCAGATTCAAAAAAGGACCATGTCAATTCTTTGTGCAGATCTGCTGCGTTTCTGCACCCATTCCATAATAGAAATCTGCAGGGGTAAAAAAAGGAAGAAATCTGCACAAAAATCTGCAACGCATGCACAGACCAAAAAAAGTGCAGATTCTGACCTGCGTTTTCTGCCAAGAAATTCAGAATCTGCACAGAAAATTCCACAGTCGAATCTGCAATGTGTGCACATAGCCCATAGCAGCCACGTAGTATATAACACAGCCCACGTATTATATAACACAGACAGCCATGCAGTATATAGCACAGCCATGTAGTATATAGCACAGCCCACGTAGTATATAGCACAGCCCACGTAGTATATAACACAGACAGCCAGGTAGTATATAGCAGTCACGTAGTATATAGCAGTCACGTAATATATAGCAGCCACGTAGTATATAGCACAACCACGTAGTATATAGCACAGCGATGTAGTATATAGCAGCCACATAGTATATAACACAGCCCACGTAGTATATAGCACAGCGTGTGCACAGAACAAAAAAAGGTGCAGATTCTGACCTGCGTTTTCTGCCAAGAAATTCAGAATCTGCACAGAAAATTCCACAGTCGAATCTGCAATGTGTGCACATAGCCCATAGCAGCCACGTAGTATATAACACAGCCCACGTATTATATAACACAGACAGCCACGTAGTATATAGCACAGCCACGTAGTATATAGCACAGCCCACGTAGTATATAGCACAGCCCACATAGTATATAACACAGACAGCCAGTTAGTATATAGCAGTCACGTAGTATATAGCAGTCACGTAATATATATAGCAGCAACGTAGTATATAGCACAACCACGTAGTATATAGCACAGCGATGTAGTATATAGCAGCCACATAGTATATAACACAGCCCACGTAGTATATAGCACAGCCCACATAGTATATAGCAGCCACATAGTATATAACACAGACAGCCACGTATATATAGCAGTCACATAGTATATAGCAGCCACGTAATATATAGCAGCCACGTAGTATATAACACAGCCCACGTAGTATATTACACAGCCTACGTAGTATATAACACAGGCCACGTAGTATACAGCACAGCCCACGTAGTATATAACACAGCCCACATAGTATACAGCAGTGTGGGCACCATATCTCTGTGAAAAAAAGAATTAAAATAAAAAATAGTTATATACTCACCCTCCGGGTATATCTTTTTAGTATTGATGCTGCATAGCCAGATCAATAGTTAAAAGTTGGTCCGGGAAGGGGCGAGACACTGGCGCTGACTGGAGGGGAGTACGGAGGGGACAATTCGCGGCCGGACTAAGCCTGTCGCGGATTGGCCGTGGCCTGCCGGCCGCGACCAATCAGCAACGCGGGATTTCCGTTACAGACAGACAAATAGACAGACAGACAAACAGACGGAAGTACCCCTTGGACGATTATATAGATAGATATTTGCAATGTCTTTTTTCATAACAAAATGCTCAAAAATAAAAACTTAAACTGAAAGAGTCAACGTCATTTATTTCTTTTTTTCATAAATCAATAGTACACATGAAAATAAGAAATTTTGTAATATATTTTATCAGAGAAATCTGCTTCTTTCTCCTCCAGGACTGATCTTTCATTCTGATAATTCTCTATTCACTCATTAAATCTGTCTTCACTGAATACAGATTTCTCCATCTTAAGAGATGACAGTTGGTGCTCGTAAAGTTCTATGGAGAACTGTAACTGTCGTTTCAGGAGAACTTGCAGCAGAATGTCTGTGTCTTCCTCTTATGCGCTGCTGAGATGGAGTAATCCTTAAAATGAAAACATTTATTTGAACAGGTTTAAAAGTCAATGCGTTTTGAGGTCACGTAGGACCGCCTCAAACCTGAGGTTAGGGTACCGTCACACTATACGATTTACCTACGATCACGACCAGCGATATGACCTGGCCGTGATCGTAGGTAAATCGTAGTGTGGTCGCTGGGGAGCTGTCACACAGACAGCTCTCCAGCGACCAACGATGCCGAGGTCCCTGGGTAACCAGGGTAAACATCGGGTAACTAAGCGCAGGACCGCGCTTAGTTACCCGATGTTTACCCTGGTTACAAGCGTTAAACTAAAAAAAAAAAACAGCACATACTTACATTCTGGTGTCCGTCAGGTCCCTTGCAGTCTGCTTCCCGCATTGTGACTGCCGGCCGTAAAGTGAAAGTGAAAGCACAGCCGCTGTGCTCTGCTTTCACTTTACGGCCGGCAGTCACAGTGCGGGAAGCAGAGACGGCAAGGGACCTGACGGACACCAGATGTAAGTATGTGCTGTTTGTTTTTTTTTAGTTTAAAGCTTGTAACCAGGGTAAACATCGGGTAACTAAGCGCGGTCCTGCGCTTAGTTACCCGATGTTTACCCTGGTTACAAGCGAACGCATCGCTGGATCGCATCGCTAGATCGCTAGATCGGTGTCACACACACCGATCTAGCGATGACAGCGGGAGATCCAGCGATGAAAGAAAGTTCCATACGATCTGCTACGACGTACGATTCTCAGCAGGATCCCTGATCGCTGCTGCGTGTCAGACACAGCGATATCGTAACGATATCGCTGGAACGTCACGAATCGTACCGTCGTAGCGATCGAAATGTTATAGTGTGACGGTACCCTTAGTCCTGATGAAGAGGTCCTGCGCGACCTCAAAACACGTTGACTTTTAAACGTGTTGAAATAAATGTTTTGATTTTAAGGATTACTCCATCTCAGCAGCACATAAGTGATACCTCCCTTAGTTTCCTTTGTCTTTGTGGTCGTCCGTTTCGACCAGTATCTGTGCAGCAGGTGTTACATGCCATTTATGTGTGCCATGAAGCAACTCAGCAAGGTGAATGTATCTTCCCCTTTCTCTGACACCCCTTTGTCATTTCATAAGACCCTATTGCGCTTTCTTTCCTCCCAGATCTTTTTCATGTCTCTTCCTCCTGCTCCTCCCTCCTTCAAAGAAATTTAAAAGCTAGATTGTGCTTGATGTGATCCTTAAATGTGGCTAGCAGATTAGCTTTCTAAGTAGTGTACCGATATATCAATATAAAAGTTACATAAAAAAACACAAATATTTTATAAAGAAATTAGAAAATAAAAAATATATATATAAAAATTAGATTTTTTTTTTGGTTAAATTTCAGCAGAAAAAAAATAAAGGGCTAAAGGGTAAAGTATGATTACATTAGTATTTTCTTATAAAACTGTACAAGTACTTGGGGTTTAAGCTATTCACTACTGGTAGTATGGAGTGCAAATGATTCACAGGTTAGCTGCAAAAATTGGTTGCATCGCCCAAGGCGCTTGCAACCCGCGCCACACCGCTCAGCTTAGATACTACATTTTATGATCCTATACTCTTTTGACTCACTTCCTTCCAGCCCTGACACTGAAGATACTAATGAATAGGGAGAGGGGGACCCCATGATTGACACATTAGTGTGAACCAATTGTGTGCATGTTCAGAAACTAGGTTAACTTTAAAGCATGTTCCAATTTTCATACTGCAAATAATTCACTGTTCACATAGACTTCGATGTATCAAGCCTGTCCACAGAGTGTCCGTATAGACGTTTGAGTTTAGACATCCATGAAGTATAACTCTCAGTGTAGATTGGAGAAGACAATGACGTGGAGAGTAGATTCAGTATTTAAAAAAAAAAATTTCTCAGCCTGGTTCTTCACGCCTATATTGTATGTCCATGAGTAGGACAGGGTTAACAAGAAAGGGGGCCTCCTCTACGGCCTGGCGAAGAGATCCATAAAAACAAAAAGTTTATTCCTCCTTTCACCCTCCTTTTCCTCATCACTAGCTCCTAACAATGAAGTTCCCCTCCTCTCACCCCTCCTTCTCTTCTCGCCATTATCATGTGTATTTGAGAAAAGATCAGTCACTCTTCTTCATTATAAACATGCGCACACAAGGTTGAATCATTGTGGCAGGAAAGCAGTTAATTAATTGAGCAATGAAGAGTGTAATGCCAGCCAATCTTGGACTGCTCATTCCAAGATTGATGCCCAGTTGGATCACACACTGGTGGACAAAAAAACAAATCTTAACATTTTTGCCTCTTTGGTCACAACGCTTGGTCACCTTTGTCTCCCCCACTCCGATTGTCCGAACTTTTAAAATGACCAAACCCATTCATCTAACTTTCTTCTGCAGTTGTTTTTTTATTAATCAAATCTTCATCACCTGGTTTTCGAGTTTTTAATTTTATTAAGGAGGTCACTGTGGGACCAAAGAGGCCAGTTTCACTACAGCTATCATTAAGGCTACGTTCACACTGGGCGTTTTTTATGCTAAATTTCAGCTGTGTTTTACAGTACCAGCAAAACCTGTAAGACTTCAGCAATCTCATGCACACACATAGTTTTTTTTGGATAAATAGCATGTCACTTCTGTCAGCGTTTTTTTCAGCGTTTTTCACCCATTGAATTGAATGGGAAAAAACGCACCAAAAACGCCATAAAAAATGCATCAAAACCTGCATTTTTGCCCCAACTTCTTTCCTGACAAGCACTCAGGTTGTAACCATGCCTAAGAAACAACTGTTGCAACCATGCCTAATAAAATGTCAGTACTGAGCGGGAGAGAACGGGTCAAACATTATTTTCTTTCTATATTTATTGTTCTTCTACTTTGGAAAAAACTAATAGTAGAAACACAACCGATAAATGAAATACTTCAAGTAGAGCCTGCCCTTATGTGCCGCCTATATAATCATGAGCATCCAGATACCTTGGTGAAGGTTATCCGAGTAGTTCAATCTGCAGGAGTTCGTTTTAATGAGCGGACGCACATAGTACAAGAGGCTTCTTACACGTGGTTTGTAACCACACAATATTTAAGGCACATTTTACAAATCTTACTGAGTGATCAGCATAACTGGGCTAATGTATTGCTCATTGGGGCATGACCAGCGAATTGCAAATGAGCTGATCCATGTAAAATTGCACTAAATGAGACTTGGTGTGCCAAGCTATTCTTGTGTGCTATTTAAATTGCTCCTTTTGTTTCTTCTACTGTTGTTCTTGGTTCACTTTTAGTCTGTATTTATGTTCTTTCGTTGATGAAGTAAGTCCCAAATTGAATGTTCCTATGTGAAGAATGACATTTGGCAACATTTTCCGCTGTAGATTTCCTTTTCATTTAATAGGAGACTGATTTTACACCAGAGTTTCTAGGGGTAACATTTTGGCAAAGTACTTTCAATATTTAGTTAAATTATCATGATATATCTAATACACACGTCAAACTTTGGCCAGTGGGCCAAGTTGACCCGCAGGGTAATTATATTTAGCCCGTGAAGCCAACATCAAGATCACCTATTGCTCCCCAATCCATCATTCTACATCTGATGTCTCAGAGCAGGGGGTGTGATGTTGTCACTATTTCGCGCCCGCTGTGCTAAGCAGTGAAGAGCTTCAGAGTGCTCGTTGCCAGAGCAGCAGGGAATGAGGAGTAGTGAGTATTTTTTTTAAATGGGTGGCCCATTATACTGTATGGATGACTATATGAGGCCAATTACTCTGTTTGGAGGATTATGTGGGGCCATGATACTGCAGGGAGGACTATGTGACGTCCATTATTCCGTATGGAGGATTATGTGGGGCTCATAGTATATGGGGTGACTATGCGGGTCCCATTATACGACATGGAGGGCTATGCTAGGACCATTATACTCAAGGGCTATGTGGGGCTCATTATACTGTATGGAGGACTATGTGGGGCCCATTGTACTCTATGGAGGACTATATGTGGTCCATTGTATTGTATGGAGGACTACGTGATGCACCTTATATTGTATGGAGGTCTATGTGGGTCCCATTATACTTTATAGAGGTCTCCGCGGGGCCCATTATACTGTGTGGAGGGCTGCGTAGGGATTATAATTGGGGCATAATACTGTGTTGGGGTCACCATACTTTGCTGAAGAGGGAACAGTAGGGTCATCATACCGTGCATGTGGAGGTTATGGAGGAGGAATTCACTTTGGGGGTATCATACTGTGTTTAGGGGGCACTTTTGTTGGCATCATACTTTAATATCTGTATTATTTATTAGTTCAGGTTTTGATTCATTTATTATTACATATTTAAATTAAGTTGTTGGGCCACATTCTTTTTACTGCTTTTTTGTGCAACAATCAACGCTGGTATCAAAGTCCCCTCTTTCATATGGATTGAACATGAAGAAGAAGCCCTAGCTGCCTCTTCATGTTAATGTTAATGTTTGCTCCTGGTCCGCAAGTGTTGACAGCGCTGGAACGGTGCCAGCACAGGAGGTGAGTATAGCTTTTTTTATTTTATCGGGGCCAAACATTTAGTTCAAGAAGGAGTTGTCCTAGTAGTGGAACCCCCTTTAAGTTTGCTTCCATATGAAACAGTTCATTGTTATAGTTGATGATAAGGAAGAACTTCCTCAATTGTAGACATTATGAGTTTGACATTCCTGATCTAATATAAAATAGATGCTGTCAGCTCTGCCCGTATGATGTCGTGAAAAGAAGAGTGTGACAGAGACTGTCATGTACCTTCCTTTCTGAAAGATAACGTTTATAAAATGAGTGCTGTGAAAGGTGATTTTACTGTATTTCTATGGAGTAGTTTAGCATGTGAAAATGCATAGAATCTTATAAGCACTAATATGTGCAATTCCTGTAATATAATGTAACCAATGTACAAGGTTAGTGATCTGTAGTATATAGGGAAAATACAAAGTTAGATTTAGGACAATAGATTTACTACATGGCTTAGAGGTTAGATTAAGGAAGGGAAATATGCAGTGCTGGGTATATTAGTTGTAGGAAGTAGTGTTCAGGGGTTAGGATACAGGTATTTTGCTTGGGACCAGCCTCGCATGGGAGGGGGAATGTCATACAAAAAGGGCAGCATTTCCTGATTAGATCAGATAGATATAAAATTAGTGAGAGTTCAATGCCAGAGGGCTGACAACATGAGGAGTATGTATTGTTCTGGCAGTGTGAGAACGTCTGCAACTTTCTTTCCCTGCAATGTTCGGGGCCTATTGCCCAAACTAGGCACTAGGATGAGTGCCTTATTTCCTTCCAACAAGTGGAAGCCGGACGGAGAAGCGAGTGATGGAGACAGGGCAGGTCTGGAGAATACTGCGGAGCCGAACAGAAGATCCTATGTGCTGAAGAAGTGAATATGCAAAAGGATAATTCAGGCTGAACAAAAGGAGAACATGGACACATACTGTTCTTAGTCATTAATTGAACTCGGACTGTTAGGTAAAGTTGAACTGGTTGATAAGAAGCAGGTGTCCCCTAATTTATGTGCGACAGTTCCTGGATCCAGAAGCCTGGAGAAGTTGGAGGCCTTCAGCCAAACCGTTAGTGTTCTGCACTGCACACAGCACATGTGAACTGGGACACTGTTTATTTGTGGGGTGGTGGGGTATGGGAAGACAGACCTTCATCCATGACTACTGCCCTGCACACCTTATATAACCTTTTATGACCAGCGGGGTCCTCTCTGCTGTACAGCTGAAGTTGTTAAGGTCAGCGGAGTTCTCTCCTCTCTCCAATAAGAATCAATGCAGCATTAAATAATCTAAAGAAATGGCCTGAAGGCTCCACCATCTTAGGAACCAATTGGTTCTCCACCAGCCACCCCCTTTGACCTTTTCAGTCATTCTCTTTATCCAGGAAAGGTTGAGAAGGGGACACACGGGTGTGACTGTTGTAACTGTCTTTAGAATTACGCCACAAACCAGCTATAATATGGACCCATTCACTAGTAAACCAACAGATTACATTTTTTACCTATAGGATAAGCTAATCTATAGTTCAAGGGCATAGATTTCTCTGGGTTTATTGTATAAGTCACTTAAATTGATCCTTATGATAGATAGGTAGAAAGAGATAGATAGATAGATAGATAGATAGATAGATAGATAGATAGATAGATAGATAGATAGATAGAAAAGATAGCTGAAAAGCAGTACTAGCAAGCAGGATGTGGAAAAATGGGAGACAGCCCTTCCAGTCATAGACCGCCTCTCAAAAAACATGAAGACAGGCATCTCATCCAACATACGTACAGTGGGGCAAAAAAGTATTTAGTCAGTCAGCAATAGTGCAAGTTCCACCACTTAAAAAGATGAGAGGCGTCTGTAATTTACATCATAGGTAGACCTCAACTATGGGAGACAAACTGAGAAAAAAAAATCCAGAAAATCACATTGTCTGTTTTTTTAACATTTTATTTGCATATTATGGTGGAAAATAAGTATTTGGTCAGAAACAAAATTTCATCTCAATACTTTGTAATATATCCTTTGTTGGCAATGACAGAGGTCAAACGTTTTCTGTAAGTCTTCACAAGGTTGCCACACACTGTTGTTGGTATGTTGGCCCATTCCTCCATGCAGATCTCCTCTAGAGCAGTGATGTTTTTGGCTTTTCGCTTGGCAACACGGACTTTCAACTCCCTCCAAAGGTTTTCTATAGGGTTGAGATCTGGAGACTGGCTAGGCCACTCCAGGACCTTGAAATGCTTCTTAAGAAGCCACTCCTTCGTTGCCCTGGCGCTGTGCTTTGGATCATTGTCATGTTGAAAGACCCAGCCACGTTTCATCTTCAATGCCCTTGCTGATGGAAGGAGGTTTGCACTCAAAATCTCACGATACATGGTCCCATTCATTCTTTCATGTACCCGGATCAGTCATCCTGGCCACTTTGCAGAGAAACAGCCCCAAAGCATGATGTTTCCACCACCATGCTTTACAGTAGGTATGGTGTTTGATGGATGCAACTCAGTATTCTTTTTCCTCCAAACACGACAAGTTGTGTTTCTACCAAACAGTTCCAGTTTGGTTTCATCAGACCATAGGACATTCTCCCAAAACTCCTCTGGATCATCCAAATGCTCTCTATCAAACTTCAGATGGGCCCGGACATGTACTGGCTTAAGCAGTGGGACACGTCTGGCACTGCAGGATCTGAGTCCATGGTGGCGTAGTGTGTTACTTATGGTAGGCCTTGTTACATTGGTCCCAGCTCTCTGCAGTTCATTCACTAGGTCCCCCCACGTGGTTCTGGGATTTTTGCTCACCGTTCTTGTGATCATTCTGACCCCACGGGGTGGGATTTTGCGTGGAGCCCCAGATAGAGGGAGATTATCAGTGGTCTTGTATGTCTTCCATTTTCTAATTATTGCTCCCATTGTTGATTTCTTCACTCCAAGCTGGTTGGCCATTGCAGATTCAGTCTTCCCAGCCTGGTGCAGGGCTACAATTTTGTTTCTGGTGTCCTTTGACAGCTCTTTGGTCTTCACCATAGTGGAGTTTGGAGTCAGACTGTTTGAGGGTGTGCACAGGTGTCTTTTTATACTGATAACAAGTTTAAACAGGTGCCATTACTACAGGTAATGAGTGGAGGAAAGAGGAGACTCTTAAAGAAGAAGTTACAGGTCTGTGAGAGCCAGAAATCTTGATTGTTTGTTTCTGACCAAATACTTATTTTCCACAATAATATGCAAAAAAAATGATAAAAAAACAGACAATGTGATTTTCTGGATTTTTTTTTCTCAGTTTGTCTCCCATAGTTGAGGTCTACCTATGATGTAAATTACAGACGCCTCTCATCTTTTTAAGTGGTGGAACTTGCACTATTGCTGACTGACTAAATACTTTTTTGCCCCACTGTATCTGACCTCACAGATTCTCTACTGAGTGAATGGTGAAATATTCCCACAGACATAATCCAACATGTTGCAGAAATTCTTCCTAGGAGAGTGGAAGCTGTTATATTTGCAAAGGAAGGGACAGCTTCAAATTAATGTATATGGATGCTGAATGAGGGGTTATAAAGTCTCCTGTAGGTGTAATGTGGAGGGGGCACAATACTTTTTTCATATAGTGTACAAGCAGATAGTGAGACAAAAATGGAATCCAGACAATGGATCAGCAATGGACAGTCATACAGTGAGTACGGAAATTATTCAGACCCCTTTAAATTTTTCACTCTTTGTTTAATTGCAGCCATTTGGTAAATTAAAAAAGAGTACATTTTTTTCACATTTATATACACACTGCACCTCATCTTGACTGAAAAAAAACAGTAATGTAGAAATTTTTGCAAATTTAATAAAAAAGAAAAACTGAAATATCACATGGTCATAAGTATTCAAACTACTTTCTCAGACACTCATATTTAAGTCACATGCTGTCCATTTCTTTGAGATGGTTCTACTCCTTCATTGGAGGCCAGCTGTGTTTAATTAAACTGATAGGACTTGATTTGGAGAGGCGCACACCTGTCTATATAAGACCTTATAGCTCACAGTGCATGTCAGACCAAATAAGAATCATGAGGTCAAGGCAACTGGCCAAGGAGCTCAGAGACAGAATTGTGGCAAGGCACAGATCTGGCCAAGGTTATAACAGAATTTCTGCAGCACTCAAGGTTCCTAAGTGCACAGTGGCCACCATAATCCTTAAATGGAAGAAGTTTGGGACCACAAGAAGTCTTCCTAGACCTGGCTGTCCAGCCAAACTGAGCTATCATGGAAGAAGAGCCTTGGTGAGAGAGGTAAAGAAGAACCCCAAGATTACTGTGGCTGATCTCCAGAGATGCAGTAGGGAGATGGGAGAAAGTTCCATATAGTTAACTATCACTGCAGCCCTCCACCAGTTGGGCCTTTATGGCACAGTGGCTCGATGGAAGCCTCTTCTCAGTGCAAGACATATGAAAGCCCGCATAGAGTTTGCTAAAAAAAAACACATGAAGGACTCCCAGACTATGAGAAATAAGATTCTCTGGTCTGATAAGATGAAGATAGACCTTTTGGGTGATAATTCTAAGTGAAGTGGTATGTGTGGAGAAAACCAGGCACTGCTCATCACCTGCCCAATAGAAACCCAACAATGAAACATGGTGGTGGCAGCATCATGCTATGGGGGTGTTTTTCAGCTGCAGGGACATGACAACTGGTTGTCATTGAAGGAAACATGAATGCGGCCAAGTACAGAGATATCCTGGATGAAAACCTCTTCCAGAGTGTTCTGGACCTCCAGAATTGGCTGAAGGTTCACCTTCCAGCAAGACAATGACCATATGTGTACAGCTAAAATAACGAAGGAATGGCTACAGAACAACTCTGTGACCATTCTTGACTGGCCCAGCCAGAGCCCTGACCTAAACCCAATTGAGCATCTCTGGAGAGACCTGAAAATGGTTGTCCACCAACGTCCACCATCCAACCTGATGGAACTGGAGAGGATCTGCAGGAAAGAATGGCAGAGGATCCCCAAATCCCGGTGTGAAAAACTTGTTGCATCAATCCCAAGAAGACTCATGGCTGTACTAGCTCAAAAGGGTGCTTCTACTCAATACTGAGCGAAGGGTCAGAATACTTATGACCATGTGATATTTCAGTTTTTCTTTTTTAATAAATTTTCAAAAATTACTAGATTTCTGTTTTTTTTCAGTCGAGGTGCAGAGTGTACATTAATGAGAAAAAATATGACCTTTTTTGAATTTACCAAATGGATGTAATGAAACACAGAGTGAACAATCTAAAGGGGTCTGAATACTTTCTGTACCCACTGTATAAAGGACAGTCAAAGGGGTGAAATCAAAGACGAGTTAAGGCGGGACAGGTCAAAATCTGAGCTCAAATGCAGAGAGCAGACTTAATGAGAAAAACAGTGACCGAGTACTGAAGTTGGCTGCACATATGTGCCAGATTAGGAGGAATCTGGTAGAAGCAGCTCTTGATTTGGCAGATTGTTAACATACAGAATACTATGTCAGAGCTTCCCAGACTTCAGTGCCTTTTGTTCAAAAAGTCTGGAGTGGCAATCACCGTGGCCAGGCAAGTTGTAAGTCTAAGTATAGTGATTTACATCCCTTCTGCCTTCATTTTAATCTGTCATTTTTCTATTTTAAAATTGGTGTTTACATGTAAGGCTTCTCATCCTGCCTCCTTTGTCATTGCCTTGCAGCAACCAATCATCTTCATATTTCTTTCACTGTGTAAAAGACATGACTGATAAATATATGTCCCTAATTATACAGTTAGAAAAAGTGCCAGCTAATCACCATTCAGATAGCATTAACCTTTGATGATGAAGGAAAGGTGTCTGTCCCAGGACCTGCAGATCATGTATTCTGTTTACACCAGGGAATGCGTCATTCATGAGAAAGTTCAGAAATATTCCTTCTTCATTCTTACATGCTTATTTTGAGTAAGTTGCAAGACAAATGACAGCTTGTACGGTGTTAGAAACAGGCAGACAGAATCTCCTACAGGCTAAGAAAATCGAGTGCAACTTCCATCATGAAAACTTTTTCAGATTGACAAAAACATTATAATTGTATATGTTTTGTCAGCCTGATTGGCTTGGTTTCAGTGGTAGTCTATATCATTCTTTTTAGTGAAATATTCAAGCTGGTATTCCAAGTGTCAAAGTAAATTATTATTTACCATTCTATTGCAACAATCTACTAAGTCCAGTAATGTATTAATAACATTGTTAATATACGGTAAGTATTATTTTTTGTTGGAAACTATCATGGCACTATTTAGGATCTCTTATGACCCTCACCAAGTCCATCAGTCCTACTAAGGCTGGCCAAACACATGAGACTGCTCCTACAGTGGATAGCTGTGCCTCTGATCTAAATGCACGCTCAGTGGGGTGCATGTGTTTTCAATGGAGAGTAGGGAATGAGCAGCTGCCAGACATCTCTGGTGGCAATTGGCAAATCACAATATCTCCTCCTAAAGAACAACTACTTCCACCATAAACACTCGAAGGTCGGCTGGTCCCTCCGATATATCAGTTGGCCAATATTAATTGAATGTGTATGATGAGTCTAAGAGTTTGTACTTAATATTTTATCCTTTACAACTTAGAAAATATGTTTAATTAATAATGTTTATCAATAGACATCAATAGTTCTGTTCATATGAGAAAGTAAAGCAATACTTTGGTGGACTTTTCCTGTGGCGCCCCTGAGGGTCCAGTCGCCACAGAGGTACTGCACCTCAGCCAGAGGTGTGGTACTCCGCTCTCGGGTAAGGAGGGGGCACTACCCGAGACCCACACTAGCAGCCAACATTACACCACTCCAGGCCAGGGCATCTGGGCGGACCCTATTGAGGGAGGGCCCCATCTCAGGCTGGAGGGTGGACTAGGTATACGGTGTGGGTGGATAGAGTGACAGTAAAAGGGAGGTGTTAGTCAGTCAGAAGTGGGAAGAAGAAGAAGGAGGGGGAGAAGGAAGCTCCTTAGAGAAGGAAGGAAGGAGTCCTAGGGGCCAGGGAAGTGAGGAGTCCACCCTGGTGCCTGAATCTATGCCGACTGTAGTCGGGTGGAAGGACTAGGTCGCAGTGGGGGAGCCAGCCTCCAGACTAGTGGAGAACTACAAGGCTCAGCTAGCAAGCTGGAGGTTGTAGCATCTGTATGTGTCACTGCTACACACATTCGCTGAAAAGGCAGCCATATAGGATCAAGGGGACCAGGAGGATGTCGCCTGACAGAATCTGAGGCTGCTGGCTTGGGACACTGTGTAAGGTGCAGGGCAGGAGGGTGAAGCCAGTGCAGAGAGATGGCCAGGGAAGGCACATATTAAAGGGGGTCTCAGGAAAGTGAACCCCAATGTACCTGAGAGCTGGCTGGACCACACACCCGGAGGACATAGCACCCGGCTGTGGATTGCATCTAAGAACTGTGAGTAAAGTGTGGAAACTGCACCCTGCTGTGTCCTCAAAATTATTTATTGCGTCACCTGCACTGCACCACAACATTCACCATCATTGACTCTAACTCTTTAACTGCCCTGGGACCTGAAACATCTCAGCTGCGTCACCAACTGCTCCAGTGGACCTGAACCGCAGCATCGGCCATTTCCCTATTGCCGAGCACCACTGGTGGCGTCACAAACAAATCCCCTATAAACTTTATTTTCCCCTTTCAATTCACTTTTATTGGATGCCCAGGGCCACGGACCGGGTCACTGCTGCCGTGACAAACCCCCTTAAGAACCGTCCGACCCGGCCCGAGTATCCCACGGCCCTGGTGGGTGCTCCATTCCCCCGATACAACAATGGGCTCCAAAGCTCCAGTAGAAAACAATTCAATTTGAAGTTAAGACTCAGGCCAATTACTTTCTTCTTAGTTGGTATGGGTTGACTCAAAAGTAACCTGATAATTATTATATGTGCAGCGCCCCAGGGACCTAGTCATTGCAGTAATGCCATTCTTCTACCAGGGGGAGTGATGTTACGTCTGAAGGCAATAAAGGAGATCTCTTTACCAGGTAAACACTATACATGCAACATGTTCACACTCCAGACCAGAAGGGGGACCCTGTTTTAGGTGAACTCCCCTATAAAACATCCTGATCTGGAGGGAAAAGGGGTTTAGAGTTCAGTTCCTGTCAGGAAGACAGAGGAAGAGGAGCTCTGTGGCATGAAGTGCTACAGCTCCTGGGAAGAGAACATATTGCAGAGAGTGTGCAGGAAAACAGAGCACAGGAGAGGAATATCAGAGGGAGTCCAGCCAGGAGCAGGCTGCTTCCTTCTGAGGCGCAGAATCCGGTAGCCAGAATACCAAGGGAGCAATTGTCTTCAAGCCTTACTTCAGAGACTGGCAGGACAGATAATTCCATGTTACCTGACCGACCCATACCCAGGAGGCACAGTGGCAACTTGTGGGGGCTGGGGCATGCTAAAGTCCGTGTAAAAAGCCTCAGGCCACCAGTCATACGGGTTTGTCCTATCCATCTGGGGGACAGAGAGAAAGACATAACATCTACAACAGTTGTGAGGACCTTACCGAGACGCACAGCAGGGAGGTACTACAACACTCAGGCGCTAGAGGAAGGCTACTGATTTCCACCTGGATAAGGGGACTCTGGATTTGCCTTCAGAATGGCCGGACTCTGCCTGCCCTGTGATCTGGTGCTCTGGACTGTGGACGCTGAAGCATTCAGAAAAAAGGTAAAGAGACTGCAACCTTGTGTCCTCGTTCTTCACTGCGCCTCACACCATCCACTATCTACACTTCTAGGAAGCCCTGGGGACATACTTCACCTGTGGGAAGGTACACCAGCCAGCTGCCGTAACATCACCCCAGCGGACCCCTAAGCAGCGTCGGTCACCCTGACTGAATACCACAGGTGGCATCATGAACATTATCCCTTTAAAGACCTTTCCCCCATTTACAATGGATGTCCCTAGGGCCACAGACTGGGTCAGCCACCGTGACATCCCCTTTGAGAACCGAAGGACACGGTACCGAGTACCCCGCGGTCCTACGGGGGCACTCCAACTTTTGCGTCACGAACAGGATCTACTTAAGCCTGAAAATCAGGTCATGTGCACCTAAGAACTGTGCCAAAATAATTTTTGAACTGTGATTTACTAAAAGACTGTGTATTGCCATTTGCCGCCAAAATTCGCCATTGCCGCACAGCGTGGAGCGCGAGGAGGAGACGTACCTTCGTGGGCAGAGCCAGCCGAAAAGAGCGCGAAGCAGGAAGGACGGGTGCCGCGCTGCTGCCTGAATCACCGGAAGTGAAGATGTTATACAGCGGAGCCGCAAAAGGAGACGCTGGCTTCTGTCAGGTTAGAGAGGGGAAATTGCCATTTCTCATCCGGGAGGGGAGTTGGCGGCAGCCGCAGACCTAATGGCATCCCCAGGCCTCGCAGCGGATGTGCCCGCAGGCCCCGCGGTACGCGCAGCAGCAGAGCGCTTCTCCATGCCATACATTCCTGGACCAGCCTGGCTACCGCAACATTCCGGGGAATCGCATACGTTAGCAGACTTTAAAGAAAGACTCTGCAACCTGCTTGAAGTTTACCCCCTGACAGAGCATCAGAAAGTTCACATTGTAACGGGCCAGCTGCTTGGTGCGGCCCAGAGGGAGGTGAAATCCTGGCCAGCTGCGGATAAAGAGACGGTGCAGCGGGTCTTTGCCAAGCTTAAGACCACCTTTGACACTCGCACCACTACAGAAATTAAATTGACGTTCTATGGGTGCAAGCAGAGGCCGCAGGATAGCCTACGGGACTATGCTCTTAATCTCCAGGAAGCACTGCGGGCAATCAGGCAGGTTGACCCTAACAGTGTGCCAGATGAGGACAAACTCTTAAAGGAGCAGTTCATTGAGGGACTCCTGTGCAATAACCAAAGGGCCCAACTGCACCTCCTGGCCATGCAGAATCCTGACCTGGCCTTTGCGCAGTTCAAAGACAAGGCCATCCAGGTGCTACAGGAACGGCAGATCAACCGTGCAGTTCCCCCTAGGCGTCCAGCCCTCACGTACTACCAGGAGGTGGCGCCCTACCCTCAAGTCTTTGCGGAGGCCGATGCTCAGACCCTGGAAGATGATTCTCCCACAGGACTACGCCTCCAGCTACAGGAGCTGACCAAGAACGTTGCTGCATTAGCCCAGACCGTGCAGTCCCTACAGGAGGCCCCCAAGGAGAAGATCAAGCTAGCTTCCAGACTGGAGGATGTTCCCTGGCGACAACAGAAGAGGATCCCGCCGACCAGAGGCAGAGACGACGATCGCTACCATCAGGACGGACGACCCATCTGCTGCCGCTGCAATCAGGCAGGCCACATTGCAAGGTACTGACATTTAAAACGAGCAACCCCTGGGGCAGAGGGCCAATCCCCAGGAGTAGGACGATCAGGCCCGCAAAACTGGAGAGCCAAGTACGTTGGAGGACGACCTGTTCTCCCCATTGTGATCGACGGTATCCCCATGAACGCTCTGTTGGACACCGGTTCTCAGGTGACAACTATGCCTTACGTCCTTTATAAACGTTATTGGGAAGACACCGACATTACTCGTGGCCCTGACGACGATTTCACCATAGTCACCAGTAAGGGTCAGCCATTACCCCAAGTGGGATACAAAGAGGTCACCATTAAAGTGGGGCGGGTAGAGTTAAAATCCCAAGGGATCGTGTTTGCTGATATTGATCGACCGGAATGTAACCCCATGCTGACCACTGGTACTAATGTCATAGAAAATTGTCTTGCAGAGGTTATTGTCTTATTACAACAGGTGGCCGAAACTGCTGGTTCCAGTGAGCAATGTGTTTTGCAGAAAGAAATCAGAGCTCTGGTACAGAGACAGCAGGTAGAACTATCTGGTGGAGAAATTGGCCGTGCTACAGTGAGTTATTCAATCCCCATTGCAATACCCCCAGGAGTGAAATGTTAATATGGTGTCGGGCAGCAATAGGCCTCAGAGGTAAAGACTACGAAGCCCTGGTAGAACCTGTGTATTCAGATAGTAGGCCCACGATCCTGACAGCCAGAGGGGTGGCTGAAGTCCGCAAGGGGAGGGTGCCAGTACGTGTCCTTAACTGTGGAGCGGAAGAAGTCTACCTAACCAAATATGCCACGCTTGCTAAGCTGTTTAGGCCATGTTCACACTATGCAGTTTTTACTGCGGAACCGCGGCGATTTTGCCGCTGCGGGTCCGCAGCTGTTTTCCATGCAGGGTACAGTACAATGTTACCCTATGGAAAACAAAAACTGCAGTGCACATGATGCGGAAAAACCCGAAAAAAACTGCGCTGAATTGCTGCGGAAAAAAAAAAGGACCATGTCACTTCTTTGTCATGTCACAGCGATTCTGCACCCATAGAAATGCATTGATCCGCCTACGTCCCGCATGGGGCTGTGCCCACCATACGGGAAGTAATGCGGATAATGTGCGGGTTATACCCGGGGTGGAGGAGAGGAGACTCTCCTCCAGGCCCCGGGAACCATATTTGTGTTAAAAAAAAAGAATTAAAATAAAAAATCATGTTATACTCACCTCTGAAGTCTCAGCGCTGCACGCGGCCGTCCGGTCTCAGGTTTGCTATGCGACCAGGACCTTCGGTGACGTCGCGGTCACATGACCGTGACGTCACCGAAGGTCCTGGTCGCACAGCATCTTTGGAACCGGACCGCCTGCAGCGCCGAGGAGATCGGGACGTCAGAGGGTGAGTATATCATTATTTTATTATTTTTAACACTACTATTGATGCTGCATATTGCTGCATATGCAGCATCAATAGTAGGGGTAAAATCCCGCAGCGGAACCCGCAGCGGAACCCGCAGGACAAACCACGATAAATCTGCAGGGATAACCGCAGCGGGTTTGCCCTGCAGATTTATCAAATCCGCTGCGGGAAAACCCGCGGGACAAAACGCAACGTGTGAATGTGGCCTTACTGTTGATAATAATGTGATACAGGCAACAGAACCCTTGGTCCCATCCAACCAGGCGGAGGACAATGGCTCTGCAGGACAGATGGAAGATTGGTGTCAGAAATTACACGTGGGCACTGACTCTACACCATCACACCAAAAACAAGGGGCTCACAGGGTGGTCCATGAGTATGAGCGGGTATTCAGCAAACACCCACTAGATTTTGGGCAGGTGAAAGGGATTCAACATCATATCCCCACGGGAAATCTTCCCCCCATTAAAGAGAGATACCGTCCTGTACCTCCAGCTCATTATCAGTGTGCCAAAGACATGTTGCGAGAGATGAAGGAGGCTGGGGTAGTTAATGACAGTTGTAACCCCTGGGCAGCTCCATTAGTCCTCATTAGGAAGAAGGATGGCACGATGAGGATGTGTGTTGATTATTACACATAAAGATGCATACCCTTTGCCTAGAATAGAAGAGTCATTAGCTGCTTTAAAATCTGCTAACTACTCTACCTTGGATCTCACCAGTGGGTACTGGCAGGTTCCCGTAGCAGAGGCGGACAAGGAAAAGACGGCCTTCACCACACCGATGGGTCTCTGTGAGTTCAACTACATGCCTTTCGGACTGTGCAACGCTCCAGGAACGTTCCAGAGGATGATGGAGTGCTGTCTTGGACAAAAGAACTTTGAAACCGTCTTGCTGTATCTGGATGATGTCATTGTCTTCTCCAAGACTTATGAGGACCATCTGGAGCACCTGGCCGAGGTGTTCGAGGCCCTGTCTAACTTTGGCCTAAAGGTAAAACCATCCAAATGCCATCTGTTAAAGCCCAAAGTGCAGTACCTGGGCCATGTGGTGAGTGCCGAAGGAGTGGCCCCTGTTATGATCTGGTGGCCTTGGAGCCGCATGGAACTTTCTCTGGAGTTGGTGGAAACTATACTGACAGCAAATCCTGAACTTAACACCGCAACTAGAAGTAGCCGTGGGGTGTGCCTAACAAATTCTAGACACCTCGACACAGCCGGAGGACTAAATACCCCTATAGATAGAAGTAGGAATTCTACCTTGCCTCAGAGCAGAACCCCAAAGGATAGGCAGCCCCCCACAAATATTGACTGTGAGTAGTAGAGGAAAGACACACGCAGGCAGGAAACAGGATTTAGCAAAAGAGGCCACTTCTAGCTAAATAGGAAAGGATAGGACAGAATACTAAGCGGTCAGTATTAAAACCCTTCCAAAAAACATCCACAGCAGATGATACAAAAAATTCCACCATCTAACTAAAGATGTGGAGCGTATATCTGCAACTCCTGAGAATCCAACTAGACTGAGAAAACACTGACACAATCTAAGCTGGACAAGAGAAAACAATGAATAGCACAAAATTATTAGCACACAGCATGTGTGCCACAGAAAAAGAAACCAAACACTTATCTTTGCTGATTTAGCAGCAAGGCAGGAAGAACCAGACAGAGAACCTACTCCTCCCAGAACCATGGACAACTGGAAAGGACTAATGAATCCTGCACACCTAAATACCCCAGTCAGAACTGCAATCAGCAGAAACACCTGACCAAGACTGCCCTTCAGGGACAACTGCATTACCACCTACAACCAACGGAGGGAGCCCAAAAGCAGAATTCACTGTGAATTCAGTGTGAATTCTGCTTTTGGGCTCCCTCCGGTAGTTGTCCAGCTTAGATTGTGTCAGTGTTTTCTCAGTCTATCCAGAGACCATCTCAAGAAATGCCCTGATAAGTTGAGGAACAGAGAACCAGATCCAGGAACATCTCCACCTATGGAAGAGAAGATGATACACACTGTTCTTGGAGATTTTCCCCAGTCTTGGACTCAAATAAATCAGGCCATTGTGATACATATCTTGACTTTTCCCCAACTTGGAACACCAGAACAAAATGTGACTCAGAACCAGAGGCGTAGCTAGAGCTTTTGCCGCCCGGGGCTGTTCCCGAGTTTGGCGCCCCCCCCCCCCAGCTCAATACACACAAAGGTTACCAAAAATGGTTTTCCTGTTTTGTAGAACTTAAACTGGGCCTAATGGTGTCACCCCCACATGCCACACCTGTGACTTAATACCACCACACCATGACCAGGCCACATAGTGACCGAATAATACTACATACAAGGGACAAATACCACAACACCATTTCCAGACCACATATTACCACCACATAGTGACTGAATACTACAATACTGATCAGTAATAAAAAAAAAAAACACAATACTATCACCATAAGTGCCAGTATTCACAGGAGATCTGTACTTAGTATGCAGTGTCTGTGTAGAGGTAATACAGAGATCACTGGTGACATTATACACAGGACCTCTATATAGTATACAGTGTATAGTGTCAGTGTATAGGTAACACTGACTCACCAGTGACGTCTCTAGGTGAAGTCCTTCATCTTTTATCCAGCACAGACCGCCATCATTCCTTCCAGCCAGGACTCGTTTCTGCAGGAAATAACACAGTTATCTAGAGCTCCGCTTGCAGAACACATTACTTAATTTTTCACAACTTCTACATTACACCACATGAAGAAAAAAAGGTGATATAGTGTCACTCTGCACAGTAACAGGACCGCCCCCCCCATTTAAAACAGTATACTCAAAAAATAAAATAAATACATCACTGCAGTAACAATATCCCTTAATTATCCCCTATGGTAATAATATTCCCCACCCTGGCCCCGTTTATCTCATTCCTGGCTCCAGCCATATGTTGTCGTATCCTGCCCTCATGAGTATCCATTCTACCCCATATGATCTCCCCATCCTGCCCCACCAGCCTCCATCGTATCCGTCCTGCCCCATGATCCAATCCTGCCCCGTGTCTCCAATCATGCCCCGTATCTACATTCTGCCCATGCCTCAAGTCCTGCCCCCAGTGTGTCCAGCATATTACCCCCATGTTGTCCAGCAATCTGCCCCAGTGTGTCCAGCATATTACCCCCATGTTGTCCAGCAATCTGCCCCAGTGTGTCCAGCATATTACCCCCAGTGTGTCCAGCAATCTGCCCCAGTATGTCCAGCATATTACCCCCAGTGTGTCCAGCAATCTGCCCTCAGTGTGTCCAGCAATCTGCCCCAGTGTCCAGCCTTTCCCCAGTGTGTCCAGCATATTACCCCCAGTGTCCAGCATTGCCCCAGTGTGTCCAGTATATTACCCCCAGTGTGTCCAGCAATCTGCCCCAGTGTCCAGCATTGCCCCAGTGTGTCCAGAAGTCTGCCCCAGGGTCTCCAGCATTGCCTCAATGTGTCCAGAAATCTGCCCCAGGGTCTCCAGTATTGCCCCAGTGTGTCCAGCAATCTGCCCCAGGGTCTCCAGTATTGCCCCAGTGTGTCCAGCATTCTGCCCCATAGTCTCCTGTACTGCCCCAGTGTGTCCAGCATTCTGCCCCATGGTCTCCAGTATTGCCCCAGTGTGTCCAGCAATCTGCCCCATGGTCTCCTGTATTGCCCCAGTGTGTCCAGCATTCTGCCCCATGGTCTCCAGTATTGCCCCGGTGTGTCCAGCAATCTGCCCCATGGTCTCCAGTATTGCCCCAGTATGTCCAGAAGTCTGCCCCAGGGTCTCCAGCATTGCCTCAATGTGTCCTGAGATCTGCCCCATGGTCTCCAGTATTCAGAGTGTCCAGCATTCTGCCCCATAGTCTCCTGTACTGCCCCAGTGTGTCCAGCATTCTGCCCCATGGTCTCTAGTATTGCCCCAGTGTGTCCAGCATTCTGCCCCTAGGTCTCCAGTATTGCCCCAGTGTGTCCAGCATTCTGCCCCATGGTCTCCAGTATTGCCCCAGTGTGTCCAGCAATCTGCCCCATAGTCTCCTGTATTGCCCCAGTGTGTCCAGCAATCTGCCCCATGGTCTCCTGTATTGCCCCAGTGTGTCCAGCAATCTGCCCCATGGTCTCCTGTATTGCCCCAGTGTGTCCAGCAATCTGCCCCATAGTCTCCTGTATTGCCCCAGTGTGTCCAGCAATCTGCCCCATGGTCTCCTGTATTGCCCCAGTGTGTCCAGCATTCTGCCCCATGGTCTCCAGCATTGCCCCAGCCCCAGACAGTCAGAAATAAAGAAAAAAAAAAAAAAGTAAAATCCTCACCTCTCCCGTTCCCAGCGCAGGTCCGGTGCAGTCAGCGTCTCTCCGGCTCTGCGACGCTCAGGACAGAGAGGCAGAGCGGCGCGCACAGTAGTGACGTCATCGCGCCCTCTGCTCTGAGACGTCGCAGAGTCAGAGGAGGCTGCAGCTGCCGGCGCCGCAGGAACCAGGAGAGGTGAGTATAGAGCGGGGGGCGGGGGCGGGGGCGGGACCCGGGGGTGGGGGGAGCTGGCCCTGGTCGTGGCGGCGGACGGCGCCGCCCGAAGATTTAAAGGGGCGTCTTTTTTTTTTTTTTTTTTTTTTTTTTTATCTTCTTCTGCAGCGCCGGCCGCCCCCAGCATTGTGCCGCCCGGGGCGGACCGCCCCCCCCGCACCCCCCTTCCTACGCCACTGCTCAGAACCATCCAGAGCCTGAAGAGACTCAGCACCAACAGGTTCAAGCAGCAATTGTCACCCCAGCAGTGGAACCAGAGACTTCACCCTCTGCTATTGGTGAAACTGTTAGACCCATGGTGAATCTGAGACCACGCAGACGCTTACCTAGTATACCTACACATAGTACATGCACTAGTGGGTACGCTACAATAGACACAGTAGATCAGGAACTACGCAGGTCTACACGTAGTACCAAAGGCCAAATTCCAGCCAGGAAAAAAAATTAAAAATGTTAATAACTGCTGTTATATGCTTGAATTGCCTGCTTAGCTTTGTTACAGGTTTAAAAATGGATATTGCGGTAATGGACAATGCTTGCCCAAAGACTTTCTTTGTACATAGTTTGGCACCTCCAAGGAAGGTGCACCCTGGTTCTGCCCACATTATTGGTGTGGGTAAGAACCTTTCCTTGCTTCATCTGACCAAAGACAATACTGGATGAACCTTTACAAAACTTGTTTTTTGCAACATTCAAATGTCCTCACCTCCCATAAAGGGAAGCCAAAGTTTTGTAATTGTTCAAATGTTTTTGAAAATTGTATGTCTTGTTGCTAATGTATTGTTGTTTTCTTTTCCCACTTCTGGAGTACTGGATTTAACAGGGGGGGAGTGCAGCGCCCCAGGGTCCTGGTCGTTGCAGTAATGCCATTCTTCCACCAGGGGGAGTGATGTTACGTCTGAAGGCAATAAAGGAGATCTCTTTACCAGGTAAACACTATGCATGCAACATGTTCACACTCCAGACCAGAAGGGGGAGCTCTAAGCCTGTTTTAGGTGAACTCCCCTATAAAACATCCTGATCTGGAGGGAAAAGGGGTTCAGAGTTCAGTTCCTGTCAGGAAGATAGAGGAAGAGGAGCTCTGTGGCATGAAGTGCTACAGCTCCTGGGAAGAGAACATATTGCAGAGAGTGTGCAGGAAAGCAGAGCACAGGAGAGGAATATCAGAGGGAGTCCAGCCAGGAGCAGGCTGCTTCCTTCTGAGGCGCAGAATCCGGTAGCCAGAATACTGAGGAAGCAATCGTCTCCAAGCCTTACTTCAGAGACTGGCAGGACAGATAATTCCACGTTACCTGCCCGACCCATACCCAGGAGGCACGGTGGTAACTTGTGGGGGCTGGGGCGTGCTAGAGTCCGTGTAAAAAGCCTCAGGCCACCAGTCATACAAGTTTGTCCTATCGATCTGGGGGACAGAGAGAAAGACATAACATCTACAACAGTTGTGAGGACCCTACTGAGACGCAGAGCAGGGAGGTACTACAACACTCAGGCATTAGAGGAAGGCTACTGATTTCCACCTGGATAAGGGGACTCTGGATTTGCCTTCAGACCGGCCGGACTCTGCCTGCCCTGTGATCTGGTGCTCTGGACTGTGGACGCTGAAGCCTTCAGTAAAAAGGTAAAGAGACTGCAACCTTGTGTCCTCGTTCTTCACTGCGCCTCACACCATCCACTATCTACACTTCTGGGAAGCCCTGGGGACATACTTCACCTGTGGGAAGGTACACCAGCCAGCTGCCATAACATCACCCCAGCGGACCCTTAAGCAGCGTCGGTCACCCTGACCAAATACCACAGGTGGTGTCACAAACATTATCCCTTTAAAGACCTTTCCCCCATTTACAATGGACGTCCCTAGGGCCACGGACCGGGTCAGCCACCGTGACATCCCCTTGAGAACCGAAGGACCCGGTACAGAGTACCCCGCCGCCCTATGGGGGCGCTCCATATGCAAAGATAACATAGTTTTTGATGCTATTAAAGTGGATTTGCAACTTCCTGACTCTTGGTGAGCCTTACATGGGGGCAGATGCTGAACATGACATTTTTGTGTGCAGTAATCTTTGATTATGTGCTTATTTTATTGTTATACTGAGTTGAGGAGTCAAAGAAAAGGTAATCTATGATAGATTTTTAATTTGAGCTTGAATTTCAAGCAATGTTGAGTCGTTGGCTGCTGAAGATCAAACAAAATTTAAGCCCTCATACATATTAGACTAATATTGGCCGCACCTGCTGATATTGACAGGTTCGGACAACAGTTTTACCTGTATGGGAGCCCTGGACAGGGCCGGCGTTAGGGGCAGGCAGACCAGGCAGCTGCCTAGGGCCCCCACTGCTCCACAGGCCCCCAGCTGAGCCAGTGGCGTGCCGCTATTGGCGACACACCGCATGGCCACTGAGGGGCCTTTCGCCGCCCCACCATTGCTGATTCAACTTATCGGCATCATAGATGCTGATACAGTTGAAAGCAGTGATGGAGGAGAGAGCATCAGCTGACACTCCCTCTCTGCTTGTGGCTCAGCGGGAGCGTGATGACGTCACTTCATCGTGCGCCAGCAGTGGAGCCGATGAGACTGGAGTAGAGCCTGGAGCAGCATGGGGAACAAGGAGGAGGGGTGAGTATTGTAAGAGTGTGTATGTATGGATTATTTTGTGTGTGTGTGTATACATATGCAATATTGTGTGTGTGTGTGTGTGTGTGTGAGAGATTGCAGGGGGCTCCATTATAGTGTGTGTGTCTGCACTATACTGTGTGTTGGAGGGGAGCTGCACTATACTGTGTGTTGGGGAGCTGCACTATACTGTGTGTTGGGGGAGCTGCACTATACTGTGTGTTGGGGGAGCTGCACTATACTGTGTGTTGGGTGAGCTGCACTATACTGTGTGGGGGGAAGCTGCACTATACTGTGTGTTGGGGGAGCTGCACTATACTGTGTGTTGGGGAGATGCACTATACTGTTTGTTGGGGGAGCAGCACTATGCTGTCTGTTGGGGGAGCTGCACTATACTGTCTGTTGGGGGAGCTGCACTATACTGTCTGTTGGGGGAGCTGCACTATACTGTGTGTTTTGGGGGAGCTGCACTATACTGTGTGTTGGTGGGAACTGCACTATAATGTGTGTGGAGGGGGGCTGAATTATACTGTGTGTGTGGAGGGAGCTGAATTATACTGTGTGTGGGGAAGCCACAATATACTGTGTGTGGAGGGGGGCTGCAATATACTCTGTGTACATGGGGGGGTAGCTGCAGTATATTCTGAGGGGGGCTGCAGTATTCTCTCTGAGGGGGGTTACCGTATACTCTATGAGGGGGGCTGCATTATTCTCTATCAAGGTCCATGGGGAGTGCATTAAACTGTATCGAGGACTATCTGTCCCCATCATTCTTCCTCAACCAGTGTAAAGAAACTCGGGAACAAGCGTTGAACATGCTCGTTTTTATGGCCTGAACTTTGCACCTGTAAATACAGACGAAATGTTTGTTTGATGTGGAATATGTGAGCAATGTCTGACAGCAACTCTCTCATAGAGAACACAGATGCACATAACAGAGCTCAAGCAAGTGGCCTTATGTATGGTAGAAACAGCCATCTGTTGGCCAACAGCCATCTAAAGTTTTTGGTTGGGTTTAGGTTTGTACTATTCATACTTCTTTTTTGACTCATTTCAGTGGTAATTCATACCTGGTAACCTAACACTGTTGATATGATGGTGTTGTCTGACATCTCCTTAATAAAGGCTGTAAGGTTTCTTGTCCTTAGTACGAATGTGAAAACAGCATCTTTTTCAGACGGATTCCTCCTAGAACCCGCCTGAAAAAGCGCTTAGTAAAATAAAAATAATGAACGTGTGCACAGTGATGTCAAAATGACTTTCCGTACATGTGTTCTGTCTTTTTTTTTACTTCTTTTAACCACTCCAGGCTTCGAAAGCTGTTAAACGGCTCAAAGAAGTGACCTGACTATTTTCCATGCGGGTTCTGCTTGGGAGCCTTGACTATTTTATATATAAAATAAAAAAATAATATGTAAAAAAAAAACAATAAAGAAGACGTTTCAGGAAAAGCAGTATTGGTGATTTCCTGAGCATCTTCTGCTTCAAAAACTATGCCCTTACAGTCATAAGTTTACCTAAGACCCTAATTTTCATTTTGCTATCAACGAAGGAGTAACAAGTCCGCCATGCTATGCCATACCCCATCTCAGCCTACATTACTAAAGTGATTATCCAGTTAAAACATTATGGGTAAAAGTGCTTAAAACAGTAAAATATACAACTGACCAGGGCCACCATGAGGGCATAAGTTCCCTTACTGGCATATGGGGCCCCCTCTGTGCTGCTCATCGGGCCCTAGCGCCAGGATTCTGCTGGCTCAGTGACTGCCTCCTCTTCAGACGCACAGGCAGTTAAAATTTGTTGCCATGCTCCCGCACGGCAACAGTTAACAGCCGCCAGCCAATCGCAGGCCGGAAGCTGAAGTCAGCGGGCATGTCGCAGCCGCATGACGTCACTGTCATACGCCGGAATGACGCTGTGCGCCTCAGATGCCTCGACTGGAGGACACCGCTGGAGCTCGGCCAGGTGAGGAGAAACTTTTCTTTTTATAAAGTCACAGTATGTGGGGTACATCATACTATGGGGGATGCATTATATTATTGGGGTGCATTACACTGCTATGGGGGTGCATTATACTATGGGTTGCATTATAATACTATGGGGTGCACTATACTGTGGCGGTGCATTATATTATGGGGTGCATTATACTGCAATGGGGGGTGCATTGTTCTATGGGGGTGCATTATATTATGAGGTGCATTATACTGCTATGGGGTGCATTATACTACTATGGGGCTGCACTATACTGCTATGAGGTGCATTATACTACTATGGAGCTGCATTATACTGCTGTGGGGGTGCATTATATTATGGAGTGCATTATACTACTATGGGGATGCATTATGCTGCCATGGGGCTGCATTATACTGCTATGGGTAGCATTAAACTATGGGGCTACATTATACCACTATGGGGCTGCATTATACTATTATGGATGACTATGGGGCAATATGGAGAGACATGAGGCAGAACGGGAGGACACATGGGGTCCAAAATTGGAGGACACCTGGGGTCCAGAATGTGGGATATTATTACTGTAGGGGCTAATTAAAGGATATTATTTTTGAGGATACTGTTTTCAGTCTGGGGAGGAGAGTTCCTGTTACTGTGCAGGGTGACACGGTTGCTTTTTTCTTCATCTGGCTTAGTAGTTTGGGAAAAATTGGGGAATGCGCTCTAGATAACTATGTTATTTTCTGCAGAAACGAGTCCTAGCTGGAAGAAGTGATGGCGATCTGAACTGGATGAAGAAGAAAAGCGAAGATGAAGGACTTCAACTAGAGACGTCACCGGTGAGTCAGTGTGTTACCTGTACACTTACACTATATGCTGTATACAGAGCTTCTGTGTATAATGTCACTGGGGTTCACTGTATTACCTGTACACTAATATACAAAAAAGGTTGCACTCTATTGTGCAAAAGCATGTCTAATCTGAAATATATGAAATATGAATAGCAAAATGGCTTTTGAACATTAGGAAAATATTTAAGAGACGCTTTGCACAGAATTTGATATAATCAAATAGTGTGAGCCCATCAACCGTCGTCAAGGTGGTCTCATAAACTGATGGGTCCCTGACCCCCCTGTCCAAATGTGAACACTTACCGAAGGCCAATGTCTGTATGCCTGGGTGAATGTGGACATCTCTGTTCAGCAAAGCCTACATATGAGTTAGCCGGGACCAAGTGTGATGAGATGCAATTAAAAACCACATGGTGATGGGAGGAGTGCTGGGTCAGTCAGCTACCATAGAAATGACAAAAAAAAGACTCGCACATCCAAACTAGTGTGAATAGGTGCATACCAGGAGCAGCTACCTCCATACATAAATATACAAAAAAGGTTGCACTCTATTGTGCAAAAGCATGTCTAATCTGAAATATATGAAATATGAATAGCAAAATGGCTTTTGAACATTAGGAAAATATTTAAGAGACGCTTTGCACAGAATTTGATATAATCAAATAGTGTGAGCCCATCAACCGTCGTCAAGGTGGTCTCATAAACTGATGGGTCCCTGACCCCCCTGTCCAAATGTGAACACTTACCGAAGGCCAATATCTGTATGCTTGGGTGAATGTGGACACCTCTGTTCAGCAAAGCCTACATATGAGTTAGCCGGGACCAAGTGTGATGAGATGCAATTAAAAACCACATGGTGATGGGAGGAGTGCTGGGTCAGTCAGCTACCATAGAAATGACAAAAAAAAGACTCGCACATCCAAACTAGTGTGAATAGGTGCATACCAGGAGCAGCTACCTCCATACATAAATATACAAAAAAGGTTGCACTCTATTGTGCAAAAGCATGTCTAATCTGAAATATATGAAATATGAATAGCAAAATGGCTTTTGAACATTAGGAAAATATTTAAGAGACGCTTTGCACAGAATTTGATATAATCAAATAGTGTGAGCCCATCAACCAGTCGTCAAGGTGGTCTCATAAACTGATGGGTCCCTGACCCCCCTGTCCAAATGTGAACACTTACCGAAGGCCAATGTCTGTATGCCTGGGTGAATGTGGACACCTCTGTTCAGCAAAGCCTACATATGAGTTAGCCGGGACCAAGTGTGATGAGATGCAATTAAAAACCACATGGTGATGGGAGGAGTGCTGGGTCAGTCAGCTACCATAGAAATGACAAAAAAAAAGGACTCGCACATCCAAACTAGTGTGAATAGGTGCATACCAGGAGCAGCTACCTCCATACATGAATATACAAAAAAGGTTGCACTCTATTGTGCAAAAGCATGTCTAATCTGAAATATATGAAATATGAATAGCAAAATGGCTTTTGAACATTAGGAAAATATTTAAGAGACGCTTTGCACAGAATTTGATATAATCAAATAGTGTGAGCCCATCAACCGTCGTCAAGGTGGTCTCATAAACTGATGGGTCCCTGACCCCCCTGTCCAAATGTGAACACTTACCGAAGGCCAATGTCTGTATGCCTGGGTGAATGTGGACACCTCCCA
Organism: Ranitomeya imitator; assembly: GCF_032444005.1. Taxonomy (NCBI): domain Eukaryota; kingdom Metazoa; phylum Chordata; class Amphibia; order Anura; family Dendrobatidae; genus Ranitomeya; species Ranitomeya imitator. Next base: position 60,597,653 of record NC_091288.1, read on the forward strand.
TCACCATGTGGTTTTTAATTGCATCTCATCACACTTGGTCCCGGCTAACTCATATGTAGGCTTTGCTGAACAGAGGTGTCCACATTCACCCAGGCATACAGACATTGGCCTTCGGTAAGTGTTCACATTTGGACAGGGGGGTCAGGGACCCATCAGTTTATGAGGCCACCTTGACGACGGTTGATGGGCTCACACTATTTGATTATATCAAATTCTGTGCAAAGCGTCTCTTAAATATTTTCCTAATGTTCAAAAGCCATTTTGCTATTCATATTTCATATATTTCAGATTAGACATGCTTTTGCACAATAGAGTGCAACCTTTTTTGTATATTTATGTATGGAGGTAGCTGCTCCTGGTATGCACCTATTCACACTAGTTTGGATGTGCGAGTCTTTTTTTTGTCATTACCTGTACACTATATACAGCGTTCGTGTGTATAATGTCACTGGTGATGCCTGTATTACCTGTACACTGACACTTTATACAGAGCTCCTGTGTATAATGTCACTGGTGATCACTGCATTACCTGTACATGGACACTGTATACAGAGTTCCTATGTGTAATGTCATCGGTGCTCACTGTATTATCTGTACACTGACACTATATACAGAGCTCCTGTGTATAATGTCACCGATGATCACTGTATTACCTGTACACTGACACTATATACAGAGCTCCTGTGTATAATGTCACTGGTGATCACTGTATTACCTGTACATGGACACTGTGTACAGAACTCCTGTGTATAATGTCACCAGTGATCACTTTATTACCTGTACACGGACACTGTACAGTAAGTACAGATCTCCTGTGTATAATGGCATTAGTGTTGTGTTTTTTTCTAATTAATGATCAGTATTGTAGTATTTGGATGCTATGTGGTGGTAATATATGATCTGGTCATAGTGTGGCAGTATTTGTTCCTTGTATGTGCTATTATTCGGTTACTGTGGTGGTAATATGTGGTCTGGTCATGGTGTGGCTGTATTTGTTCCTTGTATGTGCTATTATTTGGTCACTATGTGGTGGTAAAATATGGTCTGTTCATGGCGTGATGGTGTTTATTCCTAGTATGTGGTGTTATTGGTCACCGTGTTGTGGTAATAATATGTGATTCGGTCATGGTGTGGTGGTATTTGTTCCTTGTATGCGATATTATTCGGTCACCATGTGGTGGTAATATGTGGTCTGGTAATGTTGTGGTGGTATTTGTCCCTTGTGATATTATTGGTCATTTTAAAAAGTGAAAAACAAATAAAAATATACCTAAATTGTATTGGATATTTTAACAAGTGATTAGTAAGTAGAGTATGGCCCAGCCAAAAGAGTCTACTTTGTCATGGTGGCGGATTAAAAATCTTTTGACCAAAACAAAAGCTGCTAGCTATATATGTGGTGATGGGAACTGTAAATGGAGTGGAGTCTCAAAGGGGCCCCGAAAATGTTGCCAGTATGGGGCCTCGAAATTCCTAGTGACAGCCCTGCAACTGACTATTATACTTGTCCAACAAAGTGTTAATCCGCACGGCGGAGAAGCCCACTCAGTGCACAGGTAATTGCATGAACTGATGCTGCAAGCATGTATACAGCAGTAAGTGCTCCGTGAGCCACTGGTGACCAGTAGAAGCGCCACTGCAGCGCGAAACGGCTGTCGTCCATTCCACTCCTGCTCCCATCCTCCCGACGCCAATGTTTTAAAGTATTGGAATAAAGAAGTTTTTTAACAGGTGAGTGCCATCCATTCCTTTCAATTTTTGTGACTATTATACTTCCATAATTAAAGATGTCACAATCAACTCCAGTCCCATGTACTGGAAGATCCACCTCTTACTTGTGTCTGACACAGGGCAGCAATTTCAATTATCAGTGCTATATGTGAAGAGTTGTCCAACTTTTTCCAATAAAATAGAACAATGAAAAAAACCTCTTAATGAGCATATACCCTACAGTAACTAAATAAGTAAATGGTAATAGTACATATAAAATAACATAGGGTACTTAATTAACACTATTTTGGTTAAAAAAAAAAGCATAAAAGCCACCGCACTGTGACAAGGTGGACCCATCGGGATAGTCCTAACCAAACTCTAGTATTAAAATCTTACCTTATGTCAGGCAACCTCAATGTGAATATAGGCAGAGTAGGACAGGGGCCGGACTGTTCAGACACCCATCCATGGGAAGCTATATGTATCAAAAAACTGTGAAAGCCATCCCACTATGACAAGGTGTACCCAATTGGGACAGTCCTATCCTGTCTCTATTACTACTGACTTAACTTGCGTTAGCCGACTGTCCCGATTGTTATGTTATGTACATGTCATATTCCTCTTTACTTAATTACTATAGGGTACAGTATATGCTCATTTTGGTTTTTTTCTTGGGTTTTGTCTATGAATTGAGCACAGTATAAACATGCTCTTACACATTGCACATACAGTTAGGGCCAGAAATATTTGGACAGTGACACAATTTTCGCGAGTTGGGCTCTGCATGCCACCACATTGGATTTGAAATGAAACCTCTACAACAGAATTCAAGTGCAGATTGTAACGTTTAATTTGAAGGGTTGAACAAAAATATCTGATAGAAAATGTAGGAATTGTACACATTTCTTTACAAACACTCCACATTTTAGGAGGTCAAAAGTAATTGGACAAATAAACATAACCCAAACAAAATATTTTTATTTTCAATATTTTGTTGCAAATCCTTTGGAGGCAATCACTGCCTTAAGTCTGGAACCCATGGACATCACCAAACGCTGGGTTTCCTCGTTCTTAATGCTTTGCCAGGCCTTTACAGCCGCAGCCTTCAGGTCTTGCTTGTTTGTGGGTCTTTCCGTCTTAAGTCTGGATTTGAGCAAGTGAAATGCATGCTCAATTGGGTTTAGATCTGGAGATTGACTTGGCCATTGCAGAATGTTCCACTTTTTGGCACTCATGAACTCCTTGGTAGCTTTGGATGTATGCTTGGGGTCATTGTCCATCTGTACTATGAAGCGCCGTCCAATCAACTTTGCAGCATTTGGCTGAATCTGGGCTGAAAGTATATCCCGGTACACTTCAGAATTCATCCGGCTACTCTTGTCTGCTCTTATGTCATCAATAAACACAAGTGACCCAGTGCCATTGAAAGCCATGCATGCCCATGCCATCACGTTGCCTCCACCATGTTTTACAGAGGATGTGGTGTGCCTTGGATCATGTGCCGTTCCCTTTCTTCTCCAAACTTTTTTCTTCCCATCATTCTGGTACAGGTTGATCTTTGTCTCATCTGTCCATAGAATACTTTTCCAGAACTGAGCTGGCTTCTTGAGGTGTTTTTCTGCAAATTTAACTCTGGCCTGTCTATTTTTGGTATTGATGAATGGTTTGCATCTAGATGTGAACCCTTTGTATTTACTGTCATGGAGTCTTCTCTTTACTGTTGACTTAGAGACAGATACACCTACTTCACTGAGAGTGTTCTGGACTTCAGTTGATGTTGTGAACGGGTTCTTCTTCACCAAATTAAGTATGCGGCGATCATCCACCACTGTTGTCATCCGTGGACGCCCAGGCCTTTTTGAGTTCCCAAGCTCACCAGTCAATTCCTTTTTTCTCAGAATGTACCAAACTGTTGATTTTGCTACTCCAAGCATGTCTGCTATCTCTCTGATGGATTTTTTCTTTTTTTTCAGCCTCAGGATGTTCTGCTTCACCTCAATTGAGAGTTCCTTTGACCGCATGTTGTCTGCTCACAGCAACAGCTTCCAAATGCAAAAGCACACACCTGGAATCCACCCCTGACCTTTTAACTACTTCATTGATTACAGGTTAACGAGGGAGACGCCTTCAGAGTTAATTGCAGCCCTTAGAGTCCATTGTCCAATTACTTTTGGACCCTTGAAAAAGAGGACGCTATGCATTACAGAGCTATGATTCCTAAACCCTTTCTCCGATTTGGATGTGGAAACTATCATATTGCAGCTGGGAGTGTGCACTTTCAGCCCATATTATATATATAATTGTATTTCTGAACATGTTTTTGTAAACAGCTAAAATATCAAAACTGGTGTCACTGTCCAAATATTTCTGGCCCTAACTGTATGCCAGCTTATTCTCCGACTCATTTCCTTGGTTTGACTTTTTCCAATAGCTAAGCCAGCCTCCATCATTGTCACAGCTGATGCACCGATAGCTCTGAAGTTAGATTTTTGTATATCTGAGAATTTTATTACTATTTGAAGCACTTAGAAAACTTTTTTGTAACTGGACACTTTTAAGTATTTTTTTTTTAATTTTACCTAGGTAAAGAAACTTTTTAATCTGTTTCATACCGTTAGTTTTCCTTATTAACAGTTTTGGTAACTCACAATAGGTAAAAGCAAAGCCTCCATGAGTGTGTACCTTGGGCTTTAGGTCTCCTGACCTTTCTCTATATTACAGTACATCACACATTGAAATTTTGTGACCATTAATTAAGTGATTTTAGGACCTTAAAGTATTTTCTTGTTTAATTTACAATAATTGGGTCTTTAGCTTGTAAACTCCAGGATCTAGATGTCAAGCCAAGGCTGAAAATGGAGTACCATAGACTGACTCATGGAAAGTAAAGATACTTTTTAATACAGAAATGAATTTCATATCATGGAGCGAATTGAACTTTCGCCAACATTGCTTGTTGTTAGTGTCTTTCTGCCTTCAGACTGTGGTTTGTGACTGGTTAAGAGAAGCCCGGTTGCTGTTTTTGTGACGACTTTGCAAGAGCACACAGTACATGACTTTACAATCACTGGTTTAATGAGGCAGTAAAATTGAATACATGTAGACAGGACCTTGCACATTTAGCTCACAAATGGGTTTTTAGGCTTTGGAGAAATGTATGCACATTGTAAGCAGCTATATAACACCGTTCAATCGTCCAGATTTCCATAGGGCGATCATAAATTCCATTAGGCAAAGGAGAGTTGACTTTACCCGATAAACGTGTGGAAGGTCAAGTCTGTGTGTGGATCCATAATAGGAGGGTTGGTCTCAAATTAAAAATAGTTTATTTTTTCTTTAATCCTATTTCAATGTCAAGTTAGCAACAAAGTACAGTAACATTAGCTTTAGTTGTTATCATCTGACTACTCAAAACTATTTGTTCTAAGCTTGTCGATCCACTTGGCTGGTACATTTAGACCTTACATATATACACATTGTATTATTCTTGTTCTGTTCTAGAATGGTTAGACGTCCGTACTGTGATGTCATGCGTGCAATTTATTTAATATATAAATATACTTAAAATTTAAGCAAATTCTGAATATTTCACAGCTATTAGTAAACCCTTCTACATTTGCGTCTTTCAATAGGACGCGTTCGTGTTGAATAGCATGGGCGTTTTTGGAGATTACGTAAAAGTCCAATATACATTTGAGAGGCAAAATACATGACCTTTTGATTGAAATTAGGTTCTGGTCATAAAAAATCCCTTAGGCGCTGACGAGGGGGATCAGCAGCTGAACCTGACCCCCCTCCATGATGTGATCTGCAGATGTAAATAATAATTTATGGGAGCAACAAATATGGTGCAGTGCAGCCCCGGCCCCGGGCAGGAGCAGCTAAAGGGATGGGAATTAATAGAAAGCAGCACCAGGGGCCAGGAGCTATTAGCAGGCGCTATTCTTCACAGCTCCCATCAGGATTAATCATTGAGAGTTAATTTGAAGCTCAGACAAGTTGCTGTTAATTTAGTGCGGGGAGGACGGGATGGGGAGAGCCCAAACCCCCTGAGTCCCATTAATCAGCAGCCTCAGACGGCCCTGCCTTGATTACAATTTGCAAAAAAATTCATTAGCGCCTGGGCCAGTGACAATTTTTCTCTTTGCCTGTGATGTGACTCATTAGGCAGCCAAATGAAAGCTGTGATGATGGCTGCAATCAAACCCCTCCACTTGTTTATCTTCTCCCTGCCTCGCCAGTGCAGGATCAAGGCCCTCTCCAGCACCCACTCTCCTCACCCTGCCCCCTCTCCAGGCTGGCTCTCCCTATGCCACCTACCTCCATAGCCTGGCTTTCCCCTAACTTCTCTCATCATAACACCATCTGAGGCTGGTAGGACTTTTTATAGTACACGGTTGAAATAAAACCGTCCTTTTGCACAGATTACCCTCTGCACAGTGAATTATTTGATACATTCTTCCATTTCACTATGGGAGGTTATTCACCTTTGCAGATGTTCAAGGTTACTTGCCCCTTTACCTAATAATACTCACTTTTATAGGCCTTCTCTTGCTTTGCTCTAATATTCTGTAATAGAGCCTAATGCTGATCATTAACTTTTATCCCTAAGTATAGGTCACAACTTCTAGGTCATTTCTCTGACAAACTTTGGCAACTTATGCATCTTTGTAAAAAAAAAAAATGTAAAAAAAATTTTGCCTTAATTTTCATTCCTTTTTTATATAGTTTTCAGTAATTTTATCATCACTTTAGTCAGACATTATGGCTATTATTTAGGGACTTGTGTTGCCTTTATTCAAGGTGTGTGGCTCAGAGCCGAGCAACTGTACCAGATCCAATATAGTTCATGAATCTTCGGCTTCAATACGGACCGCTGTACATTAGCCTTTGGAAATTCATTACATATGGCTAGATATAATATTTTAGATTACAGGGTTACACAAACCTATTTAAATGTCCATTGGACTAACTAGAATGCCGATTTCCAAGTTCATCTAAAATCATGCCATGCCATCATTTTCTACATTGTTCTACAATTATGTTTCATGATTATATTGCATTTCTTTAGTATATTTGTAATTTTACTTTGGCCTCTTTCTTGCAGGAAACCAACGTGTAAAAGACTTGTTTCCAATATTTACACCCAATGATTTGTATATTGGGATTGGTGAAGCCAGTTAAATGAAAAGCCAAAAAAAGTATTATTTTTTTTACAATTGTATATTCTGATGAAAAGTTGTTAACATTGTACAATATAATCAGGGTTGTGTAATAATTAACGCGTAACTGTAAATTACCTTTGCTCATTTTACCATAGTTTTGACTTAGAGTAGCTACTGAGGTCATAAACATAAAACAATCTATACGAGTACTTACGTGTAAGATAGCAATGTTGTCCCCACGCCATTTATAAGTGCCTGGGGGTTCTTATCAAAATAATAGTTGCTTAATCTAACACAATGGTAATTACCAATAATAATGATATTACATCTTGTTTTTTTTTTTCTTAGATTGAAGTGATCTTGTGCTCAGCGCAATTGTACAGCAGGTTGACCGTTTCATATAAGTGAACTTTGCAGCTGCCCGGGGTTGCCTGGAGGAATCGAACTTGACTGTTTCTATGTTGGGGATTGACATTTTTCATTTTAGAGAACATATTTAGTATTTTCTTATATTATTGGCAAATGCAGGCCCAGCCCATGCAAAAGAGCATCTAATATTCCTGCTGAAGTATAACAAACACATTGTAAATTAAAGTTTCACAATCACGTGTTGCTTTACTGCCGGATCATAGAGATCTTTCTACGTAAAATCAATATGGATAAAAAGGTTTTTTTTAAATTGTAGCCTCCAGCCATTTTTATGTATCTGGAAAATATATATGTTATTTAAACTTGTGTCTACTCCAATTGTACATGTTATGAGATAACTATCATGGGATATGTGAGAGTTTATATTTATGGTGCCAGTATGGCTTACTAATACATACGTCTACAAATTTTAGCAGCGTGGATATATATATATATATATATATATATATGTACATATACACACACATATATATATATACAAATATATATATAAAGAGAGAAAGTGGGAGAGATATCTATATATAGATATACAATATATTTATATATAGCTATATACTGAAATTTTATATATATATATATATATATATATATATATATATATATATATATATACATATATATAAAGAGTGGGAGAGATATCTATATATAGCTATATACAGAGATGTTATAATATATATATGTGTATATATAATATCTCGGTATATATATATATATATATATATATATACCGAGATATTATATATATATATATTTTGTATATATATATATATATATATATATATATATATATATATATATATATATATATATATATATATCCAATGTGTCTACCACTGCTAAGGATAACTTCAATATTTTTTATATTTTTCTGAAAAAAAGTTTTGGAAATTAAGTTTCTGATGCGACATAAATTGTAATGCGACATACTATGAGATACTTTACCTTTTCTCAGAAATGATAACACATATTAAATGAAAAAACATATATATTAATAATTAGAAAGTACTTTCTATGGATTTCCTTACAATGCTAAAAAATTACCAGTTATCTGCAATTGAAGTTTGGCCACTTTCCTTTGCAAAAGAATAAATAAATAATAAATAACAGCGATAAATCAAAGTTATAATATTAACATGCACCAGGATAATCTAATACCTGAAATCTATCTCTAACATTGTACAAATTTCAGGCATTAGCTATAACACGATTTATAAAAAAATTTGCCTTGGAACACCAGAACATCTACAAAATGGAGCTAAGGGCTGCACATAGAGTAATTAATATTTTGACGTTGATGGTAACCTATTATTATAGCTGTATAAATCATTTGCTGTAATGTGTACATACCTACACATGTACTTATCTGGTATCTAATTATATAGCATTGTGTGTATGATTTCCCATGTGAATAATTTATATTAAGTGGGTGTTAACAGCCTTGGTCTGCTCCATATTTCTAATCGCTGAACCTACATGTACCTGCTTTATGTATGTATTGGTAAATGTTTCTATACAAAGCTCTTGTGTGGATGTGATTTAATCCATATTTCACTCATGTCTATAACAAACACCATATTCTCAGTGATACATATATACATACACTTATATAGGTTTATTTATATTTATATATATACCTGTATATATAAACTATCCATATAAACCTATATATATATATATATATATATAAATACATCCATGAATATATATATATATATATATATATATATATATATATATACATATATACGGTGTAGGATTTTTCAAGAGCTCGCAGCTGCTATATTCTGTAGATTTTTGGATTGATATAATTTTGCTTCCAATCCAGGTATTTAATTTTATAAAATAAAACCCAATGAAGGGAGGAATCCCTGCAGAATCAGTGTATGATAAGAAGAAAATCCCCCCTACAACATGTTAATAAAACAGAGTTGAATGTGTCCTGCCTTTATCTGCCATTCAGCTGGTTACCAGCACATCCAAGCACTGGCATGAAGTGACACAGAAGAGCTGACCCTTCCTGCTTCTTGCTGGGATCCCATCTCACTTTGTACAGTAGCCACAAATAACCTGAGAGATCCCAGGCATCAACATCCAAAGAGCTGCTGATGGTCTGATCTGCCGGTCACTTTGTGACAATTATTACTCTTCCTCTGTTCAGAATAAAAATCTTCTCTCTCTTTCTTTTTCCAACCACACAACCCTGAGTCCTGGACACTTGCCTCATTTGTGGTCCCACCACCACCCACCCTTTACCCAGACACATTGACTGCACAGATGATGACACTTCTAACCTTCTGCAATTAAATATTCTCTGAGAAAAAAAAAAGTACATTCATTTATTTCTTGTCCAACAGACCCCACATGTCCGGCTCTATTAAATCCCACACAGATACCCCCCTCCACATCATCACACAGATCAGATTTGACAAAATGAGTCTCAGAGGGGATTAGCCAGGACCTATATGAAATGACCCCACATCTCCCAGACTGCATGGCCGGAGTGGGATTATTTATTAGTGACATTTTAGGTTTCACAAGACTTTTTTTTGTTGAAATTCATCATAACTTAAAGAGAAGTATGAGACACTGAATAAATTAATCACAACATAATCTGAAGCTCAAAAGAGCTAAACCAGAAGGTCAGTTTATCCAAACAGGGACTGGAGTCCCTCTAAAAAACACAGGAGCCAGAGAAGTTTTGTCCCAAATGGCCTGGACTTGGCTAAATGTCCAAGATCAGGAGACCCAACCCTGTGATGAGGTCCACACAGTTCTCCTGCTCTCATCATAATAAATAGTAAGTGGTTGGCATGTCAGGATACACGGAGTTATGGGCACCACCACCAACCTGCTGCAGTCTATGGTCTGCTGGGAGACTGGAGCTTACAGTTCAGGGTCTAGCCTGCTCCAGCTGCTGGTGTTGGCTCCTTATAGCGAACCTGCTGACATGAACTGGGATGGGTACCACGATTTTGGGGTTTCTGGAGGGCTCCCCGGTCTTGGAATTTGCATTCCCAGCCTTGACCCTCTTCCACTTGGCCCTGCGGTTCTGGAACCATATTTTCACCTGGACCTCGCTGAGTTTGAGGGCATGTGCGATCTGGGAGCGCTCGGTGAGGGACAGGTACTTCTTACAGTGGAACTCCTTCTCCAACTCCAGGAGCTGCTCGCTGGTGAAGGCCGTTCTCCTTCGCCTGTTCTTCCCGGTAGAAGTGCTGTTACTGGAGGGGTTGGGATTTTGGGGACTTTCTTCTGGGGTGTCTTCTTCTTTGTGGGTCGTCTGGCAAGAGATGTTATCATCTGAACTGTAGTCCAGGTCACTGTCCATCAGGTAGGAGTCTTCCTTCCCTTTCACCTCATCATCCTTAGCAGAGTCTTCCTTCCCCTGACCCCGGACAGCACCTGCAGAGAGGACATGGAGCCCAAATTACATATCCACAAGCAATCACAGAATAACAGAAAGAAACTTTCTAGAACCAACATTAACTATGTTTCTATGTAGAAAACAGAAACGACAGTGTATCATATCGCCAAAAATGTGTCATCTGAAATCACCTGACCATCTATCTATCTATCTATCTATCTATCTATCTATCATCTATCTATCTATTATCTATCTATCTATTTATCTATCTATCTATCTATCTATCTATCCCATATCTATCTATCTATCCCATATCTATCTATTATCTATATATCTATCTATTTATCTATCTATCTATCATCTGTCTATCTATCCCATATCTTTCTATCTATCTATCTATCTATCTATCTATCTATCTATCTATCTATATATCTATCTATTTGTCTATCTATCTATCTATATATCTATCTATATATCTATCCCATATCTATCTATTATCTATATATCTATCTATGTATCTATCTATCTATCATCTGTCTATCTATCCCATATCTATCTATCTATCTATCTATCTATCTATATATCTATCTATTTGTCTATCTATCTATCTATCTATCTATCTATCTATCATCTGTCTATCTAAGAAGTAACAAATGGAGGCAGCACACCAAGCAATATGGCAATGGTTTATTAGCCCACACTGGCAACGTTTCGGTTCTGAGGTATGAACCTTTCTCAGGTTATTTTAATATTTTATCTATCTTTCTACTATGTATCTATCTATCTATCTATCTATCTATCTATCTATCTTTGTTTCTATAATTAATTTTGTACATGTTTCATCATGTTTGTCATCTGAAATGACCTATCTATCTCTCTATTATCTATATATCTACCTATGTATATGTCAATCACTATCCTTCATCTCCATACATTTACAGTGTCCATGTATTTATTGAATTATTGCAGCTACCTGCTCTATATATTAATATACCAATTGTGTGTATGTTGGTATATATATAAACTATCTCTCTATATCTATGTAATTTATATGTGTGTGTGTATATATATATATATATATATATATATATATATATATATACATATATATATATATATATATATATATATTCTTTGAGTCCATTCTATATTAATAAATTAAAAAAGATAATTAAATTAATTAAAATGATGATAGCGGAGGAATCCTGTAGGATATAGCAGGACGATCCTGTTTCTTGCCGTTATACAGTTTCCATTTTTCTCCCGTATTTGCCTCCTGAGATCGTGGATTTCGTTCACGCTAATATTACTATCTCTATGTCACATATCTATAAGCGAAGTACAAATAATTCCACTTCTGGATAACATGGAACAAGGCATTCCGCTTGTAGCTGCCGATCTGCAATCACAGAATGTCTCTGATATTTTGGGTAAATTAATCCCGTTGTAATTATATGGTAATGTTTCTTGTGAATCATTGCTGTTCATATTAAGTTCACACTTCACTTTATAGAATTTTTTTGTTTTTCAGGCAGTTCCAATTGAACACGATTTCATTATTTTTGTTGTGCGTTTTATCAACTAATCACAAAGGTGGCATTTTCTATTTCCCTTTTTTTTTAAATAAATCACATTATAAATGTTGCAGATTGACGTTCACTATTACATTTCATATTATCCAAATGTTTCATTTTTTTCCCCCCTAAAAAATCGCTTTGCAAATTAAAGTTTGTGGAGCAGTATTATGCATTTAACATGTATTTTTATTAATTTCTGTTGATACTGTTACTAATTAATTGAGACAACTAGTAGTTATTCAGCATCGTGTGCACCTGCCTGCATCAAATATATTTAATATATGGAATATAAAACTTTCTGCCTTTGTGTATTGTGACCTCCAAATATTTGGCTCTATATAGCTGTTAGGACCCCAGGTTTGGCACTTACCTAAAACGCTTTCTGAAGCAGTGAAAGGCAGTAATGTCCCGTCTTTGGTGAGATAGGTTTTACTAGTGTCTTCTCCATCTGACTGGCTCCCATCGTTTTTGTCGAATCCTCCTTGCAGACTTTGAACTCCAAACTTCCTGGCTGCCTCTTGGTGCTGAGCTGAGGCTGAGAAACTGCCTGGCAAAGTCGCCATAAGTGTGGAAGTGAGGGCCATGCCCTGTGCCAGGCTGGAACAGAAGCCACTGGGCAGGCTGGGAATCTGGTGATGAGGATGACTGGAGGGAAGGGTTGGCTGCAGAGTGGCCTGGGACAGTGTTGGAGGTGGAGGGGGTGGTGGTGGCAGCACTACAGGCCTGTATGGCATGAACATAGGATATCCTGTATAGACAAAGTGCCCAGGACTTGGCTGTGGTGGGCTCCCTATCAGAGAGTCTATGCTGAAAGCTGTACTGCTGCCCAGGGGACGCTGCATCATCATGAGAGGAGGCTGGAAAGCTGCACTCATATAAGCTACTGGAAGTCAATCGGAGGTAAGAAAGGAACTGGTATATACCCTAAATAAAGGGCACAGGAGCGATGTAGGGTCTCGGCAGAGAGATGTCCTCAGCCTCTCATAGCTTCCAGTACACAATTCCCAAAGTTCTAGAAGGAGCAGAGTCCTGGAAGGCACAGCTCCTATGCTATGGTCATCAGCTCAGGTTTTTGCCCCTAGAGGACCCTGCAGGAGGACACAGCTCCTAAGCTCAGGTTCTTGTCTTGGAGGATCCTATAGGAAGCTATGGTTATCAGCTCAGGTTCTTGTATTGGAGGATCCTATAGGAAGCTATGGTCACCAGCTCAGGTTCTTGGCCTGGAGGACCCTATAAGAGGCTATGGTCATCAGCTTAGGTTCTTGTCCTGGAGGACCCAATGGTCATCAGCTCAGGTTCCTGCTCTGGACAACCCTATGGTCATCAGCTCAGGTTCTTGTTCTGGACAACCCTATGGTCATCAGCTCAGGTTCTTGTTCTGGAGAACCCTATGGTCATCAGCTCAGGTTCTTGTTCTGGAGAACCCTATGGTCATCAGCTCAGGTTCTTGTGTGGTGGAGGTGACACTTCTTGATGCTATGTGTTCTGTGTGGGTGATGCTTCTTGACAATATGACACTTGGGCGCTTTCTATAGGTTTCCTCTCCTTGTGGTCTCTTCTATTTAGCGTCTCTTTCCAGTATGACTCTGTCTTTTGCTCTCCCTTGTTGTATGTGGAGTCTTCTCTTTGTCTTCTGATACTTCTGTCCTCCTTACGTCCGATGTCCTCTTCTGGAGTGTCAGGTGTATGGAGTAGAGTTCACAATGGTTCCCTGAGTGACCTGGATCCTCCTCCTCCTCCTCCCCTCTGTGTGCTGTGTGTAACGATGGTGTCCCCCTCTGTAGGATGGATCCCCCTCGTCTTCAGGGTGTCAGATCTCCAGGTGACCTGTCTGCTGTAGTCTCCTCTCTCTCCGGTCTCAGCAGATACAAACTGTGTTCCTATTTTCCATTCACATATTGCTACATTTTAGAACCTTCCCTCGGTCACATGGGCCTGTTCTTGTATTGTGATTGGCTGGCGGTGTCCCCAGACCTCACCCATCTCACACCCCTCACAGAGTGTCAGGATAAAGTGCAATCCCAGATATGTCCCCGAGTAGGGCACCGCGGGCCCCCCGACCCTGCCGCCGGTGTGTCCAGGGCAGGAGAAGCCTGTGTGAGTGCAGGGAGCAAATCCACGGTGTCTGCTCCATAGACACAAGCGTGAGCAGCCTGCATCATAGACACAAGCGTGAGCGTCTGCACCGTGCACAGGGAGGCTGCGGGGCCCGGAGTGAACGCTGTGTGCTCGGCTCTGCTTTTATTACAGTCTATTTACTATTTGTAACATCGATTTTATTTTACATTGATCAGATAGAAACTACACAACGCACTTATATTAGGGACATAATTAATTTTCGGCATCGATCCCATTAGAATGTATGGAGATGTGTGCAGCAAAGGAATCCCACATGTAATGTATCTATCTATCTATCTATCTATCTATCTATCTATCTATCTATCTATCATCTATCTATCTATCTATCTATCTATCAATCTATCTATCTATCTATCTATCATCTATCTATCTATCTATCTATCTATCTATCTATCTATCTATCTATCAATCATCTATCTATCTATCTATCATCTATCTATCTATCTATCTATCTATCTATCTATCTATCTATCTATCTATCATCTATCTATCTATCTATCTATCTATCATCCATCACATACCAATCTATTATTTATCTATCATCTATCTATCTATCATCTATCATCTATCTATCTATCTATCTATCTATCTATCTATCTATCTATCTATCTATCTATCTATCATCTATCTATCTATCTATCTATCTATCTATCTATCTATCTATCTATCATCTATCTATCTATCTATCTATCTATCTATCTATCTATCATCCATCACATACCAATCTATTATTTATCTATCATCTATCTATCATCTATCTATCTATCTATCTATCTATCTATCTATCTATCTATCTATCATCTATCTATCTATCTATCTATCTATCTATCTATCTATCATCTATCTATCTATCTATCATCTATATATCTATCTATCTATCATCTATCTATCTATCTATCTATCTATCTATCTATCATCTATCTATCATCCATCACATACCAATCTATTATTTATCTATCATCTATCTATCTATCTATCTATCTATCTATCTATCTATCTATCTATCTATCTATCTATCTATCTATCTATCCATCTATCTATTTATTATCTATCTATCTATTTATTATCTATCTATCTATCTATCCATCTATCTATTTATTATCTATCTATCTATTTATTATCTATCTATCTAGCTATCTATCATCTATCTATATATCATACTTTTTTTGTGGATGAAATAGAAAAAAAACGGAATGAAAGGATATCAGAAAGTAAAATAGAATACCCATATATTTATTATCCTTCTGTATATGTGTATATATATATCAGACATGCAGCTTTCAAACTCAGTTTCATACTTACGACCAGATTTTAGCACGGTACAGGTAAGATTTGTTGTGCTACATTTTACATGTTGGTTATTATTCTGCATGTTGCTTTACTGTGACAGTCGGGAATCCAGTGTCACTTATTTATATCCTCTTCTATATTATACGTTCATTGCTGTGTGCATTATCTATAGTATCTGGAGCATGATTGTATAACGAATAATCTGTACTTATTACTGACCAACTACGAGCTGAATTATCCCTTTTATTGTCAGAATGGACTTAATCTCCTGACTCCAGCAGAATACACCTGTCCGAGCGGACAGTAAGCGAATATATGAGCCATGTGATAGGCTTATAGGACACATTTTTCCTTTCTTTGTTTTTCTTTCTTTCTTTCTTTCTTTCTTTCTTTCTTTCTTTCTTTCTTTCTTTCTTTTTCTTTTTTCTTTCTCTAGATCTCTCTTTGGTTCTTTCTATATCTGTCTACTGTCTACCTCCCTGTCTTCTTTGTAACCATACTGTTATTCTTCTCATTATTTAGAAGTTTACAAATTATTTTCAACATATGTATTAATTTTTATATCACAATTGTAGGTAGACTAGTAAATGGCTATATATATATATATATATATATATATATATATATATATATATATATATATATAGCAATTGACATTGTGTCCATCTCTCAATCTATTATATAAAATGTTATATGTTGTATTATATAATAATATAAAATATGAGACTTATATGTTGTTTCCCCATACTCACTGTTCCCACTTTCCACTGTGTATGTAGCTTATTCTGTTTTTTTCCATTTATTATTTATTTTTTACTAAATAATCAGTCACTCTGCTGTAGTAAAGTTATATTTGTCACTGAGTGTAGATAATACAGCAGATCACCCTGCAGTCTATGGAAGTCCACAGATAATGCCCTGTGAGGATGATGTGCCATTCTACAGGCTGTCTCCAGTGTTTGGATCCTGGTGGATGGAGCAGACCTTATCACATATTATCATGGGTGTCATCCTGGCTTGTGCTGTCAGGAGGTGACTGCTGCCTGTCACTCCTGCTGATGGCTTCTGTCTGCAGTCTATGCCCTATGTTTATGTATTAGGGGCTCCCAGGGGTAGCTGGATCTCCATTAGATAATTCAGTCCAGTCCCAACTCATTACAAGCTGTCCTACTTTCCTCAGCCCAAACCCCACCGATCAGCCCGACCACTCTGTGCTTTTGTCCCCACTCCTTGTAAGGAGGTCTATGGCTGCAGGTCCCCTCCTTCCCCTATTTATTTACGGCCATTTATTCTGTTTGCTCGCTCAGTCCTACCATTGCCAAACATTGGGGAAGTGTTCCAGTGAGGTGGGGTGAGAGTCACCCTCCCTTATTCCTTGGGGACAACAAAAGGGGGTTTGTGTCCTTTCCCCATCTGGACACAGCAATTTGCAACTTGCAAAAACATGAAAGCTCCATCTTTTTGCCAGGGAGTATTCATCCCTCTTTATACGGGGCTGAAAGCCCCCAATAGACTTCTGGAGGAGAAGGGGGATCCCTGTGATTGTGGCTTTGAAACTCTCCTGCAATTATGTAAAGTAACTATTGACTCTCCCGCAGGAATCAAAAGCCCCCCAGCCCTGTCCCCTTTCATTGCCTAAACTCTCATGTTTGGCTTTTCAAAGCATCCCCAACACAGATTCTTTCTACAGGACAATAGGGAGGACAAAACAGTCCCCAAACTTGTAAATTGGATGTCAAAAGACTAGGAACAATTTGAAGGCCAATAAATAATGAGCAGAATTGAGCAATAGGAGAGATCAAGTACTTGTAAATGACTCTCCACAGGATAAGTAACATTATAGAAGCTGGGCATCACACAGAGGTTTGGGACCTTCATGGACACCCCAGACATGCCAGGATGAGTTACCAACAGAGGAGCCACCTACTGCTGGAGGAACTGATGTCTTATCTTACAGTGACAAGTTGCAATGTGCATTGAATGTAAAACTTGCCAATATATAAGTGCAACTAATACACAATACCAATCCTAAAATGAAAGGCTAAAAAAGATCTGACGATATCCTTCACTTATATGTCAACATTCTAGGGGTCACCAGAACTGCATGTACCTGAGATAAAGTTTCAATATATCACTCTGTTTAGTTGCATTTTATAATTTACTGTTATTTTGGGGACATGCAGTTGTATTCCTTATGGAAAATTAGTATTGAAAATTCTTAATCCTGAAGATTAATAGTTCTGGGTGAAGTTTTCATTAGAACATTCTATTAACTCTTGAGTGTGATTATTTATTCTCCTGGTTTCTTACTGTTAACTCTCTGCACCCCCAGAACCTGGACAATATCCGTTGGGACTGTGAATAGATAGGCGATAAACCGCTGCTGTGACACAGCCCAGGGTTAATCAATATGTTCCGGGCTCAGCTTCCCATGTCACTTGTCCCAGTGCTAATAGCAGGGGTGGGAGCATGGTGAATAATTGAGCTAGAGATGCCCACCTTACTGTCTCTCTAAATAGATGGAGTGGGAGGGGGAAGAGTCCAGCCCAGTCCCTTACAACCAGTGTGGACTAATATTGTTATTCCTGGCACAAGTGGAAATAAACTTCATCATTGATATAATTCCTGTAACAAGAGTGAAGTTCCCTGTACAGCACTGATTAATTCTTGTTTAACATTTCTTACTTGATTGACACTATTGCGTAATGAGGTGTTCTAATGGTTAATTCATTTGTGGCAGATTTGTTGCTGAAATTTTTGTTACTATTTCATTTACTGAATGGGGCTTGGAGAAATCATTGCATTTGCCTACCGAAAAATCCCACCCAGATTTATGGAAATGATTTTCAGAAATTCCTGAAACAAATCTGTGGCATGTGACACAGAGTTTTTCATGAGGATTTTGAAGTGGACTCTGCTCTAAAATCCACATGAAAAACAGCTTCAAATACTTTTTGAATCATCTTTTTTATTTATTTTTTAATGCTGATTTTCAAAACAGCACATGAAAAAAACAAACAAACAAAAAGCACCATGTGCGCTAGATCTGTGTTTTCCCAATAAAATCAATACAAATTATTCAAAAAGTATTTAAAGCGTTTTTTATGTGTATTTTGTAGTAGGATGCACTTCAAATTCCTTGTAAAATAGTAACAAGGCCACTGCTTCTGAATGAGAAGAAAAAAAAAATCTAATTTATTAGCCATGTTAATTTTTAATGTAAGATACGTTTTTATCTGGAATGATTTGAATGGCTTTTCAACTTCAGAAAGTTGTCGCTGTATATATGTAATTCTGGAAATGTAGCTTTACAACTATATAATAAAAAGTTATACAACTCTCTAATATACTTTATTTTTCAAATCCATATCATTTTGAAGAACTCTGCATGCTACTTGTGAATAGGACCATTTACAATCTGAAAACTTCTACAAACCTAATACTTCTTATAGCTTGGACTGGGTTGCCATATACAGTGGGGCAAAAAAGTATTTAGTCAGTCAGCAATAGTGCAAGTTCCACCACTTAAAAAGATGAGAGGCGTCTGTAATTTACATCATAGGTAGACCTCAACTATGGGAGACAAACTGAGAAAAAAAAATCCAGAAAATCACATTGTCTGTTTTTTTAACAATTTATTTGCATATTATGGTGGAAAATAAGTATTTGGTCAGAAACAAACAATCAAGATTTCTGGCTCTCACAGACCTGTAACTTCTTCTTTAAGAGTCTCCTCTTTCCTCCACTCATTACCTGTAGTAATGGCACCTGTTTAAACTTGTTATCAGTATAAAAAGACACCTGTGCACACCCTCAAACAGTCTGACTCCAAACTCCACTATGATGAAGACCAAAGAGCTGTCAAAGGACACCAGAAACAAAATTGTAGCCCTGCACCAGGCTGGGAAGACTGAATCTGCAATAGCCAACCAGCTTGGAGTGAAGAAATCAACAGTGGGAGCAATAATTAGAAAATGGAAGACATACAAGACCACTGATAATCTCCCTCGATCTGGGGCTCCACGCAAAGTCCCACCCCGTGGGGTCAGAATGATCACAAGAACGGTGAGCAAAAATCCCAGAACCACGCGGGGGGACCTAGTGAATGAACTGCAGAGAGCTGGGACCAATGTAACAAGGCCTACCATAAGTAACACACTACGCAACCATGGACTCAGATCCTGCAGTGCCAGACGTGTCCCACTGCTTAAGCCAGTACATGTCCGGGCCCGTCTGAAGTTTGCTAGAGAGCATTTGGATGATCCAGAGGAGTTTTGGGAGAATGTCCTATGGTCTGATGAAACCAAACTGGAACTGTTTGGTAGAAACACAACTTGTCGTGTTTGGAGGAAAAAGAATACTGAGTTGCATCCATCAAACACCATACCTACTGTAAAGCATGGTGGTGGAAACATCATGCTTTGGGGCTGTTTCTCTGCAAAGGGGCCAGGACGACTGATCCGGGTACATGAAAGAATGAATGGGGCCATGTATCGTGAGATTTTGAGTGCAAACCTCCTTCCATCAGCAAGGGCATTGAAGATGAAACGTGGCTGGGTCTTTCAACATTACAATGATCCAAAGCACACCGTCAGGGCAACGAAGGGGTGGCTTCGTAAGTAGCATTTCAAGGTCCTGGAGTGGCCTAGCCAGTCTCCAGATCTCAACCCTATAGAAAACCTTTGGAGGGAGTTGAAAGTCCGTGTTGCCAAGCGAAAAGCCAAAAACATCACTGCTCTAGAGGAGATCTGCATGGAGGAATGGGCCAACATACCAACAACAGTGTGTGGCAACCTTGTGAAGACTTACAGAAAACGTTTGACCTCTGTCATTGCCAACAAAGGATATATTACAAAGTATTGAGATGAAATTTTGTTTCTGACCAAATACTTATTTTCCACCATAATATGCAAATAAATTGTTAAAAAAACAGACAATGTGATTTTCTGGATTTTTTTTTCTCAGTTTGTCTCCCATAGTTGAGGTCTACCTATGATGTAAATTACAGACGCCTCTCATCTTTTTAAGTGGTGGAACTTGCACTATTGCTGACTGACTAAATACTTTTTTGCCCCACTGTATGAGTTGTGTCCAGCCAGGGTCAAATTTCTGTCCAGCCCCTACTCTGATGCTTCTATCCTGTGCAAGTCATTGCACTGGTTGCCCATTTGTTACAGAAAACAATAGAAACTTATCACTCTCATCCACAAAGCTCACTATCACACATCTCCTCCCTCATTTTTGTCTATCATCACCCTTCTCGTGCTCTCCGTTCTGCAACTGATCTAAGATTAACATACAGTTGTGCTCAAAAGTTTACATACCCTGGCAGAATGTTTGCTTCCTTGCCCTTTTTTCAGTGAATATGAATGATAACACCAAAGCTTTTTCTCCACTCATGGTTAGTGGTTGGGTGAAGCCATTTATTGTCAAGCTACTGTGTTTTCTCTTTCTAAATCATAACGACAACCCAAAACATCCAAATGACCCTGATTAAAAGTTCACAAACCCTGGTGATTTTGTCTTGATAACATGCACAGAAGTTGACACAAATGGGTTTGAATGGCTACTAAAGGTAACATCCTCACCTGTGAACTGCTTGCTTGTAATCAGTGTGTGTGCATAAAAGCTGAGTGAGCTTCTGGGATCCAGACAGACTCTTGCATCTTTCATCCAGCCACTGACGTTTCTGGATTGTGACCAGTCAAACAAATAAGGCAGCACACTGGATTTCTGGATTGTGAGTCATGGGGTAAGCAAAAGAATTGTCAATGGATCTACGGGAAAAGGTAGTTGAACTGCACAAAACAGGAAAGGGATACAAAAAGATATCCAAGGAATTGATAATGCCAGTCAGCAACGTTCAAACTGTGATTAACAAATGGAAAATCAGGGGCTCCGTATAAACAAAACCACGGTCAGGTAGACCAACAAAAATGTCATCCACAACTGCCAGGAAAATTGTTAGGGATGCAAAGAAAAACCCACAAATAACATCAGCTGAAATACAGGACTCTGAAAACTAGCGGTGTGTCTGTTTCAAGAGCACAATAAGAAGGCACTTGAAGAAAAATGGGCTGCATGGTCAATTCGCCAGAAGAAAGCCATTACTGCGCTAATGGCACAAAGTATCTCGCCTACAATACACAAAACAGCACAGAGACAAGTCTCAAAACTTCTGGAACAAGGTAATTTGGAGTGATGAGACCAAAATTGAACTTTTTGTCCACAGCCATAAACGTTACATTTGGAGCGAGGTCAATAAGGCCTATGAAGAAAGGAACCCCATTCCTACTGTAAAGCACATAGGTTGATCGCTGATGTTTTGGGGATGTGTGAGCTACAAAGGCACTGGAAACTTGGTCAAAGTTGAAGGAAAGATGAATGCAACACGTTATCAGCAAATACCGGAGGCAAATTTGCACTCATCAGCCCGGAAGCTGCGCATGGGATGCACTTGGACGTTCCAACATGACAACGATCCAAAACACAAGGCCAAATCGACCTGTCATTGGCTACAGCAGAACAAAGTGAAGGTTCTGGAGTGGCCATCTCAGTCTTCTGACATCAATATCATTGAGCTACTCTGGGGAGATCTCAAGCGCACAGTTCATGTTAGAAAGCCCAGGAATTTACGGGAACTGGAGGCTTTTTGCCAAGAAGAGTTGGCAGCTTTACCATCTGAGAAAATAAAGAACCTCACCCACAAGTACCACAAAAGACGTCAAGCTGTCATTGATGTTACAGGGGGCAATACACGGTATTGCGAAATAGGGTATGTGAACGTTTAATTAGGGTCAGTTAGATGTTTTGGGTTGTTATTATGATTTAAAAAGAGAAAACACGGTAGTTTGACAATAAATGACTTCCCTCAACCACTAACCATGAGTGGAGAAAAAGTTTTGGTGTTATCATTCATATTTTCTGAAAAAAGGGCAAGAAAGCAAAAATTATGCCTGGGTATGTAAAATTTTGAGCACAATTGTACTCCATAATCCGAACCTCACATCTCCGTCTCCAAGATTTCTCTTGTGCTGCACGAGTTTTCTGGAAAGCACTATCCCAGATGATCCGACTAAAACACATCTGTTCAGACAGGCCTATCATCCCACGTCACTAATCTAACTCTCTCCCATTCCCTCTTCCTAAATTTTCCTCAAAATCTGGTCCCTCCTATTCATCTTTCTCTACTTCCTCCATGCACTCAGTAGCACTTTGTACCTGCGCTTAGACAGTTATTGGCTAATGACCGGATCATGCAGCATTATTTGAAACAAGCTATTTATTATAATGATGTCTGGACTGTACATGATAAGCACGTTTTATTTATTGTATCCCCATATTTCTTTATAGATTGTAAGCTTGTGAGTAGGGCCCCCACTGTTTCTGTAACTGTTGAGCTTTGTGTTAATTTGTCATGTCTGTACATGTCCCGCTTAACTGTAAAGTGCTGCGGAATATGTTGGCGCTATATAAATAAAATTATTATTATTAGCTATTTTGTGCCTAATCTGTGTACAGCTGAAACCTTTTTTGGAACCAGATTTAGGACAACTCCAGTGCAACAAATCATGTTCCAGATGGATGTGAGTAATCCCATAGAAATCTACGGCTTCAGTTCAAGCTTTAGTGTCCTGCCAGAGTCATACTGAAAAAACAGACAGCTGCACAAATGGAAAACAATAATAATAATAATAATTTTATTTATATAGCGCCAACATATTCCGCAGCGCTTTACAATTATAGAGGGGATTTGTACAACAATAGACATTACAGCATAACAATAAACAGATACCAAGACCACAGCACTCCCTAGCTGCAGCGAAGAAAATATTATTTATTGATCTATGAGAAGAACGATGTTGAGACTAAACAATACTGCTCCTAACAGGCCGTGATTATGGGCTGGGAGGACCAGAACATTATCCAGCTTGTAAAATGTGGTAGCCCTGAACGTGACATGGTGACAGATCAATAAACTAGATTTTCTTCACTGCAGGTAAGGAATGCCATCCTACCACTGAACACCACCATCTGGGATGCGGACCATAACCTTTTTGAATAAATGGAGGCCAAACCTTGGAGTTTACTACAGCTGTATCCAGTATAGATAATCTTACGTTATCATTTCTAGAGTCTGAAAGGGAACCTGTCATTCGATTCCATGGGCACGATTGTGGTTGGGTATGTTTTTCTCTGAAATGTTCCAGTGTTTAAAAGTAAATATAGTTTGAAGGTATGGTTGAGTGCCATAGCCAGGACAAAGACCCCTCCGGTGCAGCCTCTGGCTGGCTTCTCCCCGCGCCACCACAGGTACTTCTTCCCACACCACACATGTGTGTACTTAGCGAGAGACCTGTCAATCCACTGCATAAGCACTGGGAAAAGCCAGCTAGGGGTGGTAACAGACTAGCCTCCTCTCTGCCTTTGGTCCCTGGTCGTATCTTCTAAAGGTACCGTCACACTAGACGATATCGCTAGCGATCCGTGACGTTGCAGCGTCCTGGCTAGCGATATCGTCCAGTGTGACAGGCAGCAGCGATCAGGCCCCTGCTGTGCTGTCGCTGGTTGGGGAAGAAAGTCCAGAACTTTGTTTCGTCGCTGGACTCCCCGCAGACATCGCTGAATCGGCGTGTGTGACACCGATGTCTTAGCTGGTAACCAGGGTAAACATCGGGTTACTAAGCGCAGGGCCGCGCTTAGTAACCCGATGTTTACCCTGGTTACCATCGTTAAAGTAAAAAAAACAAACGCTACATAATTACCTACTGCTGTCTGTCCCCGGCGCTCTGCTTCTCTGGTCTGGCTGTGAGCATAGCGGCCGGAAAGCAGAGCGGTGACGTCACGGCTCTGCTTTCCGGCTGGACGGCGCTCACAGCCAGACCAGAGAAGCAGAGCGCCGAGGACAGACAGCAGTAGGTAAGTATGTAGCGTTTGTTTTTTTAACTTTAACGATGGTAACCAGGGTAAACATCGGGTTACTAAGTGCGGCCCTGCGCTTAGTAACCCAATGTTTACCCTGGTTACCGGCATCGTTGGGCGCTGGAGAGCTGTCTGTGTGACAGCTCTCCAGCGACCAAACAGCGACGCTGCAGCGATCCGGATCGTTGTCGGTATCGCTGCAGCGTCGCTTAGTGTGACGGTACCTTAAGGCTATGTGCACACGTAGGGTCGGGTCCCTTGGGGTTCTCCCGCAGCGGATTTGATAAATCTGCAGGGCAAAACCGCTGCGGTTATCCCTGCAGATTTATCACTCTTTGTCTTGCGGTTTCCGCTGCGGGTTACTCCTGCACTGTTTTACTATATACATATGCAGCATCAATAGTAATGTTAAAAAAAAAAAAATGAAAATGGTTATACTCACCCTCTGACGTCCCGATCTCCTCGGCGCTGCAGGCGGCGGTCCGGTTCCAAAGATGCTGTGCGAGAAGGACCTTCGTGACGTCACGGTCATGTGACCGCGACGTCAGCGCAGGTCCTGCTCGCATAGCAAACCTGAGACCGGACGTCCGCGTGCAGCGCTGAGAGGTGAGTATATCATTATTTTTTATTTTAATTCTTTTTTTTTTTTTACCACAAATATGGTTCCCGGGGCCTGGAGGAGAGTCTCCTCTCCTCCACCCCGGCTACCACCCGCACATTATCCGCTTACTTCCCTCATGGTGGGCACAGCCCCATGCAGGAAGTAAGCGGATCAATGTATTTCTATGTGTGCAGAATCGCTGCGATTCTGCACAAAGAAGTGACATGCTGCGGGTTGTAAACCGCTGCGTTTCTGCGCGGTTTTTCCCGCAGCATGTGCACAGCGGTTTGCGGTTTCCCATTGGTTTACATGTTTACTGTAAACGCAATGGAAACTGCTGCGGACCCGCAGCATCAAAATCGCAGCGGTTCCGCGGTAAAAACCGCAACGTGTGCACATAGCCTAACTATTTCTCTGAAACACTGGAGGTTTGGCTGCTATCAATGACTCAGCGACAGACCTCATAGTGCAGTTGTGGTCCAGTTGTGATGCTATCCCAAACTGGATAGAGTTGACTAAAGGCCACTATTACATGAGTCTAAGGGTACCGTCACACAGTGCAATTTTGATCGCTACGACGGCACGATTCGTGACGTTCGAGCGATATAGTTACGATATCGCAATGTCTGACACGCTCCTGCGATCAGGGACCCCGCTGAGAATCGTACGTCGTAGCAGATCGTTTGAAACTTTCTTTCGTCGTCTAGTGTCCCGCTGTGGCGGCATGATCGCATGGTGTAACATATATCGTATACGATGTGCGCATAGTAACCAACGGCTTCTACATCGCACATACGTCATGAAATTATCGCTCCAGCGTCGTACATTGCAAAGTGTGACAGCAGTCTACGACGCTGGAGCGATATTGTTACGATGCTGGAGCGTCACGGATCGTACCGTCGTAGCGATCAAAATGCCACTCTGTGACGGTACCCTAACGTCGTCAGACTCTGACAATAGTGGCAGGCTATACCATTAGTCTAATGTACTTTTTAGGGGCACTCGACTCTCCTGCAACAGATGATGACGGGTAAATTAGAGATTCAACATGTCCGAATTTGGTGCCCCAAAAGGAATCTGGCAGAAGCTCTCTTGTAGAAAACACAGGAGCATTCAGAAGATTGAGCGCTTCTGTGTATGGAGGAGCTGGAAAGATAAGGACCATCTGAACCATCGGCTGACATCTGTCTATTGAGTACAGGGCTTCTAAGGCTGCTTTCACACATCAGGTTTTTGGTTTCAGGCTAAGTCCGGCAAATTTGGTAAAAAACGGATCCGGGACGGATCCGGCGTAAATTGTGAAAAACTGATGCACCGGATCCGTTTTTTAGCTGGATCCGGCTCTCTGTACTGCGCATGGTTTTTTATTTCCTGAAGGGGGGGGGGGAGAGAGAGAGAGAGATATCCCAGAATCGAAAACAAACAAAGCTTCTGGGCATGCTCAATATGTAAAAAACGGATTTGGGTGCCGGAAACGTTGATTCACACATCAGTTCCATGCGTTTGTTGCCGGCACAAAACGGATGAAATGCATGTCCTTCAGGCACAATCCGGTGCTAATACAACTCTATGGGAAAAAAACGGATCCGGCATAAGAAAAAACCGGATCCAGATTGTGCCTGAAACTGCCGGATTGTGCCTGAAAGAAAAAACCTGATGTGTGAAAGCAGCCTAAGTTGTTAGACAACTTTTTCAGAAATGAAAGAGTGGAACTGAAGTACTTACAATAAATAAATTTAATAAAACTTTAATGGTGGTATAGACTTTTCCTAATCAATTCTTAAGCTATGTTCACATGTCCAGTAATCATCAGTTAGAACGGATCCAGCAGCAAATGGTTGTGCAGACACATCTTTTTTGTCCACTTGAAAAAACTGATTTCAGCCTGATCCGTTTTTTTTTTTAACATTGAATCCTATGGAAAACAGATCCCTTAAATAACCATCCATTTTTCTCCTATTTGAAAAGGATTTGTTTTTTTTGCATCTTAGATCAGTTTCAAATACATGATTGCTTGAAAGTTCACACGTCCATTAGTATATTCTTAAATTTTCTTTTTTTCCTTCTCCAGTAAGCAAAAAATGGATCTTTTTACACATGGGAGAAAACAGATTGCTAAGTAAGGCTTCTTTCACACTAGCGTCGGGCCCGGCCCGTCGCAGTGCGTCGGGCCGAGGTTACCGACGCTAGCGTTGCCTCCGCCGCACAACGGGTGCAGCGGATGCTGCTTTTCAGCGCATCCGCTGCCCCATTGTGAGGTGCGGGGAGGTGGGGGAGGAGTTCCGGCCGCGCATGCGCGGTCGGAAAAGACGGTCCGTCGGCTGCAAAAAATGTTACATGGAACGTTTTTTGCGGCCGACGGTTGGCCGAAAAACGGCGCAACCGTCGCGCGACGGTTGCGACGTGTGGCAATCCGTCGCAATGCGTCGCGTAATGTTAGTCAATGGAGAAAAAACGCATCCTGCAAACACTTTTGCAGGATGCGTTTTTTCTGCAAAACGACGCATTGTGACGGATTGCAGTTAACGCTAGTGTGAAAGTAGCCTTACTGATCCATTTTCCATAGACTTCAGTGTTAACCCCTTAATGACCGCCAATACGTCTTTTAACTGACCTGAGATATAAGAGAATAGACTCCCCATACAGATGACAATCTAGCATCTGTCGGTTGTACACTATAGCTGACAACTTTCTGTATCAGCCACGATCAGTATTTGCACCATCTAAATCTGTTTAACCCCTTAGATGCTGCTGTCAATAGTGACTACATCATTATAAATGGTTAACAGAGTGTGGGGGCTTCTTCTTTGTCCCAATTGGTGCCCTCAGATCATGATTTTGTTGTCCTGATGTTTGCCATGGCAATTCATGACCAAATAGTGGCCTTAGAGTCTGACGGCTGTAGTAATCTGTTTAGAAGTTAGCAACATTTAGGTGGTAAAAATACACATTTTCATTTCTGTTATACCACTTTGCATTAATTCCTGTAAAGCACCTGAAGGGTTAATAAACTACCTGACAGCAGTTTTCAATATGTTTAGGGGTGCTGTTTTTAAAATGGTATCACGTTTGTGGGTTTCCCAATATATGGGACCCCTAAAGTCACTTCAAACATAGATAAGTCCCTAAAAAAATAAATTTTGTAAATTTCTTTGAAAAAATGAAAAATTGCTGCTACATTTTTAAACCTCCTAAAATGCTAACAAAATAAAATAACATTTTACAAATGGTCCTGATGTAAAGCCGACATGTGGGAAATGTTATTTATTAATGGTTTGCTGTTGTATGATTATCTGGATTAAAGGGATAATCAGTCAAATTTAGAAAATTGCTAATTTTTTTACATTTTTCTCAAATTTTTGATATTTTTTATAAATAAACACAAAAAATGTTGAACTAAATTTACCATTATCATAAAGTATAATGTGTCACGAAAAAACAATCTCAAAATCACTGGGATTTGTTGAAGCGTTGCAGAGTTATTACCACATAAAGTGACACTGGTCAGATTTCAAAAATTTGGCTCGGTCACTAAGGGGTTAAAAAAAAGGATCCAGTTGAAATCAGTTTTTTTCAGGTGGACAAAAAAGTTGAGTCTGCACAACTTTTTGTAAGCGGATTGCTGTTGGATCCGTTCTAAAGGATGGTTACTGGACATGTGAACACAGCCTAAAGGCCCCTTCACATTAAGCGACGCTGCAGCGATACCGACAACGATCCGGTTCGCTGCAGCGTCGCTGTTTGGTCGCTGGAGAGCTGTCACACAGACAGCTCTCCAGCGACCAACGATCCCGAAGTCCCCGGTAACCAGGGTAAACATCGGGTAACTAAGCGCAGGGCCGCGCTTAGTAACCCGATGTTTACCCTGGTTACCAGCGTAAAAGTAAAAAAAAACAAACACTACATACTTACCTACCGCTGTCTGTCCCCGGCGCTCAGCTTCTCTGCACTCCTCCTGTACTGGCTGTGAGCACAGCGGCCGGAAAGCAGAGCGGTGACGTCACCGCTCTGCTTTCCGGCTGACCGACGCTCACAGCCACTACAGGAGGAGTGCAGAGCACAGCGCCGGGGACAGACAGCGGTAGGTAAGTATGTAG
The DNA here is from genome assembly GCF_032444005.1 of Ranitomeya imitator. Lineage (NCBI taxonomy): Eukaryota > Metazoa > Chordata > Amphibia > Anura > Dendrobatidae > Ranitomeya > Ranitomeya imitator. The sequence continues at coordinate 60,626,950 of NC_091288.1, forward strand.
TGTTTTTTTTTTTTTACTTTTACGCTGGTAACCAGGGTAAACATCGGGTTACTAAGCGCGGCCCTGCGCTTAGTTACCCGATGTTTACCCTGGTTACCAGTGAAGACATCGCTGGATCAGTGTCACACACGCCGATCCAGCGATGTCCACGGGAGATCCAGCGACGAAATAAAGTTCTGGACTTTGTTCAGCGACCAACGATCTCCCAGCAGGAGCCTGATCGTTGGTCACTGTCACACATAACGATTTCCTTAACGATATCGTTGCTACGTCACAAAAAGCAACGATATCGTTATGTGTGAAGGTACCTTAAGACGCTAATTTTAGCTGCCACGTTCTCTATATTATCCCGTTCATTACTTAGTGCAGACATATGTTAGCATACGCTGTCATTAGTGAACTTTAGTTATGCGGCGGTAATTCACAGTCACGGCACACATTATGAATTCATGTTGTTGATATTACATTTCTATGCAGTATTGCACTGATTATCGTAATATAAATTTCACATCATGTCACTCACAGGACACTGTAATCATCAGAGCCATCCAAATGTTTGTCTGCTTGTTTGTAATTGCAGGGAGCCCTGCCAAAGCTTATTGTTCCTGCACTGCTAGTGATAGTGTGGTCCTAAGCAGATAATCCCATACAGTAGGAGGTCTGAGGTGAGAAGGTGAATATTTGATCCCTATCATTTGATCTGCCCCTAATTAGGCCTTCAAAGGCAAGAGAAAATAAACTGTCTTTATTTTGGGCAAGCGAGGAGGTTGTATTGTTAGGGAGATTGGAGATATGGAAATCCCAGCTACCTGTAGAGGGATACAGGGTGAAAGGGTGAACATGGGCAGTTGTCTAATAGGGAGACATCCCCTCTTTTTAACTATGTGCTCCAAGCAACAATTAGGCAAATTGAGCTTTTCCCTTTAACTCATCAAAGTAAATAGCTAGCCTCAGATAAAGAAGATAAAGAAAAAAGAGCAGTTGTCTGGGTGCCCTAAGCTGGTCATATAGGTTGGGTGGTTATAGCAGCCCAGCAATGAGTTTTCAATGTCCTGGCACAGATGTTTGACATTGTGTCATCCACATATTAGGCTATGTTCATACATTCACTAGTTGGTCAGTATTTTACATCAGTATTTATAAGCCAAAATCAGGAGCGGAACATTCAGAGGAAAAGTATTATAGAAACATGTCACCACTTTTGTATTTTTCTCCGACTTCTGGTTGGGGCTTACATACTGATGTAAAATACTGACCAAATACTGAACGTATGGACATGGCCTAATATGTGGATAACACAACGTCAACCATCTGTGCCAAGACATTGAAAAGTCATTGATGGGCTGCTATTACCATATAAAAAAACCTCATGCACACTTGTTTGATTAGTACATGCAGGTATATGGATAAAGGAGGCGGAGAAGATTATTTTTGCACAAACATGTATTTGGATTATAGATTCTATATAGGAACAGTATTAGGTTCCAGAACTAGCAACTGTTCTGGGAGATAAAAATCGAACATTATGAAACAGTGATGTGCAGCATGTGCATCGGACAGAAAAAGAAGATAAGCGCCATTTTTGTGTTGTAAAGTGTCCTTCTTATAGAAAACTAGATGTTGGCCCAATTCTAACGCATCGGGTATTCTAGAATATGTATGTATGTATGTATATAGCAGCCACATAGTATATAGCAGAGGCCACGTAGTTTATAGGAGCCATGTAGTATATAGCAGACAAATACTACGTGGCCTGTGCTATATACTATGTGGCTGCTATATACATACATATTGTAGAATACCCGATGCGTTAATACAGGCCACGCAGTATATAACACAGCCCAAACAGTATATAACACAGCCCACATACTATCAAACACAACCCATGCAGTATATAGCAGCAATGCAGTATATAACACAGGCAACGTAGTATATAACACAGGCCACGCAGTATAAAACACAGGGCACGTAGTATATAGCACAGCCCACGCAGTATATCACAGAGCCCACGGAGTATATAACACAGCCCACATACTATATAACACAGCCCACGCAGTATATAGGAGCCACGCAGTATATAACACAGCCCACGTAACATGCAAACCATTTAAGGATAGAGGGCACCATCAACAATAATGTCCAATGCGCTCAACCTGCAGCATGTCAGCCCACGTAACATATAACACAGGGCACATAGTATATAACACTGCCCATGTTGTATATAGCAGCCACGCGGTATATAACACTGCCCATGCAGTATTTAGCAGTGTGGGCACCATATCCCTGTTAAAAAAAATAATTAAAATAAAAAATAGTTATATACTCACCCCCTGGGATCCAGTGAAACTCTGGCAATGCGCGCTGCTGCCGCCATCTTCCGTTCCCAGGATGCATTGCGAAATTACCCAGATGTCTTCTGGGTAATTTCGCAATGCATCTCTGGTAACGGAAGATGGCGGCCGGCGCGAGCGCATCGTCAGACAACGGAAGGTGAGAATAGCAGGTTTTTTTTTTTTTTTTTTTAACATTACATCTTTTTACAATTGATGCTGCATAGGCAGTATCAATAGTAAAAAAGTTGGGGACACACAGGGTTAATAGCAGCGGTAACGGAGTGTGGTACCCGCGGCCCGTTACCGCTGGCATTAACCCTGTGTGAGCGGTGACTGGAGAAGATTACGGAGCGGGCGTCGGGCACTGACTGCAGGGGAGTAGGGGGGGGACTAATCGGACTGTGCCCGTCGCTGATTGGTCACGGCAGCCATGACAGGCAGCTGGCGAGACCAATCAGTGACGCGGGACTTCTGTTACAAAAAGACGGAAGTACCCCTCAGACAATTATATATATAGATGTAAAAAATCTGCCCTAATGTGTAATTTTTACACATTTTTATGTAAGTGATCCATGTAGGGCAGTAGGGTAGGTGACTATCAATAGTATTATTAGAAATTTAATAGAACCTCATGGCAAAATGAGATTGGTCCCCAACATCTAACTATAAGAAACTGAAACAGTTGCGTAAGTAGCAGTAATTAAAGGTATCGAAAATACCTCCATATATCAGAGAAAGCGCATAATAGACATGGCAGCATGGTGGCTCAGTGGTTAGCATTACAGCGCTGGGGTCTTGGGTTCAAATCCCACCAATGACAACATCTGCAAGGAGTTTGTATGTGCTCCCCGTGTTTGCATGGGCTTCCTCCTTCACTCCAAAGACATATTGGTGGGGAATGTAGATTGTGAGCCCCAGTGAGGACAGTGATGATGATGTCTGTAAAGCGCTGTAGAATAAATGACGCTATATAAGTGAGTAAAATAAGTAAATAAAAGTGTCAGAGTTACCAGTGTATATCTCCCAACTTTGAAAGACAAGAAAGAAGGACACATACTGCGTAGTCCACTGGCAGTTATTATTTTATACTAAACTGCTTCACCAAACTCATCCAGTCCTTTATATATACCCACACTTACCGCTCCTAGAGAAGCTCATTCACATTCAAACGCAGGATAATGCCACTTTTAGGGCCCCCAACACAGTATAATGCCTCACTACACACACAGTATAATGCACCTCACAGAACATTTGCCCGCACACAGTATGATGCCCCTCATAGTACGTTACTCCACACAGTATGATGCCTCCATAGTTTCCCCACACATTATGATACCGCACAGTTCCCTATTTAGTACAATGCACCCACAGACTTCACACATTATACTGTCCCCACACAAAAACAAAAAATGATGCCTGTCCCCCCACAGTTTAATGCCTACACAGAAGCCTCACATGCCTGTCACATCCCTGCTTGCTACTCCAGTGCTACTGGTCTCTATTGGCAGCCATGGTGGAAATGTGGCAGCCCAGGAGTTCGGGTACCACAGTAGTGCTGCCTTCCTCTCGGGGAGGGTAGTGCTATGCCTGGAGAAAAGAGGGATCTCTTTGGCAGGTTATCCCACACACCACACATTCTAACTCCAGGCCAGAAGGGGGATCGCAAAACCCTGTTTTAGGGGAGCTTCAGTGACATATATCCATCCTGGTCTGGAGGAGGAGTCAGTCTGAGATAGTCTGGTGCAGACAAGACACAGGAAAGTAGCAAAGGAGAGATTGAGGGCTCAAGGAGGCTGCGATTGGGCCTCCTAGGAGCCAGAGCGCAGAAACTGGGCACTGGAACCCCGAGGTTGTGGATAACACAAGGTCCACAGCAGAACTGAAGGGCATAGGACTATACGTAAACTGCCCATACAACACCTGAGGTACAGCAGCAGTTTCAGCCTGGAGTTACCGTGTCTGAGACCCCAAGAGAACGGCTCAAGCTGCCTACCATGCAGGTACTGTCCCAGGACAGTAGAGAAAGGAGTACCTTGCCAGGAAGCTACAGGGAACAAGGGACCAGAAAAGCAGCGAATAGTGGAAGGCTTCCAACCTGACCTGCCAAGGGGATTTCCACTGGTTTCCGGGCTGCCTGGATACCTTCTGTACCTGTTACCGGTATCCTCGACTGTGGCCTGCTACCACCAGTAAACCAGGTAAAGACTGCAACCCCATGTCTTCCGTTATTTACCGGCAACACATCACTCTCTCCCAGACTCCAAGTGCAGTGACTCCCATCCCTCCCTGCATCTCCCCTGGCTCACTCTCCACATTCAATCCCATCACAGAAGAAGAAGTCTCCAAGCTCCTCTCGTCTTCTCATCCGACTACATGCACCACTGACCCCATTCTCTCACATCTCCTCCAGTCTCTCTATCTTCAGTCATCCCAACTTACCTAACTACAATCTTTAATCTCTCCCTTTCCTCTGGCATTTTCCCCTTCTCCTTCAAACACTCTATCATTACTCCATTACTAAAGAAACCCACCCTCAACCCATCCTGCACAAACAACTACAGACCGATCTCCAATCTCCCTTTCATCTCTAAACTCTTGGAGGACCTGATATACTCCCACCTTTCCCGTTACCTCTCCACTCACTCCCTCCTAGACCCTTCACAGTCCGGTTTCCGCCCCCTACATTTGACAGAAACTGCACTCATCAAGGTGACCAATGACCTTCTGACAGCAAAATGTAATGGTGATCACTCTATGCTCATTCTTCTTGACCTTTCTGTAGCTTTCGACACTGTTGACCACCCTCTCCTACTCTCTAGGCTCCAGTCACTAGGCATTAAGGACACTGCTCTCTCCTGGTTCTTCTCCTATCTTTCTGACCGCTCCTTCAGGGTTCTGTTCTCTGGCTCCACTTCATCTCCTCTTCCTCTCACTGGCGGGGTAGCTCAGGGCTCAGTCCTTGGCCCCCTTCTCTTCTCCCTCTACACAGCCCCAATTGGACAGACCACCAGCAGATTTGGCTTTCAGTACCATCTTTATGCTGATGACAGACAACTATACACGTCATTCCCTGACCTTATCCCCGCTGTACTACAGAACGCCACTGACTGTCTGTCTGCAGTCTCCAACATCATATCCGCTCTCTATCTGAAACACAACCTCTCCAAAACTGAACTTCTTCTGCTCCGCGCCATCTACTAACCTCCCTAAATCTGACATTTCCATCTCCGTGGGTGGCACCATAATAACACCCCGGCAGCAGGCGCGCTGTCTGGTTGTTATGTTTTACTCCGATCTCTCCTTCACCTCCCATGTACAACCTCTTGCCCGCTCGTACCACTTACACCTAAAGAACATCTCTAGAATCCACCCTTTTCTCACCATGGAAAGAACAAGAACCCTCACTGTCGCCTTGATCCACTCCCGCCTGGATTACTGTAACGCTCTATTAATTGGCCTCCCCTTACTCGTCTTTCCCCTGTCCAGTCCATCCTTAATGCAGCAGCCAGGGTTGTCCATCTGGCTAATCGTTACTCGGACGCGTCCGCTCTTCGCCAGTCGTTACACTGGCTGCCCATTCATTACAGGATACAATTCAAAGTACTTGTTCTCATCCACAAAGCTCTCCACAGCGCAGCACCCCCATACATCTCCTCCCTCATTTTGGTCTATTGGCCTAACCGACCGCTGCATTCTGCAAATGACTTTCGACTAACCTCTGCACTAATCCGTACCTCCCACTCCCGACTCTAAGACTTCTCCCGTGCTGCGCCAATCCTCTTGAATGCTCTACCCCAAGATATTAGGACCATCCACAATTTGCAAAGTTTTAGGCGCTCGCTTAAAACACATTGGTTCAGAGCGGCCTACCACATTCACTAATCAAAGTCATTTTATGTTTCTGTGTGTAGCCCAGTCACTATCTCCATCTATCCCCCACCCCCTGAAGATGGCTGGACCATCATTGTAAATACATCATTGTAAATACACACCTGTACTTTGTATCTCCCCCACCTCATTGTAGATTGTAAGCTCTCATGAGCAGGGTTGTCTTATTTTGCTTTAATTATTGTATTGTTAACGTTGTTACTTATGACTGTTGTGTTTGAAACTGTTAAACTGTAAAGCGCTGCGAAATATGTTGGCGCTATATAAATAAAGATTATTATTATCCCTGCCATACACCGTGGGAGCCCTGGGGACCCCGCTTCACCTGTGGGAAGCGTCACCATCTTGCTGCCACAACATCACCCCAGGGGACCCTTTAAGCAGCTACCGTGACATCCGCTTTAAGTATGACCGGACCCGGTGCCGAGTATCCCCATTGCCCTGGTGGGCGACTCAGAAACCTGTCAAGACAAGACCTTCAGGTCATGTGATATTCTCAAGTTAGGTGACCTTAAGATACTTCCAGGACCTTCAGGCACTACCTTGACGGAATTATGAAGCAAGAACCTGTTAGTTTACTGCTACATTACTATATTTGACTGTATCTGTATTTAAGGGAAAAGATACTGTTAAAGTTGGACCTTTTACCAACCTCCAAGGACAGTGAGACAGCTCACCAAATTTGTGACTGCCCCACTGAATCTAGGATGGTTGAGATGTATGCCAATGTCAGATTAACTTTTGCTCTGCTATCAAGGATAAAACCTGCACAGTTTAATACGATGATTAAGGACTTTTAACCAGTGCAGGAGCGCATGAAATCAAACGCCGCAGTCTTTTGGCTACTCTCTGTCGTAGTATCCCCGTCATAGTACCCCCTCTTCTAAGAGGGACATCCGGAACCTCAGGGCTGGGTTTATCAGGGTGTGCTGAGTCAAAAGACAGGACCAACTTGACTGCATGGATGTCAAATGCTGGTACCCACATTCTCTCTTCAGGACCGTAACCCTTCGAGTGAGAATCTATTAATAATCTTAGCAATCTGAAATTCTAAATTCCCATCAACAATGACAGGGGGAAATGTTGATGGAGATGTTTCAGAGGCAGCAATGTATTTTTAGAGTAGAGATCGGTGAAACACATTATGAATCCTAAAAGTGGGTGGCAAACCAAGGCAAAATGCTACAGAATTGACGACCGCCACAAACAATCTTATAGGGACCGATGAGCCTGGGTTCCAGTTTCCAAGAAGGAACCTTCAACTTAATGTTCCTCGAGGACAACCACACCAAATCAACAACACACAGGTCCGGACCCACCAAACGTCTCCGATCAGCTACACTCTTATATTTGGACCCCATCTTCTTCAAATTATCAAGAACACCTTACCTTGCCACTAATGTAATAGATGAAGAAAACAGTTCCTCCTCAGGTACTCCTGAAGAATGATTCCTATTGAAAGAGCAGAACTAGGGATGGAATCCGTATGGTCCGAAGAATGGGGACTTGCCAGCAGAATCATGACAACAGTTATTCAATGCGAATTCAGCTAGAGGTAAGTAAGTATCCCAATCTTCCTTAATCTCAGACACATAAAACCTAAGAAAAGTCTCAAGATTATGGGTCAGTTTGCCCATTAGACTGTAGATGAAAGGCTGAAGAAAAAGAAAGATGAATCCCTAAATGAGCGCAAAATGCTTTCCAAACTTTAGAAATTGCACTCCCGTCCAGAAACAATATCAGTAGGAATCCCATGTAACTTCACGATCTCTTTGACAAAAATTTGCACCAATGTCTTGGCGTTAGGTAAAGTGGATAGCGCAATGAAGTAAGACAACTTGCTAAATCTGTCCACAATCACTAATATTACTGTCTTACCTGCAGATAAGGGTAGATCAGTGACGCAATCTACAAACAAATGAGTCCGAGGTCTACTTGGAATCGCCAAGGGTTGAAGAGCCCCAGACGGGTGAGTATCAGGGGTCTTAGAATGCACACAAATTCTGTAGGCAGATGCATACTCCCGAACATCCTGGTGCACCCAGGACCACCAAAAACGCAGAGTAAGGAGATCTAAGATGGGTTTACTACCAGGATGCCCTGTGCCCTGTCAAGACTGAATCATGATGTTCGCTTGAAACTTTAAGATGGAGATTCCCAAGAACAAACATTTTACCTAAAGGATTGGCAGCAGGGGCGTTCCCCTGAGCCTCTACAACCTCTTTCTCCAGACCAGAACAAATAGTTGCAATAACTTCCCCTTTCTGTAATATAGGAATCAGGGGTGGATTAAGGGTAGCCAGGGCCCCGGGCTGTACAGACACGGTGGGCCTCCCGGTCATGCGATGGGTTCATCATATACCTGAACCAGATTATTCCAGAAAAATAGTTGCTGTGTGAAACTATAACCTGTCAAACATCCATTAATCTAGTCAATTTACCCTTCAGTTAGGAAGAAAAAAAAAACAGTGCTATAACCATAAGTGCCAGTATTCACAGGAGATCTGTACTTGGTATGCAGTGTCTGTGTAGAGGTAATACAGAGATCACTGGTGACATTATACACAGGACCTCTTTATATAGTATACAGTGTATAGGTAACACTGACTCACCAGTGACGTCTCTAGGTGAAGTCCTTCATCTTTTATCCAGCACAGACCGCCATCACTTCATCCAGCCAGGATTTGTCTCTGCAGGAAATAACAGTTATCTCGAGCTCCGCTTGCAGAACACATTACTTAATTTTTCCCAACTTCTACATTTTACCGCATGAAGAAAAAAAGGCGACATAGTGTCACTTTATGCACAGTAACAGGACCGCCCATTTAAAACAGTGTCCTCAAAAAATAAAATAAATACATCACTGCAGTAATAATATCCCTTAAAGAGCCACTGTCACCCCCTCCAACCGTTATAAACTAAAAGAGCCACCTTGTGCAGCAGGCCGCCCTGCCTATGAATCCCAGCCCCGCACTGTGCATAATGCATAACACACTGCGGGGCTGGGATTCCCAAGGTGGGTGGCCGCACTGTCCGCACACGCGCAGTCTGCAAGCCTGGCTGTGACGTCAGATGGCTAGAGCTCACTGCGCCTGCCCCACACAGTAGTGCACAGTGCAGGCGCCGGATTTCAATCGAAAACAGCGCGGAGGGGGCGGCGCCCGGCGCCCCTGAATATTTGAGTGACGGCAGTGTGGCGTTTCAAGCAGGGGGGTGAGGACCTGCCTCCCTGGCGAAAGACAGGTATTTTGGAGAAGTAATAAAACGCTTTATTTTGGGAATACATGCACCAAAAACTAAAAGAGCCACCTTGTTAGAATGCAGCATTACTGCTGCACAAGGTGGCTCTTTTAGTTTATAACGGCTAGAGGGGGTGACAGTGGCACTTTAATTGTATGGCAATTATAATATCCCCCATCCTGGCCCCTGTGTATCTCATTCCTGGCTTCAGCCATATGTTCTCCCATCCTGCCCTCATGAGTATCCATTCTACCCCATATGATCTCCCCATCCTGTCCCATATGATCTCCCCATCAGTCTCCATCGTATCCATCCTGCCCCATGATCCTGCACGATCTGTCTCCAATCCTGCCCCATGTCTTTCATTCTGCCCCATGTCTCCAATCATGCCCCGTATCTACATTCTGCCCATGTCTCCAATCCTGCCCTTTCTGTCTCCAGTCCTGCCCCCAGTGTGTCCAGCATCTCTGCACCCAATGTCCAGCATCTCTGCCCCCAGTGTCCAGCATATCTGCCCCCAGTGTCCAGCATCTCTGCCCCCAATGTGTCCAGCATCCTGCCCCCAATGTGTCCAGCATCCTGCCCCCAGTGTGTCCAGCATCCTGCCCCAGTGTGTCCAGCATATTGCCCCCAGTATGTCCAGCATATTGCCCCCAGTGTGTCCAGCATATTGCCCCCAGTGTGTCCAGCAATCTGCCCGTGTCTCCAGCATATTACCCCCAGTGCCCAGCATATTGTCCCCAGTGTGTCCAGCATATTGCCCCAGTGTGTCCAGCATCCTGCCCCCAGTGTGTCCAGCATCCTGCCCCCAGTGTGTCCAGCATCCTGCCCCCAGTGTGTTCAGCATATTGCCCCCAGTGTGTCCAGCATATTGCCCCCAGTGTGTTCAGCATATTGCCCCCATTGTGTCCAGAATCCTGCCCCAGTGTGTCCAGCATATTGCCCCCAGTGTGTCCAGCATATTGCCCCCAGTGTGTCCAGCAATCTGCCCCAGTGTGTCCAGCATATTGCCTCCAGTGTGTCCAGGATATTGCCCCCAGTGTATCCAGCATATTGCCCCCAGTGTGTCCAGCATATTGCCCCCAGTGTGTCCAGCATATTGCCCACAGTGTGTCCAGCATCCTGCCGCCAGTGTGTCCAGCATCCTGCCCCAGTGTGTCCAGCATATTGCCCCCAGTGTGTCCAGCATATTGCTCCCTGTGTCTCCAGCATATTGCCCCCAATGTGTCCAACATCCTGCCCCCAGTGTGTCCAGCATATTGCCCCCAGTTTGTCCAGCATTCTGCCCCAGTGTCTCCAGCATATTGCCCCCAGTGTGTCCAGCAATCTGCCCCAGTTTGTCCAGCACATTACCCCCAGTGTCCAGCATACTGGCCCAGGCCCCCCCCCCCCCCCGGATTGCCGTTCGCAATTTAAAAAAAAAAAAAAAAAAGAGTTCTCCTCACCTGTCCAGGCTCCTTCGGCGAAGCAGCTCCCTCCAGCAGCGTGCACTCGCCGGCGACTGACAATGACGTCAGAAGCCGGCGACGTGCGCGCTGTGGCTGATGTCAGCTGCCAGCCTCCAATTTGCTCGCGGCTGTTAACTATTGACGTGCGGGTGCGCGCCCGCACATCAATAGCGTTTAACTGCCGCAGCACCGGTAGGGGCCCGGTGAGCAGATAAGACGGGGCCCGATGCAGGCCCCCTCTGCCCACCAGGCCCATACGCCAGTCAGGGCAGTAATGCCCTGACGGCAGCGGGCAATCTGAGCGGTAGCCCAGGGCCCCCCCACACCACTGGGCCCTGGGCTACCGTCCAGATTGACCCTATTATAATCCACCCCTGATAGGAATGGATCACAATGATCTCCAATAGGAAAACAACGAAATGAAGCATCCACCTTTCTTACATTCGGGGGTGCCCGGTGTCAGCGCCCACACCGGGGACCCTCCACCTGTCAGCACAGAGTGATAGGGGTGGAATCGCCACCCCCCTTATCATTCTGCTTCAGCATCTGACATGTCAGACCAGCAGATACGATGACGTAATTACAGCGCGCCCACTGTTCTGATATATTTGCCATTTCACACCACATGCTCAGCAGATCGGAGCATCAGGTGGAATGAGGAGGGTTGTGCATTGTATTTATTGGTGACTGGTGACCATAATCACATATGGAGGACCATGGGGGTGCATTATATTGTATGGAGGACCACGTAGGGTACATTATATTGTATGGAGGACTATGGCGAGTGAATTATATTGTATGGAAGACCATGGGGAGTTCATTATATTGTATGGAGGACTAGGGGGGTGCATTATACTGTATGGAGGACCAAGGGGGTGAGTTATATGGTATGAAGACCATGGGGGTGCATTATATTGTATGGGGGATCATGGCGGTGGATTACATTGTGTGGAGGACCATGGGGGTGCATTATATTGTATGGAGGACCATGGCGGTGGATTACATTGTGTGGAGGACCATGGGGGTGCATTATATTGTATGGAGGACCATGGCGAGTGCATTATATTGTATGGAGGACCATGGAGGTGGATTACATTGTATGGAGGACCACGTGGATGGATTATATTGTATGAAGGACCATGGGGGGTGCATTATATTGTATAGAGGACCATGGCGAGTGCATTATATTGTATGGAGGACCAAGGCAAGTGCAATATATTGTATGGAGGACCAAGGGGGTGAATTATATGGTATGGAAGACCATGGGAGTACATTATATTGTATGGAGGACCATGGAAGTGGATTAGAATGTATGGAGGACCATGGGGGTGCATTATATTGTATGGAGGTCTATGGAGAGTGCATTATATTGTATGGAGGACCATGGAGGTGGATTACATTGTATGGAGGAACACGTGGGTGGATTATATTGTATAGAGGACCATGGAGGTGCATTATATTGTATAGAGGACCATGTGAAGCGCATTATATTGTATGGAGATCCATGGGGAGTGCATTATATTCTATGCAGCACCATGGGGAGTGCATTATACTATATGGAGGATTATGGGGGCGCATTATACTATATGGAAGATTATAGGAGGCGCATTATACTATATGGAGGATTATGAGGCGTGCTTTATACTATTTGGAGGCACATTATACTATATGGAGGATTATGAGGGGCACATTATACTATGTAGAAGGCTATGTGGAGCCATTACAATATTTGGAGGGCTATGTGGGGGGCCATTATACTGTATGCAAGCAATTATACAGTATGAAGGTTTGTGTGGGGTTCATCATACTGTGTGGAGGGCTAGTGCAGGCCATTATACAATGTGGGGCTATTATATCGTATGTAGACCCATTATACTGCATGTAGGGCTGTGTGGGTTTCACAGTTGGGGCATCATACTTGTTGGGGCCACCATACTTTGCCTTGGGAGTGGAGTATGGTCATTATCCTGTGCATGTAAAAGCTAATGTGAAGAACTTCACCATGGGGGCATCATACTGTGTTTGGGGGGCACTTTTGGCATCATACTTTATTAGGGCAATCAAAGAGGAATCTAGGACTTCAGCCTGAGGGGGGTGTCTCAATTAGCACTACTGCTGTGGGGCCCCATGATTTCTATGTACACCTCTGCTCTGGCCTATATGTCACAAAAAAGTTGAATCTGCTGAAAAACAATGGCTAACTTGCCTGTCTAGGTGTCAGACGCTTAGCGGATTCAAAATATAAAAGATTTTTATAATCAGTGATTACCATGACCGGATGTACTGCCCCCTCCAAAAAATGTTGCCACTCTTCAAAAGCCTACTTTATTGCCAAGAGATCCCTATTACCAATGTCATAGTTTTTTTGCGCCCTTCGACAATACAGTCCCCACTTCGGACACAATGAATGGCTGAGTGATATCAGGCTGTATAACAATTGCAAAACATTTCTATAAAGTATCAAACACCTCCCTGGCCAGACTGGACCATTTGGAAAAGTCCATCCCTTTCCTGGTCATATCCATTAGAGATTTGGCCACTACCGAAAAGTTTTAGTTGAACTCACAGTAGTAGTTGGCGAACCCTAAAAACCTTTGTAAAGCCTTTAAATCCTTAGGATGATCCCAATCCAGTACCGCCCAGACTTTTGCCGAATCCATGAGAAAACCGGTGGAAGATAAGTATTAATCAAGAAAAGGGATCTCCTGAACCGGGAACATACATTTCTGTGGTTTGACAAATAGTTTATTGTCTCGGAGTATCTGTAATACCTGCCTGACATATACCTGATTTGCATGTACTGTACCTCAGTTTTCATACTGTCCCTCAGGTGTATTAAAGGCTGTCTTCCACTCATACCCTTATTAATTTGAATAATATTATATACCCCCTGAAGTCGAGTTTAGAAAACCGTTTTGCCTAGATGATCTGGTTAAAAAAGTCCGGAATGAGAGGGAGAGGATATGGATCCCGGACCGTGATCAGTTTAAGTTTGCAGAAATCTAGGCAGGTGCGTAATCTCCCATCTTTTTTCTTAAGAAAGAAAAAACCTGCTGCAGCGAGAGATGAAGAAGGTCTGATATGACCCTTTGTCACACTTTCGGAGATATAGTCCTTCATGGCCTGCCTCTCCGGACAAGATACATTTTGTAACCTGCTCTTATGCAGCTTGACCTCAGCAATAAGATTAACAGCACAATCATAAGGACGATGAGGAGGGAGTTCTTGACACACCTGTACGGAAAACACATCCCCGAAGTCAGACAGGTATTCTGGCAGAGACCGGGTATCCACCCTGGCAAACTGGGTGCCAAAAGCAGTGTCCTTGACAGGATTTACACCACCTTACCATCTCTTGAGTGAATCAGTCCACTACATGATTATTCAACTTCAGCCACAGTAGTCCAAGAAACACAGGAGAAGGCAAGCCCTCAAGCACATAACAATCAATACATTCCAAGACCATGGCCCCTACCTGCAGATGTATCCCTTGAATGACCTGAGTAAAATACACCTGGCTTAAGGGTGCTGAGTCAATGGCCATTATGGGTAACATACATAGTAACATAGTAACATAGTTAGTAAGGCCGAAAAAAGACATTTGTCCATCCAGTTCAGCCTATATTCCATCATAATAAATCCCCAGATCTACGTCCTTCTACAGAACCTAATAATTGTATGATACAATATTGTTCTGCTCCAGGAAGACATCCAGGCCTCTCTTGAACCCCTCGACTGAGTTCGCCATCACCAACTCCTCAGGCAAGCAATTCCAGATTCTCACCGCCCTAACAGTAAAGAATCCTCTTCTATGTTGGTGGAAAAACCTTCTATCCTCCAGATGCAAAGAATGCCCCCTTGTGCCCGTCACCTTCCTTGGTATAAACAGATCCTCAGCGAGATATTTGTATTGTCCCCTTATATACTTATACATGGTTATTAGATCGCCCCTCAGTCTGGGTATCGGTCTGCACAGATTATGTGGCTGGAGACCTTGGTACTGGACGAACCAGATTAAATCCTGCCCCACTGTCCAGCAAGGCTGAAAAAACACCTTTCTTTTGTCAAAATGGATCTAGGCTGGCAAAAAAATTGTGACCTACCCACCGAAGAAATATGTACACCTGGGTTGCTAACCTCTCCGTAACCCAGGCTCCTTAGTTTTCCGGTGACGATTTGCGGTTAGGTATAGAAAGACAAGTACACACAAAATGACCCTTTCCACCACAGAAAAAATACACTCTCCCTTTATGCCAAACTACAGGAGGACCCATAAAATGAGTCATCCCCACAACTGCATGGGTTAAACAGTTGACTGAGCCCTAGGTTCCCTTGACCCCAAAAGTTGGAGAGTCTCATTATATTTCTGACGAAGGCGGCAGTCCAAACAAATAGCCAGAGTGCACCACCTACCTAACTCAGAACAATGTTCCTCCGCTGGCCTGTCTCCTTGCCGAAGCTGACATAGTGTAGATTTGGCCAGAGAGACACGGTTGGGGTCATCATATATATGACCCAGAGCCAGAAAAAAATCCTCAACCGTCCGAAGTGACTAAGAGTCTGACGGGAGAGAAAATGCCCAGGTTTGGGGGTTACCCTGAAGGAGAAAAATTGAGATGCCCCCGTTGCAACTTAGTGCTTGAGGAGTGGGTATATACTTTAAAATAGAGTTTACATGCCTCCCTGAAAACAGCAAACTTATCTTGATCCCCAAAAACCTATCCGGTAGAGCAATCCACCAGGGGTTGCCGGAGAACCGAGGACCCTAAACCTGAGGTGTTTGGGTGCTACGTCTATAAAGAGTGGCTGCATATGCCCTAATACCATAATGGATCAAAAAGGTACGGGCCAGTGTTAATGTCACAATGTTGTTGTGACTGTGGGCGTTAACCAAGTCCCTAAAACTAGGGCTGCCCTAGTCTACCCCTGTCCCCCGGATTACTCTCGAAGGTGGTGAGGCCGGGTTCTCGTGCCTTGCTATGCTCCTAAATCAACCCCTATCTGTCATCTCCCCCACCCAGAGTAATAGAAAGCTGAAGTGTATAAGAACATACTAACCAGAGAAACAAGGGAAGACAGACAAATATAAATGAAAATAAAAACCATACAAAATACACACACCAAACAACAGAGTGGGACACCAGTTTAAGGAAGGAGAAACCAAATAGGAAAGGGTGAGGATATGCACACCGACAAAACTACAAGCAACAATCTCCTGAACAATCTCCAAACGCCAGATCAACCACAAACTACACCTCAAATTTCAGAATCAGGTAGTAAGGGCTAACACTGGCAGTCCCTAAATGTACCTTCACACTAAACAACTCCACAACGATATCGCTAGCGATCCGTGACATTGCAGCGTCCTGGCTAGCGATATCGTTGTGTTTGACACGCAGCAGTGATCAGGATCCTGCTGTGATGTCGTTGGTCGCTGCAGAAAGTCCAGAACTTTATTTCGTCGCTGGACTCCCTGCAGACATCGCTGGATCGGCGTGTGTGACGCCGATTCAGCGATGTCTTCACTGGTAACCAGGGTAAACATCGGGTTACTAAGCGCAGGGCCACGCTTAGTAACCTGATGTTTACCCTGGTTACCATCATAAAAGTAAAAAAAACAAACACTACATACTTACCTTCAGCTGTCTGTCCCCGGCGCTCTGCTTCTCTGCATTCCTCCTGCATCCTGTGTCAGCGTCGGCTGCTGTGCTCACAGTCAGTGCAGGAAAGCAGAGCGCCGGGGACAGACAGCGGAAGGTAAGTATGTAGTGTTTGTTTTTTTTACTTTTACGATGGTAACCAGGGTAAACATCGGGTTACTAAGCGCGGCCCTGCGCTTAGTAACCCGATGTTTACCCTGGTTTCCGGCATCGTTGGTCGCTGGACAGCTGTGTGACAGCTCTCCAGCGACCAAACAGCGACGCTGCAGCGATCGACATCGTTGTCGGTATCGCTGCAGCGTCGCTTAGTGTGAAGGTACCTTAAGTGCTAGATTTGAGCATATATAGCAGAGGTGCATGGCCAACACTGAACAGCTGAGACAATACAATTAGCAAAGATCCAGGAGCTTTAACTGAGCTGATTAACTCTTGCACTGCTAGAATGGAAAAAAAAACTTGCACAGTTTGATAGGAGGGTGAAATACTTCTTAACAGTGCAGGAGGAAGTGAAGCTAGACTTTGCGGTCTTCTGGCTCCTCTCTGTCGCGGTATTCCCGTGACGGGCAATGTGTTATTCCCTACAAAAATATATATTTTTTGCTCTCTAGTGGGCTCCCTCTACCTCTGGATTCCAGAGTAGAGCAGCTGCTATGATGGTTACAGCCATAGTTGTAGCAAAAGGTGCTCCATACATTTGGGATGATTGCACAACATAGCCACATGACATGCAATTTGTGACAATAATACAGTGAAAATGTGATATGCATTAAATCCCTGTCTTCAAATCACCATGGCTGCTACAAAACAACAGAGATAGGAATACAATGATCACAAATGTGTGCAGGATCTTTTGCTACTAAAGGACCTTCAAAGATATGATTACATGACCATGTAAGTACAGATCCTCAAACCAAAGTGTTTGCAGTTGCGTTGAGGGTCTATATTCCTCCCAAGACCTCCTTCTCTCCTCCACGCTTATTCGCTCCTCACCCAATCGCCTCCAAGACTTCTCCCGAATATCCCCCATCCTCTGGATTTCTGTGCCCCAACACGTCCGATTATCCACCACATTTGGATCCTTCAAAAGAAACTTGAATACCCACCTCTTCAAAGAAGCTTACAACCTGTAATGACCACACGGCCACCGCAACACCATCGGAGCTATTGCAACCCTCCACCTACTGTCTCCTTCCCCATAATCCTGTAGAATGTAAGCCCACAATGGCAGGGTCCTCTTCCCTCTGTACCAGTCTGTCATTGTTAGTTTTGTTTACTGTAAGTGATATTTGTATTTTGATGTAAACCCTTCTCATGTACAGCACCATGGAATTAATGGTGCTATATAAATAAATAACAATAATAATAATAATAATAATAATGTTCATTCAGGAGTCTGTAATCTAGAAATCTAATCTGTGACTTCATTTTTCCAGATTTTTTGCTTATTTATTTAGGTTTATATGCAGTTTTTAAATGGATTTAGTTAGGGGTTGCATATTAAATTAGGTGTGCGGTCTGAGGTGTGGGATCTGTATTTATTTAGTGAATCCAGGGTTTGAAGATATATTTGTGGTCTGGATTTTTTGTTCCGATCTTTGGTTTGAATTCATTTTTAGATAAACGTTTTTATCCTAATGTCTGATCTATGGTCTATATATACAGTATTTTTGAGGTCTGTAAGCTATTTTTGGAGGTCTGTGTTTATTGTGAAATCTGTTTTAATTGTGGGTTGTAGTTATTCAGGAACCTGTATTTTAGGGTCTGATACCACACCTTTGGGATGAACTAGAATGGAGATTATGAGCCCTGCTGCCTTCTTTACCTGTGTCTGACCGCTTAGATTCTCTTCTGTGTAAATGGGCAATATTCCCAAAGGTACATTCCAAAATCTTGTAGATATTCCTAGAATATTGGAAACTGTTTTAGCTGTAAAGAGTGGACAAATTCCATATTATAGTCTACTGGTTTAGAATGTGAGTCATAAAAGGTCTTGTAGGTGTAATGTGCAGTGTCCCAATCATTTCGTTAACATAGTGTACTTAGAGTTAGGGTATTTAATTTGCGTTCTAATCTAAACTCTGTTTTTTTTTTTTTTTTGGGTGGGGTGGGGTATCTGGTCTGTCTGTATTTTAAGGTGATGCCTATATTGGTGCCTACCTATCTGCGAGGGTGGGCGCCCTAGGGGAAGCGTTGTGGCGCCCCCCGCTCAATGATGGCTGACCCTATCTAGGATCCCTAAATAAACCCTACGGGTCCAATTGGGTCCCTCTACCCAGGTATCCAACTAAAGGTACCCCTATCCTTTAGACACAGATCACACCTATATATAATGATCCCTAATCCCCACACCATGTTATAAAAACAATGGAGAACATGTAGATAGGCGTTGGATGGCAAATAGATATATTCAGCACAATAGCTGTCTATGTTTCACCTTATGTGCAATCATATACCTCTGTACCTCAAATTTCTCAGCACCCCAATTTGCACATATAGTAAATGTACACCGCCATGCAATTGATAATCCTCTATAATGTGCTTTATAGGTGCTGTATTAAGTAAATTGGTACACTTAGATCAGATAAAGTACTCATCTCAAAATCAAATGTCGTCCGTCTCTCATAAACACCGCCTCAACGCGTTTCGCCCCTCTGGCTCATCAGGAGGCCCAACTTCATGACATGTATCCCGATGGTATGTGATAGATTAGTGTTTTTATAACACAGTGTAGGGATTAGGATTCCTTATATACTGTAGGTGTGATCTGTGTCTAGAGGATAGGGGTACCTTTAGTTGGATACCTGGGTAGAGGGACCCAATTGGACCCATAGGGTTTATTTAGGGACTCTAGGGTCAGCCATCATTGAGCGGGGGCGCCACAACGCTTCCCCTAGGGCGCCAACCCCCGCAGATAGGCAGGCACCAATATAGGCATCATTTTAGGAGCATTTATCCCTATAACAGTTTTTTCACGGTGTTTTTGGTGTGTATGGTATGGCCACAGGTTGGTGGCATTTTAACATTAAGTAATAAAATTGGTTTTATGGGGTATAACATGATTTTTGTACTAATAGTTACCCTGGTTTAATAATTTGATATAGGATTTCTGTATTTTAAGGTGCATTCCTGTTGTGAATTCTGTGGCTGAATTCACTCCTGTGGTCACAAGTGGTATTGCAGCCTCTGGGCTTCCTCCCTCAGGTGTTTTGGTGAGCTCGTTGGCTGCCTTGCTATTTAACTCCACCTGAGTCTGTCTTCCTTGCTCCTTGTCAATGTTCCAGTGTTGGATCTGAGCTACTGCATCTTTCCTGTGGCCTGCTGCTCTGCTAGATAAGTGTTACTTTGTTTTTGTTTCCGTTTTTTCTGTCCAGCTGTGCTATTCTCTTTTGCTGGAAGCTCTGAGACGCAAAGGGTGCACCGCCGTGCCGTTAGTTCGGCACGGTGGGTCTTTTTGCCCCCCTTTGCGTGGTTCTGCTTTAGGGTTTTTTGTAGACTGCATAGTTCTCTTTGCTATCCTCGCTCTGTCTAGAATATCGGGCCTCACTTTGCTGAATCTATTTCATTCCTACGTTTTGTCTTTTCATCTTGCTAACAGTCATTATATGTGGGCGGCTGCCTATTCCTTTGGGGTATTTCTCTGAGGCAAGTCAGGCTTGTATTTCTATCTTCAGGCTAGTCAGCTCCTCAGGCAGTGCCGAGTTGCATAGGTAGTGTTAGGCGCAATCCACTGCTGCTTATAGTTGTGTGAGGATAGATCAGGTATTGCAGTCTGCAGAGATTCCACGTCTCAGAGCTTGTTCTATTGTTTTTGGGTTATTGCCATATCACTGTATGTGCGCTGATTACTGCACACTGTGTTGCCTGATAGCACAGCATAACAGTACAAGGAGCCCTAACCAATGATTCTCAATAGAGGGAAAAAAGAAGTCCTGACATCATTTTTTTTTCCTCAGCTCTGTCTTCAGTTTTTTTTTTTTTCCCTAGACATTAGAGTGCTTCAGGACACAGCTGTGGACATGGATATTCAGGCTCTGTGCTCCTCAATGGATAATCTCGTTATAAATGTACAAAAGATTCAAGATACAATTGATCAGAAATCTATGCTAGAACCAAGAATTCCTATTCCTGATTTGTTTTTTGGTGACAGAACTAAGTTCCTGAGCTTCAAAAATAATTGTAAGCTATTTCTGGCCTTGAAACCTCATTCTTCTGGTAATCCTATTCAACAGGTTTTGATTATTATTTCTTTTTTGCGCGGCGACCCACAGGACTGGGCGTTTTCTCTTGCGCCAGGAGACCCTGCATTGAGTAATGTTGATGCGTTTTTCCAGGCGCTTGGATTGCTTTACGATGAGCCTAATTCAGTGGATCAGGCTGAGAAAAATTTGCTGACTTTATGCCAGGGTCAGGATGATGTAGAAGTATATTGTCAGAAATTTAGGAAGTGGTCAGTACTCACTCTGTGGAATGAATCTGCACTGGCGGCTTGGTTCAGAAAGGGTCTCTCTGAAGCTCTTAAGGATGTCATGGTGGGATTTCCTATGCCTGCTGGTTTGAATGAGTCTATGTCCTTGGCCATTCAGATCGGTCGTCGCTTGCGCGAGCGTAAATCTGTGCACCATCTGGCGGTATTGTCTGAGAGTAAACCTGAGCCTATGCAGTGCGACAGGACTATGACTAAAGTTGAACGGCAAGAACACAGACGTCTGAACAGGCTGTGTTTCTACTGTGGTGATTCCACTCATGCTATTTCTAATTGTCCTAAGCGCACTAGGCGGTTCGATAGCTCTGCCGTCATTGGTACTGTACAGTCCAAATTCCTTCTGTCCATTACCTTGATATGCTCTTTGTCATCGTATTCTGTCATGGCGTTTGTGGATTCAGGCGCTGCCCTGAATCTGATGGATTTGGATTATGCTAAACGTTGTGGATTTTTCTTGGAGCCTTTGCGGTGTCCTATTCCGTTGAGAGGAATTGATGCTACACCTTTGGCCAAGAATAAGCCTCAGTACTGGGCCCAGCTGACCATGTGCATGGCTCCTGCACATCAGGAAGTTATTCGCTTTCTGGTACTGCATAATCTGCATGATGTGGTCGTGTTGGGGTTGCCATGGCTACAAACCCATAATCCAGTATTAGATTGGAACTCTATGTCGGTAACCAGCTGGGGTTGTCAGGGAGTACATGGTGATGTTCCATTTTTGTCTATTTCGTCATCCATTCCTTCTGACATCCCAGAGTTCTTGTCTGACTTTCAGGATGTATTTGAAGAGCCCAAGTCTGATGCCCTACCTCCGCATAGGAATTGTGATTGTGCTATCAATTTGATTCCTGGTAGTAAATTCCCTAAGGGTCGTTTATTTAATTTGTCCGTGCCTGAACACACCGCTATGCGCAGTTATGTGAAAGAATCCCTGGAGAAGGGACATATTCGCCCATCGTCATCACCATTGGGAGCAGGGTTCTTTTTTGTAGCCAAAAAGGATGGTTCGCTAAGACCGTGTATTGATTACCGCCTTCTTAATAAGATCACTGTTAAGTTTCAGTATCCCTTGCCATTGATATCTGACTTGTTTGCTCGGATTAAGGGGGCTAGTTGGTTTACTAAGATTGATCTTCGTGGTGCGTATAATCTGGTGAGAATCAGGCAGGGAGATGAATGGAAAACGGCATTTAATACGCCCGAGGGTCATTTTGAGTATCTGGTGATGCCGTTCGGACTTGCCAATGCTCCATCTGTTTTTCAGTCTTTTATGCATGACATTTTCCGTGAGTATCTGGATAAATTCCTGATTGTTTACTTGGATGACATTTTGATCTTCTCTGATGATTGGGAGTCTCATGTGAAGCAAGTCAGAATGGTTTTCCAGGTACTGCGTGCTAATTCCTTGTTCGTGAAGGGATCAAAGTGTCTCTTCGGTGTGCAGAAAGTTTCATTTTTGGGGTTCATCTTTTCCCCTTCTACTATCGAGATGGATCCGGTTAAGGTCCAGGCCATCCAGGATTGGACTCAGCCGACATCTCTGAAAAGTCTGCAGAAATTCCTGGGCTTTGCTAATTTTTATCGTCGCTTCATCTGTAATTTTTCTAGCATTGCCAGACCATTGACCGATTTGACCAAGAAGGGTGCTGATTTGGTTAATTGGTCTTCTGCTGCCGTGGAAGCTTTTCAGGAGTTGAAGCGTCGTTTTTGCTGTGCCCCTGTGTTGTGTCAACCAGATGTTTCTCTTCCGTTCCAGGTCGAGGTTGATGCTTCTGAGATTGGAGCAGGGGCGGTTTTGTCACAGAGAGGTTCTGGTTGCTCAGTGTTGAAACCATGTGCTTTCTTTTCCAGGAAATTTTCTGCTGCTGAGCGTAATTATGATGTGGGCAACCGAGAGTTGCTGGCCATGAAGTGGGCATTCGAGGAGTGGCGTCATTGGCTTGAGGGAGCTAAGCATCGCGTGGTGGTATTGACTGATCATAAGAATCTTACTTATCTCGAGTCTGCCAAGCGCTTGAATCCTAGACAGGCCCGTTGGTCGTTATTTTTTGCTCGTTTTGATTTTGTGATTTCGTACCTTCCGGGCTCTAAAAATGTGAAGGCGGATGCTCTGTCTAGGAGTTTTGTGCCCGACTCTCCGGGGTTATCTGAGCCGACGAGTATCCTCAAGGAAGGAGTCATTGTGTCTGCCATCTCTCCTGATTTGCGGAGAGTGTTGCAGAAATTTCAGGCTAATAAACCTGATCGTTGTCCGGCCGAGAAACTGTTCGTCCCTGATAGGTGGACTAGTAAAGTTATCTCTGAACTTCATTGTTCGGTGCTGGCTGGTCATCCAGGAATCTTTGGTACCAGAGAGTTAGTGGCTAGATCCTTCTGGTGGCCATCTCTGTCACGGGATGTGCGTGCTTTTGTGCAGTCCTGTGGGATTTGTGCTAGGGCTAAGCCCTGCTGTTCGCGTGCCAGTGGGTTGCTTTTGCCCTTGCCGGTCCCGAAGAGGCCTTGGACACATATTTCGATGGATTTCATTTCTGACCTTCCCGTTTCTCAAAAGATGTCGGTCATTTGGGTGGTTTGTGATCGCTTTTCTAAAATGGTCCATCTGGTGCCCTTGGTTAAATTGCCTTCCTCCTCTGATTTGGTGCCTTTGTTCTTCCAGCATGTGGTTCGTTTGCATGGCATTCCTGAGAATATTGTTTCTGACAGAGGTTCCCAGTTTGTCTCGAGGTTCTGGCGAGCCTTTTGTGGTAGGATGGGCATTGACCTATCTTTTTCCTCGGCCTTCCATCCTCAGACTAATGGCCAGACCGAACGAACCAATCAGACCTTGGAAACATATCTGAGATGTTTTGTTTCTGCTGACCAGGATGATTGGGTGTCATTTTTGCCGTTGGCTGAGTTCGCCCTTAATAATCGGGCCAGCTCGGCTACCTTGGTCTCTCCATTTTTCTGCAATTCTGGGTTCCATCCTCGTTTCTCTTCAGGACAGGTTGAGTCTTTGGACTGTCCTGGTGTGGATTCTGTGGTGGACAGGTTGCAGCAGATCTGGACTCAGGTAGTGGACAATTTGACCTTGTCCCAGGAGAAGGCTCAGCTTTTCGCTAATCGTAGACGCCGTGTGGGTCCCCGACTTCGTGTTGGGGATCTGGTTTGGTTATCTTCTCGTCATATTCCTATGAAGGTTTCCTCTCCTAAATTTAAACCTCGTTTTATTGGTCCGTATAGGATTTCTGAGATTCTCAATCCGGTGTCTTTTCGTCTGACCCTCCCAGACTCCTTTTCCATACATAATGTATTCCATAGGTCGTTGTTGAGAAGATACGTGGCACCTATGGTTCCATCTGTGGAGCCTCCTGCCCCGGTTTTGGTGGAGGGGGAATTGGAGTATATTGTGGAGAAAATTTTGGATTCTCGTGTCTCTAGACGGAAACTCCA
Organism: Ranitomeya imitator; assembly: GCF_032444005.1. Lineage (NCBI taxonomy): Eukaryota > Metazoa > Chordata > Amphibia > Anura > Dendrobatidae > Ranitomeya > Ranitomeya imitator. The sequence goes on from NC_091288.1 coordinate 60,651,434, forward strand.
GTATCTGGTCAAATGGAAGGGTTATGCTCAGGAGGATAATTCCTGGGTTTTTGCCTCTGATGTCCATGCCCCAGATCTTGTTCATGCCTTTCATGTGGCTCATCCTGGTCGGCCTGGGGGTTCTGGTGAGGGTTCAGTGACCCCTCCTCAAGGGGGGGGTACTGTTGTGAATTCTGTGGCTGAATTCACTCCTGTGGTCACAAGTGGTATTGCAGCCTCTGGGCTTCCTCCCTCAGGTGTTTTGGTGAGCTCGTTGGCTGCCTTGCTATTTAACTCCACCTGAGTCTGTCTTCCTTGCTCCTTGTCAATGTTCCAGTGTTGGATCTGAGCTACTGCATCTTTCCTGTGGCCTGCTGCTCTGCTAGATAAGTGTTACTTTGTTTTTGTTTCCGTTTTTTCTGTCCAGCTGTGCTATTCTCTTTTGCTGGAAGCTCTGAGACGCAAAGGGTGCACCGCCGTGCCGTTAGTTCGGCACGGTGGGTCTTTTTGCCCCCCTTTGCGTGGTTCTGCTTTAGGGTTTTTTGTAGACTGCATAGTTCTCTTTGCTATCCTCGCTCTGTCTAGAATATCGGGCCTCACTTTGCTGAATCTATTTCATTCCTACGTTTTGTCTTTTCATCTTGCTAACAGTCATTATATGTGGGCGGCTGCCTATTCCTTTGGGGTATTTCTCTGAGGCAAGTCAGGCTTGTATTTCTATCTTCAGGCTAGTCAGCTCCTCAGGCAGTGCCGAGTTGCATAGGTAGTGTTAGGCGCAATCCACTGCTGCTTTTAGTTGTGTGAGGATAGGTTCAGGTATTGCAGTCTGCAGAGATTCCACGTCTCAGAGCTTGTTCTATTGTTTTTGGGTTATTGCCATATCACTGTATGTGCGCTGATTACTGCACACTGTGTTGCCTGATAGCACAGCATAACAGTACAAGGAGCCCTAACCAATGATTCTCAATAGAGGGAAAAAAGAAGTCCTGACATCATTTTTTTTTCCTCAGCTCTGTCTTCAGTTTTTTTTTTTTTTTCCCTAGACATTAGAGTGCTTCAGGACACAGCTGTGGACATGGATATTCAGGCTCTGTGCTCCTCAATGGATAATCTCGTTATAAATGTACAAAAGATTCAAGATACAATTGATCAGAAATCTATGCTAGAACCAAGAATTCCTATTCCTGATTTGTTTTTTGGTGACAGAACTAAGTTCCTGAGCTTCAAAAATAATTGTAAGCTATTTCTGGCCTTGAAACCTCATTCTTCTGGTAATCCTATTCAACAGGTTTTGATTATTATTTCTTTTTTGCGCGGCGACCCACAGGACTGGGCGTTTTCTCTTGCGCCAGGAGACCCTGCATTGAGTAATGTTGATGCGTTTTTCCAGGCGCTTGGATTGCTTTACGATGAGCCTAATTCAGTGGATCAGGCTGAGAAAAATTTGCTGACTTTATGCCAGGGTCAGGATGATGTAGAAGTATATTGTCAGAAATTTAGGAAGTGGTCAGTACTCACTCTGTGGAATGAATCTGCACTGGCGGCTTGGTTCAGAAAGGGTCTCTCTGAAGCTCTTAAGGATGTCATGGTGGGATTTCCTATGCCTGCTGGTTTGAATGAGTCTATGTCCTTGGCCATTCAGATCGGTCGTCGCTTGCGCGAGCGTAAATCTGTGCACCATCTGGCGGTATTGTCTGAGAGTAAACCTGAGCCTATGCAGTGCGACAGGACTATGACTAAAGTTGAACGGCAAGAACACAGACGTCTGAACAGGCTGTGTTTCTACTGTGGTGATTCCACTCATGCTATTTCTAATTGTCCTAAGCGCACTAGGCGGTTCGATAGCTCTGCCGTCATTGGTACTGTACAGTCCAAATTCCTTCTGTCCATTACCTTGATATGCTCTTTGTCATCGTATTCTGTCATGGCGTTTGTGGATTCAGGCGCTGCCCTGAATCTGATGGATTTGGATTATGCTAAACGTTGTGGATTTTTCTTGGAGCCTTTGCGGTGTCCTATTCCGTTGAGAGGAATTGATGCTACACCTTTGGCCAAGAATAAGCCTCAGTACTGGGCCCAGCTGACCATGTGCATGGCTCCTGCACATCAGGAAGTTATTCGCTTTCTGGTACTGCATAATCTGCATGATGTGGTCGTGTTGGGGTTGCCATGGCTACAAACCCATAATCCAGTATTAGATTGGAACTCTATGTCGGTAACCAGCTGGGGTTGTCAGGGAGTACATGGTGATGTTCCATTTTTGTCTATTTCGTCATCCATTCCTTCTGACATCCCAGAGTTCTTGTCTGACTTTCAGGATGTATTTGAAGAGCCCAAGTCTGATGCCCTACCTCCGCATAGGAATTGTGATTGTGCTATCAATTTGATTCCTGGTAGTAAATTCCCTAAGGGTCGTTTATTTAATTTGTCCGTGCCTGAACACACCGCTATGCGCAGTTATGTGAAAGAATCCCTGGAGAAGGGACATATTCGCCCATCGTCATCACCATTGGGAGCAGGGTTCTTTTTTGTAGCCAAAAAGGATGGTTCGCTAAGACCGTGTATTGATTACCGCCTTCTTAATAAGATCACTGTTAAGTTTCAGTATCCCTTGCCATTGATATCTGACTTGTTTGCTCGGATTAAGGGGGCTAGTTGGTTTACTAAGATTGATCTTCGTGGTGCGTATAATCTGGTGAGAATCAGGCAGGGAGATGAATGGAAAACGGCATTTAATACGCCCGAGGGTCATTTTGAGTATCTGGTGATGCCGTTCGGACTTGCCAATGCTCCATCTGTTTTTCAGTCTTTTATGCATGACATTTTCCGTGAGTATCTGGATAAATTCCTGATTGTTTACTTGGATGACATTTTGATCTTCTCTGATGATTGGGAGTCTCATGTGAAGCAAGTCAGAATGGTTTTCCAGGTACTGCGTGCTAATTCCTTGTTCGTGAAGGGATCAAAGTGTCTCTTCGGTGTGCAGAAAGTTTCATTTTTGGGGTTCATCTTTTCCCCTTCTACTATCGAGATGGATCCGGTTAAGGTCCAGGCCATCCAGGATTGGACTCAGCCGACATCTCTGAAAAGTCTGCAGAAATTCCTGGGCTTTGCTAATTTTTATCGTCGCTTCATCTGTAATTTTTCTAGCATTGCCAGACCATTGACCGATTTGACCAAGAAGGGTGCTGATTTGGTTAATTGGTCTTCTGCTGCCGTGGAAGCTTTTCAGGAGTTGAAGCGTCGTTTTTGCTGTGCCCCTGTGTTGTGTCAACCAGATGTTTCTCTTCCGTTCCAGGTCGAGGTTGATGCTTCTGAGATTGGAGCAGGGGCGGTTTTGTCACAGAGAGGTTCTGGTTGCTCAGTGTTGAAACCATGTGCTTTCTTCTCCAGGAAATTTTCTGCTGCTGAGCGTAATTATGATGTGGGCAACCGAGAGTTGCTGGCCATGAAGTGGGCATTCGAGGAGTGGCGTCATTGGCTTGAGGGAGCTAAGCATCGCGTGGTGGTATTGACTGATCATAAGAATCTTACTTATCTCGAGTCTGCCAAGCGCTTGAATCCTAGACAGGCCCGTTGGTCGTTATTTTTTGCTCGTTTTGATTTTGTGATTTCGTACCTTCCGGGCTCTAAAAATGTGAAGGCGGATGCTCTGTCTAGGAGTTTTGTGCCCGACTCTCCGGGGTTATCTGAGCCGACGAGTATCCTCAAGGAAGGAGTCATTGTGTCTGCCATCTCTCCTGATTTGCGGAGAGTGTTGCAGAAATTTCAGGCTAATAAACCTGATCGTTGTCCGGCCGAGAAACTGTTCGTCCCTGATAGGTGGACTAGTAAAGTTATCTCTGAACTTCATTGTTCGGTGCTGGCTGGTCATCCAGGAATCTTTGGTACCAGAGAGTTAGTGGCTAGATCCTTCTGGTGGCCATCTCTGTCACGGGATGTGCGTGCTTTTGTGCAGTCCTGTGGGATTTGTGCTAGGGCTAAGCCCTGCTGTTCGCGTGCCAGTGGGTTGCTTTCGCCCTTGCCGGTCCCGAAGAGGCCTTGGACACATATTTCGATGGATTTCATTTCTGACCTTCCCGTTTCTCAAAAGATGTCGGTCATTTGGGTGGTCTGTGATCGCTTTTCTAAAATGGTCCATCTGGTGCCCTTGGTTAAATTGCCTTCCTCCTCTGATTTGGTGCCTTTGTTCTTCCAGCATGTGGTTCGTTTGCATGGCATTCCTGAGAATATTGTTTCTGACAGAGGTTCCCAGTTTGTCTCGAGGTTCTGGCGAGCCTTTTGTGGTAGGATGGGCATTGACCTATCTTTTTCCTCGGCCTTCCATCCTCAGACTAATGGCCAGACCGAACGAACCAATCAGACCTTGGAAACATATCTGAGATGTTTTGTTTCTGCTGACCAGGATGATTGGGTGTCATTTTTGCCGTTGGCTGAGTTCGCCCTTAATAATCGGGCCAGCTCGGCTACCTTGGTCTCTCCATTTTTCTGCAATTCTGGGTTCCATCCTCGTTTCTCTTCAGGACAGGTTGAGTCTTTGGACTGTCCTGGTGTGGATTCTGTGGTGGACAGGTTGCAGCAGATCTGGACTCAGGTAGTGGACAATTTGACCTTGTCCCAGGAGAAGGCTCAGCTTTTCGCTAATCGTAGACGCCGTGTGGGTCCCCGACTTCGTGTTGGGGATCTGGTTTGGTTATCTTCTCGTCATATTCCTATGAAGGTTTCCTCTCCTAAATTTAAACCTCGTTTTATTGGTCCGTATAGGATTTCTGAGATTCTCAATCCGGTGTCTTTTCGTCTGACCCTCCCAGACTCCTTTTCCATACATAATGTATTCCATAGGTCGTTGTTGAGAAGATACGTGGCACCTATGGTTCCATCTGTGGAGCCTCCTGCCCCGGTTTTGGTGGAGGGGGAATTGGAGTATATTGTGGAGAAAATTTTGGATTCTCGTGTCTCTAGACGGAAACTCCAGTATCTGGTCAAATGGAAGGGTTATGCTCAGGAGGACAATTCCTGGGTTTTTGCCTCTGATGTCCATGCCCCAGATCTTGTTCATGCCTTTCATGTGGCTCATCCTGGTCGGCCTGGGGGTTCTGGTGAGGGTTCAGTGACCCCTCCTCAAGGGGGGGGTACTGTTGTGAATTCTGTGGCTGAATTCACTCCTGTGGTCACAAGTGGTATTGCAGCCTCTGGGCTTCCTCCCTCAGGTGTTTTGGTGAGCTCGTTGGCTGCCTTGCTATTTAACTCCACCTGAGTCTGTCTTCCTTGCTCCTTGTCAATGTTCCAGTGTTGGATCTGAGCTACTGCATCTTTCCTGTGGCCTGCTGCTCTGCTAGATAAGTGTTACTTTGTTTTTGTTTCCGTTTTTTCTGTCCAGCTGTGCTATTCTCTTTTGCTGGAAGCTCTGAGACGCAAAGGGTGCACCGCCGTGCCGTTAGTTCGGCACGGTGGGTCTTTTTGCCCCCCTTTGCGTGGTTCTGCTTTAGGGTTTTTTGTAGACTGCATAGTTCTCTTTGCTATCCTCGCTCTGTCTAGAATATCGGGCCTCACTTTGCTGAATCTATTTCATTCCTACGTTTTGTCTTTTCATCTTGCTAACAGTCATTATATGTAGGGGGCTGCCTATTCCTTTGGGGTATTTCTCTGAGGCAAGTCAGGCTTGTATTTCTATCTTCAGGCTAGTCAGCTTCTCAGGCAGTGCCGAGTTGCATAGGTAGTGTTAGGCGCAATCCACTGCTGCTTTTAGTTGTGTGAGGATAGGTTCAGGTATTGCAGTCTGCAGAGATTCCACGTCTCAGAGCTTGTTCTATTGTTTTTGGGTTATTGCCATATCACTGTATGTGCGCTGATTACTCCACACTGTGTTGCCTGATAGCACAGCATAACACATTCCAGGTTCATTTGCAAACTATACTTAGTTTGGGGTCTGTATTTTTGTGGAGTTTGGTCTGGGGTCCTTATTGATTTTTTTTGATGTGATGAAAGATATATACATTACTTGTGATTGTGAATAGGTTAGCAGTGTCTGAGACCCATGGCCTTTGTAAATGGCAGGCATGTATTAAAAAAATCGATTGGACAACATTTATCATATATATATACTCTGTGGCCTTAAAGGTTTCAAATGTCCATGAAAATAAATAAAATTGGGAAACACTAATAAATTGAGTAGGAAGTCGAGCATGCTAATAGCACTATTAATGGTGTCATGGGAGCAGCACAATGGCACATTGGTTAGCAGCACTGTTGCTTTGCAGTGCTGGGTTAAAATTGCACCAGGTACAACATGTACAAAGTGTCCTCCCACACTGCAAAGACATACTGATAGGGAGTTTAGATTGTGGGCTCCAATGGGAACAGTGCTGAAGATGGGAGAACCTGCAGGAAAGCCCACATGAACACGGGAAGAACATATAAACTACTTTCAGATGGTTCCTTGGTGGGATTTTAACCTAGAACTCCAGCACTGAATTACGCCTATGCTTCATTTACAATCAGGGGCAGATTATAATGAGGGAAATCTGGGCTACTACCTGGGGCCCAGGGCTGTGGAGGAGCCATGTCCAGATTGCCCTTATCATTATATATTTTTTGCACCACCATCGGCAGAGCTAATTGCCGGTAGGTAGTGTTCAGACGCGTTTCTGCCTCAATAGCAAGGCCTCGTCAGGGAAGTGTCCTCGCAAAAATGAGATCCAAATCAAAGGAGTGTATACGGATCTTGCAGTGGCAGTGAGACCACAGAGTGCGGCACAGCTTCAGAAAAAAAAGAACCGGCACGACGGGATTATAGGCCACTTGTCCATCCCATGGGCTTTGCACTCACTCCTCAGTTGGTGATTTTTGCTTCATTACAAGAATTAGGTGAAATAAAACCTTTTTTTATTGACATTGCTTTCCTTTCATTACTATATGACTATGGGTTTTATTGACCGTTGCTAATATTATTTGTTTGTGCTTGTCTGTTAAAGGGAACCTGTCACCCCCCCCCCCCCAGGCGTTTGAAACTAAAAGAGCCACCTTGGGCAGCAGTAATGCTGCATTCTGACAAGGTCGCTCTTTTAGTTATTGGTGCTGTAAATGCAGAAATAATCCATTTTGTAATTTGTCCGAAATACCTTTCTTCAGTCCTGGAGGCAGGTCTTCCCCCCCCTGCTGCAGACGCCTCACAGCCATCACTCAAGTGTTCTTGGCACCGGGCGCCGCCTCTTCAGCGCTGTTTTGAAATCTGCCGGCGCCTGCGCTCTTTTGTCTTGCCTGGGGCAGGCGCAGTGAGCGCTGCCCGTCTGTCCACATATGCAGTCTCGCTGACTGCGCCTGTGCGGCCGCCCTGCTTGTGAATCCCAACCCCTCAGTGTCTTATTTTTTATTCACACTGCGGGGATGGGATTCCTGGGCATGCGCACTGTGTGTCTAAGCCACTCACCCAGGTCGCAGTGCGCATGCCCAGGAATCCCAGCCCCGCAGTGTGAATAAATCATAAGACACTGAGGGGCTGGGAGTCATAAGCAGGGCGGCCGCACAGGCGCAGTCAGCGAGACTGCATATGAGGACAGACGGGCAGCGCTCACTGTGCCTGCCCCAGGCAAGACAAAAGAGCGCAGGCGCCGGCAGATTTCAAAACAAACAGCGCTGAGGAGGCGGCGCCCGGCGCCAAGAAGATTTGAGTGACGGCTGTGAGGCGTTTGCAGTGGGGGGGAAAGGCCTGCCTCCAGGACTGAAGACAGGTATTTCGGACAAATTACAAAATGGATTATTTCTGCATTTACAGCACCAATAACTAAAAGAGCCACCTTGTCAGAATGCAGCATTACTGCTGCACAAGGTGGCTCTTTCAGTTTCAAACGCCTGGGGGGGTGACAGGTTCCCTTTAAGGGTCTCCGCAGACGTTGCTTTTTTTTTATCTTTAATCATTAAAAGTTAGGTTTTATTCTACTATATATTGATACTCTCCTGCTTAAGGTACCTTCACACTGAACGATATCGCTAGCGATCCGTGACGTTGCAGCGTCCTGGCTAGCGATATCGTTCAGTTTGACAGGCAGCAACGATCAGGCCCCTGCTGTGATGTCGTTGGTCGCTGCAGAAAGTCCAGAACTTTATTTCGTCGCTGGACTCCCGCAGACATCGCTGAATCGGCGTGTGTGACGCCGATTCAGCGATGTCTTCACTGGTAACCAGGGTAAACATCGGGTTACTAAGCGCAGGGCCGCGCTTAGTAACCCGATGTTTATCCTGGTTACCAGCGTAAAAGTTAAAAAAACAAACACTACATACTCACATTCCGCTGTCTGTCCCCGGCGCTGTGCTTTCCTGCACTGGCTGTGAGCGCCGGCCAGCCGGAAAGCACAGCGGTGATGTCACCGCTGTGCTTTACGGCTGGCGCTTACACAGCGCAGAGAAGCAGAACGCCGGGGGACAGACAGCGGAAGGTAAGTATGTAGTGTTTTTTTTTTTTAACTTTTACGCTGGTAACCAGGGTAAACATCGGGTTACTAAGAGCGGCCCTGCGCTTAGTTTACCCTGGTTACCGGCACCGTTGGTCGCTGGAGAGCTGTCTGTGTGACAGCTCTCCATCGACCAAACAGCGACGCTGCAGCGATCAACATCGTTGTCGGTATCGCTGCAGCATCGCTTAGTGTGGCGGTACCTTTAGGCATACAAAAGGTAATTTCACCTGATGAACGAGTGGTTTGCTCATTCATCTTCATCGGGTGATCAGTAGCCTGTTTACACTGAAAGATTGTATCTTAAGAACGCTTGTTCAAAGTTTATCTGTCAGTGTAAATGCAACTTTACTTGCAGAGAGATGATGGGAGTGATACTCTTGTTTGCAAAAGAAATTCCAATATGTAAAGCACTGTCCCTTAAGGTACCTTCACACATAACGATATCGTTAACGATATCGTTGCTTTTTGTGACGTAGCAACGATATCGTTAAGAAAATCGTTATGTGTGACAGCGACCAACGATCAGGCCTCTGCTGGGAGATCGTTGGTCGCTGAGGAAAGTCCAGAACTTTATTTCGTCGCTGGACTCCCTGCAGACATCGCTGGATCGGCGTGTGTGACACCGATCCAGCGATGTCTTCACTGGTAACCAGGGTAAACATCGGGTTACTAAGCGCAGGGCCGCGCTTAGTAACCCGATGTTTACCCTGGTTACCAGCGTAAAAGTAAAAAAAAACAAACACTACATACTTACCTACCACTGTCTGTCCCCGGCGCTGTGCTCTGCACTCCTCCTGTACTGGCTGTGAGCGTCGGTCAGCCGGAAAGCAGAGCGGTGACGTCACCGCTCTGACCGCTCTGCTTTCCGGCCGCTGTGCTCACAGCCAGTGCAGGAGGAGTGCAGAGAAGCTGAGCGCCGGGGACAGACAGCGGTAGGTAAGTATGTAGTGTTTGTTTTTTTTACTTTTACACTGGTAACCAGGGTAAACATCGGGCTACTAAGCGCGGCCCTGCGCTTAGTAACCCGATGTTTACCCTGGTTACCCGGGGACTTCGGGATCGTTGGTCGCTGGAGAGCTGTCTGTCTGACAGCTCTCCAGCGACCAAACAGCGACGCTGCAGCGATCGACATCGTTGTCGGTATCGCTGCAGCGTCGCTGAGTGTGAAGGTACCTTAAGTATATAGTGTCTTATCTTGTTATATATAGCGCCGTGGCTTATTCCATAGCATCCCCTATTTTTATGTATAGCACTGTTCCATATTACATAGTATCCTCTACTGTTATTTATAGCGCTGTACATAAGGTAAAAACATTGTCGCGGCACAGAGGCGTAGCTACAGCTTTTGCCGACCGGGGCTGATCCCGAGTTTGGCGCCCCCCCCCCCCCCCCCATCCCCCCTCAGCTCAATACACACAAAGGTTACCAAAAATGGTTTTCCTGTTTTGTAGAACTTAAACTGGGCCTAATGGTGTCACCCCCACATGCCACACCTGTGACTTAATACCACCACACCATGACCAGGCCACATAGTGACCGAATAATACTACATACAAGGGACAAATACCACCGCACCATTTCCAGACCACATATTACCACCACATAGTGACTGAATACTACAATACTGATCAGTAATAAAAAAAAAACCACAATACTATCACCATAAGTGCCAGTATTCACAGGAGATCTGTACTTAGTATGCAGTGTCTGTGTAGAGGTAATACAGAGATCACTGGTGACATTATACACAGGACCTCTATATAGTATACAGTGTATAGTGTCAGTGTATAGGTAACACTGACTCACCAGTGACGTCTCTAGGTGAAGTCCTTCATCTTTCATCCAGCACAGACCGCCATCATTCCTTCCAGCCAGGACTCATTTCTGCAGGAAATAACACAGTTATCTCGAGCTCCGCTTGCAGAACACATTACTTAATTTTTCACAACTTCTACATTACACCACATGAAGAAAAAAAGGTGATATAGTGTCACGCTGCACAGTAACAGGACCGCCCCCCCATTTAAAACAGTATACTCAAAAAATAAAATAAATACATCACTGCAGTAATAATATCCCTTAATTATCCCCTATGGTAATAATATTCCCCACCCTGGCCCCGTTTATCTCATTCCTGGCTCCAGCCATATGTTGTCGTATCCTGCCCTCATGAGTATCCATTCTACCCCATATGATCTCCCCATCCTGCCCCACCAGCCTCCATCGTATCCGTCCTGCCCCATGATCCAATCCTGCCCCGTGTCTCCAATCATGCCCCGTATCTACATTCTGCCCATGCCTCAAGTCCTGCCCCCAGTGTGTCCAGCATATTACCCCCATGTTGTCCAGCAATCTGCCCCAGTGTGTCCAGCATATTACCCCCATGTTGTCCAGCAATCTGCCCCAGTGTGTCCAGCATATTACCCCCAGTGTGTCCAGCAATCTGCCCCAGTATGTCCAGCATATTACCCCCAGTGTGTCCAGCAATCTGCCCTCAGTGTGTCCAGCAATCTGCCCCAGTGTCCAGCCTTTCCCCAGTGTGTCCAGCAGTCTGCCCCAGTGTGTCCAGCATATTACCCCCAGTGTCCAGCATTGCCCCAGTGTGTCCAGTATATTACCCCCAGTGTGTCCAGCAATCTGCCCCAGTGTCCAGCATTGCCCCAGTGTGTCCAGAAGTCTGCCCCAGGGTCTCCAGCATTGCCTCAATGTGTCCAGAAATCTGCCCCAGGGTCTCCAGTATTGCCCCAGTGTGTCCAGCAATCTGCCCCAGGGTCTCCAGTATTGACCCAGTGTGTCCAGCAATCTGCCCCATGGTCTCCTGTATTGCCCCAGTGTGTCCAGCATTCTGCCCCATGGTCTCCAGTATTGCCCCGGTGTGTCCAGCAATCTGCCCCATGGTCTCCAGTATTGCCCCAGTATGTCCAGAAATCTGCCCCAGGGTCTCCAGTATTGCCCCAGTGTGTCCAGCAATCTGCCCCAGGGTCTCCAGTATTGCCCCAGTGTGTCCAGCAATCTGCCCCATGGTCTCCTGTATTGCCCCAGTGTGTCCAGCATTCTGCCCCATGGTCTCCAGTATTGCCCCGGTGTGTCCAGCAATCTGCCCCATGGTCTCCAGTATTGCCCCAGTATGTCCAGAAGTCTGCCCCAGGGTCTCCAGCATTGCCTCAATGTGTCCTGAAATCTGCCCCATGGTCTCCAGTATTCAGTGTGTCCAGCATTCTGCCCCATAGTCTCCTGTACTGCCCCAGTGTGTCCAGCATTCTGCCCCATGGTCTCCAGTATTGCCCCAGTGTGTCCAGCATTCTGCCCCATGGTCTCCAGTATTGCCCCAGTGTGTCCAGCATTCTGCCCCAGGGTCTCCAGTATTGCCCCAGTGTGTCCAGCAATCTGCCCCATGGTCTCCAGTATTGCCCCAGTGTGTCCAGCATTCTGCCCCATGGTCTCCAGTATTGCCCCAGTGTGACCAGCAATCTGCCCCATAGTCTCCTGTATTGCCCCAGTGTGTCCAGCAATCTGCCCCATGGTCTCCTGTATTGCCCCAGTGTGTCCAGCAATCTGCCCCATGGTCTCCTGTATTGCCCCAGTGTGTCCAGCAATCTGCCCCATAGTCTCCTGTATTGCCCTAGTGTGTCCAGCAATCTGCCCCATGGTCTCCTGTATTGCCCCAGTGTGTCTAGCATTCTGCCCCATGGTCTCCAGTACTGCCCCAGTGTGTCCAGCAATCTGCCCCATGGTCTCCAGTATTGCCCCAGTGTGTCCAGCATTGCCCCAGCCCCAGACAGTCAGACATAAAGAAAAAAAAAAAAAAAGTAAAATCCTCACCTCTCCCGTTCCCAGCGCAGGTCCGGTGCAGTCAGCGTCTCTCCGGCTCTGCGACGCTCAGGACAGAGAGGCAGAGCGGCGCGCACAGTAGTGACGTCATCGCGCCCTCTGCTCTGAGACGTCGCAGAGTCAGAGGACGCTGCAGCTGCCGGCGCCGCAGGAACCAGGAGAGGTGAGTATAGAGCGGGGGGCGGGGGCGGGGGCGGGACCCGGGGGTGGGGGGAGCTGGCCCTGGTCGTGGCGGCGGACGGCGCCGCCCGAAGATTTAAAGGGGCGTCTTTTTTTTTTTTTTTTTTTCATCTTCTTCTCCTGCAGCGCCGGCCGCCCCCAGCATTGTGCCGCCCGGGGCGGACCGCCCCCCCCCGCACCCCCCTTCCTACGCCACTGTCGCGGCATGCTACGAGCAACACTGTCTCAATCTCCTTACATCTGCAGATGTGCACCTGTGTGCTCATCATGTGACATATCCTGGGCAGGCATTAGGGGCAGGCAGCTGCCTAATGCCCCCACTCCTCCAGTTGCCCCCCAACCAGTGACGTGCCGCTAATAGCGGCACACCACATGGCCGCTTTGGGGCCCGGAGATGCCAGTTCCCCCACATTGAACATTCAACTTATCGGCATCATAGATGCCGACACAGTTGAAAGCAGTGATGGAGTAGAGAGTGTCAGATGACGCTGCCTCTCCCATCACCCGCCCTCTGACTCAGCGTGTGCCAGCAGTTAGCTGATGAAACACGCTGCAGAAGCCAGAGCAGTGGGGGAACAAGAATGAGAGGTAAGTATTGTGTGTGTCTGCATTAAAGTGTATGTGTGTCTGCACTATACTATGAGTGGGGGGCTACATTATACTGTGTGGGCGGGGATGCATTATACTGTGTGTGGGGGCTGTATTATACTGTGTGTGGGGAGCTGCAGTATACTGTGTGGGGGGAGCTGCAGTATAGTCTGTGTCTGCATTATACTCTGTGTGTGTATGCATGTGTTTATATGTGTATGCATTATACTGTGTGTAGGGCTGCATTATACTGTGTGTGGGGGCTGCATAATACTGTGTGAGGGGCTGCATTACACTGTGTGTGTGTGAGGGGCTGCATTATACTGTGTGTGTGGGGGGGCTGATCTATATTGTGTTTGTGGGGGGGCTGAATTATTCTATGTGTGTGGGACTGCATTATACTCTGAAGGAGCTGCATTGTGCTCTATGATGGGGCTACATTATACTGTGTGTGTGGGGCTGCATTATACTCTGAGGGGGCTGAAGTATAATGTATCAAGGATCATGGTCAGTGCATTATATTATATGTACTATATGGGACCTGCATTATACTGTATCGAGGACTATCTGTACCAATCAATCTTCCTCAGTAAAGAGGCCGGGAACAAGCATCAAACAACTTCAATAGTGTCGATCACGCTCATTTAAAGGGAACCTGTCATCCCCAAAATCGAAGGTGAGCTAAGCCCTCCAGCATCAGGGGCTTATCTACAGCATCCTAAAAGATGAGAAAAAGAGGTTAGATTATAATCACCCAGGGGCGGTCCCGGTATGATGGGCGTCGCGGTCTGGTCCGGGGCCTCCCATCTTTTTACGATGATGTCCTCTTCTTGTCTTCACGCTGTGGCTCCGGCGCAGGCGTACTTTGTCTGCCTAGTTGAAGGCAGAGCAAAGTACTGCAGTGCGCAGGCTCTGGGAAAGGTCAGAGAGGCCCGGCGCCTGCGCACTGCAGTACTTTGCTCTGTCCTCAACAGAGCAGACAAAGTACGCCTGCGCCGGAGCCGCGGCGTGAAGACAAGAAGAGGACGTCATCTGATGAAGATAGGAGGCCCCGGAAAAGACTGCGACGCCCATCGGACCAGACCGGGACCGCCCCTGGGTGAGTATAATATAACCTCTTTTTCTCATCTTTTAGGATACAATGCTGTAGATAAGCCCCTGATGCTGGTGGGCTTAGCTCACCTTCGATTTTGGGGGTGATAGGTTCCCTTTAATGTCCTGAACTCAGCGCATGTAAATACCACAGAAATGTTTCTGTGATGGTTTAATATGTGAGTATATGGAGCCCCACTTTAAACTTTTGCCCAGGGCCCCACTTTGTCTAAAACTGGCCCTGGACCTACCACATTACTCACAGCTCCCGACAGTCCCGGGTTCAGCGAGACACACAATTTGAGGGGGCAGTCCTGCTGTCCCGACATGTCAGGGCTTTGTCCCGACTTCCACTTACTTTCTCCTCTATAGGATGTAATCACTAGCTGCTCCTTAGGGAACAGGGCTGGCATCTCTGTACTTTGCATGCATTCACTATTACTCAAGCAATTCTCTACTTTGATCTGGTCTCCCTGGGAATCACACCCACAACCTCTATCCTTGCACTCAGTAGTTAAAGCTGTGAGTCACACCCCGCACTGACAAGCATGCATGGTTGATAAACGTCCAGAAATTCCAATAGGGAACTTTTTTGCCCTGTACGTAAAAAAACAAATTGAAGATGTCTATGATTTTTTTGAAGCTGAAGAAACTTATGATAATTACTGTCAAAATAATCTGTATTTTACAGTTTACAGTAAGACACCTGATGTCTTCATATCAGAATTATGGGCTGTTGACATGTATCACTTATGATTATCATTTTTTTATGGTTTTCCAATGTGTTCGTTAAAAATATTGTCTGTCCATGATTTTTTGGATAAGTCAAAATAAAAAGTCAAGTTGGTAATCCTGCCAGCATGGTGGCATTTTGTATAGTAGAACCTGTATTGCTGGCTCTGACCTGACAGGTAAATTGTAATGATAAATAGAGAGATACATTCTACATAGCAGTGTATTTCTATGTATCTGAATTCTAGAGGTGAAAAAGTCAGATTTTTTTTGTTCCTATAAAACTACTACAATTTAGGAAAAACATTTAAAAAAAATGTAACTTTCTCTTCTTGAGATTTGGGTTAATCAGGAAATGAACTCAGAACTTACATAGTTGTAAGTTGCAACTAAGCAGTGGCGTAACTACCGCGGTCGCAGCGGTCGCCATTGCGACGGGGCCGGGCTGGTCAGGGGCCCTCCCCCCGGCAGATCAGAGGCACCGGCCGACACCATGTTCATGGGCGGACATACCGCCGGTTCAACCGGTGCAGCTCTGGGGGGCCCCTGCAGTGCGGCCAGGGACGCTACTAGCGGCAGAAGAGAGGGCGGCAGAACTGGATTTGCGCTGCTAGTTTTTTTTTTTTTTTATAAAACTCTGGGGTCAAGTGCCCGCCCCCCCCTCCTCCCTCCTTCCCACCCCCCCCTCCTCCCTCCCTCCTTCCCACCTCCCTCCTTCCCGCCCCCCCTCCTCCCTCCTTCCCGCTCCCCCTCCCTGAAGACGTAATACTCACCTTCCTCCAGCGGTGGCTGCAACTGCATCTCAGCGCCGGCAGCGCGTCCTGTCTTCAGCGGTCACATGGTACCGCTAATTTAAGATCATGAATATGCGCATATTCATGACCTTAATTAGCGCTATCATGTGACCGCTGAAGACAGGAAGGAAGACGCTGCAGAAGAGATGCCAGGAAGGAAGTTCTGTTCTGTGCTGCGCGGTAAGAGGTAAGTATGACAGGGAAAAAGGACGGGGAGCCATGCACACAGGGAAAAAGGATGGGGAGCCATGCATGCAGGGTGGGAGGATAGGGGAGGCATGCACGCAGGGGAGAAGGATGGGGGAGCCGTGAACGCAGGGGAGAAGAATGGGGGAGCCGTGAACGCAGGGGAGAAGGATGGGGAGCCGTGAACGCAGGGGAGAAGAATGGGGGAGCCGTGAACGCAGGGGAGAAGGATGGGGAGCCTGTGAACGCAGGGGAGAATGATGGGGGAGCCGTGAACGCAGGGGAGAAGGATGGGGGAGCCGTGAACGCAGGGGAGAAGGATGGGGGAGCCGTGAACGCAGGGGAGAAGGATGGGGAGCCGTGAACGCAGGGGAGAAGGATGGGGGCGCCGTGAACGCAGGGGAGAATGATGGGGGAGCCGTGAACGCAGGGGAGAAGGATGGGGGAGCCGTGAACGCAGGGGAGAAGGATGGGGGAGCCGTGAACACAGGGGAGAAGGATGGGGGAGCCGTGAACGCAGGGGAGAAGGATGGGGGAGCCCAGCACGCAGGGGAGAAGGATGGGGAGCCGTGAACGCAGGGGAGAAGGATGGGGGAGCCGTGAACGCAGGGGAGAAGGATGGGGGAGCCGTGAACGCAGGGGAGAAGGATGGGGGAGCCGTGAACGCAGGGGAGAAGGATGGGGGAGCCGTGAACACAGGGGAGAAGGATGGGGGAGCCATGAATGCAGGGGAGAAGGATGGGGGAGCCGTGAACGCAGGGGAGAAGGATGGGGGAGCCATGCACACAGGGTGGGAGGATGGAGTATAAATATGGAGTATAAATACTGGGCCCTATAGGGGGGACACAGTGTGAGTGGACAGTGTGAAGAGGGGGCCGGTATAGAAAGGAGAGGTCAGTGTGAAGAGTATGTACCATAAGAAGGACAGTGTGGGGGTCATATTTTGTGCAGACAATATAGTGAGGGGCAATTTTTTATTCCAGAGCATTATAATGACACTTGTATCTTTAAGAGCATCTTGTGGAGACTTTCTGCAAAAGAGCGGAAAAGATGGAAGTCTGCAGAGACGGCTGTGGATGAGAAAACTCATCATGGGATCTGGACAAGATGAAGAAAAGAAGAATGGCTCCAGAGACGACGTCATCTATAAGGTACCTGGATGTAAATGTTATTTGTGATACTGACTAACTCTCATGTTTTTATTTATGTTAGGAGCTTTAAAGGGGTTGTCCAGGTTTGTAATGAGTCTGCAGTCATTCTTTGTGACTGCAGACTTCTGACTTCTCACAGTGCGCCCTGCACGCTGTCAGGATTCTGTCGTGCTGGCGATTTACATACGTGCGGTCACATGCTGACTAGACATGTGTAGCCTCCGTCAGTGAAAATGAACTGAGCGAGGCCGGGCATGTCTAGTTGGAATGTGGCCAGAGGTATATAAATCGCATACTTGTGCTGACATGACCGTCCACCGGCAAGGGAGAATCCTAGTAGTGTGCAGTGCATGCGTTGTGAGAATTCAGAAGCTGCAATGTCAGGATTCAGCTCTGCAGGTTCTGGTGATGGTGGCCGCCATATTGGCAAAGCCTGAGGCGGCTGCTGGGACCGGGAACAGGTAGTGCCGGAGCTAGTGGGGGGCACGTGGACCAAGCCGCCCAGGAGGGGGATGCCGCAGCGGCTCAGCCATATGGAGGATCCGGGGATGAACATGGAGGTGTACGGGACCGGCGGAAGTGAGGTGTGTCTGCTGCCCGTGTGTCGCCGTCTCGGCCCCCAGCGTCCCTGGCCCCCTGTGACACCAGCCCCGTTTCCTCCCTGCTGTCCCGTGCCCCATGTCTTAGTAGGTCCCCAGGTTCAGGTCATGGTGCTCCTCTGGGCTCCCCGTACACACCTTGTTCCTCCTCCCCTGGTCTCCCAATGCTCCTCATCTCCCATGCCCTGAGTCCTCCTGCACCCCCCATGCATTCCCTGCCCCTTGTCCCCGTGTGACTCGTCTGCCCTGCTCTCAAGTCTCCCCTGTCACCTTTCTCACCGTGTGTTCTCCATCTACCCTGTCCTTGTAATCCCTGTGCCCCCTTCTTCCCTCCTCCCAAGTTTCCCCCCCCATCTTCCTCTGTCCCCTTGCGTCCCTATCTACTCTGCCCTCGGAGTCCCCTTGTGTCCTCTTGTGCCTGTCTCCATTGCACCCTAGTCCCCGTGTGTCCCATTGTGCCCTTCTCCCCTTCCTCTTAGTCCTTATGAGTCCCCTTGTGCTTCTATCCCTTGTCCCCGTGTGTAGCCGTGTGTCAGTGTCCCTTGCCAACTAGTCCCTGTGTGTCGCCTTGCGCCTGTCTCCCTTGTCCCCTTATGCTTGTGTCCCTTGTCCCCGTGTGCCAGTCTTCCTTGCCCATTAGTCCCTGTGTGTCCCCTTCTAAGTCTCCATGGCCAACTAGTCCCTGTGTGTCCCCTTGTGCCAGTCTCCCTTGTCCCCTTGTGTCAGTCTCCCTTGCCCACTAGTCCCCTTTTAACCTTCTCCCCTGCCCCCTAGCCCCCAAGTGTCCCCTTGTGCCTGTCTTCCTTGCTCCCTAGCCCCCCTATATTACTATTGTGCCTGTCTCCCCTACTCCCCTTGTGTCCTTGTCCCCTGCCCCCTAGTCACCATTTGCTCATGTCTTTCTCACTGCCCCTGTATGAGGGGCTGCATTATACTGTGAGGGGGGCTGCATTATATTCTATGGGGGTTACATTGTATTGTATGGCCGGGCTGCAGTATACTCTGTGGGGTGGCTGTATTATACTATATGTGGGCTGCATTATACTGAATCGAGGACTATGGGGAATATATTATACTATATGAAGAACTATGGTCCATCATACTATGGGAAGTGAATTGTACAACATGGATGACGATGGCGGTGCATTATACTATATGGAGCACTATGAGGAGTATATTATACTATATGGAGGACTGAGCAGTGTATTTTAATATATGGAGGACTATGTGGAGTGTATAATACTAAATAGAGGACTGAGGAGTGTATTATACTATATGGAGGACTATGAGGGGTTCATTATACTATATGGAGCACTATGAGGAGTGTATTATACTATATGGAGGACTGAGCAGTGTATTTTAATATATGGAGTACTATGTGGAGTGTATAATACTAAATGGGGGACTGAGGAGTGTATTATACTATATGGAGGACTATGAGGGGTGCATTATACTATATGGAGCACTATGAGCAGTGGATTATACTATATGGAGGACTGAGCAGTGTATTTTAATATATGGAGGACTATGTGGAGTGTATAATACTAAATGGAGGACTGAGGAGTGTATTATACTATATGGAAGACTATGAGGGGTGTATTATACTATATGGAGGACT
This sequence comes from Ranitomeya imitator, assembly GCF_032444005.1. Lineage (NCBI taxonomy): Eukaryota > Metazoa > Chordata > Amphibia > Anura > Dendrobatidae > Ranitomeya > Ranitomeya imitator. Next base: position 60,670,637 of record NC_091288.1, read on the forward strand.
GAGCAGTGTATTATACTATATGGAGCACTACGAAGAGTGTATTATGCTATATGGAGGACTGAGGAGTGTACAATACTATATGAGGGACTATGGGGAGTGTATTATACTATAAGGAGTACATTATAGTTCTCATATGGATCCCCATGACTTCTATGTTAACCCCTGATGAGTATAATGGTTTATTTTCTTTTATACATTACATAACAATGGCAGTACGGGGGACAAATATATGCCAGGATGGGGCACTGGATAGTTATGCAACTGAGGTCACACTATACAACTTTGCAATAAAGCTATAGTGTGCAATATTAATAGGGAAAATGTGAATTTGGGTGGAAAATATTTTGGCATGGTGGGGGGCCCCATTTGAAAGTTCGCACCGGGGCCCATAACTTTGTAGTTACGCCACTGGCGATGAGCCACAGTTTGCACTGGCAGTATGGGAGGATACTCTCTATTTGAAACTGCATAATAACCACCAAATCCATAGGCAGAAAATACTGGAACATAGAGATACATACATGCTAGCCACCTTAGGGAGAGACCCAAGTTGGGCTAAACGTAGCGGGACGAAAGAGACCGAAAAGGAGGGCTTTTCGGTCTCTTTCGTCCCGCTACGTTTAGCCCATCTTGGGTCTCTCCCTAAGGTGGCTAGCATGTATGTATCGCTTGCTCACCGAGCCCCACTCCATACAGCCAACCAATTCCAGCCCTGTGCTGATGAGGGCCTAAAGCCCGAAACACGTGTCCACAGGTAGGAATTGGTTGGCTGTGTAAATTTAGAAACTAATCCGCAGCATTGCACGCTTGGCGATTCCAAGCGCTGTGGATTAGACTGGGGTGGAAAGAGATGATTTGCATAGCTCCGCCTACTGCAAAGGATTCTGGGTAAACCTGCTATTCTTTGTATTATGCTGCTTGCAAGTACTTTCCGTTTCAGGAAAGCATCCACTATGTATTTCCTTTAAGTAGAGGGCTTTTCGGTCTCTTTCGTCCCGCTACGTTTAGCCCAACTTGGGTCTCTCCCTAAGGTGGCTAGCATGTATGTATCGCTTGCTCACCGAGCCCCACTCCATACAGCCAACCAATTCCAGCCCTGTGCTGATGAGGGCCTAAAGCCCGAAACACGTGTCCACAGGTAGGAATTGGTTGGCTGTGTAAATTTAGAAACTAATCCGCAGCATTGCACGCTTGGCGATTCCAAGCGCTGTGGATTAGACTGGGGTGGAAAGAGATGATTTGCATAGCTCCGCCTACTGCAAAGGATTCTGGGTAAACCTGCTATTCTTTGTATTATGCTGCTTGCAAGTACTTTCCGTTTCAGGAAAGCATCCACTATGGAACATAGAGATACATCTGTACGTAGCAATTCATTTCTATGTGCCTGTATTCCCTAAGGGAAAATGGAAGAAAGATTCTTTCTTGTAACAACCTGCACAACTAAGCGATTAGATTATTTATGGTGATTAGTAAATGGTGTAAAAAAAATGGTGTATTTTATTTTTTTCTCAATTAAATCCATAAAAAATATAATAAAAATGTAACACTGAGGTCGTGTTTTTTCGAATGCTTTTTTTCTGCAGGAGTCCGCACCACATGACACAATAACATTCTTCTCTATTGCTTTTTACTGGGTTTCTCTTATTTTTTCCCACTTATTTTGTGCATTTTTATGCAGATTTGAGGTAGCATTTTAATGCTTTTTTATTATACAGAAAAGGATTGGTTTTGTGATTAGTAATGCAACAACGTTTTTTTAACATTTATTTTTTTCAAGCTCCACAGAGAAGCCTATAGAGAAAAAAAACAACAAAAACCACACAGTACAACAACATCTTTAGGTGCACAGAAGGCAGAGTTTTCATGAATTCACATTCACATTGCTTGGATATTTAGACCGTGTTCACATGTAGAGTAAATGCTGCATTTTTTCTGCTGCTTTTTTTTTCGCACAGAAATTCTGCTGTGTTTACCTGTCCAAGCAAAGTGGATGTGATTTCATGAAATTGTGCCTGCTGCATGTCTCAGGCCTCTTTCACACGTCAGTGTCTCCAGTACGTGTAGTGACAGTTTTCTCACGTACCAGAGACACTGACACACGTAAACCCATTCAAATGAATGGGTCTATGCAGATGCCTGTGTGTTTTCACGGACCGTGTATCCAGGGCCGTATTTAGAGTTTCTGCTGCCCTAGGCACTCTTAGTGCTGCCTCCCCCATTGGTGAGTATGACACTATCCGCAGTGACTTTGGCAAGAATCGCTGTTGTGAAAGTCGCCTTTTGCAGCAGATCGGGCAGTTTTTCTGCATCTGCCACGTAACGGATCACTTACGGCAACATTGCGTTTGGTTTCATTCATTCCCTATGGGATTTGCGGTACTTGCTGTGATCTGGGAAATGCGGTACCATACCTCATAACTTTTGAAGAAGGGAAAAAGGTGTAAAGGTTGCGGCAAATTTTAGGCCACGCCTCTGACCACACCCATTTCACAACTAATCACACCCATATCCAAGTCCCAACCACACCCATTTAGCACTGCTGATCACACTCTTTCATATACAATAATTAAAACCAAAAAAATATGGCCACGCAGTACTCCATACTGTATAATGGCTGCGCAGTGCTCCACATACTGTATAATGGCCACACATGATGCTCCATACTGTATAATGGCCGCACATGATGCTCAATACTGTATGATGGCCATACATGATGCTCCATACTTTATAATGGCCCCACATGATGCTCAATACTGTATAATGACCGCACATGATGCTCCATACTGTATAATGACCTCACATGATGCTCCATACTGTATAATGACCTCACATGATGCTCCATACTGTATGACCTCACAAGATGCTCCATACTGTATAATGACCTCAAAGGATGCTCCATACTGTATAATGACCTCACATGATGCTCCATACTTTATAATGACCGCACATGGCTCATGGCTCATAATTCCCCCCCCTCCCTATCCCTCCCTCTGCATGGCTCATCTCTCCACCCCCTCCCCCGCTCCTTCTCCCGGGCCATCTTGCATGGCGTGGGTGGCTTACCATCCTCCCCCCGCCCCCCGTCCCTCATACTCACCTGTCAGCTGCCCGTCCTGTTGTGAATTCTGTTGTCGAGCTCCCTCCTGTGATCGTGAATGGTACTTCGGTGAGTTCTGTCCGTGGGCTCCCTCTGGTGGCTGTGAGTGGAGCTGCTGCTTCTGAGGTTCCTTACACAGGTGACGGGGTTTATCCTTTGGTTTGCTGCTCTATTTAACTCCACTTAGATCGTTACTCCATGCCAGCTGTCAATGTGTCTGCATTGCTTCAGTTCGCTCTTGGATCTTTCTGAGAAATGTCTCTTCCTGCAAGAAGCTAAGTCCCCGTTTGTTATTTTCTGTTCATGGTTTTCTAGTCCAGCTTGCTTTCATTATTTTGTCTTGCTAGCTGGAAGCTCTGGGATGCAGGGTGGCGCCTCCGCACCGTGAGTCGGTGCGGGGGTCTTTTTGCACACTCTGCGTGGTCTTTTGTAGTTTTTGTGCTGACCGCAAAGATACCTTTCCTATTCTCTGTCTATTTAGTTAGTTTGGCCTCCCTGTGCTAAAACCTGTTTCATTTCTGTGTTTGTGACTTTCATCTTAACTCACAGTTAATATATGTGGGGGGCTGCCTTTTTTCTTTGGGGAATTTCTCTGAGGCAAGGTAGGCTTTACTTTCTATCTCTAGGGCTAGCTAGTTCTTAGGCTGTGACGAGGCGCCTAGGGAGCGTCAGGAGCGCTCCACGGCTATTTCTAGTGTGTGTGATAGGATTAGGGATTGCGGTCAGCAGAGCTCCCACATCCCAGAGCTTGTCCTGTTTGAGGTTTAACTATCAGGTCATTCCTGGTGCTCCTAACCACCAGGTCATAACACTGTCCCACACGCCGCGCCGACATCCCTCCGGCTCCGGCTCTGTCCCGCCGCAGCGCCTTCTTCCTGAGTGAGTGTTCATGTGGTACCGCTAATTAAGGTAATGATTATGCGCATATTCATGACCTTAATTAGCGGTACCACATGACCGCTCACTCAGGACGCGCTACAGACGCTGAGACCAGGCATCGCTGGAGCAGGTGAGTATCGTCTTCAAGGAGGGTGGGTGGGACTCAGAGGCGGGGGGACTCTGAGACTTGGAGGTGGGGGGACTCAGAGGCGGGGGGGCGGGGCCGTCGGTCGCGTTTTTGACCTGGGACTTATTAAAAAAAACAAAAAAAAAAACACCTTGCTCAGGTGCCGCCCCCCGCAATGTCGCCGCCCTAGGCACGTGCCCTCGCGTGCCTAGTGGCAAATACTGCCCTGCGTGTATCCGTGTGAAAAACACAGAGACATGTCCGCTTTTCTCCAGCAGCACGGTCCGCAAAGCGTCCCGCACACACGGAGAACAGTGTGCACTCTCTCCTAGTGCACGTACCGCCCGCAGGAGAGACCGCTACAGTAAGCGCTGTCCCCCCTGCATGTGGTGCTGAAGGCGGCATCCTGTGGGGAGAAGAGATGAAAAATCAAGTTTTTGTTTTTTTGGCTAAAAATAAAGTTTGGGGGTCACCTCCCGCATCCCATCCCCTGTGTGCCCGCCCGCTTGCAGAGAAATACTCACCCAGCTCCCGCAATGTCTGCTCTCAGCGCCGGCAGCTTGTTCTGTATGAGCGGTCACGTGGTACCACTCATTACAGTGATGAATATGCGCATATTCATCACTGTAATGAGCGGTACCACGTGACCGCTCACACAGGACAAGCTGCCGCTGATGAGAGGAGACATCGCGGGAGCTGGGTGAGTATTTCACTGCAAGCGGGCGGGCGCACGGGGGATGGGATGTGGGAGGTGACCCCCAAACTTTATTTTTAGCCAAAAAAACAAAAACTTGATTTTTCATCTCTTCTCTCCTGCGGGGAGAAGAGATGAATGCCGCCTTCAGCACCACACGCAGGGGGGACAGCGCTTACTGTAGCACTGTCTCTCCTGCATGGTCCGTGTGGTCCTCGGGCGGCACACGGGCAGCACACGGCTGCTGCATGTGTGCCACACTGATGTGCCACGTGAACACACGGACACATGGACACGGATAACTCCAGTACCGTTTTCTCCGGTACCGGAATTATCTGGACGTGTGAAACCGGCCTAAAGACGCTGCTGAACTGGGCAGTTTTGGTGACTTTTTCTTGTAGAGGCTTCTATGTGGAACCTAAAAAAACCCAAGTAAAAAACTGCAGTTACTTTTATAAGTGCATAATCAAAGCTTTTCTGTACTATAAAGAACACTTTAAAGTGCGGATGTGATGCCTTTTCCCTCATATAAGAAGGAAAAGGCTTAATAAATGCAGGAAAACTGCAATATCAGAGAAGATTACTATTGCATAGTTTGGTATGGACACCTACAGAAAACAAAAATGCAACGTTTGAAATGGCCTTAAAGTCAAATGTCATATAGTGAGAAAGTTCTGGCTGATGTAACTTTAAATGAATGAACAAAAAATAAATACACAGGTCCCAACTAGAGATGAGCAGGGCACACAGATGATGACGAGCCGGCCTAGCTAATCAAAAGCTGCATTGGGGATGCCGGAAGGTCAGAGATTCGCGGCCTCCCATCCAGCCACCAGGTACCACTGACCTGGACACTGGAGAAGGGTCTTGTGAATCGATCGTCTCCTCTCTAGTTCCTTGATACAGCGGACAGTCCTGGATTTAGGTCAATGCACTGCAGTCTCGAGTATCTGCTGAATGTCCCTCACTACCACCGCTCCTCTGACATCTCCTCCTGCCAAGTTAGAAAGAAACGGTAAATGGGTGTGACTTGGAGGTGTGGCTTGGGAGCGTGACCAAAATTTGGTGCTCCGCATGATTTGTCCCTCAATCTATTCTTCAAAGTTGGGAGGTATGCATGACCGCCCAAAAGCATCATGTGATAGCTCACATGATACATTGGGTGCTGAGGGGCCCATAAACCCTAGTCGGCCCCGGGGCCCTGGCTACCATTAATCCACCACTGTTTATAATATATTTCTGGAACACCCAGGAAGTTCTCTTTACGTGTAAATGTGATCTATAGCAACGAGCCACATAGGTCAAGGGACAGTTCATGCTATTGGGAGCAAGGTATTTAATTGGTAGGATGTTTTCTGGCATACCTTACCCATTCACACTGTACGTATGGTCAAACATCATGGTATTAAATGACCTGTATGTGGCCGATGTAATGAGGCACCCTTCCATGTCTTTAACAATGTGTGCCGTGCACATGTTTGACCCTCCTGACACATTTCTTCACTACGTCTTTATGGGCTTCTTTGAAGCATCTTCCGGGACTTAACAGATTGCTGCTATATTATACTCATGTCTGAACGCTGTTTATCCATTAATCCCATTATACAATGCACATTTATTTAGCAGTTAAATAGCCCCGGCTTTTCTATCTTTCACATGGTTTGCGATTCCCATTTATTTCGCTAAGATAGGCAGTTATATTTCATTCTGCCGATGGTCAATCACCCGACTATAATTTGTCATCGTGCGTTCTGTCTGGAAGGTCTATTATTCAGAAATGCATTACAAGAGTCAGGTTAGACACTGACAGTCAGATCGCTGCCAGGTCTTCTACTAAAGCTTTGCTTTTCTGCTTTAGTTCAGAGCTAGGAGGTGATTATTGTTATAGATTTTAGAATAAGCCTTACATTATGCATTTAATTGGCGGTTCTATGCTTTTGACATGTGCTGCCAATTTTTTTTTTTACTCTAGATTGACGTTTGTCTCTCTGACCTATACGTTGGTTTACAGTTTTTATGGATTTAATTTTTGCCCAATCTACCACAATAGAAATACCTCATTTTATAAAGAGAAATGTGGAATCAGAAAATAACCTACTATTTAAAGGAATCTGTCGTCAGGTTTTTGCTATGTAACCTGCGAGCAGCATGATGTAAAGGCTGAGATCTTGATTCCAGTGACGTGTCACTTACTGCATTGCTTGCTGTCATTTTGGTACAATCACAGTTTTCTCTGCTGCGGATATAGCAGTGCTCTGAATGCTGAGCCCTGTATAACCCCGCCTACACCATTGATTGGTTCACAAAAATTACACTATATGAAAGGTTATTTACATTGGTTTTATTGATTCACAATGGCCAAGATCCTCAAATTGTTACAAAACGGTAAGTAGTAGTGGAAGGTACTAATAATACATATATGGGCCCAATGTGGCCATATCAGACAGGGGAGCATGAGGTTAAAAAGATATATTAACCCTATTTACCTCTGCTCTGAGCGCTAACTAACCGCGTAGGTTGGCACCATACCAGCGCAAATGGCACCCCCACTTGTAAGGTGCTATCCTACGTGGTTAAGCAGCACTCAGAGCAGAGGTTAATGGGGTTGATATCTCTTTTTTGAATTCATGCCCCATACCTGATATGGCAAGCAGGTACTGCCCCATTTGTATATCATTGGTACCTCCCACTACTACTTAATATTTTTTAACAATTTGAGTCTAACTTTTCTTTTTATAAATATTTGTCCTGTAGTGAAAATCCCTTGCTGATAAAACATTCATTTAATTGAAACAGTAAAACACAGCCTTATAAGTGATACATCATGGAAATCAAGCTATCAGCACCCACATCATGCTGCTTTCAGATTACATAGTAAAACCTGCTGAATGATTTCATAGAAATCTGCTTTTTTCTTAATGTACAAATCTTGCAATTTTTCACATTAGCTCCTGGGGCTATCATATTATTTATTATGTTTTCTTTTATAGTATCATCATATTCCGCAGTGCTTTGCAGACATCATCACCACTGTCCCCTTTGAGGCTAACAATCTAGATTCCCTATCCGCATGTCTTTGGAGTGTGGGAGGAAACCGGAGAACCCGCAGGAAACCCACGCAAACACGGGGAGAACACACAAACTCCTTGCAGATTTTGTCCTTGGTGGGATTGGAACTTAGGATCCCAGCTCTTTATTTTCTTTAAAGAAGGCTTTTCAGAAGTTTCATTATCGTCACAGACAAGGATACAATGAAAAGTGAAAGGTAACACCTGTACACAGCTGAAACAGGATCCAACATTCACAAAAGACGATGTCACAGCTGACCCTGCCCTCCTCCCTTCACAATGACCTTTGCACAGGTTCATTAAATTAATCAGTACAGTCAGTCTATTGCTGGTAATGTACATGTAGATTTCCGCTACGTGCACACATTGCGGATTTTGATGTGTTTCCCTGGCGTTTTTGGCAGCACGGATTCGCATGAAATCTGCAGTGTAGTGTACAGCCAATGTTAGTCTATGTGAAATTAACATTTGTTGTGCACATGCTGCAGTAAAAAACGTGCGGAATCGTTGATTTTTTTTCTGCAGCATGTCCATTCTTTTGGCGGATCTTCAGTGTTTCTGCACTCATTGACTTCCATTGAGTCAGGCACATCCGCAGCAAACCCGCAGATGTAAAAAAGATCTGCCGTTTTGCTGCGGATGAAACGCTGCAGATCGGGAGGAGGGAGTGTGTGGGCGGAGTGTGGGCGGAGCTATGTGCGTGTATGTGTGTGTGCCGGTCTGTGTGTGCGTGTGTCCCTGTGTGTGTGCGTATCTGTGTAAGCAGCCATTGTCTGATAGGACTACTGCTCCCATCCGGCAGTGAATGCTCACAGTGACGGCATTGCCGATGATGGGAAAGTAGTCCCATCAGACAATGGCTGTGTTCAGTTGTAAAACAAAAAAACAAACCATACAGAACATTCAACATATAACATACTGTACATACTCATCACATATCTCACATAACATACAGCAGGGGTGTCAAACTGCATTCCTCGAGGGCCTCAAACCATGCATGTTTTTAAGATTTCCTTAGCATTGCACAAGGTGCTGCAATCATTCTCTGCAGGTGATTAAATTATCACCTGTGCAATGCAAGGAAATCCTGAAAACATGACCTGTTTGCAGCCCTCGAGGAATGCAGTTTGACACCCCTGACATACAGTACATATTCACCAATCACCTACTCCCCGTTGCCCTCAATTCTCCTGTAATAAAAATAACATAATAAACCAACCTATACTTACCTTTCCGCCATAGTTCAGTTATTAATGTGTGCCCCACGACGATTTCCCATGTGGAACAGTGACATTGGGCGATGTCAGCGCTCTACAGGGGCCCCACGATGAACTGACAGCGGAGGTAATCCTCCGCGATGTATATCCCTCTGCCGTTGCCGGGAAAGAGGTCACTTAACTTCATTCTCTCGCCGACAACGCTGTGTGAGAAAATTCCCACGCAGCATTGCCGTAAAGCGAGAGAATTAACTAAGATAACCTCTTCAGTGATGCACTGCAGGAGCCATTGTCTCCTGTCACTGTGTCACTGGAGGCCCTATAGAGCAGTGACATCACCCGAAGTCACTGTTCTATAGGGGAGATCGTTGTTCGACATTCGTTATTAATTGGACTGCGCTGGACCAGGGAGTATACGGTTGGTTTACTTTTTTTTATTTTTTGCAGGTGATAGATGGCTACGGGGAATTAGGAATGGTTGTAAGTATGGTGAAATTCAGAATATTAAAATACTTTTTTCTGGCTGTGTCTTTTTTTTAATTCTTTCACTACTATGGGATTAGTAATGGATAGGTGTCTTATTGACGCTTCTCCATTACTAACCAGGCTTGATGTCACATTACAATACAAAGGTGACATTAACCCCTTATTACCCCACATGCCACCTCTACAGGGCAGTGGGAAGAAAGTGGCTAAGCGCCGGAATTGGTGCTTCTTAAAGATGTGCCATTTCTGGGACAGCTGGGGGGGAGGCAATATCCATAGTCCCTCTCCAGGATATGAATATCAGCCCGCAGCTGTCTGCATAGCCTTTCTGGCTATAAATTATAGGGGGATTCCACGTAATTTTTTTTGCCAGTAAAGGCTAAATCAATGAGTATTAACCACTTCCCAGGCTATAAACATCGGCCCCTGGCCGTCGGCTTTCCCTCTCTGGCGCAGAAAAATGCGAGGGAGCCCACACCATTTTTTTTTTTTTAAATTAAACATATTGTGTTTAATAACGCAGATTTTGTGTGTGTGTCTTTATTTAACTCTTTATGTACCATTTTATTATGTTTTTTTTTTACTAAACATCGGGCTTGGTATTATCTATCTATGTATCTATCTATCTATAGATCTATCTATCTATCTATCTATCTATCTATCTATCTATCTATCTATCTATCTATCTATCTATCTACCTATCTAGCTATCTATCTATCTATCTATAGATCTGTCTGTGTGTAAACATTATTCTTCAATGGAGTATGTAAATGAAGAGGTTGAACAAGAAATGACATCACAATTCTTTTTCTATTGTGTTCAATAATAGATCTTTATTTAGCTTTCAAAAACACATACAAATCTGCATGAAAAAACGCATAAAAAACGCATCAAATCTGCACCTGCGTTTTCTGCCAAGAGAGGAAGAATCTGCACAGAAAATTCCACAGGTAAATCTGCAATGTGTGCACATACCCGAAGCATGTGTGTAGAATAGCCCTAGTGGCCAGTATGGAAATTGCAAGAATTCTAATTTTTTTTAATGGGTGATAGCGATTAGAGTTGAGTGAATATGTCTGGAATCAGAATTGAATCAGAATCTGCCATATTCGTGCCTCATTGGTACCCTAGTCGTGCCAAATTTATGTTTGATGATCGGTTCCAAACATATTCGGTCATTTCTACTCCCATTGACTCCAATGACATTCGGCTGTGTTCGGTGAATATTGCAAAAGCAATATTCGCTGCCGATCGTAATCAGAACCGAATTTTGAAAAATTTGCTCAGCCCTAATCATGATATGAAAAATAAAAAAAATCACATTACCCAAATTTTTAAAACATACTGTAAATATAGCAATAAAACCTGATTTATACAGTAGGTAATTTCCTAAAGACACATTCCCTTTAGCAAAATACTCCAAATCTTTTCTTGTGGATCCCTGAGTTTCTAGATGGAAAAGAAAACATTTCTCGCCTTGGGAATTGAAGCAATCATCAGTGCAATACACTTTGGGTCATCTAACTAATTGAAGGTTCACAGTCTGTTATCAGATTCATTTGCATTCCAGCTAATGATAGCCTGTAATTGAGCAAAGAAAACAAAACAATGTTTACATATGACAGCAAATTAGAGCGCACTGTCATCCCTGTATAGTAATAGGCGATCAGTGCAGGATATTAGGATGAGCCTAGTATAACACACAAGTACAGAGATGTTTAAAGGGCTGAAATGATTGTAAAATAATCTGAGGATCTTGGGGACAGATGTTTTTTGTAGATTTCCTAAAGGTACCGTCACATTTAGCGACGCTGCAGCAATATAGACAACGATGCCGATCGCTGCAGCGTCACTGTTTGGTCGCTGGAGAGCTGTCACACAGACAGCTCTCCAGCGACCAACGATGCCGAAGTCCCCGGGTAACCAGGGTAAACATCGGGTTACTAAGCGCAGGGCCGCGCTTAGTAACCCGATGTTTACCCTGGTTACCATTGTAAAATAAAAATAAAAACACTACATACTTACCTACCGCTGTCTGTCCCCGGCGCTCTGCTACTCTGCACTCCTCCTGCACTGGCTGTGAGCACAGCGGCCGGAAAGCAGAGCGGTGATGTCACCGCTCTGCTTTCCGGCTGACCGACGCTCACAGCCAGTGCAGGAGGAGTGCAGAGAAGCAGAGCGCCGGGGACAGACAGTGGTAGGTAAGTATGTAGTGTTTTTTTTTTTTTTTTAACTTTTACGCTGGTAACCAGGGTAAACATCGGGTTACTAAGCGTGGCCCTGCGCTTATTAACCCGATGTTTACCCTGGTTACCGGGGACCTCGGGATCGTTGGTCGCTGGAGAGCTGTCTGTGTGACAGCTCTCCAGCGACCAAACAGCGACGCTGCAGCGATCGACATCGTTGTCAGTATCGCTGCAGCGTCGCTGAGTGTGAAGGTACCTTTAGTCCCAGGATACTGCAGTCAGCCTCAACAGCTGATAACAGTGAACAATAGCTTGTATTCACCTGCACCAATGAACCCTGTGTAGTCTGACCCTTCAGTCATATAGCCGTCCCTGCATGCCCAACTTCTCGCCAATCGACCAAATCTAATGGTCATTTTATGTAGGCAGATAAATTGCCCATAATGAGCACCATTTTTGTAGCCTGTTACCGTAGGTTACATAGGAACTGTAGATATAAAATAGAAGATAAATTAAATTGGGCACTTTTCAGGGTTGCAAATGTTACCTCATTTTCTAACTTAAGAAATGTGTCACTTACTGGGCTGCTTTGTGCAGTTTGGATAAAATCCATGTTTTCTCTGCTGTAGATATAGCAGTGCTATGAATGCTGAGCTGTGAAACTCCACCCACACCCCTGATAGGTATCTTCCTGTGTAAACTGTGCATTTGTCAGCAAGCTGCCTGTCAGTGGTGGAGTCGGGGTCACACATATTATCAGGACTGGGTTGCTTGAGACCTGAAACGGGATTGATAATCTCCTGCTAATAAAACACCAATGGTATTAAAACTACAGCAAGCTGCTGAGCAAGTGGCACATCACTGGAATCAGTGGAATCCTACATTATCCTGCTCTCAGACTAAATAGCAAAAATATGGTGACAGATTCCTTTTAAAGATTCCTTTTCTCTCTTATTCTGTATTTTTCACATACAGTACATAAGTAATATTGATGTCTGGCAGCAATCCCTGCAAAGACCATGCACACAAGCTCATCAGGACTCCTTGATATTGTGCTCTCCAAAGCATTTTATGGTGTCACACAGATTGAGTATGGCTCCAGATTACAGAGCTGCATCCTCTTCCTTGTAAATAAACCCTAGGTATGGTTTCACAAGCATAAGCTAGGCTATAAGGACCCAATATTGGGTTATCATACAAACTGTTGTCCCAGGATTTACACCTGTAACATGCTCATGTAAAATTATTATTATTATTTATTTATATAGCACCATTAATTCCATGGTGCTGTACATGAGAAGGGGTTACATCAAAATACAGATATCACTGACAGTAAGCAAACTAACAATGACAGACTGATACCGAGGGAAGAGGACCCTGCCCTTGCGGGCTTACATTCTACAGGATGGTGGGGAAGGAGACAGTAGGTCGAGGGTTGCAGGAGCTCCGGTGTTGAGGTGGCCGTGTGGTCATTACAGGTTGTAAGCTTCTTTGAAGAGATGGGTATTCAGGTTTCTTTTGAAGGATCCAAATGTGGTTGATAGTCGGACGTGTTGAGGCACAGAATTCCAGAGGATGGGGGATATTCGGGAGAAGTCTTGGAGGCGATTGAGTGAGGAGCCAATAAGCGTGGAGGAGAGAAGGAGGTCTTGGGAGGACCGGAGATTACGTGAGGGAAGATATTGAGAGACTAGTTTGGAAATAAATACGGAGGAGAAAGGTTATGGATGGCTTTGTAGGTCAGTGTTAGTAGTTTAAACTGGATACGCTGGGAAATTGGGAGCCAGTGAAGGGATTTGCAAAGAGGGGAAGCAGGGGTGTAGTGAGGAGAGAGATTAATTAGTCGAGCAGCAGAGTTAAAGACGGACTGTCGGGGCAATTGCTGTTAACTTGTGATCTGTGGCATGGGACAGCTTCCTAAGGGCTCGGTCGCAAGACTGTATTTTCATTCCGAGTGCGATCTGAAAAAACATCACTGTTATTCTATGGGGCAGTGCATACATTCAATATTTTCCTTAGATTGGGACAGTCCGAAGAAAAAATACTTGAGTTGGATTCGATTATTGGATCACACTCGTCCGTGCAAGTCATTGGGTCCAGAGGCGTAGCTAGGGTTTTGGTTCGGGGGGGGGGGGGGGGCGAAGCTTCTGTGTGGGCCCCTAACCAGGTAACCTTGATTACAACTGGGTGACACACCCTAATAGTGTAGGAGAACCTCAGCAGGTGACCGCGCTGTTAATGAAGATAATCTGTATATAAAGACCAACATAGATATTACCGCCATATGGTCAGTGGTAGATACCAGTCCTACAGAACATACAGTATAACAGATCACTGGACAGTTATAGATAGTGACTTACTGCTGACGTTCTTTGTGATGGAATCGTTCATTTTTCCCGTCTTTTCCATCTAGCCCAGACCGACACAACTTCTTCCAGCCAGGACTCGTCTGCAGAGAATACAACAAAGACACATTTCACGTCTCACATTCCAGCCCCATCACCATCTATTCCCAACCTGCACAAACTCCTCATCCTGCTGATACCCCAATACTGAGCCGCTGCTGCCGTATGTCTCCCTATTACTGCACCTGATACCCCAATACTGAGCCGCTGCTGCCGTATGTGTCCCTATTACTGCCCCTGCTGTGTGGTTCTCTGTGCCCTCTAAATTCTAAAGCACCCCTCTATAATATAGTAATGCCGGGGGCAAATGCCCTAGAAAACAGTGCCCACATTTTGCCCCCTAGAAAGTAATAATGTCCTGTGATGCTCTCTTAGGCCAGTCTCACACGTCCAAATAATTCCGGTACCGGAGAAAATGGTACCGGAGTTATCCGTGTCCGTGTGCTCACGTAGGCCATCCGTGTGGGATCCGTGTGATGTCCGTGAGTACGTTTTTAGGGTCTGTGTGCTGTCCTTGTGCTGTCAGTGTGCTGTCCGTGTGCTGTCCGTGTGTCCGTGCCCGTGTATTGCAACAATTTTTACAATTTTAACCCTATGGCAGGAAAAACGCACATGGACAGCACACGGATGGCACACGGACAGCATCCGTGTGCGGTACGTGTTTACACGGACCCATTGACTTTAATGGGTCCGTGTGGTCCGTGCTCTCCCACGAACACTGACATGTCTCTGTGTTTTGCACACGGACACACGGTATGCAAAAAATCACTGACATGTGCAGAGACACATTGATTTTAATGTGTCTACGTGTGTCAGTGTCTCCGGTACGTGAGGAAACTGACACCACACTTACCGGAGCCACTGACGTTTGAAACCGGCCTTATACACAGTATAATACCCCCTCACTGTATAGTACCACCCACACAGTATACTGACCCCTTAGTAGCCTCCAAACTCTTTGATGGCTCCAACACAGTATAATGGCCCCTTCACTGTAACACCCACACTGTACGATGGCCCCCTTACTGTAATCTCCACACTGTATAAAGGCCCCATAGATAGCCTCCATATAGTATAATGCACCAGATAGTCCTAAATGTAGTATAATGCACTCCCCATAAGCCTCCATATAGTATAATGCACTCCCCATAGGCCTACTTTATATTGTGTAATGCAACCCCCATAGGCAGACTCTATAGCACAAGGCAGCCCCCATAGGCAAACTCTATACTGTATAATGCATCCCCCATAGGCAGACTATTGCACAAGAATAATATAAAAACATCCCACAATGGACACCAATGTATTTGGTCTTTTACACATCCTAATGGTACTGTGTTAAAAGACAAAGACCAAGATAAGCATTCAATAAAGGACACTCCAGCAATGTATTAGTCCCATTTAACCAGAGTACAAATACAAATCTTTATTAGTAAGACCATCAATTACAAACCAATATAAATAATAAATCATAGAACATTACAGACATACAATACTCAGAAAGGAACCAGAGGACAGCACTGAAAAGAGTCACTGCAAGGCGGCAGCCCCTATGAATCCCTGTCAGTTATAAAATCATAAAGTGCCAATAGTGCATGTAAGGGTGAGAGAAGCCGACGCGAAACGCGCGTTGGGGCCGCGGCGGTGACCCCTGTGCTCCTGTCCCATGGGTAAGAGACATTAAGCCCGATTGAATATATTAGCAGCCGCACTTGGCGCTTAGTATCCCATTATGGGAGTTAAATGGTTAGATTTGTAGCCATCTGGTTCATTTGGTGTCTCTCGCCCTTACATGCACTATTGGCACTTTATGATTTTATAACTGACAGGGATTCATAGGGGCTGCCGCCTTGCAATGACTCTTTTCAGTGCTGTCCTCTGGTTCCTTTCTGAGTATTGTATGTCTGTAACGTTCTATGATTTATTATGTATATTGGTTTGTAATTGATGGTCTTACTAATAAAGATTTGTATTTGTACTCTGGTTAAATGGGACTCATACTCCGTGTTTTCTCTGGTGTTTCTAGACTATAGCACAAGGCAGCACCCATAGGCTGCCGTCACACAAGCAGTATTTGGTCAGTATTTTACATCAGTATTTGTAGCCAAAACCAGGAGTGGGTGATAAATACAGAAGTGGTGCATATGTTTCTATTATACTTTTTCTCTAATTGTTCCACTCCTGGTTTTGGCTTACAAATACTGATGTAAAATACTGACCAAATACTGCTAGTGTGACGGCAGCCTAATACAGCACCCTTATAGGCAGACCCTGTAGTATAAGGCAGCACCCCTATAGGCAGATCCTGTAGTATAAGACAGCACCCCTATAGGCAGACCCTGCAATATAAGGCAGCACCCCTATTGGCAGACCCTGTAATATAAGGCAGCACCCCTATAGGCAGACCCTGTAATATAAGGCAGCACCCCCATAAGCAGATCCTGTAGTATAAGGCAGCACCCGTAAAAAATAAATCATCTCCTGACAGCGGGCGCCGGCTAGTGACGTCATCGTGCCCCCTGTCAGTGTCTGCGTTGGTGATGTAAGACACTGAGAGGGGCTGATGGGAGGAGCGTAGCACTCCTTCTCCCATCAATGCGATCAGCTGTATCGGCTAAATGCCGGTACAGCTGACCTTCCGATGATGGGTGGGGGGCCCCCTCGCCTGCCCCATAGCGGCCGGGTTGCGGAGCAGGGAGATAGATTCGTGCTGCGTGCCGATACAGTTAAAGTAGTGTAGCTCCGGGTGGGCCCCCTCAGAGCGCAGGGCCCTGGGTGACCGCCCCCTCTGCCCCCCCGGTAGCTACACCACTGCATTGGGTCCATGGAAAACATTGGAGTGCACTCAGAGGACATCTGAGTGCAGTCCGATTTCTGCGGACTCACGCAGTGGATCAGATGGAGACATTTATTTTTCCATCTTCTCATTTGAGAAAATTGGACCACATTATGCTCACTTAGTATAATCACCCCGAATCTCTTGGATGAGAGGAAATGCGATAGTGTGATCCTAGCCTAATATCTATGGTCAGTTTTTACTCCAGTTTGCATGGTAAATATTTTTGCATTTAAGCTAATAATCAATGAGATGTGAAGTCCCTTGTTGACAGTTACACTCACATTGGCCGTCCTATTGTTCCCTAATATATATTTGAGCAGGAAATACACCATTCACAAACAAACAGAGGCACAGCTGTGGCACCACAATTACAGCAGAGGTACGGCAGGACAATGATAAAATAAATGGAATTTCTCCGTCAGCCAGGAAACCCCCCCATCACCGAAGCTCTCATGTCCTATTTACTGTTTGCTTCAGTTACTAAGCCGAACATACTAATCCCCTATTAGAGGACTGGATAGGGTTTGCAGGGGTCAAATGGTCAGAGATAACTACCTGCAATTATCCTAACAGGACCTTCTTCACCTTCTGTCTCTGAGCAGTTTGTCTTGTTTGGCCACCAATTTTTACATTCTTGATTGTCCTCACCCGGCATCAATGGATCATGATTTATGAGTGTGTGATAGTAATTTACAGAACGATGAAGACCTGCTCTTTCAGATACTTGATGCTAATGAAAAGAATTAACTTTTCTAGACAAAAAAACATTTTAGACCGGAGGATAACATTGAACGCACAGTTACATTTGTCCGTGCTTTCTTTGATGTCAAGTTATAGAAATATCGTTTGTACGGCTGGAAAAAAAAGGACATTCTTCCGTCCAGATTAGCTTCATCTTCTGCAATGTTGATCCAAAGGAAGGCGGAAAAACCCCATCAAGCAGAAACCATTTTTTTTTTTTAAATCTTATCACAGAGTTTTTTTTTCATGTGGATTTTGGAGCGGATTTGCTGCAAAAATCCACAAAAACGAAATTCAGGGTGAACATAACCCTCATGATATGTTCACATGTGGCATAACTGCAGCATTTTTTTTGCTGGTATTGTACAAAGCGTATTTTGTGCATATAATTTTTACAGGGCCAGCAAAATCAATGAGATTTCTGAAATCTCATGCTTTTTTTTCTTAGCGTATCCCATCAATTGCGTTTGCATTTTTTTGGTAGGGTTTTTTCACCTGTTGAAATGAATGCTAAAAACTCCAATAAAATATAACTAAAAACACATCAAAGAAGCGTGAAAACACGTGGGTAATGTATGTAGCGTCCTGCCAACACCTGTTTTTTCATGTGGAAGAAAATGCTGCAAAAATGCCCTTTGTGAACATACCCTTAGAAAAAAAATCATTTTCTACACCAATTATAGAGTTCTATGCTATATCAGCAACTCATTTCTACTAATCTAGTATATATTAGGTTTAGTTCACATATTTCCAATTGGAATAATAATAATAATTGTAATAATAATCTTTATATCGCGCCAACATATTCCGCAGCTCTTTACAGTTTAACAGTTCATACATAACATTCATAAATAACAATGTTAAAGATAATACAATAATTAAAGCAAAATAAGACAACCCTACAATGAGGTGGGGGAGACACAAAGTACAGGTGTGTATTTACAATGATGCCATCTTGATGGAGTGGGGGATAGATAAATGCTGCATGAGCTGGTCACCTGCCAGTATTTGTGGTGCTGTTGGGTGCGGAGGAGTTTGATGGAGGGTTATTCTCACATAGTAAATGGGCTACACATACACACACATAAAATTACTTTGATTAGGGAACGTGATAGGCCGCTCTCAACAGATGTGTTTTGAGGGAGTGCCTAAAACTGTGTAAGTTGTGGATAGTCCTAATTTCTTGGGGTAGAGCATTCCAGAGGATTGGTGCAACGCGGAAAGGTCTTGGAGGTGGGAGAGGGAGGTACAGATTAGTACAGAGGTTAGTCTAAAGTAGCTTACAGTGCGTAACGAGCAGATAGGCCGATACACAAATGAGGGAGGAGATGTAAGGTGGTGCCGCACTGTGGAGAGCTTTGTGGGTAAGAACAAGCAGTTTGAATTGGATCCTATAATGAATGGGCAGGCAGTGCAATGACTGGCAAAGAGCGGACGCTTCCGAGTACCGATTAGCCAGATGGATGACTCTGGCTGCTGCATTAAGGATGGACTAGAGAGGGGAAAGTCGAGTGAGGGGGAGGCCAGTTAATAGAGCGTTACAGTAGTCCTGGCGGGAGGGGATCAGGACAACAGTGAGGATCTTTGTTGTTTCCATGGTGAGAAAGGGGTGGATTCTAGAGATGTTCTTCAGGTGTAATCGACAAGAGAGGGCAAGAGATTGTGCAGCGCCCCAGAGTCCTGGTCGTTGCAGTAATGTCGCTCTGCCGCTAAGGGGAGTGATGTTATGTCTGATTGCACTAAAGGAGTTCATCTGACCAGGTATCACAGCACACATTACACTTCACACTCCGGCCACTAGGGGGAGCAAAAGGCACTATGTATTAGGCCACTCCTCACACTGGTAAAACTAGGGGTTGGATAGGAAGTTAGGACAGAACGCAGCCTGGGAGAGATCCAGGGAGGACCTGTCAAGGGTGGGTTCCTGACAGGGGCCAGCAGAACGAATAGAAAGCAACGGAACAGTGCCTGCACTACCTTGCGGCGGTATCCTAAGAAAGGACAAGAAGAGAAGGATATTGTGGAAAGTGAGAAACGAGATCAAGCACAAAGGAGAGCCAGTAGGAGTCGTGCCTCGAGAACGGCAACTTCCTACTGAGGCGCGTAGCCGGTGACCGGAACACCGAGGAAGTAACTGACTCTATGCCTTACTTCAAATACCGCAGGACAGTTAATTATAGGTTGCCTGTCTACCATACATCACCTAAGCAGACATAGGGGGCAAGCGTGGAGAGGGGCGTCTCTAGGGTCACAGAATAGCTCCGAGCCTTCCCGTCAAACGGGTGCGTCCTATCCAGATAACTTGGGGGACGAAGAGAGAGAGAGAGAAAGAGAAAGAACGAGAACAGAAGTTGTGAGGGCTATCCCGAATGCTCAGCAGGGAAGAACTACAACACACAGGCGCTAGTGGTAGGCACTGATTTCCACCTGCAAAGGGAACTCTGAATGTGCCTTCGGACCGGCCGGTCTCAGACAGCCCAGTTAACAGTGCTCTGGATTGTGGACCCCGAAGTCTTCAGTAAAAGGTAAAGAGACTGCAACCCTGTGTCCTCGTTATTAACTGCGCCTCACACCATCGCCACCTACACTACTGGGAAGCCCTGGGGATATACTTCACCTGTGGGAAGGTATACCATCTAGCTGCCATTCCATCCCCCAGCGGACCCCTAAGCAGCGTCGGTCACCCTGACCGAACACCACAGGTGGCGTCACGAAACCTTGACAAACTATCATCACCCCTTTCATTGGACGCCCCTTAGCAGGGTCACGGACCGGGTCCAGCCACCGTGACAACCCCAGCACTGAGACAGAGAGGACCGGTACCGAGTAACCTGTGGCCCTGTGTGTGGGGGCGCTCCAACTGTATATGGGAGGTGAAGGAGAGATCGAAGTCAAACATAACACCCAGACAGCGCACCTGCTGCCTGGGTGTTATTATGGTGCCACCCACTGAGAGGGAAATGTCAGATTTAGGGAGGTTAGTAGATGGCGGGAGCAGAAGAAGTTCAGTTTTGGAAAGGTTGAGTTTCAGATAGAGAGCGGACATGATGTTGGAGACTGCGGACAGACAGTCACTGGTGTTTAGTAGTACAGAAGTGGTAAGGTCAGGGGATGTAGTGTATAATTGTGTGTCATCGGCATAAAGATGGTACTGAAAGCCAAATCTGTTGATGTTCTGTCCAATTGGAGCCGTGTGGAGGAAGAAGAGAAGGGGGCCAAGGACTGAGCTCTGAGGGACCCCGACAGTGAGAGGAAGAGGAGATGACGTGGAGCCAGCGAACAATACACTGAAGGAGCGGTCAGAAAGATAGGAGGAGAACCAGGAGAGAGCAGTGTCCTTTATGCCTATTGATTGGAGCATAGAGAGTAGGAGATTGTGGTCAACAGTGTTGAAAGCTGCAGAGAGGTTGAGAAGAATGAGCAGAGAGTGGTCACCATTACATTTTGCTGTCAGAAGGTCGTTGGTCACTTTGATGAGTGCAGTTTCTATTGAATGTAGGTGGCGTAAACTGGAATGTGAGGGATCTAGGCGTGAGGGAGTGGAGAGGTAACGGGTAAGGTGGAAGTAGACCAGGCGCTCCAAGAGTTTAGAGATGAAGAGGAGGTTGGAGACCGGTCTGTAGTTATCTTTGCAGGATGGATCCTTAGAGGGTTTTTTTTTATATAATGGAGCAATGATAGAGTGTTTGAAGGAGGAGGGGAAAATGCCAGAGGAGAGGGAGAGATTAAAGATTGTAGTTAGGTGAATAGTGACGAGTAGAGAGAGACTGGAGGAGATGTGAGGGAATGGAGTGGCTTTACCCAACCACTAACCATGAGTGGAGAAAAAGTTTTGGTGTTATCATTCATATTCTCTGAAAAAAGGCCAAGAAAGCAAAAATTATGCTGGGTTATGTAAACTTTTGAGCACAACTGTACATAAGAGTAGTTTTTGTTTAGAGCTACAGAATAGTTTAGCACACTTTGCTATTCCAGTTATACATAAAAAATGGAGAACATGCAATATAAATATCATATGTATCCTATAGAGACATATCTCGTAGTCTACCATTGGAGGTATACTTCAATGTCGGCTCTAAACGTGATGGGAACAAGGTTGTACCATAAGTTTTTTTATGTCAAGGTCTCCCTGGTTGAACCTAGAGAAAAATCTCATAACTTTTATTTTGATATTCTTTGAAGGTTTTAAGAAACATAAAGCTGCAGAGTTGTGAAAAAAATGGTAACTTTGTCCAGCACTCAATTTCCAAGTCTTCCAAGTAAAAAAAGAGCATTATTGATCCATTAAAAAGATATACGAAAAACGCACAAGTTGCATGTAATGATTAAAGTCATCCGTCTGAAATGCGTTTGCCTACAATTTTAATGTTTTTTTTTACAGGAAAGATATATATCTTTGTACCGTGTTAGCCAGTAGATAGAAAAATATTTGGAATATTGGACTCTCAATTCCAAATGTTTTTATGGTGGTGGAGTTGTGACTTCTCTCTTTCCTTTTTGCATAATAAACTTATGTATTTTAATAGAAGATTCAGATGCTGGATTTTTTTCCACTTTTCTCAACCTCTTTGCTGTACTATTGGTTTCTGTGCAATGGATCTTGGGTGATGTGGGTGAGCTGACTTTATATTCTGTTATTGTTTCACTAAAAATGTAAAAAAAATCTATTATGCTCTGTATATCTCTGTTGTTATAATGTATTTGTTAGTATCAGCCACTTACTACAGGGTGGAGCGCGGTAATTTGCTGATTTGGGAATGAAATAAAAAAATTATGATCATTAGAAAAATTTATTTTATATTTTAATTATACTGAACAGTAATGGAATTTTTAAATTACATGGTTTTAAATAGTGTATCTGGCAAATGTCGACCTTCGCTATCCACACACTGCTGCATACGTTTTCTGAAGTTTTCATGAACTCTAACAAGCATGTCCACTGGTATTCTGCCAATTTCAGCTTCAATATTGTTCCTTAGGTCTTCCAAGGTGTTGGGACGGTTGATATACACCTTAGACTTCAGGTAACCCCAAAGGAAAAAATCGCATGGGGCTAAATCTGGTGAGCGTGCTGGCCAGTTCACATCTCCCCTCAAAGAGATAAGCCGTCCAGGAAACATTTGCCTCAAACAATTCATGGTAACCCTCGCTGTGTGTGCAGTGGCACCATCCTGTTGGAACCATGTATCCTCTAGTTCCATTGCCTCAAGAGCCGGCTGAAAATAATCCTGTATCATAGACAAGTACCGTTCGGAGTTCACAGTTATGGCACGACCATTATCCTGAAAAAAGTAAGGACCAATGATGCCTACTCGTGATATGGCGCACCACACAGTGACGCGGTCCGAATGCAGAGGTCTCTCGTGAACTTCTCTGGGGTTTGTTTCACTCCAGTAACGCATATTTTGTTTGTTTACACACCCACTGAGGTGAAAATGTGCCTCATCAGAAAAAAACACAATTGCGTCACGGGGTATCGTTGCTAACATGTCTTCACAAGAGGTCCGCCGTGTCAAATAGTCCCATGCTGACAAATGTTGGACCACGCACATTTTATACGGGTGAAAATTCAGTTCATCATGAAGAATCCGGTGGAGAGAACGTCTTGAAATGCCAAGAGCAAATGATTGCTTCCGAGCAGAGAGTTTCGGAGATTGCAGTACTGCTGCTCTAACTCTCTCGATGTTTTGTGGTGTTGTAATCCTTCTCTCAGGTCCCCTTCGTACACATGACACATTCCCTGCTGTTCTGAATGCATTCACCCAATTTACAATTGATTGCCGTCCAGGAACACGTCCGCGTGGAGGAACAGCGAATTGTAAACGAAAAGCACTCTGCACTGCAATGATCGAGTGGGCATTTGAAAAATACGCTTCAACACAAAATGACCTCTCCTCACGTGTCCACTGCATGATGGCAACTGAAAGGCAGAGGAATACAAATCTCCCATCAGCCACTGTAAGCCACACCCACTCTCCCCTCTCTTCGACCGACAGTGCCGCCACAGCATGCAGTGCAAAAAAGCAAATTACCGCGCTCCACCCTGTATTTGTCACAAGTATGCTATTTGTTAGTGCTATCAGATGTCTATATATGCACTCTGTATATAAACTCCTATGTGCTATCATTTGTAGCCAAATGCACTCCGTACATAAACTAAATAAAGTTATTGGCACAGGCAGTACACTGACAGAAAGTGCATCAAAATGTTTCCATGCAATAATTCGGGATTGGTAATCAATATTCCTTGTGTTTACTGCAATTTATTGAATAAGGGAAGTAAGACCTTGCATCACCTCCTACTGGTCAGTATTAGAACTGCACCCTATATTTAAGAATCGAGTGTCACCAGTCTGTCACTCTTTAAAATTAATGTTTCTATAGGATTAGCCTGCAGAAAACAATTTTAAGGTCCTGTCCTTCTGGTCCCCCTGCTCTCCTCTGCACAACAGAGGGAACCGTGTCCCATATGTGGTGGGATTGTAACAAGATTGCATCGTGTTGGCCTCTCAGCAATAATTGTACAACGAGATTTGCGACTCTCAGATGAGATGGACATTGGATGTGCCTTCATTTTCATGTTCCCAAACTCAGTCTCAAAATTAGGGAAAAACAACTGCTTTTTTGTTGCTTGTCTGCTTGTGCCAAAATATTGGAAGTCTGTTGCAACCCCAATAGTCAGGAAAGAGATGTAAATATTAGAGGGAATCAGGAGGATGGAGGCCACTGACTAAAGAGCCAAAGGAGAAGTTATCCAATATCTGACAGTCTTCCTAGAGATTGAAGGTACAAAGCTGAGTTTTCTCTGATGGTATCGGTATGCTGCATTCATTTAGGACACCATGAATTTAGGTTAGGTTCCATTTAAAACACAATATTTCATAATAGTTCATGGGCACTTTAATGGCCAAACATAGCACCAAGAATGGCAGTTTTGCAGATGACACAGGAGTGTCTTAAACATGTAGCTGTCACCTACCATGTCATTGTAATTTGCATTCTCATTTTTGGGATCATTATGGAACATTCATTTTATCTTTTTTCATTAAAATGTAATATTTTGTGTGGAACTGGAATTAATCTTTTTGTATTAGATTTCTTACGTTTGTCAGAACGGACGTCCATGCTCCCATGCTACATGAACCACATTTGGTGAGCTGGCTGCAATTTTTTTCTTTCTATGTATATAAATATATAGGAGACACCAAGACTGCTGAATATACAACATATAGGAGACACTAGAACTGCTGTATACATCGCGTAGGAGACACCGGGACTCATGTATATACCTCACATAGGAGACCCAGTGACTGATGCCTTCATCATAGGGATGGGAGTGCAGAACACACTAACCCTGCTCACAGAGAACGTCCTAATGTTGACACTGGTGAGCATCAGGATGAAATCCTTCATTGCATGCGCCGCAGCATTTAGCAGTGAACACTATGTGCATGCTCATAGTTTAAGGAGAAATTAGAGGGCCATCTGACTACAAAATGGGGCCCGCGGCCCATGCACTGTAATTCCCAGGAATCTGCCCGGAGGAATGAGGAAATGATATGCTGTAGGTTCCCTACCCCTGCATTATATCTTCAAAATTTTACCCTCGTTCTTTCTATATAAAGTTATTAGTTGCAACATCTTTTAGCAATGCAGGCTATAGATGAAGGCTCATAATGATTATATGAGACCTAAGAGCTCACACCAGTAAAATACAAATAGGAAAATATTAGCAAAATGTCTGTTTATTAAACTATTGGCTATTGTCGCTCTTCCTATTTGCGCACCTAGCTTCATTGGCGGTCCTCTGCGCTTAGGTGTTTGTTTGATAAATGTCGGGCCGACCGAAACGTCACATTAACCCACCATGATGGACCACATGCACTGAATAAAGCTTACCTTCATTCACTTCCTTAATGGAGTGCCGGATTTTTCTATTCTGTATTATTACGGGGTTGGACCCTATCAGAGCACCTGAAAAGAAACCTAGGAATGCCATATTTCCTATTACACTGTCCAAAATTGTAGACTCAATAATCTTTTGAATAGTGTTTTTATAGACATAGTTTCTGAAGCCTGTGAAGTATAGCCTGAGCCAATAGCTA
Source organism: Ranitomeya imitator (assembly GCF_032444005.1). Lineage (NCBI taxonomy): Eukaryota > Metazoa > Chordata > Amphibia > Anura > Dendrobatidae > Ranitomeya > Ranitomeya imitator. The sequence continues at coordinate 60,696,481 of NC_091288.1, forward strand.
CAGCGTAATGTCGGAGAGAGGGGTCATTTTTGCAACTTCTGTACAATCCAATAAGATCTTGACATTTTATTATTTCTTGTGGCATTAAAGGGGATTTTCTGGTTTGGGAAAACCCCTCTCCCTTTGCTGCAGCGTGTTTAACCCGTTAGTGACCTCCAATACGTCTTTTTACTGCCCTGCGATATAAGAGACTAGCATCCCCTGACGGGTGACAATTCTGTAGCTGTCGGCTGTACACTACAGCTGACAACTTGCTGCATCAGCCACAATCAGTGTTGGCTCCGACTATGGTCGTTTAACCCCTTAAATGCTGCTGTCAATAGTGACTTTGACATCTAGATGGTTAGCAGAGTGCGGGGGCTCCCTCGTTAACCCCATCAGCACCCTGAGATCTTGATCATGTGGTCCTGATGTTTGCCATGACAATTCATGGCCAGATAGCGGCTTTAGCATCTTCCGGCTACAGTGGTCTGTTCAAAAGTTATCAAAATTTAGGCGGTAAAAATACACTTCTTCATTCCTGTTATGCCACTCTGCATTAATTCATGAAAAGCACCTGAAGGGTTAATGAAATACATGAAAGCAATTTTGAATATGTCGGGGGGTGGGGGAGGGGGGGAGGGTCAGTTTTTAAAATGGTATCACTTTTGGGGTTTTCCAATATATGCGACCCCCAAAGTCACTTCAAAACATAATAGGTCCCTAAAAAATAAGTTTTGTAAATTTCCTTGAAAAATGAAAAATTACGGCTACATTTTTAAACTTTCTAAAATTCTAACAAAATAAAGCAACATTTTACAAATGATGTTGATGTAAAGCAGACATGAGGGAAATGTTATTTATTAATGTTTTTGCATGGTATGACTATCTGGATTAAAGGGATAATCATTAAAAGTTTAAAAACTGCTAATTTTTTAAAACGTTTGTCAAATATGCGATAATTTTATAAATCGACGCAAAATATATCAACCTAAATGTACTATTAAAAAAATAAGATGTGCCACAAAAAGCAATCTCAAAATCAAAGGGATATATTGATATAGACACTAGAAGCCGCAGCAGAGACTCAGTGGTGGACCAAGAGAGGGTGAAAAATCTGCAGTTTGTTATTTTAAGCAAATTGCTCCTTGTTACTTTTAAGGCCGGTTTCACACGTCAGTGTCTCCGGTACGTGAGGTAACAGTTTCCTCACGTACCGGAGACACTGACACACGTAGACACATAAAAATCAATGCATCTGTGCAGATGTCATTGATTTTTTGCGGACCGTGTCTCCGTGTGCCAGTGTTCGTGGGAGCGCACGTATTACACGGACCCATTAAAGTCAATGGGTCCGTGTAAAACACGTACCGCACACGGACGTTGTCCGTGTGCAGTCCGTGTGCCGTGCAGGAGACAGCGCTCATTTACAGTGATGAATATGCGGCTACACCTCCCATAGGGGTGGAGCCGCATATTCATTACTGTAATCGGCGGCCCCACGTGACCGCATACAGGTGAAGATGTGGCCAGAACAGGAAGCAGCGACAGCCAACGAAGGAGCTTGGTGAGTATTTTCAGAACAGTGGGGGGGGGGTGCACAGGGGGTGGGAGGGCGGGGGGCACATAGATCTTTATTTTAAACACTATTATTCATATCTTCTCTGCAGCAAACGCTGCTGCAGGGAAGATATGAATCGCGGCTTCAGCACCAGATGCTGGTACGTGTGGTACCCAGCACGGTGCGTGTGGTACCCAGTGGGCACACGGGCGGCACACGTTTGCCGCACGTGTGCCACACTGATGTGCCACAGAAACGTAGGGGCACACGGATACGGATAATTCCGGTACCGATTTTTTCCGGTACCGGAATTATCTGGACGTGTGAAATCGGCCTAAGGGTTTGTTGTGTACAGAGCACCTCGTAAACAGAAAGAAACAACCAAAATGTACCTGCAATTTAATTGTCTTTTTATGTCTTAAATTTTGCACTGCTCACTTTATAATGTGCTTACTTTATGCTGTGGGTGACAATTATGGCAATACCAAATTTATATCCTTTAAGTTTTACTAAATTTGCATAATAAAAAACATTTATAAAAAAAAATTATTTGGTATTTTAAATCCTTCTATCAACAGGGCTGCATGTGGTCTTTTTTTGAAGGGCAAGAAGTAGTTTTCATTTGTACCATTTAGTGGTACATTCAACAAAATGTTTTTTTTTACTACATTCATTTGCAGGTTGGTATGATTATGGTAGCAATAAATACCATAATTTAGAAATTGTTTTACTTACTACTTTTGAAAAAAAAACACACAAAAACCATTTTTTAAAATGAATAATACATTTTTTTGTATTTCCATATTCTGAGAAATGAACCACAATCTTTTTGTTTTAATTGATGAATCCTTATACCCAAGAACAAAGAAAAAATGGTGTTCAAGTCCAAATGGATTAAAAAGGTATAAATGTTTTACAAAAATTAACACAATTATTCACAAGTAGTAAGCAAAAGAATAAGTAAAATACTGATGACTAGTGTTGAGCATTCCGATACCGCAAGTATCGGGTATTGGCCGATACTTGCGGTATCGGAATTCCGATACCGAGATCCGATATTTTTGTGATATCGGGTATCGGTATCGGATCAATAGAAATGTGTAAAATAAAGAATTAAAATAAAAAATATTGATATGCTCACCTCTCCGGCGGCCCCTGGACATCACGCTGCTAACCGGGAGGCTTCTTTGTTTAAAATGCGCGCCTTTAGGACCTGCGAATGACGTCCCGGCTTCTGATTGGTCGCGTGCCGCCCATGTGACCGCCACGCGACCAATCAGAAGCCGTGACGTCATTCGCAGGTCCTCAATTCCTAGAATTAGGAGTTTAGTGAATGAGAATGACGTCGCGGCTTCTGATTGGTCGCGTGCCGCCCATGTGACCGGCACGCGACCAATCAGAAGCCGCGACGTCATTCTCATTCACAAAAACTCCTAATTCTAGGAATTGAGGACCTGCGAATGACGTTGCGGCTTCTGATTGGTCGCGTGCCGGTCACATGGGCGGCACGCGACCAATCAGAAGCCGGGACGTCATTCGCAGGTCCTAAAGGCGCGCATTTTAAACAAAGAAGCCTCCCGGTTAGCAGCGTGATGTCCAGGGGCCGCCGGAGAGGTGAGCATATCAATATTTTTTATTTTAATTCTTTATTTTACACATTTCTATGGATCCCAGGGCCTGAAGGAGAGTTTCCTCTCCTTCAGACCCTGGGAACCATGAGAATACCTTCCGATACTTGATGTCCCATTGACTTATATCGCCGATACCGATATCCGATATTTTTCGGGTATCGGCCGATACTATCCGATACCGATACTTTCAAGTATCGGACGGTATCGCTCAACACTACTGATGACCATTATAAGTTCAGTGAGGAAAACAGATAGAAAATGACCAGTGGATCAACCAGAGATTACCACACACATTATAAAATAAAGTGCACAGTGCCTTGTAATGAAGTAGTAGGAAAGAGAACCAGGAAGAGGGGTTGGTAGATGTAGCTGGTGTAGACAACTTACATCCACAAAGATCAGTGCCCTGTCAATATGATGATCCCCCATACCCTGACTATCTTACCCATTCTGTGATTTCGTCTGGCTCACCACCGTGCAGCCCCAATACACGTTTCGCGCTGGCTTCGTCAGGGAGAAATTATTAACTTATATATATACATTTATATGCATATGGATCGCCCCCGTGTAGGGCAGTGGGGTACTCGGTACCAGGTCCTTTGGTTCTTAAGGGGGATGTCACGGTAGCTGACCCGGTCTGTGGCCCTCGGTCCAGGCCTCTGACAGGCTCCCACCCCTGTCAAGGACCAACTACCTGAGCAAAGCTCAGCCAGCAACTGCCTAACTTACTCTCCAGGCCACCAGTTTTACGTAAGTGTGAAGAGTGTCCTAATAAATAGGAGCATAGCTCCCCCTGGTGGACTGGAGTATGAAATGTGTTGTATGTTGGTGTTACCTGGTAAAGAGATCTCCTTTATTGCCTCCAAATGTAACATTACTCCCCCCTAGAGGAGAATGATATTACTGCAATGACCAGGACCCTGGGGCACTGCACACATATATATGTATACACTAGATGGAGGCCCGCTGCTATCGCAACGGGAGGGCGGTAATGTCACGACGGGGCAGGCATGTGGCTCTGTTGTTGCCTAATGGAATCCTGTGATAATCTAATGACTTTCACATCGCTGGACTCATGCTTGACGCCTACACTTACTGTATATTCATTATTTTTGTCCCAGCAATGCTGTTGCTCTTCAAGAGTCTCGTTTGCCCTTTGTTGTCTTTGACATTGTGCCTTTGCTGCTTTCCTTTCATTGTCATTGGAGTACTTTTTAGGAGGAGGCATGTTGGCGTTGATGTTTGCTTTTTAAAGGGGTTTTCCCATGATCAAAAGTTAATTTTAAAAATTGTCTGTGTCTGACCATGTACAGAACATACCACAGCTCCTGGGCAGGGGAGGAAGCAAAAGACAATACTGACATTATGCAGCACCCCAGGGTCCTGGTCGTTGCAGTAATATCATTCTCCTCTAGGTGGGAGTGATGTTATGTTTGGAGGCAAAGAAGGACAACTGAATCCAGGTATCACAAACATGCAACACATTTCGCACTCCAGGCCACCAGGGGGAGCTATGCTCCTATTTATTAGGGCACTCCTCACACTTAGGGAAAACTGCTTGCCTGGGGAGGAAGTTAGTTAGTTGCTGGCTGAGCTTTGCTCAGGTAGTTGGTCCCTGACAGGGGTGGGAGCCTGTCAGAGATCCAGACAGAAGGACACTGAGCTATCCCTGCCCTAAGTGCGGTAGCTTCTAGAAAGATACATTGAAAGAGAACTGTATTGTAGAGAGGGTGAAGAAGTTGTAGCAAAGTAGTGGATACCAGGAGGAGTTCTGCCCTACACAGGCTGCCTCCTTCTGAGGTGCAGGATCCCGGTAGCCGGAACACTGATGGAGCAATGATCCTTTATGCCTTGCTCCAGAGACCGGCAGGACAGCTAATTTCACATTACCTGTTCGCCCCTACACCCAGGAGGCAAGGTGGCACCCCTTAGAGGCTGGGGCATGATAGAGTCCCTGTAAAATGCTTAAAGCCACCGGTCATACAGGTTTGTCCTGTCCATCTGGGGGTCAGAGAGAGACATAACATCTGTAACATCTTCAACAGTTGTGAGGACCTGTGATCCCCCTGCTGTAATGTCAGTATTATCTTTTGTTTCCTCCCCTGTCCATGAAATGTGGTATGCTCCGCACACGGTCAGACCCAGTCAATTTTTAAAATGAACAGTCCATTCGTGGGAAAACCCCTTTAATGTGACCCGCTTCCTCTGCCTGTAGACACGTCGCACATCTGCCGCCAGGATCAGCTGAATGATTCACTGCACCTGCGTGTAATTCGCGCAGGCGCAGTAAATCAGACCACCGCCATCTTTGTGCAGACAGATAGTGGCGGTCAAATTAAAACTGTGCATGTGCTCCTCCTGTACAAAGATGGCGGCAGTCAGTGAATCATTCTGCTGATCCCGGCGGCGGCGTGTTCGCGATGGTGTTCCGCTGGTGGTACCGTGCAAAAGGCTGCGTGAGTGTGCGAGTGTGTGTGAGTGTGTGATTGTGTGAGTGTCTGTGTGAGTGTGTGTGTGAGTGTGAGTGTGTGAATGTGTGAGTGAGTGTGTGAGTGTGGTTATGTGGTGCATGCGGCGTATAGAGTGTGTGTGTGGTGCGATGGTGTTCCGCTGGTGGTACCGCACAATAGGTTGATACCAGCAGCAGTTTCCATATTGAGACACCCATCACTTGGGTGTCCCAATATGGCGGTCGGTGAATTTCCTCCTCTTGGAATTCTGGGATACGCTGACATCTGGACAGAACAGGAAATGAAAACATTACAAAGGCAATTACATAACTAGATATATATATATATATATATATATATATATATATATATATATACACAGTGGGGGAAATAAGTATTTGATCCCTTGCTGATTTTGTAAGTTTGCTCACTGACAGACATGAACAGTCTATAATTTTAAGGGTAGGTTAATTTTAACATTGAGAGATAGAATATCAAAAATAAAATCCAGAAAATAACATTGTATAAATTATATAAATTTATTTGCATTTTGCAGTGAGAAATAAGTATTTGATCCCTCTGGCACATGAGACTTAATACTTAGTGGCAAAACCCTTGTTGGCAAGCACAGCAGTCAGACTTTTTTGTAGTTGATGACGAAGTTTGCACACATGGCAGGAGGAAGTTTGGTCCACTCCTCTTTGCAGAGATGTAACTCTTAATAAATTACATCACAGCCTAATTTTATCCATGCTAATATTGCGTCATGTGACTCATGTGTCTTTTTAAAAAAAGTAAATGAGTCTTGTGTTACCATGAGGGCCCTACATGTATATGTATATCATGGGGGGTACATGGTCACACAGACTCTGTATAGATTAAAATATATTATTTTATTTGAGCAATTTTGTGGTATTAACATATGTTTTTTAGGCTGGTTTCAGACTTGTGTACGGGAGTGCTGCGGATGGCAGCGTACTTCCTCCCTTAAACCACACCTACGCTCCACCTTTGCCTCCTTGCATCCTATGGTGTCCTGTGTACCTATCTTGATCTTGAACTGCACCGAATGCAACATGATGCATTTTGTTGCGGTCGGTGCTGTGTCCAAATGGCGCATGCGGAGGCATCCGCAAACAGCGTACGCCCCTGCGTACCCAATGATCAAGATACAGTACAGACCAAAAGTTTGGACACACCTTCTCATTTAAAGTTTTTTCTGCATTTTCATAACTTATGAAAATTGTACATTCACATTGAAGACATCAAAACTATGAATTAATACATGTGGAATTATATACTTAACAAAAAAAGTGTGAAACAACTGAAATTATGTCTTATATTCTAGGTTCTTCAATGTAGTCACCTTTTGCTTTGATGACTGCTTTGCACACTCTTGGCATTCTCTTGATGAGCTTCAAGAGGTAGTCACTGGAAATGGTTTTCACTTCACAGGTGTGCCCTGTTAGGTTTAATAAGTGGGATTTCTTGCCTTATAAATGGGGTTGGGTGTTGTGAATTCCGCTCTTGGGCTCCCTCCGGTGGTTGTAAGTTGCACTTTTGTGAGTTCTGCTCTTGGGCTCCCTCTTGTGGTTTCTAGTGGTATGGCTGCTCCTTGGAGTTAGCTGTCATCAGCTGCCTCCACTTATCTTCTCTTCTGCTCGGCTATTTAGGCCTGGCTCTTTCTTCAGCCAGTGCCACTTGTAAATGGTTCCTGGTTGGATTCACATCTTTTTGGAGTTCCCTGTTATCCTGACCCATTCAGCAAAGCTAAGTTTTTGCTTGCTCTTTTCTGTCCATAGATTGTGGACTTATCCATTCTGTGCTTTCTATGTTTGTCCAGCTTATCAGTGTGAATTAATTCTGTCTTGCTGGAAGCTCTGGGAGGCAGATTTGCCCTCCACACCTTTAGTCAGGTGTGGAGATTTTTTGTAAACTCTGCGTGGATTTTTGTAGTGTTTTATACTGACCGCACAGTATTCCATCCTGTCCTATCTATTTAGCTAGACTGGCCTCCTGTGCTCATCCTGGTTTCATCCTGTGTATGTCTTTTCCCTCTCCACTCACAGTCATTATTTGTGGGGGGCTAATCTATCCTTTGGGGATTTTCTCTGAGGCAAGATAGCTTTCCTGCTTCTTTCTTTAGGGGTAGTTAGCTCTTAGGCTGTGACGAGATGCCTAGGGAGAGTTAGGAGCATTCCACGGCTACTTCTAGTGTTGTGTTGAGCTTAGGGACTGCGGTCAGTACAGTTACCACTTCCTTCAGAGCTCGTTCCATGTTGCTCCTAGACCACCGTATCATAACAGTACAAGTGGCCAAAAATGAATTAAATGCATCTCAAAAGAAGGAAAAGAAAGTTCTGAACCATTTTTTTTTCTGTGCTCTGGTTTGTCTTTTTTTTCCTCTTGATATCTGGGTGGTTCAGGATATATGCTTTGGCATGGATGTTCAGGGTTTGTTTTCTCGTGTGGATCAACTTGCTGCAAGAGTACAGAGTATCCAGGACTATGTTGTCCAGAACTAAAAAAAAAAGAATGTAGTCAGCTTACCGGTCTTAGATGAAATCCCCAGACCTGCCAACACCCAGCACGGTTCGGGGTGAGCGCCCACAGCAAATGAAGACAAAAAGAGAAATGATCCAGCTGGAGGTGGAGGCAGTTCAGACTTTGTGAGACTTTATTAGACAACTAAAGCAATAAAAAGTTCTTCAACAAGAAAAATCTTAACATAGCAAACACCTGGCACACCAGTGAGGAGGATCAACGCGTTTCAACTATGAAGCCTTACTCATGATCATGTGTTTTTACTGCGGTGATTCGGCTCATGTTATCTCTGATTGCCCTAAGCGTACTAAGAGAGTCGCTAGGTGTGTTACCATTAGTACTATACAGCCTAAATTTCTCTTATCTGTGACCCTGATTTGCTCATTGTCGTCCTTTTCTGCCATGGCATTTGTGGATTCAGGCGCTGCCCTGAACTTAATGGACTTAGAATTCGCCAGGCGCTGTGGTTTTTCCTTGCAGCCTTTGCAGAGCCCTATTCCTTTGAGTGGTATTGATGCTACACCCTTGGCCAAGGATAAACCTCAGTACTGGACACAGATGACTATGTACATGGCTCCTGCACATCAGGAAGATTGCCGTTTTCTGGTGTTGCATAACCTGCATGATGTTGTTGTACTGGGATTTCCATGGTTACAGGAACATAATCCGGAGCTGGATTGGAAAACTATGTCGGTGACTAGTTGGGGTTGTCGAGGAGTACATAGTGACGTTCCTTTGATGTCAATTTCCTCTTCCCCCTCTTCTGAGGTCCCTGAGTTTTTGTCGGATTTCCAGGATGTATTTGATGAGCCCAAGTCCAGTTCCCTTCCTCTGCACAGGGACTGTGATTGTGCTATTAACTTGATTCCTGGTTGCAAGTTCCCTAAGGGCCGACTTTTCAATCTGTCTGTGCCAGAGCATGCCGCCATGCGGAGTTATGTTAAGGAGTCTTTGGAGAAGGGGCATATTCGGCCCTCTTCGTCACCATTGGGAGCGGGTTTCTTTTTTGTTGCTAAGAAGGATGGCTCCTTGAGACCCTGTATTGATTATCGTCTTCTTAATAAGATCACGGTCAAATTCCAATCCCCTTTGCCTTTGCTTACTGATTTGTTTGCTCAGATTAAGGGGGCTAGTTGGTTTACTAAGATTGACCTCCGAGGGGCATATAATCTTGTTCGTATTAAACAGGGTGACGAATGGAAAACTGCATTTAATACGCCCGAAGGCCATTTTGAATACCTTGTGATGCCATTTGGGCTCTCTAATGCTCCATCTGTGTTCCAGTCTTTCATGCATGATATTTTTCGCAATTATCTTGATAAATTCATGGTCGTATATTTGGATGATATTTTGATTTTTTTCCGATGATTGGGAGTCTCATGTGAAGCAGGTCAGGATGGTGTTCCAGATCCTTCGTGATAATGCTTCATTTGTGAAGGGGTCTAAGTGCCTATTCGGAGTTCAGAAGGTCTCTTTTTTGGGTTTTATTTTTTCTCCCTCGTCTATAGAAATGGATCCTGTTAAGGTCCAAGCTATTCATGACTGGATCCAACCCACATCTGTGAAGGGTCTTCAAAAATTTTTGGGCTTTGCTAATTTCTATCGCCGTTTCATTGCCAACTTTTCCAGTGTGGTTAAGCCCCTTACTGATTTGACGAAGAAAGGCGCTGATGTGACGAATTGGTCCTCTGAGGCTGTTGAGGCCTTTCAGGAGCATAAACGCCGATTTACTTCTGCCCCTGTGTTGCGTCAGCCGGATGTTTCTCTTCCTTTTCAGGTTGAGGTCGACGCTTCTGAGATTGGGGCAGGGGCCGTTTTGTCTCAGAGGGAGTCTGATGGTTCTTTGATGAAACCTGTAATGTATAAGAATTAGATCTGTCTCTTTAAGAAAGCGAGGGCGGGAGTTGAGAGGAGTTTCAGTTTCAGTTCTGACCTGAGGAGGAAATGTTATGCTGCTGTTATGCTGGGTGCTGGAGGAAATGAGAAGAATAAACTACAGTTAAAGCTTACTCTCTCTTAAATTCCTTACACCGTGTGGACATTACAACTGGCGACGAAGGATGGGATAGAATCACCTGCTACTGTGAGTACTGACCCCTGCTTTACTGCTTCACACGCCAGCGCCACTGAGAGACTTCATCATGGCTGAATACTTGCACATGTTCCCACAGTTTGATATGACTGATGTCACTAATCTCTCTCATAACTGGAGAAAATGGTTAAATCGATTTGAGAATTTCCTGGAAGCAATAGATATAAAAGAGGAGAACAGAAAAAAAGCCGTGTTCCTGCATTGTGCGGGCACAGGAGTCTATGACATATACAGCACATTACCAGCAGCGGAGACAGACACGTACAGCAAATGCTCCAAAGCTCTCACTGACTACTTCAACCCTAAACAAAACATCAGATATGAAAGATACAAGTTCAGGATTGCTAAGCAGCTTCCAGAAGAATCCATAGACACCTATGTCACCCGGCTAAAAGAACTAGCACATGGGTGTGCATTTACTGACGTAGATGATGAAATCCTAACTCAAGTAATTGTCACCTGCTCGTCTAATACCATAAGGCGTAAAGCTCTGCAGCAGGATCTCTCTCTGCATGATTTACTCAAGATGGCCCGTGCTATAGAGATAGCAGATCATCAGGCAACTGCAATGGAGAGTGGGGAAAATCTACATGTGCATAATCTTAAACATAACAGTGCACAAGGCAAGCAGGCCCCGCAACAGAAGAAATGTTATAGATGTGGACAAGATTTCCCTCACCACATGAACAAAAGTCCAGCTATAGGACAAACTTGCAGTAAATGTGGAAAAGGGAACCATTTTGCAGTTGTCTGCAAATCAGCACCCAACAAGTCTCCTCTGCCAATTACAAAGCCTGCAAATATAAAAATGGTAAATCAAGATATAGAAGAAATGTCTGTGGCTGAGAACTATGTGTTCACAACTTCTGTCACTGGCTCAGTGCAGGCTCCATGTATTACACTCACCATCTGCAACACGGATATCACCTTTACAATAGATACAGGAGCTTCGGTGGATATCATAGACAGCAATACTTATGAACAGTTGAAAACAAAGCCAGTCTTACAGCAAGTGCATACTAAAATCTTTCCATATGGATCTAAAACACCTCTAGTTACAATGGGACAATTTGATGCTGAACTTAGCTATAAAGAAAATAGGCAGAAAACCACTTTTCACACATTACAAGGATCCGGAGGCTGTCTTCTCAGCTATCACACTGCCTTGAAGCTAGGACTCATCCAGATTGTTCATACCATAACCGACCCTGCGGACCTGGATGTACAAGCCATGGTGAATAGTTTTCCCTCCCTATTTAGTGGATTAGGAAAATTAAAGGACTCTCAAGTGCATCTTCATGTGGATGACAGTGTCCGGCCAGTAGCCCAGGCTCACAGGCGTATTCCATTTCACCTGAGAAAGAAGGTAGAAAAGGAACTCCAATTACTCATGGATGATGATGTCATTGAAACTGTTTCTGGTCCCACTCCGTGGGTCTCTCCACTTGTGGTAGTTCCAAAACCAAAGACTCCAGAGCAGGTAAGACTGTGTGTTGACATGCGCCTGCCGAACACTGCTATTCAAAGGGAAAGACACATCTCACCCACAATTGATGACATTATTAATTTATTAAATGGAGCAACTGTTTTTTCAAAGCTCGACCTCAATAAGGGCTATCATCAATTAGAATTGAGTCCAGAATCCAGATACTTAACAACATTTTCCACCCATGTGGGTCTCAGAAGATACAAAAGATTGACGTTTGGGGTCTGCTCAGCAGCAGAAATTTTTCAAGATACGATAAGGAGTGTCATTCAACATATTCCAAATGCCTTTAATTACAGTGATGACATACTAGTTTTTGGGAAAACTCAAGCTGAACATAATCGTGCTCTATATGCTATCTTTGAATGTCTGCTCTCTGCTGGACTCACTTTAAACAAAGAAAAATGCGAATTTGATAAAAATTCATTGGAGTTCTATGGTCACATTTTCTCGGCGGAAGGAGTACGACCTGATCCCAAGAAAGTGGAATCCATCAGAGCAGCTTCAATTCCACAGGATGCCAGTGAAGTGCGCTCTTTTCTTGGAATGGCAAGTTACTGTGCTAGATATATTCCAAATTTTTCGACAATCAGCACTCCATTAAGGGAACTTACGAAACAAAATTGCGTTTTTCAATGGTCCCAAGACTGTCAGGCCTCTTTTGAAACAATCAAAAAGGAACTCTGCTCAACAACCACCATGGCCTATTTTGATCCAGCTCTTCGAACCGAACTGATTGTGGATGCTAGTCCCGTGGGACTGGGTGCAATTTTAGCACAATACAAGGATGACAATCAAAGTCCCCATATCATTTCTTATGCAAGTAAAAGCTTAACAAGCACTGAAAGAAAGTATTCACAACCTGAAAAAGAAAGCTTGGCAGTCGTCTGGGGATGTGAACACTTTCACTTATTTCTCTATGGCGCTCCCTTCACCATTGTCACAGATCATCAAGCTCTCCTTACAATTTTTGGAAATCCCCGAGCTAAAATGCCAGCACGGATTGAACGATGGGGTCTACGTCTACAGGACTATAATTACAAAATTGTTCACAAACCTGGAAAATACAGCAATCCGGCTGATTATCTCTCAAGACATCCCACGAACGATGATTTACCTGTGCATTCCTCCATTGAAGAATACATCCACTTTGTTGCAGCTCACGCCGTGCCAAAAGCACTTTCTGTTGATCAGTTTGTGAATACGACAACAAGTGACAAGACACTCTGTGCCTTAATACAAATTATTCAAAATAGAAGGTGGCATGAAATTCAAAAGAAAAAATTTCCTGAAGATGGGATTGATCTGAAAGAGTTAAAACTATTTTCAAATGTACGTGAGGAATTATCAGTCACTGAAGATCAACTCATCCTTCGTGGTACCAAACTGGTTGTACCTAAGGCCTTGCGCAACCTAGTCATACAGATAGCACACGAAGGTCATCTAGGAATTGTTGGCACAAAAAAGTTACTCAGAGAAAAAGTGTGGTTCCCAAATATGGATAAATTGGTGGAAGAGAAGATTGGACATTGCTCCACTTGTCAATTAATTACTCCATCATCAACTCTAGAGCCATTACAAATGTCTCCGTTACCCACTGCTGTATGGGAGGAAGTGGCAGTCGACATATATGGACCATTACCAAATGGCCAATACATTCTAGTAACAATTGATGAATATTCTAGATACCCTGTCATTTCATTCATCTCTTCAACGTCTGCTAATAGTGTCATACCAGAACTGGACGACATATTCTCTGCATATGGCATTCCAAGAGTGGTCAAAACAGATAATGGACCTCCATTCAATGGACATGTGTTTGCACAGTTTTCTGAATACTTGGGGTTCAGCCACAGAAAAATCACACCTTGCTGGCCGCAAGCCAATGGAATCGTAGAACGTTTCATGCGCACCATGGGGAAACGAATCAAGGCAGCTAGCCTGGAGCACACCCCACTGAAACAGTCACTATACAAATTCCTGCGCAATTACCGCAACACGCCACATTCCACCACTAATGCTGCGCCATCTCATCTAATGTTCAGCAGAACTCTTCGTACACGGATCCCTGATGTGACCAGTCATCCCTTACCAAATGACTCTTCAGTGCGATCAACGGATTTCTTTAACAAGCAAGCCATGAAACATTATGCAGACAGAAGGCGACGGGCACAGCCATGTGCCATCAAAAGAGGTGATATGGTTGTTGTGCGTCAAAAATCAACCAACAAAACCTCAGCTGTATATAGTCCTGCAAAATATAATGTTACTGAGAGAAAAGGCAGTATGGTCACGGCTGAGCGAGACGGACACTCCATCACTCGAAATTCCTCACATTTTAAAATCATACCGCAGAACAATGGTAATGAACTCCCACCAGTGGAAGATTTGATACCCGACGGTGGAGAGGACTAACAAGAGGTGACTGATCCGTCAGCACTGGACACCCCCAATGAACGCAGACATTACCCTACACGGGAAAGAAGGGCTCCATCGAGACTTATTGAAGAGATATAGTTTAAAAAAAAGGGGAATAAGACAATACAGACATATGGTTTTTCTTGGACATTTTCGTGTTGTTACATTGTCAATATTTGTTTTAGGTTGTTAATATATGTATATAAAAAAAAAAAAAAAGGGGGATGATGTAATGTATAAGAATTAGATCTGTCTCTTTAAGAAAGCGAGGGCGGGAGTTGAGAGGAGTTTCAGTTTCAGTTCTGACCTGAGGAGGAAATGTTATGCTGCTGTTATGCTGGGTGCTGGAGGAAATGAGAAGAATAAACTACAGTTAAAGCTTACTCTCTCTTAAATTCCTTACACCGTGTGGACATTACAAAACCGTGTGCTTTTTTTTCCAGAAAGTTTTCGCCTGCAGAACGCAATTATGATGTCGGCAATAGGGAGTTGTTGGCTATGAAGTGGGCGTTTGAGGAGTGGCGACATTGGCTTGAGGGAGCTAAACACCGTGTTGTGGTCCTGACCGATCATAAGAATCTGATTTACCTCGAGTCGGCCAAGCGGCTGAATCCTAGACAGGCTCGATGGTCCCTGTTTTTCTCCCATCTTGATTTTGTGGTCTCGTATCTTCCGGGATCTAAGAATGTTAAGGCTGATGCTCTCTCTAGGAGTTTTTCGCCTGATTCTCCTGGAGTCCTTGAGCCGGTTGGCATTCTTAAGGAGGGGGTGATTCTTTCTGCTACCTCCCCTGATTTGCGGTGGGTGCTTCAGGAATTTCAGGCTGATAGGCCTGACCGCTGTCCAGTGGGGAAGCTGTTTGCTCCTGATAGATGGACAAGTAAGGTAATTTCTGAGGTTCATTGTTCAGTGTTGGCTGGTCATCCTGGGCTTTTTGGTACCAGAGATTTGGTTGCTAGGTCTTTTGGTGGCCTTCCTTGTCGCGCGATGTGCGTGCTTTTGTGCAGTCCTGTGGGACTTGCGCCCGGGCCAAGCCTTGCTGTTCCCGCGCTAGTGGGTTGCTTTTGCCTTTGCCGGTCCCTGAGAGGCCCTGGACGCATATTTCCATGGATTTTATTTTGGATCTTCCTGTTTACCAGAAGATGTCTGTTATCTGGGTTGTTTGTGACCGGTTCTCTAAAATGGTCCATCTGGTACCTTTGCCTAAGTTGCCTTCCTCCTCAGATCTGGTTCCATTATTTTTTCAGCATGTGGTTCGTTTGCATGGCATTCCGGAGAATATTGTGTCTGACTGAGGTTCTCAGTTTGTCTCTAGATTTTGGCGGGCCTTTTGTGCTAGGATGGGCATTGATTTGTCTTTTTCTTCGGCGTTTCACCCTCAGACTAAGGGTACCGTCACACTATACGATTTACCAACGATCACGACCAGCGATACGACCTGCCCGTGATCGTTGGTAAGTCGTAGTGTGGTCGCTGGAGAGCTGTCACACAGACAGCTCTCCAGCGACCAACGATGCCGAGGTCCCCGGGTAACCAGGGTAAACATCGGGTTACTAAGCGCAGGACCGCGCTTAGTAACCCGATGTTTACCCTGGTTACCAGCGTAAAAAAAAACAAACAGTACATACTTACATTCCGGTGTCTGTCCCTTGCCGTCTGCTTCCCGCACTCACTGACTGCCGGCCGTAAAGTGAAAGCACAGCACAGCGGTGACGTCACCGCTGTGCTCTGCTTTCACTTTACGGCCGGCAGTCACAGTGCGGGAAGCAGACGGCAAGGGACCTGACGGACACCGGAATGTAAGTATGTAATGTTTTTTTTTTACATTTACGCTGGTAACCAGGGTAAACATCAGGTTACTAAGCACGGTCCTGCGCTTAGTAACCCGATGTTTACCCTGGTTACAAGCGAACGCATCGCTAGATCGGTGTCACACACACCGACCTAGCGATGACAGCGGGAGATCCAGCGACGAAAGAATGTTCCAAACGATCTGCTATGACATACGATTCTCAGCAGGATCCCTGATCGCTGCTGCGTGTCAGACACAGCGATATCGTATGGATATCGCTGGCACGTCACGAATCGTACCGTCATAGCAACAAAAGTGCCACTGTGTGACGGTACCCTAATGGCCAAACTGAGCGAACTAATCAGACCTTGGAGACCTATTTGAGATGCTTTGTG
The DNA here is from genome assembly GCF_032444005.1 of Ranitomeya imitator. Classification (NCBI taxonomy): domain Eukaryota; kingdom Metazoa; phylum Chordata; class Amphibia; order Anura; family Dendrobatidae; genus Ranitomeya; species Ranitomeya imitator. Next base: position 60,712,829 of record NC_091288.1, read on the forward strand.
TCTGCTGATCAGGATGATTGGGTGTCTTTCTTGCCGTTGGCCGAGTTTTCCCTTAATAATCGGGCTAGTTCGGCTACTTTGGTTTCACCTTTCTTTTGTAATTTTGGTTTTCATCCTCGTTTTTCTTCTGGGCAGGTTGAGCCTTCTGATTGTCCTGGTGTTGATTCTGTGGTGGACAGGCTGCAGCAGATTTGGACTCATGTGGTGGACAATTTGACGTTGTCTCAGGAAAGGGCTCAACGTTTTGCTAACCGCCGTCGGTGTGTTGGTCCCCGGCTTCGTGTGGGGGATTTGGTTTGGTTGTCTTCTCGTCATGTTCCTATGAAGGTTTCTTCTCCTAAATTTAAGCCTCGGTTTATTGGTCCTTATAAAATTTCTGAAATTATTAATCCGGTGTCTTTTCGTTTGGCTCTTCCAGTCTCTTTTCCCATTCATAATGTTTTCCATAGATCTTTGTAGCAGAGATATGTGGTGCCCGTTGTTCCCTCGGTTGACCCTCCTGCCCCGGTGTTGGTTGAGGGAGAGTTGGAATATGAGGTTGAGAAGATTTTGGATTCTCGTTTTTCGAGGCGGAGGCTTCAGTATCTTGTCAAGTGGAAGGGTTATGGCCAGGAGGATAATTCTTGGGTTGTTGCCTCCGATGTCCATGCCACTGATTTGGTTCGTGCTTTTCACTTGGCTCGTCCTGATCGGCCTGGGGGCTCTGGTGAGGGTTCAGTGACCCCACCTCAAGGGGGGGGGGGACTTGTTGTGAATTCCGTTCTTGGTTGTAAGTAGTATTTTTGTGAGTTCTGCTCTTGGGCTCCTGTGGTCTTTAGTGGTATGACTGCTTCTTGGATTTAGCTTCTCAGCTGTTTCCTTTGATTGTCTTTTGGGCTCGGCTATATTAGTCTGGCCTTAGCCCTCATTCAATGCCAGTTGTCAATTGTCTCTACCTGGAGTCATTGCTCTTTGGATTGTCCTGACACTCTGACCAAGTTCTGCAAAGCTAAGTCTTTCCATGTCCTTTGCAGTTCACTTATTGTGGACTTGTTGTTTTGTACTGTCTTGTTTTTTGCTCATTTGTCCAGTTTATCAGTATGGATCTATTTAGCTAAACTGGAAGCTCTGGGCATCAGAGTTTGCCCTCCACACCTTTAGTAGGTGTGGAGATTTTTGCATTTCTCTGCGGTGGACTTTTTCTAGTTTTTTCTACTGACCGCACAGAGCTCTTTTCTGTACTTTCCTTTTTAGCTAGAAGTGGCCTCCTGTGCTCAATCTTGTTTCATACTACGTATGTCATTTCCTTCTCCTCTCACAGTCATTAAATGTGGGGGGCTGTCTTTCCTTTGGGGATTTTCTCTGAGGCAAGATAGTTTTCCTGCTTCTATCTTTAGGGGTAGCTAGCTCTTAGGCTGTGACGAGTTGCCTAGGGAGCGTTAGGAGCAATCCACGGCTGCTTCTAGTTGTGTGTTGAGCTTAGGGTCTGCGGTCAGTATAGATACCACCTGCTCAGAGCTAGTCTCATGTCGCTCCGTAATCACCAGACCATAACAGGTACTGTTGTTAATTCCGCTCTTGGGCTCCCTCCGGTGGTTGTAAGTTGCACTTTTGTGAGTTCTGCTCATGGGCTCCCTCTTGTGGTTTCTAGTGGTATGGCTGCTCCTTGGAGTTAGCTGTCATCAGCTGCCTCCACTTATCTTCTCTTCTGCTCGGCTATTTAGGCCTGGCTCTTTCTTCAGCCAGTGCCAGTTGTAAATGGTTCCTGGTTTGATTCACATCTCTTTGGAGTTCCCTGTTATCCTGACCAGTTCAGCTAAGTTTTTGCTTGCTTTTTTCTGTCCATAGATTGTGGACTTATCCATTCTGTGCTTTCTATGTTTGTCCAGCTTATCAGTGTGAATTAATTCTGTCTTGCTGGAAGCTCTGGGAGGCAGATTTGCCCTCCACACCTTTAGTCAGGTGTGGAGATTTTTTGTAAACTTTGCATGGATTTTTGTAGTGTTTTATACTGACCGCACAGTATTCCATCCTGTCCTATCTATTTAGCTAGACTGGCCTTCTGTCCTCATCCTGGTTTCATCCTGTGTATGTCTTTTCCCTCTCCACTCACAGTCATTATTTGTGGGGGCTAATCTATCCTTTGGGGATTTTCTCTGAGGCAAGATAGCTTTCCTGCTTCTTTCTTTAGGGGTAGTTAGCTCTTAGGCTGTGACGAGATGCCTAGGGAGAGTTAGGAGCATTCCACGGCTACTTCTAGTGTTGTGTTGAGCTTAGGGACTGCGGTCAGTACAGTTACCACTTCCTTCAGAGCTCGTTCCATGTTGCTCCTAGACCACCGTATCATAACAGTTGGGACCATCAGTTATGTTGTGCAGAAGTCTTTTGGTTTGTACTGTAGGTACGCAGGGCACCGCAGGACGCAAGAAGTAGGCGGAGTGTCGGCGTGGTTTCAGGGAGGAAGTACGCTGGCATCCGCAGCACTCCCGTACGCTAGTGTGAAGCCAGCCTTAGTCAGATGGAATAGATCAAAAGGTCAGCTGTGCGAGGGCACAAGCAGGTTAGAACTGGTTTGAAACAGATTGCTCTGCGCAGTCTTTTGAAAGGATGTGATTGGTGGCCCGCAAAATAGAGATTTACAAACTATTTAATGCCAGGACTGGGCATCAGCTCTTATTCTCTGACAGAAGAAGCCAACACTATTATATGCAGTATGAGGGATCAGTGACCTGTCATAAGTCCATAAGGATGAATATGTAAGCAGAGCACCCCAAAAGCCCCGCCCACAGCCCACCCCGAAGCACGAGAATCTCATTAACGGAAAACTGCAAATACAGATTACACAACAACCACCAAACGGATTTCATCATCAGAGGTATCATTTTAATCAGTGTTATGACGTTGACCTGACACTGTCTGCAGTTTACTTAGCAAAATCCTGCTGACAGGTTCCCTTTAAGTATGTAGTAGCATAAGAAATAATATTGAATCATGTATTAAAAGTGTTTTCCACAAAAAATGCCAATTTTTTAAAATAAAATGTTTCATTAGTCGCAATGATGGATTCGGTACTATTAATTTGTAGCTCATCAGCACTAACAAAGGCTCAAATCAGAGGATGTTCATTTTCTGACATGATGCTATTTATTTGGCTTAAACCTTAGTTTCTAATTTTTTTTTTAAAGAGATGGTTTACTGTTAGATTGTTAGTCTCCTTACTCCAGCTGTGTCGATGTGCAGCCATGTGTGCCTTCTTTTATATGACTTGTGCATTGCTCTGCAGCCTGAGCTAACTAACTGCACTCAACAATAGCTGATCTGCAAAATTTGTACAACTTATATTTCATCTATTCTAGAATATATGAAAGTGTTTTAGCTTTATAAATTTACACATGACAAAATTGGGGAAATTTTGTAAAGCACATTAGATGGTGGGATAGACAAAGGAGATTCCTGTTTTATTGATTTAGTCTTGCTGAACTGACAACGTTCCCAAACTGCAATAGAAAACGATAAATTAATTTTTCATGAAAATTTTAAATTGAGACAAAATGCAATGCTTCTTACCAACGTGTTCTTAACGGAGAGGGTTCAATAGCGAATTCTATTGAACATAACTATTGATGCTGATTTTCCTCATTCTTGAATAATGAAGATGTCAATTTGTTCAGCAAGTGTAGTCTTTTGAAATGGGTGGACCACTCTGCCCCCGATTAATCACTTGCGTTTTTTTAAGTGACTTTTCTTTTTTTGTCATGTGTTATTTCTTGCTGGTTTTTTTTTTTGCTAAATTCTTCAAAATTTCTTCAAAATTTTGCTGAAAATCAAATATACTTGTATTTGCTATTCTTTACTTTGTTTTATTTATTTTTATATTTTGGCCAAATTGTGCAAAAAATTAGCAACAATTTGGAAAGTCACAAATAATAAATTAAATTAAAATATCTGGATAAGAGAAACCATGCCGACAATATCGGACAGTAAGAAGGAAACAGATGAGTGCAAGTAAAGTTTACTTAACCCTGCTGTTGTCTTCGGTCAAAAACGACCGACCTTGAACTTCAATATTCTTTAAAATATTCAAGATGCGGCTCTGAAACCCGTCGCCGACCGACCCATCCTTATTTAAGTCAATCAACCACAAGTTTCAGAACCGCATCTTGAACACCCCAAAAAATACCAAAGTTCAAAATCGGTCTCCCCAGACCGAAGACAACAGCAGGGTTTTAAGAAGCGCAAATTTAAAAGTGACAATTAGAACCATTTTTACTCCAAGAATTTCCCCCCAAAGATAATGGTTATTTGGGGCTATTATCTTTATTTTATCAAATGTGTGGATGACAAGATTTTGTGGCATTTACTAATATCTGAATATTACGGATTCTCTTCCTGTTTTTGGTATTGCAGTCTTTCTCATCCACTACTCATTTCTGTCCATAAAGTGACAGATGGGAGAGCAACATGTGACCAGTCCCCTCCAATAGGAAAATAGCTGTCCCATTTGCTGCTTTTCAATTGGAGGAGACTGATGGACAGTTCTGGTCACACGCTCCTCCACCAGCAGCCACTCTGTGCAGTCTGTAAGGAAAGCTGTACTGACAAGTGCTGGAGAAGAATCTGTAATACTTATATATTAGTAAGTTCAACAAAATCATGTCCCCAACACATATGTTAAAATAAAGGTAAAACAGAAAAATCTTTTAAATTTAGATCTTAACACCTTCACCCCCAAGCCTGTTTTCACCTTCATGACCACTCCAAATTTTACAATTCTGACCGCTGTCACTTTATGTGGTAATAACTCTGGAACACTTCAACAGATCCCACTGATTCTGAGATTATTTTTTAGAGACATATTGTACATCATGATAGTAGTAAAATTTGTTCAATATGACTTGCGTTTATTTTTAAAAAAATCAGAAATTGGGTGAAAATTTTGCAATTTCCAAACTTTTAATTTTTATGCCCTTATCCCTTTCACGACCTTGGGGTTTTCTGTTTTTGCATTTACGCCTTTAGCTTCCTGTCTTCCCAGAGCTATAACTTTTTTTATTTTTCCGTCAATATGGCCGTGTGAGGTCTTGTTTTTTGCGGGACGAGTTGTACTTGAACTCTACATTGGTTTTACCATATTGTGTACTTGAAAATGGGAAAAAATTTCTAAGTGCGGTGAACTTGCAAAAAAAAAGTACAATTCCACAATTGATTTGCTTTTTTTTGCTAGGTTCACTAAATAAATACTAAAACTGACCGGCCATTATGATTCTCCATGTCATTGCGAGCTCGCAAATACCAAACATGTCCTCATATGAACTCGAGCGTGGGAAAATATTTTGAAAAGTTCCCAGGCTCGAGTTCATATGAGGACATCCAGCAGAGGGCGCCTCACCGCAACTGAAGGTAACTACAGGTCATTGACCTACATTCCATTCATTCCCCGGGGTTTTACTGGCATGAGCACAGCTGCATTAGCAGAGCTCCTGCTTGTAAAATTAGTTACCCCTTCAGATGGATTTACAGCGTGGGACGAGACTGATCATCGGAAGTTATGGGATATTGTTGTTTTTTTATTTTACCTTTTTTACAGAGCGAGGGTCACCTTAAAAGTCTAGCAGGACTCTGACCAGTTAGTTTTAAAAACACACTGGCCCCACATATACAGTTCATATGAAACGTCTACACACCTCTGTTAAAATGCTAGATTTTTGTCATGTTAAAAAATCATACCAAGAAGAATAATTTCAGAACTTTTTCATGACGGGGAGTTACCTGTGTCAGATATGTAACCAACACAGAACAGGTGAAATTAAATTTGTCTTCCTGCAAATAAATTTTTTGCAGCTCTCTGAGCTCTGCTGTATTGTAACACCATTACAGCCCTGTCTGCCTGTGAGATGGAAACTGAGAGGAAGCAGCAGATGTGTCAGTTATAATAACACACAGCTCTGCAGTGAGATCAGGAGAGCAGAGAGCGGCCATCACACATTACACTGGTAACTCTCCTTCATGTATAATAAGCTCTGGAGGCAGAGTTATCTTCCAGGCAGCGTCAACCCCAGAGCCTGGAAGAGATCATTTATATAAAGTGATAAAAGCTGATTTATCAACAACAACACATCTGATAGGAAAGACACAAGTATCACTCTCCTCAGCAGGCTAAAACCTGTATGCCCATGTTAATAGTTTAGATAGGTTAAATGCAGTAACAAATTCCCTTTAACCCCTTCCCGACCTTTGACGCCACGTAGGCGTCATGAAAGTCGGTGCCATTCCGACCCATGACGCCTATGCGGCGTCATGGAAAGATCGCGTCCCTGCAGACCGGGTGAAAGGGTTAACTCCCATTTCACCCGATCTGCAGGGACAGGGGGAGTGGTAGTTTAGCCCAGGGGGGGTGGCTTCACCCCCTCGTGGCTACGATCGCTCTGATTGGCTGTTGAAAGTGAAACTGCCAATCAGAGCGATTTGTAATATTTCACCCATTATAACGGGTGAAATATTACAATCCAGCCATGGCCGATGCTGAAATATCATCGGCCATGGCTGGAAATACTAGTGTGCCCCCACCCCACCCCTCCGATCGCCCCCCCACCCCCCCGATCTGGCCGGTACACTGCTCCGGCTCCCCTCCGTCCAGTGCTCCGCTCCCCCCCGTGCTCGTGTCCGCTCCCCCCGTGCTCCAATCACCCCCCCGTGCTCCAATCACCCCCCCTGCACTCCGATCCACCCCCCCCGTGCTCCGTTCCAGCCCCCCGTGCTCCATTCCAGCCCCCCCGTGCTCCGTTCCACGCCCCCCGCGCTCCGTTCCACCCCTCCCGCGCTCCGATTCCCCCCCCCGTGCTCCGATCCCCCCCCCCGTGGTCCCCCCCACCCTATCATACTTACCGATCCAGCCGTGGTCCCGTCCGTCTTCTCCCGGGCGCCGCCATCTTCCAAAATGGCGGGCGCATCCGCAGTGCGCCCGCCGAATCTGCCGGCCGGCAGATTCGTTCCAAAGTGCATTTTGATCACTGAGATATAATCTATCTCAGTGATCAAAATAAAAAAAATAATAAATGACCCCCCCCCCCTTTGTCACCCCCATAGGTAGGGACAATAAAAAAATAAAGAAAATTTTTTTTTTCCACTAATGTTAGAATAGGGTTAGGGTTAGGGGTAGGGTTAGGGGTAGGGCTAGGGTTAGGGTTAGGGTTAGGGGTAGGGTTAGGGGTAGGGTTAGGGCTAGGGTTAGGGCTAGGGTTAGGGGTAGGGTTAGGGCTAGGGTTAGGGCTAGGGTTAGGGCTAGGGTTAGGGTTAGGGTTAGGAATGTGCACACGTATTCTGGTCCTCTGCGGATTTTTCCGCTGCGGATTTGATAAATCCGCAGTGCTAAACCGCTGCGGATTTATGGCGGATTTACCGCGTTTTTTTCTGCGCATTTCACTGCGGTTTTACAATTGCGATTTTCTATTGGAGCAGTTGTAAAACCGCTGCGGAATCCGCACAAAGAAGTGACATGCTGCGGAATGTAAACCGCTGCGTTTCCGTGCAGTTTTTCCGCAGCATGTGTACAGCGATTTTTGTTTCCCATAGGTTTACATTGAACTGTACACTCATGGGAAACTGCTGCGGATCCGCAGCGTTTTCCGCAGCGTGTGCACATACCTTTAGAATTAGGCTATGTGCACACGGTGCTGATTTGGCTGCGGATCCGCAGCAGTGTTCCATCAGGTTTACAGTACCATGTAAACATATGAAAAACCAAATCCGCTGTGCCCATGGTGCGGAAAATACCGCGCGGGAACGCTGCGTTGTATTTTCCGCAGCATGTCAATTCTTTGTGCGGATTCCGCAGCGTTTTACACCTGTTCCTCAATAGGAATCCGCAGGTGAAATCCGCACAAAAAACACTGGAAATCCGCGGAAAATCCGCAGGTAAAACACAGTGCCTTTTACCCGCAGATTTTTCAAAAATGGTGCGGAAATATCTCACACGAATCCGCAACGTGGGCACATAGCCTTAGGGTTAGGGTTGGAATTAGGGTTGTGGTTAGGGTTAGGGGTGTGTTGGGGTTAGTGTTGTGGTTAGGGGTGTGTTGGGGTTAGGGTTGTGATTAGGATTATGGCTACAGTTGGGATTAGGGTTAGGGGTGTGTTGGGGTTAGTGTTGGAGTTAGAATTGAGGGGTTACCACTGTTTAGGCACATCAGGGGTCTCCAAACGCAACATGGCGCCACCATTGATTCCAGCCAATCTCGTATTCAAAAAGTCAAATGGTGCTCCCTCACTTCCGAGCCCTGACGTGTGCCCAAACAGTGGTTTACCCCCACATATGGGGTACCAGCATACTCAGGACAAACTGCGCAACAATTACTGGGGTCCAATTTCTCCTGTTACCCTTGTGAATCTAAAAAAATGCTTGCTAAAACATAATTTTTGAGGAAAGAAAAATGATTTTTTATTTTCACGGCTCTGCGTTGTAAACGTCTGTGAAGCACTTGGGGGTTCAAAGTGCTCACCACATATCTAGATAAGTTCCTTGGGGGGTCTAGTTTCTAAAATGGGGTCACTTGTGGGGGGTTTCTACTGTTTAGGCACACCAGGGGCTCTGCAAACGCAACGTGACACCCGCAGACCATTCCATCAAAGTCTGCATTTCAAAAGTCACGACTTCCCTTCTGAGGCCCGACGTGTGCCCAAACAGTGGTTTACCCCCACATATGGGGTATCAGCGTACTCAGGAGAAACTGGACAACAACTTTTGGGGTCCAATTTCTCCTGTAACCCTTGGGAAAATAAAAAATTCTGGGCTAAATAATTATTTTTGAGGAAAGAAAACGTATTTATTATTTTCACGGCTCTGCATTATAAACTTCTATGAAGCACTTGGGGGTTCAAAGTGCTCACCACACATCTAGATAAGTTCCTTTCAGGGTCTAGTTTCCAAAATGGGGTCACTTGTGGGGGGTTTCTACTGTTTAGGCACATCAGGGGCTCTGCAAACGCAACGTGACGCCCGCAGAGCATTCCATCAAAGTCTGCATTTCAAAACGTCACTACTTCAATTCCAAGCCCCGGCATGTGCCCAAACAGTAGTTTACCCCCACATATGGGGTATCACCGTACTCAGGAGAAACTGGACAACAAATATTGGGGTCAAATTTCTCCTGTTACCCTTGGGAAAATTAAAAAATTCTGGGCTAAATAATTATTTTTGAGGAAAGAAAACGTATTTATTATTTTCACGGCTCTGCATTATAAACTTCTATGAAGCACTTGGGGGTTCAAAGTGCTCACCACACATCTAGATAAGTTCCTTTGGGGGTCTAGTTTCCAAAATGGGGTCACTTGTGGGGGGTTTCTACTGTTAAGCCACATCAGTGGCTCTGCAAACGCAACGTGACGCCCACAGAGCATTCCATCAAAGTCTGCATTTCAAAACGTCACTACTTCACTTCCGAGCCCCGGCATGTGCCCAAACAGTGATTTACCCCCACATATGGGGTATCAGCGTACTCAGTAGAAACTGGACAACAACTTTTGGGGTCAAATTTCTCCTGTTACCCTTGGGAAAATAAAAAATTGCAGGCTAAAAGATCATTTTTGAGAAAATAATTTTTTTTTTTAATTTTCATGGCTCTGCGTTATAAACTTCTGTGAAGCACTTGGGGGTTCAAAGTCCTCACCACACATCTAGATTAGTTCCTTTGGGGGTCTAGTTTCTAAAATGGTGTCATTTCTGGGGGATCTTCAATGTTTAGGCACACAGGGGCTCTCCAAACGTGACATGGTGTCCGCTAATGATTGGAGCTAATTTTCCATTTAAAAAGCCAAATGGCGTGCCATCCCTTCCGAGCCCTGCCGTGCGCCCAAACAGTGGTTTACCCCCACATATGAGGTATCGGCGTACTCGGGAGAAATTGCCCAACAAATTTTATGATCCATTTTATCCTACTGCCCATGTGAAAATGAAAAAATTGAGGCGAAAAGAATTTTTTTGTGAAAAAAAATTACTTTTTCATTTTTACAGATCAATTTGTGAAGCACCTGAGGGTTTAAAGTGCTCACTAGGCATCTAAATTAGTTCCTTGGGGGGTCTAGTTTCCAAAATGGGGTCACTTGTGGGGGAGCGCCAATGTTTAGGCACACAGGAGCTATCCAAACGCGACATGGTGTCCGCCAACGATGGAAATAATTTTTCATTCAAAAAGTCAAATGGCGCTCCTTCCCTTCCGAGCCTTACCATGTGCCCAAACAGTGGTTTACCTCCACATGTGAGGTATTGGTGTACTCAGGAGAAATTGCCCAACACATTTTAGGATCCATTTTATCCTGTTGCCCATGTGAAAATGAAAAAATTGAGGCTAAAAGAATTTTTTTGTGAAAAAAAAGTACTTTTTCATTTTTACGGATCAATTTGTGAAGCACCTGGGGGTTCAAAGTGCTCACTATGCATCTAGATAAGTTCCTTGGGGCGTCTAGTTTCCAAAATGGGGTCACTTGTGGGGGAGCTCCAATTTTTAGGCACACGGGGGCTCTCCAAACGTGACATGGTGTCCGCTAAAGAGTGCAGCCAATTTTTGATTCAAAAAGTCAAATGGCGCTCCTTCCCTTCCAAGCCCTGCCGTGCGCCAAAACAGTGGTTTACCCCCACATATGAGGTATCAGCGTACTCAGGACAAATTGGACAACAACTTTCGTGGTTCAGTTTCTCCTTTTACCATTGGGAAAATAAAAAAATTGTTGCTAAAAGATAATTTTTGTGACTAAAAAGTTAAATGTTCATTTTTTCCTTCCATGTTGCTTCTGCTGCTGTGAAGCACCTGAAGGGTTAATAAACTTCTTGAATGTGGTTTTGAGTACCTTGAGGGGTGCAGTTTTTAGAATGGTGTCACTTTTGGGTATTTTCAGCCATATAGACCCCTCAAACTGACTTCAAATGTGAGGTGGTCCCTAAAAAAAATGGTTTTGTAAATTTCGTTGTAAAAATGACAAATCGCTGGTCGAATTTTAACCCTTATAACTTCCTAACAAAAAAAAATTTTGTTTCCAAAATTGTGCTGATGTAAAGTAAACATGTGGGAAATGTTATTTATTAACTATTTTGTGTCACATATCTCTCTGGTTTAACAGAATAAAAATTCAAAATGTGAAAATTGCGAAATTTTCAAAATTTTCGCCAAATTTCCGTGTTTATCACAAATAAATGCAGAATTTATTGACCTAAATTTACCACTAACATGAAGCCCAATATGTCACGAAAAAACAATCTCAGAACCGCTAGGATCCGTTGAAGCGTTCCTGAGTTATTAAATCATAAAGGGACACTGGTCAGAATTGCAAAAAACGGCAAGGTCTTTAAGGTCAAAATAGGCTGGGTCTTGAAGGGGTTAATGTCACCTAGAATCAGGTATGGACTGGGGCTGTAATTCAACCCTGGCATTTGAAATCACATATGCCCATGCTGTCCCCATCCCCAAGCACTAGATGGAATATATTACTAATATTACCCTGGATAGAGGAAAGCAAGATTTACTACAAGACCAATATTTCTAATGATACCCGTGGCTGCTTGGGTAAGTGATGGAGTCAGCAACTGTGTACTCCATCACAACTCTTATCAGTATGGGTGTGTTGAGAACACTGATTCTGTTAACAATGTTGCAAACAAGGCAGTCCATGACCAGACAGGCCCTTTTGGCATTTGACAGAATTGCCAGATGGCCAGTCCGGCCCTGCCTAGAATATGTCCAAATCCATCAAGAAACAATTTTTTTGGGGGGTAAAAATAAAAATAACAAAACTAAAATAATGTGGCTGCATAAGTGTGAACACCCTCTTATAATTGGGGATATGGTTCTGTTCATAATTAACCAATCATATTTAACCTCATTGTAAATAGTAGTCAGAACACAGTTGCCTTCATTTACACTGATTCTAATTAACCTCATATTACGTTTAGCTGTACTAGTAGGATTTTCCTGACATTTTCCTAGTTGCATTTTACAGTAAAAGCCATGATTTGTAAACAGCTTACAACAACGCTGAAAGTTATCAGTCAGGAGAAGAGTAAAAAAAATTCCAAGATATTAGATGTGAAGAATATAATAGACATAATTTCATGTAATCTGTATACTATTGGGTATGGAGATATAAAACAAAATCCTTCAGCACATGCTGTAGTAAAAAACTCAAACTCAAATAGGCTTTATTGGCAGGACCAAAATACATTTAGTGTTGCCAAAGCAAGGTAACATGACACCTGGCCAGCTCAAACAAAGGATTCATGCACCCCTAGTTAGCTGGCATGCAATCTTCTACAGGAAGACCCCCTGGATCCAAGTAATGTGGCCTGAGTCCAGTGTTCAGACAGCTAGGATTTCATACAGAAGTTATGTAAATACTATACGTTCTAGCGGTACATCGCATATATATTTCTGAGATCCCCAGACCAGGGCAAGTGCCTGTCTGGGTCTCGAGTCATTCTAACACGTACAGGAAGGGAGATACATAGAATAGCCACTAGCAGCTAGGCAGCAAAGTAGTGTTTAGTCTCTATGAGCAGCAGGGGCCCGGTCGGATCCAATGGCGACAGAACTGCTGCCCTAGGACTGCCCAGAAAGGAGTTATGATTTTTCATAGGTTTTGGGAGATTTGTCTCCAAACCTCCAGGAGAGGAAATTTAGGGTCAGTCCAGAGGGTAGGAGGGATATGACCCAGAAGGTTAAATGCTTGTATGCTGAATTTTCTATTGCTTTTTCTCTGGGAGGTCACAGGGACATCGTGTGAGGACAACTCTCACACAGAGGGCACCACAAGCCTCCAATGTGGCAGCCCCATCCTGGCAAGCCAGGCCTTTCATCTAACTTGTAACTGACTATATGTACTGTTTATACCCTTTGTCCTACCCCTATTGTATTTGCATACCTGACCATTATATATGTATAACCATTGTGTATATATAGTCTATTGTCTAGTGTGCCCTTAAGGTGGTTAAATATATAATTTAACCTTGAGCTGCTCTTTTATCCCCATCCATTAATCCACACATCTGTTTCTCTGCCTAATCTCACATGGTACTGGCGGCGGGTTTCTGGCACGATATAACCCTGTTAACGGACCAGGCATATATAGAAAAAGGAACTGGTGGCAGTCCTACCGGGTTTATAAGGTTCTGTTTCACTAGGGCTAGTGAAGGGAGGATCTCAGCCTGTGAGGGTTGTGGGCGAGTGTGGTGCCATGTCAGTGACTGTGTAGGCCACCCTCTCTCACTCCCTGTACCTCCCTGGGCCAGTGTGGACAGGGGGGGTCTGTGTAAATCTGTGCCAAGCTGACCTTATGTGTCCCTAGGGGGTGCGGAACGTCATGTTGGTTCAAATGGGGAGACTTTACCACGTGATCCTGTTGATGTATTATTGATGTCAGACGGGGTGGCTTTACATTTCCTCACATTAGATATAGCATGGAACACGTCAAGACAATCATCAAAATGTGGCTTAAATTTGGCACAACACAGGCATGACTTAGAACTTGATGTCCCTCAAAAGTTAATGAAAAAGACAAAATGATTGGTTCTGGAGGCTGTCAAGAGGCCTACATTGACACTAAACGAGTTGCAGGAATTTCTGTCAAGTAGTGCTTGTGTACTGCATGTGACAACAATCTCCCATACTCTTCATATGTGTGACCTGTCGGATAGGGTTGCAAGATGGAAGCCTTTTCTTACGCAAAAAAATTTCGAAGCCCAGCTATGTTTTGCCAAAACCTGCATCAAAACTTATATTGCCAAAAACATGTGGCAAAATGTGTTATTTTCTGTTAAGACCAAGATTATCTTTTTGGCCATTATTTCAAAAAGTATGTTTGGCACAAAGTCAATGCTGCGAATCACCAAAAGAAGACCATACCCACAGGGACGCATGGTGCAGGCAGCATTAGATTTTAGGGCAGCTGGATCTGTGCTTTAGTCAAGATAGAGGGAACTACTAACAATTCCAAATATCAATCAATTTTGCAACAAAACCTTCAGGCTTCTTTTTTAAAAAGCTTATGGATGAACAGGAATGTCACATTTCAGCACAACAATGACAATAAGTATACCTCCAAATAGAGAAAAGAATAGTTTCTCCAGAAGATGATCAAAGTTATGGAATGGCCCAGACAAAGCCCAGACCAAAATCCAATTGACAATCTGTTGGTTGACCTGAAAAGGGCGCTGTACACCCTGCAAAGCAGAGTGGGCGAAGATTACCAATTCTAGATGTGCCATGCCAATAGACTCCTTCCAAAAGATTGAATGCTGTCATAAATTCAAAGGGGACATCAGTAAAGTAATAGTTTAAGGGGATGTGCATATTTATGCAATCACATTATTTTTGTTCTTTATTTTTCTTTTTTCCACCAGAAGAGAGTTCAGTTTATTTTTCAATTGAGTTGCACAGATTATGGGTGACGTTAAAAGTTTTGAAATTATTGGTATGATTTTTTTACATGACAAACACCTAGCTTGTGTAGACTATTTGCATCCACTGCATACCTTTACACGCTCACACAAATCAGCGTAAATATGACATTATAACATAACAAAGTAAAAGGGTTGGTCTGTCTGAGATAACAGTGGCTCAACATAAAAGAGAAACAGTTTTAATTCAAGTCTGAACAGGGCAGTTCAATATAGCAACAGTAAACTTTATTTGTATGGAGGTGGTTGGTTCTTGTCAGAAATAGTAATGTCTGCAAATGACTATTAAAGGCTAATTACAAATTCTGAATTACAAGAGTTAGGTACTGTCCTGATTGGGTGCACCTTGTCGCGGTGGAATGACTTTGACACTTTTTTGATCAAAATAGCATTAACTAAGTACTTACTAAGTATGTTATTCACATTTACTATTTATTCACCTACTACAGGTTATTTGTTCATTTTGTTTTTATCTTAGGTTCTGTCTGTTAAATGGCCACAGTGTGAATGCACATCGATGCATTGCCCTTATACCAAACAGCTCTGACTCATGTTTTTAGTTTTTTGTGGCTCCCCCTTTTGGGCTGTTCATTTTGCATACATAGCTTTCCACCGACAGGATATGGGTCCTGCTCTGCCCATATCTATTTGGACATCTTCTGACACATAGTGAGAAGAACTACAAGAGTTAGGTACCATCCCGATTGGGTGCACCTTGTCGTGGTGGGATGACTTTTATGTTTTTTCTTTATCAAAGCAATGTAAACTACGTACCCTATGCTATATACATGTAGTATTATTACTCACTTACTTATTACAGGGTATTTGTTCATTTTGTTTTTATCTTAGGTTTTTCATTATATGTCAGTAATGGAGTACTTAGTGTAATAAGATATGCCATGTTTCATAGGATGCCTATCATTCTACATTTATAGGAACTGCAATTGCATTTTCCTTAATATTATTATTATTATTTATTATTATTATTAGACATTTTTATAGCACCATTATTCCATGGCGCTTTACATGTGAAAAGGGGCAAATATAGACAAGTACAATAAACATGAGCAAAAAACAAGGCACACACAAGTACAGAAGGAGAGAGGACCCTGCCCACGAGGGTTCACAGTCTACAGGGGATGGGTGAGGATACACTAGGAGAGGGTAGAGCTGGTTGTGTGGCGGTTCAGTAGACTGAGGATCACTGCAGGTTGTAGGCTTGTCGGAAGAGGTGAGTCTTCAGGTTCTTTTTGAAGGTTTCTATGGTAGGCGAGTGTCTGATGTGTTGGGGTAGAGAGTTCCAGAGTATGGGGGAAGCACGGGAGAAGTCTTGGATGCGATTGTGGGAAGAGGAGATAAGAGGGGAGTAGAGAAGGAGGTCTTGTGAGGATCGAAGGTTGCGTGTAGGTAAGTACCGGGAGACCATGTCACAGATGTATGGAGGAGACAGGTTGTGGATGACTTTGTATGTCATAGTTAGGGTTTTGAACTGGAGCCTCTGGAAAATAGGAAGCCAGTGAAGGGCTTGGTATAGGGGAGAGGCCGGGGAATAGCGGGGAGATGTAATATGTTGAAATATCCTTGGGTCACATTGTTTGTAGTCATAATATTTCCCCATTCACAGATCCATAGCTGCATTGGTCCAGCCTTTACAGAAGTATTGCATCTATATCAGTGGAATAGCATAGTGACAGACAATGTCACAAATCCATATCATCATGCAAGAATATTTACGGCTTGTAAATGTGACTTTATAGCTGAACTCTAGCAGCTAGCGCCACTAATATCGCCTGTATACGGTGTCACTCTATGATTGCTTACACATCTGCATCACAATATGTCAATGCATTTAGGCTTGTTTTTGCACAGTCACTTGCCATTGCCATGAAGTGCTCTGCCACCCCATGTCTGACAGTTTGTCACTGAGTAACAATGAGCCAGTGAGTATGGAAGTGTTCTGCCGAGTCTCAGTTTATCTACATGACACTGTCTGCTTATGTCAATGTGTTCTTTTCTCTATCTGCCAGTCTGAATGTGTCACATGCGGATCCCAGTTATGACAGCCTGTCAGTATCTGCCGGCATCTATGTGTATGACAGTGGGTGTCTGTATCTGTAGGTCAGTGACAGTAGTCCTTGTGTATGGAGCTGAAAGAGATTTGTGTCTGTCTTTTCCACTTACAGCATTATCAAGCATATCTTTTGTTACCGTGCAATAGAAGACCTCCATTGCCTTTCTTTTGTCATTGCAAGTGTGTAATTTCAGTAGTGCGATGATTGTAACCCATGCAATAATATAGATTTGGGCAAGGCTTTCACCCTGACTTATCTACAATATATTTGCACTTAATCTTCTATGTTATTTGTTTAATATTTTACAATTTTATGAGTAAATATATTACCTTTTACATTTTTACAATATTTAATCTTGATAATAATAGTAATAATAATTAGAAACAGGCATTTTTTGTCTTTTTTTTTTCTGCACAGATTTGTCAGAAAAATGAATGAGAATCCTGACGTCTCATACACACGTTGCTTATTTATGACTTGTAGATTTGGAGCAGATTTCAATTGTCAATTGAATTCTTTCAGCGTTTTTGCTGCAGATTTCAAGCTTACTAATGAGTTGGGAAAAATCTGCAAAAAAAAACCTGCATCTAAAAAAGCACCCCCCCCAAAAAAACGGCAAAAACGTGCATATTTTAAGCTAAGTTCATACTAGGCGTTTTTTTCTAATGCCTTTTTTATGCAAATTTTCAGCTGCGTTTTACAATACCAGCAGAGTCTATGAGATTTCAGGAATCTCAAGCAGACAGCTTGGGTTTTTTGTCATCTGCATTTTGTGCTTTGCATGTTTTTTTTTTTGCACAATGGAGCATGTCACTTTTTTTTCATCGTTTTTCACCCATTGAAATGAATGGGTGGTGAAAAAAAAAATGCTGAAAAACGCAGGTATCAGCTTTTGCTGTGTTTTTTGTGCCAAAACCTGACTCTTTAGAATAGGACTTTTTTTTTTTTCAACACTAAACTTTATCAGCATGCAAAAGTAACAAAAAAAAGTAACAAATCTAACAAAAATGTACAAAAACTCAAGAAAAAACAAGGAAATGTGCTTTTTTTTCTGCAGCTTCTTACCCGCCAGGAGATCAGGTTTTGCTGCGGAAAAAAATGCTGAAAAAAAACAAAAACGCCCAGTGGGAACTTACCCTTACACTGACTTTTTCCCACCAAGAGAGGCAGAAATTGCTGCACCAAATACTTAACGTGTGTGCATACCTTAAAGCAATAAGTTTTTTTATGCTGCGTATTTTTGAAAAAAATGCAAGTAGCCTATTTTACTTAATGGGTGCAGAAATGGTGCGGGCAATTTGCAACATGAAAAACTCACCAAAAGCTCATTGTGGGAGCGTAGCCACAGACAGTGCGTTGCATACTTCATGTACGACTTGAGCGGCGAGTAGATTAGCAGAATGTTTCATCATTTGTATCACAGTACCAGTTGGTGCACTATACATGTCTCTCTCCGTAGGGAAGCCGACATATCATTCAGAAGGAGACGTTGGACCAACTAATGGGGCCAAGCCGTTACAGAATGTCCTCTCTCGCTTTTTTTTTTTATTTCCGTCGCTCAGTCAGGTCACAGGGACAGAGTCTTATTACCGTCAGCGGTGCCCATCCTGCAATTCAGACATTAAAGTGCAGTATTTTTCAATTAGAGCTGACGAATTCAATCAAAATTCCATAGATTAGGATGAAATGAGGCATGGGTCATTTACACGAGATTTAATTGCAGGGCTATTAGACAAATAGTATATCTGCCACTCTCACATGATCTATCATTTCAAACATCAATATCTGAGCGCATCTAGCCTAATATCACCTCCCTCTGGTGGGAGACTCACTACTGAGAGGCACCGAAGCAGCCATCTGCAGACCGGACATAACTGCAAGAGAAGTATGCTGCCTTCCAGGTGCGATGATCAAGGATGTGACCGATAGGATACCAAAGCTCTTCAGCTCCAAGGACGTCCACCCATTTCTTCTGATACATGTTGGCACCAATGACACGGCAAGGAAGGACCTACCGACAATCTGCAAGGACTTTGAAGAGTTGGGGAAGAAAGTAAAGGAACTGGATGCACAGGTAGTTTTTTCTTCTATCCTTCCAGTAGACGGGCATGGCACCAGGAGATGGAACAGGATCCTTGATGCAAACAACTGGCTAAGACGATGGTGCAGACAACAAGGATTTGGATTCCTGGACCACGGTGTGAATTACTGGTATGATGGACTCCTCGCCAGAGACGGACTACACCTCAACAAACCTGGGAAACACACATTCGCCAGAAGACTCGCTACACTCATCAGGAGGGCGTTAAACTAGAAGAAGAGGGGACGGGAAGAAAAACATTAGACTCGAACAAAGACGACCCAGGAAAACATACTCAGAAGGGAGGTAAGAACATTTCTAAAACAATCCACAGTGAGGAGATTGGAACAAAACAAAATCCTCTAAACTGCATGCTCGCAAACGCCAGAAGCCTGACAAACAAGATGGAAGAACTAGAAGCAGAAATATCTACAGGTAACTTTGACATAGTGGGAATAACCGAGACATGGTTAGATGAAAGCTATGACTGGGCAGTTAACTTACAGGGTTACAGTCTGTTTAGAAAGGATCGTAAAAATCGGAGAGGAGGAGGGGTTTGTCTCTATGTAAAGTCTTGTCTAAAGTCCACTTTAAGGGAGGATATTAGCGAAGGGAATGAGGATGTCGAGTCCATATGGGTTGAAATTCATGGAGGGAAAAATGGTAACAAAATTCTCATTGGGGTCTGTTACAAACCCCCAAATATAACAGAAAGCATGGAAAGTCTACTTCTAAAGCAGATAGATGAAGCTGCAACCCATAATGAGGTCCTGGTTATGGGGGACTTTAACTACCCGGATATTAACTGGGAAACAGAAACCTGTGAAACCCATAAAGGCAACAGGTTTCTGCTAATAACCAAGAAAAATTATCTTTCACAATTGGTGCAGAATCCAACCAGAGGAGCAGCACTTTTAGACCTAATACTATCTAATAGACCTGACAGAATAACAAATCTGCAGGTGGTTGGGCATTTAGGAAATAGCGACCACAATATTGTGCAGTTTCACCTGTCTTTCACTAGGGGGACTTTTCAGGGAGTCACAAAAACATTGAACTTTAGGAAGGCAAAGTTTGACCAGCTTAGAGATGCTCTTAATCTGGTAGACTGGGACAATATCCTCAGAAATAAGAATACAGATAATAAATGGGAAATGTTTAAGAACATCCTAAATAGGCAGTGTAAGCGGTTTATACCTTGTGGGAATAAAAGGACTAGAAATAGGAAAAACCCAATGTGGCTAAACAAAGAAGTAAGACAGGCAATTAACAGTAAAAAGAAAGCATTTGCACTACTAAAGCAGGATGGCACCATTGAAGCTCTAAAAAACTATAGGGAGAAAAATACTTTATCTAAAAAACTAATTAAAGCTGCCAAAAAGGAAACAGAGAAGCACATTGCTAAGGAGAGTAAAACTAATCCCAAACTGTTCTTCAACTATATCAATAGTAAAAGAATAAAAACTGAAAATGTAGGCCCCTTAAAAAATAGTGAGGAAAGAATGGTTGTAGATGACGAGGAAAAAGCTAACATATTAAACACCTTCTTCTCCACGGTATTCACGGTGGAAAATGAAATGCTAGGTGAAATCCCAAGAAACAATGAAAACCCTATATTAAGGGTCACCAATCTAACCCAAGAAGAGGTGCGAAACCGGCTAAATAAGATTAAAATAGATAAATCTCCGGGTCCGGATGGCATACACCCACGAGTACTAAGAGAACTAAGTAATGTAATAGATAAACCATTATTTCTTATTTTTAGTGACTCTATAGCGACAGGGTCTGTTCCGCAGGACTGGCGCATAGCAAATGTGGTGCCAATATTCAAAAAGGGCTCTAAAAGTGAACCTGGAAATTATAGGCCAGTAAGTCTAACCTCTATTGTTGGTAAAATATTTGAAGGGTTTCTGAGGGATGTTATTCTGGATTATCTCAATGAGAATAACTGTTTAACTCCATATCAGCATGGGTTTATGAGAAATCGCTCCTGTCAAACCAATCTAATCAGTTTTTATGAAGAGGTAAGCTATAGACTGGACCACGGTGAGTCATTGGACGTGGTATATCTCGATTTTTCCAAAGCGTTTGATACCGTGCCGCACAAGAGGTTGGTACACAAAATGAGAATGCTTGGTCTGGGGGAAAATGTGTGTAAATGGGTTAGTAACTGGCTTAGTGATAGAAAGCAGAGGGTGGTTATAAATGGTATAGTCTCTAACTGGGTCGCTGTGACCAGTGGGGTACCGCAGGGGTCAGTATTGGGACCTGTTCTCTTCAACATATTCATTAATGATCTGGTAGAAGGTTTACACAGTAAAATATCGATATTTGCAGATGATACAAAACTATGTAAAGCAGTTAATACAAGAGAAGATAGTATTCTGCTACAGATGGATCTGGATAAGTTGGAAACTTGGGCTGAAAGGTGGCAGATGAGGTTTAACAATGATAAATGTAAGGTTATACACATGGGAAGAGGGAATCAATATCACCATTACACACTGAACGGGAAACCACTGGGTAAATCTGACAGGGAGAAGGACTTGGGGATCCTAGTTAATGATAAACTTACCTGGAGCAGCCAGTGCCAGGCAGCAGCTGCCAAGGCAAACAGGATCATGGGGTGCATTAAAAGAGGTCTGGATACACATGATGAGAGCATTATACTGCCTCTGTACAAATCCCTAGTTAGACCGCACATGGAGTACTGTGTCCAGTTTTGGGCACCGGTGCTCAGGAAGGATATAATGGAACTAGAGAGAGTACAAAGGAGGGCAACAAAATTAATAAAGGGGATGGGAGAACTACAATACCCAGATAGATTAGCGAAATTAGGATTATTTAGTCTAGAAAAAAGACGACTGAGGGGCGATCTAATAACCATGTATAAGTATATAAGGGGACAATACAAATATCTCGCTGAGGATCTGTTTATACCAAGGAAGGTGACGGGCACAAGGGGGCATTCTTTGCGTCTGGAGGAGAGAAGGTTTTTCCACCAACATAGAAGAGGATTCTTTACTGTTAGGGCAGTGAGAATCTGGAATTGCTTGCCTGAGGAGGTGGTGATGGCGAACTCAGTCGAGGGGTTCAAGAGAGGCCTGGATGTCTTCCTGGAGCAGAACAATATTGTATCATACAATTATTAGGTTCTGTAGAAGGACGTAGATCTGGGTATTTATTATGATGGAATATAGGCTGAACTGGATGGACAAATGTCTTTTTTCGGCCTTACTAACTATGTTACTATGTTACTATGTTACTATGTTACCCCAGACCTCCCCCCGCACAGCTCAGCTGTGCTGCTCTTTTGATGAGGACCGGATTCATTTAAACCAGTGGGTGTCAAAGATTAATGTGAGGTGGGGTGGGGATGTGCTTCTGAGTGTACAGCACTCGTTACTTGTTTTTCCATGGTGTTATGTATATTTGCATTGTGTTAATGTAGGCGTAGATGGAAAGATTACCCCTCGGATCACACAATATTCAGCAATGGAGCATCTGGCCCACAACACCAGACATGCAAAAAGCACAGACTATCATGCCAAGGGCTGGGAAAGCCACCATCTTTGGTCACCTTCACTTTACTATCAAAACAAATGTAAAATATTGTCATTTTCCAGAATTCCAAGTTTTTGAAATCCATCGACCTGCAGAAAAGCAGGCGCGCCTGTCCAAACTACAGCTTGGTGCTGCTCCAAAAGCAACCGAGACACACAACGTGGAGGATGTCCCTCAGGAACAAGTATTAAGGGTAAATTGTCCCTGGAGTGTTTGATTATAACAAGGGCATCTCCTAATGTGACGATGGAGACATTACAGATATGTCTTATGTGTGTTGAGGGGGGACGGAGTCCTATGTTTTCGGGCTCAGGTAATGGGGGCTTATTCATATTGCACTAGTCTAGGAGGTGTAAGATCTATTTCTATGATGAAAGATGTCTCCTATGGAGAGATTAAATAAGAGGCTTGGATGTAACGATAGTACATAGACACGAATAAGGGGTTCCGGGATCTCTAATGAGAAATTGAGGGGTCTTGTGTCTGCTCTTATAACTATAAGGAAAGGGGGGTTGTCAGCTTTAATGTTCTGATAAAACAAACCACACATCATTTCCCCAAGCGAGGGTCTCTCTCTATTCTGGGTACAAAGTGTGAGTTTGAGACATTTCAGGGAGATTCATTATAGAGAGGGGGGCTCTCCCCTCCCCAGTAACGGACTGGACGTGTTTTCATTGCTGCCTGTGCTGCCTCAGTAATTTAATTGGAAGTAAATGTGCAAGATAGTGGATGTCATTGAGGAGAGTCCATGCCTCACTTGCCAGGAATCTCATTGTGTTAACCAGGAACCCACTGTGCTCCTTTTAGAAGCTCTAATCACATTTTTATGTGGTTCTGTATTACCGGTTAATGGGTCTGCCCCCCCCACCCCCCCGCACCGCTCGCTGATACACAGTAATTGTTTCAAGACAATCACAAAAGGCAGATTGCATTGGGGGAAAAAAAAAACAAGAAAAGAACAATTATTCTTTCTAAATGTTGTTCCAACTCTAAAACTTCATCAGTGAAACTAGAAGATGCATTCTTTAAAAGTGTGACTGTATCTATCTATCTATCTATCTATCTATCTATCTATCTATCTATCTATCTATCTATCATCTATCTATTATCTATATATTAACTATCTATCTATCATCTATCTATCCATCTATTATCTATCTATCTATCTATCTATCTATCTATCTATCTATCATCTATCTAATATCTATATATTAACTATCTATCTATTATCTATCTATCATCTATCTATTATCTATCTATCTATCTATCTATCTATCTATCTATCTATCATCTATCTATTATCTATCTATCTATCTATCTATCTATCATCTATCTATTATCTATCATCTATCTAATATCTATATATTAACTATCTATCTATCATCTATCTATCCATCTATTATCTATCTATCTATCTATCTATCTATCTATCTATCTATCTATCTATCTATCTATCATCTATCTATTATCTATCTATCTATCTATCTATCTATCTATCATCTATCTATTATCTATCATCTATCTAATATCTATATATTAACTATCTATCTATCATCTATCTATCCATCTATTATCTATCTATCTATCTATCTATCTATCTATCTATCTATCATCTATCTATTATCTATCTATCTATCTATCTATCATCTATCTATTATCTATCATCTATCTAATATCTATATATTAACTATCTATCTATCATCTATCTATCCATCTATTATCTATCTATCTATCTATCATCTATCTAATATCTATATATTAACTATCTATCTATTATCTATCTATCATCTATCTATTATCTATCTATATATCATCTATCTATTATCTATCATCTATCTAATATCTATATATTAACTATCTATCTATCATCTATCTATCCATCTATTATCTATCTATCTATCTATCTATCATCTATCTAATATCTATATATTAACTATCTATCTATCATCTATCTATCTATCCATCTATTATCTATCTATCTATTATCTATCTATTATCTATCTATTATCTATCTATTATCTATCATATATCTATTATCTATCTATCTATCTATCTATCTATCTATCTATCTATCTATCTATCTATTATCTACCTGTCTATCTATTTATTTATTATCTATCCATCTGTCCATCCGTGAATCCAATCATCTCTTTATTATATATATAAAATATATATAAACAAAAATATAAACATGTATCTTTTATATTATGACAAATATATATACCGTATATACGTTTATGTAAGACAAATACATAAATAAAAATTAATATGTGTGTATATATATATATATATATATATATATATATATACACAGTACAGGCCAAAAGTTTGGACACACCCCCTCATTTAAAGATTTTTCTGTATTATCATGAGTATGAAAATTGTACATTCACACTGTAGTCACCTTTTGCTTTGATGAATGCTTTGCACACTCTTGGCATTCTCTTGATGAGCTTCAAGAGGTAGTCACCGGGAATGGTTTTCACTTCACAGGTGTGCCCTGTCAGGTTTAATAAGTGGGATTTCTTGTCTTATAAATGGGGTTGGGACCATCAGTTGTGTTGTGCAGAAGTCTGGTGGATACTATGCTGATAGTCCTACTGAATAGACTGTTAGAACTTGTATTATGGCAACAAAAAAGCAGCTAAGCAAAGACAAACGAGTGGCCATCATTACTTTAAGAAATGAAGGTCAGTCAGTCCAAAAAATTGGGAAAGCTTTGAAAGTGTCCCCAAGTGCAGTGACAAAAACCATCAAGCGCTGCAACAAAACTGGCTCACATGAGGACCACCCCAGGAAAGGAAGACCAAGAGTCACCTCTGCTTCTGAGGATAAGTTTATCCGAGCCACCAGCCTCAGAAATCGCAGGTTAACAGCAGCTCAAATTAGAGACCAGGTCAATGCCACACAGAGATCTAGCAGCACATCTCTACAACAACTGTTAAGAGGAGACTTTGTGCAGCAGGCCTTCATGGTAAAATAGCTGCTAGGAAACCACTGCTAAGGACAGGCAACAAGCCTTTAGTTTGGGCTAAAGAACACAAGGAATGGACATTAGACCAGTGGAAATCTGTGCTTTGGTCTGATGAGTCCAAATTTGAGATCTTTGGTTCCAACCACCGTGTCTTTGTGCGACGCAGAAAAGGTGAACGGATGGACTCTACATGCCTGGTTCCCACCATGAAGCATGGAGGAGGAGGTGTGATGGTGTGGGGGTGCTTTACTGGTGACACTGTTGGGGATTTATTCAAAATTGAAGGCATACTGAACCAGCATGGCTACCACAGCATCTTACAGCGGCATGCTATTCCATCCAGTTTGCGTTCAGTTGGACCATCATTTGTTTTTCAACAGGACGATGACCCCAAACACACCTCCAGGCTGTGTAAGGGCTATTTGACCAAGAAGGAGAGTGATGGGGTGCTATGCCAGATGACCTGGCCTCCACAGTCACTAGACCTGAACCCAATCGAGATGGTTTGGGGTGAGCTGGACCGCAGAGTGAAGGCAAAAGGGCCAACAAGTGCTAAGCATCTCTGGGAACTCCTTCAAGACTGTTGGAAGACCATTCCCGGTGACTACCTCTTGAAGCTCATCAAGAGAATGCCAAGAGTGTGCAAAGCAGTCATCAAAGCAAAAGGTGGCTACTTTGAAGAACCTACAATATAAGACATATTTTCAGTTGTTTCACACTTTTTTGTTAAGTATATAATTCCACATGTGTTAATTCATAGTTTTGATGCCTTCAGTGTGACTGTACAATTTTCACAGTCATGAAAATACAGAAAAATCTTTAAATGAGGTGTGTCCAAACTTTTGGTCTGTACCTTATATATATATATATATATATATATATACACAGACATACACATTATATATATAATTTTCCCAGAAAGTTTCTGATGATATGCAGATACAGATGTGGCCACATGTAATCTGTGATTGCGCTACTTACTCCATATACTACAGCACAACTGAAGTGGTGGAGAAGGGCTGGAAGTTTCAATCAATATCTAAAACTGATTTTTTTTTTTATGATTTAATCAAGTACAGGAGCCTGTGCAGAATATAACAGCTATTTAATTTCAGATAATTACAATACACAGATTTTACACCAGGACTGGATAAATCACAGCGATCGAATCAATAAAGATCATCAGCCCATCGATACAGCGAGTCCACAGCGCCTATGCTGAATGAGCATTAGAAGTGGCGGTATATACAGCACTGTGCACCTATAGGAAGCAAACTACTCACTCATTATAACTAAAGAACAAAACGCATGCACGCTCATGGAGAAGCAGGTAGGATTTACTGGCATAGCAGTGCTGTGTAAATGTAGTCCAGACCAAGTTTTACAGACCACCTATTGATATGTGAAAATTTCACTAAAATGAATGAAAATCTGCACTAAAATAAAATGCACTAAAAACAATCCACAAGCTGAGATAAACAATGTGTGGATACAAATCCCATAATGGGACAATGAACATTTTGTTTTTTAAAAATTTTCAATGGGTCCGGCTGTAAATTCTTTATATAGTGTCGGGGTCCAACCGTGTACTATTCATGGTGTCTTTTCAGAAAGTGAGAACTGCAGAAAAGTCTGTTTTATGATCATGTCAAATCTCCATGAAGCTGCCCCTTCTCCTAGTGCTCTGCCTGTGTAAATGTTACAGTATTGCTGACATTAGTTTTATGAATTAGAACTTTCAGGAATGAATAATGTGATGCAGTCCATAAGATTATTGGGCATGATCACTATATTATGCATTTATTTTCTTCATATAGATTTATCTTTTTTTTTTTCTGCAGTCACTTTTTTATTTTAACTCTTTTTTTTCATATATTTTTCGCGACTTTTCGCAAACACTGTGGCAAATTATCTGGCACATACAAAATCGCTCTGGGTAAAACACTGGAGTAGATTTGCGACAATTTGTGAGTTTTCAAAAAAGTTACAAATGATAAATCAAGCCGAAACATCTGGAAATCCTAAATCAAAAGTGTCACAAATGGAAAAATGAAAAATGTATATGGCGCAAAACACTAAAAACTCGCCAAAAAATAATGGGCCTCTAAATGTTTGGCAAACGGAGAATTGATTTATCCAGTTCATGATTTGTAATAAGTCAGGCACTGCTTATCTCTGGGAAAACAAAGGAGAGGACATTAAAGATCCATTAGCCATTAGATGGTTGGTAGATTCCATGACAATCATCAGGATTTGCGTGCAAAAATCTAGTTTCTAGGCTAGTTTTAATGTTTGTTTTTTTGTAGCACACACATTTGCAAAAAAGTCAGTATCAGTTCCTTTAGTGGGGGGCGGCTGTCACGAACTGCTGGCAGTTGTAGTGCTGCAACAGATGGAGAACCGCATGTTGGTGAGCATTGCACTTACCAAAAACACAAGATAAAAGATAGATATAAAAACTAAACACCATGCCATGTATATGTGGGGATGCCTTTCTATTCCCAACGTTCTTGGTGTCAAGAGCCATGAAGGTGTTCCTTAAAGTGTCTATCTACTCTATCTATCTCATATTTATCTATCTATCTATCTATCTATCTATCTATCTATCTATCTATCTATCTATCTATCTATCTATCTATCTTTCTATCTATCTATCTACAGTATCTATCTATCTATCTATCTATCTATCTATCTATCTATCTATCTATCTATCTATCTATCTATCTATCTATCTATCTATCTATCTATCTATCTATCTATCTCATATCTATCTATCTATCTATCTAATGTCTATCTATCTCATATCTATCTATTCTTTCTATCTGTCTATTATCTATCTATCTATCTATCTATCTATCTATCTATCTATCTATCTATCTATCTATCCTATATCTATTGACTCCCCCAACAGACCTATCCATTAAAGTAAATGGCTGCCCACTCTCCCCAGTCCCATAAACTTGCTGCCTCGGGGTAATCCTTGACACTGATCTCTCCTTTAAACCACATATCCAAGCCCTTTCCACTTCCTGCCGACTTCAACTCAAAAATATTTCCTGGATCCGAACATTCCTCAACCATGAATCTACAAAAACCCTAGTCCATGCCCTCATCATCTCCCGCCTTGACTGCTGCAACCTCCTGCTCTGTGGCCTCCCCTCCAACACTCTCGCACCCCTCAAATCTATTCTAAACTCTGCTGCCCGACTAATCCACCTGTCCCCCCGCTATTCCCTGGCCTCTCCCCTCTGTCAATCCCTTCACTGGCTCCCCATTACCCAGAGACTCCAGTACAAAACCCTAACCATGGCATACAAAGCCATCCACAACCTGTCTCCTCCATACATCTGTGACCTCGTCTCCCGGTACTTTCCTGCACGCAACCTCCGATCCTCACAAGACCTTCTTCTCTACTCCCCCCTACTCTGAAATGCTCTACCACAACATATCAGACTCTCGTCTACCGTGTAAACCTTCAAAAAGAACCTGAAGACCCACCTCTTCCGACAAGCCTACAACCTGCAGTAACCACCGATAGACCAAACCGCTGCACAGCCACGGTGTATATAACACAGCCACGTAGTATATAACACAGACAGCCACGTAGTATATAGCACAGCCACGTAGTGTATAGCACAGCCACGTAGTATATAGCACAGCCACGGTGTATATAACACAGCCACGTAGTATATAACACAGACAGCCATGTAGTATATAGCACAGCCACGTAGTATATAGCATCACTGGGAACGGAAGCTGGCGGCAGCATCGCACGCATCGGTGGACGGCGGAAGGTGAGAATAGCACAATTTTTTATTTTTTTTATAATTTTTAACATTATATCTTTTTACTATTGATGCTGCATAGGCAGCATCAATAGTAAAAAGTTGGTCCGGGATGGGGCGACACACTGGCACTGACTGGAGGGGAGTAGGGAGGGGGCACTGACTTGAGGAGAGTAGGGAGGGACCAATTCGCGGCCGTGACCAATCAGCGACGCGGAATTTCCATTACGGAAGTTAGTGACAGACAGACAGACAAACTGACGGAAGTACCCCTTAGACAATTATATATATAGATACCCCTCCTCACATGTAAAGCACTATGAAATAAATGTCACTATAATAATAAATAATAATAATAATAATCTATCTTATATCTATTATCTATTATCTATCATCCATAAATACTTACATGTATATACTATGCATATCCAAACAGTGCCTTAAAAGTATTGGTACCCCGTGAACTTATACCAATAAACTTCAATGTAGTAGAAAGATAAAAAACACAATGACAGATGAATATATTTGTTCAAGTAAATGCTCACCCTAGAATAATAAAAGTAACTATCAAGGATAAATAGTTAACAATTCTGTGCTGATATCTTTACCAGTCAGAGCTTCTTTCTCAGAGACCACACTTCAAATCCCAATCCCGTTTGGCTATGCAGTTACATTTATTACATTCTGGCTTCCTACAGCAACCACTAGGTGGTGCTGCAGAGCTTCTTGTATACTGTTTATACATTTAACTGGTAGATAAAACAACGTGCAATAAGCATTAGGAAACACTGCCTCTAGTGGTGACTAGGAAGTCAGCATGTGATTGTAGGGCTGTATACAAGAGATATAGAGCTTTGTAACACACAGCACAGAACTCCAACTGCTAAAGGATATAGTATTGAATTAATCTGCAAAGAATGTGCTAATTACATTTGGGCAATGCACTTATGGCTTTTATTTGCAGAATTTATAGTAGGGCTAATAATTTAAGTATAAAACCACATTTTTCCCTTTTCCCTATAACCTGCTGTTAATTTGTATAGTGCTAACATATTCTGTAGTGTTGTACACACTGCTTTATGATCATTAGTCCCAGTACCGGAGACACTGACACATGTAGACCCATTCAAATGAATGGGTCTGTGCACATGTCAGTGTGTTTCCACGGACTGTGTGTCCCACAAGAAGACATATCCGTTTTTTACCGTCAACACGAACGGCAAAACGTCCCGAACACGTGCACATGGAGAACACACATTGATGCCATCTGTGTGACACGGACGGCTGCCGGGGAAGAAGCGCTACAGTAAGCGCTGTTCCCCGGCGGCTTGTGCTGAACACGGCTCTCATCTTCCTCCTCTGCTCTGCCAGCGATTAGCGCGAGCAGAGGAGAATGATGAGAGTTGTAATAAAGTCAGAACAATGACAGCAGGTGGGGGCTTTTGGGACAATTAATATCGCAAGTATTACATTCACAACAAACGGACTCGGATATCTCTGGTACCAGTTTTTCCGGTACCGGAAATATCAGGACGTGTGAAACCGACCGGCCTTAGGGTAAGTTCACAATAGGCGTTTTCAGTGTTTTTTTTCTGCAGCAAAACCTGATCTCTTGGTTTTTCTTGCGTTTTTTGCATCATTTTTTGCTGTGGTTTAGGCCTGCTCGATTTGTCTCTTATGCATGCTGATAAAGTTTAGTGTTGAAAAAAAAGTTCTATTTTATAGAATCAGGTTTCGGCACAAAAACTGCAGCAAAACCTGATACCTGTGTTTTTGGTCCGTTTTTTTCAGTCTTTTTCACCACCCATTCATTTTAATGGGTGAAAAACGCTGGAAAAAATGCTGAAAGAAGTATGCTAAAAAGGCCTGCAAAGCGTAAAATACTGATGACAAAAAAAAAAACCATGCTGTGTGCATGAGATTTCTGAAATCTCATAGACTTTACTGGTACTGGACGCAGGTGAAAATTTGCATAAAAAAAAGCATAATAAAAAACGCTGCCAAAACGCCTAGTGTGAACTTATCCTCAGCACTGTTTTTAATAGATTTAGGTTATACTTTAAAATAGATTACTCATATAAAATGCAATATTTGTGAAAACATAAATGATGTAAAATACTATACAATTAGCTAACATGTTATTGGCAGTTTTCACCATTTAATTGTTTGAGCAGGCGACAGATGTGAAATGGTTACTGTCTCTCGCAGAGTTTAGACTTGTGTAAAACAATTCATCCTGTGCAAATCCAGAGAATGTGCTATATATAGCAGGGAGGTGAGGGGCCTCTAGGCTCTGGTTAATCAATATTTTAATTAGTACAATTCCTGTGTGTGATTAGAGCCTAAACAGGTCTCTATGGAGTTTCTGCTATGCATGAACTGCCACCTACTGGACAGTTTGGAAAAAAACACAAAAAAGAATCTTGGGAGTTGAGGTTGAGAATATTATTATTGTCAGTGGGACAGGAATTAGCACAGGTGTTGTTTCTCTACGGCATATCCTCAAATCATGGCCTGTTAGGGGACTTGAGGAGTGGATTTAAGACGCACTGATCTAATAAACCAAATATGGCGGAACTGTACAAATTTTCTCTGCAAAAGATAGAGTTCGTCCTCAGGTTTACTGTACGCTGGTCAAGGCACCATGCAATGAGAGCTACATTCAAGGGATAAATGTGCTGATTTTTCAGAATGCATGGGTTCTTTTGCAGGTTCCATCTAGTCAAGTGGGACACTTGTCATCTTTGGACAAGTAGAATTGTGATCTGTGTGTTCACATCTTGTTTATAAGGAATTCATGACTTAGCAGCAGGATCTGTCTTCTAGTAATCTCTGAGGTTTCAGCTGCTTAGCTATAACTATAAGACAGCTTACAACTTTCTGATCCCACCATTCGCAAGAATGGAGCTTTGAAATGCCCTTAAGAATGGTGCGGTGGTTGCACATGCATGTGATCCTTCCATTTATTGTCTATGGATAACTGTGGATAACTGAGTGCTCCCAACGATTTCCATGTTATCACTTGAAAAATTGAAAGCTAATCATATTACCAATTTTCCCGGGCCTAATATGACTAGAGATTAGATCTTAGCTTTGTGCAACCTGTTCACTGTTGGCGACACCACCATCCCACCCACTCACAAAGGTGATGTCCTCATTATGGACTCAGTGATTTACATTGCCTAGATTAAAAATATAATTATCAGGCACGTTAGTCTATCGCCTGCTTTTACTCTAATCCAAATTTTGTTATTTCTAAAAAGTTTTGAATTCTTGTTGATGGAAAAAGTAGGAGTGAGGTTATAGAAGACCTTCATGAATATCTTTAGGTAAAGAATCCTGCTAATCCCGCTCGGTATATACACACAATGCAAAGATTGAGTCAACTTTTGCCCCTTTTATCTGGATTCAGGTGTGATTTTCATCCAATTTGCCATTTTCCTCCATTTTTTTGCATTGTTCCAACACACACAAAGGAAATCAACATGTGTATAACAAAACATATAATAGTTGCAATAATTTTCTGGAACAATTTCAAGGGTGACAACAATTTACAATATACAATCCAATTGTATGAGGCTCTGGCTCAATTTTAGTCATGTAGGCAATTTTTTTTGACAGGATATTAGGCCCCTGGTCAGGACACCCTTTTGATCATCTTCAATACGTCTAACTTTTTATGTAAATTGGATGAGACTAATCTTATTACTAACACTCTAACAATATCCCTTGAAGTTATGTCTCTATAGGTCACTTGATCACAATTGAAGCCTCACAGCCATCAGGAATAAACATATGCATTCTACCTATTGGGGTGAGGCCATTGGATCTGTCACTGACCTTTTAGAATTTGTGCTAATTAACAACTACTTCTTTTTTGGGAATAATTATTTTAAACAATTATGTGAGGCTGTTATTGGCACCAATATGGCACCTGCTTATACAAATATAATGATGGCAGCCATGGAGGAGGATCTCACCTATGTATTCCAATACTGTGGAAATGTAGCGAGGTGCTGGCGGTATATAGATGACATCTTTCTCCTTCGGACAAGTACAGAACAAGATTTATTTGATTTTCTTGAGTTTTTGAATTCACTAGCCTGGACATGACATTTGCTTCAGTCACTTTGGACACAAGAATTCAGTTCCTGGATTTATTAGTCACTGATCATAAGCTTAATACTACATTATATGTGAAGCCCACTGATAAAAAACATCTACTCCATTGTGACAGCAATCATCATAGGAAAATTCTTTCTTCAGAACCATACAGTCGGCTCATCAGAACTAAGACAATACTGAATACAAGTGGTAACTGTCTAAAATGTCCTCCTAATTTTTGGCACTTGGCTATCTGCAACATACTCTCAGTAAACATGAGAATAAGACTAAATCTTTAGCTGTTGCTCTCCTTGATATTAAAAGGAAAATGAATAGTGATGAGCAAACATGCTCGGATAAGGTGTTATCTGCCCATGCTCGTGTGATAACCGGGTGTCTTCGGCGTGCTTGAAAAATATCTTCGACCCCCTCCCGGCTGCATGTCTCACGGCTGCTCCACAGCCGCAACACATGTAGAGATTGCCAGTTTGTTAGCCACGAATGAACAGCCACGAAATATGCAGGTGCTGGAACTCGAACATATTATTCAAGCCCGTCGAAGTCAGTCACTTAGCACCCGAAGTCAGTCACTTAGTATGCTCGGATAACACATTATCCCAGCACGTTCACTCATCACTAAAAATGAACTATTGATTAAAATAGGTTTTTGTGTTACATCATATTTTTAAGTTAGCAACATTTTTTTTTCATATTATGAGCTTTATTAAATGAAAAAATTTTAATTTTGCAACATTCACGATGACCACAGGAGCTTTTTTTGACTCATACTTCCTGTCTTTTCTGGAATAGTTTTCAGCAAGGGTCCATATTATCAAAGCCAGGATTACAATGTCGACTAACTTCAATGCAAAAGATACTATTAGGATACGACCACTGTGACTATATACAGGTGTTGTTTCCTGAAACAGGAAGTTAGAGTTTAAATAAGCCCAGTGGCTATTTTAAAAATTGCAAGATTTCTATTTTTAAGATTTTGATATGGAAAAAAAAAACACATTGTAAAGTTTTAGAAAAAAAATGACACAAAAAACAGGTCATTTTACTTTGGTAATTTCTCTTTAAGCTTGTAAACATTACACCAAATAAAATGTCTACCTATTTTAAGGAGAGTGGAAAAATAGTTGAGGTTATACGTCTCCACTGCCTATGCCTTTAAAAAGTATGGTAATTCCTCCTTTCTCTATTGCTCTCCTATTATGACAGATAAGGTGGTAAGTAGATAAATTGGACTGACTTCCATTGAAAGTGATGCTTACCCTATCTGAATTGTATAAATTGTCTCCACATGTTGAGAAGTAACCATTTTAACCACCAAACTACATTGAGAAACCTGGTCTAAGCTATTGTGGAGGCATGTTTTTCTTTCTCCAGTGTGTTGCTACTTGCTTATGATTGGTAAGTGTCATACAGGAGCAAGAAGTACACACACACTCAGTGAAAACTATCTGATAACACCCACTTGGATTTAACAAAAGTTAGCTCGCTTGATGCAAACTACTTTGATTGCTAATATTTCTACAATGGGGCGGCAAAATAAAAAAAAAACCTAAAGGCTTTATTTCACACTACAGTCACTATTACATCGTGTGCACATAAAAAAAAATCAGGGAAAGGTCCTCTTTAAAGGCACTTTCCTCATAGCCTAGGATAAGAAACCAAACCAGAACTTAATTTACAAACACGTGTTTAACCGGGTGAGAGACTCTGTCAGGCAATCTAAGAAGGTATAATTTTTCCTTGCAGAGAGGACCAAGTCAGTGGAGGAGACTTCTAAGCCATGCAATACTTCTCTTACAAATGCAAACAACCTCTTCAGAGAGGAAGAAGACAGAAACTCTAGTGCCTACAATCCATAAAAGTCAATATCAACTCTTTAAAGGATCTTGCCATTTTACTTAAAGAAAGCCCTTCTATATATATATTTTTTTCATTAAGTGTATATATATGGGTATGGTGTGTAGTGTTAGTGTAGTTATATAGTTACCTACTGCCACTTGCCCGGGATCCAGTGTTGCTCTGCTCCTCTTCTCAGTGATGTCACCACTTTTCAGACAGTCCGCCTCACTCTACGCTCTATGTGTGATCGGGAAGTCTCTTTAACAATGTAGGCTTATGGGGCTTCGTTCTGACGTTCCATTGGATTACACTGTGAAAGCCACTTCTAGTCAAAGAGAGCGCAGCCTTAGCCAGAAATTATGAAAAGCGGTGACGTCACTGAGAAGAGGAACAGTCTGGCGCTGAACATCGGAGATAGTGGCGGTAGGTGAGTATATTAATACACACACTACACTTATGCACACATTTAAAGAAAAAATTGTGGCAAAGAACTTTAAAGGGAGTTCTAGTGTTGCAATTTATATTGCGTGGCACTAGAGTTCCTGTCCTCTGCTCCTCTGAAGATGCTATTTAGATATTTAAATTCCCTGAGGAGCAATGTATGGTCTATAAGTCTCCTTACATCAATTTAGCACTCTAAACAAGGAGAGACACTATCTAGAAAGCTTTAAGGCTCCCTTTATTTTATATCTATGAGCCTGCAATATTAAGGCTCCCTTTATTTTATATCTATGAGCCTGCAATTAACTTATTGGACTATGCAACACACATGGAACTTACCATATTGCTGTTTAAAAAAAAAAGGTAGAATACATCAAGAACCCAGAGAAGCTGACATGCTTTTAAAATTACCTAAATTAAAGTTATTGGTCAGGCAAATCTCCAACTGCTTAGATATGTAGAAAAATAAAAAGGAATTAATCCAGTGATAGGGTGATTGTTATGAACTTGTACACAAAATTGAAAATCTATTGCATAAAAAAGTCAAGAAGCTTAACATTAATCAACAACGGCTGGTACTTCACTGTAGAGATAGAGAGACGCGGGTATATATTTATGTCATAACATGTGGATATAGCTATCCCTTTAAAGAAAGTGCCTATTCCAATGTTTGCAACAGTGTCTTTCCATCATAGTAAGGGGATTTTAGTTGTACATTAACTCAAATGATACATTTCACAAGCCACATAAAAGAAAATAAAGATGATCAATAGAAAAATAAAAACATTGGCCGATAGGTGATGAAATACATTTCCAGGGCGTTGCATTCACACGACAGGCTGCATTCATAGTCAGTCCAGTGATTCAAAGCAGGCTGGTACGCTGCTCCGTAGAGAGCAGAACATAGTCTTTAATAACTGTAGGGATTGGTAGTAAAGGAATGAAAAGGTGACAATGACTACCAAAATGTTTGCGGAGTGAAAATCTGCACATGTGCTGCAGTGATCGCACTCCTCCGGAAACACCGAAGAATGTTGTGTAGAAGGAATGATGAGCCTAGAAGAAAAAAAATAATGTGGGATAGTGATGAAGCATTGAGAGTCTCAAAGGAGTCATTGATATTCTAAAAGGGGTGTTTTATCCATTGCAATAGAGCCAGTCTTAACAAATTGACCACAACGATTTGGTTCCATGTAAAAGCATGATATGGTGGCATACAGAGTGTACTATTATAAAGGCTCCTCACATAAGACTTTGGTGGGTACATGAAACCTGGGAACTTCAGTCAACAAAGGAAAACTTAGAGAATTACACTAGTGGCATCCAGTCCAGTTATTAAAAGTGATTATCCAGTCCCCCTTGATCAATATTAGATCACTGGGGGGACCGACTATTGGCACTTCCTCTGTTGATCAGCTGTTTGAAGAGTTTGTGGTGCTGTGACTACTCCAATGTTTTTATTAAGTTTTAAGCTTGTTCCTATTTACTTGTTTTACTTTTCACAGTGGTGATAGAAGGTTTTGCCACTTTGTCCTATTCACGTCACCAGAATATGGTCCTACAAAAAATATGGCACATGCAAGTACGGAGAAGCTAGTGAGCTGATGGAAACACTCAAGAAACTGCTGCAGACTTTTCAAACCACTGATCAGAAGGGTGCCATTGTGAGACCCAACAATCTAATATTGATGACGTATCCCGAAGATAAGCCACCAATTTTAAAAGGCTTCATAATAAGCTGCTACAAATAGGATCAGCAGTTTTCCAAAATCTTTCTGACCTGAAACACATCGTGAGGGATGTCTTGTCTCCATTTGCTGCAGACTTGAAGGTTTAGGTATGAGTTGTAAAGCATTGCAATCAGTTCAGGAAGAGCAGAACAACAACGCAGAACCTGCAAAGATAACATATAGTTCTCTAGCATATACATCTACATGTTTGTTGTTCAAAGGTAAACTGGTAAAACTATAGATCAGCATTCGTAGGGCATTTTCACAAGTCAGTGTGGTGACAGTTTTCACACCTACTGGAGACACTTACACACATCATGCACATGTCAGTGTTTCCACAGACCGTGTGTCCGTGGGCAAAATACGGTGGCATGTTCTCTTTTTTAACAGCAGCACGAGACGCAAAACGTCCCACACACACTGATGACACATGGATGACATCCGTGTGTCATCAGTGTGACACGTACCGGCACCAGGGAAGTGGCTGTACTGTTAGCGCTGTTCCCCAGCGCTGGGTGCTGAAGAACGCCCTCATCATTATCCCCTGCTCGAGATGAGATCAGTGTGAGCAGGGGAGAATGAGAGTTGTATTCAACTGACAAGCAGGCGAGCAAGTGACTGCTGCTGTGAGTAATAATCTCCCTCCGCCTGCCCTATAAATAAATAAAAAAAGACGTGGCTTTCCCTGTATTTTTGATAACCAGTCAGGCAAAACTGACAGCTGCAGGCTGCAACCCTCAGCTGTAAGCTTCAGCAAGGCTGGTTATTAAGAATAGAGGGTCCCCAGGCTGCTTTTTTTAAATGACAAATTATGGCATGGTGTCTCCCCCATTTTTGACAACCAGCCTTGTTAAAGCAGACAGCTGGGGGCTGGTAGTCTCAGGCTGGTAAGCAGTGGCGTATCCAGGGGGGGCAGATGGGGCATGTGCCCCGGGCACAGCCGACAGGGGGGCACCAGCCGGGCGGCCTGATGATGCGGCATTGCGGCGGTCCAAGCCAGGCTCCTCGTCGGTGGCATTCTGCCGCCCCCACAGTCTGAGATAATCCCATTCGTTCTCTGAGCCGGCTGTCAAATTGAGTACCCAGTTGGGCTTGCCTTGTGAGACGAGTCCCTTCCCTTCTCAGTGGGTGGGAGGGGGGGTGGGCACATGGAGCTTTATTTTAAACACGATTATTCATATCTTCTCTACAGCAAACGCTGCTGCAGGGAAGATATGAATCGCGGCTTCAGCACCAGTGGGGGGGACAGCACTTACAGTAGCGCTGTCTCCTGCATGGCACACAGACTGCACACGGACAACGTCCGTGTGTGGTACGTGTTTTACACGGACCCATTGACTTTAATGGGTCCGTGTAATCCGTGCGCTCCCACGAACACTGACATGTCTCCGTGTTTGGCACACGGAGACACGGTCCGCAAAAAATCAATGACATCTGCACAGATGCATTGATTTAACTGTATCTACGTGTGTCAGTGGCTCCGGTACGTGAGGAAACTGTCACCTCACGTACCGGAGCCACTGACGTGTGAAACCGGCCTAAAATTGGATGTAACTCTGATGGTCTGTGTGGGATCCGAGCCACAGACTTGAATGTGTGAATTTCATCCAATTTTTTTCTCACGCACACTCGAACCAAGAAAGAAATAATTCATCTCAACCGCACTGTTGAATAACATTGGTCAGATTCCTGTCTGATGAAAAATCGCTTAGCACACATCTGATTTATCTGCTCGCCTTCATGAGACCTTAAAATGATATCTGCAACAGAATCTGTGTTCTATGGGATCTTAAAGCTGGAACTGCTATAAATTCCAGCATGTGCGCATTATGTTATATTGATTTTCACAAAAGCATGTCAACACCTTCAGGAATCATGTTAGTTCTTGTTTTATGTGAAAAGGGACACTAAGATCACTATTGCATTGCATCTCATGTTTTAACAATTAGTTGGGTCCTAAACCCACATAGTTGACATTTTCTGACATGTTTCGCTGATTTGATATTAGACGATAATAATAATAATATTAATAATAATAACAATCCTCATTTATATCGAGCCAACATACAGTATTTCACAGCATGGTACAATTCTATACAGGTATGTGAGAGTCATCACTATTGGACTGGTATGGATTATGTTGCATTTTTGGAGTATTGGGCACTAGGCTCAGACTCTGGGCAGTTGTGGAGCTATGTAGTTTAGTCAGTGATCAGTCGGCGCAGGATTTTATTTTGCACTTCGATGTAGGAAGGTTTGCTGTGTATAAAGATAATCTCATTGATTGTGGACTGCTTTGAACCTAATTATCCTGTTGGAGTGAAAAGTTTTGTGTGCCAACCATTTATTCCAGAAAAGGGAAACCCGAGTGCTAATTTACCCTTAAGTTGTAACAAAATATTTAATTTTTTTTTGTACCTTTCCAAAAGCCTCAGGATGCACACCGCGGGCTCCATGGTTTAGTAGGGTACGTACAGCAAGATGAGGTCTCTTGTCTTCATACAGCTCAGCATTTTGTAATACACAGCTCAATGGCAGGGCTCCATTATAATCAGCAGCATTGACATCGGCATTATATTTAAAGAGCAACTCCATCACATTGTGTTCAGCTTTTCTGCAGGCATGGTGAAGTGGTCTTCTTTCTTGTTCGTCTTGGGCTTCCGGGTCTGCTCCTTTCTCTAGGAGAAGGCTGCAAATTTGCAGACAGGTGTCCTCATCATCACATTTTCCTCCACAAGCTAAAATCAATGGAGTCTCACCATCAGCATTCCTAGCATTAATGTCTGCTCCATAGCGTAGGTATAATCCTACATGACCCAATAGTCCGAGGCGTGCAGCAATGTGGAGCGGAGTGTCCTGCTTTGCCTCTGTGGGTTGATTCACAAGGGCACCATGTTGAAGGAGGACCTCTGCACATCTAGGGAAAAATATAGATAAGGCTATATTGGCAACTTACTGATTGGTGAGGTTCCAAGGGCAGGAGCCTGCACTGATAGGCAAAACGGGTAATTTTGTATCCCTGATGGAGCACTTTTAGAGGCAGGTCAGGTGCCCAACCGCGTCTCCATTAATTCTCTATGGGGCTGGTGGAAAAACAAGAGAGCAGCGCTTGGCAGCCCCATAGAGAATGATGGAGGAGGAGTAGAACATGTGCACTGCTGCTTCATATCTGGCGTAAAACCGATTAAAAAGACATATTTTTTGTGCAACCGAAGAATCACACAAAAATTTTGAGATTTTTGATGTTTTTACTCCAGTCTCTGTTAGCTCTGACGATGTGAGCAAAGCTGGGGCAACACAAGGTTGGCAAACATCCTGGCTGGAGAAACATTTCTGGAGGAGGCTCATGGTAGTTGTAAGATGCACCAAATTCATTAAATAGATTTCCCCACAAACAAATTATATTTTTGTCAACAGATCTTTGAATAATAATTTCCACAATTAGATGTGTTAAATTAAAATGTCCCTGTGTGGACATAATCTTATAAATGTGCCCCTGCTATCAATGGCAAAACTTGAAGCTCATGTTTCCCAATGCAAAATCTCCAACAGGGCCCCCAATTAACATAGGTCTTTACAGTAAAAGTAATAGTCTTATCATATTGGGACAAAGAGTTCTTTTGGGGCCTCTAGTCTGCAAGGTCTGAGTGCTATTGCAACCCTTGCACCTATCTAATATATAATTGCCTAGAATACTACTTCCTGCAATTTGTGCCTACTTCCGTGGCTTTATCCGGAGCTAATGTCCGGAGCTAATGTCCGGAGCTAATGTGCGGAGCTAATGTCCGGAGCTAATGTCCGGAGCTAATGTCCGGAGCTAATGTCCGGAGCTAATGTCCGGAGCTAATGTCCGGAGATAAGTGACGTCAACAGTGTCCAGTGTCTGATTGGTTGCCGCCTGCTGCGAGCGACCAATCAGAAACGTGCCGTACTGTGACACACTCCGCCCGCCATTTTGGTGTGATTTTTGAATTTTTACCTCACAGCAAGTTTCTACTGCGTGGAGGCGGGCCCAGTGACGTTGCTCTTCAAGCTCCTGCCGAATTTCGTCAAAAAATGATAATACCATTTACCAAAACTATATATATTTAGTTGTGAAGTGGTTCAGTGACATTTTCACACCAATTTTGAACTTTTGTTTGGTGTTTTCTCCATATACTGCCTATTATTCACTGACTGTTATACTGAGAGACTGCCGTTTATTAACCTCTTCTTTGCCACATTGGGTATATTGCTCTATTATTTGCCACATAAGGACATTGTCCATTATTGCCCAGCAATTTCTCTGCAATATAAACTGCATATTTATTAATATCTGCATTCCTGCAAAGAACTATTGCCTATTATTAACTGGCTATTTTCCTACTACCTGACACTGCCTCTTATTAACCTGTTGTTTGCCACCACCACGCTTAAAGCTGTTTAGCTTAGCCAACATGAGCTCTAATAGTAAGGATACTAATGACACAGAGCCCAAAGCTGCTGATGGCGCACGTAAGATTAGGTCTGATAGAAAGTATACTAATAATGCAGAGCAAAAAGACGCCGATGCCGCATGTAAGCGCAAACAGCGTGCTAACAAGAGTACAGAGGATAGATGCAAGCGCATGGACACTGTTAAGTATACTAATGACACAGAGCCCAAAGCTGCTGATGGCGCAAGTAAGATCAGGTCTGATATAAAGTATGGTAATGATGCAGAGCGAAAAGCCGTCGATGCCGCACGTAAGCGCAAACAGCGTGTTAACAAGAGTACAGAGGATAGATGCAAGCGCCTGGATACTGTTAAGTATACTAATGACACAGAGTCCAAAGCGGCTGATGGCGCACGTAAGATCAGGTCTGATATAAAGTATGGTAATGATGCAGAGCGAAAAGCCGCCGATGCCGCACGTAAGCGCAAACAGCGTGCTAACAAGAGTACAGAGGAGAGATGCAAGCGCCTGGACACTGTTAAGTATACTAATGACACAGAGCCCAAAGCTGCTGATGGCGCACGTAACATCAGGTCTGATAATAAGTATACCAATGACGCTGAGCGAAAAGCCGCCGATGCCGCACGTAAGCACAAACAGCGTGCTAACGAGACTACAGAGGACAGACATAAGCGCCTGGACACTGTTAATGCTGCTTGCAATAAACGCATTACTAATGAGTCTTTTGAGGACAAAACTAATCGATTAAGTAATAAAGCTGCTGCTGCACGCTCTCAACGTTGCAAACATAATATTTCCACGTCCTCAGTCATAGATTCTGCCCACAATACAGCTTCTTTGTCTCCATTCATAGAATGTGTGCAGCTTGAAGCTCCTTTAACCGTTGGTAAATCTGCACGTAAGCGCAAACACTGTCCTACTTACACTCCAAATGATAAACGCCGTCGCCTGCACACTGTTAAGTCTGCTTATAAGACATGCTTCACACCTGACTCTTCTAAGGCAACAAACAAACCATTACCAAATGCAGCTGGTGCACGCCATGAATGGCGCAAAAAAACCGCTTGCACCTCCATATTAATAAACTCTGACCACGATACACCTTCCAACTCCTCAGTGATCGTCTGATGTCTTTCATCCCTCCCCTCATAAGCATGTTCATGGATCCTGTGTAACTGTACCTTAAATAACAAGAATTATCAAGAGCTGGTGAGTGCAGCCATTTTTTGTTCTTTCTTACTATTATTTATTAATTGTATTATTCTTACATTTGAATAAATAAAGTATATATGGATTCTAGACTCCCGATTCTTTAGAATCGGGCTGCCATCTAGTTATATATATGCCTCTGACTGCTATGTCCTGTGTAAT
Source organism: Ranitomeya imitator (assembly GCF_032444005.1). NCBI lineage: Eukaryota > Metazoa > Chordata > Amphibia > Anura > Dendrobatidae > Ranitomeya > Ranitomeya imitator. Next base: position 60,755,662 of record NC_091288.1, read on the forward strand.
GACTTTGTCTGACCGTACAGGAACATGGTCTGATCGTACCACAGCTACTGGTAGGAGAGGAAGCAAAAGAGTATACAGACAGGACAGCACAGGATCTTTATTGCTGCTTCTTTCTGTGAGGTAGAACACCTGTCCATATACTCTATTTTGCTTCCTCTCCTGCCCAGGAGATGTGGTATGATCAGATCATAAACAGGAGCAGCCTTGCATGGTGAGACACAGCCATTACACAGTACACAGCAGGGGCACATTTATAAAATTATCTCAGGACATGAACATTGTTTTAAAGGGAATCTGCCACCTACTTTTTCCAATGTTACCTGAAAGATAAGAAAAAGAACGTAGATTATACATACCCAGGGGCGGTCCCCGATGCGGTTCGGTCCGATGGGAGTCACAGTCCGGGTCCGGTGCCTCTGCGTCGCCCACCAGGGTATGGGGTACTCGGTACCGGGTCCGGTCGCACTTAAAGGGGCTGTCACGGTGGCTGCGACCCGGTCCGTGCCCTGAGCACTCAAGCTAAAAGGGGAATAGTCTTTTAAGGATTTGGTGAATAAAGTCTGTATTTAAATCTGTATTTGTGATGCCACCTGTGGTTCTTGGTCTCGGACACTGCTTAAAGGGGTCCTCTGGGGTGATGGTATGGCAGCTGGATGGTGATGCTTCCCACCGGTGAAGCGGGGTCCCCAGGGCTCCCAAGGTGTATGGCAAGGATGAAGGGCTGCCAGTAAATAACGGAGGACACAAGGTTGCAGTCTTTACCTGGTTTACTGATGGTAGCAGGTCATAGTCCAGGGTACTGGCAACAGGTACAGAAGGAGTCCAGGCAGTAGGAATCCCCATGGCAGGTCAGATTGGGAGCCTTCCACTATGCGCTGGTTTTCTGGTCCCTTGCTCCCTGTAGCTTGCTGGCAAGGTACTCCTTTCTCTCCTGTTTTTGGACAGTACCTGCACGGTAGGCAGCTTGAGCCGTTCTCTTCAGGTCTCTGGTACGGTGACTCCAGGCTCTAACTGCTGTTGCACCTCAGGTGTTGTATGGGCAGTTTACATATAGTCCTATGCCCTCCGGTTGTACTGTGGGGTTTGCAGCTCCCCACAGTCTTGGGATCCCGGTGCCCGGTTTTTGCGCTCTGGCTCTGATGAGGCCCAATCATAGCCTCCTTGAGCACCTAAACACTTCTCTGCTCCTTCCCTGACTCTCGTCTGCACCACATGTGTGCTCTCTCTGGCTCTGACTCCTCCTCCAGACCAGGATGTTAATGGAGGGAAGCTCTCCCCTAAAACTGGGTTTAGAGCTCCCCTTCTGTCCTGGATTCAGAATGTGTTGTGTGTACAGTTTACCTGCCAAAGGGATCCCTCCTGCCTCCAGGCATGGCATTACCCTCCCCGAGAGGAAGGCAGCACCACTGTGGTACCCAAACTCCTGGGGTGCAACACCTCCCATCTTCATGTGATGACGTCCTCTTCCTTGCTTGCTGTCACTGCTGCTGCACAGGCATACTTTATCTGCCCTGTTAAGGGCAGCGTAAAGTACTGCAGTGTGCAGGTGCTGGGCTTCTAGGACCTCCCGGCACCTGTGAACTGCTCTCCTTTGCTCTGCTCTCAACAGGGTAGATAAAGTACACCTTCGCAGGAGCCACGACAGGAAGCAAGGAAGAGGACATCATCGCATGAAGATGGGAGGCGCCGGACCCAGACCGCGACCCCCATCAGACCGGACCGCATCGGGACCGCCCCTGGGTGAGTATAATATAACTTGTTTTTCTTATCTTTCAGGTTACATCGGGGGCTTATCTACAGCATTACAGAATCCAGTAGATAAGCCCCTAATGGCGGTGGCCGCAGCTTATAGGCGAAAAAGTAGGTGACAGATTCCCTTTAACACATCCAATCTTGGGACTTATTTTTATTTCAATATTTATTAAGTAAAATGTATTTTGTTCAAGAGGATTGCCTTTTAGGAACAACACATCTCTTAGTGATTTTGGAGAATCTCACTTCAGCTCTTAGTTCATTAGGACTGGTGTGCAAAAATCAGGGCAAAAGATTTGCAAAGGACCTGTAGACACAAATAGTTGGATAGTTTAGTCAACATTAATTTAGAAAATTAACCATTTTTCTTATATCAGGTGTGAGAATATTGATAATTAGTAATGTCCCATTCCAAAAGTTACTGATGGGAAAAATGAATAATGAAATTTATAAAGAGAATTATTATTTACACTGGTATAACTTTAGGATTCTCATCTCGAATGAAAAATCTAAAACAATTTAAGGACCTGTTGGCTTCTCTATGTGCCATTTATTATTCTGTTATCTTCTATGTTGCTGTAGCGGCTAATGTGGCTGCTTGGCATCATAATCTTGGTGATCTCTATCTCTTACAAACATAAGAACATTTTCTTTCCATTGGCTGCAATTACCTGGGGTTGTTCGAGCCTAGATGACTATATTAGAGACATTGCAGTGCCTAATGAAGTTATGAAATGAAAAGCAAAGTTTGAAATTTAGAGGAACATAAGTTGCACTGTTTCTACCTTAAAGAGCTTTTCACATCACAGAGGTGTAGAGGGGTAAGACCATCATCACTGCGGTGGTTAGTATGGGCTCCATGTTCTAGCAGTAGTTGGACACATGCATCATGAGCTCCAGCGCAGGCTTCGTGCAGTGGAGAGCGCCCCCCAGGTGCAGCATTGGGATCTGCACGACGATGCAGTAGATATCGGACACAGTCTGTATAACCATGGGAAGCAGTTATACATAAGGGTGATGTTACTTCTTGTGTATAATCCAGGGTCCACAATCCTGAGATAATTAAAAATGATGAAATGGTGATTGGACAAATGATGTTACACAATATATTAGAACAACGGACAATACTAATATTAAAGGGGTTTTTCAAATTGTTGTAAAATAACAAATATATAAGGTCTTCATTCTTCCTGGTGTCCAATGCCAGTTTCCCGCCACTGCTTGGGTCTCAGTCTTTTTTATTGTAATAAAATTGTGGGGAGTCTGTCCACCCATAAATGTGATTTAAACTACTTGTGTGGTCCGATAGGGGACTGAATCCCTATATGGGTGCAGACAGACGGCTCTATTTCTCGTACGTGGATCGAATCGCAGTGCATGGACAGGCCCGGCACCTCTCCTGACCTGAGCATGACAAAATGGTGTATTTCTATGCAGCTGTCACGCTCAGGTCAGGAGAGGTGGCGGGCCAGTCCGAGATTACGATGTGATCCTTGCATGAGAAATGTGGCCGTCTGTCTGCGCCCTAAAACACACACTTGCAATATAGATACTAGGATATCAGAGAAAGAGAAACAAGGCATCAATATCAGTTGAACATGGGTGGGGTCCTCTAGGTGGCGTTTTCCACTGGTAATTAAAACCCCCAAAAGATGGGAGGGGTGTGGTGCAGTGGTGCTCAGCTTTACAGACCCAGGACCGGGGGAAAAAAACAACATCAAAGCGGCACTCACCCAATAAAATACCTTCTTTATTAAAGTCCTTTAAAAAATATAGGCAGGGAGACAAAGCGTTCGAGTACGTGAAACGACCGGAGCCTTACTAGCCGCATCTGCTGTTCCTCTGCCTGCCAATATGTTTTAAAAGACTTTAATAAAGAAGGTATGTTATCGGGTGAGGGCCACTTTTCTCTTTCCATTTAGCGCAGTAAAGATTTTACTTTAGCCAGACATAAAAAAGTTTTAAGTTCATAAGCAAGTTAGGGCTCCTTGGTGCACCTTTCATGTTTCCATTTAAGACCAACATGCCTCCGCCTACAGTCTCCAGCCGAATCTTTAAGGTATATTTTCTTAGACATGCCGGAGTGTTTCATAGAATAATATACCTGACTGCATCATGCAGCCAAGCTCTGATTCATGCTGCCCGTGGATTGTGCAGCATGAATCGTCAGATATGCACAGTTCAAATAAGTTTTTTTACATGCACTTTGCAATTTCCCCCATCTAAGAAGAAGGCAATGACCCCTTAATTAACATTCATATACTATTGACACATGAACATTAAAACATCATACCTGCCAGGCCAAACCTTGCAGGGGTCTGTGGCTGATACCCCATTTCCTCCCCTCTGATTTTTAGCACACAGTCTGCATGCCTGGATCCCAGAAGTTGGACAAGGCAAAGGTTTCCAGCCTCTAGTGCTGCAAGGAAAATGTTCTCTGGGGCCGGATGCTGCTTGTGGCCCATTTCTGATATAACCTGCAGCTTGTGTAGAACTCGGCTCCTCACGTTGTCCATCCAATAGCCCACCACTGTGTTATCACAGCGCTCAGTATTTATAGGGCTCTGTTTGTGTATGCGAGGCATGGGATAGATAAATCTTACAAAGTACCCAGGTCACATGCAGACCACACAAAGCTACTTGTGATTATTTTATCGGCATTGTGCCCAGACTCACATTCTTTGTCAGCTACATTATAAATATACATATACATACACTACACACAATCACCGGGCAGTGGTGACAGACACATACAACATGATGTAGTTCAGGAAATATGCCCCATCTATCTCAGCTGTTGAGTCAGGTGCTGCTTGGCATGAATGCAAAACTTACCTTGGTTCTTCCACTGAAAACTTATTATTTTAAACACATGAATGTATTTTACCAGTACATGCTAGAGTAAAGAATGTAATTTATCATTTTTGTAAATTCTACAAAATGTCTTTAAAAGAATAAAACGTTTGCCAAGAACCAAGATCAATCCGAAGCAAAGTAGATGCAGGATATACAAGGGTAACTGGCCAATAAATGGAAGTATCCTCCGAGACATAGATACAGGAACAGGCACAGAAACACTGATGGCTGAAAAAAAATCTCTGCATAGGTATATTGTAGTGTTTGAATAAATGTTTCAGTGTGTGTTCACACAGAAAGATCTGCTTCTACTCAGAGGGACCTGGTGGACATCTTATTTCCTACTTTTCATGCTATGATATTCACAAAAGACAGAAAGTAGAAAATTTCTGAGTTTTCTTCATGTTTAGTGCTGACATTGAATTAAGTAGCAGTGACCACCTCTCAATTTTAAGTCCTCTGGAGGAGAGTTCAGGACCCCGTTTCTAGTGATTGAGGAGGGTCTACAGTCATGGCCAAAAGTGTTGGCACACTTGAAATTGTCACAGAAAATTATTGCAATTACACATGTTTTGTTATACACATGATTATTTTCTTTGTGTGTATTAATACAGTACAAAAAACAGATAAAAAAAGGCAAATTGGACAGAATTTCACACAAAACTCCAAAATGGTTCCGGACAAAATTGTTGGAAGCCTCAACTTAACCCCTTACCGACCGGAGGTATTTTTGGTTTACCATTTTCATTTTTTGCTCCCCTTTTTCCCAGAGCCATAACTTTTTTATTTTTTGATCACCAAATATGTCTAGGTTCTTCTTTGTCTAAGTGGTAAAAATATTTTTCTAAACTTTGTTAAAAAAAAAAAAAAATTGTGCCATTTTTCAATACCCGTAGCGTCTCCATTTTTTGGGATCTCGGGTTGGGTGAAGGCTTATTTTTTGTGTTTCAAACTGATGTTTTTAATTATACCATTTTGATGCAGATATGATCTTTTGATTGCCCGTTATTGCATTTTAACGCAATGTCACTGCAACCAAAAAAACATAATTCTGTTGTTTTTACTTTTTTCTGCTATGCTGTTTAGCAATAAGGTTAATCCTTTTTTATTGATAGATCGGGTAATTCTGAACGCGGCGATACCAAATATGAGTATTTTTTAATTTTTTTATTGTTTTATTTTGAATAGGGCGAAAGGGGGTTGATTTAAACTTTTTTATATTTTTAGTTTTTTATATTTTTAAAAACTTTTATTTTTGTACTTTTGGCATGCTTCAAAAGTCTCCATGGGAGACTAGAAGCTGCCATAACCCAATCGGCCTGCTACATACAGGCGATTATCAGATCATCTGCATGTAGCAGAATTGCTGACTTGCTATGAGTGCCAACCACAGAGTGGCGCTCATAGCAATCTGGCAATAACAACCATAGAGGTCTCCAGGTCATGCCAACCTATCAGTGACCTGCGATCACATGACGGGAGTCACTGATGGGCGGATTTTCGGCTCGATGGCCGGAAGCATAAGTTAAATGCCGCTGTCAGAGTTTGACAGCAGCATTTAATGGGTTAATAGCTGCAGGTGGATCACGATTCCACTTGTGGCTGTTCCTGGCACATGTCAGCTGTTCAAAACAGCTGACATGTACCGGGAAAGATGTGGCCCACATCAAAGGGATGGAGTCCGACATCAGCGTAAATGTACGCCCGCTGTCGGACAGGGGTTAATATTTAATTGCACACCATTTGAAATGAATAACTGCAATCATCTGTGAAGGGAGCCTTCTCCCAACAGCAATTTTAAGATCTCTCCACAAGCGTTCAATGGGATTTAAATTCTGACTCATTATTGGCCACTTCAGATCTCTGCAGCACTTTGATTCCATCCATTTCTGGGTGCGTCTTGAAGTATGTTTGGAGTCACTGTCCTGCTGGAAGGACAACCCAGGACAAACCCAGCTTTCTGACACTGGGCACTACATTTCAACCCTAAATCCTTTGTTATTCTTAAGATTTCATGATCCCTTGCACACAGTCAAAGCACACTGTGTCAGAGGCAGCAAAACAACCCCAAAAGATCTTTGAAACTTCACCATATTTGACTGTAGGTACTGTGTTCTTTTCTCATTCCATTTTTAGTAGAATGATATACTTTAACAAAAAGTTCTATCTTGATCTCATCTGTCCCAGAAAGATTTTGGCCTACTCATGTACATTTTGGCAAACTGTAGTCTAGCTATTTTATGTCTCTGTGCCAGCATTGGTTCCTCCTGCCATATCGTTTCATTTTATTCAAATGTTGACTGATTGTATGCACTGACACTGATGCACCATGAACCTGCAGAACAGCTTGAATTTCTTTGGATCTTGATTGGGGCTGCTTATCCGCCATCCAGCCTATCCTGTGTTACAACCTTTCATCAATTTTCCACTGCCATCCACATCCAGGGAGATTAACTACGGTGCCATGGGTTGTGAACTTCTTGATTATGTTGTTCACCGTGGACAAAGGAACATCAAGATCTCTGGAGATGGACTTGTAATCTTGAGATTATTGATATTGTTCAACAATTTTGGCTCTCAAATCCTCAGACAGTTCTCTTCTCCTCTTTCTGTTCTCTATGCTTAGTATAACACATACCGACACAATGCAAAGATTGAGTCAACTTCTCCCCTTGTTATCTGGTTTCTGGTGTAATTTTCAGTTTGCCCACACTTTTTACTTGACACAAGTGAGTTTTAACGTCCATCATATGCTTGAAACAAAGTTGTTTATCCACAATTGTGGAAAGGTGCCAACCATTTTGTCTGGCCCATTTTTGGGGATTTGTGTGAAATTATGTCCAATTTGCCTTTTTTCCTCTGATTTTTGTGTTGTTTCAATGCACACAAAGGAAATAAACATGTATATAACAAAATATATGTAATTCCAATTATTTTCTGGGAGAAATGCTTCATTTTCTGCAACAATTTCAAGGTTGCCAACACTTTCGGCCATGACTGTATATCACCTACACTGTGGTTAGATAATAAATGTTCATTGTGGGTCAAGCCCAATACCGGAAGGAGGTATGAGTTCCCCCCACCAAAAAAAAGTAGCTACAACATTTAACCCTTTCAGCCATCAAGCCTGTTTTCACCTTCACTTTATGAGGTAATAATTCTAGAATGCTTCAATAGATCCCATGGATTCTGAGATTATTTTTTTGTGACATATCGTTCTTCATAATAGTGGGAAAATTTCTATGACTTGCGTTTATTTGTGAAAACAAACTGAAATTTGGTGAAAATTTTGCATTTTCAAACTTTTAATTTTTATGCCCTTAAATCAGAGAGTTCTGTCGCACAACATTTCCCACATATCTATTTTACATCAGCACAATTTTTGAAACATAATTTTTTTTTGTTAGGAAGTTAGAAGGGATAAAAGTTGACAAGAGATTTCTCTTTATTTTTTCAACAACATTTACAAAACCATTTTTTTAGGAACCACATTACATTTGATTTGACTTTGAGGGGTCTATATGACATAAAATACCCCAAAGAGATACTGGTTTAAAATCTGCACCCTTCAAGGTGTTCAAAACCAAATTCAAGACGTTTATTAACCTGTCAGGTGCTTCACAGGAATTTTTAGAATGTGGAAGGAAAAAATGAACATTTAACTTTTTTTCACAAACATTTTATTTTAGACCCAATTTTTTTTATTTTCACAAGAGTTAGGCTAGGTCCACATTGCGTTAGGGCAGTCCGTTTAGCGCATAGCGCTACGGACTGCGCTAACGCAATGTCCCAAAAGGGATCGCGTTTGCCGCTCCCGGTAGCGCTGATACCCGATCTGTGCTAGCGAGGAATGGACCTCGGACGCTGAAAGCCTAAGGCTAGTTTCACATTGCGTTAATGGGTTAACGCTAGCGGACTCCGTTACATGGCGAAATTGTCGCAATTAACACCATGCAACGGGTCCGTTAGCGCACCCATTGACGGCAATGTGCTAACGGATCTCTAGCGCATCACTAGCGCATGCCATTTTCGGCACGCACTAGAGATGTCCCGTTAGTTTCGGACGGACCGCGGACGCTGCTTGCAGCGTCCGAGGTCCGTTCCTCGCTAGCGCAGATCGGGTGTTGTGAATTCTGTGGCCAAGCTCCCTCCTGTGGTCGTGAGTGGTACTGCGGCTGGTTCTGTCTATGAGCTTCCTTTGGTGGATGAGAGTGGTACTGCGGCTTCTGAGTTTCCTTCCTCAGGTGATGAGGTTAAGTCGTTAGGTGCTGCTCTATTTAACTCCACCTGGTGCTTTGATCCTGGCCTCCAGTCAATGTTCTAGTATTGGTCTTGCTTCCTCCTGGATCGTTCCTGTGGCCTGTCTCTCCTGCATAAGCTAAGTTCTGCTTGTGTTATTTTTGTTTGCTATTTTTTCTGTCCAGCTTGCTATATTGGTTTTTCTTGCTTGCTGGAAGCTCTGAGACGCAGAGGGAGCACCTCCGTACCGTTAGTCGGTGCGGAGGGTCTTTTTTCCCCTCTGCGTGGTTGTTTGTAGGTTTTTGTGTTGACCGCAAAGCTACCTTTCCTATCCTCGGTCTATTCAGTAAGTCGGGCCTCACTTTGCTATTTCTATTTCATCTCTGTGTTTGTATTTCATCTTTACTCACAGTCATTATATGTGGGGGGCTGCCTTTTCCTTTGGGGAATTTCTCTGAGGCAAGGTAGGCTTATTTTTCTTTCTTCAGGGCTAGTTAGTTTCTCAGGCTGTGCCGAGTTGCATAGGGAGCGTTAGGCGCAATCCACGGCTACCTCTAGTGTGGTGTGATAGGATTAGGGATTGCGGTCAGCAGAGTTTCCACGTCTCAGAGCTCGTCCTATGTTTTTGGTAAATGTCAGGTCACTTTGTGTGCTCTGAACTTCAATGTCCATTGTGGTTCTGAATTACCTGTTCATAACAGTACTGGAGGCCCAAAGTACTAATGCTTCTCAATAGAGGGAAAAGAGAAGTTCTGAGACCATTTTTTTTTCTTTGCACTGTGTTCTGTCTATCTTTTCCCCTTTACATCAGGGTGATTCAGAACACAGGTGTGGACATGGACATTCAGGGTCTGTCCTCTTTGATGGATAATCTCACTATAAGAGTACAGAACATTCAAGATTTAGTGGTTCAGAATCCTATGTTAGAACCTAAAATTCCTATTCCTGAGTTATTTTCTGGAGATAGAGCTAAATTTTTGAATTTTAAAAATAATTGTAAACTATTTCTGGCTTTGAAACCCCGCTCCTCTGGTGACCCAGTTCAACAAGTTAAAATCATTATTTCTTTATTACGTGGTGAACCTCAAGACTGGGCATTTTCCCTTGCGCCAGGAGATCCTGCATTATGTAATATTGATGTGATTTTTCTGGCGCTCGGATTGCTGTACGACGAACCTAATTCAGTGGATCTGGCAGAGAAAAATTTGCTGGCTCTGTGTCAGGGTCAGGATGAGATAGAGATTTATTGTCAGAAGTTTAGAAAGTGGTCCGTGCTCACTCAATGGAATGAATGTGCGCTGGCAGCGATTTTCAGAAAGGGTCTCTCTGAAGCCCTTAAGGATGTCATGGTGGGATTTCCTATGCCTGCTGGTCTGAATGAGTCTATGTCTTTGGCCATTCAGATCGGTCGACGCTTGCGTGAGCGTAAATCTGTGCACCATTTGGCGGTATTATCTGAGCTTAAACCTGAGCCTATGCAGTGCGATAGGACTTTGACCAGAGCTGAAAGGCAGGAACACAGACGTCAGAATGGGCTGTGTTTCTATACTGTGGTGATTCCACTCATGCTATCTCCGATTGTCCTAAGCGCACTAAGCGGTTCGCTAGGTCCGTCACCATTAGTACGGTACGGTCGAAATTTCTTTTGTCCGTTACTTTGATCTGCTCTTTGTCTTCCTATTCTGTCATGGCATTTGTGGATTCAGGCGCTGCCCTGAATTTGATGGACTTGGAGTTTGCTAGGCGCTGTGGGTTTGTCTTGGAGCCCTTGCAGTGTTTTATTCCATTGAGAGGAATTGATGCTACGCCTTTGGCCAAGAATAAGCCTCAGTATTGGACCCAGCTGACCATGTGCATGGCTCCTGCGCACCAGGAGGATATTCGCTTTCTGGTGTTGCATAATCTGCATGATGTGGTCGTGTTGGGGTTGCCATGGCTACAAGTCCATAACCCAGTATTAGATTGGAAATCAATGTCTGTGTCCAGCTGGGATTGTCAGGGGGTACATGGTGATGTTCCATTTCTGTCTATTTCGTCATCCACCCCTTCTGAGGTCCCAGAGTTCTTGTCTGATTACCGGGATGTATTCGATGAGCCCAAGTCCAATGCCCTACCTCCGCATAGGGATTGTGATTGTGCTATCGATTTGATTCCTGGTAGTAAGTTTCCTAAGGGTCGACTGTTTAATTTGTCTGTACCTGAGCACGCCGCTATGCGGAGTTATGTGAAGGAGTCTTTGGAGAAGGGTCATATTCGCCCGTCATCGTCGCCATTGGGAGCGGGGTTCTTTTTTGTGGCCAAGAAGGATGGTTCGCTGAGACCTTGTATTGATTACCGCCTTCTAAATAAAATTACGGTCAAATTTCAGTACCCCTTGCCACTGCTGTCTGATTTGTTTGCTCGGATTAAGGGGGCTGGTTGGTTCACCAAGATAGATCTTCGTGGTGCGTATAATCTTGTGCGTATTAAACGGGGCGATGAATGGAAAACAGCATGTAATACGCCCGAAGGCCATTTTGAGTACCTGGTTATGCCATTCGGGCTTTCTAATGCTCCATCAGTGTTTCAGTCCTTTATGCATGACATCTTCCGAGAGTACCTGGATAAATTCCTGATTGTATACTTGGATGATATTTTGGTCTTCTCGGATGATTGGGAGTCTCATGTGAAGCAGGTCAGAATGGTGTTCCAGGTCCTGCGTGCTAATTCTTTGTTTGTGAAGGGGTCAAAGTGTCTCTTTGGTGTTCAGAAGGTTTCATTTTTGGGGTTCATTTTTTCTCCTTCTACTATCGAGATGGACCCTGTTAAAGTTCAGGCCATTTTTGATTGGACTCAGCCAACATCCCTGAAGAGTCTGCAGAAGTTCCTGGGCTTTGCTAATTTTTATCGTCACTTCATCAATAATTTTTCTAGTATTGCTAAACCGTTGACTGATTTAACTAAGAAGGGTGCTGATGTGGTCAATTGGTCTTCTGCTGCTGTGGAAGCTTTTCAGGAGTTGAAGCGTCGTTTTTCTTCTGCCCCTGTGTTGTGCCAACCAGATGTTTCGCTTCCGTTCCAGGTCGAGGTTGATGCTTCTGAAATTGGAGCAGGGGCTGTTTTGTCGCAGAGAAGTTCTGATTGCTCGGTGATGAAACCATGCGCCTTCTTTTCCAGGAAATTTTCGCCTGCTGAGCGAAATTATGATGTTGGTAATCGAGAGTTGCTAGCCATGAAGTGGGCATTCGAGGAGTGGCGTCATTGGCTTGAAGGAGCTAAGCATCGCGTGGTGGTCTTGACTGATCACAAAAACTTGACTTATCTCGAGTCTGCCAAACGGTTGAATCCTAGACAGGCTCGTTGGTCGCTGTTTTTCTCCCATTTTGACTTTGTGGTTTCGTACCTTCCGGGCTCTAAAAATGTGAAGGCGGATGCCCTGTCTAGGAGTTTTGTGCCCGATTCTCCGGGTTTGCCTGAGCCGGCGGGTATTCTCAAAGAGGGGGTAATTTTGTCTGCCATCTCCCCTGATTTGCGGCGGGTGCTGCAAAAATTTCAGGCTAATAGACCTGACCGTTGCCCAGCGGAGAAACTGTTTGTCCCTGATAAATGGACGAGTAGAGTTATCTCTGAGGTTCATTGTTCTGTGTTGGCGGGTCATCCTGGAATCTTTGGTACCAGAGATTTGGTGGCTAGATCCTTTTGGTGGCCGTCTCTGTCGCGGGATGTGTGTTCTTTTGTGCAGTCCTGTGGGATTTGTGCTCGGGCTAAGCCCTGCTGTTCTCGTGCCATTGGGTTGCTTTTGTCCTTGCCCGTCCCGAAGAGGCCTTGGACACATATCTCTATGGATTTTATTTCGGATCTCCCCGTCTCTCAAAGAATGTCGGTCATTTGGGTGGTTTGTGATCGCTTCTCTAAGATGGTCCATTTGGTGCCCTTGTCTAAATTGCCTTCCTCCTCTGATTTGGTGCCATTGTTTTTCCAGCATGTGGTTCGTTTACATGGCATTCCAGAGAACATCGTTTCTGACAGAGGTTCCCAGTTTGTTTCGAGGTTTTGGCGAGCCTTTTGTGCTAGGATGGGCATTGATTTGTCTTTTTCCTCGGCTTTCCATCCTCAGACAAATGGCCAGACTGAACGAACCAATCAGACCTTGGAAACATATCTGAGATGTTTTGTTTCTGCTGATCAGGATGATTGGGTGTCCTTTTTGCCTTTGGCTGAGTTCGCCCTTAATAATCGGGCCAGCTCGGCTACTTTGGTTTCGCCGTTTTTCTGCAATTCTGGGTTCCACCCTCGTTTCTCTTCAGGGCAGGTTGAGTCTTCGGACTGTCCTGGTGTGGATACTGTGGTGGATAGGTTGCAGCAGATTTGGACTCATGTAGTGGACAATCTGACTTTGTCCCAGGAGAAGGCTCAACGTTTCGCTAACCGCAGGCGCTGTGTGGGTCCCCGACTTCGTGTTGGGGATTTGGTTTGGTTGTCATCTCGTTATATTCCTATGAAGGTTTCCTCCCCTAAATTTAAGCCTCGTTTCATTGGTCCATATAGGATTTCAGAGGTTCTTAATCCTGTGTCTTTTCGTTTGACTCTTCCAGCTTCTTTTTCCATCCATAACGTGTTCCATAGGTCATTGTTGCGGAGATACATGGCACCTGTAGTTCCATCTATTGATCCTCCTGCTCCGGTTTTGGTTGAAGGGGAATTGGAGTATATTGTGGAGAAGATTTTGGATTCTCGTGTTTCGAGACGGAAACTCCAGTATCTGGTTAAGTGGAAAGGTTATGGTCAGGAAGGTAATTCCTGGGTCTTTGCCTCTGATGTCCATGCTGCCGATCTGGTTCGTGCCTTTCATGTGGCTCATCCTGGTCGGCCTGGGGGCTCTGGTGAGGGTTCTGTGACCCCTCCTCATGGGGGGGGTACTGTTGTGAATTCTGTGGCCAAGCTCCCTCCTGTGGTCGTGAGTGGTACTGCGGCTGGTTCTGTCTATGAGCTTCCTTTGGTGGATGAGAGTGGTACTGCGGCTTCTGAGTTTCCTTCCTCAGGTGATGAGGTTAAGTCGTTAGGTGCTGCTCTTTTTAACTCCACCTGGTGCTTTGATCCTGGCCTCCAGTCAATGTTCTAGTATTGGTCTTGCTTCCTCCTGGATCGTTCCTGTGGCCTGTCTCTCCTGCATAAGCTAAGTTCTGCTTGTGTTATTTTTGTTTGCTATTTTTTCTGTCCAGCTTGCTATATTGGTTTTTCTTGCTTGCTGGAAGCTCTGAGACGCAGAGGGAGCACCTCCGTACCGTTAGTCGGTGCGGAGGGTCTTTTTGCCCCTCTGCGTGGTTGTTTGTAGGTTTTTGTGTTGACCGCAAAGCTATCTTTCCTATCCTCGGTCTATTCAGTAAGTCGGGCCTCACTTTGCTATTTCTATTTCATCTCTGTGTTTGTATTTCATCTTTACTCACAGTCATTATATGTGGGGGGCTGCCTTTTCCTTTGGGGAATTTCTCTGAGGCAAGGTAGGCTTATTTTTCTTTCTTCAGGGCTAGTTAGTTTCTCAGGCTGTGCCGAGTTGCATAGGGAGCGTTAGGCGCAATCCACGGCTACCTCTAGTGTGGTGTGATAGGATTAGGGATTGCGGTCAGCAGAGTTTCCACGTCTCAGAGCTCGTCCTATGTTTTTGGTAAATGTCAGGTCACTTTGTGTGCTCTGAACGTCAATGTCCATTGTGGTTCTGAATTACCTGTTCATAACAATCGGGTATCTGCGCTAGCGGGATTGGCAAACGCGATCCCTTTTGGGACATTGCTTTAGCGCAGTCCATAGCGCTAGCCTAACAGCAAAAAGTGGACCCCAAAATGTGTTGTTCATTTTTTTCTGAGCATGTCGATGCCCCATATGTGGGGAAAACCACTGTTTGGGCGCAATGGCAGGGCTTGAATGGGAAAGAGAATTTGCTGGAATAATTAGTGGATGCCATGTTGCATTTAGAAGATCCCATGATGTTCCTAAACAATGAAAACCCCACACAAGTGACCCCATTTTAGAAAGCAGAACTCTCAAGGAATGCATCTAGATGTGTGGTGAGCACCTTGAAACCCCTGGGTGCTTCACAGAAGATTATAGCTTTGAGACGTGAAAATAATTTAAAAAAAAAATCAAATTTTTTGCGCAAAAAGGATTTTTAGCCCCAAATTTTGCATTTTCATAAGGGTAACAGTTGAAATGGCTCCCCATCCCAATCCTGGTATACATGGTCCCCTCATCTCCATCCTGGTATACATGGCCCCCATCCCCATCCTGGTACAGATGGCCCCGATGACACTGCACACATAAAAAAATAAACAATTCTATGTACCTTCCCTCCTCTTCCTCGCAGCGTGGTGTCCTGTTCTGATGCCAGAGCTGATTTCAGCGTGTAACAGCACATGATGTCACTACTATGCGCTCCCATACGCTGAGGTCAGCTGCCAGAATATTCACTGCTCCCCAGACCTGGGACTATGGGATTGGGGAGCAGTGAATATTCATCTTCTTTAATAGCAGGCAGAGTGTTATCCGCAGCCACCGGCTCCTGCAGCTGCTGGGTAGAGATGAGTGAATTTGTTTGGGTCCCTGCTTATTCGGCAGCTATAGTGCTTATCGAATAAGCTACAGCGGGAACCTGGATACATGGATCGCTCTGGCTGATCAGCTGTTTGGTGCCGCAGCTGCATGTTTCACAACTGTGTCACAGTCACAACACATGTATGGAGAGCCCAACATCTTCACCTGTCTTCCTTCGTAAAGATAATCTTGTGATGCCCATGTCCCCTGTAAAAAAGTAAAAAAATTAACAACCATATTCCTCACCTCTCCGACGAGAAGAAAATAATCCATTTCTTCCCTTGATGAGTTTAGCTCTGATAAGTCTACTTGGCACGCTGAACACTGGCATGATGCGAGCATTCAGCGTGCCAGCCAGCAGAGACACTGAGCTGTGCAGCCAAGCCATTTGTAATTAGTAACTATCACTGGTGATGAGCGAGTGTACTCGTTGCTCGAGTGGTCTCCGAGTATTTGTGACTGCTCGGAGATTAAGTTTTCATCACTGGAGCTGAATGATTTACAGCTATTAGCTAGCTTGAATACATGTGGGGATTCCCTTGCAACCAGGCAACCCCCTCATGTACTCAGCCTGGCTAATGGCTGTAAA
Organism: Ranitomeya imitator; assembly: GCF_032444005.1. Lineage (NCBI taxonomy): Eukaryota > Metazoa > Chordata > Amphibia > Anura > Dendrobatidae > Ranitomeya > Ranitomeya imitator. The sequence goes on from NC_091288.1 coordinate 60,771,665, forward strand.
TCATTCAGCTCCGGAGATGAAAACTAAATTTCCGAACACTAAAAAAACTCAGAGATCACCAAAGCGTGCTCTGGAAAACCAGAGCAACGAGAACACTTGCTCATCACTATAACCTGACCTGGAGTCATCTTCTATCTCTTCATCCACTTCCACTCTCGGGGTTCCTACTACTATAATTCATTCTTGACTTTCACTTTTGACCACCAGATGGTGGTGTTCACCTGCAGTTACTCAGCTAAGCATCAACTGTACTTGTCTTCTCTAATGTTCAACTCCTTACACTGTCACCAGGTTTTTGATAACCAATCTTAGGGCACAATAATATAGGGGCAGAGACCATGATTCCAGCAATGTGTCACTTACTGGGTTGCTTCCTGCAGTTTTGATAAAATTATAGCTTCATCTGCTGCAGATCTACCAGTTAGGCCGGGATCACACATGCGAGAAACACGTCCGTGTCTCGCATGTGAAATCCAAGCTGTGACGCCGGCACTGTGGAGCGGAGCGTGCGGCCGCATAGCAACACATGAAGCCGCACGCTCCGCTTCGAAGTGCCGGCGCCAGAGCTTGGATTTCACATGCGAGACACGGACGTGTTTCTCGCATGTGCGATCCCGGCCTTAAATGAATGCTGATTAGTGATGAGCGAGTAATCTCGTTGCTGGGGTTTTCCCAAGCACGCTCGGGTGGTCTCCGAGTATTTGTTGGTGCTCAGAGATTAAGTTTTCATCGCCTCAGCTGCATGATTTACAGCTACTTGCCAGGCTACGTACATGTGGGGGTTGCCTGGTTGCTAGGGAATCCCCACATGTACTCAGCCTGGCTAATAACTGTAAGTCATTCAGCTGAGGTGATGAAAACTTAATCTCCGAACACTAACAAATACTCGGAGACCACCTGAGCGTGCTCGGGAAAACCCAAGCAATGAGTATACTCGCTCATCACTAATGCTGATCTCTGTATAACTCCACCCACACTATTGATTGGCAGCTTTCTGAATACACTGTGCATAGGCATTTAGCTGCTAATCAGTGGTGGGAATGGGGTTATACAGAGCTTATGAATATGGAGAACTACTTGGCAGCAGGTTTACTAATCCTCTAGTAATAATTTGCTTATAAAACAGTGATTTTATCAAAACTACAGCAAGCAACCAAGTAAGTGACACAAGTCTGGAATCGGGGTCTCTGTCTCTATATTATGTTGCTGTCAGATTAGGTGGCAAAAATGTGACAAATTCCATTTAAAAAGAAAGTTGCCAATTTTGCACAAAAATTCTTCACGCAAAGTTTTGCAGCTTTTTTTTTTTATACTTAGGGGATAAAGACCTGAATAAACTTATATCTCTGTATTGCACTATCTACTTTCATGCAAATCCTGGCCATCTCACTGGTAAATCTGCTAGTCTGGTGATTACATCACAAGTCGCCATTTCCAGCTCAAATATATCAACCAATAAGTAACACGTACCATTGTTACTGCAGTTCCATCTCATCTCTTCTCCCTTGATAACCAGGGTACGATTCACAATCTCCAGACACTCTCTGAACAGCATGATGATTCCATCCAAATCACCCTCACAAAAGCAGTGCAGAATCTGCCCATCGTCCCAGTCGTGGCTCCTAAACATTCTCTCTTCGCCGGTCTGTGCACTGACAGCGACTCCTGATATCAGAGCTGAGCCCAGGGCTGGATATGGCACCCTAGCGTAACCTCATCAGCTGGAGATCTTTTGTATTTTAATCCATATAGGTTGTAATTTCTTTTTTTAACATCTAAGGCTAAGCATGATAAAGTAAGTGAGATGTAATGTATTAGACCAAGGATTAACAGAATACAAAGTGTCCTGAAATAATGGCAAACAGAAAGACGATTGTAACAAAAATAGAAAAGACTCCAGGACAAAATTTAGTAGGCTCCCCTGACATCAGGGCTGTATTCTGAGGACCACAAGTAATGCGCCATTGTCCTCATACTTGAATTTATATGTGCCTTTTGAACTATTATTAATAACAAATGTGGTGACTTTAATAGATTAAATAATGACAGAAGTTGTGGAAAGGAAAAGTGGAGCAATTATCCATAGCATCCAATCAGGTTATAACTCTCATTTTTCAGTCTCTCATAGGCTGGGTTCACACTGCGTTAGTGTGATCCGTTAAACGCACTACGTTACACCGCGGCATAACGCGGTGTAACGTAGTCCGTTAACGCCGCCATTACTTCCTATGGCGGACGCATCGCTAGCGCACGCCCACAATGGGTGTGCGCTAGCGATGTGCCGTCATTGAGTGACGGGCCCGAGACGCGGGCTGCAGCGTTTCCGGGTCCGTCACTGCTAGCGCAGATAGAGCTAGCAGATGCTCCATCTGCGCTAGCGCTGTGCCAATGTCGGCACTTGCGTTAGCGCAGTCCGTTTAACGTATGTGTTGAACGGACTGCACTAATGCAGTGTGAACCTAGCCTAAGTGTACATTTTCATAACTTTTAATACATCTCCTCCACTGAAATTTGCATGTTTTTGGAGCTTTAATGAGGGTTGTCCAGCAACATAAAACTTTTTTTGTTTTTTGCCCAAATGTAAAGTTAATAAAACTTAGTCATTCACTTTAATTCTAAATGCTACAGCAGTAAGCCAATTTTAGTTCCCCTTTCGTGGTCCCTGAATATCCACTTCTAGACTTAGTCAGAGATAGACAGTTGGCATACAGAAATGCGCTGCCACTTGTGACACTTTCCTTGTGGAGCGCCCCCAAGGGCAGCGGAGTACTCGGTACCGGGTCCTTCGGTTCACAGGGAGAAGTCACGGTGGCTGACCCGGTCCGTGGCCCTTGGGACATCCGTGTTAAAGGGGAAAGGTCTTTAAAGGGATAAAGTTGTGTTCGTGACGTCACCTGTGGTATGGTATTCGGTCAGGGTGGCCGACGCTGCTTTAAGGGGTCCGCTGGGGTGATGTTATGGCAGCTAGATGGTATAATTTCCCACAGGGGAAGTATGTCCCCAGGGCTTCCCAGTGTGTAGATGGTGGATGGTGAGAGGCGCAGTGAAGAACGAGGGCACAAGGTTGCAGTCTCTTTACCTTTTACTGAAGGTTTCAGCATCCACAGTCCAGGATACCGGACCACAGGGCAGGCAGAGTCTGGCCAGTTTGGAGGCAAATCCAGAGTCCCCTTGTCCAGCTAGAAATCAGTAGCATTACTCTAGCGCCGTGGTGTTGTTGTACCTTACTGCTAAGCTTCTCATAAGGTCCTCACAGATGTTGTAGATGTTATGTCTCTCTCTCTGTCCCCCAGATGGATAGGACAAACCCATATGACTGGTGGCTTATGGTGTTTTACAGGGACTCTATCATGCCCCAGCCTCTAAGGGGTGCCACCTTGCCTCCTGGGTGTAGGGGCAGAAAGGTAACGTGAAATTAGCTGTCCTGCCGGTCTCTGGAGCAAGGCATAAAGGATCATTGCTCCCTCGATGTTCCGGCTACCGGGATCCTGCACCTCAGAAGGAGGCAGCCTGTGTAGGGCAGAACTCCCCTGATATCCACTCCTTTGCTACAACTTCTTCACCCTCTCTACAATACAGTTCTCTTCAGTGTCTCTTTCTAAAAGCTGCTGCACTTAAGGCCGGCACAGCTCCGTGTCCTTCTGTCTGGATCTCTGACAGGCTCCCACCCCTGTCAGGGACCAACTAACTGAGCGAAGCTCAGCCAGCAACTCACTAACTTCCTCCCCAGGCAACCAGTTTTATCTACGTGTGAGGAGTGCCCTAATAAATAGGAGCAGAGCTCCCCCTGGTGGCCTGGAGTGCGAAATGTGTTGTATGTTTGTGATACCTGGATTCAGTTGTCCTTCTTTGCCTCCAAACGTAATATCACTCCCCCTAGAGGAGAATGGTATTACTGCAACAACCAGGACCCTGGGGTGCTGCACTTGTACTTGTGACACATACTTGTGTCTGTATCTGCTCTGTCTTTGTGTCTCACACACTTGTAGTCTATATTACAACCCTTCCCATGGTCACCTTCGCATTTCACATTTGTATTGTCGGGTGACATAAAGCCCACAGATTTGTAATGGAGAGGTGTCTATAAGATACCTATCCATTACTAATCCTATAGTTGTATTGTAAAGAAACACACGGCAAGTATAAAGTCTTTCATTTGTAATAAAAACAAAACATACTTTTCTTTTTTTATTTAAAAATAACAAACACAGTTATACTCACCTAACGCCCATTCCATTGAAACCCTTGTCTCTTGTAATAAAACAAAAATAAAAAACAACCATATCCTTCACCTATTCATCATTCTTTCCTACGCCGTAATCCATGTCTGGGGATAAATAGTTTTCAACCTGGATGGTGCCAACTTCACTCTCCATTTTTGGCTGACTGATAAGAATGTCAAGTTGGACGCTCTTTCCAGACGTTGGACGAGGAGAGGGAGCTTAAACACATCATCTAGCCCTCCAAAATAATCACGGTCGCTTATCTTGTCTTCCCTCTGGTAAGACTTACATGGCTGAACCTGATAAGGATCTTCTCTGGGGCCATTCATCTAAAGGTACCGTCACATTAAGCGATGCTGCAGCGATATAGACAATGATGCCGATCGCTGCAGCGTCGCTGTTTAGGTCGCTAGGAGACGTCAAACACTGTAACAGCAGAACGATGCAGGATGCAGGAGCGATCCAGTGACGTACTTATTGTTCTCGCTGGTTGTTCGCTCCATGGAAAAACATTGCAGGCATCGTTGCTTTTGCTGTCAAACAGGACGAATCACGCCGACCTGACGACCAAATAAAGTTCCGGACTTTCAGCGATGACCAGCGATGTCACAGCGGGATCCTGATCGCTGCTGCGTGTCAAACAAAACGAGATCGCTATCCAGGACGCTGCAACGTCACGGATCATTGTCGTTCTCATTGGTAAGTTGCTTAATGTGACGGTACCTTAAGGTAGCGGGCCATACCGGACAGAAGAAAACAGCTTCTTATCTCTCGACACGATTGGTGGCCAACCCTGCGCAAAGATATTGAGAATTTTGTTTCTGCCTGTCCTTCGTGTGCCCAAAATACGACTTCCAAACAACTTCTGACCAGTCAGTTGCTTCCTTTGCCTGTGCCTCCTGAAACTTGGCAGCATATTTCCATGGATTTTATCACGGATCTGCCACTATCGGCCGGGAGTACTGTCATCTGGGTTGTTGTGGATTGTTTCTCCAAGATGGCCTACTTCACCTCGCTATCCGGTTTTCCATCTGCGCCAGTACTGGCAAAATAATTTATTCTTCATATTTTTTGCCTCAATGGCCTACCACTTCACATAGTCTCCGATTGAGGTGTTCAGTTTACCTCTTGTTTCTGGAGGGCCACCTGTAAGCTACTGGATGTTACTTTGGATTTCTCATCATCCTACCATCCTCAGTTCAATGGCCAAGTGGAATGAGTCAATCACATCTTAACCAATTTCTTCTGGCATTTTGTCAGAGTGACTGGGTTAAACTCTTGCCTTGGGTTGAATTCTCTTACAATAACTACGTGATCGAGTCTTCTGCCAAATCTCCGTTCTTTGTGGTCTACGGTCAACACCCCAAAGTACTGTTTTCTGGGGTTATCACTTCCGATATTCCTACTGCCGATTCTCTCATCAGGAATATTTCAGAGATCTGGGAGGACATCAAGGCGTCCTTAGTAAAATCCTCCAAGCAGATTCACCTCTGTTTCATCCTGGAGATAAGGTCTGGCTTTCATCTAAGTATGTCGGTCTCAAGATACCATCCTTTAAACTGGGTCCTCGATTCATTGGTCAGTTCAAAGTGTTGAAACAAATTAATTCAGTAGCCTACAAACTTAAACTCCCGGCCTCTTTGTAAATCCCCAATTCCATCCATGTGTCTCTTCTCAAACCTGTTGCCCTCAGTTCTTTCTTCAAGGTTCCTGGTTCCACTCCGACTCCTGTCAGCACTGAGGATGTTTTCGAGGTAGAAAACATTCTGGCCACCAAAAGGGTAAGAGGAAAGACCTTTCTTGTCGAGTGGAAGGGGTTTGGTCCTGAGGGGAGGTCCTGGGAACCCAGGAAGAACATCCATGAACCTCCTGATGAGACTTCTGGCAGGCTTGAAAAAGATGAGGCATAAGGGGGGTACTGTAGCGCCGGCATCTCTGCGTGCGGTCACCATCTCCCTGCAGAGATGCCAGCATACTCACCACTGCGGTCCTTATCCTGCTCCGTCTCCTCATTCCGGAGCCTGCAGCTGTCCGGGGTGCGTGCAATGCACATAGGTCCCCAGGCACTGTGCTTAGTGCACGTGCGTGCACACTTCCCTTTTCTTAAAGGGGCCACGTTCCTCTAAAGCCTTCCCAGCCAATAGCTGGAGGATACTTACTAATTAAGGCACCTCCTCCAACATGGAGGTGCCTGTGCAATGTTGTGAGTTTGTTTCCTAACACTCCTGTGAGTTCTGAGGTCCCTGCATGCTGCACCTGCCAGTGCTTATCTCTACATCAGCCGATTCCGCTGCACCTGACAGAGCTCATCCCAACATCAGCCGGTCCCATGGAACCTGCCAGTGCTAATCTCAATGTCTGCCCATTCCGCTGCACCTGACAGTACTCATTCATCGTTGGCCAGACCTGCTACACCTGCCATTGCTTACCTCTACATCACCTGGTCCAGTTGCACTTGCTAGTTCCAATCTTTCCATCAGCTGGTCCAGTCTGCATCTGTGGTTCCTGTCCTCTTACTTCGTCTGCCAGCATCTGCTGGACATTCCTTCAGGCTGCCTCAGCTACACGTTCCTAGAGGGTCAGCTGCCACCTACCCAAGTTCAGTCTTGGAGTATCACCTGGACTATCTCCCTTGTCTCTCCTCAGATCTCTGTATCATATGCTGCTGTGTATTTGTGGTCAGATTAGGGGAAGCTCCTAGTCACACCCCTCCAGGTCTTCCTTGGGCTCCGGCACAGTGGTTCCACTAGCCAGCTCGTTACATCCTGCACATCGAGTTGAAGGAATTTTTACTTATTATGCCTTACAAAACAGCTTCAGTTCTGTTTTTTTTGGTGGGTTTTCTCTAATGAACTTCAAACTTCATACTCTTTTACAGCATTTCTGTAAGATTAAAGTGAGTACTTTAGAAGAATGGCTTGTGTGCTTTGCATCAGTGTCTTGCTGTAGGACCCATCCCCGTTCCTCACTTTTTGCATGGTACCACCAGGAGTGCCGACCTAGAGGATTCCGTGCACTAACTGCACTGCCACATTGCTGACGATGCAGCGGTAAGCTGATTTTTCCCTTTTTTCCCTACCATGTTCAATTAAGTTTCAGCTTATGGACAGATGTGCTGACATTTTCTTTTAGAATTTGCCCTTACAATTCTCAGTGGTTGATACCTTTTAATGGCAAACTGAAAAGATGGTAACAAATTGCAAGTTTTGGAGACTATTCAGGTCTCTTCACCAGACATAGAATAACACAAAATCTGAAGAGTCACATATTTATACACAAGAGGACACAGGAATAATGCAATAGATAAGATAAGTGATGTGAAACAGAACTATCAATGTGGAAGGAGAGAAAACAGTTGTGGCCATAAATATTGGAACAGTTCATAGATAAGGAGTGTGAAAGTGTTACTGTCCTGTGATTGAGGTCAGGTCCATGGTTGTGATGCCCCCAAATGGTCTGAAGAGCACATTCCTTAGGCTACTTTCACACATCCGTCTTTCACCGTCAGGCTCAATCCGGCAAATTTTGAAAAAACTGGATCCGACGAAAGATGCCACCGGATCCAGTTTTTTCCCATAGACTTGTATTAGTGCCGGATTTCGCCGGATGACCTTACGTTTCTTCCGGTTATCACAGAATCCCGCAAAATGTTGTTTCCAGTGTCTGGGAAAAAATGTATACAGTAACATTTTTTGTTTCCGGCAAAAAAGCCAGGGCCCTTCCTGCTTTTTGCTAGCATGGAAGCCTATGGGAGCCGGAAGGTGCCGGATCTTGAAAATGACGGATTCCGGCTCCGGATTCCGTTTTTTTAAACTGAGCATGCTCCAATTTTTTATTCCAATTTTCTGGATATGCTAGTCGGATTTGTTGAAAAAACAGATCCGTCGCATCAGTTATTCACAATCTGCGATCCGTTTTTTTCAACATTCAATGGTTTGTGCCTGACGGCAAAAACCTGATGTGTGAAAGTAGCCTTAGTGGATGTAGAAAGACATAAAACCATGTGACACATTCAATCCTGCTGTGTGTCAAAGGTTGTCATAAGTTAGTACTCCCACATTTTTCTGTCTCTTTGAAATTTGAAGTTGCCTTTTTGATACCAATAATTTTAAGGCTGTTCATTTTCCTTCTGATGTTGAATTAAAAAACATTAACACTATCTAATATGACAGAGGTCTTTAGTTGCTTATAGGTTAACTTGGGTTCCTTTTTGACCTTGTGGACTATTATTCACCTTGCTCTAGGAGTGATCTTTGTTGGTTGACCACCACTGGGAAAAGAGTAATAATGGCCTTGAACTTCCTCCATTTGTCCACAATCTGTTGATTCGTTGAGTCCAAGCTCTTTATAGATGGTTTTGTAATCTTTTCCAGCCTCATGGGCATCAATAACTCTTCATCTGAGGTCCTCAGAAATCAAAACGCTGACAGTGGCATTTAACTACCGCTTCCGGCTGCGTGTTCCGAAATGAGCGCATCGCCGACCCCGTCACATGATCGGGCGTCGGCGATGCATCAGGATGGTAACCGTAGAGGTCCTTGAGATCTCTATGGTTACTGATGCCGGCCTGCTGTGAGCGCCACCCTGTGGTCGGCGCTCATAGCAAGCCTGCATTTCAGCTACATAGCAGTGATCTGATGATCACTGCTATGTAGCAGAGCCGATCGAGTGGTGCCAGCTTCTATCCTCCCATGGAGGCTAATGAGGCATGGCAAAAGTAAAAAAAAAATGTTTTTAAAAATATGAAAAAAATAAAAAAAATATAAAAGTTTAAATCACCCCCCTTTCGCCCCATCCAAAATAAAACAATAAAATAAATCAAACCTACACATATTTGGTATCACCGCATTCAGAAGTGCCCAATATATCTATAAAAAAAAGCATTAACCTGATCGCTAAACAGCGTAGTGAGAAAAAAATTCAAAACGCCAGAATTACTTATTTTGGTCGCCGTGACATTGCATTAAAACACAATAACGGGCGATCAAAAGAACGTATCTGCACAAAATTGGTATAATTAAAAATGTCAGCCCGGCACACAAAAAATAAGCCCTCACCTGACCCCATATCACGAAAAATGGAGACGCTACGGGTATCGGAAAATTATGCTTTTTTTTTTTTTTTTAGCAACGTTTTGAATTTTTTTCACCACTTAGATGAAAAAATAACCTACATGTTTGGTGTTTATGAACTCGTAATGACCTGGAGAATCATAATATCAGGTCAGTTTTAGCATTTCGTGAACCTAGCAAAAAAGCCAAACAAAAAACAAGTGTGGGATTGCACTTTTTTTGCAATTTCACCACACTTGGAATTCTTTTCCTGTTTTCTAGAACAAGACGTGGTAAAACCAATGGTGTCGTTCAAAAGTACAACAAACGAAAAAGGGCCGCGGCGTGAAGGGGTTAAAGGGAGTAAAGTTTATGTTCGTGACGCCACCTGTGGTGTTTGGTCAGTGGGGACCGGCGCTGCTTTAACCCCTTCATGACCCAGCCTATTTTGACCTTAATGACCTGGCCGTTTTTTGCAATTCTGACCAGTGTCCCTTTATGAGGTAATAACTCAGGAACGCTTCAACGGATCCTAGCGGTTCTGAGATTGTTTTTTCGTGACATATTGGGCTTCATGTTAGTGGTAAATTTAGGTCAATAAATTCTGCGTTTATTTGTGATAAAAACGGAAATTTGGCGAAAATTTTGAAAATTTCGCAATTTTCACATCTTGAATTTTTATTCTGTTAAACCAGAGAGTTATGTGACACAAAATAGTTAATAAATAACATTTCCCACATGTCTACTTTACACCAGCACAATTTTGGAAACAAAATTTTTTTTTGCTAGGAAGTTATAAGAGTTAAAATTTGACCAGCGATTTCTCATTTTTACAACGAAATTTACAAAACCATTTTTTTTAGGGACCACCTCACATTTGAAGTCAGTTTGAGGGGTCTATATGGCTGAAAATACCCAAAAGTGACACCATTCTAAAAAATGCACCCCTCAAGGTGCTCAAAACCACATTCAAGAAGTTTTTTAACCCTTCAGGTGCTTCACAGCAGCAGAAGCAACATGGGAGGAAAAAATGAACATTTAACTTTTTAGTCACAAAAATTATCTTTTAGCAACATTTTTTTTATTTTCCCAATGGTACAAGGAGAAACTGAACCACGAAAGTTGTTGTGCAATTTGTCCTGAGTACGCTGATACCTCATATGTGGGGGTAAACCACTGTTTGGGCGCACGGCAGGGCTTGGAAGGGAAGGAGCGCCATTTGACTTTTTGAATGAAAAATTGGCTCCACTCTTTAGCGGACACCATGTCACGTTTGGAGAGCCCCCGTGTGCCTAAAAATTGGAGCTCCCCCACACGTGACCCCATTTTGGAAACTAGACGCCCCAAGGAACTTATCTAGATGCATAGTGAGAACTTTGAACCCCCGGGGGCTTCACAAATTGATCCGTAAAAATGAAAAAGTACTTTTTTTTCACAAAAAAATTCTTTTAGCCTCAATTTTTTTCATTTTCACATGGGCAACAGGATAAAATGGATCCTAAAATTTGTTGGGCAATTTCTCATGAGTACACCGATACCTCACATGTGGGGGTAAACCACTGTTTGGGCACATGGTAAGGTTCGGAAGGGAAGGAGCGCCATTTGACTTTTTGAATGAAAAATTATCTCCATCGTTAGCGGACACCATGTCGTGTTTGGAGAGCCCCCGTGTGCCTAAACATTGGAGCTCCCCCACAAATGACCCCATTTTGGAAACTAGACCCCCCAAGGAACTTATCTAGATGCATATTGAGCACTTTAAACCCTCAGGTGCTTCACAAATTGATCTGTAAAAATGAAAAAGTACTTTTTTTTTCACAAAAAAATTCTTTTCGCCTCAGTTTTCATTTTCACATGGGCAATAGGATAAAATGAATCCTAAAATTTGTTGGGCAATTTCTCCCGAGTACGCCGATACCTCATATGTGGGGGTAAACCACTGTTTGGGCACACGGCAGGGCTCGGAAGGGAAGGCGCGCCATTTGACTTTTTGAATGGAAAATTAGCTCCAATTGTTAGCGGACACCATGTCGCGTTTAGAGAGCCCCTGTGTGCCTATGCATTGGAGCTCCCCCACAAGTGACCCCATTTTGGAAACTAGACCCCCCAAGGAACTTATCTAGATGCATATTGAGCACTTTAAACCCCCAGGTGCTTCACAGAAGTTTATAATGCAGAGCCATGAAAATAAAAAATAATTTTTCTTTCCTCAAAAATGATTTTTAGCCTGGAATTTCCTATTTTGCCAAGGGTAATAGGAGAAATTGGACCGCAAATGTTGTTGTCCAGTTTGTCCTGAGTACGCTGATACCCCATATGTGGGGGTAAACCACTGTTTGGGCGCACGGCAGGGCTCGGAAGGGAAGGCACGCCAATTGGCTTTTTAAATGGAAAATTAGCTCCAATCATTAGCGGACACCATGTCACGTTTGGAGAGCCCCTGTGTGCCTAAACATTGGAGATCCCCCACATATGACCCCATTTTGGAAACTAGACCCCCAAAGGAACTAATCTAGATGTGTGGTGAGGACTTTGAACTTCCAAGTGCTTCACAGAAGTTTATAACGCAGAGCCATGAAAATAAAATAAAAATTTTATTTTCTCTAAAATGATTTTTTAGCCTGCAATTTATTATTTTCCCAAGGGTAAAAGGAGAAATTTGACCCCAAAAGTTGTTGTACAGTTTCTCCTGAGTACGCTGATACCCCATATGTGGGGGTAAACCACAGTTTGGGCACATGTCGGGGCTCGGAAGTCAAGTAGTGACATTTTGAAATGCAGACTTTGATGGAATGCTCTGCGGGCGTTACGTTGCGTTTGCAGAGCCCCTGATGTGGCTAAACAGTAGAAACCCCCCACAAGTGACCCCATTTTAGAAACTAGACCCCGAAAGGAACTTATCTAGATGTGAGGTGAGCACTTTGAACCCCCAAGTGCTTCACAGAAGTTTATAACACAGAGCAGTGAAAATAATAAATACGTTTTCTTTCCTCAAAAATAATTTTTTAGCCCAGAATTTTTTATTTTCCCAAGGGTTACAGGAGAAATTGGACCCCAAAAGTTGTTGTCCAGTTTCTCCTGAGTACGCTGATACCCCATATGTGGGGGTAAACCACTGTTTGGGCACACGTCGGGGCTCAGAAGGGAAGTAGTGACTTTTGAAATGCAGACTTTGATGGAATGGTCTGCGGGCGTCACGTTGCGTTTGCAGAGCCCCTGGTGTGCCTAAACAGTAGAAACCCCCCACAAGTGACCCCATTTTGGAAACTAGACCCCCCAAGGAACTTATCTAGATATGTGGTGAGCACTTTGAACCCCCAAGTGCTTCACAGACGTTTACAACGCAGAGCCGTGAAAATAAAAAATCATTTTACTTTCCTCAAAAATGATGTTTTAGCAAGCAATTTTTTATTTTCTCAAGGGTAACAGGAGAAATTGGACCCCAGTAATTGTTGCCCAGTTTGTCCTGAGTACGCTGATACCCCATATGTGGGGGTAAACCACTGTTTGGGCACATGTCGGGGCTCGGAAGTCAAGTAGTGACGTTTTGAAATGCAGACTTTGATGGAATGGTCTGCGGGCGTCACGTTGCGTTTGCAGAGCCCCTGGTGTGCCTAAACAGTAGAAACCCCCCACAAGTGACCCCATTTTGGAAACTAGACCCCCCAAGGAACTTATCTAGATATGTGGTGAGCACTTTGAACCCCCAAGTGCTTCACAGACGTTTACAACGCAGAGCCGTGAAAATAAAAAATCATTTTACTTTCCTCAAAAATGATGTTTTAGCAAGCAATTTTTTATTTTCTCAAGGGTAACAGGAGAAATTGGACCCCAGTAATTGTTGCCCAGTTTGTCCTGAGTACACTGATACCCCATATGTGGGGGTAAACCACTGTTTGGGCACACGTCGGGGCTCGGAAGGGAAGGAGCACCATTTGACTTTTTGAATAAAAGATTGGCTGGAATCAATGGTGGCGCCATGTTGCGTTTGGAGACCCCCTGATGTGCCTAAACAGTGGAAACCCCTCAATTCTAACGCCAACACACCCCTAACCCTTATCCCAACTGTAGCCGTAACCCTAACCACAACCCTAACCCCAACACACCCCTAACCCTAACCACAACCCTAATTCCAACCCAACCCTAACCCTAAGGCTATGTACCCACGTTGCGGATTCGTGTGAGATTTTTCCGCACCATTTTTGAAAAATCCGCGGGTAAAAGGCACTGCGTTTTACCTGCGGATTTACTGCGGATTTCACCTGCGGATTCCTATTGAGGAATAGGTGTAAAACGCTGCGGAATCCGCACAAAGAATTGACATGCTGCGGAAAATACAACGCAGCGTTTCCGTGCGGTATTTTCCGCACCATGGGCACAGCGGATTTGGTTTTCCATAGGTTTACATGGTACTGTAAACCTGATGGAACACTGCTGCGGATCCGCAGCGGCCAATCCGCTGCAGATCCGCAGCCAAATCCGCACCGTGTGCACATAGCCTAATTCTAAAGGTATGTGCACATGCTTCGGAAAACGCTGCGGATCCGCAGCAGTTTCCCATGAGTTTACAGTTCAATGTAAACCTATGGGAAACAAAAATCGCTGTACACATGCTGCGGAAAAACTGCACGGAAACGCAGCGGTTTACATTCCGCAGCATGTCACTTCTTTCTGCGGATTCCACAGCGGTTTTACAACTGCTCCAATAGAAAATCGCAGTTGTAAAACCGCAGTGAAATGCGCAGAAAAACCGCGGTAAATCTGCCATAAATCCGCAGCGGTTTAGCACTGCGGATTTATCAAATCCGCTGCGGAAAAATCCGCAGAGGACCAGAATACGTGTGCACATACCGAAACCCTAACCCTAACCCTAACCCTACCCCTAACCCTACCCCTAACCCTACCCCTACCCCTAACCCTACCCCTAACCCTAGTTCTAACTCCAACCTTAGTGAAAAAAAAAAAAAATTCTTTATTTTATTATTGTCCCTATCTATGGGGGACAAATGGGGGGGGTCATTTACTGTTTTTTTATTTTGACCACTGTGATAGATTATATCACAGTGATCAAAATTCACATTGGAACGAATCTGCGCATGCGCCCGCCATTTTGGAACATGGCGGCGCTCGGGGAAGAAGACGGACGGACCCCGCCAGGATCGGTAAGTATAAGGGGGGGAGATCAGGGCACAGGGGGGGGGAGATCAGGGCACGGGGGGGCGTCGGAGCACGGGGGGGAGGGATCGGAGCATGGGGGAGAGTGATCGGTGTGCGGGCGGGTGGATCGCTGTGCGGGGGGGTGGATCGGTGTGCAGGGGGGGTGGTTCGGAGCACGGGGGGGATCGGAGTGCGGGGGGGTTTGATTGGAGCACGGGGGGGTGTGATTGGAGCACGGGGGGAGCGGACAGGAGGACGGGGGAGCGGAGCACAGGACGGAGGGGAGCGGGCCACAGATCGGGGGGCTGGGGGGGCGATCGGTGGGGTGGGGTGGGGGCACATTAGTATTTCCAGCCATGGCCGATGATATTGCAGCATCGGCCATGGCTGGATTGTAATATTTCACCATTTTTTTAGGTGAAATATTACAAATCGCTCTGATTGGCAGTTTCACTTTCAACAGCCAATCAGAGCGATCGTAGCCACGAGGGGGTGAAGCCACCCCCCTGGGCTAAACTACCACTCCCCCTGTCCCTGCAGATCGGGTGAAATGGGAGTTAACCCTTTCACCCGGCCTGCAGGGACGCGATCTTTCTGTGACACAGCATATGCGTCACAGGTCGGATTGGCACCGACTTTCATGATGCATACGCTGTGTCACAGGTCGGGAAGGGGTTAAGGGGTCCTCTGGGGTGATGTTATGGCAGCTAGATGGTATAACTTCCCCAGGGCTCCCGGTGTGTAGATAGAAGATGGTGAATGGCTCAGTAAGGAACGAGGACACAGGTTTGCAGTCTCTTTACCTTGTTTACTGAAGACTTCAGACAGCCATAGTCCAGGGCACCAGATCACAGGGCAGGCAGGGTCCGGCCGGCTTGGAGGCAAGTTAGGAGTCCCCTTACCCAGGTGAAAATCAAAGCCTTCCTCTAGCACCGTGGTGTTGTAGTCCCTTACTGCCTATGGCTTCACATAAGGTCCTCACAGGTGTTCTATTGTTCTCTCTGTCCCCCATACAGGATAGGGCATAACCCGTATGACTGGTGACTTGAGGCGGTTTATAGGGACTCTAGCATGCCCCAGCCTCTAAGGATGTCACCGTGCTTACTGGGTACTAAGGCGGACAGGTAACGTGGAGTTCAGCTTTCCTGCTGGGCTCTGATGTACAGTAAGTCATGGAGGCCCTTATGATCCTCGGTGTTCCGGCTACCAGTCTCTATGCCTCAGAAGGAGGCAGCCTGCTAGGGGCTGGTCTCCACCTGGTATCCTCTCCTGTGCTTTGCTCGCCTGCACGTTCACTGCAATGTATTTGGCTTTCTGAATGTCTCTTTCGGGGAACTGCTGCACTGCGGCTACACAGCTCCGTAAACCCTCTTCTGCCTCAGACTCATCCAGTCTGTTTCCTGGCAAAAACTCACTAACTTTCCATACAGACTACCAGATATACGGGGAGTCACCTAGTAAATAGGATCAATTCCCCCTGGTGGCCTGGAGTGTGAATGTGTTGCATGCTTGTGTTACCTGGTTACAGTTATCCCTTCTTGCCTTCAAGCGTAACATCACTCTCCTTGTAAGGAAAGCAATGCTACTGTGACAACCAGGACCCTGGGGCGCCACACTCACAAACGCTCAAATGATTTTACTTTATATAGTATAATATTTTAGATATTCTATTTAGATTAGTGCAAGTTGAAGGTGTGTAGACATGTTGGGTTTTCTTTGTAGGCTTATTTATGAACTTGTAAGTCTTCACATTGTTTAACATCACACAAGGAACTAGGTACACATGTATGAGTGTAAATGATGTACTGTATTAGTGTTACTGTAATAAACCTTGGCCTGAGAGGGTTAATTCAGAAAGGCTGGCACAGTATTATAATGAGTTTTGTAGTATTACCAGGAATTGTGATCCTTGTAATCAGTGGAAACAGTGAGCTCATGCCACGCTTTAACCAGATGCTACAGTATACAGCCTGGGATATTAATAACTCAGACATATCTTACTGTTAATCTATTTATGAAGCCATTCTTTGCTCAGAATACTATGCCTATACTAGTTATCTTATGCTCTCGTGTTTTGTATTTTTACTGTTTAGCTTTCTACTATAAAGTAATTTGTTAAAGTGGTTGTCTCATGTTAGGTAATTGCAGCAAGTTCACTTCTTCCACCTCCAACGATCAGCTCTTACCACTACATACTGACCAGATTTAAGATTGATAGAGGTTCTAATCATGAGACAACCTATTTAACAGTCTCCGGCTATGTTCAGAGTCAAAGGAAACTGAATCTTGCCATAGAATAGAGATTATGGAAAGCTAAAAAGGCAGCAATGGATTTTTCTGCCTTTTTGGGGCACAAGAGTTAAAGATTAGTTCATGCCAGATGATAACTCTGCATTCCATCAATGGAAGTTGAGACTAGGCCACAGATTATGTCAGAGATATATTAGTGATTAGTCATATGCAAATTGCCTCTTCAGAGAAAAAGAGGACTTGAACTCTATAGCGCCACCTGTTGGAAGTAGCGATCCTACAAGTCACAATCAACCCTTTAACGAGTCTTACAATATGACTTAGGATAAAAGCCAAATCAGTATCTCAATTCACAGACACGGTGTTTCGGGCTGTTGGCCCTCGTCAGTGCAAAGCATGATAACTAATTTGGCTAAGTGAGAGGCTCTGGACTGGGGCCTAAGGGGTAACGTTTCTCCTTATGGAGAGTGACATACCAGCTGGCTTGTCAAGGTAAGGAGGCTTATTCACCATGCAATGCTCCTCCTAAATCGTATTGCAAGACTGGTTAAAGGGTTGATTGTGACTTGTAGGATCGCTACTTCCAATAGGTGGAGCTATAGAGTTCAATTCCTTTTTTTCTCTGAAGATACAATTTGCATATTAAATTTCCCAGAGGAGCATTGCACGGTGAATAAGCCTCCTTACCTTGACAAGCCAGAGCTGGTATGTCATTCTCCACAAGGAGAAACCTTACCCCTTAGACCCCAGTCCAGAGCCTCTCACCTAGCCAAATCACTTCTCATGCTTCGCACTGACGAGGGCCAACAGCCCGAAACACTGTATCTGCGAATTGAGATACTGATTTGGCTTTTATCCTAAGTCATATTGCAAGACTCATTAAAGGGTTGATTGTGACTTGTAGGATCGCTACTTCCTACAGGTGGCGCTATAGAGTTCAAGTCCTCTGAGGAGGCAATTTGCATATTAAATTTCCCAGAGGAGCATTGCATGGCGAATAAGCCTCCTTACCTTGCCAAGCCAGATCTGGAATGTCACTCTCCACAAGGAGAAACCTTACCCCTTAGACCTCTGATTAGTCTTAGTCAGTCCAACCCTGGTCTAAAGAGGATTTTTAAAAGTTGTGTTATTTTTAGTCATTGTACAGAATTTAGCACCTTTGTCTCTGAATCGCTCGCCTGCACATACATTATCACTGTGTATTATTAACTGTATCAGGCAATGGTGACCTACTGATGATTTTTACATTAGAATGTGTCTGGAATGCATTGTGAGAATATATTCTACAAGCTTAAAGGGTGCCTACACTATTTTATTATTTCTGTGGTATTATATAACAGGATATGAAACACCTTTGTACTCTGTGTATGCACGCATGCAGGAGCAGAGCCCTCCTGTTTCCTGAGTAGCACACATAAGTGTTTTGAGGAATCAATGGGGGTGTCGAGACCCAGGACACAGACCCCAACCGATCTGCAGGATATTTCACGCCTTGTCAAATATGATCAGATATCATCACATTTATATTGCTATGCAGTAATTTGTCACAGGCCAACCATAACAAGTTATTTTTTAGGTTTAATTAAACTCAAGAATTATGAGATATCTAATTCTAGAATGACATATTAATAGTTTCTCCAAAATGGTGCCACACTTTATGTATCAGCCTGATTCGTTGAGGAAATGGGTTTAATAAAAAAGTGAAATTATTTATTATAAGATGGATGGAAAAACATGAATTGTATATATGAAGTATAGAAAGTTCATATATTCAGTAAGTAATCATTCAGGATGTATGAATAAAAACAGTGCAAACTAGAGAGCTTTTCCAGCAATAGGAGGTACCTCTCTATGAGAAGCTGTCACAGTTCTGATGGGTATTGTTATAGCTAGTTAGCTACCATTTGAGGATACCATCTTAACAAATCCAGAATCAGTTAAGAAAACTTACAGAAGTTGAAAAGAATATCAATAGACTTCACATAAAGATTCAGCTTAATGAGAACCAACTAGTTACCCAATAACATCTGTGGAGGGATTGGTGCGCCTGGCTCCTTCATCCAGTCATCATTGGAGAGCTCGGTGATGGCATCAACATGTTTGACTTGATTTTTTAGCAGGACAATAATTGCTTCTTCTTTCCCTCTGGCCATTAATAAATTAAGGCGTCTGACAAATACTGATTGTGCTGAATGGTCAGGAGTGCAATTCTGAGAAGGAGTTTTACCTTTCCTGGTCCTGGCAGACATTATGGATTCGGAGTGATTTTTAGTAATATGAAGTAAAGTGATGTATGAGACTTGTGGTGGTCGGTCTGTGTAGAGGAGGCCGTGTGTTTTTCATGCTATTTGGTGTCACTGGCTCATGCTGGGATTCTATAGATAGAACTGTCCATGTGATTTATCCGTCCTGAACTGTCCACAGCAAAGCGCAGCAGAGACTGCAAAACATTACATGGCTGCCTTTTTTTGTACAGAAATGTTTACTCCCATTGATATCAAATTCTGTCACTTTAATACAAGCTTTACTTCAATTCCCTACAGTTTTGCCATGTGGGATTTAGATACACGGTCTTCTTTTCTTTTTTTTTTTACAAATGAAGCTTAAAATAAATGTGTTCAACCTGCAACATGTCCAGTTCGCTTATTCTAAAACCAATGCAAATAGTGGTAAAGCCACGTGAATTTTTCTTATGTTATTTCATGTGGTTTTAGTCTACAGTAGGGCTACATGGCAACTTTGGCCATAATACATGCAGTGTACCCAAAGTTTGCTGCTACATCGCAGTACAAACCAAGTGAAAGGGGCCACATTGCAATCGAAACAATACTGCAACAACGACAAGCAAAAATTAGTAGCTAAGACATTTTGCGACTTGCTTGTCACAGACGAAATATCCTTGGATTGGCAATGTGGCCCCCATTATCTTGTATTGTGCTGAGATGTAGCAATGATATCTATCAATCTTTGGCTGCACAACTTGTGTCATGCCCAAAGTCTACTTGTAGCTACAACCATAACATTAAACCAGTTGTGAAGCTACTGGGGGGCAGGAGTGACAGTGGCCCTCGGCCCTGTGCTCTGAGTGGGCCCACCCGGAGCTACGCTACTGTAACTGCATCGGCGTGTGCGCATCGCGCCAATACAGTTACAATCTGTGGCAGAACAGGGAGACAAGATCTCCCTGTTCTGCCGTCAGCCACTATGGGACCCCTGAGCAGGCGGGGGGCCCGGTGCCAGCAGTGGACCCCCCACCCGTCATCCCCATTTCAGCTATATCGGCTGGATGCCGATACAGCTGACCGCATTGATGAGAGAGGGAGCGTAACACTGCCTCTCCCATCATCCCCCTGTCAGCGTCTGATGTCACCAACGCCGACACTGACAGCGGGCGCGATGATGCCAGCACTCGGCGCCCGCGGTCCTTAGATGAGCGGGAGCAGGGAGCAGCGCAGGAACCAGGAAGAAGAGAGGTGAGTATTTATTTATTATTTTTTTTTAATGGGGCTGCATTATACTACAGAGGCTGCCTATGGGGGTACATTATGCTACAGAGGCTGCCTATGGGGGTTCATTATACTATATAGGCTGCCTATGGGGGTACGTTATACTATAGAGGCTGCCTATGGGGGTACATTATACTATAGAGGCTTCCTATGGGGGTACATTATACTATAGAGGCTGCCTATGGGGTACATTATGCTACAGAGGCTGCCTATGGGGGTTCATTATACTATATAGGCTGCCTATGGGGGTACGTTATACTATAGAGGCTGCCTATGGGGGTACATTATACTATAGAGGCTGCCTATGGGGGTACATTATACTATAGAGGCTGCCTATGGGGTACATTATGCTACAGAGGCTGCCTATGGGGTTACATTACAATACAAAGGCTGCCTATTGGGGTACATTATTCTATAGAGACTGCCTATAGGGTACATTATGCTACAGAGGCTGCCTATGGGGCTACATTATGCTACAGAGGCTGCCTATGGGGCTACATTATGCTACAGAGGCTGCCTATGGTGGTACATTATAATACAGTGGCTGCCTATGGGGAGTGCAGTATACTATATGGAGACCTATGGGGAGTGAATTATACTATATGGAGACCTATGGGGAGTGCATTATACTATATGGAGACCTATGGGGAGTGAATTATACTATATGGAGACCTATGGGGAGTGCATTATACTATATGGAGACCAATGGGGAATTCATTATACAATATAGAGTCTGCCTATGGGGAGTGCATTATACTATATTGAGGACTATCTGGCGTATTATGCTATATGGAGGCTATCTAGGGAGCCATCATACAGTGTGGAAATTACAGTGACAGGGCCATCATACAGTGTTGGAGCCATTAAATAGTTTGGGGGATATTAAGGGGTCAGTATATACAGTGGGGCAAAAAAGTATTTAGTCAGTCAGCAATAGTGCAAGTTCCACCACTTAAAAAGATGAGAGGCGTCTGTAATTTACATCATAGGTAGACCTCAACTATGGGAGACAAACTGAGAAAAAAATCCAGAAAATCACATTGTCTGTTTTTTTAGCAATTTATTTGCATATTATGGTGGAAAATAAGTATTTGGTCAGAAACAAACAATCAAGATTTCTGGCTCTCACAGACCTGTAACTCCTTCTTTAGGAGTCTCCTCTTTCCTCCACTCATTACCTGTAGTAATGGCACCTGTTTAAACTTGTTATCAGTATAAAAAGACACCTGTGCACACCCTCAAACAGTCTGACTCCAAACTCCACTATGGTGAAGACCAAAGAGCTGTCAAAGGACACCAAAAACAAAATTGTAGCCCTGCACCAGGCTGGGAAGACTGAATCTGCAATAGCCAACCAGCTTGGAGTGAAGAAATCAACAGTGGGAGCAATAATTAGAAAATGGAAGAGATACAAGACCACTGATAATCTCCCTCGATCTGGGGCTCCACGCAAAATCCCACCCCGTGGGGTCAGAATGATCACAAGAACAGTGAGCAAAAATCCCAGAACCACGCGGAGGGGACCTAGTGAATGAACTGCAGAGAGCTGGGACCAATGTAACAAGGCCTACCATAAGTAACACACTACGCCACCATGGACTCAGATCCTGCAGTGCCAGACGTGTCCCACTGCTTAAGCCAGTACATGTCCGGGCCCGTCTGAAGTTTGCTAGAGAGCATTTGGATGATCCAGAGGAGTTTTGGGAGAATGTCCTATGGTCTGATGAAACCAAACTGGAACTGTTTGGTAGAAACACAACTTGTCGTGTTTGGAGGAAAAAGAATACTGAGTTGCATCCATCAAACACCATACCTACTGTAAAGCATGTTGGTGGAAACATCATGCTTTGGGGCTGTTTCTCTGCAAAGGGGCCAGGACGACTGATCCGGGTACATGAAAGAATGAACGGGGCCATGTATCGTGAGATTTTGAGTGCAAACCTCCTTCCATCAGCAAGGGCATTGAAGATGAAACGTGGCTGGGTCTTTCAACATGACAATGATCCAAAGCACACCGCCAGGGCAACGAAGGAGTGGCTTCGTAAGAAGCATTTCAAGGTCCTGGAGTGGCCTAGCCAGTCTCCAGATCTCAACCCTATAGAAAACCTTTAGAGGGAGTTGAAAGTCCGTGTTGCCAAGCGAAACGCCAAAAACATCACTGCTCTAGAGGAGATCTGCATGGAGGAATGGGCCAACATACCAACAACAGTGTGTGGCAACCTTGTGAAGACTTACAGAAAACGTTTGACCTCTGTCATTGCCAACAAAGGATATATTACAAAGTATTGAGATGAAATTTTGTTTCTGACCAAATACTTATTTTCCACCATAATATGCAAATAAAATGTTAAAAAAAACAGACAATGTGATTTTCTGGATTTTTTTTTCTCAGTTTGTCTCCCATAGTTGAGGTCTACCTATGATGTAAATTACAGACGCCTCTCATCTTTTTAAGTGGTGGAACTTGCACTATTGCTGACTGACTAAATACTTTTGTGCCCCACTGTATAGTGAGGGGGCATTATACTGTGTATAAGAGAGCATCGTACTGTGTATGAGGGAGCTGTACAGGGTGGAGACTCGGGACATTATTAACCCCTTAACCCTCGGTGCAATCCCACACTTGTTTTGTGTCTGGCTTTTCTGCTAGGTTCACTAAATGCTAAAACTGACCTACCATAATGATTCTACAGGTCATTACGAGTTCATACACTAAACATGTCTAGGTTCTTTTTTATCTAAGTGGGAAAAAAATTCCACAATTAGCTAAAAAAAAAAAACAATTGCGCAATTTTCCAAGACCCATAGCGTCTCCATTTTTCAGGTCTCGGGTTGGTTGAGGGCTTATTTTTTGCGTGCCGAGCTGACGTTTTTAAATATGCCATTTCAGTGCAGATACGTTATTTTGATCACCCGTTATTGCATTTTAATGCAATGTCACGGTGACAAAAAAAATATAATTCGGGTTTTTTAAATTTTTTCTCGCTACGCCATTTAGTGATCAGGTTAATTCTTTTTTTTTATTGCTACATCGGGAGATTCTGAAAGCAGCGATACCAAATATGTGTTGTTTTGATTTTTTTTATTGTTTTATTTTGAATGGGGCGAAACTTTTATATTTTTTTATTTTTTCAAACATTTTTTTTTTACTTTTGCCATGCTTCAATAGCCTCCATGGGAGGCTAGAAGCTGGCATAGTCTGATCTGCTCTGCTACATAGGGGCGATGCTCAGATCGCTCCTATGTAGTAGAATTACAGCTTTGCTATGAGCGCCGAGAACAGGGTGGTGCTCACAGCAATCTGGCATCAACAAACATAGAGGTCTTCAGGAGACCTCTGGTTTTTGTTCCAATGCACTGCTGACCCCCAATCACGTGACGGTGTCAGCGGTGCACGCATTTCCGGTCTGATGGCCGGAAGCGCTTGTGAAAAGCCGCTGTTGGCGTTTGACAGCGACATTTAACTACTTAATAGCGGCGGGTGGATCGCGATAAAACAGCTGACATGTCCTGGCTTTGATGCGGGCTCACCACCGGAGCCCGCATCAAAGCAGGGGATCTGCCATCAGACGTACTATTCCGTCTGATGGCAGAAAGGGGTTAAATGTAAAGTGGGCACGTATTGTTATAGGGGAACTCAGGTTACTGTGACTGTCAAAGGGGCACACAGGGCAATATTACTTTTTAGGGGACAAAATATGGGCGCTGTTTTCTAGGGCACTTGCACACGGTACTACTATATTCTAGGCGGTTGCTTTAGAATTTAGAGGGCACAGAGAACCACACAGCAGGTGCAGTAATAGCGACACATACGGCAGCAGCGGCTCAGTATTGGGGTATCAGCAGGATGAGGAGTTTGTGCAGGTTGGGAATAGACCCATTGGGGACAGTGCTGAAAATGGGAGATGTGAAATGTGTCTTTGTTGTAATCTCTGCAGCCGAGTCCTGGGTGGAAGAAGTCATCATGTCGGTCTGGGCCAGATGGAAAAGACGTGAAACGTGAATGATTCCATGAGAAAGAACATCAGCGATGTCATTATCTGTAACTGTGCTGTGATCGCTTATATGATCGCTTATATGTTCTGTAGGACTGGTATCTACCACTGACCATATGGCGGTAATATCAATAGTGGTCTTCATATAGAGATTATTTTCAGCAACAGCGTGGTCATCTGCTGAGGCTCTCCTACATCCACTATTAGGCCGGGGTCACACACAGCGAGATACGGCCGGGTCTCGCGGGTTAAAACCAAGCTCAGGCACCGGCACTCCGGAGCGGAGCGTGCAGCCGCTCAGCAGTACATGGAGCCACACGCTCCGCTCCGGAGTGCCGGTGCCAGAGCTTGGTTTTAACCTGCGAGACTCGGCCGTATCTCGCTGTAGTGTGACTCCGGCCTTAGGGTGCGTCACCCAGTTATAATCAAGGTTACCTGGTTAGGGGCCCATTCAGAAGTTTCGCCCCCCATGAACCAAAACCCTAGCTACGTCTCTGCATTAAACCATATGTTTGATTAAATCATGGCCTGACATGCTGCCAATTATTCCTTGACTATTAAAGCTGGTTACTGATTAAAAGTAATTAGCAGAATCTGGCCATTCCCCAAATCCAGAAACCCTCACTCCCCCACATATTAAGAAGAGCTGATTGGTGGCATAGCCCTACCTGGACCTTCTCCTCTGACCTCTGCATCTGCCTCCGATGCTGCCGCATTCACTACACGGGCGGTGCTGGAGATACAGGTGGCAGCATTGGTCACATCACTGGGTGTAGCTGTGACTTATGGTGCCTCCCAGCTAGTGATAATGTGTGTCTGCTGTCCAGCTGCTCAGCAGGTGTAATCAGTTTCCTGCTGTGGTCTATGGGGCAGTACAACACCCTAATTAAATTCCCAGTTTAGTGCTGGGAGATACTGGTTAAGGTGTTTGGCTCGCTATACTGCTGGGGTGCGTTTGTGGAATTCTGTTCCTGCTCCACATCCAAGTCTTCAACCCGACTTCATCTTTCTCTGCTATTCCCCTGTTATGGCTGGCAATCAGGCAACACAGCGTGCAGTAATCAGCGCACATACAGAGATCTGGCAATAACCAAAAACAATAGGACGAGCTCTGAGACGTGGAATCTCTGTAGACTGCAGTACCTGATCTATCCTCACACAACTATAAGCAGCAGTGGATTGCGCCTAACAACTACCTATGCAACTCGGCACTGCCTGAGGAGCTGACTAGCCTGAAGATAGAAATACAAGCCTGACTTACCTCAGAGAAATACCCCAAAGGAATAGGCAGCCCCCCACATATAATGACTGTTAGCAAGATGAAAAGACAAACGTAGGAATGAAATAGATTCAGCAAAGTGAGGCCCGATATTCTAGACAGAGCGAGGATAGCAAAGAGAACTATGCAGTCTACAAAAAAACCCTAAAACGAAAACCACGCAAAGGGGCAAAAAGACCCACCGTGCCGAACTAACAGCACGGCGGTGCACCCCTCTGCTTCTCAGAGCTTCCAGCAAAAGACAATAGCAAGCTGGACAGAAAAAAACAGAAAACAAACTAGAAGCACTTATCTAGCAGAGCAGCAGGCCCAAGGAAAGATGCAGTAGCTCAGATCCAACACTGGAACATTGACAAGGAGCAAGGAAGACAGACTCAGGTGGAGCTAAATAGCAAGGCAGCCAACGAGCTCACCAAAACACCTGAGGGAGGAAGCCCAGAGACTGCAATACCACTTGTGACCACAGAAGTGAACTCAGCCACAGAATTCACAACAGTACCCCCCCCTTGAGGAGGGGTCACCGAACCCTCACCAGAACCCCCAGGCCGACCAGGATGAGCCACATGAAAGGCACGAACAAGATCTGGGGCATGGACATCAGAGGCAAAAACCCAGGAATTATCTTCCTGAGCATAACCCTTCCATTTGACCAGATACTGGAGTTTCCGTCTAGAGACACGAGAATCCAAAATCTTCTCCACAATATACTCCAATTCCCCCTCCACCAAAACAGGGGCAGGAGGCTCCACAGATGGAACCATAGGTGCCACGTATCTCCTCAACAACGACCTATGGAATACATTATGTATGGAAAAGGAGTCTGGGAGGGTCAGACGAAAAGACACCGGATTGAGAATCTCAGAAATCCTATACGGACCAATAAAACGAGGTTTAAATTTAGGAGAGGAAACCTTCATAGGAATATGACGAGAAGATAACCAAACCAAATCCCCAACACGAAGTCGGGGTCCCACACGGCGTCTGCGATTAGCGAAAAGCTGAGCCTTCTCCTGGGACAAGGTCAAATTGTCCACTACCTGAGTCCAGATCTGCTGCAACCTGTCCACCACAGAATCCACACCAGGACAGTCCGAAGACTCAACCTGTCCTGAAGAGAAACGAGGATGGAACCCAGAATTGCAGAAAAATGGAGAGACCAAGGTAGCCGAGCTGGCCCGATTATTAAGGGCGAACTCAGCCAACGGCAAAAATGACACCCAATCATCCTGGTCAGCGGAAACAAAACATCTCAGATATGTTTCCAAGGTCTGATTGGTTCGTTCGGTCTGGCCATTAGTCTGAGGATGGAAGGCCGAGGAGAAAGATAGGTCAATGCCCATCCTACCACAAAAGGCTCGCCAGAACCTCGAGACAAACTGGGAACCTCTGTCAGAAACAATATTCTCAGGAATGCCATGTAAACGAACCACATGCTGGAAGAACAAAGGCACCAAATCAGAGGAGGAAGGCAATTTAACCAAGGGCACCAGATGGACCATTTTAGAAAAGCGATCACAGACCACCCAAATGACCGACATTTTTTGAGAAACGGGAAGGTCAGAAATGAAATCCATCGAAATATGTGTCCAAGGCCTCTTCGGGACCGGCAAGGGCAAAAGCAACCCACTGGCACGTGAACAGCAGGGCTTAGCCCTAGCACAAATTCCACAGGACTGCACAAAAGCACGCACATCCCGTGACAGAGATGGCCACCAGAAGGATCTAGCAACCAACTCCCTGGTACCAAAGATTCCTGGATGACCGGCCAGCACCGAACAATGAAGTTCAGAGATAACTTTACTAGTCCACCTATCAGGGACGAACAGTTTCTCGGCCGGACAACGATCAGGTTTATTAGCCTGAAATTTCTGCAACACTCTCCGCAAATCAGGGGAGATGGCAGACACAATGACTCCTTCCTTGAGGATACTCGCCGGCTCAGATAACCCCGGAGAGTCGGGCACAAAACTCCTAGACAGAGCATCCGCCTTCACATTTTTAGAGCCCGGAAGGTATGAAATCACAAAATCAAAACGAGCAAAAAATAACGACGAACGGGCCTGTCTAGGATTCAAGCGCTTGGCAGACTCGAGATAAGTCAAGTTCTTATGATCAGTCAATACCACCACGCGATGCTTAGCACCCTCAAGCCAATGACGCCACTCCTCGAATGCCCACTTCATGGCCAGCAACTCTCGGTTGCCCACATCATAATTACGCTCAGCAGCAGAAAATTTCCTGGAAAAGAAAGCACATGGTTTGAACACTGAGCAACCAGAACCTCTCTGTGACAAAACCGCCCCTGCACCAATCTCAGAAGCATCAACCTCGACCTGGAACGGAAGAGAAACATCAGGTTGACACAACACAGGGGCACAGCAAAAACGACGCTTCAACTCCTGAAAAGCTTCCACGGCAGCAGAAGACCAATTAACCAAATCAGCACCCTTCTTGGTCAAATCGGTCAATGGTCTGGCAATGCTAGAAAAATTACAGATGAAGCGACGATAAAAATTAGCAAAGCCCAGGAATTTCTGCAGACTTTTTAGAGATGTCGGCTGAGTCCAATCCTGGATGGCCTGAACCTTAACCGGATCCATCTCGATAGTAGAAGGGGAAAAGATGAACCCCAAAAATGAAACTTTCTGCACACCGAAGAGACACTTTGATCCCTTCACGAACAAGGAATTAGCACGCAGTACCTGGAAAACCATTCTGACTTGCTTCACATGAGACTCCCAATCATCTGAGAAGATCAAAATGTCATCCAAGTAAACAATCAAGAATTTATCCAGATACTCACGGAAAATGTCATGCATAAAAGACTGAAAAACAGATGGAGCATTGGCAAGTCCGAACGGCATCACCAGATACTCAAAATGACCCTCGGGCGTATTAAATGCCGTTTTCCATTCATCTCCCTGCCTGATTCTCACCAGATTATACGCACCACGAAGATCAATCTTAGTAAACCAACTAGCCCCCTTAATCCGAGCAAACAAGTCAGAAATCAATGGCAAGGGATACTGAAACTTAACAGTGATCTCATTAAGAAGGCGGTAATCAATACACGGTCTTAGCGAACCATCCTTCTTGGCTACAAAAAAGAACCCTGCTCCCAATGGTGACGACGATGGGCGAATATGTCCCTTCTCCAGGGACTCCTTCACATAACTGCGCATAGCGGTGTGTTCAGGTACGGACAAATTAAATAAACGACCCTTAGGGAATTTACTACCAGGAATCAAATCGATAGCACAATCACAATTCCTATGCGGAGGTAGGGCATCAGACTTGGACTCTTCAAATACATCCTGAAAGTCCGACAAGAACTCTGGGATGTCAGAAGGAATGGATGACGAAATAGACAAAAATGGAACATCACCATGTACTCCCTGACAACCCCAGCTGGTTACCGACATAGAGTTCCAATCCAATACTGGATTATGGGTTTGTAGCCATGGCAACCCCAACACGACCACATCATGCAAATTATGCAGTACCAGAAAGCGAATAACTTCCTGATGTGCAGGAGCCATGCACATGGTCAGCTGGGCCCAGTACTGAGGCTTATTCTTGGCCAAAGGTGTAGCATCAATTCCTCTCAACGGAATAGGACACCGCAAAGGCTCCAAGAAAAATCCACAACGTTTAGCATAATCCAAATCCATCAGATTCAGGGCAGCGCCTGAATCCACAAACGCCATGACAGAATACGATGACAAAGAGCACATTAAGGTAATGGACAAAAGGAATTTGGACTGTACAGTACCAATGACGGCAGAGCTATCGAACCGCCTAGTGCGTTTAGGACAATTAGAAATAGCATGAGTAGAATCACCACAATAGAAACACAGTCTGTTCAGACGTCTGTGTTCTTGCCGTTCTACTTTAGTCATAGTCCTGTCGCACTGCATAGGCTCAGGTTTACTCTCAGGCAGTACCGCCAGATGGTGCACAGATTTACGCTCGCGCAAGCGACGACCGATCTGAATGGCCAAGGACATAGACTCATTCAAACCAGCAGGCATAGGAAATCCCACCATTACATCCTTAAGAGCTTCAGAGAGACCCTTTCTGAACAAAGCCGCTAGTGCAGATTCATTCCACAGAGTGAGTACTGACCATTTCCTAAATTTCTGACAATATACTTCTACATCATCCTGACCCTGGCATAAAGCCAGCAGATTTTTCTCAGCCTGATCCACTGAATTAGGCTCATCGTAAAGCAATCCGAGCGCCAGGAAAAATGCATCAACATTACTCAATGCAGAATCTCCTGGTGCAAGAGAAAACGCCCAGTCCTGTGGGTCGCCGCGCAAAAAAGAAATAATAATCAAAACCTGTTGAATAGGATTACCAGAAGAATGAGGTTTCAAGGCCAAAAATAGCTTACAATTATTTCTGAAGCTCAGGAACTTAGTTCTGTCACCAAAAAACAAATCAGGAATCGGAATTCTTGGTTCTAGCATCGATTTCTGATCAATAGTATCTTGAATCTTTTGTACATTTACAACGAGATTATCCATTGAGGAGCACAGAGCCTGAATATCCATGTCCACAGCTGTGTCCTGAAGCACTCTAATGTCTAGGGGAAAAAAAAGACTGAAGACAGAGCTAAGAAAAAAAAATGATGTCAGGATTTCTTTTTTCCCTCTATTGGGAATCATTGGTGTGGCTCCTTGTACTGTTATGGCTGGCAATCAGGCAACACAGCGTGCAGTAATCAGCGCACATACAGAGAAATACCCCAAAGGAATAGGCAGCCCCCCACATATAATGACTGTTAGCAAGATGAAAAGACAAACGTAGGAATGAAATAGATTCAGCAAAGTGAGGCCCGATATTCTAGACAGAGCGAGGATAGCAAAGAGAACTATGCAGTCTACAAAAAAACCCTAAAACGAAAACCACGCAAAGGGGCAAAAAGACCCACCGTGCCGAACTAACAGCACGGCGGTGCACCCCTCTGCTTCTCAGAGCTTCCAGCAAAAGACAATAGCAAGCTGGACAGAAAAAAACAGAAAACAAACTAGAAGCACTTATCTAGCAGAGCAGCAGGCCCAAGGAAAGATGCAGTAGCTCAGATCCAACACTGGAACATTGACAAGGAGCAAGGAAGACAGACTCAGGTGGAGCTAAATAGCAAGGCAGCCAACGAGCTCACCAAAACACCTGAGGGAGGAAGCCCAGAGACTGCAATACCACTTGTGACCACAGAAGTGAAGTCAGCCACAGAATTCACAACATTCCCCCTAATCTTGAGCTTGGCTAGATTGTCTTTCCTTTGACTGACTTTCTGGTACCTGAACCGGGCTATTTCCCTTAATAAGGTTTTTTTCCTCGATTTGGATGCTGGTCGTGTTCCTTCAGGTACTGACCCAGCTAGTTTGACTACTCTTGGCTCCGGTTCGCTCCTCCAGCCAGCAGCTACTCCAAGGATGCCACCAAGAGGACCCTGTTTTAAATCTAGATCCCTGTATAGTCTTTAAAAGGCGAAGGTTGATGGGTGCTCCTCTGGAACCTGCTGGACAGAGTGGCTAGTAACAAATCTGCCTGGGGTTGCCTATTTCAGCTGGTGGCCTCAGACAGATTTTACAATTTGTAGGTGAATAATTCAGCAGTCAGCACCCCTGCATAATTTATGTGCCTGGCTGTAGAATCTTTCCCATTGTGGTCTTCAATACTTGCACAGCTCATGTACTAGCTCACTGGATTGAAAACAGGAGAGCCAAACATGAAATTGCCAGAAAAAGGGATAAAAAATGATTAACTCATTGACCAAAGACTAGTTTTTAGTGTAATGGAAGCCCTCCCCTTGCAAAATACTAGGGCAGCTCATGAGAACACATACAGTGGGGCAAAAAAGTATTTAGTCAGTCAGCAATAGTGCAAGTTCCACCACTTAAAAAGATGAGAGGCGTCTGTAATTTACATCATAGGTAGACCTCAACTATGGGAGATAAACTGAGAAAAATAAATCCAGAAAATCACATTGTCTGTTTTTTTAACATTTTTTTTGCATATTATGGTGGAAAATAAGTATTTGGTCAGAAACAAACAATCAAGATTTCTGGCTCTCACAGACCTGTAACTTCTTCTTTAAGAGTCTCCTCTTTCCTCCACTCATTACCTGTAGTAATGGCACCTGTTTAAACTTGTTATCAGTATAAAAAGACACCTGTGCACACCCTCAAACAGTCTGACTCCAAACTCCACTATGGTGAAGACCAAAGAGCTGTCAAAGGACACCAGAAACAAAATTGTAGCCCTGCACCAGGCTGGGAAGACTGAATCTGCAATAGCCAGCCAGCTTGGAGTGAAGAAATCAACAGTGGGAGCAATAATTAGAAAATGGAAGACATACAAGACCACTGATAATCTCCCTCGATCTGGGGCTCCACGCAAAATCCCACCCCGTGGGGTCAGAATGATGACAAGAACGGTGAGCAAAAATCCCAGAACCACGCGGGGGGACCTAGTGAATGAACTGCAAAGAGTTGGGACCAATGTAACAAGGCCTACCATAAGTTACACACTACGTCACCATGGACTCAGATCCTGCAGTGCCAGACGTGTCCCACTGCTTAAGCCAGTACATGTCCGGGCCCGTCTGAAGTTTGCTAGAGAGCATTTGGATGATCCAGAGGAGATTTGGGAGAATGTCCTATGGTCTGATGAAACCAAACTGGAACTGTTTGGTAGAAACACAACTTGTCGTGTTTGGAGGAAAAAGAATACTGAGTTGCATCCATCAAACACCATACCTACTGTAAAGCATGGTGGTGGAAACATCATGCTTTGGGGCTGTTTCTCTGCAAAGGGGCCAGGACGACTGATCTGGGTACATGAAAGAATGAACGGGGCCATGTATCGTGAGATTTTGAGTGCAAACCTCCTTCCATCAGCAAGGGCATTGAAGATGAAACGTGGCTGGGTCTTTCAACATGACAATGATCCAAAGCACACCGCCAGGGCAACGAAGGAGTGGCTTCGTAAGAAGCATTTCAAGGTCCTGGAGTGGCCTAGCCAGTCTCCAGATCTCAACCCTATAGAAAACCTTTGGAGGGAGTTGAAAGTCCGTGTTGCCAAGCGAAAAGCCAAAAACATCACTGCTCTAGAGGAGATCTGCATGGAGGAATGGGCCAACATACCAACAACAGTGTGTGACAACCTTGTGAAGACTTACAGAAAACGTTTGACCTCTGTCATTGCCAACAAAGGATATATTACAAAGTATTGAGATGAAATTTTGTTTCTGACCAAATACTTATTTTCCACCATAATATGCAAATAAAATGTTAAAAAAACAGACAATGTGATTTTCTGGATTTTTTTTTCTCAGTTTGTCTCCCATAGTTGAGGTCTACCTATGATGTAAATTACAGACGCCTCTCATCTTTTTAAGTGGTGGAACTTGCACTATTGCTGACTGACTAAATACTTTTTTGCCCCACTGTACCCCTATGGATTATCATAAAGCCAATTTAGTCTATGTGGGTTCAGTGATTTTACAAAGTTTTTCTGAAAGGGTTAATTGAGTTTCTGAGTAAGCTGTGCTATGCATGAGCAGGTCCAAGATGGCTTGCCTTTTTTCCCTTGATTCTGATTGGCAGAGATGAAAAAAATGCGGGAAAGAATTTGTATATAAATAACAGCTGTTTTTAAGGGACAGACTCATTCCTGTCAGGAAGAAAGAAGATAGTATTTTCTTTTTTTTACGTTGTGTCGTTTAATTTGTGGGAAAATCGCCTCGTTTTCCGGGTGGATTGGATGTCTTGGTCATATTTCAATTCAGTTGATGGTTTTATTATGTATTATTATATGAATCGATTAATTCATTAAAGGTAACCCAAAATAAAACGCCACGGCCATTATATTCCATAACTAAAGTTGTTGGGTGTTTATTTTATTTAAGTGGGTCTTGTGTTACCATGTTGATTGAATAAGTGTTTCTTATGAAATTATGTATAAGGTAAATTGTGTATATATTTAACGCTAAGGTTTTGTGAAGAGTTTTTGCTTCTTTGAGCCTTTGCTTATGTGAAGTTCTGCTGACAAGTGGACATACAATGTACTGAGCCATGCAAAGTATTTCTCAATATAGAAACACTGCTTCCACGTTTTGTATAATACATTGCCCACGGACCACATCTATCAGCCCACTTTCATCATTCAAACGAGTTACACAATGATGTCTTAATAGCAACAGCAATTATATAAAAGTGTGTGTTCCCATATCGCTTTCATTTTTTTGGCTTTGTACACTCATGCATTACTCTTCTACAAAACTACCAAATATGTCACGTTACTGAAGAAACTATTTGTGCAGGTCACTTCTGATGCTACTGAAGTTTTCCCATAATTCTGTGATGACAGCAATAATAGGGTTCCAATAAATTGATGTTTATTTTTGCACGCACCTGGCTCTTTGTACTTTTGCTGATACCTATTTCCCACTCCTCCCTCATTAGTATGGCTGACAGAGAAGGCGGGGAGGGTCCTCCTATCTGTTGCCCAATTACAGGGAGAAGGACACTGAACAATGAGGATACTTCTGTACCCATACATCATTATGCCTGTCCTTCCTGTGCCCATGGCAGGAGGGAGGTGAGGTGCAGCACCATGTAATCATAGTAATCCTGCATTGCTTACCGCCTATCAGTGAAGTAAAGGCCCATCTACTGTACCACCATCCCATCCAGAACATGGTTTACTTAGCCTCAGTGTACAAACTGTGATAATTTGGAAAAGCATGGTAAACTTGTCACTGTAATCTCATAATAAAGAGTGCATTAAAGAATAAACATAATGAATAGTAATTTGTGTTGACGAATTGCATTTGATACTATTGTACTATATTTGTAGGTGCCATAGTGAATAATGAACATGCCAAGGACTGTGAAGAGCTAAGAAATGAGTAGGATGCACTGTAAGTTTGAATGTTGGGTTTTGTTGCGAAGGATTGGTTTTTGGGGTACAGGGAGGGTGATGAAGGGGTTAAGAGACTGAAGGCGAGAAGGTAATAAACTAGACTGCATGGTGGCTCAGTGGCTAGTACTGTTGCTTTGCAGCGCTGGAGTCCTGGGTTCAAATTCCACCAAGGACAACATCTGCAAGTAGTTTGCATGTTCTGCCCGTGTTTTTGTGGGTTTCCTTTGGTTTTCTCCCATTCTCCAAAGACATACTGATAGGTAATTTAGATTGTGACCCCAATGGGGATGGCGACGATAATGTCTGTAAAGTGCTATATAAAAAAGCATAATAATAAATTAGCATATTATATTCACTGTATGGAGAAAATATTGTGCTTTACTAACAGGAGCTTTTATGACATCCAATTCTAAATAATTAAATCTAAATAATTCATTAACATGGAGCTGGTCCCCGCTTTGCAGCTCAAAACAGATGAGAAGACTTTCTACAAAATATCGGAGAGTATCTGTATTTTGCTCATTCATCCAGATGAGTATTTCTTAGGTCAGATACAGATTTTGGATGAAAGAGCTGAGCTCATATATCTGTTAGTTCATCCTAAAGAAAATGAATGGGGTTAATGTCACGGCTCTGCCAAGTTCTTCCAGACCAAACTCCCTCTACCAGAAAAGAGTCTTCCCCAAACTGTTCCCACAATGTTGGAAGCTATAACTGTCCAAAATTTCTTGTATGTTGAAGCCTTAGGGTATGTTCACACGTTCCTGATTTCCATCCTTTTTTTTTCACGACTATTTTTTAAAAAACTGCAGCTCTTGGCAGAAAACGCAGGTCCTTTTTTTGGTCCTTTTTTTGTCCTTTTTTGATGCGTTTTTTGATGCGTTTTTTGATCCTTTTTTTGATCCTTTTTTTTATGCAGTTTTCTATGCAGAGTCTGTGTGTTTTCTAGGAAGTTTTTTAGGGTTAAAATGGCTGAAAAGACCCTAACCCTACCCCTAACCCTACCCCTAACCCTAACCCTACCCCTAACCCTACCCCTAACCCTACCCCTACCCCTAACCCTACCCCTAACCCTAACCCTACCCCTAACCCTACCCCTAACCCTATTCTAACCTTAGTGGAAAAAAAAAAAAATTCTTAATTTTTTTTTATTGTCCCTACCTATGGGGGTGACAAAGGGGGGGGGGGGTGTCATTTACTATTTTTTTTTATTTTGATCACTGAGATAGATTATATCTCAGTGATCAAAATGCACTTTGGAACGAATCTGCCGGCCGGCAGATTCGGCGGGCGCACTGCGCATGCGCCCGCCATTTTGCAAGATGGCGGCGCCCAGGGAGAAGACGGCCGGACGGACACCGGGTAAGTATAAGGGGGGGAGATTAGGGCACGGGGGGGGCATCGGAGCACTGGGGGGGGGGCATCGGAGCACGGGGCGGTGGGATTGGAGCACGGGGGGGGCAGCCACACTCCGCCCACGCACTTCCGCCCGCTTCCCCGCACTTCCTGCTGCAGCGGTTCTGCACCACAAACCGCAGTAAAACCCGCAGATATTTTTTTCATCTGCGGGTTTTACTGCGGGTTTGACCTCACAATGGAGGTCAATGGGTGCAGAACCGCTGCGGCTCCGAAAAAAGAAGTGACATGGTACTTCTTTTTTCCCGCAGCTATTCAGCGCGGCTTTTTTTTTTATTTTCCGCATTGTGGGCACAGCAGTTCCTGTTTTCCATAGGGTGCAATGTAATGTACCCTGCATGGAAAACAGCTGCTGACCCACAGCGGGAAAATCGCGGCAATTCCGCATGAAAAAAAGGATCATGTGAACATGGCCTTAGGCTATGTGCGCATGTTGAGTAAATGGATGCCGACATTTCTGCACCTTTTCTGCAGCTCTTGGCAGGAAAAACATGCATTGTTTCTGGTTTTGCTAGCAAATCTGCATGGCTAAAACGCACCAAAACTGCAACGTGTGCACAAACCCTTAAGATTTCCTTTAAATGGATCTGAGAGACCTAAAAAACAAGACCATAGCATTATCCCGCCTCTACCAAACTTGGTGGAGACAATTTTATTTTCCTCTAACAAAATGGCGCCGGCCGCGCCTGCGCAGTAGCAACTATCGGATCGCCGATAAATGCTACTGCGCAAGCAAGGCCGGCACCATTTTGAGAAAGTTTTTTTCTGAATAAATGTATATCCCTAAATAAAATAATTTAATGCATATTATAGATGTGATCATGCAGCAGCGCCAATGCCTGCCTGGTCAGTGAGGGATCAGGGACCTGTTAGCAGACTGCATTATGAGTACCTATTCAGAGCACCACATGAAGACCCCCACAGGCCACCCCAGACCACGAGCATATCATTAACTCAAAACTTAAAATAAAGATTAAAAAACAACCACAAGACGGATTTCATCAACCAAGGTATCATTTTAATCAGTGTAATGGTCACGACCTGACAGTGTCTGTAGGTTACTGTGCACAATCCTGCTGACAGGTTCCCTTTAAGTTTCTTTACACAACCAACTGGACTCTTCAGCAATAGTGTAGCTACAGGGGTGTGCTGTGCATTGCTTTTGAGTGCATTGGTCATGGAATGGTGTCAGTCCAAACGGAATGGATATTTGTTGTCAACCTGTGATGTTGAGCAGATGCAGAACTGTAATCAACCGGTGGCAATGGAGATAGGTAGGTAGGTAGATAGTGTTGGACTGGGGTGCCTAGGGCCCACAGGTGGAATTGATTCCACAGGTCCTGCCCTACTGGTATTGTACATGAAATTTTTACCTGTTCATACTGTATAAAGGCTTTATGCACATGTACTGTATACTATACAGTGAGTTATACAAAGTGGCTTCTTAATGAATTTTGTACATTTTCCAGCTTCCATGGGTCACCACATAAAATGTACTACAGCCAGGGACTGGCTTACATATGTCATATGTATCACCATTTTCATGAGGTAAATTTTGTTTGTTAAATTTCTTGCCAGGGTTCACCTTCACCCCTTTTCTATGAAGCTCCACTCACTTTTTAAAAAGTTGGCAGAGCTGGCCAGGACAGTTGTAAAAATGCTAAGAGTCACAAAAATTTGGAAATCTAAGCAGATTTCCATGAGAATTCCCTCAAAATCTGTTTGATGGCTAGGGGCCAATGTGTGTAAAAGAAGGGATGTTTCAGTTCAGCAGTCAGGAGGGTAGAAGTCGTGGGCCACCCTCCATGACTAGTCAGCTCAGTCTCCCATTTCCTGTTCAAAGTATGTTTTCTGCGAAAGGTTGCAGTGTTTCATGGTAAAACGTAGATACCTGTAAGGATGCACCCAATTTCTGAATCATGGTGTTCGGGCAGTATGAATCACGTGACAGGTTCCCTTTAACTTCTTTTTTTTATACTATGAAGGAACTTATCTGTATATGCAGTGTATTGTGCCTGTTTATATGAATATGCACCAGTTTCAGCACCACTGGTAAGCCCAAATGGATTTTTCAAGACACAGACCTGAGCACTTTATGTGGTCTCATGCTCTCCCCATAGTGATACCAGTACCGGTGATGTTGACCAAATATGACTGCGGCATCTAAGGCGTTAAACAGCCATTGTAGGGAGAAGCACCCACAAGTGGACAGTTCAAGCACAGCTCCTGTAGCTAAACCATCACAGAACCATAATACCACGGCAGTATTGTGGTGAGGGAAACTGCAGGAGTCCTGTAGTTAAATCTATAGGCCCGAATCTTTAAAGCTTTCACGCCAGAATTCTGGCATCAAAAGCTTTGAAAAGTCACAAAATGTTGGCGCAATGCGAGGCTACATTACAACTTTGTGACTTTTGGTATTCTCTTTTAGAGATGAACATAGTCACCCTGTGAGCTCCTGAGTCCAAACTGTGAAGGAAAGGAATTGTGCGCTACCAGGACATAGTTAAGAAGATCTATTATCAGTACAAGAGTCACCATATTGAAAGTCTTAGCTATACATACATTTGTTAGTAAGGCTGGGGTCACAGAAGTGTATGTTCTGTCATGCGAGGGAATCGGGCCGATTATGCTAATGACACTCGACGCAATCTCTGTCAGAGTTTGATCCGAGTGTCATCTTAGTGTGATGACATCCCAGTGCAGCACGATGTTTCACACGCACAGTGAATGGGTGTATGTGATCCAAATCCAGATCTGCACTGCCCCATAGTACAACATTGGGCCATGAGCTAGCTGATAAAACATGGTGTATCACTCAACAATGTTATAAGCTCATGTGAGCGAGCCCTTAGTTGTAGTACAGCTTTAGTCCAGGGTTCTCAAACTGATCGTCTTTTTTCGGGGTCAAAAAGGAATTTTTTCCCTGTGGCACAAATTATTCAAACACGTCCAGAGGTGTCAGTATGACTCCAGTAATTAGCACTAGCATAGCATGGGAAGGAGGGAATGTGCTGCTGTGCATGCGATTTAGGCAAAATGGCCAGTAAACAACCATCTTATATATAGTCGATCGGCTGTTCGCTTGTCTAAATGGTCATTAGTCAACGGGCAACCGGTGCCCATGCCGCCATAATGAAAACCACCGTCAGTGCTATGAGATTGTCTTCTTTGAGTACTGGCTGGAGCCACATGTTTACACCTCATGGTTGCTGTTGAGTATACATTACCAGGTAAAAGGGCAAAAGGGCAGGATTGGCACAGGAGGATAGGTAAGGCAACTCTTACTTACTACATAATTTTATTTGATTAGCAGCAGCTGTTTGTATAAGATGCAATTGGAAAATTTTACTAGGCATGAAAAATCTAAAGCTAAGTAAGAAACCACCCAAAAAGCAGGAAAATTCATTGTTTATCTCGAACATATTGTCACAGTATTTTTGCTGAAAAAAACCCAACAACCAGAAATACTAGCACAAAAATAGCATAAGCTACAATTGGGTTGGTTGGTATGGGAAACGGCTACATTTTTATTAATAGTTAGGCCTCTATTTCTTTGATAAAGGTGAACTGTTATATGAGGGAGGAAATTACTGTCTTCGGGCATAACATTTTAGCTGCGTGTAATCTTTCACAGAAGTAAATTATTATAAGGTCCCTCAAATTTTTCAGCTAAAATAAACACATTTTATTTTTGGGGACTTTCTTTTAATCACGTTGCTCCTCACAGTCTTGATCTTAACTACCATGCTCTGCCATATTATTAATACTTATTATCAATGTTGATAACATGAGATGTCACTCATGGTCATACCTGTGACATCATCTGATACAGAAGGCCATTGTTACCTCACAGTATGATGTCACAATAACTGTGGATCTATGTAAGCTGGTGCTAAGGGGTCAACTGCTCATTTCCGGAGATGAAGATGAGGAGAGCAGAGGATCAAGGACACAAATGGTCTTGTCAGATGGTGAAGACATAGAGAGCGCTGGATCCAGGATTGTGGACTCGGATGATGATCTCAAAAGGCGAGGACAAGGAGAGCGGAGGATCCAGGATCAAGCATACAGGTAAACAAGGAACTTTAAAGGGCTTTCAGTCAGTGAACCTTTTGTCAGCATGTACGCTTACCCTCAAAATCTCTTGATTATGGCTGTAAGGTACTTCATTGCTCCTTTCACACATCAGTTTTTTTGCCGTTAGTCACAATCCGTTGGCTCGACGGATCCGTCGCAGATTGTGAAAAACTGATGCGACGGATCCGACTAGCAGATCTGGCTAATTGGATCGGAGAATGCTCAGTTAAAAAAACGGAATCCGTCGCCGGATTCCGTCATTTGACGGATACGGCGCCATAGGCTTCCATTCTAGCAAACGACGGATGGCGACGGAGTCATCGCTGTCCGTTTTTTTGACGTACACAAAAAACGTTACTTAGTCCGTTGTTTCCGGACGCCGGACAAACAATTTTCGACGGCTCCGGCGAACGACGGATCCGGCATCAGTCGCCGGATCCGTTTTTTTTCAAAATTCGACGGATTGTGACTGATGGGAAAAAACTGATGTGTGAAAGTGGCTTTAGAATCTCTAGACTTGGGTGATGAAAGTTCTATGTGAGGTCACAGGACGGAATGTTGGACAATGAGCATTACATGCAGCAAACATGCGGACAGCCATGGGTCTATCAGAGATGTAAGCGTATAGATAGCACCGGGGATGGAGGCACTGCAGTGGGTACCTCAACCAGTGACTCTCCAAGTGGTAACCGTGGCTGGTAAAGATTGTTGGTGGATCTGTTACTCAATTTCGTAATTTTGTGGGCAAAAAAACATTACTACCATTACTCCACCTCATGGGAGAAGGGTTTGTATTAATACATTTGGGGACATACTGTGTATAATACCATATACCCCTTTTTTTTTTTAAAGCAAATTGCAATATTTCATTGTTGCAGATACTTACACCAAGTTTTTCAACATTTAAGCTATTTATTACACAATTTTTAAACACCTACAATAAAACTTAAAATGAGAAAGGGGGCATAGTTAACTTTTTGGCACAAAATAAGACATATTTATGACTGTAATTCTACATAGGTAACATATGCTACCAACCAATTTTGGATAGCTGGCTATGTACCTGAGGAAATGGACAGGACATCCATGAAACGTGTAGTTTTAGAGCCCTGAATAAAGTATGCAACTCTTCTGAACTCTGTGATTCCCTTGCCTGATTCTGGAGGAGCGAGGAATTGTCGGCATCTTGAATATCTTATCCAGAATTTCTTGAAGATCCTTTGCGGGTCCGGTGCCATCTGCAGCCCTCCTATCATACTTACTATACGTGTTGTGCATACTCACAACGTGTAAAAGTGAGAATTTTACCTTACGGTAAACTAATTGTTATTTTGGTAACTGCACTATTGCACCCCTCTCTTTACCATTTCTAGTACCAACCAATTTAAACATAAATAGAAACTAGCACTTTTCTAAAAAAATCATTTTTACTTGACTTGGGAAATTTGACACATTGATCTCATCTAATACTGAGAAATGTACTACCATGCTGAAAAAAATGCCCCAAATTTATCATTAACGTGCAGTAATTACAAAATATGGAGTGGTGGAGTAGAAGTGAGTACCATTGTACTTTGGAATGTTGGAACGTATGAATTGTCCTATGTAACTGTAATGTGGAAAATTGGGATATGGGGGATTATTATACATTATATATTCTCACATATGTAAGCGTAAAGGGGGCACATAGTCACAATCTAGTTTAGAGACGTCAGACCATTTATTAACACAACCAAAATCGAATTCCATTTTTAAATTTTACATTAGTCTTCAGATTTCTAGGCCTTTACCTGACACATATGTTTTCTTTCCAGGGAGTATATCTGGATTTAGGAAGGAAGACTGAAGAATCTAAAAAGGACCGTGATATTGTTTAGTCTTTGTTATATAATTAGTCTGTATATTATATTTGATACATTATGTTGCATCACACACTGGTTATACAGATCAAAATCTGGAATCTAGTTTATGGATGTCTGTATCAGCCATTTCTCTGTTTTCCTA
This sequence comes from Ranitomeya imitator, assembly GCF_032444005.1. Classification (NCBI taxonomy): domain Eukaryota; kingdom Metazoa; phylum Chordata; class Amphibia; order Anura; family Dendrobatidae; genus Ranitomeya; species Ranitomeya imitator. Next base: position 60,813,560 of record NC_091288.1, read on the forward strand.
TCGTTGACATCCTCTGTCTCTGTAAAAGGAATCCCTATCCATCTGCATGTTCAGCAGTGTATTGATTTATGGCATCTGGGCAGGCCCGGACTGGCAATCTGCCCCATCGGGGAAATTCCCGGTTGGCTGCAGCTCTAAGACACATAGTGGGATGCGGGTCCTTGTTTCATATCCCAGCCCTTTAATTACACAGCTTGATTTGTGTGCCCTGTTGAAATGTGTGCACATGCAAGCTATGAGCGGGAAGCGGCCACAGAGTACACAGTGCTGGGCGGGAAGCATCTGACTCAATGCACTGTCATCAGTGTATATGTGTGTGTATATATCAGTGTATATTTGTGTCTGCATATCAGTGTATATTTGTGTGTGTGTCCGTATATCAGTGTATATTTGTGCGTGTCTGTATATCAGTGTATATTTGTGTCTATCAGTGTATATTTGTGCGTGTCTGTATATCAGTTATCAGTGTATATTTGTGTGTGTGTCTGTATATCAGTGTATATTTGTGTCTGTTTATCAGTGTATATTTGTGCGTGTGTCTATCAGTGTATATTTGTGTCTGTATATCAGTGTATATTTGTGTGTATATCAGTGTATATTTGTGTGTGTCTGTATATCAGTGTATATTTGTGTGTATATCACAGTATATTTGTGTGTGTGTCTGTATATCACTGTATATTTGTGTGTCTGTGTATCAGTGGATAATTGTGTGTCTGTATATCACTGTATATTTGTGTGTCTGTGTATCAGTGGATAATTGTGTGTCTGTATATGACTGTATATTTGTGTGTGTATATCAGTGTATTTTTGTGTGTGAGTGTATCTGTGTATCTTTGTGTGTGTCTGTATATCAGTGTATATTTGTGTGTGCATTTATATACTTAACTAGCTGAAGAGCCCAGCGTTGCCTGGGCATAGTAAATATCTGTGGTTAGTTATAGCACCTCACTTCTCTTATTTTCCCATCACGCCTCTCATTTTCCCAATCACATCTTTCATTTTCCCCCTCACATCTCTCATTTTCTCCCTCACACCTCTCATTTTCTCCCTCACTCCTCTTATTCCCCCCTAACACTTGTCATTTCAACCTCACATCTGTCATTTTCTGATCACTCCACTATTTTTCCTCACTCCTCTCATTTTGCACTCACACCTTTTCATTTTCACCTCACACCTCTCATTTTCACCTCAGTATATACATGTTTGTCATCTCCCTTATATATAGTATACATCTGTATGTCATCTCCTGTATATACCTGTATGTCATCTCCCCTGTATATAGTATATACCTGCTGTGTGTCATCTCCCCTATATATAGTATATACCTGAATGTCATCTCCTTCTATATATAGTATATACCTGTATGTCATCTCCTCCTGTACATAGTATATACCTGTGTGTCATCTCCCCTGTATATAGTATATATCTGTGTGTCATCTCCTCCTTCATATAGTATATACCTGCATGTCATCTTCTATATATAGCATATACCTGTATGTCATCTCCTCCTGTATATAGTATATACCTGTAGGTCATCTGCTCCTGTATATAGTATATACCTGTGTGTCATCTCCTCCTGTATATAGTATATACCTGTATGTCATCTCCTCCTGTATATACAGTGGGGCAAAAAAGTATTTAGTCAGTCAGCAATAGTGCAAGTTCCACCACTTAAAAAGATGAGAGGCGTCTGTAATTTACATCATAGGTAGACCTCAACTATGGGAGACAAACTGAGAAAAAAAAATCCAGAAAATCACATTGTCTGTTTTTTTAACATTTTATTTGCATATTATGGTGGAAAATAAGTATTTGGTCAGAAACAAAATTTCATCTCAATACTTTGTAATATATCCTTTGTTGGCAATGACAGAGGTCAAACGTTTTCTGTAAGTCTTCACAAGGTTGCCACACACTGTTGTTGGTATGTTGGCCCATTCCTCCATGCAGATCTCCTCTAGAGCAGTGATGTTTTTGGCTTTTCGCTTGGCAACACGGACTTTCAACTCCCTCCAAAGGTTTTCTATAGGGTTGAGATCTGGAGACTGGCTAGGCCACTCCAGGACCTTGAAATGCTTCTTACGAAGCCACTCCTTCGTTGCCCTGGCGGTGTGCTTTGGATCATTGTCATGTTGAAAGACCCAGCCACGTTTCATCTTCAATGCCCTTGCTGATGGAAGGAGGTTTGCACTCAAAATCTCACGATACATGGCCCCATTCATTCTTTCATGTACCCGGATCAGTCGTCCTGGCCCCTTTGCAGAGAAACAGCCCCAAAGCATGATGTTTCCACCACCATGCTTTACAGTAGGTATGGTGTTTGATGGATGCAACTCAGTATTCTTTTTCCTCCAAACACGACAAGTTGTGTTTCTACCAAACAGTTCCAGTTTGGTTTCATCAGACCATAGGACATTCTCCCAAAACTCCTCTGGATCATCCAAATGCTCTCTAGCAAACTTCAGACGGGTCCGGACATGTACTGGCTTAAGCAGTGGGACACGTCTGGCACTGCAGGATCTGAGTCCATGGTGGCGTAGTGTGTTACTTATGGTAGGCCTTGTTACATTGGTCCCAGCTCTCTGCAGTTCATTCACTAGGTCCCCCCGCGTGGTTCTGGGATTTTTGCTCACCGTTCTTGTGATCATTCTGACCCCACGGGGTGGGATTTTGCGTGGAGCCCCAGATCGAGGGAGATTATCAGTGGTCTTGTATGTCTTCCATTTTCTAATTATTGCTCCCACTGTTGATTTCTTCACTCCAAGCTGGTTGGCTATTGCAGATTCAGCCTTCCCAGCCTGGTGCAGGGCTACAATTTTGTTTCTGATGTCCTTTGACAGCTCTTTGGTCTTCACCATAGTGGAGTTTGGAGTCAGACTGTTTGAGGGTGTGCACAGGTGTCTTTTTATACTGATAACAAGTTTAAACAGGTGCCATTACTACAGGTAATGAGTGGAGGAAAGAGGAGACTCTTAAAGAAGAAGTTACAGGTCTGTGAGAGCCAGAAATCTTGATTGTTTGTTTCTGACCAAATACTTATTTTCCACCATAATATGCAAATAAATTGTTAAAAAAAACAGACAATGCGATTTTCTGGATTTTTTTTTCTCAGTTTGTCTCCCATAGTTGAGGTCTACCTATGATGTAAATTACAGACGCCTCTCATTTTTTTAAGTGGTGGAACTTGCACTATTGCTGACTGACTAAATACTTTTTTGCCCCACTGTATATGTACCTGTATGTCATCTCCTCCTCTATATAGTATATACCTGTGTGTCATCTCTCCTGTATATAGTATATATCTGTGTGTCATCTCCCCTGTATATAGTATATACCTGTGTGTCATCTCCTCCTGTATTAGACCTCGTTCACACGTTATTTGCTCAGTATTTTTACCTCAGTATTTGTAAGCTAAATTGGCAGCCTGATAAATCCCCAGCCAACAGGAAGCCCTCCCCCTGGCAGTATATATTAGCTTACACATACACATAATAGACAGGTCATGTGACTGACAGCTGCCGTATTTCCTATATGGTACATTTGTTGTAGTTTGTCTGCTTATTAATCAGATTTTTATTTTTGAAGAATAATACCAGACCTGTGTGCGTTTTAGGGCGAGTTTCGTTTGTCAAGTTGTGTGTGTTGAGTTGCGTGTGGCGACATGCATGTAGCAACTTTTGTGAGATGAGTTTTGTGTGGCAACATGCGTGTAGCAACTTTTTGTGTCGAGTTGCATGTGACAGGTTAGTGTAGCAAGTTGTGTGCAGCAAGTTTTGCACATGGCGAGTTTTGCACGTGGCGAGTTTTATGTGTGGTGCCTTTTGAGTATGTGCAAGTTTTGTGTGAGGCAACTTTTGCATGTGTTGCAACTTTTGTGCATGTGGCAATTTTTCCACGTGTGCAAGTTTTGCGTGTGGCGAGTTTTCCATGAGGTGAGTTTTGCACTTGTGGCTAGTTTTGCAAGAGCCTAGTTTTTGCATGTGGCGAGTTCTGCGCGTGGCGAGTTTTGAGCGGCGACTTTTGTGTTTCGACTTTATGTGGCGAGGTTGGTGTATTTGTGGTAAAATGTGTGCTGAGGGTAATATGTGTTCAAGCACGTGTTAGTGTGTGGCGCATTTTGTGTGTGTGTTCATATCCCCGTGTGTGGTGAGTATCCCATGTCGGGGCCCCACCTTAGCAACTGTACGGTATATACTCTTTGGCGCCATCGCTCTCACTCTTTAAGTCCCCCTTGTTCACATCTGGCAGCTGTCAATTTGCCTCCTACACTTTTCCTTTCATTTTTTCCCATTATGTAGATAGGGGCAAAATTGTTTGGTGAATTGGAAAGCGCTGGGTTAAAATTTCACCTCACAACATAGCCTATGACGCTCTCGGGGTCCAGACGTGTGACTGTGCAAAATTTTGTGGCTGTAGCTGCGACGCCTCCAACACTTTTCCTTTCACTTTTTCCCCATTATGTAGATAGGGGCAAAATTGTTTGGTGAATTGGAAAGCACAGGGTTAAAATTTCACTTCACAACATAGCCTATGACGCTCTCAGGGTCCAGACGTGTGACTTTGCAAAATTTTGTGGCTGTAGCTGCGACGCCTCCAACACTTTTCCTTTCACTTTTTTCCACATTATGTAGATAGGGGCAAAATTGTTTGGTGAATTGGAACGCGCGGGGTTAAAATTTCGCCTCACAACATAGCCTATGACGCTCTCGGGGTCCAGACGTGTGACTGTGCAAAATTTTGTGGCTGTAGCTACGACCGTGCAGATGCCAATCCCGGACATACATACATACACACAGATATTCAGCTTTATATATTAGACTAGCTGAAGAGTTGCCTGGGCATAGTAAATATCTGTGGTTAGTTATAGCACCTCACTTTTTTCCCCCTCACACCTCTCATTTTCCCCCTCACTCCTCTCATTCCCCCCTAACACTTGTCATTTCGACCTCTCATCTGTCATTTTCTGATCACTCCACTATTTTCCCTCACTCCTCTAATTTTGCACTCACACCTCTCATTTTCACCTCAGTATATACATGTTTGTCATCTCCCTAATATAAAGTATACACCTGTATGTCATCTCCTGTATATAGTATATACCTGTATGTCATCTCCTGTATATAGCATATACCTGTATGTGTTAGGAGTCGAGTTTCCTCTGCTGCACAGGGGGAATCTCGATCCGTCTCCGCTGCGGTCTCCCATTCTTCTCCAGCCGCGGTGGAGTCTGCTCAGCAGGGACGTCGATCCCAGCGTCTCGCTCAGTCTGACTCTGTGTGAAGAGTTACTGCTGCTTTTCCTGCTTCTGCCATTGAAGCCAGTGCTGGGCAGCGGCGAGTGGACGTTTCTGGATCTAAGTCCTGCTTTTCTCTGTCTGAGCATGCCCAGGGCAGGATCTCCCGTTGGAGATCGAGGGTCACATGCTCAGGTACTGCAGCACATCCCATTGGTCCTTTTGGCAGGTCCTGAAAGGGCAAAACTTCTGTAGCGGTTTCCTGTGCTGCAGCTATATAAACTGCGCATGACCGCACGGCCATGCGCTAGTATTGTCTTGTAAATATGTGTGTGTGTTGTGAGTGAAAGTCGCTCTTTAAATAACCCTCCCTATTGAATGATTGTTCGCGGAAGGTGTATGTTTGCTATCTAGCGCCCGACTTATCCAACAGCACGTAACACACATTACAGCTCCCAATTGCTGTGTCCGCCTGTACGGCGCCGTGCGCTTGCTCTGCGCTTTCCTGACCCAAGCCTGGGTGGTTAGTGGTGTCCGTCAGTGCGGCACCGCACGCACTCTTGTGCCTTTATATTATTATTTAGTTTCCTTACACACCCAGTTGCGGTGTTGTGCCAGCAAGTGTCTAATCAAACTTCAATCCTAGTTGGGGTTAAGTTCGCTGACTTCTTGCTCGCGCTCTATGTGCGGTACCGCGGTCCTGTGACGCAACAGGATCGCTTCCTTCACGCAGGGTGAAGTTAACTCGTGCGTGTATACTTATAGTACCGCCATATAGTCCGTCTTACTAGCAGCAGGGTTTTTACCTGCACGGTGGACCTCGGACTGCGAACGCACCTAGTTCCATTTCATCTTGTACTTGGTGCGTTCCGCCAGTCCTTAACAGTATGTCATCTCCTGTATATACTATATACCTATAGGTAATCTGCTCCTGTATATAGTATATACCTGTGTGTCATCTCCTCCTGTATATAGTATATACCTGTATGTCATCTCCTCCTGTATATAGTATATATCCGTGTGTCATCTCCCCTGTATATACCTGTATGTCATCTTCTATATATAGCATATACCTGTATGTGTTAGGAGTCGAGTTTCCTCTGCTGCACAGGGGGAATCTCGATCCGTCTCCACTGCGGTCTCCCATTCTTCTCCAGCCGCAGTGGAGTCTGCTCAGCAGGGACGTCGATCCCAGCGTCTCGCTCAGTCTGACTCTGTGTGAAGAGTTACTGCTGCTTTTCCTGCTTCTGCCATTGAAGCCAGTGCTGGGCAGCGGCGAGTGGACGTTTCTGGATCTAAGTCCTGCTTTTCTCTGTCTGAGCATGCCCAGGGCAGGATCTCCCGTTGGAGATCGAGGGTCACATGCTCAGGTACTGCAGCACATCCCATTGGTCCTTTTGGCAGGTCCTGAAAGGACAAAACTTCTGTAGCTGTTTCCTGTGCTGCAGCTATATAAACTGCGCATGACCGCACGGCCATGCGCTAGTATTGTCTTGTAAATATGTGTGTGTGTTGTGAGTGAAAGTCGCTCTTTAAATAACCCTCCCTATTGAATGATTGTTTGCGGAAGGTGTATGTTTGCTATCTAGCGCCCGACTTATCCAACAGCACGTAACACACATTACAGCTACCAATTGCTGTGTCCGCCTGTACGGCGCCGTGCGCTTGCTCTGCGCTTTCCTGACCCAAGCCTGGGTGGTTAGTGGTGTCCGTCAGTGCGGCACCGCACGCACTCTTGTGCCTTTATATTATTATTTAGTTTCCTTACACACCCAGTTGCGGTGTTGTGCCAGCAAGTGTCTAATCGGACTTCAATCCTAGTTGGGGTTGAGTTCGCTGACTTCTTTCTCGCGCTCTATGTGCGGTACCGCGGTCCTGTGACGCAACAGGATCGCTTCCTTCACGCAGGGTGAAGTTAACTCGTGCGTGTATACTTATAGTACCGCCATATAGTCCGTCTTACTAGCAGCAGGGTTTTTACCTGCACGGTGGACCTCGGACTGCGAACGCACCTAGTTCCATTTCATCTTGTACTTGGTGCGTTCCGCCAGTCCTTAACAGTATGTCATCTCCTGTATATACTATATACCTGTAGGTCATCTGCTCCTGTATATAGTATATACCTGTGTGTCATCTCCTCCTGTATATAGTATATACCTGTATGTCATCTCCTCCTGTATATAGTATGTACCTGTATGTCATCTCCTCCTCTATATAGTATATACCTGTGTGTCATCTCTCCTGTATATAGTATATATCCGTGTGTCATCTCCCCTGTATATAGTATATACCTGTGTGTCATCTCCTCCTGTATTAGACCTCGTTCACACGTTATTTGCTCAGTATTTTTACCTCAGTATTTTTAAGCTAAATTGGCAGCATGATAAATCCCCAGCCAACAGGAAGCCCTCCCCCCTGGCAGTATATATTAGCTCACACATACACATAATAGACAGGTCATGTGACTGACAGCTGCCGTATTTCCTATATGGTACATTTGTTGCTCTTGTAGTTTGTCTGCTTATTAATCAGATTTTTATTTTTGAAGGATAATACCAGACTCTTGCGTGTTTTAGGGCTAGTTTTGTTTGTCAAGTTGTGTGTTGAGTTGCGTGTGGCGACATGCATGTAGCGACTTTTGTGAGAAGAGTTTTCTGTGGCGACATGCGTGTAGCAACTTTTTGTGTGTCAAGTTGCATGTGACAGGTAAGTGTAGCAAGTTGTGTGCAGCAAGTTTTGCGCATGGCGAGTTTTATGTGTGGTGCCTTTTGAGTATGTGCAAGTTTTGTGTGAGGCAACGTTTGCATGTGTTGCAACTTTTGTGCATGTGGCAATTTTTCTGCGTGTGCAAGTTTTGCATGTGGCGAGTTTTCCATGAGGTGAGTTTTGCACTTGTGGCGAGTTTTGCGTGAGCCTAGTTTTTGCATGTGGCAAGTTTTGCGCGTGGCGAGTAATGAGCGCCGACTTTTGTGTTTTGACTTTTATGTGGCGAGGTTGGTGTATGTGTGGTGAAATGTGTGCTGAGGGTAATATGTGTTCAAGCACGTGGTAGTGTGTGGTGCATTTTGTGTGTGTGTTCATATCCCCGTGTGTGGTGAGTATCCCATGTCGGGACCCCACCTTAGCAACTGTACGGTATATACTCTTTGGCGCCATCGCTCTCACTCTTTAAGTCCCCCTTGTTCACATCTGGCAGCTGTCAATTTGCCTCCAACACTTTTTCTTTCACTTTTCCCCATTATGTAGATAGGGGCAAAATTGTTTGGTGAATTGGAAAACGCAGGGTTAAAATTTCACCTCACAACATAGCCTATGATGCTCTCGGGGTCCAGACATGTGACTGTGCAAAATTTTGTGGCTGTAGCTGTGACGCCTCCAACACTTTTCCTTTCACTTTTTCCCCATTATGTAGATAGGGGCAAAATTGTTTGGTGAATTGGAAAGCGCAGGGTTAAAATTTCGCCTCACAACATAGCCTATGACGCTCTCAGGGTCCAGACGTGTGACTGTGCAAAATTTTGTGGCTGTAGCTGCGACGCCTCCAACACTTTTCCTTTCACTTTATTCCCCATTATGTAGATAGGGGCAAAATTGTTTGGTGAATTGGAACGCGCGGGGTTAAAATTTCACCTCACAACATAGCCTATGATGCTCTCGGGGTCCAGACGTGTGAGTGTGCAAAATTTTGTGGCTGTAGCTGCGACGGTGCAGATGCCAATCCCGGACATACATACACACACACACACACATACACACACACATTCAGCTTTATATATTAGATGTGTGCATGCATGTGAAATATGGTCCCCATTAATTTACATTGGCATTGTGCATGCTAAGCTAATCTTGAATGGATTATTCAGGATTTCTATATGGATAGCATCATCCTTAGGCCGGGGTCAGACGATCATATGGCAGCCGATGCGAGAGACATCGGATGCGATATGCTAATGACCCTCGGCTCCTGCTCTGCTGTGTCATGTGTCTGTGCTCCGAGCCTCTCACACGGGGAGGATCGGAGCACAGCTGCGGAGGAGGCGGAGAAATGAATTTCTCCATCTCCTCCATTGCCGGGGTCAGCATATATCGCACAGCAGTCGGATGATATCCGAGTGATGTGCGTTGTCTCACTTGCACCCATAGACTTATATAAGTACGAGTGAGCGCTGACGTGAGCTGCCCCATAGAGGAATACTGATGTTTTATCGCATAGCACTCGTCTATATTCATCGCTAGTGCGACCCCGGCCTTAGAATAAATCTTTAATACCTGATCAGTGGGGTGCGAAACCCATCACCCACGGTAATTGACTGTTCCCAATGCCTTTGGCTCAGCTGGCGGCGTCGCTCAATGAACTGGACAGTGTCTATGGCCGTGTATTACACTTCTGCTGTTCACTTCAGGGACAGCTGATTGGCTCAAGAGCTCAGTGTTGCACTCCCACCAATCAGATATTGATGACCTATTCTAAAAACATGCCATCAATATACATTCTGAGCAACCCCTTTAAGGAAAGCATCACTGGAGTAAGGTTTCCCCCGCATATTACAAGTCTTATGCACCTTCACCACTGTTACTCCAGCCAGTGACTCATGTACATTTCCTGGGTACTGTATTACATAAAATTAGCATAAATTTTGATGTATTTATTGGGTGGGCATCATCACCCCCCATCCCTCCCTAGCTCCATCCACTTTGGCAAAGCTGGCCGCTTCTACACTGCCAACAGTCGCAGAATGTTTTCGCAACATCAAGTCACAAAAAATGTTGGCGACATTCAAGGTATTTTACACCAGTATCCTGGAGAAAGTATCTTGATTCTGGTCCTACTGTATGTGGGTATATGCATAACGTGTATAGTGGCTTAATGTGTTCCTGTACAATGTGTGTTTATATTGTGTATGTGCGTATTTTATTTTGTATATGTTTGTGTACATCTATGTAATGTGTCAGTGTGCATAATCTATGCATGTGTGCAATATGAATATTCATGTCTTTCTGCGTATTCTATACAGACATGTAAAGTGTACATGCATATGCTGTACATGTTTATGTGCATATTTTATTTATGAATGTGTAATGTTGGCATAATGTGTCTTGCTGTTTATACACATATGTGATTATGGGTATTTTATATGCTGGTGCACATGCATGAGGGGCCCTGACGTGTTTCCTGCACAGGGGCTGTCACGATGTTGTATGAAATATCATATAAGTTGAGTTTCTCTTGTAGCCAGGCTGCGGGCTAAAAAGCCCCCCTTCCCTTTCACTCAGCCAAGAGCTTTCCTTTCCAAGGTATGGGGGAAGAGGAGTTTATTGCTTCTAGCTCTGAGAGCAAAGGTATTTACGACCGGCATCCCTGCAGTGGAAAGTGACCAGCTAGAACTGGATTATAAGTCTCTAGAATCCATGGAAGTTCTTTGTTCTGTTTTTGTAAGATATTACGCAAACCATTTAAGATAGGAACAGGAAAATACATATTCTTAATCTCCCTCGGTGGATCTATCCACCACGGTAAACCTGAGCTTCTAACTCCATCTGGTAAAGATGTAGGGATTTCTCTGTAAATATGTATCACAGATAGGACATATTTGATCTCATTAGAATGCCCACGTTAATCCGAGATGAATGCTGGGTTTGTTATGACTATGACATGTTTTGTAGCAGAGTTATAGAAATTAGATAAAAGTTAGGGTAAAATTAGTTAACTGAAGAGGTAGGAGGGACGAGGTGATCCAACCCCTTTCTGGGATGTCACAGGCTGCAGCTATAACTGTCTGCCCAGATCCCAGCAGTCTCTTCTTGTCTTTTTCCTGGAGAGCCCGGAGCACGTCCAATGAACTGGGACGTATGGAGGCTCCACTAGCCTGGTTGCCTGCAATGCTTTGAAAACATGTGAGTGTTATCTTTTCTCCTGTAATCCCTTTATGTTATAATTACCTTGTACATATTTGCAATTGTCTCATTTGTAACATCTTTGTAAAATATTTTGATAAAGCACTGCCTAAATTTTGTGGGGTTTATTAGTTAATACTAGTTCTTTCTCCATGCTCTAAAAACGTATCCTAAGTCTTCTGAAGGGAATTACGCTACTGTGTTGGGTTAGCTTCGGACCCGTTTAATCGGAGCTGGTGGCAATACCGTGTCGGCCTTTGGGTGATGTTGTAGCGACTGCGGCGTTAATAATTATTGTTCCTGCCTGAGCGGGAGTAGTTTATCGCGTCGCTGCAGCGTGCCCAATAGCCAGTACATAGCAGGCAGCCTTTCTGGTGACTAATTACCCAGGGTGCAGTACCTAATCTGACCTGAGAGTAAGGAGTGCGCCAGAGAGCTGCAAGTGTTAAGTGGAACTGTAAGCGGGATATACATAAATCCCTGCAGTTTGTGGTATAGTGAAGAGCAGTGGGATACCTAAAATAAGCCCCTGCTGTAAACTAAGAGGTCAATAGCCTTGTGTGTGTTTTTTCATCACATTGTGGAGTGGAGGGATATCTAAGATAAGCACATGCCCCCCTGTGCTGCTGGCAGACACATGCCCCCCCCCTGTGCTGCTGGCAGGCACATGCCCCCCCTGTGTTGCTGGCAGACACATGCCCCCCTGTGCTGCTGGCAGACACATGCTCCCCCCTGTGCTGGTGGCAGACACATGTCCCCCCATGTGCTGCTTGCAGGCACATGCCACCCCCCTGTGCTGCTGGCAGGCACATGCCACCCCCCTGTACTGCTGGCAGACACATGCCCCCCCTGTGCTGCTGGCAGACACATGCCCCCCCCGTGCTGCTGGCAGACACATGCCCCCCCTGTGCTGCTGGCAGACAGATGCTCCCCCTGTTCTGCTGGCAGACACATGTTTCCCCCCCTTTGCTGCTGGCAGACACATGCTTCCCCCCAGTGCTGCTGGCAGACACATGCTTCCCCCGCCTGTGCTGCTGGCAGACACATGCAGACACATGCTTCCCCCCCAGTACTGCTGGCAGACACATGCTCCCCCTGTGCTGCTGGCAGACACATGCTTCCCCCGCCTGTGTTGCTGGCAGACACATGCTTCCCCCCCTGTGCTGCTGGCAGACACATGCCCCCCCTGTGCTGCTGGCAGACACATGCCACCCCCCTGTGCTGCTGGCTGGAAGACACATGCCCCCCTGTGCTGCTGGCTGGAAGACACCTGCCCCTCTGCTGCTGGCAGACACATGCCCCCCCCCTGTGCTGCTGGCAGACACATGCCCCCCTGCTGCTGGCAGACACATGCGTCCCCCCATGCTGCTGGCAGACACATGCCCCCTGCTGCTAGCAGACACATGATAAAATAACATACACTTAACTCACCTTCTGATGATGGCTCCATGCTCACAGCTCCTCGGTTGTGCTTCCTGTTTCCCAGGCATCGGATCATGGACCTGGGCACACAGTGATGTCATCACTGTGCTGTGCCGATCACATGATCGGATGTCAGCACAGACACAGGAAGCAATGAGGAGCTGTGAGCATGGAGCCATCATCAGAAGGTGAGTTAAGTGTTTATTTTATCATGTGCCTGCCAGCAGTACAGGGGGGCATATAAGAGTGACCGGGGGCCATATCCATGATGGGAGGAGGGGGAGTGCAGGCACATGTAATATTCGCTGCTCCCCTGTGAATCAACTGGCACACAGGTTCAGCACTGAGGTGATGGACAGCGGGTGCAGTGAATATTACATGAGGCTAATGAGCGGGAGCACAGGACCTCCTGCTGTGTCTGCAGCTGGCAGCCAGCCCACTCCTGCCCCCTGACACCACTCCAGAGCCGCCCCCCTCCTCTACAGCACAGCACACAGATTCGGATTATAAGATGCACCCCCCATTTTCCCCCAAAATTTGGGGGAACAAAAGTGCTCTTATAATCCGAAAAATACGGTATATACTGCACACTACCACTTCTCTGGAATCATGGCTGTAGACTAGTTTGGCTTTGGATATACATCCATTTTGGTTGCTGGGGGCTTTACAGCATTTTCCCATGAAGGCAGTATCACTTCTTTTGTCCTGTATACTCGGTGTAATTCTCAGTATCTGTATTATTCTGAGTATATATACTACTTCCGTGGGGGGGAGAGTGTTTTAGAATGTGGGCTGCTGTGGTTTGTGTGCCAGGGCTGCTTTTCAGTCCCAGTCCAGCCCTGCATTTGGGCATTGCACCCATAGAACCTGGACCTTCATTGGTCTACATACAAGTTAATGGTTTCTATGTGCCCTTTAAATTAGATGCCTTGCTCTGAAAGGGGCAATAGTGAATGCTAGTTCTGGTTTCCAAATAACAGGCCTAAATATACCCATACTGCCACCGGAGGAATTCCAGTTCTGTTGGTCAGTTGATGTCACATAAGGGATCTGATATGATATAACCGTCATATGTCTGTAACTTCTGAGTTAATGTTTGTTCTCATTTTTTACAGTGGAGATGAACATAGTCACGCTGTGACCTCCTAAGTCCAAACTGTGACGGAGAAGGACCTCGTGCTACATAGGACATAGTGAAGATCTAGTATAAGGACAGGAGTCACCAAATCGAATAATATTAAATAAAGAATTTAAAAATCAACGATCTGTCTCCTCCTCTTTTCTTTTATATTATATATTACTCAGGTTATTGCATATATTAGTTTTTAATTTTACTACTTATGGCTGCCGTAATAAAGCAAACTAAAATGTAAGAATGGTAATTATGTGTCTGATGGATAGGCGGCCATATGAGTACACATGTGGTTCAGCCTTTTTTGTACCTTCGATAGCTGCAAATCAAAAGTAAATTGGACATGTATGGCCACCTAGTCTCTACCTGGTGGGTTTGGTGCGGGTCCCAAAGATGGAAACTTCCATTATTTAGACATTTAAGTCATACTAGTAGATAACCAGTCCCAGAACGATGACTATAATAGAAGATGTGGAGCGCCCCCAGACGCAGGGCCGCGGGCTACTCAGTACCGGTCCTCTCTGTCTCAGTTCTAGGGCTGTCATGGTGGCTGGACCCGGTCAGTGACCCTGCTAAGGGGCGTCCAATGAAAGGGGTGATGAAAGTCGGCTAAGGTTTTGTGACGCCACCTGTGGTATTCGGTCAGGGTGACCGACGCTGCTTGGGGCCCACTGGGGTTATGTAACGGGGACACAGGGTTGCAGTCTCTTTACCTTTTACTGAAGGCTTCGGAATCCTCAATCCAGAGCACTGCTAACAGGGCTGTCTGAGACCGGCCGGTCTGAAGGCACATCAAGAGTTCCCTTTGCAGGTGGAAATCAGTGCCTACCACTAGCGCCTGTGTGTTGTAGTTCTTCCCTGCTGAGCATTCGGGATAGTCCTCACAACTCTCGTGTTCGTTCTTTCTCTCTCTCTCTCTCTCTCTGTCCCCCAAGTTTATCTGGATAGGACGCACCCGTTTGAAGGGAAGGCTCGGAGCTATTCTAGGACCCTAGAGACGCTCCTCTCCATGCTTGCCCCCTATGTCTTCTTAGGTGATGTATGGTAGACAGCCAACCTATAATCAACTGTCCTGCGGTATTTGAAGTAATGCTTGAAGTCAGTTACTCCCTCGGTGTTCCGGTCACCGGCTACGCGCCTCAGTAGGATGTTGCCATTCTCGGGGCACGACTCCTACTGGCTCTCCTTTGTGCTTTGATCTCGTTTCTCACTTTTCCACAATATCCTTCTCTTCGTGTCCTTTCTTGGAATACCACCGCAAGGTAGTGCAGGCGCGGTTCCGTCACTTTCTACTCTTTCTGCTAGGCCCCTGTCAGGAACCCACCCCTGACAGGTCCTCCCTGGACTCTCCTAGGCTGCGTTCTGTTCTAACTTCCTATCCGACCCCTAGTTTTACCAGTGTGAGGAGTGGCCTAATACATAGTGCCTTTTGCTCCCCCTAGTGGCCGGAGTGTGAAGTGTAATGTGTGTTTGTGATATCTGGTCAGGTGAACTCCTTTAGTGCAATCAGACATAACATCACTCCCCTTAGTGGCAGAGCGACATTACTGCAACGACCAGGACTCTGGGGCGCTGCAGATGCACCTACTCATTGGCAGAGTCCTTGTCCAAGGACAAGAACCACAGTCTATATTTCCACGAAAATTACTTACGCTAGTTTAATTAGGAGTATTACCTATAATGCAAAGGCATCAGCTATTCCAAATACACAAAATACCCAGGACAAAGTAGCTCTACCAGATGTAGTCACAATATGGCCACAACTACCATAAGGCTTCTCAGCTATCTGTGTAACCTCAACTAATTTCTTCACAGAGAAATAGGTGATTAGAGGCGCAACACGCTCCATGGAGCAAAGATTGTTAAGCAGATAAATCACTCTGCTCATCTTATCTGTGTCTTCCTCCACAATCCACACATCCCAAAAGTCCCGGGCCTGAATATGGTCATAGTGCTGATCTGTTGTGTCTATAAAACAGTTGGCGCCTCTGCCTCCACATTGCAATAGGGTTATTTTAGCAGGAGTCACTATCTGCTGGTTTTGTACCGTCCACATCCCTCAATATATTCCTTCTATGTGGGCGCTGTGTGTAAGGAACGTGGCAGTGTGACTGGATGACGCAGCTTTCTTCTCCACAGTCTCCCCCAGCGCTTCGATGTATGAATATATTAGGATCTGCTGCGCACAGGAGCCACTGATCCGCAAGGTGAGCGTACACCACCAGCCAGCTCAGTGCTTGGGCAGTAGGAACCGCTTAGCACAGGAGACACTAAGCATGGACCTCATGTGGTTGCTAGCACCCACATTACGCTGTACATTCCTGCGCAGGGCTTCAATGTGGAAGGTGGATATAGTAGGAACTGGTGTGCACAGAAACCTGTGGACAAGATACTACGTAGATCAAGATGTGCATTCATTTATATCGTTTCAATGTGGGCATGAAAGCAATATGAGAGTGGGTGGCCATAGGTTGGTGGAGAAGAAGCAACTGAGCCAAACTCACAGGTTAGTGTAGCAGAAGCCACTCTCTTTAAAACTGCTGACGGTAGGGAAGAGTGGAGAGAGTCTGGATGAGACGGCTTCCTCCTCACTTCCCGCTTGGTACCACCCACTCTATGATTGACATTCTTGTACAGCACTTCGATGTAGGTGCTGACTGAGTGTAGTTCACAGCTACACTGGTGAGTGGGTGGCACGCCAACATTCTTCCTCAACCCACTTACCCCTGGCTGGTGAGTGCGGACCACAGTGTCCTCGACATTGCAAACAATTAGGAGTCAAGCCCCCGTATATTGACCCACATATATACTGTAAATGCCTTAGTGTGTCATGTGGTCATCCAACCATATGGTAGTATTATTTCAGCTAGAAACTGACACAAGACATGCTAAGGCACATAGATAGATAATTGCCTTCATGCACGAGTGATGCCATACGTTCTGAAACCACCGGCATGCGCACCATGAGAGTTTGTCCTAACTAGAGGCACAGGATTCACAATTGTTTTATGCGATGATGACATATATTCTATGAATCACTCCTCGGATCATACAAAGGAGGTGAGCAGATTGAAATGTTATCCTTTTTGGCTGTTACCTTTTATCACATACTCCCGGATCATTGCCTCCTCAGCAGGAAGGCCTCAAAGTTTTTGTGTAAAGGATGAACTGCAGAGTAAGAACAAAGCGGTAATTTATCCAGCCTTGTTAGCAAATTGGAAATGTGTGTAATTAGCCTCTCTCATCCTTCATCTCACCTCTATTGTATGTATCTAGTGTTCGGGATGTGCCTTTAACTTTACAAAGATAACAATGTGTGATCTTTAAGGCTAGAAAGACTCTATGTACAGTAGTGATATTGAATAGATCTGATATCATAAAGTGAACTGTCATGATGGGAAAATATCATGTTAGTCGGCCTGATGGTTTTCACTAAGTAGAAAGTCTATCCTTATTTCTGATAGTGAACCTGGTTTATTTCATTATTTCACTGCAATATTTATAGTATGTGGAAAATTTATTAGAAATCATGTTAAGATTCACAGTGCAGGCACATTGATAGAAATATAAGGACATTTACTATGGAGTCCATGGTCACTACTTCTTCTTCCCTTTCTTTGTTCCTTTCTTCTTCCCCTTATCTTTCCCTTTCTCTTCCTCTGCACCAGGCATTGCTTTGCTTCTCTTCTTTCCAAGCGGTGTCTTAGCGTACCAAGTCTGTTACAGGGGCAGACAAGAAAGTCCCGTTATTCCTTAGCTCTCTTGAGGATATTGGGGTTATTATTGACATATTACTAGTATGGGCGATGTAATACATTACACATACCGTATATACTCGAGTATAAGCCGACCCGAGTATAAGCCGAGACCCCTAATTTTGACACAAAAAACTGGGAAAACTTAATGACTCAAGTATAAGCCTGGGGTGGGAAATGCAGCAGCTATTGGTAATTTTCAAAAATAAAAATGGATACCAATAAAAGTAAAATTAATTGAGACATCAGTAGGTTAGGTGTTTTTGAATATCCATATTGAATCAGGAGCCCCATATAATGCTCAATACAGTTCATGATGGCCCCATAAGATGCTCCATACAAAATACACCCCATATAATGCTCCATACAGTTCATGATGGGCCCCATAAGATGCTCTATACAGTTCATGATGGGCCCCATAAGATGCTCCATACAAAATACGCCCCATATAATGCTCCATACAGTTTATGATGGGCCCCATAAGATGCTCCATATTAAAATATACCCCATATAATGCTGCACAAAGGTTAATAATGGCCTCATAAGATGCTCAATAGAAACATTTGCCCCATACAATGCTGTATGGAGGTTGATTATGCCCCATACCATTCAGCATAAAGGTTGATGGCCCCATAAGATGCACCATAGATTATGCCCCATACAATTCGGCATGAAGGTTGATGGCCCCATAAGGTGCTCCATAGATTATGCCCCATACAATTTGGCATAAAGGTTGATGGCCCCATAAGGTGCTCCATAGATTATGCCCCATACAATTCGGCATGAAGGTTGATGGCCCCATAAGGTGCTCCATGGATTATGCCCCATACAATGCTGTATAAAGGGTGATGGCCCCATAAGATGCTCAATAGATTATGCCCCATATGCTGCGATTAAAATAAAAAAATCACATACTCACCTCTCGTCACTCAGGCCCCCGGCACTTGCGATAGTCACCTTCCCCGTTCCACCGCTGCGCGCCGCTCTGTCTTCCGGCTCTCTGACTTTTCAGGCAGAGGGCGGTGTGCACTAACTACGTCGTCGTGCCCTTTGACCTGAACAGTCACAGGCAGAGGACGGGAAGATGGAGCGGTGTCCGGCGGTGGAACGGGGTCAGGTGAATATCGCGCAATGCTCACCCTCCCCCGATACACTCACCTTCTGGTGCGGTCCCTGGCAGCTTCTCACAATCAGATGGTCTCCTGGAGCTGTCAGCATCTTCCTATGTTCAGCGGTCACGTACTGCTCATGAAAGTAATGAATATGCGTCCATATTCATTAGTTAATGAGCGGTACCACGTCACTGCTGAACACAGGAACAAGCTGCCGGAGACCATCGGACATGCAGGGACCTCGCCGGGAGCAGGTGAGTATGTGACAGCCACCGCTCCCCCTCCCCTGCCGACCCTCCGCGGACAATGACTCAAGTATAAGCCAAGAGGAGCACTTTCAGCATAAAAAAAATGGGCTGAAAATCTCGAGTATACAACAATCCAATATGTCTTTAATGTGAAGCTACATCGTGGAATGGCATAACCACACAGCCACCGTAAAGGGTTTATGTGATCAGAAAATAACATAATTTTGAAAGGTATATATCAGCAGATTTTCACAATATAATCTGAGAACAGCAGTAGGCAGGGGCTGAGACCCTGATTTCAGCAATGTGTCACTTACTAGGCTGTGTGCTGTGTCAATAAAATCGCAAAGGGGGAATTGAGAAAAAGACTGGACTAATAATGGTGTGCACCTTTTCATAGTAAAATATCAAAAACCTTTAGTTCACCTTAAACACTAAAATTACAAACATTTAAAATAGAACAAGTAATGCAATAACCATTACCCCCCTCAGGCAATATAAATAGATCTACACATGCAGCCCATGGCATGTAATACATACACAACTGTAATAAGCCCTGCCCATAACAGGTAATATGTACCATGGCTTTCATAGCTTGAACCATATCAATCATAAAATATTAATGCGACAGAATAATAGAGACAACACAAATGTATACGTATGTGCATATCTATAATATAAGGCTGGGAGCGTCACTCTGTCTGAAGCCTTTATAGACTGCGCAAGCGCAAGTGCCGGCGCAGTCTGGACCCCACAGAGTGACGCTCCCAGGAGATCGCGGTATGCGTAAGCACTGAACGCACACTGCGATCTCCAAGGGAGAGACAGGGACGTGGCAGGAGGGTAAGTATAAGCTATATTCACCTGTCTGTCCCGTTCCAGCGCTGTGCGCCGCTCTATCTTCTGGGTCCTCGGCCTGTGACGTTCACAGTTCAGAGGGCGCGATGACGCGCTTAATGCGCGCCGCCCTCTGACTGAACAGTCACAGCCAGAGGAGCCGGAACACAGAGCGGCACGCAGTGCTGGAACGGGACAAACAGATGAATATAGAAAGTGTCGGGGGCCTGAGCTAGTGGCGATACCGGCACCTGACCCCCACAGCGCGCCGGTGTCCCCGCCTGCCCAGGCTCCCCAGCACTCGGCGCCCAGCGACGATAGCTGAGTATGTTTTTTTTTTTTTTTAATATATCGCAGCAGCATACGGGGCATATAATACAATGGAGCATCTTATGGGGGCCATAAACCTTTATGGAGCAGCGTACGGGGCATATACTATGGAGCATCTTATGGGGGCCATCAACCATAATGGAGTAGTGTACGGGGCATACACTATGGAGCATCTTATGGGGGCCATAAACCTTTATGGAGCAGTGTACGGGGCATATACTATGGAGCATCTTATGGGGGCCATAAACCTTTATGGAGCAGTGTACGGGGCATATACTATGGAGCATCTTATGGGGGCCATTGTTATGATTAGGCAATTCAGTACCACAGTGGACATAGAGGTCAGAGCACATACAGTGATCTGACAATAACCCAAAAACATAGAACGAGCTCTGAGACGTGGGAACTCTGTTGACCGCAATCCCTGATCCTCTCCAACAAACACTAGAGGCAGCCGTGGATTGCGCCTAACACTCCCTATGCAACTCGGCACAGCCTGAGAAACTAGCTAGCCTGAAGATAGAAAATAAGCCTACCTTGCCTCAGAGAAATACCCCAAAGGAAAAGGCAGCCCCCCACATATAATGACTGTGAGTAAAGATGAAAAGACAAACGTAGAGATGAAATAGATTTAGCAAAGTGAGGCCCGACTTTCTGAACAGAGCAAGGATAGGAAAGGTAACTTTGCGGTCAACACAAAACCCTAAAAACCACGCAAAGGGGGCAAAAAGACCCTCCGTACCGAACTAACGGCACGGAGGTACACCCTCTGCGTCCCAGAGCTTCCAGCAAACAAATAGATAAGCTGGACAGAAAAAAAACAAACAAAATAGCAAAGGGAAACTTAGCTATGCAGAGCAGCAGGCCACAGGAACGATCCAGGAGGAAAACAAGTCCAATACTGGAACATTGACAGGAAGCCAGGATCAAAGCACTAGGTGGAGTTAAGTAGAGCAGCACCTAACGACCTCACCACCTCACCTGAGGGAGGAAACTCAGAAGCCGCAGTACCACTTCCCTCCACCAACGGAAGCTCACAGAGAGAATCAGCAGAAGTACCACTTGTGACCACAGGAGGGAGCTCTGCCACAGAATTCACAACAGGCCATCAACCATAATGCAGCAGCATACGGGGCATATACTATGGAGCATCTTATGGGGGCCATCAACCATAATGCAGCAGCATACGGGGCATATACTATGGAGCATCTTATGGGGCCATCAACCTTTATGGAGCAGCATATGGGGCATATGGATGGGAGCAGCAAATTACAGAACAGTGGCGCAGGATGTGAGCAGCACATGACAGAACGGGGGCGTAGGATGTGAGCACCACATGACAGAATGGGGGTGCAGAATGGGTGCAGCACATGACAGGATGGGGACACAGGATGGAGCAGCACATGACAGGATGGGGCGCAGGATGGAGCAGCTCATGACAGGATGGGGACGCAGGATGGAGCAGCACATGACAGGATGGGGATGCAGGATGGAGCAGCACATGACAGGATGGAGACCATATACCAATATAAATGCTCGCCACCCGGGCATAGAACGGGTTCAATAGCTAGTCTACTATATAATTGTCTAAGGGTCACTTCCGTCTGTCTGTCAGTCTGTCTGTCACGTATATTCATTGGTCGCGGCCTCTATCTGTACGACCTCTGATTGGTCGTGGCAAAACGCCCATGACCATTGCCACGACCAATCAGTGACGGGCACAGTCCGGCGGCAAAATGGCCGCTCCTTCCTCCCCGCAGTCAGTGCCCACTTCATACTTCCCTCCAGTCAGCCCTCACACATGGTTAATGGCAGCGTTAATGGACCGCGTTATGCCGTGATGTAAAGCACTCCATTAGCGCAGTTATTAACCCTGTGTGACCAACTTTTTACTATTGATGCTGCCTATGCAGCATCAATAGTAAAAAGATCTAATGTTACAAATAATAATAAAAAAAAGGTTATTCTCACCCTCCAAAGTCGCGTTGTCCTCAGGCAGTGCAAGCGGCAGGTTCCGGTGCTAAGGATGCTATGCGAGAAGGACCTGCCATGACGTCACGGTCATGTGACCGCGACGTCATCACAGGTCCTGCGCTCATACCAACCCTTTGACCGGAAGCTGCCGCATGCACCACACACAGGCGCCAGGACTTCAAGGAGCCTTCGGAAGGTGAGTATATGTTTATTTTTTATTTTAAGTCTTTTTTAACCACGCATATAATGCCCACATTACTATATACTGGGTAAGATGGGTAAGATTTTGGGAAGGATATGTGGCACTTAGTGCACTTTACCGGATTTGACCTCAACTTTGGGACGTATGATATGTAGTCTAATATTGACATATTCCTTGCAAAATATTTCTTATCTGTTCTGTGACATGCACTATTAGCACTTTACTTGAGACGCGGACATTCTCAGAGGTTGCCCCCGATTTTTTCAGTGTTGTTTCTCAGTTTCCCTCACTGTTACAATGTGTTATTTATCATTTTATGTGATGTCTATGTGTGTGATGATTATGGTGTAATAAAATTTGTATTGATACTTTTTTTTTTACAAAAATCTTGGACGTGTACTCCTATTTTTTCTTTTGGGTATTTATACATGCCTGCTATATACTATGTGGGCAGTGTTATATACTATGTGGGCAATGTTATATACTGCGTGGGCTGCGTTATATACTACATGGCTGCTATATACTATGTGGGCAGTGTTACATACTATGTGGGCAGTGTTATATAATGTGTGGGCTGTGTTATATACTGCATGGCTGCTATATACTAGATGGCCAGTGTTATATACTATGTGGGCAATGTTATATACTGCGTGGGCTGTGTTATATACTGTTTAGGCTGTGCTATATACTGCGTGGCCACTGTTATATACTGCGTGGCCTGTATTAACGCATTGGGTATTCAAGAATATGTCGTGGCCTATGCTATATACTATGTGGCTGCTATATACATACATACATACAGTGGGGCAAAAAAGTATTTAGTCAGTCAGCAATAGTGCAAGTTCCACCACTTAAAAAGATGAGAGACGTCTGTAATTTACATCATAGGTAGACCTCAACTATGGGAGACAAACTGAGAAAAAAAAATCCAGAAAATCACATTGTCTGTTTTTTTAACATTTTATTTGCATATTATGGTGGAAAATAAGTATTTGGTCAGAAACAAAATTTCATCTCAATACTTTGTAATATATCGTTTGTTGGCAATGACAGAGGTCAAACGTTTTCTGTAAGTCTTCACAAGGTTGCCACACACTGTTGTTGGTATGTTGGCCCATTCCTCCATGCAGATCTCCTCTAGAGCAGTGATGTTTTTCAGCTTTTCGCTTGGCAACACGGACTTTCAACTCCCTCCAAAGGTTTTCTATAGGGTTGAGATCTGGAGACTGGCTAGGCCACTCCAGGACCTTGAAATGCTTCTTCGTTGCCCTGGCGGTGTGCTTTGGATCATTGTCATGTTGAAAGACCCAGCCACGTTTCATCTTCAATGCCCTTGCTGATGGAAGGAGGTTTGCACTCAAAATCTCACAATACATGGCCCCATTCATTCTTTCATGTACCCGGATCAGTCGTCCTGGCCCCTTTGCAGAGAAACAGCCCCAAAGCATGATGTTTCCACCACCATGCTTTACAGTAGGTATGGTGTTTGATGGATGCAACTCAGTATTCTTTTTCCTCCAAACACGACAAGCAGTGTTTCTACCAAACAGTTCCAGTTTGGTTTCATCAGACCATAGGACATTCTCCCAAAACTCCTCTGGATCATCCAAATGCTCTCTAGCAAACTTCAGACGGGCCCGGACATGTACTGGCTTAAGCAGTGGGACACGTCTGGCACTGCAGGATCTGAGTCCATGGTGGCGTAGTGTGTTACTTATGGTAGGCCTTGTTACATTGGTCCCAGATCTCTGCAGTTCATTCACTAGGTCCCCCCGCGTGGTTCTGGGATTTTTGCTCACCGTTCTTGTGATCATTCTGACCCCACGGGGTGGGATTTTGCGTGGATCCCCAGATCGAGGGAGATTATCAGTGGTCTTGTATGTCTTCCATTTTCTAATTATTGCTCCCACTGTTGATTTCTTCACTCCAAGCTGGTTGGCTATTGCAGATTCAGTCTTCCCAGCCTGGTGCAGGGCTACAATTTTGTTTCTGGTGTCCTTTGACAGCTCTTTGGTCTTCACCATAGTGGAGTTTGGAGTCAGACTGTTTGAGGGTGTGCACAGGTGTCTTTTTATACTGATAACAAGTTTAAACAGGTGCCATTACTACAGGTAATGAGTGGAGGAAAGAGGAGACTCTTAAAGAAGAAGTTACAGGTCTGTGAGAGCCAGAAATCTTGATTGTTTGTTTCTGACCAAATACTTATTTTCCACCATAATATGCAAAAAAAATGATAAAAAAACAGACAATGTGATTTTCTGGATTTTTTTTTCACAGTTTGTCTCCCATAGTTGAGGTCTACCTATGATGTAAATTACAGACGCCTCTCATATTTTTAAGTGGTGGAACTTGCACTATTGCTGACTGACTAAATACTTTTTTGCCCCACTGTACATATTCTAGAATACCCGATGCGTTAGAATCGGGCCACCATCTAGTATATACATATACATGCACACAACCATGTGTCCCTAGACAGAACTGGACCTCTGTAGGTACATAAGGTGACCAATGTCTATCGGAAAAAATATATATTCCCTAGAACAATACCAACAGTGAGTCAGATGCAATAAGCGGTATAAAACCTGTGTATCTTATTCTACCGGTCATACACAGAAAGAGGGCAGAGGAAGGACTTTCCAAAACATAGAGCAAAATGTTTGAGACCGGGTCCTGTAACAGGATAGCACTGTGAGAGCTTAAATAGCCATGAGAACCCAAATAGTTACCCCATGGTCACCATGTAACTGGCTCTGCTCAGGCACAAATGGCCATGGTTAAATCCAAATGGAAGCAAAGTCCTAAGAAGAGGGAAGGAGGGGGGTGTGGCACGAGCCCCATGCGTATCGCTGCTAAAAGAGCAGCTTCGTCAGGGGAAGTGAGTGCCAGGGGAAATAAACAGATACATATACATGTCTTAAACACATACCAATGTGTGGACGCAGACCGGATAGGCGAGAGCGAGGCAGGATCATCTGCAGCTAATGAGCACATGGAGACGCAGTCTAACAAACCGGATGTAAGTGCCGTTACCATGGTAAGTATGGAGCATGTGCGTACATCACTATCGGTGATGACTTAGAACAGCCTGTGTCGCGCATGCGTACTGTCAAAAGAGGGGGGCAAAATCAAATCAGCGTTTTATCAGCAGGAGATTATCACTAGACGACTACTTGTTTCATGTCTCCTAGTCCAACCCTGCCTCCACTACTTATAAGCAGCCAATCAGTGGTGTGGGCGGAGCTATACAGGGCTCTGTGTTGTGAATTCTGTGATCAAGCTCCCTCCTGTGGTCACGAGTGGTACTGCGGCTTCTGAGTTTCCTTCCTCAGGTGATGAGGTTAAGTCGTTAGGTGCTGCTCTATTTAACTCCACCTAGTGCTTTGATCCTGGCCTCCAGTCAATGTTCTAGTATTGGTCTTGCTTCCTCCTGGATCGTTCCTGTGGCCAGTCTGCTCAGCATAAGCTAAGTTCTGCTTGTGTTACTTTGTTGCTATATTTTCTGTCCAGCTTGCTTTTTTGGTTTTGCTTGCTTGCTGGAAGCTCTGAGACGCAGAGGGAGTACCTCCGTACCGTTAGTCGGTGCGGAGGGTCTTTTTGCCCCTCTGCGTGGTTGTTTGTAGGTTTTTGTGTTGACCGCAAAGCTATCTTTCCTATCCTCGGTCTATTCAGTAAGTCAGGCCTCACTTTGCTAAATCTATTTAATCTCTGTGTTTGTATTTTCATCTTAACTCACAGTCATTATATGTGGGGGGCTGCCTTTTCCTTTGGGGAATTTCTCTGAGGCAAGGTAGGCTTATTTTTCTATCTTCAGGACTAGCTAGTTTCTCAGGCTGTGCCGAGTTGCATAGGGAGCGTTAGGCGCAATCCACGGCTACCTCTAGTGTGGTTTGATAGGTTTAGGGATTGCGGTCAGCAGAGTTTCCACGTCTCAGAGCTCGTCCTATGTTTTGTGGTTTTTGTCAGGTCACTTGTGTGCTCTGAACTTCAAGGTCCATTGTGGTTCGGAATTATCTATTCATAACATTACTGGAGGCCCAAAGTACTATGCTTCTCAATAGAGGGAAAAAAGAAGTTCTGAGACCATTTTTTTTTCTTTGCATTGTGTTTTGCCTTTTTTTTCCCCTAGACATTTGGGTGGTTCAGGACACAGGTGTGGTGATGGACATTAAAGGTCTGTCTTCATGTGTGGATCTTCTCACTGCAAGAGTACAAAATATTCAAGACTTTGTGGCTCCGAATTCTATGTTAGAACCAAGAATTCCTATTCCTGATTTGTTTTCTGGAGATAGAGCTAAATTTCTGAGTTTCAAAAATAATTGCAAACTGTTTCTGGCTTTGAAACCTCGCTCCTCTGGTGACCCAGTTCAACAAGTTAAGATCATTATTTCTTTATTACGTGGCGACCCTCAAGACTGGGCATTTTCCCTTGTGCCAGGAGATCCTGCATTATGTAATATTGATGCGTTTTTTCTGGCGCTCGGATTACTGTACGATGAACCTAATTCAGTGGATCAGGCAGAGAAAAATTTGCTGGCTCTGTGTCAGGGTCAGGATGAGATAGAGATTTATTGTCAGAAGTTTAGAAAGTGGTCTGTGCTCACTCAATGGAATGAATGTGCTTTGGCAGCAATCTTCAGAAAGGGTCTCTCTGAAGCCCTTAAGGATGTCATGGTGGGATTTCCTATGCCTGCTGGTCTGAATGAGTCTATGTCTTTGGCCATTCAGATCGGTCGACGCTTGCGTGAGCGTAAATCTGTGCACCATTTGGCGGTATTATCTGAGCATAAACCTGAGCCTATGCAGTGCGATAGGACTTTGACCAGAGCTGAAAGGCAAGAACACAGACGTCAGAATGGGCTGTGTTTCTACTGTGGTGATTCCACTCATGCTATCTCCGATTGTCCTAAGCGCACTAAGCGGTTCGCTAAGTCTGCCACCATTGGTACGGTACAGTCGAAATTTCTTTTGTCCGTTACTTTGATCTGCTCTTTGTCTTCCTATTCTGTCATGGCATTTGTGGATTCAGGCGCTGCCCTGAATTTGATGGACTTGGAGTTTGCTAGGCGCTGTGGGTTTGTCTTGGAGCCCTTGCAGTGTCTTATTCCATTGAGAGGAATTGATGCTACGCCTTTGGCCAAGAATAAGCCTCAGTATTGGACCCAGCTGACCATGTGCATGGCTCCTGCGCACCAGGAGGATATTCGCTTTCTGGTGTTGCAAAATCTGCATGATGTGGTCGTGTTGGGGTTGCCATGGCTACAAGTCCATAACCCAGTATTAGATTGGAAATCAATGTCTGTGTCCAGCTGGGGTTGTCAGGGGGTACATGGTGATGTTCCATTTCTGTCTATCTCATCATCCACCCCTTCTGAGGTCCCAGAATTCTTGTCTGATTACCGGGATGTATTCGATGAGCCCAAGTCCAATGCCCTACCTCCGCATAGGGATTGTGATTGTGCTATCGAGTTGATTCCTGGTAGTAAGTTTTCTAAGGGTTGACTGTTTAATTTATCTGTACCTGAGCACGCCGCTATGCGGAGTTACGTAAAAGAATCCTTGGAGAAGGGTCATATTCGGCCGTCGTCATCGCCATTGGGAGCAGGGTTCTTTTTTGTGGCCAAGAAGGATGGTTCACTGAGACCTTGTATTGATTACCGCCTTCTAAATAAAATCACGGTCAAATTTCAGTACCCCTTGCCGCTGCTATCTGATTTGTTTGCTCGGATTAAGGGGGCTAGTTGGTTCACCAAGATAGATCTTCGTGGTGCATATAATCTTGTGCGTATTAAACGGGGCGATGAATGGAAAACTGCATTTAATACGCCCGAGGGCCATTTTGAGTACCTAGTTATGCCATTCGGACTTGCCAATGCTCCATCAGTATTTCAGTCCTTTATGCATGACATCTTCCGAGAGTACCTGGATAAATTCCTGATTGTATACTTGGATGATATTTTGGTCTTCTCAGATGATTGGGAGTCTCATGTGAAGCAGGTCAGAATGGTGTTCCAGGTCCTGCGTGCTAATTCTTTGTTTGTGAAGGGATCAAAGTGTCTCTTTGGTGTTCAGAAGGTTTCATTTTTGGGGTTCATTTTTTCCCCTTCTACCATTGAGATGGACCCTGTTAAGGTCCAGGCCATTTATGATTGGACTCAGCCGACATCTCTGAAGAGTCTGCAAAAGTTCCTTGGCTTTGCTAATTTTTATCGTCGCTTCATCTGTAATTTTTCTAGTATTGCTAAACCATTGACCGATTTGACCAAGAAGGGTGCTGATGTGGTCAATTGGTCTTCTGCTGCTGTGGAAGCTTTTCAAGAGTTAAAGTGTCGTTTTTCTTCTGCCCCTGTGTTGTGTCAACCAGATGTTTCGCTTCCGTTCCAGGTTGAGCTTGATGCTTCTGAAATTGGAGCGGGGGCTGTTTTGTCGCAAAGAGGTGCTGATTGCTCGGTGATGAAGCCATGCGCCTTCTTTTCCAGGAAGTTTTCGCCTGCTGAGCGAAATTATGATGTTGGCAATCGAGAGTTGCTGGCCATGAAATGGGCATTCGAGGAGTGGCGTCATTGGCTTGAAGGAGCTAAGCATCGCGTGGTGGTCTTGACTGATCACAAGAACTTGACTTATCTCGAGTCTGCCAAACGGTTGAATCCTAGACAGGCTCGTTGGTCGCTGTTTTTCTCCCGTTTTGACTTTGTGGTTTCGTACCTTCCGGGCTCTAAAAATGTGAAGGCGGATGCCCTGTCTAGGAGTTTTGTGCCTGACTCTCCGGGTTTGCCTGAGCCGGCGGGTATTCTCAAAGAGGGTTTAATTGTGTCTGCCATCTCCCCTGATTTGCGGCGGGAGCGGCTAAAATTTCAGGCTAATAAACCTGATCGTTGCCCAGCAGAGAAACTGTTTGTCCCTGATAGGTGGACGAATAAAGTTATCTCTGAGGTTCATTGTTCGGTGTTGGCTGGTCATCCTGGAATCTTTGGTACCAGAGATTTGGTGGCTAGATCCTTTTGGTGGCCGTCTCTGTTGCGGGATGTGCGTTCTTTTGTGCAGTCCTGTGGGATTTGTGCTCGGGCTAAGCCCTGCTGTTCTCGTGCCAGTGGGTTGCTTTTGCCCTTGCCGATCCCGAAGAGGCCTTGGACACATATCTCTATGGATTTTATTTCGGATCTCCCCGTCTCTCAAAAGATGTCGGTCATTTGGGTAGTTTGTGATCGCTTCTCTAAGATGATCCATTTGGTACCCTGTTATGATAAGATAATTCAGTACCACAATGGACATAGAGGTCAGAGCACATACAGTTGCAAGTAAAGAAGCTGCGGAGACACCATCACGTGTTTCTCGACGCAAGCAGTGAATAGCCAGGCCTTTCCCCGGGAAGGAACAACCACGGGAAGGGCAGCATCCTATGAAGGAAAGCCACCTATGCCAAGCATGGTATCCATCCACAGACAGCTGTTTCGGGGTTTTTGCCCCTCATCAGTGTGGAGTAGGAATCTGGCTATTAGGAGCAGTGCCTAGTAAAAAGGCTATAAAGTCACAGATGATTGGCCTCGGGGAGACCAAAACATCCAACACCGCGGAGACACCATCACGTGTTTCTCAACGCAGTGATTCCAGAACACTGCCCCCATCCCTTATGGGAAATATGCAGATGCAAGTAAAGAAGCTGCGGAGACACCATCACGTGTTTCTCGACGCAAGCAGTGAATAGCCAGGCCTTTCCCCGGGAAGGAACAACCACGGGAAGGGCAGCATCCTATGAAGGAAAGCCACCTATGCCAAGCATGGTATCCATCCACAGACAGCTGTTTCGGGGTTTTTGCCCCTCATCAGTGTGGAGTAGGAATCTGGCTATTAGGAGCAGTGCCTAGTAAAAAGGCTATAAAGTCACAGATGATTGGCCTCGGGGAGACCAAAACATCCAACACCGCGGAGACACCATCACGTGTTTCTCAACGCAGTGATTCCAGAACACTGCCCCCATCCCTTATGGGAAATATGCAGATGCAAGTAAAGAAGCTGCGGAGACACCATCACGTGTTTCTCGACGCAAGCAGTGAATAGCCAGGCCTTTCCCCGGGAAGGAACAACCACGGGAAGGGCAGCATCCTATGAAGGAAAGCCACCTATGCCAAGCATGGTATCCATCCACAGACAGCTGTTTCGGGGTTTTTGCCCCTCATCAGTGTGGAGTAGGAATCTGGCTATTAGGAGCAGTGCCTAGTAAAAAGGCTATAAAGTCACAGATGATTGGCCTCGGGGAGACCAAAACATCCAACACCGCGGAGACACCATCACGTGTTTCTCAACGCAGTGATTCCAGAACACTGCCCCCATCCCTTATGGGAAATATGCAGATGCAAGTAAAGAAGCTGCGGAGACACCATCACGTGTTTCTCGACGCAAGCAGTGAATAGCCAGGCCTTTCCCCGGGAAGGAACAACCACGGGAAGGGCAGCATCCTATGAAGGAAAGCCACCTATGCCAAGCATGGTATCCATCCACAGACAGCTGTTTCGGGGTTTTTGCCCCTCATCAGTGTGGAGTAGGAATCTGGCTATTAGGAGCAGTGCCTAGTAAAAAGGCTATAAAGTCACAGATGATTGGCCTCGGGGAGACCAAAACATCCAACACCGCGGAGACACCATCACGTGTTTCTCAACGCAGTGATTCCAGAACACTGCCCCCATCCCTTATGGGAAATATGCAGATGCAAGTAAAGAAGCTGCGGAGACACCATCACGTGTTTCTCGACGCAAGCAGTGAATAGCCAGGCCTTTCCCCGGGAAGGAACAACCACGGGAAGGGCAGCATCCTATGAAGGAAAGCCACCTATGCCAAGCATGGTATCCATCCACAGACAGCTGTTTCGGGGTTTTTGCCCCTCATCAGTGTGGAGTAGGAATCTGGCTATTAGGAGCAGTGCCTAGTAAAAAGGCTATAAAGTCACAGATGATTGGCCTCGGGGAGACCAAAACATCCAACACCGCGGAGACACCATCACGTGTTTCTCAACGCAGTGATTCCAGAACACTGCCCCCATCCCTTATGGGAAATATGCAGATGCAAGTAAAGAAGCTGCGGAGACACCATCACGTGTTTCTCGACGCAAGCAGTGAATAGCCAGGCCTTTCCCCGGGAAGGAACAACCACGGGAAGGGCAGCATCCTATGAAGGAAAGCCACCTATGCCAAGCATGGTATCCATCCACAGACAGCTGTTTCGGGGTTTTTGCCCCTCATCAGTGTGGAGTAGGAATCTGGCTATTAGGAGCAGTGCCTAGTAAAAAGGCTATAAAGTCACAGATGATTGGCCTCGGGGAAAGGCCTGGCTATTCACTGGTGGATACCATGCTTGGCATAGGTGGCTTTCCTTCATAGGATGCTGCCCTTCCCGTGGTTGTTCCTTCCCGGGGAAAGGCCTGGCTATTCACTGCTTGCGTCGAGAAACACGTGATGGTGTCTCCGCAGCTTCTTTACTTGCATCTGCATATTTCCCATAAGGGATGGGGGCAGTGTTCTGGAATCACTGCATTGAGAAACACGTGATGGTGTCTCCGCGGTGTTGGATGTTTTGGTCTCCCCGAGGCCAATCATCTGTGACTTTATAGCCTTTTTACTAGGCACTGCTCCTAATAGCCAGATTCCTACTCCACACTGATGAGGGGAAAAAACCCCGAAACAGCTGTCTGTGGATGGATACCATGCTTGGCATAGGTGGCTTTCCTTCATAGGATGCTGCACTTCCCGTGGTTGTTCCTTCCCGGGGAAAGGCCTGCTTGCGTCGAGAAACACGTGATGGTGTCTCCGCAGCTTCTTTACTTGCATCTGCATATTTCCCATAAGGGATGGGGGCAGTGTTCTGGAATCACTGCGTTGAGAAACACGTGATGGTGTATCCGCGGTGTTGGATGTTTTGGTCTCCCCGAGGCCAATCATCTGACTTTAGAGCACATACAGTGACCTGACAATAACCCAAAAATATAGAACGAGCTCTGAGACGTGGGAACTCTGATGACCGCAATCCCTAATCCTCTCCAACCACACTAGAGGCAGCCGTGGATTGCGCCTAACGCTACCTATGCAACTCGGCACAGCCTGAGAAACTAGCTAGCCTGAAGATAGAAAATAAGCCTACCTTGCCTCAGAGAAATACCCCAAAGGAAAAGGCAGCCCCCACATATAATGACTGTGAGTTAAGATGAAAAGACAAACGTAGAGATGAAATAGATTTAGCAAAGTGAGGCCCGACTTTCTGAACAGAGCGAGGATAGGAAAGGTAACTTTGCGGTCAACACAAAACCCTACAAAAACCACGCAAAGGGGGCAAAAAGACCCCCCGTACCGAACTAACGGCACGGAGGTACACCCTCTGCGTCCCAGAGCTTCCAGCAAGCAGGAAAAAACAAATATACAAGCTGGACAGAAAAAACAGCAAACAAAATAGCAAAGCAGAACTTAGCTATGCAGAGCAGCAGGCCACAGGAACGATCCAGGAGGAAACAGGTCCAATACTAGAACATTGACTGGAGGCCAGGATCAAAGCACTAGGTGGAGTTAAATAGAGCAGCACCTAACGACTTCACCACATCACCTGAGAAAGGAAACTCAGAAGCCGCAGTACCACTTTCCTCCACCAACGGAAGCTCACAGAGAGAATCAGACGAAGTACCACTTGTGACCACAGGAGGGAGCTCTGCCACAGAATTCACAACAGTACCCCCCCCTTGAGGAGGGGTCACCGAACCCTCACCAGAGCCCCCAGGACGACCAGGATGAGCCATATGAAACAAGATCGGGAGCATGGACATCAGAGGCAAAGACCCAGGAATTATCTTCCTGAGCATAACCCTTCCACTTAACCAGATACTGGAGTTTCCGTCTTGAAACACGAGAATCCAAAATCTTCTCCACAATATACTCCAACTCCCCCTCCACCAAAACCGGGGCAGGAGGATCAACAGATGGAACCATAGGTGCCACGTATCTCCGCAACAATGACCTATGGAATACGTTATGTATGGAAAAAGAATCTGGAAGGGTCAGATGAAAAGATACAGGATTAATTACCTCAGAAATCCTATACGGACCAATGAAACGAGGTTTAAACTTAGGAGAGGAAACCTTCATAGGAATATGACGAGAAGATTACCAAATCAAATCCCCAACACGAAGTCGGGGACCCACACAGCGTCTGCGATTAGCGAAACGTTGAGCCTTCTCCTGGGACAAGGTCAAATTGTCCACTAAATGAGTCCAAATCTGCTGCAACCTGTCCACCACAGTATCCACACCAGGACAGTCCGAAGACTCAACCTGCCCTGAAGAGAAACGAGGATGGAACCCAGAGTTGCAGAAAAACGGCGAAACCAAGGTAGCCGAGCTGGCCCGATTATTAAGGGCGAACTCAGCCAAAGGCAAAAAGGACACCCAGTCATCCTGATCAGCAGAAACAAAGCATCTCAGATATGTTTCCAAGGTCTGATTGGTTCGTTCGGTCTGGCCATTAGTCTGAGGATGGAAAGCCGAGGAAAAAGACAAGTCAATGCCCATCCTACCACAAAAGGCTCGCCAAAACCTCGAAACAAACTGGGAACCTCTGTCAGACACGATATTCTCTGGAATGCCATGTAAACGAACCACATGCTGGAAGAACAATGGCACCAAATCAGAGGAGGAAGGTAATTTAGACAAGGGTACCAAATGGACCATCTTAGAGAAGCGATCACAGACCACCCAAATGACTGACATCTTTTGAGAAACGGGAAGATCTGAAATAAAATCCATAGAGATATGTGTCCAAGGCCTCTTTGGGACCGGCAAGGGCAAAAGCAACCCACTGGCACGAGAACAGCAGGGCTTAGCCCGAGCACAAATCCCACAGGACTGCACAAAAGTACGCACATCCCGCGACAGAGATGGCCACCAAAAGGATCTAGCCACTAACTCTCAGGTACCAAAGATTCCAGGATGACCAGCCAACACCGAACAATGAACCTCAGAGATAACTTTATTCGTCCACCTATCAGGGACAAACAGTTTCTCTGCTGGGCAACGATCAGGTTTATTAGCCTGAAATTTTTGCAGCACCTGCCGCAAATCAGGGGAGATGGCAGACACAATTACTCCCTCTTTGAGGATACCCGCCGGCTCAGATAAACCCGGAGAGTCGGGCACAAAACTCCTAGACAGAGCATCCGCCTTCACATTTTTAGAGCCCGGAAGGTACGAAATCACAAAGTCAAAACGGGCAAAAAACAGAGACCAACGAGCCTGTCTAGGATTCAACCGCTTGGCAGACTCGAGATAAGTCAAGTTCTTATGATCAGTCAAGACCACCACGCGATGCTTAGCTCCTTCAAGCCAATGACGCCACTCCTCGAATGCCCACTTCATGGCCAGCAACTCTCGATTGCCCACATCATAATTTCGCTCAGCAGGCGAAAACTTCCTGGAAAAGAAGGCGCATGGTTTCATCACCGAGCAATCAGAACTTCTCTGCGACAAAACAGCCCCTGCTCCAATCTCAGAAGCATCAACCTCGACCTGGAACGGAAGCGAAACATCTGGTTGACACAACACAGGGCAGAAGAAAAACGACGCTTCAACTCTTGAAAAGCTTCCACAGCAGCAGAAGACCAATTGACCACATCAGCACCCTTCTTGGTCAAAGGCGTAGCATCAATTCCTCTCAATGGAATAGGACACTGCAAGGGCTCCAAGAAATACCCACAACGCCTAGCATACTCCAAGTCCATCAAATTCAGGGCAGCGCCTGAATCCACAAATGCCATGACAGAATATGATGACAAAGAGCAGATCAAGGTAACGGACAGAAGAAATTTTGACTGTACCGTACCAAAGGTGGCAGACCTAGCGAACCTCTTAGTGCGCTTAGGACAATCAGAGAAAGCATGAGTGGAATCACCACAGTAGAAACACAGCCCATTCAGACGTCTGTGTTCTTGCCGTTCAACTCTGGTCAAAGTCCTATCGCACTGCATAGACTCAGGTTTAAGCTCAGGTAATACCGCCAAATGGTGCACAGATTTACGCTCACGCAAGCGTCGACCGATCTGAATGGCCAAAGACATAGACTCATTCAGACCAGCAGGCATAGGAAATCCCACCATGACATCCTTAAGGGCTTCAGAGAGACCTTTTCTGAAAATAGCTGCGAGCGCACCTTCATTCCATTGAGTGAGTACGGACCACTTTCTAAATTTCTGACAATATACCTCTATCTCATCCTGACCCTGACACAGAGCCAGCAAATTTTTCTCTGCCTGATCCACTGAATTAGTTTCATCGTACAGCAATCCGAGCGCCAGGAAAAACGCATCGATATTACTTAATGCAGGATCTCCTGACGCAAGAGAAAATGCCCAGTCCTGAGGGTCGCCATGTAAAAAAGAAATAATGATCCTAACTTGTTGAACTGGGTCACCAGAGGAGCGAGGTTTCAAAGCCAGAAATAGTTTACAATTATTTTTGAAACTCAGAAATTTAGTTCTATCTCCAAAAAACAAATCCGGAATAGGAATTCTCGGTTCTAACATAGAATTCTGAACCTCAAAGTCTTGAATATTTTGTACTCTTGATGTGAGCTGATCCACACATGAAGACAGACCTTTAATGTCCATGCTACACCTGTGTCCTGAACCACCCAAATGTCTAGGGGAAAAAAAAGGCAAAACACCGTGCAGAGAAAAAAAAAATGGTCTCAGAACTTCTTTTTTCCCTCTATTGAGAATCATTAGTACTTCAGGCCTCCAGTACTGTTATGATAAGATAATTCAGTACCGCAATGGACATAGAGGTCAGAGCACATACAGTGACCTGACAAAAACCCAAAAATATAGAACGAGCTCTGAGACGTGGGAACTCTGCTGACCGCAATCCCTAATCCTCTCCAACCACACTAGAGGCAGCCGTGGATTGCGCCTAACGCTACCTATGCAACTCGGCACAGCCTGAGAAACTAGCTAGCCTGAAGATAGAAAATAAGCTTACCTTGCCTCAGAGAAATACCCCAAAGGAAAAGGCAGCCCCCACATATAATGACTGTGAGTTAAGATGAAAAGACAAACGTAGAGATGAAATAGATTTAGCAAAGTGAGGCCCGACTTTCTGAACAGAGCGAGGATAGGAAAGGTAACTTTGCGGTCAACACAAAACCCTACAAAAACCACGCAAAGGGGGCAAAAAGACCCTCCGTACCGAACTAACGGCATGGAGGTACACCCTCTGCGTCCCAGAGCTTCCAGCAAGCAGGAAAAAACAAATATACAAGCTGGACAGAAAAAACAGCAAACAAAGTAGCAAAGCAGAACTTAGCTATGCAGAGCAGCAGGCCACAGGAACGATCCAGGAGGAAACAGGTCCAGTACTAGAACATTGACTGGAGGCCAGGATCAAAGCACTAGGTGGAGTTAAATAGAGCAGCACCTAACGACTTCACCACATCACCTGAGGAAGGAAACTCAGAAGCCGCAGTACCACTTTCCTCCACCAACGGAAGCTCACAGAGAGAATCAGCCGAAGTACCACTTGTGACCACAGGAGGGAGCTCTGCCACAGAATTCACAACAGTACCCTTGTCTAAATTACCTTCCTCCTCTGATTTGGTGCCATTGTTCTTCCAGCATGTGGTTCGTTTACATGGCATTCCAGAGAACATCGTTTCTGACAGAGGTTCCCAGTTTGTTTCGAGGTTTTGGCGAGCCTTTTCTGCTAGGATGGGCATTGATTTGTCTTTTTCCTCGGCTTTCCATCCTCAGACAAATGGCCAGACTGAACGAACCAATCAGACCTTGGAATCATATCTGAGATGGTTTGTTTCTGCTGATCAGGATGATTGGGTGTCCTTTTTGCCGTTGGCTGAGTTCGCTCTTAATAATCGGGCCAGCTCGGCTACCTTGGTTTCACCGTTTTTCTGCAATTCTGGGTCCCATCCTCGTTTCTCTTCAGGTCAGGTTGAGTCTTCGGACTGTCCTGGTGTGGATACTGTGGTGGACAGGTTGCAGCGGATTTGGACTCATGTAGTGGACAATTTGACCTTGTCCCAGGAGAAGGCTCAACGTTTCGCTAATCGCAGACGCTGTGTGGGTCCCCGACTTCGTGTTGGGGATTTGGTTTGGTTGTCATCTCGTTATATTCTTATGAAGGTTTCCTCTCCTAAGTTTAAGCCTCGTTTCATTGGTCCGTATAGGATTTCTGAGGTTCTTAATCCTGTGTCTTTTCGTTTGACCCTTCCAGATTCTTTTTCCATCCATAACGTATTCCATAGGTCATTGTTGCAGAGATACGTGGCGCCTGTGGTTCCATCTGTTGATCCTCCTGCCCCGGTTTTGGTGGAGGGGGAGTTGGAGTATATAGTGAAGAAGATTTTGGATTCTCGTGTTTCGAGACGGAAACTCCAGTATCTGGTTAAGTGGAAGGGCTATGGTCAGGAAGACAATTCCTGGGTCTTTGCCTCTGATGTCCATGCTGCCGATCTTGTTCGTGCCTTTCATATGGCTCATCCTGGTCGGCCTGGGGGCTCTGGTGAGGGTTCGGTGACCCCTCCTCAAGGGGGGGGATACTGTTGTGAATTCTGTGATCAAGCTCCCTCCTGTGGTCACGAGTGGTACTGCGGCTTCTGAGTTTCCTTCCTCAGGTGATGAGGTTAAGTCGTTAGGTGCTGCTCTATTTAACTCCACCTAGTGCTTTGATCCTGGCCTCCAGTCAATGTTCTAGTATTGGTCTTGCTTCCTCCTGGATCGTTCCTGTGGCCAGTCTGCTCAGCATAATCTAAGTTCTGCTTGTGTTACTTTGTTGCTATATTTTCTGTCCAGCTTGCTTTTTTGGTTTTGCTTGCTTGCTGGAAGCTCTGAGACGCAGAGGGAACACCTCCGTACCGTTAGTCGGTGCGGAGGGTCTTTTTGCCCCTCTGCGTGGTTGTTTGTAGGTTTTTGTGTTGACCGCAAAGCTATCTTTCCTATCCTCGGTCTATTCAGTAAGTCAGGCCTCACTTTGCTAAATCTATTTAATCTCTGTGTTTGTATTTTCATCTTAACTCACAGTCATTATATGTGGGGGGCTGCCTTTTCCTTTGGGGAATTTCTCTGAGGCAAGGTAGGCTTATTTTTCTATCTTCAGGACTAGCTAGTTTCTCAGGCTGTGCCGAGTTGCATAGGGAGCGTTAGGCGCAATCCACGGCTACCTCTAGTGTGGTTTGATAGGTTTAGGGATTGCGGTCAGCAGAGTTTCCACGTCTCAGAGCTCGTCCTATGTTTTGTGGTTTTTGTCAGGTCACTTGTGTGCTCTGAACTTCAAGGTCCATTGTGGTTCGGAATTATCTATTCATAACAGCTCTGTATTCTGAGCACTTCTAGGATCTGCAGCAGAGAAAACAGTGATAGTATCAAAATGACAGTATGCAGACCCGTAAGAGACACATTGCCAGAATCAGTGTATCAGCACCTACATCATGCTGCTCTCAGATTATATATTATAAACCTGGTATCAGATGCCCCTTAAACTCACACACACACACACACACACACACACACACACACACACACATACACACACACACACACACACACACAGACACACACACACAGACACACACACACGTAGGTGTATATTCTGTGAAATCAAATTGTCCACTTAGGAAGCAACAATGTTTGACAATCAATTTCACATGCTGTTGTGCAAATGAATAGACAACAGATGGACATTATTGGCAATTTTCAAGACACACTCAATAATGGAATGGTTCTGCAGGTGGGGACCACAGACCTCATCTCAGTACCAATGCTTTGTGGCTGATGTTTTGGTCACTTTTGAATGTTGGTTGTGCTTTCACACTCGTGGTAGCATGAGACGGACTCTACAACCCACACAAGTGGCTCAGGTAGTGCAGCTCATACAGGATGCGAGCTGTAGAGGCCACACCCACTACTGAGCATCATTTCCTTGTCTTGAGGCATTTCCACTGAAGTTGGATCAGCCTGTAACTTCATTTTCCACTTTGATTTTGAGCATCATTCCAACTCCAGACTTCCTTGGGATATTAGCTGTGATTTACGTTGATCAATTTTAAGTTTTATTGTTCTCAAAACATTCCACTATGCAATGAATAAAGATTTACAACTGGAAAATTTCATTCAGTGATATCTGGGATATGGAATTTTAGTGTTCCCTTTATTTTTTTTGAGCAGTCTATATCAGTTTTTTGATATTTTTCTAATGAATAGTTTCCTAATATATTCTATATTTTACACTTATCACTGGGTACACACAACCACAGACTAATACATTCTTTTTTCTGCAGCTCTCTTGTCAGCTTTACTGGGTAGACTGGGATAGGATCAGCAGTGAAGCCCTTTAATGACAAAAGGACCTATACTCCATCACTGGAGATTGAATTGCTGACAGTTTTCTGTTTATTAACTTGCATTCGTTACAGCAGAC
Source organism: Ranitomeya imitator (assembly GCF_032444005.1). Taxonomy (NCBI): domain Eukaryota; kingdom Metazoa; phylum Chordata; class Amphibia; order Anura; family Dendrobatidae; genus Ranitomeya; species Ranitomeya imitator. The sequence goes on from NC_091288.1 coordinate 60,853,153, forward strand.
ATAATTCAGACACAATTTACTGTAATGTCTACACTGACAATTCATGAAATATGTGTGTTTCTTCAATATGGCCACCACCTGAAAAGTATATATATTTTGGGTTTTGTCATTTTCATTACCAACGCAGCCACACATTAGACTAATATCATCCAAATCCGCCAGTATCGATGGGCTCAGCCAACTCTCCACTGACAGATGATGTCGGGGATATAAGGATTCGGCATAGCTGATTTCGGAGGGGCGATTATTTTGTTCTCGGGGATGTGAGCTGCTGCCAGCCTCTTCTGTCTTGTATCGAATCCTCATCTGTATTAAGGAGAGACAGCTGCCGTCCAAAACGCTCGGCCAAAGCATCTTTCGGCCGACAGCTATCTGTTGTGTATGGGGCCCCTAAGGAACACTGACCTTGAAAGCCTCCTCCTCTTCTTTGTACACTGGCTCTTGCCTGGACAATGAACCCAGAAATTCTGTTGCTGCCAGTGGTTTCTGAGAAAGCTGCCTTAGTCTTCTGTCACTGAGCACCATGTCCACGGCTTGCACCATATGACCAGGGGTAAATCCATCTGTGATCTTAGCCAGGGCGCTGTAATTCAGAGATGTTGTACCTTCTACTCGAATTGAGATCAGCTGCTTCCACAGAACTGGAGGGAATGATGCATACGACACAAATTATATCACATACAGCAATGTTCAGGGACTAACTGGGGGAGAACACTTGGAAATATGATTGTACGGGATTGATAGGGTTAATTTCACACTTCATTGATCACATTCTAAATTCTAGATTTTGAGGCTTGTGCCCAAATATACAGGACTGGAACAGGGGCAATAGAAGTTGTGCTGCTGCTGGGCACTCAGGCGAACAATGGGCACTAACCAATCAACTTTCTAATCGGCTATGCCCTTTATATCACCAGTTATTGCCTGAGAACTATGAGGTTTATTTAAAATTAAGGCCCAAAATTATAAAAGCTCAGGCGCCAAATAATATCCTTTAACTCCACCCCTGAGGATCCATCAATTAATTAGAAATTATGCATAAAGTTTATCTGATTCTCCTTCATTCCAAAATCAGTGATTGACTGTAATTGAGGTATATCAGCTTTCCTCAATGTATGAAATAGACAGAGGTGTAACTATAATAGGTGCAGGGGTTGCAATCGCACCCGGGTGCTGGAGCCTAAGGGGACCCAAAAGGTCCCTTTGATCCATATGAAAAAAAATTAGTATTAAATACATGCAAAAATTAGGGGCCTCGTTGGAGCTTTTGCATTGGGGCTCATAAGATTCAAGTTAGGTCACTAGTAAGAGGGTAAAACATCAAGGTTATTGGATAGAATCGGTAGTTCTCAGGGGCCCTGACCATTTGCCCATAAGAGGCCCAGTGTATAAATATGGTGCCCATCTCACCCAGGCGTGCTGCATAGTCTGGCCGTGGCACCAGAACTATTTTCTTGTACACTTTACTCAGAGGTTTGATTTCGGCATCAAATGGTCGCTGACTGGTTCCTACGACAAGGATTCGATCTTCTGATTTAATGGATTTCAAGAGTTTAGGGAGATCCTTTTTCAAACGTTTGGGATCTAACTGTTATCGACAAAAGACAAAGATGGCTGCAATTAAAACATCATATATTACAATATTTATACTATATGTATGTGATAAATCATTATTACACAGTGCCTCCTAGTATTCATGCTTATATGGATCTCATAGCTCGAGGATCATTTCTTATCATGTAATCATATAGGATGGATGATGCACGCCTGATATAGTATTAATAATGGACACCAGGTGGCAGTAAATCAATGAAGCATAAACGCTACAGTGGAGATTTGCTGGACACAGATGCCGTATTTTACTCACCGTCCTAGTGCTGATGGTAACACAGTGTTAATTTATATACCCCATTGTAGTAGCAGAGTCCAGTATGAATATAAAATAAAAGTCAGTGGACCTTCATAAAAAATACTGACATAAATAGAAATGACGTAACCCACGATGTTCAGTTTCATGTCAGTACAAATCCTTTGCAATGATTAATACTACAATGCTGAAATTGCCTCTTCAGAGAGGAAAAGGACTAGAACTCTATAGCGTCACCTATTGGAAGCCGCGATCCTAAAAGTCAATATTGACCCTTTAACAAGCCTTGCAATATGACTTAAGATAAAAGTCAAATCAGAATCCAAATTTTCTGACACAATGTTTCGTGGTATTGCCCCTCGTCAGTGCAAAGTATGAGACCTAATTTGGCTAGGTGAGAGGCTAAGACTGGGGTATAAGGGGTAATGTTTCTCCTTGTGGAGGGTGACATACCGGCCCTGGCATGCCAATGTAATACTACAATGGGCGCTTTGTAGAGATCATTTACCTGCTTCTCTGTTTTCGGTACTTTCTTGTAAAACATCTTCTCGGCCTCTTCGATCCAGATGATTGACGGCTGCAGCTGACGGGCGACCTGTAATGTATTTTTCGGTTTTCTGAAATTCTATCTCCATCTTTATTTACAGTGAAACACATACTCTATGCAATGGCAGTCAATTCTCATCAATACTTTTTTAACATTTGTGTATTACGTTTGCTTCTCAAAACCTAATTTAAAAACGGAACCTGTTTCTAACATCTTATTCAAATGTTTGCATAAGTTGTAACTCCTGATTAGTTTGATTCATGTACCGTAAAGAAATGCATACATTGCGGTCTCATATAAATAAACATATGCTTATATCAATTTTTTTGGTTGTTCTTTATGCAGTTCCCTATAATCACCACTAGAGGATGTCCTTCCATCACCACTACATAGACCCGCATGTGTCGTATTTACCGCACCTGCACAGCGAGAGCGCACATCTCAGAATAACCTATATATGCTGAAAAAGAAGAAAAATGCACCTGGCCATTGCACATATGCTGACACTATGTTTTAAAATTATAGTCTGTGATTTACAGCACTTACTTAAACAACTAGTTGCGTCAATTACCTATCTACAACGTCGTTGCAATAGTTCAGCATGAAAAGTGGCCCCTTCCAATCCTTCAATTATATGTAAGAGAATCATTTTCAGTGTTGTTCCCTTAGGATAGCTGATAATAGATTTATTACTTAAAGTATTCTCCCAAATCAGACTTTTTCCTGTTTTTATAGCAGTGATCGATCACAATGAGCCTCATTAGATATTTTCTTTAAACTGATCAGCCAATAAAGGCCTGAGCTTCATGAATTTCAAGAGTTATTCTTTGTGATTTTTTCCAAAAGTTTTGATTTTTTTTTTGTCATATAAGTTCTATATAATGGGCTTCTTTTGCGTCATTTTCCAAGTCTTGTATAAAACCCTACAGGAAAAATGCCAAAAGAAATGCTATATCCAGAGAACGTTGAATGAAGCACTGCAGGAAATATTTAATAAGTGATCACCCACTCAAGACCCACGGTGGGGGTAAAAATATTAGAGTAAAAATCAGTAAAGTATTTTGAAACATAAATAAAAACATACAAAATTAATTTCGCACAAAAAATGAGAAAAAAAAATTAAAAGCTACAAATATTTGGAAATGCTGCACTTGTGTATGGTGTAAAAAATTGAAAATCAATGGCAGATATGCTGCCACCCAGGAAAAAAAATAGAATAAAAAGTTGAATAAATCTCAAAATATGATCAGCCAGTCAAGACCCACAGTGGGGTTAAACATATTAGAATAAAAATCAATAAAGTGTTTTGAACAATCAATAACATAAAAAAATAAATTTCCCATAAGAAATATAGCAAAAACAAATGAAAAAATACAAATATTTGGAAATGCTGCACCTGTGAATGGTGTAAAAAATGAAAAGCAATGGCATATGTGCTGCCACCCAGAAAAATATAGAATAAAAACTAATTAAAAAGTTAAATAAATCTCAAAATAGTACCAATAAAACCAGACACCATGTGGGTCTTAGAATATGGTGACACAAATACTAAGGATTTAGAAAAAAAAAAAGAATAATTTTATGGTGCAAAAATGTTAAAACATGAAACAAACTATAAATTTGGTATTTTTATAATCGTGTAATATACCACAGAAAAAAAGTTTGCACATATAGACATAGCAAGATTTCCTAATTTTTCTAAGTAATTATAGGTGTAGATCAGCTAAGCCCGTGTTTTGGTACCTGAAGAGGCCCAAAGGGCCATCTGACACCACAGAGTAAGGCACACGTTGCAAATTTTGCTGCGGATCCGCAGCAGTTTCTCATGAGTTTACAGTACAATGTAAACTTATGGGAAACCAAAAACGCTGTGCCCATGCTGTGGAAAAAGCTGCGCGGAAACGCAGCATTTTATTTTCCGCAGCATGTCGCTTCTTTGTGCGGAATCCGCAGCAGTTTTCCATCTGCTCCAATAGAAAACTGCAGATGGAAAACCGCAGCAGAATCCGCATTAAAAACCACGATAAATCCGCAGCAAAAAACGCAGCGGTTTTGCACTGCGGATTTATCAAATCCGCTGCGGAAATATCCGCAGCGGATTTGTCTACGTGTGCACATAGCCTAAACTAGTATTTTAAATGCCTCATCAAAGCTAAGGGCCATTAAAGGGGCTTCTGATGAAAAAACATTATAGCCTATCTACACGATAGGTGAAAAGTTATTGGCGATCTACAGGACAGGTGATAACTTATAGATCGGTTGCTGTTCCACTGCTGACACCCCCACCGATTAGCAGAATAGCGGACTTTAGAATGGCGCATCAGGCTGCCTACTCTACTGCTGCTCCAATCATTCCCCATGAGGACTGCCATAAATATCTGGGAGCACTGCTAGGTCGTCCCATAGAGAATAAATCGGTGCACAGCTCAGCATGTGCACTGAGGTTTAATTCTTACAGGATAAAAGTGCTCCATTCAGCTGTTTGATGGAGGCCCCAGTGGTTGGAACCCCCCTAATTTATACATTATCATTTGTAGAGATGAGCCGATTCATTAGCATCAAAATTTCCCGAAAGATTAGGAATGTTGTACCCTTGGGATCGTAGATCATGGAGCTAAAACTGATGATGTCTTTGAGATCTCACAAAGACTCACCTGTAGTAGTGATCATGTCGTATACGTCATCACATGCAGTTGTGGTTTGCAATATGTGGGACGCACTGTACAGACACTGCGGTCCCGCCTTAATGGTCACAGAAATAGAGCAAAAACGGCTTTTTAACCCCTTAGCGACCGCCGATACGCCTTTTAAAGGCGGCCACTAAGGGTACTTAAACCACAGCGCCGTTAATTAACGGCGCTGTGGAAAAAGTCCATAGCGCCCCCCAGAGGCCGATTTTCTCCGGGGTCTCGGCTGCCGAGGGTAGCCGAGACCCCAGAGAACATGATTCGGGTTTTTTTTAACTCACCCCGCATTTGCGATCGCCGGTAATTAACCGTTTACCGGCGATCGCAAAAAAAAAAAAAAAAAGCGATCTCTTTTTAATTTCTCTGTCCTCCGATGTGATCGCACATCGGAGGACAGAGAAAAGGGGTCCCAGGTGGCCCCCCAATACTCACCTAGCTTCCCCGATGCTCCTCGTGTCTCCCGGTGGGCGCCGCCATCTTCAAAATGGCGGGCGCATGCGCAGTGCGCCCGCCGGCCGGCACCGGGAGAATCTTTGGGGTCTCGGCTGCCGGGGGTAGCCGAGACCCCAAAGAGCATGATCGGGGTCGGTATTACCGACCGCCGGTAATTAACTGTTTACCGGCGACCGCAAAAAAAAAAAAAAAGTAAAGTGTAATTCTCTGTCCTCTGATGTGATCGCACATCAGAGGACAGAGAAATAGGGGGATTCGGGGACCCTAGCATACTCACCTAGGTCCCTGGATCCTCTTGCTGCTCCTCCTGGCCGCCGGCAGAAGAACATGGCGGACGCATGCCCAGTGCGCCCGCCATCTGTCTCCATCTGCCGGCCGGCAGGAGAACAGCAGTTGGGGCTAAAATTAGGGTTAGGGTTAGGGTTAGGGGTAGGGTTAGGGGTAGGGTTAGGGTTAGGGGTAGGGGTAGGGGTAGGGTTAGGGGTAGGGGTAGGGGTAGGGGTAGGGTTAGGGTTAGGAGTAGGGGTAGGGTTAGAGGTAGGGGTAGGGGTAGAGTTAGGGGTAGGGGTAGGGTTAGGGGTAGGGTTAGGGTTAGGGGTAGGGTTAGGGGTAGGGGTAGGGCTAGGGTTAGGGCTAGGGTTAGGGCTAGGGTTGGGGCTAAATTTAGGGTTAGGGTTGGGGCTAAATTTAGGGTTAGGGTTGGGGCTAAACTTAGGGTTAGGCTTCTTTCACACTTACGTCGGTACAGGGCCGTCGCAATGCGTCGGCCCGACATACCGACGCACGTTGTGAAAATTGTGCACAACGTGGGCAGCAGCTGTAGTTTTTCAACGCATCCGCTGCCCAATCTATGTCCTGGGGAGGAGGGGGCGGAGTTACGGCCACGCATGCGCGGTCAGAAATGGCGGATGCGACGTACAAAAAAACGTTTCATTGAACGTTTTTTTGTGCCGACGCTCCGCCAAAACACAACTGATCCAGTGCACGACGGACGCGACGTGTGGCCATCTGTCACGATCCGTCGGCAATACAAGTCTATGGGCAAAAAACGCATCCTGCGGGCACATTTGCAGGATCCGTTTCTTGTCCAAAACGACGGATTGCGACGGAATGCCAAACGACGCAAGTGTGAAAGTAGCCTTAGGGCTAGGGTTAGGGATGGGGCTAAAGTTAGGGCTAGGGTTGGGGCTAAAGTTAGGGTTAGAGCTGGGATTAGGGTTAGGGTTTGGATAGGGTTGGTATTAGGGTTAGGGTTGGCATTAGGGTTACGCTTGGGATTAGGGTTAGGTTTGGGATTAGGGTTAAGGTTAGGGTTGTGATTAGGGGTGTATTGGGATTAGGGTTAGGTTTGAGGTTAGGGTTGAGATTAGGATTAGGGGTGTGTTGGATTTAGGGTTTTGATTAGAGTTATGGTTAGGGTTGACATTAGGGTTGTTTTGGGGTAAGGGTTGTGATTATGGTTAGGGTTAGTGATTAGGATTATGGATCAGGTTGGGATTAGGGTTAGGGGTGTGTTGGGGTTAGGGTTGGAGCTAGAATTGGGGGGTTTCCACTGTTTAGGTACATCAGGGGATCTCCAAACACGACAGCCAATTTTGCGCTCAAAAAGTCAAATGGTGCTCCCTCCCTTCTGAGCTCTGCCATGCGCCCAAACAGTGGGTTACCCCCACATATGGGGCATCAGCGTACTCGGGATAAATTGGACAACAACTTCTGGGGTCCAATTTCTCTTGTTACCCTTGTGAAAATAAAAACTTGGGGGCTACAAAATCTTTTTTGTGAAAAAAAAAATATTTTTTATTTTCACAACTCTGCATTCTAAACTTCTGTGAAGCACTTGGGCATTCAAAGTTCTCACCACACATCTAGATAAGTTCCTTGGGGGGTCTAGTTTCCAAAATGGGGTCACTTGTGGGGGGTTACTACAGTTTAGGTACATCAGGGGCTCTGCAATCGCAACATAATGCCCACAGACCATTCTATCAAAGTCTGCATTCCAAAAAGGCGCTCCTTCCCTTCCGAGCTCTGCCGTGCGCCCAAACAGTGGTTTACCCCCACATATGGTGCATCAGCGTACTCGGGATAAATTGTACAACAACTATTGCAGTCCAATTTCTCCTGTTACCCTTGTGAAAATAAAAACTTGGGGGCTACAATATCTTTTTTGTGGAAAAAAAAATATTTTTATTTTCACGACTCTGCATTCTAAACATCTGTGAAGCACTTGGGCATTCAAAGTTCTCACCACACATCTAGATAAGTTCCTTGGGGGTCTAGTTTCCAAAAGGGGTCACTTGTGGAGGGTTTCTACTGGTTAGGTACATCAGGGGCTCTGCAAACGCAACATAATACCCGCAGACCATTCTATCAAAGTCTGCATTCCAAAACGGCACTCCTTCCTTCCGAGCTCTGCCGTGTGCCCAAACAGTGGTTTACCCCCACATATGGGGTACCAGCATACTCAGGACAAATTGGACAACAACTTTTGGGGTCCAATTTCTCTTTTTACCCTTGTAAAAATAAAAACTTGGGGGCTAAATAATCTTTTTTGTGGAAAAAAAAATATTTTTTATTTTCACGGCTCTGCATTATAAACTTCTGTGAAGCACTTGGGCATTCAAGGTTCTCACCACACATCTAGATAAGTTCCTTGGGGGGTCTAGTTTCCAAAATGGGGTCACTTGTGGGGGATTTCTACTGTTTAGGCACATCAGGGGCTCTCCAAACGCGACATGGCGTCCAATCTCAATTCCAGCCAATTCTACATTGAAAAAGTAAAACGGCACTCCTTCTCTTCCAAGCTCTGCGGTGCGCCCTAACAGTTGTTTACCCCCACATATTGGGTATCAACGTACTCAGGAGAAATCGCACAATAACTTTTGTGGTCTAATTTCTCCTGTTACCCTTGTGAAAATAAGAATTTGTGGGCGAAAAGATCATTTTTGTGTAAACAAAAGCGATTTTTTATTTTCACGGCTCTACGTTATAAACTTCTGTGAAGCACTTGGGGGTTCAAAGTGCTCACCACACATCTAGATAAGTTCCTTAAGGGGTCTAGTTTCCAAAATGGTGTCACTTGTGGGGAGTTTCCACTGTTTAGGCACATCAGGGGCTCTCTAAACGTGACATGGCATCCGATCTCAATTCCAGCCAATTCTGCATTGAAAAAGTCAAACGGCGCTCCTTCACTTCTAAGTTCTGCGGTGCGCCCTAACAGTGGTTTACCCACACATGTGGGGTATTGGCGTATTCAGGAGAAATTGCATAACAAAATTTATGGTTACATTTCTGTTTTTACACTTGTGAAAATAAAAAAAATGGTTCTGAATTAAGATGTTTGCAAAAAAAAGTTAAATGTTCATTTTTTCCTTCCACATTGTTTCAGTTCCTGTGAAGCACGTAAAGGGTTAATAAACTTCTTGAATGTGGTTTTGAGAACCTTGAGGGGTGTAGTTTTTAGAATGGTGTCACACTTCTTATTTTCTATCATATAGACCCCTCAAAATGACTTCAAATGTGATGTGGTCCCTAAAAAAAAATGGTGTTGTAAAAATGAGAAATTGCTGGTCAACTTTTAACCCTTATAACTCCCTAACAAAAAAAAATTTTGTTTCCAAAATTGTGCTGATGTAAAGTAGACATGTGGGAAATGTTATTTATTAGCTATTTTTCGTGACATATCTCTCTGATTTAAGGGCATAAAAATACAAAGTTTGAAAATTGCAAAATTTTAAAAATTTTCGCCATATTTCCGTTTTTTTCATAAATAATCGCAAGTAATATCGAAGAAATGTTACCACTTACATGAAGTACAATATGTCACGAAAAAACAATCTCAGAATCAGCGGGATCCGTTGAAGCGTTCCAGAGTTATAACCTCATAAAGTGACAGTGGTCAGAATTGCAAAAATTGGCCTGGTCATTAAGTACCAAATTGGCTCTGTCACTAAGGGGTTAAAACATAGTCTCTCAAGGCATCTGCTAATTAAACATAACAAAATATTTAACATAAAAGTAACTCCGGTGGAGCAGATACCCTCTGGTGTTGCAAACAGGAATGCTCTTTTAAACCGGAAAGAAACGTTTTGGATATATCGTCTGGGAACATTATTTCCAAATGGATTGAATGATATCATAGAGAGCGTTTAAACGTTGCCTTTTTTTCTGGGTTTCCTTTGTTTTGTTTTTTTCTCTTACATCAATCAGTAGGTGTATTCCTGAACTTGGTCCACACCCCAAATCAAGTTTCTGAGGCTGGGATAAAAAGTTTGCTACTATATACAGTATAAGTGTGATTGAATTTAATACTAGTAGGATTTGTACTGTGTTTTCATGGAACCTGAAGAAGGATATATACTGCATCCGAAACGCGTTGTATCTCCTCTATTTTAGCTTATCAAATAAAAAAATATGACATATCATCTTTGGATTTGAGTCCTGGGAAGCGCTGCCATTCATGGGCTGGATGTGCTTTTCTTGATTTAAAAGATTAGGTTAGCAAGGAATAAATTTGCCACAAATCTCAATTTTGGAAAAGTTCTGATTGCCTGAAAAAGATGTTTAGAAGGTTAAAGGGATGGTTGGAAACTAACATTTATTTTAATGCTAAATGTCTGTTTAGTTAATGTCATAATCTAACCTCGTTTCTACTTTACTTTAATTAAAAATTCAGGAGTGTCATTTGGGGCCGTTTCAGGGGCTTAGCTAGTCCCTGCTCTACTGAGCATGTGTCAGTTGTCAATTTTGATGTATGCTCAGTAGGATCTTGTCACTGAGCAATATTTTTTAATTCAAAGCAGCGGTGCACTCCTTGTCAGCTCCGATAAGTAGTGGCAAGCTGGCAGGAGAGCGTATTGTAAGGAGAAAACCCAGCGAGCAGAGACCAGCCCAAGCCTCACTCGCACAAGTGATAACAAAAACTGCAGCATCAGAAACACAATTGAAAACACATGTAAAAAACACAAAAATGCAATAAAAAAACACACGTAACACGTAACCTAATTTACCTAATAGATGTAGGAAATCTGCAACATAAAAAACTCACCAAATAATCAGCATGGGAAATTTACCTAACACTTGGAGGCCTCCTAGCATTGAACAGAACCTCCTTTTAGCTCTCCAATGAAAACACTGTCTAAGTAATATACAAGTGACCTCAAACTCAACCTACCAGCATGGGGAAAAACTGATGGTAACACATAGCGGTATCTGGGTGGCGTGTAGAGGTTTAATATTGGGCTATTAGAACAATGTGGTGTGCAAAAAAAATCATGCCTTTTCTACATCAAACACACTTTGTGAAGTAGACAGCTTAAATTTCTGGAATATAGAGATTTCCTTTGTCTTAAAAAAATATTATGACTTGTCCGTCTGTCAATCCAGGAAGCACACGTGCACAAGCCTTGGTTTCAGAATTTTTCTTTTGTTTCAAAATTAGGGAGAAGGGGTATTAAACTGACCTCCTTGTTTGCAGTGTGGGAAGAATGAAACAATGCTTATTAAGATGCTGTTACTGGAGTGTATGAGATTATTTATCAGTCAGACTGACTATGCAGGTCCTGCAATTTTCTGTCACTTGAATATTTGTATTATTATTCTGAGTCGCCCGCCAGAGCCGTGGGGTACTCAGTACCGGGTCCGGTCGCTATTAAAGGGGATGTCATGGTGGCTGTGACCTGGTCCGTGGCCCTGGGCGCCCAATTAAAGGGGAAAGGTCTTTTAAGGGCTATTGTGAAAAGTCTACAGTCATGGACAAAAATTTTGAGAATGAGACAAATATTAATTTTTCCAAAGTCTATTGCTTCATTTTTTCTAATGGCAATTTCCATATACTGTACTCCTGAATGTCAGAGTGATCAGCTTAACAGCAATTACTGTACTTGCAAAGTCAATATTTGCCCAGAAAATGAACTTTAACCCCCAAAACACATTTCAACATCACTGCAGTCCTGCCTTAAAAGGAGCAGCTAACATCGTTTTAGTGATTGATCCATTAACATAGGTGTGGGTGTTGATGAGCACAGGGCTGGCGATCAATCAGTCATGATTAAGTAAGAATGACATCACTGGACACTTTAAAAGGAGGCTGGTGCTTGGTATCATTGTTTCTCTTCAATTAACCATGGTTATCTCTAAAGAAACACGTGCAGCCATCATTGCAGTGCACAAAAATGGCCTAACAGGGAAGAGTATCGCAGCTACAAAGATTGCACCTCAGTCAACAATCTATCGCATCATCAAGAACTTCAAGGAGAGAGCTTCCATTGTTGTCAAAAAGGCTCCTGGGCGCCCAAGAAAGACCAGCAAGCGACAGGACCGTATCTTAAAACTGTTTCAGCTGCGGGATCGGACTACCAGCAGTGCCGAGCTTGCTCAGGAATGGCAGCAGGCTGGTGTGAGTGCTTCTGCACGCACTGTGAGGTGGAGACTCTTTGAGCAAGGCCTGGTTTCAAGGAGGGCAGCAAAGAAGCCACTTCTCTCCAGAAAAAAAATCAGGGACCGACTGATATTCTGCAAAAGGTACAGGGAGTGGACTGCTGAGGACTGGGGCAAAGTCATTTTCTCTGATGAATCCCCTTTTCGATTGTTTGGGACATCTGGAAAACAGCTTATTCGGAGAAGAAGAGGTGAGCGATACCACCAGTCTTGTCTCATGCCAACTGTAAAGCATCCTGAAACCATTCATGTGTGGGGTTGCTTCTCAGCCAAGGGAATCAGCTCACTCACAGTCTTGCCTAAAAACACAGCCATGAATAAAGAATGGTACCAAAATGTCCTCCAAGAGCAACTTCTCCCAACCGTCCAAGAGCAGTTTGGCGCCCAACAATGCCTTTTCCAGCATGATGGAGCACCTTGCCATAAAGCAAAGGTGATAACTAAATGGCTCATGGAACAAAACATAGAGATTTTGGGTCCATGGCCTAGAAACTCCCCAGATCTTAATCCCATTGAGAACTTGTGGTCAATCATCAAGAGACGGGTGGACAAACAAAAACCAACAAATTTTGGCAAAATGCAAGCATTGATTATGCAAGAATGGACTGCTAACAGTCAGGATTTGGTCCATAAGTTGATTGAGAGCATGCCAGGGAGAATTGCAGAGGTCTTGAAGAAGAAGGGTCAACACTGCAAATATTGACTTGCTGCATTAACTCATTCTAACTGTCAATATAACCTATTGGTACTCATAATATGATTGCAATTATATTTCTGTATGTGATATAAACATCAGACAAACACTAATAAAAACCAGAGGGCAGCAGATCATGTGAAAATATAATTTTGGTGTCATTCTCAAAACTTTTGGCCATGACTGTAGTTGGCGAGGTCCCTGACACTTGAAGCTTGGTTGCAAAGTCCCCTCTCTCCTGTCCTAAGACAGATGTCTGTACGATAGGCAGTGCGAGCCAGTTTATAGAGTCTCTATCATGACCCGGGCTCTCAGGTTACTGCTTCACCTCAGACTTGATGCGGGCAATTGACATACGGTGCTATGCCCTCTGGTTCTGTCGCATGTCCTGGTGAACAGCACGACCTCGGGCTCCCGGTACCCAGTTTCTGTGCTCTGGCTCCTAGGGTGTCCTTCCGCTGGTCCCCTCCCGAGACTCTTCCTCATCTGTGCTTCTTCCCTCTAAGCTCCTCCACTATTCAACTCCTTCAAGTTTCTCACTCTTTCCAGGGGCCACAGCTCCTACGCGGCTGTGCAGCCCCTCCATCTCTTCCAGGCATCCTTCTCCTCTCCTCACTCCACTGCTACTCTCTACAACTGGCTGACTCCTCCTCCAGACCAGGATACATAAAGTCTAAGGAAGCTCCCCTGAATCCGGGTCCAGAGCTCCCCCTCCTGGCCTAGATTAAAATGTGTTGAATGTGAGTGCCTTACCTGATACAAAGAATCTCCCTTGCCTCCAAGAGTGACATCACTCTCCCCGAAAGGAAGGCAACATCACTGCAACAACCAGTTACCTGGGGTGTTGCAATTCACAGACTGAGTATCATTCCTATTTTCAATGTGATTGAGATGCTGTTACTGGAGTGTATGAGATTATTTCTCAGTCAGACTGACTATGCAGGTCCTGCACCTTTCTGTCACTTTAATATCTGTATTATTATTCACAGACTGAGTATCACTCTTATTTTCAATCTGCCTCAGCACTGCAGCAGTACACCAAAATCAGATGAAAGCCTATATTCTGTTTCTATGGGTAGAAAGCTGTGCGCTCTGACTTTTGATCCTTAGGCTATAAAATCCTAGAATGGCGCTGCTTGGCAGGACCTCATTTTTATAGAGGCTTTGATAATCCCCTGGATTTGTTGCCCTAGACTATGTGATGTGGCAGTTGTAAGACATTATGAGAAAGCCCGTCAGTCCGCGCCTGATGTCATTAGTTCGCTCTCTTGCTGCTGCAGTCTTCAACAGTGTGTGAAACAGTGCAGGGGAATTTATTTTTTGTGATCTTCGCAAATTTGTGGGAGCCCATAAGTTTCAGGAAATTCGATTTGAAGTTGATCTGCAGCAGATCGATCGGCTCACCTCTAAACATTTGTTTTATACATAGATGATAACTTCTTTTCAGTGGACAACCCCTTTAAAATGAGGTCTGGACTCAGAAACTTGTAGGAAAATCTTGCTCTGAAAGAAGTTGTAGTGTATAATAGAATTACGAAGTTTTCAAAAATCTGCTATGGAATGTCAAAGTAAAATGCATGAAAACTGTAACTGTGGGTTTAGTGTTTCTTTTAATTAAATTTCCTTCTCTGTATACATAAAAGCAGCATAATCAGATTTACTCTAAGGAATGGAGCAGAGATAAGCTGCTTTTTGTAATCATTGTAGCCATGGGTATGAGAACAGTAACAATGGGTGACAGGTACATAATACACGTCATACTGTATTTTTTTGATCATTTCATATAGTTTTTAGTTTTAATTATTTTCAAAGCACATCTGACTAATAGAGAAGCTCCAAATGTTGAAAATAAAGGATGATAAGGATTTTTCGCATGCTTAAGGTGTGTTCTTTGGTTTTATTTGGCTATGGGCGCGCAGAGAAAACGTGTCAAAGTAAAGCTCTTTTTTTAATGAAATTTCCAAAGTGGACACATCAGAATGGACACCCCTTCACTTTTGATGTTACCGTAGACTGCATTATACTACGGAATGAATGCTAACACTTAGCTTGGTGCTTTTGGTGTCTTGGAGATCATATAACTAAGAGCTTAGCTCGTACTGACCGCAGGTCTCCCGTCTCGAGCTTGACAGCCTTGTAGAAATACATGAAGCTAGTATACTGAGGTCAGGAGACACGCGCCCTATCCATGCATTATGATCCATATTTGGACTGAGATCACGGGACATCTGCATGAGCGCGAGTAGAAGAGGCATAGAACTGTAATAGAATAATAGAATGTTAGAGTTGGAAGGGTCCTCCAAGGTCATCGTGTCCAACCTCCTGCTCAATGCCGGATTCACTAAACCATCTCAGACAGATGTCTGCCCAGCCTCTGTTTGAAGACTTCCATTGAAGGAGAACTCACGCATCTCTTATTGATCACCCTCACTGATAACTTAGCGGCAGGGTCCTTTCATATTAAAGACTCGTGGGTTCCAGCTCATGGACATTTCAGTCGTTTTTGAGAAACTTGTTGGGTGTTCTAAGATACAGGGCTCCTCAAGTAGTGCATGTAGTGAATGCAGGCAACCCCATTCAGAGAGCAGGGCAGGCTCCAGTCACATATCCATGTTTTTCAAGGATAGAACAAGTACCCATTATAATCTATGGCCATGTTCACTTGCCTGTTTTCTTTTGCCGGGTGATTGTCCACATACAAAAGAGACATGTCTGTTTTTATCTGATTTGTGGATCAAACTCGCCCATTCAATGAATGAGTCTGGGAATAAAAAGGGAAAGAAACACATGCCATCCATGTGTCATCTGAGTAATTTTTTACCGTTTACTGGACAGGAGAAGCTTTATTTTTGCATTCGAGAAAAACACATGACCCACTGTTGGAACACAAGGGCCAAGTATTTATGAAGTTTGGATCCAGCACATTAATGCAAAATTGCCCCATTTTTTTTTTAAATGAGACCTAACAATGTACAAGAATGACTGACCAAGCTAGAAAGAAGTAGAAAAATACTGTTACGCTGTGTGCCCACGATGAGTATTTGATGCATTTTCGATGTTGCAAATTTTCTGCAGCATTATTGCACCTAGTAGATATTAATTAGGTTATTTGCATTTTTTTATTTCTCTTTTTAGAGCATTTTTACAAGTGCTTTTAGTGCGTTGCAGCAGAAATACACTAAACACGCATATACTTTTTTTACCTGTGGATTTTCTGCATGTGATGCAATTCTGTGGGGAAAATCCGTGCATAAAGCTCAATGAAGAAAGAGAAATTAACATATTGTGGATTTGAAACAAAAAGCACAGCTTGCATGAAATGCCTAGAAATCCCATCAATTTTGCCAGAACTGTAAGATGTTGCATTTTTTGCTCAGCTAAAACACAAAGAGTCAAAAACTCACCAAAAACTCATCTCGGGAACGTAACCTTATTTGTCCAAAAAGAGAATTCAGCTACAAGATAAAACCATTCTTTGTCTATAATAAAGTTGTTCAAGCCACAAAAAAAAATGCTGTTATATTTTATGTTAGTGCCCTTGTCTGATATTCTTTAACGTCTGAGTTTCTAGGCGTTTCCCAATGAAATATGTGATATGATGCCTTTCACAGGTTCACTATTTATCCATCTTCACCCAGCTTTACTTTCTTCCTCTACGAGCAGTGTGTACTTTTTACCGTCAGAAAAATATTGTTTTCTCTGCCACCAGCCATAAACCTGTGATGTCACCGTGCCCTTGATTGCAGCTCTTAGCGCCGTTTCTTGCTGGCAGATAATAAATCAGGAACAGTATTTGCTGATGATGTAGTGCACAGCTGTTCTGGGTCTACGATTAGTTAATTAATTATCCCAAAATATTACAGTTGGCAAAACTGTCTCTTAAATAAATATCTCCCTCACATTCTGGAATCTTCTCAGAATTAATTCCAAGATGTCACAGCATCTCCCTCCTCCTCCTCATGCACATCACTACACATGCTCCCTGTCTAATGCACGCTGCTGATTGACAATAATCTCCCCCAAAAATTATTATGCTAGTCGAAATCTAAAATATTTGTTGGCTAAGTGATTTCATGTTGGATGTTCACGTATGAATGCAGAGGGCATAAAGGGCTCTTCTGCTCAGGTTGAGAAAAAATAGGATCAGTCGCAAAAAAACTTAAAGCTTTTGGCCCAAGAAAAATATTTACCATCTACGATCATACAATCCCAATTCACAAAAAGTTGAGACACTGGGAAAAATGTAATGAAAACAATAATGTAATGATTTGTAAATCTATTATAGTCATATTTTATTCACAACAGAACATAGAACACAGATCAGAAGACGTAAATTAGACAAGTCAAAAAATAAAAAAACTAGTTCAGAAATTGATGGCAGCAATACATCTCAAAAAAGTTAGGACGGGGCAAAAGGCTGGAAAAACAATTGATGCTAATATTAATAAACAGATTGAGGATGTATGAAAAGAACATGTTAGGGAGGCAGAGTCTGTTGAGCAGCGAGGATCCTACATCAGAAAAGAAGGGCACAAATTTATTCTCCCAAAACTCCAATTGGTCACCTTGCTTCCTAAACATTTACAGACTGTTGCAGACATATCGCTCTCGTTTTCTTTAAAATAATCTCTGGAGGCAGATTCTCAGGGAGATCTATGTCCAGTACATAGATCTTAACAACTCATTTCCGTATGAGAAAAACATGTATTTCTCTGGAATAAGACATTATATTGCAAATATCAAGGTATTATTTTATTCAACTTTCTATGACCTACGTGCCCATACAGACAGCTTAGGAGGATTAATCCTACTGATAGATGCCCTTTAAAACTATAGTAAACATTTATAGGTGGGGCCATACAAGTCTGTTATTGTGTCTTATATTTGCACTGCACCTGGTCTGTCCTTGAATACTTGCCTTAAGCACCATATGCAGCATCATCTGCAGTCCGCTCTTTCCTGGATACTTCCCAGAAATGTTAGATGGTGATAGATTAAAAAGGTTTGCTCCAGTTTCATTGCAGATTGCATTCACCAACATCTTTTTGCCCACCCCAGCCGGTCCTGCCAGAAGAAGGGCTTTTATCTGTGGGGCCTTCTCATGTACGGATTCACATCCTGTATAGCAAAAATGAAAAGTTACAGCCAAGAGAATCCAAAAATGATAACTACATAATAAATAGCGAAATATTTGTCTTTACAAATTCCAGGAGAGATTCAATGGTGACTTGTCCAGGACTATTCAATTCATAATAAAGGACTTTTCATTGTGCTAACATATGCAGAACAGTTTGGCCAGGTAATTACATTGCACAACCTGACCCATTTCAGTTATATCCAATAGACAATAACGATCAGATTGGCAACAAACGGGTTTATGTTGTATGATGATGATACAAGGTTACAGACTAGATACCTAAAAACTTATGGTCGTTGCAAACAATTTTCCCATATTAAACCTCAACGTCTACTAGATAATCACTGAATCCTATGTGATAAGCGCTAAACATGTTCTCATTATTAGGGTTCTCATTCTAATAGTGCTACATCTAGAAGGCTGCGCTCATAACTTGTAGCCAAATTGCATTTTGTTGTTCAAAAATTGCTGCAAAAATACTGTATTATGTGTTATGAACTGGTGATTCAGAACCACAATGGACCTGGTGGTTACGAGCACAGAAAATGACCTGATAGTTGCTAAACACATAGGACGAGCTCTGAGACGTGGGAACTCTGCTGACCGCAATCCCTAATCCTATCACACCACACTAGAGGTAGCCGTGGAGCGCTCCTGACCAGACCTAGGCGCCTCGGGCACAGCCTGAGAAACTAGCTACCCTGAAGATAGAAAAATAAGCCTACCTTGCCTCAGAGAAATTCCCCAAAGGAAAAGGCAGCCCCCCACATATAATGACTGTGAGCAAAGATGAAAACACAAACAAAGAGATGAAATAGATTTTAGCAAAGTGAGGCCCGACTTACTAAATAGACCGAGGATAGGAAAGATAGCTTTGCGATCAGCACAAAAACCTACAAAAAGACCACGCAGAGGGCGCAAAAAGACCCTCCGCACCGACTAACGGTACGGAGGTGCTTCCTCTGCGTCCCAGAGCTTCCAGCAAGCAAGACAAACCAATATAGCAAGCTGGACAGGAAAAATAGCAAACAAAAGTAACACAAGCAGAACTTAGCTTATGCAGGGCAGACAGGCCACAAGAACGATCCAGGAGAGAGCAAGACCAATACTGGAACATTGACTGGAGGCCAGGAACAAAGAACTAGGTGGAGTTAAATAGAGCAGCACCTAACGACTTAACCTCGTCACCTGAGGAAGGAAACTCAGAAGCCGCAGCCCTACTCACATCCACCAAAGGAAGCTCATGGACAGAACCAGCCGAAGTACCACTCATGACCACAGGAGGGAGCTTGACCACAGAATTCACAACAGTACCCCCCCCTTGAGGAGGGGTCACCGAACCCTCACCAGAGCCCCCAGGCCGACCAGGATGAGCCAAATGAAAGGCACGAACCAGATCGGCAGCATGAACATCAGAGGCAAAGACCCAGGAATTATCTTCCTGACCATAACCCTTCCACTTAACCAGGTACTGGAGTTTCCGTCTCGAAATACGAGAATCCAAAATCTTCTCCACTATGTACTCCAACTCCCCCTCAACCAAGACCGGGGCAGGAGGATCAACGGAAGGAACCACAGGTGCCACGTATCTCCGCAACAATGACCTATGGAATACATTATGGATGGAAAAAGAAGCTGGAAGGGTCAAACGAAAAGACACAGGATTAAGAACCTCAGAAATCCTATACGGACCAATGAAACGAGGCTTAAACTTAGGAGAGGAAACTTTCATAGGAATATAACGAGACGACAACCAAACCAAATCCCCAACACGAAGTCGGGGACCCACACAGCGCTTGCGGTTAGCGAAACGTTGAGCCTTCTCCTGGGACAATGTCAAATTGTCCACTACATGAGTCCAAATCTGCTGCAACCTATCCACCACAGTATCCACACCAGGACAGTCCGAAGACTCAACCTGCCCTGAAGAGAAACGAGGATGGAACCCAGAGTTGCAGAAAAACGGCGAAACCAAAGTAGCCGAGCTGGCCCGATTATTAAGGGCGAACTCAGCCAAAGGCAAAAAGGACACCCAATCATCCTGATCAGCAGAAACAAAACATCTCAGATATGTTTCCAAGGTCTGATTGGTTCGTTCAGTTTGGCCATTTGTCTGAGGATGGAAAGCCGAGGAAAAAGACAAATCAATGCCCATCCTAGCACAAAAGGCTCGCCAAAACCTCGAAACAAACTGGGAACAACTGTCAGAAACGATATTCTCCGGAATGCAATGTAAACGAACCACATGCTGGAAAAACAATGGCACCAAATCAGAGGAGGAGGGCAATTTTGACAAGGGTACCAAATGGACCATATTAGAGAAGCGATCACAAACCACCCAAATGACCGACATCTTTTGAGAGATGGGGAGATCCGAAATAAAATCCATAGAGATATGTGTCCAGGGCCTCTTCGGGACTGGCAAGGGCAAAAGCAACCCACTGGCACGAGAACAGCAGGGCTTAGCCCGAGCACAAATCCCACAGGACTGCACAAACGAACGCACATCCCGCGACAGAGACGGCCACCAAAAGGATCTAGCCACCAAATCTCTGGTACCAAAGATTCCAGGATGACCAGCCAACTCCGAACAATGAACCTCAGAGATAACTCTACTCGTCCATCTATCAGGGACAAACAGTTTCTCCGTCGGGCAACGGTCAGGTCTATTAGCCTGAAATTTTTGCAGCACCCGCCGCAAATCAGGGGAGATGGCAGACAAAATTACCCCCTCTTTGAGAATACCCGCCGACTCAGGCAAACCCGGAGAGTCGGGCACAAAACTCCAGGGCATCCGCCTTCACATTTTTAGAGCCCGGAAGGTACGAAACCACAAAGTCAAAACGGGAGAAAAACAGCGACCAACGAGCCTGTCTAGGATTCAAATGTTTGGCAGACTCGAGATAAGTTAAGTTCTTGTGATCAGTCAAGACCACCACGCGATGCTTAGCTCCTTCAAGCCAATGACGCCACTCCTCGAATGCCCACTTCATGGCCAGCAACTCTCGATTGCCAACATCATAATTACGCTCAGCAGGCGAAAACTTCCTGGAGAAGAAGGCACATGGTTTCATCACCGAGCCAACAGAACTTCTTTGCGACAAAACAGCCCCTGCTCCAATCTCAGAAGCATCAACCTCGACCTGGAATGGGAGCGAAACATCTGGCTGGCACAACACAGGGGCAGAAGAAAAACGACGCTTCAACTCCTGAAAAGCTTCCACAGCAGCAGAAGACCAATTGACCACATCAGCACCCTTCTTGGTTAAATCAGTCAACGGTTTAGCAACAGTAGAAAAATTAGCGATGAAGCGACGATAAAAATTAGCAAAGCCCAGGAACTTTTGCAGACTCTTCAGAGATGTCGGCTGAGTCCAATCATAAATGGCCTGAACTTTAACAGGGTCCATCTCGATAGTAGAAGGGGAAAAAATGAAACCCAAAAATGAAACCTTCTGAACACCAAAGAGACACTTTGACCCCTCCACAAACAAAGAATTTGCACGCAGGACCTGGAACACCATTCTAACCTGCTTCACGTGCGACTCCCAATCATCCGAGAAGACCAAAATATCATCCAAGTATACAATCAGGAATTTATCCAGGTACTCTCGGAAGATGTCATGCATAAAGGACTGAAATACAGATGGAGCATTGGAAAGCCCGAATGGCATAACCAGGTACTCAAAATGGCCCTCGGGCGTATTAAATGCTGTTTTCCATTCATCGCCCTGTTTAATACGCACAAGATTATACGCACCACGAAGATCTATCTTGGTGAACCAACTAGCCCCCTTAATCCGAGCAAACAAATCAGACAGCAGCGGCAAGGGGTACTGAAATTTGACTGTGATTTTATTTAGAAGGCGGTAATCAATACAAGGTCTCAACGAACCATCCTTCTTGGCCACAAAAAAGAACCCTGCCCCCAATGGCGACGACGACGGGCGAATATGACCCTTCTCCAAGGATTCCTTTACGTAACTCCACATAGCGGCATGCTCAGGTACAGACAAATTAAACAGTCGACCTTTAGGAAACTTACTACCAGGAATCAAATCGATAGCACAATCGCAATCCCTATGCGGAGGTAGGGCACTGGACTTGGGCTCATCAAATACATCCCGGTAATCTGACAAGAACTCTGGGACCTCAGAAGGGGTGGATGATGAAATAGACAGAAATGGAACATCACCATGTACCCCCTGACAACCCCAGCTGGACACAGACATTGATTTCCAATCCAATACTGGGTTATGGACTTGTAGCCATGGCAACCCCAACACGACCACATCATGCAGATTCTGCAACACCAAAAAGCGAATATCCTCCTGATGCGCAGGAGCCATGCACATGGTCAGTAGGGTCCAATACTGAGGCTTATTCTTGGCCAAAGGCGTAGCATCAATTCCTCTCAATGGAATAGGATGCTGCAAGGGCTCCAAGAAAAACCCACAGCGCCTAGCAAACTCCAAGTCCATCAAATTCAGGGCAGCGCCTGAATCCACAAATGCCATGACAGAATAGGATGACAAAGAGCAGATCAAAGTAACGGACAAAAGAAATTTCGACTGTACCGTACCAATGGTGGCAGACCTAGCGAACCGCTTAGTGCGCTTAGGACAATCGGAGATTGCATGAGTGGAATCACCACAGTAAAAACACAGCCCATTCCGACGTCTGTGTTCTTGCCGTTCAGCTCTGGTCAAAGTCCTATTACATTGCATAGGCTCAGGTTTATGCTCAGATAATACCGCCAAATGGTGCACAGTTTTACGCTCACGTAAGCGTCGATCGATCTGAATGGCCAACGACATAGACTCATTCAGACCAGCAGGCATAGGAAATCCCACCATGACATCCTTAAGGGCTTCAGAGAGACCCTTTCTGAAAATTGCTGCCAGAGCACATTCATTCCGTTGAGTGAGCACAGACCACTTCCTAAACTTCTGACAATATATCTCTACCTCATCCTGATCCTGACACAGAGCCAGCAAGATTTTCTCTGCCTGATCCACTGAATTAGGTTCATCATAAAGCAACCCGAGCGCCAGAAAAAACGCATCAATATCACATAATGCAGGATCTCCTGGCGCAAGGGAAAATGCCCAGTCTTGAGGGTCGCCACGTAATAAAAAAATAATGATCTTTACTTTGTTGAACTGGGTCACCAGAGGAGCGGGGTTTCAAAGCCAGAAATAGTTTACAATTATTTTTGAAATTCAGAAACTTAGCTCTATCTCCAGAAAATAACTCAGGAATAGGAATTTTAGGTTCTAACATAGGATTCTGAACCACTAAATCTTGAATGTTCTGTACACTTATAGCGAGATTATCCATCAAAGAGGACAGACCTTGAATGTCCATGTCTACACCTGTGTTCTGAACCACCCTGATGTAAAGAGGAAAAGAAAGACAAAACACAGTGCAAAGAAAAAAAATGGTCTCAGAACTTCTCTTTTCCCTCTATTGAGAAGCATTAGTACTTTGGGCCTCCAGTACTGTTATGAACTGGTGATTCAGAACCACAATGGACCTGGTGGTTACGAACACAGAAAATGACCTGATAGTTGCAAAACACATAGGACGAGCTCTGAGACGTGGGAACTCTGCTGACCACAATCCCTAATCCTATCACACCACACTAGAGGTAGCCGTGGAGCGCTCCTGACCAGACCTAGGCGCCTCGGGCACAGCCTGAGAAACTAGCTAGCCCTGAAGATAGAAAAATAAGCCTACCTTGCCTCAGAGAAATTCCCCAAAGGAAAAGGCAGCCCCCCACATATAATGACTGTGAGCAAAGATGAAAACACAAACAAAGAGATGAAATAGATTTTAGCAAAGTGAGGCCCGACTTACTAAATAGACCGAGGATAGGAAAGATAGCTTTGCAATCAGCACAAAAACCTACAAAAAGACCACGCAGAGGGCGCAAAAAGACCCTCCGCACCGACTAATGGTACGGAGGTGCTTCCTCTGCGTCCCAAAGCTTCCAGCAAGCAAGACAAACCAATATAGCAAGCTGGACAGAAAAAATAGCAAACAAAAGTAACACAAGCAGAACTTAGCTTATGCAGGGCAGACAGGCCACAAGAACGATCCAGGAGAGAGCAAGACCAATACTGGAACATTGACTGGAGGCCAGGAACAAAGAACTAGGTGGAGTTAAATAGAGCAGCACCTAACGACTTAACCTCGTCACCTGAGGAAGGAAACTCAGAAGCCGCAGCCCTACTCACATCCACCAAAGGAAGCTCATGGACAGAACCAGCCGAAGTACCACTCATGACCACAGGAGGGAGCTTGACCACAGAATTCACAACAATTATGGTTGTGTCAAATTGTGGCAAAAAAAAAACCCTGCAAAAGAAAAGCAGCTTTGTGCAACTTTTAGACGAACCAATAAGGGAACAAGCTTTTCCAAGGAACGTTCATTCTCGACTATCAGGTCATCTAAACTGGCCAGCAATCTCTCCATGAACACGCAAGACACTTACTTAACGGGGGCAATGATTTTTACGCTTGTTTTAAATAACTGTTCTTGGCAGCACATCATCCTTGTGCAGGCATGTACTATGGAGGACAGAGAATGAACTTCAATCCAATATTGAGCCAGCATGCAGCCAGCGGGTAAGGAAAGGGTGAATCAAACACCCAAAAACCCCGCCCCTATGGCTGAAGATTGTTCCCTCCAAATTCAGGTGACAGAGTCCCTTTAACTAGTACTTCCTGCCATCGGGCTGGAAATGCGCACATCGCTGACCCCTATCACGTGATCGAGGGTCAGCGATGCGTCGATGTTAGTGATGAGCGAATATACTCGTTGCTCGGGTTTTCCAGAGCACGCTCGGGTGGTCTCCGAGTATTTGTTAGTGTTCAGAGATTTAGTTTTCATCACTTCAGCTAAATGATTTAAGGCTACTAGCCAGCATGATTACATGTGGGGATTACCTAGCAACCAGGCAACCCCCACATGTACTCAGCCTGGCTAGTAGCTGTAAATTATTCAGCTGAGGCGATGAAAACTAAATCTCTGAACACTAACAAATACTTGGAGACCACCCGAGCGTGCTCGGGGAAACCTGAGCAACGAGTATACTCGCTCATCACTAGTCGATATGACAACCAGAGGTCTATTGAAGGCTTCTATGGTTGTTGATGCCAGATTGCTGTGAGTGCCACCCTGTGGTCGGCGCTCATAGCAATGCAGCAATTCTAATACATAGGAGCGATCTGAGCTTCACTCCTATGTAGCAGGGGCGATCGAGTTGTGTCAGCTGCTAGTCTCCCATGGAGGCTATTGAAGCATGGCAAAAGTAAAAAAAAATGTTTTAAAAAATATGAAAAAAATTAAAAAAATATAAAAGTTTAAATCACCCCCCCCTTTTGCCCCATTCAAAATAAAACAATTAAAAAAAAATCAAATATACACATATTTAGTATAGCCGCATTCAGAATCACCCAATCTATCAATTAAAAAAAGGATTAACCTGATCGCTAAACGGCATAGCGAGAAAAAAACCTCAAAGCGCCAGAATTGCATTTTTGTGGTCACCGCGACATTGCATTAAAATGCAATAATGGGCGATCAAAAGAACATGTCTGCACAAAAGTTGTATCATTAAAAACGCGAGCTCGGCACGCAAAAAATAAGCCCTCACCCAACCCCAGATCACAAAAAATGGAGATGCTACGGGTATCAGAAAATGACACCATTTTTTTTTTTTAGCAAAGTGTGGAATTTTTTTTCACCACTTAGATAAAAGAGAACCTAGGCATGTTTGGTGTCTATGAACTCGTAATCTCAACGCAGGCAGTGAATAGCCAGGCCTTTCCTCAGGAAGGAACAACCAAGGGAATGGCAGCATCCAATAAAGGAAAACATCCAATAAAGGAAAACCACCTATGCCAAGCATGGTATCCATCCACAGACAGCTGTTTCGGGGTTTTTGCCCCTCATCAGTGTAGAGTAGGAAACTGGCTATCAGGAGCAGTACCTAGTAGAAAGTCTATAAAGGCACGGATGATTGACCTCGAGGTCCCGGGGAACGGCCTGGCTATTCACTGCCTGCGTTGAGAAACACGTGATGGTGTCTCCGCGGTGTTGGATGTTTTGGTCTCCACGAGGTCAATCATCCGTGCCTTTATAGACTTTCTACTAGGTACTGCTCCTGATAGCCAGTTTCCTACTCTACACTGATGAGGGGCAAAAACCCCGAAACAGCTGTCTGTGGATGGATACCATGCTTGGCATAGGTGGTTTTCCTTTATTGGATGTTTTCCTTTATTGGATGCTGCCCTTCCCTTGGTTGTTCCTTCCCGGGGAAAGGCCTGACTATACACTGCCTGCGTTGAGAAACACATGATGGTGTCTCCGCAGCTCCTCTACATGCATTTGCATATTTGGGGGCAGTGTTCTGGATCACTGCATTGAGAAACACGTGATGGTGTCTCTGCGGTGTTGGATGTTTTGGTCTCCACAAGGTCAATCATCCGTGCCTTTATGAACTCGTAATGACCTGGAGAATCATAATGGCAGGTCAGTTTTAGCACTTAGTGAACCTAGCAAAAAAGGCAAACAAAAAACCAGTGTGGGATTGCACTTTGGTTGCAATTTACCGCACTTGGAATTTTTTTCCCGTTTTCTAGTACATGACATGCTAAAACCAATGATGTCTTTCAAAAGTACAACTTGTGCCACAAGAAATAAGCCCTCACATTGCCAAATTGATGGAAAAATAAAAAACGTTATGGCTCTGGGAAGGAGGGGAGCAAAAAAGAAAACGAAAAAAGGAAAATAACCCGGGTCATGAAGGGGTTAAACAGGACATGTGCTATCGAAAACAACGATATTCTGTGAGCACAGAAACAATTGAATTAGCAATTACACTATGCACATCAAAGTGAAGTTGAACAATCTAAAAAGGCCATTAAACGACCATTGAATGGCTTCCATGTAGCTGATCGGCAGTCGTTTAATGGTCGCGGTTAACACGTGTAATCCAGGCATTGCTATTTTTCTTTCTTGGTACTTAGCAAACAAGGTGATCAACTCCCACAATGTTCAGTCAGCATTTGCATTTGGTTTGTTATGTCTGATAATCATTAATGAGGCGTACCATGCAGTAATGGTACCTCAGTATAGATATTTTCATGATGAGCATCTACATCATTGTCTTCAAGTGACTGTATTACATGACAGCTAAGTCACATCTGCCTCTACTTATAGAGCAACTTCCATGTTCTACAGCTGGAATCACATCATCAAGTCCTGCTCCATGAGAAAAGATAATATTCACCAAGACCTGACCTGGCCTTCACTATCCTCCCCACACGTCTTGCACCAAGAAGGGAGTGACTGAGAGCAGCCATGTGTTTGCCACGAGTCTATTCTTCCTAGATTCTACATTATTCTCGGGTTATAACTTTGAACATTTTCTACAAAAAAAATTAGAATTTTTAATCTTTTGTTAATGCTTTTCCCATCAGATAATTTATGAGTGGAATATGAGACAATTTATAGGTCAGATAATGACATGCACTGGCAATGATGTTGAGCAGCTTAGGGAGTTTATATATATACTAGATGGTGGCCCGATTCTAATGCATCGGGTATTCTAGAATACGTATGTATATAGCAGCCACATACTCTATAGCACAGGCCACGTAGTATATAGGAGCCTTGTAGTATATAGCATACAAATAGTACGTGGCCTGTGCTATATAGTATGTAACTGCTATATACATACATACATATTGAAGAATACCCGATGCGTTGTATATAACGCAGCCCACGGAGTATCTAACACAGGCCACGTAGTATACAGCAGCCATGTAGTATATAACACTGCCCACGTAGTATATAGCAGCCATGTAGTATATAGTACTGCCCACGTAGTATATAGCAGCCATGTAGTATATAGTACTGTCCACGTAGTATATAGCAGCCATGTAGTATATAGTACTGCCCATGTAGTATATAGCAGCCATGTAGTGTATAGTACTGTCCACGTAGTATATAGCAGCCATGTAGTATATAGTACTGTTCACGTAGTATATAGCAGCCATGTAGTATATAGTACTGTCCACATAGTATATAGCAGCCATGTAGTATATAGTACTGCCCACGTAGTATATAGCAGCCATGTAGCCAACGCAGCCCACGCAGTATTTAGCAGTGTGGGCAGTGGGGCACATATCCCTGTTTAAAAAAAAGAATTAAAATAAAAAATCGTTACATACTCACCCCCTGGGATCCAACGGCGCTGTGGCGATGGGCGCGTGGCTGCCGCCATCTTCCGTTCCCAGGATGCATTGCAAAATTACCCAGAATATATATACATATCTACTATATAATTGTCTAAGGGTCACTTAATTATATAGTAGATATATATATATATCTACTATATAATTGTCTAAGGGTCACTTCCGTCTGTCTATCCTTCTGTCACGGTTATTCATTCGCTGATTGCTCTCGCCAGCTGCCTGTTATGGCTGCCGCGACCAATCAGCGACGGGCACAGTCCGGAAGAAAATGGCCGCTCCTTACTCCCCGCAGTCAGTGCCTGTCGCCCACATACTCCCCTCCGGTCACGGCTAACACAGGGTTAATGCCGGCGGTAACGGACCACGTTATGCCGCGGGTAACGCACTCTGTTACCGCCGCTATTAACCCTGTGTGTCCCCAACTTTTTACTATTGATGCTGCCTATGCGGCATCAATAGTAAAAAATGTAATGTTAAAAATATTAATAAAAAAAAAAACCTGCTATACTCAGAGGATAGTACTGCAGTGCGCAGGCGCCGAAAAGGTCAGAGGCCCGGCGCCTGCGCACTGCAGTACTTTGTCTGCCCTCAACAGGGCAGAGCAAAGTACGCCTGCGCCGGAGCCGTGGCTGAAGATCAGAAGAGGATGTCTTGGAATGAAGATGGGAGGCGCCGCAGCGGACCGGAGACACCCATCCGACCTGACCAGCAGCGGGACCGCCCCTGGGTGAGTATAATATAACGTCTTTTTCTCCTCTTTCAGGTAACATCGGGGGCTTATCTACAGCATTACAGAATGCTGTAGATAAGCCCCTGATGCCGGTGGGCTTACCTCACCCGCGATTTTCGGGGTGACAGGTTCCCTTTAAGATCTCTTCACACGTGCTCAAAACTGTATCCAAAATCCTTTGGTTATCTTCAGATTTCATGATGTGTTGCACACAGTCAAGGTACCAGTGCCAAAGGCAACAAAACAGCTACAAAACATCTTTGAACCTCCAACTCCATCTCTTTTTTTGTATGCGTCATTGCATTTTCAAGTGAACCTTTCCCCTGAATTTAGCGGGACCAGTTTTCGGTCATATGGGCGGAGTTTTCAGGTGTTTGATTCACCCTTTGCTTACCCGCTGGCTGCATGCTGTCCGTAATATTGGATTGAAGTTCATTCTCTGTCCTCCGTAGTACACGCCTGCGCAAGGCAAGATTGCTTTGTGCAGGCGTGTACTATGGAGGACAGAGAATGAACTTCAATCCAATATTGCAGCCAGCATGCAGCCAGCGAGTAAGGAAAGGGTGAATCAAACACCTGAAAACTCCGCCCATATGACCGAAAACCGGTCTGGCCAAATTCAGGTGACAGGTTCCCTTTAAGTAAACAATAGAATTGCGTTTTTTACCAAACAGCTCTATCTTGGTTTCATCTGTCCACAAGACACTTTCCCAGAAGGATTTTGGCTTACTCACCTACATTTTGGCACGCTGCAGTCTAGCTTTTCTATGTCACTGTGTCAGCAGTTGGGTACTTTTGGGTCTCCTGCCATAGCATTTATAATAATAATAATAATCTTTATTTTTATATAGCGCTAACATATTCCGCAGTGCTCACAATCTAGAATCCCTATCAGTATGTCTTTGGAATGTGGGAGGAAACAGGAGTACCCGGAGGAAACCCACACAAACACGGAGAGAACATACAAACTCATTGCATTTAATTTAATTCAAGTGTCAATGGATAGTTTGCACTGACACTGATACACACTGAGCCTGCAGGACAGCTTGAATTTCTTTGGAACTTGATTGGGGTTATTTATCCACCATCCGGACTATCCTACATTGCAACCTTTCATCAATTTTTCTCTGTCGTCCACGTCCATTGAGATTAGCTACTGTGCAATGGGTTGTAAAGTTCTTGATTATGTTGAGCACCATGGACAAAAGGATCATCCAGATGTCTGGAGACTTGTAACCTTGAGATTGTTGATATTTTTCAACAATTTGGGTTCTCAAGTCGTCAGATTATTCTCTTCTCCTCTTTCTTTTCTCATGCTTAGTGTGGCACACACATACACACAATGCAAAGAGTTAGTCAACTTACCCCCTTTTTATCTGGTTTCATGTGTGATTTTCATATTGCACCTACCTGTTACTTGCCACAGGTGAGTTGAAACAAGCATCACATGTTTGAAAGAAAGTTGTTTACCCACAATTTTAGAAAGGTGCCAACTATTTTGTCCAGAACATTTTGGGAATTTAGTGAGAAATTATGTCCATTTTGCCTTTTTTATCTGTTTTTTTTTTTGTGTTGTTCCAATACACACAAATTAAATGTTCATGTGTATAACAAAACGTGTGTAGTTGCAATAATTTTTTTTTGAGAAATACTTCATTTTCTGGAACAATATCAAGGATGCCAACATATTCGGCCATGACTACCACATTTCCACTATAACATTTTTTATACAGACGTGCTTATTTAGGGTAAAAAAGGAACCCATGTTTCCAAATAAAAAATATTGGATTTCTGCAAACTAGGTATCATTTTTACAGGGGAGATGAATTCCCATACAACCATACCACTACTTCCTTATGTTAAAACTTGCTGACAGGTGCTCTTTAAGGAGGGATTCCAGTCTTGATAGGATAGAGGTATTTGTCACAAAAAGGAAGCTATATCCTTCGTTTCCCTAGCACTCTGCATCACTCACATAGACAAAGGGTCTAGATTCCCTTCTAGATTTCTGCTTGTGGAGAGTGCCAAGCTGGTATAAGAACACTTATAGGCCATGCAATGTTTCTCTGGGAAATTAAATATACAAATATCCTCTTCAGAGAGGTAGCGGACTAGAACGCTAGTGCCACCAATTGATGGTAGCAATCCTAAAAGTTAATATTTACCCTTTAACTAACGTTGCCGCATGACTTAAGGTAAAAAACAAAGCCAGGCACTCTATTTACAGAAACGTGTTTCAGGGTATTTACCCATCAGTAGTGCAAAACAGGAGGTTTGATTTGGCAAATTGAAAGACCTTTGACAGGGAGTCTAAGGGGGAAAATGTATAGGCATGTGGCAAGGCTCATTAAAGAGTCAATATTCTCTTTTAGAATTGCTACCCAAATAGATGGTAATAAAGTTCTAGTACTCGTCCTCTCTGAAAAGAATATTTGCATATCACATAGACAATGAATGGAGTGGCATAGCGCATTTATGATCAGTTGTTCCATATTGTTCCCCTTGTTAGGGCGACCAGTGAGGACCTCAGCAGTGAGACCCTCTCCAATCTAACAATAATAACCTGTTGAATGGATAGGTGACTATTTTTGAAGACTAGTAGGAGGAAGGAAAGCACTGACTTTTTGAACATTGCAGTTAAAATAGTTGATTCACATTTCAAAGAATGCACTCCTCCTGAGACCTGGCAAACAGACTTGTTGCCAACCATTGTATTGTGCTTGCGCACATCTGCATAGCAATCTATCATTAAAAATTATGGTACAATAAAACATGACTGAACACTTATGAACACAAAGAGCACGGCAGCTGAGAATCAGGAAATGTTGCAAACTACAAATAACAATTACTAAGCACTGGAATAACAGTAAATACGGGGGGTGAAATAAGTACTGAACACATCACCAAAGAAATCAAACCATAGCTGTCCATTAGTGATGAGTGAACATGCTCGGACACTATCAAAGCATCCGGGAGTGCTCGTATATTATGTTTGAGTCCTTGCGGCTGCATGATGTGCATGCTCGGATAAGAGGTTATCTGCCCACGTTCGCTCATCAATAATTTACATTAACAGTGTTACGTGTAATAATGAGAAACTAAACAGCGAAGAAGTATTTGACACACCTACTGAAATTTAGTTAATACTTTGTACAAAAAAAGAACCCTTTGTCGGTAAGGACAACTTCAAGACGCCTCCTGTATGGGGAAACTAGTCGCATGCATTGCTCAGTTGTTATTTTGTCCCAGTCTTCCACACACTCTTCAAATCCTAAAGGTCCTGGGGGCTCCTTCTATGAACTCTGATCTTTAGTTATTTCCCTACATTTTCTATGGACTCAGGTCAGGTGATTGGCTGGGAAATTTCAGCAACTTTATTTTCTTTATCTGAAGCCAATTGAGAGTTTCCTTGGCTGTGTGTTTGGGATCATAGTCTTGCTGAAATGTCCACCCTCGTTTAATCATCATCATCATCATCATCGTCATCCTGGTAGATGGCAGCAGACTTTATTTGGGTAATATTTCCATTCATCCTTCCTTCAATGAAATGAAGTTTACCAGTGCCATATGCTGAAAACAGCCCCACACCCACCATGGTGTTCCCACCTCCAAATGTCACTGTTGGTATGGCGTTTTTGGGGTGATATGCATTGCCATTTGGCCTCCAAACATGGTGTGCATTATGGCATCCAAAGAGTTCAATTTTGCTCTCATCTGACCAGATTATATTCTCCTAGTATGTCACAGGTTTGTCTAAATGTTGTAGAGCAAACTTTACACGCACTTGAACATGGTTTTTGTTCAGCAATGTAGTCTTGCATGGTGAGCGTACACACAGGTCATGCAGGTTGAGTGCTTTACTTATTGTTTTCTTTGAAACAATTGTACCTGCTGATTCCAAGTATTTCTGTAGCTATCCACGAGTGGTCCTTGGCTCTTGGACAACTCTTCTGATAATTCTTTTCACTCTTCTGTCTGAAATCTTGCAGGGGGCACGTGGTCATTTCCGGTTAATGATGAAATGATGTTCTTTGTTATTCCATGTTATGGCCCCAACAGTGCTCACTGAAACCTTCAGTAGTTTTGAAAATTCTTCTGTAACCAATGCCATCAGTATATTTTGCAACAATAAGGATGATAAGGTCTTGAGTCAGCTCACTGGTTTTACCCATCATGACATGTTTCTTGTGTGACACCTTGGTAATGAGATGGCCTTTTTTTTATAGGTCATCAGTTGAACCAGCTAATATGAACCATTTTAGATTTTAGTGTAAGGTCTCGCAAGACAATGAGGACCCCTGACGTGGGTTGATAGCTTGTGTATTTTTGCCAAAATATTGACCTAAATACCTTGTGTATTTAATACATTATCATCTTTTTATTGCATATTTTTTCATTTTTATGCAGCATACAACCGGACCCTTTAGTGTTGGTTGGGTTAGTTGGGGCATCTGTCCTTGTGGGGTGCACTTACATAGTGCTGGGCAGCTCACCTGATCTAATAGTATTGCTAAACACTGTGCACCACAAGTATCTATGTGACCTGCACCCTATGCAAGCCTCATCTATGTGCATTTTTAATACTTGGCAACTACCCCCTCCATGAATTGGTAGGTTTGTGAGTGGTTGTTTCATCAGTATTTTGCACCAGTGCTGCCCCGGCTTTTATCATGGTGGCCTGATGCATCCTGTTAGTGCATTGGTATTCTGACATGGTGTTGGTAAGGCTGTTTCTTTTTCTACCACATCTGTGAGTAGCATAATATAGGGGCAGAGACCCTGATTCCAGCAATATATTATTTATTTTACAGGGTACAGCAGTTGTGATAAAACAGTTTTCTCTGATGTAGATGTGGCTGTGCTGTGAATTCTGAGCCCTGTATAACTCCACCCGCAGAACTGATTGGAAACCTGTGTACACTGTGCATAGGTAGAAAGCTGATGATCAGTGGTGAGGGTGGGGTTATGCAGAGCAGCTAACTAGGGGGCACGAGACATCTAGTCATGTAGTGATAATCTCCTGCTGATTAAACACTGGTTTTATTGAAACATAAGCACAGTCTTGTAAGTGACACATCACTGTAATCAGGCTCATAGCCCCTCCAGCATGCTGCTCTCAGATTACATAGCAAAAACCTGGTGACAGATTCTGCTTAAGGATATAATTAAATCATTGATTTATTGTTTCCAATAAAAAAAAAAGATTGGCCTCTACGGATTAATGGATTCCATAACACAAGAATTGAAGAAGATTTTAATGAATAAAACTAAGACAGTTAGCTCTACAATACCAAGGAGACTTTAAAAAAAACTGAATACAAAAACAAAAAAATGGGAAAATATGTTTCTGGTCAAGTTAAAATATTGTCTTACAACTGAAGAAGACAAAACACTTGTCGTACCGCGGGTTGCCGTGATGCGGCATTGGGCGTTATACAGTCTGCTCAGAATGTTAACTCAGAACCTCGTATACAGTTTTGTACATTTTTGCTTAGCCACAATAAGTCAACGTGCGAGTTTTGGATGTGCGGCCCTTGTCTGTTTTTCTACCATTGTAGCTAAAGTATCATGTCGAGTATAAGAAACATTCACAAAAGCCATATTTCCTCACCTAACGGTAACACTCCGTACAGGACGAGAAGCTGTTTGACGTCACTAAGAGATGGCATTGGTTCTATGTCAGCCTGGCGCAAAGTAGTGCCTAAATAGCTATATTCACCTGGAAAAAACACACAAATGTGCCAGTTATTAATGCGGTTTATTACATGATATTTATAGCAAATATTCAATCTTTTTACTGTTTTGAAACTCTAGCTCGCCTACCCTACTTCTCAATGACGATGAACAATCCTCCACAATTCCAGAAATAAAACTTTTGTAAATATTCATCTTTCAATTTTTCGAGCCCAGCAGATATATATTTTTTGTTCATCACTTGCTCCTCTATCTACGGTAATAGCTCTTGCTCTCATTTCTTTGCAGTAAAGGGTGAAAGAAGAGGCTGTAGCGTAGGCTCAAATTGGGCAACGAGCCACATGACGGGGGCTGTAAGAAAAGTTTCTCAATCATTTTACAGATCCTATGACTAAGGGCGCCGTGGTGTGCCAGAAACGCGTCAGGAAGAGAGTCTCTCTCTTTTTTTAAATAGTTTTTTTTTAAATGTTCAAATAAAAATGACATTTTACTTAAACTGGATGGACGTGCTGGAAACTTCCCTCCTTCTTCCCCATTTTGAAGTCACTGAGAAAGGAGTGCAGTATTAAAACACTTCTGGAGTTTCACGATAAGGAAAATGTTACGGAGGTGATTATGCACATTGTGTAATACTGTCGCGATAAGACAGCCATGCTATATACAGTTATGGCACAAAGAAGGACTAAAGGGCTAGAAAACTGCTCCTTGATAGTGATGAGTGAAAGTGCTCGGTGATACTCGGATTTCGCTCAAGTATCGAGGTTCTCGGATATGCTCGGCACTCATCGAGCATTGGCGGGTGCTCGGACTGAATGCTTGTATCACTACCCCGCATGTTTAGCGCCTGTTACACAACCAATAAACACGTGGAGATTGTCTGACACTGTAATGGTGTAGCCATCTTGGTAGTGGCATTATTGTGATTGGCTGGCCACATTACCCCATCAGAGGTTATAAATGGACTGGCGCCACGCTTGGCGCACTGATGCCATTGCACAGCTCAGGGACAGTTGTGATTGGAGGGAAAGAGTAGTTGTTCAGGTGTGTGTGCACAATTTCATTAATCAGAGACCTCTAGTGATGCTACTGGTGCTGAAGCTGAACCATCCTACTAAAGGTCCCTTTAAGGGCTAATCCCTTAGACCACCATTATACTCGTTACTCAAAACGAGCATCCGAGCATTAGGAATTGCTCGGCTTGAGTATTGAACATCCGAGCACTTTAGTGCTCATCCTTACTGCTTACCAATAAAATCTGACAGTTTGACAGGCTTTGGTTTGATGAGAAGACCTTCTGTGACCAGCTCCTCATACAGAGAGTCAATGGTCCTGTAGATAGAACAATACATTTCAATGGATGTAACTTATTATAATAAAGCATTGCAAGTGGTAAAATCATCTGCTAATTATTTAAATCTTTCAGTGATGACTCATCAGGGGCTGCACTTTTATTTTAAAGGGATGCTGTCATGTAAAAAAACACAATTAACCTGCAGATATGGGGTTAATCTTCAGGTCAATCATGTTCTGAAGCTGCCCGGCGCCTGCACTGAAAGCCCCACTGCCAGGAGAAAAATAACTTTATTCCTCCTGCAGGCTCAGGCCTTCAGTATAAGGGTGCGGATGGCTTTTCATAGGAGTGCAGATGGTGCTGTAACCGCACCCCGACACTGACCGACAGCCTGCTTTAATGCTGGGCTGGCTGTCAGTCAGTGCCAGGGTGTGGTTACTTACAGAAGTCACATCATTAAATTCTGCCGAAACCTATGTAGAAAATACCCTAGTTCATATTAACCAGTGAGTAACATACATGTTTAATGTGACAGATTTATACATGTTGAGCCCTATGTGCCAAATTTGTCCTTTACCTGATGTCTTGTGACCTGTTTATGTTTTTTGGTCTTTAGGTAAAATACTAAAAGTCACATACCTGTCTGGTGTTAAGTCCTTTTCCTTCTTTTTCTTTCTCTTTCCACTTTTCTTCCCTTTTTTCTTTTTCTGTGGTCAGACATATTTAGGTAGTGTAGACATAAAGGTATAACTTATGCATTTACACAATAATCATAAAGAATGCTGCTGTTACAGCATTCAGTGCATGAAGCATGAACTTCATTTTAATCGATACATTTTGGAATAATAATAACTTTCACATTTGGATGTGATTGAATAAAATGTTCCTGTGCTGAGATAATCTTATAAATGAGCCCCTGCTGTGTACTGTGTAATGACTGTGTCTGGCGGTACAGGGGCATGGTCTGATCATAGCACAGCTCCTGGGCAGGGGAGAATACAAAAGAGAGGATACAGACAGGACAGCACAGAATCACAGCTGATTCTTTTTGTGAGATAAAACATTTCCCTGCCTGTTTTTAAACAATGTTTTACTTCAAAGAAAGAAGAAGCTGTGATCCCCTGCTGTCCTGTCTGTATCTTCTCTTTGGTATGATCTGTGGTATGATCAGATGTTGTACCTGCACGGTCAGACACAGCCATTACACAGTACACAGCAGGGGCACTTTTATAAGATTATCTCAGCACACGAACATTTTATTCATACACATCCAAAAGTGGACATTATAATTATGCCAAGATCTATTGATTAAAATTAACTTTTATTCTTGAGAAAACCCTTTCAAGTATCAATTTAGCAACAGTATTACAACTCTTCATCAAGAAATCTTACAGTTTTACTAAACTAAACCTAGTTCACATGTGGGGGCAGCCTGGAGAGCTGATGTGTTCCATTCCATATTTGGCCCTCCCTCAGGGACAGAGTACCAGACTGCAAAGTTCGATATTTCTGTATGTTTCTCCCTTTATTTTATAACTGTTTTGCATATTTATACGTCTTTATTTTATAACTGTTTTGCATATTTATATGTCTTTTTATTATCATATTTTTTTTTTACCTTTTTCTTACTGTAAGCACTGGACTTTTTTGCATTAAAGCATAAAACTTTAACAAGTTGAAGCTTGAATGATCTAAAAGACTCATCACCAGTGTATTCGGTGAGTGGTGGCAGCATGTATGAGCGGGTGTGTGGCCTGGATCAGTGTGTGATTTATGCTTCCATTACAGCATAGGACAGAGGTTGAATGCTGGACTGAGAGTGGGGAGATAGATTAACCCTTGCAGGCACAACCCCAAGTCACATGCTGAGAGCGGGTACGTGACAAATTAGTGACGCCACAGAGAGGGATCCATGACAACTGGATCCCATTCGATCTTAGTGATAGCTGCAGTCCGTAAGATTGCATATAACTTAATGTATAGATGTAAACTTCAGGTAAAATTAAGCAGTTAAAGGAAACAGGTTTTTACTATGTAATCTGAGGGTAACATGACGTAAGAGCAGAGACTCTCATTCCAGTGATGTGTCACCTGCTAGGCTGCTAGTGGCAGTTTAAATAAAATCAGTGTTTTGTCAGCAGGAGAGAGAACTAGTTTTCTCTTGGCATGTAGTCCTACTGCTCTGTGTAACCATGCCCCCACCACTGATTGGCAGCTTACTGCCTATGCACAAAATCAGCCAATTAGTGGTGGTGGCAGGGTTATAGAAATGTCAGCATTCAGAAAACTGCAACAGATAAAACACTGACTTTATCAAAATGACAGGATGCAGAGCAGACCAATAAGTGATACATCGCTGGGATCAGGGTCTTTGTACATTATGATGCTTTCAGATTACATAGCAAAAACCTGGTGACAGATTCCCTTTAAAATCAACCTGAGCTGGTTCTGCAGCATTTTTGGCAGTGACTACTTTAGGCAAAATCCAACTGTAATATAGGCATTTTAAGATTATGTTCTGCTTGCTGATTCGAATGGTTACCATGATGACTATTCATGTGCGATTTGCATGCTAGCGGACATTTAACGACTAGCTTATTTTCTTACTTCTCTCCAATTTTCTAACTTATATAGTTTTAGGATGCATTGTTGGGCCAAAATCGGCATCTCTAAATGCCCAATAACTTTGTAACAAACTACTTTCAACCAACAACATTGGATTATAATCAGATAACTGAGTATTAGACCAAATTTGCACGTTTAGTATTCAGTCAGTATTTGGTCAGTTTTTGCAAGCCAAAACCAGATGTGGAACAATCAGAGTAAAAGTATAATAGAAACACGTCACCACTTCTGTATTTTTTATCCACTCCTGATTCTGGCTTACAAATGCGGAACATGTGATCGTGGTCTTAAGGTACCGTTACACTAAACGACTTACCAACGATTGCGACCAGCGATACGACCTGGCCGTGATCGTTGGTAAGTCGTTGTGTGGTCGCTGGGGAGCTGTCACACAGACAGCTCTCTCCAGCGACCAACGATCCAGGGAAAGACTTTGGCATCGTTGAAACTGTCTTCAACAATGCCGAAGTCTCCCTAAAGCACCCAGGTAACCAGGGTAAACATCGGGTTACTAAGTGCAGGGCTGCGCTTAGTAACCCGATATTTACCCTGGTTACCATTGTAGAAGTAAAAAAAAGAAGCTGACAGAAGCTCACGGCGGGGGACGTGACAGACATCGGAATGTGAGTATGTAGTGTTTTTTTTTTTACAATGGTAACCAGGGTAAATATCGGGTTACTAAGCGCGGCCCTGCGCTTAGTAACCCGATATTTACCCTGGTTACAAGTGAACACATCACTGGATCGGCGTCACACATGCCGATCCAGCGATGACAGCGGGTGATCAGCGCCCAAAAAAAGGTCCTGATCATTCCCCAACGACCAACGATCTCCCAGCAGGGGCCTGATCGTTGGTCGCTGTCACACATAACGAGATTGTTAGCGGGATCGTTGCTACGTCACAAAAAGTGCGACGTTGCAACGATATCGTTAACGAAATCGTTATGTGTGAAGGTACCTTAAGTGTTTAGCTCAGTAGAGTTGGCAAAACGACAGAAACGTTGGTGGCCTTAGCTTATAAAGACTAATAATTCTCTGTAATATATCCATGGTTGGAGTCATCCGATGATGATGGATTTTACAATAGTTTGATTTGTCTATTCCAGAAGATTTGTATCTCTACTTACCAGTATATAGAAAGTTACCTATAACTTGATTTGTAGCCAATCGTATTTGGGAATCATTTCTAGTAATTCTCATGATATGAACTGCACATAAAGAGCCAATTATTCAAAGTCTGTCTTCAAAAGATTAAGACAAGCACTTTCTAAACTTTTCAGTGACCATGGAAATGCGGATTTGTATAACCCAAGTAAACATAATCCTTATTAATCTCCATAGTGCTCTATTGAAGGGAATTAAACTTTCCTTTGCACATTTTACAATTTAATTGTCTCTGGGGTACACTTTACATAATCCTATTACTCACCTTCCCTCCTTTCTTCCCTTTTTTCTTTTTGTTTTTATCTCTGTCTACGGCCAGTTTCAGGTTTTGGAGTTCTTGTCTCATTAGTTCATCCACCTTAGTAAAAATCAAAATGATGTACGGTAATTGCTTTCATTTATTTTTTCTTTTATAGATTTCATAAATGACAATCTGTCGATATTTGTGGATTATTTAAGCGTTCCTGTCATAGTGACTCCAGAATAGGCAAAATAACTTCAGGAGGGACATAGTCATCTGAAGGCTACGTTACCACGATGAGCTTTTGGTGAGTTATTGATGTTGCAGATTTTCTGCATCAGTTAAGTAAATTAGGTTATTGTGTCTTTTTCATTGTATTTTTGTGTGTTTTTACATGTGTTTTATAGCATTTCCGATGCTGTGTTTTTTTGTCTCTTTTTAGTATGTCATGTTTTACATAAAGCTACTTTTTTTTTAAAACGTCCTGGTATTTGGCTTGGACAAAACTTTATTGATATAGTCATGAGCAGATTAAATGCGTTTTTGATGTGTGTCCACTGCGGAAACAGAGTAAAAACACATGTGCGTTTTTTATCTGTGGATTTTCCACATCTAATGCAAATCTATGAGAAAATTTAGCACATAAAACTCACTATACCCACAAGAGAAATTGACATGTTGCAGGTTTGAAACACGCACCTGAGTAAAAGAGAAGCACAGTGGACAGGAGATTTCTATAAATTCCATCCACTTTGCTGGAACTGTAAGACGCTGCATTGTTTACACAGGGAAAATACACAGCGTGAAAAAATTAACCAAAAACTCATCGTGGGTACACAGCCTAAGAGAAATTTGAGACTATACACATTGGATTAATGTGAGTTGACCAGGCCAATTATTGTACTTGGTGGTTTCCCAAGCCTCCTTAGGTTTTGTCTTTAGTGGGCATAAGGCACAGCCAACCACAGCCGTTCCCTGTGTAGAACACATGCTGATCTGAGCACGCATGTATACTGGTGGGTATGGGGGGTTGTGAAAATAACTGCTGAGTGAAGTATATGGCCCCCCATAGACACTAGACTAAAGTCTCAACATTGGCATGCTCAGGCTACAGTCTAATGTGTATGGGGACTTCTTGACTCTCCCCAACAGATGATGTCAGCAGGGAGAAGCATTTAGCTGGTTGGATTTCAATGGCCAATCCTGAGATAAGGCACTGCAAGTGGAGACTGGGAGTGGCTCATTCATAGAGAAGATAGGAGTGATCGGCCGAGCTGCAGGTTCCTGAGGGAGACGGGAAAGACAGCTCTTGGCCGCTTATTCGGCCTTTAGACTGTAGATCAGCCAAACCTGTATTCGAATCTCTTCTTCTACTTCCTTCCTCTTATCTTCTTTGATGAGCTCAGAATCATGCGTCTGAAATAGATTCCAAGACTCTTTCCGATTTAGCCAAACACCTGCAAGAGAATCAGACGTTGAAAAGTGAAGAACAATGCAAAGATTGACCTTCGCGTTTTATCTATTAATGTGTTTGAGCTGCGCTAAAACTTGGAGAGCCCGGCCCTCTATTATCATCTGAATCAGAGCCAAGATATATAATGGAGGCTGGCACATGTGCTGTCTTTTGTAATTTACACTTTTCATTAATAACCTCACCTTCATAACTGTCATTTGCAGATGATATGTCAGGCAGAAATTGGCTTGGCTTCATTTTCCAACCTGGTTCTTCCTCCTAACGGGGTTAAGAATAAATGTATCATCACATGTACAGTATAATATACTGTATACTCATTTATTTCTTTATTTTGTTGATTGATGAATCAACAAAATGGGCATTTGGAATAAGCATTTTAGAAGCTATAGCAAGCAATGCTCTTTTATTTAATGGGGTCCACAGCTTTGGAAATCTTCATTTGTTCGAAGGCTCCCCCTATAACCTTGTCATAGGGATAGCTGTGAACAATAGAATGAAAAATCCCTTTGTTCTTGAGCAGAGAGTGGACTTTTAATAATAGGTAGATTCCAAAGTTGCTTGTTTTTACAAGTATTTTGCAATTTTACATATTAAAGAAGATGAGACAACACTTTTAAATATGTCAGTGTATGTAGTGAAGTCATTAGTATGGAATCTCTAAGCAGGTTTAATATGAATGCTATTTCTATGGAGTCATACGGCAGTGATATGACCAATGCTGGCTAAACACTAAACTTTTTTTCCCACATATCTCTGATATAATGGAGAAAATATGCCTGATGGGGTGACAAGTCTAATTCTCGCAAGTCGATAAGTGGAAAGTAATAAGGTTCATAAGTTCATGCTTAGAAAGCACGGATGATGGAAAAGATAGTGATCATGTGCGATTGCATAGATATATAGTTCATGTGCAGTTCTTCATACATTTAATGTATGAAGAACTGCTGCTGCTTATTTTAGTGCAGCAGAGTTTTTCAATTATCCATATGTGAAAGGAATTATCCCATCAACTAAAGGTTAATAATCTGTTTTTCAAAAAGTGAAAAATAGCCAAAGATTTCTCTTATATTATTCTACTATTCTTTCTATTTATTAGTACAGTAAAACAAAAACAAATATATATATACGGTAATTTATAAATTAATATTATATTAAAAAAGTATAAAAAAATAAATAAGTGCTAAAGTAAGTATGATGAAAATTATGATGTAATTGAAACAAGGCCTTTTCTTGCTTTTATTTAAAAAGCTATAGCAATTACTAATTTTCTATATTTACTTTATTACTCATTATTTATACAGCAGCTATATTTTTTTCGCAGTGCTGTTATGCAATGTATTCATTAAATCAGCAAAGTTTTTATACTTTTAAAACTTCTCCTTTAGTGATGAGCAAATATACTTGTTACTCGAGATTTCCCAAGCATGCTCGGGTGTCCTCCGAGTATTTTTTAGAGCTCGGAGTTTTCGTTTTTCTTGTAGCAGCTGAATGATTTATATCTGTTAGCCAGCATAAGTACATGTGGGGATTCCCTAGCAACCAGGCAACCCCCACATGTACTTATGCTGGCTAACAGATGTAAATCATTCAGCTGCGGCAAGAAAAACTAAATCTCGGAGCACTAAAAAATACTCGGAGGACCCCCGAGCGTGCTGGGGAAATCTCGAGTAACGAACGAGTATATTCGCTCATCACTGTTCTCCTTCCCAAATTATACACCTTGCCTGTCCAATAAAATGATAAAATGGA
This sequence comes from Ranitomeya imitator, assembly GCF_032444005.1. Classification (NCBI taxonomy): domain Eukaryota; kingdom Metazoa; phylum Chordata; class Amphibia; order Anura; family Dendrobatidae; genus Ranitomeya; species Ranitomeya imitator. The sequence continues at coordinate 60,896,206 of NC_091288.1, forward strand.
AGAAAGGCGCTAGAGTGACCATGCTGCTACAGGAGAGGCAGAATCCAGTCTCCAGGGTAGTCGAGAAGTAGTTTTATTATGTGTCTCTGGCTCAAAATATAACGTTGCCTGTGCAAACAGTATTTCCGTTGAAGCTGCAGTTTGCGCTTCAGAAATGCTCTTGCTTTAGTAATTGTGGATGGGCATTTTACCTTGTCAACCATTTTAAAGCCTATGGGCAACTATTTTTTTGCAAACAAGCAAAAAAAAAATACATGTCTTCTCCTTATTGTGACTGCTAAATTTTTGGACTGTTTTGCAATAACAGCAAACCTTTACTGCTGCAGACCCACGGCTATGAGAACATCAAAAATTGGAGTGAAAACGGGTTTATTCTGAGCTGCCGGCAGAAGAGTGATGAGGAGTCAGAAATCCAGGAATGTGGTTTATTGGTCATCGCTCGCTGTGGTTTGCCCTGATGGAGAAGTGTGACACTTCGAAACGTGTTGACCAATAAACCACATTCCTGGATCACTGACTCCTCATCACTCTTCATCCGGCAGCTCACAATGAAACCATTTTCACTCCAATCCTTGATAAACAATGTCAGATCAGTAGCTGCTGATTGTCTGCAGCCTATGTAATTTTCCATAGTTGGAAGAATAGTGTTTCTTCTGCTTGGATGTAGTTGTAAAGGCTGCAGCTGATCGACGATCGCTGATTAGCTGCAGAGTTCACGGGGTGGGGGGTGGGGAGGGGACACAGAGTTGAGAGAAGAACAATGGTGCTGATCCACCAGATTTTTTTTTTACTTTATACATCAACCTAGGGGCCATTAATAAGGGGTTGGTCAATAGCGTTTAACTAAGATTATTTTACAAAGGGAAACACTTACCCATTTGGTAAGACATGTATTTTTATTAATGATGTCCCTAATGTAATTCTCTACCAAGTCTTGGATAATTAGCAGTCCTATAGCGCAGTCAGGTTTCAGCTACTATATAAGTACTGTAGGGAAGTTTTATGGAAAGTGGGCAAAGAATCAGCTTCCAATTTGTTTAATATTAAATAGCACTGTTGGAAAACACATTTGTATGTCAGGAAAGATTTGTGGCAACAACGTCCAAATATTAATCCTTTAATAATCCCTGTCCTTCAAGGAGGATGTATGGAGCCGATTTTTTGTTATTTCTGGGGCCGGGAAAAAGGCTGATGGTGAGAAGACTACAGTTACACACTGATTAAATGCATATTTTCAGAGATTGCCATCAAATTGTAACCACATCTTTCCTCTCTGACCTATGGGGCGCACTTGGCTTTCTTGGAAATTTGGCGGCTATTCCTTACTCCCCTGAGCCATCAATCCCTCTGATGCCAGTTTGTGTCATTCAACAAAATACACGAAATTTGACTTTTTTCAATATTGAGCCAAGTGTAACTTTTGCTCAAGCACAATCTAATATATCACCACCTAAGGCACATGAGAAATATTATCTTTATGATATTAAAGTACAAAGAAAATTCATATTGTAAGAATGTTGCTATTTTTTCAGCTCTCTGTTATCATTTCCTCTCAATATTTTGCACAGAGATATTTTAGCAAAGTTATCCAGCTTTAGAAAAACACAGACAGCAGGCATCCCCGGCAGTTGTGATTCTGATCAGAATAAATTACAAGCTGGTCTCCTTATTGAAAAGGTAAACAGGTAGTATTCTGCTTTTATAGGATAAATACATAAACATTTACATAGAAAAATATAGGACGTTCCAGGTTGTACAGACTGATGCGACTGCTATGGAGCCATTAAAGGTGAGGGTATAGATAAGGTTGACTGGATTTCTTTTTGTTGATGGATGGTGAGAACATACGCAAAAAAAAACCTATCTCCACCCATGGACTTTGGAGAATTACCCCAAAGGTTAAGGACTTTAAACTCCAAGGTGTTCTGCCACAGAATATACATGTATTTACTTCCTTGGCTTCCTACAGCATACGGTAATTCCCAACCTACTACAGATGTGAGAAAAAGTGTTTGCCCCCTGATTTCCTATTCTTTTGCATGTTTGTTACACTTAAATGTTACAGATCATCAAACAAATTTAAATATTAGACAAAGATAACACAAGTAAACACAAAATGCTGTTTTATAAGTAAAGGTCTTTATTATTAAGGGTAAAAGAAATCCAAACTTACAGGACCCTGTGTGAAAAAATGATTGCCCTCCCCCCTTAAAACAGAAATTAACTGTGGTTTATCACATCTTCGGGAAGCTGAGTTCAAATTCCCTAGCCACACGTAGGCCTGCTTACTGATACACCTCTTCCCAGTCAAGAAATCACTTAAATAGGACCTGCCTGACAAAATGAGGAAGACCAAAAGAATCCTCAAAAGCTGAAAAGCTGGACTTCATGCCGTGATCCTAAGAAATTCTGGAACAAATGAGAAATAAAGTGATTGAGATCTATCAGTCTGAGATCAACAATTGAGATCAACAATTCTGCAAAGATGAGTGGGCCAAAATTCCTCCAGAGTGTTATAAAAGATGTGTTGCCTGTTATCACAAATGCTTGATTACAGTTGCTGTTGCTAAGGGTGGCCCAACCAATTATTAGGTTTAGGGGGCAATCACTTTTTCACAGAGGGTCCTGTGTTATGAATAGGTAATTCAGAACCACAATGGACCTTGAAGTTCAGAGCACACAAAATGACCTGACAATAACCAAAAAACATAGGACGAGCTCTGAGACGTGGGAACTCTGCTGACCGCAATCCCTAATCCTATCACACCACACTAGAGGTAGCCGTGGATTGCGCCTAACGCTCCCTATGCAACTCGGCACAGCCTGAGAAACTAACTAGGCCTGAAGACAGAAAAATAAGCCTACCTTGCCTCAGAGAAATTCCCCAAAGGAAAAGGCAGCCCCCCACATATAATGACTGTGAGTAAGATGAAAACACAAACACAGAGATGAAATAGATTTAGCAAAGTGAGGCCCGACTTACTGAATAGACCGAGGATAGGAAAGATAGCTTTGCGGTCAACACAAAAACCTACAAACAACCACGCAGAGGGGCAAAAAGACCCTCCGCACCGACTAACGGTACGGAGGTGCTCCCTCTGCGTCTCAGAGCTTCCAGCAAGCAAGAAAAACCAATAAAGCAAGCTGGACAGAAAATATAGCAACAAAAAGTAACACAAGCAGAACTTAGCTTATGCTGAACAGACAGGCCACAGGAACGATCCAGGAGGAAGCAAGACCAATACTAGAACATTGACTGGAGGCCAGGATCAAAGCACTAGGTGGAGTTAAATAGAGCAGCACCTAACGACTTAACCTCATCACCTGAGGAAGGAAACTCAGAAGCCGCAGTACCACTTGTGACCACAGAAGGGAGCTCGACCACAGAATTCACAACAGTCCTGTACTTTTGGATTTCTTTTTCCCTTATAATAAAGAAATTCAATTAAAAATGGCATTTTGTGATTACTTGTGTTATCTTTGTCTAATTTTTAAATATGTTTGGTGATCTGAAACATTTAAGTGTGACAAACATGCAAAAGAATAGAAATCATGAAGGAGGCAAACACTTTTTGACACAACTGTATACACTAAATTCCTACTCCCAGAGTTGTCCAGCTAAACAAATCCTTCTTAGAATAACACCCCCCCTTCAGCAACTCACTGACCACTGTGGGTTGCTTGAATTCTAAATTGCTACTTGGGTGAAAACAGCAAATATGGTGGAGGCTTAAGGATTTTTGGGGATATTTTGCTGCCTTTGGCACTGGGTGCCTATATTGTGTGCAAAGCATCATGGAATCTTAAGATTACCAAAGGATTTGGGGTTGAAATGTAGTGCCCAGTGTCAGAAAGCTGGGTTTGCATCCTAGGTCATGGGTCTTCCAGCAGGACAGTGACCCAAAGCATACTTCAAGAAGCACCCAGAAATGGATAGAAATAAAGTGTTGGAGAGTTATAAAGTGTCCAGCAATGAGTCAGGAATGGATCTAAATCCTATTGAATAACTTTGGAGAGATCTTAAAATTGTCATTGGGAGAAGGCACCCAAATTATGTCCAATTTTCCTTTTTGTCCCTTTTTCTGTTGTTCCAGTACACACAAACGAAATGCACATGTGTATAGCAAAACATGCGTAACTGCAATCATTTTTTGGAAGAAATACTTCATTTTGTGGAATAATTTCAAGGGTGCTTACACTTTCGGCTATGACTATATTTAGTTTGTTGAGCCTTCAGTATGCTATCGTCTTAGGGTGACCAATCAAAAAACGCCAATTCAGCCGATGCAATACTAATTACAGTTGCATCACATACTTTTATAAATGCACTCTGTGTAAGATATACATCTTTAGGATTTCTTAGCTTAGTTTTCTAGCATACTGGCATGTTTCTATATGGTTTTTCAGACGCCTCGTTCTTGCATTAAAAAAGCGGATTTTTGCTACATATGCAGAAAAGTCACTTTTGCGTCACACAGGTGAAACTTGACTACCATAATAAGGAAAGCCTACAACCTGTATTTTGGCTGAAAAATAGGAGATCAGGACAAGAGTTTGGCTCCATGCATAAGCTGCAATAGATGTTCATCACATCTTACCCAGTGGTTGCATGGGAAGAGACAACCTATGCCTTTTGCACAGGGCCGGCTCCAGGTTTTTGAGGTCCCCGAGCAAAAGAGTCTCAGTGGGCCCCTTTAACACATACCACGATTCATGATGCACAGATACAGCAGAGAAATATAGGGATAGTACAATGCCAGATTTCACTTCTTGCATGAATGATAGCTATTGTAAATTCTACAATACCATACAGCAGAGGGGCCTTATATAAGTCAACCCCTTATATGCCAATTTTTGTGGCCTACTCCCTCTTCCTCAGTTACCAGTAGGCATTTTATTGTTAGCTAAACTTGCTGCAAAGGAAAAACTGCATGCATTGAATATGACAATTTTTTAATGGAAAACTTTTTAAAGTAAACATTAGAAAGTATTAACGTCGAACATTTGTAAAAGTGCAAAATGGGTAGCATATACCACAGCCACGTAGTATATAGCACAGCAATGTAGTATATAGCACAACCACGTAGTATATAGCACAGCCATGTAGTATATAAGAGCCCACGTAGTATATACCAAAGCCCACGTAGCATATAGTACAGCCATGTAGTATATAGCACAGCCCGCATCTCCCCCCGAGAATGGCCCCACAGTCCAGTATTCACTGTTATAGTAAAAAAAAAAAAAATCCACACTCCTCACTTCTCCTCGTGCCCGCGCTGCTCCCTGTTCTTGTCTCAGTGGCTGCACTGCCTGGCACATAGTGAGTGCGTGATGACAATCACGCACCCACAGTGTCAGAGGCAGAGCGGAGAATGATAGAAGAGGGAGCATCAGCTGACATTCTCCCCTCCATCATTGCTTTGAACTGTACAGGCAGACACCGATATAGTTCAATGCGGCGGCGGTGGGGGAGTCGGTGCTGGCGGCAGGTGGACCTGGGGGAGTGGGGGCCCTAGGCAGCTGCCTGCCCCTAATGCTGGCCCTGCCTGCAGGAGTTCCCCCGGAGCCTCAGTGTACTGTACCATGAATGGGCCCCCCGTCTCACCTGGGCCCCGGCACTTGCCCAGGTGCGCCGGGTGCTGACGCCGGCCCTGCTTTTGCAGTGCCAATGATCTGGAGAGAGCCAACCGATCACACTACCAATTGTTATTTCTGCATGGTGCCCCCATTAGGAAAGGAGTTTCAAGGAAGAAAAAGTGGATTCAATCTGCAATACTCCCAGTACCACATAGAGAAGAACTGCCGAATCTAAAAGCACATGAAACATTTAAAGTCTAGTCAAGTGAGAAAGAAGAGAGTGCTTGGCATCTTGAAGCATCTTCCTCTCATGACCCAGGCTTTCTGTCAGAAACTGAGCCACACCTTATAATACAAAGTGAACTGAAAGATCTTGTTAGAGATTTGGATCTGTGCAAGAGTAAAGGTACCATCACACTGGACGATATCGCTAGCGATCCGTGACATTGCAGTGTCCTGGATAGCGATATCGTCCAGTGTGACACGCAGCAGCGATCAGGCCCCTGCTGTGATATCGCTGGTCGGGGCAGAAAGGCCAGGACTTTATTTCGTCGCTGGATCTCCCGCTGACATCGCTGAATCGGCGTGTGTGACGCCGATTCAGCGATGTCTTCGCTGGTAACCAGGGTAAACATCGGGTTACTAAGCGCAGGGCCGCGCTTAGTAACCCGATGTTTACCCTGGTTACCATCGTTAAAGTAAAAAAAACAACCACTACATACTTACCTACCGCTGTCTGTCCCCGGCGCTGTGCTTCTCTGCTCTGGCTGTGAGCGCCGGGCAGCCGGAAAGCAGAGCGGTGATGTCACCGCTCTGCTTTCCGGCCGCTGTGCTTACACAGGGCAGAGAAGCAGAGCGCCAAGGGACAGACAGCGGTAGGTAAGTATGTAGTGGTTGTTTTTTTTACTTTAACGATGGTAACCAGGGTAAACATCGGGTTACTAAGCGCGGCCCTGCGCTTAGTAGCCCGATGTTTACCCTGGTTACCGGCATCGTTGGTCGCTGGAGAGCTGTCTGTGTGACAGCTCTCCAGCGACCAAACAGCGACGCTGCAGCGATCCGGATCGTTGTCGGTATCGCTGCAGCGTCGCTTAGTGTGACGGTACCTTTAAGCTGACCACCTATGTCCCAGGCTACAGCAGTGGAATCTCCTAGCTGTCTATGTTAACATTTCTTTGTTCCACAACAATGATAAAGATCTTGTTCAATGCTTCTTCACGGAGGGTGATTTTGTGGCATGCAACATCATGAACAGTTAATGGACTCTCTGAAGATAAGTCATAATCCAAAGGAATGGAGGCTCTTCATCGATTCGTCCAACACAAGCCTAAAAGCCATCTTGCTGCTTAATGGCAATGGGCTACCTTCAATTCCACTTGGTTCTGCAATCCACATGAAAGAAACCTATGAAAACATGAAACAGCCATTGAGGTGCCTTAAGTATGACCAACATTTGTGGCCCCTCTGTGGTGACTTCAAAGTGATTGCCCTCTTTCTTGGTCTCCATGGTGGATACACAAAGTACTGCTGCTTTTTGTGTGAGTGGGATAATCATGCAACAGAATATCACTACAGTAAAAGCGATTGGCCTCTCCAACATTCACTTCAGCCAGGGATTAAAAATGTTCTGCATCCAGCACTTGTTGACCCACATAAGATTTTATTACCACCATTCCATATCAAGTTGGGCCTACTGAAGAACTTTGCAAAGGCAATGGATAAAAATGCAAAACATTCAAGTATCTCATTGATAAATTTCCAGTTTTGAGTGAAGCAAAAAAAAAAGGAAGGAGTCTTTATTGGACCTCAGATTTGTAAGCTTCTTCAAGATGAGGAGTTTCTCCATTTGTTGCAGGGCAAGGAAAAGGCTGAATAGTTAGCATTCGCATTAGTGGCAACTAATTTTTGGGGAAACTCATGAACAGATAACTATAAATAGTTAGTGTCAAAATCTCCTCAAAACATATCAAAGGGTCTTGGCTGAAACATGTCCTTAAAGATTCATTTCTTACATTCACATCCATACTTTTCTACCAAACTGTGGAGCAGTGAGCAATGAGCACAAGAGAGAGATTTCACCAAGATATTGCAGCTGTGGAGACAAGATATCAAGGAAAATGGAATCCATCAATGCTTGCAGATTACTGTTGGAGAATTGTAAGAGATGATCCGATGCAGGAGTACAAGAGACCAGCAAGATATGTTTAGATATGCTTTAGTTATTTGAACTGTTGCTAAGTTTCCTCTAAATAAATATCAGAAAATTGGCAAAACAAAATAGTCTGCATCTTTATATTTGGAAAAATAATAAAGTTTCAAAGTAAACTTTTATGCGTTAATTATATGTAGCATTAAAAAGAAAACTCTTTGATAGAATAGAAACAAGAGCCAGCTAAAAATTTTCATTATAAAAAACGTGACCGACACTTCCAAACAGAAAGATGAGTGTGAACAGGTGCAAGCTGAGCGAGCCACTCTATATAACTGACATATTAACCCCTTTCTGCCATTAGACGTACTATTCCGTCCATGTGGGGTGGGCTTTACTTCCCACGGACGGAATAGTACGTCATGGGCGATCGGCCGCGCTCACGGGGGGAGCGCGGCCGATCGCGGCCGGGTGTCAGCTGCTTATCCCAGCTGACATCCGGCACTATGTGCCAGGAGCGGTCACGGACCGCCCCCGGCACATTAACCCCCGGCACACCGCGATCAAACATGATCGCGATGTGCCGGCGGTGCAGGGAAGCATCGCGCAGGGAGGGGGCTCCCTGCGGGCTTCCCTGAGACCCCCGCAGCAACGCGATGTGATCGCGTTGCTCCGGGGGTCTCCTACCTCCCTCCCTGCAGAAAGTCCCGGATCCAAGATGGCCGCGGATCCAGGTAGGTGGCTTACCAAGTGCCTGCTCAGAGCAGGCACTTGGTAACGCTACAGCGCTGTTTGACAGATCGGTGATCTGTCAGAGTGCTGTGCAAACTGGCAGATCACCGATCTGTATTGTCCCCCCCTGGGACAAAGTAAAAAAGTTAAAAAATTTTTTTACAAGTGTGTAAAAAAAAAAAAAAAAATCCTAAATAATGAAAAAAAAAAAAAATATTATTCCCATAAATACATTTCTTTATCTAAATAAAAAAAAACAAACAATAAAAGTACACATATTTAGTATCGCCGCGTCCGTAACGACCCGACCTATAAAACTGTCCCACTAGTTAACCCCTTCAGTAAACACCGTAAGAAAAAAAAAAAAAAACGAGACAAAAAACAATGCTTTATTATCATACCGCCGAACAAAAAGTGGAATAACACGCGATCAAAAAGACAGATATAAATAATCATGGTACCGCTGAAAGCGTCATCTTGTCCCGCAAAAAACGAGCCACCATACAGCAACATCAGCAAAAAAATAAAAAAGTTATAGTCCTCAGAATAAAGTGATGCAAAAATAATTATTTTTTCTATAAAATAGTTTTTATCGTATAAAAGCGCCAAAACATTAAAAAAATGATATAAATGTGGTGTCGCTGTAATCGTACTGACCCGAAGAATAAAACTGCTTCATCAATTTTACCAAACGCGGAACGGTATAAACGCCTCCCCCAAAAGAAATTCATGAATAGCTGGTTTTTGGTAATTCTGCCTCACAAAAATCGGAATAAAAAGCGATCAAAAAATGTCACGTGCCCGAAAATGTTACCAATAAAAACGTCAACTCGTCCCGCAAAAAACAAGACCTCACATGATTCTGTGGACCAAAATATGGAAACATTATAGCTCTCAAAATGTGGTAACGCAAAAAATATTTTTTGCAATAAAAAGCGTCTTTCAGTGTGTGACGGCTGCCAATCATAAAAATCCGCTAAAAAGCCCGCTATAAAAGTAAATCAAACCCCCCTTCATCACCCCCTTAGTTAGGGAAAAATAAAAAAAAATTAAAAAAAATGTATTTATTTCCATTTTCCCATTAGGGTTAGGGCTAGGGTTAGGGCTAGGGCTAGGGTTAGGGCTAGGGTTAGGGCTAGGGTTAGGGCCAGGGTTAGGGCTAGGGTTAGGGTTAGGGCTAGGGTTAGGGCTAGGGTTAGGGCTAGGGTTAGGGCTAGGGCTAGGGTTAGGGCTAGGGTTAGGGCTAGGGTTAGGGCTAGGGTTAGGGTTAGGGCTAGGGTTAGGGCTAGGGTTAGGGCTAGGGCTAGGGTTAGGGCTAGGGTTAGGGCTAGGGTTAAGGCTAGGGTTAGGGCTAGGGTTAAGGCTACAGTTAGGGCTGGGGCTAAAGTTAGGGTTTGGATTACATTTGCGGTTGGGAATAGGGTTGGGATTAGAGTTAGGGGTGTGTCTGGGTTAGAGGTGTGGTTAGGGTTACCGTTGGAATTAGAGTTAGGGGTGTGTTTGGATTAGGGTTTCAGTTATAATTTGGGGGTTTCCACTGTTTAGACACATCAGGGGCTCTCCAAACGCGACATGGTGTCCGATCTCAATTCCAGCCAATTCTGCGTTGAAAAAGTAAAACAGTGCTCCTTCCCTTCCGAGCTCTCCCGTGTGTCCAAACAGGAGTTTACCCCAACATATGGGGTATCAGCGTACTCAGGACAAATTGGACAACAACTTTTGGGGTCCAATTTCTCCTGTTACCCTCGAGAAAATACAAAACTGGGGGCTAAAAAATAATTTTGGGGGGAATTTTTTTTTTTCACGGCTCTGCGTTAGAAACTGTAGTGAAACACTTGGGGGCTCAAAGTTCTCACAACACATCTAGATAAGTTCCTTGGGGGGTCTAGTTTCCAATATGGGGTCACTTGTGGGGGGTTTCTACTGTTTAGGTACATTAGGGGCTCTGCAAACGCAATGTGACGCCTGCAGACCATTCCATCTAAGTCTGTATTCCAAATTGCGCTCCTTCCCTTCCGAGCCCTCCCATGCGCCCAAACGGTGGTTCCCCTCACATATGGGGTATCAGCGCAGGCAGGACAAATTGCTCAACAACTTTTGGGGTCCAATTTCTCCTGTTACCCTTGGGAAAATACAAAACTGGGGACTAAAAAATAATTTTTGTGGGAAAAAATTTTTGTTTTATTTTTACGGCTCTGCATTATAAACTTCTGTGAAGCTCTTGGTGGGTCAAAGTGCTCACCACACATCTAGATAAGTTCCTTAGGGGGTCTACTTTCCAAAATGGTGTCACTTGTGGGGGGTTTCAATGTTTAGGCACATCAGTGGCTCTCCAAACGCAACATGGCGTCTCATCTCAATTCCTGTGAATTTTGCATTGAAAAGTCAAACAGCGCTCCTTCCCTTCCGAGCTCTCCCATGCGCCCAAACAGTGGTTTAACCCCACATATGGGGTGTCAGCGTATTCAGGACAAATTGTACAACAACTTTTTGGTTCCAATTTCTTCTCTTACCATTGGGAAAATAAAAAATTGGGGGCGAAAATATAATTTTTGTGAAAAAAAAATGATTTTTTATTTTTACGGTTCTGCATTACAAACTTCTGTGAAGCACTTGGTGGGTCAAAGTGCTCACCACACCTCTAGATAAGTTCCTTAGGGGGTCTACTTTCCAAAATGGTGTCACTTGTGGGGGGTTTCAATGTTTAGGCACATCAGTGGCTCTTCAAACGCAACATGGCGTCCCATCTCAATTCCAGTCAATTTTGCATTGAAAAGTCAAACAGCGCTCCTTCCCTTCCGAGCTCTCCCATGCGCCCAAACAGTGGTTTACCCCCACATATGGGGTATCAGCGTACTCAGGACAAACTGTGCAACAACTTTTTGGTTCCAATTTCTTCTCTTACCATTGGGAAAATAAAAAATTGGGGGCGAAAAGGTAATTTTTGTGAAAAAGAATGATTTTTTATTTTTACGGTTCTGCATTATAAACTTCTGTGAAGCACTTGGTGGGTCAAAGTGCTCACCACACCTCTAGATAAGTTCCTTAGGGGGTCTACTTTCCAAAATGGTGTCACTTGTGGGGGGTTTCAATGTTTAGGCACATCAGGGGCTCTCCAAACGCAACATGGCGTCCCATCTCAATTCTAGTCAATTTTGCATTAAAAAGTCAAATGGCGCTCCTTCGCTTCCAAGATCTGTCATGCGCCCAAACAGTGGTTTACCTCCACTTATGGGGTATTGGCGTACTTAGGACAAATTGTACAACAAGGTTTGGGGTCCATTTTCTCCTGTAACCCTTGGTAAAATAAAACAAATTGGAGCTGAAGTAAATTTTTTGTGAAAAAAAGTTAAATGTTAATTTTTATTTAAACATTCCAAAAATTCCTGTGAAACACCTGAAGGGTTAATAAACTTCCTGAATATGGTTTTGAGAACCTTGAGGGGTGCAGTTTTTAGAATGGTGTCACACTTGGGTATTTTCTATCATATAGACCTCTCAAAATGACTTCAAATGAGATGTGGTCCCTAAAATAAAATGGTGTTGTAAAAATGAGAAATTGCTGGTCAACTTTTAACCCTTATAACTCCCTAACAAAAAAAATTTTGGTTCCAAAATTGTGCTGATGTAAAGTAGACATGTGGGAAATGTTACTTATTAAGTATTTTGTGTGACATATCTCTGTGATTTAATTGCATAAAAATTCAAAGTTGGAAAATTGCGAAATTTTCAAAATTTTTGCCATATTTCCGTTTTTTTCACAAATAAACGCAGGTAATATCAAAGAAATTTTATCACTATCATGAAGTACAATATGTCACGAGAAAACAATGTCAGAATCACCGGGATCCGTTGAAGCGTTCCAGAGTTATAACCTCATAAAGGGACAGTGGTCAGAATTGTAAAAATTGGCCCGGTCCATAACATGCAAACCACCCTTGGGGGTAAAGGGGTTAAAGCTGCGCTCACTCTGAAACACTATAATATGCAAACTTTAAATATACAAATTTGAAACTGCATTACTGCGATAGAAAACATGTTGAAAAATGAAGGTACTAAGCACACAAATTGGCCAGTTCGTGTGAGCCCAACAGCCAGGAACAAGGTATACCCCTTGGTTGGGACCTAACTTTTAAACTTAACCTCTCCTAGGCAAAAAGCCTTTTAGGTGTTTTTTCCAGGATTTAGCCCGAGAGAGGCATCATGTTAGGTTTCACTTAGTCAGCTAATGTGTATAGTGACCTCGAAGCTGACCATAGACATGAGATAGTTGTTGTCCGATAGCTATCTCTCCTCGCTCTCCGAGCACCATGTGTTTTCAATAGCAAGAGAGATGAAAGCCACCTGTGACAGCAGCTTATCTCTGCTAAAAACAAAAGGATCGGACATTGAAATTCCAACTGTTCAATCCTTTTTTCTGCTGACATCATTGGGGTAAAGTTAGGAGGCCGCCATAAACAAACATCAGATGGTCAGCCCATCTAATGACGATTTTCATCCAATGTGTATGGAGATGTCTTTAGTTTGCTTGTGCTCAATCCCAACCAATGTGTACTGATAAATAGGTACCAAAAAAAAATCTACAGTGAAGACGAAAAACTAGAGGAGTGCTGAAAAGTTTAGTTAGGACCATGTATTATATCTTGAGATTGCCAAATTAAGCAATGTGGCTGTCAATTATTTTTTTTAAACTGCTATAGCAAGTTAAAACTGAAACACATTATTATGTTGAACTCCTGATAATGAATATTATGACTTATTTTGCATTTCACACTAATATGAAAGCATACCTCAATTTTGCAGGATAAAAGCTCCAGCTCTAAAACATGGCTTTGGTTAGCCTGACACTAAACACTAATGCCACATGAATTAAGGCTTTAATGGAAATATATGATGTTTTTGACACATAACATGTGGACTAGATTAGACTTTTGTTACTTGGTTAATATATTTTGATAGTGTAATGTAACGATGTTGTCCCCCATGGCACTGTTTCTAAAATTGTTGCCGTCACTGAATCCTTCTAGGTGAAACAAAGGAAGTTGTATATTGACCACCTAATCCATTCACATTTAAGCCTGCCATTGTGAAAAGGCAAGATCAAAATTAGATTGGGAAATAGGGAAATTAATGGGCCTCTCTAAATTTGTTTTATGGAGTACATACATCTCCTGCTCCTAGAATTGAAAACCAGGGGGAAATTATTCATAACTAGATGGTGGCCCGATTCTAACGCATTGGGTATTGTAGAATATGCATGTCCACGTAGTATATTGCCCAGCGACGTAGTATATTGCCCAGTCACGTAGTATATTGCCCAGTCACGTAGTATATTGCCCAGTCACATAGTATATTGCCCAGTAACTTAGTATATTGCCCAGTCACGTAGTATATTGCCCAGTCACGTAGTATATTGGCCAGCGACATAGTATATTGCCCAGTCACGTAGTATATTGCCCAGCCACGTAGTATATTGCCCAGCCACATAGTATATTGCCCAGTCACGTAGTATGTTGCCCAGTCACGTAGTATATTGCCCAGTCACGTAGTATGTTGCCCAGTCACGTAGTATGTTGCCCAGTCACATAGCATATTGCCCAGTCACATAGTATATTGCCCAGCCACGTAGTATATTGCCCAGTGACGTAGTATATTGCCCAGCCACGTAGTATATTGCCCAGTCACGTAGTATATTGCCCAGTCACCTAGTATATTGCCCAGCCACGTAGTATATTGCCCAGTCACGTAGTATGTTGCCCAGTGACGTAGTATATTGCCCAGTCACATAGTATATTGCCCAGTCACGTACTATGTTGCTCAGTCACATAGCATATTGCCCAGTCACATAGTATATTGCCCAGCCACGTAGTATATTGCCCAGTGATGTAGTATATTGCCCAGACACGTAGTATATTGCCCAGTGACGTAGTATATTGCCCAGCCACGTAGTATATAGCAGAGCCATGTAGTACGGTATATTGGAAAAAACAAAATCCAGCTCACCATACCGACATTCCCAAGAGCTCGGAGCACGGAACCGCTGTGTCAGGGCGTGGACGAACAGGAAAGAGAAGGAGATCCAGCTCAACGAAATAGTGAAAAATCCATAATTTATTTCACTTAAAATATAGTGAAAGGACAAAACATCAGCATACAAAAAAATTAAAACCAAGGTCAACGCGTTTCCGGTGACTAAGCACCCTTAATCATGATTAAGGGTGCTTAGTCACCGGAAACGCGTTGACCTTGGTTTTAATTTTTTTGTATGCTGATGTTTTGTCCTTTCACTATATTTTAAGTGAAATAAATTATGGATTTTTCACTATTTCGTTGAGCTGGATCTCCTTCTCTTTCCAGTACGGTATATTGCCCAGTCACGTAATATATTGCCCAGCCACATAGTATATTGCCCAGCCACATAGTATATAGCAGAGCCACGTAGTATATTGCCCAGCACAGAGCCACGTAGTATAGAGACTTAAAAAAAAATAAACATATACTCACCTTCCGAAGGGCCGTTGGAAGTCCTGCTATACTCACCATCCACCGCCTTTGCCGCTCCTCACCACACTCCCGGGACCGCTCCATTGCAAGCGGCAGCTCCCGGTCCCAGGGCTGGTGTGAGCAGGACCTATGATGGCGTCGCGGTCACATGACCGTGACGTCACGGCAGGTCCTTGTCGCACACCAGCCCTGGGACCGGAAGCTGCTGCTTGCAATGGAGCGGTCCCGGGAGCGTGGCGAGCAGCGGGAAAGGCGGCGGAAGGTGAGTATAGCAGGTTTTTTGTTTTTTTTAATTATTTTTAACATGACATATTTTTACTACTATTGATGCTGCATAGGCAGCATCAGTAGTAAATAGTTGGGGACACAGAGGGTTAATAGCAGCGGTAACGGAGTGCGTTACACCGCGGGCCGTTACCGCTGCCATTAACCCTGTGTGAGCGGTGAGTGGAGGGGATTACGGAGAGGGCGGCGGGCAGTGAGTGCAGGGGAGTAGGGGAGGGACTAATCGGACTGTGCCCGTCGCTGATTGGTCGCGGCAGCCATGACAAACAGCTGCCGAGACCAATCAGTGAATGAATAACCGTCACAGAAGGACAGACAGACGGAAGTGACCCTTAGACAATTATATATATAGATGTGCCAGTAATTCAGTATTATTTCAAATGGTTTAATGAACTCGCATTAGACGAAAGTAGTAGCTTCACTTTCCTTCACCCAAGCAAAGATTCGCATTGCACCTCTAGTCCTTTTTGACACACACATGGCACCATGCACTTAGACTGCATAACACATCAGCAATTCCATAGTGATACCCAACAGAGCCAGCAATTCATGCAAATGCAAACAACTTGAGAATATTCTAATACTAATGCGACAAAATATAAACATTTGTGTGTGTAGGATTTTTTTAAAAATATAAACTAGTAGAAATTTTTCAATTGTTCTTTTTTTCTTAAATAAACTGCATAAATTACAAAATGTGCTTTTCACATAACTATTTATTTTAACTTGCATATAGCCGTTTCAGACTTATTAGCCTTTATTGGTGCAAAACAAGGGTATCAAGGCTCTATAGATGTAGGTTGTAGTAGGTCCTAATCCACAGTGCAAATGAAAAGAAAAGAGACTGGGTGCTCCATGTGTGAAACCGAGGGCTAAGGTAGAGAACTAGAGACTCAAAAGAGTGGCTCACAAGCACAACACAGCATGAGGCCTAGAAACTGTTGAGGACGTGGTTGCTGCTTCACCCGCTGAACCTGACAAAGTCAGGCATGAAACTTGATAGAAGCTGCACTTTGGATTAGATAGAACAGGCTGTTGCAAAACACAGTGTTTTGGGTGCTGCCAAATCCAGAAGAAACAGAGGACCAGTAAATTGAAGAAAGTTGACTTTAGTGACAATGGGTTTTGGAGTTGCTCTAACTCCTTCAGGCAACACATTGTCAATAAAGTCCCCTTTCTTGAATTTCCTGGTCATCTGCTTGTTCTCGACTTGGCAGCGCCCTAAACACTGTGCCTTTCAGCTGCCTCTTCTTTCTATTCCATAGTGCAGCTAGGTTGGAAGGGTTTAAAGGAACCAAATGACTGATCTATGCCAGACTTCAAATTTCAGATAGTTCCTTGTCACGTATGCCCCCTTTCTGCATAAGATAATTTGGAGCACTTCTAGCTTCTGCATACCCAGCTCGTCATCATAAGGGGCATAGTTTTGGATGTAGTTTTTAACTGCCCTTTTGAGGAAGAGATGCCCACCTCAGTGAGAATCGATTTGCATTTTGCCTCGTAACTGTTTATTGAGACGGTAATATACTGTAGGTGTTTAGTTATGAGCTTTGTGATCTACAGTTGGAGGAACCCTAATGGTTCACAGCACTCTCATATTGGCTTCCTAAGAACATGCGCAGGAGCATAGGATAAAATTCAGGGATCTACAAGGACACCTGTGTTTGGTGAATTAGAATGCTAGAATGACCTGCTTGCTTATATTCACATTTATGGCTAGCTATAGTTCTCCTGCCTGATGGTCACCTGCATTTTTATACTTTAAAACCCGAAATTCAGCAATATGATACCTAGAAATGTGTTAGTTTATAATAAGTTAGACTTGTCAATCAGGATTTTATAAATCTGTGAGCCAACCCATCTGTGAACTGTTTATACTGGCCTAGTTGTCATGTAGAAAAAACAAATTGGTGTTATGTACCCGCAGAGCCATGTGCATACAGCTTATACCGCAACATTTGACATCCCATCACATTCTGTGCCACAGTGCAGCCATATTGGAACTTAACTGACTCCATAAGAAAGAAAATATCTCCATAATATGTCATCCAATAGAATATGTTCCACATTACTGAGAACATCTCAGTAATATGTCATCTGATGAAAATCTATCAGAAAAAGGAGTCATATATAGAGCATGCAGAGGTACAGTACAGTCTCATAAAGTCAACTTAGAGTTTTATGACCATGTGTCTGATATCTAAAAAAAAAAAAATGTAACAGTATGACAAAGAAAATTCAGGCCAGGTGCTTTTTCTCCCCATATGCATAGCCATACTCTCCAAAAACTTTGTTATTATTAGGATAAAAAAAGTTTATCAATTACTTTCTGTTCAGTCACTTTTAATATATCAAAATAAAAGATTATACTTTTGAGTGTTGACAACTATAAGAGTGAGTAATACATTCCATTATGTGATGGTGATTTTAATGATGAATGATGGTAAAGTGGAAATGGTACCAGTGGAATATTTCTTATTTTAGCCATGTAGGAATTATATACAGTATTTAGTGTTGTTCTGACAAATTCTTCAAACCTATGTATTTCTATCTGCTAATGAACAGTAATAGTAGTAACCATTGTATGCACTTGTAGAGTCCATCTGTTGACACTACATGTAGTTTTGCGGGCATTTGATACAGTCTGCTGCGCCTTTATGCAGTATGTTTATATATCTGTTGCGCTTATAAAATTTCATGCAGACTTAACAGTCTCATGAGATTTTCCATTTCTTCATATGAGACTATCAGGAATTACTTTTACCTCCTGCTTGCCTTTGCCCTTTTTTCCTTTGGATTTATCTTTTTCTTTTTTCCCTTTCTTCTTCTTCTTCTCCTTTTTTCCCTTTTCCTTCTTCTTTTTATCTTTGGCTTCTTCTTTAGC
Organism: Ranitomeya imitator; assembly: GCF_032444005.1. NCBI lineage: Eukaryota > Metazoa > Chordata > Amphibia > Anura > Dendrobatidae > Ranitomeya > Ranitomeya imitator. The sequence goes on from NC_091288.1 coordinate 60,914,337, forward strand.
TGCTAGCTCTGCAGCAACCTAAAACAAAAGGAAAAATTGAGAGACAGACTAAACAAAACCAGTCATTTTTATTTTAGATTGCAGCGCTTGTCCAACAATTTACTGAGGTGAGTGATGTTGTATCTTTTTTTTACCAATACATTGGGGAGAAGTCCAATTAGGGGAGGTGGAGGAGAACAATGATGGGACCTTGGCAGGGGCGGACTGGGCCGGGTGGCAGGAATGCATATGCCCCCCGGGCCGGTGCCTGAGCAGCTGGACAGGGCCGCTGGAGGACCGGCAGCGATTTTAATACGTAGCGCATTCCGCCAGCCAGCCCTTTAAATCTTGTAAAGTCAGGTCCTGTGTGTGCACGCGCATTGCCGGCGCTGAGAAGCGCCGCGGCGGCCGTGCTAGTGCACGAGCACGGCCGCATTCCTAGGTCCTGCGCACGCTCGTCTGCTGCCTGTGCCAGCGCGGGCACGCAGGAGATCAGACCACGCGCGCGCATTGAAAGATTTGAAATGTCCGGCGCCTCCACCTGACTGTGTGTGTGTCTGACGCTGGCCGGCCTGCACCAGCGTCAGAGAAAACTGCTCACCAATGCCTGGGATCCTCTTCACCGCCGACGCTGTCACGCTGGACAGGACCCGTCCCACCTCAGCCCTTCATCCTCCCGACCTCACCAGGGACCTGTGTGAGTCCCAAGATGAATTTTTTTTATGTATATACAGCAGTTGCACCTATATAATGTGTATAGACTGCTATATATACATTATATAGGTGATACTGCTGTGTATAATCACTATACTACCTATATAATGTATATATAGCAATCTATATCTTATATAGGTGACAGCTACTGATGCATATATACCTTATATAGGTGACACTGTGGGGTGTGTTTATGTGTGTATATATATATATATATATATATATATATATGTACATGTATACACAACAGCAGTATCATCTATATAACATATACATCAGTAGCAGTATTGCCTATATAACATATAGACTGCTATACGTAAATTATATAGGTGGTACAGTGATTATATACAGCAGTTGCACCTATATAATGTGTATAGACTGCTATATATACATTATATAGGTGATACTGCTGTATATAATCACTATACCACCTCTGTAATGTACGTATAGCAGTCTATATGTTATATAGGTGACACTCTGCTACTGATGCGTATATACCTTATATAGGTGACACTGGGGTGTGTGTGTGTATATATCACACCACTGTATACACAGCAGTATCACCTATATAACGTGTATACACATCAGTAGCAGTATTACCCACATATATAAGATACAGACTGCTATATATACATTATATAGGTGATACTGGCTGCTACTGCTGTATATAATCACAATATCACCTATATAATGTATATACAGCAGTCTATATATAGGCAATACTGCTACTGATGTGTATATACATTATATAGGTGATACTGCTGTGTATATACTGTATATCATTATATAGGCGATACTGGTGTGTGTGTGTGTGTATATATACACACACGTACATATATACACAGCAGTATCACCTATATATAATGTATATACACACCAGTAGCAGTATTGCCTATATAATGTATATAGACTGCTGTATATACACTATATAGGTGATACTATCATATACAGCAGTAGCAGTATCGCCTATATAATGTGTATCCAACATTTGCAGTATCACCTGTATAATATGTAGACTACTGCATATACGTTATATAGGCGACACTGCTGTGTATAGTCGCAGTATATATCTATGTATATACACACACACACACACACACACTAGATGGTGGCCCGATTCTAACTCATCGGGTATTCTAGAATATGCATGTCCACGTAGTATATTGCCCAGCCACATAGTATACAGCACAGAGCCGCGTAGTATATTGCCCAGCCACGTAGTATACAGCACAGAGCCACGTAGTATACTGCCCAGTTACGTGGCTGGGCAGTATACTATGTGGCTCTGTGCTGTATACTACGTGGCTCTGTGCTGTATACTACGTGGCTCTGTGCTGTATACTACGTGGCTCTGTGCTGTATACTACGTGGCTCTGTGCTGTATACTACGTGGCTCTGTGCGTAGCTGGGCAATATACTACATGAACTACGTGGCTGGGCAATATGCTACGTGGCTAAAGAGCACCATGTAAATGGACCTGTGGTCGATCATGCGCACTTCGGCGCCATTTTCTTACTTTCGACTCTGCAAAAACTCTTACTGTTTCACTTATTCATTCTCGTCTGGACTATTGTAACTCTCTACTAATCGGTCTCCCTCTTGCAAAACTCTCCCCGCTCCAATCTGTCCTGAATGCTGCAGCCAGGATCATATTCCTCACCAACCGTTACACCGATGCCTCTACCCTGTGCCAGTCATTACACTGGCTACCCATCCACTCCAGAATCCAGTACAAAACTACTACCCTCATCCACAAAGCACTCCATGGCTCAGCACCACCCTACATCTCCTCCCTGGTATCAGTCTACCACCCTACCCGTGCCCTCCGCTCCGCTAATGACCTCAGGTTAGCATCCTCAATAATCAGAACCTCCCACTCCCGTCTCCAAGACTTTACACGTGCTGCGCCGATTCTTTGGAATGCACTACCTAGGTTAATACGATTAATCCCCAATCCCCACAGTTTTAAGCGTGCCCTAAAAACTCATTTGTTCAGACTGGCCTACCGCCTCAATGCATTAACCTAACGATCCCTGTGTGGCCTATTTATAATAAAAAAAAAAAAAAAAAAAAAAAGGTTCCTCGCATCATGTTCTCATACACTTTATGCAGTATTAGCCCTCTGTGTCTGTACTGCTACATACTTAGGCAGGTAACTGGTTCATGCAGCTTTACATGAACACCTGAGCCTTACACTATAGCTGGTCCGAATAACTAAAGCAATTGTTACCATCCACCTCTCGTGTCTCCCCTTTTCCCCATAGTTTGTAAGCTTGCGAGCAGGGCCCTCACTCCTCCTGGTATCTGTTTTGAACTGTATTTCTGTTATGCTGTAATGTCTATTGTCTGTACAAGTCCCCTCTATAATTTGTAAAGCGCTGCGGAATATGTTGGCGCTATATAAATAAAAATTATTATTATTATTATTATTATTATTCACATGTGGCTCTTCAAATAACGCCTTTAAGAGGAGTGTTGAAGGGCAAGACAAAGTATAGCAAAATTCACTGATTGGGGGTGGGGAGTGTTTGAGTATGTGGACTGGTGGGGTTTTTTGTGGCAGGGCTGCTTTTTTGTCCCTGTCCGGCCCTGTGTGTGTGTGTGTGATTATACAGTGGGATTGTGCGTGTGTGCACTATATATACAGTGGGGCTGTGCGTGTGTCAATTATACATTGGGACTGTGCGTGTGTGTTATATATATATATATATCTCTCGCATGTTTGCCGTCACAGGACAACCTGTTCCCGGCACAGGCACCGGAGAATCCTCACAGAGCATAGTGCGCACGATGTGAGGATTCACACATAGTGACTGTAGACATGTAGCTTAAAGGGAACCTGTCACCCCGAAATTCGCGGGTGAGGTAAGCCCACCGGCATCAGGGGCTTATCTACAGCATTCTGTAATGCTGTAGATAAGCCCCCGATGTTACCTGAAAAAGGAGAAAAAGACGTTAGATTATACTTACCCAGGGACGGTCCCGCTGCTGGTCAGGTCGGATGGGCGTCTCCGGTCCGCTGCGGCGCCTCCCATCTTCTTTCCATGACGTCCTCTTCTGATCTTCAGCCACGGCTCCGGCGCAGGCGTACTTTGCTCTGCCCTGTTGAGGGCAGACAAAGTACTGCAGTGCGCAGGCGCCGGAAAGGTCAGAGGCTCGGCTGCTAAGTCTCTGATAGTGTCCTCCCCATCTCACAATTCATTATGACACTATCAGGGACTTAAAATGTATTGGGGAGAGGAAAGATATATATCTTGGTACCGTGTTAGCCAGTAGATAGAAAAATATTTAGAATTGAGAGTTCTCAGTGGTTGATACCTTTTAATGGCTAACTGAAAAGATGGTAACAAATTGCAAGCTTTCAAGACTACACAGGTCTCTTCATCAGGCAAAGACTAAAATAAATTCTGAAGAATCACATATTTATGCACAACATAGCACAGAAAAAAAGGAAAAACCATGGATACGACAGGTGACATGACGCAGAATTACCACGAGTGATAAACAGTTATGTCCATAAATATTGGGCCAGTTCTTAGATAAGAAATGTTTTATTGTCCTCTGATTGGGGTCTGGTTGTGTTGTGATGACCCCTCATAGTCTGAGGGGCAAGTTCCCTAGTTGATGTAAAAAGACATAAATCCATGCGACACATTCATTCCTGCAGTGAGACTGTCAAAGGTGGTCATCAGTTTATATTCCCATACTCTTCTGTCTCTCTTAGATTTGAAGCTACCTTTTAACACAAGTAATTTCATGTCCATAATGTTATGATTTGGGAGACAAAAATGTATTGCCACAGGTAGATCCATTCTTTTTTCTCTTATTGTGTGGCGGTGAGAATTCATTCTTGTTCTAAGCTTTTGCCCTGTCTCCCCCACATACAGACCCCCAGTTGGACATTTAGTACAAATAATTAGGTACACCACATTAGAAGTGACGCAGCTGAAAGTACCTGGTATCTTGTAGTCCTGCTGTGAATTGAGGATCTTTATCTTGTCCATGGTCATTATAAATGGACAGGTTTTAATTTTTTTCTGATTGCAAGGAAAGGTACCTGCAGCTGTTGGAGAGGACAGGGAGCTCTTGACAATGATGCTTCTTTGATTTGGGGGCTACCTAAAACACAGTAGTGGGAGGTCTGGAAAAATGGATTGTAAGCAGGCATCTTTTTGTAGTAAAGGTTGTAATTTCCGTGCAGCTCCCCTTAGCACCTCCAGATTTGGATTGTAGGTAACGACTAGAGGTACCCTGTTGTGAATTCTGCTCTTGGGCTCCCTCCGGTGGTTGTTGATGGTAATGGTTATTCCTGAGCAGCAGTCTTGGACAGGTGTTTCTGCTAATTGCAATTCGGGCTGGGGTATTTAGCTGTGCAGGACTCATTAGTCCTTGCCAGTAGTCAATGTTCCTTTGGAAGTGTTGGTCCTCTGCCTGGCCCCTCCTGCTTGCTGCCAATTCAGCTAAGATAAGTGTTTTCTTCATTTTTTTAGACACACAGCTGTGTGTTTATTTTCTGTGCTTATCTTGTTTCTATTTTGTTCCTGCTAGACTGTGCCTGATGTTTTTCTCAGTCTAGTTGGACTCACTGGAGTCGCAGATATACTCTCCACATCTTTAGTTAGGTGGTGGAGTTTTTGTATTTTTCTGCTGTGGATATTTTGTAGTGTTTTGTGCTGACCGCATAGTATCCTGTACTATCCTTTCCTATCTAGGTAGAAGTGGCCTCTTTTGCTTATCCCTGTTTTCTGTCTGCGTGTGTCTTTTCCTCTCCTACTCAAGTCATTATTTGTGGGGGGCTACCTATCCTTTGGGGGTCTACTCTGAGGCAAGAGAGTTTTCCTATTTCCATCTTTAGGGATATTTAGTCCTTAGGTGTCTAGGTCTGGTTAGGCACACCCCACGGCTACTTCTAGTTGCGGTGATAGGATCAGGGGTTGCGGTCAGTAAAGTTACCACTGCTCCTGCGCAGGTCATTTCATGCTGCTCCAAGGCCACTTGATCATAACAGTACTACTGGCCAACAATGAGTTAATTGCATCTCAGAAGAAGGGAGGAAAGATCTTGAGCCATTTTTTTTTCTTCAGTCTGTTTTGTCTTATCCTCCCTCTTTATCTCTGGGTGGCTGAAGAGCCTTGTGCTAGCATGAATGTTCAGGAATTAGCTTCTCGTGTAGACCAGCTTGCTGCTAGAGTACAGGGTATTTCTGATTACATTGTTCAGACTCCTGCTTTAGAACCGAAGATACCTACTCCTGATTTGTTTTTTGGTGACAGGTCCAAATTTTTGAGTTTTAAAAACAACTGTAAACTGTTTTTTGCATTGAAACCTCGATCCTCCGGTGATTCCATTCAACAAGTTAAAATCATCATTTCCCTGCTGCGTGGTGATCCACAAGATTGGGCATTTTCCCTGGAATCTGGGGATCCTGCTTTGCTTAATGTAGACTCCTTCTTTCAGGCGTTAGGATTACTGTATGATGAACCTAATTCGGTGGATCAAGCTGAGAAGACCCTGTTGGCCCTGTCTCAGGGTCAAGAGGCGGCAGAATTGTATTGTCAGAAATTCAGAAAATGGTCTGTATTGACTAAATGGAATAATGATGCTTTGGCGGCAATTTTCAGAAAGGGTCTTTCTGAATCCGTTAAAGATGTTATGGTGGGGTTTCCCACACCATCCAATCTGAGTGATTCTATGTCTCTGGCCATTCAGATTGATCGGCGCTTGCGGGAGCGCAGAACTGTGCGCGCTATGGCGTTATCCTCAGAGCAAATTCCTGAGCCAATGCAATGTGATAGGATTCTGTCTAGAACGGAACGACAAGGTTTCAGACGTCAGAATAGGTTGTGTTATTACTGTGGCGACGCTTCCCATGTCATTTCTGTCTGCCCTAAGCGGACCAAGAGGATCGCTAGTTCATTTACCATCAGTACTGTACAACCTAAATTTCTGTTATCTGTGTCCTTGATCTGTTCATTGTCATCATTTTCTGTCATGGCGTTTGTGGATTCAGGCGCCGCCTTGAACTTAATGGACTTTGAGTTTGCTAGGCGTTGTGGTTTTCCCTTGCAGCCTTTGCAGAACCCTATTCCTTTAACCCCTCTGTGACCTTAGACGTACTATCCCGTCGAGGTGCCCTGGGCTTATCTGACCCTGGACGGGATAGTACGTCATAGCCGATCGGCCGCGCTCACGGGGGGAGCGCGGCCGATCGCGGCCGGGTGTCAGCTGCTTATCGCAGCTGACATCCGGCACTATGTGCCAGGAGCGGTCACGGACCGCCCCCGGCACATTAACCCCTGGCACACCGCGATCAAAGATGATCGCGATGTGCCGGCGGTGCAGGGAAGCACCGCGCAGGGAGGGGGCTCCCTGCGGGCTTCCCTGAGCCCCCCGCAGCAACGCGATGTGATCGCGTTGCTGCGAGGGTCTCCTCACCTCCCTCCCTGCTCGAGCCCCGGATCCAAGATGGCCGCGGAGGGAGGTGGCTTCACAGAGCCTGCTTAGAGCAGGCACTGTGAAGGCTGCAGCGCTGCATGCCAGATCAGTGATCTGACAGAGTGCTGTGCAAACTGTCAGATCACTGATCTGTGATGTCCCCCCCTGGGACAAAGTAAAAAAGTAAAAAAAAAATTTTCCAAATGTGTAAAAAAAAAAAAAAAAAATATTCCAAAATAATGAAAAAAAAAAAAATATTATTCCCATAAATACATTTCTTCATCTAAATAAAAAAAAAAAAACAATAAAAGTACACATATTTAGTATCGCCGCGTCCGTAACGACCCGACCTATAAAACTGTCCCACTAGTTAACCCCTTCAGTAAACACCGTAAGAAAAAAAAAAAAAAAACGAGGCAAAAAACAACGCTTTATTATCATACTGCCGAACAAAAAGTGGAATAACACGCGATCAAAAGGACAGATATAAATAACCATGGTACCGCTGAAAGCGTCATATTGTCCCGCAAAAAAAGAGCCGCCATACAGCATCATCAGCAAAAAAATAAAAAAGTTATAGCCCTGAGAATAAAGCGATGCAAAAATAATTATTTTTTCTGTAAAATAGTTTTTATCGTATAAAAGCACCAAACCATAAAAAAATGATATAAATGAGGTATCGCTGTAATCGTACTGACCCGAAGAATAAAACTGATTTATCAATTTTACCAAACGCGGAACGGTATAAACGCCTCCCCCAATAGAAATTCATGAATAGCTGGCTTTTGGTCATTCTTCCTCACAAAAATCGGAATAAAAAGCGATAAAAAAATGTCACGTGCCCAAAAATGTTTTCAATAAAAACGTCAACTCGTCCCGCAAAAAACAAGACCTCACATGACTCTGTGGACCAAAATATGGAAAAATTATAGCTCTCAAAATGTGGTATTGCAAAAAATATTTTTTGCAATAAAAAGGGTCTTTCAGTGTGTGACGGCTGCCAATCATAAAAATCCGCTAAAAAACTCGCTATAAAAGTAAATCAAACCCCCCTTCATCACCCCCTTAGTTAAGGAAAAATAAAAAAAATGTATTTATTTCCATTTTCCCATTAGGGCTAGGGTTAGGGCTAGGGTTAGGGCTAGGGCTAGGGTTAGGGCTAGGGTTAGGGCTAGGGTTAGGGCTAGGGCTAGGGTTAGGGCTAGGGTTAGGGCTAGGGCTAGGGTTAGGGCTAGGGTTAGGGCTAGGGTTAGGGTTAGGGCTAGGGTTAGGGCTAGGGTTAGGGCTAGGGTTAGGGCTAGGGCTAGGGTTAGGGCTAGGGTTAGGGCTAGGGTTAGGGCTAGGGCTAGGGTTAGGGCTAGGGTTAGGGCTAGGGTTAGGGTTAGGGCTAGGGTTAGGGCTAGGGTTAGGGCTAGGGTTAGGGTTAGGGCTAGGGTTAGGGCTAGGGTTAGGGCTAGGGTTAGGGCTAGGGTTAGGGTTAGGGTTGGGGCTAAAGTTAGGGTTAGGGTTTAGATTACATTTACAGTTGGGAATAGGGTTGGGATTAGGGTTAGGGGTGTGTCAGGGTTAGAGGTGTGGTTAGGGTTACCGTTGGAATTAGGGTTAGGGGTGTGTTTAGATTAGGGTTTCAGTTATAATTGGGGGGTTTCCACTGTTTCGGCACATCAGGGGCTCTCCAAACACGACATGGCGTCCGATCTCAATTCCAGCCAATTCTGCGTTGAAAAAGTAAAACAGTGCTCCTTCCCTTCCGAGCTCTCCTGTGTGCCCAAACAGGGGTTTACCCCAACATATGGGGTATCAGCGTACTCAGGACAAATTGGACAACAACTTTTGTGGACCAATTTCTCCTGTTACCCTTGGGAAAATACAAAACTGGGGGCTAAAAAATAATTTTTGTGGGAAAACAAAAAGATTTTTTATTTTCACGGCTCTGCGTTATAAACTGTAGTGAAACACTTGGGGGTTCAAAGTTCTCAAAACACATCTAGATAAGTTCATTGAGGGGTCTAGTTTCCAATATGGGGTCACTTGTGGGGGGTTTCTACTGTTTAGGTACATTAGGGGCTCTGCAAACGCAATGTGACGCCTGCAGACCAATCCATCTAAGTCTGCATTCCAAATGATGCTCCTTCCCTTCCGAGCCCTCCCATGCGCCCAAACGGTGGTTCCCCCCCACATATCGGGTATCAGCGTACTCAGGACAAATTGGACAACAACATTTAGGGTCCAATTTCTCCTGCTAACCTTGGAAAAATACAAAACTGGGGGCTAAAATATAATTTTTGTGGAAAAAAAATATTTTTTATTTGCATGGCTCTGCGTTATAAACTGTAGTGAAATACTTGGGGGTTCAAAGCTCTCACAACACATCAAGATGAGTTCCTTAGGGGGTCTACTTTCCAAAATGGTGTCACTTGTGGGGGGTTTCTACTGTTTAGGTACATTAGGGGCTCTGCAAACGCAATGTGACGCCTGCAGACCATTCCATCTAAGTCTGCATTCCAAATGGCGCTCCTTCCCTTCCGAACCCTCCCATGCGCCCAAACGGTGGTTCCCCCCCACATATGGGGTATCAACGTACTCAGGACAAATTGGATAACAACTTTTGGGGTCCAATTTCTCCTGTTACCCTAGGGAAAATACAAAACTGGGGGCTAAAAAATAATTTTTGTGGGAAAAAAATTTTGTTTTATTTTTATGGCTCTGCATTATAAACTTCTGTGAAGCCCTTGGTGGGTCAAAGTGCTCACCACACATCCAGATAAGTTCCTTAGGGGGTCTACTTTCCAAAATGGTGTCACGTGTGGGGGGTTTCAATGTTTAGGCACATCAGTGGCTCTCCAAACGCAACATGGCGTCCCATCTCAATTCCTGTCAATTTTGCATTGAAAAGTCAAACGGCGCTCCTTCCCTTCCGAGCTCTCCCATGCGCCCAAACAGTGGTTTACTGCCACATATGGGGTATCAGCGTACTCGGGACAAATTGGACAACAACTTTTGAGGTCCAATTTCTTCTCTTACCCTTGGAAAAATAAAAAATTGGGGGCAAAAATATAATTTTTGTGAAAAAATATGAATTTTTATTTTTACGGTTCTGCATTATAAACTTCTGTGAAGCACTTGGTGGGTCAAAGTGCTCACCACACCTCTAGATAAGTTCCTTAGGGGGTCTACTTTCCAAAATGGTGTCACGTGTGGGGGGTTTCAATGTTTAGGCACATCAGTGGCTCTCCAAACGCAACATGGCATCCCATCTCAATTTCTGTCAATTTTGCATTGAAAAGTCAAACTGCGCTCCTTCCCTTCCGAGCTCTCCCATGCGCCCAAACAGTGGTTTACTGCCACATATGGGCTATCAGTGTACTCAGGACAAATTGGACAACAACTTTTTGGGTCCAATTTCTCCTGTTACCCTTGGTAAAATAAAACAAATTGGAGCTGAAGTAAATTTTTTGTGTAAAAAAGTTAAATGTTCATTTTTATTTAAACATTCCAAAAATTCCTATTAAACACCTGAAGGGTTAATAAACTTCTTGAATGTGGTTTTGAGCACCTTGAGGGGTGCAGTTTTTAGAATGGTGTCACACTTGGGCATTTTCTATCATATAGACCCCTCAAAATGACTTCAAATGAGACGTGGTCCCTAAAAAAAATGGTGTTGTAAAAATGAGAAATTGCTGGTCAACTTTTAACCCTTATAACTCCCTAACAAAAAAAAAAATTGGTTCCAAAATTATGCTGATGTAAAGGAGACATGTGGGAAATGTTACTTATTAAGTATTTTGTGTGACATATCTCTGTGATTTAATTGCATAAAAATTCAAAGTTTGAAAATTGCGAAATTTTCAAAATTTTCGCCAAATTTCCGTTTTTTTCACAAATAAACGCAGGTACTATCAAAGAAATTTTACCACTATCATGAAGTACAATATGTCATGAGAAAACAATGTCAGAATCACCAGGATCCGTTGAAGCGTTTCGGAGTTATAACCTCATAAAGGGACAGTGGTCAGAATTGTAAAAATTGGCCTGGTCATTAACGTGCAAACCACCCTTGGGGGTAAAGGGGTTAAGGGGCATTGATGCTACACCCTTGGCTAATAATAAGCCCCAGTTTTGGACACAGGTGACCATGCGCATGGCACCAGCCCATCAGGAAGATTGTCGATTTCTGGTGTTGCATAATTTGCATGATGCTATCGTGCTGGGTTTTCCATGGTTGCAAGTACATAATCCTGTTTTGGATTGGAAGTCCATGTCTGTGACTAGTTGGGGTTGTCAGGGGGTTCATCATGATGTTCCTCTGATGTCTATCGCCCCTTCTCCCTCTTCTGAAATTCCGGAGTTTTTGTCTGATTTTCAGGATGTATTCGATGAGCCCAAGTCCAGTTTCCTTCCACCACACAGGGACTGCGATTGTGCTATTGACTTGATTCCAGGCTGTAAGTTTCCTAAGGGCCGACTTTTCAACCTGTCTGTACCTGAACATACCGCCATGCGGAGCTATATTAAGGAGTCTTTGGAGAAAGGGCATATTCGGCCATCTTCTTCACCGTTGGGAGCGGGGTTCTTTTTTGTTGCTAAAAAAGATGGTTCCTTAAGACCCTGTATTGATTATCGCCTCTTGAATAAGATCACGGTCAAGTTTCAATATCCTTTACCTTTGCTTTCCGATTTGTTTGCTAGGATTAAGGGAGCTAGTTGGTTTACTAAGATTGACCTTCGGGGGGCTTATAATCTTGTTCTTATTAAGCAGGGTGATGAATGGAAAACTGCGTTTAACACGCCCGAGGGCCATTTTGAATACCTTGTGATGCCATTCGGACTCTCTAATGCTCCATCTGTTTTTCAGTCCTTCATGCATGATATCTTCTGGGATAATCTTGATAAATTGCTGATTGTATATTTGGACGATATTTTGATTTTTTCCGATGATTGGGAGTCTCATGTGCAGCAGGTCAGGATGGTATTTCAGATCTTTCGTGACATTTGTGAAAGGGTCTAAGTGTCTTTTTGGGGTGCAGAAGGTTTCCTTTTTGGGCTTTATTTTTTCTCCCTCGTCTATAGAGATGGATCCGGTTAAGGTTCAGGCCATTCATGATTGGATTCAGCCCACATCCGTGAAGAGCCTTCAGAAATTTTTGGGTTTTGCTAATTTTTATCGCCGTTTCATTGCTAATTTTTCCAGCGTGGTTAAACCCTTGACTGATTTGACGAAGAAGGGCGCTGATGTGGCGAATTGGTCCCCTGCGGCTGTCTCTGCCTTTCAGGAACTTAAGCATCGTTTTACTTCTGCTCCTGTGTTGCGTCAACCGGATGTTTCTCTTCCATTTCAGGTTGAGGTTGACGCTTCTGAGATTGGGGCAGGGGCTGTTTTGTCTCGGAGGGATCCTGTTGGTTCCTTAATGAAACCGTGTGCCTTCTTTTCCCGTAAGTTTTCGCCTGCTGAACGCAATTATGATGTCGGCAATCGGGAGTTGTTGGCTATGAAGTGGGTGTTTGAGGAGTAGCGACATTGGCTTGAGGGAGCTAAGCACCGTATTGTGGTCTTGACCGATCATAAGAATCTGATTTACCTCGAGTCTGCCAAACGGTTGAATCCTAGACAGGCTCGATGGTCCTTGTTTTTTTCTCGTTTTGATTTAATCGTCTCGTACCTTCCGGGTTCTAAGAATATTAAGGCTGATGCCCTCTCTAGGAGTTTTTGCCTGATTCTCCTGAGGTCTTGGAAACAGTCGGTATTTTGAAGGAAGGGGTGGTCCTTTTTGCCGTTTCTCCTGATTTACGACGGGTTCTTCAGAAATTTCAGGCTGATAAACCTGATCGTTGTCCTGTGGGGAAGCTGTTTGTTCCTGACAGATGGACTAACATAGTAACATAGTAACATAGTTAGTAAGGCCGAAAAAAGACATTTGTCCATCCAGTTCAGCCTATATTCCATCATAATAAATCCCCAGATCTACGTCCTTCTACAGAACCTAATTGTATGATACAATATTGTTCTGCTCCAGGAAGACATCCAGGCCTCTCTTGAACCCCTCGACTGAGTTTGCCATCACCACCTCCTCAGGCAAGCAATTCCAGATTCTCACTGCCCTAACAGTAAAGAATCCTCTTCTATGTTGGTGGAAAAACCTTCTCTCCTCCAGACGCAAAGAATGCCCCCTTGTGCCCGTCACCTTCCTTGGTATAAACAGATCCTCAGCGAGATATTTGTATTGTCCCCTTATATACTTATACATGGTTATTAGATCGCCCCTCAGTCGTCTTTTTTCTAGACTAAATAATCCTAATTTCGCTAATCTATCTGGGTATTGTAGTTCTCCCATCCCCTTTATTAATTTTGTTGCCTTCCTTTGTACCCTCTCTAGTTCCATTATATCCTTCCTGAGCATCGGTGCCCGAAACTGGACACAGTACTCCATGTGCGGTCTAACTAGGGATTTGTACAGAGGCAGTATAATGCTCTCATCATGTGTATCCAGACCTCTTTTAATGCACCCCATGATCCTGTTTGCCTTGGCAGCTGCTGCCTGGCACTGGCTGCTCCAGGTAAGTTTATCATTAACTAGGATCCCCAAGTCCTTCTCCCTGTCAGATTTACCCAGTGGTTTCCCATTCAGTGTGTAATGGTGACATTGATTCCTTCTTCCCATGTGTATAACCTTACATTTATCATTGTTAAACCTCATCTGCCACCTTTCAGCCCAAGTTTCCAACTTATCCAGATCCATCTGTAGCAGAATACTATCTTCTCTTGTATTAACTGCTTTACATAGTTTTGTATCATCTGCAAATATCGATATTTTACTGTGTAAACCTTCTACCAGATCATTAATGAATATGTTGAAGAGAACAGGTCCCAATACTGACCCCTGCAGTACCCCACTGGTCACAGCGACCCAGTTAGAGACTATACCATTTATAACCACCCTCTGCTTTCTATCACTAAGCCAGTTACTAACCCATTTACACACAATTTCCCCCAGACCAAGCATTCTCATTTTGTGTACCAACCTCTTGTGCGGCACGGTATCAAACGCTTTGGAAAAATCGAGATATACCACGTCCAATGACTCACCGTGGTCCAGCCTATAGCTTACCTCTTCATAAAAACTGATTAGATTGGTTTGACAGGAGCGATTTCTCATAAACCCATGCTGATATGGAGTTAAACAGTTATTCTCATTGAGATAATCCAGAATAACATCCCTCAGAAACCCTTCAAATATTTTACCAACAATAGAGGTTAGACTTACTGGCCTATAATTTCCAGGTTCACTTTTAGAGCCCTTTTTGAATATTGGCACCACATTTGCTATGCGCCAATCCTGCGGAACAGACCCTGTCGCTATAGAGTCCCTAAAAATAAGAAATAATGGTTTATCTATTACATTACTTAGTTCTCTTAGTACTCGTGGGTGTATGCCATCCGGACCCGGAGATTTATCTATTTTAATCTTATTTAGCCGGTTTCGCACCTCTTCTTGGGTTAGATTGGTGACCCTTAATATAGGGTTTTCATTGTTTCTTGGGATTTCACCTAGCATTTCATTTTCCACCGTGAATACCGTGGAGAAGAAGGTGTTTAATATGTTAGCTTTTTCCTCGTCATCTACAACCATTCTTTCCTCACTATTTTTTAAGGGGCCTACATTTTCAGTTTTTATTCTTTTACTATTGATATAGTTGAAGAACAGTTTGGGATTAGTTTTACTCTCCTTAGCAATGTGCTTCTCTGTTTCCTTTTTGGCAGCTTTAATTAGTTTTTTAGATAAAGTATTTTTCTCCCTATAGTTTTTTAGAGCTTCAATAGTGCCATCCTGCTTTAGTAGTGCAAATGCTTTCTTTTTACTGTTAATTGCCTGTCTTACTTCTTTGTTTAGCCACATTGGGTTTTTCCTATTTCTAGTCCATTTATTCCCACAAGGTATAAACCGCTTACACTGCCTATTTAGGATGTTCTTAAACATTTCCCATTTATTATCTGTATTCTTATTTCTGAGGATATTGTCCCAGTCTACCAGATTAAGGGCATCTCTAAGCTGGTCAAACTTTGCCTTCCTAAAGTTCAGTGTTTTTGTGACTCCCTGACAAGTCCCCCTAGTGAAAGACAGGTGAAACTGTACAATATTGTGGTCGCTATTTCCTAGATGCCCGACCACCTGCAGATTTGTTATTCTGTCAGGTCTATTAGATAGTATTAGGTCTAAAAGTGCTGCTCCTCTGGTTGGATTCTGCACCAATTGTGAAAGATAATTTTTCTTGGTTATTAGCAGAAACCTGTTGCCTTTATGGGTTTCACAGGTTTCTGTTTCCCAGTTAATATCCGGGTAGTTAAAGTCCCCCATAACCAGGACCTCATTATGGGTTGCAGCTTCATCTATCTGCTTTAGAAGTAGACTTTCCATGGTTTCTGTTATATTTGGGGGTTTGTAACAGACCCCAATGAGAATTTTGTTACCATTTTTCCCTCCATGAATTTCGACCCATATGGACTCGACATCCTCATTTCCTTCGCTAATATCCTCCCTTAAAGTGGACTTTAGACAAGACTTTACATAGAGACAAACCCCTCCTCCTCTCCGATTTTTACGATCCTTTCTAAACAGACTGTAACCCTGTAAGTTAACTGCCCAGTCATAGCTTTCATCTAACCATGTCTCGGTTATTCCCACTATGTCAAAGTTACCTGTATATATTTCTGCTTCTAGTTCTTCCATCTTGTTTGTCAGGTTTCTGGCGTTTGCGAGCATGCAGTTTAGAGGATTTTGTTTTGTTCCAATCTCCTCGCTGTGGATTGTTTTAGAAATGTTCTTACCTCCCTTCTGAGTATGTTTTCCTGGATCTTCTTTGTTCAAGTCTAGTAGAGTGATTTCTGAGGTTCACTGTTCTGTGTTGGCTGGTCATCCTGGCATTTTTGGTACCAGAGACTTGGTTGGTAGGTCATTTTGGTGGCCTTCTTTATCGCGTGATGTGTGGTCTTTTGTGCAGTCCTGTGGGACTTGTGCGCGGGCCAAGCCTTGTTGCTCCTGTGCTAGTGGGTTGCTTTTGCCATTGCCGGTCCCTGAGAGGCCCTGGACGCATATTTCTATGGATTTTATTTCCGATCTTCCTGTTTCCCAGAGGATGTCGGTTATCTGGGTTGTTTGTGACCGATTCTCTATGATGGTTCATTTGGTGCCTTTGCCTAAATTGCCTTCTTCTTCTGATTTGGTTCCGTTGTTTTTTCAGCATGTGGTCCGTTTGCATGTTATTCCTGAGAATATTGTGTCCAACAGAGGTTCCCAGTTTGTTTCTAGGTTTTGGCGGGCCTTTTGTGCTAGGCTAGGCATTGATTTGTCTTTTTCTTCTGCATTTCATCCTCAGACAAATGGCCAGACCGAGCGAACTAATCAGACTTTGGAGACTTATTTGAGATGCTTTGTGTCTGCTGATCAGGATGATTGGGTGGCTTTTTTGCCATTGGCCGAGTTTGCCCTTAATAATCGGGCTAGTTCGGCTACTTTGGTTTCACATTTTTTTTGTAATTTTGGTTTTCATCCTCGTTTTTCTTCTGGGCAGGTTGAGTCTTCTGACTTTCCTGGTGTGGATTCTGTGGTTGACAGGTTGCAGCAGATTTGGGCTCAGGTGATGGACAATTTGGTGTTGTCTCAGGAGGAGGCTCAACATTTTGCTAACCGACGTTGCTGTGTTGGTTCCCGGCTTCGGGTTGGGGATCTGGTTTGGTTATCTTCCCGTCATGTTCCTATGAAGGTTTCTTCTCCTAAGTTTAAGCCTTGGTTTATTGGTCCTTATAGGATTTCTGAGATTATTAATCCGGTGTCTTTTCGTCTGGCGCTTCCGGCCTCTTTTTCTATCCATAATGTCTTCCATAGATCTTTGTTGCGGAAATATGTGGAGCCCGTTGTTCCCTCTGTTGATCCTCCGGCCCCTGTGTTGGTCGATGGGGAGTTGGAATATGTGGTTGAGAAGATTTTGGATTCTCGTTTTTCAAGGCGGAAGCTTCAGTACCTTGTCAAATGGAAGGGTTATGGCCAGGAGGATAATTCTTGGGTTTCGGCCTCTGATGTCCATGCCGCTGATTTGGTTCGTGCCTTTCATCTTGCTCGTCCTGACCGGCCTGGGGGCTCTGGTGATGGTTCGGTGACCCCTCCTCAAGGGGGGGGTACAGTTGTGAATTTTGCTCTTGGGCTCCCTCCAGTGGTTGTTGATGGTAATGCAGTTATTCCTGAGCAGCAGTCTTGGACAGGTGTTTCTGCTACTTGCAATTCGGACTGGGGTATTTAGCTGTGCAGGACTCGTTAGTCCTTACCAGTAGTCAATGTTCCTTTGGAAGTGTTGGTCCTCTGCCTGGCCCCTCCTGCTTGCTGCCAATTCAGCTAAGATAAGTGTTTTCTTCATTTTTTTTAGACATACTGCTGTGTGTTTATTTTCTGTGCTTATCTTGTTTCTATTTTGTTCCTGCTAGACTGTGCCTGATGTTTATCTCAGTCTAGTTGGACTCGCTGGAGTCGCAGATATACTCTCCACATCTTTAGTTAGGTGGTGGAGTTTTTGTATTTTTCTGCTGTGGATATTTTGTAGTGTTTTGTGCTGACCGCATAGTATCCTGTACTATCCTTTCCTATCTAGGTAGAAGTGGCCTCCTTTGCTTATCCCTGTTTTCTGTCTGCGTGTGTCTTTTCCTCTCCTACTCACAGTCATTATTTGTGGGGGGCTACCTATCCTTTGGGGGTCTACTCTGAGGCAAGAGAGTTTTCCTATTTCCATCTTTAGGGATATTTAGTCCTTAGGCTGTGTCGAGGTGTCTAGGTCTGGTTAGGCACACCCCACGGCTACTTCTAGTTGCGGTCATAGGATCAGGGGTTGCGGTCAGTAAAGTTACCACTGCTTCTACGAAGGTCATTTCATGCTGCTCCAAGGCCACCTGATCATAACAGTACCCGGTTATTTTCTTCTTTAGCTTTGTAATGTAGCAGGTGATTCCTTGATATTCTGGTGGCTCTTGTAATCTGGTTTTCAATTGTTCTTGGATGGTAGCCCTGATTCAAAAAGGTCTTTCTGAGGCAACCAAGGTGTTCATCCCTATCCATTGGGTTGGAACATATACGATTGTATCTGATTGCTTGGCTGTAGACAATAGAGTTTCTTATGTGTTTTGGATGGAAACTGTCCCATTTAAGGTATGTTAGACGGTCGATTGGCTTCTGATACAGGGATGTCTCTATTTTATTGTTCTGCAGCTTAATGATGGTGTCCAAAAAGTTAATTTCAGTGCAGGAGTAACATAGTAACATAGTTAGTAAGGCCGAAAAAAGACATTTGTCCATCCAGTTCAGCCTATATTCCATCATAATAAATCCCCAGATCTACGTCCTTCTACAGAACCATAGTAACATAGTTAGTAAGGCCGAAAAAAGACATTTGTTGAGTAGTTGAGTGTCAAGCTGATGGTAGGATGAAATTGATTAAACTGTTCATGGAACGTCTTTAGCTGTGGCTCAGACTCCGTCCAGATGATTAAATGTCATCAATGTGAGTATAATCTAACCCCTTTTTCTCCTCTTTCAGGTAACATCGGCAGCTTATCTACAGCATTACAGAATGCTGTAGGTAAGCCCCTGATGACGGTGAGCTTACCTCACCATTGATTTTGGGGGTGACAGGTTCCCTTTAAACAATACAAGTCATGACTGGTACAGGAGGAGAGAGGACCCTGCCCGCGAGGGCTCACAATCTACAAGGGATGGATGAGGATACAATAGGTGAGGGTAGAGCTGGTCGTGCAGTAGTTTGGTCAGTCTGTGGTTACTGCAGGTTGTAGGCTTGTAGGAAGAGGTAGGTTTTCAGGTTCTTTTTGAAGATTTCGATGGTAGGTGAGAGTCTGATATGTTGTGGTAGAGAGTTCCAGAGTAGGGGTGATGCGCGGGGGAAATCTTGTATGTGATTGTGGGAAGAGGAGATAAGAGGGGAGTAGAGAAGGAGATCTTGTGAGGATCGGAGGTTGCGTGCAGGAAAGTACCAGAAGACGAGGTCACAGATGTGTGGAGGAGACAGGTTGTGGATGGCTTTGTATGTCATGGTTAGGGTATTGAAATTGAGTCTTTGTGTAATGGGGAGCCAGTGCAGGGATTGACAGAGGGGAGAGGCCTGGAGAATAGCGGTAGTGGTGGTTATAGTGCTGCTGCAATTCAATCACACATACACCTGATGTGGGGGCAAATGGAGGTATTGCAGTGCTTTTGATTTGTGGTGAATCGATTGGCCTCGGTAGCCTCATGTCGTATACCACTGAGATCAGTGAGTGGTTACAGCGGTCACATAAGTTATGCAGTTTGTGACCGCAGCAGTCAGGTAACCAATAAACCAGCATGCAGGAACGGGGACATTGCTCTGGAACAGCGGGATTATACAAGTGAGTATACATTTTTTACTTATGGTAGTTTATGTGTATTAATGGGTGCAGCATAATTTTTTGGACTTGGTAAAGCTCTTGAAGGCAAAGGCTTTAAATAACATAACAATCATCAATATAACACTTTTCCAAGGCCTGCACATGTTCATTTAATATTTCTTGTTATTTAATATAGTACATTACTGTATTATTATGTGATAATAGTTTCAGTTTTTACCCCACCCTTGGAATTTTCGTGCCTTGTGTCCAGATTTTCTGAGTTGGAACATGCATGCTGCAAAGTTTTAGACTTTGGCAGAAGGTAAAATCTTATTTCTGCTATTTCTGCTCAGGCTGTAGGCGATCCCTCTTTCTGTGCTGCCACTGTTACTTTCACATCCTCCAGACTGTCAAGAAAGACTATATTGACAGCAGGACACAGACAGGTTGTTATTAGCGTGCTGGTTAACATGGGTGTTTTGGAACATGATAGACCTTTTTATTGGCCTTGAGAACTGACATATGACATCTGCCAGAATTTTTACAATTTATTTAATAAAGATTTCAAAATCTGGAAAGAATCTGAATTTTCCTTGAAAGCTCTTGGCTTTATGTGAACGGACCCTGATCTAGTAGCAAGATCTTGACTGGACTTGGTAGACTAAGGCCCCGCTCTCCAAGGGTATTCGGTGTCATGTGCTAACATTTAATACTTGTTATCGCTCCAGGGATCAAAGGCAGGAGCCAAAGTACAAAGCTTCGGCAGAAGCAGGGCACTAACATGCACAGGGAGAGATTAGGATCCTGTTCCACCAGGCTACAGATCCAGTGACAGGGATAAAAGTAAAAAAAAAGGAATGGCAGCAGCAGCCAGAGAGATGAAAATGTTACATTACGTCTGGCTTCATTTTCAATCTTTTATTGTTCGGAGATACAAAGTGACAGCTGACAGCTGGGCTAAGGGGAAAGGCATTATTCTCTTATGAACAGACTTTTGTCCCCGACCGGTGCCTCCTCCAGCCTTGAACTGATGGAAGAATACCTGAATTAGTGGCCAAGACACAATTACTGGACATATAAGATGTCAGGATATTTAGTTGTGATACCTCTTCTGGAGTCTTCTGAGCAAAGATCGCCTTCGATCCACCATCTTCTTCATCTGGGAAATCAGGGAATTTTCCGGTGGCGTGCCTATAAAAATTGAACATTTTGAGTACATTTACATTCCTGGTGTAATTGATTCTAACAGCCCTTCAGTTAATCAGCAATGTCCAGAGACGTTCACCATATCTCTTCCTTTTACAAGAACTAATAGTACAGATCAGACGTATATATATGTATAATATTTTTTTTTAAATTTACATATGTGCAAATAATATTTGTATAATTGACGCATTCTGTTGTGCAGATAATTTCACACGTTGCGCATTTACATGGAATTCTGCAACAGCAGATCTGCAAAATAATAATAAAGATCTTGCTGCTGTGCATTTGGAAAAAGAAAAACAAAGAAACCCTCCTGTATGGTTGTTTCTCCAGTTACAGCACATTTCGGCCTTGTGTGGCGGCGCTCTGTCCCACGACTATTACAGCCTCAGGTTGGCTGTAGTTGTGTAATGGGCAAGAAAACTTTATCAGGAAGCCACGATGCGCAGAGACCGGCATATAAACCCTGCTGGGACCAGAGAACAAAGAAATCTCTGGCGGAGGTATCTTCTGTTTGTTTTTTAATTTACCGTCATGGCCAAAAGTTTTGAGACCGACACAAATTTTGGTTTTCACATGGTTCGCTGCTTCAGTGTTTTTAGATCTTTTAGTCAGATATTCCTATGGTTACTGAAGTACAATTATCAGCATTACATCCGTTTTTAAACTTTTATTAATAAATATGTTGAGTTCATGCAATAAAGGATTGGCCACAGGTTCTCAATGGGATTAGATTGGGGAGTTTTCTGGTCATGTCCCCAAAATTTCAATGTTTTGTTCACCGAGCCACTTAGGTATCACTTTTGCTTTGTGACATGGGACTTCATCATGCTGGACAAAGTATTGTTCATCATCAGCAAATTGCTCCTTGATCAATGGGAAACGTTAGATGACATTCTTTATTCATGGAAGTGTTCTTAGGAAAAACTGTGCGTGAACCCCCTGACCTGGAAGAAAAACAATGTCACACATGAATGGTCTCAGGATTCTCTAATGTTAGCATGACATGGGGCTCATGGCAGTTCTCACCATTTCTTCTCTGGATAATCATTCTTCTAAATGTCCCGAACATTCTAAAGGGGGCTTCATCAGAGAGAGTAACTTTGCAGGAAGTACATGGATTGAAGTGCAGAGGACTGAGTAAAGTAGTTATTTTCTCTGTTGAAGCCCGCTTCAGACCATTTGGGTCAATGATGCAAACTTTCTGAAAACCAAAATTTACGTTAGTCTCTAAACGTTTGGCCATGGGTGTAAACTTTATTTTATTATATTTAGTCTTTACATAAACATTTTACCGCAGGCTCAAAGTGAACTGCTAAGAAACGCCAGTGTGTTGCATATTTATTGTGGCTTTTATTCACCTATTCTTGTCTAAGGAGAAAAGCAATCCACAAACTGAGTCAATTTCTGGCTTGAAAGTAAAAACGAGTGGATGTGGTTACAAAGATCACAATTACATTGTAAGGACAGTGTTCGGTTGCGGATTTTCTGTCCAAATCTGATAATTATACGTCGCTGATCTATGAGCAGAGCTATAGCTCTTTCTGCAGTTGCCGACTGCTTTCATATGAAACTCCTTTTCCTGTGCCACCCAATGGTTGACAAATAAGGGTGCCTCTCTACTGAAAAAGATGTTCTTCAGCAGCTGTAATTTGTGTTATGCTCTGTCCACATTTTTTTGTGCATACATTCAGTATATCTTTCAAAAATGCTCCTGGCACATATGACAATATGACATGTATCAGGTATGGACTGGGGCTGAAATTCAGCCCTGGCATTTGAAATCACACAGGCACATGCTGTCTGTAATGTGCTGCTGAAGTGTAGTATAGTGCAGTCTCCACCAGGGGGTGCTGGCGAGGGAAGAGAGGTTGTATACACAGCATAGCAACACTGAACAGCAGCACAGGTGCCACAAGTAACGAAAGAGAAGTCAGACAAGCCAAGGTCATACACAGAGAGGTCAGCGCAGTATACAGGGGTAGTAGAAGAATAGTCAGGGACAAGCAAGAAATCAGAGCCTACCGGGAACATGGTAACCAAAACGTGAGACGTAAGACAAAGTCGGTGTACAAGCCAGAGTTGAAGCCAGTCGGGGAGCGTGGTATCAAAGACGGAAAACAAGGGGCGAAGTCCAGAGATCAGATTGAGTCATACACGGGTACAGGCAGTCAGAGGCACAAGGATCACTAATACAGGCTGCAGAGGACTGAAATAGCCCAGCCATCTTCACAAGGAGGCAGAGGGGATTAACTCCCGCATGACCAGTCCAAAGACAAGGCAGCTGAAAACAAACTCAGGACTGGATCATGACACTGTCCCCATCCCCAAGAACCAGATGGGATATATTACTAATATTACCCTGGATGGAGGAAAGGAAGATTTACTACAAGACCAATATTTCTAATGATACCAGTGGCCTGCTGGGGTAAGTGACTGAGTCAGCGACTTTGTGCTCCGTCACATACTCTTAACAGTATGGGTGTCTGGAGAACACGGATTCTGTTAACAATGTAGCAGACAAGGCGGCCCGCAACCAGACAGGTCCTTCTGGCATTCGCCAGAGTTTCCAGATGGCCAGTCTGGCCCTGACATGTATTCATAAGGACCCTATATGAAGAAATACGATAATCAAGAGTGTATTTTTGGCTGGCTCTGGGACAGTATATTTTCTGGTAAATATTTTTTACACTGTTTTTCATAATTTCTAACTACTATATGATACATTAATATGATTAATTTCCAACTACTTAGATAAACGAATATTTACATACCAATTACTCCTTTAAGTATTAATTAGGATGCACTTGTTTTGGGTGAAAAATGAGTCAATTTTGTTGGAAAGCTAAAAGTCACATTCAACAGAACAGAATAATAGATGCTGCTTTAAAACAATGAATATATCACCCAATTAACACATTTATAGGTGTAATTGAAAGAAATGATAAAATTACAGTTTATTTTCTAGAAAGAAGAAGTTGTGTAGTAGTCATATATAAGAAAATGTTTATTCTCTGTAGCAATGACAATGAAATAGATGTGGCATAACCAGTGAAGGAGTTACTCTGAGTAATCCATTACTTTGAATTCTTAATTTTCTAACCTTCTGTAAATGAAATCTGGAATCTTATTGGTTGCCATGTGCATCTACTACAATTCTCACATGCACTAATTATGATAAATCTTCCCCATTGTGCACCATTGTGCATTTAATTTTGCCAAAATTCTGGTTACCCACACTCCTCAACATTAAAACTGAAACAAAAAGAAAGAAAAGTCGTTGAGTTATGGAAATCACAGGATAGACATTTTAATGTATTTTTTTTAAGTTATATAAAAGTGAGAAAAATATTGAAACAAACTGTTTCAGATATCTCAATATCAGTATCGAGTATTAGTCGCATGAGCAGATATCCCAGCACTTACATGTCTTGGCTGCTATCACTGAGGTTAGCAATGGTTGCCTGAGGAATGTTTTACTGCAGTGAATGCACACAAATCATCCAGATCCACTGCTGGCAGCTCCCTTTCTTTTTTGCCAAGCAGTGATGTTCCAGATGTGCTTGATGGGAGATAAGTCTGGAGACGCTGCAGCCCCTGTAGCCCATTTAGGCTATGCAAGCTGCTCACAGTAGCACGCGTAATATCTGGCCTGGCACTGTCATATTGAAAAATGGCCCTTGGAGTATTTTGGAGAAATAGCTACACCGCTGGTTCCACAATTTATTGATTTTTTGCTGCAAGTGAAATTAGATATCACATACCAATAGACATCACATAAGGTGCAAGACATTGTCTACACAAACCATCAGAAGGAGTTTGTATGACATTAGGTTACGAGTCAGATGTTCCATTGACCTCACGCCATCGCTCTCAAATGCTATCATGGTTCAGAGCAAGATGGCAATGGAGGCTGGAATGTATGTTTATCCTCTTCAGCGATGACTCCTGCTTTTGTCTAGGATGAAATGATAGCTGAATATTGGTCTGGTGACCACACAGGCAACGCCCTGAAGAGGCCGTCACGAGGGAATGTCACACTGGTGCTACTCCTGAGATTATGGTGTGGGGTGGCATAATGTATGTAGTTGAACTCCTCTAATCTTTATTCCAGGTACACTAACCGCTTGGTGTTGCATTGATTTTGTGGTGAAATTAGTGCTACAGCGAGCAGCCTGCATGGCTTAAATGTGCTACTATGGCCTGCAGGGTCTCCCTACTTGTCTACCATCAAGCACAACTGGTCATCAATAGACGGCAACTGCAAAGGGAGCTGCCAGTAGCGGATCTTGATGATTTGCCCAAGTGCATTCAGCAGGGCAGAAAAAAATTCCACAGACAACCATTAATAACCTCATTGATAGCAGCCAAGGAAGTAAATGTAGAGATCACTGCACTCCAGATAATTTTGCTGCATATGGATGCAATGGTATATTAATGATAGTACTGTACATCCTATATGTTGACTATGATAAAATGACACATCTTAAGGTGTCAGTGGAGAATCCTTCTGGGTGGTATAGCTAGGCTTCAGTAGGTCATTGAGAAAGGTACAGATTTGACATCCAGGTCTCCAGTGATGGATCTTTATGTTGTGACTGCTAAGCAGCTCTTGGCAGGGATCCTTTATTAATGGTGGGAAATGACCTTACATGAGTATAGATGGAAAGAGAGGGCATACAAGACCCTTTCTTCATTCACCGGCATCTCCTTACTAATAGCAGGGTCTGACATAACATGGCCCGCTGATCTGCTGCAGCCCATCTGCTTTGCGAGGAAAGCAAAGGACAAAGACAGAATCATTATTTATTGCCTGCCCTATCAACACCTTCTGTGTAGAGGCAACCTTTACATTCCTCTCCCACAGATCTCTTATCGGCCAGGAGTTTCCTGCATTGTGTTCTATTGATTCTGCTTTACAACTGCAGGTACACGGCAGACATTGTATTATGCCAAATGTGTACTTCTAGGGCAATGTGATAAGATGGAAGACATCCAAACATGCCACGGGACAAAACGTTTGCTAAAACAAATATGTAAAGCCATAAATCAGTCATAGGAGAAAACCGCAAATATTACCCCAAAGTAAATGGTAAAAAAAGATTTTTGAAACATTATGAGTATGACGCAAAGTATTGTCATGTCTATTCTTCAATTTTTGATGCCTTTATTGTCTAAAAATACGGGGGCTACAGCTGTAAACGACCACGCATCTCCATAGAAGCTGATTGATGGACGTTCAATAACCTACTTGGACAGACTGCCCATGCTTACCATGCGCACAGAGATATCAATAATGGATCGATTTATGTGCAAAGGCTGCCATTGCTCTCGGCAGCACATGTCCTGTTTACACAGGACGATGCACTACCAAAAATAATAATTCTTTTTAAGTGACCTTAAAAGATCTTTTCACCCAATGTTTAGACGGACCGACACTGCTTACGATGCACACAGAGCAATCAGAAGTGGCCCATTGTGTGGGCTACGGCTGCCTTTGTTCTCGGCAGCACAAGTCCTGTATACACAGGACAATATGAGGCCAAGAATGATGGGTTTTTAAGCAGGAAAGATATCTTGGTACCGTGTTAGCCAGTAGAGAGAAAAATATTTAGAATTGAGAGTCCTCAGTGGTTGATACCTTTTAATGGCTAACTGAAAAGATGGTAACAAATTGCAATCTTTCGAGACTACACAGGTCTCTTCATCAGGCACAGACTAATAGAAATTCTGAAGAGACCTGAGTAGTCTCGAAAGCTTGCAATTTATTGCCATCTTTTCAGTTAGCCATTAAAAGGTATCAACCACTGAGGACTCTCAATTCTAAGAGTTTTTAAGCAAATTTAAACGATCATAACGTGTATTTTGCAGGTTTTTCAGACATCTTCTGCAGAGAACAATGGCAGGCTAAATGCATAAAACAATCTATACTGATTGTTCTCTGAGCATCATACAGTAGGTGCAGCTAGCCTGTCTAAACAGGCTCTAAATGACTGACGATTATTACTTTTTTATTTTTCTGTCAATATAGCAATGTTGGGGCTTCTTTTTTTGGAATGAGTTGTACTTTTGAATGACATCATTGATTTTACCATATAGCATACTGGAAAACGGGAAAAAAATTGCAAGTACGGTGAAATTTCAAAAAAAGTGCAATTCCACAATTGGGTTTTGGGCAAAACTGACCTGGCAATGATTGCCCAGCTCATTACGAGTAGGCATATACCAAAGATGCCAAGTGCATCTTTTATTTAAGTGGTGAAAAACAAATTTGAAGTTTGTAAGAAAAAAAATTGTACTTCTGTTGCCATTTTCCGAATCCTGTCGCATCTCCATTTTTCGTGATCTGGGGTTAGGTGAGGGATTATTATTTGTGTGCCGAGCTGACATTTTTATTGATGCTATTTTGAAGTAGATACAATGTTTTGATCGCCTGTTATTGTATTTTATTGCAATGGTGCAGCGGCAAAAAAAACCTTAATTCTGGAGTTGCAATTTTTTTTCTAATGACACCGTTTACCAATCTTATTAATTTACTATATATATTGATAGATCAGACATTTCTAAATGCAGCAATACCAAATATGTGTATTTTTTGTTGTTGTTTTATTTTGAATGAGGCATTTGTGATTTGAACTTTTGTGGGTATTTTGGATATTTTTTAAAACTTTTATTTTTATACTTTTTACTTGCTTCAATAGTCCCCTTAAGAAACTTGAAGCTGGGATCATCCAATCACCTGTGCTACACATAGCAGGGCTTCATCCCTGTTATGTGTAGCATAAATCACGACCTATGAATGCTGGCCACGGGCTGGCATTCATAGGAGATTCAGAATGACAGGCATGGGGGTCTTCTGCAGACCCCTGGCTGTCATGACAACCCATCAGCTCCCCACAATCATGTGACAGGGGCACTGATGTTCAGGACTTGTTACGTGCTTCTGTCAAGCACATGTTAAATGCCGTTGTCAGTGATTGACAGTGGCATTTAACCAGTTAACAGCCATGGGTGGATATTGGATCCACCAGCGGCTGTTAGAAGCAGCCGTCATGTGCAGGAAAAGACATCAAAACCCTGCCCACATCACTGATTGACTGCTTTCCTTATACACTGGCACAAAGGTGCCAATCAGTGGTGGGGGTGGGGTTATACAGAGTTCATGAATACAGTACAGACCAAAAGTTTGGAGACACCTTCTCATTTAAAGATTTGTCTGTATTTTCATGACTATGAAAATTGTACATTCACACTGAAGGCATCAAAACTATGAATTAACACATGTGGAATTATATACTTAACAAAAAAGTGTGAAACAACTGAAAATTTCTTATATTCTAGGTTCTTCAAAGTAGCCACCTTTTGCTTTGATGACTGCTTTGCACACTCTTGGCATTCTCTTGATGAGATTCAATAGGTAGTCACCGGGAATGGTCTTCCAACAATCTTGAAGGAGTTCCCAGAGATGCTTAGCACTTGTTGGCCCTTTTACCTTCACTCTGCGGTCCAGCTCACCCCAAACCTCTCGATTGGGTAAATGTCTGGTGACTGTGGAGGCCAGGTCATCTGGCGTAGCACCCCATCACTCTCCTTCTTGGTCAAATAGCCCTTACACAGCCTGGAGGTGTGTTTTGGGTCATCGTCCTGTTGAAAAATAAATGATGGTCCAACTAAACGCAAACCGGATGGAATAGCATGCCGCCGCAAGAAGCTGTGGTAGCCATGCTGGTTCAGTATGCCTTCAGTTTTGAATAAATCCTCAACAGGGACACCAGCAAAGCACCCTCATACCATCACACCTCCTCCTCCATGCTTCACGGTGGGAACCAGGCATGTAGAGTCCATCCGTTCACCTTTTCTGCGTTGCACAAAGACACGGTGGTTGGAACCAAAGATCTCAAATTTGGACTCATCAGACCAAAGCACAGATTTCCACTGGTCTAATGTCCATTCCTTGTGTTCTTTAGCCCAAACAAGTCTCTTCTGCTTGTTGCCTGTCCTTAGCAGTGGTTTCCTAGCAGCTATTTTACCATGAAGGCCTGCTGCACAAAGTCTCCTCTTAACAGTTGTTGTAGAGATGTGTCTGCTGCTAAAACTCTGTGTGGCATTGACCTGGTCTCTAATCTGAGCTGTTGTTAACCTGCGATTTCTGAGGCTGGTGACTCGGATAAACTTATCCTCAGAAGCAGAGGTGACTCTTGGTCTTCCTTTCCGGGGGCGGTCCTCATGTGAGCCAGTTTCTTTGTAGCACTTGATGGTTTTTGCGACTGCACTTGGGGACACTTTCAAAGTTTTCCCAATTTTTCGTACTGACTGACCTTCATTTCTTAAAGTAATGATGGCCACTCATTTTTCTTTACTTAGCTACTTTTTTTCTTGCCATAATACAAATTCTAACAGTCTATTCAGTAGTGTATCCACCAGACTTCTGCACAATACAACTGATGGTCCCAACCTCATTTATAAGTATAGAAATCCCACTTATTAAACCTGACAGGGCACACCTGTGAAGTGAAAACCATTTCCGGTGACTACCTCTTGAAGCTCATCAGGAGAATGCCAAGAGTGTGCAAAGCAGTCATCAAAGCAAAAGGTGGCTACTTTGAAGAACCTAGAATATAAGACGTATTTTCAGTTTGTGGTGTGACTGGTGGTCGCGTGGTTAATGGGAGTTATGTGTCACAGGGATGGATGCTCCCTGCGATGCAACCCGGTGTATTTTGTCTTTAGTGCACGTGAGCACTAAAGATGTCGTTTAGTGCACCTGGGTCCGGGTTGCGGGTAGCTATGAGAGATGGGAGGGTCTGGCTACCCATATATCTCACCTCTGAGTGGGGGCGCTAACTGTACCCTTTTTCCCTGCAGGAGGTTGAGTACCTGCAGTGATTTCATGATCACGTGACAGTGCATGTGATGTTACCTCACCTGTGGGTGTGGTTGCAGGCTACCTAAAGGAGGTGTGTTAGCACATGGTAGTGAGTGTTTGGGAGTCTGTCAGTGTAGACAGATTTCCATGTGTCCAGGCTGGACACTACAGAGTGGCCTGTGTAAAAAGAGGGAGAAGCCTTTCTGTGTCCGTGGCTTCAGATAGAGCCTGAGTGCTGGACATTGCACAGCCTGTGTGCCCATAGGCCTGAGAAGAGCAGAGGTCTTCTATGGACATTAATGCTGTGTCGGCCTGATGTACGGACTGTTAACCCTTTTGTTGCTGCCTTGATGGTTTATGGAGCAAATAAACCCATATGGACATTGAAGAGAATGTGCCTCCTGTTATCTCCTACGCATCTGAGTGAGTACAATCCTTACAGTTGTTTCACACTTTTTTGTTAAGTATATAATTCCACATGTGTAAATTCTTAGTTTTGATGCCTTCAGTGTGAATGTACAATTTTCATAGTCATAAAAATACAGAAAAATCTTAAAATGAGAAGGTGTGTCCAAACTTTTGGTCTGTACTGTATGTTTGACAGCCTGGCAGCAGGTCTACTAGTCCTCTAATGATTGTGATTTTATCTAAAGTACAATAAGCAGCCCAGTATGTGATACATCACTGGAATGAGGGTCTCTGCTTGAAAATCATGCAATATTCTATGATGGATGCCACTGGTGCCCAATGGACCACGTTGACTCATAATGGGGTTTGCTAGCTCCATTGTTTTGACAGTAAAAATAACATATCTTTCCTGTCAGCTATGGTGGAATCTGCTCCGAGCCTCTGACGCAGATGTCTCGGAGCCTAATGATTTCCTCGACTGCTGGTGGTTCAAGTTGTGCCAAGTTTACAAAGTGTTGGGTGACATTTTCATAACTCAACAGTAGACACCACGACTCATAGATTATGTGTGTCCTACAACTGACACTACTGATACATGAACCCTAATGGGATTAAAGCCTGAGTCTGAATATCCGTCTTAACTATTGCTTGATCATTAGACAGACCAAAGAAAATATTTAACGTGACAGGGTTCCCATACACACTGTGTAAATGTCTCCCCATAGAGACTATTTTCTAATCACATCGTCATAGCTGTAATGTTTCACTGTCTCTGTCCCTATGAATAGATGCTATATGCAAAACAATAGTCAGCATTATTCTTGCTAATTTCACTTTCCCATATTCTTACAATGTCGTCAGCGGGGACACCGGGGTCACTCTTTTTCTAAGTTGCTTGTTAAGAAGTGAATAGTGCAGCATTTGGTTATATTTATGTAATTAAGATGGTAACATAAAACTAACATCTGTGAATACAATACATGGAAAGAGGCGAATGATTTGATTGTGTATACGATTACTCGAACTCTATCGTATACTAATTTATAGGGATTGTAACAATGTAGCCTGATTCATATTGACACAGATTAGGGATCACATAGATTTGGAAAAATGTCTGGAATATTTCAACTAAAGAGAATTTTGCCTAGATTATAAATTATCAATTATCAATCTATCAGCAGTTTTTTCATGTATGAACCAATACCACCACCTCCCTCAGCGCATGTGCTGCATTCCAGAAAGTTGCATATTATGTCCTGACTTCCCTTTATATCCCCAAAAACACCTTTTGAAGTGCTCCAGCGAGGTATGCAAATTTGGACAGTCCGGTCTGATGGGCGTCACTGCAGTGGCACCTGTCCCTCCTTGTCCCCACTGCTAAATGCCGTCGTCCCTCTGAGATTGATGTAGATGACGCCCTAGTTAATTAGTCATTTGTTTTGCATGACAGTCGTATTGAAGGGTGGGATGAGGCTAGATAAGCCTAATTCATCTGCCATAAAACTGGCAGAAAACTGGAACTAGTGTAAAAATGTCAAAAGTAGCAACGTTTGCGTGTTTAAAATTTTTGTGATCTTTCACAGTTTTACTCCAGAATTCTATCAAAAACTGCTTGATGAATTGGGGCCATACAGTTTCATAAAATATGTGCTGTAACTATTCTTTTTTCTATACAGGAAACAGGGATCCCAGCTCACCAGTTTGGCAGTATAATCCTCCTACAGGTGCACAGAGACATGAACCACCATTTAAACTCCTCTGGTCGAAACGCGTTGGTTTTGCTGACTGAGCTGTCCTGTCTATATTTATACTCCTGAAATAAATTTGAAGATTTTAGTCCACTCACGGAGTGGCGGATATCCTTTTACCATTATTCCTTTTTTTCTGATATATTAATTCTGTCGCCCTTGTTTAGAAAATAAAATATTTTCACAAAAGAAAATTAAATGCCAAAAACATGGGTTAACCACATCTAAATAATCAGGTTTTAGGGGTTTCTTACCAACTCAATGAATTGTGCTATTGATGTTTTGCAGCCTAATTGTCACGATGCCTCTGTTTAGTGAGTGAATGTTTTGCTGCCCTATTAAATCTGGGTCATGCTAAGTTGTTAGTGTTTTGATTAACAGCTCGGCCATCCAGTCTTGTGATGGGTGTGGTAAGCTGTCAGTACTTTGACTGACAGCTCGGACATCCAATCTGTCACTGGGAGGTGCTGGGCTTTCTCCAGGTGCTTTCTGTTCTGGAGATTACCCAGCTATTTAACTGAGCTGTTTGACTCTGATCCCTGCGAAATGTAGTTTGTGTTTCCTGGTGAGTGTTTCTCTGATTATGTTGTGCTGAGTTCTGCTGCCTGACCCTTTGGAAAGTTTTCTGACTATCCATTCGTCTTGTCCTTTTGTTTTGATATTTTGACCCCAGAATGTAAATAGCATCACACTACTAATGTGAATGTGGTTGAGCTATGACCATGGACAAGAATGGTGACTTTTGAAAAATAACAGACTTTTTGAAATTTAATATGATTCTTTTTAGGCCCCTTTCACACATCAGTTTTTTGCCGTCAATCACAATCCGTTGGCTTAACGGATCAACGGATCCATCGCAGATTGTGAAAAACTGATGCGACGGATTCGATTTTTGGACAGTTCCGACTAGCGGATCTGGCTAATTGGACCCTAAATAAATAGGAGCATGCTCATTTAAAAAAAATGGAATCCGTTGCTGGATTCCGTCATTTGACAGATCCGACGCCCCTAGGCTTCCATTCGTGCAAATGACGGACGGCAATGGATCCGTCACTGTATGATTTCTTGACGTACACAAAAAACGTTACTTTGTCCATTGTCTCCGGCCACCGGACAATTTTTGACAGATCCGGTGAACGACAGATGAAACGTGAGGTCATCCATCACAATCCATCGTTAATACAAGTCTATGAGAAAAAAACAGATACGGCGGCATCAGTCGCCGGATTCATTTTTTTCAAAATTCGATGGATTACGACTGATAGCAAAAAACTGATGTGTCAAAGCAAAGAAGTTGATAGCTGAAGTTTTTGGAGAACTTGTTTGGGGAATATTGTAGCAGTCTTTGACAATCAGTCTAAAGCCAAGAGACAAACAATATCACTGTTTAGTCTGTGGTTGTGACTAGCTTAGGAAAACTAAGCTTGCAGCATCACAAATCAGCAACCACAATTACCAGTTAGCATCAGAGAAAGTTAGGCATTGAGATCCAGAAATGGAAAAAATATATACATTAAATTATGCTAAAAGCCAGAAAATATATCATTTGAGTTTACTGAACCAATGTATCCACATAAGTAGATTCATTACTTGATGATCATGAGAAAAGTATTTTATTTGAAATAAAAATAAAACACAATTCTCTTTTTTTTAAATTAAAAAATAACAAACACCGTTATAATCCCCTAACACCTATTCCATTGAATCCCTCGTCTCCTGTAATAAAACAAAAATAAAAAACAACAATATCCCACACCTGTCCGACGTTCGGTCCCACGCCATAATCCATGTCTGGGGATTAATAGTTTTCAACCTGGATGGTGTCAAGATGCGACTGTATAGGCTGAGAACCACTGATGAATTAGCTGCTGCAAAAGCAAACAACTGTTTTGTATTTTTAAATAAAAAAGGAAAACTGTGTTTTGTTTTTTAATCAAAATGAAACACTTTATTCTTGGTGTGTGTTTATTTACAATATAACTATAGGATTAGTAATGGATAGGTGTCTTATAGACCTCCCTCCATTACTAATCCGTGGGCTTGATGTCAACGGACAATATAAAGTTGACATCAACCCCACAGATATGAACCCAACTTGCCACCTCTACAGGGCAAGTGGGAAGAGCCAGGCACATCTCATACATGGGATGCTATTTTTAGGCTGGGAGAGGCAATGTCCATGGCCCCTTACCAGCTGGAGAATATCAGCCTGTCTGCTTTAGCAAGGCTGGTTGACAAAAATAGAGGGGAATACATGCTGTTTTTTTATTATTTATTTTAAGTGCAGGCACCGGCTGATGAATACTCCAATCACACTGTAGCGCTGAAACATGCAAATATGAAACACGAAAATTAAACTGCATTACTGCACTAGAAATATGAAAAATGAGAGCGTTTAGCGCATAAAAATGGCCAATTTTATGTGTACCTGGTAGCCCCTTTACGGCATCTCTCTTATACCAGGTCCTACACTTGCCTTACCTCGCTGAGAATAAATGTCTCTATCTGAATGGGTACATGTGAAACCTCTTCTTAGACTAAAATTCTCTCTCTCTGTGGAGGGGTATTGGACCTGCTGTAATTAAAACACCTGTGGCTAGGAGGCAGAGTGCACGATCAGAAGGCTAGAGAATACATTTCAAAAACCTGACCGGCACATCCAAACATAGACTCAGTGTGAACAGGTGCTGAACCTAGAGTCGCCAACTCATATATAGTTAAGTAAATAAGGCAGCACACTGCAGCGCTAGAACATACAAACTTGAAAAACTAAATTTGAACTGCATTACTGTACTAGAAATATGAAAAATGAGAGCTTTTAGCGCATAAAAATGGCCAATTTCGTGCACTTTGCCTCCTAGCCACAGGTGTTTTAATTACAGCAGGTCCAATACCCCTCCACAGAGAGAGAGAATTTTAGTCTAAGAAGACGTTTCACATGTACCCATTCAGATAGAGACGTAGGACCTGGTATAAGAGAGATGCCGTAAAGGGGCTACCAGGTACACATAAAATTGGCCATTTTTATGCGCTAAACGCTCTCATTTTTCATATTTCTAGTGCAGTAATGCAGTTCAATTTTCGTGTTTCATATTGGCATGTTTCAGCGCTACAGTGTGCTGCCTTATTTACTTAACTATATACGAGTTGGCGACTCTAGGTTCAGCACCTGTTCACACTGAGTCTATGTTTGGATGTGCCGGTCAGGTTTTTGAAATGAATACTCCAATCAGCCACCACCTGTTATTAACGGCAGCAGGCATCAGGCAGCAGTAGTCCCATCAGCTGACCCCGGTGCCTCTGGTCACAGCTGTGGGCTCACACTGTCATTTGATAGTGTGGGAACCGTGGCAGTCAGACCGACGGTTATGAATTTACCGCTGATCAGAAGCAGTGTTTGCGGTGCTGTCATGCATATGACAGCGTGGCAAACACTGGATGTTAAGTCCCCCCATTCAACTGAATGCGGTTTGGGTTCAGGATCGGGTCTGGGTACTGTTCTGGTACCCGAACCTGAACTTTTTAAAACTTTTTGGCCGAACCCGAGCATCCATGGTTCCTCCCATCTCTAATGCTGAACTTGTATCTTCTTATGTTGCAAGAGGCCTTTTGGCTCAACATAAAGTCACAATACATAGTAGCTTAAAGTCAGCTGAACCTCGACGATTCTTTCCAAGATTAGCCGACCATCTCCTGTGCATGGAGGCCTCATCCCAACTTTACCCTGACAAGTGATAGAGGAAGACAGAATTCAGCTATGAATCGAAGCGCCTGATTCTTTTTTTTTTTAAAGAGCTGCTGCCAGACATCTTTTATATTGAGCATAGAAGCATATGTTAATTATAAATTCTTCATGAAAAAAGAGCTACCACTTCATTTTGACCCCTTTTTGTTCCAAAACCCTCCTTCTGTGAACAGGTAATTGATGGAAAGCAGGAAGCAACAGGCTGTGTGGTGATACTTTTCTCACCTATGTAAATAAGTCTTCCTGTCTTCAAAGAACACAGGCAGCCAGAAAAGGACAGACACCAGATATGAATTTTTTATTTTTTGTGTAACAGGTGTAGATCTTATCGTTATGGGAGGCCTGTTATTGGCATTATGGCACTGTAGTGAACACAATAGTTGTGCGATCTGCACATCAGCTCAGAATAAATATCGTCCCAGTGGATAAAGTTGTATATGTCATGTATCATATTTATAGAAGGCTAAAATCATGATAAAAAATACGGCGTTAATATCCCCTGCCTGGGACCTCTGGGGGGCTAATATCCTTAAGATCGGGAATCTCCTAATTTTTAGTATCTGTGCTATATCTCTATTAACGGCCCTCATCTAAGCTCCTAATGGGAATGACTCATACTTGGGAAAAGTAGTTTCTGACTTATAACCTTTGGTCAGTACCTGGAGATACAGCTCGCTGTAAGAGTCGGAAGTTTGGTTTACCGACTCCACAGCCGTTGGCAGCTAGTTTTTCCTTGGTTATTGTGGCGCTTAGCAGTAATTGTACCAAAGTATATATACATAACCAAGTGTTGGAATCGGATGTGTATATACTATAGGTTCACTGGGAAGCACACAACAGCCTGCCTAGTAGTGAAAGCAGCCGTGGCCTCATCCATCAATGGCCAGTCAATTGTGTTATTGTCCTGACAATTGAAGACAGCGGAGTGCTGTTCGTGACAGCTGCTTAAGGCAGCAGGACGCGGTTGTGACTAGTACCACTGCACCCTTATAGCCATGTCATGGATAGACTCTCTACATATTATAAGGACAATTCCTAGGATAAGACTAGAGCAAGACAAGTAAACTCATCGCAATAGATTAAATAGATTAAATGCTCTTCCCCCATCTTTTTCTTAGTTCTGGACGAAGTATACTATTTATTTGCATTCTTGTATTTCATTCAGCTGCTTTACTGACCATTCTGCAACCATCATATGTAGCTGTCAGGAAGACAATAGAGTAGACACCACAAGCTTAAGTGTCACACTCCCGCACTCAAAATATAGCATATTTTAAAGCAAGTGCTTTTTTGTCGACCCCTTGCCTTCTTTTGACAACCACTGAGCATGAAGGCAAGTACAGATGCTTAGCTGAGATTACTTTTCACGCAGCACCTGTGGTATGTTACAGAGAGCAAAAGGGTAAGCTAACTGGAGAGGGTGAAAAGAACAGATGGGTAGCACAATTTCCAAACATGGAAGAAAAACTGTATCAAGTTCACTTACAGCTACTGCACAGACTGCGGGTGCACAATGCATGTGTGTAAGCAAGCGTGGCTTCAATGGCAGCCCCCACATCACCCTCATCTTTTAAGGCTGTTTTGAATTTCTCAGGCTTATCACAAATTGACATTGATTCTTCGTTAATAGCAGCTACCACCCAGTCTCTTTCTTAAACTATGTTGTCTTCTTCTAGATGATACACTCCTGCAATCTTCAGCATGGTGGACACACAAGAGAATCTCAAAGTCTTCACAAAACCACAGAGGTTATCTGTCCCATCATATTGTAAGGGTCATTTTGAAGTTTTAGATTTACAACATAATTTTTTTTAATCATTTTCAGAGTCAAAGGCAGAGTAAGTGAGAAAGGAGGAGGACTTCTGCTCAATGAGTTTAATGCTTGGGGAATAACATGAGGATTAAGACATATATTATAATCATGGTTCTCAGGAGGATTCCACCCTGCTGATTGCATTCAGGAAACTCGAGGCTGCTGATAGAGGCCCTTGTTCCACCTCCCACTTGCACTAATGGTGACTTGATTTATGGGAGGTTGTGATTTCTACATCTCTGTCTTGCACTGAGATTTATCCCTTGTCTGGCTCGGAGGCCTGCCTTTCTTTTCTTAGGATTAAGAACCTGCTCCAGGGTAAATCAAGCATGAGAGGAGCGTGAGACATTGAAATACAGAAACACAGAATTTGATGGTAGATAAGAAGCTTTTGGCCCACTGGGGTTAAACAGATTCCACTTGTGTTATAAACTAATCCCCATCACCAAGTGTAGCCAGCACACCAGAAACACAGAATAAAAAGGCTAGAAAAAGGGGGAAGATGCAGGCCTAATTCCATACCAACAGAATAGCATGAGAAAGCAACAGTTTATTAACAACAGACTTTGACTCCACGAACGTTGCAAGTGAAAGTGGCACGTAGGGAGGGCTGCGTTTTTGTGTTTAATTGAATTTTCCATGTTTCTGCCTTTCCACAAACCAAAGGGATTAACGCACTTGTTCCACTTCACATGATCTAGGGAAAACGCGATACATTGCAAGCACTCACCCAGATAACCTTTTATTGTCGGGCTTTTCAATTAGAAGCAGCAAACTGCAGAAAGAAGAAAAAAAGAACAAAACTCTCATATAGGACAGGTGTGGCTATTTGCAAAACTGAAGACTTTTTTGAATAGGGCTGATAATGTTCCCTCTTTCCTACGGTTAGCTGAAAGGAAAACATCCTCTTGGATTAATGGGACTTCATGCCATGTCTGGGGGATTTCCTCCCTTCTGACCACAGCCTCATTTTTTACTTCACTCTTCATTAAACTCGCACCTGTACCAGCCGCTTTCTTGCCCTCCTGGAGTTCTGCAGAGGAGGGACAGAATGCATGTAATCCATGCAGAGAGCTCAGTATGTAAGTTATGCCAACACTCACCAGCCTACTGGATATCTGGTGCCAGGAGTAACAAACATGTCACCACTGATATTTGCAACACTCAAAGACTAAATCCATGAGTTCCAGCTGAAACCTGAACACGTTTCTCTGGCTGCTTCTTAGCTATATATTATAGGCTTATTATGGAATCTCACTGCTCCTGTTTTAAAATGTAACATGACAGCTTTGTCTGGTTTATGTTTTTCTTGTTTGGATTGTGTAAGTACTAAAAAGCATTTTCCTGTCTTTCTATATACAAAACGCTTAAGTAAAAAAGAAAAAAAATATATAAAAACTTTGAAAATTAAAACAGGCAGATTGTTACCATTTCTGGCCTACTTTTACATTACACAGTATAGGGATAAGAAAAACACCATATGTCTACATCTTACCTAAGGGCTCGACATTACACATTAATTTGCAGGAATGCAAATCCAGGAAAACTGCTAATATAAATGATTAGTGTCAAGAGGTTTCAGCTTCAATGACAACTTTCTGAGAGCTTTTATTTTAAAAGATATAACACAATTTCTGCAAAGAATCACAACCACTATCTAATGTGTCAATAACAGGTACATGTTCTATATTACATCCTCGTAAATACTGATAACAGAAGCATATGCAGAACATTGGGCTCATTTGCCCCCTCTTGGAACAAAAGGTGTTTCACCTCATTTCTGTTTCCAATTACTGACTAGCAGTAAACCGACTTGACTCCTATTGGAGGGATATTTTGCCAACTGGTCATTCCTTTCAATCTCCGTGTTACAATCGTATAAATACAAGCAACGGCACTCTGCATGAGCTCCACTCTACAGTCTCACTTCTCTATGTTTCTAGTCCTCAAATGAACTGGGGAAGACCGGAATCTAGCTATACTGCAGTAATGAATAACAATGTGGGAAAGATGCAGGGATAATACGGTGCACAACATTGGAAATAGCCCAATCCCTGATGCACAATGCAGTTGGGCTTGTGCAATTTTGATCAAAGCTGTAAACCAGGCACATCAGGGTTTTTCCATTTATAGCTATAGTGGAGTGAATTATTCATCTATGCAATCTATGTCCTACGAGGAACGGTTAAAGGATCTGAAAAATGTTTAGCTTGCAAA
The DNA here is from genome assembly GCF_032444005.1 of Ranitomeya imitator. Taxonomy (NCBI): domain Eukaryota; kingdom Metazoa; phylum Chordata; class Amphibia; order Anura; family Dendrobatidae; genus Ranitomeya; species Ranitomeya imitator. The sequence goes on from NC_091288.1 coordinate 60,953,869, forward strand.
AAGAAGGCTAAGAGGAGACTTAATAGCTGTCTACAAATATCTGAAGGGATGCCACAATGTAGAGGGATCATCTTTATTCTCATTTGCACATGGAAACACGAGAAGCAATGGAATGAAACTGAAAGGGAGAAGGTACAGATTAGATATTAGAAAAAAAGTTTTGACAGTGAGGGTGATCAATGAGTGGAAGAGGCAGCCACAAGAGGTGGTGAGTTCTTCTTCTTCAATATAAGTCTTCAAACAGAGGCTGGACAGACTGAGATGGTTTAGTGAATCATGCATGGACTCTGGAGGTCCCTTCCAACTCTAACGTTCTATGAATTTAATACTTCAGGTTGTACTGGCCAATGTCTGTATTTTCTGGCCCTATTTCAAAGTCAAGTCCTGCAGCTATAGAAGATCTTCCTCTGTTAGCACTAATTATCAATAAGAATACAATTAACAACTTACAGCTAGCTGCATTGGTAGTGTACCACAATATTGGATAGGAAATCCCCAAAAGTAGCCAAGATCTGAAATAGACTGATTATTCATGTCTATTTGGGGATTCGAGGTGAATAGCTGTAGGCCGACAGCTGTTGAAAGTAGAAAGAAGTCAGGATGATGCTTGGACCTTCAAATTATATTAGAAAAATGATAGTAGTCCACTATAATTTTAAGTTTTCCTAAATCCTTCCTATAGTTTCTAAATAATAAAACGTTGAAAAAAATGATAGTAAACAAGGTCCCACAATCTTCTAACATCTCAGTAGTTTCATTCTTTTGTCAGTGATACTTAAACAAATACATGAAACATAGGAGGGTTATGGAGATGGGTTAAAAGGCTACAGGGATCTCAAAAGAGTAATCAGGAATTGGAAAATGTACAGATGTCACATCCATTACATCCAAATATTCACCACTGCTACAAATGAAATTCTGATAAATGACCTTCAGGGCTATAGGTCCTCTAGTCATTTACTCATCCAACTTTCAATACTTCCAATTTATCCATATCCAAGTAAGCATGAAAAACAAAAGAGCTCATGAGTTTCCGTCTGAACCCCTTGTTGACTGCCCTAACTTGTTCATTAATGTCAGCAAGCCTATAAATCTTTATGTACAGAAGCTCCATAAAGGTCCCTTTCCACCTACAAATCCAGTGTCACCCCATAAAGAACATTGAGTCCAGATGTCTGGAATTCTTTAGTGACTTTTTTTGGAACATAAGTGGGTCCTCACATGTCACCCTCAAAAATTGTAGTCACTCAGAGACTAATTTTTTTTTCTGTTGTATATATCTTCAAAACAGGAAATGTAAAACATGAAAGCTTGCAGATTTCAACAATATCATTCCAACCAAAGGAGTTTTTGGAAAGATCAAATCCTGCCAAGTACCTCTATTCTAAGAGGGTTGAGGTGAACCACAAAAGTAAATTGTATTGAAAAACACAGTACCCTTCCTATTTGGCCTTACTTCCAATATAGAAATGCACTGGGATTATATAAAACAGTATAAAAAGTAAATATGAAATAATACTGTTCCCAATTGGATGAGTTGTAGACCACTGATATGGGGAAGGCAGCGAACAGTCTTTACAAAGTAGGAAACATTCCAAACAAGTGGGAACTTGCTTCAGACAAAAATAACATCTAATATTACATCCTTCTGTCGTATAAACTGCTCCTGGATTTCCTCACACAATTTCCTTTAAACACAATGGACGCTCAACCCACTATCCCATTCCAGCAAACAGATACATAGAAATAAATGAGGCCGAGCCAAACAATTGTGTCGCTAAAATCACACCGCCAGGGCTTATAGTTGGTGCTCTCATCAAGTCATAGCCCGCCTGAATAAAGGATTTTAGACAAGTTTAAAATATCTTTCATCAGAAAATAAAAACTTCAATGAGCAAATCCACTTTTTCGAAGGAGAAAAGGCTTTTCAGAATGTGAGATTGCTTTATAGGGAATTCCTATGGTCATTAATTAGTGAAGCGGCCTTCGAAGGCAGTTAGTGCCAATAAGGGAAGGCTCTGTAATGTGAATGTGTCTAACAGTAGCTGTCTAGCTTTTTTTTAATTGCTTATGTGTTGGAGGAGCTTGGAGACGCATAGAAGAGCCACACTTGGCCGCACATGGCTTTCGATGCAGGACTTGCTTGTCTTATGTAATGTTATGTTACCGTTCAATTTGGAAAATTCTTCCCTCCATTGAGAGAAATTATCTATCAATGAGACCATTTCTCCTGTAAAGACAAGACGAGCTTCTACTAATAGAACATAAGCTTGCCCATGACACATGAGGGATGCCTTGATGAGGATATCCTAGACATGCTTTAATTAACCTTAGTAACTGGGGCAGGACCAGACATTAATTAAACTTTTGGCTGATTGTCTCCACAGACATAAAGTACTTCATCTTGAATTCCTCATGGTAAATATTCCTGGATGAGGATTGAGTAAACACATTTGAGTGGCATGTCATTATATGAAGCAGGCCGGGTGTTCGCAGTGCTCACTCATTAGAAGAGCAGGCTGTGTGCTAGCCTCACTCACTCATTAGTATTTTTCACTCCCCGGTTGGGACATGCATTATTCATTCATTAGCCCTTTGCGCTTATAGAAACATGTGAGGAATTCTGCCTCTTTTGTCCCATGCTTCGTGTTTTCTTTTGCTTCAGTACCTATGTATAAAAGTCTCGGCTGACTTGTGAGGGTTCATAGAATTCACTTCAGGCACTGCTCCTAAATTTCCCCCTTTCCGGGATTCTAGAAATACATTTAGACAGTGTGCAGCTGGGGCATGTAACATGCAACACAATGGGGAGTTGATGTTATGTTCAGGCTTTTGTGTTAGGTTTTATTTTGTCTTGTTAACTAAAATGCAAAAAAAAAGTATGGTTAGGGGTGGATGAATGGAGAACATTACTGTAACAGCAAGTGATGTAAACCAGAATTCTTCAAATTAGATCTCTGCACTGGTTTCATTTTCAGGATGCATACCTAACCCAAATCCGGTAACCATCTGCATAACCTTATTTACACTCACATTCCGGCAAATACATGTACAAATTTGTTTGGTATCCTCATAAGTGTCTGGGTTTTCTTTGGATGCATTGTTGTCTCCAGTACAGTTTTTGGGTTAATTATCCATTGAATTTATATGTCTGCTTAAATGGGAACCAGACTACGATCCCTATTTGGGAGTAAATGAGTGCGCACTGAACGATATGTTAGAGCTACGTTGGAGAAATGGGTTTGTAAATCTGTACCCAAACCATGCAGTGCCTGTGAAATCTGTTTTTGACATGAGTTAAAAACTGAGGCAGATCTAGCATTCATGCTCACACATGTATGGTCGCAAACATACTTCCCAACCACAAATTGTCCTTTTATAATATGGAGACATACTAAGACAAGCTTTCCTGCCCCCTTATAAGATCAATCCAAAATCTCAAATGAAAGTATAATTGTGACAGTAGAGCAAATACTGGTCTGCTGCCTTGTCAGATTGATGTCCGGGGTCATGACTTCTGGGTCACCATAAAGTATGATAGTTTTAGGTAAGTATTAAAGGGAACCTGATAGGTTACCCGTGCCCTACAAACAACCAGCATGTGTACATTCATGTATAAATACCCTGCCTAAAAAGCACTTTCTACTGTAAAGCCAGGCTCAGACTGGCCCACAGGAGAACTGGAGAATCTTCTGATGGGCCCCTGTGCACAAGTCAGCCATAACCCTCTTATATGAGCAGTATTTGGCACAATGTACTTGAATGCCAATAATGTTTGTAAAGCGCTGTGGAATTGATGGTGCTATATATATATGAGTAAAATAAATAATAAATGACTCACTATGTAGAGACAAAGGCAGCATCTTATGTAGAAAAGGGATATACGGCACTCCTGGTTGTGCGACTCTGGTGCCTAAGTAGGGTTCCAACTAGTGATGACCGAGTCTGCTCATTACTCAAAATTTCCGAGCATGCTCAGGTGGTCTCCGAGTATTTGTATGTGCTCGGAGATTATGTTTGTGTCGCTGCAGCTGCATGTTTTGCGGCTGCTAGATAGCCTGAATACATGTGGGGATTTCATAACAAACAGGCAATCCCCACATGTATTCAGGGTGTCTAGCAGCCGCAAATGATGCAGCTGCGGGGACTCAAACATCTATGAGCACGCCCAAAATACTCGGAGAACACCCGAGCATGCTTGGAAATCTCAAGTAATGAGCTCACTTGTTCATCACTAGTTCCAACCTGTAATCCAATATTAGCAGTAAACCTGGCACTCAGGATAGTTTGTCCATATAACAGAGTTATTTGACAATCCACAAATTAATGTTTTGGTCTGTTTAGACCTTCATCAGAACAGATTGCCGTGTTGGAACTGTCAGGGAACAACGCTGACAAGGTCAATTTGAATTGCTCTAGAAAGGCAATGTGATTGAGGATAATGTCACATTTGCATGTATGGTAGTTGAAAAGTGGGGCCCTGGAGTTGGTTACTGGTGGGATTTTGGCTCCCCAGTCTGATAGTGAACAGAACACTATAACTCATGGATGTCAAAAACTTATTTTTAAATTCCGTTTTCAATATGCAAATAAATTTCAAACTAGTCGATGGGGCGTTTCCCCAGACTAGTTCATCAGATGCCCCTGTGGGTGTGATAACATGATTTGCAAGAGCCCAAGACCCCAGTTCTGCAAAGCAACAGTGCTAACCAGTGAGCCACCGTGGTGCCCCATATAATTGATTTTGCTTCTAAAGTCTAAGGGTACCGTCACACTGAGACGACGCTGCAGCGATACGACAACGATGTCGATCGCTGCAGCGTCGCTGTGTGGTCGCTGGAGAGCTGTCACACAGACCGCTCTCCAGCGACCAACGATCCCGAAGTCCCCGGGTAACCAGGGTAAACATCGGGTTACTAAGCGCAGGGCCGCGCTTAGTAACCCGATGTTTACCCTGGTTACCCACGTAAAAAACAAACAAACACTACATACTTACATTCCGGTGTCTGTCCCTTGCCGTCTGCTTCCCGCACTGACTGACTGCCGGCCGTAAAGTGAAAGCACAGCACAGCGCGCTGTGCTGTGCTTTCACTTTACGGCCGGCAGTCAGTCAGTGCGGGAAGCAGATGGCAAGGGACCTGACGGACACCGGAATGTAAATATGTAGTGTTTTTTTTTTTTTACTTTTACGCTGGTAACCAGGATAAACATCGGGTTACTAAGCGCGGCCCTGCGCTTAGAAACCCGATGTTTACCCTGGTTACAAGCAAACGCATCGCTGGATTGGTGTCACACACACCGATCCAGCGATGACAGCGGGAGATCCAGCGACGAAAGAAAGTTCCAAACGATCTGCTACGACGTACGATTCTCAGCAGGGTTCCTGATCGCTGCTGCGTGTCAGACACAGCGATATCGAATGGATATCGCTGGAACGTCACGGATCGTACCGTCGTAGCGACAAAAGTGGTACTGTGAGACGGTACCCTGATTATTGCAAATACAAACTGTTTACTTCTCTATGTGAAATAGTCTGAGAAATCCTCATTTTAAGGACTGAAACATCAAGTGAAACCTGCAATATCCGCCAATATATAAAACTGACAGACCAGGGGGTACCCAACTCAGAGCAATACTTCTATGCAGAATACATCTGTCTTCCATCTAGTTTTGTGTAGCTATATTACACATTGTGTTGTACGATAGTTGGAGCCATCATGCCTTGGTGCTCACATATTTGTCTAAACATTAAAAAACTTTTTATTATGACATGGTTTCTTGAAAACTTTACCATAAATGTGTGTAACAAATCTGTTGAGTTCCTTAAAGGCACATGTGAACTTTGATGCTGAAACGCAGACATAGGCGCTTATTTATGGCAGCACCACACAAAGTTCCATGCCTCATTTAGCTTCGATGAGGCTGTTCTTTCACACACTTAGGCCGAAGTCCAACTGTGCAAAAAAATACAGCTGCCTCTTTATTTTAAAGGAGTATTCCCATCTCCAAGATCCTATCCCAATATGAAGTAGGTGTAAGAATAATAATAGCAAATACCTCCAATTAGAAATGTAGTATAGTTTTTCTGATTCTCTATGTCTATTTTTCCTCATGTGCAGGCATTGCAGGACCTTAGGGATCCATGGTTACGACCACAGATATAGTGACAGTTAGCTAGTTGCTAGTGGTCGTAACCATGGATACCTAAGGTCCTGCAATGCCTGCACATGAGGAAAAAGAGACATAGCGAATTAGAAAAACTATACTACATTTCTAATTGGAGGTATTTGTTAATCTTATTATTACTACACCTACTACATATTGGGGCAGGAACTTGGAGATGGAAATACCCCTTTAAGGCCAAAAAAATGTATAGGCAAAAGTACTTGTCAATTCTACTGTTTGTTCATGGCCACCATTGAGGGAGCTTTTCTTAATTTTCAACTGTTGCCCTGTAACTATCTCAATGGTCCTCACATTGTTATCGGCAGCACATTCCTGTTTACATGAGAGGATGTGCTTCCCACAAACAATTCATTTTTTGTCCACATAAAAGACACGAACAGCAATAAATTACTATTTTGCGTTCAGTTGCTGGACTTGTTTATATGATATTCAGGTGTGGCAATTCTTACAAATGGTCATTGGAGCAATCATCATCCCGTGTAAGGCCATGTTCAGTATTTGGTCGGTATTTTACATCAGTATTTGTAAGCCAAAACCAGGAGCGGAACAGTCAGAGGAAAAGTATAATAGAAACATGTCACCACTTATGTATTTATCACCCACTTCTGATTTTGGCTTACAAATACTGTGAACATGGATGGCCTAAGTTGGTCTTTATTTATACTCGGTGTTCTGGTTTAGTAAGATTCCACAATATAGTGCAGTTTTTTTGTAAAACACAAGAGCTGGATTACCAGATATTCATACTAACCAACATTTAGAACTGAAAATTTCACAGGACCATCCAAAAATGCCCCCAAACATAGATGAATGCCCCCTACCCACATGCTAATTTTTAGGCGTAAATTTTCTTAGCCTAACTTCAATTATGGCCCACTTGGATGGACTGTCCCGCCAAAATTGGGACTATTAGCAAGTGTGAATGTTCTAGATCAGAGGTCCCCAACCTTTTTTGCACCAGGGACCGGCTTTAAGCAAGACCAGTTTTCCATGGCCCGGTGGGGTGGGGGTGGGGCAGGGGTGGGGCTCTGGTCATATGGGGGTGGGGTTATGGAGGGGTGGAGCTTAGTGCATACTTATCATGTAATTATGACATTTATAATGAGAATGTGATTCACACATTCACACACACACATTCTCACACACACATTCACACACACACATTCACACACACACACATTCACACACACACACACATTCACACACACATTCTCACACACACACACATTCTCACACACACACACACACACATTCTCACACACACATTCGCACACACACTCTCACACACACACATTCACATTCTCACACACACACACATTCACACACACACATTCTTACACACACACATTCACACACACATTCACACACACACATTCTCACACACACATTCACACACCCCTCTCACCTCTCCTCGCACTCTACCACAGCATCCCATTGCCTTCCTCTGACACAGCCGGCCGCTGAATGATGACGTCATCCAGCGGCGCGTCTGTGTGAGAGGAAGCAGGAAGACAGATCGCTGGGCAGCGGAGCTGCGGGGATTTCTCCCTGCCCGTCGCAGCCACCCTGCAGGGGCTCCCCTCCACCTCTGCACACGTTGGGAGCCGGCGCTCTGCAGCTTCTCTGTGCCGGCTGCCAGCTTGACAGTCGGCACAGAGAACAGCTGACTCCCTGACCGGGGGCGGCAGAATGCAGCCGCCGGGGGAGACACTGCGGACCGCCGAATGAGGTGGCCCGACTGCGCCCCTCCCTGCCGGCTGCGCCCGGGGCAAATGCCCCGGCTGCCCCCCCCCCTAGATTCGCCACTGGGCGTGTCAGTGAGGAGAGCCTGCCGCCCCACCCCATCAGGAACACACCATGCTGCGCAGGAGGGCTGCGTCACTAAGACCCGCCTGACGCCCCGCCCCGTCCTGCATAATGTTCTCTGCCGGGAGCTGCGAGCTGTCACAGAGCGTGCTCTGACCAGGCGCAGGGCCGCGAAGCTAGCTGTCAGCGGCGCCGCGGACCGGCTGAAAAACCTCAACGGCCCGGTCCTGGTCCGTGGACCGGCGGTTGGGGACCTCTGTTCTAGATTATTAGACTTTGGAACTCTCCTGTACGCTTTGATAATGTGGCCCTTGGAGTAAAAAAGTTATGCATCAGGCTCTATCCCTTATCTCCCTATTCTGCATTCCACCATGAATAGTAATATAATATACAATACACAGATGACAGAAGAAAGAGCAATGTCTATTACATATGTGAGGGTTGATGAATACCAAATGCTTATTTTACAGAGTACAGATAGAGACTGGTAATAACAAATGAAGTGTATTTCTGAATATAACTACATACCTGCAGCTTATAGGAATATGATATGCCCCCCCACAACCCCCAAGACCTGCAGATGGGGAGCAGTAAATCAGAATTGCATGTCTCAGGAATGCAGACCAAACAAAGATTAATGGAAAAATGGGAAAAATATTTTCCTAAAACCTCCACCCAACAGCCACAAAAATTTAACCCGTTCTCGTCTGAAAGGGTAAGATCAGATGTGGTTAAGTAAACTTTTAAATGAGTGTTAATGGAATCAAGATGTGAAACGTTATAGAACATTATAGGCATTTTACACATTATCTGCAATAATATATATTTTTTCACATGATCCCAGGTAGTGCTGTATATTCGGGAAATAATTCTATATAGGCAAATGTAGATCGGATAGTACTATGAAAAAAATAAAGCAGTGTGACCATCAAAATGAGCTAAAGATGAAAACTGGACACAAAATAATAATATAAAAATACTTGTATTCTACTTAAGCGGAACCTGTAATAAAATGACTTGCAGTTACAGTGCAAAACTGCAGAAAAACGTAGTCAAAGAGATATTCTCCATTTTAGCTTGATGTTTTGCTTTTAGAGGAAAATGAAGTCACTGGTATTCTTTTTAAAGCCTCAGGGTTAAAGTCAAGTAACGGGGTCAGGAGCTGTGAGCAGTCAGTGCTCTCTATACGATAGAGCAGAGTAATCACGCTGATACTAGAGTGGCATACCGCTCAGGAGCAGGGTGTCACTCGGGCAGCAGAATTTAAGAAATTACCAATATTATGCAACATTTTGCATTATTAATATCTTATAACAATAAATGTGTTTTGCATTTTTGACTCGCTAGCATTATCACAATTCTCTATTAATGTCCCACATGATCCACTTTCATCTCTCTGGATATAAGAAGGTTTTTTTTAGCATTAGTATAAAGATAACCTAGAGCCAGGCTGGCAGATGGCAGGAATTTAAAGTTTTTAGTCATACACATAAAATGCAGAACCAGTGAACCTATATTTAAAATGGAACTGTACTTTCAACAATTTTTTTTTTATAAATCAGTAGCAGCGAATATAAAAAACTTTGTAAAATATTATCAGAGACAACTGTTAAGGTACCTTCACACTCATCAACTTTCCAACGATCACGACCAGCGATACGACCTGGCCGTGATCGTTGGAAAGTCCTTGTGTGGTCGCTGGGGAGCTGTCACACAGACAGCTCTCCAGCAACCAACGATGCCGAAGTCCCCGGGTAACCGGGGTAAACATCGGGTTACTAAGTGCAGGGCTGCACTTAGTAACCCGATGTTTACCCTGGTTACCGTTGTAAAAGTAAAAAAAAGAAAACACTACATACTTACATTCCGGTGTCTGCCACGTCCCCCGCCCTCAGCACCGGCCGTAAAGCAGAGCACAGCGGTGACGTCACCGCTGTGCTTTACGGCCGGCGCTCACAGTCAGTGCGGGAAGCTGACGGCGAGGGACGTGACAGACACCGGAATGTAAGTATGTAGTGTTTTCTTTTTTTTACTTTTACAACGGTAACCAGGGTAAACATCGGGTTACTAAGTGCAGCCCTGCGCTTAGTAACCCGATGTTTACCCTGGTTACCCGGGGACTCATCTCTGGATCGGCGTCACACACACCGATCCAGAGATGATAGCGGGTGACCTGATGACAAAATAAAGTTCTGGCCTTCTAGCTCCGACCAGCGATGTCACAGCAGGATCCAGATCGCTGCTGCGTATCAAACACAACGAGATCGCTATCCAGGACGCTGCAACGTCACGGATCACTATCGTTATCGTTCAAAAGTTGCTCAGTGTGAAGGTACCTTTACTTTCATCACTTATAAGCAATTTCTTCAGCTAACCCCTACCTCCTGAACTTGTCATCTACTTTAAAAAACACTTCAACTCTATGTTAAGAAAAAAAAGGGACAGTGTCAATTTACGCAGTCTATTATACTCTATGGAGAAGGGAGAGAAAGGAGTGAGGAGCAGGGTGAGGAAACAGGCAGGGGAAACACATAAAAATCAAGCTGAGCTTCCTAACAAGTCTTTTACGTCAGCCCAGAGCCTAAGGCTACTTTCACACTAGCGTCGGAATTCGGCCCGTCGCATTGCGTCAGGCCGAGATTCCGACGCTAGCGTTGTTAGCACCGCACAACGGGTGCAGTGGATGCATTCTCCGGCGCATCCGCTGCCCCATTGTGAGGTGCGGGGAGGTGGGGGCGAAGTTCCGGCAGCGCATGCGCGGTCAGAAAAAGCGGTCCGTCTGGAGCAAAAAACGTTACATTTAACGTTTTTTGCTCCTGACGGTCAGCCACAACACGGCGCAACCGTCGCATATCGGTTGGACGTGTGTCAATACGTCGCAATGCGTCGGTAATGTTACGCTATGGGGCAAAAACGCATCCTGCAAACAACTTTGCAGGATGCGTTTTTTCCCCTAAACGACGCATTGCGACGTATTAAAAAAAACGCCAGTGTGAAAGTACCCTAATCCACAACCATACAGTTTAGTACTGCTGTATAATTTCCTCTATGCCACTGCTGCTTCTCTCTGTATGCTAACTAAGGAATGAAAAGCAGTAATCCCTTTCTGCCGGTTGAGATGTGCAGGGGATACATCATAGTAATTGCTATTTGCAAATTAAGAGACAGAGCTTGCAGAGGGGAAAATGTGTGAAAATGACCAATTTCTGCTTAACGTGGCAATACCCTATATGTGGCTGTACAGTACTGCTTAGCCACACAGCAAAACTTGGCAGGGAAGGAGCGCTATTTGACTCTTGGAGAACAAATGATCACAGAATAAATTGCAGACTCCATATACAGAGCCCCTAGGTGCCAAAAGAGCAGAATCTTCCCTCAAGTGACCCCATTTTTGAAACTACACCCTTCTGGGAATTTATTTACAGGTGTATTGATGATTTTAACTTCATGGGTGTTTTCCAAAAATGAGCAGCAGTAGATGCTGCTGAGTGCCATTGTATTACCCGTACATTGCCGAGCCCAGTATGTAGTAGTGCCCATACATTGTAGTGCATATACATTGTGCCCAGCTCATGCTTCTGGGTACATGCATCTCATAAATTAAGCGGCTCTCATCACTACAGAAATGACAAACATGTGGACCCCAAATGTGGTTAAGGCACACTGGGGCTCAGAAGGGAGGGGGAATTTGGGATCTCAGAATTAGCTGGATTTCTTTTTGAGAGAGCCATAGATCTTCTCCAAAACCTTTGTGCTACCAGTAACGTGGATGCCCCCTATATTTCCACTGACAGATGATGGGCCTGAGTGGGGGCTTTTTTTGTGGATTGAGTTGAAGCTTTTATTGGGAACAGTTTACATAACATTTTGGTTAACATTTATCTTGAACTCTACGCTGAGCACTTACATTATCGTTTCTATTTAAATCTCTGAATGACGTGACTCAGATGAAACTCCTGAAGGATCCATTGACAGTAATGAGGCAGCAGAGTTTTTTTATATCCTATTTTCATTGGTGTCTGGAGAGACACCAGAGCGTAGTAAGGAACATTTCATTTGTATCTCATAACTTTAATATAAATCAAATTTCCCTGTAAAATCTATGTTATTTGGTAAATTCGAATCCTGGCAGATTGAATCCTCTCTACTGTTTACACGTGCCTACCGTGATTACGATGCACACAGAACAATATATTACATAGGCTTTCATTGTTCTTGGCAGCATATGTCCTGTTTACACCAAGCAATGTGCTGCTGAGAATTATGATTTTTTAAGCTGTATTAAAGCTCATTTCACTGAATAAACGCTAGTTACCAATTATCATGAAGTGTAAATGCACCTTAAGTTTGTACTGTCTAAGAATGATACAGCATTGATAAATATGCCCCAGTGTTAGGGCTGGTGGAACACACCGAGTATATACAAAGATAATATAGGTGCGATCGCAGCCCGGGGTCCACCGTGCAGGAGTGGAACCTGCTGCTAGTAAATGGCAGCACTATATGGCGGTACAATGCCTGAATAGACACGGGTTCAGTCACCCAGTCTGTATAGAAGCAAACTCTGTTGCTTCACAGAGTCACCAGGATAAAAGAAAATGCTGTGCCCTGTTAACCTAACAGAGGATCACAGCTCACTAACGGTGCAGGTAGTATACAGTGGTCGTACAGTCAGCAACAGCACTCAAATAACTCCTCTCCGGAGGTGACAGAATTCTAACTGCTTACAGACGACCCTGAACACATGCTGACACAGACCGCAAAGTAGCTAAAGCACATCACATACACTCAAGAACATGAGTTGATACTAGCGCATGGCTGTGCGGCCATGCAAACCTTTTATAGAAGAAGCTCTCCAGGACCTTCCTAATGGTCCAATAGGAACTTCTTCAGGACCTGAGCATGTGAACCCCGACCTCCAATGAGAGGTCATCCCTTGGGCATGCTCAGTAGAGGAAAAGTAGGATTTAGTCCCAGGAGCATCTGCTTGCCACAGAACAGTGCTGTTTACAAAGGCTGAGCCTGTAAGACCAGCAGTAACCAAGCACACAGTATCTGCCTGAACCAGACGCTGGGACCGACGTCTCCACTGAGCAGGCTCCACTGTGGCTGAAGAAGAATGAGAGCCCACAGCGGAGATGGTTCGAGATTCCCCCTGTGCAGCGGCAGGAACTCGACACCTAACACCCAGTGAGTTGATAAAGTACTGGTTCTCAAGATTTTAATAAGTTTTCCTTGAAGTATGTAATAGGGAAGATATTGACTTCACTATTACATATCATTGGTACAATCTGTGCAAAGGTAAGAAAGTTCATTTTCATTTTCAAAACATATGGAAATATGCATTATGATAAGCTATTTAACTGCAAAAGGCCCCTATACTGTTCCTGCACAGGGGCCCTTTTCAGTCTGCGTCCAACAGTGTATTGACTAATACGTCAACTTTAGATTCCAATAAGGATAAGGTTTGTAAGAAAGAATGACTGTCTTCAGTGGGTGTCTTCTAGTCTACTATTTTCAATTCTTACCGGCAATAAGACTGATTTCCTATTTTAAGCTTGTCAAAATTACTGCTATTGTTAACAGTTAAAAATAACAGTTAACAGTTGAAGATAACATGATCTCTAAAAGACCTAAAGTTAAAGATGATACATTTCCTTTTTATTTTAGGCAAAAAAAATTGTTATTTTTTTAATTTTAAAAATCACAAAAAAGGAAATGGACCGATTACTATGAGAACTATGTAATACATAATTTCCCCTGTGGGGGCACTGCAGGAAGATTGACAACTTACTGAAAGTTTCCCTCCAGATTACAGCTAAATATTGGGGGGTCGAAGCAGGGAGGCACTTTAGGATCACCTTATTGTCAAAGTCCCCTGCTAACCAGAATCAATTGTTAGAAGTGGTAAACACTCTTAAATTACTGACAGCTTTATGTACCACTGTATGGATTGTGTAATGCATACTTTTATAGCTCGAATAAAGCAGCTCTTGTCATACATGGTGAGAGCTTAATGCCTCTTCATAATTACTGTTGAGTCTCAAGTGATTCAATAACTTGATGCAATAAATCCTTGAGCTGTTATAATGGTAAGACTGCCCAACATTAGCCGTGTTTTGATTACCTACTACTGTATGTCTAGAAGAACGACTTATGACCTGGCCTTTCCTGAAAAGGGAACATTTTGAAATTGAGCTCCTTAGTGTTGGGAATAACAAGTCACGTCAAAGACAGTAATATATTCACTTCTGCAACCTAATAAGCACCGAGATACTAATTGTGCTGTGAAGGATGTCAAGAAAGTGCTGATACTCATCATTATTGCATCTGTGGTATCAAAACTCTTCCCCACCCTTTGCCTGCCATAAATACTAAATTAACTGAACCAAAAATTGGACATTTGGGAATATAATATTTAAGGTTTCCGTTGTTTTCTGACGTTGCAGCAAATTTGATTCAGATAACCTCCAATGAACATGAGGAAGGAAATTTTAAAAATGCGATAGCGTCCAGGGGGTTCTTCAAAGATTATTCACAGTTTATTCCATCAGCATGCCAGAAACAAAATAACACGTTTCAACCCTCACAGGCGTCCTGGTCAAGTACAGGAAGATTGTGAGGGTTTAAACGTCATATGTTTTTGTTGTTTTTTATTATGGGTTAAGCTGTGACTAATTTTTGAAGAATCTCATAAATGTTGTCACACATGTGGACTTTATTGACCCAAGTGGACTTGTGGGCTTGGTGGACTTTGCATCTTAGTGGTAGTGATAGATTTTGTCAGTCCACTAACTTTAGAATCTCGAAAATGTAAAAAAAAACAATTTTACAAAAACTTACACAGTTTACTAATATATATTGTCTGGCTATGTGCACACAACGTTGTCAGTATTTCAAGCAGTAGCTGCCTCAGGAAAGCGTCTTTTTTGTCTGTTTTTTGATAATTCTCCTGAGCATTTTTTCCTACAGTTTCCGCTGTGAAGGTTTTATCATATGGGATGGTTTCACCATGGTTTTTGTGAAGTATTTTTTACTCTACTTTCTTCACTTCACTGAATATTGAAGAAACTGCTAGCAGTTTTACTTAAGCAAAAACTCCATAAAACATCTGGTCATCTTCCAGGGCTTCATTTGTGCTTTTCTATTGACTTGTATTGTAAAGTATAAAGCATCTTTGGAGTGGAAAACGCCAGAAGAATGGACATGTTACTTCTTTAAACTATTTGGCATTTTTAGAAACCTGAAGTGGTTTAAAGTCTGAACATATGAACAGCGACATTTACATTTAGTTTTGTCCATTCTTTTGAATGTTTTTGGACGGGTTTTTTAGGCAGGCTCTGCGGTAGAATCCACCTGACAAAGGCATTTTGTGCACATACAAAGAACTGATACTAGTCATTAAATCACTTTGGCAGGCAATATTGTGAACAGGACCACAATGAGGGAAGGGTTTATGCAATATTTGTCCAAAACAAGGGATGCAGAATACATAGATCAAATTTGGCAGCTTAAATGTTGGCAAGTATCTCTCCATGGTACTGAAAAAAGTGAATTTTGTGTCTTAATTAGGCCACTTTCAGGTCTCTATGATACAAGAACATTGTAGCATTAGTATTATGGCTGCAACAACTGATTCATCTGAAATAAATGTAGATGACTGTAGGATTCCATGTTGATCTAAGTTTGGTTCAGTTGAATCCCGGGAGGTTTGCGTGTTCTGGCTCTAATACAAAATCTTAGATGTCCTGAATATTTTACATCTGAAAAAGTGGTTAACATATCTATATACTGTATCATTTTCTAAATGTAGTAAATTGTGCCTAAGTTGGTCTCACTATTATTTTATGCTTACACAGCTTACAAAATTATGTTGTACTGGCACATGAGCATATCATTTTCATTTGAGGACATGAAGGATTTATAATGTCTGGAACTAGACGCAAAAGTCTTTTAAGATAAAAATAATTTCCATATACGGGTAATTATTTTGCCAACTAAACATACCACAAATCATATTCAGCAACTTCTAAATTTTATAGGGGTGCCAAATATGTATATAAGTGGTTTTGACAAAGTGTGTGGTCCCATATATAGTGGGGACCTATGAGAGGTTTTAAGATGAATAGCTTTTTCCTGATTTGTTTTTTTTTCTGTCATTATAAAGTATACATACATTTTTAATTCTAATCTGTGCTTTATGCAAGCCCGAATGCCTCTTTGTTGTTTTCGCTGCTACACAGAATAGGTGTGACGCGGAGTCACTTCTCATGGACAAGCCATGAGGTGGGGACGTCAAGAAGTCCAAGGTCAAATGCCAGGAGGATATGTCAGAGACAAAGGGATAAGAGAAATGAATAGTCAGAGAGGCAAAGTCCAGGGTCAGGTAACTAAGGTCAGAGTGCGACAAAGGCAAAAGTTGTAATAAAGATGACTAGTGAAAAGGCATATCCAAGGACCAGATCAGAGTATCAGAGCTAACTCACCACTGAGCAAGGCTACAACTGACAATGATCTAACCATTAGCAGCTGGCTAATTAGCTAAGTAATCCCCTTGAACAGGTGACACCTGGAGGAAACCACACAGGCCTGTCCAGATACTGACAGCCCAGCATGCCCTGACTCTGATTGGATGACTTGGCTGTCAATAACAATACTTGATGTGTGATAATGTGTGTAAAGCGCTGCGGAATATGTTAACGCTATATAAAAATAAAGATTATTATTATTATAACCCATCACACCCTTGGTCCCATAGAGCGCCAGAGCTGTCACAGCGTCCTTATGACACCATGAGTGGTCGAATCCTGACAACAGGGATGCTAAGCACAGTTGCACAAATACGCTTTCAGCACTCCTAATCCACAGTCAGCTCATTAATGACACCTATTATAGGCACTGTCCTTAATAATATTGAGTTTAACTTCAAGGTCTGATGAAATCAAAGGATATATACTTTTTATGCATTCATCACGCAAAAATTTAACATGGCTAGTACATGCCCATGAAGTGCACATTTTGCATCTATTTTGTTGCAGTAAACAGACGTGCATTTCTCCATCGTGCAGAGTGCATCCACATAGCAGAGGCTGAAAAATCAGATCACACATTGGTTGTTGTCGAATTTCAAACTAAAACAATAGTAGAAAATTTGTATTAATGTGCTAAGTTTTGCCAGACAAATATGGATGTGTATAGAAAAGTGGCACAAGAGCTTCACAAATATGGCATTCATTCTGGTCACAATAGTTTAATTTTCAATGTTTGGATGATAAATCTTCCACATTTGTTGAAGTCTCTGATAGTTACAGTTGGATTATGACTACAACTCAGTTATTATGTTCAATTTATGTTTTACATAAGGAATCTGTGGAGCTGCTCTATTCAGGCAACTGAAACTTCCAGGAAAGTAAATCATGGTCTTTACGTTTGTGCTTAGGGATAGACTTGAAGGGGTTTTCTAAACTAGTTTCATGAACCCTTATAGGTATTTTTTTAGTTAATACAGAATTCCTTGTTCTGGATCTTCATCTATTAACCACAGCCTAATACAAAGTGTATCTTTCACCAGTAGCATAACTTGAAGCATGTGGACTCCAAATAAAGTCTCTAACATCAAGGATCTTTAATAGTTGTGTCGTTTTCATATGGGTCAAATGGACCTTGTGGGTTCCCTGAGCTCCTGGTCCAGTTATGACCGCACCTACTATAGTTATGCTCTTGTCACCCAGTCATATCTGTCCTGTATTGCAAAGATATTCCATACATTTCAATAGGTACTGTGTAACACCTACTTACTCCTCTGATGGCTCTATGAGGTGATTGAAGCCTTACAGACAGTTTGACTACCAACAAGTCATAGCTGATCACTTGGCTCCTCTACAGCAGAATAGTTTGTAATTGTCATATTTCTCATAAATAAGTGGAAGCTCTAAGCCAAAGTTGGGGGACATTGACTAGACTGGGATCCTGAGTCTAAGGACACATTCTTGACTATTAACCCCACAAGAAGGTATGGACTTTTTTGGTCGGATTCCCGTGTTATGGTACAGAGAATACGCATGATTGGTGGTAGGTACACACACTATAGCAAAGAAAATGAAGACATCAGTAACATGGCCAGGGTTTTCAATAGCATAACAGATGGGATGTAACAAACCGGAGCAGGGGTGACATGATAAGAATCAAGGTACAAAATGAAAGATTCAGACATAACCCTAATCCAAGAACAAAGCCGAAGTCAAGGTCAGAATCAAGATCTGCAATCAGAAATAGAGTCAATAATACAGTAACAAATTGCCGTAAGCCACTGTCCACGACAGGCGATGACATCTTTAGGCATTGATTATCTTGGCAGCGTCACACCTCCATGTAGACATAGAAGAACAGACCCAACAGGACTACAGCCGAAGACAGAAGCTATCACTGGAGTGAAAAAGGTATCCAGTTGCTTAGAACCTGGATGCAGTGGTTAGTAGGCCTTACAGACACCTGGCTGTGGTAACAGTGATCAGCGTTTAGTGTCCTTCGACCTTTTTGACAAGAAAAAAAATTGTTTGAATTCGACAGCCCTTTTAAGTACACCCAGACATGTAAATTTGCCAAAGATTCACTTTTATCAAAAAATGAAAGCTTACAACAACAAAAAAGAAATATAAATTATTTATATAGTCTGTCATTTCTCTTTGTCGTAAGATCCTATACACCAGATTCATAGTTACCTGCATTCTATGAACCATTGCCGAATCTGGTCTTGTAGAGTTTCCTTAATGTCTAAACCCTCTGTCTCTCGTATAGTGTCTTTTATCTGTACCAGGGCATGCTGGAAATCAGCTTCATACTGTTCTTGTAACCCAGACCGAAGGGATTCTGTGTTTTCAGCTAGCACCTTTGCCATGCTGGTTTTGTTGAAGTGTGCTGGTGGCACCTGGAAATACAAGAGTATAAAAAATTTATTGAGATTGGTTAATTCTGATGGATTACTAAGGATTCATCAAGACTGACAGTTTGTAAACCTGTCTTGATGAAGGCTGCGCTGGAGAAAGATGCGCCAAAGTCATCAACAGGCGTACACCACTTAATGAACTTGGAACATCTTTCATCAGCCTTGCACCATGGCAAGAAATGTACTCCGGTCAGAGGCTGAAGTACATTTTTATTGTAATTTATGACACTTTTTTGGAATATATTATAATTAATTTATCGTCCATACTCTGCCAAGACCCCTCTCAGTTAAGCTTCAATGGCGGTCCTTGCCCAAGAAGACCAAAAGACTCAACATTTTTGCACAATATGACTTGAGCGAAAATGTTGAAATATCTCAAGCAGTCTTACATTAGCAAAAAATGCTCGATGAATAAAGGATTATATAAGTCGTATATCCTAAAACAAGATTTAGGGCATGTATATAGCAATATCTATCACCTGTCCATATATACAGTATAATTGGTACCGTAGGTCTTCAGCATTAGGCTTCTTCATCAAATTAAACTTTTTTTTAAGTGAGCACTACAGGTTCAACTTGATTGTGTTGTATATATTTTTACTTATTATGTGACTATATAATTATATAGGACATATGCTTTTTAATATATCATTTGGAAATTACCAAAATCTATTTTGTCAGACTGATATAGTAAGTAACAATCAAGTCCGGTCCACTTTAATTCAATTAGCATAGAACAATAAAATATATTTTCTTTATGTGTCCTAAATATCAAATTCATACAACCCTAACTTATTACTTTTTCTTAAAGTGAAGTTCCATAGATGTATATATACATTGCAGATGCCAATGTCCCTTTAATGGTCCACAATGACTTCTCACAGGTGTAATATTGGACATTGTGGTTGCTACTGAACATAAAACGTAAAGCAAAATCACATCTATTCTGGGAGAAACCTAAACTGTCAGAGCTTGTGGCCTCCTGCCAAGTAACTCCGATACCGAGAACAGTGTGCAATGTGTGTGCAGCAATGAATACCCGAATGGCCGGTTGTAGAGAACTCCTACTTTCTAAGAGCGGCAACAATGGGTAATTATGTGCTACCACTATAAGACAAAGATTCCCATTGTGTGACTCTGAAAGGAGAGTGAAATTGTGATCTTTAGCAATAGAGATCAGTGGAGTTTACAAACTTACTAAAATGGTCTCAGGGGTCAAATTTGAGGAAAACTTTTGGAGTTCTTTTGGAACAGTTTATGGCATTTATAAAAAATTAGCGTGCAGCAAAAGTGGGACGGAGAAAACACAGAAAATGTGTGGAAGAAATGTCATAAAATGTTACATTTTGAAAAAAAATAGTAAATGTCAAAATGACCTATTTTTTTTTAAAGCCAATGACACATTGCATACAATTGTTTCACCAGCCGTTAATTGGTTTTCCAAAAGTAACTGCAAAACCTTTACAATACAAGCCCTACATGTAATTATTATAAGACTTCACCAACCTAGTGAAATTTATTAGTGGATAGATATCTTTAAGTAAGTATATTTGTCAGTTGTTACATATTATTTAAAAAAAAGGGAGAAGCAAGGGTATAACTATAATAGGGGCAATTGCACCCAGGCCCTTGAGAATAGAGGACTCCAAAATTCCCTTGGAACCATAAGAAAAGACTATTACTATTAACGACTTGTGTTGGTTGGGGACTCCATTGGAGATTTTGCATTTGGGCCC
This sequence comes from Ranitomeya imitator, assembly GCF_032444005.1. Classification (NCBI taxonomy): domain Eukaryota; kingdom Metazoa; phylum Chordata; class Amphibia; order Anura; family Dendrobatidae; genus Ranitomeya; species Ranitomeya imitator. The sequence continues at coordinate 60,974,542 of NC_091288.1, forward strand.
ATATTCTTCAAGATACACTCCTGGGGAGCGGGGTCAGCTATGACATCGACTATTCGACTATTGTGATTGGTGGATTCTGTGTATAGAACTGTTTTGTGTCAATGTAATCCTGCCTCTGCTGATAAGGAAACTGCTGTAAACTCGCCCTATTAGGCCGGGGTCACACTTGCAAGTGCAATGCGAGAAACTCGGGCAAGTCTCTCGCCTCAATACCCGGCACTGCCGCCGGCACTCGGGACCGGAGTTTGCGGCTGCATGTATTTCTATGCAGCTGAACGCTCCGATAAAAATCGCTGGGGGCAGTGCCGGGTAATGAGGCAAGAGATTCTCGCGAGTTTCTCGCATTGCACTTCCAAGTGTGACCCCGGCCTTAGGACAAGAATTTTGAGTCTAAAAAAGCCCTGGCGGACAGTGTGAAAACTGTAAGATTACTAATTTTATTTTTGAATAAAGATTGTAATATAAATATAAAATGTCGGTTTTAGAGCTAAAGTGCCGAGGAGACTGAGAGGATGTGTCATCCACATGAAGCAAGCCTGAGGGTGGCATCACAAGAAGATGGGAGGTGCCGGATCAAGAAGAGGGACACCCCTCCCACCGGACCGCCCCACAGGTGAGTATAATAAAAGTTATTTTTCTTCTCTTGCAGATCGGATTGGTGGCTTGTATGCAGCATTGTAGAATGCTGTATATAAGCCCTGAAAGGTGATGGCTGTATTTTATATTGGCCAAATCTGCTGACAGGTTCCCTTTAAAAAGCTGATGCAAACCCTTTAAGTTCTAATCAACTAAATACAATAATTACATTGACTTTAGAATAAGTAAAAAGCAATTGACTTAATAGACAAGGCATTAAAGGGAATCTGTTACCGGATTTCTGCTACCTAATCTGAGAGTAGTATAATGTAAAGACAGAGACCCTGGTTCCAGTGATGTGTCACTTACTGGGTCGCTTGTGGCAGTTTATATAAAATCACTGTTTTATCAGCAGGAGATTATCACTAGAGGACTAGGACCTGCTACAATGTAGTCCTTCCTATTCATAAGCTCTGTATCACTTTGCACCCATCTCCGATTGGCATCTTTCTGCCTATTATTATTATTATTATTTATTCATCCATTCCATGGCGCGTTACATGTGAAAAAGGGTATACACAATAGAAACAAGTACAATACAAGTCACCGACTGATACAAGAGGACCCTGACAGCGAGGGCTCACAATCTACAAGGCATGGGTGAGGGTGCAGTAGGTGAGGGGAGAGCTAGTTGTGTAGCGATATAGTGGAGCTGCAGGTTCTAGGCTCAGGGTACAAAGTGTATGCACAGTGTACAAATCTGCCAATCAGTGATGTGGGCGGGGTTACACAGAGCTCAGCATTCAGAGAACTGCTAGATCTGCAGCAAAGAAAAGTTTTTAATCAAAACTGCATCACCCAGTAAAGTAAGTGACACATCACTGGAATCGGAGTTCTCTGCCCCTACATCATGCTGCTCTCAGGTAAAGTAACAAACACCTGCTGACAGATTCCCTTTAAGTAAAAAAAGGCCATGTAATCTTCTAATAAAATACACAAATATTACAGTTTTTCATTTGAAACCTCTCCCAGGCTCCTATAGTGTTTCACCATTCAGGATCATGGGCCTGTGCCAGAGACACCTGCTTGGCATGCACAATGTTTCATTGTCTGGGAGGAAAACTAATTAGCAGGCTGCAGTAGCAGGTTCATATCCCCTGGCCAAGAGTTAATTCCGACAGCCTCCTTGTGTTCCAAAGTTAGACAAGAGATCCCCAGCTTATCCTATGTGCCCTTCCCACCATTCAGTTCCAGGGCCACGTGTTATTTGTTAGGATCCCACGTAACATTCATCGCCATTGCTTTGTCAGTAGCTTCCTGACATGCAGCTGCTTAAGTGGTTGAAGGAAAATGATTGCGTTGCCCCCTCTTCCCTCCGAAATGGCAGCAAAGGAAAAAACACGAAATAATGAAACAAACAACCAGCGCACTGAAAAAAAACAAACCACTCAGAAATGAAGAGAAATAAACCAAACAATGGTCCGGGGGATGCCTGTGGCTTCATAGAATGTCAGTGCGTGCTGACTCTCTAATTCTGCGCAAATTCTTATTATCTACAATGGAAAAAAATGCTATTAAATAGTTTATTCAGCATTAAAAAAAAAGTGGAAAGTTGCTGCAACTTTTCACATTTTTTTTCTAATTCTTTTTACAGTTCTGCGCAAATTCTTCTTATCTACAATTAAGAAAATTTGCTATTAAATAGTAGTTTATTCAGCATTAAAAAAAGTGAAAAGTTGCAGTTTTTTCGCGCAACATGAGGTTGCACAAAAAATGTGACTTCTACCATTCTTGCCCCATATCTGTCAAAGTGGGGGTGGGGGCATTGTGACCCCATTTGTCAAATGTGTGGCATTCGCTAGACCCCAAATTTTACTCCAACAGAAGCTGAAATATGATTTGATGCTAGGCACACATAGCGGAACACTCCGCTACTGCTCCAAAATGCCCCTCATCCCCACCGGCAAGAGAATCGCCGATATTGACGAATCGCCCCAATGTCTTTTAGGGCAATTTTCATTTACTGGCAACGATCTTCCCATGTTCCTCTTTCCTAAAAAGCATTCTGACTACAAGAAAAGTACGGTAATAGAGTACTTGACAGATGAAGGGAAGCCTTTATATCTATGGTACTTTGGTATAACTACATTTAGGTTATGTTCACTTGACGTCTCTTTCAGGCGGATTCCGTCATGGAAACCGCCTGAAAAATCAGAATTGCTCAAGAAAACAGAAATAGCTAAAAAGACTAAACATATACAATACTATGATAAAATGAGTTGTTGTTTATATGTGCAGGCTTTTGATTGTTTTTTAGCTAGTTCAGGTTTCTAAAAATGTAAAGCATCTAAAAGAAGGAACATGTCCAGTCTTCTGGCGTTTTCCGTTCCGAAGATGCTCTGTACAATACAAGGCAATGGAAAAGCTCAAAAGACACTCGGAGGATGTCTGGATTTCTTTTAGAGCGATTTGCCATACTTATTTTTTGCCTAAAAAACTGCTATTGTTCAATGAAGTGGAAAAAAAAAACGACTGCAAAAATGACAAAAATAAAGACTTTACAAAAACGATGGGAAAAATACGACCAAAAAAATTACAGAAAAGATTCAGGAAAAAAAAAGTCAGTTTCCTGAAGAATCTTCTCCTCAAAAAACTTCCTTAGACCTGAGTTTTTTGCCTTCTAAGCCAAAACCAGGAATGGATGAAAAATACAGAAGTGGTGACGTTTTTCTATTATACTTTGCCTCGGATTGTTGCACTCCTGGTTTTGGCTTAGAAATACTGGGGTAAAATACTGATCAAATACTGAGCTTGTGAACATGACCTTAAGGTGGTTTCATGGACAGCTCGTTTTTAGAAAAAAATAATTTTTTGCAGCCTCAAGTGAACAGGGAAATATCAAACACTTTACAAACAGTACATTTTTTACACTTTGTTTTGCTGTGTTTCTGTGTTTTTCTTTTTTTACAGTGTTTAAAAAAAATTCTGCCTGCTTTAGATGTTGCATAATTTTCTAGCTCCGTTGATCATATATTGAGGACTGAAGACTGCCCTATTCAGTGTTCGGAAACATGTTGCCTAGAACGTTAATTTGATCAATTATTGGTATATAAAATCAGGCCTAAAGAGTAATAAAGCCACGAACATTCAGCCAGACCTGGAACAAAACCTTCTTGCAAAATATTGAGATTTATAGCACAAAGTGCTTGGAGGAACAATTAAGTAATAAATATTGTGTATTTTAATAGGTATTAATAAAAGTTACATTTTAACAATTAGCCACTTTTCTGTGTGATATTAGTGAAAACAGCCTTACCCTTACGCTTTTCTATGCAAAGTATACGATTAGATATCTAATGAAATGGCTATTTAATATGGAACCACATGATTCATTCCTCTCTCTAATGGCCTTCAGTTATCCAAGAAAAATAAGTATGAAACGGCTATATTTCTGCATATATACACCACGCTACCTGACATACTACAGTATCTCCACCAATTATGTTTGCTATATTTTTTACTTGCCAATGCATTATTTATTTTATTAGCATGAAATACAACAATACATTGGTTGCTATTTTCCAAGTGGATAAAAAGAAGCCAAAACTTAACAATTGTATATGTGCAAAATAGTAGGCAGCACACTATAGGAATATCAAAAAAGTGAACAAACTTAACTTGTCTTGTGTGCAAAACAGCAACATTTCAGTTCTGAGGGGCCTTGACAAAAGCTCTTTGGAGCTGAAATGTTATTTGCACACATGGAAAATTAAAAGTTTGTTGACTTTTTTTTTTTTTTTTACATTCCTATAGTGTGATGCCTGCTTTTTTGTACTTAACCTGCAGGCTGGAACCTAACATCATCTGTTAGCTTTCGCTTGTGTTGATAGATAGATACATATATAGATAGATATGGAGATATATGTATATATATATATATATATATATATATATATATATATATCTACTATATAATTGTCTAAGGGTCACTTCCGTCTTTCTGTCCTTCTGTCTGTGTGTCTTTCTTTCTGTCACGGATATTCATTGGTCGCGGCCTCTGTTTGCCATGGAATCCAAGTCGCTGATTGGTCGTGGCAAAACGCCCACGACCATTGCCACGACCAATCAACGACGGGCGCAGTCCAGTGGCAACATGGCCGCTCCTTCCTCCCCGCAGTCAGTGCCCGCTCCATAGTCCCCTCCAGTCAGCGCTCACACAGGGTTAATGGCAGTGCTAACAGACCGCGTTATGCCGCAGTGTAACGCACTCCATTAACGCTGCTATTAACCCTGTGTGACCAACTTTTTTACTATTGATGCTGCCTATGCAGCCTCAATAGTATAAAGATCTAATGTTAAAAATAATAAAAAAAATAAAAAATCATCATATACTCACATTCCGGTGCCTTTCCTGCTCCTCGTGACGCTCCGGTAACCGCTCCATGCAAGCAGCAGGTGCCGGTGGCAAGGATGGTATGCGACAAGGACCTGCCATGACGTCACGGTCATGTAACCGCGATGTCATCACAGGTCCTGTGAGAAAGACCTGCCATGACGTCATGGTCATGTGACCGTGACGTCATCAAAGGTCCTGCGCCCATACCAACCCTGGGACCGGAAGCTGCCGCGTGCACCGCACACAGGGCCAGGACTTCAACGGAGGGTGAGTATATATTTATTTTTTATTTTAAGTCTGTATACTACATGGCTCTGTACTGCATACTCCGTCGCTGTGTAATATACTACGTGGCTGGGCAATATACTACGTGACTGGGCAATATACTAAGTGGCTGGGCAATATACTACGTCACTGGGCAATATACTATGTGGCTGGGCAATATACTACGTGACTGGGCAATATACTACGTGGCTGGGCAATATACTATGTGGCTGGGCAATATACTACATGGCGACGTAGTATACTGCCCAGTCACGTAGTATATTGCCCAGCTACGTAGTATATTGCCCAGCCGCGTATGTCACAGGTTAGAAAATAAAAAATAAACATATACTCACCTTCCGAGGGAGCCCTTGTTGTCATGTCGCCTGTGTGCAGTGCACTCGGCAGCTTCCGTTCCCAGGGTTGGTAGCACAGGACCCGTGATGATGTCACAGTCACATGACCGTGACGTCATGGCAGGTCCTTGTCGCATACCATCCTTGCCACCGGAACCTGCCGCTTGCATGGAGCGGTTACTGGAGCGTCGCGAGGAGCGGGATAGGTGGCGGAAGGTGAGTATATAATGATTTTTTATTTTTTTATTATTTTTAACATTAGATCCTTTTACTATTGAGGCTGCATAGACAGCATCAATAGTAAAAACTTGGTCACACAGGGTTAATAGCGGCAGTAACGGAGTGAGTTACTCGCGGCATAACGCGGTCCGTTACCGCTGGCATTAACCCTGTGTGAGCGGTGACTGCGAGGAGTATGGAGCCAGCGCTGGGCACTGACTGCAGGGGAGTAGGGATGGACTGGCAGCTGGCGAGACCAAAATTTGCGACTTTAATTCCATGACAGACAGAGGCCTCGACCAATGAATATCCGTGACAGAAGGATAGACAGAAGGACAGAAAGACGGAAGTGACCCATAGACAATTATATAGTAGATAATTTTTACTTGCCAATGTATTATTTATTTTATTAGCATGATATACAATAATACATTGGTTGCTATTTTCCAAGTGGATAAAAAGAAGCCAAAACTTAACAAAAAACAATGTAGTCAGAAATTGCTACATTCCTTCCGCAATCATCAACATTACAGTATATAACACACCCAGATTTGGATATAACATAGTTTAGTTTAGTTTGTTTTTAATGCAGATTTTCCAGAAAGCTTAAGGATTATTAAAAGAACCATATGGAGGTAATATAGTATACAAAGAAAACAGCATCCGGCAAGTAATAAAATGGAAAAATTGGGAAAATTACTATTATTTACTTTGTGTCTCTGGTACACTAATATGGAAAAATATGATCAAATAAAAGGAAAATATCCGAGGAAGTTTTATTTTCTGGGCTGGTATCCAATTCAAATCCCATTGATATCAGTTTGCAATGTTTGGAAAAGGAAACGAGTCTGAAAAATACCCAGATAAAGTGATAAAGTGTCACTTAGTGTTTAGTATTGTGGTCTTGCAGCATTTCGAAATGAATTCTGATCAATGCAATCTATGCATAAAGTCTGCAACTTCTTCTAATACTCATCTGGGCTTTGTATCACACAAAATAAACATGTTAAGGTGTTTTGGCACCACAGTAAGTATATGACGTATCTTATGGATCAAAATGCAGCCCATGGGACTCCTATTACCTCCATTGTTAGAATGTAATTTTGCAAAGAATAATCTAGAAGAGACATAACCTCATAATTGTATGGTTAGGTAGGGGTCCCAGTGATTTACTCTCACTAGTTTGTAAAATTGAAAATGATTTGGGATGAGTTGCAGTTTTTCGTAAACACCAGGGCAGGAGTGGTGCTTTGTGCTATGAGAAATTTTGCGTTCATTGAAGATTTTAGTCCTTTGTCCCAAATGGTAGGCATAAAAGTAGACTTGGTAGACCATTGGTAGACCATTGGTAGACCAAAGGTCTACCGCACGCAGATTTGCTTTAGACATTACTGAACTGAAAAGGGCTGTTACGGACTCAAGCACATGGTTTTCTTGTGAGGTTTTTACAAATATATATATACATCTGTCTATTTATATAGATATATGGGCAGCATGGTGGTTAGCCTTGCAGCGCTGGGGTCCTGGGTTCAAATCCCACCAAGGACAACATCTGTAATGAGTTTGTATGTTCTCCCCGTGTTTGTATGTGTTTTCTCCAGGTTCACCGGTTTTCTACCACACTCCAAGGACATACTGATAGGGAATTTACATTGTGAGCCAAAATGGGGACCGTGATGATAATGTCTGTAAAGCACCATATAAGCAAAGCATAATAAAAAAATGTATACACAAGCTTTGGTGGGATTGTCCAGTATAGAAAAAGGACTTTCATGTACTCGATTAGTGAATTCATACTTAATCTTGGGGAGTGTTCTTTTCAGGATTCCAATTTCTTGGCCAGAGTTGAGGGCAGTCTCAAGGGTTGGACTAGAGGAGCAACCTTGTCCTGTGTTACACATCCACACTAAAGTTTGCATAATTTATTGAAAAGTTCTAAAATAACATAGTATCTATGTCAGCTGCAACACATTTTAAATGCAACCAGCGTTGTCAGAGCACTGTGGGTCTTACTCACTGGTTTTGGTGGTCAGGGGTACATCAGGATGTTCAAGAGTATGTAGCCGCCTGTAGACTCTGTGAATGTTCTAGAACATCTCATACTAGTGTCTGTCTGGGTAGCTCCAACCATTGGTGATTCCCAGGAGAACTTGGACTCATTTATCACTCAATTGTATCACTGATCTTCCCGTGTTAGCGGGTAATACTGTAATTTTGGTGGTGGTGGACAGATTCAGTAAAATGTCATATTTCATTGCACTACTCACTTTACCTAATGCCAAGAACTTGGAGCAAATTTTGCCAATATTGTTTCTGATCAGGGGGTGCAGTTTATTTCCAAATTTTAGTGGGCATTTTGCACTTCTTTGAGGATTCATCTGTCATTCTCTTCAGCATTTCACCTGCAGTCTAATGGGCAAACTTAAGATGTTAATCAGAATCTTGAGACTTATCTTAGTGGTTTTGTGTCTGAAAATCTGGAGGTTTGGGTTACCTACTTACCTCTAGCTGAATTCATGGTAAATAATCATTGTCATGAGTCTACTGGTAAGCCCCATTCTTCGGGGCATATGGGTTTCAACTTCTGTTCAGCTCGTTTAATAGGAATTGTTCTTCAGGAGTACCTGAAGAAGATCGGTTTTCATCATCAATTACAAATGTGTGGCAAGGAGTTCTTGGTAATTTGAGGAAGATGAGGTCCAAAATGTAAGAAGCTGATCAGAGATGTTTGGTGTTTCCAGACCTGTGTGTTGGTGACTTGTTGTGGTTGTTCTCAAGGAAGATTAAGTTAAAGGTTCCCTCATGGAAACTGGGTCCCATATTCATCGGTACTACCGCCATCTCTAGTCATTGTGGATGGAAATTTAGAATTTCAAATAGCTAAGATCGTTGATTCTTGCTTAGTTTGTCAGTGACTTCAGTATGTGGTAGAGTGGAAGGGATACGGTCCCGAAGAGAGAATATGGGTACCAGCATCTGATGTCCATGTTGCCAAGTTGACCCAGTTTTTTCATGTGGCACACCTTGATAAACCCGGTTCTGAGGTTCTGGAGGTCCATCACAGAAGTGGGGTACTATCACAGGCTATCAAGTACTATCAAGAACTTCACCTTCATATTAAATGGTTCAGGATTATTTTAGCAGTGTAGAGGTTAAACTGCTCAGTTTAGAATTCTTGGAAGCTTTCCAGCATTAAGCCTCTCAGTTTTTCACTGTTGGCCACTCCCCTATCCTATATATTCTGGGCAATGGCAAGCACTTATTGCCAGAGCTAGCTTCATGCTGCATGGTTTAGGAGATGGTGGTTTGTTGTTGTTGTTTGAGAAGGCATTTTGGTGGATTTATCTGAGACTGTTGCTAGGTTTTGGTTGTGTGCTAATCCTCCTCCTTCTTCTACTTTGGGTTTACCCCATCTTTCACTCCCTGGTGTTTACCTCTGTTGTTTGTGTGAATATATTTGTATGATTAGCATTTTCCTTTATCCCTGTTTGTATTACCTTGTTAGTCTGGTTGGTGGATTACAGTACACTACTTCTCCCTTCTTCCCTGGATGTGGGAAGGGTACAGAATGAAGGTGGATTTAGGAGCTAAGGCAAGGTACATGGCCCTGGCGTCTTCACCATCAGAAGTAATCTGAGGAACAGGGCAAGTTAGGGTGCCCATAGCGTTAAGGACAGGGAAGGATCCCAGGGTCTTTGGACACCTGACAACAGAGTCATGACAGATCATTTTTAAGTATAAACAACCAAATTTCATCAACAATATACCATATTTTATCATATTTTATCACAAATCCTTTTCTGCATTAAAGCCAACAACTATTGTCATGATCATTTGGTTGTTTAAGAATGGCAGCAATAATTGGAAACGTAAATTATTCTACTAGTACTGGCACATTGTACACAAGTGAAATGTGAATATAGGAAAATTACTTTTTCTTTTCTGAAAATTAACACCCTTTCTCAGAATATATTACAACACCATTCCATTGCATGATTCCCTTCCAAAAATATCTTGCACTCATTTAAAAATGTTTCCTCTTTGGGAATCAATTTCTCTTCCAGTCAAATGGATGATCATATTCCACTAGGTATGAGGGTGGTCTGACCATAACACAACACAGGACGTCCAAGAGCTCACAGTTTGTTCATGGTATGTGGTTTTCAATCTAAACCAACGTGTGAATTGCAACAGATTTGTGTTTCAATATGTAGTGTTAAATAAGTTTATAGTCTACTGCTTTACTATTATGCCTTCCACTATTTAAAATGCTTAGTTATGACCCCATGCCGGTGGTTTGGGATTATGGAGTCTGCCAGAAGATTTGTGAGTTTTGAACCCTTTTTTCATAAGAACTAGTGATATGGGCTTCACAATGAAAAAATGAAAAACATATATCAAATTTTTATCTTGAAATCATGCCATGGAAGGCCCTAGAGACATAAAGTTTGTAAGGTTTTCTCATGAACAAGGATTCAGCTTTCAGGAACTTTGTAAGATGTTTCACCCAAACCTCGCAAATTCAAAGTGAATCCTTAATACTAGTTAGTCAATGGTTTATGTAATGTTTTAGCTGGCTCAGACATTCTTCAGTCCAATCTGCCTCCTCTTCTTGGCCATTTTTCAATGTTTTCATCGGTATGTGTTGACTTAAGTGAAATACATTCAGATTGAAGACTGCATGATGTATGTTTTGTAACAAGATATACCCCATCCTGTACATTTTCCCCGTCACATTTAACACTTCCTATATGTTATGAATCTTCATCATGAGAACGATGAATTTGGCACATCATATTGCTTCAGGCAATGTAATAAAAATGACCTTCTCTCTGTGAATGTTACTAGTATTACAATGTCTATTACACCAGATCAGTAAATGGCCCATAATGTGCATATGGTATATATGCCATAAAATGAATGAAGCAAGTCAAGGAGATTACCTAGCAATCATTAAAGTAAAGGGAATCAACATGGTTGCCAGAAGTAATTTACATTTATGGAAGTAACTCATCAAGACCCGGAAACATAGATTTATATGTTCTTCAGATACCGGTTTGTCTTTATTTTATTGCTCTTAAATTCCTTCCATATTGTGCCTAATCTATATAGATGAGGCTTGTTTAAATACAATCAACTATGTGAAAACCAATGTGCATTAGTATACGCAAACTATCTATCAAGTGAAATGTGCAGGTCATGGAATGCGTTCATCTAAATAGCAAATACCAGAAGAAAACCTGCTCATTATTTCAGCTTCTGGATGACTGTTCTAAAGGCTTTTAATAACTGAAATTGTATACAAGGTTACTCCCAGTATCTGTTATTTGATTGCTCTAGAAGTCAGAGGTTAAAGAGAAAATGGCAATTATTGCACATATGGTACAAAGAAATATATGTAGAAAGTGAGCAAATGTCATGATACCAAAAGTTAACGAACGCATGCAGATCCTTAAGATAAGAAATGTTCTCCCTAACTACGGTAGCTCCTGATAAAAATCGAAGTCAGACAAATGGTAATGTAAATTAATCTTTATAAGAAAATATCTTTAAATAAAACCATTCTACTTAATATTTGTAACCGGTGTCTTAACATAACATGAAAATATTGCAATTGTATTAATATGACATATGGATTATGCACAATGCTGACAAAATTGCATCTGAAAACTGCCCGCTCAAACCAATGCGTTTTCAATCTTTTTTGATTGACGGTGATTGCATTATAGTTTCTGATCAGCCAACTGAAGTAAGAGACATGGAATATCTTGAGAAAATTGTATTTATCAATTGTGGCATATAATAGTGAATAGTCAATTATTGAAGTTCATGGGCATAGGAAAACCAAAAGTAGTGGATAGTTCCTACAGTGACCCAAGGAAAGACAACTGGCTATAGGGTTCTATGATGCTTGTGAGAAGCAAAGGCTTGCCCATCTGTTCCTATCCCACCGAAGAGCACAAATGTTTGATAAAGTTAATGCTGGGTATGAAAAAAAGTGTAAAAAAATGCTATGTTTGGTTGGCACTGCGTAACTGCAGAATGGTCAGACTCCTCTTTATGGCCAGAATCATCAACAATGGCACATAAGCGTCAGAATTGGACCCTTGAGCATTGGAAAAAGATGGTCTAGTCTACTGAATTGCATTATGTGGACCTCTGGGTGCTGTAGAGATTCACGCTCTCGGATAGGCATTAGGTAGCATTCATGCAGGGAACACAGTTTGGTCCAAACATGTGAAGTTTTATCCCTTTCATAAAACTCAAAGGGATTCAAGACCAAAATGGCCTTTCTGGACTCAAAGTTATAATGGCAACTAAACAGTTAATTCAGCAGGCACATACATGCGCCAGTCATCCTCACCCGAATAGATTACAGTCCTTTCTACCGGAGCAAACATTAAACATAGCAGAGGTACGATATCAACCATGATCTCCAGCAGCTTCCATCATCAAATAGAAGTAATCATCCGCATGCACATTTACAATGAACAGGCTGCAGCTTCCGCATATTTCTCTGCAGCTCCAGCCCACAGACTGCTCAGCTTCCCTAACTGACACATGCAGTCTCCATTCAGAGACTCTGGCATGTCTCTTTCCCAGCTAGAGCTCACATTTTGGCTGGTCACTCACCAGCTTCAACACAATACACTCAGCTTCATTCAGCTAACTGACACAGGATAAACACCTTTCCTGGCTCATAGTTAAAGCTAACAATGTGCTTCTAATAAAGACCTTTAGTGCTAGGATTTATCCCAGACTTACCTGGCTTTGTCACAGTGCATATGCATCACTTATCTGGGGAAGAAATTACACCAGGATCTACTACTACAGGAAGAATGAAAGCCAGAAGAGGCTGTAAAATTCTCTAGGAAACCTTTGATCTTGGCATTGATTTGAATGGCACTTGAGATGTACCACCTAATAAACATTGTTCCTGGCCAATTACACCATTGACTGACAACAATATTGCCTAATGGAAGTTATCTTTTGATGATGTGCCCTACCACACTCTCATTGTGAGTAATTCTTGCACACAGTTCATGGTATTGATTTCTTCTTCAAATTCCCTAGATCACAACTGAATCTCTGTGGAAAGTCCGATCTATGGAGACCCCACCTTGCAAATTACATGACTTAGATGATCTGCTACCTCGTCTTGTTGTCAGATATTACAGAACATTGTATTGTGGAATTTAAGCCTTGACAGGTCATAGCTGTTTCTAAGGAAAAATGCGGGACCTTCATGCTGCTGCTCGAAACTTGTCTTGGATGCCGAGGTGACGTCAAGTCGACAGTGCGCATCACTGCTGTAGCCGACTACTGAGCTCAATAGCTGTGCCAAGGTAGATGGAAGGTGTTTAGAAAGTTTCTTAAAACTGGAAAACCCATCTAAAGCAAATCTTCTGTTAAAAACATAGTTTACCATGTGTCTTGTAGGTTTCTATATGAAAAAGTATAAGGTAAGCTATGCATAGGTAATCGCATAGCAACAATTTATAAAAACACAAGATAACAACTATAAAATCTTCTAAGTCATTACATCTAGTCCAGACTTCTGGATAACATGGCTATTGCCAACCAATCCTGCTCAACACTGTCTGTAGTGAGCAGTTCTCTAGTTTGTGTGATTCTTATGCAGCGCCCCTGAGATCTGGTCGTTGCAGTATGACGCTCTGCCACTAAGGGGAGTGATGGTACGTCTGATGGCACTAAAGGAATTCTCCTGACCAGGTATCACTAGAACACATTACACTTCACACTCCGGCCACTAGGGGGAGAAAAAGGCTTTATTTTTTGGTCCACTCCTCACACTGGTAAAACTAGGGGTTGGGGAGGAAGTTAGTCAGAAGCTGACTGGGTTGGATTCGGGCAACATCCCGTGGCAGGGGGTGTTGCAGGGAGAAGACACAGGGGGGCCCCTGTCAGGCGTGGGAACCTGGCAGGTGCCTAGTGAACAGAACAGAACGGTATCCTAAGAAAGAGACACAAAGGGAAGGATATTGTGGAACAGTGTAAACGAGATCAAGCACAAAGGAGAGCCAGTAGGAGTCGTGCCGTGAGACCGAGGCAACATCCTACTGAGGCGCGTAGCCGGTGGCCGGAACACCGTGGGAGTAACTGACTTTAGGCCTTACTTCGAACTCCGCAGGACAGTTAATTATAGGTTGGCTGTCTACCTTAAATTTCCTAAGAAGACATAGGGGCAACAGTGGGAGAGGGGCGTCTCTAGGGTCCCGGAAGACGTCCAGGCCTTCCCGTCATACGGGTGCGTCCTAGCCAAAACATACTGGCGGACGAGAAACTAGCAACATCTGGAACTAAAGAAAAAGAGAGAGCTGTAGCGAACGACGAATGAGAACAGCAGTTGTGAGGACTGTTGTGAATTCTGTTGTCGGGCTCCCTCCTGTGGTCATGAATGGTACTTCGGCTGGTTCTGTCCATGGACTTCCTCTGGTGGGTGTTTCTGAGTTTCCTTCCACAGGTGACGAGGTTAATTCGTTAGCTGGCTGCTCTATTTAACTCCACTTAGATCTTTGCTCCATGCCACCTGTCAATGTTCCAGTATTGGTCTTGTTCACTCCTGGATCGTTCTTGTGACCCGTCTTCCCAGCAGAAGCTAAGTTCCTGCTTGTATTTTCCTTGGTTTGCTATTTTTCTGTCCAGCTTGCTATTTTTATTGTTGTCTTGCTTGCTGGAAGCTCTGGGACGCAGAGGGAGCGCCTCTGCACCGTGAGTCGGTGCGGAGGGTCTTTTGCGCCCTCTGCGTGGTCTTTTTGTAGGTTTTTGTGCTGACCGCAAAGCTACCTTTCCTATCCTCAGTCTGTTCAGTAAGTCGGGCCTCACTTTGCTAAATCTATTTCATCTCTGTGTTTGTATTTTCATCTTTACTCACAGTCATTATATGTGGGGGGCTGCCTTTTCCTTTGGGGGATTTCTCTGAGGCAAGGTAGGCTTTATTTTTCTATCTTCAGGGCTAGCTAGTTCCTTAGGCTGTGCCGAGTTGCATAGGGAGCGTTAGGCGCAATCCACGGCTATTTCTAGTGTGTTTGATAGGATTAGGGATTGCGGTCAGCAGAGTTCCCACGTCCCAGAGCTCGTCCTTTATTATCAGTAACTATCAGGTCATTCCGTGTGCTCTTAACCACCAGGTCCATTATTGTCCTGACCACCAGGTCATAACAGTACAGGTGGCCCAAAGTACTAATGCATCTCAATAGAGGGATAAGAGAAGTTCTGAGACCATTTTTTTTTCTTTGCACTGTGTTTTGTCTCTCTTTTCCCCTTTACCTCTGGGTGGTTCAGGACACAGGTGAAACATGGACATTCAAGGTCTGTCCTCTTGGATGGATGATCTCACTACAAGGGTACAATACATTCAAGATTTTGTGGTTCAGAATCCGATGTCAGAGCCTAGGATTCCAATTCCTGATTTGTTTTTTGGTGATAGATCTAAGTTCTTGAATTTCAAAAATAATTGTAAATTGTTTCTTGCCTTGAAACCTCGCTCCTCAGGTGACCCTGTTCAACAAGTAAAGATCATTATTTCTTTGTTACGTGATGACCCTCAAGACTGGGCATTTTCCCTTGCGCCAGGAGATCCGGCATTGCGTGATGTTGATGCGTTTTTCCTGGCGCTTGGATTGCTTTATGACGAACCTAATTCAGTGGATCAGGCAGAGAAAATCTTGCTGGCTCTGTGTCAGGGTCAGGATGAAGCGGAGATATATTGTCAGAAGTTTAGAAAGTGGTCTGTGCTCACTCAGTGGAATGAATGTGCCCTGGCAGCAATCTTCAGAAAGGGTCTCTCTGAAGCCCTTAAGGATGTCATGGTGGGATTTCCCATGCCTGCTGGTCTGAATGAGTCTATGTCTTTGGCCATTCAGATCGATCGACGCTTGTGTGAGCGTAAAGCTGTGCACCATTTGGCGGTACTATCCGAGCATGGGCCTGAGCCTATGCAATGTGATAGGACTTTGACCAGAGCTGAATGGCAAGAACACAGACGTCGGAATGGGCTATGTTTTTACTGTGGTGATTCCACTCATGTTATCTCCGATTGTCCTAAGCGCACTAAGCGGTTCGCTAGGTCTGCCACCATTGGTACGGTACAGTCTAAATTTCTTTTGTCCGTTACTCTGATCTGCTCTTTGTCATCCTATTCTGTTATGGCATTTGTGGATTCAGGCGTTGCCCTGAATTTGATGGACTTGGAGTTTGCCAGGCGCTGTGGTTTTTTCTTGGAGCCCTTGCAGTATCCTATTCCATTGAGAGGAATTGATGCTACGCCTTTGGCCAAGAATAAGCCTCAGTACTGGACCCAATTGACCATGTGCATGGCTCCTGCACATCAGGAGGATATCTGCTTTCTGGTGTTGCATAATCTGCATGATGTGGTCGTTTTGGGGTTGCCATGGCTACAGGTTCATAATCCAGTATTGGACTGGAAATCTATGTCTGTGTCCAGCTGGGGTTGCCAGGGGGTACATGGTGATGTTCCATTTTTGTCTATTTTGTCTTCCACTCCTTCTGAAGTTCCAGAGTTTTTGTCGGATTATCGGGATGTATTTGATGAGCCCAAAACCAGTGCCCTACCTCCTCATAGGGATTGCGATTGTGCAATTAATTTGATTCCTGGTAGTAAGTTTCCTAAGGGCCGATTGTTCAATTTATCTGTGCCAGAACACGCCGCTATGCGGAGTTATATAAAGGAATCCTTGGAGAAAGGCCATATTCGCCCGTCGTCATCACCGTTAGGAGCAGGGTTCTTTTTTGTGGCCAAGAAGGATGGTTCTTTGAGACCTTGTATTGATTACCGCCTTCTTAATAAAATTACAGTCAAATTTCAGTATCCTTTGCCGTTGCTGTCTGATTTGTTTGCTCGTATTAAGGGGGCTAGTTGGTTCACCAAGATAGATCTTCGAGGGGCGTATAATCTTGTGCGTATTTAACGGGGCAATGAATGGAAAACAGCATTTAATACGCCCGAGGGCCATTTTGAGTACCTGGTTATGCCATTCGGGCTTTCCAATGCTCCATCAGTATTTCAGTCCTTTATGCATGACATCTTCCGAGAGTACGTGCATAAATTCCTGATTGTGTATTTGGATGATATTTTGGTCTTTTCGGATGATTGGGAGTCACATGTGAAGCAGGTCAGAATGGTGTTCCAGGTCCTTCGTGCGAATTCCTTGTTTGTGAAGGGGTCAAAGTGTCTCTTTGGAGTTCAGAAGGTTTCATTTTTGGGGTTCACTTTTTCCCCTTCTACTATCGAGATGGACCCTGTTAAAATCCAGGCCATTTACGATTGGACTCAGCCGACATCTGTGAAGAGCCTGCAAAAGTTCCTGGGCTTTGCTAATTTTTATCGGCGCTTCATCGCTAATTTTTCTAGTGTTGCTAAACCGTTGACTGATTTGACCAAGAAGGGTGCTGATGTGGTCAATTGGTCTTCTGCAGCTGTAGAGGCTTTTCAGGAGTTGAAGTGTCGTTTTTCTTCTGCCCCTGTGTTGTGCCAGCCAGATGTTTTGCTCCCGTTTCAGGTTGAGGTTGATGCTTCTGAAATTGGAGCAGGGGCTGTTTTGTTGCAAAGAAGTTCTGATGGCTCGGTGATGAAGCCATGTGCTTTCTTTTCTAGAAAGTTTTCGCCTGCTGAGCGTAATTATGATGTTGGTAATCGAGAGTTGTTGGCCATGAAGTGGGCATTCGAGGAGTGGCGTCATTGGCTTGAAGGAGCCAAGCATCGCGTGGTGGTCTTGACAGATCACAAGAATTTGACTTATCTTGAGTCTGCCAAACGGTTGAATCCGAGACAGGCTCGATGGTCGTTATTTTTCTCCTGTTTTGATTTTGTGGTTTCGTACCTTCCGGGCTCTAAGAATGTGAAGGCTGATGCCCTGCCAAGGAGTTTTGTGCCTGACTCTCCGGGTGTTCCTGAGCGGCGGGTATTCTCAAAGAGGGGGTAATTTTGTCTGCCATCTCCCCTGATTTGCGGCGGGTGCTGCAAAAATTTCAGGCTGATAGACCTGACCGTTGCCCAGCGGAGAAACTGTTTGTCCCTGATAGATGGACTAGTAGAGTTATCTCTGAGATTCATTGTTCAGTGTTGGCTGGGCATCCTGGAATCTTTGGTACCAGAGATTTGGTGGCTAGATCCTTTTGGTGGCCGTCTTTGTCACGGGATGTGCGTTCTTTTGTGCAGTCCTGTGGGACTTGTGCTCGGGCTAAGCCCTGCTGTTCTCGTGCCAGTGGGTTGCTTTTGCCCTTGCCGGTCCCGAAGAGGCCCTGGACGCATATTTCTATGGATTTTATTTCGGATTTCCCCGTCTCTCAAAAGATGTCGGTCATTTGGGTGGTTTGTGATCGCTTTTCTAAGATGGTCCATTTGGTACCTTTGTCTAAATTGCCTTCCTCCTCTGATTTGGTGCCATTATTTTTCCAGCATGTGGTTCGTTTACATGGTATCCCGGAGAACATTGTTTCTGACAGAGGTTCCCAGTTTGTTTCGAGGTTTTGGCGATCCTTTTGTGCTAGGATGGGCATTGATTTGTCTTTTTCCTCGGCTTTCCATCCTCAGACAAATGGCCAAACCGAACGAACTAATCAAACTTTGGAAACATATCTGAGATGCTTTGTTTCTGCTGATCAGGATGATTGGGTGTCCTTTTTGCCGTTGGCTGAGTTTGCCCTTAATAATCGGGCCAGCTCGGCTACTTTGGTTTCACCGTTTTTCTGCAATTCTGGTTTCCATCCTCGTTTCTCTTCAGGGCAGGTTGAGTCTTCGGACTGTCCTGGTGTAGATACTGTGGTGGATAGGTTGCAGCAGATTTGGACTCATGTGGTGGACAATTTGACATTGTCCCAGGAGAAGGCTCAACATTTCGCTAACCGCCGGCGCTGTGTGGGTCCCCGACTTCGTGTTGGGGATTTGGTTTGGTTGTCGTCTCGTTATGTTCCTATTAAGGTTTCCTCTCCTAAGTTTAAGCCTCGTTTCATTGGTCCGTATAAGATTTCTGAGGTTATCAATCCTGTGTCATTTCGTTTGGCCCTTCCTGCTTCTTTTGCCATCCATAATGTGTTCCATAGGTTGTTATTGCGGAGATACGTGGCGCCTGTGGTTCCATCCGTTGATCCTCCTGCCCCGGTGTTGGTTGAGGGGGAGTTGGAGTATGTGGTGGAGATTTTGGATTCTCGTATTTCGAGACGGAAACTCCAGTACCTGGTCAAATGGAAGGGTTATGGTCAGGAAGATAATTCCTGGGTTTTTGCCTCTGATGTTCATGCTGCCGATCAGGTTCGTGCCTTTCATTTGGCTCATCCTGGTCGGCCTGGGGGCTCTGGTGAGGGTTCAGTGACCCCTCCTCAAGGGGGGGGTACTGTTGTGAACTCTGTTGTCGGGCTCCCTCCTGTGGTCATGAATGGTACTTCAGCTGGTTCTGTCCATGGACTTCCTCTGGTGGGTGTTTCTGAGTTTCCTTCCACAGGTGACAAGGTTAATTCGTTAGCTGGCTGCTCTATTTAACTCCACTTAGATCTTTGCTCCGTGCCACCTGTCAATGTTCCAGTATTGGTCTTGTTCACTCCTGGATCGTTCTTGTGACCTGTCTTCCCAGCAGAAGCTAAGTTCCTGCTTGTATTTTCTTTGGTTTGCTATTTTTCTGTCCAGCTTGCTATTTTTATTGTTGTCTTGCTTGCTGGAAGCTCTGGGATGCAGAGGGAGCGCCTCCGCACCGTGAGTCGGTGCGGAGGGTCTTTTGCGCCCTCTGCGTGGTCTTTTTGTAGGTTTTTGTGCTGACCACAAAGCTACCTTTCCTATCCTCAGTCTGTTCAGTAAGTCGGGCCTCACTTTGCTAAATCTATTTCATCTCTGTGTTTGTATTTTCATCTTTACTCACAGTCATTATATGTGGGGGGCTGCCTTTTCCTTTGGGGATTTTCTCTGAGGCAAGGTAGGCTTTATTTTTATATCTTCAGGGCTAGCTAGTTCCTTAGGCTGTGCCGAGTTGCATAGGGAGCGTTAGGCGCAATCCACGGCTATTTCTAGTGTGTTTGATAGGATTAGGGATTGCAGTCAGCAGAGTTCCCACGTCCCAGAGCTCGTCCTTTATTATCAGTAACTATGAGGTCATTCCATGTGCTCTTAACCACCAGGTCCATTATTGTCCTGACCACCAGGTCATAACAGAGGACTATTCCGAATGCTCAGCAGGGTAGAACTACAACACACAGACGCTAGTGGTAGGCAACGATTTCCATCTGCGAAGGAGACTCTGGAAGTGCCCATCGGACCGGCCGGTCTCTGATAGCCCTGTTAAGCGTGCTCTGGATTGAGGATCCTGAAGTCTTCAGTAAAGAGGTAAAGAGACTGCAACCTTGTGTCCTCGTTATTGCCTGCACCTCACACCATCACCATCCATCTTACTGGGAAGCCCTGGGGACATACTTCACCTGTAGGAAGGTATACCATTTGGCTGCCATTCCATCACCCCAGCGGACCCCACAGCAGAGTTGGTCACCCTGACCAAACACCACAGGTGGCGTCACGGACCCCTGACAGACAGCACCACCTTTATTGGACACCCCTTAGCAGGGTCGCGGACCGGGTCTAGCCACCGTGACAGCCTCAGAACCGAAGCAGAGAGGCCCGGTACCAAGAACGCGTGACCCTGTGTCTGGGGGCGATCCACTTACGACATGCAAACTGCTGCAAAATGTACAGCCCTCACTTCTCCTGTGCCTTAGATCTATTCATGTGGCTCTTCAGCATCTTGCTTACAATTTTGAATTAATTATAAAAAGGTAAAAAAATATAATACAGTGATATTAAAGCTACAAAGCTTCTTTTTCCTTTAAATCTACTATATAATTGTCTAAGGGTCACTTCCGTCTGTCTGTCTGTCTTTCTGTCTGTCTTTCTGTCACAGATATTCATTGGTCGCGGCCTCTGTCTGTCATGGAAATCCAAGTCGCTGATTGGTCGTGGCAAAACAACCACGACCAATCAGCGTCGGGCACAGTCAGATGGCAAATGGCCGCTCCTTCCTCCCTAGACGCAGTGCCCCCTCCATACCCCCCTTCAGTCAGCCCTCACACAGGGTTAATGCCAGCGTTAATGGACCGCGGTGTAATGCACTCCATTAACGCAGCTATTAACCCTGTGTGACCAACTTTTTACTATTGATGCTGCGTATGCAGCATCAATAGTAAAAATATCTACTGTTACAAATAATAATAATAAAAAAAATGTTATTCTCACCCTCTGACGTCGCCTGCTGTACTCAGCAGTGGAAGCGGCAGGTCCGGTGCCAAGGATGCTATGGGAGAAGGACCTGCCGTGACGCCATGGTCATGTGACCGCGACGTCATCACAGGTCCTGCGCTCATACAACCCTGGGACCGGAAGCTGCCGCGTGCACCGCACACAAGCGACAGGACTGCAAGGGGCTCTTCGGAAGGTGAGTATATGCTTATTTTTTATTTTAAGTCTTTTTTAACCTGTTACATACGTGGCTGGGCAATATACTACGTGGCTGGGCAATATAGTACGTGACTGGGCAATATACTACATGACTGGGCAATATACTACATGACTGGGCAATATACTACGTGACTGAGCAATATACTACATGGCTGGGCAATATACTACGTGACTGGGCAATATACTGCATGACTGGGCAATATACTACGTGACTGGGCAATATACAACGTGACTAGGCAATATACAACGTGGCTGGGCAATATACTACGTGGCTGGGCAATATACTACGTGACTGGGCAATATACTACGTGGCTGGGCAATATACTACATGACTGGGCAATATACTACGTGGCTGGGCAATATACTACGTGGCTGGGCAATATACTACGTGACTGGGCAATATAGTACGTGACTGAGCAATATACAACGTGACTGGGCAATATACTATGTGGCTGGGCAATATACTACGTGGCTGGGCAATATACTACGTGACTGGGCAATATACTACGTGACTGGGCAATATGCTACGTGACTGGGCAATATACTACGTGGCTGGGCAATATACTACGTGGCTGGGCAATATACTACGTAGCTGGGCAATATACTACGTGACTGGCCAATATACTACGTCACTGGGCAGTATACTATGTGTCTGTGCTGTATACTATGTGTCTGGGCAATATACTACGTGACTGAGCAATATACTACATGGCTGGGCAATATACTACGTGGCTGGGCAATATACTACATGGGCTGTGCAATATACTACGTGACTGGGCAATATACTACGTGACTGTGCAATATACTACGTGACTGGGCAATATACTACGTGGCTGGGCAATATACTACGTGGCTGGGCAATATACTACGTGGACATGCATAGTCTAGAATACCCGATGCGTTAGAATCGGGCCACCATCAAGTCAGAAATAAATGGACTTTATACAGGTCCTTCTCAAAAAATTAGCATATAGTGTTAAATTTCATTATTTACCATAATGTAATGATTACAATTAAACTTTCATATATTATAGATTCATTATCCACCAACTGAAATTTGTCAGGTCTTTTATTGTTTTAATACTGATGATTTTGGCATACAACTCCTGATAACCCAAAAAACCTGTCTCAATAAATTAGCATATCAAGAAAAGGTTCTCTAAACGACCTATTACCCTAATCTTCTGAATCAACTAATTAACTCTAAACACATGCAAAAGATACCTGAGGCTTATATAAACTCCCTGCCGGGTTCATTACTCAAAACCCCCATCATGGGTAAAGGTACCGTCACACTTAGCGACGCTGCAGCGATACCGACAACGATCCGGATCGCTGCAGCGTCGCTGTTTGGTCGCTGGAGAGCTGTCACACAGACAGCTCTCCAGCGACCAACGATCCCGAGGTCCCCGGTAACCAGGGTAAACATCGGGTAACTAAGCGCAGGGCCGCGCTTAGTAACCCGATGTTTACCCTGGTTACCAGCGTAAAAAAACAAACAGTACATACTTACATTCAGCTGTCTGTCCCTTGCCGTCTGGTTCCTGCACTGACTGCTGGCCGCAAAGTGAAAGTGAAAGCACAGCACAGCGGTGAGTCACACAGCGGTGACTCACCGCTGTGGCTGTGCTCTGCTTTCACTTTATGGCCAGCAGTCAAGGCAGGAACCAGACGGCAAGGGACAGACAGCTGAATGTAAGTATGTACTGTTTGTTTTTTTACGCTGGTAACCAGGGTAAACAGCGGGTTACTAAGCGCGGCCCTGCGCTTAGTTACCCGATGTTTACCCTGGTTACCAGTGAAGACATCGCTGAATCGGTGTCACACACGCCGATTCAGCGATGTCTGCGGGGAGTCCAGCGACGAAATAAAGTTCTGGACTTTCTTCCCCGACCAGCGATCTCCCAGCAGGGGCCTGATCGCTGCTGCCTGTCACACTGGACGATATCGCTAGCGAGGACGCTGCAGCGTCACGGATCGCTAGCGATATCGTCTAGTG
The DNA here is from genome assembly GCF_032444005.1 of Ranitomeya imitator. Classification (NCBI taxonomy): domain Eukaryota; kingdom Metazoa; phylum Chordata; class Amphibia; order Anura; family Dendrobatidae; genus Ranitomeya; species Ranitomeya imitator. The sequence continues at coordinate 60,997,830 of NC_091288.1, forward strand.
TGACAGTACCTTAAGACTAGCGACCTGACAGATGTCAAGAAGGCCATCATTGACACCCTCAAGCAAGAGGGTAAGACCCAGAAAGAAATTTCTCAACAAATAGGCTGTTCCCAGAGTGCTGTATCAAGGCACCTCAATGGTAAGTCTGTTGGAAGGAAACAATGTGGCAGAAAACGCTGTACAACGAGAAGAGGAGACCGGACCCTGAGGAAGATTGTGGAGAAGGACCGATTCCAGACCTTGGGGAACCTGAGGAAGCAGTGGACTGAGTCTGGTGTGGAAACATCCAGAGCCACCGTGCACAGGCGTGTGCAGGAAATGGGCTACAGGTGCCGCATTCCCCAGGTAAAGCCACTTTTGAGCTACAGAGAAGCAGCACTGGACTGTTGCTAAGTGGTCCCAAGTACTTTTTTCTGATGAAAGCAAATTTTGCATGTCATTCGGAAATCAAGGTGCCAGAGTCTGGAGGAAGACTGGGGAGAAGGAAATGCCAAAATGCCTGAAGTCCAGTGTCAAGTACCCACAGTCAGTGATGGTGTGGGGTGCCATGTCAGCTGCTGGTGTTGGTCCACTGTGTTTCATCAAGGGCAGGGTCAATGCAGCTAGCTATCAGGAGATTTTGGAGCACTTCATGCTTCCATCGGCTGAAATGCTTTATGGAGATGAAGATTTCATTTTTCAGCACGACCTGGCACCTGCTCACAGTGCCAAAACCACTGGTAAATGGTTTACTGACCATGGTATTACTGTGCTCAATTGGCCTGCCAACTCTCCTGACCTGAACCCCATAGAGAATCTGTGGGATATTGTGAAGAGAAAGTTGAGAGACGCAAGACCCAACACTCTGGATGAGCTTAAGGCCGCTATTGAAGCATCCTGGGCCTCCATAACATCTCAGCAGTGTCACAGGCTGATTGCCTCCATGCCACGCCGCATTGAAGCAGTCATTTCTGCCAAAGGATTCCCGACCAAGTATTGAGTGCATAACTGAACATTATTATTTGATGGTTTTTTTGTTTGTTATTAAAAAACACTTTTATTTGATTGGATGGGTGAAATATGCTAATTTATTGAGACAGGTTTTTTGGGTTATCAGGAGTTGTATGCAAAAATCATCAGTATTAAAACAATAAAAGACCTGACAAATTTCAGTTGGTGGATAATGAATCTATAATATATGAAAGTTTAACCCCTTAATCCCATATGACGTACTATCCCGTCCAGGTGACCTGGGACTTAATTCCCATGGACGGGATAGTACGTCATATGCGATCGGCCGCGCTCACGGGGGGAGCGCGGCCGATCGCGGCCGGGTGTCAGCTGCCTATCGCAGCTGACATCCGGCACTATGTGCCAGGAGCGGTCACGGACCGCTCCCGGCACATTAACCCCCGGCACACCGCGATCAAAGATGATCGCGGTGTGCCGGCGGTGCAGGGAAGCATCGCGCAGGGAGGGGGCTCCCTGCGGGCTTCCCTGAGACGATCGGTACACGGTGATGTGCTCACCGTGTACCGAGCGTCTTCTCCCTGCAGTCCCCGGATCCAAAATGGCCGCCGGGCTGCATCCGGGTCCTGCAGGGAGCACTTCCGGGTCAGGATCAGGCTGCAGCTGCAGCTCTAATCCTGCCCGGCTGTATGTCAGATCACCGATCTGATAGAGTGCTGTGCACACTGTCAGATCGGTGATCTGTGATGTCCCCCCCTGGGACAAAGTGAAAAAGTAAAAAAAAAAATTTCCACACTTGTAAAAAAAAAAATAAAAAAAAAATTCCTAAATAAAGCAGAAAAAAAAAAATATTATTCCCATAAATACATTTCTTTACATAAAAAAAAACAAAAAAACAATAAAAGTACACATATTTAGTATCGCCGCGTCCGTAACGACCCGACCTATAAAACTGGCCCACTAGTTAACCCCTTCAGTGAACACCGTAAGAAAAAAAAAAAAAAAACGAGCCAAAAAACAACGCTTTATTATCATAACGCTGAACAAAGAGTGGAATAACACGCGATCAAAAAGACGGATATAAATAACCATGTTACCTCTGAAAACGTCATCTTGTCCCGCAAAAAACGAGCCGCCATATAGCATCATAACCAAAAAAATAAAAAAGTTATAGTCCTCTGAATAAAGCGATGCCAAAATAATTATTTTTTCTATAAAATAGCTTTTATCGTATAAAAGCGCCAAAACATAAAAAAAATGATATAAATGAGGTGTCGCTGTAATCGTACTGACCCGAAGAATAAAACTGCTTCATCAATTTTACCAAACGCGGAACGGTATAAACGCCTCCCCCAAAAGAAATTCATGAATAGCTGGTTTTTGGTCATTCTGCCTCACAAAAAAATCGGAATAAAAAGCGATCAAAAACTGTCACGTGTCCGAAAATGTAACCGATAAAAACGTCAACTCGTCCCGCAAAAAACAAGACCTCACATGACTCTGTGGACCAAAATATGGAAAAATTATAGGTCTCAAAATGTGGAGACGCAAAAACTTTTTTGCTATAAAAAGCGTCTTTTAGTGTGTGACGGCTGCCAATCATAAAAATCCGCTAAAAAACTCGCTATAAAAGTAAATCAAACCCCCCTTCATCACCCCCTTAGTTAGGCTAGGTTCACATTGCGTTAATGGGTTAACGCTAACGGACAGCGTTGCACGGCGAAAATGTCACAATTAACGCCGTGCAACGGGTCCGATAGCACAACCATTGACAGCAATGTGATTTTCAGGTGTAGCGCATCGCTAGAGCGTGCCATTTTCGGCTCGCGCTAGCAAGGTGCCATTCTTTTGTGGCGCGCCTCAGACGCTGCTTGCAGCGTCCGCGGCGCGCCCGAGGTCCGATCCCCGATCTTCCAGAGCGGGGACGTTAACGCGACCACTAAACACGACACCTAAAAAGACATTGTGTTAGCGCAATCCGCTAGTGCTAAACGGATTTCCCTAACGCAATGTGAACCTAGCCTTAGGGAAAAATAATAAAATTAAAAAAAATGTATTTATTTCCATTTTCCGGTTAGGGTTAGGGTTAGGGTTAGGGCTAGGGTTGGGGCTAGGGTTAGGGTTTGGATTACATTTACGGTTGGGATTAGGGTTGGGATTAGAATTAGGGGTGTGTCTGGGTTAGGTGTGTGGTTAGGGTTACAGTTGGGATTAGGGTTAGTGGTGCGTTTGGATTAGGGTTTCATTTATAATTGGGGGGTTTCCACTGTTTAGACACATCAGGGGCTCTCCAAACGCGACATGGCGTCCGATCTCAATTCCAGCCAATTCTGCATTGAAAAAGTAAAACAGTGCTCCTTCACTTCCGAGCTCTCCCGTGCGCCCAAACAGGGGTTTACCCCAACATATGGGGTATCAGCGTACTCGAGACAAATTGGACAACAACTTTTTGGGTCCAAGTTCTCTTGTTATCCTTGGGAAAATAAAAATTTGGGGGGCTAAAAATCATTTTTGTGGGAAAAAAAAGGATTTTTATTTTCACGGCTCTGCGTTGTAAACTGTAGTGAAACACTTGGGGGTTCAAAGTTTTCACAACACATCTAGATAAGTTCCATGGGAGGTCTAGTTTCCAATATGGGGTCACTTGTGGGTGGTTTCTACTGTTTGGGTACATCAGGGGCTCTGCAAATGCAACGTGACGCCTGCAGACCAATCCATCTAAGTCTGCATTCCAAATGGCGCTCCTTCCCTTCCGAGCTCTGCCATGAGCCCAAACAGTGGTTGCCCCCCACATATGGGGTATCAGCGTACTCAGGACAAATTGAACAACAACTTTTGGGGTCCAATTTATTCTGTTACCCTTGTAAAAATACAAAGCTGGGGGCTAAAAAATCATTTTTGTGAAAAAAAAAAGAATTTTTATTTTCACGGGTCTGCGTTATAAACTGTAGTGAAACACTTAGGGGTTCAAAGTTCTCACAACACATCTAGATAAGTTCCATGGGAGGTCTAGTTTCTAATATGGGGTCACTTGTGGGGGGTTTGTACTGTTTGGGTACATCAGGGGCTCTGCAAATGCAACGTGACTCCTGCAGACCAATCCATCTAAGTCTGCATTCCAAATGGCGCTCCTTCCCTTCCGAGCTCTGCCATGCGCCCAAACAGTGGTTCCCCCCCACATATGGGGTATCAGCGTACTCAGGACAAATTGGACAACAACTTTTGGGGTCCAATTTATTATGTTACCCTTGTGAAAATACAAAACTGGGGGCTAAAAAATTTTTGCGAAAAAAAAATAAATTTATTTTAACGGCTCTGCGTTATAAACTGTAGTGAAACACTTGGGGGTTCAAAGCTCTCAAAACACATCTAGATAAGTTCCTTAGAGGGTCTAGTTTCCAAAATGGTGTCACTTGTGGGGGTTTTTAATGTTTAGGCACATCAGGGGCTCTCCAAACCAACATGGCGTCCCATCTTAATTCCAGTCAATTTTGCATTGAAAAGTCAAATGGCGCTCCTTCCCTTCCGAGCTCTGCTATGCACCCAAAAAGTGGTTTACCCCCACATATGGGGTATCGTCGCACTCAGGACAAATTGCACAACAACTTTTGTGGTCTAATTTCTTCTCTTACCCTTGGGAAAATAAAAAATTGGGGGCGAAAAGATCATTTTTGTGAAAAAATAAGATTTTTTATTTTTACGGCTCTGCATTATAAACTTCTGTGAAGCACTTGTTGGGTCAAAGTGCTCACCACACATCTAGATAAGTTCCTTAAGGGGTCTACTTTTCAAAATGGTGTCACTTGTGAGGGGTTCCAATGTTTAGGCACATCAGGGGCTCTCCAAACGCAACATGGCGTCCCATCTCAATTCCAGTCAATTTTGCATTGAAAAGTCAAATGGCGCTCCTTTCCTTCCGAGCTCTGCCATGCGCCCAAACAGTGGTTTACCCCCACATATGGGGTATCGTCGCACTCAGGACAAATTGCACAACAACTTTTGTGGTCTAATTTCTTCTCTTACCCTTGGGAAAATAAAAAATTGGTGGCGAAAAGATTATTTTTGTGAAAAAATATGATTTTTTATTTTTACGGCTCTGCATTATAAACTTCTGTGAAGCACTTGTTGGGTCAAAGTGCTCACCACACCTCTAGATAAGTTCCTTAAGGGGTCTACTTTCCAAAATGGTGTCACTTGTGGGGATTTCAATGTTTAGGCACATCAGGGGCTCTCCAAACGCAACATGGCATCCCATCTCAATTCCAGTCAATTTTGCATTGAAAAGTAAAATGGCGCTCCTTCCCTTCCGAGCTCTGCCATACGCCCAAACAATGGTTTACACCCATATACGGGGTATCAGCGTACTCAGGACAAATTGGCCAACAATTTTTGAGGTTCAATTTCTTCTCTTACTCTTGGGAAAATAAAAAATTGGGGGCGAAAAGATCATTTTTGTGAAAAAATATGATTTTTTATTTTTACGGCTCTGCATTATAAACTTCTGTGAAGCAATTGGTGGGTCAAAGTGGTCACCACACATCTAGATAAGTTCCTTAGGGTGTCTACTTTCCAAAATGGTGTCACTTGTGGGGGGTTTCAATGTTTAGGCACATCAGTGGCTCTCCAAACGCAACATGGTGTCCCATCTCAATTCCTGTCAATTTTGCATTTAAAAGTCAAATGGCGCTCCTTCCCTTCCGAGCTCTGCCATGCGCCCAAACAGTGGTTTACCCCCACATATGGGGTATCAGCGTACTCAGTACAGATTGTACAACAATGTTTGGCATCCATTTTATCCTGTTACCCTTGGTAAAATAAAACAAATTGGAGCTGAAATAAATTTTGTGTGAAAAAAAGTTAAATATTCATTTTTATTTAAACATTCCAAAAATTCCTGTGAAACCCCTGAAGGGTTAATAAACTTCTTGAATGTGGTTTTGAGCACCTTGAGGGGTGCAGTTTTTAGAATGGTGTCACACTTGGGTATTTTCTATCATATAGACCCCTCAAAATGACATCAAATGAGATGTGGTCCCTAAAAAAAAATGGTGTTGTAAAAATGAGAAATTGCTGGTCAACTTTGAACCCTTATAACTCCCTAACAAAAAAAAATTTTGGTTCCAAAATTGTGCTGATGTAAAGGAGACATGTGGGAAATGTTACTTATTAAGTATTTTGCGTGACATATCTCTGTGATTTAAGGGCATAAAAATTAAAATTTGGAAAATTGCAAAATTTTCAAAATTTTCGCCAAATTTCCGTTTTTTTCACAAATAAACGCAAGTTATATCGAATAAATGTTACTACTAAAATGAAGTACAATATGTCACGAGAAAACAATGTCAGAATCGCCAAGATCCGTTGAAGCGTTCCAGAGTTATAACCTCATAAAGGGACAGTGGTCAGAATTGTAAAAATTGGCCCGGTCATTAACGTGCAAACCACCCTCGGGGCTTAAGGGGTTAATTGTAATCATTACATTATGGTAAATAATGAAATTTAACACTATATGCTAATTTTTTGAGAAGGACCTGTACATCTAAAAAATGTAAAAAAATAACCTAGATTCGGCCATGTAGTTCTCTAGAGTATGCTACTATGGATGATTCTTTCTGCATGGCAATGCATACAATACTGTCTAAGAAGGTATATAATCTTTTGAAGTGTCTTTTTCAGACATATTCTATCCTGAGATTAATATATTTGTAACATATTATCTTCCTTTCATCATTTCTATCTACACTGCTAATGTTCATAATGAATTACCACATTCATTAACGTCATCTATACTAATTATCCCAGCTAATCAATACAGTGCATTCATTTTAATTATTAATTATTTATAGATTTTACTCTCTGTATGATTGGTAACTTTAATTAGAATTCTATAATACACAAATTAGTTTGCTATCAACATTGGAAATTCATGTACATCACAAAAAAATTTATGCTGATTGTATTTAATCATGTCTTTAATGAGATATTGTCCTTCAATAGATATGTACTTAATCCAGCAGCGCTCTTAAACAATGTACAAATACACTGTTCATCTTAGTTTTAAAGTTTTTCCTTTTCTTTTGAGAAAACATTAACTTTTATCGTGAAAGTGTGTCCTCATTTGTAATGGCACCCAATATGTAGAAAATCAATCCAAGGTGCATATGAAATGGCTTCCATACCTTCAAGGAAAATGGCAAACTTATCATATGGAGAAGGAATGAAAATCTGCTATCACCAAATATAGGATCAAATACGTCTTTGGCAGGATCACCTAATTATTTAATATGAGAGTCTCCTTAAGGTGCCCCCAAAAAAGATGACTTGGGCGTGTTGGTATTTACCATTCCCCATGCTGTGTTTCCTTAGTAGATAAACTGCTGATAAAGGGGTCGGGAATCTTTACCCTTCTTTTTCATTGAAGTAGATTGAATACTTGACCGATAGTTGTTTGGTGACAGATTAAAGATGGCCGCAGATAACAGATATTTGATGACATTTCAGAATCTGCTGATGACTTAATATTAATAGTTAACTAATCACATTGACAGTTGTTATCTATAGACATTGCCAGAAACTTGATGTCAGAGCTAACAAATAACTCCAACTTCACCATCAACTTTGCAGTTGCTTTCATCTCCAAAAACTAAAGAGTCAATGTAAGTTTAAAATCTTTCCCCTATAGCCAAACCTAGTAAATTATTACCAAGTAGCTCATCACAGAATATTCACTCAATAAATCACTTATTACCAGGGACATAGCTATTGGGATGGAAAAGCATTGCATGTGCCCCAAAATGCGGAGTGCCAGAGGAAGTAATATCCGCAGCCTTTACAACCTGCAGGGACACAGTTCCAATCATGGCATTATATTCTGCTTAGTTAAAGGGAATCTGTCAGCAGGTCTTTGCTATGTAATCTGAGGACAGCATGAGGTAGGGGTTAAAACACTGAGTTCAATGATGTTTCACTTATCAGGCTGTGTGCTGTTGTTTACTTACAATGAAGGCTTTATCATTGCTGGGACCACGCCCCCTCTTTTGATAAGCAGCTAACTGTCAATACACAATGCACATAGAGAGCCTGGAGTGGGCGGAGTTAGCTTTCTCAGCTCTGCTGCAGTCTACATCTAAGAACTCTGATTGTGTCAGAGCTGCTGCACCCAGTAAAGTAAGTGGTACATCGTTGGAATCCGGGTCTCTGTCCCTACATTATGCTTCTCTCATATGAGGTAGAAAAAACCTGGCAACAGATTCCCTTTAATTATAAAACACATTTTCTATTCTTCTAATACTATCCAAAAGCAGAGGTCACTTCTATCAAATAATAGGTAACAGAAATCAAACTAAAGTCAGTGATTGATTAAAGAATAACTCCAAAAAAAGTCTGAAAAGCTTCCTGGATTAAATGTTTTGGCAAAGCACGGACAGCACAGAGGAGCTGACGACAGCTTGTTTTTGTGGAATTTGTTACAGCTTTACATTAGAATATGATTTATCTCTTTGTGTCCGAGATTGTTTCCTTACATGTATTAAGTAGAGTGTAGATCTGTAACTATCTGCATTTCATTTCTCCTGTATAAGAGACATCTGGGCTTAGGCTTGTCTATTACATATGCATGTGCATAGATTTATCCCACATTGGGGCCTGCTGATGACAGATGCTGATGTCTGATAAATATGCTAACAATATTTTAACACGCTTTTCAAACATTTACCCCCTCGTAAGACTTCAGACACTCCTGAATGTTGCCCGCGGCAAGCAGTGAGTCCAGGAATGGTAATACTTACCTTTCTTGGCCACAATAAGTTAGGCAGACCGTCATTTAGGTTAAGTTCCCACGATGAGTCTTTGACTTTGCGTATTTTCGCTGCAGAAAAAACGTGTCAACTTACAGTTCCAGCCAAGTGGATGGGATTTATAGAAATCTCACGCCCACGGTGCTTTTTTTAAGCAGCATAAACTGACCTGCGTTACGTGTTTGAAACCCGCAACATGTCAATTTTTCTTGCCGGTACGCTGAGTTTTAGGTGCGGAATTTTTCCGATAGACTCGCATTAGATGTGGAAAATCTGCAGGTAAAAAACGCACATGCGTTTTTAGAGCGTTTACGCGTGCGTTATAAACAAATATGATTCACACATGACTGTCAATAAAGTTTTGCCAGAGCCAAAGACTAGGAGCTTGCCAAAATAATGCAGCTTTATTTTAAACATGACTTCGCAAAGAGAGACAAAAACCAGTGTAAAAAATGCAATAAAAATGCATGTAAATAACGCAAGTAACCTAATTTCCAGAATAGGGGTAGAGAAATGGTGCAGAAAATCTAAAAAATGAAAAAGTCATCAAATACTCATCGTGGGAACGTATCCTTAAAGGTAGGCCAGTATTTATTTACTCCAACCTAGATGATGAAATGTTGGTGTTTCAACTGATTACATAGTCAAGAGATGGAAGCAGCACGCCAAAAATAGTGCAAATTATAGGGCTTTAATGATCTATGTGAAGACGTTGCAGTTCATAGTGTGAACCTTTCCCTAGCACATTATACACCGAAACCTTGCCACACGGGCCATTAAAGTCCTACTATTTGCACTCTCTTTGGAGTACTACTTCCATCCTTTGTTTCTACTTTCTAGGTTAGGCTTTTGCCTGGGGAGCTTTGCACCCCCAGTTGCTCTCTTTTTACATGTTACTGATGCAACTTTTTATATATATCTAATATATAAAGCTGAATGTGTGTGTGTGTGTGTGTGTGTATGTCCGGGATTGGCATCTGCACCGCCGCAGCTACAGCCACAAAATTTTGCACAGTCACACGTCTGGACCCCGAGAGCGTCATAGGCTATGTTGTGAGGCGAAATTTTAACCCCGCGCATTCCAATTCACCAAACAATTTTGCCCCTATCTACATAATGGGGAAAAAGTGAAAGGAAAAGTGTTGGAGGCAAACTGACAATGACAGGTATATACTATATACAGGAGGAGAAGACACACCGGTATATACTATATACAGGAGGAGATGACACACATATATACTATATACAGGGGAGATGACACACAGATATATACTATATACAGGGGAGATGACACACAGGTATATATTATATATAGGGGAGATGACACACAGGTATATACTATATACAGGAGGACATGACACACAGGTATATACTATATACAGGAGGACATGACACACAGGTATATACTATATACAGGAGGAGATGACACACAGGTATATACTATATACAGGGGAGATGAACACACATATATATACTATATACAGGAGGAGATGACACACAGGTATATACTATATACAGGAGGAGATGACATACAGGTATATACTATATACAGGAGGAGATGACACACATATATACTATATACAGGGGACATGACACACAGGTATATACTATATACAGGAGGAGATGACACACTGGTATATACTATATACAGGGGAGATGACATACAGGTACATACTATATACAGGGGAGATGACACACAGGTATATACTATATACAGGGGAGATGACACACAGGCATATACTATATACAGGAGGAGATGACACACAGGTATATATTATATACAGGAGGAGATGACATACAGGTACATACTATATACAGGAGGAGATGACACACAGATATATACTATATACAGGAGGAGATGACACACAGGTATATACTATATACAGGAGGAGATGACACACACAGGTATATACTATATACAGGGGAGATGACACACGTATATACTATATACAGGAGGAGATGACACACAGATATATACTATATACAGGAGCAGATGACACACAGGTATATACTATATACTGTACAGGAGGAGATGACACACAGGTATATACTATATACAGGAGGAGATGACATACAGGTATATAATATATATAGATATACAGGAGGAGATGACTTACAGGTATATACTATATACAGGAGGAGATGACACACGTATATACTATATACAGGAGGAGATGACATACAGGTATATACTATATAAAAGAGGAGATGACACATAGGTATATAGAGGAGGAGATGACATACAGCAGGTATATACTATATACAGGGGAGATGACATACAGGTATATACTATATACAGGAGATGACACACAGGTATATACTATATATAGGAGATGACATACAGGTATATAGTATATACAGAAGAGATGACATACAGGTATATACTATATACAGGAGGAGATGACACATAGGTATATACAATATACAGGAGGAGATGACATACAGCAGGTATATACTATTTACAGGGGAGATGACATACAGGTGTATACTATATACAGGAGATGACATACAGGTTTATATTATATATAAGGGAGATGACAAACATGTATATACTGAGGGAAAATGAGAGTTGTGAAGTCAAAATGAGGGGTGTGAGGTGAAAATGAAAAAGTGTGAGTGCAAAATGAGAGGAGTGAGGGAAAATAGTGGAGTGATCGGAAATTGACAGATGTGAGGTCGAAATGACAAATGTTAGGGGGGAATGAGAGGAGTGAGGGGGAAAATAAGAGGAGGGGGAAAATGAGAGATGTGAGGGGGAAAATGAGAGGCGTGATGGGAAAATAAGAGAAGTGAGGTGCTATAACTAACCACAGATATTTACTATGCCCAGGCAACGCCGGGCTCTTCAGCTAGTATACATATATATATATATATATATATATATATATATATATATATATATATATATATATATATATTACAAGATGACATTGCATTACCATGATGCTATTAAAGTAACACTCTTGATTGTAGCCACTTCAAGTATCCAGGGCACAGGGTAATTGTACGATCAGCGAGACCCCATGACACAGAAAATAACCTCTAAGAGCTGTCATTTCACACATTCCTGCTTATTGGAATTCCTGCCTCCTGTGAAGCGAAAGACGCCAATAATAATGGAATCTTTGTTATAATGAATGCTCTTATAATGTAATATTCACAGACACTTCATAATGAAACATCACTTACGGTAACTTTTCTCGCCAGTCTTAATAAAACACAGGTGGAAAATTTAACCAAAAGCTTAAAGAAAATCCAAATATGTCAACCTATATCAGGGCAGTATTTTATTGATAAAAATCCACAGTATTTTATTGATAAAAATAAGCCAATGGCACAAAAAAATATTCATTCAAGCCATAGTTGGAGAAGATTGTGGAAAATAGGCATCCCAAAAGACATGTCAAGTTCATAAAGGGCCATATGCCTTTTAAGGAATTTGATGCATTTTACACCACCGGATTTTTCTTCAAGATTGGAGTAGGAAACCTCAGCCTTCAAAAAAATTGTCCCCATTGTGTTTTGTTGCTCATGATGATGTAGTCCAATCTGCAGGTAATATGTTATAAAGCAGAATTTGTTTATTTTCTGCATGTGTGCATCTAGGGACCTAGCTGTCAATCAGTGATCAGCTCCATCCATTGGACAGCTAAGTCCAGAGAGAACAGGGATTTAATTTAAGAAAATAGTTTTAAAGGGAACCTGTCACCCTCCAGGCGTTTTGAACTAAAAAGAGCCATCTTGTGCAGCCCTAATGCTGCATTCTGTCAAGGTGGCTCTTTTAGTTGGAGTCCCTTCCAACACTAAAATATTTGTTTTTATAATTTTCCTCTCATACCTGTAGTTTGTCCGGTAGGCATATCTTTTCCCCCCGACACAAACGCCTCCCAGTCATCGCTCAGCCCCTCCGTGTGCAGGGCGCCGCCTCCTCTGCAGTCATTTACATCCCCGGCACAACCTATAATATTTTCTTCCAAATAAAATTATAGCTTCTAAAACATTAATAGATGTATAAACATATGAACCTATAATAATATACTTAAAATATACGATATAGTAATCGCGTACTTGTGTGTACAAGACTATATAGTATAACAGAAGCAGCTGCCTCGGGGTAACTCTCGACTCTGCCCTGTCCTTCAAACCGCACGTCCAAACTCTTGCCACCTCCTGTCACCTCCAACTCAAAAATATTGCTAGAATCCGTCCCTTCCTCAACCCACAATCTGCTAAAACTCTTATGCATGCCCTCATCATCTCCCGCCTCGATTACTGCAACACCCTCCTCTGTGGCCTCCCGCTAACTCCCTTGCACCTCTCTAGTCTGTCCTCAACTCTGCTGCACGGCTAGTCCACCTCTCTCCTCGCTACTCCCCTGCTTCTCCCCTCTGCAAATCCCTCCACTGGCTCCCAATTCCCCAACAAATCCAGTTCAAATTACTAACACTGATCTACAAAGTCATCCACAACCTGTCCCCTCCCAATATCTCTGAACTAATCTCCCACTATCTTCCCTCACGTAATCTCCGATCCTCCCAAGACCTGCTACTCTCCTCCACACTTATTTGTTCCTCACTAGTGTTGAGCATTCCGTTACCGCAAGTATCGGGTATCGGCCGATACTTGCGGTATCGGAATTCCGATACCGAGATCCGATACTTTTGTGGTATCGGGTATCGGTATCGGATACATAGAGATGTGTAAAATAAAGAATTAAAATAAAAAATATTGATATATTTACCTCTCCGGCGGCCCCTGGTGAGTCCGCGGGTAACCGGCAGGCTTCGTTGTTCAAAATCAGCGCTTTTAGGACTTGAGAATCACGTCCCGGCTTCTGATTGGTCGCGGGCCGCCCATGTGACCGCCACGCGACCAATCACAAGCCGCGACGTCACCGCAAGCTATTAACGCGCTCATTTTTAAAAATGAGCGCGTTAATAGCTTGCGGTGACGTCGCGGCTTGTGATTGGTCGCGGCCACGCGACCAATCACAAACCGCTACGTCTTTGAAAGCCATTAACGCGCTCATTTTTAAAAATGAGCACGTTAATAGCTTGCGGTGACGTCGCGGCTTGTGATTGGTCGCGTGGCCGCGACCAATCACAAGCCGCTACGTCTTTGAAAGTCATTAACGCGCTCATTTTTCAAAAATGAGCGCGCTAATAGCTTGCGGTGACGTCGCGGCTTGTGATTGGTCGCGTGGCGGTCACATGGGCGGCCCGCGACCAATCAGAAGCCGGGACGTGATCCTCAGGTCCTAAAAGCGCTGATTTTGAACAAAGAAGCCTGCCGGTTACCCGCGCTGAGTTCAGGGGCCGCCGGAGAGGTAAATATATCAATATTTTTTATTTTAATTCTTTATTTTACACATCCCTATGGATCCCAGGGCCTGAAGGAGAGTTTCCTCTCCTTCAGACCCTGGGAACCATGAGAATACCTTCCGATACTTGATGTCCCATTGACTTGTATTGGTATCGGATATCGGTATCGGCGATATCTGATATTTTTCGGGTATCGGCCGATACTATCCGATACCGATACTTTCAAGTATCGGACGGTATCGCTCAACACTATTCCTCACACAACCGCCTCCAAGATTTCTCCCAAATATCCCCCATCCTCTGGAATTCCACGCCTCAACACGTCCGATTATCCACCACCCTCGGATCCTTCAGACGGAACCTGAAAACCCATCTCTTCAGGAAAGCCTACAGCCTGCAATAACCATGCTGCCGCCTCACCACCACCCGAGCTGCCGCCTCACCAACCACCCGAGCTGCCGCCTCACCAACCACCCGAGCTGCCTCACCACCACCCGAGCTGCCGCCTCACCAACCACCCGAGCTGCCGCCTCACCAACCACCCGAGCTGCCGCCTTACCAACCACCCGAGCTGCTGCCACGTCACCAACCACCCGAGCTGCCGCATCGCCACCGCCAGAGCTGCCGCCTCACCAACCACCCGAGCTGCCGCCTCACCACCACCAGTGCTGCAGCACCCCCCAACCTCCTGTCTCTTCCCCATTATCCCGTAGAATGTAAGTCCGCAAGGACAGGGTCCTCTCCCCTCTGTACCAGTCTGTCACTGTAAATTTGTTTACTGTAAACAATATCTATAACCCTCTATGTAACCCCTTTTCTCATGTACAGCACCATGGAATTAATGGTGCTATGTAAATAATAATAATAATAATAATGATAATAATAAAGCAGCAGAGAAAGAAAAAGCAACAAACTTTGTTAACATGTATCATTAATTAACAATATAATTTCCAATAAATAAGTAAGATTCACAGAGGGCCGACAGAGACAAAGAAAAAAAAAAGCCAAAGCAGCAAAACTGCACGATGATAGCCACACCACACTGAATCCTATAAAATATCATATATAGAATGCCTCAGTATGAGGATCCATGAATAAAAAAGGAAACAAACAAGGCCATTAATCATTTAAGATTTGATGCACAATAGTAGACATAAAAGTAAACTAGCCAAAGGTTATTATTATGCTGTAAATTGAAATACTAGAGAATGAACTTTTTTGTTTGTAAACTAGTACTCAAATTCAGACACCAGCCTAAATATAATGGCTGGTCTAGGTATCAAATATAAACATACGATACCTGTGGCCATGGTGGATCAGTAGAGGGTGGGTATCCGCTGTTGTAGTGCTGCCAGGTGCCTCGACGCGCGTTTCGCCAACCGGCTTCGTTCCCGGCGCCTGCGCTGTAAGTTCCCATCATGTGATGAGAGTCAAAAGGCAGCGCAAACTGCGCATGCCCGAAAAAAAAACCTTACAGCGCAGGCGCCGGGGATGGTAATGACTGCAGAGGAAGCGGGCCACGGAGGGGCTGAGGAATAGTTGGGAGGTGTTTGTTTCTGGGGGGGGGGGGGGGGGGAGGGGAGGCATGCCCACCCGGACAGACTACAGGTATGATGGGCAAATTATAAAAATGAATATTTTAGCATTCGAAGGGACCCCAACTAAAGGAGCCACCTTGACAGAATGCAGCATTAATGCTGCACAAGGTGGCTCTTTTAGTTAAAAACGCATGGGGGAGGGGGGGGGGTGACAGGTTCCCTTTAAGAAATCTTCTCACACCGAACTATATACGGTTGTGTGAAAAAGAGTTTGCCCCTTTCCTGACTTCCTATTCTTTTGCATGTTTGTCCAACGTAAATGTATCAGATCACCAAATTTTAATATTAGGCAAAAATAACACAAGCAATCACCAGTTTTTAAATGAAGTTCATTATTATTAAGGGATAAAGAAATCCAAACCTAAAAGGTCCTGTGTGATAAAGGGAGGAGCAGAGGAGCAATTTTGGAGGGTAATATAGATTTTATTTGAAATGTATGCAGCAACGAAGGGCCATTACCCCCCTAGCACAAATGTATGTACCTGTACATCTGTGCTGGGGACTGCGTGCAGGGCCGGACTGGGACTAAAATTCAGCCCTGGCATTTGAAGTTACACTGGCCCACTTGTCACATGGTGTCTGTATAATATCATTGTACACTTGTAGGTTACAAGAAGTGAGGGGAGTGTAACAACTATTTAACATATAATTACAGCTGTATCCAGCATTACAGCTCAGTCCTATTTATTGCTTTTAGCTGCAGTACCAAGAAAAGCCGCTACTTTACCTACATAACTGGATCTCGTAGATAATGAAGGGATTGAGACGACCAAAGGCTATGAAACCTCATTCTGATGCTCCATAAACTTTGCCTGCAGTCCTCCATATAGTATAATACACCCCTCATAGTCCTCCATATAGTATAATACACTCCTCATAGTCCTCCATATATTAAAATACACTGCTCAGTCCTCCATATAGTATAATACACTATTCAGTCCTCCATATATTAAAATACACTCCTCAGTCCTCCATATAGTATAATACACTCCTCAGTCCTCCATATAGTATAATACACTCCTCAGTCCTCCATATAGTATAATACACTATTCAGTCCTCCATATAGTATAATACACTATTCAGTCCTCCATATATTAAAATACACTCCTCAGTCCTCCATATAGTATAATACACTCCTCAGTCCTCCATATAGTATAATACACTCCTCATTCCTCCATATAGTATAATACACTGCTCAGTCCTCCATATAGTATAATACACTCCTCATAATGCTCCATATAGTATAATACACTCATCAGTCCTCCATATAGTGTAATACACTCCTCATAATGCTCCATATAGTATAATACACTCATCAGTCCTCCATATAGTATAATACACTCCTCATAGTGCTCCATATAGTATAGTGCACTGCCATAGTCATCCATGTAGTATAATTCACTTCCCATAGTATAATGCACCCCATAGTTCTTCATATAGTATAATGTATTCCCCATAGTCCTCAATACAAGGCTTGGCTTCATAGGAAACTGTCATTGACACTGTATACTGTGATACTGAAGTTTATAGTATAAGTGATCATACGATCGCAAGTTTGTCTCCTAAAGGAACTAAAAATAGAGTAAAAAAGAAAACAAATTTAAAAATATATTTCTTTTACTTATAACAATTCAAATCATTCCTTATAATTTCTTTAAAAAAAAAAAGGAAAAAATAAAATAAAAATAAACATATTTGGCATCATCACAATCATAAATGTCCAGTCTATCAAAATCTAAAATAAACTAAAGAGAACGCCGTAAAAAAAATAAAAAAATAATAAAACGATGAAATCGCGCCTTTTTGGACTTCACACCTCCCTAAAAAAGGAAATAAAACGTGATCAAAATATTGTATGTTTCCCATATGTTATCCAAATTGGTATCGGTAAAGCTATCAGCTTGCCAAGCAAAAAACAAGGCCGCAAACAGCTCCATTGATGGGAAAATAAAAAAATTATAAGTCTGGGAAAATGGAGACATAATCCCCAAAACTACTATACGAGTTTGGGATATCCATAATTGTACTGACCTGAGAATCACGTTTCCAGCTCATTTCTACCACACAATGAACCCCATAAAAATAAAACCCATGAAACAATGACAGAATTGCAATTTTTACACCATTTTATTCCCCTTGGAACTTTTATTTTCTGTTTTCAGAATGTTGTTGTTTAAAACTCATCCCACAAAAAAATACAGCCCATCTATTTCTATGAAAGAGGAAAACAAAAAAAATCGCCTTCTCGTTAAAGGGTTAATAAGGGGTTTTCCAGTGTGTAGAACCCCTTTAAAAAGGGAATTGGTCACTACATCGTGCTGCTCTGAGGTTAGGTTACAGAAACCTGGTGACAGAGACCCTGATTTAATGTGATGTCACTTACTGGTCTGCTTAGTGTAGTTTCTATACAATAATTGATACATAGAAGTTTGAAATATATTTATGACAATCATGTCATGGTTTGGGGTATATGAAGTCAATATTTAACGCAAATGGAATATGTCAGCAGGGTTTTGCTATGTAATCTGAGAGCAGCATGGTGTAGAGACAGAGACCCTGATTCCAGCGATGTGTCACTGATTGAGCTGCTTGGTACAGTTTTGATAAAATCACATTTTTATTCTACCAGTTCTTTCATTGCTGAGCTCTGTATTATCCCACCCAATCTTTCTGCCTATGCACAGTGTACATGGAGAGCTACCAATCAATGGTGTAGATGGGATTATACAGAGAACAGATAGATCTGCAGCAGATAAAACAGTGGTTTTATTTTAAAAAAAGATACAGCAAGCAGTAAAACAAGTGATATATCACTGGAATCAGGGTCTCAGCCCCTTTATCATTTTGTTCTCAGATGGAGTAGCATAACCTCACGACAGATTCTCTTTAAGTTGAATATATACTGGATATTTATTTAAATGTCACAAACCATGACCTGACTGGCATAGATATGTTTCACGCTCCTGTGTGTCACTAGTATGTCTGACCTTGTGGTAGGGTTAACAAAACTAATAAAATGGGGGCAGTCAGCAGTGGCACGTTTATTATTATAATTGATAAAAATAGTCCTATAAGTTACAATAGATGCATAGCACTTCAATTAGGCACATAAATTCCTATTTAGGAAAACATATACTATCCCAGGATATGAAGAGACTCATGCAAATATATAATATTAACCCCTTCATGACTGGAGGTATTTTCATTTTTGCGTTTTCATTTTTTGCTCCCCTTCTTACCAGAGCCATAACTTTTTTATTTTTCCATCAATATGGCCATGTGAGGGCTTGTTTTTTGCAGGACGAGTTGTACTTTTGAACGATATCATTGGTTTTACCATATTGTGTATTGGAAAACGGGGAAAAAATTCCAAGTGTGGTGAAATTGCAAAAAAAATGCAATCTAACAGTTGTTTTTTTTTTTGCTTTTTTACCATGTTCACTAAATGCTAAAACTGACCTGCCATTGTGATTCTCCAGGTCATTATGAGTTCATAGATACCAAACATGTCTAGGTGCTTTTTTATCTAAGTGGTGAAAAAAAATTCCAAATTTTGTAAAAAAAAAAAAATTGCGCCATTTTCCGATACCCATAGCGTCTTTATTTTTTGTCATCTCGGGCACGATGAGGGCTAAGCTGCCATAACCTGATCGGCTCTGCTACATACAGACAATGATCACATCGCCTGTATGTAGCAGAATTACTCACTTGCTATGAGCTGACCACAGGGCGGCGCTCATAGCAAACCAGCAGTGACAACCATAGAGGACTGCAGGAGACCTCTGGTTTTCATGCCAACCCATTGGTGACTCATGTGACGGGAGTCATCGATAGGCAGATTTCCCGCGTGCTTGCCGGAAGCACATGTTAAATGCTGCTATTAGAGTTTGACAGCAGCATTTAATGGGTTAACAGCCGCTGGAGGATCGCAATTCCACTCGCGGCTGTTAGCGGCACATGTCAGCTGTTCAAAACAGCTGACATGTGCCAGAATATGTGGGCTTACTGCTGGAGCCCACATCAAAGGGAGAGTGTCTGTATTATTATACCCGATATCGGAAAGGGGTTAAAAATAGTCACTTTTATTATAGACAATAGTGTTGATCAAAGATGCACTGATAAGGTGTTATCTGAGCATGCTCGGGTGTTATCTGAGTGTTTTCGGCGTGCTTGAAAAATATGCTTGAGTCCCCACAGCTGCATGTCTCACGGCTGTTTGTTAGGCAATTCCTGCAGCCACAAGACATGCAGCCGCAGGGACGCAAACATATTATCCAACCACAACCACGAATAACCCCAATGTTTATCAGAGGAAATAAATTGCTGCATGCCCAAATTTGATCTGATTATCGGATTGCACTCTGCATTTTATTTTTATTGTGTGGTTGTGTATCTCAATAAAATATTTATTGTGTATATATACATGTCTGATTATTTTTAATTAGAGTAACACGTATATGATACCGTACATTTTTTTTTTGGCTGATCTTATGTATATTGGAATTACTTTTTGGATTATTAGCTCCTTCTCATAGGCAGATTATAATGAGATTGCACTCATTATAATGTTTTGTGCAATGCCGTCTGCGGTGCACATACCCAGGCAGGGAGCTCCGCTGGCGATGATATAGAATGGCAGCACAGCTCCAGGAGAACCCTCGTCGCTTCTGCTGTGATGTGCCAGCGTGATGACATCAGAAGAAGTGGAGTCTCGGGGACCGGAGCAAATGTTGGGGGAACAGTAGAGATGTGTGTATGTCTGTATATTTTTGTTTTTATTAAGATGTGTATGGAATGTGAGGGCTCGTACTGTATATAGGAGGCTATATGGGGCTCATACTTTATATAGGAGGCTATATGGGGTTCATACTGTATCTAGGGAGCTATGTGTGGGCTCATACTGTATATAGGAGGCTATATGGGGCTTATACTGTATATAGCAGGCTATATGGGGGCTCATACTGTATATAGGAGGCTATGTGGGGCTCATACTGTATCTAGGGAGCTATGTGTGGGGCTCATACTGTATATAGGAGGCTATATGGGGCTCATACTGTATCTAGGGAGCCATGTGTGGGCTCATACTGTATATATGAGGCTATATGGGGCTCATACTGTATCTAGGGAGCTATGTGTGGGTTCATACTGTATATAGGAGGCTATATGGGGCTCATACTGTATCTAGGGAGCTATGTGTGGGCTCATACTCTATATAGGAGGCTATGTGGGGCTCATACTGTATATAGGGAGCTATGTGTGGGCTCATACTGTATATAGGAGGCTATGTGGGGCTCATACTGTATATAGGGAGCTATGTGTGGGCTCATACTGTATATAGGAAGCTATATCGGGGCTCATACTGTATATAGGAGGCTATATTGGGGCTCATACTGTATATAGGGAGCTATTTGTGGCTTAAACTGTATATAGGGAGTTATGTTAGTGCTCATACTGTATCTAGGGAGCTATGTGGTGGCTCATACTGTATGTATAGGGCTGTATGGGGACTCATACTGTATATAGGGAGCTATGAGGGGCTTCAAACTGCATATAGGGGCTCTGTGTGGGCTCATACTGTGTATAGGAGGCTATGTGGTGGTATTTTGCCTGGGCGTGTGAGCTGTTAACCTCATTGCAGTCTGTCTTATGGTTTCCTTTTATTGTGTCGTTTGAAGGAATTCCCTGATGAACCCATGAATGACCAAGATAAGGGGGAGACACGTGGGAAGAAGATGCTATGAAGCTCAGCATACAAGGGTTCAGGCCATATAGGGTCTCTCTCTATATTTATATATTCACGGTAGGACAGTCCATGTCCATAGAAATGTGACTATGAAGTATATGGATGGTTGTGCTAACTGCTAGGACAACCCCTTCTCATTTGCCCTGCTAGGCCCCACTAAAATAAAAAAGCCTATACTTACCTCCAGTGTCCTTGCTGTTCCTATGGTGTCAGTAGTCGCGGTCTCAGGGCTCTCATGCGGCTGCAAGACATATGGTGCCCGGTGCCCAATCAGCGCTGGCATCACTGTCCTTGCCTTCTGTCGAATTGAACATGAAGAGGAAGTCAGAGATCAACTGCGGCCCTGGCTTCCTCTTTGTTTAATTTATGCAAAGGTGGGGCCAGGTTCACTTGTCACAACACCGCACGAGATCCCCGGGACCTTGAGTGCCGACACCGCAGGAACTTTGCCGGCAAGGAAGGTGAGTATAGCTTGTTTTATTTTATTGTGGCCAAGCATGTGGAATGAGATGGGGTAGTGCTAGTAGTGGACAACCCCTTAAATTTCACTGCCACGACTAGCCACTTATGACAAGGACATCAAATATGTTTCTTTTGGACTTTTTTAGTTTGTTTTTTTTCTGATCAGACTGTTAAAAAGTATTGTTGATACCACTCAACCCACTAGTATCTATGTTGTATATAGTTATAAATGTTAACTACATATATTACTATCTCTTGCTTTTTCCATGTACAGATGTGCAGCAAAGCACCTGTGTTACTCACATGACCTATCACATCATCTGTCAAAGGGGATCATGTGACATCTCACGTGATAGATTGGGTACCTGGGGGAGGGTGGCCCGCGCCTTCTAAACTGCCGGGGGCCCTGGCTACTCCGCCCCTGCTCCTTCTACACCACAAGCCTATGTTAGGATGAAACTACCTGCAATGAATTTCAATAATATTTAGGAATCTCTCATTTCAACATACTTGCCAGAGGTTCACACGTTTTTCCCATTCATATTAAATTAGATTTCACGCTTTCAGTTATGGGGACGTCTTGTTGTATTTGGGTCTTCCACTGGCAAATAATCCGGCATGACGCAATCCATGAGCTTGTTGTTGATAAATAGAGAAATACTCTTGAGAGATATTCTTTAAAGGAATGACAAAGTGACCAGGAAGGCAATTTGTAAAGAAAAATATTTGCGCACTGAAAGGAATTGGCCTGGTGCATTAAGTAAACGTATGTGGATGTGCCGTGCCATACATCATACCTCCCCACTGTCATGTGCAATAGCTGGTGCGGTGGTGGCGGAGGGGGGGGGGTGTGATGATGCTGGGTGCATGTTAATGGACATTCTCCAAAGTGCAGGCCCAGTTCAGTTCTTGCATCCTCAGGCTAATGACCCAGAACAGCTGCTCAATGTGCGTGCTGGGCGCCGGCAGAGAACATTAAACAGGGGAAGGCAGTTATGGAAGGACATATCAGCGCAAGCAGTGGGGTGAGGGGAATGTCGGGGCGAGAGGGAGCCCATTAGCTGTGAAAGCCAAGCGATTAATGCACCCGCGGAGACTTCATTAATAAAGTAACTTCAGTAAAGATGAGCCATCGTTAAAACCTTCAGGGCTGTGTCATAATGGAGCAGTGTGTGGGACTGACATAAGCAGCGGAAGAAAATGGACCTGGAGTCAGTAAAAATATAATAAAGAAGGTTTATGAAAGATTCTATTATAAGACTATCCTCATTTCGGATCCAAAGTACACATTACACGGCGGCCGCTCTTCAAAGAGCTTAGCTTAAAAAATATGAGGGCTCAGCCAAAAGTTATTAAGCTGCTAGGTCACTTGGGCAGCAAATATGCCCCCTGACTGTGAAGGAGAGTATGTGCCCCATAGCTATGGCGGAAAACATTCATTCATAGGCAATATATTTGTAACATAGGACAGAACCGTATATAACTATTCAGAAGTAGGTTACGGAGAAGTCAAGGTTCTGATCTCTATGGTTAATATAGGATTGGATGATGGCAGTTCAGGTATCTCCAAGGGAGCCTAAGGGAAAGTGGCTTATATGGAAACATCAAAGGATTGGATGATGGCAGCTCAGGTGCCTGAGGGAAAGTGGCTTATATGGAAACATCTAAGGACTGGATGATGGCAGCTCAGGTATCTCCAAGGGAGTCTAAGGGAAAGTGGCTTATATGGAAACATCTAAAGACTGGATGATGGCAGCCCAGGTATCTCCAAGGGAGTCTAAGGGAAAGTGGCTTATATGGAAACATCTAAGGACTGGATGATGGCAGCTCAGGTATCTCCAAGGGAGTCTAAGGGAAAGTGGCTTATATGGAAACATCTAAGGACTGGATGATGGCAGCTCAGGTGCCTGAGAGAGTCTAAGGGAAAGTGGCTTATATGGAAACATCTAAGGACTGGATGATGGCAGTACAGGTATCTCCAAGGAGCCTAAGGGAAAGTGGCTTATATGGAAACATCTAAAGACTGGATGATGGCAGCCCAGGTATCTCCAAGGGAGTCTAAGGGAAAGTGGCTTATATGGAAACATCTAAGGACTGGATGATGGCAGCTCAGGTGCCTGAGGGAAAGTGGCTTATATGGAAACATCAAAGGATTGGATGATGGCGTCTCAGGTGCCTGAGGGAAAGTGGCTTATATGGAAACATCTAAGGATTAGATCATGGCAGCTCAGGTATCTCCAAGGGAGCCTAAGGGAAAGTGGCTTATATGGAAACATCTAAGGACTGGATGATGGCAGCTCAGGTGCCTGAGGGAAAGTGGCTTATATGGAAACATCTAAGGATTAGATCATGGCAGCTCAGGTATCTCCAAGGGAGCCTAAGGGAAAGTGGCTTATATGGAAACATCTAAGGACTGGATGATGGTAGCCAAGGTATCTCCAAGGGAGCCTAAGGGAAAGTGGCTTATATGGAAACATCTAAGGACTGGATGATGGCAGTACAGGTATCTCCAAGGGAGCCTAAGGGAAAGTGGCTTATATGGAAACATCTAAGGACTGGATGATGGCAGTACAGGTATCTCCAAGGGAGCCTAAGGGAAAGTGGCTTATATGGAAACATCTAAGGACTGGATGATGGTAGCCCAGGTATCTCCAAGGGAGCCTAAGGGAAAGTGGCTTATATGGAAACATCTAAGGACTGGATGATGGCAATACAGGTATCTCCAAGGGAGCCTAAGGGAAAGTGGCTTATATGGAAACATCTAAGGACTGGATGATGGCAGTACAGGTATCTCCAAGCGAGCCTAAGGGAAAGTGGCTTATATGGAAACATCTAAGGACTGGATGATGGCAGTACAGGTATCTCCAAGGGAGCCTAAGGGAAAGTGGCTTATATGGAAACATCTAAGGACTGGATGATGGTAGCCCAGGTATCTCCAAGGGAGCCTAAGGGAAAGTGGGTTATATGGAAACATCTAAGGAATGGATGATGGCAGCCCAGGTATCTCCAAGGGAGTCTAAGGGAAAGTGGCTTATATGGAAACATCTAAGGATTGGATGATGGCAGCCCAGATATCTCCAAGGGAGTCTAAGGGAAAGTGTCTTTATATGGAAACATCTAAAGATTAGATCATGGCAGCTCAGGTATCTCCACAGAAGCCTAAGGGAAAGTGGCTTATATGGAAATATCTAAGGACTGGATGATGGCAGCCCAGGTATCTCCAAGGGAGCCTAAGGGAATGTGGCTTATATGGAAACATCTAAGGACTGGATGATGGCAGTACAGATATCTTCAAGGGAGCCTAAGGGAAAGTGACTTATATGGAAACATCTAAGGATTGCATGATTGTAACCCAGGTATCTCCAAGGAAGCCTAAGGGAAAGTGACTTATATGGAAACATCTAAGGACTGGATGATGGCAGTACAGATATCTCCAAGGGAGTCTAAGAGAAAGTGGCTTATATGGAAACATCTAAGGACTGGATGATGGCAGCTCAGTTATCTCCAAAGGAGCCTGAGGGAAAGTGGCTTATATGGAAACATCTAAGGACTGGATGATGGTAGCCCAGGTATCTCCAAGGGAGACTATGGGAAAGTGTCTTTATATGGAAACATCTAAGGATTAGATCATGGCAACTCAGGTATCTCCACAGAAGCCTAAGGGAAAGTGGCTTATATGGAAACATCTAAGGAATGGATGATGGCAGCCCAGGTATCTCCAAGGGAGCCTAAGGGAAATTGGCTTATATGGAAACATCAAAGAATTGGATGATGGCAGCCCAGGTGTCTCCAAGAGAGCCTAAGGGAAATTGGCTTATATGGAAACATCTAAGGACTGGATGATGGTAGCCCAGGTGTCTCCAAGAGAGCCTAAGGGAAATTGGCTTATATGGAAACATCTAAGAATTGGATGATGGCAGCCCAGGTATCTCCAAGGGAGTCTAAGGGAAAGTGGCTTATATGGAAACATCTAAGGACTGGATGATGGTAGCCCAGGTGTCTCCAAGAGAGCCTAAGGCAAATTGGCTTATATGGAAACATCTAAGGACTGGATGATGGCAGCCCCGATATCTCCAAGGGAGTCTAAGGGAAAGTGGCTTACATGGAAACATCTAAGGACTGGATGATGGCAGCCCATGTATCTCCAAGGGAGTCTAAGGGAAAGTGGCTTATATGGAAACATCTAAGGACTGGATGATGGCAGTACAGGTATCTTCAAGGGAGCCTAAGGGAAAGTGGTTTATATGGAAACATCTACCGACTGATGCAGCTTAGATTTATGGATGTTGATATTTTATCTATTATCACCCCCTTCCTGTCATTCTATAGATAATTATCAATCAGGAGTCCCCACAGATTAGCACCATATTCTAGTTTATCAACAACAACATAGACCCCTTTAGGGCCTCAGCTAGAGATAATGTGACTGCAGCAGCCATGTCCATCACCAGACAGATCTGCGTAATTAAGCCAATTATACACAGTACATATGATGGGGAGCATGTTGTGGCACGGTGCCATGGCATATATCATTTACGCCTGTCAGTTCTGGAGGCTTATTTACATGAAGTCTATGTGTGTGAACATGAATGTATATAAATAAAATCTGCAATTCTTATCAAAAATGTCTTCTCCAAAAGTCCAAGGCACCACCGAATTTGTTGAACTAATCCTTCCATAAAAAAAGACATTGCGACATTTCCACCAAAATGGCAAAAAAAACAAAACAATAATAGATATAATTACTAATTACATGGGTTGATATGAAGGTAAAAAGATTTGTATTGTTAAGTTGATGATATATGTCACCTTCTTGCTGTTATTAAATATCATCTAAATAAGTAAAGTGGATAATCTTCTTTAAAACAGTAGAATCACTGTTTTTCCTTGGAATTTAAAGGGAATATGCCAAGTTCCTCAAGGCCCCCACATGGTGACCAGTATTTGTCAAAGCCATATTCCTGCATTTTAGGAGAGGTGCACAGCAGACATCGGTAGATTCTCTCGTCCGAGAGAGTTGGGCCGATTATGCAAATAACACTCTGATCCTGATCTGGTCAGAATTTCATCCGAGTGTCAGTATTGTGTGATCCGATTCTCTCGGATGAAGAAAAGATGGAGATCAAAATTTCTCCATCTTCTCTATTGTGTCAGAGTGTGGAAATCGGACTGCTCTCAGATGTCATCCGAGTGCACTCAAATGGTTTCCACATACTTATTGACTTGCATGGCCGAGTGCGATACCAATATCGGATCAAACACAGACATGCAGTGATTTTTTCCTTGACGGACTGTGCCCTAGGAAGAAATTGGACATGTAAATGGCCCATAGAATAACATTGCTCCAAGTGAGATCCGATGTTTTGTCTGATCACACTCGAACTGAAACTACGGCGTCTCCTCAAGGCCTTACGCAATTGCTCAGTGACCCAAAACTCTGCAAATATGAGCAACAAAAATGATTTAATATCGTCACTCATGATAATTAGCTAATTAGCCTGGTCTTCTCTATATTTAAATGAACAGGTCTCCTCTGGTGGGTTGTCGTAGTTTAGAAAAATATTTAAAAAAAAGAAGAAAAAATTTAATCAATCCCTTTTCCCCCATTAAAAATAAAGAAACGAACCCATAAGGTAAATGCCATAAAAAGAAAAAAAACACCACAATTAATGTTTTTCTTTATCACCAAACCTCCATAAAAAATTAAATAAAAACACACAAAAACATTGTATGTAACCCAACTTGGTATTAATAAAAACATAAGGATGACACTTAAAAAACAAGCAGTCCTATAGCTCTATCGGCGGTAAAATAAAAATGATACAGGTCTCGGAAAATAGCAAAATAAATTAAAATCGAATTATATACGGTATATATTTTTTAAAATGTAGAAATTTTTTTCAAATCCATTTAATGTTGATATCACCCTTATCGTACTAACCTGGAGACTCATATTTCCTCATCATTCTTATAATTCACACATAAAAAAACAAACCCCAAATTAGCATTTTTGCTTTCTTTTCAATATTTCATCCCGCTTAGATTTTTTTTCTCATTTTTTTTACATTATATCGTAAAATGGATGGTGCCGATCAAAACTACAACTCATCCTGCAAAAAAAAGCAAACACTCATACTGCTATGTGGACTTAAAGGGAACCTGTCACCACCAAAATCGATAGTGAGGTAATCCCACCGGCATCAGGGGCTTATCTACAGCATTCTGTAATGCTGTAGATGAGCCCCCGATGTTACCTGAAAAAGGAGAAAAAGAGGTTAGATTATACTCACCCAGGGGCGGTCCCGCTGCGGTCTGGTCGGATGGGTGTCTCGGTCCGCTGCGGCGCCTCCCATCTTCATTACAAGACGTCCTCTTCTGATCTTCAGCCACGGCTCCGGCGCAGGTGTACTTTGCTCTGCCCTGTTTAGGGCAGAGGATAGTACTGCAGTGCGCAGGCGCCGGAAAGGTCAGAGGCCAGGCGCCTGCGCACTGCAGTACTTTGTCTGCCCTCAAGAGGGCAGAGCAAAGTACGCCTGTGCCGGAGCCGTGGCTGAAGATCAGAAGAGGACGTCTTGTAATGAAGATGGGAGGCGCCGCAGCGGACCGGAGACGCCCGTTTGACCTGACCAGCAGCGGGACCGCCCCTGGGTAAGTATAATATAACGTCTTTTTCTCCTTTTTCAGGTAACATCGGGGGCTTATCTACAGCATTACAGAATGCTGTAGATAAGCCCCTGATGCCGGTGGGCTTACCTCACCCGGGATTTTCGGGGTGACAGGTTCCCTTTAAACATAAAAAAGTTATGCCTCTTGAAAGAAGGGGAGGAAGAAATGCAAACGTAAAACTGAAAATTGGTTGTTGAGGCGAGGGGCTGAAGCAATAAACAGAAATATTAAAGTGAAGATTTGGCACAATAGGAACCACAGAACTGCGGGAAAGCAAAAAGCCACCGCTGTACTGTTTTTTTTTTGTAAAAAGGGGCAAAGTTCCGCCACTAGGTCCCATATCCGCTGCAATGGCTACTACTGTGATGCCCTGGCTGGGTTTACAAGGAATAGATCTAAGTTCAGAATGTAAAAAGAAAAGAGCGACATTTCTATATACCATTGATACAAAGAACTTATAAAAGCAACTATGTACACAGAAGTTTAGGCACAATTTCTAGACTTGAGCACATTAAATGGTTTGTGAAATGGACAGTCAGCAAAGACTGTTTCTGCTAACAGGACAAATATTGCTTCCGCTGAACTCCCTGGCAAGTCGGAGGAGACACAACGGAGCAGAGAATGCAGAGTTTATGTCTCCAGTTTTCGCAAACAATAAGTGGGTTATTGGAGTGAAGCTTGGCGCACATCCCCCGTGCAAAAGTGTATAGTGAGATTGTTAAGGTGTTCCTGCACATTAGCCAGGAGACGATTTCGTACCATGTGACCAATAGTCCCTTAAATACTCTTTTCCTTCCAACAGTTCTAGAACCAAATGATAATGTATAGCACTGGGACTCACCAAACTGCATAATTCTGGAGTTTTATATATTTGAAAAAAAATGAATTAAAAAAGGAATTTTTTTTTATCTAAAAATATTATTCCCTGCCCTAATTTGTAGCTGTTTTCTAACATGAACATGTGGAGTGCCTAGAAGGCTTATCTGGAATATGGATGATTGTTTCCATAAATGATCTATGTATATGTGTAGAAATAAATAATGTACATTTCTTAGGGAGATAAAGCATGCCTTAGGGGCTATGTTCACATGTTGCTTTTCCACTCCTTTTTTTTCTGCAGCCAAAACCTGCTCTCTTGGCAGTAAAATAACTGCTTACAAAAATCAGGTTTTACTGTGTTTTTGCTGCTTTTTTTGCTGGATTTTTGGTGCAGATTGCATGTGTCATTTGTCTGTGGTACGTGTTTAATAAAGTTAGTTTCAGTCATCAAAAAAGCAGCAAAAACGCAATGTTCTATTTTTTGCAGTGATTTTGCACTTTCACTGCTTTTTGTGGTCAAAACAAGCTGTAAAAAGGCTGAGAGGATTTTTCAAAAAAGCAGCACTTTTCCAATAAAATATCGTGTGAATTAGCTTTTTTCTGGAACTGTAGAAAGCTGCTTTTAATTTGCATTAAAAAAAAAACTTTGCAAAAAAAAAAAAAATACAACATGTGAACATACCCTTAGATTCATGTGACTTTTCAAAATAAACTGTTGTATGTACACATTTGATATAACGCTTCTTCTGGTCATTACATGCCTGGTTTCCTGCATTTTTTTTAGCTTTCCCTCTCTGCAGCTTTATCTCTAATATTCAGTTGTCTCTGAAACAGTACTAGAAACAGCTGCTATGATGTCTCTCACAGAGGATATCCTGTTCCTCCAACTCTCCCTAGTACATCCTCAGAAGCAGTAGCAGTATGGAGGGCAATTTACAGTAGTACTAAGCAGTATAGCTGTGAATCCAACACTATGGTGAGGCAAAACATCTAGGCGGAAGCAGCAGGCTCTGTTGTGTCCTCCTGTTCCTGTCTCATCCCCAAGGTCCTTCCTCCTCACCACTTCCCCTTTAAATAGATTCCAATGTATATTTTATAACCTCAGTCCCTGTTATCGTGAGCATGATGGATTTTAGCTGTGTTTATGAGTGAAGCATGAGTTCAGGAGGTAGTTTGTTTGAGAAGAAGTAGCTCATAAATTGTTAAAATAGCATATTTCTGTAATTAGATATATTACAAAGTTTCTTCCTTTTGCAAATTTTGTAATTAGTACAGTGACCATTTAAAGTATACCTGTTATTTCTGGTTTGTTTCATAACAAACTGTCCTGTGTATGTAAATGAGGAAGAACACTATTTCTGGCCATTACTCTATATGACTTGTATCCAGCAACTTTTACCAGTTTTTCCTATTCATCCTCTATCTCTGATTTTCAGTTCCCTCTGGGTAGGTAGAGACTCTCTGTTTTGATGATTCCTATACCCAGAATACAGAAACAGAGAGATTTCTGCTTCTTTCTGCATTTAGCGCTTATTAAGAAGTAGCAGCAGGTTTTAGAAGATAAGACAGCAATACTGACCTGTGTAACTGTGAATCCAACTCTGGGACAAGCTAAGTCACTTACTAACCTAAGCACAATCCATCTCTCTCTGCTTGTTTTCTCCCAGCCCCCCTTCTTCTCCATAGTGTATAATAGGAGATGTTACCAAACATATCACTGTGCTGTCAGTTCATCGTGCTTTGACTAAGATGAGTTCTCCTTCAATGGAAGTCTTCAGACAGAGGCTGGACACACATCTGCCTGAGATGGGTTAGTGAATCCTGCATTGCGCAGGGGGCTGGACACATTCACCTTGGAGGTCCCTTCCAACTCTAACATTCAATGATTTTAAGATGGAATTGATCTGTTTTTTCTTTCAGAATGGCTTAAGAATGCAGCAGGCAGGAGTTGGGAGAGAAAGGGCTCATAAGTGGAGATAGAAGGCAATTTCTCTTATAGCATATATTACAAAGTTTCTTATATTTGGAGGTCCTATTAATTTATGAGAAGTTTGTTGAAACAGCAGTGACCATTTAAGCCTCATGTCCTATATAAACATGTTAATAATTAAAGGGGTTGTGTCACTATGACAAAACTTGTTGACATGACATATTAGAAAACATGGATGTCCCAAAGAAGTCTTCCACTTGGCACTCAACTCAATAAAGGCAGATTTACAAGAACAGATTTCCTAATCAAATGGATGATTGCTAAAGATTAATGGTGCTTGTTTAAAGACTTTTTTTTACATGGGCTGAGGCATAAATGATCATTGATATGATTGGTTCCCATAGAGATTGCACAATGTCTGCAGCACAACGCCTGCTTACACGATAATTGCTAGGCCTGATTAAAAATGTGATTAGCCGATGAATGAGCTGATTCATCAGTTGATTGCTGCAAATTACATGAGACAATAATAGGGAATAAGCATCTCTCTCTCTTTCTGTATTTCTTCCTCTTTTTTCTTTCTATCTCTGTTTCAATCTTTTTGTCTTTTTTTCACTCTCTCTCTTTTTCTCTCTATTTCTTTCTCTTTATTTCTATTTATCTTTCTTCTCTCTCTATCTCTCTTTCTTTCTCTCTCTTTCTCTCTTTTTCTCTCTGTCTTTCTCTTTCTCTTTCTTGCTTTCTCTTTCTGTCTCTTTCACTCTTTCTCTTTTTCACTCTCTCTTACTTTCTCTTTCTTCTTTATCTCTCTCTTTCTCTCTTTCTTTCTCTTACTTTCTCTTTCTTTCTCTGTCTTTCTCTCTCTTTTTCTCTCTCTTTCTCTCTCTACTTCTCTTTCTCTCTCTTTCTGTCTCTTTCGTTCTCTCTTTTTCTCTCTCTCTCGCTTTCTCCCTATTTCTTTCTCTCTTGCTTTCTTTCTCTCTTTTTCTCTCTTTCTCTCTCTCTCTTTCTCCCTATTTCTTTCTCTCTTTCTTTCTCTTTCTCTCTTTTTCTCTCTTTCTTTCTCTCTCTTTCTCTCTCTCTTTTGCTCTCTATTTCTCCCTATTTCTTTCTCTCTTTCTCTCTTTTTCTCTCTTTCTCTCTGTCTTTCTCCCTATTTCTTTCTTTCTCTCTCTCTTTCTCTCTTTCTCTCTCTCTTTCTCCCTATTTCTTTCTCTCTTTCTTTCTCTCTCTCTCTCTCTTTCTCCCTATTTCTTTCTCTTTCTTTCTCTTTCTCTCTCTCTCTTTCTTTCTCTGTCGCTTTTGCTCTCTATTTTTCCCTATTTCTTTCTCTCTCTTTCTCTCTTTCTCTCTCTCTTTCTCCCTATTTCTTTCTATCTCTCTCTCTCTCTTTCTCTCTTTTTCTCTCTTTCTCTCTCTCTTTCTCCCTATTTCTTTCTCTCTTTCGTTCTCTTTCTCTCTCTTTCTCTCTTTCTTTCTCTCTCTTTCTCTCTCTCTTTTGCTCTCTATTTCTCCCTATTTCTTTCTCTCTTTCTCTTTCTCTCTCTTTATCTCTCTCTTTCTCCCTATTTCTCTCTCTTTCTCTCTTTCTCTCTCTACTTCTCTTTCTCTCTCTTTCTGTCTCTTTCGTTCTCTCTTTTTCTCTCTCTCTCGCTTTCTCCCTATTTCTTTCTCTCTCGCTTTCTTTCTCTCTTTTTCTCTCTTTCTCTCTCTCTCTTTCTCCCTATTTCTTTCTCTCTTTCTCTTTCTCTCTTTTTCTCTCTTTCTTTCTCTCTCTTTCTCTCTCTCTTTTGCTCTCTATTTCTCCCTATTTCTTTCTCTCTTTCTCTCTTTTTCTCTCTTTCTCTCTGTCTTTCTCCCTATTTCTTTCTTTCTCTCTCTCTTTCTCTCTTTCTCTCTCTCTTTCTCCCTATTTCTTTCTCTCTTTCTTTCTCTTTCTCTCTCTCTCTTTCTCCCTATTTCTTTCTCTTTCTTTCTCTTTCTCTCTCTCTCTTTCTTTCTCTCTCTCTTTTGCTCTCTATTTCTCCCTATTTCTTTCTCTCTTTCTCTCTTTTTCTCTTTCTCTCTCTCTTTCTCCCTATTTCTTTCTTTCTCTCTCTTTCTCTCTTTTTCTCTCTTTCTCTCTCTCTCTTTCTCCCTATTTCTTTCTCTTTCTTTCTCTTTCTCTCTCTCTCTTTCTTTCTCTCTCTCTTTTGCTCTCTATTTCTCCCTATTTCTTTCTCTCTCTTTCTCTCTTTCTCTCTCTCTTTCTCCCTATTTCTTTCTTTCTCTCTCTCTCTCTTTCTCTCTCTCTTTCTCCCTATTTCTTTCTCTCTTTCATTCTCTTTCTCTCTCTTTCTCTCTTTCTTTCTCTCTCTTTCTCTCTCTCTTTTGCTCTCTATTTCTCCCTATTTCTTTCTCTCTTTCTCTCTTTCTCTCTTTCTCTTTCTCTCTCTTTCTCCCTCTCTTTCTCCCTATTTCTCTCTCTTTCTCTCTTTTTCTCTCTTTCTCTCTCTCTTTCTCCCTATTTCTTTCTCTCTTTCTCTCTTTATCTCTTTCTTTCTCTCTCTCTTTTGCTCTCTATTTCGCTCTCTCATAATAATAAATTGTAGTCGCTGCAGTGGAAATGGATGAATGGCTGACAGCTTCAGCTTTCCTTGGCATTTAAAACCGATTGCTGGCGGGTTATAAAGTTGGACCTGTAGCGGTGGGGTGATCACTGACTTCAATTTACAATGGGGTCACAGAGTTAAGATAATTCTAGTAGTGTTAAAAACTGAAGCAAATATTTGTAATTCTTCAGCTTCTTTCCCGATCTCAGACTGTTTATAGGACATTCAGACTGGATATAGAAAGTCATCCGTTTTACAAGAAGAAACTGTAAAGTTTTCAGCACACTGGGAAGTTGACAAAGTTCATCTCTCAGTAGTGACTTCATATGATTATACAGAGCGCGGCATATTTCTCGTCTCATTTTCTCACACTTCATAAACCGATGACAGACTGGCAGGCTCTTGTATCGAACTCTCTGGGAAATAAACAGTTAAGTGGACCCGCAGTGGAGACTCCGCATGTTTAGCTGTAAAAGTGCTGTATTTTTGATATGTGGCTTTGGCTCTGCAGTGAGGGGAAAGTGGGTCATTAAACATAGCATTACCCTGTAAATCAAACTGTTCTGCCCCCATGCAAACACAGGCATAAATATTTATGCAAAGTGTCCATAACAGCTAATCTGTCAGGCAGATTGTGCCGATATAAATAAAATGTATTCAGATTGGCTGCACAACTGCAAAGAAGCTCCCTGCGTGTGTACAAAGCCATTATACGCCATAGTGCTGAGGCTCTGTCATCTCACACTGTACCGACTATGCATCACGCTGTATTAATGCCACACAGTCAGTGCCTTTCTATTACATCCCGAGATGCTGCATTAAGTGCAACACATTAGTTTTCGGCATATGCTCATCATTTTTTTCTTTTCGGTTTATGTCACACATATCAGACAGTGAAAAATGATATTGAAAGACTCCGAGATACTAAAAAACCTATTAATAAAGAGAGTGTGTGCCAAAAACAGCTCATTACAGAAACCCCTGCTGCCTACCAGCATAGCCTCTCCTGTAACCGAATTTAAAGGGAACTTGTCATCAGGAACGGCGCTTTATACCATGTGCCATGGTGTCATAAGGACGTCCTCGTAATGCTGAGCTAGAGGGCACAATTGTGCTGCAGATATAGGGGATCTCTCAATAGTTTGGTATCGTTTCTGAACTTGTATTACTTTTCAATCCATGCTGAGCGGACGGGCCATTATTGCTGTAATATTTACCCACAATTTGGTGATATTTCCTGCTGTACGCACTTTCTATGTTTCTGCTCCTTCTCCCCTCTCACAGCATGTAAATTAACAAGAACCAAAAGAAAGAAGCAGCAGATATTATTACTGTAGTGCTTCTCCTTTGTAAGACGTTTTCTATTTGCAGTATCTGTATAGCTATTTATTTATCTACAGTATCTATCTATCTTTTATCTATCTATCTATCATCTATCCATCTATCTATCTATCATCTATCTATCTATCTATCTATCTATCTATCTATCTATCATCTATCTATCTTTTATCTATCTATCTATCTATCTATCTATCTATCTATCTATCTATCTATCTATCTATCTATCTATCATCTATCTATCATCTATCTATCTATCTATCTATCATCTATCTATCTATTCATCTATCTATCTATCTATCTATCTATCTATCTATCTATCTATCTATCTATCATCTATCTATCTATCTATCTATCTATCTATCTATCTATCATCTATCTATCTTTTATCTATCTATCTATCATCTATCTATCTATCTATCTATCTATCTATCTATCTATCTATCTATCTATCTACAGTATCTATCTATAATGTATCCGGGGGGGACATATCATTGGTGCAACCAGTGTTACCCAAAAGGTAAGGGGGCTACTACCATCTCCAAAGCAAGTGGAATTGATGAGCTGCTGGGCTGCAAAGGGCCGATATACAGCTCTGGCAAAAATTAAGAGACCACTGCAAAATGTTCAGTTTGTCTGATTTTTCTCTTTCTAGGTAAATTTTTTGAGTAAAATGTAAACTGTTCTTTTATTCTATAAACTTCTGACAACATGTCTCCGAATTTCCAAGCAATAAATTTTGTATTTTTTTTTCGGAAAAAGAAAAATGGTCAAAATGAAAAAAAAACCCAGTGCTTTCAGACCTCAAATAATGCAAAGAAAACAAGTTCATAATCATTTAGAAACAACAATACTAAAGTTTTAACTCAGGAAGAGTTGAGAAAACAATGTTTTTTGGAATAACCATGATTTTTAATCCCAGCTTTCATGCGTCTTGGCATGCTTTCCACCAGTCTATCACACTGCTTCCGGCGCAATAATGTAAGCAGTTCTTCTTTGTTTGATGGCTTGTGAGTATCCATCATCCTCCTGATTACATTCCAGAGGTTTTCAAAGGGGTTCAGGTCTGGAGATTGGGCTGCCAATGACAAGGTTTTTATGTGGTGGTCTCTTAATTTTTGCCAGAGCTGTATTGTCCTTGCACAGGGATCCTACTCTGTGCTCACCAGCGTACCTATCACATATCAATCAATTATCTATCCATCTATCCATCCATCTATCCGTCCACCTATCCATCCATCCATCCAGCCAACCAACCAATCATACATCCATCCAACCAACCAATCATCCATCCATCCATCCAACCAATCATCTATCCATCCATCCATCCATCCATCCATCCATCTATCCATCTATCCATCTATCCATCTATCCCATTCCATTGCCAAATGGGAAAGAAATGTTTGCACCCTTGCATACGATTTAGGTGCAGCTTTGTTATATTTTTTCCATCTAGCTATCAATACAACACTGTGGTGTAAAGTGTGATGGTTGCCCACCCTATGAAATATTCACCCCATTTAAGAGATGTGCAGAATGATGGCCGCACTGTCAGCAGCTGGTGAAACAGAAAAGAGAAGAGGACGGCCACTGGAGCAGGAGGGTGCAAGATCTGTGCCCTGCAATGCTCAGGGGAATAGATGGAGGCGCTACCTCACTGTGCTGAGAGCTGACAGGAGGAGGAGATGGCCCCTGAGGAGGAGAGTTGACCATGGCCAGCATATCACTTGCTCAGATGAAGATGGTGATGTTTGGGCCATGTAGGTAATGCATTCCCTTGCTGGGAGTAAACATGCCCTATGGTCTCAAGCTATCTGGCCATAACCATCTCTTGAAGGGGAATAGAAGGAGGTGAAGGACTACTGCAGCTGGAGTGTACAGTAGAGGCTCAGCAGGTAGGAGAGGGACAAAGCCAAAGAGATAGTCTGCAGAGGGGCAATGGCCTGCAGATGGCTATCAATTAGCAGGAAGACGGCCTGTAGGAGAAAAAACAGTCTATTGAGGAGGTTAAGCTGGCACTTGGAAAGAGGGGAGCGTATACCGGGTCCTGTGCACCTCTACTCTTACAGAAAAGCTTAAAAGGTGGCCAAAGAGATGGCAGTGAGCTGCCACAGCTGGAGATGGGAGAATTGTGATGAGGACTGTGTTTGCACTGTGGCCATAGACGTTTAACATTGGAATGGCCTCCAAGAACCATATAGAAGATGAAACCCAGGGCAGAACATTAACAGATCTAATAATTGATCACTGAATTCTGTTGGTCGCTGTAAGCTTCCATTGTATGATCCTCGACTGTATTTATCTATTACTTTACTAAATATGACTGTCTTCTGCTTTATCGAATGCATATGTGACAAGACCTAATGGGGGGAATTTATCACGTCTCAAACCAACAGCCAGCTGGAGTAAGAAGCGGCAAATGTATTAATGGGTGGAGACTTCATAATAAATCTGGTGCATTTTTGGGTTGCGTGTGCCAGAAAATGAAGTCTACACTAGCTATGAGCTGGAGTAGATTTCTGATATGACTAAAGCCGTTTTTTTGTTGTGCAATGTAGTAAATTTGTCCCATAGCCCCAAGAAAAGTGTTTACGTATGATCGAAAAATATCACAAAATGATTGTGCAAATGCCCCTTGTGCCACACTTTGTTACTTTTTGACACCGGGGAACTGTCATAGAAGGAATGAAGAATTCTTCCAACTTGCCTAATTTTTCATCACAAAGCAAAGTAACAGGTATAACTGAAGAAGCCAATCCACAGAATGATAAATGTTGCTAAGGTGTCACATCAATGTTTCACTGGGACATAAAAGCATCTTCTTTGCCCAAAACCCCCCCACAACACTAGAACAAGAAATGATAAGATTGATGTATGGCTGACATGTTTGGATTTTTTGTGATAAACATCTTTATGTTGCCCTGGAGAAGTGTGTCCTTTGGAGAACCTACCATGCCCAGGAAGATCATTTCCTCTTCTCTTTGCTGCTTAGTTTTCTTCCTTTGAATATAGCCTCGCCAGACCTATGGTGTGAACGGAAAATCTGTAAGGATACGGCAGAAGTGGAAACAGCTTCCTGAGCGGCAGCGCAATTGGGGAAGTAGAAAAGCGTACAGGAAGGGAGTGTGGAATGGAATGGGCAGCAAATAAACTGGCCTATGCTATGACTTATTGCACCTTTCACATTACTCACCCTAGAAAAAGTTAAAATATTACAAATGTAAACATTACTACAGCTATGGGAAAGAACACTTTTCCTTACATAACCCTACTCTGAACCATTTAAAAAATGTTTGCTTTTTTGCTCTAGATAATAAAGTGTTTGTTTTTTCTCAATTGCCAGCAATTCAGTGTCAGACTACGAACACAGATGCATGCTATTTGTTACATTCTATGTATTATGTGTTATTAAACATTTTTTTTTAAATTGGCTGTAAAATACGTAAAATACAAATTGTTAACCATTTTCCGCTTCAGATTTCATATATTGCAAAACATTCCAAGCTGCCCAATTCTGTCTAATTTCAATCCAAACTGTTCGGTCAGTCTTCCACTTCTCTCTTTCCTCGGTTAAATGTTCATTTAGGCTCAAATCTGATTTTATATTTTCCCTTATGAAGGCTTAGGCTAGGTTCACACTGTGTCAATGGTGTCCGTTAGATGGACTACGTTACACCACGGCATAATGCGGTGTAACGT
Organism: Ranitomeya imitator; assembly: GCF_032444005.1. NCBI lineage: Eukaryota > Metazoa > Chordata > Amphibia > Anura > Dendrobatidae > Ranitomeya > Ranitomeya imitator. Next base: position 61,036,741 of record NC_091288.1, read on the forward strand.
AGTCCGTTACAGCTGCCATTGACTGCAATGTCGGACGCATCGCTAGCGCATGCCCACAATGGGCGTGCGCTAGGGATGTGCCATCTTTGAGTGAGGGACCCGGAGACGCGGGCTGCAGCGTTTCCGGGTCCATCACTGCTAGCGCAGATAGAGCTAGCAGCTGTTCTATCTGCGCTAGCGCCATTGAACATCGGCACTTGCGCTAGCAGCAGCCCGTTAGCATATGTGCTGAACGGGCTGCTGCTAACGCAGTGTGAACTTAGCCTTAGAGCTATAGTAGTTGGATATCTTCTGCTTTGGTGCTGTTGGAGGATGCTTGGTGTTACCTCTCTGAGTCTGCTCAAGATAAATTGTTTCCCCCTTGTTTGTCTCCTTTATTGCCTTTAGTGTACAGTGGGAACTGATCAGTGCCCATCCCATCCCTTCCCTATTCAGGGCCTAGCTCTAGGGATATACAGGGCTTAGGTTCCTGCTCAACGATTGGTGTACAACCAATATAGGGACGGTAGGGGAGGCAGGGTGTTATTAGATCTGCCTAGGGGTCTCCACTCCCCTTTTCACTAGCGTTTGGGCTTCCTTCCCCTTTTCCCCTCATGTTGCACTTAGTGTTCCCACACTGTGTGTGATATTAACCCAACAGAGACGGATTGTCGAGACTGAGACTAACAGAATTGAACAGCTACCACTTTATTGTAATACTTGCAAGCTGCGAAAGGAATAGGGATACTATTTTGTTCAATTGCAGAAATGTTTTTCTATCACATAATTTTTCAGTAGAATGTGTCAGTAGAATCAACCCTCCTCCCGTCTATATGGGCATAGAGGTCAAAGGAAGCTGAATAAAATGATATCTTGATATCTGTTATCCGATGTCTCATTCCAGAGAAATATTCATTTTCTTATATGTAAATGAGCTATTAAGATCTGTGGAACAGTAGAACTGAACTTTGTCACCTTACAAACATGTTTGCAGCTGCAGCTCTCAAAGCTCTGCTATCTTGCAACTCTGTCTGTCTGGGAGATGGAAGCTAAAGCTGAGAGAAACCTGCAGATGTTTCAGTTAGGACATGTTTACATGAAGTTTTGACGTGTTTCTATTATACTTTTCCTCTGAATATTCCTCTCCTGGTTTTGGCTTACAAATACGGTTGTAAAATATTGACCAGATACTGAATGTGTGAACGTGGCTTATAATCACACACCTCTGCAGTGAGATCAGGAGAGCAAACAGCAGCCATTACATATTGCACTGGTATCTCCCTCTTTATTTAAAATAATCACTGGAGGCAGATTCTTATAAAAATCAGAGTCCGACCCATAGTCCTGAACAGCTAATTTACAGATAAGAAAAATGTGAACTTCTCTGGAATAAGATATTAATTCACAGATGGCAAGGTATCATCTTATTCAACTTTTTATGATGTGCACGCCCATATAAATTGCTTAGGATGGCTTATCTTACTGACAGATTCCATTTAAGTGTATTGTAAGAATTATGTGATTGAAAAACATATCTGCAATTAGTTTTTAGAAACAAAATAGAATCTTTTATTCCTTTTGCAGGTTGTCCACAAGGATTCAATATTTCACACCTCTTATCTAAAGGGAACATGTCCCGCGTTTCATGCTCTCAAAAACATAGGTAACATGAATTAGAGCCTAGCTGCATGATTGCGTTAGATTTACAGTGTTCCCCAACTCCGGTCCTCAAGAGCCACCAACAGGTCATGTTATCAGGATTTCCTTTGTATTACACAGGTGATAATTGCATCACCTGCACAGGCAATAATTCCATCACCTGTGCAATACTAAGGAAATCCTGATAACAGGACCTGTTGAGGACCGGAGTTGGGGAACACTGCGTTAGAAGATGCAGTTAGAAGCTCCCAGCTCTGCTTCTTCCAGCTCTCCCAGCTACTCCCACCACCGTTCCACGTGATTGACAGGTCTCTCGTTATGGCTCTTCTGACTATATTTTCTTGCAATTTAACTGTCTGCAATTGTGCAGCAAAGCTCAGATTCATGCTGCCCGCCCGTGGTTTGGGTAGCACGAATCACGTATCAGGCTCCCTTTAAGGATATCAATTTCTGAATAAGACTCCTAAGCAAAATACACAGGAAATGACAAGCTAAACCGTACCATAGGCCACAGTGTAAGCAATGAAAACCCTGTGCTGCCATCTTTAATATATGCACTAACTCACAGGTTCTACAGCTAATCCTACCTAATAAACCGGAGCATCATATAGGATTGTTAGGTGCTATCCAAGAAACTAGTTTGGGAAGAAGTAACATAGTGAATAGCAAAATACACAAAAGAACACTCCATAGACATGTTCTTACTTTCTGGATACGCAGTGCAGCCAGGTCTGGATCCAAGATATTCTCCCCCTGAATTTTGGCCAACCTTTCTCTCTTCTCTTCTAGATGGATCTCCTTCATGAACTTGGCCCTCAGCCTCCCCTGTCGGGCCCTCTCAGACACTTGGATCGCTCGAACTGCCTCATCTAGTGACATTGGCTTCAATGGCTTTACCTGGCACGTCAGACAAAATAAGCAAAGCTAAGTCATAAAGAAGGATATTGTATAATAAACACTTGTGATTTTCAATTAGGTCACTTTAATTTAACATAAGACTTTAATAATCACACCCTGATTATAATAATACAAAAAAAAAAGATCACTTTTATTTAGCATAAAATAAATGTGTTGGCAATATAGAAAAACATCCTAAATAAAATATCTTTAGATTTGAATAAATCCAGAAAAAAAAACATAAATAAGAGGTATAAATAAAATAAAGCACGCATAACCCTTTAAAAATTAAATCTCTATAAATGTTTATGTTTAAGAGGCTACACAATGTACATTAATAGAGCAACAAACAGAAATAATAAAATGTGCTACAGCATTTTCTGAAGTGTTTGAAAGTCTCTCTGAGAGTCTGATATATTTTATATTAGTTTCATAAATAAGGGTAATAAAATACATGCTTTCTATGACTTCATCCCTTACAAGGACATTTGTCTTGTTTCTATCTCAGGATGGGTAAATTGCTGCATGTAGATCATACATAATCCAGCAGTAATGATGGGCGGATCCATGGATGTTCGGTCTGTCTGATTTGGCTGAGCATTAAAAAAAACTTTGGTTTGGGTACCAGAACAGTACCCGAACTCCATTTAAATTTTGTTTCTGGTGTCCTTCAACAGCTCTTTGGTCTTCACCATAGTGGAGTTTGGAGTGTGAGTGTTTGAGGTTGTGGACAGGTGTCATTTATACTGATAACAAGTTCAAACAGGAGCCATTACTACAGGTAATGAGTGGAGGACAGAGGAGCCTCTTAAAGAAGAAGTTACATGTCTGTGACAGCCAGAAATCTTGCATGTTTTTAGGTGACTAAATACTTATTTTCCACCATATTTTGCAAAATAAATATTGCCAGATCAGACAAGGTGATTTTCTGGATTTGTTTTCTCATTTTGGTCTACCTATGATTTCAATTACAGGCCTCTCTCATCTTTTTAAGTGGGAGAACTTGCACATACTTTTTCCCCACTGCATATGTAGTGTTCGGCTGGTGTAACATGGGCCAACCAGTAACATTGATTTCAGGTGCCCTCTGTTTAGCTACATGTAAATATTACGTTGACCTTAGTTCACAAATTTGACTATGCTTCTATATCTGAGTAGTTTGTTAAATGTGTAGATGCTGCCCTTCGATGTACATGTTACATTAATTAAGTGTACTGTGCTAAACATTGTCCATGTAGGTGGCCCATCAGTTCTCCTGTAGGCCAATCCGAGCCTTCTTATATGCCACTATGCAGATACCAGCTGAGAAAAGCCCATGCCTGTGGAATTTTTAGAGTCACGCACAACAGCTTACGTCATTACCCACTATATTGTCCGGCTGGCTAAGAATAGTAAAGAACACAACTTAGTTTATTTACCAAGACTAAGAATGTTGTTATTAGTGATGAGCGAGTGTACTCGTTGCTCGGGTGGTCTCCGAGAATTTATGACTGCTCGGAGATTTAGTTTTCATCAGGACAGCTGTATGATTTACAGGTATTAGCCAGCTTGATTACATGTGGGGATTCCCTAGCAACCAGGTAACCCCCACATGTACTTAGCCTGGCTGATAGCTGTAAATCATTCAGCTGCTGTGATGAAAACTAAATCTCCGAACACAAATACTCGGAGGTCAACCAAGCGTGCTCGGGAAAACCCGAGCAACGAGTACACTCGCTTATCACTAGTTGTTATTCTTGAAACAAGTTGGTCTCTCCTTTGTCCACTATATCATCATAGTTTATTCATACCAATAAATGATGGATTTTATTGACTGAAGATCATATTGTTAAAGCTGGATCGTCTACTACATTTTTCTGAAATTAGTTTATTACCCAGCTGCATTACATTGCTTTTGGATTATGAATCATATGGTACCATTATAAAATTCTGCAAAAGTCCTAGCATTTCAAGAGCGTTCTAGCATCCAGCATTATCTATGTGATTGACGTTGGAATCGCCATGTGTGACACTGGTGGAGACAGAGTCCCCCCCTTGACTCTGTAAGTAGGAAGCCCTACCTTATAATTTTATTTGTTCCTCCATGCTCTAAATTCAATTTCAGAGAGGGAAATATTTCAAAAGCTGTTATGAAGGCGGTTATGGAAAAATTTGACAAATTTATGTTGATGATTAGTGCGCTTCTAACAATAACAGTATGAAATGACTCGCAGCGTGCATTGACGTAGTTGGTGCCTCCACACACCCATACGAAACATTTCTATTTATATTTTTGGGGAATTGAAGTAATGCTGCGTTAATAATCCTTCCTGTTTTTATCTTCTATCAGTCTTCTCCTCCCAAAAATAAAAGAGCTTAACTGTTTAAACAAACTGACACTAAATTATGTCTAGGAACCAAAAGATCAGGGATCAAACTGATATTTCCTGCAATGTGCCAGGGGAGTACTTGGTATGAGGTGTTCCTTGATATGAGAGAGAGGATTAATGAGCGGCTTGTTGTACAGCTATCCAAATCTTCTCAAGAAAGATTGGTGACCTGGAGAGTAGTCCTTCATAACACCTCTTAACCCTTTCACTTCCTGAGAAATTACAGTGCCAACAACTTGTAAAGTGATTAGATACTTGACGCATTCTCCCCTCTCTTCCTGCAGTGATTAGGTTCAGGAAATATGATAAATACATGTAAGGTGTCCTCCCTATATACCTTAATTAATTGGTCTCTAGAGTTCTGGGATGCCAAACTTTTAAGACTAGTTTAAATAACAGATTCAGTCTAAAGGAGGAAATCCGCTCTATAAAGCAAAAATATTATGTGTTTTCGCAATGGTTTTGCCACAGCTGAATTTTACTTTGTTTCCAATTAGTTTATAAGAATATATAGATTACATTACTTAATGCTATAAACTTTTGGCAATTTTTTTTTTGTGAATTAGAAAACAGTGTTCTTTACTTGTGGCTCTATTAAAACTAAACATTTAGAAAAACAAAGGGAGAGATTTACTAAGTAACAAAATTGTAGTGCAAGTTTCATGTAATAGATGGTGTGCTATACACTTGTTATGTGACACTTTTCTTTTACATTGATCTTAAAGGGAACCTGTGACCAGGTTTGGCCGATAAGAGATACGGCCACCCCCTTTCAGGGCTTGTATACAGCATTCTATAAGCCACCAACCCAACCTGAAAGAAAAATAACTTTTATTATACTCATCTGGAGGGCGGTCCGGTCCAATGGATGTCACAGGTCCTGGTCTGGCACCTCCCATCTTCTTGTGATGCTGTCAACCTGTTTGCTTCGTGTGGATGACGCATCCTTGCGCCATCCACACGGGTTCCCCAGCAGTGCACAGGCGCCGGGAAAGGTCAGAGAGGCCCAGCGCCTGCGCAGTGCAGGAATTTTCTCTGTCCTCAACAGGGCAGATAAGTAGGCTTGCGCAGGAGCGCGATGCCAGGGAGCCTGTGAAGCAACAGGAGGGCGGCATCGCAATAAGATGGAAGGCTTCGGACCAAGACCTGCAACACCAATCAGACCAGACCGCCCTCAGGTGAACATAATAAAAGTTATTTTTCTTCTCTTGTAGTTCGGATCGGAGGGCTTATCTACAGCATTACAGAATGCTGTATATAAGCCCTGAAAGGGGGTGGCCGAACAAAGCTTGTTGAAAGGCTGCAGCCAATGAAGAAGCTTTACTGTGTGGGCACTTCTGGCTCAATCACAGTCATGTGAAGTATTGGCATGGCTGTTATTGGCCAGTGCACACTGTGTATGAAAAAAAAGGACGTGATGCCTCATCTTATTTTTGATAATCAACGCAGCCAAAATCGACAGCTTCCAGCTGTCAGCTTTATCTTGACTGGTTATCAAAAATACGAGTACCCACACCATTTTTTAAATTATTTAAATAAATATAGTTAAAAAAAAAGATGTGGGGTCCCTCCCATTTTTGATAACAAGTCAAAGTCATTTATTTGAAATAAAAACTCCCCACCCCTCTTTTGCTCATTTATTATTTTCAAATAAAAATAAAAAAACACAGTATTCCTCACCTGTCCACCAATAATCCATATGTCCCACAAAGAACCCAACTCAGCTACATTTGGATGCATTGCTGAGCGGTGGTATGATGTGACCGCTCAGCCCTGCATCCAGGAGACACTTGAGAGAGTTGAGCGTGAAAATGTGAACTCCAGTCACCTTATTGATGTAACTGCTTGGCACTGAGACTGCACTCTCACTCTCAGCTCAGTGTCTCCTGGATGCAACGCAGAGAGGTTGCACTGCTCAGCAATGCATCCAGATGTACCTGAGTATGAGCACGTCATGAGACATATGGATTATTGGAGAGAAATACTTCATTTTCTGGAACCATTTCAAGGTGCCAAAACTTTTGGCCATGACTGTATATGGTAATGATCAACACAGCGCTTACAAGCTTTGTTGGAGAGAGCTTGCAAGCACTGCAATTCTTGTATAGCAGACTGGTTCCTCTGATAAGTTGCACAGGTGGCTGGTAATCTAAGCACTGAGCACTATACAATCAAATTAAAAATCCTTCTATTCCTGAGAATAATTATAGGAAGTAAATAGCAAAGTTGCTTGTTTTTGCCATATATATTGATGAGACTAAACATTTAAAGGAGACATTTCACTAGGTCAAAATTGACCAGTTGTTGCGCTTATTGTATTCCCACTGCTCTCCTGAGTATTTCATTTTTTTAATTTGCCATACAGTTCCAGAGATATGAGCCCTTTTATGTAGTGATAATTTTGTAATGGTTTTTACCAAAGGGGCTAGGCTCCAAGGATTCTCTGGGGGGCATGTCTTTAGGTCTGTGAGCTACGCCAAATTGGTAAAGACCATAAAAAGCCGAATGAAAGAGGCCCATAAAGTAGAGGCCCATAAATAAAGAGGCCCATATCTCTGAAACTGTATGGAAAAGCATTTTGAAAATCCTTACTGTACATGCGTGAAGTAAAACACTATGTTCTTACAGTGAGGTCACAACCTTCCATGATTTTTTGTATCCTCTCCCTAAAGTTTAACATCTATTTAGAGTACATCTCAGCCTGGACCACATCAGCCTCTATATTATTTGTTTTCAACTGTAAGCCTCTCTTGTTTATATAGGATCCTAATGATTTATAGTAAGGATTGCACAGTTTTATGACATCCCCATTTGTATGAGCTATTAGCCATAGATGTTTATGGTTCATACGTTGGAATGTTCTGGGGTATTGGTGTTATTGTTTGGAATTTTGTCTATATTTTGTTAGTATAAACTACAGCCTCCCCATCCAGATGACGGCAATTAATATGGAATTTTAGATATGCACTTAACTGCGCCCATACCGCAGAATATGTTCACAATGAATTTAATAAATCTATAAAAGCAGGGGTCACCACTCCACTGTTCTGCGGGTTAAAATAAAGAGTGCCTTTGTTCTCCAAAGTTACTGTGAATGGAAACAGCCTAGAAAATATAAATCTTTTAGATGATTCTAGTTTTCTGACAGCGAAAAGGTAACTACAATTGACAGAGAAAGCATTACTGATGACTGTACTACATGGATCTTGAATCACATGAACCATTAAGAATTGTGGACATGCCCAATGCAAGGGAAATATGCCACACTGAATAATACCTAGGCCCCCAATACACGTTAGACTAATGTCGGCTGAATCTGTCGATAACGATGGGTTTGGCCAATGGTCTAATGCAATGTTTCTCAACTCCAGTCCTCAAGACCCACCAACAGGTCCTGTTTTCAGGATTTCCTTAGTATTGCACATGTGATAAAATTAATGCTTGAGCAGGTGATGAAATTATCACCTGTGCAATACTAAGGATATCCTGAAAACTTGACTTGTTGGTGGGTCTTGACGACTGGGGTTGAGAAACATTGTTCTAATGTGTATGGGGGAGCCGGCTGACTGATGGTGGGGAGAGATATTGATGACGCATGTCTAATTTCATTTATAATAAAGAAAACTTGGCACTCAACTTCTAAAATTTTGGGGGGATTTTTTTTGGATTTTTTAAATGCAGCCAGAAAATATTATACTGTAGATGTTTCAGCCTCACTGGCCTTCATCAGTAACGGACTGAAGTATAATGGTTAATCGCGTTCAGTGCAATAATAGGAGTGACACCACAGCTACTTTAAATATGTCTGGTCATGCACTAGGTGCTGGGTATGGAGCATGTATAAGATAGTACAGCGGTGGATACTGCATCGCTGATGATTGCACGCTGGCACCCCCACTCACTCAGGTACTATCTTATACAGGCTCCATTCGATGTGTCAGCCAGTGGCTCTCTCATAGAGAACACAAAAGTGCTTGGCCAAACGAGTGCTCCTGTGTATGGGAGGGCGTGCTGAGATGGCTGTCGACCAAACGATCGGCCAAAGCAAAGTGTATAGCCAGTTTTAGGATATGTAAGAAAGCTCGTGATTAGATGCCACGGGAAACACCACCATTATTTTTATCTGCACGATTATTCTGGAGGATGGCATTGGCATGCTAAATTTTGATACAGTAAGTGAACTGATTCACCATCCTGATAACTTCATCAGCTGGCATTACTAGAAATGTGCAAATTAGCTTGTGAATTTTGATATTTAATTAGGTTACTAACGGCAAGACGATTTGGAAATCTACGGTAGTGGCAAAAGATACTTAGATAACCTCTCATAAAAGCTTTGATTTTCTACTATACATTGCATAGGCTCACTGGGTCACTTTAATATGCCAACATATTTGTGAAATCCCATTGACACATCAGGAGTGCCTGGAAAATCTACTTTTAAGACAAATGGATTTAGAGTGTGGAGGACAATGTCGGGTCTAGATTTGTGTTTCTGTAACACCTTGTATCTGTAAGCTCTTAATGGGAGTCCCAGGCACCTCTCATGCCTGCCTAATCCCATCTATAACTTTGAAGGATAGGTTATAAACAGCTTGTTTCTGGCGGTAGAGGATAGCTAAGTATAGAACTGACTTATCTTTGTAAAAGATTGGTTCTCACCTGGATAAAATCAAGTGTTGTGACACCTATTAAGTACTAAATTAAACCGCTGATCCGTATGATTGTGTTTCTTTAGTTTTAGTTCTCACCCTGATTGGAAACACAGGATATCCCAAAAGTACTAATAACGCAAATACGGTGTTGTACAATGATGAGTATTAGATTTCAATAATCTGAGCGGCACATTTACCGAGACAGATCACATTCAGAGGCTAAACCACAGATCTTTGTGTCAGCCGTATACTTACTACTACGGACTCAGTTCCATTATGTGTAATCATCAGACAAGTGTGACAGGTGCCATCCAGCTCTTAACACTAAGGCTACGTTCACATTGGCGTTCCGCCAATGTGCGTCGCTGTTGCGCCGGCGACGCGCCGGCGACGCAGCGGCGACGCAGCGGCGACGCGCCCCTATGTTTAACATAGGGGACGCGTGCGTCGTTTTGGTGGCGTTTTTCGCCACGTGCGTCGTTTCCGACGCTAGCGTCGGACGCAAGAAAACGCTACATTGTAGCATTTTCTGTGCGTCCGATTTTCGTCAAAAACGACGCACGCGTCGCAAAACGTGCGCGTTTTTGCGCGCGTTTGCGCGCGTTTTTACGTGCGTCGCGCGTTGCGTCGCCGACGCAGGGCGGCGCAACGCTAGTGTGAACCTAGCCTAAGGCTACTTTCCCATGATGAGCTTTTGATGCATTTTTGACTCTGCGTAATTTTGCTGCATCAAAGTACAGCATCTTACAGTTTTAGCAAAGTGGATGGGATTTATCGAAACCTCACGCCCACTGTGCTTTTATTTTACTCAGCTTAAACTGATCTGTAGTCCACGTTTCGCAGCATGTTAATTTCTCTTGTTGTTATGCTCAGTTTTCCATGTAGATTTTCCCCATAGACTTGCATTAAAGGGACTCTGTCACCTGAATTTGGAGGGAACAATCTTCAGCCATGGAGGTGGGGTTTTCGGGTGTTTGATTCACCCTTTCCTTACCCACTGGCTGCAATATTGGATTGAAGTTCATTCTGTGTCCTCCGTAGTACACGCCTGCACAAGGCAATCTTGCCCTGCGCAGGCGTGTACTACGGAGGACAGAGAATGAACTTCAATCCAATATTGCAGCCAGCATGCAGCCAGCGGGTAAGGAAAGGGTGAATCAAACACCCGAAAACCCCGCCCCTATGGCTGAAGATTGTTCCCTCCAAATTCAGGTGACAGAGTCCCTTTAATTGTGGCAAATCTATAGGTAGAAAATTCACAGTGTGTATTCTCAGTGCGTTACTGCAGTGAAAACACATCAAAACCACGTGTGATCCGCACCTAACTATATCAATAATGTTTTGTCAAAGCCAAATACCAGCAACTGTCAAGAACAGAGCAGCTTTATTTAAAACATGACACACCAGCAAGAGACAAAAACTGTAACGCCAAAAACACAATAAAAACGCATGTTAAAAACAATACACAAAAGAGCCATGAAATATCGCAAGTAACCAAATTTAAATAATGGTGCAGAAATGGTGCAGCATCAAAAACTCACCAGAATCTAATTGTGGGAACGCAGCCTTAATATTCTGATTTCCACATAGAGCTATATAATCTCTAAGTTGGTTGTAAACTATGCTAATCTTCTGCATCCAGAATTGATTGGCTTTGGACATCAGCTTTTTCAATCTTGAATTGCAATGAAGCACTAATACAGAATATTTGATCATATTTTAGACATATTTTATACCCTTGGTCTTCAGACGGGCTTACCACTTCTGTGTCTTTGGCTCCATTGCGCTCCAGTATCTGGGAAAGTATTCGTTCACGATCCTTCAGTACTTTCATTTTTTCCTTGATGAAATATTTTGGAATTGGAATTTCCAAACTTTCCTGGAAAAAAAATTACTGTTAATACTTGATATTTGCCCTCCTTGCAGGACCCCCCCCGATCAGCAGAAGAGTTAGGTGCACTCACTAGAGTGCTACATCTACTTTACTGACGTGCCCGTCACAGCACAGTACAGAACTGTGCAAAAGTGTTAGGTAGGTGTGCAAAGGAAGAATGCTTTAAAAAAATGTGTTAATAGTTTATTTTTATCAATTAATAAAATACAAAGTGAATGAACAAAAGAGAGATCAAAGTCAAAGCAGAATTTGGTGTGGCCACCCTTTGTGGTCATACCATATTAATTTATATTTCTCTTTTATTTATTCTCTTTGTATTTTGTTAATTGATACAAATTAACTATTAACACTTCTATTTGTGAAAGCATTCTTAATTTGCCGCATAATTTCCAAACCTGACTAAAACTTTTGCACAGTACTGTATCTACATGATTGTGTCTGGTATTGTAGTTCGAACACTAGAGCAACACTGTTTGAGGGTCAGCATAGGATTATATCTATATTCACACAAATTGCCAAATGCAAACAAGATCCCTTATTAAAAACCCTATTAAAGCATAACTTTTATTTTAACTTAAACAATGGAACTAGACCCTATTAATTAAAATCACATAATAATATGAAGGGAATAGTGTTCAACAGGTTAATCCTAATCATGGATTTGTAATGTGCTTGTGCTTCCCTTAAGGTACCGTTACACTAAACGACTTACCAACGATCACAACCAGCGATACAACCTGGCCGTGATCGTTGGTAAGTTGTTGTGTGGTCAATGGGGAGCTGTCACACAGACCGCTCTCTCCAGCGACCAACGATCAGGGGAAAGACTTCAGCATCGTTGAAACTGTCTTCAACGATGCCGAAGTCCCCGGGTAACCAGGGTAAACATCGGGTTACTAAGTGCAGGGCCGCGCTTAGTAACCCGATATTTATCCTGGTTACCATTGTAAAAGTAAAAAAAACAAAACAAAAACACTACATACTCACATTCCGATGTCTGTCACGTCCCCTGCCGTCAGCTTCCCGCACTGACTGTGTCAGCGCCGGCCGTAAAGCAGAGCACAGTGGTGACGTCACTGCTGTGCTCTGCTTTACGGCCGGTGCTGACAGTCAGTGCGGGAAGCTGACAGTGGGAGACGTGACAGACATCAGAATGTGAGTATGTACTGTTTTTTTTATTTAACTTTTACAACGGTAACCAGGGTAAATATCAGGTTACTAAGCGTGGCCCTGCGCTTAGTAACCCGATATTTACCCTGGTTGCAAGTGAACACATCGCTGGATCAGCGTCACACACGCCGATCCAGCGATGACAGTGGGTGATCAGCGACCAAAAAAAAGGTCCTGATCATTCCCCACGACCAACAATCTCCCAGCAGGGGCCTGATCGTTGGTCGCTGTCACACACAATGAGATCGTTAGCGGGATCGTTGCTACGTCACAAAAAGCATGACGTTGCAACGATATCGTTAACGAAATCGTTATGTGTGAAGGTACCTTAACTGGCAGTCTCTTTATCAGATCCTATCTCTATATATAATTACAAACTGATTTGACGTCATAAAGTGCCAGTGCAGTCAGACTCTGGCTGTCTATCCATGGACTTCCTGCCTTAAGCTTTCTTTCTATATGCACATCACTGTAGCCTATTTTTTCTAAATACTGTACGGATACATTTATATCATGGCTATCTATTCATTTCTTTATCACATTCCAATATCTTGCTGCCTATTGTATTCCATGTAACCCCTACCTAGTTTATGCAGTTAAAAATTAAGCAGCCATTAGCCTCTCCAACATATTTCACCCCACAAGCATCATCAGGGGAAATGAGGCTATAATGAGCTGGCTGGCAGACAGTCTGGTCTTTTAACCTTCGTCAGGCTGCATAATTTTACAACGTTAACAGGCTGCAGAGGTACAATTGTACCTTCATATATATTTTATTGAAATTTGGCCAATATATTCTGGACCAAAACTGCAGAGATGTCACGAAATTTCAGCCCTCTACGGCTTTTCGAAAAAAAAACTTATTGCAACTTTAAAACGGAATAGTTACAATTGTACCTACTCAGCCGAACGAAGGTTAAAGACTTGGGGATGGGACTTGGGACATCATTAGCAAAGGTCATCCAATCCCCTCTGATTTACCATGTCTAATCGTACTGAGGACGGATGTGGCACAGAAAGGATGATGTCAGAAAACCACTTGATTATTGGTCAGAGGGTGACATATGGGAAAGGTAGGATGTAAGATCTCTGAGGGGGATTGGATGACCTTTGCTAATTATGTCAATGACCATTTCTAATGATGTCATGTTCTATGTGTGTTTCTCCAGGATAGAACATGTGACAATTATAGTCCAATGTCCAATTTTTTTCTTGTGATCTGAGTATACTGTAAAAAATCACTGCAACTTGTTCATCTTTGATCTGAGTCATGGATGAAAATTACCCATTCAAGACCATTAATGCACGAGAATTCTGGATTAATTTGAGCCAACAAACCTTCATGACTTTTATTACCTTTAATATGTGTTTTAGTTACTTTCTGCGCCTTGTCCGGCAGGTGGGGTTTGCTTTGCTGAAAAGGGGTCCAGTTTGTAGAAAGGGGCCATTACTTAATATGAGACATAAAATGTGCCAGCATTTCAGTGCAAATTTTTGACACAATGTGAGCCAACTAAAAGGTGGGCTCACTTAGGCCTTACTTAGTGATTTTTCTCGCACTTAAAACACAGACCAGTTTTTATTGGGTCAGATTTTCAGCAGTGTTTGGTCCGTGAGTCAAGTTTTACCAACAATATTTCATCAGTCATTTTTTTTCATGCCAAAAAAAAAGAAAAATTGCAAATCTTGTCCAACTCATTAGAATATTAATCACGGACAGGACACAGATTGCACACAGATGGTATCTGTGTTTTGTCAGAGGTTTTTCACAGACCCATGGACCCATAGCATTTGATCTGTGACTCAGATTAATGGACATATCTTCATGATGTTTGAGCAAACACATGGTCTGCAAAAAACATGAACATGTGAACATCCCAGTATAGTATAATGGGTACGTGTTGTTTTCGTGAAAATCACAGATAGAACACATATGTGAAAAACGGACATCTGAATGAGGCCTTAGTCTAGACAGTTTTAAAATACACTAGATTAAGCAAGGGCACAAACCACTGTAATAAATCTGGTGCATCTTAAAACTGTCTGGTCTAAGCTTGCATTGTTTAAGAATTAGACAGTATTGATAAATTTGCTCCATTGTCTGTATTAAAGGGGTTTAACTCCTCATTAATGCGCTTGGGTGGTGAGGGACAAAGGAGGCTGAGGACTCACATCCCACTATTGGGTGAGGATCCCAATGATTAGATGTTTATCAACTATCCTGTAGATAACTCTCTAAGGTGTGGTCTGGCACCTAAGATGTATTTTCTAACTATCTATCATTATACCCTAACCACTTTTTAAATTTGCTTTACTACAAAATTCCATACACTTTTCCCTACTTACCCCTGGAACAGGATGGCACAAGAGGCAGCACTGCAGTTAGGCTAGGTTCACATTGCGTTAGGGCAATCCGTTTAGCGGATACGCTAACGGAATGCGCTAACGCAATGTCCAAAAAGGGATTGCATTTGGCAATCCCGCTAGCGCAGATGCGCTAGCGAAGAACGGACCCTGAACGCTGCAAGCAGCGTTCGAGGTCCGTCCGAAAATAACGGGACATCGCTGACGCATGCCAAAAATGGCATACGTTAGCGATGCGTTAGCGATCCATTAGCACATTGCGGTCAATGGGTGCACTAACGGATCCGTTACATAGCATTAATTGCGCCAATTTTGCCATGTAACGGATTCTGTTAGCGGACACCCACTAACGCAATGTGAACCCACCCTTACACACTAGTTAGTCGCATTGTCACCCCCTCTGAAGATATTCTGGATCTTTGGTGATGGACACTGTGGGAGATGTGAGTGCAGCGCCCGCTCTCTGCTACTGCCTCCGCCTTTCCGTCGTCGTAGCTTCTGTGAAAGAAGACGTTAGCAGATGGCGGAAATAGAAGTAGTGATTGACACTAGCGCCGCCCCACTGCCCTCAAACGAATCATGATCAGGAGTGACATTGGTGTCAGTCAATGCTTCTATCCCCATCCCCTGATGACATCTTCTTTAGAAGTCACGGCAATGGCAGAGATAGAAGCAGAATGCCGGCACTGCACTTGCACATCACACAGCATCCATCACCCAGGATTTACGATATCTTCAGAAAGGGCGGCGATGCAACAAGCTAGTGAGTAACTGCGGCTCTGCCCCCATGACGTCCTTTTCCAGCAGGGACAACGGATGCTGCGGGGAGTGAATGCAGCATCGGTTTCATGTGAAGTCACGTTTGATTCTTCTCTCAAACAAAACGTCACAGGAAGTACAGTAAAAAAAAATACATTTAGAGATTAGCTAGATAGAGAGAAGTGTAGGTTATTATGGAAAAAAGGAAATTACAAAAGTGGATAGAATGTAAGGATAAATAGAAAATACATCCTGGAAAACCTTGATCAACCCCCAATTTATCATTATTTTATTTCTAATATAAAACTAAAGCAGTTACAATTGATAATTACTACTGAAATAATGCTAAATTCTGCTTTTGCAACTTAGTCCACTATTATACTCCATGAGTCCAGTATTATAACTGAGTCCACTATTTATGACTACACAGCAGCATTGTATTTTTGTACGTGATTCCATCTGTACACTTTTACTACTATATAGCTGCACCATACCTTACTGTTGAAAACATTAATACTGAGACACAGACATTGTTGGCATGAGATTATAACAAATTTTCCAGCCCAGTCTGGAAAAACTTCAGTCTTTATTACTCCCCTGTGTGTATCCAGGTAGATTTTAATTCCCACACCTCACGGAGTCTGTTTTACAAATGCGGATGAAAATGCATTTAAAATCCAGAACCTTTACCATGTGCATTTTACAAGAAATCTATAGAGTACAGTGATATTCAGCTAAATACCGTTATCCATGTGTTAATTGTTATCATCATATGAAAGGTCTGCTTTGAATAATGTAGCTCTGAGGCAACCTATGGCTTTTTTAGCTCAAAGAATTAAAGCAAATCTCTCAGCAGGTTTTTTCTCTATGAGAGCAGCATGATGTAGGAGCTGAGAGCCTGGTTCCAGCGATGTGTCACATACTAAGCTGTGTATTGTTGTTTTAATAAGGTTAAGGCCCCTTCACATTAAGCGACGCTGCAGCGATACCGACAAAGATCCGGATCGCTGCAGCGTCGCTGTTTGGTCGCTGGAGAGCTGTCACACAGACCGCTCTCCAGCGACCAACGATGCCGGTAACCAGGGTAAACATCGGGTAACTAAGCGCAGGGCCGCGCTTAGTAACCCGATGTTTACCCTGGTTACCATCCTAAAAGTAAAAAAAAACAAACACTACATACTTACCTACAGCCGTCTGTCCTCCAGCGCTGTGCTCTGCACTCCTCCTGTACTGGTTGTGAGCACAGCGGCCGGAAAGCAGAGCGGTGACGTCACCGCTCTGCTTTCCGGCTGACCGACGCTCACAGCCAGTACAGGAGGAGTGCAGAGCACAGCGCTGGAGGACAGACGGCTGTAGGTAAGTATGTAGTGTTTGTTTTTTTTACTTTTAGGATGGTAACCAGGGTAAACATCGGGTTACTAAGCGCGGCCCTGCGCTTAGTTAGCCGATGTTTACCCTGGTTACCAGTGAAGACATCGCTGGATCGGTGTCACACACGCCGATCCAGCGATGTCAGCGGGAGTCCAGCGACGAAATAAAGTTCTGGACTTTATTCAGCGACCAACGATCTCCCAGCAGGGGCCTGATCGTTGGTCGCTGTCACACATAACGATTTCATTAACGATATCGTTGCTACGTCACAAAAAGCAACGATATCGTTAACAATATCGTTATGTGTGAAGGTACCTTTAGTGTTTTATCAGCAAGAGATTATACAGGACTAGTTGTTCCGTGCCTCCTAGTCAACTGCTCTGTGTTAGCCCACCCCCACCTCTGATTGGCAGCTTTCTATCAATGTGAAGTGTCCACAGAAAGCTGCCAATCAGTGGTGTGGGCGCGGTCATACAGGGTTCAACATTCAGACCACTTCTAGAGCTGAGCCCCGCTAGAGTTTAGGTGGTCATAATAAAATGACAGCATGCTGACCAGCAAGTGACACGTCGCTGAAATAATACATTATACATTATACATAATACATTATGGTGTTCTCAGATTGCATAGCAAAAACCTTGTGACAGATTCCCTTTAAAAGTCTGATCATGTGACAAGCAGAGAGTTTGAAGTTAAAGAATTGAAACACAAAGTCTAATGCGCTTCACAGGATTTGGTAAGTTCTTGGAAATACATGCGCTAGTTTTGGAGACCAATGTTGTTCTTCCACTTTCTGCTTTTGGAACACAGAGTAGTGATTGCAGGATACAAATGTCCACATCACTTCTTGGTCTAAGGGGTATCGTTTCTACTTATGGAGAGTGACATACCAGCTCTGGCTTGTCAAGGTAAGGAGGCTTATTCGCCATGCAATGCTCCTCTGGGAAATATAATATGCAAATTGCCTCTTCTGAGAAAAAGAGGACTTAAACTCTATTGCGCCACCTGTTGGAAGTAGCGTGTCTGCGAATTGAGATACTGAGTTGGCTTTAAGTCATATTGCACGACTCGTTAAAGGGTTGATTGTGACTTGTAGGATCGCTGCTTCCAACAGGTGGCGCTATAGAGTTTAAGTCCTCTTTTTCTCAGAAGAGGCAATTTGCACATCACTTCTTGGCATGACATTACTGTGGAGATCAAGCCATACTACCCATCTACCCACCAAGATATGTATTCTGCTTTGTAAACAATGAGAAACTTCCAACTTTTCAGTTGCATTTAAAGGGATTCTCCACAAATAGAAAAACAAATATAATAAAGTAAATGTAATTATAATTAAATCCATAAATACCTTTAATTAGCAAATCACACTTGTTTTGTCTGGGCAGGAAGTCACTGTAGTATATTACAATGTCCACTGTTTTGTCACACTGCCAGAGTTCCTACTGCACATGCTCTCAGGCCTCCGTACAATTAATATTCTCATACAGATTACTGCCAGTGTAACAGGACAGCAACATTTTAATTTTACGTTGATCACCTATCTAGAAAAAAAGACATTTTCTTCCTTCCTTCATTCCTTCCTCTTTTCCTTCCTTCCTACCTACATTCCTTTCTTTTCTTCTCTTTAAGGCAGAAAGAACGTTTAAATATCAAAAATATTATTTTTATGGTAAAATAAAGTTAGATACAAGAGTTCAAGGAAATTTTACATTTAGGTCATGGACTCGATATAATATTGTTAAGCCAGTTCAGTGGACTTTAGTGAAATAATAATAACTAACTACCGATAAGTTTAGCAGACTGGATATATAAAGCATTGATCAAGCTAAAGTATACTGGAAACACATGGAAAGGACAAAAAAATATCAATCAGTATACCGGTATATCCTTTTTTCATAGAAAAAGTTCAGCAGAGTTGCCCCTTCTATTAATTATCCCTTTAGATTTATTGAAACATGTGTTTAGGCTTACCTAAGTAAACTGTTAACTGAATGAGGTATGAAAGGCATGGCTTTAAGATAATATACAGTGAATATACGGTACATTTTAGAAAAGTATTAGTGATTCTCTATAGTGGGTATCAACTCATATTTATGTTTCCAGATATCTGGATTACTGAACAGTGGCTGTAAACTAAACAGATGTGTAGCAATAATGAAACTTTGTTAAACTGTAAAAAATAATGGTAAGATCACTTTGACCTAAGCCTGACCCCAATGACAATGTGTCTTGGTAAATTGCGCCGTAGACCCCCTGTTAGAGCCTCTCCTGTATTGCACTGATGAGAGGCAAATACCCTGAAACAAGTGCCTGCAAATGGAGTTTCTGGTTTGGCTTCTCATTCTAAGTCATGTGACAAAGCCCTTTAGCGTCAATAAGGACTTTTAGAATTGCTACTTCCAACTGGTGACTCGAGAGTAGACATGAGCGAATATGTTCGGCTCACTCCTTATTCGGCAAGCTATAGTGCTTACCGAAGAAGCTGCAACGGGAACCCAGATACCTGGAGCGCTCCTGATAATCAGGTGTCCGGCACAACAGCTGCATGTGTCGCGGCTGTGTGACACTCACAACATGTGCATGGAGAGCCTGTGTGTTGTGAGTGTCACACAGCCGCGACACATGGAGCTGCAGCACCGGACACCTGATTATCGGAGCGCTCCAGGCATCCGGGTTCCCGCTGCAACTTCTTCGGTAAGCGCTATAGCTTGCCAAAAAAGGAGGGAGCCGACATGTTCGCTCATGTCTACTCTAGAGTTAATGTCCTATTCCTCTACAAAGAGCATATTAAATTTAATAATACTCACAGGTCCAAGCTTCAGATCTTGCAAGATATCATCATAGTACTGAAACTCTGAGATCTCCAGTTCCACGAGCTCGTCCTTCAGTTCTAGTATCCGTCCCATCACTCCATCTAGAACCAGCCTGATCAGCCTTCTTTTTTGTGGATGTGTGATCTGATCATATGCCATTTCCAGATTACGAAAGATCTGTAGGTACCGAATATATAGAGTTCCAAGCTGTTGGGCAACTGCCATGCGATCTTTCTCTGGTTTGGGTGGCACATCTGGCATCTCCTGCAGGAGCAGATGTGTCAGATCTTGTTGGGCCTCCACCCACATTTTGTTGTAGAATCTATGAAAAAATGATGTGTTCTATGAATAAGATGATCCACTGATACACAGAACATCTAAGAATAACTATAACTCTGAAATACATTCCAGTCTTCTGCGGGATTAGGATATGAGATTATAAATGAATTATTTTTATCTTCGTATTAGCTGAATTGGTTCAGAGATATAGCTACACAGCCTGGCAGGGTTTGTGCCTGGTACTGAGGGCACCAGCAAGCAACTCTGTTTTGGTAAGGGCTAGGAAAATTGACTTCTTTGCCCTTGGTGAAGGAATGCCTAGCTAATACTTTAGCTTAGGTTATCTAAGATTTTTAATAAGTTGCTACAAACAGGGATATTATTATCATTATATATCTGGCAAAGCCCCCATCACCGTTCTGATGACCCTGTGGGTTTTTGTAAAATGTTTTGCAGTGATTACATACTGACCATGCACATGTGACTGCTGCAGCCAATAACTGCTTTATCCATGCTACAGAAGACGCCTCACTGGAGTGAAAGGAGATTTAATAGGTGAGTATACTGTAGGTAATTTTGTTATTTTATTGCATTCCAAGATTTGTGGCTATTAAAAAATCTGTGAGTTATGGACAGCCCCTTTAATGTCTACTTCTTCACATTTCTGTTGTGCAGCAATATTGATTATCACAATTGAATTAGTTTCTTAGTTTGTGTATTAATATAAGGAGAAAACTACAAAGCATTGGTGAATCTTCCCTTATGTAATGACTAGATGGATGTCCGATGCTATCGCATCGGGAGGGTGGTGACGCCGGCAAGGAGGGTGCCCCAGTGGTCTGGATCCGAGCAGCAGCTGGGATCCCAGCAGCGTCCGGGATCCCAGTGGCGGTCTGGATCCCAGCGGCGGTCAGGATCCCAACGGTGGCCTGGATCCCAGAAGTGGAGAGGGGTTCTTGCGGCATGGGGTTCTTGCGGTGGGGGAGTCGCAGCAGCAGGGGGTCCGGCAATGACCTGCTGGTGGTACTGCGCAAGGGCCTGGCACCACCAGCAGGTGCCATATTGGAATACCCATCACTTGGGTATTCCAATATGGTGGTCGGCATACTTCCGGTGCGGCGTAGTGGATTGTGGGATTCGAGGACATCCAGACAGAAGTGGATGACAGACAATTTGAGGGAATTACATAAATAGATGGCAATGTATCATTTGTAGAATTGTGGATATTATATTTGTAGGTTTAACTCATCTAAGCTTTTATTAACTGCAAGAAATATGCTTTACAGCTGCTACATCGGTCATAGACAGCAAAAGACAGGATCTGCCTCATCGAATTCTACAGAAGAACTTTATGTGATGCTGAATCACTCATGGACAAGCCATGAGACAGGGTAGACAAAGGCATGGTCAAGTAACAATCCGGGGTCAAATACCAGGAGGGTACCTCAAGATAAGGGGATAAGGCAAATAGATAGTCAGAGGCCAAGTCTGGGGTCAGGTACCTGAGGTCGGAGAGCATCAAGAGCAGAAGGGATAACACATATGAATAGTCACAACAAATTCTAGGTCCACCAACTAGTTCAGGGAATCAGACATACAGCAAAGCACACACCAAACAAAGCAAAGCTACATCTGATAGTAGTCTGCTCATTGCTAGCCAGCTAAATAGTTAGCAAATAATTAAGGACAGGAGGCACCTGGAGGAACATCTCCTGTAATCTGTACAGAACAGGAGTATGAGCTTAAGGCTTCTTTTACACTAACCATGGTTTTGCGTTCCATTTTTGCATCCTCAATAGATTTCTATGGGGCCACAAATACAGGCCTCAATAATTCCACAGTGCACGGTGCGCCGTATGACCATGAGGGCCGTAAAAAAAGATTGAGCCTGCTCGATCTTTTTCATGGCTTACGGACATGGCCCCCATTGAAAATAAATTTGGCCGCAAAAACAACGGAAGCTTATTTTTGTGATGCACCGTGACTTCCGGTATTGCAGAACGCCGTTTTTTTTTCCAAATACTTTTTCAATAGTATTGGAAACCCGAAAAACGGCGATCTGCAAGTTTTTTGCGGTCTGTTATTGTGGCAGACCGTGAAAAATGCGTCGATACGGCCTACAAAAAAGGTCTGCAATAACGGGCCGCAAAAAGCCTGGTAAGTATACAAGAAGCCTAATATGACTAGAGTGAAAAGTGTAAACATTATTAAATATCGATCATGATATGAAAATATACAAAAATAAAACAAAAAAAAAGAATATGAAAATTTGCATAGCATAACAGGTTGTTTTCTGATGGCATATTCCTTGTGCCTTCAAAATCACTATAAATGCCATGCCAAGGCCTATTAAATAAATCAGATAGATCAAACACCTGCTTCAGATCTAGGAAGCTTACATGTTCTGTGATGTTTAAGCACCAATTTAAATGGTTAAAAATTGGCATAAAAGCCCATGCAACCTGGTATTTTGATATTTTTTTCACTTTTGAGCGAAAAAAGGGTAAACAGTAATCTGTACAGTGTAGGCACCTTCTTCTCACAAGACATCCACTTATCCCAGATGGATGAATGTTGTATTCTGTTCCTCAAGACTGGGTATTGAGAACAATAAAGTAATATTATGGTATTGTCCTATTGAGTTCACTTGGTGAACATGGCAGCTGCAAATCTCAGATCTCAATAGAAGGGGTGGATAGAAGGGTTAGAGGTGCCAGGCGTCCTGTGCTGAGGTGGGGCTAAAAATGCATATATGTAATGGGTTCTGGTGTCACCATGGTGCCCGCTTTGTTCAAAGATAATAGTAAGGTTGGCACAAGTTCAGCTGAGAAGGTCTTTGGGCAGCTTTAATGTGCAGTCTGCTTACTCTGCCAAATTCTTTCTTTTTTTTTCTGTGAGTTTGAGTCTCACGTCCGTTTCACCTTAACACACCCTGGCAGATGCGGACCCTCCATGAGCTTCTGGTAAATCTCACCCATGTTGGCAAGGGAAAGCACACATGTCACTGTTTCAGTATTATGACTGCTCTTGCCTTTAATATATAACAATTAATAAAGCAATTATACATTTTAAGTTTAAAGACGATGCAAAGTCCAACAGCCATTAACTTATACAAAGTGAAATTCTGTTCTCGTGCTTTATTTTATGTACTGGGATGATTGTGATACATAAATACATTCTGACCACATTAATATGCAAACCCTTTAACCAAGTATGTGGGCCACACATACCTTTAGATCACCCATGTTTGTGGAATCTGATGCAATTAAACTATATGAGATCCTTAAAGGAACACTAAGCACAGAAAAAGTGCAAAAATATTCTCCAAAATTTCTCAATTAATCTCCTCATTTGCTTTCATCTTATTTATTACAATTAAAGCAAAGAAATTTACAAAGAAATATCTGTATCTTGCGATCTCAGCCTTTCCCCCTCCTGCTCACTTTTCTGTGTGTGGCTGTATGACAACTGACTTCAGCAGAAGCATCTCTGTTGTACATTGTCTGTAGTAGAACAAAACATTGTTAAGCCGCACCCTACTTTCTAAAGAAGTGGGGCTTCAGCAAGCCATCGGTCAAAGGTGGAATTGATCATCAGAGTTAGCCCTGTGTTCTCTACAGGATCTTTTATTTAAGACTGACTGCATAAAATGCTGCAGATTCAGATTTCTTTTTTTAGTTAGGTTAAGAGTTCTTTTAAAGCACCACTCCAGAGGTTTTTTTTTCCAATTTCAACGCTGTAGTGGTGCCACTAATCTAAGTTCCCTGAGCCTAGTCTTATATTTGCATAGTTCCCCAGGGTAGTAGTCATAAGCGAGTGACTTGAGCCCGACACACCGGCACGCTACAGAAAAAAGGGTCTTTTTCCAAAGTGTGTGTTGCTGTTGTGGTGGTGGACACTTCTTGCCCCATCTGGTCTGCCACATTTAGCGTGGCTGTGAATTCCCGCGACTCCCACAAATGGGAGACCACAATGATGTATAAAAACAAGTTTAACTTTACTGTTCGTTTCACTGATCCACAAAGCACAGCAGGAGACTCAGACATCTTTCTTTAGGTTCCAATACAGAGACATCTCTTCAACAAACATTTTTCAACAGCACAAGTGGTGAATCTTCTCACCAGCGGAGTTAGGGGCTTTCAAGCTTCCTAGACAGCTATACCCCTTCAGCTGCTTCTTCCTACTTTCTCTAGCTTCAGCCACTTTCAGCAACCGCGTAAACAAACCTCCTGTGGCTAACTTCTTTACTGTTTGTGCCCCTAGCCTTGCTGACTAGTCTCTTCTTAGACCTACAGCTCTCAAGCCTTGGCTGACACTTAGAGTTCCCGGAGTCCTTTAGGATCTCTCACAAGTTGCTGAACCAAAGTTCCCTTCCCCAACTTGCCTGCTAAGAGTATTCCACAATCACCAAAATTAACAATTGCTATCACAAGGAAACATATCAGGAACAAAACATTATTCACATTCTATATCGCAGCAGCATTAATGTCTTCAGGGGGAACACGGCAGCTGGTCATCTCTTTACATTCTTACCAGCCGCTGTCTTCAGCTGTTCCCTGCACCGCTGCAGTTCCGCACCACCATCTTGTGACCCCAATTTCTGAGTGATCGGAAGTCAGAGGAAATGGTCACAAGCTCTCAATGTAAGTCTATAAGAGATTTGTTCTGGCTTCGTTGTGGCTATCATAGACTTCCATTAAGTTGTGACTTCCAGATTGCCCAGAAAACACTTCAGCAACCTGGGAGGTCGAAAACTACTGGAGAAACAAACTGAGCATCGCTGATGACAGATGAAGATAGCGGCAGGTGAGTATAATACTAGGGGCGGGGACCTTAGATTAGTAGAACCACTCCAGCGCAGAAATAAAAAAAAAACGCTGGAGTAGTGCTTTAATTATCCAATAAATATTTGAAGAATTTGAAGAGTCATCCTATACTCCTTATTGGAAATTACATTTTCTAAGCTTAGAGGTCACTGGGACAATGTTTTTGAGTGGCAGTGCCTCTTACAGCTGGATTATGAGCCTACCACAATACAAAAGCTCTTCAGAACCGATGTGAGAGACAAAATATAAAGTTCAAGATGTTGACTTGATCTTCAAATTCCCAAAATCTCAATCCAATTGAGCATTTGTACCATGTACTGAAAAAGAGGCCCCATCCTAAAGCATCTGCTGGTAAGTTCTCAGTACCAGATATCACAGGGCACCCTCAGAGGACTTTTGGAATCCATTCCTTAATAAGTCAGAGCTGCTTTAGTAACATAAGGGCCTATGTAGCGGGGTCGGGTTAGCTCTCTTAAACTCCCCTAAGCATGTCCTGGTTTAGAGTACATATATATATATATATATATATATATATTTGTATGTATCATTGCCACGTATTGTTTGCTAAGATGTATATTTAATATTGCTATGTATGTTATATTTAATGTATATTTCCTAGGGAAAGTGTAGCATTAATATTGGACCACTAGATGGACGTAGCGAACGTTATGTAGGATAGGGACTTAGTAATAGTGTAGATAGATAATGTAGGAGGAGTCACTTAGGTTAGAGTAAGGGATCTTCCTGTTTTCAGTCAGAAGGGCCTGGGCGCCCATAAAGCTCAGAAGGGCTTAGATGCCCAGAAATAAGATAAATACCCCGCAACGTTGGTGCTTAAGCATAGTGCTCAGCCATCCAGCACCCCCTTTACCAGCTTGGATAAAGCCATGCAAGCATCAGCAGCTTCTGGACGAAAGCTTTACTTATCAGTAGACACAGCAGGAAAGACTGGCGAGTCGCTCACCGTGTGGCAGATGATTGCATTGGCTGATGCCCTCGGAGCTGTATAAAATGGAACTGGATGAGCTGTGATGAAATGAAAGTAAACTGTTGTGTTTGAAGTTACACTTGGACTGTGTCTCAGGTATTCTGAAAGGGACTGGAGCAGTTCGACTGCAGCCGAATATAAGACCTGCCAGTGCAGAGAATGGAGCAGCAGGTGAGCTGTTAAAGGGACATGATTTTTATGTAGAGGGAGGCCAGGGCATGCAGTGCCCGAGTAGCTGGGCCACGACTACGGCCCTGGCTTACCTTTACACCTACGTAATATTAGATAGGTGGTTTTAGTGCTATGAGTGATTGGTCTGTAATATGAATATGGATTACTATAACGTTCATGCAGCAGTAAGCATAAAAAAACAACAAACTGTATAGCGCTACAAACTTGAGTTCAAAATGTATGGGGGTGGACAAGGGAGAAGACGAGTACAGTTGATGCCTGAGTAACTGCAAGAGAACACTGCCATCTGCTGGTCAATGGAAAAAGTGAAAGTAAAAAAATAATTATAGTAATAGGAAGCCCAAGGGTGGAAGTGCATGTTCCTGTGGAAGAGATTGAAGACGACACACCTGTGTCACAGATGCTAATTATACTTACAAGGCCAAGCAGTTAGGAGTTGGTGCCATAATCTGTACCAGGACAAGTCATTTTGCTGTGAAGTGAGCTTACAGCCACCATTGCCACGGAAGGGTCTAAAAGCGGTCAGATGCCGGAGAAAATCTGAGCTGTGATGAAGATCCATTCCCCAAGCCAATAGAAGTCAATGATCAGCGCCAGTAGAAGACCGTAAGCAGCATCAATAGAAGAACGTGACCAGTTCAGAACCAGGCCCAGCAGACGGCTGTAGCAGAGGACCATTCCTGTGGGCTCTTACTTACAGCATAGATGTATGGTACAGGGTGTGGGATGGGGCCGTGCATCGGGGAACGGAGACAGCCAGTGTGATGAGCACGCTAAATATCCAGTGATTCGCATACCAAGGACTTGCGGCCTGGCGAGAAATACCGGTGACCCCCTGTAGGGCCAGAGAACAATCTGAGGAGCTTACAGAGACTTGGAAAGAACAGGCCAAGTCCTGAAAGTGGCAACAGTTAAGCTGAGACATAAAGGCTAATCATTATTCTTTACCTCTCGCTTAACTGGTAGAGAATAAGGACAGTGGACATAAACAGGACATTGAATAGATATAGCATTACGTTGTATCGCTGTCTTCTGATAGTATCATAACATACAGTATTGACCCACAATATAAATATATTATATATACTTATAGATAGATTTCCTTTCTGTATTATTCAAATAAATAGTATTGTCTTCTCATTGTCTGCGCTGTTGCATCCAAGTAACCTGTTTACAAATTAATGAACAATCTATTGTTTGGTGACTTATAGGAACACATACAGTATAGTAGTGTAGGAGTTTCCGTAATATTCAAGTCTAGTAGTTTACCGGGAAGACCAATCAGTACATTGATTCCCAAAGACACTGAATGTCTAAGTACTGTATCTGCAGCTTTTACAGTTTTTGTAGGATAAAATACAGTACATTTTCCATTTCTTTTCCTGTTGTTCATTGAATCGCGTCATTTAAAATCTTATCCAGACACTTCCCATTGTTTTTGCAAATTTTCATAGTATGCAACAACTAATTACTTTTTACCCATTACTGCTTGCAATGATGTTGCGGCAGCTGGACACAGTCATAGTTACCTTTTTATGAGCATAACTAAGCATTAGCAGACTGTATGATTTTTTTTTTCCATCTCTGATTTCTAACAGGAAAAAAAAAAGATAAAGGCACCGAGAAAAAAAACTGGCTCGCAAAGAAGTAACAAAAAACCACAGGGTGTGGAGTAAAAGCCTCAGATGTGGAATTTCCAGCCAGGCAGAGAATGTACAGTGCAACACATCCTCCTAATTCTTTTATGAATGCACCTGCTTTTATAAAGCCTTGTGAAGTGCACAGTGATCTACACTATTCTGCCACTCCAGACCGCCATTGATCTGGTTATGGGGTGACAATCTAACCACTGATCGTTTCCATTAAAGAAGATGCACGGTTTTTATAGAAAGCAAAGTCTGAAAATGTTATACTGCTAAAACTCCGTGAGTGAACACACCCTAAAGGTCGGACACTTGGACAATTTGTCAATTTGACAACAGAGAAGCGAAGCTAAAGTGTTCAAGCTGTTTAATTCCTTCAGCTAAGAAGCCCTGTAGATTACAACACAGCAAGTCAAGTTCACAGTGAAGTCTTGGTGCACTTTTTGCATCTGGCTTACGCAGTTCCTGATTCATCAGTGCAGGCATTTTGTTCACCGGCCTTCATGAACAATGTGCTGTAAAAATAAGATTCCCCAAATTCATTAGGAGGCATGTCTTTTCATTTCTGTGTGCCAGAGGGAGAATGGTATGCCAGTCTGGGACTGGAGTATATTTCTGTCTAAAGTTATGCCACTTTTGGGCATAAGTTATTATGAAATTGTCGGACGGCCCGGGCCAAGCCCCATTATGCCGGAGCTCTGACCTTATCGCGAGTGGTTGTGGATCCAATCCCCTAACATCTTACAAGATTCTTTCAGCTATGACTCTTCTCTATAGATTTCTTTATCTCTTCTCTTTTGCAGCAGAATGTTTTTTTCTCTGGTAACATATCCTTTTCTCATTCTAAGGCCGGGGTCACACTAGACCATAATACGGACGAGTGAAATGCGATAAAAAATCGCATAGCACTCGTCCCAATGTTAACCAATGGGGCAGCTCCCATCATCCAATATTTTCTCAGCCGTATTCAGGATCCGAGTGAAATCGCAGCATGCTGCGATTGTCAGCGTTTCTCGGCCGAGAATCGCCAATGAAAGTCTATGGAAGCCCCAAAAATACGGATCACACACGGACCAGCAGTGTGACTTGCGAGGAATACGCAGCGCTGTTAGAGAGAAAAGCCGGTAATTCAGTGCGGTGTACAGTAAAATCACACTGACAGCTTAGAATAGAATAGGTCGAATAAATGTGTACACATAGAATAGGTATATATATATATATATGTCAGTGAGACACATATATATATATATATATATATACTATATATATATATTAATATTTCTTCCAGCGCTAGACAGCTTTAAAACCGATAATTCAATTACCGGCTTTTGCTTTCTCCTTCCTAAACCCGACATGATATGAGACCTGGTTTACATACAGTAAACCATCTCATATCACCATTTTTTTTGCATATTCCACACTACTAATGTTAGTAGTGTGTATATGCAAAATTTGGCCGTTCTAGCTAGTAAATTAAGGGGTTAAATGGCGGAAAAAATTGGCATGGGCTCCCGCACAATTTTCTCCGCCAGAGTAGTAAAGCCAGTGACTGAGGGCAGATATTAATAGCCTGGAGAGGGTCCATGGTTATTGGCCCCCCCCCTGGCTAAAAACATCTGCCCCCAGCCACCTCAGAAAAGGCACATCTGGAAGATGCGCCTATTCTGGCACTTGGCCACTCTCTTCCCATTCCCGTGTAGCGGTGGGATATGGGGTAATGAAGGGTTAATGCCACCTTGCTATTGTAAGGTGACATTAAGCCAGATTAATAATGGAGAGGCGTCAATTATGACACCTATCCATTATTAATCCAATACTAGTAAAGGGTTAAAACAATAAACAAACACATTATTAAAAATTAATTTAATGAAATAAACACAAAGGTTGTTGTATTAATTTATTCTACTCTCAATCCACTCACTGAAGACCCTCGATCTGTAAATCAAAAAAAAAGAATAAACCAACAATATGCATACCTTCCGAGGATCTTTAAGGTCCAACGATGTAAATCCATCTGAAGGGGTTAAAATATTTTGCAGCCACGAGCTTTGCTAATGCAAGGTTGCTCATGTCTGCAAAACCCCGGAGAATGTTGGTAAAGTAGGTCAATGACCTATATTTACCTGCATTTGCGGTGAGGCGCCCTCTGCTGGCTGTTCCTAGATCGTGGGAACTTTCCTAGAAAGCTCCCAGGCTCGAGATCATAAGAGGGCGCCCTCTGCTGGTTGTCCTCATATGAACTCGAGCCAGGGAGCTTTCTAGGAAAGTTCCCACGATCTAGAAACAGCCAGCAGAGGGCGCCTCACCGCAAATGCAGGTAAATATAGGTCAATGACCTACTTTACCTACATTCTCCGGGGTTTTGCAGACATGAGCAATGTTGCATTAGCAAAGCTCGTGGCTGCAAAATATTTTAACCCCTTCAGATGGATTTACATAGTTGGACTTTACAGATCTGCGGAAGGTAAGGATATTGTTGGTTTATTATGTTTTTTTTTTCCAGAACGAGGGTCTTCAGTGATTGGATTGGGCGTTCAATTAAATATTAAAACAACCTTTGTTTTTATTTCATTAAAATAATTTTTAATAAGTCGTTGAGGTAATGGATAATATGTGCCTTCTTAGAAACGTCCATGACGACCCATTCGAGGAAGCAACTAAACGCCTCAAATAGTGAGCAGGATATGGAGCACCCCATGGGCAAACAGTGATCTATGTAGTATGCTCCTTCACAGAAGCAGCCCAATGGGAGGACACTATTCGGAGGCACAGGTAGTAACCGGAACGCCCCTTCAATGTCTGTTTTGGCCATTAGGGTGCCCTTTCCCAACTTCTTGATCCGTATGATTTTCTCGTCAAAGGAGGTACAGTATATAGTACTGTACTTGGTTCCACGTCGATGTTGTCGTTTACTGACCTGCCCCTTGGATATGACAAATGCTAAATTAGTCTGAATGTATTGGGTTCCTTTTTTGGCATGACTCCCAATGGGGATACCACTATGTCTTCTAAGGAAAGTGTTCTGAATGGACCCGCCATTCTACCTAAAGATATTTATTTTTTAAAATTTTTTGTCACGACGTCTGGGTGTTGGTAGGCTGATTTTAGATTTTTACTCCAGTCTTTCTTGATTTTAGAAGGGCATGACATGCCTATATCTGTGTCTCCTCCTCCTTTTACTCCTCCACCTCTTTTCTTTTTGCATGACTATATGTAGTTGTGACCTTTCATGTGTTTGTTGTGTCTTCTGAGCAGTTTGTCAGCTTTTGGACACCTTTTAAGGTGTTTTTTATGTGTTTGTATGTGTTTGTGTTTGCCTGCCATTGGTTTCAATGGGGTTCGATGGTGTTCGTTGAACGTTCGACGAACATTTGTCGAACACGCCCCAATTCGACGAACCGAACCAAACTCGAAAACTAGGGGGTGGCTCAACACTACTGGAGACCCACTCTGTAGTGACCACACTAAGTTGTCCATGTAATTTCCTCTTTAGGCGACACTTGTATATTATTCACCAAGAATTGACGCAAATACATTGATAAATGTTGGGCAATGTCGGGCTTTTACAGTGCCTTTCGGATACGGTCTTTATATACAATGTTATATACAATGGTGCCCAGCAAGTGCCCCATGTAGAGAGTGCGGGCACCTATTTTCCACTAGGAACTGACATGACATGGGCAATTATCAGCTTTTCATAAGGTTCTCCCTCCTGCTGGATTAAACACATAGCTGTGAGATCGCTGCAGACACCACTGAGTTGTACCTACTGTATATCCCAAGAGAAAAAAACAAAACAATGGAATTCAGAGAAGAATAATACTTTTGTATATTTGAAGGTTGCTTAGCAGGGACAGTGTAACCTGGGCAGCCGCAAAGGGGCTCAAGAGGTAAGGGGGCCTAGTACCACCTCCAAAGCAGGTGGAATTGCGCATTATGATGACTGCACAGGGCCTATATATTGTTTTTGAACAGGGGACCTCATTTGCCTGCGTCTGCTCCTGTTTCCTACAGTCAGCTAAACACAAGCAATGACTGAGTACTGAAGCCTAGTGCAATCTTAAAGCGGTCATCTGTGACTTTAACATTATTGGCCTATCCTTAGGATAGGTCATCAATGTCTGATCGGTGAGGGTTTGACACCCGGCACCCCCCCATCAGCTGTTCTCGGTGTGGGCAGCAACTGGAACAGCTCAGTTGCGGTTGCTGCACAGCACAGCTCAGTCAAAGGAATAGTGGCCGGCTAAGGGTACTTAACATTCAGCCTCAATTGATGTGAATAGTTGGCAGATATGCCCAAATACCCGGCTGCGGCCAGTCTTCAGTCAATGGAGTTGTGCTGTGCAGCTCCACAGCTGAGCAGTTCTGGCCGCCACCGCCACTGGGAACAGCTGATCGGTAGGGGTCCTAAGGATAGGCCATACATGTCAAACCCTATTAATACACAAATAATAGCAAACTAGAATAAAATAGTTGCTTAATACGATATCTCAAAAATACTACGATCACAGTTCCACAATTAGCAACCTAATCACCATTCAAATTTTTTTTTCTACACCCTGCGCCCTCCTTCGTGGCTCCCCCTAGTCTCTTACCCTCTCCCATATTGTTACCTACTAAAGAAACCTATATGTATATGTACTGTATATGTCTGCTTATATAATAGAAAAGAGTGCAAGAGAAACGTGAGGTCAGAAATGTAAGTGCAGAGCTTTAAGACTGTATTGTGTGTACGAGTTACCTGATGTGGGAAAAGATTAGTATCGAAAGTGAAGATTAATTGTGATTCTGTTATATCTACTGACTGCTATGCAATTATAATATTAAGCCCAGAAGATGTCCATTATCATTGAACGCATCAGCACTGAAAACACTGCAATGAGCCACAATGGAAGCAATGTGTATGGGAGCAGTGTGAGTGTATATAGACCATATGTGCTCATCGTTGGCCCCCTCCTGCAATAAAGGAATAATCAGTACCTCTGCATCACTGCCTGTTATAACCCACAAAAAGGAGCTGTTTAACAGTGAGTGCCCTAACGATCCATAATTTATCCAGGTTAGACATAATACAAGGCTTACATCCAGGGAAGATTAGTCATAAATGCTTAATCTACTGATTCTTGCCTATTAAACAAATCTGGCGTATCGAGGAATGGCTGTGATATAATGAGGCAGAACGCTCCTGATCGCTACACACATTTCACCTTTAAAAATAACTCTGGCAAATCTCTCGGTCTTCGCTGAATTAATGGGTGCAGCGTGCGTCCCGTGTTCAAATCTCCTCATTCTCGTGAAAGATGGGATAAGAGGCGAGTCTTACGGAGACATAACCAGCGTGAAGGGCAATGAACTTATTAAAAGCCCCATTGAGGAGCCTGGCTGCAGCACATTAGATCCTCAAATGCCCAGAGAGTCTATTGGACGCTCTTGCTCTCCGGAACATAATGTTTTTAGATGGTCTGATAAAGTGGATCATATGGTACGAGAAGTGCGAGTTTGTCAGTGCGACTCTATAAATCACACCTGCAACGCACACTAGTCTGGGAAATCTGTGCTCTCGGAGTAAATGCACTCACCATTTGCAGTCATGTGAAAGACAAAGCATTATAAATTATATGCTATTTTATTTCTTGACATGGACGTAACCAACCTTTTATACTGATGACTTGGATTTGATGCAGACTATTCAAAATGACATTTTAGCAATTTTACTCCCGCAGCAAAGTCCGCTGCCTGAAATTCTTACTACTCCTATGGCATGTAGGATTCTGGTAGAAGTATTTGAAACATTGCCTATCCTGCATGATTAGTAAAGGAGAGAGGAGTGTGGTGGATAACAAGCGCTGCCGCTCACAAAGGTTAATCCAGGGGTCTTTTGTAAAACACTATGATAAGTAACAAAATTTTTGCAACTTCTGGCATTTTCACGCCAGTTTTGGCAGAGCTGGGGTAGGATGTGGGCGAAACAGGGACATGAAGCCACAGCTCATATAATTCATGCCAAATTGTGGAGTTGCTTACGCCATAAATCTTACTTCCGTTGCAGACTGGAGAAAGATTTGTGGCGAGGCACCTGGAGGCATCAGATGCGCCAGATTTATTTAGCGGCATGCACCTCATTGTTCATGCCAGTCTTGATGAAGTTGGGCCAACAGGCACATTAGAGATGTCTGTAGACATAGCATTAGCTTTAATTTCCCTCTTCTTCTGAGAAACATAATTTTTTGTTTTTCCACTGCCATAGCTCTATGAGAGCTTTTTTTGTGGGATGATATGTAGTTTAGATTTATTTTATCATATAGTGTACTGAAAAATGACAAAAAAAAATCTAAGTGAGGGGATATCGTGAAAAAACGCAATTGCAGCTCTGTTTTTAGGGTTTTGTTTTTATGGTGTTTTTTTATGTGGTAAAATGACCTGACAGTATGATTATTTAAGTCAATGCAATCATGGCGCTACCAAACTTGTATATGTTTTTTCTATATATATATTTGAGTGGCTAAAATATTCTAAACTTGAGAAAATAATGTTGGCTTGTGTTGCCATTTTCTGAAATCTGTAAAGCAAACCCGTCAGCACTATTTTGCTAAGTAAACTACAGGCATTGTCAGGTTGGCGTTGTTAAACTGATTAAAAAG
This sequence comes from Ranitomeya imitator, assembly GCF_032444005.1. Classification (NCBI taxonomy): domain Eukaryota; kingdom Metazoa; phylum Chordata; class Amphibia; order Anura; family Dendrobatidae; genus Ranitomeya; species Ranitomeya imitator. Next base: position 61,071,243 of record NC_091288.1, read on the forward strand.
AAACCTGGGGTGAAGAAATCCATCTTGTGGTTCTTGTGTGTTAGAGGTTTTCAGCTAATGAGATGCCCGTGCTCTGGGGCCGGACTGTAGGCAGAGTCTTATCTCCCTGCTCTAAGCCAGAGAAACCAAGGAAAGACCGGACCACACGCCGCCCTGAATCACAAAGTCAGTCCCTATGATGAGCAACATGTTTGTGCTTCAGGGCGGCTTATGGGCAGGTCTCTCCTTTGTTTTTCTGGACAGTTTTATTCACCCCAGGTATCATTTTAATCAGCTTAACACTGCCAACTTGGCAATGCCTGTAGTTTATTTAGTAAAATCCTGCTGACAGGTTTGCTTTAACCCCTTCACGACATGTGCCATACATATACGTTGCATGTTGGATTTACCCCTTTGATGTTGGCTCTGGCGCTGAACCCACATCTTTTCTGGCACATGTCAGCTGAATTCATCAGCTGACATGTGCCCCTAACAGCTGCGGGTGGAAACGCGATGCACCCGTGGTTGTTAACGTGTTAAATGCCGCTGTCAATCTCTGACAGCGGCATTTAACATAATCGCACAAGAAGCGCATCACAAACCTCGCCCATCGGCACCCCTGTCACATGACTTCAGGTTGTCCATAGGTTGCCATGACAACCTGGGGTCTGCAGGAGACCCGTGTGGTTGTCATAGCCGGATAACTATGAGTGCTGCCAAGCGGTCGGCGCTCATAGCAAGTGAGCATTTCTGCTACTTCAAAGCAGAGATGAAGCCCTGCTGTGTGTAGCACAGGTGACTGGAAGATCGCAGATTCTAGCCTCCCATGGAGACTATTGAAACAAGTAAAAAAAATGTGAAAAATATTAAAAAAATTTAAAAATAAAAAAGTTTAAACCAATCCCCAATTTCAAAATAAGGCCGGGATCACACATAGGCGAGATACAGCCGAGTCTCGCAGGTGAAAACCCAGCTCTGGTGTCGGCACGCCGGAGCAGAGCGTGCAGCCGCACAGCAATACATGGAGCTGCATGCTTCGCTCCGGAGTGCCGGCGCCAGAGATGGGTTTTCACCTGCAAGACTCGGCCGAATCTCGTGTATGTGTGATCCCGGCCTAAAACAATTAAAAAAATATTAAAAATACACATATTTGGTATTGTTCAAAATTGGGCAATCTATCAATATATAAAAGAATTAATCAGATCAGTAAACAGCGTAAAGAGAAAAAAATCAAAATGCCAGAATTACAGCTTTTTGGTCACCGTAACATTGCATTAAAATGCAATAACAGAACATTGTCTCTACACCAAAATGATATCAACAAAATAGCAGCTCAGCACGCAAAAAAATAAGCCCTCACCTAGCCCCAGATCATGAAAACGGAGATGCGCGGGTCTCGGATTTTTTTTTTTTTTTAAACAAATTTTGGATTTTTTTCAATAAAAAAGAGCCTATACATGTTTGGTGTCTATGAACTAGAATTGACCTGGAGAATCATAATGGCAGGTCCGTTTTAGTATTAGGTGAACGTGGTAAAAAAAAAAAAAGTGGAATTGCACTTTTGTGCAATTTCACCGCACTTGGAATTTTGTTCTCGTTTTCCAGTACATGATATGTTAAAACCAACACTGTTGTTGAAAAGTGCAACTTGTCCTGCAAAAAACAAGTCCTGACACGGCCACATTGACAGAAAAATAAAAAAGCTATTGCTCTCGGAAGAAGGGGAGGAAAAAACGTAAATGCAAAAAATGAAAATGGGCTGCGGTGTGAAGGGGTTAAAGATTTTACTTTCCATTGAAGAAGCTATGTGTGGACTTTTTTTTGAGAGACTTGCTGACATTTTTGTTGATACTATTTTTTTTCTTCATCATTTTAGATCAGACCTTAAAGGGAAGCTGTCAGCAGGATTGTGCACAGTAAGTTACAGATAGTGTCAGGTCGGCGCCATTATACTGATTACAATGATGCCTGGGTTGATGAAATCTGTCTTGTGGTTGTTGTTTAATCTTTTTTTTCAGTTTTGAGTTAATGACATGCTCGTGCTCCACGGTGGCCTGGGGGGGGTTCTTCATGTGGTGCTCTGTTTAGGTATTCATCTGTATGGCTTCTGACAGGTCGTTTCTGCTCGTTATGCCATTTACCAATTGGGTTAAGTCTTTTTATATTTTGATAGATCGGGCGTTTCTGAAAGTTGCGATACCAAATATGTGTATAGATCGGGCATTTCTGAAAGTTGCGATACTAAATATGTGTATTTTTCATATATTTTTATTGTTTTATTTTGAATGGGCCAAAAGGGGTGATTTGAATGGTCTCAAGTTCATAGCAGATCCGCAATGAGAACCACAGGGATCTCCTGCAGATCCCCGGTTGCCATGCCAACATATTTGAGTAAAAGAAAAAAGATTGTCTCCAAAGGTGGACAACAACTTTAACACCTGATGCAGAAATAGGAGGTTTTCTTTTTATAAGTAATATATAAGTAATTTGCGTCAGTATTGTGGCAGTATAAAATCACAAACTTTGGAGTAAAGCAAGAGACATCATTAGAGGCCAACAAATAGTTATCAGCTGCTATTTTTCCACAATTCGCACATACACCATGTTGTTGTACCTGGTCGGGTGCCTGGAGAAATGCTTAGAGTATTGTATATCCTGTTGTTTGGTGATTTCTTCAGCGAGTGCTAACAGTTGGTCATTGGTATATCTGGGGTCCATTTCTGGTGGTCTGAGGCCTACTTATCATAGTCCAGTTACCGGGCGCCTGCACTATATGTACTGTCAGGACTAGTGATGTCACTTCTTGTGAGCCGCTAAGCTCAACCATTCAGACAGGACGAGTGACCACCACTATACAAGGTACTAAATAGAAGAAATTGTTGCCATAATGGAGGCCGATATATAAGCTCCGCGGGCTCTGTACAGACCTATTTTGACATGCTCCAATACCAGTAATACATATTAGGATCACGTTACTTGAGGTCAGAAAATCCCCTATTATAACTTACTGATGGTACAGTCTATGTATCAAAATGGTGGATTTGTAGGCTACGTGTTTACAAGCTTAAAATGGCTGCTGTAGTAGAAAAATAATAATAATGATATCCTTGTGGACAGACAGACTGACCAGACAAAAATCTGCAATAAACTCTAACTAAATATTTTATATTGTTGTATATGAAAAAAATCATGTTTTAGTAGAATACATAATTGTGACAGCTATGAAATAATACAAATGAAGACAACGTGACATAAAAGATTGAGGTATATATAGTATAAAACACTAATATTTTATTCCTGTAATTGATGCATTTAAGATCCTCCTCCGAACGCACACAAAACATCCAAAATTGACCCAAAATGGCCACTTTTAGGTAAAGCTTCAATAAATCTCACATGTTTTTTTTCGGCTCAAGACATGGAATTGTCATATCAAATTGCAAATATGGCTGGCAGTCCTTTGTAATTACTCGTATTTAAAGATGTCCATACACGTGAGCAGAATCCAGCGACATTTACTGAGGACAAATCATCATGATTTTGGAATCTAAAGACATGCAAATAATGGTGCTTTTTTATGCTCAATTATTCTTTTTTTTTTTAAGAAATCCATGTTCTCATTGGTCAGAAATCACTCATTGAAATTGACATGGGGGAGAAACCATGATGAGACATGTTTCACTCCCCTTGCCGAAATAAAGACACATGCCCAACCTTTACATAACGTCACTGCGTTCAGTCTTTCTGTTCAGCTTTTTGACATATTATGAAGGATTAACATTAATTACATTGACTGTATACAATCACATTGTTATATAGGACTTGATGCTTGGCAGCACGCTGTTCTACTTTCAGGTTAACGTGTCCTGCGGTTTGTGTATTTTACTGTATTCCAGGGACTGGGATTGTTAGGAGGACACTGAGGGCTCCTACTCACTTGCACGAGACTCGGAGAAGTCTCGCACGGCAATACCCCGGCACTGCTCCTGGCACAGAGAAGCGGAGTGCGTGGCTGCATGTATTCCTATGGGACCGCACGCTCCGATCTGAGTGCCGGGTGCAGAGACGGGTTTTAAACATGCGAGACCCATCCGAGTTGCTCGCAAGTGAGTAGGAGCCCTAAGGCTGGCACAATTATAACAGTTTTTCCAATCATCCTAGTTTGTCCAAGTAACTCCACAATTAAAAAGAAGAGGTTGAGCAATCACATGCACCTCCCTGACAGTGTTTATTTGAGGTAATTTGCCTGGATCACTGTATGACTGATATGCTTTATGGGACACCCTCCACCATTATCTGGCGACTCACTGGGTGACACTGTTATTGTGGGTTGGCACAGCTTGTGGGACGGTATCTGGTAATGATGGAAGCACATTAACACAACTGGCACTGCTATTGGGCCAGACTAGGAGTGCAGATAGTAGCTGAGATGTATGTGAAATTGACCTGATGCCTTTTCTCAAAAGTTGGCAAATATACTGTATAAGTTGTGTGGTGAACACTTTTATGAAGGCAAGAGAGCTGAATTATCATAGAGCCACAATACGTGGCTCTTCTTTGAAAGTCCCAAGACTGGCAATGTTATGAGGTGCAGGTTTCTGGCACTGTTATAGCCATTATTATTTTTCTTACTATTATTACGTGGAACTACATCAATTTTAAAGGCTTTACGACTGGTATAATTAGAAGCATGGAAGACAGACAGAAAGAAAAGTTCACCTATTTTGTCTTTATATTTCCTTTTTATTTTTTACCTTCGGACAGATATATATTTATCTAAATCGCAGAGGAAGGTGAATAGCGGCACCAGTGTTGAAACATGTAATCCTTTGTACGGAGGAGTTGAGCCTTTATCAGCATAAATGTCCAAATTGGAGGTGCGTAGCATACCACAGGCTGATCGCCTCCATGCCACGCCGCATTGATGCAGTAATTGATGCAAAAGAAGCCCTGACCAAGTATTGAGTGCATTTACTGAACATACATTTCAGTAGGCCAACATTTCAGATTTTAAAATCATTTTTCAAGCTGGTGTTATAAAGTATTCTAATTTACAGAGCTAATGACTTGGGTTTTCATTGGCTTTGAGCCATAATCATCAACATAAACAGAAATAAACACTTAAAATAGATCACTATTGTAATGATTTGTAATTTGTAAATTTGTAATGACTCTATATAATAGATGAGTTTCACTTTTTGTATTGATGAACTGAAATAAATTAACTTTTTGATGATATTCTAATTTTGTGAGAAGCACCTGTATATGCAGCAATAGGATTACTCCATCCTAGGTACATTACTGTACTTTTATCAACATTAATGTTATGCTTCCGCCTGCCTCGCCGCATGTGCCTCATACTCACCTTGCTGCGGCGTCCCGGCGCGTCCCTGCTTGCTTCCGGTCTTCTCTCCCTGCGCGCTCGGCTCCCGCTTGTCCTCGAGTGCGCGCGCGCTCTTGGTTCTTCGGCGCATGCACACACGTCTTTCATTGAAGCCTGGCCATGTGTTCTGCACCGCCCTGTGCACTCTGACCCGGAAGGTATGCCCTCACTCTCTTTATCAGGCCACCTCTTCCTATCGGTGGTGCCTGATTGTCCTTTGTTTCCTTCAAGTGAATCTGGCTTCACGTCCCCCCGGTATTCTTTCCTGTCTGGTTGCTCACCGCTCACTTCCGTTGTGGTAACTAAATCCTGGTCTTCTCCTTTGCCCCCTCCTAGTGCCTGTCTTCCGGTGTCTTCCTTCCAGTCCGTGTTCCAGTGTCCTTGCCTGCCTACCTGACCTCCGGTGTCTTCCTTCCAATCCATGTTCCTGCCTGCCTGCCTGTCTCCGTCTTGCTCCTAGTCTGTGTTCCAGACTCCAAACTGTCTTTCGTGTCCTCCCTCCGGTCTCTGCTCCCATGGTTAGTCCTCCTGTTCGTCTCCCCCGTCCAGTCCGCATTCCTACACTCTCCCTGTTTCTGTCTCCTCGTTAGTCCTTATTTTACCCTATTAGTTGCCATCTTGCCCGTCCTTCTTTACCAGCTGCCGTGGTGATAGTCTCCCTCGGGCCTGCCCCTAACGCTCCCTGTATAGGGGGTGGTGCACTTGGTCAGCTTGCCCATGGGAGGTTCGTTGTCATGGTCCAGTGGGTCCACTCTATAGTTTCCACAGTTAATCCTCACAATTAAGCATCATTTTCCAAGTGTTTGCCCATTCAATCATATTATCCAGGTCATGTTGATGGAAAAAGAAAAAAGTTATAGGTCTTAGAAGGCGAGGAGAAAAAGACAAAAATGAAGAGATGCTTATTGGGACTCTGTCGCCAAAGGACCTGTATAAACCTTGTGCGTCCAGTGAGGTTATCAATGGTTGACTGAGGAATGTTTTGCAATGTTGCATGTACTTAGGCACAGAAATCATCAATATCCACTGTCGAGCAGTGACATTCCAGATATGCTTTATGGGAGAAAAGTCCAAAGACGCTGCAGGCCATGGAACATGCAGCATTGAACAATGCTGACATCTCAGCTTGCATGCATTGCGATCTGCCAGAGTGACAAACTAACATTTCTCAGTTCTAGGATTCAGTCCATCTCAGTTTGCGACAAGTGGCAATAACTGTCATGTCGACGAATAGAAGGCATCATACAATCATCCCACAAGATGTGATCTGAGTTTTGAGGTTTGATGTGGCAAAAAAAATTGCTTTCAATCTGTTTTTTTATGCACCTCCCGATGCCACAGATTGCAGCTAGGTGTTCAAAAATGCGATCATTCGCGGATCTTATTAACTGTGCTATTTCTATCCTCCTCTCTCCCGGCAGGGACGCTGAGTCACTCACTGCCCTGGCCCTTAGCCTGTGCTTCCTCCTGCTGCTGCAGTTTCCCTGAGTCTGTGCACATCTTGCAGATCCCAGAGCTCTGTGCTTAGGGCGCACGCATGCTCCTGGTCTCTTAAAGAGACATGCTGCCCAAAACTGTCCCCAGCCAATGGTTGGGAGACACTGAATGTTTAAGGCACCTCTACCTGTTGGGAGCTGCCTGAGCAACGTGTTCTGTCAGTTTGTCTTCACACTTGCTAGTTGTCCTGCGTACACCTGCCTGTTCCTGCCAGCACCTGCCATGCCTTCCTGTATGCCAGCCGTTCCTGTCAGCATCTGTTGTTCCTTCCTGTACACCAACAGTGCCTGCCTGCACCTGCCGTCTCTTCCTGTATATCAGCCGTGCCTGACAGTACCTGTCGTGCCTTCCTGCATATTAGCCATGCCTGTCTGTATCTGCTGTGCCCACCCATTAGTGGCGATTTCAGCTTTTTACTCCTTTTGGCGTCAGCTGCCATGTTTCCAAGGTCTGTCCTGGAGTAGCACCTGGCATCCATCTGGAACCAAGTGTAACCACACCATTCAGGGGCTGTAGTGAAGAGTCAGGTGTTCACTTAGCTATGACCCTCCAGGCTGTCCCCAGTCAACGGCACAATGCTTCCACTACCACATGCATTATAGATTGCTCAAGCCATGGGACCCACTGGCTCTCTATCCCCTCCAGTCTCTGAGCTGTACCAGGAGGTTTCCCGCCAGAAAGACCTGTAGAACAAAATGTTCTGTCTGCAGACAGTGAGCACCCGCTTGGACACGCTGACATCTGCGGCCGCATATGCTCCTGTCCAAGCTGCAGCAAGCTCTGCTGTAACTCTCCAGACTAGTAGTTATGTTCCTGGTTCCGAACCCCATTTTTCTGTTCCTCCATGAGTTAATGGTGATCCTACACATTGCCATGGTTTTCTAAATCTGTGCATGCTGCAGTTTGAGCTATTGGCACATCAGTTCTCATCTGAACGGGCCAAAGTGGCATTTATCATGTCACACCTAGTGGCAAGGCTCTTGCATGACTCAACCCCTTATGGGAGAGAGGGGGGTTACCTAATCTCCAATCTCCAGACTTTCTTAGAAGCCTACCGCAAGGACTTTGATGAGGTGGGCCGTATTTCTTCTGTCGGCCAGTATGCCATCTGTTTTCGTACCCTGTCCTCTGAGCTTGCTTGGAATAATGAGGTGCTTGTAGCTGCCTTCTGGGATAGCCTGACTGGGAGAATTAAGGATGAACTGGCCAGTCGAGATGTTACTGCCTCTTTAGATAACCTTGTATCCCTGGCTACTTGGATCGACCTCAGGTTTCTGGAGCGCTTCAGGTGGTGATCAAGAGAAAAAAATCTATGTACTTGGCTCCTACCTTCCAAAGTCATATCATGCTGCAGACCTCAGCTTTGACACCCCCATTCGAATCTATGCAAGTCGACCATGTGAAACTGGCTAAAGATCGTCAGGAAGTTAGTTGTTCTGAGGGGAGGTGCTTCTACTGCACTAGTCCTGAACATTTAATTTACTTCTGTGCTGAGAAGCCTAGAAACTCCAAAGCATAGGGTCGGTAGGAGAGACTACCCTGGATGAGAACTACTCCTCTCCCCCGCTGATTCTGTCAGTGTTTGTTTCCTGTGGCAACAGGTTGATTTAATGAATTGGCCTGTCTGGACTCTAATTTTGCAGGAAATTTCAAACAAATAAATTTGAGCGGAATTAAATTGTACCTGAAGTTTACAAAAATCTGCATATGCCAAAATGCTATTTGTTTGCAATTCGCTTTTGCGCTGATTCAGTAAAATGGTGTCAACTGGCACTCATTTTTCTATACCTTAAAAAGACAGCAAAATGTAAAAAAAAAAATCCTTATATTTACCTCACCCTTCACCTCTCCAGCCCCGTTGATCTTGAACACCAACCACCTCATAACTTCTTTGGATTGTCGTTAGCCACGCTGAAATCTACGAACCTCTCACCCTAGGCCTGGCTTCCGAGTTTGATATGCCAGGGAGGGTTCTGTGCAAGTGCACACAATGGTCACAGCCCAGGTGGAGATGACGTCACAGTCGGCACCCTGACCTTTTTGGGCACATGTGCAGAACCTTCATGTTCATATTAAACCCAGAAGCTCTAGTCTAGCATGACAGACCCAAGAATTTCACTGTGGCCAACAGTGATCAGAAGATGTGATGAGAACTCGAAGGGTGGCGATGAAGAGTGGAAGGGCCGGAAAGGTGAGCGGTAAGGTGAGTGGGAAGATTTTTTATAATTTTTTTTTTACATCCCCAAGACATAACAAGGGGCTTTAAATGTGTGGTGAATAACTTCTCTGCAAATCGAATTTCCTGAGAAAAATTTGCAGAGGTGATTCAAATTTTGTCTAATCTTCTCATCTCTAGTTAATGGTGCACCAGAGAGGGGTGCAAAATGCTTTCCATGACCCATACATTGGCAACACACCACTGGTTTACACCATCTATTAGTTGGCTTAGCTTGTTGCAAAGGATTTTGGCACAAGGCATCACGATTTAGGCCATGGAACCTCGACGCACATCTACTAAAAACACATTTCTAATGTGCAAGGCATGAAAGACATCATTTTCGGCACAAATTAAGTAAAAAATCTGGATCATGTAACTTATGTAGCTTCATCATTCCCATTTTGGTACAATGTTAAATAATTATAATACAAATGAGCAAAAAAAAAAAACAGCTCTTGGGTGTATATGCAAGTATTCTGTTTATGGGACTATTATTATCTTATGCAATAACATGCTTGCAGACGACATTTCAAGATTTCCACAAAATGTAGTCAATTTTCAAACCACAAAAATGTACAGCGTCAACCTCAGAGATTTTATAGATTCCTGCCTTCTTATAGAGAATGGGAATAGCCTGTACTTACGTGTGAGACATGTCTTCTGCAGCACTGTGTGATCACTTCTGGGTAAAGATCCAGCATCTGATATTGCTTAGAAATAAGGGGTTTGAGGATATTCCCTAATTCCAGGTGAAGATCACATCTATTAGATTTTTCAGAAAATGCTTACAGTGCATGTATATAATCAGGAGAGCAATGCTGCCATGATTGTCTGCTCTTTCTTCTGTTTATTAGGTTACTAGGGAGACAAGGGGAGAGGCGTTAGAAGGCATCGGCCATTGAAAAAGATGTTGCTTAGCAATGCTGAGGCTTCCTATGTCAGACACTAGACGGCTCTGCTTTACTTTACCAGCACAGTATTAATTAGTAATTGCCAGGTACACACAATGGTGCATAGACTGAGGAACAATCACCCCAGGGTAAGGACTGAAGCAACAATAATGATCATTGATATCGGAAATTTCACTTCCTATTAGTGATAATCTTCTATGAATGTGCGCGATACGGCCGTAGAATTACAAGAATCTAACAATGTTGCCAACATTCTAGAACGTTTCCCGGGACCAGTGTTACCCTGTAATGCATTCTGACAAGCAGAACTTGTAACATTGTTGTTATAACTTTGTTACAAACTATTTACCTTTGGTGACTGTGTATATTTTGCCTTTTAGTTCAGCTTTTCAGACATTTCATTTTAATTTTTTATATTACTAAAAAGGATCAATGAAATTAAACTCACTAAGAGGGGCAAGAGAACTCAGGAGAAATCTTTGGACGATACGGGTTATGAAGCACATGACGCGAAGAAACTAAACTGCGTAAGACCAGCAAGAGAACTCAGGAAACTTTTTGGATGATACAGGTCATGCACAGTGTAGCACGGTGGCGCAGTGGTTAGCACAGCAGCCTTGCAGCGCTGGAGTCCTGGGTTCAAATCCCACCGAGGACAACATCTGCAAAGAGTTTGTATGTTCTCTCCGTGTTTGTGTGGGTTTCCTCCGGGTTCTCCGGTTTCCTCCCACATTCTAAAGACATACTGATAGGGAATTTAGATTGTGAGCCCCAACGGGGACAGTGCGCAACAGATAATGTGCGCAACCTGTAAAGCGCTGCGGAATATGTTAGCGCTATATAAAGATTATTATTATTATTTATTATTATTATGAAGCACATGACATAAACAGGAGAGATGAGAACATGCAGTGGGAGCAGAAAGGTTATATGGAGGCATAGTAAATGGGAAGAATAAGGAAAAAAGGAGGGTAAATAGGGAGGACGGCAACGTACATGGAGGGAGAGTGGAGACCAGAACACAAATAACGGTGTATAGCACATTAATCGGGAAGAATAACACATGAACAGGGGACAGACAATTGGAATAAATATGAATGGGGATTAAAGCTTGCAAAAAGGGAGCCGGCTGTCAATCAGCATGACACCAGCAGTCACACCGTGTCAACAGAGCAGAACAGAAGAGAAGTCGTTGCTCTGTCGAAGTGATGTCAGCGGAAGTCAGTGAATCGCCGGTAGGAGCAGTCTGTGACTGCTCTGTGCAGGCAGAGATCGGCAACAGGTAGATAAGTAGCAACTACATGCCTGTTAGTTCATTGGTTTATAGTAAAAAAAAATAGTCCCGGATATCACCTTTTAACACTGATGAGTTATGATGGTGATTTCTTTCTTCTGAAAAGCTGCTCTGAACGACCCATTTTTGGCTTCACTGACGTCCCTTTGTCCAGGCTATCTCACCAAGAGGCAGTTCCAATGGTATCTGATGCATGTGCATTGAGGCAAGGTTCACTTTCCATGGCTTTATGTGTGCACAGCACCCAGGCTGGCTTGTGTTTATGTCAATCAAAGGGCATTAATCAAGTCAGAAATGGGAAAAGTCAGTTTGACTGAGGAATCACCTATATGACTTGGCAATTACTAATTAGCATTCAATAGATGTCATGCTTTAAACTTTTTAAGAAAATGGAGGAGCACTAAATTCATATACCAACAATTTTCCTTCACTAGACTCTACTTTGAAGATTATTAGTGTATTCTGCCACTTGTCCTTTTTGTTGATTAATCATTGTAATTCACTGTGATTCAGACTGAGTCTTTGGCCGGGATCACACATGCGAGACACACGTCCGTGTCTCTCCTGTGAAAACCAAGCTCTGGCGCCGGCACTCCAGAGCGGAGCGTGCAGCTCCATGTGTTGCTGTGCGGCCGCACGCTCCGCTCTGGAGTGCCGGTGCCAGAGCTTGGATTTCACATGTTTCTCACATGTGTGATCCCGGCCTTTTTCTCATTCACTGAGTCCTTGAGGACTGCTGTTATCGCAAAAAACATGGACATGTGAGCAGCCAACAGACTATAATGGGTATGTGTTCAATACATGAAAAACTTGGATAGAACATATACATGACTTACAGATGCATGTATGTGTTGGATCAGTTTTTTTTCAAGGATACAACTTGTGCGCATGATTTTCTATGAACAGCACACATGTACATGTTTTTTCATGGTGTCCATACAAAACTCATAGACACATGTCCGTTTTGCTCCATATCAAGGATGAAATGTGCAAATACTCTGTGAGTCCGTGAAAAACAAGTACAGCATACAGATGGTATCAGTGGGTATGTATGTGACTTAGTTTGGAGAACTACATATAAACTGTACCATATACATACTGAGTAGATTTAGAAAATATCCACACCCTCCTTTGGACATTTTCTAAACCAAGCAGCTGTCACGATCCATTTTTGGATGCGTGGCAGCTCTGTTTACACTTTGATTTAAATGTAGCTTTTTTCCTTTCAGGCCATGAGGGGTTAATGTCAGTTTCCATTGCTGACAGTATAATACAATTGCAGAGTTGCTCAATCACTCCCTCCATCCTTTAAATAGTCACCTGATGCATCAGCTGACTGTCGGTGTAGAGCAATCTATGTTGACCAAGCCTGGAGTAAGGAGCTCACTGGCTGCAGTGGTGAATCAGCTGGTTTTGTGGTGTTCGTGGTCTGGGTGCCTTTCTTCTGCTGTGCGGTGCTTTGCAGCAGAGAAGGCTATTAAGCTATGTTTGGTGTTTATTCCTCATCTGTCTCATGTTTGTCACTGTCCCCTGTGTTGTTCTATCTGCAGTGGTGAGGCCAGCGCCCTTGTCGGCCAGTGCACTAGCCAGGGCAGTGCTAGGTGACAGCGAGGGACAATGTTCCTTATGGCGTGAGGGGAAGGACCCACTTAGGGCATTAGGGGAGTGCAAGGACAGGCTCAGGTTTGAGCTCAGGAGCTGTCCATCCCTCATTCCCTATCAGTAGGACCTTCTTTTCCCCATTTCCATCCTGCTGTGTGTGTGTCATTCCATCCGCTGACCGAACCCTGGTGGGATTGTGATATTATCACCAACCCATACTTTTTTCCAGTGAACCGATGGCTCAAGAAACAAGAAAAAGAGGACATGCTATGAACTGGTACCACCAAAACACACAAAAAAATATAAAGTTTATTAAAAGCCACAAAACACCCAAAATGTAAAAACATTTAAAAACTGAAATACTGTACATCCCCATAATAGGGTCAAACCGCCGGATAGGGACCCAAGAGACACTAATACACAGCATAAACAATATAACTTCAACCATCATATAGCAGAGATGGCCCATGCATGGAAGAAGATAAGAAGGTACTACACTTCCCAACCATCAAAGAGACGCAGAGCTCACAATGAGAATAAATGCTACGTATAAATGATCAGCTGCAGAAGATATCAGGTGTCACATGCAATATATGGAATGAAGGCAAGTATGGCTAAAGCCTGTTCACATGTCTGTATGTGACAGTAGAAGATAGAGATTTAAAGGCTTTGCAACGCCATAAAGATTGCCTAAAGCCTTACATAGGGCTGGAAAACATGCTTACCCCCAATGATGGAAGATGTATGCTTAAAAAGCATGACCAGTCCCCCACTGGGATTGGCACTGACCCCACTGGGTCAGAAGTCTTAGGGCACTGGAGCCCAATGCGTATCACCACTAAAAATTGGCTTCGTCAGGGGCGGATGTGATGTTGTGGACAAATACAACACATATAAATGGCATACCTAAGTAGCTTGAACCACGAGCAGCTGTGTGGGCCGGCGTAGCACACCCGGACGTCCACTGATACCGAAATGCAATGCAGCATAGGCAAAAAGGAGGACACACAGTGTTGCTGGGAGGAGCAAGATGGCCTAACGGTGATGTCCAGCGCATGCGCGAACGGGGGCGGCGGACTGAACAGATTGACGTGACATAGTTGTCGGTAAAAGGGTTATGTGCGTGCGCAAGAAAAGCGCTAAATAAAGCAAGCAAGAATGTAGCACCATTAGAAGTATTGAGCGTCCAACAGCTCAGATGTACTAAAACTTGTGTTAGAGGTGAAACAAGATGGTATAAGCACAGATATAAGCGCTGTTTACATATAGGCTTAGAAACCTGAAGGTTGCCCCATAACAAGAAGGGCGACACATATGCCCACGCTTGCGCACCATGGTAAAAAAGAAAAAATCTTGTATCTACAGGATTTTCCCTGAAAAACTTTTTATAGTATGCATACTGAAGAAAAAAGCATGAAAAAATAAAAATAAATAAGAACAAAATTGAAAAATAAGCAAAAATGATATAATACAGTAAAGCATAATAATAATAATAATAATAATAATAAAGAATGATGAAAGAAAAACCATGAAAAAATTTGTAAAAAAATGAATGACGGCGTGAGAGGAAGGACCCACTTTGGGCATTAGGGGAGTGCAGGGACAGGCTCAGGTTTAAGCTCAGGAGCTGTTCATCCCTCATTCACTATCAGTAGGACCTTCCTCTCCCCATTTCAATCCTGCTGTGTGTGTGTCATGCCGTCCGCTGACCGACCCCTGGTGGGATTGTGATATTATCACCGACCCATACTTTTTTCCATTGAACCGATGACTCAAGCACAGGCTTTTGCTCAGTTGATCCAGACCCTCACAGATGAGCTTAAGGAGCTGCGTGTCAGGTGCTGCAGCATCTTCAGCAGGTGTCGGGATTCTGGGTCTCGGCTCATGTTCAGCCTCAACCGTTACCCAAGATATCTCTCCCTGACAGGTTCTCTGGAGGGAGAGTTACATTTTTTATTTTTAAGGAGGCCTGGAAGCTATATTTCAGGCTCCGCCCTTATTCTTCAGGGAGTGAGGAACAGCGTTTGGGGATTATACTCTCCCTTCTCAAGGGTGATCCCCAATCCTGGGCTTTCTCTCTGCCAACTGATTCACCATCTTTGCAGTCGGTGAACAAGTTTTTTGCGGCATTGGCGCTGGTGTATGGGGATCCTGATGGCATCTCCCTGGCTGAGTCTAGACTCTGTAAGATCAAGCAAGGGGGCTGGCCGGCTGAAGAATACTGCTCAAAGTTTAGGAGATGGGCCACTAACACACAGTGGAACGATCCTGCCCTTATGAGCCATTTCTGTCAGGGCCTGTCAGCTAGGCTTCAGGATACTCTGGTGTAGTATGCTACTCCTGGGTCGTTGGAGGCTGCCACTGTCCTTGCTATTCAGGTGGATAGACGCCTCAGGGAGACATACACCAAATTTACCCCTTGTGGTTCTTTCTAGGGAGGCGGACACACTGGTGCAGATGGACGAACCTATGCAGGTGGAAGGAGTCTCTTCTCAGACTAGGTTGCCCGTGGTTCACCTTCGGACAGGGGCATGTTTTTTCTGTGGTCTGACTGATTATTACATCAACGTCTGCCCAACTCGCGCCAAAGTATGTACACCATCTCAAAGGCAGCGTTCCCCTAGTCGTGCGGAGGGAGGCAACCAGGGTGTGTATATTTCCTCCATCTTTTCATCTCAGTGTACCATTCCTGTTGAAGTGGTGGTTGGTGGGGTAACAGACTATACCGGTGCTTGTGGATAGTGGAGCTGGGATCAATCTGGTGGATTCTCACTTTGTTCAGACCCATGGTCTGATGCGTAGGATGCTAGCAAGACCCATTACTGTTCAGGCAATTGACTCTGTCCCTCTCAGCCAGGGGAGGGTGACCCAAGTCGTAGATAATATTAATCTGCATATAGGGACTCTTCATGAGGAGTCCCTATAATGCTACGTCTTGGAGGGTATGTCAACTTCCATCGTCCTAGGCCTTCCCTAGCTGAGGAGACACAATCCGGTCATAAATTGGGGGTCCAGGGAAGTAGTCAGTTGGGACCAGTCTTGTAAGGACTCCTATCTGGGAGCTACTGTATCTGCCATCCTTCTTAAACCTACCCCTTTTTCTCCAGTGGAGGCAGCCAAGGTGCTTCCGGAGAGTAGGGGCAGAAGTCAACCCTCACCACAAGTAAACCCTGAGTCTCAGTGTCCTCTCAGGAGGAGGGATCAGGGAAGGGTGGTGGTTCCCTCTGTATGTAGTGAAGGTATGAGCTTGGTGACACAGCTGTTGTCCGTTCCTCAAAGAGTTCACCATTCTTTGGCACAGGTATGCATGGAAATAAACGCTCAGGTCCAGACTGGTATGTCAATGAGTACGTGTGGGTGTCCACCAAAAACATCAGGTGGAAGTACGCAACTGGTACCTGGAGTTCTAGGGTGATTGGGCTGTATCAGGTGTTGGCCATTCTCAGCCCGGGTACTTTCCAGCTGGAGTTACCCCCAGTAATGCACGTACACAACGAGGGACGAGGTTACTGACGGCGGTGGGGGGAAGGACCCACCACAACCGCTAGTGACATTGAGGAGTCTGAGAAATAAGGAAAAAGTTTAGATACTCTCTAAGCAGATGTATAAGGACTCATTCAGACATCAGTGATTTTTCACCAGTGTTTGCATGCCAAAACCAGGAGCATCCGAAGTCATGTGGCAAGGCTCGTTAAAGGGTAAATATTAACTTTTAGATTTGTTATTTCCAGTAGGAATCAGTAGCGTTCTAATCCTCTTCCTCTTTTAAGAGGCAAATTGCATATTTCATTTCCTAGCAGAGCAGTGCAAAGCTTAAAAGTCTCTTTACATTGGCATGCCAGGCTTGGCATGTCAGTCTACGCAAGGAGAAACGTAACCCCTTGGATCCCGGTCAGATGTCTCTCACCTAGCCAAACCAGATCTCACACTTTGAACTGATTAGTGAAAGCATCCCAAAACACAGTGTCTACAAATTGAGATTATGGTTTGGCTTTTATCCATGGGGCAAGGCTCATTAAAGGGTCGATTTTGACTTTTAGGATTGCTACTTCCACCAATAGGTGGCACTAGAGTTCTAATCCTCGTCCTCTCTGATCACATGATTTGCATATTTAAAACCACGAGTGGAACATACAGAAAAAAACTATAATTGAAACATTTACATTTTTTGGTGTTTTAGAGACTCTCCAAACACTGAAGTCTGAATGAGTCCTAATTCTTCTGAAAAACTAGAATGTGAAAATGGTCAAGTTCAGATGAGATTAGGGCAAGAATGTAATTATTTGCAAGAGATAGAAATTCCTGGTAGAGATTAATTAATACTGAAGCCACATCTGTGTGGTCCTCTAGTAATTCTCACTCATTCAGTGCAAGTCAGATTGATGCATCCTGACAAAAGCTAAAAACAATATCAGATCATAAAATATTCAAAAATGAGCTGTGCTCCATTCGACTATTAATACACATAGGGCTCAATCCAGCATTTGTGTTTTTTTCTTAAGTTACTTTACTTTTTAGTTTCTTTTTGGCATATTTGCTGATGTTTCTTTTCCCCAAATTCTTCAAAATAGCACAGTGTTCATCAATTTTTTTACAAAATAAAAAATCATCTGTATTTTTGCTTTTAACATTTTTGTAACTTTTTCTAGCAAAATGTCACATAATATGCCAAAAATTTTGTGGGAAAATTTCAGGCGTACAAAAAATCACTACATTGGAAAGGCTTGAGTATATTTGTGCAAAACTTTAGCAACTTTTTAAAAATCCCCAACCTTGACAAAGATACAAAAAAACAGAGAACATATAAAATACACTTCAAAAAGGGCACAAATTAAAAAAAGAATTTGTCGCAAATCAAAATCACTTTTATTTAGGTACATTAAGAAGTTTGGTAAGTGAGACAGCAGGTAAATTTTTGCAACGGCAACATTATTCTTTCGAAAACTGGAAATTGGTGAACTTGGAGAAGAAAATAAGATCCCATGCCAAATTGTATCGTTTGTAAAACAATCTTACCACTTTAGCTTTTATGGTCCCCTGAATCATTTAAAAATGTCATCACTTTATAAGATGTTCATAATAGCTTGTAATATAAGATATTTAATAGCTTGTAAAATGCGACACTGGAAATGTGGTGATTAAGTAAATTGATGAGTATAAAGTAAAAGTGTGCTGCTTGTACAAAGGTAACATGGTAACGAAACCCAGAATGTAAATGGAAATTTTATGAGTACTACAGACAAATTACTACAGTTTTACAGTAGTAACAGCAACAGTTTATGATTACGCTGAAAGCTTTTTCACTTCCAGCTACAGTAAAACAGAGGCATAACTTGAAATTGATGTGTAAAGTCTATAACAAGCCCCCCAACCTATAATGTTCATTTACTATCACTGGTCTCTACTAGGGTTGAGCGAAACGGATCGGACAAATTCAAACATTGCCGACTTTCGGCAAATTGGGGTTTTATGAAACCCGACCCGATCCTAGTGTGGGATCGGCCATGAGGTCGGTGATCTTCGCGCCAAAGTCGCGTTTCGTATGACGCTTTCAGCGCCATTTTTCAGCCAATGAAGGAGGACGCAGAGTGTGGGCAGCATGATGACATAGGTCTCGGTCCCCACCATCTTAGAGAAGGGCATGACAGTGATTGGCTTGCTTCCTGCGGCGTCACAGGGGCTATAAAGGGGCATGCGCGCCGACCGCCTTCTTACTTCTGCCGATCGTAGCATAGGGAGAGGTTGCCGCAGCTTCATCAGAAGAAGGGATATAGTAAGGGAGGGAAGATTAAGCCCCGAAACTGCTTGTGCTGTAGCGATTTCCACTGTCCAACACCACCATTTGTTTGCAGGGACAGTGGAGGCTAGATTTTTGTGCATCAGCTCTGTAGCTTATTAGGCTGCCTTATAAGGCTCCCGATAGCTGCATTGCTGTTTGCACGCCGCTGCGCAAACCAACTGCTTTTTTAAAAGTAAAAATCCTGTTACTCCTATCTGCACAGTTATCTTGTTTATTTGTCCACACTTTTGTGTGCAGCAGTCCTTTTTATTGCTGCCATACTTTTCCTGAGATCATTGTAGGGAGATTGAAATTGTACTACAGTACTTGTATTTTTTTATATATCTACCAGCCACTGCATCGATTCAAAGTGACAGGAGACAGCATTTGTCCAGTATGGTTACGAACTACTTTTCCTCCCTTATCGATGTTCTCCCTCACAGGTCATTCCCCTTTGATTACTGGGCATCTAAAATAGACACCTGGCCTGAATTGGCAGAATATGCATTACAGGAGCTTGCTTGCCCTGCTGCTAGTGTGCTATCAGAAAGAGTCTTCAGTGCTGCTGTTTCAATACTGACCGAAAAAAGGACACGTCTGGCTACCCAGAATGTTGATGATCTAACCTTCATTAAAATGAACCAATCATGGATTTCAAATTATTTTGCCCCACCTTCTCCTGCTGACACGTAGCTTGCCTGAAAAATGTCTTGCTTTTGGCTTCCTCTTACTCACTTCTCCAATTCCACCATTTGCAGCTGCTGAATGTCCACCATAGGCCATTTTTATACCTCCCTAAATGGGCTGACTCCCCCCACAGGGCCGTGGTCACTACTTGGCGCAAGCACCCGTGCGAGTGCCGTTTGCCTGGACAGGTGGGTGCGCCCACTCTTGGATGACGGCACTGGCACAGGGTCCCTCATAGTACAATGAAGTTTCTCTGACGGTGGTGGTGCACAACCAACGTCAGACACACCGTTGTAATATGAGGGCCCCTGTGCCAGTACCGCCGCCCATGAGAGAGTGTTCCCCCCCAGCTCGAACAGTGCTCTACCACTTGCAATACTTACCTCTCCCTGCTCCACCACTGTGTAGTCTGTGCTGTTAAATCCTTCAATGGCACTGCCAATACAAATTTGTTGAAATGATAGATGATAGTTAAAATATACAGGGGCCCTGGCCTCCATTTAGACCAGTTAATACTTTGCGCCTACTACCACTGTCTGCTACTCAGCAGAGGAGCCCACCCCAGTACCTAGCTATGCCGCCTGTTTAGTCCTATTACCAATTTTGAACTGCTTTTAGCCTACTTTTGTATTTGGGCCTTCTAACCGTGTCTGCGCCACTCATTACAGTTGTCCTCCACTGAACAAAGCAATGCCGCCTGTTTAGTCCTGTTACCAATTTTGAACTGCATTTAGTCAACTTTTTATTTTGGGCCTACTAACTGTGTCTGCGCCACTCATTACAGTTGTCCTCCACTGAACAAAGCAATGCCGCCTGTTTAGTCCTGTTACCAATTTTGAATGGCATTTAGCCTACTTTTTTATTGTGGGCCTACAAACTGTGTCTGCGCCACTCATTACAGTTGTCCTCCACTGAACAAAGCAATGCCGCCTGTTTAGTCCTGTTACCAATTTTGAACTGCATTTAGCCTACTTTTTTATTGTGGGCCTACAAACTGTGTCTGCGCCACTCATTACAGTTGTCCTCCACTGAACAAAGCAATGCCGCCTGTTTAGTCCTGTTACCAATTTTGAACTGCATTTAGCCTACTTTTGTATTTGGACCTACTAACTGTGTCTGCGCCACTCATTACAGTTGTCCTCCACTGAACAAAGCTATGCCGCCTGTTTAGTCCTGTTACCAATTTTGAACTGCATTTAGCCTACTTTATTATTTGGGCCTATATCTGTGTTTCCTCCTCATCCTGCCCATTGCCCAGCCACTGCTAGATGAGTCTGCTGGTACATTGACTTAGACCACTACATTCCCCTTGCACTCTACACAGCCAGAATCTGACCCTGCTGAAAGTCAGGTTCCCCTTCCCGCATACTATACCACCTTACACGGGGACAAAGAGGAAGGTGCAGATGAAAGTGCAGGTTCCTTCATCACGTGGGGGGGCATACTCGTTGGCGATGTCACTGGCACAGGGCCCCTCATAGTATGCAAAAGTGTCTCTGGCAGTGGGAGGCGCCACCGGCCGTCAAACACACTGCCGTACTACGGGGCGTGCCAGTGCCAAGTGCCAACTTGTGGGCCCCACAGGATCACAGCACTTGCAAAGTTGAAATACTTACCGCTCCCTGCTCCACCGCCGTGACATATTCCGCGTTCCCTGGGCCCACGAAAATCTTGAGCCAGCCCTACACCCCCCACAACTTTAGCCAAATGACCCCCTGTTTTCAATGCCTAACTATTATTATAAAGTAAATTAAGATTGACAAGCTTAAGAAATAAGAATTGATGTTTTTGGCATTAAAATGGACACTGTAGGTGTTTTCCTGTTCTCCACTCACTGCTGACTTTGATTCCCCATTGACTTGCATTGGGCTTTGTGTTTCGGTCAGCCCCCGACTTTTCGCAATAATCGGTCGATTTCACCCGACCCGACTTTTGACAAAGTCGGATTTCATGAAACCCTCTCAGCTTGGACTGAGAGACTGGGTGAGCTCCCATAGGCTCAATAGCTGAGTGCACCGGCAACTTCAGAACATACCTGTAGCTTAAAAGGGGTTCTCCTGTCTTAAGCTACAAGTCTGCAATCAAAGATTTGTGAATGCTCACATCCTCTCCAGTGCTGGCATCAGGAATGGGGATGCGTGACCACAAATAATCACTTTTCATAAATGCGGTCACATGCCGACTAGACGTGCGCGGCCCCACTCAATGCCGATTAAATCCGGATACATCTAGTTGTAATGTGGCCAGAAGTATGGAAATCACGTGAAATCACGTGACTTCCCTCTCGCAGCACTGGAGAATCCTCATAGAGGTTAGGATTCACAAGTCATTGTACCCTAAGGCCGGTCATCTCCTTTAAAGGGATTATCCAAAAAAAGACATATGTCACCTATCCGCCTATCACTAAAATGGTCCTATTCCTCCTCTTCATACATCATCGTGCACAACCTCTACTGCTTTATTTAATGCCCATTTAATGGCCATCTTATTTGAAACATAACTCAGTTTCGTATGAAGTATTTTGCCTGTTTTTACTGTGACGTGGCCAAAAACATGAACTCTTGGTCTGAACCAGCCATTTTCCTATGAACTATATTTTTATTATTCATCATGCTTTGGATACATAGCAGCATCATATTTTGCAGCGCTTTAAACATATCTTATCATCACTGTCTCTATTGGGGCTCACGATTTACATTCCCTATCCGTATGTTTTTGGAGTGTGGGGGGAAACCGGAGAACCAGGGGGAAACCCTTGCAAACACGGGAAGAATATACAAATTCCTTGCAGATGTTGTCCTTCGTGGGATTTGAACCCAGGACTCCAGTGCTGAAAAGCAACAATGCCAACCTCTGGGCAACCATTCTGCCTTTACAAAGGTGATGGATGATGCTTTTCACCTCCAAGATAAATGGGCCCAGATTCATCAAGACCACTGATGTTCTCGCCGATCTTGATGATGGGGCATGATGGAGTCACAGGTGCCTAATTCATCAAGAGTCATGCACCTTGCCACAAATCTTACTCCAGTCCCTAAGTGGAGTATAATTTGTGGCATATAGTACACAGCAGTTCATCATAAAATAGAAGAGTAGACGTCACCATGCCACATCTCACCCCCGTCCTGTCCCAGCTCCACCAATCTTGGCAGAGCTGGTCGAAACTAGTTTGACAAAGCCAAGAAACCTTGTGTTGCACAAAAATTTTGAAACTATTCAAAGTGTTTTACTCCAGATACAGTGGGGCAAAAAAGTATTTAGTCAGTCAGCAATAGTGCAAGTTCCACCACTTAAAAAGATGAGAGGTGTCTGTAATTTACATCATAGGTAGACCTCAACTATGGGAGACAAACTGAGAAAAAAAAATCCAGAAAATCACATTGTCTGTTTTTTTAACATTTTATTTGCATATTATGGTGGAAAATAAGTATTTGGTCAGAAACAAAATTTCATCTCAAAACTTTGTAATATATCCTTTGTTGGCAATGACAGAGGTCAAACGTTTTCTGTAAGTCTTCACAAGGTTGCCACACACTGTTGTTGGTATGTTGGCCCATTCCTCCATGCAGATCTCCTCTAGAGCAGTGATGTTTTTGGCTTTTCGCTTGGCAACACGGACTTTCAACTCCCTCCAAAGGTTTTCTATAGGGTTGAGATCTGGAGACTGGCTAGGCCACTCCAGGACCTTGAAATGCTTCTTACGAAGCCACTCCTTCGTTGCCCTGGCGGTGTGCTTTGGATCATTGTCATGTTGAAAGACCCAGCCATGTTTCATCTTCAATGCCCTTGCTGATGGAAGGAGGTTTGCACTCAAAATCTCACGATACATGGCCCCATTCATTCTTTCATGTACCCGGATCAGTCGTCCTGGCCCCTTTGCAGAGAAACAGCCCCAAAGCATGATGTTTCCACCACCATGCTTTACAGTAGGTATGGTGTTTGATGGATGCAACTCAGTATTCTTTTTCCTCCAAACACGACAAGTTGTGTTTCTACCAAACAGTTCCAGTTTGGTTTCATCAGACCATAGGACATTGTCCCAAAACTCCTCTGGATCATCCAAATGCTCTCTAGCAAACTTCAGATGGGCCCGGACATGTACTGGCTTAAGCAGTGGGACACGTCTGGCACTGCAGGATCTGAGTCCATGGTGGCGTAGTGTGTTACTTATGGTAGGCCTTGTTACATTGGTCCCAGCTCTCTGCAGTTCATTCACTAGGTCCCCCCGCGTGGTTCTGGGATTTTTGCTCACCGTTCTTGTGATCATTCTGACCCCACGGGGTGGGATTTTGCGTGGAACCCCAGATCGAGGGAGATTATAAGTGGTCTTGTATGTCTTCCATTTTCTAATTATTGCTCCCACTGTTGATTTCTTCACTCCAAGCTGGTTGGCTATTGCAGATTCAGTCTTCCCAGCCTGGTGCAGGGCTACAATTTTGTTTCTGGTGTCCTTTGACAGCTCTTTGGTCTTCACCATAGTGGAGTTTGGAGTCAGACTGTTTGAGGGTGTGCACAGGTGTCTTTTTATACTGATAACAAGTTTAAACAGGTGCCATTACTACAGGTAATGAGTGGAGGAAAGAGGAGACTCTTAAAGAAGAAGTTACAGGTCTGTGAGAGCCAGAAATCTTGATTGTTTGTTTCTGACCAAATACTTATTTTCCACCATAATATGCAAATAAATTGTTAAAAAACAGACAATGTGATTTTCTGGATTTTATTTTCTCAGTTTGTCTCCCATAGTTGAGGTCTACCTATGATGTAAATTACAGACGCCTCTCATCTTTTTAAGTGGTGAAACTTGCACTATTGCTGACTGACTAAATACTTTTTTGCCCCACTGTATATGATATAAACAGTTTGATGAATCAGGGTTACTGCCTATTAATTTCTAGTTCTATTAGTTCTAGTCATTATTTATAAAGCTTATGAATAAGAAGAAAGGTTTGAGAGAGTGGAGATTGATGACCAAATAATTGTTTTGATGTATAGCGTATCCTGTTCAGGAACATCTACTATATAATTGTCTAAGGGTCACTTCCGTCTTTCTGTCTGTCCTTCTGTCTTTCTGTCTGTCGTGGATATTCATTGGTCGCGGCCTCTGTCTGTCATGAAATTCCAAGTCGCTGATTGGTCATGGCAAAACGTCCATGACCATTGCCACGACCAATCAGCGACGGGCACAGTCCGGCGGCAAAATGGCCGCTCCTTCCTCCCCGCAGTCAGTGCCCGCTCCATACTTCCCTCAAGTCAGTGTCAGCGTTAATGGACCACAGTGTAACGCACTCCATTCTTTGCATCACTTCCGGTTTTCCGGTCTCCATTTCCGGCCAGCTGCAGATTGGATCAGGTGAATCAATTAATGACCAGGTATTTAAAAGCCTCATTGGTTATGGTACAGCTACCTTCCCTGATGAAGCTGTCTTTGTACAGCGATACGCGTTGGGCTCTCCCTCCGGTCACAACTGCTCTGCGGTAGCTTAGCCTCACAGCCTCCTTCAGGAGCTTTTGCTGCTTGGTGCCCTGAAAAGCACAACTTCTTCTTGCCTCTGTATTTTCCTTGGTTCACAACCATACAGGGTATGTTGATTTTTGATTGAGACACTTGTTCTCCTTTCTAGGGCATCATTCTAGTATATGCTCCTTTGGATTTATAGGGACAGTGTTGGGGGCCATGTATCATGGTGGGGCGGCTCATGTTACCAGGCTTTGATTATTTTGAACTGTGTATGTTATGCTGGTATATAATACAGCTTGTTTAACATTATCTAGACATTGTATTTAGTTATATGATATAGGATTTACGTACGGCTGTGCACATGGTCTATTATTGAATGTGAACTGTTCTGCGGCACACAGTGGGCATAATTATATATGTACAGAGGGTGTTGTACATGATTTTAAATGTTTTTAAATGATGTTACCAATAAAGCTTTTGTATTTTCTACATATAATTCTGGTGGTGTGCAGACATTTTTGGTGGCTTCTGTTTCTTGTGTTTTGGTAACGCACTCCATTAACGCAGCTATTAACCCTGTGTGACCAACTTTTTACTATTGATGATGCGTATGCAGCCTCAATAGCAAAAATATCTAATGTTACAAATAATAATAATAATAATAATAATAATAATAATAATAAAAAAACTTTATTCTCACCCTCCGACATCACACCCTCTTCTCGGCAGTGCAAGCGGCAGGTTCCGGTGGCAAGGATTCTATGCGAGAAGGACGTGCCATGACATCACGGTCATGTGACCGCGACGTCATCACAGGTCCTGCGCTCATACCAACCCTGGGACCGGAAGCTGCCGCGTGCACCGTACACAAGCACCAAGACTACAAGGGGCCCTCGGAAGGTGAGTATATGTTTATTTTTATTTAATATAGTATAATATAGTATATAATATAGTATATAATATAGTACATGACTGGGCAATATACTACGTAGCTGGGCAATATACTACGTGGTTGGGCAATATATTACGTGGCTGGGCAATATACTACGTGGGCTGTGCAATATACTACGTGGACATGCATATTCTAGAATACCCGATGCGTTAGAATCGAGCCACCATCTAGTAGCTAAATAATGGTGCAGAGGTAAAAGTCCCTCCTGTGCATAAGGAAACCCAAAAGTCTCTTTGCCACAAACATACTTTTGTTGTATACATGATAGGCTTGTGGGTGTGTGGGGGTTGCTAGAAATGTTGCTTGAGACCCAAGAGCTTCAAGATACCCATGTGCTTTTGATACCATGGCACCATAACTTTTGTTAATATAAAAAAGTATTAAACAAATTGCTTTTCTGTTCTCCTACCTTAGAAGCCGCACCTACACATAGCTGAAGCTTGAGTGAGGAAGGACTTTCTTTATGACACTATTACTACTTGAACTTACCAACATCTCAGCTGTAAAAAATATGGATGTTTACATCCCATTTCCAGGACCATACCAGAAATAAACAAAACTGACCAGGAACACCCAATTTTGTGCAAAGTTTAAGGAAACTTCAAGCCTGTGAACTGAAAATTTTGAAAATGATCGATCAGTCGAGGAGGAGAAAGAAACGTATTTCTCTTACAAAATATATTACAAAGTTTCTCTATTTTTATATGTTTTACTAAAGCATTTTTTTCAGCGCTGGAGTGGTGCTGCTAATCTAAATTCCCTGCCCCTAGTATTATACTTACCAGCCGCTGTCTTCAACTATTCCCGCTGCTACTCCAGTCCCATTACGCCATCTTGTGACCATAACTTCTGACTGACCGGAAGCCAGAGCTAACAGTCACAAGCCCTTAATGCAAATCTATGAGTGTCTCGTTCTGGATCGCATACTTACATTGAGTTGTGACTTAGAGATCCCAGCAAACGCTGGAGGTCACAAATTTCTGAAGACCAACCAGAGCGGCGCCAGAAACAGAAGAAGACAGCATCAGGTAAGTATGAGACAAAGTGCAGAGAATTTAGATCAGTGGCACCACTCCAGCTGTAAAGTAGATAAAAACGCTAGAGTGGTGCTTTAATTTATGGAATACAATTTAATATAATGGTTACTCTTTAGCTTTATTTGAATACAAAACGAAAATCAGCAAAAAAATGGCATATAATAATCTTTTGAGTAGAAACAAAAAACTATAGGAATAATTAGTGGGCTCCAGAAAAATCTAGGGCGTTCACTAAAGTTAGAGGTTTAGAATGAAAGGAATATTGTGGATATTACCCGCGCTGTTGAATAAAATTCCAATCAAGACGAGATGAATGAAATATGGTGGTTTAATCAAGTATTCAATTACTTCTTCATCAGGAATTACCACTTGTACAATCCACAATATTCCTTTCATTCCAAGCTTGATATGGTCACCTGCGGATCTGCTACAGCTGACATATCCCTAATAATTTTAGCTCTAATAATGGATATATCAGGTTAGTACAATCTAAGCAGAACTTTGAAATATCCACCGGATAAGACCGTATTTTGTGCTGATTTTTACCCACAGCTTTGCAGTTACTAAAGTTAGAGGGGTAACTACGAGGAGTTTAAATAGTGTCCACATGAATAGTCTGTTAAAAAAGAGCAGCTCAATTCACAGTCAGGATCCGCAGTCAAGGTTAAGTTGATGATTAGGGTCAGAGGAAACTGACCCCGTAGTCGGTTGTGGATTTCCAGCCACATTCATGAGTATGAAAGGAGTAGGTGTTCGTGTTTATGCACGATTCAAGAGTTTGCTTTGTTGTCTTATTATTACCTATAAATAACACAAATCAACTGTGAGAAAAAAAAAGGAACAAATCTAGTGTCAGGTGCCGGCAGCAGGATGTTTTTTAGGGGGATTTTTTCCTGTTTCTGGTAAACATAAGGGAAGCTTTTGTGTGGCAGATGTAGGAAAGAGGAGGGGGATTTTCTGCTTTTATTGTTTGAACACCTGCTCCGCTTCTGACTCAAGAAAGGCAAAGTCCCATTGATAGGATTCAGACCTGAACAGGGAGGGAACCGCGTTACTGGATGAAAACGCCAAATCTTAATTATTGTGTGATAACACAAGAGAAAAAAAAAGACAATTCCGCCCTCTCCTATACAGTTTCCTGCAGGGTTCCTGTGCGCACGAAATCCATGCACAATACTTTACTCACATCCCCCAGGCAAGGAATCAAGCTTTATTATTTATGAGATTTATAAAAAATGGATGTTATTGGGAACATAGAAATCTTGGCAAACAACGTCTATGAAGCACACATGGTATAAATCCTCAACTAAATGTTTCCCTAGATACACAATCTGAACGTTAAAGATACAGTATTACATAACAAGGTTATAAGATGAGGAAGACCAGCAAGAGTTAAGCATCCAAGTTTTATCCTTGGATGTATTCATTCATTCATTCATTCTTAATCTTCATCCTTCTAAAGAATTTTAAGTAGTATTGATGCGAAAAAGATATTAAACACCATTTCAGTTTTATTGCCAGAAGGGATCAGATATGAAGATTTAATTTCCGAAACTCTGAAATTACGCACTTGTAAAACTGGTTTTATTACAAATTTCACCTCCATAGTGTTGCCAAGAATGTGTGTTTATTAAAAATCTGATTGAGGAATCAGCCCCAGGTTCCTGAATTAAGGCTGTTGCCAATATCAAGCAGTTACTTTCTAGATGAAGGATGCACGTCTCATACTAATACATATCACAGACATTTTCTGCATTCCAGATTGTATTCTCCCACATCAATTTTTCTATATTTTGTTTTGACTGCATTGATGAATCTGAAATTAAGTAGAAGACATCTGAAGGCGCCATGTGGATTAGATTTGTGGAATGGAAATTAGTTGTACTAAATGCATGGAAAGTTTTGCAGACTAATAGAGTTTTAAGCGGGTATGTACATCATTAGGCAACATTTTGTAGTTCATATATAGATTTAATCTACATACAAGTTAAATGAATTTGTAAATCATTATTTTGCATTAACAATAAAGTACAATTTATACCATTGTCTACAGCTCTATTCACAGTCATTAGTAATTAAACAAACAAAAGAAATACACCAAGAAGAAAGAGCTTGAAAAAAGACTATATATATATAAAAATATTTTTCTGTAGCATAAAGAGTGTTAAAAAATTCTATGAATACATTAAAAAAATAATTAATGTTTCCATCCACTGGCGTTTTGAGTGCTATTCTGGACTGACCTGTTTTTAGTTACTGGTTTTAATTTATGCTTTTATGTTATAAATTTTCTTCTCCTTTTCTTTTTCTCTATATAGGTTGCCCATGTAGTCATGCCTTTATTTATTTGCACATGCTGATAACAACCACCGTGGCATTGTCACACTATAAGTACCTTCTATTACAGACTATGTGGCAATTTGTCTTTTGCACGTGTTTAATATGTAACTAAATCATTCAGCTGCTTCAACAAAAACTAAATCTCCGAGCAAGCCAAAATACTTGGAGGACACCCGAGCATGCTCGGGAAATCTCGAGTAACGAGTATAACTCGCTCATCACTAGATGGAAGGATATCTCAAACATTTGACCCAAGTCATTCAGGGCAATGGTACCAAATTATAATGAAATGTCTGTAAACTTTTGACTTTGTAGTAAGTAATAAAAATGCCTTAAAATATTCTCTCTCATTCTGGCATTTGGCAAATATTAATTATTATGGTAATCCTAATTGACCTAAAACAGTAAGGGTCAATGTGGTGGTCTCTTAATTTTTGCCAGAGCTGTATATATGTTTTTTACCTACATATATTATTTTTGTTATATATTAGTCAATATCAGCACTAATTTGTATCTATATTATTAGATCTTATTACTTAGGTTTTTATTATGCATGTAGAAGATGGCACTAGTTACACATTCTAGACTGCAATCCATTTATTCCTATGTGACATGGGCAATCACACGTCTGGTTTACCTCCATTCCATGCTGCAGTGTGTATTCTTGCTTTCCTCTGCATGGATCAAGTGACTGGTTTCGATCATTTGACCTAGTAGGACCAGGGGCGGGCTGGGCCGGGTGGCAGGAATACATATGCCCCTGGGCCGGTGTGTAAGCAGCTGCTGAGGGCCGCTGGAGGAATTGCAGTGCAGTGTGTGATGAGCAGGAGCAGGGGGCGGGACGCACAGCGTGCACCTGTGGCCGGAGCCATGGCCGGCTTCAGTAACATGCACAGTGGTGAGAGGGGGCAGCTCCTGGCACACAAGAGGAGGAGGGTGCATTACTTACATAGTGATCGCACTCAGCCTCCTCCTCTTCTGTGTGCAGATCTGTCTCCATGTCCGATCAGCCAGGACCAGGAGGGGGAGGAGCATCAGTGTGCAGAGCAGAGCAGCAGTACAGGACAGCAGGAGAAGATGAGAGATAGGCAGCTCTGTGTGCCCACTGTCCAGCATATTCCAGCTAATCTTTCCAGCTGCCCATCTCGAGGTTTGCTGTGATAAGTAGCAGGGGGGAGGGGGGCATTTGACAAATTAAATATGGCAGGTCAGAGTATGTGTTTTTTTCTGAGTATGTGCGGTTTCCTATGTGTTTTTTCCTCTGTGTGTGTGTTTTCTTGGGTGTATGTGCCTGTGTGCAGGGGTGTAACTACCACGGTTGCAGCGGTCACCGCTATGACCATGCCTGGCAGGTCAGAGGCCCACCACGTCAGAGGCACCCGACTTCCCCTGCTGCCGCTGCCGCATTGAACTATACTGGCATCTATGACGCCGGTACAGTTCAAAGCAATGATGGAGGAGAGACACCCCCTCTCCCATCATTCCCCTCTGCCTCTGACACTGCGGATGCGCGATGATGTCACTTCATCGCGCACCCGCTGTATGCGGGGCCCAGGCAGTGCAGCATCTGCACAGGTGATGGCGGTCGCCATATTGGCAGAGCCTGTGGTGGCTGCTGGGACCGGGAACAGGAGGCTCCGAGGCTGGCCGGTGGCGCGTGGACCGATCTGCCCAGGAAGGGGATGCCATAGCAGCTCAGCCATGTGGAGGATCCGGGGATGAACATGGAGGTGTACGGGAGCAACGGCAATGAGGTGTGTCTGCTGCCCGTGTGTCGCCGTCCTTGGTCCCCAGCATCCCCAGCCCCCTGTGACCCCAGCCCCGTTTCCTCCCTGCTCTCCTGTGCCCCATGTCCTTGTAGGTCCCCAGATTCAGGTCATTGTGCTCCTCTGGGCCCATGAACATGCCTTGTCCTTCCTCCCCTGGTCCTCCAATGCTCCCCATCTCCCATGCCCTTAGTCCTCCTGCACCCCCATGCATTCCCTGCCCCTTGTCCCCGTGTGACCCGTCTGCCCTGCTCTCAAGTCTCTCCTGTCCCCTTTCTCACCATGTGTTCCGCATCTACCCTGTCCTCGTAATCCCTGTGCCCCCTTATTCCCTGCTCCTATGTCTTCCCCTGTCCCCTTGCAGCCCCGTCTTCCCATGTGTCCCTATCTACTCTGCCCTCAGAGTCCCCTTGTGTCCTGTTGTGCCTGTCTCCCTTGCTCCCTAGTCCCTGTGTGTCCCCTTGTGCCCTTCTCCCCTTCCTCCTACTCCCCATGAGTCCCCTTGTGCCTGTCGCCCTTGTGCTTGTGTCCCTTGTCTCCGTGTGTCCCTTGTGTTAGTGTCCCTTGCCCACTCGTCCCTGTGTGTCCCCTTGTGTCAGTCTCCCTTGTCCCCTTGTGTCAGTCTCCCTTGCCCACTAGTCCCCTTGTGCCCTTCTCCCCTGCCTCGTAGTCCCCATGTGTCCCCTTGTGCCTGTCTTCCTTGCTCCCTGGCCCCCCTGTCACCCTTGTGCCTGTCTCCCCTAGCCCCATTGTGTCCTTCTCCCTTGCCCACTAGTCACTGTTTGCCTGTGTCTTTCTCACTGCCCCTGTATGGGGGAGCTGCATTAAACTATGAGCGGGGCTGCATTATATTCTATGGGGGTTACATTATATTGTATGGCGGGGCTGCATTATACTCTGTAGAGTGGCTGCATTATACTCTGTAGAGTGGCTGCATTATACTCTGTAGAGTGGATGCATTACACACTGTAGAGTGGCTGCATCATACTCTATGTGGGCAGCATTATACTGTATTGTGGACTATGGGGAATACATTATACTATATGAAGAACTATGGAGTGCATTATACTATGGGAAGTGAATTGTACGACATGGATGACTATGGCGGTGCATTATACTATATGGAGCACTATGAGGAGTGTATTATACTATATGGAGGACTGAGCAGTGTATTTTAATATATGGAGGACTATGAGAAGTGTATTATACTATATGGAGGACTGAGTAGGGTATTATACTATATGTATTTGTCTATATTTGCCTCGTATTCACATGTAAAGCGCCATGGAATAAATGGCGCTATAAAAATGTATAATAATAATAATATGGAGGACTGAGGAGTGTATTATACTATATAGAGGACTGAGCTGTGTATTATACTATATGGAGCACTATGAGGAGTGTATTATACTATATGGAGCACTATGATGAGTGCATTTTAATATATGGAGGACTATGAGGAGTGTATTATACTATATAGAGGACTGAGGAGTGTATAATACTATATGGAGGACTATGGGGAGTGTATTATACTATATGGAGGACTATTGGGAGTGTATTATACTATATGGATGACTATGAACTGTGCAGTATATTATAAGGAGGACTATGGGGATGCATTATATTATAAGGAGTACTATGGGGGTGCATTATACTTCTTATATGGATCCCCATGACTTCTATGTAAGTCCCTGATGAGTATAATGGTTTATTTTCTTTTATACATTACATAACAATGGCAGTACGGGGGACAAATATATACCAGGATGGGGCACAGCATAGTTACGCCACTGAAGTCACACTATACAACTTTGCAATAAAGCTATAGTGTGCGAAATGAATAGGGAAAATGTGAATTTGGGTGGAAAATATTTTGGAGTGGGGGGGCCCATTTGAAAGTTCGCATCGGGGCCCATAATTTTGTAGTTATGCCACTGTGTGTGTGTTTTCCTGGGTGTATGTGTGGTTTTCTCATGTGTGTATGTGTGTTTTCTCAAGTGTGTGAGCGTGCATGTGTGCTTGTGTTTTTTCTGTCTTTAAGCATGCATGTGTGTGAGTGTGCATGTGTGCGAGCGTGTGGACAGCCCATAATTTCACTGTCAAATATCAAATTTGTAATGTGTATATATATCAGTCCCAGAGTACCCTGTTGTTGTGAATTCTGTGGCTGAATTCACTTCTGTGGTCACAAGTGGTATTGCAGTCTCTGGGCTTCCTCCCTCAGGTGTTTTGGTGAGCTCGTTGGCTGCCTTGCTATTTAGCTCCACCTGAGTCTGTCTTCCTTGCTCCTTGTCAATGTTCCAGTGTTGGATCTGAGCTACTGCATCTTTCCTTGGGCCTGCTGCTCTGCTAGATAAGTGCTTCTAGTTTGTTTTCTGTTTTTTCTGTCCAGCTTGCTATTAACTTTTGCTGGAAGCTCTGAGAAGCAAAGGAGTGCACCGCCGTGCTGTTAGTTCGGCACGGTGGGTCTTTTTGCCCCTTTGCGTGGTTTTCGTTTTAGGGTTTTTTGTAGACTGCATAGTTCTCTTTGCTATCCTCGCTCTGTCTAGAATATCGGGCCTCACTTTGCTGAATCTATTTCATTCCTACGTTTGTCTTTTCATCTTGCTAACAGTCATTATATGTGAGGGGCTGCCTATTCCTTTGGGGTATTTCTCTGAGGTAAGTCAGGCTTGTATTTCTATCTTCAGGCTAGTCAGCTCCTCAGGCAGTGTCGAGTTGCATAGGTAGTGATAGGCGCAATCCACTGCTGCTTATAGTTGTGTGAGGATAGATCAGGTACTGCAGTCTACAGAGATTCCACGTCTCAGAGCTCGTCCTATTGTTTTTGGTTATTGCCAGATCTCTGTATGTGCGCTGATTACTGCACGCTGTGTTGCCTGATTGCCAGCCATAACAGTACAAGGAGCCACACCAATGATTCCCAATAGAGGGAAAAAAGAAATCCTGACAGCATTTTTTTTTCTTAGCTCTGTCTTCAGTCTTTTTTTTCCCCTAGACATTAGAGTGCTTCAGGACACAGCTGTGGACATGGATATTCAGGCTCTGTGCTCCTCAATGGATAATCTCGTTGTAAATGTACAAAAGATTCAAGATACTATTGATCAGAAATCGATGCTAGAACCAAGAATTCCGATTCCTGATTTGTTTTTTGGTGACAGAACTAAGTTCCTGAGCTTCAGAAATAATTGTAAGCTATTTTTGGCCTTGAAACCTCATTCTTCTGGTAATCCTATTCAACAGGTTTTGATTATTATTTCTTTTTTGCGCGGCGACCCACAGGACTGGGCGTTTTCTCTTGCACCAGGAGATTCTGCATTGAGTAATGTTGATGCATTTTTCCAGGCGCTGGGATTGCTTTACGATGAGCCTAATTCAGTGGATCAGGCTGAGAAAAATCTGCTGGCTTTATGCCAGGGTCAGGATAATGTAGAAGTATATTGTCAGAAATTTAGGAAGTGGTCAGTACTCACTCTGTGGAATGAATCTGCACTAGCGGCTTTGTTCAGAAAGGGTCTCTCTGAAGCTCTTAAGGATGTAATGGTGGGATTTCCTATGCCTGCTGGTTTGAATGAGTCTATGTCCTTGGCCATTCAGATCGGTCGTCGCTTGCGCGAGCGTAAATCTGTGCACCATCTGGCGGTATTGTCTGAGAGTAAACCTGAGCCTATGCAGTGCGACAGGACTATGACTAAAGTAGAACGGCAAGAACACAGACGTCTGAACAGACTGTGTTTCTATTGTGGTGATTCTACTCATGCTATTTCTAATTGTCCTAAACGCACTAGGCGGTTCGATAGCTCTGCCGTTATTGGTACTGTACAGTCCAAATTCCTTTTGTCCATTACCTTAATGTGCTCTTTGTCATCGTATTCTGTCATGGCGTTTGTGGATTCAGGCGCTGCCCTGAATCTGATGGATTTGGATTATGCTAAACGTTGTGGATTTTTCTTGGAGCCTTTGCGGTGTCCTATTCCGTTGAGAGGAATTGATGCTACACCTTTGGCCAAGAATAAGCCTCAGTACTGGGCCCAGCTGACCATGTGCATGGCTCCTGCACATCAGGAAGTTATTCGCTTTCTGGTACTGCATAATTTGCATGATGTGGTCGTGTTGGGGTTGCCATGGCTACAAACCCATAATCCAGTATTGGATTGGAACTCTATGTCGGTAACCAGCTGGGGTTGTCAGGGAGTACATGGTGATGTTCCATTTTTGTCTATTTCGTCATCCATTCCTTCTGACATCCCAGAGTTCTTGTCGGACTTTCAGGATGTATTTGAAGAGTCCAAGTCTGATGCCCTACCTCCGCATAGGAATTGTGATTGTGCTATCGATTTGATTCCTGGTAGTAAATTCCCTAAGGGTCGTTTATTTAATTTGTCCGTACCTGAACACACCGCTATGCGCAGTTATGTGAAGGAGTCCCTGGAGAAGGGACATATTCGCCCATCGTCGTCACCATTGGGAGCAGGGTTCTTTTTTGTAGCCAAGAAGGATGGTTCGCTAAGACCGTGTATTGATTACCGCCTTCTTAATAAGATCACTGTTAAGTTTCAGTATCCCTTGCCATTGATTTCTGACTTGTTTGCTCGGATTAAGGGGGCTAGTTGGTTTACTAAGATTGATCTTCGTGGTGCGTATAATCTGGTGAGAATCAGGCAGGGAGATGAATGGAAAACGGCATTTAATACGCCCGAGGGTCATTTTGAGTATCTGGTGATGCCGTTCGGACTTGCCAATGCTCCATCTGTTTTTCAGTCTTTTATGCATGACATTTTCCGTGAGTATCTGGATAAATTCTTGATTGTTTACTTGGATGACATTTTGATCTTCTCAGATGATTGGGAGTCTCATGTGAAGCAAGTCAGAATGGTTTTCCAGGTACTGCGTGCTAATTCCTTGTTCGTGAAGGGATCAAAGTGTCTCTTCGGTGTGCAGAAAGTTTCATTTTTGGGGTTCATCTTTTCCCCTTCTACTATCGAGATGGATCCGGTTAAGGTTCAGGCCATCCAGGATTGGACTCAGCCGACATCTCTAAAAAGTCTGCAGAAATTCCTGGGCTTTGCTAATTTTTATCGTCGCTTCATCTGTAATTTTTCTAGCATTGCCAGACCATTGACCGATTTGACCAAGAAGGGTGCTGATTTGGTTAATTGGTCTTCTGCTGCCGTGGAAGCTTTTCAGGAGTTGAAGCGTCATTTTTGCTGTGCCCCTGTGTTGTGTCAACCTGATGTTTCTCTTCCGTTCCAGGTCGAGGTTGATGCTTCTGAGATTGGTGCAGGCGCGGTTTTGTCACAGAGAGGTTCTGGTTGCTCAGTGTTCAAACCATGTGCTTTCTTTTCCAGGAAATTTTCTGCTGCTGAGCGTAATTATGATGTGGGCAACCGAGAGTTGCTGGCCATGAAGTGGGCATTCGAGGAGTGGCGTCATTGGCTTGAGGGTGCTAAGCATCGCGTGGTGGTTTTGACTGATCATAAGAACCTTACTTATCTTGAGTCTGCCAAGCGCTTGAATCCTAGACAGGCCCGTTGGTCGTTATTTTTTGCTCGTTTTGATTTTGTGATTTCATACCTTCCGGGCTCTAAAAATGTGAAGGCGGATGCTCTGTCTAGGAGTTTTGTGCCCGACTCTCCGGGGTTATCTGAGCCGGCGAGTATCCTCAAGGAAGGAGTCATTGTGTCTGCCATCTCCCCTGATTTGCGGAGAGTGTTGCAGAAATTTCAGGCTAATAAACCTGATCGTTGTCCGGCCGAGAAACTGTTCGTCCCTGATAGGTGGACTAGTAAAGTTATCTCTGAACTTCATTGTTTGGTGCTGGCCGGTCATCCAGGAATCTTTGGTACCAGGGAGTTGGTTGCTAGATCCTTCTGGTGGCCATCTCTGTCGCGGGATGTGCGTGCTTTTGTGCAGTCCTGTGGAATTTGTGCTAGGGCTAAGCCCTGCTGTTCACGTGCCAGTGGGTTGCTTTTGCCCTTGCCGGTCCCGAAGAGGCCTTGGACACATATTTCGATGGATTTCATTTCTGACCTTCCCGTTTCTCAAAAAATGTCGGTCATTTGGGTGGTCTGTGATCGCTTTTCTAAAATGGTCCATCTGGTGCCCTTGGTTAAATTGCCTTCCTCCTCTGATTTGGTGCCTTTGTTCTTCCAGCATGTGGTTCGTTTACATGGCATTCCTGAGAATATTGTTTCTGACAGAGGTTCCCAGTTTGTCTCGAGGTTCTGGCGAGCCTTTTGTGGTAGGATGGGCATTGACCTATCTTTCTCCTCGGCCTTCCATCCTCAGACTAATGGCCAGACCGAACGAACCAATCAGACCTTGGAAACATATCTGAGATGTTTTGTTTCCGCTGACCAGGATGATTGGGTGTCATTTTTGCCGTTGGCTGAGTTCGCCCTTAATAATCGGGCCAGCTCGGCTACCTTGGTCTCTCCATTTTTCTGCAATTCTGGGTTCCATCCTCGTTTCTCTTCAGGACAGGTTGAGTCTTCGGACTGTCCTGGTGTGGATTCTGTGGTGGACAGGTTGCAGCAGATCTGGACTCAGGTAGTGGACAATTTGACCTTGTCCCAGGAGACGGTTCAGCTTTTCGCTAATCGCAGACGCCGTGTGGGACCCCGACTTCGTGTTGGGGATCTGGTTTGGTTATCTTCTCGTCATATTCCTATGAAGGTTTCCTCTCCTAAATTTAAACCTCGTTTTATTGGTCCGTATAGGATTTCTGAGATTCTCAATCCGGTGTCTTTTCGTCTGATCCTCCCAGACTCCTTTTCCATACATAATGTATTCCATAGGTCGTTGTTGAGGAGATACGTGGCACCTATGGTTCCATCTGTGGAGCCTCCAGCCCCTGTTTTGGTGGAGGGGGAATTGGAGTATGTTGTGGAGAAGATTTTGGATTCTCGTGTCTCTAGACGGAAACTCCAGTATCTGGTCAAATGGAAGGGTTATGCTCAGGAAGATAATTCCTGGGTTTTTGCCTCTGATGTCCATGCCCCAGATCTTGTTCGTGCCTTTCATGTGGCTCATCCTGGTCGGCCTGGGGGTTCTGGTGAGGGTTCGGTGACCCCTCCTCAAGGGCGGGGTACTGTTGTGAATTCTGTGGCTGAATTCACTTCTGTGGTCACAAGTGGTATTGCAGTCTCTGGGCTTCCTCCCTCAGGTGTTTTGGTGAGCTCGTTGGCTGCCTTGCTATTTAGCTCCACCTGAGTCTGTCTTCCTTGCTCCTTGTCAATGTTCCAGTGTTGGATCTGAGCTACTGCATCTTTCCTTGGGCCTGCTGCTCTGCTAGATAAGTGCTTCTAGTTTGTTTTCTGTTTTTTCTGTCCAGCTTGCTATTAACTTTTGCTGGAAGCTCTGAGAAGCAAAGGAGTGCACCGCCGTGCTGTTAGTTCGGCACGGTGGGTCTTTTTGCCCCTTTGCGTGGTTTTCGTTTTAGGGTTTTTTGTAGACTGCATAGTTCTCTTTGCTATCCTCGCTCTGTCTAGAATATCGGGCCTCACTTTGCTGAATCTATTTCATTCCTACGTTTGTCTTTTCATCTTGCTAACAGTCATTATATGTGAGGGGCTGCCTATTCCTTTGGGGTATTTCTCTGAGGTAAGTCAGGCTTGTATTTCTATCTTCAGGCTAGTCAGCTCCTCAGGCAGTGTCGAGTTGCATAGGTAGTGATAGGCGCAATCCACTGCTGCTTATAGTTGTGTGAGGATAGATCAGGTACTGCAGTCTACAGAGATTCCACGTCTCAGAGCTCGTCCTATTGTTTTTGGTTATTGCCAGATCTCTGTATGTGCGCTGATTACTGCACGCTGTGTTTCCTGATTGCCAGCCATAACACCCTGTATGGCGGATAGCCATCAGCCCCAGCATAGCAAATAGTGATCAGCCCGGCGTATCCCGCGTGGTGAATAGTGGTCGGCCCCTCCGGAACCAGCGTGGTGGATAGTTGTCAGCCCCGGCATATCCCTTGTGACATAAACGGCATAATTATAGTGCCTCTGTCAGCAGGATTGTGCACAGTAACCTACACACAGTGTCAGGTCGATGCCGTTATACTGATTACAATGATACCTGGTGATGAAATCCGTCTTCTGGTTGTTGTCTGATATTTATTTTCAATTTTGTGTTAATGACATGCTCGTGCTCCGGGGCGGCCTGTGGGGGGTCTTCTTGTGGTGCTTTGATTAGGTATTCATAATGCAGACTGCTCATAGGTCACTGCTCCCTTCCTAGTTTACATAATGAATATTTTATATACGGTAAATAAAAATCCACTGATCGGGGGTGGGACGTGTTATAGTATGTGTGCTTGTGGAATTAGTGTGGCAGGGCTGCTTTTTTGTCTCAGTCCGGCCTTGGACAGAGCGACCGACCGCAGAGCAGAATCTTGCACTGGACTGAGAACTGTGACCCGGGCAGCAGAACACCACTGATAAGACAATCTGTCTCCCTACCTCTCCATATGTGTGTGTGTATGTACAGTACAGACCAAAAGTTTGGACACACCTTCTCATTTAAAGATTTTTCTGTATTTTTATGACTATGAAAACTGTAAATTCACACTGAAGGCATCAAAACTATGAATTAACACATGTGGAAATATATACTTAACAAAAAAGTGTGAAACAACTGAAAATATGTCTTATATTCTAGGTTCTTCAAAGTAGCCACCTTTTGCTTTGATTACTGCTTTGCACACTCTTGGCATTCTCTTGATGAGCTTCAGGAGGTAGTCACCGTAAATGGTTTTCACTTCACAGGTGTGCCCTTTCAGGTTTAATAAGGGGGATTTCTTGCCTTATAAATGGGGTTGGGACCATCAGTTGTGTTGTGCAGAAGTCTGGTGGATACACAGCTGATAGTCCTACTGAATAGACTGTTAGAATTTGTATTATGGCAAGAAAAAAGCAGCTAAGTAAAGAAAAACGAGTGGCCATTATTACTTTAAGAAATGAAGGTCAGTCAGTCCGAAAAATTGGGAAAACTTTGAAAGTGTCACCAGGTGCAGTTGCAAAAACCTTCAAGCGCTACAAAGAAACTGGCTCACATGAGGACCGCCCCAGGAAAGGAAGACCAAGAGTCACCTCTGCTTCTGAGGATAAGTTTATCCGAGTCACCAGCCTCAGAAATCGCAGGTTACCAGCAGCTCAGATTAGAGACCAGGTCAATGCCACACAGAGTTCTAGCAACAGACACATCTCTACAACAACTGTTAAGAGGAGACTTTGTGCAGCAGGCCTTCAAGGTAAAATAGCTGCCAGGAAACCACTGCTAAGGACAGGCAAGTGACATATTTGGGCTAAAGAACACAAGGAATGGACATTAGACCAGTGGAAATCTGTGCTTTGGTCTGATGAGTCCAAATTTGAGATCTTTGGTTCCAACCACCGTGTCTTTGTGCGACATAGAAAAGGTGAACGGATGGACTCTACATGCCTGGTTCCCACCGTGAAGCATGGAGGAGGAGGAGGAGGTGTGATGGTGTGGAAGTGCTTTGCTGGTGATACTGTTGGGGATTTATTCAAAATTGAAGGCATACTGAACCAGCATAGCTACCACAGCATTTTACAGCGGCATGCTATTCCATCCGGTTTGCATTTAGTTGGACCATCATTTATTTTTCAACAGGACAATAACCCCAAACACACTGCCAGGCTGTGTAAGGGCTATTTGACTAAGAAGGAGAGTGATGGGGTGCTACGCCAGATGACCTGGCCTCCACAGTCACCAGACCTGAACCCAATCGAGATGGTTTGGGGTGAGCTGGACCGCAGAGTGAAGGCAAAAGGGCCAACAAGTGCTAAGCATCTCTGGGAACTCCTTCAAGACTGTTGGAAGACCATTTCCGGTGAATACCTCTTGAAGCTCATCAAGAGAATGCCAAGAGTGTGCAAAGCAGTCATCAAAGCAAAAGGTGGCTACTTTAAAGAACCTAGAATATAAGACATATTTTCAGTTGTTTCACACTTTTTTGTTAAGTATATAATTCCACATATGTTAATTCATAGTTTTGATGCCTTCAGTGTGAATGTACAATCTTCATAGTCATGA
Organism: Ranitomeya imitator; assembly: GCF_032444005.1. Classification (NCBI taxonomy): domain Eukaryota; kingdom Metazoa; phylum Chordata; class Amphibia; order Anura; family Dendrobatidae; genus Ranitomeya; species Ranitomeya imitator. The sequence goes on from NC_091288.1 coordinate 61,112,199, forward strand.
AAATACAGAAAAATCTTTAAATGAGAAGGTGTCCAAACTTTTGGTCTGTACTGTATGTATATATATATATATATAGAGAGAATCTTCACAGCGCTCAGTGCGCACGATATGAGGATTCACACATAGTGACTGTAGACATGTAGCATAAAATCTGACAACCCCTTTAAGGATGGGCCACTACTCATGGGCCACTGCTGTGTGCTTGCCCCCCAGGCTAAAATTTGCCAGCCAGCCCCTGAGTAGGACCATGTGATCGGTAGCTTAGGTTTCTGTCATTCATGCACGCCATGGTTATGACATTAATAATGCCATTAACCGCTTTATCCCCGAAGTTGGTTTGCACGTTAATGACCAGGCCAGTTTTTTTACAATTCTGACCACTGTCACTTTATGTAGCTATCACTCTGGAACGCTTCAACGGATCCCGGTGGTTATGAGAGTGTTTTTTCATGACATATTGTACTTCATGATAGTGGTAAAACTTGCACCTATTTGTGGAAAAAAAATTTGGTGAAAATGTTTAAACTTTGAATTTTCATGCCTTTAAATCACACAGATATGTTGCACAAAATAGTTAATAAATAACATTTCCCACATGTCTACTTTACATCAGCTCAATTCTTGAATCAAATTTCTTTTGTTACAAAGTTATAAGGGTTAAAAGCTGACCAGCGATTTTTCATTTTTCCAACAAAATTTACAAAACCATCACATTTGAAGCCACTTTGAGGGGTCTACATGACAGAAAATACCTAAAAGTGACACCATTCTAAAAACTTCACACATCAAGGTGCTCAAAACCACATTCAATAAGTTTATTAACCCTTCAGGTGCTTCAGATGAATTTTTAGCCGATCGATAAATTTTTATCTGATTTGCGGTCCTTTATATAACTGTTTACACAGACAGATCAAAATAAGCTATTTGCATTGTGCGATCTGTACCAGATCTGTCAGTGCGCATAGGCTGCCAATGGTCTCGGCCGTATGATTCCTGTTTGCATAGGATGATGCCTCTCCAAGAGCGATGCACCTCCAAGAACGATGATCATTTGACCCATTTGACGTGCGTCTTGATCGTTCATCAGGTAGTCAGCAGCCTGTTTACACAGGAAGATAATCGTGAAATTAGCTTTTTAACAGCAGTCGTTCAAAATTATTTTGCAGTGTTAGGCTATGTGCCCACATTGCAGAAAGGCTTCGGAAATGTCCGCAGCATTTCCGCAACTCCCTGCCGCGGCTAAAACGCATGCGGAATTCACATGCATTTTACCGCAAAACACAAGTGTTTTGCAAGCGTTTTAGCTTGCACAATGCTTGCGTTTTCCAAGCGATTTGAAGCATTACTTGGAAAAGTGATAGATTGGTCACACTTGTCCAGCATAGTGCTTGACAAGTGTGACCAACGTTTTACTATTGATGCTGCCTATGCAGTATCAATAGTAAAGATAGAATGTTAAAAATAATTAAAAAAAAAAAAAAAGGTTATTCTCACCTTCCAACGGCCCTGATCTCCTCAGCGGTGCTCCCGGTACGTTCAGTTCCTAGGGATGCTTTGCACAAAGGACCTTTGTGACGTCACGGTCGCATGACTGCGACATCATCTCAGGTGATTCGCGCAATGCATCCCTGGGAACGGAAGCCGCCATGTGCACTGCTGAGAGGTGGGAGGTCTCCGGGGGCCATCAGAAGGTAAGTATATCCCTATTTTTTATTTTAATTCTTTTTTGTACAGGAATATTGTACCTAGGGCCTGGAGTAGAGTCTCCTCTCCTCCAGATCCTGGGTACCATCCGCACATGAAGCACTCACTTTATGCATGGTGTGGTGGGCATAGCCACATGCATAAAGTGAGCGTTTCAATGCAATCCTAAGGTGGCGGAATCGCCGCGATTCCACAGAAATAATGAACATGCTGCAGATTTTATCGCTATGCGATTCTGCAGCGGGAAAATCCGCAGCATGGGCACAGCAATTGCGGAATCCCATAGGATTGCATAGGAATGCGTTTTTTAAGTGTTTTTAAGCATTTCCGCTAAGGCAAAAACAGCAGAAATGCATAAAAAATGCAACGTGGGAACACAGCCTAAATGTCCCTTGACCTCAAATCTGCTCCTTACAATATACTAGACTTTTTATGATAAACAGAGCGCCTGGGCTTCAGCAGGATTCAGTCACAGATTCTAATATTTTTTTTTGTAAATTCTTTATTTATAACAGACATTGAAAACAAAGCAGACGATATATAATAGCATTACAAAATCAAAATTGTTTCAATGAGAACCATGAAAAAACATAGTCTAGAAATGTTGCGGGAGACTGAAGGGGGTAAAAAAGGGAGGGGAAGGGGGGAATAATGGGGGAGGCGGGAAGTCAGAAGGAGAGATGTAGGGAGGGGAGGGGAATGGGGGTAATAACAAGAAAAGAAGAACATTGCAAGTACACATGTGAGTATCTAACCATGGTAGACAGTAACATAGTAACATAGTTAGTAAGGCCGAAAAAAGAAATTTGTCCATCCAGTTCAGCCTATATTCCATCATAATAAATCCCCAGATCTACGTCCTTCTACAGAACCTAATAATTGTATGATACAATATTGTTCTGCTCCAGGAAGACATCCAGGCCTCTCTTGAACCCCTCGACTGAGTTCGCCATCACCACCTCCTCAGGCAAGCAATTCCAGATTCTCACTGCCCTAACAGTAAAGAATCCTCTTCTATGTTGGTGGAAAAACCTTCTCTCCTCCAGACGCAAAGAATGCCCCCTTGTGCCCGTCACCTTCCTTGGTATAAACAGATCCTCAGCGAGATATTTGTATTGTCCCCTTATATACTTATACATGGTTATTAGATCGCCCCTCAGTCGTCTTTTTTCTAGACTAAATAATCCTAATTTCGCTAATCTATCTGGGTATTGTAGTTCTCCCATCCCCTTTATTAATTTTGTTGCCCTCCTTTGTACTCTCTCTAGTTCCATTATATCCTTCCTGAGCACCGGTGCCCAAAACTGGACACAGTACTCCATGTGCGGTCTAAGTCCTTCTCCCTGTCAGATTTACCCAGTGGTTTCCCGTTCAGTGTGTAATGGTGATATTGATTCCTTCTTCCCATGTGTATAACCTTACATTTATCATTGTTAAACCTCATCTGCCACCTTTCAGTCCAAGTTTCCAACTTATCCAGATCCATCTGTAGCAGAATACTATCTTCTCTTGTATTAACTGCTTTACATAGTTTTGTATCATCTGCAAATATTGATATTTTACTGTGTAAACCTTCTACCAGATCATTAATGAATATGTTGAAGAGAACAGGTCCCAATACTGACCCCTGCGGTACCCCACTGGTCACAGCGACCCAGTTAGAGACTATACCATTTATAACCACCCTCTGCTTTCTATCACTAAGCCAGTTACTAACCCATTTACACACATTTTCCCCCAGACCAAGCATTCTCATTTTGTGTACCAACCTCTTGTGCGGCACGGTATCAAACGCTTTGGAAAAATCGAGATATACCACGTCCAATGACTCACCGTGGTCCAGCCTATAGCTTACCTCTTCATAAAAACTGATTAGATTGGTTTGACAGGAGTGATTTCTCATAAACCCATGCTGATATGGAGTTAAACAGTTATTCTCATTGAGATAATCCAGAATAACAACCTTCAGAAACCCTTCAAATATTTTACCAACAATAGAGGTTAGACTTACTGGCCTATTATTTCCAGGTTCACTTTTAGAGCCCTTTTTGAATATTGGCACCACATTTGCTATGCGCCAGTCCTGCGGAACAGACCCCGTCACTATAGAGTCCCTAAAAATAAGAAATAATGGTTTATCTATTACATTACTTAGTTCTCTTAGTACTAGTGGGTGTATGCCATCCGGACCCGGAGATTTATCTATTTTAATCTTATTTAGCCGGTTTCACACCTCTTCTTGGGTTAGATTGGTGACCCTTAATATAGGGTTTTCATTGTTTCTTGGGATTTCACCTAGCATTTCATTTTCCACCGTGAATACCGTGGAGAAGAAGGTGTTTAATATGTTAGCTTTTTCCTCGTCATCTACAACCATTCTTTCCTCACTATTTTTTAAGGGGCCTACCTTTTCAGTTTTTATTCTTTTACTATTGATATAGTTGAAGAACTATATCAATACGGCAGTACGGCAGTATTCATATCCCCAAAGGGCAAAGATGTACATAGGAAGCCCTGCTAAGATGTATCAGGTCTTAACGTCCTCCAGGGATGCCATATATCCAGGAAACGGTCATGAACATGCATCGCCCAACTAGAAAGTTCCTCCATCCTGTAGATATGCTCTACCTTGGCAGACCACTCACCTAATGTTGGGGGGTTTCGCTCCTCCAATGAATGGTTATTAAGTGTTTGGGAGCACAAAGCAGTAAAGGGAGAAGACCATGTCTAGATGGTCTAAAGTTGTTTGTCGAGCATGAAAGAATGGCTTCGTAGGGCAATAAATTAGTTTTAATTAGTTTCAACCATTTAAGAAAAAAGGTTTACATCCTCCCAGAAATTTCTAATCATCAGGCAGTCCCAAAATATGTGGGTATGATTACCTCTGTGTTTGTGGCACCTCCAACATAAGTCAGAGTCTGATAAGCCTAGGTGATGGAGTCTGACCGGAGTCAAATGCCATCTAGTCAATATCTTATAAGAGTTTTCTTGTAATAGGATGCATCGAGAAAAACCTCAGGCATATTTCAAAATTTTGGAGATCTGGACTTCTGAGAATTTAAAATTAAGTTCAGATTCCCACGAATAAATGAAAGAGGGTTTAGAGGTCTGAGAAGGGGATATGAGTTGGGAGTATATTCGCGATATGACCCTGAATCTGGCTGATCCTGTCTTATACATAAGATCCAACCATGACCAGCTAGATTCATGTGGAAATTGTTTTCTGAATTGCATGAGAATATGTTTAAAGTGTTGATCTTGAAGAAAATTATTTGGAGGAGATGAAGCATTGTTAGGCCAAACGTCATTTTTAAAAATCTTGTCATCATATAAATTGCTCAGCGGGACCTTAGGAAGCCTTGACCATAAGTTGTATGAATCATTAAAGTTGGGATTGACAAGATAAGGGATGGTTCCCACTGGAGTAAGGGAAGAGGGAAATGATTCTGATGGTAGATCATTTAATATGGAGTGCCGGATTAGCAAAGTATTGAGAGTAATGTCATCTAAACCTGATGATTCCAATGGTTTTGAGCGAGACCATAAGAACGGGATCCCCTTAATGCCCAGTAGAGCAACGTCTACAGTGTCAATTGTTCCCTTATCAAAACTAAGAGCATTTCTGAGCCATCTGCTCAAATGGATAGCTTTATAATAGACATGGGGGTCAGGTACTCCTAGACCTCCACAGGAAGTGGGATAAGATAAAAGTTTGAAGGGTAGTCTGGCTGTTTTCTTCCTCCATATGAATTTGGATATTAAAGTTTTAAAATTTTTGAAATAGGTACGGGGAACACGGATAGGAACCATGTTCATGCAATATAATAATAAAGGCATCAGATATGCTTTAAATACATTGATGCGACCCATCCAAGATAGGGTGGGTAAATCATAGGACTTCATCAATGCTTCTATTTACAGATTCCAATATTTTTGACGTGGAAAATAACTCTGCAAAATAACAAACTCCTCATATAAGCTCCATGTGGGTCATCAATCCCCAACGCTGCATCTAGCACTCACAATCCCACAGAAAAGTAGCATTATCTGTACAATAAATGACTAATAGCACAATGAGTCACCTAATCCCTGCTTGTGAAATAGTCAATGAGATGCTCAAAAACAAAAAAAGGAAATATAAAGATAAAATAGTGTCAGTCGGTGTATCGGCCAAAGGCTGAAGCAGTAAACGCTAGCATCACTGTAGTCTATATCTATCATACCAGACACAGATTTGCCAAACTCATTTGTTCCAGTATCTCCAGGACAATGTGGTTCACATTAGGAGTAAAGTGAAGTATTCCAGAAGCAGTCGCAAATTTATTTCGACCTGTGATACAAAAAAAAGCAACAAACAGAAAATATTTTGTTTCTTGGTAAGGCGTCACTAAAAATATTCCATGCCAACAAAGGCAATGACTTGCTAAAATATGTTAAGATTATGGAACTAAAATATGTTAAGAGAGTGTTTGGTGCTGAATCTGATCTTTCCACTGAATAAATTAAACATGTTTGTGCACAGACATTACTACTATGTTTGCTTTTTAGTGTCCTGTAAATACTTCAAGCTCAAATTTTTTTTACAAAGTTTATAAGCAGGTCTAGCAAACAGGGCTATAAGGACAGAACTATTACCACTCCACTACTACTGGGACTGCCTCTGATGGGTTGCCAGCGCCTGGGCTAAATAAAATATTGCACCCCCAAAACCAGTAATAATACTCCAAGTGCCCCCTTAAAACAAATATTTCCCCCAGAGTGTTCCCTTTAACCCAACAATGTCGTCCTAGTGCCTATTTAGAAAGTATTGTTGCCCCTGACTTCCCGCTACAAAAGTAATAATGCCAGCTTTGTGCCGTCCCCTGCAGAAAAAAAGTTTATATTCACCTAATCTGAGCAAGTGATTTCTCCTCACCCACACATGCAGATTATGGTGGCACAATACAGTGGCATGAATACACAGCCCGCACCAAGTCAATGACGTCTTACTTCAGCCTGCACCTTAGACGGCAGAGAGTGAGGGGACAGAAGGCTTAGGGCATTTTGCTCTACTACAAGATAATGACGCCAGTTCAGTTAAAAGTGGTGCACGCCTGGTGATATGGGACACTCAGAAAGAAATCGGGGACATGAGAACTGCTCTGGATACTTGATGCTATTGCTTATGTTTTGTCCTTTTGAAAGTTTGCATTACTAAGAATCTTGCACTAAGGGCAATCGCCACTGGGGTTTATTAAAAAAAAAGAATACACATATATATATCGCATGACCCCCACACTATATATACATACTATATATACTGTGTATATACAGTGGGGCAAAAAAGTATTTAGTCAGTCAGCAATAGTGCAAGTTCCACCACTTAAAAAGATGAGAGGCGTCTGTAATTTACATCATATGTAGACCTCAACTATGGGAGACAAACTGAGAAAAAAAAATCCAGAAAATCACATTGTCTGTTATTTTAACATTTTATTTGCATATTATGGTGGAAAATAAGTATTTGGTCAGAAACAAAATTTCATCTCAATACTTTGTAATATATCCTTTGTTGGCAATGACAGAGGTCAAACGTTTTCTGTAAGTCTTCACAAGGTTGCCACACACTGTTGTTGGTATGTTGGCCCATTCCTCCATGCAGATCTCCTCTAGAGCAGTGATGTTTTTGGCTTTTCGCTTGGCAACACGGACTTTCAACTCCCTCCAAAGGTTTTCTATAGGGTTGAGATCTGGAGACTGGCTAGGCCACTCCAGGACCTTGAAATGCTTCTTACGAAGCCACTCCTTCGTTGCCCTGGCGGTGTGCTTTGGATCATTGTCACGTTGAAAGACCCAGCCACGTTTCATCTTCAATGCCCTTGCTGATGGAAGGAGGTTTGCACTCAAAATCTCACGATACATGGCCCCATTCATTCTTTCAAGTACCCAGATCAGTCGTCCTGGCCCCTTTGAAGAGAAACAGCCCCAAAGCATGATGTTTCCACCACCATGCTTTACAGTAGGTATGGTGTTTGATGGATGCAACTCAGTATTCTTTTTCCTCCAAACACGACAAGTTGTGTTTCTACCAAACAGTTCCAGTTTGGTTTCATCAGACCATAGGACATTCTCGCAAAACTCCTCTGGATCATCCAAATTCTCTTTAGCAAACTTCAGACGGGCCCGGGCATGTACTGGCTTAAGCAGTGGGACACATCTGGCACTGCAGGATCTGGGTCCATGGTGGCGTAGTGTGTTACTTATGGTAGGCCTTGTTACATTGGTCCCAGCTCTCTGCAGTTCATTCACTAGGTCCCCCCGCGTGGTTCTGGGATTTTTGCTCACCGTTCTTGTGATCATTCTGACCCCACGGGGTGGGATTTTGCGTGGAGCCCCAGATCGAGGGAGATTATCAGTGGTCTTGTATGTCTTCCATTTTCTAATTATTGCTCCCACTGTTGATTTCTTCACTCCAAGCTGGTTGGCTATTGCAGATTCAGTCTTCCCAGCCTGGTGCAGGGCTACAATTTTGTTTCTGGTGTCCTTTGACAGCTCTTTGGTCTTCACCATAGTGGAGTTTGGAGTCAGACTGTTTGAGGGTGTGCACAGGTGTCTTTTTATACTGATAACAAGTTTAAACAGGCGCCATTACTACAGGTAATGAGTGGAGGAAAGAGGAGACTCTTAAAGAAGAAGTTACAGGTCTGTGAGAGCCAAAAATCTTGATTGTTTGTTTCTGACCAAATACTTATTTTCCACCATAATATGCAAATAAAATGTTAAAAAAACAGACAATGTGATTTTCTGGATTTTTTTTTCTCAGTTTGTCTCCCATAGTTGAGGTCTACCTATGATGTAAATTACAGACGCCTCTCATCGTTTTAAGTGGTGGAACTTGCACTATTGCTGACTGACTAAATACTTTTTTGCCCCACTGTATATATATATATATATATATATGTATAGAAATATATATATATATATACAGGTCCTTCTCAAAAAATTAGCATATAGTGTTAAATTTCATTATTTAACATAATGTAATGATTACAATTAAACTTTCATATATTATAGATTCATTATCCACCAACTGAAATTTGTCAGGTCTTTTATTGTTTTAATACTGATGATTTTGGCATACAACTCCTGATAACCCAAAAAACCTGTCTCAATAAATTAGCATATTTCACCCATCCAATCAAATAAAAGTGTTTTTAATAACAAACAAAAAAACCATCAAATAATAATGTTCAGTTATGCACTCAATACTTGGTCGGGAATTCTTTGGCAGAAATGACTGCTTCAATGCGGCGTGGCATGGAGGCAATCAGCCTGTGACACTGCTGAGATGTTATGGAGGCCCAGGATGCTTCAATAGCGGCCTTAAGCTCATCCAGAGTGTTGGGTCTTGCGTCTCTCAACTTTCTCTTCACAATATCCCACAGATTCTCTATGGGGTTCAGGTCAGGAGAGTTGGCAGGCCAATTGAGCACAGTAATACCATGGTCAGTAAACCATTTACCAGTGGTTTTGGCACTGTGAGCAGGTGCCAGGTCGTGCTGAAAAATGAAATCTTCATCTCCATAAAGCATTTCAGCCGATGGAAGCATGAAGTGCTCCAAAATCTCCTGATAGCTAGCTGCATTGACCCTGCCCTTGATGAAACACAGTGGACCAACACCAGCAGCTGACATGGCACCCCACACCATCACTGACTGTGGGTACTTGACACTGGACTTCAGGCATTTTGGCATTTCCTTCTCCCCAGTCTTCCTCCAGACTCTGGCACCTTGATTGACATGCAAAATTTGCTTTCATCAGAAAAAAGTACTTGGGACCACTTAGCAACAGTCCAGTGCTGCTTCTCTGTAGCCCATTTCGGCACCTGTAGCCCATTTCCTGCACACGCCTGTGCACGGTGGCTCTGGATGTTTCCACACCAGACTCAGTCCACTGCTTCCTCAGGTTCCCCGAGGTCTGGAATCGGTCCTTCTCCACAATCTTCCTCAGGGTCCGGTCTCCTCTTCTCGTTGTACAGCGTTTTCTGCCACATTGTTTCCTTCCAACAGACTTACCATTGAGGTGCCTTGATACAGCACTCTGGGAACAGCCTATTTGTTGAGAAATTTCTTTCTGGGTCTTACCCTCTTGCTTGAGGGTGTCAATGATGGCCTTCTTGACATCTGTCAGGTCGCTAGTCTTACCCATGATGGGGGTTTTGAGTAATGAACCAGGCAGGGAGTTTATAAAAGCCTCAGGTATCTTTTGCATGTGTTTAGAGTTAATTAGTTGATTCAGAAGATTAGGGTAATAGGTCGTTTAGAGAACCTTTTCTTGATATGCTAATTTATTGAGACAGGTTTTTTGGGTTATCAGGAGTTGTATGCCAAAATCATCAGTATTAAAACAATAAAAGACGTGACAAATTTCAGTTGGTGGATAATGAATCTATAATATATGAAAGTTTAATTGTAATCATTACATTATGGTAAATAATGAAATTTAACACTATATGCTAATTTTTTGAGAAGGACCTGTATATATATATATATACATATATATATATAATGTATTTTTCTGATTATAAGACCCACTTTTTCCCCCAAATTTGGGGGGGAAATGGGGGTGCGTCTTATAATGCGAATGTACCTTACTGATACCATTGCTGCAGGCCGCAGGCTAGGATGAAGGGGTGTCTGGCAGTGCTGCAGGTATCCGGCGCTGCTACCCAGTGCTCTGCGGGTGTCTCCAGTGCCTGACAGCGCTGCGGGAATATCCAGCGGTGCTACTGTAGGTGTCCGGCGCTGCTGCCCAGTGCTCTGCTGGTGTCTCTGGTGCTGAGGGTGCTTGGCCGGCGCTGCCCGATGCTGCTGCGGCGGTCTCCGGTGCTGCCGGGGCCCACCCCAGCAGTCCCATGGTTTCCTATGCAGTGGACTCTGGTAAAATGGCCGCCGGGCGGGGCGGTGCATGAGCAGATGGATCTCTCTGCACCAAGATCTCGGGAGATGAGATTTCAGCCCTACAATCTCATTTCCCGAGATCTTGGTGCCGAGATCTCCATCTGCGCATGTGTAGCTCCCCCAGTGGCCATTCTACCAGAGTCCACTGCACAGGAAATCACGAGACTTCCGGGGCTCTAGCATTTCACAAAATATCTGCAGAGCACTGGCAGCCCCGGAGACTGCCGCAGCAGAACCGGGCAACACCGTCCGGGCACCCGCAGCACTGGAGACACCAGCAGAGCACTGGGCAGCAGCACCTGACACCCCCCGCAGCGCCGCCGGGAACCGGAGACACCTTCAGAGCATCGGGCAGCAGTGCCAGACACCCGCAGCACTGCCGGAGACCCCTTTATCCCAGCCTGCGGTCTGCAGCATCACCCCACTCCTGCCTCCTCCAGCAGCGACCCTGGGTCCCTGCTTAGCTGCAGCCACCACCCCCAGTAAGCAGTAAGATGCATGGATTATAAGAAGCACCACCATTTTATTAAAGATAAATTTTTTCCTATTTTTCTCCTCAAATTTGGGGTGCGTCTTATAACCCGGAGTGTCTTATAAAGCGAAAAATATGGTATATCAGGGGCAGACATATCAGGTGTAGCAGAGGTGAGTGAGGCTAGCACTTCAGCGTCAACACTGGAACAGTGTAGCAGCAGAATCAAAGACGGAATAACAATATAGCAATACTCCCAGTGAGTATGAGGGCTGAGGAAGTCACAGGATCTAATGCAATCAAGAAGTCATCATAAGCTTAGAACAAGCTTTTGACTGGCAGCGATCTTCGGTGATCTATTCAAATGGTTTGGATCATAGCCTCCCCTAGGGAATAGGGTAGAGTATGCAAAGCCAGAGAATCATTTGGAGTATCAGAAAGCTACAGTGAAACTGACACCTGAGAGCTGCGTGAGGACCATTGCCGGAACTCAGAACTATAGTCCTCTGCAGTACGGCCCCCATGCGCCAGGTTCATGATCTTAGCTTCAGCGATCTGGGCCCTGCCAGGTTCATCATAAATCATCCCTAAGGTATCAAAAAAAGGTATAAACGGAGGACCGTTCTGAGACCAGTGGGGAGAAAGAGAATGCCAAAGTCTGAGGACCCCCTCGCAAAAGGGACATGATTATTCCAACTCGCTGGGACTCATCCCCTGCAGACCGGGGTCGCAAGGTAAAAAATAGATTGCAGCTCTCCCTAAACACCCTAAACTGATCCTTCTCCCAAGAGAATTTGTCAGGAAGTGCAACTACAGGTTCAGGAGAGACCAACTGCACGTCAGAAGGTATAGGAGTCATTACTACAGTCGATGGTGGAGAGCTTTGGGAAGGATCCATAGTTCTAGAAAACCGACCCTGCAACTGGCACTGTGAAGATTCTAGTTTTTGGTGTTCCCCTGCCAGTTCCTGAACCATCTGGGTCAAGTTCATCATCTGATTACAGAGTGCACGAATAGGCTTCATTGGTGAATACAGATGAAAAAAAAAGTATTTTGTGGCCAGTCAAAATGTGACGCTATCACAACCCACGGCCATGCCGTGAATCAGCGAAGTCAGATGTTCCGAGGTCATTACCAAAAAAGCATGTAGTAAACCAAGGAAAAAATACGAATTCGTAAGTCAGGTCACAAGGCAGGGTCAGAATACCAGAGAATTAGCATATAAGCAAAGGGGCAATAACAAACGGGTAGTCATAACATGGTCCAAAAGTCAGCAGCAGAATGTCAGATGCAAAGGGGTAATGACAAATGGGTAGTCAGACCACGGTCCAAAGATCAGCAGCAGAAGAACCAAACTTACAGCACAGGGTACAGGCAAACACACCAGAGAGCACAAACTTAGAACAAGCTTTTGACTGGCAGTGATCAGGCCAGGGAGCTCAACTAAAAAACAGGGCAATTACCAAGAACAGAGAACACCTGTGGAAATCTCTGCACCTCCCAGTCAGATAGGTCAACCAAACCAATGACAGCTCATCATGCCTCAGCAAAGGATAGGATGACAGAGCTGTCCATCACAGAGTCCCAGACACTCTAAGCAGAGGAATCGTGACAATGACATCTCATGATAAAAACAGACTAGCTGAATCTTCTAAGCTCTATGTAGAAATAGGAAGTCTATTTTCCCTGTATGAGGCACCACAGCAAAGGTCTATGTTGTGGGGAGGATTAGAGCAACTGGGGTCAGGAGTTGAAGAGGGGAATGAGTTATGCAGGGAAAAGAGACTTCCTGTTTTTACATAGAGCTGTGAAAAGAGAAGAATTAACTGGGCGGAAAGGCAAAAGGAGCAATTGTAAGAACACAGTGCTATATAATATGATGACTGCAATATATTAAGAGGATAACAATTTTGATGGGAGGAGGAGTGCTTCTTTAATATGGATTTTAGCTGTTCTCTACAGTGGATGATGAGTTCGGGAAGCAGAGCAAGGAGAAAAGTTGTTCATTAGTAGGAAAATGCTGGAGTAAGTGCAGAAAAGATATAAATATTACAAATTTGATTAATTTCACGTCTACTGCCTGGAGTGATCCTCAACCTACTGAACAGCCGCACAGCCAGCTCTTCCCTCTCCTAGTGTATCCTCACCCACCCCCTGCAGACTGTGAGCCCTCGCGGGCAGGGTCCTCCCTCCTTATGTACTCGTGTGCCTTGTTATCTGCTCATGTTTAATGTATTTGTCTATATCTGCCCCGTATTCACATGTAAAGCGCCATGGAATAAATGGCGCTATAAAAATGCATAATAATAATAATAATAATAATAATAATAAATAATTTTGTCAAAGTGTGTCACAGTGTAGGACGCAGTACCTTGAAAGATAAGAAATCTCACTGGGTTACCTATGTCCAGTGAGCACTTACTGTATAATAAAGTGTGACAAGCTTGGCTCCACTACAACTTTATCCCTCGGTATGCCATATATTGTAAATGAATCTTAATTGATGTTGGGTGTATGGGTGATGTAGTGTTATTCTGTATTTAGGGTGAGGCTTTCTTGAAAGATCTTAAACTAAAAAATATACAGAACTAGTGAAGGAGATCTATTCCATATGTTCTTAATATAGGTTTAGACAGCAATGGTTGGGTAATTGGATTGGAGTAGACATATATTGCTCTACATTCTTCATATTCCAGTTAGAACATCTATGATGAAGGTTTTGATGATCGCCATGGGATTACTTCCTAAATACATATTTATCTCTTTATCTGTCCATGACCAGGACATATTTTCTTTAAGGGATTATCCTCCCTTCTTTGTTACCCCGTGTGCTACATTTCATCTTTTCCCCACACACTTTCTCATTGTGCTTCTCTCGATCTGCGGTGGTTATTCTTCTTTAGCTACCAAACGTGACTTGCCTGTGATTTTTAGCAAGGTGAGTAAGGGTCAACAATGACAGCAAACTCTCCTAAGTATTAAGGCACATGGTTTGTTTTAGCCAAACATGAAATGTGGGGGTCCAGGGTTTGGCTGAGACCTCTTCTGTTAACCCCTTAATGGTTCATCATGAGATAGATCACAATCTCTCTGAAAGATCTTTGCCTGTTCAGTTAACATGTCAGCTGTAAATCAAGAAAATAATTTGGAGTTTGAAGAGAGGTTTACAGATTGAAGCCATGTTGCTCTAAATAAAAAAATGGGATTTTGTTTTTATTACCTTTGAAAAGTTCACCCCTCTACATTCTTAGCAGGCACCCCCTCCACTTTAAACTTTCTTGACCTTTTAAATGGCATGAAGTCCCTCTTGAAAGACCGTAAGAGTCTCAGATAGAAAAATATGAAAGATAAAAATCAGTTTAAACCAGGTTAAAAATTTCATGATATGATTTAGGAAAGCCAGTAGATTGTTGGTATAAGATTGTTAGATGAATTTAATAATAGAAACAATGGGAAAGGAAAAAAAACATTATAAGCATAAATAGAACAGACCATGCGTGGTGCCTGATTTCATGAATACCTTTTGCAGACAACAGTATGTATATTTGACGTATAGATCTATTAATTAATAATAATCTTTTATTTTTATGTAGCGCTAACATATTCCGCAGCGCTTTACACACATTATCATCGCTGTCCCCAAAGGGGCTCACAATCTAAATTCCCTATCAGTATGTGTTTGGAATGTGGGAGAAAGCCGGAGTACCTGGAGGAAACCCACGCAAACACGGAGAGAACATACAAACACTTTGCAGATGTTGTCCTTGGTGGGTTTTGAACCCAGGACTCCAGCGCTGCAAGGCTGCAGTGCTAACCACTGCGCCACTGTGCACAGCACCTGTAGAAATCCAGGGAAGCATGCTGTACCTCCATGTGCTTCCCATTTCATACATAGACATATAGAGGTTTTTAACCTTTGAATTATGGTAGATGTAAAAAATTATGTGCCAAAAAATTAGTCTAAGAGCGATACCTTCATTGCATTGGCGCTATAGAAATAAATTAATGGCTATACAGAAAAATTATATTTGATTATATTTGCAAACCTTTGGAGCACAGAGGCCCTTTCACCAGGTTTACAAATGAAAGACTGAGAAAAGAGTACAACATTTCAAAAGACATTTGCACATGGGGTGAATGGGGTAAAGCATCCTAAAGATAAGCCAAAGTAATAAAACTGAGGTTTTTGTTACAAATGGAAAGGAGAGGTGATGGCTTGGAGTCTTGAAATCTTGAGTCAGTCTGCTGGAGGTGTGAAGTGTGTCCATATAGTGGGTCATAAATCGAGGTGTTAAATTGAGTTCTTTTGTCAGACACTTGAAAGTTCTTATCAGCTTGAACTCCCAGATTTTTCTTTCTCTGTGGTTCCTAAAATGACCTTTCAGTATTAAAGGGACACTGTCACCTGAATTTGGAGGGAACAATCTTCAGCCATGGAGGCGGGGTTTTGGGGTTTTTGATTCACCCTTTCCTTACCCGCTGGCTGCATGCTGGCTGCAATATTGGATTGAAGTTCATTCTCTGTCCTTCATAGTACATGCCTGCACAAGGCAATCTTGCACAGCACAGGCGTGTACTATGGAGGACAGAGAATGAACTTCAATCCAATATTGCAGCCAGCATGCAGGCAGCGGGTAAGGAAAGGGTGAATCAAAAACCCCAAAACCCCGCCTCCATGGCTGAAGATTGTTCCCTCCAAATTCAGGTGACAGTGTCCCTTTAAGACTAAAGGTACCTTCACACTCAGCGACGCTGCAGCGATACCGACAACAATGTCGATCGCTGCAGCGTCGCTGTTTGGTCGCTGGAGAGCTGTCACACAGACAGCTCTCCAGCGACCAACGATCCCGAGGTCCCCGGTAACCAGGGTAAACATCGGGTTACTAAGCGCAGGGCCGCGCTTAGTAACCCGATGTTTACCCTGGTTACCAGCGTAAAAGTAAAAAAACCAAACACTACATACTTACCTACCGCTGTCTGTCCCCGGCGCTCTGCTTCTCTGCACTCCTCCTGCACTGGCTGTGAGCGCAGCGGCCGGAAAGCAGAGCGGTGACATCACCGCTCTGCTTTCCGGCTGACCGACGCTCACAGCCAGTGCAGGAGGAGTGCAGAGAAGCAGAGCGCCGATCCAGCGATGTCTGCAGAGAGTCCAGCGACGAAATAAAGTTCTGGACTTTCCTCAGCGACAAACGATCTCCCAGCAGGGGCCTGATCGTTGGTCGCTGTCACACATAACGATTTCCTTAACGATATCGTTGCTACGTCACAAAAAGCAACGATATCGTTAACGATATCGTTATGTGTGAAGGTACCTTTAATCTGTGATACTGTGGCCTAATGAAGTGATTTTTTTTTTACCACAGGTGTGTCCAGTAGAAAGGAACTAATCAATTTCAAGTAAATCGAATTTCTGTTGAACTTTTTTTCAAATTCACTAGATCCGGCAAATTTGAACAGTTTGTGATTTGCGTTGCCAAAAATGCCTTGAACTATTTGATACCATGCAGAAAAGTGCATTGGCCAGAGAAGGCTCACATACCTTTGGTGCAGCCAGGTAGGCTTCCCCAGAATGCTTTGCAGCTATCCTATCACATGGTATTGCACAGCCAATCAGGAAGGAATATAATAGATGGCAGAGGCAGGGAGTGCAGCAGCCATGTTGTAGTGAATCTGAATAGGTAGAGAATGTCACAGATCCCAACCTAGCAATAGAAATAGGGACAGAAAAAAATAAAATAATAGACAAATTTTACAGAAAATGTAAGTTGTACAACAACAGTAGAGAACATTAGTCATGTCTGTAAAGTACAGAAAATAAAACATATTCTTTGATAGCAGGATAATTGTTGGACTACCGCTTGTCAAAAAACCATGGCATCTTCTGTGTACACTACCTGTGTATAAACACTGACCCTGACTGGATAAGGATTAGTGGCAAAGCGCATGTCACTTGTCAAACGCGCCTGATCCATTAAGATGTTTGCCTGAATTGGGAGTGTCTGACTCCGACTCACCTTCTCATCAAGACTGCCGTGAAAATCAGCGTGCCTACAATTCCTTAACATAAAACTTTAGGGTCTCCATGTGCCATCAAACAATTCTGTGCATTCATCACTGTCTTTTTGCTTTTTTTCTTGAGTAAAAATGGTTTTAATAGTGATTTTCTTGTTTGAGCTTTACTTATTATTTAATTTGTGTCTTTTTCAAGTTAACTATTCTTGTTTGTGTCTCTTTTTTAAAACAATTTGGGCAATTGTGCTCTACTGGAATACAAAATCTGTTCAATTTTATTTTTGTGCTGTTGAAGCCCAATATGTGACATAAAAAGTAAAATATTGAAAAAACAGAGCATCTTTGATGTTGTGTAAAATTCATCAACCTGCGTGCACTATTTTGAAAAATTTTAGACAAAAAACAGTGAGGAGGCCCACCAGACAAAAGAAAAAAATTCACTTAAAAAACTCAACTGAAGAAACAGTGGCAAAGTGCTCTAGAACAAGTAAATATCAAGTGTTCTAAAATGCTGGTTTCATAATAGTTCATAATGCATTTTTTTTATTGCTGGAGAGACACAGTTTAGGGAACCCTGTGCTAGGATATTGATTGTCGAGACAATATTTTAATTCACTTTGGTCAGAATCTAACAGAGGTGACTCCATGTGACTCCATGTGCATGTGCCATGATCTGCAGGTATGCTAAAGTGGTTGTCCTGTGCTAAAATATCACTCACTCCTTAATATAGGACAGGGCCATAATGTGTGGCTAGTGGCTGTCTGCCAGGTTTGTCCCATATCTAGCAAACAGTCATGAAGAGCAGGTCTCCAGATAGTGACTTTTGTGGCTAGACACTTACAGAAGAGCAAATCTGGATGTCCATATACTAGTCTTGGGGGAATGGAGGGTTTAGAAAAAATTAAGTAAGGTAATATTATCCAGACTCCATTTTACCAATCAGGGGAGATACTTGAAGCTGGATTTGACAGTGTGGTGGGAGTGCTTGATGCAAAAATACTGAATTCATGATTTAGCTGTACTTACTGTGAGGGGGACGGGAGCTGGATCTGGCTCGTGACCCTCTCACAGCTGAATATGGTTTTCAAGGTCACAAAGGTTGGAGACCACTGATATAGGACATCAGAGTTAGATCTTTTGAGGTGCCACACCTGGCACCCTGTTGTGAATTCTGTTGTCAAGCTCCCTCCTGTGGTCATGAATGGTACTTCGGCTGGTTCTGTCCATGGGCTTCCTCTGGTGGGTGTGAGTGGGGCTGCGGCTTCTGAGTTTCCTTCCACAGGTGACGAGGTTAATTCGTTAGCTGGCTGCTCTATTTAACTCCACTTAGATCATTGCTCCTTGCCACCTGTCAATGTTCCAGTATTGGTCTAGTTCGCTCCTGGATCGTTCTTGTGACCTGTCTTCCCAGCAGAAGCTAAGTTCCTGCTTGTTTTTCTTTTGTTTGCTATTTTTCTGTCCAGCTTGCTATTTTGATTTTTGTCTTGCTTGCTGGAAGCTCTGGGATGCAGAGGGGCGCCTCCGCACCGTGAGTCGGTGCGGAGGGTCTTTTTGCGCCCTCTGCGTGGTCTTTTTGTAGTTTTTGTGCTGACCGCAAAGTTACCTTTCCTATCCTCAGTCTGTTCAGTAAGTCGGGCCTCTCTTTGCTAAATCTATTTCATCTCTGTGTCTGTAATTTTCATCTGAACTCACAGTCATTATATGTGGGGGGCTGCCTTTTCCTTTGGGGAATTTCTCTGAGGCAAGGTAGGCTTTATTTTTCTATCTTTAGGGCTAGCTAGTTCCTTAGGCTGTGACGAGTTGCATAGGGAGCGTTAGGAGTAATCCACGGCTATTTCTAGTGTGTGTGATAGGATTAGGGATTGCGGTCAGCAGAGTTCCCACATCCCAGAGCTTGTCCTGTATTATTAGTAACTATCAGGTCATTCCGTGTGCTCTTAACCACCAGGTCCATTATTGTCCTAACCACCAGGTCATAACAGTACAGGTGGCCTAAAGTATTAATGCATCTCAATAGAGGGATAAGAGAAGTTCTGAGACCATTTTTTTTTCTTTGCAGTGTGTTTTGTCTCTCTTTTCCCCTTTACCTTTGGGTGGTTCAGGATACAGGTGTAGATATGGACATTCAAGGTCTGTTCTCTTGTATGGATAATCTCACTGCAAGGGTACAAAACATTCAAGATTTTGTGGTTCAGAATCCGATGTCAGAGCCTAGGATTCCAATTCCTGATTTGTTTTTTGGGGATAGATCTAAGTTTCTGAATTTCAAAAATAATTGTAAATTGTTTCTTGCTTTGAAACCTCGCTCCTCAGGTGACCCTGTTCAACAAGTGAAAATTATTATTTCTTTGTTACGTGGCGACCCTCAAGACAGGGCATTTTCCCTTGCGCCAGGAGATCCGGCATTGTGTGATGTTGATGCGTTTTTTCTGGCGCTTGGATTGCTTTATGATGAACCAAATTCAGTGGATCAGGCAGAGAAAATCTTGCTGGCTCTGTGTCAGGGTCAGGATGAGGTAGAGATATATTGTCAGAAGTTTAGGAAGTGGTCTGTACTCACTCAGTGGAATGAATGTGCCCTGGCAGCAATTTTCAGAAAGGGTCTCTCTGAAGCCCTTAAGGATGCCATGGTGGGATTTCCCATGCCTGCTGGTCTGAATGAGTCTATGTCTTTGGCCATTCAGATCGATCGACGCTTGCGTGAGCGTAAAGCTGGGCACCATTTGGCGGTATTATCTGAGCATAGACCTGAGCCTATGCAATGTGATAGGACTTTGACCAGAGCTGAACGGCAAGATCACAGACGTCGGAATGGGCTGTGTTTTTACTGTGGTGATTCCACTCATGCTATCTCCGATTGTCTTAAGCGCACTAAGCGTTTCGCTAGGTCTGCCACCATTGGTACGGTACAGTCGAAATTTCTTTTGTCCGTTACTCTGATTTGCTCTTTGTCATCCTATTCTGTTATGGCATTTGTGGATTCAGGCGCTGCCCTGAATTTGATGGGCTTGGAGTTTGCTAGGCGCTGTGGTTTTTTCTTGGAGCCCTTGCAGTATCCTATTCCATTGAGAGGAATTGATGCTACGCCTTTGGCCAAGAATAAGCCTCAGTACTGGACCCAATTGACCATGTGCATAGCTCCTGCACATCAGGAGGATATTCGCTTTTTGGTGTTGCATAATCTGCATGATGTGGTCGTTTTGGGGTTGCCATGGCTGCAGGTCCATAATCCGGTATTGGATTGGAAATCTATGTCTGTGTCCAGCTGGGGTTGTCAGGGGGTACATGGTGATGTTCCATTTTTGTCTATTTCGTCATCCACCCCTTCTGAAGTCCCGGAGTTTTTGTTGGATTACCGGGATGTATTTCATGAGCCCAAATCCAGTGCTCTACCTCCTCATAGGGATTGCGATTGTGCTATTGTGTTATGTTATGTTTGTGTGTGTGTAGCCCATTCACTATCCCCATCTATTCCCCAACCCCTGAAGATGGCTGGACCATGATTGTAAATACATCATTGTAAATACACACCTGTACTTTGCATCTCCCCCACCTCATTGTAGATTGTAAGCTCTCACGAGCAGGGTCATCTTATTTTGCTTTAATTATTGTATTGTTAACGTTGTTACTTATGACTTTTGTGTTTGAAACTGTTAAACTGTAAAGCGCTGTGGAATATGTTGGCGCTATATAAATAAAGATTATTATTATTATTATTATTATTATTCCTGGTAGTAAGTTTCCTAAGGGCCGACTGTTCAATTTATCTGTGCCAGAACACGCTGCTATGCGGAGTTTTATAAAGGAATCCTTGGAGAAGGGTCATATTCGCCCGTCGTCGTCACCATTGGGAGCAGGGTTCTTTTTTGTGGCCAAGAAGGATGGTTCTTTGAGACCTTGTATTGATTACCGCCTTCTTAATAAGATTACAGTTAAATTTCAGTACCCCTTGCCGCTGCTGTCTGATTTATTTGCTCGGATTAAGGGGGCTAGTTGGTTCACTAAGATAGATCTTCGTGGTGCGTATAATCTTGTGCGTATTAAACAGGGCGATGAATGGAAAACAGCATTTAATACGCCCGAGGGCCATTTTGAGTACCTGGTTATGCCATTCGGGCTTTCCAATGCTCTATCAGTATTTCAGTCCTTTATGCATGACATCTTCCGAGAGTACCTGGATAAATTCCTGATTGTATACTTGGATGATATTTTGGTCTTCTCGGATGACTTTGAGTCTCAAGTGAAGCAGGTCAGAATGGTGTTCCAGTTCCTTCGTGCGAATTCTTTGTTTGTGAAGGGGTCAAAGTGTCTCTTTGGAGTTCAGAAGGTTTCATTTTTGGGTTTCATTTTTTCCCCTTATACTATCGAGATGGACCCTGTTAAAGTCCAGGCCATTTATGATTGGACTCAGCCGACATCTGTGAAGAGTCTGCAAAAGTTCCTGGGCTTTGCTAATTTTTATCGTCGCTTCATCAGTAATTTTTCTAGTGTTGCTAAACCGTTGACTGATTTGACCAAGAAGGGTGCTGATGTGGTCAATTGGTCTTCTGCGGCTGTGGAAGCTTTTCAGGAGTTGAAGCGTCGTTTTTCTTCTGCCCCTGTGTTGTGCCAGCCAGATGTTTCGCTCCCGTTTCAGGTCGAGGTTGATGCTTCTGAGATTGGAGCAGGGGCTGTTTTGTCACAAAGAAGTTCTGATGGCTCGGTGATGAAACCATGTGCCTTCTTTTCTAGAAAGTTTTCGCCTGCTGAGCGCAATTATGATGTTGGCAATCGAGAGTTGTTGGCCATGAAGTGGGCATTCGAGGAGTGGCGTCATTGGCTTGAAGGAGCAAAGCATCGCGTGGTGGTCTTGACGGATCACAAGAATTTTACTTATCTCGAGTCTGCCAAACGGTTGAATCCTAGACAGGCTCGTTGGTCGCTATTTTTCTCCCGTTTTGATTTTGTGGTTTCGTACTTTCCGGGCTCTAAGAATGTGAAGGCTGATGCCCTGTCAAGGAGTTTTGTGCCTGACTCTCCGGGTGTTCCTGAGCCGGCGGGTATTCTCAGAGAGGGGGTAATTTTGTCTGCCATCTCCCCTGATTTGCGGCGGGTGCTGCAAAAATTTCAGGCTGATAGACCTGACCGTTGCCCAGCGGAGAAACTGTTTGTCCCTGATAAATGGACTAGTAGAGTTATCTCTGAGGTTCATTGTTCGGTGTTGGCTTGTCATCCTGGAATCTTTGGTACCAGAGATTTGGTGGCTAGATCCTTTTGGTGGCCGTCTTTGTCACGGGATGTGCGTTCTTTTGTGCAGTCCTGTGGGACTTGTGCTCGGGCTAAGCCCTGCTGTTCTCATGCCAGTGGGTTGCTTTTGCCCTTGCCGGTCCCGAAGAGGCCCTGGACGCACATTTCTATGGATTTTATTTCGGATCTCCCTGTCTCTCAAAAGATGTCGGTCATTTGGGTGGTTTGTGATCGCTTCTCTAAGATGGTCCATTTGGTACCCTTGTCTAAATTGCCTTCCTCCTCTGATTTGGTGCCATTGTTTTTCCAGCATGTGGTTCGTTTACATGGCATTCCGGAGAACATCGTTTCGGACAGAGGTTCCCAGTTTGTTTCGAGGTTTTGGCGATCCTTTTGTGCTAGGATGGGCATTGATTTGTCTTTTTCCTCGGCTTTCCATCCTCAGACAAATGGCCAAACCGAACGAACTAATCAGACTTTGGAAACATATCTGAGATGCTTTGTTTCTGCTGATCAGGATGATTGGGTGTCCTTTTTGCCTTTGGCTGAGTTCGCCCTTAATAATCGGGCCAGCTCGGCTACTTTGGTTTCGCCGTTTTTTTGCAATTCTGGTTTCCATCCTCGTTTCTCTTCAGGGCAGGTTGAGTCTTCAGACTGTCCTGGTGTAGATACTGTGGTGGATAGGTTGCAGCAGATTTGGACTCATGTGGTGGACAATTTGACATTGTCCCAGGAGAAGGCTCAACGTTTCGCTAACCGCCGGCGCTGTGTGGGTCCCCGACTTCGTGTTGGGGATTTGGTTTGGTTGTCGTCTCGTTATGTTCCTATGAAGGTTTCCTCTCCTAAGTTTAAGCCTCGTTTCATTGGTCCGTATAAGATTTCTGAGGTTCTCAATCCTGTGTCATTTCGTTTGACCCTTCCAGCTTCTTTTGCCATCCATAATGTATTCCATAGGTCGTTGTTGTGGAGATACGTGGCGCCTGTGGTTCCATCCGTTGATCCTCCTGCCCCGGTGTTGGTTGAGGGGGAGTTGGAGTATGTGGTGGAGAAGATTTTGGATTCTCGTATTTCGAGACGGAAACTCCAGTACCTGGTCAAGTGGAAGGGTTATAGTCAGGAAGATAATTCCTGGGTCTTTGCCTCTGATGTTCATGCTGCCGATCTGTTCGTGCCTTTCATTTGACTCGTCCTGGTCGGCCTGGGGGCTCTGGTGAGGGTTCGGTGACCCCTCTTCAAGGGGCAGGTACTGTTGTGAATTATGCTGTCAAGCTCCCTCCTGTGGTCATGAATGGTACTTCGGCTGGTTCTGTCCATGGGCTTCCTCTGGTGGTTGTGAGTGGGGCTGCGGCTTCTGAGTTTCCTTCCACAGGTGACGAGGTTAATTCGTTAGCTGGCTGCTCTATTTAACTCCACTTAGATCATTGCTCCTTGCCACCTGTCAATGTTCCAGTATTGGTCTAGTTCGCTCCTGGATCGTTCTTGTGACCTGTCTTCCCAGCAGAAGCTAAGTTCCTGCTTGTTTTTCTTTTGTTTGCTATTTTTCTGTCCAGCTTGTTATTTTGATTTTTGTCTTGCTTGCTGGAAGCTCTGGGATGCAGAGGGGCGCCTCCGCACCGTGAGTCGGTGCGGAGGGTCTTTTTGCGCCCTCTGCGTGGTCTTTTTGTAGTTTTTGTGCTGACCGCAAAGTTACCATTCCTATCCTCAGTCTGTTCAGTAAGTCGGGCCTCTCTTTGCTAAATCTATTTAATCTCTGTGTCTGTAATTTTCATCTTAACTCACAGTCATTATATGTGGGGGGCTGCCTTTTCCTTTGGGGAATTTCTCTGAGGCAAGGTAGGCTTTATTTTTCTATCTTTAGGGCTAGCTAGTTCCTTAGGCTGTGATGAGTTGCATAGGGAGCGTTAGGAGCAATCCACGGCTATTTCTAGTGTGTGTGATAGGATTAGGGATTGCGGTCAGCAGAGTTCCCACATCCCAGAGCTTGTCCTGTATTATTAGTAACTATCAGGTCATTCCGTGTGCTCTTAACCACCAGGTCCATTATTGTCCTAACCACCAGGTCATAACAGCACCCCTACTGATCAGCTGATGCCTAGTAATGTGGCCTCTAGAAGTTCACCATTGAGTGGATCATTTGAAATTTGAATTTGCCAGCTTCTATGAGTTTCCAAAAGCATTTGATTTGTAATACTGTAAATCCTCCAATTGCGGAGAAAATGCGATAGATGAATAACACTTGGAGGTCACCTAGGACTCTACTATACCAATTTTGCCCTCCCTAAAGGGAACTTGTCGCCAGAAAAAAAATGCTATTAACCTGCAGATATAGAGTTAATCTGCAGGTTAATAGCATCATTAACCTGCCCAGCACCAGCACTTACCCGAATACTGCTGGGAGAAAATCTACTTTATTCTCTCTGCAGCGTTCCGGTTTTAGTTACGGAGGGAGACATAGATGCTGTCCAGTCACCGATCTGAGTGTACAGAGCGGCAAATGTAACTGTCCCAATGGCCCTGACTGACAGCCAGCCATAATACAGAACGAGCTGACAGTCAGTGCCGGATTAACCACATATCTGCAGGTTAAGGCGTTTTCTCTGGTGACAGGTTCCATTTAATGCAAACACAGTTTTATGAATGTCCAAGTGACTTCAATCTATCTATCCAGGGGAAAGTGGATGGTGGTATCCAAAAACTGTGTTATAGTGGCATGTACAGGTCTAAAATTGGACTATTACATCCAGGAAGTGTGACATTTTTTTTTTAGAAGATGACACTTTGTGAGGTTGACAGTTGTTTTTACAATTTTGGATTCTGGAGATTTTTCTTAATTTAATATTATTATGCTTTTGCTTATCTATCTTATCTATATTACGCAGCGCTTTACATACATACGCTGTCATCGGTATCCCCAATGGGGCTCACAAATTCGATCTAAAATATATTTGTATATGGCTTGTCTATTTCACAAGCCAGGAAGCACACTTTCTGTGGCACAAGCCTTTGTTTCAGGATTTGTTTTTAGTAACAAAATTAGGGGTGTTAAAATTCCCTCCTTGTTTGTAGTGTGTGAAGAATAGAAAAAATAACTATTATGGTGCTGTTACTGCAGTAACTAACAGATTAATTAATGTATATGGATACACCTAAATAAAATGGGAATGGTTGGTGATATCAATTTCCTGTTTGTGGCACATTAGTATATGGGAGGGGAAAACCTTTCAAGATGGGTGGCGACCATGGTGGCCATTTTGAAGTCGGCCATCCATATACATGGCCCATCCTGTACAGTCACACTGACTATGCGGATACAGCAACTCCCTTTGTCACTTCAGTATTTTAATTATTGTGACATTACCATTCCCATTTCTAATGTGCTTCAGTACTATAGCAATACACCACAATCAGATTAGACATTTCTACCAGGCATTTTTTTTTCTTTTTTTTTGCGATCCTCATGAACTGAACCTGATATTGTTTGAATTTGAGGAAACCTGCGAATTTCAGGAAATTGTACTTGAAGGTGTACAGCATGATCAGCTCATCTGTAATGTGTAGCATTATTTTAAAGGAGTCAGAAATGATGGCTTTCACCCGGCTATAATATTCTCATTGCCACTTTAAAGGGAACCTGTCATGAGGATTTTATACCTCAAATTAGTGGCATCCATGGACATGGGCTTTCATGTTGATTAAACCAAAATCAGTCTTTAGTTACAGGTGCAATCTCTCCTAGGGCAGAAGTCAATAAAGTGCTCCGGATATACAGAAAAAGCAAAAATGAAGCACTTAAGAGTCTTAAAAAGGGGTCCAAGTGAAAAAACAAAAATGTGAAATTGTATTCACCCCACCAAGGTCAACATTTCAGCTTCCCAACTGAAGCTTCCCAGCAAAGCCTTTATCAAACGCCAAGCTTGATAAAGGCTTCAGTTGGGAAGCTGAAATGTTGCCCTTAAACGGGTGAAAAAAATTGGAATTTTTTTTGTCACTCAGCCACTTTGAGTGTTGCCTCCATTTTTGTTTTTTCCATACCTTGATTGCAGATATGCATTTTGTAATTTCTGACAAATTAGCTGCAATTGCATGTCCCCATAAAACCCATTCCCAAATAAATACACACAGACATGATAGTAATGGAATAAAATGGCCGTGAGGTTTTATTTTGGGTTACATAAATAATTAATACATAACCAATAAATAATGTTCCATATATTAAAATTCCAATAAATTCCAAATTTCCAGTAAAACCAAATCCATAACTGAGTGATTTTACCCCACGAATAAAACCATACGACAACTCCTAACAAATAAATAAAGGGAGGGAGGGTGGGCTCTTCTTTCTTTGTGCGCCCGCAGACTGAGGTGACAGCAGCTTGACACGGGGTTATATCTCGGAAAAATACCGCCAAAACTGTTACCAGCCAATCAAAATTTGTCAATAAAAGGGCGCACAACCACTGGTCAAAGCCGGCTAGTCTATTAATAGCTCACCGGTTACCATTACCTCAAGATTTTCTCTCCAGTAACATAGGAAGAATAAAGTGGGGGTTAGGGTATATGTGGACATGAGACCCCCGACACATTTCTGTGTGTTTCGGTGGGGGGCTTACATTGTGTTAGGACAATGCATGTGCAACCCTCCTGCCCTCACTTATTTCCCATGCTCCTCCTTATTCCCTGCCTCCTGTACCTGACTGACAAGGTTCTCTTGTTTCACCTGACGCTGACAATTCTTCTCTACAGCTTGTTCCAGCGCTGCTTATCTCTGAGTTGAGGGCGACCGTTGAATCTAGTAACTTTAACTGACGGCACTTACATGAGATCTTGATCAAGGAAGGCAGGTCACTAACACAAGAGTAACCTGTCAATCAGACACAGAAGGCAGGTGGCAGATGTAGCAGGAAGAGTAGGAGAGCTGCAAGTGCATTGTTCCATCCCAAAGCACTTGCAGCTCAATTACATAAGATTTAAACAATTGTTTTCTCAAAAATGGCAAAACAGATTTCTACAATCAAAGAAAGGATTTAAGATGAAACGACCTGTACACACCTGATATTAGCTTGAGGTATAAGATCCTCATGACAGATTTCTTTTAAAATGTTAGACAAACTGCGATACCTCTGATACCTTAATTGAATTCAAGGAATGGGAACTTGCTGGGTAATTGCAATGTTTTTAGGGACAGGCTGCATTATGGTATAGCTTTTTGTTGTGAATTCTGTGGTCAAGCTCCCTCCTGTGGTCATGAGTGGTACTTCGGCTGGTTCTGTCCATGAATTTCCTCTGGTGGATGTGAGTGGGGCTGCGGCTTCTGAGTTTCCTTCCTCAGGTGACGAGGTTAAGTCGTTAGGTGCTGCTCTATTTAACTCCACCTAGTTCTTTGTTCCTGGCCTCCAGTCAATGTTCCAGTATTGGTCTTGCTCTCTCCTGGATCGTTCTTGTGGCCTGTCTGCCCTGCATAAGCTAAGTTCTGCTTGTGTTACGTTTGTTTGCTATTTTTTCTGTCCAGCTTGCTATATTGGTTTTTCTTGCTTGCTGGAAGCTCTGGGACGCAGAGGGAGCTCCTCCGTACCGTTAGTCAGTGCGGAGGGTCTTTTTGCGCCCTCTGCGTGGTTGTTTGTAGGTTTTTGTGCTGACCGCAAAGCTATCTTTCCTATCCTCGGTCTATTCAGTAAGTCGGGCCTCACTTTGCTAAAATCTATTTCATCTCTGTGTTTGTATTTTCATCTTTACTCACAGTCATTATATGTGGGGGGCTGCCTTTTCCTTTGGGGAATTTCTCTGAGGCAAGGTAGGCTTATTTTTCTATCTTCAGGGCTAGCTAGTTTCTCAGGCTGTGCCCGAGGCGCCTAGGTCTGGTCAGGAGCGCTCCACGGCTACCTCTAGTGTGGTGTGATAGGATTAGGGATTGCGGTCAGCAGAGTTCCCACGTCTCAGAGCTCGTCCTATGTTATTAGTAACTATCAGGTCACTTTGTGTGCTCTTAACCACCAGGTCCATTGTGTTTCTGAATCACCAGTTCATAACAGCTTTTACTGATTCAGTTGTGGATCAAAATGGTTATCACGTTTATGAAGCATTGTAGCCCTGTTATGGAGGCACAATCAGAGGCATAAATTAAAGCGGCTGTCCACTATTAGCCAACCCAATCCCTTTTCAAAGCCCCTTATGCCTAGTAAAAATTTTAAAAATATCTTCTGGATCAATGTTGCTCCAAGCGCTGTCTCACTGGCAATCTTGTGACACTGTGTCACATGAGAATTGAGATTTATTATTAACTGCTGATAAAAACAAAAATTGCAAATCTTCCCTTACCCATTTCAATGTTAAAAATGGTCAGCACACCGTTGGCATCCGTGGGCTGTCTGCGATTTTTTGGAACCAGAACACATAAATTAGTTAGGACTGCTCTGATATGGGTATACCTTGACGTTTGGTAGAGCGGCTTAATATACATTTTTTGCAAAAAACGTATCAACCAAATACCCTGTTTTTTCCATCTTTTTACTAGCACTTGCTGTCCACTGTGATTTTTTTTGCAACAGTGTGTTTTTGGTTTTACTGTGCTTTTTTGTGTTTTCATGTCTGCGATTTTTACAGGCCTGTAGACAAGTATGGATGACTTTGATACATGACTTATTTCATTAACAGATGTCTCGGTTTCTTTTTGGTGTTTTTGAGACTCATGGTCCACAAAAAAAATACAGAAGTGTAAACAGCCCAATACACTATAATGAGAAAACATGGATAGAACACGTATGTGAAAAAATGCACATCTGAATGAGGCCTTTGTGTATTTATTGGTTGGTGTTGTCACATATCTGTTTTTCTCCAACGTGTCCCATCTGTGTTTTTCATGGATAGTACACAAACCCCCCGTAGAGTCTATGGGGCTGATCACATGTCCATTTTTTTGAGAACCAAATGCCCAATTTTGATCCTAGTCGTGGATGGTAATCACTCATGCAATTCTATGGGTCAGTGAAAAACTCAGGCAACCCACTGATGACATCCTAGTTGCACCCAAGTTTTCATTGACTTTTTATTTTTGCTTTCCAGAAAAAACTTATGAAACGCTTACGGTGAAAATGGACACTCTTGACGAAACACTGATGAAAATCTGATCCAAAACAGTGATGAAAAATTGGTCAATTTTTCATGTGTGCATTAAAAAAAACAAAAAACCTCAAATGTGAAACTGACAGAAGTCTGATTATTAGTGGCGGTAACTTCATCTGTGGACTGGTGGCAGTTGGCAGGGAAGGTGTTAATGAAGGGAACAATGATCTTTCTCCTCACACACAAGGTGCAGGCAGCTCCCCCATATCTTAAGCAGCTCCAGATGTGAGGCCTGTGGAGCTGTCTAGTGATTTATTCACCATTTCTGAGGAGACTCCCTCACTCTCACACGTTTCTTTCTTCATTCTCTTTTAACCCCATCAAGTTTTGTTTTTCTATTTTGCCTCCACTTTTTTTTTCCTTTCTCAAGGCTATCAACATTTTTGTGCTGATTGTTTTATCCACAAAGTGCCCGATGTGATTTAGGGTGACCTTTCAGTGCCCGAGTAATAATAATTTAAAATGCCTCATGAAAACAAATGAGATGGGTCAGCAATTAAGATTCCTGCTGTAATCATAAAAAAGTGGACATCTCTGACTGGTTCATATCATAAAGCCATCTGTTCAGCAAATCCAGAGCCGGGCTGAAGATTGAGTAACAAAGGAAATGTTTAGTTTGGCCATTAACGTGGCTTTTGGGCCAACTGCGAGGCACTTAAGCTGTCTTTTACTAGAATTGTGTTGTCAGAACGTGACTCTGGCCAGGACTCTCAGCAGTCAGGACCCTCATGATAATGGATGTGTGCTATCATTTTAAACCATGCAAGATGTAGTGTTAAAGGTAGTTGCCCAGGCTTGGGGTTAAAGTCTGCATTCACTCTATGTGACTGAAAAGTTGTGAATCCTCACATCGCACGCACCCCACGCTGCGAGGATTCTGTGGTACCAGTGCTGGGAGCGTGCAGTTGTATGACCACAAGTGTGCGATCTGCAATCATGTGGCAATTAGCTGTGCTTGGCCACACTCAGAAGTGAATTGAGCGATTGAGCGAGGCTGAACACATCTAGTCAGGATGTGGTCAGCTTTACCTCAGCAGCATTGAAGAAGAGCAGGGGCACCAAAGCTGGCAGGAACCAGCAATCCAGGCAGTATCGGAGCAACACAAGCAAGATTTAAAACGTAGAACCTGCAAACGGCACTTTTGCCTCGGTAACCAGCAAGTCTGAGACTGCAGCGTTGGCCGGTAACATAGGCAAGAACAGTTGACAATAAATTTAAAATCCCTCTGTTCTTGTGAATGGAGAGGATTTTAATATGAGGTAAATTGCAAAGTTGTTTGTTTTGACAAGCATTTAGCAATTTGAACCATTTAAGGCCGGTTTCACACGTCAGTGGCTCCGGTACGTGAGGTGACAGTTTCCTCACGTACCGGAGACACTGACTCACGTAGACACATTAAATTCAATGTGTCTCTGCACATGGCAGCGTGTTTTTACGGACCGTGTGTCCGTGTGCAAAACACGGAGACATGTCAGTGTTCGTGGGAGCGCACGGATCATACGGACCCATTAAAGTCAATGGGTCTGTGTAAAACACGTACCGCACACGGATGTTGTCTGTGTGCCGTCCGTGTGCCGTGCAGGAGACAGCACTACAGTAAGTGCTGTCCCCCCCAACATGGTGCTGAAGCTCCATTCATTTCTTCTCAACAGCAGCGTCGCTGGAGAGAACATATGAAAAATCATTTTTTTTGTTGTTTTTGGTGTTTAAAATAAAGATCCCTGTCCTCAACCACCTCCCACCCCCTGTGCGCCCGCCCGCTGTTAATAAAATACTCACCTAGCTCCCTCGCTGCTTCCTCTCCGCGCCGCAGCTTCTCCTGTATGAGCGGTCACGTGGTACCGCCCATTACAGTGATGAATATGCGGCTCCACCCCTATGGGGACAGGGATCTTTATTTTAAACACCAAAAAAAAAAAAAATGATTTTTCATATCTTCTCTCCAGCGACGCTGCTGGAGAGAAGAAATGAATGGAGCTTCAGCACCCAAAGCAGGGGACAGCGCTTACTTGTAACGCTGTCTCCTGCACGGTCCGTGTGGTACCCAGTTGGCACACGGGCGGCACATGGCTGCCGCACGTGAGCCACACTGATGTGTAACGTGA
Organism: Ranitomeya imitator; assembly: GCF_032444005.1. NCBI lineage: Eukaryota > Metazoa > Chordata > Amphibia > Anura > Dendrobatidae > Ranitomeya > Ranitomeya imitator. The sequence continues at coordinate 61,143,778 of NC_091288.1, forward strand.
GCACACGGACACACGGACATGGATAATTCCGGTACCGATTTTTCCGGTACCGGAATTATCTGGACGTGTGAGACTGGCCTAAGGATTTGCGACAACCCTTTTAACACTATGGTCCCGTTTTGATCTTGTTGAAGTGACTGAGTAGAGTGCAATGCGCTTGGTTTATTAATAGGAGCATTATAACCCCTTGACCACCTTGGGATTTTCTGTTTTTGCATTTTTACACCATTGATTTTACCATAAAGTATACTGGAAAACAGCATAAAAATTCCAAGTGCAAAAAAAATGAAATTCCACAATTGTTTTTTTTTGTTTGTTTTTTTGCTAGGTTCACTAAATGTTAAAACTGACCAGCCATTATGATTCAGCAGGTCATTAAAAGTTCATAGACACCAAACATGTCTAGGTTCTTTTTTATTTAAGGCTACCTTCACACTGGCGTTTTTTAAATACGACGCAATGCGTCGTTTAGGGGAAAAAATGCATCCTGCAAAGTTGTTTGCAGGATGCGGTTTTGCCACATAGAGTAACATTACCGATGCATTGCGATGTATTGACACATGTCGCAACCGTCGGGCGACGGTTGCGCCGTGTTGTGGCGGACCGCCGGGAGCAAAAAACGTTAAATGTAACGTTTTTTGCTGCCGACGGACTGCTTTTTCCGACCACGAATGCGCGGCCGGAACTCCGCCCCCACCTCCCCGCACCTCACAATGGGGCAGCGGATGCGCCAGAGAAATGCATCCGCTGCACCCGTTGTGCGGCGCATCAAACGCTAGCGTCAGAATGCGACGGGCCGAATCCGACGCTAGTGTGAAAGTAGCCTAAGTGGTGAAGAAAAATCCAAATTTTGTTTAAAAAAATGGCGTCATTTATATATTGAGTGTTTCTGAATGTGACAATACCAAATATGTGGTTTTTTTTTCTTGTTTTATTTTGAATTTGGCAAAAGGGGGGTAATTTGAACTTTTATATATTTTTTCATTTATTTTATATTGCTAAAAACATTTTTATTCTACTTTTACCTACTTCAATAGTCTCCATAGGAGACTTGAATCTGCGATCTTCTGATTTTATCACGGGTGGATCACGATTCCGCTCGCGGTTGTTAGGGGCACATGTCAGCTGATGAAATCAGCTGTCATATGTCAGAAAATGTGCTGACTCTGGAGCCCACATCAAATAGGGGGAGGCGACCTATGACTTACCTATATGTCATAGGTCGTGAAGGGGTTAATGAATTAAGAAAGGGGCGAAGTGGCATGTGCCCATGTGTGTGCGTCTCCACAAATCTTACCCCAGTCAGGCAATATTTAAGTGAAACAACTATCTGAGTGTAACTTCATCACTGTGTCTAGGAAAAAAAGCAAAAAAACTTTCACACAAAGGATACAGCGTGAGGGGGCAAGGTTAGCCCTTGACTCATAAATATTGAAACATTTAGGCTGGAATGACCCCAGCATGTGGCATCCGATGCGAGAGATAGGATCGGAGTACAGCTGCAGAGGAGACAGAGAAAGTAATTTCTCCATCTCCTCTGCTGCTGACGGCAGGAATCTGACTGCACTCGGGTGATATCCGAGTGCAGTGCGATGCTTCACTCGCACCCATAGACTTGTATGGGTGCAAGTGAGCTGATTCTTGCTACAAATGGCAGCATGCTGTGATAGTTCTCTCATGAAGAATCAGCATGAGAAAATAATTGCAGATCTGAGCTGCCACCATCGTATAACACTGGGCCGAATGCTATGCTATGTTTTATCACACAGCACTCGGCCGTGTTACACAGTAGTGTGACTCAGGCCTAAGGCAGTTTTATTTATAACATGACAGCAAAAAGAGAGAAAAAAACATAGCTGAAAAAGCTAAATAAAAACAAATTTAAAAATCAAGCAAAAAAATAAAAAGTGCAAGTCACTTGATTTGCCTAATTGGTGCAGAAATTGTGCAGAAAATCTGCAACATCAAAAATACAGCAAGTACTAATCATTAGAAATAAGCCTAATGTTGGCGACATTCCCTTTCGGGCAGTCCCACACGTCCAGATAATTCCGGTACCGGAAAAATTGGTACCGGAATTATCCGTGTCCGTGTGCCCGTGCGTTTCTGTGGCACATCAGTGTGGCACACGAGCGGCACACGTGTGCCGCCCGTGTGCCCACTGGGTACCACACGCACCGTGCAGGAGACAGCGCTAAAGTTTAGCGCTGTCCCCTGCATCTGGTGCTGAAGCCGCGATTCATATCTTCTCTGTAGCAGCGTTTGCTGTAAAGAAGATACGATAAATCCTTTTTTTTTTTGTTTCTCGCTGCTTCCTGTCCTGGCCGCACCTTCTACTGTATGAGCGGTCACGTGGGGCCGCCGATTACAGTCATGAATATGCGGCTCCACCTCCCATAGGGGTGGAGCTGCATATTCATCACTGTAAATGAGCGGCCCCACGTGACCGCTCATACAGTAGAAGGTGCGGCCAGGACAGGAAGCAGCGCCAGCCAGCGAGGGAGCCAGGTGAGCATTTTAAGAACAGCGGGCGGGCGCACAGGGGGTGGGTGGGGACATGGACCTTTATTTTAAACACGAGAAACAAAAAAAAAAGGATTATTCATATCTTCTTTCCAGCAAATGCTGCTGCAGAGAAGATATGAATCGCGGCTTCAGCACCAGTGGGGGAGACAGCGCTTACTGTAGCGCTGTCTCCTGCACGGCACACGGACGGCACATGGACAACATCCGTGTGCAGTACGTGTTTTACACGGACCCATTGACTTTAATGGGTCCGTGTAATCCGTGCGCTCCCACGAAAACTGACATGTCTCCGTGTTTGGCACACGGAGACATGGTCCGCAAAAAATCAATGACATCTGCAAAGATGCATTGATTTAAATGTGTCTACGTCTGTCAGTGGCTCCGGTACGTGAGGAAACTGTCACCTCACGTACCGGAGCCACTGACGTGTGAAACCGGCCTTGGGCTGCCGTCACACTAGCAGTATTTGGTCAGTATTTTACATCAGTATTTGTAAGCCAAAACCAGGAGTGGGTGATAAATACAGAAGTGGTGCATATGTTTCTATTATACTTTTCCTCTAATTGTTCCACTCCTGGTTTTGGCTTACAAATACTGATGTAAAATACTGACCAAATACTGCTAGTGTGATGGCAGCCTTAAAGTAATGTAATTTAACATGTATGCATGTATTTTGGTGATTACTATCACTATTTTCAATGCTTTCAAAGGATATGAGACCAACCTAAACAACCAAAAACATGGATAGCCAAAAAACACCAAGCAGTAATTAAATAATAAAATGCCTTTATTTGGTAGAAATGGCAAGATAATAATATAATAAAAATCGTGTGCACATCAGTTCAAAGACTGCATCATTAAGATTACATATATATATATATATATATATATATATATATATATATATATATAAATATACAAAAACGACAGACCCTATTACCCCATTTAAAAAATATATATATTTCTCAGTGTGCAAAAAAGCAATCAAAAATAAATGATAACTAAAAAAGTGCTTGTGCTAATAATAAATTAACCAATACTGTCACTATGTGAATATACTCGTTACTCGAGATTTCTCGCGCATGCTTGGGTGTCCTCCGAGTATTTTTTAGTGCTCGGATATTTAGTTTTTCTTGCCGCAGCTAAATGATTTACATCTGTTAGCCAGCATAAGTACTTGTGAAATTAAAAAACACACAATGAGCACCTATAAAAACCACAAATCAAACCTAGATCAGAATAAGAATCGTAATATGTCTCATAGGGTTAAGGTGCACTGTGAAAGTTTTCAGTGTATAACCACTGAGAAAGGAGAACCAAACCACCAAACCACCACAGGATAAGAAATCGCCAGAGAGTACCACAACGCTAGGATCAATAATATGCCTTTATTAAATATATTGGCAATTCATATATCAAAGAATAAGTTTAAAAATTGAACAAATACATATATAAAAAGATTAAAAAATAATAACAAAAATGCAGGAATAATAATATATGTTACCCAGAGATCCCTAAATAATACAGGTAGCACCTTCCCAAGAGTAATAGTACCTTTGCTCGCTGTGCTACACAAAATTAATAAAAGGTCAAAATTAGACCCAAGACTGTATATAATGGGATTATATATAACCCATATAGAATATTACATTGAATGTGAATAAACTAGTGAAACCAGACACAGCAAAAACTATACATCAATTACAAAAATGTTTTTTTTTAAAAATACATAAATGAAAAAATAGTGCAAAAAAACCTCATAAAAAGATATAACTAACAATAGTCAACAGTGATGCTATAAAAATTAAAGCAAATAAAATATATATAAAAAATATAGCAACAAGGTGTGAAGAGGATTATAGCAGCGTACTTCATACAAAATGTCCAAGTGCAGGTCCTGACGAAGGAAAGACATCCGAAACGCGCGTCGGGTGCACGCAGGTCCTGGACCCAGTCTCCCACTACAGGTAGTTATTAATAGCTCATCTGCGGTAATGTTTTGTTTGCCCAGTTACTAATTAGCTTGTCTATGGAAAGCTCATTTGCGGCAATGGTTTGATCGCTCAGCCACTAACTAAGCCATGGTATATTGCACATGGGTATCTGTATATATAGTGGATTGTTAGAATGCATGGTTATTAACGCATGGTGTACCACTGCAATTGGGCACATATATATGCAGTAAGCTAATAAAATCCCCATTTACCTCGCTGTGCTATCATCACTTTATGCACTCGGACACTTTGTATGCAGTGAGCTAATATAACCCCAATCTACCTCGCTGTGCCATTATCACTTTATGCACTTGGACACTTTGTATGAAGTACGCTGCTATAATCCTCTTCACACCTTGTTGCTATATTTTTTATATATATTTTATTTGCTTTAATTTTTATAGCATCACTGTTGACTATTGTTAGTTATATCTTTTTATGAGGTTTTTATTGCACTATTTTTTCATTTATGTATTTAAAAAAAAAACATTTTTGTAATTAATATATAGTTTTTGCTGTGTCTGGTTTCACTAGTTTATTCACATTCAATGTAATATTCTATATGGGTTATATATAATCCCATTATATACAGTCTTGGGTCTAATTTTGACCTTTTATTAATTTTGTGTAGCACAGCGAGCAAAGGTACTATTACTCTTGGGAAGGTGCTACTTGTATTATTTAGGGATCTCTGGGTACCATATATTATTATTCCTGCGTTTTTGTTATTATTTTTTTATCTTTTTGTATATGTATTTGTTCAATTTTTAAACTTATTCTTTGATATATGAATTGCCAATATATTTAATAAAGGCATATTATTGATCCTAGCGTTGTGGTACTCTCTGGCGATTTCTTATCCTGTGGTGGTTTGGTGGTTTGATAAGTACATGTGGCAGTTCCCTAGCAACTAGGCAACCCCCACATGTACTTATGCTGGTTAACAGATGTAAATCATTCAGCTGCGGCAAGAAAAACTAAATTTCCGAGCACTAAAAAATACTCGGAAGACCCCCGAGCGTGCTCGAGAAATCTCGAGTGATGAGTATATTCGCTTATCACTTGTAACAATCAAAATAATGTACCACAAAAAGTGCAAAGTGCAGAAAAAGAGAGCACAAGAAATACAATGTACTATTAAAGGTCGCCACATCCAAGAAATCAATAAAATAATGTGCTACAATTAAAGTGCAAAGTGGAAGGGCACAAATATAATTGTAATATGCCTTTAAGGGTCGACACGTCCCTTTACCCCGCACCCTGACACGCATTTTGTATAAACTTCCTTCATCAGGGGGTGGCTATGGTACGATCCGGGAGGCTTTTATATCATATGCAGTCCTATAGCCGTGACCCAAGTGTAAATGGCGCATGTGCGGTCAGGAGGACCCGGAAGTCATAGCACCCGAGTCACATGACCGGACGCACGGGAAAGGAGTACCTGGCGTTGCCATAGACACAGAGACGTGTCGAGGCAGGACTCCGGGACACAGACAGCGTACGCACACAACCAGGGACACTGCATAGGAAGGTAGTAAATTAGTAGTCCATGCAGATTCGCTACATACATGAATGGTACCCAAAATACTATATTTTATCTATATATATAATTGTCTAAGGGTTTTTCCGTCTGTCTGTCTTTCTGTCTGTCTGTCTGTCTGTCCTGGAAATCCCGCGTCTCTGATTGGTCGAGGCCGCCAGGCCTCGACCAATCAGCGACGGGCACAGCATGGCGACGATGATGTCATAAAGGTTGCCTCGACCAATCAGCGACGGACACAGTCTGCCGCGAATTCGCCTCGACCAATCAGCGACGGGCACAATATCGACGTAGATGTCATTATGGTTGATATGGCGATGATGATGTCATAAAGGTTGCCTCGACCAATCAGCGACGGGCACAGTCTGCCGCGAATTCTGGAATCATCGTTGTCCATATACTACGGGGACATGCATATTCTAGAATACCCGATGCGTTAGAATCGGGCCACAATCTAGTTTTATATATATAGCCACAATAAAAGTGGGATAGAATTAAAAATAAAAAAATAAAAAATGATCTCAAGCGGTATTATAAGTACTATAAGGGAATTATAGGACATATTGTAATAGGAAAGCAATTAAGATAAAAAATAATACATAATAATAAATAAAATAATAATAATTCATAAAAAAATAAAATAAAATAATAAGAAAATAAAAAAAATTTAAAAAAATTACAGTGCAAGTATTTATAAAGATAATAATAATGATAATAATAATAATAATAATCTACTATATAATTGTCTAAGGGTCACTTCCATCTGTCTGTCCTTCTGTCACTGTTATTCATTCGCTGATTGGTCTCGGCAGCTGCCTGTCATGGCTGCCGCCACCAATCAGCGACGGGCACAGTCCGGAAGAAAATGGCCGCTCCTTACTCCCCGCAGTCAGTGCCTGTCGCCCGCATACTCCCCTCCGGTCACCGCTAACACAGGGCTAATGCCGGCGGTAGCGGACCACGTTATGCCGCGGGTAACGCACTGAGTTACCGCCGCTATTAACCCTGTGTGTCCCCAACTTTTTACTATTGACGCTGCCTATGCGGCATCAATAGTAAAAAAATGTAATGTTAAAAATAATTTAAAAAAATAAACCTGCTATACTCACCCTCCGTAGTCTGCTGAGCCGCTCCCGCCGGCCGCCATCTCCCGCTGCAGTTTCCGGTGGCAAAGATGGTATGGCAGAAGGACCTGCCATGACGTCACGGTCATGTGACCGCGACGTCATCACAGGCCCTGCGCACCTGCGCTAGAAAGACCTGCCATGACGTCACGGTCATGTGACCGCGATGTCATCACAGGTCCTGCGCTCATACCAACCCTGGGACCGCAAGCTGCCATGGACTACAAAGGGCCTTCGGAAAGGTGAGTATATGTTTATTTTTTCACCTGTGACAAACCTGGCTGGGCAATATACTACGTGACTGGCCAATATACTACGTGGCTCTGTGCTGTATACTATTTTCAATGCAATATACTACATGGCTCTGTGCTGTATACTACGTCACTGGGCAATATACTACGTCACTGGGCAATATACTACGTGGCTCTGTGCTGTATACTACTTTGCTGTGCGATATACTACGTCACTGGGCAATATACTACGTGGCTGGGCAATATACTACGTGACTGGACGATATACTACGTGACTGGGCAATATACTACGTGGCTGGGCAATATACTACGTGGCTGGGCAATATACTATGTGGCTGGGCAATACACTACGTCACTGGGCAATATACTACGTGGCTGCGCAATATACTACGTGGCTGGGCAATATACTACGTGACTGGGCAATATACTATGTGACTGGACAATATACTAGGTGGCTGCGCAATATACTACGTGGCTGGGCAATATACTACGTGACTGGACAATATACTACGTGGCTGGGCAATATACTACGTGGCTGGGCAATATACTACGTGGCTGGGCAATATACTACGTGGCTGGGCAATATACTACGTGGACATGCATATTCTAGAATACCCGATGCATTAGAATCGGGCCACCATCTAGTAATAATAATAATAATCTAAGAATCAATACTAAAATACATTAATAAAGTGAAATCCCAAAAAACGATGTATTCAAAATTATTAGAGTGAATTATGTATTAGTGAAATAATAAAAAATGAAAAGAAAAAAATATATAAATAATAAATACTAAATTCTCCATAAAATGAAAAATAATAATAAGAAAATATTAATATAATAGTTAAAAAAATAAAATAAATATAATATAATATAAATAAGGAAAAAATAAATAATGAAATAAAAAATCGAATTAATAAACAATAACCATAACGAAAAATAAATAACATAATATTCTACTACTCCATAGGAAAATGCCTCAAAAACCCATCAAGTCCAAATACAAGCTTCATTGAATGGAGAAAAGCATCAACCCTCATGGTCGATCCAGAGAACAGTCAATCCGCCCAAGATGACCATGGAAGAAAGCAGACATCTCGGACTCACGAACCGCATGAGGCAAGTGGCAATAAGAATCGTAATAAAATAAAAATTCTATAAAAACAATAAAATCATACAATAGCAAGATTAAAAAACACGACTAAAAAGTGGTTTACAAGAAAGGGGCGAAACTCAGATTTTCATTTAATCCATTCAGGGACACCGTATCTAGTGTCCAAATCCACTTTGTTTCCATCCTTGCCAGGGGGATACTTATTTTCCCTCCCCTTTCATTTGATTCAATCATATCAATACCAATTACTTTTAAAAGGGATGCATCGCAATTATGATGGGTCTTAAAATGCTTGGGGATTTTTTCAATAGGGAAATATCCTCAATTTCCTTTGCAGTTTGTATCCCCAGAACGTGTTCTCGAATGCGGACTTTCAATTGACTGATAGTCATACCCACCTAAATCAAAGAACATGGGCATGTAGCATAATAAATTACATCCGTGGATGTGCAAATTATAGCATGTTTGATCCTATATGTGGTTGTCCCTTTTGAATTACAAAAAGTTTGGGCCCTTAAGATATTGGGGCAAGCAACACACCTCTCACATGATCTACAATCTAGTGACAGTTTGGAACTCGTTAGAAAAGAAGAATAAACTGGATTATAAGCATAATGACTCTTCACTAGATGATCCCTCAAATTTCTGGACCTTCTGTATGTAATATTGGGTCTTTCACCAATATATTGAGATAAAATTGGATCTGCTTTAAGGATTGCACACAATTTAGTTAGGTAAAATGTCATTGAGTCAGTTTGCCCATGATATTGAGCAATATATCTAACTAATTGATTAGATTTAAAAGGTTTAGTACCATACAAAGCTTGATGCCGAGTTGTGTATTTGGCACGGTTATAAGCTTTTTTTACGGAACGTCGGCTGTATCCACTTTCAAGGAATCTTTCCTTCAAATTTAATGCCTATCTCTCAAAGTCTGTCTTTCAAAGGATATGTAGTACATTTCTATTTATCTAAAAAAATACCTAAAAAGGAGACAAAAAGGTCTCTTGTTGGTCCTTTAGTAAGTCTACACAATTTAAAAAACTAAGTAGCTGAATATCTGCAATCCAGCACTTCCATCTATAATAATAAATTGTAGTGAATGTTTTTTTTTATCAGCTGTTCCTCTAAATACATCCATGCATTCAAAAAACTTCCTAAAAATAAAATGCTGTAACTTGTTACAATTTTCACAAAGTACATAAATAACATCAGTGTACTATATCCTGCCACCTCTGTAAAGAAGTAGATACATTACTAATTTAGAGCAGTGGCCCTCAAATGGTGAACCTCTAATCTGGATTGGGCGGGCCAGTTGTCCTGAACCTGGGGATCAGCCATCCTTGATGCACTGGAAGACGACAGTGTCTCATTCATTGCATCATTAAAGGGGACCTTACAGCAGGATTGTGCCCAGTAACCTACACACAGTGCCAGGTTGGCAATGTTATACTGATTACAATAATACCTTGGTTGATGAAATCCATCTTGTGGTTGTTGTTTAGTCTTTATTTTCAGATTTTCTTATGGGGTGGCCTGTGGGGGGGATTCATGTAGTAAGGGATGGGGAAGTGGACGTGATGGTGAGCGTAGAGGCCAAAGCCGTGGGCAAGGTGAAAGTGTGTCTGCCTTGGGAGCACAACAAACACACACATCATGTTGATCTAGCTTCCTATCCCACTTTTTAGGGGGCTCAGAACACGATTCTTGAAGCCACACCAGTGTGAAAAGATTGCTGGATGGATGGCAGATATTGCTTCCAGTCACTTTGCCAGCACAAACCTGTCTTCCACTCTGTCCAGTCTCAGTAGCCCTGATTCTGGACCCCATAATTCTTACTCTGATGCTCCTTCCTCCCATCATGTCGAGTGCCTGGAGACAAGTGATACCACACTCGGACTCTCCGAAGAACTGTTCACATTTCCATTTATATATTCTGGCCTCTTGACCTGCTCGTTTCAAGTAACACATGAGGAGATCGCATGCAGCGATGCCCAAATATTTGAGCAGCCATGCACACAAGAAGGTGATGGTGGGAAAATGCATTTACTGTTGCAAGAGGTGGATTGGATAATTATGAGATCCAATTGCAAGTCAGGGGGAGGACAATGATGCAGAAGTGGAAGACAAGGTGGTGGATCATAAAGTCACTGATGCAATCTGGGAAGGTGACATGCAGATTGAGGACAGCAGCACACAGGGGGAAGGACATGTAGCACCACAATAGGCAGAAAGAGGCAGTGGAGAGGCCAGAGACACAAGGTGGGCAACTGATTCCCATAGCACCAACAAGGGTGAAGTTGCCAAGCCAAGGGTTAGGTGTTCCTGAGTCTTGCACTTTTTAAAATACGGTCCAATAACCCAAAAAAGCCATTTGACCATGAACCTGTCTACCTGCTCAGGCACATGCAAACAAAGAACCCGACTACTTGGGCTGAACACCAAGGTCCAGAAACAGTGTCTGTGGGTGACAACACTGCCTCTTTCACTGTTCTACGTGCACACCAATCCCCTGTCCATGATATAGGCGAAGATGCTACACACCTTGCACCAGGGGTTACACACTTGCCACGTCCTTGTCCTAGTCCAGCATTCAGTTGTCCCTACCCCAGTACTTGGAGCGCAAGCCTAAGTATGCAGCCACCCAGGGCAGTGAGAATCTGGAATTGCTTGCCTGAGGAGGTGGTGATGGCGAACTCAGTCGAGGGGTTCAAGAGAGGCCTGGATGTCTTCCTGGAGCAGAACAATATTGTATCATACAATTATTAGGTTCTGTAGAAGGACGTAGATCTGGGTATTTATTATGATGGAATATAGGCTGAACTGGATGGACAAATGTCTTTTTTCGGCCTTACTAACTATGTTACTATGTTACTATGTTACCCATCCACAGGCCACAGTACTAAACTGTCACATTTCCAGACTGCTTGCCCAGGAGATGTTGCCGTTTAGGTTTGTGGAGATGGAAACTTTCTGCAACCTTATGGCAGTTGCCGTCCCTCGGTGCTCTGTCCCTAGCCACCACTATTTGTTCCGTTGTGCTGTCCCCACCTTAAACAAACACGAGTCCCATAACATCTACCGTGCCCTGACCAATGCTCGTACTGGGAAGGTCCACTTAACCACGGACATCTGGACAAGTGCTTGTGGCCATAAACACTACATTTTCTTAACTGCACACTTGGTGAACATTGTGGGAGCCAAAACCCAGTAGGACACTGGGATGGAATACGTGCTATCGACATGGAGGATTGCAGTCCCTGGTTTAATCAGGGTTGCCCACACTTTCTACAGCAGTTCCTGCACCACCTACTCCACATCCTGAAACTGAAAGGGAGAAGATACAGATTAGATATTAGAAAAAACTTTTTGACAGTGAGGGTGATAAATGAGTGGAACAGGCTGCCCCAAGAGGTGGTGAGTTCTCCTTCAATTAAAGTCTTCAAACAGAGGCTTGACTGACATCTGTCTGAAATTAGTGAACCCTGCAATGAGCAGGGGGTTGAACACAATGACCCTTGAGTTCCCTTACAACTAACATTCTATGATTCATCCATCTCAGAAATGTCAACATCAGTGGCAAGCTGGAAGCACTGCCTCGGCCAAGTGGCAACAAGCTCTACTGAAGTTAATCTGCTTAGGTGACAAACCACATACTGGAGTGGAGTTGTTGAAAGGTATAACAGAACAGACTGATCTGTGGCTCTCGCCTCTCAACCTACAACCAGGCATGGTCATGTGTGACAATGGCTGTAACCTGGTAGCAGCTCTGAAGCTTGGCAACTTCACATACGTACCATGCCTAGCCTATGTGCTCAACTTGGTGGTTCAATGGTTCTCAAAAGCTACCCAGATCTGCCTGAGCTACTTGTGAAAGTACGTCACATGTGTTCCCATTTCCGCAAGTCAGCTGTAGCTGCTGCCATCCTGGCAGTGCTGCAGCTGTGTTTGCAACTTCCAGCTCACCGACTGGTGTTCGATGCCACCACGCGCTGGAACTCAACGTTACATATGTTGGCAAGGCTTTGTGAGCAGCAGAGAGCAGTAGTTGAATACCAGCTACACCATGCCCGTCGGTATTTTCCGGTCAACCTTCGCAAATAAGAGCTGATGAGTTGGCATGGATGTCTGACATGTGTGCGGTTTTCCATAACTTTGAAAGACTTGACCAAGATGGTGAACAGCAATGACGCAATAATCGGCATCACCATCCTGCTTTTCTGTCTACTGAAATTCTTGCTGCTCACAATTAAAGAGAATGCTTTGCAGGCAGAGCAAGTTTAGATGGAGCAAGAAACTCTACTGAGTAATGCTACACAGACCAGCCTCATCTCATCTTCTAACCGTTAATTGGGTGATAATGAGGGGCAGGAGGAACAGAAGCTGGTTGCCTGCGGTACAGATGGTAGTACCCACACCACCTTCATCCAGTCTGTTCAGCGTGGATGGTGTTATGATACGGTGGTCTAGGAGCAACATGGAACGAGCTCTGAAGGAAGTGGTAACTGTACTGACCGCAGTCCCTAAGCTCAACACAACACTAGAAGTAGCCGTGGAATGCTCCTAACTCTCCCTAGGCATCTCGTCACAGCCTAAGAGCTAACTACCTCTAAAGAAAGAAGCAGGAAAGCTATCTTGCCTCAGAGAAAATCCCCAAAGGATAGATTAGCCCCCCACAAATAATGACTGTGAGTGGAGAGGGAAAAGACATACACAGAATGAAACCAGGATGAGCACAGGAGGCCAGTCTAGCTAAATAGATAGGACAGGATGGAATACTGTGCGGTCAGTATAAAACACTACAAAAATCCACGCAGAGTTTACAAAAAATCTCCACACCTGACTAAAGGTGTGGAGGGCAAATCTGCCTCCCAGAGCTTCCAGCAAGACAGAATCAATTCACACTGATAAGCTGGATAAACATAGAAAGCACAGAATGGATAAGTCCACAATCTATGGACAGAAAAGAGCAAGCAAAAACTTAGCTTTGCTGAACTGGTCAGGATAACAGGGAACTCCAAAGAGATGTGAATCCAACCAGGAACCATTTACAAGTGGCACTGGCTGAAGAAAGAGCCAGGCCTAAATAGCCGAGCAGAAGAGAAGATAAGTGGAGGCAGCTGATGACAGGTAACTCCAAGGAGCAGCCATACCACTAGAAACCACAAGAGGGAGCCCAAGAGCAGAACTCACAAAAGTACCACTTACAACCACCGGAGGGAGCCCAAGAGCGGAATTCACAACAGGATGGCCTGAAGACGAGAAGGATGAGGAGGAGCACGAGGAGGATTATATGAACAGTTGTCCACTTGGTGAGGACAGGGAAGTCTTGGCAGTTGTCAGTCTGGCACACATGGCTGAGTTTATGTTCTGCTGCCCTTCCCGTGACCCTCTCGTTGTGCGAATTTTGACCAACACTAATTACTGGTTGGTCACCCTTCTAGACCCACCCTACGTAGAGAACTTTACATCTCTCCTTCCTATGGCGGAGAGGTCTAATAAAATGTTGCAGTACAACAAGGCTCTAGTTGAAGAATTATTAAAAAAATCTCATTTGACAATGTTGGTGGCATAGGGCACAGTTCCAAGGACAATTAAGGAGTGGAGACTAGAGAGACACACACACCAGATGCAGCAGAGGCAGGGAACACTCTCAAAGTTCTGGGACAGATACCTCAGACCCTCCCATCGACTAAGCCCTGATGCGCAGGGTACTCTGACAAGGAGGGAAAAGTTTTGGAAGATGCTGAAGGAGCACTTTCTGACCATACCAGCATCCTCTGTGCCTTACAACTATTGGGTATCCAAACTAGACACGTAGCATGAATTGTCTCTCTTTGCCTTGGAGGTCCTGGCATGCCCTGCCACTAGCATTTTGTCAGAGTGGGTTTTAAGTGCCGCTGGGGTATTATAACCAATAGGCGCATCGAACTGTCAATTGAAAATGCTGACAGGCTGACTCTTATCAAAATGAACAAGGGCTGGACTGTGCCAGACTTCTCTACACCACCGGATGACAGCGGCGGAACATAAACTCAAAACCAGTGTTTTTTGCTTTTTTTCTTGTCTATTCTCATGCACCCCTTCCCACCCAAACAGGGGTATTTACTTTAGGACTTTGTTCTTTTTTGTGTCGTCCTCCTCTTCCACCACCATATCAACAGGGTGATCATGCTATCCTCGCTATAAATTTTTTAAGGGTGTTTATGATGTCAGCATTAACAATTTTTAGAGGCCTACTTCGAACATTCTTTGATATATATGTATACCCCCAGGGGTAAATATTTTTCAGCCCATACACTTAGTGTATGGACATTACCAGTCCATGATACCCACACCTTAATAATGGAAAGAAAAATATCTGAAGCCCTCCACTACATCTCTTCAAAGGGGTATTGGAGTTCCTCCTTCTAATTTTTGGGATCCCTTGCACTTAGTGCATATGTTTTTTCCAGTGTAGGACTCATACTCCTTAATACATTTTTGGAAACTAATAGAGCTGGTGGGTTCTATTAGTATATGATCCATGTTGTGGGCTGTCAGGTGGTCGTCACATAGGGAGTTCTCACACTGCATACAGGATTTCATAGCCAGAACAGGAGACTTTGTATAGAAGATCCTGGTCTCCTCCATATCAAGCTGAGTATATGCGAAATGCTCCACTATATTCGCTAGCAGGGTTGATGAGATAACAGTTCTTAATGTTGCTAAATTAAACTAATAGATTTTATTCTGATATAATAAAACCGCTCTTGTCTACGGTGAAGTGTGGCAGTAGGGATAGCGTTTGACAGGTGTCTAGCCAGGGATTATTGCCTTATAAATCCTAAGCCTTATTGCTTCATGGACTCATTGACCGATTCATTTTTTTACGGTGTTCTGTACTCAAAAATTCATCAAAAGAGGCAAAACTAACTGATTAAATGTATCCATTCACATGTTTCTCTCTAGCATCTGTATGTAAGAGGTAGTGGTGGGACACTTTATGCTGCTGGAGCTGGAATTACCATTTCTGAACTCTTGGGTGCTTTGCTTCCATCTATGTCTGGATGCTTCTTTAAGTATGTTTGGGGTCATTGTCCTGCTGGAAGACCTATGACCCAGGATGCAAACCCAGCTTTCAGACCCTGGGTGCTACATTGTGACCAAAAATCCTTTGGGAATCTTCATATTTCATGATGCCTTGCACAAAGTCAAGAAACCCAGGACCAGAGGCAGCAAAACAACCCCAAAATATCTTTCAACCTCTACCATATTTGACTGTAACTACTGTGTTCTTTTATTTGTAGACCTCATTTCATTTACAGTAAACAGTAGAATGATGTGCTTTACCAAAAATCTCTATCTTGGTCTCATCTGTCCACAAGACACATGCTGGTACTCTAAAAATAGTGCGAGCCACCTGCTGGCCCTCTATAAATTGTGAGGGCCACCTCCTTTTATATTTTGTTAAGTTTTTATAATCGCTGCAACATAGCTAATAAAATAATACCAAATCCATCATCAGAGATATAGGGGTTTTTTGGTTATACATGCCTTTTTGTCAACATTGAGTTAAGGATTCTCAGAAAGAAGCGCCCTGAAATATCTTCCTAAAAACTATGCATTAAATTACATTTCCTATTGAATGCAAATGTGGAAAAGCACTGCTTGTGAACATAGCCCAAGGTGTGGAAGATCTTTTTTATTTCTCTTATTTATTGTGACTTATATACAAGTCATTATCCTGGAAAGAATGTTTCTTAACATTTTTTCCAGTCAAATCTATTTGAACTGCGGTTTTGTATGTTTTATTGTTAGTCTGTAAAAGTGGCATAATACTCTGACAACATTGTTCAAAGCAGCGACCTTGGATTCACAGATGCTTCCAGGGGTCTTCCCCGTGCTGTTCCCAAGCCATTTGAGCGCAGTTTACATTGTTTTTTTTCCAGCAACTTTTAAGGTACCTTCACACTCAGCGACGCTGTTTGGTCAACGATGTCGATCGCTGCAGCGTCGCTGTTTGGTCGCTGGAGAGCTGTCACACAGACAGCTCTCCAGCGACCAACGATCCCGAGGTCCCCGGGTAACCAGGGTAAACATCGGGTTACTAAGCGCAGGGCCGCGCTTAGTAACCCGATGTTTACCCTGGTTACCAGCGTAAAAGTAAAAAAAACAAACACTACATACTTACCTACCGCTGTCTGTCCCCGGCGCTCAGCTTCTCTGCACTCCTCCTGCACTGACGTCACCGCTGTGCTTTCCGGCTGACCGACGCTCACAGCCAGTGCAGGAAAGCACAGCGCCGGGGACAGACAGTGGTAGGTAAGTATGTAGTGTTTGTTTTTTTTACTTTTACGCTGGTAACCAGGGTAAATATCGGGTTACTAAGCGCGGCCCTGCGCTTAGTAACCCGATGTTTACTCTGGTTACCAGTGAAGACATCGCTGGATCAGCGTCACACACGTCGATCCAGCGATGTCTGCAGGGAGTCCAGCGACAAAATAAAGTTCTGGACTTTCCTCAGCGACCAACGATCTCCCAGCAGGGGCCTGATCGTTGGTCGCTGTCACACAGAACGATTTCCTTAACGATATCGTTGCTACGTCACAAAAAGCAACGATATCGTTAACGATATCGTTATGTGTGAAGGTACCTTTAGACCCCCTCCAGACCTCCAGAGGGGGATTGCAAGAAAAAGGCCCAAGTTTCTTATTGACTTCCATTATACTCATTACTTGGGTCAAGCACCCGAGCATTACGATTTGCTCGACTCGAGTAATGAGTACCTGAGCATTTTAGTGCTTGTTCACCACAAATGGGGACCACTGTCAGGGACTTCATACTGAATGGGTGTGATTGTGGCGAGCATCATACTGTATAGGGTGGTTATGGGGGTATTACACAGTGTGGGGTGGTTTGAGAGACATAATATTGTGTGTGGGAGGGCATCATAGTGTGTGGGTGGAGAAAGATTTGGTGGAGACTGTGCGAGCATCATACTGTGAGTTGGGGGGCAGTGTGGGGAATCATACTATGTGGGGGTTTGTGGGGACAATCACCCTCTATATGGGGCAATATACTGTGTGTAGGAGTGCTATATGAAGCATAATTCTGTGTGAAGGGATTGTGAGGAACATACTGTGTAAGAAACCATTATATCATGTGTGTGGCGAGTGGGGCATCATACTGTGTATGATAGCATCATACTGTGTTGGATGGTAGCGACGGCATCATACTGTGTGAAGGATGTTTGGGGGCATCATACTGTGTGTGGGCATTATACTGTATGTGGAGGCATCATAATGTGTGACAGAATAATACAGTGTGGAGGGGATTTTGAGGGCATCATACTGTGTGTGAGGGCATCATACTGTGTTGGGGGGCCAAGGGAGAATCATACTTCGTTGAAGAACATTTTTGGGCATCATTCTGTGTGGAGGGCACTGGGGGAATCATATTGTGTGGAGAGCTTAGCCCCCCTTTACTATCTCTCATAATGGGAAGCATGCAGATATTCATGGGGATCACACATAATCTAGAATACTTCTTCAAGCTATAATGTTCGGCTTCCTATCAAGCCATTATTCAAAGAGGCAAGTGGTCTAATGTTCTGAAGATGATGATGTCATCTGAAGGTCAGATCATTTACACCTATTTGGGTCAGGCAGGGGGCTGAGGTGTAAGCTGAGCAACTATGCAAATATGGATAATAGTTCTGAAGAACACCCAAGATTATCCCTCAGGCCTATGAATACCTATGAAGAAAAGATTGCTAAATGACTTATATCCAACCTGTATAAACATAGTCAAGAGATAAAATCTGAGTTTCCTGTATCTGGCATTCCTCAACATGTCTCCCTAAATCTACCCCTGACCTTGAACTGAGCAGCTTAACCACCTCTCTGCTGGACAAGATGAATAAAAGGAGGTAAATCATACACTATATCCAGGTGCACAAACTGATGTCCAGAATCTTGCTAATTCCTCAACCAGAATGCCAATAGATCTTTTTTCATAGATTTTATAGAGCACGTTGTTCTTTACCATCTGAGTTTCTTAGTGTACACAAGAGTAGGGTATTGTAGATCACTTCAACAATATCAAAATAAAACGCCATACATGCCGAGTGACATTTTCAAATAAATTATTGACCTTAATAAAGACACTGTGAATTGAGTACATCCTGAATGGCCACAACCTGCAGTACCTGGTTTCCAGTCCCTCAGGCACAACATGCTGAATCGGGGCAGGGGGAGTGACAAAACGAATCATGGTACTGCCTACTATTCCATTGTGATAATAAGAAACCTGGCACTCAACTTAAGTGATCAAGCTGTGATATCAGCTTATACAGAAAAATCTTTAAATGAGAAGGTGTGTCCAAACTTTTGGTCTGTACTGTATATATATTTGGTCCACTTGGAATCATGTTTTGGTATAAATTACTGTGATATCAGCTTTTGCTCTGTTTCTCTGATCCACCATATGACCATTTAGTCTTGTATTTTTTGTATATACTTTCTTTGTACAATGTTTGTTCTTTTCTTTATATTTTCGCAGTAACTGAGGAAGGTCTGATGTAAGACCGAAACGTTTTACTACAGTGCATCACATTAAATTATCAGATTGATCACCTAAGTTTAGTGCCGGGTTTCTTATTATCATTATTAATGGTGTGGGAACCTACCCTGGCACCTTTAATAGTTGTGCGCAGAGCTCTTTTCCAATACTATTCCATTGTGGCCTACTCCCCAGGAATTGCCTCAGCAGGGATGAAAACCATACCTCATAAGCAGGAGTTACCATATCTCAGATGGGACCCTGACCACATTAATCTAGATCATTCCTGACCTCCTCACCTCCAGCTGCTGTGACATGGCCTATCTTTCCCCAAACCCTCGTTTCACCCGCCAGACTCTAAGATTCATATGGACGGCCATTCACTAGTCCTGTGATGCAACAAGAATGGCAGGATTCTTCAGCTCTTCATCTTCTTAAACAGGTAACCAACCCTTTTTCTAGATCATGCTACCAAATCGCAACCACTTTTCAACCCCATGTAAAATAACTGCCTTACTCTTCCTTCCGCTCATTTTTTTTTGCTTCTAACCAGCTAATTAACTCTTTCCTTTCCTCAACCACAGCAAACCTTGTCATAACCGGTCCTACACTTATGCTGCACCATTGTGGAAGATAATTACAGTTTATAACAGAAACACAATCACAATTGTGCTTGTAGTGAACTCTTTCTTATTCATGATACTGGAAATAGGTTCACCACAGAAAATAACAAATAATCCAGGAAGTTTTACAGTGTTTCACATAATTGAAAATTATGGTAGCATCATTGATTTATATTAATGTAATTCATCATAGAAACGATGATGTACAAAATCAGTTAAAGGTACAGAAAGAGAAGAGGAGGGGTCCCAAGGCGGAGTCTGGAAGGCCTCTAAGGCTGCATTCACACCAAGCAGTCATGCTGTGGCAGAAAACTGCAATAGTCCTGTACCACTTCAGTCTTTCCAGTGTGTCCTTGTACAAGCACTTAATTTTTCAGGAAAATGTGTTTTCCTGAAAACACAGCACAGCCAATCAAAATAGTCGGTCTTGCAGGTGAAACAGCTGTTTCCCTTCAAGATTAAAGAGAACCTTTCACCATTTTTTCATGCTGAACTGGACACATGATGATGTACACTCCCTGACAGAAGTTATGTCGCTTATCCATGTTATGTAAATAAAAGCTTATAACCTGACCTTAAATTCATCCATTGGTTGTATAAATTATTCTTTTGAAAGCTGAAACCCTCCGAAATGTGGTTTAGGGTAAGAAAATAAATTGGCATCGATGCAGAAATATTGATGAGTTAATGGACACAGAATGGTCAGATTTTGGCAAGACAAAAGTTTTGTCTTTTAATCTATCAGAAATAAGTCACCTCTAAATATGTCTGGCTGCTGCTCTCTCAGACAATAAAGCAGTGCTCAGTCGATTGAGCATTCTTGTGTATGGGAGAGGATGGAGACAACTACTGGCTGAATGATCGGCTGAATGATGTTTAAGCCTATGGGCATCTAATGTATATGGGGGTGGAGGGGTTAGAATGGTCCTGCAAATGTTTGTTGACATACAGTGGAGACTCTAACAGTGATTAGCCTCCATGACTGGCGTTTACTGGCTTGTGCACTCTAATTGATTATCTCACCTCACTGTTTTAACAGCTGGCAATATATTGGCCATTTCGATTCAAGGATTCAAGTGAAAAGACGAAGATCTTCCATGTGCATATCCATCAGACTAGGTTCAGCTTCTTATGTTTAGTCTCACTAGGGACTAGAGAAACCTGTCAAGGCTGGATAGTAATAAAATACACATATTGACAGTATTTTGCATTCTCATATAGCGCCATCAATTTACACAGAACTTTACAGACTTTAGAACCACTGTCCCCATTGGGGCTAAAAATCTAAATTCCCTATCAATATTTTAAAAGTATTCATACCTAATGACCTTTTCCACATTTTTTTCTTGTTACACACACAAACTTAAACGTATTTTATTGGTATTTTAAGGGACATACCAACACTATGCAGCGAGCATTTGTGAAGTGTAAAGGAAATGATACATGGTTTTCTAGTTAATTTAAAAGCCTAAATTTAAAAATTGTGATGTGCATTTGTATTCAGTCCCCTGAGTCAACAGTTTGTAGGACAACTTGTCACTGCAATTACTGCTGCAAGTCTTTTTGTGGTATATACAGTTGTGGCCAAAAGTATTGACACCCCTGCAATTCTGTCAGATAATACTCAGTTTCTTCCTGAAAATGATTGCAAACACAAATTCTTTGTTATTATTATCTTCATTTAATTTGTCTTAAATGAAAAAACACAAAAAGAATTGCCCTAAAGCCAAATTGGATATAATTCCACACCAAACATAAAAAAGGGGGTGGACAAAAGTATTGGCACTGTTCGAAAAATCATGTGATGCTTCTCTAATTTGTGTAATTAACAGCACCTGTAACTTACCTGTGGCACCTAACAGGTGTTGGCAATAACTAAATCACACTTGCAGCCAGTTAACATGGATTAAAGTTGACTTAACCTCTGTCCTGTGTCCTTGTGTGTACCACATTGAGCATGGAGAAAAGAAAAAAGACCAAAGAACTGTCTGACGACTTGAGAAACCAAATTGTGAGGAAGCATGAGCAATCTCAAGGCTACAAGTCCATCTCCAAAGGCCTGAATGTTCCTGTGTCTACCGTGCGCAGTGTCATCAAGAAGTTTAAAGCCCATGACACTGTGGATAACCTCCCTAGATGTGGATGGAAAAGAAAAATTGACAAGAGATTTCAACGCAAGATTGTGCGGATGTTGGATAAAGAACCTCGACTAACATCCAAACAAGTTCAAGCTGCCCTGCAGTCCGAGGGTACAACAGTGTCAACCTGTACTATCCGTCGGCATCTGAATGTCTGAATGAAAAGGGACTGTATGGTAGGAGATCCAGGAAGACCCCACTTCTTACCCCAAAACATAAAAAAGCCAGGCTGGAGTTTGCCAAAACTTACCTGAAAAAGCCTAAAACGTTTTTGAAGAATGTTCTCTTGTCAGATGAGACAAAAGTAGAGTTTTTTGGGCAAAGGCATCAACGTAGAGTTTACAGGAGAAAAAAAGAGGCATTCAAAGAAAAGAACACGGTCCCTACAGTCAAACATGGCGGAGGTTCCCTGATGTTTTGGGGTTGCTTTGCTGCCTCTGGCACTGGACAGCTTGACCGTGTGCATGGCATTATGAAGTCTGAAGACTACCAACAAATTTTGCAGCATAACATAGGGCCCAGTGTGCGAAAGCTGGGTCTCCCTCAGAGGTCATGGGTCTTCCAGCAGGACAATGACCCAAAACACACTTCAAAAAGCACTAGAAAATGGTTTGAGAGAAAGCACTGGAGACTTCTAAGGTGCCAGCAATGAGTCCAGACCTGAATCCCATAGAACACCTGTGGAGAGATCTAAAAATGGGAGTTTGGAGAAGGCACCCTTCAAATATCAGGGGCCTGGAGCAGTTTGCCAAAGAAGAATGGTCTAAAATTCCAGCATAGCATGGTAAGAAACTCATTGATGGTTACCGGAAGTGGTTGGTCGCAGTTATTTTGGCTAAAGGTTGTGCAACCAAGTATTAGGCTGAGGGTGCCAATGCTTTTGTCTGGCCCATTTTTGGAGTTTTGTGTGAAATGATCAATGTTTTGCTTTTTACTTCATTCTCTTTTGTGTTTTTTCATTTAAGACAAATTAAATGAAGATAATAATACCAAAGAATTTGTGTTTGCAATCATTTTCAGGAAGAAACTGAGTATTATCTGACAGAATTGCAGGGGTGTCAATACTTTTGGCCACAACTGTATCTCTACCTGCTTTGCACAACTAGTGGCTGAAATTTTTGCCCATTTTCCATTGCAAATGAGTTCTATCTCAATGAGATTGGATGGAAACGTCTGTGAACAGCAATTTTCAAGTCTTGCTACAGATTCTCAAAGGGATTTAGGTTTGGACTGTGACTGGGCCATACACACACATGAATATGCTTTGATCTAAACCATTCATTGTAGGTTTGGCAGTATGTTTCGGGTCTTTGTTCTGCTGGAAGTTGAAACTATGATCCAGTCTTAAGTCTTTTTCAGTCTATGACAAGTTTTCCTCCAGGATTGCCTTGTATTTAGCTCCATCAATCTTCCCATCAACTCTGACCAGCTTCCCTTTCCCTGCTGAAGAAAAGCATCCCCATTGCATGATTCTACCACCACCCTGTTTGACGGTGGGGATGGTGTTTTTAGGGTGATGAGCAGTGTTAGTTTTCTGCCACACATAGTGTTTTGCATTTAGCACAAAAGTGCTACTTTGGTCTCATCTGACCAGAGCACCTTCTTCTACATGCTGGCTGTGTCTTTTATATGAATTTTTGTAAACTGCAAGCTGAATTTCTTATGGGTTGCTTTCAAAAATGGTTTTCTTCTCACCACTCTTTCATAAAGGGCAGGATTGTGAAGTATACAACTAATAGTTTTCCTGTGGACAGATTCTCCCACCTGAGCTGTGCATCTCTACAGAATGACCATTGGCTTCTTGGCTGCTTCTCTAAACTAGTGCTCTTCTTGCTTGGCATGTCAGTTTAGGTTGATGGCCATATCTTGGTAGGTCTGCAGTTGTACCATATTCTTTCCATTTTGGGTGATTGATTGACAAGTGCTCTGCAAGATGATCAGAGCTTAGGCTATTTTTTAAAACCTAACCCTGTTTTAGTATTCTATATAACTTTATCCCTAACTTGTCTGTTGTGTTCTTTGGCTTTTATGATGCTTTTTTTAGACTTAATTTTCTCAAATAAGCCTCTGAGGCCTTCACAGAACAGCTGTAGATCTACTAAGAATAAATTAACCCCTTTCTGACATCGGACGTACTATCCCGTCGAGGTGGGGTGGGCCCCTATGACCACCGACGGGATAGTACGTCCAGCGCGATCGGCGGCGCTCACGGGGGGAGCGCGGCCGATCGTGGCCGGGTGTCAGCTGCCTATCGCAGCTGACATCCGGCACTATGTGCAAGGAGCGGTCACGGACCGCTCCCGGCACATTAACCCCTGGCACACCGCGATCAAACATGATCGCGATGTGCTGGCGGTGCAGGGAGGCATCGCGCAGGGAGGGGGCTCCCTGCGGGCTTCCCTGAGCCCCCCGCAGCAACGCGATGTGATCGCGTTGCTGCAAGGGTCTGCTCACCTCCCTCCCTGCTCCAGGCCCGGATCCAAGATGGCCGCGGCATCCGGGTCCTGCAGGGAGGGAGGTGGCTTCACAGAGCCTGCTCAGAGTAGGCACTGTGAAGCCTGCAGTGCTGCAAGTCAGATCAGTGATCTGACAGAGTGCTATGCAAACTGTCAGATCACCGATCTGGGATGTCCCACCCTGGGGCAAAATAAAAAAGTTAAAAAAAATTTTTTCCGAATGTGTAAAAAAAACTAAAAAAAAATATTCAAAAAAAAAATATTATTCCCATAAATACATTTCTTTATCTAAATAAAAAAAAAACAATAAAAGTACACATATGTAGTATCACCGCATCCGTAATGGTCCGACCTATAAAACTGGCCCACTAGTTAACCCATTCAGTAAACACCGTAAGAAAAAAAAAAAAAAACGAGGCAAAAAACAACGCTTTATTATCATACCGCCGAACAAAAAGTGGAATAACACGCGATCAAAAAGACAGATATAAATAACCATGGTACCGCTGAAAACGTCATCTTGTCCCGCAAAAAACGAGCCGCCAAACAGCATCATCAGCAAAAAAATAAAAAAGTTATAGTCCTCAGAATAAAGCGATGCAAAAATAATTATTTTTTCTAGAAAATAGTTTTTATCGTATAAAAGCGCCAAAACATAAAAAAATGATATAAATGAGGTGTCACTGTAATCGTACTGACCCAAAGAATAAAACTGCTTTATCAATTTTACCAAACGCGGAACGGTATAAACGCCTCCCCCAATAGAAATTCATGAATAGCTGGTTTTTGGTCATTCTGCCTCACAAAAATCGGAATAAAAAGCGATCAAAAAATGTCACGTGCCCGAAAATGTTACCAATAAAAACGTCAACTCGTCCCGAAAAAAACAAGACCTCACATGACTCTGTGGACCAAAATATGGAAAAAATTATAGCTCTCAAAATGTGGTAATGCAAAAAATATTTTTTGCAATAAAAAGCGTCTTTCAGTGTGTGACGGCTGCCAATCATAAAAATCCGCTAAAAAACCCGCTATAAAAGAAAATCAAACCCCCCTTCATCACCCCCTTAGTTAGGGAAAAATTAAAGAAATGTATTTATTTCCATTTTCACATTAGGGTTAGGGTTAGTGCTAGGGTTAGGGCTAGGGTTAGGGTTAGGGCTAGGGTTAGGGCTAGGGTTAGGGCTACAGTTTGAGTTGGGGCTAAAGTTAGGGTTGGGGCTAAAGTTACAGTTAGGGATTACATTTACAGTTGGGAATAGGGTTGGGATTAGGGTTAGGGGTGTGTCAGGGTTAGAGGTGTGGTTAGGGTTACTGTTGGGATTAGGGTTAGGGTGTGTTTGGATTAGGGTTTCAGTTATAATTGGGGGGTTTCCACTGTTTAGGCACATCAGGGGCTCTCCAAACGCGACATGGCGTCCGATCTCAATTCCAGCCAATTCTGCGTTGAAAAAGTAAAACAGTGCTTCTTCCCTTCCGAGCTCTCCCGTGTGCCCAAACAGGGGTTTACCCCAACATATGGGGTATCAGCGTACTCAGGACAAATAGGACAACAACTTTTGGGGTCCAATTTCTCCTGTTACCCTTGGGAAAATGCAAAACTGGGGGCTAAAAAATTATTTTTGTGGCGAAAAAAAAGATTTTTTATTTTCACGGCTCTGCGTTGTAAACTGTAGTGAAACACTTGGGGGTTCAAAGTTCTCACAACACATCTAGATAAGTTCCCTGGGGGTCTAGTTTCCAATATGGGGTCACTTGTGGGGGGTTTCTACTGTTTAGGTACATTAGGGGTTCTGCAAACGCAATGTGACGCCTGCAGACCATTCCATCAAAGTCTGCATTCCAAATGGCACTCCTTCCCTTCCGAGCCCTCCCATGCGCCCAAACGGTGGTTCCCCCCCACATATGGGGTATCAGCGTACTCAGGACAAATTGGACAACAACTTTTGGGGTCGAATTTCTCCTCTTACCCTTGGGAAAATACAAAACTGGGGGCTAAAAAAATAATTTTTGTGGGAAAAAATTTTTGTTTTATTTTTACGGCTCTGCATTATAAACTTCTGTGAAGCACTTGGTGGGTCAAAGTGCTCACCACACCTCTAGATAAGTTCCTTAGGGCAGTGATTTTCAACCTTTTTTGAGCCGCGGCACACTTTTTATACTTAAAAAATCCCGAGGCACACCACCAACCAAAATGGCACAAAATGGTGCGTCCAGGTTTGAGATGAAAGTCTGCAGTCATTCTATGTGACTGCAGGCTTCTGAATTCTCACAGCGCAAGCACTGCACACTTTCAGGATTCTCCCTTGCCGGTGGCCAGAGTGGACGGTCATGACAGCACAAGTATGTGATTTGGATACTTCTGGCCACATTCTAACTAGACGTGTCCGGCCTCAGTCAATTCATTTTCATTGAATGAGGCCACACATGTCTAGTCAGCACGTGACCGCATGTATGTAAATCACCAACATCAGAGAATTATGATAGCAGTGTGCACTGTGAGAATTCAGAAGTCTGCAGTCACATAGTATGACTGCAGACTCATCACAACCTTGGACATCCCCTTTAATGTTCCTAACAAACAAAAATGAGAATTAGTATCACAAAAAAAACACATTTACATCCAGGTACCTGATAGATGACGTTGTTTGTGGAGTCGCCTCTTTCTTTTCATCTTCACCTTGTCCAGATGCCATGATGACTCTTCTCATCCACCAGCAGAGCTCGTTTCTGCAGACTTCCATCTTCTCCTGTCTTCTGCAGCACATCCCGACACAACACCCTTAAAGATAGCAGTGTTATTATAATGCTCCGGAATAACAATATCTGCCCTAGGATGAGCCCCTGAGTAAATAATTGCCCCTCACTTTATTCCCAGCACATAATATGACCCTCACTGTCCCTCTTATGGTACATGCCATCCACACTACCCTCTCTCTCTTTTCCATACTTCACACTGCCTTCTCATACGGTGTCCCTCATAGAGAGCCCAGTCTCTCTACTGTGCCCCTTCATTACACTCCTCCTACTTGGCATACTGTCTCCTCCTGGCTGTTACCCTCACACTACTCAGTATCTATTATGTGTCCACTCACACTTTCATCCCCCCATACTGTCTGCACACATTTCTAATAGCCTCCTCCTGTACATCCCCCAACCTGCTAACATACCCCTTTGCTCTCTCCATATTTCCTCCTCACACATTCCCCCCTCACACATGCCCCCGACTCCCCATACTGTCCTCCCACATCCCATCACCGTTGCTCCCAGTACTGTCAGCACACATTTTTCCCCTCGCTACTGTGTCCACCCCCATCTCCCCACTCACCCCCACAGAATATATCCACTGCCCTTCCAATAGAATAAATCCATCCCCTTCCACAGAATAAATGCACCCTGCCCCACACATGCTAAATAAATTCCAGCCCCCCCTCACGTACACACTGAATAAATCCCCCCCCACAGAATAAATCCCCCCCACACACTGAATAAATCCCCCCACACACTGAATAAATCCCCCCCACACACTGAATAAATCCCCCCACACACTGAATAAATCCCCCCACACACTGAATAAATCCCCCACACACACTGAATAAATCCCCCCACACACTGAATAAATCCCCCCCACACACTGAATAAATCCCCCCACACACTGAATAAATCCCCCCCACACTGAATAAATCCCCCCCACACACTGAATAAATCCCCCCCACACACTGAATAAATCCCCCCCACACACTGAATAAATCCCCCCACACACTGAATAAATCCCCCCCACACACTGAATAAATCCCCCCACACACTGAATAAATCCCCCCCCACACTGAATAAATCCCCCCACACACTGAATAAATCCCCCCACACTTAATAAATCCCCCCACACACTTAATAAATCCCCCCACACACTTAATAAATCCCCCCACACACTTAATAAATCCCCCCACATACTCCCCATAAACCCGCCCCACGCTGAATCTTCGGTGTCTTCAGCTCCACAGCACAGGAGCACTTACCACCAAGTCTCTTCTGTCTCCTGCGCGCCGGATAGTGACGCCAGCAGCGTGATCACATGACTTGATCACGCTGCTGGCGTCGCTCTGACCCAGCGGTCAGAGCCTCAATTGTACTCGCAGCTGGTAGATGTCTGCGAGTACAATTGATCTCCGGGAGCCGGCGCGCTGCAGCTTCTCTGTGCCGGCTGTCAGCTTGACAGTTGGCACAGAGAACAGCTGACTCCCGTTCCCCGCGGCACACCCAACCATGTGTCGCGGCACACTAGTGTGCCGCGGCACACTGGTTGAAAAACACTGCCTTAGGGGGTCTACTTTCCAAAATGGTGTCACTTGTGGGGGGTTTCAATGTTTAGGCACATCAGTGGCTCTCCAAACGCAACATGGCGTCCCATCTCAATTCCTGTCAATTTTGCATTGAAAAGTCAAACGGCGCTCCTTCCCTTCCGAGCTCTCCCATCCGCCCAAACAGTGGTTTACCCCCACATATGGGGTATCAGCGTACTCAGGACAAATTGTACAACAACTTTTGGGGTCCAATTTCTTCTCTTACCCTTGGGAAAATAAAAAATTGGGGGCGAAAAATAATTTTTGTGAAAAAATATGATTTTTTATTTTCACGGTTCTACGTTATAAACTTCTGTGAAGCACTTGGTGGGTCAAAGTGCTCACCACACCTCTAGATAAGTTCCTTAGGGGGTCTACTTTCCAAAATGGTGTCACTTGTGGGGGGTTTCAATGTTTAGGCACATCAGGGGCTCTCCAAACGAAACATGGCGTCCCATCTCAATTCCAGTCAATTTTGCATTGAAAAGTCAAATGGCGCTCCTTCGCTTCCGAGCTCTTCCATGCGCCCAAACAGTGGTTTACCCCCACATGTGGGGTATCAGCGTACTCAGGACAAATTGTACAACAATGTTTGGGGTCGATTTTCTCCTGTTACCCTCAGTAAAATAAAACAAATTGGAGCTGAATTAAATTTTTTGTGAAAAAAAGTTAAATGTTCATCTTTATTTAAACATTCAAAAAATTCCTGTGAAGCACCAGAAGGGTTAATAAACTTCTTGAATATGGTTTGAGCACCTTGAGGGGTGTAGTTTTTAGAATGGTGTCACACTTGGGTATTTTCTATCATATAGACCCCTCAAAATGACTTCAAATGAGATGTGATCCCTAAAAAAAAATGGTGTGGTAAAAATGAGAAATTGCTGGTCAACTTTTAACCCTCATAACGCCCTAACAAAAAAAATTTGGGTTCCAAAATTGTGCTGATATAAAGTAGACATGTGGGAAATGTTACTTATTAAGTATTTTGTGTGACATATCTCTGTGATTTAATTGCATAAAAATTCAAAGTTGGAAAATTGCAAAATTTTCATAATTTTCGCCAAATTTCCATTTTTTTCACAAATAAACGCAGGTACTATCAAAGAATTTTTACTGTTGTCATGAAGTACAATATGTCATGAGAAAACAATGTCAGAATCACTGGGATCCATTGAAGCGTTCCAGAGTTATAACCTCATAAAGGGACAGTGGTCAGAATTGTAAAAATTGGCCCGGTCATTAACGTGCAAACCACCCTTGGGGGTAAAGGGGTTAAGCACAGATGGACTCAAATTACTAATTATGTGACTACTGAAAGCAATTGGTCACTCAGGATAGTATCAGACTATCAGAGAGTATGAATACAAATGCACGCCACAATTTTCAGATTTATATTTTTAAATAATTAGGAAACCATGTATCACTTTCTTTACACTTCCCAGATACTTGCTACTTTGTGTTGGTATATCATATAAACTCCTAATAGAACACATTTAAGTTTTTGGATGTAACATGAAAGTATACATATAATAGGTCATTATTGTTTAAGATTTTTTGTTGCATGTGGACAAAAAAAATCCACAGTAGGCGCTGTCAAGATTCTTGACAGTCACATGACTGCAAGCATGCGATTTGCATACTTTAGGTCACATTCAAACTAGATGTGCCGGGCCTCGCTCAATTCACTTGTATTGAGAGAAGTCATGCATTTCTAGTTGCCACGTGTCCGCAAATCGCAAATTACCGGTCACCTAACAGCCCAATCCCAGCACTAAAAAATACGGACATCGTGCACTATGTGCACTGTGAGGATTCACATGTGTGCAGTCACACAGAGTGACTGCAGACTTGAGTGTCATGCCTGGATAGCCCATTTAAGACTGGTGTTGTATATACCAGCCAAAGAATTCTGACGGGGCGCACACTGCACACTGTTAGGATTCCCAGGTCTGTTGTCACATAGGGTGACTGCATACTTGAACCGTAAGGCTGGACAACCCCTTTAATGAATTGTGACCTATGTTTTCAGTATATTCTTTTAGACTTCCAATAGCCAAACGTTACTAACAGTACAGACTTGTAATTGTAATATGCTGCTCTTACATAGGACTTTCACCTTATTTCTGTATGCCAGAGTAATGTTTTGAATTAGTGGAAAAATATAATCAAGAATAAAACATCTTTGGACACTGTGAGGTGTGGAAAAAGGGCAGCAGAGGAGTGATATCCTTTTATTTAAATGGATATCATTTAGGGAATTGATGTTTCAATTGAAAATTAGAGTATGTAAAATAGTAAATACTTCATGGAATCCCGTGCTAAAATATAGAGTTGAATTAGCTTGGATTAGCTTGGATTCTATATACCATTTTCTTGATTCTTCTTGCTTACCAAGGTGATACTGGGGGCAGACAGCGTGGGATGAAATGCTCACATTCTTTCATAGCTCCCTTGGCATTTTGCAGACTCCTAGTGACAAGAGTACAAAGAAACAACGTGCAAACACAATAGCAAATGTGCACAAACACAGTCGGATCTGCACAACTCTACACAACAGAGGCAGTTTCTGGAATTCTGTTTAACATTCCAGCACATATATCGGGGAATGCACGGCAATGTGCTTTCATCCTATTTTAGATGCAAGAAGGCATAATTTATTTCTTCGCCCTTGTTTCACGTTGAATTATGGAGATACATTAAGATGTAAGGCTTAACTTCAGGACACTCTCACCACCATGACCTTTCCCATCTGCCACAAAATGTTTCATAAATTTGCTATTTCAGCAAACTATTAAGAAAACCTAAAATGCACAATAGAAAGATTTTGCGTGACACCAACGTCCAAGTAGATGAATGTTTTTGAAAAGTTTCTGCCATAAAGAAATGTCATGGTCATTAGGAAAAATTGTAATAAGATTCTGTCATGATAAAAACTCAGGGTAGTTAACTTAGTGACCCCGATGATAACCTTATTCCTACTCCACTTGGCCTTTAAGTCACCTTCATGTTCATTTGTAAGAAGAGAAATCTTTAGCTACATTCAATTGCGAACTCCACCACATAGAATACAACGTTGTATCATGGTGGACACCTGCTTTGAAATTGCAGCATGCTATTCCAAGAAATTAGGTGTGCTATTTTATAATAATCTCAATGAAATAAATCTATATATAATTAATTCATGAATTGGAAGTGCATTGAACAGCAAAGGAGAATGCTGCTGAGGGGAAAAAGAAAAAAAAATCTCTTTAAATCTTCAGCTTAGCGAGTGTGAACGAGCTGAGTGTGACCGGAGCGTAAGAGCGAACGGTGGTAAGTGTGACTTGTGATTCAGTGACTTTGGATTCAGGGAGTTTCCAAGGGAGGAATTACTGAAGTGCTGTCTGTATTTTATTAATACTTTACATTTTATTTTTTATTTAACTTTTCTGTGTAGTGCAATCCCCATTAGGAAATGTGCTCCACTATTGTTATTGCCATCCAGTGCACATCTTGCCACATGTATGCAATCCTTGATCAGCCGGTCGAGGGTGCATACTGCTGTGCGAGATGTGAGCATGTTGAGCATTTAGAAGCCCAGATTCTGGATCTAAATGTGCAGCTGGCAACACTGAGATCCATTGACACTATGGAAAGAAGTCTTCTGCTCACTGAGCAGATGCTCAATGGGATAGATTGGGGGGGTGGTAGGATGGAGCTGCAGGACAGTGGAGCAGCAAGCTGGGTGACAGCTAGAAGGCCGGGTAGAGGGAAGAGTGCAAGGGAGGCTAGTCCTGATCTGGCACACCCCAATAAGTTTGCTAAGTTGGCAGATGAGGGGGGTGCCAGTACAGGGGTAGCACTTCTGCAGCCAGGCATGTCCTCTTAAAAGCCAGAGGAGTGACTGCTCCAGTAAGGAGGGAAATAGGAGAGCAGGGCAGGCCAGACAGGTGCTGGTAGTGGGGGACTCAATTATTAGGGGAAAAGATAGGGCAATCTGTCACAAAGACAGGGATCGTTTAACGGTGTGCTGCCTACCTGGCGCTCGAGTTCGAAACATCGCTGATAGGAAGGAAGGAGGAAGGAGAGGTTTGGGTTCCTTCAGAACTGGGCCGACTCCTCAGTTGGCTACAGGTTCTACGCTAGGGACGGGCTGCACCTCAATGGGGAAGGTGCAGCTGTGTTGGGGAGAAAACGGCTAGAAGGTTGGAGGAGTGTTTAAACTAGGGATTGGGTGGAGGGTATTCATTTAATAGGAGGGGAACGTAGTGCAGATAGAGACCTGGGCACAAATAAGGAAGTTGGGGGTAGTGGTGGCATGGGGGGTTGGGTTAGAACAATTTAATAATTTAAGAAAGAACAGAGATACAGAGAGATACAAAAAGTGCATGTATACTAATGCAAGAAGCCTCGTCAACAAAATGGACCAATTAGAATTAATGTTGTGGAACATAATTATGACATGGTGGGGATATCTGAAACATGGCTGAATGAGAGCCATGACTGGGCTGTTAACTTGCAGAGCTATAGTCTGTTCAGAAATGACCGAACGGATAAGCGAGGGGGAGGTGTGTGTCTATATATAAAATCATCCTTAAAACCCATCCTGCGTGATAATATTGGTGAATCTAATGAAAATGTAGAGTCCCTGTGGGTGGAGATAAGGGGAGGGGGAAAAATAATAAATTACTGATAGGGGTTAGTTATAAGTCTCCAAAAATAATGGAAGCAACGGAGAATATCCTCATAAAGCAAATAGATGATGCTGTGACTCAAGGAGAAGTCATTATTATGGGGGACTTCAACTACCCTGAAATAGATTGGGGAACAGAAACCTGCAGTTGCAGCAAAGGTAATCATTTTTTGACAACTATGAGAGACAATTACCTTTCACAACTGGATCAGGACCCAACAAGAAGGGGGGCACTGCTAGACCTAATATTAACCAACAGGCCAGACCACATATCAAATATAACGGTTGGGGGTCACTTGGGGGATAGTGATCACAAAATAATAAGTTTTCATGTATCCTTTAATAAGATGTATAGTAGAGGGGTTACAAGGACACTAAACTTCAGGAGGGCAAATTTCCAACGGATGAGAGAGGATCTTTGTGCAATTAACTGGGACGATATCCTGAGACATAAAAATGCACAAAGAAAATGGGAGACATTTATTGGCATCCAGGATAGGACCTGTGCACAGTATATACCGTATGGGAATAAACATACTAGAAATAGGAGGAAACCAATATGGCTAAATAGAGCTGTAAGGGGCGCAATAAGTGACAAAAAGAAAGCATTTAGAGAATTAAAGGAAGTAGGTAGTGAGGAGGCATTAAATAAATAGAGAAAATTAAATAACTTCTGTAAAAAGCAAATCAAGGCAGCAAATATTGAAACAGAGAGAGACTCTTTGCCAGAGAGAGTAAAAATAATCCAAATATATTCTTTAACTACCTAAATAGTAAGAAACTAAAAAATGATAGTGTTGGCCCCCTTAAAAATAGTCTGGGTGAAATGGTGGATGAGGATGAGGAAAAAGCCAATATGCTAAATGACTTTTTTTTCATCAGTATTTACACAAGAAAATCCCATGGCAGACAATATGATCAGTGATAACAAAAATTCCCCACTAAATGTCACCTGCTTAACCCAGCAGGAAGTATGGCGGTATCTAAAAGGCGTCGTCTAAAAATCACTAAAATTGACAACTCTCCGGGCCCAGATGGGATACATTCCCGAGTACTGCAGGAACTAAGTACAGTCATTGATAAACCATTATTTTTAATCTATAAAGACTCCATAATAACAGGGTCTTTACCACAGGACTGGTGTATAGCAAATGTGGTGCCAATATTCAAAAAGGGGACAAAAACTGAACTCTGAAATTATAGGCCAGTAAGTCTAACCTCTACTGTGGGTAAAATCCTGGAGGGCATTGTAAGGGATGCTATACTGGAGTATCTGAAGAGGAATAACCTCATGACCCAGTATCAGCACGGGTTTACTAAGGACCGTTGCTATCAGAATAATCTGATCAATTTCTATGAAGAGGTAAGTTCCAGACTGGACCAAGGGAACCCAGTGGACGTAGTGTATATGGACTTTTCAAAAGCTTTTAATATGGTGCCACACAAAAGGTTGATACATAAAATGAGAATAATGGGGATAGGGGAAAATATGTGTAAGAGGGTTAAGAGCTGGCTCAGGGATAGGAAACAAAGGGTGGTTATTAATGGAGCACACTCGGACTGGGTAGCGGTTAGCAGTGGGGTACCACAGGGGTCAGTATTGGGCCCTCTTCTTTTTAACATATTTATTAATGACCTTGTAGGGGGCATACAGAGCAGAATTTCAATATTTGCAGATGACACTAAACTCTGCAGGGTAATCAATACAGAGGAGGACAATTTTATATTACAGGATGATTTATATAAACTAGAAGCTTGGGCTGATAAATGGCAAATGAGCTTTAATGGGGGATAAATGTAATGTCATGCACTTGGGTAGAAGTAATAAGATGTATAACTATGCGCTTAATTCTAAAAATCTGGGCACAACCGTCAATGAAAAAGACCTGGGTGTATGGGTGGATGACAAACTCACATTTAGTAGCAAGTGTCAGGCAGCTGCTACAAAGGCAAATAAAATAATGGGATGCATTAAAAGAGGCATAGATGCTCATGAGGAGAACATAATTTTACCTCTATACAAGTCACTAGTTCAACCACACTTAGAATACTGTGCACAGTTCTGGTCTCCGGTGTATAACAAACACATAGCTGAACTAGAGCGGGTGCAGAGAAGAGCGACCAAGGTTATTAGAGGACTGGGGGTCTGCAATACTAAGATAAGTTATTACACTTGGGGCTATTTAGTTTGGAAAAATGAAGGCTAAGGGGTGATCTTATTTTAATGTATAAATATATGAGGGGACAGTACAAAGACCTTTCTGATGATCTTTTTAATCATAGACCTGAGACAGGGACAAGGGGGCATCCTCTACGTCTGGAGGAAAGAAGGTTTAAGCATAATAACAGACGCGGATTCTTTACTTTAAGAGCAGTGAGACTATGGAACTCTCTGCCGTATGATGTTGTAATGAGTGATTCATTACTTAAATTTAAGATGGGACTGGATGCCTTTCTTGAAAAGTATCATGTTACAGGTTATATATATATATATGATAATGTGTGCAAACTGTAAAGCGCTGCGGAATATGTTAGCGCTATATAAAAATAAAGATTATTATTATTATTATTATATACTAGATTCCTTGATAGGGCGTTGATCCAGGGAACTAGTCTGATTGCCGTATGTGGAGTCGGGAAGGAATTTTTTTCCCAAATATGGAGCTTCCTGTTTGCCACATGGGTTTTTTTTTCCTTCCTCAGGATCAACATGTTAGGGCATGTTAGGTTAGGCTATGGGTTGAACTAGATGAACTTAAAGTCTTCCTTCAACCTTAATGACTATGTTACTATCTCCAATAGTCACTACAGACGCAAGTTATCGCTAACAAGTTACAAAGCATCCAAGATCTGGCAGAGATCTTAGCGTATTATCGGAAGGAGCAATCACTTGATTTTGTAGGGGTACACCTGATACATTTGTAGCTAGTGATGAGTGAATCTGCTGAGATTTGAATTTGGCAGAACACTCAAATTTGGCAGAGAATTTCAATTTGATTCAAAGTTACTTACCAGATTTTCCCAATGTAAAGTATGACCAGCACCTATTAAGGCTTCTTTTACAGCCTTCTAACATGCTGTATGGAAGTCTCCAATCCGCTCAGCAGATCCCAAAATAAACCTTTTATTATACGCACAGATGGTCCTGTCCAATGGATGTCTTAGGTCTTTGTTATGAACTGGTGATTCAGAAACACAATGGACCTGGTGATTAAGAGCACACAAAGTGACCTGATAATCACGAATAACATAGGACGAGCTCTGAGACGTGGGAACTCTGCTGACCGCAATCCCTAATCCTATCACACCACACTAGAGGTAGCCGTGGAGCGCTCCTGACCAGACCTAGGCGCCTCGGGCACAGCCTGAGAAACTAGCTAGCCCTGAAGATAGAAAAATAAGCCTACCTTGCCTCAGAGAAATTCCCCAAAGGAAAAGGCAGCCCCCCACATATAATGACTGTGAGTAAAGATGAAAATACAAACACAGAGATGAAATAGGTTTTAGCAAAGTGAGGCCCGACTTACTGAATAGACCGAGGATAGTAAAGATAGCTTTGCGGTCAGCACAAAAACCTACAAACAACCACGCAGAGGGCGCAAAAAGACCCTCCGTACCGACTAATGGCACGGAGGTGCTCCCTCTGCGTCCCAGAGCTTCAGCAAGCAAGAAAAACCAATATAGCAAGCTGGACAGAAAAAATAGCAAACAAAAGTAACACAAGCAGAACTTAGCTTATGCAGAGCAGACAGGCCACAAGACGATCTAGGAGAGAGCAAGACCAATACTGGAACATTGACTGGATGCAAGGAACAGAGAACTAGGTGGAGTTAAATAGAGCAGCACCTAACGACTTAACTTCGTCACCTGAGGAAGGAAACTCAGAAGCCGCAGCCCCACTCACATCCACCAGAGGAAGCTCATAGACAGAACCAGCCGAAGTACCACTCATGACCACAGGAGGGAGCTTGACCACAGAATTCACAACTGTACCCCCCCCTTGAGGAGGGGTCACCGAACCCTCACCAGAGCCCCCAGGCCGACCAGGATGAGCCAAATGAAAGGCACGAACCAGATCGGCAGCATGAACATCAGAGGCAAAGACCCAGGAATTATCTTCCTGACCATAACCCTTCCACTTAACCAGGTACTGGAGTTTCCATCTCGAAATATGAGAATCCAAAATCTTCTCCACTATATACTCCAACTCCCCCTCAACCAAAACCGGGGCAGGAGGATCAACGGATGAAACCACAGGTGCCACGTATCTCCGCAACAATTACCTATGGAATACATTATGGATGGAAAAAGAAACTGGAAGGGTCAAACGAAAAGACACAGGATTAAGAACCTCAGAAATCCTATACGGACCAATGAAACGAGGCTTAAACTTAGGAGAGGAAACTTTCATAGGAATATAACGAGACGACAACCAAACCAAATCCCCAACACGAAGTCGGGGACCTACACAGCGCCTACGGTTAGCGAAACGTTGAGCCTTCTCCTGGGACAATGTCAAATTGTCCACTACATGAGTCCAAATCTGCTGCAACCTATCCACCACAGTATCCACACCAGGACAGTCCGAAGACTCAACCTGCCCTGAAGAGAAACGAGGATGGAAACCAGAATTGCAGAAAAACGGCGAAACCAAAGTAGCCGAGCTGGCCCGATTATTAAGGGCGAACTCAGCCAAAGGCAAAAAGGACACCCAATCATCCTGATCAGCCGAAACAAAACATCTCAGATATGTTTCCAAGGTCTGATTGGTTCGTTCAGTTTGGCCATTTGTCTGAGGATGGAAAGCCGAGGAAAAAGACAAATCAATGCCCATCCTAGCACAAAAGGCTCGCCAAAACCTCGAAACAAACTGGGAACCTCTGTCAGAAACGATGTTCTCCGGAATGCCATGTAAACGAACCACATGCTGGAAAAACAATGGCACCAAATCAGAGGAGGAAGGCAATTTAGACAAGGGTACCAAATGGACCATCTTAGAGAAGCGATCACAAACCACCCAAATGACCGACATCTTTTGAGAGACGGGGAGATCCGAAATAAAATCCATAGAGATATGTGTCCAGGGCCTCTTCGGGACCGGCAAAGGCAAAAGCAACCCACTGGCATGAGAACAGCAGGGCTTAGCCCGAGCACAAATCCCATAGGACTGCACAAACGAACGCACATCCCGCGACAGAGATGGCCACCAAAAGGATCTACTCACCAAATCTCTGGTACCAAAGATTCCAGGATGACCAGCCAACACCGAACAATGAACCTCAGAGATAACTCTACTCGTCCATTTATCAGGGACAAACAGTTTCTCCACTGGGCAACGGTCAGGTCTATTAGCCTGAAATTTTTGCAGCACCCGCCGCAAATCAGGGGAGATGGCAGACAAAATTACCCCCTCTTTGAGAATACCCGCCAGCTCAGGCAAACCCGGAGAGTCGG
The DNA here is from genome assembly GCF_032444005.1 of Ranitomeya imitator. NCBI lineage: Eukaryota > Metazoa > Chordata > Amphibia > Anura > Dendrobatidae > Ranitomeya > Ranitomeya imitator. Next base: position 61,182,552 of record NC_091288.1, read on the forward strand.
GCACAAAACTCCTAGACAGGGCATCCGCCTTCACATTCTTAAAGCCCGGAAGGTACAAAACCACAAAGTCAAAATGGGAGAAAAACAGCGACCAACGAGCCTGTCTAGGATTCAACCGTTTGGCAGACTCGAAATAAGTCAAGTTCTTGTGATCAGTCAAGACCACCACGCGATGCTTAGCTCCTTCAAGCCAATGACGCCACTCCTCGAACGCCCACTTCATGGCCAACAACTCTCGATTGCCAACATCATAATTACGCTCAGCAGGCGAAAACTTCCTGGAAAAGAAGGCACATGGTTTCATCACCGAGCCATCAGAACTTCTCTGCGACAAAACAGCCCCTGCTCCAATCTCAGAAGCATCAACCTCGACCTGGAACGGGAGCGAAACATCTGGCTGGCACAACACAGGGGCAGAAGAAAAACGACGCTTCAACTCCTGAAAAGCTTCTACAGCAGCAGAAGACCAATTGACCACATCAGCACCCTTCTTGGTCAAATCAGTCAACGGTTTAACAATACTAGAAAAATTATTGATGAAGCGACGATAAAAATTAGCAAAGCCCAGGAACTTTTGCAGACTCTTCAGAGATGTCGGCTGAGTCCAATCATAAATGGCCCGAACTTTAACAGGGTCCATCTCGATAGTAGAAGGGGAAAAAATGAAACCCAAAAATGAAACCTTCTGAACACCAAAGAGACACTTTGACCCCTTCACAAACAAAGAATTCGCACGCAGAATCTGGAACACAATTCTGACCTGCTTCACGTGAGACTCCCAATCATCCGAGAAGACCAAAATATCATCCAAGTATACAATCAGGAATTTATCCAGGTACTCTCGGAAGATGTCATGCATAAAGGACTGAAATACTGATGGAGCATTGGAAAGCCAGAATGGCATAACCAGGTACTCAAAATGGCCCTCGGGCGTATTAAATGCTGTTTTCCATTCATCGCCCTGTTTAATACGCACAAGATTATACGCACCACGAAGATCTATCTTGGTGAACCAACTAGCCCCCTTAATCCGAGCAAACAAATCAGACAGCAGCGGCAAGGGGTACTGAAATTTGACTGTGATTTTATTTAGAAGGCGGTAATCAATACAAGGTCTCAACGAACCATCCTTCTTGGCTACAAAAAAGAACCCTGCTCCCAATGGCGACGACGACGGGCGAATATGACCCTTCTCCAAGGATTCCTTTACGTAACTCCGCATAGCGGCGTGCTCAGGCACAGACAAATTAAACAGTCGACCCTTAGGAAACTTACTACCAGGAATCAAATCGATAGCACAATCGCAATCCCTATGCGGATGTAGGGCACTGGACTTGGACTTATCAAATACATACCGGTAATCCGACAAGAACTCTGGGACCTCAGAAGGGGTGGATGATGAAATAGACAGAACTGGAAAATTACCATGTACCCCCTGAAAACCCCAGCTGGACACAGACATAGATTTCCAATCCAATACTGGGTTATGGACTTGTAGCCATGGCAACCCCAACACGACCACATCATGCAGATTATGCAACACCAAAAAGCGAATATCCTCCTGATGCGCAGGAGCCATGCACATGGTCAGTTGGGTCCAGTACTGAGGCTTATTCTTGGCCAAAGGCGTAGCATCAATTCCTCTCAATGGAATAGGATACTGCAAGGGCTCCAAGAAAAACCCACAGCGCCTAGCAAAGTCCAAGTCCATCAAATTCAGGGCAGCGCCTGAATCCACAAATGCCATGACAGAATAGGATGACAAAGAGCAGATCAAAGTAACGGACAAAAGAAATTTCGACTGTACAGTACCAATGGTGGCAGACCTAGCGAACCGCTTAGTGCGCTTAGGACAATCGGAGATAGCATGAGTGGAATCACCACAATAAAAACACAGCCCATTCCGACGTCTGTGTTCTTGCCGTTCAGCTATGGTGAAAGTCCTATCACATTGCATAGGCTCAGGTTTATGCTCAGATAATACCGCCAAATGGTGCACATTTTTACGCTCACGTAAGCGTCGATCGATCTGAATGGCCAAAGACATAGACTCATTCAGACCAGCAGGCATAGGAAATCCCACCATGACATCCTTAAGGGCTTCAGAGAGACCCTTTCTGAAAATTGCTGCCAGCGCACATTCATTCCATTGAGTGAGCACAGACCACTTCCTAAACTTCTGACAATATATCTCTACCTCATCCTGACCCTGACACAGAGCCAGCAAAATTTTCTCTGCCTGATCCACTGAATTAGGTTCATCATACAGCAATCCGAGCGCCAGAAAAAACGCATCAATATCGCATAATGCAGGATCTCCTGGCGCAAGGGAAAATGCCCAGTCTTTGTGGGTCGCCACGTAATAAAGAAATAAAGATCTTAACTTGTTGAACTGGGTCACCAGAGGAGCGGGGTTTCAAAGCCAGAAACAGTTTACAATTATTTCTGAAATTCAGAAACTTAGCTCTATCTCCAGAAAATAAATCAGGAATAGGAATCCTAGGTTCTAACATAGATTTCTGAACCATAATGTCTTGAATTTTTTGTACTCTTGCAGTGAGATTATCCACACAAGAAGACAGACCTTTTGTTAGGAGTCGAGTTTCCTCTGCTGCACAGGGGGAATCTCGATCCGTGTCTGTTGCGGTCTCCCATTCTGCATCGGCCGCAGTGGGGTCTGCTCAGTGGAGACGTTGCTCCCAGCGTCTCGCTGAGGCTGATTCTGTGCATAGGGTTACTACTGCCTTTTCTGGCTCTCCTATTGTACCCTCATCTGCGGCGAGCAGGCTTCTCTGGGACTAAGTCCTTATTTACACACATTGAGCATGCCCAGGGCAAGATCTCTCAGTGGAGGTCTAGGGTCACATGCTCAGGTACTGCAGCGACTCCCATTGGTCCTTCTCATGGAAGGTCCTGCAGGTACTAGGACTAGTTCTGCTTTGCACACTGAGCATGCCCAGGGCAGGATCTCTCAGTGGAGGTCTGGGGTCATGTGCTCAGGTGCTGCAGCAATTCCATTGGTCCTTCTTTCACAGGTCCTATATGTGCTGCAGCTATTTAAGGCTCGCATGGCCGCACGGCCATGCGCTAGTATCGTCTTATGTTATATGCTTTGCGCCAATGTGGTCATGCGTTTGAATGTGTTCAGGGACCCGGCTGAAATAAGCCCCTAGAATGCTGGCACCTCCGGCGAGGAGATTGTGTTTAAGTGTGTTCAGGGACCCGGCTGAAATAAGCCCCTAGAATGCTGGCATCTCCGGCGAGGAGTTTTGTATGCATGCATGACCACTCACTGCTCACATCTGGGTAGTTGGCCTGTGCCTCTGTGAAAGTCTAACAGGGCACAGAGCTTTCCTCTCGCGGTTACTCTGTGAAGCTAACAGAGATGGTATATACCGCCATATAGAGCCGCCATTATTTAGCAGCAGGTACTTTCCTGCACGGTGGATCCCGGGTTGCGAACGCACCAATTCCATTCAATAAATAATATATTTGGTGCGTTCCGCCAACCCTAACAGTATACTAGTGTGACGCCCAGGAGACCGGGATACCCAGCACCGGACCAATGGAGTCTGTCTCTTGAGGGGGATGTCACGGGTGGCTTGACCCGGTGCTGTGGCCTCAGGCAATGCACAGTGTAAGGGGTATCATGAGGGGACAGGCACTTACTTGATCAGCAGCAGGTTCTCCCAGCGGTGACGATCTCGATCCTGGATAGATGGCTATTGTCCAAATGAAAGACTGAGGCACTGAAACGTTTAACCAGTTTACTTTAACTTAAAAGGATTTACAACCAGTCCTGTCACCGGAGTCTGTATGGGAACTCTGAGTTACTTTGACCCTGCCGGGGTCTTCGCCTCTTATTGTGCGCAATTTCTGTGTGGCCCTGCTGCTGTATGTGAACTGGCTGCCGGCCCAATCTGTCCCCTCCGGGTCCTGGTTCGACGGGCAACCCGAGTCCTTTTATCGGTTTACCCCCTCTGGGAGTACCGCTGAACTCTGTGTCTGTTGCTGCATCCGACCCTAGTGAAGCTGATATCACCTCACGTTTTTCCGGTTGCTGTATTATATATAATGAATACAGCCACGGATCCGGTATCCGTCTTTGCGCCTGTTCTGGGTAGTGATTAATGCTACCCGGTTCTCACAATGTCCTTTTTCTCTATCCCTCTTCTCCTCAGGCCGGTGATTTAGGCCTGATAACAGTCACAGGGCTGTTAGAGATTTAACTGTATGACCTCTCACTATCAGCTCCTTGGCCCAACTGCCATTTCTTCTCTCAGACCAGAATGGATCAAGGGGAGTCTCTGGAGCTCCCCCTTCTGGCCGGAGGTGGTAGTGCAGTCTTGCTATTTTAGTATTTGTACTTACTGTCAGTAACTATTTTTGTGGCAAATACCCCTAGGGGTGCCACATTCCCCCTTAGTTAAGAACAGTACTCCGGGACTGTGGGACGATAACATTTTGAAATAACAATTAATATGTACAGAGTCTTAAAAGTGAAAAGTTACAAAAACCACTCAAGGAAACAAAAATAGAGTTCTGTAAAAAGTCACTTCAAATAGCGTCCATTAAAACAGTTCTACCCTTGAAGGTACTCAATAGAAAGTCTAAAGAAAGTTCAAAAAGAGCAAAAAGCAAAGTTCAAAAAGCAGTCTTTCCGGAGCTTTGATTTAGTGCCTCCGGGCTGATAACAAGTTCAAGAATATGCAAGAAGTTCATACAGACAAGTCTCTGTAGGTACTGGGCTTAAACGTTGCAGACTGATAGCAATGACTATACTACATTTTCTGTTTAACTATATACGGCATAACATATATACAATTCACATTATGAGCTTTATAGTTGGTAATCTGCATACCTGGCCGGTAATTGACCCTGGGTACTACGCTGTGATCTACGTAATAGCGGTGTCTCTTCATGTGGTGTACTACTGTCTACTGCGGATGTAGTATCTGCCCGCTCTGCTAAAGATAATTCCACGACTATGGAGTTGGCAAGTCCACCGTGAATGGGATTACTCTGACCAGGAATCTGTTCTTCCTGGCCTGGAACCTCCTGTAGTACGGGGTCAGCCTCTTCCTGTCTTGGGACTTCTGGTATTGGGTTCGGTGTTGGGTAAAAGGCCACCATGGGAACCACTACTGCACCATGGTATGTTAGTAGGGTTTTGGGAAAGTCTCCTATACAGGTGTGATACACTTCCTCTTCTTTTTCCTTTACTGGTTGAACCTGTATGGGTTGAATAACTTCTGGTTCTGGCTGGACAACGTCTGGCTCTTTCAATGCTTCCGGACATAATTTAAGATTGTCTCTTGACACTAGTACAGATGTTAAGCCTCCGTTTTTGCTAATGAGACACATTTTAGGATTATCCACTCTTGTTGGTAAAACTGTGTAGGGTACGGCTTCCCACTGATTGTCCAGTTTATTGGTTCGACGATTTCTCTTGAGCACTTGGTCACCCGGTCTTAATGGGGTCGCTAGAGCATTCTGGTTGAAAGTTCGCTCTTGTCTTTCTCTAGTTTGCTGAAGGCTTCTTTCCACACTCTCTTGCACTTGGCGATACTGCTTTTGCCGTATGATATCCCAATTGGAGTCTTGAACTTCTGCGTCTGGTTTCAGAATTCCCATTTCTAGATCGATTGGTAATTGGCCGGGTCTTGCACGCATAAGGTAAGCTGGGGTGCAGTTGGTGGAGCTCACCGGGACATGATTATACAGATCCACCAAGTCAGGCAATTTCTCTGGCCATTGATTCCTTTCTGTCTCAGGTAAAGTCTTTAGTAGGTCTATTACAATATGGTTCATCTTCTCGCATAAGCCGTTTGTTTGTGGATGATAGGCCGTCGTCCGGATCTTTTTGCAACCATACATATTACAGAATTCTCTGAAGATCTCTGATTCAAAGGCTGTACCTTGGTCGGTGAGAACCTGTTCCGGATATCCATGGGGTCTACAAAAGTACGTTTGGAACGCTTTGGCTGCTGTTTTTGCTGTCAGATCTTTTACGGGTACTACTACCAAGAAACGTGAATAATGGTCCACGATGGTCAAGGCATAGACATAGCCGGACTGGCTTGGTGTCAACTTCACGTGATCCATGGCTACAAGTTCAAGTGGTTGTTTGGTGATTATGGGCTGCAGTGGTGCTCTTTGGTTCTTTTGATCGTTTCTTCTGAGGTTACACGGGCCACAATTTCTGCACCACTGTTCGATTGATTTTCTCTTCCCGACCCAATAAAATCTTTCTCTTAGAAGTACTTCTAACTTTTTCCAACCGAAGTGACCAGCACCATTATGGTAAGCTTCGAGGACCATCTTCACATCTTCTTTAGGCACAATAATCTGCCAAACCAATTCATGTGTTTTCGGATTGGTGTATCTTCTACAGAGCTTCCCTTGATACAGGAACATTTTGCCTCTCTCTTTCCAGAGTTGATGCGTCTCTTCTGGGGCATCCTCATAGGGATATGCACTTTGCTCAGTCAACAGTTCCTTCACCAACTTCACAGCCGGATTGCTGTCTTGGGTGTCAGCCCATCTATGGTGTGCTAACGGATTAAAATTCACCTCTTGTTGTTTCTGATAGGTACTTGACTGATGATGTTTTGCCTTGGGACGATGGAAGGCTGGTAGTTCAATTTCTTCAAGCTCCCCCGTTTCCTCTTCTACATCTCTCAAGTGTGGCATCCGCGATAGGGCATCGGCATTTCCATTCTTGCGACCTGCTCGATACTTGATTATGAAGTTGTAATTAGATAACCGGGCTATCCATCGCTGTTCTAACGCACCTAATTTGGCTGTGTCCAGGTGGGTCAACGGATTATTGTCAGTATAGACAATAAATTCTGCAGCGGCCAGATAGTGTTTGAAACGCTCCGTCACAGCCCAAACTACTGCCAGTAGTTCCAATTTGAAGGAGCTGTAATTTTCTGAATTCCTTTCAGTAGGCTGGAGCTTTCTACTTGCAAAGGCGATGACTTTCTCCCGACCTTCTTGCTTTTGTGACAGCACCGCTCCTAGTCCCACATTACTGGCATCGGTGTAGAGGATGAAAGGTTTATGGTAATCTGGGTATGCCAGAACCTCTTCTCCGGTTAGTGCCTTCTTTAGTTGTTCAAAGGAGTCTTCCCTTTCGTCGTTCCACTGAAAAGGAGGGTTTCGGTTTGAAGGTTTCTTCGTCTGCCCTACCAAGGTGTCTTGCAAGGGTGCTGCCAACTTGGTAAATCCTTTTATAAATCTGCGATAGTAACCCACCAATCCCAGGAATTGTCTCACTTCTTTTGCGCTGGTAGGTCTTGGCCAATCCCTTATGGCGCTTATTTTCTCGGGATCTGGTGCTACTCCCTCCGAACTCACGATGTGTCCCAGGTACTGTACCTTTGGCTTGAGAAGGTGACATTTGGATGGCTTGACTTTCATGCCATACCTGGATAAGGCTTCGAACACTTCTGCCAGGTCTATTAAGTGTTGTTTGTAAGTCTTTGAGTAGACGATCACATCATCTAGGTACAGGAGGACGGTCTCGAAGTTCTTGTGTCCGAGGCAGCATTCCATCAGCCGCTGGAAGGTACCGGATGCGTTGCAGAGTCCGAACGGCATGCGATTAAATTCACATAGACCCATTGGTGTGGTGAATGCCGTCTTTTCCTTATCTCTCTCAGCCACAGGGACTTGCCAATACCCGCTTGTTAAGTCTAAGGTGGAAAAATAATTAGCAGATTTCAAAGCAGTTAAGGACTCTTCTATCCTAGGCAAGGGGTAGGCGTCTTTATGGGTGATGTTATTAATCTTCCGGTAGTCTACGCACATTCTCATGGTTCCGTCCTTTTTTTTGACAATCACTAGAGGGGCCGCCCAGGGGCTACAGCTGTCTCTTATTACCCCGGCCTGTTTCATTTCCCTCAGCATATCTTTTGCACATTGATAGTGAGCGGGCGGTATGGGTCTATATCTTTCTTTTATTGGGGGATGGTCACCTGTGGGGATTGTGTGTTCTACCCCTTCTATCCGTCCGAAGTCCAATGGGTGTTTACTGAAGACTTGTTCATATTCCTTCACTAGCCTATACACCCCTTGTTTTTGATGGGTAGGTGTTGAATTTATGCCCACGTGTAGCTGTTGGCACCAATCCTCCATTTCTCCATCTGAGCCATTGCCTTCCACCTGACAGGTTGGTTCTAAGGGCTCAATGGTTGTGATGGCATTGTTGTCAACAGTATATAGCTTTGCCATTGTAGCATACCTTGGCAAAGTGACCTCTTCCTCTCCACAGTTCAAAAGTCGTACCGGCACTCGTCCCCGGTGTACCTCGACTATCCCTCGTGCTGTGAGTATAGTGGGCCTGCTGTCAGTGTACACTGGTTCTATTAAGGCTTGATAATCTCGTCCCTTAGTATCAATGGCTGCTCTACACCATACCAGCATTTCTGTTTTTGGTGGGATTACAATAGACGTTGGATCACTTACCCTCACACTGCCGATTTCTCCACCTGCAACTTCTACCTGTTGCCTTAACATCAATACTTTTATTTCCCTCCGGAGAACTCTCTGCTGGCAGGATTGGGCAGTTTCAGCAATTTGCTGTAAGACAGAAATGACTTCGGAAAAGCAGTTCTCTAACACATTCATTCCTATCAATACAGTTGGTTCACAGTTCCGCCGGTCAACATCAACAACAATTATACCCTGTTTCTTCAGTTCTACTTTACCAATCTTTATGGTCATCTCCCTGAATCCTAGTTTCAGTACCAACTTACCATTACTGGCCCATATATCTAGTTCAACATCAGAGGGCCCTTTATCAATATCTGCATCAGCCCAGTACCTCTTATAAAGGATATACGGTATAGATGAAATCTGGGAACCTGTGTCCAGCAAAGCGTTGAGGGGAATTCCGTCCAGCACGATAGGGATAATGGGTCGTCCTCCGATGTACCTGTCGTGCCAGGGTGTTGGGCCTTGAAAGTTCATTCCTGCGAAGCGGCCCGCATTCCCAGGGGATTCCCGTTTAAATCACAATCTCGTGCAAAGTGGCCCGGCTGCTGGCAACGGCGGCAAATGGGCTGTCCATCCGGTTGGTAGCGGTCGCGGGGTCGTCCTCTCCATGTCGGGTATCTCCGGGGTCTCATCCATGGAACATCCTCTCTACAGTTTGCCAACTCCATCTTGTGTCCTCTCATCTCCTGCATGGTTTTAGCCATTGAAGCAACAACATCAGCTAAAGAGTCAAGCTTTTGTTGAAGAGCCTCATTAGTACTGGGCCCCAGGGGCTTAGCAATGGCCCCAGACATAACTGATGTCACTGGCACTCCCTGTTGTTGAGGTGCCTCTGCCATGGGTTGCGCAGGATCCTGATCCCGAGGTGCCTCTGCCAGCTGGAGACGTATAGCGCTCTCCTTTAATTGGGCAAATGTCAATTCAGGGTTCTTAAAAACAAGCATGCTCACATGCCCCCGGTGAGAAGGGGTGTAGAGTCCCTCAATAAATTGATCTCTTAGCAGTTTATCCGCTCCGGTGTTAAAAATGGGTTCAGCCAGTGTAAGTGATTTAAGGGCTTCCTGCAGGTTTAAGGCAAAGTCTCTCACGCCCTCATTAGCTTTTTGTTTGCAACTAAAGAATCGTATTTTAGCTTTGCTGCTGGCCGTGGTTTCAAATGTAGCTTTTAATCCAGCAAATATGCGTTCAACAGTGCCTTTTAGATCAGCTGCCCATGCTGTGACTTCTCGCTTAGCATGGCCACTTAACTGCATCATCAGGAGACTAACACGCTGAACTTCACCCACAGGGAACATGTCAAAATGGGCCAGCATCTTTTCTCTGAAATCGTCAAGGGTATTAGGCTCACCTTCATACATTGGAAGCCATGGGCCACCCGGGGTATATGGCATCAGCACCGGCATAATGGGCGCCACTCCTTGCACCGCTGCGCTGCCGGACTCTCTATTGACACTCTGTCTTTCAGCTGCATTAGCGTTGCCGAGTGCTGCGGCGTCTCCGTGCTGCGACATACTGTGCCCCCTTAGTTAATCCGGACCCTTCCGGTCCTCCGCTTCCGTCGGGATAGTGTAGATTCGTTCCGCTGTGCAGCAGGATCGATTTTCCCCTTGCTCTGATGTCAGAGCGCTCAGCTTGGTGCCGCCCACAATGACACGCCCCCTGCTGCTCCCACCCACCGCGCTCTGTAATGGCGGATTCTGAAGTTTTTCAGTTAGACTGGGGCTCAGGTGATGGCGTAGCTCAATTAACAGTCTCGTGCCTAACGGTTATGAAGTGATTACCTCAGGGGATGGCGGCCATCTTTACTCCATTATAACCAATGGGGAAAAGTCACTTTCAATAGTTTTCAATGGGGAATGGATTTTTCTTTAATAAAGTCAATTTTCAAGATTTTTCATCCCAGTTTTCACAGTTTTGGGCTCCAATCACGGCACACAATACCCGGTATACGGGCTGGCTAGATCCTGTTCGTGACGCCAATTGTGACGCCCAGGAGACCGGGATACCCAGCACCGGACCAATGGAGTCTGTCTCTTGAGGGGGATGTCACGGGTGGCTTGACCCGGTGCTGTGGCCTCAGGCAATGCACAGTGTAAGGGGTATCATGAGGGGACAGGCACTTACTTGATCAGCAGCAGGTTCTCCCAGCAGTGACGATCTCGATCCTGGATAGATGGCTATTGTCCAAATGAAAGACTGAGGCACTGAAACGTTTAACCAGTTTACTTTAACATAAAAGGATTTACAACCAGTCCTGTCACCGGAGTCTGTATGGGAACTCTGAGTTACTTTGACCCTGCCGGGGTCTTCGCCTCTTATTGTGCGCAATTTGTCTGTGTGGCCCTGCTGCTGTATGTGAACTGGCTGCCGGCCCAATCTGTCCCCTCCGGGTCCTGGTTCGACGGGCAACCCGAGTCCTTTTATCGGTTTACCCCCTCTGGGAGTACCGCTGAACTCTGTGTCTGTTGCTGCATCCGACCCTAGTGAAGCTGATATCACCTCACGTTTTTCCGGTTGCTGTATTATATATAATGAATACAGCCACGGATCCGGTATCCGTCTTTGCGCCTGTTCTGGGTAGTGATTAATGCTACCCGGTTCTCACAATGTCCTTTTTCTCTATCCCTCTTCTCCTCAGGCCGGTGATTTAGGCCTGATAACAGTCACAGGGCTGTTAGAGATTTAACTGTATGACCTCTCACTATCAGCTCCTTGGCCCAACTGCCATTTCTTCTCTCAGACCAGAATGGATCAAGGGGAGTCTCTGGAGCTCCCCCTTCTGGCCGGAGGTGGTAGTGCAGTCTTGCTATTTTAGTATTTGTACTTACTGTCAGTAACTATTTTTGTGGCAAATACCCCTAGGGGTGCCACACTAGCGCCAGGATCTGGCTAAGTAATGGCGGATAAACAGCGATTGCAGGGGTACATCCAGCTGCTGGAGGGCCGGTTGGCGTCTCTTGAGCGTGCAACCTCGGCGGTGGATGTTACCGCAATAGCTGTTCAGGCTGCTAGCGTGGCTGCAGCAGCTTTACCCACTGCCACCTCTGTTCCGACCCTATCTCACCTTCCTTTGCCTGAGAGATACTCTGGGGACAGTAAGTCCTGTAGGGGTTTCGTGAGCCAATGTGGTATACACCTCGAGCTCCTGGCTGCACGTTTCCCTACTGAGCGGGCATAGGTGGGATTCATAATCTCTCTCTTGTCGGACAGAGCGTTGGAGTGGGCTACGCTGCTGTGGGAGCGCAACGATCATGTGGTGCGGAGTGTTCCTCTGTTTCTGGACACTCTGAAACAGGTCTTTTTAGGACCTCAGGTCACCCATGATACAGCGCTCCAACTGCTGGCTCTGACTCAGGGTTCAACCATGGTCAGCCATTTTGCTGTTCACTTCCGGACATTAGCGTCTGAGTTGGAATGGCCAGATAAAACCCTCATTCCCGTATTTTGGAGGGGGCTGGCTGACCATGTGAAGGACGCTTTGGCCACAAGGGAGATTCCCGCCACACTGGAGGAGCTCATAGCCGTATCCACTCGCATAGACCTTCGTTTTCACGAGCGAAGGTTGGAGCGAGTCCAGTGTAGGCAGAGGTTTCGGCTGGCTCCCACCTTTGCCAAACCTTTGGAATCTCCAGTCCAGGCGTCCGAGTCACATGAGGCCTTAGAGGTGACACGAGCGGGATCCAAGTCTCAGTCCGCCTGTGCGCATAAGGTTCGTCATGTTTGCCGGCAGTCAGGACATCTTGCCTCCAAGGGTCCTCAGCGGTCGGGGAAACGTCAGCGTCTAGTGGCAGTTGGAGGAGGTACACTAGACACGGTGACGTTTGCCTCCAAGTTGTCCTTCAAGGGGACAAATACCATAGACCCATCCACTCTTATGGTCGAACAATGCGTGGATTCTGGGGCAGAGGGTAACTTTATGTCTTCCGCTTTTGCCCAGCGTCACGCAATACCCTTGGTGATGCTCGCCAAGCCAGTAACCGTTCGAGTGGTAAATGGGTCGACACTACCCTCACAGATTACCCACCAAACCATTCCTTTCACGCTTTCTGTGTCTCCATCACATCAGGAGATAATCTCCCTATTAGTCATTCCTGAGGGAATTGATGAGGTCCTGTGTTGTGAATTCTGTGGCAGAGTTCACTCCTGTGGTCACAAGTGGTACTTCGGCTGATTCTCTCTGGGAGCTTCCGTTTGTGGAGGAAAGTGGTACTGCAGCTTCTGAGTTTCCTCCCTCAGGTGATCTGGTGAGGTCGTTAGCTGCTTCTCTACTTAACTCCACCTGATGCTTTGATCCATGCTTCCTGTCAATGTTCCAGTGTTGGACTTGTGTTTCTCTGGATCATTCCTGTGGCCTGCTGCTCTGCATAGCTAAGTGCTTCTTTGCTATTTGTTGCTATTTTTTCTGTCCAGCTTGTCTATTTGTTTTGCTGGAAGCTCTGGGACGCAAAGGGTGTACCTCCGTGCCGTTAGTTCGGTACGGAGGGTCTTTTTGCCCCCTTTGCGTGGTTTTCTTTAGGGTTTTGTGTAGACCGCAAAGTTATCTTTCCTATCCTCGTTCTGTCTAGAATATCGGGCCTCATTTTGCTGAATCTATTTCATCCCTACGTTTGTCTTTTCATCTTACTCACAGTCATTATATGTGGGGGGCTGCCTTTTCCTTTGGGGTATTTCTCTGAGGCAAGGTAGGCTTATTTTTCTTTCTTCAGGCTAGTTAGTTTCTCAGGCTGTGCCGAGTTGCATAGGGAGCCTTAGGCGCAATCCACAGCTGCCTCTAGTTGTGTTTGGAGAGGATCAGGAATTGCGGTCTACAGAGTTTCCACGTCTCAGAGCTCGTTCTATTGTTTTGGGTTATTGTCAGATCACTGTATGTGCTCTGATCGCTATGTACATTGTGTTACTGAATTGCCTAGCATAACAGTACAGGAAGCCCAAAAGTACTAATGATTCTCAATAGAGGGAAAAAAGAAGTTCTGAGACCATTTTTTTTTCTTTGCACTGTGTTTTGCCTTTTTTTTTTACCCTAGACATTTGGGTGGTTCAGGACACAGGTGTAGCAATGGACATTAAAGGTCTGTCTTCATGTGTAGATCAGCTCACGGCAAGAGTTCAAGATATTCAAAATTTTGTGGTTCAGAATTCTTTGTTAGAACCGAGAATTCCTATTCCAGATTTGTTTTTTGGAGATAGAACTAAATTTCTGAGTTTCAAGAATAATTGTAAACTGTTTCTGGCTTTGAAACCTCGTTCCTCAGGTGACCCAGCGCAACAGGTTAGGATCGTCATTTCTTTTTTGCGTGGCGACCCTCAGGACTGGGCATTTTCTCTTGCGTCATGAGATCCTGCATTGAGTGATATCAATGCGTTTTTCCTGGCGCTTGGATTGCTGTACGATGAGCCTAATTCAGTAGATCAGGCAGAAAAAAATTTGCTGGCTCTTTGTCAGGCTCAGGATGAGATAGAGCTATATTGCCAGAAATTTAGAAAATGGTCCGTGCTCACTCAATGGAATGAATCTGCGCTTGCAGCCATTTTCAGAAAGGGTCTCTCTGAAGCCATTAAGGATGTCATGGTGGGATTTCCTATGCCCACTGGTTTGAATGAGTCTATGTCTTTGGCCATTCAGATCGGTCGACGCTTGCGTGAGCGTAAATCTGTGTACCATTTGGCGGTATTACCTGAGATTAAACCTGAGCCTATGCAGTGCGATAGGACTATGACCAGAGTTGAACGGCAAGAACACAGACGTCTGAATGGGCTGTGTTTCTACTGTGGTGATTCCGCTCATGCTATCTCTGATTGTCCTAAGCGCACTAAGCGGTTCGCTATGTCTGCCGCCATTGGAACTGTACAGTCAAAATTTCTTCTGTCCGTTACCTTGATATGCTCCTTGTCGTCATATTCTGTCATGGCGTTTGTGGATTCAGGCGCTGCCCTGAATTTGATGGACTTGGATTATGCTAAACGTTGTGGGTTTTTATTGGAGACCTTGCAGTGTCCTATTCCATTGAGAGGAATTGATGCTACACCTTTGGCCAAGAATAAGCCTCAGTACTGGACCCAGCTGACCATGTGCATGGCTCCTGCACATCAGGAGGATATTCGCTTTCTGGTGTTGCATAATCTGCATGATGTGGTCGTGTTGGGGTTGCCATGGCTACAAGCCCATAATCCAGTATTGGATTGGAATTCCATGTTGGTGTCCAGCTGGGGTTGTCAGGGGGTACATGGTGATGTTCCATTTCTGTCAATATCGTCATCCACTCCTTCTGAGGTTCCAGAGTTCTTGTCTGATTACCGGGATGTATTTGATGAGCCCAAGTCCGATGCCCTGCCTCCGCATAGGGATTGTGATTGTGCTATCAATTTGATTCCTGGTAGTAAATTCCCAAAAGGTCGACTGTTTAATTTATCCATGCCTGAGCACACCGCTATGCACAGTTATGTGAAGGAATCCCTGGAGAAGGGGCATATTCGCCCGTCGTCGCCATTGGGAGCAGGGTTCTTTTTTGTGGCCAAGAAGGATGGTTCGCTGAGACCGTGTATAGATTACCGCCTTCTTAATAAGATCACTGTTAAATTTCAGTACCCCTTGCCATTGTTATCTGATTTGTTTGCTCGGATTAAGGGGGCTAGTTGGTTCACTAAGATAGATCTTCGTGGTGCGTATAATCTGGTGAGAATCAGGCAAGGCGATGAATGGAAAACTGCATTTAATACGCCCGAGGGTCATTTTGAGTATCTAGTGATGCCGTTCAGACTTGCCAATGCTCCATCAGTGTTTCAATCCTTTATGCATGACATCTTCCGTGAGTACCTGGATAAATTCCTGATTGTGTACTTGGATGACATTTTGATCTTCTCGGATGATTGGGAGTCTCATGTGAAGCAGGTCAGAACGGTTTTTCAGGTCCTGCGTGCTAATTCTTTGTTTGTGAAGGGCTCAAAGTGTCTCTTTGGTGTGCAGAAGGTTTCATTTTTGGGGTTCATCTTTTCCCCTTCTACTATCGAGATGGATCCGGTTAAGGTCCAAGCCATCCATGATTGGACTCAGCCGACATCTCTGAAAAGTCTGCAAAAGTTTCTGGGCTTTGCTAATTTTTATCGTTGCTTCATCTGTAATTTTTCTAGTGTTGCCAAACCATTGACCGATTTGACCAAGAAGGGTGCTGATTTGGTCAATTGGTCTTCTGCTGCTGTGGAAGCTTTTCAGGAGTTGAAGCGTCGTTTTTCTTCTGCCCCTGTGTTGTGTCAACCAGATGTTTCTCTTCCGTTCCAGGTCGAGGTTGATGCTTCTGAGATTGGAGCAGGGGCTGTTTTGTCACAGAGAGGTTCTGGTTGCTCAGTGATGAAACCATGCGCTTTCTTTTCCAGGAAGTTTTCGCCTGCTGAACGAAATTATGATGTGGGCAACCGAGAGTTGCTGGCCATGAAGTGGGCATTCGAGGAGTGGCGTCATTGGCTTGAAGGAGCTAAGCATCGCGTGGTGGTATTGACTGATCATAAGAACTTGACTTATCTCGAGTCTGCCAAGCGCTTGAATCCTAGACAAGCTCGTTGGTCATTGTTTTTTGCCCGTTTTGACTTTGTGATTTCGTACCTTCCGGGCTCTAAAAATGTGAAGGCGGATGCTCTGTCTAGGAGTTTTGTGCCCGACTCTCCGGGTTTATCTGAGCCGGCGGGTATCCTCAAGGAAGGAGTAATTGTGTCTGCCATCTCCCCTGATTTGCGGCGGGTGCTGCAAAAATTTCAGGCTAATAAACCTGATCGTTGCCCAACGGAGAGACTGTTTGTCCCTGATAGGTGGACGAATAGAGTTATCTCTGAACTTCATTGTTCGGTGTTGGCTGGTCATCCTGGAATCTTTGGTACCAGAGAGTTAGTGGCTAGATCCTTTTGGTGGCCCTCTCTGTCACGGGATGTGCGTACTTTTGTGCAGTCCTGTGGGATTTGTGCTCGGGCTAAGCCCTGCTGTTCTCGTGCCAGTGGGTTGCTTTTGCCCTTGCCGGTCCCGAAGAGGCCTTGGACACATATCTCTATGGATTTTATTTCTGACCTTCCCGTTTCTCAAAAGATGTCAGTCATTTGGGTGGTCTGTGATCGCTTTTCTAAGATGGTCCATCTGGTACCCTTGTCTAAATTGCCTTCCTCTTCTGATTTAGTGCCTTTGTTCTTCCAGCATGTGGTTCGTTTGCATGGCATTCCAGAGAATATTGTTTATGACAGAGGTTCCCAGTTTGTTTCGAGGTTTTGGCGAGCCTTTTGTGGTAGGATGGGCATTGACTTGTCTTTTTCCTCGGCTTTCCATCCTCAGACTAATGGCCAGACCGAACGAACCAATCAGACCTTGGAAACATATCTGAGATGCTTTGTTTCTGCTGATCAGGATGACTGGGTGTCCTTTTTGCCTTTGGCTGAGTTCGCCCTTAATAATCGGGCCAGCTCGGCTACCTTGGTTTCGCCGTTTTTCTGCAATTCTGGGTTCCATCCTCGTTTCTCTTCAGGACAGGTTGAGTCTTCAGACTGTCCTGGTGTGGATACTGTGGTGGACAGGTTGCAGCAGATTTGGACTCAGGTAGTGGACAATTTGACCTTGTCCCAGGAGAAGGCTCAACTTTTCGCTAATCGCAGACGCCGTGTGGGTCCCCGACTTCGTGTTGGGGATCTGGTTTGGTTATCTTCTCGTCATATTCCTATGAAGGTTTCCTCTCCTAAGTTTAAACCTCGTTTTATTGGTCCGTATAGGATTTCTGAGGTTCTTAATCCTGTGTCTTTTCGTCTGACCCTTCCAGATTCTTTTTCCATACATAACGTATTTTATAGGTCATTGTTGCGGAGATACGTGGCACCTATGGTCCCATCTGTTGAGCCTCCTGCCCCGGTTTTGGTGGAGGGGGAATTGGAGTATATTGTGGAGAAGATTTTGGATTCTCGTCTTTCAAGACGGAAACTCCAGTATCTGGTTAAATGGAAGGGTTATGCTCAGGAAGATAATTCCTGGGTTTTTGCCTCTGATGTCCATGCTCCCGATCTTGTTCGTGCCTTTCATGTGGCTCATCCTGGTCGGCCTGGGGGCTCTGGTGAGGGTTCGGTGACCCCTCCTCAAGGGGGGGGTACTGTTGTGAATTCTGTAGCAGAGTTCACTCCTGTGGTCACAAGTGGTACTTCGGCTGATTCTCTCTGGGAGCTTCTGTTTGTGGAGGAAAGTGGTACTGCAGCTTCTGAGTTTCCTCCCTCAGGTGCTCTGGTGAGGTCGTTAGCTGCTTCTCTACTTAACTCCACCTGATGCTTTGATCCATGCTTCCTGTCAATGTTCCAGTGTTGGACTTGTGTTTCTCTGGATCATTCCTGTGGCCTGCTGCTCTGCATAGCTAAGTGCTTCTTTGCTATTTGTTGCTATTTTTTCTGTCCAGCTTGTCTATTTGTTTTGCTGGAAGCTCTGGGACGCAAAGGGTGTACCTCCGTGCCGTTAGTTCGGTACGGAGGGTCTTTTTGCCCCCTTTGCGTGGTTTTCTTTAGGGTTTTGTATAGACCGCAAAGTTATCTTTCCTATCCTCGTTCTGTCTAGAATATCGGGCCTCACTTTGCTGAATCTATTTCATCCCTACGTTTGTCTTTTCATCTTACTCACAGTCATTATATGTGGGGGGCTGCCTTTTCCTTTGGGGTATTTCTCTGAGGCAAGGTAGGCTTATTTTTCTTTCTTCAGGCTAGTTAGTTTCTCAGGCTGTGCCGAGTTGCATAGGGAGCCTTAGGCGCAATCCACAGCTGCCTCTAGTTGTGTTTGGAGAGGATCAGGAATTGCGGTCTACAGAGTTTCCACGTCTCAGAGCTCGTTCTATTGTTTTGGGTTATTGTCAGATCACTGTATGTGCTCTGATCGCTATGTACATTGTGTTACTGAATTGCCTAGCATAACAGTCCTGTTGGGGATACCATGGCTTCGCTACCATTCTCCTCATATTGAGTGGTCCTCAGGGAGAATTTTGGGATGGAGTAAATCCTGAGAGGATAGATGTCTGAGGGAGTGCGTTCAGGTTGCTACTACACAGGTACCCGCAGATCTTTCTTCTCTCCCCAAGCAGTATTGGCCCTATGCAGACGTGTTCTCCAAAAGGGCTGCGGAGACCCTTCCTCCTCACCGCCCCTATGACTGTCCTATTGACCTCTTGCCTGGTGCTGAGCCTCCCCGAGGTCGAGTCTATCCGTTATCTCTCCCGGAGACGGAGGCAATGTCTCAGTACATCCAAGAGAATCTGGCAAGAGGATTCATTAGGAAGTCAGTGTCACCGGCAGGGGCTGGTTTCTTCTTCGTACAGAAGAAGACTGGAGACTTACGTCCATGCATAGACTACAGGGGTCTTAACGCCATCACCGTTAAGAACAAGTACCCATTAGCCCTGATATCTGAGCTTTTTGATAGGCTACGGGGAGCAAGGGTATTTACAAAGTTAGATCTGCGGGGTGCTTACAACCTGATTCGCATCCGTGAGGGGGATGAATGGAAGATGGCTTTTAACACCAGGGATGGGCACTATGAATATCTGGTGATGCCCTTCGGGCTCTGTAATGCCCCAGCCGTTTTCCAAGACTTTGTGAACGACATCTTCCGAGATATGCTCACCACCTCGGTCATAGTCTATCAGGATGATATCCTCATCTACTCTCCAGATATTGACTCCCATCGGAGAGATGTTTGCAAAGTCTTCGACCTCTTACGGGCAAACTTCCTCTACGCCAAGTTGGAGAAGTGTGTGTTTGAGCAGGAGTCCTTGCCTTTCCTTGGTTATATCATCTCTGCTCAGGGTTTGGCTATGGATCCTGCCAAGCTACAGGCTGTAATGGACTGGCAGGAACCCCATTCTCTTAAAGCGGTGCAGCGCTTTATGGGGTTCATTAATTATTATCGCCAGTTCATTCCACACTTCTCAACTTTGGTAGCTCCCTTGGTTGCCCTCACCAAGAAGGGAGCAAATCCCAAGTTGTGGTCAGAGGAGGTCTCCAAAGCCTTTCTCTCGATTAAGTCACACTTCGCTAGCGCTCCCATCCTACATCGCCCCGATGTAGATAAACCATTTATCTTGGAGGTGGATGCCTCATCCGTTGGTGCTGGAGCAGTCCTTTTCCAAAAGGATGCTCAAGGTCGGAAGCATCCTTGCTTCTTCTTCTCCAAGACCTTCACACCAGCGGAGAGGAATTATTCCATCGGGGACAGGGAGTTGCTAGCCATGAAGTTGGCTTTTTCAGAGTGGAGACACCTCTTGGAGGGAGCTCGCTTTCCCTTCCAAGTCTTCACTGACCACAAGAACTTGGTGTATATACAGACAGCCCAGCGGCTGATTTCTCGCCAAGCTAGATGGTCCCTGTTCTTCTCCCGGTTCCATTTTACCCTCCATTTTCTCTCCGGGGAGAAGAACGTTCGTGCCGACGCTCTCTCCCGCTCCGTAGTGTCGTCTGAGGAGGAGGAGGAGGAGCCTCGGCTTATTGTCCCTTCTGAGAGCCTGAGAACTGTAGCTCCGGTTTCGCTAGAGTCTGTGCCCCCGGGCAAGACTTTCGTGCCAGCAAATTGGCGACCGGAGGTTCTCTCTTGGGCTCATTCCTCCAGAGTGGGTGGGCATTTTGGGACCAAGAGGACATCTGAGCTTCTGGCGAGAACATACTGGTGGCCGCATATGGCCCGAGATGTCAGGGACTATATTCAGGCATGTGTTTCTTGCGCCCAGAATCGGTCTCCTCGGCAACGGCCTGCTGGGTTGCTTTACCCTCTACCGGTGGCAGACAGACCCTGGGAGATGGTCGGGATGGACTTTGTGGTGGGCTTACCCAAGTCACGTAGAATGCTGGCATCTCCGGCGAGGAGTTTTGTATGCATGCATGACCACTCACTGCTCACATCTGGGTAGTTGGCCTGTGCCTCTGTGAAAGTCTAACAGGGCACAGAGCTTTCCTCTCGCGGTTACTCTGTGAAGCTAACAGAGTTGGTATATACCGCCATATAGAGCCGCCATTATTTAGCAGCAGGTACTTTCCTGCACGGTGGATCCCGGGTTGCCAACGCACCAATTCCATTCAATAAATAATATATTTTATTTATACACCTTTAATGTCCATCACTACACCTGTGTCATGAACCACCCAAATATCTAGGGGAAAAGAAAGACAAAACACAGTGCAGAGAAAAAAAAATGGTCTCAGAACTTCTCTTTTCCCTCTATTGAGAAGCATTAGTACTTTGGGCCTCCAGTACTGTTATGAACTGGTGATTCAGAAACACAATGGACCTGGTGATTAAGAGCACACAAAGTGACCCGATAATCACGAATAACATAGGACGAGCTCTGAGACGTGGGAACTCTGCTGACCGCAATCCCTAATCCTATCACACCACACTAGAGGTAGCCGTGGAGCGTTCCTGACCAGACCTAGGCGCCTCGGGCACAGCCTGAGAAACTAGCTAGCCATGAAGATAGAAATATAAGCCTACCTTGCCTCAGAGAAATTCCCCAAAGGAAAAGGCAGCCCCCCACATATAATGACTGTGAGTAAAGATGAAAATACAAACACAGAGATGAAATAGGTTTTAGCAAAGTGAGGCCCGACTTACTGAATAGACCGAGGATAGTAAAGATAGCTTTGCGGTCAGCACAAAAACCTACAAACAACCACGCAGAGGGCGCAAAAAGACCCTCCGTACCGACTAATGGCACGGAGGTGCTCCCTCTGCGTCCCAGAGCTTCCAGCAAGCAAGAAAAACCAATAAAGCAAGCTGGACAGAGAAAATAGCAAACAAAAGTAACACAAGCAGAACTTAGCTTATGCAGAGCAGACAGGCCACAAGACGATCCAGGAGAGAGCAAGACCAATACTGGAACATTGACTGGAGGCAAGGAACAAAGAACTAGGTGGAGTTAAATAGAGCAGCACCTAACGACTTAACCTCGTCACCTGAGGAAGGAAACTCAGAAGCCGCAGCCCCACTCACATCCACCAGAGGAAGCTCATAGACAGAACCAGCCGAAGTACCACTCATGACCACAGGAGGGAGCTTGACCACAGAATTCACAACAGGCCTTGCTCCAGTGCCTCCTCTCTTCTTATGATCGCGGTCCTTCTTCCCTGTTTCACGTAGATGATGCATCCTATGTCATCGACACAGTTTACCCCATCGTGCTCTTCCAAAGACAATGAAAAATATTGTAGTGTTAATGCGCAGGAAGCAGCCAAACAACACCGATGTCGCGTAGCTAAAGTCATGTGCAGCAGGCCATAGGGAAGTTCACCTGCCCAGGAGCATAATTGGGAGACACTGTGTGAATGATGTAGGATGCATCATCCACATGAGGTAGGGAAGTGGGATGGTGATTGTAGGAAGAAAGGAGGCACCAGAGCAAGACCAGAGATGCCCATCGGACCAGACTGTGCAGTCTGTAGATATCATAAAGGGTCTTTGTGTTATGCAGAGGGGATTAGTGCTATACATTCAGCTTAAGAGAATGCTATAAAAGTGGACTTTAATGGTGGCAGCAGTACTTTATATTGGGAAATTCTGGTGACAGGTTTCCTTTAATGCCAATCTAAACTTCCTTATTATGCTCAGATGTAGAGCATAATGAACATAGGATGAGAAAAAAAATAATACTCATGTCGCCACTCACTTGTTCCGTTATTGCCAAAGGCCACTGTCTGGTCCTCTGCTCAATCCAGGCTATTCTTCTCGCCTTCCTATGGCGGAAAACTGTGCAACAGGTCATTTGGTTTTGAGTAGGCCTCTGATATCACGCCATAGGACACTGACTAAACAGTATGTGACATACATTGTGTGACATAAGCAGTGAGGTACTAATTTTCTTAACCAGTTTTCGCCTCTTAACAATGACTGCCCAGCATTTTTCAGAATTGCAAAAACGTTCGATTCAGAATTCCAATCTTAGTAAAATTCGAGTTAAATAAGCCCTGAACAAATTTGTTCTGCTCTACTTGTGCCCAACTGTAATTGCCGTGCAGTGTTGCCAGTGAATCAGCTCATCCCCTACAAAATCAAGTGATTGCCTGTTAAACAATCACCATACTGCAGCCTCATAGTTTCCAGACACAGAGTGGCTCCATCACAGTCATGACCTGGCTGCTCTGTCTGGCCTTAATCTAATTGGGGTTTAATGATTGAATATCAGTAACATGTGGATAGAGTGGACATCCACCAGGATCAATATTTGTATTCTGGTTATGAACTTTCCTGAACATTTTCTGGCCACAAGAAATATCAGGAAATATAATGTTGGTGTGAATTTATGCAGAATGCTTTAAAGTATATATTGTAAAAGTCTTATAGGTGCTCATACTACCCTTGATCAATATTCCCCCATTTTTCCATAATATACCATTTTCTCAATTCTAGATTTTCTATTTTCTAATAAACATTATGAGTTATGAAGACTCCTACATTATTCACCTTTTATTATTCATATTTCAGTCATAGCAGTTTTAAAGGTAGGTTCACACGATGGATTTCTCCACTTATGTGATAAAACGTACCGATTATTATGATCAGGCTTTGATCAGAGTCGCATCAGTTTTTTCGTATGTGGAGAGAAAGAAAAAAAAGTTTCTCCACCTTGTCCTTTCTGTAAGTCCATGAAAATGGGACCTCGCTCAGATGTGTGGTCTGATTTTTCCTAATGACCAACACATTTGCATTGCTGATTTTGATCTGAGCCCTGGGATCAAAATCAGACATGTTTCTGATTTTTCTCTGCACACCACTTGGTCCAAGGTAAAAGTCAGACATAGAATGTCATGTGTATGTGTGTATAAATGAAAACCATTGATAGCACTAGTACAGAAAAAAGGCTGTGTGCTCGAGCCCTCATAGTATTAATTGAGCGTATATTTTTATTAAAAGTCTGCATTCAATTAGTCTATGCTAGAAAAAAGGACATTTTGCTTAAAAGAGCAACAACTTAATTTGGACTAAATTAAGTTAAATAAATGGTCTGAAGTAGAGGAAAATGAACATTCCAAGATTGCATTATTGGACATTGTTCTCTACAAACCAAACACAGTTGCACACAAATTCTTCCTAAGATGAGATATCTGTAGATAAAAGGCACTCACAAAACTTCAGTGTGTTTCTACAGATTGTGGCTTCTTGCTAATGATGTGCTGGGTGCACATACTGAATTTGGATTTCTTGTTTGGAAGACCCAGAGGAAAGGTGCAGTGAATGAAAAGTAATGGAAGAGATAAGTATATGCCAAAGTTTTAACATTTTTATATCTAGTTACATAGGTTGAAAAAAGACCTAGGTCCATCAAGTTCAACCTTTCTCCATCAATTATACATTTTACTGTCACTAAGTTATCTATAACCCACAATGTTGTGTACTTAGGAAGTCATCCGGCCCTATTTTAAAAGCTGTTATAGTGTCTGCCATTACTACCTCTTGTGGTCAGCATTCCACAGTCTGACTGCTCTAATTGTAAAGAACTCTTTCCTGTTTAGCTGTCGGAATTGCCTTTCTTCCACCCATAATGAGTGCTCCCTGGTTCTAAGTATGGTCCTTGGAAGGAATAAGTCATGCGCCAGTTCTTTGTACTGACCCCACATATATCCCCTCTGAGGCTTCATTTTTTAAGCTAAACAAGCCCAACTTTTCCAACCTTTCATCATATGAGAGGCTTTCCATCCTTTATAATAATTTAGTTGCCCGCCTTTGAACTGACTCTAACTTCTGAATATCCTTTTTTAACCCCTTTACCCCCAAGGGTGGTTTGCACGTTAATGACCGGGCCAATTTTTACAATTCTGACCACTGTCCCTTTATGAGGTTATAACTTTGGAACGCTTCAACGGATCCCGGTGATTCTGACACTGTTCTCTCGTGCAATATTGTACTTCATGATAGTGGTAAAATTTCTTTGATATTACCTGCGTTTATTTGTGAAAAAAATGGAAATTTGGCAAAAAGTTTGAAAATTTTGCAATTTTTCAAATTTGAATTTTTATGCAATTAAATCACAGAAATATGTCACACAAAATACTTAATAAGTAACATTTTCCACATGTCTACTTTACATTAGCACAATTTTGGAACCAACATTTTTTTTTGTTAGGGAGTTATAAGGGTTAAAAGTTGACCAGCAATTTCACAGAAGTTTATAATGCAGAGCCATAAAAATAAAAAATCATATTTTTTCACAAAAATTATTTTTTGCCACCAATTTTTTATTTTCCCAAGGGTAAGAGAAGAAATTGGACGCCAAAAGTTGTTGTACAAATTGTCTTGAGTACGCTGATACCCCATATGTGGGGGTAAACCACTGTTTGGGTGCAAGGGAGAGCTCGGAAGGGAAGGAGTGCCGTTTGACTTTTTAATGCAAAATTGACAGGAATTGAGATGGGACACCATGGTGCGTTTGGAGAGCCACTGATGTGCCTAAACATTGAAGCCCCCCAGAAGTGACACCATTTTGGAAAGTAGACCCCCTAAGGAACTCATCTAGATGTGTTGTGAGAGCTTTGAACCCCAAAGTGTTTCACTACAGTTTATAACGCAGAGCCATGAAAATAAAATATTTTTTTTCCCACAAAAATTATTTTTTAGCCCCCAGTTTTGTATTTTTCCAAGGGAAAGAGAAAAAATTGGACCCCAAAAGTTGTTGGCCAATTTGTCCTGAGTACGCTGATACGCAATATGTGGGGGAACCACCGTTTGGGTGCATGGTGGAGCTCGGAAGGGAAGGAGCGCCATTTGGAATGCAGACTTAGATGGATTGATCTGCAGGCGTCACGTTGCATTTGCAGAGCCCCTCATGTAACTAAACAGTAGAAACCCCCCACAAGTGACCTCATATTGGAAACTAGACCCCCAAGGAACTTATCTAGATGTGTTGTGAGAACTTTGAACCCCCAAGTGTTTCACTACAGTTTATAACGCAGAGCCGTGAAAATAAAAAATCTTTTTTTTTCCACAAAAATTATTTTTTAGCCCCCAGTTTTGTATTTTACCAAGGGTACCAAGAGAAATTGGACCCAAAAGTTGTCCAATGTGTACTGAGTACTCTGATACCCCATATGTTGGGGTAAACCTGTTTTACTTTTTAAACGCAGAATTGGCTGGAATTGAGATCGGACGCCATGTAGCGTTTGGAGAGCCCCTGATGTGCCTAAGCAGTGGAAACCCCCCAATTATAACTGAAACCCTAATGCAAACACACCCCTAACCCTAATCTCAACGGTAACCCTAACCACACCCTTAACCCTGACACACCCCTAACCCTAATCCCAACCCTATTCCAAACTGTAAATGTAATCAAAACCCTAACCCTAACTTTAGCCCCAACACTAACCCTAACTTTAGCCCCAACCCTAACTGTAGCCCTAACCCTAACCCTAGCCCTAACCCTAGCCCTAACCCTAACCCTAGCCCTAACCCTAACCCTAATGGGAAAATGGAAATAAATACATTTTTAATTTTTTTTTACTTTTCCCTAACTAAGGGGGTGATGAAGGGGGGTTTGATTTACTATTTATAGTGGGGGTTTTTATCAGATTTTTATGACTGGCAGCTGTCACACACTAAAAGACGGTTTTTATTGCAAAAAGTATTTTTTGCGTTTCCACATTTTGAGAGCTATAATTTTTCCATATTTTGGTCCACAGAGTCATGTGAGGTCTTGTTTTTTGCGGGACGAGTGGATGTTTTTATCGGTAACATTTTCGGGCATGTGACATTTTTTGATCGCTTTTTATTCCGATTTTTTGTGAGGCAGAATGACCAAAAACCAGCTATTCATGAATTTCTTTTGTGGGGGGCGTTTATACCGTTCCACGTTTGGTAAAATGGATAAAGCAGTTTTATTCTTCGGGTCAGTACGATTACAGCGATACCTCATTTATATCTTTCTTTATGTTTTGGCGCTTTTATACGATAAAAACTATTTAAAGAAAAAATAATTATTTTTGCATCGCTTTATTCTGAGGACTATAACTTTTTTATTTTTTTGCTGTTGATGCTGTATTGTGGTTCATTTTTTGCGGGACAAGATTACGTTTTCAGCAGTATCATGGTTATTTATATCCGTCTTTTTGATCGCGTGTTATTCCACTTTTTGTTCGGCGGTATGATAATAAAGCGTTGTTTTTTGCCTTTTTTTCATGGTGTTCACTGAAGGGGTTAACTATGGGGACAGTTTTATAGGACAGGTCGTTACGGATGCGGCGATACTAAATATGTGTACTTTTATTGTTTTGTTTTTTTTATTTACATAAAGGAATGTATTTATTGGAACAATATATATTTTTTTATTATTATTTAGTTAGGATTTTTTTTAATTTTTTTTTCACACATGTAGAACATTTCTTTTTATACTTTTTTGCTTTGCCCCGGGGGGGGGGGGGGGGGCATCACATTTTATTGACAGATCGCTGATCTGACACTTTGCTGTGCACTGTGTCAGATCAGCGATCACACAGGCACAGCAGGGACGCTTACCAGCGCTTGCTCTGAGCAGGCGCTGGTAAGCCACCTCCCTGCAGGGCCTGGATGCAGCCCCGCAGCCATTTTGGATCTGGGCCTGCAGGGAGGAGGAGGTAAGAGACCCTCGCAGAAACGCAATCACATCACGTTGCTCCGAGGGTCTCAGGGAAGCACGCAGGGAGCCGTGACCGCTCCTGGCACATAGTGCCGGATGTCAGCTGCGATAGTCATACAGGACAGTCGACAGGATAGTACGTCATATGTCAGAAAGGGGTTAAATGTGTAACCGAAAACTGGATCCCATATTCTAGATGTGGCCTCACAAGTGATTTATAAAGGGGAAACAAATACGTTGGGATCACGGGATTTTATCTCTCTTTTTATACACCCCAAATGGTTGTTTGCTTTTGCGGCTGCTGCTTGACATTGAATACTGCTGCTCAGCTTACTTGTAACCAGAATACCCAAGTTCTTCTCCTGTTCTGTAGTCCCGAGTATTATCCCATTTAATGTATATGCAACAATAGGATTACTCCGTCCTAGGTGCATTACTCTGCATTTATCTATATAAACCTCATTTGTCAAGTGTTTGCCCATTTAGACATCTTATCCAGATCGTTTTGCAATATTGTACTGTCAAGGTCAGATTTTAGTATCCTTCATAGTTTGACTGACACTTTACTCTCAATCCCTTCCACTAGATCATTAATAAAAAGGTTAAAAAGAAGCAGTCCTAGCACAGATCCCTGCGGTGCCCACTGCTGACTATATCCCATTTAGAGATGACTTTTTGTTTCCTGTCATTTAGCCAATTCCTTAACCATCTGCATATAGTTTCCCCAAGACCTTGCTTCTTTAGCTTCAGTATAAGGCTATTGTGTGGTACAGTATCAAAAGCCTTTGCAAAGTACAGATAAATCACATCAGCTGCATTACCAACATCCAGATTTTCACTTACTCCCTCATATAAACTCAACATGTTAGTTAGACATGACTGATTCTTCATGAATCCATGTCGGTTGTCAGTTATTATGTTAATCTCTGCAATATATTTCTGCAGGTCATCTCTTATAATGCCCTAAAAAACTTTGCATACTACTGATGTCAGGTTTACTGGATGATAGTTGGCTGGATCCACCTTTCTTATATATCGGTACCACATCAGCCATCCTCCAAACCTGTGGTAGCACCCCTGTTATGAGAGTCTAAGAATATGAAATATAGTGGTCTGTCAATTACTGAACTCAATTCCCTCAGTATCCGTGGATGAATGCCATCTGTCGTGGAAGATGTGTCAATGTTTGATTTGCTCAGATACAGGTGTACTTCCTGTGTTAAAATAGTTATATCAGGTGGTGAACTTTGATGTTTGCCTTGTTGAATGATCCCTGGAACAGTTAGTTCATTGGTGAACATGGATGAAAAGTGCATGTTTAATATCTCAGCTTTTTCTTTGTCCTCTATAATTATCTCATTATGGTCTTTTAAGGGGCCAATACCATATATTTTATATATTATATATATATTATATATTTAATTTTTGGCATTGATGTACTTATTAAACTTTTTGGAATTTATTTTATTGTCACTGATGATTTGTTTCTCTCTAGATAAATTTGTAGCTTGATTTCTCTTTTACATTTCTTATTGAGAGCTATATATTCCTGAAATGCAATTTCTGTATTCACGGCCTTCAAGATTTTGAATGACCTTTGTTTTAGTCTTATTAAACTTCGCACTGTCTTATTTATCCATAATGATTTCTTTTTATTCCTTGACATTTTATTACCAGAGGGTATAAGTTTTCTGCAGGATTCTAGTAGTATTTCCATGAACATTGCCCATTTATGGTCTGTATCCCAGTAACCATAACATGGTTCCAGTCAACATGATTAAGCTCCTATATTTTTGGCTAAATCTTTTAATTTTACAGTATACTGTATATCAAAGGTACAAGGTGAAAATTTGTTTTCGTATCACTACACACCTCTCCAATAAGGATTGAAAAATTATAAAATAATAAGCTTATATATAGTGCTGAAATATTAAAGAGGTTTAGAAGATTAGAAAAGTTTAGTATTCTGTTACATAATTTTGAGTTAATTCAAG
Source organism: Ranitomeya imitator (assembly GCF_032444005.1). Taxonomy (NCBI): domain Eukaryota; kingdom Metazoa; phylum Chordata; class Amphibia; order Anura; family Dendrobatidae; genus Ranitomeya; species Ranitomeya imitator. The sequence continues at coordinate 61,211,635 of NC_091288.1, forward strand.
TGGATCCACTTATCTTCTATAAGCCAGAGGAAAGGGTCTCTAAAGAGCATCTGAAGAACCGTAGAGGTTAGAACAGTTGCTACCATGTTCTTAAACTTTACAGCCAATTATTTGGTTTAACTGTATAATCATATGATTTAAAGGGATTCTTCAGGAAATAGTATAAGGCTTAAGAAATATATTGATGTTTTAAATTAAATCATTTATTAATATAGTTGTATTAGCTCCAGTGCACCGATCCTCTTTAACCACTCTCTGACCATCATCTCCTGCTCTCCATGCTCCAGTCAATAGGCATAAAGGACACTGCTCTCCTGGTTCTCTTCCTATCTTTCTGACCGCTCCTTCAGTGCATTGTTCGCTGGCTCCACTTCATCTCCTCTTCCTCTCACTGTTGGGGTCTCTCATGGCTCAGTCCTTGGCCCCCTTCTCTTCTCTCACTACACGGCCCCTATCGGACGGACCATCAGCAGATATGGCTTTCAGTACCCTCTTTATGCTGATGACACACAACTATACATGTCATCCACTGACCTTACCCCCGCTGTACTACAGAACGCCAGTGACCTTCTGTCTGCAGCCTCCAATATCATGTCCACTTTTTATCTGAAACTCAACCTTTTAAAAACTGAACTTCTGTTCCCGCCGTCTACTGTCTTCTGTTCCCGCCGTTCCCTGATCCACTACCGCCTGGACTACTGCAATGCTCTATTAATTGGCCTCCCCCTCACTCGACTGTCCCCTCTCCAGTCCATCCTTAATGCAGCAATCAGGGTCGTCCATCTGGCTAATCGGCACTCGGATGCGTCCGCTCTTCTCCAGTCATTGTACTGGCTGCCCATTGACTATAGGATCCAATTAAACTGCTTGTTCTCACCCACAAAGCTCTCCACAGTGTGGCACCTCCTTATATCTGCTGTCTCATTTCTATTTATCGGCCTACCCACTCGTTACGCTCTGCAAACGACTTTCGACTAACCTGTGCACTCATCCGTATCTTCCTCTCCTGGTTCCAAGACTTCTCCTGCGCTGCACCAATCCTCTACAATGCTCTACCCCAAGAAATTAGGACTATCCACAACTTGAACAGTTTTAGGCGCTCCCTCAAAACACATCTGTTCAGAGTGGCCTATCACGTTCCCTAATCAAAGTCATTTTACGTGTAAGTGTGTGTGTAGCCCATTCACTATCTGCGAATAACCCTCCATCATACACCACCGCACCCAACAGCACCACAAATACTGGCTAGAGGCCAGCTAATACAGCCTTTATCTATCCCCCACTCCATCAAGATGGATGGCCCATCATTGTAATTACAAAAAGGGGAATGGTGAAGAGAAGCTTCGCTCACCAATTGTCCCTGAGACTGTCCGTGCCTGGAGATCAGTAGCTGTCTACCACATAATTACAATAGAAATAGAAAACTTCCGGCACAGGAATCCTTTTTCAGTAAAAAATTATTTCTTTATTTATACTGTACATCTTCAGCGATAAAAAACAACATCATGGGGATCCCCCCATGGGCCTGATGCATTTCGGACCCAGTAAAAACAGTCCTTCCTCAAAGGCATGAGAAAGGACTGTTTTTACTGGGTCCAAAACACGTCAGGCCTATGGGGATCCCCATGATGTTGTTTTCTATCGCTGAAGATATCTAAATAAAGAAATTATTTTTTTACTGAAAAAGGATTCCTGTGCCAGAAGTCTTCTATTTCTATTGTAAATACGCACCTGTACTTTGTGTCTCCCCCACCTCATTGTAGATTGCAAGCTGTCACGAGTGAGGTTGTCTAATTTTGCTTTAATTATTGTATTATTGTTAAAGTTGTTGCTTATGACTGTTGTGTATGAACTGTTAAACTGTAAAGCACTGCAAAATATGTTAGCGCTATATAAGTAAAGATTATTATTATTTAGCCATGGTAGTCTTGCTTCTACACATTTTGATTTTGTGCTTGACACAGGACAGCATTTTCTGCATCTGCACATGACTATTGAAGTTTATGAAGGGGCCTTGTTGACTGCTAATTTTAATAAATGAGCTGGCCCCTTCTCTGTGACATAACTTGCTTTCTATATAAATATAGTCTACTGAACCGCCGCATGACCAGCTCTATCGTCTCCTAGTGTATCCTCACCCATCCCCTGTAGACTGTGAGCCCTCGCGGGCAGGGTCCTCTCTCCTTCTGTACTTATGTGTGCATTGTATTGCTCATGTTTATTGTACTTGTCTATGTATGCCCCTTTTTTCACATGTTAAGCGCCAAGGAATAAATGGCGCTAAAAAAATGAATAGTGATAATAATAATAATATATATATATATATATAGATATATATATATATATATATCTATATATATACCTACGTATACAACTCTGGCAAAAATTAAGAGACCGCCACATCAAAACCCTGTCATGGGCAGCCCAATCTCCAGACCTGAACTCCATTGAAAACCTCTGGAATGTAATCAAGAGGATGATGGAGAGTCACAAGCCATCAAACAAAGAAGAACTGCTTACATTTTTGCGCCAGAAGCAGTGAGAAAGACTGGTGTAGAGCATGCCAAGACACATGAAAGCTGTGATTAAAAATCATGGTTATTCCACAAAATATTGATTTCTGAACTCTTCCTGGATTAAAACATTAGTATTGTTGTTTCTAAATGATTATGAACTTGTTTTCTTTGCATTATTTGAGGTCTGAAAGCACTGGGTGTTTTTTTTTAATTAAATTTTGACCATTTTTCTTTGTAAGAAAAAAATACAAAAACTATTGCTTGGAAACTCGGAGACATGCTGTCAGGTGTTAATAGAAAAAAGAACAATTTACATTTTACTCAAAAATATACCTATAAAGAGAGAAATCAGACAAACTGAACATTTTGCAGTGGTCTCTTCATTTTTGCCAAAGCTGTATATATATATATATATATATATATATATATATATATATATATATATATATATATATATATATATATATAATGAAAAAAACGGAACAGCATCAAAATACTACCTTAAAAAATGTGCTAAGCTTCCCAAACCACTGTTTAACCCCTTCAAGTCACGGCCCTTTTTCATTTTTGCGTGTTCGTTTTTCGCTTCCCTTGTTCCCAGAGCCATAACTTTTTTATTTTTCCGTCAATATGGTCATGTGAGGGCTTACTTTTTGCGGGACAAGTTGTACTTTTGAACGACACTATTGGTTTTACCATGTCTTTTACTAGAAAACGGGAAAAAAATTCCAAGTGCGGTGAAATTGCAAAAAAAGTGCAATCCCACACTTGTTTTTTGTTTGGCTTTTTTGCTAGGTTCACTAAATGCTAAAACTGACCTGCCATTATGATTCTCTAGGTCATTACGAGTTCATAGACACCTAACATGACTAGGTTATTTTTTATCTAAGTGGTGAAAAAAAATTCCAAACTTTGCTAAAAAAAAAAAAAAAAAGGGCCATTTTCCGATACCCGTAGCGTCTCCATTTTTCGTGATCTGGGGTCGGGTGAGGTCTTATTTTTTGCGTGCCGAGCTGATGTTTTTAATGATACCATTTTTGCGCAGATACGTTCTTTTGATCGCCCGTTATTGCATTTTAATGCAATGTCGCGGCGACCAAAAAAACGTAATTCTGGCATTTCGGATTTTTTTCTCGCTACGCCGTTTAGAGATCAGGTTAATGCTTTTTTTTAATTGATAGATCGGGCGATTCTGAACACGGCGATACCAAATACGTGTAGGTTTGGTTTTTTTTTATTGTTTTATTTAGGATGGGGCGAAACGGGGGTGATTTAAACTTTTATATTTTTTATATTTTTTTCATATTTTTAAAAACATTTTTTTTTTACTTGTGCCATGCTTCAATAGCCTCCATGGGAGGCTAGAAGCTGGCATAGCCTGATCGACTCTGCTACATAGCAGCGATCATCAGATCGCTGCTATGTAACAGAAATGCAGGTGTGCTGTGAGCGCCGACCACAGGAGGGCGCTCACAGCAGACCTGCATCAGTAACCATAGAGGTCTCAAGGACCTCTATGGTTACCTTCCTGATGCATCGCCGACCCCCGATCATGTGACGGGGGTCGGCGATGACGTCATATCCGGCCGCCCGGCCGGATGCGGTAGTTAAATGCTGCTGTCTGTGTTTGACAGCGACATTTAACAGGTTAATAGCGGCGGGTGAATAGCGATTTCACCCGCCGCTATTGCGCGCACATGTCAGCTGTACAAAACAGCTGACATGTCGCGACTTTGATGTGGGCTCACCGCCGGAGCCCACATCAAAGGGGGATTCACGGCATGCGCAGTAGATGTACGGCGCATGTCGTGAAGGGGTTAAGGTGGTTCTAAATATAAAGATGAAAAAAGGAAAACAGCACTACTCAAATGAAAAAAAGTGGACTTTAATGCCCAAATGGCGTGGCAACGTTTCGGATGTAATATCCTTTCTCAAGCCTATACTATATACACACTACTTAGCATCGAAATTGTTGCAGTGCCACCAAAGCAAAGTCTGAGGAATGTTCAGCCATGTTGAATGCACTTGGGCACACAAATCATCAATATCCGCTGCTGGCAGGTCCCTTTGCATTTGCCAGCCAATGACATCCCAGATGTGTCTAACAATTCCAGAGTCGCTGCAGGCCTTGGTAGCAGGTTTAGGCTGCTAGTAGCATGAGCAACTAGCAGCCTGGTATTGGCAGGTTGAAAAACTACTCCTGGGATGTGTAAGTGCATGTAATTCGTACATGATACTGAATAAATTGAGTTGTTTGGAAAATCTCGCTTCCATGTTTTCATCACTTGCATATCATTAATATGTCTATCGTTCCTGTGTTTTCCATAATGCAATGACTTTTCCTTCCTGGTGTTGCAATTTCAATCTGGAGGAGTGTATAACAGCAAGAGCAGATATGACACTTTTGCAAAGTATTAAGTCACTGGCAGGGTGATAGGCAGGCTGCAGTTAGACCTGTCCTATGGGATTGGAGTGCAAGTAAATAAAGGCACATCATATTTACACTATGTTCCAAATTATTATGCAGATGGCATTTTTCTTGGATTTTCCTAAATGGTCGGTGCAAATGACAGTCAGTCTAATAAAAGACATCACCAGTTAGAGTATACATCGAATTTTATTGAAGAAACCTCCCAGTGATAACAGTATAATCTCCAAAATGAATAAAAACTCAAAATGCACTGTTCCAAATTATTAGGCACAGTAGAATTTCTATACATTTGATATGTTTTAAAGAACTGAAAATGCTCATTTGTGGAATTTGCAGCATTAGGAGGTCACATTCACTGAACAAAAAAGCTACTACTCCAAAACCTCCTAACAGGCCAAGTTACATGTTAACATAGGAACCCTTCTTTGATGTCACCTTCACAATTCTTGCATTCTTGAGTTTTTGGAGAGCCTCTGCTTGTACGTCTTTGCATGAAATCAGAATAGCCTCCCAGAGCTGCTGTTTTGATGTGAACTGCCTCCTACCCTCATAGATCTTTTGCTTGATGATACTCCAAAGGTTCTCTATAGGGTTGAGGTCAGGGGAAGATGGTGGCCACACCATGAGTTTATCTCTTTTTATGCCCATAGCAGCCAATGACTCAGAGGTATTATTTGCAGCATGAGATGGGGCATTGTCATGCATGAAGATGATTTTGCTCCTGAAGGCACGTTTCTGCTTTTAGACCATGGAAGAAAGTTGTCAGTCAGAAACGCTATTTACTTTACAGAGGTCATTTTCACATCTTCAGGAACCTTAAAGGGCACCACCAGCTGTTTCCCCATGATTCTGGCCCAAAACATGATTTCTCCACCTCCTTGCTGACATCGCAGCCTTGTTGGGACATGGTGGCCATCCACCAACCATCCACTACTCCATCCATCTGGACCATCCAGGGTTGCTCGACACTCATCAGTAAACAAGACTATTTGAAAATTAGTCTTCATGTATGTCTGGGCCCACTGCAACCATTTCTGCTTGTGAACACTGTTTAGGGGTGGCCGAATAGTAGGTTTATGCACCACAGCAAGCCTTTGAAGGATCATACACCTTGAGGTTCGAGGGACTCCAGAGGCACCAGCAGCTTCAAATAACTGTTTGCTGCTTTGTAATGGTATTTTGGCAGCTGCTCTCTTAATCCAATGAATTTGTCTGGCAGAAACCTTCCTTATTATGCCTTTATCTGCATGAACTCTGTCTGTGCTCTGTTTCAGTCACAAATCTCTTCACAGTATGATGATCACAAAGTTTTTGTGAAGTATCTAATTTTTTCATACCTTGTCCAAGGCATTGCACTATTTAATGCTTTTCAGCAGCAGAGAGATCCTTTTTATTTCTCATATTGCTTGAAAACTTTGGCCTGCTTAATAATGTGGAACATCATTTTTAAGTAGTTTTCCTTTAATTAGAATCACCTGGAAAACTAATTATCACATGTGTTTAAGATTGATTTCATTTATCTATTGAGCCCTGAGACACAATACCATCCACAAGTTTATTTGAAAAACAAAACAATTAAATCTTTATGACACTTAAATCAAATTTGCATAATAATTTGGAACACAGTGTATATGTATGATGCAAGCTTAGACCTGGAAAAGGGCCACTATGTCTTTGCAATGAGCTGATGGTCCAGCTACAAAAACTCTACAATAGACGTTTATGAGGTGCTTTAAATCCTAATGGACAACACATCAGCCTTGAGCTATGGATTTAACCCATTGACCCATGGCTAAGGAGAGTGAGTATTTAACATGTTAAGAGGAGGAGAGTATCTCAAGCCTTGAACAGTTCATTTTCAATAGTAACTCATAAAAATAATGAACAATAAACCAAGAATAAGAAACAGAAGTTTGTAACATTTATAGGGACAGATTGCTTCAGAAACTTCCTGATAATAGACTCCATAGACAATTTGTATTTGTGAAAATTCCTGAGTTTTCTGAGACAAATGATGCTTTGTAATATCATATAAACAAGTCAATGTGGCATTCTTTGGGGAATGACTTGAATAAGATAATTATTCTCAATTAACCCATATGCATTTTAAAGGCAAATTGCAGGAAAAATACAAAATAAATTGTATTCTTTCAAATCCCAAAAGTCAGTAAATCTGCCCCGAGTCCATTCATCAATTTATTTTTTAGAAGGTCTTGTGTTATTATATCGTAGGGTGGTTATAAAAACAGAATTTTCAGTGTTTGACTCTGTAATTGGCCTGGGAAATAAAGTACAAGTGGAAAAATGTCTAAACTTATAGTCTCACGTCTAATGTAATTATACAGGATAGTTCTGCTAGTTGCAAACCGAAAATAATTATTAGAGGACACTTATTAACAATGGTGAAAAATAGAAATAAAAATCCGATATAAGTACCGTATATACTCGAGTATAAGCCGACCCGAGTATAAGCCGACCCCCCTAATTTTGCCACAAAAAACTGGGAAAACTTATTGACTCGAGTATAAGCCTAGGGTGGAAATGCAGCATTTACCGGTGAATTTCAAAAATAAAAATAGATCATTATTTCCCCATAGCTGTGCCATATAGTGCTCTGCACCGTTCATATTTCCCCATAGGTGTGAACCATATAGTGCTCTGCACCGTTCATTGTGCCCCCTAGCTGTGCCATATACGGTGCTCTGCACCGTTCATTGTGCCCCATAGATGTGCCATATACGGTGCTCTGCACCGTTCACTGTGCCCCATAGCTGTGCCATATACGGTGCTCTGCACCGTTCACTGTGCCCCATAGCTGTGCTGTGCCATATACGGTGCTCTGCACCGTTCACTGTGCCCCATAGCTGTGCCATATACGGTGCTCTGCACCGTTCACTGTGCCCCATAGCTGTGCTGTGCCATATACGGTGCTCTGCACCGTTCACTGTGCCCCATACATAGCTGCGCTGTGCCATATACGGTGCTCTGCACCGTTCACTGTGCCCCATAGCTGTGCTGTGCCATATACGGTGCTCTGCACCGTTCACTGTGCCCCATAGCTGTGCTGTGCCATATACGGTGCTCTGCACCGTTCACTGTGCCCCATAGCTGTGCTGTGCCATATACGGTGCTCTGCACCGTTCACTGTGCCCCATACATAGCTGCGCTGTGCCATATACGGTGCTCTGCACCGTTCACTGTGCCCCATAGCTGTGCTGTGCCATATACGGTGCTCTGCACCGTTCACTGTGCCTCATAGCTGTGCTGTGCCATATACGGTGCTCTGCACCGTTCACTGTGCCCCATAGCTGTGCTGTGCCATATACGGTGCTCTGCACCGTTCACTGTGCCCCATAGCTGTGCTGTGCCATATACGGTGCTCTGCACCGTTCACTGTGCCCCATAGCTGTGCTGTGCCATATACGGTGCTCTGCACCGTTCACTGTGCCCCATACATAGCTGCGCTGTGCCATATACGGTGCTCTGCACCGTTCACTGTGCCCCATAGCTGTGCTGTGCCATATACGGTGCTCTGCACCGTTCACTGTGCCTCATAGCTGTGCTGTGCCATATACGGTGCTCTGCACCGTTCACTGTGCCCCATAGCTGTGCTGTGCCATATACGGTGCTCTGCACCGTTCACTGTGCCCCATAGCTGTGCTGTGCCATATACGGTGCTCTGCACCGTTCACTGTGCCCCATAGATGTTCCACATAAATTTGTGCCGCCGCTGCCGCAATAAAGAAAAAAAAACACATACTCACCTCCCTTGATTGCAGCTCCCGGCGTCTCGTTCCGGCACCTCCATCTTCCCGGCGTCTCTGCTCTGACTGATCAGGCAGAGGGCGCCGCGCACACTATATGCGTCATCGCGCCCTCTGCCTGAACAGTCAGAGAGCAGAGACGCCGGGAAGATGGAGGCGCCGGGAAGATGGATCGGCGCCCGGCGGCTGGAACGAGGACAGGTGAATATAACATACTCACCTAGTCCTGGCGATCCTCGCGCTGTCCCCTCCTGTCTTCGGTGCCGCAGCTTCTTTCTCTATCAGCGGTCACCGGCACCGCTGATTAGAGAAATGAATAAGCGGCTCCGCCCCTATGGGAGGTGGAGCCGCTTATTCATTTCTGTAATGAGCGGTCCCACGTGACCGCTGAAGAGAGGAAGAAACTGCAGCGCCGAAGCCCGTGGGACGGCAGGGACAGCGCGAGGATCGCTGGGACTAGGTAAGTATACCTCAGCGCCCTCAGCCCCTCACCTGCCGACCCCACCGCTACCGTGACTCGAGTATAAGCCGAGGGGGGCACTTTCAGCCCAAAAATTTGGGCTGAAAATCTCGGCTTATACTCGAGTATATACGGGTATATCTTCCACGCCAATGCAGTGCACTATGGCCCTACGGTCAGTGGTTCTTCAGACTCTGCTCACCCTAGAAGTACTCGCTCACATTCCCATCCCCTATGGTCACAATTCTTTCTACCTTGTATTTACCTTATATGTATTGAATTTTCATATATGTTTAATAAGTTTCTAGATTATGCATTAATAGCTGAACACTGTGGATGTATTACAAGATTACCATGATCTGGACTTCTCCGAAGGCATCTTGAATTATTTTAATGAAATACCAGTGAATAACTGCAGGGAGTGGTAAGGTGATGTAGACTGTCCATATGAATATCATTGCAAAAGGATTTTTTAAATTATTTTTTCAGTCTACAAAAATAATTAAAAAAATCCTTTTGCAATGACATACTAAGTTGAGTGCCAAGTTCTTTATTTTACTGCACATTGGTTTTGCTAACCTATTTGAGCACCTCACGGTAGTGCCACGCTATACTTCACATTATGTCCATATGGATAGACACACCGCTTGAGCTGTTATGGCCAGCTTTATATAAGCAACATTCTCATTTAATTAGAAAAAAAAATCCAGCCACTATATGAACTATATTTTGAGAACCATTCTTCTATATCATGTTTCTAGTGGTGCAAAAATGATAAGCTGCAAAACTTTCAATAGGCGTAGGTTTCTTAAAAGGGTTGGACAACTTCTATACTTACAAATTAGTTAGCGCCAGAAAACCATGTCTACTACATATCTTTTAAAATAAGAATACTATGGCTAACCCCTTTAAAGCAAATGTCTTATGTACTTAAGTTATATTTAATTAAATGTATCGTATTTTCCGGTGTATAAGACGTCGCAGTCACGCGACCGCTCACGTGACCGCTCACGTGACCGCGACGTCATCGAAGGTCCTTCACTCACTGCATTCTTAGGAACGGAGGCAGATGCTTGCAGCGTTGAGAGCCAGGGTCCGTCGGAGGGGTGAGTATATCCATATTTTTTATTTTTATTCTTTATTTTTTACATGAATATGAATCCCAGGACCTGAAGGAGAGTCTCCTCTCCTCCAGACCCTGGGAGCAACACGTCGTATAAGATGACTGGGCATATAAGATGACCCCCGTCTTTTACAGCGGGTATATCCCAAATTCCATATTTTATATGGAAAAGTTGGGGGTCATCTTATACGCCCAGTCATCTTATACACCAGAAAATACGGTAAGTGTTTAGAATATAAATAATAAGGTTTTTATGTTGTAGCTATTTTTTTATATATATACCGTATACAGTTAGGGCCAGAAATATTTGGACAGTGACACAATTTTCGCGAGTTGGGCTCTGCATGCCACCAAATTGGATTTGAAATGAAACCTCTACAACAGAATTCAAGTGCAGATTGTAACGTTTAATTTGAAGGGTTGAACAAAAATATCTGATAGAAAATGTAGGAATTGTACACATTTCTTTACAAACACTCCACATTTTAGGAGGTCAAAAGTAATTGGACAAATAAACATAACCCAAACAAAATATTTTTATTTTCAATATTTTGTTGCAAATCCTTTGGAGGCAATCACTGCCTTAAGTCTGGAACCCATGGACATCACCAAACGCTGGGTTTCCTCCTTCCACCTCTCGTGTCTCCCCTTTTCCCCATAGTTTGTAAGCTTGCGAGCAGGGCCCTCACTCCTCCTGGTATCTGTTTTGAACTGTATTTCTGTTATGCTGTAATGTCTATTGTCTGTACAAGCCCCCTCTATAATTTGTAAAGCGCTGCGCAATATGTTGGCGCTATATAAATAAAATTATTATTATTATTATTATTATTATTATTCTTAATGCTTTGCCAGGCCTTTACAGCCGCAGCCTTCAGGTCTTGCTTGTTTGTGGGTCTTTCCGTCTTAAGTCTCGATTTGAGCAAGTGAAATGCATGCTCAATTGGGTTTAGATCTGGAGATTGACTTGGCCATTGCAGAATGTTCCACTTTTTGGCACTCATGAACTCCTGGGTAGCTTTGGCTGTATGCTTGGGGTCATTGTCCATCTGTACTATGAAGCGCCGTCCAATCAACTTTGCAGCATTTGGCTGAATCTGGGCTGAAAGTATATGCCGGTACACTTCAGAATTCATCCGGCTACTCTTGTCTGCTCTTATGTCATCAATAAACACAAGTGACCCAGTGCCATTGAAAGCCATGCATGCCCATGCCATCACGTTGCCTCCACCATGTTTTACAGAGGATGTGGTGTGCCTTGGATCATGTGCCGTTCCCTTTCTTCTCCAAACTTTTTTCTTCCCATCATTCTGGTACAGGTTGATCTTTGTCTCATCTGTCCATAGAATACTTTTCCGGAACTGAGCTGGCTTCTTGAGGTGTTTTTCTGCAAATTTAACTCTGGCCTGTCTATTTTTGGTATTGATGAATGGTTTGCATCTAGATGTGAACCCTTTGTATTTACTGTCATGGAGTCTTCTCTTTACTGTTGACTTAGAGACAGATACACCTACTTCACTGAGAGTGTTCTGGACTTCAGTTGATGTTGTGATCGGGTTCTTCTTTACCAAATTAAGTATGCAGCGATCATCCACCACTGTTGTCATCCGTGGACGCCCAGGCCTTTTTGAGTTCCCAAGCTCACCAGTCAATTCCTTTTTTCTCAGAATGTACCCAACTGTTGCTTTTGCTACTCCAAGCATGTCTGCTATCTCTCTGATGGATTTTTTCTTTTTTTTCAGCCTCAGGATGTTCTGCTTCACCTCAATTGAGAGTTCCTTTGACCGCATGTTGTCTGCTCACAGCACCAGCTTCCAAATGCAAAACCACACACCTGGAATCCACCCCTGACCTTTTAACTACTTCATTGATTACAGGTTAACGAGGGAGACGCCTTCAGAGTTAATTGCCAATTACTTTTGGTCCCTTGAAAAAGAGGACGCTATGCATTACAGAGCTATGATTCCTAAACCCTTTCTCCGATTTGGATGTGGAAACTATCATATTGCAGCTGGGAGTGTGCACTTTCAGCCCATATCTAATATATAAAGCTGAATGTGTGTGTGTGTGTGTATGTATGTATGTATGTATGTATGTATGTATGTCCGGGATTGGCATCTGCACCGTCGCAGCTACAGCCACAAAATTTTGCACAGTCACACGTCTGGACCCCGAGAGAGCGTCATAGGCTATGTTGTGAGACGAAATTTTAACCCTGCGCGTTCCAATTCACCAAACAATTTTGCCCCTATCTACATAATGGGGAAAAAAGTGAAAGGAAAAGTGTTGGAGGTGTCGCAGCTACAGCCACAAAATTTTGCACAGTCACACGACTGGACCCTGAGAGTGTCATAGGCTATGTTGTGAGGTGAAATTTTAACCCTGCGCTTTCCAATTCACCAAACAATTTTGCCCCTATCTACATAATGGGGAAAAGTGAAAGGAAAAGTGTTGGAGGCAAATTGACAGCTGCCAGATGTGAACAAGGGGGACTTAAAGAATGAGGGCGATGGCGCCAAAGAGTATATACCGTACAGTTGCTAAGGTGGGGCCCCGACATGGGATACTCACCACACACGGGAATATGAACACACACACAAGATGCGCCACACACTAACACGTGCTTGAACACATATTACCCTCAGCACACATTTCACCACACATACACCAACCTCGCCACATAAAAGTCGAAACACAAAAGTCGCCGCTCAAAACTCGCCACACGCAAAACTCGCCACATGCAAAAACTAGACTCACGCAAAACTTGCACACGTGGAAAAATTGCCACATGCACGAAAGTTGCAACACATGCAAAAGTTGCCTCACACAAAACTTGCACATACTCAAAAGGCACCACACATAAAACTCACCACGCGCAAAACTCACCATGCGCAAAACTTGCTGCACACAACTTGCTACACTAACCTGTCACATGCAACTCGACACACAAAAAGTTGCTACACGCATGTTGCCACACAAAACTCATCTCACAAAAGTCGCTACATGCATGTCGCCACACGCAACTCAACACACACAACTTGACAAACGAAACTCGCCCTAAAACACACACAAGTCTGGTATTATCCTTCAAAAATAAAAATCTGATTAATAAGCAGACAAACTACAAGAGCAACAAATGTACCATATAGGAAATACGGCAGCTGTCAGTCACATGACCTGTCTATTATGTGTATGTGTGAGCTAATATATACTGCCAGGAGGGAGGGCTTCCTGTTGGCTGGGGATTTATCAGGCTGCCAATTTAGCTTACAAATACTGAGGTAAAAATACTGAGCAAATAACGTGTGAATGAGGTCTAATACAGGAGGAGATGACACACAGGTATATACTATATAGAGGAGATGACATACAGGTACATACTATATACAGGAGGAGATGACATACAGGTATATACTATATACAGGAGGAGATGACACACAGGTATATACAATATACAGGTCCTTCTCAAAAAATTAGCATATAGTGTTAAATTTCATTATTTACCATAATGTAATGATTACAATTAAACTTTCATATATTATAGATTCATTATCCACCAACTGAAATTTGTCAGGTCTTTTATTGTTTTAATACTGATGATTTTGGCATACAACTCCTGATAACCCAAAAAACCTGTCTCAATAAATTAGCATATCAAGAAAAGGTTCTCTAAACGACCTATTACCCTAATCTTCTGAATCAACTAATTAACTCTAAACACATGCAAAAGATACCTGAGGCTTTTATAAACTCCCTGCCTGGTTCATTACTCAAAACCCCCATCATGGGTAAGACTAGCGACCTGACAGATGTCAAGAAGGCCATCATTGACACCCTCAAGCAAGAGGGTAAGACCCAGAAAGAAATTTCTCAACAAATAGGCTGTTCCCAGAGTGCTGTATCAAGGCACCTCAATGGTAAGTCTGTTGGAAGGAAACAATGTGGCAGAAAACGCTGTACAACGAGAAGAGGAGACCGGACCCTGAGGAAGATTGTGGAGAAGGACCGATTCCAGACCTTGGGGAACCTGAGGAAGCAGTGGACTGAGTCTGGTGTGGAAACATCCAGAGCCACCGTGCACAGGCGTGTGCAGGAAATGGGCTACAGGTGCCGCATTCCCCAGGTAAAGCCACTTTTGAACCATAAACTGGACTGTTGCTAAGTGGTCCCAAGTACTTTTTTCTGATGAAAGCAAATTTTGCATGTCATTCGGAAATCAAGGTGCCAGAGTCTGGAGGAAGACTGGGGAGAAGGAAATGCCAAAATGCCTGAAGTCCAGTGTCAAGTACCCACAGTCAGTGATGGTGTGGGGTGCCATGTCAGCTGCTGGTGTTGGTCCACTGTGTTTCATCAAGGGCAGGGTCAATGCAGCTAGCTATCAGGAGATTTTGGAGCACTTCATGCTTCCATCGGCTGAAATGCTTTATGGAGATGAAGATTTCATTTTTCAGCACGACCTGGCACCTGCTCACAGTGCCAAAACCACTGGTAAATGGTTTACTGACCATGGTATTACTGTGCTCAATTGGCCTGCCAACTCTCCTGACCTGAACCCCATAGAGAATCTGTGGGATATTGTGAAGAGAAAGTTGAGAGACGCAAGACCCAACACTCTGGATGAGCTTAAGGCCGCTATTGAAGCATCCTGGGCCTCCATAACATCTCAGCAGTGTCACAGGCTGATTGCCTCCATGCCACGCCGCATTGAAGCAGTCATTTCTGCCAAAGGATTCCCGACCAAGTATTGAGTGCATAACTGAACATTATTATTTGTTGGTTTTTTTGTTTGTTATTAAAAAACACTTTTATTTGATTGGATGGGTGAAATATGCTAATTTATTGAGACAGGTTTTTTGGGTTATCAGGAGTTGTATGCCAAAATCATCAGTATTAAAACAATAAAAGACCTGACAAATTTCAGTTGGTGGATAATGAATCTATAATATATGAAAGTTTAATTGTAATCATTACATTATGGTAAATAATGAAATTTAACACTATATGCTAATTTTTTGAGAAGGACCTGTACAGGAGCAGATGACCTACAGGTATATACTATATACAGGAGGAGATGACATACAGGTATATGCTATATATAGAAGATGACATACAGGTATATACTATATATAGGAGGAGATGACATACAGGTATATACTATATACAGGGGAGATGACACACAGCAGGTATATACTATATACAGGGGAGATGACATACAGGTATATACTATATACAGGAGATGACATACAGGTGTATACTATATATAAGGGAGATGACAAACATGTATATACTGAGGTGAAAATGAGAGGTGTGAGGTGAAAATGAAAAGGTGTGAGTGCAAAATGAGAGGAGTGAGGGAAAATAGTGGAGTGATCGGAAAATGACAGATGTGAGGTCGAAATGACAAGTGTTAGGGGGGAATGAGAGGAGTGAGGGAGAAAATGAGAGGTGTGAGGGAGAAAATGAGAGATGTGAGGGGGAAAATGAAAGATGTGATTGGGAAAATGAGAGGCGTGATGGGAAAATAAGAGAAGTGAGGTGCTATAACTAACCATAGATATTTACTATGCCCAGGCAACGCCGGGCTCTTCAGCTAGTTATATATATAATTGTATTTCTGAACATGTTTTTGTAAACAGCTAAAATAACAAAACTTGTGTCACTGTCCAAATATTTCTGGCCCTAACTGTATATTCGATATAAGCCGACCCGAGTATAAGCCGAGGCACCTAATTTTGCCATGGAAAACTGGGTAAGCTTGTGGACGCGAGTATAAGCCGGGTATGCAATGTCTCCTAATCCCTGTTCTGTTATGTGTGGCTCCCACGGTCTCCTAGTTGTATGCATGGCTCGGCGTCCTACCCCGTCCTTCCCCTTTTATGCATGGCTCGGTGTCCTCCTCCATCCTCCCCCTTGTATTCATGGCTCGGCGTCCTCGCCTGTCCTTCCCCTTTTATGCATGGTTCGGCGTCCTCCCCCATCCTCCCCCTTGTATGCATGGCTCGGCGTCCTCCCCCTTGTATGCATGGCTCGGTGTCCTCCTCCATCCTCCCCCTTGTATACATGGCTCGGCATCCTCCCCCTTGTATGCATGACTGGCGTCCTCCCCCTTGTATACATTGCTCAGTGTCCTCCCCCATCCTCCTCTTATATTCACGGCTCAGCGTCCTCCCTCATCCTTCCCCTTTTATGCATGGCTCGGCGTCCTCCCCATCCTCCCCTTTGTATGCATGGCTCGGCGTCCTCCCCCATCCTCTCCTTGTATGCATGGCTCGGCTTCCTCCCCCATCCTCCCCTTGTATACATGGCTCGGCGTCCTCCCCATCCTCCCCTTGTGTGCATGGCTTGGTGTCCTCCTCCATCCTCCCCCTTGTATACATGGCTCGGCGTCCTCCCCCATCCTCCCTCTTGTATGCATGGCTCAGCATCCTCACCCTTGTATACATGGCTCGGCGTCCTCCCCCATCCTCTCCTTTGTATACATGGCTCGGCATCCTCCCCCATCCTCCACTTGTATGCATGGCTCGGTGTCCTCCTCCATCCTCCCCTTTGTATGCATGGCTTGGCATCCTCCCCCTTGTATGCATTGCTTGGCGTCCTCCCCATCCTCCCCTTGTATACATGGCTTGGCGTCCTCCCCCATCATCCCCTTGTATGCATGGCTCGGCATCCTCCCCCTTGTATGCATGGCTCAGTGTCCTCCCCCCATCCTGCCCTAGTATGTATGGCTCTGTGTCCTCCCCCTTGTATACATGGCTCGGCGTCCTCCCCCATCCTCACCTTGTATGCATGGCTCGGCATCCTCCCCCTTGTATGCATGACTCGGCGTCCCCCCCCTGTCATACTCACCCTCCTCGCGCGGTTGCTGCATGTCCCAGCATCTCCTCTGTCCTGGCGCGGCAGCTCTTTCTCTGCTGAGCGGTCACGTGCTTCCGCTCATTAAGGTAATGAATATGAGCGGTACCATGTGACTGCTGAGCACAGGAAGAGCTGCCGCACTGGGACAACAGAGATGCAGGGACTTGCAGCGACCGCACGAGGAGGGGGAGTATGATGTCACAGCCACCGACTCCTGCTGCTGCTCCCCCACTCCCCCTCCCCCACTGGCGTTTTGGACAATGACTCGTGTGTAAGCTGAGGGGGCGTTTTCAGCGCAAAAAAATATGCTGAAAATCTCATCTTATACATGAGTATATACGGTAATCTTTCCTGCAACAGCAACATTGGATGCAGACACTTCCCTTCTGTACAGAAAATGTGGCAGGATATGTATGTTTTATGACAGCTAAAAATAATTAATAGAGAAATATCATAAATTAATATACTCTACCAGAAGTGATGGAGTGTAGCCTCATCCCCCAAAAGCGCAGAAAGTGACAGGGGAGATGCTTACAGAGCCGTATCTAAGTGTACAGTATAACTTTGCCTTATCTGGGTCTTTAGCAGCACAATGGAGTGTCAAGGAAGCACCATTCTTTTATAACTGCTCTGATGACCAATGTGAAAATATATGTGCAACAACTCTGGATTGTCACATACTTTTAAAAAATATATTTGGAATAAAAACATGATGTAAATATCTTGATACTTTCTGTAGAGAATTACCTTTAAGGGAAAGGTTTTCATTAGATCAGTCATTCTATGTTTTCAGTTTGGATTGTTCGGGATAGAAGGGATAGCTTGTTATTCTTGATGCGATGGTATGTTACTTGCTGGTTATAACATTTGCTTCAGTATATAGTGGCTTATACAACATTCCTACTAAGCATTACAATAGCGAAAACTTTAAAATCATCAGTGTTTTGTTCTGGTAACATTCTGGTCACTAATATTTGCAAATCGCTTCTCCATGAATATTAAACATGTAAACCTTCCCTCAAAACAAATGAATGTACAGATTCACATGTCGTCACTACTAGAGAGAACAAGAAAACTGCATGGTGGGAAAAAAGAAATATAAATGCGAGATTGCCCTGAACCTATCTACACTATATAGGTAAAAGGATCGGAAAACACCTTTTAATCATTGAATTTGGGTTTTACGTTCAGTTCCATATTACAGGTGTAAAAAATTCAGCCCCTCGTTATACCGAATGCCTTTGCTAACATTTGTGAAAGAATGGCTCGTGGTAAAGCCATTAATTGTGATTCTATCTAATAGAACCCTTAGTCCAACTGAGATACTTGTTTTGAATAAAAGACTTTCCTTTGTGCCTACACGTAATTTTTCTGCATTCAACTGGATTAAAGACATTAATCTTTCTATCTGGAAACTGAAACTGGTGTAAGCACTTTTCAGAGCAGGATAAAATAAGTGCTCTGAGTTGAATATACCTCTGGAACTTCTCTCTGACATCAGAATTTTGGCAGATTTGGATAGACCTCCTTTCCATGATGGAACGGTTTAACCCTTTTACCTCTTTGAAAAATCCCAGTACTAAGATGTCCCCATCTACTGTTGATTTGTCATCCACTGATTTTTTCCTCAACCTTGTCACTAAGAAAATTCTTGAATCCAAGACATCTTTAGCACATGTAATTTGTCAAAACAACAGATGGAAGCCCTAGGTACTTTGGAAAATAATCCAACCATAGTCATAAAACCCTTTAATAAAGGTGGCAACATAGTCGTCCTTAACACTGACCAATATCGGGACATGTGCAGTACTTATGCCATCCTCTCTTGGAATCCAGCCTTGTCGCTCCTTGAAGGATTGTCGTCCCTCTTGTAGACAGAAAGGGTTTATCAACGATCAAGGGAAGGCCCATTTTTTGTCATGAATTGACAGCTTTGGCCACAAAATAGGTGTTTATTTGGAAAAGGTTTTGAGACCCTTTGTTTTATCTTTATTCTTGTACACGAGAGACACTACGGACCTTTTGAATTGTCTAGAAGAGTTGTATATTGATCAGGACACTTTTCTTGAAAGTATTGATGTCGAGGCATTTTACTCCTCAATATCCCACTCTAAGGGCATTGAAACAGTCATATACTACTTGTCTATTAGGAGTATTCAATACCAGTCACACAATTTGTTCATTGTGGAACTCTTGATGGTTGCAATAATAGCAACTTCTTTACGTTTGATGGCAGATTTTACCACCAGCTCAGGGGCTTGGGAATGGAGAGCTCCTGTTCTTCCACTTATGCTAATTTGTTCTTGGATTGCTGGGAGGAACGCCTGTGTTTTTACTGAAAATAGTGAATATCTGATGGCCCCATCGAGGTTTGGGTTAGGTACATTGATGACATCTTTTAATATGGATGGGCTCAAAGGATGTGTTTGAATCCTTTGTAAAACTTTCAACACCAAAATTCCTATATGAGGGGGTTGGATTGTAGACTCTAGGGGACATCTATTTTGTATATTTGGGGTTCTAAATGTGCCTTCTCCCTATTATGGGCAAATGGTATTTCCTTTTGTATCTTTAACCATTGTAGAGCAGGTTTTTTCTTTCTCTCCAGGGTAAGTTCTTACTGATGCAACTGCATCTGGCTTATATCTAATTAAGGATACGTATCCTGATCACTTCATGAAGATTTCATCTAGTGTTGCTACTATTATATACACTGCTCAAAAAAATAAAGGGAACACTTAAACAACAGAATATAACTCCAAGTAAATCAAACTTCTGTGAAATCAAACTGTCCACTTAGGAAGCAACACTGTTTGACAATCAATTTCGCATGCTGTTGTGCAAATGGAATAGACAACAGATGGAAATTATTGGTAATTATCAAGACACACTCAATAAAGGAGTGGTTCTGCAGGTGGGGACCACAGACCACATCTCAGTACCAATGCTTTCTGGCTGATGTTTTGGTCAGTTTTGAATGTTGGTTGTGCTTTCACACTCATGGTAGCATGAGACAGACTCTACAACCCACACAAGTGGCTCATGTAGGGCAGCTCATCCAGGATGGCACATCAATGCAAGCTGTGGCAAGAAGGTTTGCTGTGTCTGTCAGCGTAGTGTGTTGTGAATTCAGCTTTTGGGCTCCCTCCGGTGGTTGTAGAGGGTAATGCAGTTGTGCCTGGATTGCAGGAGTGGACATGTGTATCTACTAATTGCAGGACTGACTGAGGTATATAGCTTTGCAGGATCCTTTAGTCAGTGCCAGTTGTCCATTGTTCTTGAAGGATTCACTTCCCTGCTGGTCTCTCCAGTTTGCTGTGCTTTTCTACAAGATAAGTCCTGCTTGGTTTTTGCTGTCCACCTGCAGTGGACTTTATAGTTCTGTGCATTTTCATGTTTTTGTTTTGTCCAGCTTAGTCTGTGAAGGATTTTTTGCAGCCTAGATATTTCTCTGGAGATGCAGATATACCCTCCATGTCTTTAGTCAGATGTGGTGATCCGTATTTTCTGCGGTGGATATTTTCTAGTGTTTTTGTACTGACCGCATAGTACTCTGTTCTATTCTTTCTTTTTAGCTAGTATGGCCTCCTATGCTAAAATCTGATTTCATATCTGCGTATGTTATTTCCCTCTCCTCTCACAGTCAATATTTGTGGGGGGCTATCTATCCTTTGGGGATTTTCTCTGAGGCAAGATAGGTTTCCTGTTTCTGTCTTTAGGGGTAGTTAGATCTTAGGCTGTGCCGAGGGGTCTAGGGAGTGTTAGGTACCCCCCACGGCTACTTTTAGTTGCGCTGCTAGTTCAGGGTTTGCGGTCAGTACAGGGACCACCTTCTCCAGAGTCCGTCTCATGCTGCTCCTAGGCCACCAGATCATAACAGTAGTGTCCAGAGGCTGGAGGCGCTACAACGAGACAGGCCAGAACACCAGAAGACGTGGAGGGGGCAGTAGAAGGGCAACAACCCAGCAGCAGGACCGCTACCTCAGCCTTTGTGCAAGAAGGAACAGGAGGATCACTTCCAGAGCCCTGCAAAATGACCTCCAGCAGACCACAAATGTGCATGTGTCTGTACAAACTATTAGAAACCGACTCCATGAGGATGGTCTGAGTGCCCGACGTCCACAGATGGGGGTTATGGACGTATTAGACGTATTATACGTATGGACGTATTGGAACCTCCCAATTGGGCCTAAAAAGAAGACCTTGGGAATTACTGCTGGCTACCTTTGGTCCGGATTTGTGGGGTCCTGGGGGGATCGCCTCTCATCTGAACGTTATATAAATGGGCCTAGGACTGTTGTATATACTCCTTGTTGTATTGCTGCTAGTAATGGCTATATAGGCATTGTATAGGATATTGGTTATTCATTGTTAGATTTATTATTTTTTTTATATTTTTTTACTTTTTTGGTTTTCTTGGCTCATGGGGTATCAGATCGGGTTGTGTAAGAAGGTTTTTTCTCTCCCTGTTTTCTACTATGTGTTTTCCTTTAGGAGTGTTTTGGTTCATGGGGCTCCCTCTTTATTATAATAACCCTCTGGATTCTCACAATTTAAAGGGTTTCCTGGACTAACTTATCAGGCCCCCAATTGTTATAAAGTTTCAGGGCTTTGATTTCAAGATAGGGAGACAGCCCTTGGCGATAGGTATCAGGTGTGCAGCATGGATCAGGGGCCTTGGGCTATGGTGCAATATCTAATCGGCCATTATATTAATTTTGGCCTTGTTCTTCTAAGTCTAAGTATTTATTTATATATATGTATTCAATAAAAGATGTTCTTATAATATGTTTACTTTGACACTATATGTGTCTTATATCTATGTTCTCAGGGCTGGGAGGCTGTTTGGTTATGAGTGTACCCGCGGGGGTTGAGTGATGTGTGCACTAATGTGGGCGTTTGTTTTGTAATGCCGTGCGTGTCTATACACCGGTTATAATGTGTACCATATTATGGTTGGAGACAAGCTTTTGTCTCTTACGGGGTCAACAGGGCTGGATCATCATCTAACTGTTTATCTGTGCACATTCAGGGGATGTTTCCTCCTTCCTTCTCTTGCCCCCCCTCCCCTTCCTCCCCCCCTCTCTTCCCCTCTTTGATGCAGGTACTTATTGCGATCGTCTTTCCAGCTGGTTCCATATCCCAGCTTTTGCCTATTGCCTCCCTATTGATAGGCGCGCTAGTCAGTTATTTCATCTTATCTTATTTTTTCTCTTTGATTCGCCTTCTATTAGGCGTCTCTTTCTTTTTGGGGGTGTGAATTCAGCTGGTCACCTATTTGCTTCAGCTTGACATACACTGGCCGGGGGCGTGGTTTATCTGGCGCACGCGCAGTCGGGCTTTTCATGCATTCTGGTTGCCCGGACTGCACGCGCGGTCGGCGCCATATTGCAGTCGGCGCCCTATCGCTTCCTGCTCAGCTGCTTCCGTCGCTCAGGTGTGTCATCAGGTTTGATTACATATCTCCTTATTTAAACAGGGGTCGAGGTGCACACCAACATCTCCCCTGATGAAGCCCTATCAGTGAGGGCGATACGCGTGGGGCTGCATTGGTCCATTCCGTTTTTTGCCTGGGGTCCTTCGGTTTAATGCAATTTGCACAATAGGTAATTCAGCCTTATGGTCTTTTGGGACTTTAAATGCTCTTATGGGTATATGATCTATCTCTTGCCATATTGTTGGTTTCTTGGGATCTATGATATGATTCATGTTGCCACAGGCTATTGAGCATGTTACTATTAGCCCCATGAGCCAATAGGTATATAGGTTGGAGTCCAGGCCTTATATATTAGTACTAGCTGAAGAGCCCGGCGTTGCCTGGGCATAGTAAATATCTGTGATTAGTTATAACACCTCACTTCTCTTATTTTCCCATCACGCCTCTCATTTTCCCAATCACATCTTTCATTTTGATGTATGTCATCTCCTCCTGTATATAGTATATACCTGTAGGTCATCTGCTCCTGTATATAGTATATACCTGTGTGTCATCTCCTCCTGTATGTAGTATATACCTGTATGTCATCTCCTCCTGTACATAGTATATACCTGTGTGTCATCTCCTCCTGTATATAGTATATACCAGTATGTCATCTCCTCCTCTATATAGTATATACCTGTGTGTCATCTGTCCTATATATAGTATATATCTGTGTGTCATCTCCCCTGTATATAGTATATACCTGTGTGTCATCTCCTCCTGTATTAGACCTCGTTCACACGTTATTTGCTCAGTATTTTTACCCCAGTATTTGTAAGCTAAATTGGCAGCCTGATAAATCCCCAGGCAACAGGATGCCCTCCCCCCTGGCAGTATATATTAGCTCACACATACACATAATAGACAGGTCATGTGACTGACAGCTGCCGTATTTCCTATATGGTACATTTGTTGCTCTTGTAGTTTGTCTGCTTATTAATTAGATTTTTATTTTTGAAGGATAATACCAGACTTGTGTGTGTTTTAGGGCGAGTTTCGTTTGTCAAGTTGTGTGTGTTGAGTTGCGTGTGGCGACATGCATGTAGCGACTTTTGTGAGATGAGTTTTGTGTGGCAACATGCGTGTAGCAACTTTTTGTGTGTCAAGTTGCATGTGACAGGTTAGTGTAGCAAGTTGTGTGCAGCAAGTTTTGCGCATGGCGAGTTTTGCACGTGGCGAGTTTTATGTGTGGTGCCTTTTGAGTATGTGCAAGTTTTGTATGAGGCAACTTTTGCATGTGTTGCAACTTTTGTGCATGTGGCAATTTTTCCACAAGTGCAAGTTTTGCATGTGGCGAGTTTTCTATGAGGTGAGTTTTGCACTTGTGGCGAGTTTTGCGTGAGCCTAGTTTTTGCATGTGGTGAGTTTTGCACGTGGCGAGTTTTGAGCGGCGACTTTTGTGATTCGACTTTTATGTGGCGAGGTTGGTGTATGTGTGGTGAAATGTGTGCCGAGGGTGGTATATGTGTTCAAGCACGTGGTAGTTTGTGGCGCATTTTGTGTGTGTGTTCATATCCCCGTGTGTGGTGAGTATCCCATGTCGGGGGCCCACCTTAGCAACTGTACGGTATATACTCTTTGGTGCCATCGCTCTCATTCTTTAAGTCCCCCTTGTTCACATCTGGCAGCTGTCAATTTGCCTCCAACACTTTTCCTTTCATTTTTCCCCATTATGTAGATAGGGGCAAAATTGTTTGGTGAATTGTAAAGCGCGGGGTTAAAATTTTACCTCACAACATAGGCTATGACGCTCTCGGGGTCCAGACGTGTGACTGTGCAAAATTTTGTGGCTGTAGCTGTGACGCCTCCAACACTTTTCCTTTCACTTTTTCCCCATTATGTAGATAGGGGCAAAATTGTTTGGTGAATTGTAAAGCGCGGGGTTAAAATTTCACCTCACAACATAGCAATATGACGCTCTCGGGGTCCAGACGTGTGAGTGTGCAAAATTTTGTGGCTGTAGCTGCGACGGTGCAGATGCCAATCCCGGACATACATACACACACACACACACACACACACACACATTCAGCTTTATATATTAGATATTTCATATTCACAGGTGGTAATATGTATTATATTGGATATGGACAAGGTGTTTTGCTGTTTTTAAATATGTTTTAACTGTGTGGTGTGCCAATAAAAACCTCTTTTTTCTATATATGTTTTTTGTTACTCATATACAGTTAGGTCCATATATATTTGGACAGAGACAACATTTTTCTAATTTTGGTTATAGACATTACCACAATGAATTTTAAACAAAACAATTCAGATGCAGTTGAAGTTCTGACTTTCAGCTATCATTTGAGGGTATCCACATTAAAATTGGATGAAGGGTTTAGGAATTTCAGCTCCTTAACATGTGCCACCCTGTTTTTAAAGGGACCGAAAGTAATTGGACAATTGACTCCAAGGCTATTTCATGGACAGGTGTGTGCAATCCCTTCGTTATGTCATTCTCAATTAAGCAGATAAAAGGCCTGGAGTTGATTTGAGGTGTGGTGCTTGCATTTGGAAGGTTTTGCTGTGAAGTAAACATGCGGTAAAGGAGCTCTCCATGCAGGTGAAACAAGCCATCCTTAAGCTGCGAAAACAGAAAAAACCCATCCGAGAAATTGCTACAATATTAGGAGTGGCAAAATCTACAGTTTGGTACATCCTGAGAAAGAAAGAAAGCACTGGTGAACTCATCAATGCAAAAAGACCTGGGCGGCCACAGAAGACAAAAGGGGTGGATGATCGCAGAATAATCTCCATGGTGAAGAGAAACCCCTTCACAACAACCAACCAAGTGACCAACACTCTCCAGGAGGTAGGCGTATCAATATCCAAATCTACCATAAAGAGAAGACTGCATGAAAGTAAATACGGAGGGTTCACTGCACGGTGCAAGCCACTCATAAGCATCAAGAATAAAAAGGCTAGACTGGACTTTGCTAAAAAACATCTAAAAAAGCCAGCACAGTTCTGGAAGAACATTCTTTGGACAGATGAAGCCAAGATCAACCTCTACCAGAATGATGGAAAGAGAAAAGTATGGTGAAGGCGTGGTACAGCTCATGATCCAAAGCATACCACATCATCTGTAAAACATGGCGGAGGCAGTGTGATGGCTTGGGCATGCATGGCTGCCAGTGGCACTGGGTCACTAGTGTTTATTGATGATGTGACACAGGACAGAAGCAGCTGAATGAATTCTGAGGTATTCAGAGCCATACTGTGTGTTCAGATCCAGCCAAATGCAGCAAAACTGATTGGTTGTAGTTTCATACTACAGATGGACAATGACCCAAAACATAAAGCCAAAGCAACCCAGGAGTTTATTAAAGCAAAGAAGTGGAATATTCTTGAATGGCCAAGTCAGTCACCTGATCTCAACCCAATTGAGCATGCATTTCACTTGTTAAAGACTAAACTTCAGACAGAAAGGCCAACAAACAAACAGAAACTGAAAACCACCGCAGTGAAGGCCTAGCAGAGCATCAAAAAGGAGGAAACACGGCGTCTGGTGATGTCCATGAGCTCAAGACTTCAGGCAGTCATTGCCAACAAAGGGTTTTCAACCAAGTACTAAAAATGAACATTTTATTTAAAAATTATTGAATCTGTCCAATTACTTTTGGTCCTTTTAAAAACAGGGTGGCACATGTTAAGGAGCTGAAACAACTAAACCCTTCCAATTTTAATGTGGATGCCCTCATATGAAAGATGAAAGTCTGAACTTCAACTGCACTGGAATTGTTTTGTTTAAAATTCATTGTGGTAATGTCTATAACCAAAATTAGAAAAATGTTGTCTCTGTCCAAATATATATGGACCTAACTGTATCTATGTATGTGGTGTGCATAATTGGAGTGGTGCTATTCTCTTGCTTGCCAGATGGGGGTTATGCTCACAGCCCAACACCATGCCGGATGCTTGGCATTTCCCACATAACACCAGGATTGGCAAATTCACCACTGACGCCCTGTGCTCTTCACAGATGAAAGCAGGTTCACACTGAGCACATGTAACAGATGTGACAGAGTCTGGAGATGCCGTGGAGAGCGATCTGCTGCCTGCAACATCCTTCAGCATGACCGGTTTGGCAGGACAGCCAAACCAAGCACACCATTGTTTTTCTTGTGAAATTCTCAATAAATTTGATGTGTCACATGACCCTCTTCCCATTGGAAAAAAGTTGGATCCAAAATGGCCGACTTCAAAATGGCCGCCATGGTCACCACCCATCTTGAAAAGTTTTCCCCCTCCCAAATATTAATGTGCCACAAACAGGAAGTTGATATCACCAACATTCCCATTTTATTTAGGTGTATCCATATAAATGGCCCACCCTGTATATTAAAACAGCGAACCACTTGCGCTGTTTTTTGGCACTAGTCATAATATACACTTTAGGACTGAGCCTGGGGTCATGTGATGATGCTCTGTCCTGGTGATAGTGAGAGTTGCCCATTACTGAGGGTCATGCGCATCGCCAGCTGAGTGTCAGAAGGATATGTTGTCAGGCACCAAAGGTGTTTTTGATTATGACATTTAGTATATAAAATCCACACATCCCTGCCTCAGTGCCTTTGCTATTACCTTGATAGATGTTCATACACATACACGATACGATAGCGCCACTGTTTACCAGAGAAACCTAGAAATACTATTGTCCCAATGACTATATTATGGTTCAAACTTTTGAAATTATTATTAATCCCCAGTCCATATTTATACTCCCCCCCCCGATGAGTCCACTGTAACTGGTGGATGAAACGCATTGGAAAGGAAAACAGGGACACTTTATAGGAGAGGACCATGCTTGGAGACTGTCCTTGTCAGGTCAGGAGACTTACACGGTGCACAACAGAGTATCTCGCTTTATACCCCCTTCCTTCTCCTGTGATTGTGGACGGCCTGCTCTGTACAGCGAAGGGGTGAGACCAAACCATTTGCACTGGTGATTTTCGAGCACTTTATATTTATTATATACTAGATGGTGGCCCGATTCTAACGCATCGGGTATTCTAGAATATGCATGTCCACGTAGTATATTGCCCAGCCCACGTAGTATATTGCCCAGCCACATAGTATATTGCCCAGCCACGTAGTATATTGCCCAGCCACATAGTATATTGCCCAGCCACGTAGTATATTGCCCAGCTACGTAGTATATTGCCCAGCCACGTAGTATATTGCCCAGTGACGTAGTATATTGCCCAGTGATGTAGTATAGTGCCCAGCCACGTAGTATATTGCCCAGCCATGTAGTATATTGCCCAGCTACGTAGTATGTTGCCCAGCCACGTAGTATATTGCCCAGTGACGTAGTATATTGCCCAGTGACGTAGTATATTGCCCAGTCACGTAGTATATTGCCCAGCCACGTAGTACTGTATATTGCCCAGCCACATAGTATATTGCCCAGCCACGTAGTATATTGCCCATCCAGGTTGCCCAGTCACGTAGTATGTTGCCCAGCCACGTAGTATATTGCCCAGTCACGTAGTATATTGCACAGCCCACGTAGTATAAAGCACAGCCCATGTAGTATATTGCAGAGCCCATGTAGTATATTGCCCAGCCCATGTAGTATATAGCAATGTGGGCATCATATCCCTGTTAAAAAAAAAAGAGTTAAAATAAAAAATAGTTATATACTCACCTTCCGGTGCCCCCGGATCCAAGCAAAGCGGTTACCGACGCTGAGTCCTTGCGCGCTCCGGTCTCAAGAGTGCGTTGCGGTCTCGCGAGATGATGACGTAGCGGTCTCGCGAGACCACTACGTCATCATCTCATGAGATCGCAGCATGGACCGGTTACTGGAGCGTCGCGAGCGGGAAAGGCCTGTTGTGGATCCGAGGGGCCGACGGACGGTGAGTATATAACGATTTTTTATTTTTTTAATTATTTTTAACATTAGATCTTTTTACTATTGATGCCGCATAGGCAGCATCAATAGTAAAATGTTGGTCACACAGGGTTAATAGCAGCGTTAACCGACCAATCAGCGACTTGTATTTACATGACAGACAGAGGCCACGACCAATAAATATCCGTGACAGACAGAAGGACAGACGGAAGTGACCCTTAGACAATTATATAGTAGATGTTGTGGGATTTGTATGTCCATATATATACAGTATATATACTGTATATATATATATATATAATGTTTCCCCTGTTTTTAGTCATTCATATTTAAAAGTTAGGTCTACTATTATCTATCCTTGCTGAATACTACTATTGACTGATAGGATTTCCTCTGCTTGAGCACTAAAGAGCTCAGCGATACGAACGCGGTGCTGTAATAGAAGCCACCAGTGTAATAAGTCCGTTCACGACATTTCTTTCCTCCTAAATATTCCATCATCACCCGTGAGTGATATTTTTGAGATGAAGGAAGGAATTGCAGCAAATCAGCCATAAAGTGGAGACTACATAGAATTACAGAGCGGGGTCACCAGGTGCGGAGGAGGAAAGTGCATAAAAATCACCAACACACAGAACACACAGCTATCTATAACTACAGAGTCCAAACCCCCTCTGGTATTATTATTAAGCCTGAAAACTGCACAACATGAGTTTGCATGGCCGAGCAGCTGCATGCAAGCCGTACATCACTAAGCACAATGCTAAGTGTCGGATGGAGTGGTGTAAAGCTGCCACCACTGGTTTTTGTTGCAGTGGAAACATTTTATGTGGAGTGATAGATCACACCTCTCTTTCTGGAATTTGATGGAGGAGTCTGGGTTTGTGGAATGCCAGGAGAATGTAACTTGTCTGACTGCATTGTGACAGCTGTACATTTTGGTGGGGGGGATAATGGTATGGGTTTGTTTTTCTGTGTTAGGTTTAGCCCCCTTAGTTCCAGTGAAAGGAAAGCTTAATTCTTCGTCATACCAAGACATATTGGAAAATTGTAAATTCTAGCTTTATTAAAAGCGTTTGGGGTGGGCCCTTTTCTGTTCTCCATGACCGTTCTCCAAGGCCACGTCCATAAAGCCTTGGTAAGGGGAACTTGTGGTGGGAGAACATGACAGAGTCCTCAAACTCATCCAACATATTTGGGATGAACTAGAACGAGGATTTCAAGCTATCTCATCAGTGCAACAGTGCCTGACCATACAAATGTTCTTCTGGATGCATGAGCAAAATGTTGTGAGTTCTGTTTTTGGGCTCCCTCTGGTGGTTACTGATGGTACTGGGTGACTTGTGGTCTCTGGTGTCCACCTGTTCCATCAGGTTATGGGAGTTTCCTATTTAACCTGGCTTTTTTGTCATTTCCTCGCCGGCTATCAATGTAATCAGCGTGTCTTTTTACCTCTGCTCCCTGCGTCTGTTATCTTCAGGACAAGCTAAGTTTTGATTTTCCTGTTCCACGTTTTGCTTAATTTTTGTCTTAGTCCAGCTTGCAGATATGTGATTCCTTGCTGCTGGTTGCTCTAGTGGGCTGAAATTACTCCTCATGTTCCATGAGTTGGCACATGAGTTCAAGTAATTTCAGGATGGTTTTTTGAAGGGTTTTTCGCTGACCGCGCAGTTCTCTTTTGTATCCTCTGCTATCTAGCTTTAGCGGGCCTCATTTTTGCTGATTCCATTTTCATAACTACGTATGTGCTTTCCTCTCATTTCACCGTTATTACATGTGGGGGGCTGCTATTTCTGTGGGGTGTTTCTCTGGAGGCAAGTGAGGTCTGTGTTTCTTCTAATAGGGGAAGTTAATCCTTCGGCTGGCGCGAGACGTCTAGGAATCATCGTAGGCACGTTCCCCAGCTACTGCTAGTTGTGTGTTTAGGTTCAGGATCGCGGTCAGCTCAGGTTCCATCACCCTAGAGCTTGTTTTGTTTTTGTGCTTGTCCTTTTGTGATTCCCTGCCATTGGGATCATGACAGCAAAAGCTCCCATAGATGCCTTCAAAATCTTAGAGAAAGCATCCCAGAAAAAGCGGAAGCTGTTATAGCTGCAAAGTGGGAACCAACTCCTCCATATTAATGCTCACGGATATAGAATGAGATGTCATAAAAGCGCTTTTAGGTGTAACGTTGGGGAGGCACAATACCTTTTATCTACATAGTCTTTCAGTGCACAGAGTTGTAGGAGGCCACGTGTTTCTCACCTACTGTACGCAAACATTTACCTTAGATTAAACCTCATTACTTGTGCTCATATGTAAATATCAGACATTTGGAACAATATATAGTTTGCCGCTGATTCTGTGAAGCTTGGAAAGATTTTGCCATGTGAGTGATCTTAGAGATCTGACACTATGATGTAAGCTGAGAATTTTGCAGTTTTAAAGGACTCGGCAAACATAGAGACTCTTGTCTGCTTGCTTTATTAGTTTGTCTGCCTGAATTGCCAGCGTGTACGTTAATAAATAACACCCACAGCTAAAGAAACCGTTCATTTACTGTTATCTGTGATTGGAAAGCGCAATAATTGTGTCATAAACCTAAGGCATTGCCGATGGAGACAGGATACTCACATACAACATAGCTTGTGATTACAGAATCTATAGGGGATCCCGGCTTATAATGCTGGAAGGGCTTTCACTGCCATCTCCCACTGAGGCCCAGCCAATAAAAACTCTTTGATTTCACGGAGTGGCGTCTACTGGCATTTCACAATACCTTTCCAGTAACTTTAGAGCCAGCAGACTGTCAGCCACTCAGTATGTATAATGTCACAAGACAGACTATGCCTTTGGTATATCTAGAAGAGGACTAGGATGTCTTGGGGTTCTCAACTTTCCGTTTATAGACAAGTGACTCCATTTACTCACCAGAAGTCTTTTTTTTTCTGTAATGATATTTAACATGACTGTAAATCTAGACGGATGACAGAAATTGTCACTCGTCAGAGAATGACCTACAGTATATTTGTGTATTTACAGAAAAAAAGTCTTAAAGGCATCTTAAGATTTTGAACTATATTTTGAGACCCCCTTCCTGTGCACTGTAGGATGCCCGCTATGAGGGAATATTAGTCAACCGCATCCATCATCGTACAGTAGAAAATGTGTGGAGTGTAGATTACAAGAGCAGGGGCTCAGGAAACTTTCAATAGTAGATGAGGAGGATCTTCGAAAAAGATAAAGAAAACAACTATGGAAAAATGCTAAAAATATGTACCGTAAACGTATAAACAGATAAATCAGAGCAATAATCAACATATGCAATATATTACAGGGCCGAGTGGCCACCTCAAAACTACCATAAAGAAACAGGACACTCCGATAGATATGCATGAAAATTGAAAAAGATGGAGTCAACAAGCCTGTCTTTACGATGAATACAAAATAATCTTTATTAATACAGAAAACATTAATATTTAATAAAATATCTTTCGCCAGCAGAAATAATAATGTTTAAATGACAGGTAGACTTGTAAAGGACTCAGGTATAATGAGTCTGGAAGTAAACACTAAACATTAGAGTAAAAGCATCAGGGGAATCATGTTCCTGAGGAATAGACCCAAGTTAAAGATAAGTTAATACACCTTTAAGAAGCCATAAGGGAATATGAATTCCAGTGTGACACCAGACTCCCAACCTCTACGCGCGTTTCGCGTGGGCTTCCTCGGGAGGGGGGAGACTTATAAGAGATTGTTCATAGTTAAGAAGTAGTATATCTTTACTCTATTACATAGAGGTGGAGGTCCTCCCTTTTGCTTAAAGTAAAATTGAAACTTATCAAATGCTGTCTTGGAAAAGGAGGAACTGTCAGTTATTCTGACATGTATGATTGTCCCATGTTTCTGTTCTGAAAATAAATAAAACAATTTAAGGTTATGCTAACCTGATAATGTTGTGTTCACACAACATTTAACTGAGCATGTAATCCCAGCTGCAGCAGGTCCACGGGTCCAAAGACCGAGTAGCAATATGTGGAAAGGAAAAAGTGGAAAATTCTGCGCTGCTGGTAAATGGTAACAGATCCGGGTCCACACTAGGATAATGTTTTTTTTCCTATTCTGCCAGATTTTTGGACATCTAAATGGAAGAAAAACTTTTCCCCAGAGGTCTGAGAAGTATGGAACTTTGAAATGCGTAGACAAAATAAAAACACAGCATATTATCCTAGTGTAGACCTGGATCTGTTACCATCTACCAGCAGCGCGGAATCTTCCACTTTTTTCTATCCACATATCCCTAAAACAGTGACATTGTCTAATTACAGCTGCCATTTTAACATGGAGAATGGCAACACCCATATATCAATTGGTTCAAAAATGTTCAGTAAGAATAACGGAGGAATCGTGCAACACAGAGTTATGAAAAAAAAACTCTAGAATCTTAGAAAATGTTTCACTTTATCAGGTACGTCAGTTCCTCTGTTCATTGCCTCTTCAGAGAGGAAGAGGACTTGAACTCTAGTGCCACCTATTGCATATAGCAATTCTAAAAGTTAATATTGACCTTATAATGAGCTTGACATGTGACTTAGAATAAAAGCCAAACCAGAATTTCAGTTTGCAGACACGTGTTTCAGGGTATTGCTGCTCCACAGTGCAAAGTATGGGATCTGATTTGGCTGTACGAGAGGTCTCTGACTGGGGTCTCATGGGTAATGCTTCTCCTTGTGGAGATTGACATTCCAGGGCAACAGGACTTATAAGCAATGCAATGCAATCCAAACTTCACAAAAAAAATTGCTGCTGTGTTTTCAATGTGGAGGGAGTAATAAGTGACATATAACCCCAAGGAAGCAAAAGGATTGGGCATTGTAGCAATGTAGCATTGGCATTATCCCGACATAATCTTGGAAAGCCCAGTAGTGCCCATATGTATTTAAGGGTCAATGTTCTAGTCTGTGCCAATCATCTGGATGGTGTCCTAGCAGTGAACAGTCCCTGCTGTAATCAAGGTCTTGGATGTAGTCACCTCCACTCTTCATCTATTGACATCCTGCTCAGCTTGAGAATCAAGGACATCAATCAAACAGTATGCGTGAATAATGCAAAGGAGCAAAAAAGAAAAAAAAATTTAAAAAAAATCCAGCTCCAGGAGTAAAATTAAACAAAAATTTTATTAAATATCTTTAAAAATTGGAAAGCTGCTTACCAAAAATATAAATCACAAAATAAGGATGAAGACAAACATCAATTAGCTGGACGCGTTTCGAACGCCAAAAGCGCTCTTAAACTTCAGCATAAGAATGAACAGAAAAGTCCCGGATATAAAAAGCAATACAACAGGTGAGTATAATCAGTCTAATGTGAATCATTATCAAGCCGACACAGCGGCGAGAGAGAGATCCAGAACCAACTTAAAAAAGAAAAAAAAGGGGCACTGTGCATGACAAACATATAAAACAAATGCAAGAAAACATTGTAAAACACAAGTTAATAATGCAGCATCGCTTCCTTCCTCAGATTTAATCCTGTGGGTACACGGGTATTAAGCAAATGAATCCAAAATGCTTCTTTATCGCGTAATTTCCTTTCTCTGTCTCCTCCTCTGTTGTTCCTATAGATCTGTTCAATCGCATAGACTTTTAAACTTTTGGTTTGCCTGTTATGAATTTTAATGAAATGATTAGAAACATTTGATACATGTCTCAATGTTGGTTGTGTGATATCATAAAGATGTTCACGAAATCTGTCCTTGAGTCTTCTAATGGTAGATCCAATATACAATAGTTTGCACTCAGTACATTCAATTACATAAACAATAAAATTTGTGTTACAATTAAGAAAGCTTTTGATGGAAAAAAAATTTTGATTGTCAGAACAAGTGAATGTAGCAGTTTTTTTGATATATGGACAAGTTTTGCATGGGTGTGAACCACAACCATAAAATCCCTTAGTGGATAACCAAGTAGTAGAATTTTTACTGATTTTGGAATCTAAATAACTGGGAGATAAGACGTTGCCCAAAGTGGGGGCTCGTCTTGGTACAATTTTAATACCGTTTTGAAGAATGGTATCCATGATGTCATCATCTCTGAGAATATTAAGATTACGAAAAACAATATCCGAAATGGATTTAAAATATGTACTATATGTAAGTATTAAAGTTGGTGGATCCACAGATGTTTTGTTACTATTTCTTTTATTGTTTTTTTTGGAGCTAGCATTTATATTAATAAGATCTGATCTTTGTTTGGTATCCACTATATTAAAGGCACGTTCTATGCTCCAATTCGGATAATGTCTGGTATTTAAACGTTTCTTAATGGTGAGTTTTTCTTGTTCAAAGGCTTTATTATTGTTGCAATTTCGTTTGGCTCTAAGTGCTTCACCCAGTGGAATGGATTGTATGGTGTGAATGGGGTGAAAGCTTTTAGCATGTAAAATGGTATTACCTGCAATCCTCTTACGATAGGTATGGGTTTGAATTGGTTCATCATGTGTGCCTGTGAGAACTAAATCCAAAAAATGTATACATGCTTTGTCACGAACATAAGTAAATTTGAGATTAAAAGGATTATTATTGATGTAAGAGACAAATTGTAACATGGAGTTATGATTACCAGACCAAACCAGCAATAAATCATCTATAAATCTAGAATACCACTTAATGTGTTCAAAAAATGGATTATTGGAAGAATAAATATAGCTCTCCTCCCACCAAGACATTACCAAATTTGCTACAGATGGGGAAAATTTCGCCCCCATAGAAACTCCATTGTTCTGAATGAAATATTTCCTGTCAAACATAAAATAATTTTGTGATAATAAAAATGCGAGCACAGAAATGATAAATGATTGAAACTCCTGAGAAAAGTCGCTATATTTAGCCAAATGAAATTGAATTGCATACAATGCGACTTTATGGGGAATTGAAGTGTACAATGCAACAAGATCACAAGACAACCATGTCCACTGTGAATCCCATACAATGCCCTCAAACATATATAAGACATCCCTAGAGTCTTTCAAATAACCCGGGACTCTTTGCGCCAGAGGTTGCAATATAGTATCCAGCCATTCACCTAGGTGCTCACTATATGAGCCAATTCCCGAGATTATAGGTCTCATGGGAGGTGGAAAAATGTTCTTGTGTGTTTTAGGTAGAGCATGTAGAAAAGGAATCATAGGATTGTCAATGTAAAGGTAATCAGCCTGTTTTTGAGAGAAAAAAACCTTGATTGCTTAATACCCATGTAATAAAATTTTAAATAATAATTAATAAAATAATAATAAATAAAAATTAATAAAATAATAATGTAATAAAATAAAATTTTTGTTTAATTTTACTCCTGGAGCTGGATTTTTTTTTCTTTTTTGCTCATTTACCTCAGCGTTGGACAGAGACGCTTTCCGTGCTCGGATTACATTTGGACTATGATAAATTCTGCCATGCGGGTGAGCTGAAATACAATGTTTTTTCTTTTCAATAATGCAAAGGCACTTATTACAGACTTGAGTGTTCACTGCCTGCAGTATTTCTGCCCCAATTGGGTATTGTGCAGTGGTGATTTAAGTTATTTTTCTGGATTCCAGTAAAACTGTTGCTTTTCACATGGGTATGTGAAAAAAGGTACTTCTACACTATATACCATTAGATAAATGGGCATAACCATAGGATATGTTATAAATGTCCAATATATGGAGGTCCCACAATTGGGATCTCCATATGTCTCCAAATTGGTGGGATCCCCTGTTCTTATTGGTGCTCCGACATCAGTGACGCGTGTGCGGCTCTTCATTTACTGCTATTGGAATTCCGAATATAGCCAAGCACACCATGGCATATCCTGTGAATATGCCATAAATATTATTTTTTAGACAACCCCTTTAAATAGCAAAAACTCTGACAGGTTCCCTTTAAGAAAATCTTATGAAGATGGTAAATGTGGCTGGGAAATTGAATCTGCTTTACTAGGACATTGGTTAACATCTAACATGAAGCTACATGTATAAGGCCATGTTCACACAGTGCGTTTTTTACTGCGGAACCGCAGCGGTATTGCCGCTGCGGTTCCGCAGCAGTTTTCCATGCAGGGTACATAACAATGTAACCCTATGGAAAACAGTCACTGCTGTGCACATGGTCCGTAATTTCGTTTAAAAAGCCGCGCAGAATAGCTGCGGCAAAAAAGAAGGAGCATGTCACTTCTTTTTCCTGAACCGCAGCGGTTCTGCACCCATAGACCTCCATTGTGAGGTCAAAATCGCAGTAAAACCCGCAGATCAAAAATATATCTGCGGGTTTTACTGCGATTTGATGTGCAGAACCGCTGCAGCAGGAAGTGCGGGGGAGCGGGCGGAAGTGCGTGGGCGGAGTGTGGCTGCCCCCCCGTGCTCCGATCCCGCCCCCCCGTGCTCCGATGCCCCCCCCGTGCTCCGATGCCCCCCCCAGTGCTCCGATGCCCCCCCCCGTGCCCTAATCTCCCCCCCTTATACTTACCCGGCGTCCCGGTGTCTGTCCGGCCGTCTTCTCCCTGGGCGCCGCCATCTTGCAAAATGGCGGGCGCATGCGCAGTGCGCCCGCCGAATCTGCCGGCCGGCAGATTCGCTCCAAAGTGCATTTTGATCACTGAGATATAACCTATCTCAGTGATCAAAATAAAAAAATAGTAAATGACACCCCCCCCACTTTGTCACCCCCATTGGTAGGGACAATAAAAAAATTAAGAATTTTTTTTTTTTTCACTAAGGTTAGAATAGGGGTAGGGGTAGGGTTAGGGGTAGGGTTAGGGGTAGGGTTAGGGGTAGGGTTAGGGTTAGGGTTAGGGGTAGGGTTAGGGTTAGGGTTAGGGGTAGGGTTAGGGGTAGGGTTAGGGGTAGGGTTAGGGTTAGGGGTAGGGTTAGGGTATTTTCAGCCATTTTAGCCCTAAAAAGCTTCCTAGGAAACACACAGTCTCTGCATAGAAAACTGCATAAAAAAAGGATAAAAAAACGCATCAAAAAAGGACAAAAAAAGGACCTGCGTTTTCTGCCAAGAGCTGCAGTTTTTTAAAAAAACTGTCCTGAAAAAAAAAGGATGGAAATCCTGAACGTGTGAACATACCCTTAGTGTGATTATAGTAATTATATATCCAGGGTCAAACTCTACCTTTGAAGAGTATTTTAGTGAATATCTTAAACAAGAATTTCCTACTATAATGTAATTAGAGAAAAAAGGCCTTTTATCTCTGGCTCTCCGTTTCTAAAAAAAAAAAGAATCCATGACACTCAGTAAAGGAGATAAATTTAGCTGTTTTTGTCCTTCTATGGATAAACACATTTAACCCTAAACTCTGCCCATGGTTTCCTTGGAAGGTCAGACTTCATGTCCCGCAGCTGCCTCTGTCTGACTCTGTGCCATAGTGTCATCCTCCTGCGCAGAGGTCAAGAACTTTTCTTTGACTGTGTCATTGTGCTGAAAGAAGTGCAACCTAAATACCCTCTGTTCCTCTCCTGTGTCCTGCAGCTCTTCAAGATAACGCACCATCATGTTCTCCACATTGAGACACTTGAATTCATTGTTTACTATCTGCTCTTAGCTACCATGTTATGTCAAGTAAGACACAAACTTTCCGTCATCATTTCCTCCCGCTATCTTTGAGCATCTATTTCTTCACCAGGATTGCAAAATCCTTTACTGTAGAAGAAAACACTTTAACGATTAGTTACATAGACTTTTGGATTACTGATCCGGTCACCCTGTGTTTTTCCAGTCCATACACAATACATAGCTGTCGGACAAGTGATGATTCACCAATTGTTTGGCCACCAGATATGGCTCCCACTCCTCAATACACAGGGGCACTCGCTCTACCTCTGCGCTCTACAAGAGAGCCAATGCCAGACTCCACTGATGGTGGCTTATCTCTCGGTGAACAAAAGCATTGGCAGTCCAAAATTGGACATGCTGAATGTTTGTGCATCCCGCCACTTTTATTATCATGCTCAGCTGAGCTTAGTCTAATGTGCATGGGGGGCCTTAAAGGGGTTGTCCATCCCTAAGCTACAAGTCTGCAGTTACTCAATGTGACTGCACACTTGAGAATCCTCCTGTGCGCGCCAAGGATTCTTTGGTGACAGCACCGGGAGCAGGTAATCATGTGACCGCAAGTATATGATTTATAAACTTCCTGCCACATTCCGACTCGCTCAATACACTTGCATGTCGGATGACACTAATAATCTCCAGATAAAGGTTTAATCAGCAGGTTAATAGTGTTAATAGAAAATAATTAACTTTATTCCTTCCTGGAGCTTTCAGTCATAGAGGTGTTCCAGAGCAGTTATAGTCACTGTTCAGTACACATGGAATGACAGCTG
Source organism: Ranitomeya imitator (assembly GCF_032444005.1). Lineage (NCBI taxonomy): Eukaryota > Metazoa > Chordata > Amphibia > Anura > Dendrobatidae > Ranitomeya > Ranitomeya imitator. The sequence continues at coordinate 61,250,464 of NC_091288.1, forward strand.
TAAGCATGTCCCGGCACTTTGACTGACAGCTGTCTGTGCAAGGATGCACTGTAGAGCCGGTTGTCAGTCAGTGTGGGGGCGTGACTGTGAGCGGTGACTGTAACCACGGCAGCATGCTCGCATGACTGAAAGCCAGAGGCTCCTGAAAAGAATAAAGTTAATTTTCTCCCAAGTGCAACACAGTCAGTACAGTAGCAGGACACCTTACAAATAATATTATCCCGCATATTATCTCTATATCTGCAGGATAAAAGCATTATTTGGCAACACAGATTCCTTTTTTAGGGAAAGGCAGATAATTGTCTGCTATCTATATTTGGAAGAAAATAAGTACTTGCAGTGCCCCAGAGTCCTGGTTGTTGCAGTGATGTTGCTCTCCCACCAGGGGGAGTGATGTTACGTCTGATGGCACCAAAGGAGTTCACCCTGCCAGGTATCACAGCCATGCACACATTTCACACTGCAGTCCACCAGGGGGAGCTAAGGGTTCTATCTACTAGGCCACTCCTCACATTAGGGTAAAACTGGTGGGTTGGAGAGGAAGTTAGGCAGAACGAGGGGAGAGGAGTTCCTGGCTGGAGACTAGCGAGAAAGGTCTCCAGGCCAAACTGGCTGAAGCAAGGCCCAGTCAGATCCAGACTACAGTCTGAGGAGGAGGATAGAAGGCACAAGGAGCTGCGCCTGCACCTGATTGCGGCAGCCTCCTAGGAAAGGAAAAGAAGGGAAACATGTCGTAGTGAGAGAGAAACGAAGTCGTAGCACAGGAGTAACAAATCAGTGGGAGACCAGCTATAAGCAGGCTGCCTCCCCCTGAAGCGCAGTGCCGGTGGCGGAGCACCGAGGGAGTAATAGACTCTATGCTTTACTTCAGAGACCGGCAGGGCAGTCGGTTCCAAGCTGGCTGTCCGACCTAAGAGCCTAAGCAGACAAGGTGGCAATGCGGAGGAGGGGCGACACTAGGGTCCCTATAAAATAGCCTCAGGCCACCACCATCATACAGGTTTTGTCCTATCCATCTGGGGGACAGGAGAAGAGTAACAAGAGTGAGGACCCTATTAGGAGCTAATGCAAGTAGGGACATACTACGTTACTGTGCGCAAAGGGAAGGCTACTGATTTCCACCTGGCTCAGGGGACTTTGGAATTGCCATCAGACCGGCCGGACTCTGCCGACCCTGTAACCTGGCACCCCGGACTGTGGATGCTGAAGCCCTCAGTAAAGGTAAAGAGACTGCACCCACTGTGTCCTCGTTATTCACTGCGTCTCGCATCACCCACCATCAACATCTACACTACTGGGAAGCCCTGGGGAAACACTTCACCTGTGGGAAGGTATTCCATCTAGCTACCATAACATCACCCCAGTGGACCCCTAAGCAGCGTCGGTCACCCTGACCGAATACCACAGGTGGCGTCACGAACACTTGACAAACTTACATCACCTTTAACTGGGCGCCCCTTAGCAGGGCCACGGACTGGGTCGGGCCACCGTGACATCCCCAGACAGAAGGAAACGAAGGACCCAGTACCGAGTACCCCATTGCCCTGCGCCTGAGGGCGAACCATACTCAGTCTGGTCCTGTTGGTTTTTAGAGTTTGAATGTTCCTGCTGCCTTTGTTTTCTTGAACTGTTCAAATATAAATGAAAGCTGCAACCTTCCTATTTACCATGCTGTTTGCTGGACATACACAGCTCTTGTGTAAGGTTGACCACCCATGCGATGATCTTCACACGTACAGTATAGGTATGTGAACAATCCTCTGGACTCTACCAAGGCGATTATTGAGATTGAGTATTTTAGCAGTCACAGATATGATGCCACAGAATAATGGCCGGTACGTGATTGAATATACACTAATACATGATCAGTAAAACGTTGCAACTTTATATAGAGGATAATACTGGGATAAAGTTAATTTTCACCTTTTTCTTGAAACCTAATGGCTATTCTAAGCTGATTATGTCTCTCGGCTAATGAGATGATCTGGTAAGCATATATAATAAGGAATTTTAGAGAAATTCTCTGCTCAGAAGACAATTTGGTAGAACATTTGCACTTGCACATGCTGGCCCTCGGCTGCTCATTGCAGTCTTAATGACATAATCATTCCCAAATCACCCACAAATCCTTCCACAAAATGTCTTCTGTTAAACTATAAAGGATAATGCAAAAAAACCTTTTACTGATGTAGTCCCTGGAGCTGTCTTATCAGATGGTAACCCGAATCCTGCCGTGCCTTATTGAATTATCATCATTTGTGACTTTTCAACAACTTGTTAAAGCCCAGTTCCAGATCATGTTCTCCGGCCAGCTTGTGTATTACCCCTGGGGATAAGCGTAGCTTTAACAGTTTGCACAGCCTAAGATCAGAACATAAGGGATCTTTGTAAAGGACGCAGACACCGAAAACAAACCACCAGTGTCAGATTAAATTAACACAGCTAAGGTGCACTGCAGAGCCGAGCCGCGCCGCAACGGCAATTCCGCAGACCTGTCGTAATGGACTCGGATTTGTTTATATGTCAGTGCTGCTATAACTCTATTAAATTCAAGTTGGTGTGAGCAAGGAAAATTAAAGAACCAAGGAAATTTTCGCCCAAAGTGCTTTCAGTCAACGTGTAATGCAATACTGTGCCAAACTCTATAAAGAAGCAGGTTTATTCACCAAAAGTGAAGCCCGGTTTAACAAGGCTGGACATTATTTGACACACCGCTCTTTGCTAAGTGTAAGAAAATATTTCCATCGATAAAGTTCACACACACATCACTGCTCTTTGTCATTTTGGAATGACAGTTCCTGTTTAAAAAAGAAAAAAAAGGACAATGTTCACATCGCCCAATGGAAAAAAAGGCAATGCCCATATTATACAACATGGCAAGGCATCAGATTGTAGTGTATAGGTTTCAGTAATTATTCACAGGCAAAGAAAAAATATCACATCAGATCACCCTGGCCAGGTATCGTTCAATTTAGTAAGGTTGAGGTGCGTGGACAGAGACCACCAGCCGGCTCCTGGGTGAAAATGATCAGGAAGAAGGCAAATATTTAGAATTGAGAGTCCTCAGTGGTTGATACATTTTAAAAGGTATCAAGTCAACCACTGAGGACTCTCAATTCTAAATATTTTTCTATCTACTGGCTAACATGGTACCAAGATATATATCTTTCCTACAGGAAGAAGGCAGCAAGACATCCAGCAATAGGAAGAACTACAATATAAAAAAATATTTATTAGTAACTATTAAAATATAAAAGTTGGAAAAATAAAAATGAACACACTAACCCATGTGTTTCGAGCACTAGGTCTCTTAGTCACAGGACTATGATTATGATAGTGCTTGAAACGCATAGGCCAAGTGAGCTTATTTTTATTTTTTTCCCCTTTTGATATTTCAGTAATTCTTCACCTCTGTCAGGAAAATTACATTTGTATGGAGGGCAGACTTATATTTCCCATTTTTAGGTAAAGAGACAACAATCTTCATTGTAAGCCTGTGTAGTTGTCATTGCAGTTTGAAAACTACTTTATTGTTGATTTTTTCTTGCCTTGTAAATGCCATTTATGTGTATGTTATATTGTGTACATATGATATTGTGTATTGTGATGATTGTAAACTTTTGATTGCTTGTCTTGCAGGCTGCAGAACTATGCAGCACTGCCATGCCCTGTCACTATGACTGCCACTGGCAATGTTTGGTTTCTCTACTGTCAGTTAACAGAAAGAGGTGCCGGCATCAGCGAGAATATAGGACGAGCCTCAAACTGATGTGGTTGTGTGCGATGTGATACCACAGTGCTGATAATAAGGAGAGAGATGATACAGGGCAGTGGTTTGGTATCAGGTGGGCAAAGTTGGGATGGCATTTCTGTTGTGTCCAGTAGATCTGTGAGTGGGCTTCTTTGATGGCTAAAGAAAATGTAACAGCAGATACATGTTGCCCACGGATAGGGCAACATGTGTCAGCCCCTGGCTTTATGATCTCAGCCAGGTATGTTTGACTCTGAAACACTGCGGAGTTTCAGAGAAAAAGATACTGTAATAGCACATGGGGCCCGAGCCGCGCTCTAGACTATTTGGAGAGGTGGGTCCCTGGCGGCTTTTCCCTCCTGCTGCCCCGGATTGACAGGTCTCTGCCTACTAAGCATGTAGACAGAGATCTGTCAATTCAGAACAGCGGGCTGTGAGAAGCCACCGGAGACCTGTCTGTCCAACTAGTCTACAGTGCGTCTTGCTCCTGGAGGCTACTTAAGCATGTTTTTCTATGAAACATGGCCACATTTCAGAGTCAAATGTACCTGGCTGAATTCATACAGCCAGTAGCAGATACATACTGTCCAAAGATTGGGCAACATTAGCTGTCAGATTCCGTTTAAGCCAGGAGATTGCGCAGATAAGGTGTGTCCATGAGTTGGAGGCCAGAATGGGCTTATTCATATGGTATGAGGAGATCAGAGCTTGTCCACTTCAAAGGGAGATGGTGGGCTGAAGGCTGAAATTTGCAATATGGGGACACGGTAGATGCTGCACAGAGGGTCTTAGGAAGGACCCATACATAAGGAGAGGATTGTCATCCTGATAGCCAAACAGGGCCTAGAGAGTGCCACAGAGAGTTGATGGGGACAGCACAAATTTCCCTCTGAACCAAGAGGTAAACAAGTAGACAATTTAAAAAAAAAAACAGGTGTTAAAAAATACTTGTGTAATGGTGCACATGCTCTCAAACAGGTTCTCTGGGTATAGAAACAAAAGTCAATATCAATTCCTAAATACATTTAATTAGCAAAACACAAGGGGTGCTGAGGTAAGACGTGGCAGCTCACACTGTGTCCACCTTGTCTATCTGAACTAATACTGGAGATAATAGGGATGCTGGTTAGAAGAGGCTGCTCATACTGCTGACCACACTGTCTATCTGATCTAATGCTGGATATACCAGGGGTGCTGCAGTAAGAAGTAGCTGCTCACACTGCTGTTCACCCTATCTGATATAATACTAGAGATACCAGGGATTCTCAGGTAAGAAGATGCTGCTCACACTGCTGTCCACCCTGTCTATCTGATCTAATACTGGAGATACCAGGAGTCCTAAGGTAAGAAGAGGCTGCTCACACTGCTGTCCACCCTGCCTATCTGATCTAATACTGTAGATACCAGGAGTGCTGATGTCAGAAGTGGCTGCTCACACTGCTGTCCATCCTATCTGAATGACAGTACATGGTTATATTCAGAGAACAGCAGTGGATCCTCCTACTGCACATGCTCGCAGGCATTAGTCCTAGCTCTCTAGTACAAGTTTCCATTAGTGTATCAAGGTGGCAGCTATTTTAAATGATTACCTCAGTAGATATGATCATTGTGACTTTCTAATTAAAATATATATAGGAATTTATTTATAATGACTTTTTTAGTGAGTTATTTTTCCTATTCCCCGAGAGCCCTTTTTTTAGAAGATTCAATCCACTTTAGGATTAACAATCATTAACTGTTAGAATATAGAAAATGGGAAATCAGTTTGATTTTTGGTATCCAATAATAATACTAGTGAAGCAAGAGAATATAGTCAATGTGTCTAAGACATATCAGGAATTGCCTAAAGACATAAATAAATTGAGGATACAAATAAAACATTGCCATCAGCAAGAAAAAAAATACAAAGTATTCCCTCCGGAAGTTCCAGTAAATTGCACAAAACTAGAGCAAATCCTCCTAAGACATCTGTATAAGAAATGTAATTACAGTTCAACACAATAGTCTGCAGGGTCATAAAAAAATATTATGAATCAAATGCATGTACAATCCTAGCTTACCTGCTTATCTGAGGCAAACAATTAAATGGTGCCATCCAGTCCAAAAAATAAAAACACAAAACACAAAAATAAAGTATAAAATAGTTTTTATCCAATTTAAATTGAACATAATAACAGGATAATAATGTTCAGCAGAATAGCGACACCCCCAGAGAATCTTTTGATCCACATCCCCTTGGTAAAAATCATAAAAATTTGCACTAAACAAAAATGGAAATATTTTTGAAACCATATGGCAGATTTAAATAATAATAATAATAATAATAATAATAACAATAATAATAACAATAATAAAATAATAATCTGGGGTGCACATTGATAAGATAAGAGCAAAAACTGGCCATTTTTTACTTTGTGACAGGTCCTCTTTAAGCCGCCATTGAGGGGGGTAATGCAATTCATGCATAAAAATATAAAGCTCTTTGTGCAACTAGCTTGGCGTTGTGTTTAAGCCATGGATTCACCATAACTGTCTTTAGTGGGTGTAAAAGGTCACTGTTTTTACTTGTGGAGACTGCCTTGCCATCTGTCAATGGCCTCTCATCCAGCCAACCATGGCCCTGCTCAGCGCTGATGAGAGACAAGTCAATCATTCCAATACAGTTATATGCAGGTGGAGATATTTTACTTTTGGAGAAAACTCTGGTTTAGCTAAATATCCTTAGCCATGTTGCAAAATTTGTTAAAAGGTTGGAAATTGGCTTATAAACTAGCAAAAACCAATAGATGGCATCAATAGATGCCACTTGAAATCCAATTTTATTCTTCCTGAAAGAGAGCTAATGTTCCTATCTGTATGGAGAGTACCATAATAGAAAAATTAGCATTACATAACATTTTGTAGGAGTCTTTGGGGTCAGTTCATCAATTAATAATTAACATCATAAAAGTAGTGTAAATTATAGCAGATATATACTGCAGTCCATGACTCATATACTTATCACACTCTGGCGCATGGGTGTTGAGAGTAATGCCAAATATATTAAGAGGTGTGCACCTCTTAAAGGATTAGTCAATAAATAACAATGTGGTTTTATAATAAAGTACACATGTAATTATTATTTTGTACCATTATAATTTATTTTTATATGTCCTATTTTGATCATATCACCCCCATAGAATGCCTCTCAAAGCTCTATTTAAAGGATTGTCTACTACTAGGACAACCCCTTCTCCACTGGAACGGAGCTGGCATGGGAGGTGAGTTTTTTATTTTCTTAGGGACAAACATTCAGATTGAGAAGGGGTTGTCCTAGTTGTGGACAACCCCTTGAAGTTCCAGTTCCCATATGAACCATCCTGTATTTCCATCCTGTATTTCCACTTTTACAGGTAAGTCACCTGGAGTTCAGTCTCTCTCAGCTGGCTTCGCACCAGCATAGCTCTGCTCTGTACCCAACTCTGAAATAAAGTATATTCTACGTCTAGAATACACTCTATAGCCCCAATTGCTAGACTCACCTGAGTCACGACTGCGTCTGACAAATGTTGAACGCCTTACCATAAATCTTACTCTAGTCACAGACTGGTGTAACATTTCTGGCGTAAGGAATTCCATGGCTAATAATAAATTAGACAAACTGTGTTGTCATGCCCCCCATCCCACTTTAGCTCCTCCTATTTTGGCAGAGCAGGGAAAAACTATCGTAAAAAAGCCATACTTGCTAAATTTTTTCAAATTTTCAAAGCTTTTACCGCAGGGTTCTGGCTTAAAATCTTTATTGGGGCCTATGCTTCTTCTTCTGCCATATACAGTACATTGGTATAGCTTCCTGTGACTGTTTACTTCACTGTTTCCTGGTTGCAGCAAAGTTCAATTCTATTGAACGGCTCCAAAAAGTAGCTTGTAATTGAAAGGCAGTGAAGAATTGAGCTGTGCTTATTGCCTGCTACTAACAGATCAGTAATATTAAACTTCAAATACTGCTCTGTTGATACATGCGGTAAAGGATTATCTTTTTCCATATGCATCAACAGAGCAGCATTTGCAATTTCACATTAATGATCTGTCATCAGCAGGCAACAAACACAGCTCAGCTCTGCACTACCTTACTATTAGAAGTTCCATTGTGGAGGCATGCAAGAAGATTGAGATTTGAAAGAAACTAGATAATAATGTAATACCACCCTGCAGATATACTGATGTAGGTGGCAGAAGATAAAATCAGTCAGGTATGTACTGTATAGGAACACAAAGTGCACAGAAGCATAAGGTGAATCTTACACTTAAATTAGTTTGATGATAATACAGAGAGGTACTGTTATTCAGGAGCACACAGGAGAGGGGAAGGGGATTGCAGCACTGAAGAGAAATATAATTTTAACAGTGTAAGAATGGGACTAGCCACTCAGCGATGTGAAGATGGATGCACAGAGGGGTAAATAATGATGAAAAAAGACACAAACGTACATGAAAGAAATTTATGTTGGGGTAGTCTGCATGTTAACAATAAGTATGAATTTACTCTGCCGGCTGAAAAATAACGGGCTTGTGGGAATAACTCTTTAATTAATTTGGCGCATCTTACTTCAGCGGACACTGGATCAAAACTGATGTATAAGATGAGTTCCCCCTCTTAGTTTCCACTCAAACTGTAACATGAGTCCTAGAGTTTGTTGACTCTTCCTTTTTTTCTAGGACAGTTGACTGTTATGATGAGGTGGTTTAGGAGCAACATGGAATGAGCTCTGAAGGAAGTGGTAACTGTACTGACCGCAGTCCCTAAGCTCAACACAACACTAGAAGTAGCCGTGGGGTGCTCCTAACTCTCCCTAGGCACCTCGTCACCGCCTAAGAGCTAACTACCCCTAAAGATAGAAGCAGGAAAACTATCTTGCCTCATAGAAAATCCCCAAAGGATAGATTAGCCCCCCACAAATAATGACTGTGAGTGGAGAGGGAAAAGACATACACAGAATGAAACCAGGATGAGCACAGGAGGCCAGTCTAACTTGATAGATAGGACAGGATGGAATACTGTGCGGTCAGTATAAAGCACTACAAAAATCCACGCAGAGTTTACTAAAAATCTCCACACCTGACTAAAGGTGTGGAGGGTAAATCTGCTTCCCAGAGCTTCCAGCAAGACAGAATTAATTCTTACTGATAACGCTGGACAAACATAGAAGCACAGAACGGATAAGTCCACAAACTGTGAACAGAAAAGAGCAAGCAAAAACTTAGCTTTGCAGAGCTGGTCAGGATAACAGGGAACTCCAAAGAGATGTGAATCCAACCAGGAACCATTTACAAGTGGCACTAGCTGAAGGACAAAGCCAGGCATAAATAGCCGAGCAGAAAAGACGATCAGTGGAAGCAGCTGAAGACAGCTAACTCCAAGGAGCAGCCATACCACTAGAAACCACAAGAGGGAGCCCAAGAGCAGAACTCACAAAAGTGCCACTTACAATCACCGGAGGGAGCCCAAGAGCGGAATTCACAACAGTTGACTATTATGACAAGAAATAAAATGTTATTCCATTTCTCTAAATTGGGAAGGAGCTGAAAGTGGCAAAGCCAGACATTGCACTGCTTATTGCTAATTGGATTCTCAGCTGGAGCAGGAGACATTTTGTTTGGTACCATTACTGGAAATGGTACGCATAAGGCCTAGTTTGCTAATATCCCAAACAGCACCAGCAATAGCAGTCCTATGGGATTTACTACGCAGAATTAATTATGCTCAAAGACAGCTATCAAAGGCAAGTGCTATTGTGCATATGCTGGCAAGCGACACCGTTTCCCATGAGGATTGCTCATGATGAAGTCTGTGATATGTTAGCAATGTGTAGTGTTCCTAGTGCAATTTCCATTCAATGAAATGAAGGATAATAGACTCTATTCTTGCGTGTACTATTTATACTGTTTACATAGTAGACACAATCCACAGCTTATTCTCTTTCACACAGCAGGGGAAACTACAACTTGGGGTGTTTTTAACATATTATTGCTTTCTTCGCTATCAACACCCAGATAAGTCATGAGAAGAATCATCTCTAGGTCTTCCAGCTTCTTCCAGGCTTCTTCCAGGCTTCTTTCAAGCCAATTTTTCTCTTGGTTATGTGTCTCTCAGTAATATAGGCTGAATGTGAGGTCTATGAGTATCCAGGGTGCTTCTGTTTTCATTAGCTCATATATAATTACAGCTTCTATCCTGCACTTATTTCCTCTTTATATACTGTCCTCTTATCTCCCTGAGACTGAACATTCAAAGCCCAAGTTTTAGAGACTAGCACACAATTTGGTTCCCCAGTTTCTATGGCTAATGAAGTACAATTATGAACATTCGTACATTTTTAAACTTTTCTTCAAATACGTCAAGTTTATGCAAAGACTCAACAGTTACAGCGTTGACCCTTATTCTTCAAGAAATCTGCAGATTGCACTGGCTTACTGGAAATCAGCTTCTAGATCAAATCCTGACTGATGACAATATATTTTTGCCTAATCAGTGCTTGGAGTTTATGACAATTTCTCTGTATTTTGACAACTGACCACAGGTTCTCATTGGAATTAAGATTTTGGGAGTTTCCTGGCCATGGACTCAAAACTTCAATGTTTTGTTCACCGAGCCACTTGACATGGCGCACTATCGTACTGGAAAAAGCTTTGTTCATCACCAAAATGGTCCTAGATTCTTAGGAGAACTTATTTTAGGAGGATGTTTAGATACCATTCTTTATTCATGGCAGTGTTCTGAGATAAAATTCTATGAAAAGCAACCCCACAAATGAATGTCTTACTACACTCGCATTTTCTTTTCAGGTCAATCATTCTTCTATATGTCCCAAACAGTCTGAATGGGGGTTTTATCTGAGAAAATAACTTTAACCCAGTCCTCTTCAGGGCAATCACTGTACTTCATGCAGAATGTCAGTATTTCCTTGATGTTTTTCTTAGAAAGAACTGTTTTTGCTGTCCTTCTTGGTACCAGGCCAGCCTCTAAAAACCATAGCTTCACTGTGTGTGCAAATGCCTGCTGCCAGTTCTGAGCAAGTTCTGTACTGGTAATGAATCCTATACCTATACCTTAATCCTCTATAGTAGATGGCCCTGGAACTTGCTCGACTTTCTTGGCCACCCTGATGTCTTCTCCATAGCAATTTAACCTCTTTCTTTAAAGTTCTTGATAATCCGATAGATGATTGATCTAGGGGCAATCTTACAATCAGCAATGTCCTTTCCTGTAAAGACTTTTTGATGCAAAGCAATAATGACTGAATGTGTTTCCTTGGATGAACCATGGTTAACAGAAGAAGACAATGGTTTCAAGCAACCAATCTGTTCTAATTCAATCAGCATGACAGAGTGATATCAGCTGGCTTTTCCTTGTTAACATTTTTCTCCTGAGAAAGCAAGTTGATCATGAAAATTATGTAAGCATGTCATTTTGTGACAAGGGTAAAAATGTTTTTTTTGTGATTAAGTTAATTTTAATGGCAATGAATGACTTTGTAATGTTTTGCAATTCATCTAATCACTAGTGTTGAGCGATACCGTCCGATACTTGAAAGTATCGGTATCGGATAGTATCGGCCGATACCCGAAAAGTATCGGATATCGCCGATACTGATATCCGATACCAATACAAGTCAATGGGACACCAAGTATCGGAAGGTACCCTGATGGATCCCAGGGTCTGAAGGAGAGGAAACTCTCCTTCAGGTCCTGGGATCCATAGTGAGGTGTAAAATAAAGAATTAAAATAAAAAATATTGTTATATTCACCTCTCCGGCGGCCCCTGGAACATCACCGCGAGGAACCGGCGTCCGGCAGGCTTCTTTGTTCAAAATGAGCGCCTTTAGGACCTGCGGAATGACGTCGCGGCTTCTGATTGGTCGCGTGCCGCCCATGTGACCGCCACGCGACCAATCAGAAGCCGCGACGTCATTCCACAGGTCCTAAAGGCGCTCATTCTAGGAATTTATCTGAGGAATGACATCACGGCTTCTGATTGGTCGCGTGGCGGTCACATGGGCGGCACGCGACCAATCAGAAGCCGCGACGTCATTCCGCAGGTCCTAAAGGCGCTCATTTTGAACAAAGAAGCCTGCCGGACGCCGGTGACTCGCGGTGATGTTCCAGGGGCCGCCGGAGAGGTGAATATAACAATATTTTTTGTTTTAATTCTTTATTTTACACCTCTGATCTTTTATACTGATACCCGATACCACAAAAATATCGGATCTCGGTATCGGAATTCCGATACCGCAAGTATCGGCCGATACCCGATACTTGCGGTATCGGAATGCTCAACACTACTAATCACTCTTCATAATCTAAAATGAATGCAAATTGTCTCTCTAAAATCGAAGCAGCGACATTTTCAGGTATGTTAAAATGTATTATTGCTGTGCAAATGTCTCCACATTGCGATTTTCCATTTTTGCATTTTGTTTTTTCTTGACCTTATTCCAGGAGACATATTTTTTATAACAATAACACAGTAGTATGAGAGCTTGCTTTTTGCGAACAAGTTGTACTTTTGGATGACATCATCCAATTTACCATGTGGTGTACGTCAATATGGGGAAAAAATTCAAGTGTGACGAAAATTGCAATTGTTGTTTGGGTTTTACTTTTATGGCGTTCATTGTGCGGTAAAAATTACCTGGCAGTATGATCTCCATGTTAGGCTGGGGTCACACTTGCGAGTTATTATTATTATTTATTTACATAGCGCCATTAATTCCATGGTGCTGTACATGAGAAGGGGTTACATCAAAATACAAATATCACTTACAGTAAACAAAATTAACAATGACAGACTGGTACAAGAGGGAAGAGGACCCTGCCCTTGTGGGCTTACATTTTACAGGATTATGGGGAAGGAGACAGTAGGTCGGGGGTTGCAGTAGCTACGATGGTGTTGAGGTGGCCGTGTGGTCATTACAGGTTGTAAGCTTCTTTGAAGAGGTGGGTATTCAGGTTTCTTTTGAAGGATCCAAATGTGGTGGATAACCGGACATGTTGGGGCACAGAATTCCAGAGGATGGGAGATACTTGGGAGAAGTCTTGGAGGCGATTGGTTGAGGAGCGAATAAGCGTGGAGGAGAGAAGGAGGTCTTGGATCGGAGATTATTTGAGGGAAGATTTGAGAGACTAGTTCGGAAACATATGGAGGAGAAAGGTTATGGATGGCTTTGTAGGTCAGCGTTAGTAGTTTAAACTGGATACGCTGCGAAATTGGGAGCCAGTGAAGGGATTTGCAAAGAGGGGAAGCAGGAGTGTAGCGAGGAGAGAGATTAATTAGTCAGGCAGCAGAGTTAAGGACGGACTGGAGGGGTGCGAGTGTCTTAGAAGGTAGGCCACAGAGGAGGATGTTGCAGTAGTCAAGGCGGGAGATGATTAGGGCATGCACGAGCATTTTGGTAGAGTGAAGGTTGAGGAAAGGACAGATTGTGGAAATATTTTTGAGCTGGAAGCGACAGGAGGTGGCGAGAGCTTGGATGTGCGTTTTGAGGGACAGGGCGGAGTTAAGGGTTACTCCAAGGCAGCGAATTTTGGGGACAGGGGAAAGTGTGATCTCATTTATTTTGATAAATAGATCAGGTATGGAAGATATGTGAGACGGAGGAAAGATAATTAGTTCAGATTTGTCCACATTGAGCTTGAGGAAGCGAGAGGAGGATATGGCTGATAGACACTCTAGGATTCTGGAGAGCAGAGAGGTGACATTTGGGCCAGAGAGGTAGATCTGAGTGTCATCAGCATATATATGGTACTGTAAGCCATATGACCTTATGAGTTGTCCCAGGCTGCGTGTATAGATCGAGAAGAGTAAGGTCCCAGGGACAGCCTTGAGGGACACCAACAGAGAGGGAGCAAGATGAAGAGGTAGTATGGGAGTATGAAACGCTAAATGTGCAGTTGGTAAGATATGAGGAGATCCAAGATAGGGCAAGGTCTTTGACACAAAAGGAAGAGAGGATCTGTAGTAGGAGGCAGTGGTCAACTGTGTCGAAGGCAGAGGACAGGTCTAGAAGGAGGAGTATAGATAATTGTCTGTTAGCTTTGGCTGTAAGTAAGTCGTTAGTAATTTTGGTCAGTGCAGTCTCAGTGGAATGGTGGGGGCGGAAGCCAGATTGTAGGTTGTCGAAAAGAGAGTTAGATGCAAATTGAGAGGAAACTTCAGTATCGATGTGCTGCTCAAGGAGTTTAGAAGAAAATGGGAGCAAAGATATGGGGCAATAGCTGGACATAGCGCTTGGGTCAAGGGATGGCTTTTTGAGGATAGGTGTGATTGTGGCATGTTTGAAAGCAGTGGGGAAAGTACCAGAAGTTAGTGATAGGTTGAAGAGATGGGTTAGAGATGGGATTAGTGTGGTGGTGAGGTTGGGGAGGAGGTGGGATGGGATGGAGTCAAGTGCACAAGTGGTGAGGTGTGATTTGGAGAGAAGATGAGCAAGCTCCCCGTCAGTGATTTTGGAGAGGGAAGTTATGGGGTTTGGGCATTGGCCTGGTATACAAAGGGGTTCAATGTGAGTTCACTGCCACCAGCACTCGGGACTGGAGTGTTCAGCTGCATGTATTTCTATGCAGCTGAACGCTCCGTTTTTGGACAGATAGGATGTTTTGATTGCTTCCTACTATATTTTTTGTGGTTTTTCAGTGGCAGAAAAAAGCAGATTTTTTTCTTATCTCTTTGAGGAGTTTACTGATCTAGTAAATTACATTTATATATTTTGTAAGATCAGACGTTCACGGTCGCATCGATATCACATATCGCATCAATATGTTTTTTGCTTTTTTTTAAAAAAAAAAAAGGGAAAATGGAGCCGAGTCAAATTTTTATATTTTTTATAAAACATAGTTTTACTGAATTGTTTATGTCCCTTTAGTGGTCTTTAACATGCAATCATTCGATCACTTATATACTATACAGCAATACCATTATATTACAGTACTTAGCAGCAATGAAAATCACGGCTTCCTATGAACCTCAGCCACTGGCTGGACTTCAATGAAGCACCATAATGGCAGACATGGGAGTCTTCAGCAGACTCCCTGGCAACCCATTGATGATGTTGTGGAGGAAGAAAGGGGGCACCCAGTAAGTGCTGAGTCAGAGACTGACAGCTGCATTTAAGGAGTTTACAGCAAGGGGAGGAGCTCAGCTGAAATAAATGCTGAAAAACACAGCTATCAGCAGCCAGGAATGGTGCAGGCTCATCTCCTGAGCCCGCAACAAAGAAAAGGACCCAACATATGACGTATCAGGTGGTCATATTTCAGGAAGCGATTAAACAACCCATTTAGGCTTTTTTGACTTTTGAATTGATTATATCAAGAAATCCCCACTTATAAAATACTAGATGGTGGCCCGATTCTAACACATCGGGTATTCTAGAATATGTATGTAGTTTATTTATGAAGATTTCAGAGTAATGCAAAGAATACACAGGATTTGGCCGGCCTGGCGTGACCAATTAGCAAAGCGTGGTTCAAATCTCGGGCCAATTCGCGTCCAGACTGCGTCCATCGCTGATTGTTCACGGCCGGGCATGACCAATCAGTGAAGCCAGAGGCGGCTCCAGGTTTTTGAGGGCCCCGGGTGAAAGAGTCTCACAGCCCACGTAGTATATAGCACAGCCACGTAGTATATAACACAGCCACATAGTATATAGCACAGCTACGTAGTATATAACACAGCCACATAGTATATAGCACAGCTATGTAGTATATAGCACAGTCACATAGTATAAAGCACAGCCATGTAGTATATTGCACAGCTACGTAGTATATTGCACAGCCACATAGTATATAGCACAGCCACGTAGTATATAGCACAGCCCACGCAGTATATTGCACAGCTACATAGTATACTGCACAGCTACATAGTATACAGCACAGGTATGTAGGATATTGCACAGCCACGTAGTATATTGCACAGCCACATAGTATATAGCACAGCTACCTAGTATATAGCACAGTCACATAGTATAAAGCACAGCCCATGCAGTATATAACACAGGCCATGTAGTATATAGCACAGCCCATGCAGTATATAGCACAGCCCAAGTAGTATATAACACAGCCCACGTAGTATATAGCACAGCCATGTAGTATATAGCACAGCCCACGCAGTATATAACACAGTCACGTAGTATATAGCACAGCCCACATAGTATATAGCACAGCCATGTAGTATATAGCACAGCCCATGCAGTATATAACACAGCCACGTAGTATATAGCACAGCCACGCAGTATATAGCACAGCCCATGTAGTATATTGCACAGCTACATAGTATACAGTACAGCTACGTAGTATATTGCACAGCCACATAGTATATTGCACAGCCACATATTATATAGCACAGCCTACGCAGTATATAACACAGGCCACATAGTATATAGCACAGCCCACATAGTATATAGCACAGCCCACGTAGTATATAACACAGCCTATGTAGTATATAGCACAGCCCATGTAGTATATTGTACAGACACGTATTATATAGCACAGCCCACGTAGTATATAGCACAGCGATGTAGTATATAACACAGCCCATGCAGTATATAACACAGCCCACGTAGTATATAGCACAGCCATGTAGTATATAGCACAGCCCACGCAGTATATAACACAGCCACGTAGTATATAGCACAGCCACGCAGAATATAGCACAGCCCATGTAGTATATTGCACAGCTACATAGTATACAGCACAGCTACGTAGTATATTGTACAGCCACATAGTATATTGCACAGCCACGTATTATATAGCACAGCCCACGCAGTATATAACACAAGCCACATAGTATATAGCACAGCCCATGTAGTATATAGCATAGCCCACGTAGTATATAACACAGCCTATGTAGTATATAGCACAGCCCACGTAGTATATAGCACAGCCACGTAGTATATTGTACAGACACGTATTATATAGCACAGCCCACGTAGTATATAGCACAGCGACGTAGTATATAACACAGCCCATGCAGTATATAACACAGCCCACATAGTATATAGCACAGCCCACGTAGTATATAGCACAGCGGTGTAGTATATAACACAGCCCATGCAGTATATAACACAGCCCATGCAGTATATAACACAGCCCACGTAGTATATAGCAATGTAGGCACCATATCCCTGTTAAAAAAAGAATTAAAATAAAAAATAGTTACTCACCTTCCGGTGGCCCCTGGATCCAGCCCAGGCCTTTAGCGATGCTCGTCGCGATGCTCTGTTCCCAGTAATGTCTTGCGGCAATAACCCGTGATGATGTAGCGGTCTTGCGAGACCACTATGTCATCTGGAGTCATTGTCGCAATGCATTCTTGGGACTGGAGTATGAAAGGCTGCCGCGGACGCCGGAAGGTTTGAATATAATGATTTTTTTAAAATTATTTTTAACATTATGTTTTTACTATTGATGCTGCATAGGCTATGTGGGCACTGACTGGAGGGGAGTATGGAGGGGGCACTGACTGGAGGGGAGTAGGGAGGGGCCAATTCGCAGCCGGACTAAGCCTGTCACTGACAAACAGAAGGAAGTGGACCTTAGACAATTATATATATAGATGTCATATGACTTTTTCATAACCAGAAGTGGACAGTCATGGAAGGAAGAGGTGTCAAAATTATAAAGGCAACCATGAAGGGATCTTTGTAGGATACACTACACGCACTTGTCATTCATTATATTAAAATTATTTTTTCCTCTTTAGATGCTTGAGTAAAAGCTATGATCTGGAACTCCAAGTGCAAAGTCAGAAAAGAGTAAGATTTACAAATGGTCAACACTCGTGTAAGGAATCAGTCAGTCCGAGGAAATGGTATCTGGACATAATCTGAATGAGATACTATGTGGTTGATTAAAAACAGAGAACAAAACTATAGATGATTTTTTCCCTTTACAAAAGATTGATTATATCCAGGAAAAATTATAGCTTCTCTCCTATAGTAATATGACTGCACCAACTGCATAGACTTCACGAAAGTTCAACCATCTGGTATTTGGACCACAGAGGTTCAGCAAAAGGGCTCCGCTTAGAACTGACATGAAGTCACTAAATATTAATAAAACCTTTTCCTAATTTTAAAATGATGCTAGTACTTCTTATGCTAAAATTTCTCAGCACAAACTATCCAGTCAGGGGTGATGGACGGGATTCATTAATGTACAATATAAATTTACAGGTGGTGCTGGAATGGTATGAAGACATATGAAAACTATTAGGATCAATAAGATCAACATTTGACTCTGCAAATGAGGGATACATATGTTGCTAAATGGACCATAACGTTTTGTTAGACCCTTTCAAAATATGCTGAATATTAGGATATACAAACAAACAAAATTGGATTTAACACATCACAAACCTTTAGTAAATCTTGGAATGCATATATGTTTCATATTAGGGTCCTTTTACCTAGGCAGATTTCTACTCAAAACGGGCACCTACTGATGGTATAATTAGTCTAAGGGTACCGTAACACAGTGGCACTTTGATCGCTAGGACGGCACAATCCGTGACGTTCCAGCGATATCATTACAATTTCGCTGTGTCTGACACGCTACTGCGATCAGGGACCCCGATGAGAATCGTACGTCGTAGCAGATCGTCTGAAACTTTATTTCGTCGCTGGATCTCCCGCTGACATCGCTGAATCGGCGTGTGTGATGCTGATTCAGCGATGTCTTCACTGGTAACCAGGGTAAATATCGGGTTACTAAGCGCAGGGCCGCGCTTAGTAACCCGATGTTTACCCTGGTTATTAGCGTAAACGTAAAAAAAACAAACACTACATACTTACCTTCAGCTGTCTGTCCCCGGCGCTCAGCTTCTCTGCACTCCTCCTGCATCCTGTGTCAGCGCCGGCCAGCCAGAAAGCACAGCGGTGACGTCACCGCTCTGCTTTCCGGCTGACCGGCGCTGACAGTGCAGAGGAAAGCACAGCGCCGGAGGACAGACACCGGATGTAAGTATGTAATGTTTGGTTTTTTTACGTTTACGCTGGTAACCAGGGTAAACATCGGGTTATTAAGCACGGCCCTGCGCTTAGTAACCCGATGTTTACCCTGGTTACCAGGGGACTTCGGGATCGTTGGTCGCTGGAGAGCTGTCTGTGTGACAGCTCTCCAGCGACCAAACAGCGACGCTGCAGCGATCGACATCGTTGTCGTATCGCTGCAGCGTCGTTTCAGTGTGACGGTACCCTAACATATAAAGTTTTTTTACACCGACAGATGTATTGTATAGAGACAAGATAAAAACCTGGAAAAAAAGGGAATAATTACTAACATCTTATCTTATCAGTTATGTAAACAGTTCTTAGCATGACCTAAATGTACATACAGTCCTGCTCATCGTTATTGGCACCCATGAAGTTTAAGTACATAATGTGGAATATTTCCTGAAAAAAATAAATATAGTGAAAAAGGTTTTTTTTGTATAGAGAACTCATGTTAAATACAAAAGAGCAAATGATAAATAATAATTTAAAAACAAAAAATAATGGGAGGGAAAAATACAAAAATCTAAAGTTTGCTGTGACACTGGTATTGGCACCCTTTACATTAAATTAGTATGGAAACACATTTTGACTCAGGTGTAGAAAATACCAAATGAGAATAACCTGTGATTTACTGTCATGCCCAAGTGACATGAATTAGCCAATGAATGATGACTTCGGTATTGGAACAGTCAACAACCTCCCTGGATGTGGGGGAAAGAGGAAAAGTGACAAGAAATGTCTTCGAAAGTTGGTGCGAATGGTGGAAAAAACATCACGTCAAACATCCAAAGACCTGAAGGCCAACCTGGAACAGTCTGGGTTCATGGTTTCAACAAGTACCATATGCCACACACTAATCAAAGCAGAGCTTTATGGGCAAAGGCCAAGGAAGAAACCATTGCTGAAGAAAAGACATAAAAAGGAACAATTGATCTTTGCCAAAGAGTACCTCTACAAACCACAATCTTTCTAGGAAAATTTTCTGTTTACAGATCAAACAAAAATTTTGGCAATGCAAAGCAACAGTTTGTTTAAAGACAGCACAATGAAGCTTACAAGGGAAAGAACACCCTACCAACAGTTAAGCATGGTGGAGAATGCATACTGCTGTAGAGTGGCTTTGCTGCATCTGGTACGGGAGGCCTTGACTACATCACAGGAATCAGAAAATCAGAGAATTATCAAAAGATTTTAGAGCGAAATGCCCTACCCAGTGTAAGAAAACTTGATTTCAGTCAAAGATCATGGGTCCTCCAGCAAGACAATGACCCTAAGCACTTATCCAAAAGTACACAGGAATG
The DNA here is from genome assembly GCF_032444005.1 of Ranitomeya imitator. Taxonomy (NCBI): domain Eukaryota; kingdom Metazoa; phylum Chordata; class Amphibia; order Anura; family Dendrobatidae; genus Ranitomeya; species Ranitomeya imitator. Next base: position 61,270,546 of record NC_091288.1, read on the forward strand.
GTTGAAAAAGAAAAAAATGACTGTTTTAAAATGGACAGCAATGAGTCCTGACCTGAATCCCAGTGAAAATCTTTGGGATGAGCTGAAATCTGCCATAGGAACAAAAAACCCTGCAAACAATCAAGAGCTTGAACAAACTTGAAAAAAGGACAGGTGGGAGAAAATATCAGCTGAGAAGTGCAAGAAGCTTATTGATGGCTACAACAAACATTTGAAAGCTGTCATCAATGCCAAAGGGTGTGCAACCAAGTATTACAGTATATACTTGAGCATAGGCCGAGATTTTCAGCCCATTTTTTTAGGCTGAAAGTGCCCCTCTTGGCTTATACACGAGTCATTTTTCCAGGGGGTCGGCGGAGGAGTGACAGCTGTCACAGGTTACCACTCATTAAAATAATGAATATGGACACGAATCCACTCCCATAGGGGTGGAGCGTATATTCATTACTGTAATGAGCGGTACCATGTGACCGCTGAACACAGGAACAAGCTGCCGGCATCAGAAACCATTGCATTGGAGAAGCAGGGACCGCGCCGGGAGGGTGAGCATTGCGATATTCACCTGTCCCCATTCCACTGCTGTGTCTTCTGCGTCCTCTGGCTGTGACGTTCAGGTCAGGATTACCTTCCCCTGACGAAGACGCTCCAGTAGCATCGATACGCGTGGGGCCTTTATCCCCCTTCCCCCCCTCTCCTCTACTTTGCCTTGGATCCAGTCCTGGACTCTTTCATCTACCCCAGCCGCACTTAGGTATATATACCTCCACCAGCTTGTTGTGCTCCTGCCCCATAGGCATTTCTTGGACTTAGACACATCATCATCTTTGGTGGCAGGAGACTTCACATTTAGCTTGGTAACGTATGGCTTGGGGTGCGACACTTAGGACAGGCTGTGGCTACACCAGGTATTAACCTGGCTAATGGTATTGTGTTTTTTCCACAGGCCTGTGACAGGACTGGGAGGTAGGGCTATTGTTTAGGGTTCTATAAATATATTTGTCTGTGTAGGGGCAGTATGCTAATTGGCTACATCAGAAATTAAACTTATATATATGTATTGTCTCTTATCTGCCAATTTGTATGTTATGCTCTCTGCGGTATTTGCATATGTATTTTTTTCATTTATAGACCCTTGCTTTCATATGTGGGGGGTTGAGGGTAGGTCTGTCTAGTTTTTAGATGTTTTTAAATGTATGTTCCTTCCTGTTTTGCCTTTATGTGTGGTGAGGTATTATTCTAAAATAAAATAAAATTTATTATATCAGGTTGATCCCACTGTGTGCATATTCTTTTCTTTTGTGTTGAGTGACGTTCAGGTCAAAGGGCGTGATGACGTGGTTAGTGTGCGCGCCGCCCTCTGCCTGAACAGTCACTGCAGAGAGATAGAGCATCTTAAGGGGCCATAATCAACCTTTATGCAGCATTATATGGGGCAAATGTTTCTATGGAGCATCTTAAGGGGCCATAATCAACCTTTGTGCAGCATTATATGGGGCACATTTTCTATGGAGCATCTTATGGGGCCATAATCAACCTTTATGCAGCATTATATGGGGCAAATGTTTCTATGGAGCATCTTATGGGGCCATAATCAACCTTTGTGCAGCATTATATGGGGCACAATTTCTATGACACATCTTATGGCCGCCATAATCAACCTTTATGGAGCATTATATGGGGCGTATTTTGTATGGAGCATCTTATGGGGCCCATCATGAACTTTATGGAGCATTATATTATTATTATTTATTGTTATAGCGCCATTTATTCCATGGCGCTTTACAAGTGAGGATGGGTAAACATAATAAAAACAAGTACAATAATCTTAAACAATACAAGTCATAACTGGTACAGGAGGAGAGAGGACCCTGCCCGCGAAGGCTCACAATCTACAAGGGATGGGTGAGAATACAGTAGGTGAGGATAAAGCTGGTCATACAGTGGTTTGGTCGATCGGTGGTTACTGCAGGTTGTAGGCTTGTCGGAAGAGGTGGGTCTTCAGGTTCTTTTTGAAGGTTTCGATGGTAGGCGAGAGTCTGATGTGTTGTGGTAGAGGGTTCCAGAGTAGGGGTGATACGCAAGAGAAATCTTGTATACGATTGTGGGAAAAGGAGATAAGAGGGGAGTAGAGATGGAGATCTTGTGAGGATCGGAGGTTGCGTATAGGTAAGTACCGGTAGACGAGGTCACAGATGCATGGAGGAGACAGGTTGTGGATGGCTTTGTATGCCATGGTTAGGGTTTTGTACTGGAGTCTCTGGGCAATGGGGAGGCCGGGGAATAGCGGGGGGACTGGTGGATTAGTCGGGCAGCAGAGTTTAGAATAGATTGGAGCGGTGCGAGAGTGTTAGAGGAGAGGCCACAGAGCAGAAGGTTGCAGTAGTGAAGGCGAGAGATAATGAGGGCATAGACTAGGGTTTTTGCAGATTCTTGGTTGAGGAATGAACGGATTCGTGAAATATTTTTGAGTTGAAGTCGGCAGGAAGTGGAAAGGGCTTGGATATGTGGTTTGAAGGAGAGATCAGTGTCAAGGATTACCCCAAGGCAGCGAGCTTGTGGGACTGGGGAGATTGGGCAGCCATTTACTGTAATGGATAAGTTCGTTGGGGGGGTCGCGTGAGATGGGGGAATTATATGGGGCTCCTGATTCAATATGGATATTAAAAAACACTTAACCTACTGATATCTCAATTAATTTTACTTTTATTGGTATCTATTTTTATTTTTGAAATTTACCAGTAGTCATTAAGTTTTCCCAGATTTCTGTGGCAAAATTAGGGGTCTCGGCTTATACTCGGGTCGGCTTATACTCGAGTATATACGGTAATTAGGGGTGCCTTTTTTACTGCACATGCTGTTTATTCTATTTCTTCTTTGAAATTGCAGCATGTAAATTGAAAAACAATGTTTTATTGTTGTATTGCTTTGGACCACTAATTGAAACATTCTGAGGATATAACTTTGGTACATCTCCATTTATTTCTGAAGATATTGTACAGTCTATGAAAAAATGAAGGGGTGCAAGTAATGATGAGCAGGATGGTATATGTGTGTTCTACAATAAAGGGATCTAGATTGCCAACGTCATCAGTTTGAAAGAGACCATTTTTTTAGCCCTTTTGATGTATTCTGAAAGATAGAAGTTTGAAAGAGTAAAATACCCGTTTATACTCAAAGGCCACATTCACACTAGCAGTATTTGGTCAGTATTTTACATTAGTATTTGCAAGCCAAAACCAGGAGTGGGTGATAAGTGCAGAAGTGGTGATGTGTTTCTATTATACTTCACTGATGTAAAATACTGACCGAATACTGAATGTGTGAACGTGGCCCAAACCATATACTTACAATATCACATGCTTCTACCACTCAGCTGGAGCGCTGGCTATAAATCTGATAAAGCGAAACATCTGCAAGGGGTTTGCATGTATGTCCTACTTGTGTTTTCATAGGTTTACTCATGATATTCTAGTTTCCTAAAGAAAAAAACCCTCAAGGGTTGTTAGCTTAAATATTTTGTTCAGATATGTTGCTGTTATAGCTATATAATATACCGTATATACTCGAGTATAAGCCGACCCGAGTATAAGCCGACCCCCCTAATTTTGCCACAAAAAACTGGGAAAACTTATTGACTCGAGTATAAGCCTAGGGTGGAAATGCAGCATTTACCGGTGAATTTCAAAAATAAAAATAGATCATTATTTCCCCATAGCTGTGCCATATAGTGCTCTACACCGTTCATTATTTCCCCATAGCTGTGCCCCATATAGTGCTCTGCACCGTTCATTGTGCCCCATAGCTGTGCCATATACGGTGCTCTGCACCGTTCATTGTGCCCCATTGCTGTGCCATATACAGTGCTCTGCACCGTTCATTGTGCCCCATTGCTGTGCCATATACGGTGCTCTGCACCGTTCATTGTGCCCCATTGCTGTGCCATATACGGTGCTCTGCACCGTTCATTGTGCCCCCTAGCTGTGCCATATACGGTGCTCTGCACCGTTCATTGTGCCCCATTGCTGTGCCATATACGGTGCTCTGCACCGTTCATTGTGCCCCATTGCTGTGCCATATACAGTGCTCTGCACCGTTCATTGTGCCCCATTGCTGTGCCATATACGGTGCTCTGCACCGTTCATTGTGCCCCATTGCTGTGCCATATACGGTGCTCTGCACCGTTCATTGTGCCCCATTGCTGTGCCATATACAGTGCTCTGCACCGTTCATTGTGCCCCATATCTGTGCCCATATACGGTGCTCTGCTCCGTTCATTGTGCCCCATTGCTGTGCCATATACGGTGCTCTGCACCGTTCATTGTGCCCCATATCTGTGCCCATATACGGTGCTCTGCACCGTTCATTGTGCCCCATTGCTGTGCCATATACGGTGCTCTGCACCGTTCATTGTGCCCCATTGCTGTGCCATATACGGTGCTTTGCACCGTTCATTGTGCACCATTGCTGTGCCATATACGGTGCTCTGCACCGTTCATTGTGCCCCATAGAAATCTCTGCCGCCGCTGCTGCAATAAAAAAAAAAACAACATACTCACCTCCCTTGATTGCAGCTCCCGGCGTCTCGTTCCGGCGCCTCCATCTTCCCGGCGTCTCTGCTCTGACTGATCAGGCAGAGAGCGCCGCGCACACTGTATGCGTCATCGCGCCCTCTGCCTGAACAGTCAGAGCGCAGACGCCGGGAAGATGGAGGCGCCGGCCGGGAAGATGGAGCGGCGCCCGGCGGCTGGAACGAGGACAGGTGAATATGCTATACTTACCTAGTCCTGGCGATCCTCGCGCTGTCCCTCTGCCTGGTCTTCGGTGCCGCAGCTCTTCCTGTCAGCGGTCACCGGCACCGCTGATTAGAGGAATGAATAGGCGGCTCCGCCCCTATGGGAGGTGGAGCCGCTTATTCATATCTCTAATGAGCGGTCCCACGTGACCGCTGAAGAGGGGAAGAAGCTGCAGCACAGAAGCCCGTGGGACGGCAGGGACAGCGCGAGGATCTCTGGGACTAGGTAAGTATACCTCAGCGCCCTCACCCCCTCACCCGCCGACCCTGCCACCCACATTGACTCGAGTATAAGCCGAGAGGGGCACTTTCAGCCCAAAAATTTGGGCTGAAAATCTCGGCTTATACTCGAGTATATACGGTACTTTTATTTACTAATGGCCGCTGAAATCCAAATAATAACCTCTGTTCCAGGTTGCCACAACTCCATTTGCAACCCTGTTCTTGACACAAAACAGAGTTTCTTGTGTTAGCATGTGACCATGTTTAAAGGGGGCTGGCTGACTTCTCATCTCAATAGTTAAGCCAACTTTTTCTCGGCCATGACTGATGCTTAGACAATAAAGGTAGCTAGCTGACTGGCTCATTTCAGTGTAAAAAGATTATTCTTAAATTCATAATGTAGTCGCATAATTCTGTACACATATATTTACGTATTTATTTGTACCAATATTCCTAATTTTTTCTTAAAATCAGACAAATTTTAATTTACCCAAATTCAAGGTACAAAGCAATAAAAAAAATCGCAATGATAACAACATTAAGAAGGTCATTAGATTCAGAAATTCCCTCCGTTTCCCTCCCCCCATTACATACAAGAGCAGCAAATGATGCATGGTATAACCTACATTCGGGGTCATCTTCTCTCCACTCAAGGTGTCCACAGTGTCTCAAATGTTCTTACCCCTTTTCTTTTAGCATAATTTTTTTTCCATATTCACAATAGAGTCAGACTGTCAGAAAAACTCCCTCAACGTTGGCGGATCTACATTTATCCAGTATCTGGTGATTAGTTTCTGCGCAATATTTAGTAATTTAGCTATTGCCACCTTATATTTATTATGTACCTGAACCTCCTCTACATATCCCAGTATACACACCACAGGATCCCTCTCAATCCTACAACCATATGCTCCTCCTATGGCATTAAGGAAGCACCACTGTCCAATATGGGTTCAGAGTTGGACACTGCCATAACATATGGAGAATTCCAGTCCCCTCCACCCGGCACAATATACCTAATTTTTAATCAGAATCATTTTGCAAATATCACCTTCAAAGGATGCCCCTCCAGACGCTAGTTACCCTTAAGTTGCCATTGGATCCTTCTTACTGTAGTTCCATTACTTCCGATTGATAATGTGCAGTCTGTCTCAGCTTGTTTCCTGCGATTATAGCTATGTCCTGACATAGTGTATATTCTATCTTTACTATACACTTTCTGCTTCTCTGCATTGTGTTCTTCTGTACACAGCTCCCCCAGCCCGATTTAATCTTCTGCGATTTACATCAGTATATCTGTCTGTGTATTCTTACATCATTGATCTGTTAGCTGGTGTTCAGCAAAACTTACTGTACTTTCTTCTATATGGAGCTTGTGATAATGATGCTCAGCAGAGCTGACACAAGCAGAGCTGAACTGTGCTTGATGCCTCTAGCTTACAGCTCAGTGTTGTGTAACTGTAAGATACATAAGGCAGAGGATTATCATCTGCCATATGAATCAACTGAGTGGCATTTGCAGTTTCACAACACTGAGACATCTGCTGCAGGCATCAATCACAGTTCAGCTCTGCTTGTGTCAGCTGAACAATAGAAATGTAACAACTCTGCTGGCATCACAGCATGGCCTCACATCTCTCACACAATCTTACCCACTGCTCCAGGCCATGATGTGCTTTCTCTTTAATGCCAGCTCCATGTTCTGTGTCTCTGCTCTCTGCATGCCTCATGGCTAAGTGTATAGGGGGCCGGCGCCTGAACTCTCTGGTTCTTATAGGAATCAGGTGCACCTGTCCAATCAGTTCCTGTTGTGAGTTCTGTTTTTGGGCTCCCTCTGGTGGTTACTGATGGTACTGGGTGACTTGTCTTTCCTGGGTTTCTGGGTTCCACCTGTTCCATCAGCATATGGGAGTTTCCTATTTAACCTGGCTTTGCTGGCATTTCCTCGCCGGTTATCAATGTATCCAGTGTGTCTTGTTACCTCTGCTCCCTGCTCCTAGAACCTTCTGGACAAGCTAAGTTTGGATTTTCCTGTTTTGTGTTTTGCTTAATTTGGTTTTTAGTCCAGCCTGCAAATATGTGATTCTCTGCTGCTGGTTGCTCTAGTGGGCTGAAATTGCTTTTCATGTACCATGAGTTGGCACATGAGTTCAAGTAATTTCAGGATGGTTTTTTGAAGGGTTTTTCGCTGACCGCGCAGTTCACTTTTGTATCCTCTGCTATCTAGCTTTAGCGGGCCTCATTTTGCTGACACTGTTTTCATACTACGTATGTGCTTTCCTCTCATTTCACCGTCATTATATGTGGGGGGCTGCTATTTGCTGTGGGGTATTTCTCTGGAGGCAAGAGAGGTCTGTGTTTCTTCTGATAGGGGAAGTTAGATCTTCGGCTGGAGCGAGACGTCTAGGATCATCGTAGGCACGTTCCCCGGCTACTTTTATTTGTGTGTTAGGTTCAGGGTCGCGGTCAGCTCAGGTTCCATCGCCCTAGAGCTTGTTTGTATCTGTACTTGTCATTTTTGTGATCCCCTGCCATTGGGATCATGACAGTATAACCGGACCACAAAGTGTTAATTGTATTGGCTGAAGTAGGAGGATAAGTAGTCTGAGGAAGTTTTTTTTTTTTTTTTTTTTCTTTCCCCTTTCCCTCAGAGTTTGCTGCCTAGCCTTATTGCAGCCTGGCTACTTCCTCCTCCTCTTAATCTTTGAATGGCTCTGATCTCAGCTGTTTATCATGGACGTCCAGAGTTTGGCTTCCAGCCTGAATAATCTTGCCGCTAAGGTTCAAAATATACAGGATTTTGTTGTACATGCTCCTATGTCTGAACCTAGAATTCCTGTCCCAGAGTTTTTTTCTGGAGATAGATCTCGTTTTCTGAATTTTAGGAACAATTGCAAGTTGTTTCTTTCTTTGAAATCTCGCTCCTCTGGAGACCCTGCTCAGCAAGTCAAGATAATTATATCTTTCCTGCGGGGTGACCCTCAGGATTGGGCATTTGCATTGGCACCAGGGGACCCTGCGTTGCTTAATGCGGATGCATTTTTTCTGGCATTGGGTTTGCTCTATGAGGAACCTAACCAAGAGATTCAGGCTGAAAAAGCTTTGTTGGCCCTCTCTCAGGGGCAAGATGAAGCAGAAATTTATTGTCAAAAATTTCGGAAGTCGTCGGTGCTTACTCAGTGGAATGAGTGCGCTCTGGCTGCAAAGTTTAGAGATGGCCTTTCTGAGGCCATTAAAGATGTTATGGTGGGGTTCCCTGCGCCTGCTGGTCTGAATGAGTCTATGACTATGGCTGTTCAGATTGATCGGCGTTTACGGGAGCGCAAACCTGTGCATCATTTGGCGGTGTCGTCTGAACCGTCACCTGAGATAATGCAATGTGATAGAATTCAGTCCAGAAGTGAACGGCAAAAGTATAGGCGGAAAAAAGGGTTGTGCTTTTATTGTGGTGATTCAGCTCATGTTATATCAGCATGCTCTAAACGCACAAAAAAGGTTGATAAGTCAGTTGCCATTAGTACTTTACAGTCTAAGTTCATTCTGTCTGTGACTCTGATTTGTTCATTATCATCCATTTCCGTCGATGCCTATGTGGATTCAGGCGCTGCCCTGAGTCTTATGGATTGGTCATTTGCCAATCGCTGTGGGTTTAGTCTGGAGCCTCTGGAAGTCCCTATTCCTTTGAAGGGAATTGACTCTACACCTTTGGCTATGATGAATAAACCTCAGTACTGGACACAAGTGACCATGCGTATGACTCCCGTTCATCAGGAGGTGATTCGCTTCCTGGTACTGTATAATTTGCATGATGTTCTAGTACTTGGTCTGCCATGGTTACAAACTCATAATCCAGTCCTTGACTGGAAATCAATGTCTGTGTTAAGTTGGGGTTGTCAGGGGGTTCATGATGATGCACCTCCGATTTCTATCGCTTCATCTACTCCTTCTGAGATTCCTGTGTTTTTGTCTGATTATCGGGATGTTTTTGAGGAGCCTAAGCTCAGTTCGCTTCCTCCTCACAGGGATTGCGATTGTGCTATAAATTTAATTCCAGGCAGTAAATTTCCTAAAGGTCGTTTGTTCAATCTGTCAGTGCCAGAGCATACTGCTATGCGGGATTATGTTAAGGAGTCCTTGGAAAAGGGACATATCCGTCCATCTTTGTCCCCTTTGGGAGCAGGTTTTTTTTTCGTGGCCAAAAAAGATGGTTCCTTGAGGCCTTGTATAGATTATCGTCTTTTGAATAAGATTACCATAAAATATCAGTATCCTTTGCCATTGTTGACTGATTTGTTTGCTCGCATTAAGGGGGCTAAATCGTTCACTAAGATTGATCTTCGGGGTGCGTATAATCTTATACGAATAAAGCAAGGTGATGAGTGGAAAACCGCATTTAATACGCCTGAGGGCCATTTTGAGTATTTGGTAATGCCTTTTGGACTTTCTAATGCTCCTTCAGTCTTCCAGTCCTTTATGCACGATATTTTCCGTGAATATCTGGATAAATTTATGATTGTGTATTTGGATGATATTTTGGTTTTTTCTGATGACTGGGAGTCTCATGTTCAGCAGGTCAGGAAGGTGTTTCAGGTCCTGCGGGCCAATTCCTTGTTTGTAAAAGGCTCAAAGTGTCTCTTTGGAGTCCAGAAGATTTCTTTCTTGGGGTATATTTTTTCCCCTTCTACTATTGAGATGGATCCCGTCAAGGTTCAGGCTATTTGTGACTGGACGCAGCCTACATCTCTTAAGAGTCTACAGAAGTTCTTGGGCTTTGCTAATTTCTATCGTCGTTTTATAACTAATTTTTCTAGTGTTGTTAAGCCTTTGACGGATTTGACTAAGAAGGGTGCTGATGTTGCTAATTGGTCTCCTGCGGCTGTGGAGGCCTTTCAGGAACTTAAGCGCCGGTTTTCTTCTGCTCCTGTGTTGCGTCAGCCGGATGTTTCGCTCCCTTTTCAGGTTGAGGGTGATGCTTCCGAGATTGGAGCGGGGGCGGTTTTGTCACAGAGAAGCTCCGATGGCTCAGTGATGAAGCCATGCGCGTTTTTTTCTAGAAAGTTTTCGCCGGCTGAGCGGAATTATGATGTTGGTAATCGGGAACTTTTGGCCATGAAGTGGGCATTTGAGGAGTGGCGTCATTGGCTAGAGGGTGCTAGACATCGTGTGGTGGTCTTGACTGATCACAAAAATTTGATTTACCTTGAGTCTGCCAGGCGTCTGAATCCTAGACAGGCTCGTTGGTCACTGTTTTTCTCTCGTTTCAATTTTGTGGTTTCATACCTGCCAGGTTCAAAGAATGTGAAGGCGGATGCTCTTTCTAGGAGTTTTGTGCCTGACTCCCTTGGAAATTCTGAGCCCTCTGGTATCCTTAGGGATGGGGTGATTTTGTCTGCTGTCTCCCCAGACTTGCGACGTGCTTTGCAGGAGTTTCAGGCGGGTAAACCTGATCGTTGTCCGCCTGAGAGACTGTTTGTTCCGGATAATTGGACCAGTAGAGTCATCTCCGAGGTCCATTCTTCTGCGTTGGCAGGTCATCCTGGAATATTTGGTACTAGAGACTTGGTGGCCAGGTCTTTTTGGTGGCCTTCCTTGTCGAGGGATGTGCGTTCTTTTGTGCAGTCTTGTGAGGTTTGCGCTCGGGCTAAGCCTTGCTGTTCTCGGGCCAGTGGATTGTTGTCACCTTTGCCTATCCCGAAGAGGCCTTGGACGCACATTTCCATGGACTTTATTTCGGATCTCCCTGTCTCTCAAAAAATGTCCGTCATCTGGGTTGTGTGTGATCGCTTTTCTAAAATGGTTCATCTGGTACCCTTGCCTAAGTTGCCTTCCTCCTCTGAGTTGGTCCCTCTGTTTTTTCAGAATGTGGTTCGTTTGCATGGGATTCCTGAGAACATCGTTTCTGACAGGGGATCCCAGTTTGTGTCTAGATTTTGGCGGACGTTCTGTGCTAAGATGGGCATTGATTTGTCCTTTTCGTCTGCATTCCATCCTCAGACGAATGGCCAGACTGAACGAACTAATCAGACCTTGGAAACTTATTTAAGGTGTTTTGTTTCTGCTGATCAGGATGACTGGGTTACCTTTTTGCCGCTGGCCGAGTTTGCCCTTAATAATCGGGCTAGTTCTGCTACCTTGGTTTCTCCTTTCTTTTGTAATTCGGGGTTTCATCCTCGTTTTTCCTCTGGTCAGGTGGAACCTTCTGATTGTCCTGGAGTGGACATGGTGGTGGATAGGTTGCATCGGATTTGGAGTCATGTGGTGGACAATTTGAAGTTGTCCCAGGAGAAGGCTCAGCAGTTTGCTAATCGCCGTCGCCGCGTGGGTCCTCGACTTCTTGTTGGTGACTTGGTGTGGTTGTCTTCTCGTTTTGTTCCTATGAAGGTCTCTTCTCCTAAGTTCAAGCCTCGGTTCATCGGTCCCTATAGGATCTTGGAAATTCTTAACCCTGTGTCGTTTCGTTTGGATCTCCCGGCATCGTTTGCTATTCATAATGTGTTCCATCGGTCGTTGTTGCGGAAGTATGAGGTACCTGTTGTTCCTTCGCTTGAGCCTCCTGCTCCAGTGCTGGTGGAGGGAGAATTGGAGTATGTTGTGGAGAAGATCTTGGATTCTCGTGTTTCCAGACGGAAACTCCAGTATTTGGTCAAGTGGAAGGGTTATGGTCAGGAGGATAATTCTTGGGTGGTTGCCTCGGATGTTCATGCTGATGATTTGGTTCGCGCTTTTCATAGGGCTCATCCTGGTCGCCCTGGTGGTTCTCGTGAGGGTTCGGTGACCCCTCCTCAAGGGGGGGGTACTGTTGTGAGTTCTGTTTTTGGGCTCCCTCTGGTGGTTACTGATGGTACTGGGTGACTTGTCTTTCCTGGGTTTCTGGGTTCCACCTGTTCCATCAGCATATGGGAGTTTCCTATTTAACCTGGCTTTGCTGGCATTTCCTCGCCGGTTATCAATGTATCCAGTGTGTCTTGTTACCTCTGCTCCCTGCTCCTAGAACCTTCTGGACAAGCTAAGTTTGGATTTTCCTGTTTTGTGTTTTGCTTAATTTGGTTTTTAGTCCAGCCTGCAGATATGTGATTCTCTGCTGCTGGTTGCTCTAGTGGGCTGAAATTGCTTTTCATGTACCATGAGTTGGCACATGAGTTCAAGTAATTTCAGGATGGTTTTTTGAAGGGTTTTTCGCTGACCGCGCAGTTCACTTTTGTATCCTCTGCTATCTAGCTTTAGCGGGCCTCATTTTGCTGACACTGTTTTCATACTACGTATGTGCTTTCCTCTCATTTCACCGTCATTATATGTGGGGGGCTGCTATTTGCTGTGGGGTATTTCTCTGGAGGCAAGAGAGGTCTGTGTTTCTTCTGATAGGGGAAGTTAGATCTTCGGCTGGAGCGAGACGTCTAGGATCATCGTAGGCACGTTCCCCGGCTACTTTTATTTGTGTGTTAGGTTCAGGGTCGCGGTCAGCTCAGGTTCCATCGCCCTAGAGCTTGTTTGTATCTGTACTTGTCATTTTTGTGATCCCCTGCCATTGGGATCATGACAGTTACCAATGACCAATTACCAAGAGGCCTCCTGTATATAGTGCAGCTCCACCCTGTGGTCTGGGCCTGTGCAATGTGTTAGCTCAGTTAGTGTTTAGCTGCTGAGTTTGCCTGGCCTTGCTCTGAGTTTCTCCCTCTGAGCTTTTCTCTGTGCTTTTGCCTTGTTCTTGTAGTCCGCCCTCCAGGAGGCAGAATATCCTGGTCCCTGTGTCTTTGTCCCTGTGTCTTGTTCCTTTGCCTTGTCTGTACTTTGTCTTTTCTCAGTCTCCTTGTCTGTGGCTTCCTTCCCTGCTTTGTCTTTCCTTGTGTTCTCAGTCTGCTTACACTCCGCACTCTTGCGGCTCTGCACTCAGTCCTTGCTTTGTATTCTCTGGCTTTGCTCTGTGGCTCCGCTCTTTGCGGTTCTATCTGGCTCCACTCTTTGCGGTTCTATCTGGCTCCCCCTCCTGTGTTTCTGCACTTGGCTCCGTCTCTGCTCTTGGCTCCGCCTCCAGCGTCTCCGCTCTTGGCGTTACCTCCAGCATCTCCGCTCTTGGCGTTACCTCCAGCGTCTCGGCTCTTGGCGTTACCTCCAGCGTCTCCGCTCTTGGCTCCGCCTCCAGCATCTCCGCTCTTGGCTCCGCCTCCAGCGTCTCCGCTCTTGGCTCCGCCTCCAGCGTCTCCGCTCTTGGCTCCGCCTCCAGCGTCTCCACTCTTGGCTCCGCCTCCAGCTTCTCCGCTCTTGGCTCCGCCTCCAGCATCTCCGCCCTTGGCTCCGCCTCTTGCGGCTCCGCCCTTGGCTCTGCCTTCTCCTTCTCTTTTCTTAGTTCCACCTTCTACTTGTTACTTGGACCTCCTGTGTGAACAGGTCCCTACCTGTTCCTTCATTCTCCTTTCCTTCTGGCTTGTTTCCGTACCTGCATCTTCTGTGTGTACAGGTCCCTACCTGTTCCTTCATCACTCTCACAATAGGACTGCACTCGGGTGTCATCTGAGTGCAGCCTGATTCATACACCACATCAACCAGTCCTGTGTATCCTGTGTTCCTGCCAGTCCTGCCGTTCCTGCCCTGCCTTCCAGTCCTGTGTTCTCTGCAGTGCCTCCCAATCCTGTGTTCCTGCCAGTCCTGCCCTGCCTTCCAGTTCTGTGTTCCTGCTGTCCTAGCCAGTCCTGTTTCCTGTCGTGTCTCTGCCAGCCCTGAGTTCTCTGCCGTGTCTCTGCCAGCCCTGTCTCAGCCGTGCCAGCCTACTCGTCTGTGTTCCAGCCGTGCTCTTCTGCCAGTCCTGCCTAATGCCCGGACCAATCCTGGTGTTCCTGTCTCCCAAGTGGGATCAGCAGCCACAGCCAGACACCACCCTGGAGTAGCACCTGGCAGCTGCCTGCTGCACAAGCCTGTCCTCACCATCAGAGGCTCCAGTGAAAACCCAGGCAGCTGTCATAGTCACGCCCCTTCCAGGGTAGTCTGGTTTGTGACACAGTGGGGCCACAAAACCCCCGAGCTCACGCCCACCAGTCAGGGCGTGAGCGTGACAAGAAATAGAGGAAAATTCAGCATCCACAGCTTCAAACTAGGATTAAAACTTCAAATTTCTTAGAAAGAAGTTGAAAAATGTAATATGTAATATATATTAAAATATAGTGTAATATATCTGATGACAACAGTTCTATGTGTTTTGAACAGAGGCTCTTAAACCCATTATTCCTATTGTTCATGTTCAACCAGGAGCTTGGATTTGTCTGTGCACCTCACCCAAATGAGGAACATCTCCTACACCGTTGAACTGATGATATTGACCCTTTTCTGTTGGATTTGTATCAGCTGAGACTAGCAATCCATTGTGGAGGAGTGCAGGATGGTTGAGCTCTGCTAGATGTAGGGGGGCTAGATGTATACATTGAGCAATGATGCGATGCGCAGCTCCATTCAATGTGTATCAACTATTTACGGGTACTGCAAAGCAGATTCTATTTTGTCTGCTACACACTGAATAGACCTACGCAGTGCAACTCCTTGCAATGTGCTGGGAATTGTGGTGATCAGTCGTTATCAGGCTGCGGACCACATAGGAATCACAGTACTGATGAGACGTAGTTGAGTAAACATTTACATCCAGGTACATTATGGGTGATCTCTAATTCTTTTCTTTCTTTTTGTTTCCATCTTGTTCAGACACCGTGATGACTTTCCACATCCACAGCTCATCTCTCCATATTCCCACTTCTGCTGTCTTCTGCAGCAAATCCTGACACATGCCCTTTAAAAATGACAGTGTTATTAATGGGATTGTCCACTACTGGATCAAAATGTTTGTACCTATAAAATAATAAAGCTTATATTCACCTTCTGTGCCTGCACCGTTCCCACAGTGTCAGCAGTTGCTCTGCCCAGGGCTCTTGTGCGGTGTTGTAACACGTGACCCTGGCGCCCAATCAGCGCTGTCGTCACTCTCTGCACCTTTGGACAAATCGAACATGAAGAGGAAGCCAGGGCGGCAGCTGATCTCTGACTTATCTCTCACTGTGGTGACCTACCTCCGGTGAGATCACCGCTAGCATAGTGAGAAAAAGTCTCACAGTGCAGAGGTGAGTTCACCGCAGTTCAAATTCACCAGAGTGAAATTCTCCCGATGAACTCACCTCTGCACCGTGAGACTTTTTCTCACTGTGCTCGCGGTGATCTCACCGGAGGGAGGTCACCACAGTTCAGGAGCCCAGCTAGGAAAGCAGCCTCAGTGACCTGCGGTAACCTCGATGAGGTTACCACTGTTTGCAGCAGCTTATTTATCAGTGGTTCTTAGCCTGGATGGTCACACCTCGGCACCATCCAGGTGGAAAACTAGTAATCCCCAGACACATGACAACTTGCCAAAAACTGGATGTTCGGGCCCCCCATTCAAATGAATGGCATCCAGGTTCTGTTCTGGTACCCGAACCCCAAACTTTTTTAACTGTTCGTCCAAACCCGCCAGACCCAATCATCCAGGGGTTTGCCCATCTGTACACAGTAGAATATGTTGGCACTATATGAATAAGTTAAAATAATATGCATAAGAAAAAACTCTAAGCGCTGACTTGAAATGAAAAGTAGGGCATTTTAATTGGCTGAAATGTCCTACAATATCTGCTATTACTATATCAGATTTCTGTACATGTGCGCAGTGTCTTGTGAAATTAGCTAAAAGGCGGGAATATTTGGCTGGAGGCAGGACAACTGCCACCATTGGAGCTCTGCCTATCACTGCTAGCTCACACAAGTTGTATTAGTTCCCCAGGACTCAGAATTTATTTTGCTGGTCCCGAAGAACAGAACTTTCTACTATACCAAGTGTCTGCATAGTATGTTGGTTTGTTTTCTGCATATGCTTGGTTTTATTGCTGGTCTGTAGACCATATACATACATACACTCAGCTTTCCTGCTCTGTCTGTCTATATGAAGTGCATATAATTCCCACCTGGTATGATTCACTCAGCTTTCCTGCTCTGTCTGTCTATATGAAGTGCATATAATTCCCACCTGGTATGATTCACTCAGCTTTCCTGCTCTGTCTGTCTATATGAAGTGCATATAATTCCCACCTGGTATGATTCACTCAGCTTTCCTGCTCGGTCTGTCTATATGAAGTGCATATAATTCCCACCTGGTATGATTCACTCAGCTTTCCTGCTCTGTCTGTCTATATGAAGTGCATGTAATTGCCACATGGCATTCTTTGCTTACCCATTATTTTCTATCCATTGGTACTTCACTTCTCTTGCTTCTTCCTTGCATACCTGAGTGGCCATCTACCCCACCTCCTCTTTATGACGTGGCTTAACTGTGAACATGTGCTCTGGACACACACGCCCACATCCCCTCTCTCAGCTGTGAGCCCTTAGGTGCACATAAATTCATAGCCATGAGTCTGACCAGACGTGTCTGACCATCTTAGAAATTGCATTTTTAAATTGCTATGAATTAGACTAGAATTGGACTGGAATTGACTGGAAGGTAAAGGAATAGAAAACCACTATAATGTTTCAATTTCTATTCACATTCACCCCCATACTACTTTATTTCTTCCTATCTCCTGTAGTCCCTCCACCCAGTAAGGAACTAGTCATTTCTTCCTCCATCCTCCCCAGCCACCTCACCTCCTCCACAGAACTATTCCTCCACATACAATCCTTTATCTCCAGGCACACACGGCCACATCATGACCTATCCAGCTCACACCTTCTAACGCTCAGTCTGCTGCTCCTCATTGCTGGCGACATATCCCCAAATCCTGGCCCTCCTCATCACATTCCCACACTCATTTCTAATCCCCTGCCACAATCCTCTATACGTCCTCGCAACCACAGTAACCTTATACCCATTCATCCAGCCCCCACTCCCCCAATTTCCCTATCTGGAGCACTATGGAACGCACGCTCTGTCTGCAATAAACTTTCATTTATCCATGACCTCTTTATCAATAACAAACTCTCCTTCCTCGGCATCACTGAAACCTGGCTCACCCCTTCAGACACAGCCTCCCCTGCTGCACTCTCTTACGGTGGCTTCCACCTTTCTCGCACACCCCGCCCCAGCAGCAAGCATGGCGGAGGAGTTGGTTTTCTCCTGTCAGATAACTGCTCCTTCACCCCAATCCCACTGCCACCCTCTGTTACCCTCCCTTCCTTTGAGGTGCACTCTGTGCGCATCTACTCCCCCTCCAACCTCCAACTGGCTGTCATCTACCGTCCCCCAGGGCCAGCCACCACCTTCTTTGACCACTTCACCACCTGGCTACTCCATTTCCTCGCCGCTGACATCCCCACTATCATCATGGGCGACTTCAACATCCCCATTGACACTTCCCTCTCAGCTGCCACTAAACTTCTATCCCTCACTTCCTCCTTTGGCCTCACTCAATGGTCTTCTACAGCCACCCACAAAGATGGTCACACACTGGACCTCATTTTCACCCGCCTCTGCTCCCTATCTAACCTCTCAAACTCACCTCTTCCTCTTTCCGACCACAACCTACTTACATTCTCTTCCCTTTCCACTCCTTGTCTACAACCCCCACCCCACAAACTATCACACCCTCGCAGAAACCTTAAGCACCTTGATCTTCACTCACTCTCTGAATCCCTCCTCCCTCTCACAGACATAAGCTCCCTACACAATGCAGATGATGCTGCCGCTCTATATAACACCACAATAGCTGCAGCTTTGGAATCTCTTGCCCTCTCACACATACCAAAGCTCGCAAAATCAACAGACACCCCTGGCACACCAGCATGACCAAAGAACTGAGGCGAGCTTCCAGAGCTGCTGAGCGCAGATGGAAAAGATCCCACTCCAACGAGCACTTCATCGCATTCAAACAGTCCCTCACTACTTTCAAAACCACGCTCGCCACAGTAAAACAAACCTACTTCTCATCTCTCATATCCTCCCTGTCTCACAACCCCAGTTATTCAACACCTTCAACTCTCTCCTCCGTCCCCCAGCACCTCCTCCCTCCCCACTTATCTCAGCTGAAGACTTTGCCTCATTTTTCAAGCAGAAAATTGAGAACATCAGAGACAGTTTTAGTAAACAACCCCCAGAACCCTTCCTCCCAACTACCCAGCCCTCCACCTCCAAAACCAACTTCTCCACCATTACAGAAGACGGACTCTCCACTCTACTCTCAAGATCGCATCTCACCACTTGTGCACTTGACCCACTCCCATCCCACTTCATCCCAAACCTCACCACAGTCTTCATCCCAACCCTAACCCATCTCTTCAACCTATCACTAACAACTGGCATTTTCCCCTCAAGCTTTAAACATGCCTCAATCACACCTATCCTCAAAAAGCCCTCTCTTGACCCATCCTCTGTATCTAGCTATCGCCCTATATCACTTCTCCCCTTTGCCTCAAAACTACTGGAACAACATGTCCATCTTGAACTGTCCTCCCATCTATCTTCCTGCTCCTTCTTCGACCGCTTTCAATCAGGCTTCCGGTCACACCACTCCACTGAAACTGCCCTAACTAAGGTCACCAATGACCTATTAACCGCCAAAAGCAAGCGACACTACTCTATCCTCCTCCTCCTGGACCTGTCCTCTGCCTTTGACACAGTGGACCATTCCCTGCTGCTGCAGACTCTCTCATCCCTTGGAATCACAGAATTGGCCCTATCCTGGATCTCATCATACCTAACTGACCGTACATTCAGCGTCTCCCACTCACACACCACCTCCTCACCTCGCCCCCTATCTGTCGGAGTCCCGCAAGGTTCAGTTCTAGGACCCCTGCTCTTCTCCATTTACACCTTTGGCCTGGGACAGCTCATAGAATCTCACGGCTTTCAGTATCATCTCTATGCTGACGACACACAGATCTACATCTCTGGACCAGATATCACCTCCCTACTAACCAGAATCCCTCAATGTCTGTCTGCTATTTCATCCTTCTTCTCCACTAGATTTCTAAAACTTAACATGGACAAAACAGAATTCATCATCTTTCCCCCATCTCACACAACCTACCCAGTGAACCTATCCATTACAGTAAATGGCTGCCCACTCTCCCCAGTCCCACAAGCCCGCTGTCTTGGGGTAATCCTTGACACTGATCTCTCCTTTAAACCACATATCCAAACCCTTTCCACTTCCTGCTGCCTCCAACTCAAAAATATTTCACAGATCCGCACATTCCTAAACCAAGAATCTGCAAAGACCCTAGTCCATGCCCTCATCATCTCCCGCCTTGACTACTGTAACCTCCTGCTCTGTGGCCTCCCCTCTAACACTCTTGCACCCCTCCAATTTATTCTAAACTCTGCTGCCCGACTAATCCACCTGTCCCCCCGCTATTCCCCAGCCTCTCCCCTCTGTCAATCCCTTCACTGGCTCCCCATCACCCAGAGACTCCAGTACAAAAGCCTAACCATGACATACAAAGCCATCCACAACCTGTCTCCTCCATACATCTGTGACCTCGTCTCCCGGTACTTTCCTGCACGCAACCTCCGATCCTCACAAGATCTCCTTCTCTACTCCCCTATTATCTCCTCTTCCCACAATCGCATACAAGATTTCTCTCGTGCATCCCCCCTACTCTGGAATTCTCTACCACAACATATCAGACTCTCGCCTACCATCGAAACCTTCAAAAAGAACCTGAAGACCCACCTCTTCCGACAAGCCTACAACCTGCAGTAACCACCGATTGACCAAACCGCTGCACAGCCAGCTCTATCCTCACCTACTGTATCCTCACCCATCCCTTGTAGATTGTGAGCCCTCGCGGGCAGGGTCCTCTCTCCTCCTGTACCAGTTGTGACTTGTATTGTTCAAGATTATTGTACTTGTTTTATTATGTACACCCCTCCTTACATGTAAAGCACCATGGAATAAATGGCGCTATAATAATAAATAATAATAATAATACATAAGTGTTTGCCCTTGACTTTGGCACCAAAACTGAGACTTAAATAATAGACATCAATATTAGATTGGTCCAAATACTGGAAGATGAGGTTTGTGTGAAGCTGCGCTGCCAGAGAGACGATACACAATAGGAAATTAAATGGAGTGTAGATGCGGTTTCATTCGTCAACACGTTTCAAGATAATCCAACCTCTTCATCAGGACATACAAGAAATACATAGGATAGCACCATATTTTCATAACAGACAAGATGAAACTGGTGGAAAACATCTGTAAATGTATCACGGTTTCCATTCCATGACACCATTATGTTGCAAAAATGTAAGACTGGTGTTTCGCCGTGCTAGGGGACTGTTGCTTTTAAGAACTTGGGTCAGGGGTACAAATATCACCAAGGACAACATCTTCAAGGAGTTTGTATGTTCTGCATGGATTTCCTCCCACACTCCAAAGATATACTGTACAGGAATTTAGATTGTGAGCCCCAATGGGGGCAGTGATAATGTCTGTAAAGTGATTTGGAAATTAATAGCTCCTATTTTAGTGCATAGGGCCTCAAGTGTACCTCCATATGCCTTTCATCTCACATAAGGACTAAAAATGTATTTTTCTGTTGGATTTAAATAATAAATTATGGCAAATTCCAATGGATCACAGGTGTATGGAGCTGATAAAAATATAAAGAAAATACATTTCACAGTGATCTTTATATGAAGGATTTATTGCATCGCTTTTCCTTCGCAATGCTTTGTGATTTATAGATTATTCAAAAAATTTTTTAAAGAAGTGTTTGCTATAAAAGTGTCAAATTTGTGCAGAGTAACTTGTCAGGAATATGAGCATTTCTATAGAAAGCAGAACTGGGGCTTCCATGCCCTCAGGAAATTCTATGCCTAATGAGGTTCAGTTATCTGAGTAAAAAAATTGAAGACTTGTCCGATTTTGAGCAGAGAGTCAGGTCAAAATTGGCAGTGCGAGTCTATGGGTCCGTGATAAATATCAGACTGCACTCGGATGATATCTGAGTGCGGTATGATTTTCAAGGACTGACTGAATGGACAAGCTTTTTTTTCTCTCCAAGTCCCTGAAAAAATGATGTCACTCTAATCAGAATAAATCAGACTGTTTTTCTCGTATGGAGGGAAAACTGTAACATTCACCTACCCTTGTATTTACAGGGGTTTTCCCACGACCAAAGTTAGTTTTAATCAACATATTAATCAATATATCTTTGAATAGTAGTAATTTCCACAATTGGTTGTGTTTGAAAAAAATATTCCTGTGCTGAGATAATCTTATAAATGTGTCCCTGCTGTGTACTGTGTAATGACTTTGTCTGACCGTGCAGGAACATGGTCTGATCATACCACAGCTCCTGGGCAGGGGAGGAAACAAAAGAGTATACAGACATTACAGCACAGGATCACAGCTGATTATAATCAATGTTTTACCTTGAAGAAACAAACAGGCAGGGAAATGTTTTGCCTCACCAAAAGAATCAGCTGTGATCTCGTGCTTTCCTGTCAGTATACTCTTTTGCTTCCTCCCCTGCCCAGGAGCTGTGGTATGATCAGACCATGTTCCTGTACGGTCAGACACAGCCATTACACAGTACACAGCAGGGGCACATTTATAAGATTATCTCAGCACAGGAACGTTTTCATTTAACACAGCCAGTCATGGAAATTATTTTTATCCCAAGATGTATTAATTAAAAAGAACTTTATTCATGGGACAACTCCTTTAACTTCTGTGATTGGCGGCACACTCATTACAATGCCTTTAAAATGTCACTAATTGGCTCCTGACTCCTAACTTCTGCCGAAAAGTGGCACGCATTTATTCATGTCCTGGTTTACTTTAGCACACTAAATATAACCATTCACAAAATCAGTTCAAAGAGCTGTGAACGTTGTGTTTTCTTTGCCAATGACCGAAAAAACGAAATTTCTCTGGGACCAGAAATATTTAGACACAGTTATGGACAATAGAAATAGGAGACTGTTGTGAACTTACATTATACACCTGAGGTTTCTCTCAGCGGTGACAGCAATGGCTACATAATAGATGAGCTTCCCAAACCCAACTCTATAAAGGGAAAGAAAAAAAAATCACACTGATGTGGAGTAAAATATCTGAAAAATCGATCCCTCAGGTGGTACAGTTTATTTTTTTATAGGAAGCACATTTCATAACAAAACATGCATGAGAGCAACAATTATTGCCTAGTTGTTTTTAAAAAAAAAAGCATGGATCACACGGATAGACCCCTTTAGCCCCTTCCTGTCTGAACTAATTTTGGCTTTTTCTTCTAACAGGCATAACTTTGTTATTTCTGTCATCAGCCATATGAGGGCTTTAGGGCTTTTTTTGCTGGATGAGTTGTAGCTTAGAATCCTAAGGGGGGTAAAATGGTGGAAAAAAAAATTGTTTTCACGACATTCACCGTGCATTTAATTTTGCAGGTGTCTTTGATTACATTGATACCAAATTTCTAGACCTTTTTTTTTATTGCGTTAAAAAAAAAACCTTCAAAAATATTAAAGGGGTTGTCCGGTCTAAAATGATAAGTCTGCAGTCACTCTGTGTGCCTGCAGACTTATTAATCCTCCAGCGTGCGCAACGTGCGCTGCGAGGATTCCGTGGCTTCTGAGCCGGTACCGGCAGGTACATATGCATTAGCCTAGTGTATGGTGTCCTATTCGAGAGCATCAGATGTGATATGCTAGTGACACTAGACTCCAGCTCTGCTGCGAGCGTGACCCCGAGTGTCAGAGCTCTGTGCTTCCAGCCTCTCGTATGAGACAATCGCAGCACAGGTGCTGAGGAGACGGAGAAAGTAACATCTCCATCTCCTCCATGGCCTGTTTCGGCATAAATTGGACTGCACTGGGATGACATCAAAGGCAGCCATAGACCTGTATGGATGCAGGTGAGCCGACTCTCACTGCGATTGTTCTCTCATGCCGAATCAGAATGTGATAATAATCGCAGATCTGTTCTGCCCCATAGTATAACACTGGGCCGAGTGCTATCCGATGTTTCATCACATAGCACTCGGCCGTGTTATACGTTCCCGTGATGTCAGATGGCCTAGGTGTATTTGTAACCCAGAGTCTAAATTGGCCTAGGCC
Source organism: Ranitomeya imitator (assembly GCF_032444005.1). Taxonomy (NCBI): domain Eukaryota; kingdom Metazoa; phylum Chordata; class Amphibia; order Anura; family Dendrobatidae; genus Ranitomeya; species Ranitomeya imitator. Next base: position 61,293,624 of record NC_091288.1, read on the forward strand.
ATAATATATCCAGGGTTTAACCCCTTCATGACCCAGCCTATTTTAACCGTAACCCCTTTACCCCCAAGGGTGGTTTGCACGTCAATGACCAGGCCAATTTTTACATTTCTGACCACTGTCCCTTTATGAGGTTATAACTCTGGAACGCTTAAACGGATCCTGGTGATTCTGACATTGTTTCCTCGTGACTAGTGTTGAGCATTCCGATACCGCAAGTATCGGGTATCGGCCGATACTTGCGGTATCGGAATTCCGATACCGAGATCCGATACTTTTGTGGTATCGGGTATCGGTATCGGATACATAGAGATGTGTAAAATAAAGAATTAAAATAAAAAATATTGATATATTTACCTCTCCGGCGGCCCCTGGTGAGTCCGCGGGTAACCGGCAGGCTTCGTTGTTCAAAATCAGCGCTTTTAGGACCTGAGAAACACGTCCCGGCTTCTGATTGGTCGCGGGCCGCCCATGTGACCGCCACGCGACAAATCACAAGCCGCGACGTCACCGCAAGCTATTAGCGCGCTCATTTTTGAAAAATGAGCGCGTTAATGACTTTCAAAGACGTAGCGGCTTGTGATTGGTCGCGGCCACGCGACCAATCACAAGCCGCGACGTCACCGCAAGCTATTAGCGCGCTCATTTTTGAAAAATGAGCGCGTTAATGACTTTCAAAGACGTAGCGGCTTGTGATTGGTCGCGGCCACGCGACCAATCACAAGCCGCGACGTCACCGCAAGCTATTAACGCGCTCATTTTTAAAAATGAGCGCGTTAATGGCTTTCAAAGACGTAGCGGGTTGTGATTGGTCGCGGCCGCGACCAATCACAAGCCGCGACGTCACCGCAAGCTATTAACGCGCTCATTTTTAAAAATGAGCGCGTTAATGGCTTTCAAAGACGTAGCGGGTTGTGATTGGTCGCGGCCGCGACCAATCACAAGCCGCGACGTCACCGCAAGCTATTGACGCGCTCATTTTTAAAAATGAGCGCGTTAATGGCTTTGAAAGACATAGCGGCTTGTGATTGGTCGCGTGGCCGCGACCAATCACAAGCCGCTACGTCTTTGAAAGTCATTAACGCGCTCATTTTTCAAAAATGAGCGCGCTAATAGCTTGCGGTGACGTCGCGGCTTGTGATTGGTCGCGGCCACGCGACCAATCACAAGCCGCTATGTCTTTCAAAGCCATTAACGCGCTCATTTTTAAAAATGAGCGTGTCAATAGCTTGCGGTGACGTCGCGGCTTGTGATTGGTCGCGGCCGCGACCAATCACAACCCGCTACGTCTTTGAAAGCCATTAACGCGCTCATTTTTAAAAATGAGCGCGTTAATAGCTTGCGGTGACGTCACGGCTTGTGATTGGTCGCGTGGCCGCGACCAATCACAAGCCGCTACGTCTTTGAAAGTCATTAACGCGCTCATTTTTCAAAAATGAGCGCGCTAATAGCTTGCGGTGACGTCGCGGCTTGTGATTGGTCGCGTGGCGGTCACATGGGCGGCCCGCGACCAATCAGAAGCCGGGACGTGTTTCTCAGGTCCTAAAAGCGCTGATTTTGAACAACGAAGCCTGCCGGTTACCCGCGCTGAGTTCAGGGGCCGCCGGAGAGGTAAATATATCAATATTTTTTATTTTTATTCTTTATTTTACACCTCCCTATGGATCCCAGGGCCTGAAGGAGAGTTTCCTCTCCTTCAGACCCTGGGAACCATGAGAATACCTTCCGATACTTGATGTCCCATTGACTTGTATTGGTATCGGATATCGGTATCGGCGATATCCGATATTTTTCGGGTATCGGCCGATACTATCCGATACCGATACTTTCAAGTATCGGACGGTATCGCTCAACACTACTCGTGACATATTGTACTTCATGATAGTGGTAAAATTTCTTTGATATTACCTGCGTTTATTTGTGAAAAAAAACGGAAATTTGGCGAAAATTTTGAAAATTTCGCAATTTTCCAACTTTGAATTTTTATGCAATTAAATCACAGAGATATGTCACACAAAATATTTAATAAGTAACATTTCCCACATGTCTACTTTACATCAGCACAATTTTGGAAGCAAAATTTTTTCTTGTTAGGGAGTTAATAGGGTTAAAATTTGACCAGCAATTTCTCATTCTTACAACAAAATTTTTTTTTAAGGACCACATCTCATTTGAAGTCATTTTGAGGGGTCTATATGATAGAAAATACCCAAGTGTGACACCATTCTAAAAACTGCACCCCTCAAGGTGCTCAAAACCACATTCAAGAAGTGTATTGACCCTTCAGGTGTTTCAAAGGAATTTTTGGAATGTTTAAATAAAAATGATACATACATGCTAGCCACCTTAGGGAGAGACCCAAGTTCGGCTAAATGTAGCGGGACGAAAGAGACCGAAAAGCCCTCTACTTAAAGGAAATACATAGTGGATGCTTTCCTGAAACAGAAAGTACTTGCAAGCAGCATAATACAAAGAATAGCAGGTTTACCCAGAATCCTTTGCAGTAGGCGGAGCTATGCAAATCATCTCTTTCCACCCTAGTCTAATCCACAGCGCTTGGAATCGCCAAGCGTGCAATGCTGCGGATTAGTTTCTAAATTTGTAAATTTAGAAACTAATCCGCAGCATTGCACGCTTGGCGATTCCAAGCGCTGTGGATTAGACTGGGGTGGAAAGAGATGATTTGCATAGCTCCGCCTACTGCAAAGGATTCTGGGTAAACCTGCTATTCTTTGTATTATGCTGCTTGCAAGTACTTTCCGTTTCAGGAAAGCATCCACTATAATTAAAAATGAACATTTAACTTTTTTTCACAAAAAATTTAATTCAGCTCCAATTTGTTTTATTTTACCAAGGGTAACAGGAGAAAATGGACCCCAAAAGTTGTTGTACAATTTGTCCTGAGTACGCTGATACCCCATATGTGGCGGTAAACCGCTGTTTGGGCGCATGGGAGAGCTCGGAAGGGAAGGAGCGCCGTTTGACTTTTCAATGCAAAATTGACAGGAATAGATATGGGACGCCATGTTGCATTTGGAGAGCCACTGATGTGCCTAAACATTGAAACCCCCCACAAGTGACACAATTTTGGAAAGTAGGCCACCTAAGGAACTTATCTAGAGGTGTGGTGAGCACTTTGACCCACCAAGTGCTTCACAGAAGTTTAAAATGCAGAGCCATAAAAATAAAAAATCATATTTTTTCACAAAAATCATCTTTTTGCCCCCAATTTTTTATTTTCCCATGGGTAAGAGAAGAAATTGGACCCCAAAAGTTGTTGTACAGTTTGTCCTGAGTACGCTGATACCCCATATGTGGAGGTAAACCACTGTTTGGGCGCATGGGAGAGCTCGGAAGGGAAGGAGCGCCGTTTGACTTTTCAATGCAAAATTGACAGGAATTGAGATGGGACGCCATGTTGTATTTGGAGAGCCACTGATGTGCCTAAACATTGAAACCCCCCCACAAGTGACACAATTTTGAAAAGTAGACCCCCTAAGGAACTTATCTGGATGTGTGGTGAGCACTTTGACCCACCAAGGGCTTCACAGAAGTTTAAAATGCAGAGCCATAAAAATAAAACAAAATTTTTTTCCCACAAAAATTATATTTTAGCCCCCAGTTTTGTATTTTCCCAAGGGTAACAGGAGAAATTGGACCCCAAAGGTTGTTGTCCAATTTGTCCTGAGTACGCTGATACCCCATATATGGGGGGGAACCACCGTTTGAGCGCATGGCAGAGCTCGGAAGGGAAGGAGCATCATTTGGAATGCAGACTTAGATGTATTGGTTTGCAGGCGTCACATTGCGTTTGCAGAGCCCCTAATGTACCTAAACAGTAGAAACCCCCACAAGTAACCCCATATTGGAAACTAGACCCCCCAAGGAACTTATCTAGATGTGTTGTGAGAACTTTGAACCCCCAAGTGTTTCACTACAGTTTATAACGCAGAGCCGTGAAAATAAAAAATCTTTTTTTTCCCACAAAAATTATTTTTTAGCCCCAGTTTTGTATTTTTCCAAGGGTAACAAGAGAAGTTGTTGCCCAATGTGTCCTGAGTACGCTGATACCCCATATGTTGGGGTAAACCCCTGGTTGGGCACATGGTAGAGCTCGGAAGGGAAGGAGCACTGTTTTACTTTTTCAACGCAGAATTGGCTGGAATTGAGATCGGACGCCATGTCGTGTTTGGAGAGCCCCTGATGTGCCTAAACAGTGGAAATCCCCCAATTATAACTGAAACCCTAATGCAAACACACCCCTAACCCTAATCCCAATGGTAACCCTAACCACACCTCTAACCCAGACACACCCCTAACCCTAATCCCAACCCTATTCCCAACCATAAATGTAATCCAAACACTAACCCTAACTTTAGCCCCAACCCTAACCCTAACTTTAGCCCCAACCCTAACTTTAGCCTTAACCCTCACCTACTGTATCCTCACCCATCCCTTGTAGATTGTGAGCCTTCGCAGGCAGGGTCCTCATTCCTCCTGTACCAGTTATGACTTGTATTGTTTAAGATTATTGTACTTGTTTTTATTATGTATACCCCTCCTCACATGTAAAGCGCCATGGAATAAATGGCGCTATAACAATAAATAATAATAATAATAATAACCCTAGCCCTAGCCATAACCCTATCCCTATCCCTAACCCTAACCCTAGCCCTAACCCTAACCCTAGCCCTAGCCCTAACCCTAGCCCTAACCCTAGCCCTAATCCTAACCCTAACCCTAATGGGAAAATGGAAATAAATAAATTTTTTTATTTTTTTTAATTTTTCCCTAACTAAGGGGGTGATGAAGGGGGGTTTGATTTACTTTTATAGCTGGTTATTTAGCGGATTTTTATGATTGGCAGCCGTCACATACTGAAAGACGCTTTTTATTGCAAAAAATATTTTTTGCGTTACCACATTTTGAGAGCTATAATTTTTCCATATTTGAGTCCACATAGTCATGTGAGGTCTTGTTTTTTGCGGGACGAGTTAACATTTTTATTGGTAATATTTTCGGCACGTGACATTTTTTGATCGCTTTTTATTCCGATTTTTGTGAGGCAGAATGACCAAAAACCAGCTATTCATGAACTTCTTTTGGGGGAGGTGTTTATACCATTCCGCGTTTGGTAAAATTGATAAAGCAGTTTCATTCTTCGGGTCAGTACGATTACAGCGATACCTCATTTATATCATTTTTTTATGTTTTGGCGCTTTTATACGATAAAAACTATTTTATAGAAAAAATAATTATGCATCGCTTTATTCTGAGGACTATAACTTTTTTTTTTTTGCTGATGGTGCTGTGTTGTGGCTCATTTTTTGCGGGAGAAGATGACATTTTCAGCGGTACCATGGTTGTTTATATCCGTCTTTTTGATCGCGTGTTATTCCACTTTTTGTTTGGCGGTATGAGAATAAAGCGTTGTTTTTTGCCTCGTTTTTTTTTTTACGTTGTTCACTGAAGGGGTTAACTAGTGATATAGTTTTATAGGTGGGGTCGTTACGGACACGGTGATACTAAATATGTGTACTTTTATTGTTTTTTTTATTTAGATAAAGAAATGTATTTATAGGAACAATATTTTTTTTGGGGGGGGGAATTTTGGGGGAATTTTTTTTAAACTTTTTTACACATTGGAATATTTTTTTTTTTAGAGCAAAAGGGGGGAGAAGCCAGCGCTGCCTAAGGTTAAGACGCAATACATAAAGTGCAAATGCACATATTGATTTCTAACTGTATTTTCAAAATGAGAAATTTAGCAAACAATTGATCAATTCTTTGAGCCATCCCGCCACTTCACGGCATTCTCATAATGGGGCAGTCCTACTCTACGTTTTTTATATTCACTGTGCCATAAAGGCCTCCTAAATGAACTAAAAGCAAGACCACATTAAATGCAAGCTGTACCTGGAGCATAACTGAGTCACCCCCATGGCGCCAGAGGAGGCAAGGTTGACCAGGTCCAGACAGACATTTCAGGTCCAACCTCCACACTGCCCATCCAGCACCACAGATAAAGAGTGAGACAGGCTGAGACACAGGTGCATAATTAAACAAAGCCTAGGGCAGGGCAGGGCTGCTGTGTGTGTGTACAGCAGCCTATCAATCACAGAAACACAGAAAGAATGGCGCACGTAACCTGGCGTGGCAAACGGCAACAGTGGTGGTCAGCCACCTACCAATATCAGAGCAAAAGAGGGGAGAAGGTTAAGACGCAATGCATAAAGTGCAAATGCACATATTGATTTCTAACTGTATTTTCAAAATGAGACATTTAGCAAACAATTGATCACCCCACTGCTGCGGGACGAACAAATTGAAGCCGTTGTCGGATGGATGGCAGCTAACGCATCGACTTCAATTAGTGCCACATCCTCTCAGGTCCAGAGCACTGAAGAGCACCCATCTGTCTCTTCACCACCTGCCAAATTGCCCAGGCAGTCAGAGAGCCCTGGACAGGAGCCATCTCTACTTCTGTTCTCTGAATCTCTTGGCTTGGAAAGAGGGGGCCAGCCAAGCAGCATTTGAGAAATTGAAGAAGAGGCAGTATGCAGTGATGCGCCACTGCTTTGTCTCTCTGAATCTGAAGAGGCGAGTGGGCCAGTGCCTACGGTCAGCACACCTCAGTACGCATCTGATGATGAGACTCAGGTGCAACTTTCTGGTGCGTACTGTGCTGCCGAGACTACCCATGAGCAGTTGTTGGAAGAGGGTAGTGTAGATGATGAGGTCCTTGACCCATCATGGCGTGAGGTACAGGAAGGTGGTAGGAGCAGCTCTGAGGAAGAGATTCCCCAAACGGCCCAAAAAGGAGGGAGAGAGAGGGGGCAGACTGGGTTGCCTGTAGCCTCCACTTCGGCACCCATTAGCAGCATGCCTCTTCCAAAACTCAAAACGGGCACTCCCAAGACTTGCAGTGCCTGGTCCTTTTTTGACACAGTTGCAGATGACATTTGCTTTGTCAAATGCAAGCTGTGTAATCAGAAAGTGAAAAGAGGGAAAAGTGTCAGCAACCTCAATACCACAAATATGTGGTAACATGTGTGGACCAAGCATGTGGTGGAGTTACAAAGACACACTGAAGACCTAGGCCAACCTACAGCGCCACCTACTACCTCTTCAACTCGTGTTGTAGCCTCTTCCTCCAGCTCACACACAGCTGGTTCAGCTTCTTCACAGGATCGCCATGGAAGAACCTCTGGCACTGTTGTACAGAGACACAGTGTAATTCCACCCACAGCACCACGTTCCTTGTGATCCTCACACTCCCAGGCCAGTCTCCAGCCATCGGTAGCACAGGCATGGGAGAAAAGGCGGCCATACTCAGCAAACCACCCCTGAGCACAGACTCTGAATGCTGGCATTGCAAAACTACTGTCTCTTGAAATGCTCTCATTCAGGCTGGTGGAGACTGACACCTTCCGTAACTTGATGGCATTGGCAGTCCCACAATACAACGTGCCCAGCTGCTTTTATTTCAGCAGGCAAGCCGTCCCTGCCCTGCAAAAGCATGTGGAGGGAAAAACTAAACATGCGCTACTAAATGCCGTCAGTAGCAAGGTCCACCTGACCACAGATGCGTGGACTAGTAACCATGGACAGGGACGATACCTTTCCCTCACTGCCCATTGGGTAAATGTTGTGGAGCCGGGTAGAGATCTTGAGAGTGGCGCTGTACGTGTTCTGCCAACTCCAAGGATTGCAGGAATCCAGTCTGTACACATTGACTCCTCCTCATACTCCAGTTCCTCTGAATCAGCGCTGCAGGAGCCGTCACAGTCTACCTCCACATGGACCCGTGAACGCTTACCTGTTACGACCGATATGAGCACAGCCGTGGCCAAACGTCAACAGACCGTATTGAAATTAATTTAATTGGGGAATCGAAGCCACACAGCGCAGGAGCTCTAGAATGCCTTCAAGCAGGAGAGCGATGTGTGGTTTGTGCCAGCAAATCTCCAGCCAGGCATGGTAGTGCGTGACAATGGCCGAAATCTGGTGGCAGCTCTGGGCCTAGGCAACCTTACTCACATCCCATATCTGCTACATGTGCTCAACTTGGTCGTGCAGAGTTTTTGAGGGACTATCTGGACCTTGATGCACTGCTGCCCAAGGTCTGCATAGAGTGCGCTCACTTGCGGCATTCCAGCATGGCAAGATCTGCAGCGCCGATTCCGCCTTCCGGAAAATCGCATCATATGTGACCTACCCACCAGGAGGAATTCAACATTACATATGTTGGAGAGGTTGTGTGAGCAGCAGGCAGCAGTAATGGAGTACCAGCTGCATCAGGTGCAAACAAGTCGCACTGCGCGCCGTTCAGTCTTCACCACCACTGAGTGGGCCACTATGAAGGACATCTGCCAGGTTTTGCGTGCCTTCGATGATTCCACGCGGATGGCAAGTGCAGATGATGCACTAGTCAGCATGACTATCCCCCTTTTCTGCCTGCTTGAAAAAACACTGCAAGCGCTAAGGGAGGAGGTGGTGGAAGAGGTGGAGGACGAGGAGTCACAAATGCCATCTGCTTCTGGACAGTCTGCGCAATGTGGTTCCTCACAAAGGCCTAGGCAGGGGACACTTCGTGAGGAGGATGAGGAGGAGTCAATGGAGGAGGAAGACATCTGTCCAGAGGAGGGAGTTACACTAGTAGTCAGTATGTAGAGCGAAGGTCGGGTGATGCAGAGCAGGCAGAGATGACGCTTCAAGCAGGGGACAGCGTTTCTTGGGCAGTTGGCAGTCTGCAGCATATGGTTGATTTCATGCTGCAGTGCCTGAGAAACGACCACCGCATCGCCCACATTCTCAACATGGCTGATTATTGGGTGTACACCCTCCTAGATCCTCGCTACCGGGACAACTTACAAAGCCTTATAACACCGTTGAACCGGGAGCGTAAAGTGCGGTAGTACCAAGACACACTGGTGCATTCCATCATGTTCTCCATTCCAACTGAGAGCAGTGCTGCTAGTGCTTTACAAAGCAGCTCAGTGCGTCGAGGCAGTGGAGGAAGCTCTGCACAAAGAGGGAGCAGAAGCAGCGCCTCAGCACAAGGCAAGACCAGTATGGCCCAAATGTGGCAAAGTTTTGTGTCCCCGCCACAAATGTCTACACCATCACAGACGACTCCAGTCAGCAGGAGGCAACGTTTCCGTCAGATGGTGACAGACTACATGTCTTGCCCTCTCAATGTTCTCCCACACGGCTCTTCCCTCTTCAAGTTTTGGGTCTCTAAGCTGGATACATGGCCAGAGCTTAGCCAGTATGCATTGGAGGTGCTGGCTTGCCCTGCTGCTAGTGTATTATCAGAACGCGTCTTTAGGGCCGCAGGTGGTGTACTAACAGACAGTCGCATGCGACTATCCTCCGATAACGTTGACCGGCTTACTTTTCTGAAAAAGAACAAGGCCTGGATCTCGCAGGAATTTGCCAGTCCTCTTCCAGATTAAATAATTGGTTGGCAACAGTATCCAGGTCTCCTGTTGTGTTCATGTTTCTACCACCTGAACTGTAATCCCTGGGCTCCAACACTGTCAGTTGCTGCTCAGAAGTGCCGTCTGCACAGTCAACAATTGCTGCCGTGTTATTGGGGTTCAGTAACGTCAGCTGATCCCCTGCTGTGTGTCACCACCTCGCAGTCCGGGGCGCCTTCTTTCTCTTCCCCGCCTGCTCTTACCTCTTCTGGTCCTGTCCTTAGCCAGCAGGGTCACGCTCCGGTCGTCCGCTGGCGCTCCGGGGTCCGTCCCTGCAGACGTGCTGCCCGGGTCCTTGCTCCCATGTCTGCTGCACTTCCTCCTTTCTCTCCCTCTCCTAGGGAGTGCATAGGGGGCGGTCAGGCGAGCTCTCTGGCTTCTTAAAGGGTCAGCCCCTCCCTACTCACTGCCCCTCCTCCCGGCCTATCACCTGGAGGCTGGAGGTATATAAGGATCTCAGCAGGGCCGTATTTAGAGTTTCTGCTGCCCTAGGCACTTTTAGTGCTGCCTCCCCCTTTGGTGAGTATGACACTATCGGCAGTGACTTTGGCAAAAATCGCTGATGTGAAAGTCGCCTTTTGCAGCAGATCCGACAGTTTTTCCGCATCTGCCGCGTAATGGATCACTTACGGCAACACTGCGTTCGGCCTCATTCATTCCCTATGGGACTTACAGACATGTGCGGCACTTGCGGTTTTGCCGCCATCCGGCAAATGCGGTACTTGCAGCAATGAGAAAAAACACTACTAGCAGTGTTTTATGTATCATCGTAAGTGCAAAACCGCAATTGCCGCACATGTTCGCAAGTAGCCATCATTACCTGTCCCTGCACCTTGCTAGCTCATCCCTATCCAACCCTCCCTGACCTAAAACTACACTATAAAGCTTCAGAAAAGCAATTTATTAACTGCCATATTCCTATGATAATGAGGGCTCTAGGCTACGGCGTAGACTGGGACGGGCAGTGTCCGGGTCTCCATCCTCTCTGTGCACACCCTCAGTCCCTGCCTCACTGCCTGTGCACAGACCTCCCTCCACCGCACCCGGTAATCACCGCTCGCAGTAGCATACCAGCAGAGGTGTATCTAGGGTTTCTGGCACCCGGGGAAAGAATTCATTTTGGTGCCCCCCCTCCGCCAAGGACATATGTGATTTGCACACTCAGTCATGTGCCCACGAGCTCCTCTCCCTAATGCTCTCAATGTTCAGTGAAAAACTAAGAGAAGCAGAAGAGAAGCTCGATGTCGCAGGACCATAAGAGTGTGTGTCCACGTTCAGGATTGCATCAGGATTTGGTCAGGATTTTTCATCAGTATTTGTAGCCAAAACCAGGAGTGGAACAATTAGAGGAAAACTATAATAGAACCATATGCTCCACTTCTGTATTTATCACCCACTCCTGGTTTTGGCTACAAATACTGATGTAAAATACTGACCAAATCCTGATGCAATCCTGAACGTGGACACACACCCTAAGTCTGAAAAATCGCATATGAGTGACGTGTCCATGTGACGACTACTGGAATTTGCAGAGCTGAATCCTGACATCGCAGCTTCTGAATTCTCACAACGCATGCACTGCACTTTTAGGATTCTCCCTTGCCGGTGGACGGTCATGTCAGCACAAGTATGTGATTTGTAGACTTCTGACCACATTCTGACTAGATGTGCCCGGCCTCGCTCAGTTCATTTTCATTGACGGAGGTCACGCATGTCTAGTCAGCACGTGATCGCATTAATGTAAATCCCCAGCATGAGAGAATCCTGACAGCGTGCAGTGTGCACTGTGAGAATTCAGAAGTCTGCAGTCACAAAGAATGACTGCAGACTCATCACAAGCCTGGACATCCCCTTTAAAAGGGACTCTGTCACCTGAATTTGGAGGGAACAATTTTCAGCCATAGGGGCGGGGCTTTCGGGTGTTTGATTCACCCTTTCCTTACCCGCTGGCTGCATGCTGGCTGCAATATTGGATTGAAGCTCATTCTCTGTCCTCCATAGTACACGCCTGCGCAAGGCAAGATTGCAGATTGTGCAGGTACAGTATGTACTACGGAGGACAGAGAATGAGCTTCAATCCAATATTGCAGCCAGCATGCAGCCAGCGGGTATGGAAAGGGTGAATCAAACACCCGAAAACCCCACCCCTATGGCTGAAAATTGTTCCCTCCAAATTCAGGTGACAGTGTCCCTTTAAATCTCCTAACATATATAAAAACATGAGAGTTAGCATCACAAATAACATTTACATCCAGGTACCTGATAGATGACGTCGCCTCTGGAGCCGTTCTCCTTTTCTTCATCTTGTCCAGATCCCATGATGAGTTTTCTCATCCACAGCCGTCTCTGCAGACTTCCATCTTCGCCGCTCTTTTGCAGAAAGTCTCCACATGACGCCCTTAAAGATACAAGTGTCATTATAATGCTCCCAAATAAAAAATTGCCCCTCACTATATTGTCTGCACAAAGTATGACCCCCACACTGTCCCTCTTATGGTACATGCTCTTCACACTGTCCTCTCCTTTCTATACCAGTCCCCTCTTCACACTGTCCTCTCACACTGTGTCCCCCTTATAGGGCCCAGTATTTATACTCCATATTTATACTCCATCCTCCCACACTGCGTTCATGCCTCCCCCATCCTCCCACCCTGCGTTCATGGCTCCCCCATCCTTCTCCCCTGCAAGCATGGCTCCCCCATCCTCCCACTCTGCGTTCATGGCTCCCCATCCTTCTCCCCTGCGTTCATGGCTCCCCCATCCTTCTCCCCTGCGTTCATGGCTCCCCCATCCTCCCACTCTGCGTTCATGGCTCCCCCATCCTCCCACTCTGCGTTCATGGCTCCCCCATCCTCCCACTCTGCGTTCATGGCTCCCCATCCTTCTCCCCTGCGTTCATGGCTCCCCATCCTTCTCCCCTGTATGCACGACTCCCCATCCTTCTCCCCTGTATGCACTGCTCCCCATCCTTCTCCCCTGTATGCACGGCTCCCCATCCTTCTCCCCTGTGTGCACGGCTCCCCATCCTTCTCCCCTGTATGCACGACTCCCCATCCTTCTCCCCTGTATGCACAGCTCCCCATCCTTCTCCCCTGTATGCATGGCTCCCCATCCTCCTCCCCTGTGTGCACGGCACCCCACTTTTTTCCCTGTCATACTTACCTCTCACCGGCGCGCAGCACAGAACTTCCTGGCATCTCAGCGTCTTCCTTCCTGTCTTCAGCGGTCACATGGTAGCGCTAATTAAGGGTGATGAATATGCGCATATTCATCACCCTTAATGATCGGTACCATGTGACCGCTGAAGACAGGACGGCGCTGAGACGCAGTTGCAGCCACCGCTGGAGGAAGGTGAGTATTACGTCTTCAGGGAGGGAGGGAGGGGGGCGGGAAGGAGGGAGGAGGGTGGGGCGGGAAGGGGGGAGGGAGGAGGGGGGGCGGAAACTTGACCCCGGAGTTTTATAAAATAAAAAAAAAAAAAAAAAAGAAAAAACCTAGCTCAAGGGCGCCCCCCCGCATCCCGCCGCCCTAGGCACGTGCCCTCAAGTGCCTAGTGGCAAATACGGCCCTGGATCTCAGTCACTCCTGGACGCCGCCTGGGCAACTTCTATTATCCTGAAGTTGCTGCTCCAGGTCTTATCCTGCTAGGCTTATCAGTCCAATTTGCCTGTCTTATTCTATGTTCCTTTTTTCCCTAGGATCGAGTCTGGTCTCCACAGCATCCTGAGTCCAGTATCCTGTGTGGTTCCCTGCAGTCTTCTTCCTGCTTCCAGGTTCCACATCCAGCCCTGTTTTGTTTATTCTTTTCTTCCTACCTCCTAGGTCGGTTTAACACAGGTGTCTGCCTCATCGGACCCTCTATTGGTGGTCTAGGGGAAATCCCTGTATAGGGGTCACTCCAAGCCTTGGTCTCCTTAGAGGTTTTCTGGTGTTGTGGCCCTGTGGCCTTCCTTTGGGGTGTCTCCCCTAGTGTTTGTATTACTGTACAATAAAGCGTTTGAACCTGCTTTCCTGGTCTGGTTCTCCCTTCCTGGTATCAGTAACTGCTGTATTTGCGGTCCAGTGGGTCCACCCGATAGACACGTCTGTAGGGCGTGACACTGTGTACCCAGCAATTTCTCCTGCTTGTCCACACTCACACTACAACAGATATTAAACTTGCTCAAATTAGGCCTCTTCCTACACTCTGCTTCTAGCATTGACCCTGGGCTCCAACACCGCCAGTTTCTGCTCAGAAGTGTCGTCTGCACAGTCAACACTTGCTGCCGTGTTATTGGGGTTCAGTAACGTCTGCTGATCCCCTGCTGTGTGTGCGGCAATTTCTCCTGCTCCCTCCACATTCACACTACTACAGATATTAAACTTGCTCCAATTAGGCCTCAGCCTACACTCTGTTTCTCCTGTAATCCCTGGTCTCCAACACCACCAGTTGCTGCTCAGAAGTGCCATCTGCACAGTCAACACATGCTCCAGTGTTATTGGGGTTCAGTAACGTCAGCTGATCCCCTGCTGTGTGTGCGGCAATTTCTCCTGCTCCCTCCACATTCCCACACATTCACACATTGAATAGGTCCCCCTGGGTTCCAGTACCGTCAGCTGGTTCCAGGCAGAGCCTTTGGCTTAGGTGCCTCCTTCTCGGTATTCGAATTCCACCAACGTCTGGTGGTCCTTGATAGTTCTTTCTGGCACGGGTACCTCCTGCTTAGTAACCGGGTTCCAGCACCATCAGCTGGTCCTTGGTAGTTCCATTGGCTCTTGTACCTTCTGCTACCCATCCGGGTTCCAGTACCGTCAGCTGGTTCTCGGCAGTGTCTTTGGCTCTTGTACCTTCTGCTCCCCATCCTGGTTCCAGTACCGTCAGCTGGTTCCAGGCAGAACCTTTGGCTTAGGTGCCTCCTTCTCGGTATCCGAGTTCCACCAACGTCTGGTGGTCGTTGGTAGTGCTTTCTGGCATGGGTACCTCCTGCTTAGTAACCGGGTTCCAGTACCGTCAGCTGGTCCTCGGTAGTTCCATTGGCTCTTGTACCTTCAGCTACCCATCCGAGTTCCAGTACCGTCAGCTGGTTCTCGGCAGTGTCTTTGGCACGGGTACTCCCTCCTGCCCAGCCTGGTTCCAGCATCCCAGCTGTTTCCGGGTAGTGTCAAGGTCACTTTGCCTCCAATACGTTGTCCTGTCGGGTTGCGGTCGGGTTAGCCGACTATTTGGTGCTTGCAGTTTAGGTGCTTCCTATGTGGGCTGCGGGAACTGGCAATCAAGGCTGGTTCCGTAGTGCCAATAGGACAAGCTCCCCCTGTAGGACTGTGGGTTTTCGGTAACTCCGGCCGGCTCGCGGCCTTGCAATTTTTTTTTCATGTGGACCTTCTGTTGCCTATCTGAGTTCCAGCACCATTAGCTGGTTCTTTGGAAGTCAATCTTGAATAGGTCCCCCTGGGTTCCAGTACCGTCAGCTGGTTCCAGGCAGAGCCTTTGGCTTAGATGCCTCCTTCTCGGTATCTGAGTGTTACGCAGAGAGCTGAGAAAGCTAAGGGTGAACCCACTAGACCGCAACAGCGAACCTCCCCTGGGCGAGGGAACCAGGTGGACCACCCCTTATACAGGGAGTGTTAGGAGTAGGCCCTGGGGAGACTACTGCTACGGCAGCTGGTACAAAAGGGAATGGGGCTAACAGAAAACGTACGGAGTGAGGGACGCAGACTGTAATGACAAGGAGATGGGAGCACAAGGAAAGGTGAGAAATGAACCAGTGGAGACGGTGACAATACGGGCAGGAAGACTATGCAGACACACAGGAACTCTGAGGAAACGGAGGCACAGGAAGCCCGGAGCTAGGAGGAAGCAAGGAGAGAGCAATGGTTAGTCAGGACAGGCTAGCTAAGGAACACCAAGACAGAGGGCTAGCTGCAGACAGAACACAGGGGCCAGAGTCACTTGCAAAAATACAAATGATAGGCACCGCCAAATGGAAGAGGTGGCCTGATATGCAGAGCGGCAGCATACCTTCCGGGTCAGAGTCTTCCAGAAGCATAGAGAGGAGCGGAGGGAGCGGCAGAATCAACGAGTGCTGTGCGCGTGTGCGCAGTGGAATCTGGAGCGCGCGCGCACCCGAGGAGAAACAGAGGAGGGACGAACGCGCAGGAGAACGGAAGCAGCTGCAAAACCAGTAGCGCGCCAGGACGCCATGAAACGGTAAGTATGAGGAGGCACATGGGGCAGTGGCGGTGACACAGAAGAGAATCGGGGCAGTGGCGGTGCAACACCGAGTTCCACCAACATCTGGTGGTCCTTGGTAGTGCTTTCTGGCACGGGTACCTCCTGCTTAGTAACCGGGTTCCAGTACCGTCAGCTGGTACTCGGTAGTTCCATTGGCTCTTGTACCTTTGGCTCCCCATCCGGGTTCCAGTACCGTCAGCTGGTTCTCGGCAGTTCCTCAGCCTTCTTGTACCTTCTGCTACATTTCCAAGTTCAAGCTTTTTGAAATGGTTTTTTGTAATCACTCTGGATCTCCCTGACGATGACCCTAAAGACAATGACCCTAAAGACGATGACCCTGAAGACCACCCTGAAGAAGACATTGACCCCGGAGACGATGACCCTGGAGACGACGACCCTGGAGATGACAACCCTGAAGACCACCCCGAAGAAGACAACGACCCGGAGATGACGACCCCGGAGACGACAACCCTGGAGACGACGACCCTGAAGACCACCCCGAAGAAGACAAAGAAGATGACCCTGAAGAAGATGACCAAAAGGACAAAGAACAAGAAGACAACCACCAAGATACAGAAGAACAAGAGACAGAGGACCAAGAAGCAGAAGAACAAGAAGCTGCAGAACAAATAGCAGAAGAACATTAAGCATAAGACTAAAAATCAGAGCAAAAGATATTATCTAAATTATAAGCAGAAGAAGACTAAGCAGTGTATGGGGGTGAGTCCGTTCCTCCTCGTGGTGCCCCTTGGAAAAACCTGCTGCTGCAGGCAAAACTGAACGCGGACAAATCCTGTTGTAAATCTTTTGTGACAGGCAGAACGGAAGGTGTAATCTTCAAACTTTTATAGAAAACAACTACAGCAATGCCTGTGACAAATAAGAATATGATGAAGAAGAATATGAAGAACAGAAAAAGAAAAAAGTAAGCGGCACAGCTCGACTTTGCAGAGATTATAAACTCAATGTGGAGAGTTTCCCAACAAAAGGTAGTCCGATCAGGTGAAAGGCAGTGCTTGCGTGAAACAAAGTGTCCATGTAAATAAAAAAATAGAAAAAACGCAATAGCACTCACCAATCAGTGGCAATTCAAACGTCCTTTATTAGAACATGCAGCAAAATCATCTTCACGGTTCAAGGGAGGGAGTGAAAGTAGGTGTGCGACAGGCAAGACGACGACGATCGTTTCGCGCTAATACCAAGCGCTTCCACGGGTCACGGGACCTGTGGAAGCGCTTGGTATTAGCGCGAAACGATCGTCGTTGTCTTGCCTGTCGCACTCCTACTTTCACTCCCTCCCTTGAACCGTGAAGATGATTTGCTGCATGTTCTAATAAAAGGACGTTTGAATTGCCACTGATTGGTGAGTGCTATTGCGTTTTTTCTATATTTTTAAGAATATGAAGAAGATGAAGAAGTAGAATATGAAGAATAACAGTTGAATAAGGAGAATATGAAGAATGTAAAAAAAAGAATAATAGGAAGAAGGTGAAGAAGAAGAAGATGAATAAGGTGAAGAAGTTGATGAAAAAGATGCTGCTGCTGAGGATGATGGAGAAAGTGTGGGAGAAGTAAAAAAGAAGGTGAAGAGCATGGAAGTAGTGAAACATAAATATCTGACAAAATATAAAAAAGCTTAACATAGTCAATATCTTTGTAACTCCGAACGTCTTAAAAAAAATTAATTCCTGCTATTCCATTTGATTGGGCTAAACCTCTATGCCTTTAATGTCTCCTCCACCTCCCCCAATACATTCTACATTATTCTTAGTTGTTTTCCTTCATGTAGAATTAACCTACAAGGAGAGAAAGGGTTTATTTTAATTCCGATATTTTTGTCCCATTGACTTGCGTTGGTTTCCGGTATCGGAATCGGCAATACCCGATATTTTTTGGGTATCGGTCCGATCCAATCCGATCCGATATTTCCGGATATCGGAAGGTATCACTCAACACTAGTCTGTATCATTATGGGAGTGTTACACGGTTTGTGGTAAGTGTCTTGAGGTATCATACTGTGGGACATCATACTATATGGAGGACACTTGTGGGGGCATCATACTTTGAAAGTGTACTATGTGGCGGATTCTCTCAGGGCAACATAATATGTGGATTGTCATCATTTTGTGCGTGTGTGACATTATGGGAGTATTACGGTGTGTGGGAAGTATCTTGAGTCATCATACTGTGGGACATCATACTATGTGGGGGCATCATACTTTGAAAGTATATTGTGTGGGGGACTCTCTGGGGGGAGCATAATATGTGGATTGTCATCATTGTGTGCATGTGTGACCTTATGGGAATATTACGGTGTGTGGGAAGTATCTTGAGGCATCATACTGTGGGACATCATGCTATGTGGGGGCATCATAGTTTGAAAGTTTACTGTGTGGGGTACTCTCTGGGGGCAACATAATATGTGGATAGTCATCATTTTGTGCGTGTGTGACATTATGGGAGTATTACGGTGTGTGGGAAGTATCTTGAGTCATCATACTGTGGGACATCATACTATGTGGGGGTATCATACTTTGAAAGTATATTGTGTGGGGGACTCTCTGGGGGGAGCATAATATGTGGATTGTCATCATTGTGTGCATGTGTGACCTTATGGGAATATTACGGTGTGTGGAAAGTATCTTGAGGCATCATACTGTGGGACATCATGCTATGTGGGGGCATCATAGTTTGAAAGTTTACTGTGTGGGGTACTCTCTGGGGGCAACATAATATGTGGATAGTCATCATAGTGTCTGGTCATGTACAGCACCATGGAATGTGTGCTATATAAATAAATAATAACTGGTCAACCATAAAAAGGGTATCCTACTGTGTGGAAACACTAGAAGGCCCCACAATGGACACTCTGTGTGGGCACATATAATGACTGGGCAATGTTAAGAGGATGTGTCACTGGTCACTGCCATACTTGTCCCTTTTTCCTGTTTTTCAATGCTAAAAGGTAAAGATACCACCACAGACTGTTTATTTTTTTGGCAATTTAAACAAACACCAAAAATCCACCAAGTGGTCAAGTGTAGTGATGTCATTCACGAATGAACCGAGACAAAGAGCCGACTCCTCGCTGTGAATGACGGGAGCCGGTGCCCCAGGGAGAGCCGCTTGTAGTCTCTGACTGGGTCTCACTGGTGGTAAAATCAACATGTTCAGATGGCAAGAAAAATGA
Source organism: Ranitomeya imitator (assembly GCF_032444005.1). Lineage (NCBI taxonomy): Eukaryota > Metazoa > Chordata > Amphibia > Anura > Dendrobatidae > Ranitomeya > Ranitomeya imitator. The sequence continues at coordinate 61,312,504 of NC_091288.1, forward strand.
AAGCTCGCCTGCGGATGTGGTCTAAAATGGCTGCCTGTGGGTGGGCAGAGAATTGACATCATCAGATTGTTGATGAACACATATTATATAGAGATCAGCTTGGCATCCAGAAGAGCCGGAATGCCGCTCACCAGTCAGGTGGGGAGCGAGACGGAGCAAAATGCAGATACATTATAGAACATTTACTGTACATATCAAAGTTCACACAAAATCAATGTAAGTTTATTATAAGTATCAGATGAGTGAAGGCGGAACTTGGGAAAGCAGATTGGTAAGTCAGCAAAATCTGGCGAAGGCTGCATTGGTGGAGGTCTTAGCAAAGCTTGGTGATGGCCCTGGGTTCTGAGAAAGATTGCTGCGGAAAGCTTGATGGTATATTTGGGAAAGCTTGGGAATACTGAAATCAATCAAGGATTCGTGAAAGGTGGGGAAGGCAGCAATGTCAGATTACTCTGTGAAGTTGGGTGGTGCACCTAGGAATGGTGGAATAATAATAATAATCTTTATTTATATAGTTTCAACATATTCCGCAGTGCTTTACAGTTTAACAGTTTCAAACACAACAGTCATAGGTAACAACGTTAACAATACAATAAAGCAAAATAAGACGACCCTGCTCGTGAGAGTTTACAATCTACAATGAGGTGGGGGAGATACAAAGTACAGGGGTGTATTTACAATGATGTATTTACAATGATGGTCCAGCCATCTTCAGGGGGTGGAGGATAGATGGGGATAGTGAATGGGCTACACACACACATAAAATGACTTTGATTAGTGAACGTGATAGGCTGCTCTGAACAAATGTGTTTTGAGCGAGCGCCTAAAACTGTGCAAGTTGTGGATGGTCCTAATATCTTGGGGTAGAGCATTCCAGAGGATTGGCGCAGCGCCAGAGAAGTCTTGGAGTCGGGAGTGGGAGGTACGGATCAGTGCAGAGGTTAGTTGAAAGTCATTTGCAGAGCACAGCGGTCGGCTAAGCCGATAGACCGAAATGAGGGAGGAGATGTATGGGGGTGCTGCACTGTGAAGAGCTATGTGGGTGAGAACAAGTACTTTGATTTGTATCCTGTAATGAATGGGCAGCCAGTGTAACGACTGGCGAAGAGCGGATGCATCTGAGTAACGATTAGCCAGATGGACAACCCTGGCTGCCGCATTAAGGATGGACTGGAGAGGGGAAAGTCTAGTAAGGGGGAGGCCAATTAATAGAGCATTGCAGTAGTCCAGGCGGGAGTAAATTAGGGCGACGGTGAAGGTTTTTGTTGTCTCCATGGTGAGAAAAGGGTGGATTCTAGAGATGTTCTTTAGGTGTAAGCGGCACGAGCGGGCAAGAGATTGTATATGGGATGTGAAGGAGAGATCGGAGTCAAACATAACACCCAGACAGCGTGCCTGCTGCCGGGGTGTTATTATGGTGCCACCCACGGAGAGGGAAATGTCAGATTTAGGGAGGTTAGTAGAAGGCTGGAGCAGAAGAAGTTCAGTTTTGGAGAGGTTGAGTTTCAGATAGAGAGCGGACATGATGTTGGAGACTGCAGACAGACAGTCAGTGGTGTTCTGTAGTACAGCGGGGGTAAGGTCAGGGGATGTCGTGTATAGTTGTGTGTCATCAGCATAAAGATGGTACTGAAAGCCAAATCTGCTGATGGTCTGGCCAATTGGGGCTGTGTAGAGGAAGAAGAGAAGGGGGCCAAGGACTGAGCCCTGAGGTACTCCAACAGTGAGAGGAAGAGGAGATGAAGTGGAGCCAGAGAACAGAACACTGAAGGAGCGGTCAGAAAGGTAGGAGGAGAACCAGGAGAGAGCAGTGTCCTTAATGCCTAGTGACTGGAGCCTAGAGAGTAGGAGAGAGTGGTCAACAGTGTCGAAAGCTGCAGAAAAGTCAAGGAGAATGAGCAGAGAGTGGTCACCGTTACATTTTGCTGTCAGAAGGTCATTGGTCAACTTGATGAGTGCAGTTTCTGTCGAATGTAGGGGCGGAAACCGGACTGCGAAGGGTCTAGGAGGGAATGAGTGGAGTAGTAACGGGTAAGGCGGGAATAGATCAGGCGCTTCAAGAGTTTTGAGATGAAGGGGAGATTGGAGACCGGTCTGTAGTTGTTTGTGCAGGATGGGTCGAGGGTAGGTTTTTTTTAGTAATGGAGTAATGATAGAGTGTTTGAACGAGGAGGGGAAAATGCCAGAGAGAGAGAGAGAGATTAAAAATTGTAGTTAGGTGAGTTGTGACGACTGGAGAGACTGGAGGAGGTGTGAGGGAATGGGGTCGGTGGTGCATGTAGTCAGACGAGAAGAGGAGAGGAGCCTGAAGACTTCTTCTGTGATGGGATCGAATGTGGAGAGTGAGCCAGGGGAGATGCAGGGAGGGATGGGAGTCATTGCACTTGGTGTCTGGGAGCGGATTTCCTGACGGATATTGTCTATTTTCTCTATAAAGGGGGAAGCCAGGTCATCAGCACAAATGTCTGTGATAGGGTCTTTTGGCCTGAGGAGGGAGTGAAAGGTGTTAAAAAGTTTCTTGGGGTTGTTGGACAGTGAGGAGATCATGGTGGTGTAATAGGTCTGTTTGGCGAGGTGAGGGGCAGAGTTATAGGTCCTTAACATAAATTTGAAGTGTATGAAGTCTTCTGGTGTGCGTGTTTTCCTCCATAAGTGTTCAGCACACCTAGAGCATCGCTGGACAAATCGGGCTTGCGATGTGAGCCAGGGCTGTTTTACTCTGTGTTTGGAGGTTCTGAGGGTGAGGGGAGCTACTTGGTCTAGGGTGCTTCTGAGAGTGTCATTGTAGTGATGTACAGCCAGATCAGGACAGGAAAAAGAGGAGATTGGGGACAATGATGAGTGTAGGGAGTCTGAAAGTGTATGAGGGTTAATAACATGTAGATTTCTGAATGTGTCGTAGGTAGGTCATCAGAGGACTCTGCAAAGTTGGGTGGTGCACCTAGGAATGGTGGAATCATCAGAGGACTTGGTAAAGTTGTCTGGTGCATCTGGGAATAGTGGAATCATCAGAGGACTCTGTAAAGTTGGGTGGTGCAACTGGGAATGGTGGAATCATCAGAGGACTTGGTAAAGTTGTCTGGTGCATCTGGGAATAGTGGAATCATCAGAGGACTCTGTAAAGTTGGGTGGTGCAACTGGAAATCGTGGAATCATCGGAGGACTATGTAAAGTTGGGTGTTACACCTGGGAATAGTGGAATCATCAGAGGACTATGTAAAGTTGGGTGGTGCACCTGGGAATGGTGGAATCATCAGAGGACTTGGTAAAGTTGTCTGGTGCAACTGGGAATAGTGGAATCATCAGAGGACTCTGTAAAGTTGGGTGGTGCACCTGGGAATGGTGGAATCATCAGAGGACTCTGTAAAGTTGTGTGGTACAACTGGGAATAGTGGAATCATCAGAGGACTCTGTAAAGTTGGGTGGTGCACCTGGGAATGGTGGAATCATCAGAGGACTCTGTAAAGTTGTGTGGTGCAACTGGGAATAGTGGAATCATCAGAGGACTCTGTAAAGTTGGGTGGTGCAACTGGAAATCGTGGAATCATCGGAGGACTATGTAAAGTTGGGTGTTGCACCTGGGAATGGTGGAATCATCAGAGGACTCTGTAAAGTTGGGTCATGCACCTGGGAATGGTGGAATCATCAGAGGACTCTGCAAAGTTGGGTGGTGCAACTGGGAATTTTGGAATCATCAGAGGACTCTGTAAAGTTGGTGGTGCACCTGGGAATGGTGGAATCATCAGAGGACTCTGTAAAGTTGGGTGGTGCACCTGGGAATGGTGGAATCATCAGAGGACTTTGTAAAGTTGGGTCGTGCACCTGGGAATGGTGGAATCATCAGAGGACTCTGCAAAGTTGGGTGGTGCAACTGGGAATTTTGGAATCATCAGAAGACTCTGCAAAGTTGGGTGGTGCACTTAGGAATGGTGGAATCATCAGAGGACTCTGAAAAGTTGGGTGGTGCACCAAAGAATGATGGAATAATCAGAGGACTCTATAAAGCTGGGTGATGCACCTGGGAATGGTGGAATCATCAGAGGACTCTGCAAAGTTGGGTGGTGAACCTAGGAATGGTGGAATCATCTGGGGACTCTTAAAGTTGGGGGGTGCACCTGATGATTCCACCATTCCCAGAGGACTTTGAAAAGTTGGGTGGTGCACCTGGGAATGGTGGAATCATCAGAGGACTTGGTAAAGTTGTGTGGTGCAACTGGGAATAGTGGAATCATCAGAGGACTCTGTAAAGCTGGGTGGTGCACCTGGGAATGGTGGAATCATCAGAGGACTCTGTAAAGTTGGGTGGTGCACCTGATGATTCCACCATTCCCAGAGGACTCTGTAAAGTTGGGTGGTGCAACTGGGAATAGTGGAATCATCAGAGGACTCTGTAAAGTTGGGTGGTGCACCTGATGATTCCACCATTCCCAGAGGACTCTGTAAAGTTGGGTGGTGCAACTGGGAATAGCGGAATCATCAGAGGGCTCTGTAAGGTTGGGGGGTGCACCTGGGAATGGTGGAATCATCAGAGGACTCTGTAAAGTTTGGTGGTGCAAGTGGGAACAGTGGACTCAGAGGACTCTGTAAAGTTGGGTGGTGCACCTGGGAATCGTTAATTCACCATAACACGCAAAAGCTGGGTGGTGGATCTGGGAAAGCTGGGGCTTCTTGCAGGTCTGATAACTTGGTGATAAACCTGAGAAAATTGGGCAGTGCACTGGGGAAGGAGGCTTCAGTAGAGGAGGAGGTTGATGGCAGACCCTGAAATGTCAGAGGGTTGCTGGAATCTGACCGCACATCACTGAATAGTTTACTATCGATAGAAAAAAATTCCCTAAAACTACCTAACCTCGTGCATTCAGGGACTGTACCGTCCTGCGTGTCACCTCACCAGTCTCTTCATGGAGTCGTGTGCAGTGAATCCCCCCCTAAAGTTATTATCACATGTACATTTCTATAGAACATTTACACATCAGAGGCCATAATCGCAGGAAAGCTTTGTATAATTATACTCAAGTTCAATGTAGGAATCTAGGAAAAGTTGCTTCACTGTAAAACTTAGAAAAGTTTGTTGGTTGACCTGGTAAAGCTGATTGGCTATGTGCACACGTATTCTGGTCCACTGTGGATTTTTCCGCAGCGGATTTGATAAATCCGCAGTGCAAAACCGCTGCGGATTTATCGCGGATTTACTGCGGTTTTTCTGCGGATTTCACTGCGGTTTTACAACTGCGATTTTCTATTGGAGCAGGTGTAAAACCGCTGCGGAATCTGCAGAAAGAAGTGACATGCTGCGGAATGTAAACCGCTGCGTTTCCGCACTTTTTTTTCCGCAGCATGTGTACAGCGTTTTTGGTTTCCCATAGGTTTACATTGTAATGTAAACTCATGGGAAACTGCTGCAGACCTGCAGCGTTTTCCGCAGCGTGTGCACATACCTTACAGATTCAAGAAAGTTGGGGAAGGCGCACAAGCCAAGGACTCGGGAAAGCTGGGTAGTGGAGATGGAAAAGCTGGAGCAGCCTATCAGTTAATGACACGGAAATCTGGGGGAAGGTTGATTGAGCGGAGAACTCGGAAAAGTTGTGACGTCTGCATTAAGGGCTCAGGAAAGCTGGGTGTTGGATCTGGGGAAGGCTGCATCGACTCGGGAAAGCTGGGTGACATACATTGGAGAGCTGGAGAAAACATCTGAAAAGTTGGGTGGTGTACCTGGGAACGATTCCTTCAGTAGCGGAGATTGGTGGTGGATCTAGGGATTACATGGAAGAGTTGCTGCCATCTGACCTGAATAATGTCATTGCTAGAAAAAGAAATCCCTAAAACTTCTTATCCTACAGAGTAATGGTGCGTTATATCCGGGGACTGTCCCGCGTGTCCCCTCTCCTCTCTGCACGGACCTGTGAAGAAGTTCAGCAGCAACTCCGCTCACACTCCCGTAATCTCTGCCCTCCGTGACTCCCTCCCCGCACCCTCCGCAGACTGCCCTCGTCTCCAGTGACGTGCAGTGTGCCAGCCACGGCCCTCACCTCCCCCGGCAGAGCGCCCCCTAGCGGCGCAGCGCCCCCATCTTATATAAAGAGGTGGCACAGGCAGCGAACTCCAAACAGAGCAAAGTGATCGCTGCAGCGTGCATCCTCCAGCCAGGAGCAGGTAAGGGGCCAGCACCGGCACCGGCACCGACCCTTCCCAACAACTGTCACTGCTCATCTCTTCTGCTGCATGGACCGGAGGGCATTTCAACTTTATTATTTATTTTTTATTTAATGTAATTTGTAGTGATAGAACATAGGATCCAATATCACCTGGCTGATCCCCTGCAGTAGTAATTCTTCTACATGAAAGCTTTGGTTTCTATTTATTATTATTATTATTATTATTATTTAGTCTTCAGTCTTGGCTCTGATGCCTCTGTCTGCAGCACGTGTTGTGAGCTGTTACCTATAGTTGCCCACTTGTCACTCTCCTGACAGTTATAAGTATGTATTCCATAGTATAGTACAAGCCTATATATTGGCTGCAATTTTGATTGTTATTTTTATCCTCTTTCCGCCTGAAATATTCACTTTTTTTTTTACCTTTTACCTGTTATTTGTAGAATTTTACCCATCACTCCTAACCAGCCTATAAGTCCATGATCTGGACTCCGCTGACACCGCGGCCTGTCTACTTGGTGTGCATGACCCATGGGTAACTTCTATCGCCCTGCGGCCATTTGTTGGCCATTGTGAGACCCACTTTGCTCTGTGAATCGCTCTTTACCTTTTGTACTCCCAGCTTGAACTTTGGAATTCTTTTAGTAAATTGGATAAATATAATAGGATAACAATAATGGGCACAAATCAGACTCCCCAGACGGCCCTGCAACCTCTTCTGTCTGTGCCCAGCCTTTATAAGAGGAAAATATAGAAAAGCGCTCCCCATCCCCTGCTCTTTGTCTTATGTCCTCTCCTCCTCACAAACTCCCTGTTACTTTGAGTTGTTTTCACACTTTGTTGTGGTGTAAATTGATTTTGCATTAGCAGTAAAACAGTAATTATTATTGCATACAATGTATTTGTTTTTTCTTTTGTGATGTGGAAAATTGCACAGAATTTACATATAGAGCCAAAAGTCCCTGATCATGGCTACCGATACTCCTACCTATGGACATACTTCAGATGCTGTCACTTTCATGGTCACTTGGTGATCTTGGGTTCTTATATGTGCACCCTTTATGCCTAGAGGCTTGGAACTCTCCTTAAAACTTTTACTAATGCTGTTTAGTTAGCTTGTATGTATACTTAATATAATAATAATAATAAAAATATATATATATATACATATTAGGGTTCTTATATGTGCACCCTTTCTGCCTAGAGACTTGGAACTCTCCTTAAAACTTTTGCTAATGCTGTTTAGTTAGCTTGTATGTATAATTAATAAAAAAATTAATAATTATATATAATTCAGGAATAGTATGAAAATAATGTGAATCGCCCCCATATGCTTGTATTATTGGATGTGATGTGGTGTTTGCTGCTTTTTTCCATTATCTTCTAGTTAGTCCGTTGAAAGGGCTTGCGGTGGTACACTTCATTTACTAAAAAAGTAATAAAACTTTTGTTATTATAGAATTACAAAGTTTCTAAAGTGTTGAGTTTTTATTGGAAGTGCGAAAGATGTTGATTGACACTTCCCAAAACTGACTACTTTTAGAAACATGCCCCGCTTTGTGTTCAAATACCTGCACCGATTCTTGACTTAAGGCTATGTTCCCATGTCCGGTAATCATCCTTTAGAATGGATCCATCAGAAATCCGTTGACAAAGTTGTGCAAACTCCCAACTTTTTTGATTGATTGTCTAAAAATAACAGATTTCAACTGGATCTGTTTTTCTAATATTACAGTGTATGGATAACGGATCAGTTAAACAGCCATCCTTTTTTTTTTTTTTTTATTTGTAAAGGATCCATTCCTTGCTAACTGGATCATTTTCAAATGGATGAAAGTGGGGGGCTATTTCATGGATCGGTTTTCCTTTTTTGCTAAAAAAAAAATTAAAATCAATCATTGAAGTGTGTGCATCTGGTTGGCATCTGGTTTTCTTGGACAAAGTTGTCTGCGCAACTTTTTGTTCACTTATTGCTGCTGGATCGGTTCTAAAGGATGATTACTGGACAGGTAGCCTAAATCCAGGACTTCTAAGTGTCACAGTATACATTGGTCTGTGATAGAGCGAACGTGGTACGGTTACTTTACGACTTGTGAGGACTTTACTTTTGCCAACCACATTTGCACTGTGGTCTTGGTTTCATAGAAAGAGTTAAAGGGAGAAGTGTAAATGGGTTGTCTGAGTGTTTCCTAAACATTTGCACAAGTAATGGAGGGAGCAGTGAAAGAGTTAAGGGAGAAGGCTCAATCCATTGTCTGAGTGCTCCTAAACATTTGCACAGGTAATGGAGGGATGTGCTTCTGTCATCCTTCAGAGCACGTATCTCTGTCATTTGATTCCAGAAAGTAAAGTGGGCCAACCGAGTGTTTGACTTGGAATGGAAGGAAGGCTTGTGTCAGGAAGGTGCTGACAAGACGACCTGCAAGAGACTTGGCAAGTAGAAAGATTTCCATTACTTTGGGATTACGAACACATCTGAAATCCTCTATATTGTGCATAGCTCACGATACAGATATTGTGCTGATATGAATTTTCCAGGTAGAGACAATTAGGCGACCTGACATGACCAGACCTGGATAAAATATTAAAAGAATACACCATTGAGAATGATGCGAGGTGCAGGCACAGCTCATAATGTCCTATAACCTGGTATCATTAGTAGGTAGCGATCTCTTATCATTGAGTCCCCGGAACCATGAGATAATGGATCATATTATTGCATTGGGAAGAGGGTACGTAAGGGAAGTAAAACGCCATATTCTGCCCATTAAACAGTAACTTGCAAGCTAAAGTATTTGGGGAAGAAGTTTCGGTTGCATGTATAATATGATTTGGCGTGCACTGTATTAATAGATGCCCGTTCACCTGTTATAGAGGGATGACTATTGTCTTACATCTGTTATGTCAGACATATTGGACCCTATAATTGCTAGTTTTACTAGTCACCCTAAACCTAGTGCATCATGTACATGATTGGTGAAAGTACCATAGGTTTTGGAATAATCACTCACTTCATCTCGTTAAAAAACTTAATAGGAAAATACAAGGTATCCTAAAAATATCATCCCCGAAGTTCTACCACTAAGCTTCATGGACTGTGTAAGCCTGCAAGTGAATATGCAGTCAATGGGAATCTTCAGGTCATTCTGACAAGACCAATTTCTAACTTCAAGGGAGCAGAAAGAATTATGAGAGATGAGAAAGGAGATGGGAGTTTGTCTTTTCAAAATTCTGAAATAAAATAACAGGAAAGCGGAATGTGAAAGGGGAGAGTCAGGAATCTAAGCTGATGAAAAAGGGAAAGAAATGAGAGGGAGTGAGAGAGCGAGACAGCAGGGGACACAACACAGAATAGCTGCTGGGTTTCTATGAGGTGGATGGAATAAAGCGCTCTCCAGGGTGCCTTATTACCCCAGTTTCGGGGAGGATCATTTCTAAAGGGCATATTCTGACATTTCAGAAGGAGCCAGCTCAGTGGAAGTGAGATTAAGAGAAGGATTGGAACTGTGTCAGGGAAATACAGGAACATTATCAGGGTAGAAATTTGGTTACTATTTGCTTTGTGTTCTTTTGTGTAGACAAGTGGAATTTCTAGTTTTAATCTTTTTTACTCTTGTTCATATCCAGTGGCATAACTAGAGTCTGATGGGCACGGTACAAAATTTGGACCTGGACCCCCACCTCCATGTCTGTCGGATGTATGGGCCCTTGTAGCATTCTAAATATTATGAAGATATGCGTGTTTGCCCCCCCATGTAATGTCCACCGTTATTGCTGCTTTCTGTAATAATGCCCCTTCCTTGAATGATATCCCCCATCCTGGGCCCTTCCAGCAATAATGCCCCTTTAAATATAATAATAATATCCATGACCCCTTCTGTTCATCTCCAGCATATCATCCAATAGCTCACTTCGGTATCTGCTGGCACAGGCAGCACATCATGTCCAATGTCTGCCGGCCGGTAACTTGTATTGCAGCGCAGGGAGCCGGCGGGTCTCTGCGCCCCAATACATTTCAACTGAATATGCACCTGAGAATGAACATCCAGATGAAATTGACGCTGGTGTCAGCGGGCCCCCCCTCCTTCACAGGCCTGGTCACAATTACGCTCTTTGCGACCACGATAATTACGCCATTGGTTAAAGCTAATAATGTCCCCAGATGTGAGATTTTTCCATAGTTTTGTTTCCTATCAGAGCCTACATAGTAATTTAAACTTTGTAAAGGTTTGTCATTGGGAATTCATGTTGTAAAACAACAAATGCAAAACAAAAATGATAAGGATTGAAAATACTCAATGTTCATATATGTTGGTGTGGTTGTGTTTGTTATTGTATTCTAGTGCAATATTCTCGGCATGTCTTCCTTTCCCTCTTTGTTGGACTTTACAGATGTTCTTCACCCAGGTAAGGCTACTTTCACACTTGCGTCGGTACGGGCCCGTCGCAGTGGGTTGGGCTGACGTACCGACGCACGTTGTGAAAAAAATGAACAACGGGGGCAGTGGATGCAGTTTTTCAATGCATCCGCTTCCCCATTGTAATGTCTGGGGAGGAGGGGGCGGAGTTCCGGCCTTGCATGCGCGGTCGGAAATGGCGGACACGACGCACAAAAAAACGTTACATGCAACGTTTTTTGTGCCGACGGTCCGCCAAAACATGACGCATCCGTCGCACGATGGATGCGACGTGTGCCCATACGTCAAAATGCGTCGGCTAATGCAAGTCGTCTAGAAAAAAGACGACTGAGGGGCGATCTAATAACCATGTATAAGTATATAAGGGGACAATACAAATATCTCGCTGAGGATCTGTTTATACCAAGGAAGGTGACGGGCACAAGGGGGCATTCTTTGCGTCTGGAGGAGAGAAGGTTTTTCCACCAACATAGAAGAGGATTCTTTACTGTTAGGGCAGTGAGAATCTGGAATTGCTTGCCTGAGGAGGTGGTGATGGCGAACTCAGTCGAGGGGTTCAAGAGAGGCCTGGATGTCTTCCTGGAGCAGAACAATATTGTATCATACAATTATTAGGTTCTGTAGAAGGACGTAGATCTGGGGATTTATTATGATGGAATATAGGCTGAACTGGATGGACAAATGTCTTTTTTCGGCCTTACTAACTATGTTACTATGTTACTATGTTACTATGTTAAGTCTATGGAGAAAAAACGCATCCTGCGGGCAAATTTGCAGGATGCGTTTTTTCTCCAAATGACGCATTGCGACGGCCGTCACACAACGCAAGTGTGAAACTAGCCTTAGTTGTAAAAGAATCAGATCAATACCACAAATAAACATAGATGAAGAATTGTAGGACTTTGCTCCTGGCAACCTGCTCTTTTATGCTTGCTGTCAGCACGGTGTACATCCAGCTTTGACCTTGTCTGACACTTGGTTGCTAGGAATACACTGCCTAGAACCAACACTTGCAGCGGTGATGTTCAGGAGCGTGCGCCTAGCAACTGATCTGGCCCAACTCATTGCTGCCTCCAGTTCATGAACAATAAATAATATGCAGGTTTGGTGAAATATCTTGTGTATGGAGGAGGCCTTTGTACTTTTTCCTGAGAGATACGATAGAGTAGGGTCAGGCACACTGAGATTCAATGCTCGATCCTTTTGGTTTCAGGGAATATAACCTGCCACCGGGGGTCTCGAGCACCAGCCAGCCATATATGTTAGATGGCTGTCAGCTGAACGATGCCTCAGCCGATCACTAGGCCATCAGCCATTTCAGCCAATATCCCCATACACCCAACCACTCACTCGGCTGAGCGCTCTTTTGTTCTCTCTGAGACAGCTGCGGACTGACATGTTGGCCAGCCAGCAGCTTATCTCAGGGAGAACCATGCAATTGGCACTCTGAAATTGGACTTGTCCAATTGACATCTCTCCCAATGGTTCGTTGTCTGACTCCCTTGTACACATTAAACAGTGACTGAACCTATCCGTATCTATGGGTACAGATGACATTTGTTGTTTGGCAGAACATAAACTATACCTATTGGATCAATGACCTCTTTAGTAGTGTGCTCCAAACTGAGACATGAGATAAAGATGAGTAATTTTTGATCTTCATATTATTAATCTAAAATCTGAGCCCCCTTCCCCCCAGACAGTGAGATTTGCTTAAGAGTAAATATGCTTTACAAAAACTGGCTCATTGATGATTTTGCCATATTCTTGACTCTGTAGATGCATAAAACCATGTCACACATTTTGTTTTTCAAATAAAGAGTAACTCCGATTGGGATGTGGCTTTTTTATATTTGTTAGGCACTTCAATAGCATACTGGAATATTCCAACGAAGCGTCCTCAAAGAACAGTCTGCATTCATTGCCTCAGCCCTTGCCCCTCACTGAAATGAAGCATCATCATTGACTTTTGTTTGAGGGACTGGGCTAGTCCCTGTGTGATGGGCACAATGACAGTGCACTCTCACCATCTTATAGCGGCAGTATAACGAGACAGCAAAAGAGTTCACTGTATATGCATATTTTCAGGAAACTCTGCGCTGGTCTTTGCACTCCAGTTATTCTGATGGCTCGTTACTGCTGAACTGAGCAGGCGAGAGAGCACTGTCTTTGTGCACATCGCAGAGGGACTAGCCCAGCACCTGAATCAAGGTCACTGACTCTTTATTTCAGGGAGAGGGCAGATGCTGCAGCAGTGACCACAGGCCTCTGTCCTGTTACGCTTCATTTGAATATCCCAAAATGCACTGGATACTGAAATGAAGCATTGTGCAAAAGGAAGTAGGGAAAAAAATTACCATAGATGGTGTAGTTAAGGGAAAAACTGGACATTTTTAATTAAAATATATTCGAAAATAGTTTAGATTAGTATTATTATTTATTTATATAGCGCGCCATTAATTCCATAGTGCTGTACATGAGAAGGCGTTACATCAAAATACAAATATCACTTACAGTAAAAAATCTAACAATGACAGACTGATACAGAGGGAAGATGACCCTGCCCGTGGGGGCTTACATTCTACAGGATTATGGGGAAGGAGACAGTAGGTGGAGGGCTGCAGGAGCTCCGATGGTGTTGCGGTGGCCGTGTGGTCATTACAGGCTGTAAGCTTCTTTGAAGAGATAGGTTTTCAGGTTTCTTTAGAAGGATCCAAATGTGGTGGATAACCGAATGTGTTGGGCACAGAATTCCAGAGGATGGGGGATATTCGGGAGAAGTCTTGGAGGCGATTGGTTGAGGAACGAATAAGCGTGGAGGAGAGAAGGAGGTCCTGGATTATTATTATTATTTGAGGGAAGATATTGAGAGACTAGTTTGGAAATATATACGGAGGAGAAAAGTTATGGATGGCTTTGTAGGTCAGTGTTAGTAATTTAAATTGGATACGCTGGGAAATTGGGAGCCAGTGAAGGGATTTGCAAAGAGGGGAAGCAGGAGTGTAGTGAGGAGAGAGATTAATTAGTCAGGCAGCAGAGTTAAGGATGGACTGGAGGGGTGCGAGAGTGTTACAAGGTAGGCCACAAAGGAGGATGTTGCAGTAGTCGAGGCGGGAGATGATAAAGGCATGCACAAGTATTTTGGTAGAGTGAGGGTTGAGGAAAGGACGGATTCTGGAAATATTTTTGAGCTGGAGGTGAATGGAGGTGGCAAGAGCTTGGATGTGCGGTTTGAAGGACAGGACAGAGTCAAGGGTTACTCCAAGGCAGCGTATGTTGGGGATAGGGGAAAGTGCGATTTCATTTATGGCACTAAATTGTTAGATTTTTTAAATGAAAATGAATTTGTATTCTGCACCACCCCATTTAAGCAGTGTTTGTTCCCTAATCTCCTATTCTTACGCTGGTGACTCTTTGACAAATTCTGGGCTTTGGCCTTGATATTACAAGAAATACAGAAAAATCTTTAAAAGAGGTGTGTCCAAACTTTTGGACTGTACTGTATAGGTACACCCTATTAGTATCTACTGGGTGGGCCATGTATATGGATTCACCTAAACAAAATGGGAATGGTTGATGATATCAACTTCTTGTTTGTGGCACATTAGTATATGGGAGGGGGAAACTTTTCAAGATGGGTGATGACCATGGCGGCCATTTTGGATCCAACTTTATAAATAGCCCACTCAGGTGTATCCATATACATGGCCCACCCTGTACATTGCCCTTTACTCAGGGTCACCTATATGCATTTGTAATATTAATTTACCCAGCTTACACAGGTTCTATATTGACCCCTAACCCATCCCTTGCCTACCTTCAGGTCTCTGCCATTTATATCTATTATATTATATGTACAATGTTCAGTCTGATTGTAATGTGATTTTTCATAGTAAATATTATATGTATACTGATATTTTGGTGGTTTGTTGCTACTCTGTTCAGTCTCAAGTTTTGAGCCACATAATGTTGAAATAGTTAGGGATTATGTGTTTTAGAGCTTGTGCTTACAACTTATTATAGAAGTCAAGTGCAGCCCATGGTTTTACGAAAAAATCTATATATATATTTTTTTTTTTTCTGTAACCAATCGGTCTGAGGGAAGAACATCGGTGACGTGTCAGATCAAAATCGATGTAAGAGTCCATGGAAAAGATTGGACTGCAGTAGGATGACATCTGAGTGCAGTGTGATGTTCGCAAACTGATATAATGAAGATGGTGGAGAAAATTTTCCAAGAAAAACTGGTCAAACTGATCAGCACAATTGGGCCGTTGTGTGCTCCTACCCTTAAAGGAGTTCATCCATATAAAAAACCATTTAGCAATCACTTAATCACATGATATGTAATAAATATGTGATGATCATATATGACTATCACAATCTCTAGAACGGGGTCCATGGCTCCCTCTTTTTTCTCATCGTTCCATCGTGCGGAGTTGTTATATCCGTGATGTCACCTGACTATATAAGCGAGGCTTGTTATATAATTACTGAGTGGATATTTTCAGGAACTGAAACTTCCACGTTCTTGTAACCGACATCCTGTTATATAAGAATAGGTTGTCATATTTGAGGTCAGCCGTAAAGTCGAGTTTTTAGGAGTCACTGAAAACGTCACTGCAAGAGATAGAAGATGGGGCTGAGAAACCAAGGCATTGAATAATCACACCCATCTAATGGCAGCTTCTTGGCCTCAGGATGCACAGATAGGAAGGCCCCCTGACGGCGAGGGCACAGGAGGAGCTGCTAGGTTTGCCGCAGTCACCTTTTGTAAAGCTTTATCAGCAGGCAGCGTGGTAGGTAAGAGACTTTGAAGAATGGTGTGAAAATCTGGCCTTTGCTTTTGACCTTTCTGAACTATGCAGTTCACTCTTCCCAATCCCATATGTTGTTTTTTGCCTGAAGAGAAGTAAATGTATATACCATTAGTTGGGAAAACATGGCAGTGAATTTCTCCTGGCTAATAGTAACAGCAATACTTGCCATCATTAATAGATTATCTTGGGAACGTTTCCCTCCTTTTTAAAAATAAAGTTGTTAAAAATTCCATTTTTGAATAAACTGATAGCATTTTCTTTAGACCCTTTGGGCTCAATTTACCTAGGTGTTTGCGCCAAAATTTTTCAGCTAATTTACAGCTTTGGGAGTTTTTACGCCAGCCCTGGCCTGCTTTGCCAACGTTTACTGGGCTGCGGCAGCTAGTGACTAGTGCCAGTGCTTTTTTCTCGAGTTTGCCTAAGGTGCTCGGGTATGCGCAGAGTATCGCGGGTGCGCGACTGACATGTACGAGTCCGCGCGGGCGCATGTTTTGTGGCTGGTAGGCAATCTACGCATCTTTTTGCGGCTGTATGAAAGCCACAAAATATGCAGCCGCAGGGACTCGTACATGTCAGTCGTGCACCTGCGATACTCTGTGCATACCTGAGTAACACGCACCTCCACTCATCACTAGCGATGGCTCATGGCCAAGCCCACCCAACAAGTTTATCAAACTTTAGTGGCGTTATATGCCAGAAATGTGTTGGAATAACATTTTTTGCAGTTATGCCTGCCAGTTGTAAGATGCATCTAATTTCTTACATATTGTGAACTGCATAATGAACTGGGAGTTTCTTATTCTAGCGAGCGCCTTTATTAAAACTGGCTTGCAGAATGCCAGTCCTAATGAATCTGGTGCAATATTTATATATTGGCCCCTAGAAGCATTGCCCTTGCACAGGGCTGGCATAGGGGGTTTCAATCTGCATAAAATCCCCCAGCAATTACAAGCAGAAACTGAATTGGTAATTAAAGGCCTGCATGCAGGACAGTTGATGACATCAGTCATGTAACCAAAGGTTCTGTACCCTGCGGGAGTCCAGGAGAGGAGACGAGCGAATTTGATCGGGTCCCTGCTTATTCGGCAAGCTATACCAGAGGGAACCCGGATACATGGAGCGCGCTGGCTGATCAGCTGTTTGGCAACGCAGTTGCATGTGTCGCGGCTGTGTAACAGGCACAACACATGCATGGAGAGCCTGTTTCTTGGGCTCTCCATGCATGTGTTATGACAGTGAGACGGCAATGACACATACGCCAGACAGCTGATCTACCGGAGCTCTGTAGCTTATTTGGTAAGTGCTATAGCTTGCCGAATAAGCAGGGACCCGATCAAATTCGCTCATCTCTACCCAGAAGGCGACACACTGGTAAATCATCTATAGTGTGTGTATATATTATTATACATGTCTGTGTGTGTGTGTGTAATGCCACAGATTAGAGTACATAGGTGTAAATTGAGCTCCCGCTAGAGCCTTGGGGAACACGGGCCGGGTCCGGTGGACATTAAAGAGGTGGTCACGGTGGCAGTAACCCTGGACGTCCAAGTTAAAGGGAAGGTCTTTAAAGGGGATGGTTTGTAAGAAAAGAAAGAATGTTCGTGACACCACCTGTGGTATTCGGTCAGGGATGACTGACGCTGCTAAATGGGACCACTGGAGATGATAGTACTGCAGCAGGGATGGTATGGCTTCCCATAGGTGAAGCTTGATCCCCAGGGCTCCCGTTGTAGTGGGTAAAGATGACATACGGTGTAGTGCCGAAAAGAATTGGAGGACACAAGGTTGCAGTCTCTTTACTTTTTACTGGTAGTGTGCAGGCACAATCCAGGGTACCGGTCACAGGTGATGGTGAGGTCCGGACCGGACAGCCTGGAAGCGATTCGGAATCCTCCTAGCCAGGTGGGGTTGGAAGCCTTCCTTACTGCACTGTGGTTTAACCCCTTAGCGACCGCCGATACGCCTTTTAACGGCGGCCGCTACGGGTACTTAAACCACAGCGCCGTTAATTAACGGCGCTGTGGAAAAAGTAAATAGCGCCCCCCAGAGTCAGATTTTCTCCGGGGTCTCAGCTGCCGGGGGTAGCCGAGACCCCAGAGAACATGATTCGGGGGGTTTTTAACCCACCCCGCATTTGCGATCGCCGGTAATTAACCGTTTACCGGCGATCGCAAAAAAAAAAAAAAACGCGATCTCTTTTTAATTTCTCTATCCTCCGATGTGATCGCACATCAGAGGATAGAGAAAAGGGGTCCCAGGTAGCCCCCCAATACTTACCTATCTCCCCCGATGCTCCTCGTGGCTCCCGGTGGGCGCCGCCATCTTGAAAATGGCGGGCGCATGCGCAGTGCGCCCGCCGGCCGGCCCCGCGAGAATCTTTGGGGTCTCGGCTGCCGGGGGTAGCCGAGACCCCAAAGAGCATGATTGGGGGTCGGTTTTAGCGACCCCTGTTTTGCGATCGCCGGTAATTAACTGTTTACCGGCGACCGCAAAAAAAAAAAAAAAAGTTAAGTGTAATTCTCTGTCCTCTGATGTGATCGCACATCAGAGGACAGAGAAATAGGGGGATTCGGGGACCCTACAATACTCACCTACGTCCCTGGATCCTCCTGCTGCTCCTCCTGGCCGCCGGCATCTTCTGGGCAAAAGAAAATGGCGGGCGCATGTGCAATGCGCCGGCCATCTGTCTCCATCTGCCGGCCGGCAGGGGAAGAGCAGTTGGGGCTAAAATTAGGGTTAGGGGTAGGGTTAGGGGTAGGGTTAGGGGTAGGGGTAGGGTTAGGGGTAGGGTTAGGGGTAGGGTTAGGGGTAGGGGTAGGGTTAGGGTTAGGGGTAGGGTTAGGGGTAAGGCTAGGGTTAGGGGTAGGGTTAGGGTTAGGGGTAGGGTTAGGGGTAGGGTTAGGGGTAGGGTTAGGGCTAGGGGTAGGGTTAGGGCTAGGGTTAGGGGTAGGGTTAGGGCTAGGGTTAGGGCTAGGGTTAGGGCTAGGGCTAGGGCTAGGGTTAGGGTTAGGGGTGGGGGTTAGGGTTAGGGCTAAATTTAGGGTTAGGGTTGGGGCTAAATTTAGAGTTAGGGTTGGCGCTAAATTTAGGGTTAGGCTTTCACACTTACGTCGGTACGGGGCCATCGCAATGCATCGGCCCGACATACCGACGCATGTTGTGAAAATTGTGCACAACGTGGGCAGCGGATGTAGTTTTTCAACGCATCCGCTGCCCAATCTATGTCCTGGAGAGGAGGGGGCGGAGTTACGGCCACGCATGCACGGTCAGAAATGGCGGATGCGACGTACAAAAAAAACGTTACATTGAACGTTTTTTTGTGCTGACGGTCCGCCAAAACACTGATCCAGTGCACTATGCACGCGACGTGTGGCCATCCGTCACGATCCGTCGGCAATACAAGTCTATGGGCAAAAAACGCATCCTGCGGGAACATTTGCAGGATCCGTTTCTTGTCCAAAATGACGGATTGCGACGGATGCCAAACGACGCAAGTGTGAAAGTAGCCTTAGGGCTAGGGTTAGGGTTGAGGCTAAAGTTAGGGTTAGAGTTGGGATTAGGGTTAGGGTTTGGATTAGGGTTGGTATTAGGGTTAGGGTTGGCATTAGGGTTACGCTTGGGATTAGGGTTAGGTTTGGGACTAGGGTTAAGGTTAGGGTTGTGATTAGGGGTGTATTGGGATTAGGGTTAGGTTTGAGGTTAGTGTTGAGATTAGGATTAGGGGTGTGTTGGATTTAGGGTTTTGATTAGGGTTATGGTTAGGGTTGACATTAGGGTTGTTTTGGGGTAAGGGTTGGGATTATCGTTAGGGTTAGTGATTAGGATTATGGATCGGGTTTGGATTAGGGTTAGGGGTGTGTTGGGTTTCCACTGTTTAGGTACATCAGGGGGTCTCCAAACACGACAGACAATTTTGCGCTCAAAAAGTCAAATGGTGCTCCCTCCCTTCTGAGCTCTGCCCTGCGCCCAAACAGTGGGTTACCCCCACATATTTGGCATCAGCATACTCGGGATAAATTGGACAACAACTTCTGGGGTCCAATTTCTCTTGTTACCCTTGTGAAAATAAAAACTTGGGGGCTACAAAATCCTTTTTGTGGAAAAATATATATATATATTTTTTTTATGACTCTGCATTATAAACTTCTGTGAAGCACTTGGGCATTCAAAGTTCTCACCACACATCTATATAAGTTCCTTGGGGGGTCTAGTTTCCAAAACGGGGTCACTTGTGGGGGGTTACTACTGTTTAGGTACATCAGGGGCTTTGCAAACGCAACATAACGCCCACAGACCATTCTATCTAAGTCTGCATTCCAAAACGGCGCTCCTTCCCTTCCGAGCTCTGGCGTGCGCCCAAACAGTGGTTTACCCCCACAAATGGGGCATCAGCATACTCAGGATAAATTGGACAGCAACTTTAGTGGTCCAATTTCTCCTGTTACCCTTGTGAAAATAAAAACTTGGGGGCTACAATATCTTTTTTGTGAAAAAAAAAATATTTTTTATTTTCACGACTCTGCATTCTAAACTTCTGTGAAGCACATGGGGGTTCAAAGTGCTCACCACACATCTAGATAAGTTCCTTAAGGGGTCTAGTTTCCAAAATGGGGTCACTTGTGGGGGATTTCTACTGTTTAGGCACATCAGGGCCTCTCCAAACGCGACATGGCGTCCAATCTCAATGCCAGCCAATTCTACATTGAAAAAGTAAAACGGCACTCCTTCTCTTCCAAGCTCTGTGGTGGGCCCAAACAGTGGTTTACCCCCACATATTGGGTATCAGCGTACTCAGGAGAAATTGCACAACAACTTTTGTGGTCTAATTTCTCCTGTTACCCTTGTGAAAATAAAAATTTGTGGGCAAAAAGATCATTTTTGTAGAAAAAATGCGATTTTTTTTTTCACGGCTCTACATTATAAACTTCTGTGAAGCACATGGGGGTTCAAAGTGCTCACCACACATCTAGATAAGTTCCTTAAGGGGTCTAGTTTCCAAAATGGGGTCACTTGTGGGGGATTTCTACTGTTTAGGCACATCAGGGCCTCTCCAAACGCGACATGGCGTCCAATCTCAATGCCAGCCAATTCTACATTGAAAAAGTAAAACGGCACTCCTTCTCTTCCAAGCTCTGCGGTGCGCCCAAACAGTGGTTTACCCCCACATATTGGGTATCAGCGTACTCAGGAGAAATTGCACAACAACTTTTGTGGTCTAATTTCTCCTGTTACCCTTGTGAAAATAAGAATTTGTGGGCGAAAAGATCATTTTTGTGTAAACAAAAGCGATTTTTTATTTTCACGGCTCTACGTTATAAACTTCTGTGAAGCACTTGGGGGTTCAACGTGCTCACCACACATCTAGATAAGTTCCTTAAGGGGTCTAGTTTCCAAAATGGTGTCACTTGTGGGGGGTTTCCACTGTTTAGGCACATCAGGGGCTCTCCAAAAGTGACATGGTGTCCGATCTCAATTCCAGCCAATTCTGCATTGAAAAAGTAAAACGGCGCTCCTTCACTTCTAAGTTCTGCGGTGCGCCCAAAAAGTGGTTTACCCCCACATATGGGGTATTGGCGTATTCAGGAGAAATTGCATAACAAAATTTATGGTTACATTTCTGTTTTTAAACTTGTGAAAATAAAAAAAATGGTTCTGAATTAAGATGTTTGCGAAAAAAAGTTAAATGTTCATTTTTTCCTTCCACATTGTTTCAGTTCCTGTGAAGCACGTAAAGGGTTAATAAACTTCTTGCATGTGGTTTTGAGAACCTTGAGGGGTGTAGTTTTTAGAATGGTGTCACACTTTATTATTTTCTATCATATAGACCCCTCAAAATGACTTCAAATGTGATGTGGTCCCTAAAAAAAAGGTGTTGTAAAAATGAGAAATTGCTGGTCAACTTTTAACCCTTATAACTCCCTAACAAAAAAAAATTTTGTTTCCAAAATTGTGCTGATGTAAAGTAGACATGTGGGAAATGTTATTTATTAACTATTTTTCGTGACATATCTCTCTGATTTAAGGGCATAAAAATACAAAGTTTGAAAATTGCAAAATTTTAAAAATTTTCGCCATATTTCCGTTTTTTTCATAAATAATCGCAAGTAATATCGAAGAAATGTTACCACTAACATGAAGTACAATATGTCACGAAAAAACAATCTCAGAATTAGCGGGATCCATTGAAGCATTCCAGAGTTATAACCTCATAAAGTGACAGTGGTCAGAATTGCAAATATTGGCCCGGTCATTAAGTACCAAATTGGCTCTGTCACTAAGGGGTTAAGTCCCTTGCTGCCCTAGTCTTCATACAAGGTCCTCTCTTTCTCTCTGTCCTTTTAGGTGGACACCACCCGCATGGCAGGCAACTTGAGCCGTTTTACAGGTGTCCCTACTTGTGTCAACTCTGGGCTCTATCTGCTGCTGTGCCTTCGGGTGTAATGGTGGCCAGGAGACTTGGAATCTCCTGCCTGTCGGTTTCTGCTGTGGGGCATACTGTTACCCCCACAACCTCGGAATTCCGGCCTCTGGTTTCTTGAGCTGATTCTGGAGTGAGCCCACTCGCAGCTCCATTCCCAGTATCTTTCCTCTCCTTTGCCTCTTCTCCCCTCACAGTCTCTTACAATATGACTGACTCCTGTCAGGAGCTGGCTGCAGAACCTCATGTCCGCACGACTCCAGCTCTCCTCTTGACTGAACTCTAACTCCTCCTCCAGCCAGAATATATAGGGAAGTTACCCTGAATCCGGGTCTAGAGCTCCCACTACTGGCCTGGAGTCAGAACAGTGTTGTGTGTACATGTTACCTGATAAAGGGATCCTTGTCGCTTCCAGGCATGGCATCACATCCCCCTGGAGAAAGGCGAGGCCACTGTAACAACCAATTTCCTGGGGTGTTACATAAACATGTTAGCAATACCCAGTGAACTAGCAAAATGCTGCTCATCCATCAGATGATTGGATTGTTTATGCCGGAACAAAAGTCATTGCTCTTGGCAGCACATCACCTGGTGTAAGCAGGAGATGTGCTGCCGGTAACATGATGTGTATGAGGACAGATTGATCTATTAGTGATCGGTCTATGCCAATCATTCTTTGTCAGCCGGTGTAAAGAGGTCATAAACAAGAGCCAAATGACTTACTTCAATATAGGCGATTGCGCTGCTCGTGTAAACTCAACCTAACTATTTCTGTGTGGTGCAACATGTTAGTATTTGGGGTTTCACTTTTAACTTTTGCGCATGGTCTAAAACAGACTCTGCCCTCGCGCACCACCGAGCACCATAGTAGCACACGGAATCCTAGCGTCTCACAATAAGCCTGGGATACACTCGCCAATTCATCCATATTGGCAAAATATTCAGATCTAAGCAGTAAGCAGGTCTGCTAAACCTTACTTCAGTCACTGTCGGGTTCTACAGTGGAATAACATCAATACTGGCCGCCATAAAGCATGTATTAAAATGTGATCCTTTTACAGTCATTTTAAATCACTTCAGCTTTTATATAATACAGCTTTCATGTACATGAAAAAGGTCGGATTTTTATCAGATCTTGGTCAGTGTGTTCGTTTTTCCCTAGTGTTTCATCAGTTATTTTCTTGCATGCAAAAAAAAATTGCAAAGCTTCTCCTTCCCACATATTACAACGTTACCCACAATCCGCGCACTGAAGGCGCTCTGATGCATCGGTGCGCTGTCCGTGATTTTCTCAGACCCATAGACTTGTATGGGGGATTTTAATACGTGACTTGGATTAAAAAAAAAACGGACATTTCCCAGGGTGTTTGTTTTTTTTTTTGCAGACACGGTTAACGATAAGATACTGAAATGTGAACAGCTGCATAGACTAATAGATGCCAGTTTTATCCTTGAAAGTCACAGATGGAACACGTTTGTGGTGAAAAAAAGCCTGAGGCCTAAGGCCACGTGCACACGTGGAGTATTTGAATTTTTACCTCAGTATTTGTAAACCAAAACCAGGAGTGGGTGGTAAATACTTTTCCTCGGATTGTTCCACTCCTGGTTTTGTCTTACCAATACTGATGTAAAATACTGACTGTGTCCACGCAGCCTCTGGTAGTCTTTCTTTCAGTGCTTCAGCCATTGAGGCTTACTTTGTTCTTTGTAGGAATGAGAAGAACAAGTCCATCTTCTTATAACACATGGATCTGTGGCCCGAGCTGTCTCTGTGGACCATTTGTGTTTTTGAGTTCAGCCAAGGTGACTAATTGGTATTTAGAATAGAAATTTCAATTTTCTAGAGCGCTGTTCGGGATTTTCCACTGTACAACCCTCTACAGTATCTTTCTATGTAATGAAAACCTGTACATTCCTTTTTAGTTTCATGAAAACACATGTTAAACATATGTGCACCAGTAGCAGTTTAGGAGAAGAAAGATGCCTAATTACAGTGGTTGTTCTGTATAGTCCCTGTAATTTCTAAGCATTTTGAGTAGATTGTCATGAATGTAGTAATGTAATGAATGAAGTAAATTAGGAATAGTCCATAATTGGAACTTCATATAACTGTAAATTTTATACGTACAGTATGTGTGTCCACATATAAAACTCATGGTGGTAATCATGCGGTTGCTTTTTCTAGGTCTTTTACATACTACTTTTTTTCGTTTTTGTATTTTTTTTTTGTCAAAAATAATCATGACGTGACACGGCTTGAGTTTCTACATATGTTTTTATTGTAATTTACCGTATTTTTTTTTTTTAAGGTGTGGTTCAGGACTGACATATAGATGACCTATCCTTAGGATAGGCCATCAGCATGAGATCAATGGGGTGCGACACCAAGCCCAACCACAAATCATCTGAGAACTGCTCCAGCAGGGGCCACATCAAAGGATGGACTTGCAGCGAGTGAGAGAGAAGGTGCAGAACTTGACAATGGCCACTAAACAATGTATGGGTCTGTTGTGCCCAGTAGTTTTCGGCTGCTCAGTGATGGTGCTGGGTGTCCGACCCTCACAACTCTCATATTCATTACCTTTACTATCGATAGGCCATTAATATCAGTTCTGGACAACCCCTTTTTTAGTAACGGTGTTTTTGTAGTGGAGTCCATGGTCAGTGTGAAAAATCTGAGGTACAAATCATCAGTTACACATGACCTATGCAGAAAAGACAGCACAAGGGGACATGAATTAGGCCTAACCCATGTATTTTTTTTTAACAAAAAAAATAAACAATGGAAGTATTTGGGAAAAACAAAGTTGTAGAAAGCAACATGCCTAACACATGCTGCACTTTTGCAATCACACAAAAAATAAAATCTGTGTCCTGTGGTTCATCATTTCCTATTGACTTCCAGCCAATATCTAGCTGAAGCATTTTTAAGCCCATAAAGACACCAAAAAAGCCACAAGATGAGGCCTTCTCTTGAACTAGCCCTTCCAGGAAACCTACAATATGTGTGTATATATATATATATATATATATATATATATATATATATATATATATATATATATATATTTTACATGTATTCTACTCACCACCCTGCTTTTTCCGCGATCCAGCACCATCTTGCTCCTCTTCTCAGTGACATCACCGCTTTTCAGACTATTACACTATGGAGGAGCTGTATGTCTCTTACAATGTGAGCTTATGTGGCCTCATACTATCCATCCATAGACTTGCATTGTAAAAGCCACTCCTGGGTACTCGCACAGCAGTGACGTCACTGAGAAGAACAGCAATGAGGCGATGGGTCCAGGACACGTCAGCATTAATACACACACTACACTATATACACCTATAAATGGATTTACCGTAGTTTAAAAAAAAACACAACACTTGGAGCTGTCGGTCATAGTGTTTCAATGGGATTAACCTATATTTTATTCAATCTTCACTACAAAGCCCTGTAATGAGAAGGATCTCCTTTCATGGTATTGAGCCTAATGGACAATTGTGTGCATGTGTAGGTTAGGGAGGGTCCATTACCATTGTATGTGTACAGAGAGGTGATGACTCTTAATCTGTCAATTTTCAGACTCCATATCCCCTTTTAATGTCCTAATCTGTTGGGCACACAGGGCATGGTGTCAGAGGGTATCCATGGTGGAAAACCAATTAGCAGAGTATGTTAAAGATCTAAACTTAAAGGTTTGCCTACTTGTATTGTAGAAAACACTATGGGGTTAATAATAATTCGTTTTAGGAGTTTTAATATTTGTGAACATTTCAAATTTAAAAATCATGCTTACTTATGTTTAAATCGTTTCACCAACTTGTTCCAAAAGTTCCCCAGAAATGGGGCATTCTTCTGCTGGGATCCCCAGCTTTGGTGAATAATAATAATCTTTATTTTTATATAACATATAAACATATGTTATATAACATATTCCGCAGCGCTTTACAGGTTGCACACATTATCATCACTGTCCCCGATGGGGCTCACAATCTAGATTCCCTATCAGTATGTCTTTGGAATGTGGGAGGAAACTGGAGTGCCCAGAGGAAACCCACGCAAACACGGGGAGAACATACAAACTCTTTGCAGATGTTGTCCTTGGTGGGGTTTCAACCCAGGACCCCAGCGCTGCAAGGCTGCTGTGCTAACCACTGCGCCACCGTGCTGCCCTTATGAAATGTAGCAGTAACCAAGAAATTAGGGTCAATGTCGGAATCGGAGAATGAATAACTGGTCACTGTCATAACCTGTGAGTTGCACTTGCCTATCTTTTAATACCTACGGACATTAACCCATTAATGTCTGCATGAAGTCTGTACCCGCTGTCCTTGCATGTTTGCTGGGCTTGTGTTACACATTTCTATTAGGGGGAGGGGTAGATGGCAGGAGCTTGTGCACATGTGGTTAAGGGTCATTTAATCATCAAAGGGCACGTGTAAAAAGAAAAGCAGATCTGGGGTCATTTTTTAGACTGATTTCCTGTTGCTTGTATACCAGGAGTGTTTTTCCAAGTCTTGTAGTCTTTAGAAGAGATGATTTTTTTTATAACTACACTAAATATTATAATGTCCTCACCTTTCTGAGTGCTTTACTTCATAAATATCATAATAAATTCAAAAGCTCAAAGTTTGTGCGCAGACTATATAAACTGAGCATTTACAAATCCATCAGGATAGGGTATTGATTAGAGGGTCCCATGTAATACTTACATACTATGTTTCCAACACATGGAAATGGTACATGAGTACCTAGTCCTGACTACATCTGGTCATATGAGTCCTCTAGGCTGTTACATGAATTTTTAAGGAATGTTAACCAACACAAACAACTAAAATGACCACTTTATTCAATGCCACAAATCACAAGGCTGACCATACAGGAGAGTGTTGGGGAATATATTTCTACAGTTCTCAGGGTATGATACTAACACTTTCACACGCATCAGAAAATTTCCATAACAATTTGTAGTGCTTCTTCTGAAAATTCTTCTTCTGAGTCGGATTAAATGCTAATTCCAGGTGGAGGAGGAGGTAGACTTGGCGGTACTATTATGATAATTTTATTATTATAGCGCCATTTATTCCATGGCGCTTTACATGTGAGGAGGGGTATACATAATAAAAAAACAAGTATAATAATCTTAATCAATACAAGTCATGACTGGTAAAGGAGGAGAGAGGACCCTGCCCGAGAGGGCTCACAATCTACAAGGGCTGGGTTAAGAGATACAATAGGTGAGGGTAGAGCTGGTCATGCAGTGGTTTGGTCGATCGGTGGTTACTGCAGGTTGTAAGCTTGTCGGAAGAGGTAGGTTTTCAGGTTCCTTTTGAAGATTAACACAGTAGGTGAGAATCTGATATGTTGTGGTAGAGAGTTCCAGAGTATGGGGGATGCGCAGGAGAAATCTTGTATGTGATTGTGGGAAGAGGAGATAAGAGGGGAGTAGAGAAGGAGATCTTGTGAGGATCGGAGGTATGTACCGGGAGATGAGGTCACAGATGTATGGAGGACACAGATTGCGAATGGCTTTGTATGTCATGGTTAGGGTTTTGAATTGGAGTCGTTGGGTAATGGGGAGCCAGCGCAGGGATTGACAGAGGGGAGGCTGGGCAATAGCAGGGGGACAGGTGGATTAGTCGGGCAGCAGAGTTTAGAATAGATTAGAGGGGTGCTATATTGTTGGAGGGGAGGCCACAGAGCAGGAGGTTGCAATAGTCAAGGCGGGAGATGATGAGGGCATGGATTAGGGTTTTTGCAGATTCTTGGTTGAGGAATGTACGGATTAGGGAAATATTTTTGAGTTGAAGTCGGCAGGATGTGGATGGGGCTTGGATATGTGGTTTGAAGGAGAGATCAGAGTCAAGGATTACACTGAGGCAGCAAGCTTGTGGGACTGGGAAGAGTGAGCGGCTATTTACTTTAATCGATAGGTCCATTGGGGTGAGGGTCGAGTGAGATGGGGAAAGATGATGAATTCTGTTTTGTCCATATTAAGTTTTAGAAATCTAGCGGAGAAAAGGGATGAAATAGTGGAAAGACATTGTTGGATTCTGGTTAGTAGGGAGGTGATATCTGGTCTAGAGAGGTAGATCTGTGTGTCATCGGCATAGAGATGATACTGAAAGCCGTGGGACTCTATGAGCTGTCCCACGCCGAAGGTGTAAATGGAGAAGAGCAGGAGTCCTAGGACTGAACCTTGCAGGACTCCGACAGACATGGGGCGAAGTGAGGAGGTGGTGTGTGAGTGGGAGACTCTGAATGTCTGAAGCCAGATTGCAAGCTGTCAAAGAGGGAGCACGAAGAGAGATGGAAGAGGAAGGGAAGCATGGTGGCTCCGTGGTTAGCACTGTTGCTTTTCAACATTGGGGTCCTGGGTTCAAATCCCACTAAGGACAACGTCTGCATGGAGTTTTTATGTTCTCCCCATGTTTACATGGGCTCCCTCCAAGTTCTCCGATTTCCTCCCACATTCCGATATCATAGTGATAGGGAATCTAGATTGGGAGCCCCAGTGGGGACAGTGATGATAATGTCTGTAAAGTGCTGTGGAATTAATCGCACTATACAAGTGAGGAAAATAAATAAACCCCTGATGATTCCGCACAAAAAAAGCCAGGGATGAGCCCACATTAAATGATGATGTGGTTATCCTTAAACACTTTGCAAATTGCAGCAGTCAAACACTTGTGACACCTTGAGGCTGCTCATTAGGCCATTGTAAATTACAATTAAGGTAAAACTGCTGGAAAGGAAAGCCTTATTTGAACAAGGTAAAAAAAAAAATTACTCTGTATTGTATAGTTAGTACTCAACATACTCGGGTGTAGAACGTGTGAGTTACACTTTGTGCTGTGCAGCTACAGTATTTTTCTAGCTTGTTTTATTTATCCGGGACGAATAAAAAATCCTGGCACGCAAATGAGGTGGAGAATATTTGTTTTTCACATTGTCATCTTCTTCTTTGATCTCCATAGCTATCATGTATAAAATATGAGGACAACTGTAATTCTCAATGTGTGCAGCTATTTATCGGTGTCTGGAGATCCCACTTCCCATAACGCCTGTGGCAAGAACGTCATACATTATTGGGGGAAGTTATCATGAGGGGAATCTTTATTTAAAGTCCGTTTTGCTTGTCATTGCGTTTCCATGATTTGCGTCATTATTTGCATTAAATTTATCATTGCTGACCAATTCTTGATAAATTTGGCACTTTTTTTCCTGGTTACCCATTTTTTTAGACCACCCCAGCAGTGTGCTGCAACTTTAATAAAAAACACAAAAAGTTGCAATTCTGGTTTACACCTTATTTGCATAACTAACTACACTCTGATTACTACTTTCTAAAAGTGGTGAGAGCGGTATAAAATAACACATGGTAAAACATTTGTGCACAAATATAGCTTGCAACATGTTTTTCCTACTTAGACCTCAATTCATCATTTTTATTTTGACCTGCCATATTCTGCGCCGAAATCCTCAAATGGCACACAATGTGCACTTTTTGCAGATTTAAGGTGTTCTTCTTTTACCTTTTGTATGTTTTTTTTTTGCCATTTTTAGAGTTGTCGTACGATCCTTCCTTAGTCTTTAACTGTGCATATAAAAAATAATTTCTAACAAAAAAAAGTCAAAAGGTATAAATGATAACTTGGTCAAAAACATTTTAAAGTTGGCTGTATCCACTCCTTTCTTCCTCCCCCCAAAATGCAGCAAAAAGAGAAAATCAGCCCAAAAAAGGCACAAATTAATCTATGAATTGGTCCCTTGATTAATTATTTGAGACCTAAATAAGCTCCACTCTGAAATGGTGTCACTGCAACAACAAAAATTTCCAAAGGTGGCACTGTGATCATTCTGCTGCATCTATGTAATTTAATACACTTTTGATGACTTTTGAGTACCGTATATTTTGCCTCCATCGTTGAGGTCGAAGCATAATTATTTGGTGGCTAGTCTGTGAATTAGCGCAAAAAAAAACAACCTATTTTGTATCTCGCTGACATTCTGCCATTGTTGCACTGATTTCCTGCTATTTCTCTGTTTCTGTTTTGTCAAGCTTTTGTAGGTTTTGAGTGTCTGGGACTTAATGCTGTTGTCAGAAACCTGTCATGTTAGTTGTTAGAGACAGGGATTATAGGAATTATAAGAAAATGGGCTTGTAAATCTGACTTGTGTAAACTTCCCCTCCAGCTGCAATTTTTAGCCGCTTGCTACCTAAGCAAGATAGGTCTTGTATTGACAATGGTAGCAAGAGACCTTTTTATTATTATTATTATTTTATTTTTTTTTGTATATTTTTCATGACTAAATTTGTAAATCTTAATTTTACATTTTATTTTTTTTAACATTTATATACATTAATTTTACTGTGTAATAATAATCACATGATCTTACTGTCAATCTCTAACCATGTTGTTTCATCAACAGGTTGTTGTTCCCACCATCTGCACCAATGAGTGCTGCAGACTTTGTCACCACGATGGATTACATGGACGGCATCAACACCAGCGATCTCAATATCACCATGGAGTCTGTGTCATGCCCTAATACATTGAACAGGACCGCCATGCTGTACTCTCTAGCCATTGTCCACATCTTTATCTTCGTTATAGGACTTTTGGCCAACTCTGTCGTCATTTGGCTCAATCTCCAGTCTAAGACTACCGGCTACGAAACTCACCTATACATCTTCAATTTGGCTGTGGCTGACCTCTGTGTACTTCTGACCCTGCCTGTATGGATTGTTTCATTAGTCCAGCATAACCAGTGGCCAATGGGTGAGATGACCTGCAAGGTGACCCACCTGATCTTCTCCATCAATCTCTTTAGCAGCATTTTCTTTCTGGCGTGCATGAGCGTTGATCGCTATTTGTCTGTTTCTCTACGTGGAACCATTAGTAAACACAGGAGACGGATTATACGTCGGCTGGTTTGTGTACTTGTCTGGCTAGTTGCCTTTGCTGTCTCCCTTCCTGACACATATTATTTAAAAACTGTGTCTTCTGGCAATAATGAGACTTTTTGTCGCTTCATGTACCCAGAACATACGTACAAAGAGTGGTTACTCGGAATGGAAATCCTAAACATTTTACTGGGTTTCATCATCCCATTTGCAATCATTACAGTCTTCTATTGCCTCTTGGCATGGACTTTGTCATCTTCCTCATCTTGTTCGTTATCCTCCTCATCATCGTCATCATCTGTGGACCAAGAGAGAAGAATCAGTGGAAGGCTCATTGTTTCTTATGTAGTAGTATTTATGGTGTGTTGGTTGCCCTACCATATTCTGCTGCTATTGGATGTGTTTTATTTCCTACACCTGTTACCCTTCAGCTGCTTACTAGACAATTTTCTATATGCCGGCCTTAATATCACCCAGTGCTACTCACTCCTTCACTGTTGCATCAACCCGGTCTTGTACAGTCTTATTCACCGAAACTACCGCTATGAGATCATGAAAGCTTTCATCTTTCGTTACTCTTCGAAAACTGGTCTTACCAAACTCATTGACTCCTCTAAGGTTTCTGAAGCAGAATACTCAGCTGTGGAGCAAACCCCAAAATGAGACATATAAGAGACTGAGCTGACTGTCTCGATGTCTCAATCAGACCGAAATATCTGGGACCAAACTCATTCACATTCCTGCCGGTGCTGGTAGATGAGAGAAGTCTTCAGGACACAAGTACAGCTTAATTAATAAAGCTGGCATCTCACCAAGCTACACTTCTATCACCAAGAGAGCGCAAGCAAACGAAGACTGTACAGCAATAATAGCTGTGACCAGGGATTTCCCTGCTTGTCTTCAAACATCTGCCACCGAACTGTACTCTGAAAAGGGTTATAAATGGCACTAAAGAGCACTGACATTTGTTCCTGTTTCACATAATTTTGTTTTAGAAAGGGCACTGCATGTTAATCACTTAATGGCCATAAAATGGTATAACCTGCTCCCCTCCTGTGTCTACAAGACACAACACTCCTGTAGAAAGTAGACTTTAAGCCAAATATTTCCTTGCTGGCAACTTCCCAACAATGAGGTGATTAATACCCATAGGGTAAACCATGTCTTTTAATATGATGTCAGCCACCGCCTTTGTATATATGTAATATAAAACGTCTTTTGTAAAGCATATATATATATTTTTCTATAGCTTATTGTATTTAAACGCCATTTTATCTGGCAGTTCTTTGTATTTGAAATTCAAATAGACCTTATATATATATAAATATCCATATATGTATTATCTATATTTTTGAAGTGTATGAGAATTGACTCTTGCAATTGTTACTGTATTTTATATCTCGCTTTGGTGGGGTTTTTTTTGCTAAAGACACAAAAAAGCTCTTTTTAACCATTAAAGCTTTGTACAAACAGTAGTCATTGAATCTGTGTGAATTTTGGTGTCTTGTGAGAGCATATAATAGAATTGGCCTCCGTGGGACAACTTGTTCTGCAAGCCAATGGGCAATGGTTCAAATGGAGCTTGTAATGGAAGAGACAAATGAGATCCCTCATAGAGAATAGTTAGTAAGAAGATGCCCAGAGAGGAGATAAAAGGAGTGTACTGATGAGATGTAGGAAGATTGAAAACGGCAAATAAATCCAAGGCTTAATGGGAGAAAACAAGGCATGCCCTCCGCATTGTGCCCAGGACAAGGGGCATTTATCAAATTCTAACAAATCACCTTTATTGAATAATGTAGATCCTGGCTCTCGGATATTTTAAATCTTTTGGCAAATAATCTACTTTACTTGTCATGATGCTTCGCCAAACCAAAGTTTTAAGCCTTCTGGGATTTTATATTTTTCTGAGCTTGCTGCCCCACTTGGCACCATCACAGTATTAAAAGTGGTAGTATTAAGCCGGGATGACACACAGCGAGATACGGCCGAGTCTCAAAGGTTAAAACCAAGCTCTGGCACCGGCACTCCAGAGCAGAGCGTGCGGCCGCATAGCAATACATGGAGCCGCACGCTCCGCTCCGGAGTGCCGGTGCCAGAGCTTGTTTTTAACTTGCGAGACTCGGCAGTATCTCGCTGTAGTGTGATTCCGGCCTTATACTGTAAATATACTGTGCGGCCTGTCGAGGATGCCCCAATCAGAAGCCTCTCATACAACCAAATCTGATCTCGTGCTTTGCGCTGAAGAGCGGCAAGACCCTAAACACGTCTGCAAATTGAGATTCTGGTTTGGCTTTTTTCCAAAGTCATGTGGCAAGGCTTGTTAAAGGGCCAATATTGACTTTTAGGATTGCTAAAACTAGCATTCAACTCCTATTTTTCGCTGAAGCATTAATTTTCAAATCCCAACCAGAAAATGGCAATGTAGGACTCTTGCTGTATCTCCTGATTAAATTAATTTAGCAGAAACCCAATTGCCCAAAGGGTGAAATTGCTATTCTCTCAATTTTGCAATTATGCCCTTTCTACTAAATGTTAGATCACCATCTTTACATTACATATGAACAAAATAGTGTGTCACAAAGGTGCATTAAATAGTATCCTCTATCGACAGGATAGGTTCTGTGTCCCCTACAGTTGTTAACATAGGGTGTCAACTGCTTCTGTAACCCCCCTTACAGAATTTTATAAGGAGGATGCATATAGGCTTGACCTCTACTCCAATTCTTAATCGGTCAGAGCCCAACCGGTGTAACATTGACTGGGATACCAGAAAGCGGTCTAACATTGACTGGGATACCAAACAGCGGTCTAACATTGACTGAGATACCAGACAGTGGTCTAACATTGACTCGAATACCAGACAGCATCTTACTGTCTGAAGTCCAGAACACAGAAAACCTTTCATACAATGCTTTTTCCAGCAGATTTTGTTGCAAGTTTTTACGCCGATCACCCATTGTTGAGCAGATTTTTCTTCTGAATAGGAAAATTTTGTATTATCTTAATTGCTATTTTCTGTTGACCTTTTTTTTTAATTCAGTGGTAAAAGATTATTGTAACTATCTTCTTTAATATTGACTTTTATTTGTTATATGACCTTGTATTGCCCTCTCGGGAATTTATTTAATCCTTTCTCTAATAATTGTGGAAAGGAAAAAAAAATCCTCCAGGAGTGACTGTGAGGAGCCAGGAATATGACAGTGTGTACACATAATACATGTGCACAAGTTCATACTAAACCCTGAGAAAACAGACCTGGCCTGTAATGTCGGCTCTCCTCATGACCTCAGAGCACCTTGCTCATTGCTGGACGTGTTGGAACAGGGCTCTTTTAGTCAGGGCTACAAAACCACCCCCCACCTCTAATGAATTCCAGACTAACAGAGGGAGACACAAAGGGTGAAGGGTGGGGGATCAAACACCTCGCCCCAAGGCGATGAGCAGGGTGACATTTGTAGAGGTAATGACAAGCATGTTGTTTGGGCAAGTGACAATGTCAGGTCCAGAGACTGACACAAATGGAAACTAAAGCTGTAAAGAAAAGCAAATAAACAGGTCATTGTGATTCCGACAAGTACTAAGAGCGAATTGCAATAATTTGAGTTATTAAATGTACATAATAAGAACCTCAGGTGGTTAGTAATGCACGTTATATAAATCATTGTATGGAAGCTCATCATCTCCATACAATGACTAGGAAATGGCAGAAGATAAACCTGTAGGAATAATTCAGGAAATTGCTTAATGTTATGAGGATCAATACTTTTTTGTGGCAGCGAAGACACAAAATTTCACATTGCTGGCTTTTGTTGTGAAGAATACAGGTCACTGTATTTTTATATATATACTAGATGGTGGCCCGATTCTAACGCAACGGGTATTCTAGAATATGCATGTCCACGTAGTATATTGCACAGCCCACATAGTATATTGCCCTGCCACGTAGTATATTGCCCAGCCACGTAGTATATTGCCCAGCAACGTAGTATATTGCCCAGCCACGTAGTATATTGCCCAGCCACGTAGTATATTGCCCAGTGACGTAGTATATTGCCCAGCCACGTAGTATATTGCACAGTGACGTAGTATATTGCCCAGCCACGTAGTATATTGCCCAGCCACGTAGTATATTGCCCAGCCACATAGTATATTGCCCAGGGACGTAGTATATTGCCCAGCCACGTTGTATATTGCCCAGCCACGTAGTATATTTCCCAGTGACGTAGTATATTGCCCAGCCACGTAGTATATTGCCCAGCCACGTAGTATATTGCCCAGTGACGTAGTATATTGCCCAGCCACATAGTATATTGACCAGCCACATAGTATATTGCCCAGCCACGTAATATATTGCCCAGCCATGTAGTATGTTGCCCAGCCACGTAGTATATTGCCCAGCTACGTAGCATATTGCCCAGCCAGGTTTGTCACAGGTGAAAAAATAAAAAATAAACATATACTCACCTTTCCGAGGGAGCCCTTGTCGTCCACGGCAGGTTCCGGTCCCAGGTTGGTATTAGCACAGGACCTGTGATGACGTCGCGGTCACATGACCGTGATGTCATGGCAGGTCTTTGTAGCGCAGGCGCGCAGGGCCTGTGATGACGTCGCGGTCACATGACCGTGACGTCATGGCAGGTCCTTGTCGCGCAGGCGCGCAGTGCCTGTGATGACGTCGCGGGCACATGACCAGGTCCTTCTGCCACCGGAACCTGCAACGGAAGATGGCGGCCGGCGCGAGCTGCAACGGAGGGTGAGTATAGCAGGTTTTTTTGTTTTTTTTATTATTTTTAACATTACATTTTTTACTATTGATGCCGCATAGGCAGCATCAATAGTAAAAAGTTGGGGACACAAAGGGTTAATAGCGGCGGTAACGGAGTGCATTACCCGCGGCATAACGTGGTCCGTTACCGCCAGCATTAACCCTGTGTTAGCGGTGACCGGAGGGGAGTATGCGGGCGACAGGCACTGACTGCGGGGAGTAAGGAGCGACCATTTTCCTCCGGACTGTGTCCGTCGCTGATTGGTCGCAGCAGCCATGACAGGCAGCTGGTGAGACCAATCAGCGAATGAATAACCGTGACAGAAGGACAGACAGACAGACGGAAGTGACCCTTAGACAATTATATATATATACTCATTACTTTAGACACAAATCACAAATAAGTGCTACAGTGTGAATGTGCAGGATTACTGCTGTTGTACTGGTTTCTGAACTTCTGCTTTAATCTAAGTGTTTAGTTGCATGCCCAAAGACTACAGTGCCTTTTCTTAGGACTATTTCTGACAGCATTGGCCCCCAATCTTTTCTTTATTGAGAGCTACATTCCATGTAAAGAAATAGAAAAGGCCATATAAAAATCTGGAACAAGTGCTCCTTTCCCCCTTCATAATGTTGACGTCCAGAGCCCCTAAAACAATGGTGACACCCAGAGCCTCACCTCACAGTAGAGACAGCCTGAGCTTCTCCAACAGTAATTACATCCAGAGCCTCCCCTACTGTAGTGGCATCCGGAGACCCTCCAACACTGGTAACATCCAGAGCCTTGCCAACACTGGTAACATTCAGGGACCCCCAACAATAGTGATATCCAGAGTTCCTCTTAAGGTACCGTCACACTCAGCAACTTTGCAAAGAGAACTACAACAATCCGTGACGTTGCAGCGTCCTGGATAGCGATCTCGTTGTGTTTGACATGCAGCAGCGATCTGGATCCCGCTGTGCCATCGCTGGTCGGAGCTAGAAGTCCAGAAATTTATTTTGTCGCCAGGTCGGCGTGTATCGTCATGTTTGACATCAAAAGCAACGACGCCAGCAATGAGCATAGGGCCCCTAGATGTGTGTCGGATCGGTACACTCCGGCTGTTTGACATGGAGCTAACAACCAGCGAGAACGAGAAGTGAGTCGCCGTTACGTCACTGGATCGCTCCTGCATCGTTCTGGAGTTGCTGTGTTTGACGTCTCTACAGCGACCTAAACAGCGACGCTCCAGTGATCTAGTTTAGGTCGGCTCATTGTCTATATCGCTGCAGCGTCGCTGAGTGTGACGGTGCCTTAACAGTAGTTAGATTCAGAACCTTCCCAGCAGTAATCGCCTTCCCAGAGCCTCACCAACAATGGTGATATCCAGAGCTCCTCTAATAGGAGTGACATCCAGACCCCACGCAATAGTGACATCACGTTTCTCATACAGTAGTGATATTTAACACCTTCCTTGACAGTGTCCAGTTTCAGGCACCCCCTTCAATCACCAGAGGTTACACTGTTCCTTGCAGTGCTGGGATTCTGTATTTAAATCCCACCTTGGAGATCTCCCTGGAGTTTGCATGTTCTCCATGTTTGCATGGAATTCCTTCCACGCTACAAAAACATTCAAAGAAATTTAGATTGTGAGCTCTAATGAGGAAAATGAGTTATGATGATGTCTGTAAAGTGCTGTAGAATATGTTGGTGCTAAATAAATATGGGCTGGGAGATTTCACCCTTGAAACCTGCAGAAGTGTGAATGCAGCTGAAAGCTATAACACACACTGTAAATCAGGATCACCAGGTAAGTAATGCAACATAGTTCCAAAAATAAAACTCCTAGAAACACTTTCAATGCATTACCTTTTCTTTTGGTAATGCAGAGGATTAGGTAGGAGTGCGTCTTAGGGGGGTTCAAGTGGTGTTGAGCCACCTCCCTAGTGTTCGGGTTCAGTTCGGTTCGTCGAACAGGGACGTGTTCGACGAATGTTCGTCGAACATTCGTCGAACACCGTCGAACCCCATTGAAATCAATGGCAGGCAAACACAAACACATACAAACACATAGAAAACACCTTAAAAGGTGTCCAAAAGCTGACAAACTGTAGATTGTGAGCCCTCGCGGGCAGGGTCTTCACTCCTCCTGTACCAGTTATGACTTGTATTGTTTAAGATTATTGTACTTGTTTTTATTATGTATACCCCTCCTCACATGTAAAGCGCCATGGAATAAAAGGCACTATAACAATAAATAATAATAATAATAATGTCATGCCCTTCTAAAATCAAGAAAGGCTGGAGTAAAAATCTAAAATCACTCTACCAACACCCAGAAGTCTTGACAAAAAAAATAAAAAAATAAAAATCTTTAGGTAGAATGGCGGCGGGTCCATTCAGAACACTTTCCTTAGAAGACGTAGTGGTACCCCCGTTGGGAGTTGTGCCAAAAAATGAACCCAATACATTCAGACTAATCCACCATTTGTCATATCCAAGGGGCAGGTCAGTAAACGACAACATCGACGCGGAACCAAGTACAGTACTATGTACTGTACCTCCTTTGACGATGCAATCAAGCGGGTCAAGAAGTTGGTAAGCGGCACCCTAATGGCCAAAACAGACATTGAGGGGGCGTTCTGGTTACTACCTGTGCCTCCGAATAGTGTCTTCCCATTGGACTGCTTCTGTGAAGGAGCATACTACATAGATCGCTGTTTGCCCATGGGGTGCTCCATATCCTGCTCACTATTTGAGGCGTTTAGTTGCTTCCTCAAATGTGTCGTCATGGACATTTGTAAGGCGGCACATATTATCCATTACCTCGACGACTTCTTATGCCTGGGCCCAAAAGATTCGCCACAGTGTGAAAACACGTGGTAGTCCACCTGTGAGAAGGAGAGAGCTGGAGGGAGAGTGGACACCCCAGAGCCGAGGGGTTAGATTGAGAAAGGAAGAAGGCGGTGTAGCTTGCTTCATGGGTGGGGTACTCTGCTGAGTAGCAGAAATTGCTACTAGGCCCAAAAGGATTTCCTGGGCCAGATGCCGTTAAAAGTAGTACTTGGGTAAACAGGCGGTGTAGCCTGCTTCATGGGTGGGGTACGCTGCTGAGTAGCACTAAATTCTACTAGGCCCAAAAGGATTTCCTGGGCCAGATGCCGTTAAAAGTAGTACTTGGGTAAACAGGCGGTGTAGCCTGCTTCATGGGTGGGGTACGCTGCTGAGTAGGACTAAATTCTACTAGGCCCAAAAGGATTTCCTGAGCTAGATGCCGTTACAAAATAGTAGTTAGGTAAACAGGCGGTGTAGCTTGCTTCATGGGTGGGGTACGCTGCTGAGTAGCACTAAATTCTACTAGGCCCAAAAGGATTTCCTGGGCTAGATGCCGTTACAAAATAGTAGTTAGGTAAACAGGCGGTGTAGCTTGCTTCATGGGTGGGGTACGCTGCTGAGTAGCACTAAGTTCTACTAGGCCCAAAAGGATTTCCTGGGCCAGATGCCGTTAAAAATAGTACTTAGGTAAACAGGCGGTGGGTGGCTGGGCTACTCTGCTGACTAGCAGACACTGAAGCTTTGGAGCAGACCTCTGAATCCCAGGCCATAGTATGAGTAAACAACTCTGCAGACGACCCCACTCACCTGGAATTGATGATGGCAATGTCATGTAAAACTCAGCAAGGGGACTAAATAAAGAGTCTCCATTCCTTCCAAAAATTCAGCCACAGACACCACTTAAGTGGCATCAATTTCGCCAGAGTTTTTTAAAATGGTTGGTGAGGTGATTTTCAAAAATCATCAAGCTTTTAGTCTCCCCAAGATGACACAGGGGTAGAATAGTCCTTGCGGATACAGGATTTGTTCATTTTGATGAACGTTAGTCTGTCTACATTGTCACTGGACAGCCGTGTGCGCTTATCTGTCAGCACACCACCAGCAGCGCTGAACACACGTTCAGAGAGAACGCTGGCTGTGGGGCACGACAAGATCTCCAAGGCATGAGTGGCGAGCTCAGGCCATTTTTCAAGATTGGAAGCTTAAAATGAGCAAGGGTCCAGTTCCACAGTCATGGCATTGATGTTAACTTGGAGATACTCTTGTACCATCCTCTCTAGGTGTTGGCTGTGCATCAGACTTCTTGTCTCCTGTGGCCTTGCAAAGGATGGTCTAAAAAAATCTTGAAACAATTGGAAAAAATTGCTGTTACCACCAGATACGATGTTACTGTTATGGTTTGAGTGATGACTCGATAGTCCCACGGTTGGCAAGTTAGAACTCAGAGATTTCTCTGAGGTTCAAGAGAGGCCTGGATGTCTTCCTGGAGCAGAACAATATTGTATCATACAATTATTAGGTTCTGTAGAAGGACGTAGATCTGGGTATTTATTATGATGGAATATAGGCTGAACTGGATGGACAAATGTCTTTTTTCGGCCTTACTAACTATGTTACTATGTTACTATGTTAGATTCACTACGTGCACCACTGGTGTTTTGTGGAAAAGCAGATGTTAGATTCTGTAACAGTCTCTGCTGATACTCCTGCATGCGTGAATCCCTTTCTATGGCAGGAATTATTTAGCCAAATTTGCTTTTGTACCGGGGATCTAAGAGTGTGGCAACCCAGTAGTCGGCATTACTTCGGATTCTGACAATCCAAGGGTCCTGTTGCAGGTAGTGCAGCAAGAAGGCACTCATATGTCTTGCGCAACCAGGAGGACCAAGTCCTTGTCTTGGTGGTGGCGAGGTGAGAATCATGCTTCTTTCCTCTGCCCTCTCCCCCCAACCTCGCACAACAGAAATTTGATCAAGGTCTCCCTCATCTGATGAGTCTTCCATGCCCAGCGCCAGTTCATCCTCCACTTCTTCCTTGCCTCCTGCACCTTCCTCAACAGTTTGGCTGCTACCATGCGCCCTCGGTAATCCCTTTCCCTCAGCCTCCAATGCCAGCCGCCTTGGTGCTGTCAACCTTCTTGACCGTGGAGATATTATCTGTTGTGAGTTCTGTTTTTGGGCTCCCTCTGGTGGTTACTGATGGTACTGGGTGACTTGTCTTTCCTGGGTCTCTGGGTTCCACCTGTTCCATCAGGATATGGGAGTTTCCTATTTAACCTGGCCTTGCCTGCATTTCCTCGCCGGTTATCAATGTATCCAGTGTGTCTTGTTACCTCTGCTCCCTGCTCCTAGAACCTTCTGGTCAAGCTAAGTTTGGATTTTCCTGTTTTGGTGTTTTGCTTTATTTGGTTTTTAGTCCAGCCTGCAGATATGTGATTCTTGCTGCTGGTTGCTCTAGTGGGCTGAAATTGCTCCTCATGTACCATGAGTTGGCACATGAGTTCAATTAATTTCAGGATGGTTTTTTGAAGGGTTTTTCGCTGACCGCGCAGTTCACTTTTGTATCCTCTGCTATCTAGCTTTAGTGGGCCTCATTTTGCTGAAACTGTTTTCATACTGTGTATGTGCTTTCCTCTCATTTCACCGTCATTATATGTGGGGGGCTGCTATTTCTGTGGGGGATTTCTCTGGAGGCAAGAGAGGTCTGTGTTTCTTCTAATAGGGGAAGTTAGATCTTCGGCTGGAGCGAGACGTCTAGGATCATCGTAGGCACGTTCCCCGGCTACTTTTATTTGTGTGTTAGGTTCAGGGTCGCGGTCAGCTCAGGTTCCATTGCCCTAGAGCTTGTTTGTATCTGTGCTTGTCCTTTAGTGATCCCCTGCCATTGGGATCATGACAGTATAACCGGACCACAAAGTGTTAATTGTATTGGCTGAAGTAGGAGGATAAGTAGTCTGAGGAAGTTTTTTTTTTTTTTTTTCTTTCTCTTTCCCTCAGAGTTTGCTGCCTAGCCTTATTGCAGCCTGGCTACTTCCTCCTCCTCTTAATCTTTGAATGGCTCTGATCCCAGCTGTTTATCATGGACGTCCAGAGTTTGGCTTCCAGCCTGAATAATCTTGCCACTAAGGTTCAAAATATACAGGATTTTGTTGTGCATGCTCCTATGTCTGAACCTAGAATTCCTGTCCCAGAGTTTTTTTCTGGAGATAGATCTCGTTTTCTGAATTTTAGGAACAATTGCAAGTTGTTTCTTTCTTTGAAATCTCGCTCCTCTGGAGACCCTGCTCAGCAAGTCAAGATAATTATATCTTTCCTGCGGGGTGACCCTCAGGATTGGGCATTTGCATTGGCACCAGGGGACCCTGCGTTGCTTAATGCGGATGCGTTTTTTCTGGCATTGGGTTTGCTCTATGAGGAACCTAACCAAGAGATTCAGGCTGAAAAAGCTTTGTTGGCCCTCTCTCAGGGGCAAGATGAAGCAGAAATTTATTGTCAAAAATTTCGGAAGTGGTCAGTGCTTACTCAGTGGAATGAGTGCGCTCTGGCTGCAAAGTTCAGAGATGGCCTTTCTGAGGCCATTAAAGATGTTATGGTGGGGTTCCCTGCGCCTGCTGGTCTGAATGAGTCTATGACTATGGCTGTTCAGATTGATCGGCGTTTACGGGAGCGCAAACCTGTGCATCATTTGGCGGTGTCGTCTGAACCGTCACCTGAGATAATGCAATGTGATAGAATTCAGTCCAGAAGTGAACGGCAAAAGTATAGGCGGAAAAAAGGGTTGTGCTTTTATTGTGGTGATTCAGCTCATGTTATATCAGCATGCTCTAAACGCACAAAAAAGGTTGATAAGTCTGTTGCCATTGGTACTTTACAGTCTAAGTTCATTCTGTCTGTGACTCTGATTTGTTCATTATCATCCATTTCCGTCGATGCCTATGTGGATTCAGGCGCTGCCCTGAGTCTTATGGATTGGTCATTTGCCAATCGCTGTGGGTTTAGTCTGGAGCCTCTGGAAGTCCCTATTCCTTTGAAGGGAATTGACTCTACACCTTTGGCTATGAATAAACCTCAGTACTGGACACAAGTGACCATGCGTATGACTCCCGTTCATCAGGAGGTGATTCGCTTCCTGGTACTGTATAATTTGCATGATGTTCTAGTACTTGGTCTGCCATGGTTACAAACTCATAATCCAGTCCTTGACTGGAAATCAATGTCTGTGTTAAGCTGGGGTTGTCAGGGGGTTCATGATGATGCACCTCCGATTTCTATCGCTTCATCTACTCCTTCTGAGATTCCTGTGTTTTTGTCTGACTATCGGGATGTTTTTGAGGAGCCTAAGCTCAGTTCGCTTCCTCCTCACAGGGATTGCGATTGTGCTATAAATTTAATTCCAGGCAGTAAATTTCCTAAAGGTCGTTTGTTCAATCTGTCAGTGCCAGAGCATACTGCTATGCGGGATTATGTTAAGGAGTCCTTGGAAAAGGGACATATCCGTCCATCTTTGTCCCCTTTGGGAGCAGGTTTTTTTTTCGTGGCCAAAAAAGATGGTTCCTTGAGGCCTTGTATAGATTATCGTCTTTTGAATAAAATTACCGTAAAATATCAGTATCCTTTGCCATTGTTGACTGATTTGTTTGCTCGCATTAAGGGGGCTAAATGGTTCACTAAGATTGATCTTCGGGGTGCGTATAATCTTATACGAATAAAGCAA
Organism: Ranitomeya imitator; assembly: GCF_032444005.1. Lineage (NCBI taxonomy): Eukaryota > Metazoa > Chordata > Amphibia > Anura > Dendrobatidae > Ranitomeya > Ranitomeya imitator. The sequence continues at coordinate 61,355,526 of NC_091288.1, forward strand.
GGTGATGAGTGGAAAACCGCATTTAATACGCCTGAGGGCCATTTTGAGTATTTGGTAATGCCTTTTGGACTTTCTAATGCTCCTTCAGTCTTCCAGTCCTTTATGCACGATATTTTCCGTGAATATCTGGATAAATTTATGATTGTGTATTTGGATGATATTTTGTTTTTTTCTGATGACTGGGAGTCTCATGTTCAGCAGGTCAGGAAGGTGTTTCAGGTCCTGCGGGCCAATTCCTTGTTTGTAAAAGGCTCAAAGTGTCTCTTTGGAGTCCAGAAGATTTCTTTCTTGGGGTATATTTTTTCCCCTTCTACTATTGAGATGGATCCCGTCAAGGTTCAGGCTATTTGTGACTGGACGCAGCCTACATCTCTTAAGAGTCTACAGAAGTTCTTGGGCTTTGCTAATTTCTATCGTCGTTTTATAACTAATTTTTCTAGTGTTGTTAAGCCTTTGACGGATTTGACTAAGAAGGGTGCTGATGTTGCTAATTGGTCTCCTGCGGCTGTGGAGGCCTTTCAGGAACTTAAGCGCCGGTTTTCTTCTGCTCCTGTGTTGCGTCAGCCAGATGTTTCGCTCCCTTTTCAGGTTGAGGTTGATGCTTCCGAGATTGGAGCGGGGGCGGTTTTGTCACAGAGAAGCTCCGATGGCTCAGTGATGAAGCCATGCGCGTTTTTTTCTAGAAAGTTTTCGCCGGCTGAGCGGAATTATGATGTTGGTAATCGGGAACTTTTGGCCATGAAGTGGGCATTTGAGGAGTGGCGTCATTGGCTAGAGGGTGCTAGACATCGTGTGGTGGTCTTGACTGATCACAAAAATTTGATTTACCTTGAGTCTGCCAGGCGTCTGAATCCTAGACCGGCTCGTTGGTCACTGTTTTTCTCTCATTTCAATTTTGTGGTTTCATACCTGCCAGGTTCAAAGAATGTGAAGGCGGATGCTCTTTCTAGGAGTTTTGTGCCTGACTCCCTTGGAAATTCTGAGCCCTCTGGTATCCTTAGGGATGGGGTGATTTTGTCTGCTGTCTCCCCAGACTTGCGACGTGCTTTGCAGGAGTTTCAGGCGGGTAAACCTGATCGTTGTCCACCTGAGAGACTGTTTGTTCCGGATAATTGGACCAGTAGAGTCATCTCCGAGGTCCATTCTTCTGCGTTGGCAGGTCATCCTGGAATATTTGGTACTAGAGACTTGGTGGCCAGGTCTTTTTGGTGGCCTTCCTTGTCGAGGGATGTGCGTTCTTTTGTGCAGTCTTGTGAGGTTTGTGCTCGGGCTAAGCCTTGCTGTTCTCGGGCCAGTGGATTGTTGTCACCTTTGCCTATCCCGAAGAGGCCTTGGACGCACATTTCCATGGACTTTATTTCGGATCTCCCTGTCTCTCAAAAAATGTCCGTCATCTGGGTTGTGTGTGATCGCTTTTCTAAAATGGTTCATCTGGTACCCTTGCCTAAGTTGCCTTCCTCCTCTGAGTTGGTCCCTCTGTTTTTTCAGAATGTGGTTCGTTTGCATGGGATTCCTGAGAACATCGTTTCTGACAGGGGATCCCAGTTTGTGTCTAGATTTTGGCGGACGTTCTGTGCTAAGATGGGCATTGATTTGTCCTTTTCGTCTGCATTCCATCCTCAGACGAATGGCCAGACTGAACGAACTAATCAGACCTTGGAAACTTATTTAAGGTGTTTTGTTTCTGCTGATCAGGATGACTGGGTTACCTTTTTGCCGCTGGCCGAGTTTGCCCTTAATAATCGGGCTAGTTCTGCTACCTTGGTTTCTCCTTTCTTTTGTAATTCGGGGTTTCATCCTCGTTTTTCCTCTGGTCAGGTGGAACCTTCTGATTGTCCTGGAGTGGACATGGTGGTGGATAGGTTGCATCGGATTTGGAGTCATGTGGTGGACAATTTGAAGTTGTCCCAGGAGAAGGCTCAGCAGTTTGCTAATCGCCGTCGCCGCGTGGGTCCTCGACTTCTTGTTGGTGACTTGGTGTGGTTGTCTTCTCGTTTTGTTCCTATGAAGGTCTCTTCTCCTAAGTTCAAGCCTCGGTTCATCGGTCCCTATAGGATCTTGGAAATTCTTAACCCTGTGTCGTTTCGTTTGGATCTCCCGGCATCGTTTGCTATTCATAATGTGTTCCATCGGTCGTTGTTGCGGAAGTATGAGGTACCTGTTGTTCCTTCGCTTGAGCCTCCTGCTCCAGTGCTGGTGGAGGGAGAATTGGAGTATGTTGTGGAGAAGATCTTGGATTCTCGTGTTTCCAGACGGAAACTCCAGTATTTGGTCAAGTGGAAGGGTTATGGTCAGGAGGATGATTCTTGGGTGGTTGCCTCGGATGTTCATGCTGATGATTTGGTTCGCGCTTTTCATAGGGCTCATCCTGGTCGCCCTGGTGGTTCTCGTGAGGGTTCGGTGACCCCTCCTCAAGGGGGGGGTACTGTTGTGAGTTCTGTTTTTGGGCTCCCTCTGGTGGTTACTCATGGTACTGGGTGACTTGTCTTTCCTGGGTCTCTGGGTTCCACCTGTTCCATCAGGATATGGGAGTTTCCTATTTAACCTGGCTTTGCTGGCATTTCCTCGCCGGTTATCAATGTATCCAGTGTGTCTTGTTACCTCTGCTCCCTGCTCCTAGAACCTTCTGGTCAAGCTAAGTTTGGATTTTCCTGTTTTGGTGTTTTGCTTTATTTGGTTTTTAGTCCAGCCTGCAGATATGTGATTCTTGCTGCTGGTTGCTCTAGTGGGCTGAAATTGCTCCTCATGTACCATGAGTTGGCACATGAGTTCAAGTAATTTCAGGATGGTTTTTTGAAGGGTTTTTCGCTGACCGCGCAGTTCACTTTTGTATCCTCTGCTATCTAGCTTTAGCGGGCCTCATTTTGCTGAAACTGTTTTCATACTGTGTATGTGCTTTCACCGTCATTATATGTGGGGGGCTGCTATTTCTGTGGGGGATTTCTCTGGAGGCAAGAGAGGTCTGTGTTTCTTCTAATAGGGGAAGTTAGATCTTCGGCTGGAGGAAGACGTCTAGGATCATCGTAGGCACGTTCCCCGGCTACTTTTATTTGTGTGTTAGGTTCAGGGTCGCGGTCAGCTCAGGTTCCATCGCCCTAGAGCTTGTTTGTATCTGTGCTTGTCCTTTAGTGATCCCCTGCCATTGGGATCATGACAATTATCCCTTCTGCATATGACTCCTCCTGTTCCTCCTCCTCCTCTTGTTCCACCACCTGACTCCAAACACTGTGTAAGGTGTGCTCCAGCATGTAAATCATTGGAATGATCATGCTGAGAATGGCATCGTCAGCACTAAACATCTTCGTTGCTATTTCAAAACTGTGCAGAAGGGTGCATAGGTTCCTGATCTGAAACCACTCCTGCAGCGTGATTTGCCCCACCTCTTGATCTCGTTGGCCCAGGCTGTACGTCATAATGTGTTGCACCAGGGCTCGTCGGTCCTGCCACAGTCGCTGCAACATGTGCAGAGTTGAATTCCACCGTGTGGGCACATCGAATTTCAGCCAGTGAACTGGCAGGCCCCACGACTTCTGTAGAGATGTAAGTCGTTGAGCTGCTTGATGCAAATGGTGGAAGTGAGCACACAGCGACCGTGCCCTCTGCAGAAGCCCATCTAGTCTGGGATAGTGGGATAAAAATTGCTGGACAACCAGGTTCAAAACGTGAGCCATACAAGGCATGTGTGACATTGCCCCGGCGAAGGGTCGCACCCAGGTTTGCAGCATTGTCGCACACAGCCTTCCCTGGCTGCAGGTTCAGTGGAGACAACTATTGATGGAACTCGGTCTCCAGAGCTGACCACAACTCCTCAGCTGTGTGACTCACATTTCCCAGACATTTCAATGTAAACACTGCCTAATGCCATTGAGCCCTGGTGACAGCATTGTGAGGAGGTGTGCAGAATTCCTTCTGCGCAGTTACAACGCTGGTGGCATTACCAGACAGGCTTTGGGTGCAGGTGGAGGACCGAAAGGAGGTTGAGGAGGCAGAAGCAGTGGAGGAACTTCTAGATACAGAGGATCGACGAGCAACTCGTGGGGACGGCAAGACTTGGACAGCAGCCCCTTCTCCTGATGTCGCCGTAGTTACCCAGTGCCCAGTCACTGACATGTAACGCCCTTGTCCATGTCTACTCGTCCAAGTGTCTGTGGTGAAATGCACCCTGTCACACACTGTTGAGATCCGGTGACCTTGGAGCTGCATGAGAACTTTCACTGGAGAAAGTGGCCACTATACTGACCACAAACCTGAACTTAACACCGCAACTAGAAGTAGCCGTGGAGTGTACCTAACACACCAAGACACCTCATCACAGCCGGAGGACTAAATTCCCCTAAAGATGGAAATCGGAATACTATCTTGCCTCAGAGAAAATCCCCAAAGGATAGACAGCCCCCCACAAATATTGGCGGTGAGTCGGAGAGGAAAAAACATACACAGGCAGAAAAAACAGGATTTAGCACAGGAGGCCACTCTAGCTAGATAGGACAGGATAGGACAGAGTTCTGTGCGGTCAGTATTAAAAACCTTCAAAAAATCCACCACACAATATACAAAATACTTCCAACATCCAACTAAAGATGTAGGAGCATATATCTGCAACTCCAGTGAACCCTACAAACAGAGCAGGAAAAAACAGAAACAAGCACACAACAGTGCGCCACAGATACAAAAACAAAACACTTATCTTTGCTGAAATTGGCACCTAAGCAGGTGAGGCCAGGCAGAGATCCAATACTTCCAAAGAAACATTGACAACTGGCAAGGGCTAATGAATCCTGCACAGTCAGAACAGCAATTAGCAGATACACCTGGCCAGGACTGTGACTCAGAGACAACTACATTCCCACCTACCACCACTGGAGGGAACCCAAGAGCAGAATTCACAACACACACAGAGTTTCTCAAGGAAGCGATGATGTTGTGTGCAACATGCTGGTGTAGCGCAGGCACAGCTTTCTTTGAGAAGTAGTGGCGACTGGGCATCTGGTACTGGGGCACTGCGACAGACATAAGGTCTCGAAAATCCTCTGTGTCCACCAGGCAGAAAGGCAGCATTTCTGTAGCCAACAGCTTGCAGATGGAGAAATTCAACCTCCTAGCTTTGTCAAGGCTAGGAGGAAATGGTCTTTTACTTGTCCTCATCTGAGGGACTGATGGCTGGCTGCCGTGCTTAGATTTAGTTGAGTATGGTGTCCCCGGCAAACTGCTGATCTGTGAGGAAGGTGCAGGTGGAGATGTTATGTTGCCTTGATCAAAATGTGGTGTCGATGTCGGAGAGCGTTCAACAACAGCAGGTGTTTCCACTTGCAAATGTCCTGATGACCTGCCAATCACACTGGCTGTTGCGGGTAAAAAGGTGTAAGGTCTGCGTCCAAAACCATGTGCGACTGATGTCCCCACAGTCACAGAAGATGAAGAGGACGCGGATGCACTTGATGGGGCAGACGGTGGTTGACCCAGCCCACTAGGCTGCATTGTAGCACAGTGAGCTTCCCACCTCAACTTATGCCTCATATCCATGTGACGGTTCATGCATGACGTACTTAAGCTAGTCTTTTTTGTCCTCTACTGAGATTTTGTTGACAAATCTTACAGACAACATGAGTTGGGTCATCTTTTGCAATGTCAGAAAAATGCCCAGGCTATGCAAGGCTTACAGCCCGTGCGACCTGAAGAGCCACCATGACTTCTGGTCTGAGGCACAGTTGGGGTTGAGGATGCAGTTGTTGACGTGCTTCCAGTACTCAGTCTCTGTCCAGGAAGGCGCAACGTTACCTCGTCAGACTCGTCACTAGCATCCTCCTCCACCTCCTCTGCTGACCTCATGAACTGGCGGACTGGGGGTTGACAGTAAGTGGGGTCTACAACCTCATCATCATCATTCTGGGTGTTCTCACACCCGTCATACTCAGAGCCAATCTCTTCCTGCCCTGACCGAAAACTCAAGTTTTCGTTCCAATCAGGTATCTCAGTCTCATTATCATCTTCCTCATTGTCTCCACCAACAGGAGTTACAGTTTGGGAACGAGGGTCTACATTATGCTCAGAACCTTCTTCATCTGGGCCTGGATCCGACTCACAAAGATTCTGTGCATCCGTGCAGATCATTTCCTCATCTGGATTCACAAAAGCTCTGGAGCAGACCTCTGATTTCCAGGCTATAGTATGCATAAACAGCTCTACAGACTCAACCATGTGTGCTACCCCATGCTCAGACGGGCGGCTGGAGACTTGGGAGCTGTGAGGAAGCAAGTGCGATTGGGGTGACAACTCTGAGGACTGGAGTAGTTGTGATGTTGAAGTTGACATGCAGGAGAGCCCACTTGAACAAGCACTTGATATCCATTCAAGCACCTGCTGTTTTTGTGCCTCATCTGGAATTTTTGGCGATGCTTGTAGCGATGGTCGTAAGAAAGGGATCATATCAGATTGTCTACGAAAAGAAGTAGACATCTTACTTTGGCTGGAAGATGGTCTTTCTTCTGCAGATGTTACTGTTGCTTTACCACCTACCCCACGGACACAACCTTTTTTTCCCTTTCCAACACGCCTATTCCCCTTTCCACCAGCAGCAGGCCTTTTGCCACTCATTTTAGTGCTTAACTAATTGACAACTCTGTATCTGTAGTTGTCGGCACAACAACCGATGGATGAAAACCGAGCAGAACTGAGTGGCCAGACTGTGGTACTAGGCCCAAAACGATTAACTGGGTTAGATGCAGTAAAAATTTAGATACACAGGCGGTGTAGTTAGTTTCACAAGCGGGCTACTCTGCTGACGTGCAGACACTGCTCCTAGGCCCAAAACTATTAACTGGATTAGATTGAAGACACAAAAGAGCACAGTGAGGTCAAAAATACTCTGTTGTAAAAAAAAAATCACAGTAATAAGCAAGTGCTAGTCAAAAGATGGAAAAACAGGGTATTTAGTTGATACTTTTTTTTGCAAAAAATTGTATACTAAGCTGCTCCACCAATCGTCAAGGTATACCCATATAGAGCAGTCCTACCTAATGTATATAATCCCTATGTGATGTATTTAAAAACCTGATCATCTGTATAGTACCTGTATAAGCAGGGTTCAGAGAGGGAATTTTCATGTGGACATGCTGGATGCAACAGCTTTGATGCAAATGACCCATAAGGAGTGGTGGACTCCCTAGTCTTGTAGAAACAAGAGAACAATTACAGAACCAGAAACACATGGGCTACTTGCACAATGAACAAGTCTGTAGGAACCTGTTCACACACCACCAAGAAACTTGAAGACACAAAAGAGCACAGTGAGGTCAAAAATACTCTGTTGTAAAAAAAAAAATCACAGTAATAAACAAGTGCTAGTCAAAAGATGGAAAAAACAGGGTATTTAGTTGATACTTTTTTTTGCAAAACTATAAGACTAGGGAGTCCACCACTCCTTATGGGTCATTTGCATCAAAGCTGTTCCATCCAGCATGTCCACATGAAAATTCCCTCTCTGAACCCTGCTTATACAGGTACTATACAGATGATCAGGTTTTTAAATACATCACATAGGGATTATATACATTAGGTAGGACTGCTCTATAAGGGTATACCTTGACGATTGGTGGAGGAGCTTAGTATACATTTTTTTGCAAAAAAACATATCAACTAAATACCCTGTTTTTTCCATCTTTTGACTAGCACCTGCTTATTACTGTGATTTTTTCTTTTTTTTTACAACAGAGTATTTTTGACCTCACTGTGCTCTTTTGTGTCTTCAAGTTTCTTGGTGGTGTGTTAACAGGTTCCTACAGACTTGTTCATTGTGCAAGTAGCCCATGTGTTTCTAGTTCTGTAATTGTTCTCATGTTTCTACAAGACTAGGGAGTCCACCACTCCTTATGGGTCATTTGCATCAAAGCTGTTCCATCCAGCATGTCCACATGAAAATTCCCTCTCTGAACCCTGCTTATACAGGTACTATACAGATGATCAGGTTTTTAAATACATCACATAGGGATTATATACATTAGGTAGGACTGCTGTATATGGGTATATCTTGACGATTGGTGGAGCAGCTTAGTATATTTTTTTGCAAAAAAAGTATCAAGTAAAAACCCTGTTTTTTCCATCTTTTGACTAGCACTTGCTTATTACTGTGATTTTTTTTTACAACAGAGTATTTTTGACCTCACTGTGCTCTTTTGTGTCTTCAATCTAATCCCGTTAGTAGTTTTAGGCCTAGGAGCAGTGTCTGCACGTCAGCAGAGTAGCCCGCTTGTGAAACTAACTACACCGCCTGTGTATCTAAATTTTTACTGCATCTAACCCAGTTAATCGTTTTGGGCCTAATACTACAGTTTGGCCACTCAGTTCTGCTCGGTTTTTATCCATCGGTTGTTGTGCCGACACAGGCGGGCTACTCTGCTGACGTGCAGACACTGCTCCTAGGCCCAAAAATATTAACTGGATTAGATGCAGTAAAAATAGAGATACACAGGCGGTGTAGTTAGTTTCACAGGCGGGCTGCTCTGCTGACGTGCAGACACAGCTCCCAGGCCCAAAACTATTAACTGGATTAGATGCAGTAAAAATTGAAATACATAGGCGGTATAGTTATTTTCGCAAGCGGGCTACTCTGCTGATGTGCAGACACTGCTCCTAGGCCCAAAACTATTAACTGGATTAGATGCAGTAAAAATAGAGATACACAGGCGGTGTAGTTAGTTTCACAGGCGGGCTACTCTGCTGATGTGCAGACACTGCTCCTAGGCCCAAAACTATTAACTGGGTTAGATGCAGTAAAAATTGAGATACACAGGGTGTGTAGCTAGCTTCACAGGCGGGCTACTCAGATGACTATCAGACAATGCTACTAGCCAAAAAGGATTGGCTGAGCTAGATTACACCAAATGCTGTGACAAACACTTGCACAGCACTGGCACAGACCTGCCTGGCAAAAAGTGCTATGAACTGATGTAACCTACCCTGAAAAGGCTGATATTACAACTATTCCCGACTCCTCCCGACTCCCTAAACCTATCTCTCTGAAAACTCGCGCCAAAAAAACACTCTTAGGCTGCCGTCACACTAGCAGTATTTGGTCAGTATTTTACATCAGTATTAGCCAAAACCAGGAGTGGGTGATAAATACAGAAGTGGTGCATATGTTTCTATTATACTTTTCCTCTAATTGTTCCACTCCTGGTTTTGGCTGAGAAATACTGATGTAAAATACTGACCAAATACTGCTAGTGTGACGGCAGCCTTAGACTGTATAGCGCAAACAGCAGCAGCAGTGCCGTCTAACACTAAGCTGCAGCAGTCAGGAAATGGTGGCGACGGGGCAAATGGCTGGTTCTTATAGGGCAAGGACATGTGACATACACAGCCAATGACACATGCCCTTGCTTGTGTGCATCACTTGCACGTTGCTGTGTGTGTGTGCACTGCTGATAGGCTGAGAGACTGCACCGCCCCACTGTAAATGCGGGAAAAAAAAAAAAAAAGGAGATCGGCATTATTTCAGCACAGATCTATGCACCCCTCCCCCCCCCACCCACTATACACTGAAACAGTGTATTAACAATGATAAACAGTTTTAATGTGCAAATCAAGTTAGGCTTTTGGTGAACGAACAGTTATCGAACAGAAACTCGAACAACCGAATTTTAAGCAAATTGTTTGAGTTCGTCGAACGACTCGAACACCGCCCAAAACAGCTCGAATTTGAAATTGGCGAAAAGTTCTGCTGAAACACCGCTCATCTCTAGGCTCAAAACATCTGAGTGGGCACCTAACCAAGTACAAGTATGGCGGGGCCCACTAATAATAAGTATAGGGGAACCTCAGCCAATGACCTGGCTGCTTCTTGAAGCAAATCACTATACAAAGACAAACACTGATATTACCGCCATATGGTGACCATAGTGGTGGATACCAGTCCTGCAGAACATACAAGTGATTACAGTACAGTTATAGATGGAGACTTACAGCTGACGTTCTTTCTGATGAAACCATTCACTCTTCCTGTCTTTTCCATCTGGCCCAGACCGACATGACGACTTCTCCAGCCACAACTCGTCTGCAGAGATTACAACAAAGACACATTTCACATCTCACATTTCCAACACTGTCCTCATCGATTCCCAACCTGCACAAACTTCTCATCCTACTGATACCACAATAGTGAGCCGCTGCTGCTGTATGTGTCCCTATTACTGCACCTGATACCCCAATACTGAGCCGCTGCTGCTGTATGTGTCAATATTACTGCACTTACTGTGTGGTGCAAAAACAATATTTTTCTTGGTGTCTCACATAGCAATGGCAAAACTGTGCCGCTTACAAAGTAAAACGCTTATTTGTGCCCTTTAGATGGTAAAACGAACTGCTAGAATATATTAATGCCCCGTGCAAGTGCCCTAGAAATCAGTGCCCACACTTTGCACCCTAGAAAGTTATAATGTCCCCTGTGTGCCACCTTGACAGTTACAATATCCTAAGTGCCCCTAGAACAATAAGTGTTCACTTAACATTAATAATGTTCCTTGAGACTTCCCCTGCAAAGCTAGGTTCTACACAACTCCCTTATTCACAATATGTTGTCCCCACAGCTACCCTCAATGCAGTATGATGTCCCTACAGCTCCACTATAGACAGTATAATGCCCCGAAAACTATATGATTCTTTCACAATAGTCCCCACATTGTATGATGACCCCACAGTAGCCTCCACACTATATAGTGGCCCCTTAGTACCCCACACACTGCATAATGGCTCTTAGTAGCCCCCACACTATTTTATGGCTCCTACACTGTACAATGTCCCCACTGTAGCCCCCATACTTTATGATAGCCCCACAGTACATTGGCCTCCTTATTAGCCACCACTCTGTGAGATGGCCCTCTTAATAGCCATCACTCTGATAGCCCCACTAAGAGTCCTCACTATGTAGGCGGACCCCCTTAGCAGCTCCAACACTGTATCGTGGCCCCCTTAGTAGCCTCCAAGCTGTATGATGGTCCCCCTTAGTAGCCCCCACATTGCATCATGGCCCCCTTAGTGACCCCTGTTATGTAGAGGGCCCCAATAGAAGCCACCATGCTGTATTATAGCTCCTTAGTGACCCACACTATGTAAAGTATGTGGGCCCACTAGTAGTCCCCAATATGTGTGAGGGCCCCCTTAGTAGCACCCATGCTATATGATGTCCACCTTAGTAACCCCCATACTGTATGATAACCACCTTAGTAACCCTCACTATGTATGTGGGCCCACTTAGAAGTCTGCACTATATGTGGGGGCCCACTTAGCCCCCACTCTGTATGATGACCCCCTTACCAGTCTGCATTCAGTGAAGACAGATTTTTGAGTGACCGAGACAGGAGATGGCAACTGGTTTCTCGAAGATTCTATGTAGAAGGGAGGAGCTCTGACTTTAGTTCCTCCCTTCTCCTCTACCCCTTCTGTAGAGAACTTATGAGCACCAATTGTCATCGTCTGTCTCAATAATATAAAAATCACCCTTCACTGAACCTTTTGAAAATGAATGGTCAGTCCAGGCAGAGAAAGAAGATTTCTCTGATAAGATATATTACAAAGTTTGTTATTTTCCTGTGTGCTCTTGTTTTCTAAAATAAAAGTTAATTCAATGGTTATTCTTTAAGATCAAGAATAAGTGTGATGGGGGGGTCCATAGTATGCCGGAGGGACCAAAACAGGGGAGGTGATGATATCAGCATCACTACGATTTCCATTCTGTGTACTGCAAATGGGCAATGCTTTGAAAGTTTTTCTGGGAATGACTAAAATTAGCATGTACATTAGGTTTAGAAACACCTTAGCATCCAAGAAAGGAAACAGAAAAAATAATATCCAAAGCTAAACATAAGTCTACGTAACAATATCATTCAGTTCATACTGATAAATACAAGTTCTGAACATAACATCATTCATCTTGCCGCTGCTTCTTCGTTAATGCTCCAGGTTTTCAAGGCACGTCTGATATAAAGAAGTACATGTGGTTTGTAAGAATTAACAAATCATAAATCCCGGGTATTTTTCTTTGTTGTTTTAGTAGTTGGTTAATGAAGATAAATGGGGCTTGAATTTTAAGAAAAACAAAGCAGCTTGCAGTGATCAATTTCAGAAATTATTTTCTTCTAAGCATAGACCTTTCTGACAATCATAGAAAAACTATAAGGCGCAGCTTGAGGAAATATTAAACATGTCGTTTTCTGAAATGATTATTTGATCTCTGTCTTTTCAAAGAACAACGGGAATCTAATAATAATAATGATAATAATAATTTGCACCATGCTTACATGCAATATAATAAACAGGAACTGGTACTAAGGGCCCCCTAACATTAGTGACAAAGTAATTGAGTACATTGAATACTAGAAATGTGACTTTTTTGACAATTAGACTAAAATATGATAAATATTGTTTGTGAAAAACTATTAAATCTATTATTTATTCACTTTTTGATGAACTTATGAGACCCACATTCCTTCTTTGGGATCCAACATGTACAAAGGTTTAAAGGGAACCTGTCACTAGATTCATGTTGCCCAACAAAGGACGGTATGAGAGACCTGATTAGTTTAATGATGTCCCAACAGCATCTCTCACATTTCTGTACATGAGGCGAGACCTGTCAATCATCTGCAGTGGGTGGGGATAAGCTTGGGTGGGAGCTGGGTTAGACAGGCCTCCAACTATATTCCTCTGCCGACTTTTCCAAACTATGTTTTCTCTGATACGCTGTGGTATCTCACAGGGATGCAGGGGTCGCACGGCGTTCGATTCTCTCATGTGAGAGAATCAGGCCGATTGTGCTAATGACACTAGGGCTAAAACTCTTTCAGAGTTTGAGCCGAGTGTGATCATACTGTGATCTGATTCTCTTGCATGAGAAACTCGCAAAATCGGTGCGGAGAAGATAATTTCTCCATCTTCTCCATTGTCTCTGTGCGAATATATCAGACTGTACTTAGATGACATCCGAGTGCAGTCCAATGTTTTACATGCCCCCATAGACTTGTATAGGTGTGCATAATCCAATTATCAGATGCACTCACAGATTTTTGAGATTGTTTTCTCATGCTGAATCAGCCTAATAAAACTATCGCAGATCTGCACTGCCCCATAGTATATCAATGGGCAGAGGGCTATCCTGTAAAACATTGCATGGCACGTGTTCATATTATACGCTAGTGTGAGTGAGCCGTAAAGGCTACATTCATACAACCAAGTCAGTTTTACAATAAAAAAACCTTTTTCTCAGGCATCATCATAATTGCTTCCTAAGTGTATCCTGGTTCCATCCTAGTTGCATCCTAGTTGTTTCTTAAGTGTATCCTAGTTCCATCCTAGTTCCATCCTAGTTGCATCCTAGTTCCATCCTAGTTGCATCCTAGTTGCATCCTAGTTCCATCCTAGTTGCATCCTAGTTGCATCCTAGTTCCATCCTAGTTGCTTCCTATGTATATTCTAGTTGCTTCCTATGTGTATACTAGTTGCTTCCTAATTGTACCTGTCATGGTTCCACCCCTCAGGCTGTCTGGGCTGCAGTTACTGACAAATTGGCCATCCACTCCAGTACAAGGTCATGCTGAAACTTTCAGTACTTTGATTGACAGCTTGACCATCCAATCTGGTACAGTGGCGTGCTGAGCTGTCAGTGTGTTGCTCGACAGCTCGACTATCCAATCTGTGACTGGGAGGCGTTTCCATGTGTTCACTACCTTGGGTGATTGCCATGCTACTTAACTGAGCTGCTTCTCCCAGACCGCTGCCAGATGTATATTCAGCAAGTGAGGTTTGTGCGCCCTGTGCCTTGTGTTCTGTATGCTTGATCTTTTGCTGCCTGACCTTGGACTTCGTTCTAACCATCTGACTGTTTAACCCCTTCTTCTGTGATCCGCTATCCTCCTGATACTCTGACCTCAGAACGTTACCTGACCACGCTTTTGTCTCTTTCTTCTCTTTATGACGTACCCTCCTGGCTTCTGACCTGGGACTCCTTGACCATTCTGACTCACGGCTAATTGCATCCTAGTTGCTTCCTACTCTAGTTGTTTCCTTTTAAGTCTAGGGTCACACGACTATTTTCTCTTCATCAAAGATAAACAGTCCAATTCAGACCACGATCAGTATTTGGCCAGTATTTTATATCAGTATATTTAAGCCAAAACCAGGAATGGGTGATAATACAGAAGTGGTGACTAGTGTTGAGCGATACCGTCCGATACTTGAAACTCTCCTTCAGGCCCTGGGATCCATAGGGATGTGTAAAATAAAGAATTAAAATAAAAAATATTGATATATTTACCTCTCCGGCGGCCCCTGAACTCAGCGCGGGTAACCGGCAGGCTTCGTTGTTCAAAATCAGCGCTTTTAGGACCTGAGAATCACGTCCCGGCTTCTGATTGGTCGTGGGCCGCCCATGTGACCGCCACGCGACCAATCACAAGCCGCGACGTCACCGCAAGCTATTAACGCGCTCATTTTTAAAAATGAGCGCGTTAATGGCTTTCAAAGACGTAGCGGCTTGTGATTGGTCGCGGCCACGCGACCAATCACAAGCCGCGACGTCACCGCAAGCTATTAACGCGCTCATTTTTAAAAATGAGCGCGTTAATGGCTTTCAAAGACGTAGCGGCTTGTGATTGGTCGCGGCCACGCGACCAATCACAAGCCGCGACGTCACCGCAAGCTATTAACGCGCTCATTTTTAAAAATGAGCGCGTTAATAGCTTGCGGTGACGTCGCGGCTTGTGATTGGTCGCGTGGCGGTCACATGGGCGGCCCGCGACCAATCAGAAGCCGGGACGTGATTCTCAGGTCCTAAAAGCGCTGATTTTGAACAACGAAGCCTGCCGGTTACCCGCGCTGAGTTCAGGGGCCGCCGGAGAGGTAAATATATCAATATTTTTTATTTTAATTCTTTATTTTACACATCTCTATGTATCCGATACCGATACCCGATACCACAAAAGTATCGGATCTCGGTATCGGAATTCCGATACCGCAAGTATCGGCCGATACCCGATACTTGCGGTATCGGAATGCTCAACACTAGTGGTGACGTTTTTCTATTATTTCTATTATACTTTTCCTCTGATTGTTCCACTCCTGGTTTAAAACCACAGAAATCACTCATCTGATTTAAACAATCATGTGCACGAGCCCTTATACGGATCCCCATAGATTTTAATTGGTGAATCTCATTTACAAAAAGGATTCGAATAGGGCATGCTCTGAATCTCACGGCCAATGTGAATATGGAACAATGATTTTATATAGATCCATATACTGTCCAAGAAAAAAACGGACAGCACTAGATTGTGTCACATAGATGAGTGAAGGTAGCCTAGAACATAGCTGGCTGTAAGGTATATATCCCAGGCTCAGGAATCCCTGCAGTTCTATACTATGGAGCTGTAGTCATCCTGTGTGCCGCCATATGGTGCTTTTGTATAGCACCCGATCATGGAGTTATTCTCTACTAGAAGTAGTGCTTCTTCAGGAGATATATTTCTGTACGTTGAATGAAACATGGTCCAAGTTTTATGAATTCTATATAAATCTAATACAATGAAGGGAATCTGTCAGCAGGTTTTTACTACCTCATTTGAGAGCAGGATAATATAGGAAGACACCCTGATTCCAATGATGTATCACTTAGATTACTGGATGCATCAGTTGTGATACAATCAGAGATCTCAGATGCAGAGCTGAGAAAGCGAACCCCGCCCATACCGGGCTCCCTATGTACATTGTCTATAGACAGTGAGCAGCTTATCACAGGAGGGGACATAGTTGGACTAGCAAGCGCATGCCAGCTAGTCACAGCAATGATAATGTCCAAATGATAAGACCTTCACTGTAAGTAAACAACAAGACTCAGCCTGATAAGTGACACATCATTTAATTCAGTGTTTTAATCCCTTTATCATGCTGTCCTCATATTACATTGTCTGTGTATGCAATCAGCAGTAGATAAAAGTGCAGTATGAGAATAACTGGGAATTACTTTTAGGGGGTGATTGGCCATTGATAGCTAAGCCAGATTTCCAATACCTTTAACCTGTATTATTACACCCTTCCTCCCTGCACATCCCAATATTGGTGGACAGTCTAATGTTTATGGAGGCGGCATCCCAAATGATTTTGGGGATCAGAGAGGGATCCGGATTGTTGACTTTGAATTGCCAATTCTTGTGTTCTCCAGTATATAGAAAGACACAAGGGCTCTCGGCCAAGCGTTTCTGTATTTGGGGGAGTCAGCTGTTGGCTGAACAGTCATTAGGCCGACAGCTACAGATAACGTGACCAGGGGCCTTCACCTACCTGTACTGTATGTCAGTTTTAGCTAGTTCTAGGATTATGTTTATGCACTGAGATGATCAGGATGAACATACAAACCTTTGCTGTTTCCAATTCTTCAGTTGTGTAATTGTGAGAAAACAGGAGCAAATAGAATTTAGTCTCTGACTGTAAAATATACAGAGGTGACCATCAGTAGGCAATGTTCTTCTGTAACTGCTACCTATGAGGTCCCCTTGGATAGGCCTTCAAAGAGGGCAAAGACTTTAACCACCTGTTAGTAAAAGATATATAGTAGTCTTCTTGTAAAGCTCATACCAGGATTATTGCTCCCAGGATAATTGCCGATATGAGCTATGCAATTAGGACATTCATTGACACACTCCAATATTAACTGAACTGCAAGAAGAGAATTCTTCTTCTGGCCTTCCAGGCAAGGTTTACATCTTTGTTTCAACAAACCTAAAATCTCTTTAATGTTTTTTTTAGAAACTTGGAGTATTAACATCTGCTTCTATAATGGCTGTAAACTACTGAGCTATAATAAATCCCTCTGTAAATGTGCGTCCTGACTGCAATGTGTCTCACGGTTGTAGAACATAATGGCATACGAGAAAAAAAAGAAAGCTTTCCACTGCACAACCTCAATCGTCACCCTCTTGGCTATGCCTAATGGACCCTCATGGAGTAGCACTTGGAACATTTATTTCCTGGCCTGGTAATGAGAGTAGTGTGTCAGCCATGGCTGCAGGAAAGCAGTCATTACCGTAGAAGGAGGAGGTGGCCAACTACCTGGTGGGCAGAAGTGGTAGAATGAGGACTTCTCCTGAGAAGATTAGATTGTGACATGGACATGGACTAATAGATGAGGTTGAATCTGATTCCAGGAGCAGACAGGAGCCTGCACCTTTAAACTAGGATAGTTCTCCCTAAAGGGAATCTGTCACTAGGATCCATAATCATCTATACGGGCTCGTAGGTCATAGAAAGCTGAATAAAAGATACCTTGATATCTGCGATTCAATGTCTTATTAAGAAAAACATGGATTTCTCTGGAATCTGTAAATCTATGAGCTCGACACTGATCTCTCTGAGTATCTGCCTCCAGAGATTATTTTTAATGAAAGGGGGTATTACTAGCATGAGTCATCAGGAAAGAAGACTGTCAGTCGCTACATGTCTCACACAGGTATCACCCCTTTTCATTTAAAATAAGATCTGGAAGGAAAATAATCCTCACGGAGATCTACTGTATGTCCAACCCATAGATCTTAACTGTTACTATAGTCGAGGGGTTCAAGAGAGGCCTGGATGTCTTCCTGGAGCAGAACAATATTGTATCATACAATTATTAGGTTCTGTAAAAGGACGTAGATCTGGGGATTTATTATGATGGAATATAGGCTGAACTGGATGGACAAATGTCTTTTTTTTCAGCCTTGCTAACTATGTTGCTACGTTACTATGTTAACATCTCATTTACATATTAATAAAATGTAGATTTCTCTGGAGTAATACATTAGATCGCAGATAGCAAGATATCGTGCACTGGATCCGTCGGAATTTGTTTATTAGTCATCTGGAGAGCACGGACAAAGTAACGTTTTTTGTCTGCATTGAAAAGTCGGACAGCGATGGATCCAGCAGCGTCCATCGTTGGCTAGAATGGAAGCCTATGGGTGCAGGATCCGTCGCTGTCCGTCAAATGACGGAATCCAGTGACGGATTCCGTTTTTTCACACTGAGCATGCTCCAAATCTGTATTTAGTAGCCAACTGGCCAGACAGCCCCAAATCTATATAAACCTGCCATGTCTTCATTCCTCACTGTGCCAGCAAGAAGCCTGCCACCAACCTGCCTGATGGATAGATGTATAGATGGTCACAATATTTGCTAGAACTCCTTCCATTTCTGCCACTTGGTTTACAACCTCTCAAAGATGGGGTGTTAAAACACTCAATATATAGGTTTCCATTATTTTCCAGTAGCCAATCACGTTTGGTAGCCTCCCATTTGGAGATATGAAAAAAACGGATCCGTCGAAAAAACGGATGGAAAAAAACAGATGCGACGGATGCAACAGATCCGTTGTTTCCGTTTTTCACTATTTTTGACTGATCCATCTCTCCGTCACGACAACGGATTTTGACTGACGCCAGAAGACTGAAGTGTGAAAGAGGCCTAATCTGAGGGTTGTACTACCATCCTCTCTCACACAAGATATAAAATAGCACACAAGTACTAAACCCTCCTCCCTTTTAATGGCAACTCTAGAGATTTGGCGCTGGACCACGAGTGGTTCTTAATCTTTTTTTTTTTTATAGGAACCTTCTCCAAGATAGAACATCTTGCTTATCTTCCTGAAGGTGGATTGTTAGTGTTAGGAGTGGCAGGTCAGTGACTTGCTATCTCACAAATCATATATGAGTTGGACTGTCTCGGGGTCACGTAGCTCAGACTCTGTTTGACCAGTGCACTCTTAGAAATTGTCTAAGTGTTTTCAGTTTATAGTAAAATAATTTCTCCTTAATGACCGCAATATTCAGATTTTGGCTTGGTCAGTATTAATTTTTTTTCAATAACTCACAGTAATATTATTGTATATTTTATTATTATTTTCAGAACAATAGCAAAACAATTATATCATTCACATCATATATGTAAATTACGGTTGGCTTTTTGTACAAAACATTTTAATCCCATACAAAGCTCTGTCTGGGGTTTGTTTTAGATTATTTTTCTTGGGATTAAGGTTAAGATTCAGACTGTGTACAGTATATCCTACACACAGTAGATTCATATAGACATCAAGAGATCACTGGGGCCTTGAAGACTGGCTTCATAAGTTAGATTAAAAGGACACTGTCACCTGAATTTGGAGGGAACAATCTTCAGCCATGGAAGTGGGGTTTTTGTGTTTTTGATTCACCCTTTCCTTACCCGCTGGCTGCATGCTGACTGCAATATTGGATTGAAGTTCATTCTCTGTCCTCCATAGTACACGCCTGCGCAAGGCAAGATTGCACTGTGCACAAAAACCCCGCCTCCATGGCTGAAGATTGTTCCCTCCAAATTCAGGTGACAGTGTCCCTTTAAGTTCAGCTGAAACCATTGATTTTAGTAGGACCTGTCACCCATTGAATCTGTATGTGGGCCTCCTGACTTCATATTATCGTCATAATTTGACTGTTTTGTCCTCCTAGTTGATAAGCTGCTGCCAGAGATATCTGGCAATGACTTTCTCCTCTCTCTCCATTAATACATGAACGTTTGTCTAATCCAAATTTTCATGTGTATGGTGGAGTCAGAAATACTTGTTGGCCAAGGAGTTTGTATGTTCTCCCCGTGTTTGCATGGGTTTCCCTGAGTTCACCGGTTTCTACCCACGCTCCAAAGACATACTGATAGGGACTATAGATGGTGAGTGCCAATGGGGGTAGCGATAATGTCTGTTATGCGCTACAGAATATGATGGTGCTATATAAGCAATGCATAATAAATACGTTTTCAACTGACAGCTGCTATATAAGTTGAGCACCTTAACTGCTTCTAATGTAAGTGAGATGTAATACATTTAGTAGTGCTGAATTGTATGCACCTTTTTTATTTTTTTGCGAGCAATTTTAATACTTAGCAATCACCCCCTCCATGAACAGGTTGGGAGTGGTTGTCTCATCAGTATTTTGCATCTGTGTTGCCGTCATTTTGATTACATGGGTTTAGCTCTGTGCATTAGTTCTGAGATACTGATGCCCTTCTTTGCTGAATGAAAGAAAAGGATCCCGTATAAAAAAATAAAGATATGAATGGATAGTTACTGATTGCCCAGAAGCCTAGTGAGAAGCCGATGAAGTCAAATCAGGAAAATCCACAAAAGTAAATATGCTGATGTGATGAAAAAGGATCAGTGGGCCTTTGGAGGAAAAGTCAAGTGGTACATAGTGATTTCTTCAGCTGAGAAGAATATAATAGTGCCCCTTTACAACAAGGACTAATATGTGGCCACTCTGACCTTCCACGATACTCTTATTGCACAGTATCGTCTAGAGCAGGGGTAGGCAATTCATTTTCCCAAGAGGCCACATAAGAGACCATGACTGTTGTGGAGGTCCGAACCAATAGGCTGAAATTAATTCTGCTCAATTGTAATATTAACATATTAATTATATATATTAATTATTATTATTTTATATTAATATTAATTGTATCACCTAATATTGAGCAAACTTAAGTATGCTGACATCCTCCTATGTACTGTATGAGCCCACACACAGCCCCCTACTATATACTGTAAGAGCCCGCACCCAGCCTCATCATAGCCCCTATATACAATATGAGCCCACATACAGGTCCTTCTCAAAAAATTAGCATATAGTGTTAAATTTCATTATTTACCATAATGTAATGATTACAATTAAACTTTCATATATTATAGATTCATTATCCACCAACTGAAATTTGTCAGGTCTTTTATTGTTTTAATACTGATGATTTTGGCATACAACTCCTGATAACCCAAAAAACCTGTCTCAATAAATTAGCATATTTCACCCATCCAATCAAATAAAAGTGTTTTTTAATAACAAACAAAAAAACCCATCAAATAATAATGTTCAGTTATGCACTCAATACTTGGTCGGGAATCCTTTGGCAGAAATGACTGCTTCAATGCGGCGTGGCATGGAGGCAATCAGCCTGTGACACTGCTGAGATGTTATGGAGGCCCAGGATGCTTCAATAGCGGCCTTAAGCTCATCCAGAGTGTTGGGTCTTGCGTCTCTCAACTTTCTCTTCACAATATCCCACAGATTCTCTATGGGGTTCAGGTCAGGAGAGTTGGCAGGCCAATTGAGCACAGTAATACCATGGTCAGTAAACCATTTACCAGTGGTTTTGGCACTGTGAGCAGGTGCCAGGTCGTGCTGAAAAATGAAATCTTCATCTCCATAAAGCATTTCAGCCGATGGAAGCATGAAGTGCTCCAAAATCTCCTGATAGCTAGCTGCATTGACCCTGCCCTTGATGAAACACAGTGGACCAACACCAGCAGCTGACATGGCACCCCACACCATCACTGACTGTGGGTACTTGACACTGGACTTCAGGCATTTTGGCATTTCCTTCTCCCCAGTCTTCCTCCAGACTCTACCTTGATTTCCGAATGACATGCAAAATTTGCTTTCATCAGAAAAAAGTACTTGGGACCACTTAGCAACAGTCCAGTGCTGCTTCTCTGTAGCCCAGGTCAGGCGCCTCTGCCGCTGTTTATGGTTCAAAAGTGGCTTTACCTGGGGAATGCGGCACCTGTAGCCCATTTCCTGCACACGCCTGTGCACGGTGGCTCTGGATGTTTCCACACCAGACTCAGTCCACTGCTTCCTCAGGTTCCCCAAGGTCTGGAATCGGTCCTTCTCCACAATCTTCCTCAGGGTCCGGTCTCCTCTTCTCGTTGTACAGCGTTTTCTGCCACATTGTTTCCTTCCAACAGACTTACCATTGAGGTGCCTTGATACAGCACTCTGGGAACAGCCTATTTGTTGAGAAATTTCTTTCTGGGTCTTACCCTCTTGCTTGAGGGTGTCAATGATGGCCTTCTTGACATCTGTCAGGTCGCTAGTCTTACCCATGATGGGGGTTTTGAGTAATGAACCAGGCAGGGAGTTTATAAAAGCCTCAGGTATCTTTTGCATGTGTTTAGAGTTAATTAGTTGATTCAGAAGATTAGGGTAATAGGTCGTTTAGAGAACCTTTTCTTGATATGCTAATTTATTGAGACAGGTTTTTTGGGTTATCAGGAGTTGTATGCCAAAATCATCAGTATTAAAACAATAAAAGACCTGACAAATTTCAGTTGGTGGATAATGAATCTATAATATATGAAAGTTTAATTGTAATCATTACATTATGGTAAATAATTAAATTTAACACTATATGCTAATTTTTTGAGAAGGACCTGTATACCCGCTCTATATACTATATGAAACCTCACGTAGCCCTCTATATACAATATGAGTCCCCACATAGCCTCCTATATACATCCTATATACAGTATGAGCCCCCACATAGCCTTCTATATACAATATGAGTCCACATAGTCTCTTATATAGAGCATGTGCCCCAGATAACATCTTTATCACATCTTTGGCACATGTGATTTGTGGGCCCACTGTGCCACAGGGCCAGACCTGCCTAGGAAGAGGAGTAACTAAGCAGTTACCTGGTATTTGCTTGGAGCTCCCGATGATGGAGACAGACTGGTCTGCAGGTAGCTGTCAGGTACCATTCCTAGGCGGGCACCGGTATTGCACCTGACGATGCCAGGGGTTAGATTTGCTGACACGGGGAAACGTGACCGAGGTCACTGACTAGCAGGATATGGAAACTGCCAGACTGTACGGACAACTTGGATGTTGAAGATAGGTTCTTGTTCACACTCATAGATATCAGGAGACAGTTCTGGAGCTGGTCGCACTAGGACCAGGAATAGTGATAACAGGACTGGTCGCATCAGGACAATGTGACCGGGTAAGGTACGCAGATGCAGTTTCTGGATTAGGATACTGCTGAAGTGGTGACAAATAACATAACCTCTTATATACAGCATGAGTTTACATAGCCTCTTATATACAACAGGTTTCTCACATAGCCTTTTATATACAGCAGGTGCCCCATATACCCTCTTATATACAGTATGTGCCCCACATAGCCTCTTATAAACAGCATGAGCCTCCACATAGCCTCCTATATACAGCATGAACCCCCACATAGCCTCTTATAAACAATATAAGGCTCCGCATAGCCTCCTATATACAGCATGAGTTTACACATAGTCTCCTATATACAGAATTAACCCCCACATAGCCTTCTTATATACTGTACAGCATGTGCCCCCACATAGCCTCTTATAAACAGTATGAGCCTCCACATAGCCTCCTATATACAGCATGAACCCTCACATAGCCTTTCATATACAGCATGTGCCCCATAGAGCCTCTTATATACAGTATGTGCCCCACTTAGCCTCTTATAAACAATATAAGGATCCGCATAGCCTCCTATATACAGCATGAGTTTACACATAGTCTCCAATATACAGAATGAACCCCCACATAGCCTTCTTATATAAAGCATGTGCCCCCACATAGCCTCTTATAAACAGTATGAGGCTCCACATAGCTTCCTATATACATACACACATTCCATACACATGAAAATAAAACCAGCACATACTCACCTTGCTCCCGTTCCCCAGCACACTGCTCTCTCCGATGCACTGACTCTCCACAGTGCACAACATATGCAATAAAATGACGTCATTGTGTCTGCTGTCTCACACGCTGATTGGTGGAATTTGGAGCTGTCTTCCACCTATGTATTCACCACTGTCTGCTTTCAGAGGATGCGCGAGCGTGGTGACAGCGGGCAGCAGATGGACGGCAGGTGGGGGTATGGTGTGGCCCGTGAGCCACTATCTCAGCCCTTTGGCTGTCTCGGCCCACATGCCAGACTGGAACAGCAAGAGGGCAAGATGTGGCCTTCAGTTTGCCCAGATCTGGTCTCGAAGATTTGTGTATTTTGACTGCTCATTGCTAATGGTGGTACAGTTGTGTTAAAATCACATGGCCATTTACCCTAATTGTCTAATAATTCCATTTGCAGGTGTCTACAACCTTCATGATGGGGCTGTATTGTGCCCATGTTTTAGGCGCGTAGTGGGAACGTAGTGACCTCTTTTTTGGAACTATTTAATGCCACTGCTAACCATTATATTAACCAAATTCATGGGGAAATAAACATGGGTGAACAGAACAGCTTATGGGGGTTAACAAGTATAAAAATAGTGTATCTGGCATTCCATGCAAGGAGAGATGCAGGGACCTTCTACAGTAATAACGCTGCTTTAAATACATAGAAGTCAAAGATGATCCACGCCTAAACAAGAATCACAGTCCGTTAACCAGTGATATAGTGAGGTGGGTACAGTGGTTGCAGCCCCATCGTGCCTCGGTACAAGGACAGCAGACGTCTGGGGCTCCAGCTGAAGTAATGCACGTCTTTAAAATATGGGATGTCTTGTTACACCACTATTTGGTCTTGGTGCATCTGTACTATAAGCGGTACGTGATGGGACAGAACAAGATACATGTGTTGCAGCAGAATCTTCTATCTGCTCTTAGCAAATTCATACACGTCAGGGCAACCAAGCGCCATGCAAGTCCCAACACACACGACCTACTGCCATTTACGTGATTTCATTTCTGTTGTTACAAGCTTGTGTTTGTTTGGTTATCCCAGGGCGTAGATCACAACGATACCTTTTTCTCTATAAATAAAGGATAACAATAATATACTCTCAATCACTAACAATAATACGCTAACCACATTCGCCATAATGCTCCTTTGTGCGAGGTCACATGTTATTATTGTGCAGGAAACCCTTTACATGCCGGTGGGTCCACGTTCATGTCTTTTTAGGTGAACTGTTCTCTTAGCAGAGTCGAAAAATTAAGGTGAAGACTCTAAGGACTTTATTCTTCATTTCTTTCCAGTAACTTTTGGAAAAGAGCCAAAAAAACAAAAAGATTAATTATTATAGAAGCAAGATAGAAATGAGTGAACTGGATGTGAGGCAGCCAGGGGCGCTATATATATATATAATATATATAATATACATGTGTGTGTGTTCCAGTGCACCCCAGTATAGGGAAGGAGAAAAGAGACCATTGTTTAACAGAACGTAACATTTGAAACCTATTAACCAGGAGAAATGCTTTATGTTTACGACTGGAGCATGAGGAACATGTAACATAGTAACATAGTAACATAGTTAGTAAGGCCGAAAAAAGACATTTGTCCATCCAGTTCAGCCTATATTCCATCATAATAAATACCCAGATCTACGTCCTTCTACAGAACCTAATAATTGTATGATACAATATTGTTCTGCTCCAGGAAGACATCCAGGCCTCTCTTGAACCCCTCGACTGAGTTCGCCATCACCACCTCCTCAGGCAAGCAATTCCAGATTCTCACTGCCCTAACAGTAAAGAATCCTCTTCTATGTTGGTGGAAAAACCTTCTCTCCTCCAGACGCAAAGAATGCCCCCTTGTGCCCGTCACCTTCCTTGGTATAAACAGATCCTCAGCGAGATATTTGTATTGTCCCCTTATATACTTATACATGGTTATTAGATCGCCCCTCAGTCGTCTTTTTTCTAGACTAAATAATCCTAATTTCGCTAATCTATCTGGGTATTGTAGTTCTCCCATCCCCTTTATTAATTTTGTTGCCCTCCTTTGTACTCTCTCTAGTTCCATTATATCCTTCCTGAGCACCGGTGCCCAAAACTGGACACAGTACTCCATGTGCGGTCTAACTAGGGATTTGTACAGAGGCAGTATAATGCTCTCATCATGTGTATCCAGACCTCTTTTAATGCACCCCATGATCCTGTTTGCCTTGGCAGCTGCTGCCTGGCACTGGCTGCTCCAGGTAAGTTTATCATTAACTAGGATCCCCAAGTCCTTCTCCCTGTCAGATTTACCCAGTGGTTTCCCGTTCAGTGTGTAATGGTGACATTGATTCCTTCTTCCCATGTGTATAACCTTACATTTATCATTATTAAACCTCATCTGCCACCTTTCAGCCCAAGTTTCCAACTTATCCAGATCCATCTGTAGCAGAATACTATCTTCTATTGTATTAACTGCTTTACATAGTTTTGTATCATCTGCAAATATCGATATTTTACTGTGTAAACCTTCTACCAGATCATTAATGAATATGTTGAAGAGAACAGGTCCCAATACTGACCCCTGCGGTACCCCACTGGTCACAGCGACCCAGTTAGAGACTATACCATTTATAACCACCCTCTGCTTTCTATCACTAAGCCAGTTACTAACCCATTTACACACATTTTCCCCCAGACCAAGCATTCTCATTTTGTGTACCAACCTCTTGTGCGGCACGGTATCAAACGCTTTGGAAAAATCGAGATATACCACGTCCAATGACTCACCGTGGTCCAGTCTATAGCTTACCTCTTCATAAAAACTGATTAGATTGGTTTGACAGGAGCGATTTCTCATAAACCCATGCTGATATGGAGTTAAACAGTTATTCTCATTGAGATAATCCAGAATAACATCCCTCAGAAACCCTTCAAATATTTTACCAACAATAGAGGTTAGACTTACTGGCCTATAATTTCCAGGTTCACTTTTAGAGCCCTTTTTGAATATTGGCACCACATTTGCTATGCGCCAGTCCTGCGGAACAGACCCTGTCGCTATAGAGTCACTAAAAATAAGAAATAATGGTTTATCTATTACATTACTTAGTTCTCTTAGTACTCGTGGGTGTATGCCATCCGGACCCGGAGATTTATCTATTTTAATCTTATTTAGCCGGTTTCGCACCTCTTCTTGGGTTAGATTGGTGACCCTTAATATAGGGTTTTCATTGTTTCTTGGGATTTCACCTAGCATTTCATTTTCCACCGTGAATACCGTGGAGAAGAAGGTGTTTAATATGTCTCGCTACCATGATGAGTCTGAAAACAGAGATACAAAGAATCATTTATATACATTGCACTTAGGTGCAAAACTTTTTTTTTCCCTGAACCTCAGTAACCGGTGATACATTTTAATGCAATTTAAATGATAAGAGTCTATGATTCATTGTAGACAAAAAGAAAACAAGAATTTAGAACCAGTTTGCTACATCTGGAAATCCTAAGATATATTTAGATACCAGAAAGTATGTACATCTAAAGCATCGGTATATATAGACAATTAGTCAGTATAATAATATACTTTTCTGATTACAAGTGAAAGTGATCCAATATTTCAAAGCCTACAAACCTCCCATGGTCCCTGCATAGGATGTCACTTGTCTGTTGGTGCATGCACATCCATTTTGGGGTCTGAATTAAAATGATACGTAATTTAGATAGTATTACAGGTATTAAAACTCTGGGTGCACTGCAGATATTAGGAGCCAAATATTTCATAGCAGCAGACTTTGCCGCCTTCCGGAGACATTATCATAGAGGTCTGGGCCGAATGGAGAATAAAAAGATCTACAATTCAATAAGTAAATGATGCAACTCACTGGATGTAATAGTTGTATATTCGCGACTATATATGATCATTTCAGAACTTAGACTTGTCTAACATTACTTTAATGATACATGACCACAGAGCCTAGTGATTGGCTGCAGCAGTCATGTCATGCAGCAGCTGTGTCACCTAAACTGGGAGTAGCTGCAGAAAGGCACCATTGCAGTGTGGCTTATTTTCTTATTTTTATGTGGACGATGACTATAAAATATAAAAAAAAAGTGCAAACCCCTATAAATTTTTGCAGTACGTGACAATAATAATCTGTAAGGCCATGTTCACACTATGCGGTTTTTACTGCGGAACCGTGGCGATTTTGCCGCTGCGGGTCTGCAGCTGTTTTCTATGCAGGGTACAGTACAATGTTACCCTATGGAAAACAGAAACCGCAGTGCACATGATGCGGAAAAACCCCCCAAAAACCGCGCAGAATTGCTGCGGAAAAAAAGAAGGACCATGTCACTTCTTTGTGCAGAATCGCAGCGATTCTGCACCCATGGAAATGCATTGATCCGCTTACTTCCCGCATGGGGCTGTGCCCACCATGCGGGAAGTAATGCGGATAATGTGCGGGTTATACCCAGGGTGGAGGAGAGGAGACTCTCCTCCAGGCCCCGGGAACCATATTTGTATTAAAAAAAAGAATTAAAGTAAAAAATCATGCTATACTCACCTCTGAAGTCTCAGCGCTGCACGCGGCTGTCCGGTCTCAGGTTTGCTAGGCGACCAGGACCTTCGGTGACGTCGCGGTCACATGACCGTGACGTCACGAAGGTCCTGGTCGCACAGCATCTTTGGAACTGGACCGCCGCCTGCAGCGCCCAGGAGATCGGGACGTCAGAGGGTGAGTATATCATCATGATTTCATTATTTTTAACACTACTATTGATGCTTCATATTGCTGCATATGCAGCATCAATAGTAGGGGTAAAATCCCGCAGCGGAAGCCGCAGTACAAACCGCGATAAATCTGCAGGGATAACCGCAGCGGGTTTGACCTGCAGATTTATCAAATCCGCTGCGGGAAAAGCCGCGGGACAAAAAGGAACGTGTGAATGTGGCCTAAAGGCTCAAGTTATTATTGTGTTTTGCCTAGGAATAAAAAACATGCCACACAGAGATTGTTCCCTGCTCAGTAATACACTATAAGGGCAGGTGCAGACGACCAGATTTTCAGTACGAGTCCAATCCGACAAAACATCAGATCACACTCAGACCAATTTTAGTCTACTGATTTTTTTAAAACTCAGACTGAGTCTTCTCAAGGAAAAGAATCAACATTCCAACCACATTCGGCCATGCCAGGCAATGGGTCCGTCAAAACAATCAGACTGCACTTGGATGACATCCGAGTACAGTCCACTTTTCATGGACTGACAAAAATGAGAAGATGGAGACATATTTTTATCCTATCTTCTCCTCAAAATTAGATCACACTATGATCTCAGTTTGATCAAAGTGTGATTAGCATACTCCAAAAGAAAATACAGTGTTGTGACCCTAACCTACTCCCAGTGTTGCAAGGCAGTCATGTGAAGGAACGGAAGAGGTTATTGTTACAGTAAATATAGATGTTTGTAATAAATATATAAAAACAGATAAGTAAAACAATCATTAATAATAAACGCTTGAGTTGTCCTCCTGTTTTAGGTTA
This sequence comes from Ranitomeya imitator, assembly GCF_032444005.1. Taxonomy (NCBI): domain Eukaryota; kingdom Metazoa; phylum Chordata; class Amphibia; order Anura; family Dendrobatidae; genus Ranitomeya; species Ranitomeya imitator. The sequence goes on from NC_091288.1 coordinate 61,384,606, forward strand.
CTAAAAATGATATATAACTGTTCTTTATTTCCATCTGTTTATAACTAAATATGGAGGCAACCACCAGGACCGCTATTACAGTTCCCATAGGTATAGTCAACTTATGCAACTAGCTGAATATCAGATCATCATGTCCTACCGGACATCATTGCATAACTTGAAATATTTGCTATTCTGCTACATGAGCAAGCAGAGTGTCACTGCTAATAGAAGCTCATTGTAGCCAACTGTGTTTGACACAAAAATAACAAGTATAGGCACACAAGGTCCCTGTGGAGGAACTGTACTAGGAATTCTGTGCCTCCTTATGGTGTCTCCATAGAGTACAGAATTAGGGCTCATGCAAGCGAGCGTATAAAATGGTTGTGTGCTGTCCTGACCCATGTTAATAAATCGGGCTGTTCAGATGAACACTCTGTCTATCAGCCAGGCCGTCCATGAGAAAAAAAATCACAACCTGCACTATATTTTTACAGATATCAAGTGTGATTCACCCATTCAAGTCTATGGAGGCATAAAGAACTGTACAGTGGCATCCGATTTTTATGGATACATTTATATTAATCACCTAGGAAACTGTATTTGATCGTGTACTTTATTTTTATGTAGATGTATGAAAACGGATCGCACAGATGACACACGGACATAAAAAACATTCACAAGGATGAAAATCGGATGAAAATTGTCCAAGTTCTGTGGATCAAACTCAGAAGATTTTTCATAGCCTCATCTGCAGCCGGCCTTAAGGAGACTTTTTCCACTAGAAACAGTGCACTAATATTACATCCGATGGAATATTGCACAAGTATTCTTTTGCTTGATTGATATGTAATACAACGATCATTCCATGTCTTCTGAAATATGGAGGTACATAGGTCACCATAGAAGAATAAGGCAGCCATATTACAATGTGTATTGACTGACGCTTTTATTGTTTATCTCATTGGGATTGTCCTGTAATGTAACTACATGGGAAATGTAAATCCAGTGATGCAATAATTACTTTATAGGACTCAAGTTAATCTGAAATTTGAAGAAGCACTCCTCCTCCTCCTCCCATCATAGTTTGTATCCTTAATATTATACACAAAATAAAGCCCACTGAGATTAATAGGTACTTTAACTCATAAAATACGTGTCATAAAAAATGGTTAATAAATAGCCAAAAAGAGCATAAACCTTTTAAAAACATGTTTCTAAATTCTATGAATGAAAAAAAAAATTACTACAATACATAAATACTACTGGACATTTACAAAAGAATGGGGACACAACATCATATATTATATCACGTAGTGCATTCGTGCCTTATCAAGCTGGTTATATTCAGAAAAAACAATATCAGGGGTTAAATTCCCCTTATGTGGAGTGATGGTCACATAAAAAAACCGTATACTAAAACAAGCAAGATGGCAACACTTACATCAATATATACTTGGTAAGAGGGTCCCCACCGCCCCAACGCACATTTCGTATCAAGACTTCATCATAATATTATATAACACTGTGTACTTACAATTTCTCATTTTGCCTTTCTACTAGTTAATCCTTCTATTTTCCATTAGGTTTATGGCATCACGTGATTAAAAACTGATTAGCTGAGTCCTTCTAAGCTCTATGTAAAAACAGGAGGTCTCTTATCCCTGCATGAGTCACCCCCTCTTTAACTCCTGACCCAGCTGCTACACCCCCCACTCCTCACCCCCCTGCCAGAGGCTTTGCAGTGAGGTAGAATTGTAGTTCTAATGCTGACTCATGCAGGCAAAAGAGGTCTCCTGTTTCTACGTAGCGCTTAGAAGGATTCAGCTAGTCACTTTTTATCCATGTGATGTCAAAGACCTAATGGAAAAGAGAAGAATTAACTGGGTAGAAAGGCAAAAAGAGCAATTGTAAGTACAAAGGCTTCTTTTAGATGAGCACTACAAACAGAAGTAATGGTAGCAGTCGGTTGTGGAGCCAATTATATGTGTCTTATTCTCCTCTCTGATTCTATAAATGATGTTTATTGCTGTATAATTACGCTGAGCAGGTCTTTCAGCACACACTTCCCTCCAAGTTATATAGGGGCCTCTGTCTCTCATTTCGCAAAGCCCTGACACTTGCCTGGAGGCTAATGCATCTTTCAGTTACTCAGTAAGTCTCAGATAAATGGACTTCCCTTCAAGAAGCTAGAGTGGAGTTCCTTTTCTGTGATAATGAGAAGCACATGTAGAGCTGCTATCTGCTCCGCCACACCTACTGTTGCCTTCCTTCTTCCACCATTTCTTGGGTTTTACAGCTCTCATTGGAAATCAGCCTTCTCTTTAACCCGTAGAGGGCAAGTAATTCAAGACCAAGGTTGAAGTTCTATCACTGACTTTCCTTAATGCTTCCCCAATAGAGTCTCTTAAAAGAAAAGTAATTTGTTTATAAAGCAGTGAAAGTAAGTAATGTCCTAATATATTGGGAATGTGACTCAGCCCTCCTAAGGATACAGCTATTTACTAGGCAGCTAATGGAATAGCTCGGTGATTGTTATCATTTCCCTCTCTGTTCATGTTAAAAGCTAAGAATTTTGTATACATAAAATCATGGAAATTATCATAATTTGAGCCCAGCCCTTGTCACATTATTGCAGAGAGATAAAAGTGCTGCAGTATTTCAGCAAGAGACGTTTCAGCATTGTTACAGCCTGGGCAGAAAATTTGGGCTACATTCATACCATGCCTGTGCTAGCCAAATCCTACAATGCATATGCCCACATGCCCAGAGGCTTAAATGGCCAAATGTATTTCCTAAAAGGTGTCCGGTAGATGGCAAGAAAACTTTAGGGTCCTTCAACCCCAACTTTATTGAAAATATAAAATTTGTTATATATTCGATGGAACTTTCACAATTAATTTGCCATGTTAAGGCCCCAAACATTGTGTGGACTGCGCTGATTAATAGGATATGTTGTCATAGCTCACAAAAGAGCAAACAATATACAATGTGCTATGTCATGAAACTGAGACCAGGGATTATTCCATTTGCAAAAACAAAGGTTTTGTAATGCTCTGTTTTACACCTAGACCTGCGATGATGACACTGGGGAATCCTCTACATCTAGAGCAAACAAGGTTTAATCATGACAGATGGCGATTCTTTACTGTAAGAGCATTGACATTATGGAACTGTCTGCTTTATGATGTTTTAATGGTTGATTATAGGGCGGATCTCCCTGAATTTCCCCCCAAAATTTGAAGGGCGGCAAATTAAATCTCAAAATTGTTGAAATTGCGTGATACCACAGATTTCAGAAAATTCAACTATAACTCGATCCTCTGCCGATTCACTAAAAAAGTACAATGAGGCCAGGATACTTTTCTTATATAATATAATATTAGAGGTTATGGGTACGAGATTCTGTTATGTGATCCTGCAACTATTTTTAATGTAGAACACTGCTTGCTAAATCTCTGCTGTAATTCATCTGTTGCATTGTACCCAATACTCACTGCTGAATATCCATCATTGGGTCACTGTAGATGTTATCTGGTGAAAGGTGTTATTACATATAGATGGAGCCAGGCCTAGTGTTAGGACTGGCTGTCTTTGATCATCTATCCACCCCCTGTTGTGTTGACCAGCTGCTATTTTATCCAAAACCACAATCCCTCTCACCTGACCATCTAGTCAGCCCTATTAATTTAGAAGCATTCTAAGAGGTGCACGGGTGTGTGGTGCATGCACGTGGTGTCCCCTTTCACAAAGTATCCCCGTAGCTAAGTATCCAGAAGAAGAAGTTAATTCACTGGCAGTTAGTCAGGGCAGGAGACAGGTAACCCACACTATGTACTCCATTTTAGCCACGTGCTAATTTTCTATATCCCTGTGTGCTCTTGCCATCCACATTCACAACCCCATCCCCTCTTCATCACCCCTCATACACATCAGCCCCTCTCTCCTTCCCTCTCCCATGTACAGCTCATATTCACTTCTCACCTTCCTGAAAAACCTCAGTCCATCTTGCTCAAAGACATTGCACAAAAAACCATGTCACAATTCCAAGAACTACTTGCTCTTTCTTTTTCTACTGCTACTTTTTTCAGGTGACAGCTCCCCCAACCCTGGTCCATCCTCCGCCAACCTCAATCCCTCCCCCGCCTCACATTGAAACCTTACTAACCTGATTAACATTAGATGTACTCCTTCATCTCCATGTTTCAATTGTACACTCTGGAATCCACGGTCTGTATGTAATAAACTTTCTTTCCTGCATAACTACTTTATGACCAATGCTCTTAGTCTGTTGACCCGCACTAAAACATGGATACAGGATTCTGACACTGTCTCCCCTGCTGCTATTTCTTATGGCAGCTTACATTTCTCCCAATCCTCGAGACCCACAAACAGACTTGGTGGTGGAGTCGGCATACTCCTGTCCCCGCAATGCACTTTCTATGTCATTCCCCCGTTCCATCACTCTCATTCCCTTCTTTTGAGGTTCACACCATCAGGCTCTTCCATTGCCTCTTCCTCAGAGTAGCAGTCATATACCATACCCCATGCTCACCCACCCACTTTCTTGACCATTTCTCTGCCTGGCTGCCACACTTAATGTCCTCAGAATTACCAACCCTTATCCTGGGAGACTTTAACATCCCCATTAACAGCCCAACTTCCCCATCTGCATCTCAGCTCCTAACTCTAACCACTTCTCTTGGCCTCTCACAGCTCTCAACCTCAGAAGCACACAAAGACGGTAACAAACTGGATCTGGACTTTGTCCGACTCTGTTCAATCTCCTACTTAGATAACTCACCTCTTCCCCTCTCTGACCACAATATTCTCTCCTTCACGCTTACAAATCCTTGCCCACCCCCGCTCACTCCTTCCTACCACGCATGCAGAAATCTACAAGCCATTAAACCTTATACACTTTCAGGCTCCCTACACTCATCCTTGTCCCCAATCTCCTCTTTTTCATGTCCTGATTTGACTGTACATCACTACAATGACACTTTCAGAAGCACCCTGGTCCAAATAGCGACCATCACCCTCAGAACTTCCAAATACAGAGTAAAACAGCCCTGTGTCTTCCTTCAACCTTAAGACTATGAAAATATGCTCTGTATCTTCTGCCAATTTTTTATCTACTTGTACAGCCTACACTAGTTTTGTTGGTAAACGTTGCTATACATATACTGTACGTAATGACCAGAATGCAGCAAATCAGTTAAATGCTGTATCATTTATACGAGTGATCTGACCATCGAATTCCAGGCTTAAAGTGGCAAATGCTTGGCTAAATTTGGCCGATCATGCCAAATCAGCTACAAAGGCCACAGAAGTCAGGCCATTTCAGCAAAGCAGTCAACGCATCAAGCATTTTGTATCATTTCCAAACGATGGTTAGCGAAAATGTATCTTATGTATGTGCGCAGATTCAGTCTGATAGAAATTAGTGAGATTCATTCATCAACATGTTTTTTTGGTATCAAACAAAATTGATGGAGTTGTCAAAATATTTTTAAATGCAACATGATTTACCACGAACATCAGTAAAGTCTTGTTTATAGCACTAACCTATAACAATATATATATATTTATACATATATAAATATCATCGATAGGTAACTGAACTTGACAGTGTTTTTTGTCGAAAAAATTATTTTTATTATTTAATGGCTTTCGGCTTCGGCTTGAACCCGAGCTATGGTGACTTGATGGATGGACGCTCTGTAGGAGGATCGATCTTGTGCAATCCTAGATATGTCCACCAGAGTCTTCTCCACGGTTATCTTGATGGCATCAAGCCAAAGATTTGCTGCTGGTCTTCCTCTTCACTTTGTTCCTTTCTATTCTTCTAACTATGAAGTCCTTCTCCAGTGATTGCTCTTTGTGTCCAAAGTAAGCAAGTTATAGCTTGGTCTTCCTTACGTTAAGTGCCATGTCTGGTTTGATTTGTTCCAAAATTGATTTGTTTATTCTCCTTGCCATCCATGGTATTGATAACATCTTTCTTCAGCACCATATTTCAAAGGTGTTGATTTTTCTTCTATTTTATTTCTTTATCATACAGGTTTCACATCCATATGTTTTACTACAGAAAAAAACAGACTTTGTACGAGCCATGTCCTCGTCGCCAGTGAAATGTACCTTCATGCGAAGACCTTGTCCAGTGACTTCATTGTTGATTTGCTCCCAGCAAATCAACAATGAAGTCACAGGACAAGGCCTTCAGATCAATAACTCCTAAAATTAATAAGAAGGGAGAAAAAAACTAGTTTCCCGCTGACATGCTATCACCAGTCTGCCAGATGCTAAAATATGTACTGCTCCTTTCGCAAGTGGTAGAAGGGTTAAACTACGGTGTCTAGACGTTATTCAGATTATGAGAATAATGTTATTCCAGTGGCTTTATGTTTATTGCTTTTTATACCGTCCCAAATCCTGACTTTGTACTTTTCATCTTTTTTCTTTGCCCCATTTTATTGCCTGCCAGCTGTTTCCAGGAAATAAAGGCCATCATTTATTTGTAATAGGTAGAAGCTGGTTCTGTACAGTAACCTCATTGGAACCAGCTGAGCGGATGTAAGCGGGGCTATTTTGCAGTCGATGAAATGTTACTGGTTTTGAGCCATCATCTAAGGGATTGAGGAGCCAAGTTGTAAATGGGGATCAAAGAGAACCAACGTAAACTTCAGTCACCCTCTCAGGTATCATGGAAGAAAACCTGGCTTCTTCTCAAAAGTGCCCTATATCAGTGACTGTACACAAAAAAAGAGTACTCTACCCATGATAAGTATTTCTGCAGAGATGTGGTGGATCATTAGAAACATCTACATTTTTTCTCACACCATTTACACCTCCTTTAATCATAAAACCTGCTTTTTTGGCTTGTCAAATATCTTGCAACAGCAAATAAATGACCATGCACATACCCAAGCCATACAAGAAGGGAGTTTCCTTTTAAGATGATGAGATTCGCACACTTTATTCTACAATAGGAACTATTCTTACTTCATATGTAACTGTTCTCTATTTCATGAAATACAGCAAAACAGAACAGAACAGATTGGAGAACCAAGAAATCATGTGATAATAAGGCTTCTTTTACACTTTCCGGGTTTTTTGCTGCTCGTTATTGCGGGCCTTTTTTGCGGGCTGTATTGCCGCAATTTTCACAGTCTGCCGCAATTATGGACTGCAAAAAACTTGTGGATCGCCCTTTTTTGGGTTCCCAATACTATATATAGCAAAAGTATTGGGAAACAAGGCGGTCCGCAAAACCAGATGTCATGGTGCACCGCAAAAACAACCTTCCGTTGTTTTTGCAGCCCCATTGATTTACAATGTGGGCCGTGTCCATAAGCCATGAAAAAGATCGAGCAGGAGTTATAAGGGTTAAAAGTTGACCAGCGATTTTTCATTTTTACACCACCATTTCTTTAGGGACCACATTACATTTGAAGTCACTTCGAGGGGTCTATGTGATAGAAAAAAAAACAAAGGTGACACCATTCCAAAAACTGCACCCCTCAAGGTGCATAAAACCACATTCAAGAAGTTTATTAACCTTTCAGGTGCTTCACAGGAATTTTTGGAATGTTTAAAAAATAATGAACATTTAACTTTTTGTCACAAAAAATTTACTTCAGCTCCAATTTGTTTTATTTTACCATGGGTAACAGGAGAAATTAAACCCAAAAAGTTGTTGTGCAATTTGTCCTGAGTACGCTGATACCCCATATGTGGGGGTAAACCACTGTTTGGGCACATGGCAGAGCTCGGAAGGGAAGGAGTGTCGTTTGACCTTTCAATGCAAAATTGGCTGGAATTGAGATCGGATGCCATGTCGCATTTGGAGAGCCTCTAATGTGCCTAAACAGTGGAAACCCGCACAAGTGACACCATTTTCGAAAGTAGACCCCCTAAGGAACTTATCTAGATGTGTGGTGAGCACTTTGAACCCCCAAGTGCTTCACAGAAGTTTATAATGCAGAGCCGTAAAAATAAAAAATCATATTTTTTCACAAAAATGATCTTTTTGCCCCCAATTTTTTATTTTCCCAAAAGTAATAGGAGAAATTGGACCCCAAAAGTTGTTGTGTAATTTGTTCTGAGTACGCTGATACTCCATATGTGGAAGTAAACTACTGTTTGGGCGCATGGCACAGCTCGGAAGGGAAGGAGTGCCGTTTGACTTTTAATGCAAAATTGGCTGGAATTAAGATCGGACGCCATGTCGCGTTTGGAGAGCCCCTAATGTTCCTAAACAGTGGAGACCCCCACAAGTGACACCATTTGGTAAAGTAAACCCCCTAAGGAACTTATTTAGATGTGTGGTGATGGTGAGCACTTTGAAACCTCAAGTGCTTCACAAAAGTTTGTAATCTAGAGCCGTAAAAATAAAAAATCATATTTTTTCACAAAAATGATCTTTTCTCCCACAATTTTTTATTTTCCCAAGGGTAACAGGAGAAATTGGATCCCAAAACTTGTTGTGCAATTTGTCCTAAGTATGCCGATACCCCATATATGGGGGTAAACCACTGTTTGGGCGCATGGCAGAGCTCGGAAGAGAAGGCGCGCCATTTTGGAATGCAGACTTTGATGGAATGGTCTATAGGCTTCACGTTGCGTTTGCAGAGCCCCGATATACCTAAACAGTAGAAACCCCCACAAGCGACCCAATATTGGAAACTAGACCTCCCAAGGAACTTATCTAGATGTGTTGCGAGAACTTTGAACCCCCAAGTGTTTTACTAAAGGTTATAATGCAGAGCCGTGAAAATAAAAAATCATTTTTTTCCACAAAAATTATTTTTTCAGCTGACAAAATTTTATTTTCCCAAGGGTAACAGGACAAAATTGGACCACAAAAGTTGTTGTCCAATTTGTCCTGAGTACGCTGATACCCCATATGTGGGGGTAAACCACTGTTTGGATGCACGGCAGAGCTCAGAAGGGAAGGAGCACTGTTTTACATTTTCAATGCAGAATTGGCTGGAATTGAGATTGGACACCGTGTCATGTTTGGAGAGCCAATGATGTGCCTAAACAGTGGAAATCCCCCAATTCTAACTCCAACCCTAACCCCAACACACCCCTAACCCCAACCCTAACCATAAACACACCCCTAACCTGAACACGCCCTATCCCTAATCCCAACCCGAACCACAACCTTAACCCCAACACCCTCTAACCCTAATCCCTAACCACTACCCTAACCCCAACACACCCCTAACCCTAATCCCAACCACATCCCTAACACTGACACCCCCCAACCCTAATACCAACCCTAATCCCAACCCTAACCCTAATCCCAGCCATAAACGTAATCCAAACCTTAACCCCAACTCTAGCCCCAACCCTAACTTTAGCCTCAACCCTAACCCTAACTTTAGCCCTAACCCTAATGGGAAATGAAAATAAATACTTTTTTATATTTTGTTATTTTTCCCTAACTAAGGGGGTGATAAAGGGGGGTTTGATTTTCTATTTATAGCGGGTTTTTATAACAGGTTTTTATGTTTAGCAGCTGTCACACACTAAAAGACGCTTTTCATTGCAAAAAATAGTTTTTGCATCACCACATTTTGAGAGCTATAATTTTTCCATATTTTGGCATTTTTATTGGTACCATTTTCGGGCACATGAAATTTTTTGATCGCTTTTTATTACGATTTTTATGAGGAACAATGAACCAAAACAAGCAATTTATGAAATTCTTTTGGGTGGGGCATTTATACCGTTCTGCATGTGGTGAAATTGATAAGACAGTTTTATTCTTTGGGTCAGTACGATTACAGCGATACCTCATTTATATAATTTTTTTATGTTTTATCGTTTTTATACAATAAAAGCTATTTTATATAAAAACAATTGTTTTTGCATCGCTTTATTCTGAGAGCTATAACTTTTTTTTATTTTTTCGCTTATGGCACTGTATGGCAGCTCATTTTTTGCGGGACAAGATGACATTTTCAACGGTACCATGTTTATTTATATTTGTCTTTTTGATTGCGTGTTATTCCACTTTTTGTTCGGCGGTATGATGATAAAGCATTGTTTTTCGCTTCGTTTTTTATTTTTTTATGGTGTTCACAGAAGGGGTTAGCTACTGGGACAGTTTTATAGGTTGGGTCGTTACGGACGCTGCGATACTAAACATGTGTACTTTTATTGTTTTTTTTTTAATTTACATAAAGAAATGTATTTATTGGAACAATATTTTTTTTCTTTATTTAGGAATTTAAAAAAAATATTTTTACACATGTTAATTTTTTTTTTACTTTGTTACTTTGTCCCAGGGTGGGACATCACTATATATTGCTAGATCGCTGATCTGACACTTTGCGCAACACTGTGTCAGATCAGCGATCTGACAGGCATTGCAGGAGGCTTGCCGACGCCTGCTCTCAGCAGGCGCTGACAAGCCACCTCCCTGCAGCACCTGGAAGGACCCTTGCAGCCATCTTGGATCCGGGCCCTGCAGGGAGGAGGATGGAGAAGACACTCGGAAAAACACAATCACATCGCGTTGTTCAGAGGGTATCAGGTAAGCACGCAGGGAGCCCCCTCCCTGCGCGATGCTGTCCTATGCCCCCGGATCGTTAATGTGCCGGGAGCAGTCCATAACCGCTCCTGGCACATAGTTCCGGATGTCCGCTGTGATAATCAGCTGACACCCGGCCGCGATCGGCTGCGCTCCCCCATGAGCGCGGCTGATCGCATATGACGTACTATCCCGTCGAGGGTCAGATAAGCCCAAGTCACCTCGACGGGATAGTACGTCTAAGGTCAGAGAGGGGTTAATTGAAAGAAAGACACAAACTCCTTTAATAATCTTAATGAAACCATACTTACGACCCTGGCTAATTCCACCAAAGCCCTCGAGCTCCTGTAATAAACCAAAAATTAAAATAAACAACAATATACCATACCTGTCCATCGTTCAGTCCCACGCCATAAACCATGTCTGGGGGATAAACAGTTTTCAACCTGGACGGTGGCAAGATGCGACCGTCCAGGCTGAGAACCACTGGTGAATGAGCAGCTGGGAGCACAGCGTCAGTGACTATTGGTGACTTCACTGAAGCTGCATTCCCAGACGGGCTGAACTGCGGTGAACTTGATGAGATCCCCGCTAGCACCGTGAGAAATTTGCACGGTGCAGAGGCGAGTTCACCGCAGTTAAATTCTCCCATCTCTGTATCAGTATTTGCCTATAAATACTAATTTTGAGCGTACTTTTTACCTGCTTCTTGGTGTAGAAGGTCACCACAATAGTGATCCACTGGTATCAAAGCTATAAATTTTCAGCAAATTTCCTGTACTTATCAAATTGCAATCTAAACGTGTTGGAAATTGAGACATCCAGAGTCTCTGAAAAAACCTATTGCTTGAATAGCATGTAATATTTTATTGTACAGACTACAAATATTCCTATTTAGGCTAGGATTACACAACGACTTTGACTGAGACACCGCTCACGTGAGCCAAAGATCGTTGTATGAAACTGCTACATTGCAAAATAATGCAAGTGAATGGGGTCGCATTATAACCTACAAGGTCCCACAACCACAAAAAGTCTAAAAAAATCAACTGATTCTGTTTGCAGTCACTGCGCCTTGCAATGTGATCCCTCCCAATGTGACCCCGTTCACTCTCACTATACTGCAATGTAGCAGTACTATGAGGCCACGTGCACACGTTGCGGAAAGTGGTGCGGATTTTTCCGGACTGATTTTGGTAAATCCGCAGGTAAACCACACTGCAGATTACCTGCGGAATTACCACGGATTTACCGCGATTTTGTGCGGTTTCCACATGCGGTTTTACTCCTGCGGATTCCTATTATGGAGCAGATGTAAACCACTGCAGAATCCGCACAAAGAATTGACATGCTGCGGAATAAACAATGCTACACTTCCACGTGTTTTTTTCCGCGGCATGTGCACTGCGTATTTTGTTTTCCATAGGTTTACATGGTACTGTAAACTCAGGGAAAACAGCTGCGAAACCGCAACGGTCAATCCGCTGCGGATCCGCAGCAAAATCCGCAACGTGTGCCCATACCTTAAAGACATCTTTGGCCAAGAGACATATTATGTGATCAAAGTCACTGTGTTTCCCCAGCCCAAGAAATCACAAATTACGGTAAATGCAGAGGTTTCATAATTCCCTTTTTTTATTTGAAATAGTGCGATTTAAAGTTTATGCAATTCTATGATTTCTCGTACAAACACAAATTGTAATGTGAAACGCAAGAAAAACGGCAAGTTACATTAACAGGTGCTTTTTTTAATCAACTAAAAAAAATAAATGGTATAGAGTGAAAGAAAATTGGCCGAACTTAGGGCATACTTTGTCACTGAAAAATTACAACAGCAAAAAAATAATGCAAAGATTTGGTATAAAAAAAATGCCAAAAATGCAGTGTGTCCTCCATTTCATAATTTCCATCTGAAGGGGGTTTTTTTGTAAAAGAAAAAAAAAAAAATTCTGGAAATTGTTTGAAAAACCCCCCAAAACAAACAAACAAAACACTCCGCTGTATGGCACCTTAATGAAATATCACTACTAAAAACTCCAACAAAAGTAATTAGTTGCCAGTACTATGCTTGACTTATACTGGAAAGTCTCTACAGAGCTTCACTTACTGGCAGGTAGGAAAAATGGGACTTCAAGGCATATCATTACTGCTTCTGTAGAATTGGCTTCCACATGCCCAGACATGCGATGGAGAATTCGAAAGCCTAAAATAAGTAAAATTTAAACAGATAAAAAAAACATTTACATCAGCTGAACTCGCAAATTGTGATGTTAATATGAGAAGGTGTCAGAAAGTCATTCATTGTTTACCCCAAAACATCCAACTTGCATTATGACAAATGGGCAGATTATCCATTAGGTCAAGCGGACGCCCATAAGAATCACAGGGAAGCAATCATTGTCTATTAGAGAATGCTTATGGAAATGAGCAGGTGACTAATCCCTGGATTTGGTTGCTACCTGGGCATGCTCTGCATATATACGCTGTGATCAATCTTTATATTGGCTCATATTTTAAATGCATGTAGATAGTGCTGCATTTACATATGCGAAGCCTGAGTGCTCGGCACTTTAGGGCATGCTCTTTATTATAGACTCCTTGTTTGTTTTCTAATGAGACAAGTCTATGAACATTTCCAGTAACCCTTATCTGTAGTTACCGCAGTACCCACCCAAACTATAATCTCCCTCAAGCTGTACAGCTGCCCTTTCCCATCCAATGGTAGTAAGAGTGCTGCCCGGCCACCTGCACATGGTGAGTATTTGATTTTTTTACTTCAATATTTGTAGGCCAAAAGGAGGAGTGGGTGATAAATACAGAAGTGGTGACGTGTTTCTATTGTACTTTTTCTCTGATCGTTCCACTCCTGATTTTGGCTTCCAAATACTAATATAAAATACTGCCCAAATACTCAATATGTGCACTAAAGTGTCTTCCCTATTAAGGGTATGTGTACCTGTTGAATATTTGGATGCAGAAATTTCTGCACCATTTCTGCATCTATTGGCATCGCTTGGCAGGCAAATCAAAATAGACAAAAAGTGTGTTTTTGATGAGTTTTTGATGCATTTTTTAAGCATTTTTAGAAAGTTATTTAAAAAAAAGAAAGATAGCTTATAAAAAGATATAGATAGTAACTATATACACTGCTCAGAAAATAAAGGGAACACGTAAACAACACAATGTAACTCCAAGTCAATAACTCTTCAGTGAAATTAAGATGTCCAGCTATGAAGCAACAAGGACTGGGAATCAATTTCTGCTGCTGTTGTGCAAATGGAACAGACAACAGGTAGAAATGCTAGGCAATTAGCAAGGCAACCCCTATAAATGAGTGGTTCTGCAGGGGGTGACCACAGACCATTTCTCTGTTCTCTTCCTTTTTGACTGTTGTTTTGGTCACTTCTGCATTTTGTCATTGCTCTCACCCCTAGAGGTACTTTACAGTAGCATGAGGCAGTGTCTACATCCCACAGACGTTGCTCAGGTAGGGCATCTCATCCAGGATGGCTCATCAATGCAAGCTGTGGCAAGAAGGGTATCTGTCAGCACAGTGTCCAGAGCATAGAGCAGATACCAGGAGACAGGCCAGTACACCAGATGTGGAGGGGGCCGTAGGAGGGCAACAACACAGCAGCAGGACCGCTACCTCTTCCTTTGTACAAAGAGGAACAGGAGGAGCAGTGCCAGAGCCCTGCAAAATGAACTCCAGCAGACCACTAACATTCATGCGTCTGCTCAGACTGTCAGAAACAGACTCCATGAGGGTGACATGAGGCCCCAACATCCACAAGCGGGTGTTGTGTTACGGCCCAACACTGTGCAGGGCGATTGGCATTTGCCAGAGAACACCAAGATTGGCAGATTCAACATCAGCGCCCTGTGCTCTTCACGGATGAGAGCAGGTTCACACTGAGCTCAGGTGACAGATGGGACAGAGGTGCACGTTGTGCTGCCTGCAACATTCTCCAGCATCATCGGTTTGGCAGTGGGTTACAATGGTGTGGGGAGGCATTTCTTTGTAGGGCCGCACAGCCCTCCATGTGTTAGCCAAAGGTACCATGACTGCCATTCCAAAAAAACAGAGCCTGTGGTCAGTGGGCTGCTGGCCATATCACCACTGTTTTTTTTTAAATGCTTTGTCAATATATTTTGGATTTTATTACTACCTATGATATTGCTGGAACATCTCGACATTTTTTCTTTAGTGACTACCAATAGGTTCCGGGATGAGATCCTCAGACCCATTGTGAGATTTGACCAGCGGTAGATACCGCATTGCACCAAACTATATATTGCAGCAGGATAAGGTAGTAGTAACCTTCAGATCCCATTTTTCATACACAGGCTATGCTTATTGCTGTATAGCCTCTATGGGCAGGTTATATTGGGAACAATTCCTCCTTCCAAGACCCCATATTGTAGTCAGTACACCGAGGAAGGTCTGAGTGACCGAAACCTTCGTATGTATGTATTTACCCTACTACAATACGTGGATTATTACATTAACTTTTCACTCCAGCATTTGGTGTGTGCAAAGTTTACTTTACCAGACAAGCACGGATTGGGAACCGTCTTTTACACCATTTATCAGTAGTGCTCATGGTTTTTGTATCCACTGAGTTACCGACGTAATGGTTCTTCAGAGTCGCTGGGTCTCGTACAGAAGCTCAATCCAGAGAAGAAAGTAATGGCCAAACCAGAAATGGGACAAAGGAAAAGATAAGCCAAGATTAGAATCTGAATCAAAGTAAAATGAGAAGTAATCAAAGAATTAGAAAATGTTTGTACCATGATCACCAGGCAGTGTAGGTTTATTAAGATCATGGTTACAGGGCTGGGACAGCGGGTAGGCAGGGTAGGCACCTGCCTAGGGTGCTACCTCCTGCCTCCCCGAGGGGGGCGCACTTTGGGGAAAAAGAACATGGCTGAATGCCTGCGACCATAAAGCACCTTCCTTCATCCGAAGGTATTTAGCACAGTGACGGTACGGGCACAGGGGAGCTGTCACTGCTCATCCATGTCTCTGTCTGCACCCCGGCTGTGGCTCCCTGCCTGCACTCAATTGCATTCATGTCTCCACCACAAAAAGACAATTGCAGTGCCAGTGAGCACCACAAGGACAGGAGCAAAGGAGCTTAAATTAGCCTCATGCTCCACCAGGAAGTCAAGCAGCACGCAGGTCACTTCCGGCCTGCATCCTGTTGGAGACGGTGCACCCAAGAGACAACGTATGGTGCGATGCAGTGACGTCATCTCGCCATCCAGTGCCCACTGCTGCACCAGATAGAAGAGGAGCAGGCCTCCAACGCCAAGGCCACAGGTAAATATAATGCACAGCATTCATTTATAAGCATGTAATATTTTATACACACACTAAGTGTCACATCCATGGGTTTGAGGCAGTATTCATAGGTTTGGGGAATATTATAGTAAAAATTAATTCCTGCCTTTGTATATACATGTTCTTCAATTAACTATTTTCCACATATTTATAAGGTTGGCCAATGTACCTATAGTATATGAGATATTATATAGACCATGCAATTATTTCTCTATATTTCCTCCATATCCATTTACATATACCATTCTGCTTGAACATGTACTTCTGGTTTAGGGTACACAGCTTTTGCTTCTGTTTCTCTGTTGCCATGATTATGTACTGGGTTTTGTAACCGTGTGGTCTATTGTTTTTATGTATTGATGAATTTCTGTATTCAATACATTTTTATACTATTTTTGAGATAGTGGATTCTATTGCTTCTTCTTGATCTCTGTAGGTTATATATAGCTTTTGTATGAAGGAATCTTTGATTTCACTGAGGATTATAATGTTCTTTGGAAGAGGAGATGAAGGCTGGATTAGGTGAGTAAAAGCTTTTTTCATTTTTCTTATTTTACTTTGCCTATAAATGGGAGCTATCATGATAGGGGCTGTGGGTCTGATAGTGGGGACATTACAAGTGGGGCTTAATGTGGCAACATTATGAGGGGCTGACTAAGGGGACATTATGAAGTGCTGGCTATAGGGACATTATCGGGACTGAATGTGGGAACATTATCAATGGCTGGCTATGGGGACATTATGAGGGGCTGGATGTGAAGACATTATGAGAGGCTGGCTGTGGGAACATTATGAGGGGCTGGCTATGGGGACATTATGGGATGCCGGATGTTCGACATTATGAGGGGCAGGCTGTGAGAGCATTATGGGGGGCTGGATGTGGGGACATTATAAGGGGCCAGTTGTGGGGACATTATGAGGGGTTGAACTATGGTTCCTGTGTGGTCCGCAGTCGGATATTGACTGATAACAACTCCCAGGATCTACTTACCATTGTTGAAGACATTGTGGAAATTGTAGCTTCATGAGATACAAATGTATATGGACCTCACTTGACATTACAACAGATTCCTGTACTAAGCTTGGTCATATAGTCATGTCCTTATGGTGGTACTGGTGATGTATTCATGTGCTAATGGTGGTTCTAGAGATGCATATATGTATTGATGATGGTACTGATGTTGTATTTATTTACTGACTGTGGTTCTCATGATGTATTCATGTAGTGATGGAGGTTCTGGTACTGATGGTAGTCCAAGTGACCTAGTTATTTACTGATGATGGTTTTGGTGATGTATATATGTACCACTGATGACTTTGGTGTTCCATTTATGTTTTGATGATTTATTTTTAGTTCCATATTGATGATGGTTCTCGTGATGAATATTTCACCAGAACAACCATCATTACATGAATATGTCAAAAGAACCACCATCCATACATAAACACGTCACCAGAACCACCATCAGTTTTGTTGCAAACTGTATTTGTAGCATGACGGTTGTAAAAACCATCATACAGTATGTATCCCTTTATCTATAATGGGGTCTGTTTAGTTTCCATAAGGATATCTGCCAAATGCTGGACACATAAATGAAGCCAAATAGCTCCCATTATAGTTAAGCTATAGTAGTTTCCTTGACCGTCCTTGCGTCTGACATTTAAAATATAGAATATCAGGGAAGAATATTGCTATTTGTCCCCCGCATGCCGTAAAAAATGAATGATTCTATATCTACCTTTGAAAACACACTCCCTGTTGAGCCTCATTCCTAAAGTACTGTACACCACTTTTTTTTTACTTTTGCTGGTATTTTCGGGTAAAAAATGTAACAATTTTAGTGAAAGTGGTCATATTGCGTTCAAGCTAGGGTGCCAATTTCCACGGTAAGGTAGGTAAGGTAAGGTAGGGAAAACCTTTAGGTAATCTACAGTGTAAGGCAAGTGTTTAGGTCCACCATAGCTTTATCATGTTTTTGGACATCTGTTTTTGTCATTCTTCGTCTATCTGCATGTTGGGGATTTATGAGTCATAAAAACTTAATTCCAGCTCACCCAGTTGCTCTATGCTCTGTTGTGAATTCTGTGGCTGAATTCACTCCTGTGGTCACAAGTGGTACTGCAGCTTCTGAGCTTCCTCCCTCAGGTGTTCTGGTGAGCTCGTTAACTGCTTCATTACTTAACTCCGCCTGATGCTGCTATCCTTGCTCCTTGTCAATGTTTCAGTGTTGGATCTGAGCTTCTCCTGATTGTTCCTGTGACCTGCTGCTCTGTATAGCTAAGTGCTTTTTGCTTTTTTGTTGCTTTTTTTCTGTCCAGCTTGTCTTTTGTTTTTGCTGGAAGCTCTGAGACGCAAAGGGTGTACCGCCATGCCGTTAGTTCGGCACGGTGGTTTTTTTTTGCCCCCTTTGCGTGGTTTTACTTTAGGGTTTTTTGTAGACTGCAAAGTTCGCTTTACTGTCCTCGCTCTGTCCTAGAATATCGGGCCCCACTTTGCTGAATCTATTTCATCCCTACGTTTTGTCTTTTCATCTTACTCACAGTCATTATATGTGGGGGGCTGCCTTTTCCTTTGGGGAATTTCTCTGGGGCAAGTCAGGCCTATTTTTCTATCTTCAGGCTAGCTAGTTTCTTAGGCTGTGCCGAGTTGCCTAGGTAGTTGTTAGGCGCAATCCACAGCCGCTTTTAGTTGTGTTTAGGATAGGATCAGGTGTGCAGTCTACAGAGTTTCCACGTCTCAGAGCTCGTTCTTGTATTTTTGGGTATTTGTCAGATCACTGTGTGCGCTCTGATCGCTAAGCACACTGTGTTTCTGGATTGCCTTCATAACACCTGTCATTAGCAAACATAACAGTACAAGGAGCCAAACTAATGATTCTCAATAGAGGGAAAGAAAAAGTTCTGACATCATTTTTTTTTTTCTGCTCTGTGTTCACTTTTTTTTTTTCCCCTAGACATTTGGGTGATTCTGGACACAGGTGTGGACATGGATATTCAGGGTCTGTGCTCTTCAATGGATAATCTCGTTATAAATGTACAAAAAATTCAAGATACTATTGATCAGAAATCTATGTTAGAACCAAGAATTCCTATTCCTGATTTGTTTTTTGGAGATAGAACTAAGTTTCTAAGTTTCAAAAACAATTGTAAGCTATTTCTGGCCTTGAAACCTCATTCTTCTGGTAATCCTATTCAACAGGTTTTGATTATTATTTCTTTTTTGCGCGGCGACCCTCAAGACTGGGCATTTTCTCTTGCGCCAGGAGACCCTGCATTGAGTAGTGTCGATGCGTTTTTCCTGGCGCTCGGATTGCTGTACGATGAGCCTAATTCAGTGGATCAGGCTGAGAAAAATTTGCTGGCTTTGTGCCAGGGTCAGGATGATATAGAAGTACAGTGGGGCAAAAAAGTATTTAGTCAGTCAGCAATAGTGCAAGTTCCACCACTTAAAAAGATGAGAGGCGTCTGTAATTTACATCATAGGTAGACCTCAACTATGGGAGACAAACTGAGAAAAAAAAATCCAGAAAATCACATTGTCTGTTTTTTTAACATTTTATTTGCATATTATGGTGGAAAATAAGTATTTGGTCAGAAACAAAATTTCATCTCAATACTTTGTAATATATCCTTTGTTGGCAATGACAGAGGTCAAACGTTTTCTGTAAGTCTTCACAAGGTTGCCACACACTGTTGTTGGTATGTTGGCCCATTCCTCCATGCAGATCTCCTCTAGAGCAGTGATGTTTTTGGCTTTTCGCTTGGCAACACGGACTTTCAACTCCCTCCAAAGGTTTTCTATAGGGTTGAGATCTGGAGACTGGCTAGGCCACTCCAGGAACTTGAAATGCTTCTTACGAAGCCACTCCTTCGTTGCCCTGGCGGTGTGCTTTGGATCATTGTCATGTTGAAAGACCCAGCCACGTTTCATCTTCAATGCCCTTGCTGATGGAAGGAGGTTTGCACTCAAAATCTCACGTTACATGGCCCCATTCATTCTTTCATGTACCCGGATCAGTCGTCCTGGCCCCTTTGCATAGAAACAGCCCCAAAGCATGATGTTTCCACCACCATGCTTTACAGAAGGTATGGTGTTTGATGGATGCAACTCAGTATTCTTTTTCCTCCAAACATGACAAGTTGTGTTTCTACCAAACAGTTCCAGTTTGGTTTCATCAGACCATAGGACATTCTCCCAAAACTCCTCTGGATCATCCAAATGCTCTCTAGCAAACTTCAGATGGGCCTGGACATGTACTGGCTTAAGCAGAGGGACACGTCTGGCACTGCAGGATCTGAGTCCATGGTGGCGTAGTGTGTTACTTATGGTAGGCCTTGTTACATTGGTCCCAGCTCTCTGCAGTTCCTTCACTAGGTCCCCCCGCGTGGTTCTGGGATTTTTGCTCACCGTTCTTGTGATCATTCTGACCCCACGGGGTGGGATTTTGCGTGGAGCCCCAGATCGAGGGAGATTATCAGTGGTCTTGTATGTCTTCCATTTTCTAATTATTGCTCCCACTGTTGATTTCTTCACTCCAAGCTGGTTGGCTATTGCAGATTCAGTCTTCCCAGCCTGGTGCAGGGCTACAATTTTGTTTCTGGTGTCCTTTGACAGCTCTTTGGTCTTCACCATAGTGGAGTTTGGAGTCAGACTGTTTGAGGGTGTGCACAGGTGTCTTTTTATACTGATAACAAGTTTAAACAGGTGCCATTACTACAGGTAATGAGTGGAGGAAAGAGGAGACTCATAAAGAAGAAGTTACAGGTCTGTGAGAGCCAGAAATCTTGATTGTTTGTTTCTGACCAAATACTTATTTTCCACCATAATATGCAAATAAAATGATAAAAAAAAACAGACAATGTGATTTTCTGGATTTTTTTTTCTCAGTTTGTCTCCCATAGTTGAGGTCTAACTATGATGTAAATTACAGACGCCTCTCATCTTTTTAAGTGGTGGAACTTGCACTATTGCTGACTGACTAAATACTTCTTTGCCCCACTGTATATTGTCAGAAATTTAGGAAATGGTCAGTACTCACTCAGTGGAATGAATCTGCGCTGGCAGCTTTGTTCAGAAAGGGTCTCTCTGAGGCTCTTAAGGATGTCATGGTGGGATTTCCTATGCCTGCTGGTTTGAATGAGTCTTTGTCTTTGGCCATTCAGATCGGTCGACGCTTGCGCGAGCGTAAATCTGTGCACCATTTGGCGGTACTGCCTGAGGTTAAACCTGAGCCTATGCAGTGCGATAGGACTATGACTAGAGTTGAACGGCAGGAATACAGACGTCTGAATGGTCTGTGTTTCTACTGTGGTGATTCCACTCATGCTATTTCTGATTGTCCTAAGCGCACTAAGCGGTCCGCTAGGTCTGCCGTCATTGGTACTGTACAGTCCAAATTCCTTCTGTCCATTACCTTGATATGCTCTTTGTCGTCGTTTTCTGTCATGGCGTTTGTGGATTCGGGCGCTGCCCTGAATCTGATGGATTTGGATTATGCTAAACGTTGTGGGTTTTTCTTGGAGCCTTTGTGGTGTCCTATTCCATTGAGAGGAATTGATGCTACACCTTTGGCCAAGAATAAACTTCAATACTGGGCCCAGCTGACCATGTGCATGGCTCCTGCACATCAGGAAGTTATTCGCTTTCTGGTGTTGCATAATCTGCATGATGTGGTCGTGTTGGGGTTGCCATGGCTACAAACCCATAATCCAGTATTGGATTGGAATTCCATGTCGGTATCCAGCTGGGGTTGTCAGGGGGTACATGGTGATGTTCCATTTTTGTCGATTTCGTCATCCACCCCTTCTGAGGTCCCAGAGTTCTTGTCTGATTATCAGGATGTATTTGAAGAGCCCAAGTCCGATGCTCTACCTCCGCATAGGGATTGTGATTGTGCTATCAATTTGATTCCTGGTAGTAAATTCCCTAAAGGTCGATTATTTAATTTATCCGTGCCCGAACACGCCGCTATGCGCAGTTATGTGAAGGAATCCCTGGAGAAGGGATATATTCGCCCATCGTCATCACCACTGGGAGCAGGGTTCTTCTTTGTAGCCAAGAAGGATGGTTCGCTGAGACCGTGTATTGATTACCGCCTTCTTAATAAGATCACTGTTAAATTTCAGTATCCCTTGCCATTGTTATCTGACTTGTTTGCTCGGATTAAGGGGGCTAGTTGGTTCACTAAGATAGATCTTCGTGGTGCGTATAATCTGGTGAGAATCAGGCAAGGAGATGAATGGAAAACTGCATTCAATACGCCCGAGGTTCATTTTGAGTATCTAGTGATGCCGTTCGGACTTGCCAATGCTCCATCTGTGTTTCAGTCTTTTATGCATGACATCTTCCGTGAGTATCTGGATAAATTCCTGATTGTTTACTTGGATGACATTTTGATCTTCTCAGATGATTGGGAGTCTCATGTGAAGCAGGTCAGAATGGTTTTTCAGGTCCTGCGTGCTAACTCTTTGTTTGTGAAGGGATCAAAGTGTCTCTTCGGTGTGCAGAAAGTTTCATTTTTGGGGTTCATCTTTACCCCTTCTACTATCGAGATGGATCCAGTTAAGGTCCAAGCCATCCAGGATTGGATTCAGCCGACATCTCTGAAAAGTCTGCAAAAGTTCCTGGGCTTTGCTAATTTTTATCGTCGCTTCATCTGTAATTTTTCTAGCATTGCCAAACCATTGACCGATTTGACCAAGAAGGGTGCTGATTTGGTTAATTGGTCTTCTGCTGCTGTGGAAGCTTTTCAGGAGTTGAAGCGTCGTTTTTGTTCTGCCCCTGTGTTGTGTCAGCCAGATGTTTCTCTTCTGTTCCAGGTCGAGGTTGATGCTTCTGAGATTGGAGCAGGGGCGGTTTTGTCACAGAGAGGTTCTGATTGCTCAGTGATGAAACCATGTGCTTTCTTTTCCAGGAAGTTTTCGCCCGCTGAGCGTAATTATGATGTGGGCAATCGAGAGTTGCTGGCCATGAAGTGGGCATTCGAGGAGTGGCGTCATTGGCTTGAAGGAGCTAAGCATCGCGTGGTGGTATTGACTGATCATAAGAACTTGACTTATCTCGAGTCTGCCAAGCGCTTGAATCCTAGACAGGCCCGTTGGTCGTTATTTTTTGCCCGCTTCGACTTTGTGATTTCGTACCTTCCGGGCTCTAAAAATGTGAAGGCGGATGCTCTGTCTAGGAGTTTTGTGCCCGACTCTCCGGGTTTATCTGAGCCAGCGGGTATCCTCAAGGAAGGAGTCATTGTGTCTGCCATCTCCCCTGATTTGCGGCGGGTGCTGCAAAAATTTCAGGCGAATAAACCTGATCGTTGTCCAGCAGAGAAACTGTTCGTCCCTGATAGGTGGACTAATAAACTTATCTCTGAACTTCATTGTTCGGTGTTGGCTGGTCATCCTGGAATCTTTGGTACCAGAGAGTTAGTGGCTAGATCCTTCTGGTGGCCATCTCTGTCACGGGATGTACGTACTTTTGTGCAGTCCTGTGGGATTTGTGCTAGGGCTAAGCCCTGCTGTTCTCGTGCCAGTGGGTTGCTTTTGCCCTTGCCGGTCCCAAAGAGGCCTTGGACACATATTTCGATGGATTTCATTTCTGACCTTCCCGTTTCTCAAAAGATGTCAGTCATTTGGGTGGTCTGTGATCGCTTTTCTAAAATGGTCCATCTGGTGCCCTTGGCTAAATTGCCTTCCTCCTCTGATTTGGTACCTTTGTTCTTTCAGCATGTGGTTCGGTTGCATGGCATTCCTGAGAATATTGTTTCTGACAGAGGTTCCCAGTTTGTTTCAAGGTTTTGGCGAGCCTTTTGTGGTAGGATGGGCATTGACCTATCCTTTTCCTCGGCTTTCCATCCTCAGACTAATGGCCAGACCGAACGAACCAATCAGACCTTGGAAACATATCTGAGATGTTTTGTTTCTGCAGACCAGGATGATTGGGTGTCCTTTTTGCCGTTGGCTGAGTTCGCCCTTAATAATCGGGCCAGCTCGGCTACCTTGGTTTCTCCATTTTTTTGCAATTCTGGGTTCCATCCTCGTTTCTCTTCAGGACAGGTTGAGTCTTCGGACTGTCCTGGTGTGGATTCTGTGGTGGATAGGTTGCAGCAGATCTGGACTCAGGTAGTGGACAATTTGATCTTGTCCCAGGAGAAAGCTCAACTTTTCGCTAATCGCAGACGCCGTGTGGGTCCCCGACTTCGTGTTGGGGATCTGGTTTGGTTATCTTCTCATCATATTCCTATGAAGGTTTCCTCTCCTAAATTTAAACCTCGTTTTATTGGTCCGTATAGGATTTCTGAGGTTCTCAATCCTGTGTCTTTTCGTTTGACCCTCCCAGACTCCTTTTCCATACATAATGTATTCCATAGGTCGTTGTTGCGGAGATACGTGGCACCTATGGTTCCATCTGTTGAGCCTCCTGCCCCGGTTTTGGTGGAGGGGGAATTGGAGTATATTGTGGAGAAGATTTTGGATTCTCGTGTTTCTAGACGGAAACTCCAGTATCTGGTTAAATGGAAGGGTTATGCTCAGGAAGATAATTCCTGGGTTTTTGCCTCTGATGTTCATGCTTCCGATCTTGTTCGTGCCTTTCATGCGGCTCATCCTGGTCGGCCTGGGGGCTCTGGTGAGGGTTCGGTGACCCCTCCTCAAGGGGGGGGTACTGTTGTGAATTCTGTGGCTGAATTCACTCCTGTGGTCACAAGTGGTACTGCAGCTTCTGAGCTTCCTCCCTCAGGTGTTCTGGTGAGCTCGTTAACTGCTTCATTACTTAACTCCGCCTGATGCTGCTATCCTTGCTCCTTGTCAATGTTTCAGTGTTGGATCTGAGCTTCTCCTGATTGTTCCTGTGACCTGCTGCTCTGTATAGCTAAGTGCTTTTTGCTTTTTTGTTGCTTTTTTTCTGTCCAGCTTGTCTTTTGTTTTTGCTGGAAGCTCTGAGACGCAAAGGGTGTACCGCCGTGCCGTTAGTTCGGCACGGTGGTTTTTTTTTGCCCCCTTTGCGTGGTTTTACTTTAGGGTTTTTTGTAGACTGCAAAGTTCGCTTTACTGTCCTCGCTCTGTCCTAGAATATCGGGCCCCACTTTGCTGAATCTATTTCATCCCTACGTTTTGTCTTTTCATCTTACTCACAGTCATTATATGTGGGGGGCTGCCTTTTCCTTTGGGGAATTTCTCTGGGGCAAGTCAGGCCTATTTTTCTATCTTCAGGCTAGCTAGTTTCTTAGGCTGTGCCGAGTTGCCTAGGTAGTTGTTAGGCGCAATCCACAGCCGCTTTTAGTTGTGTTTAGGATAGGATCAGGTGTGCAGTCTACAGAGTTTCCACGTCTCAGAGCTCGTTCTTGTATTTTTGGGTATTTGTCAGATCACTGTGTGCGCTCTGATCGCTAAGCACACTGTGTTTCTGGATTGCCTTCATAACACCTGTCATTAGCAAACATAACAATGCTCATCCACCTGGGGCTCAGCCACCGGCCTAGCCCTGGTCTCACGTCAAGGAAAATAGAAAAAAGTCTGGCTCAACAGGACTGAATTTCCCATTTCTTTTTATTTTTCATAAATAAGACTGCCTAGTACAGTCGAAACGCGTTGACTGGGTCATGTCGACCATGTAAATTTTTCTTTTGTGTGCACTACATTTTCTTTTGAAAAATGAAAATAAAATCCAGTCCTGTTGAGCCGGACTCCAATTTTTTCTATTTCTGAGTCATATCTTTATATACTGCCCAAGCCCTTTGAGTGTATACACTTATCTAAACTGGGTGTATTCCATAGGACCAAGGGGCTTGCTGTTCTTCCCCTTAAACCCCTTTTTTGAAAACTCTGTGTTATGGCCTATAGCTTATCAGTTTTGTAGACATATTTGTTTTGAGTTCTTTAGTCCTTTTCCTGTATTCCCTTTTAACGGTTATTAATCTTTATGTTAAGCTATGGTTTACAACGGCAACACAGGGTGAGCCTTCATCGAGTGGGGGCACCATTTTGTGTTTCAAGATAGGGTGCTAACCTCCACAGAAAGGTAGGGCTATCTATAGGGGAAGGTGAAAGTGAGTGATAGCTCTGCCTTATTTTCTGATTTTCCTGTCTATTTTTAAAGAGGTTTGTATCTAAGATTTTTGGGCCCCTGTGTGCCCATTTTTAGCCAAGTGTTTTCTATGCCCGGCTGGGTAACTTATTGCACCTTTAGCTTATATTGGTTTTAATATGTTCAATGAAAGTTATTTTTTAGGGTATTAGTTTTTTTGATAAGCCAAAATGAGCAATTGTAAGTATACAGTGCTATGTAATATGATGAATGCAGTATATATTAAGAGGATAAAAACTTTGATAGGAGTGCTTCTTTAAGGGTCACGAGTGCAATGCGAGAACCTCTCATCAATACCTGGCACTGCCGCTGGCGGTTTGGACTGGAGCGTCAGCTGCATAGAAATACATGCAGTCGCACGCTCCGGTCCGGAGTGCCGGTGGCAGTGTCGGGTATTGAGGCGAGAGACTCGTGCGAGTTTCTCACATTGCACTCTCAAGTGTGAACCCGGCTTAAGCTAAAATATCTTGATAAGGAAATAAGGAAAGCCAAACCCATGATGGCGAACAAAAAGCAAAACAAAAGAAGCAAAGTAAAAACAACTTAAATAATGAATAAGATGCAAATAAAAAAGGCACTATTAGAAACATTTTTGCTCCAGAAAAAAAGAGACAAAGATGATGAATCAGAGCCTATTCTGTATTTTCATTGTTTTTTTCATTTAGATTGATAGAAGCCCTTTTACCCCTGTAGTAATTTTTGCCTATACACAAGTCACAACACAGAGCCAGAATCAAACTACAGACACATGTTTCAATTTTATTAGATCTCATCAACATGAGATATGGATTCTGGCTCTATGTTAAGATTCCACACACGGAACTGGTTCAGGGTGCAATAAAGTAAAAGAGAAAGGGGCTATTATTATCAGATAACATACCGTGTATATTTTAGGGGATGTACTTACAGAACGTTTGATGTTTATATGGGATCTCTATAAATTAGGAATTTGATTTTATCCTTTACTTGCTTCATTATTTTAGAAACAAAACAAACTAGATAGAGGTTAAAGAATTCCTAAAGAGAAAAAAATAAAATTAAACATATAATTTTGTATTTCCTTACAAAATTTTGTTGCTTGAGACTCCATTCACATTTGCATTGAAGCCTATAGGTGACAAATGCAATTGTATGTGTATATAGTGGCATATGTACAATGTAAGTCCGCAAGGATAGGGTCCTCTCCCCTCTGTACCATAGTTACATAGTTATTAAGGTTGAAGGAAGACTATAAGTCCATCTAGTTCAACCCACAGCCTAACCTAACATGCCCTAACATGTTGATCCAGAGGAAGGCAAAAAAAACCCATGTGGCAAAGAGTAAGCTCCACATTGGGGAAAAAAATCCCTTCCCGACTCCACATACGGCAATCAGACTAGTTCCCTGGATCAACGCCCTATCAAGGAATCTAGTATATATACCCTGTAACATTATACTTTTCCAGAAAGGTATCCAGTCCCCTCTTAAATTTAAGTAATGAATCACTCATTACAACATCATATGGCAGAGAGTTCCATAGTCTCACTGCTCTTACAGTAAAGAATCCGCGTCTGTTATTATGCTTAAACCTTTTTTCCTCCAAACGCAGAGGATGCCCCCTTGTCCCTGTTTCAGGTCTATGATTAAAAAGATCATCAGAAAGGTCTTTGTACTGTCCCCTCATATATTTATACATTAAAATAAGATCACCCCTTAGTCTTCGTTTTTCCAAACTAAATAGCCCCAAGTGTAATAACCTATCTTGGTATTGCAGACCCCCCATTCTTCTAATAACCTTGGTCGCTCTTCTCTGCACCCGCTCTAGTTCAGCTATGTCTTTCTTATACACCGGAGACCAGAACTGTGCACAGTATTCTAAGTGTGGTCGAACTAGTGACTTGTATAGAGGTAAAATTATATTCTCCTCATGAGCATCTATGCCTCTTTTAATGCATCCCATTATTTTATTTGCCTTTGTAGTAGCTGCCTGACACTGGCCACTGAATATGAGTTTGTCATCCACCCATACACCCAGGTCTTTTTCATTGACGGTTTTGCCCAGAGTTTTAGAATTAAGCACATAATTATACATCTTATTACTTCTACCCAAGTGCATGACCTTACATTTTTCCCCATTAAAGCTCATTTGCCATTTATCAGCCCAAGCTTCTAGTTTACATAAATCATCCTGTAATATAAAATTGTCCTCCTCTGTATTGATTACCCTGCAGAGTTTAGTGTCATCTGCAAATATTGAAATTCTACTCTGAATGCCCCTACAAGGTCATTAATAAATATGTTAAAAAGAGGGCCCAATACTGATCCCTGTGGTACCCCACTGGTAACCGCTTCCCAGTCCGAGTGTGCTCCATTAATACCCACCCTTTGTTTCCTATTCCTGAGCCAGCTCTTAACCCACTTACACATGTTTTCCCCTATCCCCGTTATTTTCATTTTATGTATCAACCTTTTGTGTGGCACCCTATCAAAAGCTTTTGAAAAGTCCATATATACTACATCTACTGGGTTCCCTTGGTCCAATCCGGGAACTTACCTCTTCATAGAAACTGATCAAATTAGTCTGACATGAATGGTCCCTAGTAAACCCATGCTGATACTGGGTCATGAGGTTATTCCTCTTCAGATACTCCAGTATAGCATCCCTTAGAATGCCCTCCAGGATTTTACCCACAGTAGAGGTTAAGCTTACTGGCCTATAATTTCCGAGTTCAGTTTTTGTCCCCTTTTTTTACCAGTCTGTCATCATAAATTTGTGTACTGTAAATAACCTGTATGCAACCCCATTCTCATGTACAGCACCATTGAATTAGCGGTGCTATATAAATAAATAATAATAATATGTTGGAGCCTTTTGTCAAAAGTATATGCCAGGATTCCACAGACCTATAGATCTGATAGAAGTGCAAACACAATGTGAACAGATCTTTGTTTTTTGTCATTCAGTTGTTTTGAAAATGTATTAGGCATTGTTTGTAATAAAGTATCTTTTACACTAGCTGTAGGTGTGGGACTATTATTATTTTATTATTTTAACGGCCTTCAGCTCGGTCTCGAGCCATGGTGACTTGATAGATGAACGCTGTGTAGGAAGATCACCTAGTGTTCGGGCATGGACTCCCACCACAGACTTCTCCAGGAAGTTCGTATTACTGTTTGGGTTCGGCACCTAGAACATTGGGTGTTTCCCAAGCTGTTATTGATCTGATCAGCAATAAGATCATTACCATTGAACAGAGAGCTGTGGTTCCCACAATGTCAGATGACAACGTGAGTAAGCAACTGTGACCAGCTGTAAAAAGGTTACCTCCAGTCACACGCGTCGACTGATGAAATAGTTAGGCCGGGTTCACACTTAGCGTAGGGAAATGCGGTCCGTTTTTTACGGGTGTAATACGCAGAAAAGTTCCTGAACAGTGATCCATATTCAACGCGAGGATGCAATTTTTTTCTCCAAAAATTATCCGTGTGTCATCCGTATGGCATCCGTACGGCGAGATTTTCTCGCCGGCTTGCAAAATGGACATAGAATGGATCCATGGGCTCAAATATTCGTGAAAGCTTATATACAGTCTATATATATATGTCAGTGAGACGCACATATATATATATATATATATATTTAATGCAGAGCTAGATAGCAGAAAAGCTGGTAATGCAATTACCGGCTTTTGCGATCTCCTTATCAAAACCCGACAGGATATGAGACATGGTTTACATACAGTAAACCATTTCATATCCCTTATTTTTGTACATATTCCTCACTAATAATGTTAGTAGTGTGTGTGCAAAATTTGGGAGCTCTAGGTGTTAAAATAAAGGGTTAAATCACGGAAAAAACTGGCGTAGGCTCCCGCACAATTTTCTCCGCCAGAGTGGGAAAGCCAGTGACTGAGGGCAGATATTGATAGCCTAGAGAGGGACCATGGTTATTGCCTCCTCTGGCTAAAAACATCTGCCCCCAGCCACCCCAGAAAAGGCAGTCTGGCTCTTAAGGTATCTTCACACTGAACGATATCGCTAGCAATCCGTGACGTTGCAGCGTCCTGGCTAGCGATATCGTTGAGTTTGACAGGCAGCAGCGATCAGGATCCTGCTGTGACATCGTTGGTCGGAGCAGAAAGTCCAGAACTTTATTTCGTCGCTAGACTCCCGCAGACATCGCTGAATCTGCAATAGCCAACCAGCTTGGAGTGAAGAAATCAACAGTGGGAGCAATAATTAGAAAATGGAAGACATACAAGACCACTGATAATCTCCCTCGATCTGGGGCTCCACGCAAAATCCCACCCTGTGGGGTCAGAATGATCACAAGACCGGTGAGCAAAAATCCCAGAACCACGCGGGGGGACCTAGTGAATGAACTGCAGAGAGCTGGGACCAATGTAACAAGGCCTACCATAAGTAACACACTACGCCACCATGGACTCAGATCCTGCAGTGCCAGACGTGTCCCATTGCTTAAGCCAGTACATGTCCGGGCCCGTCTGAAGTTTGCTAGAGAGCATTTGGATGATCCAGAGGAGTTTTGGGAAAATGTCCTATGGTCTGATGAAACCAAACTGGAACTGTGTGGTAGAAACACAACTTGTCGTGTTTGGAGGAAAAAGAATACTGAGTTGCATCCATCAAACACCATACCTACTGTAAAGCATGGTGGTGGAAGCATCATGCTTTGGGGCTGTTTCTCTGCAAAGGGGCCAGGACGACTAATCCGGGTACATGAAAGTATGAATGGGGCCATGTATCGTGAGATTTTGAGTGCAAACCTCCTTCCATCAGCAAGGGCATTGAAGATGAAACATGGCTGGGTCTTTCAACATGACAATGATCCAAAGCACACCGCCAGGGCAACGAAGGAGTGGCTTCGTAAGAAGCATTTCAAGGTCCTGGAGTGGCCTAGCCAGTCTCCAGATCTCAACCCTATAGAAAACCTTTGGAGGGAGTTGAAAGTCCGTGTTGCCAAGCGAAAAGCCAAAAACATCACTGCTCTAGAGGAGATATGCATGGAGGAATGGGCCAACATACCAACAACAGTGTGTGGCAACCTTGTGAAGACTTACAGAAAACGTTTGACCTCTGTCATTGCCAACAAAGGATATATTACAAAGTATTGAGATGAAATTTTGTTTCTGACCAAATACTTATTTTCCACCATAATATGCAAATAAAATGTTAAAAAAACAGACAATGTGATTTTCTGGATTTTTTTTTCTCAGTTTGTCTACAATATACTACGTGGCTATGTTATATACTACGTGGCTCTGCTATATACTACGTGGCTCTGCTATATACTACATGGCTAACCAATATTCTACATACCTGTACAGTACACTACGTGGTTATGTTATATACTTCGTGGCTGTGTTATATACTACATAGCTCTGCTATATACTATGTACACTGTGTTTCATACTACGTAGCTCTGTTATATACTATGTAGCTATGTTATATACTACGTTGGTTGTGTTATATACTACGTCACTGTGCAATATAGTAGGTAGCCTGTGCTATATGCTGCCTACATATTCTAGAATACCCGATATGTTAGAATCGGGCGACCCCACCTCATTATTTTATTTATTTATAGCACAGGCATCGGCTGATGAACAGTCCGATCAGCACTGCCTGCTCTCGCTGTTTTCAGCGATGCAGGGGTAGGGTAATAGGATCAGTACTCTTTCATCAGCTGGCACCTATGACCGGAGGTAACCTTTTTACCATCGGTCACAGCTGCTGGCTCAAATTGTCATCTGACATCGTGGGACCCGCAGCTCTCTGACTGGCGGTTATTATTTTACTGCCAATCAGAGCGTGTTTACCGAGCTGTCATGCAGATGAAAGCGTGGCAAGCAATAGTTGTTCGGGCCCCCCATTCATCTGAATGGGGTCCGGGTTCGAGTACCTTTCTGGTACCTCAACCAAACATCTACGGGTTCACTAGTTGTCAGTGAAATTTTACTCAATTTGAAGACCTTGTCCAGTGACTTAATTGTTGCTTTGCCCATAGCTATTCTCCTATTTTGACTTCAGGGGTTAGCACTGAGCGTGGCACTACCTAACTTAAAGGAATCGTTCATAACCGATAGCAATGGTAACCAAGCAAAGTAACTTCCAAATATTATCAGATTCTTATATTCTAAGGAATTTCTATCAATTCCACGCAATTTTCTGAGCAGCTTTTCTCTCTCAATCTTTCAATTACCATTAGGTAGTACAATTTAGTGATCCCAGACCTGAGTATATAAAAAGATACAGCTGCCTTTTTGCAAAACATAAACTCTATAGCTTGCTACAGGAAATTGCACACACTCTAAAACTGGCTTCTCTGGTGTGTCATAATGTTAAAATAGAAAACAGGTTAGCGGACCAAAGACCTTCAATAACATGGAGGACAGAGCAGACATAATGCCCTGTAACAAAATGCAACCAAACCATTCCTTGAAACCGAGATTGATGTTTTAAAAATTAACAAGGTCAATTGTACAGGACCTAGAGGTAGTCCGATGGACCATTATGTTCATCGGTAAATTGTCCCTTGAATTTAATGCTAAAAGATTTCCTAACTTTGCAACTACAGGAAAAACTATAAAAGTATCTAATAATGACTAGAAATAAAAAAATGAACATTACAAAATAATATATGGGTATTCCTAACATCCTGTCAGTTACGATTGCTAACATAATTATTTTACATTTGGCCCCACATTGTGAGGTTTCCCATCAGTGCCTGTGGTTGATAAAGCATCATTCTCTATAAAGATCAGTCCGGGAATTAATTTGTTTAAGTGAAGAGCAAAAAATCTATATAAAACTTTAGTAAATAACACATATAAACTGATATGAGTAAATACATGTGAGTGGAATTGAATTCTACATGAAAATAGCAAAATCTGCAATCAGCAAAATGCAGATTTTTTAGTTATTTACTTCCACTTGCCACCATTTTGCTGAACCACAACAAATGCCATCAAAAGGTTTCTAAGCAATAAAAAAAAATGTACAGGATGGTTCTGTGCAGTCGCATTCTAGGTCATGGTGCATGGAATTGTTGTCGCAGGTCTCGACCTGCTCTCTGATGAGTCCACCTTAGAGATAACGTCACAGCACCGGAGAGACAAGACACAATACACCTGGTATGTATCTAAAGTATCTCTAGTTTATTAAGCTTACACACACTTTTTATGCATACTTATGTCGGAAGCGGATTCACCATATATGGGCTAAGCATCGAGAGAGTTTACTCCCTTGTCTCCCTGTGTTTTTGCAATCATATTTTTCTACACAGAACATTATTCGTTATTCACCAAGGACATTTCATCCCCCATGCCCTGCTACAATCAGCAATAACAGACACTATGAAGAATAGTGAATAACAACTTGTTTATCTGACCTTTAGTAACACTTACACAAAATGGAGGCAAGCAAGATAAAATGGACCCTGCTACAACAGTGAGACATCATGACATTGTAACCTTATGCATGCTTGCACAGACTTGTCCCAGGCCTCAACAGTGCTGGAAGTCCTGACGTAGCATGAAAAGGCCTGGGAATTTATTTCTTGCATTAGTGATAAAAGGATGCAAAGAGGATCGGAGGGGTGAGGGTGAGGAGTGTACAGTCCAGTGAGCAGAGCAGTGAGGTGAGCACAAATTATTATTTTTTTTTTACATTTTACTGTTATTATTTACATTTATTATGACCTCAGATCATAATAAGAGACATTCAGTTTACGGAAAATAACTTTTCTGCTAATTTAATTTCAACAGAAAATCCTTGCAAATAGATTAATATGAATTTTGCCTGATTCGACCTCTATGTATAAATCCATAATCCTAACAATTTAGATCAGGACCTATCAATTGCTGTTCAATGACTCACCTTCGACACAGGGAAAGATTACTGAGCTAGCTTACTACCATCTACACCATAGTGTCTATAGCGTAACATTGTCCTTGTGGAGAGTGACATGCCTGACATGATAATGTAAGGAGACTTATAGGCCATGCAATGCTCCTCTGGGAAATTTAATGTGCAAATTGCCTCTTCAGCAAGGAAAAGTACTAGAATTCTAGTGCCACTTATTGGAAGTAGCAATCCTAGAAGTTAATATCGACCATTTAACAAGCTCTGCCACATGACTTAGGATAAAAGCCAAACCAGAATCTCAATTGGCAGACCACACGGAGCTGCCATTTTGCTTTACAAATACATGTGCATTGTAGATCATTAAAAGCTACAAGTTAGAGAGATTTCTAATATCCTTGGTCAGCTTGTCTAGTCAATAAGTAATCTTCTCCTTAACCAAATCTGGTCCAAGTGTCTGCATATAGTAAAGATCCCCCTGCATTACAAGCACAAAACATAAGTTAATGAATGTATTGTATAACTCAATATTATATGTTACTCCTAATTTGCTTTCTACATCACCCTGACTTCCCGAACGAAGGTCAATTGACTCCAAAAAGACTAGAACCAAAAGAACAGAAATGTAACAATCTCAAGTGGCTGCATATAAATATTTAGAAACCATGAAGTCATAGAGAACACGTTATTTACTTGTGTACCATGATTCAAGTGTGTGAGGATTTATAGCTTCCTCTAACATTCAGATTTGCATTGTCTACGCTCAAGTATATGTAAAAGGCCATAGCCCTCAGCGTGAGAAATGTGTCCTTAATACCAGCCACGTCTCAAACCTGGTCCCGTCTGCTTCTCTTATTACTTTATCTGAAATGCTAAGACTTCTTCCCTGTCTGAAATGTTAGGAATCATAAACTGGGTAATAAAATAGAAGACAAGAACACAATGAAGCTTTAGAGCAGCTCGTAGAGTAATAATTGAATATGCAGGGTAGTCGGTGCCAGACGGGACAATCAAGCAACTAGAAAAGCCAATACTGTGTTAAAAGACCTCTAACTTTATAGGGGTACTATTTGGTATACTGTAAATTATATATTTATGCATCTTTCAAGCAAGTTTTATTGGTTGTTTGTAGAATTTGGACAATGCAGCTTTTCAAAAGATATTGCTTAAAATGGATCGCTGGATTACTGACATCTTCTAGCAGACAGCTCGTTTGTCATGGGAAGTGACCAAAAGCTTATCACGTCGTAAGTCATGGTGGCTTATCAGATTTATGTCTGTCTATATAATATATAAAGAGCCTAAACCTGCCGGACCTGTACTGCTGTATGTAAGTTTACAGACTATCATCTATATGGCCATATTCACCAATTTTTTAGGTCAGAGTGCATAGCCTAATTATTCTCTTAAGTCTCTAGCTTTGAAGCAACCATAACCATAAGTGACCAATGAATATGCAGAAAAAGATGAACAGCAACACTATCATTTGTTATTGATCTTCTTTGCTTTCGCTGCTTTAATTTTTTTATTGAATGACATCTACGTTTACAGTAAAATATATGGTGCAGCAATCAAACCCTTGCCCTTGTTTGCTGGTGATTAGAAAGAAAGTCCCATATAAAGGCACATTAATCCCTTCACAATGGGGCCAATTTCCATTTTTGCGTTTCGGTGTTTTCCTCCAAGAGCCATACATTTTTTTTTATTTTTCTGACCACATAGATATACACTATGGCAAGTTGTATTTTCATCACATGATAATTTTTATACATGTTGTCCTACTCCAAGCTGTTCAGGCTTGAGAGCCAACTACCAATTAAATCAGTTGATGTACATCTCTGTAATGAGGAGGGGTGTTGTCTAATGGCATGAAAACTGTACATAAGGTGTGCTTAATTATTAGGCAACTTCCTTTCCTTTGGCAAAATGGGTCAGAAGAGAGATTTGACGGGCTCTGAAGCGTCCAAAATTGTGAGATGTCTTGCAGAGGGATGCAGCAGTCTTGAAATTGCCAAACTTTTGAAGCGTGATCACCGAACAATCAAGCGTTTCATGGCAAATAGCCAACAGGTTCGCAAGAAGCGCGTTGGGCAAAAAAGGCGCAAAATAACTGCCCATGAATTGAGGAAAATTAAGC
This sequence comes from Ranitomeya imitator, assembly GCF_032444005.1. Classification (NCBI taxonomy): domain Eukaryota; kingdom Metazoa; phylum Chordata; class Amphibia; order Anura; family Dendrobatidae; genus Ranitomeya; species Ranitomeya imitator. Next base: position 61,420,551 of record NC_091288.1, read on the forward strand.
GTGAAGCTGCCAAGATGCCACTTGCCACCAGTTTTGCCATATTTCAGAGCTGCAACTTTACTGGAGTAACAAAAAGCACAAGGTGTGCGATACTCAGGGACATGGCCAAGGTAAGGAAGGCTGAGAAACGACCACCTTTGAACAAGAAACATAAGATAAAATGTCAAGACTGGGCCAAGAAATATCTTGAGACTGACTTTTCAAAGGTTTTATGGACTGATGAAATGAGAGTGACTCTTGATGGGCCAGATGGATGGGCAGGAGGCTGGATCAGTAAAGGGCAGAGAGCTCCACTCCAACTCAGATGCCAGCAAGGTAGAGGTGGGGTAATGGTATGGGCTGGTATCAACAAAGATGAACTTGTGGGACCTTTTCGGGTTGAGGATGGAGTGAAGCTCAACTCCCAGACCTACTGCCAGTTTCTGGAAGACAACTTCTTCAAGCAGTGGTACAGGAAGAAGTCGGTATCGTTCAAGAAAAACATGATTTTCATGCAGGACAATGCTCCATCATATGTCTCCAACTACTCCACAGCGTGGCTGGCCAGTACAGGTCTCAAAGAAGAAAAAATAATGACATGGCCCCCTTGTTCACCTGATCTGAACCCCATGGAGAACCTGTGGTCCCTCATAAAATGTCAGATCTACAGGGAGGGAAAACAGTACACCTCTCGGAACAGTGTCTGGAGGCTGTGGTGGCTGCTGCATGCAATGTTCATCGTAAACAGATCAAGCAACTGACAGAATCTATGGATGGAAGGCTGTTGAGTGTCATCATAAAGAAAGGTGGCTATATTAGTCACTCATTTTTTGGGTTTTGTTTTTGCATGTCAGAAATGTTTATTTCTAAATTTTGTGCAGTTATATTGGTTTACCTGGTGAAAATAAACAAGTGAGATGGGAATATATTTGGTTTTTATTAAGTTGCCTAATAATTCTGCACAGTAGTAGTTACCTGCACAAACAGATATCCTCCTAAGATAGCCAAATCTAAAAAAAAAACACTCCAACTTCCAAAAATATTAAGCTTTGATATTTATGAGTCTTTTGGGTTGATTGAGAACATAGTTGTTGATCAATAATAAAAATAATCCTCTAAAATACAACTCGCCTAATAATTCTGCACTCAGTGTATAAGGACTTGTTTTTTTGTGGAACGAGTTGTACTTTTGAATGACAACTTTCATTTTACCACTTAGTGTACTGGAAAACGAGAAAAAAAAATCCAAGTGGGAAGAAATTGTGAAACAAATTCAATTCTGACATTGTTCTTTGGGAATTGTTTTTACGGTGTACATTTTGTGGTAAAAATGACCTTTCAATATGATTCTGCTCATCAGTACAATTATTGTGATACTGAGCATGTGCAGATTTTTAATTAGTGGTGAAAAGAATATCGTAGTTTGTAAGTTAATAATTTTTGGGTTGTGTCACCATTTTCCGAGACCCGTAGTATTTTTTATTTATTTGGTTGTTGGATCTGTGTGATGGCTTATTTTTTGCGGGGAGAGACAAAGTTTTCATTGACACCATTTGGGAATTGATGCACTGTTCAGATCACTTGTTATATTGCATGTTTTGTGGAATTGTAGCAACCAAAAAAAACATAATTTTTGTTCTTGATTTTTTTTTTTGTTTATGGTGTTTACCGATCAAGTTATTTATTTTGATATTTTGATAGATCAGAGTTTTCTGCATGTGGCAGTATCTCATATGTTTTTTTTTACTTTTTAAATATCTTTATTTTTAATGGGAGAAAATGGGGGTGATTTGAACTTTTATGTTTTATTTATTTTTCATATTTTTAAAAACATTATTTACTTTTCACTGTTCTTAAAGGGAATCTACCAGGTCATTTTTGTGTAGCATACTAATAGTATTTTGAAATAGGGCTTGGGCAGCCCTTTCAGGATATGTAACGACCCTATTGTGATGCTGTAAACCCCAAAGTTATAGTCGCGCTCTGGCAAGTCAAGTATATGTAAATGGCAAATGAGTATTCACCCCTTCCGCGTGAATAATTCTGCCCACCCGTCCGCACTGACTTCAATGATACAGTCAGATAGTCATATGCCTGAGGATCACATCGCCATGCTTGGACTGGCCATTAGCTCTCCTGAACCGATAAACAGCTGCATAGAAATACATGTTGCCACGCTAAGGTCAGACGGCCAGTTGGAGGATTGCAATGATCCTCGGACGAGTAACCCAGCAGTCTGACTGTACCCGATCAGTGATGCCAGCCTTTAGGGGTGGGCAGGATTAGGGGTGAGGGAAAGGGCAAATGTTCATTTCGCATTTACATACGCTGGCTGGCCATCTGCTCTCTTGACATGAGAGTGACAGAATGTATTTCTATTCAGGTCAGGAGCACAGACGGCCAGATTGAGGCTTGCGATGTGAACCTCAGACATACAGCAGTCTGACTGAATCAGTGAAGAGGGGAAATGGGGGAAGGGTGAAAAGGCCGAGAGGGGTGGGCTAGAGATAAAATTGGGGAAAGGATGTATATGCATTTTGCATTTATATACGTTTGACTTACTGGCACATGTAAATGTGACATGAATATTTACCTCTTCCTCTCCCATAATCCATCCCACACCTCTGTGCCGGCATAACTGATTTAGTCAGACTGCTGAGTTATTTGCAGAAGGATCAAACTGCAATCCTTGGGCTGGTCGTCTGCTGTCTTGACATGAGCGTTACAGCATGTATTTCTATGCAGGTCAGGAGCACAGACGGCCAATCCAAGGATTGCAATGCGATTCTTGGGCATACGGCAGTCTGACTGAATCAGTTACACCAGTGCATGAGAGGCAGGATTATGGGAGGGGGAAGAGGTGACTATTCACATTCATTTGCCATTTCCATATGCTTGCCTTGCCGGTGCAGGACTATAAATTTGTACAGGGCTTACAGTACAACAACGGGGCCGCATTACAGAAATAAAAGTTACTTATCCTGAAAGAGTTGCCCAAGCCAGTGTATTCGTGTTCTGATGATGAACCATCATCAGTACAGGAATACATCACCAGAACCACCATTAGTACTTGAATACAAGAACCCTGTCAGCACTGTACACATTTGTATTGCATAAACCTACAACTTTCAGTATGTCCTTTACAATGGTTAGTAGATGCTGGGAGACTGCAGAACAAAAGGAACCACAGGACGGATGATATGCAGGCAAAATCACATTAAAACATTTATATCCAGGTACCTTTTCTCTGATTAGTCATTTCCTTTCTTTTCGTCTCCATCTTGTCCTGATGCCATGACTTTTCACATCCACAGCTTCTCTCTGCAAACTTCTCTCTTCTCCGGTCTTCTGCAGCACATCCCGACATGGTGCCCTTAAAAATAAATGTGTAATTAAAATACCCTCTGCTCAAAAATATCTGTCCATAATGTGCCCTAGTTAAGTGTCCTATGGTATATGATCTCCACACTGTCTGCCTTAATGATCTATAATTCACCACACTGTCTGCCATTATCATCTATAACCGCCACATTGCCCTGCCTTAGAAACCACAGACTATAACATGGCTGTTACTTCTTCACTGTTTTCTCTCATACACTCTGCATCTCCACACTGTCTCCCGCCACACTAATCTTTTTCCATACTGTGCTCCCATTTCACACTGCCCCCTCTCCATTCTGTGTCCTCTCTAGTCTCTCTATGCCCTCCTACTGTCCACCACACGGCTCTCTCCAAGGTGCACTCCCTCCTCACGTGGTATGATGGTCACCACAGCAACCAATATAGTATGAAGTCAGCCACAGTCCTCCCATTATATAGTATGGTCAACATAGCCCTCCCATTATAGTATGGTCATCACCACAGCCCCCTTATACAGTATGTTGGTCCCCAAGTCCCAAATGCAGTATAATGACCCCAACAGCCCCTATATACAGTATAATGTCTACCACAACACCCTACGCAGTATATCCACCACAGCCCCCTATCCAGTATGGTGACAGCAGCCTACTATACAGTATGATGTCCCCACAGCCCAGGTATAACATTCACCACAGCTCCTCATATAATGTCCCTCATATTAGGTCACCCACTGCCCTTATATTAGGTCCCCCTGTCACCCCTCATATCAGTTCCCCTGCAGCTCCACATATCAGTTCCTGCAGCAGACACTCATTTCATGTCTCTCCAAAGCCCCTCATATCATGTCCCTCTGCAAGCCCTCACCTCAGGCCCGCCCTCAGCCACTCATATATGGTCCACCCACAGCCCCTCACATCAGGTCACCCCACAGTCCATCATATCAGGTCACAACGCAGCCCCTCTTGTCAGGTCCCCCCACCACCCCTCATATCAGGTCACCCCACAGTCCCTCTTATCAGGTCCCCTCTCAGCCTTTCATATGTCCCGCACAGCTCTCATATTAGGTCCCCCCACCACCCCTCATATCAGGTCGTCTGTCACTCTTCATATCACTTCCCCCCTTCGACCTAAATATCATGTTTTCCCCCTCCACCCCTCATATCAGATCCCACCATATCAACTAATATCAGGTCCCCCCTCCGTCCCTCATATCAGATCCTCCACTACCCCTCATATCAGATCCTGCACCGCCTCTCATATCAGGACCCCCTTGCCACCCCTCATATAAGGTCCACCCACAGCCCCTCATATAAGGTCTCCCCTCAGCCTCTAATATTATGTCCCGCTCACATTATATATACACTATTATATATACACACACATTATATGTACACTATTATATACACATATACATTATATGTACACTATTATAACCACACACAAATTATATATACAGTTGTGCTCAAAAGTTTACATACCTCGGCATAATTTTTGCTTTTTTGGCCTTTTTTCAGAGAATATGAATAAAACCAAAACTTTTTCTCCACTCATGATTAGTGGTTGGGTGAAGCCATTTATTGTCAAACTACTGTGTTTTCTCTTTTTAAATCATAATGACAACCCAAAACATCCAAATGACCCTGATCAGAAGTTTACATACCCTGGTGAATTTGGCTTGATAATATGCACAGAAGTCGACACAGACAGGTTTGAATGGCTACTAAAGGTAACATCCCCACCTGTTACCTATTTGCTTGTAATCAGTGTGTGTGCCTTAAAGCTGAGTGAGTTTCTGGGATCCAGAGAGACTCTTGCATCTTTCATCCAACCACTGATGGTTCTGGATTGTGGAAAGCAAAAGAATTGTAAGTGGATCTACGGAAAAAGGTAGTTGAACTGTATAAAACAGGAAAGGGATACAAAAAGATATCCAAGGAATTGATAATGCCAGTCAGCAGCGTTCAAACTGTGATTAACAAAAAGGAAAATCAGGGGATCTGTAAAAACAAAACCACGGTCAGGTAGACCAACAAAATGTCGTCTACAACTGCCAGGAAAATTGTTTGGAATGCAAAGAAAAATCCACAAATAACATCAGCTGAAATACAGGACTCTCTGAAAACTAGCGGTGCGGCTGTTTCAAGATGCATAATAAGGAGACACTTGAAGAAAAATGGGCTGCATGGTCGAGTCGCCAGAAAAAAGCCACTACTGTGCAAATGCCACAAAGTATCTCGCCTACAATACGGAAAAGCAGCACATACACAAGCCTCAAAACTTCTGCAACAAGGTAGTATGGAGTGATGAGACCATAATTTAACTTTTTGGCCACAACCATAAACGTTACATTTGGAGAGAGTTCAACAAGGCCTATGATGAAAGGAACACCATTCCTACTGTAAAGTACAGAGGTGGATCACTGATGTTTTGGGGATGTGTGAGCTACAAAGGCACAGGAAACGTTGTCAAAGTTGAAGGAAAGATGAATTCAGCACATTTTCAGCAAATACTGGAGGCTAATTTGCACTTATCAGCCCAGAAGCTGCGCATGGGATGCACTTGGATGTTCCAACATGACAATAATCCAAAACACAAGGCCAAATTGACCTCTCATTGGCTACACAGAACAAATTGAAAGGTTCTGGAGTGGCCATCTCAGTCTCCTGACCTCAATATCATTGAACCACTCTGGGGAGATCTCAAGTGCACAGTTCATGCTAGACAACCCAGGAATTTACGGGAACTGGAGGCTTTCTGTCAAGAAGAGTGGGAAGCTTTACCATCTGAGATAATAAAGAACCTCATCCACAACTACCACAAAAGACTTTAAACTGTCATTAATATTTGAGGGGGCAATACATGATATTAAGAAATGGGATATGTGAACTTTTGATCAGGGTCATTTGGATGTTTTGGGTTGTCATTATGATTTAAAAACAGAAAACACAGTAGTTTGACAATAAATGGTTTCACCCAACCACTAACCATGAGTGGAGAAAAAGTTTTGGTTTTATCATTCATATTCTCTGAAAAAGGCCAAGAAAGCAAAAATTCTGATAGGGTATGTAAACTTTTGAGCACATCTGTGTATACACACGTTATATATATACACTGTTATATACACAGGCACATTATATATACACTATTATATACTCACACACATTTTATATATACACTATTATATACAGAGACACGTGCACAGGGCAGGGACCTCACCATGGTTGCAAACATCGCTCTCCCCATCCCCTTGGAGCTTGTAATCTTAGGCTCCTTACCAGTGTGAGGAGCTGAGGGGGATCAGGATTTCGAGGGAGAACAGAGGCACAGCAGCACCAGCTGGGAACGTCCTCCAGATTCTGTCTGCCTGCTATACTCAGAGCAGGCCAAATCTGCAGCAAACTGCCGAGGCACAGCACAGAGGTCATTTTCCCCACTCTCCTGCAAAGTCACAGAAAGTCATTGATTGCAGCCTTTACTTTGCTTAATGTCTGCGGCTAGATGAAAGTGCCATGCGTCTGCAGGCACTCAGATATATATATATTTTTTTAAACCATGCCGACCCTAACTACCCCTCGTCTGGGCCCTGGATATATTACAACGTTGCATATTTATAAAAGGCGATCAAAACGTTATATCTTCCCCAAAATCAGTAAAAACATAAGTTCTCACAAAGCCCCATAACCGGAAAAATTGAAATGTTATGGGTCTTGCAAAAAGGCTACATATACAAAAGGTGTTTTTTTGTTTTTGTTTTTTTAACAAATTTCTGAATTTCTTTTCATCACTTATATTCAAAAAAAAAAACCTATACATGTTTGGTATCTGTGTAATTACACTGACTTGTCCACCATATAGTGAACATAGTAAATAAAAACACACCAAACAATTGTGGAATGGCATTTTGTTTGCAATTTCAATTCACTTGTTTTTTTTTTTTTGCTTTCCTGTGCATGATGTGATAAAATTAATGGTGAAATTCAAAAGTACAACTTGTCCTGCAAAAAACAAGCCCCATATGGTTCTGTGGATGGAAAAATAAAAAAAAGTTTTGGTTCTTGGAAAAAGTTGAGGAGAAAAAAAGAAAATGGGAAATTGCCTGGTCATTAAGAGGTTAGAATTCAGCCACCTGCATGTATAGCAAAGTATGACAGGATATTATTCACGGCAAGAAGTCAAAGTGACCTGATTGTTACATGAAGGTCCGGCTAGAAACAACCTATGCCTCTACAATATGATGATAATGTCTGGAAAGCGCTGTGGAATTAATGGTGCTATATAAGTGAGTAACATAAATAAATATGAGTTCTGGTTGACAAAGAAGCCATACTGCCACTTTCTTCAAGGTTTGCCCACTCTCTGGAAAATGCTCCTTCTCCTCAGCTCGGTGTTTTCGATGACATGTTGATATTGATGATCATTAGTGTTGAGCATTCCGATACCGCAAGTATCGGGTATCGGCCGATACTTGCGGTATCGGAATTCCGATACCGAGTTCCGATACTTTTGTGGTATCGGGAATCGGTATCGGATCCATAGTGATGTGTAAAATAAAGAATTAAAATAAAAAATATTGATATATTCACCTCTCCGGCGGCCACTGGACATCACCGCTGGCAACCGGCAGGCCTCTTTGTTTAAAATGAGCGCATTTAGGACCTGAGAATGACGTTGCGGCTTCTGATTGGTCGCGTGCTGCTCATGTGACCGCCACGCGACCAATCACAAGCCGCGACGTCATTCTCAGGCACTAAACTCCTCATTCTAGGAATTTAGGACCTGCGAATGACGTCGCGGCTTCTGATTGGTCGCGTAGCGGTCACATGAGTGGCACGCGACCAATCAGAAGCCGCGACGTCATTCTCAGGTCCTAAACGCGCTCATTTTAAACAAAGAAGCCTGCCGGTTACCCGCGGTGATGTCCAGGGGCCGCCGGAGAGGTGAATATATCAATATTTTTTATTTTAATTCTTTATTTTACACATTAATATGGATCCCAGGGCCTAAAGGAGAGTTTCCTCTCCTTCAGACCCTGGGAACCATCAGGATACCTTACGATACTTGGTGTCCCATTGACTTGTATTGGTATCGGATATCGGTATCGGCGATATCCGATACTTTTCGGGTATCGGCTGATACTATCCGATACCGATACTTTCAAGTATCGGACGGTATCGTTCAACACTAATGATCATACTTTCTGACAAGCAGGGATCTGTCATAGTCTAAACAGCACTTGCATAATTTAATTTTGGTCCACATTTGACCTAACAATATAAAGAGAATTGGATCAATAAGTTAATTAATATATTGTTCATGTTTCAAAAATACAGAATCCTCTGTATCAAGATATCCCTGAATTGTATCCCTGAAGTAGTCATGATGACTGACACGTCTGATCACCAGATACTCCCAGAAGCCACATTCCATCTAACAATAATGAACATGAGACCACTGTAACCATCCCAGTGGGCACCATGCACCAGAGGAGCGCCCCGTACATTTCACTGGTTTACAGTAACCCAAGCTGTATTTATAATCTCTCTCTGTTGTAGTAAATGGAAAAGACTACTTGTTTAGACAAGTTTACAATTTCTTTAAATAAAAATGTGATAAATGTTCTCTTGAAGACTTCAGCTCCAGACTCTAGACACAGCAGTGTAACTGACCACAAAAGGGGGCCTAGAGGTGAATTCACTTGTAATGGCCCCAATGTGTTTTTTTAGGTAAATTTGTGTGGCCATTAATGATCAATTTGAACATATGCCAAATCCCCAATGCACCTTGTCAGCGCTGGACCCTCTACACATGACTCATCATTTCTTTCTGGTATCTTTCCATTTAGTATTTTAATAATGTCCGGCACATTTGACATCAGTGTTGTGCAAAATTTTCTAGGGCTTTATAAGAGCTGATCTGTAAAAATATACAGCAGAGAATAATATATAACTGACAACCAGCATGGATTCATCAAAGATAAGTCTTGTCTCACCACCATGTTGGGTTTCAATGAGGAGGTACAGTAAGTGCAAATCTGGATGTGGCTAATGCAGCTGATGTGTGGCATCTGGACTTTGCAAAGGCATTTGATACTGTACCACATAACAACCTTGTATTAAAGCTCCAGAAGCAGGGATTGAGGGACTCTACATGTCCAAGGTTAAAAATAACTGGTTAGGAGACAGGAAACAAAGAGTTGTTGTAAATGGTACATTCTCTAAATTGAAGAAAGTCAGATTTAGGGAGCACAAGGATCAGTACTACAAGCACTGAGAACCACAACGATCAGTACTGGGAGAAATGAAGACCACAAGGATCAGTACAGGGAGCAGTGGAGACCACATGGATCAGTACATGAAGCAGTGGAGACCACAAGTATCAGTACATGGAGCAGTGGAGACCACAAGGATCAGTTATAGTAACAGTGGGGACCACAAGGATCAGTATTGGGAGCAGTGGAGACCACAAGGGTCAGGACTTGGAGCCGTGGAGACCACAAGTATCAGTACATGGAGCAGTGGAGACCACAAGGATCAGTTATAGTAACAGTGGGGACCACAAGGATCAGTATTGGGAGCAGTGGAGACCACAAGGGTCAGGACTTGGAGCCGTGGAGACAACAAGGATCAGTATGTGGCACCCCTAGAGGTATTTGCCACAAATATAGTTACTGACACTGAATACAAATACTAAAATAGCAAGACTGCACTACCTCCTCCGGCCAGAAGGGGGAGCTCCAGAGACTCCCCTTGATCCATTCTGGTCTGAGAGAAGAACTGGCAGTTGGGCAGTTGGGCTAAGGAGCTGAAAGTGAGAGGTCATACAGCTGAATTTCTAACAGCCCTATGACGGTTTCCAGGCCCAAATCACCGGCCTGAGGAGAAGAGGGACAGAGAAAAAGGACATTGTGAGAACCGGGTAGCATTAACCACTACCCAGAACAGGCGCAAAGACGGATACCGGATCCGTGGCTGTATTCATTATATATAATACAGCAACCGGAAAACGTGAGGTGATATCAGCTTCACTAGGGCCGGACGCAGCAACAGATACAGAGTTCAGCGGTACTCCCGGAGGGGGTAAGCCGATAAAAGGACTCAGGTTGCCCGTCGAACCAGGACCCGGAGGGGACAGATTGGGCCGGCAGCCAGTTCACATACAGCAGCAGGGCCATACAGAAACTGCGTACAATAAGAGGCGAAGACCCCGGCAGGGTCAAAGTAACTCACAGTTCCCATACAGACTCCGGTGACAGGACTGGTTGTAAATCCCTTTATGTTGAAGTAAACTGGTTAAACGTTTCAGTGCCTCAGTCTTTCATTTGGACAATAGCCATCTATCCAGGATCGGGATCATCACCGCTGGGAGAACCTGCTGCTGATCAAGTAAGTGCCTGTTCCCTCATGATACCCCTTACACTGTGCATTGCCTGAGGCCACAGCCCCGGGTCAAGCCACCCGTGACATCCCCCTCAAGAGATAGACCCCATTGGTCTGGTGCTGGGTACCCCGGTCTCCTGGGCGTCACAAGTACATGGAGCAGTGGAGACCACAAAGATCAGTACATGGAGCAATGGAGACCACAAGGATCAGTGCTCGTAGCAGTGGGGACCACAAGGATCAGTACTTGGAACAGTGAAGACCACAAGGATCACTACTAGGAGCAGTGGAGCCTACAAGGATCAGTACTGGGAGCAGTGGAGACCACACGGATCAGTACATGGAGCAGTGGAGACCACAAGGATCAGTACTGGTAGCAGTGGGGACCACAAGGATCAGTACTTGGAACAGTGGAGACCACAAGGATCAGTACTGGGAGCAGTGGAGACCACAAGGATCAGTACTGGTAGCAGTGGAGACCACATGGATCAGTACTTGGAGCAGTGGAGACCACAAGGATCACTAATGGGAGCAGTGGAGACCCCAAGGATTAGTACTTGCAGCTGTGGAGACCACAAGGATCAGTACTGGGAACAGTGGGGACCAAAAGGATAAGTCCTGGGAGCAGTGGGGACCAAAAGGATCAGTACTGTGAACAGTGGGGACCACAAGGATCAGTACTGGTGCCAAATTTTCTTTAGCGGGCTTGTCAACATCAATAATGGTTAAAATTCCAATGTGCTTGTAAAAACAACCAACTTTGCTATTTTAATCTTATTAAAAATTCTCTCCATCCTCAAGAAAATGTATTGTTTTATGTTCACTGTCTAGGTTACCGGCCACCTCTGCAGTCTAGCAGCATGGCAGAGCATGCGCAATGCTTACTGGTTCTTTTTAATAGAGATTGAAAGCACTAATATAAAACTGGATTAATCAATGGAGTGCACGATCCGGTCAGCTTTAGTGTCTATTTGCTCCATAGATGCTGTAGCATCAGGTAGTGCACAGCTTGGAGCAGTGGAGAAACCAAACCAGCTCCCAATGGTCAACGCTGGTGAAACTGTCAATCTTTAGGAGCGCACCGACCTTTTTAAGAAGGAAGCCGGGAGGCAGGAGACAGGGGATGGAAATGGAATTTTAAAACAAGCTTTAAACCAAGGAAAATAATAAAGGAAAAACATATTTAAATCTGTTCTGTGTATAGAAGGCATCAACTCTCCCAACCAGGATCATGTTGCTTTTTGTAAGAAGAGAATATGTTGAATTTTCATTTTAATCAAACCACAGATCTGAGTACAATTGATACAAAACATAAGCAGGTTTTAATTATATTCTCCTGATAAAACTGTCACGCAATAAATCTAACATTCTCTACCTCTGCCGTACGCATATTTGGTGAGTTGTTATCATTCTCTGCATTCATTTTTCTTCTCCAATGAGAAAAACTTGTCAAACTGTTTCCAACAAACTGTACTGGGGCAGTAGGAACTACTATGATGACTGATATGTATGTGCAGCCCCCATCTGCATTGTCTGTCAACATGAATTTACAAGATCCAATTAAATAAATTTGACATTTTTTGATTAATGAATAAGATTGTTAATTAATGATGGTAATTGAGATCATAAATATACCTACACCCTAAGGTTATGCTAGAGTTTACTATCCTTTCATAAATCAAAAATAGGTGTAGTCAGGGTTCAATTATTTAATTCTACAGGCAGCTGTATAAGAATTCCTGCCAATGACTGGAGGCATCTTCAGTAGTAATTATAACTTGTAATTCACAACCAAGCAACCATATCTGAATGAACAAGACAGTACTAATAAGTCAGCCTGTCAAAGCATGTGTATTTCTACGTGTGCCTACACATATGGAAACTGGATGATTAATATAAGCATTACGTTTATTCAAGTTGTTTAAATGTAAAGAATATCCAGATTGTGATGGAATAAAACATGTAATAATTAGTGATGAGTAGTGTTGAGCGATACCGTCCGATACTTGAAAGTATCAGTATCGGATAGTATCGGCCGATACCCGAAAAGTATCGGATATCGCCGATACCCGATACCAATACAAGTCAATGGGACACCAAGTATCGGAAGGTATCCTGATGGTTCCCAGGGTCTGAAGGAGAGGAAACTCTCCTTCAGGCCCTGGGATCCATATTAATGTGTAAAATAAAGAATTAAAATAAAAAATATTGATATATTCACCTCTCCGGCGGCCCCTGGACATCACCGCGGGTAACCGGCAGGCTTCTTTGTTTAAAATGAGCGCGTTTAGGACCTGAGAATGATGCCGCGGCTTCTGATTGGTCGCGTGCCACTCATGTGACCGCCACGCGACCAATCAGAAGCCGCGACGTCATTCGCAGGTCCTAAATTCCTAGAATGAGGAGTTTAGGGCCTGAGAATGACGTCGCGGCTTGTGATTGGTCGCGTGGCGGTCACATGAGCAGCACGCGACCAATCAGAAGCCGTGACGTCATGGAAGGCTCTAAACGCGCTCATTTTAAGCAAAGAAGGCTGCCGGTTACCAGCGGTGATGTCCAGGGGCCTCCGGAGAGGTGAGTATATCAATATTTTTTATTTTAATTCTTTATTTTACACATTAATATGGATCCGATACCGATTCCCGATGCCACAAAAGTATCGGAACTCGGTATCGGAATTCCGATACCGCAAGTATCGGCCGATACCCGATACTTGCGGTATCGGAATGCTCAACACTAGTGATGACTGAATATACTCGTTACATGAGATTTCTTGAGCATGATCGGGGGTCCTCCGAGTATTTTTTAGTGCTCGGAGATTTAGTTTTTTTTGCCGCAGCTGAATGATTTACATCTGTTAGCCAGCATAAGTACATGTGGGGATTCCCTACCAACCAGGCAACCAGGCTGCCGTGAGAGAGGTCATCGGTGTTATGGCACCACTGCTGCATGAGGAAGTGCTCACGCAGCGGCTGTGCCATAAGTGAGAGCACCAGAGCTGATCGGCTGATGATCTCCGGTGATCTCTCTCACGGCAGCTCAGTGATACACGTGGACTACTGCGGACAAGCGAGTATATGGTGCTTTATTATTTTTTATTTTTTCTAGGAGACATGGACATCAGATATTGGGCATTAAGGTGAGTATATGTTGCAGGGGGTCACCATCACTGCTGCGGGGTTACGCTGACATCTGACAGCATGACCCCGCAGCGCTCTGACTGACGGTCTTACTGATGGTAGCATTACCGCCGATAAGGACCACTGCGCCGGTGTTTCCCACACTATCATACATATGACAGCATGGGAATCACCATAGGAAGCCCTTAAAAATTCAAGCAAAAACTCAGCAAATCCGCAAACATTTTTAAACCTGTGTTTTCGTTGTGGAGTTGACTGACTCAATTGAAGTCAATGTGTGGAAAACGCTACAAATCCACATAAAGAATAAACATCCTACAGAAAAAAAACACACTGCAAATACTCTACAGAAAGTTACTGATTATGTGCACAACACTTCAGGATTGTCATTGAATTAGCTTGCATAAGGATTCCATAGCGTCTTTGGCCCATTTCCGCGAGGAAAAACACAGCGAAAATGCATTAAAAAATGCACTGTGTGCACATAGCCTTAATATATGAAGACATCATACTGAATGGAGCATTATATGTAGCCATTATTGTGTATAGAGCATTATATGGGGCCCATTATTCTGTGTGGAGCAATAGATGAGGCCCATTATTCTGTATGGAGCAATACAGGAGGTCCATTATTCTGTATGGAGCAATATGTGGGGTTCATTATTCTGTATGGAGCATTCTATAGTGCCCATTATTCTGTATGGACCATTATATGGGGTGCATTATTCCGTGTGGAGAATTATCTGGGGTCCATTATTCTGTGTGGAGCATTATATGAGGCCCATTATTCTGTATGGAGCAATACAGGAGGTCCATTATTCTGTATGGAGCAATATGTGGGGTTCATTATTCTGTATGGAGCATTCTATAGTGCCCATTATTCTGTATGGACCATTATATGGGGTGCATTATTCCGTGTGGAGAATTATCTGGGGTCCATTATTCTGTGTGGAGCATTATATGAGGCCCATTATTCTGTATGGAGCAATATAAGAGGTCCATTATTCTGTATGGAGCAATATGTGGGGTTCATTATTCTGTATGGAGCATTCTATAGTGCCCATTATTCTGTATGGACCATTATATGGGGTGCATTATTCTGTGTGGAGAATTATCTGGGGTCCATTATTCTGTGTGGAGCATTATATGAGGCCCATTATTCTGTATGGAGCAATATAAGAGGTCCATTATTCTGTATGGAGCAATATGTGGGGTTCATTATTCTGTATGGAGCATTCTATAGTGCCCATTATTCTGTATGGACCATTATATGGGGTGCATTATTCCGTGTGGAGAATTATCTGGGGTCCATTATTCTGTGTGGAGCATTATATGAGGCCCATTATTCTGTATGGAGCAATATAAGAGGTCCATTATTCTGTATGGAGCAATATGTGGGGTTCATTATTCTGTATGGAGCATTCTATAGTGCCCATTATTCTGTATGGACCATTATATGGGGTGCATTATTCCGTGTGGAGAATTATCTGGGGTCCATTATTCTGTGTGGAGCATTATATGAGGCCCATTATTCTTTAAGGAGCAATATGTGGGGCCCATTATTCTGTATGGAGCAATATATGGGGCTCACTATACTGTATGGGGTACTTTGTGGTGCCCATAATACTGTACGGATGACTATACTGTTCAGTCTAAAATGAAAACTTTTGATTTCCCCCACGGCACGCACTGTGCGCTGTGACGATTCACCATTTTCTGAGCTTTTGTTGCATTTGCAACACATATCACTCACGTAATGTAAGAAGTAAGTGAAATCTTTGGCATTGTTCTATACCTATATGTCTCTGCTGTATCTGTCTGTGCATCATGAATTGTGGTATGTGTTAAAGGGGCCCACTGAGACTCTTTCACCTGGGGCCCATGATAACCTGGAGCCGGCCTTGGGCCTTATACTGCACTATGATACTGTAAGATAGATAACCTCAGGGAATGTACAGTGCAGTCCAAGTTAGTGTCACAGTTATGGTCTGCACCCATGTCGGCACCGTCTTTTGCTCAGAGGCATGACTGATCCTGACCTGCCTTTCTAATGAAGGTAATTTCTTTGTCATGTCATCTGATAACTAGTCCTTCTGTCTCTTTGTGTTACATGAACAGCCTAAAGGTACCTTCACACATAACGATATTGTTAACGATATCGTTGCTATTTGTGACGTAGCAACGATATCGTTAATGAAATCGTTATGTGTGACAGCGACCAACGATCAGGCCCCTGCTGGGAGATCGTTGGTCGCTGAACAAAGTCCAGAACTTTATTTCGTCGCTGGACTCCCTGCAGACATCGCTGGATCGGCGTGTGTGACACCGATCCAGCGATGTCTTCACTGGTAACCAGGGTAAACATCGGGTAACTAAGCGCAGGGCCGCGCTTAGTAACCCGATGTTTACCCTGGTTACCATGCTAAAAGTAAAAAAAAACAAACACTACATACTTACCTACCGCTGTCTGTCCTCCAGCGCTGCGCTCTGCACTCCTCCTGTACTGTCTGTGAGCCGGAAAGCAGAGCGGTGACGTCACCGCTCTGCTTTCCGGCTCCCAGACAGTACAGGAGGAGAGCAGAGAAGCAGAGCGCAGCGCTGGAGGACAGACAGCGGTAGGTAAGTATCTAGTGTTTGTTTTTTTTTACTTTTAGCATGGTAACCAGGGTAAACATCGGGTTACTAAGCGCGGCCCTGCGCTTAGTTACCCGATGTTTACCCTGGTTACCGGCATCGTTGGTCGCTGGAGAGCGGTCTGTGTGACAGCTCTCCAGCGACCAAACAGCGACGCTGCAGCGATCCGGATCGTTGTCTGTATCGCTGCAGCGTCGCTTAATGTGAAGGGGCCTTAATTCTCCTTACTGTCAAAAATAGTGACAAATATACCGTACTTGGCAATTACTATTTTGAATGCTACGTATACACCAGTGAACATCTCAGCTCAAGCATTAATAAGATTGTCTTTTAATTAAACAAACTCTGGATTGTAGAAAAACATAATTTCTTGGCACACTATTCCATAGACTACAAGTTTACAAATTACAGTTTTATTATATGTGTTAGGTCTTTTTTCAAATCATGTTCTGAAGATCTGCTTTATTGTGCATCTTTTTTTAGTACCTGAAGAAAGAATGTTGGTACACGGAAAAGAAAAAATATTTCCCTGTACAGAAATTTGATCCAAGTTTGATTAAAGAGAATCTGTCAGCAGATTTTTGCTACCGATAATGTATGTAAAGTGCTGTGGAATTAATGGTGTTATGTAAGTCAATAAAATAAATAAATAACTAAATAAATAAACATCTCATCTGAGGACAGCATGATGTAGCCAAAGCGACCCTGATTCCAATGATGTATAACTTAGTATACTGGGTGCAGCAGTTCTGACAAAGTCAGAGTTTTAAGATTTAGTAATGGAGCAGAGCTGATAAAGCTAACCCCGCCCACACCGGGCTCGGTATATACAATGTCTATAGACCTTGAGCTACTTATCACAGGAGGGGACATGTCAGACTTCGAATCAAGCTGTCAGGCAGCACAAGCGTGGCACGTGTGCATCCAGGCATTACTTTGGGTGGTGACGCCTTTGGGGGGTGTGGCCGGTGCGGGGTCCCGCAGTGCCCGTGTACTCCGTTCCAGGGGACCTGCTTCAGGGCTAGGTGTGTTTGGGAAGTGGGATGCCATTGCACCCAGCACTGACGCTATTTAGGGGTCCTGGGACACCGAGCTCCCCAGCAGCATCTCCTGGTTCAGGTATTTGGTGGGAGGTTCCTTTCTCTCTGCCCTATCTGCCCCTTTTTCCGTCTCTCTGGACAGAGGGTGGAGATTGGTCGTTACCTCAGTGGTGTCAGGTGATCCATGAGAGGGATATTTAAAATCACTATATCCTCACCTTCCCCGCTGATTAGTCAATTTCACATTAGTGGAACATTTGGTAACTCTTTGGTTTGCCTTTGGCTCAGGTGTTTGGCGTCCTCTGGTTCCTGCAGCCCTCTTTATGCTTCCTTACCTTCCTAGTTTGTTAGTTTAGTCTCTGCTTTCTCGGTATAGTTTTTTGATGTGCTTGACCCAACTGTGGCCAGTGTGCCCAGTCACCAGCCACACTGCTATTGGCACCTGGGAAGGGCTCTGCAAAAGTCCCCCTCCCTTTAGTAGGAGCCCGTGAAGAGTGCGACAGCCCTCAAGGATGTTCAGTAACTTGACGGCCTGACTGCGTGTCTGGCATACTGTTGTTGCTGGCCTTCAGTCTGATGAGCTCACTAGTTCTGGAGTGTAAGGCTAGGGTCACATTGCGTTAGTGCAACCCGTTTAGCGCTAGCGCTAGCGGGTTGCACTAACGCAATGTTATTAATGTGGCCGCGTCCCGGGGTCGCGGTAACGTCCCCGCTCTCGCAGATCCCCGAGCAGCATCCGCGACGCGCCAGGAAACACCGGCGCGTCGCTAGTGCGTGCCGAACATGGCACGCGCTAGTGCTGCGCGTTCCCATTGCCGTGAATGGGCGCGCTAACGGACGCGTTGCACGGCGTTAATTTCGCCGTGCAACGCTGTCCGTTAGCGCTTTCCCATTAACGCAATGGGAACCCAGCCTAACACAATGACTGCAGTGTACAAGTACTAATAAGTACCTGCTGCTAAAAAAATCATTGTAAATAAACAACAGCACTAGCTGGATAAGAGAGGCATCACTGAAATCTGTGTTTTAACCCTCACAGTATGCGATCTTCAGTTTGCATTCATTAATCTTTAAAAATGATCTTGCAATATGATTTCCCATGTCAGTATGAATATGGTTAATAAGAAACTTGTATAGTTTTTTATATTTAAGTGGTGAAAAAATGTTGGGAAATTTGTAAATAAAAATGTGTTTGTGTTACATTTTCTGAGGTCGTTAACATTTCTGTTTTTATATCAGTGGAGCTATGTGGTTGTTTACTTTTTACATGGCAATGTGATGTTTTTATTGAAACAATTTTGGGGTAGATTGGTGTTTTGATCTCTCATTATTGTATTTTTTGCTTATTTTTGTGACAAAAAATGCAAGTCTGGCATTCCAATCTTCTTTCTCTTTTCTACAATTAAAAATCAGATTAATTAATTTCCTTTTGTGATTGATTGGATATTTTATACATGCAGTGATGGTAAATATGTTTTTTTATAATTTTTTGTGATTTATTTATTTTTAAATATGGAAAAGGTTGTAGATTAGAATTATTATATTTTTATATACATTCTTTTTCTTCACTTTAGGAGACTTTAATCTGGGCCCTTATACTATATACCGTGTAACGAACGTGGTAGTGGAACCACTTTGACATGGACCGAGGAGACCCTGGAGTGGCGTGACTAGGCAAGCACTCGGATCTTTGCTACAGCTCCTGACTGATGGTCTGGTTAGACTTCGCTTCATATGGACACCAGGTGCTACTCTAGGACAGACCTCGGACATAGGACAGCAGACCCCTAAAGGGGCAGGTGTGGCATCCCAGGAGTTCAGGTATCATATTGGTATTGCCATCCTCTCGGGGAGAGTAATGCCATGCCTGGAGACAGGAAGGATCCCTTTGGCAGGTAATCTTACATGTAACATTTTCTGACTCCAGGCCGGAAGGGGGAGCTCTAAACCCAGTTTAAGGGGAACTTCCCTTTATACATGCTGGTCTGGAGGAGGAGTCGGTTAGTCTGGTGCAGATGAGTTGACAGATGACAGTTGGTAGCAGACAGTGAAGAAGCACAGAAGGACTTAGGAGCTAGAGGAGGACTGCTACTGGGCCCCTATAAGCTGAGCGCAGAAACTGGGCACTGGGAGCCCGAGGTCGTAAAGAACTACAGGTCCCACGGCAGAATCAGAGGGCAGGAAACTAAAAGGGACTTGCCCATATAATACCTGAGGTACAGCAGCAATCAGAGTCCGGAGTCTCCGTGGACAGAGACCCCAAAGAGACGGCTCAAGTTGCCTACCGTGCAGGTACTGTCCCTGGACAGGGAAGAAAGAAGACCTTGTTAGAGAGCTACAGGCAGCAAGGGACCACAGACCAGCGCATAGTGGAAGGCTCCCAAACTGACCTGTCAAGGGGATTTCCACATGTCTTCGGGCTGCCTGGACTCCATCTTTACCTGTTGCTGGTACCCTGGACTGAAGTGGCTTAACACCAGTAAACCAGGTAAAGACTGCAACCCTGTGTCCTCCATTTATTCGCCGGCATTCACCATCCCTGCCAAACACACTGGGAGCTTTGGGGACACGTCTTCACCTGTGGGAAGTGACACCATCTTTGCTGCAACACCATCGCCCCTCTGACCAAAAACCACATGTGGCATCACAAACTTTCATAATTTCTACAACCCCTTTAAAGACCGTCCCTTTACTTGGGCGCCCAGGGCCATGGACCGGGTTGCTGCCACCGTGACCACCCCTTTAACTGCGACAGGACCTGGTACTGAGTACCCCACTGCCCTATCGGGTGACACATAGGAACTGTGGACTGGGGAGGTGAGTGAGTCAGTGTCCCAGCCAGGGAGAGGATGATGAGAATCTAGCAGAAATGCCAGCACTACAGTACCCCCCTTTAGGCCTTCTCCTCTTCGAGTCCTCATAAAATCTCTTCAGTAGGAGCGAGGCATGTATGTTCTCCTCGGGCTCCCATAACCTCTCCTCAGGACTGAACACCTTCCAATCCGCTAGAAAAAAAAGCTTTTCCTCTTACTTTTCCAGTGGGCAGAATATTATTTTCCTTGAAGATATCTTCAGAGCTGACTGGAGCAGGAGTGGTATTCGGGTTCTTGGAGAAGGAGCTTTAAGATGACAGGCTTTAGGAGAGATACGTGGAAGGAGTTTTGGATACGTAAAGAGGCCGGAAGCTTGTAGGATATGGATTTTATCTGTTTGAGAGTCTTGAAAAGACCAATAAAGTGGGGGCCCAACTTGTAAGAAGGTAGGTTGACATGGACAAACTTCTATAAAAGCCAAACCTTGTCCCTAGGATAAAAGAGAGGTGGGTCCAAGTGCCTCTTGTCCGCGTGCTCTTCATCCGTTCTAAAGACTCCACCAATGTGGCCTTGGTGCCTTCCCAAATAAAGAAGCACTTGGTGAGAACTTTGGCCACAGGAATGTCAGAGGTTGTAGCTACAGGGAATGAAATATTGAGGTGTTGACCATACACAATGAAAAAACAGAGACTTAGACTGGGACTCACCTACATGGTTATTGTAAGATTTCAGCCCAAGGCAGGAGTTCGAACTATTCACTGTGATAAACATTGACAACATTGGTTAAGATCTGGTTGACCCACTCTACTTGGCCGTTGGATTGAGGATGTTGGCTGAGGAGAAGTTCAGGGTTACTTTTCTTAGCTTACAGAAAGCTCTGCAGAATTGTGATGTGAACTAGATGAGGCCACTCCTGAATAGCAGGCAACTTCTCTGTAACCCTCAGTCCAGTATCTGAGATGTATCCCAGGAAGGGAAGAGAGGTTTGCTCAAATATGCACTTCTTGAACTTGCCATCCAGACGGTTCTTCCTTGGAGAACCTCCCTCCTGTGTGTGGGCAGATTGGGAGAGAACGCCAGTATGTTGTCCAGATTGTTATGAAAGGTAATTCAGTACCACAATGGACATAGAGGTCAGCGCACATACAGTGACCTGGCAATAACCCAAAAAACAAGAACGAGCTCTGAGACGTGGGAACTCTGTTGACCGCAATCCCTAATCCTCTCCAACCACACTAAAGGCAGCCGTGCATTGCGCCTAACGCTCCCTATGCAACTCGGCACGGCCTGAGAAACTAGCTAGCCTGAAGATAGAAAATAAGCCTACCTTGCCTCAGAGAAATACCCCAAAGGAAAAGGCAGCCCCCACATATATAATGACTGTGAGTTAAGATGAAAAGACAAACGTAGAGATGAAATAGATTTAGCAAAGTGAGGCCCAACTTTCTGAACAGAGCGAGGATAGGAAAGGTAACTTTGCGGTCAACACAAAACCCTACAAAAACCACGCAAAGGGGGCAAAAAGACCCTCCGTACCGAACTAACGGCACGGAGGTACACCCTCTGCGTTCCAGAGCTTCCAGCAAGCAGAAAAAAACAAATTGACAAGCTGGACAGAAAAAAACAGCAAACAAATAGCAAAGAGGAACTTAGCTATACAGAGCAGCAGGCCACAGGAACGATCCAGGAGGAAACAGGTCCAATACTAGAACATTGACTGGAGGCCAGGATCAAAGCACTAGGTGGAGTTAAATAGAGCAGCACCTAACGACTTCACCACATCACCTGAGGAAGGAAACTCAGAAGCCGCAGTACCACTCTCCTCCACCAACGGAAGCTCACAGAGAGAACCAGCCGAAGTACCACTTGTGACCACAGGAGGGAGCTCTGCCACAGAATTCACAACAGTACCCCCACCCTTGAGGAGGGGTCACCGAACCCTCACCAGAGCTCCCAGGACGACCAGGATGAGCCAAATGAAAGGCACAAACAAGATCGGGAGCATGGACATCAGAGGCAAAGACCCAGGAATTATCTTCCTGAGCATAACCCTTCCACTTAACCAGATACTGGAGTTTCCGCCTTGAAACACGAGAATCCAAAATCTTCTCCACAATATACTCCAACTCCCCCTGCACCATAACCGGGGCAGGAGGATCAACAGATGGAACCATAGGTGCCACGTATCTCCGCAACAATGACCTATGGAATACGTTATGTATGGAAAAAGAATCTGGAAGGGTCAGACGAAAAGACACAGGATTAAGAACCTCAGAAATCCTATACGGACCAATAAAACGAGGTTTAAACTTAGGAGAGGAAACCTTCATAGGAATATGACGAGAAGATAACCAAACCAAGTCCCCAAACCGAAGTCGGGAACCCACACAGCGTCTGCGATTAGCAAAACGTTGAGCCTTCTCCTGGGACAAAGTCAAATTGTCCACTACATGAGTCCAAATCTGCTGCAACCTGTCCACCACAGTATCCACACCAGGACAGTCCGAAGACTCTACCTGCCCTGAAGAGAAACGAGGATGGAACCCAGAGTTGCAGAAAAACGGTGAAACCAAGGTAGCCGAGCTGGCCCGATTATTAAGGGCGAACTCAGCCAAAGGCAAAAAGGACACCCAGTCATCCTGATCAGCAGAAACAAAGCATCTCAGATATGTTTCCAAGGTCTGATTGGTTCGTTCGGTCTGGCCATTAGTCTGAGGATGGAAAGCCGAGGAAAAAGACAAGTCAATGCCCATCCTACCACAAAAGGCTTGCCAAAACCTCGAAACAAACTGGGAACCTCTGTCAGAAACGATATTCTCTGGAGTGCCATGTAAACGAACCACATGCTGGAAAAACAATGGCACCAAATCAGAGGAAGAAGGCAATTTAGACAAGGGTACCAAATGGACCATCTTAGAGAAGCGATCACAGACCACCCAAATGACTGACATCTTTTGAGAGACGGGAAGATCTGAAATAAAATCCATAGAGATATGTGTCCAAGGCCTCTTCGGGACCGGCAAGGGCAAAAGCAACCCACTGGCACGAGAACAGCAGGGCTTAGCCCGAGCACAAATCCCACAGGACTGCACAAAAGTACGCACATCCCGCGACAGAGATGGCCACCAAAAGGATCTAGCCACTAACTCTCTGGTACCAAAGATTCCAGGATGACCAGCCAACACCGAACAATGAACCTCAGAGATAACTTTATTCATCCACCTATCAGGGACAAACAGTTTCTCCGCTGGGCAACGATCAGGTTTATTAGCCTGAAATTTTTGCAGCACCCGCCGCAAATCAGGGGAGATGGCAGACACAATTACTCCCTCTTTGAGGATACCCGCCGGCTCAGATACACCCGGAGAGTCGGGCACAAAACTCCTAGACAAAGCATCCGCCTTCACATTTTTAGAGCCCGGAAGGTATGAAATCACAAAGTCAAAACGGGCAAAAAACAACGACCAACGAGCTTGTCTAGGATTCAACCGCTTGGCGGACTCGAGATAAGTCAAGTTCTTATGATCAGTCAAGACCACCACGCGATGCTTAGCTCCTTCAAGCCAATGACGCCACTCCTCGAATGCCCACTTCATGGCCAGCAACTCTCGATTGCCCACATCATAATTTCGCTCAGCAGGCGAAAACTTCCTGGAAAAGAAGGCGCATGGTTTCATCACCGAGCAATCAGAACTTCTCTGCGACAAAACAGCCCCTGCTCCAATCTCAGAAGCATCAACCTCGACCTGGAACGGAAGCGAAACATCTGGTTGACACAACACAGGGGCAGAAGAAAAATGACGCTTCAACTCTTGAAAAGCTTCCACCGCAGCAGAAGACCAATTGACCAAATCAGTACCTTTCTTGGTCAAATCGGTCAATGGTTTAGCAATACTAGAAAAATTGCAGATGAAGCGACGATAAAAATTAGCAAAGCCCAGGAACTTTTGCAGACTTTTCAGAGATGTCGGCTGAGTCCAATTATGGATGGCTTGGACCTTAACAGGGTCCATCTCGATAGTAGAAGGGGAAAAGATGAACCCCAAAAATGAAACCTTCTGAACACCAAAGAGACACTTTGATCCCTTCACAAACGAAGAATTAGCACGCAGGACCTGAAACACCGTTCTGACCTGCTTCACATGAGACTCCCAATCATCCGAGAAGATCAAAATGTCATCTAAGTACACAATCAGGAATTTATCCAGGTACTCTCGGAAGATGTCATGCATAAAGGACTGAAACACTGATGGAGCATTGGCAAGTCCAAATGGCATTACTAGATACTCAAAATGGCCCTCGGGCGTATTAAATGCAGTTTTCCACTCATTGCCTCGCTTAATACGCACAAGATTATACGCACCACGAAGATCTATCTTGGTGAACCCACTAGCCCCCTTAATCCGAGCAAACAAATCAGATAACAATGGCAAGGGGTACTGAAATTTAACCGTGATCTTATTTAGAAGGCGGTAATCTATACAAGGTCTCAGTGAACCATCCTTCTTGGCTACAAAAAAGAACCCTGCTCCTAATGGCGACGATGACGGGCGAATATGCCCCTTCTCCAAAGACTCCTTCACATAAATCCGCATAGCGGCGTGCTCAGGCACAGATAAATTAAACAGTCGACCTTTTGGGAATTTACTACCAGGAATCAAATCGATAGCACAATCACAATCCCTATGCGGAGGTAGGGTATCGGACTTGGGCTCATCAAATAAATCCCGGTAATCAGACAAGAACTCAGGAACCTCAGAAGGGGTGGATGACGAAATAGTCAGAAATGGGACATCACCATGTATCCCCTGACAACCCCAGCTGGACACAGACATGGATTTCCAATCTAATACTGGATTATGGACTTGAAGCCATGGCAACCCCAACACGACCACATCATGCAGATTATGCAACACCAGAAAGCGAATAACCTCCTGATGTGCAGGAGCCATGCACATGGTCAGCTGGGTCCAGTACTGAGGCTTATTCTTGGCCAAAGGCGTAGCATCAATTCCTCTCAATGGAATAGGACACTGCAAGGACTCCAAGAAAATCCCACAACGCCTAGCATACTCCAAGTCCATCAAATTCAGAGCAGCGCCTGAGTCCACAAATGCCATGACAGAATACGATGACAAAGAGCAGATCAAGGTAACAGACAGAAGAAATTTTGACTGTACCATACCAATGGTGGCAGACCTAGCGAACCGCTTAGTGCGCTTAGGACAATCAGAGATAGCATGAGTGGAATCACAACAGTAGAAACACAGCCCATTCAGACGTCTGTGTTCTTGCCGTTCAACTGTGGTCAAAGTCCTATCGCACTGCATAGGCTCAAGTTCAAGCTCAGGTAATACCGCCAAATGGTGCACAGATTTACGCTCGCGCAAGCGTCGACCGATCTGAATGGCCAAAGACATAGACTCATTCAGACCAGCAGGCATAGGAAATCCCACCATGACATCCTTAAGGGCTTCAGAGAGACCTTTTCTGAAAATAGCTGCGAGCGCACCTTCATTCCACTGAGTGAGTACGGACCACTTTCTAAATTTCTGACAATATACCTCTATTTCATCCTAAGCCTGACACAGAGCCAGCAAATTCTTCTCTGCCTGATCCACAGAATTAGGCTCATCGTACAGCAATCCGAGCGCCAGGAAAAATGCATCGATATTACTTAATGCAGGATCTCCTGACGCAAGAGAAAATGCCCAGTCCTGAGGGTCGCCACGCAAAAAAGAAATAACGATCCTAACTTGTTGAACTGGGTCACCAGAGGAGCGAGGTTTCAAAGCCAGAAATAGTTTACAATTATTTTTGAAACTCAGAAATTTAGTTCTATCTCCAAAAAACAAATCAGGAATAGGAATTCTCGGTTCTAACATAGAATTCTGAACCACAAAGTCTTGAATACTCTGTACTCTTGCCGTGAGCTGATCCACACATGAAGACAGACCTTTAATGTCCATTGCTACACCTGTGTCCTGAACCACCCAAATGTCTAGGGGGAAAAAAAGGCAAAACACAGTGCAAAGAAAAAAAAATGGTCTCAGAACTTCTTTTTTCCCTCTATTGAGAATCATTAGTACTTTGGGCCTCCAGTACTATTATGAAAGGTAATTCAGTACCACAATGGACATAGAGGTCAGCGCACATACAGTGACCTGGCAATAACCCAAAAAACAAGAACGAGCTCTGAGACGTGGGAACTCTGTTGACCGCAATCCCTAATCCTCTCCAACCACACTAAAGGCAGCCGTGGATTGCGCCTAACGCTCCCTATGCAACTCGGCACGGCCTGAGAAACTAGCTAGCCTGAAGATAGAAAATAAGCCTACCTTGCCTCAGAGAAATACCCCAAAGGAAAAGGCAGCCCCCACATATATAATGACTGTGAGTTAAGATGAAAAGACAAACGTAGAGATGAAATAGATTTAGCAAAGTGAGGCCCAACTTTCTGAACAGAGCGAGGATAGGAAAGGTAACTTTGCGGTCAACACAAAACCCTACAAAAACCACGCAAAGGGGGCAAAAAGACCCTCCGTACCGAACTAACGGCACGGAGGTACACCCTCTGCGTCCCAGAGCTTCCAGCAAGCAGAAAAAAACTAATTGACAAGCTGGACAGAAAAAAACAGCAAACAAATAGCAAAGAGGAACTTAGCTATGCAGAGCAGCAGGCCACAGGAATGAACCAGGAGGAAACAGGTCCAATACTAGAACATTGACTGGAGGCCAGGATCAAAGCACTAGGTGGAGTTAAATAGAGCAGCACCTAACGACTTCACCACATTACCTGAGGAAGGAAACTCAGAAGCCGCAGTACCACTTTCCTCCACCAACGGAAGCTCACAGAGAGAACCAGCCGAAGTACCACTTGTGACCACAGGAGGGAGCTCTGCCACAGAATTCACAACACCAGATAAACCAACACACGAGTAGTAGAGTAGATCCTGGAAAATATTGTTCACCAGTTTGTGGAAGACTGCTGGGGCACTGAAGATCCCAAATGGCATTATGCGATATTCAGAATGGTCTTCCTGGGTGTAAAAGGAAGTCTTCCATTTGTCCCCCTGGCGCATTCAGATCAGGTTATATGCTCCATACAGATGAAGCTTAGTACAGACTCTGGAACCTCTGAGACGATCAAACAACTCCTAGATGAGGGGCAGAGGATACTCATTCTTGATCGTTATCTGGTTGAGAACCCTAAAGTCAATCCAGGGATAGAAAGAGCTGTCCTTTTTCTTAACAAAGAAGAATCCTGCTCCAGCTGAGGAGGACGACTTCTGGATAAATCCCTTAGCCAGATTCTTTTTGATATATTCGGACATGGCTTTGGGTCTCCACCTGGAACAGAGGATAGATACGGTCTCGAGGTGAGGGACCCGGGAAGAGGTATATAGAGCAGTCATATGGCCTGTGTGGTGGTAACGTCTCCACCTCCTTCTTATCAAAGACATCTGAGTAAGTTCAATAAGTGGGAGACAAGCCAGGTAAATTTGTTGGAGTGACAGAACAGCCCCCAACGCAGTGCTTCTCTGGATCTCCAATCCAAGACAGGCTCATGTGCTTGTAACCATGGCATGGTAGCATATAAAAAGAGATCTTCTTTAAGTGCAATATTCCTTCCTGAAGTTCTACTGGCTCGGAAACTAAAAGAGCGGCTTCAGATAGAGGTCTCCCATCAATGGATGATACCACCAAAGGACTGTGAAGACATTGGATGGGGATCTGAAAATGATTCACCACGGTCTGTTGTATGACATTTCCATTGGAACCAGAATCCAGATAAGCTGATTTGACAAAAAGGGCATTTCCACAGGAAACGGACACTGACAGTCAGTGAAAGAAAGGAGTCCTCACCCAGGGTAGCCTCTCCTACAGACCCTAAGCTTTGGAGTTTCCTTGCTTCTCAGGACAAGAGCAAATTAAATGTTCTACACTACTGCAGTAGAAGCATCTCCCCTCGAAATTGATAAACTTTCTGATGATGCTTAGTCAGCTTCACGCTGTTGACTTGCATAGATTCAGAGGGTGGTGTAGAAACTGATGTCTGCGGCAAGGTCGAACTCTGGAATGTAGGAGTCAGATGCATAGGTCTTTTCTCTCTGATCACCTCCCTAGAGTGCTCCTAAAACTTACAGTCGATTCATGTAGTCAGAGAAACCAGATCATCTAGAGAAGCGGGAACATCTTGACCAGCCAGTTCATCCTTAATTCTCCCAGTCAGGCCCTCCCAGAAGGCAGCCATCAGCGTCTCGTTATTTCAAGCGAACTTGGTGGACAGGGTACAGAAACGGACAACATACTGGCCTACAGTAAGATTTCCCTCGCACAGCCTGAGGAGGGAGGATGTTGTGGAAGAAACATGGCCTGGCTCATCAAATACCTTGTGGAAGGCATCTAGGAAAGTAATAAAGGGTTGAGCCATGCAAGAGCCTTGCCACTGAAATGGGATATGATTAGTGTTGAGCATTCCGATACTGCAAATATCGGGTATCGGCCGATATTTGCTGTATTGGATTTCCGATACTGAGTTCCGATATTTTTAAGATATCGGATACCGGAATCGGAATTTCCTATAGTGCAATGATGCACTATAATGGAGTGTGCGCGTTGTGTGGGCGGAGACTGCGTCTGTGTGTGCGGTTGGGGTCTCTGCGTGACCGTGGGGGGTCTGTGCGGGCCTGCTGGGGGTCTGTACGGGCCTCTCGGGGGTCTGTACGGCCTGCCAGGGGTCTGTGCGGCCTGCCGGGGGTCTGTATGGGCCTCTCTGGGGTCTCTGCGGACTGCCAGGATCTGTGTGTGGCCTGTCAGCGGTCTGTACGGGCCTCTCGGGGGGTCTGTGCGGCCTTCCGGGAGTCTGTGCAGCCTGCCGGGGGTCTGTACGGGCCTCTCGGGGGTCTGTACAGCCTGCCAGGGGTCTGTGCGGCCTGCCGGGGGTCTATACGGGCCTCTCTGGAGTCTGTGCGGACTGCCGGGATCTGTGTGGCCTGTCGGGGGTCTGTACGGGCCTCTCGGGGGGTCTGTGCGGCCTTCCGGGAGTCTGTGCGGCCTGCCGGGGGTCTGTATGGGCCTCTCGGGGGTCTGTGTGGCCTGCCGGGGGTCTGTGCAGGTGTGCAGCCATCGTCCGATGGGACTACAAGTCCCATCGGGCTATGCCTGCTACAATGGCAGTGATTGACACATTAGCCAATGATGGGACAGTAGTAGTCCCATCATCCAGCTAATGTGTTGAATGTAAAAAAACAAACATACATACTACATACAGCATACATACAACATACTACATACTACATACATGCTACGTACATACATATTACATACATGCATACCACATACATACTACATACAGTATGTAAGATGTGCCAATTTTGGCACTTAGCTCCTCTCTTGCCACTCCCGTGTAGCGGTGGGATATGGGGTAATAAAAGGTTAATGTCACCTTGCTATTGTAAGGTGACATGAAGCCAGGTTAATAATGGAGAGGCGTCAATAAGACGCCTATCCATTATTAATCCAATACTAGTAAAGGGTTAATAAAACACACACACATTAGGAAAAAAGTATTTTAACATTCTTCATTTAACCATACTTACCATACTTCAGCGCCTGCAAAAAATGTAAAATAATAAACCATATACTACCTGTCCGCCGTAGTCCAATTAATAACGAGTGTCCCACAACGATCTCCCCTATAGAACAGTGACATCGGGGGATGTCACTGCTCTATAGGACCCTCAGTGACACTCTGACAGGAGACAATGGCTCCTGCAGTACATCACTGAGAGGTTACTAGAGTTCAAAGTCTCACTTTATGGCAATTGCTGCGTGGGAAACTATCTCACACAGCAATGCCAAAAGTGAGACTATGGACTATTTTTTTTACAGCGGCGGAGGAATACAATGTGGAAGGATACCTTCCTCCCGTCATTGTGTTCCTGGAGCCCCTAGAGAGCAGTTGCATCAGCTGATGCTGCCGTTCTCCACGGGAGATCGTCGTGGGACACTCGTGGATTTCTGCAGATCAGGGAGTATATTGATTGTTTGTTATTTTAATCTTTTTTACAGATGACACTGGCTTCGGGGATCAAAATGACAAGTGATGGTGAGTATGTACTCTATGTTTTATGTACTGTATGTCTGCATGTATACATTGTATGTAATGTATGAATGTATTGTATGTAGTATGTATGTAGTATGTTGTATGTATGTAGTATGTATGTATGTATGTAGTATGTATGCATGTAGTATGTATGTAGTATGTAGTATGTAGTATGTAGTATGTGTGTAGTATGTATGTAGTATGTAGTATGTGTGTAGTATGTATGTAGTATGTAGTATGTATGTAGTATGTATGTAGTATGTATATATGTGGTATGTATGTAGTATGTATGTAGAATTTATGTATGTATGTATGTAGTATGTATGTAGTATGTATGTAGCATGTATGTAGTATGTATGTATGTAGTATGTATGCAGTATGTATGTAGTATGTATGTTTTTTTTTTTTACATTCAACACATTAGCCGGATGATGGGACTACTACTGTCCCATCATTGGCTAATGTGTCAATCACTGCCATTGTAGCAGGCATATCCCGATGGGACTTGTAGTCCCATCGGATGATGTCTGCACACCCGCACAGACCCCCGGCAGGCCGCACAGAACCCAGAGAGGCCCGTACAGACCCCCGGCAGTCCGCACAGACCCCACAGAGGCCTATACAGACCCCTGGCAGGCCGTACAGTCCCCCGGCAGGCCGCACAGACCCCAGAGAGGCCTGTACAGACCCCCGGCAGGCCGCACAGACCACAGAGAGGCCTGTACAGACCCCCGGCCGGCCGCACAGACCACAAAGAGGCCCGTACAGACCCCCAGCAGTCCGTACAGACCCCACAGAGGCCCATACAGACCCCTGGCAGGCCGCACAGTCCCGCGGCAGGCCGCACAGACGACAGAGAGGCCCGTACAGACCCCCGGCCGCCCGTACAGACCCCCGGCAGGCCGCACAGACCACAGAGAGGCCCGCACAGACCCCCGGCCGGCCGCACAGACCCCCAGCAGGCTGCACAGACCCCCGGCAGGCCCGTACAGATCCCCGGCAGGCCAAACAGACCACCAGCAGGCCGCACAGACCCCTGAGAGGCCCATACAGATCCTCTGGCAGGCCACACAGACCCTCGAGAGGCCCGTACAGACCCCCAGCAGGCCGCACAGACCCCTGCCAGGCATGCACAGACCCCCCACGGTCCTACACAGTCACGCAGTCTCCGCCCATGCACCGCCCACACTCTTCCCCCCTCCGGAACAGGATGTACAAGGACAGAAAGGACTTATTTTAATTCCGATATTTGTGTCCCATTGACTTGCATTGGTATCGGGTATTGGTATCGGCGATATCCGATACTTTTTGGATATCGGCCGATCCAATCCGATACCGATATTTCCAAATATCGGAAGGTATCGCTCAACACTAGACATGATAAATGCCACTTTGGCCCAGTGGGATGAAAACTGATGTGCTAATAGCTGAAAGTGCAGAGTGAACTGACTAATTGAGAAAACCAATAGCATTGTGTAGGACCACCATCAAACTGTGGTGCAGCAGACAGACAGGGTCTGGAACCAGGAACATAACTGGTAGATTAGAGAGTCACAGTTGAAGTTTCCACAGCTTAGACAGGAGCAGATGCGGCCGCAGATGTCAGCAGGTGCTCGCTGTCCACAGATAGAACATGATCTTGTCCTGCTGGTCTTTCTGGTGGGAGATCTCCTGGTACAGCTCAGGGAGTAGAGGAGGTTGAGAGCAACTGAGAGCCAACAGGTTCCATAGCCTGAGCAATCTGTATTCATCATTTCCTGTCTCCCATATTCAATTCATCATTTGGTCTCCCCACCCACAAATTCATCATTATTTGCGCTCCTCCACCTCAATACAACATAATTTGCTGTCTCTGTCCCCCAACCTCAATACATCATTTTCTGTCCCTGTCCCCACCTTCAATTCATCATCATTATTTGTGCTTCCCCACCTCAAAACATCATTATTTCTATCCCCCACCGCAATACATCATTTGCGGTTCCCCACCACCCACCTTCAATTAATCATTTGCTCTCCCCACATCTTCAATTCATCATTTGCTGTCCCACACATTCAATACATTTCCTGTCCCCCACACTCAATTGATCATTTGCTGTCCCCAGTACCCCACCCACAATTCATGATTTGTTGTCCCTCACTCTCAATTCATCATTTGCTGTCCCCTATCCTCAATTCGTCATTTGCTGTCCCCAGTCCCCTCACTCAATTCATCATTTGCTGTCCCCCACCCTCAATTCATCATTTGCTGTACCCCATTCCCCACCTTCAATTTATCATTTGCTGTCACCCACTCTCAATTCGTCATCTGCTGTCCCCCAATCTCAATTCATTATTTGCTGTCCCCCCACCCTCAATTCATAATTTGATGTACCCCTTTCCCCACCTTCAATTCATCATTTGCTGTCCCTCACTCTCAATTCATAATTTGCTGTCCCTGATGCTTAATTTGTCATTTGCTGTCCCCAGTCCCCCCACTCAATTCATCATTTGCTGTTCCCACCCTCAATTCATCATTTGCTGTCTCCCGTTCCCACCCTCAAGTCATCATTTGCTGTCCCCTTGATCCCACCCTCAATTGCTCCTTCCCACCCCCAATTCATCATTTGCGCCCTCCCCCCTCAATATATAATTTGCGCTCCCCCACTGCACCCTCAATACATCATCATTTGCTGTCCCCGTCCCCCAACCTCAATACATCTTCATTTGCTGTCCCCCATCCTCCACCCTCCACCTTCAATTGATCATCAATATTTGTGCTTCCCCACCTCAGTGCATCATTGTTTGCTGTCTCCACCTCAATACATCATTGTTTGCTGTCACCACCGTCAATACATCATTTGCTGTTCCCCACCCCTCACCTTCAATTCATCATTTGCTCTTCCCATCCCACAGCTTCAATACATAATTTGCTGTCCTCCAACCTCCATCTTCAAAACATCATTTGCTGTCCCCCATCCTCCACCTTCAATTCCACATTTGTTGTCCCCACACTCAATTGATCATTTGCTGTCCCCAGTACCCCACCCTCAATTCATGATTTGCTGTCTCTCACTTTCAAGTCATAATTTGCTGTCCCCAATGCTCAATTTGTCATTTCCTGTCCCCAGTCCCCCTTACTCAATTCATCATTTGCAGTCCCCCATCCTCAATTCATCATTTGCTGCCCCCACCCTCAATTTATCATTTGCTGTCCTCTTGCCCCACCGCCAATTGCTCTTTCCCACAATTCATCATTATTTGCGCTTCCCCACTTCAATACATAATTTACGCTCCCCCACTGCACGCTCAATACATCATCATTTGCTTTCCCCGTCCCCCAATCTCAATGCATCGTTTGCTGTCTCCGTCACCCACCTTCAGTTCATCATTATTTGCACTTCCCCAACTCAATACATCATTATTTGCTGTCCCCACCTCCAATACATAATTTGCTGTTCCCCACATCCCACCATCAATTCATCATTTGCTCTCCCCACCCCACACCTAATTTGCTGCCCCTCAACCTCCATCTTCAATACATTTGCTGTCCCCCACACTTAATTGATCATTTGCTGTCCCCAGTACAGCACCCTCTAATCATGATTTGCTGTCCCGACCCTCACTCTCAATTAAAAATTTGCTGTCACCGATCCTCAATTCATCATTTGCTGTCCCCCGCTCCCCACCTTCAATTCATCATTTGCTGTCCCCTGCTCCCCACTTTCAATTCATCATTTGTTGTCCCCAATTCTCAATTCATAATTTGCAGTTACTTAGTCACCCCACTCAATTCATAATTTGCCGTCCTTCATTCCCCACCCTCAATTCATCATTTGCTGCACCCCACCCTCAATTCATCATTTGCTGTTCCCTTGCCCACCCTCAATTACTATCTCCCATCCCCAATTCATCATTATTTGCGCTTGCCCACCTCAATACATAATTTGACCTCTCTCACTGCACCCTCAATAGATAATAATTTTCTGTCCCCATCCCCCACCCTCAATTAATCATCATTTGCTCCCCCACACCCATTTAATTCATTTTATAAGAAAAAAAGTTTTTCATGCCTACCTCTCATTTGATCCCCTGCAGCTCCACTTCTGAACTGGTATGCTGGCGCTCATACAATACATGCCTTCGCTTATGGGATGACGTCATCGCGTAGGTGTCATCACCAGTGCATTAAAGAAGAGATGGAGGGAGCTCTCCTGGAGCTGCACGGCCATTCTGTTTTGATGACCATAGAGCTTCAGGAAAGCTCCCAGCGCAGAGATATGCACCGCTGCTCTGGTGAACGATACATTATCATACCCCGTTAAGAAGAAGCAAAGGAGGAGGAGCCTGGACTGTTTCCGAGTCACCCCTCTTTGCTTTTGCTCACCGGTAAAGGCATTAATGCCCTGATGGTGCCCCTGCCGCTCGCTAAATACACCAATAAATGTGGTGTTTTCTAAAATTCATGTTTGTTTTCTGTTCTTGTCTTCAGAGGTGTTTTAGCTCCAGTATGTGAAATAATTTCTTAAAATTTGGATCTAGAAAAAAGTTAACCAGCAGTGAGTTTGGCCCTGTGAATTAGCACACTACATTTCTCTGATATAAACTAGTGACTTGGAAGTTCTCTGCAGACATATAAGCACATAATGAAAGTGGTGTTAAGATTTAAAAAACAATCTTCTAAAGGTACCAAATGTGATTTAAGTATTTGTAGTCACATAAAACAGTCCCATTATTTGTGCTCAGTCCTTAGTGAAGGACATGGAATGTGTCCTCTTAAGTTGCAAGCTGCCATTGATCTTTCTGGGTGGTCTTATATGCACACTGCTGATACCCCAGTGCTCAGAAGCTTTGGCCAGAGAATTCAGGACCCTATTGTGAGATGCGCTTGTAAGAAGTGAGGTGCTGACAAGGACACATGCCGGAGTGCTGTTACCCCCCTCTAATACTACTGTATGTCTTCAAGACATGATGATTTTTTGAGTATTTTGAGCATTAAAGGATTATTCTCAAATATCAAAGCGTGGTCTTAGAATAATACACACATACTGTATATTTATTAACTTGTTCGAATATAACTAAGTATTAAATCCAACCACAATATGCAAATATCATCTACCAAAAGATGCCCCTCCAGGCTTTGTTACTTATGTTGTCATTGGAACTGAGCTGCTGTAATTCCAGTGCTCCTGATTAGAGTTGAGCGAATTTGTTCGGATAAGGCTTTGAATATGATCGGCAGCGTATATTGCTTTTGCAATATTCGTCGAACACAGTTGAAAGTCATTAGAGTCAATGGGAGTAGAAACTGCAGTATATGCTCAGAACCGATCATCAAACATTCATTCAGCACGAATAGGGAACTAATATGGCACAAATGTGGCAAATTCAGATTCGGCGAGAAAATCCCAACAAATTCGCTTAACTCTACTCCTGATCAACCATGTGCGGTGCATTGTCTCTCAGCTGGTACTGGCTTCCTGCCATCATAGGTCTGCTCTGGGACATGTCTGGAATTGAGATGCTCCTATGAGCAATGATGTCATAGGAAGGAACAGAGCCTCCCACATTACAGTGTAAAGGTACCATCACACATAACGATATCGTTAACGATATCGTTGCTTTTTGTGACGTAGCAACGATATCGTTAACGAAATCGTTATGTGTGACAGCGACCAACGATCAGGCCCCTGCTGGGAGATCGTTGGTCGCTGGGGAAAGTCCAGCACTTTATTTTGTCGCTGGATCTCCCGCTGACATCGCTGAATCGGCGTGTGTAACGCCGATTCAGCGATGTCTTCACTGGTAACCAGGGTAAATATCAGGTTACTAAGCGCAGGGCCGCACTTAATAACCTGATGTTTACCCTGGTTACCGTTGTAAATGTAAAAAAACAAACACTACATACTTACATTCCCGGTGTCTGGTCATGTCCCCCGCCGTCAGCTTCCCGCACTGACTGGTGAGCACCGGCCAGCCGTAAAGCACAGCACAGCGGTGACGTCACCGCTGTACTTTACGGCCGGCGCTCAGTCAGTGCGGGAAGCTGAAGGCGAGGGACCTGACCAGACACCGGGAATGTAAGTATGTAGTGTTTGTTTTTTTACATTAGCACTGGTAACCAGGGTAAACATCGGGTTACTAAGTGCGGCCCTGCGCTTAGTAACCCGATGTTTACCCTGGTTACCCAGGGACTTCGGGATCGTTGGTCACTGGAGAGCTGTCTGTGTGACAGCTCTCCAGCGACCAAACAGCGACGC
Organism: Ranitomeya imitator; assembly: GCF_032444005.1. Taxonomy (NCBI): domain Eukaryota; kingdom Metazoa; phylum Chordata; class Amphibia; order Anura; family Dendrobatidae; genus Ranitomeya; species Ranitomeya imitator. The sequence goes on from NC_091288.1 coordinate 61,457,237, forward strand.
TGCAGCGATCGACATCGTTGTCGGTATCGCTGCAGCGTCGCTTAGTGTGACGATACCTTAAAGCTCAAAGCAGGAGGTAGTGGTGTGAATATATGCTGACAATTGCTGGCACTAAATAAAATGATGATTATTATTATTACTAGATGGAGGCCCGATGCTATCGCATCGGTAGGCCGGTAATGTCACGATGGGGGCAGGGACCTGTACAAAGATGGCGGCGGTCAGTGAATCTTTCGGCTGATCCCGGTGGTGGCGTGTTCGCGCTGGTGTTCCGCTGGTGGTACCACACAAGAGGCTGCATACGGCGTATACAGTGTGTGTGTGGTGCGTACGGCGTATACAGTGTGTGTGTGTGGTGCCTACAGCAGATACAGTGTGTGTGGTGCATGCAGCGTATGCAGTGTGTTTGTGTGTGTGTGGTGCCAAGTCATGTGACAAGGCTCGTTAAAAGATTGACATTGACTTTTAGGATTGCTACTTCCTATAGGTGGTGCTATAGTAGTTCTAGTCCTCTTCTCCTCTGAAGAGACAATCTGCGTACCTGCCCGTAGAAAGCTATATAGACTAACTAAAAAGCCCAAAAAGAGAGGGCCATGCCCGTGTATGTTCAAAGTAGAAAGAACTAAAGCAAACCCGAAGAAATAGTGAAGAATCAGAACAGAAATAAAAAGTGGTAACTATTTTTTTAATGGATTAAAGAAAGGAATTATCAAATTTCATCTACATTTGCAAAATGTTTAAAGGAGTCCAGTGTTTCCATTGCAGAAATTAGATAAGTTTTTGCCACATTGCAAATTTTTAAAATAAGTGAAAAGAGGAAAAGTTTACTATTTAAATGTCTTTTTAGTAAATAGGTATAACTATAAACTATATAAATAGGTATAATAGGTAAAGAACCTGAAGATCTACCTCTTCTGGCAAGCCTATAACCTGCAGTAACCACCGATTGATCAAACCACTGCACGACCAGCTCTATCCTCACCTACTGTATCCTCACCCATCCCTTGTAGCTTGTGAGCCTTCGCAGGCAGGGTCCTCACTCCTCCTGTACCAGTTGTGACTTGTATTGTTCAAGATTATTGTACCTGTTTTTATTATGTATACCCCTCCTTACATGTAAAGCGCCATGGAATAAATGGCACTATAATAAATAATAATAATAATAATAATAACAAACCTGGTTGTTAGATTCTGAGCAAAAACTATACAATACGGGATCACATTACTGAAACTCCATTTCTTGTGACTTTGCTTAGGGTCAGGGAAGTGTGTTGACCCCTGGACTTCAATGTGTGCTGGGTAATGGCTTATTGGAGGTATTTGACAAACTAGAAATTAGGGTTAAAGAGTTCTCACAGTACAGAGACTTATTTTCTTGGAACCTGCCCTTTCAGATCAGTAAACTAATACTGCAAACTGAGGTAATCTCAACGGGCACAATGTGAAAGGGGCTGAATGGAGGATTGAGTCGTCATCGATCAGGCAGTTAAAAAAAAAACCATTATTGTAGTCAAATACAATGCGATTGAATTCCAACATAAAGAATCTTTTGTAGGCATGTATTCATTGCTTCATCTTCCAAAATATAAACACACTAGCTAGATTTGGATTTATTGTGTTTACATCTTGAAAGATAACACAATGTACACATGCCTGCGAAAGACACCCACGTTGAAACTGAAACACGTTACATTATCCAACAATATCTTTTCTCAGTCGTGCCTGATGATGATTTAATCCTCAGTCCGAAACTTTCAATTTTGGGCCCATAGAGATGATCTCAGCTTGCAGCATTGGGTTACCGTATCCTCGTAGTTCCTCTGGTGGACAACGAAGTTGAGAAAACTGGGAACAAAATAAAGTACAATAGGGCCTTATCCGATGACAATGGGTGTCAAAAAAGATGGATACACTCACCTGGTTTGGTTGCTCAAAAGCAACGTGTAACGGGCATGTAAAACAGCTGCTGCAAGGATATCGGTCAAGAGATAAACCAAAGATGCGGGAAAAAGGCTGGAGGTATCAACCATGCACTGCTGACGATTAGGCCTGATGAAGGGACTGGAGTAGTCTCGATAGCTTGCAATTTGTTACCATCTTTTCAGTTAGCCATTAAAAGGTATCAACCACGGAGGACTCTCAATTCTAAATATCTTTCTATCCACTGGCTAACATACGGTACCAAGATATATATCTTTCCTGTCTTTTATGCTGTATTTTGAAAAAATCTGCGAAGCTGGGCACATGACGTGTCAGAGTTCAACAGCATCACGAGGATAACAGCGGTTGTAGATCCAGTTTAAACAATCAATTTATAAAAACAAACTTCCATATAAATATGTTCTTCATTGATCTTGCATTTCTCTTTTATTTTAATTAAAGAAATTGATATGAAAGTTTATATGGACAATATGTATTTCTACAATCAAGTTATGGATTGAATTAGCATGGAAGCACCTCTATATACATGCCATTAGTTGGAAGTATAAAATCCTCATAAGAAGTTCCCTGCATGTCACCCTGTAATAAATAAACATATTGAGTGTGTGAAGATGAGGGAGCATGAGACTTCTGATGTTGTGTATGTTATAGTATTTCAGATTTTCAGCTCAGTTTCTAATACTTTCATCTAACAAATTCATACCTTGCTTTATATGGGAATTTCCAGCAGACCTGAGAGTACCCGAAATAACTGAAAAGACAGCCTCGCTCACTGCTAAAATAGCACATTGTAATCTTCTGAGAATCCCACAGATAACCAGGCAGGAGTATGAGATTTAGCAGCACTCCCTGGGGAAATGGATGGACAGATGGATGAGAAGACGGAGTACAGCTATTAAAAGATATTTTAAAGTCCGGATCCTAGGCACGTGGCAAAGCTTCATCTCCATTTGGGCAAATATAAAAATGAAATCAGATCAGTGTTCAGAGAGAAGATGGGCAGAAGAAGAAAGTGAGGGACAAAAGGACAAGACAGAAAAAGTGGGACTGATTACAAAACCTATACTCATATACCTGGTAGTGGGCATTTGAACACACACACACACACACACATATATATATATATAAATATATATTGCCGCTTACATTAAGACATAAATATATAGTTATCTGTGGATAATAGAATATAGGAGGAAGAGTCATACATAAGAGCCGAAATTCCTAACTGGCTCTGGGTTGAGCGTGTCCTGGGAAAATAGTGATCTATCATTAGCGGGACTATGACACTGGAATTTGTAAATGACAAACTTTCATTCCCACCTGCTTTAGCCCTGGTGAGGAAAGCAGATGTGACAAAGATTCTTAAAAATGATGCTTAGTGGCAGAGAAGTGACTTTGGTACCTTAAACAGGTTTTCCACTACTTTTACATTGATGGCATATCCTTAGGATAGGTCACCAATGTGTGATCTGCCGGGGTCAGGCACCCTGTTGATCGGCCGTTATCGGTTTTGGCGGCAGCCGCTGGCCGGAAGTACTCACTTGCCGAGTTGCTCCGTCTTCTGATAGTGACCGTCACATATTACTACAAATCCACCTCCTATAGACTTGAATAGACTCTGACAAGCAAACTGCAAAATATCAGAACCAGTTGGAATTTTAACGACTTGCTTGTGGTGGTCACAGTACCTTGCACGTTGCAATGCGACCCCATTCACCTTCATTAAGTTGCATAGTAGGAGTGGCACAGAGTGATATTTGACCGTATGACCTGTGTCACGGCCCAAGTCACCAGTTAGCTCCAACCTTAGATTTTCTGTTGCTGGATGTAAAGTGTAAGCCGTAGACTTCAATCCAACTTGTACACATTATTTTGGATTTTGAATTGAAATCCTTTTCCTGAACTGCAATGTAGATCTGCCAAAGTCGAAGGTTAGTAAATCTACTGCTCAGAGCACATAATACTGAGTGTGTTTGCATATACATGGATGAAAATGCACTTTAATTTACTCTTTGCCAGAAAAAATACAGTGTGAGTGAGGATGTGGGTTTAGGCAACCTGTGACCACCAGTTGCCAAACTACAAATGGCGGATACACACAGTAGATAGTTGTATATTGAGACCATTTTCAGCATTTAAACATAGACATCTTTATATGTAATGGAAAGTATTCTAAATGAGATCTTAGATAAAGCTTCCACGTAAATAAAACAGATGGCCGAGATCGCTGGCATGCTTGTGATTGGATGATTGAGCTGGGCGAGGGATAAACACAAAGCATCTGAAGACCACATCTGATGTGGGCACTGAGTGACCTGGGAGACAGACGCAGCACTTATAACAAGCGAGACGAAATAATCAGGGCTGCCAAAATAAATACATGGATACTGCAGTCAATGTGCAGAGCGAGAAAGGATATACAGTATCTGCAAAGCAGTGTGTGGTATACAGACATGAGGTCAGGGTTGGATCGATAAATGGTTAAATTTCCAGATGCTTCATTGTCTTGAAAGCTTTGGCTTGTGACAGATATGGACATTATACAGTATACAGATGTTAGAAATATTCTTTACAATTCATTTCATACACACATTATGTATAGTCAGGGCTACACATTGAATCAGGGCCGGATTGGGACTAAAATTCAGCCCTGGCATTTGAAGTTACACAGGCCCACTTGCCACATGGTGACTGTATAAGATCTTTGTAAACTTGCAGGCAGGGTCGGTTTTAGGCAAAGTGGGGCCCTACGCCTAGGCAAAGTTTAAAATGGGGTCCCAAATGCTAACATATTGCACATCACACAAAAGCATTTCGGTTGTATTTACAAGAGTTGAGTTCAGGCCGCTAAATGAGGTTGATCGACAAAACTGAAGTTGTTCAACACATGTTTCCCGGCCTCTTTCCACCAGCTGAGGAATAATGATGGGACAGAACCATCACTAATAGATCACTAACAGATCACAATACAGTATCATGTTATCAGCAGTACATCTACAGTTTACAGCGGCGATGTGCTGCTGAGAACAAGGATTTTTGTTCCGGCAAAAACAATCTGAATATGCAGCATTTTACTTGTTTAGTAAAATACACCCCATAGTCCTCCATATATTATAATGTGCACCACAGTCCTCGATCTATATATATAATTGTCTAAGGGTTTTTCCGTCTGTCTGTCTGTCCTGGAAATCCTGCGTCTCTGATTGGTCGAGGCCGCCAGGCCTCAACCAATCAGCGACGGGCACAGCATGGCGACGATGATGTCATAAAGGTTGCCTCGACCAATCAGCGACGGGCACAGTCTGCCGAGAATTCGCCTCGACCAATCAGCGACAGGCACAGTATCGACGTAGATGTCATAATGGTTGCCATGGCGACGATGATGTCATAGAGGTTGCCTCGACCAATCAGCGACGGGCACAGTCTGCCGCGAATTCTGGAATCATCATTGTCCATATACTACGGGGACATGCATATTCTAGAATACCTGATGCGTTAGAATCGGGCCACAATCTAGTATAGTATAATACACTCCCTATAGTCCTCCATATATTAAAATACACTGCTCAGTCCTCCACATAGTATATTACACTCCTCATAGTCCTTCATACAGCATAATACACTCCTCATAGTGCTCCATATAGTATAATGCTCCGCCATAGTCATCCATGTAGTACAATTCACTTCCCATAGTATAATGCACCCTATAGTTCTTCATATAATATAACGTATTCCCGATAGTCCTCAATACAGTATAATGCAGCCCACATACAGTATAATGCAGCCACCACCCTACACAGTATAATGCAGCCACCCCAGAGTATAATGTAACCCCCCAAAGAATATAATGCAGCCCCCCATACAGTATGATGCAATCACCCCTCATAGAATATAAATATAATACAGCCCCCCATAGAATATAATGTAGCCACGAATAGAATACAGCCCACCTCCCCATAGAATATAATGCAGCCCCATCAAAGAGTATGATGCAATCATCCCTCATAAAATCTAATACAGCCCCCCATAGAATATAATGCAGCCCACCTCTCCATAATATATAATGTAGCCCCCCATAGAATATAATGCAGCCCCCCATAGTATATAAGACAGCCTCCCACATAGAATATAATATACCCCCCATAGAATATAACACAGCCTCCCCCATAGAATAGAATATACCCCCGCAATAGTATATAACACAGCCACATAGTATATAACACGGCCTCCCCCATAGAATATAATATACCTCCCATAGCATATATCAAAGCCCGCATATAATATAGCACAACTTGCATAGTATATAGCACAGCCTGCATAATATAGCACAGCCCGCGTAGTAGTATACAGCACAGCCCGCGTAGTAGTATATACAGCACAGTCCGCGTAGTAGTATATACAGCACAGCCCGCGTAATAGTATATACAGCACAGCCCGCGTAGTAGTATATACAGCACAGCCTGCGTAGTAGTATACACAGCACAGCCCACACAGTGGTATATACACAGCACAGCCCACACAATGGTATATGCACAGCACAGCCCACACAGTGGTATATACAGCACAGCCCACACAGTGGTACATACAGCACAGCCCACACAGTGGTATATGCACAGCACAGCCCACACAGTGGTATATACACAGCACAGCCCACACAGTGGTATATACACAGCACAGCCCACACAGTGGTATATACACAGCACAGCCCACACAGTGGTATATACACAGCACAGCCCACACAGTGATATATACACAGCACAGCCCACCCCACACAGTGGTATATACAGCACAACCCACATCTCATCCCCCCGATAATGGCTCCACAGTCCAGTTAAAAAAAAACAAACACTCTCCTCACCTTTCCTCTTGCCCGCGCTGCTCCTGGCTCCTGTCTCCTGTCTCGGCGGCTGCAGTCTGCCCGGGACACAGCAGGTGCGCGATGATATGACGTCATTGCGCACCCGCAGTGTCAGAGGCAGAGCGAGGAATGATGGGAGAGGGAGCGTCAGCAGACGCTCTCTCCTCCATCATTGCATTGAACTATACCTTTGCCTTTTTGAAAGTGCATTTGAACAGCAAGGTTGATTGCTGTTGAGGGGAACTAGGAAAAAAAAAAAAAATCTCTATAAATCTTCAGCAGAGCGAGTGTGAGCGAGCTGAGTGTGACCAGAGCGTAAGTGTGGACGCCGGTAAGTGTGACTTGTGATTCAGTGAAGAGGTATTTGGAAAGCCTTTAACAAATACCTGTGTGAATTGGTGTGAGTTGCTGAATTGGGGGTAGCTATATTCATAAGGGTTAACTTAGGGTGGGGGCTCATAGTTAAGGGTTTATAAGGGGCAGCTGTTTGGGGCTCAAGTCCTTTTTGAAAGTGCATTTGAACAGCAAGGTTGATTGCTGTTGAGGGGAACTAGGAAAAAAAAAAAAAAAAAATAAATAAATCTCTATAAATCTTCAGCAGAGCGAGTGTGAGCGAGCTGAGTGTGACCAGAGCGTAAGTGTGGACGCCGGTAAGTGTGACTTGTGATTCAGTGACTTTGGAGTCAGGGAGTTTTCAGGGGAGGAATTACTGAATTGCTGTCTGATTTTTATCAATACTTTGTATTTATTTATTTTTTTTATTGAACTGTTCTGTCTGGTGCAATCCCCATTAGGAAATGTGCTCCACGATTGTTAATGCCATCCAGTGCACATCTTGCCACATGTATGCAGTCCTTGAGCAGCCGATCGAGGGTGCATACTGCTGTGCGAGATGTGAGCACGTTGTGCATTTGGAAACCCAGATTTTGACTCTAAATGTGCAGCTGGCAACACTGAGATCCATAGACAACATGGAGAGGAGTCTTCTGCTCACGGATGGAGCTGCAGGACGGTGAAGTGGCAAGCTGGGTGACAGTTAGGAAGCGGGGTAGAGGGAAGAGTGCCAGGGAGGCTAGTCCTGATCTGGAACACCCCAATAAGTTTGCTAAGTTGGCAGATGAGGGGGGTGCCAGTACAGGGGTAGCACTGCTGCAGCCAGGCATGTCCTCTGAAAGCCGGAGGAGTGACTGCTCCAGTAAGGAGGGAAATAGGAGAGCAGGGCAGGCCAGACAGGTGCTGGTAGTGGGCGACTCAATTATTAGGGGAACAGATAGGGCAATCTGTCACAAAGACAGGGATCGTCGAACGGTGTGCTGCCTACCTGGCGCTCGAGTCCGACACATCGCTGATCGGGTGGACAGATTATTGGGAGGGGCTGGTGAGGACCCAGCGGTCATGGTGCACATTGGCACTAATGACAAAGTTAGAGGTAGGTGGAAGGTCCTTAAAGATGATTTCAGGGAATTAGGCTGCAAGCTGAAAGCAAGGACCTCCAACGTGGTATTTTCCGAAATACTGCCGGTACCACGTGCCACGCCAGAGAGGCAACGGGAGATTAGGGAGGTTAATAAGTGGCTCAAGAATTGGTGTAGGAAAGAGGGGTTTGGGTTCCTGCAGAACTGGGCCGACTTCTCAGTTGGCTACAGGCTCTACGCTAGGGACGGGCTGCACCTCAATGGGGAGGGTGCAGCTGTGCTGGGGGAGAGAATGGCTAGAAGGTTGGAGGAGTGTTTAAACTAGGAATTGGGGGGGAGGGTATTCATTTTATAGGAGGGGAAGATAGTGCAGACAGAGTCCTGGGCACAAATAAGGAAGTTGGGGGTGGCGGTGGCATGGGGGGTGGGGTCAGAACAGTTAATAATTTAAGAAATAGAAGTACAGAGAGGAACATAAAGTGCATGTATACTAATGCCAGAAGCCTCGCCAACAAAATGGACGAATTAGAACTAATGTTGTTGGAGCATAATTATGACATGGTGGGGATATCTGAAACGTGGCTGGATGAGAGCCATGACTGGGCTGTTAACTTGCAGGGCTATAGCCTGTTCAGAAATGACCGTACAGATAAGCGAGGGGGTGGGGTGTGTCTATATGTAAAATCATCCTTAAAACCCATCCTGCGCGATAATATAGGTGAATTTAATGAAAATGTAGAATCCCTGTGGGTGGAGATAAGGGGAGGGGGAAAAAATAATAAATTACTGATAGGGGTTTGTTATAAATCTCCAAAAATAATGGAAGCAATGGAGAATATCCTAGTAAAGCAAATAGATGAAGCTGCGACTCAAGGAGAAGTCATTATTATGGGGGACTTCAACTACCCTGAAATAGATTGGGGAACAGAAACCTGCAGTTCCAGCAAAGGTAATCGGTTTTTGACAATTATGAGAGACAATTACCTTTCACAACTGGTTCAGGACCCAACAAGAAGGGGGGCACTGCTAGACCTAATATTAACCAACAGGCCAGACCGCATATCAAATATAAGGGTTGGGGGTTACTTGGGAAATAGCGATCACAAAATAATAAGTTTTCATGTATCCTTTAAAAAGATGTGTAGTAGAGGGGTTACAAGGACACTAAACTTCAGGAGGGCAAATTTCAAACGGATGAGAGAGGATCTTGGTGCAATTAACTGGGACGATATCCTGAGACACAAAAATACACAGAGAAAATGGGAGACGTTTATTAGCATCCTGGATAGGACCTGTGCACAGTATATACCGTATGGGAATAAACATATTAGAAATAGGAGGAAACCAATATGGCTAAATAGAGCTGTAAGGGGCGCAATAAGGGACAAAAAGAAAGCATTTAGAGAATTAAAGGAAGTAGGTAGCGAGGAGGCATTAAATAAATACAGAAAATTAAATAAATTCTGTAAAAAGCAAATCAAGGCAGCAAAGATTGAGACAGAGAGACTCATTGCCAGAGAGAGTAAAAATAATCCTAAAATATTCTTTAACTACATAAATAGTAAGAAACTAAAAAATGATAGTGTTGGCCCCCTTAAAAATAGTCTGGGTGAGATGGTGGATGAGGATGAGGAAAAAGCCAATATGCTAAATGACTTTTTTTCATCAGTATTTACACAAGAAAATCCCATGGCAGACAAAATGTCTAGTGATAAAAATTCCCAATTGAATGTCACCTGCTTAACCCAGCAGGAAGTGCGGCGGCGTCTAAAAATCACTAAAATTGACAAATCTCCGGGCCCGGATGGGATACACCCTCGAGTACTGCAGGAATTAAGTACAGTCATTGATAGACCATTATTTTTAATCTTTAAAGACTCCATAATAACAGGGTTTGTGCCACAGGACTGGCGTATAGCAAATGTGGTGCCAATATTCAAAAAGGGAACAAAAACTGAACTCGGAAACTATAGGCCAGTAAGCTTAACCTCTACTGTGGGTAAAATCCTGGAGGGCATTCTAAGGGACGCTATACTGGAGTATCTGAAGAGGAATAACCTCATGACCCAGTATCAGCACGGGTTTACTAGGGACCGTTCATGTCAGACTAATTTGATCAGTTTCTATGAAGAGGTAAGTTCCGGATTGGACCAAGGGAACCCAGTGGATGTAGTGTATATGGACTTTTCAAAAGCTTTTGATACGGTGCCACACAAAAGGTTGATACATAAAATGAGAATAATGGGGATAGGGGAAAATATGTGCAAGTGGGTTGAGAGCTGGCTCAGGGATAGGAAACAAAGGGTGGTTATTAATGGAGCACACTCGGACTGGGTAGCGGTTAGCAGTGGGGTACCACAGGGGTCAGTATTGGGCCCTCTTCTTTTTAACATATTTATTAATGACCTTGTAGGGGGCATTCAGAGTAGAATTTCAATATTTGCAGATGACACTAAACTCTGCAGGGTAATCAATACAGAGGAGGACAATTTTATACTACAGGATGATTTATGTAAACTAGAAGCTTGGGCTGATAAATGGCAAATGAGCTTTAATGGGGATAAATGTAAGGTCATGCACTTGGGTAGAAGTAATAAGATGTATAATTATGTGCTTAATTCTAAAACTCTGGGCAAAACCGTCAATGAAAAAGACCTGGGTGTATGGGTGGATGACAAACTTAAATTCAGTGGCCAGTGTCAGGCAGCTGCTACAAAGGCAAATAAAATAATGGGATGCATTAAAAGAGGCATAGATGCTCATGAGGAGAATATAATTTTACCTCTATACAAGTCACTAGTTCGACCACACTTAGAATACTGTGCACAGTTCTGGTCTCCGGTGTATAAGAAAGACATAGCTGAACTGGAGCGGGTGCAGAGAAGAGCGACCAAGGTTATTAGAGGACTGGGGGGTCTGCAATACCAAGATAGGTTATTACACTTGGGGCTATTTAGTTTGGAAAAACGAAGACTAAGGGGTGATCTCATTTTAATGTATAAATATATGAGGGGACAGTACAAAGACCTTTCTGATGATCTTTTTAATCATAGACCTGAAACAGGGACAAGGGGGCATCCTCTGCGGTTGGAGGAAAAAAGGTTTAAGCATAATAACAGACATGGATTCTTTACTGTAAGAGCAGTGAGACTATGGAACTCTCTGCCATGTGATGTTGTAATGAGTGATTCGTTACTTAAATTTAAGAGGGGACTGGATACCTTTCTGGAAAAGTATAATGTTACAGGGTATATACACTAGATTCCTTGATAGGGCGTTGATCCAGGGAACTAGTCTGATTGCCGTATGTGGAGTCGGGAAGGAATTTTTTTCCCCAATGTGGAGCTTACTCTTTGCACATGGGGTTTTTTTGCCTTCCTCTGGATCAACATGTTAGGGCATGTTAGGTTAGGCTATGGGTTGAACTAGATGGACATATAGTCTTCCTTCAACCTTAATAACTATATGTAACTATACCGGCGTCATAGATGCAGTGACACTGGCCACTGAATATGAGTTTGTCATCCACCCATACACCCAGGTCTTTTTCATTGACGGTTTTGCCCAGAGTTTTAGAATTAAGCACATAATTATACATCTTATTACTTCTACCCAAGTGCATGACCTTAATTACTTTGATAAACTTGCAGATATCATTATGGCTATGGGGTCTCTAGCCGGTTTGGGGGTGTCCTGCCTGAAAGATGATTAGGAAACACTGTGGCCTCATTTGTGTGACCCACATTGCCTGCAGTGTTTTTTGATCCGGCTTTGGACGCCAGACGGCTGATCAAAGTCCACATAAAACAATAGCTTGACTCAACTTATATATGGGAATCTCGTCCTTAGACCAAACAAACAAAAACTTAGACAAATATTTCGATACACAGTGTAAACATAGTAAGATTCTGAGCACATCGCTGTTAAACACTTCTCAATTATATCAAGCTTTTAATCTAACTATAAATATTTGCGAAGAATAAAACTTTGAGTTGTACTAAATGTAATTTGTGAAGTAGTGATTGGCTGGACATCTGGAGACTTGACATGCATCCTCAATAAAGGGATAACTTACAAGGTCAGGAGGGGTGACACTGACATATTACAACGGTACTGGACACTTATGAAACCAAAGGAAGGTGACTCAAACATCCCAAACATTTGTAGAATAGGTTACCGAAAATAAGTAGACTGATTACATGAAGTTAGGCCTATTCCTAACCATGGACATATACAAATAATGACAGGGAAGCTCTGGGAGGGCATGTAATCCTTCACTGCGGAGACATTGGGGGTGATGCTCCCAAGAGGATGTTTCTTGTGATGCTGACTTTAGTGGCACTCAAGATAAATAATCCTAACATGTGTTGTCCATTTGAAACCCTTCAGAGTATTGATACTTATTACAGTTTACTAATTAATCAATTACTCAGTTTTCTCTTGAGATGGATTACAATGAGTGCTCCAGGATTTAATGTTTTTTTCTCCAAATATGCTTCTAAGAAAAGCTAAAAGTGTTACTTTCAGGTTAGGAACGGCTAAACATAGTTGGTTATTGCGAATGTACAGTAGCGACCAATAGTTTTGCATTTTTTTCAAAGTGTAATTACTTCTATTAGGTTGTTGTGATGCCATTTTCCTGGAGATTTTAGTAAACCAGGAGCAAATGGTTGTCAGAGCTATAAGGATGAAAATTGTGTTTGACATTGTTTTATCCCTTTATGGGTTAGTTTTCAACATGTGTTGGGCCAAGTGTTATTCATATTTTGTCACAGTAAGTTTTGCCTAATTTTTTTTTTTTACATGTGTGTTTGCAAAGCCAAAGCCAAATTTATCACCAGATGTTAGGAAGGTTATTATTCTGAGAGTGAAGTCAGACAAAAGCCAAAGTGCTGGCTATGGAGTTCAAGTGCTTTCAGAGTCAAGTGTCAAGTATAATAAAGAAAGAAAAAGAAGAAAAAGGTTATGGAACAGCTGACAAACCTAGAAGAGGAAGAGCACGCAAAACTTCCTTCCAGAGTTGATCATATTATGAAGAAAAAGTCAGCATCCATGTCCATAAATGTGCTGTACAGATTTCACACAAAATGAACGAAGAATATGGGGTCAAAGTGAGTCGCCAAACTGTGGTGTGACAGCTAAGAGCAGTAGGGTTGAATGCATGAGTTCCAGTCAAGAGGCCTTTTATCTCTGCAAACAAACGGAAGGCCTGACTTGAATTTAGCTAATGGAAAGAGACAGATTGGTCTAAGTTGTTGTGGTCGTATGAATTCAAGTTCAATCTGTTTGTTAGTGATGGCAAGCACTATATATATATATATCGCCCAAATGAAAAACGTAATGATGTAAGTAACCAAACACCTACAATGAAACATGGTGGTGACAATGTCATGGTTTGGGGCTGCTTTTCTGCATCTGCCATTGGCCTTCTGCATAGAATTGATGTACGTATGAATGCTACCATGTACAAGGATATACGGGAGAATGTAATGCTGCCACATGGTAAAAACCAAAGTAAGGAGGAACTAGAAATTCCAGCAAGACAATGATCCTAAGCAGACATCCAATTTAGTAAAAAATTGATTAGCAAAGAAAATGTTCGCCTGTTGCAATGGCCAAGCCAATCACCTGATTTACACCCTATAGAGCATCTTTGGAATGAGTTAGGAAGACAAGATGGCACCCGTACATATAGCAATAAAGATGAATTGTTTTCAGATTTACAAATGGAATGGAACAAGATCCCTCAGGATGTCTTGAATACCCTAATGGCTTCAATGCTCTGTCAGTGCAGTGCAGTAATTAAAGCAAGAGGTTATGCTACAAAATACTAAGTTATGGCATTGTAAACAATGAATTGCTCTCTATGTTGTGATCAGTGAATAGTATATGCAAACCTTTTGGCAGTCAGTTTTCTTTAATTAAATGACCATACCTACAGTATATTTTAAAGCATTTTGGTTAAAATTAACTTCATGAACTTTCAAATCATTTAAAAAAACAAAGGTATGAACTGGGACATAAACTGGTGTGCATGCAGCGTGTAAGCGCATTTTCAGACTGGCTACTGAACAGAAAGAACCAAAGACAGAAACATAATGATTGAATACCCTGCAGTAAATAAATAAAAATACAGAATAGTGCTTGAAAATAATATACAGTACTTAGTTAAAATGTTATTTGTTAAAAAAAAATGTGTAAGCCATCCCAAAACTAGACGGTGACGGTATTTGGGACTGTCCTAACTCTAATATTACCGTTTGCTAAGTGACATCCATGTGGATAAGGGCTGAGGCGAACTAGGCCTAACTAGTGGAATCACAGACAGGGGAGACCACATCAATATAATGCTCAGCTTAAAGGAAAGGCTGAGACCTGGTGCAGCAGCAACAGAGAAAAATGGATTTTTATCCTCCCTGCAACTGCTTGCTTCAGTCATCGGCTGGTGCAGGGAATAGTTACACCACTCAATATACAGTGAGAGCACTGTGAAACTTTGATTGACAGCCTGTTCTCCAGTGTGTATGTGTGCAGGTTGTCAGTCAAGGTGCAGAAGAGTGATTACAGTGCACTCACGGTGTAGTGAGCAGTGACTGTAACCACTCTGATGACCGATAGCGAGCTCCAGCAGGGAGGATATAACGTCATTTTCTCCCTGCAGCTGCTGCTCCAGTAAGGCAGGCTAACCTTTACCTGCAGATTAGCCCTCTATCTGCAGGTTAATAGCTCTTGTATACCACACACATACTGTAGCTATTTGCCTACATTGATGGAAAAATAAAAAAGTTATCCTTTTCGCAAGAGAGGGATGAAAAAATAAAAGCAGAAAATTACCAGAAAAGCTAGAGAGGAATTTTTCATAAACAGTAAATTGTAAAGAATTTTGTTTTTGTAGGCACTATCCAATTATACCCATTTAAGAAGTTGGGAATAACCCTTTTAGTTAATTGTGTGGCACAAAATGTCTGTCACATTTGTTTTCAGGAGGCGCAGTGTAGAGTATGCTTTTATTCATGGGGCACAATGGATTCATGTTTCTATTCAGGAGGCACAGTGTAGGGTACACACTTTCATTCAAAGGTACAATTTTGGTATTTAGACTTTTTTTTAAATAGGGCATAGTGTGTTACATCCTTTTTTAAGTGGGTTGTTCTTTTTTAATCAGGGGGCAGTGTTGGACAAACTTGTATTAAGAGGCACAATGAGGGCATTTTAGTAATCAGGGTTGCCCAGTGTGATATTGTTGATATTCAAGAGGTAGATTGTGGATTATTCATTTTTTTTTTGGGGGGGCACATTTATGATTTAGGATTAAACTGAGATTCTGGTTTGGCTTTTATCTTAAGTCATATGGCATAAAGTCATAAAGGGTCAATATTGACTTTTAGAATTGTTACATCCAGTAAGTGGCACTAGAGTTCGAGTCCTCTTTCTCTTTGGAGAGACAATTTGCAGCATATTTAATTTCTCAGAAGAACATTGCACGGCCTATAAGTCTTACACTAGCATGTCAGACATGTCACTCTCCACAAGGAGAAACGTTACCCATTAGACCATAATTTTAAAGGAAAATTCATGTGGTAATGGCTTGCAGTGGTTAATAGGTATTACATATTATTTGTTATATACCATTTTTCATATTTTGTGAAAAATTATTTGGTGTGCTTTACTCAGGACAATTTTTTTTGCCAACAGGTACCCCAAGCAAGAAAAATAAGGAAATCCCAACCTAAATTCATGGGAAGAGCCCATTAAGTAAGAACAATGGTGCAAGTCTATTTTCAAGGATAAACTAACATACATACAGTACAGACCAAAATTTTTTTTCTGTAATTTCATGACTATGAAAATTGTAAATTCACACTGAAGTCATCAAAACTATGAATTAAGGCTGGTTTCACATTTGCAGCTGTTGTTCGCAGCGTTTGTACCGCACATAAACGCATGCGTTTTGTTTTCCTATATTTAACATTAAAAACGCATGCGTTTTTGTTTTCTCGCGTTTTGCCGCGTTTGACGACGCATGCGTTTTTTCGTTGTTTGCGGCTTGGAGTGGAAATGCAACATGTAGTAATTTCTAGAGGCGTCTATTTGCTGCCAGGAAACGCATGCGGTCGATTGCGCAAGGATTGCGACAAAAAAAACGCATTGCTGTCTATGTAAACGCATGCGTTTTTAAGCACATGCGTTTGGTTGCGTTTTTGAACGCATGCGTTTCAATAGAGAAAAACAAGTCTAGACACTGATAAGCCACACACACCCTCAAGGTGATAAAGGGATCCTAACCCTAGCCCTAACCCTAGCCCTAACCCTAACCCTAGCCCTAACCCTAATGGGAAAATGGAAATAAATATATATTTTTTAATTTTTCCCTAACTAAGGAGTTGATGAAGGGGGGTTTGATTTCTATTTATAGGGGGTTTTCTAGTGGATTTTTATGATTGGCAGCCGTCACACACTAGAAGACGCTTTTTATTCCAAAAAATATTTTTTGCGTTACCACATTTTGAGAGCTACAATTTTTCCATATTTTGGTCCACAGAGTCATGTGAGGTCTAGTTTTTTGCAGGACGAGTTGACATTTTTATTGGTAACATTTTCGGGCACGTGACATTTTTGATTGCTTTTTATTCCGATTTTTTGTGAAGCAGAATGAACAAAAACCAGCTATTCATGAATTTCTTTTGGGGGGCCATTTATACCGTTCCGCGTTTCGTCATAATACACGCCCTCTGTAGTCCCATTGGCGGTGTCTGGTTATCTTGATTTTTCTCTTGTGAAATTTCTCATCATGCGTACCAAAAACGCAAACGCAGGAAAAAACGCATATAAACGTGTACAAACGCGGCGCTTTTTTAACCGCATACAACACCGCATGCGTCTAAAAAACGCCGCGTTTGTACGCATTTATAAGCATTTTTTCTACAACTTGCGGATGCGTTTTAGACGCTGAGGATTTAAACGCAAATGTGAAACTAGCCTAACACATGTGGAATTATATACTTAACAAAAAAGTGTGAAACAACTGAAATTATGTCTTATATTCTAGGTTCTTCCAAGTAGCCACCTTTTGCTTTGATGACTGCTTTGCGCACTCTTGGCATTCTCTTGATGAGTTTCAAGAGGTAGTCACCGGAAATGGTTTTCAGTTCACAGGTGTGCCTTGTCTGGTTTAATAAGTGGGATTTCTTGCCTTACAAATGGGGTTGGGACCATCAGTTGTGTTGAGCAGAAGTCTGGTGGATACACAGCTGATAGTCCTACTGAATAGACTGTTAGAATTTGTACTATGGCAAGAAAAAAGCAGCTAAGTAAAGAAAAACAAGTGGTCATCATTAATTTAAGAAATGAAGGTCAGTCAGTCCGAAAAATTGGGAAAACTTTGAAAGTGTCCCCAAGTGCAGTTGCAAAAACCATCAAGCGCTACAAAGAAACTGGCTCACATGAGGACCGCCCCAGGAAAGGAAGACCAAGAGTCACCTCTGCTTCTAAGGATAAGTTTATCCGAGTCACCAGCCTCAGAAATCGCAGGTTAACAGCAGCTCAGATTAGAGACCTGGTCAATGCCACACAGAGTTCTAGCAGCAGACAAATTTCTAGAACAACTGTTAAGAGGAGACTTTGTGCAGCAGGCCTTCATGGTAAAATAGCTGCTAGGAAACCACTGATAAGGACAGGCAACAAGCAGAAGAGACTTGTTTGGGCTAAAGAACACAAGGAATGGACATTAGACCAGAGGAAATCTGTGCTTTGGTCTGATGAGTCCAAATTTGAGATCTTTGGTTCCAACCACCGTGTCTTTGTGCGACGCAGAAAAGGTGAACGGATGGACTCTACATGCCTGGTTCCCACCGTGAAGCATGGAGGAGGAGGTGTGATGGTGTGGGGGTGCTTTGCTGGTGACACTGTTGGAGATTTATTCAAAATTGAAGGCATACTGAACCAGCATGGCTACCACAGCATCTTGCAGCGGCATGCTATTCCATCCGGTTTGCGTTTAGTTGGACCATCATTTATCTTTCAACAGGACAATGACCCCAAACACACCTCCAGGCTGTGTAAGGGCTATTTGACGAAGAAGGAGAGTGATGGGGTGCTACGCCAGATGACCTGGCCTCCACAGTCACCAGACCTGAACCCAATCGAGATGTTTTGGGGTGAGGTGGACCGCAGAGTGAAGGCAAAAGGGCCAACAAGTGCTAAACATCTCTGGAAACTCCTTCAAGATTGTTGGAAGACTATTTCCTGTGACTACCTCTTGAAGCTCATCAAGAGAATGCCAAGAGTGTGCAAAGCAGTCATCAAAGCAAAAGGTGGCTACTTTGAAGAACCTAGAATATAAGACATAATTTCAGTTGTCTCACACTTTTTTGTTAAGTATATAATTCCACATGTGTTAATTGATAGTTTTGATGCCTTCAGTGTGAATTTACAATTTTCATAGTCATGAAAATACAGAAAAATCTTTAAATGAGGAGGTGTGTCCAAACTTTTGGTCTGTACTGTATATATGTGAAATATAATTTCAATTATATATTTTGGCTAGTAAAGTGTGTAGAATCTAAAGCAGAAACTTTTATTTTCTGAAATGATAAAATTAATATTATGGAATAGGATCACTTAATGATGAGGGTTAATGTTATATACCAGAGTTTGGGAAAACAATGCAAATTACTAAAGTCCTGTCAAGTTGAGAGTAAGCTTAAATATTAACTTCCATTATTTTTTTTGTTTTCTTTTCTAATTTCTTCCTGACACAGTTATTAAAAGAGAATTTCAGGATCTATGAATTGGGGTCAAATGGACGCCTGCAGATAATCACCCCTATAATATGTAATCGTAGAACATCAAAGAGGAGCTGACCGTGCAAGTTGGTTTTGAAATATGATCATATCATAATAATACCGTAGATCGTTGTAGGTCGTGTAGCATGAAAAATGAGGCATTTATCATAGCTTGTTGTCGGACTAATGAAATTTAAAATAGGTTTTTATGCTAAGGGTAAAACTGTGGATTCACTTCATTAGAGGGATATTGAGGGATTTCAGAAGAGTTTACATTTTGTCTGAGTCTTCACTTGAATATTTAGAACAGATTGACATAAACTGGTAATGTGTGGTCAGATTAGACGGCAGAGGAGGATTGGAGTTATGTTTATACCCTCCGGGGTCAGTGATTTGACAATATTTTGATCATTTTTCTTCGAGGATTTGGTTGCCCTGGGTCAATTCTCTGGATAGAAGTTTATAAATTGTGTAATATACGCTCAAGAATCATAATATTATAGTTTGGAAGGAATTTTGGAGTAACGTAAAACATTTGTCTTGTTACAGAATAATTATATTAAATAAGAAATTAATCGTAATTTTACAAATCCTGGCGGATTAGGAAAGAAGTTAACTGGACTAAAAATAAACTCTTCCATATAAAATGAATTAAAGTCAGAGTACAACAGAACAGGGAGCCTGTCTATACTGTGGTCTCATATCAAGACTCATTTCTTCCTTGTCAGCGAGTTCTATTTTATTATTCGGCAAAAAAAAAGAACATTCCAAGGTCAAATATTTGATCATTGAGGTCACACTATGGAAATTGGCTCAAGATTTATTTTAAATAACCATATATTGTAAAAATCCTTATACTAGAATTTTTAAATTTGGAAACCTAATACTAGATTTAATATAAGTTCAGTATGTTAAGCTCTAACGGTTCTTTTAGGATGAGAATATCACTAGTTTATGAAACCATTGACTATATTAGGCCATTAGGCAGCCTCCGAACCAAAGAATACTAAGTAAAGTTTACAGGAGACGAAGTGGTAAAGAAATTTTGTAGCACCACTGCCACTGTGCTCTAGTGATCTGTGGTGATCACATCATCAGTTGGCAGATACCAATAGGCATTGGTATTGACTCCTAGAAATATTCTGTTTTGGCTCCTCCAAGCCCCACATCCGACTGGACTAACGGGCTATGGGCATCGGTTCAACAGGCAGGTAAGGCACATAGGAAACAAGGACTTAGTACACGCAGGAGACTCTGCACTAGAAGTACAGGTGCAGTGGGACAAAGCTTTATTCTTCGGGTCAGTACGGTTACAGTGATACCACATTTTTATATCTTTTTTATGTTTTGGCGCTTTTACGCAATAAAAACTATTTTATAGAAAAAATAATTATTTTTGCATCTCTTCATTCTGAGAGAAATAACTTTTTTATTTTTGGTGGCTTGCATTTTGCAGGACAAGATAGCATTTTCAGAAATGCCATTTTTATTAACATTCGTCTTTTTGATCGCGTTTTATTCCACTTTTTGTTTGGCGGTATGATGAAAAAGCATTGCTTTTTGCCTCCTTTTTTATTTACTTTTTAACGATGTTCACTGAAGGGGTTAACTAGTAGAACAGTTTTATATGTGGGTTCTCTCCGGAAGCGGTCATACAAAATATGCGTACTTTTTTTTTTTACATACATTTATTTATTGGATTAATACTTTTTCTTTTTTTGCCTCTTATTTTGTGATTTTTTTAAAAATGTTTTTACAACTTTCTTTAAAAACTTTTTTACATTGTCCCAAGATAGGACATCAACTGTATAGTGACAGATCGCTAATCTAAAACTCTACGATGCTTCTGCACTGCAGAGAAATAGATCAGCGTCTGACATGCAGGGAGGAGGCATGTCAGCTTGTGCTCTGAGCTTGAGCTGACATGCCACCGTCCCTGGATGACCCCGCAGCCATCTTTCTGCCCGAGGTCACCATGAAGACCATCTACAAAAGGCGATCACATCGAGTTGTGTTGATGAAAGCACAAAGGGAGCTTCAACCCTCTGCGATGCCCTGTGATGTCGATGCCACTATTGACAACGGCATCAAAGTGGTTAAACACTGGAAATCGGTTCTAGTACCAATTGTGGGCGTTGCAACATTAATTCACAATATGGATGGATTATTTTGCCATATTCTTACTCAAGTTTAGAAGAACAAACGATTCTGTAGCTCCCGCAGTACGCGGTGCAATAGTTACTAGAGGGTGGTCATATGGCATAACATTAATTCTCTAGTTTCCAATTTTTACCACCATGGTGAAGCAGTTGCATTATTTTTTTGTATGGAATATTTTCTAATACTGTAGCAAATAATTAGTAGGCTCCATAAATTAAGATATCTTCTGCCTCAGACTGAACAAAGGACTTGGATAATGAGGCCGTCTCATGAGCGTCAGCGATGACCACCCCACGTTTTGGCTTATTTAACTAACAACCTTTAGTCCTTATTAGTGTTTTGTCTTGTGAGATAACTCAAACAGCCGGGTATAGGATGGAAGCAAAAGTGCACCTCCCCTTGTTGTTTGGAGGATGAATATTAGTCCAGTTAATTTTTAGTCAAACGTCTCAAAAATGTTAAAAAAGTACCAATATAGAATCCACACTATCGTGTATAGATTTTATTGATTAAAACTAGAAAGAAACAGAAAAAATTAGGAGTCTGTTTTTTTTTGCGAATCTGCTTCAATGATCGTCTGGTATTTTGACTTTGTAATAATAGACTAGCAGCAGGCATAATACTAATGAGGCCGATTGTGGTAAGAGCCGCTGCCTGTGGTGAGGTTTCACAGGGTCATCAGAGGACTTTTTGGTCACTGGAGTTCCTCAGGGATGGATGGAAACACTTAAAATTGTAAACTGACAAAGAGCGAACAACATCTGCGGCAAATACACAAAATAACAAGAGAATATTTATATAGTGGTCTATTGAAGGCAAAATATATATTTCACATGTGGGGAAATGTGGGGAAGCAAAGTTATTTGGAGATTAGGTACAGCTGGAGAGTAAGGAATTGTCCGATTTGGGAAACTGTTAATTATTGGAAGAACTCAATAACACAGAGTCCCACTGCTTGGATCCCCAGCAATGAAAGGAAGGTGCGGGACAGCCCACCTGATCGAAAATTAAGGGCAACTCTAACAGGCTGTAAGTGGGCATAGGGCACTGTATGTAATTGTGTAAATGTTAGCCTATTGAAACTTTATCTGTGTGCCAGTAGCAGCCCTCCCAAAGTGCGTGAGTAGCTGTTCATCGCTGTCCGCTTCCACCATAATGGATTGATGTTGATCTGCCTATTGCTGAGAACTGGTGTCTTTGTATGAGTAAAGCTGCATTCTCACATCCATGCGACACGTCTGAGTGCTCAACGATTTTTTTCCTGTATAAAGATTCATAAATAAGGCAAAATTTAAAAATGATTTAAAAACAATATATAATTTAAGTAAACCAATTTTTTTTTTTAAATAAAGATAGCAAGAACTGCCAAAATTAGGGACTCAGATACACCCTGTTTGAGACATAAAGGAGGGCCTCATACACATTCTGTTCAAATTGTCATATATTGGTACTTCTAGACTCATAAACGCTATGCAGTTTTCAGGGTTATATACCAAGGAAATTTCTCCAGACCATGGATGAGCAATATAATACCCATACATTTTGAACAAGTTTTTGAGGCTTTTATAGCAACCAAATGTACCCAAAAACATGAAATACTCTATGGGTGAGCAATATAATACTGATAAAGTTTGAGCAAGTTTTTTAAAGGGTTATATACCAACAAAATGTATTACAGACTACAGAATATTCTATGGGTGACCAATATAATACCGTTAAATTTATGAACAAGTTTTTTGAAGTTTGTATAGCAATGAAATGTACCCATGAAGATATAATACCCTATAGATGAGCAACATAATACCGATACAGTTTGAACAACTTTTTTGAGGCTTTTATAGCAACGAAATGTATCCAAGAAGATGCAATATCTTATGGGTGAGCAATATAACACCGATAAGTTTTGAACACGTTTTTTGAGGATAGCAACGAAATGTACTCCAGACCACAGAATATTCTATGGGTGAGCAATTGTGATGAGCGTGTGTGCTCGTTACTCGAGTTTCTCTAAGCATGCTCGGGTGGTCTCTGAGTATTTCAGCGTACTCAGAGATTTAGTTTATGTTGACGCAGCTGCATGATTTGCGGCTGCTAGACAGCTTGAATACATGTGGGGGTTGCCTGTTTGTTAGGTAATGCCTAACGCATACCTTATGCATTTTGAGATTGCTAGGTTTCTTGAAACCAAGTTTATTTGTAATAAAAGAAAAACATAGACCAGACCACGTAACACTGTATGGCTGAGAAATAGAACCCTACAACATTTTTAAAAGCTTTTTCTCAGTTTAAGAGATCATAGAAATGTTCACAGACCACGCAACACACTCCCTCTCCACCTCTCCCTGATGAAGTGGAAGCGCTTTGGAGTTGATGGAGGGGGACATGGTGTTCTCCACTTGGTTAGTATGTACACATCTTTGATCTGGTACATGATGTTTGCTAATACAATTATCTACTGCCTCTTTTAGCTCATATAAATGTTGTATCATACCTTATGACACTGGTGCATTTACTGCAGGGAGAGTACACTCTCCATTAGCTCTACAGGCTCCATGTAATCGTGTTATGTGCAGTACATTGATATATTCACCTCCTGGTCATTTGCTAATTTACACTAGTCCCTTTTGGGACAATATTTTTCATCAATTATTATGTTTACTTACATGATTAGGTGGTATATATTTGTTTAAATATATTGCACAAACAATTCTTCATGATTTATTTATATTCTAGGCTGTATGTGATGGACTTTTTTAATCATTTGCTTATATTTTTCATGTACTCATACCAGATGTAATTTGCTTTATATTTTAGACCACATGGTTATTCATATATTATATATACAATTATTGTTAGTATTTTGATCATGCTTACATGCAATGCACATCAGCCCCCTTCTCTTTTGTTATTTTAATATTTTTCTTTTTCTCCCCTTTTCTATCATGATGTTGTGTTTTTATTCTACTGCACAAATAAAAATCATTATTTTTAATGAATATTGTATAATTTCTGCCTAATTTTTGAACAAATCTTGTAGGTTTTCATGCAATACTGTATGGCTGAGAAATAGAAGCCTAAAAGCTTTTTCTCAGTTTTAGAGATCACAGAAATGTACTCCATACTATGGAATAATGAATGGCTGGGAAATGTTAATGTATACAAACTGTAAAGCGCTGCGGAATATGTTAGCGCTATATAAAAATAAAAATTATTATTATTATTATTAAATGTAGCCCAGGAAAATGTTTCAACAATTTTTAGGGTGTATTATATAAAGTAACACTAAAAAGGACCTCAAAGCACGTATTACTTGATGGATCAAAATATATTCAATTTTGTCAGCACCCACAAAAAAAGCTGCAGCTATATATTTGCCAATGGACTGCACAGTTCTAATCCCTGTCTACAGACTGGATTCTATCACTCTCCTTGTTCCTGCGACTCTCTCTCCCTCCCTAGGATAAATGCAGATTGTATGTAATACAAACAGCAAAGGGAGCAATTATCCCTTAGAAAGGCTGTTAGTATGATGGCGTCACTTCAGCACCAGTATCAAGACTACAGGCCTCCGATTCTTTATACTGTACACACAAGCCTAGACAAGCACTCTCTCCTTCCAATGCAAGGTGTCACAGAGCTGTGCAATGGTGTCAGTGTGCTGAACTGGGCAGTGCCTGTCCTTTTATAATCCCTGATGATGTCAGATGGCCAGCCGATCACAGTAATGCCACAACCAAGATGGCTACGGCACTACAATGACTCACAGGCAATCCTCACATGCTTATTGGCTGCATAACAGGCACCAAAGATGCGGCGTGGGGATTCGAGTTTGAACTTGAGCATCGCCCATTGCTCGCCGATTAACAAGCACATCCAAACACGTGTTACTCGAGTGGTAACCGAGTATCATTGAGCACGTTTGCCCATCCCTACTCATATCCTGATATTCAGCCTGTGTAAACAGCACGCAAATCAGCCACTAAAAAAAGCAAAGTATTTGTTTTTCAGGTGAAATTATTTTTTGAAATTTAAAAATCATCATTCTCGGCATCACATTGCCCAGTTTAAACAGGAAATATATTGCCAAGAACATAATTCTTTGTGTGCACGTACACACGTTCATAGTAATAGCCTCTTTATGCGCATAAAAGTGTGGACAACCTTTGTAAACAGGCGTTAAAGAGAATGTCAGTAGGATCAACCCTTCCAATCCGTCTATATGAGCATGCAGATCATAGAAAGTTGAATAAAATTATATCTTGATATCTGCAATCTGATGTCTTATTCCAAAGAAATCCACACTTTCCTTATTATGTAAATGAGCTATTAAAATCTATGTGTGGGCTCAGATCTCCATGAGAATATGCCTCCAGAACTTTTTTTTACATGAAAAGGGACATTACCAGTGTGAGACATGTAATGACCGATAGTCTTCATGACTCACACTGGTAACTCTCCCTTCATTTTCAAAAACTCTAGAAACAAGGAGCTCTATGCACTACCCGTAGAACTAACCAGGTTATTTACATATTGAAAAGACATGGATTTCTTTAGAATAAGATATTGGATAGCAGATATCAAGGTATCATTTTATTCAGCTTTCTATAACCTACATGTCTATATAGACAGCTTAGGAGGATTGATCGTACTGAGAGACTCCCTTTAAACAGCCGATGATTGGCATACATGTAGTCAACTGACAATCAGATGCACTCGGGCAACAGATGCACTCGGGCAGTCAGAATTCATCCTTACTTAGTCCAGTTTCTCAAAATATACAGCCTTTATGGAAAGTTTTAATTTACTTTTCTTACAGTCATAAAGTTCTGGCACAAAATACAATTAGGCAACTATTTATTCTAACATAAGGACTGCTTTCTACTGACATAAACAAGTTCCATGTATATTTGGTAAGCGTTACATATAGATGTTATGGACTGATACAACATATATTAGTCCTCAAGTGCTGAATAAAATCAACTATATTAACTGCGATACATACCCATATTGTGAAGTAAATCATATCATAAAGCTCATATCCAGTATTTCAGCGACTGAGGTCTCCAGCGTACTAACTGAAGAAAGCAAGGTCAGCTTAAGAGGATGAGTGGACACGCCTGAGATAATAACTTATAACCGTACACAAAGGACGTCCCCATGTTCCCTTCCTAAGGCCTCTCTCATTCTCTAGGTCTTCTCCAGTTTAATGTAGAGCTCATCATTTTGCATGTGGGGAGAATAATAGGGCCATTATACGTAAGCAGGAACGAAAATCGTTAAGTCGCTGCTTTTTCAGACAAGTTTTATGACCCTTTTAAACATCTGACTAACTTTTGATGGAAAAGGCATGAAATGCAGCTTGTGCCAAATTTCCATTCATTTAATTTTTAAAGCACGTAAAGACCGACCCTATTTCCACAATTTATTTTACACATAGATGTAAACTACGTAAAACATTAAGTAACTGCGCCAACGCTTTGCTTTACTTATCTTATACAAAATCACGCTGTCATCCTGAAATCAGCACTATCTGACAAGCAAAATATTTTAGCCCCTCCTAGCAAAATGACTCGTAAATGTGCAAGTGTCCGTGGCTATGACTTAGGTGCAGTATATTATAAACAAGCATGTGCAAAGCATTTTCAACAATTACATACTGTACATGAATTTTGAACAGCATTGCCGCGATATAGACTATACTTATAAATGTAAGGTTCTTAGTGCATAATTTGATCAAAGTGTGTGAAACCATCTGATGATAAGGCGCATGCAAACAACTAAAAGGCTTAGCTTTCTTGGGCTTAGGCCTACAAAATGAAACGACAAGATAGAAAGAGAAAATAATCAAAAACAAGATTCAAAGGTTTCACAGAGCAACACATCCTAGGATAAATGGTAGTTATCAGATTTATGATAAGACCCTCACCGATCTGGTTTATGTTTGGAGCATAAAATCCATGAATGTTTGTCATAAACCAAATGGTAGATGGGTGCCAGAGTTTCCCTTTTTCGATTGCCCATCCGGGTTCAATGAGGGACTAGCACAATGGATTAACAAAGAAAAAATATATCTACTGGTTGGCGTCTTTCCCAA
This sequence comes from Ranitomeya imitator, assembly GCF_032444005.1. Classification (NCBI taxonomy): domain Eukaryota; kingdom Metazoa; phylum Chordata; class Amphibia; order Anura; family Dendrobatidae; genus Ranitomeya; species Ranitomeya imitator. The sequence continues at coordinate 61,484,489 of NC_091288.1, forward strand.
TAAAGAAGAACTTGGATGTTTATCATAAAGTAACTTCTTTATTACAGTTGATTAGAATAAAAAGCATTTTGAGGGTGAACCACAGCCCATAATTAGGAAAATACATTGATATGTAAGTAAGAGAATACCAAGTATAGATATTATGCCACTATGAGGACAGTTAGCGGCGTATCTTGAAGCTTGTGGCCTGAATGCAAGATCTCCACATTGGCCTCTATCACAGGACTTATCCAGGACTAATTAATTTTTTTTTTACTATGGGCCTAAAAGCTAACAGGCAGGTAGTCCGGCGCCGCTCTTCCTTTTCCAGTTTGCTCTATTGACTGGGTGTGATTGTGAGTGTCATGCTGATTGACAGCTGGTTCCCTGCAGTTAGGCAGATGGGAACCAGTTTTCAATCAGCATGACATCAGTAGTCACACCCCATCAGCAGAGCAGCCTGGAAGAGAAGCTGCTCTGTCTCATGTGATGCCAGTGGACGCTACAGAATGACCGTCAGGAATCTGCGGAACACAGAAAAGGCAGGTAGTTAATAGCTACTTACCTATTTGTTAGGACTCAGGGCTCTTAGTGAAAAATAAAATAGTTGCAGATAACTCCTCTAATAATAATGGGCTTTTCATGTGGGGAAAATGGACCTTTTCGGCCCCTTAGCCTCCAATGTCTGGGTGCAATTGAAACCCCTTCACCTCTTAGGGGGGTTTGGGTGGTGTGGTACTACTTGCCAATAGGAGGCCATTTTTTTAATTAGTATGATTCTAAAATGGCAAAATCACTTCTATAAGATTTGCAAGTCTATAATACAGCTACTGCATTTAATTATATAGTGAATAAATTAATTAGCAAGCAAATGTAAAAATGCAGTAAAAAGACTATGGCAAAATAGCATCTCTTTTTCTCTGCCCAAGAGAGTTGTCTGGTGTTATATGATAGTAACAGTCACTCAGGTATTAAATTCTAAAATTCTAAAATTAAAGGGAACCTGTCACCCCGTTTTTTCAGATTGAGCTATAAATACTGTTAAATAGGGCCTGCGCTGTGCGTTACTATAGTGTATGTAGTGTACCCTGATTCCCCATGTATGCTGAGAAATACATTACCAAAGTCGCCGTTTTCGCCTGTCAATCAGGCTGGTCTGGTCAGGTGGGCGTGTTCACAGCGCTCTTTTCTTCCCCAGCTTTCCGTTGGTGGCGTAGTGGTGTGCGCATGTCCAAGGTCCGAATTCCCTGCGCCCACGTGAAGACACAGCGCGCGATCTGTGCTGTAATCCCTTGCATCGGTGGGGGCGGCCATCTTCCTGGGGCCGCGCGTGCGCAGATGGAGTGCTCTGCTGCACGGGGCTTCAGGAAAATGGCCGCGGGATGCCGCGCGTGCAAATTAGAGATCGCGGCGGCCATTTTCCCAAAGCCGAGATGCAAACTCTGCTTTGGGAAAATGGCCGCGGGATGCCGCGCGTGCGCATTAGAGATCGCGGCGGCCATTTTCCCAGTCAGTGCTGGAAGCTGAAGGCGAGGGACCTGACCAGACACCGGGAATGTAAGTATGCAGTGTTTGTTTTTTTACATTTACAACGGTAACCAGGGTAAACATCGGGTTACTAAGCGCGGCCCTGCGCTTAGTAACCCGATGTTTACCCTGGTTACCCGGGGACTTCAGGATCGTTGGTCGCTGGAGAGCTGTCTGTGTGACAGCTCTCCAGCGACCAAACAGCGACGCTGCAGCGATCGACATCGTTGTTGGTATCGCTGCAGCGTCGCTTAGTGTGACGGTACCTTTAGGATTGGCATGAAATTATATTTCCAATGTTCTTCACACTTTTCTTTTTAGGCCTATGTAACAACTAGGATAATTGGGACTTGTGCAAGTTTACTTTACATAATTGAAGGGGTCACTAACGTGACCATTGGACTGTTGTCAAGAGCGGACAGGTGAGGGTGTGCTCTGTTTTGCAATTATTTCAAACTCATGCCAATTAATACAATTCTTCTTTGCAACTACAATAATATTACATTGGGGAGTAATTATTAGAGAGCAGACAATGGGGGTGGGTGGCCAAATTACTTTGTGAAAGGCATAAAAAGGAGATTATCATTGTAGGTTAGAAAATGGACATTAATACCTGTGGGGGGCACAAAGGAGGAAATAATTTGTCTGTGGGAGCATAAAGGGGGGCAAATTGTATCTAGCGGTGAACACACAGCGGTCACTAATTTGTGGAAGCACAAAGATGGGCACTATTAATATATAGGGTTACTATTACATTTAGGTAGTACTAAATATACAATCATTGCATGGTGGCACTATTATTTTGTGTGTCAGAAAAGAAGACAATACTACTGTGCTTGGAACAAGGGGAGCTTTAGTATCATATCGGGGACATTAAGAGGGCCATTGAGGGCATTGAGTTGCAGGATTGAGAATCTCTGTGCAGAGATTGCACATGCCTGATAAAGTCTTCATGTCAGTCTGGACCTGATTAGCAAATAAAATGGAAAAAAGACAATTACAATGAGAGAAGATGCCTCTCATGAGTCATTCATTTTAACTGTACTTTCAAATTTTACTGTGTAGAACTGGTGTCTCACCATTATTTTATGCTGTATCTAAGAATACAGTGTTATGAAACTGGTCTTATAGATGTTTACTGTCTTTAATATCTTTTTTTGAAGGTTAAGATGACAAAATATACAGTATTTCTTTGAGTGTGTGCTCCTCATTCTTTTATACCTTATCTTTTTCCCCTGATTTGTTCTTTATCAGTTTTTGAATTAGCTAATTTTATACCAGTAAGCATGCAGTACACAGAAGTACTTGTTAAACCAGATTTTGTATACGTTGCTTATTGCACTTAATCTTTGTGCAGTTTTGTATATTTTCAGATGTTAAATAAATCAAAATTTAAAAAAGCACCAGACACCAATATATACAGGTCCTTCTCAAAAAATTAGCATATAGTGTTAAATTTCATTATTTACCATAATGTAATGATTACAATTAAACTTTCATATATTATAGATTCATTATCCACCAACTGAAATTTGTCAGGTCTTTTATTGTTTTAATACTGATGATTTTGGCATACAACTCCTGATAACCCAAAAAACCTGTCTCAATAAATTAGCATATTTCACCCATCCAATCAAATAAAAGTGTTTTTTAATAACAAACAAAAAAACCAACAAATAATAATGTTCAGTTATGCACTCAATACTTGGTCGGGAATCCTTTGGCAGAAATGACTGCTTCAATGCGGCGTGGCATGGAGGCAATCAGCCTGTGACACTGCTGAGATGTTATGGAGGCCCAGGATGCTTCAATAGCGGCCTTAAGCTCATCCAGAGTGTTGGGTCTTGCGTCTCTCAACTTTCTCTTCACAATATCCCACAGATTCTCTATGGGGTTCAGGTCAGGAGAGTTGGCAGGCCAATTGAGCACAGTAATACCATGGTCAGTAAACCATTTACCAGTGGTTTTGGCACTGTGAGCAGGTGCCAGGTCGTGCTGAAAAATGAAATCTTCATCTCCATAAAGCATTTCAGCCGATGGAAGCATGAAGTGCTCCAAAATCTCCTGATAGCTAGCTGCATTGACCCTGCCCTTGATGAAACACAGTGGACCAACACCAGCAGCTGACATGGCACCCCACACCATCACTGACTGTCGGTACTTGACACTGGACTTCAGGCATTTTGGCATTTCCTTCTCCCCAGTCTTCCTCCAGACTCTGGCACCTTGATTTCCGAATGACATGCAAAATTTGCTTTCATCAGAAAAAAGTACTTGGGACCACTTAGCAACAGTCCAGTGCTGCTTCTCTGTAGCTCAAAAGTGGCTTTACCTGGGGAATGCGGCACCTGTAGCCCATTTCCTGCACACGCCTGTGCACGGTGGCTCTGGATGTTTCCACACCAGACTCAGTCCACTGCTTCCTCAGGTTCCCCAAGGTCTGGAATCGGTCCTTCTTCACAATCTTCCTCAGGGTCCGGTCTCCTCTTCTCGTTGTACAGCGTTTTCTGCCACATTGTTTCCTTCCAACAGACTTACCATTGAGGTGCCTTGATACAGCACTCTGGGAACAGCCTATTTGTTGAGAAATTTCTTTCTGGGTCTTACCCTCTTGCTTGAGGGTGTCAATGATGGCCTTCTTGACATCTGTCAGGTCGCTAGTCTTACCCATGATGGGGGTTTTGAGTAATGAACCAGGCAGGGAGTTTATAAAAGCCTCAGGTATCTTTTGCATGTGTTTAGAGTTAATTAGTTGATTCAGAAGATTAGGGTAATAGGTCGTTTAGAGAACCTTTTCTTGATATGCTAATTTATTGAGACAGGTTTTTTGGGTTATCAGGAGTTGTATGCCAAAATCATCAGTATTAAAACAATAAAAGACCTGACAAATTTCAGTTGGTGGATAATGAATCTATAATATATGAAAGTTTAATTGTAATCATTACATTATGGTAAATAATGAAATTTAACACTATATGCTAATTTTTTGAGAAGGACCTGTAAACTCTGGATACATTCCTTTCCTCTTCGGTGGTTGCAAGAATAAACAGCCTCACTCCGCAGACTTACTGATACCCACGTGTGTCTTTCTCATCTTCCAGACCAAACCTATAGGTGTACTTTATTTCCTTGATTTGCCTCAGATGGCTTGTGATCAAAAAGTATCTTTTTTAGCTAAATTATTTGCCAATATTTGCATTGCACAACATATTCAAGCATGCAGCACAAAAAGTGCCTTCATGATAATTCCCACCCTCAAGCCTAAATATATCCCAAAAAATCATTTCTCTTTTTGATGTCTGTTCCTGGTGGTAAAAGTGTAAATATCCTAAGTTTTGTTGAGAATAATTACCGTATATTGGGAATGGTATGGCAGGAAAAGTTTAATTAACGAAACATCCTGGAAATATTTGAAATCTTCAAAAAAGTAGAGGAAGTAAACTTCTAAATTAAATGATACCCAACCAAAAAAATCTAAAATTTGGAAATTCTGGCACCAATATGATCTTGCAAATGTAACACAAAAGCAATAATCAAATATGAATACATATGAACCTGTATATATAAATAAATAAATATATATATATACATATATATATATATATATATATATATATATATATATATATATACTAGATGGTGGCCCGATTCTAACGCATCGGGTATTCTAGAATATGCATGTCCACGTAGTATATTGCCCAGCGACGTAGTATATTGACCAGCCACGTAGTATATTGCCCAGCAACATAGTATATTGCCCAGTCATGTAGTATATTGCCCAGCCACGTAATATATTGCCCAGCCACGTAGTATATTGCCCAGTCACGTAGTATATTGCCCAGTCACGTAGTATATTGCCCAGTCATGTAGTATATTGCCCAGCCATGTAGTATATTGCCCAGTCACGTAGTATATTGCCCAGTCATGCAGTATATTGCCCAGCCACGTAGTATATTGCCCAGCCACATAGTATATTGCCCAGCCACGTAGTATATTGCCCAGTCACATAGTATGTTGCCCAGTCACGTAGTATATTGCCCAGCCACATAGTATATAGCAGAGCCGCGTAGTACGGTATATTGCCCAGTCATGTAGTATATTGCCCAGTCACGTAGTATATTGCCCAGTCATGCAGTATATTGCCCAGCCACGTAGTATATTGCCCAGCCACATAGTATATTGCCCAGCCACGTAGTATATTGCCCAGTCACATAGTATGTTGCCCAGTCACGTAGTATATTGCCCAGCCACATAGTATATAGCAGAGCCGCGTAGTACGGTATATTGCCCAGTCATGTAGTATATTGCCCAGCTACATAGTATATAGCAGAGCCACGTAGTATATTGCCCAGCGACGGAGTATATTATCCAGCCACATAGTATATAGCAGAGCCACGTAGTATATTGCCCAGCACAGAGCCACGTAGTATAGAGACTTAAAAAAAAAATAAACATATACTCACCTTCCGAAGGCCCGTTGAAGTCGTGCTATACTCACCATCCGCCGCCTTTCATGCTCCTCGCCACGCTCCTGGGACCGCTCCATTGCAAGCGGCAGCTTCTGGTCACAGCAGGTCCTTGTCACACACCAGTCCTGGGATGGGACCGGAAGCTGCCGCTTGCAATGGAACGGTCCCGGGAGTGTGGCGAGGAGCGGGAAAGGAAGTGGAGAGTGAGTATAGCAGGTTTTTTGTTTTTTTATAATTTTTAACATGACATATTTTTACTATTGATGCTGCATAAGCAGCATCAATAGTAAATAGTTGGGGACACACAGGGTTAATAGCAGCGGTAACGGAGTGCGTTACACCGCGGGCCGTTACTGCTGCCATTAACCCTGTGTGAGCGGTGAGTGGAGGGGATTACGGAGCGGGCGCCGGGCAGTGAGTGCAGGGGAGTAGGGGAGGGACTAATCGGACTGTGCCCGTCGCTGATTGGTCGCGGCAGCCATGACAGGCAGCTGCCGAGACCAATCAGCGAACGAATAACCGTGACAGAAGGACAGACAGACGGAAGTGACCCTTAGACAATTATATAGTAGATTCAATAGTAGAGAAAACACACATCCGCACTGCTCAAAGGTCCAACTCAGTGACCGTATTATAATATCGGTCTAGCACCACAGAAAGTGATACTGGCTGTATGAATCCTTTACACCTGAATCAACGGGGTGCTGCTGCCAGGAAAAATGTGTGCAGAATCCAAATGGCAAAAAAGAAAAAGTAGGCGCGCACTTACCCTGTTGCGGTGAATATCACTTTATTAGGACATATAAACAAACGGATAGCAGGGAGGGATAGGGTCAGCCACGGACAACGATCGTTTCGTGCTCTACGGCACTTCAACGGGTCCTCAAGGACCTGAGGACCCGTTGAAGTGCCGTAGAGCACGAAACGATCGTTGTCCGTGGCTGACCCTATCCCTCCCTGCTATCCGTTTGTTTATATGTCCTAATAAAGTGATATTCACCGCAACAGGGTAAGTGCGCGCCTACTTTTTCTTTTTTGCCATTTGAATTATATAGTAGATATTTACACCACACAGGTTACATTGACACTGCTGTGTATGCACTACATAGCATATACTTAGGTTGCTATATATATCACATAGGAGACACCGAGGCTGGTGAATATAATTCACATGGCCCCATCTTAATAAATGCATGTAAAAATGCTGCAAAAACATGCGTATTTTACATTGTTTTTCCTGCTAAGAGATACAGAAATGATGTACCAATAACATGTGCACATACCCTTAGGCTATGTTCACACTGGGCGCTTTTGCAGAATGTTTTATGCAAATTTTAAGCTGCGTTTTACAGTACCAGCAAAGTCTATGAGACTTCAGAAATCTCATGCACACACCTTGGTTTTATATTTAAGATATTGAGAAGTATGTACTTTGGTTTGAGTTGCTGGGCTGCTGAGCATGTTGGTAAAAAAGTTAATATCTTGCTGCAGTCTTTGCTTTTGCTTCAATGGAACCTGTCAGGACAATTTTACTAGTGAAACTAAAGGTATAGGTCCTAGTTAGCGATGAGCGAATATACCTGTTACTCGAGATCTCCCGAGCATGCTCGGGGGTCCTCCAAGTATTTTTTAGTGCTCGGAGATTTAATTTTTATTGCCGCAGGTGAATGATTTGCATCTTTTAGCCAACATAAGTACATGTGGGGGTTGCCTGGTTGCTAGGGAATCCCCACATGCACTTATGCTGGCTAACAGATGTAAATCATTCAGCTGAGGTGATGATAACTAAATCTCCGAGCACTAAAAAATACTCGGAGGACACCCGAGCGTCCATTTTTGCAGTGTTTTTGCAATCACCTATTGTTTCCTATGGGTGAAAATATGTTTTCCAAATCAGTCAGGAAAATAAAAGCAAGGTGTGTGCATGAGATTTCTGAAGTCTCATAGACTTTGCTGGTACTGTAAAAGGCAGTTTAAAATTTGCATAAAACATTCTGCAAAAGCGCCCAGTGTGAACATAGCCTAAGGGTATGTGCACATGTTATTGGTACATCATTTCTGTATCTCTTAGCAGGAAAAACAATGTAAAATACGCATGTTTTTGCAGCATTTTTACATGCATTTATAGTGCAGATTTTTCCCTACTCATTAGTACGGGTGAAATCTGCAGCAAAAAGCGCCGATTAACATGCTGCAGATTAAAATCTGCAAGTCACAGATAACCAAAGTGTGCATGAGACTTAGGGTATGTGCACATGTTGCAGATTTCCTGCAGAACTGCAGCTTTTTTTCCGCGCAGAAACGCTGCAGATCTGCAAGTGATTTACAGTACAATGTAAATCAATGGCAAAACAAAAATGCTGTGCTGATGGTGTGGAAAAATCTGCACTGAAAACGCAGCAGATTCAAAAAAGGAGCATGTCAATTCTTTTGTGCAGTTCTGCTGCGTATCTGCACCCATTCCATAATAGAAATCTGCAGGGGTTAAAAAAAGGAAGAAATCTGCACAAAAATCTGCAACGTGTGCACCGACCAAAAAAAGGAGCAGATTCTGACCTGCGTTTTCTGCCAAGAAATTCAGAATCTGCACAGGAAATTCCACAGGCAAATCTGCAACGTGTGCATATAGCCTTAAGGATTCCATTCACTTTGCTGGCATCAGGAAACCCTTCAGGTTTTGTGACTAGGGTTGAGCGAAACGGATCGTTCATTTTCAAAAGTCGCCGACTTTTGTCACAGTCGGGTTTCACGAAACCCGACCCGACCCCTGTGTGGGGTCGGCCATGCGGTACGCGATTTTCGCGCCAAAGTCGCGTTTCAATGACGCTAAAAGCGCCATTTCTCAACCAATGAAGGTGGACGCAGAGTGTCATAGGTCCTGGTCCCCACCATCTTACAGAAGGGCATTGCAGTGATTGGCTTGCTGTCTGCGGCGTCACAGGGGCTATAAAGAGGCGTTCCCGCCGACCGCCATGTTACTGCTGCTGATCTGAGCATAGGGAGAGGTTGCTGCTGCTTCGTCAGAAGCAGGGATAGTGTTAGGCAGGGTCCATTAACCACCAAACCGCTTGTGCTGTAGCGATTTCCACTGTCCAACACCACCTTTTGTTTGCAGGGACAGTGGAAGCTACATTTTTTTTCCCTTAGCGCTGTAGCTCATTGGGCTGCTCTAGAAGGCTCCCTGATAGCTGCATTGCTGTGTGTACGCCGCTGTGCAAACCAATTGCTTTTTTCAAAGCACAAATCCTGTTGTTCATTCCTTTCTGCACAGCTATCTTTTTTGTTTGTCCACACTTTTGATTTAATTTGTGCAGCAGTCCACTCCTTATTGCTGCCTGCCATACCTGGCTGAGATTACTGCAGGGAGATAGTAATTGTATAACAGTCCCTTTTTTTTTTTTTTTTTTAATTCTCCCTAAAAAAATAAGTTGTGGGAGATTAAGATTGGCATTTCTGCTAGAGTGCCATCCCTGAGTGTGCCATCTCTCTCAAATAGTGGGTCATAGAAAGCCTAGTGTGTTTTTTTTTAAATTTGGTTTCTAAATTCTCCCTGAAAAAATAAAAAAAACAGTTGGAGATTAATATTGGCCTTTGTGCTTGTGTGCCAGTCCTGAGTGTGCCATCTCTCTCAAATAGTGGGCCATAGAAAGCCTAGTGTTTTTTTTTTTAAATTTGGTGTCTAAATTCTCCCTGAAAAAATAAAAAAAAACAGTGGGAGATTAATATTGGCCTTTCTGCTTGTGTGCCAGTCCTGAGTGTGCCATCTCTCTCAAATAGCGGGCCATAGAAAGCCTAATTTTTTTTTATTTTTTTATTGGGTTTATAAATTCTCCCTGACCAAAAAAATAGTGGGAGATTAATATTGGCATTTGTGCTTGTGTGACAGTCCTGAGTGTGCCATCTCTCTCAAATAGTGGGCCATAGAAAGCCTAGTGTTTTTTTTTTTTAAATTTGGTTTCTAAATTCTCCCTGAAAAAATAAAAAAAACAGTGGGAGATTAATATTGGCCTTTCTGCTTGTGTGCCAGTCCTGAGTGTGCCATCTCTCTCAAATAGTGGGCAATAGAAAGCCTAGTGTTTTTTTTTTAAAATTTGGTGTCTAAATTCTCCCTGAAAAAATAAAAAAAACTGTGGGAGATTAATATTGGCCTTTCTGCTTGTGTGCCAGTCCTGAGTGTGCCATCTCTCTCAAATAGCGGGCCATAGAAAGCCTAATTTTTTTTAATTTTTTTATTGTGTTTATAAATTCTCCCTGACCAAAAAAAACAGTGGGAGATTAATATTGGCCTTTGTGCTTGTGTGCCAGTCCTGAGTGTGCCATCTCTCTCAAATAGTGGGCCATAGAAAGCCTAGTGTTTTCTATTTTAAAATTTGGTTTCTAAATTCTCCCTGAAAAAAAAAACTGTGGGAGATTAATATTGGCCTTTGTGCTTCTGTGCCAGTCGTGTGTGCCATCTCTCTGAATTAGTGGGCCACAGAAAGCCTAGTGCCTGTTTTTGGTTATTAAATTCTCCCTGAAAAAAAAAGAAACAGGGGGAGATTAATATTGACATTTGTGCTTGAGTGACAGTCCTGCGTGTGTGGCATCTCTCTCATTTGGTGCCAAAGAAAACAGAGTGTGTAACATCGTGCCTGATTTTCCTTGCGGTCTCACCCACCTATAAAGGGATATCTAAATCATACAGAAGTTAGAGTTCACCTTGTAAGTTGTTTGACAGTAACAAATACCGTTACTTTGGTGAAGTTTTTAAAACAATGAGGAAGTCTGGTGGAAGAGGTCGTGGCCATGGGCGTTCATTGCCAGCTGGTAATGATGGTATTGGTAGTGGAGCATCAGGTGGCCGTGGGAAAAACAATATAGCACCTAAGTCTCGAGCTGTGGAGCCAGGTTCGTCGTCTGGCTACACAAGGCCTCGAACGCTCCCTTTTCTGGGAGTAGGAAAACCGCTTTTAAAGCCGGAGCAGCAAGAGCAAGTTTTGGCTTACCTTGCTGACTCAGCCTCTAGCTCTTTTGCCTCCTCTTCTGACACTGGTAAATGTAAAAGCAGCGCGTCGTTAGTGGATGTTCACAGTCAGGGACAGGGACAAGTCGCTTCCTTGTCCTCTTCAGCAAAAACAACAACAGAGAAGGATGCAGCAGGCGACACAACGGGTTACTCCATGGAGCTCTTTACACATACCGTCCCTGGCTTAGAAAGTGAAATAGTTAACAGTGTTGTGAATTCTGTGGCAGAGCTCCCTCCTGTGGTCACAAGTGGTACTTCGGCTGATTCTCTCTGTGAGCTTCCGTTGGTGGAGGAAAGTGGTACTGCGGCTTCTGAGTTTCCTTCCTCAGGTGATGTGGTGAAGTCGTTAGGTGCTGCTCTATTTAACTCCACCTTGTGCTTTGATCCTGGCCTCCAGTCAATGTTCTAGTATTGGACCTGTTTCCTCCTGGATCGTTCCTGTGGCCTGCTGCTCTGCATAGCTAAGTTCCGCTTTGCTATTTTGTTTGCTGTTTTTTTCTGTCCAGCTTGTCTATTTGTTTTTTCCTGCTTGCTGGGAGCTCTGGGACGCAGAGGGTGTACCTCCGTGCCGTTAGTTCGGTACGGAGGGTCTTTTTGCCCCCTTTGCGTGGTTTTTGTAGGGTTTTGTGTTGACCGCAAAGTTACCTTTCTATCCTCGCTCTGTTTAGAAAGTCGGGCCTCACTTTGCTAAATCTATTTCATCTCTACGTTTGTCTTTTCATCTTTACTCACAGTCATTATATGTGGGGGCTGCCTTTTCCTTTGGGGTATTTCTCTGAGGCAAGGTAGGCTTATTTTCTATCTTCAGGCTAGCTAGTTTCTCAGGCTGTGCCGAGTTGCATAGGGAGCGTTAGGCGCAATCCACGGCTGCCTTTAGTGTGTTGGAGAGGATTAGGGATTGCGGTCAGCAGAGTTTCCACGTCTCAGAGCTCGTTCTATGTTTTTGGGTTATTGTCAGGTCACTGTATGTGCTCTGACCTCAATGTCCATTGTGGTACTGAATCACCTTATCATGACAGTACTGGAGGCCGACAAGTACTAATGATTCTCAATAGAGGGAAAAAAGAAGTTCTGAGACCATTTTTTTTTCTCTGCACTGTGTTTTGCCTTTTTTTCCCCCTAGACATTTGGGTGTTTCAGGACACAGGTGTAGCGATGGATATTAAGGGTCTGTCTTCATGTGTGGATCAGCTCACGGCAAGAGTACAAAATATTCAAGACTTTGTGGTTCAGAATTCTATGTTAGAACCGAGAATTCCTATTCCTGATTTGTTTTTTGGAGATAGAACTAAATTTCTGAGTTTCAAAAATAATTGTAAACTATTTCTGGCTTTGAAACCTCGCTCCTCTGGTGACCCAGTTCAACAAGTTAGGATCATTATTTCTTTTTTACGTGGCGACCCTCAGGACTGGGCATTTTCTCTTGCGTCAGGAGATCCTACATTACGTAATATCGATGCGTTTTTCCTGGCGCTCGGATTGCTGTACGATGAACCTAATTCAGTGGATCAGGCAGAGAAAAATTTGCTGGCTCTGTGTCAGGGTCAGGATGAGATAGAGGTATATTGTCAGAAATTTAGAAAGTGGTCCGTGCTCACTCAGTGGAATGAAGGTGCGCTCACAGCTATTTTCAGAAAAGGTCTCTCTGAAGCCCTTAAGGATGTCATGGTGGGATTTCCTATGCCTGCTGGTCTGAATGAGTCTATGTCTTTGGCCATTCAGATCGGTCGACGCTTGCGTGAGCGTAAATCTGTGCACCATTTGGCGGTATCACCTGAGCTTAAATCTGAGCCTATGCAGTGCGATAGGACTTTGACCAGAGTTGAACGGCAAGAACACAGACGTCTGAATGGGCTGTGTTTCTACTGTGGTGATTCCACTCATGCTATCTCTGATTGTCCTAAGCGCACTAAGCGGTTCGCTAGGTCTGCCACCATTGGTACGGTACAGTCAAAATTTCTTCTGTCCGTTACCTTGACCTGCTCTTTGTCATCGTATTCTGTCATGGCATTTGTGGATTCAGGCGCTGCCCTGAATTTGATGGACTTTGATTATGCTAGGCGTTGTGGGTTTTTCTTGGAGCCCTTGCAGTGTCCTATTCCATTGAGAGGAATTGATGCTACGCCTTTGGCCAAGAATAAGCCTCAGTATTGGACCCAGCTGACCATGTGCATGGCTCCTGCACATCAGGAGGTTATTCGCTTTTTGGTGTTGCATAATCTGCATGATGTGGTCGTGTTGGGGTTGCCATGGCTACAAGTCCATAATCCAGTATTAGATTGGAAATCCATGTCTGTGTCCAGCTGGGGTTGTCAGGGGTTACATGGTGATGTCCCATTTCTGACTATTTCGTCATCTACCCCTTCTGAGGTTCCAGAGTTCTTGGCTGATTACCGGGATGTATTTGATGAGCCCAGGTCCGATACCCTACTTCCGCATAGGGATTGTGATTGTGCTATCGATTTGATTCCTGGTAGTAAATTCCCAAAAGGTCGACTGTTTAATTTATCTGTGCCTGAGCACGCCGCTATGCGGAGTTATGTGAAGGAGTCCTTGGAGAAGGGGCATATTCGCCCGTCATCGTCGCCATTAGGAGCAGGGTTGTTTTTTGTGGCCAAGAAGGATGGTTCACTGAGACCTTGTATAGATTACCGCCTTCTAAATAAGATCACGGTTAAATTTCAGTACCCTTTGCCGTTGTTATCTGATTTGTTTGCTCGGATTAAGGGGGCTAGTTGGTTCACCAAGATAGATCTTCGTGGTGCGTATAATCTTGTGCGTATTAAGCGAGGCGATGAATGGAAAACTGCATTTAATACGCCCGAGGGCCATTTTGAGTATCTAGTGATGCCATTCGGACTTGCCAATGCTCCATCAGTGTTTCAGTCCTTTATGCATGACATCTTCCGAGAGTACCTGGATAAATTCCTGATTGTGTACTTGGATGACATTTTGATCTTCTCGGATGATTGGGAGTCTCATGTGAAGCAGGTCAGAACGGTGTTTCAGGTCCTGCGTGCTAATTCTTTGTTTGTGAAGGGATCAAAGTGTCTCTTTGGTGTTCAGAAGGTTTCATTTTTGGTGTTCATCTTTTCCCCTTCTACTATCGAGATGGACCCTGTTAAGGTCCAAGCCATCCATGATTGGACTCAGCCGACATCTCTGAAAAGTCTGCAAAAGTTCCTGGGCTTTGATAATTTTTATCGTCGCTTCATCTGCAATTTTTCTAGTATTGCTAAACCATTGACCGATTTGACCAAGAAGGGTGCTGATGTGGTCAATTGGTCTTCTGCTGCTGTGGAAGCTTTTCAAGAGTTGAAGCGTCGTTTTTCTTCTGCCCCTGTGTTGTGTCAACCAGATGTTTCGCTTCCGTTCCAGGTCGAGGTTGATGCTTCTGAGATTGGAGCAGGGGCTGTTTTGTCACAGAGAAGTTCTGATTGCTCGGTGATGAAACCATGCGCCTTCTTTTCCAGGAAGTTTTCGCCTGCTGAGCGAAATTATGATGTGGGCAATCGAGAGTTGCTGGCCATGAAGTGGGCATTCGAGGAGTGGCGTCATTGGCTTGAAGGAGCTAAGCATCGCGTGGTGGTCTTGACTGATCATAAGAACTTGACTTATCTCGAGTCTGCCAAGCGGTTGAATCCTAGACAGGCTCGTTGGTCGCTGTTTTTTGCCCGTTTTGACTTTGTGATTTCGTACCTTCCGGGCTCTAAAAATGTGAAGGCGGATGCTCTGTCTAGGAGTTTTGTGCCCGACTCTCCAGGTTTATCTGAGCCGGCGGGTATCCTCAAAGAGGAAGTAATTGTGTCTGCCATCTCCCCTGATTTGCGGCGGGTGCTGCAAAAATTTCAGGCTAATAAACCTGATCATTGCCCAGCGGAGAAACTGTTTGTCCCTGATAGGTGGACGAATAAAGTTATCTCTGAGGTTCATTGTTCGGTGTTGGCTGGTCATCCTGGAATCTTTGGTACCAGAGAGTTAGTGGCTAGATCCTTTTGGTGGCCATCTCTGTCACGGGATGTGCGTACTTTTGTGCAGTCCTGTGGGATTTGTGCTCGGGCTAAGCCCTGCTGTTCTTGTGCCAGTGGGTTGCTTTTGCCCTTGCCGATCCCGAAGAGGCCTTGGACACATATCTCTATGGATTTTATTTCAGATCTTCCCGTCTCTCAAAGGATGTCGGTCATTTGGGTGGTCTGTGATCGCTTCTCTAAGATGGTCCATTTGGTACCCTTGTCTAAATTGCCTTCCTCCTCTGATTTGGTGCCATTGTTCTTCCAGCATGTGGTTCGTTTGCATGGCATTCCGGAGAATATCGTTTCTGACAGAGGTTCCCAGTTTGTTTCGAGGTTTTGGCGAGCCTTTTGTGGTAGGATGGGCATTGACTTGTCTTTTTCCTCGGCTTTCCATCCTCAGACTAATGGCCAGACCGAACGAACCAATCAGACCTTGGAAACATATCTGAGATGCTTTGTTTCTGCTGATCAGGATGACTGGGTGTCCTTTTTGCCTTTGGCTGAGTTCGCCCTGAATAATCGGGCCAGCTCGGCTACCTTGGTTTCACCGTTTTTCTGCAACTCTGGGTTCCATCCTCGTTTCTCTTCAGGGCAGGTTGAGTCTTCGGACTGTCCTGGTGTGGATACTGTGGTGGACAGGTTGCAGCAGATTTGGACTCATGTAGTGGACAATTTGACCTTGTCCCAGGAGAAGGCTCAACGTTTCGCTAATCGCAGACGCTGTGTGGGTCCCCGACTTCGTGTTGGGGATTTGGTTTGGTTATCTTCTCGTCATATTCCTATGAAGGTTTCCTCTCCTAAGTTTAAACCTCGTTTCATTGGTCCGTATAGGATTTCTGAGGTTCTTAATCCTGTGTCTTTTCGTCTTACCCTTCCAGATTCTTTTTCCATACATAACGTATTCCATAGGTCATTGTTGCGGAGATACGTGGCACCTATGGTTCCATCTGTTGATCCTCCTGCCCTCCTGTTTTGGTGGAGGGGGAGTTGGAGTATATTGTGAAGAAGATTTTGGATTCTCGTGTTTCAAGACGGAAACTCCAGTATCTGGTTAAGTGGAAGGGTTATGCTCAGGAAGATAATTCCTGGGTCTTTGCCTCTGATGTCCATGCTCCCGATCTTGTTCGTGCCTTTCATATGGCTCATCCTGGTCGTCCTGGGGGCTCTGGTGAGGGTTCGGTGACCCCTCCTCAAGGGGGGGGTACTGTTGTGAATTCTGTGGCAGAGCTCCCTCCTGTGGTCACAAGTGGTACTTCGGCTGATTCTCTCTGTGAGCTTCCGTTGGTGGAGGAAAGTGGTACTGCGGCTTCTGAGTTTCCTTCCTCAGGTGATGTGGTGAAGTCGTTAGGTGCTGCTCTATTTAACTCCACCTTGTGCTTTGATCCTGGCCTCCAGTCAATGTTTTAGTATTGGACCTGTTTCCTCCTGGATCGTTCCTGTGGCCTGCTGCTCTGCATAGCTAAGTTCCGCCTTGCTATTTTGTTTGCTGTTTTTTTCTGTCCAGCTTGTCTATTTGTTTTTTCCTGCTTGCTGGGAGCTCTGGGACGCAGAGGGTGTACCTCCGTGCCGTTAGTTCGGTACGGAGGGTCTTTTTGCCCCCTTTGCGTGGTTTTTGTAGGGTTTTGTGTTGACCGCAAAGTTACCTTTCTATCCTCGCTCTGTTTAGAAAGTCGGGCCTCACTTTGCTAAATCTATTTCATCTCTATGTTTGTCTTTTCATCTTTACTCACAGTCATTATATGTGGGGGCTGCCTTTTCCTTTGGGGTATTTCTCTGAGGCAAGGTAGGCTTATTTTCTATCTTCAGGCTAGCTAGTTTCTCAGGCTGTGCCGAGTTGCATAGGGAGCATTAGGCGCAATCCACGGCTGCCTTTAGTGTGTTGGAGAGGATTAGGGATTGCGGTCAGCAGAGTTTCCACGTCTCAGAGCTCGTTCTATGTTTTTGGGTTATTGTCAGGTCACTGTATGTGCTCTGACCTCAATGTCCATTGTGGTACTGAATCACCTTATCATGACATAACAGGCCATGCCCATTACAAGTTGAATCTGACATGGAGTGCACTGATGCACAGCCACAGCCAGACTACAATGCTGGTCCTTTGACTCAGACCACAACATTGCCCTCGCAGGGTACTGATCTAGAATCAGACCCTGATGAGACTATGTTGCCCCGTCACGAACGCTATACCACCGACTTACACGGTGACACAGACGAAGTTGCACACGAGATAGAAGAGAAGGTTATAGATGACCCAGTTGTTGACCCCGATTGGCAGCCATTGGGGGAACAGAGTGCAGGCGGCAGTAGTTCTGAAGCGGAGGAGGAGGGGCCGCAGCAGGCATCAACATCGCAACAGGTTCCATCTGCCGGGCCCGTATCTGGCCCAAAACACATGGCAAAGCCAAAACCTGTTGGAGGACAGCGTGGCCATCCGGCTAAAGCTCAGTCTGCAATGCCTGAAAAGGGATCCGATGCTAGAAAGAGTGCAGTCTGGCATTTTTTTAAACAACATCCAATTGATCAGCGCAAAGTCATCTGTCAAAAATGTTCAACTACCTTAAGCAGAGGTCAGAATCTGAAAAGTCTAAATACAAGTTGCATGCATAAACATTTAACACGCATTTGCAAGCCTGGACTAACTACCAAACGTCCCTTAAGGTTGTAGCACCCTCGGCCAATGAAGCTAGTCAGCAACGCTACATCCCTTCCGTCACTGTAAGGCCACCATTTTCCGCACCACCTGCAGTATCTGTGCAGGTTTCTTTGCCAGGCCAAAGCAGTCAGGGTCAGGGAATCACCAGTTTCGTAGTAGGAAACACTGCATCTAGGGCACCGGTGGCAACAATACCGTCTCCAACCGTCTCTCAGTCTGCCATGTCCACCGGCACCCCCGCTAGTTCCACGATCTCCAGCTCTCCAGTCCAGCTCACCCTACATGAGACTCTGGTTAGAAAAAGGAAGTACTTAGCCTCGCATCCGCGTACACAGGGTTTGAACGCCCACATAGCTAGACTAATCTCGTTAGAGATGATGCCCTACCGGTTAGTTGAAAGCGAAGCTTTCAAAACCCTGATGGACTACGCTGTACCACGCTACGAGCTACCCAGTCGACACTTCTTTTCGAGAAAAGCCATCCCAGCCCTCCACCAGCATGTTAAAGAGCGCATCGTCCATGCACTCAGGCAATCTGTGAGTACAAAGGTGCACCTGACAACAGATAAATGGACCGGTAGGCATGGGCAGGGACGATACGTGTCCATCACGGCACACTGGGTGAATGTGGTGGATGCAGGGTCCACAGGGGACAGCAATTTTGGGACAGTTCTGCCTAGCCCATGGTCTAGGAAACAGTTGGCTGTAGCCGTTCGCACCCCCTCCTCCTCCTCCTCGTCCTCCTGCAGAAGCGAGAGCTCGTCCACAGACCGCAGTCGCCCAACCACTCCATCCGCAACTGCCACTGTTGCACACCAGTTGTCCCATTATGGGGCAGCTACTGGCAAGCGTCAGCAGGCTGTATTGGCTATGAAGTGTTTGGGCGACAACAGACACACCGCGGAAGTTCTGTCCGAGTTCTTGCAGAAAGAAACGCAGTCGTGGCTGGGCACTGTAGATCTTGAGGCAGGCAAGGTAGTGAGTGATAACGGAAGGAATTTCATGGCTGCCATCTCCCTTTCCCAACTGAAACACATTCCTTGCCTGGCTCACACCTTAAACCTGGTGGTGCAGTGCTTCCTGAAAAGTTATCCGGGGTTATCCGACCTGCTCCTGAAAGTGCGCGGACTTTGCTCGCATATCCGCCGTTCGCCCGTACACTCCAGCCGTATGCAGACCTATCAGCGGTCTTTGAACCTTCCCCAGCATCGCCTAATCATAGACTTTGCAACAAGGTGGAACTCAACACTGCACATGCTTCAGAGACTGTGCGAACAGAGGCATGCTGTTATGTATTTGTGTGAGGATACACATACGCGGGCAGGCAGTAGGATGGCAGACATGGAGTTGTCAGGTGTGCAGTGGTCGAAGATACAAGACATGTGTCAAGTCCTTCAGTGTTTTGAGGAATGCACACGGCTGGTTAGTGCAGACAACGCGATAATAAGCATGAGCATCCCCCTAATGCGTCTGCTGATGCAAAGTTTGATGCACATAAAGGAGCAGGCGTCTGCAGCAGAGGAAGCGGAAAGCCTTGATGACAGTCAGCCATTGTCTGGTCAGGGCAGTGTACAGGACAAGGTAGCGGGCGAACAGGAGGAGGAGGACGAGGATGATGATGGGGATGAGTATTTTTTTAATGAGGAAGCTTTTCCGGGGCCACTGGAAATTGGTGGCGTGGCAAGGCCGGGTTCTGTTTTTTTGAGGACACAAGTGACGTAGATTTGCCTGAAACTGCCCCTCAACCCAGCACAACCGCAGATTTGACAACTGGAACTTTGGCCCACATGGCGGATTATGCCTTACATATCCTCAAAAGGGACACACACATTACTAAAATGATGAACGATGACGATTACTGGTTGGCCTGCCTCCTTGATCCTCGCTATAAAGGCAAATTGCAAAATATTATGCGACATGAGAACTTGGAACTAATATTAGCAACCAAACAATCAACTCTTGTTGACCGTTTGCTTCAGTCATTCCCAGCACACAGCGCCCGTGATCGTTCTCACACGAGGTGCAGGGGGCAGCAGACCAGAGGTGATAGAGGTGCACAAATCAGAAGTGGCATTGGACAGAGGGGTTTTCTGACCAGGTTGTGGAGTGATTTTGCTATGACCGCAGACAGGACAGGTACTGCAGCATCAATTCAAAGTGACAGGAGACAACAGTTGTCCAGTATGGTTACTAACTATTTTTCATCCCTTATCGATGTTCTCCCTCAACCGTCATTCCCATTTGATTAATGGGCATCCAAATTAGACACCTGGCCAGAATTGGCAGAATATGCATTGCAGGAGCTTGCTTGCCCGGCAGCTAGTGTCCTGTCAGAAAGAGTATTCAGTGCTGCAGGTTTAATATTAACCGAAAAAAGGACTCGTCTGGCTACCCAAAATGTTGATGATCTAACCTTCATTAAAATGAACCACAACTGGATTTCGAATTCTTTTGCCCCACCTTGCCCGGCTGACACCTAGCTTTCCTATGAAAAGGTCTTGCTTGTGGACTACTCTGACTGACTTTTCCAATCTCGTAATTTGCAGCAGCTGATTGTCCAGCATACAACATGTTTACACCTCCCTAAATGGCCAAACTCCCCCCACGGGGCCGTGGTCTCGCCACTTGGCGCAAGCACCCGTGAGAGTGCCGTTTGTCTGAAGAGGTGGGTGTGCATGCTTTTGGTCGACGGCACTGCCACTGGGTCCCTCATAGTACAATAAAGTGTCTCTGGCGGTGGTGGTGCGCACCCAACGTCAGACACACTGTTGTAATATGAGGGGCCCTGGGCCTGTACCGCCGGCCACAAGAGATTTCCCCCCCCAGCTCAAACATTGCTCTACCACTTGCACAATTATCTCTCATAGTTCCACCAATGTTTAGTCCATGCGCTGACATCATTCAATGCCTGGCACTGACAATACCATTGTGTTGACATGTATGATGGTACTTAACATAGTCAGGGGCAGTGTCCTATATTTACACCAGTATATAATTAGCGCCAAATTACTAGGTCTAAAACTCAGTAGAGGAGCCCACCCCTGTACCTAAGTATTCCACCCTTTTGTGTTTTGGTTTTGTTGTAATGCGAGACATTAACATCTATTTATTTTTTTGGAGTACTAACTGGCAGACACTCATTACAATCGGCCTCCGCTGACAACACCAATGCTGCCTGTGTACCCCTGCAAGAGAATTGCAAATGCCTACAGCCAAATTTTGTTATGTTAGGCCTACTACGCCTGTCTGCGGTCCCTCCTTCCACTAGTCCTCCAGTGACCTGTCTACTGCTGCCCGTGTACCCTTGGAACCAATTTTAAAGTGCCTACAGCCAAATTTTGTTATGTTAGGCCTACTACGCCTGTCTGCGGTCCCTCCTTCCACTAGTCCTCCAGTGACCTGTCTACTGCTGCCCGTGTACCCCTGGAACCAATTTTAAAGTGCCTACAGCCAAATTTTGTTATTTTAGGCCTACTACGCCTGTCTGCGGTCCCTCCTTCCACTAGTCCTCCACTGACCTGACCACTGCTGCCCGTGTACCCCTGGAACCAATTTTAAAGTGCCTACAGCCAAATTTTGTTATGTTAGGCCTACTACGCCTGTCTGCGGTCCCTCCTTCCACTAGTCCTCCAGTGACCTGTCTACTGCTGCCCGTGTACCCCTGGAACCTATTTTAAATTGCATAGAGCATCCTTTTTTAATAGTAGGCATACAAACTCTGTCTGTGGTCCATAATTGAAATTGTCCTCCACTGAACAGACCAATGCTGCCTGTGTACCCCTGTAACCTTTTTTAAACTGCATTGAGTCAAATGTTGTGTTTAAGGCCTACTACCTGTGTCTGTCTGCACCACTCAATACAGCTGTCCTCCTTTTAAAAAAGCTGAGCATCAATAGTCTGGTTTTCAGCCTATAGGAATTTGAAAACTGCATTGGGGCTACTACTACTACTTCGGTAGGACCTACTAACGGTGTCTGCCGCTCCAAGGTGTTCCCCAGGTTTCCTCTCCATAGCTTCAATCTTCAAGCTCTCGTTTAGTAGTTGTTGAAAACAACACTGCATTAGGCCTACAAGTTGGGTCTGGGTTGTAGAGACGGTGTCTTCCGCTCCAAGGTGTTCTCCAGGTTTCCTGTCCATTGATTCAATCTTCAAGCTCTCGTTTAGTAGTTGTTGAAAACAACACTGCATTAGGCCTACAAGTTGGGTCTGGGTTGTAGAGACGGTGTCTTCCGCTCCAAGGTGTTCTCCAGGTTTCCTCTCCATTGCTTCAATCTTAAAGCTCTCGTTTAGTAGTTGTTGAAAACAACACTGCATTAGGCCTCCAAGTTGGGTCTGTGGTGTAGAGACGGTGTGTTCCACTCCAAGGTGTTCCCCAGGTTGCCTCTCCATTGCTTCAATCTTCTGGCTCTCGTTTAGTAGTTGTTGAAAACAACACTGCATTCGGCCTACAAGTTGGGTCTGGGGTGTAGAGACGGTGTGTTCCACTCCAAGGTGTTCCCCAGGTTGCCTCTCCATTGCTTCAATCTTCTGGCTCTCGTTTAGTAGTTGTTGAAAACAACACTGCATTCGGCCTACAAGTTGGGTCTGGGGTGTAGAGACGGTGTGTTCCACTCCAAGGTGTTCCCCAGGTTGCCTCTCCATTGCTTCGATCTTCTGGCTCTTCTTAAGTAGTTGTTGAAAACAACACTGCATTCGGCCTACAAGTTGGGTCAGGGGTGTAGAGACGGTGTGTTCCACTCTAAGGTGTTCCCCAGGTTTCGTCTCCATTGCTTCGATCTTCTGGCTCTCAATTAGTAGTTGTTGAAAACATCACTGCATTAGGCCTACTAGTTGGGTATGGGGTGTAGAGACGGTGTGTTACACTACAAGGTGTTCCCCAGGTTGCCTCTCCATTGCTTCAATCTTAAAGCTCTCGTTTAGTAGTTGTTGAAAACAACACTGCATTAGGCCTCCAAGTTGGGTCTGTGGTGTAGAGACGGTGTGTTCCACTCCAAGGTGTTCCCCAGGTTGCCTCTCCATTGCTTCAATCTTCTGGCTCTCGTTTAGTAGTTGTTGAAAACAACACTGCATTCGGCCTACAAGTTGGGTCTGTGGTGTAGAGACGGTGTGTTCCACTCCAAGGTGTTCCCCAGGTTGCCTGTCCATTGCTTCAATCTTAAAGCTCTTGTTTAGTAGTTGTTGAAAACAACACTGCATTAGGCCTACAAGTTGGGTCTGGGTTGTAGAGACGGTGTCTTCCACTCCAAGGTGTTCTCCAGGTTTCCTCTCCATTGCTTCAATCTTCATGTTGTCTTAAGTAGTTGTTGAAACAACACTACATTAGGCCTGCAAGTTGGGTCTGGGTCGTAGAGACGGTGTCTGCCGCTCCAAGGTGTTCTCCAGGTTGCCACATAATCGAAGCTGCATAGAGCCTATTTTGTAATTTTACGCCTACAAAGTCTTTCTGCGGTCCCTCCTTCCAATTGTCCTCCACTGAGCACAACAATGCAGAACGTGTACCCATGTAACCTTTTTTAAACCAGCGTCGAGCCAACTTTGTGGTTTAAGGCCTACTTGTAGTGTCTGGCTGCGCCACTCAATACAGCTGTCCTCTTTACAAAAAATGACCTACAATTATCTGGTTTTCAGCCTATCGGAATTTTAAAACTGCAGTGGGCCTACTAGTTGGGTTGGGGCCTTCTATCTGTGTCTGCCGCTCCTTGCTGTTCTCCTACAGTGAACAAAGCTGTGCCGCCTGTTTACTACTCTTGCCAATTTTGAACTGCATTTAGACTACTTACAGATTTGTGTGTAAAGAAGCTGCGGAGACACCATCACGTGTTTCTCGACGCAAGCAGTGAATAGCCAGGCCTTTCCCCGGGAAGGAACAACCACGGGAAGGGCAGCATCCTATGAAGGAAAGCCACCTATGCCAAGCATGGTATCCATCCACAGACAGCTGTTTCGGGGGTTTTTTTTTCCCTCATCAGTGTGGAGTACGAATCTGGCTATTAGGAGCAGTGCCTAGTAAAAAGGCTATAAAGGCACAGATGATTGGCCTCGGGGAGACCAAAACATCCAACACCACGGAGACACCATCACGTGTTTCTCAACGCAGTGATTCCAGAACACTGCCCCCATCACTGATGAGGGGCAAAAACCCCAGTGTTCTGGAATCACTGCGTTGAGAAACACGTGATGGTGTCTCCGTGGTGTTGGATGTTTTGGTCTCCCCGAGGCCAATCATCTGTGCCTTTATAGCCTTTTTACTAGGCACTGCTCCTAATAGCCAGATTCCTACTCCACACTGATGAGGGGCAAAAACCCTGAAACAGCTGTCTGTGGATGGATACCATGCTTGGCATAGGTGGCTTTCCTTCATAGGATGCTGCCCTTCCCGTGGTTGTTCCTTCCCGGGGAAAGGCCTGGCTATTCACTGCTTGCGTCGAGAAACACGTGATGGTGTCTCCGCAGCTTCTTTACATGCATCTGCATATTTCCCATAAGGGATGGGGGCAGTGTTCTGGAATCACTGCGTTGAGAAACACGTGACGGTGTCTCCGTGGTGTTGGATGTTTTGGTCTCCCCGAGGCCAATCATCTGTGCCTTTATAGCCTACTTACAGATTTGGGCCTACTCTCTGTGTCAGCCTCTCATTCCAGTTGTCCTCCACTGAACAAAACAATGCCCCATGGTTAGTCCTGTTACCAATTTTGAACTGCATTTAGCCCACTTTATTCTTTGGGCCTATATCTGTGTTTCCTCCTCATCCTGGCCATTGCCCAGCCTGTGATAGATGAGTCTGCTGGTACATTGACCCATAACGCAACATTCCCCGTGCACGCTACACTGCAAGATTGTAACCCTGCTGAAAATCAGGTCCCCCTTCCCGCATACCATACCACCTTACACGGGGACAAAGAGGAAGGTGCAGATGAAGGTGCAGGTTCCTTCATCAGGTGGGGGGAGGAATACTCGTTGGTGACGTCACTGGCACAGGGCCCCTCATAGTACGCAAAAGTGTTGCTGCCGGTGGGAGGCGCCCCCGCCGTGCAAACACACCGCTGTACTTTGAGGGGCCCTGTGCCAGTGCCAATGCCAACGAGGGGGCCCCCCCTGCTTGCTCAGGATCACAGCACTTGCAAAGTTGAAATACTTATCTCTCCCTGCTCCACTGCCGTGACGTGGTCCAGTTTTACTGGGCCCACTAATTACTTGAACCAGCCCTACCCCCCACAACTTTAGCCAAATGACCCCCAATTTCAAATGCCTTACAATTATTATAAGCTAAATTAAGATTGACAAGCTTCAGTAACAAGAATGGATGTTTTTGCCATTAAAATGGGCTCTGTACATGTTTTCCTGGCCTCTATTCACTGCCGACTATGCTCCCCCATTGACTTGCATTGGGTTTCGTGTTTCGGTCGATCCCCGACTTTTCGCGATAATCGGCCGATTCCACTCGACTCGACTTTTGGGATAGTCGGGTTTCGCGAAACCCGACTCGACTCTAAAAAGGTCAAGGTCGCTCAACCCTATTTGTGACAAAACTGTGCAGAAAAAATACGACAAAAACGCAATGTGTGCACGTAGCTCTACAATTCCCTATCATTCTGTCTGCTCCAAATACGTGCTCTACTGTTGCCTTGAAGGGGTTAAATGTGGAGCGTTTAGAGTGTCTATTGGTTGGGAAATGCTCAGTGTGTAATCCAGCTGACTTCTTGCTACATTTGTCACAATGGTTCTTGTATATTCCAGGTAGAGGGGTTTATTTTTGTTGGCAGCAGATACAGCGATTCGTAAATGTGCTCTATAGTCGTAATCAAAGTAGTGCGCAGTGTATATAGTATACAGGGAAAGCTGTAGGAAGACAGGTAAAGCAGTACATTAAAATCCTAGTAGTGTAAAACTCTTACGTAACACTAAACATAAGCATCCGGACTCCCACCCGGGAAGGTGAAAGGTGACTAAACCCAAACACATATTGTTATACATTAGGAAGCTATGAATAACAAGAACCGTTTATGTATAAAACCTCCGATACCTTCAAAGAACTGGAGATATTTCACATTGTATTAACATTCACTGTGCAAAAGAGAACAAAGCAGAGTCTCACATTGTCAGACACGGAATACAGTATATTTTCACTGGATCTCTTCATAAGAAGCCTGCTGTGAGTAATAAAGTATATACTCTCTCCATCACAACTTTATCTCAAGTGTTTATAGATAAAAGTCTGAAATCTTAACCCCTAAGGACCTCTGGTTTTGGCTGCATTATCTTTAGCTCCCTAATCTTATGCTAAGCTGCCCATATATATTCAGTAGGTCAAGGTCGGGAGATAACTACAATTTCTGGCTCTGGACTCTGTGTATAACCTACACGCAGTAAGCGCTCCAAAGCGGTGGCATCAGTTTGTCAGAATTTTATGATTTCAAGAGAGGCCATTGTATTAATTATTATTAGATTCATTATAAATCAATAGTGGAAATAATAATAATAATCTTTATTTTTATATAGCGCTAACATATTCCGCAGCGCTTTACAGTTTGCACACATTATCATCGCTGTCCCCGTTGCGGCTCACAATCTAAATTCCCTATCAGTATGTCTTTGGATCGAGATAGACAACTGTAATATATCATTTTTGGCTGCTGTTATCACTTGTCTTACACTGAATTGGGAAGTAGTGAGATTGTGAGAATACATGAAAATCACAAAGGAACAATTGGGTGACATTGTAAGGCTAGGGTAAAGGTACCGTTACACTAAACGACTTACCAACGATCACGACCAGCGATACGACCTGGCCGTGATCGTTGGTAAGTCGTTGTGTGGTCACTGGGGAGCTGTCACACAGACAGCTCTCTCCAGCGACCAACGACTTCGGCATCGTTGAAACTGTCTTCAATGATGCCGAAGTCCCTGGGTAACCAGGGTAAATATCGGGTTACTAAGCACAGGGCCGCGCTTAGTAACTCGATATTTACCCTTTTTACCATTGTAAAAGTTAAAAAAAAAAAAACAGTACATACTCACATTCCGATATCTGTCACGTCCCCCGGTGTCAGCTTCCCTGCACTTACTGTCAGCGCCGGCCGTAAAGTAGAGCACAGTGGTGACGTCACCACTGTGCTCTGCTTTACGGCCGGCCGGCGCTGACACAGTCAGTGCGGGAAGCTGACGCCGGGGGACGTGACAGACATTGGAATGTAAGTATGTACTGTTTTTTTTTTTTTAACTTTTACATTGGTAACCAGGGTAAATATCGGGTTACTAAGCGCGGCCCTGCGCTTAGTAACCCGATATTTACCCTGGTTACCAGTGAACACATCGCTGGATCGGCGTCACACACGCCGATTCAGCGATGACAGCGGGTGATCAGCGACCAAAAAAAGGTCCTGATCATTCCCAGCGACCAACGATCTCCCAGCAGGGGCCTGATCGTTGGTCGCTGTCACGCATAACGATTTCGTTAACTATATCGTTGCTACGTCACAAAAAGAATGACGTTGCAACAATATCGTTAACAAAATTGTTATGTGTGAAGGTACCTTAACAGGAGTGTATATTCTCTCATCCAAAAAAAAAAGGTCGGATTAGGTTGATCGCCCGTTGATCAGAATGTGATCCAATCTTCAATGTGACGAAGATGGGGACAAAAAAATTCGAAATGTGTCTTGCTCCCTTGCCATGTCTATGCAACCATTGTAAATTTTGTAAATTTTTAGTGGACTTAAAATAAAGAAAGAACTATTTTACCAGACGCTGGAACAAAATCCTTTTTTATCATGGACAAAAAAATTCTCCATCTTCTCCATTCTGTCAGTCTATGTAAATCGAACCACACTCATAAATCATCCGAGTGCAGTCCAATTTTCTTTACATACACATTGGCTTGCCTGGCCTAGTGCGATCCGATCAGATGAAAATCATGTAGCCTGCGATTTTTTTTCTTGGATCAACACAGTCTGATGAGAAAATTGGACATGTGCACGGCCCCATAGGATAACAAGCGTGATCCAATGTTTTGTCGGATCACACTCCAATTGAAAATATGGTCATCTGCATGAGCCCTTACTGTCTACAAAGCCCTTTTGCAGAGAAACAAGTGATTTAAGGCTGTCGATAGACAACAGGTAACATTTTTCTGCAAGACATAAAGAGGTTGTCCCAGAATTACAATTTATCAAGTATACACATAAGTGACAGACTGCTGATTGCTTCAGGTCTCACCTCAGGGACCACCTCCAATCAAGAGAACAGTGGTCTTGTGGTCTCCATTTTAAGTCAGCGGGACTGATTGACATAGGCGAGTACAGCCCTTAGCTTTCCATATTTCATAGCCAGTGATATTTTCTATTTTCACATCTTTCTATGACTTAGCTGCAGATTCCTTCTGAATCTTTTCCATCGATGTTTAGGTCCCGTTTGCATCTTTCATATTCCCTTTGACTAAGGCCTCTTTCACACCTGCGTCGTGTGGCCTCCGTCGCAATGTGTCGTTTTGGGAAAAAAAACGCATCCTGCAAATGTGCCCGCAGGGTGCGTTTTTTCCCCATAGACTTGTATTGCCGACGGATCATGAGGTATGGCCCTACGTCGCGTCCATCGTCCTTCCTTTAGGAGCAGGATCTGCTATTCTTCCCCATTTTTTTGGAGCCTTCCCCTTGTCCATACTCTTGTTATATAATTAATTTAGAAAGATGTCACAAGCTGGCTTATGTCCAAGGCTCAATGTCTTCTTCTGACTTGCCTTTATCTTACCCTGCTTTATACTATTACTCCATTTTTAATTCTGTTGCCTTCCATTACTAATAAATGTAAAATTATGAGAAGAGAATCCAGGATCCAGCAGCACATTTTGTTCCTGGGTGGAGAGATCGCCTTGTTGTTTTGTAAATTCTCAAACATTGATTTAATAAATAAATCTAATTGTAGATGATTCAGATTCAGACTTTATTATAGTAGGAGTAAATTGAAAAATGATCTTGAGTAATTAGCCATATTATTGGTTTAAATCTATGTGATTCAATATTTATAGAATTAAAGTCGTGGTGGAAAATCTGTCCACTATTATAGCGTTATGGGAAATTTACTATAAAACAGTTGGTAGGTTTCCATGACTATAATAATTTAACACCACACCTGTTCTTAATACTGAGACCGGCGATGGGGAAGACTTAGCAGCATGTACCAGGCTTCCTGCTGCAAAACTTGCTATAAACTTTGCTGCACCGAACGGTGCTATATAAATATTGGTAATGGTATGGCGTTCTATGACATGGAATGCATGGCTTTCTTAAACACGTCTGGTTCTTCACCCTTATGCTTCTTTCTCCTATTAATATACAGAAAATGTTTAAGTATAACCTTTCCATGTCAGAGGGGTCAGTAACACAACGTCAAATCTGCTGGCTCGCTCTTTGTCAATGTCAGGAGCGCATGAGCAATGCATCCTATAATAAGTGTCAGAAACCCTTCATTAACATCAAAGAGGGCACTCCCCCATTCTTTCCTGGTCCCCTCATGCTCTGTGTTTATTGTCAGGCTTAGCCCTTCATCCATCTGCCCCTCCTGTCCTCCTCCACTAGAAAAGTACATTACCAGCCCTTATAAACAGCGCAAAATCTATTAAAACTCATCAGATGCTGCTCGAGCTTGTAAAGCAAAGAATGTAAATATATAATGTGCAGAAGGTCGGTCCTCACATGTGATATGGGCCGCATTGTTTCTGCTACTTGTTTAATAATTCACATAATTATAAGAAAAAATAAGAAAAATCGATGTTCCTGAAATGTTTCAATTTTTGTAAAATCTTTCCAGATATGTTTTATTCATTAATGTAATAGTTATAGAGAAATCTAGTGACAGATCCAGTTTAACCCCTTAAACCCCAAGGGTGGTTTGCACGTTAATGACCGGGCCAATTTTTACTATTCTGACAACTGTCCCTTTATGAGGTTATAACTTTGGAATACTTCAACCGATCCCGGTGATTCTGACATTGTTTTCTCGGGACATATTGGGCTTCATGATAGTGGTAAAATTTCTTTGATATTACCTGCGTTTATTTGTGAAAAAAATGGAAATCCGGCAAAAATTTTCCAATTTTCCAACTTTGAATTTTTATGCCCTTAAATCACAGAGATATGTCACACAAAATACTTAATAAGTAACATTTCCCACATGTCTACTTTACATCAGCACAATTTCGGAACCAAATTTTTTTGGGGTTAGGGAGTTATAAGGGTTAAAAGTAGGGTTGCGAAACGGATCGGACAAATTCAAAAATCGCCGACTTTCGGCAAAACCCGACCCGATCCTAGTGTGGGATCGGCCATGAGGTCGGCGATCTTCGCGCCAAAGTCGCATTTCGTATGAAGCTTTCAGCGCCATTTTTCAGCCAATGAAGGTGGACGCAGAGTGTGGGCAGCGTGATGACATAGGTCTCAGTGCACGCCGACCGCCATCTTACTTCTGCTGATCGTAGCATAGGGAGAGGTTGCCGCAGCTTCATCAGAAGAAGGGATATAGTTAGGGAGGGAAGATTAAGCCTCGAAACTGCTTGTGCTGTAGCGATTTCCACTGTCCAACACCACCATTTGTTTGTAGGGACAGTGGAGGCTATATTTTTGTGCATCAGCTCTGTAGCTTATTAGGCTGCCTAATAAGGCTCCCTGATAGCTGCATAGCTGTTTGCACGCCGCTGTGCAAACCAACTGCTTTTTTAAAAGCAAAAATCCTGTTGCTCCTTTCTGCACAGTTATCTTGTTTATTTGTCCACACTTTTGTGTGCAGCAGTCCTTTTTATTGCTGCCATACGTTTCCTGAGATCATTGTAGGTAGATTGAAATTGTACTACAGTCTTTGTATTTTTTCATATATCTTCCAGCCACTTTCTGCCACTGCATCGATTCAAAGTGACAGGAGACAGCATTTGTCCAGTATGGTTACGAACTACTTTTCCTCCCTTATCGATGTTCTCCCTCACAGGTCATTCCCCTTTGATTACTGGGCATCTAAAATAGACACCTGGCCTGAATTGGCAGAATATGCATTACAGGAGCTCACTTGCCCTGCTTCTAGTGTGCTATCAGAAAGAGTCTTCAGTGCTGCTGGTTCAATACTGACCGAAAAAAGGGCACATCTGGCTACCCAGAATGTTGATGATCTAACCTTCATTAAAATGAACCAATCATGGATTTCAAATTATTTTGCCCCACCTTCTCCTGCTGACACGCAGCTTGCCTGAAAAATGTCTTGCTTTTGGCCCCCTCTTACTGGCTTCTCCAATTCTGCCATTTGCAGCTGCTGAATGTCCACCATAGGCCATTTTTATAACTCCCTAAATGGGCTGACTCCCCCCACAGGGCCGTGGTCACCACCTGGCGCAAGCACCCGTGTGAGTGCCGTTTGCCTGGACAGGTGGGTGCGCCCACTCTTGGGCGACAGCACTGGCACAGGGTCCCTCATAGTACAATGAAGTGTCTCTGATGGTGGTGGTGCACAACCAACGTCAGACACACCGTCGTAATATGAGGGGCCCTGTGCCAGTACCGCCGCCCACGAGAGAGTGTTCCCCCCACCTCGAACAGTGCTCTACCACTTGCAATACTTACCTCTCCCTGATCCACCACTGTGTAGTCTGTGATGTTAAATCCTTCAATGGCACTGCCAATACAAATTTGTTGAAATGATAGATGACAGTTAAAATATACAGGGGCCCTGGCCTCCATTTAGACCAGTTAATACTTTGCGCCTACTACCACTGTCTGCTACTCAGCAGAGGAGCCCACCCCAGTACCTAGCTATGCCACCTGTTTAGTCCTGTTACCAATTTTGAACTGCTTTTAGCCTACTTTTGTATTTGGGCCTACTAACCAAGTCTGCACTACTCATTACAGTTGTCCTCCACTGAACAAAGCTAGGCCGCCTGTTTAGTCCTGTTACCAATTTTGAACTGCATTTAGCCTACTTTTTTATTGTGGGCCTACAAACTGTGTCTGCGCCAATCATTACAGTTGTCCTCCACTGAACAAAGCAATGCCGCCTGTTTAGTCCTGTTACCAATTTTGAACTGCATTTAGCCTACTTTATTATTTGGGCCTATATCTGTGTTTCCTCCTCATCCTGTCCATTGCCCAGCTACTGCTAGATGAGTCTGCTGGTACATTGACCCAGACCACTACATTCCCCTTGCACTCTACACAGCCAGAATCTGACCCTGCTGAAAGTCAGGTTCCCCTTCCCTCATACTATACCACCTTACACGGGGACAAAGAGGAAGGTGCAGATGAAAGTGCAGGTTCCTTCATCAGGTGGGGGGGCATACTCATTGGCGACGTCACTGGCACAGGGCCCCTCATAGTACGCAAAAGTGTCTCTGGTAGTGGGAAGCGGCACCCGCCATCAAACACCCCACCGTACTATGAGGGGCCCTGTGCCAGTGCCAAGTGCCAACAAGTGGGCCCCCCTGCTTGCTCAGGATCACAATACTTACCTCTCCCTGCTCCACTGCCGTGACGTATTCCACATTTCCTGGGCCCACGAAAATCTTGAGCCAGCCCTACCCCCGCACAACTTTAGCCAAATGACCCCTTGTTTTCAATGCCTAACTATTATTATAAAGTAAATTAAGATTGACAAGCTTAAGAAATAAGAATTGATGTTTTTGGCATCAAAATGGGCACTATAGGTGTTTTCCTGTCCTCCACTCACTGCCGACTTTGATTCCCCATTGACTTGCATTGGGTTTCGTGTTTCGGTCGGCCCCCCACTTTTCGAAATAATCGGCCGATTTCACACGACCCGACTTTTGACAAAGTCGGGATTCGCGAAACCCGACTCGATCCTAAAAAAGTAAAAGTCGCTCATCTCTACACATAACCCATTTCTTAATACCATGTATTGCCCCCTCTAACATCAATGACAGCTTGAAGTCTTTTGTGGTAGTTGTGGATGAGTTTCTTTATTTTCTCAGATGGTAAAGCTGCCTACTCTTCTTGGCAAAAAGCCTCCAATTCCTGTAAATTCCCGGGCTGTCTAGTATAAACTGTGCACTTGAGATTTCCCAGAGTAACTCAATGATATTGAGGTCAGGAGACTGAGATGGCCACTCCAGAATCTTCACTTTGCTCCGCTGTAGCCAATGACAGGCCGAAATGGCCTTGTGTTTTGGATTGTTGTCATGTTGGAACATCCGAGTACGTCCCATGCGCGGCTGATGATTGCAAATTTGCCACCAGTATTTGCTGATAATGTGCTGCATTCATCTTTTTTTCAACTTTGACCAAGTTTCCCGTGCCATTGTAGCACACACATCCCCAAAACATCAGTGATCCACCTCGATCCTTTACAGTAGGAATGGTGTTCCTTTCATCAGAGGCCTTGTTGACCTCTCTGCAAATGTAACGTATATGGTTGTGGCCAAAAAGTTCAATTTTGGTCTCATGACTCCAAATTACCTTGTTACAGAAGTTTTGAGGCTTGTCTCTGTGCTGTTTTGCGTATAGTAGGAGAGATACTTTGTGGCATTTGCGCAGTAATGGCTTTCTTCTAGTGACTTAACTATGCAGCCCATTTTTTTTCAAGTGCCTCCTAATTGTGCATCGTGAAACAGCCACACTGTTAGTTTTCAGAGAGTCCAGTATTTCAGCTGATGTTATTTGTGGGTTTTTCTTTGCATCCTGAACAGTTATTCTGGCAGTTGTGGAAGACATTCCTGTTGGTCTACCTGACCGTGGTTTTGTTTTTACAGAGCCCCTGATTTTCCATTTGTTAATCACGGTTTGAACGCTGCTGACTGGCATTGTCAATTTCTTGGATATCTTTTTGTATCCCTTTCCTGTTTTATACAGTTCAACTACCTTTTCCCGTAGATCCGCTGACAATTCTTTTGCTTTCCCCTTGTATCACAATCCAGAAATGTCAGTGGCTGGATGAAA
The DNA here is from genome assembly GCF_032444005.1 of Ranitomeya imitator. Classification (NCBI taxonomy): domain Eukaryota; kingdom Metazoa; phylum Chordata; class Amphibia; order Anura; family Dendrobatidae; genus Ranitomeya; species Ranitomeya imitator. The sequence continues at coordinate 61,518,060 of NC_091288.1, forward strand.
GATGCAAGAGTCTGTCTGGATCCCAAAAACTCACTCAGCTTTTATGCATACACACTGATTAAAACCAAACAGGTCACAGGTGAATATGTGTAGCCATTCAAACCCATTTTTGTCAACTTCTGTGCATGTTATCAGGCCAAAATCACCAGGGTATGTGAATTTTTGTTCAGGGTCATTTGGATGTTTTGGGTTGTCATTATGATTTAAAAAGAGAAAACACAGTAATTTGACATTAAATGGTTTCATCCAACTACTAACCATGATTGGAGCAAAAGTCTTGGTATTATCATTCATATTCTCTGGAAAAAGGCCAAGAAAGCAAAAATTCTTCTGGGGTATGTAAACTTTTGAGTACAGCTGTATAGAGTATAATGTCACACAGGTGTTGGGACTTTGTGCACTAACCAGGTCCCTAGAACTAGCAGAACCATGATCTATCTCTGTTCTCCGGATTACTCCTGAAGGTGAAGACACCGGGTTCCCATGCCTTACTATGCTCCTATATCTACCCTGATCTGTCCCTCTCCACCCAGGGAAGTGAGAAGCTGAAGTGTATAGGAACACACTAACCAGACAAACAAGCGAATATGGACATGGATAAATGAAAATACCAACCATACAAAATACACTCACCAAAAGCAGAATGGGACACAGGGGAGTTAAAGGAAATAGAAATCAAATAGGAGAGGATGAGGATGTGCACACAGACAAAACTCCAAGCAACAATCGCCTGTACAAGCTCCAAACACCACCTCCAACCATGAACAACACCTCCAACTCCAGAACTAGGCAGTAAGAACTAGCACTGGCAATCCCTAAGTGCCAGAAGCGAGCATATATCGCAGAGGCGAGTAAACAACACTGAACAGCTGAGATAATCCAAGTAGGAAAGCTCCAGTAGATCAATTGAACAGATTAACTCTTGCACTGCTAGTAAGGAAAAAACCTGCACTGTTTAATACGAAGATGAAGCACTTCTAACCAGTGCAGGAGTGCAATAATCCAGACACCGTGGTATTCTGGCTCCTCTCTCTCACGATATCCTTGCCCCATGACATATATTGTGCTTAAGGTGCACTTTTACGAAATCTTCCTAGAGAGGCAGGGAAATTATGCTGATGATGCAGGTGCACTAGATAGACGAGGTTATTTCTTCACTTCTCAGCAGTATTTATGTGGAGTGTCAGTGTAGTATTCTATTCATTCACCGGTGGAGCAGTAGAACACTAACTGCAGGTTGACCAATCAAAGTTATGCTACTGACAGGCTCCCCATCCTCACAAGGGACAGCTCCCCAGACTCTCACATTGCAGACAGGCTCATGAGTGCTCCTTTCTCCCCAGGCTCTAATAATGTCAGGTAGGTTACTGAGTGTCCTTCCCAGCTCTCACTGTGCAGGCAGGCTCCTGAGTGTCCTTGACCCAGGTTTCACATTGCAGGCAGGCTCCTGAGTGTCCCTGACCCATGTTTCACATTGCAGGCAGGCTCCTGAGTGACTCCCAAACTCTCACATTACAGGCAGGCTCCTGAGTGTCCCCGATCCCCAGGCTCTCACATTGCAGGCAGGCTCCTGAGTGTCCCCGATCCCCAGGCTCTCACATTGCAGGCAGGCTCCTGAGTGTCCCCGATCCCCAGGCTCTCACATTGCAGGCAGGCTCCTGAGTGTCCCCGATCCCCAGGCTCTCACATTGCAGGCAGGCTCCTGAGTGTCCCTGACCCAGGCTTCACATTGCAGGCAGGCTCCTGAGTGTCCCTGACCCAGGTTTCACATTGCAGGCAGGCTCCTGAGTGTCCCTGACCCAGGTTTCACATTGCAGGCAGGCTCCTGAGTGTCCCTGACCCAGGTTTCACATTGCAGGCAGGCTCCTGAGTGTCCCTGACCCAGGTTTCACATTGCAGGCAGGCTCCTGAGTGTCCCTGACCCAGGTTTCACATTGCAGGCAGGCTCCTGAGTGACTCCCAAACTCTCACATTACAGGCAGGCTCCTGAGTGTCCCCGATCCCCAGGCTCTCACATTGCAGGCAGGCTCCTGAGTGTCCCCGATCCCCAGGCACTAACATTGCAGGCAGGCTCCTGAGTGTCCCCGATCCCCAGGCACTCACATTGCAGGCAGGCTCCTGAGTGTCCCCGATCCCCAGGCACTCACATTGCAGGCAGGCTCCTGAGTGTCCCCGATCCCCAGGCTCTCACATTGCAGGCAGGCTCCTGAGTGTCCCCGATCCCCAGGCTCTCACATTGCAGGCAGGCTCCTGAGTGTTCTCCGGTGCCCAGAGGCAAATGTGGACCTGAGAACAAAATTAATGATAATTATACTAAAGCTGTGTTAATTCTACACAATTTTACCAATGGAAAACTTGCCTTGTTTTATTTTTTTGCACAAATCATTTTATCATCTTTGCCCAATTGAAAACCTAGTTTGTAAACTTAGTAAGATATAATCTTTGCACAGTTCTGCAATATAGTTATCAGTAAAAACACTTCTCTCAAAGATGGCCGTAGGCATAATAATAATAATATATGGTGCAAATTAAAATCTGTCACAGGAAATTTGGTCTGGATAAGGCAGTGATCTTTTGCCGAGGTTTATCAGTGAGACTACAGAATAAAACACCATTAATATAGTCAGGTGCTCAGATTATTCCGCTTTAATAAAATAAAGATGCCAGGCGTGGGTCTGATAAGCTCTAATACCTGAAATCATTATTAGGAATTTAACATATGGGCATGGAAAATGATTCTTTCATCCAGATAACTCAGCCCTTAATGCCAGGATGACATAAGAGGTTTTGGAGCAGGAAATAACTGCGGTGTTTTTGTAATGAAGCTCCCTTTATCATACACACAATGTGACAAGTAAATTCCTCACAGATGTTGTGGAGGATTTCCAAGACCCCAGAATCCACATGTGCCCCCTGAAAATTCCAATAAGTTACCAACACCCACAGGGAAAAAGCATCAGAGAGCCATAAAATCTCCTGACAATCTCCAACAGACAACCTGTTTAAATGGGTCATCACAGCGAACAGAGGAGCCATCTGTAACACAGAGCAGATTGGGCATTAGCATGCATGAGAACGTCTCTTGGAAAAATATTACAATTGCATATTAAGATACTAAAGAATTTAAGTTTTCGCGTGATCCCCTTTGTTCCCTCTTGTTTCCCTACTGTGGTTATTCATTAACGTGAACCTGACAGCTGATACCTACTGCCCGATCCACAGGCAGCAAGCATCAGGCGCTGGCTGTATGAACACTGCCTGGTATGTTACACTCTGAAACACTGCAACATTTCAAAGAAAAACATACTTTAAAAACTGCTGTTGACCCAGCCGCACGGGAGACTAGTCGGAAAGGTGGGTCTACGGTGGTTTCTCCCTGCTCACTGCCCTGGGTTGACAGTTGTTTGCCTGCATATATGTAGGGAGCAAGTCATCTCAAAAACGTTATAAACCTGCAGATATGAGGTTAATCTGCAGGCTAATATCGTTCCACATTGGTACAGTCACCACACTGAAAGCCTGGCTACTGGGAAGAAATAAACTTTATTTCTCCCGGCAGTATCCAGCTTTCAGTCATAGAGGCATGGCGGGCTTGTAACCACAACCCGGCACTGACTGACAGCTGGCTCTGCAATGATGCACTTCTTAGCTTACTGTCAGCTAGTGTTGCAGCTTGGTTACAGCTACCACTCTCTTTTTCTAGAGCTGTGACTGAAAATACGCCTATATGACTGAAAGCCAGAGGCTGCTGGGAGGAATAAAGTTATTCTGTTCCCGGCAGTTCGGCCTTCAGTGCAGACGTCGCACGGCAGTGGAATGCTATTAACCCACAGATTAACCCCATATCGGCAGTTTAATAGTGTTTTTTTGTAGAACCTAAAAGGGCATACACATGTAGTAGATCACACATACAGTAATCCAAAGAGAAAAAGTCAAACAAATTTCATGAAAAAACAAATATTTGTATTCATTTATACACACAAAAATTATACTAATGCTAATAAGTAGGGTTTGTGAAAGACAATAAAAGGACAGTAAACTGGATGAAGATTAATACTCCATAGATAAGGTCCTGCAAAGTATATATGCTTATACACACATGCAATAGTGTATACAAAGCAAGTAAATATTCATAAATTTAACATCTTTCATATGATTATGTCAGGTGTTATGATCTGGTGGCCTAGGAGCAGCATGAGACAGACTCTGGAGAAGGTGGTCCCTGTACTGACCGCAAACCCTGAACCTAGCAGCGCAACTAGAAGCAGCCGTGGGGGGTACCTAACACTCCCTAGACTCCTCGGCACAGCCAAAGATCTAACTACCCCTAAAGACAGAAACAGGAAACCTATCTTGTCTCAGAGAAAATCCCCAAAGGATAGATAGCCCCCCACAAATATTGACTGTGAGAGGAGAGGGAAATAACATACGCAGATATGAAATCAGATTTTAGCATAGGAGGCCATACTAGCTAAAAAGAAAGAAAAGAACAGAGTACTATGCGGTCAGTATAAAAACACTAGAAAATATCGACCGCAGAAAATACGGATCACCACATCTGACTAAAGACATGGGGGGTATATCTGCATCTCCAGAGAAATAGCTAGGCTGGAAAAAATCCTTCACAGACTAAGCTGGACAAGACAAAAACATGAAAAAGCACAGAACTATAAGGTCCACTGCAGGTGGACAGCAAAAACAAAGCCAGGACTTATCTTTGTAGAAAAGCACAGCAAACTGGATAGACCAGCAGGGAAGTGAATCCTTCCAGAACAATGGACAACTGGCACTGACTAAAGGATCCTGCAAAGCTATATACCCCAGTCAGTTTTGCAATTAGTAGATACACCTGTCCACTCCTGCAGTCCAGGCACAACTGCATTACCCTCTACAACCACCGGAGGGAACCCAAAAGCTGAATTCACAACAGTCAGGTAATTCAGAATCATTTCTGTAGTGTCAATTCCCTATGGTAATATTAAGAATAACACATACATCTGTTTGCAATCCACATCAATGTGAAAATCATATAAAGGGATTGTGACAACACAGCATTTTTCTTAATTATGCCACACGTTAATTCCGTAGGCCCAGAATCATAGACTATTGTCTGAATTACTGATTTTTCTTGTAGATTGAATTGCTATTTGTAAATTGATGAATGGTTGTTATTTACCTCTTACATCAGCTCCTACAGGTTATTGTACTGTTATCTTTGCAAAACAAGGATGCAAGGTCATTGAACAATGATGTTTTCTGATATGTTGATTACACATTATACCAGGGCATGCAGTATGTTGACTTGCAAACATTAAAGAATAAACTATAATCAAACAGTCCGGGTTAACATCATCACCCCTTCCCTCTGCGAATGATTGCTTGAAGTACAATTGTGAAATATATAAGGAGACTTTTCCTCTGTTCTAAGTGACTCTACAGGATATCATCTTAGGAGACCACTGCCCCAGCTGGAAGAAGACAAATCTGCTCCATTGACCATCACTGAACCCTCAAAGACGTCTTGAAGAATCCAGGTTGGGACAATCACCTGGCCACACACCTCACTGCTCTCGGTCAGCTTCCTATGCTTGTCATTACCTCCTCCCTGTGGGTGCCCATCAAAAGCGGTGTACCATTGGTGGGGGTAGGCGGCCCTGGAAGAGGCTCTAATCCCAATGAGTCAGCGGCAGGTCGAGACTCTGTAATTTGCACCATCTTGGGTATTTTGGTGGGACTGTTCTATGTGTTATTTGCCTGTTTTGTGGTTCAATAAAGTATTGTCACATTGTTTTACCCTCACATTGTGTTGTTTGAGTAGTATTATGCCCACCTAAAAAGAAGAGCGGGAACTCAGTGGGATGATCCCTGGTCCATGACGTCTCGTACCAGTGGACTAGAGCACTCGCTAACCCCCATACCTCTACAGGGATCAATTCACCACAAGAAAATTTGGACATCATCCATGGTGGAGTCCAGGACGTTGCATTTGGTACCTAGGGTATAATATACTAATATCTATGTTAATAATCCTACATACCAGGGATCAGGAGAACAAAGTGCTGAGCGCTGTCCAATCTGACTTATAAGTAACGACATACATCAATGATTCATAGCATAAAGAGTGACAGTAGTGTCTCCATGTGGAACCAGTACCTATATGACCAATGAAATAACAAGCCCTTCTGATGAAGCAGCTTGATGCGAAACATGCATCAAGGGGTAGTGGATGAGACACTGCCACGGTGGATCCATATAACGAGTCCTTAGTCTTGAGTGACTTATGGTAGCTAAATTATATATATACAGTGGGGCAAAAAAGTATTTAGTCAGTCAGCAATAGTGCAAGTTCCACCACTTAAAAAGATGAGAGGAGTCTGTAATTTACATCATAGGTAGACCTCAACTATGGGAGACAAACTGAGAAAAAAAAATCCAGAAAATCACATTGTCTGGTTTTTTTAACATTTTATTTGCATATTATGGTGGAAAATAAGTATTTGGTCAGAAACAAAATTTCATGTCAATACTTTGTAATATATCCTTTGTTGGCAATGACAGAGGTCAAACGTTTTCTGTAAGTCTTCACAAGGTTGCCACACACTGTTGTTGGTATGTTGGCCCATTCCTCAATGCAGATCTCCTCTAGAGCAGTGATGTTTTTGGCTTTTCGCTTGGCAACACGGACTTTCAACTCCCTCCAAAGGTTTTCTGTAGGGTTGAGATCTGGAGACTGGCTAGGCCACTCCAGGACCTTGAAATGCTTCTTACGAAGCCACTCCTTCGTTGCCCTGGCGGTGTGCTTTGGATCATTGTCATGTTGAAAGACCCAGCCACGTTTCATCTTCAATGCCCTTGCTGATGGAAGGAGGTTTGCACTCAAAATCTCACGATACATGGCCCCATTCATTCTTCCATGTACCCGGATCAGTTGTCCTGGCCCCTTTGCAGAGAAACAGCCCCAAAGCATGATGTTTCCACCACCATGCTTCACAGTAGGTATGGTGTTTGATGGATGCAACTCAGTATTCTTTTTCCTCCAAACACGACAAGTTGTGTTTCTACCAAACAGTTCCAGTTTGGTTTCATCAGACCATAGGACATTCTCCCAAAACTCCTCTGGATCATCCAAATGCTCTCTAGCAAACTTCAGACGGGCCCGGACATGTACTGGCTTAAGCAGTGGGACACATCTGGCACTGCAGGATCTGAGTCCATGGTGGCGTAGTGTGTTACTTATGGTAGGCCTTGTTACATTGGTCCCAGCTCTCTGCAGTTCATTCACTAGGTCCCCCCGCGTGGTTCTGGGATTTTTGCTCACCGTTCTTGTGATCATTCTGACCCCACGGGGTGGGATTTTGCGTGGAGCCCCAGATCGAGGGAGATTATCAGTGGTCTTGTATGTCTTCCATTTTCTAATTATTGCTCCCACTGTTGATTTCTTCACTCCAAGCTGGTTGGCTATTGCAGATTCAGTCTTCCCAGCCTGGTGCAGGGCTACAATTTTGTTTCTGGTGTCCTTTGACAGCTCTTTGGTCTTCATCATAGTGGAGTTTGGAGTCAGACTGTTTGAGTGTGTGCACAGGTGTCTTTTTATACTGATAACAAGTTTAAACAGGTGCCATTACTACAGGTAATGAGTGGAGGAAAGAGGAGACTCTTAAAGAAGAAGTTACAGGTCTGTGAGAGCCAGAAATCTTGATTGTTTGTTTCTGACCAAATACTTATTTTCCACCATAAAATGCAAAAAAAAATGATAAAAAAACAGACAATGTGATTTTCTGGATTTTTTTTCTCAGTTTGTCTCCCATAGTTGAGGTCTACCTATGATGTAAATTACAGACGCCTCTCATCTTTTTAAGTGGTGGAACTTGCACTATTGCTGACTGACTAAATACTTTTTTGCCCCACTGTATATATATACATATATATATATATGTGGTATCACTAAGCATAAGCACTTTATCCTTAGTTTCGTTGGTCATATAGGTAATGGTTCTGCATAGAGATAGATATTGCAAAATTCTACAGTAGCCTTTCCTGTGGACAGAACATACATATCAGACAAAAACTGTCCCCCATGCTTGCCGTCATCACAGTCTACTCAAAATTTGACCAGTCCTTCCAAATGAATCACGTTTATTACCAGCTATGATCTCTGCATGCTTACATTACAGCCAGGTTGCTACAATGGAGGATAAGTTATAATTCAGTTTGTACTTTAATGTTATACAGTGGTTTATACAGAAAGCAGAAAGTCTTTGTGCAAGAACTCCAGTAATTGGGCGTCAGGGAATTATTAGCACAATACTTTGTATGCAATCCCATAGACATCAGTGAGTGATATCATTTTACTTTGAAGGTGTCTGAGGACCCTCTTGCCTACAGGGCCCCTGTGAAGCTGAACATATGTTACATTCATGTTTGATCCTATACAGATGTGTCATAATAAGTAACTTATAGTGAAGGTTTAGTATTTTGTGAATCTTGCAATTATTATAGCCCAAAAATACATTTTTTTTTAATTTTATAACCTTTTATCGTATATTTTGTGCCTTATAAAACTCATTACTGAGACATACTTAATGGCAGTAGCCACCACATAGTGGAAGCAGCAATTAAAGGGCTTATTAATTTATTTAAAGAGGACCAGTCACTGGATTTCACAATACAAACTGCATATGTTCCTAAATACATGTACATGATCTCTTAGACCAATGAGGCTGATGTGCTTACATTGGAAATCCAATCAGAATGCCCATATTTTCCTTTTTTGAAAGTTTCCTGTGTGATATTATAGTGAGCATTTTATGAGTCCAGCTCTAGATTGACATTGTAAAATGTTTACCTTAACATTAGTATTATAAAGTCATTATTATTATTGTTATAATTATTATTTATTATTATAGCACCATTTATTGCAATAAGAAAAAGAACAATAATCTTAAACAATACAGGTCACAACTGGTACAGGAGGAGAGAGGACCCTGCCCGCGAGGGCTCACAATCTACAAGGGATGATTCTGACCTGGATTTGCTGAGCAATTACACCAGTTTCATCAGGTCTAAGGGATCTATTTATTATTTATGGAGTTTGTATTGTGAAACAGATCCACCATAAGTGGGGACCACGGTGACCAATGTCTGATCCATTGGGGTGCAACACCCAACATCCCCATCGATCGGCTGTTCCCAGTGTTGACTACGGCCAAAACTTCACGATATTGAAATCAACATGGGGTTCCGTCTGACGATGACACCTGGAACACCTGATTGGGGGGGTTCCGGATTTTTTTCCCCCCAGGGACTATCACGAACTTTGATATGACCAGGAGCGGACACAGGCAGAAGAGGACCCCTTTGGATGTGTCAGTGGACGCCTTACCTCTTGGGCCCCTGTGTGGCGGCACAGGTTACACCAGTGATACGTTCGCTCCCGGATCTGACCCTATAATCGATACAATCAATGACACACATATTTATGTATACATGCTGTCAAGCATTTCCTCTATTTTAATCTGTTAAATTAATAGAATGTGACTGTAGACATTTCTTTGGTTAAGATCATTTATGCAGCATGCATGAAAAATGCAAGAAATTTGATTGATGAAAGATCTGATGACAATCTTAAGTGTATGAGGACAGACGTGAACACATGGATGTCAGCTGTTGGATGAAAAATGCATCAAACATGTTGAATTTTTGCTGATTCTGTTGTATTGCTGCAATAGTCTGGCACCATGTTCACCACTCCTGTTTGCATATGGATGAAATGGCCAAGGATGAATATTAATGTAGGATCGGAGATGTTAGTTGTTGGTTGCAACATCTTTGCTATGTCTAAAGGGAACCTGTCATGTCCCGAAAGTCTAGTAACCTGCATATAGAGGGTTAATCTGCCAGTTAATAGCATTACAGCGGCTACTGGGAGAAAGCTAACTTTATTCCTCCTGGTAGCCTCCAGCTTTCAATTATTGAGGCGATCCAGCAATACACAGTGAGTGACAGCTGTGAGCATGCTCCGGCCCTTTGATTGACAGCTAGGTCTAAAACACATCCATGTAGCGCAAGTTGTCAGTCAAAGTGTTCTGGTTGCATTAATTTAAGCGATGACTGTGGCTACTCTGTGTAGCACCGGCATCTCTGCCTGCAGTCCCTCTCTCCCTGCAGAGACATCAGCGCACTCACCGCCGAGGCTCCTTTCCTGCTCCTTCCAGGCCTGCACTCCTAACAGGTCTTCAGGCACTGTGCTTAGAGCATGCACGCTGTTGTGAATTCTGCTCTTGGGCTCCCTCCGGTGGTTATGAGTGGTAGTGCTGCGGTAGTTGGATCGCAGCATTTATCAGGTGTATCTATTTTTTGCAATTTGGGCTGGGCTATATAGCCTTGCTTGATCCTTTAGTCAGTGCCAGTTGTTCATTGGTTTTGGAGGATTCACATCCCTTCTGGTCTCTCCTGTTTGCTGTGCTTTTCTTCAAAGATAAGTCCTGGCTTTGTTTTTGCTGTCCACCTGCTGTGGACCTTATTGTTCTGTGCATTTTCATGTTTTGTCTTGTCCAGCTTAGTCTGTGAAGGATTTTTTGCAGCCTAGCTATTTCTCTGGAGATGCAGATATACCCTCCATGTCTTTAGTCAGATGTGGTGTTTTGTATTTTCTGTGGTGGATATTTTCTAGTGTTTTAATACTGACCGCATAGTACTCTGTTCTATTCTTTCTTTTTAGCTAGCATGGCCTCCTATGCTAAATCCTGATTTCATTTCTGTGTATGTTATTTCCCTCTCCTCTCACAGTCAATATTTGTGGGGGGCTGTCTTTCCTTTGGGGATTTTCTCTGAGGCCAGATAGGTTTCCTGTTTCTGTCTTTAGGGGTAGTTATTTCTTAGGCTGTGTCGAGGGGTCTAGGGAGTGTTAGGTACCCCCCACGGCTACTTCTAGTTGCGCTGTTTAGTTCAGGGTTTGCGGTCAGTACAGGTTCCACCTTCTCCAGAGTACGTCTCATGCTGCTCCAAAGCCACCAGATCATAACAGTACAACTGGCCAACAATGAGTTAATTGCATCTCAGAAGAAGGGAGGAAAGATTTTGAGCCATTTTTTTTCCTTAGCCTGTTTGGTCTGTTCCTCCCTCTTAATCTCTGGGTGGCTGCGGAACCTAGTAATAACATGAGTGTTCAGGAGTTAGTTTCTCGTGTGGATCAGCTTGCTGCTAGGGTACAGGGTATTTCAGAATATATTGTTCAGACTCCTGCCTTAGAACCTAGGATTCCCACTCCTGATTTATTCTTTGGTGACAGATCCAAATTTTTGAGTTTCAAAAATAACTGTAAACTGTTTTTTACCCGGGGGGTCTTCTGGTGATCCCATTCAGCAGGTTAAAATCATCATATCCCTGCTGCGTGGTGACCCACAGGATTGGGCATTTTCCCTGGAAACTGGCAATCCTGCTTTGCTTAATGTTGATTCTTTCTTTCAAGCATTGGGGTTATTGTATGATGAGCCTAATTCTGTGGATCAAGCTGAGAAAATCTTGCTGGACCTGTGTCAAGGTCAAGAAGCGGCAGAATCGTATTGCCAGAAATTTAGAAAATGGTCTGTACTGACTAAATGGAATGAGGATGCCTTGGCGGCAATTTTCAGAAAGGGTCTTTCTGAATCCATTAAAGATGTTATGGTGGGGTTCCCCACGCCTGCTGGTCTGAGTGATTCTATGTCTCTGGCCATTCAGATTGATCGGCGCTTGCGCGAGCGCAGAGTTGTGCACACTGTGGCGTTGTCCTCTGAACGGAGCCCTGAGCCTATGCAGTGTGATAGGATTTTGTCTAAAGCTGAACGTCAAAGATTCAGGCGTCAGAATAGGTTGTGTTTTTACTGCGGCGATTCTGTTCATATTATTTCTGATTGCCCTAAGCGTACAAAGAGAATCGCTAGTTCTGTTATCATCAGTACTGTACAACCTAAATTTCTTTTATCTGTGACCTTGATCTGCTCATTATCATCATTTTCTGTCATGGCATTTGTGGATTCAGGCGCCGCTCTGAACTTAATGGACTTAGAATTTGCCAGACGTTGTGGTTTCCCCTTGCAGCCTTTGCAGAACCCTATTCCTTTAAGGGGCATTGATGCTACACCGTTGGCTAAAAATAAACCTCAGTTTTGGATACAGCTGACCATGCGCATGGCGCCAGCCCATCAGGAAGATTGTCGTTTTCTGGTGTTGCATAATTTGCATGATGATATTGTGCTGGGTTTTCCATGGTTACAGCTACATAATCCGGTGTTAGATTGGAAATCTATGTCTGTGACTAGTTGGGGTTGTCAGGGGGTTCATGGTCACGTTCCTTTGATGTCAATTTCCTCTTCCCCCTCTTCTGAAATTCCTGAGTTTTTGTCAGATTTCCAGGATGTATTCGATGAGCCCAAATCCAGTTCCCTTCCACCACATAATGACTGTGATTGTGCTATTGACTTGATTCCAGGTTGTAAGTTCCCTAAGGGCCGACTTTTCAACCTGTCTGTGCCAGAACATGCCGCCATGCGGAGCTATATTAAGGAGTCTTTGGAGAAGGGGCATATTCGGCCATCTTCTTCACCATTGGGAGCAGGTTTTTTTTTGTTGCCAAGAAGGATGGCTCCTTGAGACCCTGTATTGATTATCGCCCCTTGAATAAGATAACGGTCAAATTTCAATACCCGTTGCCTTTGCTTACTGATTTGTTTGCTAGGATTAAGGGGGCTAGCTGGTTTACTAAGATTGACCTTTGAGGGGCATATAATCTTATTCGTATTAAGCAGGGTGACGAATGGAAAACTGCATTTAATACGCCCGAAGGCCATTTTGAATACCTTGTGATGCCATTCGGACTCTCTAATGCTCCATCTGTGTTCCAATCCTTCATGCATGATATCTTTCGGAGTTATCTTGATAAATTCATATTTGTATATTTGGATGATATTTTGATTTTTTCCGATGATTGGGAGTCTCATGTGAAACAGGTCAGGATGGTATTTCAGATCCTCCGTAATAATGCTTTATTTGTGAAGGGGTCAAAGTGCCTCTTTGGAGTGCAGAAGGTTTCTTTTTTGGGCTTCATTTTTTCTCCCGCATCTATAGAAATGGATCCGGTTAAGGTTCAGGCCATTCATGATTGGATTCAGCCCACATCTGTGAAGAGCCTTCAGAAATTATTGGGCTTTGCTAATTTTTATCGTCGTTTCATTGCCAACTTCTCCAGTGTGGTTAAACCTCTGACTGATTTGACGAAGAAAGGCGCTGATGTGACGAATTGGTCCTCTGCGGCTGTTTCTGCCTTTCAGGAGCTTAAACGCCTATTTACTTCTGCCCCTGTGTTGCGTCAGCCGGATGTTTCTCTTCCATTTCAGGTTGAGGTTGACGCGTCTGAGATTGGGGCAGGGGCCGTTTTGTCTCAGAGGAATTCTGATGGTTCCTTGATGAAACCGTGTGCCTTCTTTTCTCTGAAGTTTTCGCCTGCGGAACGCAATTATGATGTCGGCAATCGGGAGTTGTTGGCTATGAAGTGGGCATTTGAGGAGTGGCGACATTGGCTTGAGGGGGCCAAGCACCGTATTGTGGTCCTGACCGATCATAAGAATCTGATTTACCTCAAGTCTGCCAAATGGCTGAATCCTAGACAGGCTTGATGGTCCCTGTTTTTCTCCCGTTTTGATTTTGTGGTCTCGTACATTCCTGGTACTAAGAATGTTAAGGCGGATGCCCTCTCTAGGAGTTTTTTTCCTGATTTCCCTGGGGTTCTTGAGCCGGTCGGCAGTCTGAAGCAAGGGGTGATTCTTTCTGCCATCTCCCTGATTTACGACGGGTTCTTCAGGAGTTTCAGGCTGATAAATCTGACCGCTGTCCAGTGGGGAAACTGTTTGTTCCTGATAGATGGACTAGTAAAGTGATTTCTGAGGTTCATTGTTCTGTGTTGGCTGGCCATCCTGGGATTTTTGGTACCAGAGATTTGGTTGGTAGGTCCTTTTGGTGGCCTTCTTTGTCGCGGGATGTGCGTTCTTTTGTGCAGTCCTGTGGGATTTGTGCACGGGCTAAGCCTTGCTGTTCCCGCGCTAGTGGGTTGCTTTTGCCTTTGCCGGTCCCTGAGAGACCTTGGACGCATATTTCTATGGATTTTATTTCAGATCTTCCGGTTTCCCAGAGGATGTCGGTTATCTGGGTGGTTTGTGACCGGTTTTCTAAGATGGTTCATTTGGTACCTTTGCCTAAATTGCCTTCCTCTTCTGATTTGGTTCTGTTGTTTTTTCAGCATGTGGTTCGTTTGCATGGCATTCCGGAGAATATTGTGTCCGATAGAGGTTCCCAGTTTGTTTCTAGGTTTTGGCGGGCCTTTTGTGCTAGGCTGGGCATTGATTTGTCTTTTTCTTCCGCATTTCATCCTCAGACAAATGGCCACACCGAGCGAACTAATCAGACTTTGGAAACTTATTTGAGATGCTTTGTGTCTGCTGATCAGGATGATTGGGTGGCTTTCTTGCCATTGGCCGAGTTTACCCTTAATAATCGGGCTAGTTCTGCTACCTTGGTTTCGCCTTTTTTTTGTAATTTTGGTTTTCATCCTCGTTTTTCTTCAGGGCAGGTTGAGCCTTCTGATTGTCCTGGTGTGGATTCTGTGGTTGACAGGCTGCAGCAGATTTGGGCTCATGTGGTGGACAATTTGGTGTTGTCTCAGGAGGAGGCTCAACGTTTTGCTAACCGTCGTCAGTGTGGGGATTTGGTCTGATTGTCTTCCCGTCATGTTCCTATGAAGGTTTCTTCCCCTAAGTTCAAGCCTCGGTTTATTGGTCCTTATAGGATTTCTGAGATTATCAATCCAGTGTCTTTTCGTTTGGCCCTTCCAGCCTATTTTTCCATCCATAATGTGTTCCATAGATCTTTGTTGCGGAAGTATGTAGTGCCCGTTGTTCCCTCTGTTGATCCTCCGGCCCCGGTGTTGATTGATGGGGAGTTGGAGTATGTGATTGAGAAGATTTTGGATTCTCGTTTTTCGAGGCGGAGGCTTCAGTATCTGTTCAAATGGAAGGGTTATGGCCAGGAGGATAATTCTTGGGTTGTTGCCTCCGATGTTCATGCTGACGATTTGGTTCGTGCCTCTCATTTGGCTCGTCCTGATCGGCCTGGGGGCTCTGGTGAGGGTTCGGTGACCCCTCCTCAAGGGGGGGGTACTGTTGTGAATTCTGCTCTTGGGCTCCCTCCGTTGGTTATGAGTGGTAGTGCTGCGGTAGTTGGATCGCAGCATTTATCAGGTGTATCTATTTTTTGCAATTTGGGCTGGGCTATATAGCCTTGCTTGATCCTTTAGTCAGTGCCAGTTGTCCATT
This sequence comes from Ranitomeya imitator, assembly GCF_032444005.1. Taxonomy (NCBI): domain Eukaryota; kingdom Metazoa; phylum Chordata; class Amphibia; order Anura; family Dendrobatidae; genus Ranitomeya; species Ranitomeya imitator. The sequence goes on from NC_091288.1 coordinate 61,533,407, forward strand.
GTTTTTGGAGGATTCACATCCCTTCTTGTCTCTCCTGTTTGCTGTGCTTTTCTTCAAAGATAAGTCCTGGCTTTGTTTTTGCTGTCCACCTGCTGTGGACCTTATTGTTCTGTGCATTTTCATGTTTTGTCTTGTCCAGCTTAGTCTGTGAAGGATTTTTTGCAGCCTAGCTATTTCTCTGGAGATGCAGATATACCCTCCATGTCTTTAGTCAGATGTGGTGTTTTGTATTTTCTGTGGTGGATATTTTCTAGTGTTTTAATACTGACCGCATAGTACTCTGTTCTATTCTTTCTTTTTAGCTAGCATGGCCTCCTATGCTAAATCCTGATTTCATTTCTGTGTATGTTATTTCCCTCTCCTCTCACAGTCAATATTTGTGGGGGGCTATCTTTCCTTTGGGGATTTTCTCTGAAGCAAGATAGGTTTCCTGTTTCTGTCTTTAGGGGTAGTTATTTCTTAGGCTGTGTCGAGGGGTCTAGGGAGTGTTAGGTACCCCCCACAGCTACTTCTAGTTGCGCTGTTTAGTTCAGGGTTTGCGGTCAGTACAGGTTCCACCTTCTCCAGAATACGTCTCATGCTGCTCCAAGGCCACCAGATCATAACAGCACGCGCAGACTTACTCTTTCTTAAAGGGTCCATGCGTGTTCATCTAAAGTGTCCCCAGCCAATAGCTGGAGGTCTTTTACTATTTAAAGCTCTTCCTCCAACATGGAGGTGCCTGTGCAATGTTGTGAGTTTGTTCCTAACACACTTGTCAGTTCTCAGGTCCCAGTACTTGCATCTCAGCCTGCTGCACCACATAGTGCTTCCTTCAACGGCAGCTGAGTCGGCTGCACCCGCCAGTGCTTTCTTCAACAACAGCTGAGCCAGCTGCACCCACCAGTGCCCACATCAATGGCAGCCAAGCCAGCTGCACAGACCAGTGCTCACCTCAAAGGCAGCCGAGCCAGCTGCATCCGCCAGTGCTCACCTCAATGGCAGCTGAGCCAGCTGCACCTGACAGTGCTCCCCTCAACGGCAGCTGAGCCAGCTGCTCCCGCCAGTGTTCACCTCATCGGAAGATGACCCAGCTGCACCCACAAGTGCTTACCTCAACACCAGCCGAGCCAGTTGCACCTGCCAGTGTTTAGTAACCCAATGTTTACCCTGGCTACAGGTGAACACATCGCTAGATCGGCGTCACACACGCCGATCTAGCGATGACAGCGGGTTGATCAGCGACCAAAAAAAGTCCTGATCATTCCCCACGACCAACGATCTCCCAGCAGGGGCCTGATCGTTGGTCGCTGTCACACATAAAGATATCGTTAGCGGGATCATTGCTACGTCACCAAGAGCGTGACGTTGCAACGATATCCTTAACGATATCGTTACGTGTGAAGGTACCTTTAGAATACAATTGTACCTTGATCACTCCACTGGTTTCCTCATTGTCTCTGATAGGTTGAAACGTGTGCAGATCTCTTTCTATCATACTCAGACACACAGTTAATTTTAATGTCTAACTACTGAGAGGTGCGGTAGGATTCTTTATTTCATTATATCTTTGTGGAAGTCTAATATTTTTAATGATTTAAGTTTTTCTAGATCAAGTAATAAAAGTATGCGTGTTAAGAACTTTAAGATTTAAGTCCGTTACCTTCTCACATAACTTACCTGATAAACCTGAACCCCCAATAAGATGTTGAAATATGAAGTAATTCTTGTGTATTTCACTCATACATTCTTGTGTGTGTGGCACCCCAGGAGTTCGGGTACCATAGTGGTGCTGCCTTCCTCTCGGAGAGGGTAATGCCATGCCTGGAGACAGGAGGGATCCTGTTGTGAATTCTGTGGCAGAGCTCCCTCCTGTGGTCACAAGTGGTACTTCGGCTGATTCTGTCTGTGAGCTTCCGTTGGTGGAGGAGAGTGGTACTGCGGCTTCTGAGTTTCCTTCCTCAGGTGATGTGGTGAAGTCGTTAGGTGCTGCTCTATTTAACTCCACCTGGTGCTCTGATCCTGGCCTCCAGTCAATGTTCTAGTATAGGACTTGCTTCCTCCTGGATCGTTCCTGTAGCCTGCTGCTCTGCATAGCTAAGTTCCGCTTTTGTTATTTTGTTTGCTGTTTTTTCTGTCCAGCTTGCTTGTTTGTTTTTTTCTTGCTTGCTGGAAGCTCTGGGACGCAGAGGGTGTACCTCCGTGCTGTTAGTTCGGTACGGAGGGTCTTTTTGCCCCCTTTGCGTGGTTGTTTGTAGGGTTTTGTGTTGACCGCAAAGTTACCTTTCCTATCCTCGCTCTGTTCAGAAAGTCGGGCCTCACTTTGCTAAATCTATTTCATCTCTACGTTTGTCTTTTCATCTTAACTCACAGTCATTATATGTGGGGGCTGCCTTTTCCTTTGGGGTATTTCTCTGAGGCAAGGTAGGCTTATTTTCTATCTTCAGGCTAGCTAGTTTCTCAGGCTGTGCCGAGTTGCATAGGGAGCGTTAGGCGCAATCCACGGCTGCCTCCATTGTGGTACTGAATTACCTTATCATAACAGTACTGGAGGCCCAAAGTACTAATGATTCCCAATAGAGGGAAAAAAGAAGTTCTGAGACCATTTTTTTTTCTTTGCACTGTGTTTTGCCTTTTTTTCCCCTAGACATTTGGGTGGTTCAGGACACAGGTGTGGACATGAACATTCAGGGTCTGTGCTCTTCAATGGATAATCTCGTTATAAATGTACAAAAGATTCAGGATTTGGTGGTTCAGAATCCTATGTTAGAACCAAGAATTCCTATTCCTGATTTGTTTTATGGTGATAGAGCCAAGTTTGTGAATTTCAAAAATAATTGCAAACTGTTTCTGGCCTTGAAACCTCGCTCCTCTGGTGAACCAGTTCAACAAGTGAGAATTATTATTTGTTTTTTGCGTGGCGACCCTCAAGACTGGGCATTTTCCCTTGCGCCAGGAGATCCTGCATTGAGTAATGTTGATGCGTTTTTCCTGGCGCTCGGATTGCTGTACGATGAACCTAATTCGGTGGATCAGGCAGAGAAAAATTTGCTGGCTCTGTGTCAGGGTCAGGATGAGATTGAGATTTACTGTCAGAAATTTAGAAGGTGGTCCGTGCTCACTCAATGGAATGAAGGTGTGCTCGCAGCTATTTTCAGAAAGGGTCTCTCTGAAGCCCTTAAGGATGTCATGGTGGGATTTCCTATGTCTGCTGGTCTAAATGAGTCTATGTCTTTGGCCATTCAGATCGGTCGACGCTTGCGTGAGCGTAAATCTGTGCACCATTTGGCGGTATTATCTGAGCATAAACCTGAGCCTATGCAGTGCGATAGGACTTTGACCAGAGTTGAACGGCAAGAACACAGACGTCAGAATGGGCTGTGTTTCTACTGTGGTGATTCCACTCATGCTATCTCTGATTGTCCTAAGCGCACTAAGCGGTTCGCTAGGTCTGCCACCATTGGTACGGTACAGTCAAAATTTCTTTTGTCCGTTACCTTGATCTGCTCTTTGTCATCTTATTCTGTCATGGCATTTGTGGATTCAGGCGCTGCCCTGAATTTGATGGACTTGGAGTATGCCAGGCGTTGTGGGTTTTTCTTGGAGCCCTTGCAGTGTCCTATTCCACTGAGAGGAATTGATGCTACGCCTTTGGCCAAGAATAAGCCTCAGTACTGGACCCAGCTGACCATGTGCATGGCTCCTGCACATCAGGAGGATATTCCCTTTCTGGTGTTGCATAATTTGCATGATGTGGTCGTGTTGGGGTTGCCATGGCTACAGGTCCATAATCCAGTATTAGATTGGAAATCCATGTCTGTGTCCAGCTGGGGTTGTCAGGGGGTACATGGTGATGTCCCATTCCTGTCTATTTCATCATCCACCCCTTCTGAGGTCCCAGAGTTCTTGTCTGATTACCGGGATGTATTTGATGAGCCCAAGTCCGATGCCCTACCTCCGCATAGGGATTGTGATTGTGCTATCGATTTGATTCCTGGTAGTAAATTTCCAAAAGGTCGACTGTTTAATTTATCTGTACCTGAGCACGCCGCTATGCGGAGTTACGTGAAGGAGTCCTTGGAGAAGGGGCATATTCGCCCGTTATCGTCGCCATTGGGAGCGAGGTTCTTTTTTGTGGCCAAGAAGGATGGTTCGCTGAGACCTTGTATAGATTACCGCCTTCTAAATAAGATCACGGTCAAATTTCAGTACCCCTTGCCGCTGTTATCCGATTTGTTTGCTCGGATTAAGGGGGCTAGTTGGTTCACCAAGATAGATCTTCGTGGTGCATATAATCTTGTGCGTATAAAGCGAGGCGATGAATGGAAAACTGCATTTAATACGCCCGAGGGCCATTTTGAATACCTAGTTATGCCATTCGGACTTGCCAATGCTCCATCAGTGTTTCAGTCCTTTATGCATGACATCTTCCGAGAGTACCTGGATAAATTCCTGATTGTGTACTTGGATGATATTTTGGTCTTCTCGGATGATTGGGAGTCGCATGTGAAGCAGGTCAGAACGGTGTTCCAGGTCCTGCGTGCTAATTCTTTATTTGTGAAGGGATCAAAGTGTCTCTTTGGTGTTCAGAAGGTTTCATTTTTGGGGTTCATTTTTTCCCCTTCTACTATCGAGATGGACCCTGTTAAGGTCCAAGCCATCCATGATTGGACTCAGCCGACATCTCTGAAAAGTCTGCAAAAGTTCCTGGGCTTTGCTAATTTTTATCGTCGCTTCATCTGCAATTTTTCTAGTATTGCTAAACCATTGACCGATTTGACCAAGAAGGGTGCTGATGTGGTCAATTGGTCTTCTGCTGCTGTGGAAGCTTTTCAAGAATTGAAGCGTCATTTTTCTTCTGCCCCTGTGTTATGTCAGCCAGATGTTTCGCTTCCGTTCCAGGTCGAGGTTGATGCTTCTGAAATTGGAGCGGGGGCTGTTTTGTCGCAGAGAAGTTCTGATTGCTCGGTGATGAAACTATGCGCCTTCTTTTCCAGGAAGTTTTCGCCTGCTGAGCGAAATTATGATGTTGGCAATCGAGAGTTGCTGGCCATGAAGTGGGCATTCGAGGAGTGGCGTCATTGGCTTGAAGGAGCCAAGCATCGCGTGGTCGTCTTGCCTGATCATAAGAACTTGACTTATCTCGAGTCTGCCAAACGGTTGAATCCTAGACAGGCTCGCTGGTCGCTGTTTTTCTCCCGTTTTGACTTTGTGGTTTCGTACCTTCCGGGCTCTAAAAATGTGAAGGCGGATGCCCTGTCTAGGAGTTTTGTGCCCGACTCTCCGGGTTTATCTGAGCCGGCGGGTATTCTCAAAGAGGGAGTAATTGTGTCTGCCATCTCCCCTGATTTGCGGCGGGTGCTGCAAAAATTTCAGGCTAATAAACCTGATCGTTGCCCAGCGGAGAAACTGTTTGTCCCTGATAGGTGGACGAATAGAGTTATCTCTGAGGTTCATTGTTCGGTGTTGGCTGGTCATCCTGGAATCTTTGGTACCAGAGAGTTAGTGGCTAGATCCTTTTGGTGGCCATCTCTGTCACGGGATGTGCGTTCTTTTGTGCAGTCCTGTGGGATTTGTGCTCGGGCTAAGCCCTGCTGTTCTCGTGCCAGTGGGTTGCTTTTGCCCTTGCCGGTCACGAAGAGGCCTTGGACACATATCTCTATGGATTTTATTTCAGATCTTCCCGTCTCTCAAAAGATGTCAGTCATTTGGGTGGTTTGTGATCGCTTCTCTAAGATGGTCCATTTGGTACCCTTGTCTAAATTACCTTCCTCCTCTGATTTGGTGCCATTGTTCTTCCAGCATGTGGTTCGTTTACATGGCATTCCAGAGAATATCGTTTCTGACAGAGGTTCCCAGCTTGTTTCGAGGTTTTAGCGAGCCTTTTGTGCTAGGATGGGCATTGACTTGTCTTTTTCCTCGGCTTTCCATCCTCAGACTAATGGCCAGACCGAACAAACCAATCAGACCTTGGAAACATATCTGAGATGCTTTATTTCTGCTGATCAGGATGACTGGGTGTCCTTTTTGCCTTTGGCTGAGTTCGCCCTTAATAATCGGGCCAGCTCGGCTACCTTGGTTTCGCCGTTTTTCTGCAACTCTGGGTTCCATCCTCGTTTCTCTTCAGGGCAGGTTGAGTCTTCGGACTGTCCTGGTGTGGATACTGTGGTGGACAGGTTGCAGCAGATCTGGACTCATGTAGTAGACAATTTGACCTTGTCCCAGGAGAAGGCTCAACGTTTTGCGAATCGCAGACGCTGTGTGGGTCCCCGACTTCGTGTTGGGGATTTGGTTTGGTTGTCATCTCGTCATATTCCTATGAAGGTTCCCTCTCCTAAATTTAAGCCTCGTTTCATTGGTCCATATAGGATTTCTGAGGTTCTTAATCCTGTGTCTTTTCGTTTGACCCTTCCAGATTCTTTTTCCATCCATAACGTATTCCATAGGTCATTGTTGCGGAGATACGTGGCACCTATGGATCCATCTGTTGATCCTCCTGCCCCGGTTTTGGTGGAGGGGGAGTTGGAGTATATTGTGGAGAAGATTTTGGATTCTCGTGTTTCAAGACGGAAACTCAAGTATCTGGTTAAGTGGAAGGGTTATGCTCAGGAAGATAATTCCTGGGTCTCTGCCTCTGATGTCCATGCTCCCGATCTTGTTCGTGCCTTTCATATGGCTCATCCTGGTCATCCTGGGGGCTCTAGTGAGGGTTCGGTGACCCCTCCTCAAGGGGGGGTACTGTTGTGAATTCTGTGGCAGAGCTCCCTCCTGTGGTCACAAGTGGTACTTCGGCTGATTCTGTCTGTGAGCTTCCGTTGGTGGAGGAGAGTGGTACTGCGGCTTCTGAGTTTCCTTCCTCAGGTGATGTGGTGAAGTCGTTAGGTGCTGCTCTATTTAACTCCACCTGGTGCTCTGATCCTGGCCTCCAGTCAATGTTCTAGTATAGGACTTGCTTCCTCCTGGATCGTTCCTGTGGCCTGCTGCTCTGCATAGCTAAGTTCCGCTTTTGTTATTTTGTTTGCTATTTTTTCTGTCCAGTTTGCTTGTTTGTTTTTTTCTTGCTTGCTGGAAGCTCTGGGACGCAGAGGGTGTACCTCCGTGCCGTTAGTTCGGTACGGAGGGTCTTTTTGCCCCCTTTGCGTGGTTGTTTGTAGGGTTTTGTGTTGACCGCAAAGTTACCTTTCCTATCCTCGCTCTGTTCAGAAAGTCGGGCCTCACTTTGCTAAATCTATTTCATCTCTATGTTTGTCTTTTCATCTTAACTCACAGTCATTATATGTGGGGGCTGCCTTTGGGGTATTTCTCTGAGGCAAGGTAGGCTTATTTTCTATCTTCAGGCTAGCTAGTTTCTCAGGCTGTGCCAAGTTGCATAGGGAGCAATCCACGGCTGCCTCTAGTGTGGTTGGAGAGGATTAGGGATTGCGGTCAGCAGAGTTTCCACGTCTCAGAGCTCGTTCTATGTTTTTGGGTTATTGTCAGGTCACTGTATGTGCTCTGGCTTCTATGTCCATTGTGGTACTGAATTACCTTATCATAACAGGATCCCTTTGGCAGGTAAACTGTACACACAACACATTCTGAATCCAGGCCAGAAGGGGGAGCTCTAAACCCGGTTTTAGGGGAGCTTCCCTCAATTTACATCCTGGTCTGGAGGAGGAGTCAATCGAGTGCAAACAAGCAGAGAGTGAGGGAGAACGAAGGAACCTAAGAGCTAAAGGAGGGCTGCGATTAGGCCTCCTTTAAGCAAGAGCACAGAAACCGGGCACTGTTGTGAATTCTGTTGTTAGGCTCCCTCCTGTGGTCATGAATGGTGCTTCGGCTGGTTCTGTCCATGGGCTTCCTCTGGTGGTTGTGAGTGGGGCTGCGGCTTCTGAGGTTCCTTCCACAGGTGACGAGGTTAATTCGTTAGCTGGCTGCTCTATTTAACTCCACCTAGATCATTGCTCCATGCCACCTGTCAATGTTCCAGTATTGGTCTAGTTCGCTCCTGGATCGTTCTTGTGACCTGTCTTCCCAGCAGAAGCTAAGTTCCTGCTTGTTTTTCTCTGTTTGCTATTTTTTCTGTCCAGCTTGCTATTTTGATTTTTGTCTTGCTTGCTGGAAGCTCTGGGACGCAGAGGGAGCGCCTCCGCACCGTGAGTCGGTGCGGAGGGTCTTTTTGCGCCCTCTGCGTGGTCTTTTTGTAGTTTTTTGTGCTGACCGCAAAGTTATCTTTCCTATCCTCTGTCTGTTCAGTAAGTCGGGCCTCACTTTGCTAAATCTATTTCATCTCTGTGTTTGTAATTTTCATCTTAACTCACAGTCATTATATGTGGGGGTCTGCCTGTTCCTTTGGGGAATTTCTCTGAGGCAAGGTAGGCTTTATTTTTCTATCTTTAGGGCTAGCTAGTTCCTTAGGCTGTGACGAGTTGCATAGGGAGCGTTAGGAGCAATCCACGGCTATTTCTTGTGTGTGTGATAGGATTAGGGATTGCGGTCAGCAGAGTTCCCACGTCTCAGAGCTTGTCCTGTATTATTAGTAACTATCAGGTCATTCCGTGTGCTCTTTATCACCAGGTCCATTATTGTCCTCACCACCAGGTCATAACAGTACAGGTGGCCAAAAGTATTAATGCATCTCAATAGAGGGATAAGAGAAGTTCTGAGACCATTATTTTTCTTTGCATTGTGTTTTGTCTCTCTTTTCCCCTTTACCTCTGGGTGGTTCAGGATACAGGTGTAGATATGGACATTCAAGGTCTGTTCTCTTGTATGGATAATCTCACTGCAAGGGTACAAAACATTCAAGATTTTGTGGTTCAGAATCCGATGTTAGAGCCTAGGATTACAATTCCTGATTTGTTTTTTGGGGATAGATCTAAGTTTCTGAATTTCAAAAATAATTGTAAATTGTTTCTTGCTTTGAAACCTCGCTCCTCAGGTGACCCTGTTCAACAAGTGAAAATCATTATTTCTTTGTTACGTGGCGACCCTCAAGACTGGGCATTTTCCCTTGCGCCAGGAGATCTGGCATTGCGTGATGTTGATGCGTTTTTCTGGCGCTTGGATTGCTTTATGATGAACCAAATTCAGTGGATCAGGCAGAGAAAATCTTGCTGGCTCTGTGTCAGGGTCAGGATGAGGTAGAGATATATTGTCAGAAGTTTAGGAAGTGGTCTGTACTCACTCAGTGGAATGAATGTGCGCTGGCAGCAATTTTCAGAAAGGGTCTCTCTGAAGCCCTTAAGGATGTCATGGTGGGATTTCCCATGCCTGCTGGTCTGAATGAGTCTATGTCTTTGGCCATTCAGATCGATCGATGCTTGCGTGAGCGTAAAGTTGTGCACCATTTGGCGGTATTATCTGAGCATAGACCTGAGCCTATGCAATGTGATAGGACTTTGACCAGAGCTGAACAGCAAGAACACAGACGTCGGAATGGGCTGTGTTTTTACTGTGGTGATTCCACTCATGCTATCTCCGATTGTCCTAAGCGCACTAAGCGTTTCGCTAGGTCTGCCACCATTGGTACGGTACAGTCGAAATTTCTTTTGTCCGTTACTCTGATTTGCTCTTTGTCATCCTATTCTGTTATGGCATTTGTGGATTCAGGCGCTGCCCTGAATTTGATGGACTTGGAGTTTGCTAGGCGCTGTGGTTTTTTCTTGGAGCCCTTGCAGTATCCTATTCCATTGAGAGGAATTGATGCTACGCCTTTGGCCAAGAATAAGCCCCAGTACTGGACACAATTGACCATGTGCATGGCTCCTGCACATCAGGAGGATATTCGCTTTTTGGTGTTGCATAATCTGCATGATGTGGTCGTTTTGGGGTTGCCATGGCTACAGGTCCATAATCCAGTATTGGATTGGAAATCTATGTCTGTGTCCAGCTGTGGTTGTCAAGGGGTACATGGTGATGTTCCATTTTTGTCTATTTCGTCATCCACCCCTTCTGAAGTCCCGGAGTTTTTGTCAGATTACCGGGATGTATTTGATGAGCCCAAATCCAGTGCCCTACCTCCTCATAGGGATTGCGATTGTGCTATCAATTTGATTCCTGGTAGTAAGTTTCCTAAGGGCCGACTGTTCAATTTATCTGTGCGAGAACACGCCGCTATGCAGAGTTATATAAAGGAATCCTTGGAGAAGGGTCATATTCGCCCGTCGTCGTCACCATTGGGAGCAGGGTTCTTTTTTGTGGCCAAGAAGGATGGTTCTTTGAGACCTTGTATTGATTACCGCCTTCTTAATAAGATCACAGTCAAATTTCAGTACCCTTTGCCGCTGCTGTCTGATTTATTTGCTCGGATTAAGGGGGCTAGTTGGTTCACCAAGATAGATCTTCGTGGTGCGCATAATCTTGTGCGTATTAAACAGGGCGATGAATGGAGAACAGCATTTAATACGCCCGAGGGCCATTTTGAGTGCCTGGTTATGCCATTCGGGCTTTCCAATGCTCCATCAGTATTTCAGTCCTTTATGCATGACATCTTCCGAGAGTACCTGGATAAATTCCTGATTGTATATTTGGATGATATTTTGGTCTTCTCGGATGATTGGGAGTCTCACGTGAAGCAGGTCAGAATGGTGTTCCAGGTCCTTCGTGCTAATTCTTTGTTTGTGAAGGGGTCTAAGTGTCTCTTTGGCGTTCAGAAAGTTTCATTTTTGGGTTTCATTTTTTACCCTTCTACTATCGAGATGGACCCTGTTAAAGTCCAGGCCATTTATGATTGGACTCAGCCGACATCTGTGAAGAGTCTGCAAAAGTTCCTGGGCTTTGCTAATTTTTATCGTCGCTTCATCAGTAATTTTTCTAGTGTTGCTAAACCGTTGACTGATTTGACCAAGAAGGGTGCTGATGTGGTCAATTGGTCTTCTGTGGCTGTGGAAGCTTTTCAGGAGTTGAAGCGTCGTTTTTCTCCTGCCCCTGTGTTGTGCCAGCCAGATGTTTCGCTCCCGTTTCAGGTCGAGGTTGATGCTTCTGAGATTGGAGCAGGAGCTGTTTTGTCGCAAAGAAGTTCTGATGGCTCGGTGATGAAACCATGTGCCTTCTTTTCTAGAAAGTTTTCGCCTGCTGAGCGCAATTATGATGTTGGCAATCGAGAGTTGTTGGCCATGAAGTGGGCATTCGAGGAGTGGCGTCATTGGCTTGAAGGAGCCAAGCATCGCGTGGTGGTCTTGACGGATCACAAGAATTTGACTTATCTCGAGTCTGCCAAACGATTGAATCCTAGACAGGCTCGTTGGTCGCTATTTTTCTCCCGTTTTGATTTTGTGGTTTCGTACCTTCCGGGCTCTAAGAATGTGAAGGCTGATGCCCTGTCAAGGAGTTTTGTGCCCGACTCTCCGGGTGTTCCTGAGCCGGCGGGTATTCTCAAAGAGGGGGTAATTTTGTCTGCCATCTCCCCTGATTTGCGGCCGGTGCTGCAATAATTTCAGGCTGATAGACCTGACCGTTGCCCAGCGGAGAAACTGTTTGTCCCTGATAAATGGACTAGTAGAGTTATCTCTGAGGTTCATTGTTCGGTGTTGGCTGGTCATCCTGGAATCTTTGGTACCAGAGATTTGGTGGCTAGATCCTTTTGGTGGCCGTCTTTGTCACGGGATGTGCGTTCTTTTGTGCAGTCCTGTGGGACTTGTGCTCGGGCTAAGCCCTGCTGTTCTCGTGCCAGTGGGTTGCTTTTGCCCTTGCCGGTCCCGAAGAGGCCCTGGACGCATATTTTTATGGATTTTATTTCGGATCTCCCTGTCTCTCAAAAGATGTCGGTCATTTGGGTGGTTTGTGATCGCTTCTCTAAGATGGTCCATTTGGTACCCTTGTCTAAATTGCCTTCCTCCTCTGATTTGGTGCCATTGTTTTTCCAGCATGTGGTTCGTTTACATGGCATTCCGGAGAACATCGTTTCGGACAGAGGTTCCCAGTTTGTTTCGAGGTTTTGGCGATCCTTTTGTGCTAGGATGGGCATTGATTTGTCTTGTTCCTCGGCTTTACATCCTCAGACAAATGGCCAAACCGAACGTACTAATCAGACTTTGGAAACATATCTGAGATGCTTATCAGGATGATTGGGTGTCCTTTTTGCCTTTGGCTGAGTTCGCCCTTAATAATCGGGCAGGCTCGGCTACTTTGGTTTTGCCGTTTTTTTCTGCAATTCTGGTTTCCATCCTCGTTTCTCTTCAGGGCAGGTTGAGTCTTCGGACTGTCCTGGTGTAGATACTGTGGTGGATAGGTTGCAACAGATTTGGACTCATGTGGTGGACAATTTGACATTGTCCCAGGAGAAGGCTCAACGTTTCGCTAACCGCCGGCGCTGTGTGGGTCCCCGACTTCGTGTTGGGGATTTGGTTTGGTTGTCATCTCGTCATATTCCTATGAAGGTTTCCTCTCCTAAGTTTAAGCCTCGTTTCATTGGTCCGTATAAGATTTCTGAGGTTCTCAATCCTGTGTCATTTCGTTTGACCCTTCCAGCTTCTTTTGCCATCCATAATGTATTCCATAGGTTGTTGTTGCAGAGATACGTGGCACCTGTGGTTCCATCCGTTGATCCTCCTGCCCCGGTGTTGGTTGAGGGGGAGTTGGAGTATGTGGTGGGGAAGATTTTGGATTCTCGTATTTCGAGACGGAAACTCCAGTACCTGGTCAAGTGGAAGGGTTATGGTCAGGAAGATAATTCCTGGATCTTTGCCTCTGATGTTCATGCTGCCGATCTGGTTCGTGCCTTTCATTTGGCTCGTCCTGGTCGGCCTGGGGGCTCTGGTGAGGGTTCGGTGACCCCTCCTCAAGGGGGGGGGTACTGTTGTGAATTCTGTTGTTAGGCTCCCTCCTGTGGTCATGAATGGTGCTTCGGCTGCTTCTGTCCATGGGCTTCCTCTGGTGGTTGTGAGTGGGGCTGCGGCTTCTGAGGTTCCTTCCACAGGTGACGAGGTTAATTCGTTAGCTGGCTGCTCTATTTAACTCCACCTAGATCATTGCTCCATGCCACCTGTCAATGTTCCAGTATTGGTCTAGTTTGCTCCTGGATCGTTCTTGTGACCTGTCTTCCCAGCAGAAGCTAAGTTTCTGCTTGTTTTTCTCTGTTTGCTATTTTTTCTGTCCAGCTTGCTATTTTGATTTTTGTCTTGCTTGCTGGAAGCTCTGGGACGCAGAGGGAGTGCCTTCGCACCGTGAGTCGGTGCGGAGGGTCTTTTTGCGCCCCCTGCGTGGTCTTTTTGTAGTTTTTTGTGCTGACCGCAAAGTTATCTTTCCTATCCTCTGTCTGTTCAGTAAGTCGGGCCTCACTTTGCTAAATCTATTTCATCTCTGTGTTTGTAATTTTCATCTGAACTCACAGTCATTATATGTGGGGGTCTGCCTGTTCCTTTGGGGAATTTCTCTGAGGCAAGGTAGGCTTTATTTTTCTATCTTTAGGGCTAGCTAGTTCCTTAGGCTGTGACGAGTTGCATAGGGAGTGTTAGGAGCAATCCACGGCTATTTCTAGTGTGTGTGATAGGATTAGGGATTGCGGTCAGCAGAGTTCCCACGTCTCAGAGCTTGTCCTGTATTATTAGTAACTATCAGGTCATTCCGTGTGCTCTTTACCACCAGGTCCATTATTGTCCTCACCACCAGGTCATAACAGGGCACCAGGAGCCTGAGGTCGTGGGGAACTATAGGTCCCACGGCAGAACTGGAGGGCAAGAAAATAACAGTGACTTGTCCACATTAAACCTGAGGTACAGCAGCATTCCAGAGTCCGGAGTCACAGTGGAAATGGCTCAAGCTGCCTACCATGCAGGTACTATCCCAGGACAGGAGAGCAAGAGAACCTTGTTAAGACACTACAGGTAGCAAGGCACTAATAGACCAGCACAAAGTGGAAGGATCCCAAACTGACCTGTCAAAGGGGTTTCCCCCTGTCTTTAGGCTGCCTGGACTCCACCTACACCTGTTGCCGGTACCCTGGCTGACTACAACAACAGTAAACCAGGTAAAGACTGCAACCCTGTGTCCTCTGTTTATTTACCAACCCACCATCCTTGCCCACTACACTGGGAGCCCTGGGGACCCCGCTTCACCTGTGGGAAGCGTCACCATCTATGCTGCAGTAACATCACCTCAGAGGACCCCTTTAAGCAGCGTCGGTCCCCTCTGACCGAGAACCACAGGTGGTATCATGACTACAAACTTTATTAATCCCTTAAAAGACTCATCCCCTTTTAATTGAGTGCCCAGTGCCACGGCCTGGGTCGCAGCCACCGTGACACCCCCTTTAAGAGCGACCGGTACCAAGTATCCCCATTGTCCTGTCGGGTGACTCATGTGTGCATCGGAGTATAAATTAGCCTAGATCATAATATTCCCGGGGTAAAATCAAGCCTAGGCCGCTTTAACCCCGGGTATAGTCTGGACTCCGGATACACTATGTCTTTTTACCCCGGACTTTCAGTACGGCAGCTAGACAGCATTGCGACACTATTAACCTTCAGATTAACCCTATATTTGCAAGTTACAAACAGCTGCCTTTTTAGATATTGTAGCTACCATAGAACTTCTAATGCTTGAACAATTTCACACAAAAGTGGAATCACTTATACGCTCGGTCATTCTGCAGTCAGTGCTCCTACTGAGACGTTGTCTAATGAATCAGCCACACAGTATAAAATATTTCTACAATCCCCCCCACCTTTTACCTATTGGACACAGTTATGAGTTCTGGCATTTCTCTTTCTATTTGGTAAATGCATTAATGCTCATGATATATTCTATATTAATTCCTGGGAACTCCCTACAGAGCTTTAGGTTCCTGCTCTAGATACGCGCACACCTGCTCATTGAATACTTTTAGTGTAGGATTTTGGAGCAATCTTTAAATTCCGTGGTGGAGACAGGAACATGAACAGACACAGATATTAAGGGGCAGCATTATTACACCCTGAGATTCACCAGTGCGATGTAAAGTTTTCATCAGCTGCAGGAAGTCGTCATTATATAAGAGACAGTGACCAATCACAATGGTCTCCTCCACCGCCCAGACTCACACAAACAGGTGCTGATTTGCTGACCGTTGACTAATCTGCAACTGATGATTATTTTCCTTATTATTCCCCATTATTACACGTTAAATCTATGACTTTAGGTCTTTCCCTTCAAACCGGCTTTGAGTTATGAAATCAATAAGAAATAACAAAGTGAGCTCGGAAGTTTTGTCCCCCAGAGATAGGGACTTTGCTGGCCTAAAAGTTGCAATACTATGAAAACGTTGCCTGCGTTGTAAATGTTACAGAACAGGGAATCTCTTGTGATATGCATTCACCTAATAAATCAGAAAGCCTTTTGTAGAAGGTGAAGACCGAGAATATGAGAATATTGTTATGAAGAACATAGAAATAATGTAGATATTGCGGTAATAATAAATATTAAAGTAGACGGAGGGCGAGAAGCACTATAATAATTGCGGATTTATAGCCTTTATTTCCTAAAGACTTGGCATTTCTCAGTGTAGCGTCGGGTGTCTAAACGTGGCTCATATTAAACTTTGGCATGGAAAATTTAGAAAAATGATAAACTTCATATTTTAATATAGGCTATGCTCAATGTATGAGTACAGTGGAGCTGACTGTCTGAGAGATATAAGCCAGCATCTGGGGTTGTCATAGATCTAGCCACCACAAATACATAATTTTCTATAAATTTAGTTTTATGCTGAACATTAGGCCAACATTGAAAATCTTGCAGCAGCTTCTACACTTAAAGGATTGTTCACATTGTATTAAGTGATTAAATTGGAAAACTGCTTGTAAAACTTTCCAATTTACTTCTTATTTACTTGTTCTCAAAAATGGAAGGGTTTGTCTAGGAGAATCTCCTAGATAATTGTGGCAGCGCTTACAAGCTATTTTTTAAATAGCTTGTAAGTGCTGCTCTCAAGCTGTCCAGATAGCTGTAGCGCTTTTTTAGCTCCTGATCTGGCAAGTTTCAGTGTTACTATGCTCTACTTATGCTGCAGAGATGAAGCTGCCTCTTCTTGCAGTATCGGAGTATCGGAGAGCACATAGTTCAGCGTGCCATTGACACAATTATGCCGCTGGTCTTAACTGACACTCAAGAAGGAACGCACCGCCCCTCAGCAAGATAGATAATGAACCACCTCTTATTCTGGTCATACATTTTAGATAGTTCTTGGCCAACCAATTTAACAGCTATTCTTTCCAACCTTGTCACATACATGCAAGCTCTGCTCATCCAAATGGGGAGTGTGGAGAAATTTGCTGCCTGACATCTGCGGTGGCAGCTTCTCTTCCCTAAGGATAAAAGCATCAGGTATGTTCAAATCTAGAGTCTTGATCCTTCTTTTTTCTCTAACCTCTGCTATCAGGAGTAACATCAAAATATCCCCATACACATAAGACTATCTGCCAGTCCCACAAAATCAGCTGACCCTAATCTAGTGTGAATATAGACCAAAAGATGGCGCCAACCAGACGACTATTGCCCGAATCACTGGTTAATATAAGGCATACCACTTAGATATAGGAATGGTAGTGCATGTAAAATGGGACAAAGTATAATGAAAAAATGCAGAAAAAACAGCACTCACCATTAATGGTGAGTGCTCTTTTTCTGCATTTTTTCACTAATCTAATGTGTATGGCTGCCTTTACAGTTGCAGTTTAGTTCATAGGTTCGAATTAATTTAACAGAGACATAACATTTTAAGGTCTATTGAACACATGCTGCTTAGAGTGCCACACATGGGTATGTTCAGACATATTGCATTTTTTCCACACAGAAAACTGCAACATCATATAGTTTCAGAAAATGAATGAGATTTCTGAAATCTCAAGCATGGGCTGCTTATTTTTTCTTTATAGATTTGAAGAAAATATGCAGCATGCCTGGAGGACTGAGGGCTGCTGCTAAGGGAGCTATCACATTGCACATTGAATCTTCACATTTATGGATCCCGTCGGTGCTTGGGACCAAACCCCCTGCAAAACGGGGTTCCGCGTACGCGCCAACAGGACCATAGACTATAATGGTGACAGCAGAGTGAATGTGCGCTCTGCCATGCATGATTTTCAGGCGTATATGCCTACCTGAGGTGGACACGCAGACATAGTAGACTGCGTGGGATAATATTTAGATGATATTCTATATTCACGGAAAAGGTGAGCGCTATCATGAGTCTTGTCTTGCAGCACTAAAGCATCCTAAGACCACTGGCGGACACAGACAGAAAAGGGCCCCTGTGCAACAACAATATATGGACCCTTTGCAGTCCAATAACTCCTCATAATGCATAATTCCACGTTTTGGAGGTGGAAATGGGCCCCCTTACCTCTTGGGTCCCTGTGCAGCTGCACAGGTTGCACCAATTATATGTCCACTGCTGCCTAAGACCATTCCTATGTGAGGGCTTTTCATCCAAGAGAGTGGGCTCACTCACAATTTGGCCTAGGCACACTGCTATGAATAAAGAATGCTCTCTAAACTTCCTCCAAACAATCCATTAGCAATTTGGTGAAACTTCTCCAAACAATCCATTAGCAATTTGGTGATGAATCACTAAATGGCTCAGTGAAAAACACATTGGCATTTTTGATCCATGGCAGGAAACTACCCAGATCGCAGCCCCATTGAGAACCTTTGGTCAATCCTTAAGTGGGTCAACAGGAACATGATCTGATTATACCACAGCTCTTGGGCAGGGGAGGACTGTTACAAGAAACCTGAAACATGTAGATGGCAAGATGGATTCAACCTATTACCCGGAAATCTTAGGAGAAAATGTTAAACATTCTTTGAGTAAGTTAAAGTTTGGGCACAGTTGGACCCTCCAACAGGGCAATGTTACCAAATATATCCCAAAGTCTTCCGAGGCTTGGTTTCATAAGATGTCCAGGAAGATTCTGGAGTGGTTGTCACACTCTACTAGGAGCATTAGACCAATGTATGATTTTTGGATGTGCGGTCCATGTCTTTTACCTACATTTCAGCACGTTGAAAATATTTGTTTGGGATTTGCAACCCCAAGAAGATTAGCGAACTGAAGACCTTTGCCCATGAAGACCGGGTTAAGATTCAGGGAGGCTTCAGAAGCTGGTTTCTGGCCATGCATAATGTTTACTGCAGATCATAACAGCCAAAAGGGCTCTGCTAAGCAATAAAAGTGTTTTTCATGAAAATAGCAGAATATTGTGAGCCTGCAAAAGTCAGTAGAAGTGATATTTTGTATTGTCAAATCTGGTGACAGATTCATTTCAGGGATTCAGCATGGCTTTCGTGGACAGTGAACATAATTAATATCTTACAGATTTGAAATGGCTTTGTATCACACATCAAAACCACCTTCTTACCAATGAGTCACTTAAAACCATATATTGCAATAGACAAAAGAAAAATGATGTAGCTTATCAGTATAATTTCTTAGGTGTCCCATTCATTGCACAGGGCAAGGAACCTGCCGGCTCACGGGTAAAAGTAGAAAGAGGGAGGATGAATCCAGGATCCTGAGAGATTCCAAAAAACAGTCCAGCACATGCTTACAAATTCCTTATTTTTTGGTTATAATAGGACAAAAACAAATCACAGACTACCATGACATATTCAGCAAAAGTTGAAACCTACACGTTTCGAAGAACAAAGTTATTTTATTGATCTTGACTGTCTTCCATTGTTCAAAGTGCATATATTTCAACTTTTGTTGAATATGTCACTGTAGTCCGTGATTTGTTTTTGTCCCAATAAATAAGGACTTTTTACTCACACATGTGCTGGATTGTGTTTTGTAGTCTCCAAAGTTCCTGAATGCTTCCTCCCTCTTTCCTATATTGCAGTGCCTACATTTACGATGGGACCAAAAGACTACAATTTAATCAAAATTACAGGGAAGAATTTTTTATCAAACTTTCACAAGTGAAAAGTATCTTTTGAAGCTGCCTTGAGAGTCTTCAAATTAATGAGGTGCCTGATGAGCATACAGGAAATGTTGGGATCATGTTGGGTGAAATTGATCAGATGCTGGCAGATGATGGCATCACTATATTTATACATTTCTCTCCTTTGTAGATTCTCCTTATTTTATAATTATTAAAATCATCAGCCAAACATAGGATGGAAATGCCCACACAAAGCAGCAGCAGGAATGCACAGAATGTCTTTTGAAGACACGTTATCACCAATGTCTTATTATCTCCTTTCTTGTAGAAAGTGGAGGATAATGAAAAGAGAAAGTGTAAAGTGAGTGTGGACATGTTGATAGATCTGGTAAGACAAAGGGCGATATTACAGCTCTGTAATATTTTGGCTATAAGAAACTCTCAAACAAGTTTTGATGTTAATTATGAAGGAACACAGGAATTTTAGAGGACAAGAACTCTGAGATAGTGTAGATAAAAGCCTGGAAATATCTGGTTAGTGTCCAGAATTAAAGGGCTTTCTAGAGGGCAGAATTTGTAATTTTTTTTACTCTTATATCATAGTTTCCAATCTCCCCCCAAGATGTACTATGGAGAAATAACAGACACTATAAACATCTATAATCTAGGGATTTAATAACACGATTATGTAAAATCCGAATATCTGAACACGCCTGGTCCCAGTGGCTGGAGAATACCAGGAGCTTGACTGTATCTTTACGAGCAATAGTACATGACAGCTCTAGTTCTTGAGTAGGGAGGCTTAGGGTCAAGACTGGGAAATATCTTGTATTCGACTGAATGTGTGTCCTGTACAAAAAGTGCTTTTTACATCCTTAGAGATGAATTCAAGAGCTTTGCACTAATGATTTATCGTGAAGCAGCATAACGCTAACTGTTTATGTAACTGGGAAGTTGCTGGGAATATGGGTCTCGTAGAAGATATTGTTCATGCGTCTTTTATGGTGTACATGCTGAACAAAAAAAATGATTGAAATAATAATTTCTCAAAAAAGGAAGTTTTTGTTCCAAATACTAGATTGAGGGGGATCATAGTAGAATATACACACCATTACCAGTTTGAGTCTCCATTACTGCTGCCAATGATTTTGGGATAGAGGCACTTACTTATTTATAACTCTTGATAATAGTATTAGTATCGTTACAGTATTAGCATTGACTTAACACTTGTGGACAAAATTGTTGATAATTATTAAAATATGAAAAACTCACAATGGTCACTGAAATAACTTGAAACTCACAAACGTAATTTTAAATTTAAACTTACTGAATATCAACTAATGAAAATCAGACATTGCTTTTGATATGTGGTTCCACATAAAAATAATTTGATCTTAGGGACATGTTAAATTTAGGAACGCCCTGTAATAAGTATCACAGGTGTCTACAAACTTGAAATCAGTCAGTCTACCTATTTAACCCTGCTGTTCTGTTGGTCAAAAATGACCGACTTTGAACTTCAATATTCTTTAAAATATTCAAGATGCGGCTCTGAAACCCGTGGCCGACCGACCCATCCTCATTTAAGTCAATCAACCACAAGTTTCAGAACCGCATCTTGAACACCCCAAAAAATACCAAAGTTCAAAATAGGTCTCCCCAGACCGAACAGAACAGCAGGGTTAAAGGGTGAAAAGTAGTCACTGTGCTGTTTTGTATCATAGTGGGTACCGCACTAACTATTGACCAAAGAAAGCTAAAGAAAGAGTTGCCTCAGGAGATTAGAAATAAAATTATAGACAAACATGTTGAAGGTAAACGCCATAAGACCAACTCCAAACAGCTTCATGTTCCTGTTACTACAATTGTACATATTATTCTGAAGCTTAAGGTCTATGGGATTGTACACAACCTTGCTGGATGTGGCCGCAAGACGAAAATTGATGCCAATTTGAAGAGATGGATAATACGAATGGTGACCAAAGAGCCCAGAAATATTTCAAAAAAGATTAGAGGTGAACTCCAAGGTCAAGGTACATCAGCTTGTACCAAAGTGGACTTCATGGAAAACATTTTTTAAAGTAAATTTTATGAAAAAGCGAGACTGGAAAATTTCAAAATGTTTTTCTCATTTTACAGAAGGGAGTCGACAATTTTGTTCATGTCTGTACATAGTGCTTCAACAACTAACACTGATGTCATATTGATAGAATAAGTCAACAATGCATGATTGAGAGTGGCTAAAGTAAAACTTTAGAAGAGAAAAGCTGAAGTGGTTGAACACTTTGCAGGCAGCTGTCGCCCCTCTGGTATTCTATAGGCCTATGGGAGTTGAAATCCCACTAATTAGACTTTTTTTTACGTCACCATACACATTGAAACAGAGTCAGTCAAACACAAATTTTAACAGTGGCACCTTTAGAGGTGTCTTTTGTTAATTATTTCAAATATTTTGAAGAAATGAGCCTTAGGGTACATTTAAGCTACCTCACTACCAATTCAGTAAAGTTATTCTAAACCCTAAATAGTAAAGTTTTCTATCCTAGCCCCAGGACATGTATGTGGGCTGTCATGTGAGCAACTTGTTTTTAAAGTGATGAAGGAAGGCAGCATGATCTTGCCTTAGACATAAATCTCTTCCGCTGAGTGACTCTCTTGTGGTGTGCGCTGAGGAACCTATACAGGGAGAAGAAGAAGATATTCATGTGAGACATGAATAAGGAAGAGGATGTTATCTACTTTTTTTCTTATCTAGCTATTGTATGTTTTAAAAAGAATATTGTAACATAACTGCTCATTATTGAAAAAAATAAAAGATCTTTGACAAAGACATAGTTGTGTCATAAAATTAATGCCAAACTGGTGGGTATAAATCCATCCTTTATAGAAGAACATGAATCTATAAGTTGTACTTGCATACAGGACTTATTATGGAGTATCAAGATGGAAAACTCTAACATGAGACTGCTACTCACCACAAAGAAGACAAAGATGTTGACTAGTGCCAGGTACACCGATGACACATTTGAGATGGACTGCTACAAACTGGAAGTTATAAAGGACTTCAACCTACTCAGATCAATGATCACCCAAAATGCAGTGATAACACCATAAATCAATGTTGGACTGGGGTGCCAACGGCCCACCAGTAACCAACTCCAAGGTCTCACTTTTCAACTACAAGCAAGTGTGACATTATCCCCAATCACAAATTTATATAACAATAGACTGGTAGATTGATTCATTAATAAGTTGCTGCCTTTGTCTGTACATAGTGATTAAAGTATATTGTGCCAAGTACTGCTCATATAAGAGGGTGGTGGGCCACTCCTGCACAGAGGCCCACCGGGGGATTCTCCTGTTCTCCCGAGGGCCAGTCCAAGCGTGCTGGAAGTCAATAGGAGAATAGCTATGGGCAAATCAACAATGAAGTCCCTGGAAAAGGTCTTCAAATCAAGGAACATTTCACTGGTGATAAATATGCGGCTTTTATATAGTTTGGTCTTTTCTGTGGTAACATACAGGTGCAAAACCTGGACGATAACGAAACAAGACAGAAGAAGAATGGACACCTTTGAAATGTGGTGCTGGAGAAGAATGTAATCAATACTATGGATTGCAAGAAGAACGAACAAATCAATTTTCAAACAATTTAAGCCAGAGATATCACTGGAAGTAAGGGTCACCAAGCTACGTCTTGTCTAGTTTGGACATCATACGAAGACAACAATCACTGGACAAGGACATCATGGTTGGAAGAGTAGAAGGAACAAGACGAAGAGGAAGACCAGCAACCCAATTGCTTGATACAATTAAGATAACACTGGAGAAGACCCTGGTGAACCTATCTAGGCTTGCACCAGATCGATTTTCCTACAAATCGTTCATCTATCAAGTACCATGGTTCGAGATAACGCCAAAAGCTGTTAAGAAACAAAACTTGCACACACCTATAAACAGATTCAGACACAGTAAATTCTGTAGCTCACATAAAGTGTAATTGGTTTTTTCCACATCACCCTATGGCTAAGCATTTTACTATTTTACAGAAAGGTTCCTTCCATATGTACAAGCTCATTTATTTTCTGTAGGTTCAGGTAAGATAAATGAACTCTTACCCATTCACTTTCTTTGCCTATGCTGCAGAATGTTGTGTACTAGTATTTTCCTTGTAAACGACAGCATGGTGCCTGAGACTGTATGGTGTGTATCTTAATTACCCACAGAACACTCTCTCTTACTGGCAGCTGTTCCCCTGTGGTCAGACTTGTGGCAAAGCTCTGAACATAGACTAATGACAAGCAGAGACTGTGACAGATCGAGTCATCTGACTTCTACAGTCATTCCAAGCCACAACTTGTGTTTTCGAAACTAATCCATGACTTCAGCTACCAACACAACAAATGTAGACTTTTATAGAATTAAAGAAGTCCATTCTAACATAAAAACTATTGGCAGATGGATGCCGACACCATGCAAACAGGGATTTTATTGTGTTGATCGCCTCTTATTCCTGGCAGAGTTTTATTTTAAAACTAAATTTACAATTGAAAAAAAAGAAAGTTTAAAAGAGAACAAGTGTTAAAAACATTAAGGCTGTGTGCACAAGTTGCGGATTTGATTGCAGTTCCGCAGCGTTTTTTGCTGCACGGAATTGCATCAAATCCGCAGTGTAGTGCACAACCAATGTAAGTCTATGGGAGCCGCAGACTTGTTGTGCACATGCTGCGGAAAAAGCAGCACCAAAACGCAACTTTTTTTTTTCCGCAGCATGTCACTTCGTTTGTGCGGAACTGCAGCGTTTCTACACCCATAGACTTACATTGAGTCGGGCACATCCGCAGCAAAACCGCAGATGTAAAAAAGATCTGCAGTTTTGCTGCGGATGTGGGTCCGAAAAACCCTGCAGTTTGGGAGAAGGGAAGTGTGTGGGTGAAGTGTGGGCGGTAACTGTGTGCATGTGTGTGTGGGCGGGGTCTGCGGGCTGTTCGGGTGTGTGCGGCGCTGTGTGGGACTGTTCAGGTGTGTGCGGATATATGCAGGGCTGTGCGGGACTGTTCAGGTGTGTGCGGGGATTCTAGGTGTGTGCGGGACTGTGCGGGGCTGTCCGGGTGTGTGCAGGACTGTGCGGGGCTGTCCGGGTGTGTGCGGGCCTGTCCGGGTGTGTGCGGGACTGTACGGGTGTGTGGGGGGCTGCCTGGGTGTCTTTGGGGGGGGGGGGGGTGTGCATGTGTGTGTGTGTGTATGCAGGCATCATCCGATGGGACTACAAGTCCCATCAGGCTATGCCTGCTACAGTGACAGTGATTGACACATTAGCCAATGATGGGACAGTAGTAGTTGAATGTTTAAAAAAAAAGACATATACACATGTACACTACATACAACATACAACATGCAACACGCAACATACAACATGCAACATGCAACACACAACACGCAACATGCAACATACATGTTCGGGTGTGTGCGGGTGTTTGCAGGGCTGTCCAGGTGTGTGCGGGGCTGTGCGGGTGTCTGGGTGTTCATGTGTGTGCATGTGTGTGTCTGTGTGTGTGCAGGCATCATCTGATGGGACTACAAGTGATGCCTGCTACAGTGACAGTGATTGACACATTAGCCAATGATGGGACAGTAGTAGTTGAATGTTTAAAAAACAACTATATACACATGTACACTACATACAACATACAACATGCAACATACAACATGCAACACACAACACGCAGCATGCAACATGCAACATACAACATGCAACACCCAATGCGCAACATGCAACACGCAACATGCAACATACACCATGCAACATGCAACACACAACATGCAACATACAACATGCAACATGCAACACACAACATACAACATGCAACACGCAACATGCAACATACATAATGCAACATGCAACATGCAATACACAACATGCAACATACAACATGAAATATACAACATACAACATGCAATATACAACATGCAACACACAACATACAACACGCAACATGCCACATACAGTGCATACAGTACATACAGTACATACATACAATACATACATATAGACATACAGTACATATAACATAGAGTACATACTCACCATCACCTTGTCACCTTGATCCCCGAAGCCAGTGTCACCTGTAAAAAATATTAAAATAATAAACAAACATTATACTCCCTGTGTCCGCAGATATCCAATTAATATGATTGTCCCATGACGATCTCCCATGGAGAGCAGCAGCATGAGCTCAAGGGGCTCCAGGAATACAATGACGGAAGGTATCCTTCCGCAATGTATTCTTCCGCCACTATAAAAAATAGTCCCTAGTCTCACTTGTGGCACTGCTGTGTTTGAAAATTCCCACGAAGCAATGCCATAAATTGAAACCCTGAATTAAGGTAACCTCAGTAATACACTGCAGGAGCCATTGCCTCCTGTCAGTGTGTCACTGGAGGTCCTATAGAGCAGTGACATCACCCGATGTCACTGTTCTATAGGGGAGATTGTTGTGGGACACCCGTTATTAATTGGACTGTGGCGGACAGGGAGTATACGGTTTATTATTTTTAATTTTTTGCAGGTGATCGAGTACGGTAAGTATGGTTAAATTAAGAATATTAAAATACTTTTTTCTGGCTGTGTCTTTATTTTTTTTAACTCTCACTACTCTAGGATTAATAATGGATAGGCGTCTTACTGACGCCTCTCCATTATTAACCGGGCTTATTGTCACCTTACATTAGCAAGGTGACATTAATCCCTTATTACCCCATATCCCACCGTTATAGGGGAGTGGGAAGAGAGGGGCTAAGTGCCGGAATTGGCGCATCTTACAGATGCGCCATTTCTGGGGCGGCTGCGGGCTGGTATATGTAGCCGGGGGCAATATCCATGGCCCCTCTCTAGGCTATGAATATCAGCCCACAGCTGTCTGCGTAGCATTTCTGGCTATAAAACATAGGGGGACCACATGTCATTTTTTTGGACGGGTCCCCCTATTTTAATAGCCAGTAAAGGCTACGCAGACAGCTGTGGGCTTATATTCATAGCCTGGGAGGGGCCATGGGTATTACCCCCTTCCCAGGCTAAAAATATTGTCCCCCAGCTGTTGGCTTTCCCCTCTGGCGCAGAAAATTGCGCGGGACCATTTTTTTTACCACTTTTTCTTTTTCTTTAAATTAAACATTCATTAATAAACATTGGCCTATCTATATCTATCCATATATCTATAGGGTATGTGTCCATGGGCCGGATTGCCAGGGCTTTGCACAAAGCGAAAAACTTGCTTCACCCAAAGCGCTGCCCCCTTCTGTACACGCGGTGATTCCGGATGTGTTCAATGCATAGGACCCTGTTATTTAACTTGCGGCGACGGAGCGTTGCTGCAAGGTAAACAGACATGCTGCATTCTAAAAAGACGCGCCGCATGTCTGTAAATGCAGGGCCTCCGGATGCGTGTTCGCACACATAGTGGAGACGGGATTTCATAAAATCCCCTTCACTATGCTGTAACATATGGATGCTGTGGGTTGAATGCTGCGGTTGTACGCAGCATCCAATCCACAGCTAATCCGGATATAATCCTGAACGTGCACACATACCCTACGCTATCCATGCATCTATCAATAGATATATCTATCCATATAGATATGTCTATCCAGATATATATATATAGATAGATATATGAATAGATAAATGTATGCATCTATAGATATGTAGATCTATCTATTCATCTCATCTATCATCTACCGTATATACTCGAGTATAAGCCGACCCGAGTATAAGCCGACCCCCCTAATTTTGCCCCAAAAACTGGGAAAACTTATTGACTCGAGTATAAGCCTAGGGTGGAAATGCAGCATTTACCGGTGAATTTCAAAAATAAAAATAGATCATTCTTGCCCCATAGCTGTGCCATATAGTGCTCTGCACCGTTCATTATTGCCCCATAGCTGTGCCATATAGTGCTCTGCACCGTTCATATTTCCCCATAGCTCTGCCATATAGTGCTCTGCACCATTCATATTTCCCCATAGCTCTGCCATATAGTGCTCTGCATCGTTCATATTGCCCAATAGCTCTGCCATATAGTGCTCTGCACCGTTCATATTTCCCCACAGCTGTGCCCCATATAGTGCTCTGCACCGTTCATATTTCCCCATAGCTCTGCCACATAGTGCTCTGCACCGTTCATATTGCCCCATAGCTGTGCCATATAGTGCTCTGCACCGATAATTATTGCCCCATAGCTGTGCCATATAGTGCTCTGCACCGTTCATATTTCCCCATAGCTCTGCCATATAGTGCTCTGCACCGTTCATATTTCCCCATAGCTGTGCCATATAGTGCTCTGCACCGTTCATATTTCCCCATAGCTGTGCCATATAGTGCTCTGCCCCGTTCATATTTCCCCATTGCTGTGCCATATAGTGCTCTGCACCGTTCATATTTCCCCATAGCTGTGCCCCATATAGGGCTCTGCACCGTTCATATTTCCCCATAGCTGTGCCATATAGTGCTCTGCACCGTTCATATTTCCCCATAGCTCTGCCACATAGTGCTCTGCACCGTTCATATTGCCCCATAGCTCTGCCACATAGTGCTCTGCACCGTTCATATTGCCCCATAGCTCTGCCATATAGTGCTCTGCACCGTTCATATTTCCCCATAGCTGTGCCCCATATAGTGCTCTGCACCGTTCATATTTCCCCATAGATGCTCCACATAAATCTCTGCCATTGCTGCTGCTGCAATAAAAAAAAAATGCCATACTCACCTTTCTTGCTTGCAGCTCCCAGCGTCCGGTCCCGGCTTCTCTCCGCTCTGACTGATCAGGCAGAGGGCGCCGCGCACACTATATGCGTCATCGCGCCCTCTGAACTGCACAGTCAGAGCGGATAGACGCCGGGAAGATGGAGCGGCGCCCGGTGGCTGGAACGGGGACAGGTAAATATGCGATACTTACCTGCTCTCGGCGTCCGGCTCCTTCTCCCGTACAGCTGTCTTCGGTACCGCAGCTTTTTCCTCTATCAGCGGTCACCGGCACCGCTGATTAGAGAAATGAATATGCGGCTCCACCCCTATGGGTGGTGAAGCCGCTTATTCATTTCTCTAATGAGCGGTCCCACGTGACCGCTGAACAGTGGAAGAACTGCAGCACCGAAGACCGTGGGACAGGCGGGGAGCGCCAGGATCGCTGGAAGCAGGTAAGTATGCCTCAGCGCCCTCACCCCCTCACCCGCCGACCCTGCCACCCACCTTGACTCGAGTATAAGCCGAGAGGGGCACTTTCAGCCCAAAAATTTGGGCTGAAAATCTCGGCTTATACTCGAGTATATACGGTATCTATCTATCTGTCTAAGAATAGATAAATGTATGCATCTATAGATATGTAGATCTATCTATCCATCTCATCTATCATCTATCAATCTGTCTATCTATCAGTCTATCTGTGTGTAATGGAGTGTGGGATGGACAAATGTAAAAGAGGAGGTTGGACAATAATGACTTCACAAATCTTTTTTTTTGTTCAATAATACATCTTTATTTAGCTTTCAAAAACGCATACAAAAACGCTTTACAAAAAGGCACAAAAATGCGCAAAAAATGCACAAAAACCGCACCAAAAACTGCATAAAAAACGCATCAAAACCGCAGCTGCGTTTTCTGGCAGGAGATGCAGATTTTGTGCAGAAAATTCTGCACCCAAATCTGCATTGTGTGCACACAGCCTAAGACTAAGAACTTAAAATGCATTATTAGATTGGTTTAGATAGCAAAAGGCAATTATTAAAGAGGTTTTTTTTATATCCAGATAGTTTTATAATTTTGCGAAGGTTGAATTCTTAAAGAGCTTGTCCATTATGGCAGAACTCCTTCTTAAATGTTAAAGTGGCACAGATAAAATAAAAAAACATCCCCATACACTTCCTAGACCTGCGCCAATCCAGCGATTTTATTGCTGTCTCTCCCAACGGTCATATGACCACTGCAGCCAATTGGCTGTCTTTGAGAGAGCATTGACATAGCTGGAACAGCGCTAGTCCAGGAGATAAGTATGTGGGACTTTTATTATATCTGGGGCAGTTTAGAATTTAGCAGAGGGTTAATCGGTAGCGAACAGCCACTTTCATGTAACTTTATAGGGGTTGGAGCTCCACATCACATGCATAGGTGTTAGAGGGAACCTGTCAAGTCATTTATCCCTAATAAACTGCCAAGTTCATCTTATAGATTATGTGGCATGTATCCCTAACATGTCCTTCAAAAGCTAAATGTTCGAATCTAGAATTAAAAAAAAAAGTTTACTGTTTACTTACCTCCTCAGCTTCCAGTCATATGGGTGGTGCTGGACACCAGTTCTGTCATGGTCCTCCAGATACTATTCATGCCCTCTTTATTTTGACCAACGGTCTGGAGAGCCCTGACGTCATGCCAATGTTCGTGGAAATCCAACGCCTGCACGCTGACACATTCTCAGGCATGCACATTGAAGCTCTGTGTATGTCCCCAGCTTCATTTGTCATGCTACTAAAACTGCTGGTTGTTACAGGCTCTTATGCTGAGCCGCCTTTCAGTCAGTGCTAGGACAATGTTACTGTCGCTGCTAACTATGCACTGAGCGGTGACTGAACCTGTGCTGGCACCGAGAGGAAAGAAGTTCATTTCCTCAAGGCAGTGGGGCTCTCATGACTTCAGAGTGGTAATAACAAGCAGATTAAGCCAATATCTGTATCTTAATATCTTTCTATTAGATGACAGGTTCCATTTAAATGAATAGCTTGGTGTCACACTCACGCCCTGACTGGTGGGCATGAACCAGGGTATTGTGGCCCCACTGTGCCACAAACCAGACTACCCTGGAAGGGGCGTGACTAGGACAGCTGCCTTGGTGTTCGCTGGAGCCTCTGATGGTGAGGTCAGGCTTGTGCGGCAGGCAGCTGCCAGGTGCCACTCCAGGGAGGTGTATGGCTGTGGCTGCTGATCCCACTGGGAGAACAGGAACACTAAGATAGGTGCGGGTGTCAGGCACGACTGGCAGATGAGCAAGGCTGAAACTTGGACGAGTAGGTAGGAATGTCAGAGACACAGGACTGGCAGGAACGGCAGAGACACAGGGCTGGCAGGAACGACAGAGACACAGGGCTGGCAGGCATGGCAGAGACGCAGGGCAGGCTGGTGTGGTGTATGAAAAAACAGGTAGAGACACAGGGCTGGCAGGAACGGCATAGACACAGGGTTGGCAGGCGCAGCAGAGACACAGGGCAGGCTGATGGGGTGTATGAAGGAATAGAGACCTGTTCACACAGGAGATTCAGGTACAGATGCAAGCAGGAAGGAATGAAGTAAGGTGGAACAGGTTGGGACCTGTTCACACAGGAGGTGCAGGTACGGATACAAACAGGATGGAAAGAAGTATGAAGGAACAGGTTGAGACCTGTGCCCACAGGACTAGAACCGCAAGGCTGGGGATAAGAGATGTAGAGCAGCAAGAGATTCGGCAGCAGCAGAAGTAAAACAAAGTGGAACTGCAGGGCATGCAGAGAGGAGCTGCAAGAGATTTCTGCAACAGCAGAAGCAGAGCAGAGTGGAATGGAGCAGAACCGCAGGAGTGAGGAGCAAAGGGAAAGCTGCAAGAGAGCAGAGCACAGGCAAGGTCACAGGTGTATAGGGCAGACAGAGCCGCAAGAGTGCGGAGCATAAGCAGACAGAGGACACAAGGAAAGACACAGCAGGGAAAGAAGCCACCGACATGGAGATAGGGAGACAGAGGTAGGACAAAGTTCAGACAAGGTAATGGAATGAGACAAAGTGCAAGAACAAAGTTACAGGGACCAGGATATCCTGCCTCCTGGAGGGTGGACAACAAGATCAAGGCAAGGCTAGAACAAAGACACTGAGACCAGGATATACAGCCTCCTGGAGGGTAGACAAACAAGATCAAGGAGAAGCCTCCAGAGAAGGAGGAACACAGAGCAAGGCCTGGCAGCTCAGAAGCTAGACACTAAGAGAATTTAGACATTGCACAGGCCCAGTCCACAGGGTGGAGCTGCCCTAAATACTGGAGGCCTCTTGGTAATTGGTCAGTAACAGATTAGACAGGTGCACCCTGATTCCATAAGAACCAGAGAGTTCTGGCGCCCCCCCCCCCCCCCATGCACACAGCCAGGAAGCATGCAGAGAGCAGAGGCACAGAACATGGAGCCGGCAGCAGGCAGAGATCACATGAGATGGAGTGGTGAGTAACATGGTGTGTGAGGGATGGGAGGCCATGTAGTGATGCCAGCAGAGTTGTTACACTTGGTTTGCTGCTGTTAGAGGCAAAGGCTGGCTGTATAACACAACTGGCTCCAGCCATGTATGGAGCGGGCTCAGCTCCTGAGTCCATTCCATACACCTGCACCCGATGTGTAATGTACATTTTTGGCCTATGTAGGGTAGGCGTTTAAAGGGAATCTGTCACCCACGGGATGTGTATGACCTATTAATATGGGCATACAGGTAATAGAAATGTTAAGCTAGTCATACCTGAATGCCTCATATTAGCGGTATTGTTGCTGAGAAATCGTATTTTATTTCCTTATGTTAATAATTTCTTCCAGGCTCCGGTGCATGTGGTGGCGGGAAGAAATCCCTGCCTCCTGTCTTCATTGTAATACTACCCCCCTCCCATGCACATCAGTTATTGTGCTGGAATTCTGCGCCTGCACCCTTTACTCCTTCAAAAATCTATATCTCTTTCTTCCCTTCTAAGGGCACTGCATTCAGGGTCCTTCTGTGCAGATGCCGGTGACTTCCGCTCCAGTGACCTCCAGTGTGTGCACCGATAAGATACTCTCCACACTTCCTCCCTGCATAGTCATCATTATGTATGCATGGTTCCTAGCGATGACTATGCAGTGAGGAAGTGGGGAGAGCACCCTATCGACGCGGACACCGGAGGTGACAGTGACTCGCCTGCGCAGAAGATCCCTGAATACAGCGCTCACAGAAGGGAGGATGAGGTATGCATTTCTGAGGGAGTGCAGGGCGGGTAAGCATTATGACAGGTGGCAGGGATATCTTCCAGGCACCCCATGCCACGGAGCCTGGAAGAAATCATTAACATAAAGAAAGAATATAATATTTTTCAGCAACAAGACCATTAATATGAGGCATACAGGTAGGACTAGTGTAACATGTCTATTACTTGTATGCCCATTTAATATGTCGTATACATTCTGGGGGTGACAGATTAATAATAATAATAATAATCTTTATTTATATAGCGCCAACAGATTACCTTTAAGGGGCTTATTTTACTATTCAGATACACAGTAAATGGAACTGTGCTTTTTGACTTCATTCATTGTTTAGATCCGGATGGACCTGGAGCTAAAAACAGCTGATTGGTGAGGGAATCAGGTGTCAGACCCCCACTAATTTGATATCCTAATTGTAGGCCGAAAAACCCCTTATATCCTAACCCCTTTCTTTATTTATCCCAAG
The DNA here is from genome assembly GCF_032444005.1 of Ranitomeya imitator. Lineage (NCBI taxonomy): Eukaryota > Metazoa > Chordata > Amphibia > Anura > Dendrobatidae > Ranitomeya > Ranitomeya imitator. Next base: position 61,565,702 of record NC_091288.1, read on the forward strand.
TGGCTGTTCACTTTCCCTACTTACGTCTGTATACTTTAGCAATCAAATCAGTGCTTTCCTCAGCTGAAGGAAAAGGCAAAATGGTTAAGAACCTGTCATGCTCATTTTAGGCTGCAGTGATCAGCAATCAGCACTACCCAAAAAGTTAGGAAAAACTACGGATGCATGCATTAATCAGGTAAAAGGCAGGATTTATTTGCATGAAGAAGTGAGGTTTCTCATTCTAATCAGTAGGGCTTCCAAAGGTTCATGGTCAAGTTCAAGTCAGCTAATGGTCATTCACAAACCTAGAAGAACAGAATAAGAAGAAACACCATCACAATGAGGATGCCGAATAAAAGCTTTAAATTCATTAGTGTCAGGCACTCTATGAATATCTGAAAGTGGACAAGATAGAGAACAAACTTAGAGCAAATCTTGCTATAGGATGCTAGAATTTATATTGACTCCCCTAAGATCATGTGTTCTTGTCACGAAGCATGGTGCAAATATCTTCTAAGCCTGTAACAAATTTGCATTTGTAAGTATAGAGAATAGCATAGTTGTACCATTAGGGTGCTCATGCTAACCTCTCAGGAATCTACCCCAACTTTCTACATCGTACAATGACTTGGCAAACACAATGCTATGGCAAAAAAAAATTGTAGTGTGTATCACATTTAATGAAAAAGCAGTTATATTTAATACAGCAATAGGCAATGTGACCAATCAGGACTCCTCCATCTACTGCCTGCCTGACCCAGCTCCCAGGCCTTGAACTAGGCCAACAGTACTGACTACCAAGACTGGCCTTCCTCTGACCTTCATGACTGAAAAAACAGCAAAACACGGCAGAGGTTCTTACCTGCCTAGGCCTCCAAACAAATGCACTAACAGCATGCAGTGGACCCATGTGGTAAAATAGAAACACAGGTGCAGCATAACCGATGACGCAGCCACTCACCAGCTACCAAACTAATGGAGGGGGTGGCTGCTTGGCACATAGCTGCACATAAAAACTTGTATGTGGCGCTGTTCACACAATGGAGATGCACAGCATCCAGGCAAGCCTAGTAGTGACACCCTTCTATTAGATCAGGCGGGCCTGCCCAGCGCTATCCAAATGCACCCCATTTGCACAGACACCACAGTTTACAAGCAGAAAATGGGCCCAACTGCACCCCGGAAAAAAGTGCAAAAAACACATAAAAAAATATTATGTCAGGTATTGGTTTATATTCTGGCCAAAATACGCAAGCTCATAACCCACGTCAAGGGTCCTCACGCTTATGAGTCCTATCTCTAAACAGCAAAAGCACAAAAAGAGGATTCAGAGATCCTCCAAAAATTAGAAAAAACAGCAAAACATGGCAGAGGTTCTTACCTGCCTAGGCCTCCAAACAAATGCACTAACAGGATGCAGTGGACCCATGTGGTAAAATAGAAACACAGGTGCAGCATAACCGATGACGCAGCCACTCACCAGCTACCAAACTAATGGAGGGGGTGGCTGCTTGGCACATACCTTCATGACTGCCCAGATCTTACATATCTTGGAAGTCCGCTGTGCACATGAGAGTTCATCCCACTAGTAGAATTGGTCCACCACCAAACTGGTCTTAGTAAAAGGTCTTTGTCTTTACGATTCAGCCTTAGCACACAAGAACTAAGTTGATTAGGGAGGGATGGGTAGGTCTTTACCTACTTAATATAAGTACTGGCTCTGCTCCTTTCTTATCTATCTTAAAAAGTAATTTTTAGTCTATCCCTTATGCAGATCACCATCTTCTCCTTCTATTACAACTACTTCACACCTTCTTCCCTGGAAGACACTAAAATTCTCTACCGTCCAAAAGTATTGGGGCGAATAGCCACTTCTACCCCAGGTGATACAATAACTCTCTTCTCTCCAAACTCATGGGAGCAAATGGCCACTTGGAAAATGCCATTTTCTTCCTATGAACATCTACAACTTACAGAACTTTTCGACATGTGCTAGGACTACCTGTCCTCCTTCTGTTTCCTTGGGCTGACTTTACATCACTTGCTTCTAATTATATCCAGAAACTACTGTAAATTAGATAAAGGTGCTGTATTATTTCTTTATGAACCGTGACAAAATTGTGTTATGGTTGGTCATATATTAGGTCACTACGTTGACAGGTTGAAAGTCTTTTATCTTATTTACCCCAAGGTCACATAATTTACAGTATATCATTTGTTTCCGGATATAGAAATACCTTCTAAGTTAAAAGTATGAACTTGACATGTAGAGGTAAAAGTAATAGCAAGAAGTCAGAGAAGCCTACAGCATGGGGATACATGATGAATATATGATGGTGAATACAACATCCCCAACGTAAATGATGATAGGAACCAGAAGAAATCACGCTTTAAAATGTGAACAATTCTGCTAAAGATTAGTCACAGAGGTAAGACTCCCTCCAACACAAAGAATGTGTAGACACTTGTATGGGAGTGACCCATGGAGGCTCAAGAATGATGGAGTGTAAGTGGCCATCCATCATCGGGGGAAAGTGCCACCACATGTCCCTGGCATAACACAACTCCGGTGCACAGATAAACGTTTGCAGACTATAAGTGGGATTTCCAGGGTCCGCTTGTAATGACAAGAGACTGGGAACAGACAAGTGAACGTTATTGTGGGGACCCTGTAGCTTTTAGTTTATGGGAGGAATGTATCAAGAGTTTTATACCACTTTTTTGTCAGAAAAAAAGAAGGAAATTTCGGCGAGTTTTAGTTAATCGTTTGCAACTTTAGAAATGAGCGGGAAGGGGGAGTGACCAACTTGAGCCCAAAAGATTTTCTGTAATTTACACCAGAAATTGGCATCAATTATAGTGCAAATCTTTATAGCCAAATAAATTTGGCACATCGTATTCTACCACACATCCATTTTAGACTGACATATAAAACATAAGTCTAAGCAAATCTCTCCCTTTGTGGGTGGCTTTAAAGGGGTATTACACTTTTAGAAAAATGGACCCCAAATGTTTACTATTATGTAACATGAACAGCACGGTGGCTCAGTGGTACGGACTGCAGCTTTGCAGCGCTGGGGACTTGGGTTCAAATCCCACCAACGAAAACATCTGCAAGGTGTTTGTATGTTCTCCCCGTGTTTGCGTGGGTTTACTCCAAGTTATCCGGTTTCCTCCCACACTGCAATGACATACTGATAGGGAATTTAGATTGTGAGCCCCATTGATGATAATGTATGTAAAGCGCTGTGAAATATGATAGCGCTATATAAGCAAATCATAATAATAATGTAGCATAACATCAGACTGTCCCTGTGTCCAGCACCAGCTCTCCGACGCTGCTTCTGTCTGTGTTTTGGCTGCAGCCAATCACTGAGCTCGGTGTCTTAGCCAATGTAAACGGCATGAACCACTGAGCTCAATGACTGGATGCAGCGGTGTTGTGAGTTGTTGACATAACATAACCACTGCAGTCAACAGTGGCAGAGAGCTAGCACTGGACCCAGGGAAAGTGAGTACTATTTTTATGTTACTTGATAAAATATATTTGGAGTTCACTTTTTGAAAAGTTTCCTTAAATAAAGTACCTAGTCACCAGCATTAAGTACACAGCATTAGCAATATATAAATTCTAAATTATTCAGTAGTTATTGTGCTTAGATAAGGTAATCAGCTCTTCCTAACACTTTAGTTTTTTTAACACACCTAAAATGTTCCATGTTAAAACATCCATTTCAGCTATTATGTACTTAACTCGGATTTCATATTGGATTTATTAAACAGTGGCACCTGTACATGACCATCTCAGTCTGTCCCAAAGAATAAAACTTTAAATTCACATCTGTTTTGAGTTTGGACTGTTGGATTCCCTCATTTTCCGATTAACCCCATACTTAATACTTTTGAATGATGTTAAAAGTCACAATGTTTTGTGCAAGTATTGTGTTTTTAAGAAATGAAGTGCGTCTTTACCTGTTTATTCACCAGAGCAGGGGTAGAGCTGGGTGATAGCTTAAATCAACTTCTACAGTAGTATCCATTACATTAAATCTATCAGTCCATGGGAGTATCGTTCTATGTGCAAAACAGAAGGAAAAGTCCCAAATTTCAGCCCAAATGTGAGCTGTTGCTGCCGTATCAAAATTGTGACCTTCTTTTCCGAGAAATCTGGCTTTAGTCGGCTAAAAAATTCTCACTATAGTGTGTAATGAATAAATATAGGAATTTTAATAAAATGAAAATTCAGCTTTCTCAGCTGTAAGTGATAAGAACCAAGTAGCAAGGTATGTTCATAATCGCAATGTAAAACAGCATTCTCAGACCTCATTCACAGTAACCTTTTTTATACAGTCTTCAATTTTTTATACATTCATATTTCTTAGTATGTTTTTTCAAGCTTAAAGGGAATCTGTCAGCAATATTTCACATCCCAAACAATTTATATGTGCATGTGGTGTTTCAATGTTCCAGCAATACCTCTACATGGCTGGTCCAATCCTCCATTACTGAGAAATCAATGTTTGAAGTGATAAGGAGAATTATTTATAGATCTGAAGCCTCTGGCACTCCAGCTCTATTCCACGCCCAGCGCTACCCCCTCCTGCTTGACTAATGACTCCTTTGCCTGAAGGTAAATGGAGGGACTTAGGAGCTCCACATAACATAATAAATTATACATATGGGTGGGTGCAATCAAGTGGCAAAAAGGGGAACAACAACGAGGAAAAGTACCACCGAAGAGAATGCACACCACAATTCTATCAATAAAAGGCAAGACTTTATTAACAATGTAGATTAACACATGCCTAAACCAAACACACCTCCCCATGGCCATGGAGGTAGTGGGGGAAAGGGGGCAGTACCCCACGTGTATCGACGTGCAAAGCAGGTCTTCGGCAGGGAAAGTCAAGAAAGTCCAGGTTGCCACTTACTTTTTTTGATCATTGATATTGTATACCTTTCATATCTCGATATCATGCTTGTGGGGAAGGTGTGTTTGTTTTAGGCATGTGTGACAAAACACTCTGGGATCGCCTTTGCTGGGGTCAAAGGACACGTGGTTTGTGCATTGAATCTGAGGCGTACAGCAGGTTTCTGAGCAGGCTGACCTCAGGTCAGATTTATTAACGTGAAAGCAACACAAAAAACAAAACATAAAAATAAATCCTAGCCTGTCCGGCACTAACTAAACAAATACGTTGCTATCTCAACAACTGGGGGGCTTCTCCCACCCAGCTAACATCACACAATTCTTGAGCAGAGCTCTTCACTCACGTTTGTCCCACACAGGCAGGCAATCTGTGTGCCCCAGGCAGACACTGGAAACACCCAGCTGGTCATCTTTTATTCCTGCAATCATTAACCCATTAGCACCCTGAAGATACTGAGTGGCCTAATTCACATAGGACAAACACCTGGGCGAGATATACCTGCCTCCATCTACCACACCAGCATGAGTCTTACATATCCCCCCCCTTGCTCAGACCACTCCGGTCGAGCAAGAACACTTTTGAAACAGTGCACTCGGGATAGGGCATCGGCGTTCCCCATCTGCACCCCAGGTCGGTGCTCCACCGTAAAAGAGTAAGCCTGCAGGGCAAGGAACCACCGGGTTACCCGACTATTACGGTCCTTGTGGAGGTGCATCCACTTGAGAGGGGCATGGTCTGTGACCAGCCTAAACTTCCTACCAGCCAGGTAATACTTGAGGGAGTCGAGAGCCCATTTAATGGCTAGGCACTCTTTTTCAACCACCGCATACCTCTGCTCATGTACATTCAGTTTCCGACTGAGATAGAGGACCGGGTGTTCGACTCCGTCCCTCACCTGGGAAAGTACAGCTCCGACACCAGTATCAGAGGCATCAGTTTGTACCACAAACTCGCTGCTGAAATCAGGAGTCACTAATACGGGCTGAGAGCACAAAGCCCGTTTCAGGCTGTGGAAGGCCTCTTCAGCAGCTGAGGTCCATTTTACCATGACGGAACCCTTCCCCTTGGTAAGATCCGTCAAGGGAGTAGCCATGGCTGCAAAATTGGGTATGAACCGGCGATAATAGCCGGCAATCCCCAGGAAAGCCTGCACTTGTTTCTTGTTCACTGGTTGTGGCCAGCCCTGAATTGCCTGTATTTTGTCGATCTGGGGTTTAACCACTCCTCGGCCAATCACGTAGCCCAAGTATCGGGCTTCTTCAAGCCCGATGTGGCATTTCTTGGGGTTTGCCGTTAAACCTGCATCTCGCTGGTCATCAATCACCGCTTGTACCTTCTGGAGATGAGTTTCCCAGTCCATGCTGTAAATTACGATGTCATCCAGGTAGGCAGAAGCGTACTGTCTGTGAGACCTCAAGACTCGATCCATCAATCTCTGGAACGTTGCGGGAGCTCCGTGAAGTCCAAACGGCATATAGACATACTGGAACAGACCTTCCGGTGTAGCAAATGCCGTCTTCTCTCTGGCCGCCTCAGCCAGAGGAATCTGCCAGTACCCCTTTGTTAAATCCAGGGTCGTAATGTATCGGGCTTTACCAAGCCGGTCGATCAACTCATCGACCCGGGGCATAGGGTACGCATCAAATTTAGAAACTGCATTCAGTTTCCTAAAGTCATTACAAAACCGGATGGAGCCATCCGGTTTAGGTATCAACACAATTGGACTGGACCAGGCACTGTGTGACTCCTCAATGACTCCTAAGTCCAACATTGCCATCATTTCCCGGGAGACGGCTTCACGGCGGGCTTCCGGAATCCGGTAGGGCTTCACATGAACAGTGACGCCAGGCTCTGTCACAATCTCATGTTTCACCAACTTAGTCCGGCCAGGTTTTTCGGAGAAAAACTGTCGGTTCTGTAACAAAAATTGCTTAACCTCAGATTTTTGTCGTTCTGAGAGAGTCTCAGCAACCTGCACCTCGGGTACAGTAGGTGAACAAACCGGACGGGGCAGATCCGCCGTTAGGGCAGAGCGGTCTTTCCAGGATTTTATCAGATTCACATGATAAATCTGTTCCGGTTTTCTCTTACCCGGCTGGTACACTTTATAGTTCACTTCACCAACTCTTTCTCGGACCTCAAATGAGCCCTGCCATTTCGCCAGGAATTTACTATCCACCATAGGGATTAGGACCAACACCCTATCGCCGGGTGCAAATGTACGGACCTTAGCGCCTCTATCATAACTTTGCCTCTGGGCTCCCTGGGCCTGTAACATATGGTCCCTAACAATGGGCATGACAGCAGCAATACGATCCTGCATTTGTGTTACATGGTCGATCACCGTTTTAAAGGGAGTGACTTGACCTTCCCAGGTTTCTTTTGCGACGTCCAGCAGTCCCCGGGGACGACGGCGTACAACAGTTCGAAAGGCGAAAACCCTGTGGAAGACTGGGGAACTTCCCTAATGGCAAACAGCAAATAGGGTAACAAGTAATCCCAGTTCTTCCCATCTTTGTCTATCGCCTTCCGGAGCATCTGTTTTAAGGTTTTGTTGAAGCGCTCAACCAGGCCATCTGTTTGAGGGTGATAGACAGACGTACGCAACGGGTCTATTTGTAAGAGCCTGCAGAGCTCCTTCATTACCCTCGACATAAAGGGAGTCCCCTGGTCGGTGAGTATCTGTTTTGGAATTCCCACCCGACTAAACACTTGTACCAATTCCTTGGCGATCGTCTTGGTAGCTGTGTTACGCAAAGGGACGGCTTCCGGGTAACGAGTGGCATAGTCCACGATGACGAGGATATGTTGGTGCCCACGTGCGGATCGGGGAAGGGGCCCAACCAAATCCATCCCAATTCTCTCAAAAGGGACCCCGATGATAGGAAGGGGTACAAAAGGGCTACGGAACTGAGATTTAGGGGCCGCGATTTGGCACTCTGGACAGGACTCACAATAGTTACGCACATCACAATGTATTCCAGGCCACACAAAACAATGCAATATCCTTTCTGTGGTTTTCTGTACCCCCAGATGTCCCCCCATTATATGTCCGTGGGCCAAATCCAGTACCTTCCGCCGATAAGGTTTGGGTACCACTAACCGTTGCACTGTGTCTTCCCCTTTTTTTTCTACCTGGTAGAGCAAATCATTTTCAAGAACCATATACGGGTACGCTAGCCTAGTGTCAGGTTCTACGGGTACCCCATCTATCATTTTTACATTTTTCCTAGCCGGAGTCAGGGTAGGATCTTTCATTTGCTCGCTGTGGAAGTCATCCACCTGGACTCCCAAATCTGGCAGGCAGGGTGCCGGAGGGCTGTCTGCCTCCGCCTCTCGCTGAGGTTCCTCAGTTTCCTCTGTTTCCCCCGCCATGACGGAGAAGGGGTACTGAAGGTTAGATTCACTAACCTCCCCAGCAACATCTTCCTGTGGGGTCTCCTCTAGGGACTCGGGACCTCCAGATGGCATGGGAGAAGATTCACGGGTACAGCTACCGTGAAGGAGCAACTGATTCTCCCACAACTGCCAGAAATAGGGAAAATCCCTGCCCAGGTTTACATCCTGTAACAATGCGGGAACGAGTCCCACTTTGTGCTGCACTGACCCATAGGGAGTAGAAATCCATATGACCGCTGTTAAGTACGAGCGGGTGTCACCATGCACACACGTCACAGAAAACTTGGCAGACGGACCAGACGGAAGTGCCACCAGACTAGCTTTCACCAGAGTCACCACACTTCCAGAGTCTAGTAATGCCACAACATTTTTCCCATCAACAGATAATTCACACAGGTGTTTCACTGTATCATTTTGACCCGCATTCACACTCACTAGCTGTGTAACCAAAGACATGCGTTTTCTAGAATCTATAACGTCGCACTGCATGGGTTCAGCGGTAACAGGACAGTTCGCAGAAACATGACCCTTCTCATGGCAGTGGAAACACCTAACAGGTCCCCTACTGAGACCACCGTCCAATACTCTTGGTCTCGGAGTGCGAGCAGTCCCGGACTCCTCCCCCACAGTTTTAAGCGATTTTCCTTCACCCGTGGTCCCTGGAACAGTCTTACCGGTTCCACGAGGAGGAGGCACAGACCGGGGGTTGGCGGTGTCGTCGGGAAGTCCTTCTGCCACGGAATAACGCTCGACCAACTCCACAAGTTGATCCGCTGTCGTGGGATTTCCTTGGCTTACCCACCTTTTCAGCGCTGGGGGTAGTACTCTCAGGTACTTGTCCAGGACAACCCGCTGGATTATTTCGGGTATTGTCAGTACCTCGGGTTGCAGCCATTTCTTTGTCAAGTAGATCAGGTCGAACATCTGAGACCGCGCTGGTTTATCTTGCTGGTATGTCCACTGATGTACCCTCTGTGCACGGACAGCCGTCGTCACACCCAGCCGGGCCAGGATCTCAGCTTTCAGCTTCTCAAAGTCCTGAGCGACCTCTGGGTCCAAATCATGGTAAGCTTTTTGGGCCTCGCCGGAGAGAAACGGGGCAATCAAATCGGCCCATCGTGCCTTCGGCCACTTCTCTCTCACTGCCTTGTCAGGTATGCCTCGACGTCATCTTCTGCAGTCAGCTTTTGCCAGTATCGACTCACATTGATCCTTCTGGACTCTGCTTCCGGGTCAGCGTCAGGCATGCTCACCAGGCGCTGCGCCACCTGTTGGAGAAGTTGGCGGTCTGCAACCGTCATGTCCAGTAACTCCTTCAGCTGTGCGGCCATCAAGCGATTAGCTTCGTGCTGTGCGGCAGTGGACTGTACTAAGGCTTTCACCACGTCTTCCATGCTGTCGCCTGTGCCACGGTATGCCCGCGTTCTCCACCACAATGTGACAAAACACTCTGGGATCGCCTTTGCTGGGGTCAAAGGACACGTGGTTTGTGCATTGAATCTGAGGCGTACAGCAGGTTTCTGAGCAGCCTGACCTCAGGTCAGATTTATTAACGTGAAAGCAACACAAAAAACAAAACATAAAAATAAATCCTAGCCTGTCCGGCACTAACTAAACAAATACGTTGCTATCTCAACAACTGGGGGGGCTTCTCCCACCCAGCTAACATCACACAATTCTTGAGCAGAGCTCTTCACTCACGTTTGTCCCACACAGGCAGGCAATCTGTGTGCCCCAGGTAGACACTGGAAACACCCAGCTGGTCATCTTTTATTCCTGCAATCATTAACCCATTAGCACCCTGAAGATACTGAGTGGCCTAATTCACATAGGACAAACACCTGGGCGAGATATACCTGCCTCCATCTACCACACCAGCATGAGTCTTACACATGTTTTAATCTTCATTGTTAATAAAGTCTTGCCTCTCATTTATACAATTGTGGTGTGCATTCTCTTCTGTGGTACTTTTCCTCGTTGTTGTTCTCCTTTGCCTGAGGTCACACAGCATAGAGGCCATCAGTCAAGCAGGAGCTGGGCGGGGATTAGAGCTAGAGTGACAAAGGTTTCAGATCTACCATAACCATTTGCATATCCATTTAAATGCTGATTTCTCAATGATGGAGAAGCAGACTGGCCATGTAAAGCTATTGCTGGACTTGTCTTTGAAAAAGCTACAAATACAAATGTGCAGATAAATAATTTGAAGTGTGAAATCCAGCAGACAGATTCCCCTTCAGTCTGACCTTGGTCACCTTCACCAACCAGCTGCTGGATGAAACACTGAGTTGAGCCGGAACAGCACGGGTCTGTTTGCTGTGTAGTGACTGGTACCGGGTGCAGCAGCTCAGCTCCTGTTCACTTCAATAAGAGCTGAGCTGCAGTACCCAGAAATGGCCACTACCTAGAGAATGGAGCTGTCCTGTTCTGGCTCTGTACATTATTCACATCATTGCTGGGGCTGACGGTAGCTGGTTGGTGGGCGTGCTGGTTGTCTGACCTTACCCCCACCCTGATCCAATATTAATCATCCATCCTGTTGAGGATAGGTCATCAATATCTTAAGATAGAAAACCTCTTTAATGCAGCTCCCTTCATGCTATGTTCTTTGTATTGATTTCATATACATGAACAAATACTGTGTTGGGTCTACTGTACTGTATATTACATTAATAGGCTTTTGTACAAACCTATTGTCATTTTTTGTGTTATTTTTCCATGTTATATTTTATACCATTCTTCACAGTTTCATATAGAAAACTCAATGTGACAATTACTACTTTGATAAAATAAACAAATCCTAATATTTATCTAAATGGACAGGCCTTTTAAACCATTGCCACTATCCCATGGGTTTTATGCTTTTCTTATAATAATAATAATTTTATTTCTATAGTGCCAACATATTCCGCAGCACTTTACATTTTAGAGAGGACTTGTACAGACAATAGACATTACAGCATAACAATGAACACAGATCAAAACAGATACCAAGAGGAATGAGGGCCCTGCTCGCAAGATTACAATCTATGAGGAAAAGGGGAGACACGAGAGGTGGATGGTAACAATTGCTTTCTTGTTTGGACCAGCCATAGTGTAAGAATCGGGTGTTCATGTAATACTGCATGAACCGCTTATCAGCCTAAGTATGTAGCAGTACAGACACAGAGGGCTATTAACTGCATAAAGTGTATGAGAACATGATGCGAGGAACATGATTATGGTAAAAATTTTGAATGGGCCACACAGGGATAGTTAGGTTAATGCGTTGAGGCGGTAGGCCAGTCTGAACAAATGCGTTTTTAGGGCACGCTTAAAACTGTGGGGATTGGGGATTAATTGTATTAAACTAGGTAGTGCATTCCAAAGAATTGGCGAAACACGTGAAAAGTCTTGGAGATGGGAGTGGGAGGTTCCGATTGAGGATGTTAACCTGAGGTCATTAGCAGAGCGGAGGGCACGGGTAGGGTGGTAGACTGAGACCAGAGAGGAGATGTAGGGTGGTGCTGAGCCATGGAGTGCTTTGTGGATGAGGGTAGTAGTTTTGTACTGGATTCTGGAGTGGATGGGTAACCAGTGTAATGACTGGAACAAGGTAGAGGCATCGGTGTAACGGTTGGTGAGGAATATGATCTTGGCTGCAGCATTCAGGACAGATTGGAGCGGGGAGAGTTTGGTAAGAGGGAGGCCGATTAGTAGAGAGTTACAATAGTCCAGACGAGAATGAATAAGAGAAACAGTGAGAGTTTTTGCTTATGTATAATGGGTGGCACCAGCACTGAGGCATGGTACCTATAGAAGGTCTTAGGTGGTCTGGGACACCCCACCTTGCACCTGCAGCCTTTGTTGCTGTTCTGCCCCTTTTCCATGGTTTAATACTGCATATAAGCACAAGCCCACAATTATCTAATTTCCCTTACAGCAAAGATAGAAACTATGAAAAAGGAAAATTAGGTAACGATCATATTGGTAGCGAAATGGACTTTAATAAAGCAGAAGGTACTAGTGATCTGCTGTAGAGGCAAGGTTTCTTGCCTTTATGTCTAGACTGTCAACATAGTTTTTAATAGTAATTTCAGCTTAGAATATTCAGCAAGCCTCAGAAGCTGATGGTTGATGCTATTTCAGCAAGTTCATGTGAGGTTGGGCCAGAGCAAAAGTACCAGAAACATGAAGGGCAATCCCATAAGTGGGTTCACTATATGAGCAAAGACATAAAACGTAGCCATAAGCAGCATTTAGGTTTCTCTGCATAAAACATCATTCAAAAGAAGTAGATCTGAACTACTGAATCGCTATGATAGAACGATATGATCAGTATAATGGTTCTGATCCTTTCTGACCCTATGATTTTAAAGTAAGTGCAAAAAATAGGATATCGTTTGAACATTAGAGTCAGAAGTGTAGTTATAAGGCGTGCAGAGGAAGATCCTGGGCTCTTGTGGCTTAAGGACCCTCTATGACATAAGAAGACATTTTATATGGTAAGAGGGGAGCCCTATAACTCATTTTGCATTACAGGCTTTTAGTTTCACCTCAATATGTTTCATGTCAACATGCAAAAATTGCAAAAATTCAGAACATGTAGACATTTTTGTAATTGTTGCATGAAACATTAACCCATCACCAGGATTAGTAGGCATCCAAATTGCAGAGTGGTGCCCCAACCTAAATTCTATCGAATGCTTCCCGAGTACAAGAGGTCTTAGGGGTAGCATTTCTCCTTGTGGAAAGAGACATGCCTGACATGCTAGAATAAAGAGACTTATAGGCCATGCAATGTTCCTCTGGGAAATGAAATATTCAAATTGTCTCTTCAGAGAGAAAGAGAGCTTGAACTCTAGTGCCATCTGTCGGAAGTAGCAATCTTAAAAGTCGATGTCGACTCTTTGGCGAGCCTTGCCACATGACTCAGGATAAAAAAACAAAAAAGAATCTCAATTTGCAAACACATGTTTTGGTGCCTTTGCTCTTCCTCAGTGCAAAGTATGGCATCTGATTTGGCTGTATGAGAGATTTCTGGCTGGGGTCTAAGGGGTAACGTTTCTTCTTGTGGAAAGTGACATGTCTGATATGTCAGGGTAAGGAGACTTATAGGCCATACAATGCTTCTCTTGGAAATTAAAAATGCAAATTGCCTCTTCAGAGATAAAACAAGATGTTCAGTACTTGGGTTCCTGGGAGTCTTCTGCCTGCGTTTATTGTGGAGTCATCAGAAATGGCTTCTCTGGAAAATTGACATTGATGTCTCATCCTTCGAAAAGGCCAACAATGTTTGATCCGTGGGGTCTGACCATTCAAAGATCACCACAATAGAGGCACTAGAGGGATTGCTGTACACAAAGGCATAGCAGATGGTCTGGTTAATACAAAGAGCCCCCTAATTGTGCTTAATCAGAGGGTGCCTATGCATTGGACCCCCACCAATTAACACATTGAAGGCCAATAAATGTTACAGTAAGGAAGAATGGTAAGTAAATTGATACATAATGATAAGAATAATGACAGCAGAAGTCCTAGATGATGATATTTTCTTTATAATAAGTGATAATTGCCTTTCTGCACAAGTGTCTACAGACTTGGCAAAGCTTCCAAAAGATTTGACAGCCGAATACAATTGCTCAATAGGCAGATGTTCCACCAGACAAGTACCATGGGTTATATCATCATGGCTGGAAACAAGACAGGAAAATAACACACTAATAACAATATTATTTCCCAATAGCTGGACGGGTTCCTGACATTTTTAACATTTTGAAAATGGTTTTTTTTTCTGTAAACATCAGAAGTGTTCTCAAGTAGCAGCAACGAAAGCTGCACAAATTACCAATATCTATTACATGTGCCATAAAATTATGATCTCTAATTTATTTAAAGGGATATTCCCAACTCCTGGCCATAGGGAATTATATAACTGACTGTGAAGGTGCAGCAATGCTTAACCCCTTTACCCCCAGGCCAATTTCCATTTGTACGTTTTCAGTTTTTCCTCCACTTCTTCCAATGGCCATAACATTTTTATATTTCTGTCAATGTAACAATATGAGGGCTTTTTTTTTGCAGGACGAGTTGGACTTTTGAATTTCACAATTGATTTTACCATATAGTACTGGAAAATGGGGAAAAAAACAAGTGAGGTGAAATTGCAAAAAAAAGTGCAATCCCGCAATTGTTTATTGTCTTTATTATTTACCATGTTCACAATATGGTAAATCTTTCTTGGCAATATGATTCCCCAATGTGGTTTGAATACGCAGATACCAAACATATATAATTTATTTTTCAATTAAGTGGCAAAATAAAATTCCTAAATTTGTGCAAAAATGATTTTGTTTTGTCACCATTTTCCAAGACAGGTAACACTTTTATTTTTGGGGGCTGGGAGAGGGCTTATTTTTTTGTACCTCCAGCTGACTTTTTTTTTTTTATACCATTTTAGGGTAGGTACAATGTTTTGATCATGATATAGCGATTGGGCTAAAAAATAACTTTTATTGGAATTATTAAAACAACAAAAAATATGCACCAACCACACAAAGTGCAAAGACTCGCATACATGGACAAATGGTGTACACAGTAAAACCTTAATCCTCCTGATACTTCTCAGAGTGGGATCAAAGTAGAATGCTAAATGATGAAGACACAGAAATCCACCATTAAAGGGAACCTGACAGCAGGATTGTGCACAGTAACCTACAGACAGTGTCAGGTCGGCGCCGTTATACTGATTACAATGATACCTGGTGATGAAATCCGTCTTATGGTTGTTGTTTAATCTTTATTTTCAGTTTTGAGTTAATGATATGCTCGTGCTCCGGGGCGGCCTGTGGGGGTCTTCATGTGGCGCTCTCATTAGGTATTCATAATGCAGACTGCTGACAAGTCACTGATCCCTCACTGACCGGCCCCCTAGTTTACATAATGAATATCTGTACATACTGAAAACAAACCTGCAGGCAGGTGCCGGCCGTGGCACCAGTGCGACAGCATGATCACATGTTTCATGTGCTAATAATACATGTTCTTCATGTTACTCAGCTAGAAAAAAAATCAATTTGAAAATGGTGCCCGCCGTGCCTGCGCAGTAGCAGCTATCGGTGTATATAGCTGTAACTTGATAGCTGCTACTGTGCATGCGCCAGCAGCGCCTTCTTACTGGAGAAGAAAAAGATGGCGCCACCCGCACCTGCGCACTAGCAGCTCTCGGACATAGCTCTTCTTTTGATTAACTGGCCTGGGGCGACAGCAGATTTGCATCACACTGCGCCAGTGATGTCACTTCAAGCTAGTCAAAAGAGGAGCCACGGATGCCATCAGGTAAGAGGCGATTCTCAGGGCTCCCATCCAGCAGCTACAGATTGCAGATGTGACCACTGGACTGGGTCACGCAAATTGATCATCTGCAATCAGTATGTTTTTGGAGTGTAGGGGGAAACCTGAGCACCCAGATAAGACCCACGCATACATGGGGAGAATATGCATACCCCATGCAGATATTGCCCTTCATTTAGAACAGGACCCCAGAACTGCAAAGCAACACCGCTGACCAAATGTTGCTATCTGATTCAACACTAATGATTTGCAGCCTGTCACCTGTCCCATGCAATCAAATTATATATGTTGTACTTCTCCCTCTTTAGTACTTTTGTAATCTTCCTATTCGACTTGTTTCATAAAATTAGCTGTTTTTTTAAAGAATAAAATACTCATTAGTAAATAAAAATTTCTGCATGACAAACATAAATAAAATAAATAAATAAAAATAGTGATGAGCGAATATACTCGTTACTCGAGATTTCCCGAGCACACTCGGGTGACCAACGAGTATTTTTTAGCGCTCGGAGATTTAGTTTTCATCGCAGCAGCTGATGATTTACATCTGTTAGGCAGCTTGATTACATGTGGGGATTCCCTAGCAACCAGGCAACCCCCACATGTACTTATGCTGGCTAACAGATGTAAATCATTCAGCTGCGGCAAGAAAAACTAAATTTCCGAACACTAAAAAATATTCGGAGGACACCCAAGCATGCTCGGGAAATCTCTAGTAACGAGTACATTCGCTCATCACTAAATAAAAACTATTGCAAAAGACTCATGAATGGTGGGCAGCAAAAGACTCATGTCATGACCTTCAAAAGAGGCCATGAACACTCATTTTGGGAATTTAATGCCACTGGGTTAAGGTTACCTGATCAACCCTAGCCAAACACCTTATGCGAAGTATTAGATACTCCCCTGTTAGGCGCTTTAAGGGAACCTGTCACATGAAAATATATTAACCTGCAGATATAGGGTTAATCTGAAGGTTAATAGTGTTCTGAACTTGCCTGGCACCTAAACTGAGAGCCTCGCTGCCGGGAGCAAAGTACCTTCATTCCTCCCACCAGTGTTTGGCTTCCAATCATAATATAGTAACATACATAGTTAGCAAGGCTGAAAAACTACATTGCATTCCATGCAGTTCAGCCTATATTCTGTCAGAATAAATCTCCAGATCTTTGTCCTTCTAAAGAACCTAATAACTGTAAGATACAATATTGTTACACTCCAGGAAGACATCCAGGCCTCTCTTGAACCCCTCGACTGAGTTCGCCATCACCACCTCCTCAGGCAAGGAATTCCAGATTCTCACTGCCCTAACAGTAAAGAATCTTCTTCTATATGGGTGGAGAAACCTTCTCTCCTCCAGACGCAGAGAATGTCCCCTTGTGACCGTCACCTTCCTTGGTATAAACAGATCCTCGGAGATATATTTGTATTGTCCCCTTATATATTTATACATGGTTATTAGATCGCCCCTCAGTCATCTTTTTTCTAGACTAAATAATCCTAATTTTGCCAATCTCTCTGGGTATTGTAGTTCCCCCATCCCCTTTATTAATTTTGTTGCCCTCCTTTGTACTCGCTCTAGTTCCATTATATCCTTCCTGAGCACCGGTGCCCAAAACTGTAACAGTACTCCATGTGCGGTCTAACCAGGGATTTGTACAGAGGCAGTATAATGCTCTCATCATGTGAATCTAGACCTCTTTTAACCCCTTAGTGACCGAGCCAAATTTTTGAAATCTGACCAGTGTCACTTTATGTGGTAATAACTCTGCAACGCTTCAACAAATCCCAGTGATTTTGAGATTGTTTTTTCGTGACACATTATACTTTATGATAATGGTAAATTTTGTTCAACATTTTTTGTGTTTATTTATAAAAAATATCAAAAATGTGAGAAAAATGTTAAAAAATTAGCAATTTTCTAAATTTGAATGATTATCCCTTTAATCCAGATAGTCATACCACAGCAAACCATTAATAAATAACATTTCCCACATGTCGGCTTTACATCAGGACCATTTGTAAAATGTTCTTTTATTTTGTCAGCATTTTAGGAGGTTTAAAAATGTAGCAGCAATTTTTCATTTTTTCAAAGAAATTTACAAAATTTATTTTTTTAGGGACTTATCCATGTTTGAAGTGACTTTAGGGGTCCCATATATTGGTAAACCCACAAACGTGATACCATTTTAAAAACAGCACCCCTAAACATATTGAAAACTGCTGTCAGGTCGTTTATTAACCTTTCAGGTGCTTTACAGGACTTAATGCAAAGTGGTATGACAGAAATGAAAATGTGTATTTTTACCACCTAAATGTTGCTAACTTCTAAACAAATTACTACAGCCGTCAGACTCTAAGGCCGCTATTTGGTCATGAATTGCCATGGCAAACATCAGGACAACAAAATCATGATCTGAGGGCACCAATTGTGACAAAGAAGAAGCCCCCACACTCTGTTAACCATTTATAATGATGTAGTCACTACTGACAGCAGCATCTAAGGGGTTAAACAGATTTAGATGGTGCAAATACTGATCGTGGCTGATACAGCAAGTTGTCAGCTATAGTGTACAACCGACAGATGCTGGATTGTTACCTGTATGGGGAGGCTATTCTCTTATATCTCAGGTCAGTTAAAAGACGTATTGGCGGTCATTAAGGGGTTAATGCACCCCATGATCCAATCATGGTTGTGCTGGTGTGGGTTCAGTCACCATTCTGTGCATAAAGAGCGGTGGCTGTGATCGCTGCTCCATCAATGACTGACAGCCAGCTCTGCTTTCAGTCAGTGCCGGTGGTTACAGCCACCGCTCTCAATACACTGAGCTGTGACTGAAACCGGGGCGGCACCACACTTATGACTTGAAGCCGAATGCTACCGATAGGAATAAAGTTAATTTCCTCCTGGCAATGGGGCTCTGAGGGCAGTCACAAGGCAGGTTCAGAACGCTATTAACCTGCAGACTAACCCCATATGTGCAGGTTAATATAGTTATTTTTCCTGTGACAGGTTCCCTTTAATGCCCAATTCACAGTATATTTCTGTAATATTTTTCCTAATGAGAATGTGTACTTATACCTATAATAATTTTTCCTTTCATAGAGCAGTTTAGTTACGTGACAGACCCACTTTAAAATAGGACAATTAATAATTAAGTAAAGGAAAGGAATGTCTTAGGGCTTAGCTGACGAGCATGTTAGAAAGGCAAGGTATGCCGGGATGTATGCATCTTGAGTTGTATCAACAATCGAAGCATTAATCCTGATAAAGATCAGCGTTTTCTCCACAATCAGTGCCCAGGAGCAAGATCCAGAATCATTTCTGCTGCATCCCTGAAGTGTTTTTTCTTTTTAAGTTCTTATACTTTAAAGACTTTTAGCTAATATACCATGACGTTACTTTGCTGCTCTGGAAATATTTTTTTTTTCCTATTCTTCAAGAGTGTTCATCAAGTGAAGCACTTGCAGTAATGGCATTTCTGTCAGAGAATAACTATAAGTACTTCCAAAAATGAATAATCCTCTAGCAGACACTCAGGGGACTTAGTGGAAAATGGCTTGATCTATTGTAGATCTATTGTAGAAAAAACCTTTTATGTGTCTAGAAAATTGTGTTGTATCATTCAGTCCCGACTTCTCAGTATATATTTCTAACTTTGAATAATCCCAAATAAAAGTCCTTTGAATGATAGTCCTATATACTATTTTTTTCTTTTTTAGTGTTATCGTCAAGATTGTCATATATCAGCACATACAACCCTGGCAAAAATTATGGAATCACCGGCCTTGGAGGATGTTCATTCAGTTGTTTAATTTTGCCTTCAGGATAATTACCGTAAATAAAGAAAAATATTTACTGTAGTTACTCTTGAAATGTTTTAATGCATTCAAGGATAAATTGGTTACTTCTCCAAGTCCTCATGTACTTAGAAGATCCATGTGCAGAAGACTAAATGGGGAGCATACATTCAATGCTGACATACAGAGCCAGAAAGACTCCATATGCCGGTAAACTAGCTATACTACAACCCCTGGCAAAAATTATGGAATCACCGGCCTTGGAGGATGTTCATTCACTTGTTTAGTTTTGTAGAAAAAAAAGCAGATCACAGACATGGCACAAAACTAAAGTCATTTCAAATGGCAACTTTCTGGCTTTAACAAACACTAAAAGAAACCAGGAACAAAAATGTTGAAATGAGTACATGTGGGGGTTGCCTGGTTGCTAGGGAATCCCCACATGTACTCAGCCTGGCTAATAGCTATAAATCAATCAGCTAAGGCAATGAAAATCTTTGAACACTAAAGGTACCGTCTCACAGTGGCACTTTGGTCGCTACGACGGTACGATCCGTGACGCTCCAGCGTCGCTCCATTATCGCTCCAGCGTCGTAGACTGCGGTCACACTTCGCAATGCACGGCGCTGGAGCGATAATTTCATGACGTATTTGCGATGTAGACTCAGCAGAGGAGGTGGAGAATATCGTGCACACCTTTGTTACACGATGCAATCATGCCGCCACAGCGGGACACTTGACGACGAAAGAAAATTTCAAACGGTCTGCTACGACGTACGATTCTCAGCGGGGTCCCTGATCGCAGGAGCGTGTCAGACACAGCGAGATCGTAAGTATATCGCTGGAACGTCACCGATCGTGCCGTCGTAGTGACCAAAGTGCCACTGTGAGACAGTACCCTTACAAATACTCGGAGACCACCCGAGCAACGAGTATACTCGCTCATCATCCCTAGTTATGAACCCTTATATATTTAGGAAAAAAATCATAGATTTGCAATAACTGGAGGATAATTAACTATAAAATAAAGATTTCATCCAAATAATTCCCAAGAAATTAGCTGAGTAAAACTGCATGGTAAAAGAAGCCTCTCAGAGACAGTAGCATGGAGGTATTCTGAAAGTGACAAACAAGGTCATTAAAGATTGAATGACAGCCAAGATAGGACAAGTCATATTGTAAAATTACACTAGCGGCATTAGGAGTAACCCACCCATAGCTAAACCTACAATAGCTATCGGGCTATGAGAGATAATGATGGCAGGTAGGCATAAAAAGAGGAACCTAGGAACGCATCAAATTAATGTCTGCAACAGAAGAAGAAGGTTACTGCTTTGATTTTCTGTAACCTTTAAAGTATCTTTATTGTTTCTAAGAATGGGTTAGTTAATAGCATCAATAGTAAAAAGTTGGTGACACAGGGTTAATAGCTGTGTTAACGGAGTGCGTTACACCACGGTCCAGTAACACTGGCATTAACCCTGTGTGACCGCTCAGTGCTGGCTGCAGGGCAGTAAAGCAGCGACCATTTCGCTGCCAGACTATGGCCGTCGCTGATTGGTCGTGGCAATGGTCGTGGGTGTCTTGGATTTCCATGACAGACAGAGGCCGCGACCAATGAATATCCGTGACAGACAGACAGACGGAAGTGACCCTTAGACAATTATATAGTAGATGTTACTCGTTCTGTTATTTGTAATGTATGGGGATGCACATTTTATTCATTTTACTAATATCAACAAATAAACAGAGGTAATAAAGATGTAAAAAGAATTTATATGAAAAAAGTAAAACGTTTACAGATGTGCTAATCACTAAGGGCAGAAGCACACAGCCGCTTTTCTTTCTATCCTAGAAAAATTGTCCAATTATGATGATAAAACTCTGGGCAGAGGTTGATTAGAGTCTGATTAGTGAGGGATCAGTTTTTCTCGGAGGTGGAGAGAAAGAAAAAATGTTTCTTCACCTTTTCTATTCAGTCAATCCGAAAAAATTGGACGGCACTCGGAGTGAGACCCGATGTTTTCCACGGACCCATAGAATTGCATTGCCAATTTTGATTCAACACTCAGATCAAAATGAGACATGCCAACATTTTTTTTCTCTTCGGACCACTCCTTCGCAGGTAAAAATCAGACCCATAGAATAACATGGGTATGAGTGTATCCGTCAAAACCACGTATAGCCTTCGTCCGACAAAGAATAAAATTCAGATTATCCAGCATTTTGTGGATTGTCTGACAGTCAGAAATTCTGAAGGCATCAACACTGAGTTGTGGCTCACTATGGTTCAGGGAGAAAATGCCAAAAGATTCGTGATAGGACAGGACATGTTGGCTTTTATTAGCTTTTGAAGTGGGATTCCAATGTGAACAGATGCACTAATATAGTGTACAGATTTATGTATTGGGGGTTCTACACACTGATGGTATATACTGTAGGCTAATGGATACAATCTACAGTATGCTTATGTTGCGTACACACTTCTGAGCCCCAATAACCTGGATAAAAGGTTTGATAGATCGTATGGCCAAGATGACATTCTCACCTGGCATCCTGTACTTACTTCACACCTTCTGCATGGAAAATTGCCCAGAATAACACAGAATATTTATATTAATCCTCTATATTACTAGAATCCTAGAATGTTAGAGTTGGAAGGGACCTCCAGGGTCATCGTGTCCAACCACCTGCTCAATGCAGGATTCATTAACCCATCTCAGACAGATGTCCGTCCAGCCTCCATTGAAGGAGAACTTACCACCTCTTGTGGCCGCCTGTTCCACTCATTGATCACTCTCACTGCCAAAAGTGTTTTCTAATATCTAATCTGTATCTCCTCCCTTTCAGTTTCATTCCATTGCTTCTCGTGTTTCCATGCGCAAATGAGATTTTTTTGTATTTGATTTACTTTTAACTTTACTTTCTTATTGCTCAAATTCAATATTAAGGCTTAGTGTATCCTACAGAGATTCTCACGGAAAGCTGCCAGGGAACTCAAGTTTCACGGAAATAATATTGGCATACCTGGTAACACACATACCCATCAGCAGGGATTTTTTTAAAGACGTCTGCCAGTCTTAAAGACAACAAAAGGGGTTTTGTTATAAAAGGACAACAGTTAAATCCGAGTAACAGCTGCACCTATACTCGTAAAGAGATCATTGAGCCATTCTGGTGGGATATGGGACGTACACATGGGAGGTCTCCTGTCATATGTAAGAGAGTCACGTCCCGACACTTTCACGCTAAAGCACTGAGGGAGACATAAAGCTGTCATATATGAGTATATACAGAGAGAACCGCCGAATACTGTGGGAGGAAGAAATGCAGACTTTCTGCCCTGTGCTACTTCATTACTGACTGAGCCATGCCACACAGGAATTACACAAAGGAAAAAAACGAATAGATTGGAAATGATACTGATCATTACACCGGTCCTAAATTCTACCCGGAACATGAGCATGCCTGCCAATCACCAACCAGAAGAGAAATGATTCCTAAACAGGAGGGCTTACGCAAATGTTTACCAATATAAATTTTTTTTATATTTTGCGAAGATCAGATGTGGAGCTGATAAGGTCCCATTACTGGGCATTAAATTGTCCGGCAGCATGACAGTACAACCATCGAGCATAGCCAGAATTGGAAATCCCTTTAGGCTGCATTCACATGTTGTGGTCATGATGGAATTTTCAAAAATTTCAGCAAAAATGCCGCAGTTTTACCATAAAAAAGCACATTGCAGTTTTCATGCGGAACTGATTTACATAAGGATACTGCTGACAACAAGCTTGTTGACCGTTTCCAATGATTACACAGTAATTTCATTTTTATGTAGATCCTACTAATTCTAAAATGGACATGCTTATGATAAGCTATGGATCGTTGACCGGAATGTGTCATCAGAAAATTACCTACTGTTTAAATTAGGGTTATTTTGTTAAATGTACACTATTATTTTTGGTAATTTTTTGTTTTTTTTTGTTTTCATATTATCGTCTGTATTAAAAAGAAATGATTAATCTTGCAATTTTCACACTGGCCACCGGGGCTATTCTAGTCTCATACTTATTTATTTTACTCACTTATATAGCGCCATTAATTCTACAGCGCTTTACAAATATCATCACTTTCCCCATTGGGGCTCACAATCTAAATTCTCTATCAGTATGTCTTTGGAGTGTGGGAAGAAACTCATGCATTCATGGGGAGAACATAAAAACTCCTTGTAGATGTTCTCCTTGGTGGGATCTGAACCCAGGACCCTTGTTCCCCTACATACACATGTAGATTAATAGCAATAGACTGACCCCTGATTGAAGCAAATAATGAGTGAGTGTAAAGGTCATTGTGGAGAGAGAAGGAGCGGGGAGAACTCCTTTTAAGCCCTTCATGACATATAACGTATTTACTTTATATGTCGTGTACCTAAATTTGATGGTGGCTCGCAGGCCAAGCCCACATCTTTCCCCACAGGTGATTGCTGATTTAATTAGCTATCATTAGCTTTTAACAGATGCGGTTGAAGTTGAGCTCCGCCTGTGGCTGTTAACCTGTTAAATCCCACTATCAATCTCTGATGACCGCAGTGCCTGTCATTACGATCCTCCTGTGAACATCGGCTTGTGGCCAGCATTCATAGGAGATCAATAATTCTGCTTTACATTGCTGAAGCACTGGTATGTATAGCACAAGCAATTGGATGATAGCAGCATCAGGTTCCCTGAGAAGACTGACAAATACAATAAAGCGTATTTAAAAATATGAAAAAAATAAATTAAATCCAAAAGTTCAAATCTCTCCCCCTTCTGCCCCATTGAAAATAAAACATTTTTTAAAAATACACATATTTGTTATCGCTGCGTTCAGAAATGTTAGATCTATCAAAGTATAAAATAAACTAATCCGGTCAGTGAACAGCGTAACATGAAAAAGAATCAAAAAGCCAGAGTTACTTTTTTTTGCTGCCACATTTCAATAAAATGCAGTAACAGGCGATCAAAACATTGTAACTACTGCAAAATGGTATCAATAAAAACATAAGCTTAGGGCACAAAAAATAAGTCCTCACACAGCCGCATGTCGCGAAAAATGGAAATGCTTTGAATCTCGAAAAAAAAATGTTTTAACAATTCAAATTAAAAAAAACTATCTGCGTACTCATACTGACTGGAGAATCGTATTGCCATGTCAGTTTTACCATATAGAGATCATGGTAAATAAAAAACTCCAAAAACAATTGTGGAATTGCACTTTTTTGCAATTTCACAGCACGTGGAATTTTTTTTACTGTTTTCCAGTGTACTATATGATAAAATCAATGGTGTCATTCAAAAGTACAACTCGTCCTGCAAAAAACAAGCCCTCACATGACCATATTGAGTGAAAAAATAAAAAAAATTCCCTAAATGTATTTACTTGATCTTTTCTATGTAAAGTTGTTAAAAATGTGTTTACCGTATATACTCATGTATAACCTGAGTTTTCAGCACATTTGTTTGTGCTGAAAACGCCCCCCCTCGGTTTATACATGAGTCACGGTACAGAAAGCCGGTGGAGCAGCGGGTGCAAGGAGCCGGCGCACACATCCTACTCACCTACCTGTGCGCCCTCGGTGCTGGCACTGCATCTCGTTCCGGCTGTCGGCGCCTGTCTGCAGCTCTTCCTGTGTTATGGCTGGCAATCAGGCAACACAGCGTGCAGTAATCAGCGCACATACAGAGATCTGGCAATAACCCAAAACAATAGGACGAGCTCTGAGACGTGGAATCTCTGTAGACTGCAGTACCTGATCTATCCTCACACAACTGGAAGCAGCAGTGGATTGCGCCTATCAACTACCTATGCAACTCGGCACTGCCTGAGGAGCTGACTAGCCTGAAGATAGAAATATAAGCCTGACTTACCTCAGAGAAATACCCCAAAGGAATAGGCAGCCCCCACATATAATGACTGTTAGCAAGAGGAAAAGACAAACGTAGGAATGAAATAGATTCAGCAAAGTGAGGCCCGATATTCTAGACAGAGCGAGGATAGCAAAGAGAACTATGCAGTCTACAAAAAACCCTAAAACGAAAACCACGCAAAGGGGCAAAAAGACCCACCGTGCCGAACTAACAGCACGGCGGTGCACCCCTTTGCTTCTCAGAGCTTCCAGCAAAAGATAAAAACAAGCTGGACAGAAAAAACAGAAAACAAACTAGAAGCACTTATCTAGCAGAGCAGCAGGCCCAAGGAAAGATGCAGTAGCTCAGATCCAACACTGGAACATTGACAAGGAGCAAGGAAGACAGACTCAGGTGGAGCTAAATAGCAAGGCAGCCAACGAGCTCACCAAAACACCTGAGGGAGGAAGCCCAGAGACTGCAATACCACTTGTGACCACAGAAGTGAACTCAGCCACAGAATTCACAACAGTACCCCCCCCTTGAGGAGGGGTCACCGAACCCTCACCAGAACCCCCAGGCCGACCAGGATGAGCCACATGAAAGGCACGAACAAGATCTGGGGCATGGACATCAGAGGCAAAAACCCAGGAATTATCTTCCTGAGCATAACCCTTCCATTTGACCAGATACTGGAGTTTCCGTCTAGAGACACGAGAATCCAAAATCTTCTCCACAATATACTCCAATTCCCCCTCCACCAAAACAGGGGCAGGAGGCTCCACAGATGGAACCATAGGTGCCACGTATCTCCTCAACAACGACCTATGGAATACATTATGTATGGAAAAGGAGTCTGGGAGGGTCAGACGAAAAGACACCGGATTGAGAATCTCAGAAATCCTATACGGACCAATAAAACGAGGTTTAAATTTAGGAGAGGAAACCTTCATAGGTATATGACGAGAAGATAACCAAACCAGATCCCCAACACGAAGTCGGGGTCCCACACGGCGTCTGCGATTAGCGAAAAGCTGAGCCTTCTCCTGGGACAAGGTCAAATTGTCCACTACCTGAGTCCAGATCTGCTGCAACCTGTCCACCACATAATCCACACCAGGACAGTCCGAAGACTCAACCTGTCCTGAAGAGAAACGAGGATGGAACCCAGAATTGCAGAAAAATGGAGAGACCAAGGTAGCCGAGCTGGCCCGATTATTAAGGGCGAACTCAGCCAACGGCAAAAATGACACCCAATCATCCTGGTCAGCGGAAACAAAACATCTCAGATATGTTTCCAAGGTCTGATTGGTTCGTTCGGTCTGGCCATTAGTCTGAGGATGGAAGGCCGAGGAAAAAGATAGGTCAATGCCCATCCTACCACAAAAGGCTCGCCAGAACCTCGAGACAAACTGGGAACCTCTGTCAGAAACAATATTCTCAGGAATGCCATGTAAACGAACCACATGCTGGAAGAACAAAGGCACCAAATCAGAGGAGGAAGGCAATTTAACCAAGGGCACCAGATGGACCATTTTAGAAAAGCGATCACAGACCACCCAAATGACAGACATCTTTTGAGAAACGGGAAGGTCAGAAATGAAATCCATCGAAATATGTGTCCAAGGCCTCTTCGGGACCGGCAAGGGCAAAAGCAACCCACTGGCACGTGAACAGCAGGGCTTAGCCCTAGCACAAATTCCACAGGACTGCACAAAAGCACGCACATCCCGTGACAGAGATGGCCACCAGAAGGATCTAGCAACCAACTCCCTGGTACCAAAGATTCCTGGATGACCGGCCAGCACCGAACAATGAAGTTCAGAGATAACTTTACTAGTCCACCTATCAGGGACGAACAGTTTCTCGGCCGGACAACGATCAGGTTTATTAGCCTGAAATTTCTGCAACACTCTCCGCAAATCAGGGGAGATGGCAGACACAATGACTCCTTCCTTGAGGATACTCGCCGGCTCAGATAACCCCGGAGAGTCGGGCACAAAACTCCTAGACAGAGCATCCGCCTTCACATTTTTAGAGCCCGGAAGGTATGAAATCACAAAATCAAAACGAGCAAAAAATAACGACCAACGGGCCTGTCTAGGATTCAAGCGCTTGGCAGACTCAAGATAAGTAAGGTTCTTATGATCAGTCAAAACCACCACGCGATGCTTAGCACCCTCAAGCCAATGACGCCACTCCTCGAATGCCCACTTCATGGCCAGCAACTCTCGGTTGCCCACATCATAATTACGCTCAGCAGCAGAAAATTTCCTGGAAAAGAAAGCACATGGTTTGAACACTGAGCAACCAGAACCTCTCTGTGACAAAACCGCCCCTGCACCAATCTCAGAAGCATCAACCTCGACCTGGAACGGAAGAGAAACATCAGGTTGACACAACACAGGGGCACAGCAAAAACGACGCTTCAACTCCTGAAAAGCTTCCACGGCAGCAGAAGACCAATTAACCAAATCAGCACCCTTCTTGGTCAAATCGGTCAATGGTCTGGCAATGCTAGAAAAATTACAGATGAAGCGACGATAAAAATTAGCAAAGCCCAGGAATTTCTGCAAACTTTTTAGAGATGTCGGCTGAGTCCAATCCTGGATGGCCTGAACCTTAACCGGATCCATCTCGATAGTAGAAGGGGAAAAGATGAACCCCAAAAATGAAACTTTCTGCACACCGAAGAGACACTTTGATCCCTTCACGAACAAGGAATTAGCACGCAGTACCTGGAAAACCATTCTGACTTGCTTCACATGAGACTCCCAATCATCTGAGAAGATCAAAATGTCATCCAAGTAAACAATCAAGAATTTATCCAGATACTCACGGAAAATGTCATGTATAAAAGACTGAAAAACAGATGGAGCATTGGCAAGTCCGAACGGCATCACCAGATACTCAAAATGACCCTCGGGCGTATTAAATGCCGTTTTCCATTCATCTCCCTGCCTGATTCTCACCAGATTATACGCACCACGAAGATCAATCTTAGTAAACCAACTAGCCCCCTTAATCCGAGCAAACAAGTCAGAAATCAATGGCAAGGGATACTGAAACTTAACAGTGATCTTATTAAGAAGGCGGTAATCAATACACGGTCTTAGCGAACCATCCTTCTTGGCTACAAAAAAGAACCCTGCTCCCAATGGTGACGACGATGGGCGAATATGTCCCTTCTCCAGGGACTCCTTCACATAACTGCGCATAGCGGTGTGTTCAGGTACGGACAAATTAAATAAACGACCCTTAGGGAATTTACTACCAGGAATCAAATCGATAGCACAATCACAATTCCTATGCGGAGGAAGGGCATCAGACTTGGACTCTTCAAATACATCCTGAAAGTCCGACAAGAACTCTGGGATGTCAGAAGGAATGGATGACGAAATAGACAAAAATGGAACATCACCATGTACTCCCTGACAACCCCAGCTGGTTACCGACATAGAGTTCCAATCCAATACTGGATTATGGGTTTGTAGCCATGGCAACCCCAACACGACCACATCATGCAAATTATGCAGTACCAAAAAGCGAATAACTTCCTGATGTGCAGGAGCCATGCACATGGTCAGCTGGGCCCAGTACTGAGGCTTATTCTTGGCCAGAGGTGTAGCATCAATTCCTCTCAACGGAATAGGACACCGCAAAGGCTCCAAGAAAAATCCACAACGTTTAGCATAATCCAAATCCATCAGATTCAGGGCAGCGCCTGAATCCACAAACGCCATGACAGAATATGATGACAAAGAGCACATTAAGGTAATGGACAAAAGGAATTTGGACTGTACAGTACCAATAACGGCAGAGCTATCGAACCGCCTAGTGCGTTTAGGACAATTAGAAATAGCATGAGTAGAATCACCACAATAGAAACACAGTCTGTTCAGACGTCTGTGTTCGTGCCGTTCTACTTTAGTCATAGTCCTGTCGCACTGCATAGGCTCAGGCTTACTCTCAGACAATACCGCCAGATGGTGCACAGATTTACGCTCGCGCAAGCGACGACCGATCTGAATGGCCAAGGACATAGACTCATTCAAACCAGCAGGCATAGGAAATCCCACCATTACATCCTTAAGAGCTTCAGAGAGACCCTTTCTGAACAAAGCCGCTAGTGCAGATTCATTCCACAGAGTGAGTACTGACCATTTTCTAAATTTCTGACAATATACTTCTACATCATCCTGACCCTGGCATAAAGCCAGCAGATTTTTCTCAGCTTGATCCACTGAATTAGGCTCATAGTAAAGCAATCCCAGCGCCTGGAAAAATGCATCAACATTACTCAATGCAGAATCTCCTGGTGCAAGAGAAAACGCCCAGTCCTGTGGGTCGCCGCGCAAAAAAGAAATAATAATCAAAACCTGTTGAATAGGATTACCAGAAGAATGAGGTTTCAAGGCCAAAAATAGCTTACAATTATTTCTGAAGCTCAGGAACTTAGTTCTGTCACCAAAAAACAAATCAGGAATCGGAATTCTTGGTTCTAGCATCGATTTCTGATCAATAGTATCTTGAATCTTTTGTACATTTACAACGAGATTATCCATTGAGGAGCACAGAGCCTGAATATCCATGTCCACAGCTGTGTCCTGAAGCACTCTAATGTCTAGGGGAAAAAAAAGACTGAAGACAGAGCTAAGAAAAAAAAATGATGTCAGGATTTCTTTTTTCCCTCTATTGGAAATCATTGAAAGGCTCCTTGTACTGTTATGGCTGGCAATCAGGCAACACAGCGTGCAGTAATCAGCGCACATACAGAGATCTGGCAATAACCCAAAACAATAGGACGAGCTCTGAGACGTGGAATCTCTGTAGACTGCAGTACCTGATCTATCCTCACACAACTGGAAGCAGCAGTGGATTGCGCCTATCAACTACCTATGCAACTCGGCACTGCCTGAGGAGCTGACTAGCCTGAAGATACACACATGCTAGCCACCTTAGGGAGAGACCCAAGTTGGGCTAAATGTAGCGGGACGAAAGAGACCGAAAAGCCCTCTACTTAAACGAAATACATATTCCGTTTCAGGAAAGCATCCACTATGTATAGCCTGAAGATAGAAATATAAGCCTGACTTACCTCAGAGAAATACCCCAAAGGAATAGGCAGCCCCCACATATAATGACTGTTAGCAAGAGGAAAAGACAAACGTAGGAATGAAATAGATTCAGCAAAGTGAGGCCCGATATTCTAGACAGAGCGAGGATAGCAAAGAGAACTATGCAGTCTACAAAAAACCCTAAAACGAAAACCACGCAAAGGGGCAAAAAGACCCACCGTGCCGAACTAACAGCACGGCGGTGCACCCCTTTGCTTCTCAGAGCTTCCAGCAAAAGATAAAAACAAGCTGGACAGAAAAAACAGAAAACAAACTAGAAGCACTTATCTAGCAGAGCAGCAGGCCCAAGGGAAGATGCAGTAGCTCAGATCCAACACTGGAACATTGACAAGGAGCAAGGAAGACAGACTCAGGTGGAGCTAAATAGCAAGGCAGCCAACGAGCTCACCAAAACACCTGAGGGAGGAAGCCCAGAGACTGCAATACCACTTGTGACCACAGAAGTGAACTCAGCCACAGAATTCACAACATTCCTGTGCTCAGCAGTCACGTGGTACTGCTCATTAAGGTGAT
Source organism: Ranitomeya imitator (assembly GCF_032444005.1). Classification (NCBI taxonomy): domain Eukaryota; kingdom Metazoa; phylum Chordata; class Amphibia; order Anura; family Dendrobatidae; genus Ranitomeya; species Ranitomeya imitator. The sequence goes on from NC_091288.1 coordinate 61,596,686, forward strand.
AAATATGGACGCGTCTCCACTCCCATAGGCGTGGAGCTCATATTCATCACATTAATGAGCGGTACCATGTGACCGCTGAGCATAGGAAGAGCTGCAGGCAGGTGCCGGTGGCCGGGATGAGATGCAGTGCCAGCAACCAGGGCGCGCAGGTAGGTGAGTATGATGTTTTTTTTTCAATAGGAAACAGGCCAACAAGGATAGGGGTTAAGGAGGCATGCATACAGCGACAGAACAGGGGAGGCATGCATACAGGGACGGAATGGGGGAGGCAGGCATACAGGGATGGAAAGGGGGAGGCATTCATACCAGGACAGGGAACGGGGAGGCATGCATAAAGGTGTTGGAAGCTAGCAGGTGCGTAGAATGCAGTGACACACAGGAGACAGAGCAAGGGTTAACAGGTTCTTTTATCAACAACAGTATAACAGCAGGGGGGTATTATATGAATGCACTGATACAGGGGAATGACAGTACAGAAGAAAACAAAGGTTTTTAACTTATCAGTATCCGGGCCTTGGAGGAAGGTGGCTGGAAGATCCCTTGGTGGTGCTGCAAGCGGCACTAGATGTCTCCGATCTGGTCAAGCAGAAAGGTGAAGCACTGTCTCTGTGCGGTGGCGAATCTTCCGGGTCATTCGGCACGTGTTCTCCTGGTCCGGGCGCGAGAAGCTGTACGGGTGCAGGTCCACGGCTCAGCGGACGAAGAAAACAGTTCAGTAGTCGAGGCCACAGAAGAAGTACACAGTTCAGCGGTCACAGCCGCAGACACAGTCCAGCTCTCAGAGGGCACCGCAGGGATGTTGCTGAGCAATGCCTTCGTGGTAGTCAGGGGAACAATAACAGGCACTCTGTACTGGTCACTGTATGGTGTGGGGTCTCCCTGGACTGTGTTACATCCGTCTGAACGAGTTTGCGACTCGGGTAAAGCAGCTAAAGAAAGCTGGCGTGCGTCAGTCGAGAGAGAGTCAACCATCTCTGTACTCACACCTGGTTCCCCACCAAAAGTTCTGTCTTCCTGCGCTCAGAACTATATAGGTCAGACCCGCCCCACTAGTCAGGTGTCCTGAACTTCTCCGGTCAGAAATCTCTTCCCCCTGGAATAATGGTAACAGTCCCGATGGTTCCGGCCCAGACACGCAAGAGGGACCGTTAGCCTGGTCCACCTCCCTACACAGGGACGGAACGGGGGAGGCATGCAGACAGGGGCAGGGATGGGGAGGCATTCATACCAGGACAGGGAAGGGGGAGGCATGCATACAATGACAGGGACAGGGGAGGCATGCAGACAGGGACAGGGAGGCATTCATACCAGGACAGCAATGGGGGAGCCACGCATAGCAGGACAGGGATGAGGGGACCATGCATACTCGGCTTATACTTGAGTCAATAAGCTTACCCAGTTTTCCATGGCAAAAGTAGGTGCTTCAGCTTATTCTCGGGTCAACTTATACTTGAGTATATACGATAAGTGTTTTTTTTTAAAGATATATCTACTGGAAAAATTATATGTTAACCAATATGGCCTTCATTCTGGGTGTTAAATGGAAATTTTACCTACTTATGTTGCTAAATAACAACGGGAAGAGCTTGGGGATAACCCATAGAATCGGTAGGAGTAAACACACCTATATCGTTCTTTAGCCCATTTTTGCAGAAATGCTAAGAACTAAGGGTACCGTCACACAGTGCAATTTTGATCGCTACGACGGCACGATTCGTGACGTTCGAGCGATATAGTTACGAGTGTCTGACACGCTCCTGCGATCAGGGACCCCGCTGAGAATCGTACGTCGTAGCAGATCGTTTGAAACTTTCTTTCGTCGTCTAGTGTCCCGCTGTGGCGGCATGATTGCATGGTGTAACATATATCGTATACGATGTGCGCATAGTAACCAACGGCTTCTACATCGCACATACGTCATGAAATTATCGCTCCAGCGTCGTAGATTGCAAAGTGTGACAGCAGTCTACGACGCTGGAGCGATATTGTTACGACGCTGGAGCGTCACGGATCGTACCGTCGTAGCGATGAAAATTGCACTGTGTGACGATACCCTAAGACTAAATATGATTTTAATAACAGATCAGAAGATTACAGCTCATTTACTTGAAATAAGTTTTATGGAAAGAGTTTTTAAATTGAGATACAGCAGGGAAATCTGTTAGCGCAATCCGCACCCCCCAAACTATTTATTTAGTCATGTCATCTACACCTTTAGGCCTCAATCAGATGACAATTTTTGTTTGATGTACAAGAAAAACAGACTGAGTTTCATCCATGATAGTTATCACATTTTCATAAGTTTTCTTCACTGCTAAGAAAAAAAGAAAATTTCACCTTCTTATAATAGTCAGTGAAAAACAGATGGCACTTGAGTGCTGTCAGATTTTTTTCACTGAGCCATAGCCTTTCACTGTCGATTTTAATCCAACACTCGGACAAGTTTACACGACTTAGCACTGACCATTCGTTCCGAGCAAAATATGTGACATGAGAACAGCCCCATAGATTGTGTGGTGATAGCTCTACCTGAGTAGGTTGGGGGACACTCGCTTGGCACGGGATTCAAGCACTGAGGCACAGTTCCTCCAAATAAACAGTCTATTTGGTTTACTTATACAGCATAAACCACATAACATAGAGTCCATTTCATTACATCCATGAACATATCACGACCACCAGTCTGTTCATGCAGCAGACAAACCTCTCTGCCGTATATTACAATCCCCTTGTCCGGGGGTTACCTTCCAGGAGCTCTGCTCCTCACGCCGACTCCTTGTCAGTCCTGTCTTTGACAACACAGAAGCCGTCCCAGGCTCTGCAGGTCCACGGTCTCTCCAGGTGCTTCCAGGAAGTCTCCACTCACAGGGGCTTCCAACACTGACCATCCAGGTCCACGGTCTTTCCAAGTGCTTCCAGGAAGTCTCCACTCACAGGGGCTTCCAACACTGACCATCCAGGTCCACGGTCTTTCCAAGTGCTTCCAGGAAGTCTCCACTCACAGCAGCTTCCAACACCGACTGTCCAGGTCCACGGTCTCTCCACGTGCTTCCAGGAAGTCTCCACTCACAGGAGCTTCCAACACAGACCTGACCTCTTCCAGGACCTTGCACATGGACCAAACAGATCCATACACTCTGAACCACACCCTGGTCACATTACCTAGCTGTAACCACTCCCATAGGTGGGAGGTGTTTGTGGCTAGTTCGACCTGCCCAGCTCTTCAAACTAGCCTTATTAGCCTCTCATTATAACTATACAAATACTTGTGGGACTACAGGTCCCAGAACAACAATACTACAGGCTTACAGTGCAGAACACCTCTGCGACACATATCGTCCATTTACAATAATGCTGTCCCTAATTCACCATCATAATTATGCCTCCAAGCGTATCCTGAAGCGCACACACAGCACCCCCTGGATGTAACATGGGTCCCTGCACCACAACTGTCATAGGTACAATTGCACTATTACTTGAAAAACTGATGTGTGAATGAGCCCTAACTCATGCAACCTGTGTCTCTCTGACCATAACATTACTGTTTTAATTAATTTGCAAATGAGACATAAGTGCTCTGGGAGTATCAAAGCACTTCCCAAGCATCTGCATTCCTTTCTCTACTTATCGCTAAGCCACAACCTTCTTCTTGATTGTCAGCTTACATGCTGTGTTGCCCAGCCAGTGAGCTGTCACTCAAGCAGAGGAAGGTGGAGCTGAGAAGGCAGAAGCTTGAAAAATACTTTGCTACACCCAGAGCACTTAAGACTCATTTGTATAATAAGTAAAACAGCTATTTTTCAGTGAGCGAGTAACAGGTGGCAACATTATGGATGATGTTTTCTTTCAGGGAGCAACACGACCACTTTGATATGGGGGAGAATTGTGCCATCAGATTACCTTAAAGAAGTATATATGTCAGGGACACAAGGTGTAGACAGTCAGCTCATTGGATTTTATATTCTGTGATAATGTTGTAACTTCTGGATTATGCTGAAAAAATTTGTCCAAGTATCACAAGTACTAATGTTCTCTTATAGGGTAGAGGGCTTATTTTGTGCCATTTTAGCATTGCGCCCCTTTTGTGTCTCCTATAGTTGCATCCCTTTTCTGTGAGAATTTAGTTCACCGCAGTCTTTCTCGTGCAATTAGTTTGAGCCTTTAAAATCGTTGCCTTCACTGACAGCTAATGATGGGCATGTATTATTTCCATCAGTGATAGAGACAAATGTCCCCAAAGGGGCTAATCTGCGTCAAATTAGAAAGAAAACATACAGGCAATTATTTGTGTATACATATCTGTGGAATCTTCCAATATCATTAGTGTCCAATGTTAATGTTCTGTTATTTAATACCAAGTCATTTATTCCGGTCTACCGGGGGCAGCCATTAACTGACGGAAGACGTTTAATTGAGGCAGTATGTCTTTTGCAAAAATGTATACATGAAGGAATGGTTTATATGGCTCCGTCAGTATGCCAATTAGTGCTGAGCCTGCAAAACATGTAAGATAAAGGTTCACAATGAACTGCAACAGGTCTCAAAATGAGGAATATTAAGGTTCATTTTGTCTTTTTTTTATACTGTTATTCTTCTTCCTTTCCCATATTATTTGTATCCTAGTGTTTGGTTTGTACAGTTAAGTAGGACGAGATCACAGCAGATAATGCACCGAGTTACACAAAGGTCACCTACAGATTATTTATAATATGGCAGCAGACTGGCTGGACAATGACGGGAAAAAATAAAGGAAAGAAGAGAAAAAATATACAACGCTCAGCTCCACATTTTTTCCTCATTAAAGCTGACGTGTTATTAATGTGAATCTAAAGTAAGAAAGTGGTTTGATTACTCGTAATTTTTTTCAGATGGTTGAGTTGGTGGAAACTCAGATAGAACAGCAGCGTGGGGGGGTATGAGAAAATACTTTTTTGGGGGTCGGTACTAAAAAATTGTCCAGTAATAAAGGACATAACATGATATTCTCCCAGGAGTAGGCTGATCACCATGTGTGTTTTCCCTGACTGTGAAATCAATCATTCACTATCTACTTACAGGATACTCATAGACATACAGAATATAATGGCTACAGAAATATATTTTTCTTCAATTTTGTAGCGGATCATAATGGACATTGATTTAATGCAAAAGGCTTTAAAAGGGTTTTCTGTAAGCAAAATGTGAGGGCACATGATGAAAATAGAATAGGCAAAATAGGCATTACTTACACTGTTGTTGCATCTAGCACACCGATCCACGGCTGCTTCCTAAAGAGCTTTTTGGTATGATTGTAGCAGTAAAATTTCAACTATAACACGTGACTGCTGCAACCTATCACTAGCTAAAGTGGTGACGCTTAAGTACAACATGGTCACATGGTGTAGACGCTTCACTGATGCAGCATTGATAAAAGAAAAGAGAAAACTCCAGGAAGCAGCAGGGAGGCAGATTCTCTTTAAATAAACCAACTATTTAAAGGGGTTTTCCACTTACACAAAAGTGGTGCCCAAACAATGGCATAGTTGAAAAATAAAAAAAACATAGCTAGTAATCACTGTTTCCAGATCCCGTGTGGACTCTCTGCGCTTTGGTTGTAGTAGTACGTTACTGTGAGGGATGAGGGAGACTCCATTTTGGATTTATGAATTCAGGCCCAATATATTGTCCAGATATCTTTCTCCACTCCTGAAGTGGCCCCCCAACCCTTGGGAAAAGTACACAAATCCCAACAAGAACAGAACTTTGCCATACCATGAAACTCTAGACACTTGGGCACCGACACCTATAGATGAATTATGAGAGTAACGTGAATCTCAAGGTTAAGTCCGATATACCACCAGAACCCTGGGAGCCCTCAGCTCCCACCCTTGTATCTCATATTTTGCTAGCTGTCCCGGATTCCACGCTATCGAGACTGGCTCTCCAGAACCTCTTTGCCGACCCAAGTTTGGACTCTCTGTATCGGTCCAGCACCAACAAACCCGTTGAGACATCAGCCATCCCATTTGGACCTCCTCCTGGAAAGTTATGACCCATCCTGGATATTGGAAATTATTTCAGCTAGGAGATCAAGGGAGGAGAATTCAGTCCAACCCAGCATGGCGGTGGCAAATATGGGAGGGGGTGAGCTAGGGGTTAAAAGCTAGCTACACACATTTAGATTTTGTCATTGTTCTGCCATGGAAGCCGTGTCACGTGACGTGTGGGGATGGACCAGAAACTAAGAAGGTGCCTGTAAATACTAGAGCCTCCCTCCATCCACAAGGGATAAGAAATTATATGTGACACATACAGCTAACTGCTATCCCCAACCTGTACCCTACTTTTATCTGTACTTCTGGCTGTAATCTCTGTATATTACTCTGTATATATTTGTAGTTTCTAGTGCGCCTTTCGGCAATTAAAATATCAAATAATTTTGGGCTGCTCTTTTATCTCGAAACCCAATTTCCCACATCCGTGAGTCCAGCTAGTACTTATATGCTACCTGGCGTTGGCTTCTGACCCGATATAAGCTTGTTAATGGACTGTGCTTATATCTAACGAGGAACTGGTGGCAGCATACCGTTCTGGTGTCATTGGGGGATCCTGGCAGTGACGGATTGGAAGATTATATATATATTCCTGGCCTGGGACTGGTGATATAAATGCCACCCTCACTGCAGAGTGCTCCGATAACCAGTACATGACAGGGCAGCCTCAACGGCAACTACTTATCCTAGGTGTAGTTCTCTGACTGACCTGAGGGTAAGGGGGGGTGCCATAGAGCTGTGACTGTGTAGCTCCATCACAGATTGGTGATGGCAGGGGGATATCCGTATCCCCATCTCCTCTCGTGCATGTGTTTCTTTACAGTTACAATTACAGCACACATCATCACTGCAGCAAATCACTGATATCAGCACCGGGTGTCATCTACATCAGCAAAGCCTCTGAGCTCAGTGATTGACTGCAGCATTGCTATGCGCTGTAGTTGTGACATCTAAAATAAAAAGAAAATAATCAGAGAACTGTCCATGGTTACAGAATACAAACAAACCTTGTGTAGTCAGATCCTGCAGTCACCAAAATATTCTACTGCCAAACAGAAAATTCACCATAAGGAATGCCCGGTACGTTTGCCTACTCTCCCAACTGAAACCAAGTGAGCTAAAATACTCATTTTGATTTCCATCGGGCATCAGTGGGCATGATTATACTCAGAAACTTACTTGGATCTGAGCCTAGATGCAACATTTTATTTTATGCCAGACTTGAAGCACCACTCTAGAGTTTTTTTTATTGCAGCGCTGGAGTGGTGCCACTAATCTACGTTCCCTGCCCCTACTCTCATATTTACCAGCCACCGTCTTCATCTTTTATCTGCACCGCTATGGTTGGTCTCCTGCAGTTTGTGACCTGCCAGATCACTCCATTGTTTGCTGTGCAATCCGGAAGTCACAACTCAATGTGAGTCTATGAGATCCAGAATGAGACTAGAATGGGGCCAGAATGAGGCTCTCGTAAACTTACACAGAGAGCTTGTGACCGTTACCCCTCACTTCTGGTCAGTCAGATGTTGTGGTCACAAGATAGTGTTGCAGGACTGGAGCGACGTTGGGAAGAGCTGAAGATGGCGACTGATAATTATAATACTAGGATCAGGGAACTTACATTAGAAGCACCACTCCAGCGCTGAAATAAAAAAAAGCTGGAGTGGTGCTTTAAGTGACATCTTAGTGCTCAGTCAAAAAAGAGAAACCTATGTGCTAAATTCAGATCAGAAAAAAGCCTGATGCACTTGCCAAAGGCCTATATTGTGTATTCTGGCACACAAAGCCTCTACGGCTTCGTGTCACAGAGTTGTTGGCACTCCATGCAACCCATAACATAGTTTGTGTTGGATCATAGCACAATTTTAATTTGAATGAATTCCATATGAATATGTGAGGAAAATATCCATAGTGTACCTCTGTATAAAAATGAAGGCATATGGAGTTATAGTGTATGATCCCATAGGTGTCTATCTTTACAATACGCTATCTAAATCTGGCAACGTGTACGAACCATTGAAGTACATGTATCACCTATATATTATTTTACTAAAAAATATTATTTTGTTCTAATCGGCTTTTATTTTCTGATTTTAGGCTTCTTTGGTTCTATCTTCTCTCGAAGCCAATGAAGATAACAATCTTACCTATCTTGCTTTATAGCATTTGAAGCAGTTACATGTACCAAATGACAAGAGATGTATATTTATTTCTATGGTGGAGTTTTCTAGGCATGTTCTGGGATCTTTGCAGATGTTTTTGTGCAGGATGGGGTGAGATGTGACCATTTTCTATTATGAAGAGGATGGACAGCATGGAGGCTGAGTGCTTAGCTTTCTTTATTTGCCAAGCTGGGTCTAAATCCCAACCAATGACAACATCTGCAAGTTTATATGTTCTTCCCATGTGTGTTGTGTGGGTTTCCCTCCACACCCTAAAGACATTATAATTATTTAACAATCTTTGGCTCGATCTCGAGTCATGGCGACTTGATGGATGGGTGATCCATCAGAAGGTCGATCTTGTACTAGGCTAGATAGGTCCACCAGGGTCATCTCCACTGTTATCTTGATTGTATCAAGCCATCAATTTGCTCGTCTTCCTCTTCACCTTGTTCCTTCTATTCTTTCGACCATGATGTCCTTCTCCAGTGCTTGCTCTCTTTGTATGATGTGCCGAAACTAGGCAAGTCGCAGCTTGGTCATCCTTGCTTCCAATGACATGTCTGTCTTGATTTGCTCCAAAATTGATTTGTTTGTTCTTCTTGCCATCTATGGTATTGATAACATCCTTCTCCGGCATCACGTTTAGAAGGTATCTATTCTTTTGTCTTTTTTCTTTATAGTTCATGTTTTGCATCTGTATGTTACCATGATAAAGACCAGACAGTTTACGAGCCGTGTCTTCGTCGCCAGTGAAATGTTCCTCCATTTGAAGTCCTTGTCCAGTGACTTCATTGTTAGCTTGCCCATAGCTATTCTTCTATTGACTTCTGGTGTCTTGCATCTTGAGTGATCATCATCGTCAAAGGCATACGGATAGGGAATTTAGATTGTGAGCCCCAATAATAGTGAGGGCAATGTCTGTAAAGCGCTGCAGAATATAATGGCACAACATAAGAAATACATAATGAATAAAATAATAATGTGATCCTGTGTCATCTTTTAACCCCTTAATCCCATATGACGTACTATCCCGTCCAGGTGACCTGGGACTTAATTCCCATGGACGGGATAGTACGTCATATGCGATCGGCCGCGCTCACGGGGGGAGCGCGGCCGATCGCGGCCGGGTGTCAGCTGCCTATCGCAGCTGACATCCGGCACTATGTGCCAGGAGCGGTCACGGACCGCTCCTGGCACATTAACCCCCGGCACACCGCGATCAAAGATGATCGCGGTGTGCCGGCGGTGCAGGGAAGCATCGCTCAGGGAGGGGGCTCCCTGCGGGCTTCCCTGAGACGATCGGTACACGGTGATGTGCTCACCGTGTACCGAGCGTCTTCTCCCTGCAGTCCCCGGATCCAAAATGGCCGCCGGGCTGCATCCGGGTCCTGCAGGGAGCACTTCCGGGTCAGGATCAGGCTGCAGCTGCAGCTCTAATCCTGCCCGGCTGTATGTCAGATCACCGATCTGATAGAGTGCTGTGCACACTGTCAGATCGGTGATCTGTGATGTCCCCCCCTGGGACAAAGTGAAAAAGTAAAAAAAAAAATTTCCACACTTGTAAAAAAAAAAATAAAAAAAAAATTCCTAAATAAAGCAGAAAAAAAAAAATATTATTCCCATAAATACATTTCTTTACATAAAAAAAAAACAAAAAAACAATAAAAGTACACATATTTAGTATCGCCGCGTCCGTAACGACCCGACCTATAAAACTGGCCCACTAGTTAACCCCTTCAGTGAACACCGTAAGAAAAAAAAAAAAAAAACGAGCCAAAAAACAACGCTTTATTATCATAACGCTGAACAAAGAGTGGAATAACACGCGATCAAAAAGACGGATATAAATAACCATGTTACCTCTGAAAACGTCATCTTGTCCCGCAAAAAACGAGCCGCCATATAGCATCATAACCAAAAAAATAAAAAAGTTATAGTCCTCTGAATAAAGCGATGCCAAAATAATTATTTTTTCTATAAAATAGCTTTTATCGTATAAAAGCGCCAAAACATAAAAAAAATGATATAAATGAGGTGTCGCTGTAATCGTACTGACCCGAAGAATAAAACTGCTTCATCAATTTTACCAAACGCGGAACGGTATAAACGCCTCCCCCAAAAGAAATTCATGAATAGCTGGTTTTTGGTCATTCTGCCTCACAAAAAAATCGGAATAAAAAGCGATCAAAAACTGTCACGTGTCCGAAAATGTAACCGATAAAAACGTCAACTCGTCCCGCAAAAAACAAGACCTCACATGACTCTGTGGACCAAAATATGGAAAAATTATAGGTCTCAAAATGTGGAGACGCAAAAACTTTTTTGCTATAAAAAGCGTCTTTTAGTGTGTGACGGCTGCCAATCATAAAAATCCGCTAAAAAACTCGCTATAAAAGTAAATCAAACCCCCCTTCATCACCCCCTTAGTTAGGCTAGGTTCACATTGCGTTAATGGGTTAACGCTAACGGACAGCGTTGCACGGCGAAAATGTCACAATTAACGCCGTGCAACGGGTCCGTTAGCACAACCATTGACAGCAATGTGATTTTCAGGTGTAGCGCATCGCTAGAGCGTGCCATTTTCGGCTCGCGCTAGCAAGGTGCCATTCTTTTGTGGCGCGCCTCAGACGCTGCTTGCAGCGTCCGCGGCGCGCCCGAGGTCCGATCCCCGATCTTCCAGAGCGGGGACGTTAACGCGACCACTAAACACGACACCTAAAAAGACATTGTGTTAGCGCAATCCGCTAGTGCTAAACGGATTTCCCTAACGCAATGTGAACCTAGACTTAGGGAAAAATAATAAAATTAAAAAAAATGTATTTATTTCCATTTTCCGGTTAGGGTTAGGGTTAGGGTTAGGGTTAGGGCTAGGGTTGGGGCTAGGGTTAGGGTTTGGATTACATTTACGGTTGGGATTAGGGTTGGGATTAGAATTAGGGGTGTGTCTGGGTTAGGTGTGTGGTTAGGGTTACAGTTGGGATTAGGGTTAGTGGTGCGTTTGGATTAGGGTTTCATTTATAATTGGGGGGTTTCCACTGTTTAGACACATCAGGGGCTCTCCAAACGCGACATGGCGTCCGATCTCAATTCCAGCCAATTCTGCATTGAAAAAGTAAAACAGTGCTCCTTCACTTCCGAGCTCTCCCGTGCGCCCAAACAGGGGTTTACCCCAACATATGGGGTATCAGCGTACTCGAGACAAATTGGACAACAACTTTTTGGGTCCAAGTTCTCTTGTTATCCTTGGGAAAATAAAAATTTGGGGGGCTAAAAATCATTTTTGTGGGAAAAAAAAGGATTTTTATTTTCACGGCTCTGCGTTGTAAACTGTAGTGAAACACTTGGGGGTTCAAAGCTCTCAAAACACATCTAGATAAGTTCCTTAGAGGGTCTAGTTTCCAAAATGGTGTCACTTGTGGGGGTTTTTAATGTTTAGGCACATCAGGGGCTCTCCAAACCAACATGGCGTCCCATCTTAATTCCAGTCAATTTTGCATTGAAAAGTCAAATGGCGCTCCTTCCCTTCCGAGCTCTGCTATGCACCCAAAAAGTGGTTTACCCCCACATATGGGGTATCGTCGCACTCAGGACAAATTGCACAACAACTTTTGTGGTCTAATTTCTTCTCTTACCCTTGGGAAAATAAAAAATTGGGGGCGAAAAGATCATTTTTGTGAAAAAATAAGATTTTTTATTTTTACGGCTCTGCATTATAAACTTCTGTGAAGCACTTGTTGGGTCAAAGTGCTCACCACACATCTAGATAAGTTCCTTAAGGGGTCTACTTTTCAAAATGGTGTCACTTGTGAGGGGTTCCAATGTTTAGGCACATCAGGGGCTCTCCAAACGCAACATGGCGTCCCATCTCAATTCCAGTCAATTTTGCATTGAAAAGTCAAATGGCGCTCCTTTCCTTCCGAGCTCTGCCATGCGCCCAAACAGTGGTTTACCCCCACATATGGGGTATCGTCGCACTCAGGACAAATTGCACAACAACTTTTGTGGTCTAATTTCTTCTCTTACCCTTGGGAAAATAAAAAATTGGTGGCGAAAAGATTATTTTTGTGAAAAAATATGATTTTTTATTTTTACGGCTCTGCATTATAAACTTCTGTGAAGCACTTGTTGGGTCAAAGTGCTCACCACACCTCTAGATAAGTTCCTTAAGGGGTCTACTTTCCAAAATGGTGTCACTTGTGGGGATTTCAATGTTTAGGCACATCAGGGGCTCTCCAAACGCAACATGGCATCCCATCTCAATTCCAGTCAATTTTGCATTGAAAAGTAAAATGGCGCTCCTTCCCTTCCGAGCTCTGCCATACGCCCAAACAATGATTTACACCCATATACGGGGTATCAGCGTACTCAGGACAAATTGGCCAACAATTTTTGAGGTTCAATTTCTTCTCTTACTCTTGGGAAAATAAAAAATTGGGGGCGAAAAGATCATTTTTGTGAAAAAATATGATTTTTTATTTTTACGGCTCTGCATTATAAACTTCTGTGAAGCAATTGGTGGGTCAAAGTGGTCACCACACATCTAGATAAGTTCCTTAGGGTGTCTACTTTCCAAAATGGTGTCACTTGTGGGGGGTTTCAATGTTTAGGCACATCAGTGGCTCTCCAAACGCAACATGGTGTCCCATCTCAATTCCTGTCAATTTTGCATTTAAAAGTCAAATGGCGCTCCTTCCCTTCCGAGCTCTGCCATGCGCCCAAACAGTGGTTTACCCCCACATATGGGGTATCAGCGTACTCAGTACAGATTGTACAACAATGTTTGGCATCCATTTTATCCTGTTACCCTTGGTAAAATAAAACAAATTGGAGCTGAAATAAATTTTGTGTGAAAAAAAGTTAAATATTCATTTTTATTTAAACATTTCAAAAATTCCTGTGAAACCCCTGAAGGGTTAATAAACTTCTTGAATGTGGTTTTGAGCACCTTGAGGGGTGCAGTTTTTAGAATGGTGTCACACTTGGGTATTTTCTATCATATAGACCCCTCAAAATGACATCAAATGAGATGTGGTCCCTAAAAAAAAATGGTGTTGTAAAAATGAGAAATTGCTGGTCAACTTTGAACCCTTATAACTCCCTAACAAAAAAAAATTTTGGTTCCAAATTTGTGCTGATGTAAAGGAGACATGTGGGAAATGTTACTTATTAAGTATTTTGCGTGACATATCTCTGTGATTTAAGGGCATAAAAATTTAAAGTTGGAAAATTGCGAAATTTTCAAAATTTTCGCCAAATTTCCGTTTTTTTCACAAATAAACGCAAGTTATATCGAATAAATGTTACTACTAAAATGAAGTACAATATGTCACGAGAAAACAATGTCAGAATCGCCAAGATCCGTTGAAGCGTTCCAGAGTTATAACCTCATAAAGGGACAGTGGTCAGAATTGTAAAAATTGGCCCGGTCATTAACGTGCAAACCACCCTCGGGGCTTAAGGGGTTAATATAATCCTGTCGGTGATGATAATGACTGCTGAAAAGTGATCCCTGCAGAAAAGCAAGTATTAGCCTACAAGAGGCTCAGCGGTAGGAGATAATTGCAAGGTGTAATGATTTTTTTAAATATGGACAATGATATAGAAAATAATTTAAAAAAATCAACAAAAGTGTAAACAAAAAGTAATTTTCCAATAATGCATTCTATTTCATGAGGACCAGAGATTAGCAGCCATGTTTAAACTTGAGTTAATTCTTTTAAATGGGTACACATACAAAATAAAATTTTGGTGGAGCTTGGAAGAAATGCATGTCTACCTAACACTAATGTCCTTGCTTGATACCAGTGCATTGTTTGCATGCCTGTGCACTGATACATTGGATGCGTGCCATAATTTTAGGTTATTAATAGCATGCAGGTGCATTAAGGTCCTCTGTAGAAATTCGATGCTATTACGCATTTTATTTATACTCGGGAGGAAAGACAGAAATAAAAACTGATCTCCCGCTTCCTTCCCATGGTCACTCCTTATGATACATTCACTTTTGGAGATACATTACAGCCCCCGTATATCTTTACTCAGCAGAATAACATGAATAGGTCGGTAATTAGGAGATTATTTTTACAGCAATATCATTAAAGCTCCTTCTCCATTTGAGTAAGTGCATGTAAGGGGCCTGGATCTCATTACTGACGCTCACACATGGAGTATGTGACACTGTACATTAGGAATGGTGACACAGCGATGTCACACCTGTCTTCCCATGGCCCCCACTGACCCCCAGTGGAAGGTCACCATGTCCCGACGCGCTCCATGTGTTCCCCAGAGTAGTGATAACTCTGCCACCTTCTCCATCCTCTCTGTCGCTCGCAGCTGCTATTCTCCTAAAAGTATTCCTGTAACCTTTTCCAGTGTCGCTGAGGTCCAACGAGTTTCATTTTGTGACATTTCCCAACAGAGTAAAGGTTAAGGGATCAGTTCATGACAACCAGCGGGAATTGTCTTTACTTGTTCTTTATTAGATATGTAATTACAATTATTAGCTTTTTCATTTGAAATTCCTCACCATCCTGCATGCTGAATAGTAGAACGCTCCCAAGATTCTTCTTTATTATTCTCCCAGGCATAGCACCATATCTACTGTTGTGTCTGTGCCTGTTACTGAACTTTACAGAAGTATAAAAGTCATTTGAGAGTAAATATAAATACATAAAATAAAATTTCCCCCACTGCCAGTGTTTGTTGTGGATGGGTAACCAGTGCAATGACTGGCACAAGGTAGAGGCAATGGTGAGGAATATGATCCTGGCTGCAGCATTCAAGACAGATTGGAGAGGGGAGAGTTTGGTAAGAGGGAGGCCGATTAGTAGAGCGTTACAATGAATGAATGATTAAATAATAATGAGAATGAATAAGAGAAACAGTAAGAGTTTTTGCAGAGTCTAAAGTAAGAAAAGGTCAAATTTTAGAAATGTTTTTGAGGTGCAGATATTAAGATTGAGCCAGTGATCAGATGTGGGGGGTGAATGAAAGCTCGGAATCAAGTATGACCCCAAGGCAGTGGGCATGTTGTTGGGGGGTAATAGTAGAACCACACACGGAAATGGCAATGTCGGGCATAGGTATGTTAGTAGAAAGTGGAAACACAAGGAGTTCAGTTTTTGACAGGTTCAGTTTCAGATAGGAGGACATGATGTTGGAGACAGTGAACAATCACTGGTATTTTGTAATAATGCAGGTGTGTATATTATTACCCTATCCGAAACGCCCCATTGGAAAGATTATAAAAATGAGCACTACATTTTAAAAAAAGATATCTCTGGAATTATATGGCAGGTTTAAAAAAAAAAAGAAAGAAAGAAAGAAAAAAAAAAACCAGAATACTCGGAACAGGAGAAGAGCACATCCTTGGATATTTATCTTAAGAGCCAATTACAAGCTGCAGCAGTGCAGAATGTTTTTTTGAGTACCAGAAAAATCACTCACGTCTGATTGAGACCTAAGGTCTTATTCGGACATCCATTTTTTGTGTATTAGTGTTATCCGTGTTTCTCAGTGAACGGAGTCATTCAAATGTCTGTGATTTTTCACTGACTGAGTGGTTAGCGCAAAATCGGGGAGACATGTCCCATATTCATCCGAGTGTTGGATCAACATCAGCGATGTAAGTCTATGGGTCCATGAAAAAATTATACAGCACTCAGATCCCACCTGAGTCCAGTGTGACTTTCACAGACTGTTAGGTAGTAGAAGGTGGAGGAGCTTTTGTTTTTTTCATGTATGAGAAAAACTGATGAAACTAGGACCAACCTCTAAGGCTACTTTCACACATTAGGTTTTTGTCTCCGGCGAAAAAGCCGGAAGCGCCGGATCCGGCGCTTCCAGCTGTTTGCTAGAATGGAAGCCTAGGGGAGCTGGAAGGTACCAGATCCAGAAAATGACGGATTCTGGTGCCGGATTCCGCTTTTTTAAACTGAGCATGCTCCAATTTTTTTTAATCCAATTATCTGGATATGCTAGTCGGATCCGTCAAAAAAACGGATCCATCGCATCAGTTTTTCACAATCTGCGCCGGATCAGTTTTTTCCAACATTCGCCAGATTGTGCCTGATGCAAAAAACCTGATGTGTGAAAGTAGCCTTATAAAACTCAGATGAAATTGTGACCGAAATCATTTATGATACTTAGTCAGTTTTTCTTGTATATGAAAACACTGATTTCTGAATTAGACTTATATGGTTGTCCCACAAACAAAGCACATGTTAATCAATAGATCTTGGAATAATAATTAGTCCCACAATTGGATGTGTTTTTTTTTAAATGTTCATGTCCTGAAAAAATCTTATAAATGTGTAATGACTGTGTCTGACCATGCAGGAACATGGTCTGATCATACCAGAACTTCTGGCCAGGGAGGGTAAGCAAAAGAGAGTATACAGACAGGACAGCACAGGATCACAGCTGATTCTTTCTGTGAGGTAAAACATTTCCCTGCCTGCTTTTAAAGCAATGCTTTACTTCACAGAAGGAATCAGCTGTGATCCCCTGCTGTCTTGTCTGTATACTCTTTTTGCTTCCTCCCCTGTCCAGGAGATGTGATATGATCAGACCATGTTTCTGTACGGTCAGACACAGATATTACACAGTACACAGCAGGGGCACATTTATAAGATTATCTCAGCAAGGAAACACTAAAAAAAAACACATCCAATGGGTGGACTAATTATTATTCAAAGAGCTATTGAGTAAAATGTTGATTAAAATTAACTTTATTCAAGGTAAAACCCCTTTAAAGGGAACCTGTCACCTGAATTTGGTGGGACCGGTTTTTGGTCATATGGGGGAGTTTTCGGGTGTTTGATTCACCCGAAAACTCCGCCCATACGACCAAAAACCGGTCCCGCCAAATTCAGGTGACAGGTTCCCTTTAAGGCCGCTTTCACACGTCAGTGGCTCCGGTACATGAGGTGACAGTTTCCTCATGTACCGGAGCCATTGACACACGTAGACACATTAAAATCAATGCATCTCTGCAGATGTCATTGATTTTTTGCGGACCGTGTCTCCGTGTGCAAAACACGGAGACATGTCAGTGTTCGTGGGAGCGCACAGATTACACGGACCCATTAAAGTCAATGGGTCCGTGTAAAACACATACCGCACACGGACGTTGTCCGTGTGCAGTCCGTGTGCCGTGCAGGAGACAGCGCTAGAGATAAGCGCTGTCCCCTGCATCTGGTGCTGAAGCTGCCATTCATATCTTCTTTGCAGCAGGTTTTGCTGTAGAGAATTTTTTGTTAACCAATTTCTTTACCCAATGATGCAATACTTTTTTTTTGTTTCTCGTGTTTAAAATAAAGATCCATGTGCCCACCCCCCTCCAACCCCTTGTGCTTCCTGTCCTGGCCGCACCTTCTACTGTATGAGCGGTCACGTGGGGCCGCCGATTACAGTCATGAATATGCAGCTCCACCTCCCATAGGAGTGGAGCCGCATATTCATTACTGTAAATGAGCGGCCCCACGTGACCGCTCATACAGTAAATGTGCGACCAGTACAGTAAGCAGCGCCAGCCAGCGAGGGAGCCGGGTGAGTATTTTAAGAACAGCGGGCGGGCGCACAGGGGGTGAGAGGGGGGTGGGCACATGGATCTTTATTTTAAACACGAGAAACAAAAAAAAAAGAATTATTCATATCTTCTCTACAGCAAACGCTGCTGCAAAGAAGATATGAATGGCAGCTTCAGCACCAGATGCAGGGGACAGCGCTAAACTTTAGCGCTGTCTCCTGCACGGTGCATGTGGTACCCAGTGGGCACACGGGCGGCACAAGTGTGCCGCACGTGTGCCAGACTGATGTGCCACAGAAACGCACGGGTACACGGACACGGATAATTCCGGTACCGATTTTTCCGGTACCAGAATTATCTGGACGTTTGGGACTGCCCTAAGGCAGTTGAATTAGGAACAGCTGTCCTGTCTATTACTGCTTCATGTAGGGGACAATTACAAAGCAAGTGCTTTAAAAATTTCTTAAGAAAAAAGCCAGCTCACCGATGCATCAGGGATGTAAAGTTTACTTGAAACCACATTCAGGCTGTAAGTGGAAAAGTAAAAGAAACAAATGGAGGTTGTACCAGTTCCTAGATAATAATAAAAACAATTTTCTTTATTAGAACATTCTTAAAACATAGCAATATTGGATGGGTGGATGGAAAAAAAGTTGACGCCTTTCGAACGCTAGCCGGCGCAATTTTTTGTTAACCAATTTCTTTACCCAATGATGCATTTTACAACCCATTATATTAGAATGTTTATATCAACCTGTTCTTTCACTGAAGCACCATTGTATTATCTCATCGGCTATTAGCTGGGCGTAGTTTTAAGAGGAGATCTTAGCCAGTGATGCATTCCTCTTGGTGACATAACACCTCAGTTCATAAATATTAGGCCGAGTTTATCAGTGCACATTCCCTATGTTTGACAGCAAGCCACAAAGCAGCATTGATAACATCTCATTTGGGTCATGTATTAGCAGTGTTTGGGTTAGGATCAAGCCCCAGCGGTTGCTGTTTCTGCTCTAAGCATCTAGTATTGCAGTCTGTCAGAATCACAAAAGCCTGTGATTTATAACCATTGGGACCCAGCGCAAGAATTCACTCTCTCTTCTCTGATGTCTGTATCTGATATCTGACAAGGGTCCTTGGAGTTTTAACACCTGCAATACAAAGCACTTGTTTAAAATGTTGTCTGCCAGGAGGATCTGAGAGGAGAAAAATGACACTGTCTTTTGGCTATAAATGTTGAATTCAGGTAAAAATAAAAATAATAAAAAATATATATCTTTTGAGGGACTCATAAAAAAACCATGTGAGTAGAGACTGAGCTAAAGCCGAATTCAGATTCCCAGATTCTATGAAAAATTACCTAATCATACACCACTGTGAAAAAATAAACTATTTCCTTTAAATTAAAGGGTTATACCCATCTTCAAAAATCAGTACTATCAGATATTGCTCACAAATACAAGCAATTTTTCAATTTACAACTTATTAAAATTTTCTGCCATTCTTGAGATATTAACATATTTGTTACCACTGGTCAGAGCGCTGCGGTTTTGATGCTGTCAAATGACAGCATGTGAGCCAGCAGCTTTGACCGGTGGTAAAAAGGTTCCCACTGGTCACAGGCATCTGCTGATAAGAGTACTACTCTCATCATCCTACACCTGCTCTCGATGGTAGCAGTGAGAGCAGGTGTGCAATAGTGGAAGTGTTCACCAGCCGACGCTTGTGCAATAAATTAATAAATACAAAATGGGACGATAACCAAAATAGGTAAAGCTGATAACTGGGCTGCAACCCTCAGCTGTCAACTTTATATTGGCTGGTTATCAACAATAGAGGGATCCGAACATCATAATTTTTGAGTATTTAAGTAAACAATTTAAAAAAATAGCGTGGGTTCCCCCCCCCATTTTTGACAACCAGCCAAGCTAAAGCAGACAACTGGGGACTGGTATTCTCATATTGGTAAGGGGCCATGAATATTGGCCCTCCCCAGTTTAAAAAAAAGCAGCCTGCAGCTGACCCAGAAAAGGCACATCTATTAGATGCACTAATTCTGGCACTTTACCTGGCTCTTTCCACTGGTCTTAGTGCGGTGACAAGTGGGGTAATAGCTGTGGGGTTGATGTCAGCTTTGTAATGTCAAATGACATCAAGTCCACAGGTTAGTAATGGAGAGGCATCTATAAAACACCCCTATTACTAACCCCATAGTCTAATTTAAAAAAATACACAGACAGCCCTTTAATTGAAAGACACATACTCCTTTATTTTAAATAAAAACTCCAGCCCCTGTTTTATCCCTTGATTCACAAAAAATAAAAAGCAGTTATACTCACCTTTCTGCTGATAATTCATCAGTGAGGAATATTGTGCTTTATTAATTTTTGTCTTTTACAGTGGGACATGGGCTTGATTATTTTTGGAAAGGTGAGTATTAGGGTTGGGTGACTTTTCTTTTTATAGGATCGGGTCGGGTTTCACGAAACCCGACTTTTTCAAAAGTCGGGTCGAGTGAAATCGGCCGATCCTATAGAAAAGTCGGGGTCGGGGTCGGCCGAAACATGAAACCCAATGCAGTGCATTGGGTTTCTAATGGTTCCCAGGGTCTGAAGGAGAGGAAACTCTCCTTCAGGCCCTGGGATCCATATTTAAGTGTAAAATAAAGAATCAAAATAAAAAATATTTATATACTTACCATCGGACGCGCCCTGGTTCTCACCAGCAGCCTTCCTTCCTAAGAATCAGCGCCTGAAGGACCTTCGATGACGTCGCGGCTTGTGATTGGTCGCGTGAGCGGTAACATGGGCGTCACGCGACCAATCATAAGCCGCGACGTCATCTAAGGTCCTTCAGGCGCTGATTCTTAGGAAGGAAGTCTGCAGGTTAGAACCAGGGCGCGTCCGAGGGTGAGTATATACCTATTAGGAATATGCTCACCCTCGGACGCGCCCTCGGACGCTTCCTTCCTAAGAATTAGCGCCTGAAGGACCTTAGATGACGTCGCGGCTTGTGATTGGTCACGTGACGCCCATGTGACCACTCACGCGACCAATCACAAGCCGCGACGTCATCGAAGGCCCTTCAGGCGCTCATTCTTAGGAAGGAAGGCTGCCGGTGAGAACCAGGGCGCGTCCGAGGGTGAGTATATCAATATTTTTTTTTTAATTCTTTATTTTACACTTAATTATGAATTCCGATACCGATTCCCGATATCTTAAACATATCGGAACTCGGTATCGGAATTCCGATTCCAGATCAGAAGATTGCCGACCTCATGGCCGACCCCACACAGAGGTCGGGTCGGGTTTCATGAAACCCGACTTTGCCAAAAGTCGGCGACTTCTGAATCTGGCCAACCCATTTCGCTCAACCCTAGTGAGTATATCTTTCCTTATTTATTTATTTTTTATTTTTTGTGAATAAATGGGTAAAAGAGGGTGGGGAGTTTTCTTCTAAAATTAAGGAGTTTGTCTTTCTTTCAATTAAAGGACTTTATTCTGGCTGAGTATTTTTACAGTATCACTGTGGATTTAGTAGTAGGGGTGCCTTTTAGACATCTCTTCTTTACTAACCTGTGGACTTGATGTAAGCTGATATTACAAAGGTGACATCAACCCCACAAATATTACTCCACTTACCTTCGCACCAGGGCAAGTGGGAAGAGCTGAGCAAAGCGCCAGTTGATGATTGCTATTTTTAGGCTGAGGAGGGCCAATATCCATGGCCTCTTCCCAGTCTATGAATACCAGCCCCAACTGTCTGCTTTAGCTTAGCTGGTTGTCAAAAATGGGGGGAGCCCCACACCGTTTTTTAATTATTTAAACTTCTCTATTATTAAAAACCACTCTATTTACTTCATTTTCCATAACCAGCCAATATAAAGCTGACAGCTGGGGGTTGCAGCCCGCAGTTGTCAGCTTTACCTGCTCTTGTTATCAAAAATAGATGGGAATCTATGCCATTTTTCAAAATTTATTTATTGCAGGTGTCAATTGATGAATATTCTCATCAGCCACGCTTGCTCTCGCTGCTATTAGCGAGAGCATGTGTAGGATGATGAGAGTAGCCTTCTCGTCAGCCAACACCTGCGACTGGCACAGTAATCTTTTTACCACCGGTCACAGCTGATGGTTCACATGTTGTCATCTGACAGTGTGAGAACCGCAGCACTCTGACTGACAGTAATGAACTTACCGCCGATCAGAGCCTGTGTTTCCGACACTGTCACACAGATGACAGTGTGGAAAATAATGGATGTTTGGGCCCCTACATTCATCTGAATGGGGTTTGAGTTTGAGTACTCTTCTGGTACCCGAACCGAACTGCTTCAGCACCAGAGGCTGGTACGTGTGGTACCCAGCACGGTAAGTGTGGTACCCAGTGGGCACACGGGGGCACACGGACATGGATAATTCCGGTACCGATTTTTTCCGGTACCGGAATTATCTGGACGTGTGAGACTGCCCTAAGACAGATTTTTTCCTGATGAGATGGTAATATTTCTAAAATTTTGAACATTTGTCAGATCAGGAAATACATGTTCTGATACTTCACAAAAATATAGTACTGTTGCATTTTACATCACTCCACCCTAAATATTATTGCTGAACATATAAATGGTGGCTGATAAATTATCTTTCAAGAGGATATTTACTTTTTCTCAAATTTAGAGGCTTTGCAGCAGACAATAAGTGTACTGCTGCACCATCTTATATGACTTAGTTTATCATACGTCCTTTGATCAGCGCTTACGCAGATGTTATTCATCAACTGTTCTTGGTCTCTGTTGTAGTCATGACTTGTACACTAAATGAAGACACCAATGCAATATAAAATGTTTTTGAGCATTTTCTTTGTTCTTTTATGACTATTGCTGATTAAGCTTCCACAACAAGACAGTGATTTGTACTAAAATAATCCTGACTTTAAGATTAAAAAAACAGAGATCAATGATGTTATGAGAAATGTTCTTTACCAGTCAACAAAAAGTCATCGTTTATTAAAGAAAGAGGGGGTTGTCACTTTTAAAGCACGTTTATCTTTTATTTTGCTCATAAATTAATAGTGCTGTCACAAATGTGCCACACCCTGCTGGGATCTGTTGTGCATCTGGGATCAGAAGATCACAGAGATTAGCTGATCACAGGTTCTCTTTGGAGTCTACACGGCCATTCACATGAGTGGTGCAGGTATATTTTTTCTTAAAGGGAACCTGTCACCTCGTTTTTTCAGTACAAGATAAAAATACTGTTAAATAGGGCCTGAGCTGTGCGTTACTATAGTGTATTTTGTGTACCCTGATTCCCCACCTATGCTGCCAAAATAACTTACCAAAGTCGCCGTTTTCGCCTGTCAATCAGGCTGGTCAGGTTATATGGGCGTGGCGACATCGCTGTTTCTTCCCCCAGATCTTGCATATATTTCCGTTGGTGGCGTAGTGGTTTGCGCAAGCCCATCTTCTGAATCCACTGGGCAGGAGAAGAAAAAACGCGCGATCGGCACTATTTCCCTGGTGATCTGTGGGGGCGGCCATCTTCCTGAGGCCGCGCGTGCGCATATGGAGTCCTCTTCTGCCCGGGGCTTCAGGAAAATGGCCGCGGGATGCCACACGTGCGCAGATGAAGATCGCGATGGCCATTTTCCTGAAGCCGAGATGCGAACTCCCAGCTTTCCCAGCTTTCTCACACTGGGCCCTACATTATGCTGCAAAATGTGCTGGTAGTCTTCAGACTTCATAATGCCATGCACACGGTCAAGCAGTCTAGTGCCAGAGGCAGCAAAGCAACCCCAAAACATCAGGGAACCTCCGCCATGTTTGACTGTAGGGACCGTGTTATTTTCTTTGAATGCCTCTTTTTTTCTCCTGTAAACTCTATGTTGATGCCTTTGCCCAAAAAGCTCTACTTTTGTCTCATCCGACCAGAGAACATTCTTGCAAAATGTTTTAGGCTTTTTTAGGTAAGTTTTGGCAAACTCCAGCCTGGCTTTTTTATGTCTCGGGGTAAGAAGTGGGGTCTTCCTGGGTCTCCTACCAAACAGTCCCTTTTCATTCAGACGCCGATGGATAGTACGGGTTGACACTGTTGTACCCTCGGACTGCAGGGCAGCTTGAACTTGTTTGGATATTAGTCGAGGTTCTTTATCCAACATCCGCACAATCTTGCATTGAAATCTCTTGTCAATTTTTCTTTTCTGTCTACATCTAGGGAGGTTAGCCACAGTGCCATGGGCTTTAAACTTCTTGATGACACTGCGCACGGTAGACACAGGAACATTCAGGTCTTTGGAGATGGACTTGTAGCCTTGAGATTGCTCATGCTTCCTCACAATTTGGTTTCTCAAGTCCTCAGACAGTTCTTTGGTCTTCTTTCTTTTCTCCATGCTCAATGTGGTACAAACAAGGACACAGGACAGAGGTTGAGTCAACTTTAATCCATGTCAACTGGCTGCAAGTGTGATTTAGTTATTGCCAACACCTGTTAGGTGCCACTGGTAAGTTACAGGTGCTGTTAATTACACAAATTTAAGAGAAGCATCACATGATTTTTTGAACAGTGTCAATACTTTTGTCCACCCCCTTTTTTATGTTTGGTGTGGAATTATATCTAATTTGGCTTTAGGACAATTATTTTTGTGTTTTTTCATTTCAGACAAATTTAATGAAGATAATAATAACAAAGAATTTGTGTTTGCAATCATTTTCAGGAAGAAAATGAGTATTATCTGACAGAATTGCAGGGGTGTCAATACTTTTGGCCATGACTGTAGTGTCAAGCCACTGCAATGCAGGTGATTGCAAGCTCCACTAGTTGGCAATAGAGTGGAGGGAGGACTGCACACAGCAGGACCAGACCTGCAATGCAGCGGCGATGCCACCAATAGGTGGCAGCAAAATAGTCAAAACAAGCTGAGTCGATATAAGACTGTAGCACAGTACAAAGGGAATTAGCAAACACAGAGTCAATAACAAGCCAAATGGGTCAGTACCAGTCAGGAGCAGATGTGCCAAAGACAAGAGACAAAACAACAGGCCAGGGTCCAAGCCGAGTCAAAACCAATGAGTCAATACACAAAAGGGGAACACAGAGTTGGAAAGGGAAGAAGGGATAAACAGACACAGGTTCAGTAAGCAAGCAAGCAGCAGGACAAATCAAGGCAAACAGGCTCAGCTACTCACGCCGTAGGCAGAAACTATAACTGACATGGTTTGCAGGACACAGCGGAGATAAATAGCAAAGCTGAGACCAGACTGAGGCTGAGAAAGTTAACCCCTGGCATGACAAGACTAGAAAAAGGGGAAGACAGGACTCAAAACCCGGTCTGGATCATGAGACCTAGCTAACAGAATTGCCCAAATTATGTGCTAAGTATCTCCATTTTGGAAGTGACGGTCAGTCTTTTGTTATTTATATCTAGGCTCTCTGACTGACCACTCTACCCATTAGCCCATGGCAATTTTAATTACAGCAGTATCCTACCTACCCATATAAATGCGGGCTCCAGCCTAGGGGAGGATTCACATAGGTTCGCCTTGTCGTTGGCTGCTGGGCATGCATGAATTAGCCAGATTATGTACTAAGTATCTCCATTTTTTACCATTATCTAGAGCAGTAATGCAATTCAACTTTCATGTACCGTATTCCATGTTTACATGCTGTAGCACTACAGAGTGCAACTTTCTTTGTTAGTTATATCCAATTTTGATCAGAATAGTCAGTCTATTTTTCACGTATGTGTAAAAATCTGTTGTGTGTGCCTACCTGTCTGACTTTTTGTATATAGTATTGTGCTATGATGCGCTGTTCACATCTGCATTTCAAAGTGAAAATGTTTCAGAGCAATGACAGCTGCCAACATTACTAACACATCATTACACTGTTTCCTATTTTCAGCTGGGCTCATTCTTATTCATCTTTCCTTTGTTATTGTAGTTTCATATTGTGATATTTTATGATATTTCTATAAATTACAATCATGGTATTAAGAACTGATAAAAAGTCTACATGTCTGTCCTTGTACCTATACAAAAAATTGGCCTGCACTCTGTAATAATGCGGGGTCGTGGTGTAACGGAGCAAAGATCCAATATCAGTAGACTAAGATTCACCACACACCCTTAGTGGAATATCTTTCAGAAATGAACAATTTATTCAATATGCACAAAATCAATCAGATAACATATGTACACTGGAAAAATAATATGCGACACAGATTACTGACGTTTTGACCCCTCCCGGGTCTTGCTCATAGGTCACTGAATCCAGGTATAGTATGGGAGAAGAACTCAAGAAAAGGGAAGGGATGTCCCCGTAGTTTCCAGGGGCTAATAATCCTGGAAATTCAGTTGTGATTACATAGGGTGCCATAGGGTGCCATATGTGCCATATGTGCCATAGGTACATAGGGTGCCAGCTCTTCCCTCTCCTAGTGTATCCTCACCCACCCCCTGCAGACTGTGAGCCCTCGCGGGCAGGGTCCTCCCTCCTTATGTACTCGTGTGCCTTGATATCTGCTCATGTTTAATGTATTTGTCTATATTTGCCCCGTATTCACATGTAAAGCGCCATGGAATAAATGGCGCTATAAAAATGTATAATAATAATAATAATAATAATATTGTGGCTGTGGACCTTATTTGCAGTGTGATTCAGTGGTGCTCCCGCACCTGGACTTGTTTTCTATTACTAAAATGGCTAAGAAAAGGTGGCACCTAGGCCACCATTAGCTAGGGGGATCTGCGGTGTGATTCTGCTCAATCTAATGGCATTATGAAACAAGTTTTAGGTTATCTATTGCTTTCCTTATATGTAAGAGTCATTTCTGTTGAAAAATTCCTCTTGAGTGTTCCTGTCATGAACAGCATCGATCATGGCTCTCATCACTAGAAGATCAAAGTAACATTCAGTAAGAACAACGGCGGGCATGAACGTTAATTCCTTGTACTTAGCACGTTGTCATGATTTAGGATAATGCGACACATCAACACATCTTCCATCTAATGATTTCATATGATGTTGTATTGGGACCTACCGTGACTGTGACGCAGTCTCCATAACATGTTGTATTTTCTGTCACTGGTTACAAGTCGCATGTGATTCCCTTGGAAGCATTTAGGAACCACAGCAAAGTTTAGATAATGTAAAATTACAAAGCGGGGTCACAAGGTGCTTAGGCACATAGGGCATAAAAATCACCAATGTTCTGCTCACCTATGTGCTTAGGCACATAGGGCATAAAAGTCACTAATGTTCTGCAGGGTCCAAACCTCCTTCGGCATTAATATCTGAACAAAAACTGTGCACCAGGAGCTTTATGGCATGGCTTTGTATAGTTGAGCATCTAAATCTTACATTACCAAGGACAATGCCAAGTGTCAAATGGAGTGATGTGAAGCAGCTGCCTCTCGACTCTGGAGCAGTGGAACTGAGTTCTGTGGAGTGGCGAATCATTCCTCCATCTGGCACCTGAGGGACGAGTCTGAGTTTGAAGAATATGAGAAGAATGTTACCTGCCTGACTGGATTGTGCCAACTGTAAAGTTGGTGGAGGACAGATAATGTTATGGAGATGTTTTTCAGCGGTCAGCATTGGCAACTTATTTCCCGTGAAGAAACATTTTAAAGCTTTAGCCCAATACAGTTTGGATACGGTAATTGAAGTTTCTAGCTTTGTGGGAACATTTTGTGCTCCAGTGCACAAAGCAAGGTCCGTAAAGACATGGTTGGGCAAGATTTGTGTGGTAGAACATGACTAACTGCACAGAGACCTGACCTCCACCCCATCGATTACCTTTGGGATGAACTAGAATGAAGACTACGAGCTCGGCCCTCTCATCCAACTTCAGTGCCTGACCTCACAAATGCTCTTCTGGATGAATGGGTAAAATTCACAGAGACAGAATCAAACATCTTGAAAAGCGCCTTCCCACAAGAGCGGAAACTGTTAGCGCTGCAGCAGAGGAGCACTCAGCATATTAAAGCTTACTGTTTTAGAATGGGAGGTCATAAAAGCTAAACTATGTGTCATGTGTGGGTGTGCCAATACTTTTCTCCATATGGTGCATTTTATCTGCTTATGTAATTTGTAGAAATTGACTATTCTCATACTTGCCTCATAATAAGACCTTAATCTATATAAAATACATACCTCAGTTTTCAAGTTAATGCATAGATACATGTTACTTGCTAATATTTTGAATCTTCATCACTCGGCTCTGATATTTCTCTTCTAGTTTTTTCCCTTCTGCAGTAAATAATTCCAGTGACTTTTGGGAACTCGTCTACTATATTCCACCAAATACCGCATCTGGATGTTTTTGCAGCTCCACTTTTAGCAGACAATGTGAGATATTCATGAGTAATCACCGGGAATCTGATGAAAACAGCTAAGGATGATCTCATGCTGAAATTTGCACAACCAGTGCCCACTTGCACAGTAAACATCATAGATCATTACATGATGTTAACCCTTGCATAGCTGAGAAAGAAATGAACAGCACTGAGCTTGTTACCTGGGGCCATTCCCTTAATTAAAGGTGCCGCCATCCCATGGGATTATATTAAGAGTATCTGCACATACAGACTGGAGAGTATTTGTTTTCTGGCAGCTAGATCTGGCCAGGAGCCACCCGGTAATGGACCGTGTAATTAAATAAGGGGAGGGTTCACAGACTTGGCATTAGCAGTTCCCCAGGATGGCGGCTTCATTTTGCTTAAAAGAAAATATTGAAAACCTTAATTTTGTGTGTCTGAGACAGAAGCCACTGATCAAAGGCTCGGTGGGATCTGTATCTTATAAGAATCCATCGTTTTGTTACCTGGCGCCGTAGTTAGAAAATACTAAACCTGAACATCTTTCTAGTCACTGGAGGGTGAGTCTTGGGTTCACTAATAAGCAAAAAGCGTTACCTGCCATTTTATGCAACTCTGCTACGTGATTTGGAATTCGTTAAAGGGAACCTGTCATCAGTTTTGACAACCTTACACCGCTAAACAGGGGCTAAAGAGAGAGATTTCAGGACAGATCCATGTATAGCAGCAGTAATAAAGAACACATTAACAATTTGCTCTATATGAATATTACTCTAAGCGTCTGCTTTGTGTTTCTTCACCAGATGAGTGTTCTACGATCTTGGATGCAGCTTCTCTTATCTGGTATCTGGGCTTGATTGACATCTTTTGGTAGGAAAAAGTGGATAATGCAGGAGGCCGTCACAGATGTCAATCAAGCCCAAATGGGAGAAGTTACTGTTAAAAAAAACACCCAACAGACACATGGAAATTAATTTGCATATGGCTTTCTAAAGCAGTTTAGAATTGTCAAAACTGATGACCGATTCCTTTCAAAAGCTGCAATCAGAATGACAACGAATATCCAGCCCGTTCAACAGAGCAGACGGGAAAAGAAGCTGCCGCTCTGTTGACGTGACAGAAGCCTGTGAATCACAGGCAGGAGCCGTCGGTGACCGCTCTGTGCCGCATAACAGGCAGGTAGATAGCAACTACCTGCATGGTAGTGCTTAGGCACAATTTTTTTTTACAAAGTCCCGAATATCCCCTTTAAGTCTTTGCCAGTCACTGACACCGACAATTAGTCCAGTGTCTGGTGCATGTACTCATCAGCTCCCATCAGACCCCTTTGACACAGTTGCGGATTGCTTATGGGTTGCCATGTGTTGCTGCCATGTTGGTCATTCTATGAAGCACAGCTGAAGGCTGAAGTTCCAAGGAAGATGCCCCAATCAAAGTACTGGGAAGTAATTACAGCATGCTAATGTTGTAGTGAGTACTGTCTGGAGCACCACCTAAACTGTCACTATGACTGGAAGCGAGTGGCGGCAGGGAGAATAAAGCCTAATATTCTCCCTGTAGTCAACACTTTCCCAGTAAGCAGATAGACAGGCTTTAAACTCTACTTACTTGCAGACTGACCCTACATCTGCAGATAAATAGTGTTTCTCAAGGTGACAAGTTAACTTTAAAGAGGTGTCTAGCCCATTTGTAGAACTTCACTGACTCTTAACATTTTGTAATATACTATTAGGAGTCTGCGGACAGGAGACTTTTATAAAGGTGACTATGTAAAACGTCTTTAATGTAGGTAACGAGTCAATTAGGAGCGTCTAGCTGGTCTGTAGGGGCCATAACTCTTAAAGGGAACCTGTCACCCCCAAAATCGAGGGTGAGCTAAGTCCATCGGCATCAGGGGCTTATCTACAGCATTCTGTAATGCTGTAGATACAGTAAGTCCCCGATGTATCCTAAAAGATAAGAAAAAGAGGTTAGATTATACTCACCCAGGGGTCCCAGCCCCGGTCTTGTCCGATGGGCATCGCGGTCTGGTCCGGCGCTTCCCATTTTCATCAGATGACGTCCTCTTCTGGTCTTCATGCTGCAGCTCCGGCGCAGGCATACTTTGTCTGCCCTGTTGAGGGCAGAGCAAAGTACTGCAGTGTGCAGATGCTGGGCCTCTCTGACCTTTCCTGGCGCCTGCGCACTGCAGTACTTTGCTCTGCCCTCAACAGGGCAAAGTACGCCAGCGCCAGAGCCGCAGCATGAAGACCAGAAGAGGACGTCATCCTATGAAGATGGGAGGCCCCGAACCGCCCGCCCAGGTGAGTATAATATAACCTCTTTTTCTCATCTTTTAGGATACATCGGGGGCTTATCTACAGCATTCCAGAATGCTGTAGATAAGCCCCTGATGCCGGTGGGCTTAGCTCACCCTCGATTTTGGGGGTGACAGGTTCCCTTTAATGGTTGGTAGGGGATCAAATATTTATTTCTCACTGCAAAATGCAAATACATTTATATAATTTATACAATGTGATTTTCTGGATTTTAGAGTGTTCATGTCTTTGTCAGTGGGCAAACTTACAAAATCAGCAAGGGATCAAATACTTATTTCCCCCACTGTAGTGTGTAAGTGCTGTTTATGGCGTGTGATTACTGTTAGTATCACCACGGACACACAGCAAAAGTAGTCCAAAGAAGTGAACCACATATACGTTAAAACACTTAACTTTGTTTATAATCTATTAAAAAATCCATTCAAATAATAAAGACAAAAAGGTAAAGAAAACAAAAGTGTCCAATATGGGGCCCCTCAGTGTGAAGGAAACCCAGTTCCTCCCACGTCAACAATCCGTGACGTCACTACACAGGCACAGCTCTCCGGCGCCCCCTTTGTCTCTCAGGTCAATAAGGGAACTGCACCTAGAGCAAATGACCGCCGGTGAGACTGCCCTGTTACCTGTTGTGAATTCTGTGGCTGAATTCACTCCTGTGGTCACAAGTGGTACTGCAGCTTCTGAGCTCCCTCCCTCAGGTGTTTTGGTGAGCTCGTTAACTGCTTCATTACTTAACTCCGCCTGATGCTGCTATCCTTGCTCCTTGTCAATGTTTCAGTGTTGGATCTGAGCTTCTCCTGATTGTTCCTGTGACCTGCTGCTCTGTATAGCTAAGTGCTTTTTGCTTTTTTGTTGCTTTTTTTCTGTCCAGCTTGTCTTTTGTTTTGCTGGAAGCTCTGAGACGCAAAGGGTGTACCGCCGTGCCGTTAGTTCGGCACGGTGGGTTTTTTTTGCCCCCTTTGCGTGGTTTTGCTTTAGGGTTTTTTGTAGACTGCAAAGTTCGCTTTACTGTCCTCGCTCTGTCCTAGAATATCGGGCCCCACTTTGCTGAATCTATTTCATCCCTACGTTTTGTCTTTTCATCTTACTCACAGTCATTATATGTGGGGGGCTGCCTTTTCCTTTGGGGAATTTCTCTGGGGCAAGTCAGGCCTATTTTTCTATCTTCAGGCTAGCTAGTTTCTTAGGCTGTGCCGAGTTGCCTAGGTAGTTGTTAGGCGCAATCCACAGCCGCTTTTAGTTGTGTTTAGGATAGGATCAGGTGTGCAGTCTACAGAGTTTCCACGTCTCAGAGCTCGTTCTTGTATTTTTGGGTATTTGTCAGATCACTGTGTGCGCTCTGATCGCTAAGCTCACTGTGTTTCTGGATTGCCTTCATAACACCTGTCATTAGCAAACATAACAGTACAAGGAGCCAAACTAATGATTCTCAATAGAGGGAAAGAAAAAGTTCTAACATCATTTTTTTTTTTTTTCTGCTCTGTGTTCACTTTTTTTTTTCCCCTAGACATTTGGGTGATTCTGGACACAGGTGTGGACATGGATATTCAGGGTCTGTGCTCTTCAATGGATAATCTCGTTATAAATGTACAAAAAATTCAAGATACTATTGATCAGAAATCTATGTTAGAACCAATTATTCCTATTCCTGATTTGTTTTTTGGAGATAGAACTAAGTTTCTAAGTTTCAAAAATAATTGTAAGCTATTTCTGGCCTTGAAACCTCATTCTTCTGGTAATCCTATTCAACAGGTTTTGATTATTATTTCTTTTTTGCGCGGCGACCCTCAAGACTGGGCATTTTCTCTTGCGCCAGGAGACCCTGCATTGAGTAGTGTCGATGCGTTTTTCCTGGCGCTCGGATTGCTGTATGATGAGCCTAATTCAGTGGATCAGGCTGAGAAAAATTTGCTGGCTTTGTGCCAGGGTCAGGATGATATAGAAGTATATTGTCAGAAATTTAGGAAATGGTCAGTACTCACTCAGTGGAATGAATCTGCGCTGGCAGCTTTGTTCAGAAAGGGTCTCTCTGAGGCTCTTAAGGATGTCATGGTGGGATTTCCTATGCCTGCTGGTTTGAATGAGTCTTTGTCTTTGGCCATTCAGATCGGTCGACGCTTGCGCGAGCGTAAATCTGTGCACCATTTGGCGGTACTGCCTGAGGTTAAACCTGAGCCTATGCAGTGCGATAGGAGTATGACTAGAGTTGAACGGCAGGAATACAGACGTCTGAATGGTCTGTGTTTCTACTGTGGTGATTCCACTCATGCTATTTCTGATTGTCCTAAGCGCACTAAGCGGTCCGCTAGGTCTGCCGTCATTGGTACTGTACAGTCCAAATTCCTTCTGTCCATTACCTTAATATGCTCTTTGTCGTCATTTTCTGTCATGGCGTTTGTGGATTCGGGCGCTGCCCTGAATCTGATGGATTTGGATTATGCTAAACGTTGTGGGTTTTTCTTGGAGCCTTTGCGGTGTCCTATTCCATTGAGAGGAATTGATGCTACACCTTTGGCCAAGAATAAACCTCAATACTGGGCCCAGCTGACCATGTGCATGGCTCCTGCACATCAGGAAGTTATTCGCTTTCTGGTGTTGCATAATCTGCATGATGTGGTCGTGTTGGGGTTGCCATGGCTACAAACCCATAATCCAGTATTGGATTGGAATTCCATGTCGGTATCCAGCTGGGGTTGTCAGGGGGTACATGGTGATGTTCCATTTTTGTCGATTTCGTCATCCACCCCTTCTGAGGTCCCAGAGTTCTTGTCTGATTATCAGGATGTATTTGAAGAGCCCAAGTCCGATGCTCTACCTCCGCATAGGGATTGTGATTGTGCTATCAATTTGATTCCTTGTAGTAAATTCCCTAAAGGTCGATTATTTAATTTATCCGTGCCCGAACACGCCGCTATGCGCAGTTATGTGAAGGAATCCCTGGAGAAGGGACATATTCGCCCATCATCATCACCACTGGGAGCAGGGTTCTTCTTTGTAGCCAAGAAGGATGGTTCGCTGAGACCGTGTATTGATTACCGCCTTCTTAATAAGATCACTGTTAAATTTCAGTATCCCTTGCCATTGTTATCTGACTTGTTTGCTCGGATTAAGGGGGCTAGTTGGTTCACTAAGATAGATCTTCGTGGTGCGTATAATCTGGTGAGAATCAGGCAAGGAGATGAATGGAAAACTGCATTCAATACGCCCGAGGGTCATTTTGAGTATCTAGTGATGCCGTTCGGACTTGCCAATGCTCCATCTGTGTTTCAGTCTTTTATGCATGACATCTTCCGTGAGTATCTGGATAAATTCCTGATTGTTTACTTGGATGACATTTTGATCTTCTCAGATGATTGGGAGTCTCATGTGAAGCAGGTCAGAATGGTTTTTCAGGTCCTGCGTGCTAACTCTTTGTTTGTGAAGGGATCAAAGTGTCTCTTCGGTGTGCAGAAAGTTTCATTTTTGGGGTTCATCTTTACCCCTTCTACTATCGAGATGGATCCAGTTAAGGTCCAAGCCATCCAGGATTGGATTCAGCCGACATCTCTGAAAAGTCTGCAAAAGTTCCTGGGCTTTGCTAATTTTTATCGTCGCTTCATCTGTAATTTTTCTAGCATTGCCAAACCATTGACCGATTTGACCAAGAAGGGTGCTGATTTGGTTAATTGGTCTTCTGCTGCTGTGGAAGCTTTTCAGGAGTTGAAGCGTCGTTTTTGTTCTGCCCCTGTGTTGTGTCAGCCAGATGTTTCTCTTCCGTTCCAGGTCGAGGTTGATGCTTCTGAGATTGGAGCAGGGGCGGTTTTGTCACAGAGAGGTTCTGATTGCTCAGTGATGAAACCATGTGCTTTCTTTTCCAGGAAGTTTTCGCCCGCTGAGCGTAATTATGATGTGGGCAATCGAGAGTTGCTGGCCATGAAGTGGGCATTCGAGGAGTGGCGTCATTGGCTTGAAGGAGCTAAGCATCGCGTGGTGGTATTGACTGATCATAAGAACTTGACTTATCTCGAGTCTGCCAAGCGCTTGAATCCTAGACAGGCCCGTTGGTCGTTATTTTTTGCCCGCTTCGACTTTGTGATTTCGTACCTTCCGGGCTCTAAAAATGTGAAGGCGGATGCTCTGTCTAGGAGTTTTGTGCCCGACTCTCCGGGTTTATCTGAGCCAGCGGGTATCCTCAAGGAAGGAGTCATTGTGTCTGCCATCTCCCCTGATTTGCGGCGGGTGCTGCAAAAATTTCAGGCGAATAAACCTGATCGTTGTCCAGCAGAGAAACTGTTCGTCCCTGATAGGTGGACTAATAAACTTATCTCTGAACTTCATTGTTCGGTGTTGGCTGGTCATCCTGGAATCTTTGGTACCAGAGAGTTAGTGGCTAGATCCTTCTGGTGGCCATCTCTGTCACGGGATGTACGTACTTTTGTGCAGTCCTGTGGGATTTGTGCTAGGGCTAAGCCCTGCTGTTCTCGTGCCAGTGGGTTGCTTTTGCCCTTGCCGGTCCCAAAGAGGCCTTGGACACATATTTCGATGGATTTCATTTCTGACCTTCCCGTTTCTCAAAAGATGTCAGTCATTTGGGTGGTCTGTGATCGCTTTTCTAAAATGGTCCATCTGGTGCCCTTGGCTAAATTGCCTTCCTCCTCTGATTTGGTACCTTTGTTCTTTCAGCATGTGGTTCGGTTGCATGGCATTCCTGAGAATATTGTTTCTGACAGAGGTTCCCAGTTTGTTTCAAGGTTTTGGCGAGCCTTTTGTGGTAGGATGGGCATTGACCTATCCTTTTCCTCGGCTTTCCATCCTCAGACTAATGGCCAGACCGAACGAACCAATCAGACCTTGGAAACATATCTGAGATGTTTTGTTTCTGCAGACCAGGATGATTGGGTGTCCTTTTTGCCGTTGGCTGAGTTCGCCCTTAATAATCGAGCCAGCTCGGCTACCTTGGTTTCTCCATTTTTTTGCAATTCTGGGTTCCATCCTCGTTTCTCTTCAGGACAGGTTGAGTCTTCGGACTGTCCTGGTGTGGATTCTGTGGTGGATAGGTTGCAGCAGATCTGGACTCAGGTAGTGGACAATTTGATCTTGTCCCAGGAGAAAGCTCAACTTTTCGCTAATCGCAGACGCCGTGTGGGTCCCCGACTTCGTGTTGGGGATCTGGTTTGGTTATCTTCTCGTCATATTTCTATGAAGGTTTCCTCTCCTAAATTTAAACCTCGTTTTATTGGTCCGTATAGGATTTCTGAGGTTCTCAATCCTGTGTCTTTTCGTTTGACCCTCCCAGACTCCTTTTCCATACATAATGTATTCCATAGGTCGTTGTTGCGGAGATACGTGGCACCTATGGTTCCATCTGTTGAGCCTCCTGCCCCGGTTTTGGTGGAGGGGGAATTGGAGTATATTGTGGAGAAGATTTTGGATTCTCGTGTTTCTAGACGGAAACTCCAGTATCTGGTTAAATAGAAGGGTTATGCTCAGGAAGATAATTCCTGGGTTTTTGCCTCTGATGTTCATGCTTCCGATCTTGTTCGTGCCTTTCATGTGGCTCATCCTGGTCGGCCTGGGGGCTCTGGTGAGGGTTCGGTGACCCCTCCTCAAGGCGGGGGTACTGTTGTGAATTCTGTGGCTGAATTCACTCCTGTGGTCACAAGTGGTACTGCAGCTTCTGAGCTTCCTCCCTCAGGTGTTCTGGTGAGCTCGTTAACTGCTTCATTACTTAACTCCGCCTGATGCTGCTATCCTTGCTCCTTGTCAATGTTTCAGTGTTGGATCTGAGCTTCTCCTGATTGTTCCTGTGACCTGCTGCTCTGTATAGCTAAGTGCTTTTTGCTTTTTTGTTGCTTTTTTTCTGTCCAGCTTGTCTTTTGTTTTGCTGGAAGCTCTGAGACACAAAGGGTGTACCGCCGTGCCGTTAGTTCGGCACGGTGGTTTTTTTTTGCCCCCTTTGCGTGGTTTTGCTTTAGGGTTTTTTGTAGACTGCAAAGTTCGCTTTACTGTCCTCGCTCTGTCCTAGAATATCGGGCCCCACTTTGCTGAATCTATTTCATCCATACGTTTTGTCTTTTCATCTTACTCACAGTCATTATATGTGGGGGGCTGCCTTTTCATTTGGGGAATTTCTCTGGGGCAAGTCAGGCCTATTTTTCTATCTTCAGGCTAGCTAGTTTCTTAGGCTGTGCCGAGTTGCCTAGGTAGTTGTTAGGCGCAATCCACAGCCGCTTTTAGTTGTGTTTAGGATAGGATCAGGTGTGCAGTCTACAGAGTTTCCACGTCTCAGAGCTCGTTCTTGTATTTTTGGATATTTGTCAGATCACTGTGTGCGCTCTGATCGCTAAGCTCACTGTGTTTCTGGATTGCCTTCATAACACCTGTCATTAGCAAACATAACAGTTACCCACACTGGGTATTCTAAGATTCGCAATCAGAGTAAAAGGATCAGCCCAAAATTAATTTATGATTTAATTGCCTTAAGGGCGCACTAGGTAATTACAAGAAATATACAATCAAAATATATCAAGAGTTTCAGTCAGAGTAAAATATAACAATAATAACACAAGGCTTAAAGGTATAAAGCTGGAGGTCAATTTACCAGGTTGAAGGTCGCTTGTGGAAGCCGGGGGGCTCAGCGTTACGCAGGTCCAAGACTTAGTTGCCGGGCAGCCCCCAGAAAGCGTGTGCTTGCTCCCCTCTGGCTGGCATATGCCCTCTTCCTTAGTTCCTTAGTCATCTTCCTCTGTTCTCACCCACTCTCCAAGAGTCCCAGCTCTAAACCCTGCTGTGTCCCTCTCCTGTACCTGGGCGGGCTAAGAATCTCCACCCCTCTGCTTCCCTGCAAGATCTGTATCCAATATCTAATAAATGGGATAACTTCTCTCAGGATGATCGGATCAGCACACGAGCGGTACCAGCGCACAAGGTTTGTTCTGCCGGTCGCCCAGGGATCAAACCTGGACCCATTCGGTTGCTGTGGGAGGCTGATCTCTATATCTCAGCCACCGGAACTCCCATGCACTATTTTTTATGAGCCTGTACCTTGGACGACGCATCTATAATTCATAATTTCATGGTGGAGATGGTCCGGCTGGGCAGATAATAGACTTAGGCTCCTGGAGCCACCTGACATGCACGCTTTAATTGACACCTCAATGCCCCCTGGCACCTCTTTGTTCCCTGCTGGTCTGGCTTCCTCATTGAGCTTTGAAGTACCTTCTGCCTGCTACACTGAGTTTAATTCCATTACCATGCTAAAAGGAACTTTATTCATGAGAAAAGGTGGGGGCCAGGAGCGCTCATCTCTGCAGACCTGTGACCAGGAGACAAAATGGAGTCACCCCAATCTCTGTTAGTATGCCTGTATCCAAGATGGCGACTGTTCCCTCATCACAAC
The DNA here is from genome assembly GCF_032444005.1 of Ranitomeya imitator. Taxonomy (NCBI): domain Eukaryota; kingdom Metazoa; phylum Chordata; class Amphibia; order Anura; family Dendrobatidae; genus Ranitomeya; species Ranitomeya imitator. Next base: position 61,634,417 of record NC_091288.1, read on the forward strand.
ACAGCATATACAAAATCACATAGCAAGAGTAGGAAATCTACAGCTCCAAGATTCAGTAACACTGTATAGTAAAGTCCAAGTACAAGATGGGTATTTATCAGTTGCGAAGTATGAAATATAGTGGACACTTTCTACTCAAACTATTTGGAGAAAAAGTGACCTGAGCACTGGTTACTGTCAATAGAAGAGACTCCCAGCATATATAATCATTTTACCCAGCTCTTAAACTTAAGATGCACTTATAAGAAAGATGCAGCAAATGTTCTATATAGTCAAAGTATTACCGTAAGTCAGTGTCGGACTGGCCCACCGGGAGATCAGAGAATCCTCCGGTGGGCCCTCCCCCCAGAGGGCCCTCCCCCTCACCAGACTCCTGCTCTGTCCTGTATTATGATTGCATGCACCCAGCAGTGAGTGTTATTCCATAACGTGGTGCCGGCCGCCTGCACCGCTCAGTAACATGTGATGTGAGGTGAGAGCTTTCTCTTCACCTGCTGCGGCTTCTATTGATGTCTTGGCGCCGCTCTCTCAGCTGCGCAAGTGCTCATGAGATCAATAGAAGCGACAGCCGCAGGTGATAGAAAGCTCTCACCTCACATCATATGTTACTGAGGAGCAGTGCAGGCGGCTGGCACCGGGTATAGAATAACCCGCACAGCGCCACGCACAGCACAGAGCCACAGGCTGTGAGACACTGCACACAGCGTCTAGAACGGAGTTGATTTTTTGAGGGCATGATGTCACTGGAAGGGGCGGGGCCTCCATCAGACCAGTGACCTGATAGCAGGAAGCAGAGCTGTGCCGACTGAGGCTGCTGGAGCCCTGTAAGTAGAGGACCGAGGGGGCTGCACTATGGAACTGTGGGAGGAGAGGAATGAGGGTCTGCACAATGGATCCTTGCACAGACAGGAATGAAGACCCAGGACTCAGTGTGAGTGGTCAGAGGATGAATTTATTTGATGTAACTTGAAAGGGGCTGTGTGGAGAAGGGGGGAGGATGAGGCTGTGTGGAGCAGGAGAGATGATGAGGGGGCTGTGTGGAGGAGGGATGAGGGGGCTGTGTGGAGGAGGGATGATGAGGGGGCTGTGTGGAGAAGAGATGATGAGGGGGCTGTGTGGAGAAGAAGAGATGATGAGGGGGCTGTGTGGAGAAGGGGGGAGGATGAGGCTGTGTGGAGAAGGAGAGATGATGAGGGGGCTGTGTGGAGGAGAGATGAGGGGGCTGTGTGGAGAAGGAGAGATGATGAGGGGGCTGTGTGGAGGAGGGATGATGAGGGGGCTGTGTGGAGGAGGGATGATGAGGAGGCTGTGTGGAGAAGAGATGATGAGGAGGCTGTGTGGAGAAGAAGAGATGATGAGGGGGCTGTGTGGAGAAGGAGAGATGAGGGGGCTGTGTGGAGAAGGAGAGATGATGAGGGGGCTGTGTGGAGAAGGAGGGATGATGAGGGGGCTGTGTGGAGGAGGGATGATGAGGGGGCTGTGTGGAGAAGGAGGGATGATGAGGGGGCTGTGTGGAGAAGGAGGGATGATGAGGGGGCTGTGTGGAGAAGGAGGGATGATGAGGGGGCTGTGTGGAGAAGGAGGGATGATGAGTGGGCTGTGTGGAGAAGGAGGGATGATGAGGGGGCTGTGTGGAGAAGGAGGAATGGTGAGGGGGTTGTGTGGAGGAGGAGGGATGATGAGGGGGCTGTGTGGAGAAGGAGGGATGATGATGGGCTGTGTGGAGGAGGGATGATGAGGGGCTGTGTGGAAAAGGAGGGATGATGAGGGGGCTGTGTGGAGAAGGAGGGATGATGAGGGGGCTGTGTGGAGAAGAAGGGATGATGAGGGGCTGTGTGGAAAAGGAGGGATGATGAGGGGGCTGTGTGGAGAAGGAGGGATGATGAGGGGGCTGTGTGGAGAAGGAGGGATGATGAGGGGGCTGTGTGGAGAAGAAGGGATGATGAGGGGCTGTGTGGAAAAGGAGGGATGATGAGGGGGCTGTGTGGAGAAGGAGGGATGATGAGGGGGCTGTGTGGAGAAGGAGGGATGATGAGGGGCTGTGTGGAAAAGGAGGGATGATGAGCTTTGTGGAAAAGGGGGGGGTGATGAGGGGGCTGTGTGGAGAAGGGGGGATGATGAGGAGGCTGTGTGGAAAAGGGGGGATGATGAGCTTTATGGAAAAATAGGTGATCCAGGGCTGTGTGGAGAAGAGGGCGGGAGTGAGAAAAAGTCCATTGGTGAGTTCACCGCCTCTGCACTGTGGGACTTTCTCACTGTGCTAGTGGGGATCTCACCAAGGTCACCGCAGTTCAGGGGCCTGGCTGAGAACATAGCCTCAGTGACTTGCCGTAACCTCGATGAGGTTAGCCGACGCCAGGTAAACTTTATACCTCCGATCACAGCTGTGGGCTCACATCATTTGACAGCGTGTGAACATCAGCTGTCTGACTGGCGGATCAGAAGCAGTGTTTGCTGCTCTGTCTTGCATCTGACAGAGTGGTAAACACTGGATGTATTGGCCCCCCATTCAAATGAATAGGGTCCAGGTACTGTTCTGGTACCCGAACCTGGTCTCATTTTTAACTGTTCTGCCGGACCCGAACATCTAGGGGTCCGCTCATCTCTAATCCTGTGTCTAGTGTGTGACTGGTGTATGTATGGTGCGTGAGTGTGTCATGTGGCTAGCGTATGACTGGTGTGTGTGTCACATGTATGTATCCTGTGTCTAGCGTGTGACTGGTGTGTATGTGTCGTGTCTATTGTGTGTATGTGGCACATGTCTAAATAATAAAATCTTTCTGTGCTTATAGAATATCATTGTTCTAGGTTTTACATAAAATTATCTGCTGCCGGTAAGGGTGCTTAACTAGATGGAAACTAAGGCTACTTTCACACTTCCATCTTCAAAATCTGCACAGGATCCATCAAGACGTTGAAATGACGGATCCTGTGCAGATTGTGGAAAACGTGTGCACTGGGCCCGTCTTTCTGACCGACCCGTCAAAGCTGTGTGCACCTGTTGTGTATGCGTCTTCGCAGCGGTTTTCCACTGCGAAAACGCATACACAACACAAACCAGGTAAAAAAAAAAAAATCGCGGTATTCTCACCTACCGGAGTTCCCACGCAGCGATGCTCTTTGTAGCTAGCAAAAAACGTTCCTCTGAACGTTTTCTCTGCCCGACGGACCGTTTTTTTGATGCAGGATCCAGTGAAAAAGGGATGACTCTGCAGCTAGTACCCCTTAAGTATGGACCAGTGCCAAAGCCAGAGCCGACCGAGAGACCCCCGCTAACCCCAATGCACGTTTCGCCCTAGTTTCTTCCGGAGGCGTGTGATTACTGTGTATGGTATACATTATGTCTAATACATGTGTGCTGTATATGGCCAGTGTGTGAGGGCTGTGTGCGGTATACAGTATGGCCAGTGTGCAAGAGCAGTGTGCGGTATATGGCCAGTGTGTGAGGGTTGTGTGCGATATATGGCCAGTGTATTAGGGCTGTGTGCTGTATACGGCCAATGTGTGTGATGTCAACTACTCCAATATTTACGGCCACAACTGTTTTCTCCCTATCCTACATTGATAGTTCTGCTTTAAGTCACTTGTCTTGTCTCTTGCATTATTCCAGTGTCCTCTTGTGCATAAATATGTGACTCTAGATTTTGTGTTATGCTATACCTGATGAAGAGACCTGAGTAGCCTTGAAAGCTTGCAATTTGTTACCATCTTTTCAGTTAGCCATTAAAAGGTATCAACCACTGAGGACTTAGTCAACCTTAGGAACTTCACAATCATTTTAATAAGGCAAATCAAGATTGTTTTCTTTGATTAATAACGTTTCTGTGCAGAAAGCACTGACAGTGTGAAGATTATCTGATGATTGTTCCTACTTTAGTCTAAAGGCTTTCTGGAAATTCTTCTTAATCAGGAATTTTCTTAACTGGTATCAAGTAGAATACAGCTACAATGAAGAGGTCAGGTGAGGACGTCCGACAAGAGTTCAATAGTCCAGAAACCAAACACAGGAATCTGAAGATGAAAGTGTAATTTTTTTTAATGACTTTTGGACCATGATGTTATATTATTAAAGCGCACCTGTCATCAGATTAAAAGTTAGCGCCAGGTTTTGCTTTTATTTTATTCTGCTCCTGTGAGTCTTTTTTTAATTATTTTTTTAAATAGAGATATACCATAGGTCTTTTTTTGTGCTAATTTGTATGGTTTTTATCAAGGGAACGGTGCTCACAGGATTCCCTACCCCTTGCTAGAGATCATACCTCCCAACTTTTAACCCCTTCACGACTTTTGACGTACATTTACGTCAATGGCCGTGTCCTTGCCTGCAGCTTTTAACCAGTTAAATCCCACCTTCCCATGCCATTCATCAGATCCATTCACCCGTCAGGTGAATTGCAGGGCGACTATGGGTTGTAATGACAGCCAGAGGTCTGCTGATGTGCAGGGTCCAAGTTCTGCTGTTATTACGATCCTCCTGTGAACATCAGCCTGTGGCCGGCGTTCATGGGAGATCGTGCTTTCTGCAATACAGAGCAATGCTGATGAACTGCTATGTATTACAAAAAGCGATCAGATGATCGCAGTTTCAAGTCCCCTAAAGGAACTAACAACTACAGAAAAAAGTGAGACTGAATAGTTTTTAAAAATATGAAACAAAAAAAAAAAACACAAAAGTTTGAATCAAATCTCTTTTGCCCCACTAAAAATGAAACAAAAAAATTTGGTATTGCAGTGTTCGTAAAAGTCCAATCTATCAAAATATAAAATAAATTAATTTGATTGGTAAACAGTGTAAGAAAATTAAAACTTCAGAATTACGTTTTCTTGGCCGCCGCAACATTACAGTAAAATGCAGTAAATGGCGATGAAAACATTGTATCTACCCCAAAATGATATTAATAAAAATGTCAGCTCAGGGCACAAAAAAATAAGCCCTCACACACCCCCAGATCTCGAAAATGGTAATATAAGCGAATTTTTTTCCTTACAAATGTGTGTATTATTTTTCCCAACTTAAATAAAAAATACTGTACATATTTGGTATCTGCGTACTCGTACTGATCTGCAGAATCATATTGCCAGTAAGTTTTAGCATATAATGAACATGATAAATAAAAAATCCAAGAAACAATTGTAGAATTGCACTTTTTGGGCAATTTAATGTACTTGGATTTTTTCCCGCTTTCCAGTGCATCACATTCTAAAATAAATGAATGGTGTTATTCAAAAGTGCAATTCGTCCCACAAAAAGCAAGCCGTAATATGGCTATAGGGATGGAAAAATAAAAGCGTTATGGCTGTTGGAATAAGAGGAGGAAAAATCGTAAGCGCAAAAACGAAAAATCATAATATCATGAAATACTGTAGTGATGAAGGACAGGTATGCCATCCTGACTCATGGGCCCCTTAGCGGCCGCATGGTCTGCTGCTATCACACAGCTGTTGTGGGTAGACACAGAATTAATAGGTTATTACCTATATAGTAAGTTTTCTCTCATCCATAGTATAGAAAATAAATTATTGATCACTGGGAGTCCAATCGCTGTTCATGGGACTGCCAGAACTAGCCGAACGCTGTGTTCAGATTTCTCATGGTCTTTTGGTCCCAAAGACAATAAATAAAGCAGATGAAGAGCATAAGTGTGGCACCTCAGGAGTTCGGGTACCAGAGTGGTGCTGCCTTCCTCTCGGGGAGGGTAATGCCATGCCAGGAGACAGGTGGGATCCCTTTGGCCGGTAAGTACATGCAACACTTTCTGAATCCAGGCCAGAAGGGGGAGCTCTAAACCCACTTTTAGGGGAGCTTCCCTCAACATACATCCTGGTATGGAGGAGTTAGTTAGTCTGGTACAGACAAGCAGAGAGTGAGGGAGCACAGAGGAACCTAAGAGCTAGAGGAGGGCTGCGATTGGGCCCCTCTAAGCTAGAGTGCATTATCCGGGCTTCGGGAGCCCGAGGCTGTGTGGAACTGCAAGTCCCACAGCAGAACCGGAGGGCAGGAAGCTAACAGCGACGGGCACACATTAAACCTGAGGTACAGCAGCATTCCAGAGCCCGGAGTCACCATGTAAAGAGACCCCAGAGAAACGGCTCAAGCTGCCTACCATGCAGGTACTGTCCCAGGACAGGAGAGAAAGAGGACCTTGTCAGGACACTACAGGCAGCAAGGGACTAATAGCGCAAAGTGGAAGGCTCCCAAACTGACCTGTCAAAGGGGTTTCCACCTGTCTTCAGGCTGCCTGGACTCCATCTACACCTGTTGCCGGTACCCTGGACTGAGGCTGACTACAACAACAGTAAACCAGGTAAAGACTGCAACCCTGTGTCCTCTGTTTATTTACTGACAACCCACCATACCTGCCCACTACACTGGGAGCCCTGGGGACCCTGCTTCACCTGTGGGAAGCGTTATCATCTTGCAGCAGTAGCATCGCCCCAGAGGATCCCTTTAAGCAGCGTTGGTCCCCTCTAACTGAGAACCACAGGTGGCGTCACAAATACAAAACTTTATTAAACCCTTTAAAGACCTTTCCCCTTTTACTTGAGCACCCAAGGCCACGGACCGTGTCGCAGCCATCGTGACCACCCCTTTAATTGCGACCGGACCCGATACCGAATACCCTACTGCCCTGGCGGGAGACTCATAAGCACTTTCACTCCATTCAAGATGGGGCTCTGCAGAGTCCAGCTCCAAGGCTCCAGAGCCCCGTTCTTACGATCGCTGGGGTCTAACCACTGGATAAAGGGTAACTTACTATTCTGGGACATATTTAAAGGATTTTTTTTTTTCAAATACTAAGTTGTCCTCTATCCATAGGATTGTGAATAGCTTATTGATCACTAAGGGTCTGACCAATGACTATGGGACTATCAGAAATAGTTGAGCACTCTGCCCTTCCTCCATCAGCAGACCCAAAGACAAAGAAAAAGGCAGAGGTTCAAGCACACACACTTCTATTCCACTCCACAGAAGATGGGGTAATGCAGAATTGAGTTTCTGGGTCCACAGCCCTCTTCTCAGGTGATCAGGAATGATCACTGTAGGGATCTAACCACTGGATAGAGGAAAACTTACTATTCTGGGGACAACCCTTTAAAAATAAGCTGGCTGCCTTCAGCATCTCTTAGAGGGAGCATATTAAATACGGTGTTACAGAATTTATAAGTGTTTTCTAAGTGAACTTTTCTAAGACGCAGCAGGCTTGCACTATTTAAAATACTTAAATAAGTCAATCAAAGTTTTCTTTCCCGTGCTTTGGTGACACATTAAGTACAAGTGTAACCTAAAGGAGTTTTCCAGGACAATATTATTTTTTAACTATAGTGGGCAGAACAGGCAGGTAGTCAGCAAGAACCTGCTGTTATTTTTTAGACCCATAGTAAAAAAATAAAGTAGTACCGGACAAGCCCTTTAACTATTTCCAGACCACACAAAGGATCTAAACGTTCAGGCGGTAAGCACTTTACTCTGCCCTGATGTTTTAAGTGAGAATGCAGAGTAAGCAGTCGGACAAGAACGTGAGGCAGCAGTAGTGAAGAGCCAGCCGTCAAATGCAGCCGAATCCCCACAAAGAAGTCAGAAATGGTTTATTACCGTCTCTGCCTTCCTCAGTATACAATGGCTGAAACTGATCAGCAGTGAATAGGTTTTTTTTCTCCTCATACCTACAGACACTGAATTTGGCAGCTGAACTGCCTTAAATAGACAATTCTAAAGCCTGGAACTGGAAGTATGGGAACAGCAAGTCCCACCTGGCTCTTTCGTCTGTTCCTAAACCCCTGATCCTAAATCTGATCCCATTAAAACAACCCTTTCAGTGCTAGCACTGCTGGAGCCGGCTGCCGGGCTTCGCATCACTGTGGCTAACCACCTCGGTGACACATATCTCTCCTCCAGTACCTGTCCCTCTGTAACCTTACAATGTGCATATACATAGATGACAGCATCAGGAACTGTTTATAAAAGAGCACATGGAGACGTGGGACAACCCAAAAAGAGTGATTGTAACACTCAGACGCGGCTGAGAAACAGTGTTTCATAAAATGTAATTATTCGTTGATTACTTGTCTCACAACATCTCTACAGGAGTATCGGTGCCCGTCCTACCGCTGATGGCATCTTATAAAATATATAATCATATGTGGCATTTAGGTAACATCATGTGCACATCTATCTCTCAGAATACAAAATCAGGCAGGAGACACGATCTCAGAGGCAGCCTTCCATTTCTAATGAGAGAATGAGCTGTATTATGTAACAACCTTATGTTTACGTCCCATGAGTAACACAGATGTGGTGTATGTGGTTACTATATTTACCATTTATCAGCATGTGCATGTCTACATCTATAGTTTGTATACACAGTACAATGTGTTCTAGCTTTCAGTTCACTTTGGCTTAATTAGGCCGTAGAGTTCATCGGTAAAATACTATACATTGTTTATGTAATGTATAGGTTCAGTACGGGTTAGTAATTGACCTGACACATATGTAGCTTTTATCCTAAGTCATACTGCCAGACTCATTAAAGGGTTGACTTGTTGGATTGCTGCTTCCAACAGGTGGCGCTATAAAGGTCTAGTCCTCTTTCTCTCTGAAGAGGCAATTTGCATACTGAGACATAAAAATTCTTATGTGGCCACATGGCGGAACCTGTGGGAGGTTACATACTATGTAGTAAGTATCTCTTGTGCTACTTACACAGCTTTTCAGGTACTGTTCCTTTAAAGGGACTCTGTCACCTGAATTTGCAGGGAACAATCTTCAGCCATAGAGACGGGGTTTTTGGGTGTTTGATTCACCCTTTCCTTACCCACTGGCGGCATGCTGGCTGCAATATTGGATTGAAGTTCATTCTCTGTCCTCCATAGTACTCGCCTGCGCAAGGCAAGATTGCCTTGTGCAGGCATGTACTACGGAGGACAGAGAATGAAGTTCAATCCAATATTGCAGCCAGCATGCAATCGGCGGGTAAGGAAAGGGTGAATCAAACACCCGAAAACCCCGTCTCTATGGCTGAAGATTGTTCCCTGCAAATTCAGGTGACAGAGTCCCTTTAATATTAAAAGAGTTTTGTGGGTTAAACACAAATTTTTGCAGTAATTCTATGTGACTGCACATTACCGAATCCTTCCAGCGTGCACACTGTCAGGATTCTCCACTATTGCCAGCTCCTCAAATTGAGGTCAAATATGTGATTTGCTGACTGACAGTCACATGATGGCATGTGAGCGCAAATTATGGTATCTAGTCATGTAAGGATAAAGTTCGACTATTGAAAACATTTTTTGTGAACTGAAGAAAAAATACTGTCATATGTACTGTATTTGCCAAACCTATATTTGTCAGATGCTTGATAGAGAAAAGGTATTCGTCACTCCTTGGAAAGTTTCCACTGCTCCATCATCCAGTGATCGCTGCTTAACACCACTCAGTCAGACACTCTAACATTGTGCTTAGTGATATAAGGCTTGCATGCACCTTCACAGCAATGAAAACCCATGTTATGAGTCTTCAGACACACAGTTTGTGCGTTGATATTAATGCCAGAGGAGGGTTGCGCTCTGCAGTCATTGAGTCAGAAGAGCGTTGGTGATTTTTATGCACAAAATGCGACAAGACTTGGTGGCCTTGCTCTGTAACGTTATGTGGTTCCAACTCTGTGGCTGAGTTGCTGCGGTTCCTTCCATTTTTCAATATTAACACAGGTGACGGTGGAATATTTATGAGGGAAGAAATGTCAAGAACGGAGGACCCTCTTATAAGACCCAACTGGTATCAGTGAGCTTTACCACAACCATCCTGTCACGTAATTAAGGCAGACGACATCGTGAGGGGCTGGATATTATACACCCGTGGCAATGACTGAATGAAAAAAACGAAATTCAATGATTAAGATGTGTGTCCCAATACTTTTCTCCATGAAGTGTAGCTGAGCCAATAAATTGGAAATGCCAACCTTGTGTACCATGTTTTGTCAGCACTAAGCTAAGTGTCTCCATAGTAACCATTATGCAAAATATACATTGCATCGGCTTGGCCTGGGCCTCATTTATTGTGCCACCTTGGAGTTGGCTACTGTGATAGGATTAAAGACCTCTCTTCCCCAAACTGACCCTATTACAAACTATTCATCAATAGGCATTGGCGACTTACATAGCTATTATAATTCTATGGTGCTATTCAGTCGAGGGGTTCAAGAGAGGCCTGGATGTCTTCCTGGAGCAGAACAATATTGTATCATACAATTATTAGGTTCTGTAGAAGGACGTAGATCTGGGTATTTATTATGATGGAATATAGGCTGAACTGGATGGACAAATGTCTTTTTTCGGCCTTACTAACTATGTTACTATGTTACTATGTTACATGTCCGTGTTTTTTCATGGACCATGTGTTCATGCAAATCCTATTAAGACATGTTGTGTTTTTTTCTGGCATTACAGATGAAAATGGCCAATACAAGTCTATGGGTCTATGAAAAGCACTAACAGCATATGCATGGTATCATAGTGCCATCCGTGTACTGTCTGTGTTTAACATTGCAAAGGATAAGAGAAGCTTTGTATTTTATTATCCATTTGTTTAAAACACTGATGATAAAGTTGGACACACGGACCAAATACCGATGAGACACTGATCCAAAACACTGATGACAGCGGTACCATTTTCACATACGTGTTTAAGCACTCACGTGTGAATGAGGCTTTACACAGCTAGCTAGTTGGTGGTTTGTAGGTGCCAAAGCAAGCCTCCGAGGCTGTCTATAGGCACAGTATGCCAATCAGGGCCAGACTGGCCATCTGGTAATTCTGGCAAATGCCAAAAGGGCCTGTCTGGTCATGGACCGCCTTGTCTGCTATGTTCTTAATGGAATCCGTGTTCTCCAGACAGCCATACTGTTAAAAGTTGTGGAGCACAAAGTTGCTGACTCCATCACTTACCCCAGGAGGCCACGGGTATCATTAGAAATATTGGTCTTGCAGTAATCTAGCTTTCCTCCATCCTGGGTAATATTAGTGATATATCTCATCTAGTGTTTGGGGATGGGGACAACATGGCCTGTGTGAGTTCAAATGCCAGGGTTGAATTTCAGCCCTACTCCGTACCTGATTGCAGAATAGTTAAAATGACTGTCTACTATGAAGTTAGGAGGACTAAGATGGAAAGCATGGGAACCTTTACCAGCCCCCTGACTACAAAATCAACACATTGGCATCCTGTGATAGCGTTGTAGGAGGGGGATGATAGTGTATGTGCACATCTGTAATCGTGTCATTTAACCCCTTTCTGCCAATGGACGTACTATTCCGTCCATGTGGGGTGGGCCCTACTTCCCAAGGACGGAATAGTACGTCCAGCGCGATCCGAGCTCTCCCATGCGACAAATTGGACAACAACTTTTGGGGTCCAATTTCTTCTCTTACCCTTGGGAAAATAAAAAATTTGGGGGCGAAAAGATATTTTTGTGAAAAAAAATGATTTTTTATTTTTACGGTTCTGCATTATAAACTTCTGTGAAGCACTTGGTAGGTCAAAGTGCTTACTACACCTCTAGATAAGTTCCTTAGGGGGTCTACTTTCCAAAATGGTGTCACTTGTGGGGGTTTCAATGTTTAGGCACATCAGGGGCTCTCCAAACGCAACATGGTGTCCCATCTCGATTCCTGTCAATTTTGCATTGAAAAGTCAAATGGCGCTCCTTCCCTTCCGAGCTCTGCCATGCGCCCAAACAGTGGTTTACTCCCACATATGGGGTATCGGTGTACTCAGGACAAATTGTACAACAAGGTTTGAGGTCCATTTTCTCCTGTTACCCTTGGTAAAATAAAACAAATTGGAGCTGAAGTAAAGTTTTTGTGAAAAAAAGTTAAATGTTAATTTTTATTTAAACATTCCAAAAATTCCTGTGAAGCACCTGAAGGATTAATAAACTTCTTGAATATGGTTTTGAGCACCTTGTGGGGTGCAGTTTTTAGAATGGTGTCACACTTGGGTAATTTCTATCATATAGACCCCTCAAAATGACTTCAAATGAGATGTGGTCCCTAAAAAAAAATGGTGTTGTAAAAATGAGAAATAGCTGGTCAACTTTTAACCCTTATAACTCCCTAACAAAAAAAATTTTTGTTTCCAAAATTGTGCTGATGTAAAGTAGACATGTGGGAAATGTTACTTATTAAGTATTTTGTGTGACATATCTCTGTGATTTAATTGCATAAAAATTCAAAGTTGGAAAATTGCAAACTTTTCAACATTTTTGCCAAATTTCCATTTTTTTCACAAATAAAAGCAGGTAATATCAAAGAAATTTTACCACTATCATGAAGTACAATATGTCTCTAGAAAACAATGTCAGAATCACCGGGATCCGTTGAGGCGTTCCAGAGTTATAACCTCATAAAGGGACAGTGGTCAGAATTGTAAAAATTGGCCCGGTCCATAACGTGCAAACCACCCTTGGGGGTAAAGGGGTTAAATGCTGCTGTCAGTGATTGACAGAGGCATTTAAATGATTAAACATCATCAATTGAAACAAGCTATAGTCGCTGCTGTTATAAGCAGATGCCGACTGTGTAAAACAGAAGTCATCAGCCAGATATGCTGAGCCCGCTTCATAAACGTGGACCTTACTTAGGATATACTATTATGTTTCAATTCTGGAAGGGGTAAAGAATAGGTGATAAAAGCAAAATCACTGGGTGTCCCATTCCTGGCAATCCCAAGATCTATATACAGTGTGGAATGGAGCAGTGGGCAAGCGCTATACTCACCTTCCTCTATCAATCCCACAAACTTTGAATGGAGCAGCAGCGTTCATGCAATAATTGAACTAGTTGCATATATATTTTGGATTGCATTTGCTCTTTTTGGTGACTCTAGCAATAGGATTCCACTTCTGTGCCACAATGGGGCACATAAAAATGGTCAGTCATAAGGCAACCCCATTAAATCTTGCAGCAGGCCATTCATCGGTGCCTAAAATACAGTATGTCTACATATTAATATAATTTTCTAAGAGCATTTTACTCATAAGTGGAACAAAGCAAACTAGAGTTGAGGAAAACAGTGTTCAGAATGGCTTCATTGTGTCTGCTCTATATTGTAGTATCTGGAATACATTTCTAGCTAATATTGATAGGTGGTTTGTGTGTTTAATATCACCCTTTTAACATTCAGGTTTTCCTAAAAGCTGAAATACATTTTGATGAGGCAAATAAATGTTCAGTGAAGTGAATGGAGTCATCTGACACCAATATTGTCAGACATTTTAACTATCAGCAAGGTAATAAATACAGAAATGGGCAGTCTTAATAAGGCTTATGGTCCCTATAAAGTAGAGAGCTTTAATCTGGAACGTCCGCTGCTGTGCACAAAGGATGGATGAAACCATACGCTTTAGCTCTGTTTACAGTGCATTGCGGCCCAAAGGGACTATAAGTGGAAATTTTCCTTTATAGCACCAAGAACAGAGAAAATTTAAGGCATATAATTGTCATAAATGGTGGAGAGGCGGAAAGCTTCTATACCTGCAACCCCCCGCTGTTGCACACTGACGTAACTACATTTTTCATACCACCGGAATGTATTATATGGCACAAAGTCACGGAGTAGTGGCTGAAATAACACATTAGAAGCAATTTTGTTTTAATTTAGTGCCCAAAAATGTGATCATGCACTTTTTTTTTTACTTAACCCCTTTACCCCCAAGGGTGGTTTGCACGTTAATGACCAGGCCAATTTTTACAATTCTGACCACTGTCCCTTTATGAGGTTATAACTCCGAAACGCTTCAACGGATCCTGGTGATTCTGACATTGTTTTCTCGTGACATATTGTACTTCATGATAGTGGTAAAATTTCTTTGATAGTACCTGCGTTTATTTGTGAAAAAAACGGAAATTTGGCGAAAATTTTGAAAATTTCGCAATTTTCAAACTTTGAATTTTTATGCAATTAAATCACAGAGATATGTCACACAAAATACTTAATAAGTAACATTTCCCACATGTCTCCTTTACATCAGCATAATTTTGGAACCAATTTTTTTTTTTGTTAGGGAGTTATAAGGGTTAAAAGTTGACCAGCAATTTCTCATTTTTACAACACCATTTTTTTTTAGGGACCACGTCTCATTTGAAGTCATTTTGAGGGGTCTATATGATAGAAAATGCCCAAGTGTGACACCATTCTAAAAACTGCACCCCTCAAGGTGCTCAAAACCACATTCAAGAAGTTTATTAACCCTTCAGGTGTTTAATAGGAATTTTTGGAATGTTTAAATAAAAATGAACATTTAACTTTTTTACACAAAAAATTTACTTCAGCTCCAATTTGTTTTATTTTACCAAGGGTAACAGGAGAAATTGGACCCAAAAAGTTGTTGTCCAATTTGTCCTGAGTACGCTGATACCCCATATGTGGCAGTAAACCACTGTTTGGGCGCATGGGAGAGCTCGGAAGGGAAGGAGCGCTATTTGACTTTTCAATGCAAAATTGACAGGAATTGAGATGGGACGCCATGTTGCGTTTGGAGAGCCACTGATGTGCCTAAACATTGAAACCCCCCACAAGTGACACCATTTTGGAAAGTAGACCCCCTAAGGAACTTATCTGGATGTGTGGTGAGCACTTTGACCCACCAAGTGCTTCACAGAAGTTTATAATGCAGAACCGTAAAAATAAAAAATCATATTTTTTCACAAAAATTATATTTTTGCCCCCAATTTTTTATTTTTCCAAGGGTAAGAGAAGAAATTGGACCTCAAAAGTTGTTGTCCAATTTGTCCTGAGTACGCTGATACCCCATATGTGGCAGTAAACCACTGTTTGGGCGCATGGGAGAGCTCGGAAGGGAAGGAGCGCAGTTTGACTTTTCAATGCAAAATTGACAGAAATTGAGATGGGACGCCATGTTGCGTTTGGAGAGCCACTGATGTGCCTAAACATTGAAACCCCCCACAAGTGACACCATTTTGGAAAGTAGACCCCCTAAGGAACTTATCTGGATGTGTGGTGAGCACTTTGACCCACCAAGGGCTTCACAGAAGTTTATAATGCAGAGCCATAAAAATAAAACAAAATTTTTTTCCCACAAAAATTATTTTTTAGCCCCCAGTTTTGTATTTTCCCTAGGGTAACAGGAGAAATTGGACCCCAAAAGTTGTTGTCCAATTTGTCCTGAGTACGCTGATACCCCATATGTGGGGGGGAACCACCGTTTGGGCGCATGGGAGGGTTCGGAAGGGAAGGAGCGCCATTTGGAATGCAGACTTAGATGGAATGGTCTGCAGGCGTCACATTGCGTTTGCAGAGCCCCTAATGTACCTAAACAGTAGAAACCCCCCACAAGTGACACCATTTTGGAAAGTAGACCCCCCAAGGAACTCATCTTGATGTGTTGTGAGAGCTTTGAACCCCCAAGTACTTCACTACAGTTTATAACGCAGAGCCATGCAAATAAAAAATATTTTTTTTTCCACAAAAATTATATTTTAGCCCCCAGTTTTGTATTTTTCCAAGGTTAGCAGGAGAAATTGGACCCTAAATGTTGTTGTCCAATTTGTCCTGAGTACGCTGATACCCGATATGTGAGGGGGAACCACCGTTTGGGCGCATGGGAGGGCTCGGAAGGGAAGGAGCATCATTTGGAATGCAGACTTAGATGGATTGGTCTGCAGGCGTCACATTGCGTTTGCAGAGCCCCTAATGTACCTAAACAGTAGAAACCCCCACAAGTGACCCCATATTGGAAACTAGACCCCTCAATGAACTTATCTAGATGTGTTGTGAGAACTTTGAACCCCCAAGTGTTTCACTACAGTTTATAACGCAGAGCCGTGAAAATAAAAAATCTTTTTGTTTTCCCACAAAAATTATTTTTTAGCCCCCAGTTTTGTATTTTCCCAAGGGTAACAGGAGAAATTGGTCCACAAAAGTTGTTGTCCAATTTGTCCTGAGTACGCTGATACCCCATATGTTGGGGTAAACCCCTGTTTGGGCACACAGGAGAGCTCGGAAGGGAAGGAGCACTGTTTTACTTTTTCAACGCAGAATTGGCTGGAATTGAGATCGGACGCCATGTCGTGTTTGGAGAGCCCCTGATGTGCCGAAACAGTGGAAACCCCCCAATTATAACTGAAACCCTAATCTAAACACACCCCTAACCCTAATTCCAACGGTAACCCTAACCACACCTCTAACCCAGACACACCCCTAACCCTAATCCCAACCCTATTCCCAACTGTAAATGTAATCTAAACCCTAACCCTAACTTTAGCCCCAACCCTAACTGTAGCCCCAACCCTAACCCTAACCCTAGCCCTAACCCTAGCCCTAGCCCTAACCCTAACCCTAGCCCTAACCCTAGCCCTAGCCCTAACCCTAACCCTAGCCCTAACCCTAGCCCTAACCCTAGCCCTAACCCTAGCCCTAGCCCTAACCCTAGCCCTAACCCTAGCCCTAACCCTAACCCTAACCCTAGCCCTAACCCTAGCCCTAACCCTAACCCTAGCCCTAGCCCTAACCCTAGCCCTAACCCTAGCCCTAACCCTAACCCTAATGGGAAAATGGAAATAAATACATTTTTTTTTATTTTTCCCTAACTAAGGGGGTGATGAAGGGGGGTTTGATTTACTTTTATAGCGAGTTTTTTAGCGGATTTTTATGATTGGCAGCCGTCACACACTGAAAGACCCTTTTTATTGCAAAAAATATTTTTTGCAATACCACATTTTGAGAGCTATAATTTTTCCATATTTTGGTCCACAGAGTCATGTGAGGTCTTGTTTTTTGCGGGACGAGTTGACGTTTTTATTGAAAACATTTTTGGGCACGTGACATTTTTTTATCGCTTTTTATTCCGATTTTTGTGAGGAAGAATGACCAAAAGCCAGCTATTCATGAATTTCTATTGGGGGAGGCGTTTATACCGTTCCGCGTTTGGTAAAATTGATAAATCAGTTTTATTCTTCGGGTCAGTACGATTACAGCGATACCTCATTTATATCATTTTTTTATGGTTTAGTGCTTTTATACGATAAAAACTATTTTACAGAAAAAATAATTATTTTTGCATCGCTTTATTCTCAGGACTATAACTTTTTTATTTTTTTGCTGATGATGCTGTATGGCGGCTCTTTTTTTGCGGGACAATATGACGCTTTCAGCGGTACCATGGTTATTTATATCTGTCCTTTTGATCGCGTGTTATTCCACTTTTTGTTCGGCGGTATGATAATAAAGCGTTGTTTTTTGCCTCGTTTTTTTTTTTTTTTCTTACGGCGTTTACTGAAGGGGTTAACTAGTGGGACAGTTTTATAGGTCGGGTCGTTACGGACGCGGCGATACTAAATATGTGTACTTTTATTGTTTTTTTTTTTTTATTTAGATGAAGAAATGTATTTATGGGAATAATATTTTTTTTTTTTTTCATTATTTTGGAATATTTTTTTTTATTTTTTTTACACATTTGGAAAATTTTTTTTTAACTTTTTTACTTTGTCCCAGGGGGGGACATCACAGATCAGTGATCTGACAGTTTGCACAGCACTCTGTCAGATCACTGATCTGACATGCAGCGCTGCAGCCTTCACAGTGCCTGCTCTAAGCAGGCTCTGTGAAGCCACCTCCCTCCCTGCAGGACCCGGATCCGCGGCCATCTTGGATCCGGGGCTCGAGCAGGGAGGGAGGTGAGGAGACCCTCGCAGCAACGCGATCACATCGCGTTGCTGCGGGGGGCTCAGGGAAGCCCGCAGGGAGCCCCCTCCCTGCGCGGTGCTTCCCTGCACCGCCGGCACATCGCGATCATCTTTGATCGCGGTGTGCCAGGGGTTAATGTGCCGGGGGCGGTCCGTGACCGCTCCTGGCACATAGTGCCGGATGTCAGCTGCGATAAGCAGCTGACACCCGGCCGCGATCGGCCGCGCTCCCCCCGTGAGCGCGGCCGATCGGCTATGACGTACTATCCCGTCCAGGGTCAGATAAGCCCAGGGCACCTCGACGGGATAGTACGTCTAAGGTCACAGAGGGGTTAAACATATGAATTGGGGTTAAAAATTATTTCTGCCATTAGGTTTCATTTAAAAAAAATTCTTCTATAGCCTCTTTGTTGCACTGTTTATTATTGGCTGCACAATAAGTAAACTAAGAATCATTCAGAGCGCTCATTCAATCTGAATAACTCCTTTATCTGTCTTTTTCTGAGCTCCTCACAGCAGATTTATGGCCACAGTACAAACAGTGGTGGATTATAATCAGATCAATCTGGGCAGTAGCCCAGGGCCCAGTGGTGTGGGGGGCCACCACAGGGCCACCATCAGGGCATTACTGCCCTGACTGGCGTATGGTGCCCGGTGGGCAGAGGGGGCCCGCATCGGGCCCCGTCTCATCTGCTCACCGGGCCCCTACCGGCAGGCTAAACCAGGCCCTTAGCGTCGCTGCGGAAGTTTAACGCTATTGACGTGCAGGTGCGGGCCCGCCATCCAATTGGAAGCTGGCAGCTGATGTCAGCCGCATCGTGCACATTGCCGGCTCTGACGTCATTGTCAGTCGCCGGCGAATGCACGCTTCAGCTGCGTGGAGAGAGCTTCGCCGCAGGAGCGCGGCCAGACTGTGAGACACGGGGGCAGAATGCTGGACATGGGGGTCAGAATGCTGGACACGGGGGGCAGTATGCTGGAAACGAGGGCAGAATGCTGGACATGGGGGCAGAATACGAGACATAGAGGGCAGAGTGGAGATACGGGGCATGATTGGAGACACAGAGGACAGGATGAAAGGCATGAGGGCATGACTGGAGACACTGGGGGTAGGATTGGAAACAGATGGGACAGGACTGGAGACAGATGGAGCAGAATGGAGACACAGGGGGCATGATTGGAGACACGGGGCAGGATTACAGACATGGGGGCATGATTGGAGACATAGGGGGCAGAATGGAGATACGGGCATGATTGGAGACACGGGGCAGAATGGAGATACGGAGCATGATTGGAGACACGGGGCAGGATGAAAGACATGGGGGCATGATTGGAGACACTGGGGGCATGATTGGAGACAGATGGGGCAGGATTGGAGACAGATCATGCAGGATCATGGGGCAGAATGGATACGATGGAGACAGATGGGGCAGGATGGAGAGATCATATGGGGCAGAATGGATACTCATGAGGGCAGGATGGGAAAACATATGGCTGAAGCCAGGAATCAGACACACGGGGGGCTAGGATGGGGAATATTATTACCATAGGGGCTAATTAAGGGATATTATTACTGCAGTGATGTATTTATTTTATTTTTTGAGTACACTGTTTTAAATGGGGGGGGGGCGGTCCTGTTACTGTGTAGAGTGATACTATGCCGCCTTTTTTTCTTCATGTGGTGTAATGAAGAAGTTGTGAAAACTTAAGTAATGTGTTCTGCAAGCAGAGCTCGAGATAACTGTGTTATTTCCTGCAAAGACGAGCCCTGGCTGGAACAAGTGATGGCGGTCTGTGCTGGATGAAAGATGAAAAACAAAGATGAAGGACTTCACCTAGAGACGTCACTGGTGAGTCAGTGTGTTACCTATACACTGACACTATACACTGTATACTATATACAGAGCTCCTGTGTATAATGTCACCGGTGATCACTGTATTACCTGTACACAGACACTGCATAATAAGTACAGATCTCCTGTGTATAATGGCACTTATGGTGATAGTATTGTGTTTTTTTTATTACTGATCAGTATTCAGTCACTATGTGGTGGTAATATTTGGTCTGGACATGGTGTTGCAGTATTTGTCCCTTGTATGTGCTATTTGGTCACTTTGTGGTGGTAATATGTGGTCTGGTCATGGTGTTGTGGTATTTGTTTCTTGTATGTGATATTATTCGAACACTGTGGTGGTAATATGTGGTCTGGACATGGTGTAGCGGTATTTGTTCCTTGCATGTGATATTATTGGTCATTGTAAAAATTGAAAAATAAAAATATGCCTAAATTGTATTGCATATTTTAACAAATATTTAATAGGTTACAGTAGAGTAGGGCCCGGCCAAAAGTGTCTACCGTGTTATGGTGGCGGCTTAAAAAATCTTTTGGACAAAACAAAAGCTGCCAGCTATTTATGTGATCTGGTGATGGGAACTGTTAATGTGTGATAGGTGAGAAGTGGAGTTTTTCCAAGAGAGAGCGGTGGTACTGTGGACAGTTCGAGGGGTGGAGGTGGGGCTGGGGTGGAGCCTGGGCGGAGTCTCAAGGGGGCCTCAAAAATTTTGCCTCTGTGGGGGGACCCACAGAGTCTGAACAGCCGGGGCCCTGGCTACCCTTAATCCACCCCTGAGTACACATCACATTTGCTTATGCAGGGAAAGAAAAAGCCTGTAAAAGCTAAGTGTTGCAAAGTTTTTAATGAAACCCAGTTGTAATAAATTATATTTAGCCCTAAATACATGTATATAAGTAACAGGAAAAACATGTCCAGAGAGGTGGACAACCTGTTTAGCTGAAATCCATCAATGGTGGTGTTGTTCAGTTACCGTATGGGATTGTTATCTATTCAGTATATGGTGGTACTATCTAGTCACTGTATTTTTGTGTAATATATGGTATGGTGGTATTATTCAATAACTGCATAATTTAGTCACAGAATCTATTGTTAATGGGTAGGACTAACCTGTGTATACCAACTCCTTCCTCAGGACAACAATATATCAAACAGATGTATGGTTGTCCTGAGGAAGGAGTTGGTGTGACTATGAAACACATTGACAATAAACCCTCATTCTATATCCAAACGCAGTGCGACGCAGGGTACCGTTCATTGCCATGGTGACCCAATGTCATCATGACGACATCTGGGAGATGGAGGCACTGTGGACGCCATAGGACCTGTGATCCGACAGTGTCCGTCTTTTTAGGATTGCATAAAAGTGCCGTCGGCCACAGTTTTTGCTGGTATTATTAGAATACCATTTACATTTTTTATGTACACTCGTGAACATGGTTGGTCAAAAAGAAATGAAAAATAAAAATCAAAACTTCAATTTGCTGTATTTTCTCTAGAAAAAAGGTTGGAGATGTTCACTTATTGCTTTATTCAGGCATTCAATGGTTTTGCACAGAAATAACTCACATGGGCTTTTCATAAATATTTACTACGACTAGAACATATAACATTTGTTTTATCACACAAAAATGGACAAATGCTGCATCTTCTCCTTTTTAGGCTTTTTCCAGTGCTGGTGGAGGCCGTGGGTTCGTGTTGTTGAGGATGCTGGCCGATACATCTAACTATGGCTGCTGCTCCTTCACTTTGGAGATTTACTTTTTTTTCCTTCGGAGATAAAGAGGACTAGAACTCTAGTGCCACCTATTGGAAGTAGCAGTCCTAATAGTCAATGTCGACCCTTTAACGAGCTTTGTCACATGACTTAGGATAATAGCCAAACCAGAATCTCAATTTGCAGACACTGTGTTTCGGGGTACTGCCCCTCGTCAGTGCAAAGTGGAGATCTGGTTTGGCTGATTGAGAGGCGTCTGACCGGGATCCAAGAAGTATCGTTTCTCCTTGCAGAGAGTGACATGATAAGCATGTCGAGGTGAGGAGACTTAAAGCCGCAATGCTTCTCTGGGAAATATGCTAATTGTCTCTTCAGAGAGGAAGAGGACTAGAACTCTAGTGCCACCTACTGGAAGTAGCAATCCTAACAGTCAATGTCGACCCTTTAATGAGCCTTGTCACATGACTTGGGATAATAGCCAAACCAGAATCTAAATTTGCAGACACTGTGTTTCGGGGTACTGCCCCTCGCCACATTTTCATCCAACTTTTCAAATAATGGACACTCACAACTTTCAAGGGGTAAAATCAGTGTTGTCGAATAAAATAGCACTATATGAGTAATAATAATAGAATCACAGCAAACACTAACCAGTTTAGCAACAATAAGAGCTTATACTACAGTGAAACAGACCTGCACAAACCATGTATTGCGCGCACGGACCTGTAGGAACTGGAGAAATCGATAAACAATAGCAGATGCAATAGATAATCCACAATGAAAATATAAATCATTTATGTGACTGAAAATATGGCGGGAGATCTGTATAAAACACAATCGAACAGTACATATATAACAATCATTATTTCATACAAAAAAATTAAAATAAAAAACAAAAAAACGACACTCATAACAACACCTACCTATAAACAAACTCCCCTAACTATCATTTGCAGATCCTCATCTACTATAAAATTGTCTAAGGGTCACTTCCATCTTTCTGTCCCTCTGTCTTTCTGTCTGTCATGGATATTCATTGGTCGCGGCCTCTGTCTGTCATGGAATCCAAGTCGCTGATTGGTCTCGCCAGCTACCTGTTATGGCTGCTACGACCAATCAGCGACGGCCACACTCCGATTAGTCCCTCTCTACTCCCCTGCAGTTGGCACCTGCTCCATACTCCCCGGTCACCGCTCACACAGGGTTAATGCCAGCGGCAATGGACACTGAAAAAATAACTGAAAAAAACAGCTTTCCTGAATAGATTTTTTATCGTGAGTAAATTTAGCAGTTCCAATGGTATCGTAAAGATGCCGTGTGCACATAGCTTTATGATTAAAATTTAAGTTTTATCATGGTTTTATCATTGTATTATATAAAGACAGGCGTTTTATGCACTGGTCTTCAACCAGGGAGTGATGGAGTAAGAGGTGTGCACCTTTTAATGAGTTTGGCGCATTTTTCAGCTACCATGCACCAAAATAAGAAATGTAATACATTTGTGAGGCTGTGCTCAGCCCATCCCTCCTGATAAGCTCCTCGTAAAGTTGTCAGAGGTGGTGTAAAATTGACAAAACTCCCTAAATGTTCATATATTTCAAAAAGTTTTATGCCAGATTTCTAGAGCTAACTGTCTCACTAATTAGCCTCGAAGAGTTTTCAACTTTTGGATCAATCTGACAGCTGAGACCACATGGCCATTTCTTAATTGCAGCACTAAGCATCCTTGGAACCAAGGTAATAAATTTGTTGTAAGAATTATAGGGTACTGCAAATTATTAGTATAGCTTAGTTCCCCAGTGAAACCCATCAAGAGGAACTTGTCAGGTCCCTCAAACCTCCCAAACTGCTCCACTGCCATTTACAATCCTAATAACGCATCCTAATCAAGACCTTGATAATTCAGATAGCAGTTCCCAATTGCTAAAACAACTTTTATTACTATTCTGTTAATTACCTTGGATTAGCCTGACGCACTGTCATTTCATCCAGAGTAAATGCTGTAACCATATTCTTTTGGACATGACTGACTGCAGCATAGTGATGAGGTCTCGCTGATTTGGGTGAGCCTACACCCCGACGGACTAGCCTGCATATGCAGAGGATGGCAATAGTAATGTTTTTAGCACACATAGAAAGTACTGAACGTACTCCACCATTAAGGTATTTCATTGAAAAATGCAGGAATGCTTGAGTAAGGCTCTAAATTGAAGTTCAAGTGGTTTGGTTGGCTTCGGTGACTTGACAGGTTCCTCCAACCCTAAAAAAATGCAGATTTTTCAGTTTTGCACTTTTGTTTTTTTCTTCTATTCTTCCAAGAGACATTATTTTTTTTCTATTTTTATGTCAACATGGTCATAAGAGGGTTTGTTTTTTGCGGGACGAGTAATAGTTCTGATTGACATCATTTAATGTACTGAGGAAATTGAAAAACAATTCCAAGTGAGGTGAAATTGAGAAAAAAAGAAGTGCAGCTGTCATGTTTATTCAGGGTTTTGTTTTTACAGAGTTTATATTATGGTTACAAAGACGTTGATTCATGATTCTTCAGGTCGGTATGATTACGCGATACAGAACTTCCATGGATTTGTTCAGACGTTTATAAAAAAAAAAAACTTTTGGCCTGTGCTGCCATGTTCCGATACCTCCAACATTTTAATTTTTCCATTGATAAAGCTTTGCGAGGGTTAGTGTTATCCATAGCGAGTAGTTGGTTTCACTAATACCAATTTGGGATAAAGATGACATTTTGTTACACTTTTTAGGGAGGTGAGGGGGCTGAAAAAACATAATTCTGCATTTTTTATTTTTTTCTCATACTCTTTACAAATCAGGTAAATTAATTTTTATTTTGATAGCTCAGACTTTAACGGAGGCTGCAGAAGCAATGTTGTTTATTTTTTTAATTTAATTTTAATGTGGCAAAAGAGGGGGTGATTAGAATTTTCATATTTTTCTAAATTTTTCATATTTTTAAACATTTTTTAGTTTTATGTTTTAGTCTCCTAAGTGGACTGGAGCCTGAAATAGTCCGATTAGTTATACTATATGCAGTAATAGCATAGAATTGCAGTAAATAGTGTAAGGCCAGGGAGTGTAATGTGAGAAACTCGTGTGAGTCTCTAGCCTCAATACCAGGCACTGCTGCTGGCACTCAGGACCGGAGCGTGCGTCTGTATGTATTTCTATATATTTCTTGGATGGCATTCAGTCTGTGGCTGAGCCTCACAGTAATCACCAAAACTATTCTGGGCCCTATGTGAAGGAGCATGTACTTTATGTATGTTGGACATGGCCCCTAAGGGCCAGATGGCTATGATTCCCATTGTGTATCACACTATACAAGCCAATCATCACAGAGTTATGATACAATAGAAAGAACAATCCCTTTCTCCATAAGAAAATAGAGAACCACCATCCCAGAGCTCATTTATCATGTGTCAAGTTATTGACTGAACCATTCAGAATGGACGGAGCGAACCCTTTCATATAATGGGTTTTAAGAAAAAAAAAACTTTTTGCAATCCATCATTCTGTCAGTCTGTCATTTACCAAGATTTAACAAGAAACATTTCTTTCTTTGTTAATTCAAAATTGTAATACTAACTTTGTATTAGATTGCACGCAGACGTATCAGGTACGGTCCACAAAACCTATGAATCCCACATGCAAAGTGAGGTTTTTTGGCGTGTTTAGCTTCAGCTTTATTAGAATTCAATATAACTAAACATTTCATTTTAAAGAGGACCATTCACCAAATTTTGCATGTTGAGCTGGACACATGATGTAATAGCAGAATAAAACATCTTTGTTCATTTTTATTTTTTGTGGATGTGGATGTGGATGTATTAGCAATCAAAGTATCTGGCACCTAATGAGTTAACTTTCGTTACAGGGGTAGTCCGGTCTTAAGCTACTAGTCTGCTGTCACTCTATATGGCTGCAGGCTTGTGAGTCCTCACATTGCGCACACTGCGTGCTGTGAGGATTCTCCGGTGTCAGCATACTCCTGGCCACATTCCAACTAGATGGGTGCAGCCTCAATCAATGCACGTGTATTTAACAAGACCGGAAACAGTCTAGAGGGAATGTGGCCAGGAGTATGCATATCGCATACTTGTGGTTCCATTACCACTTTTCCCGGCATCGGATAATCCTTACAGCGGCCGTTCACATGATGTGAGGATTCACATGTCTGCAGTCATACAGAGTGACAACAATTCAAAATAGCTGGGTTTAAGCATAGCAGACTGAATTGTGCCAGAGTGGCACAGAGGTGATTTTGTTGTGAAAGTATTTAAAACTACTTGAGCTTCTCTAGCCCGCAATACCGAGATTGGTAAAACTGCTACCATTACTTTGTTGTATTGTGCTCAAGACAGGACTATTTATGTTATTTATTTTTGCTGAAGAACAGCCGTTTTCATTTCAGAGCTGTAAAAATTAAGGAAAATAAAATTTATTTTGTTTTTTGAAATTAAAACCATCTGCATGTGTGTATCACCGCAACTACCAAAGAGCTGAACCCCTACAAGAGGTTAAAGAGTGAAGGCTAGGGCAACCCTAGGGATCTGGTAAATGCAGTAGCTCGTGCTAACCTTGTACATTGTAGCCTATTTTAAAGCTGCCAGGTGACCACTCGCAGTGTCTCGTTATGTTCTCATTACTTTTGTTTGATGATAATGAGGGATCCACTATTCTAGTGGTAAGACACAAAACAGTAAAAATCAGTGATATTTACCCAAGACTCGAATAAAGGAAAATCATTGATAGGATACTCTTCTTTGTTTTCATGTGCCGCATGGAACCTTAGAGGCGGATCATGGCAGCTTTAGTTGAATCCTTATGTCACCTACTCACCTATACTGTATGTAACTAAATTATCTTCTGCTTTTCCATTAAATAAAATTCCAGGGGCCCCTTGAGACAAGAAACTGCAATTTAAGAACAATAAGTGACAGATTACATTGTGAAATGAACAGACATAAAAAGAACAAGTGGAACCTTTTACTCATTTCTTCCAGGAAACAATGAACTGATATTTTCTCTTTATGGTTAATTTAATCTACTTAATTCAGTTAATTGAATCAGATTCATGCCAATATGTGCAGGTGCTTTTGCTTCTGGGTGGTCACATCTGGGGAAGAAGATAGCGGAAGACAGACATTACTGCTGGCATTTCACAAGGAGATAGATACTAACTTGTTGAGGAAGTAATTAAATGGTAGGAAGCTGTGATCATTGTCGGAAAGTTCCTCACAATGGCTAAAAGTGATCTTAGTGCTCAGAAGGGGTCAGCTCACGAC
Source organism: Ranitomeya imitator (assembly GCF_032444005.1). Classification (NCBI taxonomy): domain Eukaryota; kingdom Metazoa; phylum Chordata; class Amphibia; order Anura; family Dendrobatidae; genus Ranitomeya; species Ranitomeya imitator. The sequence continues at coordinate 61,660,994 of NC_091288.1, forward strand.
ATCATAGAGAAGCTTAAATATAATCCGCAACATTTAGCTCATGTGAACAAGTTATTCAGGGCAGGATGCATGAACTAATTAGTAGGAACAGGTAAATTACCGCACTATGCATTATTTCCACATGTTCCCACTTGTTAGCATATGTGCTGTTTGTTTCTGTTTGTTGGTTTTTCATTGGTAGGGTCTTCTCTGAAAATCTGGAAAAAATTAGTAGAACAAAAAAAAGGATCTTCAACTACTGCAAAAATAAACATTTTCTAATAGTGTTTCAGCTACAAGATGCAGCCAAATGCCAGACGTAACTGGGAAAGCAAATAAGGGTAAGAGTTTCTGATAACACTGAGGTTACATCGACAAATCTTGCGTTATCATTCATTCGTTTTTACTCCCAATATCCAATCAATTACTCTCTCATGTCACCAGCACCATAAAAACATCTGAAGAATCTCACCTTTTCGTACCTTTGAAACAGCAAAAAATTCTTACTCTCTGATTCATTCTCTTCTAGACTAAACCCCTGGTTAAGGATACAACCAGCTACATTCAGGACACAACTGACCTATTGAATAAACTATCAGCAATAGGTCCTCTACCAGAAGGAACCACCCTGGCCACCATGGATGTGGAATCTTTGTACTCTAATATCCCACACCAGGATGGATTAAATGCCTGCAAAATCTTCACGGAAAACACAGGGACTGATGCTGATTCTGTAGTGAAACTTATAAAATTCATCCTCACCAGAAATTACACTGAATTTGACAACAAGATAAATCTACAGGAGACTGGCACAGCAATGGGAAGTAAAATGGCCCCACAGTATGCAAATCTTTTCATGGCCAAGCTTGAAAGCGGCTTTTTGTCCTTATGTCCCATCAGGCCTCCGGCGTACTACCGTTACATTGATGATATTTTAATCATCTGGACGGAGTCTGAGCCGCAGCTAAAGATGTTCCATGAACAGTTTAATCAATTTCATCCCACCATCAACTTAACACTCAACTACTCCAGCACTGAAATTAACTTTTTGGACACCATCATTAAGCTGCAGAACAATATAATAAAAACATCCCTGTATCAGAAGCCACTCGACCATCCAACATACCTTAAGGTACCTTCACACTAAACAACTTCACAACGATATCGCTAGCGATCCGTGACGTTGCAGCGTCCTGGCTAGCGATATCGTTGTGTTTGACACGCAGCAGCGATCAGGATCCTGCTGTGATGTCGTTGGTCGCTGCAGAAAGTCCAGAACTTTATTTCGTCGCTGGACTCCCTGCAGACATCGCTGAATCGGCGTGTGTGACGCCGATTGTTATGACCTGGTGGTTAGGAGCACCCGACCTGATAGTTAAACTCATACAGGACGAGCTCTGGGATGTGGGAGCTCTGCTGACCGCAAGCCCTAATCCTATCGCACACACTAAAAATAGCCGTGGAGCGCTCCTGACACTCCCTAGGCGCCTCGTCACAGCCTCAGAGCTAGCTAGCCCTAGAGATAGAAAATAAAGCCTACCTTGCCTCAGAAAAATTCCCCAAAGGAATAGGCAGCCCCCCACATATAATGACTGTGAGTAAAGATGAAAGTCGCAAACGCAGAAATGAAATAGGTTTCAGCAAAGGGAGGCCAGACTTACTAAATAGACAGAGGATAGGAAAGGAATCTTTGCGGTCAGCACAAAAACCTACAAAAGACCACTGTTGTGAATTCTGTGGCTGAGTTCACTTCTGTGGTCACAAGTGGTATTGCAGTCTCTGGGCTTCCTCCCTCAGGTGTTTTGGTGAGCTCGTTGGCTGCCTTGCTATTTAGCTCCACCTGAGTCTGTCTTCCTTGCTCCTTGTCAATGTTCCAGTGTTGGATCTGAGCTACTGCATCTTTCCTTGGGCCTGCTGCTCTGCTAGATAAGTGCTTCTAGTTTGTTTTCTGTTTTTTTCTGTCCAGCTTGCTATTGTCTTTTGCTGGAAGCTCTGAGAAGCAGAGGGGTGCACCGCCGTGCTGTTAGTTCGGCACGGTGGGTCTTTTTGCCCCTTTGCGTGGTTTTCGTTTTAGGGTTTTTTGTAGACTGCATAGTTCTCTTTGCTATCCTCGCTCTGTCTAGAATATCGGGCCTCACTTTGCTGAATCTATTTCATTCCTACGTTTGTCTTTTCATCTTGCTAACAGTCATTATATGTGGGGGGCTGCCTATTCCTTTGGGGTATTTCTCTGAGGTAAGTCAGGCTTGTATTTCTATCTTCAGGCTAGTCAGCTCCTCAGGCAGTGCCGAGTTGCATAGGTAGTTGTTAGGCGCAATCCACTGCTGCTTATAGTTGTGTGAGGATAGATCAGGTACTGCAGTCTACAGAGATTCCACGTCTCAGAGCTCGTCCTATTGTTTTTGGTTATTGCCAGATCTCTGTATGTGCGCTGATTACTGCACGCTGTGTTGCCTGATTGCCAGCCATAACAGTACAAGGAGCCACACCAATGATTCCCAATAGAGGGAAAAAAGAAATCCTGACATCATTTTTTTTTCTTAGCTCTGTCTTCAGTCTTTTTTTTCCCCTAGACATTAGAGTGCTTCAGGACACAGCTGTGGACATGGATATTCAGGCTCTGTGCTCCTCAATGGATAATCTCGTTGTAAATGTACAAAAGATTCAAGATACTATTGATCAGAAATCGATGCTAGAACCAAGAATTCCGATTCCTGATTTGTTTTTTGGTGACAGAACTAAGTTCCTGAGCTTCAGAAATAATTGTAAGCTATTTTTGGCCTTGAAACCTCATTCTTCTGGTAATCCTATTCAACAGGTTTTGATTATTATTTCTTTTTTGCGCGGCGACCCACAGGACTGGGCGTTTTCTCTTGCACCAGGAGATTCTGCATTGAGTAATGTTGATGCATTTTTCCTGGCGCTCGGATTGCTTTACGATGAGCCTAATTCAGTGGATCAGGCTGAGAAAAATCTGCTGGCTTTATGCCAGGGTCAGGATGATGTAGAAGTATATTGTCAGAAATTTAGGAAATGGTCAGTACTTACTCTGTGGAATGAATCTGCACTAGCGGCTTTGTTCAGAAAGGGTCTCTCTGAAGCTCTTAAGGATGTAATGGTGGGATTTCCTATGCCTGCTGGTTTGAATGAGTCTATGTCCTTGGCCATTCAGATCGGTCGTCGCTTGCGCGAGCGTAAATCTGTGCACCATCTGGCGGTACTGCCTGAGAGTAAACCTGAGCCTATGCAGTGCGACAGGACTATGACTAAAGTAGAACGGCAAGAACACAGACGTCTGAACAGACTGTGTTTCTATTGTGGTGATTCTACTCATGCTATTTCTAATTGTCCTAAACGCACTAGGTGGTTCGATAGCTCTGCTGTTATTGGTACTGTACAGTCCAAATTCCTTTTGTCCATTACCTTAATGTGCTCTTTGTCATCGTATTCTGTCATGGCGTTTGTGGATTCAGGCGCTGCCCTGAATCTGATGGATTTGGATTATGCTAAACGTTGTGGATTTTTCTTGGAGCCTTTGCGGTGTCCTATTCCGTTGAGAGGAATTGATGCTACACCTTTGGCCAAGAATAAGCCTCAGTACTGGGCCCAGCTGACCATGTGCATGGCTCCTGCACATCAGGAAGTTATTCGCTTTCTGGTACTGCATAATTTGCATGATGTGGTCGTGTTGGGGTTGCCATGGCTACAAACCCATAATCCAGTATTGGATTGGAACTCTATGTCGGTAACCAGCTGGGGTTGTCAGGGAGTACATGGTGATGTTCCATTTTTGTCTATTTCGTCATCCATTCCTTCTGACATCCCAGAGTTCTTGTCGGACTTTCAGGATGTATTTGAAGAGTCCAAGTCTGATGCCCTACCTCCGCATAGGAATTGTGATTGTGCTATCGATTTGATTCCTGGTAGTAAATTCCCTAAGGGTCGTTTATTTAATTTGTCCGTACCTGAACACACCGCTATGCGCAGTTATGTGAAGGAGTCCCTGGAGAAGGGACATATTCGCCCATCGTCGTCACCATTGGGAGCAGGGTTCTTTTTTGTAGCCAAGAAGGATGGTTCGCTAAGACCGTGTATTGATTACCGCCTTCTTAATAAGATCACTGTTAAGTTTCAGTATCCCTTGCCATTGATTTCTGACTTGTTTGCTCGGATTAAGGGGGCTAGTTGGTTTACTAAGATTGATCTTCGTGGTGCGTATAATCTGGTGAGAATCAGGCAGGGAGATGAATGGAAAACGGCATTTAATACGCCCGAGGGTCATTTTGAGTATCTGGTGATGCCGTTCGGACTTGTCAATGCTCCATATGTTTTTCAGTCTTTTATGCATGACATTTTCCGTGAGTATCTGGATAAATTCTTGATTGTTTACTTGGATGACATTTTGATCTTCTCAGATGATTGGGAGTCTCATGTGAAGCAAGTCAGAATGGTTTTCCAGGTACTGCGTGCTAATTCCTTGTTCGTGAAGGGATCAAAGTGTCTCTTCGGTGTGCAGAAAGTTTCATTTTTGGGGTTCATCTTTTCCCCTTCTACTATCGAGATGGATCCGGTTAAGGTTCAGGCCATCCAGGATTGGACTCAGCCGACATCTCTAAAAAGTCTGCAGAAATTCCTGGGCTTTGCTAATTTTTATCGTCGCTTCATCTGTAATTTTTCTAGCATTGCCAGACCATTGACCGATTTGACCAAGAAGGGTGCTGATTTGGTTAATTGGTCTTCTGCTGCCGTGGGAGCTTTTCAGGAGTTGAAGCGTCGTTTTTGCTGTGCCCCTGTGTTGTGTCAACCTGATGTTTCTCTTCCGTTCCAGGTCGAGGTTGATGCTTCTGAGATTGGTGCAGGGGCGGTTTTGTCACAGAGAGGTTCTGGTTGCTCAGTGTTCAAACCATGTGCTTTCTTTTCCAGGAAATTTTCTGCTGCTGAGCGTAATTATGATGTGGGCAACCGAGAGTTGCTGGCCATGAAGTGGGCATTCGAGGAGTGGCGTCATTGGCTTGAGGGTGCTAAGCATCGCGTGGTGGTATTGACTGATCATAAGAACTTGACTTATCTCGAGTCTGCCAAGCGCTTGAATCCTAGACAGGCCCGTTGGTCGTTATTTTTTGCTCGTTTTGATTTTGTGATTTCATACCTTCCGGGCTCTAAAAATGTGAAGGCGGATGCTCTGTCTAGGAGTTTTGTGCCCGACTCTCCGGGGTTATCTGAGCCGGCGAGTATCCTCAAGGAAGGAGTCATTGTGTCTGCCATCTCCCCTGATTTGCGGAGAGTGTTGCAGAAATTTCAGGCTAATAAACCTGATCGTTGTCCGGCCGAGAAACTGTTCGTCCCTGATAGGTGGACTAGTAAAGTTATCTCTGAACTTCATTGTTCGGTGCTGGCCGGTCATCCAGGAATCTTTGGTACCAGGGAGTTGGTTGCTAGATCCTTCTGGTGGCCATCTCTGTCACGGGATGTGCGTGCTTTTGTGCAGTCCTGTGGAATTTGTGCTAGGGCTAAGCCCTGCTGTTCACGTGCCAGTGGGTTGCTTTTGCCCTTGCCGGTCCCGAAGAGGCCTTGGACACATATTTCGATGGATTTCATTTCTGACCTTCCCGTTTCTCAAAAAATGTCGGTCATTTGGGTGGTCTGTGATCGCTTTTCTAAAATGGTCCATCTGGTGCCCTTGGTTAAATTGCCTTCCTCCTCTGATTTGGTGCCTTTGTTCTTCCAGCATGTGGTTCGTTTACATGGCATTCCTGAGAATATTGTTTCTGACAGAGGTTCCCAGTTTGTCTCGAGGTTCTGGCGAGCCTTTTGTGGTAGGATGGGCATTGACCTATCTTTCTCCTCGGCCTTCCATCCTCAGACTAATGGCCAGACCGAACGAACCAATCAGACCTTGGAAACATATCTGAGATGTTTTGTTTCCGCTGACCAGGATGATTGGGTGTCATTTTTGCCGTTGGCTGAGTTCGCCCTTAATAATCGGGCCAGCTCGGCTACCTTGGTCTCTCCATTTTTCTGCAATTCTGGGTTCCATCCTCGTTTCTCTTCAGGACAGGTTGAGTCTTCGGACTGTCCTGGTGTGGATTCTGTGGTGGACAGGTTGCAGCAGATCTGGACTCAGGTAGTGGACAATTTGACCTTGTCCCAGGAGAAGGCTCAGCTTTTCGCTAATCGCAGACGCCGTGTGGGACCCCGACTTCGTGTTGGGGATTTGGTTTGGTTATCTTCTCGTCATATTCCTATGAAGGTTTCCTCTCCTAAATTTAAACCTCGTTTTATTGGTCCGTATAGGATTTCTGAGATTCTCAATCCGGTGTCTTTTCGTCTGACCCTCCCAGACTCCTTTTCCATACATAATGTATTCCATAGGTCGTTGTTGAGGAGATACGTGGCACCTATGGTTCCATCTGTGGAGCCTCCTGCCCCTGTTTTGGTGGAGGGGGAATTGGAGTATATTGTGGAGAAGATTTTGGATTCTCGTGTCTCTAGACGGAAACTCCAGTATCTGGTCAAATGGAAGGGTTATGCTCAGGAAGATAATTCCTGGGTTTTTGCCTCTGATGTCCATGCCCCAGATCTTGTTCGTGCCTTTCATGTGGCTCATCCTGGTCGGCCTGGGGGTTGTGGTGAGGGTTCGGTGACCCCTCCTCAAGGGGGGGGTACTGTTGTGAATTCTGTGGCTGAGTTCACTTCTGTGGTCACAAGTGGTATTGCAGTCTCTGGGCTTCCTCCCTCAGGTGTTTTGGTGAGCTCGTTGGCTGCCTTGCTATTTAGCTCCACCTGAGTCTGTCTTCCTTGCTCCTTGTCAATGTTCCAGTGTTGGATCTGAGCTACTGCATCTTTCCTTGGGCCTGCTGCTCTGCTAGATAAGTGTTTCTAGTTTGTTTTCTGTTTTTTTCTGTCCAGCTTGCTATTGTCTTTTGCTGGAAGCTCTGAGAAGCAGAGGGGTGCACCGCCGTGCTGTTAGTTCGGCACGGTGGGTCTTTTTGCCCCTTTGCGTGGTTTTCGTTTTAGGGTTTTTTGTAGACTGCATAGTTCTCTTTGCTATCCTCGCTCTGTCTAGAATATCGGGCCTCACTTTGCTGAATCTATTTCATTCCTACGTTTGTCTTTTCATCTTGCTAACAGTCATTATATGTGGGGGGCTGCCTATTCCTTTGGGGTATTTCTCTGAGGTAAGTCAGGCTTGTATTTCTATCTTCAGGCTAGTCAGCTCCTCAGGCAGTGCCGAGTTGCATAGGTAGTTGTTAGGCGCAATCCACTGCTGCTTATAGTTGTGTGAGGATAGATCAGGTACTGCAGTCTACAGAGATTCCACGTCTCAGAGCTCGTCCTATTGTTTTTGGTTATTGCCAGATCTCTGTATGTGCGCTGATTACTGCACGCTGTGTTGCCTGATTGCCAGCCATAACAGACCACGCAGAGTGTGCAAAAGGGTCCTCCGCACCGACTCACGGTGTGGGGGGTGCCACTCTGCATTCCAGAGCTTCCAGCTAGCAAGACAAAATCAAAATAACCAGCTGGACAAAGAAACAATGAGCAAAAATAACAATAAGGAACTTAGCTTCTGCAGGAGAAGACAGGTCACCAGGCAGATCCAGGAGCGAACTGAACCAATGCTAAAACATTGACAGCTGGCATGGAGTAACGATCTGAGTGGAGTTAAATAGAGAAGCCAACCAAAGGATAAACCACGTCACCTGTGTAAGGAACCTCAGAAGCAGCAGCTTCACTCATAGCCACCAGAGGGAGCCCATAGACAGAACTCACCGAAGTACCATTCACGACCACAGGAGGGAGTTCGACAACAGAATTCACAACAGCCGATTCAGCGATGTCTTCACTGGTAACCAGGGTAAACATTGGGTTACTAAGCGCAGGGCCGCGCTTAGTAACCCGATGTTTACCCTGGTTACCATCGTAAAAGTAAAAAAAACAAACACTACATACTTACCTTCTGCTGTCTGTCCCCGGTGCTGTGCTTCTCTGCACTCCTCCTGTATCCTGTGTCAGCGTCGGCCAGCCAGAAAGCACAGCAGTGACGTCACCGCTCTGCTTTCCGGCCGCTGTGCTCACAGTCAGTGCAGGAAAGCAGAGCGCCAGGGACAGACAGCTGAAGGTAAATATGTAGTGTTTGTTTTTTTTACTTTTACGATGGTAACCATGGTAAACATTGGGTTACTAAGCGTGGCCCTGCGCTTAGTAACCCGATGTTTACCCTGGTTACCGGCATCGTTGGTCGCTGGAGAGCTGTCTGTGTGACAGCTCTCCAGCGACCAAACAGCGATGCTGCAGCGATCGACATCGTTGTCGGTATCGCTGCAGCGTCGCTTAGTGTGAAGGTACCTTTAAATGGGAGTTTCCATCCAAAACACACAAAAACCTCTTGTCTACAGCCAAGCCATCAGATACAATCGTTTATGTTCCAACCCAATGGATAGAGATAAACACCTTGGTCGCCTCAGAAAGACCTTTTTGAATCAGGGCTACCATCCAAGAACAATTCAAAACCAAATTACAAGAGCAACCAGAATATCAAGGAATCACCTGCTACATTACAAAGCTAAAGAAGAAAATAACTGGGTACCTCTAGTAGTCACCTACAATCCAAATCTGGAGGTGCCAAGGGGAGCTGCATGGAAATTACAACCTTTGATACAAAAAAATGCCCGCTTACAATCCATTTTTCCAGACCCCCCACAACTGTGTATTAGGCAGCCCCCAAATCTAAGAAGTATCATTGTCAGAAGCTCACTGTCCTCTCCAACAGCTGCAGGAACCTTTCCTTGCAACCAGAAAAAATGTAAAACCTGTCCATTTATAATGACCACGGACAAGATAAAGATCCCCAATTCACAGCAGGACTACAAGATACCAGGTACTTTCAGCTGCATCACATCTAATGTGGTGTGCCTAATTATTTGTACTAAATGTCCAACTGGGGGTCTGTATGTGGGGGAGACAGGGCAGAAACTAAGAACAAGGATGAACTCTCATCGCCATACAATAAGAGAAAAAACAATAGATCTACCTGTGACAAAATATTTTTGTCTCCCTGATCACAGCACCATGCACATGACATTACTTGTATTAAAGTGTAATTTCAAATCTCAGAGAGACAGAAGGGTCTGGGAGTATAAGCTGATGAGGACCTTTGACACACTCAGTGCAGAAATGAATGTGTCACGTGGATTTATGTCTTTCTACATCAATTAAGGAATTTGCTCCTCAGACCTTGTGGGGGCATCACAACACAGAACCAGACCCTAATCAGAGGACAATAAAACATTCACTCCTTATCTATGAACTGTTTCAATATTTATGGACACAACTGTTTATCCCCCGCTCCCATAATGATAGCTCTGCTTCACTTCACTTGTCTTATCCATTGCATTATCTTTCTGCTATGTTGTGTATAAATATGTGATTCTTTAGATTTTGTATTAGTCTTTGCCTGATGAAAAGACTTGAGTAGTCTTGGAAGCTTGCAATTTGCTACCATCTTTTCAGTTAAAAGGTATCAACCACTGAGGACTCTCAATTCTAAATATTTTTCTGCCTACTGGCTAACACGGTGCCAAGATATATATCTTTCCTGTATCATCTAGACTACAGCAACACTCTACAAATTGTTCTCCCTCTTGCTAAACTCTCTCCTTTCCAATCTATCCTGAATGCAGCAGTCAGGGTCATATTTCTGTTGAGCAGCTACACCGATGCCTCCATTCTGTGCCAATCATTGCACTGGTTGCCATTTGCTACAGAGTCCAATATAAACTTATCACTCTCACCCACTGACTGTCCACAGTTCTGCAGCACCATACATCTCTTCCTACATATTTGTCTATCATCCTTCTCGTGCTCTCTGTTCCGCTAATGACCTAAGACTTACATCCTCAATAATGTGAACCTCCCACTTCCATCTTCAAGACTTCTCATGTGCTGCATAAGTGCTCTGGAATGTACTACCATAGACAATCCAGTTATTTCCCAGTATCTATTGTTTTAAACTTGCTCTAAAAGAAACATTTCTTTAGTCAGGCCTATCACCTCATTAATTTAGCTATGCCTTGTTATCCTTTCCTAACTTTTCCTCAGAATCTGGTCCTTCCTGTGATCTGCTTATACACTTTCCATGCACTCAATAGCACTTTGAATATATACTTATACAGAAACTGGCTCATGATTGGTTCATGCAGCTTTACTTTAATACCCCTATCTATATATATAATTGTCTAAGGGTTACTTTCGTCTGTCTGTCTGTCACAGAAATCCCACGTCGCTGATTGGTCGCGGTCGCAATACTGCGTGGGCTGTGCTATATATTACGTGGGCTGTTATATACTGCATGGCTGCTATATACTACGTGGGCAGTGTTATATACTACGTGGGCAGTGTTATATACTGCATGCCCAGTGTTATATACTGCGTGGCTGTGTTATATACTGCATGGGCTGTGCTATATATTACGTGGGCTGTGTTATATATTGCGTGGCTCCTATATACTATGTGGCCTGTGCTATATACTGTACTATGTGGCTGCTATATACATACATACATACATACATATTCTAAAATACCCGATGCCTTATAATCGGGCCACCATCTAGTTTATTATAATCATGACTGTTGGTAATAGAGTTATTCTATGAAGACCAGCCTAGGAGTTTGAAGCTCTCTGGTGCCATCCATTTTATCTGCTACTTCTGTGGAGTTTGGTTTCCTGATTTTGTGTCCTCTGCTGTGTGGAGCTTGGCGGCGGTGGCTGGAGCTAAGTTTCTTGTTCTCTTTCCTTGTCTGTCTCGTGTTTGTTACTACCCCCTGTGTTTATACCATCTGCAGTGGTGAGGCTAGCATCCTTGCTGGCCAGTGCACTAGTCTGGTTATAGTGAAGTGACAACTATGAACTAAGCACGTGAAGGCAACAGGGGGAAGGACCCGTATAGGGAGTTAGGGGAGCATAAGTATAGGCACAGGCTGTGTTAGGAGGTGCTGCATCCCTACTGTTAGGGCCTTCCTATCGATTTTTTCATCCCATTGTTGTTTGTTATGCCGTCCGCTGGACCGACCCTTTTGGCTCATGACATTGGGGTCCTAAGTTCAAATCCCACCAAGGACTACATCTGTAAGGAGTTTGTATATTCTCCCTTGGCTTCCCGGTTTCCTCTCATACTCAAAAACATATTGATAGGGAATCTAGATTGTGAGCTTCAATGGGAATAGTGATGATCATGTCTGTTAAGCTCTGTGGAATCAATGGCACTATGTAAGTGAATAAAATTAATAATTGTTGTGCCATTGATTCCACAGAGCTTAACATTATGTGTTAATCTGTAATGACTAGGGTTGAGCGAAACGGGTCGTTCATTTTCAAAAGTCGCCGACTTTTGGCAAAGTCGGGTTTCATGAAAACCGACCCTACCCCTGTGTGGGGTCAGCCATGCGGTACGCGACTTTTGCGCCAAAGTCACGTTTCAGTGACGCTAAAAGCGCCATTTCTCAGCCAATGAAGGTGAGCGCAGAGTGTGGGCAGCGTGATGACATAGGTCCAGGTCCCCACCATCTAAGAGAAGGGCATTGCAGTGATTGGCTTGCTGTCTGCGGCGTCACAGGGGCTATAAAGAGGCGTTCCCGCCGACCATCATCTTACTGCTGCTGATCTGAGCTTAGGGAGAGGTTGCTGCTGCTTCGTCAGAAGCAGGGATAGCGTTAGGCAGGGTCCATTAACCACCAAACCGCTTGTGCTGTAGCGATTTCCACTGTCCAACACCACCTTCGGTTTGCAGGGATAGTGGAAGCTACATTTTTTTTTTCTCAGCGCTGTAGCTCATTGGGCTGCCCTAGAAGGCTCCCTGATAGCTGCATTGCTGTGTGTACGCCGCTGTGCAAACCAACTGCTTTTTTCAAAGCACAAATCCTCTTGTTCCTTCCTTTCTGCACGGCTATCTTTTTTGTTTGTCCACACTTTTTATTTAATTTGTGCATCAGTCCACTCCTTATTGCGGCCTGCCATACCTGGCTGAGATTACTGCAGGGAGATAGTAATTGTAGGACAGTCCCTTTTTTTTTTTTTTTTTAATTCTCCCTACAAAAAATAAGTTGTGGGAGATTAAGATTGGCATTTCTGCTAGAGTGCCATCCCTGTGTGTGCCATCTCTCTCACATAGTGGGCCATAGAAAGCCTATTTTTTTTGTTGTTGATTTGGTTTCTAAATTCTACCTGAAAAAATCAATAAATCAATCAGTGGGAGATAAATATTGGCCTCTGGGCTTGTGTGCCACTCCTGACTCCTGTGTGTGCCATGTCTCACTCAGTGGGCCATAGAAAGCCTATTTTTTGTTGTTGTTGATTTGGTTTCTAAATTCTACCTGAAAAAATCAATAAATCAATCAGTGGGAGATAAATATTGGCCTCTGGGCTTGTGTGCCACTCCTGACTCCTGTGTGTGCCATCTCTCACTCAGTGCGCCATAGAAAGCCTATTAATTTTTTGTTGTTGATTTGGTTTCTAAATTCTACCTGAAAAAATCAATAAATCAATCAGTGGGAGATAAATATTGGCCTCTGGGCTTGTGTGCTACTCCTGACTCCTGTGTGTGCCATCTCTCACTCAGTGGGCCATAGAAAGCCTATTTATTTTTTTTGTTGATTTGGTTTCTAAATTCTACCTGAAAAAATCAATAAATCAATCAGTGGGAGATAAATATTGACCTCTGGGTTGTGTGCCACTCCTGACTCCTGTGTGTGCCATCTCTCACTCAGTGGGCCATAGAAAGCCTATTAATTTTTTTTGTTGATTTGGTTTCTAAATTCTACCTGAAAAAAATCAATAAATCAATCAGTGGGAGATAAATATTGGCCTCTGGGCTTGTGTGCCACTCCTGACTCCTGTGTGTGCCATCTCTCACTCAGTGGGCCATAGAAAGCCTATTTATTTTTTTTGTTGATTTGGTTTCTAAATTCTACCTGAAAAAATCAATAAATCAATCAGTGGGAGATAAATATTGGCCTCTGGGTTGTGTGCCACTCCTGACTCCTGTGTGTGCCATCTCTCACTCAGTGGGCCATAGAAAGCCTATTAATTTTTTTTGTTGATTTGGTTTCTAAATTCTACCTGAAAAAATCAATAAATCAATCAGTGGGAGATAAATATTGGCCTCTGGGCTTGTGTGCCACTCCTGACTCCTGTGTGTGCCATCTCTCACTCAGTGGGCCATAGAAAGCCTATTTATTTTTTTTGTTGATTTGGTTTCTAAATTCTACCTGAAAAAATCAATAAATCAATCAGTGGGAGATAAATATTGGCCTCTGGGCTTGTGTGCCACTCCTGACTCCTGTGTGTGCCATCTCTCACTCAGTGGGCCATAGAAAGCCTATTTATTTTTTTTGTTGATTTGGTTTCTAAATTCTACCTGAAAAAATCAATAAATCAATCAGTGGGAGATAAATATTGGCCTCTGGGTTGTGTGCCACTCCTGACTCCTGTGTGTGCCATCTCTCACTCAGTGGGCCATAGAAAGCCTATTAATTTTTTTTGTTGATTTGGTTTCTAAATTCTACCTGAAAAAATCAATAAATCAATCAGTGGGAGATAAATATTGTCCTCTGGGCTTGTGTGCCACTCCTGACTCCTGTGTGTGCCATCTCTCACTCAGTGGGCCATAGAAAGCCTATTAATTTTTTTTGTTGATTTGGTTTCTAAATTCTACCTGAAAAAATCAATAAGTCAATCAATGGGAGATAAATATTGGCCTCTGGGCTTGTGTGCCACTCCTGACTCATGTGTGTGCCATCTCTCACTCAGTGGGCCATAGAAAGCCTATTAATTTTTTTTGTTGATTTGGTTTCTAAATTCTACCTGAAAAAATCAATAAATCAATCAGTGGGAGATAAATATTGGCCTCTGGGCTCGTGTGCCACTCCTGACTCCTGTGTGTGCCATCTCTCACTCAGTGGGCCATAGAAAGCCTATTTTTTTTTTTTGGGTTTCTAAATTCTCCCGGTAAAAATTCTTTTATTTTATTTGGTTTCTAAATTCTTCCTGAAAAAATCATTTTATTTTATTTTGTTTCTAAAGTCTCCCTGAAAAAAAAAATAAAAATCAGTGGGAGATTAATATTGCCCTTTCTGCTTGTGTGCCAGTCTTGACTCCTGGGTGTGCCATCTCTCTCTCTCTCAAATAGTGGGCACTGGGCCATAGAAAGGCATTTTTTTTTTTTTGCTTTCTAAATTCTCCCTGAAATAAAAAACAAAATACAGTGGGAGATTAATATTGACATTTGTGCTTGAGTGACAGTCCTGCGTGTGTGGCATCTCTCTGATTTGGTGCCACAGAAAACAGAGTGTGTAACATTGTGCCTGATTTTCCTTGCGGTCTCACCAACCTGTAAAGGGATATCGAAATCATACTGAAGTTATAGCTCACCGTGTAAGTTGTTTGACAGCAACAAATACCGTTACTTTGGTTACGTTTTTAAAACAATGAGGAAGTCTGGTGGAAGAGGTCGTGGCCGTGGGCGTTCATTGTCAGCTGGTAATAATGGTAGTGGTAGTGGAGCATCAGGTGGTCGTGGGAAAAGAAATATTGCACCTAAGTCTGGAGCTGTGGAGCCAGGTTCGTCGTCTGGCTACAGAAGGCCTCGAACGCTCCCTTTTCTGGGAGTAGGAAAACCGCTTTTAAAGCCGGAGCAGCAAGAGCAAGTTTTGGCTTACCTTGCAGACTCAGCCTCTAGCTCTTTTGCCTCCTCTTTTGAAACTGGTAAATGTAAAAGCAGCGCGTCGTTAGTGGATGTTCACGGTCAGGGACAAGTCGCTTCCTTGTCCTCTTCAGCAAAAACAACAACAGAGAAGGATGCAGCAGGCGACACAATGGGTTACTCCATGGAGCTCTTTACACATACCGTCCCTGGCTTAGAAAGTGAAGCAGTTAACAGGCCATGCCCATTACAAGTTGAATCTGACATTGAGTGCACTGATGCACAACCACAGCCAGACTACTATGCTGGTCCTTTGACTCAGACCACAACATTGCCCTCGCAGGGTACTGATCCAGAATCAGACCCTGATGAGACTATGTTGCCCCATCACGAACGCTCTACCACCGACTTACACGGTGACACAGACGAAGTTGCGCACGAGCTAGAAGAGGAGGTTATAGATGACCCAGTTGTTGACCCCGATTGGCAGCCATTGGGGGAACAGGGTGCAGGCGGCAGTAGTTCTGAAGCGGAGGAGGAGGGGCCGCAGCAGGCAACAACATCGCAACAGGTTCCATCTGCCGGGCCCGTATCTTGCCCAAAACGCGTGGCAAAGCCAAAAACTGTTGGAGGTGTCATGGTTTACTGTGCTCTCGGGTCAGGTAGTTGCAGGGTTAACTCTTATGGCCTCTTTCTGGGTCCTGGGAGGCTTTTTATAGCCTCACTCTGAGGTCAGTCCTTGTCGTTTATACTCTGACCATTGGCTGAGTGTGTCTGACCCTGGTGTGCCTCTGCTTTGTGCAAGTACTAGTCTGTCTGTTTGGTTTCTGATTTGGTTCTGTCGATGTTGTGATTTCTGCCTGCTGTGTTTGTACTCTCTATTGCCCGTTCTGGTTTTTCTGATCTATGGCTATGTCCTGACTATTCTTCTGATTGCCCCTGTGTACTGCGCCGCCCTCTCTGTGTATGACCCCCGCCTGTCCGACCTGAGTTCCCCTCTCCTTTACTTTAGTTTCCCTGTAAAGACTTACACCCATCTCCAGCAGCAGGACGCTAAGCCCCACCTCCTGTGGTCACATGATCGCAGGTCCTCCTGTTCTCTACCATACTCAGAAAGCTGTGCAGGTCCCGTCTGTCTGAGTTTTCCTTGGTATCTGACCCCGGGTCCTCCTGTAGTGTGGGTGAGTCACCCTGTTCAGCCGTGACAGTGTTTCGGTGCTGACAGGATCTTGACATTATAAACGACCGTTACAGTTTTTTTTTTGTTTTTTTTCCTCTCTCTCTCTTTGTTAGGGGGAGGTTTAAGAGTGTTATCTGAATGGATCCTATGCAGGCATTAGCGGATCAGGTGAAACACCTAACGCAAATGTTCCAGAAATTGAATGTGGAGCAGCGCACGATGGCTCAGACCCAGCAGTAGCTGGTAGATACTGTACAGGGGGCTGTCGCTGCGGGGTCTTTTGGTACTGGTAGTACAGATGTGTCGGTGGTGTCTCCTGAATCTCCAGTTAAACTACCCGACACCTTCTCAGGGGATAAAAAGAAGTTCAGAGCTTTCAGGGAGGGATGTAAACTTTTTTTTCCCTGAGGCCTCGTTCTTCTGGGGATGAGTTCCAGAGGGTGGGGGTCATTATTTCTTTACTTCGCGGGGCTCCTCAAGCCTGGGCCTTTTCTCTATCTACTTCTGCTCCTGAGAGGATGACTGTTGATGCTTTTTTTGGTGCCCTGGGCCGCATCTATGATGAGCCTGACAGAGTCCGTATGGCTGAGGACATGGTAATGAGTGTTCGGCAGGGCAAACATTCAGCTGAGTGGTTCTGTTCTGAGTTCTGACAGTGGGCTGCAGAGGTGTCCTGGAATGATGCCGCCCTTCGAGGGCTATTCCGCAGGGGCCTGTCTGAACGCCTCCAGGACACTTTGGCCCTTCATCCTCCACCTGACACTCTGGAAGATGCCATAACCCAGGCCGTACGAATGGACCGCAGGTTACGTGCCAGGGGTGTAATGCAGTGTGAAACTTCCCTGTTTGCTGGCAGCAAAGAGATTGGGTCTGCTCCTGAGCCCATGGAAATCGGTGTCACCTCGCTAAAAGAGAAGGAGAGAAGACGCCGCTGGGAGAAAAAACTCTGTTTCTATTGTGGAGAACCCGGACACTGGAGAAAAGATTGCCCCTCATGTCCATCATCCTCTCAGATGACGGGAAACGACTAGGTCTGGGTAGCGGTCGAGGAGACTGCTCAGACCTTCAGGTACTGTCTTCCTCGTGTACTAAAGTCTTGTTAAAGGTGGAACTATGGGTAGACCATAATCGTTTTTTCTCTACAGCTTTGGTGGACAGTGGTTCATCCCTCAACCTGGTCAGTTCCTGTGTCATCTCCCAACACAAGATAGGGACAGTCAGGCTGGAAACGCCACTTAAAATTGTGGCCATCGACTCTTCCCCTCTTACACGTACAGGAATTCTTTATGTTTCCAAAAGGTTTTCTTTACAGATAGGTTCTTCCCACAAGGAAGAGATGGAATGTTTCGTTATGGACAAATTGCCCGCAGGGCTAGTGTTGGGCATGCCATGGCTTCAACGCCACAACCCGGTAATTGACTGGGAAACAGGGGAGATTATTAAATGGGGATCCAAATGTGTTGATTGTTGCCATAAACCTGTTTGTTGTTTGAAACTTGCAAAACCTGTCTCGGTGTCTTCTGTTAGTCTGGAGGGTATTCCGGAGTACCTAAAAGACTTTGAGGACGTGTTTTCTGAAAGTGAGGCTGAGGCGCTGCCCCCGCATAGGCCATTTGACTGTGCTATTGATCTTATCCCTGGAGTCAAATTGCCCAAAGCCCGTCTATTTAATTTGTCAGGCCCGGAGCGCCTAGCTATGAAGCAATACATTGCTGAAAGTCTTCGTAAAGGGCATATAAGACCTTCTGTGTCCCCAGTAGCTGCGGGGTTTTTCTTTGTTAAAAAAAAAGGATGGCGGCCTACGTCCCTGCCTCGACTTTCGAGAACTTAATAAAATTACAGTCAGGAACACATACCCCCTGCCTCTGATTCCTGATCTCTGTAACCAGCTCTCTGGGGCCACGTGGTTTTCAAAGTTGGACCTCAGAGGAGCTTATAATCTGATAAGAATACGGGAAGGTGATGAGTGGAAAACTGCATTTCTTACATCAGAGGGGTTATTCGAAAATCTGGTGATGCCATTTGGTCTCACCAATGCCCCAGCTGTGTTTCAAAATTTCATTAATGTTGTTTTTTCGGACCTCATTGGTCGCTTTGTTGTTATCTACTTGGATGATATCCTGATATATTCCTCTGACAGACATTCTCATTTATCACATGTTAGAACAGTGTTTCAAAGACTCAGGGAAAATCAATTACCGTATATACTCGAGTATAAGCCGAGATTTTCAGCCCAAATTTTTGGGCTGAAAGTGCCCCCCTCGGCTTATACTCGAGTCACGGTAGCGGTGGGGTCGGCAGGTGAGGGGGTGAGGGCGCTGGGGTATACTTACCTAGTCCCAGCGATCCTCGCGCTGTCCCTGCCGTCCCACGGGCTTCGGCGCTGCAGTTTCTTCCTCTCTTCAGCGGTCACGTGGGACCGCTCATTACAGAAATGAATAAGCGGCTCCACCTCCCATAGGGGCGGAGCCGCTTATTCATTTCTCTAATCAGCGGTGCCGGTGACCGCTGATAGAGAAAGAAGCTGCAGCGCCGAAGACAGGAGGGGACAGCGCGAGGATCGCCAGGACTAGGTGAGTATAGCATATTCACCTGTCCTCGTTCCAGCCGCCGGGCGCCGATCCATCTTCCCGGCCGGCGCCTCCATCTTCCCGGCGTCTCTGCTCTCTGACTGTTCAGGCAGAGGGCGCGATGACGCATACAGTGTGCGCGGCGCCCTCTGCCTGATCAGTCAGAGCAGAGACGCCGGGAAGATGGAGGCGCCGGAACGAGACGCCGGGAGCTGCAATCAAGGGAGGTGAGTATGTGTTTTTTTTTCTTTATTGCGGCAGCGGCGGCACAAATTTATGTGGAACATCTATGGGGCACAGTGAACGGTGCAGAGCACCGTATATGGCACAGCACAGCTATGGGGCACAGTGAACGGTGCAGAGCACCGTATATGGAGCACAGCTATGGGGCACAGTGAACGGTGCAGAGCACCGTATATGGCACAGCACAGCTATGGGGCACAGTGAACGGTGCAGAGCACCGTATATGGAGCACAGCTATGGGGCACAGTGAACGGTGCAGAGCACCGTATATGGCACAGCACAGCTATGTATGGGGCACAGTGAACGGTGCAGAGCACCGTATATGGCACAGCTATGGGGCACAGTGAACGGTGCAGAGCACCGTATATGGCACAGCACAGCTATGGGGCACAGTGAACGGTGCAGAGCACCGTATATGGCACAGCTATGGGGCACAGTGAACGGTGCAGAGCACCGTATATGGCACATCTATGGGGCACAATGAACGGTGCAGAGCACCGTATATGGCACAGCTAGGGGGCACAATGAACGGTGCAGAGCACTATATGGTTCACACCTATGGGGAAATATGAACGGTGCAGAGCACTATATGGCACAGCTATGGGGAAATAATGATCTATTTTTATTTTTGAAATTCACCGGTAAATGCTGCATTTCCACCCTAGGCTTATACTCGAGTCAATAGGTTTTCCCAGTTTTTTGTGGCAAAATTAGGGGGGTCGGCTTATACTCGGGTCGGCTTATACTCGAGTATATACGGTATTTGTTAAACTAGAGAAATGTTCGTTTTTTGTTCAGGAGCTATCATTTTTGGGTCTCATAATCTCTCCACAGGGGTTTCGTATGGATCCCAAGAAGGTGCAAGCCATTATGGAGTGGGTCCAGCCTCGGGACCTTAGGGGACTCCAGCGCTTTTTGGGATTCGCTAATTACTATCGCAGGTTTATCAAAGGTTTTTCTCAGATTGTTAAACCCCTTACTGACCTCACATGTAAAGGGGCAGATGTCAGGAATTGGTCCTTGTCAGCCAAACAATCTTTTCTATCTTTGAAAAACTGTTTCACAACTGCTCCTGTTCTAGTGCAACCTGACACATCCAAGCCATTTGTAGTCGAAGTTGACGCTTCGGAGGTAGGGGTGGGGGCAGTGTTGTCACAGGGACCTGCTTCTCTGACTAATCTCAAACCTTGTGCCTATTTCTCGAAAAAAATTTCTCAGGCTGAGAGGAATTATGACGTTGGTAATAGAGAACTCTTAGCAATTAAGTTGGCGTTCGAGGAATGGAGGCATTTTTTGGAGGGGGCGGCTCACCCCATCACGGTCATCACCGACCACAAAAACCTAGAGTATATCAAATCTGCTAAAAGACTGACTCCCAGGCAGGCCCGTTGGTCACTTTTTTTTCTCGACTCCAATTCTCAATAACGTTTCGTCCAGGGTCTAAAAATGTGAAAGCTGATGCTTTATCACGTAGTTTTGAGCCGCTATCCGCCCCTGACCCGCCGTCCCCCATTCTTCAACCCAATATCATTATAGCCGAAGTGTCATCGGAATTGGAACGGGAGATTGTGGGGGCTCAATCTTTAGCTCCAAGGTCCAAACCTAAAAATAAATTGTTTGTTCCTCAGCAATTACGTTCCAAGCTCCTGCGAGAGTTCCATGATTCGAAACTGAGTGCTCACCCAGGCATTTCTGCCACACGAGACTCAGTTGCTAGAGTCTTTTGGTGGCCTTTAATGATTTCGGATATTAAGAGGTATGTCGCTGCGTGTGGGGTATGCGCCCGTTCTAAGAGCTCTCATTGCCGGCCGGCCGGGGAATTGATGCCTTTATCAATTCCAGGAAGACCATGGACTCACTTGTCCATGGACTTCATTACCAACCTTCCTGTGTCCCGAGGTAACACGGTAATCTGGGTACTCATAGACAGGTTTTCTAAGTTAGCACATTTTGTACCTATGGCAAGTCTACCTTCAGCACAGACCCTCGCTAAACATTTCCTTGCTCAAATTGTACGGTTACATGGGGTTCCTATGAACATTGTATCAGATAGAGGGGCACAATTTGTGGCTAAGTTTTGGCGGGCTTTTTGCAAAAGGTTGGGGATATCTTTGTCTTTTTCCTCAGCTTATCACCCAGAGAGTAACGGGCAGACGGAGCGCACCAACCAGTCGCTTGAACAAATTCTTCGATGTTTGACTTCTGCTCTGCAAAGCGACTGGTGTGATGTCCTACCATTAGCAGAGTTTGCTTTCAACAACCGTACCAATCAATCAACCGGTAAGTCACCATTTTTTATTAATTATGGTCTGAACCCCCATTTTGGTGAATTCTCATGATTAGATTCGGGCTGTCCAGGAGCTGAGGACTGTGTCAACCGAATCAGGGAGTTATGGTCAAAAGTCCGGTTAAATATTTCCAGGGCTCAGGAGAATTATAAGCGTTTTGCGGATAAAAAAAGGAACTCTGCTCAGGTTTTGCAGTGTGGGGACAAGGTGTGGCTCTCTACACGAAATATAAGTCTCCGTATGCCCTCCGCCAAACTGGGACCCAAGTTCATCGGTCCCTACGAGATCATTGAGGTTGTAAACCCGGTGACGTATCGTCTTCGCCTCCCTCGTTGAAACTTCATAATGTATTCCATAGATCCTTGCTTAAACCTTTAGGATCGGTGGTGGAAGATCCAGGTGCTGTTCCTTCCCCAGTCTTGGTCGAGGGGCATCTGGAATTCGAGGTACAACATATTGTAGATTCCCGGTGGGTTCGTGGGTCTCTACAATACTTGGTGCATTGGAAGGGGTACGGGCCGGAGGACCGGTCTTGGGTGCCAGCCAGGTCGGTACATGCTGATCGTCTGGTTCAGGCATTCCATGCTAGGAATCCTGAGAAACCTGGGGGTCCAGTGGCCCCCCATTAAGTAGGGGGTACTGTCATGGTTTACTGTGCTCTCGGGTCAGGTAGTTGCAGGGTTAACTCTTATGGCCTCTTTCTGGGTCCTGGGAGGCTTTTTATAGCCTCACTCTGAGGTCAGTCCTTGTCGTTTATACTCTGACCATTGGCTGAGTGTGTCTGACCCTGATGTGCCTCTGCTTTGTGCAAGTACTAGTCTGTCTGTTTGGTTTCTGATTTGGTTCTGTCGATGTTGTGATTTCTGCCTGCTGTATTTGTACTGTCTATTGCCCGTTCTGGTTTTTCTGATCTATTGCTACGTCCTGACTATTCTTCTGATTGCCCCTGTGTACTGCGCTGCCCTCTCTGTGTATGACCCCCGCCTGTCCGACCTGAGTTCCCCTCTCCTTTACTTTAGTTTCCCTGTAAAGACTTACACCCATCTCCAGCAGCAGGACGCTAAGCCCCACCTCCTGTGGTCACATGATCGCAGGTCCTCCTGTTCTCTACCATACTCAGAACGCTGTGCAGGTCCCGTCTGTCTGAGTTTTCCTTGGTATCTGACCCCAGGTCCTCCTGTAGTGTGGGTGAGTCACCCTGTTCAGCCGTGACAGTGTTTCGGTGCTGACAGGATCTTGACAGGAGGACAGCGTGTCCATCCGGTTAAAGCTCAGTCTGCAATGGCTGAAAAGGGATCCGAGGCTCGAAAGAGTGCAGTCTGGCATTTTTTTAAACAACATCCAATTGATCCGCACAAAGTCATCTGTCAAAAATGTTCAACTAGCTTAAGCAGAGGTCAGAATCTGAAAAGTCTCAATACAAGTTGCATGCATACACATTTAACCACCATGCATTTGCAAGCCTGGACTAACTACCAAACGTCCCTTAAGGTTGTAGCACCCTCGGTCAATGAAGCTAGTCAGCAACGCTACATCCCTTCCGTCACTGTAAGGCCACCATTTTCCGCACCACCAGCAGTATCTGTGCAGGTTTCTTTGCCAGCCCAAAGCAGTCAGGGTAAGGGAATCACCAGTTTCGTAGGAGGAAATACTGCATCTAGGGCACCGGCGGAAACAATACCGTCTCCAACCGTCTCTCAGTCTGCCATGTCCACCGGCACACCCGCTAGTTCCACGATCTCCAGCTCTCAAGTCCAGCTCACCCTACATGAGACTCTGGTTAGAAAAAGGAAGTACTTATCCTCGCATCCGCGTACACAGGGTTTTAACGCCCACATAGCTAGACTAATCTCGTTAGAGATGATTCCCTACCGGTTAGTTGAAAGCGAAGCTTTCAAAGCCCTGATGGAGTACGCTGAACCACGCTACGAGCTACCCAGTCGACACTTCTTTTCGAGTAAAGCCATCCCAGCCCTGCACCAGCATGTTAAACAGCGCATCGTCCATGCACTCAAGCAATCTGTGAGTACAAAGGTGCACCTGACTACAGATGCATGGACCAGTAGGCATGGCCAGGGACGTTACGTGTCCATCACGGCACACTGGGTGAATGTGGTGGATGTCGGGTCCACAGGGGACATCAATTTCGGGACAGTTGTGCCTAGCCCACGGTCTAGGAAACAGTTGGCTGTAGGCGTTCGCACCCCCTCCTCCTCCTCGTCCTCCTGCAGAAACGAGAGCTCTTCCACAGACCGCAGTCGCCCAACCACTCCATCGGCAGCTGTCACTGTTGCACACCAGTTGTCCCATTATGGCCCAGCTACTGGCAAGCGTCAGCAGGCTGTATTGGCTATGAAGTGTTTGGGCGACAACAGACACACCGCGCAAGTTCTATCCGAGTTCTTGCAGCAAGAAACGCAGTCGTGGCTGGGCACAGTAGATCTTGAGGCAGGCAAGGTAGTGAGTGATAACGGAAGGAATTTCATGGCTGCCATCTCCCTTTCCCAACTGAAACACATTCCTTGCCTGGCTCACACCTTAAACCTGGTGGTGCAGTGCTTATTGAAAACTTATCCTGGGTTCTCCGACCTGCTCCTCAAAGTGCGTGGACTTTGCTCACATATCCGCCGTTCGCCTGTACACTCCAGCCGTATGCAGACCTATCAGCGGTCTTTGAACCTTCCCCAGCATCGCCTAATCATAGACGTTGCAACAAGGTGGAACTCAACACTGCACATGCTTCAGAGACTGTGCGAACAGAGGTGGGCTGTTATGTTTTTGTGGGAGGATACACATACACGGGCAGGCAGTAGGATGGCAGACATGGAGTTGTCAGGTGTGCAGTGGTCAAAGATACAAGACATGTGTCAAGTCCTTCAGTGTTTTGAGGAATGCACACGGCTGGTTAGTGCAGACAACGCCATAATAAGCATGAGCATCCCCCTAATGTGTCTGCTGATGCAAAGTTTGACGCACATTAAGGATCAGGCGTCTGCACCAGAGGAAGAGGAAAGTCTTGTTGACAGTCAGCCATTGTCTGGTCAGGGCAGTGTACAGGACGAGGTAGCGGGCGAAGAGGAGGTGGAGGACGAAGAGGATGATGGGGATGAGTATATTTTTAATGAGGAAGCTTTCCCGGGGGCACTGGAAATTGGTGGCGTGGCAAGGCCGGGTTCTGGTTTTTTGAGGGACACAAGTGACGTAGATTTGCCTGAAACTGCCCCTCAACCAATCACAACCGCAGATTTGACAACTGGAACTTTGGCCCACATGGCGGATTATGCCTTACGTATCCTCAAAAGGGACACACGCATTACTAAAATGATGAACGATGACGATTACTGGTTGGCCTGCCTCCTTGATCCTCGCTATAAAGGCAAATTGCAAAATATTATGCCACATGAGAACTTGGAACTAATATTAGCAACCAAACAATCAACTCTTGTTGACCGTTTGCTTCAGGCATTCCCAGCACACAGCGCCCGTGATCGTTCCCACACGAGCTGCAGGGGGCAGCAGACCAGGAGTGTTAGGGGTGCACACATCAGAAGTGGCGTTGGACAGAGGGGTTTTCTGACCAGGTTGTGGAGTGATTTTGCTATGACCGCAGACAGGACAGGTACTGCTGCATCAATTCAAAGTGACAGGAGACAACATTTGTCCAGTATGGTTACAAACTATTTTTCATCCCTTATCGATGTTCTCCCTCAACCGTCATTCCCATTTGATTACTGGGCATCCAAATTAGACACCTGGCCAGAATTGGCAGAATATGCATTGCAGGAGCTTGCTTGTCCGGCAGCTAGTGTCCTATCAGAAAGAGTATTCAGTGCTGCAGGTTCAATATTAACCGAAAAAAGGACTCGTCTGGCTACCCAAAATGTTGATGATCTAACATTCATTAAAATGAACCACAACTGGATTTCGAATTCTTTTGCCCCACCTTGCCCGGCCGACACCTAGCTTTCCTATGAAAAGCTCTTGCCTGTGGACTACTGTGAATTACTTTTCTAATGTCTTAATTTGCTGCAGCTGATTGTCCAGCATACGACATGTTTAGACCTCCCTAAATGGCCAAACTCCCCACACGGGGGCGTGGTATCGCGACTTGGCGCAAGCACCCGTGAGAGTGCTGTTTGTCTGAAGAGGTGGGTGTGCCCGCTTTTGGTCGACAGCACTGCCACAGGGTCCCTCATAGTACAATAAAGTGTCTCTGGCGGTGGTGGTGCGCACCCAACGTCAGACACACTGTTGTAACATGAGGGGCCCTGGGCCTGTACCGCCGGCCAGAAGAGAGTTCACCCACCCCCAGGTCAAACATTGCTCTACCACTTCCACAATTATCTCTCACACTTCCACCAATGTTTAGTCTATGCGCTGACATCCTTCCATTCCTGCCACTGACAATACCATTGTGTTGACATGTATGATGGTACTTAACATAGTCAGGGGCAGTGTCCTCTCTTTACCCAAGTAAATACTTTGCGCCAAATTAGTAGGTCTGAAACTACGCAGAGGATCCCACCCCTGTACCTAATGATTGCACCCTTTAGTGTTTTCGTTTTGTTTTAATGCGAGACATTCACATTTATGTATTGTTTTGGACTACTAACTGGCAGACACTCATTACAATCGGCCTCCGCTGACCAGACCACTGCTGCCCGTGTACCCCTGGAACCAATTGTAAAGTGCCTACAGCCAGCCCAATTTTATTATGTTAGGCCTTCGAAGCCTGTCTGCGGCTCGTTCTTTCTACTACTCCTCCACTGACCAGAGCACTGCTGCCCGTGTACCCCTGGAACCTATTTAAAAGTGCCTACAGCCCAATTTTTTTTTATGTTAGGCCTTCGAAGCCTGTCTGCGGCCCTTTCTTTCTACTACTCCTACACTGACCAGACCACTGCTGCCCGTGTACCCCTGGAACCTATTTAAAAGTGCCTACAGCCCAATATTTTATTATGTTAGGCCTTCGAAGCCTGTCTGCGGCCCGTTCTTTCTACTACTCCTCCACTGACCAGACCACTGCTGCCCGTGTACCCCTGGAACCTATTTAAAAGTGCCTACAGCCCAATTTTTTTTAATGTTAGGCCTTCGAAGCCTGTCTGCGGCCCGTTCTTTCTACTACTCCTACACTGACCAGACCACTGCTGCCCGTGTACCCCTGGAACCTATTTAAAAGTGCCTACAGCCCAATTTTATTATGTTAGGCCTTCGAAGCCTGTGTGCGGCCCGTTCTTTCTACTACTCTTCCACTGACCAGACCATTGCTGCCCGTGTACCCCTGGAACCTATTTAAAAGTGCCTACAGCCCAATTTTATTATGTTAGGCCTTCGAAGCCTGTCTGCGGCCCGTTCTTTCTACTACTCCTACACTGACCAGACCACTGCTGCCCGTGTACCCCTGGAACCTATTTAAAAGTGCCTACAGCCCAATATTTTTTTATGTTAGGCCTTCGAAGCCTGTCTGCGGCCCGTTCTTTCTACTACTCCTACACTGACCAGACCACTGCTGCCCGTGTACCCCTGGAACCTATTTAAAAGTGCCTACAGCCCAATTTTATTATGTTAGGCCTTCGAATCCTGTCTGCGGCCCGTTCATTCTACTACTCCTCCTCTGACCAGACCACTGCTGCCCGTGGACCCCTGGAACCTATTTTTAATTGCATAGAGCATCCTTTTTTTAATAGTAGGCGTACAAAGTCTGTCTGCGGTCCACTATTGAAATTGTCCTCCACTGCCCAGAGCAATGCTGCCTGTGTACCCCTGTAACCTTTTTTAAACTGCAGTGAGCCACATTTTTGGTTTAAGGCCTACTACCTGTGTCTGTCTGCGCCACTCAATACAGCTGTGTTCCTTTGAAAAAAGCTGAGCGTCAATAGTCTTGTTTTCAGCCTCTAGGAATTTTAAAACTGCATTGGGGCTACAACTTTGGTAGGGCCTACTAATGGTGTCTGCCGCCCCAAGGTGTGCCCCAGGTTTCGTCCACATTGCTTCGATCTTCCTACTCTCGTTTAGTAGTTGTTGCAAACTACACAGCATTAGGCCTACAAATTTGGTATGGGGTGTAGAGAGACGGTGTGTTACACTCCAAGGTGTTCCCCAGGTTTCGTCCACATTGCTTCGATCTTCCTATTCTCGTTTAGTAGTTGTTGCAAACTACACTGCATTAGGCCTACAAATTTGGTATGGGGTGTAGAGAGACGGTGTGTTACACTCCAAGGTGTTCCCCAGGTTTCGTCCACATTGCTTCGATCTTCCTACTCTCGTTTAGTAGTTGGTGAAAACTACACTGCATTAGGCCTACAAATTGGGTATGGGGTGTAGAGATGGTGTGTTCCACTCCAAGGTGTTCCCCAGGTTTCCTCGCCATTGCTTCGGTCTTCCGACTCTCGTTTAGTAGTTGTTGGAAACTACACTGCATTAGGCCTACAAATTGGGTATGGGGTGTAGAGACGGTGTCTTCCGCTCCAAGGTGTTCTCCAGGTTGCCTTTCCTGAGCTTCTATCTTCAGACTCTTGTTAAATAGTGGTTAAACGGAACAACTGCATTTGGCGTACTAGTTGGTTTGGGGCCTACTAACAGTGTCTGCCGCTCCTTGCTGTTCTCCTGGTTTCCTGTCCTGAAATTCCATTTTCAGGCTCTCGTTAAGTAGTTGTTAATGTTAGACTGCATTTGGCCTACTAGTTGGGTTGGGGCCTACTATCGGTGTCTGCCACTCCTTGCTGTTCTCCTCCACTGAACAAAGCTGCGCCGCCTGTTTACTACTGTTGCCAATTTTGAACTGCATTTCGACTACTTACTGATTTGGGCCTACTCTCTGTGTCAGCCTCTCATTCCAGTTGTCCTCCACTGCAATGCCCCCTGGTTACTCCTGTGTTACCAATTTTGAACTGCATTTAGCCTACTTTATTATTTGGGCCTATATCTGTGTTTCCTCCTCATCCTGCTCATTGCCCAGCCAGTGATAGATGAGTCTGCTGGTACATTGACCCATAATGCAACATTTCCGTGCACGCTACACTGCAAGATTGTGACCCTGCTGAAAGTCAGGTCCCCCTTCCCGCATACCATACTACCTTACACGGGGACAAAGAGGAAGGTGCAGATGAAAGTGCAGGTTCCTTCATCACGTGGGGGGAGGAATACTAGTTGGCGACGTCACTAGCACAGGGCCTCTCATAGTACGCAAAAGTGTTCCTGCCGGTGGGAGGCGCCCCCGCCGTGCAAACACACCGCTGTACTTTGAGGGGCCCTGTGCCAGTGCCAATGCCAACGAGTGGGCCCCCCCTGCTTGCTCAGGATCACAGCACTTGCAAAGTTGAAATACTTACCTCTCCCTGCTCCACTGCCGTGACGTGGTCCAAATTTACTGGGCCCACTAATTACTTGAACCAGCCCTACCCCCCACAACTTTAGCCAAATGACCCCCAATTTCAAATGCCTTCCAATTATTATAAGCTAAATTACGATTGACAAGCTTCTGTAACAAGAATGGATGTTTTTGCCATTAAAATGGGCAGTGTAGGTGTTTTCCTGGCCTCCACTCACTGCCGACTATGCTCCCCCATTGACTTGCATTGGGTTTCGTGTTTCGGTCGATACCCGACTTTTCGCGATAATCGGCCGATTCCACTCGACTCGACTTCTAAGATAGTCGGGTTTCGCAAAACACGGCTCGACTCTAAAAAGGTCAAGGTCTCTCAACCCTAGTAATGACTAGTGATTAAGAGGAATAAAGGTGAGGAAAAAGGGTCCATGGGCTGGATATAAATCAAATTCACATTTTATATTATTAAGTTAAAAAGGGAAATGTGCAGTCCAGACAGATTAAAAGGAATCCAAAAGATTGGACTACACATTTTCCTTTTTAATGGAAGCACATTTAGTCTGAATGTGGCTAGGAGTATGCATATCGCCGCATAGGAGAATCCTCAAAGCACATGGTGCACATGATGTGAGGATTTATAAGTCCTCACGCTGCATCACTTTTGTGAAAAACCTGGACAACCCCTCTAATGAATCAGGGCATATCACTGTTTTTGATGGGCTATAACCCCACAGTAATCTCATTAGATAGTTCAAGTTTGGACAATCCTTAAGAATGTAAAGGGAATGTGTCATCAGAAAATGACCTATTGATTTCTTTTGGTTTGGTGTGAAATGTATTTTTACAATATTGATGTTTTTTTTTCTTATCACGCTCTGTACTTAAAAAATATACAATTTGTAATTTTCACACTATCCACTGGGTTTATTTACATTTACACTTCCTGTACATTCATTAAATCCACACTTACCTTAGCAGCAAAAGACTAAAATCTGACCCCACCTTTTGTACTGAAGCATCTAATGAGTGTTTGCAAAGGTCATTATGAAGGGAGGAGGAGCAGGGTCAGCTTTAATTGTCATGGCATAGTAGCAAGATATCCCAGGGCTAGAGTCTCCTTCCTAATCCCTAAAGCAAGGGGGCACCCTAGCTATCCCTGCTCCCTGGATTACTTCTGATGGTAAAAACACCAGGACCACATGCCTAACTGAGCTCCTGAACAAGTCCTTAACTGTCTCCTGCACCACCCAGGGAAGTGGGGAGTTGTGTACATGAATACACAAAATCAGGCTAACAAGGGAAGATGTACAGGGATAAATGAAAATACCAATCATACAAATATGCTCTCACAGACAACAGAGAGGGACACTAGCAAGTAAAGGGGAGGAACACCAAATAGGAGAGGATGAGGGTATGCACACAAACAAATCAATAAGCAACAGTCTCCTGAAAGATACTCCAAAATGCCTCCACAGACAACCAACATCTCAAAAAATGATCAAAAATGTTTAACACAAAACCTTGAAACAAACAACATCATCTTCTGATTATATATTTCCTTTAAGTATGGTCAATTACTTTAATTTAAGTAAAAGCTATCCAGTGCTATGAATTGCCTTTAACAATGACACCGTAAAATAAAATAACTGACCAGAGATTGACCATAGGCATTAGATACTGTAGCTTTTCAAACTGACAGTTATCATCCTCCTCTCTCTGATCGAAATTATTAGCAGTGGTTGCCTAAAGGGCAATTTGTTTCTAAGTAAAAAAATTAATTTGACCCGTTGGATGTTTTTTTTTACAATAATGTTCCCATATACATTGAAATTTGGCTGGATCTGCTGACATCATCCTAATGTCTATGACCGACTCTAGTCTAATTGTATCTGCTGGGACAACATTATGAACAAATCAGTTTGAGAAAAAGTTTGGCTTGAAGCCATGTAAGCAATATATAATGAGTTTGCATTGGGCAGATGCACTGCAGAATTCATACATTCATAAAGCATGATTGCTGGAGCTAATATTCTCTTTGAGGTAATAAAAGTAACCTTTAAATCATACAGGTCACATAGGCCAATCGGCAGCTGGAGAACCAGAAATGTTCCCTGGCCGGCCACGCTGATCTCATGGAGAGCATGTCTGCTGCTTCACTTCCACTTATTAACAATGAGGTAGAACTGAGATATTAAGACCTTACAGCTGGAGCTCATCTATTCGGGACCACAGTGGACTCCTATCAAATCAGGCTGGGGGTTTCTGTAGTCCAAATTAAATAGTGAGTGGTTCAGAACAAAGGTTTTATTTAGTAATTATGAACATAAACATTTAGAGAGGTCTACACCATCCCTAGTCACTAAATCAAAAGCAGGACCTTGAGTGGAGACTTGGGTCAGCCATGGTACAGAAAAAGTTCATTATAACCAGCTGCACCATGTGTGCTATTACAAGACGTCTTTATAGGCAAGAAACCCACATCTGCCTCCAGAATGGGTCATGATTAGCAGCTTTTTTTCCCTAAAATTCTGATGTCTTACTTCATAATGAAAGCGCGGCTGTGATATTTTTTTCTTTAGTGTGTAAGAATATATTTTGCCAAGAAATATTTAATTTTATTGGGCCATGCGTGAAATGGTGAACTGAGTTATCACTGTAAATGTCATTCTCTTTTTTTTCCACAAAAGTGAAAACAGGAGGGATAGGCGACAAATTGTACTCCACATGCACATTAGAGTAACCTCTTAAGGTCTGGCCTGTTTTGAGCCTTGGTGACCAAACCTATGTTTTCTCATTCATTTTCCCCCATTGCCTTCCAAGAGCCGTACCACTTTAATCACTGTAAAAAGGAACTATTCTGCAGTACAAATCAACATATTTTTAAATTAACTTTTAACAGCAATCAGTTTTAAAAAGGGGGAAATGCAAAACCACAGCACTTGTTTTATCGTTTTGTGTTTTTCTTTTATACACCATTTATCGTATAGTAAGAGTTAATTTTATTCTCTGGGTGCAATGATACTAAATAAAACTTTTTTCATGTTTTAACACTTTTGCAAAATACAAATATCATTTATGGAAACAAATATTCTGACATTGTATTCTGAGGCCCATAACTTTTACATTTTAATGTTGATGTTGGCTTTTGACAGAATATATTGTAGTTTTTTTTATTGGTACTAGATTGGGATGATTTATAGAATAATTGATTCATTATTTGGTAGGAAATGGGGAAAAAAAGAAAAATCAACCTTTTTTTAATCTCATGTACACTGTCAACATTTTAGACGTTCAATTTGCCATTAATCATGGAATATAATGTATAAAATTACCATGATCAGAGGTTTCTCTAATCTTGGCCGATAATGTAGGAGCACCGCTGTCAAATCACTGCTGGAATCCTGCTGTCAATGCAAAGGCAAACCTCATGTGATTATCTGGAGTGCCTTTGAAAGGTTGTGTGGTGCTTGATATGCATGGCCCATCCTTAAGATAGTTCATCAATATCAGACCGATGGGAGTGCGACACCCAACAATCCCTACCGAGCTAGTGTTCTTGTTGCTGGCGGAGACTGGGTGGGCTTAGTTACAGAATGGAACTACACAGAACTGTAGATCTGCGGTATCTCACTGCGGTCACTGTACAGTTGACGCTTGGATAGGGAAGGATCTGCAGTACCCCATAGCAGGCACTATACAGATGACTAAGCTGTGTAGTCCCTCTCCATCCCAATCACTTTTGGACACTGCCAGCTACAAGAACAACTGTTTGTCTCATCCCCACCAATCTGATATGAATTACCGATCCTAAGTATAGGCCAACAATATAAAGTAATTCATGGAAATATACGACATCCCTCATGCATTAATGGGTTAAAGGACAACCCCATCCATATTGCAGGTAAGTACCTGGCACTGCTGGCAAAGAGCTGACTATGAAAAGTCTTCACTGGTCACTGCAGGGGAAATGTAGCATGACATGGCAACCGTTCAGAGAAATGGCCATCCAAGTAACACTTGGATGGCTGGACAAGGTAGTATTCATGAGGTGACCTCATAAAAGTGGATCTTCCTCACTAATTAGCAAGAGCCACTCTTGACTTTCTCCAGATAGAAAATCTAGGAGCAAATTAGAACTGGAGAAAGCGGTGACTAATGGAAATGCCCCATAGGACTTGTCTAGTTATGTCCAATGAAATGAACTTTCATGCTTGGTCAGGTCAGTAGTGTATATTTATGTGGAGTATACTTGCAAAAGATGAGTCCCGTCCACTACTCTGTTGTCCGTCCACACTTGGTGCAACCCTCCACAACGCTGTAGCATAATAAAGAAATCCAGGAAGTAGGATAGGAGAGATATTTTTACCAGCTGTACATCCAGGTTTACATCCTCCCCAATATCAACGATAAAGACCACAAGTAAGTAAACAAATATTTGAGCTCCGATTCAACAAGAATTCCTTTTGTACATTGATAACCAGTCTTGATGAAGAATACGATGAGATAGGGCCCAATCCACACGTGGCAGAGGAAAAAGGGGGACGGCTGGCTGTTTCAATCACAGCTAGCTAGCTAGTATTCTTAGAGAACACTGAAATAGGAATTTGGAAATTGGGCGAGGTGTCCCTTCTGACCTACTTGTCCCAACCTCCTAAATGATTGAAGACCTCTGTATCTGCCATTTTGCTTGGTTTCATATGAGATAGATATATATTGGGTAATACAAGCAATCAAGTGATCCCTGGATCAAGTCCACAAGGGTGACCCTTAAAAAAAGTTAAAAAAAAAGAAAAAGAAAACAATATCAATTTTTTTTTAAAATATAAAAATTCACATCACCCCTATTTCTCGCAATAAAAATTAAAGTCTAAAACACAAACATGGGCAGTGTGGTGGCTCAGTGGTTAGCATTGCAGCTCTGGGGTCATGGGTTCAAATCCCACCAAGAACAACATCTGCAAAGAGTTTGCATGTTCTCTCCGTGCTTGTGTGGGTTTCCTCCGGGTACTCCAGTTTCCTCCCACATTCCAAAGACATACTGATAGGGAATTTAGATTGTGAGCCCCATCGGGGACAGCGATGATAATGTGTGCAAACTGTAAAGCGCTGCAGAATATATTAGCACTATATAAAAATAAAGATTTTTTATATATATTTGGCATCACTGCTCATTATAATAATAAAATGACATAATAAAAATCCCATGCAAGGAATGCCAAAACAAAAAATCAAAAGAGCAAAATTGCTCTTTTTAGTCACTTTGCCTTCCTCGCACCCAAAGAAATGTATTAAAAAGAGATTAGAAAGTCAAACTGAACTAAAATAGAAACTTTAAAAATCTATAGCTTGTTCTACAAGAAAGCAAGTCTTCGTATAACTCTATAACTGAAAAATACCAAAAAGTAACACTCTTGGAAGGAGAGGAGTAAAAATCAAAAGTGAAGGGAACACATCAGTATTACATCACCCAAGAGCCAGCATAAACCTAGAGCCAGACCTGCTAATTGCAGTCTCAATGAAAAAACATTATAAGCAGTTGCCTTAGTCATTATTGTATACTATTGGGCCATATTTGGCAATGATTTATTTCTGGTTGACTCTGGTTCTGAAAAATCTAAACCTATGGAGTTATGTACAATTCTGATGTAAAAATTTTTGGTGTAGATTCTAATTTTTTCCAAAGTTTTTCCACTAACAGTTGTGTAGTACTAATATGTGTTTAAAATGTCATTATTAAACATGATGTCCCATGAGCTGAGAGTTTACATTGGAAAGAGAAGATTTAAGAGTCCATGAATAGTGAACCACTTGTCAAGGAAACAACGGAGTGCCACCTAAAAAGGAACCTTCCAAATAAAGTAGGACATGGTATTGTTATAGGTCTGTGACAATGAGTGTGAACCAGTTATGTAAGAGTGGCGTAGACATTGACAAGAGACACGGAGCTATGAGAGCAGACATAGACGGGGACGGTCACTCTAGAACAATGATATGCTAAGTCATTACAACTTGATTTGTTTTACAGTCTAAAGTTTCAGAATTTTTGAAAACAGTTTTATGATTTGTTAGATGGATTATTTTTTGTCCTGGTCCCAGCCTTGGAGAACAATAGAGAACAAGTTACATTTCCTCTACTACAGAGATATTGTCCGCTTCCTTTTCCAAATGACAAAAGATTCCCAGGCGACAAGCTGCATGGACTCCACTTCCCATGTGCTGGTCTAACACACTTCATAATTCACAAAGAGGAAAGAGAAATCTTTGGAGGCTTTCTACAGGAAAACTAGGAGGGTATCATGTTTAAAGAGGAAGCCTTGGCAGGCCGTCCTGCATACATACACCCAATCTATGAGATGGAATCTACTGTAGAAAGTTTTACTTTTGTGCTCAGTGTCACGGAAATCTATGATTAATCCATATTTTCTTTTATAAAAGCTGTGGTCAGAGGTTAAATGACTTATGTGGTTATTTACAAGTTCTCAAAATAAAATTTCTTAATGTTTTGTCAGTAATATGTGAGAGAACCACAAATCAAAGTGCCAGTAAAATATTCTAGGCTTTTTTTTGTTTATGAGAACTTTGGGTTTTCATTTTGCAGAAATGTAAGGCGGTAATCTAATCTACCATATGATGGAAATAACAGCTAAGTGGCTTAATTATTACAATCTCTCTATATTTTACACATCCTTTCATAATATTTCTCCAACTTGACTTAATTATTCAGTTAAACTTTCCAATGCATCTTAATTTGAAAAGTTTTTACTTTATGGAACCTATAGTTCGAAAAGAATGAAGTGGAATCATAGGCTTGTATTACTGATTGCCTTATATTTTTAGTAAAAAGATACAAAGTTCTATGGTCTTGCTCTATTATGAACTGGTATGTGTCTACTGCAAAGAGAGTAATTATAGTCCTCGAAATATAACTATCCAGTCCACAACTGGTGCCATAGGTAATGGAAAAGTAATCAGCCAACATTGGGATTAATGTTATATGGTCCTTTAGTCCCTGCTGGGATTCCGTTTTTGTATAGAATGCCAAAGGCTCCTCAAAGATGAAGAAAATGGGGTCTCTGGTATCCTAGAAGTCAATATTATTGACCATTTAAAGAACCTAGCCTCATGGCATTAGAAATAACGCCAAAACAGAATTTACTCCAAAAGGAAATTAAATCCATTTGGGAACATCTGTTTCGGGTTTTATGTCACTTGTCAGTGTAGGTGACTGGTTGGTTGGGTGACTGGGCTTTGACGGAGGTCCGGGGGAAGAAAGTTTATCCTTGAGGAAAACGCCAAGTTGGCATACATATTGTATGATATGGCATGCCCCAATAAGCCAACCACATATTGTTGGTAAGTCAGAAACAGGAGACGATTACATTGTGAGTCCCACTGAGGAAAGATGTGAAAGAATATCCGTGTACTCTACATAATTATACACTAACTAAATATTATTTTCTATATTAAATAAATACCACCACAAAACAAGCAACTACAACAGCCTCTTTGTAAAAGACACACTCTAAAGTGAATCAGCAGAACAACATGAGAAAACCAAGTGCAGAATAGGTCTCATAAAATATAACATTTTATTTCAATATTTTTAAAAGAATAATATGACTGAACAAGCATAAATTAGACACAAACAGAGCACTCCTCAAAACAATTGGTGCCAGCATGCATGTAAATAAACTTAGCAGAGAATTATTTCATATGTGATACACGCCCCCTGACGAAGCCTTGGGTGAAACGTGCGTTGGGGCTGGTGGGCCAGCACATGTAAACTCTACCCCGGTACATTCACATACCATCTTTGATGTAAGTATTAGACTTTATACTATCTTTCAGCTAAAAATTGTTTAGTAATAGTCATTGTTTCCCTTTTTCTTTGACTAGAGGTATTTGGTTAGAGGTCATAATGTTGATAGGCCCTGCTGTAAATATACATATGAAATACACAAAATGCAAACAAAGAGAAAACAGCCGGACGGCACCACCGTCAATGAACCTGTGGGAACCACTCACCTGTGTCCTGAAGGTTAAGCTCAGTCTTGGGTGCGAAGCTCCACTGGAAAACAGCCACAAATGTATCGCAAACATGAAGAAAGGAGCGCACTACCTGGACGTCCGATGCAGGTGAACTTATTTCAAACACATAAAAGACACCTTCACGACCGGGGGTGCTGTGACAAGAGTGCGGCAAAGCTTTGCCGCACTCTTGTCACAGCACCCCCGGTCGTGAAGATGTCTTTTATGTGTTTGAAATAAGTTCACCTGCATCGGACGTCCAGGTAGTGCGCTCCTTTCCTCATGTTTGCGATACATATGAAATAATTCTCCTTACACTTTCATGTTAAATAAAAGGATACATCCAGCTTCCTTTAGAAAAAAAAAAGTGCATCAATCTACACTATTTTGATCCTTCCACAACTGGATCTGAAATATGCACACACATAAGTAAAATGAATACCTAGTTGACATATTTTCACCCATTATTTTCTACGGAAACAACAATGTATCAGATTTGTCATTTATTTCTGATTCAGATGGATACATTCTAGAAATCATGCAGCTGTTCCTTTTTCTCAGCATTCTGCCAGCACCACAGTTGCTTGATGTTCACTTTCCTTAGTTTCCAGCATGTATCGTTCCTGCCATTGCCTAATGGCTTTTTTTTTGTTTGACCTAACTAAAAAGTCCTCTTCTCTGTTATGCCTGGATGCAGTTTGATAGACAGTGGGAGATCATGTTATCTGAAAATTCAGTAATCATTTGAGAATGGCACCTTTTTTGTAGAGATCTGATGTGTCAGTCATGAAAAATCTAGGGTAAAAATCACACAATTCAGGTCGTGAGTGCACTGGGGCGTGTCAGTACAATGACACTGCTTGTCCCAAGTGCACAGACACGCCTCCGGTGCACTTCCTGCATCACATGAATAAAACTTTTATGGTAGATTTCTCATGACTCGCACATTGGATCTTTACAAGAGAGGTATCATTTTCATTGAGGGAGAAGTGCCTTTATGATCATACTTCTACTTTCATATGTAAAAACAAACACGCTGACAGGTTCCCTTTAAGCATTACATAGCGTCAATGAAACGCAGTGTGGCGTCTGTGTAATGCAGGAAAATTCCCTTAATTGATATATGAATCTGGGTTTGCTAAACTAGACAATTCTTTTTATTCTGTCTGCAGAAATTTAACTTGGGTAACTCACATGGATCCATTTAGTAGCAGATTCAGACAGAAAAGGGCCCCTGTGCAAGAACAGTATATGGGCCCATTTGCAGTCCGATAGTTCTGTCTTGCTGCTTTATAGGTGGTCTGGCCTCCTTAACTTTTGGGCCCATGTGCGGCTGCACAGGTTACACCAATTAAATATCCATCCCGGGTACGATTTATTCTGCCCATAATTAATTTAAAGGGAACCTATCATGGAAAAAGCAGGCTAATAGCATTTTGACACTGTGCAGTGCTAGCACAGTTTCTCCAGGCAGAATTCGGCGTTCAGTCATGGGAGCGGAGCCGGCGCTGTTTCAGTCACCACTCTGTGCATAAAGAGCGGCAGCTGTAGCCGAATCCCGGCACTAACCAACAGCCAGCTTTAATTTTGAGCCGGCTGTCAATCGGTAGAGGGTGCATGGGGTAATGAAGTAGATGGCATGCAATTAAAAGCATGCCCAAATTCATCCTAAAAAAACAATCCGCATCGCAACACTCCAAGCAAAGCCCATGTCAGCTTTGGCTCCTCAGAATGTGAATCATCCGATACAACATATCATGACTCAGACTCTAATGAATCTTTACCTAGTGTGTCCTAATATCATAACTAGAAAAAATACAGACGGCCAAAAAACGGCCAAGATGGGGTGGGCGAAAGCAACGGAGGCCACACAGGCATGATGACCCGCCAGAGGCATATGATGTAGTCCATAACAACAGCAGCAATGTTCTAAATTTATCTTCTGTAGACCTCACACAGGACCAACTCCAGGTTCTCTTGTATGGCCTTAATTTTGCTCCAAACCAACGTTTCAATTTATTTTCCACATTACTGGACATCAATGAATCTTCTACTGCCATAAATGACCAGATTCCAGTATTTAATGAATTTTTAGAACAGGACTTTTGTGAACAGCAATCGATTGTACATTTACAAGATCTGTGATTTGAATGTGACACCACTAGAGCTTCTGTTAACTATGTTGATGGTCTTAAAGCCAGTAACCCATTTTTTTATGCAGTACAGTCTAGGGCAGACTGCATGGACAGATTTTATGACATTGGTATTGTCGACCACCGTGAATAAGTGTCTCCCCAAGGAGTCTCTGACCCCCCTTTTCTTCCCAACCTCCGAATAACGACATGAGTCTCAAGTTGGATATAATTGGCTACAGCGGCCTTTATCATAAACAAACAAAACATATAACCGTAACATGATCTGGGAAGGGGTCGTTGAAGCTAAAAGTCTGGTGTTAACCATAGTATAAGCAAGTGGACAAGAGACCAACCGTAGATTACTCTCAGCCGTTCCCCCACAGGCTCGAGAGCACCAAAATACTCCGAAGGGTTACCCTTGTCCACTTCCAACTTAGGAATCTGGCCCACCGTTACCAAGATTCCCCCAAATCACCAGACCCGCAACAAAAACTTATACCAAGTTGAGAATCCGTATCCCGACGGACCCCCCAGGCCAATTTAGCACCAACTCCAAGGACCCCTCCCCCAACCTACAGCCACTAAGACCCGAAAACAGAAAGCCAACTGAAATTATCAAACACACAAACATAAAGGGCGGGTGGGCGGTACTGTTCACAGGTCCTCAGAGCGGGAAGTGATCGGCTCCTCCTCCCCACTCACCCCATACCCTCTCTGGCCAGCATTAACCCTCCCCTAGGAGCGAACCCCACGCCCCCTTCTTCATGCTCCAAACCCCCTGTCATGGCGGCTTCCACATACGCCGCCCGGGGGATGGGGTGGGGCGGCTCGCTCCAGCCTGGTCTTGACATTGGTATTGTCGACCACGGTGAATAAGCGTCTCCCCAAGGGGTCTCCGACCCCCATTTCCTTCCCAACCTCCTAATAACGACATGTGTCTCAAGTTGGATATAATTGGCTACAGCGGCCTTTATTATAAACAAACAAAACATATAACCGTAACATGATCTGGGAAGGGGTCCTTGAAGCTAAAAGTCTGGTGTTAACCATAGTATAAACAAGTGGACAAGAGACCAACCGTAGATTACTCTCAGCCGTTACCTCACAGGCTCGAGAGCACCAAAATACCCCGAAGGGTTACCCTTGTCCACTTCCAACTCAGGAATCTGGCCCACTGTTACCAAGATTCTCCCAAATCACCAGACCCGCAACAAAAACTTATACCAACTGGAGAATCCGTATCCTGACAGACCCCCCAGGCCAATTTAGCACCAACTCCAAGGACCCCTCCCCCGGCCACCACGAGGATACTTGACCCCCTCAAGTACCCGAGACCCCACCAACCTTAACCGCTATGGCTCGTTCAATTCCAGACTGCAGCCCCAGGGCCCAAAAATCAATGCCCACCGTGTTCAGATGAACGCCATCACCCAAAAGAAATTGGTCACCACCACGCTCCAACTCAAAAAGACGCACGACAAAGCCCCCGTTCCGCACGACAAAACCAGACATGGCCTGATTCACCTTGATGCGGGCTTTATTAATCTTGTCCACCGACCTAGCGTGCCTCCAGGATTTCCGTGGGACAATCTCCGACCACAAAATAGACATGTCCCGAAAGGAAACCCATAACCGTAGTATTTCATGTTTAATGTCCCGGATCAACTCACGACAAGGACGAACTCCCAAGTCGTTTTCCCCAACGTGTAAAACCAAAATGTTGGGAGGCCTGTCTAACTGAACGCCATTGTGTACTTCCTGCAGGACTCTGTTCCAACTTAAGCCCCGAAACCCCAACCACCTGATGATGGCCACGTCCCTGGAAAAGCCGAGCTGTCTTCCATCCTGTCAGACATCTGCCCGCTTTGCGCCCCAGTACACATAAGAGTGGCCGACAATCCACACCAACAGCGAGGATGAACATGAAAAACATAAACAACTTAGACACGCGCCAACGATTACAATGACCGAACAGTCCCCAGCCTCTCAGGGCCTCATATAACTCCAATAATGGCCGGACTCCCACCGCCCTATCCTCTGTACCACCGCAGGAGCCAATCCGCTCCCCGCCACCTCCGTAGCGGCCCTGATCCGAAAAAAATGCGAGGCGAACCTGGAAGAATCCACACCGATGGCCTCCAAAGACTGCCAAAAAACCGCTACAGACTGATATTTAGACAGAAAAGACCCGTCCTCATGACATAACACAGGCCCATCACCACGCGGGTGAAGCCTATCAAAATCCTGCCAGCAACGGACAGGACACATAACGGAACCGGGAACGGCACCCAAAACCACCTTTATACCCCATCCCGTCTGATCAGTCTTAGGCTTCCGAATCCAAAATTGCAACGACCCCTCGGAAACAAAAAAGTCCCCCGCCCAAAGGCCCCCTTGATGAACTGTAGTTAGAGACACCAACTCCCCAACCCTCAAAGCTCCATAAAAGGCCAACGAACAAGCTAGGCGAAATAGCGCAACCTCGAAGCTGGAAACACATATATCACCCAGACGTGCCCCCAACCGCTTCAACATCTCAAAAGACACCGGGCGCCTGCGATCACCTCAGCTACCTGATCTTCTCAACCCATTCGCAGCTTGCTTTACCAAAAAAGACTTTGTCAAATCTTGTAGGCCCCGGAGCCTGAAACCAAAAGCTAAAGCCGCTATAGTCCTATGCTGCTGACCATCCCTGGTCCGCCCCATGCCTCATACATAACAACAACGCCACCACTTGGTCCCGACCAGTACCCGCAACACCACAAGACGCAAACCAGCTCTCCCAAGTGCTCCATACCGCCTGATAACACGACCACTTACTCGGTGCCAAGGACGCTTGAATTAAAGGTTCTGCAGCACGGACACCACGCTCGAAAGCTCCGCCGGGCATTCCAGCCCCATCTCCTCAGCCTACGGAGCCAGCGACCGAACACGCTTCCACTGGAAACGAGACAGAGAATCGGCAATGCAGTTATTAACACCGGGCACGTGTGATGCTGTGAAATAACCATTCAAGGATAAACAAGACAAAACCAACTGCCGAAGAACTCTGATCACAGGCGGCGACGCTGTCGTCAAACTGTTAATGGCACACACGACCGCCATATTATCACAATTAAAACGAACCCTTTTATTTCGAAAATCGTCGCCCCAAAGCTGCACTGCCACCAAAATTGGAAAAATCTCCAACAAAGTAATGTTCCATACCAACCCTGTTGCAAACCAAGCTTCCGGCCATCTAGCAGCACATGAACGGCCCCCGAAAAGGCCCCAAATCCAATACCGCCTGATGCGTCGGTAAACAAATCCAAGTCAGCGTTACCCACTGCTTCCTCCATCAACAATGAACGCCCGTTGTAACAGGACAAAAAACGGTCCCAAACCTCCAAGTCGACCTTGGGTTCAGATGACAAACGAACAAAATGATGTGGGGCGGTAATCCCGGCCGTAGCGCTAGCCAATCTACGAGAAAAAATCCTCCCCATTGGGATAATTCGGCATGCAAAATTCAATTTCCCCATAAGCGACTGCACCTCTCGCAGCGGCAATTTCTTCAAACGTCTAGCACGGGCCACCTCTTCTCTCAAGCCCAACACATTGTCAACCGGCAACCTAAACTCCCACTTCATGGAATCGATAACAATACCCAAAAAAGACAGACTCGTGCACGGACCCTCAGTCTTGCCCGGTGCCAGCGAGACCCCAAAACGCTCAGCAACCCAAACAACCGTCCTCAACAGGACCTCACAACACTGAGACTGATCGGGGCCGATGCACAAGAAGTCGTCCAGATAATGAATCACTGAATCCAAACCGGACACATCCCGCACCGCCCACTCCAAAAAAGAACTGAAGGCCTCAAAATGAGCGCACGACAGCGAACAGCCCATTGGCAAACAACGGTCAACATAAAAACCGTCGTCCCAATAACAGCCTAACAACCTCACGCTATCAGGGTGAACCGGCAATAAACGAAAGGCCGAATCAATATCAGTCTTAGCCAACAATGCCCCTTTACCACAACTGCGCACCCACCTGGCTGCCTCATCAAATGACGTATAAACCACCGAACAAAGCTCTGGATCAATCCCATCATTCACGGACCTCCCTTTTCGGGTATGACAAATGCTGAATGAGCCTAAATTTATTGGGCTCCTTCTTGGGGACCACACCCAACGGCGACACCGCCAAATCGTCCAAGGGAGGAGTGGGAAACGGTCCAGACATCCTACCCAAAGCCACCTCTTTGCTTAAC
This sequence comes from Ranitomeya imitator, assembly GCF_032444005.1. Classification (NCBI taxonomy): domain Eukaryota; kingdom Metazoa; phylum Chordata; class Amphibia; order Anura; family Dendrobatidae; genus Ranitomeya; species Ranitomeya imitator. Next base: position 61,703,698 of record NC_091288.1, read on the forward strand.
TTTTCTGACACGACTGATGCGTGCAACATGGCCGATCTGAGGTTCTTCAAACTCGGTGGTACCACAAAAGCCGGGGCAGGTATACAAAAACCAACACTAAACAAGCCCAGAGCAACTCTGCTCTCTCCCTGTCAGGAAACCTATTTAGATAGGTGGCCATCGCGTCCATCCTCACCGGAGTCACCCCCTTTGGAATTACCCTCTGGCTTCCCTTTTTTCTTAAAACACTTGGAGGCTCCATGTGAAGCGTCGTTGCAGTTCGAGCACAAATGCTTGAACTTACAAGTCGCTCTGAACTTACACTGGCCCTCTTTGAACTGCCAACACATGCCGTGCTTCTGACTGCCAGATTGTCCAGACTGACCCCCGGTTCCTGAAGATGAACCTTGCAAAGCGCTTTGGCCGGATGTTCCGGCCCCACTTTGAAAGGAGTGACCAAACTTCGATGGCGCCATCACCCGCAACCACAAGCCAATGTCCTTCTGATCCTACCGGATCGCAGGACGAACCGCCTCCCGCTGCCGGAACTGCTCATCGTATCGTAACCATGCTTGACCACCATAGGCCCTATGCGCCTCACCTATGGAATCCATATAACAAAACAAGCCAGAGCCATTCTCGGGAGCCTTCTCGCCAATAACGCTTGCCAAAATCGCGAATGCCTGAAGCCAATTTACCAATGTCTGAGGAATAAGACGCCATCGCCGCTTTTCCTCATCCTCCTTCTTACTATCCTCCTTTTTACTCTTATCAAGGTTACATTTTTCCAATGGCAGAAGCGAAAATATTTTCACGTACTCGTCCTTCCAAATCTTTTCACGCACCTCCTTTTTCAAGTGCGCCCCTAACGGCCCTTCAAAGCAAACATACACCTCGCCACGCACCTTATCATCCAGCCGAATGCCCCCCTCTTTCTCTTTTTCAGTCTGCACAGATACCGATACCGGCTCGGTCGACCTGCCCGGTTCGGCAGACCCGCTGCCGGATAACGCCAACCCCGGATCAGACGATCCAACCCAAGCTGACAAAGGGGACGGCCCTGGCCTACCACTGCCCAACCGTGACAACAGCTCTCGTACACCCGACAACAACTCCTCCACCCCTTCACGACTCGCATCCGCCCGTATACTGACTCCATCACCCCACTCTACATACCCCCAACCCGATCCACAGAAGTCAAAGTCGGCGTCAAAAATGCCGGGGACAAACAATACATAGATGGATTCTCACCAGGCTGCAGGGGAGCTGTGATCCCCCCAGCCGCAGATGCTGCCGCCATCCAGCCATCTCTCGATCCCGAAGCCGTCCTTGGGCCCTCCCAGACGTGAACTTTGCTCCGCAATACAGCTCCAACTGATCCGCCCTCTGCGGAGGGGACAATGCTGACCCCGTCAGCCAAGGTGACCGCCTGGTGTCCTGTAGGCCCAGACCCGGACCCGCCATCTGACGCCGCCACCCGAGAGGATGCAGGCCTGGTCGCTGGTGCATGGGGGTAATGATGCTCCCTGGCCGTGTCCAGCAGCCCCACTGGATCTGGCGTGCTGCCCGCCGCTGCCGCTGGGATGCTCCCCCGCAATCTCACGCTGCCGCAGGAAGCAGGCCGCCTGGCCTGGTCATCACTGCGGCGGCCCGCCGTGACATCGCTCTGGCCATTAGAAGCTTTCGCACGTGTAGGCCCCGCCCCCCGGCGTGCTGGGGAGAAGGCCCAACTGCCGCTGCAGGCCCCAGCCCAGTTGGCGGATTGCTCCCAGACCGTGGCCTGCTGGGGCGCTTCTGGGCAGGCGCGCGGCCTGGAGGGTCCCCTGAGGGGCTCCTGCGCTGGGACACCGGGGTGACATCGGGGGATAGGCGCTCCGGGGGCCGCACTCGCCTGGACCGCCGCTCACTGGGCCCGACCACTGGGGGATCCACACCGCTGCTGCCGCTGCTGCCGCCGAGGATGCTGGACACTTCGGTCTCTAACCAGCCTGGAGGCTGTGACGCCGCCGCCCGCAGCTGCGTCAGCACCTGGTCTATGGAGGCCATGAGGTAAGCGCTGGCGTTCCTTCCTGCTCACAGGTCCTCAGAGCGGGAAGTGATTGGCTCCTCCCCCCCACTCACCCCATACCCTCTCTGGCCAGCATTAACCCTCCCCTAGGAGCGAACCCCACACCCCCTTCTTCATGCCCCAAACCCCCTGTCATGGCGGCTTCCACTTACGCCGCCCGGGGGATGGGGTGGGGCGGCTCGCTCCAGCCTGGTCTAGAGGCAGCTAGGAGGGAACTAAAAACACTACATTTATCCACTTAAACTGACATCCAGCAGGGTAATTTTTCCATCTCATAACACAAGGCATTAATGGCATTGAAAAATATGGATAATATTGTTGCAAAAATGTAAGACGTGTCGGAAATGTAGGAGTGGGGGTGGGGTGGAAGTAATTACGGATAGCAATATGTACATAACACAGATTCTGAATCTTCTACAGGATTCAGTAATGTACAGTAAAATTTCACATAACTTTACTACCACTTTCAAAATAAAGCTTAATAACAACCTCATATATGATGGGTTTTCACTCCATGTCCTGAATGAAAAACAACAGGACTATTTATTGGTTGATCATCCCAATCTCCCCCGATGCTTTACCAAAAATATATAAAGCTACCAACCCCCTCCCCCCATGAGAGCCATTACCTCAGGGATAGGGTCAATGACAGAAAATCTAAGTGAGTGGCTCAAATGCAGCCTTCCAACCATTAGCCCAGAGAACACTAGGGTTTATCAAAGATTCATGTGATGTCTTAAAATGTTTTTTGGATAGAAAGTGGTGTAATGAGTTCTCATGGTTATCCTGTGATGTAACATTTCTGCACACATCGATACCTCATGATGTAGCTATCAAAGAGTTAAAATTCCACATGTCTCGTCGCAATGAATTCTTCAGGATTTCATTCTGCAAGTTTTTTTCTCATTACACAGATTGGCGATAAGCCTTTCACCGGGACGGACAGGATGACCGCTAGTCAATCCCACTAATACTAAAGACTTCAAGGATAAATTAAGATCAGGGGGACACTGAGGTAGACTCAGAGAAAAATGCCGACACCCTCCAAACTCCAAGAGGATGCTAGCAGACTGCTACCAACTCCAACAGAGATGTGCATATAGGAAATAACACCCGCCCCTCCCAACAGGAAGTAGTCAGTTATAAACACCCAAGTCTGGGTGTATATATAAAGGTTGACCGCACTTTATAATGGAAGCTGTGACAAAAAGCACCAAAGTTGTATTTAAAACGAGTCACATTGCCTTCTATCCCTCCTCCCTATCCCTCAAGTCAAGGATGTATTTTTTTAAATCAATTTTTTAAATAAACGTATTGGTTTTACCTGGAGCTGGACCCTTTCTTTGGTTTCTGCAGTCAGTACTCTCAGTCAGTCATTTAACTCTAAATGCTCTTTAATCTTTGTTGTTGAAAAAATCTGGATTTTTTCCTAAATTTTAACCCATAACGAAAACCATTCAAAGTCCTTGAACATGAAATAAACCAGTGGATTTAATAAAAAAAAAAAAACAGTGGATTTTAAAAGCGCCAAGCCGAGTGTGTATGTGTATGGGGAGTGGAAACAAAAGCAGATTTTGTATTTATTATTTTTACAATTTTCTCCTTATCTCTAACTCTGATGTTCCTACCTTGAGTGTATCCAGCTGAGTTTGCTTGCATACCGTCATTTTTGGAAGACTCGCCCTACAGGTTTAATCCTAATTATTCTTATAGCACTGAGTCTGGTGTGGATAGCATGTGAATGGTTGCTTTTAAGAGAGAAAACTCTAAAAAGACAGGATCCTAAACTAATAACAACCAGACCTAGTGATGAAAAGGAAAGTGGCTGATGTAATGTATTTAGGTTTGAGTCAAGCTTTGGATACTTTTTCACATATGAAATGGGAATAGCAAGTGAATTTAATGGAGGTAAAATCTGAAATCTGCAGATGGCCTGAGAGCAGATCACTATGAATGGCTTATCTTCTTGAAATGTTCTTGTTACAATTGGCCACGAGACTGATTGGTTTGGGACCATCTCCTTTTCAGGCTCAGTAGTGATGATCATGAAGAAAGTAATTTCCGCTGAAGGCACTCGACCAGGTGAAATTATTTATTTTTACTAGAACATATGTAAACCTCACTGACTTCAGCATTACTGCACGTTATTGGAACAGGTGCACGCTGCACAGCGGCCGAACTTACCAGCGGGTGGGAGCCAACCCTCCTGATATAGTTTAAGTTACAGGATATTGGTAAAATAATCCAAAAGAGTGACAACAGTGTAATACAAGTCTTATTACAGAATCTGCAGCACATTAGAAAATACTGCAAAAATTGAAAAATTCTATCCTAAATTGGCAAGTTTCAACATTTTTTTTTCCATCATCACTTTTTTGTTTCACAATCACAACCACTTTACATACACTGTATTAGGGCACCTCCTTGATGACCAGAAAGCTGTTGCAGGATTAAGCCCATCTTCCAAGACATATAAGTTTGTAAAAGAAAGTAACTTTACAATTTACAGGTTATTTTTTAAATTCCTCCTTCCTTTGATTAAAATTGTGTTTTTAATGTTTTACTGTTTATAGTCTGGTTTAGCTGCTGCTGTCTAGCAGTCATGGTCAAACATGCTGAAAGGGTAACCGTCGTTTTAATTTTTATTTCATAAATCTATAGTACACATGAAAATAAGATACTGTGTAATTTATCTTATCAGAGAAATCTGCTTCTTTCTCTGACAAAATTGATCAGTCATTATCAAAATTCTCAATTAAAAAACTGTATTGAGCGAAGACAGACTTTGCCATTACTGAGATAGGAGATGGTGGCTGCCACCGATAAGAGTCTATGTAGATGAAATAAAGGCAAAGCTTCTCATTCCTACTCTCTCCACTAGCTAGATAAAAACGTATACTGTATGTGCTGTTTTGTACCTGAGATATACAGTGGCAAACCTAATAGAGAAGTGACTCGCTAAGATGTATTCAGAGATGTGGCAGTGGGCTTATTCAGATGTTTGCAGTGATGTGGCAGTGGGCTTATTCAGATGTTTGCAGTGATGTGGCAGTGGGCTTATTCAGATGCTTGCAGGGATGTGGCAGTGGGCTTATTCAGATGCTTGCAGGGATGTGGCAGTGGGCTTATTCAGATGCTTGCAGTGATGTGGCAGTGGGCTTATTCAGATGTTTGCAGTGATGTGGCAGTGGGCTTATTCAGATGTTTGCATTGATGTGGCAGTGGGCTTATTCAGGTGTTTGCAGTGATGTGGCAGTGGGCTTATTCACATGTTTGCAGTGATGTGGCAGTGGGCTTATTCAGATGCTTGCAGTGATGTGGCAGTGGGCTTATTCAGATGTTTGCAGTGATGTGGCAGTGGGCTTATTCAGATGCTTGCAGTGATGTGGCAGTGGGCTTATTCAGATGCTTGCAGTGATGTGGCAGTGGGCTTATTCAGATGCTTGCAGTGATGTGGCAGTGGGCTTATTCAGATGCTTGCAGTGATGTGGCACTGGGCTTATTCAGATGTTTGCAGTGATGTGGCAGTGGGCTTATTCAGATGCTTGCAGTGATGTGGCAGTGGGCTTATTCAGGTGTTTGCAGTGATGTGGCAGTGGGCTTATTCAGGTGTTTGCAGTGATGTGGCAGTGGGCTTATTCAGATGCTTGCAGTGATGTGGCAGTGGGCTTATTCAGATGCTTGCAGTGATGTGGCAGTGGGCTTATTCAGATGTTTGCAGTGATGTGGCAGTGGGCTTATTCAGATGCTTGCAGTGATGTGGCAGTGGGCTTATTCAGATGCTTGCCGTGATGTGGCAGTGGGCTTATTCAGATGCTTGCAGTTATGTGGCAGTGGGCTTATTCACATGTTTGCAGGGATGTGGCAGTGGGCTTATTCAGATGCTTGCAGTGATGTGGCAGTGGGCTTATTCACATGTTTGCAGGGATGTGGCAGTGGGCTTATTCAGATGCTTGCATTGATGTGGCAGTGGGCTTATTCAGATGTTTGCAGTGATGTGGCAGTGGGCTTATTCAGGTGTTTGCAGTGATGTGGCAGTGGGCTTATTCAGATGTTTGCAGTGATGTGGCAGTGGGCTTATTCACATGTTTGCAGTGATATGGCAGTGGGCTTATTCACATGTTTGCAGTGATGTGGCAGTGGGCTTATTCAGATGTTTGCAGTGATGTGGCAGTGGGCTTATTCAGATGCTTGCAGTGATGTGGCAGTGGGCTTATTCACATGTTTGCAGTGATGTGGCAGTGGGCTTATTCAGATGCTTGCAGTGATGTGGCAGTGGGCTTATTCAGATGCTTGCAGTGATGTGGCAGTGGGCTTATTCAGATGTTTGCAGTGATGTGGCAGTGGGCTTATTCAGATGTTTGCAGTGATGTGGCAGTGGGCTTATTCACATGTTTGCAGTGATGTGGCAGTGGGCTTATTCAGATGTTTGCAGTGATGTGGCAGTGGGCTTATTCAGATGTTTGCAGTGATGTGGCAGTGGGCTTATTCAGATGTTTGCAGTGATGTGGCAGTGGGCTTATTCACATGTTTGCAGTGATGTGGCAGTGGGCTTATTCACATGTTTGCAGTAATGTGGCAGTGGGCTTATTCAGATGTTTGCAGTGATGTGGCAGTGGGCTTATTCACATGTTTGCAGTGATGTGGCAGTGGGCTTATTCAGATGTTTGCAGTGATGTGGCAGTGGGCTTATTCACATGTTTGCAGTGATGTGGCAGTGGGCTTATTCAGATGCTTGCAGTGGTGTGGCAGTGGGCTTATTCAGATGCCTGCAGTGGTGTGGCAGTGGGCTTATTCAGATGCTTGCAGTGATGTGGCAGTGGGCTTATTCAGATGCTTGCAGTGATGTGGCACTGGGCTTATTCAGATGTTTGCATTGATGTGGCAGTGGGCTTATTCAGATGCTTGCAGTGATGTGGCAGTGGGCTTATTCAGATGCTTGCAGTGATGTGGCAGTGGGCTTATTCAGATGCTTGCCGTGATGTGGCAGTGGGCTTATTCAGATGCTTGCAGTGATGTGGCAGTGGGCTTATTCAGATGCTTGCAGGGATGTGGCAGTGGGCTTATTCAGATGCTTGCAGGGATGTGGCAGTGGGCTTATTCAGATGCTTGCAGTGATGTGGCAGTGGGCTTATTCAGATGTTTGCATTGATGTGGCAGTGGGCTTATTCAGGTGTTTGCAGTGATGTGGCAGTGGGCTTATTCACATGTTTGCAGTGATGTGGCAGTGGGCTTATTCAGATGCTTGCAGTGATGTGGCAGTGGGCTTATTCAGATGCTTGCAGTGATGTGGCAGTGGGCTTATTCAGATGTTTGCAGTGATGTGGCAGTGGGCTTATTCAGATGCTTGCAGTGATGTGGCAGTGGGCTTATTCAGATGCTTGCAGTGATGTGGCACTGGGCTTATTCAGATGTTTGCAGTGATGTGGCAATGGGCTTATTCAGATGCTTGCAGTGATGTGGCAGTGGGCTTATTCAGGTGTTTGCAGTGATGTGGCAGTGGGCTTATTCAGGTGTTTGCAGTGATGTGGCAGTGGGCTTATTCAGATGCTTGCAGTGATGTGGCAGTGGGCTTATTCAGATGCTTGCAGTGATGTGGCAGTGGGCTTATTCAGATGTTTGCAGTGATGTGGCAGTGGGCTTATTCAGATGCTTGCAGTGATGTGGCAGTGGGCTTATTCAGATGCTTGCCGTGATGTGGCAGTGGGCTTATTCAGATGCTTGCAGTGATGTGGCAGTGGGCTTATTCACATGTTTGCAGGGATGTGGCAGTGGGCTTATTCAGATGCTTGCAGTGATGTGGCAGTGGGCTTATTCACATGTTTGCAGGGATGTGGCAGTGGGCTTATTCAGATGCTTGCAGTGATGTGGCAGTGGGCTTATTCAGATGTTTGCATTGATGTGGCAGTGGGCTTATTCAGATGTTTGCAGTGATGTGGCAGTGGGCTTATTCAGGTGTTTGCAGTGATGTGGCAGTGGGCTTATTCAGATGTTTGCAGTGATGTGGCAGTGGGCTTATTCAGATGCTTGCAGTGATGTGGCAGTGGGCTTATTCACATGTTTGCAGTGATGTGGCAGTGGGCTTATTCAGATGTTTGCAGTGATGTGGCAGTGGGCTTATTCACATGTTTGCAGTGATGTGGCAGTGGGCTTATTCAGATGCTTGCCGTGATGTGGCAGTGGGCTTATTCACATGTTTGCAGTGATGTGGCAGTGGGCTTATTCAGATGTTTGCAGTGATGTGGCAGTGGGCTTATTCAGATGCTTGCAGTGATGTGGCAGTGGGCTTATTCAGATGCTTGCAGTGATGTGGCACTGGGCTTATTCAGATGTTTGCAGTGATGTGGCAGTGGGCTTATTCAGATGCTTGCAGTGATGTGGCAGTGGGCTTATTCAGGTGTTTGCAGTGATGTGGCAGTGGGCTTATTCAGGTGTTTGCAGTGATGTGGCAGTGGGCTTATTCAGATGCTTGCAGTGATGTGGCAGTGGGCTTATTCAGATGCTTGCAGTGATGTGGCAGTGGGCTTATTCAGATGTTTGCAGTGATGTGGCAGTGGGCTTATTCAGATGCTTGCAGTGATGTGGCAGTGGGCTTATTCAGATGCTTGCCGTGATGTGGCAGTGGGCTTATTCAGATGCTTGCAGTGATGTGGCAGTGGGCTTATTCACATGTTTGCAGGGATGTGGCAGTGGGCTTATTCAGATGCTTGCAGTGATGTGGCAGTGGGCTTATTCACATGTTTGCAGGGATGTGGCAGTGGGCTTATTCAGATGCTTGCAGTGATGTGGCAGTGGGCTTATTCAGATGTTTGCATTGATGTGGCAGTGGGCTTATTCAGATGTTTGCAGTGATGTGGCAGTGGGCTTATTCAGGTGTTTGCAGTGATGTGGCAGTGGGCTTATTCAGATGTTTGCAGTGATGTGGCAGTGGGCTTATTCAGATGCTTGCAGTGATGTGGCAGTGGGCTTATTCACATGTTTGCAGTGATGTGGCAGTGGGCTTATTCAGATGTTTGCAGTGATGTGGCAGTGGGCTTATTCACATGTTTGCAGTGATGTGGCAGTGGGCTTATTCAGATGCTTGCCGTGATGTGGCAGTGGGCTTATTCACATGTTTGCAGTGATGTGGCAGTGGGCTTATTCAGATGTTTGCAGTGATGTGGCAGTGGGCTTATTCAGATGCTTGCAGTGATGTGGCAGTGGGCTTATTCAGATGCTTGCAGTGATGTGGCAGTGGGCTTATTCAGATGTTTGCATTGATGTGGCAGTGGGCTTATTCAGATGTTTGCAGTGATGTGGCAGTGGGCTTATTCAGATGTTTGCAGTGATGTGGCAGTGGGCTTATTCAGATGTTTGCAGTGATGTGGCAGTGGGCTTATTCAGATGTTTGCATTGATGTGGCAGTGGGCTTATTCAGATGTTTGCAGTGATGTGGCAGTGGGCTTATTCAGATGTTTGCAGTGATGTGGCAGTGGGCTTATTCAGATGCTTGCAGTGATGTGGCAGTGGGCTTATTCAGATGTTTGCATTGATGTGGCAGTGGGCTTATTCAGATGTTTGCAGTGATGTGGCAGTGGGCTTATTCAGATGTTTGCAGTGATGTGGCAGTGGGCTTATTCAGATGTTTGCAGTGATGTGGCAGTGGGCTTATTCACATGTTTGCAGTGATGTGGCAGTGGGCTTATTCACATGTTTGCAGGGATGTGGCAGTGGGCTTATTCAGATGCTTGCAGTGATGTGGCAGTGGGCTTATTCAGATGTTTGCAGTGATGTGGCAGTGGGCTTATTCAGATGTTTGCAGTGATGTGGCAGTGGGCTTATTCAGATGTTTGCAGTGATGTGGCAGTGGGCTTATTCAGATGTTTGCAGTGATGTGGCAGTGGGCTTATTCAGATGTTTGCAGTGATGTGGCAGTGGGCTTATTCAGATGCTTGCAGTGATGTGGCAGTGGGCTTATTCAGATGCTTGCAGTGATGTGGCAGTGGGCTTATTCAGATGTTTGCATTGATGTGGCAGTGGGCTTATTCAGATGCTTGCAGTGATGTGGCAGTGGGCTTATTCAGATGCTTGCAGTGATGTGGCAGTGGGCTTATTCAGATGTTTGCAGTGATGTGGCAGTGGGCTTATTCAGATGCTTGCAGTGATGTGGCAGTGGGCTTATTCAGATGTATTCAGAGATGTGGCAGTGGGCTTATTCAGATGTTTGCAGTGATGTGGCAGTGGGCTTATTCAGGTGTTTGCAGTGATGTGGCAGTGGGCTTATTCACATGTTTGCAGTGATGTGGCAGTGGGCTTATTCAGATGCTTGCAGTGATGTGGCAGTGGGCTTATTCACATGTTTGCAGTGATGTGGCAGTGGGCTTATTCATTCTGATTAAAATATTAAGTAAGAATCTTCTGTTCATTTGTGAAAATGTGGCTTAGCTGTAGATCGGTGTATAATATTGGATGTGTGGTCTATATCTTATTTCCACAGTTATGAAAGATTTCTTATTGGTCATTTACACAAGATGACTCCTGTTGACGCCATTCTTTATCAATCTTCCTGGAGTAAAACAATCGGCCTGTGCAAATGGACCTTAAGTTAAATTCTCCTGCCCTTGATGTAGTTATTATTAGAATAATGGAATTACGACGTCCAGAAGACAATGGAGAACATAGATGTTTGGAAGTAGGAAATGGCAAGATAAAAGGGAGGCGTCCTGATGAGGCTTTTGTGTTACTGCCTCTGTGATGACATCTGACAGACGCACACACTCTCCTCATACTGTGATGTCGGCCACATGAGGCTAAGAAGCGTGCTCTCCTTGTACCATCAACAGCCGGATTCTTCCTTTCTCTCATAAAAGAACTTGAGAGAGATGTTATCTCTGGGGACAGAGGTGCCCCGCTACGGAAGGGGAGTGCCCCATTACAGCACATCACATCATGCTTATTTAATCAGTGCTTTCCTTCCACACTCGTATAAACATTAATTTTCCACATTTCCCTTGAAACATCTTTTTCCAGAAATATATTCCTTCTTGTATTTCCTTCTAAGTCTGCCAATTCCTAACACGTTCTTTGTCCAGAGCCAGCACACACCCGAGTCTTTGACTTACCACTGCCTCCGGGGATACCGGGCTGTGCCGTATTTCTCCCGAAGCATCCAATCATGAACCATTAGACTAGAAGTCTGGTTTTTGTTTAATTCAATGTTTCGTATGACCTCCTTCAAACCGCACTGGACCAAATATTCAAAAACACATTACTTAGGTCGTTACCAAATCTGGCTGTCAGGACAGGAGAAACAAGTTCTGTACACTCTGCTGTAATGGACGTGCTGGCCCCATTATTCACATACCAATCTCCAAAAATAAGATTCATTACAAGTATTCCAAAAATAATAATGATTCAAAAGCAGAATACATTTTTGTCATGTTTTGATTTAGAAATGTTTGGAGGAAAAGGGCTGAAGTTTAAAAATAAAGACAATAAAATGAATTACCATTCTCAAATTCCATCTAAAATATGGTAAAAAAGAACGAGACTTTCACAGATGTTAGAATAAAACAAGGTTCATTCATCAGAATTTCTCCAGAATATTATTAGAGAAATTATTACCAGTAATTTGTCTCATATTAAAAAAGTATTTCTGTAAAATTAAGTCAGGAAAAAAGAATATGATGAAAACTAATGTATCCAGATTTCCCAAAAACACACAAAGAATAAATATCTGTATAGCTATAAAGGAGTCAAATTAATGAAGATGTAAATAGTTTTAAAAAACCTATCCCCATTTACATTTTTACATTTTTCAAATTAACTCAATTTAAGTCGATATACAGTACAGACCAACAGTTTGGACACACCTTCTCATTTAAAGATTTTTCTGTATTTTCATGACTATGAAAATTGTACATTCACACTGAATGCATCAAAACTATGAATTAACACATGTGGAATTATATACTTAACAAAAAAGTGTGAAACAACTGAAATTATGTCTTATATTCTAGGTTCTTCAAAGTAGCCACCTTTTGCTTTGATGACAGCTTTGCACACTCTTGGCATTCTCTTGATGAGCTTCAAGAGGTAGTCACCGGGAATGGTCTTCCAACAATCTTGCAGTAGTTCCCAGAGATGCTTAGCACTTGTTGGCCCTTTTGCCTTCACTCTGCGGTCCAGCTCACCCCAAACCATCTGTGGAGGCCAGGTCATCTGGCGTAGCACCCCATCACTCTCCTTCTTGGTCAAATAGCCCTTACACAGCCTGGAGGTATGTTTGGGGTCATTGTCCTGTTGAAAAATAAATGATGGTCCAACTAAACACAAACCGTATGGAATAGCATGCCGCTTCAAGATGCTGTGGTAGCCATGCTGGTTCAGTATGCCTTCAATTTTGAATAAATCCCCAACAGTGTCACCAGCAAAGCACCCCCACACCATCACACCTCCTCCTCCATGCTTCACGGCGGGGAACCAGGCATGTAGAGTCCATCCGTTCACCTTTTCTGCGTCGCACAAAGACACGGTGGTTGGAACCAAAGATCTCAGACCAAAGCACAGCTTTCCACTGGTCTAATGTCCATTTCTTGTGTTCTTTAGCCCAAACAAGTCTCTTCTGCTTGTTGCCTGAAGGCCTACTGCATAAAGTCTCCGCTTAACAGATGTGTCTGCTGCTAGAACTCTGTGTGGCATTGACCTGGTCTCTAATCTGAGCTGCTGTTAACCTGCGATTTCTGAGGCTGGTGGCTCGGATAAAATTATCCTCAGAAGCAGAGGTGACTCTTGGTCTTCCTTTCCTGGGGCGGTCCTCATGTGAGCCAGTTTCTTTGTAGCGCTTGATGGTTTTTGCTACTGCACTTGGGGACACTTTCAAAGTTTTCCCAATTTTTTGGACTGACTGACCTTCATTTCTTAAAGTAATGATGGCCACTTGTTTTTCTTTACTTAGCTGCTTTTTTCTTGCCATAATACAAATTCTAACAGTCTATTCTGAAGGACTCTCAGCTGTGTATCCACCAGACTTCTGCACAACACAACTGATGGTCCCAACCCCATTTATAAGGCAAGAAATCCCACTTATTAAACCTAATAGGGCACACCTGTGAAGTGAAAACTATTCCCGGTGACTACCTCTTGAAGCTCATCAAGAGAATGCCAAGAGTGTGCAAAGCAGTCATCAAAGCAAAAGGTGGCTACTTTGAAGAACCTAGAATATAAGACATAATTTCAGTTGTTTCACACTTTTTTGTCAAGTATATAATTCCACATGTGTTAATTCATAGTTTTGATGCCTTCAGTGTGAATGTACAATTTTCATAGTCATGAAAATACAGAAAAATCTTTACATGAGAAGGTGTGTCCAAACTTTTGGTCTGTACTGTAGGTGGTTGAGGAATTTTAATAGTTCTTTTTTTTGCATTTTTTATGCCATGTACTATGAGGTATAAATAACTGATAAAACTCATTTTTGGAATTACAAAAGGTGCAGTGATACCAAAATTTGGGCTTTATATTTTTACACCATTTACCTTCCTCTACATATAAGTTATTGTTTGAATGTTAGTAAATAATGTGTTTATTTTTTTACTACAGGTTAATAAGAATGTGGCAGTACTATACATACAGTTTCTATTTTTCAAAAGTGTTTTTGGGGTGGTGGGAATAGTATATAAAATAAATATTTTTAATTATTTAGAAAAAATTTTTATTGAACTTAATTTAACTTTTTTTCAATGCATTATTGCCTGTTTTTTTTTATAAAACTGACAGGAGAACTAACAGACATGAGTGGAAAAGCTTGTCCTCCATAGTAAAGCTTTGCCCTTTGAAATCAAATTGCAGGATGCTGATAACCTAACATCACATTCCCTGAAAAAAAGCCGCAAATACATTGTCATGCCCTGGGGCGTAGAAAAAGCCATAACATGCTAAGAAGCAATTAAAGGGATTTAAATAGCAGGTTTTTGCTATGTAATCTAAGAGCAGCACGATGTAGGGACAGATAGACTGATTCCAGCAATGTGTTACTTACTGGGCTGCTTTGTGAAGTTTTGATAAATTCCCTGTTTTCTGTGCTGTAGATGTAGCAGTGCTCTGAATACTGAGCTCTGTATAACCCCACCCACACCACTGATTGACCGATTCCTGTGTACAATGTACTTTGCTAGCAAGCTGCTGATCAGTGGTGGGGTGGAGTTACACACTGATTGCACTAACTTAGTGACGAAGCCAAATTTTTGAAATCTGACCTGTGTCACTTTATATAGTAATAACTCTGGAATGCTGCAACATATCCCAGTGATTTTGAGATTGTTTTTTCGTTACACATTATTCTTTATGATAATGGTAAATTTAGGTCGATATATTTTGTGCTTATTTATAAAAAGTAATAGAAATTTGAGAAAAATGTTAAAAAATTAGCAATTTTTAATTTTTGAATGATTATCCCTTTAATCCAGATAGTCATACCATGGCAAAACATTAATAAATAACATTTCCCACATGTCGGCTTTACATCAGCACCATTTGTAAAATGTTCTTTTATTTTGTCAGCATTTTAGGAGATTTAAAAATGTAGCAGTAATTTTTCATTTTTTTCAAGGAAATTTACAAAATTTATTTTTTAGGGACTTATGTTTGAAGTGACTTTAAGGGTCCTATACAGGTCCTTCTCAAAAAATTAGCATATAGTGTTAAATTTCATTATTTACCATAATGTAATGATTACAATTAAACTTTCATATATTATAGATTCATTATCCACCAACTGAAATTTGTCAGGTCTTTTATTGTTTTAATACTGATGATTTTGGCATACAACTCCTGATAACCCAAAAAACCTGTCTCAATAAATTAGCATATTTCACCCATCCAATCAAATAAAAGTGTTTTTTAATAACAAACAAAAAAACCAACAAATAATAATGTTCAGTTATGCACTCAATACTTGGTCGGGAATCCTTTGGCAGAAATGACTGCTTCAATGCGGCGTGGCATGGAGGCAATCAGCCTGTGACACTGCTGAGATGTTATGGAGGCCCAGGATGCTTCAATAGCGGCCTTAAGCTCATCCAGAGTGTTGGGTCTTGCGTCTCTTAACTTTCTCTTCACAATATCCCACAGATTCTCTATGGGGTTCAGGTCAGGAGAGTTGGCAGGCCAATTGAGCACAGTAATACCATGGTCAGTAAACCATTTACCAGTGGTTTTGGCACTGTGAGCAGGTGCCAGGTCGTGCTGAAAAATGAAATCTTCATCTCCATAAAGCATTTCAGCCGATGGAAGCATGAAGTGCTCCAAAATCTCCTGATAGCTAGCTGCATTGACCCTGCCCTTGATGAAACACAGTGGACCAACACCAGCAGCTGACATGGCACCCCACACCATCACTGACTGTGGGTACTTGACACTGGACTTCAGGCATTTTGGCATTTCCTTCTCCCCAGTCTTCCTCCAGACTCTGGCACCTTGATTTCCGAATGACATGCAAAATTTGCTTTCATCAGAAAAAAGTACTTGGGACCACTTAGCAACAGTCCAGTGCTGCTTCTCTGTAGCTCAAAAGTGGCTTTACCTGGGGAATGCGGCACCTGTAGCCCATTTCCTGCACACGCCTGTGCACGGTGGCTCTGGATGTTTCCACACCAGACTCAGTCCACTGCTTCCTCAGGTTCCCCAAGGTCTGGAATCGGTCCTTCTCCACAATCTTCCTCAGGGTCCGGTCTCCTCTTCTCGTTGTACAGCGTTTTCTGCCACATTGTTTCCTTCCAACAGACTTACCATTGAGGTGCCTTGATACAGCACTCTGGGAACAGCCTATTTGTTGAGAAATTTCTTTCTGGGTCTTACCCTCTTGCTTGAGGGTGTCAATGATGGCCTTCTTGACATCTGTCAGGTCGCTAGTCTTACCCATGATGGGGGTTTTGAGTAATGAACCAGGCAGGGAGTTTATAAAAGCCTCAGGTATCTTTTGCATGTGTTTAGAGTTAATTAGTTGATTCAGAAGATTAGGGTAATAGGTCATTTAGAGAACCTTTTCTTGATATGCTAATTTATTGAGACAGGTTTTTTGGGTTATCAGGAGTTGTATGCCAAAATCATCAGTATTAAAACAATAAAAGACCTGACAAATTTCAGTTGGTGGATAATGAATCTTTAATATATGAAAGTTTAATTGTAATCATTACATTATGGTAAATAATGAAATTTAACACTATATGCTAATTTTTTGAGAAGGACCTGTATATTGGGAAACCCCCAAACATGATACTGTTTTAAAAAGAGCACCCTCTGACATATTGTAAACTGCAGTCAGGTAGTTTATTAAACCTTCAGGTCATTTTCAGGAATTAAAGCAAAGCGGCATGACATAAATGAAAATGTGTATTTTTACTACCTAAATGCCGCTCACTTCTGAACAAGTTACAACAGCCAACAGACACTAAGGCCGCTATTTGGTTGTGAATTGCAATGGCAAACTTCAGGACCACACAATCATGATCTGAGGGCACCGATTGGGATAAAGAGGAAGCCCCCACACTCTTGTTAACCATTTATATGATGTAGTCACTATTGACAGTAGCATCTAAGGCATGGGCGGACATACCGCCTGTTCATCCTGTGCGGCTGGACAGGTGCCCAGAGGCTCCAGGGCCGGTGTTAGGAGCAGGCAGCTGCCTAGGTCACGGCTCCCCCAGGGGCCCCCAGCTAGCGGCACATCACGCAGCTGCTATGGGGCCCCTGTGAGGCAGGGTTGCCCGCCTGCCGCCAGGGCCGACTCCCCCACCGCATTGAACTATACCGGCGCTGTCACGCCGTAAGCGCCGTTAAAGGGGCAGGACGGCGTACTGGGACCCGTACCTGTCCCTACCACTTTAATGGGGGCCCTGGCTTTCCCTTATCTCGGGGGTACCTGTGATGGTTAGGAGGCCCGAGCCGCCAGCGTATCCCTGTCTCCTGTGCAGGCCCTATAAGTGGCCCCCTCTCCCCCCCAGGGAGTAGGACTGCACCAGTGTATAAACAAAACAATAATCAGGGTATACAGACAAGGTAACTGAAAGTCTCAAACTCACCAAATGCTCACACAACCACAGAGAGTACACATAGAAGGGAAGAGAAGGAGAAAACTAGGAAGTAACACAGGTTTAACAAGCAACCAAAACAGCAGACACCAATCTCTGTAATAAACCTCCAAGTTCCAAATATCACTCTCCTTCAACCTCCAAGCCAGGCAGCAGAACTGATCACTGATACTAGCTGTAGTCAAGGCTGGGTCTATATAGAGGAGGAGATTACAAAAATCCACTTCAGCTGAGAGACCCAGCTCACAGCAACTTAGCAAATAAGGTTAACTCCTGCACTGCTGGCACAAAGCAGCCAGGTCAAAATACTTCTGTTCACTGTGTGTGAACGAGGCCCAGAGCGCTGCGGTTCTCTGGAACCTCTCTGTCGTGGTAGCCCCGTGACAGTCGTCTGCCGGTACAGTTCAAAGCAATGATGGAGGAAAGAGCGTCACTTGACGCTCCCTCTCCCATCATTCCCTGCTCTGCCTGCCTCTGACAGACACTGCCGCGCACTCACTGTGTGCCGACAGGAGCAGGAACTGGAAGCAGCGCAGGCACGAGGGGAGGTGAGGAGTGTGTTGTTTATGGGGCCATTCTGGGGGGGAGCTGCGCTGTATGCTATGAGGCAGTGCTGTATACTGTGAGGCAGTGCTGTATACTATGAGGCAGTGCTGTATACCATGAGGCTGCGCTGTATACCTTGAGGCTGCGCTGTATACTATGAGGCTGTGTGCTGTATACATGAGGCTGTGTGCTGTATACAAAAAGGCTGTGTGCTGTATACTATGAGGCTGCGCTGTATACCATGAGGCTGTGTGCTGTATATCATGAGGCTGCGCTGTATACCATGAGGCTGCGCTGTATACCATGAGGCTGCGCTGTATACCATGAGGCTGTGTGCTGTATACCATGAGGCTGCACTGTATACCATGAGGCTGCGCTGTATACTATGAGGCAGTGCTGTATACCCTGAGGCTGTGTGCTGTATACCATGAGACTGTGTGCTGTATACCATGAGGCTGCGCTGTATACCATGAGACTGTGCTGTATACCATGAGGCTGTGTGCTGTATACCATGAGGCTGCACTGTATACCATGAGGCTGCGCTGTATACTATGAGGCTGTGTGCTGTATAACGTGAGGCTGTGTGCTGTATACCATGAGACTGTGTGCTGTATACCATGAAGCTGCGCTGTATACCATGAGGCTGCGCTGTATACTATGAGGCTGTGTGATGTATAACATGAGGCTGCGCTGTATACCATGAGGCTGTGTGCTGTAAACCATGAGGCTGCGCTGTATACCATGAGGCTGCGCTGTATACCATGAGGCTGTGTGCTGTAAACCATGAGGCTGCGCTGTATACCATGAGGCTGTGTGATGTATACCATGAGGCTGCGCTGTATACCATGAGGCTGCGCTGTATACCATGAGGCTGCGCTGTATACCATGAGACTGTGTGCTGTATACCATGAGGCTGTGTGCTGTATACCATGAGGCTGTGTGCTGTATACCATGAGGCTGCGCTGTATACCATGAGGCTGCGCTGTATACCATGAGGCTGCGCTGTATACCATGAGGCTGTGTGCTGTATACCATGAGGCTGTGTGCTGTATACAATGAAACTGCACTGTATACCATGAGGCTGTGTGCTGTATACCATGAGGCTGCGCTGTATACCATGAGGCTGCGCTGTATACCATGAGACTGTGTGCTGTATACCATGAGGCTGTGTGCTGTATACCATGAGGCTGTGCGCTGTATACCATGAGGCTGTGTGCTGTATACCATGAGGCTGCTCTGTATACCATGAGGCTGTGTGTTGTATACCATGAGGCTGAGTGCTGTATACCATGAGGCTGCGCTGTATACCATGAGGCTGTGTGCTGTATACCATGAGGCTGTGCGCTGTATACCATGAGGCTGTGTGCTGTATACCATGAGGCTGTGCGCTGTATACCATGAGGCTGTGTGCTGTATACCATGAGGCTGCTCTGTATACCATGAGGCTGTGTGTTGTATACCATGAGGCTGTGTGCTGTATACCATGAGGCTGCGCTGTATACCATGAGGCTGTGTGCTGTATACCATGAGGCTGCGCTGTATACCATGAGGCTGCGCTTTATACTATGAGGCAGTGCTGTATACCCTGAGGCTGTGTGCTGTATACCATGAGGCTGCGCTGTAAACTATGAGTCTACGCTGAATACTATGAGGCTGTGTGCTGTATACTATGAGGCTGTGTGCTGTATACCATGAGGCTGCGCTGTATACTATGAGGCTGTGTTCTGTATACTATGAGGCTGTATACCATGAGACTGCGCTGTATACCATGAGGCTGCGCTGTATACCATGAGGCTGCGCTGTATACTATGAGGCAGTGCTGTATACTTTGAGGTTGTGTGCTGTATACTATGAGGCTGTGTGCTTTATACTATGAGGCTATGTGCTGTATACCATGAGGCTGCGCTGTATACCATGAGGCAGTGCTGTTTACTATGAGGCTGTGCTGTATACTATGCGGGCAGTGCTGTATACTATGAGGCTGCGCTGTATACTCTGCAGGCAGTGCTGTATACTATGAGGCTGCGCTGTATACTATGCGGGCTGAGTTGTATACTATGGGGGGTACATTATACATTATATTCTATGGGGGAGGCTGTGTTATATACTATGGGGGGTGCATTATATTCTATGGGGAAGGCTGTGTTATATACTATGGGAGGCTGCATTATATTCTATGGGGACTACATTATATTCTAGTGGGAGGTGAGCTGTATTATATTCTATGGGGGCTACATTATATTCTATGGGGGCTGTATTAGATTTTATGAGGGAGGATTGCATCATATTCTTTGATGGGGCTACATTATATTCTATAGGGGGGTGGGCTGTATTATATTCTATGGGGAGCTATATTATATTTATATTCTATGAGGGGTGATTGCATCATACTTTATGAGGGGGCTACATTATACTATATGAGGGGGGCTGCATTATATTCTATGAGGGTTACATCATACTCTGTGGAGTGGCTGCATTATACTGTATGTGGGCTGCATCATACTGTATCAAGGACTATGGGGAATACATTATACTATATGAAGAACTATGGGGTGCATTATACTATGGGAAGTGAATTGTACTACATGGATGACTATGGCGGTGCATTATACTATATGTAGCACTATGAGTGTATTATAATATGTGGAGGATTGAGCAGTGTATTTTAATATATGGAGGACTATGAGGAGTGTATTATACTATATGAAGGACTATGGGGAGTGTATAATACTATATGGAGGACTGAGGAGTGTATTATACTATACGGAGGACTGAGGAGTGTATTATACTATATGGAGGACTTTAGGGCACATTATATTATTTGGAGGACTACGCGGTGTGCATTTTACAATATGGAGGGCTGTGGTGCACATTATAATATATTGAGGACTATGGGGTGAATTATACTAAACAAATAAAATGCTGCCTATTCATCGAGTGATTGGATTGGTTATGCCGGAACAGAAATCCTTGTTCTCAGCAGCACATCGCCGGTGTAAACTGTAGGTGTGCTGCTGGTAACATGATACTGTATGGTGATCTGTTAGTGATCTATTAGTAATCATTCTGTCCCCATGATTCTTTCTCAGATGGTGTAAAGAGGCCAGGAAACAAGCGTTGAACGAGTTCAGTATTGTCGATCACACTCGTTTAGTGGCCTGAACTTAGCGCATGTAAATACAACCGAAATGCTTCTGTGTGATGTGCAATATGATAGGATTTGAGGCCCCATTTGAAACTTTGCCTAGGGCCCTACTTTGCCTAAAACCGGCCCTGCCTGCAGGGTGGCTAATAATGAGGGCAAACTGGCCAGTTTATCCGACTCCGGGGGGCCCCTGGCCAGATTGTCATCGTGGAATTGCAGCTCTGCTGCCTGCAAGAGAAAAAGGCAGTGGAGCGGAGCTGCAGGGAATGGATCCATCCTGCTTCCTGCCACACAGCAGCGGCTGAATTACATCATTATTCAGCGCCATGGCTGTGTGAGACAGGAAGCTGCCGGTGATGGTGCAGCTTCAGGATACCGTGCGAGCAGAGGTGAGGTGAGTGTGTGTCCAGAGAGGTGAATGGTGCTGTGTGTAGGTGGAGGAGAGTGCAATAATGGGGGTGACGAGGCCGAAGGCAATGATTGGGTTGATGGAGAGGGCAATGATAGGGGTGGTGGGGCAGGGGGAAATGATGGTGGCAGTGGAAAGAACAATGATGGGGGTGGTGGGGAGGTGGCAATGATGGAGGTGGTGGAATGGGCAATGATATGGGGTGGTGGTGGAGAAAGCAATAATGGAGGTGGTGAAGAGGGCAATCAAGGGGGTGGGGGAGAGGGCAATAATGGGATGCGAGGGATTTATAAAGGGTTTAAGAACAGGGGGAGGTGGAGGAAGACATTATTATCGATTATTATGTCTAACACAGTCCCTTAGTATCAAGTGTACTCACTTATGTATAGCACAGTCCCTTAGCTTTGTCGCCTTAAAAGGAGGGGGGCCCAGGCATATTTCCTGCACAGGGGCCCCAAGCTGACTGTGTCCGACCCTGATCTAAGGGGTTAAACAGATTGGACGGTGCAAACACTGATCATGGCTGATGCAGCAAGTTGTTAGCTATAGTGTACAGCTGACAGCTGCTGGATTGTCACCTGTATGGGGATGATATTCTCTTACTGTATATCTCAGGTCAGTTAAAAGACGTATTGGCGGTCACTTAAAACTACAGCAAGATACTGAGCCAAGGACACATTCATGGAATCAGACACTCTGCATCTACATAATGCTGCGCTTAGATTAAATAGCAAAAACCTACTGACAGATTCCCTTTAAGGATTTGGGTACAGGGATACACTTCTGAATTATATTGTAATATAAAGGGATTAAAGCTATTTGTTCAATTCTTTTGCTGTAAAAATGTATTTTTTGTTATACGATTAAAAAAATTGTTACTTTTTGCTACTTTTAAAAATTGGTCATGTGTCACGCCGGCGTCTCGCACACCTTCTCAGTGCCACCCTACTCACTGCATTCACCACTCTGCTTCCCCAGTGTCAGACCATCCTCCTGTGCTGCCTCTTGCTCACTGCCACCCCTGCTCCTAGAAAATCTCCACCTGAATATAGAGAGGCAGGGCCAGATCCTACAGGAATTTTACCCTGTTGTGTCCTGCAGGGTTTGCCTTCCTTAGGCAGCATCGGATATATTAGGCAGCTCCTCCTACCACTTATTGCCTGATTGTTGGCTTCCAATTGCTGGTCCCTTGATCCTATGGGTGCATGTTTGGAATGTCTCACCTGCTATTGACCCAGCTCATTTACCGTTTACCAGTGGCCCAGCCTATCCTCACAATCAGGGGCTTTAAGTGGAGACCCGGTAGACACCTAGTCATGCCCCTCCAAGGTAAGCTCGGCCCATGATGCAGTGGGGCCACACCCACCAATGTTATATTGCATTGTGGGCATTGTTGGCAATACAAGTAAAGTGTTTAAGCCAGATTTATAGGTTGTGACCTTTTAAAAAGATGCATAGCAAGTCACAAACTAACAAACAGATAATCCCTGCATGTGTTGCACCTATCGAACAGCTATGAGACATGCAGGTGTGGGGACTCGAACATATTATTCGAGCACGCCAAAAACACTTGGTTAGAACCCGAGCATGGGCGAAAAACACCTTATCCCAGCACATTCACTCATCACTAATAAGCAACTAACATGTTCAATACAACTGTTTGCAAAAAGAAGAAAACGTATATTGCACTATATACTTTTTTAATTGGAGTTGATGGCAGACAAATGCAACCATACAGCTCTGCTGCTGAATAATTTGGGAAATACATTTGGCCCATTTGGACTGGAAGGTTGGACAATGACCACAATGAAGAAAATACTTTTTTATTTTATAATTCCAGAGCGAGAAAAATATATAGGTACCTAACAGAAAAGCTTTAGCCCTCTCTTCTCTGTATAACTGCTAAACTACACTGCAAAGAGCCCTTAAAAGTTATAGCACTTTTCAGCTGAGATCCCCTACGGCAAAGTGGAAAAACAAACTGAAATATTTATTTTGCTGATTAAAATGTACCCACACGTCAATGGCCCTAATGCCCCAGTGTACACTGTATCCATCCTGCGGTGGAAATTCTCCTTGAAATAAATAAACACAACCCCATCCAGTCAGTAAAACCCTTATCTCCTATTGTTCGTTGCGTGCCTTTCTCACACTGATGACTGATGTGTTTATGGTGTACAAGGATAAAGACAAGGCAGTAATATCAGACAGATGCAGCTGCAGGTTTTCTACACACACAAAACCTCTGTAACAGGAAAACTCTGGTTAAGTGCGCGGAGATAAGACAATGACTAGAGATAACGTCAAAGGCCAAGCACATCGCGCTCTCATTCTAAATACAATATATGGAAACAATGCAGGATATAAAAGCAAATTACAAAGTGTTTGGAGACATCATCTAAATCTAGGATCCAAGTCACATATTTTTCAGGAACGTGAGCCAGCAGCTCCACAACAGAGCATACTGACTGCCGCCGGCACCGAGAACAGCTGATCGGCGGAGATGCCGAGTGTCGCTCCCCACTCCCACTCCTGATCAGATACTGATTAACTATCCTAAAAAAAGGTCATCAATATCAAAATAATGGCCAATCTCTTTAGGCTGTGTTCACATGCCCAGTAATCATCTGTTGGAACAGATCCAGCAGGAATCTGTTAACAAAACATTTGTGCAAACTTTTTTGTCCAGCTAAAAAAAAAACTAATTTTAAACAGGATCCATATTTTTTAACAATGAAGTCTGTGGAAAATGGATCCCGTAAGTAGCCATCCGTTTTGTTCCATTTGAAAATGATCCAGTAAGCAAAAAAAATCGATCCTTTTCAAATTAAAGAAACTAATGGCCATTTAACAAGATCCATTTTCCCCAGACTTGAATGTTAACAATAAACGATCCAGTTGAAATCAGTTTTATTTAGCTGGACAAAAAACATTGTGTCTGGATTTCTGGACACCTTTTTTCGATGGATCACTGCTGGATCCGTTCTTACGGATCATTGCTGGACATGTGAACATAGCCTCAATCTGTAATTAAGCTCCCATTATGATCTTGGCATTCAATAAGTGAGTACATTTAAAAACCACAAAATAAGTATCCAAACTGCTCAGGGGAGCCACAGACACTAATGGTCAGATAAAGTGCAAATTATGCTCAATTTTCACCTTCCATGCTGTGGATATATTTTTCTTTTTATTTAAAAGTATAGAAAAGCACAATATTATATAGTATTTTATATGTCAAAAAATGTATGACCAGTGTAAAGGTGCTCAACTGCTCATCATTCCCACATAAGTAAGCATAAATTTGGACACTGTGAAAAATGTAAAACACACCAGAATGCAATGATTTGGAAATCTCTGATAGCCATACAGTGGGGGAAATAAGTATTTTGTTAGTTTGTCCACTGACAAGATATTCTATCTCTTAATGTTAAAATTAACGTACCCTTAAAATTATAGACTGTTCATATCTTTGTCAGTGGGCAAACTTACAAAATCAGCAAAGGATCAAATACTTATTTCCCCCACTGTATTAAAATAAACTTTTTGACAGTGAAGGTGATCAATGAGTGGAACAGGTTGCCACGAGAGGTGGTGAGTTCTCCTTCAATGGAAGTCTTCAAACAGAGGCTGGACAGACATATGTCTGAGATGGTTTAGTGAATCCTGCATTGAGCAGGAGGTTGGACACGATGACCCTGGAGGTCCCTTCCAATGCT
Organism: Ranitomeya imitator; assembly: GCF_032444005.1. NCBI lineage: Eukaryota > Metazoa > Chordata > Amphibia > Anura > Dendrobatidae > Ranitomeya > Ranitomeya imitator. The sequence goes on from NC_091288.1 coordinate 61,728,632, forward strand.
AACATTCTATGATTCTATGAAGTAGCCCTACAGGGAGGACTTAGTATTGGTTTGCACAGTTGCCTGGACTCAATTACTGTGACATCTAATACTGTTGCCACCTTTCGCCATTTAAGACACCGCATTGATATTAGTTTTCCTAGAACAGCACTGGATATCTTGGATATCTGGGAATGTCCTTTTGGATGTGGAATGGTTGGGATGTATGCTTTTTGTTAGGGGAACCACAAGCTGGACGGAATATATTCTAACCCTTGCCATTCTAAATATAATGTGTATGAGCACCTTAGGACAAATATACTTAAGGTAAGTTTACGGGAAAGCCAATTAAGCAACCATCAGTATGATTTAAGGTATGAAAATTCACTGAAGCATAAGAAAAACATACAAACTCTGTGCAGATGTGACTTATCAAGGACTCCAGAGCTGCTAAACAAAAATCATCAAAGTCCACACTTTGCCTGCCTTTGAGAAATGACATAAGGCAGATTAATAAAAAAAACGGTGTGAATATATTTTTTAAAAAATGCCCCAACCCTAAAGTTTTTGAGCATTTCTATAACATTTATTATCACATTATGAAATAAGACACCAGAATCAAACCCTAAAGAGATGTTTATCCAGTAAGGGCATCACCATGAAAGTAGTAGGAAAAGTATATCCCTGAAATAAGTCAATTTGAAATTCCTCTCTTTTTTTCTTTGTTAAAAATTGTTGCATATAATGGAATTAAATAACCATACGCTTACAATTTTTTTCTAAGAAAATATTCAATGTGCTAGGCATTGCTTCAGACAATGGTAAAACATCGCCTTCTTGAAAGCATCACTCATTGAGAGCCCCATTTGTTGTCTCCATGTGTGGTACTTGTGCCCAACTCTACATACTATACGTGAAATTTAAAGTCTGGAATTTCAAAAAGTCCTTTACTAAAAGCAATGGTTGCGAAGGATTATTTTTTTCTCTGTGCTGGCAGAGACTCCACTTTCATCAGCTCTGTATATTTTTTCTGTGTCTGGTATTTAACGAAAATGAAACCGAACAGTGCATTGAAAAATGGACAGAACATCTAAATATCCCACTGGACAAGAACCAGGCTGCTGTGTGCTTTACAACAATGTAACCATACTCTGCAAAATTGGCTGGAGTTTTCTCTTTAGAATATTTGTTTCAAACCAGACTGAAATAGAAAAAAGAAGTGCCTAAAATTCTACAGATTTGGGTTCATAGCTGCACTTAAAGGGATTCTGTCACCCCAAAAATTGTATCTGAGCTAAGCCCACTGGCATCAGGGGCTTATCTACAGTATTCTGTAATGCTGTAAATAAGCCCCCAAGCCCCCTAGCCCCCTAGCACCGCTAGTTTTCAGAGTCCTGTATTTCAGCTGATCCTATTTATGGGTTTTTCATTGCATCCCAAACAATTTTCCTGGCAGCTGTGGATGACATTTATATTGATCTACCTGACCGTGGTTTTGTTTTTACAGAGCCCCTGATTTTCCATTTGTTAATCACAGTTTGAACGCTGCTGACTGGAATTATCAATTCCTTGGATATCTTTTTGTATCCTTTTCCTGTTTTATACAGTTCAACTACCTTTTCCCGTAGATCCGTTGACAATTCTTTTGCTTTCCCCGTGACTCACAATCCAGAAACGTCAGTGGCTGGAAGAAAGATGCAAGAGTCTGTCTGGATCCCAGAAACTCACTCAGCTTTTATGCACACACTGATTACAAGCAAACAGGTCAGAGGTGAGGATGTTACCTTTAGTAGCGGCTGGCACCGCTCATCTCCTGGCTGTGTCGCCGCTGACCTCCCTGCGGCAGGAGATGAGCCACGGCTACCGTCGGGAGATCAGCGGTTAGCGTCACTGATCTCCTGATGGCATAGCGGTGCCGTTTGGGAATTTTTCTGAATATTTTCCCACACTCGAGTTCATCTGAGGTTATGCCAGCAGGGGGCACAGAACCGCAAGTCTAGGTAGCTACGTTCCCCTGCTTTCCAATCATTCCCGAGTTTTTACAGGCAGGGGCGGCTGCATTAGCAGGCTCCTGCTTGTAAAATTAGTTAACCCCTTCAGATGGCTTTACAGCGTGGGACAAGACTGAACGACGGAAGGTATGGGATATTGTTGCTTTTTTATTTTAACTTTGCTTCAGGTGACAAAGGTCTTCAATTGGATTGAGAGTATAATAAACTATTAAAACACCCTGTCTTTATTTCAATAAAATACTTTTTTCCTAATGTGTGTGTGTTTTATTAACCATTTACTACTATAGGATTAATAATGGATAGGTGTCTTATTGACGCCTCTCCATTATTAACCTGGCTTAATGTCACCTTACAATAGCAAGGTGACATTAACCCTTTATTACCCCATATCCCACCGCTACACGGGAGTGGGAAGAGAGAGGCTAAGTGCCAGAATAGGCGCATATTCCAGATGTGCCTTTTCTGGGGTGGCTGGGGGCAGATGTTTTTAGCCAGGGGGGTCCTATAACCATGGTCCCTCTCTAGGCTATTAATATCTGCCCTTAGTCACTGGCTTTCCCACTCTGGCAGAGAAAATTGCGCGGGAGCCCACGCCAATTTTTTCCGTGATTTAACCCTTTATAGCTAGAGCCCCCAAATTTTGCACACAGACACTTGGAACATTAGTAGTGAGGAGTATGTTAAAAAATAAGGGATATGAAATGGTTTACTGTATGTAAACAATGTCTCATATCCTGTCGGGTTTGGGAAGGAGATAGCAAAAGCCGGTAATTGAATTACCGGCTTTTAAGCTATCTAGCGCTGTATGAAATATAAGTACATGTATATATGTGTCTCACTGACATATATAGATAGATAGATAGATAGATAGATAGATAGATAGATATAAAAGAACAGAGCAGCACATGTACATGAATCTAGGCCATGTGAAAACACAGACAAATGTTCGATATGAATCATACTTCTCAAAAATATTTTTCATAAAAAAATTTTCAAAAATATTTTTTTCATAAAACTTACAGTTATAGATAAAATGAAGATTCTTAGCGCATAAATTGGCCAATTCATGTGTGCCCATCAACCACGGCAATGTGATCTTCTGATGGGTCCTACTCTACCGTACATGCCACTCTTGGGCCACCAGCCTACAACTTTGGACAAACATGTCACTCTGGGCTAATGTTTGTCCAAAGTTGTAGGCTGGTGGCCCAAGAGTGGCATGTACGGTAGAGTAGGACCCATCAGAGGGAGATCTCCTTGCCGTGGTTGATGGGCACACATGAATAGGACAATTTATGCGCTAAGAACCTTCATTTTATCTATAACTGTAAGTTTTATGAATAAAAAATTTTTGAACAAGTTTTTATGAAAAAATATTTTTGAGAAGTATGATTCATATCGAACATTTGTCTGTGTTTTCACATGGCCTAGATTCATGTACATGTGCTGCTGTGTTCTTTTATATCTATATGATACAGCTTGCAGCTTGCATGTGTTCACATTGGGAGTGCTGGTTGGCTTTTTTTTTCTTTTTTTTTCTCTCTATATATAAAGAGACTGTACATATGTTTTCATGAATATTTGAGCCCATGGATTCATTGTATATTCGTTTTGCAAGCCGGCGAGAAAATCTCGCTGTACGGATGCCATACGGATTACATACGGAGGTTTACATGCACAAAATACGCTGCCACACCCTGCCCACGGATGACATACGGATCACTGTTTTGGGAATATTTCTGCGTATTACGCATGTAACATACGGACCGTATTTCCCTACGCTGAGTGTGACGCCGGCCTAAAGGTCATCAACATCACACCTCTGGTCAATATTTTTAATAGGAAATGTAAACAAATAATAGTCAAAATACACATATGAAGGATTAGACATTCAGTGCTCTATAAAATTCTGCAATGAAATAGATTAGTAAAAAACATACAGTATTTACTAGTATTTTCTGCCATTATTATTATTATTACACCTACATGAGTTTATACTCAATATATAAGGGGCCAAAATGCACCAATAAATTCAGGAATACCTATATAGAAATGTGTAAGGCTGAAAATCAATAAAAAATATATTCTTTATTCGATAATAAAACAAGTAAAAGCATAAAGAGCACTGGAATGTACCTTTTCAATATCTGTCCTTAACCCCTTACCGGCATCGGACGTACTATACCGTCCGATGCCGGCTCCCCTGCTTTGATGCAGGGCTCCGCGGTGAGCCCGCACCAAAGCCGGGACATGTCAGCTGTTTTGAACAGCTGACATGTGCCCGTAATAGGCGCGGGCAGAATCGCGATCTGCCTGCACCTATTAACTAGTTAAATGCCGCTGTCAAACGCAGACAGCGGCATTTAACTACCGCTTCCGGCCGGGCGGCCGGAAATGACGGCATCGCCGACCCCCGTCACATGATCGGGGGTCAGCGATGCTTGTATATTGTAACCATAGAGGTCCCAGAGACCTCTATGGTTACTGATCGCCGGTAGCTGTGAGCGCCACCCTGTGGTCGGCGCTCACAGCACTCCTCCATTTCTGCTACATAGCAGCGATCAGCAGATCGCTGCTATGTAGCAGAGCCGATCGAGTTGTGCCTGCTTCTAGCCTCCCATGGAGGCTATTGAAGCATGGCAAAAGTTAAAAAAAAAAGTTTAAAAAAATGTGAAAAAAATAAAAAAAACATAAAAGTTTAAATCACCCCCCTTTCGCCCCAATCAAAATAAATCAATAAAAAAAATATCAAATGTACACATATTTGGTATCGCCGCGCTCAGAATCGCCCGATCTATCAATTAAAAAAAAGTATTAACCTGATCGCTAAACAGCGAAGCGGGAAAATAATTCGAAACGCCAGAATTACGTTTTTTTGGTCGCCGCGACATTGCATTAAAATGCAATAACGGGCGATCAAAAGAACGTATCTGCACCGAAATGGTATCATTAAAAACGTCATCTCGGCACGCAAAAAATAAGCCCTCAACCGACCCCAGATCATGAAAAATGGAGACGCTACAAGTATCGGAAAATGGCGCAATTTTTTTTTTTTTTAGCAAAGTTTGGAATTTTTTTTCACCACTTAGATAAAAAATAACCTAGTCATGTTAGGTGTCTATGAACTCGTACTGACCTGGAGAATCATAATGGCAGGTTAGTTTTAGCATTTAGTGAACCTAGCAAAAAAGCCAAACAAAAAACCAATGTGGGATTGCACTTTTTTTGCAATTTCACCGCACTTGGAATTTTTTCCCCGTTTTCTAGTACACGACATGCTAAAACCAATGATGTCGTTCAAAAGTACAACTCGTCCCGCAAAAAATAAGCCCTCACATGGCCAAATTGACGGAAAAATAAAAAAGTTATGGCTCTGGGAAGGAGGGGAGCGAAAAACGAACACGGAAAAACGAAAAATCCCCCGTCATGAAGGGGTTAATAATGTGATTGCACATAATATAACTCTGTGTTGATTTGTAGCATTCACACAAGGGAGTTTGGTTATCACTTACCTACATTCAGTATTTTACATGTCTGACTTTTGTATGTCTATTTTTATGCCTATAATAATAATAATTATTATTATTATTATTATTATTATTATTATGAGGAATGTTCTTTCTGTGAACTATTTCTCCTTGGTCTTACAGGTCTAATCAGAGAAGAAAAAACAGTTTGGTGGCTGTGTGGAAACTTGCCCACACTTCTGGGAGGTCTACCCTGATATTGGGGGTCTCCTAAAGATTAGGATATATTAGGAATGCGCTCTCTTAACTTTATTAGGATCAACCTCATGTTTGCATTTTGTGCATAAGCTGACACTTCATATGCATAGCAGCAAAACCAGTTATTACCATTTTATTCCTAGAAGGCGCAGGCAGTTTACCCACAATGCTATAGACAATATATTTTTATTATAATAGAATGTTATATTTTGCCTCTCAATTACTTTAAAGAGTCACCAGACAGCAGTACAAACTTAATTGCTGCTAAAAAAGTAATGTACATTTGGAGTATGAAAAAATGAAAATATCAGTGGACTCATTAGGAAGCTCACTTGCACCATCTTGTGTTTACAGAAGAGAACTACATGTGCCCTACAGAACATTAAGAATAAAGGTAGAAAGGACCCAATAAAATATTTCTCCTATGTAATAAGTATTTCAGAATGGTCAACTTGTCAAAACTCTGCTGAGAGTTATTTATTATAATTGACATATTACTTTTTAGGCCGGCTTCACACTTGCGAGTTTTACGGACGTAAGAGCGCAGAAACTACGTCCGTAAAACTCGCAAAAAATACGGCACAATTATTCTCTATGCCCCTGCTCCTATCTGCCGTATTTTACTGATCAGTATTATACGGCTTTCTACGGCCGTACAAAATCGCAGCATGCTGCGTTTGTCACCGTACTGCGCAAGAAATACGCCAATGAAAGTCTATGGAAGCGTGAAAAATACGGATTTCACGCGGACAAGCAGTGTGACTTGCGAGAAATACGCAGCGGTGTTAGAGAGAAAAGCCGGTAATTCAGTGCGGTGTACAGTAAAATCACACTGACAGCTTACAGTCCAATAGGTAGAATAAATGTGTACACATAGAATAGGTATATATATATATATATATGTCAGTGAGACACATATATGTATATATATTACTATTTATTCCAGCGCTATACAGCTTGAAAGCCGGTAATTCAATTACTGGCTTTTTCTTTCTCCTTCCTAAAACCCGACATGATTTGAGACATGGTTTACATACAGTAAACCATGTCTTCTCTCCATTTTTTTTGCAGATTCCACACTACTAATGTCAGTAGTGTGTATCTGCAAAATTTGGCCGTTCTAGCTCTTAAAATAAAGGGTTAAATGGCGGAAAAAATTGGCGTGGGCTCCCGCGCAATTTTCTCCGCCAGAGTAGTAAAGCCAGTGACTGAGGGCAGATATTAATAGCCTGGAGAGGGTCCACGGTTATTGGCCCCCCCCTGGCTAAAAACATCTGCCCCCAGCCACCCCAGAAAAGGCACATCTGGAAGATGCGCCTATTCTGGCACTTGGCCACTCTCTTCCCATTCCCGTGTAGCGGTGGGATATGGGGTAATGAAGGGTTAATGCCACCTTGCTATTGTAAGGTGACATTAAGCCAGATTAATAATGGAGAGGCGTCAATTATGACACCTATCCATTATTAATCCAATTGAATGAAAGGGTTAAATAAAACACAAACACATTATTTAAAATTATTTTAATGAAATAAAAACAATGGTTGTTGGAGTATTTTATTCTACGCCCAATCCAATCACTGAAGACCCTCGTTCTGTGAAAGAAAAAACATAATAAACCAACAATATACTTACCCTCCGCAGATCTGTAACGTCCAACGATGTAAATCCTTCTGAAGGGGTTAAAACATTTTGCAGCAAGGAGCTTTGCTAATGCAATGCTGCTCCTCGCTGCAAAACCCCGGGGAATGAGTCTAAATATAGATCAATGAGCTATATTTAGCTTCATTTGCGGTGAGGCGCCCTCTGCTGGCTGTTTATAGATCGTGGGAACTTGCCTAGAAAGCCTGGGAGCTTTCTAGGAAATTTCCCACGATCTATGAACATCCAGCAGAGGGCGCCTCACCGCAAATGAAGCTAAATATAGCTCATTGATCTATATTTAGACTCATTCCCCGGGGTTTTGCAGCGAGGAGCAGCCTGCATTAGCAAAGCTCCTTGCTGCAAAATGTTTTAACCCCTTCAGAAGGATTTACATCGTTGGACGTTACAGATCTGCGGAGGGTATGTATATTGTTGGTTTATTATGTTTTTTCTTTCACAGAACGAGGGTCTTCAGTGATTGGATTGGGCGTAGAATAAAATACTCCAACAACCATTGTTTTTATTTCATTGAAATAATTTTAAATAATGTGTTTGTGTTTTATTTAACCCTTTCATTCAATTGGATTAATAATGGATAGGTGTCATAATTGACGCCTCTCCATTATTAATTAGGCTTAATGTCACCTTACAATAGCAAGGTGGCATTAACCCTTCATTACCCCATATCCCACCGCTACACGGGAATGGGAAGAGAGTGGCCAAGTGCCAGAATAGGCGCATCTTCTAGATGTGCCTTTTCTGGGGTGGCTGGGGGCAGATATTTTTAGCCAGGGGGGGGCCAATAACCATGGACCCTCTCCAGGCTATTAATATCTGCCCTCAGTCACTGGCTTTACTACTCTGGCGGAGAAAATTGCGCGGGAGCCCACGCCAATTTTTTCCGCCATTTAACCCTTTATTTTAAGAGCTAGAACGGCCAAATTTTGCAGATACACTCTACTGACATTAGTAGTGTGGAATCTGCAAAAAAAATGGAGAGAAGACATGGTTTACTGTATGTAAACCATGTCTCAAATCATGTCGGGTTTTAAGAAGGAGAAAGAAAAAGCCGGTAATTGAATTACCGGCTTTCAAGCTGTATAGCGCTGGAATAAATATTAATATATATACATATATGTGTCTAATGACATATATATATATATATATATATATATATAGACAGTATATATATATTTTTTTTTTCTTTTTGGGACACATGGATCATTTCTATAGCGGTATGTTGGTTTTGCAAGCCTGCGAGAAAACCACGCAGTACGGATGCCATACGGATTACATACGGAGGATGCCATGCGCAAAAAACGCTGACACACCCTGCCTACGGAGGAGCTACGGACCACTATTTTCGGGACATTTCAGTGTATTACGGCCGTAATATACGGACCGTATTTTCATACGCTGAGTGTGAAGCCGGCCTTAAAGAAAAACGAACACTTAGGCTGCGGTCACACTATCAGTATTTGGTCAGTATTTTACATCAGTATTTGTAAGCCAAAACCAGGAGTGGGTGATAAATGCAGAAGTGGTGCATATGTTTCTATTATACTTTTCCTCTAATTGTTCCACTCCTGGTTTTGGCTTACAAATACTGATGTAAAATACTGACCAAATACTGCTAGTGTGACCGCAGCCTTAAAGCAATATATAGGTCAAGTTTAACAATTAGGATGTCAAACTGACCATCAGGACAACAGAGTATCCTCCTGGGGGTCTCACATGTCACTTTACTCCTTTACACATATGGGTATACAATGAAAACAACAAACAATATGACGCTAATGAATGTAAAAGGTTATTATCCCTTTAGGGACACACTCCTTTTTGGTGCTTTTGTTTATTCCCCCATCCTCCTTATGCTTGCAAGAGCCATAACTTTTTTATTTCTGTGTCTACATTGTTGTATGAGGCTTTTTTTTAGTGGGACAAGTTGCAATTTTGCATAACACCATGCACTTTCTGATATAATCTAGTGAAAAAAAAACGGATTTTTTTTTCAAGTTTGATGAAATGGTGAAATGTCAACTATGCATTGTGTTAGTGTTTTAGCTTTTGCGGTGTTCACTGTGCCAGCTTGATTCTTCAGGTCAGCACAACTGTGGCAAAACCAAAAGTACTCATTTTTTATTTGCTGCTTTCAAAAAAAAATCAGAATTTCATGTTTTGTAAATTTTGGGCTGTATCACCGTTTTCTTGTACACGTAACTTCATTTTCCTGTCAATTGTTTTTATTGATACTATTTTGGGGTACATGATGTGATCTCTTATTATTGCACTTTTTGGTGAAAAAAAATGGCTTTTATGGATTCTCACTTTTTTTAAAACTTTGTGTATTTTAGGGATTAATTAATTTTATATTAGGGCACCATTGAAAATAAAAAAAAGAGGTATAAATTTAAATCTTGCCTTGAAAAACAGTACACTGGAGTAAGATTTCCCAAAGTCATTATGAGACATGCACCTTTTAAGGCCGGCTTCACACTTGCGAGTTTTACGGACGTAAGAGCGCAGAAACTACGTCCGTAAAACTCGCAAAAAATACGGCACAATTATTCTCTATGCCTCTGCTCCTATCTGCCGTATTTTACTGATCAGTATTATACGGCTTTCTACGGCCGTACAAAATCGCAGCATGCTGCGCTTGTCACCGTACTGCGCAAGAAATACGCCAATGAAAGTCTATGGAAGCGTGAAAAATACGGATTACACACGGACAAGCAGTGTGACTTGCGAGAAATACGCAGCGCTGTTAGAGAGAAAAGCCGGCAATTCATTGCGGTATACAGTAAAATCACACTGACAGCTTACAGTAGAATAGGTAGAATAAATATGTACACATAGTATAGGTATATATATATATATGTCAGTAGACACATATATGTATATATATTACTATTTATTCCAGCGCTATACAGCTTGAAAGCCGGTAATTCAATTACCGGCTTTTGCTTTCTCCTTCCTAAAACCCGACATGATTTGAGACATGGTTTACATACAGTAAACCATGTCTTCTCTCCATTTTTTTTGCAGATTTCACACTACTAATGTCAGTAGAGTGTATCTGCAAAATTTGTCCGTTCTAGCTCTTAAAATAAAGGGTTAAATGGCGGAAAAAATTGGCGTGGGCTCCCGCGCAATTTTCTCTGCCAGAGTAGTAAAGCCAGTGACTGAGGGCAGATATTAATAGCCTGGAGAGGGTCCATGGTTATTGCCCCCCCCCCCCCCCCGGCTAAAAACATCTGCCCCCAGCCACCCCAGAAAAGGCACATCTGGAAGATGCGCCTATTCTGGCACTTGGCCACTCTCTTCCCATTCCCGTGTAGCGGTGGGATATGGGGTAATGAAGGGTTAATGCCACCTTGCTATTGTAAGGTGACATTAAGCCAGATTAATAATGGAGAGGCGTCAATTATGACACCTATCCATTATTAATCCAATTGTAGTAAAGGGTTAAATAAAACACAAACACATTATTTAAAATTATTTTAATGAAATAAAAACAATGGTGGTTGGAGTATTTTATTCTACGCCCAATCCAGTCACTGAAGACCCTCGTTCTGTGAAAGAAAAAACATAATAAACCAACAATATACTTACCCTCCGCAGATCTGTAACGTCCAACGATGTAAATCCTTCTGAAGGGGTTAAAACATTTTGCAGCAAGGAGCTTTGCTAATGCAGGCTGCTCCTCGCTGCAAAACCCCGGGGAATGAGTCTAAATATAGATCAATGAGCTATATTTAGCTTCATTTGCGGTGAGGCGCCCTCTGCTGGCTGTTCATAGATCGTGGGAACTTACCTAGAAAGCTCCCAATTTTTTCCGCCATTTAACCCTTTATTTTAAGAGCTAGAACGGCCAAATTTTGCAGATACACTCTACTGACATTAGTAGTGTGAAATCTGCAAAAAAAATGGAGAGAAGACATGGTTTACTGTATGTAAACCATGTCTCAAATCATGTCGGGTTTTAGGAAGGAGAAAGAAAAAGCCGGTAATTGAATTACCGGCTTTCAAGCTGTATAGCGCTGGAAAAAATATTAATATATATACATATATGTGTCTAATGACATATATATATATATATATACAGTATATATATATATATTTTTTTCTTTTTGGGACACATGGATCATTTCTATAGTGGTATGTTGGTTTTGCAAGCCTGCGAGAAAACCACGCAGTACGGATGCCATACGAATTACATACGGAGGATGCCATGCGCAAAAAACGCTGACACACCCTGCCTACGGAGGAGCTACGGACCACTATTTTCGGGACATTTCAGCGTATTACGGCCGTAATATACGGACCGTATTTTCATACGCTGAGTGTGAAGCCGGCCTAATGGATTTGTCCAATCTTTCACCTACCATGAGCCTCCACAAGAGAGGTACTCCACTTAAAGCACCACGTATTAAGCACAAATTATGACTTTGTTGGCCATGCTTGGTGCAACTCGGAGTTGAGCAAAATTGTTGTATCCTTTGGCGTTTTCACATCAGTTTTTCCTAGCTTCACCAAAATGGCCAGATCTGAGGCAGGACAGAGGTACGGAGGGGGCATGATGCCACAGCTTGTCTAATTCATAGCAAGGTGTTCCCTACACTAGAAATGTTACTCCATTCAGGGATTGGTTAATTTTTTGGGAGACGCACACAGAAGCACACACCACTCATCAGATGCTCCAGACACTTAAAGGGAACCTGTCACCTGAATTTGGCGGGACAGGTTTTGGGTCATATGGGTGGAGTTCTCGGGTGTTTGATTCACCCTTTCCTTACCCGCTGGCTGCATGCTGGCTGCAATATTGGATTGAAGTTCATTCTCTGTCCTCCGTGGTACATGCCTGCGCAGGGTAATCTTGCCTTGTGCAGGCATGTACTACGGAGGACAGAGAATGAACTTCAATCCAATATTGCAGCCAGCATGCAGCCAGCGGGTAAGGAAAGGGTGAATCAAACACCCGAAAACTCCACCCATATGACCCAAAACCTGTCCCGCCAAATTCAGGTGACAGGTTCCCTTTAAATGTTTCAGATCACCAAACAAATTTAAATATTAGACAAAGATAACATAAGTAATCACAAAATGCAGTTTTTAAATGACATTATTGTTAAGGGAAAAAGTAATTAAAATTTCCAGGAGCCTGTGTGGAAAATGTGATTGCCCCCCAACCTCTTAAAACATAAATTAACTGTGGTTTATCGCATCTTTGGGAATCGGAGTTCCAATTCCCTAGTGATAAGCAGACCTGATTACTGCCGCATCTGTTCTCAATCAAGAAATCACTTAAATCGGATCTGCCTGAAAAAGTGAAATAGACCGAAAGATCCTCAAAAGCCAGATATCATGTTGAAATCCAAAGAAATTCTAGAACAAATGAGAAACAAAGTTATTGAGATCTATCAGTCTGGAAAAGATTATAAAGCCATTTATAAAGCTTTGTGACTCCAGCGAACCACAGTGAGAGCCATTATCCACAAATGACTAAAAACATGGAACAATGGTGAACCTTCCCAGAAGTGGCCGGCTGACCAAAATTACCGCAAGAGTGCAGTGACAACTCATCCAAGAGGTCATAAAAGACCCCACAACAACATCCAGAGAACTACAAGCCTCACTTGCCCCAGTTAAGGTCAATGTTCATGACTCTACTATAAGAATGAGTCTGGGCAAAAAGGGTCTCCATGGCAGAATGCCAAGACAAACACCATTGCTAAGCAATAGGAATATAAAGGCTCATTTCAGTTTTGCCAGAAAACATCTTGATGATCCCCAAGAGTTTTGGGAGAATACTCTGTGAACTGACAAGACAAAAGTTTTTGGAAGGTGTATGTCCCATTACATCTGGCATAGAAGTAACACAGCATTTCAGAAAAGGAACATCATACCAACAGTAAAATGTGGTGGTGGTAGTATGATGATCTGGGGCTGTTTTGCTGCTTCAGTACCTGGAAAACTTGATCCAAAACACACCAGTAAGCTCACCTCAGAATGGCTTAAGAAAAGGAAAATTAAGACTCTGGAGTGGCCTAGTCAAAGTCCTGACCTTAATCCAATTGTAATGCTGTGGCGTGACCTTAAAAAGGGGGTTTATGCTTGGAAACCCTCCTATGAGGCTGAATTGCAACAATTCTGAAGAGATGAGTGGGCTAAAATTTCTCCAGAGTGTTGTAAAAGACTCCTTGCCAGTTACCATAAATGCTTGATAGCAATCACTTTTTCACACAGGGCCTTGTAGGTTTGGATTTACCTTAAAAGGGAACCTGTCACCAGTTTTAGTCGATATAAGATGCGGCCACCACCTTTTAGGGCTGATCTACAGCATTCTATAATGCTGTAGATAAGCCCCTGAGCCAACCTGAAAGATAAGAAAAATAAGTTTTATTATACTGTCCGGTCCAATGGGTGTCGCAGGTCTTGGTCCGGCATCTTCGATCTTCTTGTGATGCCCCCTCCTACTTGCTTCACAGGTTCCCCGGCATCACGCTCCTGCGCAGGTGTACTTGTCTGCCCTGTTGAGGACAGAGCAAAGTACTGCATTGCAGAGGCACTGGGCCTCTCTGACCTTTCCCGACTGCAGTACTTTGGTCTGCCCTCAACAGGGCAGATAAGTACACCTGTACAGGAATGCGATTCTGGGGAGCCATGAAGCAATCAGGAGGGTGGCGATCAAAAGAAGGTGGGAGGCACTGGACCTGGACTTGTGACACCCATTGGACCGGACCGCCCTGCAGGTGAGTATCATAAAACGTAATTTCCTTATCTTTCAGGTCAGATCAAGGGCTTATCTACAGCATTACAGTGGGGCAAAAAAGTATTTAGTCAGTCAGCAATAGTGCAAGTTCCACCACTTAAAAAGATGAGAGGCGTCTGTAATTTACATCATAGGTAGACCTCAACTATGGGAGACAAACTGAGAAAAAAAATCCAGAAAATCACATTGTCTGTTTTTTTATCATTTTATTTGCATATTATGGTGGAAAATAAGTATTTGGTCAGAAACAAACAATCAAGATTTCTGGCTCTCACAGACCTGTAACTTCTTCTTTAAGAGTCTCCTCTTTCCTCCACTCATTACCTGTAGTAATAGCACCTGTTTAAACTTGTTATCAGTATAAAAAGACACATGTGCACACCCTCAAACAGTCTGACTCCAAACTCCACTATGGTGAAGACCAAAGAGCTGTCAAAGGACACCAGAAACAAAATTGTAGCCCTGCACCAGGCTGGGAAGACTGAATCTGCAATAGCCAACCAGGAGTGAAGAAATCAACAGTGGGAGCAATAATTAGAAAATGGAAGACATACAAGACCACTGATAATCTCCCTCGATCTGGGGCTCCACGCAAAATCCCACCCCGTGGGGTCAGAATGATCACAAGAACGGTGAGCAAAAATCCCAGAATCACGCGGGGGGACCTAGTGAATGAACTGCAGAGAGCTGGGACCAATGTAACAAGGCCTACCATAAGTAACACACTACGCCACCATGGACTCAGATCCTGCAGTGCCAGACGTGTCCCACTGCTTAAGCCAGTACATGTCCGGGCCCGTCTGAAGTTTGCTAGAGAGCATTTGGATGATCCAGAGGAGTTTTGGGAGAATGTCCTATGGTCTGATGAAACCAAACTGGAACTGTTTGGTAGAAACACAACTTGTCGTGTTTGGAGGAAAAAGAATACTGAGTTGCATCCATCAAACACCATACCTACTGTAAAGCATGGTGGTGGAAACATCATGCTTTGGGGCTGTTTCTCTGCAAAGGGGCCAGGACGACTGATCCGGGTACATGAAAGAATGAATGGGGCCATGTATCGTGAGATTTTGAGTGCAAACCTCCTTCCATCAGCAAGGGCATTGAAGATGAAACGTGGCTGGGTCTTTCAACATGACAATGATCCAAAGCACACCGCCAGGGCAACGAAGGAGTGGCTTCGTAAGAAGCATTTCAAGGTCCTGGAGTGGCCTGGCCAGTCTCCAGATCTCAACCCTATAGAAAACCTTTGGAGGGAGTTGAAAGTCCGTGTTGCCAAGCGAAAAGCCAAAAACATCACTGCTCTAGAGGAGATCTGCATGGAGGAATGGGCCAACATACCAACAACAGTGTGTGGCAACCTTGTGAAGACTTACAGAAAACGTTTGACCTCTGTCATTGCCAACAAAGGATATATTACAAAGTATTGAAATGAAATTTTGTTTCTGACCAAATACTTATTTTCCACCATAATATGCAAATAAAATGTTAAAAAAAACAGGCAATGTGATTTTCTGGATTTTTTTTTCTCAGTTTGTCTCCCATAGTTGAGGTATACCTATGATGTAAATTACAGACGCCTCTCATCTTTTTAAGTGGTGGAACTTGCACTATTGCTGACTGTCTAAATACTTTTTTGCCCCACTGTATATAATGCTGTAGATAAGCCCTGAAAGGCGGTGGCTAGGGTTGAGCGAAACGGGTCGAACATTTTCAAAAGTCGCCGACTTTTGGCTAAGTCGGGGTTTCATGAAACCCGATCCGACCCCTGTGCGGGGTCGGCCATGCGGTACGCGACTTTCGCGCCAAAGTCGCGTTTCAATGACGCGAAAAGCACCATTTCTCAGCCAATGAAGGTGAACGCAGAGTGTGGGCAGCGTGATGACATAGGTCCTGGTCCCCACCATCTTAGAGAAGGGCATTGCAGTGATTGGCTTGCTGTCTGCGACGTCACAGGGGCTATAAAGAGGCGTTCCCGCCGACCGCCATCTTACTGCTGCTGATCTGAGCTTAGGGAGAGGTTGCTGCCGCTTTGTCAGAAGCAGGGATAGCGTTAGGCAGGGTCCATTAACCACAAAACCGCTTGTGCTGCAGCGATTTGCACTGTCCAACACCACCCTCGGTGTGCAGGGACAGTGGAAGTTTTTTTTTTTTTTTTTTTCCCCTCAGCGCTGTAGCTCATTGGGCTGCCCTAGAAGGCTCCCTGATAGCTGCATTGCTGTGTGTACGCCGCTGTGCAAACCAACTGCTTTTTTCAAAGCACAAATCCTCTTGTTCCTTCCTTTCTGCACAGCTATCTTTTTTGTTTGTCCACACTTTTTATTTCATTTGTGCATCAGTCCACTCCTTATTGCTGCCTGCCATACCTGGCTGAGATTACTGCAGGCAGGGAGATAGTAGCTGCCTGCCATACCTGGCTGAGATTACTGCAGGCAGGGAGATAGTAATTGTAGGACATTCCCTGTTTTTTTTTTTTTTTTTTTTTTGGTGGGAGATTAAGATTGGCAATTTGGCATTTCTGCTAGAGTGCCATCCCTGTGTGTGCCATCTCTCTCACATAGTGGGCCATAGAAAGCCTTTTCATTTTTCTGTATTTTTTTTTTGTGGGGTGTATAAATTCTCCCTGATAAAAATACAGTGGGAGATTAATATTGGCCTTTGGGCTTGTGTGCCAGTCCTGAGTGTGCCATCTCTCTCACAAATAGTGGGCCATAGAAAGCCTATTTTATTTTTTTTGGGGTTTTATAAATTCTCCCTGAAAAAAAGGGAGATTAATATTGGCCTCTGGGCTTGTGTGCCAGTCCTGAGCGTGCCATCTGTGCCAGCCCTGAGCGTGCCATCTCTCTCACAAATAGTGGGCCATAGAAAGCCTATTTATTTTTTTTTTTGGTTTTATAAATTCTCCCTGAAAAAAAGGGAGATTAATATTGGCCTCTGGGCTTGTGTGCCAGTCCTGAGCGTGCCATCTGTGCCAGCCCTGAGCGTGCCATCTCTCTCACAAATAGTGGGCCATAGAAAGCCTATTTAATTTTTTTTTTTGTTTTATAAATTTTCCCTGAAAAAAGGGAGATTAATATTGGCCTCTGGGCTTGTGTGCCAGTTGTGAGCGTGCCATCTGTGCCAGTCCTGAGCGTGCCATCTCTCTCACAAATAGTGGGCCATAGAAAGCCTATTTAAATTTTTTTTTGGTTTTATAAATTCTCCCAGAAAAAAAGGGAGATTAATATTGGCCTCTGGGCTTCTGTGCCAGTCCTGAGCGTGCCATCTGTGCCAGTCCTGAGCGTCCCATCTCTCTCACAAATAGTGGGCCATAGAAAGCCTATTTTATTTTTTTGGGGGGTTTTATAATTTCTCCCTGAAAAAAAGGGAGATTAATATTGGCCTCTGGGCTTGTGTGCCAGTCCTGAGCGTGCCATCTGTGCCAGCCCTGAGCGTGCCATCTCTCTCACAAATAGTGGGCCATAGAAAGCCTATTTATTTTTTTTTTTTGTTTTATAAATTTTCCCTGAAAAAAGGGAGATTAATATTGGCCTCTGGGCTTGTGTGCCAGTTGTGAGCGTGCCATCTGTGCCAGTCCTGAGCGTGCCATCTCTCTCACAAATAGTGGGCCATAGAAAGCCTATTTAAATATTTTTTTGGTTTTATAAATTCTCCCAGAAAAAAAGGGAGATTAATATTGGCCTCTGGGCTTCTGTGCCAGTCCTGAGCGTGCCATCTGTGCCAGTCCTGAGCGTCCCATCTCTCTCACAAATAGTGGGCCATAGAAAGCCTATTTTATTTTTTTTTTGGGTTTTAGAAATTCTCCCTGGAAAAAAAAAGGGAGATTAATATTGCCCTTTGGGCTTGTGTGCCAGTACTAAGCGTTCCATCTCTCTCTCTCTCTCTCTCAGTCAGTGGGCCATAGAACGCCTATTTTTGGTTTTATTTGTTTTATAAATTCTCCCTGAAAAAATCATTTTATTTTATTTGGTTTCTAAATTCTTCCTGATAAAATCTTTTTTTTTTTATTATTTTTTTTTCTAAAGTCTCCCTGAAAAAAAAAAAAAAAAACAGTGGGAAATTAATATTGGCCTTTCTGCTTGTGTGCCAGTCTTGACTCCTGGGTGTGCCATCTCTCTCTCTCTCTCTCTCTCTCTCTCCAATTGTGGTCCATAGAAAGCCTATATTTTTTTTCCTTGATTTGGGTTCTAAAATCTACCAGAGAAAATAACTACATCAATCATTGGTAGAAAAATATTGGCCTCTGGGTTTGTGTGCCACTCCTGACTCCTGTGTGCGTCATCTCTCAGTCAGTGGGCCATAGAACGCCTATTTTTGTTTTTATTTGTTTTATAAATTCTCCCTGAAAAAATCATTTTATTTTATTTGGTTTCTAAATTCTTCCTGATAAAATCATATTTTTTTTATTATTTTTTTTTCTAAAGTCTCCCTGAAAAAAAAAAAAAAAAACAGTGGGAGATTAATATTGGCCTTTCTGCTTGTGTGCCAGTCTTGACTCCTGGGTGCGTCATCTCTCAGTCAGTGGGCCATAGAACGCCTATTTTTGGTTTTATTTGTTTTCTAAATTCTCCCTGAAAAAATCATTTTATTTTATTTGGTTTCTAAATTCTTCCTGATAAAATCACATTTTTTTAATTATTTTTTTTTCTAAAGTCTCCCTGAAAAAAAAAAAAAAAAAACAGTGGGAGATTAATATTGGCCTTTCTGCTTGTGTGCCAGTCTTGACTCCTGGGTGCGTCATCTCTCAGTCAGTGGGCCATAGAACGCCTATTTTTGGTTTTATTTGTTTTCTAAATTCTCCCTGAAAAAATCATTTTATTTTATTTGGTTTCTAAATTCTTCCTGATAAAATCACATTTTTTTTATTATTTTTTTTTCTAAAGTCTCCCTGAAAAAAAAAAAAAAAAACAGTGGGAGATTAATATTGGCCTTTCTGCTTGTGTGCCAGTCTTGACTCCTGGGTGCGTCATCTCTCAGTCAGTGGGCCATAGAACGCCTATTTTTGGTTTTATTTGTTTTCTAAATTCTCCCTGAAAAAATCATTTTATTTTATTTGGTTTCTAAATTCTTCCTGATAAAATCACATTTTTTTTATTATTTTTTTTTCTAAAGTCTCCCTGAAAAAAAAAAAAAAAAACAGTGGGAGATTAATATTGGCCTTTCTGCTTGTGTGCCAGTCTTGACTCCTGGGTGCGTCATCTCTCAGTCAGTGGGCCATAGAACGCCTATTTTTGGTTTTATTTGTTTTCTAAATTCTCCCTGAAAAAATCATTTTATTTTATTTGGTTTCTAAATTCTTCCTGATAAAATCACATTTTTTTTATTATTTTTTTTTCTAAAGTCTCCCTGAAAAAAAAAAAAAAAAACAGTGGGAGATTAATATTGGCCTTTCTGCTTGTGTGCCAGTCTTGACTCCTGGGTGCGTCATCTCTCAGTCAGTGGGCCATAGAACGCCTATTTTTGGTTTTATTTGTTTTATAAATTCTCCCTGAAAAAATCATTTTATTTTATTTGGTTTCTAAATTCTTCCTGATAAAATCATATTTTTTTTATTATTTTTTTTTCTAAAGTCTCCCTGAAAAAAAAAAAAAAAAAACAACCAAAAAAAACAGTGGGAGATTAATATTGGCCTTTCTGCTTGTGTGCCAGTCTTGACTCCTGGGTGTGCCATCTCTCTCTCTCTCTCTCTCTCTCTCTCTCTCTCTCTCTCCAATTGTGGTCCATAGAAAGCCTATATTTTTTTTCCTTGATTTGGGTTCTAAAATCTACCAGAGAAAATAACTACATCAATCATTGGTAGAAAAATATTGGCCTCTGGGTTTGTGTGCCACTCCTGACTCCTGTGTGCGTCATCTCTCAGTCAGTGGGCCATAGAACGCCTATTTTTGTTTTTATTTGTTTTATAAATTCTCCCTGAAAAAATCATTTTATTTTATTTGGTTTCTAAATTCTTCCTGATAAAATCATATTTTTTTTATTATTTTTTTTTCTAAAGTCTCCCTGAAAAAAAAAACAAAAAAAAAAAAACAAAAAAAACAGTGGGAGATTAATATTGGCCTTTCTGCTTGTGTGCCAGTCTTGACTCCTGGGTGTGCCATCTCTCTCTCTCTCTCTCTCTCTCTCCAATTGTGGTCCATAGAAAGCCTACATTTTTTTTCCTTGATTTGGGTTCCAAAATCTACCAGAGAAAATAACTCCATCAATCATTGGTAGAAAAATATTGGCCTCTGGGCTTGTGTGCCACTCCTGATTCCTGTGTGCGTCATCTCTCACTCAGTGGCCCATAGAAAGCATATAGTTTGTTACATTTGTTTTCTAAATTCTCCCTGCAAAAATCTTTTTTTTTTTTTTGGGGGGGTTTCTAAAGTGTTCCTGAAAAAAATAAAAATAAAAAAAAAATAATAGTGTGACATTAATATTAACATTTGTGCTTCAGTGACAGTCCTGCGTGTGGGGCATCTCTCTAATTTGCAGCCACCAAAAAAAGAGTGTGTAACATTGGGCCTGATTTTCGCTGTGGTCTCACCAACCTGTAAAGGGGTAGCTAAATCATACTGAAGTTATAGCTCACCGTGTAAGTTGTGTGACTACAACAAATAACGTTAGTTTGGTTACGTTTTTAAAACAATGAGGAAGTCTAGTGGAAGAGGTCGTGGCCGGGGGCGTTCATTGTCAGCTGGTAATGAGGGTAGTGGTAGTGGTGGAGCATCAGGTGGTCGTGGGGGAAAAAATATTGCACCTAAGTCTGGAGCTGTGGAGCCAGGTTCGTCGTCCGGCTACACAAGGCCTCGAACGCTCCCTTTTCTGGGATTAGGAAAACCGCTTTTAAAGCCGGAGCAGCAAGAGCAAGTTTTGGCTTATCTTGCTGACTCAGCCTCTAGCTCTTTTGCCTCATCTCGTGAAACTGGTAAAAGTAAAAGCAGCGCGTCGTTAGTGGATGTTCACGGTCAGGGACAAGTCACTTCCTTGTCCTCTTCAGCAAAAACAACAACAGAGAAGAATGCAGCAGGCGACACAACGGGTTACTCCATGGAGCTCTTTACACATACCGTCCCTGGCTTAGAAAGTGAAGCAGTTAACAGTCCATGCCCATTACAAATTGAATCTGACATGGAGTGCACTGACGCACAGCCACAGCCAGACTACTATGCTGGTCCTTTGACTCAGACCACAACATTGCCCTCGCAGGGTGCTGATCAAGAATCAGACCCTGATGAGACTATGTTGCCCCATCACGAACGCTATACCACCGAACGACACGGTGACACAGACGAAGTTGCGCAGGAGGTACAAGAAGAGTTATTAGATGACCCAGTTCTTGACCCCGATTGGCAGCCATTGGGGGAACAGGGTGCAGGCGGCAGCAGTTCTGAAGCAGAGGAGGAGGAGGGGCCGCAGCAGGCATCAACATCGCCACAGGTTCCATCTGCCGGGCCCGTATCTTGCCCAAAACGCGTGGCAAAGCCAAAACCTGGTGGAGGACAGCGTGGCCATCCGGTTAAAGATCAGTCTGCAATGCCTGAAAAGGTATCCGATGCTAGAAAGAGTGCAGTCTGGCATTTTTTTAAACAACATCCAATTGATCAGCGCAAAGTCATCTGTCAAAAATGTTCTACTTCCTTAAGCAGAGGTCAGAATCTGAAAAGTCTCAATACTAGTTGCATGCATAGACATTTAACCACCATGCATTTGAAAGCTTGGACTAACTACCAAACGTCCCTTAAGGTTGTTGCACCCTCGGCCAATGAAGCTAGTCATCAACGCAACATCCCTTCCGGCAGTGTAGGACCACCATTTAGCGCACCACCTGCTGTATCTGTGCAGGTATCTTTGCCAGGCCAAAGCAGTCAGGGTCAGGGAATCACCAGTTTCGTAGTAGGAAACACTGCATCTAGGGCACCGGCGGCAACAATACCATCTCCCACCGTCTCTCAGTCTGCCATGTCCACCGGCACCCCCGCTAGTTCCACGATCTCCAGCTCTCCAGTCCAGCTCACCCTACATGAGACTATGGTTAGAAAAAGGAAATACTTAGCCTCGCATCCGCGTACACAGGGTTTGAACGCCCACATAGCTAGACTAATCTCGTTAGAGATGATGCCCTACCGGTTAGTTGAAAGCGAAGCTTTCAAAGACCTGATGGACTACGCTGTACCACGCTACGAGCTACCCAGTCGACACTTTTTTTCCAGAAAAGCCATCCCAGCCCTCCACCAGCATGTTAAAGAGCGCATCGTCCATGCACTCAGGCAATCTGTGAGCACAAAGGTGCACCTGACAACAGATGCATGGACCAGTAGGCATGGCCAGGGACGTTACGTGTCCATCACGGCACACTGGGTAAATGTGGTGGATTCAGGGTCCACAGGGGACAGCAAGTTTGGGACAGTTCTGCCTAGCCCACGGTCTAGTAAACAGTTGTCTGTAGCCGTTCGCACCCCCTCCTCCTCCTCCTCCTCCTCGTCCTCCTGCAGAAGCAAGAGCTCGTCCACAGACCGCAGTCGCACAAACACTCCATCCGCACCTGCCACTGTTGCACACCAGGTCTCCCATTATGGGGCAGCTACTGGCATACGTCAGCAGGCTGTATTGGCTATGAAGTGTTTGGGCGACAATAGACACACCGCGGAAGTTCTGTCCGAGTTCTTGCAGCAAGAAACGCAGTCGTGGCTGGGCACTGTAGATCTTGAGGCAGGCAAGGTAGTGAGTGATAACGGAAGGAATTTCATGGCTGCCATCTCCCTTTCCCAACTGAAACACATTCCTTGCCTGGCTCACACCTTAAACCTGGTGGTGCAGTGCTTCCTGAAAAGTTATCCGGGGTTATCCGACCTGCTCCTCAAAGTGCGTGGACTTTGCGCACATATCCGCCGTTCGCCTGTACACTCCAGCCGTATGCAGACCTATCAGCGTTCTTTGAACCTTCCCCAGCATCGCCTAATCATAGACGTTGCAACAAGGTGGAACTCAACACTGCACATGCTTCAGAGACTGTGCGAACAGAGGCGGGCTGTTATGTTTTTGTGGGAGGATACACATACACGGGCAGGCAGTAGGATGGCAGACATGGAGTTGTCAGGTGTGCAGTGGTCGAAGATTCAAGACATGTGTCAAGTCCTTCAGTGTTTTGAGGAATGCACACGGCTGGTTAGTGCAGACAACGCCATAATAAGCATGAGCATCCCCCTAATGCGTCTGCTGATGCAAAGTTTGACGCACATAAAGGATCAGGCGTCTGCACCAGAGGAAGAGGAAAGCCTTGATGACAGT
This sequence comes from Ranitomeya imitator, assembly GCF_032444005.1. Lineage (NCBI taxonomy): Eukaryota > Metazoa > Chordata > Amphibia > Anura > Dendrobatidae > Ranitomeya > Ranitomeya imitator. The sequence continues at coordinate 61,752,031 of NC_091288.1, forward strand.
CAGCGATTGTCTGGTCAGGGCAGTGTACATGACGAGGTACCGGGCGAAGAGGAGGTGGAGGATGAGGAGGATGATGGGGATGAGTATATTTTTAATGAGGAAGCTTTCCCGGGGGCACGGGAAATTGGTGGCGTGGCAAGGCCGGGTTCTGGTTTTTTGAGGGACACAAGTGACGTAGATTTGCCTGCAACTGCCCCTCAACCAAGCACAACCGCAGATTTGACAACGGGAACTTTGGCCCACATGGCGGATTATGCCTTGCGTATCCTCAAAAGGGACACACGCATTACAAAAATGATGAACGATGACGATTACTGGTTGGCCTGCCTCCTTGATCCTCGCTATAAAGGCAAATTGCAAAATATTATGCCACATGAGAACTTGGAACTAATATTAGCAACAAAACAATCAACTCTTGTTGACCGTTTGCTTCTGGCATTCCCTGCACACAGCGCCCGTGATCGTTCTCACACGAGCTCCAGGGGCCAGCAGACCAGAGGTGTTAGAGGGGCAGAAATCAGAAGTGGCGTTGGCCAGAGGGGTTTTCTGACCAGGTTGTGGAGTGATTTTTCTATGACCGCAGACAGGACAGGTACTGCAGCATCAATTCAAAGTGACAGGAGACAACATTTGTCCAGTATGGTTACAAACTATTTTTCATCCCTTATCGACGTTCTCCCTCAACCGTCATTCCCATTTGATTACTGGGCATCCAAATTAGACACCTGGCCAGAATTGGCAGAATATGCATTGCAGGAGCTTGCTTGCCCGGCAGCTAGTGTCCTATCAGAAAGAGTATTCAGTGCTGCAGGTTCAATACTAACAGAAAAAAGGACTCGTCTGGCTACCCAAAATGTAGATGATCTAACCTTCATTAAAATGAACCACAACTGGATTTCAAAATCTTTTGCCCCACCCTGCCCGGCTGACACCTAGCTTTCCTATGAAAAGGTCTTGCCTGTGGACTATTCTGAATGACTTTTCCAATCTCGTAATTTTCTTCACCTGATTGTCCAGCATACGACATGTTTCCACCTCACGAAATGGCCAAACTCCCCACACGGGGCCGTGCTATCGCCACTTTGCGCTTGGACCCTTGAGAGTGCTGTTTGTCTGAAGAGGTGGGTGTGGCCGCTTTTGGTCGACGGCACTGCCACAGGGTCCCTCATAGTACAATAAAGTGTCTCTGGCGGTGGTGGTGCGCACCCAACGTCAGACACACCGTTGTAATATGAGGGGCCCTGTGCCTGTAACGCCGGCCACAAGACAGTTCCCCCCCCAGCTCAAACAGTGCTCTACCACTAGCAAAATTATCTCTCACAGCTTCACCAATGTGTAGTCTAGGCGCTGACATCCTTCAATGCCTGGCACTGACAATACCATTGTTTTGACATTTTTCTTATGTTAGGCCTTCGAAGCCTGTCTGCGGTCCCTTCTTTCTACAACTACTACACTGACCAGGCCACTGCTGGCCGTGTTACCCTGGAACCAATTTAAAAGTGCCTACAGTCAGCCCAATTTTGTTATGTTAGGCCTTCGAAGACTGTCTGCCGTCACTCCTTCCACTAGACTTCCACTGACCATACACTGCTGCCCATGTACCCCTGGAACCAATTTAAAGTGCCTACAGCCAGCCCAATTTTGTTATGTTAGGCCTTCGAAGCCTGTCTGCGGTCACTCCTTCCACTAGACTTCCACTGACCAGACCACTGCTGCCCGTGTACCCCTGGAACCAATTTAAAAGTGCCTACAGCCAGCCCAAGTTTGTTATGTTAGGCCTTGGAAGCCTGTCTGCGGTCACTCCTTCCACTAGACTTCCACTGACCAGACCACTGCTGCCCGTGTACCAATGGAACCAATTTAAAAGTGCCTACAGCCAGCCCAAGTTTGTTATGTTAGGCCTTGGAAGCCTGTCTGCGGTCACTCCTTCCACTAGACTTCCACTGACCAGACCACTGCTGCCCGTGTACCCCTGGAACCAATTTAAAAGTGCCTACAGCCAGCCCAAGTTTGTTATGTTAGGCCTTCGAAGCCTGTCTGCGGTCCATTCTTTCAACTACTACTACACTGACCAGGTCACTGCTGCCCGTGTACCCCTGGAACCAATTTAAAAGTGCCTACAGCCAGCCCAAGTTTGTTATGTTAGGCCTTGGAAGCCTGTCTGCGGTCACTCCTTCCACTAGACTTCCACTGACCAGACCACTGCTGCCCGTGTACCCCTGGAACCAATTTAAAATTGCCTACAGCCAGCCCAATTTTTTTATTTTAGGCCTTCGATGCCTGTCTGCGGTCCATTCTTTCAACTACTACTACACTGACCAGGTCACTGCTGCCCGTGTACCCCTGGAACCAATTTAAAATTGCCTACAGCCAGCCCAATTTTTTTATTTTAGGCCTTCGATGCCTGTCTGCGGTCCATTCTTTCAACTACTACTACACTGACCAGGTCACTGCTGCCCGTCTACCCCTGGAACCAATTTAAAATTGCCTACAGCCATGTGTTATTATTTTAGGCCTTCGATGCCTGTCTGCGGTCACTCCTTCCACTAGGCCTCCACTGACCACACCACTGCTGTCCGTGTACCCCTGGAACCAATTTAAAATTGCCTACAGCCATGTGTTTTTATTTTAGGCCTTCGATGCCTGTCTGCGGTCCATTCTTTCAACTACTACTACACTGACCAGGGCACTGCTGGCCGTGTACCCCTGGAACCAACATCAGAAAATATAAAAATAAGTATTTTGCTTATAAAAAAGAAAATACTGGTGAGATATCAAATGCAGACATTTTAACATTAAAAACAAACACACAACTAAAATCTGGTACAGTACTAAAAATGGCCACCAGCTACAATTACTTTCTCCTGCAAGTAGTTAACTGAAAGTTTTTTTAAATTGAAAACACACATATGGCATCCACCGAGTGTTGTCCTGTCGCGTCTTCTTTATATTATTGCCGAGAAGATGCAAAATAATGAAAATAATAAAATCATTAATTACCAAAATAATAGAGAAAGTCAACACCACATTGCAAATAAACATTCATTCCAAATAAAGAAGCAGGGCGCGTCCGAGGGTGAGTATATACCTAATAAGAATCTAATCACCCTCGGACGCGCAATGCTTATTTCCAACAGCCTTCCTTCCTAAGAATCATCCCTTCCGTGGTGTAGAGAGACGTTGTGTTACACTCCAAGGTGTTCCCCAGGTTGCCTTTCCTGAGCTTCGATCTACCGGCTCTCGTTTAGTAGTTGTTGGAAACTACGCTGCATTAGGCCTTCAAATTGGGTATGGGGTGTAGAGAGATGGTGTGTTCCACTCCAAGGTGTTCCCCAGGTTGCCTTTCCTGAGCTTCGATCTTCCGGCTCTCGTTTAGTAGTTCTTGGAAACTACACTGCATTAGGCCTTCAAATTGGGTATGGGGTGTAGAGAGAGGGTGTGTTACACTCCAAGGTGTTCCCCAGGTTGCCTTTCCTGAGCTTCGATATTCCGGCTCTCGTTTAGTAGTTGTCGGAAACTACGCTGCATTAGGCCTACAAATTGGGTATGGGGTGTAGAGAGAGGGTGTGTTACACTCCAAGGTGTTCCCCAGGTTGCCTTTCCTGAGCTTCGATCTTCATGCTCTCGTTTAGTAGTTGTCGGAAACTACGCTGCATTAGGCCTACAAATTGGGTATGGGGTGTAGAGAGAGGGTTTGTTACACTCCAAGGTGTTCCCCAGGTTGCCTTTCCTGAGCTTCGATCTTCCGGCTCTCGTTTAGTAGTTGTTGGAAACTACGCTGCATTAGGCCTTCAAATTGGGTATGGGGTGTAGCGAGAGGGTGTGTTACACTCCAAGGTGTTCCCCAGGTTGCCTTTCCTGAGCTTCGATCTTCCGGCTCTCGTTTAGTAGTTCTTGGAAACTACACTGCATTAGACCTTCAAATTGGGTATGGGGTGTAGAGAGAGGGTGTGTTACACTCTAAGGTGTTCCCCAGGTTTCCTTGCCATTGCTTCGGTCTTCCGACTCTCGTTTAGTAGTTGTAGAAAAGTACACTGCATTAGGCCATACAAAATGGGTATGGGGTGGAGAGAGATGGTGTGTTACACTCCAAGGTGTTCCCCAGGTTGCCTTTCCTGAGCTTCTATCTTCAGGCTCTCATTAAATTGTGGTTAAATGGAACAACTGCATTTGGCGTACTAGTTGGTTTGGGGCCTACTATCGGTGTCTGCCACTCCTTGCTGTTCTCCTCCACTGAACAAAGCTGTGCCGCCTGTTTACTACGGTTGCCAATTTTGAACTGCATTTCGACTACTTACTGATTTGGCCCTACTCTCTGTGTCAGCCTCTCATTCCAGTTGTCCTCCACTGCAATGCCCCCTGGTTATTCCTGTGTTACCAATTTTGAACTGCATTTAGCCCACTTTCTTCTTTGGGCCTATATCTGTGTTTCCACTTCATCGTGCCCATTGCCCAGCCAGTGATAGATGAGTCTGCTGGTACATTGACCCATAACGCAACATTCCCCGTGCACGCTACACAACAACATTGTGACCCTGCTGAAAGTCAGGTTGCTCTTCCCGCATACCATACCACCTTACACGGGGACAAAGAGGAAGGTGCAGATGAAAGTGCAGGTTCCTTCATCAGGTGGGGGGAGGAATACTAGTTGGCGACGTCACTGGCACAGGGCCTCTCATAGTACGCAAAAGTGTTGCTGCCGGTGGGAGGCGCCCCCGCCGTGCAAACACACCGCTGTACTTTGAGGGGCCCTGTGCCAGTGCCAATGCCAACGAGTGGGCCCCCCCTGCTTGCTCAGGTTCACAGCACTTGCAAAGTTGAAATACTTACCTCTCCCTGCTCCACTGCCGTGACGTGGTCCAGATTTCCTGGGCCCACTAATTACTTGAACCAGCCCTACCCCCCACAACTTTAGCCAAATGACCCCCAATTTCAAATGCCTTCCAATTATTATAAGGTAAATTACGCTTGACAAGCTTCATTAAGAAGAATGGATGGTTTTGACATTAAAATGGGCACTCTAGGTGTTTTCCTGGCCCCCACTCACTGCCGACTATGCTGCCCCATTGACTTGCATTGGGTTTCGTGTTTCGGTCGATCCCGACTTTACGTCATAATCGGCCGATTTCACTCGACCCGACTTTGGACATAGTCGGGTTTCGCAAAACCCGGCTCGACTCTAAAAAGGTCAAGGTCGCTCAACTCTAGCGGTGGCCGTATCTTATATTGGCCAATCTTGATGACAGGTTCGCTTTAATAATAAAGACCTTCATTTAAAAACTGCATTTTGTGCTAACTTTTTTTTATCTTTGTCTAATATTTAAATTTGTCAAAGTTATCTTATTCATCCTCCTTCACGTCCTCCCTCTCCTCCTCATCTTCAGGCCATCTACTCTGAACAGACAGGATGAAGGTGGTGTGGGTACTACCGTCTGTAGCACAGACCTGCTCCCGTTCTTCCTCCTCCGCATTATCACCCAATCCGTGTTGAGAAAATCAGATGAGGCTGGGCTGTGCCCCATTTCAACTTGCTCAGTGAGCGCTTCAGTAGACAGAGAAGCAGGATGGTGATGCTGATTATGGCATCATTGCAACTCACCATCTTGGTTGAGTCCTCAAAGTTTTGGAGAACCACACAGATGTCAGGCATCAATGCCCACTCATCAGCTCGTATGTGCAGAGGCTGACCGAAATACTGATGGGCATGGTGTAGCTGGAATTCAATTACTGCCCTTTGCTGCTCACAAGGCCTTGACAACATATATAATATGATGAGTTCAAACGCGTGATGACAACGCACATCAGTGGGTGAGTTGGAACTTGCAAACACTGCTGCATCACTGCCAGGGCAACAGGAGCTTTAGCTGATTTGCGGAAATGGGCATGCACGAGGCTTGCACGCACAAGTAGCTCAGGCATGGCACGTGTGCGAGGTTGCCAAGATTCAGAGCTGCCACCAGGTTACGACCATTCTCACAAATGACCATGCCTGGTTATAGGTCCAGGGGCGAGACCACAGATCAATCATATCTGTTAGACCTTTCAACAACTCTGCTGCACTGTGCAGTTTGTCACTTAACACTAGGACTACTGGTATAGTCATTTTGACTACTTACTTGCAGTAGTTCTAGTCAGGGTTCATGAGTCCAGTAGTCCTAGTGTTAAGCAGATTAGCTTAAGCAGACCCTGTTGCCACTTGGCCAAGGCAGTGCTTCCAGCTTGTGACTAAAGTTGATGTTCTGGAGATGGAGGCTGAGGAGAAGGTGCAGGAACTGCTGTAGAAGGCAGGGGCAACCCTGACTGAAGCAGGACCCACAATCCTCAGTGTCGGTAGCACATGTTCCATCCCAGGCTCCAACTGGGTTCCAGCTTCTGTAACGTTCACCCAGTGTGCCGTCAAGGAAATGTAGTGTCTCTGGCCACAAGCACTTGTCCAGGTGTCAAAGGTTAAGTGGACCTTCCAAGTCACAGCATTGGTCAGAGCACAGCTAATGTTATCGGACACATTTGGAGAAATAGTGGTGGCTGGGGTCCGAGTACAGAGGGACAGCCACCGTCACGAGGTTGCGGAAAGCTTCCATCTCCACAAGCTCAAATAACATTTCCAGTGCAAGCAGTCTAGAAATGTGTCCGTTTAGTATTGTAGCCTGTGCGTGGCTACGTATTTACAAATGCGGTCAAAGGACTCGGGTAGGGACAGCTGAACGCTGCGCTGGGAAAAGGATGTGGATGTAGTTGCTGATGGTGGTTGCATGTGTGCAATGACAAGTGCAGGATGGGAGGTATGTTCTCCTGCATCATGGACAGGGGCTTGGTATGGACGTAGAACAGGGGAAGGGGCCGTGGTGTCACCCACAGACATTGTTTCTGTACCCTAGCGTTCGGCCCAAATAGTCGGGTGCTTTGCTTGCATGTGCCTGAGCATGCTGGTGGTGGTCAGGCTGTTAGTTGTGCTACACCTGCTGATACTGGCATGGCAGATGTAGCAAATGGCCTTTTTTGGGGTAACTAGACTGTCTTCAAAAAAGCACCAGACTCGGAAACAACTAACCCTTGGCTTGGCAACTTCACCTATGTTGGTGCTCTGGGAACAGTTCTCTGCCTTGTGTCTTTGGCCCATCCTTTGCCTCTTCCTGCCTGTTGTGGTGCTGCAGATCTCTCTCCCTATGCGCTGCTGTCCTCGCTCTTCATGTCACCTTCCCAGGTTGGGTCAGTGACTTCATCGCCCACCACTTCATCTTCGACTTCTGCACCCTGGTCCTCCTTCTGACTTGCTGACATAACAACACCACTTGTTGGCAATTGTGTCTCATGATCATCCACTTATTGTGATAATAATTGCATTTTCCCACCATTGCCTTCTTGTGAGTGCGGCTGCTCAAATATTTGGCCATCACCACATGTAAACTGCTCATGTCCCGCTTGAAATGGGCAGAATGAGAGGCCAGAATCTAAAAATGGAAATGTGAACTCTTCAGAGTGTCCAAGTGTGGGATCACTTGTCTATGGGCACTCAGCATAGCGGGAGGAAGGAGGATCAGGGTGAGGATTCTGAGGTCCAGAATTACGGCTACTGAGGCTGGACAGTGTGGAAGACATGGTGGTGTTGTCAAAGTGACTGGAAACATATAGTATCCATCCAACTTCCTTTTCACACTAATTCCTATATGTCCAAGAGGTCAATAATTGTTAGACACTTCAAACGCTATTACATAAAACTAGTCTATTGCGGTAAGTAGCCGCTAGACAAGTAGCGATACCAGCCCAAAATTTTTAAATTTAAAATTAAATATATATTAGCGAACAGAAAGATAAAAGACAATAAAAAATGGTTAAAAAACACGCCCCCAGAAGAAGCGAGCAGCGAAACGGCGCCCGTTGGATGTGAGGGAGGTACAGCCTGTTACAGGGACCAAGAGCACCCATCCCTTACCCAGCATTGTTAGTTGCATGGATCATACCATCATCGGCATTTACCCAGGTAATGAAATCATGGGCATGAGAATCATATTAACATACACTGGGAAACTATTATAAGGGTATGGTCAGCATTCATTGTATCCATGCAGTAGTGCTTATCTTTGGGGATTTATTATTGTCATATGTGCTTGATTAATATATACTTATATAATCCTGCCCCCGCATCTTTAAAAACTACTGACATGGAGCACTCATAGGTAAAATACTACTGATTTAATTATCCCATATTCCTTCTATGAATGTACCTCATCCACTAAGCAGCATTTTATATTAGCACAGCGCATTTTCTATTACTCCTATGATGGTATTTATTTTGTGTGTGAGAACTCTACGAAGGACTGTGAGGACACTGCTGAGAACACAAAGGAGTGGACCCACTGGACCATGACAATGATCCTCCCACGGGCGAGCTGGCCAGATGGACCACCCCCTATACAGGGAGCGTTAGGGGCAGACCCGTGGGAGACTATCGCCATGGCAGCTGGGAGACAGGGATGGACCGGAGAGCGACTAACGGAGACACGGACTGGACGGTGGAGGGAACTGACAGGCTGAATATAGGAACACGGGCTAGGGGAAGATGCAAGCAGGTAGGCAGACTACCGGAGAACCAAAACAGGATGAGGATCAAGGACTGGATGGAAACATGGGCAGGACGGAGGAAGGACACGAGCTGCCTGGCAGGACACCAGAGGACTCACAGGACGGAGATCAAGGACAGGATCTAAGGGAAGCAAAGGAAGATCAAAGTCAGGTAACAAGGTATGCAGAAAAGGCGTGCGGCCATATACACTTGCATACACAAATGAACATAAGGCACGGCAGGGAGGAAGGGGCAGGGTAATAAGGCCAGCGCTGCGCAGTACTTCCGGGTAGAAGTCCTCCTAGGTGATAGAGAGGACAGAAAGAAGCCAGGACGGAGTTCAGAAATGTGCGCGCACAGCGCTGAACCTAGCATGCGTGCGCTCCCGACGAGAGGCAGAAGCCGGGGCGAGCGCTGAGGAGAGGACGCCCAGCAAAGATCAGCAGCTGTGGAGGCGCGCCGGAATGCCGAGGACAAGTGAGTATGGCAGGACATGGGGAGCGGCAGCGGCAGCGACGTGACAGTGTGCATTTAAGCAATTTTTAGTGGTTGTCCTACTGACTTAGGTATATATCTTTCGGTCCCTCTACATCCTTTATATTATTATACTGTGCAACTCCCTCCCTTTTTGGAGTTTTTTTTTGCCCTGTCTCTTTTTTAATCATTTTATTATTATCTTTTACATTTCTGTTCACTAATAAATATTCAATTTTAAATTTAATAATTTTGGGTTGGAATCGCTTCTTGTCTAGCGGATACTTACCGCAATAGACTAGTTTGATGTAACCTTTTCACACTAGTCTGAGTGATGTTCCGTGTCCCCCTACAAAGTGGGACAGGAAGCTAGATAGACATGATGCATGTGTTTGCTGTGCACAGCCTTGGCCTCTGCCCTCACCATCAGCATCACGTCCACTTCTCCATCCCTTACTATTTGCCTTGCTAATTTTTAATTACGTATGATATATCTCTGTTGAGAAAACGTTACAGTATTACTATGTAAGGAAATTGGCCCACCTCAGATGGACTTCTTACGCTGCAATATCAATATAGCGATGCTATTTCTAACCAAACAAGTTTTTGTTGTGTTTTGAGGCACAACTGGAGGACACTAAATGCAGTATAAAATTTTACTGCTGAAAAAAATTTCAGTATTACAATGGCAGGAAAATTTGCCCACTTCAGATGTACTTCTTAGACTGCAGTATCAATGTAGAGAGGCTACTCCTAACCAAGCAATTTATTTCTTTTTTGAGGCACAACTGGAGCACGATAAAGTGTGTATAACATTTCACTGCTGGAAAAAATTGCAGTATTATTATTGCAGGAAAAATTGCACACCTCATATGGACTGGTTACACTGCAGGAACAATATAGTGATGCTATTGAGATCTAACCAAGTCTGGCTGTATTCTTTTGACACACAATTGCCACAGTAAATCTGGTATATAATATTTCCCTGCTCAGAACAATTTTCAGGATTAAGAACAAAAATAATACCATTAGCCCTGAGAAGTGGTTTTGGTATGTGTGGCAGCATAAAGGACGTGCAATTCACTCTATCCTCTCCTGCAAAATCCCTTCAGCACAATCTCTCCCTAAGTGCTGCTAACTAGTGTTGAGCATTCCTATACTGCAAATATCGGGTATCAGCCGATATTCGCTGTATCGGAATTCCGATACCGAGTTCCGATACTTTTGCGATATCGGATACCGGAATCGGACGTTCCCATAGTGCAATGATGCACTATAATGGAGTGTGGGCGGTGCGTGGGCAGAGACTGTGTGTATGTGTGCAGGCGGGGTCTGTGCATGACTGTGGGGCTCTGTGTGGGCCTGCCGGGAGTATGTGCATGCCTGCCGGGGGTCTGTGCGGGCCTGCCAGGGCTCTGTGCGGCCTGCCGGGGCTCTGTGCGGCCTGCCAGGGCTCTATGTGGGCTGCCGGGGCTCTGTGCGGCCTGCCGGGCTCTGTGCGGGCTGCTGGGGCTCTGTGCGGCCTGCCGGGGCTCTGTGCGGCCTGCCGCGGATCTGTGCGGCCTGCCGGGCCGCACAGAGCCCCGGCAGGCCGCACAGAGCCCCAACAGGCCCGTAGAGAGACCTGGCAGGTCACAAAGAGCCCCGGCAGGCCGCACAGAGCCCCGGCAGGCCCGCACAGAGCCCTGGCAGGCGCGTACAGATCCCCGGCAGGCCCGCACAGACCCCGCCTGCACACACAGACACGCACAGTGTCCGTCCACGCACCGCCCACACTCTTCCCCCCTCCGGAAGGACAGAAAGGGCTTATTTACATTCCGATATTTGTGTCCCATTGACTTGCATTGGTATCGGGTATCGGTATCGGCGATATCCGATATTTTTTGGATATCGGCCGATCCAATCCGATGCCGATACTTCTGGATATCGGAAGGTATCGCTCAACACTACTGCTAACAGCAGTATTTCTAGTGATTATCATTAGTCGAAGGAGGACTGTTGTACTTGAAAGAAATATACAGCAAATGTGGTTGAATCCATGGCTAATACCCAGATACAATTCTGTCCCGCTTTCACCAGGGCATTGCAGTAGCTTAGGTATCCATGGTTATGACCACTAGCAACTAACTGTCCCTATATGAGTGGTCGTAACCATGAATACCTAGGCTACTGCAATACCCTGCACATGGGGTAAGCGATATAGCGAATCAGAAGAATCTACTGCATTTCTGATTGGAGGGATTTGCTAATATTATTATTACACCTACTACATATTAGAATAAGATCTAGGAGATGGGAATACCCTTTTATGGACTCTTCTTATTCATTGAGAGAATCCCATCCCATCTTATGAATCATCTTCTCAGAGGATGGCACTGCTTTATTCTTCTGTGCTATGCAATCAGTATAATCACTATTTAGGTCGGTCATGGGAAGGGATTGGGTGGTCTATCTCTTTCAATGGAAGTATAAACCCCACACACAGAGTAAATTCACCTCATTTTGTTACCTTTTCTCAGTGATGCATGTACATAAGACAAATCCTCCATGACCTTTGAAGAAATATGAGCATACTACATTGCAGACTTCCACTAAGGATACCATTTTATTAGCCAGAGCAAAGAGTCACAATGCTCATTAGCTTGATATTAAAGGGAATCTGTCACCCCCGGGATGTATATGACCTATTAATATGGGCATACAGGTAATAGAAATGTTACACTAGTTCTATCTGTATGCCTCATAATAATGGTCTTGTTGTTGAGAAATCTTATATTCTTTCCTTATGCTAATGATTTCTAATGATTTCTTCCAGGCTCTGGTGTACTGTGCTTGGAAGAAACCCTTCACATCAGTTCTGGAGGCAGAATCCTGTGCCTGCGCCCTGCAATACCTCCACAATCTGTACCTCTTCTTGCCTTCTATGGGCACCGCATTCAGGGATCTTCTGCTCACGCGCTGGTGACCTCTGCTCCAGTGACCTCCGGCGTGCGCGATGATAAGTTGCTATCCCTTTTTACCCCACTACATAGACATCACTAGGAGTCATGTGTACATCTTGATGATTATGCAGGGAAGAAGTGGGGAGAGCACTTTATAGTCACGCAAACTGGAGGTCACTGGAGCAGAAGTCGCCGGCGCCTGCGCAGAAGCTCCTTGAATGCAGTGCCCCTAGGAAGGGAAAACGAGGTATGTATTGTGGAGAGAGTGCAAGGCACAGGCGTGGGATTCTGGTGCCGGAACTGATGTGCATGAGAGAGGGGTGGTATTATAATGAAGACAGGAGGCAGGGATTTCTTCAAGGCACCGTACACCCCGAAGCCTGGAAGAAACCATTAGCATAAGGAAAGAATATAAGATATATCAACAACAAGGTAGGATTAGTGTGACATTTCTATTACCTGTATGCCCATATTAATAAGTCATATACGTCCCAGGGGGTGACAGATTCCCTTTAACTGATCACATGACTTTGTCAGCCAGACTAATGGTAAACTCCTCACTCGGTTGCTTTATTTTTTGTAATAAAACAGAAAATGCATACATCCCAAATTGACCTGAAGTCTCAATGTAGAGATGTTTTGTACACAGTCAATCTGATGGTACTGTTGAGTGACCCATACTAATGGCTGGGAAAATATCCTACTGTTCGAGAAGCAAGCTGCATCTTACATCTCTCTAAAGTGATTCTTAAAAGAGCATATATTTTATGTACGTAGGTCTATAACTGCAAATTATAGGTAAAGGAAAGGAGGTTTCACACTTAGCACATACAAGTTTTTCATTTTGTAAGGGCAGAAACTAATATACTCTTTACCCCTGGATGTTGTCATGGCTAAGTTTTAAGGGAATGAGATATCATTTTGGAGAGATGTGATCTTGTTTGAGATGGATAATTGATTGAATGATATATGATTTAGAGTTGGACAGAAATTATTTTACTCTTCAAATGAGAATATTTGTCAACTGACTCATAGAGATTACTTACAATAACTTGGTGGCCTTTTACTATTGAAGGCTGATAACATACAGCGCCACCTGTAGGCCACAAGGAGGTGTAACACTATTACAAATCAAAAACGTTCTGTGTATATTGTGGTGTGATTGACTGATATGAAGGATACATAAAATTATTTGAAGTCTAATAATAGATCTGATTAAAACAAATTCCCTCGCGCCCCTTTTTAATAAGTTCACTGCATGTGTTAGAAATATTACAACATTGTTCTAAGTGAAAGTTTCCAACATTTGTCAATTCTTTAAATCTACCCTGTAATCCTCCTTTACAGTTTGGACACGCACCCAGCAAATTGAAAGGAATCCATTCCCACCAGCACAGGATGACCTCTGTAACATATGTCAATTAACAAAAGAAGATGTATCCTCCAGGAAACAGACTTTGTAGCATTTACACCACCCACAATACAATTGCCACAAACACTGCCCACGTCGTACATGTCCAGTGCTGCAGAACAAAAGAGGAGACACGTAATTTGCTGCTTAGCCTTTCAACTAGGACATCAATGTCCGCTCTCGGTCAGATCAAGCATATGTGTCTCACTCCCCTAATGCTCTGCAGCCAGCTTGAAAAAATATATAATTGGCACTCAAATGAATCAGTTCTTCCATTCCTTGATAACATGTTGTTAAATGGATCCGTCATTAAAGGAACTTGGACACCATATCACTTCAATAACATTTAAGTAGAGTGGCTGCTTCCTATTTGCACCCGTTTGCATATAGATCCTACCGATCGCTAGCTGTGTGAAGTCAACAGATGCACTTCGGAAAACAATAGCGGGTGTTGCTTGTGATAATAAATCTGTGGTCTGTAAGATGGAACCAACAAACTCAGCACCACATCAAAACTGGAAAACAAAGCCTTGATCTTCCATTTTCTCCCCTAGAGGATAGCGGCATTATTGGTATTACCGACTTTAACGACCAACAAAATTCAGAAGCGTTTCGCTTGCCCTTGTTTTCTCTACTGTCTCTTATTTTCTTTAGGTTATCCAGGTTTTTGTGTGACTTTTCTAACAATATACAGAATACAAATACGCACACAAGCATATACTGTATAAAATACGCACATAAACTCCTCAGCATTTAAACTGCATCACCAAGAAAGAAAAATTGTGGAATTATGGAAATCGAGGATGCATACACACGTTACTGATAGGCAAATCAAGAAAAATGGGAACATTTTTCAAAACATTTCGATTTATTCAGTATTGAGCATGAGAACCACTTGAAGAAATCCCCACACTTACACGGCTTGGCTGTTACCATTGAGGTTGGGGAATGTTCTGAATGCACTTGGGCACAGAAATCATCAAGATCCGCTGCTGGCAGCTTCTTTTGCAATTGGCAACCAATGATGTCCCAGATGTGCTTGATGGGAGACAAGTCTGGAGACGCTGTAGTCAACGGTAGCACATTTAGGCCACACAGGCTGCTCATAGTAGCAAGAGCAATATGTATCCTGGCATTCTTGTAGTGACACTTTGGAGAAATGGCCATACCACTGGTTCAAAGATCAAATTATTGGAACCCTGAGCCGTTATTGTACATGGAATGAAGACGAAAGGGTTCCGACTACCAAACACTGTGCTACCTCACACCATAATCCCAGGAATAGGACCAGTATGATGTTCCTAACCATATTGATAGCAGCCAAGGTGTATAAGTGTATTTCTGCACATGGTGCTCATAGTCATAGTCAATGCAGAATAAATCGAGATGTGTTGAAGATTTTGTTTCCATTTTTCATAATTTGCATATCAGTAACATGTCTATCCATCCTGTGATTTCCATAATTCCACAACTTTTCCTTCTTGGTAATGTAATTACAATCTTCAGGGGAGTACATATACATAAAGACACTTTTGTGATGCCCTTACTCACATCACTTATATTCAGTCTTCATAGTTGTACAGCCATATCTTTTTGTATGCCTGCTTCACTATATGAGGTCTTGTTTTATTGTGAGATGATCTGTAATTTCATTAAGGCTACTTTCACACTTGCGTTTTTTGCAATCCGTCGTTTTGGGAAAAAAATGGATCCTGCAAATGTACTTGCAGGATGCGTTTTTTTCCCATAGACTTGTATTCGCGACGGATCGTGACTGATGGCCACACGTCGCGTCTGTCGTGCAACGGATCCGTCGTGTTTTGCCGGACCGTCGACATGAAAAAACGTTCAAGTGAACTTTTTTTGTCCATCGCGTCCGCCATTTTCTACCGCGCATGCGCGGCCGAAACTCCGCCCCCTCATCCCTGGACTTTAGACTGGGCAGCGGATGCAATGAAAAACTGCATCCGCTGCCCACATCGTGAATACATTTCACAACATGCGTCGGTACGTCAGCCCGACGCATAGCGACGGACCCGTACCGACGCGAGTGTGAAAGTAGCCTAAAAGTGGTATTTCATCAAACAAGTATGCAAGTGTTACAATTGTATTATATTTTTGATAAATGTAATGGAGCAACAAAATGTTATTTTTAAGCTATTTACCAATCACTGTAAATATACTGTCCACTGTATTGAATGGATTGCTATAGTTTTAGGGATAACAAATACATTTTTATTATTTACTGGTTTGTAACATTTGTTTTTATAAAGTTTATTAAAAATGTGATTATAGTAATTTTGTTTTACTATTTTCAGTAATTTTGTAGGAAATATTACTGTATGACAGATATATTGAGATGCACTGGTATATAGAGATGCACGGTACTGTGCAAAAGTTTTCGGAAGTTTTGGAAAAATTCCTGCAAAGTAAGAATTCTTTATAAAATAGAAGTTTATTTTTTATTAAGTAACAAAATACAAAGTTATTGAACAAAAGTTAAATCGAAATCATAAATCAATATTTAGTGTCACCACCCTTTAACTTCAGCATCAATTCTTTTAGGTACACTTTAACACTGATTTTGATGGAACTCGGCAGGGAGGTTGTTTTGTACATCTTGGAGAACTAACGACGACAAATCTCAATAACTTTTGGGTCAATTTCTGAGTTGGAGTTCAAGTTTACAGCTCACTAATATGCCTTGGCAGATCCTATCCTTGATTTTGGAGGTAATTTTCTCTTTTTAATTTGATATTCACTTTTGGTGTTTGAATTTTTCTTATTGCTTACTTGCTTATTGTTATTTCTGTTCGCCTGACAAAACATGTCAGGCTACTGACTAGTGATGAGCGCAAGTGTTCGCTACTTCCTAGGGTGTTCGGGTATGCACCGAGTATCACAGGTGCTTGAGGGAAATGTTTGAGACCCCGCGGTTGCATGTTAGCCACAAAACATGTGGGGATTGCACGTTTTTCAGGTAATCCCAGCATGTTTGTGTCTAACAGCCGTGGAACATGCGGTAGTGGGGACTCAAACATGTCACTCGCGCACCCGCAATACTTGGTGCATACGTAAGTACTCTATGCAAACTCGAGTAACAAGCACCTGCGCTCATGACTAGTTCTGACACCATCAAGCTCAGTTGGCGTTGCCTTACACTTTGTTGACATGACCGGTTCGAAGGCATTTAAAGCTTCTTTGCCACAAGTAGGACCATCCCTGAGGAAGGAAACTGGAGTTTTCCGAAACGCATAGGATAGAATTGGTCCTCCTAGCACCTCTTTCCGTCCAAAAGTCACACAGCCCCACGTGACCACCTATGTCATACAGGTTCTGCACCATTCGGACTCTGCAAGCATGCAGCATTTCCTTGCGGTGCCTGCACTCCCACGGCTAGCCGGAAGAGTCGTATGGCGTGTTTGTCACCGGCTGGGACAGCGCTCCCATTTCGCCTACTCACTATTTGACCCCACGTTTACATGAGACGGCACAGAAGGTTTTCATCTGGAGCTACTGGACTATAGACCTTACATTTAACCCACTACGAGAAAGGTAAAAAACACTTTTCCAATACTGCAGTTAGCACATTCATTTGTGAGATACTACCTATATGTGCTTATAGTGTGGTTTTATCTGTTTGATTTTAAATGATCTGCAACACTCACCAGCAGACCGGTGGGGTTCACCTGCACCCCATATGAATAACCACCACCTTAGATATTTGGACATTGAAGCTATGCAACTTGGGTGTGTCCAGCTGGCACTAGTGGCAATCTAGTGGCGTAACATTCACCACCCTGTGGTCTCCTCTACAATTATACATCATACTTTGCTAATCTACACTCCTTTTATCTCCCGTTAGGGAAGGCATTCATAGCGCAAATATATTATCATAATTATTTTTTTTTAATTTTTCATATATAATTATGGCTGAGTAATGACATCAATGCAATAGCATACATAACACTTTTTCTAAATTCCTCTTTAATAGTGGTACTGGTAAATATTTCTGTGATTAGTAAATACTAATATTTTTGATGTTCCTCCATCCAAGTGCCTTTATTCATATTCCCCTTTTTTCCATATTAATTTATGACATACACTTTTACATCTTTATTTATGGTATTTTGATTTATTGAATGCATATTCATAGCGGAGCACCATTTATTATATCTGGGATAAAAGTGGGCCGCTTTTGGTCATGCTCAGGTTTTTTAGGAATTGTTTAGCAGTAAGTCATTTTGTTTGATCATCAGTGTGTGCTGAAAACGATATTATATTTTTTGCTTTATAAGACAGGTTAAAGCATCAATAAAACTCTTTGAAATAGTAAAGACATTTCAAGTGTGTTTTGCTTGCTCAAGGACACTTCAAAGGGATTTATCCTCCAATTGTGAAAACATCTCTACAGGAACACTTTTATGATGGTAGGGAACTGTCTACTGAAACAGCCTTATCTGGCTCGTATTATTTTACAATTTCTACAGTACACGGCTGAGACGGATGTCCGATAAAGAGGTTTTCTAGCTTTGCAAAAAAAGATCCCGAGTTTGTGGCTCAAATAACATTTAAATCCTCCACTGCTCCAATGCTGACAGTGATTGGCTGCAGAGGTAGCATGTCAGTGTTTTACAGACTCTGGATATAATGATGAATTTAACCCTTACTTGACTGCTGTTATAGGTGTAATGTCGGGGTTTCCAATTTCCATTTCAATTTTTTTCTCAAAAATTTACAGATGGTCCAACATTTTTGTGGCCATTCAACCCTTATTAAAGACTATGCCCTAATATCCTGCAGCCTTTAGTCACAAAATCCTAAAATTGAAAAAAAATATTTATATTTGGCAACAGTATGAAAACCGCAATTGCCATCTTTTACATCCCCCACTGCTCCTGCCGCAATTTTTCATTTACATTATAGAAGTGTATTAAACTGTATTTACACTGAAAAATTATTGTGAAGGACGGCAATATTCCGACTAGACATGTCTGACCTCGCTAAATACACCTGCATTGAGCGAGACCACGCAGTATAGTGAGCACATGTCTGCATCAATGCAAATTGCATACTTTCGGTCATGCATCCGCTGTGAGGATTCACAAGTCTGTAGTCACATAGAGTGAATGCAGATTTGCACCCCAAGGCTAGACAACCCCTTTAAGAACGCTTGTTTCATAATAATCTTTCAGTTTAATCAGGATCATGGTCAGCCGATGAATGGGAAAAATGTTCATTCATTGGCATAAGTGATCTTTAGTGCAACACAAAAGTCCTGCGTAAACATATTAGTCCCGATTCGTCAAGATCGGCAATTTTCTCCCCTGCCTTGATGAGAGGGGTGTGATAGAGTCAGGCGCTCTTGTATCATGAAGAAGTGCACGCCTCTTAACGCATCAGGAGAATCTGACGACTGGCACGCACCTCTGTGGGCAATGCCAAAAATCGTACTTGACACTTTCCCTGACGAAGCTGCCTTTGCAGCGATACGCGTGGGGCTCCTCTCACCTCTCCCTGGTCACGGGACTGCTTCCTTCTTATCAATGACATCCCTGACATCTTTGGCTTGACTCCCTGACTGCTCTTCTTAGGTGATATATGCTGGTTCCCTATAGCCCACACTTGTGCCCTTGCAGTATTTATCACCCATTTGCTTTGTTTTAGCCCTATTTATGTTACATATATATTGTATACACTCTTTTACATTCCAGCAGTCGTTTTTCCCAAACTGCTTCCACCTGCTTATGATTTTTCATGTTGGACCCAACATTTTGCATGCTCTTTATCACCATTCTTGGGGACGCCCATCTACGGTTACTAATATTGCCCTGTCCTTCAAATCACACATCCAAGCTCTTTCCACCTCCTGTCGCCTCCAGCTCAAAAATATCTCCAGAATCCATCCTTTCCTCAACCCCCAATCTACTAAAATGCTTGTGTATGCCCTCATCATCTCCCGCCTTGACTACTGCAACATCCTTTTCTGTGGCCTCCCTGCTAACACCCTTGCACCTCTCCAGTCCATCCTTAACTCTGCTTCCCGACTAATTCATTTCTCTCCTCGCTACTCCTCTGCTTCCCCCTCTGCAAATCTCTTCACTGGCTCCCATTCCCTCAGCGTATCCAGTTCAAATTACTAATACTGACCTACAAAGCCATCCATAACCTGTCTCCTCCATATATCTCTGAACTAATCTCCCGATATCTTCCCTCACGCAATCTGTGGTCCTCCCAAGACCTCCTTCTCTCATCCACACTTATTCGCTCCTCATCCAACCGCCTCCAAGACTTCTCCCGAATATCCCCCATCCTCTGGAACTCTCTGCCCCAACACGTCCGACTATCAACCACAGTCGGATCCTTCAGACGGAACCTGAAAACTCATCTCTTCAGGAAAGCCTACAGCCTGCACTGACACCACTGGCGCCTCATCACTACCGAAGCTAGCGCCTCACCAACACCGGAGCTCCTGCAACCCCCAACCTACTGTCTCCTTCCCCATAATCGTGTAGAATGTACGCCGGCAAGGGCAGGGTCCTCGCCCCTCTGTATCAGTCCATCATTGTTAGTTTGTTTACTGTAAGTGATATCTGTAACTTGTATGCAACCCCTTCTCATGTACAGCACCATGGAATCAATGGTGCTATATAAATAAATAATAATATAATAATGTGTATACTGCATTCCTTGTATTGGTTGTTTCTTTTGTCTGAGTCGCCCGAGCAGGAAAGGTCCCATTTATATACAACTCTGTATACAGACCCCTATGGTATGTTCATGAGTTAGTTCATCTGTTTCTTGGTTCATACTGATTCATATATGGACTCCATTTATTCCAGGGATGTGATTGTGTTGTTTCATATTGTTTTTACATGTTTTTAATCATCTTGGGTGTTTTTTGTCTGTCCTTAATATTTTGATATTTTTTTCTCATCCAGGAGTGTGTTATGTTCATGCATTGACTTTTTCTCCCCTTCTTTGATACATTTCCTTCCTGTGCATGTTACAGCACCCATACTTATGCCATTTATGTAGTGCACCCTATTTCCTAACTGCAAAAATCTTACTCCAGTCAACTACCTGGAATGAGATTTCTGGAGTAGGGAACACCACGGGTCATCATCAGTTAGACAGGCTGTGACATCACGCCGCCAACACGCTGTGCCGCAGCTACACCCATTTTGATAAAGCTAGGAGAAACTGGCGTGAAAATGCCAATAGACGCAAAACTTTTGCACAGCTCTGAGTTGTGACAAATTTTTGTTACTTTCCAAAGCAAATTATGCCAGAATTGTGGCTAAATTGCTTTGATGAATCATGGCCACAGAGATAAGTGGATTTCTAAATGGATCTGCTTCAAAATCTATAGATAAAAAACTGTGTGAATCTTGCATTAGGACAGCACCAAAAACACCATGTTTTGTACACTATAAATTTATAGACAGTTGACAAGCCCCTGATCAGTGTGTATACGTACAGAATAAGTGCAAATACTAAAGACTGTATCCAGCATACAGGACACAAGAAGTGGTACTATGCAGTGTCCATATGTAAAGCATAAGAGTAGTTACTGGAAATTGCACCCATTACACAGGACAGAAGTAGTGGCACTGTGCAATGTACAGTATATATACAGAATAAGAAAAGATACTGAGAATAGGAGCGGATGCAGACAAGCGCATGAGAAATCATAAAACGGACAAGCGGAGTGACCATGTGATATACGATTACAAATCAGCACATGTCCGATTTATATGCTTGTCTACATGAGCCCTAAGACCCAGTATACAGGAGAGAAGTGGTGCATGCAGTGCATATATTTTGGTAGATCGGCTCAATCAGCTGTACACGGATGTAGACACCGGGACACTGTCTTTTTAAGATCTTCACTGATATATTATATACATGGCATAAACCATGGTGAAATAAAAATAAACAGGGCCATCTGGGCAAAAACAGGAAACAAAACAAAGTGGTAACACAAACCACAGTACTTGGGGTAGCGGGATTGCCCTCTCAGGGTCAACAAACACAAACACTTCTCTGGAGTTAGCCACTCCAGACACACTGAATACTGAATTCCTCGGGAGGCCGACTATTTAATCCTCAGACCACACCCTGGGATGGAGATATGGAGAACTCCCACCCATTCTATGTTTGTCCACAAAAACCCAGCCCTTCAAATGGCTGATTAACCCCTCTCAACACATAGTGTGCTGTAGCAAACTTCTGGGTTTCAAATCACTGAAACCAAGGCAAACATGATCATGGGGTGCATTAAAAGAGGTCTGGATACACATGATGAGAGCATTATACTGCCTCTGTACAAATCCCTAGTTAGACCGCACATGGAGTACTGTGTCCAGTTTTGGGCACCGGTGCTCAGGAAGGATATAATGGAACTAGAGAGAGTACAAAGGAGGGCAACAAAATTAATAAAGGGGATGGGAGAACTACAATACCCAGATAGATTAGCGAAATTAGGATTATTTAGTCTAGAAAAAAGACGACTGAGGGGCGATCTAATAACCATGTATAAGTATATAAGGGGACAATACAAATATCTCGCTGAGGATCTGTTTATACCAAGGAAGGTGACGGGCACAAGGGGGCATTCTTTGCGTCTGGAGGAGAGAAGGTTTTTCCACCAACATAGAAGAGGATTCTTTACTGTTAGGGCAGTGAGAATCTGGAATTGCTTGCCTGAGGAGGTGGTGATGGCGAACTCAGTCGAGGGGTTCAAGAGGCCTGGATGTCTTCCTGGAGCAGAGCAATATTGTATCATACAATTAGGTTCTGTAGAAGGACGTAGATCTGGGGATTTATTATGATGGAATATAGGCTGAACTGGATGGACAAATGTCTTTTTTCGGCCTTACTAACTATGTTACTATGTAATAGCCTCAGTGAAACATCTCCCCTCCAGCACTGTGCAGTTATATTATGTATTATGCTGTGCTTATATAGTGCCATTATATTCAGCAGCACTGCACAGACATTATCATCACTGTTCCCATTGGGGTTCACAATCTACACAATCTAGAATCCTTATCAGTATGTCTTTGGAGTGTGGGCAGAAACCCACGCGAACATGGGGGGGGACATTCAAACTCCAGTGCTGCTAACCACTGAGCCACCATGCTGCCATTTTGTGTGTGTGTATATATATATATTGATGTGGCATAATGGCCAGGGTTAAAGGGGGCTTTTTTGTCATGATTGATGCTATTCTCTGCAATATGCTTAAAGGGAACCTGTCACCCCCAAAATCGAAGGTGAGCTAAGCCCACCGGCATCAGGGGCTTATCTACAACATTCTGTAATGATGTAGATAAGCCCCCGATGTATCCTGAAAGATGAGAAAAAGAGGTTAGATTATACTCTCCCAGGGGCGGTCCCGGTTCTGTTCTGGTCCGATGGGCGTCGCAGTCCGGGGCCTCCCATCTTCTTATGATGACGTCCTTTTCTTTAGGCTGCGGCTCTGGCGCAGGCGTACTTTGCCCTGTTGAGAGCAAAGTACTGCAGTGCGCAGGAGCCGGGCCTCTCTGACCTTTCCCGGCGCCTGCGCACTGCAGTAATTTTCTCTGCCCTCAACACGGCAGACAAAGTACAACTGTGCTGGAGTCGCAGCGTGAAGACAAGAAAAGGACGTCATCGTAAGAAGGTGGGAGGCCCCGGACTGCGACACCCATCGGACCGCCCCTGGGTGAGTATAATCTAACCTCTTTTTCTTATCTTTCAGGATACATCGTGTTATGACCTGGTGGTAAGGACAATAATGGACCTGGTGGTTAAGAGCACACGGAATGACCTGATAGTTACAAATAATATTGGACGAGCTCTGAGACGTGGGAACTCTGCTGACCGCAATCCCTAATCCTATCACACACACTAGAAATAGCCGTGGATTGCTCCTAACGCTCCCTATGCAACTCGACACAGCCTAAGGAACTAGCTAGCCCTGAAGATAGAAAAATAAAGCCTACCTTGCCTCAGAGAAATTCCCCAAAGGAAAAGGCAGCCCCCCACATATAATGACTGTGAGTAAAGATGAAAATACAAACACAGAGATGAAATAGATTTAGCAAAGTGAGGCCCGACTTACTGAACAGACTGAGGATAGGAAAGGTAACTTTGCGGTCAGCACAAAAAACTACAAAAAGACCACGCAGAAGGCGCAAAAAACCCTCCGCACCGACTCACGGTGCTGAGGCGCTCTCTCTGCGTCCCAGAGCTTCCAGCAAGCAAGACAAAAATCAAAATAGCAAGCTGGACAGAAAAATAGCAAACTAAAGAAAAACAAGCAGGAACTTAGCTTCTGCTGGGAAGACAGGTCACAAGAACGATCCAGGAGTGAACAGACCAATACTGGAACATTGACAGGTGGCATGGAGCAATAATCTAGGTGGAGTTAAATAGAGCAGCCAGCTAACGAATTAATGTCGTCACCTGTGGAAGGAACCTCAGAAGCCGCAGCCCCACTCACAACTACCAGAGGAAGCCCATGGACAGAACCAGCCGAAGTACCATTCATGACCACAGGAGGGAGCTTGACAACAGAATTCACAACAGTACCCCCCCCTTGAGGAGGGGTCACCGAACCCTCACCAGAGCCCCCAGGCCGACCAGGACGAGCCAAATGAAAGGCACGAACCAGATCGGCAGCATGAACATCGGAGGCAAACTGTTGTGAATTCTGTGGCTGAGTTCACTTCTGTGGTCACAAGTGGTATTGCAGTCTCTGGGCTTCCTCCCTCAGGTGTTTTGGTGAGCTCGTTGGCTGCCTTGCTATTTAGCTCCACCTGAGTCTGTCTTCCTTGCTCCTTGTCAATGTTCCAGTGTTGGATCTGAGCTACTGCATCTTTCCTTGGGCCTGCTGCTCTGCTAGATAAGTGCTTCTAGTTTGTTTTCTGTTTTTTCTGTCCAGCTTGCTATTAACTTTTGCTGGAAGCTCTGAGAAGCAAAGGGGTGCACCGCCGTGCTGTTAGTTCGGCACGGTGGGTCTTTTTGCCCCTTTGCGTGGTTTTCGTTTTAGGGTTTTTTGTAGACTGCATAGTTCTCTTTGCTATCCTCGCTCTGTCTAGAATATCGGGCCTCACTTTGCTGAATCTATTTAATTCCTACGTTTGTCTTTTCATCTTGCTAACAGTCATTATATGTGGGGGGCTGCCTATTCCTTTGGGGTATTTCTCTGAGGTAAGTCAGGCTTGTATTTCTATCTTCAGGCTAGTCAGCTCCTCAGGCAGTGCCGAGTTGCATAGGTAGTGATAGGCGCAATCCACTGCTGCTTATAGTTGTGTGAGGATAGATCAGGTACTGCAGTCTACAGAGATTCCACGTCTCAGAGCTCGTCCTATTGTTTTTTGTTATTGCCAGATCTCTGTATGTGCGCTGATTACTGCACGCTGTGTTGCCTGATTGCCGGCCATAACAGTACAAGGAGCCACACCAATGATTCCCAATAGAGGGAAAAAAGAAATCCTGACATCATTTTTTTTTCTTAGCTCTGTCTTCAGTCTTTTTTTTCCCCTAGACATTAGAGTGCTTCAGGACACAGCTGTGGACATGGATATTCAGGCTCTGTGCTCCTCAATGGATAATCTCATTGTAAATGTACAAAAGATTCAAGATACTATTGATCAGAAATCGATGCTAGAACCAAGAATTCCGATTCCTGATTTGTTTTTTGGTGACAGAACTAAGTTCCTGAGCTTCAGAAATAATTGTAAGCTATTTTTGGCCTTGAAACCTCATTCTTCTGGTAATCCTATTCAACAGGTTTTGATTATTATTTCTTTTTTGCGCGGCGACCCACAGGACTGGGCGTTTTCTCTTGCACCAGGAGATTCTGCATTGAGTAATGTTGATGCATTTTTCCAGGCGCTGGGATTGCTTTACGATGAGCCTAATTCAGTGGATCAGGCTGAGAAAAATCTGCTGGCTTTATGCCAGGGTCAGGATGATGTAGAAGTATAGTGTCAGAAATTTAGGAAGTGGTCAGTACTCACTTTGTGGAATGAATCTGCACTAGCGGCTTTGTTCAGAAAGGGTCTCTCTGAAGCTCTTAAGGATGTAATGGTGGGATTTCCTATGCCTGCTGGTTTGAATGAGTCTATGTCCTTGGCCATTCAGATCGGTCGTCGCTTGCGCGAGCGTAAATCTGTGCACCATCTGGCGGTATTGTCTGAGAGTAAACCTGAGCCTATGCAGTGCGACAGGACTATGACTAAAGTAGAACGGCAAGAACACAGACGTCTGAACAGACTGTGTTTCTATTGTGATGATTCTACTCAGGCTATTTCTAATTGTCCTAAACGCACTAGGCGGTTCGATAGCTCTGCCGTTATTGGTACTGTACAGTCCAAATTCCTTTTGTCCATTACCTTAATGTGCTCTTTGTCATCGTATTCTGTCATGGCGTTTGTGGATTCAGGCGCTGCCCTGAATCTGATGGATTTGGATTATGCTAAACGTTGTGGATTTTTCTTGGAGCCTTTGCGGTGTCCTATTCCGTTGAGAGGAATTGATGCTACACCTTTGGCCAAGAATAAGCCTCAGTACTGGGCCCAGCTGACCATGTGCATGGCTCCTGCACATCAGGAAGTTATTCGCTTTCTGGTACTGCATAATTTGCATGATGTGGTCGTGTTGGGGTTGCCATGGCTACAAACCCATAATCCAGTATTGGATTGGAACTCTATGTCGGTAACCAGCTAGGGTTGTCAGGGAGTACATGGTGATGTTCCATTTTTGTCTATTTCGTCATCCATTCCTTCTGACATCCCAGAGTTCTTGTCGGACTTTCAGGATGTATTTGAAGAGTCCAAGTCTGATGCCCTACCTCCGCATAGGAATTGTGATTGTGCTATCGATTTGATTCCTGGTAGTAAATTCCCTAAGGGTCGTTTATTTAATTTGTCCGTACCTGAACACACCGCTATGCGCAGTTATGTGAAGGAGTCCCTGGAGAAGGGACATATTCGCCCATCGTCGTCACCATTGGGAGCAGGGTTCTTTTTTGTAGCCAAGAAGGATGGTTCGCTAAGACCGTGTATTGATTACCGCCTTCTTAATAAGATCACTGTTAAGTTTCAGTATCCCTTGCCATTGATTTCTGACTTGTTTGCTCGGATTAAGGGGGCTAGTTGGTTTACTAAGATTGATCTTCGTGGTGCGTATAATCTGGTGAGAATCAGGCAGGGAGATGAATGGAAAACGGCATTTAATACGCCCGAGGGTCATTTTGAGTATCTGGTGATGCCGTTCGGACTTGCCAATGCTCCATCTGTTTTTCAGTCTTTTATGCATGACATTTTCCGTGAGTATCTGGATAAATTCTTGATTGTTTACTTGGATGACATTTTGATCTTCTCAGATGATTGGGAGTCTCATGTGAAGCAAGTCAGAATGGTTTTCCAGGTACTGCGTGCTAATTCCTTGTTCGTGAAGGGATCAAAGTGTCTCTTCGGTGTGCAGAAAGTTTCATTTTTGGGGTTCATCTTTTCCCCTTCTACTATCGAGATGGATCCGGTTAAGGTTCAGGCCATCCAGGATTGGACTCAGCCGACATCTCTAAAAAGTCTGCAGAAATTCCTGGGCTTTGCTCATTTTTATCGTCGCTTCATCTGTAATTTTTCTAGCATTGCCAGACCATTGACCGATTTGACCAAGAAGGGTGCTGATTTGGTTAATTGGTCTTCTGCTGCCGTGGAAGCTTTTCAG
This sequence comes from Ranitomeya imitator, assembly GCF_032444005.1. NCBI lineage: Eukaryota > Metazoa > Chordata > Amphibia > Anura > Dendrobatidae > Ranitomeya > Ranitomeya imitator. The sequence continues at coordinate 61,779,146 of NC_091288.1, forward strand.
GAGTTGAAGCGTCGTTTTTGCTGTGCCCCTGTGTTGTGTCAACCTGATGTTTCTCTTCCGTTCCAGGTCGAGGTTGATGCTTCTGAGATTGGTGCAGGGGCGGTTTTGTCACAGAGAGGTTCTGGTTGCTCAGTGTTCAAACCATGTGCTTTCTTTTCCAGGAAATTTTCTGCTGCTGAGCGTAATTATGATGTGGGCAACCGAGAGTTGCTGGCCATGAAGTGGGCATTCGAGGAGTGGCGTCATTGGCTTGAGGGTGCTAAGCATCGCGTGGTGGTATTGACTGATCATGAGAACCTTACTTATCTTGAGTCTGCCAAGCGCTTGAATCCTAGACAGGCCCGTTGGTCGTTATTTTTTGCTCGTTTTGATTTTGTGATTTCATACCTTCCGGGCTCTAAAAATGTGAAGGCGGATGCTCTGTCTAGGAGTTTTGTGCCCGACTCTCCGGGGTTATCTGAGCCGGCGAGTATCCTCAAGGAAGGAGTCATTGTGTCTGCCATCTCCCCTGATTTGCGGAGAGTGTTGCAGAAATTTCAGGCTAATAAACCTGATCGTTGTCCGGCCGAGAAACTGTTCGTCCCTGATAGGTGGACTAGTAAAGTTATCTCTGAACTTCATTGTTCGGTGCTGGCCGGTCATCCAGGAATCTTTGGTACCAGGGAGTTGGTTGCTAGATCCTTCTGGTGGCCATCTCTGTCACGGGATGTGCGTGCTTTTGTGCAGTCCTGTGGAATTTGTGCTAGGGCTAAGCCCTGCTGTTCACGTGCCAGTGGGTTGCTTTTGCCCTTGCCGGTCCCGAAGAGGCCTTGGACACATATTTCGATGGATTTCATTTCTGACCTTCCCGTTTCTCAAAAAATGTCGGTCATTTGGGTGGTCTGTGATCGCTTTTCTAAAATGGTCCATCTGGTGCCCTTGGTTAAATTGCCTTCCTCCTCTGATTTGGTGCCTTTGTTCTTCCAGCATGTGGTTCGTTTACATGGCATTCCTGAGAATATTGTTTCTGACAGAGGTTCCCAGTTTGTCTCGAGGTTCTGGCGAGCCTTTTGTGGTAGGATGGGCATTGACCTATCTTTCTCCTCGGCCTTCCATCCTCAGACTAATGGCCAGACCGAACGAACCAATCAGACCTTGGTAACATATCTGAGATGTTTTGTTTCCACTGACCAGGATGATTGGGTGTCATTTTTGCCGTTGGCTGAGTTCGCCCTTAATAATCGGGCCAGCTCGGCTACCTTGGTCTCTCCATTTTTCTGCAATTCTGGGTTCCATCCTCGTTTCTCTTCAGGACAGGTTGAGTCTTCGGACTGTCCTGGTGTGGATTCTGTGGTGGACAGGTTGCAGCAGATCTGGACTCAGGTAGTGGACAATTTGACCTTGTCCCAGGAGAAGGCTCAGCTTTTCGCTAATCGCAGACGCCGTGTGGGACCCCGACTTCGTGTTGGGGATCTGGTTTGGTTATCTTCTCGTCATATTCCTATGAAGGTTTCCTCTTCTAAATTTAAACCTCGTTTTATTGGTCCGTATAGGATTTCTGAGATTCTCAATCCGGTGTCTTTTCGTCTGACCCTCCCAGACTCCTTTTCCATACATAATGTATTCCATAGGTCGTTGTTGAGGAGATACGTGGCACCTATGGTTCCATCTGTGGAGCCTCCTGCCCCTGTTTTGGTGGAGGGGGAATTGGAGTATATTGTGGAGAAGATTTTGGATTCTCGTGTCTCTAGACGGAAACTCCAGTATCTGGTCAAATGGAAGGGTTATGCTCAGGAAGATAATTCCTGGGTTTTTGCCTCTGATGTCCATGCCCCAGATCTTGTTCGTGCCTTTCATGTGGCTCATCCTGGTCGGCCTGGGGGTTCTGGTGAGGGTTCGGTGACCCCTCCTCAAGGGGGGGGTACTGTTGTGAATTCTGTGGCTGAGTTCACTTCTGTGGTCACAAGTGGTATTGCAGTCTCTGGGCTTCCTCCTTCAGGTGTTTTGGTGAGCTCGTTGGCTGCCTTGCTATTTAGCTCCACCTGAGTCTGTCTTCCTTGCTCCTTGTCAATGTTCCAGTGTTGGATCTGAGCTACTGCATCTTTCCTTGGGCCTGCTGCTCTGCTAGATAAGTGCTTCTAGTTTGTTTTCTGTTTTTTCTGTCCAGCTTGCTATTAACTTTTGCTGGAAGCTCTGAGAAGCAAAGGGGTGCACCGCCGTGCTGTTAGTTCGGCACGGTGGGTCTTTTTGCCCCTTTGCGTGGTTTTCGTTTTAGGGTTTTTTGTAGACTGCATAGTTCTCTTTGCTATCCTCGCTCTGTCTAGAATATCGGGCCTCACTTTGCTGAATCTATTTCATTCCTACGTTTGTCTTTTCATCTTGCTAACAGTCATTATATGTGGGGGGCTGCCTATTCCTTTGGGGTATTTCTCTGAGGTAAGTCAGGCTTGTATTTCTATCTTCAGGCTAGTCAGCTCCTCAGGCAGTGCCGAGTTGCATAGGTAGTGATAGGCGCAATCCACTGCTGCTTATAGTTGTGTGAGGATAGATCAGGTACTGCAGTCTACAGAGATTCCACGTCTCAGAGCTCGTCCTATTGTTTTTTGTTATTGCCAGATCTCTGTATGTGCGCTGATTACTGCACGCTGTGTTGCCTGATTGCCGGCCATAACAGCAAACACCCAGGAATTATCTTCCTGACCATAACCCTTCCATTTGACCAGGTACTGGAGTTTCCGTCTCCAAATACGAGAATCCAAAATCTTCTCCACCACATACTCCAACTCCCCCTCAACCAACACCGGGGCAGGAGGATCAACGGATGGAACCACAGGCGCCACGTATCGCCGCAACAATGACCTATGGAATACATTATGGATGGCAAAAGAAGCTGGAAGGGTCAAACGAAATGACACAGGATTGAGAACCTCAGAAATCTTATACGGACCAATGAAACGAGGCTTAAACTTAGGAGAGGAAACCTTCATAGGAACATAACGAGACGACAACCAAACCAAATCCCCAACACGAAGTCGGGGACCCACACAGCGCCGGCGGTTAGCGAAACGTTGAGCCTTCTCCTGGGACAATGTCAAATTGTCCACCACATGAGTCCAAATCTGCTGCAACCTATCCACCACAGTATCTACACCAGGACAGTCCGAAGACTCAACCTGCCCTGAAGAGAAACGAGGATGGAAACCAGAATTGCAGAAAAATGGCGAAACCAAAGTAGCCGAGCTGGCCCGATTATTAAGGGCGAACTCAGCCAAAGGCAAAAAGGACACCCAATCATCCTGATCAGCAGAAACAAAGCATCTCAGATATGTTTCCAAAGTCTGATTAGTTCGTTCGGTTTGGCCATTTGTCTGAGGATGGAAAGCCGAGGAAAAAGACAAATCAATGCCCATCCTAGCACAAAAGGCTCGCCAAAACCTCAAAACAAACTGGGAACCTCTGTCCAAAACGATGTTCTCCGGAATGCCATGTAAACGAACCACATGCTGGAAAAACAATGGCACCAAATCAGAGGAGGAAGGCAATTTAGACAAGGGTACCAAATGGACCATCTTAGAGAAGCGATCACAAACCACCCAAATGACCGACATCTTTTGAGAGACAGGGAGATCCGAAATAAAATCCATAGAGATATGCGTCCAGGGCCTCTTCGGGACCGGCAAGGGCAAAAGCAACCCACTGGCACGAGAAGAGCAGGGCTTAGCCCGAGCAAAAGTCCCACAGGACTGCACAAAAGAACGCACATCCCGCGACAAAGACGGCCACCAAAAGGATCTAGCCACCAAATCTCTGGTATCAAAGATTCCCGGATGACCAGCCAACACCGAACAATGAACCTCAGAGATAACTCTACTAGTCCATTTATCAGGGACAAACAGTTTCTCTGCTGGGCAACGATCAGGTCTATCAGCCTGAAGTTTTTGCAGCACCCGCCGCAAATCAGGGGAGATGGCAGACAAAATTACCCCCTCTTTGAGAATACCCGCCGGCTCAGGAACACCCGGAGAGTCGGGCACAAAACTCCTTGACAGGGCATCAGCCTTCACATTCTTAGAGCCTGGAAGGTACGAAACCACAAAATCAAAACGGGAGAAAAATAGCGACCAACGAGCCTGTCTAGGATTCAACCGTTTGGCAGACTCGAGATAAGTCAAATTCTTGTGATCCGTCAAGACCACCACGCGATGCTTGGCTCCTTCAAACCAATGACACCACTCCTCGAATGCCCACTTCATGGCCAACAACTCTCGATTGCCAACATCATAATTGCGTTCAGCAGGCGAAAACTTTCTAGAAAAGAAGGCACATGGTTTCATCACCGAGCCATCAGAACTTCTTTGCGACAAAACAGCCCCTGCTTCAATCTCAGAAGCATCAACCTCGACCTGAAACGGAAGCGAAACATCTGGCTGGCACAACACAGGGGCAGAAGAAAAACGACGCTTCAACTCCTGAAAAGCTTCCACAGCCGCAGAAGACCAGTTGACCACATCAGCACCCTTCTTTGTCAAATCAGTCAACGGTTTAGCAACACTAGAAAAATTACTGATGAAGCGACGATAAAAATTAGCAAAGCCCAGGAACTTTTGCAGACTCTTCACAGATGTCGGCTGAGTCCAATCATAAATGGCATGGACTTTAACAGGGTCCATCTCGATAGTAGAAGGGGAAAAAATGAAACCCAAAAATGAAACCTTCTGAACTCCAAAGAGACACTTTGACCCCTTCACAAACAAAGAATTCGCATGAAGGACCTGGAATACCATTCTGACCTGCTTCACGTGAGACTCCCAATCATCCGAGAAGACCAAAATATCATCCAAATATACAATCAGGAATTTATCCAGGTACTCTCGGAAGATGTCATGCATAAAGGACTGAAATACTGATGGAGCATTGGCAGCCCGAATGGCATAACCAGGTACTCAAAATGACCCTCGGGCGTATTAAATGCTGTTTTCCATTCATCGCCCTGTTTAATACGCACAAGATTATACGCACCACGAAGATCTATCTTGGTGAACCAACTAGCCCCCTTAATCCGAGCAAATAAATCAGACAGCAGCGGCAAAGGGTACTGAAATTTGACTGTGATCTTATTAAGAAGGCGGTAATCAATACAAGGTCTCAAAGAACCATCCTTCTTGGCCACAAAAAAGAACCCTGCTCCCAATGGTGACGACGACGGGCGAATATGATCCTTCTCCAAGGATTCCTTTACATAACTCCGCATAGCGGCGTGCTCTGGCACAGATAAATTGAACAGTCGGCCCTTAGGAAACTTTCTACCAGGAATCAAATTGATAGCACAATCGCAATCCCTATGAGGAGGTAGGGCACTGGATTTGGGCTCATCAAATACATCCCGGTAATCCGACAAAAACTCCGGGACTTCAGAAGGGGTGGATGACGAAATAGACAAAAATGGAACATCACCATGTACTCCCTGACAACCCCAGCTGGACACAGACATAGATTTCCAATCCAATACTGGATTATGGACCTGTAGCCATGGCAACCCCAAAACGACCACATCATGCAGATTATGCAACACCAAAAAGCGAATATCCTCCTGATGTGCAGAAGCCATGCACATGGTCAATTGGGTCCAGTACTGAGGTTTATTCTTGGCCAAAGGCGTAGCATCAATTCCTCTCAATGGAATAGGACACTGCAAGGGCTCCAAGAAAAAACCACAGCGCCTAGCAAACTCCAAGTCCATCAAATTCAGGGCAGCGCCTGAATCCACAAATGCCATAACAAAATAGGATGACAAAGAGCAGATCAGAGTAACGGACAAAAGAAATTTCGACTGTACCGAACCAATGGTGGCAGACCTAGCGAAACGCTTAGGACAATCAGAGATGGCATGAGTGGAATCACCACAGTAAAAACACAGCCCATTCCGACGTCTGTGTTCTTGCCGTTCAGCTCTGGTCAAAGTCCTATCACATTGCATAGGCTCTGGTCTATGCTCAGATAATACCGCCAAATGGTGCACAGCTTTACGCTCACGTAAGCGTCGATCGATCTGAATGGCCAAAGACATAGACTCATTCAGACCAGCAGGCATGGGAAATCCCACCATGACATCCTTAAGGGCTTCAGAGAGACCCTTTCTGAAAATTGCTGCCAGGGCACATTCATTCCACTGAGTGAGTACAGACCACTTCCTAAACTTCTGACAATATATCTCTACCTCATCCTGACCCTGACACAGAGCCAGCAAGATTTTCTCTGCCTGATCCACTGAATTAGGTTCATCATAAAGCAATCCGAGCATCAGAAAAAACGCATCAACATCACGCAATGCCGGATCTCCTGGCGCAAGGGAAAATGCCCAGTCTTGAGGGTCGCCATGTAACAAAGAAATAATGATTTTCACTTGTTGAACAGGGTCACCTGAGGAGCGAGGTTTCAAAGCAAGAAACAATTTACAATTATTTTTGAAATTTAGAAACTTAGATCTATCCCCAAAAAACAAATCAGGAATTGGAATCCTAGGCTCTAACATTGGATTCTGAACCAGAAAATCTTGAATGTTTTGTACCCTTGCAGTGAGATTATCCATACAAGAGGACAGACCTTGAATGTCCATATCTACACCTGTATCCTGAACCACCCAGAGGTAAAGGGGAAAAGAGAGACAAAACACACTGCAAAGAAAAAAAAATGGTCTCAGAACTTCTCTTATCCCTCTATTGAGATGCATTAGTACTTTTGGCCACCTGTACTGTTATGACCTGGTGCTAAGGACAATAATGGACCTGGTGGTTAAGAGCACACGGAATGACCTGATAGTTACAAATAATATTGGACGAGCTCTGAGACGTGGGAACTCTGCTGACCGCAATCCCTAATCCTATCACACACACTAGAAATAGCCGTGGATTGCTCCTAACGCTCCCTATGCAATTCGACACAGCCTAAGGAACTAGCTAGCCCTGAAGATAGAAAAATAAAGCCTACCTTGCCTCAGAGAAATTCCCCAAAGGAAAAGGCAGCCCCCCACATATAATGACTGTGAGTAAAGATGAAAATACAAACACAGAGATGAAATAGATTTAGCAAAGTGAGGCCCGACTTACTGAACAGACTGAGGATAGGAAAGGTAACTTTGCGGTCAGCACAAAAAACTACAAAAAGACCACGCAGAAGGCGCAAAAAACCCTCCGCACCGACTCACGGTGCTGAGGCGCTCCCTCTGCGTCCCAGAGCTTCCAGCAAGCAAGACAAAAATCAAAATAGCAAGCTGGACAGAAAAATAGCAAACTAAAGAAAAACAAGCAGGAACTTAGCTTCTGCTGGGAAGACAGGTCACAAGAACGATCCAGGAGTGAACAGACCAATACTGGAACATTGACAGGTGGCATGGAGCAATAATCTAGGTGGAGTTAAATAGAGCAGCAAGCTAACGAATTAACGTCGTCACCTGTGGAAGGAACCTCAGAAGCCGCAGCCCCACTCACAACTACCAGAGGAAGCCCATGGACAGAACCAGCCGAAGTACCATTCATGACCACAGGAGGGAGCTTGACAACAGAATTCACAACAACATCGGGGGCTTATCTATAGCATTACAGAATGCTGTAGAGAAGCCCCTGATGCCGGTGGGCTTAGCTCACCTTCGATTTTGGGGGTGACAGGTTCCCTTTAGGAAGATCAAGTGTTACTATACCTATCAGGCCCAGGTGAATAAAATGCAATACAGGCATATAGTTTAGTTGTGCATGCACCCCAAAAATGATAGTTATGGCTCAGAGTATGGGGACAAAAAATAAATCCTTTAAAGTGTCTTGTATTGTACAAAACTAGTAGAACATAAACAAATAAATATAAACTATTAGAGCTGGAAACCTACCGGCCTGCAGAATAAAGACAACACGATATTTGTACTGCACAGTAACCCCTTCCCAGCATCCACTGTGTATGTGAAACACATGTTGGCTGCGCATGTAAGGAGCGGGCAATACATGTACACTCATGATGAGCAAATATACTTGTTACTTGAGATTTCCTGAGCATGCTCGGGGGTCCTCCGAGTACTTTTTAGTGCTCGAAGATTTAGTTTTCATCATCGCAGCTGAATGATTTACATCTGATAGCCAGCATAAGTACATGTGGGGGTTGCCTGGTTGCTAGGGAATCCCCACATATAATCAAGCTGACATACAGATGTAAATCATTCAGCTGCGGCGATGAAAACTAAATCTCCGAGCACTAAAAAATACTCGGAGGACCCCCGAGCAGGAGCATGCTCGAGAAATCTCGAGTAACGAGTAAATTCGCTCATCACTAATGTACACGTGATGCCATACAGGTGGCACCTGCTTCTGTCAGCAGTGATCAGACCTATCTAGCTCGGATCGCTGCTGTTTAACCCCTTAAATGTTGCTGCCACCTGACGATAATGGCGTTTAAATGTTAGAAGCAGGGGGGCTGCACATCAGTCATAGATCCATTCAAGACCCTTAAAAGCATCAATGAAAACTAGTTTAAACTAAAAAACTTCCTACCTTACATTAACCTAAAAAGAAAAAAGGCCATAACTAATTTGATTTAAAAAAGCCACATCCTTGAGTGGTAGCGGCCATGTTCACACGTTCAGTATTTGGTCAGTATTTTACCGTTCAGTATTTGGTCAGTATTTTACCTCATTTGTAAGCCAAAAATCCTAGATACACGTCACCACTCCTGTATTTCTCACCCACTCCTGATTTTGCCTTACGACTACTGAGGTAAAATACTGAGTGTGTGAACGTGGCCTTAGCTATAATTCTGCGCCCAGTTATGGAGTAACTGGCCGTGCACAAGGTTCCTACACTTCGGTTTCCGCAGTAACCTGCCTCTATGGCCTGAGCTGTGCAGTGAGGAGGCACAGTCAGTGTACGTGTAGAGAACAGACCGCATGCGCAATGCGATCACTTGTTTGCGTTCCACGCTCTCCGCCAATCAGGTGCTCCTTACTTCTAGCCAATGCGAGGCATGCAGCCGTGACGTGCCCTGACCCGGAAGCGGAAGACGTGTGCTGGAGGAGCGGCGCTGAGGCCCCGGGGGCCAGCAGGGAAGATGCCAGTTGCCGTGATGGCGGAAAATCCGGTGTCCTACCAAAGGCTTCTAGAGCAGTGTGAGGAGCAGGAGCTGGAGGTGCGTTCTGCTGACAGCGCAGGAAGCTGTGTATACGAGGCCATGTGCCTGTCACTCCGCACTGTCCCGTCACTGCTAGAGCTGCCTGCAGAGAGGGCCGTATCCCTCCACCCTCGGTATATAGTCCCTGGCTGCACTCTGCTTAGAGGGATTCTCCACTTTCTGCACTTACAGACTCATTTAAGTGTTAATATATTTCAGTAATGGAGGCCTATTCCCTGAGTGACACCCTGCCACCTACACAGACCATTAGGGAAAGCGTGTGTGATTGCTGGGGCCCGCTGATCGTAAGAATAGGGGCCGTACCCCATCATGTAAATGGGGCGAGCCTGTCTGGTACTGGTGGATGGACATTGGACCCCAGTGATGATGTCTGGCTGAATGACATAACAAGGCAGGAGGGTCTGGCTCAGTGTCATTGCCCCCCAAATGTTCCATCTGTTCTGGTGACTGCAGCATCTCTCATTTCTGTGCTGAGGGTTGGGAGATCAGTCCCCGCACTGGGATCGGGCTGATCCCGAGCGATCACCGGACACGCCAGGTATCGGGCACACGGCCTGTTCTTGCTGTTACTGCCGCCATGTAGCAGAGCCACAAACCTTAAGAAGGACTGCACAACCCCTTTAAAGGGAATCTGTCAGCAGGTGTTTTTGTGCTTTGGAATCTGATGGCATAATGCAGAGACACCCTGATTTCAGCGATGTATCACCTACTGGACTGCTTGGTGCCGTTTTCATAGAATATTTGTTTGTCAGATGTAGCAGATCTAAGACTTCTGGGCTGTGTATAACCCCGCCCACACCCCCAATTGGCAACTTCTTGTGTACATTGTCAATAAGTTGTCAATCAGTGGTGTGGGTGGGGTTATACAGATTAGCTGGACTGGCCTGCCCATGAAACCTAGTCCTGTAGTGATAATATCCTGCTGCTAAAACACTGATTGTATTGAAACTACAGCACACTGCCTAATAAGTGACACATCGCTGGAATCAGACTCTTAGCCCCTATCTGATGCTTCTTAGATTAAATAGCAAAACCTGCTGACAGATTCCCTTTAAATGGAACCAGTCAGCTGGTACATTAATTCCAAACCACGGACAGCATGTATCACTGTGGGTGCATCCTTTCAGACAGGTATGTTGTACCCTGAATCGCTGTGTCATTTGAAGGCTGTTGTATTTGTCTGTACAAGTCCCCTCTATAATGTAAAGTGTTGCGGAATATGTTGGCGCTATAGAAATAAAAAATATTATTATAAGTCAATCCAGGGACTAACAGCCTCTCCACATGCCAATCGCTATGAGTGACGTGTGTATAGGAGGAAACCTGTTACTCAAGCAGAATAGGAGAAAGTTGCTAAACACCTCCATCTTGGACTAGTCACATGTTCATCTTGATCCCCAGCTGACTTTTAAATGTATTTTTTAAGCCCCTCAGCATTACAGAATTGGGCCAGGATCAGATGACTGCATGAAAAATCTGCCTTTTCATCCGCGTCTGTTTTTTACACCTCCAGATTTATAAAACAATAGTTTTAAAATATCCATGATCAAGTACAGCTTCCTATGTTTATATTGACAATCTACCTGTAACAATCAGATGCAGAAACAAATCAGTTTTGAAAAAAATCGAGCCAGACATGTGACTGGAAGCAAGGATCACCAAGCTCCGAATTGCTTACTTTGGGCACATCATACTAAGAGAGCAATCGCTGGAGAAGGACATCATGGTCGGAAGAATAAAAGCAATAAGGCAGAGAGGAACACCAGCAACCCGATGGCAAGATGATATCAATATTACATCACGGAGAAGACTCCGGTGGACCTATCTAGGCTAACACAAGATCAATCTTCCTGCAGAGCGTTTACATCAAGTTGCCATTGCTCAAGATTGATTCGAAGGCTATTAAATAAATTAAACCGTAAAAATCGGATGCAGTACAGATGATCTGATTTTTTTTTTTCCCACCTATAGAACTCAGTAGGCGAGTTTGTATCTGAACTACAGAAAAGCTAGTGCTTGCTGCGATTTTCTATCTCAGACACTCAATCCATGTAAACGGTCATCTGGACAGTCATATTCAATACAATTTGTCAGTCTGCTATCGGAGTGTAACATGAAGCGCCCACGTACATAAGATGCACTCATCTGAGCTCTAAAACATACCTGGCTGAGTTGATGTTGCCACAATCTGGCACATGCAATATTTTGTGTAGCATTTATTTATCAGCTGTAAGGTTTAAAGGGGATTTCCGGTCCAAATTGATAAGTCTGCACTCACTATTAGTGATGAGCGAATATACTCGTTGCTCGGGTTTTCCTGAGCACGCTCTGGGGTCCTCCGAGTATTTGTTAGTGTTCGGAGATTAAGTTTTCATTGCTGCAGCTGAATGATTTACAGCTATTAGCCAGCTTGATTTCATGTGGGGATTCCCTAGCAACCAGGCAACCCCCACATGTACTTAGCCTGGCTAATAGCTGTAAATCATTCAGCTGAGGCAATGAAAACTAAATCTCCGAACATTAACAAATACTCGGAGACCACCCGAGCGTGCTCTGGAAAACAAGAGCAACAAGTATACTCGCTCATCACTACTCACTATGTATGACCTCATACTTATGAATTCCTGTAATGCACACACTGTGCACTGCGGAGATTCACAGGTTTCTGACCCGGGGCACTTGTGTGGAGCGAGGCTGCCCACTGGACGGCCGCGTCGCAAGGTGAGGCACGGTCTTGCTAAACACAAGTGTATTGTGCGTGGTCGCGCCCACTGGACGGGCTCTGGCCGGAAGTATGTATAACGCATTCATACCCTCCGGTCCTGACGAATCCTCGCAGCGCACAAGGCTGTTGCCTAAGTCGCTCAATGATAACTGCCTACGGCCATGATTTATATAGGAACTCGTAACCGCCACAATGTGTATAGACATGTAGGGGCAGGAATATCTATATCTATCTATCTATCTATCTATCTATATATATATATATATATATATATATATATATATATATATTATGGTTGGCTGCTGTAGACAAATGTGACTTTGTTCTAACAGTTTTTTTTGTCTTTGTAGTTAGTGATTCAGGAAGTCCATCTGCTTTTACACTTCATGATTGGTCATTAATGACTAAAGCAACTATATTATACGATGAATTAACCGGACTGTTTCTTTATTTAGGCCCCAGGAGGTGTTGCTACCCCTCAAGTCTACAGTCAACTTTTAGTCCTCTACCTCTTGCATAATGACATGTAAGTATGTGTTGTGTTACAACATATTTTAGAGGGGTAGCAATAGTCTACTGAGCAATTTTGAGGAGTGGTGTGTTGTTTTTTTTTTTTTTTTTTGCAGTAACTCTAGATTATGTAACCTGTGTACTAGACACTTAAGATCTCACTATTTACGCAGGGAAAACTTGTTTTAAGCTTGAATAGTGAGATGGTGTAACCGCAGGAATAATAAAAGGAAAAAAGTATTTTCAGCTCACCATCCTCTAGAGAAATTAAAATATTCAAAGATCCCAGGCCGGTGTCCTCAGGCATATGAAGCAAAGTAAGAAAAAGTATAATGCCTAAAATAAACTCTTGGAGCTAAACGCTCAATAAAAGTACATGATTTTATTGAAAAATACAAATAACAAGAATAAGATAAAACTGTAGGGAATTAAGATCAAAGATAGACCATAATACAGTCCCAAATGGTATGCAGTACACGGGATTCATATAATGTACACCTTGTTCTGATAAAGCCAATGCAGAATGCATGTCACAAGGGTCTTTCCCAGACCCTGCAGTGTAATCGCACTATGAGTAAGATGATTCCATCTTTATAGCTTGATCTCGCGCTGCCTGTCAGCCTATGAATTGAATTAGTGGGCACATATGGTGCTAATAGTTTCTCCAGTCACCTTCCACGACAGCGGTACTGGAGGATGTCTCCCCGCCCTAATGGGGGACAGGAAACAGAGGTTAAATACCCTCCCCTTCCTGCCACCTCCAGTGTTTTTCCTGTCCCCTATGGGGCATGAAGAGGTCCTGCGGTAGTGCTGCCGTGGCCGGCGATCGGAGCACTCAGGTCTTACCTAGCCGGGCAGCCTGGGTCGGGATGTGTCTCCTCCCTGCGGCGCTGCTCCCGTCTCCCCACATTGTGCGGACTCGGGACCCTTCCTCCGCTCCTCCCGCGCTCCTTCGGGAGTAAAGCGGAGCGGTGTGGTGCGGCCGTGGTCCCCGCGCGGCTCCCCGGCATTTCCTCCTCTCCTCATGGCCGGAAACGGTGGACGCGCGAACCGGAAGTACCCGAGCTTCCGGCTCACGGCATGTGCGTTCCAGCGGTGGAACGCACGCGCGTCGGACTACAGTTTGATGGCGGCATAGCGGTTTTTCCCCTACGCCTGGGACCGGGAGGAGAAGCACAGGATTGGACGCAGCTTCCACGGTATTTAACCCTGGTAGTCACCTCCAGGTAAGGCCCCCTGTCTGACTGACCATGGAGGGTGACAGATCTGTCTCTGCTTCTGCCGAGCCCTGCGTCCTCCCTCCTACCGTGAGTAGTGGGTTAAGGTCCCTCTATCCCTGTATTCCTTAGGGTGCCATATACTTAGTCCCCCTTCTCTCTCTCTCTTTAGGGAGACAAGGCCTCTGCCCCTAGGAAGGACAGATCTTCCAAGACAAAATCGGAAGATCGAAAATGTGGTGTTTGTGCATCGAAGCTACCTTCTTCTTACAAGAAGAGACTGTGCCAGCCCTGCACTGATGAAATAATTCGCTCAGAACAGCCGTCCTTGTTTGAGAGCATTAAAACCCTCATTAAACAGGAAGTTCAGTCCTTGGTATCGGCCCTTTCCCAGTCTCTGTTACCTCCGCCACCTCCTCCTAAAAAAAGGAAGACGGCAACGGTTACTTCTGATTCAGATTCTGGTGAACTTCATTCCTCCGGCTCGGAGGATTTGTGGGAGAATGAGGGCTCCACTTCCACCCCCAAAGAGGAGAGTAAAAAATATTATTTTTCCTCAGAGGACATACAGGAGTTAATTGGTATGGTCAGGGGGACAATGGGTGTCGAGGAGGAGGAGGAGAAGCCATCAGTGCAGGATGAGATGTTCGGTGGGTTAAAACCTAAAAAATTTAAAGGGGTTCCCTATACATGAAAATGTACAGAGTCTCATCCTTCATGAATGGGAATCTCCCGAAAAGGGTCTTACTGTTCCCTCTGAGCTTAAAAATCGTTTTTCTCTCGATGGAGACGTCTCTCTGTGAGATACCCCTAAAGTAGACGTGCAGGTCTCTAGAGTGTCAAAAAAGACAACCCTCCCTTTGGAGGATTCTTCCCAGCTCAGAGACCCTATGGACCGCAAGATGGAGAGTTTACTAAGAAGATCGTGGGAGACTTCTACCAATCTCCTTAAAACAAACATTGCGTCCACCTGCGTGGCTAGATCCCTGTTTCGTTGGCTCCGCACGCTGGAAGAGCACCTTACCCACGGAACATCTAGGGAAGTAATCTTAGATTCTCTCCCGCTTCTCCAGAAAGCTACCGGCTTCCTTGCCGATGCTTCGGCAGAGTCCGTATGAGTGGCTGCCAAATCGGCAGTTCTCTCTAACTCAGCCAGAAGAGCTCTATGGCTCAAGTCTTGGAGTGGGGATATAACGTCCAAAACAAAGCTCTGTGCCATTCCCTTTCAGGGCCGCTATCTGTTCGGGCAGGCCCTGGATGATATTCTGGATAAAGCAACGGACAAGAAGAAAGCGCTTCCGGAACAGAGAAATCCGAAGAAACGTTTTTTTCGTCCCTCAAAAGAGCAACCCTACCAACGGGAATTCAAAGGGAAAGGCAAAACAGGACGCTGGAGCTATCCTAAAGGGGGGAAAGGTAGGAACATCCTGGTTCCCCAGTCCCAGCAGACCCCGGACAAGCAGTGACTACGCCCAGGGCGTTGGGGGGCGTCTCTCGAACTTCATCAACCAGTGGAGGTCCATTTCGTCGAACCAGTGGGTACTCAACACTATTCAGAATGGACTAAAATTAGAGTTCGAGAGCCCTCCCCCTCATCACATAAGGATAACCTCATTGCAGAGTCTCAGCCCTCAGGGCGCATTCCTTTCCGACCTCCAGAACTTACTCCAGGAAGGAGTAATTTCCCCAGTACCTCACCAAGAAATTGGCAGAGGACACTATTCCCACCTGTTTCTGATCAAGAAACCTTCGGGGAAGCACCGAATAATAATCAACTTGAAATCCCTGAATCAAGTAATAACCTACAGGAGGTTCAAGATGGAGTCGGTCAAAACAGCAATTCCTCTGATAGGACAGGACTGGGCGATGGCTACAGTGGATCTGAGGGACGCTTATTACCACGTCCCAATCCATCCAGAATTCCGTAAGTACCTAAGATTCGCAATATCTCAGGATCGGGAAATAGTACACTACCAGTTCAACTCCCTTCCCTTCGGAATCGCCTCCGCTCCCAGAGTCTTTACAAAGATCATGACAGAAGCCATTATATTCATCCGTCTTCAAGGGATCTACATAGTACCCTATCTAGACGATCTACTCATTGTCGCTCCCTCAGTCTCCCGCCTCAGGGCCGACTTAACAAGATCTCTAGAAATCCTAAAGTCGTTGGGTTGGATCCCAAATCTAGAGAAATCGGACCTACGTCCCTCCAGGAGGAAGAAGTTCCTAGGAGTCCTTCTGGACTCAGAGGCGAGGAGATCCTTTCTGCCCAGAGAACGTCAACTCGATCTGGTACAGAAGATAACAGCATTCAGAACCCTGAAGGCTCCTACTCTACGACATTCCATGTCTATGCTGGGATCTCTAACATCTTGTATCCAGATGGTACCTTGGGCTCAAGCCCACACGAGAGTCCTCCAAACCCATATCCTATCATCCTGGGACGGACAGCAGAGTTCTCTCTCCAAAAGAATTTGCCTTCCCAATCATGTCAAGGCATCCCTGACATGGTGGCTACGGCTCCGAAACCTCCAACAAGGGGTCGGTTGGGATCAGATCCCGCTAAAGACACTAACATCGGATGCCAGTCAATGGGGATGGGGAGCTATAGTCGAGGGAACCAATTTCCAGGGCACCTGGGCCCCAGACATCAGAGCAAGCTCTTCAAACTTCAGAGAACTGAAAGCGGTGGAAGAAGCATTATAAAAGCTGCATTCTCCATTGTTCAGGGACACCATGTCAGAATATATTCCGACAATATGACCACGGTAGCATACCTTCGTCATCAAGGAGGCACAAGATTCAGGAAACTAAAAACCTTAGCCTCAAACATTTTTTTCTGGGCAGAGAGGCACGTCCTCTCTATCTCGGCAGTTCACCTGAAGGGGTCAGCCAATACCCAGGCAGATTTCCTGAGCAGAAGGGATGTACATCCAGGGGAATGGTGTCTGGACCAGGAGGTCTTCCTCTCCCTGATTTCCAGATGGGGGATCCCAGAGGTGGACCTTTTTGCCAACAGTCAGAATGCCAAGCTGCAAACTTATTTCTCCCTAAATATGACAGACAGAGCACTAGGCATGGATGCGTTCTCTCACCCGTGGAGGTTCAACCTCGTTTATGCATTTCCTCCGATCCCATTGCTATCAAAAACTCTACAGAAGATCCGATCGGAACGAGTCGCGGCGATTCTAATCGCGCCAACATGGCCAGGGAGGAGTTGGTACAGCGCCCTGTTAGACATGGCTCAGGAAGGTCCAGTATGTCTACCTCAGAAGGAAAACCTTCTTCATCAGGGACCGTTGCTGCATCCAAACCTTCACAGATTGAATCTTTCAGCATGGCTTCTGAGGCCGAGATACTAAAGGCAAGAGGTCTCTCAGATAGAGTAATACATACTCTCCAAAACAGTAGAAAACCCATAACAAATGCCATTTATGCCAAAATCTGGAAGAAGTTTTCATCGTGGTATCTTCCAGATATTCCAGACCCATTTCATCCAAATATTGCTAATATTCTGGACTTCTTGCAGAGGGGTCTAGAGTTGGGCCTTAGGCCTAACACCTTAAAGGTACAGATTTCAGCACTTAGCTCCTATTTCGATCAGGAACTAGCCAAACATCGGTGGATCAGGCGTTTTGTAACTTCAACGAGTAGAATCCGTCCCAGAGTTCTCAACAATACTCCTCCTTGGGACCTTAATTTGGTTCTTAATAGTCTAACTCGGGACCCTTTCGAACCTTTATCGCAGTCTTCATTAAAGGTTCTTACCCTAAAAACGGTCTTTTTAGTGGCTATTACCTCTGCCAGACGAATAGGAGAACTACATGCTCTATCCATACAAGAGCCTTACTTAAGGGTAACATCTGATAGTATAATCCATCGTCTAGATCCTACCTTCCTACCTAAAGTAACATCAGACTTTCATAGAGGTCAGGACATAGTGTTGCCCTCATTCTACCCGGATCCTTCTAATGTGAGAGAAGAGTCCTTCCACACTCTGGATGTTCACAGAGTGGTTCTACATTATCTTTCTCAAACAGAGAGTTGGAGGATTGACCAAAATCTCTTCGTTCAACTCTCTGGGAAGAACAAAGGCAGAAAGGCTACGAAAAATACTATTGCCAACTGGATTAAACAAGCCATATCTCTGGCATACTCATCCCAGAATCTACCACCTCCTCCATCACTGAAGGCCCATTCTACGCGGTCGGTGTCAACATCATGGGCAGAGAGAGGTGACGCTTCTACGGAACAGATTTGCAGAGCCGCCACCTGGTCATCAGTACATACGTTCACCAGGCACTACAGGCTTGATTTCAACCAGGATTTAACTTTCGGCAGAACAGTTCTGCAAGCGGTTGTCCCCCCCCCCCCCTAGAAATTATTTGTTGGTACTACTCCAGTACCGCTGTCGTGGAAGGTGACTGGAGAAAATAGAATTATTCTTACCGTTAATTCGGTTTCTAGGAACCTTCCACGACAGCACTAATTTCCCTCCCTATCTGATGATTTTATTGGATGATTCCTGCACTTAAGTGGTAACTATTCATATTCATACTACTGTGTCCAGAAAAAACACTGGAGGTGGCAGGAAGGGGAGGGTATTTAACCTCTTTGTGTTTCCTGTCCCCCATTAGGGCGGGGAGACATCCTCCAGTACCGCTGTCGTGGAAGGTTCCTAGAAACCGAATTAACGGTAAGAATAATTCTATTTTTGATGTGTTTTGTTTCACAAATGCCCTTTATGTTTATAACATTTCACAGTGTTTGTACACTATATGGACAGCTTAAATCCCATTTTGTATACAGTATATTGATATTAACGTTTTAAAATCATGTAGTCTGGTTCGTCAATCTGTTCCAGTTTCTATTATTGGCACACACTTTTTTTTTTTTTTTTTCATGATCACTTTTCTGACTGTCTAGTTTAGCAGACAGTCTATTTTCACCTGTATATATTATATGAATCCCTCGCTCTGCATGCCTTTTGGGACTGTATTATGGTCTATCCTTGATCTTGCTTCCCTATAGTTTTATCTTATCGTTATTGTTATTTGTAACTTGTATTTTTCAATAATATCATGTACTTTTATCGAGTGATTAGCTCCACGTGTTTATTGTAGGCATTATATTTATCTGTGGAGTCTAAATTTTGATCCAGATCATCCCCATTGGGTTTAAATATGAAGATCCACATGGTTTAATTAATGCACCGATCCTTTATACGGTAACTTATATTCTGTGAATTTAATAATGCAAGTAAGAAAAAGGTAGTAATCCAGCATCGGAAATTGGAACTTAGCATTTCTGTGACGATGGACTCTAAGTCGTCCAAAACGCGTAAGAAGATTATGCACATGCTTTTTTTTTTTTTTTTTTTTCATTTTTTTTATCCTTTTTTTTGCATCATGTTGTTTATTAATGACTTTTTAATTGTTTTAGTCCAATTTTCACAGTGATGGATTCCTACGTTTTTCTTAAAGGCTGTATTGAAGTAACGGACCATAAATGTTTTCCAGCTCTTATCTTTAAAAAGAGAGTTTTCTACTTGACAACACCTTCCTAATAGCCCCTTGGTGCAAAACAAAATAAACTCTCTTCCAGACCATTGCTATTTCTCCAAAGTTGACCCTGTGTCCCCTACTGGTATCCGAAAATGTCACATGATTTGCTGCCGCTTTCAGAGTGGACTAGTGAAGGTTACTGCTTCTGATTGGCTGCAGTTATCACATGACATAGTGTAAGGAAACAAGCTAGGCAAACAGGGCTGAGATTGGAGCAATGGCCAGATGTTAGAGGACCTTTCACCCAATTTTTCATGTTGAACTCAACATGACATGTTTATTCATTTCAGTTAGTGTTTCTAGAACTGCTGTGCTGTATAATATATCTTGAATGCTTATTTCGGCCGGACCTGTAGACGCATGTCATGTGACCCTGATCACCTTACCACAGGTCCTTCTACACTTCTTTGTTGCTGCCTGCTTATGATTGGTCAGTGTCATACAGGAGGCAGAAGTACATGCCCCCCAGTGAAAAATATCTGATAATGCTCACGTAGGACTCAACTAGGTGCCAAATACTTGATTACTAATTATTTTGCAATGGAGAGGCGAAATAAGAGAGAGAAAAAAATGATTCCACTCCTCGGCCAGGGCATTAGTCAGCAGATGAGGGCTTAAAGGCAGTAGATATGATTTACACCCTCAGGCACATGAAGACCCTTGGCTGCCCCAGGACACTTCCACTGCTGACAAACTGCAGCTCACAGGATCACCCTTGATCTCAGAAGATCTCACAAAGCTAGGAACATCGTTCTAATGTTACAATCTCCAGATCCTGAACTCGCTGTGAAAAGAGAATTATTTCTATATAGCAGCAGAATGTGAACACTGTTAAGGGAAGAAAAATGTAATGGCACATTTAGACTAGCTGATAGTGTCTGATAATCATCCCGTGTAAACATGCCAGTATTCATCTCCTGAGCGATCCAAGTGTTTTATCAGCAGCACTTTGCCCTATGAAAACTGAGGCTGTGTTGCCGATAACAATTATTGACTATGGGGACAGAACATTTGTATTAATCATTCTGTTCCCATACTTTCTCATCAACTCATGTGAATGGTGAGGAAAACAATGGGGTCACTCGGTGTGCAGGAGATGTCTCACTAAGTGCTGCCTCCTACCCCCAGTATGTGCAGTCCCCACCGCCTGTGAAACAATGTTATTCTAGCCATACGCTCCCTCACCAATTACTCTTCTCACTGTATCCTAATATATTTATTAACCAGACTACGGAGAGCGAGTGACCTCCCAGCACATCATCCCTGGGTGACCGGCTCCGATAGCACTGATGCCAATAAATCTGTTAGGACACAGGAATCCCGACATTCAGAACGGCATCGGCTCTCTGTGCAGCTCCTCTGCTCGGTGATGACCCTTATCACTGTCTCCTGCCATTGTGACAAGGCTTGCAACTTTCCATTCACCAATTTATGCCTTGTGGCCCCACTCTCATCTTCTGTCCAGCATTCAGTCTCCTGATCGTTATCAGCATGTGGCTGACATTATCGAATAAAAGTGCATTTACAGGCATCAAGGACACATGTAGAGGCGATATTGCTACCTCTGGTTGTGTTGGTTGTTTTTATGTATAATTGAATTGCTTTAGGGCAGGGGTCCCCAACTCCAGTCCTCAAGGCCCACCAACAGGTCATGTTTTCAGGATTTCCTTAGTATTGCCCAGGTGATAATTGCATTACCTGTGCAAAACAAAGGAAAACCTGAAAACATGACCTGTTGGTGGGCCTTGAGGACTGGAGTTGGGGATCACTGCTTTAAGGAGTTCACTAGGCAAACATATATTTTTTAAGATCTAATATGTCTCATACATTCAATTGCAGCCAACTAAGCTTTCTGCTAAGAGCTAAATACTGCATCTTTCTATGACACTTTTTTTTAACCAAGTTAAAATCTTGCGAAAAAGTGTGGAGCGCTCTTCATTAGTGATGAGCGAATATACTCTTTATTCGAGATTTCTCGAGCACGCTTGGGTGTCCTCCGAGTATTTTTTAGTGCTCGGAGTTTGTTTTTATTTCCGCAGCTGAATGATTTACATCTGTTAGCCAGCTTGATTACATGTGGGGATTCCCTAGCAACCAGGCAACCCCCACATGTACTTATGCTGGCTAACAGATGTAAATCATTCAGCTGCGGCAAGAAAAACTAAATCTTGGAGAACTAAAAAAATAATTGGAGGACACCCGAGCGTGCTCGAGAAATCTCGAGTAACAAGTATATTCGCTCATCACTACTCTTCATCCTTCTCAATCACTGAAAGGACTGTGCAGCACCTCAGTTCTCCGTTCTGCCCAACACTGATCTGTCTGATCAGTGCAGGTCAGGATAGGAGGCTGAAACCTGCACATCACCAATGCGGAACAGGAGCTCCTCAGTGTTCACCAGGGTATCCTAAAAAAGTGCACTGAGCAATGGAGTTGAAGGACCTCCCAGGATATTAGTCCTGTGATCAGTCCTGCACCTTGTGAAAACTGGAAAATATGGGGAATAACAAGACTTTATAACTGGTGCTAAGCTACTCATAATTAAAGTCCACATAGGAGACCTGCAGTAGAAATATGTGCGTCTGTGCATGCGGAGCTGTGTGCTTCTGTGAATACATCTAACATGTACAAAAAAATTCCCACCTATTAAAAATAAACTTTTTATTGATAACAATTAAAAAGGAGCCCTGTAGGCAATCCCCAAAAAAACAACATCATCAACATGTATGTATAGTGACCCAACTAGTTTCAATGTATGTTGAGATGTCACACAAAAACAGGCGTGATAGAGGTCAGGTAGAGAAGTGCCCTGATGCCATTCCAAGGTAATTCACCCTATCAACAACCCTACCTGATCATGGAGGTTGGCACCCTAACTAGCACATGCAAGTTTTGGCACAGTCTTCGTGCCCAATCTGACTCTAGGGAGTTCTGAAAACACAAACCCCTGGTATCAATGGAATGGCTGTTATAAAGAAGAGAGAACATTAAACCATCCTGGCCCAACAAAATGCCGGTTTGAATATGCTAATCTCCAAATAAATGTAAATTGCGAGTACATGCAGTGGCAGTGTGTGCATCTCTACATGCAGTATATGCAGTGGTGCTTGTGCACGATGTGAATGCTGCAGAAAACCAGGTAAAGGAGCCGACTGTTAGGCCACATTGACACGTTCAGTATTTGATCAGTATTTTACATCCATAAAACTGAGCGTGTGACTATGGCCTTAAACTGATTACCTCCCTATATACAGTAGATCTCTAGAGCACTTTATTGACCCCCCCTGCTTATTTCAGTGACCAGGGAAATTTGAATTAGTAGAAATACATTTTTCATATAATGTATATATAAAACTTGGCGCATCTTGTAGTAAGGCGCATCCTAGAATCCAGTACATCATCAATAGAGATCAGCGACCCCAAACTTAAAAGTTCGGGGTACTTACCGGACAGTTAGTGTCCGGTGTTAAACTCCAACCGCGGACTTCTCCTGGAAGTCTGTTGTAATGTTCTCCAACTCCAGTCCTCACGGCCCCAAGCAGATCATGTTTTCAGGGTTTCCTGAGTGTTGCACAGGAGATGGAATTATTGCCAGAGCATCAGAACCTGCGACCTGTTCTCTTCCTAGTGTGAAATACTATGGAAATGCTGGAAACCTGACCTGTTGGGGGGGGGGGCCTTGAGGACCAGCGTTGAGGCACTTCGCTTTCCGGCATCAGATTTGTGTAGTCACCCTGTCCTGCTGGTGCTGTGAGATGTGTACAGATACTATATAGGCTGCTCTGCTGTACACAGAATACTTTAAGCTTAAAGCTTTTTGTAACAGGTTTTCCTTTTTCTTTTATTGTTTTTCAGGAATAATGCTCGCTACTTATGGAAAAGAATCCCGCCCGCTGTCAGAACTGTAAGTTTTACTTAGTAAAATCTGCTGTGCTGGAGCCCCTCTTCTACGTCCATGTACAGTCTGCAGTTTTAACTCTAAGGGTACCGTCACACAGTGGCATTTTGATCGCTACGACGGCACGATTTGTGACGTTCCAGCGATATATCCGTGACGTTCCAGCGATCTCGCTGTGTCTGACACGCTCCTGCGATCAGGGACCCCGCTGAGAATCGTACGTCGTAGCAGATCGTTTGAAACTTTCTTTCGTCGTCTAGTGTCCTACTGTGGCGGCATGATCGCATGGTGTAACAAAGGTGTGCACGATATTGTATACGATGTGCGCATAGTAACCAACGGCTTCTACATCGCACATACGTCATGAAATTATCGCTCCAGCGTCGTACATTGCAAAGTGTGACAGCAGTCTACGACGCTGGAGCGATATTGTTACGATGCTGGAGCGTCACGGATCGTGCCGTTGTAGCGATCAAAATGCCACTGTGTGACGGTACCCTAAGAGACTCACTTTTAAATTGTTTCTGGTTAGTGAGGCTGACGCTTCACCTTTAAGGGCTTTCTTAACTCTGGCGAGTAGCCAGAGTATAACTTGGATGAATGGCTGCATGCTGTGATGGGCAGAGTATATCAGATGGCATGCACCTATACAAATCTATGGGTGCGTGCAAAACATCAGACTGCACTCAGATTTTATCGAAGTGCAGTCCCATTTACGCCGACTCACACAATGGAGAAATTAAGTTTTTCATCTTCTCTGCACCTCTAACCCAATTTGCACATGCGAGAGAATCGGATCACAGTAAAGTGACACTCGGATCACTTTCGCAGCAGAGTTTGAGCCCAGTGTCATTTGCACATGGCATCCGATTCTCTCGCATTACAGAATCATCTGATGCTGTACGCCAGTGTGAATGAGCCCTAAAGGTGAGGGCATATACTAGATGTTTGGTCCTTAAACTAATAAAGGCTTCAAAACAGCTTGCCATAAAACAGTGTGAATTAGGCTGGGTTCAAATCATGCTATTGAATTTTGTTGAGGAGCACGTTGTGTGTTCGTGTTTCTTGGTCCAGTGAGGGTTCAACACAATACTACAAGATCGTTGAGCAGGATCCAGATGAATTTGATGCATTTTCTATCACAGGTTTGGTACCTTATTTAAATAATGTACCCTTCATTATTGGGCCTCATACAGACATCTATGATGGTTAAAAAAAAAAAAACAATTGTAAAGCTTCTGTTAACCTATAGCACATAGATGGCACCTATGTGCAGTCCATGATTTCCACCAACAGACTTGTATGGTTCATTTTGGTCCATGGTTCGGGTCAAAAATCTATCTCCATTTTTAAATTATTTTTTGGGGGGAATACACCGAAAAAACAAACAAACACTTGGGAACATCTAAATAGGTTATAATGAATACGTGTTCCTTCTGCAGGTCTACATTCAAACCTCTGTGTCTGTGCCTTCCATTTTTATTTTCTTAAGCTATAGGTTTGTATGATGCCTATCATTGATTCATACGCACATCAGTTTTGCAGATCAGATTTTAAGATTGAAGTCTATGGGGAGCCGTGAGACACAGATGAACTAGGGAGACGGGCTTTGTGCTTCAGTTTTCCATCCATATTTCATCTGATTTAAACTGATACATTGCAAAGAGTCACTGGATAAATATAAAGTTGTCTTCCTGCTTCAGTGAGAGAAAAAAAAAATGTTGAAACAAGGGTGACACCTTATACGAAATTGGTCCGCTTCTCTTGGATGATGGCACAGAATATAAACTTGAAAATCAGATGTGTGAATGAGGCTCTGCAGCGGCTCAGGAGCTCGGCACACGAGCCGTGGAGCCTGGTGCTGATAGAATGGGCAAACTGCTGGCTCTGTATGGTTCACGTTACATTTGGATAGCCTTTTCTAATCTAAAAAACTTGACATTTCCACAGAATGTGTTCCATGCTTGATTTACCAAAGTCTAGATGTGATTTGGCCAATCATATGTTAACATAACTTGTCTTGAGGTTACATATCATATATTTATAGACTTTTGTGGTGTTTAGTGTTTCATGCTTACTTTTCTTTATAACATTTCCATTGAGATGTGGCCAATTTTGTCCTCTTTAGTCGAGTCCAGAGATTGGTTGGATCTGGGAGGTAGGACAAAGGATCTGGCAGAGAGATTTCCCTGCAATCTATTCTTCAATAGCTGCCCATCAATGGTCAGAAAACATACAGCCCATCATCGAGGCTGTAAGAGGTAAGGAAAGCATCCTTGTATATTTCTTCCTAGGAGAAGCATTTACTATATGGCCAAAAGTGTTTTTGACATTTGGACATCACATCCTTACTAGTGATGAGCGAGTATACTCGTTGCCCGGGTTTTCCCGAGCACGCTCGGGTGGTCTCCGAGTATTTATGACTGCTCGAAGATTTAATTTTCCTTGCCACAGCTAGATGATTTGCGGCTACTAGACAGCTTCATTACATGTGGGGATTCCCTAGCAACCAGGCAACCCCCACATGTACTCAGGCTGGCTAATCATCCGGCTGAGGCAAGAAAAACAAAATCTCTGAGCCGTCATAAATACTCTGAGATCACCCGAGCAACGAGTATATTCGCTCATCACTAATCCTTACAGAATTCCTGTACAGCTTATTTCAAGCTATGACCTTTATTGTGGAATTTGTTTCCTTTTTTCAATTCTAAAGACTCTAGCTGATTCATCAAGACTGTCGCAGCTCACAATCGTGCTATGCCAGCCTTGCAGAAACAGAAGGCGCAGAATTTGAGTCAGTGACTGGAGTAGCATTTCTGGCATATTAACCCCTTCATGACCTTGGGATTTTTCATTTTTCCGTGTTCGTTTTTTCACTCCCCTCCTTCCCAGAGCCATAACTTTTTTATTTTTCCGTGAATTTGGCCATGTGAGGGCTTATTTTTTGCGGGACGAGTTGTACTTTTGAACGACATCATTTTAGCATGTCGTGTACTAGAAAACGGGAAAAAAATTCCAAGTGCGGTGAAATTGCAAAAAAAGTGCAATCCCACACTTGTTTTTTGTTTGGCTTTTTTGCTAGGTTCACTAAATGCTAAAACTGACTTGACATTATGATTCTCCAGGTCATTACGAGTTCACAGACACCTAACATGACTAGGTTATTTTTTATCTAAGTGGTGAAAACAAATTCCAAACTTTGCTAAAAAAAAAAAAAAAAAAATTGCGCCATTTTCCGATACTCGTAGCGTCTCCATTTTTCGTGATCTGGGGTCGGTTGAGGGCTTATTTTTTGCGTGCCGAGATGACGTTTTTAATGATAGCATTTTGGTGCAGATACGTTCTTTTGATCGCCCGTTATTGCATTTTAATGCAATGTCGCGGCGACCTAAAAAACGTAATTCTGGCGTTTCGAATTTTTTTCTCGCTACGCCGTTTAGCGATCAGGTTAATGCTTTTTTTTAATTGATAGATCAGGCGATTCTGAGCGCGGCGATACCAAATATGTGTAGATTTGATTTTTTTTTTTATTGATTTATTTTGATTGGGGCGAAAGGGGGGTGATTTAAACTTTTATATTTTTTTTATTTTTTTCACATTTTTTTTAACTTTTTTTTTTTACTTTTGCCATGCTTCAATAGCCTAGTGGGAGGCTAGAAGCAGGCACAACGCGATCGGCTCTGCTACATAGCAGCGATCTGCTGATCGCTGCTATGTAGCAGAAATGGAGGTGTGCTGTGAGCGCCGACCACAGGGTGGCGCTCACAGCCACGGGTCATCAGTAACCATAGAGGTCTCAAGGACCTCTATGGTTACAATGGAGATGCATCGCCGACCCCCGATCATGTGACGGGGGTCGGCGATGACGTCATTTCCGGCCGCCCGGCCGGATGCGGTAGTTAAATGCCGCTGTCTGCGATTGACAGCGGCATTTAACTAGTTAATAGGTGCGGGCAGATCGATTCTGCCCGCACCTATTGCGGGCACATGTCAGCTGTTCAAAACAGCTGACATGTCCCGGCTTTGATGCGGGCTCACCGCGGAGCCCTGCATCAAAGCAGGTGATCTGACCTTGGACGTACTATCCCGTCCAAGGTCAGATAGGGGTTAAAGGGAACCTGCTACCCCCAAAATCGATGATGAGCTAAGCCCACCAGTATCAGGGGCTTATCTACAGCATTCTGTAATGCTGTAGATAAGCCCCCGATGTATCCTGAAAATAAGAAAAAGAGGTTAGATTATACTCATCCAGGGGCGGTCCCGCTGCGGTGGGCGTCGCGGTCCGGGGCCTCCCATCTTCTTACGATGACGTCTTCTTCTTGTCTTCATGCTGCAGATTCGGCGCAGGTGTACTGCAAAGTACTGCAGTGCGCAGGCGCCGGGAAAGGTCAGAGAGACCTGGCGCCTGCGTACTGCAGTACTTTGCTGTGCCCTCAACAGGGCTGACAAAGTACGCATGCGCCGGAGCCGCAGCGTGAAGACAAGAAGAGGACGTCATCGTAAGAAGATGGGAGGCCCCAGACCGCAACGCCCATCAGACCGGACCGCAGCAGGAACGCTCCTCGGTGAGTATAATATAACCTTTTTCTCATCTTTCACGATGCATCAGGGGCTTATCTACAGCATTCTTTTATGCTGTAGATAAGCCCCTGATGCTGGTGGGCTTAGCTCATCATCGATTTTGGGGGTCACAGGTTCCCTTAAAGCTGATTGGGTGGGTTGTAACCAGCTCCACCAATTTTGGCAGAACTGATTCAAGCTAAAAATGTCACAATGTTTGCAAATTGTTAAAGCTTTTACTCGACTTTGTAACTTTAAAAGCTGAAATGCATCAGCTGCGTTGGCATTTGTAGAAACTTTTTTTTTCTAAACTTTTCTAGAAGCCAGATATGTTTCACAGAGGTGCATGTACTCTGTGATGTAAACCTGGAGTAATGCTCTAGTACTAGTGATGAGCGAATGAGCTCGGGTAAGGCATTATCCAAGTTTTCTCATTTGCTATCCAAGTGTCTTCGGCATGCTCGAAAAATAAGTTCAAGTTCCTGCGGCTGCATGTATCGTGGCTGTCTGACAGCCGCATCACATGCATGGATTGCCTGTTCGAAGATCTTATTCGAGTACACCAAAGTCACTCTGTTAGCACACGAGCATGCTCGGATAATGCCTTATCTGAGCACGTTCACTCATCTCTCTCGTACACATTGTACGAAGTGGGGTTAATCGGCCACGTTAGGGCCAGCTCTAATTTTGAGCAGCTAAAGAGTTAGAGCGGGACAGCTGCTCACCATATCTCCACCCCTGGGTGTGGTTCACATTGTAAAAGGGGACCTGTTTATCTGACATTTTCTTCTGTGTATGGAGGTGGGTAGACCACCTGGATTGTGTAGCTTTGCAAAAGGTCTTAGAAGCTGGACTCTAAGCCAAGCGGGTGAACCAGCACTATTGTTTGTACTGTTTTTATTTTGTTTCACTTTGTGCCGCACAAGGGCTGGATTTAAGTTTTCCTGTGATGTGGTTTATGAGTAGAGTTGAGCGAATATGTTCGCAATCGGCTGCCAAATGTGAATTTGACATTCGTGCCATATTGGTACCCTATTCGTGCTGAGTTTATTTGACGATCGATTCCAAACATATTCAATCATTTCTACTCCCATTGACTCCAATGACGTTCGGCGAATACTGTAAATACAATATTCGCTGCCGCAAAGTAATCAGAACCAAAGTTTGAAAAATTCCCTCAACTCTATTTATGAGGAATAAATTAAACCAGCCGGACTTTTAAATAGAAACTGCTCCAGTGATACCTCAGATCACTCCCAAGTGACAAGCATCGTTACAGTAGATTAAGGCCTGACTCACGGTGGACACTGTAACATGTTTTTAAGATGGTTTTAAGTCCTCGAGGATCTCAGCAGCTTTTTCCCTCACCTTTAATAGAGCGAAGACTTATTTGTTGGCTTAGTAATTTTACACTATGCTGCCGGATGGGACTTTTCCTCTTTCGATTATCTAGCGTGGCACAATGTCATATATGCTTCATGCCACTATCAATGATGTTGTGCTAGAAAGGCTTTATCAAAAGGGGAACCAAAGATGCTGGCTGGTAGGAAGCTGTTCTCTGAGCGGTACACAGCGGCTACATTAGTTGTCTGTGGCCACTGGGCCAGGGTCCTGCAAAATTTGCTCAACTTTCTCCTCTCTTCACTGCGGACAGCTCCCCAGCCTCATATATTTCACATTGCTGGAGGAGCGGGCACACCTCGTTGATTGACATGCATTGTGGCGCTGCCGGCCCTGGTGGTGCTATGAAGCCGGTCGTCTGCACCATATCTACAGTTGGACTGAAGCTGTCGGGGATCAGGTGAAGTTCTGTGTTCCTGGCCAGCCTTCTTGCAGTGCTGACAAGCTCGCTATGAAAGAGCATGGAACTACCTGTTTCCATTTACTGGTCTTGCATAGGCATTAATGATATGAAAGCATGTAAGCACTGCGCATGACTGGCCACCGCGGCTAGACTGCAGTGATTACTGGTCCCTCTGGCCATCAGCAGTAAGCAATTTGTTTAAAAAAAAAACAAAAAAAACGCCATATTGGAGTTCAGATTTTTCTGCATTGGTTTAAGGGTGCCTTGTCACTTTGGCAGAGCCCCTGAGGTGCCAGGATAGCAGAACCCTTGCATAAGTGACCCTTTTTTACAAACTACACCTCTCCGTGAATTCATGTAGATGTGCAGTGATCATATTGACACCACAAGTGTGTCACAGAATTTCGTACCATTGGGCAGTGAAGAATAAAATAATTACATTTTGACCAACAAAATTTAGTTTTGACACTGGTTAATGGGTAAAAAAGGCACCTAAATTTGTCCCACAATTTCTGCTGAATGTGGAAATACCCCATAGGTGGCTGTACCGCTTAGCCATACGGCGAGACTCAGGAGGGACAGAGCGCTGGACTAGGAATCGGCTGCTATAGCAGACACAGCCCTGCAACAGCCTTTTATAAATCCGGGGCAACGTCTTGTGTCTCATGTGTCCTCGGTGGACGTGTGATCTGGAAGCTGGTCCTCTCATTCCATTATTCACATTGCATTTGCATCATTTCCCGGCAGAGGGAGACACAGTCCACAAGATCCTGCTGCTTCGTCTTTGCAGTGTCTGTAATGCCGTTTCTCTCTGTGTAATAAGTGTGATTAGCCATAGTTTGTTCAATAAGTTTTACTGAAACATATACGTTTTCGTCCTCAGATGCTACACGACGGCGCGCGTTTGGCCTGGTAGCACAAGCTTATACATCAATTTCTGCTGATGATTTGGCAGCCTTTGTCGGACTTTCTGTGGAAGACGCTGTTAAAGGTGAGTTCGGCAGCAAACTCCATTGTATCTTTCATTTTATAGTAAAAAAAAAAAGAAAAAAAATGCTGTATATTTCAAAATGTAATTCAGAGGAAAATGAGTAGAATTATTCAATATTCAGAGTCCTGGCTCTTATACTGGGGCATCTAGCAATATGTTCCCTCCCTAGTAGAGATAAGCTGTCGCTTTGCACAACCCCGGTCTGGGTCAGTGCTCGTAGCTGTGGACTAGAGTTGCACAAATTTCCATGCCTTCTGGGGTCTCGGGCTCTGCTTACAATTAGCCAGGATGGCTAGAGATCACGTGTGCCACACAGATGATGTCACTCGAGATCGGCAAATTAAACGCCACGCTCCGGAAACTCGCGCAGCTCCTGTGGACAGCCAGAGAGCACTGACCTGAACCGCGGTTTTTGGTGACACGAGCTGAATTTATTTAACCATTGAAAAAGTAAAAACAAATCTATGCTTGTGTAGTATTGCCATAATCGTGACCTGGAGAATATGGCACAAAAACAATGGCAGTATGTCCCCCTTCCCCCCCGCGCGATCATTTCAACTCACTTGGAAATTTCTCTTTATTCCGGTTTCCCAGTACACTTATATAGTAAAAATTAATTATGCCATTCAAATCTGCAACTCAAACCCCCCCCCCCCCCCCAAAAAAAAAAAAAAAAAGCTCGCGCATGTCTGACAAATGGCAAATAAAAAAGTTAGGGCTCTTTTCCTCAAGGGGAGAAAACAAAAGGCAAAAATGAACTTGACTGTGTGTTAAAGGGGTTTAGGATAGACCATATGTTTCAGATTAGAGGGGGTTCCACCTTCCAGCACGGTCACTGATCAACGTCCTCCCGTGTTCCAGACAGGGCTCCAGACGTGTCATAGTGGTTGTGTCTGGAATTGCAGCTCACTGACATGCATATAAGTGCTTACGATGCTGTCAGGTTGGAATGCAAGGGCCAGGGCTTGAGGACGTAATGCACATTAAAAAATAAGGCCACCATACCATCAGTTGTGTGAATTGCCCTCTAATCTGGGCTGTTACCTCTGTGAACAGATGTGTCCACCCTTCCAGAATGTGAAAATTATTCTCTTGTCATTTACTGGGGACCAACCCAAGATTTATCCCATATTTTAGGCAGATTCCATATGGCTAAAATAAATCTTCACTTTCTATATTCTTATTATGACATTGACAGTTTGTATGCGTGAATATGAATTGGGAGGTAGATCACCGTAGTGTTGGAACACTGCTGGGTTTTTTTTTTTTTTGGTTTATTTTTTATTTTATTTTTTTATTTTTATTTTTTTCCTTTTAAATATACAGTTACTCCAAAATGACATTTTCTCTTTTGTGTTAAATCCCGTAACAGGTGTCGTAGAACAGGGTTGGCAGGCTGATTCCACCACACGTATGGTGATGCCCAAGAAACCCGGTAAGTGGCAGCTTGTGGAAGCTCTGTTTTAGTGATATTGTATCCAACAGATGTAAGTTGATCGCAAATTCTCATGAAGGGGTTCATCCATAACTACTCCCTCTTCCCACCACGATCTAACATTTGCTGTGGACAGTGGCGGTGGCACAGTTACAGTGGCGGCGGCACAGTTACAGTGGCGGCGGCACAGTTACAGTGGCGGCGGCACAATAATTCGCGATTATTGTGCATTGGACCTGTTCTAAGTAAATCCATGTACACAACTTGCCAATCAAGTTCTTCGGCATCTGTACCACTCCATGTACAGTTGCCCATCACTCCACACCCCATAATGACAGATCCAGCCTTGAGGGATGCTTCTCAGTTGGTGCTGGTTGAGTTCTCGTTCCTTGACATTGTTGATACAGTTGTGTTATTTGCGTTTTCACATTTGTTACATATTCCATAACCAACATCCGTGCTCCACAGATTACTGCCTGCTTTGTGCAGCTAATAAAACCTTGGCAGGCTGCCATTATTTTAAAGAAAAGCAACTGCTCGCAATCACGGGGCTCGGGGTTACATCCGCTGCATCCTCCCCCTAAGTTATTCATTGCTGTATAAAAAAAAAAAAATCCTTTTCCCTGTTTATGCTCTGTGTTTAATTTTTGCCTGCAGTTCTGTATGAGATTTCCAAAAACGCTGCTGGTCTGGTGGAGGCAGGGGAATGTGCATGGCAACCGTGTACATTTTGGGTGGGAGGTCCGTAACGGTTTGTTCTGCTTTCCCCACAGATTCTGCTCCCCTGTCTCTGATCCCCAACGAGCAGCAGCTGGCTAGACTCACTGACTACGTGGCTTTCCTGGAGAACTAGCTCTGCCTCCCAAGCCTGACATCAAGAATGCACAGAAACGAGCAGTAGGCAGACTGGGAAGGATTCTCCCAACTTCATTGCCTCCTCTTACACTTTGCAATCGCTGTTCTTACAGGTCACCAAAATCTGGGTTTGGACGGAAAGAGTTAGAGGATGGGAGCAGGCACCAATAAGTTGACCTGAAATTTGGCTTGGGTGGGAATCAACTGCTTTTCTGCCAGAAAGGTCTTAATCCTATGCACAATACCATACGGCAGGTTGTTCTGGCATTAAAGCGGCTTGAGGGTGTTTAAAAAAAAATAGGTTTAGCAATAGTTATTGACTTTGTTTCTTTCTGATGTGAGTCGGTAGCATACATTACCTGTTTAATTTACGACTCGACTTCAGAGCCTACATCACGAGACATCCTCTTATTGCTGTTTTTGTGACTTTTTCTAGTCTTGCTAGTAGTGGAACACGTTGGCATCTTCTTTCCTTCTAGTAACTTCAGACATGCGGAATTTCTTCTAAGCTTTATTCTCACTGTGACACTTGTCTGTCACTGAGGGTACTTTGAAGAGTCTGAAGTTATCATCTCAAAACCGGTAATCCCAGAGAAACACCTGTCAGTATCTCAACAGCCTGCAAAGAAATCTGATTTTGCTTGAAAGTTGAACCGGGAAAGCTGAAGAGGAAAGTGCAACGATGCATTGTAACCATCTACAATCTTTAGTGATGAGACCCGTCTACACTCATTGTAGTCCATAAGAAGCGAGTTACCAAAGGCGGCAGCCTTACGTCCTGGCTCGCTCTAACAAAGAAAATTTAGTTTTACCAATTGAGGGTCATCAGCGGGGCCACATATATGTACAACAGATTCAGCTAGATTACTGTTATCGGAAGACGCTGCACGGAAATCTTGTAGCCTGACATTATAGGCACTTTGAGGAGACGCATTAAAATGTTTACTACACAGATATGTCTACCTTTTGTCTTATGTTTTTCTTTATTACCAGAGGATTACAAGGAGCCTTGCTGAAAAATGATCCCTGAAATTGTAGGAAGTGTGCGTCTCCAAAAATCCCAGTAATTTTAAAAAATTACAAGATTAGTCATTATTTTGTTTAATAAATACTGTGATATGAAAAACAAAGCCAACTTTTTTTTAAAAAACTTAACACTCCCACCCTTTCCCCCCTCCAAAAAGCAGGTACCTGTATATCATGGAATGTGGTGTCTTCATGCTTTCTGCTGTACATGTACGCGATTCAATTATAGACAGTTTCCAGAAAACTTGTGTCTTCATGGTGCTCAAGGTGGACAGATTACTGAGTGGGGTTGGGGAGGACATTGTCGCCAATGACAGAGGTAGGTGGAAGGTTCTTAAACTTTCGCTTAATTCCCTGAAGTCATTTTTAAGGTAAAGACCTCAAAAGTAGTATTTTCTGAAATGCTGCATGTGCCACCTGTTATGCCAGAGAGGCAGCAGGAGATTAGAGAGGTGAAGAAATGGCTCAGGGTTTTGGTAGGCAGGAGGTTTTTGGGTTTCTTGAGAACTGGGCCAGCTTTTCAGTTGGCTACAGGCTCTACGCTAGAGATGGACTGCACCATAATGGGGAAAGTGCAGCTGTGCTGGGTGGGAATGGTTAAACGGTTGGAGGAGAGTTTAAATTAAGGACTGGGCTAGTGGGCAATTATTGTACAGGAGGGGAATGTAGATGGTGACCTTCACCTAAATGATGATACATGGGGAGATGATTAGGACAGTCAATATACTAAGCAGGAATGGAGGTACAGAGAAATACAAGTAGTGCATGTACACTGATGCCAGAAGCCTCACCAACAAGATGGAGGAATTACAATGAATTTTGGAAGGAAATTTTGATATGGTGGGGATAACTGAGACATGGCTGGACGAGAGCTATGTTTGTGCTGTTAATTTACAGGGCTACAGTCTGTGCAGGAATGACTTACAAAGAAGCGAGGGAGAGAGGGGGTCTGCTTATATGTAAAATTGTCCCTAGAATCCATCCTACATGATAATATATGTGAGGCAAATGAAAATGTAGAGTCCCTATGGGTGGAGATGAGGGGAGGGAGAAAGAAATAATAAAATATTGATAGGGGTTTGTTAATAAGTCTACAAATCTAATGAAAGCATATTCTTCAACCACGTAAGCCATAAGAAACGAAAAAATAATCTGGGAGAAATGGTGGAAGAGCATGAGAGGCCAATCTGCTAAGCACCTTTTTCGCTGCAGTATTCACACAAGAAAATCCCATAACAGATGACATGATCAGGGATACCATAAATTCTCCATTAAATGTCACCTATATATAAACATATAACCCAGACCCATTTCCTCACTTTGGGGGATGGGTAACACTCTGATAAATATACAAACATACTGATCAACGATCCAGTAATTAAACTGCGCTGAATTTTGGTTAAAAAGTTCTAACTTTATTGACATAGACACAAACATAATACAAGTAATTAAAATAGTGCCTCTAATCCACAAAAATACAATAATAGGTAAGCGTTAGCAGCTACGCAAATCTAGGGAAGTTACAATTTCACAAGTTTCCATGTAATATAAAAAGTGTTAATTCATTAATTAGGGCATAAACAATAATGAAATACCACGGTGAAAGACAATATATCAATGACTCATAGAGCATGCTGGGGAAAAACCTCAATATAAGTAGGTGCCTCACATTGAACTAGACAGATTAACATTGCAACAGTATTCATCCTATCTGTCTATACACATGGCAATTCATACCACAATGAAAGTCTTCCAAGAAACACATATTTGATATTGTTGGGCTTAAAATTACATTGAAAGCCTTTGCTTTTGTTAATTACTGCCAAAATTAGGTTATGAAATAACAACGTCTGAGTGACGTACCTATGAATGATCTAAGGGGTATAATAAAAACAGCACCAAATGTGCAGATTTCAGCAATAATGATACATCTATCCTAACAATCCTATGAGCCCTTCTCCGAGAAACCAATCACTAATGATTAATGCTGATTGTCTGCATGGTGATGATAAATGCATATACATCTAAACCGGCATCAAAATATGCAGGTTTAGTGGCAATGATGCACCAACTTTGCCACTAAACCTGAGGGCTTGCAAAGCGATGCCATCCTGCAGTATCTCAGGAAAAATAAGCTCCTGACCCAACAGCAACATGGGTTTATGAGAAATTGGTCTTGTCAAACGAATCTGATAATCTTCTATGGTGAGGTAAGTTTCAGACTCAACCTGATCTTATCAAAGTCTTTTGACTTTGTGCAAGATAAAAGGTTGCTACATAAAATGAGAGAAATGGAGCTTTGGGGAAAATTTGTAACTGGGTTAACAACTGACTGGGTGATCGAAAACACTTGGATTGGGTCTTATTTGACGGGGGTTCCTCATGGGGTCAGTTTTGGGCCTTCTTTTTTTTTTCTTATTCATATTAATGACCTTGTAGAAGGGCATACAGAGTAGAATTTCAATATTGTTAGATGTGGCTAAACTCTGCAGGGTAATTGACATACAGGAGCATAATTTAATATTACGGATTTATGCAAGCTGGATGCTTGGGCTGAGAAATGGCAATTGAAGTTTAATGTAGATAAATGTAAGGTTATGCACTTGGGCAAAGGAAATAAAATGTATAGCTATACTAAATTCTATAACACTGGTTAAACTTGTCATTGAAAAAGAATCCGGTGTATGGGTGGACGGCAAACTCAACTTTAGTGACCAGGGCCAGGCAGCTGCTGCTGAGCCAAATAAAATGGGATGCATTAAAAGAGGCATAGATGCTCATGACAAGAACATAGGTTTGCCTCTATACAAGCTACTAGTACGGCCACATTTCAAATACAGTGTATAATTTTGGATTGCAATGCGTAAAAGTACATAGTTGAAATGGAGCAAGTGCAAAGAAGTGCGACAAATGTTGATAATGAAATGGGTGAATTGCATAAGACAAGTTCTCAAACTTCATATTCACTTTGGAAAAACAAAGTCTTAGGGGTAATCTTGTGTTGTATATATCTATGAATGGACAGTGCTGAGCTCTTTCTAACTATATTTTACATCAAGGCCTGTGACCGTGCCAAGGGGACATCCGCTATGTCTAGAGGAAAAAAGGTTTAATCCTAATCACAGACTAAAATTCTTTACTGTAACCGTGAGAATATGGAAAACTCTACCACATGATGTAATGGCTGAGTCACTACCAAATTATGAGAGCCTGGATACCTTTCTTAATAAATAAAATATTACAAGATTCTGTAATTGGACGATAATCAAAGGAACTAGTCTGATTGTGAAGTCTGGAAGGAATTTTCAGCCAATATGAAGTAACCATTATTATTTATATAGCACCATTGATTCCATGGTGCTGTACATGAGAAGGGGTTACATACAAATTACAGATATCACTTACAGTAAGCAAACTAATAATGACTGATATAGAGGGTAGAAGGCCCTGCCCTTGAGGGCTTACATTCTACAGGATGGTGGGGAAGGAGACAATAGGTTGAGGGTTGCAGCAGCTCCGGTAGTGGTGAGGAGGCAGCGGGGTCAGTGCAGGCTGTAGGCTTTCCTGAAGAGATGGGTTTTCAGGTTCCGTCTGAAGGATCCGAATGTGGTTGATAGTCGGATGTGTTGGAGCAAAGAATTCCAGAGGATGGGGGATATTCGGGAGAAGTCTTGGAGGCAGTTTGGTGAGAGAATAAGTGTGGAGGTCTTGGGAGGATCGGAGATTACGTGAGGGAAGATATCGGGAGATTAGTTCAGAGCTATATGGAGGAGACAGATTATTGATGGCTTTGTAGGTTAGTATTAGTAATTTGAACTGGATGCGCTGAGGGAATGGGAGCCAGTGAAGAGACTTGCAGAGGGGAGGAGTAGAGCGGAGAGAGATGAATTAGTCGTGCAGTAGAGTTAAGGATGGAGTGGAGTGGTGCAAGGGTGTTAGCAGGGAGGCCACAGAAAAGGATGTTGCAGTAGTCGAGGCGGGAGATGATGAGGGCATGCACAAGCATTTTAGTACATTGATGGTTGAGGAATCTAGCATCTACCTCATAGGGTTTTTGCCTTCCTCTGGATCAACATGGTAGGATATAGATTGAACT
Organism: Ranitomeya imitator; assembly: GCF_032444005.1. Lineage (NCBI taxonomy): Eukaryota > Metazoa > Chordata > Amphibia > Anura > Dendrobatidae > Ranitomeya > Ranitomeya imitator. Next base: position 61,816,974 of record NC_091288.1, read on the forward strand.
TGATGGACTTATGTCTACCCTCAACCTTAAAAACTATGGAGGATTTGGTGGTGCAATTTTTATTTTGTTCAAGTTTTTAATGTGTAGCAAACCCTATATTAATCTGGTATAGCTGAATATCGTACTAAGGAACTATGTTATCACTTTTAACAAACGGTGAACGGCATGAAAAACAATTGCAAATGTTTCAAAATTTTCAGCAAATTTAAGAAATTTTCCTAAAAAGTGCAAAATCTACCGAAATTCAACAGAAACAAAGTATGTGGCCACTAAAAATTAGTGTCCGAATCTCTGGTGTATGTTGAGACATTCCAGAATAATTCACCATATAAAGTAACATCATAAAAAGCCCTAAATCGCACGTTTACTTTGATCTATTGCAGCTAAGCAAAAATTTACCAAACTGAAGAAGATATTCTAAGCCTGTATGAAGCCATGTCACCCCCGAAACTTAGTGGGTTGCTAAGCTTAAAGGTGCAGTATCGAGCACCGACCAATGTCAAAGCGGTACTACACCAGCAAGGGGGGTGACCCGATACTCTAGTCTGCATAAGGATGGCATTGAGGACCAAATTTGGCCTAGGAGCCAAAACGTTAGGACTTAAACTATAGGCAGGCATGTGCAAAGCTAAAAATATTTAATGAAATCTGTGTCTCTTGAGGTCAACCTGTGTGACTCAAGAGATCAGACATGTCCTCCCTAATTGTCCTCACTTTGTTGTGTCTGGCTATAAGGGTACCGTCACACTGAACGATATCGCTAGTGATCCGTGACGTAGCAGCGTCCTGGCTAGCGATATCGTTCAGTTTGACACACAGCAGCGATCAGGATCCTGCTGTGATATCGCTGGTCGCTGCAGAAAGTCCAGCACTTTATTTCGTCGCTGGACTTCCTGCTGACATGTGTGACGCCGATTCAGCGATGTCTTCACTGGTAACCAGGGTAAACATCGGGTTACTAAGTGCAGGGCCACGCTTAGTAACCCGATGTTTACCCTGGTTACCAGCGTAAAAGTAAAAAAAAAACAAACACTTCATACTTACCTTCCGCTGTCTGTCCCTCGGCGCTCTGCTTCTCTGCTCTGTGTAAGCACAGCGGCCGGAAAGCAGAGCGGTGACGTCATATAAAGTGTATAAAGTGCTAGTGCTCTGTATAACCAGTGCTCATAATAAAATGCTTTAGTTTTGAATTTTGCACCTTTATACTTATGCTGACAATGTGCTAATAGTATATCTAGTGGACCAAGTACCTGTTCCTATTATAAATGGCGCAATGCAAGGTATATTTTATTCTAAATAAGTGCACAGCCTATATTGCTGGATCAGTACCTTCCTTTTTCTTAACTTTCATATCGGCCCATTTTGATTTTTGTAATTTTTAAAATGTAAAAGATAAAAAATATATCTTTTGTCTAAAATGCAAAGGAAATATGTCATCTTTAACTTTTAGGCCTTTTAGAGATCCTTTTATCTGCAACTTGCTTAACTGTTCACAACAGCAGTAATTATTGCCAGGGGTGCCTAAACTTTAAATAATTGCCCAAAGTTGAAATATATCAGTTAAAAATTGTTACTTGGTATTCAATAAAATGGCTTTGGATTCTTATCCACCAACAGTGCCACATCTGTCCATAGTATCTGTCTGGTATTGCAGTTTAGTTTGGTTTAATATTATTTATATAGCACCATTAATTCCATGGGGCTGTACATGAGAATGGGTTACATACAAAGTTATATCGTTTACAATGATAGACTGGTACAGAGGGGAACAGACCCTGCCCTTGCAGACTTACATTCTACGGGATAATGGGGAAGAGACAGAAAGTCGGGTGTGCAGCATCTCGGGTGGTGTGAGGAGGCAGAATTGTTATTGTAGGCTTCCTGAAGAGATGGGTTTTCAGGTTCCGTCTGAAGGATCCGAGGGTGGTGGATAATCGGACGTTTTGAGGCATGGAATTCCAGATAATGGGGGATATTCGGGAGAAATCTTGGAGGTGGTTGTGTGAGGAACAGATAAGTGTGGAGAGTAGGAGGTCTTTGGAGGATCGAAGATTACGTGAGGGAAGATATTCGGAGATTAGTTCAGAGATATAGGGAGGGGACAGGTTGTGGATGGCTTTGTAGATCAGTGTTAGTAGTTTGAACTGGATTTGTTGGGAAATTGGGAGCCAGCGGAGGGATTTGCAGAAGGGAGAAACAGGAGTAGTGAGGAGAGAGGTAGATTAGTTGGGCAGCAGATTTGAGGACAGACTGGAGTTGTGCAAGAGAATTAACGGGGGGCCACAGAGGATGGTGTTGAAGTAATCAAGGCGGTGTCACACCCTTGCTTCCACCGCAGCTCCCTGCCCCCTGTTGTACTCGCCTGTCTTCGGCACGCCTACACTGCTGCGGGTTCCCGCCTGGCGTCCTCTCCTCTGTGCACACTCCCGGTCTCTGTGGAGCGCCCCCAGACACAGGGCCACAAGTCACTCGGTACCGGTCCTTTATGCTCAGTTCTGCGGTTGTCACGGTGGCTGGACCCGGTCGTGACCCTGCTAAGGGGCGTCCAATAAAGGTGGTGGTGCGTAGTGCGAGGAATAACGAGGACACAGGGTTCAGTTTCTTTACCTTTTACTGAAGGTTTTCAGGATCCTCAATCCGGGGCACTTTCAACAGGGCTGTCTGAGACCGGCCGGTCCGAAGGCACATCCAGAGTTCCCTTTGCACGTGGATATCAGTGTCTACCCACTAGCGCCTGTGTGTTGTAGTGCTTCCGTGCTGAGCATTCAGGATAGTCCTCACAACTGCTGTTCTCGTTCGTTCTCTACAGCTCTTTCTCTCTCTCGTTCTTTGGTTCCAGATGTTGCTAGTTTCTAACGTCCCCCAGGTATATTTTGGCTAGGACGCACCTTTAGGACAGGTAGGCCTGGAGGTATTCTGGAACCCTAGTATCGCCCCTCTCCCACGTTGCCTCCTATGTCCTTCTTAGGTGTTGTATGGTAGACAGCCAACCTGTAATTAACTGTCCTGCCGCTGTTTGAAGTAATGCGTGGAGACTGTTACTTCTTCGGTGCTCCGGCCACCGACTATGCGCCTCAGTAAGATGTTGCCATTCTCGGGGCACGACTCCTACTGGATCTCCTTTGTGCTGATCTCTTTTCTCACTGTTCCACAATATCCTTCCTTTCTTGTCTCCTTCTTTGGATACCGCCGCAAGGTAGTGCAGGCGCGGTCCCATAACAATCTGTCCCTTTCGCTAGGTACCTGCCAGATTTCCCAGGGCTGATAGGTCCTCCCTGGAACTCTCCCAGGCTTCGTTCTGCCTAACTTCCTGTCCGACCCCTAGTTTTACCAATGTGAGAAGTGGCCCAATAAATAAGCCTTTTGCTCCCCCTAGTGGCCGGAGTGTGAAGTGTAATGTGTGCTTGGTGATACCTGGTCAGGAGAATTCCTTTAGTGCCATCAGACGTACCATCACTCCCCTTAGTGGCAGAGCGACGTTATTGCAACGACCAGATCTCTGGGGCGCTGCATCTGCCTCTCATCGGCTGTGCGCGCATGCTCGGTTTAGCGCTGCACGCACACACCTCTGAGAGTGTCCCTGCCTCTCCGTCCTTTCCTCTCTATCTCCTGGAGGACTCCAACCCAGAAGTTCTCACAGTGCTGGCCTTATTATCCCGCCTCTTCCTCCAAACCTTGCCTTGTGTTCATTTGTGCCTGCAAGGGATTTAGGCTGCACTATTGTCCAGCGTTTCGTATACCTGACCTTGTGCTTCTTCCATTATCCCTCTAGGTCCAGTCCCTGTTCCTCATTCTGTCGGCTCCTACTTTGTCCTGCCTGCTTGCCCGTGTCCACTGCACCATCCTTGTTCCAGTCGCCGGTCTCACCTCAGCTACCTACCGGTTTGTGCTGCCCTCTTGTACCACCCCTCTGTCCGTACCACCCCTCTGTCCTGTCTTAGTCCTCTTAGTCTTGTATACCTTTCTGGGTCCTACCTCTAGCCCTTTCACTCTGCCTTCCAGCTGGGGTGGTCCATCTGGTCAGCTCGCCCGTGGGAGGATCGTTGTCACGGTCCAGTGGGTCTGCCCCTTCGTACCTTCTGTAGCATCTCCATCTTTGTCACAGGCAGGAGTTGATGAGGGCATGCACAAGAGTTTTAGTAGATTGAAAACTGAGGAAGGGACGGATTCTGGAAATATTTTTGAGTTGGAGGCGAAAGGAGGTAGCAAGAGTTTTGACGTGCGGTTTGAAGGACAGGGCAGAGTCGAGAGTTACTCCGAGGATTTAATAGGAACGAGATTTGTTATTCGATACTATTTGTGGACTGGCTTCGCTCTGTTTCTGGATTAAAAAAAAACAACTTTTTTTACTAATCATGGGCAACCTGTTTAACTGATCAGACAGGCATCAACATCCGCTTATAACCAGGACATGATTACCTTTTGTACACTTGTAGGATTAGTGTAATTTCCCTGGTTGTGCAGTTGTCAGACGGCAGTTAGCACCATTTTCGCATTGTCGATAAGAATGAACATGAAGAGCTTGTGTAGTTGTAAAATCAGTTTTCTTCTTGGCAGATTTCAGAAGGAAATGTTACTATGAAAGGGTTACAATTTGCTCGACTGCAGTTATGATTCTTATGGGGAGTCGATGAGTCATGTTGTAGGTTATAGTTGAATGTTTCTTAGCCTGCTGTCTTTTCCAGAGTGCTGATGTGGGTGAAAGACTTTTAGAAAATGTGTATGGAAAAGGCTCTGATGTGGGGGTGAATATGAAGAATAACCACAGAGTAGCGCCAGTGATCAACCTCCAGATTAATAACTTCAATTACATGAAATTTCAATTAGAATGGATCATGGAATATCATTGTCACATACAAATTATATAGCAGGCTCTAATTACTGAAGTATGATTCACATTTTCTGTGGCACTTATTCACAGCTGTACATTGTACTCATATATAGATGTGCATTGAGTGCAGCTGTTAAGAGCTATAAACAGGAAACATAGGACATAGTTTTTTCCATCACAAGTAGAACTCGCCCATTCTACACCAGCAATCTACTTCGAAAACATTCTATAGAGTATGACTCTAGAGTACTAAAATCTTTTCCATTTACCCAGGTTATAGTAGTAGTGGTGTACTAGCATGTAAATAAAAGGGTTAATCCAGGACTTTTTTTACATAGTTTTCATCATGAGATTCAGTGGCTTCCACTAATGTCACATAGACAGAGCTGCATTTTCTTTTCTGTTCTGCTCTGTTGACCCATCATGCACCATCAACAGAGCAGCTCGGAAAAGGGAGAACAGGCAGGTACTTCATAAATATATTGGAAATCAATAGAATAGCTAAGGGCAAATCAACAATGAAGTCATTGGACAATGTATTCAAATCGAGGAACATTTCACTGTAAAAGAAGAAACCGCTCGTATGTAGTCTGGTCTTTTCTATAGTAACATGAGGATGCAAAACCTGGACGATAAAGAAACAAGATAGAAGAATCAACACATTCGAAATGCTGGAGAAGGATGTTATCAATACCATGGATGGCAAGAAGAATAAATCAATTTTGGAACAAAACAAGGCAGACATATCACTCAGAGCAAGGCTTACAAAGCTACAGCTTGCCTACTGTGGACACCTCATACGGACATCATGGTTGGAAAAATAGAGAAAGGCGAAGAGGAAGACCAGCAACGTGATGACTTGATACAATCAAGATAACGGCAGAGTATACCCTGTGAACCAATCTAGGCTTGCACAAGATTGATCTTTCTACAGAGTGTTCATCCATCAAGTCGCCATGGCTCAATATCAAGCTGAACGCTGTTAAATAAAATAATACCAGGATGTGGGTCTTCAAAGAAAAATAACACTGGGTCCGTGGGAAAAAATGCAGGTGGAGCTTTGCTCTCCAAAATTTTATTTATTTACTTCAGTTTATAGTAACTGTAAAATCAAAGCTCGGGAAGAGCTGAAACGTCACTTTTGTCACAGATCACTGAAATATAACAAGGTGATTACGACAATATCTCATTTTCTCCTTCTGGATTTGCACTGATTTTGCAAACAAATACTTCAGAATCACAAGAATTGAAGATTGGAGTGTGCTATTTTCTATATGGAATATTCTTGTTATGATAATGAGACTTCTGAAAACTCTTCTTCAAAAGGACAGGAAGTAAGAATCTCATGTTTTGTTGGCAGTTTTTGATGCACTCAAGCAAAATAAAGTATACAAAGTGGAGATATATTGATTACTGTCTGGGTTCACACCATTCCGTGGTCCACATGACACTGTCTTGGACTTCTGTCTTAATTACCAAAAAATGGGATTCAGACATGCCCTCAATGGACCTTTCATTTTATGTCTCATTAAAGAGTTCAAAATAAATGATTCTATGGTGTCCAACTAAAAAGAGTGTAAAGTTTCACATTTTGAACTCCCATTCACGAATGGCGCTATCTTCGGTGAGTCTGAATCCTGTTTTTTAGTTATTCAGATGCAAGCCATAATTGTGGACCAAGACGAAGTGTGATCTCAGACTTTATTTATTTTTCCTTCTATTTGAATCCGGTCTTAATCCTCAAAAAAAACATCCAAGACTGCCACAAAACTGCATGTGTGATTCCAGCCTTACACTTGGTGATCTTGGTTCCGAATGATAGAATTTTAATAATCCAGAGAGGTACTTGACATTTCTATGTTTTTACACTATATGGGCACGGTATTGTAATTTTAATGTATCAAATCAGTATTACTGTATTTAGGCAGTGAATGGCTGTATTTTGTTGGATATTTTTTTTTTACATTGTAAAATTTTTTATGACTATACATATTGAAAACTGATGCAGAAAAAGACTAAAAGCGTGAGTAAAATCTTTTGTTTTTTGCTATTTTCAAAGCAGAATATGATTCCACATTTGGCACAAATCAGAAGACTTTCCCATACTCTTAGACTATTTATACAGTATATGAATAAAACTTTAGTGTGCCAAAGAAGAAAAAATGAAATCTAGCACATTCTAGCAGATTTTATTTGGTGCTGGAGCTGTTACTTTAATGCAGACTTAAACTAGTTGAAACCATATTATTCGTAATTTTGCAGACACCGATAACTTGTTTGGACGTTCTCCTTTATTTTTCTGTTTTCTCTTTTACCGTGGGTAATTTGTAGAAGAAATGAATGTATTAAGTGTAAAAGTGTAATGTTCTGCATTGTTCTGCGTGGTGGTTGTAAAGTCCAACACAATTACGATAATTCTCCACCCACTCCCTAATGCAATACATAAGCAACTTGTCCCCCCAGATTGGATCGTGGGCTCAGGCAGGTGCTGTGTGTTTCAACTTGGCAAACATCTGCAGGATTAAGCCCCTAAGGACCACATTGATTTTAATCATTTCCACTAACCAGGAAACATGGATGATTTCTTGCTGTTCTCCAGAAATTACAGTAAAACAAGATGCAAATTTGAACCCCTATATATCATGTCGATTATTACATTTTTTTTTTTGGCACAAGTCTGAATCAGGTCGCTGCATAAAATCATTTAGAACTGGGTTTTAAATTCATTTCTGGCTTTTGTTCCCCCTGGAGAGTTAAAAATAACATTTGCTTTCATTCTTGTGTTACATACATGCAGTACAAATAGATGAACCAATGGGAAAGGAATTATCCTCTCGCTAACGTGGCCGATCCTGGAAATCACAATTGTTTATAACTCTGCAGATTATAAGATTTTGTTTAAAAGAAGTTAAAACAGAAATTGCTGCTTTTTCGCACATATGTGTTTAGCAAACGCAGCTGTATCATAAACGGAATTGTGTTGGAATAAGTAAGACTCTTAAAGTGTGTTATGGAGAATGTAATTCTCCTGCCTAAAACTACAGCTGACCGAAATAAATGTCCAAGGAGCTAAATCTTCTACTAAACTGAAAAGCTTGAGCCACCTCCCTGTTCTGCATCTCCTGCCCATGCTGAAGATGATGTACAGTTGAAACCAGAAGTTTACATACACTATATAAAAAGACACACGTGCATGTTTTCCTCAATATGTGACATGAAATCAGAATAAACCTTTCTCGTCTTACCTCTGTTAGGATTACCATAATTATTAATATTTGCCAAATGTCATAACTGTGAGATAGAATGTTTTAGACATTTTTATTACTTACCGCAAATTCAAAAGTTTACATACACTAAGATTACTATGTCTTTATACAATTCTGGACTGGCCATATATTGATGTCATGTGTTTGGAAGCTTCTGGTAGGTTTTTTGGCAACATCTGAGTTAATTTGAGACACACCTGTGGATTTATTTTAATTCACCCCTGAAACACACTGCTACTTTGTGTAGCATCATGGGAAAGTCTCAAGAAATTAGCCAAGATATCAGGAAGAGGATTGTGGACTTGCACAAGTCTGGCTCATCCATGTGTACAATTTTAAGATACCTCAAGGTGCCTTATTCATCTGTACAAACAATTATATGCAAGTGCAAACAAGATAGGAATATCCAGCCATCATACCGCTCAGGAAGGAGACGGGTTTTGTGTCCCAGAGATCAACGTGCTTTGGTCCGACGTGCAAATCAACCCAAGGACAAAAGCAAAAGACCTTGTGAAGATGATGGCCGAAGCTGGTAAGATTGTGTCATTATCCACAGTGAAGCGAGTACTATATCAACATGGGCTAAAAGGCCACTCTGCCAGGAAGAAGCCATTACTCCAAAAGAAACATTAACAAAAAAAAACAGATTAATGTTTGCAAATGCACAAAGGAGCAAAGACTTTCATTTATGGAGATATGTCCTGTGGTCTGATGAAACTAATATTGAACTTTTTGGGCATAATGACAAATATGAATAATTATGGTAATCCTAATTGACAAAAAATGGGAAAGGCTTATTCTGGTTTCACGTCAGACATTGAGAAAAATATGCATATGTGTCTTTATATAGTGTATGGAAACTTCTGGTTTCAACTGTGTCTTAGACTAGCTGTATATCATGTTTGGGAGATTTGATTCCTACCTACTGTATGTCTTTAAAAAAAAGTCATTTTCTCATGTATTGCTCTTCTTCATCTGTGTCCAAATCATTATTGTCATCTAAAAGGACATATGTTAGAATGGATCTTTCAAACATGACTTAACGAAGCAAAGAAAGAAGGAAAGAAAAGAGGGTGAGAAAAAAAGAAACAGAAGAGATAAAAATAAAGAGGAAAGAAAGAAGAGAAAAAAGTTTAAAGAAAATACATTTATGAATTTCAAAATAGCTTTAATTAGCAAATCATTCTTTTTGTCTAGGGAGATAATCACTGTGGAACAGTATAATTGCTGATGACTTGTTGCGCAAACACAAACTTGTCCTAGACAGCTACTATTCATAGATACTAGTGATGAGCAAGTGTACTAATTGCTCGGGTTTTCTCGAGCACGCTCGGGTGACCGAGTATTTATGACTGCTCGAAAATTTAGTTTTCATCGCGGCAGCTGAATGATTTACATCTCTTAGCCAGCTTGATTACATGTGGGGATTCCCTAGCAACCAGGCAAGCCCCACATGTACTCAGGCTGGCTAGTAGCTGTAAATCATTCAGCTGCCGGCGATGAAAACTAAATCTCCGAGCAGTCATAAATACTTGGAGGTCACCCGAGCGTGCTCAGGAAAACCCGAGCAACGAGTACACTCGCTCATCACTAATACATACCCATGCATTGTGGCTATTGGAAGCAGTCTAGTATAAAAATGTGTCAAATAGAAGTGCACCCCGCTGTAACCGTTCCACAGCTCAGCGGCGCAGAGGAGCTGTCCAGTGATTAAACAGTTCCTTCTGTTTTTTCACCAATGATAACATTAAATTGTTATGGCCTCCAGGGTGATATTTAGTTTTGGTCTGGACCAGTGAGATTGAGATTCCAAGAATTGTGGTTATTCGGTCAACTCCCAAGGGTCTCTTCTCCCGGCCCAGGGCAGCGGCTTCCTCTTATTTCACAGAGTGAAGAACAGCTGGTCTCCAGCTCTCATGTAATGCAGAGGGAATGTATATACTACAAAGACTTTGATTTTCCATTAATAGACAGCAAAAGTAGATGTAGTTTAGAAGAACAATTCTGTTTATGCCCAGATTTGTTTATAGCGTGGAAACAGTTTCTTCCACCAACAAAGACACATGGAAGCACAAGCTGTCCAAGAAGTATACCTCCGGAGGAAGACCCCGACATATGCCAGTGCGTAGACATACTGTAGAAACGTTACTTATTTACTCATGCGGTTGAATTTTTGTGGATTGCTCCTGAATAGAAAAGTGTAGTCAACTATACGTATTTATAAAGTAAAAAATAAAAAAGTATACAAACGTATAGCTCTCTTGGCCTCCTTCAGGTGAATTGATATTTTCTGATGAATGTTTTTCCTGGCCACGTATGCTAAATGTAGGGCTCTAATGTGATATTAACAGGACCTAAGCAATAAGTATTACAGGGTATCCGTTGTTTAATTTTCTTTCTATAAATTAATAGTACTTGTAAAATGTATATATTATTGGCTTGAAAAAGGATTGGAAATCCGAAACGTTGCCACGCCGTCCAGGCATTAAAGCCCACTTTTTTCTATTATTTTTTATGTGTGCTGTTTTCCTTTTTTCTCATATTATTGGAACCATTTGAATATTGGTTTGGAAAGCTCTGCACCGCAAGTTTGGTAATATGATGCTGTTCTAATTTTTTTCTCTATATTTTATTAGAGAAATTTGCTTCTTTCTCCTGAACAGCTTCATTCTCAAAATTGTCAATTCATGGGTAAAATCGTCTTCAATCAATACATATTTTCTGTCAAGCGAGCACTGTTCGTAGTCACCTGGCAGCTCCAAAAAGGCAACCACAAAAAGGTTTTCCGCAAGCTTCTCCATTTCCCAGAGCTCAGGGGCTGCCCTGTCCTTCTTAAGCCTTGTACAGCAATCTGGGCTTAAACAGGATTAGGGCCACAGAGTAAGCTGCTGGGCGGTGGCACAAGCTAGCAAGGGTAGTCAGACAGCGTTAGGAGGTGCGGGAATACAAAATCATCAGGCAGGAGAAATGTCAATAAGCTAGCCAAGGTCAGGAAACAGGAGAAATCAGGATGAAACACCAGATGCACAGGTAAAACCAGGTAGCGCATACATTAACTGGCAGTAGGAACCGGGTCTCGGGTTTTTATGGTAAACAGCCATACGCAGATAAAAACCTAAACTAAGAAGATTAACCCTGTAACTTTCAGACTGTCCAAAGCCACAATTTCCATGAATAATATGGGATAGTTGCCATCAAGCATCACCCGCAACAAAGGCACAGCATTGCCTAGCGGCCAAAGCAGAAGCCAGCACAAATGTTACACTTTTCTGTTACTGAGATAGGAGAGGACAATTGATGCTCATGAAATTCTATGGAAAGCGATAACTTTGATTTCAGGAGAACTTGAAGCAGAATGTCTGTGTCTGCCTCTAGTCATCCCCTCTTTATAGAACTTTAAACATCCTGCCATCTCCTATCTCAGTAATGGTGAATTTTTTTGTTTTCACTAGATACAGATTTTGCCCATGAATTGAGAGTGAATGATCTGTCCAAAAGTTGAAAGAATTAGATTTCTCTAATGAGATATAGTACATTATTATCCTATGAACTATTGATTTCTGAAATAAAAATGTAAACCTTGCTTACGCTCTAAGAGGTTTCTTCAACTCTGTATCAGCATTAATAGTGTTAGACATTACATTCCGTTTTTCAATATTGTAAAGACATAAATGATCTGGTGTTTGTTTACTTTTATGCAAGTCCTTGAATAACACACTTACTATAGAATTGGAGGTACGTTATTTAGTCTACTACATTCAGAATCCTTATAATACAGCTACCGACCATCGTTTTTGGGGGGGTGGACCTTACACCATACTTAAAAAGGAAGGTCAGTTCTATGCATCTACATCAGGGGTGTGGAATGTTTTTTCTGCGAAGGGCTATTTGGAAATTTATACCATCCTTCGGGGACAGTACAAACTCCACCCACAAAGTAGATCCTGACTCTGGCACTGGTGTCAGGACATAATCTTTCATTGCATGCCCTTCAGTGTTCAGTAGGGAACGCTGCATGTATGTGCTAACAGAGCAAGAAGAAACTAATGAGCTTGTGGCAATCAAAATACACCTCCCTGCCCAAGAATGCAGTCCTTGAGAATCTGCTTGGGGGCCTGATAAAAGGTCATCGAGGGCTGCAAATGGCCCTGGGGTTTGAGGTTCCCCACACCTGATCTACATTTACACTAAAATAAAAATTGTATTTTTTAGGTATACCTGTCCTTTCAGATAAATTCAAAATAAGCTGTTTTGCATATAAATTAAGAATGACACCATTTTGGACAATTATTTAACTTGTACATTTTCACTAGTTATCCCCTCTGCATGCTTTATCCCTACTTTTCAGATCTCTTTGACCCAGTGGGAAGAGACTGCTGTAATGTCTCCCATAAACAGTGCATAGAAACAGAGAAGAGATTACTGCTTTTTTCTCTTCTGCACAGCACAGACAGAAGCAGCAGAAACATGAAGGACATTACACAGTAATACTGAGCAGTGTATCTGGGAGTCCACCACTGAAATGAGGTAAGCACTGTTGCTTTAAAAGGGGTTGTCCAGATTTGTGATTAAATTCTGCTTTCATTTTATGTGACTGAAGGCTTCTGAATTGCTCATCGTTAGGATTCTGCGCTTCAGGCAGCAAGACGGGCAGTCATGTGTCCACAAGTATGCAATTTTGCATACTTACCACCACATTCCGACTAAACGTGCACGGCCTCAATCAGTGTTGCCAGATCTATGCAAATCGCATAGTTGCTGTCACATAACCGCCCGCTCTTCCCACCAGTACCGGAAGATCCTGACACTGCGTGACGCTGGCATCACAAACATGGACAACCCATTTAATCTGCAGCACTATCTCCCTGTCTCTCTATTAATTTATGCAGAAACATTGACCATTTAAAGTTGCAGAATTATCCAACAATATACGAGAAATTCTAGTTTTCAGACTACTCGGGTTTCTGCAGTTTTTTTGGTTGTTTTTGGTAAAAGCAGAATTCTGATTTGGTTATTTTGGATACATTCTTCTGTTTTAATAAATCCCAATATGGACAGCTATCATCCTACAGGTGTAACACTTTAGAGACTAAACCATCATCATAAACTAAATGAAAAATGTTTTTTTTTGTATTTCCAAATAAATAGATTGTGGCTCTTAACAATTTTTTTGTTCCGTACTATAGAGAGCAAACTGCAATCCAATAATATATACAAAATGTACCAGTTTGTGATCTGCCCCATTCCTAATGCACAGACCAACCGCCACCTTGTGTGAGCACATTGATATATACTTACAACCTAAGGACAATGGATTCGATCGGGTATACTGCTTTACACTGGTGAAGTGCCAAGAGCGGGCACACCTCTGTCAAAACAACAAAATCTACAGCACTACGGGAAGGGTAACGTAGGAAGGCTCCAGTACATGAGATGGTGCAATAGTCACAGAATGTCTTTAACTGGCGTATAAATCAGTTACATCAGTAACCTGTATAATAATGCGATTGAGAAATATTTAGTAAACTGTAACAAATCTGCCAAAAAATAAAGGAATTAGGAACTGATAAACTCCAAAATATGGCAAGGCTAAAGCAATTTCATACAATCCCAAACATATGGGCTTAAATTCCACTGAAGGAAAGCTGAATATGAAATATAGCACAAAGATGTCATGGTGGTCGTCATGGGCAAATCATGGGATTTGGGGTTCTGGGGAATATATTTAATTCTCATATGATTCTCATCTCTTTTCTCCTGTCACTGCATTTGGCTGACTATGTAGAAATACTTACTCACGCTCAGCCTTCTCTTCCTCTGTGTGTAACACTGAATCTCAAGCCAGGGCAGTGTCTAATCCAAACCACAGGACTATCAACCATGGAAAGTTAGCAGCTAAGCCAACAGTCAGTTAACTAATTCTATCCTGGTGTCCCAACAACCAACAGATTACTCCTAAAACAAGATCAGAAGATGAAAAATTCTAAAGTACTACATACTGTCGATCTTCAGCAAGAGGGAAGCTGGTAAAGTCCATTTACTTCTTCAATAAATGTGTCCATGTTCACCACAATGGCAATGTTGGCATCTTGTACTCATTACTGGATATAATGTGTAAAATACCAAAGTAATGCATAGATTTACCACTTATGTTTTAGTAAAACTGCTAACTTGCACATTGGGATTAGATGGAAAGCATCTAATAACATAGTTGTAGTTATTTTCCAGGGACCACCATCACTGATCCTTGTAAATGTCAAACCAAGACCAGATCTATAGTAACACAATGTTATTGACTTACCAAAACTGATTAACTTTTAGACTATGCAAACTTAAGCCACACACACCTCAGACAGTTTTTGGCTGAACAATAGTTTAGCTGAATGTTGGATAGTCAGCTGAGCCAAGTGCTCCTGTATTCTCTATCGGAGAGCCACTGCAAGACACCTCTGTTGGTGGCTTATATCTTCAGGAACAGAAGGATTGGTAGTACGAAATCGAACATGCTGGATCTTTATCTTCCTGTGCCATCATTTGTCAGGATTAGTAGTACCACTCCAGTGCTTCAGTCTAAAGTTTGAGGGATTTTTGACTGGCTAGTCAAAAGGTCCCATAATGAACAGGTAGGGTTCATATTGGGACCTTTAGGCTAGCCAGTTTAAAAGCCCTCAAACTTTACACTGGAGCGCTGGAGTGGTACTACTAATCTAAGTTCCCTAAGTTCCCATATGCATAAGATCCAATGCATATGGAGACCCCTGACAAATGATGGCACAGGAAGATAAAGATCCAGCATGTTCTTATACTAACCCCCCCACCCGCTTCACCTTTTATCCTCGCTGCTTTGGTCCTATGGCACCATCTTGTGAAACAACTTCCCACTGGTCAGAAGTAATGGTCACAAGTGCTCAAATCTATGAGAGCCAGAACAAGACTCTCATTGACTTGCGTTGAAAAGTGACCTAAGGCTCACCTAGCAAACACTGGCGCTATAAGGCAGGTCACAACCTGATGGAGACAGATGAGAGCAGCAGTGATATAAGTTGAGGATGGTGGCGGGTAAGTATAAGATTAGGGGCAGGGACCTTAGATTGAAATCGACACTCCAGCGGACAAATAAAAAAAATGCTGGATTGGTGCTTTAATTGTGTCCAGAATATGTTTAAAACATATAATAAATGTGGCACAGAGAATGAAAGTGTTTGTGTTTTGGCACAAACTAAGACAGATTTATGGAGAATAAAGCTTAATAAATCAGCCCCAATGGGTACATCAAACTATATGTCAGAGGGAAATTGCCTTCCCAAAATACTGAGATTCTTAGTTCTTAATTTTTTTTTAATCTTGTAATTAGAGGACAAAACAAAGAGAGCCTTTGGAAAAATACAGTGACTATAAATATCAATATTAAAACCTTTTTGTTCTAGAGCCTAACCAAATAGACAAAGAAGGTGCCTTGACCTCACCATTAGTGGTCCAAGGTTATGTAAAAATGAAAAATACTGCTCAATTTTGTTTTTTGAACTCTTCATAACAATAAAATGAGTTCAAAATGAGTTGATTTTGTTTCTAAACAAGAGATTTCTGCAGCCAGAAGAAGTGCTGGACAGTTTCTAATAACTTCTGTGAATACTAACTCCCCAGCTAAGACATAGCCAACAACTAGGGCCCGCCTCACTGTTGAGGACCACCTCACAGTTTGAGAAGCTCTGCTTTATTGTTGACCTCCAGGACGTAGGTTGCAAAGTAAAATTGCTCTGGAATATTCAATTATATAAAAGAAACTATGGGACCCTAAAACCCCAACATCAGTAGATTATTATGAATATTTATATATACATGTAATGTATTTTAGGGTAGCCCAAAAGGAATCGGCCCTGTGAAAAAGTGTTCTTGCAAATAATTACATTTGTATTCATAATGATAAAACCATGTGTGTATTAATAGTACATAGAAATGATAAACTGTTGGGACTACAAGTATTTGGACAGTGACAGAATGTTCATTATTTAGCTCCTGTGGATTTCAAACTGCACCAAGAAGATGTGATTGAAGTGTAGACTTTCAGCTTGGATTGAAAGGGTTTTTATAAACATAATATTTTAGCTATTTAAAAATAAGTAAATTTACAATATTCCATTAGTCCAAATATGGATCAAAAAGTACAGACTAGCTGCAGATATTCTGACCTAAGCTTAACAGCCTCATTGTCACGCACACAGGTGGCACACGTGGTTTGTGGACCCACTGTGGTTCGGGGCCGGGCTTGCCTAGGAGGGGAGTAGCTAAAATACCTGGTTTTCACTGGAGCTCCTGATGGTGGAGTCATGCTAGAGCTGCAAATACCTGCCAGATATCACTCCTAAGCAGTCCCCAATACTGCAGCTGCTGACCCCAGGAGTCAGGTTCGCACACATGGACATGGGCCCTGTACATTCTACATCGGTTCTGAATCCTCTGGCAGAGCGGACACTGACACGGAGTCACAGACAGAGCTGGATTTGGAGACTGGGATGACAGTCCAGACAACACAGTGTAAAGGGAAAGGTACAAGTTAAGACACATGGGTCTTGGGAACTGGTTCAGGTTCCGCCGGAGCAGTTTAGAGTTCAGGGACTGCCAGAGCGTCTTCAGAGTTTAGAATCTGGCTGCACAAGAACCAGGGTTTTGGGTTCAGGACCCAGAGACACAAAGACCAGGGATTCAGGTTCAGGATCTGGCTGCACAAGGATAAAGGGTTCAGGTTGTGGGACCTAACAACTCACTAGTAGAGCAAACTCACTAATGAGACAATGTTGGATAGGCACCTCCCTATTGGGAAGGGTGCCTTATATACAGTATGGCTCCCAGTCTTTAAAATAGGGGAGTTAGCGCACTAGGTGCTCCCCCAGGATGTAAGGCGTGAACAGACAGCAGGAAGCAGAGAGAACACAGAGGACAATGTCGTGTGGACAGGCTGGTAAGTATTTCTACATATCTGCAAGGAGGAGGAAGGAGAGTCATGTGGGGATGCTGGAATTAGCACAACATTCATAGGTAAGAATATATTGAGTTCGGGACAAGACCCACAGGCCATGCCGTACTCAGACCGTGTTTCACGTAAATCTGAATTAGGTCTTATATGGATTATTTTAAATAGTTGGATTCAAATACTTTGCAGATAGTGACTGCCTGAGGTCTGGAATACATGGACATTACTAAATACTGAGTTTCCACCCTTTTAATGTATTGTCATGTTATTGCTGCTTCTGCATATCTGTGGGTCGCTCTTCAGGTTGAGATCAAGTCACTGACTTGGTCATTGAACAATTATCCATAACTAGATGGTGGCTTGATTCTAACGCATTGGGTATTCTAGAATATGCATGTATGTATTTATGTATATATATAGCAGCCACATAGCATACAGCAGAGGCCATGTAACACAGACAGCCACGTAGTATATAGCACAGTCATGTAGTATATAGGAGCCACGTAGTATATAACACAGCCATGTAGTATATAAAACAGCCCACACAGTATATAGCACTGCCCACGCAGTATATAACACTGTCCACGTAGTATATAACACTGCCCACGTAGTATATAACACAGCCACGTAGTATGTAACAGCCCACGTAATATATAGCATCCATGTAGTATATAACACAGCCCACGTAGTATATAACACTGCCCAAGTAGTATATAACACAGCCCACATAATATATAGCATCCACATAGTATATTACACTGCCCACGTAGTATATAACATTGCCACGTAGTATATAACACAGCCCACGTAGTATATAGCATCCTCGCAGTATATAACACAGCCCATGTAGTATTTAACATTGCCCACGTAGTAAATAACACTGCCCACGCAGTATATAGCACAGCCCACGTAGTATAGAGCAGCCTCGCAGTATATAACACAGCCCAAGTACTATATAGCACTGTGGGCACCATATCCCTGTTAAAAAAAGAATGAAAATAAAAAATAGTTATATACTCACCCTCCGGTGTCCAGCGAAGCTGTCCCTTTGCGCGCAATGCGGCCGCCAACTTCCGTTCCCAGCGATGCATTGCGAAATTACCCAGATGACTTAACGGTCTCGTGAGACCGCTACGTCATCATCTCATGAGATCGCAATGCATGGCCCGGAGCGTCGCGGAGCATAGGCAGCATCAATAGTAAAAAGTTGGTCACACAGGGTTAATAGCAGTGTTAGCAGACTGCATTACACCGCGGCATAATGCGGTGTAATGCAGCCATTAACCCTGTGTGAGCGCTGACTGGAGGGGAGTATGGAGGGCGCACTGACAGAGAGTAGGACGGGGCAAATTCGGGGCCGGACTGTGCCCGTCACTGCCGGTCGCAACCAATCAGCGACGCTGGATTTCCGTGACAGACAGACAAACAGACGGAAGTGACCCTTAGAGGATTATATATATAGATGTTACCTTAAGAAGCTATTGGTTTCTTTTTGCAGTTTGTTTTCAGAGAATATTAGTCTGTATTTCTAAATTCTTGTCCTATCTGTTGTGCAGCATTTGAAGTACAATGCAGAGCTCTCTACACTTCAGATTTCATCCTGGTACATCTGTCCATAGTCACATCATTAGTAACCAGGAGTGACCTAGTCCTACTGGAACCCATATTTCTCCATGCCATAACACTGCCTCCACCACATTTAATAGATGGTGCGGTATGTATTGATTCATGAGCCAATCCCAGTAACGTAACTTGAGGCTTGTGGAGCCCAATGCAAAATCTCTCACAAGGGCCCTAAATTTCATGTGCATGTAATAGTATTGGTCTTCTCATATGGGCCAAAGGGAATTTTTTGAGCCCCCTTTTGCTCAAGGGCATGGGTTCAACTGTAACTCCAGCATTCAATAACATTACTCCCCTGGTTATTTCTTTCCTTCTCCATATCCATACAGTTCTCTTTTAATTTTTCTTGTACGATTTTTTTCTTGTTTTTATAGTCTTGTTAAATAACCAGGCGGCTTTTTTTTCGATTTTTTTCTAGTGAAAGTCTGATCTGACCTTTCTTGATTGTCACAATTGGTTTCTATCTTGACATATACGCTCTAGATTTACATTCATTAATTTGTCTCTTTATTTTTCCTTGAGTGTTCTTGACTTGACTGGGCTACTTGGTGTGAAGGTATTTCTTTACCAAGACAATGTAATTTTTTTTCACGCTCTTTCAGGATTGTTGAGCTCAGTAGGGCTTTCCTTCTTTTTAAAAATGTACCAATTTTTGGAGTTAGCCAGAGTTTCTGCTATCTCTTTAATCTCTTCATGACTTTGAAATTTTCAATTTTTTCGTCTTCATTTTTCTTCCCACAGCCATATTTGTATTTTATTTTTGCCATTATGATTCTCCAGGTCATTACGTGTTCATGGATACCAAATATGTCTAGGTTTCTTTTATTTAAGTGGTGGAAAAAAATATTATATTTTTTAATAGGGCAAAAGGTGGGTGATTTGAAGTTTTATATTTTTTAAATATTAGTTAAAACTTTTTTTTATACTTTTCACTGACTTCAATAGTCTTCATAGTAGACTTGAAGCTGTGATCTTCCGATTGCTTGGTCCTGTACATAGCAGGGATATGTGTAGTAGAAATGATCATCTTGTAAGAATGCCCGCCACGGGCTGGCATCCATAGGAGATCTGCAATTGCAGGCACAGGGGTCTTCAGCAGACCCCTGGCCCGCAATCATGTGACAGGGGTGCTGATGGATTGGGTTTGTAATGTTCTTCTAGTAATCACGAGTTAAATGCCGCTGTCAGAGATTGACAGTGGCACTTAACATGTTAACATCTGCAGGTGGATCGCGATTCCACCCGTGGCAGTTAGGGGCACATGACAGCTTATGAAGTCAGCTGTTATTTGTCTGGAAGGATGCAGGCTCAACGCCAGAGCTTGCATCAAAGGGAGGGAGACAATCTACGACTTACCTATATGTCATAGGTCGTGAATGAGTTAATAGTTCAAAACTTGGTAGTAGACCAGCACTTGGAACATCAGAAAAGCATTTTTTTTCTTTATTTATCGAAAGTGACACATGACAAACAAAATAAAATCTTATTTTGTCATGTGTTATTTTGGATAAATAAAGAAAAATATGCTTTCCTGATGTTCTCGAGTGCTGGTCTACTACCAACTTTTGAAACTATATCTACCGTGGGAACGCGGCCCGGCTTTTTTTTGTCCTGCGTACTGAGATTGCTTAATGGATGTTGTGGAACTACATATTCGGGTAAGAAGAGCTGATCACCATACTTTATTTCTGAATCTCTCTAACAGGTTGGTTGTATCTCTAATAGGTTTATTCTTTTTTTCAGCTTAATTGTATAAATGTCTTGATAACTTTATTCTGAGAGTCGTTACTTTTTAAAAAATATTCATTTTTCTTCCACTGAATTTCAAGAAACATAAGACTTTAATTTTTCCCCAGTGTAACTGTGTGAGAGCTCTTTTTTACATGATTAAAGTTGAAGTTTTCATTGGCATTTCATTTGCTTTACTGTTTTTTGGGAGGTAGATGAACAAAAAGCAGCATTTTGCATTGCGTTTTTTTACGGGCTTCACTCTGTGGATTAGATACCATAATAATTTTATAGTTTGTGTTTTGTTACTTATGCCAAGATATGTGTATTTTTTAGGAAAAACATGTGTTTTATACTGGATACTATATACAGTGGGGCAAAAAAGTATTTAGTCAGTCAGCAATAGTGCAAGTTCCACCACTTAAAAAGATGAGAGGCTTCTGTAATTTACATCATAGGTAGACCTCAACTATGGGAGACAAACTGAGAAAAAAAATCCAGAAAATCACATTGTCTGTTTTTTTAACATTTTATTTGCATATTATGGTGGAAAATAAGTATTTGGTCAGAAACAAAATTTCATCTCAATACTTTGTAATATATCCTTTGTTGGCAATGACAGAGGTCAAACGTTTTCTGTAAGTCATCACAAGGTTGCCACACACTGTTGTTGGTATGTTGGCCCATTCCTCCCTGCAGATCTCCTCTAGAGCAGTGATGTTTTTGGCTTTTCGCTTAGCAACACGGACTTTCAACTCCCTCCAAAGGTTTTCTATAGGGTTGAGATCTGGAGACTGGCTAGGCCACTCCAGGACCTTGATATGCTTCTTACGAAGCCACTCCTTTGTTGCCCTGGCGGTGTGTTTTGGATCATTGTCATGTTGAAAGACCCAGACACGTTTCATCTTCAATGCCCTTGCTGATGGAAGGAGGTTTGCACTCAAAATCTCACGATACATGGCCCCATTCATTCTTTCATGCACCCGGATCAGTCGTCCTGGCCCCTTTGCAGAGAAACAGCCCCAAAGCATGATGTTTCCACCACCATGCTTTACAGTAGGTATGGTGTTTGATGGATGCAACTCAGTATTCTTTTTCCTCCAAACACGACAAGTTGTGTTTCTACCAAACAGTTCCAGTTTGGTTTCATCAGACCATAGGACATTCTCCCAAAACTCCTCTGGATCATCCAAATGCTCTCTAGCAAACTTCAGACGGGCCCGGACATGTACTGGTTTAAGCAGTGGGACACGTCTGGCACTGCAGGATCTGAGTCCATGGTGGCGTAGTGTGTTACTTATGGTAGGCCTTGTTACATTGGTCCCAGCTCTCTGCAGTTCATTCACTAGGTCCCCCCGCATGGTTCTGTGATTTTTGCTCACCGTTCTTGTGATCATTCTGACCCCACGGGGTGGGATTTTGCGTGGAGCCCCAGATCGAGGGAGATTATCAGTGGTCTTGTATGTCTTCCATTTTCTAATTATTGCTCCCACTGTTGATTTCTTCACTCCAAGCTGGTTGGCTATTGCAGATTCAGTCTTCCCATCCTGGTGCAGGGCTACAATTTTGTTTCTGGTGTCCTTTGACAGCTCTTTGGTCTTCACCATAGTGGAGTTTGGAGTCAGACTGTTTGAGGGTGTGCACAGGTGTCTTTTTATACTGATAACAAGTTTAAACAGGTGCCATTACTACAGGTAATGAGTGGAGGAAAGAGGAGACTCTTAAAGAAGAAGTCACAGGTCTGTGAGAGCCAGAAATCTTGATTGTTTCTGACCAAATACTTATTTTCCACCATAATATGCAAATAAAATGTTAAAAAAACAGACAATGTGATTTTCTGGATTTTTTTTCCTCAGTTTGTCTCCCATAGTTGAGGTCTACCTATGATGTAAATTACAGACGCCTCTCATCTTTTTAAGTGGTGGAACTTGCACTATTGCTGACTGACTAAATACTTTTTTGCCCCACTGTATTCACAATAGTTCATTGACTGAGAATAAGGACAAACGCCATTGTGTTTTCACAGTACTACATAGCTTATTAATGAATACATCAGAGTCCCAATTGATCAAAGAGAAAACGGGCATAAATTGTTTTAAAAAGTAGCAAATTTTTATGCAATATGGAGTTGAGCAAAAATTTTGGGACTTTTGGCATTTTCTATTATGTCAAGGGCCACGGTGAAGCTGGAGAAGGAATGGGGACGTGACACCATGGATCATTGTTACGCACCTACCCAAGTTCGTTATATTTTGTTGTGCTGCATGTCAGGCTTTGTAGGTAGCACGGCGTGCTCCCATTTCTTGTATTTCCTGGGCCTATATAAGGCCACTCAGATGTGTTGGTATTGTATTAAGACTTGCTAGTAACTATTTTAGTTGTCTGTGAACAGTTACAGTCTACAGTCAACAGGATGTCTCCTGGCTGTCTGTGGTTTACTGTCCATGAGTTACTTGTCTTCAGTTTTCAGTAACCTTGCTACCTTTCAGAGGAGGACTTCACCTGCTTGTCAGTGGTTTCCAGTAACCCTGCCAGCTGTCAGTGGTCTTAAGGACTTCACCTGCTTGTCTGTGGTTTCCTGTAACCTTGCTACCAGTCAACGGAGGACTTCACCTGCTTGTCTGTGGTTTCCAGTAACCTGGTCTTCAGGACTTCACCTACTTGTCTGTGACTTCCAGGACTCCTTCAAGACTTTCAGTTTGCCTTTATTTGTCCAACAGCGGCTTTTGAGGTGTTTACAATTTAAGATGTTCAATATGCTTCTACGTGTCCGCCTGCAGCTTCTAGGACATCTCATATCTGCTTGCAGCTTCCAGGAACAATTTAAGACTTTCAGTTTGCCTCTACGTGTCTGCTTAGGGTTTTCAGTAACTCCACTTGCTGTTTCCCCGTGCCATACCTGTCTGCTGCACCGAAGATCATGGCCCGTGTGCTCACCCGGACCTTGGACTGAGAGTATCTACCTCACCTAGTGAACCCACATTGTGTAACTGTAATCTAATTCATGACGAGTTGTGATGTACCTTATGCCTGAAATCTTACTGCGGTCTCAGACTGGAGTAAGATTTGTGGCTAATGCACACTGAGGCAGACACCATTTTTTAGACACTCCCAATTCATTAAGAGGCATGTCCTTCCTAATGAATCAGGCTCTTCTGACTCCAGCACAACCCCTCATCAAGGCCGGTGAGAACAATACCGATTTTGATGAATTGGGGGTCTTGGTATTCATCACCACAAAAGAACCCACCATGGCAATTAGAGCCTTGTTGTGACTGACATCATTTAATAACACAGCCTAGAAATAGTCACATTCTATTGTGACATCACCACAATAGATTAATAGTTTACAAATTAATCAAAATAGGTGTGTGACATCACAATATAATACAGCCAATGAATAACCACAAACATTATCGTGAGATTATTAAAAAAGAACACAGGCTAACAATAAATAATAAAAATACAGTGACATTTGTTATGACCTGGTGGTAAGGACAATAATGGACCTGGTGGTTAAGAGCACACGGAATGACCTGATAGTTACTGATAATAAAGGACGAGCTCTGGGACGTGGGAACTCTGCTGACCGCAATCCCTAATCCTATCAAACACACTAGAAATAGCCGTGGATTGCGCCTAACGCTCCCTATGCAACTCGGCACAGCCTAAGGAACTAGCTAGCCCTGAAGATAGAAAAATAAAGCCTACCTTGCCTGAGAGAAATTCCCCAAAGGAAAAGGCAGCCCCCCACATAAAATGACTGTGAGTAAAGATGAAAATACAAACACAGAGATGAAATAGATTTAGCAAAGTGAGGCCCGACTTACTGAACAGACCGAGGATAGGAAAGGTTACTTTGCGGTCAGCACAAAAACCTACAAAAAGACCACGCAGAGGGCGCAAAAAGACCCTCCACACCGACTCACGGTGCGGAGGCGCTCCCTCTGCGTCCCAGAGCTTCCAGAAAGCAAGACAACAATAAAAATAGCAAGCTGGACAGAAAAATAGCAAACCAAAGAAATACAAGCTGGAACTTAGCTTCTGCTGGGAAGACAGGTCACAAGAACGATCCAGAAGTGAACTAGACCAATACTGGAACATTGACAGGTGGCATGGAGGAAAGATCTAAGTGGAGTTAAATAGAGCAGCCAGCCAACGAATCAACCTCATCACCTGTGGAAGGAAACTCAGAAACACCCACCAGAGGAAGTCCATGGACAGAACCAGCCGAAGTACCATTCATGACCACAGGAGGGAGCCCGACAACCGAATTCACAACAGTACCCCCCCCTTGAGGAGGGGTCACCGAACCCTCACCAGAGCCCCCAGGCCGACCAGGATGAGCCAAATGAAAGGCACGAACCAGATCGGCAGCATGAACATCAGAGGCAAAAACCCAGGAATTATCTTCCTGACCATAACCCTTCCACTTGACCAGGTACTGGAGTTTCCGTCTCAAAACACGAGAATCCAAAATCTTCTCCACCACATACTCCAACTCCCCCTCAACCAACACCGGGGCAGGAGGATCAACGGATGGAACCACAGGTGCCACGTATCTCCGCAATAACGACCTATGGAACACATTATGGATGGCAAAAGAAGCAGGAAGGGCCAAACGAAATGACACAGGATTGATAACTTCAGAAATCTTATACGGACCAATGAAACGAGGCTTAAACTTAGGAGAGGAAACCTTCATAGGAACATAACGAGACTACAACCAAACCAAATCCCCAACACGAAGTCGGGGACCCACACAGGGCCGGCGGTTAGCGAAACGTTGAGCCTTCTCCTGGGACAATGTCAAATTGTCCACCACATGAGTCCAAATCTGCTGCAACCTATCCACCACAGTATCTACACCAGGACAGTCCGAAGACTCAACCTGCCCTGAAGAGAAACGAGGATGGAAACCAGAATTGCAGAAAAACGGCGAAACCAAAGTAGCCGAGCTGGCCCGATTATTAAGGGCGAACTCAGCCAACGGCAAAAAGGACACCCAGTCATCCTGATCAGCAGAAACAAAGCATCTCAGATATGTTTCCAAAGTTTGATTAGTTCGTTCAGTTTGGCCATTTGTCTGAGGATGGAAAGCCGAGGAAAAAGACAAATCAATACCCATTCTTGCACAAAAGGATCGCCAAAACCTCGAAACAAACTGGGAACCTCTGTCAGAAACTATGTTCTCTGGGATACCATGTAAACGAACCACATGCTGGAAAAATAATGGCACCAAATCAGAGGAGGAAGGCAATTTAGACAAAGGTACCAAATGGACCATCTTAGAAAAGCGATCACAAACCACCCAAATGACCGACATCTTTTGAGAGACGGGGAGAGCCGAAATAAAATCCATAGAAATATGCGTCCAGGGCCTCTTCGGGACCGGCAAGGGCAAAAGCAACCCACTGGCACGAGAACAGCAGGGCTTAGCCCGAGCACAAGTCCCACAGGACTGCACAAAAGAACGCACATCCCGTGACAAAGACGGCCACCAAAAGGATCTAGCCACCAAATCTCTGGTACCAAAGATTCCAGGATGCCCAGCCAACACTGAACAATGAATCTCAGAGATAACTCTACTAGTCCATCTATCAGGGACAAACAGTTTCTCCACTGGACAACGGTCAGGTCTATCAGCCTGAAATTTTTGCAGCACCCGCCGCAAATCAGGGGAGATGGCAGACAAAATTACCCCCTCTTTGAGAATACCCGCCGGCTCAGGAACACCCGGAGAGCCAGGCACAAAACTCCTTGACAGGGCATCAGCCTTCACATTCTTAGAGCCCGGAAGGTACGAAACCACAAAATCAAAACGGGAGAAAAATAACGACCATCTAGCCTGTCTCGGATTCAACCGTTTGGCAGATTCAAGATAAGTCAAATTCTTGTGATCTGTCAAGACCACCACGCGATGCTTGGCTCCTTCAAGCCAATGACGCCACTCCTCGAATGCCCACTTCATGGCCAACAACTCACGATTACTAACATCATAATTACGCTCAGCAGGCGAAAACTTTCTAGAAAAGAAAGCACATGGCTTCATCACCGAGCCATCAGAACTTCTTTGCGACAAAACAGCCCCTGCTCCAATCTCAGAAGCATCAACCTCAACCTGAAACGGGAGCGAAACATCTGGCTGGCACAACACAGGGGCAGAAGAAAAACGACGCTTCAACTCCTGAAAAGCCTCTACAGCTGCAGAAGACCAATTGACCACATCAGCACCCTTCTTGGTCAAATCAGTCAACGGTTTAGCAACAGTAGAAAAATTAGCGATGAAGCGCCGTTAAAAATTAGCAAAGCCCAGGAACTTTTGCAGGCTCTTCACAGATGTCGGCTGAGTCCAATCGTAAATGGCCTGGACTTTAACAGGGTCCATCTCGATAGTAGAAGGGGAAAAAATGAACCCCAAAAATGAAACCTTCTGAACTCCAAAGAGACACTTTGACCCCTTCACAAACAAGGAATTCGCACGAAGGACCTGGAACACCATTCTGACCTGCTTCACATGAGACTGCCAATCATCCGAAAAGACCAAAATATCATCCAAATACACAATCAGGAATTTATCCAGGTACTCTCGGAAGATGTCATGCATAAAGGACTGAAATACTGATGGAGCATTGGAAAGCCAGAATGGCATAACCAGGTACTCAAAATGGCCCTCGGGTGTATTAAATGCTGTTTTCCATTCATCGCCTTGTTTAATACGCACAAGATTATACGCCCCTCGAAGATCTATCTTGGTGAACCAACTAGCCCCTTTAATACGAGCAAACAAATCAGACAGCAATGGCAAAGGATACTGAAATTTGACTGAAATTTTATTAAGAAGGCGGTAATCAATACAAGGTCTCAAAGAACCATCCTTCTTGGCCACAAAAAAGAACCCTGCTCCTAACGGTGATGACGACGGGCGAATATGGCCTTTCTCCAAGGATTCCTTTATATAACTCCGCATAGCGGCGTGTTCTGGCACAGATAAATTGAACAATCGGCCCTTAGGAAACTTACTACCAGGAATCAAATTAATTGCACAATCGCAATCCCTATGAGGTAGGGCACTGGCTTTGGGCTCATCAAATACATCCCGATAATCCGACAAAAACTCTGGAACTTCAGAAGGAGTGGAAGACGAAATAGACAAAAATGGAACATCACCATGTACCCCCTGGCAACCCCAGCTGGACACAGACATAGATTTCCAGTCCAATACTGGATTATGAACTTGTAGCCATGGCAACCCCAAAACGACCACATCATGCAGATTATGCAACACCAGAAAGCGGATATCCTCCTGATGTGCAGGAGCCATGCACATGGTCAATTGGGTCCAGTACTGAGGCTTATTCTTGGCCAAAGGCGTAGCATCAATTCAACTCAATGGAATAGGATACTGCAAGGGCTCCAAGAAAAAACCACAGCGCCTAGCATACTCCAAGTCCATCAAATTCAGGGCAGCGCCTGAATCCACAAATGCCATAACAGAATAGGATGACAAAGAGCAAATCAGAGTAACGGACAATAGAAATTTAGACTGTACCGTACCAATGGTGGCAGACCTAGCGAACCGCTTAGTGCGCTTAGGACAATCGGAGATAGCATGAGTGGAATCACCACAGTAAAAACATAGCCCATTCCGACGTCTGTGTTCTTGCCGTTCAGCTCTGGTCAAAGTCCTATCACATTGCATAGGCTCAGGCCCATGCTCAGATAGTACCGCCAAATGGTGCACAGCTTTACGCTCACGCAAGCGTCGATCGATCTGAATGGCCAAGGACATAGACTCATTCAGACCAGCAGGCATGGGAAATCCCACCATGACATCCTTAAGGGCTTCAGAGAGACCCTTTCTGAAGATTGCTGCCAGGGCACATTCATTCCACTGAGTGAGCACAGACCACTTTCTAAACTTCTGACAATATATCTCCGCTTCATCCTGACCCTGACACAGAGCCAGCAAGATTTTCTCTGCCTGATCCACTGAATTAGGTTCGTCATAAAGCAATCCAAGCGCCAGGAAAAACGCATCAACATCACGCAATGCCGGATCTCCTGGCGCAAGGGAAAATGCCCAGTCTTGAGGGTCACCACGTAACAAAGAAATAATGATCTTTACTTGTTGAACAGGGTCACCTGAGGAGCGAGGTTTCAAGGCAAGAAACAATTTACAATTATTTTTGAAATTCAAGAACTTAGATCTATCACCAAAAAACAAATCAGGAATTGGAATCCTAGGCTGTGACATCGGATTCTGAACCACAAAATCTTGAATGTTTTGTACCCTTGTAGTGAGATTATCCATCCAAGAGGACAGACCTTGAATGTCCATGTTTACACCTGTGTCCTGAACCACCCAGAGGTAAAGGGGAAAAGAGAGACAAAACACACTGCAAAGAAAAAAAAATGGTCTCAGAACTTCTCTTATCCCTCTATTGAGATGCATTAGTACTTTGGGCCACCTGTACTGTTATGACCTGGTGGTCAGGACAATAATGGACCTGGTGGTTAAGAGCACACGGAATGACCTGATAGTTACTGATAATAAAGGACGAGCTCTGGGACGTGGGAACTCTGCTGACCGCAATCCCTAATCCTATCAAACACACTAGAAATAGCCGTGGATTGCGCCTAACGCTCCCTATGCAACTCGGCACAGCCTAAGGAACTAGCTAGCCCTGAATATAGAAAAATAAAGCCTACCTTACCTCAGAGAAATTCCCCAAAGGAAAAGGCAGCCCCCCACATATAATGACTGTGAGTAAAGATGAAAATACAAACACAGAGATGAAATAGATTTAGCAAAGTGAGGCCCGACTTACTGAACAGACCGAGGATAGGAAAGGTTACTTTGCGGTCAGCACAAAAACCTACAAAAAGACCACGCAGAGGGCGCAAAAAGACCCTCCGCACCGACTCACGGTGCGGAGGCGCTCCCTCTGCGTCCCAGAGCTTCCAGCAAGCAAGACAACAATAAAAATAGCAAGCTGGACAGAAAAATAGCAAACCAAAGAAATACAAGCTGGAACTTAGCTTCTGCTGGGAAGACAGGTCACAAGAACGATCCAGAAGTGAACTAGACCAATACTGGAACATTGACAGGTGGCATGGAGCAAAGATCTAAGTGGAGTTAAATAGAGCAGCCAGCCAACGAATCAACCTCATCACCTGTGGAAGGAAACTCAGAAACACCCACCAGAGGAAGTCCATGGACAGAACCAGCCGAAGTACCATTCATGACCACAGGAGGGAGCCCGACAACCGAATTCACAACAGACATTGTTGTCACACTAGAAGATGGCTTATTAACCTACAAATAAGGATAAATGGTATTGTGACAGTACAATTATAGAAAACAGTCTAGGACTAAACACAACCATTATATTGTCATTATCACTATAAAATAATGCTGAAGAATGTTTGATGGTGACATTAAAATTGAACTGAGCCAAAGAATAATCATAATTATTTTTATGAAATCATAAAACATTATCCCAACAGGAACAGGAGGTTATTATGTCCTGTATAGTTAAACCTTGCCATATGTAGACAGGATGAAAAGTAGCAATACTAAAATACTGAAAGTGTAACAGAGCTGGGCGCAAGCCAAAGTCAGAGCAGATGTAACCAGGCAAAAGGTCAGGATAGGCAGTAAATGAACCAAGCAAACTAAGCAGCCATAGCTAAAGAAAGCAGAGCAATGGTACCAAAAGGCCTGATGTTCCAGGCAAAAAGTAAGACACTAAGGACCCTAAAATATCAGGTAATGCTCAGAACGCAAAAAGCAGAGGGAGGATTCTGCCACCAAATAAAAGAATGGGACATTGATGGGGAATAAACAAGTTACTGGTGTCCTGTTATAGCAATTTTGTCACAGAAATGTTTTTTTTTTCTAGGCTGAGTTCTATTCTATTAATGTCACCATTGCACTTGCCTTAGGCAGTGGTTTTATTTTACTGTCCAAATAATGTTTGCTTTACTGCAGTGATGTTACATAGATTTTTTAGTTTTATTTATTGGCAGCGTTCTAGAATGATTCATTGAATGATGAGGTTATGCCTGTATTTGTGGGTATTTCTAGACTTTGTTCTATTACTTTAATGTCTCAATATAACCCGTGTCTTGAGCTATAGGCTGTGTTCTACCATGATGATATCTAAGTACCTTGTATTTTATTCCTACTAGGATTCACTGTATTGTGGTGAATCTCAGTAGCTTTTATATTTATTTCTAGGCTGTGGTGTGTTGTAGGGATGTCTCTCTACCCTACGTCATTATTTCTAAGCTCTATAATATTTATGTTGTTACAATAGTGACTATTTCTTGCTCACGTTTTATTCTGTCAGCACCTATCTTACGAAACTACAACACGAGTTGTCTGACCACTTCTCACTCCATAACTTACTATATATTTGCTGGTGGGGAGAAACCAAAGATGGGCGCTTTACATTCTAGTGAATATGGGGTCTTAGTGGTCAAACCCCTACTAGCTTTCATGTTTCAAATATCCAGTAGAGCAGAGGTCCCCAACGTTTCTGACCTTGAGAGCCACATTCAGCTCTGAGAGAGGGTCGTGAGCCACATCCAGCCTTGAGAGAGGGTCGAGAGCCACTTTCCGCTCCCGCCCCTCTCATAATAGTGACAACCAAAGCCCTTATTACAGGCATAATGATAACCAAAGCTTTCCACAAAAATCAATCACCCCAAAGCAGTATACAAAAATCCAGGGGTTCCCACAATACCCCCCATTCAGTATTCTCCTATAAAGTACTCCCAAGACACTGTCACATCCAGCTTCAAACACCTCCTCTGACAGGTGGTGTCATCTTGTCTCCAGCGTACCATCCTTAAATCATCTCAAAACCACTATCTGTGCATCCAGATCTGCTCTTCTGTGCAGGGCTGCTCACAAAATTCACCATTTTCAGATGTGCTCTTCTTACCTGTTTGCTAGAACTTGAGCCAATGTACCAAGATGGTAGACAACTGCGAGCCACAATCCATGGGACCGCGAGACACGTGTGGCTCCCGAGCTAAAGGTTGGGGACCCCTGCAGTAGATAGTTGATGAATGTTATTGACTAGAAGACCCCTGAGGGCTCATTCACTAGTCAATGATTTTATCACACTAATTTCAGCAGAATTTTTCATAAAAATGTCATCAGATTTTCATCAGTTTCATCAGTCTTTGGTCAGAGTTTCATCAGTTTTTTTTTGATGAGATAAAAAAAATAATTTTTCCACCTTCCCTTATGTAGCAGTCTACGAAAAACAGACAGCACTTGGAAGGCAACCGAGAGCTGTCCATTTTTTTTCATTGACCCATAGACTTTTATTGCTGAGTTTGACCTGGACCTCAGATCAACATTTCACTCAATTTGCAAAAAATCATGTGAGCAGCCTCATAGACTATTGTAAGTAAGAGATATATCTTTAAAAAACATGGATAGCACTCATATGCTAAAAGCTTATTTGTGAATGAGCCTTTAAAGGGGTTGTCTATTACTCGGGTAACTCTTTCTCAATCACTATATTCCCCCCTTATAAATTAATAACAGCTATCTCTGGTGCAAGTGCTGTTCTAGCAGTGTCGGCACTTGCTCGTTCGGGTCTTGTGTGACATTATGTCATGTGATCCCTGCAGCCAATCAGCCGCCACTTCACTTTCACCTCCTTCAGACAAATCGGACATCCAGAGGAAGTGAGCGAGCAGCCACAGCTCTGACTTGCATTAAATATCAGTTACGTCTGAAATTGCAAGAGTGAAGTGGCCGCTGATTGGCTGCAAGTATCGCGTGACATAACAATGTCACGCAAGCCCCGGGAAAGCCAGCACTGACAATGTTATGTTATTTTATAAGGGTAAACATGGCGATTGAGAAGGCGATGACCAAGTAGTAGACAACCCCTTTAAGATGGATTATTACTAGGATTTTATGTAAGTTGTAACCCATAAACATTGCGGTCTCAGGGCTTCACATTAATATAAGGTTATCATTAATATACTAATATAAGGTTTTCATTAATATACTAATATAAGGTTTTCATTAATATAATATGATTATAATATGATACAGTGATAGCTATTGGTGTATCTAACTGTAACAACTCTGCTGGCGTCATGGCATGGCCTCTCATCTCTCACACTATCTTACCCACTGCTCCAGGTCATGTTGTGGTTTCTGTTTGTTGCCAGCTCCATATTCTGTGCCTCTGCTCTCTGCATGCTTCCTGGCTGTGTGCATAGGGGGGGCGGCGCCTGAACTCTCTGGTTCTTATAGGAATCAGGTGCAACTGTCTAATCTGTTCCTGACCAATTACCAAGAGGCCTCCAGTATTTAGGGCAGCTCCATCCAGTGGACTGGGCCTGTGCAATGTGTTAACTCAGTTGGTGTTTTGCTTCTGACCTGCCAGGCCTTGCTCTGTGTCTTCCCTTCTTCGAAGGCTGTTCTCCTTGCTTTGCCATGTATCTTGTTTCTCTGCCCTCCAGGAGGCTGAATATTCTGGTCCCTCTGTCTTTGTTCTTATACCTTGTCTTGTTCTATTAACTTGTCTGAACTTTGTCCTACCTTCATCTCCTTGTCTGTGGTTTCTTTCCCTGCTGTGTCTTTCCTAGTGCCTCTCTGCTCTGCTCTCGACTCCGCACTCTGCGACCTTGCTTTGCTTCTTGCTCTGCAACCTGTGACTTTGCTCTGCACTCTGGGGCTTCCTTTGCTCTTCTCTCTGTACTCTGTGGATTTGCTCTGCACTCTATGCCTCCGCTCGGCTCTTGGCTCTGCACTCTGTGCCTCTACTTTGCTCTTGGCTCTGCAATCTGTGACTTCGCTCTGTTCTTGGCTCTGCACTCTGTGCCTTTGCTCTGCTCTTGGCTCTGCACTTTGTGGTTCTACCCTGCTCTCTACCCTTGTCTCTCTGCGGCTCTGCCTGTGCTTCGTACACCTGCAGTTCTGCTTCATGCTGGCTCTTTCTGCTGCAGCATCTCTTTGCTGCAGTTCCTCTCCACATACCTTGCGGTCCACCTCCTGTGTGAACAGGTCCCACCCTGTTCCTTCATACTCCACTCCTTACTGCTAGTTTCCTTACCTGCATCTCCTGTGTAAACAGGTCCCTACCTGTTCCTTCATACACCACACCAACCTGCCCTGTGTCTCTGCCGTACCTACCAGCCCTGTGTCTCTGCCGTACCTGCCAGCCCTGTGTCTTTGCCGTACCTGCCAGCCCTGTGTCTCTGCCGTACCTGCCAGCCCTGTGTCTCTGCCGTACCTGCCAGCCCTGTGTCTCTGCCGTACCTGCCAGCCCTGTGTCTCTGCCGTGCCAGCCTACTCTTCTGAGTTTCAGCTGTGCTCTTCTGCCAGTCCTGCCTGATGCACGCACCTGTCGTAGTGTTCCTGATCTCCAAGTGGGATCAGCAGCCACAGCCAGACACCACCCTGGAGTAGCACCTGGCAGCTGCCTGACGCACAAGTCTGACCTCACGATCAGAGGCTCCAGTGAAAACCCAGGCAGCTGTCATAGTCACGCCCCTTCCAGGGTAGTCTGGTTTGTGGCATAGTGGGGCCACAAACCCCCCGAGCTCACGCCCACCAGTCAGGGCATGAGCATGACACTAGCTAAGAACTATGTATTGGTACAAGAATCATCGTTGTTATCAGTGGTGTAGTAAATTAGTTTTAGATTTTCTATTTTGATTAGCTGATGACTATACAAAAATAGCGAAATATAAACAAAGTAAAGTGTTTGTAATAAAAAGTAAAAAATATATGAAATTTATAATGTTTTCTGGCTCGTTATCCATCCAATCGATTTTACAAGGGTCTATGCAAGCACAATCCTCTGGCATTAGCTGTGGTGCTCATTCTGGCACTGTAGGAACAGGACTCACGTCTGTGCTTCTCATTGAATGGACTGACTGAACAGAATGTCAAGCCAAGCAGACACAGCCACCACACCCTCCAACTACTACGGCCTGAGCAAATGCCCATCTATAACTTCACAAGAAAAGGGAAAACACTATAAAGTAAGACAATTAACAGGGAGGAAAGTTGAAACATTGACAAAAAGTTACTGGAAATATAATTGCTGAATGTGCGGAATATGTTTCCACTATGTAGCGACTAATACTTTTAAATTGTAGATGAATTAAGTTGCAATCACTTAATAGATGCCTGTTTTGCTGGCTCTGTGCTGCTCCCGGCTTGATCAGCTGAAATAGGCTTCCCCATTTAAGCGGTTATCCACGACTATTTTCATTTTTCCCTATGGGCCTAAGAACTAACAACAGGTAGTGGCTAACTACCTGCCTGTTCTACCCAGCACAGATCTCTGCCGGCACAGAGTGGTCACAGACCACTCCTGCTGGCAATTCTGTGGCATATGCTACGTAAACAGAAAAGCAGCTTCTCTTTGCCCTGTTGACGGAGAGTGACAGCAAACATCATACTGATTGGCAGCCGGCTCCCCACTGCATAGCTGCAGTGAACAAACTGTCAATCAGCGTGATATAAGCAGTGAGGCCTTGTCAACAGAACAGCTGAAAAAGAAAAAGCTGCTCTGTTGATGTGGAGCAGCTGAATTGCCGGCAGGAGCGGTCCGTAAACGATCTGAGGCAAAAAGAACAGGCAGGTACTGTAGGTACATACTTACATAGGTTGAAAAAAGACCTAGGTCCATTAAGTTTAACCTCTCTCCACCAATAATACATTTTATTGTCACTAAATTATCTATAACCCACAATGTTATGTGTACTGAGGAAATCATCCAGCCCTTTTATAGCGTCTGCCATTACTACATTATGGGTGAAAGAAAGGCGATGCTGCTATCGATATTAATAGCGGCATTTAGACGGCAGGCAGAGGAAGGGAGCCCCCTCTGCCCTCTGATCAGCGATCTCACAACGTCATCGCGAGGGGTCGATTGTTGCTATGGTGACCCTATGTCGTCATGATGACATCCGGGTCACCAGAGCAAAATAAACTTGTTACACCATGCTCAGAGCATTTAGGGCTCATGCATTGGTGGTATAGTGGTGAGCATAGTTGCTTCCCAAGCAGTTGACCCGGGTTCGATTCCCGGCCAATGCAATAATGAAGGATTTGTTTTTTTCTTTTCTTGTCTTTTTTCGGCCTTACTAACTATGTTACTATATCATACAATTATTAGGTTCTGTAGAAGGACGTAGATCTGGGTATTTATTATGATGGAATATAGGCTGAACTGGATGGACAAATGTCTTTTTTCGGCCTTACTAACTATGTTACTATGTTACTATGTTACTATATCATGCTCGTGCATTGCTATGCTGTATAAGCGATCAGAAGCAGTTAGAGTTAAAAAAGTAAAAGTGCTATAGAGGTATTATGTTAAAAAAGGTAAAAAAGTTTAAAAAAAAAAACGGGATTGTAACATAGAAGATCAAAATTTGCATTTATGCACCATAATAAAAACATGCTTCAATATTATTATTATTATTATCTTGCACACTTTTGTATTATTAAGATCATGGTCATTAATGTAGAGTGTTATGTATTTTCTTGTCTATTTAGAGATCCCTTTTTTCTGCTGAATGAGTAGGATACAGGTTTAGGTTAATGAATTAGGTTAAACACCCCACCCATGAAATGACATTCCTGTGCCTGATGAAGGAGCCAGTTGAGCTCTGAAACACTTAGCAACAATAAAAGGTTATTTTAATCCTTCCAAGATTGCCAATGGAATCCATAGATTTATTGCTTGGCAGCGCCTATTTCAAACCACCGATTTTCTGCTCTTACTCCATGTGAAAATAAAACATTTGGGACTAAAAACGTTGTACAAAAAATGTGATTTTATTTATTTTCACGGCTATACGTTATAAACTTCTGTGAAGCTCCTAGTGGTTCATGGTGCTCACCACACATCTAGATACATTCATCAAGGGGTCTAGTTTCCAATATTGGGTCACTTGTGGGAGGATTGCATTGTTTAGGCACATCAGGGGCTCTTAAAACACAATATGGTGTCCGCTAAGTATTCCAGCAAATTTTGACATCCAAAAGTCAAATGGCGCATCGTCCCTTCTATAAGTGTCATGCTGCTGTGGTGCAGTATAGCGCAACCTCCACCAGAGGGAGCTTGAGAGGGAAATGAGACTGCGTACACAGAGAAGCACCACAGAGCAGCAGCACAGGCGCCACCAAGTGGCGAGAGAGTGGTCAGACAAGCCGAGTCTAAAAACAGAGGCAGAAGTACTAAAGGGATCAGAAATACACATTGTCAGGAACAAGGCAGGAGGTTCAGCAATGGTCAGGAGCAGATAAGACAAAGTCAGAAGGTAAATAAACATAAACCATATAAGGTACCATAGGTGAAATGGTGCTGTTGAGACAAACCACGATACACATGTCTCACATCAATGCACCAACAGGACTCTCCCTATCAGATATATATCACATTAGGAAAAAATTGGAGATAGGTCCAAATGTAACAAAATACAAAATTTATTAAATATACAACGTCAGTTATAATATACACAGTACAAGACTAGAATCGGGAAAAAGTGGGGCAAAAGTCCTGACAAACAAGATGGAACAATGGCCAGCATGGGTAAGGGAAACAGGCTAAGTGCCGTCAGTAAATAAATGAACCCAGGGTATAGTATCAGTATTAGGTCCAATGACTAGTTTAAATCAGATGTATATGATATGCCAGGTCAGGACCGATGCCCCCCGCCGCCACCGACGCGCGTTTCGCCTTCTTTGTCAAGGTGCGGTAGTGTGCCGTATGTCCAGACACCCTTAAATCCAGACACCATGCTCATTTGTGCGGCGCATGTCCACAGATCAGCGCGCATCACTTCCGGCAACGTCCGACACGCGAGCCAGGGAAAAGAATAGAGCGCCGCTGGATCTCCCATGTCGGCGTGAGTATGCCTAAAGCGATGCCCCAGAGCGCATCGATCCGAGACATGCGCACATGAGCATGGAAGGATATTATAACAGGGGGGATACCAGAAGTGAACGGATACATAGCGCAACAGATCGAACAAATCAAAACATTATACAGGTATTAAGACACATGTTTAAAACACTGATATACAACAAAAGAGCCATAAAGAGGAATACTGAACATACAAATAATACAAACAAGAATGGAGTGTATATAACACCCACAATTCAATCAGTATATCAGGCTCAGACGATCCAATGGTGCCGGATACCGGTTATGTATCCGGCACCATTGGATCGTCTGAGCCTGATATTAGGAGGAAGAGTTCAACACTGGTGGCACAACTTTCGCATTTTTATTATGCTGTTTTCACCATATACTGATTGAATTGTGGGTGTTATATACACTCCATTCTTGTTTGTATTATTTGTATGTTCAGTATTTTATGTGCACTTATATATTGGTAAATGTGTATCATACACATCATTTGGGGACATGTTACACATACACTGTGCACTTGTTATTGTCTCTTGGATATTTTTACATATACACATATTGTGTTGTTATTTATATATTATTTTATGTATATATCGGTCAGCATTCCTCTTTATGGCTCTTTTGTTGTATATCAGTGTTTTAAACATGTGTCTTAATACCTGTATAATGTTTTGATTTGTTCGATCTGTTGCGCTATGTATCCGTTCACTTCTGGTATCCCCTCTGTTATAATATCCTTCCATGCTCATGTGCGCATGTCTCGGATCGATGCGCTCTGGGGCATCGCTTTAGGCATACTCACGCCGACATGGGAGATCCAGCGGCGCTCTATTCTTTTCCCTGGCTCGCGTGTTGGACGTTGCCGGAAGTGATGCAATCACAGCGCGCTGATCTGTGGACATGCACCGCACAAATAAGCATGGTACTGTGGGGTATTTAAGGGTGTCTGGACATACGGCACACTACCGCACCTTGACAAAGAAGGCGAAACGCGCGTCGGTGGCGGCGGGGGGCATCGGGCCTGACCTGGCATATCATGGGTAAGCACATTTGGTGGTTTGTGAACCAGTGTGTACTCAGATGGTAGTGCGCACTACATCATACATCTGATTTAAACTAGTCATTGGACCTAATACTGATACTATACCCTGGGTTCATTTATTTACTGACGGCACTTAGCCTGTTTCCCTTACCCATGCTGGCCATTGTTCCATCTTGTTTGTCAGGACTTTTGCCCCACTTTTTCCCGATTCTAGTCTTGTACTGTGTATATTATAACTGACGTTGTATATTTAATAAATTTTGTATTTTGTTACATTTGGACCTATCTCCAATTTTTTCCTAATGTGATATAAAAGTCAGAAGGTAGAAGCATGTTCGAATACAAGCCAAGTCAGAAACCAGAGAATCAAACCGACAAACAGGGAAACGCTGGGGAAAGGGCAGACAGAGGGAGTCAACAGACAGGGGGAAAGTCAGGGATCACAGCAGGACAAATCAAGGGCTACCAGAGTCAGGTTCACACTCTGAAGGCAGAACTATAGCTGACACCGCCATCAGGATGCAT
This sequence comes from Ranitomeya imitator, assembly GCF_032444005.1. Taxonomy (NCBI): domain Eukaryota; kingdom Metazoa; phylum Chordata; class Amphibia; order Anura; family Dendrobatidae; genus Ranitomeya; species Ranitomeya imitator. The sequence goes on from NC_091288.1 coordinate 61,855,888, forward strand.
AGGAGCTAAATAACATACCTGAACCCAGAATGAGGCAGAGCAAAGTTAACCCTTGACATGATCCGCCTGGAAAAAGGGCGGACAGGATTAAACCCTGGAACAGATCATGACACTAAGCCCTGCCATGCGCACAAACAGTAATTTTCCCCCACATATGAGGTATCGCCATACTCAAGAGAAATTGCAGAACAAGTTTTGTGGTCTATTTTCTCCTGTTACCCTTGTGAAAATAAAAAAATGGGGCTAAAAGAATACTTTTGTGGGAAAAATTTGATTTTTTTTATTTTCACAAACCAGGAAGGGAAAACAAAGACAATAGAAACCATCAGCATTTCGCATTTAGATAAGATAAGGAGGATTCATCTAGTCAGTTTTTAATCATCATGTGATGTTATAGACCTAATGGAAAAGAGACGAATTAGCCGGATATAAGGGCAAAGTGAGCAATTGGGAGTGCACAGTGCTATTTTATATGAAGGCTGTAATATAATAAGAGGATACACATTTTGATGAGAGTGCTTCTTTAAGAGGGTCATACATCTTAATGAATCAGGCAAGGTGCGGATAGGTGGACGCTTCCATGCATGTCGCCACAAATCTTACTCTAGTCAGTAACTGCAGTAAGATTCGTTCTGGTAGGTATTCCACAGCTTACCATGAATTTGACAAATGAGGATGACCATGCCCAATCCTGCCCACATTTCAGCTCCTCCCACTTTTTAGAACTGGGCAAAATGGCATGAAAAACCAAAAGTTGTAACATTTTGTGCAGCCTTGCATTGCACAAAAAAAGTGACTTTTCAAAGTTTGACAATTTTCTGGCATAAAAGCAGTGATGAATCAGAGCCCTTGTGGAGTAAAATAGAGTAAGGAAAAACTATTTGCCTCCACATTATAAGAATTTAGATAAACTGAGAGGTGGAAATTAGAAAAACTACAATTCAATACAAAATAGATGAAACATTTGCATGATCAAGGAAATCATACCGTACACTCCTATGCACAATAGATGAAAGTCAGCAAAACGCAACAATTTCAATTGAACCTGGGCCTCTGGACTCTCCCACTAGATGATTTCTGGGGAGCGTAGGGTCAGGCATTTAGAAGAGATTATTTTTTCTTTGTCCTCTCTCACCATGGAAAAAATAAGGTTTGGTCAAGCTGAGCGCTCATGTGTATGAAGAAGTTAGAAGAGTTAGCTGATAGTTGTCAGCTGTATCATGTGTATGGCCAGCTATTTATTCCTCCGTAAGCAAACTGGCGCATACATGAAAATATTTTTTATAACATGTCTTTATATATCTCAAATCATGTTCATGATAGCAGACATTGATTAGATATTATACAGCACACACATATAATCACCATAGTATATTCCCATACAAATGATCATTTTTCAAGCTTGAGAAAGGAGTGTGTCCCGAAACGTCACTACAGCCGTGGATGCTCATACTCAACTCCAGCATCTCGGCAAGCTCCTGTGCTTAAAATGGATAGGAGCTAAAATGATCATTTGTACAGGAATGCACTACGGTGATTATACATGTGTGCTATGTAGGGTATAATCAATGCCTGCTATCATAACAAAAAGTGTTATAAAAATATTTTCAGGATTGCACCAGTTTGTCTATGAAATTACATGGTTGGGACTTATGGAGAGCGCTTAATGGTAGTATCTTCACCTACAGTCATGGCTGAAAGTGTTGGCATCATTGACATTGTTCCAGAAAATTAATTATTTCTCCCAGAAAATTATTTGAATTACACATGCTTTGTTATACACACGTTTATTTCCTTTGTGTGTATTGGGACAACACACAAAAAACAGAAAATAAAGGTAAATTGGACATAATTTTCACACAAAACCCCCAAAAATGGGCAGGACAAAATTGTTGACACCTTTCCAAAATTGTGGATAAACAACTTTGTTTCAAGTATAGTTGTGTGAAAAAATGCTTGCCTCCTTCTTAATTTCCTATTGTTTTGCATGTTTGTCAAACTTAAATGTTTCACATCGCCAAACAAATTTAAATATTAAAAAAAAAATCACAAGTAATCACAAAATGCAGTTTTACAATTAAGGTCTTTATTATTAAGGGGAAAAGAAGTCCAAACCTACATGGCCCTGTGTGAAAAGTGATTCCCCCTAAACATAATAACTGGCTGGGCCACCCTTAGCAACTGCAATCGAGCGTTTATGATAAATGGCAATGGGTCTTTTACAATGCTCTTGAGATATTTTGGCCCACTCATCTTTGCAGAATTGTTGTAATTTAGTTGTAATTTAGCCACATTGGAGGGTTTCTGAGCATGGACCACCTTTTTAAGGCCATGCCATAGCATCCCCATCAGATTAAGGTCAGGACTTTGACTAGGCCACTCTAAAGTCTTAATTTTGTTTTTCCTAAGCCATTCAGAGGTGGCCTTGCTGGTGTGTTTTGTATAATTGTTCTGCTGCGTAACACAAGTGCACTTTAGCTTGAGAAACAGATGGCCGAACATTCTCCTTCAGGATTTTTTCGTAGACAGCAGAATTCATGGTTCCATTTACCACAGCAGGACTTCCAGGTCCTGAAGCAGCAAAACAGCCCCAGACCATCATAACAGCACCCCCATATTTTACTGTTGGTATGATGTTCCTTTTCTGAAATGCTGTTACTTTTACTCCAAAAGTAACGGGACATACACCTTGCAAAAAAGTTCAACTTTTGTCTCGTAAATCCACAGAGTATTCTCCCAAAATTCTTGGGGATTATCAAAATGTTTTATGTCAAAACTGAGATGAGCCTGTATGTTGTTATTGCTCAGCAGTGGTTTTTGTCTTGGAACTCTGCAATGTAGGCCATTTTTGCCCAGTCTCTTTCTAATGGTTGAGTCTTTAACACTGTCCTTAACTGAGGCAAGTAATGCCTGCATTTCTTTGGATATTGTTATGGGATCTTTTGTGATCTCTTGGATGAGTCATTGCTGTGCTATTGTGGTAATTTTGGTTGGCCTGCCACTCCTGGGAAGATTCAGCACTGTTCCATGTTTTGGCCATATGTGGATAATGAGTGGCTCTAACTGTGGTTTGCTGGAGTCCCAAATCTTTAGAAGTGGCTTTATTACCTTTTTCCAGACTAATAGATCTCAATTACTTTATTTCTCATTTCTTCCAAGAATTTCTTTGGATCACGGCATGATGTCTAGCTTTTGAGGAGCTTTTGGTCTATTTCACTTTGCACAGTGGGGAGAATCACTGACATGCTTCAGTGCTTTTATAGCAATATGCTCACTGTCAGACCTGTGTGTGATGAGCGCAGGGAGCATAAGTTGTACACACTGCCAGTGGAGAGTAGGGAGAGGACTCTTATGATGATAGGACCTGCGCATGCTCGGCCAACTGATTGGCCACTCAGAGGACAGATAATGCTTTGAGATGGAATAAAGCCAGGGGGCATACTTCAGCAGATGAAAGCTTGTTATTTTTTAAATGGAGCATATGTTTTAATAACTGTAAATTACAAAACCATTTATTTGCACATGTTCTGCCTAGTTAAATGTATTCTTTATGGTAGCACAACACCTTTAAGTGTGACAAACATGCAAAAGAATAGGACATCAAGGAGGGGGCAAACAGTTTTTCACACAACTTTGTGATGCTTGTGCAGCGCCCCAGGGTCCTGGTCGTTGCAGTAATATCATTCTCCTCTAGAGGAAAGGGGGGGGGGTGATGTTACGTTTGGAGGCAATAAAGGAGATCTCTTTATCAGGTAACACAAGCATACAACACATTTCACACTCCAGTCCACCAGAGGGAGCTACGCTCCTATTTATTAAGGCACTCTTCACAATTAGGTACAACTGGTGGCCTGGATAGGAAGTTAGGCGGAAGCGATCTGGGATTTGCTCAGGCAGCTGCTATCTGAGCTCCGCTCAGGTAGTTTGTCCCTTACAGGGGTCGGATCCTGTCAGAGGCCTAGACAGAAGTCCACGGAGCTGCGCCTGCCCCACGTGCAGCAGCTTCCAGAAAGGGACATTGAAGGAGAACTGTATTGTAGAGAGGGTGAAGAAGTCATAGCAAAAGGAGAGGAAACCAGAAGGAGTTCTGTCCTGCACAGGCTGCCTTCTTCTGAGGCACAGGATCCCGGTAGTCGGAACACCGAGGGAGTAAGGATCTCTATGCTTTACTCCAGAGCCCAGCAGGACAGCTAATTCTATGTTACCTGCCCACCCTGTACCCAGGAGGCAAGGTGGCACCCACGAGAGGCTGGGGCGTGATAGAGTCCCTGTAAAAAGCCTCACGCCACCGGTCATACAGGTTTGTCCAATCCATCCGGGGGACAGAGAGAGACATAACATCTGCAACACCTACAACAGTTGTGAGGACCTTATGAGAAGCTTAGCAGTAAGGTACTACAACACACGGCGCTAGAGGAAGGCTACTGATTTCCACCTGGATAAGGGGACTCTGGATTTGCCTCCAAACCAACTGGACTCTGCCTGCCCTGTGATCTGTGGTCTGGACTGTGGATGCCGAAATCTACAGTAAAAAGGTAAAGAGACTGCAACCTTGTGTCCTCGTTCTTCACTGCGCCTCACACCATCCACCATCTACACACTGGGAAGCCCTGGGGACACACTTCACCTGTGGGAAGATGTACCATCTAGCTGCCATAACATCACCCCAGCGGACCCCTAAGCAGCGTTGGTCATCCTGACCGAATACCACAGGTGGTGTCATGAACATATCCCTTTAAAGACCTTTCCCTTTTAGAACAGACCTCCCGAGAGCCACGGCCCGGGTCAGCCACCTTGACATCCCCCTTGAGAACCGAAGGACCCGGTACCGAGTACCCCATTGCCCTACACGGGGGCGATCCAACTTTGGCATCACGAACAGGATCTACTTAAGCCTGAAAATCAGGTCATGTTCGCCTAGAGACTTTGCCAGAACTGTTCCTAACTGTGATTTGTGCTAAAAGACTGTGTATCACCATTTGCCGCCAAAACTCCCGCCAAAACCGCCACCATTACCGCACCACGAGGAGCGACTACTGCTACGAGATGACGACGTGCCCAGCAGCAAAGGAGGTCCGCCCCCTTATTTGCAATGGCGGGAACAAGACGAAGGAGCCCCGCCCCTAGAAAATGGAGGAGCAGCGTGCATGTGTGCCGCAGATCTGGAAGCAGAGATGGCGACCAGCGGGTACCTGAATGATAACGAAGTGACCCAGGACCATCCCAGGCAACCGGAGGCGAACCCGAACTCGCTGCTGTTGGAGGATCCGGATCTCTTGGATCCGCAGGTGGCAGAGCCGAGCCACCAATCCCCGGACACAGAGCCGACAGCAGTGAAGAAATGGAAGTCGGAGCTGTGCAGGAAGATCGCACTGGAAGAATCGGTCCAGGCTGCAGCAGACTCCAGTGTCCTCATCAGCGGAGTGGACCGGCATTGGTAGAACCACATCAGACGCAGGTACAGAAAATGCCCATGCCCCACCGACCGATCCTGCTCTAGCGACCGCTCTTCCCCAGCTACTGACTCCGCTTTAGTGACCGCTCCTTGCCCAGACTGTGACCAAACACCAGCTGGCACTCCAGCTCCAGCGACTCCCCACACCAACGATGAGACACCATTCCCATGCCTAGTGACCGAGGCCATACCGCTGGACGTAAGCCCAGAGGGAGTAATCTTCCGCTGGGACACCCCGAGAGATGAGTTGAACGGGTTCTATATTGCAATCCTCAACTGGGAGGAATAAAAACAATGCTTACTCTTACACTGGAAAGACCGGAGGGAGAAGGAGCAGAATTCCCAACGTAAAATGCAGAATCATAAAACTAAATGTTGCAATAGGAGTCCAGCGAAACGAGGAATAGTCGTAGCCTTTCACCCGAAAAGGGGTTGGGCTTCATTCAGGAACGGGACTGCAGGCAGAAGTCTATGTAACCAGCCATGATGTGGAATCCCATCTCCGGGACCGAGATTTGTGCCGAGGGGATCACGTAACCTACACCCGCCACTGGAGTGAGAAAGGTTGGTACACCAAGAACGTTGAACGATGTGCACCTGCAGTAGCGCCACCTGCTTCCACAACCAAGACTATCAGTGCTACCCCTCTAATCTCTGAACCAACAGCTCCTAAGACCAACACTACTACTACCGTGTGCATAACTACCACGATTGGACCTGCTGCTATGGCCAATGTTAAATCCGACACCTGTAATCAGGCTACGCAAATTTTGATAGCAACTATTGACTTGACAATACATGAAAAGGGAACCCATGATGTCTACTTGGAACCAGAAGAAGATCCGGACACCCACCTTCCTAAAGCCAGGAAGCGTTCGATGCCGGCTTATGCGTTGGAAATTACTGCAATAAAAGAAACCTGACAAGACTGTAAATAGTTCTTAAACTTTCCTTGTTCTGCTTTAAAACCCGTCCAGGGTTATTTCTTAAAGGGGTCCCATGTTTAAAGGGATCCTTAGTTTGCACAAGTTTCATCATTGCCTTAACATTTGAATCATGGATGGTGTATGATTCACAAACTGTCCTTGTAAATAGTTGGCACCTTCTTAAGGGTGCTTCCTACTGGTTTTACTATGGAGGCTTTTACAGAGATTGCCTGCAATAGGGACCGCTACTAATCTTGTTGTAAAAACTGCTTTGCTTTTCAGACCTGAAGAAAAACCCGTTCGTGTGGCAGAATTCCGGGTCAGGATACATGCCTTGTAGCCCGCCCCAACCCGACGTTGGGGGTTCATCACGGGTCCCTCGCATCACGTCACTGATATTGCTAAACTGACTTGAATCTTGATGTGATTGATATTTTGCACTACCACAGAAAATACTTGAGTTTGCCCTTAAAGGGAATGTTAAATTGTTGCACTTTGCCAGAATAGAGTTAATATAATAGATATAGAATTAAGTTTACGTAGTTGATAGTATGTAGCTAGAAGTCTAGATAATAGGAAAATGTTTAATGATGTAATTGCGAATAAATTGGAAGAAAATGCAGTGAGCCCATGGGGGTTGATAGATTGCCCTGCATCTGAATAGAGAGAATTATTGTTTGCACTTGAAGAAGAGTAAGAATTAAGATTTGATTTGCACTTTGAGGTTCAACGTTAGTATACCCTTGGAGGGTACTTGCACTTAGTAAATAGTATACCTGTATGGGTAAATGTGTTTCATAGTTAGTTAATTGATAACTGTTTTCTACTTGACTTAAGTCGTACGCACCATCTAAATATGTTTTTGTTTGTAACATTCAGTGTCCTCACCTCTCATAAAGGGAAACATAGTTAAATTAACTTGTTTTATAGCATTTAAAGAAATTACATGTCTTTTTGCTAATGTATTGTTGTTTTCTTTTCCCAGACCCGGAGTACTGGATTTAACGGGGAGGAGTGCAGCGCCCTAGGGTCCTGGTCATTGCAGTAATATCATTCTCCTCTAGGGGGGAGTGATGTTACGCTTGGAGGCAATAAAGGAGATCTCTTTACCAGGTAACACAAGCATACAACACATTTCACACTCCAGTCCACCAGGGGGAGCTATGCTCCTATTTATTAGGGCACTCTTCACAATTAGGTACAACTGGTGGCCTGGATAGGAAGTTAGGCAGAAGCGATCTGGGCTTTGCTCAGGCAGCTGCTATCTGAGCTCCGCTCAGTTAGTTGGTCCCTGACAGGGGTGGGATCCTGTCAGAGGCCTAGACAGAAGGCCACGGAGCTGCGCCTGCCCCACGTGCGGCAGCTTCCAGAAAGGGACATTGAAGGGGAAATGTGTTGTAGAGAGGGTGAAGAAGTCATAGCAAAAGGAGAGGAAACCAGAAGGAGTTCTGCCCTGCACAGGCTGCCTTCTTCTGAGGCGCAGGATCCGTTAGCCGGAACACCGAGGGAGTAAGGATCTCTATGCTTTACTCCAGAGACCAGCAGGACAGCTAATTCTATGTTACCTGCCCACCCTGTACCCAGGAGGCAAGGTGGCACCCACGAGAGGCTGGGGCATGATAGAGTCCCTGTAAAAAGCCTCACGCCACTGCCCTGTGATCTGTGCTCTGGACTGTGGATGCTGAAATCTACAGTAAAAAGGTAAAGAGACTGCAAACTTGTGTCCTCGTTCTTCACTGCGCCTCACACCATCCACCATCTACACACTGGGAAGCCCTGGGGACACACTTCACCTGTGGGAAAGTGTACCATCTAGCTGCCATAACATCACCCCAGCGGACCCCTAAGCAGCATTGGTCATCCTGACCGAATACCACAGGTGGTGTCACGAACATATCCCTTTAAAGACCTTTCCCTTTTACAACAGACCTCCCGAGGGCCACGGCCCGGGTCAGCCACAGTGACATCCCCCTTGAGAACCGAAGGACCCGGTACCGAGTACCCCATTGCCCTACACGGGGGCGGTCCACTTGTTTAAACTTACCTGTAGCAAGTAACAAAAAAAAAAATCGGATAGCACTTGTCTACTAAATATGATGGTGTGACCGAGCAGTTAGACAGTTGTAATGTGGCTGAAAAACCCAGACCACTCATTGACCTAAAGTTCTGCAATGACCTAAATATCCCCATACACAACACATTCAGATGAGATGAAATTTGTCTGAACTGGCTGACTTTCGCAAGGACCAACTGACCAGATGATGTGTATTGGGGTCTCCCAATTCTTCCCCGACAGATGAAGTTGAGGGAGAGAAGAATCTGGCAGTTGGATTTTCAATGGTTGATCCTTTTGTTTTCAGATGTTCTGGGGAGATAACATTTCGACTGGCAGTTATCTCATGTGTATAGACAGCTATAGTTCAGTTTAGGAGAACCTGAGTATTGCAGCAGTAAATGAGGATTATGTGAAAGCAGCTAGACTTTTAGAGAAATCATCACACACTCCTAGTAATCTCGTGTACAACTGATTCTTCCTTTTGTGCACAGGACAGCAGTCCGCCCTCCATGGTTCATATCGTTCTCATCCCAGACAGCTAAAATTGGCCAAACTCTGTTCTGTAAATCATAATCATTTGGGTTAAATAGTTGTGAAACTGTAACAGAGAACAATGTTAATTGGTTTTCTCCCAGCTGTAAGTCCACAATGATGAGGCTCTAGAAAGCCATTTGATGCCAGGAATGAGTACAATGAACACAAGTGTTACCAAATGTCCATTTATTTAGAAAGAGAAAAGACAAAACGTAACTTTTAGAGGTCAGTTTGCTTTACATTTGAATCAAAATGCACATAAATATATGTACATTCTACTCCTAAACATAAACGTATAAAAAAATTACACAATTTAAAGAGAACCTCCTGCTGGTTTTTGGTGCTAGAATATATTGTTTCAATGGACAAATTATGACATAATAATGGCAGACTGACAGATAATGAGGAGTCTGTGTGCCATTATTTCAAATAAAGGACTTTATTCAGGGTGTGTATTTTTAAAATATGACTATGGGGTTAGTAATTGGGGCGTCTTATAGACGCCTCTCGATTACTAACCTCTGGGCATTTTTGTCACTTGACAATGCAAAGGTGACATGAACCCCCCCAACTATCACCCCACTTGCTACCGCTACAGGGCAAGTGGGAGAATTGGCACATCTTATGGATGGATGCACCATTTCTGGGGTGGCTGAGAGCCAATGTTTTTAGTCTGGGAGGGGGTCTATATCCATGGCCCCTTCCTAGGCTATTAATATCAGCCCGCAGCTGTCTGTCTAGCCTTTGATTGTTAATAATTGTAGGTGGACTCTGCGTCACTTTTTTTGTGGGGGTCCCCATTTTAATAATCAGGAAAGGCTAAGTATACTGCTGTGAGTTGATATTAATAGCCTGGGAAGCGCCATAGGTATTGCCCCCTTCCTTCGCTATAAATATCTGCTCCCAGCTGTCTACTTTCCGTCTGTTGGTTATTAAAATGTCGGGGGATACCATGCCATTTTTTTCCAGAAAATTATTTAGTAAGTAAAAAAATACACGTACAGTAAGCTATACAAGCACTGTACTAATTATATATGTGACTGACATATGTACAGTATATATCCTATTTATTCTATTCTGTCGGATCAAGCTGTGATTTTACTGTATGAGGCAGGTGAATTGCCAGCTTTTCAAAGGACATCGGTGTGTAAAAATCAGACGGCACTTGCATGGTCCGAGTGCGATGCGATTTTTTTTATCACACCATTTGACTTGCATTGGCGAGTTTCATCTGAGATACGAGGACAATCGCAGCATGCTGCCATTTTTTTCTCATCCTGATATGAGCTGAGAAAAATATGGCAGATAAGCAGGCACTCATAGATTGCCATTGATTTTTTATCGAATTGTACTCGTCCATTTTCTCGCAGATGAGTATGAGCTCTTAAAGTAAGTACACAGGCCTCATCAGGTCTAAAACATCTATTTAATAATTTATGTAGTTTCCATTTTTTTTTACTATCCCATGGATGCCAGACTGACATGTAAAATTCAGACTAGAACAATATCAAAGACAAGCATGCGTTAATTGAAAACAATTCTGCTCTTACTCTGTGGCCTGGTAAATATTTCCCAGTGTACTCATATTAATAGAGAACATCAGCAATCTGTTTGAAATAAAATTTTCATCAGTTGCATATTCTTGGTTCCTTGGAACGACAATAAATAGTTGATGGGAACACATATGTTTGGGAAGGAAGGTCGCGGCATTTACATGTCATGCAGAACACACAATATTTGCAATTGTGGTAAGTTTTCTACATTGATTAGCAATGTGCCGCAAAACATCAATTTAAACTCGATTAAATCATCATTTTTAAACCACAAGCAAAGAATTTTATAACATAGACATAAGTTATACGTGTATTACTGGTTCTCTGTATAGTAAAACAAGAATACAAGCTGTGCATTGTAAAGGGGGTTGTCTGACACCGCTGTCTTTTGCATCGCGAGGTGAGCGGCACCAATAATAACGCGTCTGTACATACCCGCTAGGATGCATGATGCCTGTTTTTATAATTGCTTCCTGGCAGATATGTACAAATGGAAAAACATCATCGTCACCCCATGTATGTGAAAGTTCATGGTGCCCGACAAAGCCTTTAATGCATTGGTAATCCCCTTTTTCCCCCAAACATTCTATACCCATGTGCCCAGAAAAGTTCTCATCCTTCACTGCACAAGACTAAAAGTACAACTAAATTAAAAGTGGTCTGATGGCCAAACGATGCATCTGGCCACCTGAAACTCTGTTCACCACGGTGTGCCACTTAGTATACAAAACCACATTCACACGTTCAGTATTTGGTCAGTATTTTACATCAGTATTTGTAAGCCAAAACCAGGAGTGGGTGATAAATACAGAAGTGGTGACGTGTTTTTATTACACTTTTACTCTGATATTTCTCCTTGTTTTGGCTTACTAATACCGATGTAAAAAACTTACCAAATACTGACCGTGTGAACGTGGCCTACTTCTGTTTTACAATCCTGCATTCCTGCTGTGGGTGGGATTCGACCAAAATACCCGCTGTACTGTTTGGCCCTGCTGTACCCTTATTGAGATGTATACAAGACCCCAAGCAGCTCAAGTTTGACTTATTGCTTGTTTTTAAACCTTAATATAATTTGTACGTTTTCTAGATGAGAGCATGGCCTTAAAAGCCAAGGTCTAATCTTAAAAAGATTATTGCTTTTTTATTTTAGGAATTTAAGATAATTTTAGGTTTTACTGAACAGCCAATTATGAGAATCATGGTCATACAGGTTAGATTGTAGCCATAGTTTGACCTATCACAGATAATAACAAATTACTACTTTGTGATAATAAGTTGAAAAAAAAAAAACCAATGTAGCACATCCCTAGTATGTTTCATGTGCTGTGATGACTAAATGGACTAGGAGACTCTACCGGTTCCAAGATAAATTTCTAAAATACTTGGCTATATTATTAAACATATGGAAGATATTTAGTAAGAAATGGCATGAATGATTTATGAGATATCCATTTTCAGCAGAGATAAATGTCTTTGTCTGTCAAAAGGCTACAGAGTTTAGAAAAAGATACATGGCCGAAGTTCTGCAACGTAAACTCTCAAACTTGGCCTACCTTACATTGCTGCCTCCTGCTGAAAGACACTAAGTTATCCACAATTGAAAGAATAGGCTTTATTGATCACAGGGGGTCCGAGTGCAATAACGAGTTCCTGAGAATGAGGCACTGGATGTACAGTAATTTTCTATGGGATTGCCGAAGAGAGCCGGATTGCCAATTCCTGGCAATCCGATAGATAATGAATGGAGGCACAGGTGCACATACTCAATCTCTGCTCCATTCAGATGGAGCTCTTCTGAAATCCCATGACAAGGAACTCTGGGGGTAACAAACGTGAGACCCTCAGCAATCGATAAGTTATTCCCTCTCCTACCGATATGGGATAACATATTTTTGATGCAACCCACTTTAACTTTAAAAGCATAAAACAGCAGAAGATGAAATGCTGCAAGCTCTCTTTTCTGTTATGTTAAATATCATAATTCAGACTGATCCCGTTTTATATATGTCAATGGTAGCAGAATGTAGCAGGCTAGCCATCACGCCACATCCTTTCTAAAGATACCTCATTTTCTAATCATGAAAGAAATCTCTACCTGCCACAAACACCTCCCACTCGCTGCACAACGTGACGCAGGACTGTGACTAGGGATTCCACTTCTCAATCACTGTCCTCTCACAAGCTGCCAATGAACTAATGGTGCCCTTCAGCCTTTCTACACATCCAGACCACACTTTTTGCTGCCACTACATGCTGTTTTATGAGGCCAGCGGGACTCATTATCACGCAACATCCAACTTTCCCAATTGCCCTGACAGGTACGCCTTTTGCAGTATTCTGTCCCTCTTCAGGGTTGTGGGTACGTTTAGAGTAGCAAGGAACAAACTTATTACTTTTTAGATTTATTATACAAAAAAGTGCAACGCTTAAAAAAGAAAGATGAAATAACAAAAAGATGCATAAAAGTAAAAACAGTATGAAATAAACGGGATAAAATGCAAAAATCTATTATAAATTGGATGAGTGAGTGCTTTGGGCAGAGGAGACAGTGAAGAGATTTGGACAGAGCTACCATGCATGTGGTTCTCTCTGGGTCTGACGATGAGATTTTCTTGATAAGGTATTATATAGCGTCTTACCTTACCATATTTGTAACATCCTAGCCACACCGGCGTGCTAACAAACAGGCAATCCCCACATGTATTCAAGCTGTCTAGGAGCCGCAAATCATACAGCTGTGGGGAAACAAACTAAATCTCTGAGCACATCCAAATACTCGGAGACCACCCTAGCATTCTCGGAAATCTCGAGTAACGAGCACACTTGCTCATCACTAATTATGAGGGCATGACTGGCCCAATAGATTAACACTCATGTGAATGCAGCCTTAGGTCTTCTCTGCTATTCAATGGTTTTAATTTGCAATGTGCTGGTTAGCAAGGTTCATTTGTGGAGAAGCAGCCAACAGACAGATCATCCTGTTCTACAGTGTGTGACTGTTCTGTCACAACGTTTTTATAAAGTGGATGTTCTAGCTTCTGCTGGAGATACATTTCTTGTACTGAATGATATTCTCCAGAGACAGTCCTGAGCACAGCAATTACACAATGTGCAAGAAGCAAAGTGACCTTTCCCCTGCAGGGCCATGCAATCAATCTGAATACCCAAAACCTGGAAATAATGAAGCAAAATCCCCACCCTGTAAGCTCGCCACTTTCCTCCAGTGCCATGGGCATGCTGTGATGAGAATTAAGAACGTCAATTTGGGACTCCCAATCCAAGGAGAAGCTAATCTGGAGTTTTGCCCTAATTGTTAACAGTCGAGGGATTTTGTTACTTGGCAGAACTAATAAAACTTTGTTTGTCTTTATTTCTTAGTACTGTTTGGTTCCAGGACGGATTTACCATGATTTCTTGGTTTGAATACAAGTTCAGATATTGACAAAAGCAACATAATTTAACAAGAATTGATGAGAGGGACACTCCATGTCATTTTCTGTGACTGTCAGGCCTCATTCAAACATAAAAAAAAAACCAAAAAACACTGGGATATAAACTGGTGTGCATGCTGCATGTAAGCGCACATTCACACTGGCTACTGAACAGAAAAAAACAAAAGACAGAAACATAATGATTAATTACCCAGCAGTAAATAAATAAACAGCATAGTGCATGAAAATAATTTACGATATTTAGTTAACCTGTTTTTTTATCAAAAAATGCGAAAGCCTCCCACCTCTTCACGGTGACCATAATTGGGACAGTCCTAACTCTAATATTAAAAACCTTACCAGTTGTCAAGTGAAATGCATGTGGATAAGGGCTGAGACGGACTGGGTCCAACTAGTGGACACACAGACATGGGAAACCACATCAATATGGTACCCTTACACGCTGCATACACACCAGTTTATATCCCAGCTCATACCTTTGGGTTTTTTTCTGTTTGCATCAAGTGCATATAAAGGTAAGGCCTACCATTCCTTTGAGCAGGGCATTATATTGATGTGGTCTTCCATGTCTGTGTTTCTACTAGTTGGGCCCAGTCCTTCTCAGCCCTTATCCACATGCGTGTCACTTGACAAATGGTATGGATTTTAATATTTGAGTTAGGACTGTCCCAGTTATGGTCACTGTGACGAGGTAGGATGGCTTTCACATTTTTTGATCAAAAAACATTTTAACTAAGTACCTTATATTATTTTCATGCACTATGCTCTTTATTTATTTACTCAATTATTATGTTTCTGTCTTTGTTTTTTGTCATTCAAACAGCTGTAATTTTTCTTATATGCAAAAATGTGACTGATTTTTGTCAAGAGTTTTTGATCAGATTTTCATCAGTGTCAGAATTATCCCTTCACTGTTCCATCAGTTTATTCTCATATGCAAAAAAGCAAACAAAATGATGGACATTTCTCAAGAGACTCATATCAAGCAGTCTGTGAAAACTGGACAGCACACAGATGATTTCAGGGTGCTGTTCAATTTTATCATGTAGTCATAGACTTCAAGTTTTAACTGTGACTTGAAGCAAAATTGGACATCTCTCTGTGCTGTGGTGTGGACCACTCAAAATTTACGGCCATGTGAACAGACCCATAATTTATAATGGGTATACCGTATATACTCGAGTATAAGCCGAGATTTTCAGCCCAAATTTTTGGGCTGAAAGTGCCCCCCTCGGCTTATACTCGAGTCACGGTAGTGGTGGGGTCGGCGGGTGAGGGGGAGAGGGCGCTGAGGTATACTTACCTAGTCCCAGCGATCCTCGCGCTGTCCCTGCCTTCCTCCCCGTCTTCTGTGCTGCAGCGTCTTCCCCTCTTCAGCGGTCACGTGGGACCGCTCATTACAGAAATGAATAAGCGGCTCCACCTCCCATAGGGGCGGAGCCGCCTATTCATTTCTCTAATCAGCAGTGCCGGTGACCGCTGACAGGAAGATGCTGCAGCACAGAAGACGGGGAGGAAGGCAGGGACAGCGCGAGGATCGCTGGGACTAGGTAAGTATGTTATATTCACCTGTCCACGTTCCAGCCGCCGGGCGCCGCTCCATCTTCCCGGCGCCTCCATCTTCCCGGCGTCTGCGCTCTGACTGTTCAGGCAGAGGGCGCGATGACGCATATAGTGTGCGCGGCGCCCTCTGCCTGATCAGTCAGAGCGGAGACGCCGGGAAGATGGAGGCGCCGGGACCGGACGCTGGGAGCTGCAATCAAGGGAGGTGAGTATGTGGTTTTTTTTTTTTATTGCAGCAGCAGCAGCGGCAGCACAGATTTATGTGCAGCATCTATGGGGGCAGTATGAACGGCACACAGCACTATATGGGGGCAGTATGAACAGCACACAGCACTATATGGGGGCAGTATGAACGGCACACAGCACTATATGGGGGCAGTATGAACGGCACACAGCACTATATGGGGGCAGTATGAACGGCACACAGCACTATATGGGGGCAGTATGAACGGCACACAGCACTATATGGGGGCAGTATGAACGGCACACAGCACTATATGGGGGCAGTATGAACGGCACACAGCACTATATGGGGCATCTGTGCAGCATCTATGGGGGCAGTATGAACGGCACACAGCACTATATGGGGGCAGTATGAACGGCACACAGCACTATATGGGGCATCTGTGCAGCATCTATGGGGCAGTATGAACGGCACACAGCACTATATGGGGCATCTGTGCAGCATCTATGGGGCAATATGAACGGTGCAGAGCACTATATGGCACAGCTATGGGGAAATAATGATCTATTTTTATTTTTGAAATTCACCGGTAAATGCTACATTTCCACCCTAGGCTTATACTCGAGTCAATAAGTTTTCCCAGTTTTTTGTGGCAAAATTAGGGGGGTCGGCTTATACTCGGGTCGGCTTATACTCGAGTATATACGGTAAGTTCTATCTGTGAAAAACATGGCTAGACCTTGCACATGAATAACTGATGCTTGAATGATTCCTTTTAGGGTATGTGCACCTTTTTCAAACATAATTCAATAGAAATCTGCTTAAAAAGTTATAAAAAGATATAAAAAAGAATAAACATGCACAGCAAATGTCAAAGCTACTTGCTTTACACATGTTCAGTCTTTTAGAGCAGGGGTGTCAAACTGCATTCCTCAAGGGCTGCAAACAGGTCATGTTTTCAGGATTTCCTTGCATTGCACAGGTGATAATTTAATCACCTACACACATAATGATTGCAGCACCTTGTGCAATGCTAAGGAAATCTTGAAAACACGCATGGTTTGCGGCCCTCGAGGAATGCAGTTTGACACCCCTGTTTTAGAGCTTCTTTTAACCTCCTCAGGCTTCAAAAGCCGTGAAGCAGTTAAAAGAAGTGATGTGGTCATTCTTCAGACTAGAAAGTTGACAAAGAATACGCTTCAGAAAAAACACTACTAGCATCTATAAGATATTAGGTGTACACACCCTAAGGCCTCATTTAGCTGTCCGATATTCACGTACGATTGCTATCTGTGATTTTCATGGATAATACCCCAACTTGTGATAGTCTATGGGGCCATACACATGTCCATGATTTTTCACGTGCTGAGAAGTCCACAGAAATTGCGATGACGTGTCCGATTATGAACTGAAGGTCAGATTAAAATTGGACATATCAAGTCCGAGTGCCGTCCGATTTTCACAGAGTGTCAGAAAGGAAAAAGTGGGTAAGCTTTTTTTTATTTTTCCTCACATACAAGAAAAACCGATGACTCTTGGACCACACTCTGATCCAAAAAATCTATAAATTTTTGTGTACATGAAAAAATCAGATATATATTCACTCAGTCCTGGCTTTGGCTTACAAATACTGAGGTAAAAAATGCGCAAAATACTCACCGTGTTCACGTGGTTTTAGAGAGACATTTGGTAACTTTTATAATATATTATTAGGGCTCATTTAGTGGTTAGTTTTTCTTGTACTAGTTCTATCCATCATGTATAAAACTCGTACCCACTAACATTTATTGGGTGGTTCACATGTCCGTGTATTTTTGCAGCCTGAATGAGTGATACAAATTCACAGAGACGTGCACTTTTGATTTGAGTCTCGGATCAAACTTGACAATGCAATTCTTTTGGTCTGTGAAAAAATCAGACATTTGGAGGTCAGCCTTGTGCTGTTCGATTTTCACGGACTGTTTGATTGGAGAAGCCAACAGTTTATTTTTTTTTTTCGAGATAAACTGATGAAACTGACCAAACTCTGATGGTAAAAATGGACACTGACCAAACTCTGGTGACGTTTTGATAAGAAACACAGATGAAACTTGTATGGTTTTTAGCCTTTGAGAAAAATCATAAACTTCTGAATTAGACCTTATTGTTTTTGTGGATTTATTACAAATATTAGACAATTTGTAGCTTCCATCTCTTCTATACTCTTTGCTTTACTACAAACACATTATACACACTTGTTAAAGTTGAGCAAAAACTTTTGTGCTGCCTTAGTCTGTCTACTAAGTTTGAGGGGTGTGAATAATGACTGCCACAGAAGTAAAGACTGACCTTGTCCTGCTGCCGCAGAGGACCGGACTGGACAATGGACCAAGCCAGGACAAATCTTGTTGCTCAATTGTAATACTTAGTGAACCAACGAAAGAGATGTTCAGGATATTAATAATCACATATGCACTAAAAATAGTTCTATTAGATAACATAAAAAAAGTTATGAGGGGTGCCAAAATGCACAGATACATGGAAGAAATGGTAGGTGAGCCAACAACAAATTGCGTAATTTTTTTATATTGATATATACAGTACAGACCAAAAGTTTGGACACACCTTCTCATTTAAAGATTTTTCTGTATTTTTCATGAAAATTGTACATTCACACTGAAGGCATCAAAACAACGAATTAACACATGTGGAATTATATACTTAACAAAAAGTGTGAAACAACTGAAATTATGTCTTATATTCTAGGTTCGTCAAAGTAGGCACCTTTTGCTTTGACTGTTGTGAATTCTGTTGTCAAACTCCCTCCTGTGGTCGTGAATGGTACTTCGGCGAGTTCTGTCTATGGGCTTCCTCTGGTGGCTATGAGTGAAGCTGCTGCTTCTGAGGTTTATTACACGGGTGACGTGGTTTATCCTTAGGTGGGCTGTTCTATTTAACTCCTCTCAGATCGTTACTCCATGCCAGCTGTCAATGTTTTTGCATTGGTTCAGTTCGCTCCTGGATCTCTCTGGTGACCTGCCTTCTCCTGCAGAAGCTAAGTTCCTGATAGTCATTATTTGTTCACTGTTTTCTTGTCCAGCTGGTTATCATGATTTTGTCTTGCTAGCTGGAAGCTCTGGGATGCAGAGTGGCCCCTCCGCACCGTGAGTCGGTGCGGAGGTCTTTTTTGCACACTCTGCGTGGTCTTTTGTAGGTTTTTGTGCGGATCACAAAGTTACCTTTCCTATCCTCTGTCTATTTAGTAAGTCTGACCTCCCTTTGCTGAAACCTGTTTCATCTCTGCGTTTGTGACTTCCATCTTTACTCACAGTCAATATATGTGGGGGGCTTCCTTTACCTTTGGGGAATTTCTCTGAGGCAAGGTAGGCTTTATTTTCTATCTCTAGGGCTAGATAGCTCTTAGGCTGTGACGAGGCGCCTAGGTCTGGTCAGGAGCGCTCCACGGCTATTTTTAGTGTGTGATAGGATTAGGGCTTGCGGTCAGCAGAGCTCCCACATCCCAGAGCTCGTCCTGTATGAGGTTTAACTATCAGGTCATTCCGGGTGCTCCTAACCACCAGGTCATAACAGTACAGCTGGCCCAAAGTATTAATGCATCTCAATAGAGGGATAAGAGAACTTCTGAGACCATTTTTTTTTCTTTGCACTGTGTTTTGTCTTTCTTTTCCCCTAGACCTTTGGGTGGTTCAGGACACAGGTGTGGATATGGACATTCAAGGTCTGTCCTCTTGTGTGGATCATCTCACTGAAAGGGTGCAAAACATTCAAGATTTTGTGGTTCAGAATCCTATGTTAGAGCCTAGAATTCCTATTCCTGACTTATTTTCTGGGGATAGATCTAGGTTCTTGAATTTCAAAAATAATTGTAAACTGTTTCTAGCTTTGAAACCCCGCTCCTCTGGTGACCCCGTTCAACAGATAAAAATCATTATTTCTTTGTTGCGTGGTGACCCTCAAGACTGGGCATTTTCCCTTGCGCCAGGAGATCCTGCATTGCGTGATGTTGATGCGTTTTTTCTGGCGCTTGGATTGCTTTATGATGAACCAAATTCAGTGGATGATGCAGAGAAAATCTTGCTGGCTTTGTGTCAGGGTCAGGATGAAGCGGAGGTGTACTGTCAGAAGTTTAGAAAGTGGTCTGTGCTTACTCAGTGGAATGAATGTGCCCTGGCGGCAATTTTCAGAAAGGGTCTTTCTGAAGCCCTTATGGATGTCATGGTGGGATTTCCCACGCCTGCTGGTCTGAATGAGTCTATGTCTTTGGCCATTCAGATCGATCGGCGCATGCGTGAGCGCAAAGCTGTGCACCATCTGGCGGTATTCTCTGAGCATAGGCCTGAGCCTATGCAGTGTGATAGGACTTTGACCAGAGCTGAACGCAAGAACACAGACGTCGGAATGGGCTGTGTTTTTACTGTGGTGAATCCACTCATGCTATCTCCGATTGTCCTAAGCGCACTAAGCGGTTCGCTAGGTCTGCCACCATTGGTACGGTACAGTCTAAATTTCTTTTGTCCGTTACTCTGATTTGCTCTCTGTCATCCTATTCTGTAATGGCATTTGTGGATTCAGGCGCTGCCCTGAATTTGATGGACTTGGAGTTTGCCAGGCGCTGTGGTTTTTTCTTGGAGCCCTTGCAGTATCCTATTCCATTGAGAGGAATTGATGCTACGCCTTTGGCCAAGAATAAACCTCAGTACTGGACTCAATTGACCATGTGCATGGCTCCTGCACATCAGGAGGATATTCGCTTTCTGGTGTTGCATAATCTGCATGATGTGGTCGTTTTGGGGTTGCCATGGCTACAGGTCCATAATCCAGTGTTGGATTGGAAATCTATGTCTGTGTCCAGCTGGGGTTGTCAGGGGGTACATGGTGACGTTCCATTGCTGTCAATTTCGCCTTCCACTCCTTCTGAAGTCCCTAAGTTTTTATCAGATTACCGGGATGTATTTGAAGAGCCCAAATCTGGTGCCCTACCTCCTCGTAGGGATTGCGACTGTGCTATTAATTTGATTCCTGGTAGTAAGTTTCCTAAGGGTCGTCTGTTTAATTATCTGTACCAGAGCATGCCGCTATGCGGAGTTATATAAAGGAATCCTTGGAGAAGGGTCATATTCGTCCATCCTCGTCACCATTGGGAGCAGGGTTCTTTTTTGTGGCCAAGAAGGATGGTTCTTTGAGACCTTGTATTGATTACCGCCTTCTTAATAAGATCACAGTCAAATTTCAGTATCCTTTGCCGCTGCTGTCTGATTTATTTGCTCGGATTAAGGGGGCTAGTTGGTTCACCAAGATAGATCTTCGTGGTGCGTATAATCTTGTGCGAATTAAACAGGGTGATGAATGGAAAACGGCATTTAATACGCCCGAGGTCCATTTTGAGTACCTGGTTATGCCATTCGGGCTTTCTAATGCTCCATCTGTGTTTCAGTCCTTTATGCATGACATCTTCCGAGAGTACCTGGATAGATTCATGATTGTATATTTGGATGACATTTTGGTCTTTTCGGATGATTGGGAGTCTCATGTGAAGCAGGTCAGAATGGTGTTCCAGGTCCTTCGTGCGAATTCCTTGTTTGTGAAGGGGTCAAAGTGTCTCTTTGGAGTTCAGAAGGTTTCATTTTTGGGTTTCATTTTTTCCCTTCTACTATCGAGATGGACCCTGTTAAAGTTCAGGCCATTTACGATTGGACTCAGCAGACATCTGTGAAGAGCTTGCAGAAATTCCTGGGCTTTGCTAATTTTTATCGTCGCTTCATCGCTAATTTTTCCAGTATTGCTAAACCGTTGACTAATTTGACCAAGAAAGGTGCTGATGTGGTCAATTGGTCCTCTGCGGCTGTGGAGGCTTTTCAGGAATTGAAGCATCGTTTTGCTTCTGCCCCTGTGTTGTGCCAGCCAGATGTTTCGCTCCCTTTTCAGGTTGAGGTTGATGCTTCTGAAATTGGAGCAGGGGCTGTTTTGTCGCAAAGAAGTTCTGATGGCTCGGTGATGAAACCCTGTGCCTTCTTTTCTAGAAAATTCTCGCCTGCTGAGCGCAATTATGATGTGGGCAATCGGGAGTTGTTGGCCATGAAGTGGGCATTCAAGGAGTGGCGACATTGGCTTGAAGGAGCTAAACATCGCGTGGTGGTCTTGACGGATCACAAGAATTTGACTTATCTCGAGTCTGCCAAACGGTTGAATCCTAGACAGGCTCAATGGTCGCTCTTTTTCTCCCGTTTTGATTTTGTGGTTTCATATTTTCCGGGATCTAAGAATGTGAAGGCTGACGCCCTGTCAAGGAGTTTTGTGCCTGACTCTTCGGGTGTTCCGGAGCCGGCGGGTATTCTTAAAGAGGGGGTAATTTTGTCTGCCATCTCCCCTGATTTGCGGCGGGTGCTGCAGAAGTTTCAGGCTGATAGACCTGACCGTTGTCCTACGGAGAAACTGTTTGTCCCTGATAGATGGACTAGTAGAGTTATCTCTGAGGTTCATTGTTCGGTGTTGGCTGGTCATCCTGGAATCTTTGGTACCAGAGATTTGGTGGCTAGATCCTTTTGGTGGCCTTCTTTGTCACGGGATGTGTGTTCTTTTGTGCAGTCCTGTGGGACTTGTGCTCCGGCTAAGCCCTGCTGTTCTCGTGCCAGTGGGTTGCTTTTGCCCTTGCCGATCCCGAAGAGGCCCTGGACGCATATTTCTATGGATTTTATTTCAGATCTCCCTGTTTCTCAAAAGATGTCGGTCATTTGGGTGGTGTTGTGAATTCTGTGGCTGAGTTCACTTCTGTGGTCACAAGTGGTATTGCAGTCTCTGGGCTTCCTCCCTCAGGTGTTTTGGTGAGCTCGTTGGCTGCCTTGCTATTTAGCTCCACCTGAGTCTGTCTTCCTTGCTCCTTGTCAATGTTCCAGTGTTGGATCTGAGCTACTGCATCTTTCCTTGGGCCTGCTGCTCTGCTAGATAAGTGCTTCTAGTTTGTTTTCTGTTTTTTCTGTCCAGCTTGCTATTAACTTTTGCTGGAAGCTCTGAGAAGCAAAGGGGTGCACCGCCGTGCTGTTAGTTCGGCACGGTGGGTCTTTTTGCCCCTTTGCGTGGTTTTCGTTTTAGGGTTTTTTGTAGACTGCATAGTTCTCTTTGCTATCCTCGCTCTGTCTAGAATATCGGGCCTCACTTTGCTGAATCTATTTCATTCCTACGTTTGTCTTTTCATCTTGCTAACAGTCATTATATGTGGGGGGCTGCCTATTCCTTTGGGGTATTTCTCTGAGGTAAGTCAGGTTTGTATTTCTATCTTCAGGCTAGTCAGCTCCTCAGGCAGTGCCGAGTTGCATAGGTAGTTGATAGGCGCAATCCACTGCTGCTTATAGTTGTGTGAGGATAGATCAGGTACTGCAGTCTACAGAGATTCCACGTCTCAGAGCTCGTCCTATTGTTTTTGGTTATTGCCAGATCTCTGTATGTGCGCTGATTACTGCACGCTGTGTTGCCTGATTGCCAGCCATAACAGTACAAGGAGCCCTTCAATGATTTCCAATAGAGGGAAAAAAGAAATCCTGACATCATTTTTTTTTCTTAGCTCTGTCTTCAGTCTTTTTTTTCCCCTAGACATTAGAGTGCTTCAGGACACAGCTGTGGACATGGATATTCAGGCTCTGTGCTCCTCAATGGATAATCTCGTTGTAAATGTACAAAAGATTCAAGATACTATTGATCAGAAATCGATGCTAGAACCAAGAATTCCGATTCCTGATTTGTTTTTTGGTGACAGAACTAAGTTCCTGAGCTTCAGAAATAATTGTAAGCTATTTTTGGCCTTGAAACCTCATTCTTCTGGTAATCCTATTCAACAGGTTTTGATTATTATTTCTTTTTTGCGCGGCGACCCACAGGACTGGGCGTTTTCTCTTGCACCAGGAGATTCTGCATTGAGTAATGTTGATGCATTTTTCCAGGCGCTGGGATTGCTTTACGATGAGCCTAATTCAGTGGATCAAGCTGAGAAAAATCTGCTGGCTTTATGCCAGGGTCAGGATGATGTAGAAGTATATTGTCAGAAATTTAGGAAATGGTCAGTACTCACTCTGTGGAATGAATCTGCACTAGCGGCTTTGTTCAGAAAGGGTCTCTCTGAAGCTCTTAAGGATGTAATGGTGGGATTTCCTATGCCTGCTGGTTTGAATGAGTCTATGTCCTTGGCCATTCAGATCGGTCGTCGCTTGCGCGAGCGTAAATCTGTGCACCATCTGGCGGTATTGTCTGAGAGTAAGCCTGAGCCTATGCAGTGCGACAGGACTATGACTAAAGTAGAACGGCACGAACACAGACGTCTGAACAGACTGTGTTTCTATTGTGGTGATTCTACTCATGCTATTTCTAATTGTCCTAAACGCACTAGGCGGTTCGATAGCTCTGCCGTTATTGGTACTGTACAGTCCAAATTCCTTTTGTCCATTACCTTAATGTGCTCTTTGTCATCATATTCTGTCATGGCGTTTGTGGATTCAGGCGCTGCCCTGAATCTGATGGATTTGGATTATGCTAAACGTTGTGGATTTTTCTTGGAGCCTTTGCGGTGTCCTATTCCGTTGAGAGGAATTGATGCTACACCTTTGGCCAAGAATAAGCCTCAGTACTGGGCCCAGCTGACCATGTGCATGGCTCCTGCACATCAGGAAGTTATTCGCTTTTTGGTACTGCATAATTTGCATGATGTGGTCGTGTTGGGGTTGCCATGGCTACAAACCCATAATCCAGTATTGGATTGGAACTCTATGTCGGTAACCAGCTGGGGTTGTCAGGGAGTACATGGTGATGTTCCATTTTTGTCTATTTCGTCATCCATTCCTTCTGACATCCCAGAGTTCTTGTCGGACTTTCAGGATGTATTTGAAGAGTCCAAGTCTGATGCCCTACCTCCGCATAGGAATTGTGATTGTGCTATCGATTTGATTCCTGGTAGTAAATTCCCTAAGGGTCGTTTATTTAATTTGTCCGTACCTGAACACACCGCTGTGCGCAGTTATGTGAAGGAGTCCCTGGAGAAGGGACATATTCGCCCATCGTCGTCACCATTGGGAGCAGGGTTCTTTTTTGTAGCCAAGAAGGATGGTTCGCTAAGACCGTGTATTGATTACCGCCTTCTTAATAAGATCACTGTTAAGTTTCAGTATCCCTTGCCATTGATTTCTGACTTGTTTGCTCGGATTAAGGGGGCTAGTTGGTTTACTAAGATTGATCTTCGTGGTGCGTATAATCTGGTGAGAATCAGGCAGGGAGATGAATGGAAAACGGCATTTAATACGCCCGAGGGTCATTTTGAGTATCTGGTGATGCCGTTCGGACTTGCCAATGCTCCATCTGTTTTTCAGTCTTTTATGCATGACATTTTCCGTGAGTATCTGGATAAATTCTTGATTGTTTACTTGGATGACATTTTGATCTTCTCAGATGATTGGGAGTCTCATGTGAAGCAAGTCAGAATGGTTTTCCAGGTACTGCGTGCTAATTCCTTGTTCGTGAAGGGATCAAAGTGTCTCTTCGGTGTGCAGAAAGTTTCATTTTTGGGGTTCATCTTTTCCCCTTCTACTATCGAGATGGATCCGGTTAAGGTTCAGGCCATCCAGGATTGGACTCAGCCGACATCTCTAAAAAGTCTGCAGAAATTCCTGGGCTTTGCTAATTTTTATCGTCGCTTCATCTGTAATTTTTCTAGCATTGCCAGACCATTGACCGATTTGACCAAGAAGGGTGCTGATTTGGTTAATTGGTCTTCTGCTGCCGTGGAAGCTTTTCAGGAGTTGAAGCGTCGTTTTTGCTGTGCCCCTGTGTTGTGTCAACCTGATGTTTCTCTTCCGTTCCAGGTCGAGGTTGATGCTTCTGAGATTGGTGCAGGGGCGGTTTTGTCACAGAGAGGTTCTGGTTGCTCAGTGTTCAAACCATGTGCTTTCTTTTCCAGGAAATTTTCTGCTGCTGAGCGTAATTATGATGTGGGCAACCGAGAGTTGCTGGCCATGAAGTGGGCATTCGAGGAGTGGCGTCATTGGCTTGAGGGTGCTAAGCATCGCGTGGTGGTTTTGACTGATCATAAGAACCTTACTTATCTTGAGTCTGCCAAGCGCTTGAATCCTAGACAGGCCCGTTGGTCGTTATTTTTTGCTCGTTTTGATTTTGTGATTTCATACCTTCCGGGCTCTAAAAATGTGAAGGCGGATGCTCTGTCTAGGAGTTTTGTGCCCGACTCTCCGGGGTTATCTGAGCCGGCGAGTATCCTCAAGGAAGGAGTCATTGTGTCTGCCATCTCCCCTGATTTGCGGAGAGTGTTGCAGAAATTTCAGGCTAATAAACCTGATCGTTGTCCGGCCGAGAAACTGTTCGTCCCTGATAGGTGGACTAGTAAAGTTATCTCTGAACTTCATTGTTCGGTGCTGGCCGGTCATCCAGGAATCTTTGGTACCAGGGAGTTGGTTGCTAGATCCTTCTGGTGGCCATCTCTGTCACGGGATGTGCGTGCTTTTGTGCAGTCCTGTGGAATTTGTGCTAGGGCTAAGCCCTGCTGTTCACGTGCCAGTGGGTTGCTTTTGCCCTTGCCGGTCCCGAAGAGGCCTTGGACACATATTTCGATGGATTTCATTTCTGACCTTCCCGTTTCTCAAAAAATGTCGGTCATTTGGGTGGTCTGTGATCGCTTTTCTAAAATGGTCCATCTGGTGCCCTTGGTTAAATTGCCTTCCTCCTCTGATTTGGTGCCTTTGTTCTTCCAGCATGTGGTTCGTTTACATGGCATTCCTGAGAATATTGTTTCTGACAGAGGTTCCCAGTTTGTCTCGAGGTTCTGGCGAGCCTTTTGTGGTAGGATGGGCATTGACCTATCTTTTTCCTCGGCCTTCCATCCTCAGACTAATGGCCAGACCGAACGAACCAATCAGACCTTGGAAACATATCTGAGATGTTTTGTTTCCGCTGACCAGGATGATTGGGTGTCATTTTTGCCGTTGGCTGAGTTCGCCCTTAATAATCGGGCCAGCTCGGCTACCTTGGTCTCTCCATTTTTCTGCAATTCTGGGTTCCATCCTCGTTTCTCTTCAGGACAGGTTGAGTCTTCGGACTGTCCTGGTGTGGATTATGTGGTGGACAGGTTGCAGCAGATCTGGACTCAGGTAGTGGACAATTTGACCTTGTCCCAGGAGAAGGCTCAGCTTTTCGCTAATCGCAGACGCCGTGTGGGACCCCGACTTCGTGTTGGGGATCTGGTTTGGTTATCTTCTCGTCATATACCTATGAAGGTTTCCTCTCCTAAATTTAAACCTCGTTTTATTGGTCCGTATAGGATTTCTGAGATTCTCAATCCGGTGTCTTTTCGTCTGACCCTCCCAGACTCCTTTTCCATACATAATGTATTCCATAGGTCGTTGTTGAGGAGATACGTGGCACCTATGGTTCCATCTGTGGAGCCTCCTGCCCCTGTTTTGGTGGAGGGGGAATTGGAGTATATTGTGGAGAAGATTTTGGATTCTCGTGTCTCTAGACGGAAACTCCAGTATCTGGTCAAATGGAAGGGTTATGCTCAGGAAGATAATTCCTGGGTTTTTGCCTCTGATGTCCATGCCCCAGATCTTGTTCGTGCCTTTCATGTGGCTCATCCTGGTCGGCCTGGGGGTTCTGGTGAGGGTTCGGTGACCCCTCCTCAAGGGGGGGGTACTGTTGTGAATTCTGTGGCTGAGTTCACTTCTGTGGTCACAAGTGGTATTGCAGTCTCTGGGCTTCCTCCCTCAGGTGTTTTGGTGAGCTCGTTGGCTGCCTTGCTATTTAGCTCCACCTGAGTCTGTCTTCCTTGCTCCTTGTCAATGTTCCAGTGTTGGATCTGAGCTACTGCATCTTTCCTTGGGCCTGCTGCTCTGCTAGATAAGTGCTTCTAGTTTGTTTTCTGTTTTTTCTGTCCAGCTTGCTATTAACTTTTGCTGGAAGCTCTGAGAAGCAAAGGGGTGCACCGCCGTGCTGTTAGTTCGGCACGGTGGGTCTTTTTGCCCCTTTGCGTGGTTTTCGTTTTAGGGTTTTTTGTAGACTGCATAGTTCTCTTTGCTATCCTCGCTCTGTCTAGAATATCGGGCCTCACTTTGCTGAATCTATTTCATTCCTACGTTTGTCTTTTCATCTTGCTAACAGTCATTATATGTGGGGGGCTGCCTATTCCTTTGGGGTATTTCTCTGAGGTAAGTCAGGCTTGTATTTCTATCTTCAGGCTAGTCAGCTCCTCAGGCAGTGCCGAGTTGCATAGGTAGTTGATAGGCGCAATCCACTGCTGCTTATAGTTGTGTGAGGATAGATCAGGTACTGCAGTCTACAGAGATTCCACGTCTCAGAGCTCGTCCTATTGTTTTTGGTTATTGCCAGATCTCTGTATGTGCGCTGATTACTGCACGCTGTGTTGCCTGATTGCCAGCCATAACAGGGTGGTTTGTGATCGCTTCTCTAAGATGGTCCATTTGGTACCCTTATCTAAATTGCCTTCCTCCTCTGATTTGGTGCCATTGTTTTTCCAGCATGTGGTTCGTTTGCATGGCATTCCAGAGAACATCGTCTCGGACAGAGGTTCCCAGTTTGTTTTGAGGTTTTGGCGGTCCTTTTGCGCTAAGATGGGCATTGATTTGTCTTTTTCTTCGGCTTTCCATCCTCAGACTAATGGCCAAACCGAACGAACTAATCAGACTTTGGAGACATATCTGAGATGCTTTGTTTCTGCTGATCAAGATGATTGGGTGTCCTTCTTGCCTTTGGCTGAGTTCGCCCTTAATAATCGGGCCAGCTCGGCTACTTTAGTTTCTCCTTTTTTCTGTAATTCTGGTTTCCATCCTCGTTTCTCTTCAGGGCAGGTTGAGCCTTCGGACTGTCCTGGTGTGGATGCGGTGGTGGACAGGTTGCAGCAGATTTGGACTCATGTGGTGGACAATTTGACATTGTCCCAGGAGAAGGCTCAACGTTTCGCTAACCACCAGCGTTGTGTTGGTCCCCGACGTCGTGTTGGGGATTTGGTTTGGTTGTCATCTCGTCACGTTCCTATGAAGGTTTCCTCTCCTAAGTTTAAGCCTCGTTTCATTGGGCCATATAAGATTTCTGAAGTTCTTAATCCTGTGTCATTTCGTTTGGACCTTCCAGCTTCTTTTGCCATCCATAATGTGTTCCATAGGTCATTGTTGCGGAGATACGTGGTGCCTATGGTTCCCTCCGCTGATCCTCCTGCCCCTGTGTTGGTCGAGGGGGCGTTGGGGTATATGGTGGAGAAGATTTTGGATTCTCGTGTTTTGAGATGGAAACTCCAGTACCTGGTCAAGTGGAAGGGTTATGGTCAGGAAGATAATTCCCGGGTTTTTGCCTCTGATGTTCATGCTGCCGATCTTGTTCGTGCCTTTCATTTGGCTCATCCTGATCGGCCTGGGGGCTCTGGTGAGGGTTCGGTGACCCCTCCTCAAAGGGGGGGTACTGTTGTGAATTCTGTTGTCGAACTCCCTCCTGTGGTCGTGAATGGTACTTCTGCGAGTTCTGTCTATGGGCTCCCTCTGGTGGCTATGAGTGAAGCTGCTGCTTCTGAGGTTCCTTACACAGGTGACGTGGTTTATCCTTTGGTGGGCTGTTCTATTTAACTCCTCTCAGATCGTTACTCCATGCCAGCTGTCAATGTTTTTGCATTGGTTCAGTTCGCTCCTGGATCTCTCTGGTGACCTGCCTTCTCCTGCAGAAGCTAAGTTCCTGATAGTCATTATTTGTTCACTGTTTTCTTGTCCAGCTGGTTATCATGATTTTGTCTTGCTAGCTGGAAGCTCTGGGATGCAGAGTGTCCCCTCCGCACCGTGAGTCGGTGCGGAGGTCTTTTTTGCACACTCTGCGTGGTCTTTTGTAGGTTTTTGTGCTGATCGCAAAGTTACCTTTCCTATCCTCTGTCTATTTAGTAAGTCTGGCCTCCCTTTGCTGAAACCTGTTTCATCTCTGCGTTTGTGACTTCCATCTTTACTCACAGTCAATATATGTGGGGGGCTTCCTTTACCTTTGGGGAATTTCTCTGAGGCAAGGTAGTCTTTATTTTCTATCTCTAGGGCTAGATAGCTCTTAGGCTGTGACGAGGCGCCTAGGTCTGGTCAGGAGCGCTCCACGGCTATTTTTAGTGTGTGTGATAGGATTAGGGCTTGCAGTCAGCAGAGCTCCCACATCCCAGAGCTCGTCCTGTATGAGGTTTAACTATCAGGTCATTCCGGGTGCTCCTAACCACCAGGTCATAACATTTGACTGCTTTGCAGACTCTTGGAATTCTCTTGATGAGCTTCAAGAGGTAGTCATAGGGAATGGTCTTCCAACAATCTTGAAGGAGTTCCCAGAGATGCTTAGCACTTGTTGGCCCTTTTGCCTTCACTCTGCGGTCCAGCTCACCCCAAACCATCTCGATTGGGTTCAGATCTGGTGACTGTGGAGGCCAGGTCATCTGGCATAGCACCCCATCACTCTCCTTCTTGGTCAAATAGCCCTTACACAGCCTGGAGGTGTGTTTGGGGTCATTGTCCTGCTGAAAAATAAATGATGGTCCAACTAAACGCAAACCGGATGGAATAGCATGCCACTGCAAGATGCTGTGGTAGCCATGCTGGTTCAGTATGCCTTCAATTTTGAATAAATCCCGAACAGTGTCACGAGCAAAGCACCCCCACACCATCACACCTCCTCCTCCATGCTTCACGGTGGGAACCAGGCATGTAGAGTTCATCTGTTCACCTTTTCTGCGTCGCACAAATACACGGTGGTTGGAACCAAAGATTTCAAAGTTGGACTCATCAGACCAAAGCACAGATTTCCACTGGTCTAATGTCCATTCCTTGTGTTTTTTAACCTAAATAAGTCTCTTCTGCTTGTTGCCTGTCCTTAGCAGTGGTTTCCTAGCAGCTATTTTACCATGATGGCCTGCTGCACAAAGTCTCCTCTTAACAGTTGTTGTAGAGATGTGTCTGCTGCTAGAACTCTGTGTGGCATTGACCTGGTCTCTAATCTGAGCTGCTGTTAACCTGCGATTTCTGAGGCTGGTGACTCGGATAAACTTATCCTCAGAAGCAGAGGTGACTCTTGGTCTTCCTTTCCTGGGGCGGTCCTCATGTGAGCCAGTTTCTTTGTAGCGCTTGATGGTTTTTTCCACTACACTTGGGGACACTTTCAAAGTTTTCCCAATTTTTCGGACTGACTGACCTTCATTTATTAAAGCAATGATGGCCACTCATTTTTCTTTACTCAGCTGCTTTTTTCTTGCCATACTACAAATTCTAACAGTCTATTCAGTAGGACTATCAGCTGTGTATACCAGACTTCTGCACAACACAACTGATGGTCCCAACCCTCATTTATAAGGCAAGAAATCTCACTTATCAAACCTGACAGGGCACACCTGTGAAGTGAAAACCATTCCCGGTGACTACCTCTTGAAGCTCATCAAGAGAATGCCAAGATTGTGCAAAGCAGTCATCAAAGCAAAAGGTGGCTACTTTGAAGAACCTAGAATATAAGACATAATTTCAGTTGTTTCACACTTGTTTGTTAAGTATATAATTCCACATGTGTTAATTCATAGTTTTGATGCCTTCAGTGTGAATGTACAATTTTCATAGTCATGAAAATACAGAAAAATCTTTAAATGAGAAGGTGTATCCAATCTTTTGGTCTGTACTCTATACAGCAAAGGAATTTCTTCAAAAGACATGAAGGCATAAGTAAAACACCAATAATATATAATTATCAAAGATAACAGTAGAAAACAGGGTAAATATTGACAATAATGGTCACAGGGGACCAAAAGTCACCTTGATAGGAGGACTGATTTCATAAGTAACATAGTAGTGAAATCTAGAGATAGCTCACCCACCAACCACCTGACTCACATTTCACAAGAGCTTCATCTGGGTCAATTCTAATAATTAAGTTAGTTAGTGTTTATTTCTTATAAAACGCTTTCAAAACTCTTCCAATTAATCTCTATTGGAAATCTACTTTCCACTGTTCAAATAAGGCCCCTTTCACACGTCAGTGCCTCCGGCACGTGTAGTGACAGTTTTCTCACGTACCAGAGACACTGACACAGGTAGACCCATTCAACAACATGTCAGCATGTTTTGATGGACCGTGTGTCTGTGTGCAAAACACTTTTTACCTGGACACACATCCCGCAAAACGTGCTACACACATGCACATGGAGAACAGTGTACACTGTCTTCTGTGTGCACAGACGGCCGTGGGGGAAGCAGCGCTACTGTAAGCCGCTGTTCCCCTGCGTGTGGTGCTGAAGCCGGCTATCATCCCTTCTCCCCTGCTCTGCTGGCGAGCAGGGGAGAAGGGATGAAAGAAAAAAACAACATGGGGTCCCCCCTATATTTTTAAACTCACAGGTGCAGGCTGCTATTCTCAGACTGGTAAGGGGCCATGAATATGGGCCCCTCAGCCTAAAAACAGCAGCCCGCAGTTGCCGAGAAAAGGCACTTCTATTAGATGCACCAATTCTGGAGCTTTGCCTGATTCTTCCTGCTTGCACTGTAGCAGTGGCAAGTGGGGTAATGAGATGTTATTGTCACCTTCCTATTGTAAGGTGACATTAAGCCAGTTTAGTAATGGAGAGGTCAATACGACACCTATCCATTACTAATCCTAAAGTTTGTAAAGGGTTAATCAAACACCACACAGCAAGAAAAAGGTCTTTTAATGAAATAAAACAATATACACAATTTTGCCATCTTTATTAGTCTGCCACTCTAAGCGAAGGCCTCAATCTTCTGTAAAAAACTTAAAAATAAAAAAAACAACAATATACCCATACCTGTCCGGCGTAAAGTCAGTCCCACACCGTAATCCATATATGGGGAGTGTACAGTTTACAACCATGATCGGTGCTAATGTGACCGCTCCCGGCTGTAAACTACTGGGGAATGAATGATACGCAGCGGGCGCAGACTCAGTAACTAGCGGTGACGTCACTGAGTCTGTGCTCGCTTGCCGGCATGAACTCCTGTGTCCTCAGGACCGTGGTAGAATGCAAGTGATGAGGTCACGGCAGTTCAAGCTCTGTCACAGAGTCCTCATCACTTACATTCTCCCACGGTCCACTGCGTATCATTCATTCATTATCCCCTGCTCGCCGGCCGAGCAGGGGAGAAGGGATGACAGCTGGCTTCAGCACCACACGCAGGGGAACAGAGCTTACTGAAGTGCTTCCTCCCCGGCGGCTATCCGTGTGGTACTAATATGGCACATGGGCGGCACACGGTTGCCACGCGTGTGCCGCACCTAGTACACAGACTGACACACAGACACACGGACCTGATATCTCCGGTACCGGGTTTTCCGGTATCGGAAATATCAGGATGTGTGAAACTGGCCTTAGGAGTATTTAGAATTTTCATTTTTCCTGAAGAGGTTTTGAAAAACACCTGGTGGAAAAAAAAGTGCATGTCACTTCTTTGAAGCATGTAAGAAAGAAAACATCTCCAAATTGTCCATTCAAAAAACTACAAAGAACACCTAAGGAAAAAAAGACTTCTCCAAAACTCGTCAAAACAATATCAGGGAAAGAAAAACTTCCAAAAATGCCTAAGAAAAAAGAGCTTTTCCTCATGAAGTTTTTACATAGAAAACACCTCAAAAGCAGCAAATTGGGTGAGTTTTGAGAAACTGCAGGGGAAAGTCGGTGTTTTCAAAATGTGTTGAAGCATTTTTTATGTGTTTTTTTACTTGTTATTTGTCTGAAAAGACTTTAAATTGCAGCAAAATCTGCAGTTTTAGCAATTTTTTTATGCTAGAATTTTTTCGGCCGTTTTTATGTTGAGTATATTTGCAGGTTTTTGATCTCCATAAACAAATTAAGAAATCAACAGTCGTTTTTCCATTGGAAACACAGAAAAAACATACAAAAAACACTCTGGCATCTTTTGGGATTCTTTTTAGTCTTCCCATTGACTTGTATTGTAATAATTCAGAATCAACATGTTTTTTTTAAACAATTCGGCCCGATTCATCATTGCTGTTTGTGGCTTTTTTTTGTTTGCATTGAATTAATTATTCTATTTTCACCTTATTGAAATCTATTTTATATGCGCTCACCGTCCCATAGGGGTGGAGTCGCATATTCATTACTGTAAATGAGCGGCCCCACGTGACGGCTCATACAGTACAAGGTGCGGCCAGGACAGGAAGCAGCGAGGGAGCCGGGAGCTGGGTGAGTATTTTAATCACAGCGGGGGATGTGCCACAGAAACGCACCGGCACACGGACACAGATAATTCCGGTACCGATTTTTCCGGTACCGGAATTATCTGGACGTGTGAGACTGGCCTAAAACAGTTCAAGAAGAAAAGATCATTTTTTAAATTTGTGCAAAATTCATGAAACGCATGAACCATTTTGAAGAGTTTGGTTAAAAAAAAATGACAACGAATACCACAAAACAAGACTGAGCATTTAAAAGAAGCTCAAAAGACTGAAACTGTTGCATAATGTGAACAGCAAGTAATTTTTACATAGACATTAATATACCATATTCATTTTTTTAGTAGTTTTAACTGATTTTTTTATAGCTTTTTCAGCTCCGAAAACATTTGAAAATTAGGCTGTGTTAACACACTGTACAGCAAAAAACTGGACGTGTCATATTTGCTTTTTGTCTATTCTGAATGATATAATTATGTAAGAACAGGGTAGACTTTTTTTGTACCTAGTAAGTTTTTACCTAGTTATGTTCTATAGGATACCAAAAATTAATACTTTTTTTTAGGAGTTAAGTTACATCAAATTCTAGCTGAATGTGGTGTACAGTCACACAATTTTGCACAATTTTTGAGGATAAAAAAAACCTGTACAAAAAAATAACTTTCAAAATGCCAACTTTTACGACTGATTTCAAATCAGATTAGGCAGCATCCAAAAAATGCATAACCTGTGAAAATAGAATCCTGCCTGGTACGGAATCACTTTGTTATGCGCACATATTTCAGAACAAAAGGAAAGAGTGACTTGGCTCATGAACTTTTACCTTTCGGAAAGCATTTCCAAATATCACAATTAGAACAGCGGACATAGTTCAAAGAGTTAACCTATTTTTCTTTTTTTACAAGCAGCTTGAGAAAGGAAAAAAATGTCAAATTCCTGCACTTTATTGAGTAGTTTCCATAGTAACAAGAACAAAACAATGTATAGCGAGAACTTTGTTTCCTGCCTTATGTTTTTAATGAGCTGATTTTGGAAGACAGACAAGTTTCCCTGTATTTTTTTTTTTACTTTAACTCTTGCACGCTCCAATCACAGGTTTTTTTTCTTCACACTATTTTCCTTTATGTTCATCCTTTATGTTTCCTTTATGTTATTTCCATTTTCTCAGCACTGGTGCTTGCTCTTCCCTGCATAGAATTATGCACTTTTTTCCGCTCCCCACCAATGATAATAATTTGGGGGTTTCAGCTTCACTATCTGGATACATGAGTTCTTATGTTGTATATTGAATGTATCCTCGATCTCCCACCCCAATCCTGGCCTTCTCTGCAGTTGGAGTTTTACATCTGCTTTACATCTTAGAAGTGACCTACTTTTGACTTACTGTAAATCAGCTGAAACCATTTAAAATTTCTCCTTTCAGAAAACATTTCGAAATTCCAAAGAAGGAACAGCAGATATTGTCAAAAGAGTGAACCTATCTTTTGAAGACTAAAAAGGAAAATTTCTGCACTTTTCTTTGATGACTGATTGTAATCACTCACTGAAATGCACCTACTCATATGTCATATTCTGCATGTCATACTGTTATCTACACTGGGTGATGGATCTATGGTAAGTATTAATATTGACAAATGGAACTGATCTTATTTGCCACCCTAAGGGCGTAGTTAGACGGCCGTGTGAATCGGAGCAAGATTGGAACACAAAGCACGGACTGGCCAGTGGCTCTCCCGAACGTGGCAGCTGCATAGAAATACATGAAACTGCCACGCTTGTGTCGGGAGAGCCGCCAGCCAGTCCAAGGACTGTGTTCTGATATCGCTTTGATTTATACAGCCATCTAACTGTGCCCTAACTAAAAGCATATTTGAGTCTGTTAAGCACATCGGACCACATTTATAAATTTAAAAGGTTGTTGCACCTGTTTCCGAGCATACTTTGCAATTAAAATCTGGTGCAAGGTTTTTTTTTCAGGCAGAGGTTGCCAAGAAAATCAAGTTTGTCATGTTCCATAATCTA
Source organism: Ranitomeya imitator (assembly GCF_032444005.1). Lineage (NCBI taxonomy): Eukaryota > Metazoa > Chordata > Amphibia > Anura > Dendrobatidae > Ranitomeya > Ranitomeya imitator. Next base: position 61,891,840 of record NC_091288.1, read on the forward strand.
TTTTTTTTAAGCTTGAAAGTGGCTATGGCAAAGTGTAGGATTAATATGCTCCAAATATATTATTGGTGTGTAACAGTTTATTGTCCCAAATTAATGTAAACCAATGAATAGTAGGCATAAGGAAAAGTAAAGTGTCTATCTCAGGGGTGCACAACATGCGGCAGGGGGCCACATAAACTCTGTGATGCTCTTCTGTTGGGCTCGCAACCTTCTAGTCAGACACATGATAGTGTCTGCTGCCTAGATCCATAGGGAAAAAGTATTCATAAATGGTGCACTGCGTGGGCAATTTTGGGACAATAGACAGAGCTAAATGTATGGTCTCACTCTTTCTGGACTGCAAACCCATGAGAGAGGTACCTCTGCCTTCCTGTTGTATAAGAAAATGAGGGAAGATAGGGAAGGGGAGTCAGCTCACCTAGAGACACGGAAAAGGATCAGCACACGAAGCCGCCCAGGTTGGGGCTGCAGCAAACAAATCTCAAGAAAAGGAGTTCTCCAGTGATGGAAACTTCATTAAGTATAAAACTTCAAGTTTATTTAAAATGTTAAAAAACAGGCATCTCACTAGAGGCAAAACCACATGAGGTGAAGCAAAACCTATGTGTTTCGGCGCATAGCCTTAGTCATGGTTATAAGTAAAGATGAGCGAAAATGTTCATAAAGCGAACGCCTAACATACATTCATTATGAATATGGCACATTCGGATTCGTGATCGGAAACACATGCGTTTTTTCTTAAAATCTGAAAAAGTAGATAAAATTCAGTAAAAGTGCAGGAAAATAATTGTGATGATAGATAGATAGATAGATAGATAGATAGATAGATAGATAAAAAGCCAGCAATTCAGTAGCCATGTACAGTAAAATAACAGAAGGACCCTACAGGAGAGAAAAGATGGATTACATACAGTATATGCACATAGAATAGATAGATATACATATAGATATCAGTCACATATACAGTAAGTATAGTGTGTGCAGCTTACTGTACATTGTGATGCAGTGACCCCTGTTACTGGTAGGGGGCGCTGCATGGTCTTCCCAGGATACGCACGGAGGTGTATTGAGGCCGTGAGAGTGCATGGCAGCTGCACGCATAAATATGATGGTGAGACAAAGTCCGGCATTGTAGTGAATGGCCGGTATGTGTGTTGCAGAGGAAGATACTCTGCGCTGTCAGCTTAAAGCACTTTTGTTGTTCTGGGACCTGTAGTCCCACAAGTAATTGTGTCGTTTGTATAATTGCAAAGGGAGGCTGGCAGGGCTAGTTATGAGAGATGGACGGGTCTAACTAGCCACACAGACGCTCCCATCTAGGGGAATGGTTACAACCATATAATGTGACTGAGGTCTGGTCACATGGTCTCTGAGTATGGATCTGAATGGTTCTGTGCTGAAGGTCCTGGAAGAGCCTATGTGTTGGGAGTGCTATCTCCCTGAAGAGCACATGGTGAGGCTTTGAACCTGGTGGCCTTGGGTGTTGGACGAATGTACTGAATAGCACTCGGACAGGCCACACACCTGTGCGTTGGATGGTCCCAGGTGGGGACGGATGTCCTGAATAGTGCATAGAGGCCATATGCTGCAGAGACGGTGATGGCTGCTGTGTGGGGAAGCTACTGTCCTTCGGTGGGTCTGGACTGACTGTTGTGTGCCTGCCAGGCAAGTTGGTGAGCCCCGTAAGGCAGTTTCCCCAGGAGAGAGGACTGACAAGGAGTCAGCAGGTGGAGCAGGAACTCCTGTAAGGTACCTATACAGACTGTTGGTGCTTGTTATGTACTATGAACTGTGTGATAACCCACGGCAACTGGTCAGAAGAGGATCAGCATGTTTAGTTGCCGCAGACTAATGATGCAAAACTTAAGGTGATGTCCTGATAGAGTGTGTAATGGACTGTTCATGATATGGTTTATGAGTCTTTAATAAACCATATAGACTGTTTAAGCAAAAACCCATGCCTGTGTGCCTGAATATCACGGCCAAGCGAGTGTCCCCCAACACATGCAGTGAGCGCAACCTCACAACATGTATTTAGTTATTAAAATGTTATTTTCTGAAAAAAAATTGCGTAATTTTTTTAACCAGCAGAGAGCAAGCCGACGGCTCAGAGCAGATGTTTATAGCTAGGGAAGGGGGTAATACGCAAAGAGCTTCGCAGTCTATTAACATCAGCTCACAGTTGTATACTTAGCCTTTATTGGCTATTAAAATGAGGGACACCCCCCAAAAATATGTAGGGTCTTCCTATAAAATTTAATTAGCAAAGACTAGGCAGATAGCTGCAGGCTAATATTAATAGCCTAGGAAGGGGCCATGGATATTGGCCCCCTCCCAGACTAAAAACATTAACTCTCAGCTGCCTCAGAAAGGTGCATCTATAAGATGCACCAAATCTGGTGCTTAGCCTTGCTCTTGTCACTTGCCCTGTAGTGGTGGCAAATGGGGTAATGGTTGGGGGAGTTGATGTCACCTTTGTATTGTCAGGTGACATCAAGCCCACAGGTTAGTAATGGAGAGGCATCTATAAAATGCCCTCATTACTAACCCCATTGTGATATAAAAAACACACACCCAGAATAAAGTCCTTTAGTTGAAATAGTAGCACAGACTCCTTTGAATCTAAATTAAACCATACTCCATAAATTATACCATAAATGCCTAATCCATTGAAGCCAACATCTCCTGTAACAAAAATAAAATAATAAACCACAATATTCCTCACATGTCCGCCGAGAAGATAATAATCCATGATGTCCCACGACGATCTTGATGATTTTGAGAGAAGTCACTGATGTAACTGCTCTCAAGGACAGCTGGCTACTCACTGACACAGGAGGTAATCGCTCCTGCAGTGTATAGCACTGAGCTACAGTGAGAAGGTTCACTGGAGTTCATCAGCTGATGAGCCCCGGTGATCTCACTTACTGCTTCACCGCCCCGTGAGAAAGTTCACTGGAGTTCTTCAGCTGATGAACTTGTGTGACCTCTCTCACAGCAGCTCAGCGCTATACACTGTCAGTGTATTGCCGGTGGCCGGTTAGAGCAGTCGCATCTCCCAATGTGACTTTTCTACATGTGAGATTGCCATGGGACACTTGGGATTACGTGGACTACGGCGGACAAGAGAGTATATGGTGGTTTATTATTTTTAATTTTTTTATAGGAGACATGGGCATCGGGGATTGGGCATTAGGTGAGTATAATGTGTTTCTTATTTTTAATGTATATGCTACTTTTTATTTTACAATTTTTATAGGAGACAAGGGCATCAGGGATTTGGTGTTAGGTGAGTATAATGTATTTCTTATTTTTATTTGAATATGTATTTCATTATTTTACATGTTTTTTTTAAGTTTGAGCACAGGCACCTGCTGATGAGAAACTATTTTGCAAAATCAGCGGCTCCTGCTATCACTGTTATCTGTGACAGCAGACGTAGTCTGATGAGAGGAGTAGTCCCTCATCAGCTAACGCCTGTGTAACAACTCTGCTGGCATCACAGCATGGCATCTCATCTCATACTATCTTACCCACTGCTCCAGGTCATGATGTGGTTTCTGTTTCTTGACTGCTCCATATTCTGTGCCTCTGCTCTCTGCATGCATCCTGGCTGTGTGCATAGGGGGGGTGGCACCTGAACTCTTAGGTTCTTATAGGAATCAGGTGCACCTGTCTAATCTGTTCCTGGCCAATTACCAAGAGGCCTCCAGTATTTATTGCAGCTCCACCCAGTAGACTGGGCCTGTGCAATGTGTTAGCTCAGTTTGTGTTTAGCTTCTGAGTTTGCCAGGCCTTGCTCTGTGTTACTCCCTCTCTGGAGGTTTTTCTCAGTGTTCTTGCCTTGATCTTGTTGTCCGCCCTCCAGGAGGCAGAATATCCTGATCCCTGTGCCTTTGTTCTTGTTCCTTCTCTTGTTCCATTACCTTGTCTGAACTTTGTCTTATCTCGGTCTCCTTGTCTGTGGCTTCCTTCCCTGCTGTGTCTTTCCTTGTGTTCTTAGTCTGCTTATGCTCCGCACTCTTGCAGCTCTGCCTGCTCTGTACCTTTGTGGCTTTACCTCTGCTCCGCACTCCTGCTGTTCTGCTCCGTTCTACTCTGCTCTGCTCCTGTTGCTGCAGGAATCTCTTGCTGCAGCTCTTCGCATTCCTTGTGGTTCCGCTCTGCTTAGCTTCTGCTGCGGCAGTAATCTCTTGCTGCAGCTCCTCTCCGCATTCCTTGCGGTTCTGCTCTGCTTTGCTGCTGCAGAAACCTCTTGCTGCAGCTCCTCTCTGCATTCGTTGTGGTTTTGCTCTGCTTTGCTGCTGCAGAAACCTCTTGCTGCAGCTCCTCTCCGCATTCCTTGCGGTTCTGCTCTGCTTAGCTTCTGCTGCTGCTCCATCTCCTGCTGCTCTACCATTCCTATCCGCAGCCTTGTGTTTCTCTTCCTGTGTGAACAGGTCTCAACCTGTTCCTTCACACTCCATTCCTTCCTGCTTGTTTCCGTACCTGCATCTCCTGTGTGAACAGGCCCCAACCTGTTCCTTCATACTTCATTCCTTTCTGCTTGTCTCCTTACCTGCACCTCCTGTGTGAACAGGTCCCTACCTGTTCCTTCATACTCCACACCAACCAGCCCTGTGTCCCTGCGGTTCCTGCCAGCCCTATGTCTCTGCCGTACCTGCCAGCCCTGTGTCTCTGCCATACCTGCCAGCCCTGTGTCTCTGCGTACCTGCCAGCCCTGTGTCTCTGCCGTGCCTGCCAGCCCTGTGTCTTTGCCATAAAGGAACTTTATTCAGGTAGGGGAAAAGGTGGGGGCCAGGAGTGTTCATCCCTGCAGGTGTGTGACCAGGTGAATTCTGATAGGAGAAAAAAATGGAGTCATGTCAATCTCTGTTATTATGCCCCGTATCCCAGATGGTGGCTGCTCCCTCATCACAATCCTCTAATCTGGAAGAGAAGGTCTGGTTTTTTAAGGGTTCCAGGCTGAAGATGTGTCCTGTATGTATGCCTCCAGCTTCCATCTGGCTGTTGGGCGAAGATCCCAAGACAGAAGTGTTCTCATCTCTGCTTTCCACCAGTCTAAAGGAGGAGGTTCAATTTTCTTGTGATGATGGGCTTAAGTTGGATCCAGTGAAGGTGTCTTCAGTTTCCAAAGAATCGGATTATGTTGAGGTCAAATCAGAAGCTTCCAAGTCCCTGTTTTCAGTCAACCAGGTGAAAGAAGTCCTGGCCCTTGTATCTTCAGTGTGGGAAGCTGATCTTGCTGGACTCAAAGAGACTGGGCAACCTGAGATCTCTAATGTCTCATCTACCTCATTCTACCAGAGGAATGTTGTGATGGTTCTGACTATTCGTGCTCCTATCCTTCTTCTACAAGTTATTCTGGCGAGCTTGAAGAAGAGGGGCTGTAAAGGGGGGTACTGTAACAACTCTGCTGGCATCATGGCATGGCCTCTCATCTCTCATACTATCTTACCCACTGCTCCAGATCATGATGTGGTTTCTCTTTCTTGCCAGCTCCATATTCTGTGCCTCTGCTCTCTGCATGCATCCTGGCTGTGTGCATAGGCACCTGAACTCTCTGGTTCTTATAGGAATCAGGTGCACCTGTCTAATCTGTTCCTGACCGATTACCATGAGGCCTCCAGTATTTAGTGCAGCTCCACCCAGTGGACTGGGCCTGTGCAATGTGTTAGCTCAGTTTGTGTTTAGCTTCAGAGTTTGCCAGGCCTTGATCTGTGTTACTCCCTCTCTGGAGGCTTTTCTCAGTGTTCTTGCCTTGATCTTGGTGTCCACTCTCCAGGAGGCAGAATATCCTGGTCCCTGTGTCTTTGTTCTTGTTCCTTGTCTTGTTCCATTACCTTGTCTGAACCTAGTCTTATATCACTCTCCTTGTCTGTGGCTTCCTTCCCTGCTGTGTCTTTCCTTGTGTTCTTAGTCTGCTTATGCTCCGCACTCTTGCGGCTCTGCCTGCTCTGTACCTTTGTGGCTTTACCTCTGCTCTGCACTCCTGCGGTTCTGCTCTGTTCTACTCTGCTCCGCTCCTGTTGCGGCAGGAATCTCTTGCTGCAGCTCCTCTCCGTATTCCTTGCGGTTCCGCTCTGCTTAGCTTCTGTTGCTACTCCATCTCCTGCTGCTCTACAATTCCTATCTGCAGCCTTGCGGTTCTCTTCCTGTGTGAACAGGTCTCAACTTGTTCCTTCACACTCCATTCCTTCCTGCTTGTTTCCGCACCTGCATCTCCTGTGTGAACAGGCCCCAACCTGTTCCTTCATACTTCATTCCTTTCTGCCTGTCTCCTTACCTGCACCTCCTTTGTGAACAGGTCCCTACCTGTTCCTTCATACACCACACCAACCAGCCCTGTGTCCCTGCCATTCCTGCCAGCCCTGTGTCTCTGCCATACCTGCCAGCCCTGTCTCTGCCGTGCCTGCCAGCCCCGTGTCTCTGTCGTTCCTGCCAGTCCTGTGTCTCTGTCAATCCTGCCAGTCCTGTGTCTCTGCCAGCTCTGTATCTCATCTGTGCTCATCTGCTAGTCCTGCCTGATGTCCACACCAATCCTGGTGTTCCTGATTCCCAAGTGGGATCAGCAGTCACAGCCAGACACCACCCTGGAGTAGCACCTGGCAGCTGCCTGCCGCACAAGCCTGACATCACCATCAGAGGCTCCATTGAAGACCAAGGCAGCTGTCATAGTCACGCCCCTTCCTGGGTAGTCTGGTTTGTGGCTCAGTGGGGCCACAAACCCCCCAAGCTTACGCCCACCAGTCAGGGCATGAGCGTGACAGCCTGCTGACCTGTGGTAAGCTTTTTACCGTGGGTCACAGTATCTCTGTGGGATCACGCTGACATCTGTCAGACAGTGTTGGAAACACAGGTGTTTGTGTTGTGTATGCGTTTGTTTTCGCCTAACATTGACTCCAATGGTGTTTAGCTATATTCGGTGAATGAATCAGTGAATATTGCAATATCAGAGATCGTAATCTGAACCAAACATTGAAATTTTCCCTCATCTCTAGTTATAAGCTAATGTATATGCGCTGACATTAAATATACCAGACTTCCATCACATGTATGTGTGACAACTAATAACATGAAACCGACACGATCAGTATATAAAAATTTAAAACAGATGTGGATTAAAAACAGAAAAGCACAGAAAATGAGACCATCTTAGGCTACGTTCACATTTGCGTTGTGCGGGGCTGCGTTGGCGACGCACCGCACAACGCAAACAAAAATGCAACAAAACGCACGCTAAAACGCTGCGTTTTGCGACGCATGCGTCCTTTTTTGCCGAAATTGGGACGCAAAAAAAATGCAACTTGCTGTGTTTTCTGCGCCCCACGCTTGCGGCGAAAAAAAAACGCATGCGTCGCAAAACGCAGCACAAAGCATGTCCATGCGCCCCCCATGTTAAATATAGGGGCGCATGACGCATGCGTCGCCGCAGCGTTTCCCGACGCTGTGTTGGGAAACGCTAATGTGAACGTAGCCTTAAGTATACTGTAATGTAAGATCCTGCCTAACATTAAGACCTCATGGGGTGCTAGCTTCCAAAGTGAAGATCCAATAGGATTCTCAATTAAGAACTTTTCTTTTGAAGTTCCCTCCTCTTTACTAGTTTTTTTTATCATTCTCAAATTAATTATTTGTATATTACATTGATAGGTAATTCCCTTTCTAAAATAGTTACTGTATTTCCATATGAGAAACCTAGACGGGAGCCCAAAATATGAAAATTACACTAGATATTTATGGCACATAATTACAATATGCAATAAATGTCTCAGAAGGTAACACTGGAGTAATAGTGCGGCCCTTGGGGTTGCGTAGATCTGACAATGAGGCCCTCAGGCCAAAAAAGGTCTTACACCCCTGGTCTAACTTCTAACGAGATGTGACAAAACTGTCACACTTAGTATACTGTCTCTGTGATTACTTTGGTGCTTCTTCAGACTGCCCGTGCTAAATTAGGTGAATTAGTAACTGTGGGACATAATATATTAAATGTAAGCAAAAAAATGAATGAATTTTCCTCTTCCCTGTCTTTTACACTGTGCTGCGCAGTGATTCACATAAATATAAAAGTTCCTGTTTTGTATCAATGAAGCCACAATCGTCAAGACTGCAGTACAGAATATGCCTGAAATCATTGTTGGCTGCTGCTGACATTCCACTTTACTATCTCCTCTCAGACCCTGCACTCCTCCATGTGAGTTCTTTGTATCATACTGACACTGTGTGATTATATCGAGTCTGGCATCACAAAATGACTGTTCAAACCAAGCACATGTGCTTTGTGCACTAAAACAGTTCAGTTCACGATCCTAACTATTTGTTTTCCATTTTTCTCCTTCCTTATTCCTTTACTGACAGCTCTGGTTTTACAGGAACTAGAGAAAGGCACACTTGCAAAACAAGTAGGTGGGAAGATGCTCTGGTTGACTGTGCTTGGTTTGAACAGTCATTTTATTCTCCTTTATGTTCTAGATGAACATATAGTGATCTTGTGAAAAATGTCTCTTATTTTTGTAGCTTTTTCATTGCATTCAAGGGAGTTTTGTTTTGCTATTTTTCTATAGCCAGTTTTTACTTTGAAGTGTAAAAGGCAAGATAAAAAATAGTTTTACATTATTATTATTATTATTATTATTATTATTCCACTTATGAGTTTGCTAAGAGCAAGGTGCTTCAAAACTATCTCAAGCATCACTATCATAAGTTTGGTAGAACTTCAGACTGCCTGAATTTACTTTGTACCAACTTTTAGAAAGTTTAAGTGTGGGCCGATGCATTTTAATTTGTGGCTTTTTTTATAGCATTTTTTAGGTCAGTAACATTGTGTACATGTGTACTAAGAAGCTTCATTCATCCATCAGTTTTTTTTTTCATTTTTATCATAAATGTGACATAAATTTTTCTTGGAAGCAAACAAATTGATTTGCTTTATCTGTGAAAAATATGGATAAAATGGGCATCTGAACGAGACATAGATTGAGTCACTAAGGTGACTTTTCTTTTCCTACCTGTCATTCCTCGACTGAAGAACTGACGATTTTGTGCACGATTCATAATTGTATAATTCTGCCTTTTCCTTTGTCCAGTTTCTGTTTTTTTTTTACCTGTTTTTTTATTTGCATCTTTATCTTCTTTTAATTTGCGCATTTAAAATGTTTATTTTATATGTATTTGTCACAGTTTTTTTATGTTTGCCATTGTGAGCCGAGTTTACGGTTTCCTAATGTTTTCACCGTGATATATCATTTGCAATGTTTTGAAAAATCACAAATTTAGTTGCAAATTGTCAAGGGAACACAACTCGGCTAACTCCAATTGCCAGGACTAATACACAATTGGCTGATGAGTGATGGACAAGGCCGCAGCTGCTTCCACTCCTAGGCTTGTTATTGGCGTACTTACAGTGAGCGTATGGTATATACACCTCTGATTCCAATGTGTGTAACATATATACAACCTCTGACAAAAATTATGGAATCACCGGCCTTGGAGGATGTTCATTCAGTTGTTTAATTTTGTAGAAAAAAAGCAGATCACAGACATGGCACAGAACTAAAGTCATTTCAAATGGCAACTTTCTGGCTTTAAGAAACACTAAAAGAAATCTAGAATAAAAATGTGGTAGTCAGTAATGGTAACTTTTTTTAACCAAGCATAGGGGAAAATTATGGAATCACTCAATTCTGAGGAAAAAAATATGGAATCACCCTGTAAATTTCCATACCCAAAAATAACACCTGCATCAAATTATATCTGCTCGTTAGTCTGCATCTAAAAAGGAGTGATCACACCTTGGAGACCTGTTGCACCAAGTGGACTGACATGAATCATGGCTCCAACACAAGAGATGTAAATTCAAACAAAGGAGAGGAGAGGATTATCAAACTCTTAAAAGAGGGTAAATCATCATGCAATGTTGCAAAAGATGTTGGTTGTTCACAGTCAGCTGTGTCTAAAATCTGGACCAAATACAAACAACATGGGAAGGTTGTTATAGACAAACATACTGGTAGACCAAGGAAGTCATCAAAGTGTCAAGACTGGAAACTTAAAGCAATATGTCTCCAAAACAGGAAATGCACAACAAAACAAATGAGTGAGTGGAAACTGGAGTCAACGTCTGTGACCGAACTGTAAGAAACTGCCTAAAGGAATGGGATTTATATGCAGAAAAGCTATACGAAAGCCATCATTAACATGTAACACCCCAGGGGACCGGTTGTTAAGGCACTCACATGCAACACATTCCAAATCTAGGCCAGGAAGGGGAGCTCAGGAACTGGATTCAGGGGAGCTTTCCTGAGCTTTAAGTGTCCTGGTCTGGAGGAGGAGTTAGGTCAGTTGGAGAGAGACACTGAGATGGAAGGATGTCTGGAACAGACGGAGAGGCCTGGCAGCCACATGGGAGCTGCAGCCTCTGGAAAGAGCAATAACCTGAAGGGTTGAATGTGGTGGAGGTACAGAGGAAAGGAGCAGAGGAGAGATAAAGGGCTAAGAGGGGAACAGTGGGGAGGACACCCTCAGAGCCATAGTGCGGAAGCCGGGTATTGGTAGCCCGTGGCCTTAGTGGAACTGTAGGACACTTGGCAGATCCGGAGGGCTAAGAACTGTAAGTGATCAGCGCGCACCACACCTGAGACACAGCAGCACCTGAGGAGCCTGGGGCATGATAGTCCCTGTAAAATGGCTCAAGCTGCCCATCATACAGGTACCTGTTCCATGACAGGGGAAAAGAGGACTTTCCTAGTAAGCTTCAAGCAGCAGGGACCTCACATACAACAGCGCTGGTAGGAAAGGCTTACAGACCTCAACTGGGGAGAGGAGTTCCCAATTGCCTCCAAGCTGGCTGGAAACCATCTACACCTCTATCTGGTACCTTGGACTGAGGCCTGTTACGTCTACAGTAAACAAGATAAAGGCTTATCATACTGTGTCCTCGACTTATTCGTCAGCATACAACACCCTTGCCACACACTTTGGGAGCCCTGGGGACCCAGCTTCACCTGTTGGAAGTGTCACCATTATTGCTGCAACAACATCCCCCAGAGGACCCCTTTAAAGCAGCGTCGGTCCCCCTATTGACCGAACACCACAGGTGGCATCATGACAGACTTTATCACAATTCCCTTTAAAGACCATTCCCCTTTAATTGGGCACCCAGGGCCACGGACCGGGTCGCAGCCACCGTGACATCCCATTTAAGACCGGACCCAGTACCGAGTACCCCACTGCCCTGGTGGGCGACTTAAACACCTAAACAGAAAAAAACAAGGTTACAATGGGCTAAGGAAAAGCAATCGTGGACTGTGGATGACTGGATGAAAGTCATATTCAGTGATGAATCACGAATCTGCATTGGGCAAGGTGATGATGCTGGAACTTTTGTTTGGTGCCGTTCCAATGAGATTTATAAAGATGACTGCCTGAAGAAAACATGCAAATTTCCACAGTCATTGATGATATGGGGCTGCATGTCAGGTAAAGGCACTGGGGAGATGGCTGTCATTACATCTTCAATAAATGCACAAGTTTATGTTGATATTTTGGACACTTTTCTTATCCCATAAATTGTAAGGATGTTTGGGGATGATGAAATCATTTTTCAAAATGATAATGCATCCTGCCATAGAGGAAAAGCTGTGAAAATGTGAGAATCAGACTGCACTCAGATGTCATCCGAGTGCAGTCCTATTGGAATACCTGGGGTGGACCCGCAGATCCACGACAACGAACCTCCCAAGGGTGAGCTGACCAGGTAGACCACCCCCTATACAGGGAGTGTTAGGGGCAGACCCAAGGGAGACTATTGCCGCAGAAGCTAGAACCCGGAGACAGGTAGTAGGAAGTACAAGATAGAGAAGCTAGGCGCAGGACGGACAGAGTGAGACAAAATGAAGTACAGTTAGGTAAGAGCTGGGAACCGGTGAGACCAAAGGAGAACTGCGAAGGGGAAGACACAAAGGAAGCGGGACAGGACAGAGACTCCAGACTACATAGTACGGAGGGGACACTGGGAGGACTGGCTGGACGAGGAGACAAGGAAGCCTGGGAAGGCAGAGAAGCTGAACTAGCTGGACAGAGCGGAGACTCAGAACACGCAGTGCAAAGACAATGGTAGACCTGAGTCACAGAAGCACAAATGACAGACAGGCAAGGAGCAGAGGAACGAATCACCTTATATACATGGAGTGCTGGAGGACTTCCAGGTCACGGTCCTCCAGGATCACAGAGAGGAGATACAGAGCACCTGCAAATCAGAAAGAGGAAGTGCTGGAGTGGGTGGTGCGCACGTGCACCCGACGAGAACCAGAGAGCAGAGAATGAAGGAGCGGACGCGCGCCTGCAGGAGGAGCGCGCCGCAGCGGGTAAGAGTGAGCGGAAGGAGTGGCCGTGACAGAAAACATTCCTTGAAAAAAGACACAAGGTCAATGTCATGGCCTGCAAATAGTCCGGATCTCAATCCAATTGAAAATCTTTGGTGCAAGTTGAAGAAAATGGTCCATGACAAGGCTCCAACCTGCAAAGCTGATCTCGCAACAGCAATCAGAGAAAGTTGGAGCCAGATTGATGAAGAGTGCTGTTTGACGCTCATTAAGTCCATCTCTCAGAGACTGCAAGCTGTTATAAAAGCCAGAGGTGGTGCAACAAAATACTAGTGATGTTTTGGAGTGTTTTTTTGTTTGTTTATCATGATTCCATAATTTTTTCCTCAGAATTGAGTGATTCCATATGTTTCCCCTATACTTGGTTAAAAAAAGTAACCATTACTGACTAGCATATTTTTGTTCTTGATTTCTTTTAGTGTTTCTTAAAGCCAGAAAGTTTCCATTTGAAATGACTTTAGTTTTGTGCCATGTCTGTCATCTGCTTTATTTTTTCTACAAAATTAAACAACTGAATGAACATCCTCCAAGGCTGGTGATTGCATAATTTTTGCCAGGGGTTGTATATATACCCCCACATGGTCATTGCCAACTCCACAATAAAAAAAAGAGTTACTAGCTGCCGCCACCAATCTTTTATACAGGCTGATTGGACACCCTTTACCGGTAGCATATGACTTCAGGGGTGCGGTTTACAGAGCAAGAGGAACACAGCTATTAAATTTTATATATTTAATCCAGAAAAGTAGGCAGTGTTTATAAAAAAAATATGCAAAGATGACCCAAAATTGGAACAAAACAATATGGTATATACTGTACATTTATATAAAATAGAAAGAAATAACAATAAGAAATGCCAAACCTGATGTCACCAAAATGGCTCAGAGCTTAACAGAGGAAGGTACTCCTTAGGGGAGAAAAGGACAGAACTGCAGTAAGCTGTATCTACCAGGACTGAGAAAGGACCAAATGACCAAACCCAATTTCTGCATGTTTAGATCAAGGTTACATCCACATACTTCTCCTTAATTAGCTCATGTGAGGGCTGTTTGTGGGATGTGCTCAGCCCTTCAGAATTTTATGAGATCCCCAAATTACAGGATATCTTTGCCTCTGGAGGTCCCATGTGGTAGATATCATCATTATGTTTACTATCACGATTTTGCCTTTCGCTAGAGATGAAATATGGCATGTATAGTATGATCTATTGGATAGATATTAAGTTGGAGGGGTTCTAATGGTCCTATGGTGATGTGAGTTAATGTGTTCTGTTCATACCTTCGCTATGACACCAAAAATATATCTCCCATAAATATCAGATCAATGAAAACCCCTATATTCATATCTGGGCACTGCAGACAGTGTCTAACTGCAATTGTCCATTTTTTCTTTGAAGAGAATAAAAGTTAACTCTGAAGATGTTAGATTTTCCACTTATCTGCTTCTTCAATATATGGATCTCAGACTCTGTGTTTTTTTTTCCAGCAAATCTCCCTGATGTAATTACCTGGCCACTGCAGGGAGCTCCTACATCAATGAAGAGTTAGCTCTCTAATTCCCCGGTTTTAATTAGTCTCTCTATTCTTGGATTTAATTAATCCCATACGTTCAATTCTAAGGGCTATTTCAACGGAGATTGAAGGGTCAGCTCTTCTCCCTTCTCAGGAGATGTCTTTAAGGGTTTTAACTTTAAGGTGTCTTTTCTGTTTCTACCTGTCGTTCTTTGAAGAACTGACCATTTTGTGCACAATTCATTAAAGTAATTGTGCATTTTCTTTGTCTAGTTTTGGGAGTTTCACCTGTTGATTTTATATGTATTGTATTTGTCTCTCTTTTTAATTTTTTTACATTCTGAGCCGAATTTAGGGTTTCCAAATGTTTTCACCATAATTCATCATTTGCAAAGTTTCGAAAAGTCAAAAAGGTAGCTGCATATGTACTCCAGTTTAACCCCTAGAGTAGTTTTATGCACATCAGAATTTTTTTGCTCAGTTTTTAGGACATGTTGCTCTCTTTGCATGGAAAGGTAGCGCAAAAAAGGTTAAAGACAAAATAATGATGATTTTTTTTACTTTGTGGAAAATCTATAAGCCACGTGCACTATTTTGATGAATTTGGTACAAAAAACAGCAACTAATATTACCAGACAAAAAAGAAGAGTGACTTAAAGCAAATGATGAATCGAGGGCTTTATTCTTCAATGGTCATTGAGTTGGTACTGTAGATCTGATGGTAACACAATCATTTTATTTATTGACAAGGTTCCTCTTCTAACTATGAGAATTATTTGGAAAATTCCCTTTATCATGTCAACTCTTATAATTGCACATTGTTTTATACTAGGAAGCATTCATATCTATTAGATCTATTCCCAGTATCGGTCGGATTGTCTTTTTCACCTCGTGACCACAGTTACATCAGTATTTGTAAACCAAAATCAGGAGTGGAACAATTAGAGGAAAAGTATAATAGAAACACGTCTCCTTCTGTATTTATCACCCACTTCTGGCTTTAGCTAACAAATACTTTTGCTAAAAACTCACAAAATACTCAACGTGTGAACCAAGGAGGCTTTTTTGCAGCAGGTCTCTTCCTGAATGTTTCTATTGTAAAACAATGTCGCTGTTCAGTCTTTTGACTTTTTTCCTCTTCAAGTTATGAAAAAATAACTAGTGGAATATAATAAAGTGGATATTAATAAAAAAAATAAGAGATGCCAAAAATAATGCTTTGGTGAAAACACCCCGTCATTTTCTTGAAGCAACGTCTGGTTGAAAAACTTAGCGGGTACTAAAGGGCATTGTGGGCACATAACCTAAAGCCTCATTCAGACTTCCTTATATTTGTGCATATGAGAAAAAAAGAGATAATTTATAATCAGTGTGCTGATCCAATTTTCAGCGATTTTTGGTCTGTGTCCATTTTTATCATCAGTGTGGCATCTGTTTTTATCGTATGAGAAAAAAAATCAGAGTTTCTCCTAACCATTAAATGGACAGCACTCAGATGAGGCAAACATGGCATCTGTGGGCTAGCCATTTTTTTTTGACTAACCAGAAAACTTGAATGAGCGAGTTTGATCCAGAAATCAGATAAAACTTCGTTTTTTTTTGTGGACACTTGGTACACAACTAAAACCTACATATGAACAGGTCCTTAGACTTATAATGGTGACTTAGTCTATCATAAAAATAACCACACACAGAGTTAAACACCTCTTCATTCTTTATTCAGTCTTTGCATCATCTCCCTTCATTAAAAAAATAAAAACAGACAAAGAAAGTCCAAATTTCAAAATTTATAGCAAATAATTTCCCTACCCCCAAAGTGTAAAATTACAAATAACAAGAACAGACCCAACCAAAATAAATGTATACCTTTGCATAGCCTGCAATGACTGCGGCTACCTAATTTCTATCCCAAGTGGTAAAACCTAAAGCTTTCAGTCCCTATGATAACCAGACGTGGCCTAAGGAGTACTGCACTGCAATATTTAAAAAGGCCACTCTGACGAAGAAATGGTTAACACCCGTCACTTTCCGTGGGACGTGCCGTCCGTGCAAAAAGTTGACGGTGCCTTGCTGTAAAGAATAGAAAATGAGAGTTTGATAGCCTCTATTCGCAACAAAATGTCGTCTTGTGTTGGCATCGGGGTCTCACAGTTCAATGAAAGAAGTCAGGTGGTTTAAAAGTATGGCAGAAAACGGGCTGCAATTCTGGATACCGGAGAAATTAGAAGGGAGCGTTGTTGAAGAAGCAGGTGTTATATAGAGGGGCAGGATATCTTAGGGTTAGACTCTTTAGTTGGGGTTTTGACGTTAAAATTAAAAACCTGACACAGCTGCTGACGGATGGAAGATGAAAGTACCGGTTTAACCCTTTCAGTGCGGCAGAGAAGAGCGCAGCAGTGCTCCACATGACGGAACGGACAGGTCTGTGCCGCTAACATTCTACAACACGGAAAGAGTTAATATTTCCAGTACGGTCTTTTCCATTTCCACATATGAATTAGCACCATTTTGATAAAACTTCTGAGCCTCTGTCACCCTATGTGAGGGCAAGATGACGTGGGGCATAGGGTGAGCGGAGGGGCAGTGCATCCTGGGTTATCTCCTCCGGAAAGGTAAAAATCCAGGACTTTTATGTTCCAATTGCAGAGACTACACTGGGATTCAGAGGTGCTGTGAGGGAATGAAAACAGAAAATGTAGTTACCATTGTGGATTAGTATGCATTACAGCATAAATTACAGCATATCTATTAAAGGGTATTCTAAAGTTATCAAATGGCTTTCGTTAGATCACAACTTACCTGAAATGCAAATCTTTTCACATTCTTTCTGTGTGCTGAACCTGTTCTCATTTCCGCCACAGCCGCCATACCAGAAACGGGCACAGCTGTTGGTTTCGGAGTCATAATACCACTTTAGAGCAAACTCCCGACAGGTTCCCTCTTCCTTCGGTAGTTTACAAGCCTCCGGTCCCACTAAGAAAAATACATTTTGGTTTTATGAAAAGCAATTAAAAGTAGGTAAAAGAAAACACAGCAGGAAGTGAAAATTGTAGGTGCCAATTTTTACGGTACACGAAGGCAAATTGGAGAGCAAGTGTTTAAATTTTTCTTGTAAGTATATAATACTTTTTATTCTATTATTTCTCCTCGAGGACTGATCTTGCATTCTCAATTCATGAGTAACATCTAAATTCAGTGAAGATAGATTTCCCCGTTACAGAGACAGGAGATGACAGCTGGTGCTGATAAGATTATGTGGAGAAGTAAGGAGCTAGAGGAAGACACAGACATTCTGCTGCAAGTTCTCCTGCAACGACAGCTACAATCCTCCATAGGACTTTATGAGCACCAAATGTCATCTCCTAGCTCAGAAATGCAAAAATCTATTTTCACTCACGACAGATTTTATACCTGAATTGAGATTTTTGAGAACGAATAATCAGCTCAGGTGAAAAAAAGCGGAATTTTCTTACAACACATAGTGCAAGCTTTCTTGTTTTCACATGTATTATTCATTTATGAAAAAAAATAAATGCAATTATGGTTACTCTTCAAATAATCAACAAAACTGCCTAAAAGAAAAACTGTCTTAACTACCCTTAAGAACCGATCCTAGCAAAGCTTTCATCGTGTAAGAGCAAAGTATAAAATTAAAGCTACACAGAGGTTGGTTTCTAAAGGTTCATGAATCTCCACCATAGTCCCTCATCAAGACCGGTGAGAACATTTTCGATCTTGATGAATCAGGACAATAGTGTCCACCAAGCCAAAGCTTTTACGAATAACTTCACATTGAGAATTAAGAATACTTAAAGAATACTTGTTTTTTTTTCATAAAGAGAATATTATTTAGTACAATTAGTATAAGTGAAGAAAAGAAACTTTATAATAGGTCTGATAATACAGGAAAGCCTACAGCCTGCACTGACCCAGCTGCCTCCTCACCACTACCGGAGCCACCGCCTCACCAACACCGGAGCTCCTGCAACCTTCAACCTACTGTCTCCTTCCCCACCATCCTGTAGAATGTAAGCTCGCAAGGGCAGGGTCCTCGCCCCTCTGTATCAGTCTGTCATTGTTAGTTTGTTTACTGTATGTGATATCTGTAATTTGTATGTAACCCCTTCTCATGTACAGCACCATGGAATCAATGGTGCTATATAAATAAATAATAATAATAATACAAGAAATGTGCTGCTTTCTCCTCCTGGACTGATCTCAGACTCTCAGCAGAACAAATTTTCCTATTTCTGATTTAGGAGATGATACTTGCTGCTTATAATAGTCTATGGAGGAGGGAGGAGCCAGAGGCAGACACAGATATTCTGCTGCAAGTTCTCCACATTTACACTTTAAGTATTTTAATAAATTATAGTCTACTTTGTAAAACATATCCCAATCCAATATTTTGTAAAATATGTGAAAAATTAAGCAGCTCACAAAATGTCAGCCGTTCTATTGTAAAAGGAGAAACTTGACATAGACTCTACAATTTCATCCCTGGAACTGGTTCTGAAATGTACACTTTTTAGTCACTTTTTAATAACGTTTCTGTGCTATTTTAGACTTAATTATAAGACGACATGTGCTGGCTTCAAATGAAAAGTAACAGCAAGCCGTAAAAGCTGCCAATCTTTGAAGATATTAAAGAGAAGAGAAAAAAAAACCCTACAGTTTCTAACGCAGTAGTTCAGATGTCTAGATAATATAATGCATGATCATTGGATTTGTTCCAATAGATGTCAAGACCCATCTGGCAATATATCAGATTTATATCATGAGCACATGTTTGTAGATGGGTCTGAGATTACGTCATTATGTATTCTTTTTTCTGCCTTTCCTACCATGATTGGTTGTTATTTTTAGATTTTTTTTTTTCACAACCTTCAGCTCTCTAAAAAAAAAAGATGTTGTCCAATGGCCAAAACTAGTACAAAGCCCCCTACGCAACGTAGGGAATTCTGGGTAATCATGAAGGAACTGCTAAGCATCTATCTCCTTAATGTGCAGGCGTCTAATGTGACCCAGATGTCCAACTAGCCGGAAATTCTATAGGACTTCAATCAAGATCTTAAGGGTAAAACTGCATCCAAAACAAGGAATTCTGGGTAAATCCACATATGGCGTCAAGGCTTAATGTGACAAATTTATAGCTGTAGGCTTATGTATGCCTAATAACAGCGTACAGGCTTCAAAACAGAAGAACGAGTAGGCCTTTTCTCATGGGACAAGAGCCTATTAAATGGTTTATGACTTCATTTATACGTGGTCTATAATTAAGGAGTGTTCGCAAAAGGCCCTCAACTAGTCAATGGAAGCTCCCGCTATAGTTCTTTATTTCATACATTGATGATGGAAGAATGATGAAAATATTGTATCTGTTCTTGCCACGATACATGTCCAGAAGAATGGTTTAATTGGCCCAAAGGTCAAACTTGCACTCTGTCATCATCGGATTTCTTTTTTTTAACTAAATCTTTATAATTGGGCTATAAAACATTAATCTTAAGATGTTTTTAAAGGGAGTCTTTAAATCCAAGGAAAAAGTCTGAGTGAAGAGGACACCAATCGGCGGGTGAATAGAACGAATGATTGGGATATCGCGAATGTTCTGATTTTGAAACTGTTTATTGGTCTAAATGGCCAACGTGGTTCAAGTGTGTTATGCTCTCATACATACAATGAATTCCTACCCTACTTAAAATTTTTAAATTCTTTAAATTTGCCACATAATCTACTGATAGGAGGCGCTTTTCCTAAAAACAGCGGAATCTTAGGTTAAAGATGTCCTTTTAGAAAGCAGATAAAGCCAAACATATTTTAGTTGTTTTTTTCCAATTTTAGTTGTTTTTTTTCACTGCACACTTCAGTGAGTAAATGAATAACAAGGTTTCCTTATTAAAACAGTTAATAGAAAATAATTAATTTAATATATATATGTTTCTATTTTTTTCTAAAAGCATTCCTCTTGATTGATTTTTTGTTTCTATGATAATAAAATGAATGCATATATAAGTATAAATAATTAAATATAATTTATGGATTGACCTGGAATTTGGTCATAATGCAATATAGTTTTGTTTATGTTTTTAAATATCTCTTATTAAATTTATGATCCCATTTTGATTTGTCATTTGATTGCTTCAAGGGTTACATCCAGTCTTGTGTATACCAAACCTTGGAACTTATAAGTTTCCTTAATTTTTAAATTCCCCAATCGTTTCTATAGGGTTAACCCTTATATTGGAGAATTCTTTATTATGTTCCTATTGTAGATGTTTGAATACACTTTGTAATAGAAAACCTTTATTTGTATCAGACCTGTGTTTGTTAATACTGGCTCTTAAAGTTTGTTTAGTGCATCCAATATGTTGGAGTCCGCTACTACTGTTTAGGAAATGTTTTATAAATGACAAAGAGCAGTTTATACGATATTAGATTTTGTTTTATCTGCTACCTTAGTGGAGGTTTTTTCCACAGAACTTGCAATCACAAAATGACTGTGCCAACCAAGCACACTTTGCGGTACACCTTTTCACCTACTTGTTTTCCATCTATCCTCCTCTGGATTCTGTAAAGCCAGAACTGTGAATCCATTATTAAGCGGACAGAGATAGATAGAAAACAAGTCCTTTTGAAGAACGTGTCCTTTTGGTAAAAACAAACAAACAGAATAAATGATCTGTTGTATCAGTAATGTTGATGGAAGCATGATTATTATGGGGTCCATCTGGGTGTCATTTTTTAGAAAGAAAAAAAATGTTCGGCAGGATTTTTTTCTACTGTGAATCCATATAATTATCAATAATGCTTCCATTTATACAACTGATGCATTAGATTATTTGTTCCTAAAACGGAACAGACACATGGTAACCAAACTATTTGATCATTTCAGTGTATCTCAAAATAATATTTTTTGCCTTTTGTTTTCTTTTTTTCTTTACCAAATATGTGCCTTTAAAAATAAATAAATAATAATAAAAAAATATATATATATATATACTATTGGGTTGATGTATAAAAATTGAGATTTATTATATTTATTACTGGTTACTTTTCTATATACTGTGTTCTGGACTTAATTATTGCTGAGCTGTACATGGGAGTATGAAATTGTGTAATAGTGTTTATTTTTCCTAAAATGTTGACAGATGTGGCCACAGTGATATAGCTACTTCCCAATAATCTAATTGGTTTTATACATATAAAGCAATATAATTTAGGACTTTGCACCTTGACATAGTTGCCGTGGACACCTCTCACATTTTGTGATGTAAAATTCATATCCTATACCCTGCGCACACCCAAAAAGTTATTTTTCATTTAGACAAGCTGAGAATCTGTGGGCGAGTGTTCGTAAGAGCTCTCGATCGTGATTATCAGTCTGTAAGGATGTGCTGCCAATAACATAATTTGTGGGAACAAAACATTCATACTAATTACTATTCTGTTCCCATCAGTATTCATTGGCCCGTCAATAAGCTTTATTTCACATGGGGCAAAAGTTTAGCCTTGTATCAAAGTACCGCTGACAAAGCAAAGCGTCTTGTTGGTGCCCCGTAAAGATCAAAAGATTGGTCTGAGCACACTACTAATATAAAGTTGGGCTACGTTTCCATGATCAGCAAGTAGCAGCACTGTGGACGTAACGCATGTTCGCTGCGTCCAAAGCGCTGCCGTCTATTGAACGCAGGTGAATCTTCATGTGTTCACTGAACCGTGCGGATTCACTGCATCTGATACATGCTATGGGTGAAATTTGTGTTGCGGAAACTAACATCTCCGGAAGAGAAATTGACATGCTGCGGTCTGGAGAGAAGCGCCACATGTCCGTCTCCATGGGTGAACCGCAGGCGTCTGTGCACGCATAGTGGACATGGGTTTTCTTGGAATCCCATCCGCTATGCTGTAACATCTGGCCGTTGCGAATTTGACGCTGCATATTTATGCAGCGTCAAACCCGCAGCAATTCCTGATCGTGGACACGTACCCTTAAGGGTGCGATGCATTCAAACACTGAAACTCTCTACAGAACATACCAATGAAAGGAAAGAAAGTATGTACACCTACAATTGGACAACAGGAATAATTAAATCTTTATTAATCCAATAAACACCTCACAAAATGTATCTTTTTAATGCTTTTTCAATTCTGTGAGGAAATGTGACAAGTCAACTAGCTGTAAGTGAATTAGCCTCACATCAAACTTCAGATCCACTTGAAAAATCCACTGGCCACCCTTTTGCTACATTTTGACAATTTACCTGACTCTGCTAATTAATAATTACCAGTTACTCAACTTGGCTATCAAAATTATTCAGCCACCAAATTATGCAATAAATCAATAAAAATAAATTGAAACGGCTCATGCCAACTATCGTAACAAATGTTTCTCAAATTCATCACAAAATTCCACTTTCAATGACATTTGCATTTTCAGAATTATTTAAGCCCTTCACGAGAAGCATCGTAAGTACTTAGTAGAGCCCCTTTGGCTATTATGACCTGCTACAAGCATGATGCATCACCGGACACTAGCTTCTGGGATTGTTTCTGATCAATCTTAGCCCATCCTTCATGGGCATTGGCGTCCAGCTCACTAATAGTTTTGGGGTTTGTGTTCTGCGCCTGCCTTCTTCAAAGATTTTTTATGGAGTCTAAGTCAGTTGACTGTGATGGTCAATCCAGAATCTTTCTAGACTTCTGAAATCACGCCTTGGTGGACTTTGTGGTATAATTGGGATCATTATCCTCTTGGAATGTCTTATAACAACCAAACTTGTAGACAGTATTCTACATAATACATTAGCAGAGCTAAGTCATATTTCCCCTATTATGAAGGCCACTGCTAACTCAAAACACTCAACTGTCTTATTTCTGTCTAAAATATTTTTCTGCATGCAGTTTGTTTAAACTAATTCTACACTATCTTTACTCTCCTAGATATTGCAAATGTATTTTTCCTTGCCACCAAAAAAAAAGAATTAATACAATAACCTAAACTTCAGCCTCCTCACAGAAGACATCATGTTTTCCTCTAGGACTTCTTGATACTTGCTTGAATCCACCTTGCGTTGCACACCCTGTAGTATTCTAGCATCAGAGAAAGCAAAGCAGTCCCAGAGCAGAGCATCACTAAACCACCACCCTGCTTCATTGTAGGCAGTGTGTTCTCTTTAGTGTATGCTTCATTCTTCCACCTTTTGACATACTGCTAAAAAAAAATCCAGTTCTTTCATTGCTCCATACAATAGAATCTCAAAACTTCTGTATGCTTATTAGAACCGATTTTTCTTGTGCTTTTGGGACAGTAGAGGTCTACATCTTGGTATGAAGAGAAGAGATAGAGAACATCAAAGTATAAAATGCACCTTACTGTGCAATCTGAAACATCAGTGCCTGCTGTAACGCAATATGGCTACAGATATTCTGCATTGACTCTATGGTTTTTGACTACCTGCCTTCCCAGAAATCTCATGATAATATCTTTCTCTTTCTGCCATGTCCAGGTAGCGTAGTCGATCTTTCTTTAACTTTGAACTTTCAAACTATGCTTCCAACTCCAGTATATCTCTAGGAACATTCACAGCCTTTTTTATCTTTTTGCATCCATTCCCTAGTTTATGCAAAGTAACAATCTCTTCCACCAACTTTATTAGGCCACTCTCTTGCCCACCCAAGAATATTAGTGAACTGGAGGCCATTGCGAATGAGATTCCTCAGGACAGCTGGTTTCTGGCTCTGCATCGTGTTTCTAACAGGTCATAAAAGCCAAAAGTGCTCGGCTAAATACTAAAGACGCTTATCATGAAGAGGTTGAAAAATTCTGCAGTGGTCACTAAAAGGAAGTTTTTTTGCTTAGTTTGGAGAAAACAATTGTTATATTAGTCGTGTTGGACTTTCTCAATTATTCTCATTTCATCGGTTTGTTGTAAACAGCCGAAAGTTTGAAATTGTTGCTAAACTTAATTGGCAATGAAAGTTAAATAAATAATTGTGATTGCAACTGTGGTTTGTGCTCTTGGTTGGGTGTTTTCTATCAAATATTTGGTAAAAACCTTGTTTTTGGCAAAATATAGTTTCATAACTGGATAAATCCCAACATGAGGAAGCACAAATATCAAAGGTTGAAAGAATCAATGCATTTATTTGAAGCAACTTCTTCGTAGATGATAGATGATGGGATGACCATCAAAACTGCAAATCATCTATTTACTAGAAGTAATTACCGCTGCCTGTTCTCATGTAAAATCTGTCTCTATGGCCAAGAATCCAAGGCAGATTACTGGAAGTGGTCAGAACTTGGGTGGATTCCATACAAAGACATTATTCTTCGTAAATAACATCCTTTGCATCTTTGTTCGCATGTTGACTGTAAGTCTTAGCTATTTCAGCAACCATTTACGTATTGCTTCTCATTCTATGTTGAAACTCATTCCTGTTTTGGTTAAAAATAATATTAAGTTATCGTTGGTATTATTTTTCCCGAAACTGGAATGAGCCCCAGCATAGAAAGAGAACCGATGTTCAAAACATGAGGGAGAACTGATTTTTGCAAAGCAGTTACATTATCTAATATATAATTGCCTAGAATACTACTTCCTGCAATTTGTGCCAACTTCCTGTCCGGAGCTAATGTCCGGAGCTAATGTCCGGAGATAAGTGACGTCAACAGTGTCCAGTGTCTGATTGGTTGCCGCCTGCTGCGAGCGACCAATCAGAAACGTGCCGTACTGTGACACACTCCACCCGCCATTTTGGTGTGATTTTTGAATTTTTACCTCACAGCAAGTTTCTACTGCGTGGAGGCGGGCCCAGTGACGTTGCTCTTCAAGCTCCTGCCGAATTTCGTCAAAAAAATGATAATACCATTTACCAAAACTATATATATTTAGTTGTGAAGTGGTTCAGTGACATTTTCACACCAATTTTGAACTTTTGTTTGGTGTTTTCTCCATATACTGCCTATTATTTTTGTTCTTTCTTACTATTATTTATTAATTGTATTATTCTTACATTTGAATAAATAAAGTATATATGGATTCTAGACTCCCGATTCTTTAGAATCGGGCTGCCATCTAGTTTTCAGCATAATTAGGAAAATACACAGTAATGGCGATCATCGATGAGTATAATTAGGAAACAAATAAAAATACAACAAAGTTACTAGCAGACGATGTAACTGACATCTCAAATTGAAAAATGGGCAATAGTTCTGGCAGGATATTTGGGCTATTTCACAATTTATATGGCCAAGCCAACTTTCGTGGCCTTTCTGCAGTGTTGGCTACATGATTGCCCCTCCGCTCACATATGCTCATTGTATCCCAAGTATCGAACACTCACATATGCTTCAGTTTACTTTTTATTAAGTTTGCATCTGTTTGGGACCAAGTAACATTCGAAAACTGAAAACAGATCCGTGAATCATTTTAATAAAATATTTTAGGGGAAAAAAAACACACTGCAGACTCACATATGTGTACTGTATTATGTTTGTGAAAACATTTTCCATGACTTGGGAATACATTCCTAGGGAGAGGAGCGGATCTGAAAGAACACTTCTACACTAAATTTCACAATATGAAGGATTGTACGGTTAACTCTGTCACGTCACCTTCCATAAGAATTCAAAATGTCCCATACCATTAGAAAATAAGACATTAATTTATTTAAATATGTTATCCATATATGCAATTAATAAACAAAGGCTAACAAGTCCTGCTTTATAACCTCAGGGTGTAACCTTTGAGGAAAAAGAACATTTCACAGCTAAAAAGTACTACCATATTTTACGGACTATAAGATGCACCGGACCATAAGATGCACCCCAAATTTTCAGATTGAAAATAGGGAAAAAAATTAAGGCGTTAAATGGGGGTCTATCTTACAGTCCAAATTCAGCATACCGGGGTTGGGGGGAATGACAGCACTGGTGGAGCGGGGTCATAGGGGGTGTTCGGTGGTGTGACGCTGCAGGGCGATGATATGGCTCCCATCCTAGACTAGTGCGGCAGGTTCGGTGTTGCTCTGTGGTAGGGGGGCTCCGCCGACATTTTCTGAAAGCCAGGTGCCCCCCTCCGCATATCCATCCACATCTGGGAAAATGGCCACTGGAGGTGGCGCATGCGCAGATGGAGATCTCGACACCGAGATCTCGTCTCCCTGAGATTTCAATCTGTGCATGCGCCATTTTTGGTGGCCATTTTCCCAGAGGCCACTTCATTGCACCTATGGATGTGCAGGGACTCCAGGCTTTCACATATTGTCGGCGGAGCCGTTGCACCACCGAGCATCACCAAATACTGCCGCACAAGTCTTGGATGGAAGTCATATCATCGCCCTGCAGTGTCATACCACCAAACACCCCCTTCTTCTCAGCCCAAGGCTGACAGAATCGCCCAACTCCTGCTGCCACCACCACATTCCTGGTAAGTACATTTAAATATAAGATGCACCCCCATTTTCCCCAAAAACAAATTTTGGGAAAAAAGTGCGTCTTATAGTCCGAAAAATACGGTAAGTCTTAAATTGCCCAGTGGATAAATGAAATGATGTCTGTACACATTAAGACTGAGGAAGGCACGGCTGAGCGATGGGGAGTACATAGGGCTGACCTCTACTAGATGATCTGTACTTGCCAATAGTTTCAAGTTGCCAGTACAGGTACAAGACAGCAGTTAGTGGTCAGCCATTTGCGGTACCTTAGGCTCAGCTACGAACATGTAATAGCACCCAATTGTTTTCTCTTTTTTTGGAATACCCAATTCACACATCCAAAAAGGTTAGTTCCTAGAAATAGGGTCACTCATTTATTTGAGCCCTTTCTGATATTACAGATCATCCCTATTTAAAGGCTATGTACGCCTTGGTACACATTTTGTTTATTGTTCATTGGCAACTTTCTAAATAGTTTGCAGCAAAACGGTAGATATTTTTTTAATGAAGTGTGTTTGTAAATGCTTTATCTAGCTAATCTAGACTAATCTGCAAAACTGTTACAAATCCATCAGCTCTCCTTCTCCTGGTTCTGATATTTTGGCTCCCTCTGCTCTCTCCTTCCTTCTCTCAGTGTTAAAGATAGCAGGAGGGAAAGAGAGGGGTTGTACCCAGATCTTCAGTGGAGAGAGTGGAAAGTATTTACAGTTTTATGGAGAGCAGAGAATAAAGGCTATATGCAAAGAGGAAAGCACGAGGGAGGAAATGAGCGCAGTTCTGGATTGTGCTGATACATGGAAGCAAGTGAAGACCGCAGCACTCTGGATACACGGAGAGATTACAGTCAGCCTTTAAATAAACAGAAGTAAGCTGCAAATGTCAGAATCTTATATGTTATCCTGGACAATACCTTTATAAATCATCAATTCCACATTGATGGGGGTTTGAGTCTCAGTATCCGCCCTGATCAGCTAAATAAAGGGCCCGAAGTGGCCAAGAGTTGACAGTGTCCTATACATTGTGTAGTAGCCATGATTGGTACTACAACTCGCTCCCATCCACTTGAAGAGGAAAGCACAGCAGTACCATTCATGGCTATACCACAATGTTGACCTATTCTAAGAATAATTCACACAAAAAAGTCCCAGTAAAACCCTTAAAAGAGGACCCATCACTTGCCATAATTACATATATTCTTTTAACTGGTGATGTTTTCTGGAATATGACATTATTTTCTATTGTTCTTCTCCATTCCTTAGATATGAACCCCACTTTCCTGTATGTAAATCTAGTCTTTTTTAAGCCAAAGGCGCGTGGTTATGAGTTCTTATCTATGGTCATCTTCTTGAAAGCCATGTTCAGTTGGCTAAAAAGATTAGATGTGTATACAGGGAATAGTGGACCATGTCTCGGAAACAGAAAGGTGCTGGAACAAAACATAGACCATGCCAGATTCAAGTGAACAGTGGCATCTATATCAGGGGAAAAAAATACATGTTTATGGAAAGTGGCAGGTCTTCTTTAAAGGGAATCTGTCACCAGGTTCTTGCAACCTAATCTGAGGGAAGAGAGATTATCATTGCAGGATTAGTTGGGCTGTTACCAAGTTGTCCTCTATATATGAGCTCTGTATAGCCCCGCCTCATCAGTGATTGTCAGCTTTCTGCCTATGCAGAGTGAAGATAGAAAGCTGTCCACCAGTGATCGGCAGCTTTCTGCCTATGCACAGTGAAAATAGAAAGCTGCCAATCAGTGGTGTGGGCAGGGTTATACAGAGCTCAGCATTTAGAGAATTGGGAGATCTGCAGCAGATAAAACTTTTAATCAAAACTGCAGCAATCAGCAAAGTAAGTGACAAATCACTGGAATCAGGATCTCAGATGGGGAAGCCAAAAACTGGTGACATATTCCGTTCAAGTTTGATTTTTTTCTTATATTCATTCTGCTTTCAAACTTTCTTCATTATTTTAAATGTGTATTACAAAGCACACGCTTTTTCTGAGGTACACCATTGAAGTTAAATCATCTAGTAGTGGCCATTATGCATATATATATATATAAAAAACTAATTATGTCTCTCGTCACAAGATTGAGGTTTAAAGTGGTCACTGACTGATGCCCTTCTTGAAGGTAAAATCCATAAACACTGCATCTTTAATTGACAATTGTCCTCTTTTGGAAAAGTTGAGCTCTTTCTGGGTGAATCCTTCTGCGTCTGAACATTGACCTCCTGGCTGGACGGCGGCTGAAATTACCTGCAATTGCTTTAGATTCCAGCGTTGGAAGTTGCATAGTTTTCTCAACAGCTAAAAAGAAATTAAAATAGGATTGAATTTCCGGAATATTAAATCAAACACAGAGGGGAAAAAAAATAGATAATAATTAGACGTCCGGTTAAATGATGGCTTTGTGGAAGAAAGATTCTTTGAAACATTTGGTAGGTTTGGGAAGTAACCTGCAGCTACTTTACGGCAAAAAATCAAGTCAAAAGAAAGCAAAAAATCATGTTACACGGAGAACCTAGGAAACGGTAAGAAATGATGGTTTGTTAGAAGAATACAAAATGGAGCGAGACCTACGCCTACGCCGACTGTTGTCATTACAGAATTATGTTCCCATAGCCTTTATGGCCGTGCCACGAGCCGCAGAGACTTGCTGTCGAGATAGTTGTTATTTGATAAATGTGCATTGATCTAGTGTATGTTCTCTCTTTATCTACAAAGTTAGGGTTGTAATATGATATCTCGGAAAGATTGTCTTAATTGAAATAATTAAATTGTTTATTAAAGACAAAACTTTATTCCTATATTAGGCCATATTCACACGTTGCATTTTTGCAGCGTTTTTTTTAGGTTTTGCTTAGTTTTTGGTGCCTTTTTAACTGCGTTCTTGTCCGGATACATTGGTCTCTTGTACATGCTGATAAAGTTTAGTGCATAAAAAATATATATAATTCAACTTCATCAGCTTTTGTCAGCAAAATCTGATACCTGGGTTGTGTTCAGCGTTTTTGCAGCCTTTTTTTTGCACCATCCATTGCTTTCAATGGGTGAAAAACACTGAAAAAAGTGACATGTTGCATTTTGCAAAAATCAAGCTCTTATGACAAAACAGTCAGGTAAAAAAAAACAAAGTGTGTGCATGAGATTTCTGAAATCTCATAGACTTTGCAGGTACTGTGAAAAGCAGCTGAAAAGTTGCATTAAAAAAAACACTGCAAAAAACGAAACATGTGAACATAGCCTTAAAATATTCCCCCATATAGAGAATACAGGTACAAATGGCACGTTTCACCCCTTCTTGATTCTTGGGGTTCATCAGGGGAACCAAAAACAATTCTTGGGATCATGCATGATTCCACTCGCCTGGTGCACAAGTGGCTGATGGAGAATGCCATGGATATCACCATTGTTGACATCCTTCAGGCAACAAGGAGAATGGAGTCATGGATGATCCCAAGTGTCCTGCTTTGGTCCCCTGATGAAACCCAAGTATCGGGAAGGGGGGACACATCAGTCATGTCGGTATTTTCTATTTGGGGGATATTTTAGTAGAAGAAGAATAAAAAATTGTTTTTAATAGATGTTTTATTTATTTCTTACAAGCAAAATATTAACTGCTTAATATTTTTTATAAGTGATCTCAAAAAGATCACAGATAAAAGTTTACTGGTTTGTATACTGATGCAAATACTTTAACACCTCAAAGGTCCCATTTTGTAACCTATGCAATAAAATACCACAAACTGGTAAATGTAGAAAGGAGTTAGAAGCACAACTAATGTTATGGGAAGGAGATAACCTAAGGAGCACTTTAAGAGCATGCCAAATATAAAGGCACTAAAGTGCTTCATAACATTTGGTTATACATTGGGATTCCAGCCAAGACAGATATTTTGCTAGTGCTGATGCCGAATTACACTTATAGGAAATCTGTCGGCCTGTTTGCATGTGGAAATGAAGCTCTGGCGCCGGCACTGTGGAGCGGAGCGTGCGGCCGCATAGCACCACATGGAGCCGCACGCTCCGCTCCGGAGTGCCTGCGCCAGAGCTTCATTTCCACATGCGAAACACGGACGTGTTCCTCGCAAGTGAAAACAAGCCCTCACAATGTACACAGAAAGCTGCTAATCAGGGCTGTAGGCGGGGTAAGCTTTCTGAGCTCTGCTACATGCAACATCTAAAAACTCTGATAGTATCCCAACCACTACACCCAGTTAGTTAAGTGATACATCGCTGGAATCAGGGTCTCTTTTCCAACATTATGCTGCTCTCTGTTGAGGGAGCAAAAACCTGGTGGCATATTCCCTTTAAGTACTTGACTAGGTCAATGAAATCACAGTTTGACTGTTTGTGTAAAGATCTGAAAAAAGAAAAACGGGAAAGGGATTTCTATGTAATGTGTTTTGCAGTTTGGTATTCTACTAATTGGTCTTTTAATGTGAGATAAATGAGAGCATGACCAACTCTTAAAATTCATAGACTAAGAGAAAAAAATGAGTGATTTCTCTGACATTTTGTTGGTTGATTCTTCAGTTACCAGGATCTGGAAATATTTTATCTTTCAGAAATGTTGCTATTCTCGTGAATCTGGCATTTTTTTTTAGTTTTTTTTTTGTTATTTAATCTATCTGTTCCTAAAATATGGTTCTCTGCCTTGCATGAAAATCTAGTCTTGTTAGCCAAACGGGATTTACTCTTCAAGAAGATGCACGCCTACTTGGCTAATAAGACCTGATTTAAGGGGACTACAGCTCAGGAATGGAGAGGCACAGGTAGAAAAAAAAACAACCAAGACAGATTCAGGAGAACAGCGGCATTTACACCAGGAAAAAAAAATCACATTTATGGAAAATTACAGGTACTTGTTATAAATATTTCTTGAAGCCGGCCATGTATTTGTTTTCTTCACTCTTTTTTGATTTGCAAAGAAGGACTTTGGCATTGACCTATTAGCTCATAGTATTAAAGTTTAAATCTTCAATTTCCATCCGGAATACTATGTTTAATGGCTAGGTTATAATGATGGAGGTTGATTCTACAGTACTGTGATAACGTTTCATAGAGGCATGGAACAAATGCTGTGAAATAAGAAGGATCTCAAAAACAAAAGTGTTTATAGTTTATTTTTATAACTTACAAAATGAATGAACAAAAAGTAAATCTAAAGACGTATTGATAGGAAATTTAGATTGTGAGAACCAATAGGGACAGTGATGATGATGATGTCTGTAAAGGGCTACAGAATGTGATGGCGCTATATAAAAATGCATAATAAATGCATTAATAAATCAAAGCAATAGTCGTGTGACCGCTCTTTGCTTTCAAAATTGCATCTATCCTTCGAGGTACACTTGCACACTGTTTTTTGAATGAATCGCTGTGCTTAGTCTTACCAAGGTACGTGATCTGTGACATGAAACTCTCTTCCACAACCTCACCTTTATAGCTGAACTTGACTGTTCCTCACCGAGCTTTAAGCCTTCTCTACACAGCTGTTTCTGGTTCAGTTAAACACTGTTTCAGACTACATATGAAAAATGATTATCACTAGTGATGAGCGAGTGTACTCGTTACTTGGGTTTCCCCGAGCACGCTCAGGTGGTCTCCGAGTATTTATGACTGCTCTGAGATTTAGTTTTTGTCGCCGCAGCTGCATGATTTGCAGGCTACAGGACAGCCCGAGTATATGTGGGGGTTGCCTGTTTGTTAGGGAATCCCACATGTATTCAAGCGGTCTAGCAGTAGCAAATCATGCAGCTGCGGCGACAAAAACTAAATCTCCGAGCACACCAAAATACTCTGAGAACACCCGAGCGTGCTTGGGAAAACCTGAGTAACGAGTACACTCGCTCATCACTAATTATCACCTCTTAGGTATACAAATAGCAAATTATGCCAAACTACAACCCTTCAAAATCTCTGATTTTTGTGCAATAGTACATAGATGAATTAAAGGGAACCTGTCATCCCAAAAATCGAAGGTGAGCTAAGCCCACCGCCATCAGGGGCTTTTCTACAGCATTCTGTAATGCTGTAGATAAGCCCCCGATGTATCCTGAAAGATGAGAAAAGAGGTTAGATTATACTCACCCAGGGGTGGTCCCGTCCGATGGGCATCGCGGTCCGGGGCCTCGCATCTTCTTACGATGACGTCCTCTTCTTGTCTTCATGCTGCAGCTCCGGTGCAGGCGTACTTTGTCTGCCTGTTGAGGGCAGAGCAAAGTACTGCAGTGCGCAGGCACCGGGAAAGGTCAGAGAGGCTCGGAGCCTGTGCACTGCAGTACTTTGCTCTGCCCTCCACAGGGCAGATAAAGTACGCCTGCGCCGGAGCCGCAGCGTGAAGACAAGAAGAGGACGTCATCCTATGAAGATGGGAAGCTCTGGACTGGACCGCGATGCCCATCGGATCGGACCGCCCCTGGGTGAGTATAATCTAACCTCTTTTTCTCCTCTTTCAGGATACATCGGGGGCTTATCTACAGCATTACAGAATGCTGTAGATAAGCCCCTGATGCCCGTGGGCTTAGCTCACCTTCGATTTTGGGGGTGACAGGTTCCCTTTAATCTGTTTTTAAAGCAAAGTGTGGCCGCATCAATTTGAATTAACTTTATCTTTTATTCATTCATTGTGCATTTTCTTAATTGCTAAAAAATTATAATTAAAGGTTTACTTAGGGAGAGAAAAAGGTATTTCAATCTACCTTTAGGCTATGTGCTCACGTTCAGGATTGTCCGCAGAATGTTCCTGATCAAAACCGGACTCCTTTTGCAGGAAATCCACTCGCGCTTTTTTTTCCGGAGCATCCCATTACAATAATATAGCAGCAAATCCACAGATTTTCCACAAAGTTAATGAACATGCAGCATGGGCACAAAAATTGCGGAATGCATTAAAATAATGGGATGCTTAATGTAAGCGTTTTTAAGCACTTTTGCAGTAGACAACCGCCGCAAAAATGCTAAAAGCTAAAAATCCGGATCGTGGGCACATAGCCTCAGTCTAATGCTATGAAGGCATTTAGCCCTTTGCCTGTTCTAAGATGTAACTTCATGTAATTTTACTATTTCCCATTGTGACCTCGCCGCACAGTTCTCCTGTTGCTCTCCCTTCTGGGATATTACCTCAGAGATCAGGGGACATGGCTAGCATCCTACTGCTTATAAGCCTAGCCCTCGGAGCAGTCTGTGCAGCTGTGAAGTCCCACCTACCCCTTACGCTTGTTCTGCTGTGCCTGTCTGCACGTTCACAACTTGTATGTGACATGTCATTTCCCTCTCCCTGCGTCTTCAGCACTTACTCCATGCTCGTTGACAGGTCACATATAAGCTGTGAATGTGCAAGCAGGCAATGCAGAATTAGAGAGTGGTGAAGGAGGAATATCCCCCCCACACAGACTTTCTGAGAGGTGTGACCCTATAGACAGCAGGATGCTCACCATGCCGCCTGATCTTTCACGTAATATACCGAAGGGAGCAGGACCAGTCGTAATGCTTGTGACATGATGTCAAAAAGATAAATAGTAAAATAACTAGTGATGAGCGAATATACTCGATACTCGAGATTTCTCGAGCATGCTTGGGTGACCTCCGAGTATTTTTTAGTGCTCGGAGATTTAGTTTTCATCGTCGCAGCTGAATGATTTACATCTGTTAGCCAGCATAAGCACATGTGGGGGTTGCCTGATTGCTAAGGAATTCCCACATGTAATTAAGCTGGCTAAGAGATGTAAATCATTCAGCTGCGGTGAGGAAAACTAAATTTCCAAGCACTAAAAAATACTCGGAGTTCACCCGAGCGTGCTCAAGAAATCTTGAGTAACGAGTATATTTGCTCATCACTAAAAATAAGTGACGGAGCCAAATTTTTTAAATCTGACCAGTGTCACTTTATGTGGTAATAACTCTGGAACACTTCAACAAATCCCAGTGATTTTGAGACTGTTTTTTTCATGACACATTATACTTTATGATAATGGTAAATTTAGGTCGATATGTTTTGTGTTTATTTATAAAAAAAATATCAGAAATTTGAGAAAAATGTTAAAAAATTTGCAATTTTCAAACTTTGAATGATTGATTATCCCTTTAATCCAGATAGTCATACCACAGCAAAACATTAATAAATAACATTTCCCACATGTCGGCTTTACATCAGCACCATTTATAAAATGTTCTTTTATTTTGTTAGCATTTTAGGAGGTTTTAAAATGTAGCAGTAATTTTTCATTTTTACAAGGAAATTTACAAAATTTTTTTTTTTAGGGACCTATCCATTTTTGAAGTGCCTTTAGGGGTCCCATATATTGGGAAACCCCCCCAAAGTGATACCATTTTAGAAACAGCACACCCTGACATATTGAAAACTGCAGTCAGGTAGTTTATTAACCCTTCAGGTTCTTTTCAGAAATTATTGCAATGTGGCATGATAGGAATGAAAATGTGTATTTTTACCACCTAAATGTCTCTAACTTCTGAACAGGTTACACCAGCCAGCAGACTCTAAGGCCGTTATTTGGTCATGAATTGCCATGGCAAACATCAGGGCCACAAAATCATAATCTAAGTGCACCAATTGGGATAAAGAGGAAGCCCCCACACTCTGTTAACTATTTATAATGAAGTAGTCACTATTTACAGCAGCATCTAAGGGGTTAAACAGATTTGGACGGTGCAAACACTGATCGTGGCTGGTACAGCAAGTTGTCAGCTATAGTGGACAGCCGACAGATGCTGGATTGTCACCTGTGTGGGGAGGCTATTCCCTAATATCTCAGGTCAGTTAAAAGACGTATTGGCTGTCATTAAGGGGTTAAGTTACGTCTAAGAACATAAAGAGGAGTTTGAACGTCCATAGTATTAGACACAATGTAGATTGAAAAACATTTTTATCTCCCTGGAGTAGCCCTTTAAATGCATTCTTATATTTCAGCATTTTTTTTCACACTTATCTAAAACGTTTGCACAGAACTATACATAATACGACATGGTACTTCAGAACAATACATTGACCGCTTCCCTCCAGTTGTCTGTGACCACTGAGGAATATAAAGCCTGCGGGGTAGAAAGGGCCTTAAACGTTGATGGTTAATAATAGAGAAGAGCGAGCACCATATACCCCATGTCTGATACTTACTTGTCTTTTGACACCTATTGATGCATTCATCTTCAGTGTCAAATCTATTGGCATTGCCACCGCACCCACCATACCAAACCTGGGTGCAAATCTTGTCTGTCTTGTCAAAGAACCACTTAACCACATTCTCCTTGCACTGGGTGCCCATGTCCAGATCTAGCTCACATGGATCTGTTAAAGTGGAATTTCAAAAAGTGTGCAAAAAGTTACAAGGTGAACAGGCAGAAACTGGGCATACCCGTGGGTTAATCAAAGGATGTGTAGTAGGGTAATCTGCATACATGTGTATCAAAAAAACGTATTAAATAACGGATAGAAGATAGTGGGGAAAGCACAGTGTTAATCAGGCTTTAGAGTCTGTTTAATGAGTGCTGCAAACCCAAAGCATCGAGTTTCCGCTAGCTGTCAGAATAAAAGAAATAGAGGCGTCTCGGAAGGATGAGCTATTACAGTTATTATGGAGACAACTGTAGTCTATGAGTGAAGGGTTGTACTTCAGTGGTGAACAGTCATCATGCCTGCAATTTGTGTATTTTTGCCTATAAGAAAGGGTCAAATAATCAGCATATGTAACTCGTTACACAGGCAGAGGTGCAAAACAAAGAAATTAAAATTAAACTGCAAATTTAAGTACAGTAAAATGTGGCCAAATAGCTATCCCTTGGAGAAGACCACCTTTTATCTAGACAACAGTTCTTGTGACAGATTTTAACTTCTTTCATATGTAATGTATAGTGGGTCCTTGCTTAAGAAAACCAGTTCTTTAGTACATGTAAAATATTTTATGTTAAAGTGAACTTGACAGATGATACCTGTCTAGTCGGAGTGACCCACCTGTCTGACTAGTCTCTGGCGGCCTCTCCCCACCTGCTTCCCTGGAGCAACAGCTCTCTCCCTGTACCTGCATGTAGGCCGAGACCTGTCACTCCAGGGCAGCATGCGGGGAGAGGCCGCCGGAGACTAGTCAGACAGGTGGGTTCCCGGCGTCTTCTCCCCCCTACTGCCCTGGAGTGATAGGTCTCTGTTGTGAATTCTGTGGCTGAATTCACTCCTGTGGTCACAAGTGGTACTGCAGCTTCTGAGCTTCCTCCCTCAGGTGTTCTGGTGAGCTCGTTAACTGCTTCATTACTTAACTCCGCCTGATGCTGCTATCCTTGCTCCTTGTCAATGTTTCAGTGTTGGATCTGAGCTTCTCCTGATTGTTCCTGTGACCTGCTGCTCTGTATAGCTAAGTGCTTTTTGTTTTTTTTGTTGCTTTTTTTCTGTCCAGCTTGTCTTTTGTTTTGCTGGAAGCTCTGAGACGCAAAGGGTGTACCGCCGTGCCGTTAGTTCGGCACGGTGGGTTTTTTTGCCCCCTTTGCGTGGTTTTGCTTTAGGGTTTTTTGTAGACTGCAAAGTTCGCTTTACTGTCCTCGCTCTGTCCTAGAATATCGGGCCCCACTTTGCTGAATCTATTTCATCCCTACGTTTTGTCTTTTCATCTTACTCACAGTCATTATATGTGGGGGGCTGCCTTTTCCTTTGGGGAATTTCTCTGGGGCAAGTCAGGCCTATTTTTCTATCTTCAGGCTAGCTAGTTTCTTAGGCTGTGCCGAGTTGCCTAGGTAGTTGTTAGGCGCAATCCACAGCCGCTTTTAGTTGTGTTTAGGATAGGATCAGGTGTGCAGTCTACAGAGTTTCCACGTCTCAGAGCTCGTTCTTGTATTTTTGGGTATTTGTCAGATCACTGTGTGCGCTCTGATCGCTAAGCACACTGTGTTTCTGGATTGCCTTCATAACACCTGTCATTAGCAAACATAACAGGTCTCTGCCTACATTCAGGTACAGGGAGAGAGCTGTCACTCCAGGGCAGCATGCGGGGAGAAGCCGCCGGAGACTAGTCAGACAGGTGGGTTCCCAGCGCCTTCTCCCCCCTACTGCCCTGGAGTGATAGGTCTCTGCCTACATTCAGGTATATACATGTTTGTCATCTCCCTTATATATAGTATACACCTGTATGTCATCTCCTCCTGTATATAGTATATACCTGCTGTATGTCATCTCCTTCTGTATATTGTATATACCTGTATGTCATCTCTTCTGTATATAGTATATACCTGTATGTCATCTCCTCCTATATATAGTATACACCTGTATGTCATCTCCCCTGTATATAGTATATACCTGTATGTCATCTCCCCTGTATATAGTATATACCTGCTGTATGTCATCTCCTCCTGTATATACCTATGTGTCATCTCCTCTTTTATATAGTACTAGATGTTGGCCCGATTCTAACGCATCGGGTATTCTAGAATATGCATGTCCCCGTAGTATATGGACAATAATGATTCCAGAATTCGCGGCAGACTGTGCCCGTCACTGATTGGTCGAGGCAACCTTTATGACATCATCGTCGCCATGGCAACCATTATGATATCTACGTCGATACTGTGCCCGTCGCTGATTGGTCGAGGCGAATTCGCGGCAGACTGTGTCCGTCGCTGATTGGTCGAGGCAACCTTTATGACATCATCGTCGCCATGCTGTGCCCGTCGCTGATTGGTCGAGGCCTTGCGGCCTCGACCAATCAGAGACGCGGGATTTCCAGGACAGACAGACAGAAAAACCCTTAGACAATTATATATATAGATGTACCTGTATGTCATTTCCTCCTGTATATAGTATATACCTGTGTGTCATCTCCTGCTGTATATAGTATATACCTGTATGTCATTTCCTCCTGTATATAGTATATATCTGTGTGTCATCTCCTCCTGTATATAGTATATACCTGTATGTCATCTCCTCCTATATAAAGTATATACCTGTATGTCATCTCCTCCTGTATATAGTATATACCTGTAAGTCATCTCTTCCTGTATATAGTATATACCTGTGTGTCATCTGCTCCTGTATATAGTATATACCTGTGTGTCATCTCCCCTGTATATAGTATATACCTGTATGTCATGTCCTCCTGTATATAGTATATATCGTTGTGTCATCAGCTCCTGTATATAGTATATACCTGTGTGTCATCTCCCCTGTATATAGTATATACCTGTATGTTATCTCCTCCTGTATATAGTATATAGCTGTGTGTCATCTCCTCCTGTATTAGACCTCATTCACACGTTATTTGCTCAGTATTTTTACCTCAGTATTTGTAAGCTAAATTGTCAGCCTGATAAATCCCCAGCCAACAGGAAGCCCTCCCCCCTGGCAGTATATATTAGCTCACACATACACATAATAGAAAGGTCATGTGACTGACAGCTGCCGTATTTCCTATATGGTACAGTTGTTGCTCTTGTAGTTTGTTTGCTTATTAATCAGATTTTTATTTTTGAAGGATAATACCAGACTTGTGTGTGTTTTAGGGCGAGTTTCATGTGTCAAGTTGTGTGTGTTGAGTTGCATGTGGCGACATGCATGTAGCGACTTTTGTGAGATGAGTTTTGTGTGGCGACATGCGTGTAGCAACTTTTTGTGTGTCGAGTTGCATGTGACAGGTTAGTGTAACAAGTTGTGTGCAGCAAGTTTTGCGCGTAGCAAGTTTGCGCGTGGCGAGTTTTATGTGTGGTACGTTTTGAGTATGTGCAAGATTTGTGTGAGGCAAATTTTGCATGTGTTGCAACTTTTGTGCATGTGGCAATTTTTCCGCGTGTGCAAGTTTTGCATGTGGCGAGTTTTCCATGAGGTGAGTTTTGCACATGTGGCGAGTTTTGCGTGAGCTTAGTTTTGCATGTGGCGAGTTTTGCATGAGGCGAATTTTGCGCGTGGTGAGTTTTGAGCGGTGATTTTTGTGTTTTAACTTTTATGTGGCGAGGTTGGTGTATGTGTGGTGAAATGTGTGCTAAGGGTGGTATATGTGTTCAAGCACGTGGTAGTGTGTGGCGCATTTTGTGTGTGTGTTCATATCCCCGTGTGTGGTGAGTATCCCATGTCGGGGCCCCACCTTAGCAACTGTACGGTATATACTCTTTGGCGCCATCGCTCTCACTCTTTAAGTCCCCCTTGTTCACATCTGGCAGCTGTCAAATTGCCTCCAACACTTTTCCTTTCACTTTTTCCCCATTATGTAGATAGGGGCAAAATTGTTTGGTGAATTGGAACGCGCGGGGTTAAAATTTTGCCTCACAACATAGCCTATAACGCTCTCAGGGTCCAGACGTGTGAGTGTGCAAAATTTTGTGACTGTAGTAGCGACGGTCAGGGCCGTATTTGCCACTAGGCACTTGAGGGCACGTGCCTAGGGCGGCGGGATGCGGGGGGGCGCCCTTGAGCTAGGTTTTTTCCTTTTTTTTTTTTTTTTTATTTTATAAAACTCCGGGGTCAAGTTTCCGCCCCCCCTCCTCCCTCCCCCCTTCCCGCCCCCCCCTCCTCCCTCCTTCCCGCCCCCTTCCCTCCCTCCCTGAAGACGTAATACTCACCTTCCTCCAGCGGTGGCTGCAACTGCGTCTCAGCGCCGTCCTGTCTTCAGCGGTCACATGGTACTGATCATTAAGGGTGATGAATATGCGCATATTCATCACCCTTAATTAGCGCTACCATGTGACCGCTGAAGACAGGAAGGAAGACGCTGAGATGCCAGGAAGTTCTGTGCTGCGCGCCGGTGAGAGGTAA
Organism: Ranitomeya imitator; assembly: GCF_032444005.1. Lineage (NCBI taxonomy): Eukaryota > Metazoa > Chordata > Amphibia > Anura > Dendrobatidae > Ranitomeya > Ranitomeya imitator. The sequence continues at coordinate 61,931,918 of NC_091288.1, forward strand.
GTATGACAGGGAAAAAAGTGGGGTGCCGTGCACACAGGGGAGGAGGATGGGGAGCCATGCATACAGGGGAGAAGGATGGGGAGCCGTGCATACAGGGGAGAAGGATGGGGAGTCGTGCATACAGGGGAGAAGGATGGGGAGCCGTGCACACAGGGGAGAAGGATGGGGAGCCGTGCATACAGGGGAGAAGGATGGGGAGCCGTGCATACAGGGGAGAAGGATGGGGAGTCGTGCATACAGGGGAGAAGGATGGGGAGCCGTGCACACAGGGGAGAAGGATGGGGAGCCATGTACACAGGGGAGAAGGATGGGGAGCCGTGCACACAGGGGAGAAGGATGGGGAGCCGTGCACACAGGGGAGAAGGATGGGGAGCCGTGCACACAGGGGAGAAGGATGGGGAGCCGTGCACACAGGGGAGAAGGATGGGGAGCCATGTACACAGGGGAGAAGGATGGGGAGCCGTGCATACAGGGGAGAAGGATGGGGAGCCATGCACACAGGGGAGAAGGATGGGGAGCCGTGCACACAGGGGAGAAGGATGGGGAGCCGTGCACACAGGGGAGAAGGATGGGGAGCCATGTACACAGGGGAGAAGGATGGGGAGCCGTGCACACAGGGGAGAAGGATGGGGAGCCGTGCACACAGGGGAGAAGGATGGGGAGCCGTGCATACAGGGGAGAAGGATGGGGAGCCATGAACGCAGGGGAGAAGGATGGGGAGCCATGAACGCAGAGTGGGAGGATGGGGGAGCCATGAACGCAGAGTGGGAGGATGGGGGAGCCATGAACGCAGAGTGGGAGGATGGGGGAGCCATGAACGCAGGGGAGAAGGATGGGGGAGCCATGAACGCAGGGGAGAAGGATGGGGAGCCATGAACGCAGAGTGGGAGGATGGGGGAGCCATGCTTGCAGGGGAGAAGGATGGGGGAGCCATGAACGCAGGGTGGGAGGATGGGGGAGGCATGAACGCAGTGTGGGAGGATGGAGTATAAATATGGAGTATAAATACTGGGCCCTATAAGGGGGACACAGTGTGAGAGGACAGTGTGAAGAGGGGACTGGTATAGAAAGGAGAGGACAGTGTGAAGAGCATGTACCATAAGAGGGACAGTGTGGGGGTCATACTTTGTGCAGACAATATAGTGAGGGGCAATTTTTTATTTGGGAGCATTATAATGACACTTGTATCTTTAAGGGCGTCATGTGGAGACTTTCTGCAAAAGAGCGGCGAAGATGGAAGTCTGCAGAGACGGCTGTGGATGAGAAAACTCATCATGGGATCTGGACAAGATGAAGAAAAGGAGAACGGCTCCAGAGGCGACGTCATCTATCAGGTACCTGGATGTAAATGTTATTTGTGATGCTAACTCTCATGTTTTTATATATGTTAGGAGATTTAAAGGGACACTGTCACCTGAATTTGGAGGGAACAATTTTCAGCCATAGGGGTGGGGTTTTCGGGTGTTTGATTCACCCTTTCCTTACCCGCTGGCTGCATGCTGGCTGCAATATTGGATTGAAGCTCATTCTCTGTCCTCCGTAGTACATACTGTACCTGCACAATCTGCAATCTTGCCTTGCGCAGGCGTGTACTATGGAGGACAGAGAATGAGCTTCAATCCAATATTGCAGCCAGCATGCAGCCAGCGGGTAAGGAAAGGGTGAATCAAACACCCGAAAACCCCACCCCTATGGCTGAAAATTGTTCCCTCCAAATTCAGGTGACAGAGTCCCTTTTAAAGGGGATGTCCAGGCTTGTGATGAGTCTGCAGTCATTCTTTGTGACTGCAGACTTCTGAATTCTCACAGTGCACACTGCACGCTGTCAGGATTCTCTCATGCTGGGGATTTACATTAATGCGATCACGTGCTGACTAGACATGCGTGACCTCCGTCAATGAAAATGAACTGAGCGAGGCCGGGCACATCTAGTCAGAATGTGGTCAGAAGTCTACAAATCACATACTTGTGCTGACATGACTGTCCACCGGCAAGGGAGAATCCTAAAAGTGCAGTGCATGCGTTGTGAGAATTCAGAAGCTGCGATGTCAGGATTCAGCTCTGCAAGTTCCAGTAGTCGTCACATGGACACGTCACTCATATGCGATTTTTCAGACTTAGGGTGTGTGTCCACGTTCAGGATTGCATCAGGATTTGGTCAGTATTTTACATCAGTATTTGTAGCCAAAACCAGGAGTGGGTGATAAATACAGAAGTGGAGCATATGGTTCTATTATAGTTTTACTCTAATTGTTCCACTCCTGGTTTTGGCTACAAATACTGATGAAAAATCATGACCAAATCCTGATGCAATCCTGAACGTGGACACATACTCTTATGGTCCTGCGACATCGAGCTTCTCTTCTGCTTCTCTTAGTTTTTCACTGAACATTGAGAGCATTAGGGAGAGGAGCTCGTGGGCACATGACTGAGTGTGCAAATCACATATGTCCTTGGCGGAGGGGGGGCACCAAAATGAATTCTTTCCCCGGGTGCCAGAAACCCTAGATACACCTCTGCTGGTATGCTACTGCGAGCGGTGATTACCGGGTGCGGTGGAGGGTGGTCTGTGCACAGGCAGTGAGGCAGGGACTGAGGGTGTGCACAGAGAGGATGGAGACCCGGAGACTGCCCGTCCCAGTCTACGCCGTAGCCTAGAGCCCTCATTATCATAGGAATATGGCAGTTAATAAATTGCTTTTCTGAAGCTTTATAGTGTAGTTTTAGGTCAGGGAGGGTTGGATAGGGATGAGCTAGCAAGGTGCAGGGACAGGTAATGATGGCTACTTGCGAACATGTGCGGCAATTGCGGTTTTGCACTTACGATGATACATAAAACACTGCTAGTAGTGTTTTTTCTCATTGCTGCAAGTACCGCATTTGCCGGATGGCGGCAAAACCGCAAGAGCCGCACATGTCTGTAAGTCCCATAGGGAATGAATGAGGCCGAACGCAGTGTTGCCCTAAGTGATCCATTACGCGGCAGATGCGGAAAAACTGTCGGATCTGCTGCAAAAGGCGACTTTCACATCAGCGATTTTTGCCAAAGTCACTGCCGATAGTGTCATACTCACCAAAGGGGGAGGCAGCACTAAAAGTGCCTAGGGCAGCAGAAACTCTAAATACGGCCCTGGCGACGGTGCAGATGCCAATCCCGGACATACACACATACATACATACATACACACATTCAGCTTTATATATTAGATATAAAGGTTAATATATTCTTTAGTGACAATGGAGTTGTGAAAACTTTCTTGCATGTGTGTAATTAGCCAGTGTGTATAGTTCTATGTATAACAATCTATCAGGGTCCTTCATTGAATTCGATACATTTCAGGGGATAGCTATTTTCTATCTGTACTGCTTCTTCCTCACTCACCTATTTCAGGAGTATCCATGGGCTCTGTGCTCACCACCATTTTAGAATTTGCCACAACTTCTGTCTGGGGCTCAGATGTACCTGAAAAGCAGAATTGTGTACATTCAGATGTCAATAAGAACTCAATCATCAGTTTTTATTTTTGTAGCTTGATGTAGTTAAGCAGGACCCTTATATTTGCAATATGTGGCATGCAGAACTAGTGTTAAAGGGAACCTGTCACCCCGTTTTTTGAGATTGAGCTATAAATACTGTTAAATAGGGCCTGCGCTGTGTGTTCCTATAGTGTATGTAGTGTACCCCGATTCCCCATGTATGCTGAGAAATAACTTACCAAAGTCGCCGTTTTCGCCTGTCAATCAGGCTGGTCAGGTCGGGAGGGCGTGGTGACATCGCTGGTTCTTCCTCAGCTTTACGTTGGTGGCGTAGTGGCGTAGTGGTGAAGACACAGCGCGCGATCTGCGCTGTCATCCCTTTCGTCGGTGGGGGCGGCCATCTTCCTGGGGCCGCGCGTGCGCAGATCGAGTGCTCTGCTGCACGGGGCTTCAGGAAAATGGCCGCGGGATGCCGCGCGTGCGCATTAGAGATCGCGGCGGCCATTTTCCCAAAGCCGAGTTGCATCTCGGCTTTGGGAAAATGGCCGCCGCGATCTCTAATGCGCACGCGCGGCATCCCGCGGCCATTTTCCTGAAGCCCCGTGCAGCAGAGCACTCGATCTGCGCACGCGCGGCCCCAGGAAGATGGCCGCCCCCACCGACGAAAGGGATGACAGCGCAGATCGCGCGCTGTGTCTTCACCACTACGCCACTACGCCACCAACGTAAAGCTGAGGAAGAACCAGCGATGTCACCACGTCCTCCCGACCTGACCAGCCTGATTGACAGGCGAAAACGGCGACTTTGGTAAGTTATTTCTCAGCATACATGGGGAATCGGGGTACACTACATACACTATAGGAACACACAGCGCAGGCCCTATTTAACAGTATTTATAGCTCAATCTCAAAAAACGGGGTGACAGGTTCCCTTTAACTGCTGTTGCTTCAACAGCATCCAGCAACTATATGGGTTAACACAGTCACAGGGGACAGGGAGTGGTTAGCAGAGCCCCAGGGGGATTGTGGTAGCAGGGAAAGGGATGAGTGGTGTGTGATCTCTCTCTCACAAGAGTTCAGGCAAGTGAACCATAGGGACACAGGATTCCATTACAGAGTGGAGTTGGGCTAGCCCCCTGTACTGCTAGTGGAGAAAGTCTATCAGGAGCAGGAAGATAGTTATTGGAAGAAATTGTGTCACTGAGATCATCTCCCTCAGCAAACCCTCCCCCCTCCTCCATTACACCGTGCTAGAAGGAATGCTGTGTACACTGTGCTTTTGTAAAGAGTCTTGATCTGTGCTGAACTGTGCTATCAAGAGAGACTCTTAGTCAATGTGCCTCTAAGAAGCAGCTGTACTGTTTATAAAGCCTGTGCTTAAGAGACTTGAATTGTACTGAATGTCCAGCCTGTGCCATTAAACTACACTGTTCATGTTCATGAGCACTCTATCAATTGTATCTGTGTGAGCAAGTGGATCCATCTTGTGCCTGAGGAAGCTGCAGTACATGGTCGCCCTGAGTAAAGGTTCCCCCAGAGTTCCAAAGAATTCATGAGACCTGTCCCGCCCCTATCTGAACCTAACGGCGGATGCAAATGCAATGGATATTATGCACATTGCTGTAGCCTCTGCAGATGTAACATGCAAAAAGATGTAGGCTAAAATAATTTGCAAAGTTGCTCAAATTTTTTTATTACTTTCAGCCAGCTCCACCATGGAGGTTAAATGGAGCTTACGAGAAACCAGCAACGCCGGCCGACAAATTTATCAAAAGTGGCGGCGTAAATTATGCCAGAAATACTACTCCAGTTCCTGACTCGAGTAACATTTCTGACGAAGTATACAGAGGTGCTTGCCACTGATAAGATATGCCGAGTTCAGTAAGTGGCACGTGCCTGTTCACGAATTCGGCACATCTTATTCCGGCTTGCCCCTCATGAAGACTGGCGTACAAAACGCAATGTTCCGGGGCAGTAATCTGCTAAGTACAATGGTATAAAACAGCCTCAGAGTCAAACTGATTCTAAAATTACTGTTCAGTGGATGAGTCTTCAAGTATCTGACTAACAGTCTGGCTACTACATTACGTATCGCTTCACATACGATGCTTCTGAAAAACCCAAGTAGTTCTGACAATTTTCCTAGAAAGATTTCCTGTAATTTTACTATTGTATGAATGGAAACTACAAGTTCTGTCCGAGTGAGTCATCCTCCCTATTCCCAACTTCCAAGTTTTGTTTTACTATGGAATTTACAGTCTCGTCTGCACTTGAGCCACTTGGTCTGTTAAACTGTCCCATAAAAGACGGGATTTAGGAACAGCAATTCATACTTACGAGTTGTAAATGTTGTCTGGTAGGTGATCAGACCAAGGTTCTTGTGCTGTCCCGTAACAGTGACTTGATACACTTGTCCACTTATGAGGCCTCCAATAAGTCTCTCGGTACCGGTGACGTTCTGTTTAAGGACTAGAGAGTTGTCATCTAGAGAGGTGATGCTTAGCTCGTAGACGTCCGGTTTTTGGAGGTCAGCTCTGGCCCAGCTCAGATAAACGCTGCTGTCTGTTACATCAGATGCCAACACTTCAGGCATTGGGAGGCTTGTCATGTGTGTCGTCACTGTACGATCTTGAAGAAGTAGAAGAATTTTTGTTAAATGCAGTAGTAATCTCTACAACGTAATAGTCTGCCAGCTACAAAGAATAAAAAAATCAGTATAAGGTCTGTATATACTATGGCTCACTTTACTCCAATGCAACTTACACCGGGTGTTTTGTATCTAGGATTGCCTATTACTATGAACGCAGTGTACTCCTAGTTTTTGCCACAATCACTTGTCGGTACAACAGAAACAGAATGTATAGAGCTGGTGGTACATAGTGGTACAAAAAAGGGACCGCTGCAGCCAGATGTGATAATTCAGTCGTTACTGTGGCCAGTGATTGACTGCAGCTGTCATATGTTCAATACAAAATGTTGGGAAAATGGGCTTCACCAGGAGAGGGGTGAGAGAAGATGTCTAGGTGAGTTTCTATTATGTGAGTTTCTATTATTTTATTAGGCCAAGTATTATGCTTCAAAAAAAGTTTGGAAAAACCCTTTACGGGGTAACCGTACTTTCGGGTATGTTTTCATAATGAGCTGTCCTGTGTGTATACATGAAGAATATCACTACTTCTGGCCACTATATGACTTGTCTATTACGGTTTTACCAGTTTTCCCCTCTGCCGACTCCATCTCTTAATTTGCAATCCGCTCTGAGCTGGTGGGAGGAGGCAATCTACTGTGATCTCTCTCATATACAGCACAGCACACAGAGAGGGATTCCCGCTCTTCATTCCTTAGTTAGTATGAAGTGAGAACAAACAGCAACATGAAGGAAATTGTAGTGAGCTGTGTAGATGTGAATCAAGCTCCGGGGTGAGGTAAAACACTTCGAAAGCTCAGCACAATCTTTTTTTTTCCTCTTTTGACTTTTTTCTTATTCTGTTTTTCCCTCCTCCCCCTCATCTCTTCATAGAGGATAATGGTCTTTGCCACATCACGTCATAAGGATCTGGAAGTTCGTCTTGTCTGAGCAAGATGGATTGGTGCCATTTTTTTTTTCCAGAGTGGATGATAAGTTTTGGAGGAGGGTGAATTGGAGGGGAGAAGAAAAAGCCGGTAAGTGGGGAAGGACGCAAATTTCCATGATAAGATATTTTAATTTTTTTTTCTATTTTCCTCTACTATTGATTTATGCAAAGTTTAATGGATATACAGTTCCCATTTAATGTCTGTATATAAAAAATATAGTTAGAAGACTTTGTATTGAAGAAGTAAGGGGGAAGATGGTGTAGTATGTGGGAAGCAAGATTTGGGAAAGGCACAGGTTTGATTGATGTAAAATATAGTTGAACGAGCTGTTCTGTCACGTAAGATCCAAGGTAAGTTACACAGTTACCTGTGGGAGTCTCGGTGCTTCCACGTACTGTGATGACCTCTGGCGTTCTGCTGGTAAACAGCTCATCGGGTATTACTGCATTCTGTGTCCTAATACAGGAGGAATAGATGATATGGGTTCAGCAAAAATAGAATCAAGAATGAATTATAATATCAGGTGTGACGGAACATTGGAGGGTTGCCCATATGTATTTGTACTACTTAGAGAATTAGACCTCATCCATGTAATATTTCATCTAAAAATCTTAGGCAATAGACCTGGCCTATTTGAATGACACTTCCTTAAAATATGAAACAAAAAACCAAAAAGAGATTCTAGGAAGCAATTGTCATAAGTATCTTAAAACCAACAAGTTTTATTAAGTATAGACACAAAATTACCATAACATATAAAACATATACAATATACTGTCCTCGGCGAGATACACATACAATATATAACTGCAGGCGCTAAGCCATGCACAGCACCCAAACTAGGTCTCCAATAGTAACATCATTGGTTAACACCTGTGTTAAGTATGGATCAGACTATTGCAAGTGGCTATATAAACCAATTCTTCCGGAAGAAGCAAGACGCGAAACGCGCGTTGGGGCTTTCAGGACTGCACGTGCCGGTTATGTATAGCATCCATACTCCCTTTATATTGATTTGATTGGTATGGGGTATGCTGTGGCTACCCATCCCTAGAGCATAGGCTATGTTAAGTATTGGTAACCATGCAATGACTATTATGTGAGATATTTACTGAGCACTATGCACTTTATTGGTTTATATAGCCACTTGCAATAGTCTGATCCATACTTAACACAGAGAGGCGAGAGTGATTATTATACATCTAAGACATAAGGCCTTTTTCTGTCTTGGGTTTTTGGAATTTCTCACAGTACTGTATCTAGATACCCATTTGCTCTATACCTTTTTCCTATGCACAATGATGTTACTATTGGAGACCTAGTTTGGGTGCTGTGCATGGCTTAGCGCCTGCAGTTATATATTGTATGTGTATCTCGCCGAGGACAGTATATTGTATATGTTTTATATGTTATGGTAATTTTGTGTCTATACTTAATAAAACTTGTTGGTTTTAAGATACTTATGACAATTGCTTCCTAGAATCTCTTTTTGGTTTTTTGTTTAATATTTCATCTAGTTGCTTTTCTTTGGTTCTAAACAAGCCTGTGGGCAAATTCAGTGCACATGTCCTGCCTTACTAAGTGACCAAGTGAAGGCCATGGGCGTGAATCTCAAGCTCTCTGCCTTTACACCAGAGTAGAATCCCCTTGAGAAAGCGATCAACAAACAAGCGAAACGTAGGTTGGGGGCTCTGCCGGATCCCCTATTTCTTGTCAGTTACCGGTGAGCATTATTTTATATGTATTTATCTGCAGACCACATGGGCATATTACGCTAGCACTTTAGTGACAGTATGCTCTCCAGCCTTATGTGTTTCTGTCAAGTATGGGGTGTGTGGCACTAGCGATCTTTTCTTTTTCATCCTTTTGCAACTTTATAATTATGTCTTTTGTACTTAATTTTACTATATATATTCACAATAAAATACTTTTTTAAACCTATTTACTCTGAATTTTTCTACCAGAGTAGACTTGTATCTGCAACTCCAGATTTACTCAGTCCTATCATGTCCCATATAACGAGCATTTTACAGTGCAACTTATAAAACATATCAAGCTATGTTTCTTCAGTGTTTCCAAATTAAAGCACCAAGCATACACATTTGGTGGCATTTGTCACCCAAAATCTATGATGGCATCATTAAAAGGAATCTGATACCAAGTTTTTGCTACCTCATCTGAGAGCAGCATAATGTAGGTTGAGAGACCCTGATTCCAAAGATGTATCACTTAGCTTAATGGGTGCACAGTTTTTAGATGTAACAAGTAGCTGAACTCGGAAAGCTGCCCACATCACAGCTTCCTGTGTACAGTGTCTATTGACATTGAGCTGCTTATCAGAGGAGGAGGCGTGGTCAGACCACTTGGGAGGAGGGACCTAGTCAGGGAAGTGATAATCTCTGGTGATAAAACCTTTATTGTATGAAAACAATATCACACAGCCTAATGTGTCACATCACTGAAATCATTGTCTCATCCACTACCTCATGCTGCCCTCAGATTACATATCAAAAAACTGCTGACAGATTCCCCTTAAAACAGGTCTTATTTATATTAGAATCCTATTTTGTAAGTAAATTATTTCACTGAATTTTGAAAAAAAATAACTCTTGAGCAAAGCAATCTATTAATCTTCAGTTGTTAGGTTTGGCACCGCATCCTGATCTGATTGACGATATCTGTTGCCAGTAAAGTGTATTATCAGTTTAGATCACGTACTCATCATCATTATTAGTCGCATCCTGTGAAGTGCTGGCAGGGTGATCATTCTGGAACCAGTCACAATGCTTTCTTATTTCAGGAGAGAGGTGGAAAGCATTTTCACCTGTGAATAAAGAAAATACGCATCTCAATGAAGACATGTTATATTCTATCAATGCTACCATCTACACCAAGAACACCCCAGTCAGAGTTGGGTAAAGCAGCCCAAACACATTAGACTAAAGTTGAATAAAAAAACTAAATTTCACCATAACTATCGATTGTCGGCTGCTCCCGCGAAATGAACGATTGCCCATTTTGACCAAAGACCGATTGAAGAATTTCAAAACATTGATCAGGCATGTTGTATTTTTGTGGACTGATGATGAGCAATGCCTGCATCATGGTCCAATAATGACCAATATTATCAGTGATTTTTGAGAGCCATCAACAAACAACCACTCATTCAACCAATGAACAAAGGTACGTTTGACCATTTTCATCCAATGTGTATGGGGACCATGAGGCTCTATGTAGTTTGTATATACTTACTGCTGAGAAATCCTGGCAGATGTAGCCCAAATCTCAATAGAGTTTCTTCATGAAGCTCCGATGCCTTATCTGCCTTCTTGGAGAAAACATCATGTGGTTCACTAGCCAATGAATGTAGCTGGCCAGAATTCACCTTGTTCCCGATGCTCAGGATAACAAAGAAGTAACCCTTACATTTGGCCTCAATTACGGCTTGATGAAGTTGCTGAAGCTCATGGGGCTTTACTTCTCCAGTTAGGAATAGGAAAATTACTTTCATGGTCCTGGGGTTGGGAGCACCCTCAAATACATGCTCCACAACATACTTGATGGCATTGCTTAAAGCCCTTGTTCCATAAAGCTGTGTCATCTTAGTCTTGATAAAAGCCTGAAGTTTCTCTTTGTCTGTGTAATCAGTCAGTCCAACGTCTACTTTCACAGGGGAATAACTGGCATTGGCTTGATGTTCGTAGGGGGCATGTTGAAGAACAGCTATGCGTGCATGGTGGGAAGAAGATTTCGGTTCTGTGCTAAGCTCAAGTTGTCCTATGACATGGGATACAAATCTCTTAATCTCCGCAAACTGGGCTGGATTTGTAGAGTCTGAACTGTCCAGTAGGAAGGCCAAGTCAATGTCTACATCAGTAGCCGCTGAGCGCCGTAACCGAAGGTCTCCTCTAGGAACACTAACTCCACATTCGCTAGGTGGATCACAAATATCTAGAAATAAGAAGAGTATTGAGTCAAAAATATTGTGTTTCTCAAAGCAAAATTTATTAGAAACATTTTAATTCTTCCTACAATTTAGGTTGTGTATTTGTGTTGTTATTTAAAATAAAACACAGTAGTAGATCCAAAAGAGAGTAGTATCAGTATTTTACCTCTTTTTAGATTCCCTCCAGGTTTTGTTTGGCTCAAAAATACTGCATGTGTGATTCCAGCCTAAGGGTTTGTTCACAGGTAGCGCCTTAAATGCTTTTTTTCGTGCATTTTTTTTTGTGCAGAAAAATGCAGCATTTTATATTAGTAGCAAAATAAAAGAGATTGCTAAAATCTCATTCACACCGTGTGTTTTTTTTTTTACCTGTGATGCATTTTTTTTAGAAAACACAGCAAATTATGTAAAACAAAATGCGTAAGGCTACGTTCACACTAGCGTTCGGCTAGTGTGCGTCGCGCTAGCGTCGGGCGACGCAGCGGCGACGCACGCGTCATGCTCCCCTATGTTTAACATGGGGGACGCATGTGTTTTTGCTTGTTGCGTTTTCCGACACGTGCGTCTTTTTTGACGCTAGCGTCGGACCAAGAAAGCGCAACAAGTTGCATTTTTCTTGCGTCTGATTTTCGTCAAAAAACGACGCACGCGTCGAAAAACGCAGCGTTTTTGCGTGCGTTTGCACGCGTTTTTCGGTGCGTTGTGCGTCGCGTCACCGACGCAGCGGCGCACAACGCTAGTGTGAACGTAGCCTAAGAAATGGCTAAAAAATGCATTCAAATGCAAAACACACACGCGCGGTTTCCATTTGTGCAGTTTTCTGACCAGAGCTTCCATTTTTCACGCAGAAAAAAAAAACGCATCACAAAAGCTACGTGTGAACATACACTAACTCATACATCCGTACATCATTCGAAAATATTTTCTATTACAAAATGCTTGCTGAATCCAGATAATGGTCTCATAAGTTGTGCTCAATCACTTATCTAGTAAGAAAGTATTGCTTACCCAGACAGACATGGCAGGAGAATATTCGACGTATGGTATCATTGATTTGAGCACCGGTGCCAAGTACAAAAGCCTGGCCCACCTCAGTATTATTAACCTAGAAGGCACATTTAAAAGCTGTTAGTAGGGGGAGGTAAAATCAACCAAGTTTCCAAATATATAATGCCTTTTTAGGGGTTGCACCAATTCCTTTGGGGCTAGGCAAATTCCTGCCCAAATCAATCTAACATCGACAACATGTACTGTAAGTCAGTCAAACTGAACATTGATGGGCATGTATGGGCTTAAATAAATTATCAAAAATAGAATCAGATGGTGCTATACTGGATCCGGATTGTCATGCCAAGACTAATATTACACATCTAAATTCATAAATCATCAAAAAAATGTCAATAATATTTTTAGTGATCGGAGTGAATGATAGACTAGAAAATATTTTCGTAAAAAGGGTTTGATTACGTTAAAATTATGGTAATGAAATACTGCATACAGAAACCATACTGAATATGCTTCCTTATAGATTACATTCTTTTTCTATCAGGTAAATACCGTGAAATGTTTTCATGGCCAAAATTTTGCCAATTTTTTTTTCAATTGTATCATATCCTATGTGTTTTTCTTATGTTCTTTAGCAGGAGCACCCCACTAGAAGAATATTACTATTGCTATTTTGCGCTGTGATCTCAAAGAGGTTTCAGCTATGGCTAGTTGTTACTGTAGGATGTAACTAAAAGATGCTACAATCAGAAAGCAGATGCTTTTAGAAACCTAAAATTATTTATTATTATTCATCATGTGCGTTTTATTGAAGTCACGTTTCTTTTTCTGTCTTGTCGTATTGACTGACGGTTGTTTTTTTTTGCAAAATTCTTCAAATTAACACACGTGGTTCACGAATTTGGCTCAGAGCCAGAAATGTTCTTCAATTTTGACTTTAACCAGTTTGTGCAAATTTTCAAAGCCAAAGGCTCAAATTGTTTAGATAGTATCAAGGTTGTAAAATAAGAAGAAGCGCCAAACTGAAAACTCCACAATAAATTTTACCCAAGGCAGAGACCGGAGTGAGATGCACCCAAAAAATTGGGTCAAATGGTAAAAGTCGCATTTCATGAATTTGTTTAAAACATCTAGATAAGCTACGTTGGTGAAGAATAATCATAAAAAGGCTTAAAAAAGAAAGACAACTTAAAAAATGTCAGAAAACATATAAAACATAAGGTGCCAAAACTAAAGCCACTAAAAGGAGCCAATTATTCCAGAGAAGTGGAGAAACAACAGTGATGAATTGGGCCTGAATGTGTCTAGTGCAAAACATTTATTTGGTTAAATCTCCAATATTCACCTTCAGCGCATTTCCCAGTGCCCTGTCCTCTCGATTTGTAAGGAAGACAGAAGCCACGCCAGCATCGTATAACTTAAGCACAGCCTCATTAAGCTGTACTGAAGCTCTGGTTGGGGCGTTACTGAAGAAAACAGCCACTTTTCTTGTTAGGAACCCTCCACGAGCCCTCTTGAATGTGTTTCGGGCCACAAAGGACATAACAGTGTCCAGGCTTCTCTGTTTGGTGTTTGTCTTCAGCTGCAGGTCTTCGATCACTTTGAGCATAGCTGGCTTTCTCAGACCTTCAGAAAAGCGGACCTCCGTGGTGACCTCGCTATTGTAGGTTAGCAGTGCCACCCGGGCCCCTCTTGGACAATTGCTGTCAGTAATTGTGAGCTGGTTAACCATTCTTAAAACCGCATCCTTCATGTTGTTGAATTGGTTGCGGTTCACATCAGTAGAGGAGTCAATAGCAAACACCAAGTCAGTGGGGTACACGGGACATTCCTTTGGACCTGAACAGTGTAGAGCAATTAGGAAACAGGTTACGTTGTAGTCATAATGTTGTAGGACATTACATGCACTCACTCAAAGTAATTTATTTAATGGATCTTTCTCACGATGGCTTTATTAATAATAATTTTTTGCACTAAAAATGGAAAGTTGTTAATATCTACAGTATATTCGTCTTTGAGTAATGCAGCTCAAAACAGTAATGGTTATTTTTAATTTTTATTTCAAAAGTCAATAGTACACATGAAAATAATAAATTTTGCAATATATCTTATTAGAGAAATCCACTTCCTATCTCAGCCTGGACGGATCGTCCATTCTCAATATTCCAGACACACAGGTAGAATCTATCTGCGGTGAAGTCAGTTCTTCCCATTACCGAGATAGGAGATGACAGTTGGTGCTCGTAGTAAAGTTCTAAGGAGAACTGTTACTGTGGTCTGGTTCTAGCTTCTCCATTTTCTTCCCTCCTCCATAGAATTTTAAAAGCAGCTACCATCATTGGCCTATCTTAGTATTGGGGGGAACCTGTATTCAATGGTTTCACATTATACTCATGAATTGAGAGTGGAAGATCAGTCCGGTAGAGAAAAAAAAACAGATTGCTCTGACAAGATATATAAAGTTACTTATTTTCATGTGCATCATTGATTTATATATGTAAATTGTCTCTTCAAAGAGAAGTAGGGCTTCATCTCTAGCGCCAACTATTGGAAGTAGCAATCCTAAAAGTCAATATCGACCCTGCACCACCACATGACTTAGGATAAAAGCCTAACCAGAATCTCAATTTGCAGACACGTTTTCTGGAGTATCACACCTCTGCATTATAAAGCATTAGATCTGATTTCGCTGTATGAGAGACTTCTGACTGGGGACTTAGGCTATGTTCACAGTGCGTTAGGGCAATCCGTTTAGCGCATATGCTAGCGGATTGCGCTAACGCAATGTCCCAAAAGGGATCGCGTTTGGCCATCCCACTAGCGCAGATACCCGATCTGCGCTAGCGAGGAACGGACCTCGGATGCTGCAAGCAGCGTCCGTGGTTCGTCCGAAACTAACGGGACATCGCTAGCGCGTGCCGAAAATGGTATGCGATGCGCTAGAGATCCGTTAGCACATTGCCGTCAATGGATCCGTTGCATGACGTTAATTGTGACAATTTCACCATGTAACGGAGTCCGCTAGCGTTAACCCATTAACGCAATGTGAACCTAGCCTAAGGAGTAATGTTTCTCCTGTGGAGAGTGACATGAGTGACATGCCAGGGTAAGGAGACTTATAAGCCATGCAAAGTTCCTCTAGAAAATTAAATATGTCAATTGCCTCTTCAAAGGGAAAGAGGACTTGGACTCTAGTGCTACATACTGGAAGTAGCAATCCTAAAAGTTGAGTCTCTCTGAAAAGACAATTTTCATATTTAATTTAACAGAGGAACATTGCAAGGCCAACAGGTCTCCTTACCTTGGCATGCCAAGCATATCACACTCCATAAGGAGAAACATTACCCCTTAGATATCATTGATGTATGAAATAAAAATGAAGACAATGGTTACTCTTTAAAAGTAAAAGATATTATTTTGCTGGGGGGATAGGGTCCAGATGCCTAGCAGTCAGCATAGCTTTCAACATTTTTCTTAATGGATTGACCAATCGGTGAGGATCTCACAATCCAGATCCTTATAATCGACAGTACTTAACAGTGACTACAATGTGTCAAAACCATTTTAAAGTTCAGTTACACTTTGAAAGTAGCTTAGAAGTATGGCTGTTCCAATGGAGTCCCTAAGGGTATAGGCTGTTCTGTGGTCTAACTTCTTCTTAGATGGCTTCAAAGCCGAAGTTAAAATTAACTGCTGTGTGTGTGTTTGTGTCTTTTTAACGAAAGAGTTGTAAGAATGATGATTGTAAGTTACTTTATGAAAGTGAGGACAAAGTTAGCAGAGTTTTATTTCCAAAAATACATTGTTTCCAGCTGAACGATGATACTAACCCAATCCATTTGGGTCTTAGACTCTGGCTCTGTCACGTCCTGGATATACAAGTAGTAAGGAAGGAGATCCAGCTCTAAAAGCAGATTCTTCTTCATTCATCTACGCGTTTCAGATGTGAATATACCCTTAATCATGATCATAATTAAGGATGTGCTCCCACCTAAAACGCGTAGATGCCAACGCTATATCAGAACTAATCTATTTGCCTCCATATTATCTTATGTCCTTTGTATGAATTTTCTAAGAATCTGCTCGCCGAGCTGGATTTCCTTCCTTACTTCTTGTTTTATTTCCAGCCATTCTTACCATTAATAAGCTTCAGTAAATAGTGTTTTAATCATCTTTCTTATAAGATTCTTAATCTGGGACAAAAACAACTAAGGTGTTGTAGTAGTCAAAATGAAGAACAATTTGATGATACTTACCGTAGCAACATGCTGTGAATGGGATAAAGAGGATCACCCAACATGGAAAACAGAAAAAGAATCCATCAGAACTTAAACATTTATCTACAGTTTACGCCACAGAAAAGTATTAAAACTCCTAAGTAGAATGGAGAAAACGTTTTTTTAAAACAGTAAAAACAGCCTTAACATTTTTTTTTACTTATAACCTGGTAAATTTCCAAAAATACTTACGGCAAGTGTTTTTGATATGCTTCACAAGACCACAATGCTGATAAAGAAAAAAAACACTTGTGAGTAAAGTAGAAAGGCCACATTACAGATATAAGTAATATTCCCCAATTGAATATGTGCACTAGTTTATTTTGGTTCAATACTTACATCTCTTGCGCCTCCTCGCTCTCCCTTGAGGCCCTGAAAAATAAATTATTGTTGGTGTATGTTAGATTTTATAGAAAAATAAAATGTATCTTGTTAACCCATATTTATTTCATATACGTTATGTATGACTTACAGCTGGTCCGGGATATCCTGGATCTCCTGGAGTACCCAATGTACCAGGATTCCCAGCATTGCCCTAGAGATAAAGACAGAATGTGCCATTTAATAATACGTTCTGGTTGTATCATACAATCCATCTTTCATTTATTACGTTATTTAGCTACATATGTTTGTTACAACAATGGAGGAACTGTAGGTCATTTCATCTTATACCTTTAAGTTACACTTACTCTGCGGCCCCTGCTTCCCTTAGGTCCCGGATCTCCATTAGCTCCTTTATCTCCAGGATCACCCTGAATAATACATGAGAGCATCTTAGTTGGTATGATTGCATATGTAAATGGTAGTCAAGCCTACAAGACAAGCGGGGTCATGTCTCCATCAGCCTGTTTGAGACATAAATATTCATTTGGCATATGTAAGGAAAAAAATTGATAGGGCATGTTGAATTTCAACATTCTTGGTCTTTTGTTATCAAGAGATATAAGCCACAGCTCGAGGTGTCTGGCAATGATTTATTCCATCCGCTCATTGATAACACATGCATTTTTGGCCTAACCAAGGGTGCATGTGTATAGGGGTCATGAAAAAGTGTTGGTCAGTAGGGTTGAGCGACTTTTACTTTTTTAGGGTCGACTCGGGTTTCGCAAAACCCGACTATCTCAAAAGTCGAGTCGAGTGAAATCGTCCGATTATGGCGAAAAGTCGGGGATCGACCGAAACACGAAACCCAATGCAAAGTCAATGGGATTTTTTTTTCCCTCTCTCTCTCTCTCTCTCTCCTCCGTCCCTGAACAGAAAAGCTGGTGTTACACATTGCAAATCGCTACAGCGCACAAGCGATGGCGATAGGCGTCCAGGCCCTAAGACCTATGTCATCATTCTGCCCACACTCCTTCATTGGCTGAAAAAATGGCGCCAAGCACGTCATACGAAACGCGACTTTGGCGCGAAAGTACCGCATGGCCAACCCCACACAGGGATCGGGTCGGGTTTCATGAAACCCGACTTTGCCAAAAGTCGGCGACTTTTGAAAATGAACGATCTGTTTCGCTCAACCCTATTGGTCAGACAAGCATTCAAACAACCAACAGTTATGGCCTATTTAAAACAAGTTCCTATGTGCCAAAATTAAAGTCAAATTCACCATTTTTGCTTAAAACATTTTTTTTAAATTCTGAAAAGATCATAAACTTCACCCTCAAAGGGTTTGCCCATTCATGACAAATTGATGTCCTAAAAATAGATCAATATTGGATCAGTGTGAGTCTGACACCCAACATGTGATTCGCTCCAGCAGCAGCCAATTGTAAATGCATCGCACGAGGCTGCAATGCGCAACTCCATCAATATGTAGCAGCCGCTGCCAGGTGCTGTAGGACAAATCCTAATCCTAATCAATCCATTCCATTATTTAAACCCGACTGCATTCAAAACCTCGAAATGATCAGCGGGGGTGCCAATATTGATTACCTACTCTAGGGATAGGTCATTAATTTGTTATCAGGGCTTTGAGAGGTATTAACAATAATGAAGATCTTTACACTTGAGTGATACAAAAGCCTCTCAGAAAGTGATTGGGGTATTTATTTTACCTTTACTCCTGGGTATCCAGGAAATCCAGTTTCTCCCTAAAAGAAAAAGAAAAAAATCATTATTAGTATATTACATTTTCTAGCAAATGAGGCAAAAGCTAAAATTGTTCATTTCATAATAACTATATAATAAACTAATAACATGAAACTTAGTTAAAGTTTTGGGTTTTGTTTTTTTTTATTTGTCTTGCAACGTTCTGGATCACTAAAATGTAGTCACTTGCATTCATTGTAACAACCACTTGTGTCCTGGCAATGCTCACTGAGCTTGTAACTGGCAACTGAAAGGAGTTACACATCCTTCTGGATACACAGAAATGTGTAAATGCTGAAACCAGTCCTGCAGTGAAGCAGTTTGTTTCACACTATAATCGTAAAACACATGGAAACACATTCCGAAGGATTAACTGACTTACTTTTCTGCCCTTGGGTCCCGGTTTTCCAACTCCATCCCGTCCATCATCTCCCTATAATAAAGAAGGTTGGTGGCTTAATCTTGTGTATATCTGGGATTGTTCAACAGGAAATTACATTAGACTCTTGTAAGTCAGTAGAGCCTAACTATTCCCAGTAATCTATGGTGGAATTTAAATGATAAACTATTCCCAGTAATCTATGGTGGAATTTACATGATAAAATAATGCCACCATCCAATGTGTAGGGTATGGAGTTAACTCACTGTCTCTCCACGAGGTCCAACTGGTCCATCAGATCCTTTGGCTCCAATATCTCCTGGTTCACCCTTTAGGAGGAAATTATGAAAATTGCTTTACTAATATGTCATGCCTACTTTTTTGTGTGGACTGTGAAAGTCAGTACCGAAACTAATAAAAAAAAACGGAACTCAATGAGGAACATAATTAATAGTTGGTCGCTGCATGCTGATGAGCAGGACTGGATTAAGGTTCCGGTGAGACCCTTGTTTTACTTCCGAGACCCAGATCCTATCTGACCTCTTATCACAGCAACATATAAGAAAGACAATTTACGTCTTCAATTCTCAGTTCACAAGTCTGTTATTTTATCCTTGTTCATTCAATTACATTTTAGTCGTAGGAATCTAAGTGCAACAGTACAATAAGTACAATGTGAAAAACAACAGATGATATAATTTCTCTGTATACCGAACCTAGAGAGGGTTATAAATAGAGAGCAGAGATTATGATTTACATTGGAAACACAACAGCTGGTTATACAAACCTTGCGCCCGAGTGGTCCAGGTCTGCCACGATCCCCAGCAGGTCCAGGAGTGCCTCCTGCTCCCTAAAAGAATACCAAAATGCAAATACATGAGTCAGAGGAAAGCTCATATCAGACTAATTCCAGCATTTTCTCCCCATGTGTAATCTCTATTTAAGGCTCTTTAAATAGCACTTGTGAACATATGTAAGTAATCTAACATCACTTCACGTCTAACTCTGATAAGAGGATTCATTACAATTTCAAAGTGAGTTCTGGAGATTCTGTTAATCTGAGTCTTCTTGGTTTATGGCATATCTTATTCTTCCCACCCTAGTGCCATTTGAAGAGTATACATTTTGGCAGACTCTCACTACAGTTGTTACTACAAAAAAAGAGAATTAGTTTATATCGATTGAACTAATTATCCCTTAAATATGTGTTGGGGTACTGTACGCTGCAAAAATAACAGATGTAATCTTACTCTTGGTCCTGGAAGACCTTGCTCGCCTCTTGTGCCTGGAGTACCAATCTGTCCTGGAGGACCCTAAGGATTAGACACATAGACATAAGGTAAAATGCTGAATAGCCATAACAGCTAAAATACCATGATCTTCATTGCCTACCTGAGGACCCCTCAGACCTTGTTCTCCAACTCCGCCTGCAGCACCAGCACCTCCTCTGTTACCCTACAAGAAGATGTAGGACAATATATGTTCAATATAGATGAGTGAATCGATTTGATGCAAATCGAATTTGTATGGAATTTTATGAAATTTTCAGGTCTGGGCAAATTTGAAGAAATGGGCATGAAACATCCCCCCAAAAATGCCCCCTTCGTTTGCCACATTGCAAAAGATTGTATCAGACAGAGAAGACTTACAAGACCTCTGGCACATTTGTGTGGTCTTCCCTGAACTCCTGACAAATATAACATTTTTCTATGTGCACCTACATACCTAGTGTTCTTTTTTTACATTCTTTGTGGTAGCAGTTGAATAATTAGTGTTGAAAAGATTCTCAAAAGTTAGAGTGCTGTACAAAATGTATAATAAAAGGAAAATTTGCAATGGAAATGGACAGGGTAGTGTAACAGAAAAAAACACCCATACCATGGGAAAAATGTGGAAGACGCTAGCAACAGCAGATGCACCACCACTGGCATAAGCCATCTGGGCAATAGTACTAACAAATCCAGGCCACAATTGAGCTCCCTTGCCTCCAACAAGTGATTTAATGGGGAGAAACTGCAGGCCTTATCTCTCAGCAGGATGATGTTACCTCTGACAGTGACACTGTCAGTATGATTCAGCATGCTGCACAGAACAATCCATCTCATCACAAATGATGAAGAGAGACAATTTTGGGACCATCTTTTAATTTAATTCATTTTTTTAAATGGGTTGTTGCCCCAATAGACTTCAGAGTGTAAAGGTACCGTCACATTAAGCGACGCTGCAGCAATCTAGACAACGATCCCGATCGCTGCTGCATCGCTGTGTGGTCGCTGGAGAGCTGTCACACAGACAGCTCTCCAGCTACCAACGATGCCGAAGTCCCCTGGTAACCAGGGTAAGCATCGGGTTACTAAGCGCAGGGCCGCGCTTAGTAACCCGATGTTTACCCTGGTTACCAGCGTAAATGTAAAAAAAACAAACACTACATACTTACATTCCGGCGTCTGTCCTCTCCGGCGCTCTGCTTCCTGCACTAAGCGCCGGCCGGAAAGCAGAGCACAGCGGTGACGTCACCGCTGTGCTTTCCGGCCGCTGCACTTACACAGTGCAGAGAAGCAGAGCGCCGGAGAGGACAGACACCGGAATGTAAGTATGTAGTGTTTTTTTTTTTTTACATTTACACTGGTAACCAGGGTAAACATCGGGTTACTAAGCGCGGCCCTGCGCTTAGTAACCCGATGTTTACCGTGGTTACCAGTGAAGACATCACTGAATCGGCGTCACACACGCCGATTCAGCGATGTCTGCGGGAGTCCAGCGACGAAATAAAGTTCTGGACTTTCTGCGCCGACCAACGATGGCACAGCAGGATCCAGATCGCTGCTGCCTGTCAAACTGAACGATATCGCTATCCAGGACACTGCAACGTCACGGATCGCTAGCGATATCGTTCAGTGTGACGGTACCTTTAGACACATCTTTTCAGGGCAACTGGAAGCCAGGGAAGTTTTGTAAACAGATTTTTGGGAAAAATGAATTGAATGTGGTGAGTTTGAATTGCAAAAGATTTGATCATCTCTAATGTTTACGCATAAATAGTAACACAGCATGATAATTGGGCAAGAAAAGGGTACTAAATATCAAAAGTAAAATATCCAACTTACCTTAAGCCCAGGAGGTCCTCTACGACCTGGACCGCCCTATGACAAAAAACAAACAAAAGAAAATAATAGTGAATAAAATGCTAATACTGTTGTAGAAATTACCAATGCCAACTTTTTATTATAGAGAACTTATGCTCATGTCAGAGATATTATAGTGCATTAGATGCTGCTATAAATATCCAGAAAAAATTGTTGATACCGAATGGTTTGGAAATGTTTGTTAATTCATGAAAAATCCAGTGGTTTCATACTACGGAACCATTAAGGACACACAGGTCTGGACTGGCCCACAGGAGAAACCTCTGGTGGGCCCCTGTGCTGAAGTGGGCCATCACTCTCGTATATGAGCAGTACTTGGCACAATACACTCGATTCACGATGTACAGACAAAGGCAGCAACTTATTTACTTAAAGGGAACCTGTCACCCTGAAAATCACGGGTGAGGTAAGCCCACCGGCATCAGGGGCTTATCTACAGCATTCTGTAATGCTGTAGATAAGCCCCCGATGTTACCTGAAAGAGCAGAAAAAGATGTTAGATTATACTCACCCAGGGGCGGTCCCGCTGCTGGTCCAGTTGGATGGGCGTCTCTGGTCCGCTGCGGCGCCTCCCATCTTCATTCCAAGACGTCCTCTTCTGATCTTCAGCCACGGCTCCGGCGCAGGTGTACTTTGTCTGCCCTGTTGAGGCGCAGGCGCCGGAAAGGTCAGAGAGGCCCGGCGCCTGCGCACTGCAGTACTTTGCTCTGCCTTCAATAGGGCAGACAAAGTACGCCTGCGCTGGAGCCGTGGCTGAAGATCAGAAGAGAACGTCATGGAATGAAGATGGGAGGCGCCGCAGCGGACCAGAGACACCCATCCGACCGGACCAGCAGCGGGACCGCCCCTGGGTGAGTAATCTAACGTCTTTTTCTCCTCTTTCAGGTAACATCGGGGGCTTATCTACAGCATTACAGAATGCTGTAGATAAGCCCCTGATGCTGGTGGGCTTACCTCACCCGCGATTTTCGGGGTGACAGGTTCCCTTTAACAACCCAGTTTATTTCTATATAAATTTGTGAATGAGGATAAAGCCATATTTGCATGAAGCTGAAAAGTGGGGCCCTGGAGTTGTTTACTGGTAGGCCCTTGGTAAGCTAGTCTGACACTGGTTACTGGTTACACAGGGTCCATAAAGTCCAAGACTTTCCTATCATGTTGACATGTTACATTCAACTTTACCTTCTCTGAAGAATATTAACCAAATCTTTCAACTTCTACTAGCTTACCCTCCTATAATATAATAATAGGTATATAATATTATATATATAATATATGTTACATTCTTTAATAATTTATTTTCAGCTTATTCTCTTCTCAGCTTGTTTTTTGCTGCCAGTGTTTCCTCACACATGCAATTTCTCACAAACGTCATAGTATTGATGCGTTACTCACAGCTTTTCCTGGACCGCCAGGTTGTCCTGCAGGACCATCCCTTCCAGGCTCTCCCTGTTAATAAAAAAATAAGTTGTGATACATCATTTTCCATGGAGAAAGATCTTGATTGAACTTCATACTGCTTTTTTTCACTATTCTTTATAATTTTATCATCAAAGTCATCAAAGGACCTTTGTTGTAAGAAACTGAAAAACAATGAAAACCATATGTCAAATTATTTCGAGCGAATACACAATGCCCTTTTGAAGATTCAAAAAGTTGTAATATTTTATACAACAAAGGACAGTTGCATTTGAAGTTCTTTACTTTACGGTTTTCAGTATGCTTATATATCACTATCACTCAAGTAACGCTCTGTTTGCATGATGTTATGCATATGCTTGTCAATGTATAAAAAGTATAGACTTCTGTGCTTTCTTCTACAGTGGGTCACCACAAAAAAAATCACATTGCATGCAGCACATTATTTATAACATTGGGCCTTTATGTTTGGTGTATATATTACATATGTGGAGAGATTTCCCAGCATAGAGCGCAAAGTATAGGTTTTGCTATTTAATCTGAGAGCAGCAAAAGATAGGAGCCTGATTCCAGTGATGTGTCACTTATTAGGCAGCGTGCAGTAGTTTCAATACAATGAGCATTTTATCAGCAAGAGAATATCACTCCAGGACTAGGTGTCATGTGCAAGCTAGTCCAGCTTATCTGTGTGACCCCACCCGCATCACTGATTGACAGATTGCTGACAATGTGCAGTATACAAAGGAAGCTGTTAATCAGGGTTGTGGGTGGGGTTATACAGCAGAGGAAACAGGAATTCTATCAAAACTGCACCAAGCAGCTAAGTAAGTGATACATCACTGCAATCAGGGACTCTCTCCCTACATCATGCTGTTCTCAGATTCCATAGCAAAAACCTGCTGACAGATTCCATTTAAAGCAGCAGAAATGAAACAACAAACATACTTTAGTCCCAATGACCATTATACGAAGAGATCTACAATTGTCCAGGACTACTATACTGATGACCCATCTTTTAGCTTGCTCATCAATATTAGATTGGTAGGGGCCTGAAACCCTACACCCCAACCAATCAGCTGTTTGTAAGTCCCACAGCGGCTGGAAGTACACAGTGCATGGCGGTGGAGCACCACAGCATAGGTAATGGATATTCTTGTGTATTGCTGGTGACCTCCCATTTGTAGAAATGGGTGCAGAGTTGCAGCACCTGAGAAGAGCTACTACATGATGAACAGCGTTGTGGTGCTCCAGCTACGAACACTGCATACTTCTGGCCACCATGGGACCTGCTAATAGCAGATCAGTGGGGATGTCGAGTGTTGGACCTCACGGATTTGACACTGATGATGTATCCAAACAGCTGCAGACACAGACAGAAGAGGGTCCATGTGCAAGAACAGTATTTGGGCACATTGCAGAACATAAGCGCTTCATGGAGTACCCCATTATGTATGTGACTGAAGTTTCTGGCTGCTTTGTAGGTAATAGTGGGCTCCCATAACTTTTGGGCTCTCGTGCAGCTGCATAGGCTGGATCAATGGTTTGTTGGTTCCTGTATCCAAAGGGTAGGTCATCAATATTGTACTCTCCGAAAACCCCTTTATTCTATAATCATAATTAACTGAAATCAGAGATACTTTACCACACTTCCTGCCTCTCCCTTCGGACCTCTTGATCCTCTCTGAGTAGAGTCTGTTCCTGGCTCACCCTAAAGCACAAAAAATGAAGATTAAGATTTATAAGAGGTTAATAGACACGGAGACTTGTTGAACAAGGATGCACTAAATTCATTAAATCAATTCTGGACAACCCCTGCTTAGTCAATTCACGACCGCTTATAAAAAAAAATATTGTACACTCACCTCCTGGAGCGGCGCCATTCCAAAGATATCAGCGCCATTGTTCCCAGAGAGTGATGTGACTTGTTGTGTCACGTGCTGGCTGCAACCAATGAGTGGCCGCTCGTCAGATGCAGCTCCCAGGACATCCACCCTGACAGAACATTGATGAGCTGCAGCTGATGAGCGGCCGCTTATTGGCTGCAGCCGGCACATGACACAACACTGTCACATCACCACTGGGAACAACGGTGCCAACATTGCTGGAATGGCGCCACTGCAGGAATTTATTATAGATGAGTTCCTGAATTGATAAGCAGGGGTTGTCCTGTGTTGGTCAATCTCTTTAAGAGGCAAGATTTCGGAAGTAATTTACGACACTTTTATGGTGTAAATTATGATGATGTTTTTCATTCATGCTCGGCGTTGCCTCCTTTGGCTAATATCTTACCATAAATATCTTAAAATGCCAAAAGTCGCTAAATATTTGCACCACTGCTAAATTTTGTGACATTTCAAACAGTTTTATGCAAAAGGTGATCTGAGGAAGAGAAATGTTTCACCAAGGAAAGCTAGATTGAGTATGTCACATGTGCTTTTTGGATCAATTTGGATCAATTCTACACAAACACTGTGGCCCCGATTAATCATTTGTGTTTTTTTAAGTAACTTTTCTTTTTTGACTTGTGGTTTTCACTGATGTTTTTTGCATCAGATTTATTTTTTTTCTGTCGCTGACTGGTATTGCAACTTTTTAGAGGGAAAAGTGTTGCAAACATACAACCAAAACATCTGATTTAAATAAAATCACTTGGGGTTGGAAACTGGAGCAGAAAAGCGCTAAATTTTTTGACTTTTTAAAAAAGGCGTACTTGATGAATTCGTTGAAAGCATCTCAAAAAGCCATGTTAACGTACAAATCAGGAAACTAACCAAACCGCAAAAAAACAATTTGAATGAAGACGAAAACTGTTTGATGAATTTGTCACAAATCCAAAAAGTCACTAATTGACAAGTATTCGCGCCAAAATACTGGCAGAAATGTGATGCTGAATGGGGTCATGTGTTTGTGTGTTCAAGCCTCTAATGATGATGGATGTAAAACTTTACATAGAAATTATTTTTTCAATTAGAGAAGCACTTTAGAAAAACTTTAATCTAAGCTAACCTTAGAGAGACATCCAATGCCTTTTGGCTTGGCTGACTTGCACTTAAAGGAGTTTATTTATGCTATCTTATATAACGCCACTAATTCCACAGCACTTTACAAATATCTTGATCATTGTCCCCGTTGGGGCTTACAATGTAAATTCCCTATCAGTATGTCTTTGGACTGTGGGAGGAAACCAGAGAACCCAGAGAAGATCTACAGAAACATGTGAAGAACATACAAACTCCTTGCAGATGTTGTCCTTGGTAGGATTAGAACCTAGGACCGCAGCGCTACAAAGAGCAAAGCACTGAGCCACTGTGCTAATGGTTGTCTACATAAGAAAACCCACTTTTACATACCAAATTAGGAAAGCAGGACTTCATAAGGGGAGCATGGTCTCCTCACTTTGAACAGTTATTCATAAGCCAGAATGAGAACTTCAACATTTGCTGACGGTTTCCTCTGCAAGTTGCATTTTTTTTTAGCAGGGAGTCTCTTCAGTAGTTTATCAACACAGGACAGATTATCCAAAGTGGCAGAGCATGTACTGTATGTGGACACACAACGAGTCCATGCTACACATACCTAGGAGCCATGGACATTGCTGTCTCAAGGAATATAGTATCTACGATGATGGAGGCATTCATGGATACAGACTAATTGCACTGAATGTTCCGCAGAAATGAATAGGAGGTCACAGTACAGGTCCATGTATCGTTAAGTCCCACGGTATACAACATACTTACTGGATCACCGCGTAGTCCTTGGTCTCCTCTTTCTCCTCTTGAACCTTTCTGACCTTTTTCTCCCTATTTGTTAATAATAATAAAAATTATGTCAGATGCACAGAGTGAAACTTTGCATGTACTTGAAACAGAGTAAAAGTATTCAAAAGTATGTACTAGACCTGGAAAAAAATCACGTTTGAGCCTTATATTTGGCCTATACACTAGAAAAGCTCATGGTTAGAAAAAGTTTGGGGTTCGTACCTGACAGTAACTGTCCGCTGCTAAATGCTGAACACGGCAAGTCCATTGCAATGTTTAGAGTTACGGGGGAGGAAAGAGAGATCATTTTCCAGCTCAGAAGTTTGGGTCTCCATTCTTTTCAATCAGGGTCAGGTTTGGTTCAAGGTCGAAAACAGTTCTGGCACCCAAACCAGACTTTGGAATAAAGTTCAGGTCGGGTACCAAAACTCGAACTTCCACGGGTCTTCTCATCCCTACTCTTGGTATATACGACAATTGTTTTCATAAGTCTCCGCATAGCCAATTGAAGCTAATAAATTATTCTTTAGGCCTCCGACCGACCTGAATACATTAGCCTGCCATTTTCTCTATAGAAAACATAGCTAATTTAATTTTGTTTATGCAGAAACTTTGGAATAATATGCATACCGTATTGTACTATTATTATTTTTTTTTATTATAAGACCCAATGTGGGACATATGGCACTCTCAGCTTATACAGTGGCATATGTTGCAGTCTTCTGTCAGAGGTATACTTTGAGAAATCTTTCTAATGTAAACTTCCAATGTTAGAAGGTTATCGTGCTGATACTTTGTCCAGACTAGTGTCATGGCGTCTGCGTATGATGTAGCCAAAACAGCCGGATTCATCAGGATTTGGGGATTTTAGACAGCAATAAAGATACCATGCACTGTATTATTATTGCAATCAAAAGCATGACATATACCACTAAGACTGGTGTGAACAAAACCTTAACGCCAGAGAGACGTGATAGAAACTGTAGAAACTACTGTGTTTTACTGAAGGAGAGACCAAAATTACTCACCCGTGGCCCTTGGCTGCCTCTGTCTCCTGCAGATCCAGGGGTACCCCTCTTACCCTAAAATGGAAGATTGGACACTTTATCTCGCCCTTTGCTTGGCATATATATATGTACAATAATGTGTATAAATGACTGTACATTACACATAAATGGATGAATTGCTCTCTTTTACGCAACTCTAATGGCTACATGAAATTAAGGGGTCATTCCTATCTCAAGCATTTATCCCTTTATCCCATCTACTAAAACAAATTGGTGGCCAGATCGGTTATAGTCCTTTCCCTACAACCAGTCATATATCAATTAATCTCATATCTAATATCAATAATTAATATTTAACTCTGTAGACTTTCAAAGGTCATTATGTAACTATTCCACCAACATATACATAGCTACGGTAACTAACTTCTTTTAGTGAATGGTAAGAGATATACTAAACGCAACCATGTATCCAACTTACATCTTCACCATCAATGCCATCCAG
Source organism: Ranitomeya imitator (assembly GCF_032444005.1). Taxonomy (NCBI): domain Eukaryota; kingdom Metazoa; phylum Chordata; class Amphibia; order Anura; family Dendrobatidae; genus Ranitomeya; species Ranitomeya imitator. Next base: position 61,960,497 of record NC_091288.1, read on the forward strand.
GCCAATTTCTCCTACTTCACCCTATGGATAAATGATACATTAATACATTATGTGAGATTGATTTATGCACATGTGTGATATAAAATAGAGAAATGGCAAAATGCTACTACTCTTTTACTCTTTTAACTTAACCTAGAACACTAAGTAACTCTGTAGCATGCTATGCAGGGACTTGTGGATGTGCAAAAACTAGGGGCTATGGCCAACATTAAAAGCTATGACCTATTCAAAAGACACGGGTTCTGAGATGTGCCATCAAAATGGAGAGGTGACAGTTCATGACCGCCATATCTCCTTTCGTTATCTATTGAACTGCTGGAGATAACTGAGAGCTGTACTCCACCATCTACAACAGCCCCGTAGAGAATAAAAGGAGACAAGGTTCGCATCTGCCATTCCAACATGATATTTCAGAGCCCCGTTCTTCAGATAGGAAGGTTGGCCAATGGTCAGCCTTCCTCATATCTGCAAGATATTACCCATCCTTTGTATAACTTTCCATTATGAGATTAAGATTGCAGATGTTGTGCTACCTGTCACATCTAATTATAGTGAATGTGGATGAGCAGAGATATAGTAGGGTTGTTTTTTTGGCAACTGTTGGGTTGTGGGTGTCTATGTCTCACAGTTACAAGCACCGTGTAGCCCTGGCCTTATATCAATAAACAAAATCTCATGTACAAGCTAGCGTATGTTCATTAACTGTGAGCCAAAATGATGATGTGTGTTGGTTATTCTGTAAATATGTTTTCTTCCAAGAAGGAACATGTGTTGTATAACCTACACAACTTGGAGATACAGTTAAGATGCTATTGTGGAGATTCTGTTACCTTGTCCCCAGAGAATCCACGAGAACCCTAGAACAAAGACAAAAAACACAATTTGTCTAAGTTTAAAAAAAATTGTAAGTTTGAAAAGCAAATCTGCAGATGCAAGAAGAAAATGATCTCGTACCTTGAACCCTCTTTGACCTGGGCATCCTCGAAAACCTTGTGTTCCATTTGTACCAGGTGGACCACGCTCTCCCTAAGGCATAAAACACAATGTGTATATAGGTTTTGGTAAATTTGTGTTTATATTTATATCTTCATATCTCATTTTTTAATTTAATATCCATTGTAAATGGATTGAAATATATGAGAAACAGATTAATGGCATTACTTACAGGTCCGCCTTCTTCACCTGGGAAGCCTTGGTGACCCTTGAGACCTGGCGCACCCTAAAAAACAAAGACATAAATTTCACATTAATATCAAAACTTTACCATGCTTTAAATCCCTTATTTATAAACTGACGCAAAGAATGTGAGTAAGTAAGTTATTTATTTCTTTTGCTAGTCTGCCCATTGTACTATCCATACACCTTATGTAGCTGTTCATTTGACAGCAATACCTCCATTCTAAATGTTAATGGGTTTTCAAAGGTTAAATGGAAAGAAGTGCTACCAAAGAGCTCTGAGCACGGTTAAAAAACACATCTGCCATAGGAAGGGTTGGATTGGATTCATGCTACAGGATTGTCATGAATATGTCTTCCCTGCAATGCTCATTTCCCAGTAATCAGGCAGTGTAAACAGGCTGCCACTCAACTGCTGAACAAGCAAAATGCTTAAAAAGGTTATTCTCGGCAGCACATCATCCTGTGTAAACAGTACACGTGCCACCGAGAACGATGGCACTCTACGACCACAGAATGATCTAATACTGATTGTTCTTTACTCATGGGAAATGTGATCTACCTGTTGAAAAAGGCTACTAAACAACTACCCTGTTCACAACAACATATGGCAACATTTTACTTAGTTTCATCTGAAATGGAATATACCGAGAATGGAAATTTTTAATAATATTTACAAGGATTTTTTATGCATATTTTCATTTTTCCTGATTATACATTAAAAACTGAATCTTACCTTTGGTCCAGTTACGCCTGGAGATCCAATATCACCTCTCTCTCCTGAACACTTGCAAGGGACTCCACAGCAACCTTTCTCTGCAATGTTATCCTGTTAACAAGACATGAAATGAGTTCCTACTAGTCAGTGCTATAAAAGTACCGTATATATAATATATGACAGTGCTACTGTACCGACCGCTGCAAGACAACAGCAGAACTCACCAGTTCTTCAATGATCTCGTAATCCAGATCCACACGGTTTAATCTCAGTGGGTTATTGTATGTGAATCCTCTGCCAAATTCTAGCTGCATTATTTGGTCAAATTTGGGGGTGCTTTCCATTCCCACAAAAAGCAAAGCTCTAACTCCTATAGACACATTTTAAAGTCAAGATCAGCACATTATGTAATAAACTTTATATTACATCTTCAAGTAGCACGTATTATAGCGGATGACTATAACTGTGATGTTTTGCGAAACTTTTATTTCAATTACTAAATTCTCAAGCTTTCAACAAATACTCTAGACACTGTTTCCTGTCCCTTCTTTTGGGAGAGAAATTAACGTACAATGAAAAAGAGAGAAATGATCTAACTAAATTAGTGCTGATGCTGCTGTGATCCCAGGCCTTCATTACATAGCTAGCAGCTATTAGCTGCATCTACTAACACACAAACAACCTGACATTTCTGTTTGGGTGAGATATTCTAGTCCTTTTTTGCAGTAACCATGTGAAGCAGTTTCCTAAAAATAGTTTAGTCCAAATATAAGAAAGAAGATGAGGGCACTCACCGGTCTTCTTGAAATACAAAACTTTTATTGGCAACACATCCAGATAAAATTCATGGCCAGGAACGACGGAGCCGAAGCTCTGGTGAGCAGGGGAGAACAAGGACGACGGCCGTTTTGCGCTGTGCTTGCGCGAAACGGCCGTCGTCCTTGTTCTCCCCTGCTCACCAGAGCTTCGGCTCCGTCTTTCCCGGCCATGAATTTTATCTGGATGTGTTGCCAATAAAAGTTTTGTATTTCAAGAAGACCGGTGAGTGCCCTTATCTTCTTTCTTATATTTGGACTACACAGCTGGCTTTCCTTTATTTTGAGGAGCACCCGAGGTCAGAAATATTATGGCTGTTTTCACCGCTGCCGAGCACCTAGTATGAGGTAGCAGTCTGGTCATAACCTCCGTACTGGAGACTGTGCCGCCCTGCTTGTATTATTTTTGCTAAAAATAGTTTACTCTGCTCCTAATTCACTAAAAGGAAGTTGTTTGTTGTTTTCAATGTCTGCCATGTTACACATGTAAAGAATTTGCAGCTCTGTATCTAGTCATGGTTTCTACAGGCTTTCTATCTTACAGGTCTCTATACACTGTTTTGTGTCCCTTGTTATGGGAAAGAGATTACAGTGAGTAAGAGAACATTTTTTCTTCTTCAATTGGTGCTGATGCTGCTGTGATCACAGGACTTTATTGCAAAGTTGCCTATTTAGATTAACAAACAAACTGACATTTTTGTTGGGTACAATATTCAAGTTCTCCTATACAATACCTATGTGAAGCCTTACCCACCAAATACTTTACTCGCTCATAATTTACTAACAGGAAGTTGTTTATTGTGTCCATTATCTGTTATTTTACATCTATAAAGAAATTGCAGCCCTGTCACTAATCGGTGTTTGTACATGGTACCAACCCTCCTTTTTCTTTTAACTACATGCTTTCTAGCTCACAATACCATACACATTGCTTTTATGTCTCCTCTCAATGGAGAGAAGAAACAATGGGAAACAGAGGAATTGGCTTCTTACATTAGCGCTGATGCTGCTGTGATCTCAGGACTTCATTGCAAAGGTGCCTCTACTGACGCATACAAATATAGATTGGAGCGGTCCCCACATATTAAACCATAACCTTTAATCAATTCTTAAAATGACAAATATCACAAACAAATCAAATAAAGTGCTCATGCAAACCAGTGCTCATTCAAAAATGGTTTGGTCTCACCACTGTTGACGGAAAAATGATCCCGGCCTCCTTCCGGAAGTACCTCGCCGAGAAATGGATCCACACACACAAAGAAAAAGGGGATTATATATGGGGAGAGAGACATAAGCTGTATGTAATGATTTCCTAGACTCCCTCTCGTGCCCCAGTATTGCTCCTGTCCTAACAAGGACAGGCCCCAAGTGGACCCTATAGTGATACCGCCAATGATATGCGGCTAAGTACTCCCTACGTGTTTCTTCCCCAATGGTGGGGATTCATCAGAGGAGTTAATATAAAGATTTGGGAAATATGAAAAAACTAATCCTGCCTGTAAGTCAAAAAAGGCCCTGCAGTGGCAAGGTGCCAGGTAAGAGAAAGTGACTGCCCATGCCCATACCTCCATATCATTGGAGGTATCACTATAGGGTCCACTTGGGGCCTGTCCTTGTTAGGACAGGTGCAATACTGGGGCACGACAGGGAGACTAGGAAATCATTACATACCGCTTATGTCTCTCTCCCCATATATAGTCCCCTTTTTCTTTGTGTGCGTGGATCTTTTTCTCGGCGAGGTACTTCCGGAAGGAGGCTTGGATCATTTTTCCGTCAACAGTGGTGAGACCAAACCATTTTTAATGAGCACTAGTTTACACGAGCACTTTATTTGGTTTGTTTGTGATATTTGTTATTTTAGTAATTGATTCAAGGTTATGTTTTAATATTTGGGGACCCCTCCAAGCTATATTTGTTAGTTAACCCCTGAGGGTACTTTGAATGGTGGTGAGAACCTCACACCATAGCTGATATCACACTCTACTGACACATAAACAACTTGAAATTTCTATTTGAGTAATACATTTAATTATATTTATTTAGACTTGGATTAATATTAGGCATGCACAGGTTGTCATTTAGCAATTTATATTGGCCAGTACATATCCAATCTGCCATATATTTTACTAATAGGACTTACCGGTAATTTAAACAAGTGGAAAGTTTATGTAAAATGTAATCTACCGTATGTTCTATACTGCATATTTTAGTTGATTAGGATGAATGTTAGGAGAACATAAGATCAGCTACAATCATGTTGCTACCACTACTCTCGTAAACCGCTGCTTACCTGCCGTTTGCAGTGATAAAGATGCTTTCTGAAGTTCTGACATGCTTACATCAGCACCATCTGTTATGTGGATAATAACCTGTACATAAAACAAACTACTGTAAACTCTCCATAAAATCTCTACAGACTCTGATTTATACGACAAGGTACCGTGAAATGAATATGTGAGTATGAAAGCCATGCACATTGCAAGAGATCTATATTTTTTAACTCCTTTTTTAACCACTTTTTCAATAACCAGACATCTTTCATTTTTGTGCTTTCATTTTTCCTTCCTCTGTTCCAAGAGCCATAACTTTTTTATTCTCCAATTGACACAGCCAAATGAGGGCTTGTTTTTGTGGGTCGAGTTGTAATTTTAAAGTACACTTTTTATATAATTATATATAATGTTTCGAAAATTAAGCAAACATATTGCAAAGCTGCAAAAAAAGAATGCAATTTTGCCATTTCCTGTTTTTTATGTTTTGCTTTTTTAGCATTCATTATGTGGTAAAAATGGCCTGAAAACATGATTCTCTCGGTCAGTATGATTACAGCATTACAAAACTTACAAGGTATTTCTGCATTTTAGTTGTTAAAAAAGCTTCCAAAACTTGTAAAAAAAAATTTTCTTGTGTCGCCGATTTCCGAGATTCGTAATATTTTTATTTTTCCGTCACTGAGGACGGAACAAGGCATTTTTCTGAGTACTGAGTTGACATTTTAAATTAGAAAAGATGAAGAGATGGGAAAAACAGAATGCTGAGGGTAGGGAGGAGTTACGATGGAAAAGGGTCAAACAAATGAGTCATAAGTTATGACTTGGAGAGAACAGTCTTTTTTCCAATGATGGTAGGAAAGAGGAATATGGTGGAAGGGCATTGGTCTGTTATGCAGAAGGGTCGTGATGGTTGAACATTAAAACTTTATCTGATTTGGTTGTTATGGCAAACAAGATGACATAGCATTGATAAGCCCATATCAACTTTTCTACCTTAAGACTGTTGTCTTCTCCAGAGGTCTTGAATTTGTTTAAATATGTTTGCAGAGTTTGACTACTCAACACATAAGGTCCCCGTGTGCCCATTGCAAGGATTTTTTCAGCCAGCTCTTGACGATATTCTGAAAAATCAAATGCCTCGACTGGACCTGTTCTTCCTTGAGATAAAGTGGCAACTTTCACTGTAGGCTTCTTGTCGCCACTGCAGCTAATTTTCTGCATGTTGGAAATACGTTCCAGTATATGCCTTAATTTGGACTCTAGTCCTCTGTAAGTGTTAAAGAGATTTTGCCCAGAGCCAACTTCCGAATCAAATCCAATAATCACTTCCAGGTTACAATCTGCAAATAAATCATAATGTTATACCACTAATAGAAATAAAACCAAGTGAGTAATTCAGTGGTGAACAAAGACAGAATATGGCCCCTGTGTGAGGACTTAATATGGGCCCTTTGCAGTCCAATAGCTTATAATAAGGCACCTGCTTTTCAGGTAGAAGTGCCCCCCCCGATAACATTTCCATAAATTGTGTCTACTGAATGAAGTATCTATAGAATGAAATCGTACTAACATTAATGTTAGTTCACTGCAATAAAAAAAGGAATATTAATTAAAGCAGCAGAATTTTTTTTTTATTTCGGTGTCAGAGTGGTATTGCCAATGTAAGCTCCCTGTCCTTAGTAAAAGACTCGCAGGCTGCCATCTTCAGCTCTTCCCAGTGCCGCCATCTTGTGATCGCAGCTCCGGACTGTCATAAGCTCTCAATGTAAATCTATGAGAACCTCTTCTGGCCTCATCCTGCCTCTCATAGGTTTACATTGAGAAGTGGCCTCCGGCTCACCCAGTGAATATTGGAGCGATTCGGCAGGTCACAAACAGCAGAAGACCACTGAAGTGGTGCTGAGAAAAGAAGAAGACGGTGGCTGGTAATATTACTAGGGGCAGATAACTTACATCAGTACCGCCACTCCAGCGGTGAAATAACAAAAACTTTTCTAGGCTTCTAGCTAAAACATTATACACTTCAATATTCTTCTCTAAAAACTTCAAGTGATGTTCTCATCATTTTTTGAAGGTGTCCACCACCCCCAGCCTTCCAGTTTACTGCTCCCTAGGGGATGGTCAGATGCAGCTTGCTTAAAAGTTCAGCATTGTTGTCCCCTGGACGAAATTGTGAGTTCTCTGATGCTGCAATCAGTGGCAGCTTGCCTCTGCAACACTGGAAGAGAAGCACAGTTGCACTGAAGCTGGCAAGATTTGGAGGTAACAGAGCCGTCCAGTGATCTGGGCAGCTTCAGAGCAGTGCTTACAAACCTTATTGAAAAGAGTTTGTTATTGCTGCACATGTTTTGCCACTACTGGTAGACTGCAATGTTTTCTGGTTCCCTAGGCAATAAGCAGTAAACAACAAAATTAAAAATCCTCCATTCATGAGAATTGTGAGTATATTTAATACCAAGTAAATAGAAATGTTGATAGTTTTTAAGAGCATATTGAACTTCTATTCGTTTAAGATAATGAGAAACAGTTCAACCGTAATAGGATTATAATTATTCCCATCACAGAATGTAATGACATATTGATCGGTGGGGTGCTAGGCACCATGGTGGTTTTGCTGAGTAGTATGTGCTTTACCTGGTAGTTTTGCTCTATAATGGTGGATTAATCACATCGCCTAATAGTTTATACTATTAAATAGGGGTGGATACACAGTTGGTGCAACTTCTGGAGCCCAAAAAGTACGGAAGCCCATGTCTACCTCCATGCAGCCATATCTTTCACAGAGACATTACCGTACTGAATGGGCACATATACTGTCCTTACACATGGCTTAGTTTCTGTATGTGTCTACCTGGTATAAATCATATCATAGCTATCAACTGTAATAATGAATGAATATGTATGAAAACTGAAAATAAGAGGGTACCTACCCCTGACACCATCTACAACACCTGGACAAACACTCCTTTTTTGCAGAGCAGTTTCAAGAGTTATCAAAATCTGTTCGTTCAGCTCTGAAAGCTGTTGGACAATAGGCACTCGGAAAGCACTCGGTGCATCACTTGTTATCTTGGAAACTTCATCAACATCTATGCTTCCCACACCGATTGCAAACACTTTGACTCCCCTACCGGACAAAGCTTGTGCCGCAGCTTGGCCATCACTGACTGACTTTGCTCCAGTGACAATGAAAGCAATTTGTGGAACGTTGGTGTCAATTCTACTGCCGGCTGCTTTTACAAAGTGTTTATCCTGCAAATGGCGAATAGCTGAGCCCAGATTGGCCACGCGGCCTCCTTTATACTCGGATTTTGATACAGCCTCCATGATTTCTTCGCTGGTCTTGTATTCTCTGAGGAAAAACTCATCGGTCACATCTGAGTTGAACTGAGCCAGTCCAATTTGAATCGCTCCCTCTTCCTCCACAAGGGCATCAGCTATTCCAGATACAAACTCAAGAACCTCTTTAAAATTGTCCCGTCCCAAGTTCATGGAGCCATCGACAAGGAAAACAATGTCGGCTTCTTTCTTTCCATCTGAAACATTACAGTGAGATTACGACTGTTATGATCCATTTGTATTTTACATATAAAAATAGAAATGATTGCAGAAGGCACTCCCCGCTGGCAGTAGGAGTAGTTTTTGCTATCATAAAGTAGAGTTACAAGACATATTGTTGCGTTGCCAAACCCCAAACTTTGTATGAAAAATATATACAAGTGGAACTGTTCTTAAAGTTGGCACTGGGGTGTACTTTTTGTCACTGTGTCGATTTTTATTCTATGTGTTTTTGTGAGACTGGATCAAATTGGTAATGTCTGAAATCTGAGTCTGTAACTAAATTTGTGGAAAGGTTGGATGTGACAAATCTGTAGCAGTCGCACCTTTACACTACAGACCAAACTGCAGCTTAAAAATGGAGTTAAAACATAGTTTGGTATAAATGCTGAAAATACTATGATTTCTGCATATTTTACCATTTTACATTGAATATATTATACAATTTTATCTTTGGAATTACTGCTAATAATCAATAATCATTTGGAATATTAGATGATTTGCAATGGAAGCTTTTCCAACATAGGCAATTCAATCACAATGACTCTTACATTCCTTAAAGGGAATCTGTAAGCACGTTTTTGCTATGTAATCTTAAGACAGCGGGAAATAGAGACTGAAAGACAGAATTCAGTGATGTGTAACTTATTAGGCTGTGTGCTGTTATCAAGTGTTAACACGATGAGATTATAACTGCTCGACTACAGCTCACATAACTGCTGGTCCAACCACGCTCCTTTCTGTGATAAGCAGCTCACTGTCCATACACTGTGTACATAGGGAGCCTGGCGGGGGTGAGGGCAGCTTTTCAGCTCTGTTTCAAGCTGTATCCAAGAACTCTGATTGCGTCACAACTGCTGTACCCAGTAAGCTAAGTGATGCATTGTTGGAATCAGGGTCTTTTTTTCTACATTATGCTGCTCCCAGATGAGATAGCATAAACTTGCTAACATATTCCCTTTAAAGATCCCTTGTGAGGTAGTGTTGTACAATACATTGTCAGTTGCATACTTAAAGGGGTTAGTAAGGACTTTTATTATTGGCTGAGGAGCCAGCTGTCAATCAGCATGATGTGCGCAGTGATGCCCTGCCGAGCAAAAGAGAAAGATCTGCTTTGTTGACGATAGGTGAAATGGCCGGTTCAGCTAGATCGTCCCAGTACAGAACAGGCAGGTACTTAGTCCCATACACAACAATAATAAAAGTCCTGGATAGCACTTGTTACTGCATATGCTAAAGTTGAATACTTACTGATTGGCAGTTCTGGTTGTGATGGTGGTAAAGTTGGATCAACAGGACTTGTAAATGACCTGAATAAGACATTTTCGATGTTCGATAGGTCCTTAAATTCCCTGACAGTGAAGAGATAGCGTGGGTCTGACACAATGCGTTGCACTTCATCTCTGTCAGCACTGCCACTGGCTACAGCAAGAGATCTGATCCTACTAGTTCCAAGTAATCTAGCAGCTCCAGTAACGTCATCTTCAGACTTGCCCCCGGTTAGAAGTACCAGATATTGTGGCACACCTTCTTCTATTCTGCTCCCAGCTGATTTTACAAAATGATTTTTTGTTACAAAATCTAGAGCTTTTCCAATATTCAGTGGCTCCCCTCCTTTGTTTCGCAGACGACGAATGTTTTGAATCAAGGCAGGCTTGTTCATGTAGGTCTTCAGAAGAAACTCTGTAGTAGGATTGTTACTGAACTGAACCAAGCCTACCCTCACTTTATTAGGTGCGATCTCAAAGTTCTGTACAACTTTCAAGATGAAATCCCGAATGTTAGCAGTGCCATCGGCACCAGTTTTTGTTGAACTGTCAATCAGGAAGACAACATCCCGTCTATCAGGATCTGAATCTATAGAAAAAGAGAAATATGGAATTTGAAAATAGAGAAACCATTTCATGTATTATATTCTACCATCATAGATATTTATCACTAGAGATGAGTAAGTCCGTGAAAAGCAAATTTCATTAATTTTGAGTTTTATAAAAATGTAGGATTACCCCAAATATGAAATATGATGTCTGCCATTTTACTTGATTATATAAGACCTGGAAAATGGTTTACATTTTAAAAAACAAAAATCTGTTTACCTGTCCATGCGCCACAACTACCCTCTTGGTCCTCCACTGTCTCCACCTACTCCTGTGTCAAGGGCAGATGATATTCTCTTTTTCCTTCACTATGTTCAGGATGACTTTATTATTTTCTAGTGTAACCTCAGAGTATAAGGCACTTTTGAGTTGCATTGAATAAGCTTAATGCAAATCACATTTTTTAGCCAAAGCCAAGCAAACTGACCAATGTGAATTTTTGCTAATTTACTCATAACTATTTATCGTCATCCATGGGATAAGTTCTGCTAAATTTTGGATTACCAAAGGTCATCCCGCTGGTACCCCTACCAGTTATTAAAGCTGGGGTCTCGTGAGGCATAATCAAATATATGCAATGCAGCTCTACTCATTACTTATGGGACTGGAAGAGTTAACCAATTGTTAATACCAATGAATGAAGCAGACTTCATTCAAGAAGGGAGAAAGAACTGAAGGCTTAAACCCTCTTTGTAGTGATCATGGGGTTTCCTCAAGTATAAGTCATTTATCACTTTTCTTGTGGATATTTTTGGTGGTAATACCTCTTTAAGATGATAACTTACAAATTATAGTACTAAGTATTAATATGTAGTAAATAATAATTATTTGTATTCATTTACATCTTTTCCTCTCTCCTCCTGTACCAGTTGTGACTTGTATTTTTCAAGATTATTGTACTTGTTTTATTATGTATACCCCTCACATGTAAAGCGCCATGGAATAAATGGCGCTATAATAATAAATAATAATAATAATAATAATCTTTTAGTTACTCCATTGCTAAATCTATTTCTGTCCCTTCAACCCCCACTTTGGTTAATCTTTATTATTAGAGGAAATTTAATAAAATAAGCATCAAAATTTTGGTTTGATTTGCAATAAACTGGAATGGACTTCAATAGATTTCGGACACTTTCTGCCTTAGTGGACAATGTCTATAAAAAGTGTGTTTATTACATAATTAACATGCCCCAAAATTTTTGAAAAAAATATCCTAAAGTGAGTCAACCAAGAGACGAAACGGAAAATGTCTCATGTTTAACAAGATAGACCATGAGCCACTGTGATATGTTTGATGCATCTCCTGCCTGACTGGTCTGGTTCTAAGCTGTCATTATTTAGGTCAATATTAATCTACCCCATTATGTTTTATGTATGAACATGCAAAATTGGGCTGTGTCTTTGCATTGTAAAGTAATGTTTTAAATCTTTGATCTAAGGTCCCCATACATATTAGACTAACATCAGACAAACACCGGTGTCATTTTAATGTGTATATGTGCTTGTAGGCAACAAGAAATGATGTTCGGGGGAGATAAGAATCCAGCAAGATGATTTCGGGCTGGCAATCTTCTTGTTCTCTCAGAGAAAAGCCGCCAGAAATGTCTGACTGCGTCTTTCTCATAGAGAACACAGGAGCCCTTGTTATGAAAGTACAAAAAAATATTTTTCTGTTTATGCACACAAACCTTGTTTGAGCATGTTTTTCATGAAAAAATTGTTTTATTGGAAGCTATGTGCTAAAAGTAAAGTTTTATTTTCAATGTTTGTAAATGTTCTTCAATTTATATGAGAAGAATTACTAATAAGTAATGTGGAAAATACTCATTTGGGGTAACTTACAATTTTATAAAATTATTACCTGCAGTCGTTCCTGATTGTCTTAAAATGATCTCAGTTATTTGATTTTGATCCAGGCGAGTGACACTTGAAAGCAATCTTTGTTCCACTGATGGCAATTCTTGGAAACTAGAAACAGAATATGTATAATCTTGGCCAAAAGTTATTTTCCTGGCCTCATCATTGTCAATGTTTTTTCCAATCACAAAAGGAAACACTGAAGACTCTTTAACTGTTCTTGCTCCTTCTCCAACGTCATCAGATGAAGGACCAGAAGAGGCTACAATAAGAAACTGTGGAACTTGTTCTTCTATACGACTTCCAGATGGCCTGGTAAATATATTCTTAGACACATACTCCAGGGCATTACCGGTGTTTACTGATGATCCACCTTTTGGTCGAATTCTCCTCACAGCGCTTTGCACCTCTTCTTTGGTGGAGTGGGCATTTAACAAGAATTCCACCTTGGGATCTTCACTGTACTGGACTACAGCTACACGTGTGGTGTCTGGACTGACATCCATTGTAGCTACAATCCGTTCAATCAGCGATTTCACATTGTTGAACTCTGAGGCTGCACCCCTTGACCCATCAACAAGGAACACCACGTCTCTTTTTGCACCTATTAAAGATTACATTGCACAAAGTAAAGACTTATTATATTACTAACAATAATGTGCAACTACATCTTTTTTTATCTAACGCTTCATTCAGATGGGCATTTTGCATTCATGTTTAACCATTTGATGTAACACCTAGACCACCCACAGTTGACTGAAATAAAGTCAGAAGACCAAGGGCTTGCCATACGATTATGTATAATATAGCAATACTGTTTGATGTTATCATAGTAGGCAGGAGCCACTGATAAAATGATATCATTGCAAATTTACCAACCTTGTAATGTTACTGTAGGACGTGACTGCATTAAAATTTCAATATCACCGGCTTGAAGTTCAGACACTCTTGTTGTGAAGGTCTGATAAACAGTACCCAATTGGCTGACATCAGGAACAGTGACGGCAAAGTCAGGAATAAAGGAGATTGTTCTCAGCTCTCCAGCATCAGCATTTCGGACTCCGATAGCAAATGGAATAACACCAGAATTCTTTAGCTCTGTGGCAGGTCTCCTGACATCATCCCTTGACCTGGCAGTGGTTAGTAGAACCAAGAACTGGGGCACGCCCTCAGCTGACCGACTGCCTGCTGAACTGGTAAAGACATTGGAGGTGACATAGTCCAATGCTGCCCCTGTGTTTAGTGTTGATCCACCAATTGGTGATAATTGCTGGATAGCTCTTAGAACTCCTTGACCATCTGGATGAGTATTCAGTAGAAAGCTGGGTCGTGTGGAATCACTGTATTGAACAACTCCAATACGAATACGATCTTGACCCACATCAAGGTTTTCCACCACCCTTTGAATAAAGGAACGAAGAGAGGGAAAGCTGGATCTGCCATCGTTAGATCCATCAATCAAGAACACAATATCTTTCCTTTTGCTCAAATCATCTAAAATTACAAGAAAACAAAAGTTACACAGCCATACCTGTAAAATATCTAAAAGCCAACATTTTTTCAGAAACATGGAGAATAAACAATGAGCTTTCAATGATCTTCAAAAGTTTCATTCGGATTTTAGGAGCTGCACATACACATGACACCAATGTGCTTGAAGAAAATAAACAAAATAATATATGCTTTTACCAGTAAGTGTATCTGAACTAATTTTTTGTTTCATCAGGCCAGATACTAATCTGCTGGTACCTGTAAGGACATGTACATCTAGACTTACAATGGTCTTCAAAGTCATGAGTAAGAAAATACTGAGTCTTTAACTTGAAGTTTTAACTCTTAATGGTTAGGTCTAATTGATGTTGGACTTCTTTGCATTAGAAGACCATGTGTGTGATAGGTGTGGGTCAATCCTCTACAATCTGCATCTATATGAAGAATCAGGTTCCCTTAGCCACTCATCCAGCCCGGTGGATTGGCCTTTGGTCAATGCATCCAGGGCAAATTGTGCAGTAATGTAAATGTTGGACCCAAAGAGGACAATACTCCTTCATATCAACTGTTTGACATGGCAAGTGTGTTTAGAGTATAAAAATATATTTTTGCATTCTGGTGGGCCATACGAAAAAAAATTCTATATGTGCTTTGACAACTTTCCTACAATTAGGAATGATCGTTATGTCAAATGGGGGGTGCAAAATGCTGTAGCTGTTAAAACATGGCAGAAACTAAATGATGAAGACATAGAAGCGCATGTGTGAGCGTCATGAATAACTTATACCAGTGGCAGCCACAGTGCTCCTATACCGGTGGCAGCCACAGTATCCCATACAAGTGATAGCCACAGCGCTCCTATTCCAGTGACAGCCACAGCGATCCAATTACTAGTGACAGCCACAGCACTCCTTTTCCAGTGACAGCCACAGCACTCCTATTCCAGTGACAGCCACAGCGCTCTAATACTAGTGAGAGATATATCTTTGCCATAGCAGTGAGAGACAAATTGCCTCGTAACAGAAGCCATCACAGTGCCCTCATGAAAGCACAGCTGCCGCAGCACCTCTATGGAGAAGCCAGCCATTGTGCCACCACAGCAATGACCTTTATAAGATATCCAGCCACAGTGCCACATTAATGCAAGCCATAATGCAACCTATTGAGCATTTGTCCAGTTAAATGTTTGCAAACCATATTGTCCCCATTGAGAACAACCAGAGAATGCTAACTACAATGTCGCTATGAAAGCCATGCCTCAGCATACTCACCTCAATCCAAGTCACGTCCAGTCTCTGAAATGCAGAAGGTTACATATAAGGAGCTCAGGGCTCATGTGCAACCTACTGCTCCAGCATGGATCTTTAAGATCAGTGCTGGAAAGAAAGAAATAAAGAAAGAACCAGACTTTCCTTTGAAGGTGAGAAAGATACAGATGTCTTTTGATTGCTGTGTGAGAGCTATTGTCAGTTAAGGTAGAGGCATTGTGATACACCTCTACCAGAAAAGTAAAGCATTGTGCCCCAAGCAAAGCCTGAGCAACAGCAAATGTGGAAATCTGGCAAAAACAAAAATTAAAGTACTTACAAGTTTCTGTTGGCACCTCCACTGAGATGGTTTTTATGAGATTAATAAATTGTGACTGTAAAGAGGAGAGCTCTCCCAGAGACTCTGAGGACACAATAAATTGTGGTGCCAAAACAATCTTCTCAAGTTCCTGAGATTCAGCCCTTTGTGCCTTGATAGCAAATGTCACCACACCAGCTCTCTTCAATTTATTTGCTGCCTGATCTATGCTGTCTCCAGATTTGCCTGCAGCCAGCAAGACTAGGTATTGTTGTACCCCCTCTTGAATTCTACTTCCAGACTCTGGTGTGAAAAGATTGTCATGGGCATAATCCAGAGCACCTCCAATATTGAACTCCTTGCTTGGTTTGAATCTCATCCTTCGTACTGTACTGACTACCTCGGGTTTTGTTTGAAATGAGTCAAACTTAAATTCCACTTTCACATTTTCACCGACTAAACCCAAAGAGATACGAGTTTCATCTGGGCTAACGTTGAGACCATCAATGACGTTTGCCACAAAGTTTCGAACAAGTGGAAAACTCCCAGCAATATTGTTGGAACCATCAATCAGGAATAAGATGTCTCTTTTGCTTTCTGTGTCTGTACAAAAAGGCACCAAAATGGTTTAAAGGTTAAACAAACCCTCTTAATAAATTGTCAAATAGGACCTAACTCACCACAATCATCTACTTTATAAACCAGATTCAGAAAATAAATAAAAGATAAGAAATGTAATTACTACCCAACAAACAAAACGCATTTTAGAGTTTAGTTCAACTCATGACACACTACGGACCTCCAAGTATAATAGGAGATGCCACATGGGACTTATTTGACCTATTAGAGCTTTGCAGGTGAGGTTTGTCTTAGTGACCATCCCACTATGGGTATCACGCAGTGTTTCCTGAAGTTAGCTTAAAGATGACCGGTCAACATTCCTGCCATGCCTGCTGTATTAAGTATTCCCCATAAAATGTATTTCACAAAAAAATAAATATGTGGCATTCATCATGTAGTAGCAAAATCCATGAATATATGTATTTATTCCATTAAAAAAATAGTCGGGGGGTAAAAAATCAGTAATGATCAGCAGACTGCGTATGGCTGTTTTGCACATAATGTGCTTTCTCAAGGTTTTAATGTCTTGATAAAGCACATTGTGCGTAAAACAGATGTAGCCAACCTGCTGGCCATTATTGCTGTAAATCCCCCAACAATTTTTCCTATGGA
The DNA here is from genome assembly GCF_032444005.1 of Ranitomeya imitator. NCBI lineage: Eukaryota > Metazoa > Chordata > Amphibia > Anura > Dendrobatidae > Ranitomeya > Ranitomeya imitator. The sequence goes on from NC_091288.1 coordinate 61,977,067, forward strand.
ATGATTAAAGGGCTGGTCCAAAGGTAAAGTAATTTTCCTGCTAAATCCCGAGCTATTTAGTGCCTATATCTAAAATATTTTCGAACATACTTGCATTAAAAATTTTCTATCCTTCCCTAACCACACTATCTAACAGCTATTGTATTTTTTCCCTTCTTCTTTTTTGACGACTCTTGGTTTGAGAATGCCAATACTACTCAAGCGAAGCATCATCAGGGGCAAAGGCTGCGGTTTGTGGGCTTGGGGCAGAGGCAGCCTCTGCATCCTTTGTGAACAAAGCGTCATGAGTGATGCTTGTTTCAGGGGCTGTGCCTACACGCGGTGTGATGTGCACAATCACAACCCGCTCTCTGTTGTTGGCTCAGATCAGCAATATCGAACCGGCAACAGAGCAGTATCAGAATACACTGTTTGCAAACACTAGCGCCATCCCCGCAAGTGACTTCGCTGGTCTCTGCTCTTCGGGCATTCTGACACCACGCTCTGTTGCCGGCTTGTTACTGCTGAACTGAGCCAACAACAGAGAGTGCACTGTGATTGTGCCCAGCCCCTGATACAAGTGTCACTTACTTTATGACTTTTCCTTTTTAGGGAGAGGGCAGGGTCTGCGACTGTGACCGCAGCCCTTGCCCCCTGATGACACAATGTTTGATTATCTTTTTTATGATGCTTCATTTGTATGCTGCACTGTAATTCTCAAATGAAGTGTCATACAAAAGAAAAGTTTAAAAAAATAGTGTAGTTAGGGAATGGTAGGGAATTTTTATTTTAAGTATATTAGAAAATAGTTTAGATTAAGGCATTAAATATATAGGGATTTAGAATGAAAATTACTTTGGCCTTCGAACCACCCCTTTAAACATCTTCATGGATTTGACTACTGTGTAGTGAGTGCCACATATTTATTTTTTGTGGAATACACAGGTGGATTTATTTTGAAAACTGAGCACCATCAATGTAGAAACCTGCTTAATTCCTGTAATTGGAATTTAAGGTGATGCATTGGGTAGAAATTTTGCTATACAAATTCCTCATAAAATACAGTAATAATTCTGGAGCATCTTTGCATAGAACTGCATTTTTCTTCTCATCTGATGTTCCTACTGGAAATGAATGAATAAGTTGACAACTAGGTTCCGTCCCTCCCTGTTCAGTCTACTGGATCACCCGCATGCAGCAGAGTCACAATGGGTATGAATATTGCCTTATTGATAAGCCTAATGGCAACACAAAGTGGTCAACTTATTCAAACAAGGGAAAAGTTCTCAGAAAGGATTTGGCAAAACTATTTTTCTATGGGGAATGCAATGATGTACTAAACAAAAAAAACTTTTTGTAGAGTCGACAGATCGTTTCTAAGACATTACATCTGATATATGAGATCAGCCGCCCTACCCAATAAGTGTAAAGCACTGCGGTGAGAGATTCAGGGTAGCGCACACCTATACATAACCATGAACACATCAACATCTGAGCATAACTTCACTGTCAATCTAAAAACTGACAAAGATTTCTGACTGATTAAAGGCTTATACACATAAAGAAATTATGTGGCCAATTATCTACTCATGTTATCAGGATGGAAAATTTGCTTTGTACTATGGATTTCAACAGCAGATTTAATATTTTTTATGCAAAGGGTAATGCAAATCCAATGTATTTTCTCAATAAAATCTGCATTAATTTGCTGCAAATCTTTGGCTGCTAAAACCCTACAGTGGATCATTTTGGTGGGGACATGCCCTTACTCTATTGTATCATCATACGGAATCTTTTAATACTTCTTGTTCATTGCTAAGAATAACTTAAATTATTAATATTATTACTACACTGATGAGAACCTATGAAAACGCATTATTTGAATTGCTCTTACCAGTTTCCACTGTCTTTGCTATAGTGCTTATCTCACTGGTGGTAATGGTGCTGACCCGTTGAGAGAATGTTTGGTAAGCATTCTCCAGCTGAGATACATCGGAAAAATACAGAACAAAGTCAGGAGTGAAAGCGATAGACTGAAGTTCTGTCCGATCTGCAGAGCCAGTACCAATGGCATATGGTACAATACGACTGCGCTTGAGAGTCATGGCAGGCCTTCGTACATCATCTCTAGACTTTCCAGTTGCCAACAGAACCAGAAATTGTGGCACTCCTTCTTCTGCTCGACTCCCGGCCGACTGTGTAAATACATTGCTTGTTGCATAGCTTAGGGCTGCCCCTATATTCAGTGGAGAGCCCCCAATCGGAGACATACTTTGTATAGCTCTTATCACATCTTGTTGGTCTGAGTGGGTGTTGAGAAGGAACATAGGCCTAACAGTATTACTGTATTGGACAACAGCGATGCGTACTTTGTCTCTTCCCACGTTAAGGTATTCTACCACCCTCTGAATAAAGCTCCTGAGAGATGAGAAACCAGATATGGCAGCATCTGAACCATCAATCAGGAACACTACATCCTTCTTGATATCTTCATCTATTAAAAGAAATGGTAAAGAAAAGGGAGGAAGAAGAGAATGTTTTAACAGAGATGTTATTGTCAGGTTAGGCAATACATGTATAGGTTGACACTATAGAGTACTTGTGGTCATGGAGCCTCCTTAACCTGAAATTATGTGCCTTAGTGCTGTCAAGATAAAAACAGAAGAGAGGTTTGCTTCAGGGTCAGACCCCTATCATCCTCCATACTCACTGAATATTAGGACAAAGCAAGAAAGGGAAGAACAGAAGACGAGATGTATCATGGAGAACATCAGGCCATTGCATCTACATTACACTGTGTGCAGAATTATTAGGCAAGTTATATTTTGATCACATGATACTTTTTTACATGTTGTTCTACCCCAAGGTGTTCAGAGCCAACTACCAATTATGTAAATCAGGTGATGTGCATCTCTGTAATGAGGAGGGGTGTTGTCTAATTACATCAAAACCCTATATAAGGTGTGCGTAATTATTAGGCAACTTCCTTTCCTTTGGCAAAATGGGTCAGAAGAGAGATTTGACGGGCTCTGAAAAGTCCAAAATTGTGAGATGTCTTGTAGAGGGATGCAGCAGTCTTGAAATTGCCAAACTTCTGAAGCGTGATCACCGAACAATCAAGCGTTTCATGGCAAATAGCCAACAGGGTCGCAAGAAGCGTGTTGGGCAAAAAAGGTGCAAAATAACTGCCCATGAATTGAGGAAAATTATGCGTGAAGCTGCCAAGATGCCATTTGCCACCAGTTTTGCCATATTTCAGAGCTGCAACGTTACTGGAGTAACGTACTCAGGGACATGGCCAAGGTAAGGAAGGCTGAAAAACGACCACCTTTGAACAAAATACATAGGATAAAACGTCAAGATTGGACAAGAAAAATCTTAAGACTGACATTTCAAAGGTTTTATGGACTGATGAAATGAGAGTGACTCTTGATGGGCCAGATGGATGGGCCAGAGGCTGGATCAGTAAAAGGCAGAGAGCTCCACTCTGACTCAGATGCTAGCAAGGTGGAGGTGGGGTACTGGTATGGGCTGGTATCATCAAAGATGAACTTGTGGGACCTTTTCGGGTTGAGGATGGAGTGAAGCTCAACTCCCAGTCCTACTGCCAGTTTCCGGAAGACAACTTCTTCAAGCAGTGGTACAGGAAGAAGTCGGTATCGTTCAAGAAAAACATGACTTTCATGCAGGATAATGCTCCATCACATGCCTCCAACTACTACACAGCGTGGCTGGCCAGTAAAGGTTGCAAAGAAGAAAAATAATGACATGGCCCCCTTGTTCCCTTGATCTGAACCCCATAGAGAACCTGTGGTCCCTCATAAAATGTGAGATCTGCAGGGAGGGAAAACAGTCCACCTCTCGGAGCAGTGTCTGCGAGGCTGTGGTAACTGCTGCACGCAATGTTGACTGTAAACAGATCAAGCAACTGACAGAATCTATGGATGGAAGGCTGTTGAGTGTCATCATAAAGAAAGGTGGCTATATTGTTCATTAATTTTTTGGGGTTTTGTTTTTGCATGTCAGAAATGTTTATTTTTAAATTTTGTGCAGTTATATTGGTTTACCTGGTGAAAATAAACAAGTAAGATGGGAATATATTTGGTTTTTATTAATTTGCCTAATAATTCTGCACAGTAATAGTTACCTGCACAAACAGATATCCTCCTAAGATAGCCAAATCTAAAAAAAAAAAACACTCCAACTTCCAAAAATATTAAGCTTTGATATTTATGAGTCTTTTGGGTTGATTGAGAACATAGTTGCTGATCAATAATAAAAATAATCCTCTAAAATACAACTTGCCTAATAATTCTGACACAGTGTAGATGGCTACATATATTTTAGCTACTGGCTACACATTAAAATGGCAATATACCACCACCTGTGAAGAATGACTGTATGAAATGAATTTCATTATGTATGCTTGCCAACTCTGAGGAAATGTCCGGGAGGCTCCCACACAGAGTAGGCAAATCTCCCAAATGTCGAAACCTCCAACAAAGCTGCACTTCCAGGATGTTTCTTGTGCATGATACCTGGACACTCTACCATTAAGCCAACCCCAATATCCAAATGAAATGCACACTCAAGAGTTGGAAACCAAGACGCAGAATGGATGTGGAAGGGGGCAAGTTATGGAAAAAGGTGATATGGTATTTCCCCCCCAACAAAAACAATCAACATCTTCAAATTCACACATATGTCTTAATGAGATGTACCTCTCCAAGGTAACATGTGGACAGGAGCACAAATAAACTTGAAACTGGCACTAGATAACCCTGTTGTGCCCTGTTTACAGCTCCTGCCCTGACAAGGGCAGTACCCAACTGTGGCACTGCTTAAAAAAGTACCCTAAGAAAGGTGACCCTCCCTACGTATTTCCTCTTCACTTCAGTAATGAGGATTCTTCAGGGGAGTATGCAACAAAAGAAAGAGACAAAAAAAGGAAGGGGTCCTGCAGTGTCGGGAGACCAAAACCAGGTATTCAGTGTTGCAGAACTCTGCATGAAGAATCCTCAATACTGAGGAGCAAACACATAGGGAATCTCACCTTTCTTGGGGTACTTTTTTGGACAATGCCACACTTGAATACTGCCTTTACCAAGGCAGGAGTTATATATGGGGCATGACAGGGGTATCTAGTGCCAGGTTTCAGTTTATCATTACTCCTGTTCACATGCTACCTTGGAGGGATACATCTCATCAAGACACACGGGTGAGCCCTTTATTGAGATCACAGGCTAATTTGAGCACTTGCACTTTATAAGTACAGTATATCTAGTTTGGTCAATATCAATTGTCCCTCATCTCCAGATAATTTACCCCTTCATGACCGGGGGATTTTTCGTTTTTCCGTGTTCGTTTTTCGCTCCCCTCCTTCCCAGAGCCATAACTTTTTTATTTTTCTGTCAATTTGGCCATGTGAGGGCTTATTTTTTGCGGGACGAGTTGTACTTTTGAACGACATCATTGGTTTTAGCATGTCGTGTACTAGAAAACGGGAAAAAAATTCCAAGTGCGGTGAAATTGCAAAAAAAGTGCAATCCCACATTGGTTTTTTGTTTGGCTTTTTTGCTAGGTTCACTAAATGCTAAAACTGACCTGCCATTATGATTCTCCAGGTCATTACGAGTTCATAGACACCAAACATGACTAGGTTATTTTTTATCTAAGTGGTGAAAAAAAATTCCAAACTTTGCTAAAAAAAAAAAAAAAAATTGCGCCATTTTCCGATACTCGTAGCATCTCCATTTTTCATCATCTGGGGTCGGTTGAGGGCTTATTTTTTGCGTGCCGAGATGACGTTTTTAATGATAGCATTTCGGTGCAGATACGTTCTTTTGATCGCCCGTTATTGCATTTTAATGCAATGTCGCGGCGACCAAAAAAACGTAATTCTGGCGTTTCGAATTTTTTTCCCGCTACGCTGTTTAGCGATCAGGTTAATACTTTTTTTTAATTGATAGATCGGGCGATTCTGAGCGCGGCGATTCCAAATATGCGTAGATTTGATATTTTTTTTATTGATTTATTTTGATTGGGGCGAAAGGGGGGTGATTTAAACTTTTATGTTTTTTTTATTTTTTTCACATTTTTTTAAACTTTTTTTTTTTAACTTTTGCCATGCTTCAATAGCCTCCATGAGAGGCTAGAAGCAGGCATAGCACGATCGGCTCTGCTACATAGCAGCGATCTGCTGATCGCTGCTATGTAGCAGAATTGCACGTGTGCTGTGAGCGCCGACCACAGGGTGGCGCTCACAGCGACGGGCAATCAGTAACCATAGAGGTCTCAAGGACCTCTATGGTTACCATTCACAAGCATCGCCGACCCCCGATCATGTGACGGGGGTCGGCGATGACGTCATTTCCGGCCGCCCGGCCGGAAGCGGTAGTTAAATGCCGCTGTCTGCGTTTGACAGCGGCATTTAACTAGTTAATAGGCGCGGGCAGATCGCGATTCTGCCCGCGCCTATTACGGGCACATGTCAGCTGTTCAAAACAGCTGACATGTCCCGGCTTTGGTGCGGGCTCACCGCGGAGCCCTGCATCAAAGCAGGGGAGCCGGCATCGGACGGTATAGTACGTCCGATGCCGGTAAGGGGTTAATGATATTATTTAATAGCTAAGTTTTACATATCTTTATAGTTTACCTTTCCTTGATGTTAATATACTATTTGCATACTTAGAGTTTATTTGGGATTCCTATACATTAATTGGTTCCAGATGACACTTTCTGACCCAGTAACTCATGGCCTTATGTTAAATTGCTAGTTGCTGTACACAGCATACTGTATCTCAATAGTATAATTTATACATTATTTATTGCCAAAATGCTATTTTACTGTAAGTTTAAACCAATTATATAGGATGTGCTCTCTTTCTTTATGCCAAACATAAAAATACAGCTGGTGCGGACCTTCTCTACAGAATGGATAAGAATGAAATCAATACATGGAGGACAGGATGCCCCCTTTATTTTTCAAAAGAGGTTTTGTGGAATTGAAATGTTTATCATAAGTAATAATATACTATTATACAGAACATCATAATGAATATTGTCACCTTATACGGTCACAGAACTGCTTGGTGACTGCTAATATTAACATTTACAATAATAGAGACTTTATGTCATCTAGCGTATATTCGTCACATTCAGCAACTTGCACCAGGATACTACTGAATTTCATCTCCGCACCTTAATACATTGCGAAATATACACAATAAACATACATTATATAATGAAATATGGAATGAAAATATAAGAAAAATAAATAAATTATGAAAGCAAACTGAATATTCTTGGAAAATGTTGGAAAGAAATGGATCATAAAATATTTGGCTATGAGATAGTTGTATCATATCGTGATATAGTTTGCTAAGGAGATTATGCAATACTTTTTCATTGATGACCTATCCTTGGGATAGATCATCAATGTTTGATCGCCCGGGGTCCGATACCCGACACCCACGCCAATCAGCTGCCGTTCAGCTGCCGGCTGAAAGTACTCACTTGTGGAGCTGGCGGCTTCTTATAGTGGCCGCCACAAGGTACTACACATCCGCCTCCTAATGATTTGAATAGGAGGTGAATGTTCAGTACTATCAGACGACAGAGCAGCTCTGCAAGTGACTATGTCCGGTCGTCAAACTGATCAGCCGAGATGCTGGGTGTCGGACTCCGTCCGATCAGACATTGATGACCTATCCTCAGGATAGGTCATCAATGAAAAACTAGTGGACGACCTCTTTAAGATGATTAAAAAGAAGACAGTAGGAAATATTTTAAAGAACTCATTAGATATCAATCATTAAATGGAATCTGTCAGCAAGTTTTGTTATGTAATCTGAAGCAGTATGCTGTAGGGATCAAGACCCTGATTCCAGTGATGTATCACTTAGTTTACTGGTTGCAGGATTTCTGATTCATTCACAGTTTTCTCTGCTGCAGATGTTAAGCTATGTATTACTCCACCAACAGCACTGATTGGCTGGTTTATGTGGACAATTTATATTGACAGAAATAGGCTAATCAGTACTGGGGGCGTGGTTGGATTAGGATAGGAGGAATGAGGCCAGTTGTCATTTAATGATAATCTCCCGCCGATAAAACACTGATTTTATTGAAACAGCAAAACAGTCCAGTATGTGACACATTCCTGTAATCAGGGACTCTGTTCCCACATTATGGTGCTCCCAGATTGCATAGCAAAAACCTGCTAACAGATTCCTTTTAAGTATTTTTTTTTATGTTAAATGAAGTATGATGATGATAATTGTTCAGTATGTTGTTAAAGAAACCATTGAAATGCACTAAGCAAAAGCTAAACACTAAAGCAAAACATGCATTCCACAATACTCTATATCTTTATAAAAGACGGAACTCTGTTTTTCTAACCAAACCCTAAATCTTCTGAATGGCCTTGGATTGGTATGACACAACTGAAGCTGCTTGTGGCTGCCATTAAGTGAAGTTTAGAAATGTGCTCAATGCTATTTCAATCAAAATGTAAGTCTTATTTCACATATATATTGTCTTTTCCTTTCTAGGAACAAACAACCAAAAATGAGTGCCAAATCCATCACATGATGGACACGGAGGACATCAAAGACTCCATTGGCTTATAATGGGGTCCATCAGGTCTCATTGTGGTGTCCACCACTGATGTAAAGAATAGAGCTGTATACTGCACTATTCTTCCCATCATGTAAAATGGGAGACGGACCACATTATAAGTTGAAGAGGCGCGTTAGGTGTCATCGATGTCTGTCAAGTGGTGAATTGGCACCTGTTTTTGCTTTGATCACCCCAACACAGATCAGAAATGGAGCCTTAGCTCCCTGTAATGGCAGCTCTAGGCAGACAGAGTTGGTTCATTTACAATTCTCGAATTACAATGAAGATTTTGATCATTATATACAAAAAAACTCAAGGAAGCGTATAACAAAATTAATTTGACACTAATAAGGAAATGTCAATTAATGAAGTTTACAAAAGGAAAGCAAAATGATTTTAAATAATTGGCAGTGATGCATGAAGTTATCCATGCTATAAAAAGTATATATTAATTAAGAAGGGTCATTTGTTCACTTTTCTAAGGCATAATGTATACATACAATTTCTATACATGTTAAATCTTCATTTTCACATTTAAATGAGAATTATTAAACATCAAAAGCAATAAAATAATTAAATTATAAATATGAAGTTTAATATTGTCTGCATCAGAAATAAAAACAAATAAATATTACATGTATAAGGCTATGTTCATATCTGCGTTGGCAACATCACATTTTTTGTTCTTTTTGACAAATTACCAGACTCCATGACAAAAGCCAATGGACCCCATTGTAAGTCAGAGGGAGTCAGTCAGAAGCCCTCGGTGTCCATCACATGATGGTCCAGATTTCCATCAGTTTTGCTTTTCCAGTCCTTAAACAGAACAGAACTTGACAAAGGCAGATGTGACCACAACCAAAGAATGTAACAGAATGACTCGTGTTCAATCAACAGTTAAATGATTTGCTGAGTGAATAAAAGGTCAAAATATGTGAAATTACCTGTGGTCACTGTCACTTCTGTAACTTCTCCTCTAACGTAGGTGGTAATAGGGTTTAGTAGCTGCTGGCTGAAGCCAGGCAAGGCCTCAAAATCTTCCATCTCATAAACTAAGCTTGGATTAAAAGCAATTGTTTCCAACTCTTCCTTATCAGCATTTCCAACCCCGATACAAAAAGTCAAAACCCCCGATCTCGTGAGGTCAACAGCAGCAGACTGAATATTGTCTGAGGATTTTCCAGCCGCCAGAACTACGAGAAGCTGCGGTATTTTGTCCTCTATTCTGCTGCCCGCACTTCTGGTGAAATGGTTGCGGAGAACAAATTGAATTGCAGAACCAATGTTCAGAAGATTACCCCCCTTGATTCTTAGCTGACCCAAACGCTCAAGAAGGTCAGGCTTTGAGGTCAACGTGCTTAAATAGAATTCAGTTCTTGGGGTGTCACTAAACTGGGCCAGGCCAACTCTAGTGCCTTCACTGCTGACACCAAGGTTGTTAATCACATTCACGAGAAAGTCTCTTACTAATGGAAAGTTGGAACTTCCAACGTTGACCGAACCATCCAAAAGGAAGACGATATCTCTCTGGTTAAGCACTGTGGTTGGTTAGAGGATACAGAAAACAATAAACATGACATCACAGCAAAATCAGCAAGGCAAGATTGAATATGAAATGCATGTGTTTACATGATGTAGACACATAACTCTTAATAATGCTTACAGGCCAAGCAGAAGGAAGAGGAGACAGAGAGAGAGAACAACTGAGCGTAGTTAGTTTCTATTTATGCTTCCATCTACAACTGTATAGTATGTCATATACTTAGCATAACTATTAGCAATATGTTGTGTCATACTGGTAGTGATATTATTACATTACATAGAGCTTATATATACTTCTTTATTTACTATGTTGTCTTCTCGTAATATGCACATCATCACGAAGAGGCAACGACTTGATGCCACACATTAAACTGTTCCGTGATGGAGGGAATAATGGAAACAAATATCATTATAACCGTGTACCGTATATCCTAAAAGTCAAATTAAATTACATTTAAACGTTTCAGTAGATGGAAGAAGTCAAGAGAAATAAGGAAATTATTGAAAGACAGAACGAAAGAAAAGGCTAGAGAAAAAAATGAAAGTGGAAGGAAAAAGTGGAGGAACAGTGTCAGGTAAGAAGGTTTAATGCTGCATGTTTCAAGTTTGTTTTCTTGTCTTCTCACAGGGTAAAATTCCGTTATGTGACAACCCAGCAGTGGACATTTTTCCCAAAGCTTAAAGAATAACTGTTGTTTTAATTTTGATTTCATAAATCAATAGTACACATAAAAATAAGAAACTTTGTAATATATCTTATCAGAGAAATCTGCTTCTGCCTCTTCTTGGACTAATCTTTCACTCTCAATTCCCAGGTAAAATCAGTATTCAGTGAAGACAGATTGCTACATGACTGAGATAGGAGATGGCAGTTGGTGCTAATAAGACTCTATGTAGATGGGAGTGGGAAGAGTAGCGAGGGTCTTTGCCTCTAGCTCCTCCCTTCCCTCCATAGAATACCATCTCCTATCTCAGTGATGTAACAATCTTGATTGAATACAGATTTTACCTGTGAATTGAGAATGAATGATCAGTCCAGAAGGAGAAAAAAGTAGATTTCTCTGATAAGATATAGTACAATATTTTCTATCATCATTTTCTATCATCATCATCTATCATTGTGTACTATTGATTTACAACATAAAAATGAAAACCACGGTTATCCTTTAAAGAGCAGTTTTCCCAACAGATAAAAATGTCTTTAAATAAAGGGAATTATCGCTATAAGTCTTTTTTTGTCATTTTCTGTCACATTGATATACATTATATTCAAGTTTTTTTTCTGTGTCGAGGAAAGCTGTCATTTGACCAATATGGAAGCCATTATGAGAACTGCCGGATTAGTCACTTTCATAGACCACTGAGATATAAAGTCTGTTTATGTATTGAAGCATTTATTGTTTTCACTCGATCTGGGTGACAACCCTTATAGGCATAGGCCATCACTTTACAGGAAATGAAATATTTTTAATCAATATGACAGAAGCAAATGCAAGGTCTTTATTTATTACTATATTTTTATTTAAAGGGAAAATACTCCTTTAAGAGTCCGGGTACACAGCATATCTGCGTACACAGACCCAAGACCTAATGACCCAGTGTCCATACAGTTCTTCTGTAGACACTCCAGGTGCCGATCTACTGTGCTTTTACAAGGCCCTGTATTCTCTACGTGAAGCATAGTTTCTAAGAGAGACCATCTCCGCGGCACACAAGAGACTTCGTAGACTTTAGGTACCGTTACACTAAACGATTTACCAATGATCACGACCAGCGATACGACCTGGCCGTGATCGTTGGTAAGTCGTTGTGTGGTCGCTGGGGAGCTGTCACACAGACATCTCTCTCCAGCGACCAACGATCAGGGGAACAACTTCGGCATCGTTGAAACTGTCTTTAACGATGCCGAAGTCCCCGGGTAACCAGGGTAAACATCGGGTTACTAAGTGCAGGGCCGCGCTTAGTAACCCGATATTTACCCTGGTTACCATTGTAAAAGTAAAAAAAAAAACACTACATACTCACATTCCGACGTCTGTCACGTCCCCCGCCGTCAGCTTCCCGCACTGACTGTGTCAGCGCCGGCCGTAAAGCAGAGCACAGCGGTGATGTCACCGCTGTGCTCTGCTTTACGGCCGGCGCTGACAGTCAGTGCAGGGAAGCTGACGCCGGGGGACGTGACAGACATCGGAATGTGAGTATGTAGTGTTTTTTTTTTTTTTTTACTTTTACAATGGTAACCAGGGTAAATATCGGGTTACTAAGCGCGGCCCTGCACTTAGTAACCCGATATTTACCCTGGTTACAAGTGAACACATCGCTGGATTGGCATCACACACACCGATCCAGCGATGACAGCGGGTGATCAGCGACCAAAAAAAGGTCCTGATCATTCCCCAACGACCAACGATCTCCCAGCAGCGGCCTGATCGTTGGTCGTTGTCACACATAACGATTTCGTTAACGATATCGTTGCTACGTCACAAAAAGCATGACGTTGCAACGATATCGTTAACGAAATCGTTATGTGTAAAGGTACCTTTTCTCCTTGGGGACTCTCAGGGAATCCTTGAGAAAAGAAAAGTCTGTGTGCCTGCAGATGAACTCAGAGGCACAATATAGTCTCATACGGCACCATGTTACAGATCCATACAACACAGATCTGTCACACAGCAATGTTGATGATTGGTTCATAAAAATACTTACCAAGGGTCAACCCTGATGATGGTAAATATGGCCCCAGCTACATGATATTGGTAGTTGTACATGGATATAACAATTTTAATGCAGCTGTAAGAAGAAAGCAGGAAAACCTCTCCAAAAGTTTTTATTTATGGATTTTCTGATTTCCCGTGATAGGATCTGACTTAGTTTTTATCAATACATGGTTAGTTCACATGGAAGCCGGATACGACTCTGTTAAGAAAACCTTATAGCTCCAAATGAAATAAGTTGACCAACAGTGTGTATTGACTATTCCAGTCTATCTGTTTCAGTCAGCTCACATATTCTCTGTATATCTGCATATATTATGCTAAAAAGAAACATGAAAGCAAATGTAATTTTCCTTGGGAAAACAGTTCCTATTGTTAAAAGTGGGAAAGTAGCCGAAACAGCTCAGTGTTCGGGTCATCAAATCAGTCGAACTAATTAACTCCAACAAATTGTGTGCTGATTCATTTTATAATGCATCTTTGCTGAGTTTTAGTTCAAATATTCTGCAATTAATCTCCAAAATTCTTGGAAAGTCAAATAGTTAAATGATAACATTTTGGAAGCCTTCAGCCCACTGGGGGTGACCTAGGGGCTTACTTCATACAAATTAAAGGGAGTCCTACAAGATTAAGAAAAAACTTATTCAATGTGTTTAAAATGCTTATTTAAATAGTTAAAATAGGCTATGGGATAAAAAATGTGCTACAGAGCGTTAACCCAATACATGTGGCATTAGTGTTGCAATATTCGCTCGACCTCTTTGGTTGTGAGAAGAACAACTCTATAAATGGCTCATAAGAATGTCCAGCTGCTGCAAGTTAAAATAATTCCAGCGCAGTACACCAAAAGAAAAAGAGGATTAACTGCTGGTAAATAAATATTCCAAAAGTGTGGTATAGTAAATCTACTAGTTAATGATAATAATAATAATTTTGTTTATATAGCGCCAACATATTCCGCAGCACTTTACAAATTATAGAGGGGACTTGTACAGACAATAGACATTACAGCATAACAATAAACACAGTTCAAAACAGATACCAGGAGGAGTGAGGGCCCTGCTCGCAAGCTTACAAACTATGAGGAAAAGGGGAGACACGAGAGGTGGATGGTAACAATTGCTTTAGTTAGTCGGATCAGCCATAGTGTAAGGCTCAGGTGTTCATGTAAAGCTGCCTGAACCAGTTAACTGCCTAAGTATGTAGCAGTACAGACACAGAGGGCTATTAACTGCATAAAGTGTATGAGAACATGATGCGAGGAACCTGATTATGTTTTTTTTTTTTTTTAATGGGCCACACAGGGATAGTTAGGTTAATGCGTTGAGGCGGTAGGCCAATCTGAACAAATGAGTTTTTAGGGCACGCTTAAAACTGTGGGGATTGGGGATTAATCGTATTAACCTAGGTAGTGCATTTCAAAGAATCAGCGCAGCATGTGTAAAGTCTTGGAGATGGGAGAGGGAGGTTCTGATTATTGAGGATGCTAACCTGAGGTCATTAGCGGAGCAGAGGGCATGGGTAGTGTGGTAGACTGAGACCAGAGAGGAGATGTAGGGTGGTGCTGAGCCATGGAGTGCTTTGTGGATGAGGGTAGTAGTTTTGTACTGGATTCTTGAGTGGATGGGTAACTAGTGTAATGACTGGCACAAGGTAGAGGCATCGGTGTAACAGTTGGTGAGGAATATGATCCTGGCTGCAGCATTCAGGACAGATTGGAGCGGGGAGAGTTTGGTAAGAGGGAGGCCGATTAGTAGAGAGTTACAATAGTCCAGACGAGAATGAATAAGTGAAACAGTAAGAGTTTTTGCAGAGTCGAAAATAAGAAAAGGGCGAATTCTAGAAATGTTTTTGAGATGCAGATAAGAAGAGCGAGCCAGTGATCGGATGTGGGAGGTGAATGAAAGCTCGGAATCAAGTATGACCCCAAGGCAGCGGGCATGTTGCTTTGGAGTAATGGTGGAACCGCACACGGAGATGGCAATGTCAGGCAAAGGTAGGTTATTAGAGGGAGAGAACACAAGGAGTTCAGTTTTAGACAGGTTCAGTTTCAGATAGAGGGAGGACATGATGTTAGAGACTAGTTTAATTCTTTATGCATTTTGAAGTTGTATGGACTTCTTCCTCAGGAGCCCACAATGCCAGTAGCATTGTGGATCTCCTGAGGAAGTCCATACGACCTCGAAACACATAAATGATTAAACTGCACAATTCACCATACCACACTTTTGGAATATTTATTTACCAGCAGTACAGCAGTCAAACTGCTTTTCCTTCTTCCTTTGGCATTCCAAATTTTTATATACTTAGTAATATACTGCTGGGGCTGTCAAGCTTGGTTCAGTAGCTAAGCCACATCCATTTCTTTGGCTCTTCATCAACAGTGACAGAGAAGGGAATTGGTTCAACTGCATCCATCCATTGTTATGTACTAACATGGGAAAGTTTTTTTTGTGCTGAATGAGCTATAAAATTGTAATGCCATGGCTGATAACATAATAAAAGTATATGACTAAGTTGTGTAAATTGGCATTTTAAACACATTTAAACAAATTTTTTTCTGGCTGGACAAACTCATTAAACCCAATAATAAAACTTTTTAAGGTCTTCCGAGCAGATACTGTAGGCAGCCAAACTAAAGGCTCATGTAGACGTCAATGCAAATCAGTCCAATCTTGGACCACAATGCTTGGACTAGCCATAGGTCTTGGGATCGCAGCATGGCAGCTTTTTATATTTCTATTAAAATGACACGCTCAGGTCAGGAGAGCCAAGGTCCGAAATTGGACCAATTTGCAAGAACATCTGAAAGAGCCCTTATACTTTAGATGTATCAGAGAAACAGGTTTGCAAACCCTCTAGTAATATATTCTGAAAATTAAAAGCACAGAATGTTAGACCTAAAACAATATGGAGTCTCATTTATCAAAAACAGAGTAACAGCAAAAGTAGCTTTATACCAATAGACACCAAGCAGAATTCAGCTTCGATATACTCAAGAAAAATTAATGTTGCATTACTTGCCATAGGAAACAAAGCTAGTTTTTTTGTTGGATGTTTTTTTCCGTAATTATTTTCCCCCCTAAAGTATAGTTAAATATTCACATTCACTTTAAAAGGGAACTATAAGTAAAAATGCCCCTCTGATATTTTATTTTGACTGGATTTCCCCTTTCAGTTGATGCTGAATATTAAAATTAAAGGTATTTAATGTTAAATTGGCTGCACATGGTCAGCACTACCGATGTTCTTTAGTCTTAAAGCAAAAACATGAGAAAAATAGCGAGCACAATAATTAAATATTGGACATCCAATAAAAAGTACTAAAACAAATCCATTACATTATTTCTGTGAATTCTTACCTTCAGTTGGTCCTTCAGTAATCACAACCCCTGTAAGGGTTCTCAAAGGGGCAAGCACCTGGGGCAATAAGGATTGTAGAGGAACCTGCTTGAATTCTGCTGGCTTGAAAACCAAAGTGGAGTCAAAGGCAATATCTTGGAGCTCGCTGTCCTCTGCGTTCTTGGACCCTATTGAGAACGTCAGTATTCCTGCTCTTTTAAGGTCCTGTGATGCCTGACTAATGTCATCTCTTGATCTCCCACCAGTGATGACAACTAGGAGCTGGGGGATTCCTTCATCCACTCGACTTCCTGCAGATGCAGTAAAGAAATTTCTCTGGATATTGCTCAAAGCAGCACCGGTATTTAGAGGGGTGGTGTTCAAAATCCTCATTTTTTTCAAATGAGCAATTACATCTTTTTTAGCACCAAAAGTGTTCAGGTAGAATTCAGGCTTCACATCTCTGCCGTACTGGGCCAATCCCACTCTAATAAGATCAAGACCAATTTCCAACCTGTTAACTAGTTTTACAATGAATTCACGAATTGCGGAATAGCTCGGCCCTCCCAAATCACTGGAACTATCAATCAGGAACACTATATCCCTCTTGTTGACTTCTGTAACTAGAAAGAAAAAAAAACGCATGAAATTTACTACAACCAAGTGACATTACTTTTAATATAAATTGTAGAGTTGTTATTAATGAATATAACATATACCATTACAATGGTAAAGAAATACAACAAAATTATAGATTCAATGTTCATAAATATATCAGTGAATAACATTTATTTATTATTTTTGGAATAACTACTTTTACAAGCAGAAATATTTAGGTTATACTATGGGAGGTAAGAAGAACCCTGTATGGTTTCCATTAGCTTTGGATGAATTTATTCAAGAGGAATTGAATTTGAATCATGTTTTACAAAAATCTGAGGTCTCCAGAATCCAATTTTTTTTTTGCAATTCGTTACGTGCAAATTCAGCAAAATGGTGACCTAGCTGCGAATACGCCTGGAATGTCTCTGTATATGCTCGTTATAAAGTTACTGCAACGCTGTGATCTCACGGTGCACGCAGTGACCTTTTGATTTGAGTCCTGGCCTAACATAAAGATGCAGATCATCGCGGTAAATAGAGGACCATACGGTGGACATTGGGGTTTGCGATGAGGTATTAGTTGTGGTTTGTTTTCTACATTTTATGGTTACTATACCGTAGAGTAGAGATTTAAAAAAGAAGAGAATGTCCAGCTTTGCCAAATCCGTAAAAAAGAGTTTTCTTTATTCACAAACTTTGAACATAGAGGATACAGACTTCAGCACAAGCCATATGGGTAAGAATCTCCGGATTCAAACCCATATGGTCCGTGCCGAAGTCTGTATCCTCTATATTCAAAGTTTGTGAATAAGAAAATTCTTTTTTATGGATTTGGTGAAGCTGGACATTCTCTTCTTTTTTGGACTTTATACGCCTGGACACAGCGGGTCAGTGCTCCCGAAGATTGGTTTATGCATCACGGGTGAGCTGGCTTTTATTTCTTCTTTAGGAGTAGAAATTTGCTGCAAATCAAATTTTCCAGTAAAATTGGCACAAAATAGTGAGTTCGATCTCTTCAGATTCGCTCATCTCTAGTTTCCATGCTAGCCAACGGTCAATAACATCTATTCTGTGGATTATCTACTGTATGATCTATGTTGTATTTTAAGAACAAGCCTAGATGTAAAAATATAAGTATGCAAGCACAAATTTATTTCCTTTCAAATTTGCCAAATCGTCCATATTTTACAGGGAAATTCGATTTGCAGCAAAGTTAGCCTACCGTATGGTCCTCGGCGCCTCTTCTTTTTCCCTTCCCCATCACAGGTATTCTCTTTTGTAACCTTTAATCCGTGGCATGGTTTCTGGGTCCATTAAGCTTTGGAGGTAACTGTACTTGTACATCATAGCACTGAGAACCGGACAGAGGGCCACAGGGTCGGTGAAAGAGATGAATGGTAAAGTGAGTGTTCTTTTTTTTTTTCAACCGTTTGACTTGCCCTTTATGGTTCAGCAGGATGAAGGCTACAGCTGGCCTCCATTTTGTAGAATTTGTGGGAAGCGAATTGCAAAAAATCTATGTTACGTGGAATAGATATTTTTATACAATTTGAAGAGAATCGAATTCCACTCAAAAAATGTGCTTATCTCTAAATAGCACAAAAGTACATGGGACCATAGTTCATTGTACAGTGTCACAAATAGGAGCAACTTTAAAACTCCTACCATTATATTAGGGTCAGATATTTCCCCTACACAGTACATCGTGCTATTTCTTCTATGGTCCAGCAACATAGGCTGATTTGGATGGAAAAATTTTAGAGGTTTGATCAATTTGTACTCCTATTTTTCAATCAACCTATTGCAGGCTATGCACTTAGCACATGTTTGTCCACATAGTAAATGTTGTAGAAGAAGGGTCATTTTGGGGTCTCAAGAATGGGCAGGTGAAATTTCCCATTCTCAGGGGAAGCAAAAAAAAGAAATCACTTTCCATAACAGTCCAACAGAAGATCTGAAGGAAGGTAATGGGAGGGTATTTCTCCGTTATTTTAATGGATAGTGAATGTGCGTCCATGACTCTGTCCCCCTTGGTATATGCCATAGGACACATTCATTTACTGGATCATTGCACTTTTTGGCTCAGCCAATTAAAAATTTATAGGATTTCCAATAGGTCTGCCAAAAATATCTGCTTTGGGATGACCATTGTATGTTTGAATAGTCCACACCAATATAACGAGGAATTGGGCTCTATTATAAATTTGTTACTCTTTGCTATCTTTTCTTCTCTGTGCTACAAATTTAACTAAAATTTTAATATTGTTTATTTGTAAAAACTTTACACTGGTTCTTCATACATATATTTTATCTAATGGCCTCACATTTTACAACATTGTTTTTTCCTTATTCTAAGACTCCAGAAGAATCTACCAAAATTCAACCATACGTCCTACATACCTTCAGTTATAATAGTTGGGGGCTGTAAGACTATGGTCCTTTGAGCTACCCCAGCAATGTAAGGAACAATTTGAGCCTCCATTTGACCTATAGCCTGGAACTGGGATGTAGTAAATACAAAGCTGTCATCAGTTGCAATCTGTTGCAATTCGTTGGTGTCTGCCCTTGCCACGCCAATGCAAAACGTGATGATACTGTTAAGTTTCAAAGCATTGGCAGCATCTCTCAACTCATCATTTGCTGGACCACCAGTGATCACCACCAGTGACTGTGGAACTCCTTCTTCCCTTCGGCTGCCACCAGCAGAGCTAAACAACTGCTCCACCACATATTCGACAGCAGCCCCCAGATTTGACTCTTCTCCACCAGCAAACTGTAGGCTCTTCATGGCACTAATAAGTTCACGTTTGCTAGTATGCTCATCCAGAGTGAATTCTATTTTGACATCATCACTAAATTGTACCACTCCCACTTGGATCCGGCTCCTTCCAACCTCCAACCGCCTTTCCACATAATTCACCAAGAAGTCACGAATGCTGTTGAATCCCGAGCGTCCAACATTGTTTGAGCCATCAATGAGGAAAACCAAATCAGCTGAGTCTGGTATTATTGATGGCACAGTGGTAATTGTATGGGTTGTTAGATGACAAAAGGTGGAAAATGCAAAACAAAAACAAAAACAAAAATAGAAAGATGATAGAAGAAAAAGAAGTGCAAAATGTGACAGTGTTAATATAAGTGCAGTGGTCACATGCAGAAGTAACGTGTACACATGTTTCTTTGAAACCACACTAAGAAACATGATGCAATGGAAGCAAAGGATATTCACCTGATGCATCATCACTTTTGTACCCCTCTTGTGGGAATCTTGACAACACCATTGTATCATTTACATAAATTCCTGAATTTCTCATCTTTTATATTATCTGATCACATATGGGTGATATGCCAAAGCAGAAACTTGGTCAGATTGAGCATATGAAAAAAATATACGGTGAATATATATATATATATATATAGGGATATGCTATAATAATCATATATAGGTCTGTAGAGAATTTTTGGAATCTGTAGATCAGTTCATAGAGTAAATTGTAGATGCAGGCTAAAGGGTTTAGCACTCATCCTTAGTGGCACAACACAACTTCTTCCATGCTCACTTATATACTTCGAAGTCTTTTATGCTAAACTGTGGGTTAGGACTGAATTTATTGGCAAAAATATAAAACAATGGTAAAGTCTGCAGATGTTTTCTTAATTTAAGCTTGGAGGCAGAGGTTTATCTGAGTCATCTCGCCTAAATCTTATAATAATGGGTAGACGCCAAATTGGGAAATCCGTATAGATTATGAGATAAACTGTAGCAGCCTCTTCTATTAAAAAGTAATGCGCCTTTCTCTTTTCTGTATTATATTTGCTACCACAGAAACTCAGATGTTGTTTTTTAACTTTTGGGCACAAATTTAGAAACATTCAGATGAATGCACATGAAAAGCAGTGCCTTCTTACAGCTCAGTATAAGGCTAGGGTCGCACAACTGTATTTTCTCTCATCCGAGAGAATGGGGCCGATTGTGCTAAGGTGAGCAAAGTGTGATACAATTTTCTCAGAAGATGGGATGTCATCTGAGTGCAGTCCGATGTTTTCCATGGACTCATTGAATTGCATGGCTGAGTGTGATCCAATAATTGGACATGTGCACGGTGTTAGGGCTAGCGGAACATACCAAGTAATAGAGAGATTCATACGAGGTGCGTTCGCAGAACCTTTTATAGTAGTAGCTCTCCATGACCTTCCTAGTGGACCAATAGGAGCTGCTATAGGACCTGAGTGTGTGACCCCCGACCTCCAATGAGAGGTCTTCCCTTGGGCATGCTCAGAAGGAGAAAAGCAGGACTTAGTCCCAGGAGCGCCTGCTTGCCGCCGAACAGTACTGGTTATAATGGCTGAACCTGGAAGGGCAGCAGTAACCAAACGTGCAGTATCTGTCCGAGCCAGGCGCTGGGACCAACGTCTCTGCTGAGCAGGTTCCATTGCAGCTGGAGAAGAATGGGAAACCGCAGCAGACATGGTTCGAGATTCCCCCTGTGCAGAGGCAGGAACTCGACACCTAACATTACCCCCCCTCCTAGAGCCCCCTCCTTGGGCCTTGCTACGTTCAAAGGCTACAATGAGCAGCGGAGCCCAAATGTGCTCCACAGGTTCCCTGGTTCTGTCCTCTGGGCCGTGGCCCTTCCAGTCCACCAGATAGTATTTTTTGCCACTTACCACCTTCCACTCCAAGATAGAGTTCACCTCGTACTCATCCGTGGATGAACCCGATGTCCTGGCAAATGACTCGGAAAACCGGGACAGATAGATGGGCTTTAAGAGGGATACATGAAAAGTGTTGGTGATACCAAGGCACGGAGGAATAGCCAAACGGTAGACCACAGGGTTAACCTGTTCCAGAACCATGAAAGGGCCTATGTAGTGAGGCGCAAACTTAGTGGACTCAACTCGCAGTTTGATGTTACGGGTGGAGAGCCACACTAAGTCGCCAGGAGCAAAGGTCGGAGTGGGGCGCCGGTGTGCATTGGCAGAGACCCTCATTCTCTCCTTGGAGGCCCGGATGGCATCCTGTGTGCAGTCCCAAATGTCACGTGCCTCCACCGCCAAGTTTGCCACCCTAGAATCGGTGGATGACACGGGCATGGACACAGGGACACACGAATGCTGGCCGTAATTAAGGAGAAATGGAGTCTGTCCAGTGGAGTTGGCTACAGCGTTGTTCAAAGCAAATTCCGTCCAAGGTAACAAATATGCCCAGTCATCCTGCCTGGCGGAGACAAAATGTCATAGGTATGTGACCAGAGTCTGGCCGACCCTCTCTACCAACCCATTCGTCCCAGGATGGTACGCAGAAGAGAGATTCAGCTCAATGCTGTGTAAACGACAGAACTCTCTCCAAAACCGAGACGCAAACTGGGGACTCCGGTCATTGAAAATTTTGTCATGCATGCCATGTAGACGGAAAACATGTTTAATGAACAACTCCACCAAGACCCGTGAAGAAGGTAACTGTGGAAGCGGCACCAAGTGCACCATTTTAAAAAAAATGATCGGTGACTACCCAGATAACGATATGAGACTTGGGTCAGCCACCACAAACTCCATCCCGACCATCTCCAAGGGCCAGTCTGCCACTGGCAGGGGGTAAAGTAGCCCAGCAGGCCGTTGCCGAGGAGACCAATTTTTGGCGCAGGAGACACATGCCCGAATATAGTCTCCGACGTCACAGGCCATATGCAGCCACCAGTACGTCCTCGCCAGAAGCTCAGATATCCTCTTAGTCCCAAAATGGCCACCCACCCTGGACGAGTGAGCCCAAGAGAGGACCTCTGGTCGCAAATTAGATGGCACAAAAGTCTTGCCCGGGGCACAGACTCTAGCGAAACTGGGGTTACAATCCTCAGACTTTCCAAAGGGACAATTAACCAAGGCTCCTCCTCCTCCACTGATGATACTATGGAGCGGGAGAGAGCGTTGGCACGGATATTCTTCTCCCCAGAAAGATAATGGAGAGTGAAGTGGAAATGGGAGAAGAACAAGGACCATCTAGCCTGGCGAGAATTTAGCTGCTGGGCAGTCTGCAAGTAAACCAAATTTTTGTGGTGGGTATAAACTTGGAAGGGAAACCGAGCCCCCTCCAGGAGGTGTCTCCACTCCAAGATGGCCAACTTCATAGCTAGCAACTCTCTATCCCAAATGGAATAATTCCTCTCTGGTGTGAAGGTTTTAGAGAAAAAGAAGCAAGGATGCTTCCGACCTTGAGCATCCTTTTGGAATAGGACTGCTCCAGCACGGACAGATGAGGCATCCACCTCCATTATGAATGGTTTATCTACATCGGAGCGATGTAGAATGGGAGCGCTAGCAAAGTGGGACTTAATAGAGAGGAAGGCCTTGGAGACCTCCTCCGACCACAGTTTGGGATTTGCTCCCTTCTTGGTGAGGGCAACCAGAGGAGCTACCAAAGTTGAGAAGTGAGGAATGAACTGGCAATAATAGTTGATGAACCCCATAAAGCGCTGCACCGCTTTGAGAGAATGGAGTTCCTGCAAGTCCATAACAGCCTGTATCTTGGCGGTATCCATAGCCAATCCTTGGGCTGAGATGATATAGCCCAGCAAAGGCAAAGACTCCTGCTCAAACACACACTTCTCCAACTTGGCATAGAGGGAGTTTGCCCGTAGGAGGAGCGCCATATCATGGGTGACTCGAGGTCCTAAAAAGACCTGCTTCAGAGTGCTAAAGAACAGCGGAGCACTCTGCACCACATGATCACCACGCTCCCACAGCGGCGTAGCCCACTCCAACGCCCTGTCCAACAGGAGAGGTATAATGAATCCCACCTTTGCCCAGTCTGTGGGAAAACGTGCAGCCAGGAGCTCGAAGTGTATTGCGCACTGGTTTGCAAAACCCCTACAAGATTTACTATCACCAGAGTATTTATCTGGCAGCGGGAGGCGAGATAAGGTTGGAACAGGGGTGGCAGTGGCCAAATTTGCTGCAGCCATGCTAGCAGCCTGAACAGCTATGGCAGTAACATCCACAGCTGAGGTTGTGCGCTCGAGAGCCGCCAACCTGCCCATCAGCTGCTGGATGTGCTGCAGAACCTGCTGTTCATCCGCATTATTAGCGAGACCCTGGCGCTAGTATACTGTTAGGGCTAGCGGAATGCACCAAGTAATAGAGTGATTGATATGAGGTGCGTTCTCAGCCCGGGGTCCACCGTGGAGAGATACTGCAAAGTAATGGCGGATGGACACTGAGCTCACACGTGGGTCAAACTTCACCCCGTGTGAAATGAAAATGAGCTCTGTTGACTCAGAGTCACGCTGTGCACATGGAATAATAGTGGACCAATAGGAGCTGCTACAGGACCTGAGCGTGTGACCTTCGACCTCCAATGAGAGGTCTTCTTTTGGGCATGCTCAGAAGGAGAAAAGCAGGACTTAGTCCCAAGAGCGCCTGCTTGCCGCCGAACAGTACTGGTTATAATGGCTGAACCTGGAAGGGCAGTAGTAACCAAACGTGCAGTATCTGTCCGAGCCAGGCGCTGGGACCGACGTCTCCGCTGAGCAGGTTCCACTATGGCTGGAGAAGAATAGGAGACCGCAGCGGACATGGTTCGAGATTCCCCCTGTGCAGCGGCAGGAACTTGACACCTAAATCACGGTTACATAGAATAACATTGGTACGATCCAATGCTTTGTTCGATCGCACTTGGACCGAAAATGTGGTCATGTACACTAGCCCTAAGTCAGAACCATTCAGAACTTGTACAGAGTCCTTACTGTGGCCAGGATTCCATATAAAATATTGATTTAATTTTGATGAGCTTTATCTTTCAGGAAATGGTATAAAGAACTACTGTAAAAACCTAACTACACAGAACAGTAAAAGTTGAAATGCTTTGGGACAGTGGAGCTATACATTTTTGCATTATTAAATTACCTATTGACTTGTGACATATAGATGGTGTATAAATGTATGTAAATAAATATAAACATATAAATACATAAAAATAAGTAAATGTATTTGAAGGAGTGTAAATAATTTTAAATAAATGTCAATAAATATATGTGAATACTATTGTATATGTAAATGGTAAATGGTGCTGGAGCCACTACCGGTACAACTCATGTTTTGAAAATGAGCAAATACCGGTACCAAAAAATAAAATGCATCCTGATGAATTGTAATATATCCCTCACAACCACTGCACAAAATAACATTTCATTACACAACCGCAACATTTAAAATCAGCGTTCTGCATTCTGTTTGGATAGGAGCTGCCAAACCATAATATGAGAGTTTGACAAAGCATTGGTTATCTAAAATAACAGAGACCTTGTCATTTTACCGGAATTTATGTACTTTTTGCAGAATTTGATTTTATGTAATATAATCATTGAAGTTTTTTTCTCCATTTACAGTAGATAAAAAAAATACCCATGCAGTAATGTAGTTACTCTACTTATTTGGTCTAATTGCAATGGAAAGATGGCATGAACATCATCTGTCGGAAAGGTCCCTCACAACTTTCAGTGGCATAAATTATATAATTTGTGTAAGTGGGAAAGGAACTCAACCTTCTAGTCACCCAACTAATTAAATGTTGTCCTTCACTGTTCTTCTTAGAAAAGTGTTTTCTTCTTAGAAAAGTGATGGTGATTAATGCCAGATGAGTCCTAACTACTGCAATATTGAATAAATGAAAGGTGGGTGACTTCTGTCAAAACCCACCTAATTTACCCATTATTGGTACATTTTATGTTTTTTGTTTGCAGTGTTTTGATACTGCTTTCTTTAGAGATGCATGCAGCAAAAGAGAGTCTTTCTTTTGCTGTATACATCATAGCCTGGGAGTTTCTGCAAATGAGTATTGGCATTGTAATATCCTATTGCTTCCTTTAACTTGCTATTGCATTTTTAGTATTTTATGGTCTCTTTAAATTAGTCAACTAATGTCAGAGTTAGATCTGGAAAGCAATTATTCAAACAAGTAATGCAGAATCATGTTAAGGCATTTATGACAATACCAGTGATGACCGGACATGATCCAATTCCCCCGTGAAACACCACAAGCTAAATATTTCTCTTAATGCAGCCATTTTTTTGTGATGTTGGCATTTTTTCAAGTAGCCATTGCACATATAATAAGTACAGCTACTAATGGAAATGTTTATTCTGTTGGGATTGTTACTAGGATAGCAGTGTATGTTTTCTTTCCTTGACCACAGATTTTAGAGTCTTACTGATAAGACATTGTTAACCCTCAGTTCATGTTTTAATGCAATTTTTGGAACTTTCAGAAGTCTCTTGTAGCTTTATCTTGGCTTTACTTCTGTTTTCATCCCCTATTGTGTTTTGGTAGTGAAAAAATGTAATTAATTTATGTATGGTGTGTGTAGTAAGTAATTTTGGAGGATTAGGTGAAGGTTAGTTGCCTCGGGGTGGTCTTTGGAGTAGATATGTAGAGTCATCACTGTATAAAATACATCAACAGCAACATGTAACCTCTTTCGAGTGGCTGGCTTTCACTTTGGTCTTATTCTAAGGCATTATGAAAAATAGGAAATATAAACAGGATTTTATCAGAGCCTTAAATATTTATCTGGGTGCAAGGAAAAAGTGCTCCAGCCATACTCTGATAAACATTCAAGTGAAAAGAGAAGTGTCCAATGCCCAATATTAAAATCTGCTTTATTTAGTTATTAAATAGTTGTCAAATCAGAAAGCAGTGCATAAAAAACCCCAACGCATTTCCAATGGATGCTCATTTAAGGTCATGATTAAGGACACATCTGCAGCAGAAACGCATTGGTGTTATGTTTTTACACCACTTTCCGAAAAATGTAACATCTATTTGATGATTAAATTAAGACGTTTTTAATCTAGAACTTTGGACGCTTCTCTTTTCTCTTAAATTAGGAAAAATAACCAAAATATTCAATATATATAATATATAACAAAGCATAGTAAAATCTATTTGTTACGGTAGAAAGTCCAGCCTTTCGATCATCATTAGACGTCAGTGCGCTCTACATGGTCAGCATGCTTCTGACGTGACCAGATAGCATGTCTTATGCGTGTGAAAGGCAATGTTGAATATCTGATACTTCAATATATTTCCTCATAAATTGTATAATTTCCATGGCGATTGAGTGTAAAGTTTACAAAGAAGTGTAGCATCATGGAAATATAAACTCATTAAGAGGTCAAATGAGTACAAGCTGCATCAATCACGACCTTGAGACTTGTCATCTAACCTTACGGCCTTCAAGATTGTATGTTCCAAGAACATTATTTAGAGTGGGTGGTAACTGGCTGAGAAATCTCTGTGAAACTATGTAACTTAGATGATGCCATTTACAGAATCCGTGTTACCCCTGCAGCTGAGATGATGTCATTTATAGAATTCTTTTTACCCTTCTAAACTAACTCTAAAGTGAAATATCAGTCACAAAAAATACCTTTTTGCTTTTTTTTTATTATTCTAAGAAAAGTCATGAATTTCAGTCTAAAACAAATTTTTGTATTAGGGTCCCATTAAAAACCTTTGATCATTTGGCTTCTATAGCCTCTATGCATCACTGTACATAGCAGACTGCACAATGAGTTAAAGGAATATTCCCATCTACAAGATCCTATCCCAATATAGAGTAGGTGTATTAATAATAATATTACCAAATCCATCCAATTAGAAATGTTGCATAGTTATTCTGATTTGCTATGTCTCTTTATTCATGTGCAGGCATTACAGGACCTTAGGTATCCATGGTTACGACCACTAGCAAGTAGCGATCTGTCACTTCATCTGTGGACATAACCATGGATACTTAAGGTCCTGCAATGCCTGCACATGAGGTAAAAGACATAGCGAATAAAAAAAAACTATTCTACATTTCTAATTGGAGGAATTTCCTAATATTATTATTATTACATCTACTACGTATTGGGATAGGATCTTGGAGATTGGAATATCCCTTTAAGTCAAATCTGTCTTTGGGTTTATAATCCTCATTTCTCTTTCCCTCAACCTTGTTTAAACTAATTTGTGACCAGATCAACACATTTGTTTTAGTTTGGGGCAATAAGAGCTACAGGGGTTTCATATCCTGGGGTTTTAGAGTAGGTTTACATGATCAAATGGTGACTGATAAACTATCACCAAACAGCTAGATGTTTGTTGATTGGTGGTCATTTGTAATCCTGTTCAGACAGGCAAACTTCTCATGTGCTTAGTACTATTGGTAATAGATTGCCCTCGGCAGCACAAGTCCTGTTTACACAGGCTGAGCACAATGATTTTTAAGCAAATTTGACAATCAGTTCACCCAGCGAACAAGCAAAACGATTGACAGCCTGTTTACTATGGGCAATTATCGGGAATGCAGAGGGTTGTGGCAACACCTGGGTTGTGAGACATAATGGGGGGCAAAACGTCTCCCTGGCCCATATTATAGATTATATAGGATCACTCGTTGGGTAATTCTTTAGAATTTCCATTGGGGCTGAGAAGCTTGAAATGAGATCTCATGCCATGATGATCGTCAATGCCTAGAACAACAACAATGATCCCAGTGCTGCTGATCCTTATTCTTTTCATTTAGGGGTGTAAGTGGTATTTAATTCATAATACCTAATGTAAACTATGCAAATTTAATGTGTGATAGCAAATTAAAAATTAAAAATTTTAGAACCATTTAGGTAAAACAAAACAAATCTGTTACTTACCTGTAGACTATACTATTTTACAAAATAGAGTAAAAGGGTATTGTTTCTCGGATGGCAATGATGTGATGATTATTTTATTATTGTATGTGTACTTTCCAAATATGTGTTTCTATAATATATTCTATAAGGTGCACAGTTTTCTTAAGTGTTAGCCTTTTTCTCCACTTGACCAATCTGATCTCCACCTACCTTCTGGCTGTTGTGCATCCAGCTTGTGGATCCCTGAGAGCACGAGGCACAAAGCAGCCAACAACGGCATGACCCGATGCTCTTTCATCTTGCCCACGTAAGGTCTGTAAGCACCAGATTATCAAACTGTATGGAAAAACAAGAAGAATAATGTAAACACGAGAAAAAAATTGCAATCATTTTGATTTTTTATTTATATATTTTCCCTATGGATTGGAAACCCATTTCGACAAGAACCGCATAGTCATTAATACTAATCTACTGTACATACTTTACAAAATGACTTAAGATGATAGCTTGAAGTTAGAGCAACATTGAGTTTTTTTCTAAAATATAAAATAAAAGTACAGTAGAAGCCTGGAGTGTAAAGGAAATTACCATATCTACTCCCATGGTCAAGAAAACCACAGAAGTTTCTGTAATAAAAAGAAATTGTTTCCGAATGGGATATGATATTTTTTATGTTACACGGGGCATCAATATAAAGAAACAATAAAATCACAATTGGGCTGTTGAAATATATAAACTTATTCAGTAATTTACACAACACCCTAAATTTGCCACTGCTGGTTCGGTCTCTTGCATTAATTTCCTTAATTGTAGAGATGAGCAGATCACTTTGCACCACCACAGTCCACCATCCAGGTCAGTGCTCTTTGTCTCTGGACAGAAGCTGTGCAAATTTCCTTGGCCCTCAACCCCCGGGCTCCAAGTCTCTGCTTTTGATTAGCCAGACTGGTGAAACACCACCTGTGCCAAGGACATCACTGTGAGTTTGTTGCTGGAGCATTAAGCGTAGCCCTAAGGAACCTAGAAGCTCAGGAAATTTGCACATCTCCTGTCCACGGACTGAGGGCACTGACCTGGACTGTGGAACAGGGTTTAGCGAAGCAATCCGATTATCTCTACTTAATTGCCAGATTAGACAATACACACTCTCGTACATTATTAATTTGCGCTCTTAGACCTGATGAGGCTGGTGTCAATTTTAGAATTTTTTTTTTTAAAGCCTCAGTGCCTAATATTAAAATGAGAATTGCATTACTTAGCATTCCAGCTGTTTTAGGTGGACTCATTTAATATTAATATTTTGCATCCATTCATCCATGCAGAGTTCAATGAGACCCAATTTTAAAGGAATAAGCAGATCTCGGCAAGAAAAAGCACATCTATTAGTCATTTGGAGTATTATTTGTGAATATGGCATGTACAAGACTGGACAAACCCTTTCATATCCATTATGAAATATAAGAATAGATTTACATGTCTTACAATAAACTTCGATACAGAATACTACATTGTGCAGAAACAATATCGGAACAGTCTTTGTTGACTTGTACTGCTCCAGAAAATCCGGATATGATGGCTTATTCATAGGATTGGCCATCGATATGTAATTGGGGTAATACAACATCCGGTACCCCGCTATCTGCTGAAAACTGCTTTGGAGTTTCCGGAACTAAGAGACGTACGGGAATGAGCACGGCAACCCCTGCCGAGTAATGAAGTGCAATTACTTGACTTGAATGGTAGATAAACAGCAGCAGTTCTCAGCGGAGGCCACTAAGAAATGTATGGGGATGCTGTGCTCTACCCCATACATAGTTCTGGTCACTGCTGGAGCAGATTACAGGTATTCAGCCTACGGATAGGCCATTAATATGTCATTATTAAACCCATTTAACCTCATAAAAAGCTTTGCATTTACTGTACCTAACAGTAACACAAACATTACTCATCCATACACTGACCTATCTGTCCTACTTTGAAAGTTAAGAGCATCCTCTAAAGGTCTGAATGCTGACATGAGTTATTTAGGCTGCTCATTTCTTTCGGCTGTGCTTCTGCCACATGTTTGCTCAGCGGGTGACCACTGGAGCCTTCCAGAAAACACAGAGGATGAAGATTTTTGAAAATTTGGTTGATGCCTAACACATGCTGAAATGTATTCCTATGTATAAAAATGTCATAAACTACTGGTTTTCATTACAAGCATTTCATAGCAGTCTGAGGATTACTAAACCTGCAATTTAGGTTTATTGCCAAAACTTACAAACTTTATGCTGTTTGCGATGAACCAATCAAACAAGAAAAATGCCAATCTCTCAACACAACTAATGTAACAAGTGGTTTATCCACATTTATCACAAAATGACACTTTTAATGATACTGAAGTCTCAGAATTATTCACCCTCTTCAGGACGACCATCTTTGATACTAGTACAACCACTTTGGATGATATGACCTGCAGATATTGTGATGCATTGTCATACACCAGCTTCTGTCACGCCTTCCTGAGCTTAAACAATTCCTCACGGGCCACGGCCACCACTTCACTATTTTTTGGGGGATTTGTGTAACAGCCTCTACAATTATTCTTAGATTTTTGGGTCAGTGGAGGTATATGTCATGGTTTTTGGGCAAGGAGACTTTCAACACTTAGTATGCACCTTATTGTGCAGGCTAAGACCTTAGTGTCTGTTGTCACCCAAGGTCTTTTGTAGTTCCTCTTCAGGAATCTGATAACTTTTTGACATATCCTGGTAGTCAGTGTCTCTTTATCTTTGAACTTGAGAACTTTACTTCCTGCTGAATATCTAGGACCATTTAACGCCTCAGTATTGTTTTGCATCCTTTTCTTTGCTTGCGCAGGACAGTAACCTCTTGTCTTAGACTTTTTACGCTGCTCACTTGACAGCCCAAGAATTTTAGTGAATTTAGTGAACTTGGGCCCACTGCCCATTAGGAATTGGTAAGATTTCTCAGGAACGCTACCAGAAGCTGGTGTCTGGCTGTGCACCACTTTTGTAGCAGGTCATAACAGCCAAAGGTTCTTTACGAAGGACTAAAAACTGTTAAGCTATATACCGTAAGTTGTTTTTGTTTAGTTATTGGAAAGTTTGTACATTTTTCTTATAAACATAAAAATTTGTAATGGTCCTACTAAATAATTTTGATTGCAACTGTTCGTAATAGAACAAACTGGATATACAGTATCAAACCACAGACGTGGTGGTTTAAAGGTGGCTTAAAATGAGATACCTGGAAGAGTCTAATGAATATAGGAGAGAGATATATTTTCTGCGATTTCTTGTAATGTTTAATTTAGAGAAAATTGATTAGCTAGACAAAGCGGTGACTCATTTGTCATTTAATTTTTGCATTAAATTTAGCGTATTAACCCATCAACAACAAATTGTGATATCTACTACAAAAAGCCACAAACTCCTGATCAAAACCTGTAAGTTAATACCAAGTGTAAAATTTAGCACAAATCTCCTTCAACATGGTCATTATTCTGCAGCAGTAGATCGCAACGTATATACTTGTGATTGTAGGGAACCACATTTACATTAATATAGAACACTATGATGATCTGAATTTGAGTCAACAAAGCCGAATCTTGTGACTCCAAAATGGATATAAAAGTACAGTATTATTACAGTCGTTGGAATCCGTTCTAAGAGATGAAGGAGCTCAAATTAGAAAAAAAATTGTACTCTTCCTGCTGTTCTCACAAATTTCCCCTTTTGACTGCCATGGTGAAAATCTGAGTAAATCTGCACTGAATAATTAGGTTCCTGCAAAACCAGGCATGGTTGTTGTACATTCACTACAGAACAATCTGAATTAAGACCTTCTCTCCGAATTGGCAATTTACATATTTAATTTCCCAGAGGAGCATTGCATGTCTTACAAGCCTTCTTACATTGGCATCCCAGGCATGTCAGGGAGAAACATTATCCCTTAAGACAAAAGTAATTA
Source organism: Ranitomeya imitator (assembly GCF_032444005.1). NCBI lineage: Eukaryota > Metazoa > Chordata > Amphibia > Anura > Dendrobatidae > Ranitomeya > Ranitomeya imitator. Next base: position 62,009,505 of record NC_091288.1, read on the forward strand.
TGAACCTAACATTTACGAAACACGACCAAGAATATAATGGTTATTCCAATCATTTTCCAGGTTAACCACAGAAAACCATTCTGCTCAGAGAGAATACTTGTGTGAGAGTGGTTAAATTGTTCATAAGGTACATGCCTTGAATGTGAAAGGGTTCTTCTTGCCGAGAAAGTAGCCCACCTATAGTGTTCGGTGTATATATATGCCTATGTACTTCTGCCTTGTTGTGTCTGTCTTGTGCCATCCACCAATCAGAGTTGTGTTGATGACCCATCTAGTGTGACATAGGATGAGGTGGTTGTGTGTAAGGAGGACATGGTGAGGTGGGAAGATCCAGCTGTGGACTCCCTGCATAGTGAGGTCCTGGCCATGGAGCTATTTAAATTTAATCCACAGGTTAAGAGGCTGATATACCATATTGGCCAATATAGGAGGACTGGAATAAAAGGGCTGCCTAGTTCTGTAAACAAATCGGTTATGGTTGCTAAATAAATACATATTTCATTGCAGCCCCCATGTCTCATGCTGCTTTCTTTACTACTTGCAAATCTTATGCTTTACCTACTCAGAGTGTATTTTTTGTCATTACTTGAAAACTGGAATACTATTATATAAACCCAGTAGAAGTGGAAGACGTGACATAAAGACCTCATCTTCTCATTTCCATATAAGTCCAGTTCAGCTGATTAGTGAAGGTGCTCCTGACATGAACTTGACAGCGCCACAGTGACAAAAATGCAATAGCAAATCTATTTTTTCACAACTGCCATGGCTCTGGCAGGTCACTTTGTTTTGTTCCTCACCTCCATGCCAGGAAGTGACGTTACCGTCGCCTACTCATCTGCCAGCGCAAACCATTCACACGTCTCAAATTAGAAAAAAATCTTCATATTGTTGGGACAGTAGAAGTGTTTTCCATATAGAAGTCTAATTTACAGCCTTTGGAAAATACAATTAATGGCTGGTATGTGTCATTAAAAGCATACGTTAACTGTCTGCCCAAGAATGTCCCTGTAAAATGACTGCAAAGAGCCAAGTATGAACTAAATTATGCAGTAATACATTACATATGGAATTTTTGACTCCAGACTTACATCCTGCCTTTTATTGAATGGCAAAGAACCCACTGCATGAATAGAGGTTTAATACCAAATATAAAATAGTTATTGAGAGTTGCATTAAATAAATATCTAAGATGTTCATACCTAGTTTTAAACTCTTAATGGGAAACTATTAAAAATTATTACGGTAATTTGGAAGTTTTTTTTCAGTCTTCACAATAAATAGTTATTCAGATAACCTGTGGGCTGAGAAGAAGCTTATACTGTATGTGTTCAGGCTCCTGCCTAGTAACTCAGGGTGTGGCCCATGGGTGAAAAATCAAGATTTTCATAGTCAGGTGTAGTTCATGGCATTAAATAGGAGAGCTGATAACTAAGCGGATGTTTTGAAATTCAATTTCAACAAATTGTCCCCCAAAATTGATTAGCATGAATCTCAGAACTGTAAAGAATGTAATTGCACAGAAAATACACGTGAGCGAGAGAGAGAGAGAGATCCCTGCTTGTCCATAAGAGCTTCCACTCCAAAGAAAAGAGAGATCAATAGAGGACCCACTGACCATAAAAGCTTAAACTCTACAGGAGAAAAGGCCAAGCTGACCATAAGAGCTTACACTCTGCAGGAGAGAAGACCCCGCTGACCCGGAGAGCTTACACTCTACAGGAGAGAGAAAAAGAAGACTCCACTGACAATAAGACTTAGACTCTACGGGAGAGAAGACACTGCTAACCATAAGAGCTTATGCTCTACAGAAGAGAGGACCCAGCTGATCATAGAGCTTACACTCTACATGAGAAAGAAGGGAGACCACTGACCATAAGTGCTTACGCTCTACAGAAGAGAGGACCCCGCTGACCATAAGAGCTTATGCTCTACAGAAGAGAGGACCCCGCTGACCATAACAACTTACACTCTACAGGAGAGAGAAAAAGAAGACTCCACTGACAATAAGACTTAGACTCTATGGGAGAGAAGACACCGCTAACCATAAGAGCTTATGCTCTACAGAAGAGAGGACCCAGCTGATCATAAGAGCTTACACTCTACAGGAGAGAGAAAGAGGGGAGACCACTGACCATAAGAGCTTATGCTCTACAGAAGAGAGGACCCCGCTGACCATAACAACTTACACTCTACAGGAGAGAGAAAAAAAGAGAGGACCTTGCTGACACTAAGAGATTACACTCTAAATGAGAGAGATAGAGAGACAAACCCAATGACCATAGGAGCTTACACTCTACAGGAGAAAGAGAGGACCTTGCTGATCATAGAAGCTTACACTCTAAATGAGAAAGACAACCCCAATGACCATAGGAGTTTACACTCTACAGGAAAGAGAGATTTACCCAGTGAATTTGGAGATGGAAAATGACTCTGCCACAAAACTGTGCTCCACTGTAGTTACTGCTGATCTGTGATGGCCCTGGTACTGACCACCACTGTAATTTGTAAGATGTCATAGCTGCAGGATAATATGAGGAGGCCCGCGAGACAGCGCAAAATGATGATAGCCCACTCTCTGATGCTTCAGCAGTATGGGAAATGGTTCAGATAAGGTTTTTTTGCGATCAACAAATCAAATGTCAAAAATGTTTTAATTGTTATGAAACCTTAAATTTCTGGAAATTTGACTCGAACTTGATCCTCTTTGGATCGATCCCCTTATCTCTACTGGTAACAGATAAGCAGCGCCAGGACAATGAAAGATGACAGTTAAGATCTAGTACTGAATCATTGGCCCAATTTTACTAAGATTAGAATTTGACCACTTAAGGTACCTTCACACTGAGCAACTTTAGAATGATAACGATAGCGATCCGTGACGTTGCAGCGTCCTGGATAGCGATATCGTTGTGTTTAACACGCAGCAGCGATCAGGATCCTGCTGTGACATCGCTGGTCAGAGCTAGAAGGCCAGAACTTTATTTCGTCGCTGGATCACGCGCTGACATCGCTGAATCGGCGTGTGTGACGCTGATCCAGCGATGTCTTCACTTGTAACCAGGGTAAACATCGGGTTACTAAGCGCAGGGCCGCGCTTAGTAACCCGATATTTACCCTGGTTACCATTGTAAATGTAAAAAAAAAAAAACACTACATACTTAAATTCCGGTGTCTGTCGCGTCCCCCGGCGTCAGCTTCCCTGCACTGTGTCAGCGCCGGCCGGCCGTAAAGCAGAGCACAGCGGTGACGTCACCGCTCTGCTTTACGGCCGGCGCTTACACAGTGCAGTGAAGCTGACGCCGGGGGATGCGACAGACACCAGAATGTAAGTATGTAGTGTTTTTTTTTTTACATTTACAATGGTAACCAGGGTAAATATCGGGTTACTAAGCGCCAGAGGTGTATCTAGCGTTTCTGGAACTCGGGGCAAGAATTAATTTTGGCGCCCCCCCCCCCCCCCCTCCAAGGGCATATGCCCCCCGTCGGCCCCATCATTGCCCTCTCCTCCCCCCCACACACCATTCACTTCTCTGCACATTCCCCTGCAGCGCGATACACACACACACAATACTGAGACACACACATACGCACACACTCACATACACACACACACACACACTCATACACATTCACACACATACATTCATTCACACACACTCACACACATACACATTCACACACACACATACATTCACACACACATTCACACACACTCACACACATACACATACATTAACACACATACACACATTCACACACATACACACACACATTCACACACATACACACTCACATTCACACACTCACATACACACACTCCTCTCACCTCTCCTCGCGCTCTGCGCAGCAGCTCCATCGCCTTCCTCTGACACAGCCGGCTGCTGAATGATGACGTCATCCAGCGGCGCGTCTGTGTGAGAGGAAGCAGGAAGAAGACAGATCGTGCGGCTGGGCAGTGGAGCTGCAGGGATTTCTCCCTGCCCGCCGCAGCCACTCTGCAGGGGCTCCCCTCCCCCTCTGCACACACTTGGAGCCGGAACTCTGCAGCTTCCCTGTGCCGGCTGTCAGCTTGACAGTCGGCACAGAGAACAGCTGACTCCCAGTGCGGGGGGCGGCAGAATGCAGCCACCGGGGGAGACACTGCGGACCGCCGAATTAGGCGGCCCGACTGCGCCCCCCTGCCGGCTGCGCCCAGGGCAAATGCCCCGGCTGCCCCCCCCTAGATATGCCACTGCTAAGCGCGGCCCTGCATTTAGTAACCCGATGTTTACCCTGGTTACCCGGGGACTTCGGCATCGTTGGTCGCTGGAGAGCTGTCTGTGTGACAGCTCTCCAGCGACCACACAACGACTAAACAGCGACACTGCAGCGATCGGCATCGTTGTCTATATCGCTGCAGCGTCGCTTAATGTGACGGTACCTTTAGTCTTAGGCCAGTGTCACACTTGCGAGTGCAATGCGAGAAACTCACATCAATTCCTGGTACTGCCGCCGGCACTCAGGACCGGAGTGTGCAGTTGCATGTATCTCTATGCAGCTGAACCCTCCAGTCAGAACCGCTAGTGGCTGTGCCAGGACTCGCAAATGTGACACAGGCCTTTAGCCATACTTCACTGGATTAAAAAGCACCAAATATCTTAAGCGGTGCGTCCCTTTTAATCAGGTTAATGCATCTTTGGCTCTTTAAAGTAGCAAGCATAGATTTTTCTTGAAAATGTATGGTATTTTCTCTCTTTCCACATTGTTACCGTAATTTGTTAGATTCATGCCAATGACATCCATGCATTTTTTTTTTACTTTTTGCATGCAGGAACAATTGCAATTTTTGCAGGATTTGTTATCTAAAATTGTATGTTATGATTTTTCCAAAACCGGTATAAACTTCATATAAATTTCCCCCATTGTTTTGGGGTATTATATATTGAGTATTGGGTAAAATATATTATTTTGTAGAATTTACCTGTAGAGAGATGGAATCATTGCATGGTAATTGCCACAAAATGCATCTCCAAAACACACCGCCTTACAGAGACCTCCTTGAACAGAAAGTCAAGAGATTTATTATTTAAAAAAATTCATTTTGAAATGTTTCCTTTTAGTTTTCCTTTTTTCCTGCATTGAATACCTCTTCAAGTTTACCACCTAAAACGTAGGAACTTCTATTAGCGAGATCTCTGTAGCCAGGAATAATTAATTCTAAAGACTAAAGAATAGTGGTCATAATCATAAACCTGTAGTTCTCCAGCTCTTGCAAACACTGAACTCCGATCATGCCCTGATAGCCTTCAACAGTCATGTCATGGTAGAAGTGGAAGATTTGCAACAGCTGGCGCACCATAGGCTGGAGACCATGGCTAGAGGTCAGACCAGTGACAGCCAACATAAATCAACACTCTTTCGTCTAAATGAGGAGATCATCTAGTTTAGAAAAGTTGAATTTGCTACCCGTCTTCTTTCGCAAAAATGTTGCTTCATAGCACTTGGTTTTTGGCAATCGGGGCAGATGATGAACTCAACCAAACTATAAGAATATTTACAGTTTACCCTATTACACTACTTGTTTGCATTTTTTTAAAGAAGTTTTCATCTGTAGATGAGAGAAGAGGAAGAGATAAATCTTTGATCCTTGCGCTGGCTGCACAACACTACAGGATCTCTGAACGGATAAACAAAGACTTATCTTTACTACTTTGTTATTATATTTAGACTGGATGAGAAAAGTTTACAAAGAGGAAATGACAACTGTTTACAAACACAATATCTCTGTGACCCGGTCTGTACTTTCTGACCGTCTTATGTACAGTAGTCTACTGCATTGGCCAAAAGAGAAGTCTCCAGCAACAGTGGAATCTCACAGCACCGATACAAACTTCTTTTGGTGTCTCATCAACCAGATTCCCGTGCTGTGGTTATCATTCACATTCACTGTACGGAATGAAAGAATGCAAACATTAAGGCTATGTTCACACCTTGCGTCGGGTCCCTGCGGGTTCTCCCGCAGCGGATTTGATAAATCTGGAGGGCAAAACAACTGCGGTTCTCCCTGCAGATTTATCGCGGTTTGTTCCGCGTTTTCCGCTGCGGGTTTCCGCCTATACTATTGATGCTGCATATGCAGCAATATGCAGCATCAATAGTAATGTTAAAAATAATAAAAATTGGTTATACTCACCCTCTGACGTCCCGATCCCTCGGCGCTGCACCCGGCGGTCCGGTTCCAGAGATGCTGTGCGAGAAGGACCCTTCGTGACGTCATGGTCATGTGACCGCGACGTCACCGCAGGTCCTGGTCGCACAGCAACTCTGACCGGACAGCCGCGTGCAGCGCCCAGGAGCTCCGGACATCAGAGGGTGAGTATAACCAGATTTTTTATTTTTTAACCCCAAATATGGTTCCCAGGGCCTGGAGGAGAGTCTCCTCTCCTCCACCCCGGGTAGGAACCGCACATTATCCGCTTACTTCCCGCAACGTGGGCACAGCCCCATGCGGGAAGTAAGCGGTTCAATGTATTCCTATGGGTGCAGAATCGCAGCGATTCTGCACAAAGAAGTGACATGCTGCGGGTTGTAAACCGCTGCGTTCCCGCGCGGTTTTTCCCGCAGCATGTGCACAGCGGTTTGCGGTTTACATGTTACTGTAAACGCTATGGAAACTGCTGCGGACCCGCAGCATCAAAATCGCGGCGGTTCCGCGGTAAAAACCGCTAAGTGTGAATATAGCCTAAGGGTGAGAATATTTTTGTCTTTCAATCGTTTGCCTACAAGAGCTTCTAATATTTCTTAGTCACAGGGACCTAATAGCCAATATCAGGGATCTCCAAACTTGGTTCAGAGCCACATGTGTCTCGTGAGCCCATGATGGGTGGTTCATGGCTGTTTGTCAGCTTTCGACATTAGTACCAGATCTAGGAAATAGCTATGAAGAGCAGGTCTCCAGATGGTGACTTTTGTGAGTAACCCAAAACAGAAGAGTAGGTCAGGATGTTTATATAATAGATATAATAGCCATTGGGTTGGAGAGATAAATATGAGCTGGAGATAGGATGATACTGCCAAGTATAAGAGATGGATGAAGCTTGATTCATTTGTGTGGTTGGAGTGTTTGATGCTAGTGGAAGTAAGGTGCTGTCTGTAAGATGTCAATGTGATTGTTTGTGGGAGTGTGGCACCCCTAGGGGTATTTGCCACAAAAATAGTTACTGACAGTAAGTACAAATACTAAAATAGCAAGACTGCACTACCACCTCCGGCCAGAAGGGGGAGCTCCAGAGACTCCCCTTGATCCATTCTGGTCTGAGAGAAGAAATGGCAGTTGGGCCAAGGAGCTGATAGTGAGAGGTCATACAGCTGAATTTCTAACAGCCCTGTGACTGTTACCAGGCCTAAATCACCGGCCTGAGGAGAAGAGAGATAGAGAAAAAGGACATTGTGAGAACCGGGTAGCATTAATCACTACCCAGAACAGGCGCAAAGACGGATACCGGATCCGTGGCTGTATTCATTATATATAATACAGCAACCGGAAAAACCTGAGGTGATATCAGCTTCACTAGGGTCGGATGCAGCAACAGACACAGAGTTCAGCGGTACTCCCAGAGGGGGTAAACCGATAAAAGGACTCGGGTTGCCCGTCGAACCAGGACCCGGAGGGGACAGATTGGGCCGGCAGCCAGTTCACATACAGCAGCAGGGCCACACAGAAATTGCGCACAATAAGAGGCGAAGACCCCGGCAGGGTCAAAGTAACTCAGAGTTCCCATACAGACTCCGGTGACAGGACTGGATTGTAAATCCTTTTATGTTAAAGTAAACTGGTTAAACGTTTCAGTGCCTCAGTCTTTCATTTGGACAATAGCCATCTATCCAGGATCGAGATCGTCACCGCTGCGAGAACCTGCTGCTGATCAAGTAAGTGCCTGTCCCCTCATGATACCCCTTACACTGTGCATTGCCTGAGGCCACAGCACCGGGTCAAGCCACCCGTGACATCCCCCTCAAGAGACAGACTCCATTGGTCCGGTGCTGGGTATCCCGGTCTCCTGGGCGTCACAATTGGCGTCACGAACAGGATCTAGCCAGCCCGTATACCGGGTATTGTGTGCCGTGATTGGAGCCCAAAACTGTGAAAACTGGGATGAAAAATCTTGAAAATTGACTTTATTAAAGAAAAATCCATTCCCCATTGAAAACTATTGAAAGTGACTTTTCCCCATTGGTTATAATGGAGTAAAGATGGCCGCCATCCCCTGAGGTAATCACTTCATAACCGTTAGGCACGAGACTGTTAATTGAGCTACGCCATCACCTGAGCCCCAGTCTAACTGAAAAACTTCAGAATCCGCCATTACAGAGCGCGGTGGGTGGGAGCAGCAGGGGGCGTGTCATTGTGGGCGGCACCAAGCTGAGCGCTCTGACATCAGAGCAAGGGGAAAATCGATCCTGCTGCACAGCGGAACGAATCTACACTATCCCGACGGAAGCGGAGGACCGGAAGGGTCCGGATTAACTAAGGGGGCACAGTATGTCGCAGCACGGAGACGCCGCAGCACTCGGCAACGCTAATGCAGCTGAAAGACAGAGTGTCAATAGAGAGTCCGGCAGCGCAGCGGTGCAAGGAGTGGCGCCCATCATGCCGGTGCTGATGCCATATACCCCGGGTGGCCCATGGCTTCCAATGTATGAAGGTGAGCCTAATACCCTTGACGATTTCAGAGAAAAGATGCTGGCCCATTTTGACATGTTCCCTGTGGGTGAAGTTCAGCGTCTTAGTCTCCTGATGATGCAGTTAAGTGGCCATGCTAAGCGAGAAGTCACAGCATGGGCAGCTGATCTAAAAGGTACTGTTGAACGCATATTTGCTGGATTAAAAGCTACATTTGAAACCACGGCCAGTAGCAAAGCTAAAATACGATTCTTTAGTTGCAAACAAAAAGCTAATGAGGGCGTGAGAGACTTTGCCTTAAACCTGCAGGAAGCCCTTAAATCACTTACACTGGCTGAACCCATTTTTAACACCGGAGCGGATAAACTGCTAAGAGATCAATTTATTGAGGGACTCTACACCCCTTCTCACCGGGGGCATGTGAGCATGCTTGTTTTTAAGAACCCTGAATTGACATTTGCCCAATTAAAGGAGAGCGCTATACGTCTCCAGCTGGCAGAGGCACCTCGGGATCAGGATCCTGCGCAACCCATGGCAGAGGCACCTCAACAACAGGGAGTGCCAGTGACATCAGCTATGTCTGGGGCCATTGCTAAGCCCCTGGGGCCCAGTACTAATGAGGCTCTTCAACAAAAGCTTGACTCTTTAGCTGATGTTGTTGCTTCAATGGCTAAAACCATGCAGGAGATGAGAGGACACAAGATGGAGTTGGCAAACTGTAGAGAGGATGTTCCATGGATGAGACCCCGGAGATACCCGACATGGAGAGGACGACCCCGCGACCGCTACCAACCGGATGGACAGCCCATTTGCCGCCGTTGCCAGCAGCCGGGCCACTTTGCACGAGATTGTGATTTAAACGGGAATCCCCTGGGAATGCGGGCCGCTTCGCAGGAATGAACTTTCAAGGCCCAACACCCTGGCACGACAGGTACATCGGAGGACGACCCATTATCCCTATCGTGCTGGACGGAATTCCCCTCAACGCTTTGCTGGACACAGGTTCCCAGATTTCATCTATACCGTATATCCTTTATAAGAGGTACTGGGCTGATGCAGATATTGATAAAGGGCCCTCTGATGTTGAACTAGATATATGGGCCAGTAATGGTAAGTTGGTACCGAAACTAGGATTCAGGGAGATGACCATAAAGATTGGTAAAGTAGAACTGAAGAAACAGGGTATAATTGTTGTTGATGTTGACCGGCGGAACTGTGAACCAACTGTATTGATAGGAATGAATGTGTTAGAGAACTGCTTTTCCGAAGTCATTTCTGTCTTACAGCAAATTGCTGAAACTGCCCAATCCTGCCAGCAGAGAGTTCTCCGGAGGGAAATAAAAGTATTGATGTTAAGGCAACAGGTAGAAGTTGCAGGTGGAGAAATCGGCAGTGTGAGGGTAAGTGATCCAACGTCTATTGTAATCCCACCAAAAACAGAAATGCTGGTATGGTGTAGAGCAGCCATTGGTACTAAGGGACGAGATTATCAAGCCTTAATAGAACCAGTGTATACCGACAGCAGGCCCACTATACTCACAGCACGAGGGATAGTCGAGGTACACCGGGGACGAGTGCCGGTACGACTTTTGAACTGTGGAGAGGAAGAGGTCACTTTGCCAAGGTATGCTACAATGGCAAAGCTATATACTGTTGACAACAATGCCATCACAACCATTGAGCCCTTAGAACCAACCTGTCAGGTGGAAGGCAATGGCTCAGATGGAGAAATGGAGGATTGGTGCCAACAGCTACACGTGGGCATAAATTCAACACCTACCCATCAAAAACAAGGGGTGTATAGGCTAGTGACGGAATATGAACAAGTCTTCAGTAAACACCCATTGGACTTCGGACGGATAGAAGGGGTAGAACACACAATCCCCACAGGTGACCATCCCCCAATAAAAGAAAGATATAGACCCATACCGCCCGCTCACTATCAATGTGCAAAAGATATGCTGAGGGAAATGAAACAGGCCGGGGTAATAAGAGACAGCTGTAGCCCCTGGGCGGCCCCTCTAGTGATTGTCAAAAAAAAGGACGGAACCATGAGAATGTGCGTAGACTACCGGAAGATTAATAACATCACCCATAAAGACGCCTACCCCTTGCCTAGGATAGAAGAGTCCTTAACTGCTTTGAAATCTGCTAATTATTTTTCCACCTTAGACTTAACAAGCGGGTATTGGCAAGTCCCTGTGGCTGAGAGAGATAAGGAAAAGACGGCATTCACCACACCAATGGGTCTATGTGAATTTAATCGCATGCCGTTCGGACTCTGCAACGCATCCGGTACCTTCCAGCGGCTGATGGAATGCTGCCTCGGACACAAGAACTTCGAGACCGTCCTCCTGTACCTAGATGATGTGATCGTCTACTCAAAGACTTACGAACAACACTTAATAGACCTGGCAGAAGTGTTCGAAGCCTTATCCAGGTATGGCATGAAAGTCAAGCCATCCAAATGTCACCTTCTCAAGCCAAAGGTACAGTACCTGGGACACATCGTGAGTTCGGAGGGAGTAGCACCAGATCCCGAGAAAATAAGCGCCATAAGGGATTGGCCAAGACCTACCAGCGCAAAAGAAGTGAGACAATTCCTGGGATTGGTGGGTTACTATCGCAGATTTATAAAAGGATTTACCAAGTTGGCAGCACCCTTGCAAGACACCTTGGTAGGGCAGACGAAGAAACCTTCAAACCGAAACCCTCCTTTTCAGTGGAACGACGAAAGGGAAGACTCCTTTGAACAACTAAAGAAGGCACTAACCGGAGAAGAGGTTCTGGCATACCCAGATTACCATAAACCTTTCATCCTCTACACCGATGCCAGTAATGTGGGACTAGGAGCGGTGCTGTCACAAAAGCAAGAAGGTCGGGAGAAAGTCATCGCCTTTGCAAGTAGAAAGCTCCGGCCTACTGAAAGAAATTCAGAAAATTACAGCTCCTTCAAATTGGAACTACTGGCAGTAGTTTGGGCTGTGACGGAGCGTTTCAAACACTATCTGGCCGCTGCAGAATTTATTGTCTATACTGACAACAATCCGTTGACCCACCTGGACACAGCCAAATTAGGTGTGTTAGAACAGCGATGGATAGCCCGGTTATCTAATTACAACTTCATAATCAAGTATCGAGCAGGTCGCAAGAATGGAAATGCCGATGCCCTATCCCGGATGCCACACTTGAGAGATGTAGAAGAGAAAACGGGGGAGCTTGAAGAAATTGAACTACCAGCCTTCCATCGTCCCAAGGCAAAACATCATCAGTCAAGTACCTATCAGAAACAACAAGAGGTGAATTTTAATCCGTTAGCACTAGTGTTGAGCGATACCGTCCGATACTTGAAAGTATCGGTATCGGATAGTATCGGCCGATACCCGAAAAATATCGGATATCGCCGATACCGATATCCGATACCAATACAAGTCAATGGGACATCAAGTATCGGAATGTATCCTCATGGATCCCAGGGTCTGAAGGAGAGAAAACTCTCCTTCAGGCCCTGGGATCCATATTAAAGTGTAAAATAAAGAATTAAAATAAAAAATATTGTTATATTCACCTCTCCGGCGGCCCCTGGACATCAGCGGGAGGATCCGGCGTCCGGCACGGCTTCTTTCTTCAAAATGCGCGCCTTCAGGACCTGTGGAATGACGTCCCGGCTTCTGATTGGTCGCGTGCCGCCCATGTGACCGCCACGCGACCAATCAGAAGCCGCGACGTCATTCCTCAGGTCCTAAAAGGCGCTCATTCTAGGACTTTAGCTGAGGAATGACGTCGCGGCTTCTGATTGGTCGCGTGGCGGTCACATGGGCGGCACGCGACCAATCAGAAGCCGGGACGTCATACCACAGGTCCTGAAGGCGCGCATTTTGAAGAAAGAAGCCGTGCCGGACGCCGGATCCTCCCGCTGATGTCCAGGGGCCGCCGGAGAGGTGAATATAACAATATTTTTTATTTTAATTCTTTATTTTACACTTCCGATACCGATACCCGATATCACAAAAATATCGGATCTCGGTATCGGAATTCCGATACCGCAAGTATCGGCCGATACCCGATACTTGCGGTATCGGAATGCTCAACACTAGTTAGCACACCATAGATGGGCTGACACCCAAGACAGCAATCCGGCTGTGAAGTTGGTGAAGGAACTGTTGACTGAGCAAAGTGCATATCCCGATGAGGATGCCCCAGAAGAGAAGCATCAACTCTGGAAAGAGAGAGGCAAAATGTTCCTGTATCAAGGGAAGCTCTGTAGAAGATACACCAATCCGAAAACACATGAATTGGTTTGGCAGATTATTGTGCCTAAACAAGATGTGAAGATGGTCCTCGAAGCTTACCATAATGGTGCTGGTCACTTCGGTTGGAAAAAGTTAGAAGTACTTCTAAGAGAAAGATTTTATTGGGTCGGGACGAGAAAATCAATCGAACAGTGGTGCAGAAATTGTGGCCCGTGCAACCTCAGAAGAAACGATCAAAAGAACCAAAGAGCACCCCTGCAGCCCATAATCACCAAACAACCACTTGAACTTGTAGCCATGGACCACGTGAAGTTGACACCAAGCCGGTCCGGCTATGTCTATGCCTTGACCATCGTGGACCATTATTCACGTTTCTTGGTAGTAGTACCCGTAAAAGATCTGACAGCAAAAACAGCAGCCAAAGGGTTCCAAACGTACTTTTGTAGACCCCATGGATATCCGGAACAGGTTCTCACCAACCAAGGTACAGCCTTTGAATCAGAGATCTTCAGAGAATTCTGTAATATGTATGGTTGCAAAAAGATCCGGACGACGGCCTATCATCCACAAACAAACGGCTTATGCGAGAAGATGAACCATATTGTAATAGACCTACTAAAGACTTTACTTGAGACAGAAAGGAATCAATGGCCAGAGAAATTGCCTGACTTGGTGGATCTGTATAATCATGTCCCGGTGAGCTCCACCAACTGCACCCCAGCTTACCTTATGCGTGCAAGACCCGGCCAATTACCAATCGATCTAGAAATGGGAATTCTGAAACCAGACGCAGAAGTTCAAGACTCCAATTAGGATATCATACGGCAAAAGCAGTATCGCCAAGTGCAAGAGAGTGTGGAAAGAAGCCTTCAGCAAACTAGAGAAAGACAAGAGCGAACTTTCAACCAGAATGCTCTAGCGACCCCATTAAGACCGGGTGACCAAGTGCTCAAGAGAAATCGTCGAACCAATAAACTGGACAATCAGTGGGAAGCCGTACCCTACACAGTTTTACCAACAAGAGTGGATAATCCTAAAATGTGTCTCATTAGCAAAAACGGAGGCTTAACATCTGTACTAGTGTCAAGAGACAATCTTAAATTATGTCCGGAAGCATTGAAAGAGCCAGACGTTGTCCAGCCAGAACCAGAAGTTATTCAACCCATACAGGTTCAACCAGTAAAGGAAAAAGAAGAGGAAGTGTATCACACCTGTATAGGAGACTTTCCCAAAACCCTACTAACATACCATGGTGCAGTAGTGGTTCCCATGGTGGCCTTTTACCCAACACCGAACCCAATACCAGAAGTCCCAAGACAGGAAGAGGCTGACCCCGTACTACAGGAGGTTCCAGGCCAGGAAGAACAGATTCCTGGTCACAGTAATCCCATTCACGGTGGACTTGCCAACTCCATAGTCGTGGAATTATCTTTAGCAGAGCGGGCAGATACTACATCCGCAGTAGACAGTAGTACACCACATGAAGAGACACCGCTATTACGTAGATCACAGCGTAGTACCCAGGGTCAATTACCGGCCAGGTATGCAGATTACCAACTATAAAGCTCATAATGTGAATTGTATATATGTTATGCCGTATATAGTTAAACAGAAAATGTAGTATAGTCATTGCTATCAGTCTGCAAGGTTTAAGCCCAGTGCCTACAGAGACTTGTCTGTATGAACTTATTGCATATTCTTGAACTTTTTATCAGCCCGGAGGCACTAAATCAAAGCTCCAGAAAGACTGCTTTTTGAACTTTGCTTTTTGCTCTTTTTGAACTTTCTTTAGACTTTATATTGATAACTCCGTTGGAAAAATGGAACTAAATTCCTGGACACTAAGTACAGTGCCGTTCCTAATACCTTCAAGGATAGAACTGTATTAATGGACGCTATTTGAAGTGACTTTTTACAGAACTCTATTTTTGTTTCCTTGAGTGGTTTTTGTAACTTTTCATTTTTAAGACTCTGTACATATTAATTGTTATTTCAAAATGTTATTGTCCCACAGTCCCGGAGTACTGTTCTTAACTAAGGGGGAATGTGGCACCCCTAGGGGTATTTGCCACAAAAATAGTTACTGACAGTAAGTACAAATACTAAAATAGCAAGACTGCACTACCACCTCCGGCCAGAAGGGGGAGCTCCAGAGACTCCCCTTGATCCATTCTGGTCTGAGAGAAGAAATGGCAGTTGGGCCAAGGAGCTGATAGTGAGAGGTCATACAGCTGAATTTCTAACAGCCCTGTGACTGTTACCAGGCCTAAATCACCGGCCTGAGGAGAAGAGAGATAGAGAAAAAGGACATTGTGAGAACCGGGTAGCATTAATCACTACCCAGAACAGGCGCAAAGACGGATACCGGATCCGTGGCTGTATTCATTATATATAATACAGCAACCGGAAAAACGTGAGGTGATATCAGCTTCACTAGGGTCGGATGCAGCAACAGACACAGAGTTCAGCGGTACTCCCAGAGGGGGTAAACCGATAAAAGGACTCGGGTTGCCCGTCGAACCAGGACCCGGAGGGGACAGATTGGGCCGGCAGCCAGTTCACATACAGCAGCAGGGCCACACAGAAATTGCGCACAATAAGAGGCGAAGACCCCGGCAGGGTCAAAGTAACTCAGAGTTCCCATACAGACTCCGGTGACAGGACTGGATTGTAAATCCTTTTATGTTAAAGTAAACTGGTTAAACGTTTCAGTGCCTCAGTCTTTCATTTGGACAATAGCCATCTATCCAGGATCGAGATCGTCACCGCTGCGAGAACCTGCTGCTGATCAAGTAAGTGCCTGTCCCCTCATGATACCCCTTACACTGTGCATTGCCTGAGGCCACAGCACCGGGTCAAGCCACCCGTGACATCCCCCTCAAGAGACAGACTCCATTGGTCCGGTGCTGGGTATCCCGGTCTCCTGGGCGTCACAGGAGAAACTTTGGCTATTGTTACAGGTGCTTCTCACAGAATTAGAATATCATCAAAAAGTTAATTTATTTCAGTTCTTCAATACAAAAAGTGAAACTCATATATTATATAGAGTCATTACAAACAGAGTGATCTATGTCAAGTGTTCATTTCTGTTAATGTTGATGATTATGGCTTACCGCCAATGAAAACCCCAAAGTCTTTATCTCAGTAAATCAGAATAATTAACAAAAAAACCTGCAAAGGCTTCATAAGTGTTTAAAAAGGTCTGTTTCAGTAGGTTCCACAATCATGGGGAAGACCGCTGACTTGACAGATGTCCAGAAGGCAGTCATTGACACACTCCACAAGGAAAATACATTTTTTATTTAATTTGGAAATCAAAGTCCCAGAGTCTGGAGGAAGAGTGGAGAGGCCGCAATCCAAGCTGTGCGACGTCTAGTGTGACATTTCCACAATCAGTGATGGTTTGGGGAGCCATGTCATTTGGTGTCATCTGCTGGTGTAGCTCCACTGTGTTTTATCAAGATCAAAGTCAGCGCAGCCGTCTACCAGGAAATTTTACAGCACTTCATGCTTCCCTCTGCCGACAAGCTTTTTGGAGATGGAAATTTCTTTCTCCAGCAGGACTTGGCACCTGTCCACACTGCCAAAAGTACCAATACCTGGTTTAAAAACAACAGTATCACTGTGCTTGATTGGCCAGTAAACTCACCTGACCTTATCCCCATAGAGAATCTATGGAGTATTGTCAAGAGGAAGATGAGACACCAGAACCAACAATGCAGACAAGCTGAAGGCTGCGAACAAAGCAACCTGGGCTTCTATAACAACTCAGCAGTGCCACAGGCTGACCGCCTCCATGCCACGCAGCATTGATGCAGTAACTGATGCAAAAGGAGCCCCGACCAAGTATTGGGTGCATTTACTGAACATACATTTCAGTAGGCCAACATTTTGGATTTTAAAATAATTTTTCAGGCTGGTGTTATAAAGTATTCTAATTATTCTAATTTACTGAGATAATGACTTTTGGGTTTTCATTGGCTGTAAGCCATAATCATCAACATTAACAGAAATAAACACTTGAAATAGATCACTCTGTTTGTAATTACTCTATCTTTATGAGTTTCACTTTTTGTATTGAAGAACTGAAATTAATTAACTTTTTGATGATATTCTAATTTTGTGAGAAGCACCTGTATATCGGTAATGGGAGGCTCTGGGTATCACTATACTGGGCGGGAAACACTGGATGTGGCTCATGATCATCTCTTAGAGCTGAATGTGGCTTAAGAAAGGTTAGGGACCACTGGCCTATATATTGGACTGAAGGAATATGTTTTTTTATGTTATGTTCTGTTATCTAAAGTATGAAAGTGATAGTTATAAAAGTTGTGTTACTACTTAAAATGGCCTTCCATGTCTTGTGATAAAAAGACAAGTCAGAACAAAGTAAGGAGTTTTTATTTAGCTAATTGACACATTGCTGGAATCAGGAACTCAGCCCCTACATCGTGCTGTTCTCAGATTACACAACAAAACCTTGCTGACAAATTCACTTTCACAAAACTGAACTAAACCTGTGTCATACATCTCATCACATCAGAATTTAGTCTCTATTAACGAAAATCACAATTTCATGTAAAAGAGACAGGATAATTCACCTGTCAGTCATTAATGGTACCAGTTATGTTCTCGTTTGATACATTGTTTTTTATCCTGAGAGTCTTCCTCTGTCAGTACTTGAATCCGACCTCACAGAAACTTTACTTCAGGTGACACTTAAAACAAATGCACAAAATAATTTCCGATCAAATTATCAATAAATTCATTATCTTCATTCAATAGCTGCAAATTGGGTTTTTTGTTACTCTCTTCATATTCACTGGGGGAAAAAAATCTTAATGGATTTTGTTCATGGCATGGAAAAAAAAGATCTGCAAGGAAAAAAGCGGATTATCCCCACATGGATTGGTATATCAAACCACACGGTATAGCAGAAAATCAGAATGTAGTGAACCACGAGTAAATATGCGATAGATTTGCCATAGGTATAACCATCACGTGCAGCGTCGGACTGGGGTGCCCAGGGCCCACCAGTAACCAACTCCAGGGCCCCACTTTTCAACTGCATACAAATGCGACATTATCATCAATCACAAATTTATATAACCATGAACTAGATAGATTGTTACATGAATAAGATGCCGCCATTGTCTGTACATAGTGATTCTAGTATATTGTGCCAAATACTGCTCATATAAGAGTGTGGTGGCCCACCGGAGGATTCTCCTATTCTCCAGTTGGCCAGTCCAAACCTGATCACGTGTGATCATACAGTTGGTGTGAGCAGTGTCGTACTGGTGTGCCAAGGGCCCACCTGTAACACCGACTTTGGAGGCCCACCTGCATACAAATATTACACTACCATCATTCACAAATTTAACTATATCTCTATATAATAATAGACTGGGTAGTTTGATTAATCAATGATGAGAAGCTGCTTTTTCTGTACAGAATCAATTGAATTATGCCAAGTGCTGCTCATACAGTGGGGTTGGGGGCCCAGACCTGCAGAGGGGCCCACCGGGGGATTCCCCTGTTACCCTAAGGGCCAGTCCGAGCCTGGGTGTGAGAGAGTCACACACCTAAATATTGTGATGCTGCCTTCATGTTTTTGATGTTAGAAAATCCAACACTTGCTTTCATGCTGAATTTCTCAAAAACGTATTTGGTAGAAAAAAAGCCTCTTACTAGACGCAGACAAATTACAGCTGAATTAACAAAAGGTATTTTTAGTTGTCTGATGCACAGGAAAAGACAAACACAGCAAAGCTTCGGCATTCGCACAATAACAAATGGGTCCCACCATTGTCTTGGCAATATAGTTTACTTTGATCTCAACATCCCAATCGTATGATGTGACTTTATGAGCAAAGTTCAGGTTTTGTCTGCCTTATGGAGTTTTAATTCTAGTCCACCACCAGGCTAAGGATTAGGCTGCAATGTGCTCGGCAGATGAGAAGATCAGAAGCATGTCGGATTCAAAGGGATAGGGGACAAACTAACTAGAGACAGCTGTGCCCCAGGACGGCTGATTCATCGCACATGTGTCTCTGTGGGTCTGGGCTGTAGGACCTTCTCTCCTCCAGGGGCTGGGAGAAGGTCTGCTATTGTATCACAGATGTTTTTGATGATTGTCCTTCTGCCAGCTTCAGATCTCAGTGCTTCAAGCTGTCTCCTCTCCGTTAGGGCACAATGTGGTCCTAAGCTTCACGATAAAATCCAAATTATTTTAGCAAATTTTGAGCGGTGTAATATTACAATATTTTTTCTAGTAAATATATTTAAAGTGCTAGTACCAACTCATAAAGTGATGGCATATAGCAGGGATGATGTGATCTGACCCCTAAACAATGGCATTTCCGGTTACCTGACTACACAGGGAAATGCAGCCTGACAAATGAACTTAAAGGGAGCCTGTCATGTAAAAAAAAAGCTATTAACCTGTATATATGGGGTTAATCTGCAAGTTAATAGTGTTCTGGAGCTTCCTGGTGCCCGTACCGAGAGCCCTGATGCCGAGAGGAAACTAACTTTATTCCTCCTGACAGCCTCCGGCTTTCAGTCATAGAGGTGGGCCAGCACGGCTTCAGTCACTGTTCAGAACATTGTGCGTGGCAGCTGTAACCATGTCCCAGCACTGACTGACAGCCAGCTCAGCATCACAGTGCGGTGACTGAAGCTGCACTTCTATGACTGAAAGCCCGAGGCTGCTGGGAGGATTAAAATTAATTTCCTCCAGGCAGAGGCCTCTCAATGTGGGTACAAGGCATCTTCAGAATGCTATTAACCATTCGATTAACGCAAGTTAATAGCATTTCTTTTACATGACAGGTTCCCTATAAAACAACCATGCTGCGGTTCCCCTGCACAGTAGATTGGTGAGATGCAGAGCAGGGAAAGACTATGAAGGGGCTGCAGCTCTAAATCAATGCTCTGACCCCTTCATTCTTCAGATCAGTAGGGGTCTCAGAAGTGATGGTATATCCTAGCGGTATACTACAATGTTATGAGATGGGAATAACCCTGTGATATTATATAGTAAAAATAGTGATTACAAACAAGTTATTTTTGCTCTCCTATTAGAAAGGATAACAGCATATCTTTTATAAATGTGTATGGTGGGAAAAAAAACTTTTGATCAAATTTTAATTAGTGACACTTCTGAAATCTAAAAAACAGTTTAATTAAATTGTTGCTCTAAAGTTCCCTTTTCAGGAGTGCACCTCTCCTGTGTCCGATGGCTTCCTGTCCTCCAAGGGGCAGGGCGATCCTGAAGATTGGCAGTTCAGACCAATGACATGGTTGCACTTCTGGTCTGAACTGAACTCTCTCCCATGGTGCTAGGAAAGACAGCTATGCCTCTGCTGCACAGGAGAAGCGCGGGGGCACTGAGGTTGGTGGGATGCAGCGATCTGGCCAGCGGCAGTGTGCCGCAAGCAGGTTCTAAACCAGAGACCCTGAAGCAGCGGTGCGCACTCTTTACTTAGGAAACTGACCACTCCTGAACTGCAGAGGGACTGGTAACCCGACCAACGAGCTCTACACTATAACATTTAAAAATCCCTCCATTATTGAGAACAGAAAGGATTTTTAAAAGGAGGTCAATTGCAAAATTGTTTTTACGAGCACTTTGCAATTTTACCCATTTAAGAACTTGAGACATCCCTTTTAATGCTTTGTTTGTGATTTCTGATCTGCACTGTGTTTAATGAAATGGCTGTTTGTATAAACTATCTATAGTCTATTAACTGATGAGAGCAAGATGGCTACAAAAACGCAAGTGAGGGCTCTAAACTAAGATAGAATATTAACTCAGGACCACCCAGCTCTAAAGTCTTATACAAAAGTGCACAATATATATATATATATATATATATATATATATATATATATATATATATGTCAGACTGGGGTGCCAAGGGCCCAGCAGTAACCAACTCTAAGGCCCCACTTTTCAGCTACATACAGATGTGACATTATCACAAACCACAATCACAAATTTTATATAACAAGAAACTGGGTAGATTAGTAAATGAAAATGATGCTGGCTTTCTCTGTACATAGTGATTCAAGAATACTGTACCAAATACTGCTCATTTAAAAGGGTGGTAGCCCACTCCTGCACAGGGGCCCACCAGAGGATTGTACTGGTCTCCTGTGGGCCAGTCCAAGCCTGTAACTGAAACATAACAACACTGTTGTAATTCAGTGCACAATTAGTAAGCATAAGTCCAGTAGGGCTCTAATTCTTCACAATGCAACTTCAATAAATGATTGCAAAAGACGATAACCACCATGAGCCGTCAACCTACTGAACCGCCGCACAACCTGCCCTACCCTCTCCTAGTGTATCCTCACCCATCCCCTGCAGACTGTGAGCCCTCACGGGCAGGGTCCTCCCTCCTTATGTACCTGTGTGCCTTGTTTTTTGCTCATGTTTAACCCCTTCATGACCAGGGGATTTTTCGTTTTTCCGTGTTCGTTTTTCGCTCCCCTCCTTCCCAGAGCCATAACTTTTTTATTTTTCCGTCAATTTGGCCATGTGAGGGCTTATTTTTTGCGGGACGAGTTGTACTTTTGAACGACATCATTGGTTTTAGCATGTCGTGTACTAGAAAACGGGAAAAAAATTCCAAGTGCGGTGAAATTGCAAAAAAGTGCAATCCCACATTGGTTTTTTGTTTGGCTTTTTTGCTAGGTTCACTAAATGCTAAAAATGACCTGCCATTATGATTCTCCAGGTCATTACGAGTTCATAGACACCAAACATGACTAGGTTATTTTTTATCTAAGTGGTGAAAAAAAATTCCAAACTTTGCTAAAAAAAAAAAAAAAAAATTGCACCATTTTCCGATACTCGTAGCGTCTCCATTTTTCGTGATCTGGGGTCGGTTGAGGGCTTATTTTTTGCGTGCCGAGATGACGTTTTTAATGATAGCATTTCGGTGCAGATACGTTCTTTTGATCGCCCGTTATTGCATTTTAATGCAATGTCGCGGCGACCAAAAAAACGTAATTCTGGCGTTTCGAGTTTTTTTCCCGCTACGCTGTTTAGCGATCAGGTTAATACTTTTTTTTATTTGATAGATTGGGCAATTCTGAGCGCGGCGATACCAAATATGCGTAGATTTGATATTTTTTTTATTGATTTATTTTGATTGGGGCGAAAGGGGGGTGATTTAAACTTTTATGTTTTTTTTATTTTTTTCACATTTTTTTAAACTTTTTTTTTTAACTTTTGCCATGCTTCAATAGCCTCCATGAGAGGCTAGAAGCAGGCACAAGCCGATCGGCTCTGCTACATAGCAGCGATCTGCTGATCGCTGCTATGTAGCAGAATTGCACGTGTGCTGTGAGCGCCGACCACAGGGTGGCGCTCACAGCGACGGGCAATCAGTAACCATAGAGGTCTCAAGGACCTCTATGGCTACAATGGAGACGCATCGCCGACCCCCGGACATGTGACGGGGGTCGGCGATAACGTCATTTCCGGCCGCCCGGCCGGAAGCGGTAGTTAAATGCCGCTGTCTGCGTTTGACAGCGGCATTTAACTAGTTAATAGGTGCGGGCAGATCGCGATTCTGCCCGCGCCTATTACGGGCACATGTCAGCTGTTCAAAACAGCTGACATGTCCCGGCTTTGGTGCGGGCTCACCGCGGAGCCCTGCATCAAAGCAGGGGAGCCGGCATCGGACGGTATAGTACGTCCGATGCCGGTAAGGGGTTAATGTATTTGTCTATATTTTCCCCGTATTCACATGTAAAGCGCCATGGAATAAATGGCGCTATAAAAATGTATAATAATAATAATAATGAGTCCTCATATGGAGGCATATAGCATGAACATCTTCCAACAGAGTGTGTTGAAATCATGTTTTCCTCAAAGCATGTCACCTTGAGCTACTCATCTTAGGATATGTCGACCCAAGAGGAAAGGTAATAAAGGGCACATCTGTAGCTCACTACACTTTTTAATACAAGTGAAACCTGCAATACAGTACACTACAAGAATAGGTCGGTGTTGGGACCTATTCTCTTCAACATATTAATTAACGGTCTGGTAGAAGGTTTACACAGTAATATATCGATATTTGTAGATGATATAAAACTACCGTATGTAAAGCAGTCATTACAAGAGAAGATAGTATTCTGCTACAGATGGATCTGGATAAGTTGGAAACTTGGGCCGAGAGGTGGCAGATATGGTTTAACAATGATAAATATAAGGTTATACACATGGGAAGAAGGAATCAATATCACCATTACACACTGAACGGGAAACCACTGGGTAAATCTGACATGGAGAAAGACTTGGGGATCCTAGTTAATGATGAACTTACCTGGAGCAGCCAGTGTCATGGGGTGCATTAAAATAGGTCTGGATACACATGATGAGAGCATTATACTGTCTCTGTATAAATTTCTGGTTAGACCACACATGGAGTACTGTGTTCAGTTTTGGGCACCGGTGCTCAGGAAGGATATAATAGAACTAGAGCGAGTACAAAGGAGGGCAACAAAATTAATAAAGGGGATGGGGGAACTACAATACCCAGAGAGACTAGCAAAATTAGGACTGCGTAGTCTAGAAAAAAGATGACTGAGAGGTGATCTAATAACCATGTGTAAGTATATAAGGGGACAATAAAAATATCTCTCTGAGGATCTGTTTATACTAAGCAAGGTGACGGGCACAAGGGGGCATTCTCTGTGTCTGGAAGAGAGAAGGTTTTTCCACCAACATAGAAGAGGATTCTTTACTGTTAGGGCAGTGAGAATCTGGAATTGCTTGCCTGAGGAGGTGGTGATGGCGAACTCAGTCTAGGGGTTCAAGAGAATCCTGGATGTTTTCGTGGCTGGAGCATAACAATATTGTATCTTACAGTTATTAGGTTCTTTAGAAGGACGTAGATCTGGGGATTTATTCTGACGGAATATAGGCTGAACTGGATGGACAAATGTCTGTTTTCGGCCTTACTAACTATGTTACTATGTTACTATGTTACGGGGCAGATTTACTAATCCTGCAAAGTACAAGACAGTATAAACTTACACCAGACAGTCTGAAAATTTCCCACATTTTTCACAGTGGTTCATTCATGCTGGATAATAAATATGGCAGCACGGTGGCTCAGTTATTAGCATTATTGCAATGCAACAATAGTGTCCTGAGCTCAAATCCCACCGAGGACAACATCTGCAAGGAGTTTATATGTTCTCCCCATCTCTGCGTGGGTTTCCATTGGGTTCTCCAGTTTCCTCTCACAGTCCAAAGGCATACTGAAAGGGAATCTAGATTGTGACCCTAATGAAGTCGTCAATGATAACATCTGTAAAGTGCTGTGGAATTAATAGCACTATATAAGTGAGTAAAATCAAATCTTTAGACACTTTTTTTCTGATTTTATGTCACCTCTTAGTTGATTTACTTATAAGAACAATTTCTTAAAGAACATTTTAAACTAAAGCTAAAACTAAGCTAAAACCTACTTGTAAGGAAATAAATGTGAAAGAAGTGTACAAACACTTATTAAATTCTGCCATTTTTTTACTACTGTAGCCATTGGAAGACATATATGAAATTATATAACTACAATCTATTACTCTATTAGTCCAAAAGCAGAAAGTTCATCCGCCATAGGGTGCTCTTCCCACATTTAATAACTGTTTGTCACTGTTGACTATGTTTCCATTGTGACAATGTGTATATCTAATCCATCACATTATATACATGTTGACTTTGATAAACCTTTGTCTAATTTTCAATTCCTGCTAATCTTTCCTAAGGAGCTGTGAAGATTACCCCATAAACACACTCGTGGTGGTCTGGGAGATTCCTCGTTCCTTTTTTGGGCAGTTACATAAATCGGTGTCTTTTCACATTTCTTAACTTGGCCCCCGACAGTAACTGTATGCAAAACAGAAGACGTCAAGTTTATCAGCCACTACTGCAACTGAAACATTTCATCTCAATATATTCCCCTCTCTTCATCTTGACTTTTTTTTTTAAATGTGCAGTTTTAGAGCTATGGATGATTATGCCCTACTATGGACAACACTTTTTTTCTCTTCAGTTATTCCATTTAGTATAAAATACTGTACTGATCAAAAGCTTGTTAGGCTCAATTAAAGTCTTTTAATGTGATACGATCTTACGATGCAGCCCTTACCCTACTAGCTTAAGGCCAGACAACCCCTTTAAAGGGGTTGTTCACAACTAGGACAACGGCTTCTCGATCTGAATGTTTGCCCTCCTTAACATAAAAAAGCTTATTCTCACCTCCCATGTTGTCACCGTTCCAGAGGTGTCGGCACTCGCGTTCCCAGGGCTCACATTCTGTTGTTATGACACAAAAGCCCTGCGCCCAATCAGTGCTGCTGTCACTGTCCCCTTCTTTGAACATATCAGTAATCAAATAATCAAGAGGAAGTAAGAAAACAACAACAGTTCCTTCTTCCTCTTGATTATGTATATGTCCGAAGGCGAGGACAATGACATTACCACCGATTGGGCGCAGGGCACACGTGTCATAACAACCACACGGGAGCCCTGGGAACACAACTGCCGACACCGCTGGAACAGTGTCAGCACAGGACGTGAGTATAAGTGTTTTTATTTTAACAAGGGCCAAAATTCCAGAGTGACAAGAGGTTGTCCTAGTACTGGTCTTAAGCTACAAGTCTGCAGTCATTCTATGTGACTGCAGGCTTGTAAATCCTCACATTGTGTGCATTGCGCACTGTGAGGATTCTCTTTTGCTGGCAAGTATGTGATTTGCATACATGCGATCACGTGCCTATTATACAATACAAAAAATACAGTTGTCCTTCAAGGGAGAATTTGGGCAGTATGTCCATATCACTTGTCAAGCTGAAGCAATCTTCACCATTGCATGAAGCGAGTCACAAATTGTTTGAATTTGCCAGGCTCAATGAATTCCTAAAAATTCGACCCAAGCTCAATTTGCAATTATCTCTAGAACCTATTTGTGCAGTTATTAGGCAGGATTAGACTGGGTTTTAACTCTGCGGCTGCATGATTCTGTGAGTAAATTAAGGCAGTAACTTTGAAATAATGCAGGCACCAGCCATCTCAATCAGGCGTGGTTTCTGCCCCTGCAGCAGAAGCACGACAGTCTTAGGACAAGAATGGTCTGAGAGCAGCATTTGTTTGGGGATTTAATGGGGAAAATATGTAATTGTGAAAGCTGCATGAAAAAAGTCCACTTAGAACTGTTTCATTAAAAACATGCGCAACTTTTGTAATAATCACATTCATAAGAATTTTATTTCACTTCTTTTTTTTTTTTGCACCGCAGAGGTGCAGTTATAAAATGAATGCTTGTTACCGCGTGGGAACGATGAATGTAACACATATGTTATTACTTTCTCGATTACCATTGCTATGTGAGTGGGTTTATTATTCCCACAAGTAGGGGTAGAGCTACAGAACTCAATGGATTTTACTTGTTAAAATATTTGTAATAAACATTCAATTTTGAGGACTGGTGGGATTAGTTAAACATTAAAGACAACTGTCAGAGCAAATTCACAAACTTACTGGAGCCTCTCCAGCTGAATGGGTAACCCCTTCACCTCCAGAACATTTATGTAAACTTCAGTGTACAGTATGCTGGGCCCCAGTTCACATACAAGTAACTGATAAATGACAGTGGTAATGGTGTAGGATTATGCTCCACATTAAGTTATGAAAGCCTCCTGGAGAGTCCTAGGAGCCTACGCATAATTGGAAGCTCATGGATCCCTGTGAAGACACAGCATTTAATCTT
The DNA here is from genome assembly GCF_032444005.1 of Ranitomeya imitator. Lineage (NCBI taxonomy): Eukaryota > Metazoa > Chordata > Amphibia > Anura > Dendrobatidae > Ranitomeya > Ranitomeya imitator. Next base: position 62,036,216 of record NC_091288.1, read on the forward strand.
AATTATGCCAGACATCTATTTTCAGTAGGCCAAGAGACATAGGCTATTGTGTGAATGTTGACTATTGAATGTATATGATTTTCTTTGGTAGGTCAAGAACAATAGACTGTTGTCATATGAGTCTTAAAGTTGACTATTGAAATTGATGAATGGCTGCTGCTTACCTCTTATATCAGCTCCTACAGTTTATTGTATTGCTATCTTTGGAGGACAGGTATGCAGGATCATTGAACAATCAAAATGTTGACTACCCATTGTACCAGGCCTTGTAACTTGTTGACCTGCAAAACAGTGAACTATGCAGATTGATTAAATACTCAAACCCTGAGAGTTAAATTCATCCCACCTCCCTCCTGATCTGCGGACGATGACCTTAACGATGACCTTAACCACTGATGTGGGTATAAAAAGGGATTTCTAGCCTTCTGCAGAAAGAAAGAAGACTCTACAGAATAACAGCCACATCACCATGGCACCATCAAGGGGAACACAGATTTGACCTTCTACAGGATGCCAGCTTAAGGGACCTCCGTCGTAGCTGGAGGAATACAGATCTGCTCCATTGACTGTCACTGAACCATGGAAACATTTGGGGAAGCCAGGATTGGAGCCCTCCGGTCACCTGGTCCCATGGAGGCTTTCAGAGAAGCCAGGTTTGACCCTCCAGTCACATGGCCATGTGCCTCAATGGACAGTCAGCTTCCTAAGCTTGTCGTTATCTACTTTCTGTGGATGCCCGCTAAAAGTTGGGTGCCATTGGTTGGGATAATTGGCCTTGGTAGCCTCAAAGTCACAGTTGCTCTTTGTAATTTGCACCATGTTTGGTACTTTGCTGGGACTGTTCTATATGCTATTGTCTGTCAGTGGTTCAATAAAGAATTGCTGCACTGTTTTACCCTCACCCTGTGTTGTTTGGTCTAGTATTCTGCCATGGGAAAGGAGAAAGGGCATTCAGTGGGATGAGCACCGGTCCATGCGGTCTCGGGCCAGCGGAGGAGAGCACTCACTGAACCCCCCATCCCCCGTGTCTCCACAACCCCAACACAAAATCTGAATCAGGACTCCCCTCCTATCATGTCATTTTTAACACTCACTTAAAGGGAACCTTTCAGGTTACACATGCTGCCGAAAACGAGGGCAGCATATATCAGCCACTGGCTGTATGATCACAGCCATATTTGTTTGACCCTGAAACGCTGCTCTGTTTCGGGTCAAACATATATGGTTGTGATCATACAGCCAGTGGTTGATACATGCCGCCCATGGTTTGGGCAGAATGTATCACCTGACAGGTTCCCTTTAAGTTACCTCTGCCCTTCTACACCTGGATAGGAGAAACTTTGATTCATCGAATAATTGCTAACCTGAGATCTCTATGGTACAGTCATGGCCAAAAGTATTGACACCCCTGCAATTCTGTCAGATAATACTCAGTTTCTTCCTGAAAATAATTGCAAACACAAATTCTTTGGTATTATTATCTTCATTTAATTTGTCTTAAATGAAAAAACACAAAAGAGAATGAAGCAAAAAGCAAAGCATTGATCATTTCACACAAAACTCCAAAAATGGGCCAGACAAAAGTATTGGCACCCTCAGCCTAATACTTGGTTGCACAACCTTTAGCCAAAATAACTGCGACCAACCGCTTCCGGTAACCATCAATGAGTTTCTTACAATGGAATTTTAGACCATTCTTCTTTGGCAAACTGCTCCAGGTCCCTGATATTTGAAGGGTGCCTTCTCCAAACTGCCATTTTTAGATCTCTCCACAGGTGTTCTATGGGATTCAGGTCTGGACTCATTGCTGGCCACCTTAGAAGTATCCACTATCCAGTGCTTTCTCTCAAACCATTTTCTAGTGCTTTTTGAAGTGTGTTTTGGGTCATTGTCCTGCTGGAAGACCCATGACCTCTGAGGGAGACCCAGCTTTCTCACACTGGGCACTACATTATGCTGCAAAATTTGTTGGTAGCCTTCAGACTTCATAATGCCATGCACACGGTCAAGCAGTCCAGTGCCAGAGGCAGCAAAGCAACCCCAAAACATCAGGGAACCTCCGCCATGTTTGACTGTAGGGACCGTGTTCTTTTCTTTGAATGCCTCTTTTTTTCTCCTGTAAACTCTATGTTGATGCCTTTGCCCAAAAAGCTCTACTTTTGTCTCATCTGACCAGAGAACATTCTTCCAAAACGTTTTAGGCTTTTTCAGGTAAGTTTCGGCAAACTCCAGCCTGGCTTTTTTATGTCTCAGGGTAAGAAGTGGGGTCTTCCTGGGTTTCCTACCATACAGTCCTTTTTCATTCAGATGCCGACGGATAGTACGGGTTGACACTGTTTCTTTTCTGTCCACATCTAGGGAGGTGAGCCACAGTGCCATAGGCTTTAAACTTCTTGATGACACTGCGCATGGTAGACACAGGAACATTCAGGTCTTTGGAGATGGACTTGTAGCCCTGAGATTACTCATGCTTCCTCACAATTTGGTTTCTCAAGTCCTCAGACAGTTCTTTGGTCTTCTTTCTTTTCTCCATGCTCAATGTGGTACACACAAGGACACAGGACAGAGGTTGAGTCAACTTTAATCCATGTCAACTGGCTGCAAGTGTGATTTAGTTATTGCCAACACCTGTTAGGTGCCACAGGTAAGTTACAGGTGCTGTTAATTACACTAATTAGAGAAGCATCACATGATTTTTCGAACAGTGCCAATACTTTTGTCCACCCCCTTTTTTATGTTTGGTGTGGAATTATATCCAATTTGGCTTTAGGACAATTCTTTTTGTGTTTTTTCATTTAAGACAAATTAAATGAAGATAATAATACCAAATAATATGTGTTTGCAATCATTTTCAGGAAGAAAATGAGTGTTATCTGACAGAATTGCAGGGGTGTCAATACTTTTGGCCATGACTGTATAATGCTATACATTTCAAAAATTCTGCCAAATGTATGATATAATTTACTGCCGCAAAGTAAGACAACTAAAATGTGGTGTAAAGTTAAATAAAAGTGTCTAAAGATGAACCAAAGGTATCATCCATCATGAACCACTATGATAAATCTGCCGTATTTTGAGAATATCTATTACGGACCAATTCGTTATTGCATGTATGCCTTTTTTGTATTTTTGCTGTTGCAAGCCTGTTTTTAATTTGCACCAAAGATGTTTGCGCCTGATTCACCATTCTAAATTTTGGCACAAATGTACTCCAATCCTTCCCTCTGTAGTGATTTCTTTTGTACACCTGATTTTTTTCTGGTGGAAATTTTGAGACATTTTGATGGAACATTTAACTTTTGATATAAAAGGCGCCAAAAAAATGTAAAGATAAAAATAAAGAGCGTTTACGATTTTGCACAAAAATTATGAACCGCATGTTTCAATATGAAGAATTTGGCTCATAAAACACCAATGGATACAACAAGACAAAAAATAGGAAAAATGACCCCGCCCCCAAGTGATGAATCAGGGCCCAAACTACCCCATATAGCGCACACATGCAATCTATGAGTATTCATGGTGAAGGTGTTTGCAGCACTTAGATTTTACACTTCAGAAGACTCCAGTGATTACTAATAGTCACTCCCTCCTCACGCACACTTTAAAGTCATCGATTTCTTTCAATTACTGGGCACAGGGAGAAATCAGTCAGCCGACTGATGAAGAACAGGATGAGCATTTCATGACTATCATTCGACCTATTGGCAAAAAATAATTTTTTACACATCTGGCATCAGCTAAAGTGCGGAGCATTGAAGAATTCTTGTGCCATCTTGCAATACGTCAGCAGTCGGCCTGCACATCTATAGCTAATTGTGATTTAATGCATCAAATACGACAGAATGTGACATATCGTACTGGAAATCAAAGGAACTTCATGTAGCTCTTATCTGTAGTGACGGTTTATACGGTGATAATTGACTTGGCAGTATTTTTCGAGACGAGGCAGCTTGCTGGGCACAATTCCATCTCTACTGTGCTTCAGTCTCATGCAGTCTGCAGTATGACGGAGCCATTGCACAGCTGAGTTCTGAATTGGCCGCCTATTTTTGCAGGTTAATCTACAGTTAACCTACATTACAGGAACGCTTCCTGAAGAGGTTTCCTCTTGGAAAAAATTGTTGTTTTTGAATTAAAAAAAAAAAAATGTTTTCTGCACATAACCTGGGTGTATGGCTGTAATAGAGGAGGGTCCAGCGGCTTTGGACACCGCTCCATTAGGCCTGAATAGAGAAGTGCTCAGTATAAGACGCTTACACTTTGCCCAGTCCATGGTTAATATAATGGTTACGGGGTTGTCTTCGTAAAACATTGTGCATTTCTAATTTTAATTTTAAACAAATTATTCTCCTGTATTCTACAACATGCAAAAGAAACCAGCAGAGTAATAGTTAACAGGCGGAGATCACGTGTCCAATATTCATGGTTCGAGTACAGACCAGAAAGTCCAGGACGGTCTCAGGTATCCTGACCCAAACTCATCAGTCTCATTAGATTTTATGAGGCTGTTGATTTCGAGTCAGGAGACCCCCAACCAGTATGGATACTGCGGTCCATACTCAATGAATGGTGAACGTGCATAATTGCCTCTACTCAATAGCTCAAGACTAATGATGAGCGTGTGTGCTCGTTACTCGAGATTTCCGAGCATGCTTCGGTGATCTCCAAGTATCAAGGGTATGTTCGTAGATTATGTTTGTGTCCCCGCAGCCGCATAATTTACGGCTGCTAGACAGCCTGAATACATATGGGGGTTGCCTGCTTGTTAGAGAATCCCCACATGTATTCAGGCTGTCTAGCAGCCGCAAATCATGCAGCTGCGGGGGCACAAACATAATATACGAGCACGCCCCAGATACTCAGAGAACGCCCGAGCATGCTCGGAAATCTCAAGCAACGAGCACACTCGCTCATCACTAGTCAAGACTAATTTACTCAAAGTTTTTTCTGAATTTATTTCTGATTTATTTTTGCATTTCTTTATAGTCTATTTGTGGATTGTTTCATACACATGCATCTTTCTTAAAACAGCAAACACTGCATGTGGTTTTCATTTTTCTACGCATTTTCATGGATTTCTTTATAGAAATAAAAACTGGAATGGAAAAATAAATGTTACCTAGAAAAAAAAGTTTCAAAGAGTCAGTGGTTCAAAAAATGAACCAAAAAGTGTATAAAAATAGCCATAAAAATGATTTGTCTATTTGGCTTATATCTGGCCACAGCATTTTTTGCTGCAGAAAAATAAAACATGGCAAAAGCATAAAAAATGCCGAATTTTGCAAAAAACAAAATGCAGAGTATAAAAATGAGAATGGAAAAGGTTTGCTTTGCTCCTCCAAACTCTGTATATTTTCATACACATGCTATATTTTGCACTGACTATGGAGCCGCCATGGAGCATGTTGGAGTGTCTTGATGAAGTCACCACAAGTGATAATATATTTGGGAACTTGAGAAACTCTCAGATCTAAAGTAGTAATCTCACTTAATACTGAAATATGAAATCCTGCCTGTAACTCATGCATCAGTGGATTCCACCGCCTCTATTAATGACGTTAGTAAAACAGATGTGTAATAATAAAAAAGCAGTAGTAGATTTGGCAGGGAGACCGGAAAATGAAAGTCTGCCCTCTACTGAACCGATATTGTAACTACACACACGGCGGATGAACTGAACCAGGTGGTTTGCAGCAAGCAGCGCATAGGTCCCCCCAAGCTTCACGATTACATCCATTACATCATCACACAATAAACCTGAACATAATCCATTTACAGCCACAAGTTATTGCAAAAACAGGAATCTGATGGAAACAAGGATCTTCCAGTAATTTATGGACAGCTTTATTTGCCTCGAAAAAGTCCCAATACAGATATAACATAAGTTTGAGGGTATAGAAGTGTAACAATGAGGGTTTACCCAACTCGTATTAGTAATGGCGTCTTCACATTTATACATTTCTGGCAAATAAGGAGTTATCATGAGAGTCTGGGACGCAGGATCGCTGTGTCTGCCTCTGATGCCAACACTTCTGCCTCCGAAAAGTCTCCATTTATGGAAAGCTACTGACTTCCCCGCACAAAATACTCTGACGGGAAAATGATTAACCCCTACAGATATATAGGATCACGTTCCCTCTTTTACTTTATCAGCGCCGTACAATAATATTAATATAACATAATGTACATGTCATAGAGAATCATCTTTAAAGGGATAATATAGTTTCTGCAATATCATTTTATTTACACACTTTCTATATGAAGTACTCGCAGTTTTCCAATCTCTGTGCTCCGTCATTCAATAGGAACCTTGAGGGTATGTGCACACGCTGCAGATTTCCTGCGGATCCGCAGTGGGTTTTTTGCGCGCAGATCCGCAAGTGATTTACAGTACAATGGAAATCAATGGAAAAAAATGCTGTGTTAATGGTGCAGAAAATTCCACACGGAAAACGCAGCGGATTAAAAGAAGGAGCATGTGACTTCTTTGTGCGGATCTGTAGCTTTTCTGCACCCATTCCATAATAGGGGTAAAAACGCGTGAAATCCGCACAGAATCCGCAACAAAAATGCACAAAATCCACATAAAAAAAGTGCAGATTCTGACCTGCATTTTCTGCCAAGAGATGCAGAATCCGCACAGAACATTCCAGAGGCTAATCCGCAACGTGTGCACATAGCCTCAATGTTTACTCTAAAAAAATCGGAATACTTCTTCGCTTTTAGAATCCATTCCTGATTTGAGCTTTTAAATACTAATGGAAAATATTGACCAAATCTTCAAAGTCTGAATAAGGCCATAACTGCTCTTTGGCTCGTGTCCATCCTGCATAATTTCCTTTATATTAGCTTTTCTAAAGTCCCTTAATGACTTGGCCAGAGTGGTGGTGGACATCCTATTGTGTGGGAGCTATTGTGTCCATCATACTATTTGGAGAGCTGTGGTGACAGCTGATAGGGACATCATACTGCATGGGAGATGTGGGTGACATCATAATGGTATGGTGAGTCGTGGTGACCATCATACTGTGTGGGCACTATAATACTGTATGAGGGGTTGTGGTGGGCATCAAACTGAATGGGGGGCTTTGGTGGATATCATACTATATGGGGGCTGTGGGGACCATCATACGCATGGGGTTTGAGGTGAATATCATACTGATTGGGGGTTGTGGTGACCATTATAATATATGAGGGGCTGTGATGGGCATCATACTATGTGAGGGCGGCGGTGACCATACTGTATGGGGAACTGAGGTGGACACACTGTGTGGGGAGCTGTGGTGGAGATATTATTGAATGGGTGGATGCAGTAGATAATCATATTGTATGGTGGGCTGTAGTAGTACATACTGTATAATTTTATGTGGGGTCTATTGGGCCATCATACTGTGTGGGGGGCTGTGGTGACCATTTCACTGTGTGGGGTGTTGTGGGGCCATCATGTTTTGTAGGGAATTTGGGAACATCATACTTTGTGGTGGTGAGAAAACTTTGCAGCTTCAGTAGGAGCAAAATAACTATGCAAGTGCCGCAATGTGTGCCCCTCTCCACGGTAGGGTGTCAAGGAGGAATATTATTAAAGGAGTCACAGGGGGCTTTTATTTCTATATGGTGCTGTATAACTATAAGGAGGCACAGAGGTGCCTTATAACTATGAGGGACTTACAGAGGGAACAATATTACTGTGTTGGAGAACAGAGGTGGCACTGTTATTGTAACGCCAATAATTCCACAGTACTTTACTGACATCATCATGATTATAGAACTATATGATTTGTGTAGAAGTGGGGGAATGTGAGAAGGGTGTCTCCGACACATTTTGCGGGAGGTGTTATGGATGGAAGAAGTGGTCATGGTGATCTTGATCGAATGGAAAACAAAAGGTAAAATGAATTGCCACAATCATTGAGCACACCACTGGAGAGTATCTGTACATTATACACATACTGTATATGGTCTGCAGAGCACTGGTGTAAAACTGATATTATTATTTGGTCACTGTTAGGGGGTAATATCAGTCCCAGCGGTTTTGGTTAATGATCAGTATGACGGTTTGAAATTGACTGTATACGCTTTTGATATGTCGTTTAGGTCAGGTGGTATTTGACTGTTAACCTGCGATATTATTATTGTGGTATTATTAATAAATGTTGTATGTGATATTATTTTAAACATTGGTCTTGATTTCCTCCAGGCAGGGTAATATTAGTAATACAGACCATGTGGGAATGGGGTAGGGAGAGCATGGATCTGTGTGCTAATGCCATGGCTTAATTTCAGTCCCAGTCCGGTCCTAGTGGGAACTAATGTGATGATAGAAAGACCAATATGCCCAAGGGTTTAAGGATTTCACGCTTTAATGCAGAAAATCCTGGGCAGCAGCGATTCTTTTCACTAATGCCAATAACATGGCTGTGAATCTCTGTTAGTAAGTGGTTGGAATGTATGAGGATGATAGTCCGTGATATGTTTCTACGATAGACAAATGTCCTTCACTGGCCAAATGCATGATTACAATGCCCCATAACCAACAAGACAAACCGGAATTAAATCTATAAAACTATTACTGTAACAGATTAGGCTTTGCATTCTTTGTATAATTAACGCTTGGATAGTGGTCATCTTGTGGTTATGACTCTTCTGTCCTGTAAGGGAGAATATGCTAGAAATAAGTATCTATTTTTATTGGATGAATCATATTGGCGTTTGAGATTCCTAAACTTTCCTAACGGTGGTTTTTGTGTGAAATAAATGGTGCAGTCATCAGAGTGGGAGTCAGGTAGGATGACGCTGGTTTGTGGATCAGGGTGTGGTGACCTTGCCTCTTGAGAGACACAGACATCAGTCAGGCCAGGGAAAATGTGACAGTTGTGACGTAAGGTTTATATTTAGATTACAAATCCAAACAGAAAATGAATTCTGTATTTGTCATATGCATTTATATCGTGGAAACTGGTAATCCTGTGATCTGTATATGCCTAGTGTGGAGTTCTGTATATACCCAGTGTGGAGTTCTGTATATAACCAGTGTGGAGTTCTGTATATACCCAGTGTGGAGTTCTGTACATACCCAGTGTGGAGTTCTGTATATACCCAGTGTGGAGTTCTGTACATACCCAGTGTGGAGTTCTGTATATACCCAGTGAGGAGTTCTGTATATAACCAGTGTGGAGTTCTGTATATACCCAGTGTGGAGTTCTGTACATACCCAGTGTGGAGTTCTGTATATACCCAGTGAGGAGTTCTGTATATAACCAGTGTGGAGTTCTGTATATACCCAGTGTGGAGTTCTGTATATACCCAGTGTGGAGTTCTGTATATAACCAGTGTGGAGTTCTGTATATACCCAGTGTGGAGTTCTGTACATACCCAGTGTGGAGTTCTGTACATACCCAGTGTGGAGTTCTGTATATACCCAGTGTGGAGTTCTGTACATACCCAGTGTGGAGTTCTGTATATACCCAGTGAGGAGTTCTGTATATACCCAGTGTGGAGTTCTGTATATACCCAGTGTGGAGTTCTGTATATAACCAGTGTGGAGTTCTGTATATACCCAGTGTGGAATTCTGTATATAACCAGTGTGGAGTTCTGTATATACCCAGTGTGGAGTTCTGTACATACCCAGTGTGGAGTTCTGTATATACCCAGTGTGGAGTTCTGTATATACCCAGTGTGGAGTTCTGTACATACCCAGTGTGGAGTTCTGTATATACCCAGTGTGGAGTCCTGTATATACCCAGTGTGGAGTTCTGTATATACCCAGTGTGGAGTTCTGTATATACCCAGTGTGGAGTTCTGTATATACCCAGTGTGGAGTTCTGTACATACCCAGTGTGGAGTTCTGTATATAACCAGTGTGGAGTTCTGTATACACCCAGTGTGGAGTTCTGTATATAACCAGTGTGGAGTTCTGTATATACCCAGTGTGGAGTTCTGTATATACCCAGTGTGGAGTTCTGTACATACCCAGTGTGGAGTTCTGTACATACCCAGTGTGGAGTTCTGTATATACCCAGTGTGGAGTTCTGTATATACCCAGTGTGGAGTTCTGTACATACGCAGTGTGGAGTTCTGTATATACCCAGTGTGGAGTTCTGTATATACCCAGTGTGGAGTTCTGTATATATCCCAGTGTGGAGTTCTGTATATACCCAGTGTGGAGTTCTGTATATACCCAGTGTGGAGTTCTGTATATACCCAGTGTGGAGTTCTGTATATACCCAGTGTGGAGTTCTGTATATACCCAGTGTGGAGTTCTGTATATACCCAGTGTGGAGTTCTGTATATACCCAGTGTGGAGTTCTGTATATACCCAGTGTGGAGTTCTGTATATAACCAGTGTGGAGTTCTGTATATAACCAGTGTGGAGTTTTCTATATACCCAGTGTGGAGTTCTGTATAAACCCAGTGTGGAGTCCTGTATATAACCAGTGTGGAGTTTTCTATATACCCAGTGTGGAGTTCTGTACATACCCAGTGTGGAGTTCTGTATATACCCAGTGTGGAGTTCTGTATATACCCAGTGTGGAGTTCTGTATATAACCAGTGTGGAGTTTTCTATATACCCAGTGTGGAGTTCTGTACATACCCAGTGTGGAGTTCTGTATATACCCAGTGTGGAGTTCTGTATATACCCAGTGTGGAGTTCTGTACATACCCAGTGTGGAGTTCTGTATATACCCAGTGTGGAGTTCTGTACATACCCAGTGTGGAGTTCTGTATATACCCAGTGTGGAGTTCTGTATATACCCAGTGTGGAGTTCTGTATATACCCAGTGTGGAGTTCTGTACATACCCAGTGTGGAGTTCTGTATATACCCAGTGTGGAGTTCTGTATATACCCAGTGTGGAGTTCTGTATATACCCAGTGTGGAGTTCTGTACATACCCAGTGTGGAGTTCTGTATATACCCAGTGTGGAGTTCTGTACATACCCAGTGTGGAATTCTGTACATACCCAGTGTGGAGTTTTGTATATACCCAGTGTGGAGTTCTGTATAAACCCAGTGTGGAGTCCTGTATATAACCAGTGTGGAGTTTTCTATATACCCAGTGTGGAGTTCTGTACATACCCAGTGTGGAGTTCTGTATATACCCAGTGTGGAGTTCTGTATATACCCAGTGTGGAGTTCTGTATATAACCAGTGTGGAGTTTTCTATATACCCAGTGTGGAGTTCTGTACATACCCAGTGTGGAGTTCTGTATATACCCAGTGTGGAGTTCTGTATATACCCAGTGTGGAGTTCTGTACATACCCAGTGTGGAGTTCTGTATATACCCAGTGTGGAGTTCTGTACATACCCAGTGTGGAGTTCTGTATATACCCAGTGTGGAGTTCTGTATATACTCAGTGTGGAGTTCTGTATATACCCAGTGTGGAGTTCTGTATATACCCAGTGTGGAGTTCTGTACATACCCAGTGTGGAGTTCTGTATATACCCAGTGTGGAGTTCTGTATATAACCAGTGTGGAGTTTTCTATATACCCAGTGTGGAGTTCTGTACATACCCAGTGTGGAGTTCTGTACATACCCAGTGTGGAGTTCTGTATATACCCAGTGTGGAGTTCTGTATATACCCAGTGTGGAGTTCTGTATATACCCAGTGTGGAGTTCTGTATATACCCAGTGTGGAGTTCTGTACATACCCAGTGTGGAGTTCTGTACATATCCAGTGTGGAGTTCTGTATATACCCAGTGTGGAGTTCTGTATATACCCAGTGTGGAGTTCTGTATATACCCAGTGTGGAGTTCTGTATATACCCAGTGTGGAGTTCTGTATATACCCAGTGTGGAGTTCTGTATATACTCAGTGTGGAGTTCTGTATATACCCAGTGTGGAGTTCTGTATATACCCAGTGTGGAGTTCTGTACATACGCAGTGTGGAGTTCTGTATATACCCAGTGTGGAGTTCTGTATATACCCAGTGTGGAGTTCTGTATATATCCCAGTGTGGAGTTCTGTATATACCCAGTGTGGAGTTCTGTATATACCCAGTGTGGAGTTCTGTATATACCCAGTGTGGAGTTCTGTATATACCCAGTGTGGAGTTCTGTATATACCCAGTGTGGAGTTCTGTATATACCCAGTGTGGAGTTCTGTATATACCCAGTGTGGAGTTCTGTATATACCCAGTGTGGAGTTCTGTATATACCCAGTGTGGAGTTCTGTATATAACCAGTGTGGAGTTCTGTATATAACCAGTGTGGAGTTTTCTATATACCCAGTGTGGAGTTCTGTATAAACCCAGTGTGGAGTCCTGTATATAACCAGTGTGGAGTTTTCTATATACCCAGTGTGGAGTTCTGTACATACCCAGTGTGGAGTTCTGTATATACCCAGTGTGGAGTTCTGTATATACCCAGTGTGGAGTTCTGTATATAACCAGTGTGGAGTTTTCTATATACCCAGTGTGGAGTTCTGTACATACCCAGTGTGGAGTTCTGTATATACCCAGTGTGGAGTTCTGTATATACCCAGTGTGGAGTTCTGTACATACCCAGTGTGGAGTTCTGTATATACCCAGTGTGGAGTTCTGTACATACCCAGTGTGGAGTTCTGTATATACCCAGTGTGGAGTTCTGTATATACCCAGTGTGGAGTTCTGTATATACCCAGTGTGGAGTTCTGTACATACCCAGTGTGGAGTTCTGTATATACCCAGTGTGGAGTTCTGTATATACCCAGTGTGGAGTTCTGTATATACCCAGTGTGGAGTTCTGTACATACCCAGTGTGGAGTTCTGTATATACCCAGTGTGGAGTTCTGTACATACCCAGTGTGGAATTCTGTACATACCCAGTGTGGAGTTTTGTATATACCCAGTGTGGAGTTCTGTATAAACCCAGTGTGGAGTCCTGTATATAACCAGTGTGGAGTTTTCTATATACCCAGTGTGGAGTTCTGTACATACCCAGTGTGGAGTTCTGTATATACCCAGTGTGGAGTTCTGTATATACCCAGTGTGGAGTTCTGTATATAACCAGTGTGGAGTTTTCTATATACCCAGTGTGGAGTTCTGTACATACCCAGTGTGGAGTTCTGTATATACCCAGTGTGGAGTTCTGTATATACCCAGTGTGGAGTTCTGTACATACCCAGTGTGGAGTTCTGTATATACCCAGTGTGGAGTTCTGTACATACCCAGTGTGGAGTTCTGTATATACCCAGTGTGGAGTTCTGTATATACTCAGTGTGGAGTTCTGTATATACCCAGTGTGGAGTTCTGTATATACCCAGTGTGGAGTTCTGTACATACCCAGTGTGGAGTTCTGTATATACCCAGTGTGGAGTTCTGTATATAACCAGTGTGGAGTTTTCTATATACCCAGTGTGGAGTTCTGTACATACCCAGTGTGGAGTTCTGTACATACCCAGTGTGGAGTTCTGTATATACCCAGTGTGGAGTTCTGTATATACCCAGTGTGGAGTTCTGTATATACCCAGTGTGGAGTTCTGTATATACCCAGTGTGGAGTTCTGTACATACCCAGTGTGGAGTTCTGTACATATCCAGTGTGGAGTTCTGTATATACCCAGTGTGGAGTTCTGTATATACCCAGTGTGGAGTTCTGTATATACCCAGTGTGGAGTTCTGTATATACCCAGTGTGGAGTTCTGTATATACCCAGTGTGGAGTTCTGTATATACTCAGTGTGGAGTTCTGTATATACCCAGTGTGGAGTTCTGTATATACCCAGTGTGGAGTTCTGTACATACCCAGTGTGGAGTTCTGTATATACCCAGTGTGGAGTTCTGTATATAACCAGTGTGGAGTTTTCTATATACCCAGTGTGGAGTTCTGTACATACCCAGTGTGGAGTTCTGTATATACCCAGTGTGGAGTTCTGTACATACCCAGTGTGGAGTTCTGTATATACCCAGTGTGGAGTTCTGTACATACCCAGTGTGGAGTTCTGTATATACCCAGTGTGGAGTTCTGTATATACCCAGTGTGGAGTTCTGTATATACCCAGTGTGGAGTTCTGTACATACCCAGTGTGGAGTTCTGTATATACCCAGTGTGGAGTTCTGTACATACCCAGTGTGGAGTTCTGTATATACCCAGTGTGGAGTTCTGTATATACCCAGTGTGGAGTTCTGTATATACCCAGTGTGGAGTTCTGTACATACCCAGTGTGGAGTTCTGTATATACCCAGTGTGGAGTTCTGTATATACCCAGTGTGGAGTTCTGTATATACCCAGTGTGGAGTTCTGTACATACCCAGTGTGGAATTCTGTACATACCCAGTGTGGAGTTTTGTATATACCCAGTGTGGAGTTCTGTATAAACCCAGTGTGGAGTCCTGTATATAACCAGTGTGGAGTTTTCTATATACCCAGTGTGGAGTTCTGTACATACCCAGTGTGGAGTTCTGTATATACCCAGTGTGGAGTTCTGTATATACCCAGTGTGGAGTTCTGTATATAACCAGTGTGGAGTTTTCTATATACCCAGTGTGGAGTTCTGCACATACCCAGTGTGGAGTTCTGTATATAGCCAGTGTGGAGTTCTGTATATACCCAGTGTGGAGTTCTGTACATACCCAGTGTGGAGTTCTGTATATACCCAGTGTGGAGTTCTGTACATACCCAGTGTGGAGTTCTGTATATACCCAGTGTGGAGTTCTGTATATACTCAGTGTGGAGTTCTGTATATACCCAGTGTGGAGTTCTGTATATACCCAGTGTGGAGTTCTGTACATACCCAGTGTGGAGTTCTGTATATACCCAGTGTGGAGTTCTGTATATAACCAGTGTGGAGTTTTCTATATACCCAGTGTGGAGTTCTGTACATACCCAGTGTGGAGTTCTGTACATACCCAGTGTGGAGTTCTGTATATACCCAGTGTGGAGTTCTGTATATACCCAGTGTGGAGTTCTGTATATACCCAGTGTGGAGTTCTGTATATACCCAGTGTGGAGTTCTGTACATACCCAGTGTGGAGTTCTGTACATACCCAGTGTGGAGTTCTGTATATACCCAGTGTGGAGTTCTGTATATACCCAGTGTGGAGTTCTGTATATACCCAGTGTGGAGTTCTGTATATACCCAGTGTGGAGTTCTGTATATACCCAGTGTGGAGTTCTGTATATACCCAGTGTGGAGTTCTGTATATACCCAGTGTGGAGTTCTGTATATAACCAGTGTGGAGTTTTCTATATACCCAGTGTGGAGTTCTGTATATACCCAGTGTGGAGTTCTGTATATACTCAGTGTGGAGTTCTGTATATACCCAGTGTGGAGTTCTGTATATACCCAGTGTGGAGTTCTGTACATACCCAGTGTGGAGTTCTGTATATACCCAGTGTGGAGTTCTGTATATAACCAGTGTGGAGTTTTCTATATACCCAGTGTGGAGTTCTGTACATACCCAGTGTGGAGTTCTGTATATACCCAGTGTGGAGTTCTGTACATACCCAGTGTGGAGTTCTGTATATACCCAGTGTGGAGTTCTGTACATACCCAGTGTGGAGTTCTGTATATACCCAGTGTGGAGTTCTGTATATACCCAGTGTGGAGTTCTGTATATACCCAGTGTGGAGTTCTGTACATACCCAGTGTGGAGTTCTGTATATACCCAGTGTGGAGTTCTGTACATACCCAGTGTGGAGTTCTGTATATACCCAGTGTGGAGTTCTGTATATACCCAGTGTGGAGTTCTGTATATACCCAGTGTGGAGTTCTGTACATACCCAGTGTGGAGTTCTGTATATACCCAGTGTGGAGTTCTGTATATACCCAGTGTGGAGTTCTGTATATACCCAGTGTGGAGTTCTGTACATACCCAGTGTGGAGTTCTGTATATACCCAGTGTGGAGTTCTGTACATACCCAGTGTGGAATTCTGTACATACCCAGTGTGGAGTTTTGTATATACCCAGTGTGGAGTTCTGTATAAACCCAGTGTGGAGTCCTGTATATAACCAGTGTGGAGTTTTCTATATACCCAGTGTGGAGTTCTGTACATACCCAGTGTGGAGTTCTGTATATACCCAGTGTGGAGTTCTGTATATACCCAGTGTGGAGTTCTGTATATAACCAGTGTGGAGTTTTCTATATACCCAGTGTGGAGTTCTGCACATACCCAGTGTGGAGTTCTGTATATAGCCAGTGTGGAGTTCTGTATATACCCAGTGTGGAGTTCTGTACATACCCAGTGTGGAGTTCTGTATATACCCAGTGTGGAGTTCTGTACATACCCAGTGTGGAGTTCTGTATATACCCAGTGTGGAGTTCTGTATATACTCAGTGTGGAGTTCTGTATATACCCAGTGTGGAGTTCTGTATATACCCAGTGTGGAGTTCTGTACATACCCAGTGTGGAGTTCTGTATATACCCAGTGTGGAGTTCTGTATATAACCAGTGTGGAGTTTTCTATATACCCAGTGTGGAGTTCTGTACATACCCAGTGTGGAGTTCTGTACATACCCAGTGTGGAGTTCTGTATATACCCAGTGTGGAGTTCTGTATATACCCAGTGTGGAGTTCTGTATATACCCAGTGTGGAGTTCTGTATATACCCAGTGTGGAGTTCTGTACATACCCAGTGTGGAGTTCTGTACATACCCAGTGTGGAGTTCTGTATATACCCAGTGTGGAGTTCTGTATATACCCAGTGTGGAGTTCTGTATATACCCAGTGTGGAGTTCTGTATATACCCAGTGTGGAGTTCTGTATATACCCAGTGTGGAGTTCTGTATATACCCAGTGTGGAGTTCTGTATATACCCAGTGTGGAGTTCTGTATATAACCAGTGTGGAGTTTTCTATATACCCAGTGTGGAGTTCTGTACATACCCAGTGTGGAGTTCTGTATATACCCAGTGTGGAGTTCTGTATATACCCAGTGTGGAGTTCTGTATATACCCAGTGTGGAGTTTTCTATATACCCAGTGTGGAGTTCTGTACATACCCAGTGTGGAGTTCTGTATATACCCAGTGTGGAGTTCTGTATATACCCAGTGTGGAGTTCTGTACATACCCAGTGTGGAGTTCTGTATATACCCAGTGTGGAGTTCTGTATATACCCAGTGTGGAGTTCTGTATATACCCAGTGTGGAGTTCTGTACATACCCAGTGTGGAGTCCTGTACATACCCAGTGTGGAGTTCTGTATATACCCAGTGTGGAGTTCTGTATATACCCAGTGTGGAGTTCTGTATATACCCAGTGTGGAGTTCTGTACATACCCAGTGTGGAGTTCTGTATATAACCAGTGTGGAGTTCTGTACATACCCAGTGTGGAGTTCTGTATATACCCAGTGTGGAGTTCTGTATATACCCAGTGTGGAGTTCTGTACATACCCAGTGTGGAGTTCTGTATATAACCAGTGTGGAGTTCTGTACATACCCAGTGTGGAGTTCTGTACATACCCAGTGTGGAGTTCTGTATATACCCAGTGTGGAGTTCTGTATATACCCAGTGTGGAGTTCTGTATATACCCAGTGTGGAGTTCTGTATATAACCAGTGTGGAGTTCTGTATATACCCAGTGTGGAGTTCTGTACATACCCAGTGTGGAGTTCTGTATATACCCAGTGTGGAGTTCTGTATATACCCAGTGTGGAGTTCTGTATATAACCAGTGTGGAGTTTTCTATATACCCAGTGTGGAGTTCTGTACATACCCAGTGTGGAGTTCTGTATATACCCAGTGTGGAGTTCTGTACATACCCAGTGTGGAGTTCTGTATATACCCAGTGTGGAGTTCTGTACATACCCAGTGTGGAGTTCTGTACATACCCAGTGTGGAGTTCTGTATATACCCAGTGTGGAGTTCTGTATATACCCAGTGTGGAGTTCTGTATATACCCAGTGTGGAGTTCTGTACATACCCAGTGTGGAGTTCTGTATATACCCAGTGTGGAGTTCTGTATATACCCAGTGTGGAGTTCTGTATATACCCAGTGTGGAGTTCTGTACATACCCAGTGTGGAGTTCTGTATATACCCAGTGTGGAGTTCTGTATATACCCAGTGTGGAGTTCTGTACATACCCAGTGTGGAGTTCTGTATATACCCAGTGTGGAGTTCTGTACATACCCAGTGTGGAATTCTGTATATAACCAGTGTGGAGTTTTCTATATACCCAGTGTGGAGTTCTGTACATACCCAGTGTGGAGTTCTGTATATACCCAGTGTGGAGTTCTGTACATACCCAGTGTGGAGTTCTGTATATAACCAGTGTGAAGTTTTCTATATACCCAGTGTGGAGTTCTGTACATACCCAGTGTGGAGTTCTGTATATACCCAGTGTGGAGTTCTGTATATACCCAGTGTGGAGTTCTGTATATAACCAGTGTGGAGTTTTCTATATACCCAGTGTGGAGTTCTGCACATACCCAGTGTGGAGTTCTGTATATAGCCAGTGTGGAGTTCTGTATATACCCAGTGTGGAGTTCTGTACATACCCAGTGTGGAGTTCTGTATATACCCAGTGTGGAGTTCTGTACATACCCAGTGTGGAGTTCTGTATATACCCAGTGTGGAGTTCTGTATATACTCAGTGTGGAGTTCTGTATATACCCAGTGTGGAGTTCTGTATATACCCAGTGTGGAGTTCTGTACATACCCAGTGTGGAGTTCTGTATATACCCAGTGTGGAGTTCTGTATATAACCAGTGTGGAGTTTTCTATATACCCAGTGTGGAGTTCTGTACATACCCAGTGTGGAGTTCTGTACATACCCAGTGTGGAGTTCTGTATATACCCAGTGTGGAGTTCTGTATATACCCAGTGTGGAGTTCTGTATATACCCAGTGTGGAGTTCTGTATATACCCAGTGTGGAGTTCTGTACATACCCAGTGTGGAGTTCTGTACATACCCAGTGTGGAGTTCTGTATATACCCAGTGTGGAGTTCTGTATATACCCAGTGTGGAGTTCTGTATATACCCAGTGTGGAGTTCTGTATATACCCAGTGTGGAGTTCTGTATATACCCAGTGTGGAGTTCTGTATATACCCAGTGTGGAGTTCTGTATATACCCAGTGTGGAGTTCTGTATATAACCAGTGTGGAGTTTTCTATATACCCAGTGTGGAGTTCTGTACATACCCAGTGTGGAGTTCTGTATATACCCAGTGTGGAGTTCTGTATATACCCAGTGTGGAGTTCTGTATATACCCAGTGTGGAGTTTTCTATATACCCAGTGTGGAGTTCTGTACATACCCAGTGTGGAATTCTGTATATACCCAGTGTGGAGTTCTGTATATACCCAGTGTGGAGTTCTGTACATACCCAGTGTGGAGTTCTGTATATACCCAGTGTGGAGTTCTGTATATACCCAGTGTGGAGTTCTGTATATACCCAGTGTGGAGTTCTGTACATACCCAGTGTGGAGTCCTGTACATACCCAGTGTGGAGTTCTGTATATACCCAGTGTGGAGTTCTGTATATACCCAGTGTGGAGTTCTGTATATACCCAGTGTGGAGTTCTGTACATACCCAGTGTGGAGTTCTGTATATAACCAGTGTGGAGTTCTGTACATACCCAGTGTGGAGTTCTGTATATACCCAGTGTGGAGTTCTGTATATACCCAGTGTGGAGTTCTGTACATACCCAGTGTGGAGTTCTGTATATAACCAGTGTGGAGTTCTGTACATACCCAGTGTGGAGTTCTGTACATACCCAGTGTGGAGTTCTGTATATACCCAGTGTGGAGTTCTGTATATACCCAGTGTGGAGTTCTGTATATACCCAGTGTGGAGTTCTGTATATAACCAGTGTGGAGTTTTCTATATACCCAGTGTGGAGTTCTGTACATACCCAGTGTGGAGTTCTGTATATACCCAGTGTGGAGTTCTGTATATACCCAGTGTGGAGTTCTGTATATAACCAGTGTGGAGTTTTCTATATACCCAGTGTGGAGTTCTGTACATACCCAGTGTGGAGTTCTGTATATACCCAGTGTGGAGTTCTGTACATACCCAGTGTGGAGTTCTGTATATACCCAGTGTGGAGTTCTGTACATACCCAGTGTGGAGTTCTGTACATACCCAGTGTGGAGTTCTGTATATACCCAGTGTGGAGTTCTGTATATACCCAGTGTGGAGTTCTGTATATACCCAGTGTGGAGTTCTGTACATACCCAGTGTGGAGTTCTGTATATACCCAGTGTGGAGTTCTGTATATACCCAGTGTGGAGTTCTGTATATACCCAGTGTGGAGTTCTGTACATACCCAGTGTGGAGTTCTGTATATACCCAGTGTGGAGTTCTGTATATACCCAGTGTGGAGTTCTGTACATACCCAGTGTGGAGTTCTGTATATACCCAGTGTGGAGTTCTGTACATACCCAGTGTGGAATTCTGTATATAACCAGTGTGGAGTTTTCTATATACCCAGTGTGGAGTTCTGTACATACCCAGTGTGGAGTTCTGTATATACCCAGTGTGGAGTTCTGTACATACCCAGTGTGGAGTTCTGTATATAACCAGTGTGGAGTTTTCTATATACCCAGTGTGGAGTTCTGTATATACCCAGTGTGGAGTTCTGTATATATCCCGTGTGGAGTTCTGTATATACCCAGTGTGGAGTTCTGTATATACCCAGTGTGGAGTTCTGTATATACCCAGTGTGGAGTCCTGTATATAACCAGTGTGGAGTTCTGTATATACCCAGTGTGGAGTTTTCTATATACCCACTGTGGAGTTCTGTACATACCCAGTGTGGAGTTCTGTACATACCCAGTGTGGAGTTCTGTATATACCCAGTGTGGAGTTCTGTATATACCCAGTGTGGAGTTCTGTATATAACCAGTGTGGAGTTCTGTATATACCCAGTGTGGAGTTTTCTATATACCCAGTGTGGAGTTCTGTACATACCCAGTGTGGAGTTCTGTATATACCCAGTGTGGAGTTCTGTACATACCCAGTGTGGAGTTCTGTATATAACCAGTGTGGAGTTTTCTATATACCCAGTGTGGAGTTCTGTACATACCCAGTGTGGAGTTCTGTATATACCCAGTGTGGAGTTCTGTATATACCCAGTGTGGAGTTCTGTATATATCCCGTGTGGAGTTCTGTATATATCCAGTGTGGAGTTCTGAATATATGCAGTGTGGATTTCACTATATACCCAGTGTGGAGTTCTGTATTTACCCAGTGTGGATTTTGCTATATACCCAGTGTGGAGTTCTGCATATACCCAGTGTGGAGTTCTGTATATTTCCTATGTGCAGTTCTGTATATATCCAGTGTGGAGTTCTGTATATTTCCTGTGTGCAGTTCTGTATATATCCAGTGTGGAGTTCGCTATATACCCAGTGTGGAGTTCGCTATATTATTATTTATTATTATAGAGCCATTTATTCCATGGCGCTTTACATGTGAGGAGGGGTATACATAGTAAAAAACAGGTACAATAATCTTAATCAATACAAGTCACAACTGGTACAGGAGGAGAGAGGACCCTGCCCACGAGGGCGCACATTCTACAAGGGATGGGTGAGGATACAATAGGTGAGGGCAGAGCTGGTTGTGTAGCGGTTTGGTGGATCAGTGGTTACTGCAGGTTGTAGGCTTGTCGGAAGAGGTAGGTCTTCAGGTTCCTTCTAAAGGTTTCCACAGTAGGCGAGAGTCTGATATGTTGGGGTAGAGAGTTCCAGAGGAGAGGGGATGCGTGGGAGAAATCTTGTATGCGATTGTGGGAAGAAAAGAGAAGAGGGGAGTCAAGAAGGAGATCTTGTGAGGATCGGAGGTTGCGTGCTGATAGGTACCGCGAGGCGAGGTCATAGATGTATGGAGGAGACAGGCTGTGGATGGCTTTGTATGCCATGGTTAGGGTTTTGTACTGGAGTCTCTGGGTAATGGGGAGCCAGTGAAGGGATTGACAGAGAGGAAAGGCCAGAGAATAGCGGGGGGGATAGGTGGATTAGTCAGGCAGCAGAGTTTATGATAGATTGGAGGGGCGCGAGAGTGTTAGAGGGGAGGCCACCCAAGCAGGAGGTTGCAGCAGTCAAGACCGGAGATGATGAGGGCATGCACTAGAGTTTTTGCAGATTCTAGGTTGAGGAATGTTCGGATCCAGGAAATGTTTTTAAGTTGAAGTTGGCAGAAAGTGGAAAGGGTCTGGATATGTGGTTTGAAGGAGAGATTAGAGTCAAGGATTTCACTGAGGCTTGTGGGACTGGGGAGAGTGAGCAGCCATTTACTTTAATTGATAGGTTTATTGGGAGAGTCGAGTGAGATGGGGCAAAGATGATGAATTCTGTTTTGTCCATGTTAAGTGTTAGGAATCTAGCAGATAAAAAGGATGAAATAGTGGACAGACATTGTGGGATTTTGGTTAGTAGGGAGGTGATATCTGGTCCAGAGATGTAGATCTGTGTGTCATCAGCATAGAGGTGATACTGCAAGCCGTGAGATTCTATGAGCTGCTCAAGTCCGAAGGTGTAAATGGAGAAGAGCAGGAGCCCTAAGACTGAACCTTGCTGGACTCCGACAGATAGGAGGCGAGATAAGGAGGTGGTGTGTGAGTGGGAGACACTGAATTCCGGTCTTTTAGGTATGATGCGATCCAAGATAGGGCCAAGTCTGTGATGCCAAGAGATGAGAGGGTCTGTAGTAATAGGGTGTGGTCCACTGTGTCAAAGAGGACAGGCCCAGGAGAAGGAGGACAAAGTAGTGTCGCTTGGCTTTGGCAGTCAGCAGGTCATTGATGACCTTACTTAGGTCAGTTTTAGTAGAGTGATGTGGCTGAAAGCCAGATTGTAAGCGGTCGAAGAGGGAGCAGGAAGAGAGGAGGAAAGTTCGAAATGGACATGTTGTTCCAGTAGTTTTGAGGCAAAGGGGAGAGGTGATATTGGGCGATAGCTAGATACAGAAAGATGGGTCAAGAGAGGACTTTTTGAGAATAGGTGTGATTGAGGCATGTTTAAAGCATGAGAGGAAAACGCCAGTTGTTATTGATAGGTTGAAGAGATAGGTTAGAATTGGGATGAAGACTGTGGTGAGGTTTGAGATGAAGTGGGATGGGATCGGGTCAAGTGCACAGGTGGTGTGATGTGATCTCGAGAGTAGGGTGGAAAGTTGGTCTTCTATAATGGTGGAGAAGCTGGTTTTGTAGGAGGGCTGTGTAGTTAGGAATAGTGGTTGTGGGGGTTGTAGGCCAAAGCTTTCTCTGATGTTATCAATCTTCTGTTTGAAGAATGAAGCAAAGTCTTCAGCTGAGATGAGTGGAGAAGGAGGAGGTGCTGGGGGACGGAGGAGAGAATTGAAGGTGTTGAATAGCTGTTTAGGGTTGTGAGACATGGAGGATATGAGAGATGAGAAGTAGTTTTGTTTTGCTGCAGCGAGTGTGGTCTTGAAATTAGTGAGGGACTGTTTGAATGCAGTGAAGTCCTCGTTGGAGTGTGATCTTTTCCATCTCCGCTCAGCAACCATGGAAGCTCGCCTCAGTTCTTTGGTCAGGCTGGTGTGCCAGGGTTGTCTGTAGATTTTGGGAGCTTTGGTATGTGCGAGAGGGGCGACCGATTCAAGAGCTACAGCTATTGTGGTGTTATACAAAGCGGCAGTGGCAGCTATATACCCAGTGTGGAGTTCTGTATATACCCAGTGTGGAGTTCTGTATATACCCAGTGTGGAGTTCTGTATATACCCAGTGTGGAGTTCTGCATATACCCAGTGTGGAGTTCTGTATATTCCCAGTGTGGAGTTCTGTATATGCCCAGTGTGGAGTTCTATATATACTCCATGTAGAGTTCTATATATACCCCATGTGGAGTTCTATATATACCCCATGTGGAGTTTTGTATATACCCAGTGTGGAGTTCTCTATATACAGAACTCCACACTGGATATATAGAGAACTCCACACTGTATATACCCAGTGTGGAGTTCTCTATATATCCAGTGTGGAGTTCTGTATATACCCCATGTGGAGTTCTGTATATACCCCATGTGGAGTTCTGTATATACCAGGGTCCTCATTCCTCCTGTACCAGTTATGACTTGTATTGTTTAAGATTATTGTACTTGTTTTTATTATGTATACCCCTCCTCACATGTAAAGCGCCATGGAATAAATGGCGCTATAACAATAAATAATAATAATAATACCCCATGTGGAGTTCTGTATATACCCCATGTGGAGTTCTGTATATACCCAGTGTGGAGTTGTGTATATATCCCATGTGGAGTTCTGTATATACCCCTTGTGGAGTTCTGTATATATCCAGTGGTGGAGTTCTGTATATACCAGACTCTGGGACCTCGATTTCCAAATGAATTGCAAAATTTACTTTCCTTGTGGAGTGTGTTAGTGACTGCCTTCTGGACATCTGTTGAGTCAGCAGTCTTCCCCATGATTGTGGAGCCTACTGAAACAGACTAAGGGACCCTTTTAAATGCTTAGGAAGCCTTTGCAGGTGGTTTTTGTTAATTATTCTAATTTACTGAGATAATGACTTTTGCGTTTTCATTGGCTGTAAGCCCTAATCATCAACATTAACAAAAATAAACACTTGAAATAGATCACTCTGCAATGACTCTGTATAATATATGAGTTTCACTTTTTGTATTGAAGAACTGAAATAAATTAACTTTTTGATGATATTCTAATTTTGCCAGAAGCACTTATATTTAGAGACTATAGTTTTCTTCATGGAGAAAGTGAAAAAAGACTTATACTGCAGCTCAGACAAGTATATAGTAGGTAAAAATTATTTTGTTACGTATAATTTCACAAAACTCAGTAATGTCTTGCTAGTGTATATATCCACCCCAGTACTTACTGAGCAAGTTACTCACATGAATAATATTTCTAGCACCTATCACTGCCTCCTTCAGTGGCTGCGGTTATTTACTTAATTTGTCCTTTAGCTGTTCACATTGCAAAGTCTGTGCCTTGCCAGATCCATTTGATGACATAAGCAGAGGAACGTTACACTAGCATGGGTGCGGTCCTGTTGGCAGAAGCACCTGGTTTACATGGCTGAGCAAAAAAGCCAATTTGGAAGGCGGGAATTTTAAAATATAATCAGTATAAATTGCATTTTATGGTCAGTAGTCAACTCATATGTCAACTCGCAAGTCATCTTCTAAGTCAACTTGTAACACAACTCATAAGTCAACTTGTAAGACTTCTCATAAGTCAACTTGAAAGACATCTCATAAGTCAACTTGTAAGTTAACTGGTAAGTCAACTCGTAAGTCAACTCATAAGGCAACTCGTAAGTCAACTTGTCCAAACGGTAAACTCACAATATAAGTATATTAGTAAATTACGACCCTCTACCAGGTATATAAAAGAAGACACAATTTGATCCACTGGCCACACTACAGTTATGCACTTAAAGAAGTTTTGCAAAATCGCCTTATTGATGACAAATCCTTATGATAGATCATCGATATCAGATTTGTGAGGGTCTGACTCCTGACTAATGATGTTCTGTATGAAAGGGTTTCTGCGCTTGTGTGAATGATGCAGCATCTTTAATAGTTACATTGTTCCTTCTTGGTATCCAATGTGAATGGACTACATTTCCCAGCACAATCACAGCATGCACTAGACAGGGCACTGTAAGCATTAACCTTCGTCAGGCTGCATAATTTTACAACGTTAACAAGCTGCAGATGTACAACTGTACCTTTATATATATTTTATTGAAATTTGGCCAATATATTCTGGACCAAAACTGCAGATATGTCATGAAATTTCAGCCCTCTACGGATTTTCGAAAAAAAAAGTTATTGCAATTTTAAAACGGAATAGTTACAATTGTACCTACTCAGCCGGACGAAGGTTAACCAGGCTGATTTTTAAAGAGCTGATCAGATCTGATGTTCACAACATATTCTAAGAACCTAGAAAATAATCCATGAATATCATGGAATTGGCACATGGCGTCTTAGGCTACTTTCACACTAGCGTTAACTGCAAACCGTCACAAAAACGTCTTTTTGCCGAAAAAACGGATGCGTCAAAAAAGTGCAAAATGTATGCAACGCATACAGCATTTCGACGGGGATGTCTGGCCAATTAGCTAAAAAAATCCTGTTTCTGAGCATGCTCAGTAGAAAAAAACGTATTGCAGCGCTGCATTGCGTCGTACGACGTGTCTCGACGCATCCGTCGCTCATAGACTTTCATTGTAGCCAAAGACGTATGCCGATGGATGCGCCGAGACACTTCCAAGACAAAGCCCCCACAAGAATGGAGCGGTCATTTCTTTTAGAAGCTTCCCAGCTTTCGAAACCTGAAGTGGTTAAAAGGATATGCACAGCAAGTCGTTTTGACATTGCTGTGCATATGTTCATTCTTTTTAGCATTGTTTAGCACTTTTTCTAGCAGATTCCAGGCAAAATCTACCTGAAAAAAACACTGTGTGCATATAACCTAAATTTCACTTACATTGCAAAGGTTTCTACTTCTACACTGCAGAAATTATCATTTACAAACATGAACAAACTTTGTTATATGACCAATTCCACCAATAATTTACAAAAATCGTGAATCTTTTGGATAGTATATGTCAAGTTCTATCCACATCCAGTGATACCAAAATCTGATCCCACCAATACAAATCAACTTATCAATTTTCTTAGACAATTGGGATCAATAAAACAGTGGCATCAGGCATTGGGCAAATGAGAGTAACTCTATGAGTTGGAAAATATCTCCTAGTTCTTCTCATGGAAATTAGTACAATAAAATGCATATAATGCTGACACATGGCTCTTACAATGGGAACTGCACTGATAGGTTCTCAGCCAGACGAGGAGCTAAAGTTGGTTGCCATATGAGGTAGCAGACTAGTTGGACACACCCCGATACATAGCGTATGAATGGTAATCTAGGGGTGTGTATCATGGGGCTATAAAACCTTTTATTACTAGTGATCACGATATGGTATGTTTATGAGGAGGTGGGTTACTTTCATTGATGCTTAAGTCAGTTAACGTGATTAAAACCAGATAATAAGAAATAGTACTGTCATACTGTGCCATACCAGAACCCAAAGAAATGGAGAAATTGCAGCAGCTGTAAAGTGATGAACCAGGTCATAGTAAAGAACCTTTATACATATCATATAGATATCTGTCCAGACCAATGTTCCCCAATTAGTTGAGTATGAGCCACATGTAGCTCTCAGATCCCCTGCACGTGGCTTCCGAAATGGTGGCTGCTGCAGATAATATTGGGAACTAGTGGCACCAGGAATGTTGTGGCATGTCTACGACTTGTGCCAAAGGTGAAAGCTTTTACACCCAGATAACATACATATAACTTGGTTATATGTTAAATATGCTTCTACTACTGAATATTCAGGGTGGGTCAACACCTGTTAAGGGAAATTGGTTCATGAACAACAAAAGGTTGGGACCACCAATGTAGAAAAACAGAATATACATCTATATAATCAATAAGAAAAGGTTGGGGACCCCCAATGTGGTAAAATAGAATATACATCTATATACTCAACAACAAAAGGTTGGGGACCCCTGATGTAGAAAAACAGAATATACATCTATATAATCAATAATAAAAGGTTGGGAACCATGGATGTAGAAAAACAGAATAAACATCTATATAATCAATAATAAAAGGTTGGGGACCCCCAATGTGGTAAAATAGAATATACCGTACATCTATATAATCAATAAGAAAAGGTTGGGGACCCCCAATGTGGTAAAATATAATATATACATCTATATACTCCTCAACAAAAGGTTGGGGACCCGTGATGTAGAAAAACAGAATATGCATCTATATAATCAATAATAAAAGGTTGGGAACCACGGATGTAGAAAAACAGAATAAACATCTATATAATCAACAACAAAAGGTTGGGACCCCCGATGTAGAAAAACAGAATACACATTTATATATTCAACAACAAAAGGTTGGGGACCCCCCCAATGTGGAAAAATAGAATATACATCTATATAATCAACAACAAAAGGTTGGGACTCCCGATGTAGAAAAACAGAATATACATCTATAAAGGTTTAGTCATGGATCTCATACCTAACAGTTTGCTGATGGATATAATTATGTGGGCTTGAGGTAGGCAGTTTGTGGCTGACCAACTGCTGTAAAACTATAAGTTTTGGCAAATACTACATATATCTGTCACTTAGGCACTGGCGAAAATTGCAGTCCAGTAATATGATGAACCATAAAACTGCCCCAAAGTGGTTAATTATGTCATATATCAAAATAGAGGTAACAGTGACTGTAAGTGACTATATAAATATGTAACAGAAACACGACCACAAAAAAATAGGAGCAAAATGTAAAGACGGAAAAACAATAAAAATACTATAACAACACACTGGCCAGAGACAAAAACTGGAACACAAAACACATACAGTAAAACACCACCGAGTAACATAAAACACATAAAACATCTCGAATAATTGAGGAAGGGAGCGAGAAACTTTTAACGGCCAACAAATAAGATAACCAAGTATTCAGCCATTCATGTAACCAAATAACAAAACCATAAGCACAAAGAAGAATGAGAAAATTCCCATTTATATTGGATCTGAAATCCTACAAAAGTGATTCCTAGAAGACCCGTCACACCCACATGGTGATGAGGAGCAGCACATCTGTCTCCAGACGTTCTCCCTTCTCCAGGGCTCTGCATCTCCTCACTGTTAACTCATTGCATCTGGGACAACAAAAACCAGTTTCCTTTGTCCCAATGTAACAATGTATCAGATGGAAAGTTCCGCTATGTTTGAGTATAAGCCACTACGTTCCATATCGGAGCTATAATCAGAGAACTCCATCTTTCCTTCCTTTTATAATACTATTTCACTTCTTTACTGAATTTTGCATTGTTGTTCACTATTATTTGGCGCCCAACCGCCTCCCGCTCCCTGCGCTGCGCTGATTATCCAGTGTAAGTACAGTAGCACCATCCAGTAGTGTCTCACTGACAGCTGCAGATGTCACAGGGCTGCACCAATGCATTAGTGCAAGTCCCATCTGATCACACATATATTGTGGCTTGACAAACCCAGCTCTGCTACATGCATTTTCTATACCTATGCTAAGTCTGCCTGCACCCAGTGCTAGGAATATATATGATCTCACATAGGTATATTCTGCATTATTTAAGTTAGAAGCGTCCTTCCTTCCATACCCCTGAGCTGAAGCGATATTTCGATAACTTGTCAGCTTCACACAGTCATGTTCTTCCGGCGGGACCCCTCTGATGATCTGCTGGGCACAGTAGTTCCTTTTCTCCTATGGGGTAATGGGAAAGATAGTAGTGAGGCGTCCAGCTGCAGAGAATGAAGGAAGCAGCAAAGGACTGAAAGAGGGAAATCCAGTCCCCCACAATCCCTGCCCAAATGAGAAGCAGTACAAAATACCCTCCCTCTCCCCCCTCCGAACCTGCCCTCTCCCCCTTCCCTCCAAACCTATCCCCTTCTTCAGACTGTTCCCATCTGGCTCCTATCATGGACTGATGTCATTGCTTTACGCTTAACCCTAAAAACCGCTCTGGAACTTATGTATCATAACCACCTCCAAATCCCCTGAAATGAAGCAAAACCCAGGTGGTCTGTTCTGGACCAAATTATTCATGGGCAGAGTGGAAATAAACAGCACAGACTGGAGAATATGCAGGAAAGAAACAAAGAGACACTATGTCAAATGTCCATGACAAATAAGACCTACAGGAAAAAAAGAATATTCCGGGCCATTTCGCATGAAAGTATTTTTACTGCTCATCAATAGACGCGTCAATGTCGGGGCGAGATAAGCAGCTATCTGTCCGATGAGCGGAGCCTGAAGTTCTTCTCTAGAACCCTCTCATCTTACTGTCACTGTCATCCTTCAGTGTGAATGAGCCGATATTATCCAGGAGGAAGCGCACGGAACTTGGCAACTACAATATTTCTTTGCACATCTTGGCTACTAATGTGAAAAAGAAAAAAAAGTTGTATGAATTCGCAGAAGAGTAATATATGAGCTTTTAGGGACTTCAAAAAACACATGTTCAGAAAAGAAACACATCTTTAGTTAAAGGGGAACTCCTACAATAAACAATTATTACATATTCCTAATCTCTGGTTTCCATTGTTTTACTGCTCCATTCCTTAAAGTGAACTAGTGATGAGCGAATATACTCCTTACTCAAGATTTCTCGAGCACGCTCGGGGTCCTCCGAGTATTTTTTAGTGCTTGGAGATTTAGTTTTTCTTGCCGCAGCTGAATGATTTACATCTGATAGACAGCATAAGTACATGTGGGGGTTGCCTGGTTGCTAGGGAATCCCACATGTACTTATGCTGTCTATCAGATGTAAATCATTCAGCTGCGGCAAGAAAAACTAAATCTCCGAGCACTAAAAAATACTGGGAGGTCACCCAAGCATGCTCGAGAAATCTCGAGTAAGGAGTATATTCGCTCATCACTAAAGGGAACCTGTCACCCCCAAAAATTGAAGTTGAGCTGCGGCCACCGGCCTCAGGGGCTTATCTACAGCATGCTGTAGATAAGCCCCCGATGTATCCTGGAAGATGAGAAAAAGAGGTTAGATTATACTCACCCAGGGGCGGTCCCGCTGCAGTCCTGGTCCGATGGGCGTCGCGGTCTGGTCCGGCGCCTCCCATCTTCTTACGATGACGTCATTTTCTTGTCTTCACGCCGCAGCTCCTGTTTAGAGCAGAGCAAAGTACTGCAGTGCGCAGGCGCCGAGAAAGGTCAGAGAGGCCCAGCACCTGCGCACTGCAGTACTTCGCTCTGCCCTAAACAGGAGCTGCGGCGTGAAAACAAGAAAATGACGTCATCGTAAGAAGATGGGAGGCACCGGACCGCGATGCCTATCGGACCAGGACCGCAGCGGGACCGCCCCTGGGTGAGTATAATCTAACCTCTTTTTCTCATCTTTCAGGATACATTGGGGGCTTATCTACAGCATTACAGAATGCTGTAGAAAAGCCCCTGATGCCGGTGGGCTTACCTCACCTTCGATTTTTGGGGGTGACAGGTTCCCTTTAATGTGCACAAGGCCGGGGTTACACTTGTGAGTGTGAGTCTCTCACATTAATACCCGGCACTGCCGCCGGCACTCAGGACCGGAGCGTGCGGCTCCAAGTATTTCTATGCAGCCGCACACTCCGGTCCCACGTGTCGGTGGCAGTGCCAGGTATTGATGCGCGAGGTTCTCACATCACACTCACAAGTGTTTCACCGGCCTAAAAAGGAAACTGTCAGCAAGTTTTTGCTACCACATCTGAGAGCAGCATAATGTAGATGTTGAGACCTCGATTCCAGCGATGTGTCACTTACTGGGCTGCTTGCTGCAGTTTTGATTAAAAACTGTTTAGCAATTCACTAAATGCTGATGAATGTTTAACCTCACCCCCACCACTGATTGGAAGCTTTCTATGTACACTGTGCATAGGCAGAAACCTGCCAATCAGTGTTGGGGCGGGGATGTACAGAGCTCATTTATATGGAGGACTACGTGACAGCAGGTATACTAGTCATCTAGTGATAATCTCCTGCTGATAAAACACTGATTTTATAAAATATACAGCAAGCAGCCCAGTAAGTGACACTTTGCTGGAATCAAGGCCTCTGCCCCTACGTTATGCTGCTCTCAGACTAGGTAGTAAAGCCTGGTGACTGACTTTCTTTAAGGTATGCATGCTTGAACTTAAGGCTCCAAACTCATTAAATGGTTGACAAATCCTGTCTGAATGTAAATATGGCCGACTGTTATCTAATGTGTATGGTGCATCCCGATTCTTCCCCGGCAGATGATCTCCAGGGTGAGAAGGACCTGGCCTGGATCTGATCTGACTAGTTGAATTTCATTGGCTGATCCTTTTGTTCAGAGAGGAGGTAAAAGACTTCAAAGGAGTCTGCCAATGGCTTCCTTATAGAGAACAAAACAATACTTGGCCAAGCTGATCGTTCATGTGTATTGGGGACTTGGGAGAGATATACAGTGGGGCAAAAAAGTATTTAGTCAGTCAGCAATAGTGCAAGTTCCACCACTTAAAAAGATGAGAGGCGTCTGTAATTTACATCATAGGTAGACCTCAACTATGGGAGACAAACTGAGAAAAAAAAATCCAGAAAATCACATTGTCTGTTTTTTTAACATTTTATTTGCATATTATGGTGGAAAATAAGTATTTGGTCAGAAACAAAATTTCATCTCAATACTTTGTAATATATCCTTTGTTGGCAATGACAGAGGTCAAACGTTTTCTGTAAGTCTTCACAAGGTTGCCACACACTGTTGTTGGTATGTTGGCCCATTCCTCCATGCAGATCTCCTCTAGAGCAGTGATGTTTTTGGCTTTTCGCTTGGCAGCACGGACTTTCAACTCCCTCGAAAGGTTTTCTATAGGGTTGAGATCTGGAGACTGGCTAGGCCACTCCAGGACCTTGAAGTGCTTCTTACGAAGCCACTCCTTCGTTGCCCTGGCGGTGTGCTTTGGATCATTGTCATGTTGAAAGACCCAGCCACGTTTCATCTTCAATGCCCTTGCTGATGGAAGGAGGTTTGCACTCAAAATCTCACGATACATGGCCCCATTCATTCTTTCATGTACCCGGATCAGTCGTCCTGGCCCCTTTGCAGAGAAACAGCCCCAAAGCATGATGTTTCCACCACCATGCTTTACAGTAGGTATGGTGGTTGATGGATGCAACTCAGTATTCTTTTTCCTCCAAACACGACAAGTTGTGTTTCTACCAAACAGTTCCAGTTTGGTTTCATCAGACCATAAGACATTCTCCCAAAACTCCTCTGGATCATCCAAATGCTCTCGAGCAAATTTCAGACGGGCCCGGACATGTACTGGCTTAAGCAGTGGGACACGTCTGGCACTGCAGGATCTGAGTCCATGGTGGCGTAGTGTGTTACTTATGGTAGGCCTTGTTACATTGGTCCCAGCTCTCTGCAGTTCATTCACTAGGTCCCCCCGCGTGGTTCTGGGATTTTTGCTCACCGTTCTTGTGATCATTCTGACCCCACGGGGTGGGATTTTGCGTGGAGCCCCAGATCGAGGGAGATTATCAGTGGTCTTGTATGTCTTCCATTTTCTAATTATTGCTCCCACTGTTGATTTCTTCACTCCAAGCTGGTTGGCTATTGCAGATTCAGTCTTCCCAGCCTGGTGCAGGGCTACAATTTTGTTTCTGGTGTCCTTTGAAAGCTCTTTGGTCTTCACCATAGTGGAGTTTGGAGTCAGACTGTTTGAGGGTGTGCACAGGTGTCTTTTTATACTGATAACAAGTTTAGACAGGTGCCACTACTACAGGTAATGAATGGAGGAAAGAGGAGACTCTTAAAGAAGAAGTTACAGGTCTGTGAGAGCCAGAAATCTTGATTGTTTGTTTCTGACCAAATACTTATTTTCCACCATAATATGCAAATAAAATGATAAAAAAACAGACAATGTGATTTTCTGGATTTTTTTTTCTCAGTTTGTCTCCCATAGTTGAGGTCTACCTATGATGTAAATTACAGACGCCTCTCATCTTTTTAAGTGGTGGAACTTGCACTATTGCTGACTGACTAAATACTTTTTTCCCCACTGTATGTTGGCTGACAGTTATCCAATGTGTATGGGAACCTTCAGCTGAGTGTGTTTGTGTTCTGAATAAGAAAAGGGGAGAAAGCTGCTAACAGATACCTATGAGAGCGGCTTATCTCCAATGAGAACAAACGATTGAACATGTTGAAATCCATCAGACTAGTCCTAGAGTCAGTGCACTAATACTACAGATTACAAATTTCAACTTGTCCCAGTGAAATCAGCTGGTTAGCCCAATATTATAATCTAAATGTTGGTGGTTACCTGGCACACTGTGACGGTCTTCGGTAAAGGAGAGGGGCTTCAAACTGTCCCTGGAACTGGGACCCTAACTATCCCAGTCCCAGGGGGTACTCTTGAAGGTAGAGAAGCTTGGGTCTCCAGCCTTGCTATGCCCATGTTAAACCCTAAGCTGTCCCCTCCCCCACACCATGAGGCATGAGACAGAAAAGTGAGGTAAACAAGACATATAGACAAAACAGGGATAACAGAAAACATATCACACAAAAGCACAAACCAACAATAGGGAAGTGGATAGGGACTGGGAGGAATAACATAGTAACATAGTAACATAGTGTTTAAGGTTGAAGGAAGACTTTAAGTCCATCTAGTTCAATCCATATCCTAACCTAACTTGCCCTAACATGTTGATCCAGAGGAAGGCAAAAAAAAACCCATGTGGCAAACAGTAAGCTCCACATTGGGGAAAAAAATTGGTAAAGTAAATGGGAACAGTAACCAGGAGATAAACACACACATACTACAGCAAACTACAGGTCACTACTACAACAACTCTACTCCAATCACTTAGCTTTAGCACTCAGCACAGGAAGACAAATCTTTCACCTGCAAGGACTAACTGCTCAGAACCAGCATATATAGAGGGAGTAAATGACAAGCAGTCGAAGCTGAGAACAACCAAGTCAGCCAGCATGGAAAGACAATTAAACCTTTCAGCACCAAAGGAAACCAAATCCGATTAACCGCTTCATGACCGCCAACGGTAGATATACGTCGGCGCTAGCAGGGCTTTTTGCAGCGCCGACGTTTGTCTATGGTTAGTGGTCTCGCGGCGCTCAGGACCCCCAGGGTCCTGCAAGTGCTGCGATTCCTGTGCAGAGCCGTTGCTCTGCCAGGTGACATCATCGAGACCTGTTTAGATCAGGTCCCAATGATGTCAACCCTTTGCTATCTTCTAGATGCCACGATCTTGGCATTTAGAAGATAGCAAAGGGAGACCCCTGCTATACTCACCTCTCCGATGCCCCCCGTGATGAGATCTGATCACATCACGGAGATCTGCGTTGCCCCAGCAGCAGGAGGTCATGTGATGACTTCCTGCTATGGTGGCTTGTTACGCTCAGCCTGCATTTCCATGGAGTTTCCATGTAAATCTCTGAAATACATGATGCAGAGAGAACCTCTGGCAGAAGATTCCCCATAAAGAGGCAGATGGAGGCACTGTGTATGCCATAAGACCTGTGATCTAGCAGTGTCCGTCTTTTTAGTCATACATAAAAGCGCAGTCAGCCAGATTTGTGCACCTCTGAAATGGAGGACACCGCTGTCCAGAGTAACTCTGGTGGCTCATTATAGTGAATGGATCGGGGGTTTCATCTGTCACGTCACTCAGAGATTTAGATAGAAACCCCAAAGTAAGTGCGCGGTGTAGAGCGCCGGGTAACTGTGATCCCAAACGTTATTTAAAATGTTCCCAATAAAATCTTCCACTCAATCCACAAAAAAAGCAAGTCCCCACTCAGGTCCATTATCTGTTGACGGAAATATAGGGGGCTTCCACGTTACTGCTAGTACAAAGGCTCTGAAAAAGCGTTATGGCTACTCACCCCTCTAAAAGAAATTCTGTGCTCCCAAATTCAAATGCCCCCCCCCCCTCCCTTCTGAGCCCCACAGTGTACCTAAGCCACATATATCATCCACATTTTTGGCATTTCTGTAGTAATGAGAGCGCGCCTAATTTATGGGCGCATGTATCTAGAAGCACAGGCTGGGTGTAACGTACTTGTGATTGCTACGTACTGGTCACTACAGCGTACTGGTCACTACAACGGCAGTTTGCATTTTTCACTCAGCAACATCCATTGCTGCCTGTTTCTGGAAAAAACCCATAGAATCAAAATCATCAATACACTTGTAGATAAATTCCTAAAGCGGTATAATTTCCAACCTTGGGTCACTTGAGGGGGGATTCTGCTTTTCTAGCACTTATCAGCTCTTTATATAAAGTCTGGAATCTATTCTATAATATTTTTGTTCTCCAAGAGTCAAAAAGCGCTCCATTCCTCCCGAGTCTGTCCATATGGCTATGTAGTACTGTACCGCCACATATGGGGTATTGCCAAGTTCAGAAGAAATTGTGTAACACATTTTGCCACCATTTTTACCCATATTCTCAGTGTTACAATGTGAAATCTAGAGTTAAAACATTTTTTTCGTGGTAAAAATGTAATTATTTTTTCTTCACTGCCCAATGGTATCAACTATCAAATACTGTACCACAGTTGTAGTGTCAATATGATCACTGCACCCCCTAGATGAACTCATTCAGAGGTGTAGATTGTAAAATGGGGTCACTTACAGAGGTTTCTGCTGTTCTGACACCTCAGGGGCTCTGCCAATATGACATGGCCCCCTCAAACCAATGCAGCAAAACCTGCACCGTTATATGGCGATCCTTCCCTTTCATGCCCTGCCGTGCTCCCAGACAGTAGTTTTCTGCCACATACTGGGTATTGGCATACTCAGGACAAATTGCCAACAATCTTTGGGGTCCATTTTTTCTTGCTACCCTTGTGAAAATAAAAAAGTTGGGGCTAAAGTAGCATTCTTGTGGTAATATTATAAAATTCTATGAAGCCCCTGGAGGTTCAAGGTACTCATCAGACATCTAGAATAAATTCCTTGAAGGGTCTAGTTCCAAAATGGGCTCACTTGTTGGGGGTTTCCGCTGTTTAGGCATATCAGGGGCTCTCCAAACGCGACATGGCAACCGCTTTCTCCTGTTACCCTTATGAAAATGCAAAATATGGAGATTTATTTGGGAAAAATATGATTTTTTTTATTTCCACGGCTCTATGTTATAAACTTCTGTGAAGCACCTGTGGGTTCAAGGTGCTCAATACACATCTTGATAAGTTCCCTAAGGGGTTTAGTTTCCAAAATGGTGTCACTTTTTGGGGGTTTCCACTGTTTAGGCACATCAGGGGCTCTCCAAACACGATATGGCAACCGCTAATTATTCCAGCAAATTTTGCATTCAAAAAGTCAAATGGCGCTCCTTCCTTTCCGAGCCCTGCCGTGCGCCCAAACAGTAGATTTAACCAACATATTGGGTATTGGCATGCTCAGGAGTAACTGCAAAATAAACTGTATAGTCCATTTTCTCAGTTACCTTTGCGAAAGTAAAAAAAAATAGGTCTAAAGGAAAATTTTTGTGAAAGAAAAGTAAATGTTTATTTTTTTCCTTCCACATTCCATTCATTCATGTGAAGCACCTGAAGAGTTAATAAACTTATTGAATGTGGTTTTGCGCACCTTGAGGGGTGCAGTTTTTAGAATGGTGTCACTTTGGGGTATTTTCTTTCATATAGACCCGTCAAATCGACTTCAAATATGAGGTTGTCCCTAAAAAAATGTTTTTGTAAAATTTGTTGAAAAAATGAAAAATCGCTGGTCAAATTTTAACCCTTATAACGTCCTAACAAAAAAAAATTATTACATAATTGTGCTGATGTAAAGTAGACAAGTGGGAAATGTTATTTATTAACTATTTTGTGCGATTTGACTCTCTGATTTAAGGGCATAAAAATTAAAAGTTTGAAAATTGCAAAATTTTCAAGATTTTCACAAAATTTGTGTTTTTTTGCAAAAAGAAAGCAAGTCATATCGAAGACATTTTAGCACTAACATGAAGTGCAATATGTCACGAGAAAACATTCTCAGAATCACCGGGATCCGTTGAAGTGTTCCAGAGTTATAAACTCATAAAATGACAGTGGTCAGAATTCTAAAAATTGGCCTGGTCACGAAGGCAAAAACAGGCCCGGGCACGAAAGGGTTAAAAGAGGACATGAATTACACCACCTTTAAAGGTCTTCCAGGAGGATGTGACACCCTTGTGACATTACCTGAAGCTTTATGGAGCTGAAGTTTAGCATTACAACCACTCGAATAAAACGCTTTTGGTCCAGTTCTTTGGTCCATATTCTGCCTTCAGATATTTTTTGCTGACCAAAGATAAGGTGCTCCATTTCCTCAATTGAAGTGATTTGGTCACCAGGACAGCTTTGTTTTCCAGCAATAATCTATACATCTTCTCTCGTTCTTAAGAAGCCCATAAATATTGGTTAGTGGTTTGCCTGACAGCTACGGTACTTCTCCTGTATGCTGACATGTGTTTTCAATATGCAAAGCAGAGCGGGCTTTAGCTGGACATCTTTGGCGGCAGCTTATCTCCTGTGGAAATCACAAAATGACCTGTTACTTAAAAAGCATCTTTTACCATGTTTTTTGTGTACCCTATGATAGAAGGGCTGAAGAGCTGAATAAAACATAGTTTTTATTTTTTTATTTCTCCCCTCTAATGCGGAAATATTTACTTGTAGAGATTAGGCCGCCTGGGGTCTCGAAGAATGTACATGCAAGGCTTACTTTAAGTCATGTATGGCTTTAAAATGTTTATTTTTGCAAAATTAAAGTCTAGAGATAAATCCAGCTCTGGCAGTACTTAAAAACTTATCACAGTAAAGTCCCATTTGGACGTCAGTGATTTCTCTCATAGGCAAAAATTGTGCAGTATCCTCAGAGTTTGGTCAGTGTTTCAGTTTTTACCATCAGAGATTGGGCAGAGTGTTATCAGTTTTTCTTGGACTAAAAAGAAAAATTGGTGGAGGTTTCTCAAGTTTCTATCAAAAATTCTACGAAAAGTAGACAGTACACAAATGGCACCTGGCCCTCTGGCTGTTCCAGTGTGGTCCGTGGATTGAGACAGCCAAGGGTCTGAATACAGTGGCCCACAGGCCGCGCCATGCCCTCTCCCGCCAGCCGCCAGCTCTGTCTTCCACCAATTGGTGTGCTCGTCTGAGACAGCAGATAAGATGGCATCACAGCATCGCATCTGCTGTGCGGAAAGTCAGGCTATGTGGGGCTCACACTGTATATAGATGGACTGTGTGAACGCATACTAGGGGCAGTATGGGGTTTCATACTGTATAAAGGGGCTATGTGGGGGCTTAAACTGTATAGGGGCTGTGTGTGGTCTTATACCATATATAGGGGCTGTGGGTGGCCAGGAGGCATCAGCACACTTAATCCTGCTCAATATTAATTAAGTTGTACAATTATTATTAATATAGTTTAATTGTAATTAACATGTTGTTAATATTGAGAAGAATTGATTTCAGCCTATTGGTTCGGACCCCTACAACAGTCAAGATCTCTCATGTGGCCCCTTGGGAAAATGAATTGCCTACCCCTGCTATAGTCTACAATATGTACAAGTTCTATCTGTGAAAATTACAGATTAAAGTTGCGCAATAAAAACTGAATAAGTCCTAAGGTTAGGTACACACTTGGGTAAGCAGGTGAACTGTATGCAACAGCGGAGACACATCGTAACAACAATCTACTTTTATTTGCTTAACAGAATTATATTAATAGAGGGAATATCAGGATAAATCCGGGGTCTACAGTCCAACCTTATCCTAGTTGGGAGGGGGGCAAACAATGTACTAGGCTGGAACAGTCTCTATGAACTTCTTCAACTGTCTGGACCCTGGCAAGGGCCGCTACTCCATCTCACTAGATGCACGTTTTCCTGACAAAGTCTATTAGCTCTGTATGGGCTACTCTAGCATCAGCCAGACTCTGTCTGGCTCGCAGCCCCCCTCTTCCAGTGCCCTCTACCGTAACTCTCTCTAAAAGTGACGCACTTCTCACACGTCTCCTCAGGCCTCCTTTGGTTTTTGATTGCCAATGAGTGTCTCCTTGATCCGTATCAATGGGGGATGGTCCCCGGCTGTTGACCGCCGTCATTTGAGTCGGGAACCTTGACCGGCATCATTCGGGTCTTCGGTGCTTGACCGTCGACAGTTGAAGTCTGGACCTTGACTGGCGTAGCTTTGGTCTTTGGTGCTTGAACGTGGTCTGACTCTGGGCCTTGTTAGTACACATGACTGCGGCCAACTGTTTTGGCTGCTGGAGCTGCATCAGGTCTGTCACTTCTCTCCTTTTTCGCATGCTGGCCTTTTGTATCCAAGGTTGGCTTCGTCACCGTCACCAGACCATGAGCACTTACTAATTCTGTCTGTCACGGATCCCCACTCCGTGGTGTCACTAATTCGTCATGTATCCGCTCTCAGCACGTGACTTAGGGTTGCGCCTGCATGGGTTAATATATCTTCCCCCTGGTGAGATTGGAGACAGAAGTCTACTTGTCTCAGGAAAATACATATTAGCACCTGGGTGCAACCTGCAGCTTTTCAGGACAGATGTTACATTATTGCCAGTGACACAATAAATCTATACATAGTCCACTGCACACACACACACACACACACATATATATATATATATATATATATATATATATACACACATATTTCACCATTTCACCACACTGTCCCTCCTGCAACTTCTCTCCTTTGGATCAGTTCCGCAGGGTTTTGTTCAGGCCTGGAAGCCACACGGCATTGCAGCATTTTATCCCCTGTGCTCAGTTCTACTATATTTGCATGCTTTACTATTCTTTCTTATAAAAGATGGCTATGCAAATGCTGCCTATAATAGTTGTGCTTTGCCTGAATGAAACTGAATATTGGGTTTCCATTAGAGATTAGAGTCCTTTCTGACATTAAAGGAAAAATGTTAACATTTTTTACTGTAAAAAGCAAAGTGTCGTACAAGTAAACTATGGTATGATTTCCAGTGTTTATAAAAGCAGGAGGTGCTGCACAGATGTATAACACAGTATGCCATCAGTTCATTACCTGCACCTCCATCATACCTTATGTTACACGCTGCACCAGTGGCGACACACAGGTTTTCCTCTATTTAAATCTTAAATCAAAGATCTGACAGTTAAAATAAAATATCATTATCTGGACATGTCCCCAACTAAAAGTTGAAGTTAAATATCACCATTGTTAATATCTAAAATAGACATAAAGTAGACGCAGACTTAAATTTATAACTAAAAAAAAGAATCACGGTAAATAAAAATGAGCAGTATACCAAAGTAAAAACAATAAATTCGTCCAGAGGAAATTCGAAGAATACCCCACCTGAAGGTTTTCCGGGTAAACATTTAACATGAATTTAGATACATATCCCAGTGGGTCACCTTGTCAGGCACAATTAGTGTGAAGACTATAAACTAAGTGCGCTAGTTACTGATCTGTCTTCTCTAAATTATCTAATAGACTTCCATACGTAATCCATGGTAAAGCTAGTGGAAGAAATATAGAAAGTAGTTGCACATCCATGGCAGAAATCAGAGTTTAAGCCACGGATATTGATCCAGTTGATCTACACTTGGAGTAAGGAGGTAAAAAGCTCTTTAGGACAAAAAGGATCACGAATTATGGTAATACCTAAACCTCATTCTCTTTATCCTTTTCCATCCTTTGGTTAATCTTTATGGACATTGTCTTTTTTCAACTGTGCTATCTACAGTGGCTTCCAAAATAATTCACCCCCTTGACATTTTTCGTGTTTTGCTACTTCACAACCTAGAATTGTGAAACCTACTGGGCTTTTTTTAGAGGGTTTGCATCAGTTCATGTACAAAACATGCCTACAACAGTGAACATTTGGTTTTCTTTTTATTGTGAAGCAAACAACAAATAGGACAAAATAACTGAAAACTTCAGTGTGCATAAGTATTCACCCCTAAAGTCAGTACTTTGCAGAGACTCCTTTTGCGGCAATTAAAAATGCAAGTCGCTTTGGATAAGTCTCTATGAGTTTTTCACATCTTGCCACTGGGATTTTTCAAGGCAAATCTGCTCCAGCTCCTTCAAGTTAGATGGCTTCCTCTGGTGAACAGCAATCTTCAAGTTTTGACCACAGATTCTCAATTGGTATACATTTTGGGCTTTGACTAGACTACTCCAAAAAAATTGCACGCTTCCCCTTAAACCACTGAAGTGTTGCTTTACCAGTAACCTTTGGGTCATTGCTTGTTGGAAGGTGAACTTATGTTCCAGTCTCAAATCACTGACAGACTGAGACAGGTTTTGCTCAAGAATATCCCTGTATTTTGCACTATTTATCTTATCCTCAACTGAGATCATTTTCCCTGTCCCTGCTGCCGAAAAACATCCCCAAAACATCCCCAAAACATGATGCTGCCACCACCATGTTTCTCTATGGGGTTGGTGTTTTTGGTTTGATGAACTGTTTTTGGTTTGGCACCACACATAGCTTCTACCTTGGTGGCCAAAAAGTTACATTTTGGTCTCTACTGACCACAGCACTTTCCTCCACACATTTGGTGAGTCTCCCACATGTCTTTTGGCAAACTCAAAAGGAGCCTTACAATATTTGCGTGTAAATAAAGGCTTTTTTTCTGCTCACTCTTCTATAAAGGACTTGGACTTGTCAATAACTTTGTGCCTGATTTGTTTGGAGATCTAGTTGGTCTTCATAGTGTTTGGTTACTGGTGCCTCTTGGGGTGTTGCAGCCTCTGTGGCCTTTCAGAAAAAGTGTGTATATACTGATCGACCATGTGACGCTTAGATTGCTCACAGGAGGACTTCATTTCACTGATCATCAAGGTAACTGCTTGCACCAGAAATTCCTTGAATCAGACATTTTTAGGGGCTTCATTGCAAAAGGGGTGAATACATAAGCACCTGCCAAATTTTAGTTATTTGACACCATAAATTTATGTCTATTTTTCCTCACTTCACTTCCCCAACATACAGTGCCTTGCGAAAGTATTCGGCTTCCTGGAACTTTTCAACCTTTTCCCACGTATCATACTTCAAGCATAAAGATATCAAATGTAAATTTTTGGTGAAGAATCAACAACAAGTGGAACACAATTGTGAAGTTGAGCGAAATTTATTCTCTATTTTAAATTTTTGTGGAAATTCAAAAACTGAAAAGTGGGGCGTGCAATATTATTCGGCCCCTTTAACTTAATACTTTGTTGGCCACCTTTTGCTGCGATTACAGCTGCAAGCCGCTTTGGGTATGTCTCTATCAGTTTTGTACATCGAGAGACTGAAATTTTTGCTCATTCTTCCTTGGCAAACAGCTCGAGCTCGGTGAGGTTTGATGGAGATTGTTTGTGAATAGCAGTTTTAAGCTGTTTCCACAGATTCTCGATTGGATTAAGGTCTGGACTCTGACTTGGCCATTCTAAAACCTGGATACGTGTATTTGTGAACCATTCCATTGTAGATTTTGCTTTATGTTTGGGATCATTGTCTTGTTGGAAGACAAATCTCCGTCCCAGTCTCAGGTCTTTTGCAGACCCCAACAGGTTTTCCAAGAATGGTCCTGTATTTGGCTCCATCCATCTTCCCATCAATTTTAACCATCGTCCCTGTCCCTGCTGAAGAAAAGCAGGCCCAAACCATGATGCTGCCACCACCATGTTTGACAGTGAGGATGGTGTGTTCAGGGTGATGAGCTGTGTTGCCTTTACGCCAAACATGTAGTTTGGCATTGTTGCCCAAAAGTTCAATTTTTGTTTCATCTGACCAGAGTACCTTCTTCCACATGTTTTGTGTGTCTCCCAGGTGGCTTGTTGCAAACTTTAAACGACCCTTTTTATGGATATCTTTGAGAAATGGCTTTTTTCTTGCAACTCTTCCATAAAGGCCAGATTTGTGCAGTGTAAG
Organism: Ranitomeya imitator; assembly: GCF_032444005.1. NCBI lineage: Eukaryota > Metazoa > Chordata > Amphibia > Anura > Dendrobatidae > Ranitomeya > Ranitomeya imitator. The sequence continues at coordinate 62,079,607 of NC_091288.1, forward strand.
ACTGATTGTTTTCCTATGGACAGACTGTGCCACCTCAGCTGTAGATCTCTGCAGTTCATCCAGAGTGATCATGGGCCTCTTGTCTGCATCTCTGATCAGTCTTCTCCTTGTTTGAGATGAAAGTTTAGAGGGGCGGCTGGGTCTTGGTAGATTTGCAGTGGTATGATACTCCTTCCATTTTAATATGATCGCTTTCACAGTGCTCTTTGAGATGTTTTAAAGTTTTGGAAATCATTTTGTATCCAAATCCAGCTTTAGACTTCTCCACAACAGTATCACGGACCTGCCTATTGTGTTCCTTGGTCTTCATGATGCTCTCTGTGTTTCAAACATAACCCTGAGACTATCACAGAGCAGGTGCATTTATACGGAGACTTGATTACACACAGGTGAATTATATTTATCATCATTAGGCATTTAGGACAACATTGGATCATTCAGAGATCCACAATGAACTTCTGGAGTGAGTTTGCTGCACTGAAAGTAAAGGGGCCAAATAATATTGCACGCCTCACTTTTCAGTTTTTGAATTTCCTCAAAAATTTAAATTAACCAATACATTTCATTCAACTTCAATTGTGTTCCACTTGTTGTTGATTCTTCACCAAAAATTTATATTTGGTATCTTTATGTTTGAAGCATGATATGTGGGAAAAGGTTGAAAAGTTACAGGGAGCCGAATACTTTCGCAAGGCACTGTAGACTGTTTAGTGCTGATGCATCATGCATAATTCGGATTACAAAAATATTTAAACACAGATTGTTATGTACAATAACAAAATAGGTAAAAAGCCAAGAAGGGTGAATAGTTTGGTAAGCCACTGTGTGTAAGTATGTCTGTTGCATATTCTTTACAATCCATGGTGGATCAGACGAAGACAAAGAGAACCTGTGTGAGCATAGCCTAAGTCAGAGGACACATTTCTTCTTGGTTGTTGCCGCTTTTTAAGGACAACGAATTACAGTCTGCTGCTACTTTTTCTTGTAAAGAGGGTGAAATGTGAAATCCCTATTACTTTGCTGACTGTGGACTACCCATGTATAGTTCATTGTTACATGCCCTTTTGATATCCTTTAGTGATACGTTACTGAATATGCCATGTTAAGCAGGTGTCACCAATGCAAAGAATAAAAACAGAAGTCAGCCTATGGTTTTAGCTCTTTAGTGTTTGGGGGTCCTGGTGAGCAATCTCAGGCAGCACTAGTCCAGGACTGTTGGCTGGAACTGCTAGAGTCTTGGTGCTGGAGAAAAAGGGCAGCAACTGACCTATCTGATACACTGAGACAATGCTGACCTAAAAGAGCAAACTGTTCTCTCAACACAGAAGAACTTTTCTGTTGTAGTAATCGTAGACTAAAGTTCAGGAGACGTAATGGCGAGACTTGTGTGGAGCTGTAGAGAGCGGTGGCATAATTAGATAATTGATGGGGTCTAAGTGGAAAGCTGCTTTCCTGACAGTACAAGTGCATTTGGGACAGCCTTGACCAGTGGTCTGAGGTCTCAGACCATACCTATGAATAGCAGAACAATAAGCATGGCCTTGGAAAGCAAAGTTTGTGTCAGAGCTGTAGATCCCTATATATAATGACTGGTATAGAGACTTTCCTTAACAGTAAGCAGGATTGAGGACTGTGATGTGACACTGTGTGAAGTAAACCTGTGTTGGTGTGGCCTCTGGGAAGAGGAAAGAGTCAGGGGCGTAATTATAGTGGATGCCGGGTTGATAGATGCACGGAAGTCAAAACTGGAACCTAGGAGGTCAAAAAGGTCCATTTGGCCCATATTAAAATAACAATGGTATTGAAGGGGTATTCCATCACTTTGACATTGATGACCTATCCTTTGGATAGGTCATCAAATTCAGATCAGTGAAGGTCCGATCCCTGCACCCCCACTGATCATCTGTTTGCAGACCCGTGAGAGGCCAGATGAAAATAGAGTATGGAGCAGAGCACCACCACTCCGTCACACTGTATAGTAGCCACTGCCATGTACTACAGATCATCTCCTATTACATGAATAAGAACCGAGCTGTGGTCCTGTTGGAGATTTTCCACTGGGACCAATGAGCTTCAAGTTATGCTACTGAAAAGAAGACTGAATGAAAGGGCATCACCGGATTTGTTCTACGTTTTCTCAGTTCACCCTTTTTCGTAATGTTCAAAAATGATTCACTCAAATTTAATTACATTTAGTTTCTTAAACTCTTCTGATTGAGTGAGTGTTAGTCCCAGTTTGCCTGTTTAAAGGGACACAGTTCTTTGTGTGTCGCAGTACGTACGGTTGTGTTCAGGAAAAATGTTACGGTTTCACTTTATTAGGGAAGCGATATTCTTTTTACTTAAAGGGTGACCAGTTGATTGCACCATGTTACAAACTTATAAAGCATGATCATGGTTTATATACAAGGACATCTATTGAATCACCTTGATTAAATCATTAAGTCAAAAATTGCACACAAAAAAAACGATGTAAAGGTGTGTTCACACTGAGTTTTTTAGTAGTTTTTGGAGCAGAAACTCTCCAAAAACCATGAGGAGTTAGAACATTTCTGCTCTTAAAACTTCCTGAAAAAAAGAGCAGATTACTGAAATATACATCGATTTTGAATATGTTAAAAGAAAACAGTTGTTGGTGTCCATGGTAACCAATCACAGTGCATCTTTCTTTTATTTTCAATTAAATAAAAGCCGTGTAGTGACTGGTTGTCAGGGGCAACAACGACAGTTATTCTTTCACACTGTTTCATCAGTCTCCAGCAGAGAGTTCTATGACTTGTCCCTGAGTTTGGAAACCTGGTGAGTAATAGCTGTGGCTTTTCTAGTTAACATGGAAGGAATTACTGCTAACTGGGAGGGACACTTGTATGGGTGTATGTCCACCTTCCCAATCAGTTTTCTAGCTATTCAATGTATCTAAACTACAAAATAAACACAGCAAATAGTGTTCATAAAAACTCCACCATTTACTACACGAGTAGACTCTTCAGATATTTTCTCCCAAACTCCCAAAAGTCCATTTTGTTTCTAAATAAAAAAGTTTTGCAACCCCATAAAATGTTTACAACAACTGGATAAGTGTTAAAATAAAAATTCTCCCAATTTCAATGCCCCCTACCACGCCAATCGTTTCCTGATCCCCCCCCACTCCATCACTTACAAACTGTCTCAACGAGTGATTGCAGCAACTGATTGCGGACCATGATGGAACAAGCCAACCCTGGATGTGGTGGGCTGTAACAATTACATATCAAAGCGGTTGGACTAAGTGTTAAGCTATCATAGGTCTGCAATAGTATCAGTCCAGTAATGTGGGCCACAGAATCATTTGGAAAACCTGACCTGCACATCCAAACATAGACTGAGTGTGAACAGGTGCTGAACCCAGAGTCGCCAACTCGTATATATTTAAGTAAATAGGGCAGCACACTGCAGCGCCAAAACATGCAAACTTGAAAACACGAAATTTGAACTGCATTACTGCACTAGAAATATGAAAAATGAGAGCTTTTAGCGCATAAAAATGGCCAATTTTATGTGTACCTCGTAGCCACTTTACGGCATCTCTCTTATACGAGGTCCTACGCTTGACCTACCTCACCGAGAATAAACGTCTCCATCTGAATGGGTACATGTGAAACCTCTTCTTGGACTCAAATTCTCTCTCTCTGTGGAGGGGTATTGGACCTACTATAATTAAAACACCTGAAGCTAGGAGGCGGGGAGTGCACGATCAGAAGGCTAGAGAATACATTTCAAAAACCTGACCTGCACATCCAAACATAGACTGAGTGTGACAAGAACAAGATACACGGCACTCCACGGTATAGTATATCATACTATAGCAGATTACCTATTGCTTTATTTCTTCAGTATGTTCTCTCCTAGCCGCTTCTGTGCATGCCACAATAGCCCACGTTTATTTCCGCACATGACACTACACCCATCCTGGGAACCTTGTTACCATTAGTATTACATCCCTCTTCCTTTTTAATCCAGGAGCTACCATTCCCTCACATACATCAGTTCCTGTGTCTACACATTCATTCCCCTCTGCTACATGGAGCCAGCAGCGTCTGTATCTTTACACAGGCTCACAATACACGGTGCCTGCACACACCCACTGTGGTCACATGACTGCCCTGACGTGCAGCTGCATGTGATACGCCCCCTCCTAGCTAAATACCCGGAAGTTCTGGCCACACTTGCAGCGTGACTCCCTCAGCGTCTCAGCACGCCACCAGCGCTCCAGGCAATAGAACGGTAAGCACACACACACACATGGAGTTTCCCCTTCTAAACGCCCCTCCATTATGTGAGTGCGTTACACTGACCCATCATTGTTTCACCATTTTAGTGCACAGTGTGGGCACATCGTATGCCCAAGCAGCTTTATCTGCTCAGTTACGGTCTCCATTAGTGGTAAGCTTGTCCATCATTATCCTACACTTACCATGTGGTAGATTTCCCTTATATCCTGGGTTATTCTTATTGAATCTCTTTTTGAACATTGCAGCCTCTGAAATTTGCCTCTACATATAGTGTCAGCATACTCATGCATCTGGGTATATGTCCAGATCCTACGCTCCAGGTGATTATTCTCTTGTATCAGCCTATTTAGCATCACAGGACACACAACATGGGCAGCATTCCCATTGTCACCGTATTTCCTTGTAATCTTACTTCTCTTGAACTGTTGAGATTGCCTCTGTGTTTTATTACTCTGCTTTTGACACTACGTTCTCTTCTCCAGATCATGAGATGTTGGCACGATACACCAGAGCACGATTATGGCATTGTTCTGTTAGGCACGTCTCTAGTACGCATCACGATACCTCGGCTTATCTACGTCACCCACTTAGATCCATAAGGAGCACATATGTTCGCCTCTCCGTTCCACAATATCCTTTCCATTAGGATCTCAAGTTGGTACTGATGACTCTCTATTTAATGGACGTCACGTTTTGTGTTTTGTCACTCTGGAAACGCTCTGAGCTTGTCTCTCTGGAAACTAGTCTAACAGCTGCAGTCACTGTTATTTCAGCATTTTGACATATATTGCAGTTATTTATGTTTTTTGTCTTATATTGAGTTATGTAATGTGTTTTGACATTGACAGATTGTTATTTTGATCCTTATTTTTCTTTTTTTCTATTTTGTATAATCTCTGTATTACATTAGATAAACTTGCTCTGAGGAAGGTCCACAAAGGACCGAAAACGTTTAGCAAGATACGAGCTACAGCTGATCTATTTGTCCTGATGCAAAATAAATGACTTTATTTTCTACAAGCATTATTGAGTGCCAAGTTTTTTGATACAATAGACTGAGTGTGAACAGGTGCTGAACCCAGAGTCGCCAACTCGTATATAGTTAAGTAAATAGGGCAGCACACTGCAGCGCCAAAACATGCAAACTTGAAAACACGAAATTTGAACTGCATTACTGCACTAGAAATATCAAAAATGAGAGCTTTTAGCGCATAAAAATGACCAATTTTATGTGTACCTCGTAGCCACTTTACGGCATCTCTCTTATACGAGGTCCTACGCTTGACCTAGCTCCTAGCTTCAGGTGTTTTAATTATAGTAGGTCCAATACCCCTCCACAGAGAGAGAGAATTTGAGTCCAAGAAGAGGTTTCACATGTACCCATTCAGATGGAGACGTTTATTCTCAGCGAGGTAGGTCAAGCGTAGGACCTCGTATAAGAGAGATGCTATAAAGTGGCTATGAGGTACACATAAAATTGGCCATTTTTATGCGCTAAAAGCTCTCATTTTTCATATTTCTGGTGCAGTAATGCAGTTCAAATTTCGTGTTTTCAAGTTTGCATGTTTTAGCGCTGCAGTGTGCTGCCCTATTTACTTAACTATATACGAGTTGGCGACTCTGGGTTCAGCACCTGTTCACACTCAGTCTATGTTTGGATGTGCAGGTCAGGTTTTTGAAATGTATTCTCTAGCCTTCTGATCATGCACTCCCCGCCTCCTAGCTTCAGGTGTTTTAATTATAGTAGGTCCAATACCCCTCCACAGAGAGAGAGAATTTGAGTCCAAGAAGAGGTTTCACATGTACCCATTCAGATGGAGACGTTTATTCTCAGCGAGGTAGGTCAAGCGTAGGACCTCGTATAAGAGAGATGCCGTAAAGTGGCTACGAGGTACACATAAAATTGGCCATTTTTATGCGCTAAAAGCTCTCATTTTTCATATTTCTAGTGCAGTAATGCAGTTCAAATTTCGTGTTTTCAAGTTTGCATGTTTTGGCGCTGCAGTGTGCTGCCCTATTTACTTAACTATATACGAGTTGTCGACTCTGGGTTCAGCACCTGTTCACACTCAGTCTATGTTTGGATGTGCAGGTCAGGTTTTTGAAATGTATTCTCTAGCCTTCTGATCGTGCACTCCCCGCTTCCTAGCTTCAGGTGTTTTAATTATAGTAGGTCCAATACCCCTCCACAGAGAGAGAGAATTTGAGTCCAAGAAGAGGTTTCACATGTACCCATTCAGATGGAGACGTTTATTCTCAGCGAGGTAGGTCAAGCGTAGGACCTCGTATAAGAGAGATGCTGTAAAGTGGCTACGAGGTACACATAAAATTGGCCATTTTTATGCGCTAAAAGCTCTAATTTTTCATATTTCTAGTGCAGTAATGCAGTTCAAATTTCGTGTTTTCAAGTTTGCATGTTTTGGCGCTGCAGTGTGCTGCCCTATTTACTTAACAGAATCATTTGGGACCCGTAGGCTCCAGGGTCTGGATGCGACTGCAACCCCTGCACCTATTATAGTTACACCCCTGAGTAGTGGGGAAGCTGAATCTACAGCATGCTTATGTGGCAATGATATGACTGTAGTTCAAGCACTGTATGTCATGGTTAGGACATGGTTAATGTCCTGTTCTCTCAGGGTTAATTTTGCTGTCCTCCCTTTGGATCTGGGAGGGGTAATTATACTCACTCCAGACTAGGATTCCCTGTCAGCTATACTCTCATTCTAGTCTGTGTGCCTAACCCCTGGAGTGCGTGCTTTTTTGCAATTGTGTTCCTTGCTCTCCGTGCATTACTCTGCTCATTTGTTCTCTTGGATTTCTAACCTCTGGCTTCTCTTCTGACTATCCCCTGTGTCTCCCCTTTGGTACCTCGTGATCTCCTGGTTCTGATCTTAGCTTGTTTGACTATTTTCCTGTGTGTATCGTCTCCTCTGCACCCTGGCTCGCCCATGACCACCTCCCACTCTGTCACATGGTTCAGATCCTGTTTGTTACCTGGTTAGCAATTCAGCTCCCTTGCTGCTGTGTGCAGCTCTCCCCGCAGCAGTAATACCCGGGAACAGTGACACTGTACTTGTCACACAGACAGAAGAGGGCCCCTGTGAAAGAACAATATATACGCCTTTTTCATTATAATGCACATTTCTATCTGCTTTGGAGGTAGAAGTGGGCCCCATTACCCTTTTGGGCCCCAGTGCAGTTGTACAGGTTGCACCAATGGTATGTCCACACTTGATTTGGCATTGAGCCATTATGCTGTTTTAGGCATAAACCTAGTTGATGAATTAACGATAATTTTACATTTTTACACATATGTATTTGGCAATTGAGTTCCATATTCTAAAATGTATTTTTACATCTGGATCATGTAACAATAGATACATTTGACAATTCAGACCCCTGTCTTTAGTTAATTACTTATTTTACTTGCTTATAGAGCATCATAAATTCCACAGTGCTTTGCAAACATCATCATCCATATTCATTGTACATGAGATTCAAATTTCACTGTGAAAGATTAAGTCAAATTCAAACTATTGCCTTGCCTGAAGAAGAATGCTGGAAGATGGTTCATTGCAAGATACAGTATACTGAAAACATCTGTCCTAATTCAAGCATAACGTCAGTGAAAGTGCAGATGGTAACAGTGGGTACTGCTAAGTGGAACCATCTGACGATCTACTGTGGAGCAGATTACAAGAACAAGATATGATGTACCATAATGTACAGTAATGCAGCGTTCTACAGCTCGTATTGAGTCTTTACCAACGTTACAGCATGCACTGTAGAAAAACAGACTTAGAGGTGACTACAAAGTACATTTCATTAAATGATTTCCTTGTACTATAGACACGACATTGAATGTCAGCTTGTGCAATGTCTTTATACTGTAAGCATTCACTCTTTAATTATATATTTTTAATGCCTATGGAAGATACAATTCTGTTTAATAATGTAGAATGGATTCTAAATTAATCAAATTCATTATCATCTCCACAAATGCACAATATTTAGCAAATCAAAATTTTGGCGAATTTGATTTGCACAAATCCGGAGAAATGCTTGCAAGTCAACTATCATTTTGTTGGGGTTATGAACGTGTTCACACTCACACCAGTGAAACGCCGCATCACCCAACTGGTACCAGTACAGACTAGAACCTTGGACCTGGCTCCCTAAATGGCTGTTGAGGGGTTTCTCATGACTACCAGAGGGGAGGCCGCAACACACTACCAACAAGGGGAAAGGAAATTGTGAGGAGAAATTTGAGAACCCAAGGTGAGAAATTAAGACTCGTTCATAAGTTGAAGAAGTGAAGGTTAAGGAGTACCAAAAATAAAAGGAACAAGTAAGAACCCCTAAGAACCTAACAGTGATAAAAGCAAGAAATATAATCCCATGGTATATACACTGCTCAAAAAAATTAAGGGAACACTTAAACAACAGAATATAACTCCAAATAAATCAAACTTCTGTGAAATCCAACTGTCCACTTAGGAAGCAACAATGTTTGACAATCAGTTTCACATGCTGTTGTGCAAATGGAATAGACAACAGATGGAAATTATTGGAAATTATCAAGATACACTCAATAAAGGAGTGGTTCTGCAGGTGGGGACCACAGACCACATCTCAGTACCAATGCTTTCTGGCTGATGTTTTGGTCACTTTTGAATGTTGGTTGTGCTTTCACATTCGTGGTAGCACGAGACGTACTCTACAACCCACACAAGTGGCTCCAGTAGTGCAGCTCATCCAGGATGGCACATCAATGCGAGCTGTGGCAAGAAGGTTTGCTGTGTCTGTCAGCGTAGTGTCCAGAGGCTGGAGGCGCTATCAGGAGACAGGCCAGTACACCAGGAGATGTGGAGGGAGCCGTAGGAGGGCAACAACCCAGCAACAGGACCGCTATCTCAGTCTTTGTGCAAGGAGGAGCACTGCCAGAGCCCTGCAAAATGACCTCCAGCAGGCCACAAATGTACATGTGTCTGCACAAATGGTTAGAAACTGACTCCATGAGGATGGTCTGAGTTCCCAATGTCCACAGATGGGAAATGTGCTCACAGCCCAACATCTTGCAGGATGCTTGGCATTTGCCACAGAACACCAGGATTGGCAAATTCACCACTGGCGCCCTGTGCTCTTCACAGATGAAAGCTGGTTGACACTGAGCACATATGACAGACGTGACAGAGTCTGGAGACGCCATGGAGAGCAAACTGCTGCCTGCAAAATCCTTCAGCATGACCAGTTTGGCAGTGGGTCAGTAATGGTGTGGGGTGGCATTTCTTTGGAGGGCCACACAGCCCTCCATGTGCTCACCAGAGGTAGCCTGTCTGCCATTAGGTACTGAGATGAGATCCTCAGACCCCTTGTGAGACCATATGCTGGTGCGGTTGGCCCCGGGTTCCTCCTAATGCATGACAATGCCAGACCTCATGTGGCTGGAGTGTGTCAGCAGTTCCTGCAAGATGAAGGCATTGAAGCTATGGACTGGCCCGCCTGTTCCCCAGACCTGAATCCAACTGAACACATCTGGGACATCATGTCTCGCACCATCCACCAACGTCACGTTGCACCACAGACTGTCCAGGAGTTGGCGGATGCTTTAGTCCAGGTCTGGGAGGAGATCCCTCAGGAGACCATCTGCCGCCTCATCAGGAGGCCACACACACTACTGAGCATCATTTCCTTGTCTTGAGGCATTTCCACTGAAGTTGGATCAGCCTGTAACTTCATTTTCCACTTTGATCTTGAGCATCATTCCAACTCCAGACCTCCATGGGATATTAGTTGTGATTTACGTTGATCATTTTTAGGTTTTATTGTTCTCAACATTTTCGACTATGTAATGAATAAAGATTTACGACTAGAATATTTCATTCAGTGATATCTAGGATGTGGGATTTTAGTGTTCCCTTTATTTTTTTGAGCAGTGTATTATTCACTATTTCCTTCATTACTAATCTGACAATCCGTCTGTTTCATCCACAGTTATGTCTGCTGATTCCAATATCTGTCATATTCATTGATCCCTGTTTCACATCAATCTGTCTGTTTTGGGTATGTCTGCTGATTCCAATATCCCCTCCTGCTGTGTATCAGCAAACTTTTGTTAAGTATTGTGTGTTAATTCCTGTAACATCCTTCATAATCACAGTACTGAATTCACACCTGTGTATCTGTCTTTGACAGTATGTCTTTACCAGTATTCCTGTAATATCCTTCATAATCACAGTACTGAATTCACACCTGTGTATCCGTCGTTGACAGTATGTCTTTACCAGTATTCCTGTAATATCCTTCATAATCACAGTACTGAATTCACACCTGTGTACCTGTCTTTGCCAGTATGTTTTCCTAGTTGCAATTTCCTGTTATCCTTTGATCTTAATTCACACCTGTATATCTGTCCATTTTGGTCCATCTGCCTTCCCTGCTGTATAGCAAGTAATATGCCCACATTAGCTCCTGTGTTTTAATTAACCCCTGCTGTGATCCCTTGACCAGTGGCTCTTCCCTCCTGCTCACACCTGGTCTAATCATAGATGTATGAACGTGTAGACATAGGTCTGCTGACCGAGGTGGCTTCTAAGTGTGACCCTATAAGTGTGCTGTAGTAATATGCCAGGAATAGACTGGGCAAGACCAGAAAGGAACAGTAAGTACTGCTTATTACAGGTACCAAGCATTTATTTTATCCCACTTTTACTCCTTCACAATGGTTGTAGGCCTATGTTAAGCAGAAAGCAGAAGAATCTGGATCTGTTTTGACTTTCTGTCTTGTTTATATGTACTGTATGTAATAATTCCTCTCTTTAATGCTGTCAGGGCTGGTGTTAGAGAAAAAGCTGCAAACTGGGCAATTTCCCAGGGCATAAACACCCTTAATTGCCCCAAGCGTTTACAGTAGAAACTACATTGATAATAGCAGTTCTGCATTATCAATGTACTTTGCATCGGACCAAAGGTCCTCCACCCTGTGGGAGTCAAGAAGAACTAAAGAAGACGAGACAGACTGGTCAGTCCTGTCCTCTAAATTGTGTGCAAATATATGTGTGTAGGTGTATGTATAAATATATATATACATATGTACAGTGGGGCAAAAAAGTATTTAGTCAGTCAGCAATAGTGCAAGTTCCACCACTTAAAAAGATGAGAGGCGTCTGTAATTTACATCATAGGTAGACCTCAACTATGGGAGACAAACTGAGAAAAAAAAATCCAGAAAATCACATTGTCTGTTTTTTGAACATTTTATTTGCATATTATGGTGGAAAATAAGTATTTGGTCAGAAACAAACAATCAAGATTTCTGGCTCTCACAGACCTGTAACTTCTTCTTTAAGAGTCTCCTCTTTCCTCCACTCATTACCTGTAGTAATGGCACCTGTTTAAACTTGTTATCAGTATAAAAAGACACCTGTGCACACCCTCAAACAGTCTGACTCCAAACTCCACTATGGTGAAGACCAAAGAGCTGTCAAAGGACACCAGAAACAAAATTGTAGCCCTGCACCAGGCTGGGAAGACTGAATCTGCAATAGCCAACCAGCTTGGAGTGAAGAAATCAACAGTGGGAGCAATAATTAGAAAATGGAAGACATACAAGACCACTGATAATCTCCCTCGATCTGGGGCTCCACGCAAAATCCCACCCCGTGGGGTCAGAATGATCACAAGAACGGTGAGCAAAAATCCCAGAACCACGCGGGGGGACCTAGTGAATGAACTGCAGAGAGCTGGGACCAATGTAACAAGGCCTACCATAAGTAACACATTGTGCCACCATGGACTCAGATCCTGCAGTGCCAGACGTGTCCCACTGCTTAAGCCAGTACATGTCCGGGCCCGTCTGAAGTTTGCTAGAGAGCATTTGGATGATCCAGAGGAGTTTTGGGAGAATGTCCTATGGTCTGATGAAACCAAACTGGAACTGTTTGGTAGAAACACAACTTGTCGTGTTTGGAGGAAAAAGAATACTGAGTTGCATCCATCAAACACCATACCTACTGTAAAGCATGGTGGTGGAAACATCATGCTTTGGGGCTGTTTCTCTGCAAAGGGGCCAGGACGACTGATCCGGGTACATGAAAGAATGAATGGGGCCATGTATCGTGAGATTTTGAGTGCAAACCTCCTTCCATCAGCAAGGGCATTGAAGATGAAACGTGGCTGGGTCTTTCAACATGACAATGATCCAAAGCACACCGCCAGGGCAACGCAGGAGTGGCTTCGTAAGAAGCATTTCAAGGTCCTGGAGTGGCCTAGCCAGTCTCCAAATCTCAACCCTATAGAAAACCTTTGGAGGGAGTTGAAAGTCCGTGTTGCCAAGCGAAAAGCCAAAAACATCACTGCTCTAGAGGAGATCTGCATGGAGGAATGGGCCAACATACCAACAACAGTGTGTGGCAACCTTGTGAAGACTTACAGAAAACGTTTGACCTCTGTCATTGCCAACAAAGGATATATTACAAAGTATTGAGATTAAATTTTGTTTCTGACCAAATACTTATTTTCCACCATAATATGCAAATAAAATGTTAAAAAAACAGACAATGTGATTTTCTGGATTTTTTTTTCTCAGTTTGTCTCCCATAGTTGAGGTCTACCTATGATGTAAATTACAGACGCCTCTCATCTTTTTAAGCGGTGGAACTTGCACTATCGCTGACTGACTAAATACTTTTTTGTCCCACTGTATATGAATGTATGTGCTCTCTGCATACATGTGTCTGTATGAATGTGCCCTGTGTATGCATGTGTGTGTTTGAATGTGCTCTGTGTATACGTTTGTGTGTGTATGCATGTGTTTTGTGTATACGTGTATATGTGTTCTGTGTGTACATGTGTCTGCGTATGTGCTCTATATATACATAACCAGTTTGGATGATAACGTGATATCAGGCTGCGATGCTGTAATAAAGAATCCTTTGGACCAAGATGAGTTGAATGGTTTTTATATCCACAATGCGTTTCAATGCTGGACTAGCGTCTTTTCCACATGAAAAAACAATTGCACGCAGATTCCCAGCCTATTAATATCAATCCTCAGCTGTCTGATTTGCCATAGCTGGTTATTAAAAATATGGGAGACCCTAAAAAAATGATGTGGGGTCCCCCCTATTTTTAATAGCCAGCTAAGGCAAAGCAGACAGCTGTGGACTGATATTAATAGGCTGATAAGGTATATGGATGTTTTTTATTAACAAATGGGTTCTGATCAAGTTCTGGTACCTGAACAAAACTTTTTTCTCAAGTTCAACCGAACCCACGGGTCCGCTCATCCCTAGAGACCAGTAAACTAGCACCAAAAGACTTGAATATTGTTGACCGTGATGGCTTAACAACCTGAACTCAGCTTATGTAAATGCAACTTACAGTATTTTTCGAACTACAAAATGCACTTTTTTCCCAAAAATTTGGGAGGAAAATTGGGATGCGTCTTATTGTCTAAAAGTAGCTTAAAGGGGGGGCACGGCTGTGGAGCATAGTCACAGAAGCCAGGGTCACCACTGAAGGAAGCCGGAGGTGGCAGGAGTGGGTGATGCTGTGGGTTCTGGGCTGGGAGGAGGGGGTGTCCCGGCGGTGCAAGGATCGAGCCATTGATCTCCAAACAGTGAACTTCAGGAAAATGGCACCAGAGCATGTGTAGATTTAGATCTCAGTTCAATAACAAGCCAAGACCTTAATCTGCGCATCCGCCGGCACCATTTTCCTGAAGCCCAATGTGAGCAGCAGAGACTCTGCTCCTGCCTCACACCACCGATATTTTCCTGAATAGCACCGCCAGGAGATCAGTGGCTCCTGCTTTGCACCTCTGGGACTCCCCCTCCGATGTTCCAACCCAGTGCGAACAGAATAGCACCACTCTTGCCACCACCAGCTTCCTGCAGCAGTGACCCCACTACCTGTGACAGTGACCCCTGCACCGCCGCAGCCCCTCTCCCCCCCGCTAAACTAAATTTGGATTATAAGACGAACCCCCATTTTTATATTAAACATTTTTTTCCTATTTTCCTCCTCTAAATTTGGAGTGCATCTTATGGTCCGATGCATCTTATAGTCCGAAAATACAGTAAATATTTCTGTGTGATGGTGAAATATGTGAGCAATTGGGGCCCCACTTTAAACTTTTACCCAGGTCCCACTTTGTCTAAAACAGGCCCTGTGTATAGTGTGACTTCTCTAGTTTCAGGTTCTCCTGTTATCCTCCATGTTGTGATGTTGTAGATATAATTGCTGTATGTTCCAAGTAAAACACTTACAGTGGGGCAAAAAAGTATTTAGTCAGTCAGCAATAGTGCAAGTTCCACCACTTAAAAAGATGAGAGGCGTCTGTAATTTACATCATAGGTAGACCTCAACTATGGGAGACAAACTGAGAAAAAAAAATCCAGAAAATCACATTGTCTGTTTTTTTAACCCCTTTACCCCAAGGGTGGTTTGCACGTTAATGACCAGGCCAATTTTTACAATTCTGACCACTGTCCCTTTATGAGGTTATAACTCCGAAACGCTTCAACGGATCCTGGTGATTCTGACATTGTTTTCTCGTGACATATTGTACTTCATGATAGTGGTAAAATTTCTTTGATAGTACCTGCGTTTATTTGTGAAAAAAACGGAAATTTGGTGAAAATTTTGAAAATTTCGCAATTTTCAAACTTTGAATTTTTATGCAATTAAATCACAGAGATATGGCACACAAAATACTTAATAAGTAACATTTCCAAAATGTCTCCTTTACATCAGCATAATTTTGGAACCAATTTTTTTTTTTGTTAGGGAGTTATAAGGGTTAAAAGTTGACCAGCAATTTCTCATTTTTACAACACCATTTTTTTTTAGGGACCACGTCTCATTTGAAGTCATTTTGAGGGGTCTATATGATAGAAAATTCCCAAGTGTGACACCATTCTAAAAACTGCACCCCTCAAGGTGCTCAAAACCACATTCAAGAAGTTTATTAACCCTTCAGGTGTTTAATAGGAATTTTTGGAATGTTTAAATAAAAATGAACATTTAACTTTTTTACACAAAAAATTTACTTCAGCTCCAATTTGTCTTATTTTACCAAGGGTAACAGGAGAAATTGGACCCAAAAAGTTGTTGTCCAATTTGTCCTGAGTACGCTGATACCCCATATGTGGCAGTAAACCACTGTTTGGGCGCATGGGAGAGCTCGGAAGGGAAGGAGCGCTATTTGACTTTTCAATGCAAAATTGACAGGAATTGAGATGGGACGCCATGTTGCGTTTGGAGAGCCACTGATGGGCCTAAACATTGAAACCCCCCACAAGTGACACCATTTTGGAAAGTAGACCCCCTAAGGAACTTATCTGGATGTGTGGTGAGCACTTTGACCCACCAAGTGCTTCACAGAAGTTTATAATGCAGAACCGTAAAAATAAAAAATCATATTTTTTCACAAAAATTATATTTTTGCCCCCAATTTTTTATTTTTCCAAGGGTAAGAGAAGAAATTGGACCTCAAAAGTTGTTGTCCAATTTGTCCTGAGTACGCTGATACCCCATATGTGGCAGTAAACCACTGTTTGGGCGCATGGGAGAGCTCGGAAGGGAAGGAGCGCAGTTTGACTTTTCAATGCAAAATTGACAGAAATTGAGATGGGACGCCATGTTGCGTTTGGAGAGCCACTGATGTGCCTAAACATTGAAACCCCCCACAAGTGACACCATTTTGGAAAGTAGACCCCCTAAGGAACTTATCTAGAGGTGTGGTGAGCACTTTGACCCACCAAGTGCTTCACAGAAGTTTATAATGCAGAACCGTAAAAATAAAAAATCATATTTTTTCACAAAAATTATATTTTTGCCCCCAATTTTTTATTTTTCCAAGGGTAAGAGAAGAAATTGGACCTCAAAAGTTGTTGTCCAATTTGTCCCGAGTACGCTGATACCCCATATGTGGCAGTAAACCACTGTTTGGGCGCATGGGAGAGCTCGGAAGGGAAGGAGCACCGTTTGACTTTTCAATGCAAAATTGACAGAAATTGAGATGGGACGCCATGTTGCGTTTGGAGAGCCACTGATGTGCCTAAACATTGAAACCCCCCACAAGTGACACCATTTTGGAAAGTAGACCCCCTAAGGAACTTATCTAGAGGTGTGGTGAGCACTTTGACCCACCAAGGGCTTCACAGAAGTTTATAATGCAGAGCCATAAAAATAAAACAAAATTTTTTTCCCACAAAAATTATTTTTTAGCCCCCAGTTTTGTATTTTCCCTAGGGTAACAGGAGAAATTGGACCCCAAAAGTTGTTGTCCAATTTGTCCTGAGTACGCTGATACCCCATATGTGGGGGGGAACCACCGTTTGGGCGCATGGGAGGGTTCGGAAGGGAAGGAGCGCCATTTGGAATGCAGACTTAGATGGAATGGTCTGCAGGCGTCACATTGCGTTTGCAGAGCCCCTAATGTACCTAAACAGTAGAAACCCCCCACAAGTGACACCATTTTGGAAAGTAGACCCCCTAAGGAACTCATCTTGATGTGTTGTGAGAGCTTTGAACCCCCAAGTATTTCACTACAGTTTATAACGCAGAGCCATGCAAATAAAAAATATTTTTTTTTCCACAAAAATTATATTTTAGCCCCCAGTTTTGTATTTTTCCAAGGTTAGCAGGAGAAATTGGACCCTAAATGTTGTTGTTCAATTTGTCCTGAGTACGCTGATACCCGATATGTGGGGGGAAACCACCGTTTGGGCGCATGGGAGGGCTCGGAAGGGAAGGAGCATCATTTGGAATGCAGACTTAGATGGATTGGTCTCCAGGCGTCACATTGCGTTTGCAGAGCCCCTAATGTACCTAAACAGTAGAAACCCCCCACAAGTGACCCCATATTGGAAACTAGACCCCTCATTGAACTTATCTAGATGTGTTGTGAGAACTTTGAACCCCCAAGTGTTTCACTACAGTTTATAACGCAGAGCCGTGAAAATAAAAAATCTTTTTGTTTTCCCACAAAAATTATTTTTTAGCCCCCAGTTTTGTATTTTCCCAAGGGTAACAGGAGAAATTGGTCCACAAAAGTTGTTGTCCAATTTGTCCTGAGTACGCTGATACCCCATATGTTGGGGTAAACCCCTGTTTGGGCACACAGGAGAGCTCGGAAGGGAAGGAGCACTGTTTTACTTTTTCAACGCAGAATTGGCTGGAATTGAGATCGGACGCCATGTCGTGTTTGGAGAGCCCCTGATGTGCCGAAACAGTGGAAACCCCCCAATTATAACTGAAACCCTAATCTAAACACACCCCTAACCCTAATTCCAACGGTAACCCTAACCACACCTCTAACCCTGACACACCCCTAACCCTAATCCCAACCCTATTCCCAACTGTAAATGTAATCTAAACCCTAACCCTAACTTTAGCCCCAACCCTAACTGTAACCCTAACCCTAGCCCTAACCCTAGCCCTAACCCTAGCCCTAACCCTAGCCCTAACCCTAGCCCTAACCCTAACCCTAGCCCTAACCCTAGCCCTAACCCCAGCCCTAACCCTAGCCCTAACCCTAACCCTAGCCCTAGCCCTAACCCTAGCCCTAACCCTAGCCCTAACCCTAGCCCTAGCCCTAACCCTAGCCCTAACCCTAGCCCTAATGGGAAAATGGAAATAAATACATTTTTTTTTATTTTTCCCTAACTAAGGGGGTGATGAAGGGGGGTTTGATTTACTTTTATAGCGAGTTTTTTAGCGGATTTTTATGATTGGCAGCCGTCACACACTGAAAGACCCTTTTTATTGCAAAAAAATTTTTTTGCAATACCACATTTTGAGAGCTATAATTTTTCCATATTTTGGTCCACAGAGTCATGTGAGGTCTTGTTTTTTGCGGGACGAGTTGACGTTTTTATTGAAAACATTTTTGGGCACGTGACATTTTTTTATCGCTTTTTATTCCGATTTTTGTGAGGAAGAATGACCAAAAGCCAGCTATTCATGAATTTCTATTGGGGGAGGCGTTTATACCGTTCCGCGTTTGGTAAAATTGATAAATCAGTTTTATTCTTCGGGTCAGTACGATTACAGCGATACCTCATTTATATCATTTTTTTATGGTTTGGTGCTTTTATACGATAAAAACTATTTTACAGAAAAAATAATTATTTTTGCATCGCTTTATTCTCAGGACTATAACTTTTTTATTTTTTTGCTGATGATGCTGTATGGCGGCTCTTTTTTCAGCGGTACCATGGTTATTTATATCTGTCCTTTTGATCGCGTGTTATTCCACTTTTTGTTCGGCGGTATGATAATAAAGCGTTGTTTTTTGCCTCGTTTTTTTTTTTTTCTTACGGTGTTTACTGAAGGGGTTAACTAGTGGGACAGTTTTATAGGTCGGGTCGTTACGGACGCGGCGATACTAAATATGTGTACTTTTATTGTTTTTTTTTATTTAGATGAAGAAATGTATTTATGGGAATAATATATATTTTTTTTTTTTATTATTTTGGAATATTTTTTTTTATTTTTTTACACATTTGGAAAATTTTTTTTTTACTTTTTTACTTTGTCCCAGGGGGGGACATCACAGATCAGTGATCTGACAGTTTGCACAGCACTCTGTCAGATCACTGATCTGACATGCAGCGCTGCAGCCTTCACAGTGCCTGCTCTGAGCAGGCTCTGTGAAGCCACCTCCCTCCCTGCAGGACCCGGATCCGCGGCCATCTTGGATCCGGGGCTGGAGGGAGCAGGGAGGGAGGTGAGACCCTCGCAGCAACGCGATCACATCGCGGGGGTCTCAGGGAAGCCCGCAGGGAGCCCCCTCCCTGCGCGGTGCTTCCCTGCACCGCCGGCACATCGCGATCATCTTTGATTGCGGTGTGCCAGGGGTTAATGTGCCGGGGGCGGTCCGTGACCGCTCCTGGCACATAGTGCCGGATGTCAGCTGCGATAAGCAGCTGACACCCGGCCGCGATCGGCCGCGCTCCCCCCGTGAGCGCGGCTGATCGGCTATGACGTACTATCCCGTCCAGGGTCAGATAAGCCCAGGGCACCTCGACGGGATAGTACGTCTAAGGTCACAGAGGGGTTAACATTTTATTTGCATATTATGGTGGAAAATAAGTATTTGGTCAGAAACAAAATTTCATCTCAATACTTTGTAATATATCCTTTGTTGGCAATGACAGAGGTCAAACGTTTTCTGTAAGTCTTCACAAGGTTGCCACACACTGTTGTTGGTATGTTGGCCCATTCCTCCATGCAGATCTCCTCTAGAGCAGTGATGTTTTTGGCTTTTCGCTTGGCAACACGGACTTTCAACTCCCTCCAAAGGTTTTCTATAGGGTTGAGATCTGGAGACTGGCTAGGCCACTCCAGGACCTTGAAATGCTTCTTACGAAGCCACTCCTTCGCTGCCCTGGCGGTGTGCTTTGGATCATTGTCATGTTGAAAGACCCAGCCACGTTTCATCTTCAACGCCCTTGCTGATGGAAGGAGGTTTGCACTCAAAATCTCACGATACATGGCCCCATTCATTCTTTCATGCACCCGGATCAGTCGTCCTGGCCCCTTTGCAGAGAAACAGCCCCAAAGCATGATGTTTCCACCACCATGCTTTACAGTAGGTATGGTGTTTGATGGATGCAACTCAGTATTCTTTTTCCTCCAAACACGACAAGTTGTGTTTCTACCAAACAGTTCCAGTTTGGTTTCATCAGACCATGGGACATTCTCCCAAAACTCCTCTGGATCATCCAAATGCTCTCTAGCAAACTTCAGATGGGCCCGGACATGTACTGGCTTAAGCAGTGGGACACGTCTGGTACTGCAGGATCTGAGTCCATGGTGGCGTAGTGTGTTACTTATGGTAGGCCTTGTTACATTGGTCCCAGCTCTCTGCAGTTCATTCACTAGGTCCCCCCGCGTGGTTCTGGGATTTTTGCTCACCGTTCTTGTGATCATTCTGACCCCACGGGGTGGGATTTTGCGTGGAGCCCCAGATCGAGGGAGATTATCAGTGGTCTTGTATGTCTTCCATTTTCTAATTATTGCTCCCACTGTTGATTTCTTCACTCCAAGCTGGTTGGCTATTGCAGATTCAGTCTTCCCAGCCTGGAGCAGGGCTACAATTTTGTTTCTGGTGTCCTTTGACAGCTCTTTGGTCTTCACCTTAGTGGAGTTTGGAGTCAGACTGTTTGAGGGTGTGCACAGGTGTCTTTTTATACTGATAATAAGTTTAAACAGGTGCCATTACTACAGGTAATGAGTGGAGGAAAGGGGAAACTC
This sequence comes from Ranitomeya imitator, assembly GCF_032444005.1. Classification (NCBI taxonomy): domain Eukaryota; kingdom Metazoa; phylum Chordata; class Amphibia; order Anura; family Dendrobatidae; genus Ranitomeya; species Ranitomeya imitator. Next base: position 62,100,141 of record NC_091288.1, read on the forward strand.
TTAAAGAAGAAGTTACAGGTCTGTGAGAGCCAGAAATCTTGATTGTTTGTTTCTGACCAAATACTTATTTTCCACCATAATATGCAAATAAAATGATAAAAAAACAGACAATGTGATTTTCTGGATTTTTTTTTCTCAGTTTGTCTCCCATAGTTGAGGTCTACCTATGATGTAAATTACAGACGCCTCTCATCTTTTTAAGTGGTGGAACTTGCACTATTGCTGACTGACTAAATACTTTTTTGCCCCACTGTAATTTTCCCACTATGTCTAAGTACTGAATGATTCTGCTGAAATCTGCAATTTATAATGCGTCCAGACAGACACAGCATAGTTTGGAGGACAGAGTTTTCCAAAGATTCTCATCTCTTATATACCAGTAAGAAACTCAAAATACATGTGGAAAGGAGAAAATTAAAATGGCCAGCACCCAGCCACTCAGAATTTAAATAAGGACAATTACCACCTATATTTAAAGTGGAACATGTTACTGTCCATAGATCACTTATGGGAGGTTATTACAACAGATCACATAGTAGTAATCAGGAATGGGCCAAAAAAAAAAAAACAGGCCAGAATCCTTCTAAGCTTACCCCCTTCATGATAGTGACAATTTCCGTTTTTGCGTTTCCATTTTTTCCTCCCCTTCTTCCCAGAGCCATAACGCTTTTATTTTTCTGTCCACATAGACATATGAAGGCTTGCTTTTTCCAGGACTAGTTGTACTTTTGAATGATACCATTAATTTTACCACCTAATCTACTGAAAAACAGGGAAAAAATTCCAAATGGGGAGGAATTGTGAAAACTGCTTAAATTTGGCATTTTGGGGGGGAATTATTTGTACAGTCTATATTTTGTGGTAATTACATTGACACCCAACATGTCCATTTTTTTATTATTTTCGTGGTGCAAAAAACATCAGAAGTTTGTAAAACAAAATTTTTTGGATTGTATTACCATTTTGTGAGACCCATAGTGTTTTTATTATGCGGCTGATGGAGCTGTGTGATGGTTTATTTTTTGCGGGATTAGACGTTTTTATTGATACTATTTTGGGATAGATATAAAGTTTTGATTGCTTGTTACAGCCTTTTTTGTGGAAAAAATTTAAGTTTGGCATTCTTGATTTATTTTTCATTTACGTTGTTTACCCATCAGGTTAATTATTTTTACTTTTTTGATAAATCAGACTTTTTTGAACATGGAAATACTAAATACGTGTATTTTTTTCATAACTTTTTTGAATAGAGGTTAAAGCGGGTAATTTGAATTTTTATGTTATGTTTTTCATATTTTTAAAAACTTTTTAAACATTTTTCACTGCTGTTGTTAGTCCCCTTAGGGGACTTGAAACTGCGATTGCCACAGCATTGCTGCTTACAGTAAAAATCTCTGTCTCCTTTGAAGCCCAGCCACAGACAGGGCTTCAAAGAAGCTCCATAATGGCAGGCATGGGGATCTCCACCAGACACCTGGCTGTCATAGCAACCAGTGATCACGTCACGGGCACGCTGATGAGCTCATAGGATGGAGTTTGACAACAGAATTTAACAGGTTAGCAATGGGTTGAACTCTGCTCCATCCGCGATTGTTAGAGTCAAGTCCTTGGCTAAAGCTATAATCTCTGGTCCATGTGCAGATAATTGAAATGGCACTTTTAAAGTGACAAATAATCAGATATTACAACACTGGTACATCAACTTGACTTACATAACAAGAAAACAATTTATCTTGGACAGAATATAGTCATTGTAGTAAAAGACGTGCTGTATGATGCCAGCAGAGGCGTAGCTAGAGCTTTTGCCGCCCGGGGCTGTTCCCGAGTTTGGCGCCTTCCCCCCCCCCCCCCCCGGGCTCAATACACACAAAGGTTACCAAAAACGGTTTTCCTGTTTTGTAGAACTTAAACTGGGCCTAATGGTGTCACCCCCACATGCCACACCTGTGACTTAATACCACCACACCATGACCAGGCCACATAGTGACCGGATAATACTACATACAAGGGACAAATACCACAACACCATTTCCAGACCACATGTTACCACCACATAGTGACTGAATACTACAATACTGATCAGTAATAAAAAAAAAACCACAATACTATCACCATAAGTGCCAGTATTCACAGGAGATCTGTACTTAGTATGCAGTGTCTGTGTAGAGGTAATACAGAGATCACTGGTGACATTATACACAGGACCTCTATATAGTATACAGTGTATAGTGTCAGTGTATAGGTAACACTGACTCACCAGTGACGTCTCTAGGTGAAGTCCTTCATCTTTCATCCAGCACAGACCGCCATCATTCCTTCCAGCCAGGACTCGTTTCTGCAGGAAATAACACAGTTATCTCGAGCTCCGCTTGCAGAACACATTACCTAATTTTTCACAACTTCTACATTACATCACATGAAGAAAAAAAGGTGATATAGTGTCACTCTGCACAGTAACAGGACCGCCCCCCCATTTAAAACAGTATACTCAAAAAATAAAATAAATACATCACTGCAGTAATAATATCCCTTAATTAGCCCCTATGGTAATAATATTCCCCACCCTGGCCCCGTTTCTCATTCCTGGCTCCAGCCATATGTTCTCGCATCCTGCCCTCATGAGTATCCATTCTACCCCATATGATCTCCACATCCTGCCCCACCAGCCTCCATCGTATCCGTCCTGCCCCATGATCCAATCCTGCCCCGTGTCTCCAATCATGCCCCGTATCTACATTCTGCCCATGCCTCAAGTCCTGCCCCCAGTGTGTCCAGCATATTACCCCCATGTTGTCCAGCAATCTGCCCCAGTGTGTCCAGCATATTACCCCCATGTTGTCCAGCAATCTGCCCCAGTGTGTCCAGCATATTACCCCCAGTGTGTCCAGCAATCTGCCCCAGTATGTCCAGCACTGCCCCCAGTGTGTCCAGCAATCTGCCCCAGTGTCCAGCCTTTCCCCAGTGTGTCCAGCAGTCTGCCCCAGTGTGTCCAGCATATTACCCCCAGTGTCCAGCATTGCCCCAGTGTGTCCAGCAATCTGCCCCAGTGTCCAGCATTGCCCCAGTGTGTCCAGAAGTCTGCCCCAGGGTCTCCAGCATTGCCTCAATGTGTCCAGAAATCTGCCCCAGGGTCTCCAGTATTGCCCCAGTGTGTCCAGCAATCTGCCCCATGGTCTCCTGTATTGCCCCAGTGTGTCCAGCATTCTGCCCCATGGTCTCCAGTATTGCCCCGGTGTATCCAGCAATCTGCCCCATGGTCTCCTGTATTGCCCCAGTGTGTCCAGCATTCTGCCCCATGGTCTCCAGTATTGCCCCGGTGTGTCCAGCAATCTGCCCCATGGTCTCCAGTATTGCCCCAGTATGTCCAGAAGTCTGCCCAGGGTCTCCAGCATTGCCTCAATGTGTCCTGAAATCTGCCCCATGGTCTCCAGTATTCAGTGTGTCCAGCAATCTGCCCCATAGTCTCCTGTATTGCCCCAGTGTGTCCAGCATTCTGCCCCATGGTCTCCAGTATTTCCCCAGTGTGTCCAGCATTCTGCCCCATGGTCTCCAGTATTGCCCCAGTGTGTCCAGCAATCTGCCCCATGGTCTCCTGTATTGCCCCAGTGTGTCCAGCATTCTGCCACATGGTCTCCTGTATTGCCCCAGTGTGTCCAGCATTCTGCCCCATGGTCTCCAGTATTGCCCCAGTGTGTCCAGCAATCTGCCCCATGGTCTCCTGTATTGCCCCAGTGTGTCCAGCAATCTGCCCCATGGTCTCCTGTATTGCCCCAGTGTGTCCAGCATTCTGCCACATGGTCTCCTGTATTGCCCCAGTGTGTCCAGCAATCTGCCCCATGGTCTCCAGTATTGCCCCAGTGTGTCCAGCAATCTGCCCCATAGTCTCCTGTATTGCCCCAGTGTGTCCAGCAATCTGCCCCATGGTCTCATGTATTGCCCCAGTGTGTCCAGCAATCTGCCCCATGGTCTCATGTATTGCCCCAGTGTGTCCAGCAATCTGCCCCATGGTCTCCAGTATTGCCCCAGTGTGTCCAGCATTGCCCCAGCCCCAGACAGTCAGACATAAAGAAAAAAAAAAAAAAGTAAAATCCTCACCTCTCCCGTTCCTAGCGCAGGTCCGGTGCAGTCAGCGTCTCTCCGGCTCTGCGACGCTCAGGACAGAGAGGCAGAGCGGCGCGCACAGTAGTGACGTCATCGCGCCCTCTGCTCTGAGACGTCGCAGAGTCAGAGGACGCTGCAGCTGCCGGCGCCGCAGGAACCAGGAGAGGTGAGTATAGAGCGGGGGGCGGGGTCCGGTGGTGGGGGGAGCTGGCCCTGGTCGTGGCGGCGGACGGCGCCGCCCGAAGATTTAAAGGGGCGTCTTTTTTTTTTTTTCTTCTCCTGCAGCGCCGGCCGCCCCCCGCATTGTGCCGCCCGGGGCGGACCGCCCCCCCCGCACCCCCCTTCCTACGCCACTGGATGCCAGTCTAGAAGAAAAACTGTTATCCATAAAGTATAAGACAGTTAAATGACTTAATGTAACATTCCAAGGCAACAAGTGAGCCATCCTGGATGGAAAGTGGGTGATAGCTAATTCCCAGGCGGATAAGCATTTAAATCTTCTCAATATAATTAAGAAATGGGTGAGACTCCACTAACATGGGCATAATGACTGTGCCCACATACAGCATACATGTCTAGGTTACAGACATCCAGAAAGCATTAAGCGCAAAAACATAATCCTGACCTTAGAATCTTTTAGTTTCCAATTGTCCAAATATTGTAAAATGTAAATTGTGCAATATATCCAAGGCTATTATGCACGCATTCCTAAGAAAATTCAAAGCTTCACAACCTCTTGTCCTAATGCACAGTGTCATGTTTGTGGTTCAGCGAAACACAGAGATACATGCAAAGTAAATGCATTCTAAATTCCAAAACAGGATTTACTATTAGCAACCGTATTACTTTTCCTGAAGATCTGAAAGTTATTGTATTGACATCACTTGAAATAAGAACAAATGAGAAAACTGACAGTTGTCAGATTACTTCTAAACAAATGATTGACGGTAGCACAAACCCAAATACCACAAGTATGAAAATACAACTAAACTCATATACAGAAACAAGGCGTTCAATCACAGAAAACAAAGATAAACCACCTGTACGTTTCTCATATGAAAAAATCTCACTAAGATTCAAATTGGCATGAGGTGTTTACCATCAAAATCATATGAAAATCCTCAATGTTAAAACTACTTTTTATTAATTAAAAACAAGGCAACCAACCCCACCTAAAGTGACCAAGTGACCAACAAAAAACAAAACCAACAAAAACAAATGTGCTCAAACAAAAAATAAATGAAGCTATTGGGGAAATCTGTATCACCCTAGCTGAGGCACCTATGACTGCCCCTACCTGGCTGCGGAGGTAGACGCCCTAGGGGGGAACATTGTGGCGCCCCCGCTCCACGATGACTATCCCTATGGGCCCTGATATGCCCTGCAGCCAATGGCTGGTGGGGGCGCCACAACGTTCCCCCCTAGGGCGTCTACCTCTGCAGCCAGGGGCAGTCATAGGTGCCTCAGCTAGGGTGATACAGATTTCCCCATTAGTTTCATTTATTTTTTGTTTGAGCACATTTGTTTTTGTTGGTTTTGTTTTTTGTTGGTCACTTTAGGTGGGGTTGGTTGCCTTGTTTGTAATTAATAAAAAGTGGTTTTAACATTGAGGATTTTCATATGATTTTGATGGTTTCTCATATGAAGCAAACACAGTCAATGTATATGAAGTCACATCTTGGAAAGATACATCTTAGCTTTCAGAAGGGAAAACCAATTAAAGTTTAGAAGCCATAGAAGAGAAAAAGAAATCCATGTGTTACAATTAAGGATGTCTGGCACTTGAACAGATGAAAAGAGTTAGCACATAATGTGAAGTTTCATTTACTGATGAATTTTCTAGAACAAGGACTTACCCAGTACTGCCCAACTGAGGACAAGTCGTGCGCTGCTTTCTCCACGTGTTGCCAGCTCCTTCTGTTCTTCAGTGTGTTGGGTTGCCATGGAAACCTGGTGATTACGTCTGATGTAATACCCTCTCACCTTATATGCCAGCTATGAGGGTATGTGATGTCCACAGGAAGTTGGCGTGAACACCTCCACTATGGACACCTTCTCTGATATATGATATATAATCACAATTGTGCCTCTTGACATACCCAGTTTTGCTACATTACCAGGCTTTACTGCAGTGCTACACATTTGTCTCTTGACATACACAGCTCTGCTACAAAACTGAACTTTGCTGCAATGTCACAAATGTGCCTCTTGACGGTCACGCCGCAGCTTTGCAGGTAGATGCATGCTCCACTAGATAGCAGTAGAGTGGAGGAAAGACTGCAACACTTGCCAAAGCAGACCTGCAGCACTGCAGCAAGGCCACCACCAGGTGGCAACAGGGTAGTCAAACAAGCCACATCAAAACCAGGAGAGTAATGTAATCCAAAAAGAGAAATCAACTCAGAGTCAGAGACGCACCAGAGAGTCAAAACCAGACGGAAGCATAAGTACCAGGAGCAAAAGACAAAGACAGGTCAGAGACAAAGCCAAGTCAAGTATCAGAGAGTCCGAACACAAAGGGAAAACACTGAGTAGAAATGGGGGAAGGGGAATAAACAGACAAGGGAACAGTCAGTTACAGCAGCAGGACAAATCAGGTTATAACCAGAGTAATTTACTCACGCCGTAGGCAGAAGCTATAACTGACACTGCCTGCAGGATGCAACGGAGCTAAATAGCAACCCTGAACCCAGAATGAGGCAGAGCAAAGTTAACCCTTGACATGATCAGCCCGGGAAAAGGACAGACAGAACTAAAACCCGGACCGGATCATGACAGTTCCCTCCTCTCAAGGGGGAGCCACCAGACCCCTAGGTTTACCAAGATAACGTGCATGAAATGCCTGAACTAGACCATCAGCATGGACAGAAAACGCCGGAACCCAAGATTGCTCCTAAGGACCGTAACCCCTCCAATGAACCAAATACTGAAGCGAATTGCGAACCCTCTGAGAATCGTCAATCCATTCAACTTCATACTCAGTCTGACCATCCACTGAAACAGGGGGGCGGAGGGGATGTCGACTCAGAAGGGGAAGGTACACATGGCTTAAGAAGTGACTTATGGAATACATTGGGGATCTGAATTGACAGAGGTAATCGTAAACGGAAGGCAACTGAGTTGACAACCTCAATGACCTCATGACTAATAAACTTGGGACCCAGCTTCATAGAGGGAATTTTCAGATGCATGTTCTTGGAAGACAACCACACCTTGTCTCTCACCAGCAACGTAGGTCCCACAGATTGTCGCTTATCAGCAAAATGTTTTTGTTTGCCCTGAGCCACCTGAATGTTCTTCTGAACCTCCCTCCACACCTTCTCCAGCCATAGAACCCCTGAATCAGCCCCTGGACACCCCAAATCCAGACTTGAAAATTCACTAAAATGGGGGTGAAAACCATAGTTACAGAAGAATGGAGAGGTGCCAGTGGACTAATTAATCTGATTATTAAAAGGAAACTCAGCCACGGGCAATGAAGAACACCAATAATCCTGCTGAGATATAACAAGACACCACAAAATCTATTCCTCTCCATCTGACCATTGTTCTTGGGATGGTAGGCCGAGAAGAAGGTCAAGCAAATACCCAATCTTTTACAAAATGCCCTCCAAAATTTGGACCCAAATAGTACCCCTCTGTCAGAAACCGCACTCAAAGGCACGCCATGCAACTGCACAAGGTGCTCAACAAACAACTTAGATAGTGTCTCTGCATTAGGCAGTCCTGCCAAAGGTACAAAATGCGCCTGTTTACTGAATCTGTCAACCAATACCCAGATCACAGTTTTGCCATTGGAAGGAGGGAACTCAGTGATAAAATCAATGGACAAATGAGCCCAAGGTCTATCTGGAATTGGCAATGGCACCAATTCCCCGGCCGGACAGTTATGGGAGCTCTTAGCACGGGCACAGGTATCACAGGCAGACACAAACACAGCGACATCAGAGGTCATGGAGGACCACAAAACAGCCTAGCAATGGCTTTCCGGGTGGCCGAGATCCCTGGGTGTCCACTGAGAGCAGAATCGTGGCACTCCCGGAGAACCCTCAACTGGTACTGAACAGGGACAAAGAGCTTATTGTCAGGTAAAGATGGAGAAGCAAGAGACTGAGCCTCCCAGATTTCAAGCTCCCATTCAGAGGATACCCCAGCAACAACCACCTCGTGCTGAAGAATGGAGGAAGGAGGTTCGGGGGTGTTATTAGATCAAAACTGCGAGATAAGGCATCCGCTTTGACATTCTTGGAAACAGGCCTAAAGGTGATAGAAAAATTAAAACGAGAAAAAAAAAGTGACCACCTCACCTGTCTTAGAGTTAACCACTTGGCAGACTCAATGTAGGACAGGTTCTTGTCGTCCGTAATCACCATGATCCAATAAACCGCCCCCTCCAAAAACTGCCTCCATTCTTCAAAAGCCAATTTTATGTCCAATAACTCCTGGTTTCCAACATCATAATTACTCTCTGCAGAAGAAAACTTCCTGGAAAAAAAGGCACATGATCTTAAATTGGTCAAAGTAGCGGGTTCCTGAGACAACACCACCCCCACTCCCACCTCCAATGCGTCCACCTCTACAATGAATGGTTCTGACGGATTGGGCTGAACCAATACAGGAGCAGACATAAAACACTTCTTTAATGAAGTAAATGCTTCAACCCCCAAGGTTGACCAGTCCTTGATTTCAGCCCCCTTGCAAGTGAGATTGGTGAGTGGCTTGACCACCTGAGAAAACCCCTTGATAAATTTTCGATAATAATTGGCAAAACCCAGAAAATGTTTCAAACCCTTAAGGTCTCTGGGTTGCACTCAATCAACAATGGCCTGCACCTTTCAAGGATCCATCCGAAACCCATTGGCAGAAAGGATGAACCCCAGAAAGGAAAGCTCCTGGACACAAAATGAACATTTCTCACGTTTAGCGAACAGAGAATTTCCCCGTAACCTATGAAGAACAGCATGTAAATGGCCACTGTGGGATTCTTTGTCAGGATAGAAAACAAGGATATCATCCAGGTATACAACCATAAAGTGCCCGAGAAAAGCAGAAAAAAACATCATTCATGAAGTTCTGAAACAGGCACGTTCGTGAGACCGAAGGGCGTGACCAAATTTTCAAACAGACCCTTGGAAGTGAGAAATGCCATTTTCCACTCATCCCCTTCCCGAATGCAGATAAGGTTATATGCTCCCCTGAGATCAAGTTTGCAAAACCACTTGTGACACCCCAGGTTCCTGGTTGTCACAGTGGCAGTGCTTTCCTCATGGGGAGAGTAATGTCAGGCTTGGAGGCGAGGAATGATCTCTCTTATCAGGTAAACACAATCATACAACATGTTCATACTCCAGGCCAGAAGGGGAGCTCTGATCCAGTTTGTGGGTGGCTCCCCTATATATATTCTGGTCTGGAGGGAAAGTAGAGGAGAATCAGTCAGTGAGTGCCAGACAGCACACTGGAGCAGTCTGAGGCAGAACGCATGAGAGAGGGTCCATGCAGCCATGAGGGTGCTGCAGCTCCTGAAAGGAAAGAGATAGAACAGAACCCTGGACAAGCTGTAGAGAGCGTGGAGGGAAAGAGAAGCGCAGGAGAACGAAGAACTAGGGGAATAGCTACGACTGAGGTACCACCCTACGGAGTGCAGACACCAGTAGCCGAAAGGCTGGGGTTGTGTCATACTCTAAGTGGCACAGCAGAAACCGGCAGGACAGATGGATTTTATGTCACCTGTCCGCCCTTACACCTGAGGACACAGTAGCGTATAGAGCCCGGGTCGTGATAGAGACCCTGTAAAAAGGCTCAAGCTACCTGCCATATTGGTAGTGTCCTACCAACCTGGAGGACAGAGAGAACACGTGAGGACCTTGTGAGAGGCTTAGGGCAGCAAGGGAATACACTACAGCGCTAGCAGGAAGGCTTCTAACCCCACCTGGTAAGGGGGACTCCCAACTCACTTCCAAGCCAATCGGACCCTACCTGTACCTGTGATCTGGTGCCCTGGTCTGAGGCTGCCTGAATTTATCAGTAAACCAGGTAAAGAGACTGCAAACCTGTGTCCTCCATTTCTTGCTACACTACCCCCCATCTTCATCTATACACCGGGAGCCCTGGGGACCCAGCTTCACCTGTGGGAAGCTATACCATCTTAGCTGCCATAACATCACCCCAGTGGACCCCTTTAAGCAGCATTGGTCACCTCTGACCGAGAACCACAGGTGGTGTCATGAATACAAACTTTAATACAAAACCCTTTAAAAGACCTTTCCCTTTTACTTGGGCGCCCAGGGCAATGGATTGGGTCACCGCCACTGTGATATCCCCATTAAGTACTGGACCCGGTACCAAGTACCCCATGGCCCTTATGGGTATTCCACACTTAGCCCCAGACAATTGGTTATAAAGATCTGGAATGAGTAGGAAAAGGTAGGTATTTCTCACCGTAATTTTATTTAGTTCCCGAAAATCGTGGCACGGGTGCAAACCACCATCTTTTTTTTCTTAAAGGGAACCTGTCACCCCGTTTTTTCAAGAAGAGCTAAAAATAGCGTTAAATAGGGGCAGAGCTGGGCTTTACATTAGTGTATTTTGGAGCTTTTATTCCCCACCTATGCTGCCGAAATACCTTTGTAAAGTCGCCGTTTTGGGCTGTCACTCATGCTGGTCAGGTCATATGGGCGTGGTGACAGCGTTGTTTCTCCGTTGGTGGCGTAGTGGTGTGCGCATCTCCAAGTGGCGAATCCACTGTGCAGCTTCAAGGAAAATAGCGCGATCTGCACTATTCAGCCATTTATCGGTGGGCGCGGCCATCTTTGTGAGGCCGTGCGTGCACAGATGGTTCTACTCGGCTTCCCGGGGCTTCAGGAAAATGGCCGCGGGATGCCGTGCGTGCGCAGATGGCGATCTCGACGGCCATTTTCCTGAAGCAGAGTTCGCATCTCGGCTGCAGGAAAATGGCCGCCGCGATCTCCACCCACCTTGAGGAGGAACTCCTCAGAGACAAACTTAATAACATTTTGAGCCAATGGTGTCTTATCAATGGCAATTATATGGATGAGAGTTTCTAGCCTAACTGTCTCTAACTTTATCTTGAACACCAGATTAGAGTCAATGAAGTTCATGGAAGATCCACAGTCCACAAAAGCTGAAGTAGATGTGCAATTACCTCCATAACACAGTTCCACCTCTAACAAACTTTTTGAAATAATGAAAATGACACCTGAGAGTCTGGGTGACCTCCTCGACAATCACCCAGACTCGGAAACTTGTAAATCGATGGACAAAAGGGGCAGTCCTTCTTCCAATGTCCCAGATCTCCACAATCTACTATATAATTGTCTAAGGGTCACTTCCATTTTTCTGTCTGTCCTTCTGTCTTTCTGTCTTCCTGTCTGTCACGGAAATCCCAAGTCGCTGATTGGTCGCGGCAAAACAGCCATGACCAATCAGCAACGGGCACAGTCCGGCGGCAAAATGGCTGCTCCTTACTCCCCGCAGTCAGTGCCCGCTCCATACTCCCCTCCAGTCAGCGCTCACACAGGGTTAATGGCAGCGTTAATGGACCGCGTTATGCCGTGGTGTAACGCACTCCGTTAACGCTGCTATTAACCCTGTGTGACCAACTTTTTACTATTGATGCTGCCTATGCAGAATCAATAGTAAAAAGATCTAATGTTAAAAATAATACAAAAATAAAAAATCATTATATACTCACCTTCCGGATCCAGCTCAGGCCTTTCCAGCTGCTCGCGACGCTCCGGTGACCGGTCCATGCATTGCGGTCTCGCAAGATGATGACGTAGTGGTCTCGCGAGACCGCACGTCAGCATCTCGCGAGACCGCAATGCACTCTTGGGAGTGACAGGCACAATCCGGCCGCTCCCTACTCCCCTGCAGTCCGTGCCCCCTCTATACTAGCTCCAGTCAGCGCCCGCTGCTCACATAGCGGTGTAACGCAGTCTGTTAATGCTGCTATTAACCCTATGTGACGAACTTTTTACTATTGATGCTGCCTACGCAGCATCAATAGTAAGAAGATATAATGTTAAAAATAATTTAAAAAAAAATAAAAAATCGTGATATTTTCACCTTCCGTCACCTCCGCAGCAGCTTTTCCAGCAGCTCGCGATGCTCCGGTCCCACCGCTTCGCTGATTGGTCGCGACGAGCCGGCGTGACCAATCATCAACATTGGCGCAGGATTTAAATCCCGCTTCGCTGATTGCTCGCGCCCAGCCGGCGTGACCAATCAGCGACATTGGCACAGGATCTAATGTTAAAAATAATAATAATTTTTAAAAAATCATTATATACTCACCTTCCGGATCCAGCCCAGGCCTTTCTAGCTCCTCGCGACGCTCCGGTGACCGGTCCATGCATTGCGGTCTTGCGAGATGATGACGTAGCGGTCTCACGAGACCGCTACGTCATCATCTCGCGAGACCTCAATGCACTCTTAGGACTGGAGCGTCGTGAGGAGCATCGGAAAACGCCTCGGCTGGATCCGGGGGGCCGACGGAAGGTGAGTATATAACTATTTTTTATTTTAATTATTTTTTTAGCAGAGATATGTTGCCCACATTGCTATATACTACGTGGGCTGTGTTAGATACTGCGTGGGCTGAGTTATATACTGCATATCTGTCCTATATACTACGTGGCTGAGCAATATACTATGTGGCTGAGCAATATACTTCGTGGCTGGGCAATATAATACATGGCTGGGCAATATACTACGTGGCTGGGCAATATACTACGTGGCATTGGATGAGCAATATACTGCGTGGCTGGGCAATATACTACGTGGCTGGACAATATACTATGTCGCTGGGCAATATACTATGTCGCTGGGCATTATACTATGTGGCTAGGCAACATACTACGTCGCTGGGCAATATACTACATGTCTGTGCTATTTACTATGTGGCCTGTGCTATATACTACGTGGGCTGTGTTATATACTACGTGGCTGTGCTATATACTATGTGGCTGTGCTATATACTACGTGGCTGGGCAATATACTACGTTGCTGGGCAATACACTACGTCGCTGGGCAATATACTATGTCGCTGAGCAATATACTATGTCGCTGGGCAATATACTACGTGGCTGGGCATTATACTATGTGTTTGTGCTCTTTACTACATGGCCTGTGCTATATAATACGTGGGCTGTGCTATATACTACGTGGCTGTGCTATATACTACGTGGCTGTGCTATATACTACGTGGCTGTGCTATATACTACGTGGTTGTGCTATATACTACGTGGCTGTGCTATATACTACATGGGCTGTTATATACTATGTGGCTGTGCTATGTACTACGTGGCTGTGCTATATACTACGTGGCTGTGCTATATACTACGTGGCTGTGCTATATACTACGTGGCTGGACAATATACTATGTCGCTGGGCAATATACTATGTCGCTGGGCATTATACTATGTGGCTAGGCAACATACTACGTCGCTGGGCAATATACTACATGTCTGTGCTATTTACTATGTGGCCTGTGCTATATACTACGTGGGCTGTGTTATATACTACGTGGCTGTGCTATATACTACGTGGCTGTGCTATATACTACGTGGCTGGGCAATATACTACGTTGCTGGGCAATACACTACGTCGCTGGGCAATATACTATGTTGCTGGGCAATATACTATGTCGCTGGGCAATATACTACGTGGCTGGGCAATATACTATGTGTTTGTGCTATTTACTACATGGCCTGTGCTATATAATACGTGGGCTGTGCTATATACTACGTGGCTGTGCTATATACTACGTGGCTGTGCTATATACTACGTGGCTGTGCTATATACTACGTGGTTGTGCTATATACTACGTGGCTGTGCTATATACTACATGGGCTGTTATATACTATGTGGCTGTGCTATGTACTACGTGGCTGTGCTATATACTACGTGGCTGTGCTATATACTACGTGGCTGTGCTATATACTACGTGGCTGGGCAATATACTATATGGGCTGTGCTATTTACTACGTGGGCTGTGCTATATACTATGTGGCTGGGCAATATACTACGTGGCTGTGTTATATACTACCTGGTCTGTGTTATACGCTACTTGGCTGTGCTATATTTCTCTGCTGTATCTGTGCATCATGAATCGTGGTATGTATTAAAGAGGGGGGCCCACTGAGACTCTTTCGCCCGGGGCCCTCAAAAACCTGGAGCTGGCCCTGATTGGTCACGCCTGGCTGCGAACAATCAGTGACAGTTGTAGTCCGCTGCAAATTGGTGCGGAATTTGAACCACGCTTCGCTAATTGGTCGCGGCCGGCTGAATCCTGTGTATAAATTGCATTATTCTGAAAACTTCATAACTAAACTACATACATATTCTAGAATACCCGAGGCATTAGAATCGGGCCACCATCTAGTCTACTATATAATTGTCTAAGGGGTACTTCCGTCTTTCTGTCGGCAACTTCTGTCACGGAAATGCCGCGTCGCTGATTGGTCTCGCCAGCTGCCTGTCCTGGCTGCCACAACCAATCAGCGACGGGCCTCCCTACTCCCCTGCAGTCAGTGCCTGGAGCCCGCATACTCCCCTCCAGTCAGCACTCACACAGGGTTAATGACAGCGTTAACAGACCACGTTATGCCGCGGGTAACACACTCCGTTAATGCTGCTATTAACCCTGTGTGTCCCCAACTTTTTACTATTGATGCTGCCTATGCAAATCAAAAACCTGCTATTCTCACCTTCCGTAGTCCGCCCAGGCGCGCGCGGCTGCCGCCAGCTTCTGTTCCCAGAGATGCATTGCGAAATTACCCAGAAGATTTAGTGGTCTTGCGAGACCGCTAAGTCATCTGGGTAATTTCGCAATGCATCCTGGGAACGGAAGATGGCGGCAGCTGCGCGCGCATTGGCACAGCTTCGCTGGATCCCGGTGGGTGAGTATATAACAATTTTTTATTTTACTTATTTTTTTTAACAGGGATATGGTGCCCACACTGCTATATACTACGTGGGCTGTGTTATATACCCCGTGGCTGCTATACACTACCTGGCCAGTGTGAGATACTATGTGGGCTGTGTTATATACTATGTGGGCTGTGCTATATATTATGTGGACAGTGTTATATACTGCGTGGGCTGTGTTATATAGTGTTTGGGCTGTGTTTTATACTGTGTGGCCACTGTTATATACTGCGTGGCCTGTATTAATGCATCGGGTATTCTACAATATGTATGTATGTATGTATATGGCAGCCACATAGTATATAGCACAGGCCATGTAGTATTTGTCTGCAATATACTACATGGCTCCTATATACTACGTGGCCTGTGCTATATACTATATGGCTGCTATATATATACATACATATTCCAGAATACCCGATGAATTAGAATTGGGCCACCATCTAGTAAAAACATAATTTCCCATCACATTGTCGCTTCCTCTCCTTCTCCTTGAAGTTGGTGGCACTCCGTAAATGGCATCACCTCAGACTTAGCAGGCAATATAGGAATCTCTAGCTGGATAATTTCTCTTTCCCGTAATCTCCAGTCCATGCAAATGGCCTGGGTCATGGCCTCTTCCAGGGAACTGGTTGGCGAATGGAGGGCCAGAGCATCCTTGAGATGATCCGAAAGTCTTCTCCTGAACTGGCATCTCAAAGCAGAGTCATCCCAGAGTTGCTTATCTCTGCAATGTTGCCAAAAGTGTGCCTCCTAACTTACCCAGCTCTACTGCATTTTCTCAAGTGAATCTCCTGACATATCCAGCTCTGCTATACCACTGAACTATGTTGAATGACCACAAGTGTGTCTTCTGACACATTTTTGATACTGATGTGCTGCTATTCTTTGTTAGAGATCTTCTTTAACTTTATCGTGAGTCTCCTTGTCTGCACAACTCTGCTACATCTACGAGACTATCCTAGTGCTCTATGGTACTAAATATGCATCACTGCCGAGTCTTCAGCCATTACAGCCTCTGTTCTTCCGGCTGCCTTCCTGCCTCTATAGCCTCTGTTCTTCCAGTTGTGCTCCAGCTTCTACAACCTCCGTTGCTCCAGCTGATTCACATTGTTGCATCAGTGATTTCTTCCATTGCTGTATTATGCCTGCATATCTGGGCCAAGGATTTAGAGAATCCACTTCACAAGACGAGACATAACATGATGGCAGATTTTTTGCAATGCCATTGACTGCAGATAGTTTCCTGGCTAATGAAGAGGCTGGGCCTATTGGACTGAGCCTTGGTTGCTGAGAAGTTTCGTTGGAATATACAACAGCTTCAGGCTTATACCAAAGGGACTACATTAAGGAATCTGCAGATTGCTCTGTGTTTACCGTTAAAGCTTTTTGATATGTGTGTACTTTCTGGATGTCCCAAGTAAAACAGTTCATTATCCCCAAAGTCGGAGTGCGGAATATTTTGGCTGAAAGCTGAAATCTGTAACAGACATAAAGTCAGAAAGAGTAAAAGGAAGTTCACAGCACAAATGAGTTCGCATATGAGAGAATCAGGTACTGAAATAAATTGTATCTTATTGTCCGTCCTTGTTGGTTGCACTCATATAGTGCTGGGCAGCCCACCTAAAATAATATTATGGGAGTCATTAATAGGCTGTAAGCCGGACACTGTGCATCACACGTACCTGTGTGGCTGGTGTTCTATTCAAGTCTCATTTATGTGCATTTTTTATTAGGTAGCCACCCCCTCCATGAATTGGAAGGCTTGTGAGTGGCTGCTTTCATCTGTAGTTTGCACCTCTGCTGCCTTTATAATTGGGGTCTGCTGCATCCTGCTTGTGCATTTGTGATCTGACTAAAGGTACCTTCACACTCAGCGACGCTGCAGCGATACCGACAACGATGTCGATCGCTGCAGCGTCGCTGTTTGGTCACTGGAGAGCTGTCACACAGACAGCTCTCCAGCGAACAACGATCCCGAGGTCCCCGGTAACCAGGGTAAACATCGGGTTACTAAGCGTAGGGCCGCGCTTAGTAACCCGATGTTTACCATGGTTACCAGCGTAAACGTTAAAAAAACAAACACTACATACTTACCTTCCGCTGTCTGTCCTCCGGCGCTCTGCTGTCCTCTGCGCTGTCAGCGTTGGTCAGCCGGAAAGCAAAGCGGTGACGTCACCGCTGTGCTTTCCGGCTGGCCGGCGCTGACACAGGATGCAGGAGGAGTGCAGAGAAGCAGAGCACCGGGGACAGACAGCTGAAGGTAAGTATGTATTGTTTGTTTTTTTAACATTTACGCTGGTAACCAGGGTAAACATCGGGTTACTAAGCGCGGCCCTGCGCTTAGTAACCCAATGTTTACCCTGGTTACCAGTAAAGACATCGCTGGATCGGCGTCACACACGCCGATCCAGCGATGTCAGCGGGAGATCCAGCGATGAAATAAAGTTCTGGACTTTCCTCAGCGACCAACGATCTCCCAGCAGGGGCCTGATCGTTGGTCGCTGTCACACATAACGATTTCCTTAACGATATCGTTGCTACATCACAAAAAGCAACGATATCGTTAACGATATCGTTATGTGTGACGGTACCTTTAGTGTTGGTAAGGCAGTTTTTTTCTGGTTTGTTTTTTCAATTTGTCTTTTAGGTTGTTGTTCTTATTTATGTTTCTAGATTCCACATCCAAAGCCAATGATCAGCCCTGTTAGATGACAACGGGATAATTTTCTTGTGGATCTGCTGCACAGTCAGCAGCACATTAAAAGCAAATCCAGAGCAGAAATATAAGGCTGATCATGCACATTACATGGCTGTTGGCTGAACGATGCTTTGGCCCAGGGGTGGTCAATTAATCTTGCTGAGGTGCCACATGAGAGACCGTGACCGTGACCGTTATGGAGGGCCGAACCAAGAGGCTGAAATTAATTCTACTCAATATTAATATAAACATATTTGTGAAGACACAGCATTGTATCTTAATTAACCAGACGTCTATTTTCAGCAAGCCAGAAAGAATAACCTGTTATCTCTTTGTTGACTTTTGAATTTAAGTGTTTATTTCTGATTGGTCAAGAAAACAGACTTTTGCTTGTGTAAGCCTGCAATATTGACTTGTATGTTGACATTTGATATAACATATTGTGCTCTTATCCTTGATGACTAGTGATGTTTACTGATATGCTAATTATGCATTGTCTATGTCAGATAGTTTGTTGACTTCTAAAACAGAGGAGGAAAAACCATGCAAGTAGATTAAATAATCAAGTAATGCTACTTGATCTCATCTCCATTCTTACCCTTTATGTAAATACTGAATGAAGGATACTTGTTAATTATAAAAAGAGGTTACATGACTCTGTATAGAGAGATAGAGAGAGCCAGAGATTCAGCCAAGACATCCAAGCATCCTAGGACAGATTTATCATTCTACAGAATGCTGGCTTAGGGAGACCATGGACCAGCAGGAAGAATACAGATCTGCTCCATTGACCTTGCAAATCCATGGATATGTTTGGAAAAAGCCAGGATTGGGACCCGCGGGTCGCCTGGCTCCATGAAGATGTTCGGATAAGCCAGGTTGTGACCCTCTGGTCAACTGCCCTTGTATCTGAATGGACTGTCATCTTCCTACGCTTGTTGTTACCTTGTCTCTGTGTGCGTGCCACAAGTGAGGTAATCAACCCTGGAAGATGAAGCCAGGTATTGACCCTCCGGTTAACTGGCCCTTGTACCTGAATGAACTGTCATCTTCCTACGCTTGTCGTTACCTCCTCTCTGTGAGTGTGCCACAGGTGGGGTAAGCAACCCTTGAATCTCTGAAGTAACAGCTGCCATTATCCCGGCGAGTCAGAAGATGGGTGAGACTCTGTAATGTGCACCATCTTTGGGGTATTTTTCTGGGACTGTTCTATGTGTTATCTGCCTGTTTTGTGGGTCAATAAAGCATTACCACACTATTTTACCCTCACCCTGTGTTGTCTGAGTAGCTTTACACCCACTTTAAAGGGAGAGCGGGCTCTCGGTGGGATGATCTCTTTTCCGTGCGGTTTCAGAGAGCAGACCGGGAAGCCCGCCGACCCCCATGTCTCCACAATATTCATTATAATTAGTATTTTATATTACTATTAATTATATCACTGAATATTGATCATAATTATGCTGACATCCCCCTATATTCAGTATGAGCCCCCACCTAGCCTCCCTATATACAGTATGAGCCACCACATAGCCTCTATATATATATATATATATATATATATATATATATATATATATATATATATATATATATATATATATATAGTGTGAGCTCCCAAATAGCCTCTCTATATAGGTATGAGCCCCCACATAGTTCTTATTTACCACATGAGCCCCTACAAAGCCTCTCTATTTACAGTGTGAGCCCTCACATAGCCTCTCTATATACAATATGAAAGTTCACATAGCCTCTTATATAAAGTATGAGCCCCCACATATCCTCTGTATATACAGTTTGAGTCCCCATATAGCCTCTTATATACAGTGGGGCAAAAAAGTATTTAGTCAGTCAGCAATAGTGCAAGTTCCACCACTTAAAAAGATGAGAGGCGTCTGTAATTTACATCATAGGTAGACCTCAACTATGGGAGACAAACTGAGAAAAAAAAATCCAGAAAATCACATTGTCTGTTTTTTTATCATTTTATTTGCATATTATGGTGGAAAATAAGTATTTGGTCAGAAACAAACAATCAAGATTTCTGGCTCTCACAGACCTGTAACTTCTTCTTTAAGAGTTTCCTCTTTCCTCCACTCATTACCTGTAGTAATGGCACCTGTTTAAACTTATTATCAGTATAAAAAGACACCTGTGCACACCCTCAAACAGTCTGACTCCAAACTCCACTAAGGTGAAGACCAAAGAGCTGTCAAAGGACACCAGAAACAAAATTGTAGCCCTGCACCAGGCTGGGAAGACTGAATCTGCAATAGCCAACCAGCTTGGAGTGAAGAAATCAACAGTGGGAGCAATAATTAGAAAATGGAAGACATACAAGACCACCGATAATCTCCCTCGATCTGGGGCTCCACGCAAAATCCCACCCCGTGGGGTCAGAATGATCACAAGAACGGTGAGCAAAAATCCCAGAACCACGCGGGGGGACCTAGTGAATGAACTGCAGAGAGCTGGGACCAATGTAACAAGGCCTACCATAAGTAACACACTACGCCACCATGGACTCAGATCCTGCAGTGCCAGACGTGTCCCACTGCTTAAGCCAGTACATGTCCGGGCCCGTCTGAAGTTTGCTAGAGAGCATTTGGATGATCCAGAGGAGTTTTGGGAGAATGTCCTATGGTCTGACGAAACCAAACTGGAACTGTTTGGTAGAAACACAACTTGTCGTGTTTGGAGGAAAAAGAATACTGAGTTGCATCCATCAAACACCATACCTATTGTAAAGCATGGTGGTGGAAACATCATGCTTTGGGGCTGTTTCTCTGCAAAGGGGCCAGGACGACTGATCCGGGTACATGAAAGAATGAATGGGGCCATGTATCGTGAGATTTTGAGTGCAAACCTCCTTCCATCAGCAAGGGCATTGAAGATGAAACGTGGCTGGGTCTTTCAACATGACAATGATCCAAAGCACACCGCTAGGGCAACGAAGCAGTGGCTTCGTAAGAAGCATTTCAAGGTCCTGGAGTGGCCTAGCCAGTCTCCAGATCTCAACCCTATAGAAAACCTTTGGAGGGAGGTGAAAGTCCGTGTTGCCAAGCAAAAAGCCAAAAACATCACTGCTCTAGAGGAGATCTGCATGGAGGAATGGGCCAACATACCAACAACA
Organism: Ranitomeya imitator; assembly: GCF_032444005.1. Taxonomy (NCBI): domain Eukaryota; kingdom Metazoa; phylum Chordata; class Amphibia; order Anura; family Dendrobatidae; genus Ranitomeya; species Ranitomeya imitator. The sequence goes on from NC_091288.1 coordinate 62,121,020, forward strand.
GTGTGTGGCAACCTTGTGAAGACTTACAGAAAACGTTTGACCTCTGTCATTGCCAACAAAGGATATATTACAAAGTATTGAGATGAAATTTTGTTTCTGACCAAATACTTATTTTCCACCATAATATGCAAATGAAATGTAAAAAAACAGACAATGTGATTTTCTGGATTTTTTTTTCTCAGTTTGTCTCCTATAGTTGAGGTCTACCTATGATGTAAATTACAGACGCCTCTCATCTTTTTAAGTGGTGGAACTTGCACTATTGCTGACTGACTAAATACTTTTTTGCCCCACTGTACATTATACATGCAAGCATAGTCACAGAGTCATAGAATGTTACAGGAACCCCAGGGTAATTCTGTCCACCCCCTGCTCATTGTAGGATTCACTAAACTATCTCAGACAGATGTCTGTCCAGCCTCTGTTTGAAGACTTCCATTGAAGGAGAAATCAGCACCTCTCGTGGCAGCCTGTTCCACTCAGTGATCACCCTCACTGTCAAAAAGTGTTTTCTAATATTGAATCTGTATCTTCTCCCTTTCAGTATCATTCCATTGCTTCTCATATTTCCATGTGCAAATGAGAATAAGGGTACCGTCACACAGTGGCATTTTGATCGCTACGACGGCACGATCCGTGACGCTCCAGCATCGTAACAATATAGCTCCAGCGTCGTAGACTGCTGTCACACTTTGCAATGTACGACGCTGGAGCGATAATTTCATGACGTTACTATGCGCACATCGTATACAATATCGTGCACACCTTTGTCACACCATGCGATCATGCCGCCACAGCGGGACACTAGACGACGAAAGAAAGTTTCAAACGATCTGCTACGACGTACGATTCTCAGCGGGGTCCCTGATCGCAGGAGCGTGTCAGACACAGCGAGATCGCTGGAACGTCACGGATATATCGCTGGAACGTCACGGATCGTGCCGCCGTAGCGATCAAAATGCCACTGTGTGACGGTACCCTAAGGATTATGTCAATTGACATCCCAGCCGGAAACTTATCTCAGGAACAATGCAATCGGCAGTCTGAAATCAGACATGCCTGATAAACATCTTTCTTGACTGTAAGTCGGCTGGCTCCCCCAAACACATTAGACCATCAACCGAACATCAATATCGGTGGGATTGGCCGACATTAGTCTAATGTGTATAGGAGTCTTAAGAGTCAATTATACAATGAAAAACCCTTTATTGCTAAAATCTTAATGCCTCTGTAAAGATTACCGTCTTCGTGCTAAGAAAGAAATAACTAAGATTAGGACAACCCCTATGGTAGTGGTGAAACTGTTCCATGTTGTATTCCCATGTTATTTGGTCCTGTTGAAGCTGAAACTTTTTTAATAACTTTTTCTGCTCAGCATTCACAGAATGCAAACTAATTGCTTACAGAAAGTATCAAAATACTAAAACAAATCTTTAGAAATTAAGAGCAGCTAACCGCAAAAATAAGTTGCTGGAAAACAATCAAAATATAAACGGTGAGCATTTTTAGTATTTTGCAAAACTACTCATTCATAGAGATGCATCAAGCCATTTATAGTGTTGTTGGGTCTATCATTGGGATACATTATAAATACAATCCCAAACATAGTAACCACACTAATCAACAGCATAAAGGTACTGCGGAAAAGCTGTTTATACATTCACCTCATTTTACATATGAGTGAGGCTAGACCTGATACTACAGCACGGCCCTACACATTTGAAAGGTTAGGATAAGTTCACACCGGAGTTACGAATTCCATTTTCTGTTCCATTTAGGAATGGAAATGTGACATTTATTCCGAAAACAGAACCATCACTCAAGTGGCTCCAAACAACACATTGACTTTAGTGAGGTCTGTTTGGTTTCTCGTCGGGAATCTGTCACTCCCCCCAAAAATTGTGAAACTTAAAAATTCTGGAACCTGTGACTGAGCCTCCCAATGGAGCCTCAAACACAAGAGGAAATGTGAAGTACCAGGCAACGTCATTCCGATGTCTCTGCTCATTCATTATTTATCCATGTACAAAGTACAATCATGGTAATTGCTTATTATACATTTGCATACATATTCTTTAACGTAACTGCAAAACTGAAAATGTATTTTTATTTTTCATTGAAACACATATCAAGCGCATCCTATATCTAGACATATCTAGAATGTCTTGGATGACATTTATTACTTCTACTCCCATATGGTTTACATTACCTCTAGAATATCAATACTGTCTTTTGCAAGCCTGCATGAATCCTAAAAGCTGGTTCAAAATCAATAAAACGTTTATTAGGCTTAGCACGGTATACTTTACAGTAGGATTAACTTTAAAGTATATGGCAAAAATAATTATCTCATGAGCGATAATTGGGAGCAGATGCCCTATTGTATTCTACATCTAATTACCATACACTCCTCAACTTTGAAATTGCAACACCAAGACTCAAAAGTCATGGAATTATGGAAATCACAGGATAGATCGACATGCTAATGATGCAAAGGATAAAAAAAAAAGAAACATGTATTTCAAAGAGTCTCCATTTATTCAGTATTGAGTATGAGCCTAAATGCCTATGAGCCTATGGGTCCGTGAAAAATTGGATAGCACTTGGATGTCATCCGAGTGTGGTCTGATTTTCATGGACTGTCAAAAAGAAGAAGGTGGAGAAACATTTCTTTTTTTTCTTCAAATACGAGAAAAAGTGATGGCACCCGGACCACACTCCAATCAAGCTCAGATCACAGTCTGATCAAAATAATTTGCCCGTTTTTCTCGTACGTTAGAAAAACTGATATCTTATTGAGGTCCAACACTGATCTGTTAGTGTACTTGAATGAAGAGTAGAGGAGCCGGCTACTGTACACAAAGCAACCCCAAATTATAGTCCGGGAGTAGAACCAGTGTGACGTTCCTTATGAAGGCCCATCAAGAACACTTGGGATGTCATTGGTCAATTGGTCAGCCATGCTGACGCTTTGCATACCCAAGTGCACTCAGCATGGCACAATAAACTCATTGTTATCAGACAAGGCATGTAATATGTTTATTTCTGCAAGCGATTCTCAAACTCGAGAACTGAATCAAAATGGTTTGAAAATGTTGTTTCTATTTTTTATCATTTACATATTATACTTCCTGTGATTTTCATAATTGCATGGGTTTTCATTCTTGGAGTTTCAATTTCAGTATTGAAGAGTGTATATTGTTTTAAATAATTTTAATTCAATTCTGATAAACCTTCATAACAGCGAGGTAGATAGACCCTTGTGAAAACTCCTGAGGCTGTTTAAAAGCTCCTTGCAGAGCTATATTCTCCATACCATAGCTTATAGGAGTATATTACATCATAAAATGACTAAGATTTTCCTACAGTTTTATAGAGTTCAGTCCCCGATACAGTAAAAAGAATAGTATTGCATACTGGAATTTTTCTGTTACATAGCTAAAATGCCACGAAAGTGTATTTTCTGAAGGTATATAATGTCGTTTAAGTATAGCCCAAGATAACATAACTAGCTATTGAACCAGTTCTGCACCCGGGTGAAGAGCATTTGTATTGGTACGTTTTTGTGCTATGGTAAAAGGAACCTGTCACCAGGAATAACGCTGTTAGCTTGCAGATATGCGGTTAATCTTCAGGTTAACAGCATTATTAAGCTGCCCTGCACCTGCATGCAGCGGAATGCCACAGGGAGAAAATTAACTTTATTCCTGCCAGCAATCGGTTTCAGCCATGGAGGCGGGGGGTGGCACCGGTACAGTCACTGCTCTGAGTATACAGAGCGGCTGCTGTAGCCGTTTCCTCAACCCTGACCGACAGCCAGCCGCAATGTAGAGCCAGTGTCAGTCAGGACCGGGGGTGCGGTTACAGTGGCCGCCCTATATTCTCAGAACGGTGGCTGAACTGGTGCCGCCCCTGTGACTGAAACTGAATGCTGGCGAGGAGAATAAAGTTCATCCAACAGTGCAATTTATTTGACAGTTGAATAAAATGGTGCCTCAGTCAGCGTAATGCCGCGATTATGCTAGTGCGTACGCACTGTTGACGATGTATTTGAATGCTTCACGAAAATGGAATAGTCATTCTCTCTCTTTATCTCTCTCTCTCTATCTCTCACTCTTTCTTTCTCTCTCTTGCCTCCCTCCCGTGCCGGTGAAGCAGCTGCAGCTCCATACGATGTTGCTCCAAATGACGTCCTGGAATGCAGCAGAGGCTTTGGACAGAAGGACACATGTCCGGTTATATTATAGATACAATGTTACAGGAACAAACAACACCTTTCATAGGTGGAGCATCCAGTCTACGTACTCATGCTCAATCTGTTTGGGCAAGTATGCATATAATTTAGTCCTGGAGAGGGAAATAAGTTTTTCCAAAATAAGTCTGGAGCCTTAAATATCTTGAGAACCAAGGATCTAGCTTTGAGAATTCAATGTTCTGAACTTTTTATTTTCTGACATCAGCCAATGATGGCCCCATAGCCCCCCACACAGTATGATGTCCCCACAGCCTCTCACACAGTATGATCATGCAATATGATGGCCACACAGCTCCACCACTCAGTTCGATCGCCACATAGCCCCCCACACAGTATGATGTCCCCACAGCCTCTCACACAGTATGATCACACAATATGATGGCCACACAGCCTCAACACACAGTATGATACCCCAAGAGTCTCATACAGTATGCTGGCCACAGACCCCCTATACACAGTATGAAACATCCACAACCTTTCACACAATATGACCCCACAACCCACGCCACACAATATGATGACCACACAGCTCCACCACTCAGTTCGATCGCCACATAGCCCTCCACACAGTATGATGTCCCCACAGCCTCTCACACACTATGATCACGCAATATGATCGCCACACAGCCTCAACACACAGTATGATACCCCAAGAGTCTCATACAGTATGCTGGCCACAGACCCCCTATACACAGTATGAAACATCCACAACCTTTCACACAATATGACCCCACAACCCACGCCACACCATAACGCCTTCACAGCCCTCCAACCATAACACAGTATTACTCCCCCACACTTCCCTACAAGGACTGACTGATTAAAAAAAAGATTAATACTACATACTCACCTATTACCCCCTCCCCTGGATCCTGGAGAACTCGCTAGCACAGTCAGCATTCCAGCACAGGCAGAGAGACACAGTAAAATCATTGTACCACCAGGAGTTAAGACGGCCACATATATGAGACCACAGTCGGCTAGACCTGTTGGCGAGAATTTGGTTAAACCGACTAACAATCGAATGTGTATTAGCCTGATTTTCATTTCTGTGTATAGGGGCTGTATGACCATAATAATGGGTGAGAGGCTGTGGGGGCATCATGGTGTGTGGGAAGTTTGGGAGTTATTGTACTATGTGAAAGTCTGTGAGTGTATCATACTGTGTTGGAGAATTGGTTCTAGGGGAGACTCTATGTGGGGGGGACTCAGGGACCATTATTACTGTTTGTGGGGAGACTCAAGAGCCATTATTACTGTATGTTGGCTGGACTGAGACATAAAATCAGCCCTTAATGGAATCAGTCAAGTTGCACAAGTAAAATACAGAGCTCTATTCATGTGTTTCATTTAAGTGTGTGAGGTGATAAAAGTCTGCTGCTGTGAGAGGCAAGAAAACTTTTGTCTTGCTGCTCATGATATGGTTATTAGCCAGGACTAAATTAGCTAGGCCTCTATTACAAAAGACTCATCCTGACTTTGGGTGCTGTAATCAAGCCCATTCGGCATGAGTGACATCTACTACACAGTCCTCACAGCTTTAGTGCAGTAACTTAGCTACTGGGGGGGCAGAAGGGGCAGTTTCCCCGGGCCCTGTGCTCTGATGGGGCCCACCTGGAGCTACACCACTGTAACTGTATCAGCATGCACAAGGCGCCCATACAGTTAAGGCCCCTTCACATTAAGCGACGCTGCAGCGATACCGACTACGATCCGGATCGCTGCAGCGTCGCTGTTTGGTCGCTGGAGAGCTGTCACACAGACCGCTCTCCAGCGACCAACGATGCCGGTAACCAGGGTAAACATCGGGTAACTAAGCGCAGGACCGCGCTTAGTAACCCGATGTTTACCCTGGTTACCATGCTAAAAGTAAAAAAAAACAAACACTACATACTTACCTACAGCCGTCTGTCCTCCAGCGCTGCGCTCTGCTTCTCTGCACTCCTCCTGTACTGGCTGTGAGCCGGAAAGCAGAGCGGTGACGTCACCGCTCTGCTTTCCGGCTCACAGACAGTACAGGAGGAGTGCAGAGCACAGCGCTGGAGGACAGACGGCTGTAGGTAAGTATGTAGTGTTTGTTTTTTTTTTACTTTTAGCATGGTAACCAGGGTAAACATCGGGTTACTAAGCGCGGCCCTGCGCTTAGTTACCCGATATTTACCCTGGTTACCAGTGAAGACATCGCTGGATCGGTGTCACACACGCCGATCCAGCGATGTCAGCAGGAGTCCAGCGACGAAATAAAGTTCTGGACTTTATTCAGCGACCAACGATCTCCCAGCAGGGGCCTGATCGTTGGTCGCTGTCACACATAACGATTTCATTAACGATATCGTTGCTACGTCACAAATAGCAACGATATCGTTAACAATATCGTTAAGTGTGAAGGTACCTTTACACTCTGGGGCAGAGCAGGGAAAATCAATCTCTCTGCTCTGCCACCCGGCCGTTATGGCGCCTCTGAGCAGGAAGGAGGGCCCGGTGCCAGCAGTGGGCCCCCCGACTGTCATCGCAAGTTCAGCTGCTCCAAACTTCCTCCAAATGTATTAAGAAATGTCAAGTTTTTCCCAATTTTTAAAACATTTTTTGTATTTTTTACTAATAAACACAGAGGGTATTAACCAAAATGTATCACTAATATAAAGCACGGTGGGTCACAAAAAACAATTTAGAATTTATTTGAATAAACAAAAGCCTAAAATTTACTTTCACATAGAATGGCGCATCTAAAATTAAAAAATAACACTAACATATTTATATATTATAGTATTTGTTTATAAAATTGTATAAAGGGCATTTCACCACTTATTGAAACAATTTAATTATTAAAGGGGTGGCCCAAAACAAAAATGTACTTTAATCTGAAATGTCTGCCTACTTAATGTCATACTCTAATCTCTTTTCTAATATACTTTAACTAATAAGTCCCTAAAGTTCTCTCAAAATGCTGGAATTTTTTTTTTGTTTTTTTTTTTACAAATTTCTCCTTTATGCCACTTAAGTCGAGAAGCCCAGTGAATGCTGGGACAGTTAAACGAGTGACTGCCGTAGTCTCTGCCCCCTCCCTGAAACAAAATGTTATCGTGACGTGCATTTCAAGGGATGGGCTAGTCTCAGCATCAACTAAGTATGTGTCAGTTGTTAATTCCGACATATGCCCAGTAGATGCTTGTCCCTGTGCGATATGCATTCAGGCAGTGTGGAGAACAATATACAGCAGTACTGAGCTATCTGGATGTGAAACAAGCTCTGGGGTGAGGTAAAATAATTTTTAGAATGTTAGAAGTCTTAGCTTGATTGTGTCTCTGTCTCCTGTTTCTTTGCTCATCCTGCTACGTACTACTGCTCCTCCTCCTGTTTCTGTAGAGCAGAGCTTCTCAACTTTTCTGACCTTAAGAGCCACATTCAGCTATAAAAGAGGGTCACGAGCCACATGCAGCTCTGAGAGAGGGTCGTGAGCCACATAGAGCTCCTGCCCCACTCTCATGAAAGCAGGTGAAAGGATGCAGTAACAGTCGCAGGGTCTGAGTCCAAGGGGCAGATCTGCTGAAGGAGGAACAGTCCTTTCTCTTAAGTGCCAACACGACACGGGAGTATGTGGAAGCGGATATGTCATGCAGCCGCACTCTGTCTGTGGCCTGGTCATCCTGTCCCGTCTACAGTCTGGCTGCAAGGAGGAAATACTCACGGTCAGTGGTACTGTGGGAGTCAGCACGGTCAGTGATCTCTGGAAGCGTCTCCGCCTGAAGTCTCCGGTAAGCTTCCATAGGCTACTCTGGCTTGGGCCTATTTTGTCCTGACCGTGCAGCGCTGGAAGACTTGCACTCAGTCCCTGCACACTACAGCTTCAGGCCCAGACTGAACTCGATCCCACGCACTGTCACCCTTTTATGTCCTCCACACCCCCTGGTCTTAAGTTCAAATGTATGCCCGGGGAACTAAACTCTCCCCCCTGCAACTCGGGTGACAGCACCGGTGGTTCCGGACTCGTCCCGGACAAGGAACGCTGAGACCATCTCTCCTCCTTACACACAGTAGTGACACCCTGAGCCCCCTATTACCAGTATAATGACAGCCAAAGTTTTCCACTCTTATCACACCAATGCAGTATGCCAAGCTCCAGGGTTTCCTATCTTACCTCTATTCAGATCTGCTTTTCTGTGCATGTCTACACACAAAAGTCACCATCTAGAGATCTACTCTTAATAGCAGTTTGTTACACCTTGTGCTAATGTACCAAGCTGGCAGACAGCCGCGAGCCACACATCACGAGTGTCACAGAGTTACTTGATCTCTCAAACTGGGGGTGCCCTAGTCTATCCCTGTCCCCAGGATTACTCCTGAAGGTGGAGACGCCAGGTTCTTGTACCTTGCTATGCTCCTTTATAAACCCTTATCTGCCCCCTCCCCTACCCAAGGAGGTGTGAGGACAACTTGTATATCATAACACTAAACAAACAAGGGAAGACGGACAGAGATAAATGAGAATTACAGTCATAGAAAATACACTCCCCAAACAGAGTGGAACACAAGGGAGGTATAGGAAGGAGACACCAAGTAGAAGAGGATAAGGATGTGCAAATAAACAAACTCCAAGCAATTATCTTCTGAACAATTCCAAACACCTACACCAAACACAAACTTCACATCCAACTCCTAACCAGGCAATAATAACTAACACTGGTATTTCCCAAGCACCAGTGGCTAGCATATATAGCAGAGGGGACTGGCCAAGAGGGAACTGCTGAAACAATACAGGTTGGAGATTTCCAGGAGCTCAACTGAACTGATTAACCCTAGCAATGCCAGAGCAAAGAAAACATGCACTGTTAATTATGATGGTGAAGCAATTCTAACCAGTGCAAATGTTTTGGTAACCAGATGCCACAATATTCTGGCACCATGATAACAGGATCGCGAGCCACATGTGGTTCCCAAACCACAGGTTGGGGACCCCTGATATATAGTATAATAAACGGTGTAACCTGACAGCTCACTCTGAAGGCAGTGTGTTTAAGGCCTCCTTCACACGTCCTGGTGATTCCTGTACAGGAAATGGGTATGCATGTTTTAGTATTTGCGGCCCTTAAAAAATGGACCACTTACCGACAAAAAACAGAACTGTGAAGGAGGCTTTGCATTGAGCAAGAAGGAATGGAGCATTTTTGCAGAGTAAATAGTGAGCTCAGGAGAAAGGGGGAAGAAAAAAAGTGGCTCATAGTTGGGGAAGGATGCAGATTTGTCTGATAAGATATATTAACCCTATTACGACCAAAGATGGATCTATCCAATGTAACACCCCAGGGTCCTGGTTGTTACAGTGGCATTGCTTTCCTCAGGGGGAGAGTGATGTCACACTTGGAAGCTAGCGAAGATCTCTTCTATCAGGTAACACAAGCATACGATATGTTCACACTCCAGGCCAGTAGGGGGAGCTCTGATCCAGCTTATGAGTGGCTCCCCTATATATATATTCTGGCTTGAAGGGAAACTTAGTGAGTTGGTGCCAGACAGAAGACTGGAGCAGTCTGAGGCAGAGAGACATGTGAGGGGCCATGCAGCCAGAGGCGCTGCAGCTCCTGGATAGTGATATACAGAAGGAAAGAACAGATTTGTAGTGAGAGTGCAGGAGAGCAAAGCACAGGAGAGTGACACCTGGGGAGGACAGCTGCAATTGGGCTACGTCCCTGCAGAGCACAGACACCGGTAGCCGGAAGACCGAGGTTGTGTCGGACTCTAGGCGGCACAGCAGAAACCGGCAGGACTACATATAACCTGTCCACCTTAATACCCAGGAGACACAGTGGCGCATAGAGCCCAGGTAATTTCAGTTCTAAGAGGAAAGGTGTGCACTCTGGGAGTAAGGAGCTGGTGCAGGCTGAACCTGGACTGACTCCAGACAACTCAAAATTGAAGAAAACAACCGCACTCAGAATATGAATTTGCGTCATAAATCATAGGGAACACCACAGTAATTTAATCAAGTGTTGAGGTAACGTTTCGACCCCTTGATGGACTTTTATCAAACCTCACTGTAAAAACATAGAAAATCAGTATATTAGAAATCATATAAAAAGAACAAAATCATGAAAAAAATACAGACAAAATACAGTAGAATAAAACAAAGCGATGCAAAAAAACGCCAAAAAGGGTATCCAGAGTAGGAGGCGTACAAAAGTTTAAGGAGTACCCATACAAACAGACAATAGTATGCAAAAAGACAATATATACAATATATACAAATGATGCCCAAAGAAAATATGCAATAAATGGAATGATCAAGGCTGCGGGAGGGCAAGAGCAGAAGAGATAGACAACGCTGCATAGCCAATACATGAAACATGAAAATCCTCGTACAGTATATACGTGCGGAGTGTAAAGCATAACTGACCTTTCAAGTGGAAAGCAATGGAAGAAGAGAAGAACAATGTCCAGGATGGACACAGCGGCTCCTGAGAGGAGTTAAAGAGAGTAATATAAAGTAACAATAGATAAAAAGATAAAAGGCCAAGTAACCCTTAAAATGCCATGAATAAAAAACACACATACCACTGGAGAAAAGAAGAAAATACGAGGATCCGAAATGGCACGGACAGGGAGTGAGATCCCAAGAAGCACTATGAATAGAGAGGCGCAAAGTCAGGGTACTAGAAGCGCTAAAAGGTATATGAATGGCAGCGCCAGAAGCGCTAAAAGGTATGAGAATGGCGGCGCCAGACATACGGTACCTGTGGGTCCAGAGGCAGGAAGGTTGGCGGTGGTGTGAGCCATCATTGGTGGCCGGTGGGTTAAAATTTCACTTTGCTATTATGTCTACACTAATCTACTACATGAACGCCTGTCTCCCCTATTGCTATAGGGGCTTATTTTCCCCTACTTCCGCATCCCACCCTTCCCCTCCGTCCCTTCCTAACTTATCCTTCCCGGTTAAAATGTTATAATTCCCAATAAAAATTATTTGGAAAAAAAAAATAGCCATGGTACAGGAAGTGGGGTGGGGCGGGGGGAGCGCAAGCGCATGAAGAGGAACGCAGGGAACCCCGGTAATGATAGAGACCCTGTAAAAAGGCTCCAGCCACCCGTCATATGGGTTAGTGTCCCACCTTTATGGAGGACAGAGAGAAAACTATGAGGACCTTGAGAGAAGCCACAGGCAGCAAGGGACTACACCAAAGCGCTGATAGGAAGGCTATCATCTCCACCTGGTAAAGGGGACTCTGGACTTGCTTCCAAGCCGGCCAGACCCTGCCTGTACCTGTGATCTGGTGCCCTGGTCTGCGGTTGCCTGAGGACTTCAGTAAACCAGGTAAAGAGACTGCAAACTGTGTCCTCCGTTTCTTACCGCATCACCCACCATCTTCACCTACACACCGGGAGCCCTGGGGATCCAACTTCACCTGTGGGAAGTTATACCATCTTAGCTGCTATAACATCACCACAGGGGACCCCTTTAAGCAGTGTCAGTCCCCACTGACCGAATACCACAGGTGGCATCACAAACACAAACTTTATTCCAAACCCCTTTTAACCCCTTACCGGCATCGGACGTACTATACCGTCCGATGCCGGCTCCCCTGCTTTGATGCAGGGCTCCGCGGTGAGCCCGCACCAAAGCCGGGACATGTCAGCTGTTTTGAACAGCTGACATGTGCCCGTAATAGGCGCGGGCAGAATCGCGATCTGCCCGCACCTATTAACTAGTTAAATGCCGCTGTCAAACGCAGACAGCGGCATTTAACTACCGCTTCCGGCCGGGCGGCCGGAAATGACGTCATCGCCGACCCCCGTCACATGATCGGGGGTCGGCGATGCTTGTGAATGGTAACCATAGAGGTCCTTGAGACCTCTATGGTTACTGGTTGCCCGTCGCTGTGAGCGCCACCCTGTGGTCGGCGCTCACAGCACACGTGCAATTCTGCTACATAGCAGCGATCAGCAGATCGCTGCTATGTAGCAGAGCCGATCGGGTTGTGCCTGCTTCTAGCCTCTCATGGAGGCTATTGAAGCATGGCAAAAGTTAAAAAAAAAAGTTTAAAAAAATGTGAAAAAAATAAAAAAAACATAAAAGTTTAAATCACCCCCCTTTCGCCCCAATCAAACTAAATCAATAAAAAAAAATCAAATCTACGCATATTTGGTATCGCCGCGCTCAGAATCGCCCGATCTATCAATTAAAAAAAAGTATTAACCTATTCGCTAAACAGCGTAGCGGGAAAAAAAACTCGAAACGCCAGAATTACTTTTTTTGGTCGCCGCGACATTGCATTAAAATGCAATAACGGGCGATCAAAAGAACGTATCTGCACCGAAATGCTATCATTAAAAACGTCATCTCGGCACGCAAAAAATAAGCCCTCAACCGACCCCAGATGATCAAAAATGGAGACGCTACGAGTATCGGAAAATGGCGCAATTTTTTTTTTTTTTTTTTTAGCAAAGTTTGGAATTTTTTTTCACCACTTAGATAAAAAATAACCTAGTCATGTTTGGTGTCTATGAACTCGTAATGACCTGGAGAATCATAATGTCAGGTCATTTTTAGCATTTAGTGAACCTAGCAAAAAAGTCAAACAAAAAACCAATGTGGGATTGCACTTTTTTTGCAATTTCACCGCACTTGGAATTTTTTTCCCGTTTTCTAGTACACGACATGCTAAAACCAATGATGTCGTTCAAAAGTACAACTCGTCCCGCAAAAAATAAGCCCTCACATGGCCAAATTGACGGAAAAATAAAAAAGTTATGGCTCTGGGAAGGAGGGGAGCGAAAAACGAACACGGAAAAACGAAAAATCCCCCGGTCATGAAGGGGTTAAGGACATTCCCTTTTACTTGGGCCTTTTACCTGGCTGGCATTCCACCATCATTGCACACCTCCCACTATTTGGTGCGGGCTTCGGCAATGAGCCCACACCTTTTCCGGCACATGACAGCTGTCAAACGCTGACTTTGAAGGGGCCATGTAGTCTGAAGTACTACAGCCCCTGGAAAGATACATACAGAAAGCCAAACATTGTTCAGTGAGCGTGCAGGAGAGCAAAGCACAGAAGAGTGACACCAGGGGGAGGACAGCAGCGAGCAGACTGTTTCCCTGGCAAAGTGCAGATAACCAGTAGCCGGACCACCGAAGTTGTAAAGGACTCTAAGACTTACATCAGAAACCGGCAGGACAGCTGAACTGCAAGTTACCTGTCCACCACACACACCTGAGACACAGTAACACAGAGCCCGGGGCGTGATAGAGTCCCTGAAAAAGGCTTGAGTTACCTGTCATGCAGGTATTGTCCTATCCTATATGGGGTACAGAGAGTAGAACTGTGAGGACCTTATCTGAAGCCATAGGCAGTAAGGGACTACAACACCACGCTGGAGGAAGGCTTTTAACTCCACCTGGTAAAGGGGACTCTGGATTCGCTTCCAAGCCGGCTGGACCCTGCCTGCCCTGTGATCTGGTACCCTGGCCTGTGGCTGCCTGAAGTCTTCAGTAAACCAGGTAAAGAGACTGCAAACCTGTGTCCTCGTTTTTTACTGTGCCATTCACCATCTTTCATCTACACACCGGGAGCCCTGGGGATACACTTCACTGTTGTGAATTCTGCTCTTGGGCTCCCTCCGGTGGTTATGAGTGGTAGTGCTGCTGTCTCTGGATCGCAGCATTTATCAGGTGTGTTCACTTTTTGCAATTTGGACTCATCTATTTAGTCCTGCTTGATCCTTTAGTCAGTGCCAGTTGTCCATTGTTTTTGGAGGATTCACATCCCTTACTGGTCTCTCCTGTTTGCTGTGCTTTTCAACAAAGATAAGTCCTGGCTTTGTTTCTGCTGTCCACATGCTGTGGGCCTTATAGTTCAGTGCATTTTCATGTTTTGTCTTGTCCAGCTTGTCTGTGAAAGGATTTTTTTGCAGCCAAGCGGTATCTCTGGAGATGCAGATATACCCTCCATGTCTTTAGTCAGATGTGGAGTTTTGTATTTTCTGTGGTGGATATTTTCTAGTGTTTTAATACTGAACGCATAGTTCTCTGTCCTATTCTTTCTTTTTAGCTAGTAAGGCCTCGTTTGCTTATCCTGATTTCAGTCTGCGTTTGTCATTTCCCTCTCCTCTCACAGTCAATATTTGTGGGGGGCTGTCTATCCTTTGGGGATTTTCTCTGAGGCAAGATAGTTTTCCGTTTCTATCTTTAGGGGAAGTTAGTCCTTAGGCTGTGTCGAGGTGTCTAGGGAGTGTTAGGTACATCCCACGGCTATTTCTAGTTGCGCTGCTAAGTTCAGGGTCTGCGGTCAGTACAGGTACCACCTTCTCCAGAGTACATCACATGTTGCTCCTAGGCCACCAGATCACAACACTTCACCTGTGGGAAGGTATACCATCCAGCTGCCATAACATCACCCCAGAGGACTCCTTAAAGCAGCGTCGGTCCCCACTGACCGAATACCACAGGTGGCATCACGAACATAAACTTTATTCAATTATCCCTTTTACATGGGTGCCCAGGGCCACGGACCAGGTCGCCACCGTGACATTCCCCTGTGAACACCGGACCCGGTAGGGGGTACCCCACGGCCCTGGCAGGCGACTCACAACCATCAAATATACTGCAAAGGGAATGGCGTGCATGGAGGACATGCACGAATGAGGCCTCTTCTAAAGTCTATGCACAAAAAAGCTACAATTCGCCTGGGCATTGTAAGGCAACATGGCAAACAGGAAAAGCAGAGACCAACCCTGAAACTGAAATAAATTACAGGTAGGGCTAGTCCCTTCTTGAAACATTCTCTTCTTACAATGCACACTAACAGTGCACTCTCTTGCCTGCTCATTACTACTCATTAAAGCCAGCAAGAGAGTGCACTGTCACTGTGCAGTGAAAAGATTATTTCCCAGTGACTATGGATTTTGTACTGAGCATATGTTGGAATTGACAACTGATGCATGCTCAGTAGAGCAGGGACTAGTCCAGCCCCTGAAACTGACATTACTGATGATGCTTCCTTTCAGGGTGCAGCGGTGTCCGCGGCATGCATTGGTGATTCTCAAATGAAATGTAATCAAAACGGAAGTAGGTAAAAAAAATAAACCAGTTATACAGTATACTGTAGATTAGAAAGGGGAAAAATAGGATTTTTTAAAGTAAAGTATATTAAAAAAGAGATTAGATTATTACAATATATAGACAGGATTAAGCTCAATATTAGTTTCGGACCACTCCTTTAACAAAGAACATGTTAGCCTCAAGACCAGGTAGCATTGAAAGAAGGTGGCTGGTGTAATGAATCACATTTTCTTTTACACCAGCCAAATGCCTATTTATCACTTTTCTGCGACAAGATGGCACCATGTAAAGACCACAAGTCTGCAAACGCAGCGTGAAGCTCTTAGGGTATGTGCACACGATGCAGATTTAGTGCAGAAAAATCTGCTGCAGTTCTGCACTAAATCTGCATCTCCTGGCAGAATCTGCAGGTGCGTTTTTTATGCGTTTTTGATGCGTTTTTGATGCGTTTTTGATGCGTTTTTTGAGCACAAATCTTCACAAAAAACGCATGAAAAACGCATCAAAAACGCACCTGCAGATTTCTATTATGGAGGGGTGCAGAAACGCTGCAGAACTGCACAAAAGAAGTGACAGGCACTTCTTTGAAAACTGCAGCGTTTCTGCGCAGATTTTTCTGCACCATGTGCACAGCTTTTTTTTTTCCCATTGATTTACATTGTACTGTGATCACAGTGCAGTTCTGCAGCGTTTCTGCTGCAGAAAAATCTGCAGCAGTTCTGCACTAAATCTGCATCGTGTGCACATACCCTAAGAAATGTTCTGCTGGTAAATTGTGGGTCTTGGCATACATGTATGTTAGTTTGATAGATATCACCTATCTAAATATTGCAGCAGACCAAGTTTACCCTTTTATGGTGAGAGCATTCTTTAATGGCAGCGATTTTTTTTCAGCGCCGTGACAACTATTCAGTAATTGTTTTAGAAAATGGTTCAAAGTGATAATTTGGCCTCAAAATTCTCCAGATCCCAATCCAATTGAGCATATGTAGGATGAGTTGTAAAAACAAGTCTGATCCATGGAGTTTCAACCTCACAACTTACCGGACTTCTGAAGCTACTACTAATGTCTTAGTGCCGGATACCACTTTCAGAGGACTTCATGGAATTCATGGCTCAAAGGGTCAAAGCAAAAGGGGACCTACAGGATAGTTGGCAGGTGGTTTTAATGTTGTGGTTGGTTGGTTGATTGATGTATGTTTACATTCTGAATTAAATAGTTCATTCCACATCTGCTATACATTATTTATGGAAAAAGTATTTTAAACAAAATTTGGATTGAATTCTAATATACTGTACAATGCAAGACTGCACATTTAATTGCATTTGATTAGCGTTCTCTTCTTTAGCACATAAGATTTTGCGTAAATGTTTTTGGCCACTGACTTTCATCAGACAATCTAATGGAACTAGCCTGGAACAGCACAGAGTATAGCAATGTAATTACTTATGGTTGAGCATCCTACCATCATGGATGCTATGTGAGACCCATCGTCGTATAACTATGAATACCAGCTTCTGCTGGGCTACTGAACTATTTAGATGATAAAGTGAATCTTTCGCCAACTTTTACAATACAAACTCCATCCATTTGAAAGCAGATCTCAGACTTGATGAGGCTGGTGCACTTACTTTGAAAATTCATATCAGAATAGATGTACAGTATATTATTTTTCTGCTATAGAGCCAACAAGTGTTCATAATGAATATTGCCTGATTCATCAATACTGACATTTTCATTCCAATCTCGATGAGGGGGCATGCTGGATTTAGACGCTCCAGATTTATTAAGAGGTGCATGCAAAGTGAAAGTGCCTCACAAGTAATCTTACTTCAGTCATTGACTGGAGTAAGAGTAGTTGCATAAGGAACGCCACTGATTGTCATGAATTAGACGAGCCAGTTTGGCCAAATTTTATGCTAAGTGTCTCAAAATTTTTTTCCTAATATTCAAAAGCCATATTGCTATTTATATTTCATATATTTCACATTGACATGCTTTAGCGTGATAGAGTGCAACCTTTCTTTGTAAATTGTATATGGAGGTTGCACCTCCTGGTATGCACCTATTCACACTAGTCTGGATGTGCCAGTCAGTATTTTGTCATTTGTTTCTGGAAAACACTCATGGAGTCAAATCATCACTACAACTGTAGATAAATTCCCAGAGGGGTATAATTTCCAAAATGAGGTCACTTGAGGGGGAATTTTGCTCTTCTAGCACCTATGAGAGCGTATGTGGTGTCTGCAAACTTTTCTAGGAAAATCTGCGCTCCAGGAGGCAAATATCACTCCGTTTCTCCCCTGAGTCTCGCCGTGTGGCTAAGAAGTACTGTATAGCCACATATGGGGCATTTCCACCTACAGCAGAAATTGTGTAGCAAATTTTCATGTCATTTTTACCCATTTCCCCATGTGAAAATATAACATCTGGGGCTAAAACCACATTTTTGTTTTAAAAATGTAATTATTTTTTCTTTGCTGTCCAATGGCATAAAATTCTGTGACACACCTGTGGTGTCAATATCATCACTGAACCCTTAGATGAAGTCATTAATTTTCACTGTTTAGGCACATCAGGGGCTCTCCAAGCCTGACATGGTGTCCGCTAACAATTTCAGCTAATTTTGCGTTCAGAAAGTCAAATAATGTGCTGTTAGGGCTGGCGGAACGCACCGAGTTAATTGAGAGATGTTATTTGGTGCGTTCGCAGCCCGGGGTCCACCGTGCAGGAGAGGACTTGCTGCTGGCAAATGGCGGCCCTTTATGGCGGTGGAAGCGAACTCTATTACTTCACTGTGCCAGGTCTCACTCTGACCCTCGGTGGCTTTTGAGCCCGCGCCTGAGGACGCCCCGAGTCAGCAGCTGAGACCTTGGCAACTAAGAAACGCGGAACCCTGTTGACTTCACAGGAGTATCCAGCAACTGCCGAGCTGATGGCAGTGTTTGGCAAAAAAAATATATAATATGCACCAGTCTAATATAATGTCGGAAGCAGGGTGTGACCAATAGTATAAAAATTAACTTTTAATCCATATATATTAAAAAGTTGGTATGTCCAACTGAGTAAAAAAATATAGAAGACTCCACAAAAAAAGATTCCCAAACTAGGGGAATAGTATCAAAATCCAACCCCCAAAGTCTCTAAACACACCTTAGTGTGTCAGCAACACAGGGGGTATGGTATACACTCCTGTGTGGGAGTATTTGAACACAAACATAAATCATAAGGTTCATATATCTGTGACCTATCGCATGTCAGCTGCCCCCACCTGTCATATGGAGATGCAGTAAATGCGAACAAGTGCCAAAATAATTGGAACGATCTCACCTCGAAATTTCCTGTAATGTGGGTGAGAGTTCTCGTGGTAACAGCATACAGAGGGGGGGGGCCTGTGATTCTGGCCGCACATCAACCCGTCCACACTGTTTGAGCAGGTAGTATAGACCCCAATAATCACCGCATGTTTCCCTATGTGTTTCGTTATGATCAACTCATCAGGGGAAAGTTAGAAAAGGATCCTCGCCCGCTCCGTGGGGGATCCGTAATATAGGGGTATATCGGCAATCACTGTTAGTCAGCGTTGCGCGTGTTTTAAATAACCCGCCCAGAATCCTCTGGGCTGGGTCTCGTGACGTAGGTTCAAGGCGCCCCCTGTGGAACGCTAGTGCTGAACCGCACGCGTTACTTCCGGCGGCGCGTGCTCGTCAGGTTGCTATGGTGGCACACTATCCACTCCTATCGCAGCTCTTAGAGTTAAGTCCCGTACCGCCCACGTCATTTCTGGCGGTGTATGTTAGGTAAGGTTGCTATGGTAGCGTGCTTTTTCGTGTCCTAAAGCAAACAATGGGGCCGTGTATATCACCAACTGGTGCCCTGGCCCTGTCCAGCTGCCATAACAACGTGACACCCGACCGTAACCTCAAGTCCAGGCGTTCACGTTGTAAGCCACTTTCCGGAGTCTTGTAATCACCCTGCATCTGTCTCTACACGAGCTCAGATGCCGTGATAAACACAAAATATTATTAACCCCTCCATGGTTGCTAAGTACAATAGATAGCATCCCACCATTTGTACAGGGTATGGACTACAATTCATATCACCGATCCTAACAAATCCTTAACATTGAAGGGAGGATCGCAATAAAGAGCACATGCTGGTTGTCTCCTGCGAGCTGGAATGAAAGCGCAGTTAGAGGTCAGTGAGGGCACAAGCCCAAACTCTGTTGGAAAAAAGAGAAAAAAGAGGGGGAGCAAAACGGCCAAACACAGTTACGAAAATAATGATAAGGAAAAATTGAACATGGAGTGGTTAACACGGAGAGATGAAGGGAGGACTCATGGGGGAGGTGCACCAGAAAAAACATAGATGGAGAGATAGGGTTATGTACACACCCAATGTCCCTAATTAACTCCTATCAATACCTGCCTGGCAATGGAGGTTGGCACCCTAGGATAGAGAGAACGCAAGATTGGCGCCCCCATTCCACGACGGCTGTCCCTGTTATTGGTCCTAAAGAAACCCTAATGTAAATTAAAGGAGGAAGAAAGGAAAGGGTCCCTATGATGTATATTTGGGCTAATTTTCCAGGAAACAGGTGTATGTGAGAATTTCGTTTAGGCCCTCCGGCGTTTGTGTTCGTAAGCGGAAGATCCATCTTGTCTCACATTGTAGTAACATCTGGTCCCAATTGCCCCCCCTCTTGGGTGCACCAATTCTGTCAATCCCCATGAAGCTAATTCCTCGACTGTCTCCATCTATGTTTTTTCTGGTGCACCTCCCCCATGAACGCCTGGACTTGAGGTTACGGTCGGGTGTCACGTTGTTATGGCAGCTGGACAGGGCCAGGGCACCAGTTGGTGATATACACGGCCCCATTGTTTGCTTTAGGACACGAAAAAGCACGCTACCATAGCAACCTTACCTAACATACACCGCCGGAAATGACGTGGGCGGTACGGGACTTAACTCTAAGAGCTGCGATAGGAGTGGATAGTGTGCCACCTTAGCAACCTGATGAGCACGCGCGGCCGGAAGTGACGCGTGCGGTCCAGCATTCGCTTTCCAGAGGGGGCGCTTTGAACCTACGTCACGAGTGGATAGTGTGCCACCGTAGCAACCTGACGAGCACGCGCCGCCGGAAGTGACGCGTGTGGTTCAGCACTAGCGTTCCAGAGGGGGCGCCTTGAACCTACGTCACGAGACCCAGCCCAGTGGATTCTGGGCGGGTTATTTAAAACACGCGCAACGCTGACTAACAGTGATTGCCGATATACCCCTATATTGCGGATCCCCCACGGAGCGGGCGAGGATCCTTTTCTAACGTTCCCCTGATGAGTTGATCATAACGAAACGCGTAGGGAAACATGCGGTGATTATTGGGGTCTATACTACCTGCTCAAACAGTGTGGACGGGTTGATGTGCGGCCAGAATCACAGGCCCCCCCTCTGTATGCTGTTACCACGAGAACTCTCACCCACATTACAGGAAATTTCGAGGTGAGATCGTTCCAATTATTTTGGCACTTGTTCGCATTTACTGCATCTCCATATGACAGGTGGGGGCAGCTGACATGCGATAGGTCACAGATATATGAACCTTGTGATTTATGTTTGTGTTCAAATACTCCCACACAGGAGTGTATACCATACCCCCTGTGTTGCTGACACACTAAGGTGTGTTTAGAGACTTTGGGGGTTGGATTTTGATACTATTCCCCTAGTTTGGGAATCTTTTTTTATGGAGTCTTCTATGTTTTTTACTCAGTTGGACATACCAACTTTTTAATATATATGGATTAAAAGTTAATTTTTATACTATTGGTCACACCCTGCTTCCGACAGTGTGTGGCAACACAAACATACAATCTCCTCACCGGAGGAGCCGGTATTCTAGGAGATTATTTCAGCCGGGCCCTAAATCCACGTACACAATCTCCTCGCCGGAGGTGCCGGCATTCTATGGGCTTATTTCAGCCGAGTCCCTGAACACACATAAATGTGACCACACTGGCGCATGCACATAACTGATTCAATACTAGCGCATCGCCGTGCGGTCATGAGAGACTTAAATAGCTGCAGCAAGTACAGGACCTTCCTAGAAGGACCAATGAGAGGCTGTTACAGAGCCTGAGCACCTTCAGGACCTTCCTGGAGGACCAATGGATTTAGCTGCAGTATCTGAACATGTGACCCTCGATCTCCACTGAGAGATCTTACTCTGGGCATGCTCAGAACGAGAAAAGCAGGACTTAGTCCCAGAAGCGTCTGCTCGCTGCTGCCCAGCACTAGCTTCAATGGCAGAAAGCTGGAAAAGCAGCAGTAACCCTTTGTACAGAGTCAGACTGAGCGAGACGCTGGGACCGACGTCTCTGCTGAGCAAGCTCCACTGCGACAGGAGAAGAATGGGAGACCGCAGCAGAGATGGCCCGAGATTCCCCCTGTGCAGAGGCAGGAACTCGACCCCTAACATACGCCTTCCGCTCTGAGCCCTGCTATGCGCCCGTACAGTAGTTATCACCCACATAAGTGGTATTGGCATACTCAGGTGAAATTGTACATCGAATTGTATGGTGCATTTTCTCCTGTTATCCTGGTCAAAAAGCAAAATTTGGGGCTAAATGAACATTTTTGTAGGAAAAATGTTATTTATTATTTTCACGATTCTACGTTATAAACTTCTGTGAAGGATTCATTGCTTGAGGGGTCTAGATTCAAAAATGTCATCACTTGTGGTGGATTTACACTGTTTAGGCACATCAGCTGCTCTCCAAATGTAATATGGCATCCGCTCTTGATTCCAGCCATTTTTTTAAGTAAAGAAGTCAAACTATGCTTTTTCCATTCCCTGCTCTGCCATTCATCCAAACAGTAGTTTACCCCCCACATGTGAGATATTGGTCTACTCAGGAGAAATTGCACAACAATTTTAGGGTCCATTTTTTCCTGTTACGCTGGCAAAAATTAAACAAGAGGGGCTAAAGTGAAATGTTTGTGAAAACAGTATAATGTTAATTTTTCCTTCAACGTTCCATTAATTTCTGTGAAACAACTGAAGGATTTATAAACTTCTTGAATGTGGTTTTGAGCACTTTGAAGGGTGCAATTTTCAGAATTGTGTCACTTTTGGGTATTTTCTGTCATATGGGCATCCTAAAGTCATTTCAAATGTAATTTGGTCCCTAAAAAATGGTTTTGTAAATTTTGTTGGAAAAAAAAGACATTGCTGGTCAACTTTTAACTTTTCCAATTCCTAACAAAAAAAATTATGTTTCAAAAATCATGCTGATGTAAAGTAGATATGTGGGAAATGTTATTTATTAACTATTTTGTGTGACATAACTCTCTGGTTTAAGGGCATATAAATTAAAAATGTGAAAATTGTGAAATTTTCAAACTTTTTGCCACATTTCCATTTATGTCACAAAAAAGCAAGTTGTATCAAAGAAATTTTACCACTATTATGAAGTACAATATGTCATGAAAAAAACAATATCAGAATCAATGGGATCCGTTGAAGCGATCCAGAGTTATTATCACATATTACCACACACTGGTCAGAATTGTAAAATTTGGCCTGGTTATTAATGTGAAAACAGGCTCGGGGGGGTAAAGGGGTTGAAAGGCTTTTTCTGGAATAGAAAAAAATTAATAACTGATGAAAATATAATTATAAATAAATTACTATATAAATTTAATTAGCAAATCACAATCGTTATGCCTAGAGAAGTAATCACTGTAAAATGAAAATGGCCGTCTGGTTACATTGCCAGAAACTCTAGTTTCTCTCAGTGAATCAAGGCGGCCATTTTAATTCTATCATGATTACCTCCCTTCACAAAACTATTAGGTTTTGATAATCAAATGTATTTAGGAACCTATTTATGCTGCCATTTCCTTTATTTATTTTGTTTTTTTTTCTTCTATTCCTGGAGAACTTATTTAAATGCATGCAAACTAGTGATGGGTGCCATTCAAAGTGTCCAATTAAGTAGCAAGAATCTTTTTAACGAATTTGTCCATCTTTCAACTGTGGAACGTATTCGAGTCGTGCATTTCTTTAATAATTTATGCCATTTTTGTGAGATAAATAATGGTACATTTTTTGGGAGCGCTTGGCCCTATGCCACTTAAGTTACACCCGCTTTTCATAAAGTTGGCGGAACAGTGCCATTACTGGTGTAAATAAATGAAACAGTTTTACACCAGAATTCTGGAGAAAATGTCTTGATTCATCCTGCCTTATATATCTCCAATTTATTCTATTGTGCTTTTTTTATTGTGTGTTTTTTTTAAATAAAGTCAAATAAAAAAATATTACATTAGCATTACTCTGGGGCACCTATGTGGTTAACAGCTAACAAAAACACTGCAGATTATCCAAATTTGTTCTAAAATAATTTCATTTCAGGATGACTCATATTGTCCTAGTCCCCTTGAAGTCCATTATTCATCTGAAGACATTAGATAGATTTGGAATGTTTAGCTGTCCGCCCCCAGTGTCTCCCCCATCCTCCTCTATGGTCTCAGTTTCCATCCGCAAGGTTCTGGAGCGGCCTATGGCTGGGGTCCAGCAGCCAGCTGCAAAACATCAAACTGACACATAGTGAAAAAAAGGGGGGAAGGTGAAGGAAGATAGCTGCACCCTTGGGAGGAACTGAAGTTTATGAACATAGTATAATGAGGGTTACTCTACCACTTTAACATCCCACTGCTTGTAAACACCTTTTTCGGCTGGCTTGGTTCCCTTTTTTTTTTTTCTAATAGTGGTAGCCATGGGAAAATCTTTACTGATAGTAATTAAAAGACTATTGCACACAAAACAGAAAATCCCTGTTCTCCTGAGATCCAACTGAGATCAGCCAGCTCGGAAATGTACCAAATTCACGGTGCAAACTAGAGCCAGTACTAACATATCAGCCCCTTAGACAAGTCAATATAAAGATGCACCAAATGAATCAATCAGCAAGAATCACTGTCTATTTTACGTTTATCCTGTCGCAAAATTGTACAGATTTACTAAACCTGCCCCACTGTGTTTAACGATAACAGCATCGGAATGGGTTAATGTTTCTCTAAGAGATATGTTTGTAAGTACACTGGTTCATTATAAGTTTGGGATTTAGGGACATTTCAAGCAGGAAACTGGATGAAGCCAAAAACCTGATGTTCACACCCCCTCCTGGCCCTTAGCTCTGCTCTTAGTATACTGTGTGCATCATTTTGATTTGACTAAAACCAGAAATATGTCTTCATATAATTTTCCAGGCTCGTCTGCTCTGAACAGCATCCTGGACTAAACTGGACAAGCAGGTGGCTCATAACACCACATGACAGTGTGCTTGAGATCAGGGATGTAACAAGAATTCATGGGGCCCCATGGCAAAAAAAAGAGTAGAGTCATACTTGATTGAACCTATTGTCAGCAGCTAAGAGGTCTATGAACTAGGCCCTAACGGGTAACATTTCTATTTGAGGAGAGTGACATGCCTGACATGCCAGTTAAGGAGACTTATAGGCCATGCAATGCTCCTCTGGGAAATTAAATATGCAAATTGCCTCTACAGAGAGGAAGATTGCAATTGGCACTAGTGTTCAAGTCTTCTTCCTCTTTGTAGAGGTAATTTGCATATGAACAAGGGAGTGATGATAAAACTCGAAGAACATAGTAATCCTTTCATATATGGCCTATCCAAGGGTAAAGCTACGGTACAACTATTTTGCTTCTCCATTCCATTTTTTCAACATTCAGTCCTACAATCTTGACTTAATTTTCCCAAATTCCTGCCAACTTCTACCTACAGATCACTGTCTCTCACATCTAATAGTTCTGTAAACTGAGCTCTAGGCCCCTTATTACCAGTCCCGTGTCCACTGGTGACAAAATACTTTTAAAAGGGCTTAGACTCACCATTCATTGTTAGCTTTCTTCTTCGGTCATCACCTTGGGTCTCTGATTCTTACGCTGTTCCCCATGGGTTTCAGCTTCCTTCACTAATCTCCTTAAGGCTCTGCAATTCCTGTGTTTCTCTGCTTCCTAAACTGATCCCCTTGGGTCTCTGTTCGCTACTCTGATCCATTTTGGTCTCTGTTTATTACACTGTTCCCTGTGAATCTCTGTTTTCAATGCTGATCCCTTTGGGTCTCTTCTTCCTACACTGATACTCTTGAGTCTCCACTTCTTTTACTGATTCTCATGGTTCTTTGCTTCTACACTTATCCCCTTGGGTCTCTGCTTCATATGTTACTTCCTTTGAGTCCCTAATTCGTATGCCGATCCTCTTTGGTCTCTGCAATCAATCTGATCCCTTTGGGTCTCTACTTCTTACGCTGATCCCCTGGAGCCTCCACTTCCTATGCTGATCGTCTTGGATTTCTGCTTCCTACACAGATTGATTCCCTTGGGTCTTTGCTTCCTAGACTGATTTATTCCCTTGGATTTCTACTTCCTACATGGATCCCCTTGGGTATATTCTTCCTGGATTTGTCTTGATTCACAGGAAATTTCCTCTAAGCTCGTCAGTAGCTAAGGCAGTATACCTCTGCAGCGCCTAATTGCCTGAACGGGCATTTCTTGCCATTGTCCTGGGACAGGGTCGGTGATGCTGATTATCTTATATTTTTTAAATAAATACTAGCAGGAGCCATTCTAAACAAAATCAAACATCTGCATAACCCTGGTAAATATGTAAAACATATGTGATATTTGAGGGAATATAACTTATTGACATTAATTGACCATATATTAAGTTGTACATAATCATGTCGTTAGATGGATTCTCAGCAGTATTTCCTAATAGGAAATGGAGCATTTTTGGTAGTGTTTATGTAGAGGATTTGCCATCGCAGAACTTGGAAGAGACAAACACAAACTTCTCAGTTGGGAGGAGACATGATTTCCTCTTCAAGGAAAGCAGCCAGACACATATTCATTGTTAACCAGAAAGAATATGTTTGTTCTGAGACTTCAGCGCTGGATGATCTAGGATCAATAGTTGCCAAGCATAACGTGATCAGTTTCTTCTAAAACACATAAAATAAACTATTTTTATTGTAATTGGACCTAGACATAACTCTTTTTTGTAATAGCACAAAAATTTGGTTATTTAATTCATACTTATAACCCTTGTTGGATTGGTAAATATGTGCACATATTTGGTGTTTACTGCAAACCATCAAGGTTCTGAATTTCTAGATGATGAACTACATAAAAACGGACATTTATCACTTATCCACAGAATAGATGATAATTAAATGCTGGATCACTCGCTCAGAGCCTTGCCAATGGAAGCCTTAAGATTGTCAGAAAGGTTTTGAGTTTCAAACACTGTGAATGGAGCAGCACTGTGCATGGTTGACCATTACTCAATGTAAAGTTCTCCTAGCTGTGGTCAGCAATTAAGGAGGAACAGAGGACTCTGCACCCCTGTTTTAGTGATCGGTTAGAGTCCAAGTGGTGAGGGCTCCAGCAAAGTGACATTAATCACTGATACTGTATATAGTATAAAATATATGTAAAGCAAATGAAGCAACCATAAACAATGTTCATCAAACTCCCTAGGATAAATATAGATATACAGCATGGGATGCCATAAAACTTAACTTTGATAAGGTATAATAAAAATACACTCAAAACCACAAGTAAATAGTATAAAACATTTAGCATTTACGTGAGCAGGTTGCGGGATGCAGTAACGGACAGGAGGTAGAGCAAGAGGTAAAGTTAACTTTACTGATACAGAGGTATACTCCATGCAGGGAGGGGAAAGTAGAGGCAGGTGTATGGCAAATGATAGGAGCACAATAGGTGTGCTGGTGGAGGTAATGAGGGCAAAAATGTAACAACTGTTCATTAAGGGTAAACTTATCAGTCTGACGACTTCCTGACTGCAGAGTCTTAGGTTCTAACAGTGGTGCCAATGCGGTCAGCACGTGATGAATCCGGTGTCGTCCTGCAGGCGTTGATGATCTGGCTCCTGGCGATGGCGATGGGTCCTTGACGTCTTGCACGAGGTCCTGGGTCCAGGATTTGGGGTGCAGAGTGAAGAACACTCCAACACTGCCGGGGCTTAATGAAGCTTGGCAAAAATAAGCGAGTGAGAAAGGGAACAGTTCTCGGTAAGTCACCCGGGGATTCTTAGGCGGCATGTGCACATTATTTAATGGCCCGTAGCGTCGGGTACCTGGAGTAATGGGAACAAAACACAGTTCTTCAGTCACAGTCTCTGTAAGTGGCAGCAGGGATAATATTGCGTGAGCCTGCGCTGCCATGGTGCTCAGAGGACGGAGCACCAAACTTCCCCAGTTGTGCGCTACATGCTCCCGCCAAGTCTCCCCTCCTTTTCGCATGCTCTCTCCTTTTAATCCTATCTATGCCCCCTGTTGTCCAGTGCAAAGGCCAGTCCGGGTCTCTAAGCTTTCCCCCAGACAACAAAGTTGACAGTCCCGACAGTCCCGGACCCGGCACAAGAAAGGTACCCCCGGTCCGGTGCCTCTTCTTACATTTATGACACACAATTATATAAAGAAGTGCCTACGACAACAACAGTGCAAGTAATAAAAATTAGGAAGATCTCACTGGTGTCTTTGGAGATTGTGCATAGATGACCACACTGGAGAAAGAGGAAGGAAAAAATTCTGTCCCTTTTATACCCTGTCGTGCCCCATGTCAATTACTCCCGCCCTAAAAAGGGCAGTACCCAATTGATAGTAATAGTGAACCCCAACCATTTCCCACACATTTTGGCCTTTTTGTAAGGCCTCATCAGAGGAGAGTGTAACCAGGGGATAAGTACATATGAGAGTTCATTAAGTAGTGCAATGGCACTGAATGCTCAAAAGGGCATAGAAAATTTTGCCTGAAATGTGCCTGATAGCCTGTAGGCTGTGTATAATTGATACAGCACTTTGGGGGTATCATGCACTGTGTGTGGATGGCACTGTAGAAGCATCATACAGTGTATTGGGCGCAATCTGTTAGCACCTTTCAGTTTTTTGTGATGGGCACTGTCAGGGCATCATAAAGAGTTTGAGGGACATAGTGGTAGCACCATACAGTAGGTGTTTTAGGCACTTTGGGTGCATCATACTGTGTGGGGAAACTGGCACGCTTGGACTGGCTCACAGGAGAGCAGGAGAATCCTCCGGAGGGCCTCTGTGCAGTAGTAGGCCACCACCATCTTTCTTACATGAGCAGTATTTGACACAAAATACTAGAATCACTATGTACAGACAAAGGCAGCATCTTATTCATTTAACAATCTACCCAGATCATTGTTATATAAATTTATGATTAAGGATAATGTCACATTTGCATTTGCACACAGCTGAAAAGTGACACCCTGGAGTTTGTTACTGGTGAGCTCTTGGCTCCCCAGTCCGACACTGTGTGTGCATTATACTGTGTGGGGGCACTTGGGGCTATATACCGTGTGGGGGGACTTGGGGCTTTATACTGTGTGGGGGGACTGGTTAGGAGGTGTGATGTCACATTATGCAGCTTTATAATGTGCACATATTTTTAGTAATAATAGGGCTTGGTCATACATGTAACAAACAGGTAAGGCTACTTTCACACCTGCGTCGTTTGGGTTACGTCGCAATGCATCGTTTTGGAGAAAAAACGCATCCTGCAAAGTTTCCCGCAGGATGCGATTTTCTCCATAGACTTTCATTAGCGACGCATTGCGATGTATGGCCACACGGCGCATCCTTCGTGCGACAGATGCGTCGTGTTTTTGGCGGACGCGAAGCACAAACAAAGTTACATGTAACTTTTTTTGAGCGTCGCGTCTGCCATTTTTGACCGCGCATGCGTGGCTGAAACTCCGCCCCGCTCAACGCCTCCGTTGCCCACGTTGTGCTAAATTTAGCACAACGTGCCTCGGTATGTCGGGCCGATGGTTTGCGACGGCCCAGTACCGACGCAAATGTGAAAGGAGCTTTAGTTACAATATCACTCTACAATCATGATCTGGACAGTGCTAAGTGCTATCCTGAATGGGCTGGGCTCTATGGTCTCTTCACTGCAGCAGGAGCTGAGACATTTTTTCCATCTGTGCAATGAAAAAGAAAGGTGGAAAATTGGTAAACTTGGCCTCACCATGGAGATTCACAGGGAAAATATGTGTCGCTGCAGGTATATTGAACAGCGGCACAAATAGCATCCATCCAAAGAGGCGTCAGCTGGACCTTTATATAAAAGATATTTTGTTGTTCTTTTTTGGGGAGTATAATGAAGAGGACCCTTATACACATACCTGGCATTCTTTTGAAATGCAGACCCCAAGCAATGAGCATATTTCCTGTTCCCTGACAGCTATGGAAGGAGTTATATGGAAGCACATGTGAGTCACCCACAATCCCTCCTTGATCCCACCCAAAACCTATTAAATCTTTCCTGGCACCTGCAGATTCTTAATACAAAGCTCTGTAGTGTACAGGGGAAAGCCTGGACCACGGATCCGTCACATAGTTTCCAGTGATGTTACAAGGCCAGCAACGGTTTACTCATTCTTCCACCAATCTCCTCATCATTATGATTCTGTTTACAAGAAAAATCAAATCTGTTTACATGCAAAAAAGTCCTATGTATAAGTCAAAGGGAACTTTTCATAGCAAAAAGAGACACAACTAATCAAATTGCTCAGTAAGATAGAAAAAGACAAGCTAAAAAAAAGTTCTGATTTTACTGAGAGTCGGAAAATCTATTTATTGCCAGGAGATTACGTTTAAATGTTTTGATTGACAGGTCTCTCGCTTCTTATATACAAGTAGGGAGACACCTATTACTCAAGCTAAGCCTCATGGGGAGAAGCCAGTGGGGACTCACTCAAGAAACCGAACCAACATGGTTCGAGAAGCCCAGAATGCTGGGAATGCCCAGAAGCTAAAAAAGAATGTCTGTTTTTTATGAATCATTAAAAAAAAAAATGAAATTCCAGATTTATTTTATTGATCAAATCTGCTTGGATTGTGCAATTCTGAAGCTTTCTCCTTGCACCTCCACAGTCCACATCTAATTCTGGTAATGCGATGGTGGGGGCTGGCCTAGAAGCCAGCCCCCTTCATCACATCACATTGCAGAAGGAAGAAACAAAAAAAAGTGGAGGTGTATGGACCAGATTAGAAGCCAGAAATAGCACCATCCAAGCAAATCTAATCAATAAGCTAAAGTAAGTTAAATGTTTTTTTGCTTCACAAGCAAAAAAAAATCAGTAATTTGTTTCCACTGAACAACCTCTTTAAAGGGAGTCTGTCAGCCTAAACTAACAGTATAAACCAAGCACGTAGCCTTGTAGGGGATATAACCCATGTAAAAATCACACTGTTAAGTGTTTTGCTAGTTTCCTCAATTCTGCAGAAGCTGAAGTGTAATAAAATGCGATAATTAGGGTGCCCCGGGCACTGCTCCGCCAGATGGTTTTTACATGGTCCACCTGAATCACTGATGATTGACAACACTGGTTTATTTGGGGCAGGCACTGTGAAATAACTCAGGCAAGCCAGTGCTGTCAATCACTAGTGAAGGAGGTGCAGGCATGTAAAACCAGCGGGCGGACTGGTGCACTGAGCCTCTTGGTCACACCCAGGGTGCACCGAACATCCTAACTAGCCTTTTTTATTATATTTGAGCAGTACACAATGGGTAATTAGATCACTATTATGGGCTGCATTCCCTACAAGTGATCTATTGGTACAATTGTAAAATCTACTAGCTATGTGTTCTATTCACAGTAGCAGTAAAGTGATATCTAGTTTTGTTTTACTTTTGCTATTTTACTTTGCTTTTGCTATTATAAATGTTACAGTGTCTTTCAGGTTAGTTTGCCATAGTATGGCCAATGTGGCTGAAGCAGTGATTTACTGGTACATCGTGTTAATAGAGAGCCAAATATTAGAGACAACTTGTATTGTAAGTGCTACCAATACTGGAAAGTGATGCTATTACCCTTTGTCCGGCTGAGTAGGCACAATTGTAACTATTCCGTTTTAAAATTGCAATAACTTTTTTTTTTCGAAAAGCCGTAGAGGGCTGAAATTTCGTGACATCTGTGCAGTTTTGGTCCAGAATATTTCAATAAAATATATATGAAGGTACAATTGTACCTCTGCAGCCTGTTAACGTTGTAAAATTATGCAGCCTGACGAAGGTTAATACAGTCACATCTATTTTTTCATCAGGGTCCTGCATATATTTTTTCGCAACTCATGTTCTGAATATACCTAATCCATAAATAATGTGGAAGTTGTCAATCTGTCTATACATTATCATCCTACAGCTACAGTTATTTTATTGGGATCAGAATTGTTTCTCCTTCAGATCACCTGTCAGAGGCCTCTCACCCAGCCAAATAAGATCTCCTGTTTGCACTGATGAGGGGCAAACACCCCCCAAAAAAATATGTCTGCAAATCGAGTGTCTCGCTTCTTGTCCTAAATCATGTGGCAAGGCTCGTTAAAGGGAATCTGTCACCTCATTTTTTGCCTATAAGCTGCGGCCACTGCCATTAGGGGCTTATCCACAGCATTCTGTAATGCTGTAGATAAGCCCCCGATGTATCCTGAAAGATAAGAAAAACAAGTTAGATTATACTCACCCAGGGGCGGTCCCGGTGCGGTCCAGTCCGATGGGGGTCGCAGGTCCGGCGCCTCCCATCTTCATGCGATGACGTTCTCTTCCTTGCTTCCGTCGCGGCTCCTGCGCAGGTGTAATTCTCTGCCCTGTTGAGGGCAGAGCAAAGTACTGCAGTGCGCAGGCTCCGGGAAATGTCCGAGAAGCCCAGCACCTGCGCACTGCAGTACTTTGCTCTGCCCTCAACAGGGCAGAGAATTACACCTGCGCAGGAACTGCAACAGAAGCAAGGAAGAGAGCGTCATCGCATGAAGATGGGACCCGGACCACACTGGACTGGGCCGCCCAACCTCCCCCCCCGGGTGAGTATGATATAACTTGTTTTTCTTTCAGGTTACATAGGGGGCTTATCTACAGCATTAGAGAATGCTGCAGATAAGTCCCTAATGGCGGTGGCCGCAGCTTATATGCGAAAAATGAGGAGACAGATTCCCTTTAGAGTATTGATATTGACTTTTAGGAATGCTACATCCAATAGGGGCCCTGGAGTTCTAGTCCTCTTTTTCTCTGAAGAGGATATTTGTATATTGGTATTTGTAATTTTTTCTTACATAAAATTTATTCAGTTCCATTTGAAGTGCAGCGCCCCAGAGACCTGGTCGTTGCAGTAAAGCGCTCTGCCACTAAGGGGAGCAGCGGTACGGCTGATGGCACTAAGGAGTTCTCCTGACCAGGTATCACTAGAACACACTACACTTCACACTCCGGCCACTAGGGGGAGAAAAAGGCTTTATTTATTGGGCCACTTCTCACACTGGTAAAACTAGGGGCTGGGGAGGAAGTTAGTCAGAAGCTGACTGGGTTGGAACCAGGCAACATCCCGTGGCAGGGGGTGTTGCAGGGAGAAGACACAGGGGGGTCTCTGTCAGGCGTGGGAACCTGGCAGGTGCCTAGCGAACAGAACAGAACGTAACGGAACCGCGCCTGCACACCTTGCGGCGGTATCCTAAGAGAGAGACAAGAAGGGAAGAATATTGTGGAACAGTGTAAACAAGATCAGCACAAAGGATAGCCAGTAAGGGTCGTGCCGAGAGAGGAAGGCAACATCTTACTGAGGCGCGTAGTCGGTGGCCGGATCACCGTAGGAGTAACTGACTTCAGGCCTTACTTCAAATTCCGCTGAACAGTTGATTATAGGTTGGCTGTCTACCTTCTACACCTACGAAGACATAGGGGGCAACATTGGGAGAGGGGCGTCTCTAGGGTCCCGGAAGACCTCCAAGCCTTCCCGTCATACGGGTGGCGTGCTAGCCATAACATATCTGGGGGACGTTAGAAACTAGCAACATCTGGAACCAAAGAACGAGAGAGAGAGAGAGAGAAAGCTGTAGAGAACGAACGAACGAGAGCTGTTATGAAAGGCAATTCAGTATCACAATGGACATGGAGGTCAGAGCACATACAGTGATCTGACAATAACCCAAAATAATAGAACGAGCTCTGAGACGTGGGAACTCTGCAGACCGCAATCCTTGATCCTCTCCAAACACAACTAGAGGCAGCCGTGGATTGCGCCTAACGCTACCTATGCAACTCGGCACAGCCTGAGAAACTAACTAGCCTGAAGATAGAAAAAATAAGCCTACCTTGCCTCAGAGAAATACCCCAAAGGAAAAGGCAGCTCCCCACATATAATAACTGTGAGTAAGATGAAAAGACAAACGTAGGGATGAAATAGATTCAGCAAAGTGAGGCCCGATATTATAGACAGAACGAGGATAGGAAAGATAACTTTGCGGTCTATACAAAACCCTAAAGAAAACCACGCAAAGGGGCAAAAAGACCCTCCGTACCGAACTAACGGCACGGAGGTACACCCTTTGCGTCCCAGAGCTTCCAGCAAAACAAATAGACAAGCAGGACAGAAAAAATAGCAACAAATAGCAAAGAAGCACTTAGTTATGCAGAGCAGCAGGCCACAGGAATGATCCAGAGAAACACAAGTCCAACACTGGAACATTGACAGGAAGCATGAATCAAAGCATTAGGTGGGGTTAAGTAGAGAAGCACCTAACGACCTCACCAGATCACCTGAGGGAGGAAACTCAGAAGCAGCAGTACCAGTTTCCTCCACAAACGGAAGCTCCCAGAGAGAATCAGCCGAAGTACCACTTGTGACCACAGGAGGGAGCTCTGCCACAGAATTCACAACAGTACCCCCCCCCTTGAGGAGGGGTCACCGAACCCTCACCAGAGCCCCCAGGCCGACCAGGATGAGCCACATGAAAGGCACGAACAAGATCGGGAGCATGGACATCAGAGGCAAAAACCCAGGAATTATCCTCCTGAGCATAACCCTTCCATTTAACCAGATACTGGAGTTTCCGTCTTGAAACACGAGAATCCAAAGTCTTCTCCACAATATACTCCAATTCCCCCTCCACCAAAACCAGGGCAGGAGGGTCAACAGATGGAACGATAGGTGCCACGTATCTCCGCAACAATGACCTATGGAAGACGTTATGTATGAAAAAAGAATCTGGAAGGGTCAGACGAAAAGACACAGGATTAATAACCTCAGAAATCCTATAAGGACCAATGAAACGAGGTTTAAACTTCGGAGAGGAAACCTTCATAGGAATATGACGAGAAGATAACCAAACCAGATCCCCAACACGAAGTCGGGGACCCACACGGCATCTGCGATTAGCGAAACGTTGAGCCTTCTCCTGGGACAAGGTCAAATTGTCCACTACATGAGTCCAAATCTGCTGCAACCTGTCCACCACAGTATCCACACCAGGACAGTCCGAAGACTCAACCTGTCCTGAAGAGAAACGAGGATGGAACCCAGAATTGCAGAAAAATGGCGAAACCAAGGTAGCCGAGCTGGCCCGATTATTAAGGGCGAACTCAGCCAAAGGCAAAAAGGACACCCAGTCATCCTGATCGGCAGAAACAAAGCATCTCAGATAGGTTGCCAAGGTCTGATTGGTTCGTTCGGTCTGGCCATTAGTCTGAGGATGAAAAGCCGAGGAAAAAGACAAGTCAATGCCCATCCTACCACAAAAGGCTCGCCAAAACCTCGAAACAAACTGGGAACCTCTGTCAGAAACGATATTCTCTGGAATGCCATGCAAACGAACCACATGCTGGAAGAACAATGGCACCAAATCAGAGGAGGAAGGCAACCTGGACAAGGGTACCAGATGGACCATCTTAGAAAAGCGATCACAGACCACCCAAATGACTGACATCTTTTGAGAGACGGGAAGATCTGAAATAAAATCCATAGAGATATGTGTCCAAGGTCTCTTCGGGACCGGCAAGGGCAAAAGCAACCCACTGGCACGAGAACAGCAGGGCTTAGCCCGAGCACAAATCCCACAGGACTGCACAAAAGAACGCACATCCCGCGACAGAGACGGCCACCAAAAGGATCTAGCCACTAAATCTCTGGTACCAAAGATTCCAGGATGACCAGCCAACACCGAACAATGAACCTCAGAGATCACTTTATTTGTCCACCTATCCGGGACAAACAGTTTCTCCGCTGGACAACGATCAGGTTTATTAGCCTGAAATTTTTGCAGCGCCCGCCGCAAATCAGGGGAGATGGCAGACACAATTACTCCTTCCTTGAGGATACCCGCCGGCTCAGATAAACCTGGAGAGTCGGGCACAAAACTCCTAGACAGAGCATCCGCCTTCACATTCTTAGAGCCCGGAAGGTACGAAATCACAAAGTCAAAACGGGCGAAAAACAGCGACCAACGAGCCTGTCTAGGATTCAAACGCTTAGCAGACTCGAGATAAGTCAGGTTCTTATGATCAGTCAATACCACCACGCGATGCTTAGCTGCTTCAAGCCAATGACGCCACTCCTCGAATGCCCACTTCATGGCCAGCAACTCTCGGTTGCCCACATCATAATTCCGCTCAGCAGGCGAAAACTGCCTGGAAAAAAAAGCGCATGGTTTCATCACTGAACAATCAGAACCTCTCTGCGACAAAACAGCCCCTGCTCCAATCTCAGAAGCATCAACCTCGACCTGGAAAGGAAGAGAAACATCAGGTTGACACAACACAGGGGCAGAAGAAAAACGACGCTTCAACTCTTGAAAAGCTTCCACAGCAGCAGAAGACCAATTGACCAAATCAGCACCCTTCTTGGTCAAATCGGTCAATGGTTTGGCAATACTAGAAAAATTGCAGATGAAGCGACGATAAAAATTAGCAAAGCCCAGGAACTTTTGCAGACTTTTCAGAGATGTCGGCTGAGTCCAATCATGGATGGCTTGGACCTTAACAGGATCCATCTCGATAGTAGAAGGGGAAAAGATGAACCCCAAAAATGAAACCTTCTGCACACCAAAGAGACACTTTGATCCCTTCACAAACAAAGAGTTAGCACGCAGGACCTGAAAAACCGTTCTGACCTGTTTCACATGAGACTCCCAATCATCCGAGAAGATCAAAATGTCATCCAAGTACACAATCAGGAATTTATCCAGGTACTCTCGGAAGATGTCATGCATAAAGGACTGAAACACTGATGGAGCATTGGCAAGTCCGAATGGCATCACTAGATACTCAAAATGACCCTCGGGCGTATTAAATGCAGTTTTCCATTCATCGCCTCGCCTGATTCGCACCAGATTATACGCACCACGAAGATCAATCTTGGTGAACCAACTAGCCCCCTTAATCCGAGCAAACAAATCAGATAACAAAGGCAAGGGGTACTGAAATTTAACAGTGATCTTATTAAGAAGGCGATAATCTATACAAGGTCTCAGCGAACCATCCTTTTTGGCTACAAAAAAGAACCCTGCTCCTAATGGCGACGATGACGGGCGAATATGCCCCTTCTCCAGGGATTCCTTCACATAACTGCGCATAGCGGTGTGCTCAGGCACGGATAAATTAAACAGTCGACCTTTTGGGAATTTACCACCAGGAATCAAATTGATAGCACAATCACAATCCCTATGCGGAGGTAGGGCATCGGACTTGGGCTCATCAAATACATCCCAGTAATCAGACAAGAACTCTGGAACCTCAGAAGGGGTGGATGATGAAATTGACAAAAATGGAACATCATGTACCATGTACCCCCTGACAACCCCAGCTGGATACCGACATTGATTTCCAATCCAATACTGGATTATGGGCTTGTAGCCATGGCAACCCCAACACGACCACATCATGCAGATTATGCAACACCAGAAAGCGAATATCCTCCTGATGTGCAGGAGCCATGCACATGGTCAGCTGGGTCCAGTATTGAGGCTTATTCTTGGCCAAAGGCGTAGCATCAATACCTCTCAATGGAATAGGACACTGCAAGGGCTCCAAGAAAAACCCACAACGCTTAGCATATTCCAAGTCCATCAAATTCAGAGCAGCGCCTGAATCCACAAACGCCATGACAGAATATGATGACAAAGAGCAGATCAAGGTAACGGACAGAAGAAATTTTGACTGTACCATACCAATGGTGGCAGACCTAGCGAACCGCTTAGTGCGCTTAGGACAATCAGAGATAGCATGAGTGGAATCACCACAGTAGAAACACAGCCCATTCAGACGTCTGTGTTCTTGCCGTTCAACTCTGGTCAAAGTCCTATCGCACTGCATAGGCTCAGGTTTAAGCTCAGGTAATACCGCCAAATGGTGCACAGATTTACGCTCACGCAAGCGTCGACCGATCTGAATAGCCAAAGACATAGACTTATTCAAACCAGCAGGCATAGGAAATCCCACCATGAGATCCTTAAGGGCTTCAGAGAGACCCTTTCTGAACATAGCTGCCAGCGCAGATTCATTCCATTGAGTGAGCACTGACCATTTTCTAAATTTCTGGCAATATACCTCTATCTCATCCTGACCCTGACAAAGAGCCAGCAAATTGTTTTCTGCCTGATCCACTGAATTAGGCTCATCGTACAGCAATCCGAGCGCCAGGAAAAACGCATTGATATTACTCAATGCAGGATCTCCTGGCGCAAGAGAAAATGCCCAGTCCTGAGGGTCGCCGCGCAAAAAAGAAATAATAATCAAAACCTGTTGAACTGGATCACCAGAGGAACGAGGTTTCAAGGCCAGAAATAACTTACAATTATTTTTGAAGCTCAGAAACTTAGTTCTATCTCCAAAAAACAAATCAGGAATAGGAATTCTTGGTTCTAACATAGATTTCTGATCAATAGTGTCTTGAATCTTTTGTACTCTTGCCGAGAGCTGATCCACAAATGAAGACAGACTTCTAATGTCCATCGCTACACCTGTGTACTGAACCACCCAAATGTCTAGGGGAAAAAAAAGACAAAACACAAAGCCAAGAAAAAAAAATGGTCTCAGAACTTCTTTTTTCCCTCTATTGAGAATCATTAGTACTTTTGGCTTCCTGTACTGTTATGAAAGGCAATTCAGTATCACAATGGACATGAAGGTCAGAGCACATACAGTGATCTGACAATAACCCAAAATAATAGAACGAGCTCTGAGACGTGGGAACTCTGCAGACCGCAATCCCTGATCCTCTCCAAACACAACTAGAGGCAGCCGTGGATTGCGCCTAACGCTACCTATGCAACTCGGCACAGCCTGAGAAACTAACTAGCCTGAAGATAGAAAAAATAAGCCTACCTTGCCTCAGAGAAATACCCCAAAGGAAAAGGCAGCCCCCCACATATAATAACTGTGAGTAAGATGAAAAGACAAACGTAGGGATGAAATAGATTCAGCAAAGTGAGGCCCGATATTCTAGACAGAACGAGGATAGGAAAGATAACTTTGCAGTCTACACAAAACCCTAAAGAAAACCACGCAAAGGGGCAAAAAGACCCTCCGTACCGAACTAACGGCACGGAGGTACACCCTTTGCGTCCCAGAGCTTCCAGCAAAACAAATAGACAAGCAGGACAGAAAAAATAGCAACAAATAGCAAAGAAGCACTTAGCTATGCAGAGCAGCAGGCCACAGGAATGATCCAGAGAAACACAAGTCCAACACTGGAACATTGACAGGAAGCATGAATCAAAGCATTAGGTGGGGTTAAGTAGAGAAGCACCTAACGACCTCACCAGATCACCTGAGGGAGGAAACTCAGAAGCAGCAGTACCAGTTTCCTCCACAAACGGAAGCTCCCAGAGAGAATCAGCCGAAGTACCACTTGTGACCACAGGAGGGAGCTCTGCCACAGAATTCACAACAGAAAGCAGCAGTTGTGAGGACTATTCCGAATGCTCAGCAGGGTAGGACTACAACACACAGGCGCTATTGGTAGGCAACGATTTCCATCTGCGAGGGAAACTCTGGATGTGCCCATCGGACCGGCCGGTCTCTGATAGCCCGGTTGAACGTGCTCTGGACTGAGTATATTGAAGCCTTCAGTAAAAAGGTAAAGAGACTGCAACCTTGTGTCCTCGTTATTGCCTGCACCTCACACCATCACCATCCACCTTATTGGGAAGGCCTGGGGATATACTTCACTTGTGGGAAGGTATACCATCCTGCTGCCATTCCTTCACCCCAGCGGACCCCACCGCAGCGTCGGTCACCCTGACCGAACACCACAGGTGGCGTCATGAACCCCTGACAGACTGTACTACCACCTTCATTGGACGCCCCTTAGCAGGGTCACGACCGGGTCCAGCCACCGTGACAACCGCAGAGCCGAAGGAGAAGGGACCGGTACCGAGTGACTTGTGGCCCTGTGTCTGGGGGTGCTCCAACTTGGCGTCACGAACAGGATCGTACTTAAGCCTGAGAAGCAGGTCATGTGTGCCTTGGAACTGTGATTGAAACGTGTTGGACTGTGATTTATTGCAAAGACTGTGTATTGCTATTGCCGCAAGATTCCCGCCAAAACCGCCGCCATTGCCGCGCCACGAGGAGCGCAGGAGAAGAAGAAGGGCGTGGAAGTGGGCGTGAGCAAGCTGAAGAGCACGAAAAGTAATGGCCGCCCAGTCTAAATATTTCTGTACTTTGAGGACGTGTCCATCAGCAGCCGAGATCCGCCTCCAGTGGAGGGCGGAGACAAAGAAAACGAAACCGCCCACGAAGGAGAGAGAGGGAAAAGGACAAGGAGGGAGAAGAACTGAACCACGTGGGAGACGCCATGGCCAGCCGACCGGGATCGGGATCGGAGCGTGGGGTCGGAGCAGAGGACTCCCACAGCTACCCAGAGAGATACCGCGGCCAGGCGTCACCTGTTGGCCCCGACTTCCTGCAGGCTTGAGTGAACGAGCTCAGCGATCGACTCCAGCGGACGCAGCTGAGCACTGAGGCTGGGTGGAAGGAGTTTGTGAGCCTCACCAGACGTCTGTCGGCAGCCTCGTCTGGTCCGGAGCCAGAAAGAAGTTCCAGCGCTCCAAAGCCAGAAAGCAAGGTCCTGCCGGAAAGCAAGGTACTGCAAACAGAGATGGCAACGCCGCAGCGCAAGGCCCCGCCGTCAGCGTTCCAGATCCCAGCAGAGACGGAGCAGGCCGACCCCGAGGACACCGTGGTGGCAGGTAAGAACGCTGACCCTGCCCCAGTGACAGAAGACCTACTGATAGGCTCCGCAGCAGTGCCACCTGCTGCCATGACTAAGACTAACTCTGAACTGACAAATCCTAATACTACTACCACAGTGGGCATATTTGCCGCTACAGAACCTACTATCAAAAGTGACATTCGAACCCAGATTATACCTGAAAAACCGATTAGTGACATTGATACCGCATCGGATGAGAAAAGAGATATGCAAAGCCATAAGGCCCCCATCTGGAGTGAGGGAGCCCCTTATGTGGCACCTGGTAGCCACCAGTATCCAGCTGGGCTACTCCGACCGGTGCTACCCCCTGACTTACAGTAACAAACCTCGAAAACCCGAAGATGTAAATAGTTAACTGTTTCCTGCTGTTGCCGCTACTTTAAACCCGACCAGGGTTGTTTCTTAAAGGGGTCCCTTTGTTTACCCGGGATCCCTATTGTTTTCTATTTCTTTTTCTACTTTTGCATAAAGTTCATCATTGTTTCAAAGACTGCCGGATCATGGACGGTGAATGATTCAAAACTGCCTTGTAAATAGTTTGCACCTTCTTAAAGGTGCTCCCTACTGGTTTTATAAGTCGACTTTGCGAAGACCTGATGCAGAAGGACTTGCTGATTGCGAACTTGCTGCTGAAAGAGAGTCTGCACCAGAGACTTGGGTCCCTCTTAAAGGGAATGTTTGACGATTACTTTCATAGAGGTTGAAACGTTAATAATGTTGGAGAATTTAGATAGTTAATAATGTTGGTAAAGATTGAGGACAGGAAAGCCTGGAAGTGAACCCGTAGGGGTTAGAGAGAGAGTCCTCTTGAGAAACGTAGAAAGATGGTTGGTACAATGACAGTAGGCCCAGCCAAAGAGCTAGGCGGTCCTGCATTGGGGAAGTTAGAATTGAAAGAAACGAGTTATGTAGCATTTTATAGTAGGCCTGTAGTGGGTTCAGCGAACACGCCCTTAAAGGAAAAGTTAACTTATTGTTCAAAAGTTTGCACTTAGTAGAATACCCAGCTGGGTACTGAGAGTTATTTATAGTCAAAAATGTTATTTAAAAATATTTATCTTGTTATTGTTCGTAACGTTTAAGCGTCCTCATCTCCCATAAAAGGAAGCACCTTTTCTATTTACTTGTTCTTAGCATTCAAAAATTTTGTATGTCTTGCACTGTATTATATTGTTGTTCTTCTTTCCCAGTCCAGGAGTACTGGATTTAACCGGGGGGAGTGCAGCGCCCCAGAGACCTGTTCGTTGCAGTATAGCGCTCTGCCACTAAGGGGAGCAGCGGTACGGCTGATGGCACTAAGGAGTTCTCCTGACCAGGTATCACTAGAACACACTACACTTCACACTCCGGCCACTAGGGGGAGAAAAAGGCTTTATTTATTGGGCCACTCCTCACACTGGTAAAACTAGGGGCTGGGGAGGAAGTTAGTCAGAAGCTGACTGGGTT
Source organism: Ranitomeya imitator (assembly GCF_032444005.1). Lineage (NCBI taxonomy): Eukaryota > Metazoa > Chordata > Amphibia > Anura > Dendrobatidae > Ranitomeya > Ranitomeya imitator. Next base: position 62,162,889 of record NC_091288.1, read on the forward strand.
GGAACCAGGCAACATCCCGTGGCAGGGGGTGTTGCAGGGAGAAGACACAGGGGGGTCCCTGTCAGGCGTGGGAACCTGGCAGGTGCCTAGCGAACAGAACAGAATGTAATGTAACGGAACCGCGCCTGCACACCTTGCGGCGGTATCCTAAGAGAGAGACAAGAAGGGAAGAATATTGTGGAACAGTGTAAATGAGATCAGCACAAAGGAGAGCCAGTAAGGGTCGTGCCGAGAGAGGAAGGCAACATCTTACTGAGGCGCGTGGTCGGTGGCCGGATCACCGTAGGAGTAACTGACTTCAGGCCTTACTTCAAATTCCGCTGGACAGTTGATTATAGGTTGGCTGTCTACCTTCTACACCTACGAAGACATAGGGGGCAACATTGGGAGAGGGGCGTCTCTAGGGTCCCAGAAGACCTCCAAGCCTTCCCGTCATACGGGTGGCGTCCTAGCCATAACATATCTGGGGGACGTTAGAAACTAGCAACATCTGGAACCAAAGAACGAGAGAGAGAGAGAAAGCTGTAGAGAACGAACGAACGAGAGCAGCAGTTGTGAGGACTATTCCGAATGCTCAGCAGGGTAGGACTACAACACACAGGAACTATTGGTAGGCAACGATTTCCATCTGCGAGGGAAACTCTGGATGTGCCCATCGGACCGGCCGGTCTCTGATAGCCCGGTTGAATGTGCTCTGGACTGAGTATATTGAAGCCTTCAGTAAAAAGGTAAAGAGACTGCAATCTTGTGTTCTCGTTATTGCCTGCACCTCACACCATCACCATCCACCTTACTGGGAAGCCCTGGGGATATACAGTTAGGGCCAGAAATATTTGGACAGTGACACAAGTTTTGTTATTTTAGCTGTTTACAAAAACATGTTCAGAAATACAATTATATATATAATATGGGCTGAAAGTGCACACTCCCAGCTGCAATATGATAGTTTCCACATCCAAATCGGAGAAAGGGTTTAGGAATCATAGCTCTGTAATGCATAGCGTCCTCTTTTTCAAGGGACCAAAAGTAATTGGACAATGGACTCTAAGGGCTGCAATTAACTCTGAAGGCGTCTCCCTCGTTAACCTGTAATCAATGAAGTAGTTAAAAGGTCAGGGGTGGATTCCAGGTGTGTGGTTTTGCATTTGGAAGCTGTTGCTGTGAGCAGACAACATGCGGTCAAAGGAACTCCCAATTGAGGTGAAGCAGAACATCCTGAGGCTGAAAAAAAATAAAAAATCCATCAGAGAGATAGCAGACATGCTTGGAGTAGCAAAATCAACAGTTGGGTACATTCTGAGAAAAAAGGAATTGACTGGTGAGCTTGGGAACTCAAAAAGGCCTGGGCGTCCACGGATGACAACAGTGGTGGATGATCGCCGCATACTTAATTTGGTGAAGAAGAACCCGTTCACAACATCAACTGAAGCCCAGAACACTCTCAGTGAAGTAGGTGTATCTGTCTCTAAGTCAACAGTAAAGAGAAGACTCCATGACAGTAAATACAAAGGGTTCACATCTAGATGCAAACCATTCATCAATACCAAAAATAGACAGGCCAGAGTTAAATTTGCAGAAAAACACCTCAAGAAGCCAGCTCAGTTCTGGAAAAGTATTCTATGGACAGATGAGACAAAGATCAACCTGTACCAGAATGATGGGAAGAAAAAAGTTTGGAGAAGAAAGGGAACGGCACATGATCCAAGGCACACCTCATCCTCTGTAAAACATGGTGGAGGCAACGTGATGGCATGGGCATGCATGGCTTTCAATGGCACTGGGTCACTTGTGTTTATTGATGACATAAGAGCAGACAAGAGTAGCCCGGATGAATTCTGAAGTGTACCGGGATATACTTTCAGCCCAGATTCAGCCAAATGCTGCAAAGTTGATTGGACGGCGCTTCATAGTACAGATGGACAATGACCCCAAGCATACAGCCAGAGCTACCCAGGAGTTCATGAGTGCCAAAAAGTGGAACATTCTGCAATGGCCAAGTCAATCTCCAGATCTAAACCCAATTGAGCATGCATTTCACTTGCTCAAATCCAGACTTAAGATGGAAAGACCCACAAACAAGCAAGACCTGAAGGCTGCGGCTGTAAAGGCCTGGCAAAGCATTAAGAAGGAGGAAACCCAGTGTTTGGTGATGTCCATGGGTTCCAGACTTAAGGCAGTGATTGCCTCCAAAGGATTTGCAACAAAATATTGAAAATAAAAATATTTTGTTTGGGTTATGTTTATTTGTCCAATTACTTTTGACCTCCTAAAATGTGGAGTGTTTGTAAAGAAATGTGTACAATTCCTACATTTTCTATCAGATATTTTTGTTCAACCCTTCAAATTAAACGTTACAATCTGCACTTGAATTCTGTTGTAGAGGTTTCATTTCAAATCCAATGTGGTGGCATGCAGAGCCCAACTCGCGAAAATTGTGTCACTGTCCAAATATTTCTGGCCCTAACTGTACTTCACCTGTGGGAAGGTACATCCAGCTGCCATTCCATCACCCCAGCGGACCCCACAGCAGCGTCGGTCACCCTGACCGAACACCACAGGTGGCGTTACGAACCCCTGATAGACTGTACTACCACCTTCATTGGACGCCCCTTAGCAGGGTCACGACCGGGTCCAGCCACCGTGACAACCGCAGAACCGAAGGAGAAGGGACCGGTACCGAGTGACTTGTGGCCCTGTGTCTGGGGGCGCTCCAGAAGCATGTCTTACGTGTTTTAACATTAATGAGGTTGTCCGGCCATACAGTACAAGTCTGCAGACACTTTAAGTGACTGCAGACTTGTGAATCCCCTATATACTTTAGATTATTTAGCTGGTAGCTATCTCACCTGACTGTCCTGTGATCTCTCCTCTATTCTTGATATGAGAGAGCCGCTGCCAGATATCTCGGGTGGTTGCATATTTCTCAGAGAACCCTACTTCTAAATAACGGAAAGCCACATAATAAAAACAAGGCTCTTTTTTTTACCATAACTTCTCAGCATTCTTCAAAGGGTTCAGTATGTTTCAGTAATATTGGCGACTCTGGACCGGACTATGCTGTAATGCAGTTAGTAAATCCAGCACAAGAAGATAATGTCCGAAAGGACTTAAGTGTGTCCATCGCGTCCTTTTCAAGATCATTGAAGCCACATATGGAAAGCAGATGACCCATCATCACAAAGAGGATTTTGAGAGCCTAAAAAATAAGATGATGAAGACTCTGGCATGTTAAAAGCAGTAAGGATGCATCAAAGGCATCCAGATGTGAGGAGAAAAATGAGTGACCTCATCCTAAGGCACATGATGCCTGCAAAATTTCCAGATGTTTTAAATAGAATTTTTCCGTCCTGTAGACGTGGGTGCCATCAGGTGTTGGAGTTGTGCACCTAAATGTAAAATGCAATTTCTAATGTACTGACTACTAATTCCATGTATGGAACAAGTAGACAGGTTGATGGTTGCTGCTGATTTTTTAGTCTCGCTATTTGTCATATACAATGGCCTGACGTCAATTTTTCAACTTGACAAATGAAGTTGGCCTTTAGCAATAAATATGCCAGATATATGAGTAAGTTTTAAAATATAGATTTAATATGAGGTCTAAAGAAGAAATAATAAAAATGCTAATAAAAGTGGCAAAAACAACAAGATACAGTGAAACCTAAAAACAAGATAAGTAGGAATACAAATGTGGGGATTTACCAAAGAAATCTGAAACTCTAAGAATAATGTCTTAGAAATTAAAAAAAGAAACCTATTAATCTAAGAATATACAGGAATATCTTAATTTGATCCGAAAGAAATATATGCTTTCATATTGAACTGGAGACAGGATGTAATAGTGGCCACAGAGTGACATAAAATGTATATATATGTTTTTTATTTCACCAGAAATATTAACAACAAGATGGTGGCCCGATTCTAACGCATCAGGCATTCTAGAATATGTATGTAGTTTATTTATCAAGATTTCAGAATAATGCAATGAATACACAGGATTCGGCTGGCAGGACCCGACTAATTAGCGAAGCGTGGTTCAAATCCCGTGCCAATTCGCGGCCGGACTGCATCTCTCGCTGATTGTTTGCGGTCGGCCTGGCGTGACCAATCAGTGAAGCCAGGGCCAGCTCCAGGTTTTTGAGGGCCCCGGGCGAAAAAGTCTCACAGCCCACGTAGCATATAACACAGCCCATGTAGTATATAGCACAGCCACGTAGTATATAGCACAGCTATGTAGCATATAACACAGCCACGTAGTATATAGCACAGCCACGTAGTATATTGCACTGCCACGTAGTATATAGCACAGCCACGTAGTATATAGCACAGCTCACGCAGTATATAACACAGCCCAGATAGTATATAGCACAGCCCACGCAGTATATAACACAGCCCATGCAGTATATAACACAGCTCACGTAGTATATAGCACAGCCCATGTAGTATATAACACAGCCCACGTAGTATATAACACAGCCACGTAGTATATAGCACAGCCACGTAGTATATTGCACAGCCACGTAGTAAATAGCACAGCCCACATAGTATATAGCACTGCGACGTAGTATATAACACATCCCATGCAGTATATAACACAGCCCACGCAGTATATAACACAGCCCACGTAGTATATAACACAGCGCACGTAGTATATAGCAATGTGGGCACCATATCCCTGTTGAAAAAAGAATTTAAATAAAAAATAGTTATATACTCACCTTCCGGCAGCCCCCAGATCCAGTCCAGGTGTTTAGCGATGCTCCTCACGACGCTCCGTTCCCAGTAATGCCTTGCGGCAATAACCCGTGATAATTTAACGGTCTCGTGAGACCACTATGTCATCTGGGGTCATTGCCGCAATGCATTCTTGGGAACACAGCGTCGCGAGGAGCGGGAAAGGCTGCCGCGGACACGGAAGGTGAGAATATAATGATTTTTTTAATTATTATTTTTAACATTATATGTTTTTACTATTGATGCTGCATACAGGGTTAATGGCAGCGTTAATGGACTGTGATACACCACGTTATGCCGCAGTGTAACGCAGTCCGTTTAATAGACTGCTAAAACGCTATGTGGGCACTGGCTGGAGGGAGTATGGAGGGGGCACTGACTGGAGGGGAGTAGGGAGGGGCTAATTCGCGGCCGGACTGTGCCTGTCGCTGATTGGTCGCGCCCAGCCAACCGCGACCAATAAGCGACGCGGGATTTCCGTGACAGACAAACAGACGGAAGTGGACCTTAGACAATTATATATATAGATCAAAGTATTTGGCACCTAACAAATTAACTTTTTAAGCCCTAGAGATTGTTATCAGATACTTTTCACTGGGTGGGTGTACTTCTTCCCCCTGTACAATGTTACCCAATCAAAAGCAGACAACAACACTCAATGTAAAGAAGAATACACCCTCATCAAAGCTTAGATCATATTTATCTGTGTGAGATGTAATGATACAGCTCTGATCTCCTGAAGTCAATATCATCCAATACACATACATTATATATTTATTCATATGCCAAAGCCAGAGGCTATAGTGGGTAACCCACTTGGATACTCCCCGGCATATACTTCCTACTAGAGACACAGAGTCATAATCAAATGACATTTAAATGATCCATAAATTTACTAAAGTACAATAACGCAGGCAAAATACATTACATCATTTATAAAAGAGTCAAAACAAGAGAAAGCACAGGTGTTTGTGTCTGCTGTACCGCCATAGTATAACAGGTGAGGGTGGTGTGTGCCCAAGTATATGTAAAGAAATAATCTGATATAATTCTTTCCATACATGGCAATACAGGCTAGGATGCTAACAGAACATCACATTATGTCAAACTGTAAATGTCCGCCATGTCTACGGTGACTATTGATCAAATAATAAAGTGCAAGTGCATAAAGTTCGAAATCATGTATAGCATTGATCAAATACATATGCCAAGTACCTAACAATCATGTACTTAGTTTTTGCTGCTGAACATGAAGGTCACATATATTAATAATGTGTGGTATGCTACAAAATCTAATAGGAAGAGAGACAATCATAATCAAGAAAAACCACCTTACCCATCATGAACCCGTGTGAACCAGCTGCTTGCACGTTTGTATTTGATCTATAGTCGCCATAGACATGGTAGACATTTACAGTTTGACATAATGTGATGTTCTGTTAGCATCCTAGCCTGTATTGCCATGTATGGATAGAATGATATCAGATTATTTTTTTACATATACTTGGGATACACACCACCCTCGCTGTTATACTATTAGATACACATTAGATAACCGTCAGTCCAACCTGTCAATTGCATCAGAATAGTCCAGCCATCTAAAGTCTATGGGGGCCTCCCCATATAGAGGATATTTGGAGAGAGAAAGGATCCAGTTTATTGAATTTCCACTACTGTTACTTCTGTTCAGTGCTGAGATAAGCTGCTGCTAGAGGAGTATCATGGAAAACACAGGAGTACTCAAATGTTCCTGCATATTGGGGGAGTCGAGAGAGATGGCGCCCAGCTGAATGATCGTTTGCCATACATCTATCTAATGAATGTGGGGACCTTTAAGATGATCATTAATACTATGTTCCAGATATAGCAATACAGTTTAATGACTGTTGACTAATCTTCAGGGTAAAGGTTACTGGAGTTAAAGGTACTGGAGGGAAGATATGTTTCACTGAGGCTCTTAGCTTCAGTGTTTTGAAACATGGAAGTGTGCTCCAGCACACTAAGTGCTGAGAGGGGGTTAATTGGCCATTTTAAGGGCTAGGTTTTTAAGTGAAAAGCTCAAGAGCAGGTGGGAGGCTGTTCACCATATCTTCTCTCCAGGGTGTGGTACAGAAGGTAAACAGTCAGCCTTCTGAGTCATTCGGTGTTCAATAGGCCTGGAGAGAGGAACTCCAGTGCTTTGTGTCCTGATAAGGAAAGCTGAGCCAGTGTATCTTTGTTTTCCTGAGCGGGCAGATACCTGCAACATCACACACTGCGCTATATGTTATACAAAACAAGGAGAAAGCTGAGTCCAAAATATGCCAAAAAATACAAAAGTTTATTAATACATAAATTAATAACAATTTAAAGAAATACAGAAAAATATACTATATATACTCGAGTATAAACCGAGATTTTCAGCCCATGTTTGGGGCTGAAAGTCCCCCTCTCGGCTTATACTCGAGTCATACCTGGGGGTCGGCAGGTGAGCGGGGGCTGTCTAATAATACTCACCTACTGCTGGCGCGGTCCCTGCACGTCCCTGCTTCTTCCAGCGCTGCAGATTCTTCCTGTACTGAGCGGTCACATGGTATCGCTCATTACAGTAATGAATATGCAGCTCCACCTCCCATAGAGGTGGAGCCACATATTCATTACTGTAATGAGCGGTAACGGTGACCGCTCAATACACGAAGAAAATGCAGCACTGGAAGAAGCAGGGACTGCACAGCACTAGCAGTAGGTGAGTATATGGGGAGGGGGAGCGCTGCGCTGCGCGATATTTACCACTTCCTCGTTCCGGTGCGGCTCCGTCTTCATCGTCCTCTGGCTGTGACTCTCAGGTCAGAGGGCGCAGTGACATAGTCAGTGCGTGCCCTCTGCTGAACGTCAGTGCTGAAGACGGAGCCGCACGAGGAGCAGGTAAATATTGAAAGTGCCGGGGGTCCTGAGCGAAGAGAGGGGAGTATGTGATTGTTTTTTTTTTATCGCAGCAAAAGCATATGGGGCAAGTGACTGTACAGAGCATCTTATGGGGCCATAACACTTGTGCAGCACTATAAGGGGCAAGTCACTGTATGGAGCATCTTATGGGGCCATAACGTTTGTGCAGCACTATAAGGGGCAAGTGACTGTATGGAGCATCTTATAGGGCCATAACACTTGTGCAGCACTATAAGGGGCAAGTGACTGTATGGAGCATCTTATGGGGCCATAACGCTTGTGCAGCACTATAAGGGGCAAGTCACTGTATGAAGCATCTTATGGGGCCATAACACTTGTGCAGCAATATAATGCGGCAAGTGACTGAATGGAGCATCTTATGGGGCCATAACACTTGTGCAGCACTATAAGGGGCAAGTCACTGTATGGAGCATCTTATGGGGTCATAACACTTGTGCAGCACTATAATGGGGCAAGTGACTGTACGGAGCATCTTATTGGGCCATAACGTTTGTGCAGCACTATAAGGGGCAAGTGACTGTACGGAGCATCTCATGGGGCCATAACGCTTGTGCAGCATTATATGGGGCAAGTGGCTGTACGGAGCATCTTACGGGGCCATAACACTTGTGCAGCACTATATGGGGCAAGTGACTGTATGGAGCATCTTATGGGGCTATAACGCTTGTGCAGCATTATATGGGGCAAGTGACTGTACGGAGCATCTTATGGGGCCATGACGCTTGTGCAGCATTATATGGGGCAAGTGACTGTATGGAGCATCTTATGGGGCCATAACGCTTGTGCAGCATTATATGGGGCAAGTGACTGTATGGAGCATCTTATGGGGCCATAACGCTTGTGCAGCATTATATGGGGCAAGTGACTGTATGGAGCATCTTATGGGGCCATAACGCTTGTGCAGCATTATATGGGGCAAGTGACTGTACGGAGCATCTTACGGGGCCATAACACTTGTGCAGCACTATATGGGGCAAGTGACTGTATGGAGCATCTTATGGGGCTTTAACGTTTGTGCAGCATTATATGGGGCAAGTGACTGTACGGAGCATCTTATGGGGCCATGACGCTTGTGCAGCACTATATGGGGCAAGTGACTGTAGGGAGCATCTTATGGGGCCATAACGCTTGGCAGCATTATATGGGGCAAGTGACTGTATGGAGCATCTTATGGGGCCATAACGCTTGTGCAGCATTATATGGGGCAAGTGACTGTATGGAGCATCTTATGGGGCCATAACGCTTGTGCAGCATTATATGGGGCAAGTGACTGTACGGAGCATCTTATGGGGCCATGACGCTTGTGCAGCACTATATGGGGCAAGTCACTGTATGGAGCATCTTATGGGGTCATAACACTTGTGCAGCACTATAATGGGGCAAGTGACTGTACGGAGCATCTTATTGGGCCATAACGTTTGTGCAGCACTATAAGGGGCAAGTGACTGCACGGAGCATCTCATGGGGCCATAACGCTTGTGCAGCATTATATGGGGCAAGTGACTGTACGGAGCATCTTACGGGGCCATAACACTTGTGCAGCACTATATGGGGCAAGTGACTGTATGGAGCATCTTATGGGGCTATAACGCTTGTGCAGCATTATATGGGGCAAGTGACTGTACGGAGCATCTTATGGGGCCATGACGCTTGTGCAGCATTATATGGGGCAAGTGACTGTATGGAGCATCTTATGGGGCCATAACGCTTGTGCCGCATTATATGGGGCAAGTGACTGTATGGAGCATCTTATGGGGCCATAACGCTTGTGCAGCATTATATGGGGCAAGTGACTGTACGGAGCCTCTTACGGGGCCATAACGCTTGTGCAGCACTATATGGGGCAAGTGACTGTACGGAGCATCTTATGGGGCCATGACGCTTGTGCAGCACTATATGGGGCAAGTGACTGTATGGAGCATCTTATGGGGCCATAATGCTTGTGCAGCATTATATGGGGCAAGTGACTGTACGGAGCATCTTATGGGGCCATAACGCTTGTGCAGCATTATATGGGGCAAGTGACTGTATGGAGCATCTTATGGGACCATAACGCTTGTGCAGCACTATATGGGGCAAGTGACTGTACGGAGCATCTTACGGGGCCATAACACTTGTGCAGCACTATATGGGGCAAGTGACTGTATGGAGCATCTTATGGGGCTATAACGTTTGTGCAGCATTATATGGGGCAAGTGACTGTACGGAGCATCTTATGGGGCCATGACGCTTGTGCAGAACTATATGGGGCAAGTGACTGTAGGGAGCATCCTATGGGGCCATAACGCTTGGCAGCATTATATGGGGCAAGTGACTGTATGGAGCATCTTATGGGGCCATAACGCTTGTGCAGCATTATATGGGGCAAGTGACTGTATGGAGCATCTTATGGGGCTATAACGTTTGTGCAGCATTATATGGGGCAAGTGACTGTACGGAGCATCTTATGGGGCCATGACGCTTGTGCAGCACTATATGGGGCAAATGACTGTAGGGAGCATCTTATGGGGCCATAATGCTTGGCAGCATTATATGGGGCAAGTGACTGTATGGAGCATCTTACGGGGCCATAACGCTTGTGCAGCACTATATGTGGCAAGTGACTGTATGGAGCATCTTATGGGGCCATAACGCTTGTGCAGCATTATATGGGGCAAGTGACTGTACGGAGCCTCTTACGGGGCCATAACGCTTGTGCAGCACTATATGTGGCAAGTGACTGTATGGAGCATCTTATGGGGCCATAACGCTTGTGCAGCATTATATGGGGCAAGTGACTGTACAGAGCATCTTATGGGGCCATAACGCTTGTGCAGCATTATATGGGGCAAGTGACTGTATGGAGCATCTTATGGGGCCATAACGCTTGTGCAGCATTATATGGGGCAAGTAACTGTATGGAGCATCTTATGGGGCCATAACGCTTGTGCAGCATTAGATGGGGCAAGTGACTGTACGGAGCATCTTACGGGGCCATAACACTTGTGCAGCACTATATGGGGCAAGTGACTGTATGGAGCATCTTATGGGGCTATAACGCTTGTGCAGCATTATATGGGGCAAGTGACTGTACGGAGCATCTTATGGGGCCATGACGCTTGTGCAGCATTATATGGGGCAAGTGACTGTATGGAGCATCTTATGGGGCCATAACGCTTGTGCAGCATTATATGGGGCAAGTGACTGTATGGAGCATCTTATGGGGCCATAACGCTTGTGCAGCATTATATGGGGCAAGTGACTGTATGGAGCATCTTATGGGGCTATAACGCTTGTGCAGCATTATATGGGGCAAGTGACTGTAGGGAGCATCTTATGGGGCCATAACGCTTGGCAGCATTATATGGGGCAAGTGACTGTATGGAGCATCTTATGGGGCCATAACGCTTGTGCAGCATTATATGGGGCAAGTGACTGTATGGAGCATCTTATGGGGCCATAACGCTTGTGCAGCATTATATGGGGCAAGTGACTGTACGGAGCATCTTATGGGGCCATGACGCTTGTGCAGCACTATATGGGGCAAGTGACTGTAGGGAGCATCTTATGGGGCCATAACGCTTGGCAGCATTATATGGGGCAAGTGACTGTATGGAGCATCTTATGGGGCCATAACGCTTGTGCAGCATTATATGGGGCAAGTGACTGTATGGAGCATCTTATGGGGCCATAACGCTTGTGCAGCATTATATGGGGCAAGTGACTGTACGGAGCCTCTTACGGGGCCATAACGCTTGTGCAGCACTATATGGGGCAAGTGACTGTACGGAGCATCTTATGGGGCCATGACGCTTGTGCAGCACTATATTGGGCAAGTGACTGTATGGAGCATCTTATGGGGCCATAATGCTTGTGCAGCATTATATGGGGCAAGTGACTGTACGGAGCATCTTATGGGGCCATAACGCTTGTGCAGCACTATATGGGGCAAGTGACTGTATGGATGGTCTTATGGGGCCATAACGCTTGTGCAGCATTATATGGGGCAAGTGACTGTATGGAGCATCTTATGGGGCCATAACGCTTGTGCAGCATTATATGGGGCAAGTGACTGTATGGAGCATCTTATGGGGCCATGACGCTTGTGCAGCATTATATGGGGCAAGTGTTTGTATGGAGCATCTTATGGGGCCATAACGCTTGTGCAGCATTATATGGGGCAAGTGTCTGTATGGAGCATCTTATGGGACCATAACGTTTGTGCAGCACTATATAGGTCAAATATCTCTATGGAGCATCTTATGGGGCCCTGATTACCCTTTATGCAGGATTATATGGAGCATATTTTAATATGGAGCATCTAATGGGGCCCATCAAACTTTATGGAGCATTATATGGGGCTCCTGATTCAATATGGATATTCAAAAACACTTAACCTACTGATGTCTCAATTAATTTTACTTTTATTGGTATCTATTTTTACTTTTGAAATTTACCGGTAGCTGCTGCATTTCCCACCCTAGGCTTATACTCGAGTCATTACGTTTTCTCAGTTTTTTGTGGCAAAATTAGGGGGGTTGGCTTAAACTCGGATCAGCTTATACTCGAGTATATACGGTATATTGGTTTTGTTTGTATAAAGTGTGATTAAATCCATGGGTATGAAAAAAGAGGCCGGAGTGTAGGTCAGGAATAAATGTTAAATTGCAAGCAAAAGATGTTTTTTTTTCCCATTGTAGAGTCTCAGTAAAAGACTATGTATAGAATGCCCATGTATAGTTAATATCTCATATACATTGATAGTAAACAAGTGATCGGTTATGAAGACAAGTAATTAAGCATTCAATGTAGCATGGCTCGGGAACCTTTTGTTATGCACTGTGCATGTTATAAATAGTTTTAGTAATGTAGGGAATAATTACCCATTTTAGTAGTCCGTCATGCCTAGACCGTGGCCATTTTCCCCAATGTGCTATATGTTATGTTTTATTTTTCCTTAGGCCAGAAAGGCCATATTTACGGTATTTTTGCTTATTCTGCACTGGCTTATGCAGCACCCTTAGTAAACCAGTAAGAGACTTAAATAGACAGTTCTTGAGTCTTCCTTTGTGTTCAGCCGAGTGAGCGTATCTACCACAACACATTAAAAACATTGTATGAATGAATGATTCAGGTGAATCACTCATTCATTCATGCTAATGTAGCCATTTTAGGCCATATTGTCAATTACAATATTTCAAGATATTTCAAGTGACAGCAGGCAAAAGACGAATTTCGCTTTCGAATACATATTTTGTTTAATGGCCTAGTGACCCATAGACAGTCCAATCAAGTACTGGTGTTCATCGGATGAAAACTTTAAATACAGTAAACTTTTATGCAGTAGACAATGGTTTGTAATCGCTCAGCATAGTGTGCTGTAAAAGTACAGCTGCCACGTAAACGTTTGGTGGATCATTTGTTTCATTCATGGGTTCTTTCATTTTGGTCACCGTTTGACAAATGTACGTTGCCAAACCAATAAAATAATCCAGCACTTACAGCCCTATAAAAAACAGAAAGTCTTTACTTGTCACGTCTGGCATACATCCTGTACATCAAACTTAAAATAGAAGAAAATAGTATAAATATTTCTGGATCTCTATGGTTTTTGGCGAATCAAGTAAGAGGCATACGTGGAAAGTGTACAGCAAAGGAAGCTCTTACTATTAGGTGTAGAAAAAACTTAGTCATGCCTCGTAACATTAAATTATGACACCATCATTTATAGCAAAACTGAATGTACTCACACTGATATATGGAAAATCTTATTATGTTTCTGTTTCAGTGCCCAAGTAATTATAAAGAGAAACATGGCTTGTGCACATCATAACAATTCCAATATTTTTGGCTACTTTACATTTGAGCATAACTGTACAAGGAAACTAATGCAGTAATTCCATTAAAATTTACACCAAGCCAAAATGTTTCCTGTTTATTTTCTGTGTTTTTCTATAGGGTTACAAACCTGGTCTCAATTTAAGGAGACTAAGCCGTCATCAAAGCTTGCCATGAACTTTCAATTACCTTTGATTGTTGGCAATTGATCTATGATTTATTTCTCTTCAGTACTAAATTTAGGACACTTTGTTCTAGGATGATTGGCATTAATGCTTTGTTTTAAACAAATTGGAAAAATATGTAATACACTGTCCTTGTGTTTAGGCCATTATCATATCCCTATCTTGATTAAATTACAATAGTATGTAATGCTACATGCCAAGCAAGACACTCTACAAGGAGTAAAGGCCCCTATACACATTAGACTAATGCCGATATTGATGGTTCGACCCACAATCTAGTGTACATGGGTGCCCCAGACAACTGCTAACCGGGAGATGTTGGTCATGCATGTCCAATTTCAGATTGCGGATCGCATTGTTTTACCAGAGATAATCAGCTGGACGATGTGTCAGCCGGTGGCTTTTTGCTGTGTAACACAGACCCACGTGGTCAAGTGAGCACTTCTGTATACGGGAGCATCAGCTGAGGTGGCTGTCTGCCAAAGTATCGTTTGGTCAACACTCAACAGCCATCTGATGTGTACATCTGATGTGTATGGTCTGCTTGAGGGCAATAAATTTGGATAAACCTGAGAACGTTTCTCACGTCTATTATGACACCTTATCTAAATACTTTTTGAAATACTTCTAAATTAGTCTCTTAGACTAATATTAAAGAGGTTGCTCATAAATAACTTAAATCAACTATCCACAAAATACATGATAAATGTATTATTCACTATGGATCCAATTACTGAAACCACTGATCCTGAGAATGGCTGACATCAAAATTCCAAAAGTTCCCTACCACTCCATTAAAACTGGGGACTTTGGGCCCCATGTTCTTCAGATTGGTGAGGGTCCAAGTTGTTAGACCTCAAACAATCATGCATTTATCACTTATACTGTGGATAAGTGAAATATATTGTTTTCAGGACAAACTGTTTAACAGTGAATTTGACACCTTTATTTCAGGGGTGCACAAAAGTTTTTGGTACAAAGATTACATTGCCATACTGGACCAATGGAAAGGGATGCAAAAAAATTTAAATGGGTACTTAAATGAATACATCACCAGAACCACCATCAGTACATTAATACATCGCTAGTATCAACTTTTGAGTATTTGAGGAGGATTTGGAGAGTTTCTGCTCACATTCTGATCAAAACAATTAGTGTGAACAACACTAACTTAAAATGAGTTTTTGAAGCAGAATCTCCCCCCAAAAAACTCAAATCTAATCTCAAATCTCTAAGTTTTGAGGATTTTTAAGTTTTGATATAACCATGAAGCATATTATGGATTGCTACATGTGTGAAATATAAAAACCACCATCAGCACATGAGTGCGGTGCCACAACCCCTATCTGTCACGCAGAGTGTGGGAGGACTAAGTGCAACACGAGGGGAGGAGGGGATGGAAGCCCAAGTGCTAGGGAAAGGGGGAGTGGATACCCTTGGGTAGATCTAATAGCACCCTGCCTCCCCTACCAGCCGTATATTGGTTCCACACCAAGTGCTGAGCAGAAACCTAAGCCCTGTATATCCCTAGAGCTAGGCTCTGAATAAGGATGGGGGGGTGATCACTGGTCAGTCCCCACTGTACACTAAAAAGAAGAAGGGAAACAAACACAGAGGAATCAACTTAGCTTGAGCAGACTCAGAGAGGTAACACCAAACATCCTCCAACAGCACCAGAGAGGATGTTAGCCAACTGCTATCGCTCCAAGCCTTCACAAGGGAAAATGTGAATATCACTGGCAACTCCCTGAAGCAGACTGGGAGTCTATAAATACCTAGAAAAAAATGTGGTATAAATCCAGCGACTAAAGGCAGCAGAAGATAAGTAAAACTTTCAGTTTATTTTATACATATTAAAATACAATGCAGCATGTTGCAACCACAGGGCTAAACTAGAGGAACAACCAAAGGCTTCCTATAGCTGAAACACATATACCACTTTTATTCTGGATCATTGACTTCTCACCTGGAGCCCAAGGCAAATCCGTGCGCAGGGGGTGAATGGTGAATCCAGAGTTCAAGAGACAACCGATAAAGAAGGAGTTGAAAATCTTTTCTTTACTGTCTATACACACATAGGTGCAGGTGTGTCAATTATAGCCGGATTGAGGTTACCAGTGGGTCCAAAAGTCAGAAGGATTAAGAAGGTGTCTGCAATGCCAAATGCAGAAACCTTTTGCAGCCAGAAGTAGAGCGACTTTCTGTAGCATCTGACACACCCGTGACATTATCAGTACATGAGTGAAGCATCAGAACTGCCGTCAGTGCATGAATGAAACATTAGAACCACCAACAGTACATGAATGCAGCATCAAAACCATCATGAGTACATGAGTGCAACATCAGAACCATCATCAGTAGGGGGCGTGGCCTGACTTCTGATGGTGCAGGTTGCATAGTGTGGGAGCTCCATTCCCAGGACTCATAAAGCGGCACACAGCAGTGCACAGACGGTGCTTTCTCCTCCAGAACTCCCCACTCCTGCTCCTTACCGTTCGGTGAGTGTATGGGGAAATCTAAAGCCGGCGCAGGGGACCCTTCCAGGCGCATTGTGGACTTCTTTGCAGCCACCCCTCAGCAGCCTCAGAGGCCCAAGATGGCGCCGCTTTCTCCTAGATCCTCCAGAGCTGCACGCCGAGGCTCTCAGTCTTCTGCCTCAAGCACAGCAGCAGCTGATCTCTCAGAGGCTCCAGTTACAGCAACGCTGCTCAGAGACATGCTTGGTGACCTCCGTACCTCTCTGCAGGAGGATATGCGTTCCATGATGGCAGAGCTCAGGGGGGAGGTGGAGGAGCTGGGAGGCCGCACGGATCATCTTGAAAATAAAATGTCCGAACTGGTAGCTTCTCACAATGATTTGTGGGAAGCTCATGATAACCTGCAGCTGCTTGTTACCAAAACTCATGCTAAAACCCTGGATTTGGAAGACAGATCCAGGAGAAATAATGTGAAACTAAGAGGCATTGCTGAATCAATTGGGCTGATGATCTCAGAGCCTTTCTACAAGACTTTGTCATATCTGTTCTCCCACTTTATTCCAAAGATGACGTTGTGATCGACCGTATTCATCGGATCCCTAAACCCTCAGGCCTTGACCCTGCGGTACCCAGAGATGTACTAGCTCGCATCCATTTTTTTGTTATGAAGGAGGAATTTCTGCAAGCACTAAGATCGAAGCCGTCGCTACCTGAACGATTTGCTACCATTGCAGTTTTCCCTGATCTGTCTCCAGGAACTCTAGCCCTCCGCAGGGCTTTTGCACCATACACCTTTATCCTGAGGGAAAAGGGTATATTATACCGCTGGGGTTTCCCCACCAAACTTTGCATTCGTAAAGACGGTTCATTTACCACGTGCCTATCCCCGTCGCAAGCAGCCAAGACCCTGTCCCAATGGGGTTTTGACCCTCCTGCGCCCACTCCTGCCTCTGCTTCCACCAAACCTGGAGGATCTGGTCCCCGGAGACGCCGTATTACCCCTGACTGGAAGGTCGCCTGAAGTGTCTATTTTAACCATTTCCTGGCTGGAAGAATTTATTTTTTCCTTTTTCCCACTCAGTTCTAGTTCTCGTTTTTTTTTTTTTTCTCTTCTTTTTGCTTGCTGAGTTTTTTGCTGAGGCTGGTTCCTGGCAGGACTCCGCTCAGCATATTGCCCCATTGGTGAACTGTTTTCTATTTTCACCTCGGACTCAGGATTTCCCTGGATGTTCCCTTGTTTAAATGTTTGGATTTTGTATGTTTGTTTTTCCCTTCTCCCCCTTCCCTCCCTCTCCCCCCTCCTTTCCCTCTCCCCCCCCCCCTCGTCGCAGATGGAGTTTGCGAGGTATCCCACGACATGTTTATGCTTTTTTTGTGGGTAATGGGTTTGCATATCTTCTTCAGCAAATTGTGTAACATATTACAATGAGTGTTTCTTTATATTCTATTAATGTTAACGGCCTCAACTCCCCTGGTAAGAGATCGATTGTCTGGCGTCAGCTCACTAAATCCAAACACGATATTATATGCTTACAGGAGACTCATTTACTAGAACGGGACAATATAAGAATGTATTCGAATCTATACCCCCACCAATTTTTTGCGAATGGGAAGACCAAAAAGGCTGGGGTGGCAATTTTTTTTAGCAAGGCTAACTCTTTCCAGCTAATTAGTTCTACAGCCGACCCTGCGGGCAGATACATTATAATTTTATGTTTAATCAACAATACCCCTTACACCATTGCCTCTGTGTATGGCCCAAATTTTGGTCAGGTTAAATTTCTAAATAATTTATTTCAAATCTTAGGTAATTATTAGCATGGTCATAAATTAGTTGCCGGAGACTTCAACATTCCAGTATCCAAGAATCTGGACTGTTCATCGTCGGCCGTGGCCAGGGGTGATGCGGCCCAGCTGATTAGCTCCTACAATTTACACGATATCTGGAGATATCTCCATTGTAATGAGAGAGACTACACATTTTGGTCCCCTCGTCACGGTTCTTACAGTAGAATTGATTAGATTTTAGTAGATGATGTCGCTCTCCCTCACTGCATGTCTGCAAATATAGGTAATATCACTTGGTCTGATCATGCTCCTGTGTCAGTCTCCCTAGAAGACCCTCTTGCAATCAGACCCCCTTCACACTGGCGCCTTAATGACCACCTTCTCTCTGAGCAAGCGAACTTTACACTAATTGAAAACTCTTTGCAGGAATTCTTTGCCTTTAATGACTCGGCGGATGTGCGTGAGGACTCCCTCTGGTTCGCTCACAAGGCAGTGGCTCGTGGCCTTTTCATTAAGATGGCTGCGACAGCTAAACGCAAGTATAACTTAAATCTTCAATCTGCCTTGGCTGAAGTGGCCCGGCTGGAGTCTTGCCACAAAGCCTGCCCCTCCCCTCAATTATTTTCCAATCTTTCTGATGCACGCCTGCGCCTTCGCCAGCTCCTCCTCCATAGAGCAGAAAATTCGCTCAGGAAATCGAAAGCCAAATTCTACTCCATGGGTGACAGGGCAGGCGCCTTACTAGCTAAACGCGTTAAAAAAAAAGAAGCCCAAACCAAAATTGCTTATCTTCTTAAGTCAGATGGTTCTCAGATTTACAACCCAATTCATATTGCTGAAGAATTTGCCTCATACTACTCCTCATTATATAACCTAGATTCTGACGTAAATACTCCTCAACTTTCTCAGGACTCAATTAACGCTTTTTTGAATAAAGCGAATCTCCCCACTGTTAATCCGGAGCAGTTGTCGCTCCTTAACGGCCCTATAGAAGCAATTGAAATCTCCCAAATAATCAAAGAGGCCAAAAAACGCTCTGCTCCGGGTCCAGACGGCTTTTCCTTCTCATACTACTCTCATTTTCTCACTATCCTCTCTCCTTTTCTCATTCGTTTATTTAACTACTGGCGCTCTATGGGTACTATTGAGAGAGAGGGTCTGGAGGCTTGTATTTCGACACTTCCTAAACCTGGGAAACCTATGACCTCTCCTGGCAATTTTCGTCCCATCGCCCTTTTAAATTGCGATGTAAAAATATATGCTAAGGTCTGGGCCAATAGGTTATTATCGGTGCTCCCATCCTTGGTTCACTCAGACCAGGTTGGGTTTGTCCCGGGTAGGCAAACTAGAGATGGTACGAGACGCTTGATCGACCTGCTGGATGTGGTGGAGAGGCGGAGCCTCCCCAGTGTGTTCCTATCTCTCGACGCGGAAAAGGCGTTTGATCGGGTGCACTGGGGCTATATAGCATCTACATTGCACAAATTTGGTCTTACTGGCCAGATTTTTTCAGCTATTATGGCTTTGTATTCCAATCCTTGTGCCTCAGTTCGCTCAGCCGGCTTTAAATCCCGTATATTTTCTATTTCAAATGGGACCCGGCAGGGTTGCCCCCTCTCCCCCATCATCTTTGCTTTAGTCATGGAGCCCCTGGCGGCTGCGGTGAGGCAATGCCCTGACATTAGGGGGGTAATGGTGGGAAGTCAGGAACACAAAATTGGCCTCTACGCCGACGATGTGGTGTTGTCTTGCTCTGCTCCTCTACAGTCACTATCTGCAGTGTCTTCCATTCTTACCCAATTTGCTGAAGCCTCCTATTATAAGCTAAATCTGTCCAAGTCCACAATTTTTCCCCTATTTATCTCTTCCTCTCTCCAACTTCAAATCCAAAATATTTACCCTTTTATATGGTCTCCGCTCGGATTCACTTATCTAGGTATTCAAATTACCCATATTAAAAACATTGTTCGCCTTAACTGTGATTCAACCCTCCACGAAATTAAAAAAGAAATTGACCAGCTTGCCTGCTCTCATCTATCCTGGATGGCTAGGATACAAACGTCTAAGATGTTAATTCTCCCTAAACTTATATATCTTTTTAGATGCCTCCCCTTCGCTATCCCCTCTAAGTACCGCTCTGCTTTTCAAGCAATTATTGACCGTTTTATTTGGAATAACAAGCCACATAGAATAAAACTCTCTCTAATGTCTCTCCCATATGCCAGGGGAGGTCTTGGTGCCCCTAATATCCACCTTTACCACAAAGCTGCTCTCCTAGACCCCCTTAAGATTTGGTGGGAGGGGAACTCCTCCCTCCAGTGGTTCCATATTGAGTCGTGCTTTGCCCCTAGGGGTTCCCTCAAACTTTTGCTGGAGATCTGTTTGCTCCAGCCGCCCAGTCGGAGCTCCCCTCTTAAAACAATTTGCTCCGCCACTAAGGTCTGGACAAGTCTCTGCCCTACTTACCTCCCTTTTATATTTGACTACGTCTCTATTCAAGCATTAGAATACGCAATAGATGGTTTGTCTCTCTCTGCCTGGGGGGACTGCGGAATACACCGAGTGAATGATCTCTATAATGAGTCGGGCCTGAGATCATTTGCGGACCTCACTGCTCGCTATAACTTGCCTCCTAGGGCTTTTTTTCAGTATTTCCAAATTCGTAGCCTCCTTAAACATTGTAACTCCTTCGGTGTGGCCGTGTCCCCCCTGGGTATGGAGACCCCAATCCACAGATTTTTCAGACCAAACACGTGGATTGATCATGGCATTTCCATCATTTATAAATCCCTCCTCTCCCATGATTTCTCTGAGAGACTCCCATTTATGTCCACTTGGGAGGGTGCCCTTGCATTCGAGGCTTCCCCGGAGGATTGGAGCATGGCTATGCTGCATCCTTCCAAATTCTCTTCGTGTCTTGGTCACCTCGAACAAAGCAAAAAAATTCAGCTCCTATGGTACTTCACTCCTGTTAAATTAGCTAAATTTTATTTCTCCTCTTCCCCATTATGCTGGAAAAATTGTGGTGTTTCTGGTTCGCTGGCTCATGTATGGTGGAGTTGCCCTAGTGTGCAAATATTTTGGCGTCAGGTTGAAGCGATTCTTTCAGAGGTGACCCATCTTCCTATCAACCTAACTGGCCCTTTAGCAATATTGGGTATATCTCTCTTGGACTTCCCATCTTCCCTTCAACCCATTATTTCTAATATTCTTGTGGCGGCCCGACAATGAATTGCAAAGCATTGGAAATCTTCTAATATTCCCTCCAGACCTGAATTGATATCCAAAATTAATCTGCACTTTAGTTATGAGTCGATTACTGCGGACTGTCTTGCAAAAAAGAATAAGGTCCTTACGTGGTGGGACCCTTGGGTCTCCTCACCCTTTATTTCCTCGCCTGACCACCATCCCCCTTCTTCTGCCAGCTGACTCAATTGTTTGATATCATAGCTATGTATGCGCCCATGTATTGTAATTATTTTTTGTTTCATTCTTGATCGTGGATATTTACATTTATGTCTGCCTCTTCCCCTCCCCCTCCCTCCCCCTTTTTCCTTCCCATGTTGCATTTTAATTGTACTCTGTTTTCTCAATAAAAATTGAATGGTTAAAAAGAACCATCATCAGTACATGAAAGCAGCAACAGAACCACTGTCAGTACATGGCTGCCACTCCAAAACACCATCATTACAAGAATGCAGCATAAGAACAACCATCAGTACATGAATGCAGCACAAGAACAACAGCCAGTACATAAATGCAGTGCCAGAACCTCTATCAACACATGAATGCAGCACCAAAACCACATAAGTGCATGAATGCAGAGCCAGCACCACTGTCAATACATGAATACAATGCCAGAGCTATCTTCAGTACATGAATTCAGCACCAGAACCACCCACAGTACATGAAAGCAGTGCCGGAACTACCACCAGTGCATTATTGGACTGCTGGAAACACCATCAGTACATGACTGCAGAGCCAGAAATACTGTCAGTACATGAATGCAGTACCAGAACGAACTTCTGTATATGAATGCAGCGCCAGAACCACCGTCACTACCTGAGTGCTGCCTTGGAAACACTGCCAGTGCATGAATGTAGAGCCAGAATCACCATCTGTACATGAATGCAGCATCATAACCACCATCAGTACATGAATGCAGAGCCAGAACCATCATCAGTACATGAATGGAGGGCCAGAACTAACTTTAGTACATGAATGGAGTGGCAGAACCACCATCAATACATGAATGCAGCTCTGAAACCACTATCAGTACATGAATGCAGCCCTGGAAACACTGTCAGTGCATGAATACAGAGCTAGAATAACCATCAATACATGAATTCAGCATAAGAACCACCATCAGTACATATAAATAGAACTAAACCTAGTACATTTGTAAATTCTCAGTAGTCCTCAAAAATGGTAAGGAGGTATGGGAGTGTTGCTACCAGTCATCATCAGACTGTGGACCATACAGGAACCACAGTACTGATGAGACACAGACAGTATCACAAACAAACATTTAAATCCAGGTACCTGATAAGTGACATCTTCTCCGATTGGAGTCATTCGCATCCCTTTTGTGTCCATGTAGTACAGATGCCATGATGAGATTTCATGCCCAGAGCTCATCTCTCCAAACTTCTTTCTTCTCCGTCTTCATCAGCAGAACTCCCGACAAGATGCCCTTAAAGATAAAAGTATCATTATACTGCTCCATAAATATTAATATCTCCTATGCTGTGCCCCTGAATAAATAATTGCCCTTCACTGTGCTTCTTGCACAAAATATCCACCCACACTGCCCCTCTCTATAATATTCTCCCACATTGAGTCTCTCCATTATATGCTCCACACACTGCTCCCTGTATAATATCCCCCCACACTGACCCTTTCCTTAATGTTCCCCCACACTGTCCCTCTCCATAATATTTCCTGAACACTACACCTCTCCATAATATCCCCTGCAAACCGACCCTCTCTATATCGCCCCAAACTGCCCCTCTCCTTAATGTCCCCCTACACTGCTCCTTTCCATATTTGCCCCACATCGCCCCTCTGCATAAAGTTCCTCCCACCCTACTGCTCCTCTCTAATTGCCCCATAATGTCCCCCATTAAACCATAATGTGCCTTGGAATAATACTAAGGTGCCCCATCCATGGTCCCCTCATCTTCAGCTCCTCCATGGAGTGCATACAAGTGTCCTATACCTCCGCTGACCTCATCACATTGCTGCACGTCAGGGCGGGGGCTGACGAGCGCTCCTCTGTCTCTGTCTCGGCTCTCAAGTGTTCAAATGTATTCGTGTCTGAAAGATGCAAATACATTTGAATATGGGCAGAAGAGAACCGATGTCTCCCAGTTCCCGTGTGCAGCAGCAAACCCTCTGGAGGGCTGCATGCGGCCCACGGACCTTAACCCCTTAGTGACGGAACCAAATTTTTGGAATCTGACCAGTGTCACTTTGTGTGGTAATAATTCTGGAACGCTTCAACAAATCCCAGTGATTTTGAGATTGTTTTTTGTGACACATTATACTATTATTTATAAAAATATCAGAAATTTGAGAAAAATGTTAAAAAATTAGCAATTTTCAAAGTTTGAATGATTATCCCTTTAATCCAGATAGTCATACCACAGCAAAACGTTAATAAATAACATTTCACTCATCTCTGCTTTACATCATCACCATTTGTAAAATGTTATTTTATTTTATTAGCATTTTAGGAGGTTTAAAAATGTAGCAGAAATTTTTTTTAGGGACCTATCCATGTTTGAAGTAACTTTAGGGGTCCCATATATTGGGAATCCCCCAAAAGTTATACCATTTTAAAAACAGCACCCCCTAACATATTGAAAACTGCAGTCAGGTAGTTTATTAACCTTTCAGGTGATTTTCAGGAATTAATGCAAACTGGCATGACAGAAATGAAAATGTGTATTTTTTACCACCTAAATGCCGCTAACAGGTTACAACAGACTATGATGCTGCTATTTGGTCGTGAATTGCCATGGCAAACATCAGGCTTTTCTTCAGGCTCTGGAAGCGACAGTTCCCGTTCTTCTTTTCGCCAGTATGAACAGAGACGGGAACGTAACTCTAGATCGAGAGGCAATAGACGGAATCCAGTAGAATCATCCACCACTACTAGGATGCAGACCCGTTCACAGGTACCTCATGATCAACTTGTTTACAATATCTCATCTTATATTTTGTCCCCTACAGAACATTCTGTGTTACAGAGGGGGCTTTCATTTTGTCCGACCCCTCCGTTTAATGACTTTACTTTGGATCAGGAGCTGAATCGTTTCTATAGATCCCTTCAGCTTAAAGTGCATTTTTCTAAATCTGATATAGTGACACCTGTATCACAAATCTCAACTGCATCAAATGGTAATGAGATATTGACCCTGAAGAAACTCAATCTTACTCTTCGGAGTTCCTTTTCTCCTCCCAGGACATATCACCCTGTGGAAACTTTTATTTCTCTTATTCAGAATGATGTTGATAAACAATTAAGTGATATTCACCATAGTCGTTTTCATGTAAGTAGCAATATGTCAAGAGCAGAGAAATTGGCGATTAATAGCCTGAGGTCCAATAAGAAATTGATAATCAAGCCTGCGGACAAAGGCGGAGCAGTAGTAGTAATGGACAAACAGTATTATATAAGGGAAATTCGGTCACAGCTTAGTGACTCTGAGATTTATCTTCCCATTACTTATGATCCCACCTTTAAATGTACAAAAGAGATCCAGACGTTGTCACATCAATTTAGTGCATCAGGCGTGATTGATCATAAATTGGGAGAATTTCTGATTAATACCCACCCAATTTGTCCCGTACTATATACATTGCCTAAGATTCATAAGGATTTAACCAGTCCTCCGGGGAGACCGATCGTAGCCTCTACTGGATCACTCTTATCACCATTGGCAATTGTCCTGGAGAAGATTTTGTCTCCACTAATGGTTCATATCCCCTCCTTTCTCCGTGACACATCTAATTTTTTGACCTGTATTAACGATCTCAAAAGAGTACCAACTGACTGTTACCTGGTTAGTTTAGACATTAATAGTCTATATACTAACATAGATAATGAAAAGGGCATTTCGGCAGTGGAAAATTTCCTCAACAACAATACACAATTCCCTTGTGATCTTAAGGTTTTCTGTAGAACACTTTTGACATTTACCTTAACTAAGAATTTTTTCCTCTTTGAAGATGAATTCTTTCTTCAACGGAACGGTACCGCTATGGGTAGTAACGTGGCGCCTCCTTACGCCAACATTTTCATGGCTGATTTTGAGTCTAATTTCGTATACACACATCCTCTCTTCCAACAGTATTGTATACTTTGGAAGAGATTTATAGACGATATTTTTCTTGTATGGTGCGGTGACATCAAGTCTTTAGTATTTTTTCATCAGTATATCAACCAGTGTGTAACTAAGTTGACATTCACTATACATTATGATCATAAATCAATCTCATTTTTAGATACCCAAGTTATAGTGAATGAGGATGGTTCGCTATCGACTGATCTGTATGTCAAACCGACTGATAAAAATAGTCTTCTATTATTCACCAGTTGTCATTCTCACCACATCAAAAGGGCCCTCCCATTGTCACAATTTCAGAGGATTAACCGGATAGTGTCTGATAGCTCTCAACGTACTTTGAGATTAAAAGATATGGCCCTTAAATTCCAAAATCGGGGTTACCCCGACACTCTGCTTAAACATTCACCTGATGCTTTATCCTCTAGGACAGTACGTCGTGATACACGGAGGATGGCCTTCGTTAGTACCCACCATCCTTTTATGCGGTTATTTCACAGGATCATACATAAACATTGGCCTCTATTGGGTCTATTATATCCTGATATTCCAGAATTCCTTTCTCCTCCACTGATGTGCCATAAGAAACCACCCAATCTATGTAACCTTTTGGTATCGGCTGATGTAGGGAGTGCGAGAAAAGAGATAAGACAAACTGTTTTGGGCTCGACTCGAAAGGGAACATTCCCCTGTTTGCATTGTTTACAATGTTCCAACATTAGTAAGGGAGACACTTTTACTCATCCGAGATCTGGGAAACGTTTTCCTATTCGCAATTACTATAACTGTGATTCTACATATGTCATCTATTTGATTAAGTGTCCCTGCGGTCTCGGATATGTTGGTGAAACCACTCAGCATATCCGGGACCGCATATCCCAGCATAAATCAACCATTCGGTGTAAAAAGATAATGTTGCCCATCCCAGCCCACTTAATTTCACATAACCACAATATTTCGCAGCTTCGATATCAGGTTATTGACAACATACCGATTGCTAGACAAGGGGGTAACAGGATTTTGAAACTTAAGGAGAAAGAAGCCTATTGGATTCATACTCTTCAGACTTTAGAACCCAATGGCTTAAATAGAGAATATGAGTTGTTTTATTGATCTACCTTTTCTTCTCCCATAGAGACCTATAGACTCTCTAGTATACTGTAATATATGGGTCATTTTCCTTTTTTTATTATATAGATGGTTACTTATATCTGTATGTTATCATATTGCTGTTCACGATTGTAATGTGATATTGTTACATATATCTATACATGATGATCATATATAAAAAAAATGTTTCTCTTTTTTTTCTCTTTTCTTATATAGACATAATCCGGTGGATCCTCACAGACTTGTGGTGTGTTATTCTCCTTCAGGTTTGTGGGTATTGTCTTTTGGGTGGTATTCCCTTTTTAATGCCCTCCCTATTTAGGGTTAAACTATGTTCCCTCCTAGGCAATTATACTTTCCCTATCCCCTTTTCTTTTCCGTTCTTCCTGCTTCGTTTTCAGCGTTGTTGCCCCACTTCTGTCTGGCTATAGATTACTGCGCATGCGCGATTCAGCTAGTCGGCGCGTGTGCTGCTGCTTGGCTTCTCCTTTTTTCCCTTCTTCCGGGCTCTCTCCTTCCGGTTTGCGCGCAGCACCTTCGTCATATAAAGACGCCGATTCTCATTAGGGACGCACACCTTCCTACACGGCGGCTGTATCTCGGATCCCACGCTTCACATCCACTAGGTATGTTTATCCCCTTACTTCACAGGGTTAACTTTAGTCTGCGTATGCCGCGCTCCTTATTCAGGTCATTTACTCCTCTGTACTTATATTGTTTTTCAGTTCCCCTCTCTATACCACCATACAGGTAACCTTGTGTGTTCTTTTACTTTATCTTATAGGATTCCACTCGGAAGTATCATGTTTACCAGGGACATTATTGACTTTATAGGACAGTTATATTGTTTAATAACCCCTCTTGGAATGCTGTTAGTGGAGTCACCATCTGTTTATATTGAGTTTGGCACATTATATAATGGCTCATAGTATGAACCTATTGCATGTATGTATACATTTATATATATTTGGACTTTCTGCTGTAAGATGGTCTTGGACCAGGACATTGATGATGATGTTATATGTATCTGATTGATGATTTTGACATATATATTAATTTTCTTTTTTTGTCATTATACTTTTGTAGATCTTTGCCTTGATAAAGGCCAATTCTGGCCGAAACGTTGTTGTTTTTTACTGTATGTCTGGTCTTTAATGAATAAATATACCATCTCTTCAGAATAATTGACTCTTCTGATGTCCTTGGAATAATCTTTGATACTAATATATTGTTTTCCTGAGGACAAATAAGTTCATGGATTTATTGAATTTGATCCCCTTGATCTTTTTCAAACATCAGGACCACACAATCATGATCTGACGGCACCAATTGGGATAAAGAGGAAGCCCCTACACTCTGTTAACCATTTATATGATGTAGGCACTATTGACAGCAGCATCTAAGGGGTTAAACAGATTTGAACAGTGCAAACACTGATCGTGGCTGATGCAGCAAGTTGTCAGCTATAGTGTACAGCCGACAGCTACTGGATTGTTTCCTGTATGGGTAGGCTATTCTCATATATCTCAGGTCAGTTAAAAGACGTATCTGCGGTCATTAAGGGGATAAGTTGTACAGGCCTGCCCTATTTTGACAATGAGTGGGTACACATGTCAATAGAGTTTAATTTTGAAGTTTCAGTGAAATTGAAAGTTAGAGGTTGTTTGTTCATAGTTATTATTCACTTGCTTTACTGATTGAAGTCAAGTACTAATTAATTGTGTTATGATGACACAGGTAGGGTCTCTAATAACAATTTAGCAAAGATAAATTAGCAGCTCTTTATTAATTTAATTGCAATAACTTTGAAAGTTCCTTCAAGTGACATTACAAAACCCATCAAGCACTTTGATGAAAACTGATTAATATTAGAATCATGGGAACCATTAGCATCAGATAAGCAACTAGATGAATGATTCACAGCAGACAAATCTCATTATCAACGGTTCTGAGAAAATTTGGTAAATCAGATCATTATGGTAGAATTGGCACCAAAAAATTGAACTTGCATGAGCCAAGGTAGACAAGAAGCGGACATCTGATTTTTGATGTGGTGAGTCCAAGCTTTACATGTTTGGTTCTTTTTGTTGAATCTTCTTAAAGAGGTTGTCTGAGATTTGGGGAAACTCTCCCTGAGCAGGAGTAATAAAGTGTATTATGCACCAAATCATATTCAACATCACATGACTAATTAATGCAGGCAAAGGCTTGAACAGGTAAGTGATGCTTATTTTTTATTTTAACACATTTTCTGCTTATAGCCGGTATCCCGGGCTACTCTATTAAAATACCACTTTGGCTGTTTTTTTTATATATTTCATCAACTTGAGTGGCATTACGAATGTATGTTTCCTGTTATGACCTGGTGGTCAGGACAATAATGGACCTGGTGGTTAAGAGCACACGGAATAACCTGATAGCTACCGACAACAAGGACGAGCTCTGGGACGTGGGAACTCTGCTGACCGCAATCCCTAATCCTATCACGCACACTAGAAATAGCCGTGGATTGCTCCTAACGCTCCCTATGCAACTCGGCACAGCCTAAGGAACTAGCTAGCCCTGAAGATAGAAAAATAAAGCCTACCTTGCCTCAGAGAAATTCCCCAAAGGAAAAGGCAGCCCCCCACATATAATGACTGTGAGTAAAGATGAAAATACAAACACAGAGATGAAATAGATTTAGCAAAGTGAGGCCCGACTAACTGAACAGACTTAGGATAGGAAAGGTTGCTTTGCGGTCAGCACAAAAACCTACAAAATGACCACGCAGAGGGCGCAAAAAGACCCTCCGCACTGACTCACGGTGCGGAGGCGCTCCCTCTGCGTCCCAGAGCTTCCAGCAAGCAAGACAACAATAAAAATAGCAAGCTGGACAGAAAAATAGCAAACCAAAGAAAAACAAGCAGGAACTTAACTTCTGCTGGGAAGACAGGTCACAAGAACGATCCAGGAGTGAACTAGACCAATACTGGAACATTGACAGGTGGCCTGGAGCAAAGATCCAAGTGGAGCTAAATAGAGCAGCCAGCTAACGAATTAACCTCGTCACCTGTGGAAGGAAACTCAGAAACACCCACCAGAGGAAGTCCATGGACAGAACCAGCCGAAGTACCATTCATGACCACAGGAGGGAGCCCGACAACAGAATTCACAACAGTACCCCCCCTTGAGGAGGGGTCACCGAACCCTCACCAGAGCCCCCAGGCCGACCAGGATGAGCCAAATGAAAGACACGAACCAGATCGGCAGCATGAACATCAGAGGCAAAAACCCAGGAATTATCTTCCTGACCATAACCCTTCCACTTGACCAGGTACTGGAGTTTCCGTCTCAAAATACTAGAATCCAAAATCTTCTCCACCACATACTTCAACTCCCCCTCAACAAACACCGGGGCAGGAGGATCAACGGATGGAACCACAGGCGCCACGTATCTCCGCAACAACGACCTATGGAACACATTATGGATGGCAAAAGAAGCAGGAAGGGCCAAATGAAATGACACAGGATTGATAACCTCAGAAATCTTATACGGACCAATGAAACGAGGCTTAAACTTAGGAGAGGAAACCTTCATAGGAACATAACGAGACGACAACCAAACCAAATCCCCAACACGAAGTCGGGGACCCACACAGCGCCGGCGGTTAGCGAAACGTTGAGCCTTCTCCTGGGACAATGTCAAATTGTCCACCACATGAGTCCAAATCTGCTGCAACCTATCCACCACAGTATCTACACCAGGACAGTCCGAAGACTCAACCTGCCCTGAAGAGAAACGAGGATGGAAACCAGAATTGCAGAAAAACGGCGAAACCAAAGTAGCCGAGCTGGCCCGATTATTAAGGTCGAACTCAGCCAACGGCAAAAAGGACACCCAATCATCCTGATCAGCAGAAACAAAGCATCTCAGATATGTTCCAAAGTTTGATTAGTTCGTTCGGTTTGGCCATTTGTCTGAGGATGGAAAGCCGAGGAAAAAGACAAATCAATGCCCATCCTAGCACAAAAGGATCGCCAAAACCTCGAAACAAACTGGGAACCTCTGTCAGAAATGATGTTCTCCGGGATACCATGTAAACGAACCACATGCTGGAAAAATAATGGCACCAAATCAGAGGAGGAAGGCAATTTAGACAAAGGTACCAAATGGACCATCTTAGAAAAGCGATCACAAACCACCCAAATGACCGACATCTTTTGAGAGACGGGGAGATCCGAAATAAAATCCATAGAAATATGCGTCCAGGGCCTCTTCGGGACCGGCAAGGGCAAAAGCAACCCACTGGCACGAGAACAGCAGGGCTTAGCCCGAGCACAAGTCCCACAGGACTGCACAAAAGAACGCACATCCCGCGACAAAGAAGGCCACCAAAAGGATCTAGCCACCAAATCTCTGGTACCAAAGATTCCAGGATGACCAGCCAACACTGAACAATGAATCTCAGAGATAACTCTACTAGTCCATCTATCAGGGACAAACAGTTTCTCCGCTGGGCAACGGTCAGGTCTATCAGCCTGAAATTTTTGCAGCACCCGCCGCAAATCAGGGGAGATGGCAGACAAAATTACCCGCTCTTTGAGAATACCCGCCGGCTCAGGAACACCCGGAGAGTCAGGCACAAAACTCCTTGACAGGGCATCAGCCTTCACATTCTTAGAGCCCGGAAGGTACTAAACCACAAAATCAAAACGGGAGAAAAATAACGACCATCGAGCCTGTCTCGGATTCAACCGTTTGGCAGACTCAAGATAAGTCAAATTCTTGTGATCTGTAAAGACCACCACGCGATGCTTGGCTCCTTCAAGCCAATGACGCCACTCCTCGAATGCCCACTTCATGGCCAACAACTCTCGATTACCAACATCATAATTACGCTCAGCAGGCGAAAACTTTCTAGAAAAGAAGGCACATGGTTTCATCACCGAGCCATCAGAACTTCTTTGCGACAAAACAGCCCCCTGCTCCAATCTCAGAAGCATCAACCTCAACCTGAAACGGGAGCGAAACATCTGGCTGGCACAACACAGGGGCAGAAGAAAAATGACGCTTCAACTCCTGAAAAGCCTCTACAGCTGCAGAAGACCAATTGACCACATCAGCACCCTTCTTGGTCAAATCAGTCAACGGTTTAGCAACACTAGAAAAATTAGCGATGAAGCGCCGATAAAAATTAGCAAAGCCCAGGAACTTTTGCAGGCTCTTTACAGATGTCGGCTGAGTCCAATCGTAAATGGCCTGGACTTTAACAGGGTCCATCTCGATATTAGAAGGGGAAAAAATGAACCCCAAAAATGAAACCTTCTGAACTCCAAAGAGACACTTTGACCCCTTCACAAACAAGGATTTCGCACGAAGGACCTGGAACACCATTCTGACCTGCTTCACATGAGACTCCCAATCATCCGAAAAGACCAAAATATCATCCAAATACACAATCAGGAATTTATCCAGGTACTCTCGGAAGATGTCATGCATAAAGGACTGAAATACTGATGGAGCATTGTAAAGCCCGAATGGCATAACCAGGTACTCAAAATGGCCCTCGGGCGTATTAAATGCTGTTTTCCATTCATCGCCTTGTTTAATACGCAGAAGATTATACGCCCCTCGAAGATCTATCTTGATGAACCAACTAGCCCCTTTAATACGAGCAAACAAATCAGACAGCAACGGCAAATGATACAAATTTGACTGTAATTTTATTAAGAAGGCGGTAATCAATACAAGGTCTCAAAGAACCATCCTTCTTGGCCACAAAAAAGAACCCTGCTCCTAACGGTGATGACGACGGGCGAATATGGCCTTTCTCCAAGGATTCCTTTATATAACTCCGCATAGCGGCGTGTTCTGGCACAGATAAATTGAACAATCGGCCCTTAGGAAACTTACTACCAGGAATCAAATTAATTGCATAATTGCAATCCCTATGAGGAGGTTGGGCACTGGCTTTGGGCTCATCATATACATCCCGGTAATCCGACAAAAACTCTGGAACTTCAGAAGGAGTGGAAGACGAAATAGACAAAAATGGAACATCACCATGTACCCCCTGGCAACCCCAGCTGGACACAGACATAGATTTCCAGTCCAATACTGGATTATGGACCTGTAGCCATGGCAACCCCAAAACGACCACATCATGCAGATTATGCAACACCAGAAAGCGGATATCCTCCTGATGTGCAGGAGCCATGAACATGGTCAATTGGGTCCAGTACTGAGGCTTATTCTTGGCCAAAGGCAGGTGACAGGTGGCCTGGAGCAAAGATCCAAGTGGAGCTAAATAGAGCAGCCAGCTAACGAATTAACCTCGTCACCTGTGGAAGGAAACTCAGAAACACCCACCAGAGGAAGTCCATGGACAGAACCAGCCGAAGTACCATTCATGACCACAGGAGGGAGCCCGACAACAGAATTCACAACAGTTTCCTGTCTGTAGTAGAATACTGTTCTGCTATCTGTTACTACCCAGATCATTCCAGTGTTTGCTGAGCTATCAGGAAAACACTCCTTAATGTAAGTCTAAGAGAGCCAAAAGGAGGCCAGAACAACTGAACAAGGCTCTCATAGACTTACACTGAGAGCAGGACACAGATACTTCTGACTTCCAATCAGTCAGAAGCTGTGGTCACAAGATGGCAAAATGGGATTGAAACAGCCTCAGGAAGAGCAGAAGACATTGGCTGGTAAGTATTTTACTAAGAGCAGGGAACAAACATTGGTAATATTACTCTCCGGGTGAACCAAAAACAAACGCCGGAGTGGTGCTTTACGGCATTGAAAAGGTGAATATATACATAATAGATGTCCGTATTAGTTCTGCCCCTCACTTGTCCTGTTGGTCTTCAGTCAGGAGCTTCCAGTAATGCCTAGGCCTCACGTAGTCATGTGAACCACGACATGTCAACATATTCAATGACATGTGTTGCAACCAACATAACCACAAGACGCCTAGTCACTGCCAGGAGATTCGGACCCAAGACAAATCTTAAGACCAGACACAGATCCAAAGACCAATCCACTCTGGGTGTTGGACTGGGAGGAAAATGTTGTTAGCAAAAGGGTGTAGGACTCCTCTAGGACAGTATAATCTTTAATTATTTTGAACCCAAACAAACAGGTGAATAGTTGGGTGGCATATTGCTGAATTTGTGAGAATTGAATGCCTAAAATTTCAAATGCCTAAAATTCTCTGGAAATTCATAAGAAATTTGATCTGTTATGAACTCATCTCTATATGTAACATCTAGATGAATGCTTCACCACTAATCTCTACCTTGACAGATGGAGATAATTTACTAGCACACCATCCCCTTTGATTTGCAGTGATATATAAAATCTCCAGGCAGTATGATGATTTTACAGAGAAGGTGGATGATTGTGTGAAGCAACAGATGATCTGTTCTCCGCAGTTGCATAACTGAAATCTTCATTAAATTGGTTTGGACTGAATCATAGAAGAGAAAAAAGGAAAAGGAGCTAACAAGTGCAGAATTGAAACTATATGAGAACTGCAACTAGACCAGGTGTGCCCAACCTGTGGCCTGGAGGCCACATGGAGTTCGTGATGCCATTTTCTAGGGCCCCAAACCATATGGACAGAAAAATGCTAGTCTGACAGGTTTCACTGTATATGAGCAGAAAAACACACAGAAGAGTAGTAGCAGCAGTTGAGAAGCAGGCGCTTGCAAATAGTTCCCTGTGTAGACATCTCTGCATGGGCAGACATGCTGCCTGTTCAACCAGTTTGGCTGCACGAGGGCCCAGAGGCTCAAGGGGGCCCTTGCAGGGCAGCTAATAATAAGGGCAATCTGGCCAGTTTATCCGGCCCCGAGGCTAGAATGCCATGATGTGCGGTGGGCAAAGAGCAATCCCTGCAGCTCCACTGCCTGCAAGAGAAAATGGCAACAGAGCGGAGCTGCAGGGATTAATAGATCTGTCCTGCTTTCTGCCGGTTCTTCCTGTCTCACACAGCAGCACCTGAATGACATCATCATTCAGCTCGCGGTTGTGTGAGACAGAAAGCTGCCGGTGATGGTGCGGCTTCAGGATACCGTGAGCAGAGGCGAGGTGTGTGTGTATGCAGAGAGGTGAATGGTGCTGTGTGTCTGTGTGTGTAGGTGGAGGAAAGGGCAATGATGGGGGTGATGGGGCAGAAGGCAATGATTGGGTTGACAGAGTGCGCAATGATGGGGGTGATGGGGCAGAAGGCAATGATTGGGTTGATGGAGAGGGCAATGATAGAGGTGGTGGGGGAGAAAGCAATGATGGGGTGGTGGAAAGGACAATAATGAGGGTGGTGCGGGAGGAGAAAATGATGTAGGTGGTGAATGGGCAATAATGGGGGTGGTGGGGAGTAGGAAATGATGAAGGTGGTGTAATGGGCAATGATGGGGGTGGGGGGGAAAGACAATGACGGTGGTGGTAGAAAGGGCAATGATGGGGAGGTTGGGGAGGAAATGATGGAGGTCGTGGAATGAGTAATGATGGGGATTGTGCAGGAGAAGACAACTATGATGATGGCAGTGAAAAGGACAATGATGGGGTGGTGTGGAGGAGGCAATGATGAAGGTGGTGGAATGGGTAATGATGGGAGTGGTGAGGGAAAAGACAATGATGATGGTGGTGGAAAGGGCAATAATGAAGATGGTGGGGAGGAAGAAATGATGGAGGTGGTGTAATGGGCAATAATTTTGTTATGTATAACACCGTCCCTTATTACGTACCATTCTCTCTTGTTATATATGATGCCCTCCCTTATTATATAGCTTCCTTTGCTGTTATGTACAGTGCTGTCTCTTACATAGTGTATTCTTGTTATTTTTGTTATTCACAGCACCCTCTTTTATTACATAGTCCCTCTCTTGTTAGATATAAAATGACTACTGATGGAGGACCCGGTGACCAGACGACCAGTCCATCAGCCCTCCTTTAGAAAAGAAGCTTTCCCATGCTCCATCAGCCATCATTGCATATACAGCTAACAAGACAGGATGGTATGTAATAAAAAACAGGGCTCTATAAAATCCAGTCTGCTGTACACACACAACAAGAACCAGAAAAACAAGGATCCCTAAATATAACTTATAATCCAAAAAGTTAAAAGCAATTATTCCAAATTTAAGGACATTAATACACATAGGTTACCATAGGGAAAGTAAACAATTTATATGTGAGCTAACAGACCCTGTTGATCCCCTAATACTGGTCCCTGCCTGACTGTGGAGGTTAGCACCCTAAGTTTCAGCGGTAGGCACCCGCACTCGGCGGCGACTTGCACTACTAACCCTAATCAGAAGCACGCATCACGTCGGAACTACAGTTCCGCCCACAGGGCAGATTCTGCAACCGACCGGCTGGCACGCAGTGCGTTCCAAGTGATGCGTATGTGGGCGTTACACCTGGTGGGTAGTCCCACATGACGCTGTGTCTGACTTGGTCACATGATGCATTATTTCCGCTGGCTGGAGCACATTTGCGGTCCAGGCGATAACAGGTGGGCACGTCTGTGGGCGGAACTGTAGTTCACACGTGATGCGTGCTCCGGAAGGAGAGATGGTATTTATTTTGAGTGGGCGAGTGGGTGCTCCGTTGCCCTCCTATCATCCGGATGGTCAGCATCTCCTGATGACCCCCGTCACTCCCACGGGGGGGAAATGCGTTGGGCATTGCTAGGGATGATTCTCTCACATGAGGCCTTACTGATGGCTCTGCTGAACGGTGTCCCCTGCGCCAAAGAGGGTGCAACTTGGCTCAGATAAGTATATCGTTTTTTTACACTGCTTATGTGGATTCAAATAATCATTTATGGGGCGGTGTATAGTCCTATTATGGAAATTGATGTTTAAGGCTCGCAAATGGGGCACCGATATCTAAATAAGTGTATGCAGGAAGCCTGATTGTTTGGCCTCTGTGGGTTTTTGCTTTTTTCATTACTCTCTGCTTTAATTATTACCCATTTTTTGGAGGGGTCATTGGACCATGTTGGCTGGAAACAAAAGGACATGGCATCATGAATAGATATATGTCTGTGATGGGTAGGATTGACCTATAAGCTATCTGAAGCAGAGTTTTTGTATCTAATATCTTGGACAAATGAGACATTTTTACATTGTTTTGCCCAGATGGTATGCATTTACATAATTTTTGGACCCTATTAGGGATCTCTAAGGGCAAAGAAACAGATTTTGTATTTTTTTGTTTTGTTGGTTTTCATAATTTTTTCAATTTTTTTCTTCAATTTTGCTTGTATTTTTTTCTTTTTTGGGCAATGGGTGTACATTTTGGGACACATTTTTTATGACCATAGGGACTGATTAGGGTTAGTAGGGCAAGTCGCCGCCGAGTGGGGGCGCCTACCGCTGAAACTTAGGGTGCCAACCTCCACAGTCAGGCAGGGACCAGTATTAGGGGATCACCAGGGTCTGTTAGCTCACATATAAATAGATAACCCAAAACAAATGGTCTAACCAAGGCACTTCCAATTACAATATATTCCTACAAACTACGGAAGCATACGCCAAATAAGATATAAAATAGTAAATTTTATTGATTACAAACATAAATAAATTGGAGAAAACAATACAAAAAAGCTACAACTACAAAGTCATGTCTACAATCCAAATAAGCCAATATAGCTGCCTATAAGATAATAGCTATCCCAAATAAGTGATATATCCATATATGGTATCATTATTCACACCTAGAACTCCATATTTTATATCAGATGCAAAATGCATATCAAAGACTCTCAGGTTCACAAGTGCATATTATATACAGTTAGGTCCATATATATTTGGACAGAGACAACATTTTTCTAATTTTGGTTATAGGCATTACCACAATGAATTTTAAACAAAACAATTCAGATGCAGTTGAAGTTCAGACTTTCAGCTTTCATTTGAGGATATCCACATTAATATTGGATGACGGGTTTAGGAGTTTCAGCTCCTTAACATGTGCCACCTTGTTTTTAAAGGGACCAAAAGTAATTGGACAGTTGACTCCAAGGCTATTTCATGGACAGGTGTGGGCAATCCCTTCGTTATGTCATTCTCAATTAAGCAGATAAAAGGCCTGGAGTTGATTTGAGGTATGGTGCTTGCATTCGGAAGGTTTTGCTGTGAAGTAAACATGCGGTCAAAGGAGCTCTCCATGCAGGTGAAACAAGCCATCCTTAAGCTGCGAAAACAGAAAAAACCCATCCGAGAAATTGCTACAATATTAGGACAGTGGCAAAATCTACAGTTTGGTACATCCTGGGAAAGGAAGCAAGCACTGGTGAACTCATCAATGCAAAAAAACCTGGGCGTCAACGGAAGACAACAGTTGTGGATGATCTCAGAATAATCTCCATGGTGAAGAGAAACCCCTTCACAACAGCCAACCAAGTGAACAACACTCTCCAGGAGGTCGGCGTATCAATATCCAAATCTACCATAAAGAGAAGACTGCATGAAAGTAAATACAGAGGGCTCACTGCATGGTGCAAGCCACTCATAAGCATCAAGAATAAAAAGGCTAGACTGGACTTTGCTAAAAAAAATCTGAAAAAGCCAGCACAGTTCTGGAAGAACATTCTTTGGACAGATGAAACCAAGATCAACCTCTACCAGAATGATGGAAAGAGAAAAGTATGGCGAAGGCGTGTTACAGCTCATGATCCAAAGCATACCACATCAACTGTACAACACGGCGGAGGCAGTGTGATGGCTTGGGCATGCATGGCTGCCAGTGGCACTGGGTCACTAGTATTTATTGATGATGTGGCACAGGACAGAAGCAGCTGAATGAATTCTGAGGTATTCAGAGCCATACTGTGTGCTCAGATCCAGCCAAATGCAGCAAAACTGATTGGTCGTTGTTTCATACTACAGATGGACAATGACCCAAAACATAAAGCCAAAGTAACCCAGGAGTTTATTAAAGCAAAGAAGTGGAATATTCTTGAATGGCCAAGTCAGTCACCTGATCTCAACCCAATTGAGCATGCATTTCACTTGTTAAAGACTAAACTTCAGACAGAAAGGCCCACAAACAAACAGCAACTGAAAGCCACCACAGTGAAAGCCTAGCAGAGCATCAAAAAGGAGGAAACACAGCGTCTGGTGATGTCCATGAGTTCAAGACTTCAGGCAGTCATTGCCAACAAAGGGTTTTCAACCAAGTACTAAAAATGAACATTTTATTTAAAATTATTGAATCTGTCCAATTACTTTTGGTCCCTTTAAAAACAGTGTGGCACATTGTAAGGAGCTGAAACTCCTAAACCCTTCATCCAATTTTAATGTGGATACCCTCAAATGAAAGCTGAAAGTCTGAACTTCAACTGCATCTGAATTGTTTTGTTTAAAATTCATTGTGGTAATGTCTATAACCAAAATTAGAAAAATGTTGTCTCTGTCCAAATATATATGGACCTAACTGTAATTGTCACAAACATAGAAATTATCACTCAATGGACGCCAAAGAATATACAATTCCAAATTGAATAGCCTACAGTACTGTAAAAAATCCCAAGAAGGTAGATCTAAATTCCAAATGGGATATCTCTCTATAAGAGTCGCCAAGTGGCAGTGGTTATAGATGCAAAAAAAGCTCCATTTACAATTTTAGACAAATAAGTGTAAATACGTAAGGGATCATACCATCCCAAACACGGGACCAATGAGGGAATATAAAGTGCCAAGTGATCCAAACAGTATTAACAGTACTGACCGCCAATATCAGCGGAATAACATAATGTAGCTGATAGAGAAACGCTCAATAAGAGCAGTAATACATGACCTGTAGTTGCAGCGCAGACCCCGACGCGCGTTTCGCGTTTAGCTTCTTCCTATGGGGGGATTCAGTATGTCAAATAATGATACCATATATGGATATATCACTTATTTGGGATAGCTATTATCTTATAGGCAGCTATATTGGCTTATTTGGATTGTAGACATGACTTTGTAGTTGTAGCTTTTTTGTATTGTTTTCTCCAATTTATTTATGTTTGTAATCAATAAAATTTACTATTTTATATCTTATTTGGCGTATGCTCACATATAAATAGTTTACTTTCCCTATGGTAACCTATGTGTATTAATGTCCTTAAATTTGGAATAATTGCTTTTAACTTTTTGGATTAAAAGTTATATTTTAGGGATCCTTGTATTTCTGGTTCTTGTTGGTGTCTAGGATCCCAAGTAAATATTCCCTTGGTTTGTTTTAAGGTGCTGTACACAAGAGAGGGCACTGTATAATAAGTTACGGCAATATACATAATAAAGGAGACTATGTAATATATACATGTACAGTGTGTGTGTGTGTGGCTATATATACAGTATATATAGCTTCTTTGTCACCTTAAAAGGAGGGGGGCCCAGACACATTTCCTGCATAGGGGCCCCAAGCTGTCTGTGTCCGCTCCTGCATCTCTGGATGCGTCACCGCTGTGCTCTGCTTTAAGGCCGGCGGCGCTGACAGTCAGTGCAGGGAAGCTGACGCCGGGGGACGTGACAGACATCGGAATGTAAGTATGTAGTGTTTTTTTTTTTTACTTTTACAATGGTAACCAGGGTAAACATCGGGTTACTATGCGCGGCCCTGCGCTTAGTAACCAGATATTTACCCTGGTTACAAGTGAACACATCGCTGGATCGGCGACACACGCCGATCTAGCGATGACAGCGGGGTAATCAGCGACCAAAAAAAGGTCCTGATCATTCCCCACGACCAACGATCTCCCAGCAGGGGCCTGATCGTTGGTCGCTGTCACACATAAAGATATCGTTAGCGGGATCGTTGCTATGTCACAAAAAAGCGTGATGTTCCAACGATATCCTTAACGATATCGTTATGTGTGAAGGTACCTTAAGCACAAAATCCTTGATCTACTGTTGATGGCCATGCGAATACATCACCTCTTCCTTTTTTGGGCCTATTTGCAATAGAGTGCAGTGTAGACTATGTCACTACGGTACAGACAGACCAACTGTTGAGGGGGTTTTATTAACAGGGGCGATATTCTCCTCACAGGGAGAAAACTGTAGAATATAAACTGCAGAAATAACGATGCAAAATATATGGGAAGCAGTATA
Source organism: Ranitomeya imitator (assembly GCF_032444005.1). Lineage (NCBI taxonomy): Eukaryota > Metazoa > Chordata > Amphibia > Anura > Dendrobatidae > Ranitomeya > Ranitomeya imitator. The sequence continues at coordinate 62,203,386 of NC_091288.1, forward strand.
ACAGAAGTAAATGGAAGTTCTTGGGAAAAACACCTATCAGTCTGATGAGGACTTGCTTGTAGGGTCGTCTTCTCCAACGTAGGCTGTTGTGAATTCTGTGGCTGAGTTCACTTCTGTGGTCACAAGTGGTATTGCAGTCTCTGGGCTTCCTCCCTCAGGTGTTTTGGTGAGCTCGTTGGCTGCCTTGCTATTTAGCTCCACCTGAGTCTGTCTTCCTTGCTCCTTGTCAATGTTCCAGTGTTGGATCTGAGCTACTGCATCTTTCCTTGGGCCTGCTGCTCTGCTAGATAAGTGCTTCTAGTTTGTTTTCTGTTTTTTCTGTCCAGCTTGTTATTATCTTTTGCTGGAAGCTCTGAGAAGCAAAGGGGTGCACCGCCGTGCTGTTAGTTCGGCACGGTGGGTCTTTTTGCCCCTTTGCGTGGTTTTCGTTTTAGGGTTTTTTGTAGACTGCTTAGTTCTCTTTGCTATCCTCGCTCTGTCTAGAATATCGGGCCGCACTTTGCTGAATCTATTTCATTCCTACGTTTGTCTTTTCATCTTGCTAACAGTCATTATATGTGGGGGCTGCCTATTCCTTTGGGGTATTTCTCTGAGGTAAGTCAGGCTTGTATTTCTATCTTCAGGCTAGTCAGCTCCTCAGGCAGTGCCGAGTTGCATAGGTAGTTGATAGGCGCAATCCACTGCTGCTTCCAGTTGTGTGAGGATAGATCAGGTACTGCAGTCTACAGAGATTCCACGTCTCAGAGCTCGTCCTATTGTTTTGGGTTATTGCCAGATCTCTGTATGTGCGCTGATTACTGCACGCTGTGTTGCCTGATTGCCAGCCATAACAGTACAAGGAGCCGCCAATGATTTCCAATAGAGGGAAAAAAGAAATCCTGACATCATTTTTTTTTCTTAGCTCTGTCTTCAGTCTTTTTTTTCCCCTAGACATTAGAGTGCTTCAGGACACAGCTGTGGACATGGATATTCAGGCTCTGTGCTCCTCAATGGATAATCTCGTTGTAAATGTACAAAAGATTCAAGATACTATTGATCAGAAATCGATGCTAGAACCAAGAATTCCGATTCCTGATTTGTTTTTTGGTGACAGAACTAAGTTCCTGAGCTTCAGAAATAATTGTAAGCTATTTTTGGCCTTGAAACCTCATTCTTCTGGTAATCCTATTCAACAGGTTTTGATTATTATTTCTTTTTTGCGCGGCGACCCACAGGACTGGGCGTTTTCTCTTGCACCAGGAGATTCTGCATTGAGTAATGTTGATGCATTTTTCCAGGCGCTGGGATTGCTTTACGATGAGCCTAATTCAGTGGATCAAGCTGAGAAAAATCTGCTGGCTTTATGCCAGGGTCAGGATGATGTAGAAGTATATTGTCAGAAATTTAGAAAATGGTCAGTACTCACTCTGTGGAATGAATCTGCACTAGCGGCTTTGTTCAGAAAGGGTCTCTCTGAAGCTCTTAAGGATGTAATGGTGAGATTTCCTATGCCTGCTGGTTTGAATGAGTCTATGTCCTTGGCCATTCAGATCGGTCGTCGCTTGCGCGAGCGTAAATCTGTGCACCATCTGGCGGTATTGTCTGAGAGTAAGCCTGAGCCTATGCAGTGCGACAGGACTATGACTAAAGTAGAACGGCACGAACACAGACGTCTGAACAGACTGTGTTTCTATTGTGGTGATTCTACTCATGCTATTTCTAATTGTCCTAAACGCACTAGGCGGTTCGATAGCTCTGCCGTTATTGGTACTGTACAGTCCAAATTCCTTTTGTCCATTACCTTAATGTGCTCTTTGTCATCATATTCTGTCATGGCGTTTGTGGATTCAGGCGCTGCCCTGAATCTGATGGATTTGGATTATGCTAAACGTTGTGGATTTTTCTTGGAGCCTTTGCGGTTTCCTATTCCGTTGAGAGGAATTGATGCTACACCTCTGGCCAAGAATAAGCCTCAGTACTGGGCCCAGCTGACCATGTGCATGGCTCCTGCACATCAGGAAGTTATTCGCTTTCTGGTACTGCATAATTTGCATGATGTGGTCGTGTTGGGGTTGCCATGGCTACAAACCCATAATCCAGTATTGGATTGGAACTCTATGTCGGTAACCAGCTGGGGTTGTCAGGGAGTACATGGTGATGTTCCATTTTTGTCTATTTCGTCATCCATTCCTTCTGACATCCCAGAGTTCTTGTCGGACTTTCAGGATGTATTTGAAGAGTCCAAGTCTGATGCCCTTCCTCCGCATAGGAATTGTGATTGTGCTATCGATTTGATTCCTGGTAGTAAATTCCCTAAGGGTCGTTTATTTAATTTGTCCGTACCTGAACACACCGCTATGCGCAGTTATGTGAAGGAGTCCCTGGAGAAGGGACATATTCGCCCATCGTCGTCACCATTGGGAGCAGGGTTCTTTTTTGTAGCCAAGAAGGATGGTTCGCTAAGACCGTGTATTGATTACCGCCTTCTTAATAAGATCACTGTTCAGTTTCAGTATCCCTTGCCATTGATTTCTGACTTGTTTGCTCGGATTAAGGGGGCTAGTTGGTTTACTAAGATTGATCTTCGTGGTGCGTATAATCTGGTGAGAATCAGGCAGGGAGATGAATGGAAAACGGCATTTAATACGCCCGAGGGTCATTTTGAGTATCTGGTGATGCCGTTCGGACTTGCCAATGCTCCATCTGTTTTTCAGTCTTTTATGCATGACATTTTCCGTGAGTATCTGGATAAATTCTTGATTGTTTACTTGGATGACATTTTGATCTTCTCAGATGATTGGGAGTCTCATGTGAAGCAAGTCAGAATGGTTTTCCAGGTACTGCGTGCTAATTCCTTGTTCGTGAAGGGATCAAAGTGTCTCTTCGGTGTGCAGAAAGTTTCATTTTTGGGGTTCATCTTTTCCCCTTCTACTATCGAGATGGATCCGGTTAAGGTTCAGGCCATCCAGGATTGGACTCAGCCGACATCTCTAAAAAGTTTGCAGAAATTCCTGGGCTTTGCTAATTTTTATCGTCGCTTCATCTGTAATTTTTCTAGCATTGCCAGACCATTGACCGATTTGACCAAGAAGGGTGCTGATTTGGTTAATTGGTCTTCTGCTGCCGTGGAAGCTTTTCAGGAGTTGAAGCGTCGTTTTTGCTGTGCCCCTGTGTTGTGTCAACCTGATGTTTCTCTTCCGTTCCAGGTCGAGGTTGATGCTTCTGAGATTGGTGCAGGGGCGGTTTTGTCACAGAGAGGTTCTGGTTGCTCAGTGTTCAAACCATGTGCTTTCTTTTCCAGGAAATTTTCTGCTGCTGAGCGTAATTATGATGTGGGCAACCGAGAGTTGCTGGCCATGAAGTGGGCATTCGAGGAGTGGCGTCATTGGCTTGAGGGTGCTAAGCATCGCGTGGTGGTTTTGACTGATCATAAGAACCTTACTTATCTTGAGTCTGCCAAGCGCTTGAATCCTAGACAGGCCCGTTGGTCGTTATTTTTTGCTCGTTTTGATTTTGTGATTTCATACCTTCCGGGCTCTAAAAATGTGAAGGCGGATGCTCTGTCTAGGAGTTTTGTGCCCGACTCTCCGGGGTTATCTGAGCCGGCGAGTATCCTCAAGGAAGGAGTCATTGTGTCTGCCATCTCCCCTGATTTGCGGAGAGTGTTGCAGAAATTTCAGGCTAATAAACCTGATCGTTGTCCGGCCGAGAAACTGTTCGTCCCTGATAGGTGGACTAGTAAAGTTATCTCTGAACTTCATTGTTCGGTGCTGGCCGGTCATCCAGGAATCTTTGGTACCAGGGAGTTGGTTGCTAGATCCTTCTGGTGGCCATCTCTGTCACGGGATGTGCGTGCTTTTGTGCAGTCCTGTGGAATTTGTGCTAGGGCTAAGCCCTGCTGTTCACGTGCCAGTGGGTTGCTTTTGCCCTTGCCGGTCCCGAAGAGGCCTTGGACACATATTTCGATGGATTTCATTTCTGACCTTCCCGTTTCTCAAAAGATGTCTGTCATTTGGGTGGTCTGTGATCGCTTTTCTAAAATGGTCCATCTGGTGCCCTTGGTTAAATTGCCTTCCTCCTCTGATTTGGTGCCTTTGTTCTTCCAGCATGTGGTTCGTTTACATGGCATTCCTGAGAATATTGTTTCTGACAGAGGTTCCCAGTTTGTCTCGAGGTTCTGGCGAGCCTTTTGTGGTAGGATGGGCATTGACCTATCTTTTTCCTCGGCCTTCCATCCTCAGACTAATGGCCAGACCGAACGAACCAATCAGACCTTGGAAACATATCTGAGATGTTTTGTTTCCGCTGACCAGGATGATTGGGTGTCATTTTTGCCGTTGGCTGAGTTCGCCCTTAATAATCGGGCCAGCTCGGCTACCTTGGTCTCTCCATTTTTCTGCAATTCTGGGTTCCATCCTCGTTTCTCTTCAGGACAGGTTGAGTCTTCGGACTGTCCTGGTGTGGATTCTGTGGTGGACAGGTTGCAGCAGATCTGGACTCAGGTAGTGGACAATTTGACCTTGACCCAGGAGAAGGCTCAGCTTTTCGCTAATCGCAGACGCCGTGTGGGACCCCGACTTCGTGTTGGGGATCTGGTTTGGTTATCTTCTCGTCATATACCTATGAAGGTTTCCTCTCCTAAATTTAAACCTCGTTTTATTGGTCCGTATAGGATTTCTGAGATTCTCAATCCGGTGTCTTTTCGTCTGACCCTCCCAGACTCCTTTTCCATACATAATGTATTCCATAGGTCGTTGTTGAGGAGATACGTGGCACCTATGGTTCCATCTGTGGAGCCTCCTGCCCCTGTTTTGGTGGAGGGGGAATTGGAGTATATTGTGGAGAAGATTTTGGATTCTCGTGTCTCTAGACGGAAACTCCAGTATCTGGTCAAATGGAAGGGTTATGCTCAGGAAGATAATTCCTGGGTTTTTGCCTCTGATGTCCATGCCCCAGATCTTGTTCGTGCCTTTCATGTGGCTCATCCTGGTCGGCCTGGGGGTTCTGGTGAGGGTTCGGTGACCCCTCCTCAAGGGGGGGGTACTGTTGTGAATTCTGTGGCTGAGTTCACTTCTGTGGTCACAAGTGGTATTGCAGTCTCTGGGCTTCCTCCCTCAGGTGTTTTGGTGAGCTCGTTGGCTGCCTTGCTATTTAGCTCCACCTGAGTCTGTCTTCCTTGCTCCTTGTCAATGTTCCAGTGTTGGATCTGAGCTACTGCATCTTTCCTTGGGCCTGCTGCTCTGCTAGATAAGTGCTTCTAGTTTGTTTTCTGTTTTTTCTGTCCAGCTTGTTATTATCTTTTGCTGGAAGCTCTGAGAAGCAAAGGGGTGCACCGCCGTGCTGTTAGTTCGGCACGGTGGGTCTTTTTGCCCCTTTGCGTGGTTTTCGTTTTAGGGTTTTTTGTAGACTGCTTAGTTCTCTTTGCTATCCTCGCTCTGTCTAGAATATCGGGCCTCACTTTGCTGAATCTATTTCATTCCTACGTTTGTCTTTTCATCTTGCTAACAGTCATTATATGTGGGGGCTGCCTATTCCTTTGGGGTATTTCTCTGAGGTAAGTCAGGCTTGTATTTCTATCTTCAGGCTAGTCAGCTCCTCAGGCAGTGCCGAGTTGCATAGGTAGTTGATAGGCGCAATCCACTGCTGCTTCCAGTTGTGTGAGGATAGATCAGGTACTGCAGTCTACAGAGATTCCACGTCTCAGAGCTCGTCCTATTGTTTTGGGTTATTGCCAGATCTCTGTATGTGCGCTGATTACTGCACGCTGTGTTGCCTGATTGCCAGCCATAACAGTAGGCACCGGGAAACAGCGGCACTTGTCGTCCCTCTGTTATTCGTGAGCTGTGTAGTTTCTGGGAACCCGCAACCTGGGGTTTGAGGGGTTACTGTGGTGAGCAGAGGGGAGGCTAGGCAAACGGGGTCGCCTGTGCTCTGAGTTCTCTGCATCAACAGTGCAGCCTATCTCAGGAGAATGATGCTCAGTCTATTATTGGGTCTCCCAACAGGAATCAGGGGCTCTGCACTAATGCCATGGGTGCTAGGGGCCACTGTCTCTGCACGGGTCACTGTCTTTGCATGGGTCAATATCTTTGCACGAGCATTAGGGCGCACCTCTCAGTCACAGCAGAGTCTGCTTTCACGTACTCACAAGATGCAGTCTTTCTGGACAATCTTCCTGTCTCAGTCCTCCGACCGGGAGCTCTCTCTCTCCTCCCCGGAGCGCAGCTGTGTACTGTTCTGTCCACTATATCTGCTGCTCTCTCTGCTTTACACGCTGCTCTCTCTGCTGCACTCTCTGCTCTCCCTCCTGTGCACACTGCTCTAGCCCTGGAAAGCGTGCCTCTTTTCTCTCTTAGCCCGGCTTCCTTCCTGTCCCGACCTCTAAGTCTGCCCCCAGGGAAACCTGCTGCACAGCTAAGTGGTTCCAGGCACGGAGCAGAGAAGGTAACCCCCTTACATATTCACACAAATTTTTTTTTACATTTTGAAGGAGATTTTATTGCAAATTCACATTAAAAAAATGTTTCAAATGCTCTTTAGTTTCAAAAAGTTTTATTGAAATTTCAACATTCAACAATTATAAAACGTAGTTTAAATGTGAGTATGCTCCCTCGCAGGGGAGTCTATTAACGAGAAATAAAAGAACACATACCTATCATGCATGTAAGGGGGGACACTACAAAGACAACACAAGGAATAAACATGGAGGGTAAGGGGGTCTGCATTTACATTTTAATTTGTAACAAACTTTGTCCCCACAGATCGAATCACTATGGGGACAGACGTAGAGTCCGACTCAGGAGTAAATTAGGCTGCAAGTCCATCCATGGGCTCCATATCTTAAAAAACTGATCCCACATATCATTTCTAGTAGCCTCAATGCGTTCATAAAACATGATGTTAGTCATCCTTTCCTTGACCATTCGTAGCGACAATGTGGGAGACCTCCATTTCGAAGCAATGTGTATTTTAGTAGCCATAAAAAGAAAGGTAACCAACTTAAATAGGTTTTTAGAAAGAGTCGGGTGTCTCGCCCCAAGCAGAAAAACAGAGGCATCTGGTTTTTCTCCCAGCCAATTGGTCTACTAGCAGATTTATCTGTTGCCATAAGTTGGACACCACTGGGCACGTCCACCATATATGTTTCATATCCCCAGGTAAGTTACATCCCCGAAAGCATAATTCTGAGACATTTGGGAATATGCTATGGAGTTTAGTGGGCACAAGATATGTCCTATGAAGGACCTTGATCGAGGTTTCTACTAATGATGATTGGTGGCTGCCCTTAGATAGCGTGTCACAGCACCTCCTCCAAGCCTCCATCGGCAGCTCGACACCCAACTCCTCCTCCCACCGTCTCATGAATCCCAATTTCTCCTGATCATAGGGTGGGTTTATAATTGAGTAAAGCAAAGATATCGTCCCTCTTCCCATTGGATCGGAAAGGCACTTTTGTTCATACCCGGAGACGGGAACGGGACGTTTACCTTGGGTTAGACCACCTGCAAAATGTAAGACCTGATTGATGTGCATTGTTTCTCTAATCGGGGGTTCAAACTTCCTTATGAACTCTGCTCTATCCATCAGGACATTGAAAGGGTTGCATAGGTGCTTAATTGTGGTAATCCCCCTCAATATCCACCATGTATATAAATGTGGATCGAGACCAGGTGTAAACATCGGGTTACCTAATATAGAGGTCAAAGGTGAGGGATCAGATTGCAACGAGTGTTTGAATCTAACTCTTCTCCATAAACTGAAAGAGTGGGCTGTATAAGGAGCTGTTATAAAAAGTTCTTTGGGGATTTTTCCCGTAGACCACATTAGGCCTGGTAATGAAAGCGACTTAATAAGATGTGACTCCAAGTGAACCCACCTTGGTTTGTTATTTTGGGCGCAGATATTCGTTAGTTGTGCTATTTGTGCTGCTTTGTAGTAAAGGGATAGATTTGGGAGCGAAACTCCACCATGTCTTCTGTGGAAGAACATTAATTTTTGGGGGATTCTGGCCCTTTTGTTCTGCCATACGAATTTAGAGATCGTAGCGTGGAGGCCTGCAAAAGTTTTAGCTGAGATCGGTATTGGGAGGGATCTAAAAAGGTACAAAAACCGAGGAAGAGTCACCATTTTTACAGTATGGATTCTACCCAGCCAAGATAGGTTCAGTGATGCCCATCTGGACAAGTCAGTGTGGAGATTCTGTATAAGTGGCGTGTAGTTCCACTTGTAAAGGGTCGCCCTATTTGTTGTAATATTTATTCCCAAGTAGGTTAGGTAGTTGTCCCTCTTTGTAAATTTAAATTGGGAAATGATAGTATCCTGTACAGCTTTACTAGTATTGAGAAAAAGAGCCTCCGATTTATCTATATTAATTTTAAGTCCTGAGATGTCTTCAAATGTATGGAGTAGAGAAAGGAGATTGGGGATCGTTATATGAGGGTTGGTAATAGCCAACAGGAGGTCATCTGCGAACAAGCTTACTTTATATTGTTCGCCTAGATTAGACAACCCAGTGATGTTCTGATTTGTTCTAATGGCTTCTGCCAAAGGCTCCATGGCTAGAGCAAATAGCGCCGGGGAGAGAGGGCATCCCTGTCTGGTACCACGTTGGATAGATATGGGTGAAGGCTTTAATGTTGGGAGTTTTAAATATGCTGTGGGGTAATCATAAAGTAATTTAATACATTCTACGAACTCCCGAGTGAAACCAAATTTAGAAAGGACATGGAAGAGGTAATTCCAGGAGAGCGAGTCGAATGCCTTCTCAATATCCAAGGCTAATATTAAAAGTTGTTCCTTGCGAGAATTTGCCGTGTGAATAAGGTTAATATTACGTCTTATATTATCCGGGGCCTGCCTAGACGGTATGAACCCTACCTGATCTCTGTGAATTAGAGAGGGCAGTATGTGATTTATTCTACTTGTAATAATTGCAGTGAATATTTTTAAATCCAAGTTTAATAATGAAATAGGCCTAAAGTTTTTGGTCAATAAATGGTCTTTTTTTGGCTTGGGTAGAACCGTAACATGAGAAACTAGGAACTCCGGCGGCATTTTTGAGCCGTGAAGGAGAGCATCTCCAAATTTTTTGATATGGGGTGAGAGAATTTCTGTAAATTTTTGGTAATATATGGCCGTGAGCCCATCAGGGCCGGGGGCCTTCCCCTTTTTCAGTGTTTTAATGACTGATTGAATCTCCTCAATAGATATTTCGGAGTGGAGTTGTTTAGCTAGTGCGTCTGTAATTTTAGGCAGGTGAAGGTTTTGTGAAAAATTGTTGTATCGGGTGAGGCGATAGGGGTCTGGGCTGGGCGTATAGGTTTTGGTAATATTCATGGAATGTCCTATATATTTTGTCTGGATGGGACGAAATCCTTCCCGAGCTATCTTTTATCGAGAAAATCGTGTTGATCATTTCCCTAGAACGTAACTTGCGGGCTAACAGTTTACTCGGCTTATTAGCGAATTTATAAAATTTGGCTTGTGTCCAAGTTAATGCCTTCTCAGTCCTATTGGTGAGGACGGCATCTAATTGAATTTTAGTTTCCTGAATTTGTTTAGAGAGGTAGAGGGAAGTAGACATCTGATTGGCCTGCTCTAATTTTGCTAATTTGTTTTCTAATCTAGTCTGAAGTTCTGTTCTTGCTTTTTTCTTTTGGGCTGCCAACTTAATCAGCGAGCCCGTTATGTACTTCTTGTGTGCCATCCAGACAATTCCAGGGGATACGTCTCCTGAGCTATTAAATTTAAAGTATTCGGTTAATTCATCCTTAATTGTATTTGTGATTACAGGGTCAGTAAGTAGTGATTCGTTAAGTCTCCATCTGTATAAGCTAGAGGTGGACACGTTGAATTTGAATACCGAGAGAACGGCATCATGATCAGACCATGCAGAATGTACATGGCGTGAGTATAGGACTGTGGGAAGTGAGTAGGTTTTTGTCAGCTGAAGATCTATCCTAGAGTATGTTTTGTGAGCGGGGGAGTAGTACGTATAACCTCTATTATTGCCATTCATCTCTCTCCATAAGTCTGCTAGGTGATGGTCCTTCAGTAATCGGAGAACTCTTTTCCTCTCATTTTTAGTGATGTCAGTGCGTCTTATGGCGTTGCTATCTAATGTTGGATTTATCGTGAAATTGAAATCCCCGCACCAGATCAGGTGCTGGGATGAGTAGGTATCTAGCTTGTTTAAAATGGATTTAAAAACTAGAACCTGAGTGGAGGCCGGGAAATAGCTATTTATTATACAGAGTTTTTGCCCTTGTAATGTGCCTAATAGAATTAAGAACCTACCCTCATCATCTGAAAGAGAACTCGTAATCTGTATTGGAAAATTGTTTTTGAGGAGTATTGCTACTCCTTTTGTCTTGTTTGGGCCTGATGATGTAAATACACGGGAATAGTTTTGGTCAAAGTACCTTGGACATGATGAGGTGGAGAAATGCGTTTCCTGAAGACAAAGAATATCAGGATTTTGTTTTTTATAGTCCAGGAAGGCTTTTTTACGCTTGATGGGGGAATTAAACCCCCTCACATTGTGGGATAGGACTCTACACATAAATGGATTGGGTTAGTATTGCATATGATAGCTTACCCCTAAATTTTCCCCCGACCCCACACATCTTCCGATATCGATCCACGTGGAGTCCATGTAAAGAGGTAAAGCATCCAGAGCAGAGATCTACGATCCTATACAACGTAAATACAAGAGAGGGGGAGGGAAAGAAGACGAGACAGGACAACACAAAACATACAGATATATGCAAGTGGGCTGGAAGCCCACACAACTTGGCGAACTGGTGACCCATATTATGTGGGAAAAACCAGACTTCACCAAAATTGGGCAACATGTAAAAACCCCCCCAACAAGCCCAACCCCTTCATATTGCTGCAGGTCACGAGATCCCATATTAAGGTATTAATATAACTTCGAAAAATTATTGGGCCTCGTGAAAAGATTTACGCCGACTTCCCATATCAGATTGTATTGTGGACAGGTGAAAATAATAAATATAAAGAAGAAGAAAAAAAAAAAAAAAAAGGGGGGGGGAGAGGATAGGGAGAGGGGAAAAGAGGGGAGGGGAAGGGGAAAAGAGGGGAGGAAGGGAGGGGGGGGGGGAGGAGGGGATGTGAATAAATTCCTTTGGGAGAAAGTGAAATCCTCCAACTCCATCCAGGCAACCAAGACCACCCTTTCATGGGTGATAATCCACTCTCATAGGTGTTGAGCGTAAATAGAAGCAAAGTTAGATAATGTTAAATTAGACCGCCACACTGTTAATGATCTTTCAAGTGATGTTCGCACGCTGGCTTCTTGTCACTCTTGGGACCTCTTTCCACTCCCTAGTTGGTCTGGGTTTCCTCTGAGGCAGTGGTTGTAGATCATCTGGAATCCTGATGCCCATCTGTTCGATCATGCGTTTTCCCTCCGCAAGAGACCGACATGTGAAGTGCTTGTTGTCATGGGAGAAAGACAGAGCGAATGGGAAGCCCCATCTATACTTTATTTTAGCAGCTTGCAATGCTGCAGTGAGTGGTCTAAACTCCCTGCGCCTGTTCAGGGTGGCGGGAGCAATGTCAGCATATAGGCGGACTGAGCATGGAACACCCGGAAGATTTGGGAGGTCCCGTGCTGCTGTTAAAATGAGGTCTCTGGTCTCTTCGTAGTGTAACTTCAGGATTACATCCCTTGGGACATTATCAGACCTCGGTTTGCCCAGCGCTCTGTGTATCCTAGTGATGTGTAGCGTGGCCTGGTCTGCCTGTGGAAGAAGGGCAGTGAATAGGGCAGATGCAGTCTCTTTCAGTGTCACTACTGATTCAGGGAGACCCCTTAAACGTAGGTTACTTCTCCGTGATCGATTTTCATAGTCCTCACATTTAATTTCCAGCTCATGTATGCGCTCCATTTGCTGTTTTATTTGCTCCTGGTCTTCCTCAAGCGCGTCTGCCACCGTGTCCATTTTATCCTCTAATGAGGAGGTACGCTGCAGTATCTCCTGCATTTGTGCTGTGACTGATTTCATGGCTATGGCTAGTTCCTGCCTAAATGTCTCCTGGAGGGTTTTAATAAGTGCTGCTGTGGGCACTACAGCGTCCTCCCGCGCCAGCCTCTCCTCGCCGTCTCCCGCAGCGTCCTGCTGCATGGTGAGGGGATTAGTAACATCCGAAGCCGGGGCCGCGGTGGCCATTTTGGAGCTGCTAGGATCGGTCAGAAGATCTGCTATCGAGCGGCTAACCGGCTGAGTGGGGGCTCCTTTCTTCGGCATGGTGGTGCACCGGTGCCCAGAACAGGTGAGAAGGCCTCCGGTGCCCTTTTTATGGCTGTCGGCGTGCTAATATGGGTGGTTATGGGCTCAAGGGGGAGCGGAGCTCAGTGCCGCCAAACCGCCGTCATCGAGCTTCGCGCATGCGCCCTTTTCAAATGCTCTTTAAATAATTCCTGCTGGTTCTACTGGGAAAAGTTCAAAATAATGTGGGAAAAATGCACTTTGTGCACTAAAGGAGATTTTTCCCATTAAAATCAGTTGGAAATTTATTCACTGAGTTTTTGTTACTTGTTTTTTTCATGTGGATTTAGGAGCAGAATCTATTTTTAAATCCTTGTAAAAAAAAACTCAGTGTGAAAGTGCTGATTTTTGGAGGTAAGAGTCCTGTAAGTAGAATTTCTAGCTATCAGACATTAATGGTATATACTAGAGTTGAGCGACTTTTACTTTTTTAGGATCAAGTCAGGTTTCGCGAAACCCGACTTACTCAAAAGTCGGGTCGGGTGAAATCGGCCGATTATTGCGAAAAGCCGGGGGTCGGCCGACACACGAAACCCAATGCAAGTCAATGGGGAATCAAAGTCGGCAGTGAGTGGAGGACAGGAAAACACCTACAGTGCCCATTTTAATGCCAAAAACATCAATTCATATTTCTTAAGCTTGTCAATCTTAATTTACTTTATAATAATAGCTAGGCATTGAAAACAGGGCTCATTTGGCTAAAGTTGCGGGGGGGTAGGGCTCAAGATTTTCGCGGGCTCAGGAAACATGGAATACGTCACGGCGGTGGAGCAGGGAGAGGTAGGTATTTCAACTTTGCAAGTGCTGCGATCCTGAGCAAGCAGGGGGGCCCACTAGTTGGCACTGGCACAGGGCCCCTCATACTACGGCGGTTTGACGGCGGGCGGTGCCTCCCACTGCCAGAGACACTTTTGCGTACTATGAGGGTCCCTGTGCCAGTGCCAACGAGTATGCCCCCTACCTGATGAAGGAACCTGCACTTTCATCTGCACCTTCCTCTTTGTCCCCGTGTAAGGTGGTATAGTATGCGGGAAGGGGAACCTGACTTTCAGCAGGGTCAGATTCTGGCTGTGTAGAGTGCAAGGTGAATGTAGTAGTCTGGGTCAATGTACCAGCAGACTCATCTAGCAGTGGCTGGCCAATGGGCAGGATGAGGAGGAATCACAGATATAAGCCCAAATAAGAAAGTAGGCTAAATGCAGTTCAAAATTGCTAACAGAAGTACACAGGCGGCATAGCTTTGGTCAGCGGAGGAGGACAACTGTTATGAGAGGTTTACATAGTTACTAGGCCCAAGTAAGTAAGTAGGCTAAACGTAGTTCAAAATTGGTAAGAGGAGTACACAGGCGGCATAGCTTTTTTCAGCGGAGGAGGACAACTGTTATGAGAGGCTCACACAGACTTAGTAGGCCTAAAATAAAAAAGTAGGCTAAATGCAGTTCAAAATTGGTAACAGGAGTACACAGGCGGCACTGCTTTGTTCAGTGGAGGACAACTGTAATAAGTGGATGACACAGTTAGTAGGCCAAAATAATAAAGTGGGCTAAATGTCAGCCAAAAAAATGTTCATAAATAAACTGGTGGCATAGCTAGGTACAGGGGTGGGCTCCTCTGCTGAGTAGCAGACAGTGGTAGTTGGCGCAAAGTATTAACTGGTCTAAATGGAGGCCAGGGCCCCTGTATATTTTTACTATCATCTATCATTTCAACAAATTTGTATTGGCAGTGCCATTGAAGGATTTAACAGCACCGACTACACAGTGGTGGAGCAAGGAGAGGTAAGTATTGCAAGTAGTAGAGCACTGTTCGAGCTGGGGGGGAACACTCTCTCGTGGGCGGCGGTACTGGCACAGGGCCCTTCATATTACGACGGTGTGTCTGACGTTGGTTGTGCACTACCACCATCAGAGACACTTCATTGTACTATGAGGGACCCTGTGCCAGTGCCGTCGCCCAAGAGGGGGCACATCCAGCTGTCCAGGCAAAAGGCACTCGCACGGGTGCTTGCTCCAAGTGGTGACCACGGCCCTGTGGGGGGAGTCAGCCCATTTAGGGAGGTATAAAAATGGCCTATGGTGGACATTCAGCAGCTGCAAATGGAGGAATTGGAGCAGTCAGTAAGAGGAGGCCAAAAGCAAGACATTTTTTAAGGCAAGCTACGTGTCAGCAGGGGAAGGTGGGGCAAAATAATTTGAAATCCATGGTTGGTTCATTTTAATGAAGGTTAGATCATCAACATTCTGGGTAGCCAGACGTGTCCTTTTTTCGGTCAGTATTGAACCAGCAGCACTGAAGACTCTTTCTGATAGCACACTAGCAGCAGGGCAAGCGAGCTCCTGTAATGCATATTCTGCCAATTCAGGCCAGGTGTCTATTTTAGATGCCCAGTAATCAAAGGGGAATGACCTGTGAGGGAGAACATCGATAAGGGAGGAAAAATAGTTGGTAACCATACTGGACAAATGCTGTCTCCTGTCACTTTGAATTGATGTAGCAGTACCTGTCGTGTCTGCTGTCATTGTGAAATCACTCCACAACCTGGTCATAAAACCCCTCTGTCCAACGCAACTTCGGATTTGTGCACCTCTAACACCTCTGCCATGTTGCCCCTTACAGCTCGGGTGAGAACCATCACAACCTCTGCCTCTATGTGCTGGGAATGCCTGAACCAAATGGTCTACAAGAGTTGCTTGTTTGGTAGCCAATATTTGCTCCAGGTTCTCATGTGGCATGATATTTTGTAATTTTCCTTTGTGTCGTGGATCCAGGAGGCAGGCCAACCAGTAATCATCATCAGTCATCATTTTTATAATGCGGGGGTCCCTTTTTAGGATGCGCAAGGCATACTCTGCCATGTGGGCCAATGTTCCAGGTGTCAATTCACTGCTTGTGCTGGGTTGAGGAGCACTTTCTTGCAAATCAACTTCACCTGTGGCCCGCAAAAACCCTGTACCTGACCTTGCAACGCCACCAGTTTCTATTGCCCCCTGAGAAGCATCCTCCTCCCATAAATATTCATCCCCATCATCCTCCTGCTCCTCCTCTTCGTCTGCCACCTCGTCCAGGAGAGTTCCCTGACCAGACAATGGCTGACTGTCATCAAGGCTTCCCTCCTCCTCGGCTGCAGACGCTTCCTCCTTGATGTGCGTCAAACTTTGCATCAGCAGACCCATTAGTGGGATGCTCATGCTTATGATGGCGTTGTCTGCACTTACCAGCCATGTGCATTCCTCAAAACACTGAAGGACTTGACAGATGTCTTGTAGCTTCGACCACTGCACACCAGACAACTCCATGTCTGCCATCCAACTGCCTGCCCGTGTATGTGTATCCTCCCACAAATAAATGACAGCACGCCTCTGTTTGCAAAGCCTCTGAAGCATGTGCAGTGTGGAGTTCCACCTTTCAGTTCTGAAAGGGCTATGGCAGCCATAAAATTCCTTCCGTTATCACTGACTACCTTGCCTGCCTCAAGATGTACACTGCCCAGCCATGACTGAGTTTCTTGCTGCAAGTACTCGGCCAGTACTTCCGCGGTGTGTCTGTTGTCACCCAAACACTTCATTTGTAGCACAGTCTGCTGATGCTTACCACTAGCTGTTCCATAATGGGACACCTCGTGTGCAACACTGGCAGCTGCGGATGGAGTGGTCGTGCGACTGCGCTATGTGGATGAGCTTTCACTTATGAAGGAGGAGGAGGAGGGGTGGCGAACGCCTACAGCCAACTGTTTCCTAGACCATGGGCTCGGCAGAACTGTCCCACTATGGCTGTCCCCTGTGGACCCTGCATCCACCACATTAACCCAGTGCGCCGTGATGGACACGTAACGTCCCTGGCCATGCCTACTGGTCCATGCATCTGTTGTGAGCTGCACCTTTCCACTGACTGATTGCCTCAGTGCATGGACAATGCGGTCTTTGACATGCTGGTGGAGGGCTGGGATGGCTTTTCTCGCAAAGAAGTTTCTGTGGAGACAAACAGTGTAAGCGAAGCACTGACATAGACTTCAGAACAGAAGTACATGCTAGCAGGAACCGGAAGTTAGCAACTGAGAATACTTGTTGCTCCGGTACCCTCCCTATGGTGGAGGGACTAGAAATAGTAATCATTCACACGCTATTGGTCAGAAGCACCTTTGGAAATGTGCGCTGTCTCTTTAAGAGACCGGGAGCAAGTGCGCGTGACCTAAGCACACAGCCTGAGGACCTGCTGGCTGCACGCCAGGAAGCAGAAGAGGGAGGCGAAGCAGAGGCCCCGCCTGGACACAGAGCGGGAGTCCTGACAGGGACCCTGCGAAGGTACAGGAGCCGGACCGGGTGTAACAGATGGTATAACTTTAACTTCTCACAAGTGAAGTAAGTCCCCAGGGCTCCCGGTGTATAGCACAGATGGTGTAGTGGATGGTTTAGTAAAGAATGGAGGACACAGGTTTACAGTCTTTATCTGGTTTACTGATGGTAGCAGTCAGCCTCAGTCCAGAGTACCAAGTGCAGGAGTAGCTGTGGTCCGGCCGGCTTGGAGGCAATAGGGGATCCCTATCCCAGGTGAGGTCCATAAGCCTTTCCTACTTGCGTTAGTTGGCGAGGTCCCTGCTGCTTGTAGCTTGCTGGCAAGGTCCTCTCTCTCCTGTCCTGAGACAGATGTCTGTACGATAGGCAGTGTGAGCCGTTTTACAGGGTCTCTATCACGACCCTGGCTCTCAGGTTACTGCTTCACCTCAGACTTGGTGTGGGCAATTGACATACAGTCCTATGCCCTCCGGTTCTGCCGTGCGTCCTGGAGAACAACACGACCTCGGCTTCCAGTGCCCGGTTACCATGCTCTGGCCCTGAGGGTGTCCGGTCGCTGTTCCCCTCTGAGTCTCTGCCTCCACTGTGTTCCTTCCCTGTAAGTTCTTCTACGATTCAACCCCTAGGGTTCTGTTCCTTTCCTGGAGCTGCAGATAAGTACTGTCTGCACGGCTCCATACACTCTCTGCTCTCCTCCTTTCTCCTCACTGTCTCCTCCAGACTGATCTCTCTCCTCCTCCAGACTAGAACTCTTAAAGTTAAGGAAGCTCCCCTGAATCCGAGTTCTGAGCTCCCCTTCTGGCCTGGATTTGGAATGTGTTGAATGTTAGTGTGTTACCTGGTAAAGAGAATCCTCCTTGCCTCTAAGCGTGATATCACCCTCCACGAAAGGAAGGCAACATCAGTGTAACAACCGGTTACCTGGGGTGTTACAATGTCCTCTTCTGTGGCCACCCAGCTAACACTCTAACACCTCTTAAGTCCATCCTTAACTCCGTTGCCCGATTAATCCTCTTCCCCCCTCACTACTCATAGTAACATAGTAACATAGTAACATAGTTAGTAAGGCCGAAAAAAGACATTTGTCCATCCAGTTCAGCCTATATTCCATCATAATAAATACCCAGATCTACGTCCTTCTACAGAACCTAATAATTGTATGATACAATATTGTTCTGCTCCAGGAAGACATCCAGGCCTCTCTTGAACCCCTCGACTGAGTTCGCCATCACCACCTCCTCAGGCAAGCAATTCCAGATTCTCACTGCCCTAACAGTAAAGAATCCTCTTCTATGTTGGTGGAAAAACCTTCTCTCCTCCAGACGCAAAGAATGCCCCCTTGTGCCCGTCACCTTCATAGTAACATAGTAACATAGTAACATAGTTAGTAAGGCCGAAAAAAGACATTTGTCCATCCAGTTCAGCCTATATTCCATCATAATAAATCCCCAGATCTACGTCCTTCTACAGAACCTAATAATTGTATGATACAATATTGTTCTGCTCCAGGAAGACATCCAGGCCTCTCTTGAACCCCTCGACTGAGTTCGCCATCACCACCTCCTCAGGCAAGCAATTCCAGATTCTCACTGCCCTAACAGTAAAGAATCCTCTTCTATGTTGGTGGAAAAACTTTCTCTCCTCCAGACGCAAAGAATGCCCCCTTGTGCCCGTCACCTTCCTTGGTATAAACAGATCCTCAGCGAGATATTTGTATTGTCCCCTTATATACTTATACATGGTTATTAGATCGCCCCTCAGTCGTCTTTTTTCTAGACTAAATAATCCTAATTTCGCTAATCTATCTGGGTATTGTAGTTCTCCCATCCCCTTTATTAATTTTGTTGCCCTCCTTTGTACTCTCTCTAGTTCCATTATATCCTTCCTGAGCACCGGTGCCCAAAACTGGACACAGTACTCCATGTGCGGTCTAACTAGGGATTTGTACAGAGGCAGTATAATGCTCTCATCATGTGTATCCAGACCTCTTTTAATGCACCCCATGATCCTGTTTGCCTTGGCAGCTGCTGCCTGGCACTGGCTGCTCCAGGTAAGTTTATCATTAACTAGGATCCCCAAGTCCTTCTCCCTGTCAGATTTACCCAGTGGTTTCCCGTTCAGTGTGTAATGGTGATATTGATTCCCTCTTCCCATGTGTATAACCTTACATTTATCATTGTTAAACCTCATCTGCCACCTTTCAGCCCAAGTTTCCAACTTATCCAGATCCATCTGTAGCAGAATACTATCTTCTCTTGTATTAACTGCTTTACATAGTTTTGTATCATCTGCAAATATCGATATTTTACTGTGTAAACCTTCTACCAGATCATTAATGAATATGTTGAAGAGAACAGGTCCCAATACTGACCCCTGCGGTACCCCACTGGTCACAGCGACCCAGTTAGAGACTATACCATTTATAACCACCCTCTGCTTTCTATCACTAAGCCAGTTACTAACCCATTTACACACATTTTCCCCCAGACCAAGCATTCTCATTTTGTGTACCAACCTCTTGTGCGGCACGGTATCAAACGCTTTGGAAAAATCGAGATATACCACGTCCAATGACTCACCGTGGTCCAGTCTATAGCTTACCTCTTCATAAAAACTGATTAGATTGGTTTGACAGGAGCGATTTCTCATAAACCCATGCTGATATGGAGTTACACAGTTATTCTCATTGAGATAATCCAGAATAACATCCCTCAGAAACCCTTCAAATATTTTACCAACAATAGAGGTTAGACTTACTGGCCTATAATTTCCAGGTTCACTTTTAGAGCCCTTTTTGAATATTGGCACCACATTTGCTATGCGCCAGTCCTGCGGAACAGACCCTGTTGCTATAGAGTCACTAAAAATAAGAAATAATGGTTTATCTATTACATTACTTAGTTCTCTTAGTACTCGTGGGTGTATGCCATCCGGACCCGGAGATTTATCTATTTTAATCTTATTTAGCCGGTTTCGCACCTCTTCTTGGGTTAGATTGGTGACCCTTAATATAGGGTTTTCATTGTTTCTTGGGATTTCACCTAGCATTTCATTTTCCACCGTGAATACCGTGGAGAAGAAGGTGTTTAATATGTTAGCTTTTTCCTCGTCATCTACAACCATTCTTTCCTCACTATTTTTTAAGGGGCCTACATTTTCAGTTTTTATTCTTTTACTATTGATATAGTTGAAGAACAGTTTGGGATTAGTTTTACTCTCCTTAGCAATGTGCTTCTCTGTTTCCTTTTTGGCAGCTTTAATTAGTTTTTTAGATAAAGTATTTTTCTCCCTATAGTTTTTTAGAGCTTCAATGGTGCCATCCTGCTTTAGTAGTGCAAATGCTTTCTTTTTACTGTTAATTGCCTGTCTTACTTCTTTGTTTAGCCACATTGGGTTTTTCCTATTTCTAGTCCTTTTATTCCCACAAGGTATAAACCGCTTACACTGCCTATTTAGGATGTTCTTAAACATTTCCCATTTATTATCTGTATTCTCATTTCTGAGGATATTGTCCCAGTCTACCAGATTAAGGGCATCTCTAAGCTGTTCAAACTTTGCCTTCCTAAAGTTCAATGTTTTTGTGACTCCCTGACAAGTCCCCCTAGTGAAAGACAGGTGAAACTGCACAATATTGTGGTCGCTATTTCCTAAATGCCCAACCACCTGCAGATTTGTTATTCTGTCAGGTCTATTAGATAGTATTAGGTCTAAAAGTGCTGCTCCTCTGGTTGGATTCTGCACCAATTGTGAAAGATAATTTTTCTTGGTTATTAGCAGAAACCTGTTGCCTTTATGCGTTTCACAGGTTTCTGTTTCCCAGTTAATATCCGGGTAGTTAAAGTCCCCCATAACCAGGACCTCATTATGGGTTGCAGCTTCATCTATCTGCTTTAGAAGTAGACTTTCCATGCTTTCTGTTATATTTGGGGGTTTGTAACAGACCCCAATGAGAATTTTGTTACCATTTTTCCCTCCATGAATTTCAACCCATATGGACTCGACATCCTCATTCCCTTCGCTAATATCCTCCCTTAAAGTGGACTTTAGACAAGACTTTACATAGAGACAAACCCCTCCTCCTCTCCGATTTTTACGATCCTTTCTAAACAGACTGTAACCCTGTAAGTTAACTGCCCAGTCATAGCTTTCATCTAACCATGTCTCGGTTATTCCCACTATGTCAAAGTTACCTGTAGATATTTCTGCTTCTAGTTCTTCCATCTTGTTTGTCAGGCTTCTGGCGTTTGCGAGCATGCAGTTTAGAGGATTTTGTTTTGTTCCAATCTCCTCACTGTGGATTGTTTTAGAAATGTTCTTACCTCCCTTCTGAGTATGTTTTCCTGGGTCGTCTTTGTTCGAGTCTAATGTTTTTCTTCCCGTCCCCTCTTCTTCTAGTTTAACGCCCTCCTGATGAGTGTAGCGAGTCTTCTGGCGAATGTGTGTTTCCCAGGTTTGTTGAGGTGTAGTCCGTCTCTGGCGAGGAGTCCATCATACCAGTAATTCACACCGTGGTCCAGGAATCCAAATCCTTGTTGTCTGCACCATCGTCTTAGCCAGTTGTTTGCATCAAGGATCCTGTTCCATCTCCTGGTGCCATGCCCGTCTACTGGAAGCATAGAAGAAAAAACTACCTGTGCATCCAGTTCCTTTACTTTCTTCCCCAACTCTTCAAAGTCCTTGCAGATTGTCGGTAGGTCCTTCCTTGCCGTGTCATTGGTGCCAACATGTATCAGAAGAAATGGGTGGACGTCCTTGGAGCTGAAGAGCTTTGGTATCCTATCGGTCACATCCTTGATCATCGCACCTGGAAGGCAGCATACTTCTCTTGCAGTTATGTCCGGTCTGCAGATGGCTGCTTCGGTGCCTCTCAGTAGTGAGTCTCCCACCACCACCACTCTTCGTTGCTTCTTGGCTGTACTTTTTGCTGTCACTTGTTGCTGTGTGCCCTTTTCTTTTTTGCTTGCTGGTATTGCTTCATTCTTAGGTGTGCCATCTTCATCCTCTACAAAGATTTGATATCGGTTCTTCAGTTGTGTGGTTGGTGATTTCTCCATGGTCTTCTTGCTTCTTTTGGTCACATGCTTCCACTCATCTGCTTTTGGAGGTTCTCTGACACTTTTTGCACCTTCTGTGACCAGTAGAGATGCTTCTGTTCTGTCTAGAAAGTCTTCATTCTCTTTGATGAGTTTCAAAGTTGCTATTCTTTCTTCCAGACCCCGCACCTTTTCTTCTAAAAGGGCCACTAGTCTACACTTCTGACAGGTGAAATTGGATTCTTCTTCTGGTCGATCTGTGAACATGTAGCACATGCTGCAGCTCACGATGTAGGTTGTCACATCTGCCATGTTGCTCCTAGATCCTGCTGACTTGCTGTGTGTTTTCCTTCTTGTGTAATCTACTCAGCCAAGCTCTCTTGCAATAATGTCCTACAGGCAAAAATACGGCGCGCGGTTTGGTGATGCTTTCGAAGCAGCTGGTCCCGGCTGTACCCAACGATCTTCTAGCTTAGGGAGACTTCGCTTCTCCCAGAAGGCACCTGGAATATGCAAATTAGCCTCCTGAAGCTTGAATCCCTGGTTTGGTGATGCTTTCGAAGCAGCTGGTCCCGGCTGTACCCAATGATCTTCTAGCTTAGGGAGACTTCGCTTCTCCCAGAAGGCACCTGGAATATGCAAATTAGCCTCCTGAAGCTTGAATCCCTGGTTTGGTGATGCTTTCGAAGCAGCTGGTCCCGGCTGTACCCAACGATCTTCTAGCTTAGGGAGACTTCGCTTCTCCCAGAAGGCACCTGGAATATGCAAATTAGCCTCCTGAAGCTTGAATCCCTGGTTTGGTGATGCTTTCGAAGCAGCTGGTCCCGGCTGTACCCAATGATCTTCTAGCTTAGGGAGACTTCGCTTCTCCCAGAAGGCACCTGGAATATGCAAATTAGCCTCCTGAAGCTTGAATCCCTGGTTTGGTGATGCTTTCGAAGCAGCTGGTCCCGGCTGTACCCAACGATCTTCTAGCTTAGGGAGACTTCGCTTCTCCCAGAAGGCACCTGGAATATGCAAATTAGCCTCCTGAAGCTTGAATCCCTGGTTTGGTGATGCTTTCGAAGCAGCTGGTCCCGGCTGTACCCAATGATCTTCTAGCTTAGGGAGACTTCGCTTCTCCCAGAAGGCACCTGGAATATGCAAATTAGCCTCCTGAAGCTTGAATCCCTGGTTTGGTGATGCTTTCGAAGCAGCTGGTCCCGGCTGTACCCAACGATCTTCTAGCTTAGGGAGACTTCGCTTCTCCCAGAAGGCACCTGGAATATGCAAATTAGCCTCCTGAAGCTTGAATCCCTGGTTTGGTGATGCTTTCGAAGCAGCTGGTCCCGGCTGTACCCAACGATCTTCTAGCTTAGGGAGACTTCGCTTCTCCCAGAAGGCACCTGGAATATGCAAATTAGCCTCCTGAAGCTTGAATCCCTGGTTTGGTGATGCTTTCGAAGCAGCTGGTCCCGGCTGTACCCAATGATCTTCTAGCTTAGGGAGACTTCGCTTCTCCCAGAAGGCACCTGGAATATGCAAATTAGCCTCCTGAAGCTTGAATCCCTGGTTTGGTGATGCTTTCGAAGCAGCTGGTCCCGGCTGTACCCAACGATCTTCTAGCTTAGGGAGACTTCGCTTCTCCCAGAAGGCACCTGGAATATGCAAATTAGCCTCCTGAAGCTTGAATCCCTGGTTTGGTGATGCTTTCGAAGCAGCTGGTCCCGGCTGTACCCAATGATCTTCTAGCTTAGGGAGACTTCGCTTCTCCCAGAAGGCACCTGGAATATGCAAATTAGCCTCCTGAAGCTTGAATCCCTGGTTTGGTGATGCTTTCGAAGCAGCTGGTCCCGGCTGTACCCAACGATCTTCTAGCTTAGGGAGACTTCGCTTCTCCCAGAAGGCACCTGGAATATGCAAATTAGCCTCCTGAAGCTTGAATCCCTGGTTTGGTGATGCTTTCGAAGCAGCTGGTCCCGGCTGTACCCAATGATCTTCTAGCTTAGGGAGACTTCGCTTCTCCCAGAAGGCACCTGGAATATGCAAATTAGCCTCCTGAAGCTTGAATCCCTGGTTTGGTGATGCTTTCGAAGCAGCTGGTCCCGGCTGTACCCAACGATCTTCTAGCTTAGGGAGACTTCGCTTCTCCCAGAAGGCACCTGGAATATGCAAATTAGCCTCCTGAAGCTTGAATCCCTGGTTTGGTGATGCTTTCGAAGCAGCTGGTCCCGGCTGTACCCAATGATCTTCTAGCTTAGGGAGACTTCGCTTCTCCCAGAAGGCACCTGGAATATGCAAATTAGCCTCCTGAAGCTTGAATCCCTGGTTTGGTGATGCTTTCGAAGCAGCTGGTCCCGGCTGTACCCAACGATCTTCTAGCTTAGGGAGACTTCGCTTCTCCCAGAAGGCACCTGGAATATGCAAATTAGCCTCCTGAAGCTTGAATCCCTGGTTTGGTGATGCTTTCGAAGCAGCTGGTCCCGGCTGTACCCAACGATCTTCTAGCTTAGGGAGACTTCGCTTCTCCCAGAAGGCACCTGGAATATGCAAATTAGCCTCCTGAAGCTTGAATCCCTGGTTTGGTGATGCTTTCGAAGCAGCTGGTCCCGGCTGTACCCAATGATCTTCTAGCTTAGGGAGACTTCGCTTCTCCCAGAAGGCACCTGGAATATGCAAATTAGCCTCCTGAAGCTTGAATCCCTGGTTTGGTGATGCTTTCGAAGCAGCTGGTCCCGGCTGTACCCAACGATCTTCTAGCTTAGGGAGACTTCGCTTCTCCCAGAAGGCACCTGGAATATGCAAATTAGCCTCCTGAAGCTTGAATCCCTGGTTTGGTGATGCTTTCGAAGCAGCTGGTCCCGGCTGTACCCAATGATCTTCTAGCTTAGGGAGACTTCGCTTCTCCCAGAAGGCACCTGGAATATGCAAATTAGCCTCCTGAAGCTTGAATCCCTGGTTTGGTGATGCTTTCGAAGCAGCTGGTCCCGGCTGTACCCAACGATCTTCTAGCTTAGGGAGACTTCGCTTCTCCCAGAAGGCACCTGGAATATGCAAATTAGCCTCCTGAAGCTTGAATCCCTGGTTTGGTGATGCTTTCGAAGCAGCTGGTCCCGGCTGTACCCAATGATCTTCTAGCTTAGGGAGACTTCGCTTCTCCCAGAAGGCACCTGGAATATGCAAATTAGCCTCCTGAAGCTTGAATCCCTGGTTTGGTGATGCTTTCGAAGCAGCTGGTCCCGGCTGTACCCAACGATCTTCTAGCTTAGGGAGACTTCGCTTCTCCCAGAAGGCACCTGGAATATGCAAATTAGCCTCCTGAAGCTTGAATCCCTGGTTTGGTGATGCTTTCGAAGCAGCTGGTCCCGGCTGTACCCAATGATCTTCTAGCTTAGGGAGACTTCGCTTCTCCCAGAAGGCACCTGGAATATGCAAATTAGCCTCCTGAAGCTTGAATCCCTGGTTTGGTGATGCTTTCGAAGCAGCTGGTCCCGGCTGTACCCAACGATCTTCTAGCTTAGGGAGACTTCGCTTCTCCCAGAAGGCACCTGGAATATGCAAATTAGCCTCCTGAAGCTTGAATCCCTGGTTTGGTGATGCTTTCGAAGCAGCTGGTCCCGGCTGTACCCAATGATCTTCTAGCTTAGGGAGACTTCGCTTCTCCCAGAAGGCACCTGGAATATGCAAATTAGCCTCCTGAAGCTTGAATCCCTGGTTTGGTGATGCTTTCGAAGCAGCTGGTCCCGGCTGTACCCAACGATCTTCTAGCTTAGGGAGACTTCGCTTCTCCCAGAAGGCACCTGGAATATGCAAATTAGCCTCCTGAAGCTTGAATCCCTGGTTTGGTGATGCTTTCGAAGCAGCTGGTCCCGGCTGTACCCAATGATCTTCTAGCTTAGGGAGACTTCGCTTCTCCCAGAAGGCACCTGGAATATGCAAATTAGCCTTCTGAAGCTTGAATCCCTGGTTTGGTGATGCTTTCGAAGCAGCTGGTCCCGGCTGTACCCAACGATCTTCTAGCTTAGGGAGACTTCGCTTCTCCCAGAAGGCACCTGGAATATGCAAATTAGCCTCCTGAAGCTTGAATCCCTGGTTTGGTGATGCTTTCGAAGCAGCTGGTCCCGGCTGTACCCAACGATCTTCTAGCTTAGGGAGACTTCGCTTCTCCCAGAAGGCACCTGGAATATGCAAATTAGCCTCCTGAAGCTTGAATCCCTGGTTTGGTGATGCTTTCGAAGCAGCTGGTCCCGGCTGTACCCAATGATCTTCTAGCTTAGGGAGACTTCGCTTCTCCCAGAAGGCACCTGGAATATGCAAATTAGCCTTCTGAAGCTTGAATCCCTGGTTTGGTGATGCTTTCGAAGCAGCTGGTCCCGGCTGTACCCAACGATCTTCTAGCTTAGGGAGACTTCGCTTCTCCCAGAAGGCACCTGGAATATGCAAATTAGCCTCCTGAAGCTTGAATCCCTGGTTTGGTGATGCTTTCGAAGCAGCTGGTCCCGGCTGTACCCAACGATCTTCTAGCTTAGGGAGACTTCGCTTCTCCCAGAAGGCACCTGGAATATGCAAATTAGCCTCCTGAAGCTTGAATCCCTGGTTTGGTGATGCTTTCGAAGCAGCTGGTCCCGGCTGTACCCAACGATCTTCTAGCTTAGGGAGACTTCGCTTCTCCCAGAAGGCACCTGGAATATGCAAATTAGCCTCCTGAAGCTTGAATCCCTGGTTTGGTGATGCTTTCGAAGCAGCTGGTCCCGGCTGTACCCAACGATCTTCTAGCTTAGGGAGACTTCGCTTCTCCCAGAAGGCACCTGGAATATGCAAATTAGCCTCCTGAAGCTTGAATCCCTGGTTTGGTGATGCTTTCGAAGCAGCTGGTCCCGGCTGTACCCAATGATCTTCTAGCTTAGGGAGACTTCGCTTCTCCCAGAAGGCACCTGGAATATGCAAATTAGCCTCCTGAAGCTTGAATCCCTGGTTTGGTGATGCTTTCGAAGCAGCTGGTCCCGGCTGTACCCAACGATCTTCTAGCTTAGGGAGACTTTGCTTCTCCCAGAAGGCACCTGGAATATGCAAATTAGCCTCCTGAAGCTTGAATCCCTGGTTTGGTGATGCTTTCGAAGCAGCTGGTCCCGGCTGTACCCAATGATCTTCTAGCTTAGGGAGACTTCGCTTCTCCCAGAAGGCACCTGGAATATGCAAATTAGCCTCCTGAAGCTTGAATCCCTGGTTTGGTGATGCTTTCGAAGCAGCTGGTCCCGGCTGTACCCAACGATCTTCTAGCTTAGGGAGACTTCGCTTCTCCCAGAAGGCACCTGGAATATGCAAATTAGCCTCCTGAAGCTTGAATCCCTGGTTTGGTGATGCTTTCGAAGCAGCTGGTCCCGGCTGTACCCAATGATCTTCTAGCTTAGGGAGACTTCGCTTCTCCCAGAAGGCACCTGGAATATGCAAATTAGCCTCCTGAAGCTTGAATCCCTGGTTTGGTGATGCTTTCGAAGCAGCTGGTCCCGGCTGTACCCAACGATCTTCTAGCTTAGGGAGACTTCGCTTCTCCCAGAAGGCACCTGGAATATGCAAATTAGCCTCCTGAAGCTTGAATCCCTGGTTTGGTGATGCTTTCGAAGCAGCTGGTCCCGGCTGTACCCAATGATCTTCTAGCTTAGGGAGACTTCGCTTCTCCCAGAAGGCACCTGGAATATGCAAATTAGCCTCCTGAAGCTTGAATCCCTGGTTTGGTGATGCTTTCGAAGCAGCTGGTCCCGGCTGTACCCAACGATCTTCTAGCTTAGGGAGACTTCGCTTCTCCCAGAAGGCACCTGGAATATGCAAATTAGCCTCCTGAAGCTTGAATCCCTGGTTTGGTGATGCTTTCGAAGCAGCTGGTCCCGGCTGTACCCAATGATCTTCTAGCTTAGGGAGACTTCGCTTCTCCCAGAAGGCACCTGGAATATGCAAATTAGCCTCCTGAAGCTTGAATCCCTGGTTTGGTGATGCTTTCGAAGCAGCTGGTCCCGGCTGTACCCAACGATCTTCTAGCTTAGGGAGACTTCGCTTCTCCCAGAAGGCACCTGGAATATGCAAATTAGCCTCCTGAAGCTTGAATCCCTGGTTTGGTGATGCTTTCGAAGCAGCTGGTCCCGGCTGTACCCAACGATCTTCTAGCTTAGGGAGACTTCGCTTCTCCCAGAAGGCACCTGGAATATGCAAATTAGCCTCCTGAAGCTTGAATCCCTGGTTTGGTGATGCTTTCGAAGCAGCTGGTCCCGGCTGTACCCAACGATCTTCTAGCTTAGGGAGACTTCGCTTCTCCCAGAAGGCACCTGGAATATGCAAATTGGCCTCCTGAAGCTTGAATCCCTGGTTTGGTGATGCTTTCGAAGCAGCTGGTCCCGGCTGTACCCAACGATCTTCTAGCTTAGGGAGACTTCGCTTCTCCCAGAAGGCACCTGGAATATGCAAATTAGCCTCCTGAAGCTTGAATCCCTGGTTTGGTGATGCTTTCGAAGCAGCTGGTCCCGGCTGTACCCAACGATCTTCTAGCTTAGGGAGACTTCGCTTCTCCCAGAAGGCACCTGGAATATGCAAATTAGCCTCCTGAAGCTTGAATCCCTGGTTTGGTGATGCTTTCGAAGCAGCTGGTCCCGGCTGTACCCAACGATCTTCTAGCTTAGGGAGACTTCGCTTCTCCCAGAAGGCACCTGGAATATGCAAATTAGCCTCCTGAAGCTTGAATCCCTGGTTTGGTGATGCTTTCGAAGCAGCTGGTCCCGGCTGTACCCAACGATCTTCTAGCTTAGGGAGACTTCGCTTCTCCCAGAAGGCACCTGGAATATGCAAATTAGCCTCCTGAAGCTTGAATCCCTGGTTTGGTGATGCTTTCGAAGCAGCTGGTCCCGGCTGTACCCAACGATCTTCTAGCTTAGGGAGACTTCGCTTCTCCCAGAAGGCACCTGGAATATGCAAATTAGCCTCCTGAAGCTTGAATCCCTGGTTTGGTGATGCTTTCGAAGCAGCTGGTCCCGGCTGTACCCAACGATCTTCTAGCTTAGGGAGACTTCGCTTCTCCCAGAAGGCACCTGGAATATGCAAATTAGCCTCCTGAAGCTTGAATCCCTGGTTTGGTGATGCTTTCGAAGCAGCTGGTCCCGGCTGTACCCAACGATCTTCTAGCTTAGGGAGACTTCCAGGTGCCTTCTGGGAGAAGCGAAGTCTCCCTAAGCTAGAAGATCGTTGGGTACAGCCGGGACCAGCTGCTTCGAAAGCATCACCAAACCGCGCGCCGTATTTTTGCCTGTAGGACATTATTGCAAGAGAGCTTGGCTGAGTAGATTACACAAGAAGGAAAACACACAGCAAGTCAGCAGGATCTAGGAGCAACATGGCAGATGTGACAACCTACATCGTGAGCTGCAGCATGTGCTACATGTTCACAGATCGACCAGAAGAAGAATCCAATTTCACCTGTCAGAAGTGTAGACTAGTGGCCCTTTTAGAAGAAAAGGTGCGGGGTCTGGAAGAAAGAATAGCAACTTTGAAACTCATCAAAGAGAATGAAGACTTTCTAGACAGAACAGAAGCATCTCTACTGGTCACAGAAGGTGCAAAAAGTGTCAGAGAACCTCCAAAAGCAGATGAGTGGAAGCATGTGACCAAAAGAAGCAAGAAGACCATGGAGAAATCACCAACCACACAACTGAAGAACCGATATCAAATCTTTGTAGAGGATGAAGATGGCACACCTAAGAATGAAGCAATACCAGCAAGCAAAAAAGAAAAGGGCACACAGCAACAAGTGACAGCAAAAAGTACAGCCAAGAAGCAACGAAGAGTGGTGGTGGTGGGAGACTCACTACTGAGAGGCACCGAAGCAGCCATCTGCAGACCGGACATAACTGCAAGAGAAGTATGCTGCCTTCCAGGTGCGATGATCAAGGATGTGACCGATAGGATACCAAAGCTCTTCAGCTCCAAGGACGTCCACCCATTTCTTCTGATACATGTTGGCACCAATGACACGGCAAGGAAGGACCTACCGACAATCTGCAAGGACTTTGAAGAGTTGGGGAAGAAAGTAAAGGAACTGGATGCACAGGTAGTTTTTTCTTCTATCCTTCCAGTAGACGGGCATGGCACCAGGAGATGGAACAGGATCCTTGATGCAAACAACTGGCTAAGACGATGGTGCAGACAACAAGGATTTGGATTCCTGGACCACGGTGTGAATTACTGGTATGATGGACTCCTCGCCAGAGACGGACTACACCTCAACAAACCTGGGAAACACACATTCGCCAGAAGACTCGCTACACTCATCAGGAGGGCGTTAAACTAGAAGAAGAGGGGACGGGAAGAAAAACATTAGACTCGAACAAAGACGACCCAGGAAAACATACTCAGAAGGGAGGTAAGAACATTTCTAAAACAATCCACAGTGAGGAGATTGGAACAAAACAAAATCCTCTAAACTGCATGCTCGCAAACGCCAGAAGCCTGACAAACAAGATGGAAGAACTAGAAGCAGAAATATCTACAGGTAACTTTGACATAGTGGGAATAACCGAGACATGGTTAGATGAAAGCTATGACTGGGCAGTTAACTTACAGGGTTACAGTCTGTTTAGAAAGGATCGTAAAAATCGGAGAGGAGGAGGGGTTTGTCTCTATGTAAAGTCTTGTCTAAAGTCCACTTTAAGGGAGGATATTAGCGAAGGGAATGAGGATGTCGAGTCCATATGGGTTGAAATTCATGGAGGGAAAAATGGTAACAAAATTCTCATTGGGGTCTGTTACAAACCCCCAAATATAACAGAAAGCATGGAAAGTCTACTTCTAAAGCAGATAGATGAAGCTGCAACCCATAATGAGGTCCTGGTTATGGGGGACTTTAACTACCCGGATATTAACTGGGAAACAGAAACCTGTGAAACCCATAAAGGCAACAGGTTTCTGCTAATAACCAAGAAAAATTATCTTTCACAATTGGTGCAGAATCCAACCAGAGGAGCAGCACTTTTAGACCTAATACTATCTAATAGACCTGACAGAATAACAAATCTGCAGGTGGTTGGGCATTTAGGAAATAGCGACCACAATATTGTGCAGTTTCACCTGTCTTTCACTAGGGGGACTTGTCAGGGAGTCACAAAAACATTGAACTTTAGGAAGGCAAAGTTTGAACAGCTTAGAGATGCCCTTAATCTGGTAGACTGGGACAATATCCTCAGAAATGAGAATACAGATAATAAATGGGAAATGTTTAAGAACATCCTAAATAGGCAGTGTAAGCGGTTTATACCTTGTGGGAATAAAAGGACTAGAAATAGGAAAAACCCAATGTGGCTAAACAAAGAAGTAAGACAGGCAATTAACAGTAAAAAGAAAGCATTTGCACTACTAAAGCAGGATGGCACCATTGAAGCTCTAAAAAACTATAGGGAGAAAAATACTTTATCTAAAAAACTAATTAAAGCTGCCAAAAAGGAAACAGAGAAGCACATTGCTAAGGAGAGTAAAACTAATCCCAAACTGTTCTTCAACTATATCAATAGTAAAAGAATAAAAACTGAAAATGTAGGCCCCTTAAAAAATAGTGAGGAAAGAATGGTTGTAGATGACGAGGAAAAAGCTAACATATTAAACACCTTCTTCTCCACGGTATTCACGGTGGAAAATGAAATGCTAGGTGAAATCCCAAGAAACAATGAAAACCCTATATTAAGGGTCACCAATCTAACCCAAGAAGAGGTGCGAAACCGGCTAAATAAGATTAAAATAGATAAATCTCCGGGTCCGGATGGCATACACCCACGAGTACTAAGAGAACTAAGTAATGTAATAGATAAACCATTATTTCTTATTTTTAGTGACTCTATAGCGACAGGGTCTGTTCCGCAGGACTGGCGCATAGCAAATGTGGTGCCAATATTCAAAAAGGGCTCTAAAAGTGAACCTGGAAATTATAGGCCAGTAAGTCTAACCTCTATTGTTGGTAAAATATTTGAAGGGTTTCTGAGGGATGTTATTCTGGATTATCTCAATGAGAATAACTGTTTAACTCCATATCAGCATGGGTTTATGAGAAATCGCTCCTGTCAAACCAATCTAATCAGTTTTTATGAAGAGGTAAGCTATAGACTGGACCACGGTGAGTCATTGGACGTGGTATATCTCGATTTTTCCAAAGCGTTTGATACCGTGCCGCACAAGAGGTTGGTACACAAAATGAGAATGCTTAGTCTGGGGGAAAATGTGTGTAAATGGGTTAGTAACTGGCTTAGTGATAGAAAGCAGAGGGTGGTTATAAATGGTATAGTCTCTAACTGGGTCGCTGTGACCAGTGGGGTACCGCAGGGGTCAGTATTGGGACCTGTTCTCTTCAACATATTCATTAATGATCTGGTAGAAGGTTTACACAGTAAAATATCGATATTTGCAGATGATACAAAACTATGTAAAGCAGTTAATACAAGAGAAGATAGTATTCTGCTACAGATGGATCTGGATAAGTTGGAAACTTGGGCTGAAAGGTGGCAGATGAGGTTTAACAATGATAAATGTAAGGTTATACACATGGGAAGAGGGAATCAATATCACCATTACACACTGAACGGGAAACCACTGGGTAAATCTGACAGGGAGAAGGACTTGGGGATCCTAGTTAATGATAAACTTACCTGGAGCAGCCAGTGCCAGGCAGCAGCTGCCAAGGCAAACAGGATCATGGGGTGCATTAAAAGAGGTCTGGATACACATGATGAGAGCATTATACTGCCTCTGTACAAATCCCTAGTTAGACCGCACATGGAGTACTGTGTCCAGTTTTGGGCACCGGTGCTCAGGAAGGATATAATGGAACTAGAGAGAGTACAAAGGAGGGCAACAAAATTAATAAAGGGGATGGGAGAACTACAATACCCAGATAGATTAGCGAAATTAGGATTATTTAGTCTAGAAAAAAGACGACTGAGGGGCGATCTAATAACCATGTATAAGTATATAAGGGGACAATACAAATATCTCGCTGAGGATCTGTTTATACCAAGGAAGGTGACGGGCACAAGGGGGCATTCTTTGCGTCTGGAGGAGAGAAGGTTTTTCCACCAACATAGAAGAGGATTCTTTACTGTTAGGGCAGTGAGAATCTGGAATTGCTTGCCTGAGGAGGTGGTGATGGCGAACTCAGTCGAGGGGTTCAAGAGAGGCCTGGATGTCTTCCTGGAGCAGAACAATATTGTATCATACAATTATTAGGTTCTGTAGAAGGACGTAGATCTGGGTATTTATTATGATGGAATATAGGCTGAACTGGATGGACAAATGTCTTTTTTCGGCCTTACTAACTATGTTACTATGTTACTATGTTACTTCGCTTCTCCCAGAAGGCACCTGGAATATGCAAATTAGCCTCCTGAAGCTTGAATCCCTGGTTTGGTGATGCTTTCGAAGCAGCTGGTCCCGGCTGTACCCAACGATCTTCTAGCTTAGGGAGACTTCGCTTCTCCCAGAAGGCACCTGGAATATGCAAATTAGCCTCCTGAAGCTTGAATCCCTGGTTTGGTGATGCTTTCGAAGCAGCTGGTCCCGGCTGTACCCAACGATCTTCTAGCTTAGGGAGACTTCGCTTCTCCCAGAAGGCACCTGGAATATGCAAATTAGCCTCCTGAAGCTTGAATCCCTGGTTTGGTGATGCTTTCGAAGCAGCTGGTCCCGGCTGTACCCAACGATCTTCTAGCTTAGGGAGACTTCGCTTCTCCCAGAAGGCACCTGGAATATGCAAATTAGCCTCCTGAAGCTTGAATCCCTGGTTTGGTGATGCTTTCGAAGCAGCTGGTCCCGGCTGTACCCAATGATCTTCTAGCTTAGGGAGACTTCGCTTCTCCCAGAAGGCACCTGGAATATGCAAATTAGCCTCCTGAAGCTTGAATCCCTGGTTTGGTGATGCTTTCGAAGCAGCTGGTCCCGGCTGTACCCAACGATCTTCTAGCTTAGGGAGACTTCGCTTCTCCCAGAAGGCACCTGGAATATGCAAATTAGCCTCCTGAAGCTTGAATCCCTGGTTTGGTGATGCTTTCGAAGCAGCTGGTCCCGGCTGTACCCAATGATCTTCTAGCTTAGGGAGACTTCGCTTCTCCCAGAAGGCACCTGGAATATGCAAATTAGCCTCCTGAAGCTTGAATCCCTGGTTTGGTGATGCTTTCGAAGCAGCTGGTCCCGGCTGTACCCAACGATCTTCTAGCTTAGGGAGACTTCGCTTCTCCCAGAAGGCACCTGGAATATGCAAATTAGCCTCCTGAAGCTTGAATCCCTGGTTTGGTGATGCTTTCGAAGCAGCTGGTCCCGGCTGTACCCAACGATCTTCTAGCTTAGGGAGACTTCGCTTCTCCCAGAAGGCACCTGGAATATGCAAATTAGCCTCCTGAAGCTTGAATCCCTGGTTTGGTGATGCTTTCGAAGCAGCTGGTCCCGGCTGTACCCAACGATCTTCTAGCTTAGGGAGACTTCGCTTCTCCCAGAAGGCACCTGGAATATGCAAATTAGCCTCCTGAAGCTTGAATCCCTGGTTTGGTGATGCTTTCGAAGCAGCTGGTCCCGGCTGTACCCAACGATCTTCTAGCTTAGGGAGACTTCGCTTCTCCCAGAAGGCACCTGGAATATGCAAATTAGCCTCCTGAAGCTTGAATCCCTGGTTTGGTGATGCTTTCGAAGCAGCTGGTCCCGGCTGTACCCAACGATCTTCTAGCTTAGGGAGACTTCGCTTCTCCCAGAAGGCACCTGGAATATGCAAATTGGCCTCCTGAAGCTTGAATCCCTGGTTTGGTGATGCTTTCGAAGCAGCTGGTCCCGGCTGTACCCAACGATCTTCTAGCTTAGGGAGACTTCGCTTCTCCCAGAAGGCACCTGGAATATGCAAATTAGCCTCCTGAAGCTTGAATCCCTGGTTTGGTGAGGCTTTCGAAGCAGCTGGTCCCGGCTGTACCCAACGATCTTCTAGCTTAGGGAGACTTCGCTTCTCCCAGAAGGCACCTGGAATATGCAAATTGGCCTCCTGAAGCTTGAATCCCTGGTTTGGTGATGCTTTCGAAGCAGCTGGTCCCGGCTGTACCCAACGATCTTCTA
This sequence comes from Ranitomeya imitator, assembly GCF_032444005.1. NCBI lineage: Eukaryota > Metazoa > Chordata > Amphibia > Anura > Dendrobatidae > Ranitomeya > Ranitomeya imitator. The sequence goes on from NC_091288.1 coordinate 62,238,078, forward strand.
GCTTAGGGAGACTTCGCTTCTCCCAGAAGGCACCTGGAATATGCAAATTAGCCTCCTGAAGCTTGAATCCCTGGTTTGGTGATGCTTTCGAAGCAGCTGGTCCCGGCTGTACCCAACGATCTTCTAGCTTAGGGAGACTTCGCTTCTCCCAGAAGGCACCTGGAATATGCAAATTAGCCTCCTGAAGCTTGAATCCCTGGTTTGGTGATGCTTTCGAAGCAGCTGGTCCCGGCTGTACCCAACGATCTTCTAGCTTAGGGAGACTTCGCTTCTCCCAGAAGGCACCTGGAATATGCAAATTAGCCTCCTGAAGCTTGAATCCCTGGTTTGGTGATGCTTTCGAAGCAGCTGGTCCCGGCTGTACCCAACGATCTTCTAGCTTAGGGAGACTTCGCTTCTCCCAGAAGGCACCTGGAATATGCAAATTAGCCTCCTGAAGCTTGAATCCCTGGTTTGGTGATGCTTTCGAAGCAGCTGGTCCCGGCTGTACCCAACGATCTTCTAGCTTAGGGAGACTTCGCTTCTCCCAGAAGGCACCTGGAATATGCAAATTAGCCTCCTGAAGCTTGAATCCCTGGTTTGGTGATGCTTTCGAAGCAGCTGGTCCCGGCTGTACCCAACGATCTTCTAGCTTAGGGAGACTTCGCTTCTCCCAGAAGGCACCTGGAATATGCAAATTGGCCTCCTGAAGCTTGAATCCCTGGTTTGGTGATGCTTTCGAAGCAGCTGGTCCCGGCTGTACCCAACGATCTTCTAGCTTAGGGAGACTTCGCTTCTCCCAGAAGGCACCTGGAATATGCAAATTAGCCTCCTGAAGCTTGAATCCCTGGTTTGGTGATGCTTTCGAAGCAGCTGGTCCCGGCTGTACCCAACGATCTTCTAGCTTAGGGAGACTTCGCTTCTCCCAGAAGGCACCTGGAATATGCAAATTAGCCTCCTGAAGCTTGAATCCCTGGTTTGGTGATGCTTTCGAAGCAGCTGGTCCCGGCTGTACCCAACGATCTTCTAGCTTAGGGAGACTTCGCTTCTCCCAGAAGGCACCTGGAATATGCAAATTAGCCTCCTGAAGCTTGAATCCCTGGTTTGGTGATGCTTTCGAAGCAGCTGGTCCCGGCTGTACCCAACGATCTTCTAGCTTAGGGAGACTTCGCTTCTCCCAGAAGGCACCTGGAATATGCAAATTGGCCTCCTGAAGCTTGAATCCCTGGTTTGGTGATGCTTTCGAAGCAGCTGGTCCCGGCTGTACCCAACGATCTTCTAGCTTAGGGAGACTTCGCTTCTCCCAGAAGGCACCTGGAATATGCAAATTAGCCTCCTGAAGCTTGAATCCCTGGTTTGGTGATGCTTTCGAAGCAGCTGGTCCCGGCTGTACCCAACGATCTTCTAGCTTAGGGAGACTTCGCTTCTCCCAGAAGGCACCTGGAATATGCAAATTAGCCTCCTGAAGCTTGAATCCCTGGTTTGGTGATGCTTTCGAAGCAGCTGGTCCCGGCTGTACCCAACGATCTTCTAGCTTAGGGAGACTTCGCTTCTCCCAGAAGGCACCTGGAATATGCAAATTGGCCTCCTGAAGCTTGAATCCCTGGTTTGGTGATGCTTTCGAAGCAGCTGGTCCCGGCTGTACCCAACGATCTTCTAGCTTAGGGAGACTTCGCTTCTCCCAGAAGGCACCTGGAATATGCAAATTAGCCTCCTGAAGCTTGAATCCCTGGTTTGGTGATGCTTTCGAAGCAGCTGGTCCCGGCTGTACCCAACGATCTTCTAGCTTAGGGAGACTTCGCTTCTCCCAGAAGGCACCTGGAATATGCAAATTAGCCTCCTGAAGCTTGAATCCCTGGTTTGGTGATGCTTTCGAAGCAGCTGGTCCCGGCTGTACCCAACGATCTTCTAGCTTAGGGAGACTTCGCTTCTCCCAGAAGGCACCTGGAATATGCAAATTAGCCTCCTGAAGCTTGAATCCCTGGTTTGGTGATGCTTTCGAAGCAGCTGGTCCCGGCTGTACCCAACGATCTTCTAGCTTAGGGAGACTTCGCTTCTCCCAGAAGGCACCTGGAATATGCAAATTAGCCTCCTGAAGCTTGAATCCCTGGTTTGGTGATGCTTTCGAAGCAGCTGGTCCCGGCTGTACCCAACGATCTTCTAGCTTAGGGAGACTTCGCTTCTCCCAGAAGGCACCTGGAATATGCAAATTGGCCTCCTGAAGCTTGAATCCCTGGTTTGGTGATGCTTTCGAAGCAGCTGGTCCCGGCTGTACCCAACGATCTTCTAGCTTAGGGAGACTTCGCTTCTCCCAGAAGGCACCTGGAATATGCAAATTAGCCTCCTGAAGCTTGAATCCCTGGTTTGGTGATGCTTTCGAAGCAGCTGGTCCCGGCTGTACCCAACGATCTTCTAGCTTAGGGAGACTTCGCTTCTCCCAGAAGGCACCTGGAATATGCAAATTAGCCTCCTGAAGCTTGAATCCCTGGTTTGGTGATGCTTTCGAAGCAGCTGGTCCCGGCTGTACCCAACGATCTTCTAGCTTAGGGAGACTTCGCTTCTCCCAGAAGGCACCTGGAATATGCAAATTGGCCTCCTGAAGCTTGAATCCCTGGTACTCCTCCTCATCTCCACTCACCAAATCTCCTCATTGGCCCCTAATTCCCCAATGTATCCAGTCAAAACTACTAACACTGACCTACAAAGCCACCCATAATCTGTCTCTGCCATATACAGTTGTGCTCAAAAGTTCACATACCCCATTTCATAATACCATGTATTGCCCCCTCTAACATCAATGACAGCTTGAAGTCTTTTGTGGTAGTTGTGGATGAGGTTCTTGATTTTCTCAGATGGTAAAGCTGCCCACTCTTCTTGGCAAAAAGTCTCCTGTTCCTGTAAATTCCTGGGCTGTTTAGCATGAACTGCGGAAGGAACCCAGCTTCCTGGATTGTGCCGGACGATCATCAGCTGATCGGCGCTGCTGCTGCATGTGTCCCAGACGTGTCACAGTCACAGCACATGCATAGAGAGCCCAACAAACAGGCTCTCTATGCATGTGCTGTGACTGTCACGCAGCGAGATTCGGCGCGATCCAGGAAGTCGGGTTCCCTCTGCAGCTTATTCAGCAAGCACTATAGCTTGCCGAATACGAAGGAACCCGAGCAATTTCGCTCATATCTACTAATCAGATACATATGCAGTGGGCTTTCTTACAATATTTTTTTTCCAATCTGCAGATCTATTAATACCAATGGAAGACCCTGTAGAATTTTTTCTCACCTCAATCAAACAAAGTAGAGACTCCCCATTAGCATTCAGCCGTTACTTAGTAACTGTGGATATGTTTGCCAAACCTCTGCAGTCACACCCATTATAACGGGAAGTAGTGATAAAAATAACTTTTCCTTGCTATTACCATAATTGCTTTAGCATCATAGCTTTTTTTGCTCAAGAAGCTTTTCCAAGCCCCACTTTTGCTTCCCACACCCATTCTGACACCAGACACTATACACTAGTCACATTTCTGTCAGCCGAGGACTGCTACTGAGTGACATCAATGGCTGAAAATGTGGAAGTGCCTCAATATATTGTGTCAAACTGACCAATACTATCTTATAGTGTAAATTATCTTAGAGTTTCTATTCTAATATAAAATATTTCAATCACTCACATATAAAATCCTTTGTAATCCTTTACATATTAACTCCTTTTATGATGGCTTTCTTCCAATATTATGGCACAAGACATTCTTGAATCTCTTATGAAGTATCTTTGGTGCACAGGGAGTTACATTTTGATACCCCTATTTATAACCTGGAAGCTAAGCTGCTAGGAGACTGCAAATATTTGAAGCTGCTCCACAGACGCGTTCTGGCCCTTTTAGAGACAAACTGGTTACAGATGTTTGCAGAAAATATATTCCAGATGTGTTGAGATCTTGGCTGTTACTTGAACTCACAATCTGCACCTCTTATGGCACCTTTTTTACATTTTCTGGTATTGTTCTTTCAGTTTCCAACTTTCTATTATTAAATCTACCAAAGAAGTGCAGCTGGATCCTCGTCAGGAGATGCTATAGAAAATGATTATGTTTAGTGCATTTTGGGAGCAGGCAGCTTTTGACCATTTCATTTAATCTTGAAGATGGCGCAGCAATGAAGCCTTTTAAGACTGTTCAGTTCAAGCAAATGAAACTACTCGAAAAAGAGACACAAAGCGTAATGGTAGCAGAGGCCATCAGCTTGAGAGTTACATGTGTGGTACAAAGAGCTGCTACTAGGAATTTCAGGGCCCCATACTGGCAAAATTTTGGGACCCTCTTAAGACTCCATCCCAGCCCCACCTCCATTCAAGCTCTGTCTCCACCTTTCGAACCTTCCACAGTCCCACCGCCCACTTCTGCACCACGTCCTCACCAATCACATTAATAGTCCCCATCGAACACCAGATCACATACATAGCCAGCAGCTTTTGTTTTGGCCAAAAGATTTTTTAAGCTGCCATCCAGGGATCCCTCTGCCCCCTGGGCTTTAGCCTCTTGAAATCAATGATATATGCACATATATTCTCAATGTACATAGAAAATAATTGTATATTTCATTAGGTGGTATTTACAACCTATATTTTTGATTAGGTTGTGCATATGTAACACCCCAGGGTCTTGGTTATTACAGTGACATTGCTTTCCTGCATTGCTTTCCAAGTGTGATATCGCACTTGGAGGCAAGGGACGATCTCTTGTATTAGGTAAACACATACAGTACATACAACATGTTCGCACTCCAGGCCAGAAGGGGGAGCTCTGAACCCGGCTTTCTGGGGAGCTGCTCTTGATAAATATTCTGGCTGGAGGGAAGTCAAAAGGCAGGAGGACAGCAAGAAAGCAGTCAGACAGTGAGTGTCAGAAAGACTGAAGGGGCCGTGTAGCCAGAGTTTCTGCAGCTCCTGGAGAAAGAGAACAAAGAAGGAAAGGACAGTTTGTAGAGAGTGTGCAGGAGAGCAAAGCACAGGAGAGTGACACCAGGGAAGAATAGCAGCGTTTGTGCTACCTCCCTGGCCGAGCGCAGATTCTGGTAGCTGGAAGACTGAGGTTGTGTCGGACTCTAAGAGGCACAGCAGAAACCGGCAGGACATCTGGATTACATATCACCTTTCTGCCCTAATACCCAGGAGGCACAATGGCACATAGAGCCCGGGTCGTGATAGAGACCTTGTAAAAAGGCTCAAGCCACCTGTCCTACCTTTATGAGGACAGAGAGACCTGTGAGGACCTTGCCAGAAGCCATAGGCAGTAAGGGACTACAACACCACAGCGCTATGAGGAAAGCTTTCATCTCCACCTGGTAGAGGGGACTCTGAACTTGCTTCCAAGCAGGCCGGACCCTGCCTGTACCTGTGATCTGGTGCCCTGGACTGCGGTTGTCTGAAGCCTTCAGTAAACCAGGTAAAGAGACTGCAAACCTGTGTCCTCCATTCTGTACTGCACCATTCACCATCTTCATCTATGCACCGGGAGCCCTGGGGACCTACTTCACCTGTGGGAATTTATACAATCTAGCTGCCATAACATCACCCCAGAGGACCCCTTTAAGCAGCGTCGGTCCCCACTGACCAAACACCACTGGTGGCGTCATGAACACAAACTTTGTTCCAAATCCCCTTAAAAGACTTTTCCCTTTAATTGGGTGCCCAGGGTCACTGACCGGGTCGCAGCCACCGTGACATCCCCTTTACTTGCGACCGAAACCGGTACCGAGTACACCACGCCCCTGGCGAACGATTCAACTTATAATAATTTGGGCCATATGGGGTGTTGCAATAAGTAGTTATTTGTATGGGTATACTATGGTGCCTATTTTGGAAATGTATTGAATTCTTTGATTCCTCTACATGACATGTACCCTTTCTATGTATGCATATCATCCTTCCCTTCCCTCATTATGTCTGATCCTCTAATTAAAGTGTTTTACTATAATTTGGGATGCTGGATAGCTTACTTTTTGTCTTGTTCCTTTTGCTATGATCTTTCAGCGATTTATCCCCTACCAATGGGTCCTATTTAGTGCATGATATAGTTAGCAAACTCTTGCCAATTATTTACATTAGAAACATGCATTTGCCTTCCATGAGTTGTTTATGAAGTGCAAAGAAATACACTGTTGTGTACAATGTACGGTACATCTATAATCTACTTCTGCGTTAACTGCATGTGGGAGCTGGAAGGCCACAGAGGAGGATATTGTAACACCCCAGGTAACCGGTTGGTTGTTACAGTGATGTTGCCTTTCTTTCGGGGAGGGCGATATCATGCTTGGAGGCAAGGAGGATTCTCTTTACCAGGTAACGCACCCACATTCAACACATTCCAAATCCAGGCCAGAAGGGGGAGCACTGAACCCAGATTCAGGGGAGATTCCCTCAGATAGATATATCCTGGTCCAGAGGAGGAGTTAGTCATTCTGTTGGAAGGAGAGGAGAGAGAAGTAATTCTGGAACTGAGAGCAGACAGTGGAGCCGTGCAGCCAGAACTGAGCTGCAGCTCCAGGGAAGGAGGAGAACCCGAGGGGTTGAAAGTTGTGGATCTACTGAGGAAAGGAGCACAGTGGAGAAAGAAGGGGCTCAGAGGAGAACTGTGACCGGGCACCCTCAGAGCCGAAGCGCAGGAACCGGGCACCGGGAGCCCAAGGCTGTGGCGTACTCCAGGACACACGGCAGAAGCGGAGGGTATAGAACTGTATGTGATTTGCCCACACCAAACCTGAAGGTGAAGCAGTACTTGAAGAGCCCGGATCATGATAGAGACCCTATAAAACAGCTCAAGTTGCCCACCATACAGGTAACTGTCCCAGGACAGGAGAGAGAGAGGACTTTGCCAGCAGCTACAGGCAGCAGGGACCTCGCACACTAGCATGAGTAGGAAGACTTACGGACCTCACCTGGGAGAAGGATTCATTATTGCCTCCAGGCTAGCCGGGCAATACCATCACCTGTTCCTGGTACCCTGGTCTGTGGACTGCTACTGTCAGTAAACCAGGTAAAGACTTTACAACTTTGTGTCCTCCACTTATTTGCCGGCATACACCATCCTTGCCAATATACCTTGGAAGCCCTGGGGACCCCCTCTTCACCTGTGGGAAGCGTCACCATCTTGCTGCAACAACATCACCCCAGAGGACCCCTTTAAGCAGCATCGGTCCCCTCTGACCGAGAACCACAGGTGGCATCACGAGCACAAACTTTAATACAAAACCCTTTAAAAGACCTTTCCCCTTTAATTGGGCGCCCAGGGCCACGGACCGGGTCGCAGCCACTGTGATATCCCCTTTAAATACCGGACCCGGTACCTCGTACACCATGGCCCTGGCGGGCGTTCCACATGCAATACAGATCAAGATTACTAAAATCTCCTATGGCTCTCATTATGAGATGTAGATAAAGCTGTCACTTATGAATGTAGAAAAGTGAGTTTGCGTCCCAGGAGACCCGATGGCAAATTAAGTGAATACATTAAATTTAATTTATGAACTGAGCAGAGCCTCACCCCAGAGGAGGAGCTACAGGAGCGATGAAGATGTTGGTAGAGGTGAGTCTAGAAGCTGGGACAAAAATGATGTGATGGGACACGGGACAGTCCCGCTGAAACCAGGACAGTTGGGAGCTATGCTACTATATATTGGCATAGGATCTTGGAGATGTGAATACCCCTTTAAACGAGTTATTTAAGTGTATGTTAAAGCATGATAAAATTTTATATAAGAGGTGTAAGAAGATAGCGGGTCAAAGGGTCTTAGGCAGGAAAGCCCAAGGAGTATTTCTGAGGTTCCATTGAAGGTGAGTTGGAGGCTATAGATGATAATGAGCATTTATGGTGCTACAGCATGGCTGTGATACGACAAGCAGCTTTGTCTAAGGAAGGCGGTGAGACCTAGTTTGCTTTGGGATCACAAAGACATGCTTGTGGATGCCTTTAATTGCAGTTCCGAAGTCTTTTTCACAGTCCTTTCCAGGGAGTTCCGGGGGTGTCGCCCATTCAGTGGCATCCTCAGCATGAACGCGGAAAGGTGTGTGCTCGCAGTTTAACAAGGAGTGTCGCTTTGGGTCTTTCTGTAAATTCAAGCATAAATGTTCAGGATGCAGCGAGTCCCACAGCCTTGCTAAATGTTTTAAGGAGGTAAAAGGAAAATCAAGTGAGTTTTCAGCAAAAAGGGAAGATTCTGGTGAAAATAGATCAGATGCTTTCGTTTTTAAGTAGGTATGCCAATGGTGAGGCGACAAAATTGTTGACTGAAGGTTTTGTGTTCGGTTTTAAAATTCCTTCCCTGTGCTATGCTCCCCAACAATTTGCTGTCGGCTCGTATGCATGAGGATGTGGTTACGGAAAAATTGCAAAAGGAGGTTGCGCATAGCAGTATGGCTGGACCTTTTGTTACGCCTCAGTTGTTTAATCTACATGTTTCCCCATTGGGAGTTGTTCTGAAAAAAGAGCAGAATATGTTCAGATTGATACACCATTTGTCATACCTGACTGGGGTATCTGTTAATGATGGTATTAGCCCGGAGTTAGTGTCAGTTTCGTACGTGCATTTCGACAAAGCAGTGTAGAGGGTTTGCAGGCTCATTCAAGGGTCTTTGTTTGTGAGGACAGATATTGAGTCTGCATTTCGGCTGCTCCCGCTGCACCCGTAGAGTTCTCATTTGTTAGGTTGTTTTTGGGAGGGACAATTTTACGTGGATTGTTGTTTGGCCATAGGGTGTTTAATTTCTTGTACTTATTTTGAAACGTTTAGCTCTTTTGTGGAATGGGTGGTAAAGGAAGAATCCAGGGTAGATTCAGTTTTATATTATTTGGATAATTTTCTATGCATTGGACCAGCGGGGCCCCCAGTTTGTTTGTTTCTGTTATGGACATTAGAGTGGATCCCTTTGGCGCGAAGAGAAACTGAGGAACCTTCAACAGTGTTAAGGTTCTTGTGAATAGAGATAGACCCGGTGAGGATGGAATGCTGTTTGCCTACCTAAAAGCTTGCGGATTTAAATGAGAGTGCACAGGAAGCTTTGCAAGCTTAAAAACTTCAGCTCCATCAGTTACAATCTTTGTTGGGCAAGTTGAACTTTTCCTGAAGAATTTTTCCTATGGGTAGAATTTTTTTTGCAATGACTGACACAAGCCACAACAGTTTGCATTTTGTGCGGTTGAATTTGTGCCATAAGGCAGGTCTGAAGGTTTGGGATGAATTTTTGCATTCCCTTAATGGTCAATCTATGTGGCTGGGACCAGTTGTGTCTAAAGTAGATTTGATTCTGTATACAAATGCATCTGGAGCAGTTGGATTCGGGGTCTACTTCAGAGGAAGGTGGTGTGTGGGGAAATGGCAGGACGCTTGGAAGGTTTCGAATCTGAATTAGGAATTTATCTCTGCTAGAAATGTTTCCTGTGAAGGCTTTGGAAGTTTGGGGCACTGATCTTAGGAATAAGAAGGTGTGTTTCATGTGTGACAACTTGAGTGTAGCTCACTGCAAAAATAACTTGTCGGCTGAATCGCTTCCAGTGGTAGAGCTTTTGTGTCGTGTGGTTCTGAAGTAACTGGCTCTGAATATATGGTTTTGTGCCACCCATGTGCTGGGTGTACTAAATGCCATAGCTGATGCTTTGTCTCGCTTTCAGTGGGACCGGATTTGAGAGCTGGCACTGGATGTGGAGCAGCAAGAAACTGTTTGGCCCCGTCATCTATGAGATCTGGTTTTCGAGCAGCATTAAACTTGGTAAAGAATTCGGTTGCTCATGGTACCTAGGTAAAGTACGTGTCGGTGTGGCGACTTTGGCATGATCTTGTTGACTCAGTTGGAGAACAAGTGATGGAGGCTGATCGGGTCTAAGTGTTGTTATAAATTATTGGCAAAGCATTTGAGGAGGGTTTATAATTTGCTACAGTTTCTGAAAAGGTAGCAGGTTTGGGATTTTTCTTTTAGTTAATGACGTGGAAGGATGTCACCAAAGATTTTTTAGTCCATCAGGCATTGAAAGCTTTTCATAAGCAATATAAGACCAAGGATTGGAGACGTTTCGCTATTTTGGGTAAGCTGCTGGATGGTTTGTAGGTCTGACCATGAATGTTGTTTGTTTGGGACGGCTTTCGTTCTAGCCTTTTTTGGTGCATTTCGGGTGAGCGAGTTGGTGAGTAAAAATACTAAGTGTCATGGATGTCTGTTGTTTAAGGATGTGTCGTGTGAGTTGGATATGGTGCGATGCTATTTGAGACACTCTAAGACTGACACCTGTGGCAAAGGTAGTTTAATGATAAACTTACCTGGAGCAGCCAGTGCCAGGCAGCAGCTGCCAAGGCAAACAGGATCATGGGGTGCATTAAAAGAGGTCTGGATACACATGATGAGAGCATTATACTGCCTCTGTACAAATCCCTAGTTAGACCGCACATGGAGTACTGTGTCCAGTTTTGGGCACTGGTGCTCAGGAAGGATATAATGGAACTAGAGAGAGTACAAAGGAGGGCAACAAAATTAATAAAGGGGATGGGAGAACTACAATACCCAGATAGATTAGCGAAATTAGGATTATTTAGTCTAGAAAAAAGACGACTGAGGGGCGATCTAATAACCATGTATAAGTATATAAGGGGACAATACAAATATCTCGCTGAGGATCTGTTTATACCAAGGAAGGTGACGGGCACAAGGGGGCATTCTTTGCGTCTGGAGGAGAGAAGGTTTTTCCACCAACATAGAAGAGGATTCTTTACTGTTAGGGCAGTGAGAATCTGGAATTGCTTGCCTGAGGAGTTGGTGATGGCGAACTCAGTCGAGGGGTTCAAGAGAGGCCTGGATGTCTTCCTGGAGCAGAACAATATTGTATCATACAATTATTAGGTTCTGTAGAAGGACGTAGATCTGGGGATTTATTATGATGGAATATAGGCTGAACTGGATGGACAAATGTCTTTTTTCGGCCTTACTAACTATGTTACTATGTTACTATGTAGTGTGATTTATCTGTAGGGTGTGGAAGGTTTGGAGGAGTGTCCGGTGAGATGGGTGTCTTCATTTTTGGCTATGAGAGGTTGCCACCCATGCTAATTTTTAGTGTATCAGGATGGGTCGGCATTATCAGTTTATCAGTTTCTGATTTATTTTCCGATGTTGCTCAGTATTGTGTGATTTGAATGGCGATGATTTTGGGTCTCACTCAATCCAGATTAATGCTAGGAGTGCAGGCAGTGCGAAAGATCGGTCGCTCGGAGTCATCTACGTATAGGCTTTATGTTAGGCCGCACATGTTGTGAGTGGGTATTTCAGGGAGGAAAGTGTCTTCTTCCTTTAGGATCCTTATCCCAATATATTTTCTTTTCTGCCTTTCCACTTTTTTTATTTATGTATTAAGAGCCCCCTTATTGATATGGATTTTATGACATTCCTATATTTTTTTGGGTTCCCTACACAAGACCGATGGGAATACAGTTGGGGCTGTCCAAGGAGATAGAATCAATTCGATGGATTGTATTAAGGGCATGCTCTGGAACAGGGTAATGCCAGAGTTACATTTTCACATAGCAATGGACCGAGCGCCGGATGTACTGATGCTGCATGTGGGTGGGAATGACATGGGCACAAGGACTTAGAGGGAGTTGATTCGCAATATCAAATACGACTACGTCAGGCTCCTGTCCTCTCAACTGGGTCTGATATTGGAATGGTCAGTCATCATCAAGTGCTTTGCTTGGAAATATGTGCACTCAGCAGAAAGGATCAACAACGCACACATTAAAATTAATAGGGAGGTGTCTTGTTTCATTGCACGAAATGGGGGTATGGTGGTACGGTATCGGGAATTGGAAGTTCCTTCACAGAAATTTTTGAGGTCAGAAGGAGTTCATCTGAACTCAATTGGTACTTATATTTGGGTGTTGGCTTTAATGAAAGGAGTTAAGAAGGCCTTGAGTGTAGGGCGGGGCTCACATGCATAAGGGGTCATGTGGGCTCGCTGTGGCGGGAAGAGAAGGGGGGAATTTGAAAGCGGTGGAATGCACTAATGGAAAGGGGGACTACCTGATGGGGTAGGCAATCTACCCTCCGGGTTGTGCTATGCTATCAAAAGAATTGTGTGCAGGTTCCTAATGAGCTCAGGTTTCAGAGGGACATTTTGTATGGGTAACATTCATCCAGGTGCTATTGAGCCTATATGGTGCGGCTGAGGGCAGTGGGAGGAGATGATTGTTGGAAAATGTGGAACATAGCCTTCATATCCACCCTCCTCTTTTTCTAGGTGGTTTTGTGCCTTGGATATACATTGATTTGTATTTAAAGTTATATTTAATTTTGTTATTATTTTAATAAACGAAGCTGCTCTGGCCTTTACATCCAATGTCACGCAATGAGTTATTTTATTTGTTTGACTAGTTGGTTGAGTTGGTGGGAGGCTCTTACAGGTATGTGGGGCCACTTGTCACACATTCCCAGAGTCAAGTGACAGCTCGGATTGCAAGCCCCCAGGGGGCTTAGGGGAGGGCGTCATGATTAGCGACGTATGCTGGGCCCTGTTTGGTAATCAAGAGATTATGTTTCAGGTGATTTTGTACTGGAAATCTGTGGGAAGGAGAATAGGTGGGTTCTAGTTATAGGATAATTATGATTGGTTGAGGGGTGGGTCTATATGGAGGGGTATATATAGATGAGTTAATTAGTGGGTCTGCTATTCTGAGGCTGGACTTCTGCTGTGGGCTTGGACCCGTATTGAAATATCCTGCCTGCCCACCCTGTTTTTTAATACTAGCAAGGGGATAATAAAGAGAGGAGGGATAGGAGATTGTTATTTGTATCAGCAGTATGCGAGAAGAGAAGGGACTTTAAAGGAGGTGGTTTGCACTTATGGAAGGAAGGGGGGAACACTGTGATGGGGTGGAGGACCCCCAGGTGGTGCTATGTTGTCAAAGGAATTGTGTGCGGGTCCCTACTGAGCTCAGGTCTCAGAAGGACATTTTGACATTTTGTATGGGCAACATTCAGCCGGGTGCCCTCGAGCCGCAGCGATGTGCCTGAGGGCTGTGGGAGGAACTGATTGTTAGAAAATGTGGAATGGACACTTCGAATCACCCTCTCCTTTTTCTAGGTGGTTTTATGCTATGGATATACATTGATTTGTATTCACAGTTATATTTCATGTTGGCTCTTATAGTTATGTGGGGGCCGATTGTCACACATTCCCGGAGTCAAGTATAATAGAAGCACGTCACCACTTCAGCATTTTTCATCCACTCCTGGTTTTGGCTTAGAATTACTGATGAGAAATACTGACCAAATACTGAGCATGGTCAAAGGCTGGAATCACACTGGCATATGGCATCTGATGCGATATGCTAATGACACTTGGCGTCAGCTCTGGTGTGAGCGTACTCTTGCACGAGAGAATCGGAGCACAGGTGCGGAGGAGACAGAGAAATAAATGTCTCCATCTTCACCATGGCCATACTCACCGTATATCGGACTGCACTGGGATAACATCCGAGTGCAGTCCGATGTTTCACTTGCACCCATAAACTTATATGGGTGCGAGTGAGACAAGTCTCACTGAAAATTGCAGTATGCTGCGATCGTTCTCTCATGCCGAATTGACATGAGAAAATAATCGCAGATGTGATCTGCCCCAAAGAACAACACTGGGAAGCGTGCTATGCAATGTTTTATCACATAGCACTGGTCCGTGTTATACGGTAGTGTGACGCGGGACTAAAATAGATGAACAGAGTCAGAGTAGAAGGCAGAAGGAACCCCATCTGCATAATTATAGCAAATCGCTCCATCGGGAATTTCCTTCTGAATCACATTTTTTGGTGTTCAGATGGAAGACAAGATGATATCAAACATGATGTTCCCCAAACAAGCAAACATAATTAGAGCCAAGCCTAAGAATGAGAAAAGTGGCTACAGGAAACACATAGGAAAACCAGCTTGAAATTTTCAGGAACTTATTTATTCTTCCAGCAAGACAATATCCAAAGGCACACAGAAATGACTAAAAAAACCAAGGTGACATCAGAGATCTGAAAGTCTCGAGCTGTATTTGAAGACTGCAGCTCATTTACCTTGGTAGAGCTTCAAAAGTTTTACATAGAAAAATGGGAAATAATTGCCGTCTCCACTTCAGTACTCTAGCAATGAATTGAATGAATAATAGTGCTTTCAATGAATATGATTTAAACGGACTACTTTAAACCATTACCAAGGGAGGTTGGTTCATCGATGTTCATCTTCGGGACCAATGCATCTCCTCCATATTTTAAACTGTATCGTATGATGGTCTTTTGGCATTATCTTTCGATGATAGGCATCACTTGACAAAACACTAAAGTCTAAGACTATGTTCAGATGGATGTCATTTTAGTGTGTGTCATTCTTGCGCACAATGAACCATACACATACAGCACGTTGATCAATAGAAATTAATGTGCGATTGCATAAAAATGACAGATAATTATGTTCATTTTTGCACCCTCCACAAATAGGTTTTGCACCCTCTACAATGTCGACAAGCTCACGGAAGTGGAAACGGTTTTAGTCATCTGCACAATTCATGGACATTACTAGTTTGTGAATCTGCACATTTGTGCAATTGTAACCTAAAGAAGTGAATACAAGTACAGCGTAGGACAGGGTTCTCCAACTTGTGACTATCCCACTTTGCCTGTCCTTGTTACCATTCTATTTGAACCCTTTCCCTTTAAGAGCTTAGAGGCTTGGAAGGAACCCTGGGATGTTACTGGCTCATTTCCTAGTGTGAGACAAGCTACCGTACTTGTATGTGTCATTTCAGATATAGCCTCACTATTGTCCTGAGCTATGTCTACTACTATTGCTGCTTATTACAAGTCACCTGAATTGCTCACCTGCCATACCATGAATTGTTCACCAGACTCATCTGAATTGCTAACTAAGGCTACTTTCACACATCAGGTTTTTTGCATCAGGCACAATCCAGCGAATTTAAAAAAAAACTGATCCGGTTTTTTTTGCTGGATCCGTTTTTTTTTCATAGAGTTGTATTAGCACCGGATTGCGCCTTATGTCTCAACGTTTCATCCGTTTTTTGCCGGATCCGCCAAAAATGAGTTTTCCAGCGGACGGAGAAAATGTCCAGAGCAACGTCTTTTCTCTCCGGCGGAAAACCAACCAACGACTGAATCGGCCAAAACATATGAAACGCAGGTATAAATGGCTGAATCCCTCAACCGGATACAGCTTTTAACAGAAATCATGCATTTTCCATTCCGGTGGAATCTCTCTCTCCCCCCCCCCCATTCCCCCGGAACAGAAAGTCACTGTATTCCCGGGTGAAAAACAAAAACGGATCCAGCACAAAAACTGATCCGTTGCATCAGTTTTTCACAATTTATGTATGCCTCTTGCAGTCCCAATGATCTGGAGAGAGCCAACCAATCACACTACCAATTGTTATTTCTACATGGTGCTACCCCTTTAGGAAAGGAGTTTCAAGGAAGAAGTGGACTTTACAGTATCCAAACATTCCATCTGGAATACACCAAGTATCACATGCAGAAGAATTACCGGTTCCAAAAGCAGTGGCGTATCTAGGGGTGGGGCAGCCGGGGCATGTGCCCCGAGCGCAGCCGGCAGGGGGGCGCAGTCGGGCCGCCTAATTCGGCGGTCCGCAGTGTCTCCCCCGGCGGCTTCATTCTGCTGCCCCCGGTCTGGGAGTCAGCTGTTCTCTGTGCCAACTGTCAAGCTGACAGCTGGCACAGAGAAGCTGCAGAGCGCCGGCTTCCAACGTGTGCAGAGGTGGAGGGGAGCCCCATGCAGAGTGGCTGCATGTTCGGGTTTCTTTGTTCTGCAACTGTGATAAAGATCTTGTCCAATACTTCATGGAGGGCAAACTTGTGGCATGCAACAACATCAACAGTTTAATGGAAGCTCTGAAGATAAGTCATAATCCAGAGGAATGGAGGCTCTTCATCGATTTGTCCAAAACAAGCCTAAAAGCCGTCTTGCTGCTTAATGGCAATGCACTACCTTCAATTCCAGTTTGTTATGGAGTCCACATGAAAGAAACATATGACAACATGAAACAGCTGTTGAGGTACCTGAATTTTGACCAACATTTGTGGTCCCTCTGTGGTGACTTAAATGTGGTTGCCCTCTTACTTGGTCTCCAGGATGGATACACAAAGTTATGCTGATTTCTGTGTGAGTGGGATAGTCAAGAGAATTTCACTACAATAACAGAGACTGGCCTCTCTGACATTGACTTCAGCCAGGGAGAAAATATGTTCTGCATCCAGCACTTGTTGACCCACATAAGATTTTGTGATCACCACTGCATATCAAGTTGGGTCTAATGAAGAACTCTGTATAGGCAATGTATAAAAAAGGAAAAGCATTCAAGTATCTCATTGATAATTTCCAAGATTGAGTGAAGCAAAGATAAAGGACTGAGTGTTTATTGGACATCAGATTCATAAGCTTCTTCAAGATGAGGAGTTTTTTCAGGACAAAAAAGGCTGCATGGTTTGCATTCACATTAACTAATGTTTGGGAAACTCGAGAGCAAATGACTATGAAGAGTTGGTGTAAAATCTCCTCAACACATATAAGGATCTTGGCTGTAACATGTCCTGACTCCTTAAAGATTAATTTCTTACATTCGCATCTAGACTTTTAGCTACCAAACTGCGGAGCAGTGAGCAACAAGCACAGTAAGAGATTTCACCAAGATAGTGCGGCTATGGAGAAAAGATATCAAGGAAAATGGAATCCATCAATGCTTGCAAAGTACTGTTGGACAATTGTAAAAGATAATCCAATGCGGGAGTACCAGGGACAAGCAAAAAAGAATTGTTACTGAATGAAGAACAAATTTTGTAGTCAATTTCTGCAACTGTTTTATAATTCACAATAATAATCTTTATTTTTATATAGCGCTAACATATTCCGCAGCGCTTTACAGGTTGCACACATTATCATCGCTGTCCCCGCTGGGGCTCACAATCTAAATTCCCTATCCGTATGTCTTTGGAATGTGGGAGAAAACCGAAGTACTTGGAGGAAACCCACGCAAACACGAGAGAACATACAAACTCTTTGCAGATATTGTCCTTGGTGGGGTTTCCAGCACTGCAAGGCTGCTCAGCTAACCACTGCGCCACAGTGCGCCACAATAGTGTTTAGACATATTGTAGTTGTTTGAATTGTTGCCAAGATTCCTCTAAATGAACATCAGAAAATTGGCATAACAAAACATCTTTATATTTGCAAAAATAATAATGTTTCAATGTACTGAAACTCTTATGCTTTAATTATATGTAACTGTAAAAGGAAAACTCTTTGATGTCATAGAATCAAGAGCCAACTAAAAATTTTCATTGTCAGATTTGAATTCAGGAGGTCAAAATCATTAAGAAATGGCTCATTTCATAACTAAACCTGACAATTTTTGAAAATATGTGGAACAGCGTTATCGTAACATAAATTTCTCTATTTTGAAGAACTACGTCACCTATCAAAAACTTACTGTTACATTTCATTCTAAAAAATTTCAACATAAAGGGTTTTTGAAAACAAGAAACAGGACTAATTTCTTCCAAAACAATGCAGTATTGAAGTGAATGGGACTGAGCTGCCTTGCACCACCTGTAACCATATTTGCCACGGCTTGGAAAGAAAGCAGCCATCTTTTTCTAATTGTGGATACTGTATTTTTTTAACTATAAGACGCGCTTTTTCCTCCCAAAATGTGGATGAAAATGGGGGGGGGGGGGGTCTTATAGTCTGGATGCACCTGCTCTGGCTGTGGTGGGGAGATGGGGGAGCGGTTTTGACTTAGCAGCGGGTCACAAAGGCAGGAGCCAGTGGCTGTGGCTGACTCCTGTGCCTGCTGCTAAAGAGAAATGAAATGCATTCCACGCCCATGGGCGTGGAGGGAAATTAATATTCATTTCTTTTTGCCATCCTGGCATGATTGGCCCCATCCCAATCGTGGTATGATTGGTCCCATCCTTATTCTAGTATGATTTGCCACAAACCATTCCTGGTATGATTGGCCCCATCCTTATTCTGGTATTATTGGCCCCATCCCGTTCCTGGTATGCATGGCCGCATCAGAAAAGATTTAAAAAACAAACCATTACATTTACCTTTCTCCGCTCCCTTGCAGTGTTCTGCTCCATTGCCAGCAGCTCCTTAATGCTTGTAAGCAGCACATGACAGGGAAGTCATGTGCTGCTCACAAGCAGAGCACAGCTGCCGGAATACTCACCGGGACTGGTCATTGCAGAGAGCAGTGAGTATTCATTGCTCTTCAGTAGCGCACAGTGTCACTCGGAGCCTCCTGCTGCTGCCAGCAGTCACGTGTTCCGATACTTAAGAGAAATGAATATTCTCGACCAGGGTTGGCAACATACTAGCAGGCTAGCTAGCTACAAGGTACTGAGAGTTGGTGCCCCTTGGAGAGGTTGTTACATATGATCGGTTACGGAGATGGGGATTCATAGAAGACTATGTGACCCGTCATCATATCTTGTTCAACCAGCAGGCGGTAGAGATGGAACACTTACCTCAAAAGTTGCAGAAGCTCACGGTTGGAACCAATGTCTTATTCCTCAAAATACCATGCTGGTATGCAGTGGGTGTGACTCGAGAAGCCAGGGAGCAGGATGAACCCTTCCTGTGAAATGAACGGACCACAGATAAAAAGAGACAACATAAGTCTATAGATCCGTGAAAAATATGTACAGCACACATCATGTCCCATGACTCAAGAATCATATGGTATTATATTGTATTTTCATTGTATTGTTGCTGTTACCCAGATGCAATCAGATTTGCCTTTTAGAAGTTTGTCCTTTCTCTCTTCCTGTCGGTCTCCTGAGCTCTAATGTCGGTAACCCCTTCTGTCTTCCTCCACTGTTCAGTGTTTGTTATCCATCTTACTAGCATTATATCTATACGGCTCTGGTTCAGAATAGTCTTTTTAACTACTGTAAATGTGCAGGACTACAAGAATTTAGGTTGAAAATAAAAAATTTTCTGGAATATTCGTATGTGCCTCCTACAGTTAAGTTAAGCTATCTGATTAAATCACTTTGTGTGAGCACTAGTACATAGAGCGATTGAAATGGTGTCTCAAGAGCCCCACACTCATAGTTTAGTTAAAGAGTCAGAATAACAAAGATGACATTCATGTACCATCCATGTGCTGTCCGTATTTAGTACTGCAAAGTATAGGAGCGTTGTAATTTATTTATTTATTTATCCAACTATGACAAACACTGATGACACACTGATGGTAAAAACGGACACATGGACTAAACACTGATGAAAAAACGCTGATGACACTGATACATTATTTCTGGTACATGTCTAAACAGAGACGTATGAATGAGGCCTAAAAGTGAGCATATATGTGCAACCACATTATTTTAACTCTTTATGTTTATTTTTCCACCCCAAAAGATTTCAACTTTATTTTCAATAGAATTATACAGATTATGGATGATATTAAAGGTGAAAAAAGTCCTGAAATCTCTGTTGGGGTCCCTCAAGGCTCTGTCCTATGGCCCCTACTGTTTTATATACCCTTGGCCTAGAACAACTCATAAAGTCCCACGGCTTCCAGTACCACCTGTATGCGGACGACACTCAGATCTACCTCTCTGTCCCAGATGTCACCTCTCTGCTGTCCAGAATCCCGGAGTGTCTATCAGCCATATCCTCCTTCTTAAACTCTTGCTTCCTAAAACTCAATGTAGACAAAACCAAACTCATCATCTTTCCCCCATCTCACGTATCCCCCCTACCTGATCTATCTATTACAGTAAACGGCATCACGCTTTCTCCTGCACCTGAAATCCGCTGCCTTGGGGTAACTCTCGACTCTGCCCTGTCCTTCAAGCCGCACGTCCAAACTCTTGCCACCTCCTGTCACCTCCAACTCAAAAATATTGCCAGAATCTGTCCCTTCCTCAGCCCACAATCTACTAAAATTCTTGTGCATGCCCTCATTATCTCCCGCCTCGATTACTGCAACACCCTCCTCTGTGGCCTCCCGCTAACTCTCTTGCTTCTCTCCAGTCTGTCCTCAACTCTGCTGCCCGGCTAATCCATCTCTCTCCTCGCTACTCCTCCACTTCTCCCCTCTGCAAATCTCTCCACTGGCTCCAAATTCCCCAACGAATCCAGTTCAAACTACTAACACTGATCTACAAAGTCATCCGCAACCTTTCCCCTCCCTATATCTCTGAACTAATCTCCCAATATCTTCCCTCACGTAATCTTCGATCCTCCCAAGACCTCCTACTCTCCTCCACACTTATTCCTTCCTCACACAAACGCCTCCAAGATTTCTCCCGAATATTCTCCATCCTCTGGAACTCCACGCCTCAACACGTCCGACTATCCACCACCCTCGGATCCTTCAGACGGAACCTGAAAACCCATCTCTTCAGGAAAGCCTACAGCCTGCAATAACCATTCTGCCGCCTCACCACCACCCGAGTTGCCGCGTCACCAACCGTCAGAGCTGCCGCCTCATCACTGCCAGAGCTGCCGCTCCCCCGACCTTCTGTCTCCTCCCCATTATCCCGTAGAATGTAAGTCCGCAAGGACAGGGTCCTCTCCCCTCTGCACCAGTCAGTCATTGTAAATTTGTTTACTGTAAACGTTATCTATAACCCTGTATGTAACCCATTTTCACATGTACAGCACCATGGAATTAATTGCGCTATATAAATAAATAATAATGATAATAATAAATTATTCTTTTTAGTATGTTTTTCTTACATGACAAAAACCTGTCATTTTAACAGAGGTTTGTAGACTTTTTATATCCACTGTAAGCGCCACTGTCCTCCTAAATATGACGATTGTTATTTTTGTGTCTGCACCTCCCCATTCCATAGATATAGTCCATCTTTCTTTTATGTAAATCTAATCTTGTTATCGAATGGGGTGGTGATCCTGATGAAGAAGAAGACAGAGAAGAGATGAGAATCATGTCCCCTTGGCTAGCAAAACTAGATTCAAATATAAAGAAGACGGGCCATTTCTCAGGAACAAAAAGGTGCAGAAAAAGAAAACAACAGCGCAAGATTCAGCAGAGCAGTGACATTCACAACAGGTAAAAAAAAACATTTATGGTATATAGTAGGTCCTTTGTACACTCCTTTATTAATAGAAAAAAGTAACTGTATACAAAAAATGGTCATGCTGGTAATTACCAGCCATGTTCATAGTATGTAATATTCATAGAGAGCAGAGTTATTAGACAATACTTGATTCTGCCACAACAGCAAATAATGTTGCAGCTGTTATTGCTTATTCTGGTGGGTTCGGGCTCCCTCTGGTGGCTTCATGGCCTGATGTGTCTGGAACTGGTTAAATAGATAATCTGAAGGCTAAGGAGAAATTTTACTATTTTCTAGTCTAAATTACACCATTTTCAAACTGTAATCAATATAATCCTCCTCCGTGCATCATCCTATAGACTCAGTATTTATTGTAGTCAGGCACGAGAGGCTTCCACATTTTTGGAAAAATAAAGAAACCCAGGGTTAACAATTTATAGTAATGTGTAGGAAAAGTATTCTACTTATACGTCGAGTTTACGAGTTCTCACATGTACAATAATACATATGGTCAGAGTTTACAATGTGTACTGCAAAGTTTTACTGATATGTAATTAAGTAGAATTTTTTCTTTTTTCATGACACAGTACCAAAGAGTCATCTTGACATTCTGCAGCTGTGACTATACCAATGTCATGATATATGGTCCATTAACATGAAAGAAAATAGTTTAGTACAATAGTTGTACCTTATCTTAAAGGGAATCTGTCACCAGGTATTTGTTATTGTTGGAATAATGCTTATTATTGTAAATATTGCATCAACTACTTACTGCTGTTTAATAGTGCAAGAGCCTCTGTATCTAGTAGTAGTATTGTATTGCCAGTAACACATTGGTTAAAAAGAAAGTTTCTGTTCACTGCGTGTGTAGCTAGAGCTCAGTTTTACTTTCAGTTTTCAAGTTGACAGACAAGATGTTAACATGCTAAGCTATAAGAAATACCTGTCACATCCTCCTGAGAGATTTGGGGTTAGAAAGTAATTTTGTATTGTGAATCGCAAGTCATCCTTTTGGTGTGTTTCATGTCCCATATGTAACACCTGCACTGGGAACTGTCAGGGCTGCTACTGTTATACTGGGACTTACAGACACTAAGAAGAGCTTTGCAGCTGCTGTTAAACAGGGACCTACAGATATTAGCAGATTTTCCCCTGGAAAATCCTGGATTGGATGAGGAGGGACTTGGAGGGAGGAGCTGGGCAGAAAGTGAAAGCAAAAGTTCAAAGAAAGAAAAGTGCGTGGCAACTTGCTGTGAGAGATTGAGCACGGCGGATTTGCATCTCTCTGCGCTGCAGTGTTTCTGTCCCCCCGGATATACCTGCGCTGCTGGAGAGAGCACGGCTTTTCTTTACCCTCTGAAGCAAGTTACATCAAGAACTTGGAGAGTTCTGCCGGCACTCCCACCATATAAAGGACTGAATCCGGCCGCCCCCAGCTGGTGTCCAGAGACCCATCCGACTGTTGGAGACGCACAGTGAGTGCCCTTCTGAGACTTGTGGTTCTACGAGTGCTATTTACAGTGAGTACACTACAGCACAGACTATTGCCATTAATATTCATCTAAGTGCACCAACTGTTCAAATTTGCGCACCAACATCCGCAGCAACTGGGCCCCAACGTTTGGACTAAGTTAAACCAGAAGAGACAAAAAAAACCCTGCTGCATTATACTTGCAGAGTTGAAGTAGAATTAGAGTGTGATGTGTACAGTATATGACTTTGACAGAGCACAGTTACTTGTATTGCATGTTATTCTTTTAAATCCATCTGATTTAGGCTGCATAGCAATAATCCTGTTAAACTGTTTTACTCCTGATCCCTGTGAGTGTGTACTGAGTGTGGCAGGGGCTTCCCGAGTCAGCCCCTGGCAGAAGATAATAGTCCTTCCTTCTGCAGTCCCAGAGAGAAAGCTCCATTCAAGATTCTGGTGGAGGCACTGCGCCCTGGAGAGGTGAGACCCCCCATAACACCCAGTGTACCTTGGTAGCCCTAAAGGGGTGTTACACATATTAAATGGATTTAGTTTCCTTTGGTGCTGAAAAGGTTTGCTGAAGAACAACCCTTTCTATTCTGGTTAGAAACATGCAACTCCATCTGTAAGCTGCTCCTGATCTGATCATTTCCTCTTTCTATAAAAACTGGCCAGTGAAAGTTCTACTTCCTGGTTCCTTGGCGTTGCTGTGCTGAGTTGGAGATCGTTTGTTGCTGCTGGAGATTTTTGTTTGCTGTTTTTGGGTGTGTGATTTTTTCCTTGTCCTATTCCTATTTGGTATGTACATTCCTTACCTTCCCTATATACCTCTGTGCCTTTTGTGGGTGTTTTTGTATGTTAGTGGCTTCTCTGTTATCTCTGTGTGTCTTATGTTTTTCTGTCCTGGGCCTCCTGGGGAAGCTGATGGGGACAGCTTACAATATAACAGAAGAAACAGAAGAATAGTGAGGCATGATCCCCAAATCTCGTCATCTTCATAGGTACCTTTGGGAACAGGGATAGTTATGGCCCCAGCCCGAGGGACAGTGAAGGACCCACTACCCTATCTATCCTACAGTCACAGCGTGACAATACCAGTTACAAGCTGTGTTATCTTTGTTCCTGAATAAACGTTTATTCGCTGTTGAATGACTGGACAGTACAGAGATTAAACTTCTGCCAACAGGTTATGGGCCCAGAGACCCAAGGACCCAGAAACCCAAATACCCAGAGAACAGCTCAGAGGAGAAAGAACACCAGTGTACTGTACACCAGTAGAAGAAGAAGCTCTGTGAAGTTCACAGTGCCAAATCTGACTAATCAGAGCTACCAATCCTGGAAATTCAAGGTAAAGATGCTGCTGATAAGAGAAGGTAGATGGAAATACACACATGAGTCCCAACTACCAGAAGACTGTGTAGAGAAGGATCAAAAATCACAAAAGCACTCAGTATAGTTGATGATCAGATTGTGCACATATGTAAATGTTAAACTGCAAAATAAATCCATTCCAAATCAGACAAGTTCATTTTCTGGATTTGTTTTCTTATTTTACTCTCATAGTTGTGGTCTACCTATGATGTCAATTACAGGCCTCTCTCATCTTTTTAAGTGGAAGAACTTGTACAATTGGTGGCTTACTAAATACTTTTTTTCCCCACTGTAATTAACAACCTATGTGATGGTCACATGACCTTGACCTCACACAGGTCCTGTCAGGACTCTGCAGGTGGAAATACGGGGGACCTCCTCCCACCCGCTCTATGAAGGTCCACGAAAACCAGCCCATGACATAGTTTTGTATTAACCCTCTCAGCACTTAGCATGTTGGAGGCAAAAACAATCTGGTTCTACATCACTGGCCGCAGTATGCGCAGTAACACGTATCTCCCTTCACATACTGTGCCAGTGACTCCGTCACATATTATCCCCCCTCTGCCCAAAGCCAGGGGTTTTGGCACCTTCAGATATTAAATAGGGAATTCGGGAGAGAGCATCAGCTTTACCAGGTAACTTCCTTGGCCTATGCTCTACGTGGAAAGTGAAGTCTTGAAGGGCTAATAACCACCTAGTCACACTGGCATTCTTACCCTTCTTCTCTCTCAACCAGCTCAGGGGAGCATGGTCCCACACTAACTTAAACCTGCAGCCTAACAGGTAGTATTTCAGGGTATTGACTGTTATGTTTGCTAATGACAGGTGTTATGAAGGCAATCCAGAAACACAGTGTGCTTAGCGATCAGAGCGCACACAGTGATATGACAAATACCCAAAAATAAAAGAACGAGCTCTGAGACGTGGAAACTCTGTAGACTGCACACCTGATCCTATCCTAAACACAACTAAAAGCGGCTGTGGATTGCGCCTAACAACTACCTAGGCAACTCGGCACAGCCTAAGAAACTAGCTAGCCTGAAGATAGAAAAATAGGCCTGACTTGCCCCAGAGAAATTCCCCAAAGGAAAAGGCAGCCCCCCACATATAATGACTGTGAGTAAGATGAAAAGACAAAACGTAGGGATGAAATAGATTCAGCAAAGTGGGGCCTGATATTCTAGGACAGAGCGAGGACAGTAAAGCGAACTTTGCAGTCTACAAAAAACCCTAAAGCAAAGCCACGCAAAGGGGGCAAAAAAAACCCACCGTGCCGAACTAACGGCACGGCGGTACACCCTTTGCGTCTCAGAGCTTCCAGCAAAACAAAAGACAAGCTGGACAGAAAAAAAGCAACAAAAAAGCAAAAAGCACTTAGCTATACAGAGCAGCAGGTCACAGGAACAATCAGGAGAAGCTCAGATCCAACACTGAAACATTGACAAGGAGCAAGGATAGCAGCATCAGGCGGAGTTAAGTAATGAAGCAGTTAACGAGCTCACCAGAACACCTGAGGGAGGAAGCTCAGAAGCTGCAGTACCACTTGTGACCACAGGAGTGAATTCAGCCACCGAATTCACAACAGTACCCCCCCCTTGAGGAGGGGTCACCGAACCCTCACCAGAACCCCCAGGCCGACCAGGATGAGCCGCATGAAAGGCACGAACAAGATCGGAAGCATGAACATCAGAGGCAAAAACCCAGGAATTATCTTCCTGAGCATAACCCTTCCATTTAACCAGATACTGGAGTTTCCGTCTAGAAACACGAGAATCCAAAATCTTCTCCACAATATACTCCAATTCCCCCTCCACCAAAACCGGGGCAGGAGGCTCAACAGATGGAACCATAGGTGCCACGTATCTCCGCAACAACGACCTATGGAATACATTATGTATGGAAAAGGAGTCTGGGAGGGTCAAACGAAAAGACACAGGATTGAGAACCTCAGAAATCCTATACGGACCAATAAAACGAGGTTTAAATTTAGGAGAGGAAACCTTCATAGGAATATGACGAGAAGATAACCAAACCAGATCCCCAACACGAAGTCGGGGACCCACACGGCGTCTGCGATTAGCGAAAAGTTGAGCTTTCTCCTGGGACAAGATCAAATTGTCCACTACCTGAGTCCAAATCTGCTGCAACCTATCCACCACAGAATCCACACCAGGACAGTCCGAAGACTCAACCTGTCCTGAAGAGAAACGAGGATGGAACCCAGAATTGCAAAAAAATGGAGATACCAAGGTAGCCGAGCTGGCCCGATTATTAAGGGCGAACTCAGCCAACGGCAAAAAGGACACCCAATCATCCTGGTCTGCAGAAACAAAACATCTCAGATATGTTTCCAAGGTCTGATTGGTTCGTTCTGTCTGGCCATTAGTCTGAGGATGGAAAGCCGAGGAAAAGGATAGGTCAATGCCCATCCTACCACAAAAGGCTCGCCAAAACCTTGAAACAAACTGGGAACCTCTGTCAGAAGCAATATTCTCAGGAATGCCATGCAACCGAACCACATGCTGAAAGAACAAAGGTACCAAATCAGAGGAGGAAGGCAATTTAGCCAAGGGCACCAGATGGACCATTTTAGAAAAGCGATCACAGACCACCCAAATGACTGACATCTGTTGAGAAACGGGAAGGTCAGAAATGAAATCCATCGAAATATGTGTCCAAGGCCTCTTTGGGACCGGCAAGGGCAAAAGCAACCCACTGGCACGAGAACAGCAGGGCTTAGCCCTAGCACAAATCCCACAGGACTGCACAAAAGTACGTACATCCCGTGACAGAGATGGCCACCAGAAGGATCTAGCCACTAACTCTCTGGTACCAAAGATTCCAGGATGACCAGCCAACACTTAACAATGACGTTCAGAGATAAGTTTATTAGTCCACCTATCAGGGACGAACAGTTTCTCTGCTGGACAACGATCAGGTTTATTCGCCTGAAATTTTTGCAGCACCCGCCGCAAATCAGGGGAGATGGCAGACACAATGACTCCTTCCTTGAGGATACCCGCTGGCTCAGATAAACCCGGAGAGTCGGGCACAAAACTCCTAGACAGAGCATCCGCCTTCACATTTTTAGAGCCCGGAAGGTACGAAATCACAAAGTCGAAGCGGGCAAAAAATAACGACCAACGGGCCTGTCTAGGATTCAAGCGCTTGGCAGACTCGAGATAAGTCAAGTTCTTATGATCAGTCAATACCACCACGCGATGCTTAGCTCCTTCAAGCCAATGACGCCACTCCTCGAATGCCCACTTCATGGCCAGCAACTCTCGATTGCCCACATCATAATTACGCTCAGCGGGCGAAAACTTCCTGGAAAAGAAAGCACATGGTTTCATCACTGAGCAATCAGAACCTCTCTGTGACAAAACCGCCCCTGCTCCAATCTCAGAAGCATCAACCTCGACCTGGAACGGAAGAGAAACATCTGGCTGACACAACACAGGGGCAGAACAAAAACGACGCTTCAACTCCTGAAAAGCTTCCACAGCAGCAGAAGACCAATTAACCAAATCAGCACCCTTCTTGGTCAAATCGGTCAATGGTTTGGCAATGCTAGAAAAATTACAGATGAAGCGACGATAAAAATTAGCAAAGCCCAGGAACTTTTGCAGACTTTTCAGAGATGTCGGCTGAATCCAATCCTGGATGGCTTGGACCTTAACTGGATCCATCTCGATAGTAGAAGGGGTAAAGATGAACCCCAAAAATGAAACTTTCTGCACACCGAAGAGACACTTTGATCCCTTCACAAACAAAGAGTTAGCACGCAGGACCTGAAAAACCATTCTGACCTGCTTCACATGAGACTCCCAATCATCTGAGAAGATCAAAATGTCATCCAAGTAAACAATCAGGAATTTATCCAGATACTCACGGAAGATGTCATGCATAAAAGACTGAAACACAGATGGAGCATTGGCAAGTCCGAACGGCATCACTAGATACTCAAAATGACCCTCGGGCGTATTGAATGCAGTTTTCCATTCATCTCCTTGCCTGATTCTCACCAGATTATACGCACCACGAAGATCTATCTTAGTGAACCAACTAGCCCCCTTAATCCGAGCAAACAAGTCAGATAACAATGGCAAGGGATACTGAAATTTAACAGTGATCTTATTAAGAAGGCGGTAATCAATACACGGTCTCAGCGAACCATCCTTCTTGGCTACAAAGAAGAACCCTGCTCCCAGTGGTGATGACGATGGGCGAATATGTCCCTTCTCCAGGGATTCCTTCACATAACTGCGCATAGCGGCGTGTTCGGGCACGGATAAATTAAATAATCGACCTTTAGGGAATTTACTACCAGGAATCAAATTGATAGCACAATCACAATCCCTATGCGGAGGTAGAGCATCGGACTTGGGCTCTTCAAATACATCCTGATAATCAGACAAGAACTCTGGGACCTCAGAAGGGGTGGATGACGAAATCGACAAAAATGGAACATCACCATGTACCCCCTGACAACCCCAGCTGGATACCGACATGGAATTCCAATCCAATACTGGATTATGGGTTTGTAGCCATGGCAACCCCAACACGACCACATCATGCAGATTATGCAACACCAGAAAGCGAATAACTTCCTGATGTGCAGGAGCCATGCACATGGTCAGCTGGGCCCAGTATTGAGGTTTATTCTTGGCCAAAGGTGTAGCATCAATTCCTCTCAATGGAATAGGACACCGCAAAGGCTCCAAGAAAAACCCACAACGTTTAGCATAATCCAAATCCATCAGATTCAGGGCAGCGCCCGAATCCACAAACGCCATGACAGAAAACGACGACAAAGAGCATATCAAGGTAATGGACAGAAGGAATTTGGACTGTACAGTACCAATGACGGCAGACCTAGCGGACCGCTTAGTGCGCTTAGGACAATCAGAAATAGCATGAGTGGAATCACCACAGTAGAAACACAGACCATTCAGACGTCTGTATTCCTGCCGTTCAACTCTAGTCATAGTCCTATCGCACTGCATAGGCTCAGGTTTAACCTCAGGCAGTACCGCCAAATGGTGCACAGATTTATGCTCGCGCAAGCGTCGACCGATCTGAATGGCCAAAGACAAAGACTCATTCAAACCAGCAGGCATAGGAAATCCCACCATGACATCCTTAAGAGCCTCAGAGAGACCCTTTCTGAACAAAGCTGCCAGCGCAGATTCATTCCACTGAGTGAGTACTGACCATTTCCTACATTTCTGACAATATACTTCTATATCATCCTGACCCTGGCACAAAGCCAGCAAATTTTTCTCAGCCTGATCCACTGAATTAGGCTCATCGTACAGCAATCCGAGCGCCAGGAAAAACGCATCGACACTACTCAATGCAGGGTCTCCTGGCGCAAGAGAAAATGCCCAGTCTTGAGGGTCGCCGCGCAAAAAAGAAATAATAATCAAAACCTGTTGAATAGGATTACCAGAAGAATGAGGTTTCAAGGCCAGAAATAGCTTACAATTATTTTTGAAACTTAGAAACTTAGTTCTATCTCCAAAAAACAAATCAGGAATAGGAATTCTTGGTTCTAACATAGATTTCTGATCAATAGTATCTTGAATTTTTTGTACATTTATAACGAGATTATCCATTGAAGAGCACAGACCCTGAATATCCATGTCCACACCTGTGTCCAGAATCACCCAAATGTCTAGGGGGAAAAAAAAAAGTGAACACAGAGCAGAAAAAAAAAAAAAAATGATGTCAGAACTTTTTCTTTCCCTCTATTGAGAATCATTAGTTTGGCTCCTTGTACTGTTATGTTTGCTAATGACAGGTGTTATGAAGGCAATCCAGAAACACAGTGTGCTTAGCGATCAGAGCGCACACAGTGATCTGACAAATACCCAAAAATACAAGAACGAGCTCTGAGACGTGGAAACTCTGTAGACTGCACACCTGATCCTATCCTAAACACAACTAAAAGCGGCTGTGGATTGCGCCTAACAACTACCTAGGCAACTCGGCACAGCCTAAGAAACTAGCTAGCCTGAAGATAGAAAAATAGGCCTGACTTGCCCCAGAGAAATTCCCCAAAGGAAAAGGCAGCCCCCCACATATAATGACTGTGAGTAAGATGAAAAGACAAAACGTAGGGATGAAATAGATTCAGCAAAGTGGGGCCCGATATTCTAGGACAGAGCGAGGACAGTAAAGCGAACTTTGCAGTCTACAAAAAACCCTAAAGCAAAGCCACGCAAAGGGGGCAAAAAAAACCCACCGTGCCGAACTAACGGCACGGCGGTACACCCTTTGCGTCTCAGAGCTTCCAGCAAAACAAAAGACAAGCTGGACAGAAAAAAAGCAACAAAAAAGCAAAAAGCACTTAGCTATACAGAGCAGCAGGTCACAGGAACAATCAGGAGAAGCTCAGATCCAACACTGAAACATTGACAAGGAGCAAGGATAGCAGCATCAGGCGGAGTTAAGTAATGAAGCAGTTAACGAGCTCACCAGAACACCTGAGGGAGGAAGCTCAGAAGCTGCAGTACCACTTGTGACCACAGGAGTGAATTCAGCCACCGAATTCACAACAATTGACAGACCACTTTATGGCTAAGCATTTTTTCTCAACTATTACGTAGTTCTTCTCGCAAATGAGAGTTTCCGGCTCAGATACAGGATGGGATGCTCTTCTCCATTGATTTCCTGTGACAGCATGTCTCTCAACCAAACTTAACTGAAACATGGACCACGAATTCTTGACGAAAGTCGGGTGCAACTAAAATCGCATGCACAGAGCCCGCTTCAGTTTTTGAAATGCCATCTCTGTGCCAGGAGTCTATTTTACCATTGTCGACTTGCTGCCCACAAGAAGATCTGTTAAGGCAATTATGGCAAAGTTCTGAATACAACACCGGTAATACCTGAAATCCCTAGAAACACCCTCACTTGCTTCTTGGAGAGCGATTGCGACCACTCCTGAATTGCCTGTTTTATTCAACTGGGGCTTGATTTCGCCTCTCCCGATGATGTAGCCTAAGTACCTGGCCTCTTCCTTCCCTGTGGCACACTTCTTGGGATTTATGGTGAATCCTGCTTTCCTCAATGCATCATGGATTGCCTGTACCTTGGGCTGGTACGAACTCCAGTCAGAGCTAAAGATGACAATGTCATCCAAGTAGGCTGCAGCATATTTCTTATGTGGAGCCAAGATTTGATCCATTGCCATCTGGAAGGTAGCTGGGGCCCTCTGCAGTCCAAAGGGCATCCTGATGTACTGAAAACACCCATCCAGCATCGAGAAGGCTGTCTTCTCCTTGGCGCTCTGGGACATGGGGATCTGCCAGTGCCCCTTAATCAGGTCGAGGGTTGTGATGTACCTTGCGGATCCCAGTTGCTCAATGAGTTTATTCATGCTGATCATCAGGTATGCGTCAAAATGGGACACCTAACTGAGGTTGCAGTAGTCATTACTAAATGACTAGTCGCCATTGGACTTCGGTACGATGGGACTTGACCAGCCACTTCTTGATTCTTCTATCACCCCGAGGTCCGGCATTCTCTTCACCTCCTTGGAGATTATCTCCCGGCGTGCTTCAGGGATTCTGTAGGGTTGAAGGATTACCCTTAAATGCAGCTCTGTTAGCATGTCGTGTTCCACAACCTGTGTGCACCCTGGCAACTCCTAGAACAGGTCACGGTTCTGCTGCAGCAGTTCTCGACATTTGCTTCTGGGCCGGCGTTAGCATCTCAGCAATCACGACCTCCTCGACCTTTGCTTTGGAATGGGCCCCAAGGCATGGAGCTTCCAGCGGTTCCTGGTCCTGCCAAGGCTAGAGTAGGTGCACATGGTATACATGGTGCGACTTCCTGCAACCTGGCTTTTGTACCTTGCAATTCACGTCCCCGAATTTTTACACTATCTCATATGGGCCTTGCCACTTTGCCAAGAATTTGCTCTCCACGTAGGAATAAGTACTAGCATGCGGTCGCCGGGTAGGAATTGCTTTAGCATCGCTGATCGGTTATATACCCTTGCTTGGGCCTCCTGTGCCTGGAGAAGATGTTCTCTTACAATAGGCATTACGTGAGCCATCCTTTCTTGCAGCTGGGAAGCATGCTCAATAACACTCCAGTCCGGCGTGACCTCGGCTTCCCAGGTTTCCATGGCGATGTCTAATAGCCCTCATGGATGTTGGCCGTACAGGAGCTCAACTGCGAGAATCCAGTGGAGGCCTGTGTGACTTTTCTGATAGAAAAAAGCAGGAATGGGAGCAGATAGTCCCAGTCCCAACCATCCTTCTAAATGACCCTCTTGAGCATGGTCTTCAAGGTCTTGGGTCTTGTTGAAGCGCTCCACCAGCCCATCGGTCTGTGGAGGGTAAACACAGGTTCGGAGATGGGTGATCTGGAGGACACTACACAGCTTCTTTATCACTTTGCTCATAAACAGGGGTCCACTGGTCTGTCAAAATCTCCTTGGCCAAACCGGTCCTGGCAAAGATATGAACAAGCTCCCTTGCGATATTCTTAGCTGAAGAGTTCATCAGTTTCACTGCTTCCGGTTACCAGGTCGCGTAGTCCATGACTACTAAGATGTACTGATGGTCATATGCTGATTTATCGAGGGGATCTATGAGGTCCATTGCAATCCTCTCAAAGGGAAATTCTATCACAGGTAAGGTAACCAAGGGACTTCGGAAGTGAGAAGTAGGAGCAGTTATCTGACAGGTGGGGCAGGACCTGCAATAATTCAGTATTTCTGAGGTAAGACCCAGGACAACAGAACCTCTTTAATACTCTTTCCTAAGTTTTCTCTACCTCCAGATGTCCACCCCAAACATGTGAATGTGCCATGTCTAAAACCCTCCACCGGCAAGGTCCTGGAACTAAGAACTGCTCTACTATCTCTTCTCCCCTCATTTTGGTCACCCGATGCAACAAGTCGCCATGGACTGCTAAATGAGGGAATCTGGTGTTAGCCCCCGGCTCTTGAGCAACCCCATTACACACAGACACATTCTCAAATGCCCCCTTCAGTGTAAGGTCCCGAAGTTGAGCAGTCCCAAAGTTCTCTTCGGGCACTTCTAAGTTAGGGAAGCTGGGCTCCTCTGTTACCATCTCGTACTCATCTCCGGCAAGGATACATAGGGGAAACTCCTTAACCTCTGATTTTGACGGAGTTGCCTTCAGAGGGGCTTGGCTTTTGTCCAAGGCCCTCTGTCCTGCCCCTTTTTGCCACAAGTTTCAGAACAGAGAAAAATCCTTCCCCAGTATGACTTTATGAATTAAGTTTTTACCACCCCAACCTCATGGGTCTTATTACCACAGTCTGTGCCCATAGTTACTCTGGCTGCAGGGTAGTCCATGGCATCTCTGTGTATGCAGCGGACACCCACAAATTTGTTAGGGATTAACTGGTGGGGAGCGCAGCGCTGATTAGGGTCACCAGACTCCCAGAGTCCAACAATCTCAGAACCACCACCCCTGTTGTGAATTCTGTTGTCAAGCTCCCTCCTGTGGTCATGAATGGTACTTCGGCTGGTTCTGTCCATGGGCTTCCTCTGGTGGTTGTGAGAGGGGCTGCGGCTTCTGATTTTCCTTCCACAGGTGACGAGGTTAATTCGTTAGCTGGCTGCTCTATTTAACTCCACCTAGATCATTGCTCCATGCCACCTGTCAATGTTCCAGTATTGGTCTAGTTCGCTCCTGGATCGTTCTTGTGACCTGTCTTCCCAGCAGAAGCTAAGTTCCTGCTTGTTTTTCTCTTGTTTGCTATTTTTCTGTCCAGCTTGCTATTTTGATTTTTGTCTTGCTTGCTGGAAGCTCTGGGACGCAGAGGGAGCGCCTCCGCACCGTGAGTCGGTGCGGAGGGTCTTTTTGCGCCCTCTGCGTGGTCTTTTTGTAGTTTTTGTGCTGACCGCAAAGTTACCTTTCATATCCTCTGTCTGTTCAGTAAGTCAAGCCTCAGTTTGCTAAATCTATTTCATCTCTGTGTTTGTAATTTTCATCTTTACTCACAGTCATTATATGTTGGGGGCTGCCTTTTCCTTTGGGGAATTTCTCTGAGGCAAGGTAGGCTTTATTTTTCTATCTTTAGGGCTAGCTAGTTCCTTAGGCTGTGACGAGTTGCATAGGGAGCGTTAGGAGCAATCCACGGCTATTTCTAGTGTGTGTGATAGGATTAGGGATTGCGGTCAGCAGAGTTCCCACGTCTCAGAGATTGTCCTGTATTATTAGTAACTATCAGGTCATTCCGTGTGCTCTTAACCACCAGGTCCATTATTGTCCTAACCACCAGGTCATAACAGTACAGGTGGCCCAAAGTATTAATGCATCTCAATAGAGGGATAAGAGAAGTTCTGAGACCATTTTTTTTTCTTTGCAGTGTGTTTTGTCTATTATGATCCGGTGGTTTGGACAAATAATGGACCTGATTGTTACTGATAATAAGGACGAGCTCTGGGACGTGGGAACTCTGCTGACCGCAATCCCTAAACCTATCAAAACACACTAGAAATAGCCGTGGATTGCGCCTAACGCTCCCTATGCAACTCGGCACAGCCTAAGAAACTAGCTAGCCCTGAAGATAGAAAAACAAAGCCTACCTTGCCTCAGAGAAATTCCCCAAAGGAAAAGGCAGCCCCCCACATATAATGACTGTGAGTAAAGACGAAAATACAAACACAGAGATGAAATAGATTTAGCAAAGTGAGGCCCGACTAACTGAACAGACCAAGGATAGTAAAGGTTACTTTGCGGTCAGCACAAAAACCTACAAAAGACCACGCAGAGAGTGCAGGGAAAAATACCTTCCGCACCGACTCACGGTGCGGGAGGCGCTCCCTCTGTGTCCCAGAGCTTCCAGCAAGCAAGGCAATATTGACAAAAGCAAGCTGGACAGAAAAAATAGCAACCAAGCAAAATAGCACAGAGGAACTTAGCTTCTGCTGGAGCAACAGGAACTAAGAACGATCCAGGAGCGAACTAGAGCCATAGTACAACATTGACAGCTGGCATGGGGCAAAGATCTAAGTGGAGTTAAATAGAGCAGCCCACTAACGAATTAGCCTCGTCACCTGTGGAAGGAAACTCAGAAACACCCACAGGCACCAGAGAAAGTCCATGGACAGAACCAGCCGAAGTACCATTCATGACCACAGGAGGGAGCCTGACAACAGAACTCACAACAGTACCCCCCCTTGAGGAGGGGTCACCGAACCCTCACGAGAGCCCCCAGGCTGACCAGGATGAGCCAAATGAAAGGCACGAACCAGATCGGCCGCATGAATATCAGAGGCAAAAACCCAGGAATTATCCTCCTGACCATAACCCTTCCACTTGACCAAGTACTGGAGTTTCCGTCTCGAAATATGAGAATCCAAAATCTTCTCCACCACATACTCCAACTCCCCCTCAACCAACACCGGAGCAGGAGGATCAACGGATGGAACCACAGGCGCCACGTATCTCCGCAATAACGACCTATGGAATACATTATGGATGGCAAAAGAATCTGGAAGGGCCAAACGAAATGACACAGGATTGATAACCTCAGAAATTTTATACGGACCAATGAAACGAGGCTTAAACTTAGGAGAGGAAACCTTCATAGGAACATAACGAGACGAAAAGCAAACTAAATCCCCAACACGAAGTCGGGGACCCACACAGCGCCGGCGGTTAGCGAAACGTTGAGCCTTCTCCTGGGACAATGTCAAATTGTCCACCACATGAGTCCAAATCTGCTGCAACCTATCCACCACAGTATCTACACCAGGACAGTCCGAAGACTCAACCTGCCCTGAAGAGAAACGAGGATGGAAACCAGAATTGCAGAAAAACGGCGAAACCAAAGTAGCCGAGCTGGCCCGATTATTAAGGGCAAACTCAGCCAACGGCAAAAAGGACACCCAATCATCCTGATCAGCAGAAACAAAGCATCTCAGATATGTTTCCAACGTCTGATTAGTTCGTTCGGTTTGGCCATTTGTCTGAGGATGGAAAGCCGAGGAAAAAGACAAATCAATGCCCATCCTAGCACAAAAGGCTCGCCAAAACCTCGAAACAAACTGGGAACCTCTGTCCGAAACGATGTTCTCCGGGATGCCATGTAAACGAACCACATGCTGGAAAAACAATGGCACCAAATCAGAGGAGGAAGGCAATTTAGACAAGGGTACCAAATGGACCATCTTAGAAAAGCGATCACAAACCACCCAAATGACTGACATCTTTTGACAGACGGGGAGATCCGAAATAAAATCCATAGAAATATGCGTCCAGGGCCTCTTCGGGGCCGGCAAGGGCAAAAGCAACCCACTAGCACGAGAACAGTAGGGCTTAGCCCGAGCACAAGTCCCACAGGACTGCACAAAAGAACGCACATCCCGTGACAAAGACGGCCACCAAAAGGATCTAGCCACCAAATCTCTGGTACCAAAGATTCCAGGATGCCCAGCCAACACCGAACAATGAAGCTCAGAGATAACTCTACTAGTCCAGTTATCAGGGACAAACAGTTTCTCTGCTGGGCAACGGTCAGGTCTATCAGCCTGAAATTTTTGCAGCACCCGCCGCAAATCAGGGGAGATGGCAGACAAAATTATCCCCTTTTTGAGAATACCTGCCGGCTCAGAAACACCCGGAGAGTCAGGCACAAAACTCCTTGACAGGGCATCAGCCTTCACATTTTTAGAGCCCGGAAGGTACGAAACCACAAAATCAAAATGGGAGAAAAACAACGCCCATCGAGCCTGTCTCAGATTCAACCGTTTGGCAGACTCAAGATAAGTCAAATTTTTGTGATCTGTCAAGACCACCACGCGATGCTTGGCTCCTTCAAGCCAATGACGCCACTCCTCGAATGCCCACTTCATGGCCAACAATTCTCGATTACCAACATCATAATTGCGCTCAGCAGGCGAAAACTTTCTAGAAAAGAAAGCACATGGCTTCATTCCCGAGCCATCAGAACTTTTTTGCGACAAAACAGCCCCTGCCCCAATCTCAGAGGCATCAACCTCAACCTGAAACGGGAGCGAAACATCTGGCTGGCACAACACAGGGGCAGAAGAAAAACGACGCTTCAATTCCTGAAAAGCATCCACGGCCGCCGAAGACCAATTGACCACATCAGCACCCTTCTTGGTCAAATCAGTCAACGGTTTAGCAACACTAGAAAAATTAGCGATGAAGCGACGATAAAAATTAGCAAAGCCCAGGAACTTTTGCAGGCTCTTCACAGATGTCGGCTGAGTCCAATCATGAATGGCCTGGACGTTAACAGGGTCCATCTCGACAGTAGAAGGGGAAAAAATGAACCCCAAAAACAAAACCTTCTGAACTCCAAAGAGACACTTTGACCCCTTCACAAACAAGGAATTAGCATGAAGGACCTGGAACACCATTCTGACCTGCTTCACATGAGACTCCCAATCATCCGAAAAGACCAAAATATCATCCAAATACACAATCAGGAATTTATCCAGGTACTCTCGGAAGATGTCATGCATAAAAGACTGAAATACTGATGGAGCATTGGAAAGCCCGAATGGCATCACCAGGTACTCAAAATGACCCTCGGGCGTATTAAATGCTGTTTTCCATTCATCGCCCCGTTTAATACACACAAGATTATACGCCCCTCGAAGGTCTATCTTGGTAAACCAACTAGCCCCTTTAATACGAGCAAACAAGTCGGACAGCAACGGCAAAGGATACTGAAATTTGACTGTAATTTTATTAAGAAGGCGGTAATCAATACAAGGTCTCAAAGAACCATCCTTCTTGGCCACAAAAAAGAACCCTGCTCCCAACGGTGATGACGATGGGCGAATATGGCCTTTCTCCAAGGATTCCTTTATATAACTCCGCATAGCGGCGTGTTCTGGCACAGATAAATTGAACAATCGGCCCTTAGGAAACTTACTACCAGGAATCAAATTAATTGCACAATCGTAATCCCTATGAGGAGGTAGGGCACTGGCTTTGGGCTCATCAAATACATCCTGATAATCCGACAAAAACTCCGGAACTTCAGAAGGAGTAGAAGACGAAATTGACAAAAATGGAACATCACCATGTACCCCCTTGGCAACCCCAGCTGGACACAGACATAGATTTCCAGTTCAATACTGGATTATGGACCTGTAGCCATGGTAACCCTAAAACGACCACATCATGCAGATTATGTAACACCAAAAAATGGATATCCTCCTGATGTGCAGGAGCCATGCACATGGTCAATTGGGTCCAGTACTGAGGCTTATTCTTGGCCAAAGGCGTAGCATCAATTCCTCTCAATGGAATAGGATGCTGCAAGGGCTCCAAGAAAAAACCACAGCGCCTAGAATACTACAAGTCCATCAAATTCAGGGCAGCTCTTGAATCCACAAATGCCATAACAGAATAGGACGACAAAGAGCAAATTAGAGTAACGGACAAAAGAAATTTAGACTGTACCGTACCAATGGTGGCAGACTTAGCGAACCGCTTAGTGCGCTTAGGACAATCGGAGATAACATGAGTGGAGTCACCACAGTAAAAACACAGCCCATTCTGACGTCTGTGTTCCTGCCGTTCAGCTCTGGTCAAAGTCCTATCACACTGCATAGGCTCAGGCCCATGCTCAGATAGTACCGCCAAATGGTGCACAGTTTTACGCTCACGCAAGCGCCGATCGATCTGAATAGCCAAAGACATAGACTCATTCAGACCAGCAGGCATGGGAAATCCCACCATGACATCTTTAAGGGCTTCAGAGAGACCCTTTCTGAAGATTGCTGCCAGGGCACATTCATTCCACTGAGTGAGCACAGACCACTTTCTAAACTTCTGACAATATATCTCTGCTTCATCCTGACCCTGACTTAGAGCCAGCAAGATTTTCTCTGCCTGATCCACTGAATTAGGTTCGTCATAAAGCAATCCGAGCGCCAGGAAAAACGCATCTACATCACGCAATGCCGGGTCTCCTGGCGCAAGGGAAAATGCCCAGTCTTGAGGGTCGCCACGTAATAAGGAAATAATGATCCTTACCTGTTGAACAGGATCACCTGAGGAGCGAGGTTTCAAAGCTAGAAACAACTTACAATTATTTTTGAAATTCAAGAACTTAGATCTATCACCAAAAAATAAATCAGGAATTGGAATCCTAGGCTCTGACATCGGATTCTGAACCACAAAATCTTGAATGTTTTGTACCCTTGTAGTGAGATTATCCATCCAAGAGGACAGACCTTGAATGTCCATGTCTACACCTGTGCTCTGAACCACCCAGAGGTAAAGGGGAAAAGTGAGACAGAACACGCTGCAAAGAAAAAAAAAATGGTCTCAGAGCTTCACTTATCCCTCTATTGAGATGCATCAATACTTTTGGCCAGCTGTACTGTTATGATCCGGTGGTTTGGACAAATAATGGACCTGATTGTTACTGATAATAAGGACGAGCTCTGGGACGTGGGAACTCTGCTGACCGCAATCCCTAAACCTATCAAAACACACTAGAAATAGCCGTGGATTGCGCCTAACGCTCCCTATGCAACTCGGCACAGCCTAAGAAACTAGCTAGCCCTGAATATAGAAAAACAAAGCCTACCTTGCCTCATAGAAATTCCCCAAAGGAAAAGGCAGCCCCCCACATATAATGACTGTGAGTAAAGACGAAAATACAAACACAGAGATGAAATAGATTTAGCAAAGTGAGGCCCGACTAACTGAACAGACCGAGGATAGTAAAGGTTACTTTGCGGTCAGCACAAAAACCCACAAAAGACCACGCAGAGAGTGCAGGGAAAAATACCTTCCGCACCGACTCACGGTGCGGGAGGCGCCCCTCTGCGTCCCAGAGCTTCCAGCAAGCAAGGCAATATTGACAAAAGCAAGCTGGACAGAAAAAATAGC
This sequence comes from Ranitomeya imitator, assembly GCF_032444005.1. Classification (NCBI taxonomy): domain Eukaryota; kingdom Metazoa; phylum Chordata; class Amphibia; order Anura; family Dendrobatidae; genus Ranitomeya; species Ranitomeya imitator. The sequence continues at coordinate 62,277,921 of NC_091288.1, forward strand.
AAACAAGCAAAATAGCACAGAGGAACTTAGCTTCTGCTGGAGCAACAGGAACTCGGAACGATCCAGGAGCGAACTAGAGCCATAGTACAACATTGACAGCTGGCATGGGGCAAAGATCTAAGTGGAGTTAAATAGAGCAGCCCACTAACGAATTAGCCTCGTCACCTGTGGAAGGAAACTCAGAAACACCCACAGGCACCAGAGAAAGTCCATGGACAGAACCAGCCGAAGTACAATTCATGACCACAGGAGGGAGCCTGACAACTGAATTCACAACATTTGTCTCTCTTTTCCCCTTTACCTCTGGGTGGTTCAGGATACAGGTGTAGATATGGACATTCAAGGTCTGTCCTCTTGTATGGATAATCTCACTGTAAGGGTACAAACATTCAAGATTTTGTGGTTCAGAATCCGATGTTAGAGCCTAGGATTCCAATTCCTGATTTGTTTTTTGGGGATAGATCTAAGTTTCTGAATTTCAAAAATAATTGTAAATTGTTTCTTGCTTTGAAACCTCGCTCCTCAGGTGACCCTGTTCAACAAGTGAAAATCATTATTTCTTTGTTATGTGGCGACCCTCAAGACTGGGCATTTTCCCTTGCTCCAGGAGATCCGGCATTGCGTGATGTTGATGCGTTTTTCCTGGCGCTTGGATTGCTTTATGATGAACCAAATTCAGTGGATCAGGCAGAGAAAATCTTGCTGGCTCTGTGTCAGAGTCAGGATGAGGTAGAGATATATTGTCAGAAGTTTAGGAAGTGGTCTGTACTCACTCAGTGGAATGAATGTGCCATGGCAGCAATTTTCAGAAAGGGTCTCTCTGAAGCCCTTAAGGATGTCATGGTGGGATTTCCCATGCCTGCTGGTCTGAATGAGTCTATGTCTTTGGCCATTCAGATCAATCGACGCTTGCGTGAGCGTAAAGCTGTCCACCATTGGTACGGTACAGTCTAAATTTCTTTTGTCTGTTACTCTGATTTGCTCTTTGTCATCCTATTCTGTTATGGCATTTGTGGATTCAGGCGCTGCCCTGAATTTGATGGACTTGGAGTTTGCTAGGCGCTGCGGTTTTTTCTTGGAGCCCTTGCAGTATCCTATTCCATTGAGAGGAATTGATGCTACGCCTTTGGCCAAGAATAAGCCTCAGTACTGGACCCAATTGACCATGTGCATGGCTCCTGCACATCAGGAGGATATTCGCTTTTTGGTGTGGCATAATCTGCATGATGTGGTCGTTTTGGGGTTGCCATGGCTACAGGTCCATAATCCAGTATTGGATTGGAAATCTATGTCTGTGTCCAGCTGGGATTGTCAGGGGGTACATGGTGATGTTCCATTTTTGTCTATTTCGTCATCCACCCCTTCTGAAGTCCCGGAGTTTTTGTCAGATTACCGGGATGTATTTGATGAACCCAAATCCAGTGCCCTACCTCCTCATAGGGATTGCGATTGTGCTATCAATTTGATTCCTGGTAGTAAGTTTCCTAAGGGCCGACTGTTCAATTTATCTGTGCCAGAACACGCCGCTATGCGGATTTATATAAAGGAATCCTTGGAGAAGGGTCATATTCGCCCGTCGTCGTCACCATTGGGAGCAGGGTTCTTTTTTGTGGCCAAGAAGGATGGTTCTTTGAGACCTTGTATTGATTACCGCCTTCTTAATAAGATCACAGTCAAATTTCAGTACCCTTTGCCGCTGCTGTCTCATTTATTTGCTCGGATTAAGGGGGCTAGTTGGTTCACCAAGATAGATCTTCGTGGTGCGTATAATCTTGTGCGTATTAAACAGGGCGATGAATGGAAAACAGCATTTAATACGCCCGAGGGCCATTTTGAGTACCTGGTTATGCCATTCGGGCTTTCCAATGCTCCATCAGTATTTCAGTCCTTTATGCATGACATCTTCCGAGAGAACCTGGATAAATTCCTGATTGTATATTTGGATGATATTTTGGTTTTCTCGGATAATTGGGAGTCTCACGTGAATCAGGTCAGAATGGTGTTCCAGGTCCTTCGTGCGAATTCTTTGTTTGTGAAGGGGTCAAAGTGTCTCTTTGGAGTTCAGAAGGTTTCATTTTTGGGTTTTATTTTTTCCCCTTCTACTATCGAGATGGACCCTGTTAAAGTCCAGGCCATTTATGATTGGACTCAGCCGACATCTGTGAAGAGTCTGCAAAAGTTCCTGGGCTTTGCTAATTTTTATCGTCGCTTCATCAGTAATTTTTCTAGTGTTGCTAAACCGTTGACTGATTTGACCAAGAAGGGTGCTGATGTGGTCAATTGGTCTTCTGCGGCTGTGGAAGCTTTTCAGGAGTTGAAGCGTCGTTTTTCTTCTGCCCCTGTGTTGTGCCAGCCAGATGTTTCGCTCCCGTTTCAGGTCGAGGTTGATGCTTCTGAGATTGGAGCAGGGGCTGTTTTGTCGCAAAGAAGTTCTGATGGCTTGGTGATGAAACCATGTGCCTTCTTTTCTAGAAAGTTTTCGCCTGCTGAGCGCAATTATGATGTTGGCAATCGAGAGTTGTTGGCCATGAAGTGGGCATTCGAGGAGTGGCGTCATTGGCTTGAAGGAGCCAAGCATCGCGTGGTGGTCTTGACGGATCACAAGAATTTGACTTATCTCGAGTCTGCCAAACGGTTGAATCCTAGACAGGCTCGTTGGTCGCTATTTTTCTCCCGTTTTGATTTTGTGGTTTCGTACCTTCCGGGCTCTAAGAAGGTGAAGGCTGATGCCCTGTCAAGGAGTTTTGTGCCCGACTCTCCGGGTGTTCCTGAGCCGGCGGGTATTCTCAAAGAGGGGGTTATTTTGTCTGCCATCTCCCCTGATTTGCGGCGGGTGCTGCAAAAATTTCAGGCTGATAGACCTAACCGTTGCCCAGCGGAGAAACTGTTTGTCCCTGATGGATGGACTAGTAGAGTTGTCTCTGAGGTTCATTGTTCGGTGTTGGCTGGTCATCCTGGAATCTTTGGTACCAGAGATTAGGTGGCTAGATCCTTTTGGTGGCCGTCTTTGTCGCGGGATGTGCGTTCTTTTGTGCAGTCCTGTGGGACTTGTGCTCGGGCTAAGCCCTGCTGTTCTCGTGCCAGTGGGTTGCTTTTGCCCTTGCCGGTCCCGAAGAGGCCCTGGATGCATATTTCTATGGATTTTATTTTGGATCTCCCTGTCTCTCAAAAGATGTCGGTCATTTGGGTGGTTTGTGATCGCTTCTCTAAGATGGTCCATTTGGGACCCTTGTCTAAATTGTCTTCCTCCTCTGATTTGGTGCCATTGTTTTTCCAGCATGTGGTTCGTTTACATGGCATTTCAGAGAACATCGTTTCGGACAGAGGTTCCCAGTTTGTTTCGAGGTTTTGGCGATCCTTTTGTGCTAGGATGGGCATTGATTTGTCTTTTTCCTCGGCTTTCCATCCTCAGACAAATGGCCATACCGAACGAACTAATCAGACTTTGGAAACATATCTGAGATGCTTTGTTTCTGCTGATCAGGATGATTGGGTGTCCTTTTTGCCTTTGGCTGAGTTCGCCCTTAATAATCGGGCCAGCTCGGCTACTTTGGTTTCGCCGTTTTTCTGCAATTCTGGTTTCCATCCTCGTTTCTCTTCAGGGCAGGTTGAGTCTTCGGACTGTCCTGGTGTAGATACTGTGGTGGATAGGTTGCAGCAGATTTGGACTCATGTGGTGGACAATTTGACATTGTCCCAGGAGAAGGCTCAACATTTCGCTAACCGCCGGCGCTGTGTGGGTCCCCGACTTCGTGTTGGGGATTTGGTTTGGTTGTCGTCTCGTTATGTTCCTATGAAGGTTTCCTCTCCTAAGTTTAAGCCTCGTTTCATTGGTCCGTATAAGATTTCTGAGGTTCTCAATCCTGTGTCATTTCGATTGACCCTTCCAGCTTCTTTTGCCATCCATAATGTATTCCATAGGTCGTTGTTGCGGAGATACGTGGCGCCTGTGGTTCCATCCGTTTATCCTCCTGCCCCGGTGTTGGTTGAGGGGGAGTTGGAGTATGTGGTGGAGAAGATTTTGGATTCTCGTATTTCGAGACGGAAACTCCAGTACCTGGTCAAGTGGAAGGGTTATGGTCAGGAAGATAATTCCTGTGTCTTTGCCTCTGATGTTCATGCTGCCGATCTGGTTCGTGCCTTTCATTTGGCTCGTCCTGGTCGGCCTGGGGGCTCTGGTGAGGGTTCGGTGACCCCTCCTCAAGGGGGGGTACTGTTGTGAATTCTGTTGTCAAGCTCCCTCCTGTGGTCATGAATGGTACTTCGGCTGGTTCTGTCCATGGGCTTCCTCTGGTGGTTGTGAGTGGGGCTACGGCTTCTGAGTTTCCTTCCACAGGTGACGAGGTTAATTCGTTAGCTGGCTGCTCTATTTAACTCCACCTAGATCATTGCTCCATGCCACCTGTCAATGTTCCAGTATTGGTCTAGTTCGCTCCTGGATCGTTCTTGTGACCTGTCTTTCCAGCAGAAGCTAAGTTCCTGCTTGTTTTTCTCTTGTTTGCTATTTTTCTGTCCAGCTTGCTATTTTGATTTTTGTCTTGCTTGCTGGAAGCTCTGGGACGCAGAGGGAGCGCCTCCGCACCGTGAGTCGGTGCGGAGGGTCTTTTGCGCCCTCTGCATGGTCTTTTTGTTGTTTTTGTGCTGACCGCAAAGTTACCTTTCCTATCCTCTGTCTGTTCAGTAAGTCGGGCCTCACTTTGCTAAATCTATTTCATCTCTGTGTTTGTAATTTTCATCTTTACTCACAGTCATTATATGTGGGGGGCTGCCTTTTCCTTTGGGGAATTTCTCTGAGGCAAGGTAGGCTTTATTTTTCTATCTTTAGGGCTAGCTAGTTCCTTAGGCTGTGACGAGTTGCATAGGGAGCGTTAGGAGCAATCCACGGCTATTTCTAGTGTGTGTGATAGGATTAGGGATTGCGGTCAGCAGAGTTCCCACGTCTCAGAGCTTGTCCTGTATTATTAGTAACTATCAGGTCATTCCGTGTGCTCTTAACCACCAGGTCCATTATTGTCCTAACCACCAGGTCATAACACACCCCATTGACAGACATGGCACACGACTGGGGACCCTCGCTGGGTTGACAGTCCACACTGCAGGCCGGGTAGGCATAGGAGGAGCAGCACCTGCCTAGCCTACAGTCCATAGGCTCAGGGGGCATATGACACCGGGCGGCAACGTGTCCAGGATTGTGGCAGTACTAACAGACCACATTATTCATAACAGGCTTTGGTGACCCCTCAGCAGGGTTGGACTCCGCCCAGTTGTTGGTCTAGCCACCCTCCGTGGCCCACTTTTGGGTATCCCCTAGGAAGAAGTAGTGAGGTTTAGTTTCCCAAGGGATTTCTTCACAACCTGGTATCTATCAACGAGGCCGACCAAGTCATCTGCATTCTGGGGGTCGCACTGGGCAACCCAGTTCTGTATAGGCTTGGGGAGGGAGTGAACGAACCTGTCCATCACCACACACTCAACCATTTGGGCCGGAGGGAAGTCTCTGGCTGCTGCCACTTTTGAACCAGGTGCATCACATCAAACGTCTAGGAGCGTGGGGGTTCGTCATCAGCATACGCCCACCAGTGGACTCGCTAAGTCCTTACAGACATTGTTACTCCCAGGCATGCCAGAATTTCAGTTTTTAATTTTCCATACTCTTTGGCATCCTGGAGGGCAAAGCCGTAATATACCTTTTGGGGTTCACCAGTCAAACAGGGGGCCAGCACCTTTGCCCACTGCTCTGGCGGTAGCCTCTCACACTCCGCTACCTGCTCAAACACAGTCAAAAAGGCTTTGACATCATCCCCCTTTCTGTATGGCTCACCTTACCATTTTCCAGACGTACGTAAGTGCAGCGCCCCAGGGTCCTGGTCATTGCAGTAATGTCATTTCCCTCTAGGGGGGAGTGATGTCACATTTGGAGGCAATGAAGGAGATCTCTTTGCCAGGTATCACAAACATACAACACATTTCATACTCCAGTCCACCAGGGGGAGCTATGCTATAGGTAAAACTGGTGGCCTGGAGAGGAAGTTAGGCAGTTCCTGGCTGAGCTTTGCTCAGGTAGTTGGTCCCTGACAGGGGTGGGAGCCTGTCAGAGGCCTGAACAGAAGGTCACGTAGCTGCGCCTGCCCTAAGTGCGGCAGTTCCTAAGAAAGGACACGAAAAGAGAACTGTATTGTAGAGAGGGTGAAGAAGTCATAGCAAAGGAGTGGATACCAGGAGGAGTTCTGACCTACACAGGCTGCCTCCTTCTGAGGCGCAGGATCCCAGTAGCCGGAACACCGAGGGAGCAACAGTCCTTTATGCCTTGCTCCAGAGACCGGCAGGACAGCTAGTTGCAAGTTACTGATCTGCCCCTACACCCAGGAGGCAAGGTGGCACCCACGAGAGGCCGGAGCATGATAGAGTCCCTGTAAAAAGCCTCAAGCCACCGGTCATACGGGTTTGTCCTATCCATCTGGGGGACAGAGAGAGAGACATAACATCAATAACATCTACAACATCTGTGAGGACCTTACGAGAGGCTCAGCAGTAAGGTACTACAACACACGGCGCTAGAGGAAGGCTACTGATTTCTATCTGGACAAGGGAACTCTGGATTTGCCTCCAAACCGGCCAGACTCTGTCTGCCCAGTGATCTGGTGCTCTGGAATGTGGATGCTGAAGCCTTCAGTAAAAGGTAAAGAGACTGCAACCTTGTGTCCTCGTTCTTCACTGCGCCTCACACCATCCACCATCTACACACCGGGAAGCCCGGGATACACTTCACCTGTGGGAAGGTATACCATCTAGCTGCCATAACATCACCCCAGCGGACCCCCTTAAAGCAGTGTCAGTCACCCTAACTGAATACCACAGGTGGCGTCACGAACATATCCCTTTAAAGACCTTTCCCTTTAACACGAACGTCCCACGGGCCATGGACTGGGTCAGCCACCGTGACATCCCTCTTGAGAACTGAAGGACCGAGTACCTAACTGCCCACGTTGGTGCTCCATATCATCACCTGGAGACCGCTGGCCTAACACGAACCACCTCTGCAAAGAGCTCCATTTGTTGTGTTAGCGCCTCCTGCTGCTGTTGCTGCTGCAGCTGTTGCTGAGGCTGCTGTGCTAACAGCTTATTTGTCTCCTGTTGCGCCAAATTCTATAGTTGACTGGCGAGCTGATGTTGCTGCTATACCTGGACGAGATATTTCACAAGCTCCTCGATGCTGCCTGACGTCTCACTCTGAATGGCAGATTTCACCCAGGACATGCAGTTGTCCTCAGCCTCTATGAATGGTGGCTTTATGGCTGATTTACAATGTTACATGCTTAGGGACATTAGGTTTGGGCATATTTTGGAGTATTTTAAAGGATTGGAAAATTACAAAAAATGGGTGGAACAATAAGCTGACCACACACAATATTGTATCTGCTTGAGGGCTCATTCATGGACCGCAATGCACCAACTGGCTGGGGGTCTCCTGACCAGAGCATGATAGTTTTATATATCACTGGCTGTTCAATAGGGCACAGCAATGCGAGCCTGCACACCTCTCCGATTACACTGTGCAGGCGCAAGACTTTGGGCTTTATGTGGATGATGGAAAGACGTCATCCATTTACATGCAGGTAGAAGAGATGATGTTTGAAGGGACCAGGGCGACGTTGATCACAATTTGGAAACACCCATAGGACCGCACAATTTATCTGCGACACAGGACAAGTATACACTTTTTATGAAGTATGCAGGTGCATACCTGAGGATATAAAGGGGTCGTAGGAACCCCATTCTTATGATCTTAAAGGTGATGGGCAGGGATTATAAACTAAAAAAACTGATAACAGGTTCCCTTTAAGGAGAAAATAAAGTTATAGTCTCTCTACAGTACAGCATTCTTGATTCCATTTTTTTGTCATGACAGATTCCCATTTTATTTCTTTTTTATAGCGCCAGCTTCATGACTAGAAGGATCTCTGCCAAACTGTAGTCCTCTTTTTACCATTTGTAGATTTTCAAAGTGAGTCTCTCCCATAGGAGTGGTCCCTTTGCATTAACAGAAATTGAATCTTAAAAACTGGTAGCTGTAAAAAAAAAAAAAATTGAACAAATAATGTAACTTGTTATAAATGTTTTTATTCTACTGCAGGCAACACACGACAATACGTACATGTATTATCTAGTTCTACCACTAGGTGGCACCAAGACTTTGTAGAGTTGCCCCTCTGCTACTTATTGTTCCTGTTACTGTAACCAGATTTTAACTTTTCCTTGTTCAATCAATAGGAAGTTTCACTGAAGAGGAATGCTGGACTGAAAATATGGCTGAACATCACAATGCAGGATACTAATTACAGCTAATTACTTATTTAAAAAAAGAGATAACGTACATGAGCATTTAATATTAATTAATATTATGATATTTTATCATACGTTTACTGCATATATCTATTCTTAAAGGGAACCGGTCAGGTCACAATTCTCTTAAGTAAATACGGAACAGGTTAGAGGTTCTAATTAGTATCATGTCAGTGGTGAAATCAGAAAACAACATTACGGGGCAGCATCGTGGCTCAGTGGTTAGCAGCACTGTAACACTGGGGTCCTGGGTTTAAAGCCCACCAAGGACCACATCTGCAAGGAGTTTGTATGTTCTCCCCATGTTTGCGTGGGTTTCCTCCAGCTTCCTCCCACACTCCAAAAACACACTGATAGGGAAATTAGATTGTGAGCCCCAATGGGGACAATGATGATAATATCTGTAAAGCGCTGCGGAATATGATGGCACTATATAAGAAAAGTATAATAATAAGAAAAAAGTCAGTTGAAGTGTATGCGTTTTCTCCGTCCGTGATCTGTGCTCTGTGCCCACACTCATGTGATAAGGGCACTGCTGCCTGTGGCTATGGGAGGTGGCAGTAGGAGGGCAGCACTATGTGACAGGGTACGGCCTGCCCTCCCCTCACAAATACACACAATCCGGGAGCTTTGACATTCCAGCTGCAGCCCGTGAGCAGGTAACGGCCCCCCGTATCTCCTGCGGTCTCTTATATACTCATTTATGTCTGGATCACACATATGCGAATCATACGTCTTCATGTTTTACTGAAATGCGTCTTCTTTTCTATCGTGTCATATAGTAATATTGCGAGAATAGGAGGAATAACAACTGGTAAAAGTCAGAGCAGGCGGTGACACCGGGACAGGACGCATTGATTTTATCTCTTAAAGGGGAAACACTTTCTGCTGCTGCCATCTGGTATCTTAGAAAAGTTGCATACATTCGGCTTTGACATCTGGGATCGCCCTTTTTTTCTCCATTGTAATATTTAATTGTAATAGAGCTATGGAAACTTAGAAACCGAGCAGATATTTGTCCCGTAAAAGCAGAGGCAGTGGTATAAGGAGAATGTTCACATCTCCACATTAGATTAGTATTACAGACGATAATGTACATTAAATTACTATATATTATTGTGATCTCATAATGACATAGTCAGGTGAAATCCGCTCAGTGTGGCCAGCAGAAGGGCTGTGATCATTTGTATTCTGTATACAGCGGAGAAAGCAGCTGCCGGAACCTGATTCCACCAGATCAGCTCCCGCCTGTCTCTCCGGTTGGTAAGTGCTCATTCACACATCAGTATTTGCTCAGTGTTTGTATGAAAAAAACAGGAGTGGAAGTAACAGAGAAAAACTATAATTGAAAGATTTGATGTGATGACGTTCGTCAAATTCATGATGAACGGTGATGTTTTTTACATCACAGATGTTACCCCTGTCCCCGACTGGAGAAGGATTTGTGGCGAGACACACACCACCTGTCCGACGCAAGCACCTTTAATCAGGAACATCTGACTCCAGCACGCTTCCTCATCAAAACTGGCGTGAACATCAACGGTCTTGATGAATAGGAACCTCGGAGTGCACATAACTATATAGTATCCTAAGACTACTTTCACACTAGCGTCGGTACGGGGCCGTCGCCATGCGTCGGCCCGACGTACCGACGCAAACTGTGAAGAAAATGAACAACGGGGGCAGCGGATGCAGTTTTACAACGCATCCGCTGCCCCATTGTAAGGTCCAGGGAGGAGGGGGCGGAGTTCCAGCCGCGCATGCGCAGTCGGAAAAAGCGGAACCGGCGGACAAAAAAAGTTGCATGCAAGATTTTTTTGTCCCGACGGACTGCAAAAACATGACGCATCCATTGCACGACGGATGCAATGTGTGGCAATCCCTCGCAATGCGTTGCTAATGAAAATCTATGGAGAGAAAATACATCGTGCGGGCAACTTTGCAGGATGCGTTTTTTCTCCAAAACGACACATTGCGACGGAGGCCAAACAACGCTAGTGTGAAAGTAGCCTAATGCAGTTTCAATAAGACCTCCTTCACACGTCCTGGAAAAAACAGCACTGGTGCTATCCTTACCTGTGTATGGCCTTCAATAGGGCTAAGATGACAAATAGACACAGCTTGCTTGATATACCCTCTTAAAAAGGAGAACAATTAGTGCAATTCATAGGGACCTATGATGAAAAGGCGACTGAAGCTTGTAATATCTTGCGGAAATATTGGCCCATCTTGATGGCTGATCCAGATCTGAAAGAAGCGATTGGCAGTTTTCCCTCGATTACTTATCAGAGAGGAAGAAATCTGAGGAGTTTTTGGACCAATAGCAATTTCATATCACATCAAGATGATTCTGAGGTGAGGGGTAGGAAATTGAGAGAAGGGTCACACTCCTGTGGTTCCTGTAATTTTTGTAAATATCTTCCAGCTGTAAAGGAATTCATCAATATAGTGGATAAAAAGGAATATTATGTAAGAGACAGTATCAATTATAAGACGAAAGGGGTTGTATATGTAATCATGTGCCCAAAATTGTATGTGAGTAAAACAATTCAAGAATTGAGAAGGCAAATTTCTAAACAAGTCAGTTCTATTAATACAAAGATCGAGACACCTCTATCATTACATATGAGGACTGTACATTGTGATGATCCTTTACAATTGAGGATATAGGGTGTTAGACATATATTTTTGGGTCCTAGGAGGGGAAATTTGGATACCGTGCCTTGCAAAAGTATGTAATAGAAGAAAATTGGCTAAAAGCCGCAGCCAGCTCACCAACCAGACCATAGGCAATTGAGCACGGAGATTCGTCCTGACCTGGACGCCAAGCAGTTGCAGTATACGAAAACGTGGAAACTCCAGCTCCAATAAAATGGCAAAACTCTTTATTAGTCCAACTTCATAAAACGGACAATCCTTACAGAGGTAAAAAGGACATCCTGTGTGATCGAAACGCGTTGCCTATATTCATGTAACCACCTGCGTCCTTTTTACCTCTGTAAGGATTGTCCGTTTTATGAAGTTGGACTAATAAAGATTTTTGCCATTTTATTGGAGCTGGAGTTTCCACGTTTTCGTATACTGCCTTGCAAAAGTAGTTGGCTTCCTGGAACTTTTCAACCTTTTCCCACATATCATGCTTCAAACATAAAAATACCAAATGTATGTGAAGAATCAACAACAAGTGGAACACGATTGTGAAGTTGAACGAAATTTATTGGTTATTTTAAATTTTTGTGGAAAATCAAAAACTGAAAAGTGGGGCGTGCAATATTATTCGGCCTGCTTACTTTCAGTGCAGAAAACTCACTCCAGAAGTTCATTGTGGATCTCTGAATGATCCAATGTTGTCCTAAATGCCTAATGATGATAAATAGAATCCACCTGTGTGTAATCAAGTCTCCGTATAAATGCACCTGCTCTGTGATAGTCTCAGGGTTCTGTTTGAAGCCCAGAGAGCATCATGAAGACCAAGGAACACCACAGGCAGGTCCGTGATACTGTTGTGGAGAAGTTTAAAGCCGGATTTGGATACAAAATGATTTCCAAAACTTTAAACATCCCAAGGATGCACTATGCAAGAGGTCATATTGAAATGGAAGGAGTATCATTCATACCACTGCAAATCTACCAAGACCCGGCCGTCCCTCCAAACTTTCATCTCAAACAAGGAGAAGACTGATCAGAGATGTAGCCAAGAGGCCCATGATCACTCTGGATGAACTGCAGAGATCTACAGCTGAGGTGGGACAGTCTGTCCATAGGACAACAATCAGTCGTACACTGCACAAATCTGCCCTTTATGGAAGAGTGGCAAGAAGAAAGTCATTTCTCAAAGATATCCGTAAAAAGTGTTGTTTAAAGTTTGCAACAAGCCACACCAAACCTGTGGAAGCATGAAACCAAAATTGAACTTTTTGGCAACAATGCCAAACGATATGTTTGGCGTAAAGGCAACACAGCTCATCACCCTGAACACACCATCCCGACTGTGAAACATGATGGTGGCAGCATCTTGGTTTGGGCCTGCTTTTCTTCAGCAGGGACAGGGAAGATGGTTAAAATTGATGGGAAGATGGATGGAGCCAAATACAGGACCATTCTTGAAGAAAACCTGTTGGAGTCTGCAAAAGACCTGAGACTGGGACGGAGATTTGTCTTCCAACAAGACAATGATCCCCAACATAAAGCAAAATCTACAATGCAATGGTTCACAAATAAAAATATCCAGGTGTTAGAATGGCCAAGTCAAAGTCCAGACCTCAATTCAATCGAGAATCTGTGGAAAGAGCTGAAAACTGCTGTTCACAAATGATCTCCATCAAACCTCACTGAGCTCGAGCTGTTTGCCAAGGAAGAATGGGCAAGAATTTCAGTCTCTCGATGTACAAAACTGACAGAGACATATCCCAAGCGACTTGCAGCTGTAATCGCAGCAAAAGGTGGTGCAGCAAAGTATTAAGTTAAAGGGGCCGAATAATATTGCACGCTCCACTTTTCAGTTTTTGATTTTCCACAAAAATTTAAAATAACCAATAAATTTCGTTCAGCTTCACAATTGTCTTCCACTTGTTGTTGATTCTTCACCAAAAATGTATATTTGGTATCTTTATGTTTGAAGCATGATGTGTGGGAAATGTTGAAAAGTTCCAGGGAGCCGAATACTTTCGCAAGGCACTGTAAAATGTTGCTCCAAGAGGAATGCAAATGGTTCTTTAGATGAAAAGTCGCAGCCCTAATGGGTTTAATGAGGGTTTTTCTTTTCCTGCTTTTTTGGAAGATTGATATTAGTTGGTATATGGTTATGGATTCCCTGGCTGTTCTCTATTGGGTTACCCCCCTTATTATATTTGTATAATTATTAACAACTATTCCTGCCTGTAATTAATAATGACTATTAGAGATTTATTTAACATGGTCGAACCTGGTGTGATTTCCTTGGAATTATAAAGTAAACTGGGTTATTGGGCAAATATGTTTGGTGCCTGTTTTTTACATATAATAGTTAATTGGTTGTCAATATCATAATTGAGGTTGTTCCATGGTGATATTATGAAATTATGTGCTATTAATCTAGCTTTTGATTACCGAAGGATGCTTTTCCATTGATTATTACTGAACTGGAATTATAATAGGCTTCTGCGCAAGCACTAGTGCAGCTGGAAGGATTAGATCTTAATGTGTATGTCCGCAAGTGCGCTGATTGCTGGATGGACATGCGCACAACGTTCCCAGCGAGTGCACGGTCTGCTCAGCAATACGCAATCGCGATAGGGCTATGTGGTAGCCAGGACCCCGGAAGTAATTGGAGATGGCTGGTGGCCACAACTGACGTGAGATTAGGTGATTGGATATGAATTAGCATCCGGAACTGATGGAAGTGAGGTGTTACAACTTTATTTGTCCTTGTAATGCATTATATATTTATATTGAGTGCAAAAATCATCAGTGATATAATTGGGAACCTTTTGTAGTGATTGTGATATTGATATGAGGAATACTAAGGGCTTTTTCGGGCAACAGAGAATAATGGTATATTTACTTTAGCCAGTCGTGATTGGTGCGATGATTGGAGATCTGGGATTGGTTGTCCTTGTTGTCCCACATTTATGATATCACACCAAAAGGTTTTAAAAGGTCTGGTTAGTCATGTGGTTGCTCATTCTAGCCTCAAACCCTGATGAAGCCAGGTCTACTGGCGAAACATGTCTGGGATGTCTAGTAGTTATTTTTAGAAGCTTTCTTGTGGAATGTATATAATCACCTAATAAGAGCAGTGGTAGCGGCCGCACCATGCGTTAGCAATCAAAATGAATCAATAGATAGGATACTGTAAATCCAGAGGATGAGATCGTTTTTCTTCAATATCCTAATAGTTTACATCCACTAGCAAAGCAATTTTTAGTGTTATTCTTTAATAGTAGAATTAAAAGTTATGTTTTACTTTAACCGTTAGTTGGGATTTAGTTGCCTTTTGGCAAATAGTGATTATCGTATTTACCCCATGATGGCTTTTTTGAACAGCAATTTTTGTGTATCCGTACCCGTGTGTCACATCCGTGTGCGTGATGTATTGTGGTCCGAGCTGCCGGCAAAAAGGTGACATGTCAAAGTGTTTTGCACATGGCCACACGGTCTCTGGAAACACACTAACATGTGCAGACCCATAGATTTGAATGGGTCTACGTGTGTCAGTGTCTCCGCTACATGGGAAAACGGTCACTACACGTACCAGAGACACTGAGGTGTGAAAGAGGCCTTTCTGGAACTATTCTAAGGTGATTTTTTTGCCATAAGAAAGTGCGACTTTTAGTTATTTTACGCTGCTCTCAATACTTTTAAAAGTAGGTGTAAGGCTGGTTTCACGTGTCCTGATATTTCCGGTACCGGAGATATCTGTGTCAGTGGGTCTGTGTGTCCATTTGTCACATCCGTGTGGCATCCATGTGTCCGTGTTTACCATCCTAGTGGCATCCGTGTGGCATCCGTGTGCTGTCCGTGTGTCCGTGTATTGAAACAATTTGTTTACATTTTAACCCTATGACTTTAAAAACGTACACGGACAGCACACAGACGCCATCTGTGTGCAGTACGTGTTTACACGGACCCATTGACTTGTATGGGTCGTGTAATCCATGCTGTCACTCAAAAACGGACATGGCTGCGTGTTTTTTTCACACGGACACACAGTGCGTGAACACACGCTGACATGTGCATAGACCCATTCATTTGAATGGGTCTACGTGTGTCAGTGTCTCCGGTACGTGAGGAAACTGTCACCACGCGTACCGGAGCCACTGACGTGTGAAACCGGCCTTATAGATGTGGTTTACAATCCAAATAACGTTTCAACCAATTTAAGAATTGTAACTTTAAAAAAAAGAAAAAGTTGCTAACTCATTCCAATAGAGAGGTGGAGTAAAAAGAGGAAAATCACTTCTAGATAGAAGTGTTATATCTACGTAGGTGTCTGCCTAATTTATCAAGCATCCTGTGACACTGATAAATGTGACACACATAGCAGTAAAGCAGCTTAAATAAAAAGTGACTTTAAAACTCGCTCTCACGATAACGTCTACCTCTGTGCTTAACGAAAAATAGCTCAACATTAAGATTAGGAAATCACATGTAACAAAAATGAAGCTTTGCTATATTTTTTTTTTATTACACCACACTGCAAAATTTGCTGTAAGCTAGCCTAAGAGAAAAAGCACACTGTATTCTCAGACATTTTTAATATTTTCGCTTTAGAATGCAAACTAAAAAAAATCGCTATATCCAAATTATGACTGCTACTGAAAGTTTACTTATAAGTGACATACTATTGATAAAGATCCACATACAGTCAGAAGCCTTAAATCTACCTTTTCACCTCATATTCAGACATTTTACATTCTATTGATCAGCAAAGGTCTTACGCCTATTGAGAAAACAATGATTGTAAGGATACACCCTCACTGTTTAAAGCCCCCCAAACACATTCTTTAACTGCAATCCCCATATATCGCACTCCATACATTATAATGGCCACAAAAAGCACTCAATGCAGTATAATAGGGCATTGCATTGATTTTAATATAGTTTAAAGGCTCCACGTAGTGTTCAATACAGTATAATGGGCCCCAAATAGTCCTCCATACTGTATACCGGGGCATTTAATTACTTTTCATACAGTTTAATCGCCCCACATAGTGCTCCATACAGTATAATGACCCTACATAGTCCTCCATATAGTATAATGGCCTTATATAGTGCTCCATACAGTACAATAACCCCACATAGTCCTCCATATAGTATAATGGGTCCCATATAGTGCTTCATACGGTTTAATGCCCCCACATAGTGCTTCCTGCAGTATAATGACCCCACATAGTCCTCCGTATAGTATAATGGGCCACAAAAAGTGTTCCATACAGTATAATGGGCCCAACATAGTGCTCCATATAGTATAATGGAGTCCAGTGTTTCCTTCTATACAGTATAATGGCCACAAAAAGTGTTCCACACTCAAACTGGAGCATTGCAGGGGGAATAAAGTTAATTTTCTCCCCCACAGCGTTTGGCTAAGTGTGGGCGCCGAGCAGATTAATAACGCTATTAACCTGCAGATTAACCCCATATCTGCAGGTTTATAGCATTTTTTTCTAGTGACAGGTTCCCTATAGCACTGACCCCAGGAGTTTACAGCTTCCCCTACTATTTAAGGACTACCTCTTGGCAGCATCAAGCATTTTACAAGAGCAGGATCTTTTCAGGATCTGCCCACATTTGTTCAGCTTTTGAGAGCTGTAAAAAGATTGAGCTGAGCTAATCGCCACCACTTAGCTATCTCAGAAAACAAACTAGAAACGTGTAGCAGAGCGCCCTGGAGCTGAACGTACTGGAGGTTATGCAGTTATGGCATTCACTGGTACATTAAGTTTATTGTTATTTTAACCTTATGTAACACCACCAGTATACTCGTCTGGCACGCAGAGCTAAAAGGCAATAACTCAGCGCTGCCAAGCTTGAAATATTTTAACATTTATTAACCCCTTTCACGCAACCCAACTGTACATGTACATCACGGTCAGGGTACGCGTGTAAGGAGTGGGCTCGAGAGCTAGGCACCCCCCATACAGGGCAGATGCTGGCTGTAATACATAGCCAACATCTGCCTGTAACAGCAGCTATCGGCATTAGCTGAGATAGCTACAATTTAACTACTTAAATGCTGTTGTAAACTACTGATCATGGTGTACGTGCTCACCAGTAAATACCAGCCCCTGCAATGCAATCATGGAGGACCAATGGGTTACCCTGATCCCATCTTGGTACTCCTCTGAAGTTCAGCCTTTGAGTAACTTTAAATTGCTTCAGATTTCAAAAGACTCCAAGCAGCTAAGCATTTTCTGCTCTAAAGATTCTCTATACATTGCAATACAAGTCAATGGGAAAAGACGTTTAAAGGGACTCTGTCACCTGAATTTGGAGGGAACAATCTTCAGCCATAGGGGCGGGGTTTTCGGGTGTTTGAGGCAAGATTGCCTTGTGCAGGCGTGTACTACGGAGGACAGAGAATGAACTTCAATCCAATATTGCAGCCAGCATGCAGCCAGTGGGTAAGGAAAGGGTGAATCAAACACCCGAAAACCCCGCCTCTATGGCTGAAAATTGTTCCCTCCAAATTCAGGTGACAGAGTCCCTGTAAGTACTCTCGAGTGGTTTCAGAGTTTTCGCTTTGTCATCTTTGACAAATTGAAGAAAAAACACTGGAAAATGCCAGTAAAGAAAGATGACCCAAAACTGATGGAAAAGCGCTACAAAAATGACGGCGTTCAAAAACGAGTAAGCAAGTGCTCAGGAAACAATCAATAAGAAGCTTAAAAAGACACTTGAAGGCAAAAAAAACACCCACTTGACCGGAAGCAACTTGCTCTTTGAAAAGTCAGCAGGTTCAATTGAGACTTAAAGCCGTCATGTGCATGTAACCAAAGGGTATGTTCACACTGAGTTTTTTGAGTATTAGGAGCAGAAACTCTGTGGAAACTCGTCAAATCCTCCTCAAAAACAACATCAAGTGTCTGCTCAGTTTCTGCTTTGAAAACATAGCCAAAAGACTCAATGTGATCATAGACACAGAGTGCTTTTTCAGGCGGGTTCCAGGCAGAATCCACCTGAAAAAAGACGTTCGATGCATATACCCTTAGGTACAAAGTACATGAAGTCTTCCCCTGATGGCAACCACCAGTATACAAAAGCACACACATAGGATTTGCTGGGAAAAATTGTCAGCAAATTTGCATGGAAATCAGCCACTAATCATTGTTCTGAATTTCTGATTTTGAAAGTTTTATGGCTACAGTGGAATCACGTGTGGCTGATTTTGTCAAGGAAATTTCTGCAATTGAAAATCTGTTACATTTATCTTAGGTCACATTCAGTATTTCACCATTATTAGGGATGAGCAAACCCAGATCAGGGTTCGTACCTAGGTGTCCGGTGCTGAACTCCAAACATGAACTTCTCGTGGAAGCCTGTGTTACTGTTTGGAGTTTGGATGCTTATTAAAGCTTGTTGAAAGGATGCAGTGCATCCTATCAACGAGCTTTTAAGTTGCGGGCACTTCCGAAGTCATCATAGCCATGCGAAGTATTGGCTGGCGCCACCAATGACCCAGCCGGATAATGGGTGGCAATGCTGCTCGAGTGGGGGACAGTTTAAAATAAATAAATTAAAAAAAACAACGTGGGGTACCCCCTTTTTTAACAACCAGCCTCGGGAAAGCAGACAGCTGTGAACTGGTCTTTTTATGCTAGGAAGGGGCTAATATCCATAGACCTTTCCATTTTATTAATATCAGCTCCAACTGTCTGCTCTGCCTTTGCTAGCTATTAAATATGGGGTGACTTTAAAATAAATTACATGGGGTTCCCCCAATTTTTAATAACCAGGTGAGGCAAACAGCTGGGGGCTGATATTTTTATTCTGGGAAGGGTCATGGATATTGGCCTACTAAGCCTAATAAGACCAGATCTCACATGCCCCAGATATGGCGCATCCATTAGATGTGCCAATTCTGGCTCTTGGCCTTGGCTCTTCCTGATTGCCCTGGTGCATTGACAATTCAGGTAATGGGATTGTGAGGTTGCTGTTAGCAGCTGGCTCTGACATCAAGTCCATTGGTTAGTAATGGAGAGACGTCTGTCAGACACACCCCCATTACTAACCCCATAGTCAATAGAAATAAACACACACAAAAAAATCTTTATTTAAAAAAAACTCCCAGACAATTTTCCTATTTCACCCACTTATGGTATTAAAAAAACCACACCAGTCTGCTGTAATCCAAATGGAAGCCCCACAATGATCCCCGTCTTCTTTGTGCAGTGTATAGAGCCCCATTCAGACAATGGGGCTTCATAGACTGGAGCAGCAGCCGGGACTCACAATGTACTCTGCTGGGTCTTGTGGAGTACACTGTGATAGCCAGAATAATGAGTGTTGACATGACTGCAAGTGACTTATGGAGCCTCATTGTTGAGGCTGCAGAGGTCACTTGCGGACATTTCTCACGGGTGTTGATGTTTCAGACATTATCGCCCATTAGAAATGCTCGAGAACAAGGCTGCATAGGTCACTCTCGGTCAACCATCGCTCTTGAAACATGACCACTCATCATTCCGACTCTCATGCTGTACCTGATGGAGTACAGCATGAGATCTGTCAGTGGCTGCTGCTCCAGTCTATGGAGCTTCATTTTCTGAAGAGGGCTTCATCCACTAGATCAAGATGACAGGGATCGTTGTAGGAACTTCATTTGGATTATGGATTTTTTGTTAATGAATGGGTCAAAGAAGGAAACTGTTTGGTAGTGATTTTAATAAATAAATGATTTTTGTGAGAGTTGGTTTATTTCTTTTGACTACTTTGTTAGTAATGGGGATGTCTAATTGATACCTCTCAATTACTAAGCAGTAGGAATCATGTCAGCGCCAGCTGCTGACATCAACCCCACAACCCATTACCTCGATTGCCCCCGCACCAAGGCAATCGGGAAGAGCCAAGGCTAAGCGCCAGAACTGGTGTATCTAATGGATGCACCATTCTGGGGTGGCGGAGGGCTAGTCTTATTAGGCTGGCAATAGGACAGTGTCAATGCCCCTTCCCAGTCTATTAATTTCAACTTCCAGCTGTCTGCTTTGCCTTAGCTGGTTGTTAAAAATAGGGGATACCCCACATCATTTTTTAAGGGTCACCCCATATTTAATAACCAGCAAAGACAAAGCAGATAGCTGTGGACTGATACTAATAGGCTGGGGAGGTCTATGGATATCGGCCCCTTCCCAGCATGATAAGACCAGCTCACAGCTGTGTGCTTTCCCTTAGCTGGTCATGAAAAATAGGGAGTACCCCCTGCAGTTTTTTTTTTGTTTATTTTACACTGTCCCTAACTCGACCAGCATTGCCACCCATGATTCGGCGATTATACAGTTCTGTTCACGGGTGGCGCTGGCCAGTCACAGCCATTCTAGTACTTGGCATGGCTGTGATGACTCAAAAAATAGTGGGGACCCCAAGTAATCTTTTATCATTTATTTATTAATAAGTACAGTAATCTACACACTCAAGGCACTGTTCCACTCCTCCTTCTTATTCCTTTTTTTTGTTATTTTAAGTAATTTCTCTATCCACATTTGTTTGCTGGGCAACTTTCCTGCTCTTGCTCCCATTTTGCTTCCTTGTGCAGCCCCCTAACCCTTACTATGACCCTTTTACAGCCATTTTACAGCACCAAAATTTGGGTCCCCATTGATTTATATGGGGTTCGAGTCCAGGGTCAAGTTCTGGTACCCGAACCAAACTTCGGACTAAAGTTCGCCTGAACCCGAAATTTCACAGGTCCACTCATCCCTAGGCTGCCGTCACACTAGCAGTATTTGATCAGTATTTTACATCAGTATTTGTAAGCCAAAACCAGGAATGGGTGATAAATGCAGAAGGGGTGCATATGTTTCTGTTATACTTTTCCTCTATTTGTTCCACTCCTGGTTTTGACTTACAAATACTGATGTAAAATACTGACCATATACTGCAAGTGTGATGGCAGCCTTAGGCCGGCGTCACACTAGAGAGTTTTATGGACGTATGAGAGGCGCAAAAACTACGCATTGCACACTGACCAATGATTCTCTATGGGCCAGCTCCTATCTGCTGTATATTTTGCAGGTGCTGCGTTTGTCAGCATATTGCTCAAAAAATCTGCCAATAAAAGTTTATGGGGGTGAGAAAAATACGGATTACACACGGACCATCAGTGTGGCTTGCGAGAAATACGCAGCGGTGTTCTATAGAAAAGTCGGCAATTCAGTGCGGTGTACAGTAAAATCACACTGACAGGTTAGAATAGAATAGATATAATAAATGTCTACACATAGTATAGGTATATCTATCTATATATATATATATATATATATATATATATATATACTGTATATATATATATATATATCATTGAGACACATATATATATATATTTATATTTAATACAGAGCTAGATAGCATAAAAGCCGGTAATTCAATTGCCGGCTTTTGCTATCTCCTTATCAAACCCGACAGGATATGAGACATGGTTTACATACAGTTAACCATTTCATATCCCTTATTTTTTACATATTCCTCACTAATAATGTTCCAAGTGTCTGTGTGCAAAATTTGGGTGCTCTAGCTGTTAAAATATTATTATTATTATTATTATTATTATTGTATAGCACCATTAATTCCATGGTGCTGTACATGAGAAAGGGGTTACATACAGGGTTATAGATATCGTTTACAGTAAACAGGTTTACAGTGACAGACTGGTACAGAGGGGAGAGGACCCTGTCCTTGCGGACTTACATTCTATGGGATAGTGGGGAAGAGACAGAAAGTCGGGGGAGCGGCAGCTCTGGCGGTGGTGAGTTTATAAAATTATGTGATGTTTTTATTCCCTGGTGGATTGATTGCTCTTCTTTCTTGCATGTTAAGGCTATGTGCACACGATGCGGATTTTGCTGCGGATCCGCAGCAGTTTCCCATGAGTTTACATTACAATGCAAACCTATGGGAAACAGAAAACACTGTGCACATGCTGCGGTAAAAACCGCGCGGAAACTCAGCGGTTTACATTCCGCAGCATGTCACTTCTTTCTGCGGTTTCCGCAGCGGTTTTACACCTGCTCTAATAGAAAACCGCAGTGAAACCCGCAAAAAAACCACGGTAAATCCGCGGTAAAGCTGTGATAAATCTGCAGCAAAAACGCAGTGTTTTTGCCCTGCAGATTTATCAAATCCGCTGCAGAAAAATCCGCTGTGGACCATTCTACGTGTGCACATAGCCTTACAATTTCAGAAACCGCAGCATGCTGTGATTTTTTTATTTTGTCAAAAAACAGTTGAGAAAAAAAAACCTCAAATCTGCACTGCCTTAGGCCTGTCCCACACGTCCAGAAAATTCCGGTACCTGAAAAATCGGTACCGGAATTATCCGTGTCCGTGTGCTCACGTGGCACATCAGTGTGGCATACGTGCGGTATCCGTGTGCCGCCCGTGTGCCGCCTGAGGACCACACGGACCGTGCAGCGTCGCAGCTCTTCCTGTATGAGCGGTCATGTGGTGCCGCTTATTACAGTGATGAATATGCGGCTCCACCCCTATTGGAGGTGGAGCCGCATATTCATCACTGTAATGTGCGGCACCACGTGACCGCTCATACAGGAAGAGCTGCGACGCTGAGAGGATGGAAGTGCCGAGGGAGCTGGGTAAGTATTTTAATGCAAGCGGGCAGGCGCACAGGGGGTGGGAGGGGGAGATTACCGGGAACTTTATTTTAAAAACAAAAAATGTAAAAAAAAATGATTTTTCATTCCTTCTCTCCAGTAGCGCTGTCTCCTGCACGGCACACGGACTGCAAACGGATAGCATCCGAGTGAGGTACGTGTTTTACACGGACCCATTGACTTTAATGGGTCCGTGTGATCCATGGGTTCCCACAAACACTGACATGTCTCCGTGTTTTCCAAACGGACACATGGTCCGTGAAAACACGCTGAAATGTGCAGAGACACATTGATTTTAATGTGTCTACGTGAGTCAGTGTCTCCGGTACGTGAGGAAACTGTCACCTCTCGTACCGGAGCCACAGACGTGTGAAACCAGCCTTATTGAATAATATTGGTCCTAGTGCAATCCAATTTTCAATCGCACTTGTCTGGTTTATACACTAGTATGAGTGAGCTCTAAGGGCTCATACTCACTTGCGCGAAACTCGGATTAGTCTCGCATGTTAATACCCGGCGCTGCTGCCGGTACTCAGATCGGAGCGTGAGGCAGCATAGGAATACATGGAGCCGCACGTTCCGCTCTTCTGTGTCATCCGAGTTTCTCACAAGTGAGTATGAGCCCTAAAACTAACACTCTGACCAACACTGATGACAACAGGATCCAAAACATGGATGACCCATTTTTTGCCTACATGAGAAATCACTGACATCTTAATAAGGCCTTAGCGTAGTTTTCATGATTGCATTCACATCTACTTTTTGTGTAGTTTCTCCTGTATCGAGATTTTTCGAGAAATGCACTCACTAACCTGGCCTTGTGAGGTGCTAGTCTCCAAAAGTGGTACCCAAACATACATAGAAAAGATTTCCACTGCACACTTTGAAGTCATGTAGTAAAGTGTAGACTTTAATGAAACATTCGGGAAAATGTTAAAATTTGACTATTGTGTCTTGTTTGCAACCACAAGTGACGTTTCGACTCTGAGTCTTTTTCAAACTGTCGTGGCACTGTGAGGTTGGAGGTGTAGAGCTGTATCCGGTACTGCGCAGTACCAGTTTCAAGGCTGTTTTTTTTGTTTTGTGCCAAAGTTTTCTTTTACGTTACACTAATTTTCTACTTGTTTATTTATAACCTATTAAAAAGTTGCAAAATTTTTGCAATCCCCTGTAGTCATTTTTGTTATGTATGCCAAAAATGTTTTCACAAATGTTAGATTTTTCTGCAGATGCAGGTTGTACAACTTCACGCTCTAAAAAAGCACAAAAAAGTACAAAACAAAGTGCATTTTTACAATGCATCAATTTTAGGAAAGTCAATGAATACCACAAAGCAAAAAAGAAGTGATAAAAAAAAATGCAAATGATAAAATGGATCCCTTATCTCCCAAAGCTCATTCACACATCAGTGATTTTTCTCATACACAAAGAAAGTCAGACTTTCCAGGGGCGTTTTTTGATCAGTGTCAACAGAGCTTGGTCAGTGTCTGTTTTTACCCTCAAAGTTTGGTCTGCGTTTCAACAGTTTTTCTCAGATGGGAAGAAAAAAACTGATGGAGGTTTCTTCAGCTTCTCCTATCAAACATCCATGAAAAATGGACAGCACGATTATGGCATATCAAAACTGCCCAATTTTTTTTTCAAAGTTTCATAGACTTGCATGGGCGACTTTGAGTTGATACTTGATTCAAGATCCAACATGTCTACGTGCTTTTGGGCTAATCTCTCAGTCCAAGGTGTATCATAGACTATCTGTGGAAAACAGAATTTGTACAAGAAAAAATGATGTATGAATGAGCCCTTATTCTATGGCTTACTCAACTGCAGAGTCCTCAGACATCATACGAGGGATTTTTCAGGCATTTGGCCCCTAAGGTTTGTGTGACAAGGACAGTACATTCAAAGCAGAATATTTTTAATACACATAATTGAAGCTGACAATAAGACCATTGAGAGAAGTAGGGCTGTCGGGGGCACATGCTATCTTCAGACATCAGCCCCTTGTGGTATGACTATCAGCTGACCGCCTTTCGGCACAGGCATTCCCGTGAACCGTCTCATGCTCATTTTCAGAAATGAGGGAATGTGTCTTTTTCATGGTAATTAAAGTGAAAATCTCCTCTTATATACGCTTTTTAACCCTTTTAATTTCAGCACATTGTGACCTGGGTCCCATCTAAGCTTAACAATATACCGTATGTGTGTATGTATATATATATATATATATATATATATATATATATATACTCAGTACTTGCTTCCATGGTGTATTCTTAACTGTCTTCTATGACTTTATTAATTCATTTCCTGTCTTACTTTCTTCATGAACTTATCACATGTCATCTCCAGAAGAAAAAAAACGATGTATCATGTGGACATTCTGTAAATTATCTAGGTCAGTTTTGTGCCTATCAGTTACAATGACATCCACTGTTAATCTGCCAGTGCTTCATGTGATGCAGATATCCGGCTGCATCTCATCTACTGACTCTTCTCTTCGATCTTACAGCTGTAGTGACCACCGAATACAGCGTCCATTACCATGGGGAAGAAACTGGACTTGTCCAAGCTGAGCGAAGATGAAGCCAAACATGTATGGGAGGTTGTGGAAAGAGACATGAATCTCCGCAAGAATGAAGAGCAGAGGCTTGAGTGAGTACACCATAAAGCACGAAACCTTCATATAGCGTACAGTGCATACTGCACCAGCTGCCAGAATAGGAAATGCCTTCATTACTAAAGTCCAGCTAAACATCTGTAATAACTATTATATTTTCCAGAATATTAACGTATATTTAAATTTAAGTGTAATTTTTTGGTTCAGTTTTGGGGCAGGTTTTGTAATCACAAGAAGAACTCTCCATTTGTGGGACTTTATGGAGGAACATTTCTCCTTGTGGAGAAAGTCAAGCTGGTGTAAGGAGACTTATAGGCCACGCAATGCTCCTCTGAGAATTTAAATTGCCTCTTCAAGGAGGAAGAGAACATAGTACCACCTATTGGATGTAGGACTGATGAGGGGCAAACATCAAAAAACACATATATGCAAAAGGAGGGTCTGGTTTGGCTTTTTACCCTAAGTCATCTGGCAAGGTTCTTTAAAAAGTTGACATTGATTTTTTAGGATTGCTACATTCAATAGATGACACTAGAGTTCAAGTCCTCTTTCTCTCTGAAAACGGACTGAAAAGATGGATACAAGTTCTATCCGGAAAAATTGACGTCTGAGTCAAAGTCATATAATGGAACTATTATAGCAAAATAAAGAAAAAGAAAAACAGCACCGCTGTGTTGCACTTACCCCTCGTGTGTGGAAACAATCCAAATAGCTGAGACTCCGTCCTCTCATATAGTCGGCCCTTTGAGGGTGCTGCATCCAAAGAGTAAAACTGTTGTAAATCCAAGAGAAAGAAATATAGCGCACTCCTCGGTCCGGACATAAATCTTTAATCTTCACCCCCCAACACGTTGTCTCCCGCCCGCTTTTCTTCGTAAGATGTTCCAATAAAGTTAAAGATTTATGTCCGGACCGAGGAGTGCGCTATATTTCTTTCTCTTGGATTTACAACATATAATGGAACTATTTTCATTTGCCTGTGTAATGGGTTCACTCCTAGTTTTTGGTTTATCAATGATGATCCTAAAAGCTGCAGTGTAAAATAGACCTTGGTCAAATAGGCAAAATTATCTAATTTGGTATAGTGGTGCTTGAAAGTTTCTCAATAATTTTCCATATTTCTGCATAAATTTGTCCTAAAGCTACATCAGATTTTTACACAAGTTCTAACAGTAGATAATGAGAGCCAAATGAGACAAGGTAGTAAAAAATTATTAGATTTTTGTTACTTTTTTATTTTTTGATTAATTACCTTCCCCAGGAGTGGTTGACCAACAAAGATCACTCCAAGAGCAAGGAGTATAATAGTCCACAAAGTCACAAAGGTACTCAAGATAAGCTGTAAGCAACTCTAGGCCTCTCTCACATTGGTTACCGTATATACTCAAGTATAAGCTGACCCGAGTGTAAGCCGAGGTACCTAATTTTACCTCAAAAAACGTGAAAACTTATTGACTTGAGTATATGCCGAGGGGAGAGATGCAGCTGCTACTGGGTCCGCAAGGCTCTCCACGAGTCTCCCCTCTGCCTGTCGGTCAACGAGTCTCTCACGGGGGTGTTTCTTACCCACTTCTGTACAGCGGCGGTGGAGCAGCGCCGCCATCCTGTCATATATGGAGTCCTGGAGGTAGTGGCGTTCCTTGTTGTGAATTCTGTGGCTGAATTCACTCCTGTGGTCACAAGTGGTACTGCAGCTTCTGAGCTTCCTCCCTCAGGTGTTCTGGTGAGCTCGTTAACTGCTTCATTACTTAACTCCGCCTGATGCTGCTATCCTTGCTCCTTGTCAATGTTTCAGTGTTGGATCTGAGCTTCTCCTGATTGTTCCTGTGACCTGCTGCTCTGTATAGCTAAGTGCTTTTTGCTTTTTTGTTGCTTTTTTTCTGTCCAGCTTGTCTTTTGTTTTTGCTGGAAGCTCTGAGACGCAAAGGGTGTACCGCCGTGCCGTTAGTTCGGCACGGTGGGTTTTTTTTTGCCCCCTTTGCGTGGTTTTGTTTTAGGGTTTTTTGTAGACTGCAAAGTTCGCTTTACTGTCCTCGCTCTGTCCTAGAATATCGGGCCCCACTTTGCTGAATCTATTTCATCCCTACGTTTTGTCTTTTCATCTTACTCACAGTCATTATATGTGGGGGGCTGCCTTTTCCTTTGGGGAATTTCTCTGGGGCAAGTCAGGCCTATTTTTCTATCTTCAGGCTAGCTAGTTTCTTAGGCTGTGCCGAGTTGCCTAGGTAGTTGTTAGGCGCAATCCACAGCCGCTTTTAGTTGTGTTTAGGATAGGATCAGGTGTGCAGTCTACAGAGTTTCCACGTCTCAGAGCTCGTTCTTGTATTTTTGGGTATTTGTCAGATCACTGTGTGCGCTCTGATCGCTAAGCACACTGTGTTTCTGGATTGCCTTCATAACACCTGTCATTAGCAAACATAACAGTACAAGGAGCCCAACTAATGATTCTCAATAGAGGGAAAGAAAAAGTTCTGACATCATTTTTTTTTTTTTTCTGCTCTGTGTTCACTTTTTTTTTTTCCCCTAGACATTTGGGTGATTCTGGACACAGGTGTGGACATGGATATTCAGGGTCTGTGCTCTTCAATGGATAATCTCGTTATAAATGTACAAAAAATTCAAGATACTATTGATCAGAAATCTATGTTAGAACCAAGAATTCCTATTCCTGATTTGTTTTTTGGAGATAGAACTAAGTTTCTAAGTTTCAAAAATAATTGTAAGCTATTTCTGGCCTTGAAACCTCATTCTTCTGGTAATCCTATTCAACAGGTTTTGATTATTATTTCTTTTTTGCGCGGCGACCCTCAAGACTGGGCATTTTCTCTTGCGCCAGGAGACCCTGCATTGAGTAGTGTCGATGCGTTTTTCCTGGCGCTCGGATTGCTGTACGATGAGCCTAATTCAGTGGATCAGGCTGAGAAAAATTTGCTGGCTTTGTGCCAGGGTCAGGATGATATAGAAGTATATTGTCAGAAATTTAGGAAATGGTCAGTACTCACTCAGTGGAATGAATCTGCGCTGGCAGCTTTGTTCAGAAAGGGTCTCTCTGAGGCTCTTAAGGATGTCATGGTGGGATTTCCTATGCCTGCTGGTGTGAATGAGTCTTTGTCTTTGGCCATTCAGATCGGTCGACGCTTGCGCGAGCGTAAATCTGTGCACCATTTGGCGGTACTGCCTGAGGTTAAACCTGAGCCTATGCAGTGCGATAGGACTATGACTAGAGTTGAACGGCAGGAATACAGACGTCTGAATGGTCTGTGTTTCTACTGTGGTGATTCCACTCATGCTATTTCTGATTGTCCTAAGCGCACTAAGCGGTCCGCTAGGTCTGCCGTCATTGGTACTGTACAGTCCAAATTCCTTCTGTCCATTACCTTGATATGCTCTTTGTCGTCGTTTTCTGTCATGGCGTTTGTGGATTCGGGCGCTGCCCTGAATCTGATGGATTTGGATTATGCTAAACGTTGTGGGTTTTTCTTGGAGCCTTTGCGGTGTCCTATTCCATTGAGAGGAATTGATGCTACACCTTTGGCCAAGAATAAACCTCAATACTGGGCCCAGCTGACCATGTGCATGGCTCCTGCACATCAGGAAGTTATTCGCTTTCTGGTGTTGCATAATCTGCATGATGTGGTCGTGTTGGGGTTGCCATGGCTACAAACCCATAATCCAGTATTGGATTGGAATTCCATGTCGGTATCCAGCTGGGGTTGTCAGGGGGTACATGGTGATGTTCCATTTTTGTCGATTTCGTCATCCACCCCTTCTGAGGTCCCAGAGTTCTTGTCTGATTATCAGGATGTATTTGAAGAGCCCAAGTCCGATGCTCTACCTCCGCATAGGGATTGTGATTGTGCTATCAATTTGATTCCTGGTAGTAAATTCCCTAAAGGTCGATTATTTAATTTATCCGTGCCCGAACACGCCGCTATGCGCAGTTATGTGAAGGAATCCCTGGAGAAGGGACATATTCGCCCATCGTCATCACCACTGGGAGCAGGGTTCTTCTTTGTAGCCAAGAAGGATGGTTCGCTGAGACCGTGTATTGATTACCGCCTTCTTAATAAGATCACTGTTAAATTTCAGTATCCCTTGCCATTGTTATCTGACTTGTTTGCTCGGATTAAGGGGGCTAGTTGGTTCACTAAGATAGATCTTCGTGGTGCGTATAATCTGGTGAGAATCAGGCAAGGAGATGAATGGAAAACTGCATTCAATACGCCCGAGGGTCATTTTGAGTATCTAGTGATGCCGTTCGGACTTGCCAATGCTCCATCTGTGTTTCAGTCTTTTATGCATGACATCTTCCGTGAGTATCTGGATAAATTCCTGATTGTTTACTTGGATGACATTTTGATCTTCTCAGATGATTGGGAGTCTCATGTGAAGCAGGTCAGAATGGTTTTTCAGGTCCTGCGTGCTAACTCTTTGTTTGTGAAGGGATCAAAGTGTCTCTTCGGTGTGCAGAAAGTTTCATTTTTGGGGTTCATCTTTACCCCTTCTACTATCGAGATGGATCCAGTTAAGGTCCAAGCCATCCAGGATTGGATTCAGCCGACATCTCTGAAAAGTCTGCAAAAGTTCCTGGGCTTTGCTAATTTTTATCGTCGCTTCATCTGTAATTTTTCTAGCATTGCCAAACCATTGACCGATTTGACCAAGAAGGGTGCTGATTTGGTTAATTGGTCTTCTGCTGCTGTGGAAGCTTTTCAGGAGTTGAAGCGTCGTTTTTGTTCTGCCCCTGTGTTGTGTCAGCCAGATGTTTCTCTTCCGTTCCAGGTCGAGGTTGATGCTTCTGAGATTGGAGCAGGGGCGGTTTTGTCACAGAGAGGTTCTGATTGCTCAGTGATGAAACCATGTGCTTTCTTTTCCAGGAAGTTTTCGCCCGCTGAGCGTAATTATGATGTGGGCAATCGAGAGTTGCTGGCCATGAAGTGGGCATTCGAGGAGTGGCGTCATTGGCTTGAAGGAGCTAAGCATCGCGTGGTGGTATTGACTGATCATAAGAACTTGACTTATCTCGAGTCTGCCAAGCGCTTGAATCCTAGACAGGCCCGTTGGTCGTTATTTTTTGCCCGCTTCGACTTTGTGATTTCGTACCTTCCGGGCTCTAAAAATGTGAAGGCGGATGCTCTGTCTAGGAGTTTTGTGCCCGACTCTCCGGGTTTATCTGAGCCAGCGGGTATCCTCAAGGAAGGAGTCATTGTGTCTGCCATCTCCCCTGATTTGCGGCGGGTGCTGCAAAAATTTCAGGCGAATAAACCTGATCGTTGTCCAGCAGAGAAACTGTTCGTCCCTGATAGGTGGACTAATAAACTTATCTCTGAACTTCATTGTTCGGTGTTGGCTGGTCATCCTGGAATCTTTGGTACCAGAGAGTTAGTGGCTAGATCCTTCTGGTGGCCATCTCTGTCACGGGATGTACGTACTTTTGTGCAGTCCTGTGGGATTTGTGCTAGGGCTAAGCCCTGCTGTTCTCGTGCCAGTGGGTTGCTTTTGCCCTTGCCGGTCCCAAAGAGGCCTTGGACACATATTTCGATGGATTTCATTTCTGACCTTCCCGTTTCTCAAAAGATGTCAGTCATTTGGGTGGTCTGTGATCGCTTTTCTAAAATGGTCCATCTGGTGCCCTTGGCTAAATTGCCTTCCTCCTCTGATTTGGTACCTTTGTTCTTTCAGCATGTGGTTCGGTTGCATGGCATTCCTGAGAATATTGTTTCTGACAGAGGTTCCCAGTTTGTTTCAAGGTTTTGGCGAGCCTTTTGTGGTAGGATGGGCATTGACCTATCCTTTTCCTCGGCTTTCCATCCTCAGACTAATGGCCAGACCGAACGAACCAATCAGACCTTGGAAACATATCTGAGATGTTTTGTTTCTGCAGACCAGGATGATTGGGTGTCCTTTTTGCCGTTGGCTGAGTTCGCCCTTAATAATCGGGCCAGCTCGGCTACCTTGGTTTCTCCATTTTTTTGCAATTCTGGGTTCCATCCTCGTTTCTCTTCAGGACAGGTTGAGTCTTCGGACTGTCCTGGTGTGGATTCTGTGGTGGATAGGTTGCAGCAGATCTGGACTCAGGTAGTGGACAATTTGATCTTGTCCCAGGAGAAAGCTCAACTTTTCGCTAATCGCAGACGCCGTGTGGGTCCCCGACTTCGTGTTGGGGATCTGGTTTGTTTATCTTCTCGTCATATTCCTATGAAGGTTTCCTCTCCTAAATTTAAACCTCGTTTTATTGGTCCGTATAGGATTTCTGAGGTTCTCAATCCTGTGTCTTTTCGTTTGACCCTCCCAGACTCCTTTTCCATACATAATGTATTCCATAGGTCGTTGTTGCGGAGATACGTGGCACCTATGGTTCCATCTGTTGAGCCTCCTGCCCCGGTTTTGGTGGAGGGGGAATTGGAGTATATTGTGGAGAAGATTTTGGATTCTCGTGTTTCTAGACGGAAACTCCAGTATCTGGTTAAATGGAAGGGTTATGCTCAGTAAGATAATTCCTGGGTTTTTGCCTCTGATGTTCATGCTTCCGATCTTGTTCGTGCCTTTCATGCGGCTCATCCTGGTCGGCCTGGGGGCTCTGGTGAGGGTTCGGTGACCCCTCCTCAAGGGGGGGGTACTGTTGTGAATTCTGTGGCTGAATTCACTCCTGTGGTCACAAGTGGTACTGCAGCTTCTGAGCTTCCTCCCTCAGGTGTTCTGGTGAGCTCGTTAACTGCTTCATTACTTAACTCCGCCTGATGCTGCTATCCTTGCTCCTTGTCAATGTTTCAGTATTGGATCTGAGCTTCTCCTGATTGTTCCTGTGACCTGCTGCTCTGTATAGCTAAGTGCTTTTTGCTTTTTTGTTGCTTTTTTTCTGTCCAGCTTGTCTTTTGTTTTTGCTGGAAGCTCTGAGACGCAAAGGGTGTACCGCCGTGCCGTTAGTTCGGCACGGTGGGTTTTTTTTTGCCCCCTTTGCGTGGTTTTGTTTTAGGGTTTTTTGTAGACTGCAAAGTTCGCTTTACTGTCCTCGCTCTGTCCTAGAATATCGGGCCCCACTTTGCTGAATCTATTTCATCCCTACGTTTTGTCTTTTCATCTTACTCACAGTCATTATATGTGGGGGGCTGCCTTTTCCTTTGGGGAATTTCTCTGGGGCAAGTCAGGCCTATTTTTCTATCTTCAGGCTAGCTAGTTTCTTAGGCTGTGCCGAGTTGCCTAGGTAGTTGTTAGGCGCAATCCACAGCCGCTTTTAGTTGTGTTTAGGATAGGATCAGGTGTGCAGTCTACAGAGTTTCCACGTCTCAGAGCTCGTTCTTGTATTTTTGGGTATTTGTCAGATCACTGTGTGCGCTCTGATCGCTAAGCACACTGTGTTTCTGGATTGCCTTCATAACACCTGTCATTAGCAAACATAACAGTTCCTGTAACGTATGGAGCAGCAGTAGCAATCATGGAGGCAAGCGGTAGCCATACAGCAGGTGGAGGTTGCAGGCAGCCTGTATTTTCGCTGCACACACTTCACTTCTAGCCCCGCTCATTATGGCTTATGAATAGACGTGACGTCACCGGAACTGAAGGGTGAGGCCGCCTGCAACCTCCACCTGCCGTACAGCTACCGCTTGCCTCCGCGACTGCTGCTCCATACATTACAGACACGCTGCTACCTCCAGGACTCCATACATGACAGGATGGCGCTGCTCCACTGCTACCGCTTGTTTCATAGGTTACCGGCACACCGCTACCTCCGGGACTCCATACATACCAGGATGGCGCTGCTCCACCGCTGCTGTTGTGAAGGATGGGGTAAGAAACACCTCCGAGGAAGAGAGATGGAGAGGGGAGACAGACAGGTGGGGGTGACTCGAGTATAAGCCAAGAGGGGCACTTTCCACTGAAAAAACATTGGCTGAAAATCTCGAGTTTATACGGTAATGTTCATAAGTCCACCATCAAGAGGACACTGATCAACAATGGTGTGCAAGTCAAGATTGCAAGGCGAAACCAGTGCTCTCTCAAAAGAACATTTCTGCCCGAGTGCAGTTTGTTAAAGATCACCTGGAGAAGCCATAAGGCTATTGGAACAATGTTTTATGGACTAATGAGCTCAAAATACAGCTTTTTGCAGCAACTGGATCAGGATGATTTTTATCAGTAAATTCTAAAAGAAAACAGAGACATCTGTCCATGAGCTGAATCTCAAGAAAACGTGAGTCATCCAGCAAGACAATGATCTAAAGCACGCAAGTAGTTCTACAAAGCAATGATTAAGGAAAAATAAAATTTAAGTTTTGGAATGGCCGAGTCAACATCCTGACCATTATCCTATAGAAATAATGTGGAAGTACCTGAAGCGAGTAGTGCATGAGACAACCCAGCAAAGTAACAGAGGTGAAGCGGTCTTGTAGGGAGGAGTGGGCATAAGACATTGGATCTTTTTTTTTTTTCAATAAAACAAATGACAAAAGTCTAATAACTTTGCCTAATTTGTTTAATTTGGTTTTGTTTATCTACTTTTAGGACTTGCATAAAAATCTGATGTTGCAGTAGTTGATTGGCCGCTGCCCATCAATATTCCAGCACGGGCAGCACGGTGGCACAGCGGATAGCACTGCAGCCTTGCAGCGCTGGGGTCCTGGGTTCTAATCCCACCCAGGACAACATATGCAAGGAGTTTGTATGTTCTCCCCGTGTCTGCGTGGGTTTCCTCCGGGTACTCCGGTTTCCTCCCACATTCCAAAGACATACTGATAGGGATTCTAGATTGTGAGCCCCATCGAGGACAGTGATGATAATGTGTGCAAAACTGTAAAGCATTGCGGAATATGTTAGCGCTATATAAAAATAAAGATTATTATTATTATTCCATCAGAGCAGACATCCACCCTGATGAAATAATGAAAGCCGCAACTAGTCAGCGGTCAGTGGTTGGCTGCAGCTCTCAAGCTGGAGACCCGGCACTGACATTGGCTGGGAAAGTGCCAGTGCAGTTATTATTTTAGAGCGACTCAGGCATTTAAAAAGGGCTGTCCAAGTTCTCCTTTATACCACAATATGCCATATTTGATATTGAAGCCATTTTCTATTCCTGTGAGGTATAAGAATCGATGAAACTAAGGGCATACGTCTGTGCAATTAACTTAGCGGAAGAATGTAAATACTTAATCCTCTAAACTCATCCTTCTTGCCAAACATTACGTCTGCTCCACCCTGCGCAAACCCCAAAAACAAATAGCTCCTGGTATGTGCAGGTAGGAGTCTGTGATTCATCCCCGTGCAGACACTTCTAACAGCTGCAGTCAGGGTGAAATGAATATAACGCAGCAGCGAACATCATTACCTATATACAGTGCTTTATAGAAGACCGGAAGAACATGAAGGGATGAGCAGGACGGCTTCTTGTCTGACACTGCTTGGAGACTTCACACGGTGAAGTGAAACATATGATAACTTGTATTTGACAGGAGGTTTAGGAGTCCTGCTTGACATCATACTCCTAAAATAAATGTAAGATAAATATATATGTAACTATAATTCTCCCGACGTTCCTTTGTACTGCTGTTCATACCTCGCCGGTCTCCTCACTTCCGTCAAGGACGATGTGGAGCAGTTGCGGAAGTAAACAGCACAGTTCTGTCAATCCAGGTAACTGGCACTCCCAAAAAATGGACAATTCATCTAAAAATAAAAAAATGCATTAAAAAGACAATGCATTTCGGCTGTACACAGCGTTTTTCACTTGTCAATCACTTGACAATCAATACAATGAACTTATGCGCTCCGACCACCATAAACGGTAGGACCAAGCTATTACTACCATAAAATGAATTCATATATATATATATATATATAATAAACAAAAGCCGTTGAGGCTCAACATAGTAAATACACGCTTCATCTTTTAAATTGACAATGCATTCTTTACAGTGTTGAGCCTTAATAGCTTCCTTAGTTGTGGATATACAGTTAAATAAATAGTATTACATTTCTAACCTGTTGCATGCATGTTTTTTTCTTATATAAATATATATATAATTTTTTTTAATTCATTTTGCGTTAGTGATAGCTTTGCCCACTCATTTATGGATGTCAGAGCTCATGTATAAGTTTATTGTATCGATTGTTTCCTAGACATGTGAGGAAAGCCGGGTACAGCCGAAAGGTGTCGTGTTTTTAATACATTTTGTAATTTTCTGAATTCCAATCAATGATCCATTTTCGCCTTTGGGGGTGCCAGTTACCTGGATTTTTTCCGTCTGACTACACTCTGTTGAGACTGCATGGCAAAACCTCCCATTGCTTAGTGAATTGTCTGTGTTGCTGCTCATACAGATGCATGGTATCTCAGCAGTTAGCAGTAAATTGCATACGGTTTTGGCACATGGTTCTCATCCATGTGGAACACTACCACCCCACAGCCGAAAAATTTGAACCCAGCCTTACATTACTTTTTTTTATTTATTTGGCCTAATTGTTGAATCGGGTGAGAATAATACCCAGCTTAGGGTCAGTGGTGCGTTCTCTGGAGTTCTTGGTGTCAGATATATGATATTAATGAAATCTTTTGTATCTGGTCTATTTATTTCACTCTGAATGTTTATCTTAATCATCCTTCTCCTTCTCCATCTGCAGCGACCTAAAAGAAAAACTAGAAAAAGAGAGCAGTAAGCGAGAGCTGCTGTGCAATCAGAGCCGTCTGAACAGCAGTCACTGCATTCACTGCCTGCAACCCTTCCAGTTCCTGATCAACAGCAAGCGCCAGTGCAAAGACTGCCAACTATATGTCTGCAAGAACTGCAGCCGCTACAACAAGAAGGAACAAGGCTGGGTGTGCGACACATGTAGGGCCTCCAGGTAG
Organism: Ranitomeya imitator; assembly: GCF_032444005.1. Taxonomy (NCBI): domain Eukaryota; kingdom Metazoa; phylum Chordata; class Amphibia; order Anura; family Dendrobatidae; genus Ranitomeya; species Ranitomeya imitator. The sequence continues at coordinate 62,314,021 of NC_091288.1, forward strand.
GTGACATTGGGGTCATCCATGAAGCAGTTCAATGGCGCTTGAAGACCTCCTCCGTCCATTGAGTCCTCATTCAGAACTAAGGACACCTTTCAGTGAATCACAACAGAGCCGATATATGAGACACCATTTAATTACAACACTATATCTTGGCTATGGAGTTCTCTAGATTAAACCATTGTTTTCTTGGGTGCTGGGAGCACCATCAGTAGTGACGGCATTTTAGAAAGTTGTACTTCTGATAACGACAACCCTAGAACTCATGAAAACAAAGCTCCACTATAAAGTTGTAATGTGAAATAATCAACTTAGGTTTTTTTAACCTGAAAGAAAAGCAGGGACTACATGGGACCTTTCCCCATGGGGCTGTATTCATATTTATATATATATATATATATATATATATATATATATATATTTATGTATTGGTTGTGTGTATTTCCAGAGAGGAAATAAGCCCCTGCTGGCAGTTCAGGTGACACATCTCTAAACTTACTTTGTTTTATCCATCCACTCCAATGGTATAGGGTGATGTCTCTTAAAGAAGTTGGCCAGGACTATTTGAAAATTTTTATGGTGGGCCTAAAAACTAACACACAGTTGCTAACAGAGGCAACTATCTGCCTGTTTGACCTGGTGCTGGCTCAGAGCAGTCTTTGGCCGGCAAATCAGCTGCTCCATGTCAACAGAACAGCTCTTCTTCTGGACAGTGTGTGACTGCCGACATCATGCTGATTGACAGCCAGTTTCACACAGGTAGCCGGGGGAGCTGGCTGTCAATCAGCATGATGTCGGCAGTCATGCCCCATGGACAGAGAAGAGCATAAGCGAAATCGCTTCTCTGTTCAAATGATGTCAGCAGAAACCACTGAGTCGTCGGCAGGAGCGTTCTGTGACTGCTCGGAGCTGGCTGACATCGGCACTGGGCACAACATGCAGGTAGGTAGTTGATCAACTACCTGCCGATTAGTTATTAGACCCATAGTCAAAAAATTAAATAGTCTTGGATAACCTCTTTAACAAACTTCTGGAGTCTTACCCCTGTTGACCTTAGATTGGATAAGTGCACTCATATGGATAGAAAGTATCAGAGTTAATTGTGTGAATACTAAAAATACTCATTCCACACAAGAAATGTCTGCTCCAGTTCATGGCAGGAATGTAACACAATCTGTCTCTTTAGTGATTAGGTAGAAATCATTTCCTGCATTGCAGATTTCTAAGCAAAATTCCAGTTCTCCCGGCTCTAGAATAAGCAACGGTTACAAAAGGGACAAAGAGGGAATGGCTGCCAGAAAGTGTAACTCTATATTATGTCGACATAAACTTCACCTGACTATAATATCTACAATAATACTCAGCCTCATAATACTAGTTGGATTCAGTGGCGTAAGTGCTTGCTGCAAAATCTCCAACACAGACCACAACTATCATTGCTTTTTAGAATAAGAGACCTGCGCCCACTATATGTACGGTCGACCCTCTGTAGCAAATCTGTTCCACATAACCATAAGCGCATTGCACTGACCGGCGGCTGTCGTCAGGGATTGCCATTTACAGTAGAAGTGCAAAGCTCAACAAAAATGAAGGGAACACTTGTACATCACAGTATAACGGCTCATTCAGATGTCGGTGATTTTTTTTTCCTTTTCAAAATTTCCCCAATGTTTTTTTTTATCAGAGATTGGTTAGTGTCAATTTTTACCAGCAAAGTTTGGTCACAGTTTCATCAGTTTTTCCTGGATGAAAAAAATGAACTGATGGCAATTTCTCAAACTTCTCATATTAAACAATCCATGAAAAAAGGGCAGCACACGGCTGGCATCTGAGCGCTGTTTGCTTTCCTTTCACGGACCCATAAACTTGCGCTGGCCAATTTGTTCCGAGACTTAGATAAAAATCGGACAACTCTCAGACAAAGAGCCACTTAGACTATAATAGGTACGAGTCCTATCCGTGAAAAACATGGACAATTAAACTTCCAGGATCCCATTCTGTCTAAGGCTAGACATGGTTACAGCATTTGGTCTTGTGGTTTTGCAGGTGTCCCCCCCCCACGAAATCAAATAACTGGTTAAAGGGAATTTATTAGTGGGATCAGCCCTCCTAAGCCGTCTATATGGGCATGCAGATCATGGGAAGCTGAATAACATGAAACCTTGATATCTGCAATCCGATGTCTTCTTCCAGAGAGATCCGCATGGAATGGAGACCCCAGGTGCACCAGGCCACTATGGGTCTGAGCTGCATCTCATCATCATCATAGCCATAAATGAGCACTACTACTTCAACAGCAAGCTGACCCCCAACATGGGAATGCCTCTGCAGATGGAGGCCACAGACATTTACTCTCATGTTTTATGGCTTATTACTGTCTAGTTTTATTTTGTCCTTGTCACTACTGATAGCATGAAGACTATTCAGGTAGCCCAGCTCCTCAAAGATGGCACATCCATACGTGCCGCCACACAGGGCCGGGACAAGGTATTTGGGTGCCCTAGGCAGATGAAACCAAGTCAATGAAACTCCCATGCCCGATGAACCCTGAGTCCCCAAGTAAAAGAATGGGTCAGTGACTAAGATAACAGCTTCCTCTCAGCTTTAGTTTCCATCTCACAGGCAGACAGAGGCTGTAATATTATTACAATACAGCAGAGCTCAGAGAGCTGCAACAATTGTGTTTGTAAGAAGACAAAGTTAATTTATCATGTTCTGTGTTAGTCACTTGTCTCACACTGGTAACCCCCTCTTTTTTATATATACAAATAGCATGGAAAAAGGTCATTTACATATACTGTATATAAAAAAGTGTTTATTTATTTGGAAAAAGACATCAGATCGCAAATAGCAAGGCATCATTTTATGCAGCTTCCTATGATCTGCATGCACTTAGGAGGTTTGATCCTACTGACAGATTCTTTTTAATTATACTAGAGGCTATTTGGTTTCAATTAAGGTATCCAGTATTTGGTGGATACCCTAGTGGAAAGTAAACAGACACCCATCATAGATAAAGGGATACCTATGAAGGTTTTTACATCCATCATGCAACAAACACAGTTTTCAACAGAACTGATTTTGGTTCTGGTGCCATATACCCTGTACGAATAATGGTTCTGGGTACGTATTCATGTATCGATGATGTTTTTGGTGTTGTATTCCTGTGCTGATGGTGGTTGTGGTGACTTATTCATGTAATGATGGTTGACTGTTGCTGTATTCATCTAATATTGATGGCTCTGGTTATGTATTCATATAGTGACGATGGTTCTGGTGCTGTATTCATCACCAGAACTATCATTAGTACATGAATACGAAGCCAAAATCATCATCAAAACATAAACAGAACACCATAGCCATAAATAATACATAAATAAGGCACCAGAAACATCATAGGTAAATAAATAGTACACCAGAACCACCATCATTAAATGAATAAATAACCCTAACCACTAGCAGTACATTAATACATCACCAGAACCTCCATCAGTACATATATACATCACAAAAAACCACAGTCAGTAAATAAATAGAACACCAGTACCATCATCAGTACATGAATTTATCACCAGAACCACCATCAGGGACACACCCACGCATTTGGGGCAATATCACTGGGTCACATTAAGAGTTGCCGTGATGAAATTCATGCAAATTGGATCCAACTTGTTTCAGATATTGAGCTGATTTGGAATCTAGCCTTCCTGGGGTTGATTGTTGCTTTTAGTTTCCGTTGACCTTTGATTCATCATTTTGTTTCTAACGAATTGCACGATTTATATCGGTGAAGATTTTCAACTCCAATCCTTCATTTATCAAGATCTGTTGTGTAATTTGGGTGTTCCCTTAATTTTTTTGAACAGTGTACATAAGAGCTGGGAGCCATGTATTACTGTATATTCCTACTAATACTCCTATATCTTCCGCAGAGTGGTGAAGATCGGGTCCCATGAATGGTATTATGACCACGTACGTGCCAGGTTCAAGCGGTTCGGCAGTGCCAAAGTTCTGCGTTCTCTGTACCTGCGGCAGCAGTCTGATGGTAGAGGAGGGTCTAACATGACAGGTATATCTAAGATGACTTTATTTTCTAATTTGGGGTGATTGCACAATCTGAACACATTTGAGCCAATAGAATTCGTAGTGTTGAATGTTGAATGTAGGGAAACATTTAGTTGCTGGACATCTAGGCTTGCCCTGTTCTGTAGAGCGACGGCTATGTTCTCACCTACGTTCAAGGCTGCATGAAGATCTGTTGTTCTGGTCCATATGGAGGACACCTCTGTCGGATCCCATTGTAAGTCAACAGGGGTCCTCATATCCGGTGATGCCGGTCATGTGACCGCTCCAGAACTGAATCGTTGCTTTCATTACACTGTATATATATATATATATATATATATATATATATATATACAGTATATACTGTATACAGAGATCCCGGAAAACAAAAGAGGGGAATAAGTTTATAATGATAATAACTCTGAATGTATAGCTAATTATGGAAATGTATATTTGTGGACAGGACTTCAGGACAGAGTTCAGAGCCTGCCGGATATCAGCCGTAAGTAACCTGCTAACCTTCATTTCACTATTAAAGGAACCTGTCACCAGGTTTTCCCATATAACGTACGGCCAGCACCTGTAAGCCCTTATACACTGCGTACCAGAATGCTGCATACATGTCCCCAATCCCCTGTGCAAGGCACAAAAAGCTTTCATTATAACAGACGGAGCTGTCCGGTGTGATGGGCGTCTTTAGTATTGCTCTCATCTCTTCTTGCAATCGTCGTCCTCCTTCCCTACTGAGGGCAGAACAAAGTACCGTAATGCGAATGCGCCAGAAAATGTCAAAGAGTGCCGATAACACGTAGGCAAAGCTGGCGCATGCACACTATAGTACGTTGCGCTGCCCTCGGCATGGCAGACAGAAGTGAGCCTGCACAGGAGAGTGATGGGGGACACTGTGGATGACGTAGGACACGTAATCCACACGAAACGGTTCTGGATCAAGAACAGAGAAGTCCATTGGACTGGATGGCGCCATCGATAAGTATAATAAAGGGTCTTTTTTCGTGCCTTGCAGAGCAAATTTTTGCCATACATACCGCATAGGGGCCTTCAAAGGCGATGGCCGTACTTTATAGGGGGAAAACCTGGTGACAGGTTCTCTTTTAAGTGGGAACATTTATTCAAAGTAATAATTATATAAATATAATCCAAATTCCACACAATGATTTTCTCTTTACCTGAGACATCACCTGAGGATGTGGTCACATGTGTCGTTAATGTGGCTTTACCTTACATTTATGTGGTTTCTTTACTTCTTTTGGGTTCCTTCTTTTATCAGGTGTAAAAACATACCATAACATATTTTACCTGTAGAAAAAAAAAAACGTAGACCAGGAAACAAATTTCTAAGTCTAGGAAATTAATTTAAAAAAATGTGATTTGGATCAGAGACTGCAATAAAAAAAAAAAAAACATTTTTCAATGCATGCGGTGCTGTAATCTGTATCAACGCAATCTGAATATCAACACATATCCTGACAGTGCCGCAGAGATATGGTGTGAATATTTCCAAAATTTTTGATGAGGGTGATGACAATGAGAATAGTGATGATGGTGTTTTTGTGATACTTTTAAGTAAAGACTTTGCGCCACCTGGTGGTTATAAATGAGAAGTATTTTATCTGTTCTTAATTCTTAAATTGCACAATTTTGAAATTCTAGATGTGGTAAAAGTCCCATTTTATTCCACAGAGCTATACAGAAAACATGTTCAGTCTCTAATACCATGAAATGTACATATTCTCCACTCCAGACACCCTCACAGATCAAACACCCATACACATAGACATGCCTTCAAGCATCTAAACTGCAGTGCAAAATCTGTTACTCAGACATGTCAACTTTTTTCCGCCTCTCTCATCCAGTCACTCAGTAAGATGCAGCTATCTGCCTATTACAGGGGAAGAGGCACAGGACTCACAGTTTAAAAATAATATTATTAATAGATCAGTACAGGGTGTCCACAGTGAATATTTTGACCTTCTTAGCAATAGAGCAGTTTGTTATCCAAGAGGGTAGTTAGCGAGTGACAGAACCAAATGAATGCACCTCGTGTTGCACTCCAATGCAAGAGTGTGATAAAGTCACATGACCTTTATCAGAGCGCGATCGCTACCGTATTTTGTCTGTGAAATGATGGATGTCCATGGGTGCAGTGGATGAAGTGAGAGCCGGGAGTGTGGAGGGTCAGTATATTGTCTGGTCTGGGGTCAAACTCGAGGGTATTTTATATAACCCACATCTATCAAAAAGTGACTCCTACTTTTACAGGGACCTACCGCTTGCATATTACCCTGTGAAGAGCCATCCTAGGTCGACATCTTTGGTAATATGACCCCAAGTATCACATCTCCTTTATATTACTTACGTCTTCCTGATGGGCACATGAGACCCTTTGGGCCCTGATACAACCTCCACGTCTGCACCACATGTAGTCGTGCCTATAGTTACACATGTACGGAGCAGTAATATGGCCCCCGTACGAGTATGTCAGCTCTTACTGTACCTCCATATGCCTCCAATTTTTAGAGATGGGTATTTTATGGATAACGGGGCTTCTTCCACCTCCAGAGCAGCAAACCGCTTCTGTCACCCGCTCATTATTGGACTGTTCTCGCCCTGTGGCCCTCTCCTCTCTGTGTCCGCCCCAGGCTTCATTCATTGTGTATGGGACTGTCAGGAACAGCCGGAGCGCAATAGTCGAGTCTTTCTGGTAGACCATGAATGGAGGGGAGGTCAAGCATGCGTACCCCCGCTTCTCTCACTACAGGGCTGCAGAGCTTGGTTACTGGCATGGCTCGGAGTCGCACGCTGCGAACTCCAGTGGTCAGCAAATTGTCATCTGGTATTTAGGAATAACCCTTTAGTAGAGGGGTAAAAAAAAGTTACCTCAGTTTGTATATCAATACCAGACAGAGTGCTGACATTGCCCTGAGGCACTGCCCTGAGGCGTCCATTGATGGCCTGATATGGTTCATCATGCGCAGAGCTGCCATTTGTACCCTAATCCTACCCAGATTACACCTCCTGCATGGCCGGCTTTACCACAGCATGGATTGTAGTATCGTCTCTGCATCCTTCCATGTTCACCCTAAAAGTAATGTCTGAATACTGATACAATCTTCAGAGCAGCCGGTATTCTGCTCACTGCATTCTGAGGAGTCAGGAATCTCAGGATGATGGCGTCCGATGGTTTGGTTTTTTTTTACTGGATTTCCTTCTACTTGAAATGCAATTTAATAAAACAAAACACTGGCCTTCATAAAGGGAATTTGTCACCAGATCTTTGCAACCTAATCTGAGAGCAGCATAATGTAGAGACATGGACCCTGACTCCAGTGATGCATCACTTACTGGGCTGCTTCCTGTACTTTTGATAAATTCACTGTTTTATCACCAGGAGATCCTCACTAGAGGACTAGTTAATATTCTACCAGGTAGTCAAGCACATTCATGAGCTCTATATAATCCCGCCCCCTCCACAGATTGGCAGCTTACTGTGTACATAGGCAAACAGCTGCCAATCAGGGGTGTTGGCGCAGTTAAACAGAGCTCTGCTAGATATGCGGCAGATAAAACAATGGTTTTATGAAAATGACAGCAAGCAGCCCAGTAAGTGACACATTGCTGGAATCAGAGTTTGTGCCCCTACATTATGCTGCTCTCAGATTTGGTAGCAAAAACCTGCTTACAGATTAACTTCAAGTAAAAAAAAATCAATTGCGGAATAAATATGGTGCATAAGTTATCATAACTGTGACCACGGTGCGTTTTTTTCCCAGTGTGTTTGCTTTGCCATAAGTTTTTAAAAACTTCACAGTGGATGCAACGTGTGAGTGCAGCCTACAAGTAATCCCAAGGGCAAACAACTACCGTAATCAGGACTCGGCGTCCATTTCTTAAACTGCTCAAGTAAAATCAAAGCAGTTTTGCAGTTGGATGCTCTGGGGAAGATGGCCAGATTTTCTGTTAGACTGTTTTAATAAATCTGTGTTGCTGACTTTTCCCTCGGACTGCTCTAGTATTATGTGGAATATTATTTCCGGACAATGTGATGTTATTCCTAGCTGCAGTTGTTATGTTATTCTGCAAACAAGCACATCCACTCCTATTAAACCCTGACTATATATTTGCCACCAGGAGAATATCTGCGCCAGGCCCGGGCTGAGATGTTTGCCCATGATGATGATGATGATGATGTCCTGGACAGCGCAGAAGCGCAGCGCTGCAGTATGGTAACCGCACACATCTGCTGTCATCAAGGCTCTTCATTGCGCCCCGCTTCTATGGGTTTCTAAATCATTGATCACTACCTCAGCCTGCTATAGGTTAGAGGATATGGACACCTTTGAGGGCACTTTTTTTTTTTTTTTTACTCATTTAAGCTAAAAATAATTTTTGCAGTTGGGTTCATTAAAAAAATGCAGTTTTTTTTTTTTTTCCTGGCTTCAAAATGAGTTAACTGAGAATCTATCAGTGAGTTCATTCAGACGAGACTTATCTAAATTTTAGCTGTGTTTCACTAACCTCCTCTCAGCTGATTTGTGCCTTCAAACCACATCAAGGGTGAGCTGAACTTTTACCTCACCATAGATCATCTGAGAGAAGCTCACTAAAGGCTGCCGTCACACTAGCAGTATTTGGTCAGTATTTTACCTCAGTATTTGTAAGACAAAACCAGGAGTGGAACAAATAGAGGAAACGTATAATAGAAACATATGCACCACTTCTGCATTTATCACCCACTCCTGGTTTTGGCTACAAATACTGATGTAAAATACTGACCAAATACTGCTAGTGTGACGGCAGCCTAACAGATTCTTAGATAACTCATTCTTCGGCCAGCAATAGACAGTGAAACACTAAAGCTAAAAAATTTTTATTGAAACCTAATTCCAAAATTATTTTTGTTTCAAACTACATGCGTTTGAGAAAAAAATTGCCCTCTAAGGAGTTCTTATCTTTATAGGACTAGCAATGTGATTTGTCAAGTATCTGTCGCACCGGGCCTTGAGGAAGATCTGTCACCAGGTCAAAAGTAATCAGATTTTTTTGTTATTTTATTTAGCTCTCTTTATGCTGAACAAGCGATAGAGAAATGCTAAGGAGATGGAACATATGCCCTGCAGCGTAAAAAGACTTGCTGAGCACATGTTCAGACTTCTGAGCTTCTTACCACTTCAGGTTTCCAAAGGCACAAAATGGTGAAAAGAAATGACCTGACTATTCCTCAGGTGGCTCCCACCGCTGGCTTTTTTGTATATACAGGCAAAAAAAATACCGGCATCAAAGCCGTCCCAAAAAATGAACTAAATAACGACAAAAAGAGGCTTCAGTAAAAACTCCTCCAGTGTTTTCCTGAAGTGTCTTCAGCTTGATGTATAAAACACATCATGTGCACACAGCCATAAAATCAACACTAAGTTCTTGGGTAGACACTGGCTTTTAGGGCTCGCTCACACTCTGGCGTATAATATGGAGGAGTGCAATGCGAGAAAAGATCGCATCCCTCTCTGACCAATGTTATTAAATGAGGTATCTTTTTTTGTTTGAATCAGACTGAGGAAAAAAATCTCAGCATGTTGCTGTGAGTGGATGCGAGAATCGAATCGCACTCGCCAATGCAAATTAATAGGTGCGAGAAAAAAAATGCACGGCACATGGACCATGCGTGTGCCACACGATTTTTCGCACATATCTCAAAGCAAAGCTGACATTTCAGCAGCCAAGTATAGTAAATTCACATTGCGAACCATCAGAATAGCACACTTTAGGCCATGTGCACACGTAGTGGATTATGCTTAGGAATTTCTGGTGCGGATTCTGCCTCTCCTGGCAGAAAACGCACCTGCGGATTTGTCGCTTTTTTTGTGCGGTTCCGCAGCATTGTTTGTGCGTTTTTGCTGCGGTTTTCTAGCAGATTTGCTGCATTTTTTACCCCTGCGGTTTTCTATAATGGAATGGGTACAAAAACGCTGCAGATTCACAAAAAAGAAGTGACATGCTACTTCTTTTAAACCGCAGCGTTTCCACAGCGGATTTTCCGCAACGTGTGCACAGCATTTTTTTTTTCTCATTGATTTACATTGTACTGTAAATCAATTGCGGATCTGCAGCGTTTCAGCACTGCAAAAATCCGCAACGTGTGCACATAGCCTTAGTGCCTTTCATGTGGTACTAAAGGGTGTTTTAGCCTTATTAAACCTATAGAAAATAAATAATGGAAAAAAACTGCTTGGGGTCCCGCCTATGTTTAGATAACCAGCAAAGGTAAAGCAGACAGTTGCAGGCTTATACAGTACTATCAGGCTGGGAAGGTCTCTGGTTATTGAGCCCTTCCCGACCTAAAAATACAAGCTTGCAGCCACCCCATAAACATTTGCTGTGGTTTTTTTTTCTCTTTTAACTTACTAGGTTAGTAATAGTGGTGTTCGATAGACGCCTCTCCATTACTAATCCCTAGGCTTGATCCCAGCGGATATCAACCCCATGCATCCATTACCATGATTATAGCTACCACACCATGGCAATCGAGAAGATCCAGGCCAAGTGTCAGAATTGGCGCATTTCACGTCATGCAACAATTCTGGGGAAGCTGCAGGTTTGTATCTTTAGGCTGGGATGGGCCCAATAACCATGGATCTTCCCAGCCTGATAGTATAATCCATAGCTGTTTGCTTTACCTTGTCTGGTTATAAAAAATAGGGGAGACTCCACGTTGTTGTTGTTGCTGTTGTTGCTGTTGTTGTTGTTTTTAATTATTTATTTATTTAATAGGTTTAATAAGGTTAAACACCCTTTAGTGCCACATGAAAGGCACTAAAGGGTGAAAGTTTACCAGATGTAGGGGGCTTTGTACATATGTCAAGAAGATATCTATATGTTCTACCTATCTATTCAATTTTTCTCTATCTTTATATAAAATTGCTTTATTAGTTTTGTAAACTAGCTTTAGCTTACACAGAGAATTACAGTATGTAAAAGATGTTAAAAACGCACTGCATATGGATGTCATATGGATGCTAGGTGAGGAGATAATCGCACACTCGCATGACGCTCGCTATTTTCTGTACGCTAATGTGATGTGTGCCCTTAAGAAGATGTCCTGACGACGTTTTCATTTCATTAACTGCCCTAATTACTTCTGTGATGAATTGTAAGTGTATTGCTATACTTACCAATCGCCGTCTACTCCACTTTTCAGCACAGTTCCAGTCACACGTGAACGCTCCTCTTCTTTGTCGGCTCACACAGTTATCCTTGTGGGGTACAGAGCTTCTTCCTTCAGTGTAAGCCTATGGAGCTTAAGAACGGGGCTCCATGGACTTATAAAGAGAAAATGACTTCAGGCGCACACATAACTGGTGGTGTGAGCTGCTTGGTCTTTCTGTAGGTCACGTTGGTAAGCAGAGCATCAGAGCGACGCTGTAAACTGGAGACGACAGCGATCGGTAAGTATAGAAATATACATCATTACATACTGTAGGTGATTAGGCCAGTTTATTAAAAACAATTTTGTTGGGACATCTTCTATAAGAGACTGTTACATCATGAGTTTTAAATAGTATTTTGAAACATGCACACATTACGTACAAGGCGCTGTGGTATTTCGTCATCACTTACCGTACCGGTTTAGCTTTCAATGGAAACCAAGTTCTCCGATTCAGGAATAATTGGATAAGTGATTTATGTATCCAATCCTGTTGTACAAACCTGATTTATTTTTCTGCTCTTTTCTTTTCACTTCACCACTCAATGAATTTCCCTCTTAATGAATTTTACTCTTAAAGATGCGCAAGACAAAGCGTCTGCTGTCTGTTCATCCGTATGACTTTGACAATGATTCTGAGTATTCAGCCCAATCTCGCAGACAATCAGTGCAGCTTTCTCCGTCTCTAGAACAAGATGTTTTCCAGGTATCTTTGGGGTTTCGGTGCTATCACTATTTTCTGTAATACATAACTTGATCCACATGGTGGTTGGGTTGCATGTAATGGGTGGAAATGCCAAGCTTCATCTGTGCTTTGTACACAATTATCTGCCATACATAGTTCATCCGCGTACTAAACCTTGGTTTTTTTCCATGATGCTTTGTACCACAGTCATTTTCTGAGTACCCCAACACTGGCAGAGATGTGGCTCAAAAAGGGTCACTCATTGCTGAAGCTGAGCTGGCATCTGTGTTCTACCAGCTACTCCAGGAGGAAGGCCAAAAAGCCATCAACCCAGAGGCCGAGTTCAGCACTGAAGTTCGTTTAACATTGAACTCTCGACGTCGCAGTCTGGAAAACATCCGGAGGTCCAGTAAGTACAAGCCCCAGACCATAACCACCATTATTACTAAAGCCATGAAGGTTCTCACCACATTTTATTATTCTTTGCACAGTTTCCAAACCCCAGTGTCTGAGGACTCCACAACACATGAACAACACCAATCATTTTATAACCCTAAATATTTAGCATAATGTAATTTAATACATTAAAATCCCAGCACATTCTGGGCGGTCCTATTCAGTGATTAACAGCTTTCTTTATATTCATAGTCTCGCAATAGTTTGGTCCTAAGCCCAGAATGTGCAGGAATTTCTATGAATAAAATGCAAGTTATACTGAATCTTTGTCCACAATCCTATATATCGATCTTCTCCATTTCTCCTGCTCTATAACATGCAGCTCAGTTTGCACAGCATGTCCAAGCTGATAGATGGCCTTTAAGTCCTGATAGTTGTGAGAAGGAACCTCCATGGATCGGGTTTTGTTTTTTTCTAAAATATCCCACAGCTGTTTGATCTGATTGCGATTTGCAAAATTTAGAGGCCAAGTCAACACCTTGAACACTTTGCCATGTTCCTCCTACCATACTTGAATACTTTTGTAGTGCAACAGGGTGCATGATCCTGCTAAAAATGGCCACTGCCAATAAAAAACACCATGCCAAGGGTAGACTTGGTCTGCAACAATGTTTAGTTATTTGGTACATGTCAAAATAACTTGCACAAGGATCTCCATATGCTGCACATGAAACATAGCAGGCCACCTTCTTCTATTGCTGTACAGTTCAGTTCTGATGCTCAAGTGCCCATTGATTGCACTTTTAGCAATGGACGGCTACCAGTATGGGCACTCTGAGTGGTCCGCAGATGCACAGCCCCATATGCACCAAGCTGTGTGCTCCGTGTGACCTTTTATCATGGCCAGCAGTAAATTTTTCAGATGTTTTTCATACAGCAGCAGTTCTGTGGGATCAGACTACATGGGCTAGTCAGCAAGCCCTTATTGCCCACAGCCACAACCCTGTCACCTGTTCACCAGTTGTCCTTTCTTCGATCAGATCCCTATGACCATATTTCCTCTTTTCTCTTCACCTGTCAGTGGTTTTAATGCTAAAGCTGATCGATGAAAATGAAGGGAGCCCTCCAGACTTGCACTTAGGCTACATACACCCATCAGGGTAAAACAGACCATTATACTCTCATGTTTCATCCATGATGCCTCCATGTTCTATCAGTTTTTTCTTCATTTTACAAGCTGAAGCAGGTAGACTCTCTGGACCTTTATTTATCCACTGACTCCTACCAGTGGATCAGTGCAAAAATGAACGATACATGGATGCAAAACTGAAGTAAAGACAGGTGTTGTTCACTGAAGTGAGATTTGTGGCATTGGGCACGTTGCTGCTTTTCAAGACCTAGAAAAGCAGGTGTTGCCTCTCCTACCCTTGCCCATTTTGGTGGAGCTTGCTGAAACTGGTGTGAAAATGCCAAAATTTGCTAGATTTCTGCACAGCTCCATGTCCCACAAAATTTCAAAGCTTTTCTAAGCAAATTACACCAGATTCTGCCTTAATCGCTTTGATAAATCGGGGCCTATGTCTTCTGTTTTTCATCCATGTTTAACAGATCCTCATAGACATTCGTGGTTAAGTCTGGTCCACAAAATGGAAGAGCGTAGGACATGCCCTTAGTCTCAAGACATTTTTAAAACGGATAGCTCTAATTCAAACATGTGGATATGATATTCACGTCTAAATACTTTTGGCCATATTGTGTATAAGGTATAAAGATTAATGCGTTATTTCCTACGATTATCCAAGTTCTCAAGGCTGGAATCCATTCAACATTATGAATTTGATTGTTCTGTTCTGCGTCAGGAATTCATGGCAAGGATTATGTGTTACATGATGAACACCATTGATGCTAGTCCAATTTCCGGTGGGGAGTCCATCAATTTATATTGGAAAGCAATAGTGCACTATTTGTTCCCGTAACAATTATGGAATCTGTGATGGAGGCCACAACACAAATCTGAATCTACCCGATTTAAGAGGACCGTATCATTAAGTGGCTTGCATTTGTTAGATTTGAAAGTTGTATAACCATAAAAATTAGAACCCAAATCATAAACTTTTTTATTGCAACTGCCATCAATAATGTCCAATTTCCCCTCTTTTACCCTCCTCATCCGATCCTCCAGACCTTCCTTGTTTAACAGAATCCCCCACAAATTATTCCATCCCTGATTCCCAACTAATTCGCACCCGCTATCTCCCTAAAGGCAGCCCTTCCCTTGTACCTAAGGGGTCGCAGTACTCTGGTGACATGGACACTTCGGATGAAGAAAGCGGGGCTATAGCCAAAGCTCCTCCCAGACGTAAAAGCCGTGCATCATCTCAGGAAAATGTCCACCAGTCAAGTACACAGGTAACATCCGGACTTGAAGGATTTCTGTGCGTCAAAAATCCTGTTTGCAAACATCTTTGTGCACATGAGATAAAGACGATGCATTGTTCCTATCAGCCAGACATTTTGCTTCCTTCTGTAATTAATGTTTTTGTTCTGTAAATCTGCGAGCTGATTTAGTCCTGAGCATGATGCGGTGTCCAGTGACTCCGGCACTCACCCTGACTAGCGGTGGCACCGCGTCATGCTCCAGACGAAATCAGCTCCCAGCTCATCTCACGAGCAGGGCACTAGCATTTAAGTGACTCTAACCAGACCTCCACGGCATTATCACCAAGTGACACGCAATAATCTTTGAGTACGTAACTGAAGAAGGTCGATTAGACCGAAACGTTTTGTTGGTACTACGTAATAAATTTTCAAGCAACACGCATTGAAGTTGAGTGCCAGGTTCTTTTACATTTATGACATCAGGTGTGGGAACCTACCTGTGCCCCATTGTAGCAGTGCTCACGGTTTTGCTTACCCCATTCCCTTCTGTACTGAGAATCTGTCACTTTTCAATTCCGTTGTATTCTTATGCCATTTATAATGTTTTACCGTAAGAAGAAAAGTTAAAGTGAATATGTAAAATCAACCAGATGTGAGTTTTTCTTCTACAACCTTAAGTTACCTAAATGCATTTTAGCGCTATGTCATAATGATATCGCTAGCAATTGTGGGTGTCGGGTTTTTGTATTGTGTCAGAAATGATGATTCCTGGTGGTGATGAACACATTTAACCTATTCTTATTGTATAATTTTCTAGTACTGATTCCCCCCTAATAGCAGGTAATTGGGTGATGGGAGTAATCTCTTCTGGTGATGGGATCTGCCCTAGGTGTTCCTCTTGCTTCTTTCACAGATTTCTGATCTTAACAAACGCATGTCTGCTATTGAACACATGCTAAACCGCCTAGAGGAAAGAATGTCTGTGCAGTCGGATGAGGTACTCATAATTTATTACTGTTTTGCTCAGAATATAAGACAATAACCATACATGAAAAGCCTGACACTGTGTAATCTCTCAGTCCACAAGCCATGCAGGACAAACGGATGCAGACTTGGAAGAAGCAACACTTAAGAGAAAGATTGGAGAACTTACCAGTAATCTGAGTGATAAAGGAGAATCCTCTGATGAGGAGAAAGGACTGAAAATCAAATCAGTAGTGAAAACTTACAATCCGGATCCGATAGATCAGAAGGTAAAACATTAGTAAATGAATGAACACCTTGTGTTGTAGAGAGATAAATGACAAATGTCTTACTGCCTCATGGAATTATTGAGAATCATAAAATCATAGAATGTTACAGTTGGAAGGTCATCGTCTCTGTCCCCCTGCTCAATGCAGGATTCACTAAACCATCTCAGACTGTCTCAGATGTCTGTCCAGCCTCTGTTTGAAGACTTCCATTGAAGGAGAACTCACTACCTCTCGTGGCAGCTTGTTCCACTCATTGATCACCCTCACTGTGAAAAAGGTTTTTCTAATATCTAATCTGTATCTTCTCCCTTTCAGTTTCATTCCATTGCTTCTCGTGTTTCCATGTGCAAATGAGAATAATGATGATCCCTCTACACTGTGACATCACTTCAGATATTTGTAGACAGCTTTTAAGTCTTAGCCTTAGCCTTCTTTTTGCAAGCTAAACATTCCTAGATCCTTTAACCGTTCCTCATAGAACATACGTTACAGTCCGCTCACCATCCTGGTAGCTCTTTTCTGAACTTGTTCCAGTTTTTCAATGTCTTTTTTAGATTGTGGTGCCCAGAACTAGACACAATATTCCAGAGGCAGCCTGACCAAGGAGTAGTAGTGAGGGATAATTACTTCACGTGATCTAGACTCTATGCTTCTCTCAATGCATCCTACAACTGTGTTTGCATTTTTTGCTGCTGCATAACACTGTTGACTCATGTGCTGTCTGTGATCTATTATTATACCAAAGTCTTTTTGCTTAGTTCTATTTCTCCCATTCTGTAGATGTAATTTTTGTTTTTCTCGCCCAGAATTAAGGTACTGTCACACTAGACGATATCGCTAGCGATCCGTGACGTTGCAGCGTCCTTGCTAGCGATATCGTCCAGTGTGACAGGCAGCAGCGATCAGGCCCCTGCTGTGCTGTCGCTGGTCGGGGAAGAAAGTCCAGAACTTTATTTCGTCGCTGGACTCCCCGTAGACATCGCTGAATCGGCGTGTGTGACACCGATTCAGCGATGTCTTTGCTGGTAACCAGGGTAAACATTGGGTAACTAAGCGCAGGGCCGCGCTTAGTAACCCGATGTTTACCCTGGTTACCATCCTAAAAGTAAAAAAACAAACAGTACATACTTACCTACAGCCGTCTGTCCTCCAGCGCTGTGCTCTGCTCTCCTCCTGCTCTGGCTGTGAGCGTCGGTCAGCCGGAAAGCAGAGCGGTGACGTCACCGCTCTGCTTTCTGGCTGCCCGGCGCTCACAGCCAGACCAGAGAAGCAGAGCGCCGAGGACAGACAGCGGTAGGTAAGTATGTAGCGTTTGTTTTTTTACTTTTTAGGATGGTAACCAGGGTAAACATCGGGTTACTAAGCGCGGCCCTGCGCTTAGTTACCCGATGTTTACCCTGGTTACCGGGGACCTCGGGATAGTTGGTCGCTGGAGAGCTGTCTGTGTGACAGCTCTCCAGCGACCAAACAGCGACGCTGCAGCGATCCGGATCGTTGTCGGTATCGCTGCAGCGTCGCTATGTGTGACGGTACCTTTAGAATCTTGCATTTCTCCCTGTTAAATACCATTCTATTAGTCACTGCTCATTGTTCAAACTTATCTATATCCTTCTGAATCCTTTCTCTGTCTGCTCTAGTATTAGCTAGTTAGGTAGACTGATGTGTGGGAATGAACTCAAACTAAAGAGTACGCACCACCAGGAACCATTAATTAAAAATATGCAGTTTTATTACAAATTAAATACATAAAAGTACAAGGGATGTGACAGGGGTTAGCCAAAACATAGGTGGAGAAACACAGAGAAACCAGGCAACAGCAGGTATATATATTACAGATTAATAGGATTGCTCCATAGTTTGTCAGGTATTAATGTACATATAAGACCCAAAATATAGGTGCACACCTCAGAACAAACAAACAACCATCAGAGGGGCTGTATACCACCTCTGAGCTCACAACCGAGAAGGTATAAAGTTTAAATCAACCGATCATACTGTTTACCTGTATGTGTCTGGAGCCCTGTGTAGCCCACCGTCCCCTACGCGCGTTTTGGCGCTCAAGCCTTCTTCCGGGGGAAGAAGCAAATGTGCCCAAGCCAGCATGTTTTAGTCGCTGTATAGCAATCCCAGTTGGTGCTGTAAGCCTATAGAGAGCCCTAGGGAGTAAAAGACAGGAGGAGCGCTGACCCGACGCGTGTCGCCACCTAAAGTGGCTTCGTCAGGGGTGTCTCCTGTGTCTTTTTATAGCAAGTAATCACATGCTCTCTCTGGTAAGCAGCACAGCTGCACTTGTGACTTGTGATTACTTGCTATAAAAAGACACAGGATACCCGCAGGAGACACCCCTGACGAAGCCACTTTAGGTGGCGACACGCGTCAGGTCAGCGCTCCTCCTGTCTTTTACTCCCTAGGGCTCTCTATAGGCTTACAGAACCAACTGGGATTGCTATACAGCGACTAAAACATGCTGGCTTGGGCACATTTGCTTTGGTAACCCTTTGTATGCTCTCCATGGTGGGTAAGCTAGTTGTATTGGGTTATTGGAACTCACACCCCTTTAAAGGACCACTGGAGAGGGAGTTATGTATAGTAATTTTGCTGATATATCGCATTTCTTTCTCTATCCCTCTCCTTCTTCAGCCATTTAGTGGGTGAGATAGGCGTTGAGTTCATGTTCTAATTTCTGTTCTACCCTACATCCTGCTTTACCCTTGCATGGCTCATTTGAGCTTTTGTATTATTGCACAGTGTGTCGTCAGGTCTGTAATTTACGGATTGTACATTTATGCATCAATCTGCTACAGTTTAGTCTTTCTCAGTGATCCTATATTTTTCTCTCTTTTTGAGCTAAATGTGCTGTTCACATAGATACCAGACCTTGTATAATCAAGGATATTCTACTGTATTATCGTTGGGGAGTGTGTTCAGGGGGTTGCCTTTATTATGAGCCATGTGGTATTGTGTTTAGGTCACAGGTGTGACCATTTTAAATGTTTTTAACATGTGTTTTGTGGGTTTCTTTGTGTTGTACAGTATAAATAAAATTTGCACTTTTATACTTCATCCAATGGCTCAGGTGATCCCCTTTCTATGATCTATTTCTTGTTGTTCTTTTTTGCATTGTATATCAGCTCCTTGTAATAATGGTGGAGCTCCAGGTTCCAGAAAAGTGTTTTTTTATGTGAAAGGGAATCGCAATTTAGAAGTATTTCTATTATAATACATAAATGAAGAAGTTTAATGGTTAAACATAGCAGTTAGTTTCCATTTCACAGGGAGGGGTGTCTTTATAATATGAGTGGAGAGAATAACCAAGCCTCCCATTGCTCCATCCACTTACAATAAGTACCCGCTAATGGCAGCTCTCTTGTAGTATGTTCAGTACTGCAAAAGACACAACGCAAAGATCAAAGTGCCTCTTCAGAATAGGCCCAAGGCAGAAACCGAGAGCTCTTGAGTTGTGCCAACATGGTTAATTAGCACATCATCTGCCCTCAGTGCCTCTACCTAATGCAAAACCCTTCTCATCCATCTGGCATAACACGTTAGTGGACGTTTCATTCTGAGTGTCGGAGATAGCAACGTCTTTTTCACGTTAATGGATCTATTTAGCCCTTACTAAAACAAAGTAGGTGAAACGTGACAGGCATGGAGTGTTTTTCTTAGGCTTATATCTCATTTCCTTGTTTTTTAGTCATGGTAAATTTTGGATTAACATGACGTATTCCATATATACACAAACATGTTTTTTTCCTTTTTGGATGATATATATATCTTATATTTTTCAGCTTTGCTACATCTGAAACGCATTAAAGGGGTTGTACCAAGTTTAGAAGTTATCCATTATCCTCGGGCTATGAGATGACTTTCTCATCGCTGGAGATCTAATCTTTGGGACCCCCACCGATTCTGAGAGTCAGGGCTCTGTAGAACCCCATAGGAATGCAGTGGTGGTCGGTAATGGTCGCTGCTGCTCCATTCTTATTGGGAGTGCCAGAGATCAGATGAATGCTGCTCTCTGCTATCTCTCAGTGAAGCGTAGAAGCACATGACTGACCACCGCTCTATTCATATGAGGTTATTCAGAGCTCCAGTTCTCAGGACTTTTTCGGGTCACCGCAGTCGGACCCCTAGCGTTTGGGAAATAACTTCAAATTTTGGTGCAACTCCTTTAGAGAAAATTTCTGGTTTCACATCTTGGTAGATTGAATAGTTACATGTTATATTGTAGAGAAGCATGGTAGTAGTTAAAAAAACATTGTCTTGCCTATATGTTTAAAAAATGATTTACACAATCAGAGATACCCATTCCTTTAATTACACTTGGGTGTATGGATTTTCTGAACGGACGTGATACCTTCTCCCATCTGCAGAGGACAGCAGCTCAGGCCCTCTGTGACATCACGGTCAAAACACTGAGGACCATAAATGCCACTGAGATAGCCATGCAAGAAGCCTTTGGTGGCGACATCCAACAGCCCATCATTCCTTACACCAGAACAGGAGTCAGCGGCAAGACACAGACAGAGTTCCAGAAATTAGAGGAAAATGTAAGGAATAGGATTCAGTGGCCGCGATGCACAATCTGGCCGCGGATCTACCGACCTGAGCTAGAGAGCCTATGAGGCTGTCAAATTCAGGTCAGAAGATCTGCGGTCAGGCTGTGCACTGTTGTCCACCATCTATCGTAGACGTCTGAATTAAGTCTAATATTCATTGACTTACACTAATATGTTATCTCTACTAGGCCATTCAATGTGTACCTTTGATAACGGGTCAGATATATAAGCAACGTATTACATTCTAGGTGTACATGACAGCAGATAAGACCTATGGACTTGAGAAGAACCTGCAGGATCTGGAGGAGCGTGCTCGGCAGAGTGGAACCACCGATTCGGAGCTTTCAGAGTTAGAGGTCAGCGTGGCCTCTGCTATGGCACAAGTACAGCAGACAGAGAGCGAGGTGAGAGGCTCAAATCTGCTCCTTTTGTTTTGTTCTTATTAATGTACCGTATGTTTGTTTTATGTATGTTTGTTTCTTATTTTTTCTTGTTTAGGTGTCAGATATTGAATCCAGGATAGCGGCTTTGAGTGCAGCAGGACTCAGTGTGTCACCTTCAGACAAGGCCAAGAGGAAGTCAAGCCCACGGGTAATGTAAAATTAAATATATCAATCTATAGAAAATGTGTAATGACGACACATTTTTAAATGTCTATTATGGCATAAGACCCTGAATCCTTGTAGTTTTAAAAAAGTGAACTTGGTTCACCCAAAAACCCAATAGTGATTTTATTTTACAAAGTTTGAAATCACTCATTCATGATTTCTTTTATTATTATTCTTTTTGCACCGTTTTTTTAAGTCTATTTGATACATGGGCACTTGTTTTTGTTGTTTTTATATCTTCTGCTTTGTAGCCAGACTTTAGCAATTTCCGCTATTTTGGCCTGATTCGTCAATGGCAACTTTTTGAAAAGTTGCCACATTTGGTGCAACTTCGCTCCACTCCTCCCCCTGTATTAAATGTGTGACTTTTCCAGAAAAAAAGACCATTCATTAAACGAATGCACCATTTTCGAGCATTTGGCACCAGAAAAGGCAACTAATACTACAAGACAAAACAAGGAACTTAAAAAATGCAAATGAGGAATCCGGGTCCATGTGTGCACATAGACATAGAAAGCCCTACTTCAGCATGTTCAGCAAAATGATGGTAGGGATATTGAGAAACTGGAGATTCCCAATGAAAATAATAGGAAGCCTTAGGCTATGTTCAGACATCTCATTGGTTGAGAATTTTATCTAAAATATTTGTGAATGGGGTTTTGATGTAGATGGGCAAATTTGTATCCTTACTATCAAAATCCTCAATAAACGTCACACCTCCGCTGCCTCTGTCTGCTTTTTCGTGGACCCCCTCCTTCCAATTACTAGAATTGTACAAAGTAGTTATTCCATTGACCTGTTGAAGCGCTCGAGTAGCGAGAAACGGCCGTCGTTTTACCTGTACACTCATCTGTAAATATGCACCCCCGAGCCGTGAAGAGTACGTGTTAATAAAGATTTACCTGCTGCCAAGACTGGTGAGTGCTTCCACTTCTTCTTCTATCTGCACTATTCCATTGATACAAACATGGGGATTGTTCGTTCTTCTTGTAGGTTTTCACAACAGCTCCAATTTCAACCGTCCAATGTCTACCACATTACTTTATTTTATTTTATACTTTTGTTATTGATTTATTGGTTGCCAGACAGTTGTAAAAACATTTCATGAGAGCTGCATGTAGCTCGGTGCATTCCTAAGACTCATATTTTCATGGGACATTTGAAACTGGAGCTGTCTCTTCAAAAAATGGCTGTGTGTTGCCCATTAAACAATTGTGGACTTGTGCAGGTCAAATGTGCGAGTTTATTTAAAGGAGACAGGAAAGTAAGCAACTGCTGGACATGTGTTATCTCCCATGGGAACAATGTCCAACTCCAACATGCCTGCTGTTCCCTGTGATTTGGAGTTTAGAAACCTTAGATAATCTAATCTGCCAAAATTAGTGGATTGGACATTTTTTCAGCATCTCATAGACACCTTTAAACTATTTTCATATTACAAAATATTTTGTAGACTTTCTATTCTCACCTATGTTAAAATGCTCTCCATATGTCATCTACAGATGATGAGTACCCCTGCTATATCCCGAAGTACCGAGCCATTCCAGTCTTCACCGCCGGAATTACACAACCTTACGTCAACACCCAGTGAAGCGAAGGTTAGCTCCCTCTTTTATCAAGCAGTAATTATTTCATATTTTTTGAATACTTATGATTGGATAATGAAATAATCTTAGCTGATAGTGTGGTGATACTAATGGAACACAAAGCGTAACTTCAGGGGTTTGTCAAAAATACTTTGTGGAGCTTCCTCATTGCGTTCAGGGTGCTTAAAAAAAAAATAAAACAAAACAAAACATACTCACTAGTCAAGTGCCGCTCGTGCATTCTGCTGCCGCCGTCACCTGGTGGGCTCCTAGCTTCCTACTCCAATAGCGTCACCATTCAGCGACTGCATCTTTAAAAGCAGCAGACAACCCTTTTAATCTTTAGTCAACTGTTCCTGTAGATCTCTGTGAATTACAATTGTTTAACTGCTGTGAAGAGTCTAATCACCAAGAATATAAGCACCATCTTAAAGTATTTTTCATTTCAGGAAATATGATAAAATAATCACTTTCTTACAAAGTTCTGAAACTTTTTGATACTTTCAAGATCTCGGTTTGCTATCATTGTGAATATTGCTGTGCACATCCAAACAACAAAAAAACAATAATAATTGTAATAATTGTAATAATAATTGTAATAATAATTGTAATAATAATAACAATTTGTTTATTTGCGTCTAAGCGTATCTTTATAGGCAAACTTCAGTAAGAGCTCATTTATCCAAATGGCACTCGTACCTATATTAGTGAATGGGGCAGCTGTCATGACCTTGATTTTTTGCAGACCAAGAGGCCTGAGCAAAACAGTGGAGACATGTTCAATATTGATCCATATGTCAGATCTAAATCAGCAGTGCAAGTCCATGGGTCCTTTGAAAAATTTCAGACCGCACTCAGATGCCATCCATGTGCTGTCCATTTTTCATAGACTTCTAGAAAGGAGAAGGTGGAGAAATATTTTTTTTAACCCCTTACCGATATCGGGCATTATAGTACACCGATGTCGGTATCCCTCCCTTTCATGTGGGTTTCGGCGGTGAGCCCACATCTTTCCCAGGACATATCAGCTGTTTTGAACAGCTAACATGTGCCCGCAATAGCCGCGAGTGGAATCGCGATTCACCCATAGATATTAACTAGTTAAATGCCGCTGTCAAACTCTGACAGCGGCATTTAAATGGCGCTTCCGTCAATCGCACCGCAAATGCGCACATCGGTGACCTGCGTCACGTAATCGCCGGTGTGTCAGCATGGACACCTCTATGGTTGTCAATGCAGGATTCCTGTGAGTGCCACCTAGTGGTCGGCGCTCATAGCAAGTCAGCAATTCTACTACATAATACACCGAAAAGACCAACCTTCACACCAAGGCCATGAGATAAAAATGAATACAATCTTTATTGAATACAATACATATTAAAATCAGATAATGGCGGGTAAAATACTCAGGGCACAGAACAAAAGGTGGGCAACCCAGAGCAAAAGTTCCATAAATAGCATCACTAATAAAGACAATATGAGCCAGCAAAGTGCCAATGTGCAATTACTCATGTACATACATACGTATAATAGAAGTGAACAGTAACATGTATATTTACCGACTGGAGCGCTCCTGGGGACCCACCACACCCGACGCGCGTTTCGCACCGAAATGCTTCATCTGGGGGTCAACAATTCTACTACATAGAGGCAATCTGATCATCGCCTCTATGTAGCATAGGAAATCGGGTTGTGGTAGCTTCTAGTCTCCTATGGAGACTATTGAAGCATGGCAAAAGGAAAAAAAAAGTTTTTACAAATATAAAAAAAAATTCAAAAAATATGAAAGTTTAAATCACCCCCCTTTCGCCCCATTCAAAATATCGCCGCGTTCAGAATCGCCCGATCTATCAGTAAAAAAAGGATTAACCTGATTGCTAAACGGTGTAGCGAGAAAAAAAGCCAAAACGCCAAAATTACATATCTTTGGTCGCTTCGACATTGCATTAAAATGCAATAACGGGCGATCAAAAGAACGTATCTGCACCAAAATGATATCATTAAAACCATAAGCTCCGCATGCAAAAAATAAGTTCTCAGCCAACCCAAGATGACAAAAAAAATGGAGACTCTACGGTTATCGGAAAATGGGCATTTTTTTTTTTTTTTTAATAAAGTTTGGATTTTTTTTTCACCTCTTAGATAAAAAATAACCTAGACATGTTTGGTGTCTATGAACTCGTAATGACCTGGAGAATCATTATGGCAGGTCCGTTTTAGCATTTAGTGAACCTAGTAAAAAAGCTAAACAAAAAAAAACAAGTGTGGAATTGCAGTTTCTTTGCTATTTCACAGCACATGGATTTTTTTCCCCATTTTCTAGTACACGACATGGTAAAACCAATGGTGTTGTTCATAAGTACAACTTTTCCCGCAAAAAAACAAACCCTCACATGGCCATATTGAGGGAAAAATAAAAAAGTTATGGCTCTGGGAAGGAGGGGAGCAAAAAACGAAAACGCAAAACCGAAAAAAGCTCAGTGGGTTAATGTGTTTCTCATCTGAGAACAGCTGATGAAACTCAGACCAAACTGTGATGGAAAAAACCATCACTGACCAAACTCTGATAAAATATATCACCAATGGAAATCACTGATGGCTGAATGAGCCTTTATAAGGAACTAGTCAGGTTGAAAATGTCGCCCCAATACATGATGCGTCTTATGGAGCACGTGGAAAAGGGCAGATTTACATATTGTTTGTTGTAAATAATTCAACATAACTGATATTTTACCATTTTAAATCCGTTTATTATGGGCTGAAGCGTCCAGTAGGCGGTCTCAACCATTGCTTTACAGTTACAGGTTTCTTTGTACAAATGTAAATATTGAAATATCTGTAAATCACTGAATAGGACCACCCACTGGACTCTTCAGCCCTGCGTTTTCAGAGATTTAAGTCAATAAATTACAAATTATTTTGCATCATCTGCAACACCTCAGGTAACCAGTTGTTGCAGTGATGTTGCCTTCCTTTCGGGGAGGGTGATGTCACGCTTGGAGGCAAGGGAGATTCTCTCTATCAGTTAAGGCACTCGCATTCAACACATCTGAATCTAGGCCAGGAGGGGGAGCTCAGGACCTGGATTCAGGGGAGCTTTCTTACACTTTATGTATCCTGGTCTGGAGGAGGAGCCAGTCAGTCGGAGAGAGTCTGAGAGAGGAGAGCAGAAGGACGTCTGGAGCAGATATAGGGGCCGAGCAGCCACGAGGGAGCTGCTAATATTGGAAAGAGGGAGAATATGAAGGAGAGTTGAATAGTGGAGGAGCTTAGAGGGAAGAAGCACATAGGAGGAAGAGGCTCAGGAGGGGAACAGCGGAAGGACACCCTAGGAGCCAAAGCGCAGAAGCCGGGTACCGGAAGCCTGAGGTCGGAACGGCAGGACTCAGCAGGAACACGGACCGGCAGGATACAACAGGAACACGGACTGGCGGGATACAGCAGGAACACGGACAGGCAGGATACAGCAGGAACACGGGCTGGCAGGACACAGCAGGAACACGGACTGGCAGGATACAGCAGGAACACGGACTGGCAGGATACAGCAGGAACACGGACAGGCAGGATACAGCAGGAACACGGACTGGCAGAATACAGCAGGAACACGGACTGGGAGGATACAGCAGGAACACGGACTGGCAGGATACAGCAGGAACACGGACTGGCAGGATACAACAGGAACACGGACTGGCAGGATACAGAGACAAAGCAAGGACTGGGCTGAGAAAAGACACTGGTACAGGGGAGCCTAGGACATAGGGACACTGACGGCAGACAGTGCACCTACAAAGCAAAGGCGTCTTACCTAGGAAGACGCCGGGAAGAAATACCCGATGGGCGCCGCCATGTTGGGGCGGAGCCACCGGGTCGCGACCTCCCAGAAGGCTTAGCGACGGGGGAGACGTGACCGCGCATGCGCGAAGAGACCAGACACCGAGAGCCGGCGAAGGAGGAGGCAGAGCGGCGCGGGACAGGATCGTGAGCGCGCCGAGGGATGGGAGAAGCCGGGTAAGTATGTGCGGGCGTGACAGTACCCCCCTCCTTAGTCCCCCTCCTTTTAAGGCTAGAAAGGAATCTTTTCATGATAAGGGGAGCGTTGATGTTCTCTCGGGGCTCCCAGGACCTCTCCTCAGGGCCAAATCCCTCCCAATCAATCAAAAAATAAGTTTTACCCCTAACTACTTTTTTGGCAAGAATATCTTTAACATTAAAGATTCCATCAGAAGTACAGAGCTGAGGAGAGGAAGAGGTAGCGGAGTGAAAACAATTAAAGACTGCGGGTTTAAGAAGAGACACATGGAAGGCATTGGGGATGCGCAAAGAGGCAGGTAGCTTCAACTTATAAGAGACATCATTAATGCGACTCAAGATAGGAAAAGGACCAATGTAGCGAGGACCCAGTTTGTAAGAGGGAATTTTAAGCTTGATATAGCGAGAGGAGAGCCAAACTTTATCACCCGGAGAATATGGCGGAGCATCCAAACGCTTCTTGTCAGCAAACCTTTTCATATTAAGGCTAGCTTTCTCAAGAGCCACTTTGGTCTCATTCCAAATCGTAGAGAATTCCCGGGACAAGAAATCCGCTGCCGGTACCCCCGAGGAAAGAGAAACAGGAAGAGGAATGTTCGGATGTTGACCATAGACTACGAAAAAGGGAGATTTGGAGGAAGACTCGCTGGGAAGATTGTTGTAAGAGAATTCAGCCCAAGGGAGAAGAGAGACCCAGTCATCTTGGTGTGCATTGGTGAAGTGTCGCAGATATGTAGTCAGAACTTGATTAACTCGCTCCACTTGTCCGTTGGACTGAGGGTGATAGGCGGAAGAGAAGTCCAAGTTAACCTTTAATAGACTGCAGAGAGCTCTCCAAAAACGTGAGGTAAATTGTACTCCACGGTCTGAGACAATATGATGTGGAAAACCATGAAGACAGAAGACTTGGTGTAAAAAGATCTTTGCCAACTCAGGAGCGGAAGGCAGACCAGGCAAAGCGATGAAGTGAGCCATTTTAGAGAACCGATCTACAACAACCAAGATGACAGAGCAATTCAAGGAAGAAGGTAGATCAGTGATGAAGTCCATAGCGATATGACTCCATGGAACGGAAGGCACAGGCAGAGGATGCAGGAGACCGGAGGGAAGCTGCCTAGGGACTTTATTTTTAGCACAAGAAGGACAAGAAGCGATGAATTTGGTGACGTCTTGACGGAGAGATGGCCACCAGTAGTGCCGAGAGATAAGAGACAGTGTCTTCTTGACTCCTACATGTCCTGCAATTTTGGAGGAGTGACCCCAACGTAAAACTCTCTCCTTGTCTTGATTAGCCACAAGAGTCTTGCCAGGAGGAGTAGGAATCACTCTTAGAGGAGCAAGAGTGACGATCCTCGCAGGATCAATGATGTGAGCCGGAGAATCCTCCATGTCCTGAGGTTGAAAGGATCTCGAAAGAGCATCTGCTTTGACATTCTTATTTCCAGGTCGGAAATGAAGTTCAAACTCAAATCGTCCGAAGAATAAAGACCATCTGGCTTGTCGTGGATTTAGTCTTTGGGCAGACTGAATATAGGCCAGATTCTTGTGGTCAGTGTAAATGATGAATGGATGAAGAGACCCTTCAAGAAGATAACGCCATTCTTCCAAGGCTAGCTTGATAGCCAATAGCTCCTTATCCCCTATAGAGTAGTTACGCTCAGGAGCGGAAAAAGTTTTAGAAAAGAAACCACAGGTCACCAAACGTCCGGACGAAGATCTTTGCAAAAGTACTGCTCCAGCTCCAATAGAAGATGCGTCGACCTCAAGGACAAACGGTCTATTAGCATCAGGATGATGAAGCACAGGGGCCGTAGCGAAACTTTGTTTAAGGGACAAAAAAGACTCTTCAGCCTCAGGGGTCCAAAGGCTGGAATTGACTCCCTTGCGAACTAGGGCAGAGATAGGCTTGGTCATGGAAGAAAAATGAGGAATAAATTGTCTATAGTAGTTGGCAAAGCCAAGAAAACGTTGGATTGCTTTTGTTCCAAGAGGACGAGGCCAATTCAGGACAGCAGAAACCTTCTCTGGATCCATCTCTAAGCCAGATCTTGAGACAATATACCCAAGGAAGGGAAGAGAGGACTGTTCAAAGACGCACTTTTCAATCTTAGCGAACAGATGATTCTCTCTTAGCCTTTGCAGGACTCGGCGGACATCTCGCCTGTGAGTGGAGAGATCCGGAGAGAAGATGAGGATGTCGTCAAGGTAAACCACGACTGAGGAGTAGAGAAGATCCCGAAAAACATCGTTCACAAATTCCTGGAAAACCGCGGGGGCGTTGCAGAGACCAAACGGCATAACCAAGTATTCGTAGTGACCGTCACGAGTATTGAAGGCGGTCTTCCACTCATCGCCTGCACGAATACGAACCAGATTGTATGCGCCACGTAGATCTAATTTGGTAAAGATTTGCGCACCCCGAAGACGGTCGAAGAGTTCCGGAATGAGTGGCAGAGGATATTTGTTCTTCACCGTGATGTTGTTTAGGCCTCGATAATCAATGCAGGGACGGAGGGAACCGTCTTTCTTCTTCACGAAAAAAACCCTGCTCCGGCCGGAGAAGAAGACTTGCGGATGAAACCTTTAGCAAGATTTTCTTGAATGTACTCAGACATAGCTTGAGTCTCAGCAGGAGAGAGAGGATAGATTCTGCCCCTGGGCGGGTTAGTTCCAGGCACGAGATCTATGGGACAATCATAGAGACGGTGAGGCGGAAGCTCCTCAGCCTCCTTCTTGTTGAAGACATCAGAAAAAGCACTGTAGACAGAGGGTAAGGCGGGAAAGGAAGAAGAAGGAGAAGAATTAGAGGAATATCCCACAGGACGCACCGGCAGCAGACAACGTTCCCGACAAAGCTCACCCCAGCGCAAGATATTACCATTGCGCCAATCTAAAATGGGCTCGTGGCTCCGTAACCAAGGAAGACCTAAGAGCATAGGATGAGACAGACCCGCTAAAACATAAAATGCAATTCTCTCCTTGTGCAGAGCCCCAACCTGAAGTTCCACCTCAAGTGTCACTTGAGTAATGGTCTCCTGTAAAGGTTTACCATCCACAGATGCTAGAATCACAGGAGCCTCTAAGGTTCTGACTGGAACGGAGAATTTCAAAACCTCTTCCAACCTAATAAAATTCCCTGCAGCGCCCGAATCCACATACGCATCCAGAGAAACGCCCTTGCCCGCAATATGCAAAAGAACGGACAAAGTAAGGGGTTGAGAGGAATCACACACACCTAGGGAGGCCTCTCTTACCTGACCTAGGCGGAGGAGTTTTCCGGACGTTCAGGGCAAGAGCGCAATAAATGAGCAGCACTTCCGCAGTAAAAACATAACTCCTGAGTGCGCCTCTCTTTACGACGTTGTTCGGACATTTTAAGACGGTCCACTTGCATAGGTTCCGGTGCGGACGCCTGAGAGGAGGTTCTAGGCTGTGGACTGAGTGGCTTACGGGTGGCAGAAGAAGGACGAAGAGACCTCCGCTCGCGAGCGCGTTCTTGGAACCGAAGGTCAATACGGGTCGCTAAGGAAATTAATTCCTCCAAAACCGTAGGGGTGTCCCGACCAGCTAACTCATCCTTTATGCGCCCAGAGAGACCCCGCCAGAAAGCACCCACCAACGCCTCATTGTTCCAGCCCAAGTCAGAGGAGAGGGTGCGGAACTGAATAGCGTACTGGCCTACGGATAACGTTCCCTGATGGAGAGAGAATAGGGCTTCAGTTGTAGAGGCCAGTCGTCCAGGTTCGTCAAAGACAAGACGGAAAGTCTCCAAAAATTCAGACAACCGGGAGACTAGGGGATCGTCTCGCTCCCAGAGTGGATTAACCCATGCCAAGGCGTCACCCTCTAGATGGGAAATCAAAAACGCAACTTTGGACCGATCCGTCGGGTAATGCTGGGGCAGAAGCTCAAAGTGAAGACGGCATTGGTTTAGAAATCCTCGGCAGGACTTAGGATCCCCATTGTACCGAGGCGGTTTAGCCAAGCGGGGTGGAGGGTGGGAAGCAGGAGCAGACGTAGAAGCGGCTGTCTGGATGGAAAGCAGCCGATCGTCAATAGAAGACATATAACTAAGTATATGGGCCTGGGTGTCACGCTGCTGAGCTAACTCTTGCTGTAAGCCAATGAGTAGAGCGGCGTTGCCAGGATCGGAGGACTGGAGCGTGGACAAACGAGAATCCATAGCCTTCATAAAGGACATCATACGGGACTGAGTCTCCCGCAAAAAGAGTAGCTCTTTTTGCGTAGCAGAGGCCCCAGCGGGGTCCATGGCCTTTGCTTCCTGTAAGTATTCGGACAGAAATCCGAGAGTGGACCCTCTGGGTCGTGACTCTAGAGCCCCCGGGGTCGAGCGGACCAGATGGAATCACCCCCTATACAGGGAGTGTTAGGAGCAGGACCTCGGGGGAATGGAGACACAACAGCTAGAGCCAAAGGGACGACCCAAAATAAAGAAGGAAACCACAGGCTATAAGGATGGCAGGGAATAATAGGAAAGCAAGACTTAATTGAAAGAATGTCTGGAACACGGAACGGCAGGACTCAGCAGGAACACGGACCGGCAGGATACAACAGGAACACGGACTGGCGGGATACAGCAGGAACACGGACAGGCAGGATACAGCAGGAACACGGGCTGGCAGGACACTGCAGGAACACGGACTGGCAGGATACAGCAGGAACACGGACTGGCAGAATACAGCAGGAACACGGACAGGCAGGATACAGCAGGAACACGGACTGGCAGAATACAGCAGGAACACGGACTGGGAGGATACAGCAGGAACACGGACTGGCAGGATACAGCAGGAACACGGACTGGCAGGATACAACAGGAACACGGACTGGCAGGATACAGAGACAAAGCAAGGACTGGGCTGAGAAAAGACACTGGTACAGGGGAGCCTAGGGCATAGGGACACTGACGGCAGACAGTGCACCTACAAAGCAAAGGCGTCTTACCTAGGAAGACGCCGGGAAGAAATACCCGATGGGCGCCGCCATGTTGGGGCGGAGCCACCGGGTCGCGACCTCCCAGAAGGCTCAGCGACGGGGGAGACGCGACCGCGCATGCGCGAAGAGACCAGACGCCGAGAGCCGGCGAAGGAGGAGGCAGAGCGGCGCGGGACAGGATCGTGAGTGCGCCGAGGGATGGGAGAAGCCGGGTAAGTATGTGCGGGCGTGACAATGTTGTGCTGATTTTTGCATAACAATTTTATTTTCAAGACCTGCTTTCTCTTGCTTGTGGAGCTGCAAGTTCAGAGCTCGGTGGCCATTCTCTTGGTGGCCCCCTCTCTATCCACCACTTCCTTATCTAAATGCTGTCGCCTGTATGTTCTCTCCTTTCCTATTTCACACTTCCAAGTTGGGCAACGTGGTGTTTTTGTGAGAAGATACAGTTTAAGAACTCAGAAATACATGTTGTGTGTGAATGATGCTTACCCATTCTGAACTGAAATGCCGCTACAGTGCTTGAAGGTTGTCCAAAAAGCTAAGGCACCAATTTATCAAGATCGACAATTTTCTTGCCAGTCTTGATGAGAAGGCATGCTCAAGTCAGACACTCTTGGTTCATGAAGAGGTTTGCACCCAAATCTGGAGCATCTGACGAGTGGTGTGTGCCTATGTCCAACACGCCAGAAATCTTACATCAGAACTAGACGAACCGTGATGTCACGCCCATGTCGCACCACTGCTCTGCTTTTTTACATGTAACTGGGAAAAACTGGTGTGAAAACGCCAAAAGTCGCAACTCCGAGTTGTGCCAAATTTGTGCAATTTTTCAAAGTGGTTTTCTCCAGAACACTGGTGATATTGCTTTGATGAATTGGGGCTGAAAAGCATGTAACCACACAAAACCATATATATTTATATTTAATCTTATCCACCATGTGTATACAGCTACTATGCAGACTGATATAACAGTTTATCGGACTACATAGGAGCTGTATGCACATAATGGGTAGGAATAAAAAATAAATACTGTACGTATATATTTGTAACAGTAGTGTTTTTTATTTAGTTTTAGCAGTCTCCTGATCATTGAAAATTTAGGGTAAAAGGTATAGGAAAAAGTCGTATTATGACTTAGAAAAACCGCAGACACACACCACACACAGGACTCGGATGTGACTGTAAAGAAGAATTCCACTTCTCAGACTCACTCATCCTCTCACCTATCGCAATAGGCTGAGCCAAGTGCCCCCCATAGTCACACACCCACACCACACTGTGTGGATGTTATATAAGAATACCTACTGAACCCATTCTATGCCCGGGTGGTGAGCATTTTTATTGGTATATTTATACAAGTGTCTTCAATAAAATGGTGCCGGAGATTGGGTTATGTGCATGCACTGACTTCGGTGCCATTTTATTGAAGTAATGTACTACATCAAGATAGCAGTGCGCATGCACCGGCCATAGGAATAATGGCGATTGCATACGCACTGCTATATTGATGTTGTAGTAGAATTCTTCAGTAAGATGGCGCCAGTGAAGACACTATAGCTGCAAATTTGCATATACAGTGCCTTCAATGAAATGGTGCCATAGATCTGGGTATGTGCATGCGCCAACTCCGGCGCTATTTTATTGAAGTAATGTACTACAACATCAACATAGCAGTGCTCACCTGTCGGCCGTAGGGTTAATGGCGATGGATGGTAGTTACGCACTGCTATGTTTACATTGTAGTACAACTCTTCAATAAAATGGCACCGGAGTTAGCGTGTGCTGTTGTGAATTCTGTGGCTGAATTCACTCCTGTGGTCACAAGTGGTACTGCAGCTTCTGAGCTTCCTCCCTCAGGTGTTCTGGTGAGCTCGTTAACTGCTTCATTACTTAACTCCGCCTGATGCTGCTATCCTTGCTCCTTGTCAATGTTTCAGTGTTGGATCTGAGCTTCTCCTGATTGTTCCTGTGACCTGCTGCTCTGTATAGCTAAGTGCCTTTTGTTTTTTTTGTTGCTTTTTTTTTCTGTCCAGCTTGTCTTTTGTTTTGCTGGAAGCTCTGAGACGCAAAGGGTGTACCGCCGTGCCGTTAGTTCGGCACGGTGGTTTTTTTTTGCCCCTTTGCGTAGTTTTGCTTTAGGGTTTTTTGTAGACTGCAAAGTTCGCTTTACTGTCCTCGCTCTGTCCTAGAATATCGGGCCCCACTTTGCTGAATCTATTTCATCCCTACGTTTTGTCTTTTCTTCTTACTCACAGTCATTATATGTGGGGGGTTGCCTTTTCCTTTGGGGAATTTCTCTGGGGCAAGTCAGGCCTATTTTTCTATCTTCGGGCTAGCTAGTTTCTTGGGCTGTGTCGAGTTGCCTAGGTAGTTGTTAGGCGCAATCCACAGCCGCTTTTAGTTGTGTTTAGGATAGGATCAGGTGTGCAGTCTACAGAGTTTCCACGTCTCAGAGCTCGTTCTTGTATTTTTGGGTATTTGTCAGATCACTGTGTGCGCTCTGATCGCTAAGCACACTGTGTTTCTGGATTGCCTTCATAACACCTGTCATTAGCAAACATAACAGTACAAGGAGCCAAACTAATGATTCTCAATAGAGGGAAAGAAAAAGTTCTGACATCATTTTTTTTTTTTTTCTGCTCTGTGTTCACTTTTTTTTTTTCCCCTAGACATTTGGGTGATTCTGGACACAGGTGTGGACATGGATATTCAGGATCTGTGCTCTTCAATGGATAATCTCGTTATAAATGTACAAAAAATTCAAGATACTATTGATCAGAAATCTATGTTAGAACCAAGAATTCCTATTCCTGATTTGTTTTTTGGAGATAGAACTAAGTTTCTAAGTTTCAAAAATAATTGTAAGCTATTTCTGGCCTTGAAACCTCATTCTTCTGGTAATCCTATTCAACAGGTTTTGATTATTATTTCTTTTTTGCGCGGCGACCCTCAAGACTGGGCATTTTCTCTTGCGCCAGGAGACCCTGCATTGAGTAGTGTCGATGCGTTTTTCCTGGCGCTCGGATTGCTGTACGATGAGCCTAATTCAGTGGATCAGGCTGAGAAAAATTTGCTGGCTTTGTGCCAGGGTCAGGATGATATAGAAGTATATTGTCAGAAATTTAGGAAATGGTCAGTACTCACTCAGTGGAATGAATCTGCGCTGGCAGCTTTGTTCAGAAAGTGTCTCTCTGAGGCTCTTAAGGATGTCATGGTGGGATTTCCTATGCCTGCTGGTTTGAATGAGTCTTTGTCTTTGGCCATTCAGATCGGTCGACACTTGCGTGAGCGTAAATCTGTGCACCATTTGGCGGTACTGCCTGAGGTTAAACCTGAGCCTATGCAGTGCGATAGGACTATGACTAGAGTTGAACGGCAGGAATACAGACGTCTGAATGGGCTGTGTTTCTACTGTGGTGATTCCACTCATGCTATTTCTGATTGTCCTAAGCGCACTAAGCGGTCCGCTAGGTCTGCCGTCATTGGTACTGTACAGTCCAAATTCCTTCTGTCCATTACCTTGATATGCTCTTTGTCGTCATATCTGTCATGGCGTTTGTGGATTCGGGCGCTGCCCTGAATCTGATGGATTTGGATTATGCTAAACGTTGTGGGTTTTTCTTGGAGCCTTTGCGGTGTCCTATTCCATTGAGAGGAATTGATGCTACAC
This sequence comes from Ranitomeya imitator, assembly GCF_032444005.1. Classification (NCBI taxonomy): domain Eukaryota; kingdom Metazoa; phylum Chordata; class Amphibia; order Anura; family Dendrobatidae; genus Ranitomeya; species Ranitomeya imitator. The sequence continues at coordinate 62,349,417 of NC_091288.1, forward strand.
CTTTGGCCAAGAATAAACCTCAATACTGGGCCCAGCTGACCATGTGCATGGCTCCTGCACATCAGGAAGTTATTCGCTTTCTGGTGTTGCATAATCTGCATGATGTGGTCGTGTTGGGGTTGCCATGGCTACAAACCCATAATCCAGTATTGGATTGGAATTCCATGTCGGTATCCAGCTGGGGTTGTCAGGGGGTACATGGTGATGTTCCATTTTTGTCGATTTCGTCATCCACCCCTTCTGAGGTCCCAGAGTTCTTGTCTGATTATCAGGATGTATTTGAAGAGCCCAAGTCCGATGCTCTACCTCCGCATAGGGATTGTGATTGTGCTATCAATTTGATTCCTGGTAGTAAATTCCCTAAAGGTCGATTATTTAATTTATCCGTGCCCGGACACGCCGCTATGCGCAGTTATGTGAAGGAATCCCTGGAGAAGGGACATATTCGCCCATCGTCATCACCACTGGGAGCAGGGTTCTTCTTTGTAGCCAAGAAGGATGGTTCGCTGAGACCGTGTATTGATTACCGCCTTCTTAATAAGATCACTGTTAAATTTCAGTATCCCTTGCCATTGTTATCTGACTTGTTTGCTCGGATTAAGGGGGCTAGTTGGTTCACTAAGATAGATCTTCGTGGTGCGTATAATCTGGTGAGAATCAGGCAAGGAGATGAATGGAAAACTGCATTCAATACGCCCGAGGGTCATTTTGAGTATCTAGTGATGCCGTTCGGACTTGCCAATGCTCCATCTGTGTTTCAGTCTTTTATGCATGACATCTTCCGTGAGTATCTGGATAAATTCCTGATTGTTTACTTGGATGACATTTTGATCTTCTCAGATGATTGGGAGTCTCATGTGAAGCAGGTCAGAATGGTTTTTCAGGTCCTGCGTGCTAACTCTTTGTTTGTGAAGGGATCAAAGTGTCTCTTCGGTGTGCAGAAAGTTTCATTTTTAGGGTTCATCTTTACCCCTTCTACTATCGAGATGGATCCAGTTAAGGTCCAAGCAATCCAGGATTGGATTCAGCCGACATCTCTGAAAAGTCTGCAAAAGTTCCTGGGCTTTGCTAATTTTTATCGCCGCTTCATCTGTAATTTTTCTAGCATTGCCAAACCATTGACCGATTTGACCAAGAAGGGTGCTGATTTGGTTAATTGGTCTTCTGCTGCTGTGGAAGCTTTTCAGGAGTTGAAGCGTCGTTTTTGTTCTGCCCCTGTGTTGTGTCAGCCAGATGTTTCTCTTCCGTTCCAGGTCGAGGTTGATGCTTCTGAGATTGGAGCAGGGGCGGTTTTGTCACAGAGAGGTTCTGATTGCTCAGTGATGAAACCATGTGCTTTCTTTTCCAGGAAGTTTTCGCCCGCTGAGCGTAATTATGATGTGGGCAATCGAGAGTTGCTGGCCATGAAGTGGGCATTCGAGGAGTGGCGTCATTGGCTTGAAGGAGCTAAGCATCGCGTGGTGGTATTGACTGATCATAAGAACTTGACTTATCTCGAGTCTGCCAAGCGCTTGAATCCTAGACAGGCCCGTTGGTCCTTATTTTTTGCCCGCTTCGACTTTGTGATTTTGTACCTTCCGGGATCTAAAAATGTGAAGGCGGATGCTCTGTCTAGGAGTTTTGTGCCCGACTCTCCGGGTTTATCTGAGCCAGCGGGTATCCTCAAGGAAGGAGTCATTGTGTCTGCCATCTCCCCTGATTTGCGGCGGGTGCTGCAAAAATTTCAGGCGAATAAACCTGATCGTTGTCCAGCAGAGAAACTGTTCGTCCCTGATAGGTGGACTAATAAACTTATCTCTGAACTTCATTGTTCGGTGTTGGCTGGTCATCCTGGAATCTTTGGTACCAGAGAGTTAGTGGCTAGATCCTTCTGGTGGCCATCTCTGTCACGGGATGTACGTACTTTTGTGCAGTCCTGTGGGATTTGTGCTAGGGCTAAGCCCTGCTGTTCTCGTGCCAGTGGGTTGCTTTTGCCCTTGCCGGTCCCAAAGAGGCCTTGGACACATATTTCGATGGATTTCATTTCTGACCTTCCCGTTTCTCAAAAGATGTCAGTCATTTGGGTGGTCTGTGATCGCTTTTCTAAAATGGTCCATCTGGTGCCCTTGGCTAAATTGCCTTCCTCCTCTGATTTGGTACCTTTGTTCTTTCAGCATGTGGTTCGGTTGCATGGCATTCCTGAGAATATTGTTTCTGACAGAGGTTCCCAGTTTGTTTCAAGGTTTTGGCGAGCCTTTTGTGGTAGGATGGGCATTGACCTATCCTTTTCCTCGGCTTTCCATCCTCAGACTAATGGCCAGACCGAACGAACCAATCAGACCTTGGAAACATATCTGAGATGTTTTGTTTCTGCAGACCAGGATGATTGGGTGTCCTTTTTGCCGTTGGCTGAGTTCGCCCTTAATAATCGGGCCAGCTCGGCTACCTTGGTTTCTCCATTTTTTTGCAATTCTGGGTTCCATCCTCGTTTCTCTTCAGGACAGGTTGAGTCTTCGGACTGTCCTGGTGTGGATTCTGTGGTGGATAGGTTGCAGCAGATCTGGACTCAGGTAGTGGACAATTTGACCTTGTCCCAGGAGAAGGCTCAACGTTTCGCTAATCGCAGACGCCGTGTGGGTCCCCGACTTCGTGTTGGGGATCTGGTTTGGTTATCTTCTCGTCATATTCCTATGAAGGTTTCCTCTCCTAAATTTAAACCTCATTTTATTGGTCCGTATAGGATTTCTGAGGTTCTCAATCCTGTGTCTTTTCGTTTGACCCTCCCAGACTCCTTTTCCATACATAATGTATTCCATAGGTCGTTGTTGCGGAGATACGTGGCACCTATGGTTCCATCTGTTGAGCCTCCTGCCCCGGTTTTGGTGGAGGGGGAATTGGAGTATATTGTGGAGAAGATTTTGGATTCTCGTGTTTCTAGACGGAAACTCCAGTATCTGGTTAAATGGAAGGGTTATGCTCAGGAAGATAATTCCTGGGTTTTTGCCTCTGATGTTCATGCTTCCGATCTTGTTCGTGCCTTTCATGCGGCTCATCCTGGTCGGCCTGGGGGCTCTGGTGAGGGTTCGGTGACCCCTCCTCAAAGGGGGGGTACTGTTGTGAATTCTGTGGCTGAATTCACTCCTGTGGTCACAAGTGGTACTGCAGCTTCTGAGCTTCCTCCCTCAGGTGTTCTGGTGAGCTCGTTAACTGCTTCATTACTTAACTCCGCCTGATGCTGCTATCCTTGCTCCTTGTCAATGTTTCAGTGTTGGATCTGAGCTTCTCCTGATTGTTCCTGTGACCTGCTGCTCTGTATAGCTAAGTGCCTTTTGTTTTTTTTGTTGCTTTTTTTTTCTGTCCAGCTTGTCTTTTGTTTTGCTGGAAGCTCTGAGACGCAAAGGGTGTACCGCCGTGCCGTTAGTTCGGCACGGTGGTTTTTTTTTGCCCCTTTGCGTGGTTTTGCTTTAGGGTTTTTTGTAGACTGCAAAGTTCGCTTTACTGTCCTCGCTCTGTCCTAGAATATCGGGCCCCACTTTGCTGAATCTATTTCATCCCTACGTTTTGTCTTTTCTTCTTACTCACAGTCATTATATGTGGGGGGCTGCCTTTTCCTTTGGGGAATTTCTCTGGGGCAAGTCAGGCCTATTTTTCTATCTTCGGGCTAGCTAGTTTCTTGGGCTGTGCCGAGTTGCCTAGGTAGTTGTTAGGCGCAATCCACAGCCGCTTTTAGTTGTGTTTAGGATAGGATCAGGTGTGCAGTCTACAGAGTTTCCACGTCTCAGAGCTCGTTCTTGTATTTTTGGGTATTTGTCAGATCACTGTGTGCGCTCTGATCGCTAAGCACACTGTGTTTCTGGATTGCCTTCATAACACCTGTCATTAGCAAACATAACAGTGTGCACATCCCACCATATCCGGGCCATTGTGTTGACATAAACAGTGTCTTCAATAAAATGGTGCCATATACAGTATGTGCATGTGCTGAATCCGGCGCCACATTGCACAGGTGCCCCCCATCCAGGCTTCTGGCAGAAGGACACATCCACCGTTATATATAAGATTTCATCCAGACCCCTTATACCTCCCTCTGATGGATAATCATATGCACAGAAAGATACAGTTTAGGACATCATGCTACTTTGTCATATTTTCCGATAGAAACCTGATGAAATAACATGACCGCCATGGTTCTGAGCATATTTTTACCATCACTGACACACCACATATGACTATGGATATATCTATATTTTGGCATGATTTCTGTGGTTTCTTATGCCCTAAAACCATTGAAAGGCAGTTAGGTTCTCCAAACACAGGTGTATCCATGGATTTCTTAGACATTGGATTATAGTTATAGAGGATAAATCTGACATTTCCATTTCTACCATGTCCCTGGTTCAGTGGAGATGTCCAGTCTTTCTTAGGGGCAATAATCTTCCCCTTTAATGTAGTACCAACCGTATTTACTAACAGAGAAGCAAACAGTAAAGGTGTGCTCTTCCATAAACTGTCAGGTACTCGCTAATTAATTTATCTACACACAGAGGAAGATTTATGATTTTGATTTATCTGATTCATAACTCAATTCATACCAATGACAGATGAAAAATAAGGATGAAACAAGTAATATACAACCCAAATTGCAAAAAAATTGCCGCGCTGTGTAAAATGGAAAGAAAACAAAAATGCAATTATTTTCAAATCTTATAGCCATATTTTAAAAACAACATACAACATAGATCAAAATCTGAAAATTAGACATTGTCAATTTTATTTTTAAAAAAATCTAATTTAGAAATTGATGGCAGCAACACATTTAAAAAAAAGTTAGGACAGGGCCATTACTACTATTGTGTAGCATCTGCTCTTTTTACAACAGTCCATAAACATCTGAGAAGTAAGGAGACCACAATTAGGCTGTGTGCACACAGTGCGTTTTTGATGCGCTTTCACAGCGGTTTTTCCACGCAGAAATGGGCCAAAAACACTATGGAACCTTATGCCAGCTAATTCAATGACAGTCCTGAAGTGTTGAGCACATGATCAGTAAATTACCTTAAGTTTATGCAGTGCATTTATTCTGCAGGATGTCAATTCTTTGTGCGCTTCTGCAGCGTTTTTCACCCATTGACTTCAATTGAGTCAGTCAAAACCCCAGCAAAAACATAGGTATAAAAATGTTTGCGGATTTACTGATTTTTTGTTTTGCGGTTTTCCAGCTTTCTATGGTGTTTCCCATGCTGTCATCTGTGTGACGCAACCGCCGGTAAGACCGTCTGTCAGAGAGCTGCGGGATCATGCTGTCAGATGTCAGCATGGCCACGCAGCTGTGACTGTGACCCACGGTAACACTACTGCAGACTGTCAGTCAGAGCACTGCGGGGTCATGCTGTCAGATGTCAGCGTGACCACGCAGTTGTGACTGTGACCCACGGTAACCCTACTACAGACTGTCAGTCAGAGCACTGCGGGGTCATGTTGTCAGATGTCAGCGCGACCTCACAGTTGTGACTGTGACCCGCGGTAACACTACTGCAGACTGTCAGTCAGAGCGCTGCGGGGTCATGTTGTCAGATGTCAGCGTGACCACGCAGTTGTGACTGTGACCCGCGGTAACACTACTGCAGACTGTCAGTCAGAGCGCTGCGGGGTCATGCTGTCAGATGTCAGCGCGACCCTACCTGTTACGACCTGGTGGTTAGGACAATAATGGACCTGGTGGTTAAGAGCACACGGAATGACCTGATAGTTACTGATAATATAGGACGAGCTCTGAGACGTGGGAACTCTGCTGACCGCAATCCCTAAACCTATCACACACACTAGAAATAGCCGTGGAGCACTCCTGACGCTCCCTAGGCGCCTCGTCACAGCCTAAGGAACTAGCTAGCCCTGAAGATAGAAAAATAAAGCCTACCTTGCCTCAGAGAAATTCCCCAAAGGAAAAGGCAGCCCCCCACATATAATGATTGTGAGTAAAGATGAAAATTACAAACACAGAGATGAAATAGATTTAGCAAAGTGAGGCCCGACTTACTGAACAGACAGAGGATAGGAAAGGTAGCTTTGCGGTCAGCACAAAAAACTACAAAAAGACCACGCAGAGGGCGCAAAAAGACCCTCCGCACCGACTCACGATGCGGAGGCGCTCCCTCTGCGTCCCAGAGCTTCCAGCAAGCAAGACAACAATCAAAATAGCAAGCTGGACAGAAAAATAGCAAACCAGAGAAAAACAAGCAGGAACTTAGCTTCTGCTGGGAAGACAGGTCACAAGAACGATCCAGGAGTGAACTAGACCAATACTGGAACATTGACAGGTGTCATGGAGCAATGATCTAGGTGGAGTTAAATAGAGCAGCCAGCTAACGAATTAACCTCGTCACCTGTGGAAGGAACCTCAGAAGCCGCAGCCCTACTCACCACCACCAGAGGAAGCCCATGGACAGAACCAGCCGAAGTACCATTCATGACCACAGGAGGGAGCTTGACAACAGAATTCACAACAGTACTACCCCCTTGAGGAGGGGTCACCGAACCCTCACCAGAGCCCCCAGGCCGACCAGGACGAGCCAAATGAAAGGCATGAACCAGATCAACAGCATGAACATCGGAGGCAAAGACCCAGGAATTATCTTCCTGACCATAACCCTTCCATTTGACCAGGTACTGGAGTTTCCGTCTCGAAATACGAGAATCCAAAATCTTCTCCACCACATACTCCAACTCCCCCTCAACCAACACCGGGGCAGGAGGATCAACGGATGGAACCACAGGCGCCACGTATCTCCGCAACAATGACCTATGGAATACATTATGGATGGCAAAAGAAGCTGGAAGGGTCAAACGAAACGACACAGGATTGAGAACCTCAGAAATCTTATACGGACGAATGAAACGAGGCTTAAACTTAGGAGAGGAAACCTTCATAGGAACATAACGAGACGACAACCAAACCAAATCCCCAACACGAAGTTGGGGACCCACACAGCGCCGGTGGTTAGCGAAACGTTGAGCCTTCTCCTGGGACAATTGTTATGAACAGGTGATTCAGAACCACATTGGACCTAGTGGTTAAGAGCACACAAAGTGACCTGATAGTTACTAACATAGGACGAGCTCTGAGACGTGGGAACTCTGCTGACCGCAATCCCTAATCCTATCATACCACACTAGAGGTAGCCGTGGGTTGCGCCTAACGCTCCCTATGCAACTCGGCACAGCCTGAGAAACTAGCTAGCCCTGAAGACAGAAAAATAAGCCTACCTTGCCTCAGAGAAATTCCCCAAAGGAAAAGGCAGCCCCCCACATATAATGACTGTGAGTTAAGATGAAAATACAAACACAGAGATGAAATAGATTTTAGCAAAGTGAGGCCCGACTTACTGAATAGACCGAGGATAGGAAAGATAGCTTTGCGGTCAGCACAAAAACCTACAAACAACCACGCAGAGGGGGCAAAAAGACCCTCCGCACGACTAACGGTACGGAGGTGCTCCCTCTGCGTCTCAGAGCTTCCAGCAAGCAAGAAAAACCAATATAGCAAGCTGGACAGAAAATATAGCAAACAAAAGTAACACAAGCAAAACTTAACTTATGCAGGGCAGACAGGCCACAAGAACGATCCAGGAGAAAGCAAGACCAATACTGGAACATTGACTGGAGGCCAGGAACAAAGAACTAGGTGGAGTTAAATAGAGCAGCACCTAACGACCTAACCTCGTCACCTGAGGAAGGAAACTCAGAAGCCGCAGCCCCACTCACATCCACCAGAGGAAGCACATAGACAGAACCAGCCGAAGTACCACTCATGACCACAGGAGGGAGCTTGACCACAGAATTCACAACAGACAATGTCAAATTGTCCACCACATGAGTCCAAATCTGCTGCAACCTATCCACCACAGTATCTACACCAGGACAGTCCGAAGACTCAACCTGCCCTGAAGAGAAACGAGGATGGAAACCAGAATTGCAGAAAAAAGGCGAAACCAAAGTAGCCGAGCTGGCCCGATTATTAAGGGCGAACTCAGCCAAAGGCAAAAAGGACACCCAATCATCCTGATCAGCAGAAACAAAGCATCTCAGATATGTTTCCAAAGTCTGATTAGTTCGTTCGGTTTGGCCATTTGTCTGAGGATGGAAAGCCGAGGAAAAAGACAAATCAATGCCCATCCTAGCCCAAAAGGCTCGCCAAAACCTCGAAACAAACTGGGAACCTCTGTCAAAAAAGATTTTCTCCGGAATGCCATGTAAACGAACCACATGCTGGAAAAACAATGGCACCAAATCAGAGGAGGAAGGCAATTTAGACACGGGTACCAAATGGACCATCTTAGAGAAGCGATCACAAACCACCCAAATGACCGACATCTTTTGAGAGACAGGGAGATCCGAAATAAAATCCATAGAGATATGCGTCCAGGGCCTCTTTGGGACCGGCAAGGGCAAAAGCAACCCACTGGCACGAGAACAGCAGGGCTTAGCCGGAGCACAAGTCCCACAGGACTGCACAAAAGAACGCACATCCCGCGACAAAGACGGCCACCAAAAGGATCTAGCCACCAAATCTCTGGTACCAAAGATTCCCGGATGACCAGCCAATACCGAACAATGAACTTCAGAGATAACTCTACTAGTCCATTTATCAGGGACAATCAGTTTCTCTGCTGGGCAACGGTCAGGTCTATCAGCCTGAAATTTTTGCAGCACCCGCCGCAAATCAGGGGAGATGGCAGACAAAATTACCCCCTCTTTAAGAATACCCACCGGCTCAGGAACACCCGGAGAGTCGGGCACAAAACTCCTTGACAGGGCATCAGCCTTCACATTCTTAGAGCCTGGAAGGTACGAAACCACAAAATCAAAACGGGAGAAAAATAGCAACCAACGAGCCTGTCTAGGATTCAACCGTTTGGCAGACTCGAGATAAGTCAAATTCTTGTGATCCGTCAAGACCACCACGCGATGCTTGGCTCCTTCAAGCCAATGACGCCACTCCTCGAATGCCCACTTCATGGCCAACAACTCTCGATTGCCAACATAATAATTGCGCTCAGCAGGCGAAAACTTTCTAGAAAAGAAGGCACATGGTTTCATCACCGAGCCATCAGAACTTCTTTGCGACAAAACAGCCCCTGCTCCAATCTCAGAAGCATCAACCTCGACCTGAAACCGAAGCAAAACATCTGGCTGGCACAACACAGGGGCAGAAGAAAAACGACGCTTCAACTCCTGAAAAGCTTCCACAGCCGCAGAAGACCAATTGACCACATCAGCACCCTTCTTGGTCAAATCAGTCAACGGTTTAGCAACACTAGAAAAATTACTGATGAAGCGACGATAAAAATTAGCAAAGCCCAGGAACTTTTGCAGACTCTTCACAGATGTCGGCTGAGTCCAATCATAAATGGCCTGGACTTTAACAGGGTCCATCTCGATAGTAGAAGGGGAAAAAATTAAACCCAAAAATGAAACCTTCTGAACTCCAAAGAGACACTTTGACCCATTCACAAACAAAGAATTCGCATGAAGGACCTGGAACACCATTCTGACCTGCTTCACGTGAGACTCCCAATCATCCGAGAAGACCAAAATATCATCCAAATATACAATCAGGAATTTATCCAGGTACACTCGGAAGATGTCATGCATAAAGGACTGAAATACTGATGGAGCATTGGAAAGCCCGAATGGCATAACCAGGTACTCAAAATGGCCCTCGGGCATATTAAATGCTGTTTTCCATTCATCGCCCTGTTTAATACGCACAAGATTATACGCACCACGAAGATCTATCTTGGTGAACCAACTAGCCCCCTTAATCCGAGCAAATAAATGAGACAGCAGCGGCAAAGGGTACTGAAATTTGACTGTGATCTTATTAAGAAGGCGGTAATCAATACAAGGTCTCAAAGAACCATCCTTCTTGGCCACAAAAAAGAACCCTGCTCCCAATGGTGACGACGACGGGCAAATATGACCCTTCTCCAAGGATTCCTTTACATAACTCCGCATAGCGGCGTGCTCTGGCACAGATAAATTGAACAGTCGGCCTTTAGGAAACTTACTACCAGGAATCAAATTGATAGCACAATCGCAATCCCTATGAGGAGGTAGGGCACTGGATTTGGGCTCATCAAATACATCTCGGTAATCCGACAAAAACTCCGGGACTTCAGAAGGGGTGGATGACGAAATAGACAAAAATGGAACATCACCATGTACTCCCTGACAACCCCAGCTGGACACAGACATAGATTTCCAATCCAATACTGGATTATGGACCTGTAGCAATGGCAACCCCAAAACGACCACATCATGCAGATTATGCAACACCAAAAAGCGAATATCCTCCTGATGTGCAGGAGCCATGCACATGGTCAATTGGCTCCAGTACTGAGGCTTATTCTTAGCCAAAGGCGTAGCATCAATTCCTCTCAATGGAATAGGATACTGCAAGGGCTCCAAGAAAAAAACACAGCGCCTAGCAAACTCCAAGTCCATCAAATTCAGGGCAGCGCTTGAATACACAAATGCCATAACAGAATAGGATGACAAAGAGCAGATCAGAGTAACGGACAAAAGAAATTTTGACTGTACCGTACCAATGGTGGCAGACCTAGCGAAACGCTTAGTGCGCTTAGGACAATCGGAGATAGCATGAGTGGAATCACCACAGTAAAAACACAGCCCATTCCGACGTCTGTGTTCTTGCCGTTCAGCTCTGGTCAAAGTCCTATCACATTGCATAGGCTCTGGTCTATGCTCAGATAATACCGCCAAATGGTGCACAGCTTTACGCTCACATAAGCGTCGATCAATCTGAATGGCCAAAGACATAGACTCATTCAGACCAGCAGGCATGGGAAATCCCACCATGACATCCTTAAGGGCTTCAGAGAGACCCTTTCTGAAAATTGCTGCCAGGGCACATTCATTCCACTGAGTGAGTACAGACCACTTCCTAAACTTCTGACAATATATTTCTACCTCATCCTGACCCTGACACAGAGCCAGCAAGATTTTCTCTCCCTGATCCACTGAATTAGGTTCATCATAAAGCAATCCGAGCGCCAGAAAAAACGCATCAACATCACGCAATGCCGGATCTCCTGGCGCAAGGGAAAATGCCCAGTCTTGAGGGTCACCACGCAACAAAGAAATAATGATTTTCACTTGTTGAACAGGGTCACCTGTGGAGCGAGGTTTCAAAGCAAGAAACAATTTACAATTATTTTTGAAATTCAGAAACTTAGATCTATCCCCAAAAAACAAATCAGGAATAGGAATCCTAGGCTCTAACATTGGATTCTGAACCACAAAATCTTGAATGTTTTGTACCCTTGCAGTGAGATTATCCATACAAGAGGACAGACCTTGAATGTCCATATCTACACCTGTATCCTGAACCACCCAGAGGTAAAGGGGAAAAGAGAGACAAAACACACTGCAAAGAAAAAAAAATGGTCTCAGAACTTCTCTTATCCCTCTATTGAGATGCATTAGTACTTTGGGCCACCTGTACTGTTACGACCTGGTGGTCAGGACAATAATGGACCTGGTGGTTAAGAGCACACGGAATGACCTGATAGTTACTGATAATATAGGACGAGCTCTGAGACGTGGGAACTCTGCTGACCGCAATCCCTAAACCTATCACACACACTAGAAATAGCCGTGGAGCGCTCCTGACGCTCCCTAGGCGCCTCGTCACAGCCTAAGGAACTAGCTAGCCCTAAAGATAGAAAAATAAAGCCTACCTTGCCTCAGAGAAATTCCCCAAAGGAAAAGGCAGCCCCCCACATATAATGACTGTGAGTAAAGATGAAAATTACAAACACAGAGATGAAATAGATTTAGCAAAGTGAGGCCCGACTTACTGAACAGACAGAGGATAGGAAAGGTAGCTTTGCTGTCAGCACAAAAAACTACAAAAAGACCACGCAGAGGGCGCAAAAAGACCCTCCGCACCGACTCACGGTGCGGAGGCGCTCCCTCTGCGTCCCAGAGCTTCCAGCAAGCAAGACAACAATCAAAATAGCAAGCTGGACAGAAAAATAGCAAACCAGAGAAAAACAAGCAGGAACTTAGCTTCTGCTGGGAAGACAGGTCACAAGAATGATCCAGGAGTGAACTAGACCAATACTGGAACATTGACAGGTGTCATGGAGCAATGATCTAGGTGGAGTTAAATAGAGCAGCCAGCTAACGAATTAACCTCGTCACCTGTGGAAGGAACCTCAGAAGCCGCAGCCCTACTCACCACCACCAGAGGAAGCCCATGGACAGAACCAGCCGAAGTACCATTCATGACCACAGGAGGGAGCTTGACAACAGAATTCACAACACCCACCGCTGTGACTGTGACCCGTGGTAACACTACTGCAGACTGTCAGTCAGAGTGCTGCGGGGTCATGCTGTCAGATGTCAGCGTGACAACGCAGTCGTGACTGTGACCCGCGGTAACACTACTGCAGACTGTCAGTCAGAGCGCTGCGGAGTCATGCTGTCAGATGTCAGCGTGACAACGCAGTCGTGACTGTGACCCGCGGTAACACTACTACAGACTGTCAGAGCGCTGCGGGGTCATGCTCTCAGATGTCAGCGCAACCCCGCAGCTGTGACTGTGTCCCGTGGTAACACTACTGCAGACTGTCAGAGCACTGCGGGGTCATGTTGTCAGATGTCAGCGTGACCCTGCAGCTGTGACTGTGACCCACGTTAACACTACTGCAGACTGTTAGTCAGAGCGCTGCGGGGTCATGTTGTCAGATGTCAGCGCGACCCCGCAGCTGTGACTGTGACCCACGTTAACACTACCGCAGACTGTCAGTCAGAGAGCTGCGGGGTCATGTTGTCAGATGTCAGCGCGACCCCGCAGCTGTAACTGTCACCCGCAGCGGTGACCTGCGTTAAAAAGCTTACCGCCGGACAGTAGGCGTGGGACAATGAGACTACGGATCCCATCAGGCTATGTCTGCTGGTGCCACTGATGGGAGATGTAGTCTCATCTGCTGGCGCCTGTGCTCACAGTTGAAAAAAAAAGTAAACTCATTACATACACATTCCGATAAAAACAAAAACCCCAAGTCCCCGACGCCCTCGTCTCCTAGAAATAATCAAAAATAATAAACCACCATATACTCACCTTTCCTCCGTAGTGCACGTAATCCTGATTGTCCCAGAGCGATATCACATGTAGAAAAGTCAGGAGGTAATCGCTGCCGTAGTGTATTACTGAGCCATATTAGGTCTTCCATTTTGGGCTGTATTTACTATGCTGCATTTTGTTGCGGTCAGCGCAGCGCCAAAACGACGCAAGCGGAGGCATCCGCATACAGCATACGTCCTTGCGTACCCAAAGTTAAAGATAGGTACGCAGGACGCAAGGAGGCGTACGCAAGGCTGAAACCAGCCTAACATGATCTTTTTATATACAATCAAGTGAGTTAGTTGAAAATTGACCCTTCAGCTATTTTTCATGAGTACCACTTACGTTCCTATTTTTCTTAACTTTATCCCAACTTTTCTGAGATGTGTAGCTGCCATCAATTTTCAAATTAGTGAATTTCTTAAAATTGAATAATTCGTTTTTACATTCTGAACTTTGTTCTATGTTCTGTCGTGAATAAATTAAGGTTGTAAGAGATTTTTAAATCCTTTCATTTTTGTTTTCGTACATTTTACACAGTGTTCGAACTTATTTGGAATTGATGTTATGTTTCTTTCCTTGTTCTTTCATCTTTTTGACTTGCATGTATGAAAATTAAAATTATAATCAGTTTACACGTAAACTTTAAAAAAATCATTCCTAAATAACTGTTTTGTAGGCCACTGTAGGTGTACCTTAAGGGCGCAATACTTAATTACGTGCATCTGTCCTCTTCACTTAGATTCAGACAATGCAGCAGGCTCTAAGAAAAAAGTTTAATATTGACCCAGATGCGGCAGGTGAGTGTTCCAGCTTCTTAAGTCTAAATCTTGCTATATGCAAACTTTTTTGTGTGTTTTTTTCTTTTTAAAGTATCCAGAGTCAAGAATCTTTTTGGCAAGAAAGAGTATTGCAACAAAGCCAAAAATGCTTCATTCTACTTTCTGAGTATTTTAGGGAAAAGGGTCGTTACGCCTGTCTTACAAAATGCAGGCCCTCATCCAGCCATGACTATGGAAAAATAAAAGTTATGACTCTCAGATGAAGAGACGAAAAAATGAAAAATTGGCTGTGGAGGACATGGCTTAAAAAAAGCTTTATATAGTTTAAACAAAAAACATGTCTTCTTGAATCTCATTCTGTAATATGCTTTAACAACTAATGAAGTTCCTCTCCCCATAAACATTCATGGACGGTCTTCCTGTGCTCACAGATAAAGAAGCCTCCTGACCCAGGGTTTATACTCTGATGTTAAACATTAGTAATAAACTAACTGGATGAGTTGACCTGAATGTCTTCAATTAACCTCCCTATAATGTTCTGATTTCATAGAAGCTTATCTGAATGTGATTACTGATGTCCTCTCATCTGAATCATTCTCTTTATGACAAATGCAGCAAAAATGCATGAGTACATTTTTAGTTATAAACTCATATCTACTGCTCCCAGGCTCCTACTTGCCTGGCCGCTTGTCCATCTTTGCATCTCACCTACAACAATCCCAAGGTGTAGCTTTCACATGTACCTATGTCTACATCTCAAACAAAGTGGGGAAGAACAGGATCCAGCTTATACTTTGATTTAATAAAAAAATAGTCTGGGAAAGATGAGTGGATAACAAGTTAAATGCATTTGAAGACCTCGGGACATATAGAGGTGAGTCAGTGGAGTTACGTTCTCATCAGAAATGAGGTCACGTTATTGATGGGGGAGCTTGTACAATTTTGATCAAACTAAACAAAGTAGCTCACGTTCTTTACTTTATTATTATTATTTATTTTTATGGAACCACTAATTCCATGGTGCTTTATCTGTAAAAAGAGATACATAATTACATAGATAAAATAAACAAACTGATAGATTGGTACAGAGGTTGAGAGGACCATGCCCTCAAAGGTTTACAATCTACAGGGTAATGGGGAAGGAGACAGTAGGTTGGGGGGTTGCTCAGGTGGTAGTGACAAGACAGCAGTGATATATTGCGGGCTTTCTTTTAGAGATGAGTTTTCAGGTTGCGTTTGAAGTTTCCCAATGTGGGAGGCAATCAGGCATGCCGAGTCACTGACTTCAAGAGGATGGTGGATGCTCAGGAATAATCATGGAGCTGAGGAATGTACAAGAGCAGAAGAGAGAAGGAGGTCTTAGGAGCAGAGATTACTTTTGGGGAGGTATTGGGAGATTAGTTTGCAGATGCATGGAGGAGACAGATTGTGGACAGCCTTGTAAATGATTGTTAGTAGTTTAAAATGGATTCGCTAGAAGATTGGAAGCCAGTGAAGGGATTGACGGAGATGAGTAGTAGTATGAAGAGAGGGTAGTTAATCAGGCAGCCGAGTTAACTATGTTGGAGAGGTCAAAGTGTCAGTAGGGAGGTAGCACATGAGGACATTGCAATAGTTCAGGTGGGAGATGAGGGAATGCACTAATATATTAGTAGGTTTTGTGTTGAGGAATGGACAAATTCCTTAAAATATTTTAGAATTAAAGACAGCAGGAGGCGGAAAGAGTTTGGATTTTGTTCTCTTCAATTGCAGTGACTTTTTGCCCTTCAACTAATTCAGATTAACATGCTCATTCATTTATGGGGAGGTGAAAAAAGAGTGATGACGGTAGATCCGTCCTTGCATGTTTAGGGGAGTTATGCGTATGCACAGCTATACGTCTACAGGTGCCGTGCTTTTAAGAGTTAAGAACAAATGTTAAAAGTGATAATAGATAAAGCAATCAATAGGTTAAGAACTTAAGACTATAAATAAAATTCTGGAACAAAAGTATTGAGGCTGCCAAGGTCAGATAACAAGGTAAGAGTGCTTTCACACTGACCTTTGTCCCACATTCAGAGGTCATTTTGGGGCTTATGTCAAAATTCCCCCGCAAACTGGGATTCGGGCATATTTTCTCGAGGGGGCCATTGATTATAATGGCGAGGACTGTCTACTACGTCTCAGTGTCTGCCTCCAGTAGAAGTATACGCCTGAAAATGCTGCACATCAGAGCATATGTTGACACTCTGTCGGAACCATTATTGTCAATGACCCCAGTGGTGTATAAATCCCATTTTGTGGGGGTTCGGATGTGAGCCCTGACGGGACCACTGAACCACAAAGAACCAAATTTGAAAGAGGCCTCAGGCTGTTCTCGCCTGATTTGGCGTGTACCTCACATGTATCGTTTGGATATTAAAAGGTGATTGACTTGCTACTTTACCTGGAAAAATTGTTGTAACTTCTAAAAGAGACAGTTGGCTGTACTGAAGGTTGGACTGTGCATACTTTGGTACATGAGAATTGAGGGTGCAATGAACCTTAGTGACAGCGACTAGAAACATTCTCGCTGAGTGATCTCGCCGACTTTTCGCCTCGCCGGTCTTCTCCACTAGGAGATAGACTTGCTACATGCTTTTCTGCACGTCGGTAGGTTATGTGTGGTGCTTGTGCATCATTCCTGCCGAATTCCTTCTTCATTTGTTAACAATGTACAGATACAGTTTGGATCAGCGTGTTTTCATTGTGAAAATTACTGAAAAACTGACTCCTTAAAGAAGTGCTAAAGTGAGTTTCTAAAAAAGTTTGGAGGTTGAAATCCAGTGTCCAATCCATGTATTGAAGTCTTCTTTGATGACAGAGTAATCTCCAAGGGACTGTTGGCCGCCAAGATCGCCTGATTTAATACCGCCGGAATTTTTCCTTTGGGACCATTTCAAAGGTCGGGTGTACAGTAACAAGCCAAGAACATTACAGGGACTCCGAGAGAACATGCAGTGAGAAATTCAGGCTGTGACCTCAGCCGTTGTGCGAAATGCATTCAACAATATGGAATGGCGCGTGCAGGTGTGTTTGGATGCAATGGTGGACATTTTCAACACCTGCTTTAAAACATCAGTTTGTCATGAACCAAGGTATGTGGAGTCCCAATTTCAGTACGATATTCTTTTAGACACTACAGCAATTTTTCCGGGTAAATCACCCTGTACTTTAAGTGTACCTCTCAACATACAAATTAGATGGAAACCATTATCTGATCAATAGGTTATCAATATTGAAGTCTTGGACATCCTCTTCAAATGTATACAGCATGTAGCCTCACTGGTAAGCCAAAATGATTTAGAAAGATAATGAATAAGAAAAGTTTTTATAACCACTGTTATATCTGTCTTTGTTATACAGATGGTTCCTTTGAGCGTAACGCGTTGTACCGCGGATCCCTGACACAGCGCAATCCAAATGGGAAGAACCGGAAACTGGACCGTGTCTTTGCTGTAAGAGTCATAGAATGATTATGGGTGGAGGAAGAAGTATAAAACTTTAGACATAGTGGCTAAACAATCATCACTTTTATTTTTGTATTGTACAAGTACATATTACTCATCATAACACAAGAATATAACAGTCCTTAGTCCAATTCATTAATCAGCCTCTGTTAATGGAATATTGAACCCTTATGAGGAACTGAACTAGTGATCTGTGCCGATGCCTGGAGGTTGGGTGATAGGTTATGTAATCCATAGAACAAGAGTCATTATATCTCACTTGTGTCATTACAACGTACTTGTCTTGCAGAAACCTGTTCTCAGCCAGAGATGAAACAAAGATCAAAGTCTTCTTCAAATTCAGCGGCTTCTTCTGCTTTATTAACACCAAAAAGGATTAAGCTTGCAGCAGTCTATATACAGCCATGTCTTCTATACGTGCCTGGAATTAGGATATTCACAGCCCACTAATAAATGCAGTTATAATTGTGTCCTATGAAAAGTTAACAAATCCAAATGTGTTCTATACACTAATAAGGTTGACCAATTCTGCAAAATAAAAATAAAACAACTCAAAATTTCTCATATACTGAATTTGGATCTCTACTAGACCTTAAACTATAATGTAAAATGGTGAATCTGAAGGTTAAACTCTAGACTTAGATGGAGAAAGATATGCAAGTGTATATAAAGAGGAGGTAAACGGAATTTGTCAGATTTATCAACACTTCTATAGTGGGACAAAGATCATAGAAAGTTTAATAAACGGATACCTTAATATCTGTGATCTGATGTCTCATTCCAGAGAAATCCACAATCGTATTGATATGAAAATGAGCTGTTATAATCTATCGGTGGGACATAGATAACCCCGAGAGTCTATCCCCAGAGATTATTGTAAATAAAAGGGCGTCACCAGTGTGAGACATGTAATGACAGTCCAGTCTTCTGATCTACATGTCTCACACTGATAATGCCCCCTTTCATTTACAATAAGCCCTAGAGGCAGATTCTAAAGGAGATCTATGTCCGGCCCATAAATCTTTACAGCTTTTTTTACGTATGAAGAAAAATGTCAATTTTTTTGGATAGGAATTTTTTTTTTGAATAATACATCGGATCACAGATATCAAAGTATCATTTCATTCAGATTTGTATGACCCTACATGCCCATATAGACAATTTAGGAGGGGCGATCCTATGGACAGATTCCGTTTAAATGGATTGTCCAGAACTTAACTAAGACTAAGGCATAGATAAAAGATCAGTGAGCCTCCAAAACCCAGCAAACCCACCAATCAGCTGAAAACAGTACACAGCAGTCCTGTACATTGCTGAGTGACAGCCACTGAGAGGTGAATACTTTTCTGCCCAATGATGACAGAAGTATTCTAGGAGTGATACCTTTATTGGCTAACCAGAAAATAATATGTTTGCAAGTTTTCAGAGCACAGTGGCTCCTTCTTCAGGCAAGATTACAAAAGCGCCTGAAGAAGGAGCCACTGTGCTCTGAAAGCTTGCAAACGTATTATTTTCTGGTTAGCCAATAAAGATATCACTCCTAGAATACTTCTGTCATCATTGGGCAGAAAAGTATTCACATCGATTTTTCTGGCTAACACGGTACCACAATACAATTTGTTATTGTACATCAGCTACTGAGAGGAAAACTTTAGCAGTGCCCATTAAGCAATGTACTGGGTTGCTGTGTTGCGCCCCGTAGTAATTAGTGGGAGTATCAGGTGTCCGACCCCACCAGTCTCACATTGATGACTCATCCTACAGATAGGTCATTATTAATTCAGTCCTGGATAATCCTTTTAACCCTGCTGTTGTCTTCGGTCTGGGGAGACCGATTTTGAACTTTGGTATTTTTTGGGGTGTTCAAGATGCGGTTCTGAAACTTGTGGTTGATTTACTTAAATGAGGATGGGTCGGTTGGCCACGGGTTTCAGAGCCGCATCTTGAATATTTTAAAGAATATTGAAGTTCAAGGTCGGTCGTTTTTGACCGAAGACAACAGCAGGGTTTTTAACAGAAAAGAAGAGCAGCATAAATATCTCAGTATGTAAATAATATACAGGTGCTTCTCACAAAAGTAGAATATCATCAAAAAGTTAATTTATTTCAGTTCTTCAATACAAAGTGAAACTCAGATTATATAGAGTCATTACACACAGTGATCTAGTTCATGTGTTTATTTCTGCTAATGTTGGTGATTATGGCTTACAGCCAATGAAAAGCCAAAAGTCATTATCTCAGTAAATTAGAATACTTTATAACACCAGCTTGAAAAATGATTTCAAAATCTGAAACGTTGGCCTACTGAAATGTATGTTCAGTAAATGCGGTCGGGGCTCCTTTTGCATCAATAACTGCATCAATGCAGCGTGGCATGGAGGC
This sequence comes from Ranitomeya imitator, assembly GCF_032444005.1. Classification (NCBI taxonomy): domain Eukaryota; kingdom Metazoa; phylum Chordata; class Amphibia; order Anura; family Dendrobatidae; genus Ranitomeya; species Ranitomeya imitator. The sequence goes on from NC_091288.1 coordinate 62,369,198, forward strand.
GATCAGCCTGCGGCACTGCTGAGGGGTTATGGAAGCCCAGGTTCTATTGAAGAACTGAAGTAAATTAACTTTTGATGATTATTCTAATTTTTTTTTTAGAAGCACCTGTATAGCCAAAATTGTGTCATGTGGAGATTCACAATCAGATGCTTGTTGAAATATTTACCATTTTTCATGCATGAATATAAAATAATCTTAGAAGAGATTTTATTTTACATCATGTACAAAATGTATTCTTGGGCTATTACTTGTTCTTTCCCAGGCTGTAGTGAGGAGAACCAAAGAAAACCACGTTACATTGTGTCTATTGCTTTATGTTTATATTTACATTGTGTCTGTATGTATAATCTGGCTCCAGAGATATCTTTGCCCTATAACCAACAGTTGCCTAATAAGTTTTACAAGAGTGGTTAAAAAAACAATAGAAAACTATGTCCTACTCCAACATAGGTGGCTTTAGAAATAAAAAGGGGTCTTGAACAAGAAGAAAAGTACAACCACCTCTTATTTGCAATTTAAACAGTTTTGCTTACAATTTCACCAACATAACATTGCCATACCACCACATAGTGCTGAGATAATACTGCCATGCACAGCCTACAAATAATACCAGGTGGTGCACAAATAATAAGCAGAATACAACTATAGAGCCAGGCCATATTCATTTGGTATTCACTGCCATTCTGGCTCTGCAAAACAAGAATTGGTATAACGATCAGATTCTCACACCATTGTTGGAGAAGACACACTAATATGAAGTTCCGGGAAACCTTAAACATGAGTTCTCCCAGGTGATTTATCAACGCGGTTCACACTGGAGCACATTTTTATTTGTTTATTGTATGGTGTATATTGTTGATAGCTACTGAAATAAAAACCAAAGAAAAATGAAAATGACAAAGACGATTGTGTTATATCCTACAGATACAGTATATATCTCATATTGACACAAAACATTGCTTGCAGCGGTACATTACTGTCTTTCTGGCACATGAGCAGAATTATTAATTTATTATTTTTGCTTAAATAGCACCATTATATTCCACAGAGCTTTACAGACATTCTTATTATCACTGAGACTTGCAATCTAAATTTTCGATCAGTACCGTATGTCTTTTGCGTGTGGGAGGAAACTGCCGCAAACATAGAGAGAACAAACTTCATGCACAGGTTGTCCTTGTTAGGATTTAAAGAGGACCTGTCACCATTTGAAAAGTGTCCATTTTTTGCTCTTTTATTTCTACTGCACCCATGGGGCTAAACAAAAAAAAAAAGAATATTCAAGGGAGCAATAGGGCTGAAATAAGTGCAAAAACTGATGACTTTTAACAAAGTAACAGGTCCTATTTGAGCTCAAGACCCCATCGCTTCAAAGCAGCAGTGCCAACTACTGAGCACAGTTGGTTTGCAAACAAAGTAGCTTTTTTTTTATAACATTCTGTATTCTGCCTCTGATGTATGTAGGGGAGATGTGTCTGAGGGATGTGAGCACTGTACAACAACGGTAGATAGGTTACTCGCTATTCCCTCCAATTTAGGTGACCAAATGCACGTGGATGATCCAGGGAGTAAGATGCAGTGGATGAACTTTTAGGCTGTTTATTTACAGTACTTTGACAAATGAGGATGTTGAGATGTCAGGAAAGATGAAGGGATGAGCACCAGTCAGAACATGGAGGCTAGAGATAATAGGAGAATCCTCTCTCCAGCCATGATGCATACTTCTGCCAAGATGACACTGACCAGAAAAAAAGGATGTAAGGAAGAAGATAGGGGGAGTTACAGAGAGAGAGAGGCATGATGGGAGATTACATCAGCAATACATGAGAACATATAACAACAATGGTCAGTCGATGGCAGAAAAGGACAACAAATGCTGTACATCCAATCACTTCAATGGAATCAAAATGTTATAAGTCCTTGTAGTAGTTAGAAACTCAGAAGACGATAGCCGATAGCTGGACAGCACAATCTGGTTCAACCAGCCACCCCACAAGGGGATATGTAAATGCAAATATGGAATTGGATAAAAGTGAATTGAATTAATCTAAAAGCTATATAAATGCTTGTAATTAAATTATACAAATCTGACTAGAGGAAGCCACAGAGGAAACAACTTCAAGATTTTCGAAAACAAATCCAGGGAATAATGTCTTCACACTACCAAACACAGTTCACTTAGTGGCCCATGTGTCAAAGCTTTTCGTGCAACATTTCACAGCTGTTTGAATCAACTCCACCTAAATTGGAGGAGTTGGGGAGGAACTAGTTCTAGATGAGGAGTGGCCATGCCCACCCCCACCCATCCAATTCATAAAAAGGGCTGACATTTTGTATGGAGGAAATGCTACTCCAGTTTCTGACTGGAGTATTTCTGGTGCAGTGATTATCAGCGCTGTCTGAACTGAAAAGAAGGTGGAATTGTACTAGTTGCACCCAATAGCAGAACAGTTCAAGGTTCCTGAGGACCAAAGTCTAACGGGTCTAAGACCCACATGTATCTGGGACTCCCCAAAATTGTTAGTCATGGATGGCTGAAGTTGTTTACCCCTCTGATGGATTGAGAGTCGCTGCAGAGGTAGGCGGGTCTTACAACCTCAGTTAAGGACTGAGCTCAATCCAAGATGGACATTGCCCCTAAGAATCTGTGCACCTGTCTCATGGACAGGAGTGGAGCTAAAGAACTGTGTCCCCATATTATAGACTGATGGGGGACAAATGAACTGTGCACACATTGGAAAAGGGGCTACCCTTACAAGGGAAAACTGTTGTGTTGGCTTGTGTGCCCTTTCCAAATGGGGCCAATGTTAACCCAAAGCACTGTTACTGGGTTAAATAGACTTGGACTGTTGTGGTTCCAGGGTCTTAACCAAGTAAGAAACACAAAAAAGAGCAAAAAATCCTCCAATATTCAAGAAAAACCAAAAACAGGCAGAGATGCTTACCTGCCTAACTAGGCCTCAATACAAATACACTAATAGGGTGCAGCGGACCGAAGTAAAATGGCAACTGCACAGGTGCAATAATGCCAAATGAGACAGCCAGCCTTCAATCAGGGATTGGCCACGTGGCACACCAGTGCAAAAAAATATATAATCAGTATGTGGCAATGTTCACACAAGGAATGCAGATCATCTGGTTCTCAGCCTATTAATGACGCCCTATGGTGGGCTGCCCAGTGCTAACTATAATGCATCCTGTGTGAACAGAAGCCACAGTTTACAGAACCATTTGTGCCCAACCGCATCCCGAAAAAAAATATATAAAGTGCACAAAAACATATCAATATATGTAAGGTTTGGATGATATTGTGGCCATAATACGTAAGTTGGCAACCCGCGTCAAGGGTCCTTACACTTGCCAGTCCTACTCTAACATAAAAACCACAAAAAATCCTCCAATATTCAAGAAAAACCAAAAACAGGCAGAGATGCTTACTTGTCTAACTAGGCCTCAATACAAATGCACTGACGTTACTTGCGCCACGTTAATTGCTCACCTACCAAAGCCGTGGTCTTCTTTGTTAGCAAGTACGAAACTACTCGTCGACACTACAAACTGCCTCAAGAAATACCTGGTGAAAAAATTAGCACCTGATCGAGCAAATAGACTCTTCAGTGATTAAAAGGACAGGAACTGTTGTGCCACCTATTGGATGTGGAAATCGTAAAAGTCAATATTGACTTTAAAGAGCTTTATCACATGACTTAGGATAAGAAGCCAAACCAGAAACTCCATTTGCAGACATGCTTTGAAGTGTTTGGAAGCATTTATACTCTTTCACTTTCTCAAATCTACCCCTTATATTTCCTTGAAAAGGATACTACTCAACACTGAAGCGTGAGTGGGATCTAAGAACGAAGTAAAAAAAAAAGTACAATCCTAAAGGTCAATATCAACTCTTAAACAGGTATTGCCATATAACTTAGATTATGAAGCTAAGCACATTACGTGATAGCTTCAAGCAACTTCTTTTATGTTTCTCTAGTGCTGGATTTGCAGTCACACTGCTAAGTACTGCTGTATAATATCTGATACGTCTGTCTGTGTGCTACAGAGAAAGAAGAGCAACAACTGATCATCACTCTAAACCTAGATTTACAATTGACCTAATAGTTACCATTACAAAGCATCAATCCACAGTGAAGGAACCCGATGCACGCTGGTTCATGGGTTTGGGCTCTGCTCCTTACATTCCGGTTCGCTGATCTTTCTTGTGCTCCACATTGGGCTTTGTAAGTAACCCGGCATTCTCCCATGTGTTGAACGAACTAAGCCTATATAAGGCACACACGTGTGTCTTGATATTAAGACTTTTTATTAACACTTTGTCTGTGCACAGTTCCTGTTCAGTCTGCAGGATGTGTCCTGGCTGCCTGTGGTTTCCAGTCCCTGATTTACTTGACTGCGGCTTTCAATACCACTGCTAACTGGCTAGTTTCTCTTGGACATTTCCTATCTGCCTGTGACTTCCATAGTTTTCACACTTTATAGTTACTCCTGGGTTCTGTCTGCTTTCTGTTCCCGGTCTTCTAGGACTTCTGCTGTATGTCCACCGGCAGTTCCCAGGATGTATCCTAGCAGTCTGTGGCTTCCATTGTATTTAGACTTTCTTGTTACTCCGGGGTTTGTCTGCCACCTGTCTCTGGTCTCCATGGTGTCACCAGTCTGTCTGCTGCTTCCAGTTCTTGAGTCTGCAATCTGCCTAAGGCTACTTTCACACTAGCGTCGTGTGACGGACGTCGCAATGCGTCCTTTTGGTGAAAAAACGCATTCTGCAAATGTGGCCGCAGGATGCGTTTTTTCTCCATAGACTTGTATTACCGACACATTGCGACTTATGGCCATGGTCGTTGGACGGATGCGTCGTGTTTTGGCGCACCGTCGGCACAAAAAAGTTACATGTAACTTTTTTTGTGCGTCGAGTCTGACATTTCTGACTGCGCATGCACGGCCGGAACTCCGCCCACTCATCCCCGGACATTACAATGGGGCAGCGGATGCGTTTTAAAACTGCATCCGCTGCCCATGTTGTGCTAATCAATCACACTGTCCGTCGGTACGTCGGGCCGACGGACTAGTGTGAAAGTAGCCTAAGGCTTCTAGTAACTCTGTTTCCTGTCTGTGGTTTCCCAGATGTCTCTGGTCAGCCTGCGGCTTCCAGTAACCCTGCTACCTGTCTGCAGCCTTCAGGACATCACAAGTCTGTGGCTTCCAGTCCCTGATTTACCCGTCTGCCGTCTTCAATATCTCTGCTGTCTCCTGACTGCTATCTGTGTCTCACCCTTGGGCTTAGAATATCCACCTTACCCCCTTTTCATGATAGAACTAGTGAAAGAACCTGTACATAATATTTAATAAGGTTATAGATTTTAATGTTATTTATGTGAATTCCCTTTAGTAGCTTCTTAATTTGTAAACTATAGAGAAATAGTAGGATTGTATGATGTTGTAAGGTCCAGAAAGGAGATACTGCTTACTGCTTAATAAGAATAATATATGTTATACTACCTATAGGTAGCAAATGTTTGTCCAGAAGGATTTCCTAAATTTCACCTATTTATGTTGCTTTCTAAATTTAGGTTGACCAGGAGTAACTGAAACCAATGGAGTGCTGCACAACTTCAATTTATTGCTTCCTATGTAGACTTGTATATCAAGAGGTTTCTTAAGAGTCCTTTTAGGACCATGTGGGTTTTTTTTAAGGCTTTCTTAAAAAAAAAAAAAAAAAACTTCCAAAAGGCAACATCAATATATAAATACTCGAGTACATTTTAAGAGGCGATGACATTGGAAGGATGTACAGAAATACAATATAGGTGGAAATTAACTCAAAGAGGTGGAACGAACATCATAAATACTCATTAATACCGTGAGATGAGAAAAGACCTGGCCTTTCCTTTTCTTTATTAAGAACTAAATGGAACTTGAAAAGATAAGAGTCATATGTGAGTCATTAAAAGCCACTGCTTCAGTTGGTTAAAATAAAAAATTAACATAATGGATTTCAGGCACTAGGTAGGTGAGGGGAGGATGCGAGTGCTGATAGAGGGGCAAGGGGCAGCTACTGACGTCAAGCCACACACAGCTAATATAACTAGAGTAGAAGGGGAACAGGCACAAGAGAACAGCTGGGGAGTCTTCTGCCACGAAAAACTGTGAGTATGATGGATAACCACTTGTCTCATTGGTGGGCATTCTGTAATTTTTACCTCTATAAACATTTACAAATACTCTGAGTTATTCACTCAGCTAAAATAGCGTCTTTGGTAATAACTTAATATAATTTATATTTAAACTTGAATCAATTTTTCTTATTATCATTTAAAATTCAGTGAATTTAACCACTGAGTCAGTTCTTTAAAATGTGTGATGAGCAGGAAGTTACCAATCAGACTGGTTACGTGATGAGCAAGAGACCAAAGAGAGGATTCTGATAGATGATACCCAATACACTTGGCACTGAAACTGCTAAACTTTGTATGGTAGAGTTACTTGAAATTTCATCCCTATGCTGAGACTTACCGGATGTATATGTTGTTATGCACATGCATATTTACATAGAGCGCTGTGAGTGGGTTCTCACATCTGGATTATTTAATATGTAAATCATCTCATTAATTTTTATCTGCTAGAAAATAAAAATTCAGACGCATGCAGCTCCATACCAAATAGAAATGTAGCAGCTGAGAAAAATGTTTTTTTCCAGTGGGAAAGTCACAAACTGATCATGATATCAAGACATTATATTATTTATTCTTTTTGTTCATTTTAATTACTTACTATTGCAAACATATTTCACAGAGCCTTACATACTGTACATTACCAATATCTACACAAACAGTTATAGTTGCTTCAACGTAACGTATCCGCTCCAAATAAGTTTCTCCATACCTTAAACATATACTTATGTGAATTATGTACATCACAATAACACGATCAGTATGAAAGGTTTCCAAAACAACGCAAAGGGCTCATTCAGACATCGGTAACTTTTCCACCAAGGCAAAAAAAAGAAGCAATGTCCTGAGTTTCATCAGTGTCTTGGTTTAGAATGTAAACAAAAGTTTGGTCAAAGTCAGATTTTACCATCAGAACTTGGTCAGAGCTTAATCACTTTTTCTTGGGTGAAAATAAATTGTTGGAGGTATCTCTAGCTTCTACCAAACAATCCATGGTATCCGAGCACTGGTTGATATTTTCATGGACTTATACACTTGAATTGGCGAGTTTGATCCGACACTCTGTTCAATAATGGACTAGTCTCCATGCTGATGATAAAAATCGTGAACTACCCCATAGCCAAGAGTTCCCCAATGCCAGTACTCAAGAGCCACCAACAGATCATGTTTTCACGATTTCCTTAGTATTGCACAGATAATTTAATCACCTGGGTGATACTAAGGAAATTCTGAAAACATGATCTGTTGGTGGCTCTTGAGAACTGGTGTTGGGGACCACTGACGTAGACTATCATAGGTATGAGTCCTATCCATGGAAAACCTGACGTCTGCATGAGCCGTGACTGAGAGTGTTATCAGGTCTTCATGGAATTTCCTGTATGTTTCTCCACCTTTATCAATCTTTTAATGATAATATATATATATATATATATATATATATATATATTATGACTTAATTTGACCCACTGAAAAATTTGTAAAATATACATATCACTAGTGTATATCTCCAGTCTCTAGAATATGTCTGTACTATATCTCCAATGTTGGGTGACATTCAGATCTGCTACTGGATGCATTTATTTGACTTCATTCGTGTACCAAAACCTAGTAGAAGAGTCTGTATGTGATGTATAATTGTATTCCCCTTGTAGACTGCCTTATGCCCTGCTGCTCTTCACCAGCAGTCAGTGGCTTCAAGAAACATAGAATGAAACTGGTGTGTGCCTCTATTTCCTGCTTGTTGCTGCTGTGCTTGGCCATCCCCGAGACTCACAGCCGAGTGCTGCAGCCGTCCCTCGACATTCGAAGTGAGTATGCACAGTAGGATAAGGCGGGTATATTTAATATGGTCTGTCCTAATATTATGAGGTTGTTATACTATTTTACAAAATCTTAAGGGATGTCGTGCAAAAATGAGTCTCACATCACTCTCTGCTATCACTCTAGTGCAAAAATGAGTCACACCCCACTCTCCTCTCTGATGAGATCACTCTAGTGCAAAAATAGTCACATCACTCTCCTCTCTGCTGAGATCACTGTAGTGCAAAATGAGACACACATCATACCCTCCTCTATGCTGAGATCACGCTGGTGCAAAAATGAGTCACACATCACACTCTCCTCTCTGCTGAGATCACACTAGTGCAAAAATGAGTTACACATCACTCCTCTCTGCTGAGATCACTCTTGTGCAAAAAAGAGTCACACATCATTCTCTTCTCTCTGCTGACTTCACTCTCTCCTCTTTGCTGACATCACTCTAGTGCAAAAATGAGCCACACATCATTCTCTCCTCTCTGCTGACATCACTCTCTGCTGACATCACTCTAGTGCAAAAATGAGTCACACATCACTCTGTCCTCTCTGCTGAGATCACACTAGTGCAAAAATGAGTTACACATCACTCCTCTCTGCTGAGATCACTCTTGTGCAAAAAAGAGTCACACATCATTCTCTCCTCTCTGCTGACTTCACTCTCTCCTCTTTGCTGACATCACTCTAGTGCAAAAATGAGCCACACATCATTCTCTCCTCTCTGCTGACATCACTCTCTGCTGACATCACTCTAGTGCAAAAATGAGTCACACATCACTCTGTCCTCTCTGCTGACATCACTCTCTGCTGACATCACTCTAGTGCAAAAATGAGCCACACATCATTCTCTCCTCTCTGCTGACATCACTCTCTGCTGACATCACTCTAGTGCAAAAATGAGTCACACATCACTCTGTCCTCTCTGCTGACATCACTCTAGTGCAAAAATGAGTCACACATGACTCTCTCCTCTCTGCTGACATCAATCATAAAACACAGGGACAGTGTGCGCAATCCAGAGGTTTATCATCAGACAGTGAGTGCTGATTGCCAGTACGCCAGTGCTGTCAATCATCATGGAAGGAAAACTCAGCATGTTAAGTGGGCAGTATGGTACATTGGGACATAGGAATACTAAGCACCCTCATTTACATATTCCAAAAATAATTATTTTTGTTGCAACAAAGGAACAGATTTGAAAACTAAAACATTTTTTTGCTTCTTTCCATCCCCAACAAGACTGTGTTGTGAGTCTGAAATGTAAATTTGGGCTAACAATATAAGGCACTATATTTTAGGCAGAGCATAAGGAGCAAAAATGTCAGTAATGCAGGAGAGCAAGATTTTGACTGCTTCTGTTATCTTAATAAGTTTATGCCCAAGTCTTATGCCCAGTTCGTTGTCAGACTTGGGTGGCAAGAGCCCACCGGTTACATTGACAAAGGGGGCCCCCATGCAAATATTACATTACCCTCTATTCACAAATCTCCCTTTGCTGCTATATATATTAACAAACTAGGTACATTGTAAAATGAATGATGAGATGCCGTTTTTGTCTGTACATCGTGAATCAAATGTCTTGAGCCAACTACTGCTCATGTTGGGGGGTAAGTGGCTTACACTTGCACTGGGGCCCACCAGATTCATCCGTTCCCAGGTAGGCAGCCTGTCGTCAAATGCCCAAGTTTATAATGTATGAAATTAACACTGTTGAAAGATTCCTGTTAGGATGATGAATTTTCCATGTTGTTCTTATTCACTCCTGGCCATGCTACTTATTAGGAAAGTGACAACACATGATACTCAGAAATAATGGTGTAATCAGAGTGGAGTTCTAACAAGATTTCTAACTTCCATAGGTCTATTCCCTAAAATGGCCACAGCCGCACACAAGAGAAGTGGTATGTCTGTGCATATATATGTGTTTGTCACACCTGTTAATGTATATATGAAAAATGTCCTTTTTCCCATGTTCACAGGAAATACTGATTTTCTATATATGTTGCAGGTATTACAGAAAATACCTGCAACAATACCTAGATGTGGATCATGTGTATATTATGAATTGACAAAAGATCCAAACTAAATGAAAATTAAATGTAAAAATATAAATTTAATTAACTATAAAAAAAAGTTTGGAGTCACAATAATTCAGCTAAACTAGACAATTGTGTTTCCCGGTAAGCTTTCCCACAAAGTGAATGTAGCAACAACTAAATTAGTCAGAAAAAAATGAAAAAAATTATCTGGTTAAAAGGGTGCCAGGGAGATTCGCCAACAAGCCATTTTGCCTTAGCCAAGGTATTGCGATACCGGGATAAGGCAATGGTCTTTTGCTCCGACTAAAGGAAAGGCTGCGTTCATAGTTCTAGAGATATTTAGTAAGAAGAAGAATGGCCGAAGACCTATACGTTACCAATTGTGCAGTAGGATAGATATTCATTACGCCCAGCTTTTTGCCTTCCATGTGCTTATTGCTGCCATGTCTGAACAATTGAGAGAAGACTTGTCTGGTGAATGTATGACATTTTCTGGGCGTAGTTTTATATGATATAAGAACTTTGTGCGCCATTGGGGCAGTATTGTCTCTATGTAGGTACAGTTTTGCTCTCTGTGGAGATTAACAGGGGCAAATCATGAGGGATATAAGCAGTATCAGACTGTGTTGTGAAGGGCCCACCAGTAACAAACTCCAGGGCCCCTCTTTTCAGCTAAATGCAAATGTGACATTATCCACAATCACAAATCTATATAACAATGAGTAGATTGATAAATTAATAAGATGCCACCTCTGTCTGTAACATAGTGATTTAAGTATATTGTGCCAAGTACTGCTCATATAAGAGAGAGCTAGCCCACTCTTGCACAGGGGCCCAACGGAAGATTCTCCTATTTTCCTGTGGGCCAGTCCAAGCCTGGATATAATGATAAGGCTGAGAGAAGACAAAACATGGGTATTTCTGAGCATTGTTTAGCTGTATTTTTTTTAAATTATTTCACTATTTGGTACACTAAATGGTAAATGGGACCTGTATGCCTGGTGTGAACAATCTCCATGAATCCTGCTGTTTGCCATTATCTCTGAGGATTCCCTTCTTTTCCATTTCCCATTATTACTCCTATACTGTAACTATTTCTATATGATCAGGAATATCCAGAATCTCACCTGTTATACTGCATTAAACTTACTGAATGCATAGCTTAGAACATAAAAGGTTTGTCCTAATTATTTTCTGCAGATCCTGATATTGACCCATCATGGTACACTGGCCGTGGGATCCGTCCGGTGGGCCGGTATGGCAGGAGAGGCACTACCTGGGAAGACACTCAGAAGTCCATGTACAGATCACTGGGACAGACGTGCGTCCCAATAGAAGACAGCGCTGAGCTGAATGATAGCATGTAAATCCTAATGTGTCGATGACATCAAATCATCTTTCCCCCATGTACTATACATATAGAACAATTGAAAGATTGATTTTATCACCCATTAGAAGTCTCTATTGGAGGCATTTAACTTAAATTGGAAGCATATATCCATACTCTGGGTTTGTTTAGCTTTTCATTACCAACTCATGTATACAATATTTATTAGTTTTTTAATTAATAACTTAGAGGGAACTTGTCATTTTGACAATTGTGTCTGATCTGCACCCAGGCCGGAAGTTATAGAGCAGGAAAAGCTGATCAAATACGGTAGATTTTCACTTTTTGCCGGAAAGGTTTCTGTTAAGCTTTAGTCACACTAAACGACTTACCAACGATTACGACCAACGATACCACCTGGCCGTGATCGTTGGTAAGTCGTTGTGTGGTCGCTGGGGAGCTGTCACACAGACAGCTCTCTCCAACGATCAGGGGAAAGACTTCGGCATCGTTGAAACTGTCTTCAACGATGCCGAAGTCCCCGGGTAACCAGGGTAAACATCGGTTTACTAAGTGCAGGGCCGCGCGTAGTAACCCGATATTTACCCTGGTTACCATTGTAAAAGTAAAAAAAAAAAAAACACTACATACTCACATTCTGATGTCTGTCACGTCCCCTGCCGGTGTCCACAGGGTTAAAACTGCTTTCGGCAAGAGCATTGCTAATGCACGCGCTGCTGCCGAGAGCTTCCCTGCACTGACTGTGTCAGCACCGGCAGTAACAGCTCTGCTTTACGGCCTGCGCTGACACATTAGCAGCGCTCCTGCCGAAAGCAGTTTTAACCCTGTGGACGCCGGGGGACGTGACAGACATCAAAATGTGAGTATGTACTGTTTTTTTTTAACTTTTACAATGGTAACCAGGGTAAATATCGGGTTATTAAGTGCGGCCCTGCACTTAGTAACCCAATATTTACCCTGGTTACAAGTCAATACATCGCTGGATCGGCGTCACACACGCCGATCCAGCGATGACAGCGGGTGATTAGCGACCAAAAAATGGTCCTGATCATTCCCCAACGACCAACGATCTCCCAGCAGGGGCCTGATCGTTGGTCGCTGTCACACATAACGAGATCGTTAGCGGGATCGTTACTACGTCACCAAAAAGCGTGACGTTGCAACGATATCGTTAACGATATCGTTATGTGTGACTCCCCCTTAAGACTTATTCATTGGAATCCCTGGTGTTTGCATACATGAGTCCGGTGGGCGGTCCTAGTAGTGATTGACAGTCTTCCGTTTATGACTGTGTATGCAGCTGAAAGCTGTCAATCACTACTAGGAGCAAGGTTTTCAATGAATAAATTACAAGTTACACTAAATCTGTATCATTAAGGTCAGCGTTTTTTCTATGCCAAGCTGTCCGCAGATAGGATTGCATGTGACAGGTTCCCTTTAATAATGCAAGATCAATAACATAATAGAATAGTACAGAGAATGCAGGATCCTTGGAAGAACTTGGGCCCCAATTCTTCATCCTTGTTTCTCTCCATTTCTGGAGTAATTTCCTCTTGTTTAGTGGCTTTTGTATTTTTGCTTTAATGTCTATACATTTCTCAACATTTTTAAGTCTTTTTTTTTTATTTTTCCTCTACAACTTTGCTTATCCAAATGTTAAATATAGTTTCATGAAATGCGACTTTTACCAAATGTCGCATTCTTTTCCCCCCACATGTCAATCCAGTGTCCTCCCACGGAGTAAGGTTTCTGGAAAAGTTTTCAATTTGGCGTATATTTTTGCGACTTCTTAACCCTGCTGTTCTGTTCGGTCTGGGGAGACCTATTTTGAACTTTGGTATTTTTTGGGGTATTCAAGATGCGGTTCTGAAACTTGTGGTTGATTGACTTAAATGAGGATGGGTCGGTCGGCCACGGGTTTCAGAGCCGCATCTTGAATATTTTAAAGAATATTGAAGTTCAAAGTCGGTCATTTTTGACCAACAGAACAGCAGGGTTAAAGAATTGTGATTTTTGGTGCTAAAAAGTTTCAAAAAATTGGTTAAAAACAAAAATAAAGAACGTTCCTGAGTCATGTGCGCCATCTTGAAGAATGTGGTGCGATAAAAGTCAGCGAATAACAGAAGAGAAAAAGAAAAAGAAGAGCGACTTCAATAAATTGCAAATGATGAATCAGGGCCAAGTTCATCTGAAAAGTTGAACAGTTTCTCAGCAGCAGGAAAGAAGGATGGAAAGATAGAGGGGTCCTGAGGTCATAAACCTGCTTTGTACCCTTAGCTTTTACCGAGCTTATGAATATTTTACAGATCATTCGGATCCGGGCCTTCGCCTCTGCTGATCCTAAAGTCATAGGATCTTAAAGGAACCATGACAGCTAAACATTAAAAAAAAAAAAATTCTGCCATCCCATAGCCTGGTATTAGGGTCCATCAGGTTTCTGTCAGGCTCCTCGTAGATCTGATGACATTGCAGACTATCTTACATTGGTCTTCACAATCACAGGAACCTTGATAGAACATAGAATAGCTGGAGTCTATCACTTGATTTGTCAGTTTGATATAGATGTACCATAGTCTTTTCCATACATTTTCTATTTTTCTCACATTTATGAAAATTGTAAAAATAAATGCACTCTGTTTTCTCCTTTCAAAATGGAATATTTTATAATAAATAATAATAATACATTGATTTAAAAGACAGGTGTTAATGGCACTATGGGTTCTCTGCTGCACATTAGTTGAGATGTTTTATTATTTAATCTCTTATATTCCTTAGAAATTAGACTTTATGTTCTGGCTTCTTTTTATTAATATTATTATATACATGTATTCTTTTATACTTGACTTGGCTACAGATACAATCTGACTCATACGTTGCTGCTTCTGCCTCTATTGGGAGTCACAGCATCTTTGCCTTACGCCGGGGGGATGTGTTTCGACGAGAGTAATGTGGGAGTCCCTTCGGTGCCGCTTGTCCTCTTTTTGTTGCTCCAAAGTCAGTAGTTCACTGGCTGCAGGCAGATAATAGAGGACTTGGATCAGTAAGATTTACGGGACGCATCCGACCATTAAATATGAATGTGCATTAAGTGGTAATATCACAGAAAACAGGGGAGTGTAAAGGATGTGCTTGGCGTGTAATGTATGAAGACATCCTGTGCAGAGACATAGAAAGTGGAGAAGTGAATGATGGAGCTTAAGATTAGAGATATAGCTTCCCCGAGGAATGAACATCTATCTTATCACTGACTCCATTACACACCACAATGTACAACTGAGTATAAAGATAAAATGCAAAGACTTCTAAAAATGATATATTCTAATTATTAATATCACACGTGTTAAAGGGAATCTGTCTCCCCAAAGTTCGCCTATAAGCTAAGGCCACCGGCATCAGGGGCTTATCTACAGCATTCTGGAATGCTGTAGATAAGCCCCGGATGTTACCTGAAAGATAAGAAAAACAGGTTATATTATACTCACCCGGGGGCGGTCCACTGGGGTCCGGTCCGATGGGCATCACGGTCCGGTCGGGGGCCTCCTATCTTCATATGATGACGTCCTCTTCTTTTCTTCCTGCCGCGGCTCCTGCGCAGGCGTACTTTGTCTGCCTTGGTGAGGGCAGAGCAAAATACTGCAGTGCGCAAGCGCCGGGAAAGGTCAGAGAGGCCCGGCGCCTGCGCACTGCAGTACTGTGCTCTGCCCTCAACAGGAAGCAAAGAAGAGGACGTCATCGTATGAAGATGGGAGGCGCCGGACCCGGACGGCGGCGCCCACCAGACCGGACCGCACTGGGACCGCCCGCCCAGGTGAGTATAATATAACCTGTTTTTCTTATCTTTCAGGATACATCGGGGGCTTATCTACAGCATTACAGAATGCTGTAGATAAGCCCCTGATGCCGGTGGCCTTAGCTTATAGGCGAATTTTGGGGTGACAAATTCCCTTTAAGCTCTGAAAGTAACAACTGCCTATATACAGTACTGTGCAAAAGTTTTAGGCAGGAGTGGAACAAAAACTGCACAGTAAGATGCTTTAGAAAAAATTAATGTGCTAATGGTTTATTTGGATCAACTAATGAAATGCAAAGTGGACGATCATAGGAGGAATCAAATGAAATCAATATTTGATGTTCCAAACATCTATGAGAACTAACCACAGGTCTTCTGTGGATGTAGGATTGCACAAATTCATCTCTTTATGTAATCCCAAAGAGACTCAATGATGTTGAGTGCAGGGCTCTGTGGGGGCTGTATCATCACTCTCAGGACTCCTTGTTCTTTTTTATGCTGAAGATAGTTCTCAATGACACGGTCTGTATGTTTCGGGTTGTTGTTCTGCTGCAGAATAAATTTGGAGCCAATCAGATGCATCCTTGATGGTATTGTATGATGGATAAGTATCTGCCTGTATTTCTCAGTATTGAGGACACAAAAAAAAGGTGACACTGAGGCAGTAGACAAGTGGTAAGCCTAGAAAACTACATGCAACAAATCAAAAAGGCATCCTGCTTACTTCTCTTTGGAAACTGGAAGATGCCCAGCTGAGTCATCAGCTCAGGACTGGCAGCAACCAGTAGGACCCAGTTACACCCATCTACTATTTGGACCAGAAGTGGTCTTCATGGACAAACTGCCACCCAAAACCATAGAAACAACTGACTCAACTATACACAAAAACATAACTGGTGTGATGGAAATTGGCAGAAAATGCTCAGAACTGATGAGTCAATATGTGAAATGTTTGGCTGTAACAAGGCAGTGTATTTAGTGTATTTGCAGAAAGGATAGAGAGCAGTATAATAATGAGTATTTGTATGGGGCAGTGAAGCTTGGTGGAGGATACTTGCAAGTTTGGGGCAGCATTCAGCAAATGGATTTGGAAATTTGGTCAGGATTAATGGTGTCCTCAAAGCTAAGAAATACAGGCAGATACTTATCCAGTATGCAATAACATGAGGGAGGCATCTGATTAGATCCAAATGTATTCTGCAGCATGACATCGACCCCAGATATACAGGTAATGTCATTAAGAATACTATCCTTAGCATAAAGAAGGAGTCCTGGAAGTCATAATATGGCCCCCAAAGAACCCTGATCTCAACATCATCGAATCTGGCTAGGATTACATGAAGAGACAAAAAATGTGCTCAAGTCTACATCCACAGAAGATCTGTGGTTAGTTCTCCAAAACAATGGAAAAAACCTCCCTGCCGAAATCATTCAAGAACTGTGTGCAAGTGTACCTAGAAGAATTGCTGCAATTTTGAAAGCAACAGAGTGGTCACTCCCCCCAAAAAATCTAAATCATATCAATATTTTGTCATTTGCTTTGTCTTTTGTTAATTGATAAAAATAAGTTAGTAACCAGGGGTATAACAACAGCAAATTCAGAAGGTGCAACCGCGATCAGGCCCGTGCTGGAAGGGGGCCCGGCGATCCCAGTGCTTACTTCAGCTGGATGTGCATCCGAGGTCCGTGTGCCATAATAAACGTCACCAGCCAATCAGAGGCAGGCAACTGACGTTGACGTGCCAGGTATTGGTGTCACATGGCAGTGACGTCATGCGTTGCCATAGCAGGCATGTTGGTATAAGCTGCTGGCCTCTGCACCAGTAGCAGATAGGTCATGGGAGTGGAGGAAGGTGAGTAGAATGTTTTTTTATGCAGAGGCAGAACAGGGGATTACCGTTGAAACGCGTTGTGGCAAACGACATATGTTGTCTGAGTTTCCTTCAGCACTCCTGGGACTGATTTCTGTTTGACACACATATTAAATGGTGCAGGCTTCTTTTAGCAGTGCAGAGGTTAATCTGCTCAGTTGAGAGCTCCTGGAAGCTTTCCTGCATTAAGGCTCTCAGCTGTGCACTGTTAGCCACTCCCATCTCCTATACATTCTGGGCCCTGGCTAGCATTCATTGTCAGAGATAGCTTATGTATCATGGCTGGAGGTTGTTAGAGGTTGTTACTGGGGAAGCCATTTGGTGGATTTATATGAAACTGTTACTAGGTTTTGAGTGTGTGATAATTCCCTTTCTTCTCCTACTTTGGTTTAACCCCATCTTCCACTCTCTGGTGCATTCCTCTGTTACATGTGTGAGTATATTTGTATGAAGGTATTTTCTGTTACCCCTGTTCGTATTACCTTGTTAGTCTGGTTGGTGTATTACAGTACACTACTATTCCCCTCTTCGACTGGGTGGGGGAAGGGTACAGAATGAAGGCGGATTCAAGAGCTAAGGCAAGGTACGTGGCCCCGACGTCTTCACCATCAGAAGTAATCCAGGGAACAGGGCAAGCTAGAGTGCCCCTAGCATTAGGGTTAGAGAAGGAGCCCCTGACGGAATCATGACAAAATACCAGGAAGGAGCCCAGGATGAGGGACATACAGTACAGACCAAAAGTTTGGACACACCTTCTCACTTAAAGATTTTTCTGTATTTTCATGACTATGAAAATTGTACATTCACACTGAAGGCATCAAAACTATGAATTAACCCCTTCACCCCCGGAGCTTTTTCCGCTTTTTCATTTTCGTTTTTTGCTCCCCTCCTTCCCAGAGCCATAACTTTTTTGTTTTTCTGTCAATATGGCCATGTGAGGGCTTATTTTTTGCGGGACGAGATGTACTTTTGAAAGATACCATTGATTTTACCATGCCATGTAACAGAAAACGGGAAAAAAATTCCAAGTGTGATGAAATTGCAAAAAAAGTGCAATCTCACACTTGTTTTTTGTTTGGCTTTTTTGCTAGGTTCACTAAATGATAAAACTAACCTGCCATTATGATTCTCCAGGTCATTACGAGTTCATAGACACCAAACATGTCTAGGTTATTTTTTATCTAAGTGGTGAAAAAAATTCCAAATTTTGCTAAAAAAAAAAAAAAAAAAAATGCGCGATTTTCCGATACCCGTAGCGTCTCCAAATTTCGTGATCTGGGGTCAGGTGAGGGCTTATTTTTTGCGTGCCGAGCTGGCGTTTTTAATGATACCATTTTGGTGTAGATACGTTCTTTTGATCGCCCGTTATTGCATTTTAATGCAATGTCGCGGCGACCAAAAAAACGTTATTTTGGCGTTTTGATTTTTTTTCTCGCTACGTCATTTAGCGGTCAGGTTAATCCTTTGTTTTTATTGATAGATCGGGCGATTCTGAACGCGGCGATACCAAATATGTGTATGTTTGATTTTTTTTAATTGTTTTATTTTGATTGGGGCGAAAGGGGGGTGATTTGAACTTTTATATATTTTTTATTTTTTTTATATTTTTAATCACTTTTTTTTTAAATTTTGGCATGCTTCAATAGCCTCCACAGGAGGCTAGAAGCATGCATAACTCGATCAGCTCTGCTACATAGAGGTGAAGTACAGATCACCTCTATGTAGCAGAAATGCAAGGTTGCTTTGAACGCCGACCACAGGGTGGCGCTCAAAGCAATCGGCCATCAACAACCATAGAGGTCTCAAGGAGACCTCTGGTTGTTATGGCGATGCACTGCTGACCCCCGATCATGTGACGGGGGTCCGCAGTGCGAGCACTTCCGGCCGCGCGGCCGGGAGCGCTAGTTAAATGCCGCTGTCAGCGCTTGACGGCGGCATTTAACTAGTTAATGGGCGCGGGCGGATCGCGATTCCGCTCGCGCTCATTGCGCGCACATGTCAGCTGTACAAAACAGCTGACATGTCGCGGCTTTGAGGTGGGCTCACCGCCGGAGCCCACCTCAAAGAAGGGGATCTGCCAGCTGACGTACTATTCCGTCAGCTGGCAGAAAGGGGTTAACACATGTGGAATTATATACTTAACAAAAAAGTGTGAAACAACTGAAATTATGTCTTATATTCTAGGTTCTTCAAAGTAGCCACCTTTTGCTTTGATGACTGCTTTGCACACTCTTGGTATTCTCTTGATGAGCTTCAAGAGGTAGCCACCGGAAATGGTCTTCCAACAATCTTGAAGGAGTTCCTATATATATATATATATATATATATATATATATATATATATATATATATATATATACCGTATATACTCGAGTATAAGCCGAGATTTTCAGCCCAAATTTTTGGGCTGAAAGTGCCCCTCTCGGCTTATACTCGAGTCACGGTAGCGATGTGGTCGGCGGGTGAGGGGGAGAGGGCGCTGAGGAATACTTACCTAGTCCCAGCGATCCTCGCGCTGTCCCTGCCGTCCCACGGGCTTCTGTGCTGCAGCTTCTTCCCCTCTTCAGCGGTCACGTGGGACCGCTCATTAGAGAAATAGGCGGCTCCACCTCCCATAGGGGCGGAGCCGCCTATTCATTTCTCTAATCAGCGGTGCCGGTGACCGCTGATAGAGAAAGAATCTGCGGCACCGAAGACCAGCTGTGACAGGAGGGGACAGCGCGAGGATCGCCAGGACTAGGTGAGTATGTTATATTCACCGGTCCACGTTCCAGCCGCCGGGCGTCGCTCCATCTTCCCGGCGTCTGCGCTCTGACTGTTCAGGTCAGAGGGCGCGATGACGCATATAGTGTGCGCGGCGCCCTCTGCCTGATCAGTCAGAGCGGAGAGACGTCGGGACTGGACGCTGGGAGCTGCAATCAAGAGAGGTGAGTATGTGTGTGTTTTTTTTTTATTGCAGCAGCAGCGGCCATGGCACAGATTTATGTGGAGCTCTATGGGGAGACATGAACGGTGCAGAGCACAGTATGGGGCAGAGCTATGGGAGACATGAACGCTGCAGAGCACAGTATGTGGCAGAGCTATGGGAGACATGAACGCTGCAGAGCACTATATGGGGCAGAGCTATGGGAGACATGAACGGTGCAGAGCACTATATGGGGCAGAGCTATGGGAGACATGAACGGTGCAGAGCACAGTATGGAGCAGAGCTATGGGAGACATGAACGGTGCAGAGCACAGTATGGGGCAGAGCTATGGGAGACATGAACGCTGCAGAGCACTATATGGGGCAGAGCTATGGGAGACATGAACGCTGCAGAGCACTATATGGGGCAGAGCTATGGGAGACATGAACGGTGCAGAGCACTATATGGGGCAGAGCTATGGGAGACATGAACGCTGCAGAGCACAGTATGGGGCAGAGCTATGGGAGACATGAACGGTGCAGAGCACTATATGGGGCAGAGCTATGAGAGACATGAACGCAGCAGAGCACTATATGGGGCAGAGCTATGGGAGACATGAACGGTGCAGAGCACAGTATGGGGCAGAGCTATGGGAGACATGAACGCTGCAGAGCACCGTATATGGCACATCTATGGGGCACAGTGAACGGTGCAGAGCACTGTATATGGCACATCTATGGGGCACAATGAACGGTGCAGAGCACTGTATATGGCACATCTATGGGGCACAATGAACGGTGCAGAGCACCGTATATGGCACAGCTATGGGGCAATATGAACAGTGCAGAGCACTATATGGCACAGCTATGGGGAAATAATGATCTATTTTTGTTTTTGAAATTCACCGGTAAATGCTGCATTTCCACCCTAGGCTTATACTCGAGTCAATAGGTTTTCCCAGTTTTTTGTGGCAAAATTAGGGGGGTCGGCTTATACTCGGGTCGGCTTATACTCGAGTATATACGGTATATATAGTAGTGGTCATACAGTATATACCATACATATCAGGATGGAACCCAGGATGGGGGATAAATATAATAGGATGAAGCACATATATACCAATAGGGGGGGACAAATATATCAGAATGGGGGACATGTATACTAGGATGGGGGGCATATATACCAAGAAGGGTCCCAGGGTGAGGGACATATATACCAGGATGGGGGGCATATATACCAGGAAGGGTCACAGAGAGTGACGGACATATATACCAGGATGGGACATATATACCAGAATAGGGGACATATATAACTGTTAGGCTACTTTCACACATCAGGTTTTCAGTGTCAGGTTAAATCCGGCTAGTTTTGAAAAAAACGGATCAGGCGAATGCTGCCGCCGGATCAGGTTTTTTTCCCCATAGACTTGTTTGCTAGAATGGAAGCCTATGGGAGCCGGAAGGTGCCGGATCCGGAAAAAGGTGGATCCGGTGGCCTGATCCGGTTTTTTAAACTGAGCATGCTCCAAAAATTTTTTGTATCCAATAATCTAGATAGGCTAGCCGGATCCGGCAAAAAAACGGATCCGTCGCATCAGTTTTTCACAATCTGCGCCGGATCCAGTTTTTCCAACATTCGCCGGATTGTGCCTGACACTGAAAACCTGATGTGTGAAAGTAGCCTAAGGGGCCCAGGATGGGGGACATTACTACATAATGAAGAGGGGTAGGGGCAACATCTGTATCTTTATAGGAATTATAACGCTACGAGGGCCCATACATCTGACTAACATGCGGGGGAGAGCGGTGGCCAGGTCCAAATTTTGCATGGAGCCCATCGCACTCTAGTTACCCCACTGCTGGTAACTCTTCTATATTTGAAAGCATTCTTACATTTTTTCACACATGCATTAACGTTTTGCACAGTACTGTATATAGAACTTTTTAAAATCTCAGTTGATAAATCTTACATTTTGGATCGCCTACGTACACTTTTGTTGAAGTCATAAAATAAGTTAACTCACCTACTGCTTGGAAAACCTCTTTCACACCATGCCCCGTCTTTGCAGAAGTTTCCATGAACAGAAGTCGTTTTTGTTCAGCAAAAGCTTTTGCATCCTGGGAGTTAAATATTTCATAGGAAAAGGTCAATGACGAAAAAAGTGGCACGATGTCTGCCTACTGATTGGAATTTGACTTTTGCATTGCATATCTGCTTTGATATCATGTCCCAATATCTTTTGAGAATATGTTCAGGCAAAAGTGATTGTGTTAGGATACACTGAGTATTTCTGTGCAGTTTTCATGTGCCTGCTAAATTAAAATGAACATTCACTTGAAGTTGTTGGATTCCAGTTTTGTGATCGTTTCAATTTAAACTTTTGCGCTACAATCCTCTTTGTGCAGCCGCGGCCTGATGCATCCTATATACACGGTAAAGAAAACCCTAGATGGGGACACAAAATCTCCTGCCAGTTTGCTCTTCAAACACTTCCCCAGCAATTACCTTTCATCGTAATGTATGTGACGCTGCTGGATCATTATACGGATTCAAAGTAGTCAAGTATCTCGCTTGATAACTTACTAATCAGGGGTCTGGATAGACAAGCAAATGTTCTATAACCAGTTTGTGTCGATTTTGGGCTCAAACGTAACCCCAAAATTCTCAAATTATGGCAAAAGTTTCAAAAAGTCATAAAGTGCTCAACAGGCTTGTCACAGGTAGAATCTCATCTACAATGCTGTTACGGTATTATATTGCAGGTTGGCTACTGGATAATCTAACACATGGATAGGGATAGATTTGTGAAGTCTGAAAGCAAAAAAACAGCACAAACTTTGTGTCAAATACGTTCCTACTCATAGATTTTACAATAGTCAAAAATCCACCATATTTAATGAGAGGTGTGCGGCTTTTAATAAGAAAATTGAGCGTTACCCAATTTTCTTGGTGATGTTAACGGCTTAAAAATTATAATATGCCATATTGGGCAGCACGATGGCTCAGTGGTTAGCACTGCAGCTCTGGGGTCCTGAGTACAAGTCCCACCAAGGACAACATCTGCAAGGAGTTTATATGAATTTATATTGTGTGCCCCACTGGGGACAGTGATGATGATGTCTGTAAAGTGCTGTGGAATTAATGCCGCTATCTAAATGAGTAAAATAAATATTGGAAAACATTTTTTGTGTGTTTTTGCTTATATTTTCCATACGGACATCATTAATGCAAAGTTGATGCGGTGCTACAATTTAGTTTTGTATTAAAAATGTCTAGGAACAACTGCACCAGAAGTGAAACAAAAAAATATATATATATGTTTTTTTGTATGAATTTAATATGGTGCAATTTTTATTGACAAGTGTGTCCAAACTGCAATAACATTACAAAAATTAAAATAAAATAGAAGAATCTAGTTTTACTTGCTGTGAAAATGGCCTAAAAGAGCAGAAAGCCTCTGTGCTGCCACCTGCTGGTTGTATTCATTATATACTCCAAATATATGACGTGCACAGTGTGGTTTACCCAACTAGTGAAAAACGCATTGAAATACTCTTTAGGCAGGTAGAAGCCTATAAAACTGCCCCCCCCCCCCCAAAAAAAAAAAAAAAAAAAATTTGTGTGATCTGCCGAATATGGCTCTGTATACCCTGTTGCTGCTCCGTGCTGCTATATAAATCAATGTGGTTGTATTACAATATTTTACTTTAAAGGGAACCTTTCACCTGAATTTGGCGGGACCGGTTTTCGGTCATATTGGCGGAGTTTTTGGGTGTTTGATTCACCCTTTCCTTACCCGCTGGCTGCATGCTGGCCGCAATATTGGATTGAAGTTCATTCTATGTCCTCCGTAGTACACGCCTACGCAAGGCAATCTTGCATGCAGCCAGCGGGTAAGGAAAGGGTGAATCAAACACCTGAAAACTCCGCCCATATGACCGAAAACCGGTCCCGCCAAATTCAGGTGACAGATTCCCTTTAAAGAAACTGAGAAGTGCAGGGCAGGGTCTCTCATACCTTTGATACAACAGGTGCCCTGTAGGGAAAGGCCAGCATTATGTGCTTTATGGACTGTAAAGGGCCCATATACCGTACTTGCACAGAGGCTCTCTTCTCTCTGTGTCCACCCTTGGTGCTGAGTAATAACCTTCTGTGTATTCTGACTCCAGACTTGCTATGATATCTGAGCAATAATGTTTTTTGCCTTCCTTCCTTCTACCGTTGGCAATGAATTGTGTGTAAATATACATGAACATGCCCAGTTCCCTCTCTTTGTAAAGGCCTCCACACTGGAGGAACGTCCTTAGACATGTGGTGACACCAGCGATAAACAGATCTTCGATTAATTAAATGCACTAAAGCATTTAAGCATTTTTCACGCCATCCTTTACAGGTGAATGTGACAGGGTAAGAAGTAATCTTACGATAATGAGACATTACGGGACTCTGCTGTACCTCTGCGGAAACCTTTCTATCATCTTGAAGGTCACTTTTGTTTCCTACTAATGCGATGACCATCTCTCCACTGCAGACATATTTCTGCAGCTCCTGAAGCCAAAGTTGAGCTCTGGTGAAAGTCTCCTAAGGGCAAAAAGGAATAAATCTCAACAAGGACAACAGAGGATATGAAAACAGAACATGGTAGATGATCATGAGATTCACGAAGACCTACCCTCACCTGTGCAGGCCTAGTATTTTGCTTTCCTACAATTTGCATGTCCGTTTTTGTCTATGTGCTAAGCAAATCTTCCCCCAATTTTGCTTCAGAGCAACCCAATACCCTGGCATTCAAAAGTGACCATTAGTGATGAGCGAATGTGCTGGGATAATGTGTAATCCATCCATGCTCAGGTGCTAACCGAGTGTCTTCCACGTGCTCTAATAATATGTTCAAGCCCCCACGCCTCCATGTCTCACGGATGTTCGACAGGCAATCCCTGCATGTGTTGCGGCTAGCAAACAGTACACGAGCATGTTCAGGTAACACCCTATCCGAGCACATTCGCTCATCACTAGCGACTTACTATTTGTCATGTATTGTCACGCTTCCTTGTCCTTTGTTTGCCTCCCATTGTGTTCTCCACTGAGACGGCTTTGCGGTCCTGCTGCATTCATGATGACTGTCACAGTTGCAAGTCTGAAGCCACATCTCCGCAGCACATGGTATGGAAGGCGTTCTCCAGACTTACAATTGTGCCCCCTCCCCATGCCATTGCTTCGGCCATTTTTTGATGCATGACAATGTTTCTTCACTTAGATAATACTTATTAAGAAGGTTTTGCCATTTTTTGGTGTCAACCATGGGTCCATTTACACAGACCGACCGGCGGCACGATACGATCTCCAATCGGTAAACTTTTACCGATCATCGGTTGTTTACACAGGCAGACCAAAGTAAGCGATGTGCACTGAGCCACCTGTAATAGACTGCTCAGTGCGCAGTTCTGGGCAGTGCAAGCCAAGTTTCTACAAAAAAAATGCACATTTCAGAATGATTTTTTACGCTGCGCGAAAGATAATTTGACCTGATCACATGTTTACATCGCAAATACTTGTGAAACTCACGGCTTGTTTTGTGGGAATTGTTTTTCTGGCGTGCATTTTGTCGTATTAAAAATGACCAGGCAGTATGATTCTGCTCATCAGTACGATTATAATGATAACAAACATGTTCAATTTTATTATTTTAGTGGTGGAAAAAAAAAAAGTTTGCTAAAAACATTTTTTGGGGGGGTTGTGCCACCATTTTCTGAGATCTGTAGAGTTTTTATCTTTGGCTGATGGAGCTGTGTTATGGCTTATTTTTTGTGGGATGAGACAGCGTTTTTATGTGATATTTTGGTCACTTGTTACAGCATTTTTTGTGGAATTGTGGCTTTTTTTTTTAGTTTATGGCATTTTCCAATAGGGTTAATTTTTTTATATATGTTCGTAACTCTGACTTTTCTGAAAGTGGCGAAACCACATATGTGTATTTTTTTAATAGTTTTTTTGAATGGGGGAAAAAAAAGGGGGACTTGAACTTTTATGTTTTTTTTTTTACCATATTTTATATTTTTTTAAAACCTACTTTTTTTTACTTTTCACTTTTTGTTTTTGTTAGTCACCTTAAGGGACTTGAAGGTGCTCTCATGTGATGGAGCGAGGCTGCGCCCACTGGACGGGCTCTGGTTGGGACTGTGTATAATGCATGTATACCCTCCGGTCTCGGCTCAGAAACTGGCGAGTCCCTCCAGTGCATGATGCGTGCACTGGGGAGACTCATAAGTGTGGTAACACACAGCGACTGCAGACATCAATTTGGACTGGACAACTATTAAGGACAAGTTGTCAGCAGACCCCTGGCTGTCATAGCAATCCTTTGGCTATCCGTGATCACGTCACGGGCACGCCAATGAGCCCATGGAATGACGCGTCCCCATTGCAGTGTGTGTTAAATGCCATGTTAAATGCCGATGTGTGTTACAGCCAGGACTGGCGATTGTTAGATGCAGGTCCTGGCTGTTACACATAGCCATGATCTGCCAGGTATTGGGTTGGCTCACACCATAAGCCCGCTCCATACACCCACTTCTGACTTGCGCCATACATGTACAGTCCTTGTCCAGAAGGGGTTATGAATGCTTGTTCCCAAATATGTAACTAACGCCCCAGATAACCAGTTGTTACAGTGGTATTGTGTTACTCACAGGGAGGGTGATGCCATGGTTGGAAGCGAGGAAGGATCCCTTTAGCAGGTAACAAGTACATGCAACACTGTTCTGACTCCAGGCCAGAAGGTGGAGCTCAAGACCCGGATTCAGGGGAACTTCCCTATATATTCTGGCCTGGGGGAGGAGTTGGTTAGTATGTGAGAGGAGAGTGAAGAGAGAGGAAGCAGACAAAGCGTGTCTGAGAGAGGAAAGCTGGGGCCGTGCAGACGAGTGGGTCTGCAGCTCCTGGAAGGGAAGAGAAACATAGCAGTCTGTAGGATACTGAAAGGGGAAGAGAAGCACAGAAGAAGTAAAAAGCTGGAGGGAAGCTGCAACTGAGCTTCCTCCACACTGAAGCGCAGAATTCCAGTAGCCGGAAGACCGAGGTTGTTGGGGTAACTCTATGCCCCACGGCAGAAACCGGCGGACAGGAGAGTGCAGGTCGCCTGCCCACCAATAACACCCGAAGGCACAGCAGCACATAGAGCCCGGAGGCATCCTGAGATATCCCTATAAAAAGGCTTGTGCTGCCTGCCATGCGGGTAGTGTCCTACCAACAGGGGGGACAGAGAGAAAGTGAGGACCTTGTGTGAGGCCTAAGGCGCCAAGCGACTACAACACAGCACAGAGATGAAGGCTTCCAACCCCTACCTGGCTAGGGGGATTCTTGAATCACTTCCAAGCCGGCCGGACCATACCAGCACCTGTGATCTGTACCCTGGACTGTTGCTGCCTTGCAGCAGTAAAAAGGTAAGGAGACTGCAACCTTGCGTGCTCTAGTTCTTTCTGGCACTACACCATCTTTATCAACTACATCGGGAGCCCTGGGGACCCAGCTTCACCTGTCGGAAGCCATACCATCCCTGCTGCCATAACATCACCCCAGTGAACCCCTTTAAGCAGCGTCTGTCATCCCTGACCGAATGCCACAAGTGGCATCACCGACATTACTTTATAAACTTTATTTCCTATTTACTTCAACCCCTTTTATTGGACGCTCAGGGCCACGGACCGGGTCACTGCCCCGGGTCACTGCCACTGTGACACATCCCTTTAAGAACCGGCCCGGTTCCAAGTACCCCACGGTCCTAAAGGGGCTCTCCATAACCACTGAGGAAGCATTCGTGAAATGCTTGTCGGGTGTGTTTGGTGGGTGAGCCTCATTCTTCTTGGCTGCCAGACTGCACACTATTATATTCTTATGTTGATTGATTTGTTATTTCACTACAATATTCCTCTGGTGTGCCTTTCTCTTTTCCATTGTGCATATGTCATTATGAATTGATCATTTTTTATCTTTTATACTTGGATTATTACTTCTAGAATTTTTTTCTCTTCGATTCACCCATCAACAGATGTCTAGGGGCGCACATATCGCTGGTGCAGCAGCACTCGGTACTAGAGGTGCAGGGGGCCTACCAACGCCAGTGCTGTTTCAGCTGGATGTACGTTTTGAGGATACACATTCAGTTGAAATGTATTGCAATTCACGCAGCCACTGGCCAATGAGAAAAGGGCAGCTGACGGCGTGCCTGTGAGTTGGCAGTGACGTCACGCGTCATGATGGAAGCGCCTAAGTCAGCTACCTGCTCCCATGCCGGATATAGGGGAGGACTGGACGCGACATGGGAGAGAACAGGACACATTATCCCAGGAAGGGGCCGAGGATGTGGCGCATTAACACCAGGATGGGTCACATTAATCCCAGGATGGGACACATTATTCCCATGGAGGGGACCAGGATGGGACACATTATTCTCAGGAAGAGGACCAGGATGAGACACATTATTGCCAGGAAGGGGACCAGGATGAGACACATTATTCGCAGGACGGGGACAAGGATGGGACACATTATTCCCAGGAAGGGGACCAGGATGGGACAAATTATTCCCATGGAGGGGACCAGGATGGGACATATTATTCACAGGAATGGTACCAGGATGGGACACATTATTCCCAGGAAAGCGACCAGGATGGGACACATTATTCCCAGGAAGGGGACCAGGATGGGACACATTATTCCCAGGGAGGGGACGAGGATGGGACACATTATTCACAGGAAGGGTACCAGGATGGGACACATTATTCCCAGGGAGGGGACCAGGATGGGACACATTATTCCCAGGAAGGGGACCAGGAAGAGAAACATTATTCCCAGGAAGAGGATCCAGGATGAGACACATTATTCGCAGGAAGGGGCACATTACTCCCAGAAAGGGGACCAGGATGAGACACATTATTCCCAGGAAGGGGACAAGGATGGAGCAAATTATTATTCCCAGGAAGGGGACCAGGAAGGAACACATTATTCCCAGGAAAGGGACCAGGATGGGACACATTATTTTCAGGACGGGGACCAGGATGGGACACATTATTCCCAGGAAGGGGACCAGGAAGAGACACATTATTCCCAGGAAGGGGACCAGGAAGAGACACATTATTCCCAGGAATGGGACCATGATGAGACACATTATTCGCAGGACGGGGACAAGGATGAGACACATTATTCCCAGGAAGGGGACCAGGATGGGACACATTATTCCCATGGAGGGGACCAGGATGGGACACATTATTCACAGGAAGGGTACCAGGATGGGACACATTATTCCCATGGAGGGGACCAGGATGGGACACATTATTCACAGGAAGGGTACCAGGATGGGACACATTATTCCCAGGGAGGGGACCAGGATGGGACACATTATTCCCAGGTAGGGGACCAGGATGGGACACATTATTCCCAGGGAGGGGACCAGGATGGGACACATTATTCCCAGGGAGGACACCATGATGGGACACATTATTCCCAGGAAGGGGACCAGGATGGGACACATTATTCCCAGGAAGGGGACCAGGAAGAGACACATTATTCCCAGGAAGAGGACCAGGATGAGACACATTATTCGCAGGAAGGGGCACATTATTCCCAGGAAGGGGACCAGGATGAGACACATTATTATTCCCAGTAAGGGGACCAGGAAGGAACACATTATTCCCAGGAAAGGGACCAGGAAGGAACACATTATTCCCAGGAAAGGGACCAGGATGGGACACATTATTTTCAGGACGGGGACCAGGATGGGACATATTATTCCCAGGAAGGGGACCAGGAAGAGACACATTATTCCCAGGAAGGGGACCAGGAAGAGACACATTATTCCCAGGAAAGGGACCATGATGAGACACATTATTCGCAGGAAGAGGACCAGGATGAGACATTATTGCCAGGAAGGGGACCAGAATGAGACACATTATTCGCAGGACGGGGACCAGATGGGACAAATTATTCCCATGGAGGGGACCAGGATGGGACACTTTATTCACAGGAATGGTACCAGGATGGGACACATTATTCCCAGGAAGGGGACAAGGATGGGACACATAATTATTCCCAGGAAGGGGACCAGGAAGGAACACATTATTCCCAGGAAAGGGACCAGAATGGGACACATTATTTTCAGGATGGGGACCAGGATGGGACACATTATTCCCAGGAAGGGGACCAGGAAGAGACACATTATTCCCAGGAAGGGGACAAGGAAGAGACACATTATTCCCAGGAATGGGACCATGATGAGACACATTATTCCCAGACAAGGTCCCAGGATGGGACACATGTCCAGGAAGGGGACAAGGATGGTACACTTTATTGCCAAAAAAGAGACCAGGATGGGACACATTAATCGCAGGAAGGGGACAAGGATGGGACACATTATTCCCAGGAAGGGGACCAGGATGGGACAAATTATTCCCAGGCAGGGGACACATTATTCTCAGGAAAGGGACTAGGATGGGACATATTATTCCAAGGAAAGGTCCCAGGATGGGACACATTGTTTACAGGAAGGGAACCAGGATGGGACACATTATTCCCAGGAAAGGGACCAGTATGGGGCACATTATTTCCAAGAAGCGGACCAGGATGGGTCACATTATTCCCAGGAAGGGGACCAGGTTGAGACACATTATTCCCAGGAACGGCACCAGGATGAGACACATTATTCATAGGAAAGGGACCAGAATGGGACACATTATTCCCAGGAAAGGGACCAGGATGGGACACATTCACAGGAAAGGGACAAGGATGGGACACATTATTCCCAGGAAAGGGACCAGGATGGGACACATTCACAGGAAAGGGACCAGGATGGGACACATTATTCCCGAGAAGGGGACTAGGATGGGACACATTATTCCCAGGAAAGGGACCAGGATGGGACACGTTATTCCTAGGAAACGGACCAGGATGGGACACATGATTACCAGGAAAGGGACCAGGGTGGGACACATTATTCCCAGGAAGGGGACCAGGCTGGGACACATTATTTCCAGAATGGGGACCAGGATGAGGCACATTATTTCCAGGAAAGGGACTAAGATGGGACACATTATTCCCAGGAAAGGTCCCAGGATGGGACACATTATTTTCAGGAAGGGTACAAGGATGGGACACATTATTCCCTGGTAGGGGACCAGGATGGGACACATTATTTTCAGGAAGGGGACCAGGATGGGACAGATTATTCTCAGGAAGGGGACAAGGATGGGACACATTATTCCCTGGTAGAGGACCAGGATGAGACACATTATTCCCAGGAAGGGGACCAGGATGGGACACATTATTCCCAGGAAAGAGACCAGGATGGGACACATTATTCCCAGGAAGGGGACCAGGATGGGACACATTATTTCCAGAATGAGGACCAGATTGGGACACATTATTCGCAGGAAAGGGACCAGGATGGGACACACTATTCCCAGGAAGGGGACCAGGATGGGACACATTATTCCCAGGAAGGAAACCAGGATGGGAAACATTATTTCCAGAATGGGGACCAGGATGGGTCACATTATTCTCAGGAAGGGGACTAGGATGGGAAGAATTATTCCCAGGAAGGGGACCAGGATGTTTTCTTTTTTTTTCAGGCTCAGCAATGTGGATTCAAAAGAAATGGGAAATAAAAAGGAAAGACTGATACTTCTTTCTACTAGATTAGATCTACTTGTGATTTTGGCTCAAAACTTTATGGGATTGTAATACTAAGGATTATTTTCATGACATTGACCAAAGGTATATGAAGCTTCAGCCGCGCTGTAGATGCTTTACCTAATCTTACAAAGGATCCACCGTTCTAACTATATACTTGATGTAATACAGTGAACTTTGCCAGCACTTTCCACACTTGCAAAGGATTATTGTACTGTTATATTGGGAAATTGTGCAGCACAGGAAACAAAAATTATTTTGTAGGTTTAATTATGATTAGTGACTTGTTCAATTCTTGCAGTATTTTTGCAGCCTTTTTTCACCCATTCAAATGAGCAGGGAAAAAAAACAAGTAAAAATGCCTCAAAACTGTTCATATTTTACAAAATGTTTTCCCTGTCAATCTGGTTTTTACAGCAGAAAAATCTGCTGCAAATACTACATGTGTGGACATACAGTACCTGAAATGTATCCGTACACATTAGAGTAAACTTGCTGATTTCTGCAGGATTGGCAATTTAAAGGGGTATTCCCAGTTCCAATATTATATCCCAATATGTAGTAGGTGTAATAATAATATAAGCAAATACCTACAATTAGAAACGTTGTTCAGTTCTTCTGATTCGCTAAGTCGCTTAACCCATGTGCAGGGTATTGCAGGTATCTATGGTTACAACCACTCATATAGTGACAGTTAGTTAGTTGTTAGTGGTTGTGACCATGGATACCTAACCTACTGCAATGCCCAGCTCATGTGCTAAGTGACATAGTGAATCAGAAGAACTATACTACATTTCTAATTGGAAGTATTCCCTAATATTATTATCTCTACTACATATTGGGATGGGATCTTGGAGATGGGAATACCCTTTTAACTTATGTGTTTTGGGGACTTACAACAACTCTTGATGTTGGAGGAAAGAAGAATCCTCAATACAATTTCACAAAAACAGTGCATTGTCCCTCAAAAGGTTTATTATAGTTCATATTCTGGCAGCGCTCATTACATAAATGTCACTAAGTGCCGACTTACCTTGGAACTAATGTCATAAACCAGCAAAGCTGCACTGGCACCACGGTAGTAGAGATGACACACACTGTGGTATCGCTCCTGTCCAGCAGTGTCCCAAATCTCAAAGTCTAGAGCTTTGCCTTGGAGATAAACTCTTTGTGAGAAAAAGGCACCTGTTGCACAAAGATGAAAAGCAGACATTGAAAACCATAACATAAAGATATCAAATATTACAACAGACATCAGCCGTTTTTCAACACATTGCCAGGTTCCATGTTTACCTGCTACTGTGACTAGCCTGTGGTGTGGTCTAAACATGCTATTAAGGTCTGCAGCATCTATGGACCTGTGTCCCATTGAGCAGATCTGGAATTGGTTGGCGATTATAAAAACAGCTGTCAGCAGCAGATCTTGATGATTTCCGTGCCCAAGTGCATTCACCATGAAAAAACATTCCTCAGACAGCCATTAGTAACCCTACTGATAGCAACCAAGATGTGAAAGTGCATGAATTTCTGCATGTGGCTCATACTCGATACTGAATAAATCAAGATGTTTTGAACATGTTTATTTTTCATCATTTGCTTATCATTAACATGTTTGTCTCCTAACATTGGCATGCCAAGGCCAGTCTCTCATTCTCCATAAGGAGAAACATTACCCCTTAGACCTCAGTCCAGAGCCTCTCACCAAGCCAAATCAGATGTCATACTTTGTGCTGACGAGAGGCAATAGCCCGAAACATCATTTTTGCAAATTGAGATTCTGATTTGGCTTTTATCCTAAGTCATATTGCAAGGCTCATTAAAGGGCTGACTATGACTTTTAGGATCGCTGCTTCCAACAAGTGGCGCTATAGAAATAGAGATCTAGTTCTCTTCCTCTCTGAAGAGGTAATTTGCATATCTATCCTGTGAGTTCCATAATTCCATGACTTTCCCTTTGGTTATTTTTAATTTCAATGTATCAATTTTAATGTTGAAGAGTAGGGACTTTTTTGTTAACATTTCACGATTACACATTTTTAAATAAAATAATATTTGTGACTTGTTATCAATGGCCTGGATTGCATCTGGATGTTAGGCTTCTTTCACACGAACATATTTGTTTGAAAGTCGATCGGCCATACAGACGTACAATAACAAAAATGCATCAGTATTTGATCAGCTCTGTATTTTTCTTTCTAGTCATTGATATTCTTTATACTATTGAAAATGGATCTGTTCTTCCATCGTAGAAAATAATATCAATGAAGGCAAATATTTTATTCTCTCTGCTCACCTAGTATTTATTTATTTGAAATCCACCATGTGGTTCCATATTGGGGTAACTTACATCCTGTAGTAGAAACGGTTTCCCGAAAATCGTCTCTTGTATATCTGAGAACCAGGCTAGATTTGCCCACATCAGTGCTCCCCAGTAACACCAGTTTGAAGACTTGTCTCTCAGAGGTTGGCTCCAGAGCCAGGTCCATCCCTGCAACATGACATAGCAAGAGCACAGTTAGAAACAATGCATTGCCGGATGTTAGAGAACCGATTAGACTGATTTACATTTATGTTGGAAAAATGTAAATAAAACTTGTGTTTTAGCCATTGAAATCCCAGATATTTGAATGCATAAGAGTCCAGTGGGCGGTCCTACTAGGGACTGAGTCTTCCCAGTATGACTGTACATGCAGAAATGGCTGTCAATCACTAGCAGGACCGCCCACTGGACTCCTATACATATAAACACCAGGGATTTCAATGAATAAAATACAAGTTATACTGAATCTTTTTCAACAAACCTACATATGAATCAACTAAGCTTCTTCTCTACGCCATGCCGTCTACAGTTCACACTGCATGTGTAAGGGTGTGGACTGCCCTGAAGACAGCGTTGAATTATAAGAAAAGTGTTGAGCGTTTTTACTGCGTTTTATTGTGCCATGTGAAGTGTGCACTGTGCATAGGCGGATTATAATGAAGGCAATGTGGGCTACCGCCTGGGGCCCAAGGTTCTGGGGGGCCCATCGCCAGATCATAATATATATCCCGGCAGGGAGGTTTCCTGGCGCTGTGCTGCAGACGATACAGAATGGCAGCACAGCTCCAGGGAAGCTCCCATCGCCTCTGCCATGACAGCGCGATGGCATCATAGCGATAGCATGTATGCGTTGGCTAGAAGAAGTGGAGCCTCGGGAACCGCAGCAGAGCGTCGGGGGACGGGAGCGAGGTATGTCTGTATGCGTTTTTCATTAATATGTGTATGGGATGTGAGGACTCGTACAGTATATAACAGGCTATATTGGGGTTCACACTGTATACAGGAGGCTATATAAGGGCTCATACTGTATATAGGAGGTTATGTAGGGAGGCTATGCGCAGACTCATACTGTACATAAGAGACTATATAGGGGATCATACTGTATACAGGAGGCTATATGGGGTCACACTGTATATAGGAGGCTATATGGGGACTCAGACTGGTTATAGGAGGCTATATGGGGGCTCATACTTTATATAGGGTTCTATGGGCAGGCTCATACTATAAATAGGCTATATGAGGGCTCACTATGTTATGCAATGGAAAATGGGAAAAAATTCCAAGTGCGGTGAAATTGCAAAAAAGTGCAATCTCACAGTTGTTCTTTTTTTTTTTTTTACCATGTTCACTAAATGCTAAAATTGACCTGCCGCTATGATTCTGCAGGTCATTACAAGTTCACAGATACCAGACATATATAGGTTCTTTTTTATTTAAATGGTGAAAAATAAATCCAAAATTTGTAAAAAAAATAAAATAAAATGGTGCCAGACCTGTAGCGTCTCCA
This sequence comes from Ranitomeya imitator, assembly GCF_032444005.1. Taxonomy (NCBI): domain Eukaryota; kingdom Metazoa; phylum Chordata; class Amphibia; order Anura; family Dendrobatidae; genus Ranitomeya; species Ranitomeya imitator. The sequence continues at coordinate 62,404,655 of NC_091288.1, forward strand.
TGTTGTGTGATCTGGGGCTGGTTAAGGGCTTATTTTTTGCTCAATAAGCTTACTTTTTATTGATACAATTTTCGTGTAGATACAATGTTTTGATCGCCCGTTATTGTATTTTACTGCAGTGTAGCGGCAACCAAAAAAAACGTAATTCTCGAGTTTTTAATTTTTTTCTCGTTACACTGTTTAGCGATCGAGTTAATTCTTTTTTTTATATTGATAGATCAGGCAATTCTGAATGTGGTGATGCCAAATATGTGTATGTTTTGTTTTTTTTAATGGGGGCAAAAGGGGGGTGATTTGAACTTTTACATATTTTTTTAATATTTTTAAAACCATTTTTTTTACTTTTTGCATGCTTCAATAGTCTCCATGGGAGACTAGAAGCTGCAGTAGTTTGATCGCCTCTGCTACACACAGGCGATGATCAGATCGCCTATGTGTAGAAGAAATCCTCACTTGTTATGAGCACCAACCACGGGGCGGCGCTCATAGCAATCTCCTCTGGTTGTCATGCTGACCCATTGGTGACCTGCGATTATGTGACTGGGTCACCGATGGGCGGAACCAGTGACGCGCTTCCTGTAAGTGCAAGTTAAATGCCGCTGTCAGAGATTGACAGCGGCATTTAACTAGTTAACAGCTGCGGGTGGATCGCAATTCCACCGGCAGCTGTTGTGGGCACATGTCAGCTGTATAGATCAGCGCCGGAGCCCACACTAAACATAGGGAATCGGACATGTACGTATTATTACGGCACATGTAGGAAAGCAGTTAAAAATTCACAATTTCTGTGTGCATGCATGTCTTTATGTATTGCGTTTTTAAACTAATTAAAGAGAATTTTAAAATATTTTTTTTGTTATGGTTTACATGTATAAGGAGCCCATAGGTTGATCGCTTTGGTTGTTGATTAAGGGGCCTGTGTAGAGGCTCATAATGTATGTAAGGGGCTAGGTGGAGGCTCATACTGTATATAGGGTGATGTCAGAGTACTTACTTCTGCTCAATAGTAAGTCCTACTTTTTGCAACTTATATGTTGTGGTCACACATCCTTTTGGATTCCCCATTCACCTGCATTATGCTGCGATGTACCAGTTGTATACAAAGATTTTTGCCTGCAGGACATGTGTTGTGGTCAAGGTCGCTGTGTAACCCCAGCCGAAAAAATGACATAAAAACTGATTATTGTGCATGTGTTCACTGGGCAACGAATAGTGGCCAATCAACAGCCTGTGTTAAAGGGAACCCATCAACATGAAAATGCAGCCCCATCCGCAGGCATGGTATACTGCAGGGGGAGATGAGCAGATAGATATATAGTTTTATGAGAAGAGATGAGAAGACTAATGTCTGAAAATGACAGGTGTCTGCCGGTACAGAGTCTCCTGCGTGTTACCTTACCGGCACTGAGGCACACCTCTACTATGCTGCATATGTATTGTTAAATGCCTTTGTAGAAGCAATAATTAAAGACCCGACTGGTACTGATTGTCAGCTCACCTGTGCCAGTGACCTGCTGCCCTCAGTGCATTGTGCGGTGGAATAGTTGAAGGCTCAGAGTAAACTCGTCAAGAATTCTCCAGAGTGTGACAGGTATAAAGTCCAGAGAGGGAGGCACCAAGAAATTGGACGTGTATTATTGTACTTTTCACTGTATCTGCCAGTATTTCTCCAGGGAGAAGAATGCTACATAACCCTATTCCAAAGGATTTCTATAAAACCATGTTCCCGCCTGGTGTAAAAGCTGAATTTTTTTCTCTGCTACAATTTTTTTTTATTCAGAAAAACTGATGCGTTAACAACAGTTCTAAAAAATAAAATAAAAAAATTGAACATACAGTGGGGCAAAAAAGTATTTAGTCAGTCAGCAATAGTGCAAGTTCCACCACTTAAAAAGATGAGAGGCGTCTGTAATTTACATCATAGGTAGACCTCAACTATGGGAGACAAACTGAGAAAAAAAAAATCCAGAAAATCACATTGTCTGTTTTAACATTTTTTTTTGCATATTATGGTGGAAAATAAGTATTTGGTCAGAAACAAACAATCAAGATTTCTGGCTCTCACAGACCTGTAACTTCTTCTTTAAGATTCTCCTCTTTCCTCCACTCATTACCTGTAGTAATGGCACCTGTTTAAACTTGTTATCAGTATAAAAAGACACCTGTGCACACCCTCAAACACTCTGACTCCAAACTCCACTATGGTGAAGACCAAAGAGCTGTCAAAGGACACCAGAAACAAAATTGTAGCCCTGCACCAGGCTGGGAAGACTGAATCTGCAATAGCCAACCAGCTTGGAGTGAAGAAATCAACAGTGGGAGCAATAATTAGAAAATGGAAGACATACAAGATCACTGATAATCTCCCTCGATCTGGGGCTCCACGCAAAATCCCACCCGTGGGGTCAGAATGATCACAAGAACGGTGAGCAAAAATCCCAGAACCACGCGGGGGGACCTAGTGAATGAACTGCAGAGAGCTGGGACCAATGTAACAAGGCCTACCATAAGTAACACACTACGCCACCATGGACTCAGATCCTGCAGTGCCAGACGTGTCCCACTGCTTAAGCCAGTACATGTCCGGGCCCGTCTGAAGTTTGCTAGAGAGCATTTGGATGATCCAGAGGAGTTTTGGGAGAATGTCCTATGGTCTGATGAAACCAAACTGGAACTGTTTGGTAGAAAAACAACTTGTCGTGTTTGGAGGAAAAAGAATACTGAGTTGCATCCATCAAACACCATACCTACTGTAAAGCATGGTGGTGGAAACATCATGCTTTGGGGCTGTTTCTCTGCAAAGGGGCCAGGACGACTGATCCGGGTACATGAAAGAATGAATGGGGCCATGTATTGTGAGATTTTGAGTGCAAACCTCCTTCCATCAGCAAGGGCATTGAAGATGAAACGTGGCTGGGTCTTTCAACATGACAATGATCCAAAGCACACCGCCAGGGCAACGAAGGAGTGGCTTCGTAAGAAGCATTTCAAGGTCCTGGAGTGGCCTAGCCAGTCTCCAGATCTCAACCCTATAGAAAACCTTTGGAGGGAGTTGAAAGTCCGTGTTGCCAAGCGAAAAGCCAAAAACATCACTGCTCTAGAGGAGATCTGCATGGAGGAATGGGCCAACATACCAACAACAGTGTGTGGCAACCTTGTGAAGACTTGCAGAAAACGTTTGACCTCTGTCATTGCCAACAAAGGATATATTACAAAGTATTGAGATGAAATTTTGTTTCTGACCAAATACTTATTTTCCACCATAATATGCAAATAAAATGTTAAAAAAACAGACAATGTGATTTTTTGGATTTTTTTTTTCTCAGTTTGTCTCCCATAGTTGAGGTCTACCTATGATGTAAATTACAGACGCCTCTCATCTTTTTAAGTGGTGGAACTTGCACTATTGCTGACTGACTAAATACTTTTTTGCCCCACTGTATTTTCATGAAAACTTGTGCCCACTGTGCGGTGAAAGACACTGTTGAACTGTGTGTTTTTAGCACATTTTTTCCCTATATGTTTTAGAGAGCGCCTGAAAAAAATGCAGTTGCGTTTTTCAGTGCAGAATCCCAGCATTACTTCAATGAAAACTGTAAATTTAAAATGCTGTTTTAAGCCTCCACCAAAATGCATAAAAAAGCGAAAAACACAGTAAAAACACAATAATCAGAGCAGATTGCTATTGTGTATTTTGCCATCTGCAGAAAAAAAAAGGCAGCATAAAGAAGAACGGCCTAAGACGGCTTTTTCTTGCTAATAAAGTTAGATACGTCACCATTAACATCACAAAAGAAATATCACACTCATGAAATTATTTGTTCTCAAACAGTTGCCATTCCTATTTATTTGTTGATACTGTGATGTGTCTGTAATTAGTTATGTTTTAGGCCACATTCATATGGCCGTATATATTTAAACACGTACGTGAAAAAAAAACACGTAAATGTGAATAGCACCGTAGATTATAATGGGTATGTCCTGTATACGTGAAAAAATGTATAGATTTACATTACATGTACCATATATTCTGTCCTCATTAGCAGTAGCATTACTAACAATAAAGGGTTTATTAGAAGTTCTTCTCCTGCGATTATTTAAATTGCTGCTAATTGGGAATAATTGCATAGGTTTGATACATGTCTAGAGATGGGCGGACACCTAGATGTTCTGGTCCGGCAGATTCGGCTGAACAGTTAAAAAAAAGTTTTGGTACCAAGACAGTACATGGACCAGAACCAAAACCTGGACCCCATTCACTTGAGTCGGGGGCCCAAACATTCAGTGTTTGCCAAGCTGTCATGTGCATGACAGTGCAGCAAACACCGCTCCTGATCGGAGGTAAAATCATCACCGCCGGTGAGCCAGCTGCAGTTTCCACGGTGTCAAAAGACAGCGTGAGCGCTCAGCTGTGATCAGAGGTATAACGTTTACTTCTGGTCACTGGTGTAAGCTGATGGGACTGCTGCTCCCATCAGCTGATGCTTTCTGATGGTAATAAGGCTGGAGTCACACTCAGCGTAAGACAATACGGTCCGTATATTACGGCCGTAATACGCTGAAAAGTCCCCAAAAAAGTGGTCCGTAGCTCCTCCGTAGGCAGGGTGTGTCAGCGTATTTTGCGCATGGCATCCTCCGTATGTAATCCGTATGGCATCCGTACTGCGTGTTTTTCTCGCAGGCTAGCAAAACCAACATACGGCTATACAAGGCCATATCCATGTGTAAAAAAAAAAAAGAAAACATATATACTGTCTATATATATATATATATATATATATATATATATATATATATATATATATGTCAGTAGACACATATATGTATATATATTATTACTTCATACAGCGCTAGATAGCTTTAAAGCCGGTAATTCAATTAGCGGCATTTGCTATCTCCTTCCTAAACCCGACATGATACGAGACATGGTTTACATACAGTAAACCATCTCATATCCCCATTTTTTTTTTGCATATTCCACACTACTAATGTTAGTAGTGTGTATATGCAAAATTTGGCCGTTCTAGCTATTAAAGGGTTAAATAGCGGAAAAAATTGGCGTGGGCTCCCGCGCAATTTTCTCCGCCAGAGTAGTAAAGCCAGTGACTGAGGGCATATATTAATAGCCTGGAGAGGGTCCACGGTTATTGGCCCCCCCCCCCCGGCTAAAAACACCTGCCCCCAGCCACCCCAGAAAAGGCACATCTGTAAGATGCGCCTTTTCTGGCACTTGGCCACTCTCTTCCCATTCCCGTGTAGCGGTGGGATATGGGGTAATGAAGGGTTAATGCCACCTTGCTATTGTAAGGTGACATTAAGCCAAATTAATAATGGAGAGGCGTCAATTATGACACCTATCCATTATTAATCCAATACTAGTAGGGCTTGTTTTCACATTCGAGGAACAAGTCCATGTCTCGCATGTGGAAACAAAGCTCTGGTGCCGGCACTCCGGAGCGGAGCGTGCGGCTCCATGTATTGCTATGCGGCCGCACGCTCTGCTCCGGAGTGCCGGCGCCAGAGCTTCGTTTCCACATGCGAGACACGGACGTGTTCCTCGAATGTGAAAACAAGCCCGTAAAGGGTTAAAAAAAACACACACACATTAATAAAAATTATTTTAATGAAATAAAAACAAAGGTTGTTGTAATAATTTATTATTCGCTCAATCCTCCTGAAGACCCTCGCTCTGTAATAAAGTAAAAATAATAAACCAACAATATACATACCTTCCGAAGATCTGTAACATCCCACGATGTAAATCCATCTGAAGGGGTTAAAATATTTTGCAGCCAGGAGCTCTGCTAATGCAGCTGCTCCTGGCTGCAAAACCCCGGGGAATGAAGGTAATGTAGGTCAATGACCTATATTTACCTTCATTTGCGGTGAGGCGCCCTCTGCTGCCTGTTCCCGGAGCGTGGGAACTTTCCTAGAAAGCTCCCAGGCTCGAGTTCATATGAGGACAACCAGCAGAGGGCGCCCTCATATGATCTCGAGCCTGGGAGCTTTCTAGGAAAGTTCCCACGCTCCAGGAACAGCCAGCAGAGGGTGCCTCACCGCAAATGAAGGTAAATATAGGTCATTGACCTACATTACCTTCATTCCCCGGGGTTTTGCAGCCAGGAGCAGCTGCATTAGCAGAGCTCCTGGCTGCAAAATATTTTAACCCCTTCAGATGGATTTACATCGTAGGACGTTACAGATCTTCGGAAGGTATGTATATTGTTGGTTTATTATTTTTACTTTGTTACAGAGCGAGGGTCTTCAGAAGGATTGAGCGAATAATAAATTATTACAACAACCTTTGTTTTTATTTCATTAAAATAATTTTTATTAATGTGTGTGTTTTTTTAACCCTTTACTAGTATTGGATTAATAATGGATAGGTGTCATAATTGACGCCTCTCCATTATTAATCTGGCTTAATGTCACCTTACAATAGCAAGGTGACATTAACCCTTCATTACCCCATATCCCACCGCTACACGGGAATGGGAAGAGAGTGGCCAAGTGCCAGAAAAGGCGCATCTTACAGATGTGCCTTTTCTGGGGTGGCTGGGGGCAGATGTTTTTAGCCGGGGGGGGGGGGCAATAACCATGGACCCTCTCCAGGCTATTAATATCTGCCCTCAGTCACTGGCTTTACTACTCTGGCGGAGAAAATTGCGCGGGAGCCCACGCCAGTTTTTTCCGCTATTTAACCCTTTAATTTAATAGCTAGAACGGCCAAATTTTGCATATACACAGTACTAACATTAGTAGTGTGGAATATGCAAAAAAAATGGTGATATGAGATGGTTTACTGTATGTAACCATGTCTCATATGATGACGGGTTTAGGAAGGAGATAGCAAAAGCCAGCAATTGAATTACCGGCTTTAAAGCTATCTAGCGCTGTATGAAATAATAATATATATACATATATGTGTCTCACTGACATATATATATATATATATATATATATACCTATTCTATGTGCACACATTTATTCTACCTATTCTATTGTAAGCTGTCAGTGTGATTTTACTGTACACCGCACTGAATTGCCGGCTTTTCTCTAACACCGCTGCGTATTTCTCGCAAGTCACACTGCTGGTCCGTGTGTAATCCGTATTTTTGGGGCTTCCATAGACTTTCATTGGCGTTTTTTTTGCGCAAGACGGTGACAAACGCAGCATGCTGCGATTTTCTACGGCCATAGAAAGCCGTATAATACTGATCAGTAAAATACGGCAGATAGGAGCAGGGGCATAGAGAATAATTGGGACGTTTGTTAGGCGAGTTTTACGGACGTATTTTATGCGCTCATACGTCCGTAAAATAATAATAATAATAATAATAATTTTTATTTATATAGCGCCAACATATTCCGCAGCGCTTTACAAATTATAGAGGGGACTTGTACAGACAATAGACATTACAGCATAACAGAAATACAGTTCAAAACAGATACCAGGAGGAATGAGAGCCCTGCTCGCAAGCTTACAGACTATGAGGAAGAGGGGAGACACGAGAGGTGGATGGTAACAATTGCTTTAGTTATTCGGACCGGCCATAGTGTAAGGCTCGGGTGTTCATGTAAAGCTGCATGAACCAGTTAACTGCCTAAGTATGTAGCAGTACAGACACAGAGGGCTATTAACTGCATAAAGTGAATTAGAACATGATGCGAGGAACCTGTTTTTTTTTTTTTTTATATATAAATAGGCCACACAGGGATCGTTAGGTTAATGCATTGAGGCGGTAGGCCAGTCTGAACAAGTGAGTTTTTAGTAAAACTCGCTAGTGTGACGCCGGCCTAACAGTGAGAGCATGAGCAGCTGATGGGAGTATTCATCAGCCTGCACTTGCGCTCTAAATAAATAGTTTAAAAAAAAGTCATGGTTCACCTGTATTTTTGATTATTAGCCAGGTAAAACGCATCGGGGGGCTGTAACCCTCATCTGTCAGTATCAGCAAGGCTGGTTATCAAGAATAGAGGGGTCTCCATGCTGTATTCTTTTTATTATTTAAATAAATTATTTTAAAAAACAGTGTGCGGTCCCCCCTCCATTTTAGACAACCAGCTTTGCTAAAGCAGACAGCTGGGGACTGGTATTCTCAGGCTGGTAAGGGGACATGGATATTGCGCCCCCCAGCCTACAAATAGCAGCCCACAGCTGCCCAGAAAAGGACCATCTATTAGATGCTCCAATTCTGGTGCTTTACCCGCCACTTCTCACTTGCCTGGTAAAGGTGGCATGTGGAGTTCATATCTGTGGGATTGATGTCACCTTTATATTGTCCGGTGACATCAAGCCCACTGATTACTAATGGAGAGGCGTCTGTAAGACAAGACACCTATCCATTACTAATCATACAGCTGTATGGTAAATAAAGAAGCAGCCAGAATAAAGTCCTTTATTTGAAATAAAACAAAACACTTTTACTTTTTATTTAAAAATAACAAACATTTATACTCACGTAATGCCTAATTCCACTGAATCCCTCGTCTCCTGTAACAAAACAAAAATAGAAAACAACAATATCCCTCACCTCTCTGTCGTTCTGTCCCACACCGTAATCCATGTCTGGGGGATAAACAGTTTTCAAACTGGACAGTGCCAAGATGCGACCGTCCAAGCTGAGAACCACTGGTGACTAAACTGCTGTGAGCACAGAGTCAGTGACTAGCGGTGACCTCATCGGTGTCCGTGCCTGAACAGCAGATGTTTGGTACGGACGCCAAACATTACGGTTCGGGTTCACCCATCTCTGTACATGTCATACAGTGTGAAACAATATTACATGGCACAAGTGTGCTGTCCCAACATGCATCCCTGAAGCCCTACTTACACAGTAGACGAACATCAGCTGAACTCGCCGATATCGATGGGTTTGGCTGACTGTCTAATGAGTATTAGTGCTCCTGACTCTCCCCAAAAGATGGATATGGATCTGCCACGTCTGATTTACAATTGCCAGTCCTTTCATTTTCAAAGAGATAAGCCACCACCAGTCATGTCTGGCAATGTCTCTCTCAAAGTGGACACATGTCCTCCTATGTATGGGAAGTTGGGCGAGATAGCTGCTGGCTGATTCATTGTGCGGCCGAGAACTATCTGAAGTGTATGGGGGTGCCCAAGGCCATTTTCCCCTAGTGCAGAAACTCTGCTATTTTTTTTGCTGTGTTTTTTTCTGCATGTTTGCCACAGAGGTTAACTTCAAAATATTCAAAACCGTTTAATGCATTTTGGAGCTTTTCACTTTTTATTTCACAATTTCTGCAATTCCGCAATTAATAACACAAGTGCGATTTTGAATGCTTTTTTTACGTTCTGCATGGAGTTCTATGGAGAAAAAAAGCTAGAAAAAACTCCCTGTATTACAGTGTCTACGCACGGTGAATTTCAAAGAATTATTACTGCACACACTACAGTTCAATGCAAACTTGATGTCCTTTGTTGTGAATAACACTCAATTCACAGCGGTGTGTAGTTAAATATTTCAGTAGGAAATTATCGTCAGTGACGATATCAGCAACAGATGTTTCAACTCTCCCGGGTCTTTATCATAAAGATCGCTATAAAGCAATAACTTAATATAGTGAGTAAATGTGCCATATATACACATAAATACATACATTAACATATCTACAATAGTAACATAGAATGAAATGTCATTGGAGATAGAATCTATCACCTTGTCATGGATGATTTTTGTCTGGTTTGAAAAAAAAATGGTTTAATGATTCAATATTGGGATAGCCGTAAGGTTTGCAGCTATTAAATAAAATACCAGTTTAATGTAGGCATTTAAAAATATATATTTATTTTTTTATTATTTTATTTTATTTTTACTGGCATTTTGTCCGGTTTTAAATACGGTACCTATATTATCTAGGTATTTTAAGGCTGTGTGCACACGTTGCTGATTTTTTGCGGTTTTTTCGCGATAAAACGCTATAAAACCGCAAAGAAAAGCATACAATAAGCATCCCATCATTTTGAATGAATTCCGCATGTTTTGTGCACATGATGCGTTTTTTGTTTACGTGAAAAAACGCATCGTGGTAAAAAACGCAGCATGTTCATTAATTTTGCGTTTTTTTGCGGATTTCCCACTATAAAATGCATTGGGAAATGTCTGGAAAAAATGCATCAAAACCGCATAAAAAACGCGCAAAAAACGTATGCAGATTTCTTGCAGGAAATTTCAGGTTTTTCTCAGGAATTTTCTGCACGAAATCCTGAACGTGTGCACATAGCCTAATCTTACCCAATATCCATATGTTAATATACTGTGATGACAGGCTTGGGAAAATTAGGTATGTTTGGCAGAGGCAATGTTGGTACATAGTTCTTTACAGTGCTGAGCACTAGTCCAAACCTGTTCTAAGCCTGACTATGACAAGAACCACTCAACTAATCAATTATTATGATACAATTGATTCTCAAGAGGATCGAACTTATCCTCTGCAGCAGATATAATTATTGGTCTTCCTTTCATGGAATGATCCTCTAGATGGTGACTTTTGTGTGTAGCCGTTCACAGAAGAGCACATCTGAATGGGGGTAATATAGGGAAACCCTGGAGCTTGGCGTATTGCCTTGGTGCGATTTCAGTGGAAAAGCTTTGGCTGTCACTATACCAGTAATAAGTGGCTTAGGGTGTCACTACTGTCAGGGGGCAGGAGCTGGATGTGGCTTGCAACAGTCTCTCAGAGCTGAATGTGGCTTGCGCCCGTCTCTCAGTGCTGAATGTGGCTCTCAAGGTCAGAATGGTTGGGGACCTGTGGTCTAGAGTATGATAAGCAGGCCTTTGTGGTCAAATTGCTACAAAGAAGTCATTAGTGAGGAACGCAAAGAAGAGACTTGCTTGGGCCAAGCGAGACAAGGACTGGACATTACATCATTGAAAATCTGTACTGTGATCTGATGAGTCCAAATTTGCTTGGCATGTGTTTGTGAGATGTAGAAAAAGTAAGCAGATGGTTTCTACATGTGTAGTTTTCTCTGTGCTGCATGGAGGCGGAGGTGTGTAGGAGTGGGGTGTTTTGCTTGTGACGCCGTTTGTGATTCATTCCAAATTCATGGCATATTTACCTAGCATGACTACAACAGTATTCTTTAACATGATGCCATCCTATCTAGTTTGCTCTTAGTGGGTCCATCATTTGTTTTCCAACATAACAATCACTCAAAACACACCGCCAGACTATATAAGGACCAAGAAAAGGAAGGATAGAGGCTGTTTCTGATGATATGGCCTCCACAATTCCCAAACACAACCCAACTGAGATGGTTTAGGGTGAGTTGGACTGCAGAGTGAAAGTAAAAGGCTCAACAATTGGGATCGGAAGGAAAAGATTAGCTTGTTGGAACTGGATCATGCATTGTGGTTGTGCAAGTGCAACATCTTTTTATGATTTCCTATCCCTAGGTTTAAATTGATGGACATTTGTCTTTTTTCAAGTCGTATTAACTATGTAGCCTCTGGGAACTCCTACAAGATTGTTGGAAAGCCATTGCAGGTAAGTATCTGATGAAGCTGCTCAAGATAATGTCAAGGGGGTGCATAGTTGTTATTATAGTAAAAGGAGACTACTTTGAAGAATATAAGGTTAATAAACTCGTTTCTTACACACTTGTTTGTTTACTAATTCTTTCCATACGTGTTTATTTGTGATTTTGCCAACTTTAGTCTGAATCTCTAATGTGCACAGTCCAGTAAGAACAAGAAAAACCATTGAATGAATAGGATGTGTCCAAACTTTTGACTGGTAATGTATAAATTGTGACAGGGTCACTGGCGATGTATGTGTGGGGAGATAAGAGTCATGAAGATTGCTATCTTTTGTGATGTGAAACCCAGAAGTTTCTCTCCGGCATGTTATGTGCAGAGGAGTTAACTGGCCATGACAGGGTTGGGTTTTTTGTGAGTGGCTGTAAGAGATGGGCAGGACTGCCAATTGATCCTCCCCAAGGGTGTGATTGGTGAAGTTAAATGTCTAGCAACTGTGTTTTTTTTTCTCAGTATGTCTGGAGACAGTTAAATCTCCAGTCGGTAGTTCCAGTGGGAGCTGAAGGTTATTAGATCCTGTGCGGATGAATCTCGCAGGCATATGGCCTGTGTAGAAGTTATCTTTTGTTTTGCCGTTATGCCAGAAAGGCAATGTTTATTTTATTAAATCCTGCACTGGTTTATGCCGTGTTTAAGAAACCATCAGAAGATTAACCCAAGAAGCGATCCTGTGTCTACATCTGAGAGCAGCGGAGTGAGTCAACCTATCACAATATAGACAGATAGTATACAGACTTCCAAACTTTATATATAAATTTGGATTCTAGTTAGATGAATCCCTGATGGTATTGCACGATGGATAAGTATTTGCCTGTATTTCTCAGAATTGAAGACACCAAAAAATAAACAATGTTGAGAGCTGTGCATGCAGTGGTCAGCCAAGAAACTTAGTACAACAGATCAGAGATACATCATGCTTACTTCCCTTCAAAATCGGAAGATGTCCAGCAGTGGCTTCAGCTCAGATCTGGAAGCAACCAGTGGACCCCCATTATATCCACTACTGTTTGGAGAAGTCTGTCCACAAGTGGTTTTCATGGAAAAAAACACACCTTCAACATCAAAATAAGGCCAGATGACTGTATTATGCACATAAACCCACAAACTGGAGTGCAGAAAAATGTCAGCAGGTGTTCTGGACTGATAAGACAATATGTGAAATATTTGGCTTTCACAGAAGGCCGTTTGTTTGCCAGAGGGCTGGAGAGCAGTGCAATAATGAGAGTCTGAAGACATCAGTGAAGCATGGTGGAGGCTCCTTGTAAGTTTGGGGCTACATTTCAGGGAATAGGAGTTGGGTATTTGGTCAAGATTAAAGGTGTTCTAAATCCTGAGAAAAACAGGGAGCTAATAATACATCTGAAAATGCCATCAAGAAGGTGTCTGATCTAAGGCGCTCTACATCTATTTTGCAGCTTTACAACAAATCCAAACATACAGCCAATGTCAATAAGAACTGTCTCCAGCAAAAACAAGAATAAAAAGAGACCTGGAAGTGGTAATAATGACCCCTCAGAGCCCTGATTTCAGCATCAAGTATACCTGGGATTACATGGATGGATATATGAATTTGTGCAATCCTCCATCCACGGAAGATCTGTGATTAGTTCTCCCATATGTTTGGAACAACCCCCTGCAGAGCTGCTTTACAAGCTGTATGCCAGTGACAAGTGTACATAGAAGAATTGATGCTGTTTTGAAAATAAAGTGTGGTCTCACCAAACATTGATTGGATTTAGATCTCTCTTTTGTAAAATAAACACTTCTGTTTTTTAAAACATTCTTACTTTGCAGCATTTTTTCCACACCTGCCTATATACATTATATTTTGATAAGATATGTAAATATCCTAATAATATATTGTAATGTATGTTTAACAGAGATCATGCGAGTTGGAATTTGGTTCGTAAACCAAGAGGACCGACCACCAGAGATCAAGGAGCTTCAAGGTCTCTACACACATCCGTGTGGAGACATACAGTACACAAAAAACGAATGAATCAATGAGCTGCCCAATGGATAAAGTCAGATTGTGTGCATTCTGTATCAGTCCTCCCCCTGCACTGATGTCAGCTGCAGAGCTTAGGGGGAGAGGAGAGGGATGAGGAGGTGAGAGAAAGAGGAGGGAGAGAAAGGAGGGGAGTACCCTGCAGAGAGGAAGAACATCTGACCCATTTCCTTTTACAATCTGGAAACAGTAGCGTGAGAGGGATAATGTAACAAGAGTGGGTTTATATTTGGTGTAATTAGGAGACATGAATGGCAGGTATATGGATACAGAGCTAAGGAAACCCTAATCAGCAGGAGCAGGATCAGTGGAGGACACACTGAGACAAGGACAAGAGAGGCACATGTATCCAGGCTGTAAGTACACTGTATGATGACACACGCATGTCTGTAAGTAGCAGTAATTCCATCAGGGCATATGCTGGGATTTCACATTCTAGGGAAAATTAAGCAAGATCCACTGACGCATACACAGCCTGCAGGTAACACCATTAGAAGATAGGAAAAATAGACATCAAAAGGTGGTGAGATCGTCAGGAGGAGGCCATCAGACCCATCTGCAATGCCACCGCTGCTATAGTGGACAGCTCTCTTGCTGAAGCTTCACCTGGAGGAGGAGGCTGCATGTGGAATTTGGATTGACCCCTTCTACTTGTACAAACACTGATACCTCAAAAGAGAAAAATGGGTACCCAGGGCCCCGGAAGGAAAAGACACCCCAACAGAGAAATACTGTCTGCCGAGGACAATGCTTTAAATCAGATAGCTCGAGAGGTGAGTGTGGACACTTTCGGAGAGTGTAATGATTTGATAATGGTCGATGTATAAATACTGGACTACGTTATACAATGTGTGTGTGATAATGATGATCTAGCCGATGTATAGGTACAGATAAGGCCCTCACTAATACAACTAATAAGTTCTATTACTGCTGAATGCATGTAATTCTATTTACAATTGGAGATGATGAATATATAATGTATGGCATAGGGATAATAGAAACATGGACGCTCCTCCTTGGCAAATATGAGGTTAAAAACCATATACAAGGCATAAGTGAGCCCCTGGAGAGCTCTCCTTTCTTTCCCTGTCACATATCCAAAGCCGGGGGTCTCTCAGCTGTCGTGTCACCTGGCGCTGCTGTCAGGGACCGAGATGGCCTAAGCCTTCTGTCCCCAATAATAATTACCATTTGTTTCCTCATTGATTCCGCAATCATGTCTAGTTTCAAAAATAGGGAGTGACAATAGAAAGTCCAAGATCGGCTGTTACAAAGTTGCTTTAACCAGAGAAATTATCAAATTAAAAATAAATAAATAAATTACCAACAAAATTTTCTGAACCCTGATGGCTATGTGACTGGTTTGGGTCATAAATGATATATCTTATCTGAAATATTGTTCACTTATCCAGGAGCATTGCTCCAGGGCCACAACTTCTCCTTGCATGTCATGCACTATATATAAATATGTATTAATAGTTAGGCTGCGGATCAAAACTGTAATCTAGTGTAGAGACCTAGGTTTTATAGTCGGTCGCCCAAAGTCCTTCCTGCTGAGACATTGCCTAAAATAGCCTGCTCTGGAAAGCAGCTCTGGGTCAGGGCAGATGGCACATGGGCGTCTCTCTATAAAGTCTGATCTGTATCATCAATCTGATTTAGTAGATCTGACAACTGAACTAACTACAGCCGAGACTTATACAGCTGCTACAGCATGGAATTAAGATTATGATCTAATGCTAGTCCATCCCGCAGCAGGATGTTTGTGTGTCGTTCTATTATATTTTTTTCCTGGGTGAGCATTTTCGGGTTACTCTAGGCTGCACAGACATCACTTACACATTATCCTGCACCGACTTGGTAAAAATTAAAATATACAATATGGATTCAATAAAACTACAATCAGGAAGAACTTAGTCCCGTTTTCCTGTAAAATTTAGAGTCCAGGGATATGCGGTATTTCCTGTCTCCAGTCATTCCAGTTTGTCATATACCAGGATTATGCTAGATTACCATTTTTGGATATAACGGAGCTTATTCTTCTAATGTACTGATGTAAATCTGCTACACATTAGAAGGAACGCTGACCCACATTCATCAATCAGTTTATGCTCGTTTCTAGAATAAAAATTACAAATTGGCCAACATAACGTTCGCACTCTTTGGATAAAAAGTTGCACAATATAAAACTCTTTTAGTTACAGAAAGTTTTAACGTTATCACTTATCGATAGAATAGGGGGTAACTTACTGATTGCTGGGGTGGAAAGGCCACTGGGACCAGGGCCGGACTGGCCATCTGGCAAATGCCAGAAGGGCCTGTCTGGTCATGGCCGCCTTGTCTGCTACGTTGTTAACAGAATCGGTGTTCTCAAGACTCCCATACTGTTGAGAGTTGTGACAGAGTGCAAAGTTGCTGACTTACCCCAGGAGGCCACGGGAATCATTAGAAATCTTGGTCATGTAGTAAATCTTCCTCTCCTCCATCCAGGGTAATATTAGTGATATATCCCATCTGGTTCATGGGGACGGGGACAGTATGGGCCTGTGTGATTTCAAATGCCAGGACTGAATTTCAGCTCCAGTCCGTACCTGACTGGGACGCACAGTAATCTAGAAAATAAGACGCTACAGAACGCCCATCTGAATAGACAGGAGGACAAGCATGCAACGCTTGGCTCCATTCATTCTCTTTGGGACTGCTGGAGATCGCCAAGTACTATATTCAATAGTGATGAGCGAATGTGGTCAGAAGAGGTATTATCCGAGCATGTTCGTGTGCTAACAGAGTGCCTTCGCGTGCTCAAAAAATATATTCGAGTCCCTGCGGCTGATTGTCTAAGAGCCGTGAGACAACCACAATACATGCAGCGATTGCCTGTTTTTTAGGCAATCCTTGCATGTGTTGTAGCTGCCTAACAGCCGTGAGACATGTAGCCGCGGGGACTCGAACATATTTTTCGAGCACGCCGTAGACACTCTGTTGGAACCCGAGGATGCTTGGATAACACTGTATCCCAGCACATTCGCTCATCACTAGGTATTCACCTTTAAAATGGCTTTAACCCCTTAGCGACCGCCGATACGCCTTTTAACGGCGGCCGCTAAGGGCACTTAAACCACAGCGCTGTTAATTAACGGCGCTGTGGAAAAAGTGAATAGCGCCCCCCAGAGGCCGATTTTCTCTGGGGTCTCGGCTGCCGGGGGTAGCCGAGACCCCAGAGAACATGATTCGGGGGGTTTTTAACCCACCCCGCATTTGCGATCGCCGGTAATTAACCGTTTACCGGCGATCGCAAAAAAAAACAAACCGCGATCTCTTTTTAATTTCTCTGTCCTCCGATGTGATCGCACATCGGAGGACAGAGAAAAGGGGTCACAGGTGGCCCCCCAATACTCACCTAGCTCCCCCGGTGCTCCTCGTGTCTCCCGGTGGGTGCCGCCATCTTCAAAATGGCGGGCGCATGCGCAGTGCGCTCGCCGGCCGGCCCCGCGAGAGTCTTTGGGGTCTCGGCTGCCGGGGGTAGCCGAGACCCCAAAGAGCATGATCGGGGTCGGTTTTAGCAACCCCTGTTTTGCGATCGCCGGTAATTAACTGTTTACCGGCGACCGCAAAAAAAAAAAAAGTGAAGTGTAATTCTCTGTCCTCTGATGTGATCGCACATCAGAGGACAGAGAAATAGGGGGATTCGGGGACCCTACAATACTCACCTGTGTCCCTGGATCCTCTTGCTGCTCCTCCTGGCCGCCGGCAGAAGAGAATGGCGGGCGCATGCGCAGTGCGCCCGCCATCTGTCTCCATCTGCCGGCCGGCAGGAGAACAGCAGTTGGGGCTAAAATTAGGGTTAGGGTTAGGGGTAGGGTTAGGGGTAGGGTTAGGGGTAGGGTTAGGGCTAGGGTTAGGGCTAGGGCTAGGGTTAGGGCTAGGGTTGGGGCTAAATTTAGGGTTAGGGTTGGGGCTAAATTTAGGGTTAGGGTTGGGGCTAAATTTAGGGTTAGGCTTTTTTCACACTTACGTCGGTACGGGGCCGTCGCAATGCGTCGGCCCGACATACCGATGCACGTTGTGAAAATTGTGCACAACGTGGGCAGCAGCTGTAGTTTTTCAACGCATCCGCTGCCCAATCTATGTCCTGGGGAGGAGGGGGCGGAGTTACGGCCACGCATGCGCGGTCAGAAATGGCGGATGCGACGTACAAAAAAACGTTTCATTGAACGTTTTTTTTGTGCCGACGGTCCGCCAAAACACAACTGATCCAGTGCACGACGGACGCGACGTGTGGCCATCCGTCACGATCCGTCGGCAATGTAAGTCTATGGGCAAAAAACGCATCCTGCGGGCACATTTGCAGGATCCGTTTCTTGTCCAAAACGACGGATTGCGACGGAATGCCAAACGACGCAAGTGTGAAAGTAGCCTTAGGGCTAGGGTTAGGGTTGGGGCTAAAGTTAGGGCTAGGGTTGGGGCTAAAGTTAGGGTTAGATTTGGGATTAGGGTTAGGGTTTGGATTAGAGTTGGTATTAGGGTTAGGGTTGGCATTAGGGTTACGCTTGGGATTAGGGTTAGGTTTGGGATTAGGGTTAAGGTTAGGGTTGTGATTAGGGGTGTATTGGGATTAGGGTTAGGTTTGAGGTTAGGGTTGAGATTAGGATTAGGGGTGTGTTGGATTTAGGGTTTTGATTAGGGTTATGGTTAGGGTTGACATTAGGGTTGTTTTGGGGTAAGGGTTGTGATTATGGTTAGGGTTAGTGATTAGGATTATGGATCAGGTTGGGATTAGGGTTAGGGGTGTGTTGGGGTTAGGGTTGGAGCTAGAATTGGGGGGTTTCCACTGTTTAGGTACATCAGGGGGTCTCCAAACACGACAGCCAATTTTGCGCTCAAAAAGTCAAATGGTGCTCCCTCCCTTCTGAGCTCTGCCGTGCGCCCAAACAGTGGGTTACCCCCACATATGGGGCATCAGCGTACTCGGGATAAATTGGACAACTATTGCAGTCCAATTTCTCCTGTTACCCTTGTGAAAATAAAAACTTGGGGGCTACAATATCTTTTTTGTGGAAAAAAAATATTTTTTATTTTCACGACTCTGCATTCTAAACTTCTGTGAAGCACTTGGGCATTCAAAGTTCTCAAAACACATCTACATAAGTTCCTTGGGGGGTCTAGTTTCCAAAATGGGGTCACTTGTTGAGGGTTTCTACTGGTTAGGTACATCAGGGGCTCTGCAAACGCAACATAATACCCGCCGACCATTCTATCAAAGTCTGCATTCCAAAACGGCGCTCCTTCCTTCCGAGCTCTGCCGTGCGCCCAAACAGTGGTTTACCCCCACATATGGGGTACCAGCATACTCAGGACAAATTGGATAACAACTTTTGGGGTCCAATTTCTCTTGTTACCCTTGTGAAAATAAAAACATGAGGGCTAAAAAATCTTTTTTGTGGAAAAAAAAATAATTTTTATTTTCACAACTCTGCATTATAAACTTCTGTGAAGCACTTGGGCATTCAAGGTTCTCACCACACATCTAGATAAGTTCCATGGGGGGTCTAGTTTCCAAAATGGGGTCACTTGTGGGAGATTTCTACTGTTTAGGCACATCAGGGGCTCTCCAAACGCGACATGGCGTCCGATCTCAATTCCAGCCAATTCTACATTGAAAAAGTAAAACGGCACTCTTTCTTCTTCCAAGCTCTGCGGTGCGCCCAAACAGTGGTTTACCCCACATATTGGGTATCGACGTACTCAGGAGAAATTGCACAACAACTTTAGTGGTCTAATTTCTCCTGTTACCCTTGTGAAAATAAGAATTTGTGGGCGAAAAGATCATTTTTGTGTAAACAAAAGCGATTTTTTATTTTCACGGCTCTACGTTATAAACTTCTGTGAAGCACATGGGGGTTCAAAGTGCTCACCACACATCTAGATAAGTTCCTTAAGGGGTCTAGTTTCCAAAATGGTGTCACTTGTGGGGAGTTTCCACTGTTTAGGCACATCAGGGGCTCTCTAAACGTGACATGGCGTCCGATCTCAATTCCAGCCAATTCTACATTGAAAAAGTAAAACGGCGCTCCTTCACCTCCAAGCTCTGCGGTGCGCCCAAACAGTGGTTTACCCCCACATATGGGGTATTGGCGTATTCAGGAGAAATTGCAAAACAAAATTTATGGTTACATTTCTGTTTTTACACTTGTGAAAATAAAAAAAATGGTTCTGAATTAAGATGTTTGCAAAAAAAAGTTAAATGTTCATTTTTTCCTTCCACATTGTTTCAGTTCCTGTGAAGCACGTAAAGGGTTAATAAACTTCTTGAATGTGGTTTTGAGAACCTTGAGGGGTGTAGTTTTTAGAATGGTGTCACACTTCATTATTTTCTATCATATAGACCCCTCAAAATGACTTCAAATGTGATGTGGTCCCTAAAAAAAAATGGTGTTGTAAAAATGAGAAATTGCTGGTCAACTTTTAACCCTTATAACTCCCTAACAAAAAAAAATTTTGTTTCCAAAATTGTGCTGATGTAAAGTCGACATGTGGGAAATGTTATTTAACTATTTTTCATGACATATCTCTCTGATTTAAGGGCATAAAAATACAAAGTTTGAAAATTGCAAAATTTTAAAAATTTTCGCCATATTTCCGCTTTTTTCATAAATAATCGCAAGTAATATCGAAGAAACGTTACCACTAACATGAAGTACAATATGTCACGAAAAAACAATCTCAGAATCAGCGGGATCCGTTGAAGCGTTCCAGAGTTATAACCTCATAAAGTGACAGTGGTCAGAATTGCAAAAATTGGCCTGGTCATTAAGTACCAAATTGGCTCTGTCACTAAGGGGTTAAAACAAAAGACTGAAAATTCTGTGGCAGCTCATTGCTAGTCTCAAATTTTTTTCAAATGATGAAATATGTACAACATTTTGTAAATAAGGTGCAATTTCCTCTAATTTAGGCCTCATTCATACATACGCCATGTGTCAGCACACTGCGATTAATCAATACACGAACTTCACTATAAAAACATTAAAAATTTAAGATACTTAGCAGTTTTGGATCAGGGCGCAAAAGTCCTCCAATCACATGAAGGTGTACCTAAGTATGGATGGTCCCTCTCACTAATGCCATGCCTTTCCATGTGCCAAACCAGCCCTCATCTGAATAGGGAAGGGAAAGAAAACCAGGCATAGACACAATTAACCTCTTCATGACCGGAGGAATATTCGTTTTTTGTGTTATCGTTTTTGCTCCCCTTCTTCCCAGAACCAAAACTTTACTTTTTGGTCAAAAAGGCCATGTGAGAACTTGTTTTTTGCGGGATGAGTTGTAGTTTTGAACAACACCATTGGTTTTAACATATAGTGTACTGGAAAACAGGGAAAAATTTCCAAGTTCAGTGACATTGCAAAAAAAAGTGCAATTCCACAAATGTTTTTGTTTTGCTTTTTCACCCTGTTCACTAAATGCTAAAACTGACCTGCCATTATGATTCTCCAGGTCATTACGAGTTCATAGACACAAGTCATGTCTAGGTTCTTTTTTTATCTAAGTAATGAAAAAAAATTCCAAAGTTTGTGAAAAAAATTGCGCCATTTTCCGATACGCATAACGTCTCCATTTTTTGTGATCTCGGGTTGGGTGAGGGCTTATTTTCCGCGTGCTGAGCTGATGTGTTTAATGATACCAATGTGATGCAGATACGATCTTTTGCTCGCCCGTTATTGCATTGTAATGCAATGTTGCTGCAACCAAAAAAATGTAATTGTGGCGTTTTGACTTTTTTACTCGTTACGTCGTTTAGCGATTGGGTTTATTCTTTTCTTATATTGATAGATCTGGCAATTCTGAACGCGGCGATACCAAATATGTGTATATTTGATTTTTTTTAGCACTGTTTTACTTTGAAAAGGGGGTGATTTGAAATTTTATATTTTTTTTATATTTTTAAAAACATTTTTGTTTCACTTTTAGCATGCTTCAATAGTCTCCATGGGAGTCTAGAAGCTGCCATAACTTGATCGCCTCTGCTACATACAAGCGATGATCAGATTGCCTGTATGTAGCAGAATTACTCACTTGATATGAGTGTCAAAGTTTGACAGCGGCATTTAATGGATTAACAGCTGCGGGGGGATCGCTATTCCTCCAGCGGCTGTTAGCGGCACATGTCAGCTATTCAAAATGGCTGACATGTGCCAGAAAATATGTGGGCTCATCACCGCAGCCTATATCAAAGGGAGAGTGTCCGACATCAGTGTATTATTACGCTCGATGTTTGAAAGGGGTTAAAGACTTGTCTGGGAAAGATGTGCAGATAAGGATGCAGGGCCCTGGAGGGGCCAAATATCCCAAGGTATACAAAAAAAGGGCTCACGTAATTTCAACTTGGACTTATTCATATGTTAGTTTGCATATTCCAGGTGCCTTCTGGGAGAAGCGAAGTCTCCCTAAGCTAGAAGATCGTTGGGTACAGCCGGGACCAGCTGCTTCGAAAGCATCACCAAACCAGGGATTCAAGCTTCAGGAGGCTAATTTGCATATTCCAGGTGCCTTCTGGGAGAAGCGAAGTCTCCCTAAGCTAGAAGATCGTTGGGTACAGCCGGGACCAGCTGCTTCGAAAGCATCACCAAACCAGGGATTCAAGCTTCAGGAGGCTAATTTGCATATTCCAGGTGCCTTCTGGGAGAAGCGAAGTCTCCCTAAGCTAGAAGATCGTTGGGTACAGCCGGGACCAGCTGCTTCGAAAGCATCACCAAACCAGGGATTCAAGCTTCAGGAGGCTAATTTGCATATTCCAGGTGCCTTCTGGGAGAAGCGAAGTCTCCCTAAGCTAGAAGATCGTTGGGTACAGCCGGGACCAGCTGCTTCGAAAGCATCACCAAACCAGGGATTCAAGCTTCAGGAGGCTAATTTGCATATTCCAGGTGCCTTCTGGGAGAAGCGAAGTCTCCCTAAGCTAGAAGATCGTTGGGTACAGCCGGGACCAGCTGCTTCGAAAGCATCACCAAACCAGGGATTCAAGCTTCAGGAGGCTAATTTGCATATTCCAGGTGCCTTCTGGGAGAAGCGAAGTCTCCCTAAGCTAGAAGATCGTTGGGTACAGCCGGGACCAGCTGCTTCGAAAGCATCACCAAACCAGGGATTCAAGCTTCAGGAGGCTAATTTGCATATTCCAGGTGCCTTCTGGGAGAAGCGAAGTCTCCCTAAGCTAGAAGATCGTTGGGTACAGCCGGGACCAGAATTTTTGCCTGTAGGACATTATTGCAAGAGAGCTTGGCTGAGTAGATTACACAAGGAGGAAAATACACAGCAAGTCAGCAGGATCTAGGAGCAACATGGCAGATGTGACAACCTACATGGTGAGCTGCAGCATGTGCTACATGTTCACAGATCGACCAGAAGAAGAATCCAATTTCACCTGTCAGAAGTGTAGACTAGTGGCCCTTTTAGAAGAAAAGGTGCGGGGTCTGGAAGAAAGAATAGCAACTTTGAAACTCATCAAAGAGAATGAAGACTTTCTAGACAGAACAGAAGCATCTCTACTGGTCACAGAAGGTGCAAAAAGTGTCAGAGAACCTCCAAAAGCAGATGAGTGGAAGCATGTGACCAAAAGAAGCAAGAAGACCATGGAGAAATCACCAACCACACAACTGAAGAACCGATATCAAATCTTTGTAGAGGATGAAGATGGCACACCTAAGAATGAAGCAATACCAGCAAGCAAAAAAGAAAAGGGCACACAGCAACAAGTGACAGCAAAAAGTACAGCCAAGAAGCAACGAAGAGTGGTGGTGGTGGGAGACTCACTACTGAGAGGCACAGAAGCAGCCATCTGCAGACCGGACATAACTGCAAGAGAAGTATGCTGCCTTCCAGGTGCGATGATCAAGGATGTGACCGATAGGATACCAAAGCTCTTCAGCTCCAAGGACGTCCACCCATTTCTTCTGATACATGTTGGCACCAATGACACGGCAAGGAAGGACCTACCGACAATCTGCAAGGACTTTGAAGAGTTGGGGAAGAAAGTAAAGGAACTGGATGCACAAGTAGTTTTTTCTTCTATCCTTCCAGTAGATGGGCATGGCACCAGGAGATGGAACAGGATCCTTGATGCAAACAACTGGCTAAGACGATGGTGCAGACAACAAGGATTCGGATTCCTGGACCACGGTGTGAATTACTTGTACGATGGACTCCTCGCCAGAGACGGACTACACCTCAACAAACCTGGGAAACACACATTCGCCAGAAGACTCGCTACACTCATCAGGAGGGCGTTAAACTAGAAGAAGAGGGGACGGGAAGAAAAACATTAGACTCGAACAAAGACGACCCAGGAAAATATACTCAGAAGGGAGGTAAGAACATTTCTAAAACAATCCACAGTGAGGAGATTGGAACAAAACAAAATCCTCTAAACTGCATGCTCGCAAACGCCAGAAGCCTGACAAACAAGATGGAAGAACTAGAAGCAGAAATATCTACAGGTAACTTTGACATAGTGGGAATAACCGAGACATGGTTAGATGAAAGCTATGACTGGGCAGTTAACTTACAGGGTTACAGTCTGTTTAGAAAGGATCGTAAAAATCGGAGAGGAGGAGGGGTTTGTCTCTATGTAAAGTCTTGTCTAAAGTCCACTTTAAGGGAGGATATTAGCGAAGGGAATGAGGATGTCGAGTCCATATGGGTTGAAATTCATGGAGGGAAAAATGGTAACAAAATTCTCATTGGGGTCTGTTACAAACCCCCAAATATAACAGAAAGCATGGAAAGTCTACTTCTAAAGCAGATAGATGAAGCTGCAACCCATAATGAGGTCCTGGTTATGGGGGACTTTAACTACCCGGATATTAACTGGGAAACAGAAACCTGTGAAACCCATAAAGGCAACAGGTTTCTGCTAATAACCAAGAAAAATTATCTTTCACAATTGGTGCAGAATCCAACCAGAGGAGCAGCACTTTTAGACCTAATACTATCTAATAGACCTGACAGAATAACAAATCTGCAGGTGGTTGGGCATTTAGGAAGTAGCGACCACAATATTGTGCAGTTTCACCTGTCTTTCACTAGGGGGACTTGTCAGGGAGTCACAAAAACATTGAACTTTAGGAAGGCAAAGTTTGAACAGCTTAGAGATGCCCTTAATCTGGTAGACTGGGACAATATCCTCAGAAATGAGAATACAGATAATAAATGGGAAATGTTTAAGAACATCCTAAATAGGCAGTGTAAGCGGTTTATACCTTGTGGGAATAAAAGGACTAGAAATAGGAAAAACCCAATGTGGCTAAACAAAGAAGTAAGACAGGCAATTAACAGTAAAAAGAAAGCATTTGCACTACTAAAGCAGGATGGCACCATTGAAGCTCTAAAAAACTATAGGGAGAAAAATACTTTATCTAAAAAACTAATTAAAGCTGCCAAAAAGGAAACAGAGAAGCACATTGCTAAGGAGAGTAAAACTAATCCCAAACTGTTCTTCAACTATATCAATAGTAAAAGAATAAAAACTGAAAATGTAGGCCCCTTAAAAAATAGTGAGGAAAGAATGGTTGTAGATGACGATGAAAAAGCTAACATATTAAACACCTTCTTCTCCACGGTATTCACGGTGGAAAATGAAATGCTAGGTGAAATCCCAAGAAACAATGAAAACCCTATATTAAGGGTCACCAATCTAACCCAAGAAGAGGTGCGAAACCGGCTAAATAAGATTACAATAGATAAATCTCCGGGTCCGGATGGCATACACCCACGAGTACTAAGAGAACTAAGTAATGTAATAGATAAACCATTATTTCTTATTTTTAGTGACTCTATAGCGACAGGGTCTGTTCCGCAGGACTGGCGCATAGCAAATGTGGTGCCAATATTCAAAAAGGGCTCTAAAAGTGAACCTGGAAATTATAGGCCAGTAAGTCTAACCTCTATTGTTGGTAAAATATTTGAAGGGTTTCTGAGGGATGTTATTCTGGATTATCTCAATGAGAATAACTGTTTAACTCCATATCAGCATGGGTTTATGAGAAATCGCTCCTGTCAAACCAATCTAATCAGTTTTTATGAAGAGGTAAGCTATAGGCTGGACCACGGTGAGTCATTGGACGTGGTATATCTCGATTTTTCCAAAGCGTTTGATACCGTGCCGCACAAGAGGTTGGTACACAAAATGAGAATGCTTGGTCTGGGGGAAAATGTGTGTAAATGGGTGAGTAACTGGCTTAGTGATAGAAAGCAGAGGGTGGTTATAAATGGTATAGTCTCTAACTGGGTCGCTGTGACCAGTGGGGTACCGCAGGGGTCAGTATTGGGACCTGTTCTCTTCAACATATTCATTAATGATCTGGTAGAAGGTTTACACAGTAAAATATCGATATTTGCAGATGATACAAAACTATGTAAAGCAGTTAATACAAGAGAAGATAGTTTTCTGCTACAGATGGATCTGGATAAGTTGGAAACTTGGGCTGAAAGGTGGCAGATGAGGTTTAACAATGATAAATGTAAGGTTATACACATGGGAAGAGGGAATCAATATCACCATTACACACTGAACGGGAAACCACTGGGTAAATCTGACAGGGAGAAGGACTTGGGGATCCTAGTTAATGATAAACTTACCTGGAGCAGCCAGTGCCAGGCAGCAGCTGCCAAGGCAAACAGGATCATGGGGTGCATTAAAAGAGGTCTGGATACACATGATGAGAGCATTATACTGCCTCTGTACAAATCCCTAGTTAGACCGCACATGGAGTACTGTGTCCAGTTTTGGGCACCGGTGCTCAGGAAGGATATAATGGAACTAGAGAGAGTACAAAGGAGGGCAACAAAATTAATAAAGGGGATGGGAGAACTACAATACCCAGATAGATTAGCGAAATTAGGATTATTTAGTCTAGAAAAAAGACGACTGAGGGGCGATCTAATAACCATGTATAAGTATATAAGGGGACAATACAAATATCTCGCTGAGGATCTGTTTATACCAAGGAAGGTGACGGGCACAAGGGGGCATTCTTTGCGTCTGGAGGAGAGAAGGTTTTTCCACCAACATAGAAGAGGATTCTTTACTGTTAGGGCAGTGAGAATCTGGAATTGCTTGCCTGAGGAGGTGGTGATGGCGAACTCAGTCGAGGGGTTCAAGAGAGGCCTGGATGTCTTCCTGGAGCAGAACAATATTGTATCATACAATTATTAGGTTCTGTAGAAGGACGTAGATCTGGGTATTTATTTATTATGATGGAATATAGGCTGAACTGGATGGACAAATGTCTTTTTTCGGCCTTACTAACTATGTTACTATGTTACTATGTAGTGATTTTTCTCACATGTAAAAACATTGGACTGATTTTCATGAGTGTTTTGGGTCAGATTTTCAGCAGTGATTGGTCAGTTTGTCAGTTTTTACCACCAGAGTTTCAGCTTGTCTGAGACATTTTCTTAGGTTTCTCCTATCAAACATGAAAAATAAACAGCACACAGATGGCATCGGAGCGCTAACAATAATCTTTATTTTTATATAGCACTAACATATTCTGTAGCGCTTTACAGTTTGCATACATTATCATCGCTGTCCCCATTAGGGCTCACAATCTAAATTCCCTATCAGTATGTCTTTGGAATGTGGGAGTAAACCGGAGAACTCAGAAGGAAACCCACGCAAACACAGGGAGAACTCCTTGCAGATGTTGTCCTTGGTGGGATTTGAACCCAGGACCCCAGTGCTGCAAGGCTGCAGTGCTAATCACTGAGCCACCAGAGTGCTATCTGATTTTTTCACAGACCCATAAACTTGTAATGGGGAGTTTGAACCATGACTTGGATTTAAAAATCGGACATTCCTCCATGTTTTGGTGAGGGCCACATGGTCTGCAAAAATACAGAGATAGGTGAACAGACCTATAGACTATAATAGGTACAAATGCTTGAGTGAAAACACGGATAGAACACGTACAGGAAAAAGTGAGGCCTGAATGAGCCCTGTCTTGTTTATTTAAATGAAAAAAATGAAATGCATATAAATGTCAGTGTGTATGTGCAGTTATTTTATATGCCATTGTTTAGCTCATTTTGCTAATGCTGTATATGTGTCCTATAGTTGCTGTATCTAAGCTTATCTGTCTGTATGACGTAGGCGCCTTTCTTCACATACCACATTTGTTCTTGGACATTCCTATGTGGGTTATCTATTGGGTTCACAATAAGGGCTGGAACTTGTTAGACTCTTTTTCAAAGCATCTATCTATCTATATAATCATCTAAGGGGTACTTCCGTCTGTCTGTCTGTAACGGAAATCCCACGTCGCTGATTGGTCGCGACCGGCCGGCCATGACCAATCAGCGACATACTTAGTCCGGCCGTGAATTGGCCACTCCCTACTCTCCTCCAGTCAGTGCCCCCTCCCTACTCCCCTCCAGTCAGTGCCAGTGTGTCGCCCCATCCCGGATCAACTTTTTACTATTGATGCTGCCTATGCAGCATCAATAGTAAAAAGATATAATCTTAAAAATAATTTAAAAAAATAAAAAATTGTGCTATTCTCACCTTCCGCCGTCCACCGATGTGCGCGATGCTGCCGCCAGCTTCCGTTCCCAGTGATGCATTGCAAAATTACCCAGATGACTTTGCGGTCATCTGGGTAATTTTACAATGCATCACTGGGAACGGAAGCTGGCGGCAGCATCGCGCGCATCGTCACAGCTTCGCTGGACGCCGGAAGGTGAGTATATAACTATTTTTTATTATTATTATTATTTTTTTAACAGGGATATGGTGCCCACACTGCTATATACTACGTGGGCTGTGTTATATACTGCATGGGCTGTGTTATATACTATGTGGCCTGTGTTATATACTGCGTGGGCTGTGCTATATATTACGTGGGCTGTGTTATATACTACGTGGCTGCTGTATACTCCGTGGCTGCTATATTCTACATGGCTGTGCTATATACTACGTGGCTGTCTGTGTTACGTGGGCTGTGCTACATACTAAGTGGGCTGTGTTATATACTGCATGGGCTGTGCTATATACTACGTGGCTGTGTTATATACTACGTGGCCTGTGTTATATACTACGTGGCCTGTGTTATATACTACGTGGCCTGTGTTATATACTACGTGGCCTGTGCAATATACTGCGTGGGCTGTGCTATATATTACATGGCTGTCTGTGTTACGTGGGCTGTGCTATATACTATGTGGATGCTATATGCTATGTGGCTGCTATATACTACGTGGCTGTGCTATATACTACGTGGCTGTGCTAAGCGTGACGTACATACATACATATTCTAGAATAACTGATGCGTTAGAATCGGGCCACCATCTAGTATTCATATATTCAGCATATTATGAGAAACGTATAGAGCTATAATGTTACGTGGGTTTAGAGATTTTCACTATAATCTAGATTTCCAGTATAAAGCATCATGCACACAACATATCTGTGCGTAGAGAGACTGTACAGAGCTCTTGTGAATCCACACTACAAAGTCGTGAGCATTTCATGTGCTGCTAGATGGTGCCTGTGGACAGTAATAACAATAATAATTGTATTTATATAGCGCCAACATATTCCGCAGCACTTTACAATTAAGTGGGAAAATGTACAAACAATAAAGACAATACAAATTACCGTAACACATAATTCAACAGTTACCGGAGGAGTGATTTCCCTGCCCGCAAGCTTACAATGTATAAGGAAATAGGGGGACACAATAGGCAGAACATACTGTCATGTACGGTCCAGCCATCATTATAATAAATAATGGTTTACATATTAAGCTGCATGATCCAATCATCAGACAGGATATGTCTGATTGCAGTTACTCTGTGCTATTGGGTGCGTGGAGGATGTGGAGACAGATGAATAGGCAAGAGCAGATTATGATTAACATTTAGGAGGGATCAGGGGAGAGATTGGTTACTGAGATGAGGCGATAGGCTTGTCTAAACAGATGTGTTTTTAAAACATGCTTATAAAACATGGGGGCTAGATGTTAGTTGGATCATTTGGAGTAGTGGATACCAGAAAACTGGCGCAGCACGAGAGAAGTTTTGGAGACAGAGGTGTGAAGTTCAGATTATGGAGGATGTTAGTCTTAAATGAGTTGTAGAATGAAAGGCACGAGAAGGATGATAGACAGAAATGAAACTATAGGTAGGTTAGTAGAGGGAGGAAACACTAGAGTTCAGTTTTGGAGAGATTCAGTGTCAGATAGAGGGAGGACATAATGTTAGAGACAACAGACAGAGAATCCCCGGTATTTTGTATTAAAGTGGAGGTCATGTCAGGTGAAGAGGTGTATAGTTGGGTATCATCAGCAAAGAGATGGTGCTGAAAACCAATTCTACTGATGGTTCTTCCAATAGGTGAAGTATATAAGGAGAAGAGGAGGGGACCTAGGACTGAGCCTTGAGGAACCCCAATAGTAAGGAGGTCATTAGAGACTTTAGTGAGGGCAGTTTTAGTAGAGTGTAAAGAGCAGAAATCAGATTGTAAAAGGTCGAGAAGAGAGTTGTCGGAGACATAGGGGTTGAGACAGGAATGGACCAAGTATTCCAGGAATTTAGAGATGAAAGGAATATTAGAGAAAGGTCTGTAGTTAGCAGCGCAGTTCTGGTCTAGGGATGACTTCTTAAGTAAAGGGGTTTTGATGACATGTTTAAATGAAGAAGATAGATACCTGAAGAAAGAGAGGTTAAATATTTTAGTTAGGTGGGTAGTGAAAGCTGGGGAGAGGGACTGAAGGAAATATGAGGGAATAGGGTCACTGTTACAGGTTGTAAGGTGAGAAGAAGTGAGGAGTCTGGTCACTTCTTCTGTGACAGGCTCGAAGATGGAAAGTGAACTTGAGGTGCATGAGGGAATGAGATCCAAGATATGATTGATTTTTTTGTAGGAAATAAATGGCCAGATCATCAGGGCTTAGGTTGCTGATTGGTGTCTGTACTTTAGGACTATGGAGGGATTGGAAGGTTTCAAAGAGTCGATTTGGATTGTTGGCTAGAGATGTGTTGAGGGTGGCAAAGTAGGCTTGTGTAGCCAGATGGAGAGCCCAGTTATGAGTTTTGACCATGAACTTATAGTGGATGAAGTCTTCTGCTGAAAGCGATTTTCTCCACAGACGCTCGGCAATCCTTGAGCAGCGCTGGAGAAAGCATGTTTGCAGCGTGTGCCAGGGCTACCGTTTATGCCGGGTCGTTCTGCGTGTAGCAGGTGCTGCATCATCTGTAATGTATTTTTATAATGTGACAATGCTGAGTCTGGACAGGAGAGGGCCTTATAATACAGATATTATTCCCTAGAAGATTTTAAAGAACAATATCTCCAAAAGGTCAGCCTCTACTGGAGACTGACACACTTAAGGGAAAAAAAATACCATATAAATATGATTAGAAGCAAATGAATGCGTTGTCTCTACAGGCACTGCATAAGGGATTAAACATTGTACAGGCTCATAATACTTTGGTATGCATGGGACCAGTACTTGTGCAATGTGATTAATGTAAATGTGGAAAATAAAACATCTTCGCCAGAATGACTAAAAAGTATGGCGTCGGCATTATGAACTTATTGTAAAATTTGCATTGTAAACCAGAAGGCCTCTTTAGCAAGTCACCACGTATTATGGGTTGGGCATGGATTACAATCCTCTTTTATAGAAACATTCAACTTATAATAGTTATTACGGTATTTGTAATATATTAGTATTAAGCAAAGAAATAGTTACAAAGTGATCTCGTATAAGGACATGATACTTTTTACATTATCCCAACAGAGCAGCGACAATTACTTGTTCTCCAACTGATGAGGATTTAACAATGACCATACGCATTAGGCTTCTTTTACACACACCGTTGTTTTGTGGCCCGTTTTTGCAGCACCAATAGATTTCTGTGGGGCAGCAAAAACAGGCCACAATAATTCTATGGCGGGCCGTGCGCCGTATGGCTGTGAGGGCCATATTTACGGTCGTGAAAAAAAGATAGAGCTTGCTCGATCTTTTTCACGGCTTCCGGACACGGCCCCCATTGTAAATCAATGGGGCCGCAAAAACAACGGAAGGTTGTTTTTGCGGTGCACCGTGAATTCCGGTTTTGAGGATCGCCATTTTTTTCCCAATACTTTTGCTATAGTATTGGGAACCCGGAAAACGGCGATCCGCAAGTTTATGGCGGTCCGTTATTGCGGCAGACTGTGAAAATTGTGGCAATATGGCCCGCAAAAAAGGCCCGCAATAACGGGCAGCAAATAAAACGGTAAGGGTAAAAGTAGCCATAGATGAACGCCAGCCGAATTTCCTAATTTTGGTAGAATGGACTTCTATCTTATTTGTGGCAGCGGCTTTTTCTCCTGTACTTAGAAGGCATCCATGCCTATATACGATCAGAGGGAGAGGAGGAATAGCCATCAGCCAAACAGGTCTTCGGTCAGCAGCTACATTAAAGCGCGTTTCCATCTTAAAAGTTCTCCTAGTACTTGCCCTTCTGTAGGTGCTGGAAAGCCACTGAATCTGATACAAAATCATGCACTTGTACTGCGTGCACTGGCCATTTATGCTAGTGATTATGGTAGACTTCAGTCCCGCCAGCTTGTAGACCTCTTGGACTAATAAGGTAAATGAATAGAGGCTGGACATTGAGATATGCATGGTATGTACTGATAGGGACAGCTGGGCCTCGCTCCGTGTCCCTAATGACTGAGCTGGTCTCTGGTTCCAGGCACACAAGGCTCACTACAAACATAGATTTTTATAAAGTATATATACTATATTCTTATTGTATAGAAAGGTTTACATTTCCATCACTGGCATACAATATTAATGCAACATACGGTAGTTATTTTATAAATATAAACAAGAAAACTGTTCTCCCAGTCCAATATTTTTCTCTTTTGTTATTTGCTAGTTTACAGTTACATGTGTTGAACAAATTGCAGTCTCCTTCCGCAGCAGAAACTGGCAGTAAATGCGATTCCAAAACTTTCAAGAATCTGCATTCCTATCATTGGTGATGACCTGATGTATATGACAATGGCAGCGGTACATAAAGCTCCTAACATGCGAGTAAACAAATGAATGCGTTTAAGAAAAAGCGATTGTAATGGTTTCAAGAAATCCACAGACCATAGATCTTTCTTAGGCTATATTCACACTTAGCGGTTTTTACCGCGGAACCGCCGCGATTTTGATGCTGCGGGTCCGCAGCAGTTTCCATAGCGTTTACAGTAACATGTAAACCCTATGGAAACCGCAAACCGCTGTGCACATGCTGCGGGAAAAACCGTGCGGGAACGCAGCGGTTTACAACCCGCAGCATGTCACTTCTTTGTGCAGAATCGCTGCGATTCTGCACCCATAGGAATACATTGAACCGCTTACTTCCCGCATGGGGCTGTGCCCACGTTGCGGGAAGTAAGCGGATAATGTGCGGGTGGTACCCGGGGTGGAGGAGAGGAGACTCTCCTCCAGGCCCTGGGAACCATATTTGGGGTTAAAAAATAAAAAATCTGGTTATACTCACCCTCTGATGTCCGGAGCTCCTGGGCGCTGCACGCGGCCGTCCGGTCAGAGTTGCTGTGCGACCAGGACCTGCGGTGACGTCGCGGTCACATGACCGTGACGTCACGAAGGGTCCTTCTCCCACAGCATCTCTGGAACCGGACCGCCGGGTGCAGCGCCCAGGAGATCCGGACATCAGAGGGTGAGTATAACCAATTTTTATTATTTTTAACATTACTATTGATGCTGCATATTGCTGCATATGCAGCATCAATAGTATAGGCGGAAACCCGCAGCGGAAAACGCGGAACAAACCGCGATAAATCTGCAGGGAGAACCGCAGTTGTTTTGCCCTGCAGATTTATCAAATCCGCTGCGGGAGAACCCGCAGGGACCCGACGCAAGGTGTGAACATAGCCTTTAAGTGCTCATATACAGCTCTGGCAAAAACTAAGAGACCACTGCAAAATTTTCAGTTTGTCCGATTTTTTTCTTTATAGGTATATTTTTGAGTAAAATGTAAATTGCTCTTTCATTCTATGAACCACTGACAACATGTCTCCAAATTTCCAAGCAATACATTTTGTATTTATTTTCAGAAAATGAGAAATGATCAAAATAACCAAAAAAATGCAATGCTTGCAGACCTCAAATAATGCTAAGAAAACAAGTTCATAATCTTTTAGAAACAACAATACTATTGCTTTAACCCAGGAAGCGTTCAGAAATCAATATTTTGTGGAATAACCATGATTTTCAATCACAGCTTTCATGTGTCTTGGCATGAATTCCACCAGTCTTTCACACTGCTTTTGGGTGACTTCATGCCACTCCTGGTACAAAAATGTACGCAGTTCTTCTTTATTTGATGGCTTGCATCTATCCATCTTCTTCTTGATTACATTCCAGAGGATTTCTATGGGGTTCGGGTCTGGAGATTTGACTGCCCATGACAGGGATTTGATGTGGTGGTCCTTCATCCACACATTGATTGACCTAGCTGTGTGGTATGGCACATTGTCCTGCTGGAAAAAACAGTCCTCAGAGTTGGGGAACATTGCCTGAGCAGAAGGAATCAACTGGTTTTCCAGGATAAAGTTGTATGCGGCTTGATTCATACGTCCTTCGCAAAGATTAACCTGCCCAATTCCAGCCTTGCTGAAGCATCCCCAGATCATCACCAATCCCCCACCAAACTTCACAGTGGGTGCGAGACACTGTGGCTTGTAAGCCTCTCCAGGTCTCTGTCTAAACATTAGAAGACCAGGTGTTGGGCAAAGCTGAAAATTAGACTCATCAGAAAAGATTACCTTACTCCAGTACTGTATGGTCCAATCCTTATGGTCTTTGGCAAACTTCAACCTGGCTATCCTTTGCTTCTCATTGATGAAAGGCTTTTTTCTTGCTTTACATGACTTGAGTCCTGCCTCTAGGAGCCTGTTCTTGCCGTGCACTTCACCCCAGATGCCATTCTTTTTGTAGGTCACTTGATGTCATCCTTTGGTTGCTGAGTGACTTTCGAATAAGATGACGGTCATCCCGGTCAGTGGAGAGTCGTTTTTGCCCTCTGCCGGTCTGTAGCTTTGTTGTCCCCAATGTCTGCTGCTTGACCTTGTTGTAATGGACTGCCGTCTTAGAAATTTTAAGGATGGAGGCAACATGATGCTCACTGTGTCCCTCTGCTAGTAAAGCCAGAATTGAGCCCTTCATTTCCTCACTCAAGACTTTTCTTTTCAACTCCTTTGTTATGGATAAAAGTTATTTTTTCATTCCTATTACTTTTGGGATATTACTAGCACTTGTTTTGCCATCCAGCTTGTCCTATTGCAAGAGGATCGTGAACACTACAGCAGGGTTTTTTCTTCGTTAAATAAGATTTGGTTCAAGTGATCACCCAATCAGAAACACATTAAGTAGAATGAGGTGTACTCTGGTTGCAATTCATCTGACACTGGAATGGAATGGCTGTCAGACATGTAGAGAAGCTGATTTTTATAAAACTGCAGTCGTCTCTTAATTTTTGCCAGAGCTGTACATGAGATAGCGTCTCTCCCAAGCTCCCTATACACATGCATATTTTGCTTTGTCCTCGGGCATGCCCATTACAGTACTTTGCTTTACTAATTAGATATATATATATATACTACATGGTGGCCCGATTCTAACGCATCGGGTATTCTAGAATATGCATGTCCACGTAGTATATTGCACAGCCCACGTAGTATATTGCCCAGCCACGTAGTATATTGCCCAACCACGTAGTATATTGCCCAGTCACGTACTATATTGCCCAGCCATGTAGTATATTGCCCAGCCACGTAGTATATTGCCCAGCCACGTAGTATATTGCCCAGCCACGTAGTATATTGCCCAGCCACGTAGTATATTGCCCAGCCACGTACTATATTGCCCAGTCATGTACTATATTGCACAGCCACGTAGTATATTTCCCAGTCACGTAGTATATTGCCCAGCCACATAGTATATTGCCCAATCACGTAGTATATTGCCCAGCCACGTACTATATTGCCCAGCCACGTAGTATATTTCCCAGTCACGTAGTATATTGCCCAGCCACATAGTATATTGCCCAATCACGTAGTATATTGCCCAATCACGTAGTATATTGCCCAGTCACGTAGTGTATTGCACAGCCCGCGTAGTATATTGCACAGCCCACGTAGTATATTGCACAGCCCGCGTAGTATATTGCACAGCCCGCGTAGTATATTGCACAGCCCGCGTAGTATATTGCACAGCCCGTGTAGTATATTGCACAGCCCGCGTAGTATATTGCACAGCCCGCGTAGTATATTGCACAGCCCGCATAGTACATTGCACAGCCCGCGTAGTATATTGCCCAGCCCGCGTAGTATATAGCAATGTGGGCATCATATCCCTGTTAAAAAAAAGAATTAAAACAAAAAAGTTATATACTCACCTTCCGTGGATCCAGGTAGCGTTTACCGACGCTCCCCTCGCGCTCCAGTCTCAAGAGTGCATTGCGGTCTCGCGAGATGATGACGTAGCGGTCTTGCTACATCATCATCTCGCGAGATCGCAATGCATGGACCGGTCACCGACGCGTCGCGAGGAGCGGGAAAGGCGCCGGAAGGTGAGTATATGATGATTTTTTATTTTTTTTTAAATATTTTTAACATTAGATCTTTTTACTATTGATGCTGCATAGGCAGCATGAATAGTAAAAAAGTTGGTCACACAGGGTTAATAGCAGCGTTAATGGAGTGCGTTACACCGCGGCATAACGTGGTCCATTAGCGCTGCCATTAACCCTGTGTGAACGCTGACTGGAGGGGAGTATGGAGAGGGCACTGACTGCGGGGAGAAAGGAGCGGCCATGTTGCCGCCAGACTGCGCCCGTCGCTGATTGGTCGTGGCAATGGTCGTGGCAATGGTCGTGGGCGTTTTGCCACGACCAATCAGCGACTTGGATTTCCATGACAGAGGCCGCGACCAATGAATGTCCGTGACAGACAGACAGAAAGACGGAAGTGACCCTTAGACAATTATATAGTAGATTATATATATATATATATATATATATATATATACACACACACACATATATATATATATATATATATATATATATATACACATACACACACACACACTGCTCAAAAAAATAAAGGTGTAACAATTATAGTGGTACACTCAGGAATCTCTTGGCTTGAGACAAATAAGGCAACTGAAGCAAAGTTCAGTGTAAAGTCTGTATTATTCAAATGAACACAGGTGCAAGGCGTGAGCAAGTTCAAACACAGCAAACAAGATGATATCAGGAGAAGTGCCTTAGCAGCTCTGCTGCAGGCAGAGTCAGTGTTTATATGCACAAACGTGGATGCAGCATGTGCACAACAGTTCAAGTAAATAGCAAACAAGGTCCTTCTTAGGAGTAGTTCATTTGCAGCTCTGCTGCGGGCAAAGTCTTATGGGTGTAA
Source organism: Ranitomeya imitator (assembly GCF_032444005.1). Lineage (NCBI taxonomy): Eukaryota > Metazoa > Chordata > Amphibia > Anura > Dendrobatidae > Ranitomeya > Ranitomeya imitator. The sequence continues at coordinate 62,441,700 of NC_091288.1, forward strand.
CACCCTCTGTGGTGAAACAGACAATAAGACACAGTTCATACTAGGTTAGGCAGTCACTAGAAAAAAGTCCAGAAGCAGTGCAGAGCTTCGAGTCCAGAAACAGTCAAACTGGCAGCAGATACCAAACTAGATTGGCAGGCAGAGCTTACATGTCCTAGCAGGCAAGAGAAGATTGCACATAGACACAGGCAAAAAGAGCTTGCAGCACAGACATCACTGAGAGCTAAGCAGGTTTGCTGAGGTTGCAGAGCTGGAGTATATGAAGAGGAAAGTCTCTAGTAGCACAAGCCAGGAATTCTAGCAAAATACACAAGCAAGGAGTTGGATGTGAACCAGGGTTATAAAGACAGAGATGGCGGATCACATGAGCAGAAGCGAGGCAGCAGATGCCATCTTGGAAAAGGGCGAAAAATACCACAAATGAAAACAGGGAATCCAGAGTCCTGACAAAAGGGAACACTAAAATCCCACATCCTACATATCACTGAATTAAATATTTCAGTTGCAACTCTTTATTCATTACATAGTGGAATGTGTTGAGAAGAATAAAACATAAAAATGATCAATGTAAATCAAAATTAATATTCCATAGAGGTCTGAATTTGGAATGATATTCAAAATCAAAGTGGAAAATCAAATTACAGGCTGATCCAACTTCAATAGAAATGCCTCAAGACAAGGAAATGATGCTCAGTAGTGTGGGTGGCCACCAAGTGCCTGTATGAGCTCTCTACAACACCTGGGCATGCTCCTGATGAGGCGGCGGATGGTCTCCTGAGGGATCTCCTCCCAGACCTGGACTAAAGCATTAGCCAACTCCTGGACAGTCTGTGGTGCAACCTGACTTTGGTGGATGGTGTGAGACATGATATCCCAGATGTGTTCAATTGGATTCAGGTCTGGGGAACGGGCGGGCCAGTCCATAGCATCAATGCCTTCATCTTGCAGGAACTGCTGACACACTCCAGCCACATGAGGTCTGGCATTGTCCTGCATGAGGAGGAACCCAGGGCCAACCACACCAGCATATGGTCTCACAAGGGGTCTGAGGATCTCATCTCGGTACCTAATGGCAGTCAGGCAACCTTTGGTGAGTACATGGAGGGCTGTGCGGCCCTCCAAAGAAATGCCACCCCACACCATTACTGACCCACTGCCAAACCGGTCATGCTGAAGATGTTGCAGGCAGCAGATTGCTGTCCATGGCATCTCCAGACTCTGTCACATCTGTCACATGTGCACAGTGTGACCCTGCTTTCATCTGTGAAGAGCACAAGGCACCAATGGCAAATTTGGGGTCACTTGTGGGGGTTTTCCACTGTTTAGGCACATCAGGGGCTCTCCAAACATGACAGGACACCCACAGGCCATTACATCAAAATCTGCGTTCTCTTTTTCTGAGCCCTGCATCCAAACAATAGTTTACCCCCACATATAGGGTATCTGTGTACTCATGACAAATTGCGCAACATATTTTTGGTTCCATTTTCTCTTGTTACCCTTGTAAAAATGCAAAATTTGGTGCTAAAAGAACATTTTTGGGGAAAAAGTAGATTTTTTATTTTATTTTCATGGCTCAATGTCATAAACTTCTGAGAAGCACCTGGGTGTTCAAGATGTTCATCACACATGTAGATAAGTTCCCAGAGAGGTGTAGTTTCCAAAATGGTGTCACTTGTGGGGGATCTCCAAATGTGACATGGTGTCCAGTAATTGTTCCAGCAAAGTTTGCATTCAGAAAGTCAAATGGTGCTCCTTCCTTTTTGATCCCTGCTGTGCGCCCAAACAGTAGTTTTCCCTCTCACATGCGGTATCGGCATAGTCAGGAAAAATTGCACAACAAATTGTATGGCGCAATGTCTCCTGTTAACCTTATGAAAATGCAACATTTGGGGCTAATAAACATTTTTGTGGGAAAAATGTGATAAGTTTATAACATTGATCCATGAAAATAAAATTATGCCTTTGGGTTCAACGTGCTCACCACACTTCTAGATATGTTCCCTGAAGGGGTCTACGTACCAATATGGTGTCACTTGTTGGCGGTTTCCACTGTTTAGGCACATAAGGGTATCTCCTAACACGACATGGCGTTTGCTAATTATTCTAGCAAATTTTAAATTCAAAAAGTCAAATGGAGCTCCTTCTCCGACAAGCTCTGCCATGTGCCCAAACAGTGATTTTCCCACACACATGGGGTATTGGCATGCTCAGGAGAAATTGCAGAACAAATTTTGGGGACATGTTTTTCCATGTTACCATTTCAAAAAAAAAAAATTGGGTCTAAATTAAAACTTTTGTGAAAAAAATTACATTTTCTTTTTTTTTTCCTTCCACATTCCATTAATTCCTGTGATGCACCTGAAGGGTTAATAAACTGCTTCAATGTGGTATGGAACACCTTGAGGGGTGCAGTTTTTAGAATAATATCCCTTTTGGGTATTTTCTGTCATATAAGACCCTCAAAGGTCATTTCAAATATGATATGGTCCTTAAAAAAATGGTTTTGGAAATTTTGTTGAAAAAATTAGCAATTGCTGGGCAACTATTAACTCTTAAAACTTCTTAAAAAATAATGTTTCAAAAATTGTGCTGTTGTAAAGTAGACATGTGGGAAATGTTATTTAACTATTTTGTGCAACGTAACTCTCTGATTTAAGGGCATAAAAATTCACAATTGTAAAATTTGGCCTGGTCATAAAGGTGAAAACAGGCTTGGGTGCTGAAAAGTATAAAAACTACAAAACGTTAAGAAATATAATGACTTTTATAGATTTTGTAGATCAGGCGTTTATCTCTATCTTGCATGATATAAAATAATTCTAGTGAGCATGGACCACACTATAGCATTTTCCTGTGCCATAATATTCCTGTGTATTAGAGGACAATTCAGTTCAGTTTAGAGTTACCCATACTAATTAAATAGTTCTATTTCAGTGCTGGCACACATCAGTGCCAGGAGGCATTTCCAGAGAGGTGATAGTGAGTTGCACCATGCACATACTAAGCACAAAAGTCCGAAGGGCTAAAGATTTCACCTTTAGTAAAGTTAGTAAATTAAGAACTTATTTTATCTGTGACTTTTGGATCTTTTTTTTCATTGTTTTTTTTCCAAGATATTTGGCAAGCAAAAGCTGTATTATGTTTTCTATATTTTCTCATCTGTATTAGCTGCCATGTTTAGAGTGTGTTTGGTAATTGACAAAGAGGGAAATGTATCATTCCCTGTTTGACATTTGTTTGGACTATTTTAGATCAACAAATTTATGATAATTTGCACCAGAAATTGGCATACATTATACCACAAATAAACACCTGGTTTGAATTACTGGAGCACAGACGGATTAATTCTGGATTGCATCTGTAATAAATTAACAAGCTTTTTATTACTAAAACCGGCATATAAAATGCTTGCTCTAATAAATTTTTCCAAGAATCCCTACAATTCCATAGTAGTGATGAGCGGGTGCACCAGAGTGCCCAGGTAGGCATCAGGTATCGCGGAGGCTCAAGCCCCATGCTCGAGTCCCCACTCCGAATGTGGGGATTGACTGCCATACACGGGAATGCCGTAGCCATGTTGGTTTTTAGGCAGCCAATAAACATGCGGGGATTTCCTGCCATGGATGGTAATGTCATAGCCAACATGGCTACGGCATTACAGTGTATGGCAAGCAATCCTCGCATGCGGGGTGGGGACACAATAGCATGGAGGCGAGCACCCGCGATATTCGAAGGGTGCACGATATAGTGGCGAACACACTCGTTCATCACTATTCCATACCACAGAGCCATAGATACTCCATGTGCTGCCACCAATGGTACAGTATTAGGGTCATCTCTTCGGCATACCATGGAGCAGAGCAGGGACTGTATGGGCATACATACTTCTGTTATGGCTTTACACTACTCAGATATAGATTTCTACACACCCAAATATCACAACACCCTCATTCAGATGTCCAGGATTCCTCTCATATGTAAAAACAGGGACCCTTGTTCATGAGTATTGTGGATCCAAGTTTCATCAGTGTTTGGTCAGTGCGTCAGTTTTTGCCCCCAGTGTTTCTGCAAGCTTCTCCTACCCATTACAATGATAATCTCTAACGGCAAATGAATTGCACATGGTTGTCGTGTGTTGTCCTTGATTTTCACGGACCTATAAATTTATGTGAGTAATTTAGACCAATGAATCAGATCAAAAATTAGCGTCTCTCTGATTTTTTGTGGACAGCCCAGTCTGCAAAAAAACATGGACATTTTTTAACAACACCGTAGACTATATAATGAGAACGTGTTTTATGCATGAAAAACACAGAACACGTACTTGACTCACGGATGTTCTGAATGTGTAACAGGGAAACACGCAGTTTGTAGCCGGCGCTCCCGTGTAAAGGTTCACGTAGACATTAGATGTAAACGTCCACTTTAATACAGAATTACAAGATCCAAGACAACACGTTTCGACTCCAACATCCTGGAGTCTTCATCAGGTCATAACATTTTTTTAATTACCTGATGAAGACTCCAGGGTGTTTGAGTCGAAACACATTGTCTTGGATCTTGTAATTCTGTATTAAAGTGGACGTTTACAGTACAGACCAAAAGTTTGGACACATCTCATTTAAAGATTTTTCTGTATTTTCAAGACTATGAAAATTGTACATTCACACTGAAGGCATCAAAACTATGAATTCACACATGTGGAATTATATACTTAACTAAAAAGTGTGAAACAACTGAAAATATGTCTTATATTGTAGGTTATTCAAAGTAGCCACCTTTTGCTTTGATGACTGCTTTGCACACTCTTGGCATTCTCTTGATGAGCTTCAAGAGGTAGTCACCGGGAATGGTTTTCACTTCACAGGTGTGCCCTGTCAGGTTTAATAAGTGGGATTTCTTGCCTTATAAATGGGGTTGGGGCCATCAGTTGTGTTGTGCAGAAGTCTGGTGGATACACAGCTGATAGTCCTACTGAATAGACTATTAGAATTTGTATTATGGCATGAAAAAAGCAGCTAAGTAATGAAAAACGAGTGGCCATCATTATTTTAAGACTCCTCGAGACCCACCAACAGGTCAAGTTTTCAGGATATCTTTAGTGTTGCACAGGTGATAATTTCATCACCTGCTCAAGCATTAATTCCATCACCTACGCAATACTAAAGAAATCCTGAAAACATGACCTGTTGGTGGGTCTTGTGGACTGGAGTTGAGAAACACTGGTCTAATGTCTACGTGAACCTTTACACAGGATCGCCAGCTACAAACTGGGTGTTTCCCTGTTACTCATTGCTTTTACCACGGATGCCTCAAGCCTTTCATGTGCCCAGTCGGCCGAGCTACAGTCCGTTCCTCTCGGATTCTGGTTCGATCTTTTGAGCATTGAGCTCTGTTTTCCCCCTACTAGGTGAGTGCAATCACAAGAGCGTGCTATTTACACCTAGTTCCTACTGCAATAAGATAGTAACAAATCACAAAAGAGAAGGTGCACATAATGTCCAAAAATAGATGAAATCTTTATTCAATATATGCATATAAAAACAAGAAAAAATGGAAACAGTGGGTTTAAAAAAATTAGCAGATGTCATATACAGAAACGCATGGAGTATGACTACCCCCACTATACAGAATGCAGGAAGAGGTGCAATAACAGTCATAATATCAAATGCTGCCAACTAGTAACTAGCTCCATATAAGGAGACATAGAGCGTGCCACATGTAACGCACACAAGGGCCCATACAAATAGTGCGGCAGCAAAGGATACCAAAATCGTATAACTCTTACCAGCAGGGCGCCCCCTGAGGAAGGACATCTCCGAAACGCGCGTTGGGGTGGGTCGTGGAGCAGGCACTGTCCCCACATCAGCTGCTGGTAAGAGTTATACGATTTTGGTATCCTTTGCTGCCGCACTATTTGTATGGGCCCTTGTGTGCGTTACATGTGGCACGCTCTATGTCTCCTTATATGGAGCTAGTTACTATTAAGGAGCTCTGAGATTTGTGACTTTTGATATGGCAATTGTATGTATTTGGCAGCATTTGATATTATGACTGTTATTGCACCTCTTCCTGCATTCTGTATAGTGGGGGTAGTCATACTCCATGCGTTTCTGTATATGACATCTGCTAATTTTTTTAAACCCACTGTTTCCATTTTTTCTTGTTTTTATATGCATATATTGAATAAAGATTTCATCTATTTTTGGACATTATGTGCACCTTCTCTTTTGTGATTTGTTGCTTAGGCTTAGTTGGGTGTGTCCTGTGACATTCCATATACAGGCGCTGGTTCTCCCCCTCACGTATATTTATTTGATACATGATGTGGAAAGGGGATGCTAGATTTTGCCTGTGTTGTATTCCGTGTCTTTATTTTGCAATAAGATAGTGCACGGCGTTGTTCCCTTTCTTTTCCTATCCCTGGGGTTGTTTGGATTCAGATGTTCTGAATGAGACCTTACGTGTACATTACTGCAAGCCAATCTTATTGTGCACAGAATAAAAGAAAATCCCAAAATAGTTATACTACTTTAGCTCATAATATACTTACATAAACTTCTCTGAAACAGTATAAAGATATTTTAGAATATTTACTGTTCATTTTCTTTATTTAAAAATGTTATTTAAATCACTTTTTATATTTACGAGTCATTGTATGCAGCAAAAAATGCAAATCTTATTTTAAGTCTCTCTTTAAAATTAGGAACAGGGAAATTGGAAGGAGAGAAGAAAAAATTAATTATTCAAACATCTCATTTCATGTTTTATAATTCTACCAGGAAAGTTATATTATTCATTTGTACACAATATTAGCCCTTATTAGACAGTAATTCATTCTTATGTATAGAGGCCTGCATTTATCATATAGTTATACTTATTGGTATTTATCCAAAAATTCAAATCTTTTATTTAGCCTCTTTCCTGAAAACGAGGAACAGGGAGGAGAGAAAAGGGAAGAGAGAAAAAGAAAAATGTACTTATTCCTGCAAATTGTTTAACTTTTCTTTTTAATTCTACCAGAAAGGCCGGAGGTAGTTTAACTAAATTGGTGGTACTCAGAGGTAGAAAACTGGAACACTGTCTCTTTAAATCTTCAGTTGGTTTATTATATTGCAGCATGAACCAACAAGAAGGGAAAATTAAAACACAGCCCTTCAGGGAAAAGCAGGAAACAAACAAAGAAAACAAAATGCTGTAACACAGTCCATACATTTGCGGGTTGCAGCCCGCTCTGGAGCAACACAGGTTCAGTCTTTCCTACTCGGAACACAAACCACTGGATAAATATCAATAAATGATGGAACACAGCATCTCATGGGACTATAGGGTCAACTTTACCCCTAAGTGGAGCACATGTCCTGTCCAAGGAGTCATTCTTGGAAAAAATGTCCAGCATCCATAAATGAAGGAGACAGCGCCTCAAAAGTTGGTGAAGAGAATCACATTTATTCTGCCTTCTGTTGCCACAAAAGGCAGAATAAATGTGATTCTCTTTTCAACAACTTTTGAGGCGCTGTCTCCTTCATTTATGGATACCAACTACTGGAGAGTCCTCTCTCCAGTCTTGCTGAACAAAGACTGGCTCTTGAGACAAGCCATTTACGCCCCAGACCATGTGACTCTTCCCCCATGCGACTGAACACAGGACTGACATCACAGGTCCTATCAGCACACCTCGGTGCCGGCTCTGCAGGTGGAGATAAGGTGGACACCCTCCCACCCGCTCTATGGATGTCCACATAAAAGCCAGCCCATTATGCAACTTCATTAAATCCTCACAACATTTAATGTGCTGGAGGGAAATTACTCTGGGTTTTACATCACTGATGCCATTAAGTGTTGTGACATATCTCCCCTCCAGCACTCTACCAGAGACTTTGCCACAGGCCGTATTATCCATTTGTGCACAATAGTTATTAGCCATTATTACACGCTAATATATTCTTATGTAGAAAAGTCTTTCATCATATTTTCTATTAATTCATCTAACACAGGTTAGATTGTGTAGACTTGCGAACGCCAAATATGGAGCTGGATGAAACACAAAAACACAAACTCTTGGGTAAAGGGTACATTTTGTTACTAGTTTTGAGCTAAAAGAAACACTGTGCCTGGAACTTTACTGTAAAAGGAATAATTCTAATTATATCAAATTCTTCCTCCCAGTCTATATCTCATCTTTGATTTACAAGTAGACATTTCCTAAAAACAAAAATAAAACCAACACTAGTTACATAGCTTTCTTGCGTTATTTTTCCACGTTACCAAAAAAAAAGATTAACAAAAGAATGACATAAAAGTCAAAATGCCTTGTAAAAATTAATGTTCTGTGGCAGAGTCCTGGCAAGTTAATTTTTGTATAAAAATGTAAACTAAGTTTAAAGGGGGTCTGTCAATCCAAAAACTCAAATTTAACTTTTTAGACATTCATATAGGGACTTAAGCCCCTATATAATCACAGATGTATTGTACATTTTACTAGTTTAGCTTTATATAAAAACAATTTAATTAAATATGTAAATGAGGGAATTGGAGTGGTCAAGGAATCAATGCACCATTCTGATCGCCTCAACTACCATCCTCCACACCTACACTTATGGCGACTGACAGCACTCGGTTTTGTGTGCTTCCTGATCTAAGTCCTCAGCCTTGCATGCACTGACACAGCAGGAGCCTTGAGCATACACAATGTTAAGTGTGTGTAGGTGCATTTTCATCTTTCCCCCGTCAGCGTGTCCACGTGCTCTCATCTCCCTCTCCTGTTAGCGTCAGCCACCCAAATGCTGATTCTGTGTGCAGTAAGAGGCCACCACACACAGGAGAGGGAGATTGGAGTGCTCACACACTGACACTGCAGGAGCCAAGAGCTTGCTCACAGTGTCAGTGTGCACATTCGTACTTCCCTCTTCTCTCAGCATCGCTTACCCACTTGTTTGTGAACCTCTATGCTGGTGGGAGCTACATACAGAAGAGGAATGAGAACACACCTGCATGCAGTGACACTGTGATTTCGGCCCCTTCAGTGTTAGTGTGCAGGGCCAGGGCCGGACTTGCCATCTGGCAATTCTGGCAAATGCCAGAAGGGCCTGTCTGGTTGTGGGCTGCCTTGTCTGCTATGTTGTTAACAGAATCGGTGCTCTCAAGATACCCATACTGTTAAAAGTTGTGACTGAGCACAAATTCGCTGACTCCATCACTTACTCCAGCAGGTCACGGGTATCAATAGAAATATTGGTCTTGTAGTAAATCTAGCCTTCCTCCATCCATGCTTGGGACGCGGACAGCATGGGCCTGTGTGATTTCAAATGCCAGAGCTGAATTTCAGCCCCAGTCCGTACCTGTGCAGGGCTATGGATTTAGATCGAGCAGCGCTCCAAAGTGTGTGATGACAATCATTGTAAAGGGAAGTATGAAGGATAGTAATTGAGGGGACAGAATGATGCATGGAGCCCTTGGTTGTGCCAAAGGGTGTACCAGTGCCCCCTCATTTACAATCAAATAAAACTGGTTTAAAAAAAAACCAACAACATTACTAATATATATACAAGTCTAATTTTTATAGTTATCAAGTCCTCTACATGAATGTCTAAGTAGATCAATATGAGTTTTGGAGGGTGACAGACTCCCTTTAATCAAATGTCCCAAAATTTGGTGAAGATGATGTTTGCATCCTTAAGTCCAAGAACCCATGTCCATGAGTTAGATGTGTTCTCAGCAGTTAGGAGAGCCTTAGTGTACATTCACACATGTATTTCCATTCACTCATTTGCAATTGAACTGTTATTGTCGTATTTTATTTGTTTTACTTGTGTGGAATCTGTTTTGTTTTTACTTTGAATCAGATTATGTGTCTCACCAGGTTTAAAAATTGAAAAAGGTAGATTATGGCAGGAGCGGAGACCCTCACTGATCGCTCAAAATCTCCCGATACGTGTTGCAACCCTGCCATTCAGCTGTTCCCGATGTCGGCGCTGGCCGAGTGGGTTCAGCTGTGGAGCTACACGGCACAGCTCCATCAACTGAATAATGGCCATGACTGGGTACCGCACATCCGCCTACTATTAAAATAATATGGGGTGGACGTGCTGTACGTGGCCACAGCCACTACGTAGATGATGGAGCTGTGAAGTTCTGTTTCACAACTGAACACGTTCGACACAGAAAAATGTGGATCATCAGGGGGTGCTGGGTGTCGCACCCCCCACTGATCAGATTCTGATGACCCATCCTAAAGATAGACCATCCATGTACAAGTCCTTTACAAGCCCTTCGAATGTAGGCCACTTTTATGATGCTGTAGTGCAGGCCCTCTAAAAACCCATAGGGTTTGATTCCTCAATAGAAAGACATAGCAATATTGTTTGTAAAGCAATAAGACATGGATTGTAACCCCGTATGTGTATGGAGGAATGCTTATGAAACATTGTTGCATACCGTCACTGTAAGTCACAGTCAACAGTGACTTAATTAGTTATTGACAAAATCCAAAACAGTCTTGATAGCACAAGTGAGTTAGTAGTTCTCGGACTCAGAGATCACATTTACATCCAGATTTGAATTGAATATGAAGTTCACCAGCATTCTCCACATGGATCCTGCGTGCAAGAAATACAACCAAAACAGGGTCCTTAAAGGGAACCTGTCACCCCAAAAATCGCGGGTGAGGTAAGCCCACCGGCATCAGGGGCTTATCTACAGCAATCTGTAATGCTGTAGATAAGCCCCCGATTTTACCTGAAAGAGGAGAAAAAGACGTTAGATTATACTCACCCTGGGGCGGTCCCGCTGCTGGTCTTTTTCTCCTCTTTCAGGTTACATCGGGGGCTTATCTACAGCATTACAGAATGCTGTAGATAAGCCCCTGATGCCGGTGGGCTTACCTCACCCGCGATTTTCGGGATGACAGGTTCCCTTTAAAGGGAATTGGTCAGCAGGATTTCACATTCACCCAAGGTATTTATATGTTGATGTAGCTCTATCAAAGACAAGTGCAGCAGTACCTTTACATGGACAGTCCATTCCTCAGTTACTGAGAAATCAACTTTTGATTCTTTTGTGCAAATTAGACGTAAGCACTATTGTAGATCTGGAACCTCTGTCACTCCAGCTCTATTCCCCACCCCAGCGCCAACTCATCTTGCTTGACTGACAGCCTCTATGCTGTCAAAGGAGCTGTAGGAGAAATCAGCGCAAGAATAGGGTCTTATCCGAGAGACACAATAAGTTTTTGCTCAGATTAAACTAACCTGATAAATCCAATAAGAAGGCACATAATGTTAGATGTCAGCTGCAGCAGATCCACGGGTCAGCAACTGACCATTAAACAAAAAGGAATTAGTGGACGGTTTCTGCGCTGATGAAAGCATTGAGACATATATCCCCCTAAAATTTATTTATTTTTGGACTTCGAAACACGTCGAATAAACCACCAACTTTTCAACTTTTACCGGGATATACGTCTTAAAATTGTCAGCGGCATGGAAACCGTCCACTAATTCCTTTTTCTTCAAGCCACTATGCGGTGCGACTTCAGGCAAAAAACGCCATCATCCAAGCAGGATGAGGCAGCATCAGGAAAGGAATAGAGCTGGAGTGACAGAGGCTTCAGACCTATAGTCGCTCTTTAGCCTGACTTGAAAATCAATTCAAACACTAATTTCATAATAATGGAGGAACAAACTGGCCATATTAAGGTATTGTTGGACTTACATATAAGTAGCTTGGAGGGGAGAGAGAAAATTCTGCTGACAGATTCCCTTTAATAACCCTGTGAACAGAGCTTTAACAGCAGTGCAAGGTAGCCCCTATCAAACTCTGTGTGTTGGGGGCAATTCCTTCTAGTGGACAATACCTCTGATAATATAATGTCCAATGGAGAATTCCACCTTTTTTATTGGATGCAGACAGAAGATTCATGCATTTCTATGGCAGCCCTATAAAGATTCCATACAAAATAGAGCTATAATAGTGCAGTGAGCAGGAGATAAAATCCTGTCCTGATCACGTCAAACTGACACAAGTGGACATAATATTAGAAGATAGAGCTCTAATACTAATATAAGGAGTCTGAGGGTGGGGTACAACGGTGCTGTCACATCTGACAGAATGTCATATACACTTGCGGGGGCAAATTAACATTTGGAGTGGTGTTCCCTGCTTACTCTATGCTCCTAGGAGATAGATGTGGCTTTTGGCCACCGATGACAGCAAAACCTTCAGACCCCATCCTCATGCTATTATACAGTCATAGCCGAAAGTAATGGCACCTTTTATTTCTCCCAGAAAATTATTGGAATTACACCCGTTTTGCTATACACATGTTTATTTCCTTTGTGTGTATTGGAACAACAGAAAAAAACAGAGGGGAAAAAAAGGCACATTGGTCTTAATTTTGCATTAAGCCCCCAAAATGGGCCAGACAAAATTGTTGGTACCTTTGCAAAAATTGTGGGTAAACAACTTTGATTCAAGTATGTGATGCTTGTTCCAACTCACCAGTGGCAAGTAACAGGTGTGGGCAATATTAAAATCACACCTGAAACCAGATAAAAAGGGGAGTTGATCTTTGCATTGTGTGTGCCATACTAAGCACGGAGAACAAAAAGAGGAGAAGGGAACTGTCTGAGGACTTGAGAAACAAAATTGTTGAAAAATGTCAACAATCGCAAGGTTACAAGTCTCCAGAGATCTTGATGTTCCTTTATCCACTGTGCGTAACATAATCAAGAAGTTTACAACCCATGGAACTGTAGCTTATCTCCCTGGACGTGGACGGCAGAGAAAAATTGATGAAGGGTTGCAACACAGGATAGACTGGATGGCAGATAAGCAGCCCCAATCAAGTTCCAAAGAAATTCAAATTGCCCTGCAGCCTCAGGGTACATCAGTGACAGCGTGAACTATCCGTCGACATTTGAATGAACTGAGACTAAGGAGGACCTCACTGCTGATGTAGAAACATAAAAAGCTAGACTGCAGTTTGTCAAAATGTATGTAAGCCAAAATCCTTCTGTGAAAGCATCTTGTGATCAGATGAGACCAAGATAGAGCTTTTTGGCAAAGCACATCATATTACTGTTTACCGAAAACAGAATGAGGCCTACAAAGAACAGTAAATGAGGCCTACAAAGAACAGTACCTACAGGCAAATATGGTGATGGGTCAAAGATTGATGATGAGCGTATAGCATTGTTACTTGGGTCTCCCCGAGCACGTTCGGGTGATCTCTGAGTATTTGGATATGCTCGGAGATTTAGTTTTCCTCACCTCAGCTGAATGATTTATGGCTTCTGGACAGCCTGAATACATGTAGGAATTCCCTAACACGCAGGCATTCCTCAGATGTAATCAGCCTCTCTAGCAGCCGTAAATCATGAAGCTGAGGCTTCGAAAACTAATTCTCTGAGCACATCCAAATACTCGGAGACCACCGAGCATGCTCGGGGAGACCCGAGCAACGAGTATACTCGCTCATCACTATCAAAGATGTTTTGGGGATGTTTTGCTGCTTCTGGCACTGGGTGCCTTTATTGTGTGCCAAGGCATCATGAAATCTCAAGATTACCAATACCAACGGATTTTGGGTTGCGATGTAGTGCCCAGTGTCAGAAAGCTGGTTTGTGTCCTAGATCATGGGTCTTCAAGCAGGACAATGACCCCAAACATACCTCAAGACAAAGTGCTGCAGAGATCTGAAGTGGCCAGCATGTCCGGATCTAAATCCCATTGAAAACATGGGGAGACATCTTAAAACTGCTGTTTGGAGAAGGCGCTCCTCAAATTTGAGAGACCTGTAGCAGTTTGCAACAGAAGAGTACTTCAGAATTTCAGCGGAGAGGTGTAAGAAGCTTGTTGATAGTTATAGGAAGTAATTGATTGCAGTTATTGATTCCACAGGGTGTACAGCCAAATATTAAGTTAAGGGTGCCAACAATTTTGCCTGGACCATTTTTGGGGTTTAGTGTGAAATTATGTCCAATTTGACTTTTTTCTCTTTTTTTGTGTTGTTCCAATACACTCAAAGGAAATAAACATGTGTACAACAAAACGTGTATATATTTGCAATAATTGTGACCACGACAGTAGCTGTAGGCCCTCCATGTGCTGCAATATTGTGTCTCTCTATGGCATCATATTTTTTTTTTTTTATCAGCAGCAATACGGATACAGGATATGTTCAGGATATGTAATACAGTGGACCATCCCTTTTTTTTCTGGTAAAGAATCTGTGTGATATATACATTCAAATTAAAACTACAATTATAATTTGACTATGCATGCAAGTAGCTGACCTTACAGTACGCAGATTGAAGAATGGTAAGAATTATATTAAAACCAAAATAATCACGAGTCTCCCCAGTAGGAGAAGCAGACGGGAGGTTACCAGCCTGCAGAACAGAAGCCTAAGCATCACAAATATACGTTACAACGGCCACATTCACATTCATGCATTGCCTTGTGGGTTTTTATAATCATAAGGTCAATTGTTTCTCTGCCGTTCTCTGTCTGCAATTTAATCGAGAATGATTGCAGATAGTGGACAGTGAGCAGCAGACGCGTGCCCCCATCAGAGGGTTTCTCTACTGTTCTGAGTCATGTGTTGTGAATTCCGCTCTTGGGCTCCCTCCGGTGGTTGTAAGTGGCACTTTTGTGAGTTCTGCTCTTGGGCTCCCTCCGGTGGTTTTAAGTGGAATGGCTGCTCCTTGGATTTAGCAGTCTGCAGCTGCTTCCACTGATTGTCTTTCTGCTCGGGTATTTTTGCCTGGCTCTTCCCTTCAGCCAGTGCCACTTGTCAATGGTTCCTGGTTGGATTCACATCTTTGCTTGGATTTCCCTGATATCCTGACCAGTTCAGCAAAGATAAGTCCTTGCTTTGCTCTTTTCTGTCCACATGTTGTGGACTTATTTGTTCTGTGCATTCTACGTTTTGTCCAGCTTGTCAGTATGGATTAATTCAGTTAAGCTGGAAGCTCTGGGAAGCAGATTTACCCTCCACACCTTTAGTCAGGTGTGGAGATTTTTGTAAACTCTGTGTGGATTTTTGTAGTTTTTAATACTGACCGCACAGTATTCTATCCTGTCCTATCTAGCTAGCTAGACTGGCCTCCTGTGCTACATGCTGGTTTCATTCTGTGTATGTCTTTTCCCTCTCCACTCACAGTCATTACTTGTGGGGGGCTATCTATCCTTTGGGGATTTTCTCTGAGGCAAGATAGTTTTCCTGCTTCTATCTTTAGGGGTAGTTAGCTCTTAGGCGGTGACGAGGTGCCTAGGGAGTGACAGGAGCATCCCACGGCTACTTCTAGTGTTGTGTTGAGCTTAGGGACTGTGGTCAGTACAGGTACCACCTCCTTCAGAGCTCGTCCCATGTTGCTCCTAAACCACCAGTTCATAACAGTCATGATAACGTGTATTAGATTATTTGTAAAGACCCAATTACACATTTGCCCATTTTTTTTGAAGCGTTTTTCTAATGATGCCTCACTTCCCTCAGCCAGATTAGCAGTTTATAACTTCAGAGAGTTTAAGATTGTTCCTTGCTAATAGTAGCTAATGACCTAAATGATCCTCCGATCTTTAACCTATCACATGGCATTAAAATGGAAATTCTAGCCAAAATAATATTTAAAGAGGTTGTCCCACAAACAACAAATATGACCCGTCTACATAATGGGGGTCAAAAACAAGGAGAGGGTTGCAAAGATTTCTGTGTAAAGGGAGCCAGTAAGAGAGTACTTTGAGCCGCTGATACTCAGTATTGGTGGTGGTCTTAGCTGTCAGACCCCCATGACTCAAACTATTATCTTAAATGTTGTTAATGGGACAAACCATTTAAAGGGAATCTGCCACCGGGTTCTTGCTACAGTATTTGGGTGTAGCATAATGTAGGGGCAGAGACTCCGATTCCAGCTATGAATCACTTACTGGGCTGCTCGCTGCAGTTTTGATAAAATCACAGTTTTATCTGTTGCAGATCTACTAGTTCTCTGAATGCCGAGCTCGGTATAACTCTGCCCACATCACTGAATGGATGCTTTCTGTGTACACTGTGCATAGGCAGAAAGATGCCAATCAGTGATGGGACGGCGTTATACAGAGCTTATGAATATGGAGAACGATATGGCAACAGATTTACTTGTCTTCTAATTAAAGTCTGCTGATAAACCGGTGAGTGTACCAAAACTACAGCAAGCAGGACATGACACATTGTTGGATCAGGGTCTATTTTCCTACATTATGCTGCTTTCAGAATAGGTGGAAGAAACCTGGCGACTGTTTCCCTTTATATTCTGACCACAGATATATCCTGCAATTACCCTCCATACTTCATACATTTATCGATTTATAAATTCCCCCAGTGTATTTAAGGCTTGTTCACATCACATTGGCGTCATTCACATTTTGAGAATATATCCCAACATACTCCCCGACATAGGTCACTGTACGGCAATGCATCGGACATTAGCCACAAAAGTAAAATGTGTGCTATGCGGTATACTCGTGTCCTGGCCATGTAATTCTGGTCTGCTCTAATTTCCTGTCACTATTTATTGAGTCCATGACAAAATGGTTTTACAAAAATTTTAGAGAAAATGCTGATTTTAAAAGAATCAAAAATAGCTCTAAAAAAAAAAAAAAAAAAAGAGATTCTCATGGACATGGTGCCTGGCAAACTATCAGTTATCCAAACAATTCTATTCTTTTCGTACCTACAGTTTAATATTGGCTCTTTATGGACAAAGCTAAGTAAACTTTCAATGCTTTGACAATGTATTCCATATACATGTGTGTAACATGCAGTGTCTGTGTCACATACGGTACATAGCATCCACACTTATAAATGCCGCCAGCGCACACGAGAGTCCATAGGTGTAAACATATCGGCAGTCGCCCGACCAACCAGCAAAATGACGCTCATTTATTGGGCGATTCGATTTTTTATGGCGGAACAAAAATCATTGTTATCAGCGGCCGGTGGCCAAACTTAAAGCTCGGGGAGTCATTCACAGAGTACTTTGAGCTGCCGGATCTCAGTATTGGGGCCCCAATGTAAAAGCTGCAACAGGGCCCCCAATTATCACCAGTATATAATAGCATTGGTCCTTTTTATACAGAAAAGGGGTCTGGGTGCAACTGCTACCCCTGCACTGAGTGTAGTTACACCCCTGTCAGCAGCACATTGCCCGGTGTAACCTGCAGATGTGCTGCCGAGAACGTGATGCTGTATGGGGACAGATTGATCCACTGGTGATTGTTCCGTCCCCATCAATCTTCCTCAGCCGGTGGAAAGAGGCCGGGAAACGAGCATCGAACGACTTCAATACTGTCGATCACGCTCATATAATGGTCTGAACTCAGCGCATGTGAATACAACAGAAATATTTGAGTGATGGCGCAATATGTTAGTAGTTGGGGACCCCCTTTGTCTAAAACCGGCCCTACATAATACTTATTGGAGTGTAAATACAATTCTCTGTAAAAACTGGAGATGTATAAGCTTTCCTAAGGCCCATGTGAGAGATACCGTCATATGTAATCCCTCTTAGTGGATTCCTTTCCTGGCACAGAATCTGGCAGAGCAATACATGTACAAATTGCTCCAAATCTGCATCCACCATGTACATAAGGTAGATACAGAGGCTGACAGCGGTCCGGACAGTGTGGGACTGGGCTGCTGTAAGATCTTCATGCACAGAGCTTTGTCCTGGGCAGAAGACATTACATAGAGGCAATGGATGTGAGTATATTGTATAGGGAGAAGTAAACACTGAATATTCTATGAAGAGCCTATAGTGAAACACAAGGAAATATTTATGATGCGGGGCTGTGAGAAGCAATTAGCTGATTTGCATCTGACGAACACTTTATAGCATGGCAGCTGGAGAAGTAACCTGATTCTCATGAAAACCTGTCCTGAGCGCTGGCATCAGCCCTGATGTCATACACAGATCGTCTTGCATTGAGGAACACGGCCTCATAGTAAAAGATTGTAAACCGTGCACTGCTTTTTAGGTCCAGGAAAAAGGGAACGCAAGGTTAGAAAGACAAGACGTCTAAACAAGCTTGTGGCTGCGCCGTATTCACACATGAGCCGGATTCATCACCAGCTTATAAGTGTAGGCGGAACGTACATCGGTGTCATCTGGAACCTTGGAGCCTAGAACAAAATCATCGCTGCATTACATGAATTGTCCAGGAGTAAGACATGTTAGAAAAGAATTCTATTGTGACCGGTCTGGGGAATGCGAGGGACAATCAATACTTCTGGTATCCAGGAACTGCCGGGCACTGTCTGCATCTGGAAGACCCCCGGGTCCTCCGCACCAGCTGAGGTCTCACAGATCGTGCTCGTACCTGTTCACATGTCTGCGTATTCTTGCAGACCAAGTCGACCACACGAAAACATGTCTGATTTTGAGCCGAGCCATGGATCAAGTCTTTGGATTCGTGAAAAAAAAAAAAAAAAAAAAAATCGGACAGCACTTGGATGTCATCTGAATGCTGCCTGTGGTTGATAGAAGCGTGCATATGAGGAAAACTTGGATGCTAAAAACTGACACTGACCAAGAATTGATCAAAATCTGACTATTGTGAAACTCAGACTATTTTTTGCATATGAGAAAAATCACTGAATGAGAAATAACTGGACAGATTGCTATTCCTGAAATGTATTTGACCTAATGTGAGGTCCAAGTGTTCCCTTCATTTTCGGAGCAGTGTACTTACCCCATAACTGATCAGCATTTAACCTCTTTATAAAATAGATATTTTATTCTTTTGATTTACTTGAACACAACACATTTCAATCAGTCAATAATAACGCAGTGGTAGGGAAGTACATGGCCAAGAACCACACAACAATGCCGCTCACATTATGGTGCTGGTGAAGTGTGATACCAGCCATTCAGATACAATGCTACTCACACACCGGTGCACAGATACTAAGCAGTCACCAGAGGGTGCTAGAGAGCCACTGTGCACAGATCAGAATGGCGGACACTTCTCACCATATGCGCCACACTTTCTGCCAGAACTATTAGGATATTAATGTTTATGTTTTTTCCCTTCTGCTCTGGGTGAAGGGAATTACACATTGCTACAAGGTAGATTATCTACATGTTTTTACTCACATTTAGTAGGTTGGTAAGAAGTAGAAAAAAGATGGAATGGAGTATGGAGAGTAGCATCACACTATACAGGGTTTGTTTACAGTCTGTAACCATGGAGATACATAAGTCCGCATAGAGGCTGTAGACACAAATGGTTAAATTAGTAATTAAGAAAATTTGCAAAGTGTCTTCATTCTATTAATACATTTAAAGGGAATCTATAAGCAGGATTTCACTCACTTTACTATTTATACAAGCCTGATGTTCTTTCAAAAACAAGCCCCGCAATACCTTTAAGGCCGGCGTCACACTGGCATTTTAAACGGCCGAGTGCAGACCAATGTTAACATATGGGGCCGCTCCCAGCAGCCGACTTTTTGTCGGCCGTTTCCCTCGGTCCGAGACAATCGCAGCATGCAGCGATTGTCTCGGACCGAGGAAAACTCTCGGCTCACTCGCACCCATATAAGCCTATGGGTGCGAGTGAGACAGCGCACACCACTCGGATATCATCCGAGTGATGTGCGCTATAAGCGGACCTCATCAATGGAGGAGATGGAGAAATTAGTTTCTCCGCCTCCTCCGCAGCTGTGCTCCGGTCCTCCCTGTGCGAGAGAATCGGAGCGCAGACGCATGACACTCGGCTCCTGCTCTGCTGCGAGCAGGAGCCGAGGGTCATTAGCATATCGCATCCAGTGCACATCGGATGCGATACGCCAGTGTGACGCCGGCCTAAGGGCCTGCCCGGAGAAATCAGAGTGTGAATTGGTATGCAAATTACTATATTAGTTCTTAGCTCTACTCCCCGCCCAGTACCACCGCCTCCTGCTTGACTGACTGTTACTTTGCTTGAAGTCACACAGCATAGAGGCTGTCAGTCAGGCAGGAGGAGGCGGCTCTGGATGGGGAATAGAGCTGGTGTGACAGAGGCTTCAGAACTACAAATAGCATTTCCGCCTTATGTGTATATCAATTCAAGCACAGTTTTCATGGAGGAGGACCGGCCATGTAAAGGTATTGCTGGTCTTTGAAAGAGTTACATGCACATATAAATAGTTTTGAGGGAGAAATCCTGCTGATTCCCTTTAAGGCACCATCATCATTATGTAGTAGGTGTAATAATTATATTATTAGCAAATCCCTCCAATTAGAAATGCAGTACAGTTTTTCTGATTTGCTATGTCTCTTTCCTCATGTGCAGTCATTGCAGGACCTTAAGTATCTATGGTTATGACCACTAGTAACTAGCTAACTGGTACTGTATCAGTGGTCGTAACCATGGATACGTAAGGTCGTGTAATGCCTGCACATGAGGAACGCGACATAGCAAATCAGAAGAACTATACTACATTTCTAATTGGAGGGATTTGCTATTATTATTATTATTCCACCTAGTACATATTGGGATAGGATCTTGGAGATGGGAATACCTCTTTAAGCCAATCAAGTTCAGCCTTCATCCACCAGTTATATATTCTCTATTGCCAGTATATTTATAAATCACAATGCCATTTGTGAGGAAATCATCCAGCCCTTTTGTCATAGTGTCTGCCATTACTATGTCTTGTGTCTGTAAAGAACCCTTTCCTATATACAGTGGGGCAAAAAAGTATTTAGTCAGTCAGCAATAGTGCAAGTTCCACCACTTAAAAAGATGAGAGGCGTCTGTAATTTACATCATAGGTAGACCTCAACTATGGGAGACAAACTGAGAAAAAAAATCCAGATAATCACATTGTCTGTTTTTTTAACTTTTGGTATTTTCATGCCCGTTTTTCCCAGCCCCAGTGTGACGTCACTGCACTCTAATTCATGACCAGCTATGGTAGAAATCTTATTCCGGTCAGTGACTGGAGTACACACACGCCATTGATCAAACGCTCCAAATTCATGAAGAGTACCTGTTCATGAATCAGGAGCGTCTGACTCCACGCGACCCTTTAAGGCTGCCGTCACACTAGCAGTATTTGGTCAGTATTTTACACCAGTATTTGTAAGCCAAAACCAGGAGTGGGTGATAAATACAGAAGTGGTGCATATGTTTCTATTACACTTTTCCTCTGATTGTTCCTCTCCTGGTTTTGGCTTACAAATACTGATGTAAAATACTGACCAAATACTGCAAGTGTGACGGCAGCCTAACAAGACCATGAAGAAAATTGCCGGTCTTGATGAATCGGCTGCCTTTTCAAAGTAAATCTTCTCTGTAATGGGTTTCTTCAGCGTAAAACATGGCTGCAACAATGTAGCCTGTATCTGATCCTCCGATCCATGCTGCCTGTGGTTTTAGCAGCACAAATCTAATGGCGGGTTCCCATGTGTTACAGAAGTGCACAGTATCCGTAATAAACCGTTGCTGTGCCGCGGCTCCGCATCACAGCTGATTTTTCTTCGAGCACCCATAGACTTCAATGGGTGAGCCTCATCTGATTTACGGGAAAAAAAAAATAGTTCATGCTGGGATTTTTTCCACATGCATACTCGGTCAGAGGGAAAAAAAACAATCTTTCATCTGCACAGTTGCACTGCTCCATTGACTAACATAGGCCCGTCTGGTCATTGGTCATATGAACGAGCCCTTGCATGCAGTCTTTACATGGGTAGGAACTCACGCTTTCCTTCTCCTCCCTGCCTTTTTTCCCAGCCCGCTTGTGAAGAGGTATATATAAAAATAGCCGGGGTCGGGTGTGTCTGTGGGAGTTCTCCATACTCCCCTGCCTGTCTCCCAATATTATAAATAGAATTCTTCGTCTGGCTGCAAACTGTACAGTAATGAGGCCAACTGCATCCCGGTATAGTACAGGGTGACCGGAAAGCAACATGGCTTCCAAGGGTGGATTCATATCTAATGATTTCACCGAAAATCATGAACACAAATAACTACAACTTACATGGTCAGAGCTGATGCATTATATCATTACCCGTCTCATGAAAACTCAGCAGATCCAATTTTATTCTGATTAAAGTATATACCTGCGGCAAACAACTTATTATTGGCCACAGTCATTATTTTTCTTTCAGCTCAGTTTGGATCTCTAGTGGAAGTGAATGGAGACAGCTATCATGTGGAACTTAACGGGCCCGATTCTTGGCATAGGTGCACCCTGCATGTAATGGGGCATCGATGGCATATTCTGTGGATAATCCATAAATGTCTACCATGAAAATACCCTTTTACCCAACGAGGATTCAGAAAATAAAAATCTAGGGAACCTTAAAGGGGGTATCCAGGATGTTACAAAAAACAAAAATGTATCTAAGCACTACCAGGCAGGTAATTCCAGCTTACCTGCCTGTTGTGCCCGGCGCCGTTCTTCCCCGACACAGAGAGGTCACAGACCGCTCCTGCCGGGGATTCAGCTGCCCCTACTGACGTGACGGGGCGGGACTTCCAAGGTAATTCTGATCGACAGCCAGTTAGGAAGCAGGATCCAGCTATCAATCAGAATGACCTCAAACGTCCCACCCCATCTACAGAGCGGACCGGAAAAGAAGCCTCCGCACTGTAGATGTGACGTTAACAGAGGCTTCTGAATCTCTGGCAGGAGCGGTCAGTGACCGCTCTGTACCGGGGAAGAATGGCGCAACAGGCAGGTAAGCAGCAACTATCTACCTGTTAATGGTTAGACACATTTTTTGCTTTTTGTAAAATACCAGATATCACCATTAAAGAGGTTTTCTACTAATTTCACCAGGTATTCCCATATAAAGTAGGGCAGCACCTGTAAAGCCTATGTGATACCATTCTAGAATGCTGCATATAAGTCCCCATGTTCTCCGCATAACACAAAAAAGAGCTTTTACTTTACTCGCCTACGGGGCAGTCCGGTCCGATGGGCGCCAGTGCTCTTGGTCTGGCGCCTCCTCTTATCTTTCTTCGTGTGGATGGACAAGTTCTAGGTTATCCACACAGTGTCCTCGGCATCACACTCCTGCGCAGGCGCTCTTCTCTCTGCCCTGCCGAAGGAAAAGTACTGTGTTATGTGTTATTTTTTATTATTATTTTTTTTCCACATACCTGGGCTATTTAAATAAGGATTTCTCTTGGTCCTACGTTAATGGATTACACTGACTGTATAAAGGCAGGCAAAGCACCAAGACTACGGCCTCTCCCCCCTTACATCACTGCCCTGGACATATTCCAGCGTGCCATATGAGGTAGGAATCCAACTCCGCTACCGGTGACAACAAGCTGAATGGAGAAGTGCAGAGGTCAGCCACATGACGGCTGCAAGGATCTCCAGCTCTGCGGGATATTTTTGTCACTGTGCATGGATTACAAAGCATGACTGCTTATAAGAATGCAGCAAACCTTACATAATGTGTGTTATATCCGACCTTGACCATTGCAATGGGATGTCAACAGAGCGCACCAGACCGTAGGGTGAGATGTTAATAAAAAGATGTAATAAGTCCAGGTAATGTGCTCACCTGAGCGAGCTGGGAAAGCTCAATAACGACTGCTGCTGACAGTCATCTGTCTCTTACAGTCATCTCCGGCTGACTCCTGCTTACTATGTCACGAGCAAGAAGGGGTTAATTAGAAAAATGCACTTGAACATGTTCCAAATTGTTCAAAAACTGAAGGACATGTCACATGCTACATTGAATGTTTGTTTTAGGCCAAATTCAGGGGTCTGTGAAACATGGGCGAGGTACAGACTGTGATGGCTGCATCGGCTGAGTTTCTCCTGCTCCAAACGCTACAGTCTCATATCTGCCTATGGGCTGACAAGGAAAAGGGATAGAACATGTTGCCTCCTGGCACAACAACTTCAAGATGGATTTGTAACCTCAGGCTAGTGGAAACCCACCACAAAACTGCTCACCTTAAGAGGTTGGGCAGGGAGCAGGGACACACTGTGGGTCAGCATATGGTGTAGACCCAAGTGCTCGAGGAACCAGTTGGAGACATCACAGACTGATGTCTGCATTGGTCACGTCTCTACTGACCCTAACTCAACAAGCCCATATCTGCCTATGAGCAGTGTGGGATTGGGGTGCCAAGGACCCACCAGTAGTACCGACTCTGGAGGCCCACTGTTCAGCTACATGCAAATATTTCATTACCCTCTTTCATAAATGTATTAATATACTGGGTAGTTTGGTAACTGAATGAGGAGATGCTGCCAGGACATAGTAAATTAAGTGTATTGTGCCAAGAATTGCTTACATAGGAGGCCCACCAGGGGATTCACCTGTTCCCCGGTGTGCTAGTCCAAGACTGCCTATGAGGCTGCTGTCACACTAGCAGTATTTGGTCAGTATTTTACATCAGTATTTGTAAGCCAAAACCAGGAGTGGAACAATTAGAGGAAAAGTATAATAGAAACATATGCATCACTTCTGCATTTATCACCCACTCTTGGTTTTGGCTTACAAATACTGATGTAAAATACTGACCAAATACTGCTCGTGTGACAGCAGCCTGAGGCTGTTGAGTCTGGTTAAGGAGTTGTACTTATAGCAATAGAAAACACGGCACTCAGGGATTCTTGGTGGTGCACAAGTTAGGTATCCAACCCGTAGACTGTAAACAATAAATTACTTGGCAATCAGGAGAATATTTTCATAATGAGAAGTGAAAAATTCATTTATTGGGTGCATCCAGTTCAAATTTAAACGTTTTCGGTCTAATCACAAGACCTTCATCAGAAACCGTTTGAGAGTACTAGAATATATATACAGAAAAAACAAGAAAGGTTTTTTTAGAAAAAGATTACATGATGCACAGTATAAACATGAGCATGTTACATTCTGGTCAAAATATAATAAATACATCACATGTTGAACGATGGACAACGACGGTGGCGGTCAGAACAAGTCCGGCCTGGTGTTTCGTGAGTCGTGAGCTTCGTATAAGAGATATTGTAAACTGTGGACGTGATAAGGAAAAAATTGTACAGTGATGGTGGTGCATCCTTGCCAAGGGCATAGCTGAACGAGAGGCAAATAGATCATCCCCAGGAAAAAGGATACTGACTATGAAGTGACCTCCCGAGATGCGGGGTCACAGAGAGAGGGTGCAAAGGGAGACTGCCTAAAATACAAAAAGATTACATTAAAAATAAGACATGGACATATGGAGATAGATGCCATAGTGCAGGTATCGTGTGGGGCAACCGGGCACATGGCTCAGTGAACCTGTTAAGAGTAACCAATAAAGCCCTTATACGTGACCACCTAGAGCCTGTATGAAGAGAGACATGAGAATACAAACTATAAGACCCAGATAAAGCGCCACCTGAGGCCCCAAATTAATACCTGGAAAGCACACTGACTATATACGGGCCCACAAGGGTGCCGGCGTCAGATAGGGTCCGGGAGAAGAGAGCGCCTGGGAACCAAAAGAGGAGGAGAATTACCCATCTTTATGGAGCTTGCTGCCAGGCCCCAGTCCGAAAAAAAGGGGGGGGGGGGGACAATAGGGATAAGGACATTAAGGGACAAAGGACAAAGGCCACTGTTACCTGAGGGTCCGGAGGTGTGAGGGAAGAGCGCTGGAGAGAGGCGAGGTACTCGCAAGAGCTGAAGCGCTGTAGACAAGGGAGAAGATAACAGGGGTCGGACATAAAGTAAAAGGGAGCACGGGCAGATGAAGAACGCTGAAGCAGGAGCCCATACCTGGAACCACGGAGCGCACCGGCGCGATGTGACAGGGGTAGCGTTGCTCCCGGGACTGGTGACGGGCAGAGGCACTTCCGGGTTTAAGTGCGTACTGCCCCGCGGTCACCTGACCGGCCGCGTCACAAGGACACGTGACCGGAGAATCAGCGCGCGCGCAATGGAGCAGTCGGCTCAGAAGAGCCAGGGAGGTGACCAGAACCTACAGCGCCTGCGCAAATGGGCAAAAGCCCAAACGGAGCAGCGTGTGTGAGGCCATAACAAGAGAATCGCAGTGCTGGGCGGGTCTAGACACAGATAGAAAAGCAGAGCTGAGGATAGATGTGAGAACACTCAGCATAGGGGACACGGTACACATGTAGAAAGAAAACAGGACCCTAAAAGGTGGTCACACGGCTGCGATATAGAGATGGGGATAACACTCTATATCAGATATGGCATTGTGCATAAATACTATACCGTGTGAGGTAGGACCAGTGCTCGGTGCGAGGGGTGCAGTTAAC
Organism: Ranitomeya imitator; assembly: GCF_032444005.1. Classification (NCBI taxonomy): domain Eukaryota; kingdom Metazoa; phylum Chordata; class Amphibia; order Anura; family Dendrobatidae; genus Ranitomeya; species Ranitomeya imitator. The sequence goes on from NC_091288.1 coordinate 62,467,942, forward strand.
GATTCTGTGGGGAAAAAAAAGGGGACAACACAGTTAAAACCGAACAGCAGTTAAACAAGGTCAATCAAATCTCACAAATATACTAACATTGTCCACATTATATTACAAAAAAGCTGAGACGTCATAGTCCCTATTTAATCCCTTCGGTTCTAGAGTCTGTAACGTGTATATCCAGTATGCTTCCCTTCTTTGAAGCATCTTAGTACGGTTCTGGCCTCTTCTAGGAATGTCAACCTGTTCCAGAACCTGGAACCGGAGTTGGGAAATACTGTGATTCTTCTCAAAGAAATGATGTGGAAGGGGGAGGTGCGTCTTATTACATCGGATAGTAGATTTATGTTGGGCCACTCTATCCCTCACTGTTTGTGTGGTCTCGCCCACATATGCCAAGCCACAAGGGCATTTGATCAGATAGACCACATGTGTAGACTCACAGGTGTAGAAGCCTTTTATGGGGATGGCCTTGCCAGTTTGTGGGTGAAAGACGGAGGGACCCTTTTGTACGTTACTACACTGAAGGCAATTCAGGCAGGGAAATGTACCGCGTTTCTGTGTTTGAAGAAAAGTTTGCTTAGGGACCAACGTGCCAGAGCCAACTTTGCCTTGACTAACCTGTCCTTAAGGTTTCTAGCTCGCTTGAAGCATGACAGGAAAGGCACTTTGAACTCAGGAATTTTAGGATAGCTTTTTGTCAGAATGTTCCAGTGTTTCCTTATGGTAGCTTGTACTAGGTTAGAGAAAGGATGGAAAGTGGACACGAAGGGAATTCTCTTTGGACTCTCCTTGGGTTTAGTGTTTGACAGATTCCTTCTGGCTTCCGTCAATACCCCACGGGGATAACCCCTATTAGTGAATTTGTTTTCCATCTCATTGAGTCTAGTTTTTTTTAAGAAATCATCGGAGACAATTCTTTCCACCCTATGGAATTGTGATTTTGGGATGGAGTTCTTAATGGAGGGGGGGTGGCAACTAGAAAAATGCAGAAGACCATTACGATCAGTAGGTTTTGTAAATATATCTATAGCTAGAAGACCCTCCCTTTCCTTGTATATCAAGGTGTCCAAAAAGCTGATCCTATGTGTGTCATATTGTATAGTGAATTTGAGTTCAGGCCAGATACTGTTAAGATGTTGGTCAAAAGACAAAAGTGATTCGATCGGGCCGTCCCAAATGCAAAATATATCATTGATATATCTCCGCCAGACCTTACAGTGAGTCGTGAATAAGGGATGATTGTACACAAAATCGTTTTCAAAAGACGCCATGTATGCCACAGCGTAAGGAGGCGCTACGTTCGCGCCCATTGCAGTGCCTTGTTGCTGGGCATAGAACGTGTCCTGAAACATGAAGTAATTTTCTTTAAGTACCAAGCCCAGAAGGTCGGCACAGAAATGACGGATTTTGATATCCATGTTATTTTCACTCAGGAGTCTATCTGTGGCTGCTAAACCCTTCTCATGTACTATGGAGGTGTACAAGCTGTTAACATCCCAGGTGATCAAAAGGGAGGGGGGGGATATGGGGCCCAAGGATCTAATAACTTGAATAAAATCATTGGTATCAAGCAAAAATGAACGGGTGGTCTTGACTAATGGCGTTAAAATCTTTTCCAGTACTATGGATAGTGGTGACCGTACCGAATCGGTTAAAGCTACGATGGGCCGGCTAGGTGGTTTGACTAATCTTTTATGTATCTTGGGCAAGACGTAGAATATGGGGGTGATGGGATCCCTTTTAATGAGGAAATCCCTCATTTTACTGTCGATGGTACCTGCATGGAAGTGGAAATCTATGATGGGCGCAATTTTTTGGACTAACTGGTTTAGAGGATTATATGGTATAACCTTGTATACTGTGTCGTCACCCAGTTGTCTGAACACTTCATAAAGGTAGTCAGTTCTGTCCATAATTACCGTCGCCCCACCCTTATCTGCAGGTTTAATTATTAGAGACTTATCCGATGACAGTTGCTCCAGTGAAAGTCTCTCCGAGTGTGAGAGATTGGTTTGAAACTGGAACTTCCCCTGATCCATTTCTCGAGTCAGTGTATGGATATCCCTCTCAACGAGGGAGACGAAGGTTTCCACTGGTGGATTGGATCGAGGCGGCATGTATGAACTGTGGGCCCGTAGCCCCAGGTCACGAAGTTCAAGTAACGATTTGTCCTGCGTAGAGGGATTCAAAGCTGGGGGTTGTTCCGAGAAGTGGACACGTAGTCTGAGGTTGTTGTACTGCCAGTCGGACTGGCCGGCAGCTGCATACGAATACATGCTGTCCCGATCAGGTCAGGAGAGCCGACGGCCAGTCCGAGCATTGCATTGTGATCTTCGTCCGAGTTATATGACCATCTGACTGCACCCTCAGGTGTTTTCTTCTAGACAGACCCTCCATACTACACAATAGCAGTCAATGAATAAGGTTTAAAAAAAAATGTGTAAAAAGACAGTGGGAGAAATAAATAAATAATCAGTGAAAAAATGTTTCAGGAATCAACCAAAAAAAATACTCAAAGAAAAAAAATAAGGGAAAAAAGCAGTGTGAACATATCTTTAATGAGTCTTTTGAAGGTTTTTTTTTGAGTATTTTTAGTTGACTGTGCCTAGTTTGAGTCGTTCCATTTTAAGTATTCAAAAATGGTGACTCTTTCAGATGGAAACCACCTTAGGAAATGCCGCTTTTTTTTAGGGAGTATTTGGATGTGTTTTTCCTTTCCTGCAATGGTTTTGAAAAGTTTTGGAAGAGATTTTGGTAGTTTCAGAGGAAGTTTTCCATTTCCTGAAGCTATATTTTATGCAGCCTTTTGGGTTTTTTTTCAGTGCCTAATTTGGAGCAATTTTCCATCGGGAGCTGCTTCAAAGAAGTAGTACACACGTTCTTTGTTCCCTCCTGGAATTTTTTCAAAACTTAAAGTAGAAAGAAAAATGTCTCAAAAGACTGAACATATGAACAGAAAAGTGGATTTACAGGAAGAGTGTTTAAACCTTTTTTATATAGAGGAAGACGGAGGTATCAATCATGTGCTGCCGATATCCAAGAATCGGTAAAATTAAAACATTTATTTACACAGGTGTAAAAGTCAATGCGTTTCGAGGTTTGTGTCCTGCGTGACCTTGAAATGCGTTGACTTTTAAACCTGTGTACATAAATGTTTTAATTTTACTGATTTTTGGATCTCAGCAGCGCATGAGTGATCCCTCCGTCTTCCTCTCTGTATCTATGGCCGTCCTTCTGACGGGTGTCTGTGCAGCAGCTGTGTTATATGCTCGCTCTCAGCCACTCAGCAACCTAGCAAGGTCAGTGTATCTCCCCTTTTCCTGACACCCCATTGTCGCTGGATAAGACCCTATTGTGCTTTTTCTTTTCCCAGTTTTGTTTCTTCCATAATAAACCTTTTTTAAGCGATTTCTCCGGCATTATTTTTTGAGAAGCCCTGCTTCAAAAAATCTTGCTGTGTACATACCCTAACATCACGGCACAATTAAGTATTTGGCCAGTTTTTTTTTACCTCAGTATTAAAAAGCCCAAAACAGGAGAGGAACAGTCACAGGAAATATATAATAGAAACATTTCTGCATTTTCACCCATTCCTGGTTGTGTCATACTGGGGTAAAATACTGACCAGACACAGAACGTGTGAACGTGGCCTAATGATTGCACAGCACCTAGATTTGAGCAAGTTCTATAAGGATCTACTTAGGAGACGTGCACTTGTTTTTTAATGTGGTGATTCCTTCCAAAAAAAAAGTTTTTCAAAGAACACTGTGATTCAAGCTTCAGGAGGCTAATTTGCATATTCCCGGTGCCTTCTGGGAGAAGCGAAGTCTCCCTAAGCTAGAAGATCGTTGGGTACAGCCGGGACCAGCTGCTTCGAAAGCATCACCAAACCGCGCGCCTTACGGCGCGCAAATTTTTGCCTGTAGGACATTATTGCAAGAGAGCTTGGCTGAGTAGATTACACAAGAAGGAAAACACACAGCAAGTCAGCAGGATCTAGGAGCAACATGGCAGATGTGACAACCTACATGGTGAGCTGCAGCATGTGCTACATGTTCACAGATCGACCAGAAGAAGAATCCAATTTCACCTGTCAGAAGTGTAGACTAGTGGCCCTTTTAGAAGAAAAGGTGCGGGGTCTGGAAGAAAGAATAGCAACTTTGAAACTCATCAAAGAGAATGAAGACTTTCTAGACAGAACAGAAGCATCTCTACTGGTCACAGAAGGTGCAAAAAGTGTCAGAGAACCTCCAAAAGCAGATGAGTGGAAGCATGTGACCAAAAGAAGCAAGAAGACCATGGAGAAATCACCAACCACACAACTGAAGAACCGATATCAAATCTTTGTAGAGGATGAAGATGGCACACCTAAGAATGAAGCAATACCAGCAAGCAAAAAAGAAAAGGGCACACAGCAACAAGTGACAGCAAAAAGTACAGCCAAGAAGCAACGAAGAGTGGTGGTGGTGGGAGACTCACTACTGAGAGGCACAGAAGCAGCCATCTGCAGACCGGACATAACTGCAAGAGAAGTATGCTGCCTTCCAGGTGCGATGATCAAGGATGTGACCGATAGGATACCAAAGCTCTTCAGCTCCAAGGACGTCCACCCATTTCTTCTGATACATGTTGGCACCAATGACACGGCAAGGAAGGACCTACCGACAATCTGCAAGGACTTTGAAGAGTTGGGGAAGAAAGTAAAGGAACTGGATGCACAGGTAGTTTTTTCTTCTATCCTTCCAGTAGATCGGCATGGCACCAGGAGATGGAACAGGATCCTTGATGCAAACAACTGGCTAAGACGATGGTGCAGACAACAAGGATTTGGATTCCTGGACCACGGTGTGAATTACTGGTATGATGGACTCCTCGCCAGAGACGGACTACACCTCAACAAACCTGGGAAACACACATTCGCCAGAAGACTCGCTACACTCATCAGGAGGGCGTTAAACGAGAAGAAGAGGGGACGGGAAGAAAAACAGACTCGTACAAAGACGACCCAGGAAAACATACTCAGAAGGGAGGTAAGAACATTTCTAAAACAATCCACAGTGAGGAGATTGGAACAAAACAAAATCCTCTAAACTGCATGCTCGCAAACGCCAGAAGCCTGACAAACAAGATGGAAGAACTAGAAGCAGAAATATCTACAGGTAACTTTGACATAGTGGGAATAACCGAGACATGGTTAGATGAAAGCTATGACTGGGCAGTTAACTTACAGGGTTACAGTCTGTTTAGAAAGGATCGTAAAAATCGGAGAGGAGGAGGGGTTTGTCTCTATGTAAAGTCTTGTCTAAAGTCCACTTTAAGGGAGGATATTAGCGAAGGGTATGAAGATGTCGAGTCCATATGGGTTGAAATTCATGGAGGGAAAAATGGTAACAAAATTCTCATTGGGGTCTGTTACAAACCCCCAAATATAACAGAAAGCATGGAAAGTCTACTTCTAAAGCAGATAGATGAAGCTGCAACCCATAATGAGGTCCTGGTTATGGGGGACTTTAACTACCCGGATATTAACTGGGAAACAGAAACCTGTGAAACCCATAAAGGCAACAGGTTTCTGCTAATAACCAAGAAAAATTATCTTTCACAATTGGTGCAGAATCCAACCAGAGGAGCAGCACTTTTAGACCTAATACTATCTAATAGACCTGACAGAATAACAAATCTGCAGGTGGTTGGGCATTTAGGAAATAGCGACCACAATATTGTGCAGTTTCACCTGTCTTTCACTAGGGGGACTTGTCAGGGAGTCACAAAAACATTGAACTTTAGGAAGGCAAAGTTTGAACAGCTTAGAGATGCCCTTAATCTGGTAGACTGGGACAATATCCTCAGAAATGAGAATACAGATAATAAATGGGAAATGTTTAAGAACATCCTAAATAGGCAGTGTAAGCGGTTTATACCTTGTGGGAATAAAAGGACTAGAAATAGGAAAAACCCAATGTGGCTAAACAAAGAAGTAAGACAGGCAATTAACAGTAAAAAGAAAGCATTTGCACTACTAAAGCAGGATGGCACCATTGAAGCTCTAAAAAACTATAGGGAGAAAAATACTTTATCTAAAAAACTAATTAAAGCTGCCAAAAAGGAAACAGAGAAGCACATTGCTAAGGAGAGTAAAACTAATCCCAAACTGTTCTTCAACTATATCAATAGTAAAAGAATAAAAACTGAAAATGTAGGCCCCTTAAAAAATAGTGAGGAAAGAATGGTTGTAGATGACGAGGAAAAAGCTAACATATTAAACACCTTCTTCTCCACGGTATTCACGGTGGAAAATGAAATGCTAGGTGAAATCCCAAGAAACAATGAAAACCCTATATTAAGGGTCACCAATCTAACTCAAGAAGAGGTGCGAAACCGGCTAAATAAGATTAAAATAGATAAATCTCCGGGTCCGGATGGCATACACCCACGAGTACTAAGAGAACTAAGTAATGTAATAGATAAACCATTATTTCTTATTTTTAGTGACTCTATAGCGACAGGGTCTGTTCCGCAGGACTGGCGCATAGCAAATGTGGTGCCAATATTCAAAAAGGGCTCTAAAAGTGAACCTGGAAATTATAGGCCAGTAAGTCTAACCTCTATTGTTGGTAAAATATTTGAAGGGTTTCTGAGGGATGTTATTCTGGATTATCTCAATGAGAATAACTGTTTAACTCCATATCAGCATGGGTTTATGAGAAATCGCTCCTGTCAAACCAATCTAATCAGTTTTTATGAAGAGGTAAGCTATAGACTGGACCACGGTGAGTCATTGGACGTGGTATATCTCGATTTTTCCAAAGCGTTTGATACCGTGCCGCACAAGAGGTTGGTACACAAAATGAGAATGCTTGGTCTGGGGGAAAATGTGTGTAAATGGGTTAGTAACTGGCTTAGTGATAGAAAGCAGAGGGTGGTTATAAATGGTATAGTCTCTAACTGGGTCGCTGTGACCAGTGGGGTACCGCAGGGGTCAGTATTGGGACCTGTTCTCTTCAACATATTCATTAATGATCTGGTAGAAGGTTTACACAGTAAAATATCGATATTTGCAGATGATACAAAACTATGTAAAGCAGTTAATACAAGAGAAGATAGTATTCTGCTACAGATGGATCTGGATAAGTTGGAAACTTGGGCTGAAAGGTGGCAGATGAGGTTTAACAATGATAAATGTAAGGTTATACACATGGGAAGAGGGAATCAATATCACCATTACACACTGAACGGGAAACCACTGGGTAAATCTGACAGGGAGAAGGACTTGGGGATCCTAGTTAATGATAAACTTACCTGGAGCAGCCAGTGCCAGGCAGCAGCTGCCAAGGCAAACAGGATCATGGGGTGCATTAAAAGAGGTCTGGATACACATGATGAGAGCATTATACTGCCTCTGTACAAATCCCTAGTTAGACCGCACATGGAGTACTGTGTCCAGTTTTGGGCACCGGTGCTCAGGAAGGATATAATGGAACTAGAGAGAGTACAAAGGAGGGCAACAAAATTAATAAAGGGGATGGGAGAACTACAATACCCAGATAGATTAGCGAAATTAGGATTATTTAGTCTAGAAAAAAGACGACTGAGGGGCGATCTAATAACCATGTATAAGTATATAAGGGGACAATACAAATATCTCGCTGAGGATCTGTTTATACCAAGGAAGGTGACGGGCACAAGGGGGCATTCTTTGCGTCTGGAGGAGAGAAGGTTTTTCCACCAACATAGAAGAGGATTCTTTACTGTTAGGGCAGTGAGAATCTGGAATTGCTTGCCTGAGGAGGTGGTGATGGCGAACTCAGTCGAGGGGTTCAAGAGAGGCCTGGATGTCTTCCTGGAGCAGAACAATATTGTATCATACAATTATTAGGTTCTGTAAAAGGACGTAGATCTGGGGATTTATTATGACGGAATATAGGCTGAACTGGATGGACAAATGTCTTTTTTCGGCCTTACTAACTATGTTACTATGTTACTGTGTGAACACAGCCTCATAGTGCCCACCTCAGCGTCCTCTCAACTGAACCTGGACGTGTGGTGGGTGCAGTACACAGGTCATCAGTGGCAGCCTGGACGTGTGGTGGGTGCAGTACACAGGTCGTCAGTGGCAGCCTGGACGTGTGGTGGGTGCACAACACAGGTCGTCAGTGGCAGCCTGGACGTGTGGTGGGTGCAGTACACAGGTCATCAGTGGCAGCCTGGACGTGTGGTGGGTGCACAACACAGGTCGTCAGTGGCAGCCTGGACGTGTGGTGGGTGCAGTACACAGGTCATCAGTGGCAGCCTGGACGTGTGGTGGGTGCAGTACACAGGTCGTCAGTGGCAGCCTGGATGTGTGGTGGGTGCAGTACACAGGTCGTCAGTGGCAGTCTGTACGTGGGGTGGGTGTAGCACACAGGGAGTCAGTGGCAGTCTGTACATGTGGTGGGTGCAGTACACAGGTCGTCAGTGGCACTCTGTACATGTGGTGGGTGCAGTACACAGGGAGTCAGTGGCACTCTGTACGTGGGGTGGGTGCAGCACACAGGGAGTCAGTGGCAGTCTGTACGTGTGGTGGGTGCAGTACACAGGGAGTCAGTGGCACTCTGTACGTGTGGTGGGTGCAGTACACAGGGAGTCAGTGGCACTCTGTATGTGGGGTGGGTGCAGCACACAGGGAGTCAGTGGCACTCTGTACGTGTGGTGGGTGCAACACACAGGGAGTCAGTGGCACTCTGTACGTGTGGTGGGTGCAGTACACAGGGAGTCAGTGGCACTCTGTACGTGGGGTGGGTGCAGCACAGGGAGTCAGTGGCAGTCTGTACGTGTGGTGGGTGCAGTACACAGGGAGTCAGTGGCAGTCTGTAGGTGTGGTGGGTGAGTCGTCAGTGACAGTCTGTACGTGTGGTGGGTGCAGCACACAGGGAGTCAGTGGCAGTCTGTACGTGTGGTGGGTGCAGTACACAGGGAGTCAGTGGCAGTCTGTAGGTGTGGTGGGTGAGTCGTCAGTGACAGTCTGTACGTGTGGTGGGTGCAGCACACAGGGAGTCAGTGGCAGTCTGTACGTGTGGTGGGTGCAGTACACAGGGAGTCAGTGGCAGTCTGTACGTGTGGTGGGTACAGTACACAGGGAGTCAGTGGCAGTCTGTACGTGTGGTGGGTGCAGCACACAGGGAGTCAGTAGCACTCTGTACGTGTGGTGGGTACAGCACACAGGGAGTCAGTGGCAGTGGCACTCTGTACGTGTGGTGGGTACAGCACACAGGGAGTCAGTGGCACTCTGTACGTGTGGTGGGTGCAGCACACAGGGAGTCAGTGGCAGTCTGTACGTGTGGTGGGTGCAGCACACAGGGAGTCAGTGGCAGTCTGTACGTGTGGTGGGTGCAGCACACAGGGAGTCAGTGGCACTCTGTACGTGGGGTGGGTGCAGCACACAGGGAGTCAGTGACAGTCTGTACTTGGGGTGGGTACAGCACACAGGGAGTCAGTGGCAGTCTGTACGTGTGGTGGGTGCAGTACACAGGGAGTCAGTGGCATTCTACGTGTGGTGGGTGCAGCACACAGGGAGTCAGTGGCAGTCTACGTGTGGTGGGTGCAGTACACAAGGGGTCAGTGGCATTCTACGTGTGGTGGGTGCAGCACACAGGTAGTCAGTGGCAGTCTACGTGTGGTGGGTGCAGTACACAGGGAGTCAGTGGCACTCTACGTGTGGTGGGTGCAGTACACAGGGAGTCAGTGGCAGTCTGTAGGTGTGGTGGGTGCAGCACACAGGGAGTCAGTGGCAGTCTGTAGGTGTGGTGGGTGCAGCACACAGGGAGTCAGTGGCAGTCTGTAGGTGTGGTGGGTGCAGTACACAGGGAGTCAGTGGCACTCTACGTGTGGTGGGTGCAGTACACAGGGAGTCAGTGGCACTCTACGTGTGGTGGGTGCAGCACACAGGGAGTCAGTGGCAGTCTGTAGGTGTGGTGGGTGCAGCACACAGGGAGTCAGTGGCAGTCTGTACGTGTGGTGGGTGCAGCACACAGGGAGTCAGTGGCAGTCTGTACGTGTGGTGGGTGCAGCACACAGTGAGTCAGTGGCACTCTACGTGTGGTGGGTGCAGCACACAGGGAGTCAGTGGCAGTCTGTATGTGTGGTGGGTGCAGCACACAGGGAGTCAGTGGCACTCTACGTGTGGTGGGTGCAGTACACAGGGAGTCAGTGGCACTCTACGTGTGGTGGGTGCAGTACACAGGGAGTCAGTGGCACTCTACGTTTGGTGGGTGCAGCACACAGGGAGTCAGTGGCAGTCTGTACGTGTGGTGGGTGCAGCACACAGGGAGTCAGTGGCACTCTACGTGTGGTGGGTGCAGCACACAGGGAGTCAGTGGCAGTCTGTACGTGTGGTGGGTGCAGCACACAGGGAGTCAGTGGCACTCTACGTGTGGTGGGTGAGTCGCCAGTGGCAGGCTACGTGTGGTGGGTGAGTCGCCAGTGGCAGGCTACGTGTGGTGGGTGAGTTGCCAGTGGCAGGCTACGTGTGGTGGGTGAGTCGCCAGTGGCACTCTCTACGTGTGGTGGGTGAGTCGCCAGTGGCACTCTCTACGTGTGGTGGGTGAGTCGCCAGTGGCACTCTCTACGTGCGGTGGGTGAGTCGCCAGTGGCACTCTCTACGTGTGGTGGGTGAGTCGCCAGTGGCAGGCTACGTGTGGTGGGTGAGTCGCCAGTGGCAGGCTACGTGTGGTGGGTGAGTCGCCAGTGGCAGGCTACGTGTGGTGGGTGAGTCGCCAGTGGCACTCTCTACGTGTGGTGGGTGAGTCGCCAGTGGCACTCTCTACGTGTGGTGGGTGAGTCGCCAGTGGCACTCTCTACGTGTGGTGGGTGAGTCACCAGTGGCACTCTCTACGTGTGGTGGGTGAGTCGCCAGTGGCAGGCTACGTGTGGTGGGTGAGTCGCCAGTGGCACTCTCTACGTGTGGTGGGTGAGTCGCCAGTGGCACTGTCTACGTGTGGTGGGTGAGTCGCCAGTGGCACTCTCTACGTGCGGTGGGTGAGTCGCCAGTGGCAGGCTACGTGTGGTGGGTGAGTCGCCAGTGGCACTCTCTACGTGTGGTGGGTGAGTCGCCAGTGGCACTCTCTACGTGTGGTGGGTGAGTCGCCAGTGGCACTCTCTACGTGCGGTGGGTGAGTCGCCAGTGGCAGGCTACGTGTGGTGGGTGAGTCGCCAGTGGCACTCTCTACGTGTGGTGGGTGAGTCGCCAGTGGCACTCTCTACGTGCGGTGGGTGAGTCGCCAGTGGCAGGCTACGTGTGGTGGGTGAGTCGCCAGTGGCACTCTCTACGTGTGGTGGGTGAGTCGCCAGTGGCACTCTCTACGTGTGGTGGGTGAGTCGCCAGTGGCACTCTCTACGTGCGGTGGGTGAGTCGCCAGTGGCAGGCTACGTGTGGTGGGTGAGTCGCCAGTGGCACTCTCTACGTGTGGTGGGTGAGTCGCCAGTGGCACTCTCTACGTGTGGTGGGTGAGTCGCCAGTGGCACTCTCTACGTGTGGTGGGTGAGTCGCCAGTGGCACTCTCTACGTGTGGTGGGTGAGTCGCCAGTGGCACTCTCTACGTGCGGTGGGTGAGTCGCCAGTGGCACTCTCTACGTGCGGTGGGTGAGTCGCCAGTGGCAGGCTACGTGCGGTGGGTGAGTCGCCAGTGGCAGCCTGTGCCGCCGCCCCGGGAGGTGAGCTGTGAGCTGTCGTCTCCAGTGTGAGGGGCGGGCGCACAGTCACACGGAGGAAATTGCCGCCTGTGCACAGTTCCTGCACCTCCCTGCACTGTGCCCGTGTGCACTGTGCCGGCGGCCGGGGAGACGGTGACCTGTTACCTGTGCAGCCTGTGAGGGTGACCGGGCCTGCGGTGCTGGGAGGCAGCGAGTCACCTGTCCGCTCCCATGAGCGCTCCTGCCCGGTGACAGAAGAGCCGCTCAGCCCCTCCACCTGCCCGGGACTAGCAGCTGATCCCCGGGAGGCTTCTCACCAGGAGACCGCAGAGCGGACGCGGCCATGCAGGACATCTCGGACTGCCTGAGCCCCGAGGCGCAGAACGTGGTAAGGACTGCGGAGGAGCCGGACTGAGCGCAGACACGACCTCCCCTGCAGGAGCCCGTGTGCACCCTGCCAGCTGCCGCCGGGGAGTGGGGAGCCCTTACCGGCTCCGGAGGGGGTCAGCCGGCCACTAATCACTTTACAATAAGTGTCCAGTAGATGAATTCTCTCCATTTATGTCCTGTTCTTATTCTCCCTGTAATATGTGGCTGCACACAATGTGCCCAGGCTCCGGGTCATCGTCCCCTCCTTCTTGGACTTTCCTGCGGTCTTGTGATTTTGGCACTTTCATCATCCTGTTTCCTCAGCGGCCCTCGGATTTCTGTCCTCCTCCTCCAGGGGAGTTGGGTCAATTAATCCGCCTTTCTTAGATGCCATGATATTTCCTCTTAGGGTATGTTCACACGTTCAGGATTTCCATCCTTTTTTTTTCCTGACTGTTTTTTAGAAAACTGCAGCTCTTGGCAGAAAACGCAGGTCCTTTTTTTGGTCCTTTTTTGGTCCGTTTTTGATGCGTTTTTTGATGCGTTTTTTTGATGCAGTTTTCTAGCCAGAGTCTGTGTGTTTTCTAGGAATTTTTTTAGGGTTAAAATGGCTGAAAATACCCTAACCCTACCCCTAACCCTACCCCTAACCCTACCCCTAACCCTACCCCTAACCCTACCCCTACCCCTATTCTAACCTTAGTGAAAAAAAAAAAAAAAAATTCTTTATTTTTTTATTGTCCCTACCTATGGGGGTGACAAAGGGGGGGGGTGTCATTTACTATTTTTTTATTTTGATCACTGAGATAGGTTATATCTCAGTGATCAAAATGCACTTTGGAACGAATCTGCCGGCCGGCAGATTCGGCGGGCGCACTGCGCATGCGCCCGCCATTTTGCAAGATGGCGGCGCCCAGGGAGAAGACGGCCGGACGGACACCGGGACGCCGGGTGAGTATAAGGGGGGGAGATTAGGGCACGGGGGGGGCATCAGAGCACTGGGGGGGGGCATCGGAGCACTGGGGGGGGGCATCGGAGCACGGGGGGGCGGGATCGGAACACGGGGGGGGGCAGCCACACTCCGCCCACGCACTTCCGCCCGCTCCCCCGCACTTCCTGCTGCAGCGGTTCTGCACATCAAACCGCAGTAAAACCCGCAGATATATTTTTGATCTGCGGGTTTTACTGCGGTTTGGACCTCACAATGGAGGTCTATGGGTGCAGAACCGCTGCGGCTCCGGAAAAAGAATTGACATGCTCCTTCTTTTTTCCGGGAGCTATTCAGCGCGTCTTTTTTTTTACAATTTCCGGACGATGTGCACAGTGTGTCCTGTTTTCCATAGGGTACAGTGTACTGTACCCTGCATGGAAAACAGCTGCGGAACCGCAGCGGCAAAACCGCCGCGGTTCCGCGGTAAAAAACGCACTGTGTGAACATGGCCTTAGGGCTTGTTCACACGCTGTGTTATTTCAAGGTGAAAAAACCGCTGCACTTTCCAGCACCAGCTAAGTGAATGAGATTTCCTGAGTCTCGTGCACACGCTGCTTATTTTTTTTCTTGCAGATATTTTGCAGCGTGTTTTACCTATTCAAATGGATGTAAAAAAGTAATAATGTGCATTTTACTCTGCGTTTTTCCTGGCAATATTCTTTTTTTTTTCTTTTTGTTTTTTTTTTTGCACAGAAAAATCTGCAATTGCTTAATGTGTGCACATACCCTAACATATGATGATGATTATTATTCTACGTTGACATATTTAGTATGTATTTCATAAATATTTTACCTCAGTATTTTTAGCCAAAACCTGGACTGAGTGATAAATACAGAAGTGGTGTCGTGTTTCTATTAGGCTATGTTCACACTCTGTGGATTTTGCTGCGGATCCGCATCAGTTTCCCATGCTCTTACAGTACAATATAAACCTATGGGAAATGCAATCCGCAGTGCACATGCTGTGGAAAAAACCACGCGGAAACGCATCGGTTTATATTCCGCAACATGTCAATTCTTTGTGCGGATTCCGTTGCGGTTTACACCTGCTACTTAATAGGAATCCGCAGGTGTAAAACCGCAGTGCAATCCGCACGAATTCCGCAGGTAAAACGCAGTGCCTTTTACCTGCAGATTTCACAAATCCATTGCGGAAAAATCCGCAGCGCTCCAAAATACGTGTGCACATACACTTAGTGCGGATCCGCAGCGCATTTTTCCGCACAGAAACGCTGCAGATCCGCACTGTGATTTACACTACAATGTAAATCAATGCGGAAAAAAAAAAGCTGTGCGGAAAAGCTGCAGACTTAAAAGTGCATGTCACTTCTTTTGTGCAGATCTGCAGCGTTTCTGCACCCTTCCATTATAGAAATCCGCAGTGGTAAAAACTGCACAAAATCCACATCAATTCTGAATAAAAAACGCACAAAATCCGCGGCAAATCTGCACCTGCAGTTTTTGCCAGGAGATGCGGATTTTGTGCAGAAAATTCTGCACCCCATTCCCCAACGTGTGCCTATAGCCTTATACTTTTCCTCTGATTGTTCCACTCCTGGTTTTGGCTACAAATATTGATGTAAAATACCGACCAAATACTGAATGTGTGAATGTGGCCTTGTTAGGGTCATGGTGGCCGCACGCAGTCCTGGTGATCTGGGGGCACGGGATCTTGTTGAGTCATCATAATGGAGGTTGTTGTAGTTTGTAGGGTGGGACATATCGTAGCTCAATCAGTAACAGACGTTTCAGGGGCTTTTGCCTGGAGTCTCTCTTTTACTTCACTTTACTATATTTTTTACGTGTTTTGTGGTTTTGGCTAGGAGATCTTACTTCATAGTTTGAGTAACAGGAAGTTGTGCCTGCAGCAATGTGCTTGTTCCGGATAAGCCGGCTCTGCGCTCGGTGCTGTACTTTGCTGCATGATGTGTCCTAAGTTATCCTCCATAGACGTCTTGCAGTTGACTCTGTTTGTCTAGAGCTTTAAACAAATGTATGGGGTTGGCTGATTTATTTCAGAGCTCTTCTGGCCATATTTGCTCAGTTTTTTTCATTACAGGGTTCCTCATATTTTACCCTTAAACATTATTGTCATCCAGCATTGATGTAACAGCAATATAGCTGTGATTATACGGCCAGGTTCACGCTGAGTCTTATGAGGAGTATTTTGATGCGGATCTGCTCCAAAAACAGCTTTTGTAAAACTCATTGTGTTCAATCCACTTTGCAGTCCATATGAGAAGTTTTTAGAGGCTTTTATTTATTTTGTTCACGCTGGAAAAGTTTAGAAGAAACCTTGGTGGAATAAAAAGTGACACTTCTGAGGAGTGGAACCCACTTCAGACTTGACACATCCAGTCAAAATGCTGTAAAAAAATAAATAAATTAAATATATGCAATAAATATATATATGCATAAATTAAATTATGCAATATATACATTTTCCCATATATATATATATATATATATAGGGAAATGTATTTCAAAGACTGTTCAGGAAAATGATGACATATGGTCAAATTCAGCTTTTCGATTTTTTTATTTTTTATTTTTATTTATTTCTCATGAGCAAGGCTTTGAAAACATGACATGTAATTCAAAGCAGAGTTTTCATGGAATTTGATCAAAACTTTACAAAAAATGTGCCAAAAACAGTGGAGGGGCTAGGGTAAAGCTTGTAAAACATGTTTAAAATCACTTGAGAAAAGAACACTTCTAAAAAAAGGAGCATTCTCTGTAATGGATTCTCCTTGAGAAACTTGCCAGATTTTTCTGGCTCTGAAAACCTCGGTGTTGCCCTAACCTTACTGCTAAAACTGCCCATAACGTCGCACCACACACGGCATTACCTGAAATCTAGGTTGTCATTGACTGTAGCTGTGCCTGCTGGGTGTACCCGCCACGGCAGTACCAGTGCCCCTTTCTTGTCCATGGTGGTGTGCCATTCTCCTCAGTCAGCAGCCACATGATTGTAGCAGTCACTTCATATGCCAGTCTCTGGGGTCACAGTTTGGGGAAGGCAAATCAAAGGATAGGGGGAATCACAGATGTTTTGGGTGCTGGAACAGTGTCAAAAAAAAATCCAGGACACCCTTGTAGAATTCTGAACACTTGTTCTGATTACGGGTGCAGCTTTTTCACCCCTTTAAATGGATCTACCGCCAGCCTGCATTGCGTGTGCACAAGATGTAACAGAGGACTAGATTTCCTAATATTGTGGTGTGTTCTCATTATTTTGCTGTATGTAGCTGTGTAGCCTGAGTTACGGTTGACGGCACGCGTGTATAAAGCGTCTCTCGCTGTAGCCGGCTGGGTGGAGTACTGTTGGCAGAACTATTTCGTTTTAGCTTCTATAAAATGACTGAATCACTGCAGAATCCCGACGTGGCTTTTATTACTTTTATAATAACTATAAGCTAATGTATAAGTAACATTCTGTATTCTTTTTGATCATCGCTAAAATATATCCACTAAAGGAAGCAGCTTGTCCTCCGTCATAATAGTTGTCAGTCAGGTTCATGCAGGTTTTTAACAATTGTCTGTGTAGTTACATGTTTTGTCTGGTTTTCTGTCTATACTAGGTTTCCATTACGTGGTATTATATGTAGAGAGAAAAGATGAATATTAAAGAGGTTGCCCACTACTTTTACATTAATGGCCAATCCTTAGGATAGATCTTCGATGTCTGATTGGCTGGGATCTGACCCCCAGAACCCCCAACCGGCTGTTATCAGTGGAGGTGGCCGCCAGCCAGAGGATCTCACTTGCTGAGCTGCTCTGTCTACTTGTAGTGTCTGGGGTCGGGTACTGTACATCCGCCTCCTATTCAAGTCAATAGGAGGCGGATGTTCAGTGCCTTGCGTCGGCCACTACAAGTAAAAGAAACAGCTCGGCTAGTGGATATTTCCAGCTTGTGGCCACCACCAATAGCAGTGGGTGCCGGATGTCAGATCCCGGCCAATTAGACGTTGATGATCTATCCTAAGCTTAGGCCATCAGTGCACAAGTAGTGGACAACCTCTTTAATGAGGTAGCGGGAAAAAACCTTGAATTTTCAGTTTCCCCACAAGATCCCTGGAAGCTGATACACAAGTACAGCTATCTCAGGAAATGAGATTTTTTTTGTCACGACAGATGTTCACTTGTCCCATGAAACACATGTATCATCTGTACACAACGTCTGATCATTGATGGTCTTTGCATTAGGACCCCACACAATCACTAGAATGGGAGTCCTGATTTCTCTTCTCGCGGGATGAATGTGAATGGAGCGGCGAGGTCCCACATGCACATAACCAATCCTTTTACCGTACAGGAGTGACAGCCAGACAAGTAGAACTAGTTCTGCTCTCAGAATAGGTCAGTACTATTGTATCCAGTCTGGGCAATTATACGTGAGCTGAATCCACCCAAGCATCACAAACCTGTCCTGCCTCATATGTTCTCCCCAAATCTGGTAACATTCTACATACAGTGCTGGCGAATAAGTCACCTTGTACCCCACGAACATTTATGTAAGACCTCATTCACACCTCCATGTTTAAGCAAGTACGTGAGAAACATGGTGCCCGTGTCATTAGTGTTTTGCCCCAGTGTACGGTCCATGTGTCAGTTTTCACCATGAGTGATCAGTGTTTTTCATGGATGGCTATATAAATAAATAGATGACAAAGCTTCTCCTATCCTTTGCAATGTTAAACAA
Organism: Ranitomeya imitator; assembly: GCF_032444005.1. Taxonomy (NCBI): domain Eukaryota; kingdom Metazoa; phylum Chordata; class Amphibia; order Anura; family Dendrobatidae; genus Ranitomeya; species Ranitomeya imitator. The sequence continues at coordinate 62,485,665 of NC_091288.1, forward strand.
TGACAGTACATGGACTGTGAGTCAAAAGACGTGAGCACAGCTACTAGGGTGCACGGGTAGGTTCCCAAACCATGTGCATATAGATATAAAGAACCCGGCACTCAACTTGAATTAAACTTGAGGTTTTTTATTCCGTAGTACGAAAAAACGTTTCGGCCTAGTGTGGCCTTCGTCAGTTACGTACTGAAGGATGATTGAGAATAACCTCAGTATGTGTGATAGATCCGTGGGTTATCACTTAATGGTGGTCCGCTTAAATAGATATAGCGCAGCTGTGAGCTGAGAGTGGCCGGGTCCTGACGCGGTGTCCACCGCTGTCGGCGTGAAAGCCCGGGTTTACAAGAATAAAAGAGATGTCTGAATGAGAGCTTAGAGTAAGTTCAGAAGAGCGGCAACTTTTATCATTTATTTTCCACTCTGTATCGGCACATATAAAGCATGTTACTCAGGAGCCCATATTGTTTAGCTCATTAATCAGAGTCTAGACCGGTTACATTTGTATCTACCCCTCAGCTGCCCGTGACCCGCCAATGAAGAGACAAATTAGTGCACGATTTAGGCCTCATTCATAGATAAAATGTTTACGAAAGTCTGAGCCTGTTCACACAATGGTAGGAAAAATTTGCAAATTTTTTTGGGCATAGACAAAAATCACTAATGAAACACTGAAAATTGTTACACAGATGAAAATCTGATTCAAAACACTGATGAATATCTGAACTTTTATTTAAAGGGTACTTGTCACCCCCAAAATCGAAGGTGAGCTAAGCCCACCGGCATCAGGGGCTTATCTACAGCATTCTGGAATGATAAACCCCCGATGTATCCTGAAAGATGAGAAAAAGAGGTTAGATTATACTGCACAAGGGGCGGTCCCGTTACGATGGGTGTCACGGTCCGGCGCCTCCCATCTTCTTACGATGACGTCCTCTTCTTGTCTTCACGCTGCGGCTCCGGCGCAGGCGTACTTTGTCTGCCCTGTTGAGGACAGAGCAAAGTACTGCTGTGAAAAAGGGAAAAGTCAGAGAGGCCCAGTGTCTGTGCACTGCAGTACTTTGCTCAGCTCTCAACAGGACAGACAAAGTACGCCTGAGCCGCAGCCTGAAGACAAGAAGAGGACCGTGACGCCCATCGTACCGGGACCGCCCCTGGGCGAGTATAATCTAACCTCTTTTTCTCATCTTTCAGGTTACATTGGGGGCTTATCTACAGCATTAGGCCGGCGTCACACACAGCGTAAAACAATACGGTCCGTATATTACGGCCGTAATACGCTGAAAAGTCCCGAAAAAAGTGGTCCGTAGCTCCTCCGTAGGCAGGGTGTGTCAGCGTTTTTTGCGCATGGCATCCTCCGTATGTAATCCGTATGGCATCCGTACTGCGTGGTTTTCTCGCAGGCTAGCAAAACCAACATACCGCTATAGAAGTGATCCATGTGTCCCAAAAAGAAAAGAAAATATATATATACTGTCTATATATATATATATATATATATATATATATATATATATATATATATATATATATATATATATATACGGTATATATATATATATATATATATATATATATATATATGTCAGTAGACACATATATTAGAGAGAAAAGCCGGTAATTCAGTGCGGTGTACAGTAAAATCACACTGACAGCTTACAGTAGAATAGGTAGAATAAATGTGTACACATAGAATAGGTATATATATATATATATATATATATATATGTCAGTGAGACACATATATGTATATATATTAATATTTATTCCAGCGCTATACAGCTTGAAAGCCGGTAATTCAATTACCGGCTTTTTCTTTCTCCTTCCTAAAACCCGACATGATTTGAGACATGGTTTACATACAGTAAACCATGTCTTCTCTCCATTTTTTTTGCAGATTCCACACTACTAATGTCAGTAGTGTGTATCTGCAAAATTTGGCCGTTCTAGCTCTTAAAATAAAGGGTTAAATGGCGGAAAAAATTGGCGTGGGCTCCCGCGCAATTTTCTCCGCCAGAGTAGTAAAGCCAGTGACTGAGGGCAGATATTAATAGCCTGGAGAGGGTCCACGGTTATTGGCCCCCCCCTGGCTAAAAATATCTGCCCCCAGCCACCCCAGAAAAGGCACATCTGGAAGATGCGCCTATTCTGGCACTTGGCCACTCTCTTCCCATTCCCGTGTAGCGGTGGGATATGGGGTAATGAAGGGTTAATGCCACCTTGCTATTGTAAGGTGACATTAAGCCTAATTAATAATGGAGAGGCGTCAATTATGACACCTATCCATTATTAATCCAATTGTAGTGAAGGGTTAAATAAAACACAAACACATTATTTAAAATTATTTTAATGAAATAAAAACAATGGGTGTTGCAGTATTTTATTCAACGCCCAATCCAGTCACTGAAGACCCTCGTTCTGTGAGTAAAAAAACCTAATAAACCAACAATATACTTACCCTCCGCAGATCTGTAACGTCCAACGATGTAAATCCTTCTGAAGGGGTTAAAACATTTTGCAGCAAGGAGCTGTGCTAATGCAGGCTGCTCCTTGCTGCAAAACCCCGGGGAATGAGTCTAAAAATAGATCAATGATCTATATTTAGCTTCATTTGCGGTGAGGCGCCCTCTGCTGGCTGTTCATAGATCGTGGGAAATTACCTAGAAAGCTCCCTGGCTCGTAAAACTCGCAAGTGTGACGCCGGCCTTACAGAATGCTGTAGATAAGCCCCTGATGCCGGTGGGCTTAGCTCACCTTCGATTTTGGGGGTGACAGGTTCCCTTTAATGTACAAAAATAAAAGAGATGTCTGAATGAGAGCTTAGAGTAAGTTCAGAAGAGCGGGATCTTTTGTCCGCGAGGATAACGAGTGAATGTAGCTTTAGCCTGGGATCAGAGTTAGAGAGACTGAAAAATTGTCCAGTTTCCATCTGTATTCCGTCTATGTCTATGTGGCGGCCTCAGTTTATGTCCAGGTCAACATCTGGGTTTCTTTGTGAGTCCATACACTTGAATAGGCGAGTTTCATCTGAAATATGGGAGAGGATAGTGTCATCCAAACAGCTCTGTTGAATAACATTGGTCAGTGAGTTGTGTGATTTTTACACACGCCGTATACGCTCGTCTGATGGAGCCCCTAGGCTAAGAGCAGATGAGTGCTGAAATTATCAGGCCACTCCTGTCTGTATGTAACTGTGCGCTTGCAGTGGACGAGTACAAGAACCGCCAGCTGCTTGCATGCACTTACATAGGCATCAGTTAAATTAAACTAAAAAAAAAAAGTGCGTTTCTACCTGCAGGTTTCTCCACGTTCCTTGTGATGTCTTGGACTTGGGATGGGATTTATTGCTTCTAATCTAAAGCCAATGCTTGGTATGCCATGTGCAACTCTTGTTACTTGTGCGGAGCCATTCCTCCTTTGTATTTTTGGTGGAGAGGTGGACGCCACGTGGCCTGGCTAGTGCTACTACTTATACAAGTCAAATCAGTTGGAACTTTTCTATCTCCTCAGTTGTCTGACCTTTCTTTTTTTTCTGAATATGATGGATGTCGCACAGCTGTGACCGTTTCCACCGAATCTATGAAATGTGCTTGTATCATGTTGGTCATAGCTTTCATGTGACATATTACCTGTAAGGGCTGCAGGGGCACATATTGTGGCATACCTACCAATAATACTGTACACCCTACAGGATGGAAACGCTGTATACTCAGAAACGCTCCATTGTTGGGATAGGGACTTTCTAAAGGTTTTGTTATATTGTTCCACTTTTTTTTTTAGTGATGTTTACAGTTAAAGGGAACCTGTCACCCCGTTTTTTGAGATTGAGCTATAAATACTGTTAAATAGGGCCTGCGCTGTGCGTTACTATAGTGTATGTAGTGTACCCTGATTCCCCATGTATGCTGAGAAATACATTACCAAAGTCGCCGTTTTCGCCTGTCAATCAGGCTGGTCTGGTCAGGTGGGCGTGTTCACAGCGCTCTTTTCTTCCCCAGCTTTCCGTTGGTGGCGTAGTGGTGTGCGCATGTCCAGAGTTCCGACTTCCATGCGCCCACGTGAAGACACAGCGCGCGATCTGCGCTGTAATCCCTTGCATCGGTGGGGGCGGCCATCTTCCTGGGGCCGCGCGTGCGCAGATGGAGTGCTCTGCTGCACGGGGCTTCAGGAAAATGGCCGCGGGATGCCGCGCGTGCGCATTAGAGATCGCGGCGGCCATTTTCCCAAAGCCGAGTTTGCATCTCGGCTTTGGGAAAATGGCCGCCGCGATCTCTAATGCGCACGCGCGGCATCCCGCGGCCATTTTCCTGAAGCCCCGTGCAGCAGAGCACTCCATCTGCGCACGCGCGGCCCCAGGAAGATGGCCGCCCCCACTGATGCAAGGGATTACAGCGCAGATCGCGCGCTGTGTCTTCACGTGGGCGCAGGGAAGTCGGAACTCTGGACATGCGCACACCACTACGCCACCAACGGAAAGCTGGGGAAGAAAAGAGCGCTGTGAACACGCCCACCTGACCAGACCAGCCTGATTGACAGGCGAAAACGGCGACTTTGGTAATGTATTTCTCAGTATACATGGGGAATCAGGGTACACTACATACACTATAGTAACGCACAGCGCAGGCCCTATTTAACAGTATTTATAGCTCAATCTCAAAAAACGGGGTGACAGGTTCCCTTTAAATATTGATGTAAACTTCGCCCATTAAGGGTATGATACAATTCTGAGGAATTCTACCATGGTGCAATGGTTCCTGCTTGTGGCAACAGTAAAGCCTCTCCATGAACTGTGCGTTTTCCATCTTGGACTAGACCTTATAGGATGTTACTGTGAATAGCCGTAGCCTGTACATATGAGGAAAGCGGGTGCTGAGACAGCAGTGTATGGTGCCCCTGTCAGTTTTGGTGAGAAGATGCAGTTGTCTGAATGTGTATCTGTTCACCATCAGAGCGGACAGTACCAGTCTCTAGAAACTGGATTAATAGTGTTTGGATTATGTGTGAAAATAATCTCCAAATGTTTCTAAACAAGATCTTGGCGTGATTTGGAGTTGTGTGTACAGCTCAGGGCCCAGCCTTTCTATTCTACCAGGGTAATATTTAAGATTAATCTCAAATCAGAAAATTTAAGTTCTCAGTCACTGAGTTCAGACGTCCAACTCTGGTAGACATTGCACAAACAGTAACAACAGGTAGCACTGGACCTGGGGAGGGTGAGTAATGATTGATTTGATATATTACACATATGAAAAACAAACAGGTGAAAGGGGACGACCTCCTTTAAATAATGTTTATATAATGGTGTTAAAGAATCCCTCCCACCAAACTTCGTATTGCCTAAACCAGTGTAAATGTAGTGTAATTGTGGTAATATAGTCGGCTATCACCGTTTTCTCTGGTGTGCAATGCCACTTTGGTCCTCTCCTACGTCACGTGTCGGCTCACACTGGGGTCTATGCGTAAGACGGAAGTCGCTTTACAATGTAAGTCTATAGAGTGTCAGAGCGAGGCTCCATAGACTACAGTGTAAAAAATAATTTTTGGCTCACACACAGTTCCTGATGCATCAAAACTGTTGATTTTTATCTTTTTTTTATTGATGAGGTGGCGTCGGACAAGTGACATGTGCCTCCGTGTGCTACGCCAGAAATATTACTCCAGTTAGGTACTGTAGTGAGATTTCTGGCGTATAGAAAACCACAGCTCGTCATGCGCTCAGATTGATGGAGCTGGGAAAAACTGGTGTGAAAATGCTGTGTATGTGCCCACAATCGGGAACTGCTGCGGCCAGATGTTACAGCATAGTGGATGAGATTCCAAGAAATCTCACCGTGCACCGACAACCGCGGAGACGAACATGCGGCACCTGAAAGTTGCACATTTTTGGCACCACTCTAATTTGCGTCCAAATTTTGTGACTTTTCAAAGCTTGTACTCCACTTTCTTGACGTAAAACTTTCATAATTCAGAGCTCAGTGTGAGCTGACAAGTCAAAATAGCTGCCATGTTACCCAGAAGATGAAGGTTTAGGAAACAGTTTGGTGGGAGTGCTTTTTAAGATGTATACTAGCCAGATTGTGGCTAACATAACCTTTTCTTCCTGGAGGTATATGGTAAAGTATACACTGACCTATATCTTCAGTTAAGTGCAGGAATGGAGTGGGCACCTAGTCTTACCCAGCTTTTGTGGAAAGTTACAGCTGGAAACTTTTGTTTTGTTGTTTTCTATATACGTCACCTCTCCGAGCCTACGATCCACACAGCCTTATGAAGAGGGAGTGGTTTTACTTTGCTTATTAATTGTCATGCCTGCTGCCGCTGCTCTCGCCCTGCCCCCCAATACTTACCGGTCTGGCGTCTCGGCGTTCTGATTCTCGTGGGTCCCAGCGTCTCTCCTGCGCTATCAGGCTCACGACCGGCGGCGAATCTGCGCATGCACCTTAGGCCGTGGCCGCGCGCTCTGCCGGTTCCTTAACTGACAGCATCTGACCCGGAAAAACTGCTGTTCCAATCAGATGCTGCCATTGGCTATATCAGGCCGCCCTCCCCCAATGGAGGCGCCTGATTATTGTGTGTGCTTCTGTGCACGCTTGGTTTGGCCGTTTCTGTGGGTATCTTCCCACTATTTCTGAAGTTCCCTTTTCCTGTTTGATCTCCAAGCAGTCCCTGCTCCTGTCTTGGATTCCATGCTCCTGTCCTGTCCTGGTGGTTCCTCATCTCCTGGTCCTTGTTCAGTTTTCCCTGTCCTTCTTACAGTCCTTTACCCTGTTGCCTCGGCTTCTACCTCCTGAACTCCCTGTACCCTCTCGGCTCCTAGGTTCCGTTTCCCCTGTTTTCCAGCTACGGCTGGCCCACAAGCTCCTACCTATTTTGTCCCTCTGCTTCTCTTTGAGCCGCCCCTCTTGGTACCAGCTGTCGCGGTATCCAACTCCCCTGGGTCTGCCCCTAGGGATCCCTATATAGTGGTAGGACTCACCTGGCCCGCTCACCTGGGGTAGCTTAGGTACCGCGACCCAGATTGTCCACTCTTGGAAGCTCGCCTCTCCTAGGTGGCTCATTAATGAACCTAGTATACACAACTTTTGCAGAAATACTTATAACTGAATAGTTGAAAAGAATTCTGATTGTTGGACAGAAGAGGAAAGCTGAAGGACTTGCAATATATGTACTACTATTTAAGGAATAGTCTTGCTTACATACAATATGGTTACTGCAGAAATGAAGCTTATCCCTTCCCATTATGCTTACTGTTAGGGGTAGCCGGAGTTATTCCGAGGTTTCCTGTGTTAGTAAAATATGTATGTTAATTTAGTTGTCTTCCTTCCTATGGGTTGTTCTACGAGTCATCAGGGGCGTCCCCCGGCGCACATCTTCCTTCTCAGTTTAACCTTTTAGAGAGATCTATTCTTAACTATAATATCTATGAAAGAAATTTTGTTGTAAAAATGAGAAATTGCTGGTCAACTTTTAACCCTTATAACTTCCTGACCAAATAAATGTTTTGGTTCCAAAATTGGGCTGATGTAAAGCAGACATGTGGGAAATGTTATTTATTAACTACCGTATTTTTCGCTTTGTAAGACGCTCCGGATTATAAGACGCACCCCAAATTTTGAGGAGAAAAATAGGAAAAAACTATTTTTTAATAAATTGGTGGGGCGTCTTATAATCCATGCGTCTTATTACTTACCAGGGGTTGTGGTTGTGGTGGATCAGGGTCCCAGGCTCGTTGCCGGAGGCAGGAGTGGAGCATTGCTGCAGGCTGGGATGAGGGGGTCTGCAGGGGGCTCCTGTGCTGCAGGGGGGCTCCTGTGCTGCAGCCTGGGATGAGGGGTCTGCAGGGGGCTCCTTTGCTGCAGGCTGGGATGAGGGGTCTGCAGGGGGCTCCTTTGCTGCAGGCTGGGATGAGGGGTCTGCAGGGGGCTCCTGTGCTGTAGGGCTGTCTCCGGTGCTGCGGGGGGCTCTGGCGACATTTTGTGAAAGACCAGAGCCCCCCGGCAGTTCTTCCATGCGTTCCAGTATGACTAATTCCGGGAAAATGGCCGCCGGAATCTCGAGAGATGAGATCTCAGCGCTGAAATCTCATCTCCCGAGATTCCGGCGGCCATTTTCCCGGAGTCAGTCATACTGGAACTAACTCCGGGAAAATGGCCGCCGGAATCTCGAGAGATGAGATCTCAGCGCTGAAATCTCATCTCCCGAGATTCCGGCGGCCATTTTCCCGGAATTAGTCATACTGGAACGCATGGAAGAACTGCCGGGGGGCTCTGGTCTTTCACAATATGTCGCCAGAGCCCCCCGCAGCACCGGAGCCTTCAGCATCACCCGGGGCAGCAGCGGACAACCCCGGCAGTGGCGGCGGACGACAGCGGCGGCAGGCGGTAGCGGCGGCGGACACCCCCTCCTCCCAGCCTGTAATGGTAAGCGGTATATCCGCTTTGTTAGACGCACCCACATTTCCCCCCCAAATTTGGGGGAAATAAAGTGCGTCTTACAAAGCGGAAAATACGGTATTTTGTGCAATATGGCTCTGATTTAAGGGCATAAAAATTAAAAGTTGGAAAATTGCGAAATTTTCAAAATTTAAGCCAAATTTCCATTTTTTTTTTTTTTTACAAAAACCGCAAGTCATATCGTAAATTTTACTGCTATCATAAAGTACAATATGTCTCGAGAAAACAGTCACAGAATCAGTGGGATCCATTGAAGCATTCCAGAGTTATTACCTCATAAAATGACAGTAGTCAGAAGTGTAAAAATTGGCAGGGTCAGAAAGGTGAAAACATGCTGGGTCTAGAAGGGGTTAAAATCAGTGAGTACATGACATGTGCTTTCCAGGGCCATCACTGCACGACATGTGCTTTCCGGGGCCATCACTGCACGACGTGCTTTCCGGGGCTGCCACTACACGACATGTGCTTTCCGGGGCCATCATTGCACGACATGTGCTTTCCGGGGCCATCACTACACGACATGTGCTTTCCGTGGCCACCACTACACGATATGTGCTTTCCGGGGCCACCACTACACGATATGTGCTTTCCGGGGCCACCACTACACGATATGTGCTTTCCGGGGGCATCACTACACGATATGTGCTTTCCAGGGCCACCACTACATATATGCTTTCTGTGGCCACCACTACACGATATGTGCTTTCCGGGGCCACCACTACACGATATGTGCTTTCCAGGGCCACCACTACACGATATGTGCTTTCTGGGGCCACCACTACACGATATGTGCTTTCCGGGGCCACCACTACACGATATGTGCTTCCCGGGGCCACCACTACACGAAATGTGCTTTCCGGGGCCACCACTACACGATATGTGCTTTCCGGGGCCACCACTACACGATATGTGCTTTCCGGGGCCACCACTACATATATGCTTTCTGGGGCCACCACTACACGATATGTGCTTTCCGGGGCCACCACTACACGATATGTGCTTTCCAGGGCCACCACTACACGATATGTGCTTTCTGGGGCCACCACTACACGATATGTGCTTTCCGGGGCCACCACTACACGATATGTGCTTCCCGGGGCCACCACTACACGATATGTGCTTTCCGGGGCCACCACTACACGATATGTGCTTTCCGGGGCCACCACTACACGATATGTGCTTTCCGGGGCCACCACTACACGATATGTGCTTTCCGGGGCCACCACTACACGATATGTGCTTTCCGGGGCCACCACTACATGATATGTGCTTTCCGGGGCCACCACTACACGATATGTGCTTTCCGGGGCCACCACTACATGATATGTGCTTTCCGGGGCCACCACTACACGATGTGTGCTTTCCGGGCCACCACTACACGATATGTGCTTTCTGGGGCCACCACTACACGATATGTGCTTTCCGGGGCCACCACTTCACAGGGGCTGTGAAGGGACATCATAGGTCACGGGGGGCTGTGTGAGGACATCATACTGCATGGGGACATCCTGCGTGAGCTGTGCGGGGACATCATACTGCGCAGGAGGCTGTGTGAAGACATCATACTACGCAGGAGGCTGTTTGGGAACATCATACTGTATGGGCAGTTGTGCAAGGTCATGCTGGGTGAGATGTGGGGGACAACATATTGCAAGGGAGCTTTGTTGGGACATACTACATGGGGACATCATACTGTGTAGGTGCATCATACTATGTGGGTGGGGGCTGTGTGAAGACATAACATTTCAACATGGGGGCTGAGGGTGGCTCTGTGGGGACATTATATTGTGAGGGTGGCTTTGTGTGGACCTCATATTGTGTAGGTGGGGCTTTGTAGGGACATCATACTGCTTGATCCGGCACTGAGGATCCACACAGCGTGGACTGAGCGCGATGAGAGAATTCACAAGTCTGGAGTCAAATATAGTAACTGCAAACTTGTGGCTTAAGACCAGACAACCCTTTTAACAGTGCAGGAACAGCATCCAGGAATGATGGAGCCTGCGTGAGATTTTGGACCGGAGAAAAATCTTTCAGACAAGAATGACCTGTCAGGAAGCTTCTTACGGGGATGAGCTGGGAAAGAATGAAAGAGGAAGGGAATCAGTAATTACATTGCCAAGCGCTCCGCACTTGTGCCTTATTGGCATAACATTGAATAAGGGATTACTTTGGGATAGAAGCAAGAATTACAAATAAGGTATAGATTTAATCTGATGTCAATTATCAATCTACCTACTGGCGAAGGTACCAGAGTTTTTGGCACTTTGGAATCAGATTATTGGGTTTAACTGTATTCACAAGTGGAACTATGAGCATAGCCGACTGATGTTCTTGTTTGCATAAGCAGAAAATTGAAGGACAGTATTAATTCAAGAAAACGTGCATCCTCTATTTACTGAAACTGTAATGCTTCTTTAATAAAGCTTACAAATGGCCAGGTCTTGGTAAAGTTCTAACCCATCGCAAACCTATTGCACTTCCTGGATCTTGTAGCTACTTCCTTTTTATGCAACATCTAAATAGTAAGCACTACAAAGATAAAACTTTTTCAGCTCCTCTTACCTTCATGCGTGTTGAAAAGAAGAGCTGAGAAAGCCATTGAAAAAAGCAGGTGATTACATTCTGGCAGACATCACTATTGAGAGGTCAGTTACTTGGCTAACACCTTAGGCTACTTTCACACTAGCGTTTTCTGCAATCCGTCACAATGCGTCGTTTTGCAGAAAAAACGCATCCTGCAAAAGTGCTTGCAGGATGCGTTTTTTCCTCATAGACTTGCATTGACGACGCATTTGCGACGGATTGCCACACATCGCATCCGTCGAGCGACGGATGCGTCGTGCTTTTGTGGACCGTCGGGAGAAAAAAACGCTACATGTAACGTCTTTTTTCTCCTGACGGACCGCTTTTTCCAACCGCGCATGCGCGGCCGGAACTCCGCCCCCACCTCCCCGCACCTTACAATGGGGCAGCGGATGCGCCGGAAAAATGCATCTGCTGCACCCATTGTGCAATGCAGCAAACGCTAGCGTCGGAATCTCTCCCCGACGCATTGCGACGGGGAGATTCCGACGCTAGTGTGCAAGAAGCCTTATTATTACAGCTATATTGTGTTCCATTAACGTTGACTGTTATACAGTCAATCACTATAAATCACAGGTTCCAAACAATTGTTTATTTGCCGAAACTCAGATTGTAGTTACCAATATGTATTAGGCATTCCACCGAGGGATTTCCGGTTATAAGTATAACAGAATACCAGAACAGACTAGTAATACTACTAGCTAGCCCAACTATGCCTTTGTTAAAAAGTACATATAGCCAGCACAGAAACATTATGGCAGTACTTATCGGTGTAATCATACAGAGGAATGATTTTATGCATAAAAAAATTATCACAACAAATAAAAGACCTTGTAATGTCAGGACCACCCAGATAACGGATTGTTCTGAGTATATATGAAAAGGCTCATGTGCAACGTGATTGTGTCAAGTGATCAGATCACTTAAATTTTTGTAAGTTTCACTGTCAAATGTTCTTTTTACTGTTTTGTAAGGAGACGTGTAGTAGCATCTACAGGATATCTAGTAATTTTCTGGATCTGACTTTTTTTTTTCTTTAATCCGCGGATAGAGTTTGGACTTCCTGTGAGAGCGAGAGAGACCCCAGAATGGAAAATTCTAAAAATCGGGCATGCTCGGTGTAAAAACCAGAATCCGTAGCCAGATTCCTGCATGTAACGGATCCGGCGCCATAGACTTTGATTATAGGAAAAGCCGGATGGCGCCAGATCAGGCACTGTCCGCATTTTCGCCGGATGCAAAAAACGTTCCTCTGTCCGTTTTGTCCGGCCGCCGGATCCGGCAAAAAACGGACGAAACGTAAGTCTATCCGGCACAATCCAGTGCTAATACAAGTCTATGGGAAAAAAACAGATCCGTTTTTTTTTTCAAAATTCGCCAGATTGCGCCTGACGGCGAAAAACGAATGTGTTAAAGGGGCCTTAGGCAATGTTCTCACATTGCGCTTTTTCATATAAATTTTAAGCTGCGTTTTATCCTACCAGCAAAGTCTTAGATTTCAGAAATCTCCTGCGCATACATTGTTTTTTTTTTCCTTACTGATATAGAAAACTGTTGTTTTTGCAGACTGCAGCATGTCACTTCTTTCAGCAATTATTCCACCCATTGGAATCAATGGGCAAGTGCAAAAACACATCAAAAAACGCAGGTATCCGTTTTTGCTAAAAAGGAAAGAAAAAGCCAGCTCAGCGATGCTTCAAGGTGCAGGGAACTCCGTCCTGATGAGACGTAAATGCATATAGGAAAAGAAAAATTTGATGTTCCAGCTCCTTTGGATCAAATTCTTCAAATGTATTCAGACACTTTAAAACATGACATGCTCCTAAACCGCACTATAGTACACACTGGGACAAAGAGGGACGCGTTTCGATCGCAAAAAGCGATCTTTAGCAAAGCTACTATCCCCAGGACCCACACATATATTATGGGTATCCAGAGCCGATCAATCACCTGAAACATGCCACAGGGTATGTAAGGTCCTGAAGGAGGTGTTCATGAAAAATAGGCATAAAACCAAAATCACTAAATAAACATATAACAAAACACCATATAAGTGCAATTAAAATACCGACAACATATAATCACAAGCTGCTGTTAATAGTGAAACCATTTCATTGCATCTGTTTAGCCCATTTAGAAACCTGGTGCCCAAATTATAAATCCAATAGGCTTCACGAGTCAGTAAGCGCCACTCCGCAAGGGTTTATTAACCCGTTCCAATCCGCTTACCTGAGAGGAGACAATACGTGAGTGTTGATATATGAAGTGTTTGGCCACTGAGGAAATGTTGTGACTAGTATTGGCGCTCGCAGCATTGCTAATATCATTTACGGTAAATGTTCAGCGATGCGAATTTTTAATTTTCTCGATGTGCATCCCACATATGCTTTATTGCAGGGGTGTCAAACTGCATTCCTCGAGGGCTGCAAACAGGTCATGTTTTCAGGATTTCCTTGTACTGCACAGGTGATAATTTAATCACCAACTCATTATGTGTGTAGGTGATTAAATTATCACCTGTGCAGTGCAAGGAAATCCTGAAAACATGACCTGTTTGCAGCCCTCGAGGAATGCAGTTTGACACCCCTGCTTTATTGCATGCAGTGCAATCAAAATTACAGAAGACATGATTTTGTATTGCAATTAATAAATCCTTTCATGTTACATTTCTGAGTATTATCATAGTTACTGAAAACTTTAGTATTGGTGATTTACATACAGGTCTTACAGTTTGTAGTACTGCATTTATAACTACCTTTAACCCTGCTGTTCTGTTCGGTCTGGGGAGACCTATTTTGAACTTTGGTATTTTTTGGGGTGTTCAAGATGCGGTTCTGAAACTTGTGGTTGATTGACTTAAATGAGGATGGGTCGGTCGGCCACGGGTTTCAGAGCCGCATCTTGAATATTTTAAAGAATATTGAAGTTCAAAGTCGGTCATTTTTGACCAACAGAACAGCAGGGTTTTAATGTCACGCCATGTGCCCTGAGAGGTTTTTGATAGGAACATACTAGGCAGAGTATGGTAGACGTTCACACCTTCACATGGCAGCAATGAGCCATCTACCGGACCTCAACCTACACACAGAAAATGGAAATATTTGCACCTCTCTGTATTTTAGATACGGTTTTGGTTTTTGGGTACAAATACTGATGCCAAATATTATCACGTGAAAGTGGTTTTCACAAGGTCATGGGTGCCCAAGGCTCAATCATGTGGGAAACCAAGGCTATCCCGTCTGGTGTGATTGCACAGAAGAGCTACTGTAGCTCAGATTGCTGCAAACGCTCATGCTGGTGTGATGGGTGTCCATACCGACAGTGCCCCGTCTACCAGTAGTCTAAGTGATACATTGCTGGATTCAGGGTCTCTTTTCCTACAGATGAGATAGCAAAAACTTGGTGACGGATTCTCTTTAACTTCGCATTTAGGAATCAATTGCACTATATTTAAAAAATAAAAAATAAAAAAACATAAAATGTACAATGCTATTAAAGGGGTATTATCCGAGAGTTATCAAGTATGTGCCGTATGTCAGGTTTAGTTTGCTGCCTTTGTGGTAGAACGATACTTGGTTCACAGACAACTACAATAATCCAAAAAGCATCCACAGATCAGTATAATAATAATAATAATAATAATAATGGGTTTGGCACTAGGAATCCATGATTGTAAACTTACTGGTCCAATTTCCTCCACAATATTCATATATATACTTCTCATTCATAAAGATGTCGTTGCATGAATGTAAAAAAATAACTTTCATGTATAATGTGGAAAACTCTTTAGGATGTAATACCGATAACAAAGCAAACAGCGCCATAAATTTCTTGAGTGACGTGAGAAGCCGGGGCCTCCCTGTAAATGTCTATAATTGTGTGTTATGTCTCTGCTATTCTCTGTTCGTTCATCGGGACAGATTCTTGATAAACTTTGCTACCAGATTTCCTATTACAACCTGTATAGATTACTAATTGAATGTCTTGAGCCTGATGAGACTTGTGTGCTTACTCGGAAAATCCTTGTCAGAATGGCTGTAAACTTTTTTTTATAAAAATAAAACTCACAATGCTCAGTACAAGCTTCAGTCGGTAGACCGGAGACACACGGACTTTTTATAGCACAAATGATTGATTTTAACTACTAAACGGTAGCTCCCAATCTCATACTATTCTATTGCTTTGGACTTTAGCTACATAGATAAAATAAGTAAGAACTACATAAAGTTGCAGTGCAGCCCAGGCCTTAGTCTGGGCACAGACTAGATACCCTTGGACTCTTCTGTCTTTAGCTGGTTTCATGAACTGGTCAATATCAGGATTGAATATCTATTCTGACGTGTATTTCAAAGTAAGTACATCATCCTCATCAGGTCTAAGGGATTGATTTGGAAATGTATGTAAGTTTTTAATGTGAAATCTGAAGACCGATCTGATTTAAAGGGCACCTGTCACCCCCAAAATTGAATGGTGAGCTAAGCCCACCAGCATCAGGGGCTTATTTACAGCATTCTGTAATGCTGTAGATAAGCCCCCGATGTAACCTGAAAGATGAGAAAAAGAGGTTAGATTCTAGTCACGCGGGCGGTGCGATCCGATGGGTGTCACGGTCCGGTCCGTGGCCTCCCATCTTCTTACGATGACGTCCTCTTCTTGTCTTCATGCTGCGGCTCCGGCGTACTTTGTCTGCCCTGTTGAGGGCAGAGCAAAGTACTGCAGTGCGCAGGCGCCGGGAAGGGTCAGAGAGGCCCGGCATCTGCGCACTGCAGTACTTTTGCTCTGCCCTCAACAGGGCAGACAAAGTACGCCGGAGCCGGAGCGTGAATACAAGAAGAGGACGTCATCGTAAGAAGATGGGAGGCCCCGGACCGGACCGCGACGCCCATCGGACCGGACTGCAGTGGTACCGCCCCTGGGTGAGTATAATCTAACCTCTTTTTCTCATCTTTCAGGATACATCGGGGGCTTATCTACAGCATTACAGAATTCTGTAGAAAAGCCCCTGATGCAGGTGGGCTAAGCTCACCTTCGATTTTGGGGGTGACAGGTTCCCTTTAAACTCTCTTCTGGGGAGACTGGTTATTAGAGCGTAGTCCTGGGATATGTGGGGTTCTTTACACTGTTATATTAGCAGGCAGCTTGTACACTACTGGACATGCGTCTACTCCTCATTTGCACACAGGCTTTTGTTGGTGAATTTTCTCTTGCGGAGACTAGGGTCTCCACAAAAGAAATTGCCATGCTTCGGTCTGGAGAGACGCGCCGCATGTTCATCTCCTCAGGTGATCCGTAGGTGTCTGTGGGCATGGGACTTCTTGAAACCCCATCCACTATGCTGTAACATCTGGCCGCTGCGGGTTCCACGCTGCTCAAGTACGCAGTGTCCAACCCGCAGCATTTACTAATCGTGGGCACTTACCCTGACTGTGTGTTTATAAAAAAATAAAAAATAAAAAAAATAAACAAAAAAGAAAAAAAATAGTTAAAAAAAATAGTGATCTCACACAGGCAGGGCGCAGACTAATGTTGTTCAGATTACTGGTTTTTCTGCGTGAAATAAATTGCAGCGTGCTCTAGTCACTTCTGTATTTCTCAGATGAGACTTGCCTATTCAAGTCTATAGGTGTGGAAAGAAATGTAAGCCAAGAGGCAAACAGTATAGCATCCAGTTTTATATGGGTGCATTAAGTGAAGAATTACTGTTTAAACCAAGAACAGGCACTCTGTGCACCATGATGTAGACAAACATTAATATATATTTATATATATATATACTCAAAAAAAGGGAAAAGCAGCACAAAATAATTGAAAAAAAGTGGACTTTAATGCCTGAACGGCGTGGCAACGTTTCGGATGTGTTATCCTTAAAAAACCATCCCTCGATCAAAACTGTGCCGCTAATTATAGACCTGTCTCTAATCTTCCCTTCATCTCTAAACTCCTCGAACGCCTGGTCCACTCCCGTCTTACCCGCTATCTCTCAGATAACTCTCTTCTCGACCCTCTTCAATCTGGCTTCCGCTCTTTACACTCTACTGAAACTGCCCTCACTAAAGTCTCTAATGACCTACTAACAGCTAAATCTAATGGTCACTACTCCATGCTAATTCTCTTGGATCTCTCTGCAGCATTCGACACTGTGGATCATCAGCTCCTCCTCACTATGCTCCGCTCCATCGGCCTCAAGGACACCGTTCTCTCCTGGTTCTCCTCCTATCTCTCTGACCGATCCTTCACTGTATGTTTTGCTGGTTCCTCCTCCTCTCACCTTCCCCTTACTGTTGGGGTTCCTCAAGGATCAGTCCTAGGCCGCCTACTCTTCTCGTTGTATACTGCCCCTATTGGACAAACAATCAGTAGATTTGGTTTCCAGTACCATCTCTATGCTGACGACACCCAATTATACACTTCTTCTCCTGATATCACACCGACCTTTTTAGAAAACACCAGTGATTGTCTTACCGCTGTCTCTAACATCATGTCCTCTCTCTATCTGAAACTAAACCTGTCAAAAACTGAACTCCTCGTGTTCTCTCCCTCTACTAACCTACCTTTGCCTGACATTGCCATCTCCGTATGCGGTTCCACCATTACTCCAAAGCAACATGCCCGCTGCCTTGGGGTCATCCTTGATTCTGACCTTTCATTCACCCCCTACATCCGATCACTGGCTCGCTCTTCTTACCTGCATCTCAAAAACATTTCTAGAATTCGCCCTTTTCTTACTTTCGACTCTGCAAAAACTCTGACTGTTTCACTTATTCATTCTCGTCTGGACTATTGTAACTCTCTACTAATCGGCCTCCCTCTTGCAAAACTCTCCCCGCTCCAATCTGTCCTGAATGCTGCAGCCAGGATCATATTCCTCACCAACCGTTACACCGATGCCTCTACCCTGTGCCAGTCATTACACTGGCTACCCATCCACTCCAGAATCCAGTACAAAACTACTACCCTCATCCACAAAGCACTCCATGGCTCAGCACCACCCTACATCTCCTCCCTGGTATCAGTCTACCACCCTACCCGTGCCCTCCGCTCCGCTAATGACCTCAGGTTAGCATCCTCAATAATCAGAACCTCCCACTCCCGTCTCCAAGACTTTACACATGCTGCGCCGATTCTTTGGAATGCACTACCTAGGTTAATACGATTAATCCCCAATCCCCACAGTTTTAAGCGTGCCCTAAAAACTCATTTGTTCAGACTGGCCTACCGCCTCAATGCATTAACCTAACGATCCCTGTGTGGCCTATTTATAATTAAAAAAAAAAAAAAAAAAAAAAAAAGGTTCCTCGCATCATGTTCTCATACACTTTATGCAGTATTAGCCCTCTGTGTCTGTACTGCTACATACTGGTTCATGCAGCTTTACATGAACACCTGAGCCTTACACTATAGCTGGTCCGAATAACTAAAGCAATTGTTACCATCCACCTCTCGTGTCTCCCCTTTTCCCCATAGTTTGTAAGCTTGCGAGCAGGGCCCTCATTCCTCCTGGTATCTGTTTTGAACTGTGATTTCTGTTATGCTGTAATGTCTATTGTCTGTACAAGTCCCCTCTATAATTTGTAAAGCGCTGCGGAATATGTTGGCGCTATATAAATAAAAATTATTATTATTATTATTATATCCTTTGTCAAGCCAAAGGATAACTCATCCGAAACGCTGCCATGCCGTTCAGGCATTAAAGTCCACTTTTTTTCAATTATTTTGTGCTGCTTTTCCTTTTTTTTTGAGTTTATTACTTTTTGACCATTGGATTGCTGATCGGAAGAGCTCTGCATGCCTTGTAAGGTAGTAATTTGATGCTGGTCCAATTTTTTCTCTCTCTCTCTCTCTCTCTCTCTCTCTCTCTCTCTCTCTCTCTCTCTCTCTCTCTCTCTCTCTCTCTCTCTCTCTCTCTCTCTCTCTCTCTCTCTCTCTCTCTCTCTCTCTCTCTCTCTCTCTCTATATATATATATATATATATATATATATATATATATATATATATATATATATATATAACTAGCTGAAGAGCCCGGCGTTGCCTGGGCATAGTAAATATCTGTGGTTAGTTGTAGCACCTCACTTCTCTTATTTTCCCATCACGCCTCTCATTTTCCCAATCACATCTTTCATTTTCCCCCTCACATCTCTCATTTTCTCCCTCACACCTCTCATTTTCACCTCATCACCTCAGTATATACATGTTTGTCATCTCCCTTATATATAGTATACATCTGTATGTCCTCTCCTGTATATAGTATATACCTGTATGTCATCTCCCCTGTATATAGTATATACCTGCTGTGTCATCTCCCCTGTATATACTATATACCTGCATGTCATCTTCTATATATATCATATACCTGTATGTCATCTCCTGTATATAGTATATACCTGTGTGTCATCTCCCCTGTATATAGTATATATCTGAGTGTCATCTCCTCCTGCATATAGTATATACCTGCATGTCATCTTCTATATATAGCATATACCTGTATGTCATCTCCTCCTGTATATAGTATATACCTGTATGTCATCTCCTCCTGTATATATATGTACCTATATGTCATCTCCTCCTCTATATAGTATATACCTGTGTGTCATCTCTCCTGTATATAGTATATATCTGTGTGTCATCTCCCCTGTATATATTATATACCTGTGTGTCATCTCCTCCTGTATTAGACCTCGTTCACACGTTATTTGCTCAGTATTTTTACCTCAGTATTTGTAAGCTAAATTGGCAGCCTGATAAATCCCCAGCCAACAGGAAGCCCTCCCCCTGGCAGTATATATTAGCTTACACATACACATAATAGACAGGTCATGTGACTGACAGCTGCCGTATTTCCTATATGGTGCAATTGTTGTAGTTTGTCTGCTTATTAATCAGATTTTAATTTTTGAAGGATAATACCAGACTTGTGTGTGTTTTAGGGCGAGTTTCGTTTGTCAAGTTGTGTGTGTTGAGTTGCGTGTGGCGACATGCATGTAGCGACTTTTGTGAGATGAGTTTTGTGTAGCAACATGCGTGTAGCAACTTTTTGTGTGTCGAGTTACATGTGACAGGTTAGTGTAGCAAGTTGTGTGCAGCAAGTTTTGCGCATGGCGAGTTTTGCGCGTTGCGAGTATTATGTGTGGTGCCTTTTGAGTATGTGCAAGTTTTGTGTGAAGCAACTTTTGCATGTGTTGCAACTTTTATGCATGTGGCAATTTTTCCGCGTGTGCAAGTTTTGCGTGTGGCGAGTTTTTCATGAGGAGAATTTTGCACTTGTGGCGAGTTTTGCAAGAGCCTAGTTTTTGCATGTAGCGAGTTCTGCGCGTGGCGAGTTTTGAGTGGCGACTTTTGTGTTTTGACTTTTATGTGGCGAGGTTGGTGTATTTGTGGTGAAATGTGTGCTGAGGGTAATATGTGTTCAAGCACGTGGTAGTGTGTGGCGCATTTTGTGTGTGTTCATATCCCCGTGTGTGGTGAGTATCCCATGTCGAGGCCTCACCTTAGCAACTGTACGGTATATACTCTTTGGCGCCATCGCTCTCACTCTTTAAGTCCCCCTTGTTCACATCTGGCAGCTGTCAATTTGCCTCCTACACTTTTCCTTTCATTTTTCCCCATTATGTAGATAGGGGCAAAATAGTTTGGTGAATTGGAAAGCGCGGGGTTAAAATTTCACCTCACAACATAGCCTATGACGCTCTCAGGGTCCAGACGTGTGACTGTGCAAAATTTTGTTGCTGTAGCTGCGACGCTTCCAACACTTTTCCTTTCACTTTTTCCCCATTATGTAGATAGGGGCAAAATTGTTTGGTGAATTGGAACGTGCGGGGTTAAAATTTCGCCTCACAATATAGCCTATGACGCTCTCGGGGTCCAGACGTGTGACTGTGCAAAATTTTGTGGCTGTAGCTGCGACGGTGCAGATGCCAATCCCGGACATACACACACACACACACACACATACACACATTCAGCTTTATATAGTAGATATATATATATATACCTTCCCACCTGCTTGGTTTCCGTCCATCTCCACCCTTCTCTGGATCTATGAAGCCAGAGCTGTCAATCGAAGACAAGGGGTGCGGAGATAGAAGGAAACCAAACAGGTGGGAGGTGCATTCCAGGGAACTATTTTTAATCTTGTAAATTTTATTAACCGCTGATGTGTAAAATGAAATATCGTGTGTGTTTTGTGGATGAAAATCAGACTTTTTTTTTTTTTATATCCGAGCAATCAGTGTCCTTTTTCAAGTTCTAAGTGTTTTGTTATTGTTTTGTTGGAGAATTAAATCCAAAATTGTATTCACACATGCCATTTTGCAATTTGGTTCCAGTTTTGCTACTTTTTTTTTTTTTTTTTTTTAAGACTGTAATTATGTTTTATACTTAATGTCAGTTGTAGCAAATAAAAAAAGGCATAAAAATGGCAAGTATGAATAAATCTTATGGCATCTGGACCATCTCATTCTTGTGAAATACAGAAGCCGTCCCAGTATAAAGCTGGCCTTCTCACAAGATATCAGCTGATTACCTCTAAACACAAGCCGGGATATTTCTTATAGCTTATGATAGATTTTGTAGGTAATATTCTCTCTTTATCTTGATTTAGACATTATAGTGTTTTGTGCTTGTTATATCTCCCTTATGTACAGTTATGAGACACTGGCTATATAATAACTGCAGGACACGAAAACCAATTCTAGGAGAATCAAAATGGACAGTAGACTAATTACTGTTATGTATCTTTTTGTGTTTCACATAAAAATGATTTACCGTATAATCTTCCATGGAAACTGAATGAAAGCTATTGTGTAGGAAATGTACTAAGTTTTCTTATGTTCCCAATTTGACAGGCAGAGGCACGGTTGGCGGCCAAGCGAGCGGCGCGAGCTGAAGCCCGAGAGATTCGTATGAAGGAATTGGAGAGGCAGCAGAAAGAGGTAACGATATATCAGATTATAAATCCATGATGCGGCTGTAGGCAATAAGGATTATAAGTAACTGCAAAGTAAACCGACTGTATTCTACTGTAATGTTATGGAATAGTGTATGCGGTCAGTCTTCAAAGATACCATAATGACGCCATGAACATTGCTATTCACGTAATGAAAGGTTCCATGCTAGCTGCAGACATTACTGTCTTATATGTACATTTGAGTATACATTTTGTCCATATCAGTGGTCCGTTTGCAAAGTTCCCGTTGTTGTGCATTGTCAGTTCTGATTTTTCTGAAATTAGGCTAAATATGTTATTGATAATGATATAGTGGCATATCCACACAAAAAGTACACCATTATATGTCCAACTGCATGTAATAAGTTTGGGTGGCGCAGCTAACTATGGGGCAGCTGCAATGTTGGATTTGAGCATAGCCAATAAATATCCCCCTGCGTAAGATGATACGTTGTGAGTTGTCATGTTGATGGTTCATCCTCCTCCTACTTCTCGGCCAACTTAAGTGTACATGTTTTGAGGAAGCCACTGCAAATAGTGGTGGGCGGGCAGGACTCTCATTTGGCCGTTGGAGATCTCCTATTCGAGGAAATGTCACACATTTTCCTTCATTGCTCAAGAAGTTTGCAATGATTTCTGTGGCTCATGGAATTCCAAATAGTTTATTCCTCATTGATTATAATGTCTTACTCTATAGTTGTCACCCTCTCTAGCTGCCCATGGTCATAGTGGTCAATCCCAACCATGGGAACCTGTAGCGTTTATGATTCACCAACCATCTAAAGGCTTTGTCTGGAAATGTCGACGGGACCACTTAGGCCCTCTTCTCATTGATCCCCTTGTTATATCTCGCCATTGTGAGAACATATCCCATGATTTCTCATTGGATCAGTTTTGCCATGAAATTAATTTGTAACATCTCTCTGTCTATCTGTCTTTCTCACTTTCTTTCACTCTCTCTATCTCTTTCTCTGTTTCTGTCTCTCGGCCATGTTTTTGTGCCATTTCCCATGCACTAAGAGTCTTTAATGTCTAGGACTGTCTGTACGTCTTCTTATTATTACAGCAGTGTTAAAATCCTCTTGAACTTTCTAAGTGTCATGCTTCTCTAGATATTGCAGTGCTTCTTCCTGAAGTTGATTGCAAATACTGGAATGTGTCTGCTTTATGCTCACCTGTTTCTTCTGAAGTAGTCCTCCACCTCTATACAGTCTACCAGAAACACTTAAGAAAAAGGGCAAGGGAGAAGGTTTTTAAGTGACATTAAGTATAAAATAAAATGTGGTGACTGGTATAAATCAACACGAAATTCTTTCAGGTGCTTAATACTGAAGTGAGGGCACCGTGTATAAAACCATAATGTATGTAATCTGCAGTGCACATCGTTCTCAGCTACTGGACCCGAGACTTAAGACAAATCCATATGGCAGATCAAAAGATGGCATTGGCAGACGCCAAGTTCCTTGACTGGTTACTGGAAAGAATGAAGTGCTGCACTTTTCAAAGTCCTAATTATTCTGTAGCAAATGAAGCAAAGAGATGCCAAAAGGGCACAACACTATGACACATGCAACAATAACCATCGGAGAGCGTCCTTCCCTGGCATTATCTTCTGACGCCCTAATACAAGTCCATAGGAAAACAGAGCTGCCAGATGCAAGATTATCCCAGGAGAGGAGCTGATCAATTCTAGAAAAACATTACTCTATATTTAGTTTTACACAATGTAGATCCCAATGCTATCCAAAAATAATTGGCTCTTGCACACTCTGGGTGTGGACTGCAGGTAATTATAGGCACCCATGTCGTAATATCCTATTCATGGATCATCAGTGCAACTTTACAGCTAAGTTGTGGAATAAGGCATTAAAAGGAAAGAAGGAAAAGTTTTACATTGTTTCTGTTATGCCCTACTAAGAGTAACGGTAGCAGGCAATTTCAGTGGATCTTCTTTACAGATACAGAAGTAGCAATGTTTTTTGCCGAATGCTCATAAATGTATTAAAGGGAATCTGGCAGCAGGATTTTGCTAAGTAATCAGAGGACAGTATAAAGAGGGCAGCAGAGTTAAGGATGGACTGGAGAGGTGCAAGGGTGTTAGCAGGGAGGCCACAGAAAAGGATGTTGCAGTAGTCGAGGCGGGAGATGATGAGGGCATGCACAAGCATTTTAGTAGATTGACGATTGAGGAAAGGACGGATTCTGGAGATATTTTTGAGCTGGAAGCGACAGGAGGTGGAAAGAGCTTGGATGTCCGGTTCGAAGGACAGGGCAGAGTCAAAGGTTACTCCGAGATAGCGGACTTCCGGTATGGGGCAAAGCATGATGTCGTTAATTGCGATAGATAAGTCAGGTAAGGAAGATCTATGGGATGGAGGAAAAATGATGAGTTCAGATTTGTCCACATTGAGTTTGAGGAAGCGAGAGGAGAAGGAGGATATGGCTGATATACTCTGGGATTCTGGACAGCAGAGAGATGATGTCTGGGCCAGAGAGGTACATCTGAGTGTCATCAGCATAAACGTGGTACTGGAATCCATGGGACTTTGAGTTGTCCCAGGCCAAGTGTATAGATTGAGAAGAATAAGGGTCCCTAGAACAGAGCCTTGGGGGACTCCAACAGAGAGAGGGTGGGATGAGGAGGTAGTGTGGGAGTGGGAGACGCCGAATGTGCAGTTGGAAAGGTATGAGGAGATCCAGGATAGGGCGAGGTCTTTGATGCCAAAAGAGGAGAGGATCTGTAGTAAGAGGCAGTGGTTGACTGTGTCGAAAGCAGAGGTCAGGTCTAGGCGGTGGAGTATAGACTATTGTCCGTTAGCTTTGGCTGTAAGTTGGTCGTTGTAATTGTGCTCAAGGCTGTCTCAGTTGAGCGATGGGAACAGAAACCAGATTGTAGATTGTCAAAGAGCGAGTTAGATGACAGGTGGGAGGAAATTCAGAGTGGACATGCTGCTCCAGGAGTTTGGAAGCGAATGGGAGCAGCGATATTGGGCGATAGCTGGGCATAGCAGTTGGATCGAGGGTTGGCTTTTTAAGGATAGGCGTGATTGTGGCATATTTGAAAGCAGAAGGGAAGGTGCCAGAAGTTAGTGATCGGTTGAAGAGGTGGGTTAGGGATGGGATAAGAGTGACTGTGAGCTTGGGGGGGAGGTGGGATGGGATGGGGTCTAGCGCACAGGTGATGAGGTGCGATGTAGAGAGGAGACAATTAAGCTCCCCTTCAGTGATGTTGGATAGGGATGTTATGGGGTTTGGGCATTGGTCTGTTATACAAAGGGGTTGTGGTGGTTGAACAATGAAGACTTGCCTTGTTTGGTCGATCTTCTTTTTAAAGTGTGTGGCAAAGTCCTCAGCAGAGATGAGGGAGGTTGGAGGGGGCAGTGGGAGGTGGAGGAGGGAGTTAAATGTTAGGGAAGATATGAGGGTAGTGAAGTATGCCTGTTTAGCAGAGGTGAGAGCAGATTTGAAAGTGAATGTTGCCTGCTAGAATGCAGTGAAGTCGTCTTGCGAATTTGTTTTCTTCTAATGCCGCTCTGCAACCCCGGACATTTGCCGGAGCTTTTAGTGGTGTTGTTGTACCAGGGTTGTCTGTTGATACGTCGCAGTCTGCCATGAATGAGAAGGGCGACCACATCAATAGCTGATGCGAGAGTGGCATTGTAGAAAGCAGTAGCACTGCCTGTGTCGTGGAGTGAGGATATGGATGCCAGTAGTAGAATAAAGTCAGGGAACATGTAGGTGTCTAGGTGTGCAAGGTTTCTGCAGGGGTGCACATGTTGCTGGACATGGGTGACAGGTGAGGAGGACAGGGATGAGAAAGTAAGTAGATGGTGGTCGGATAGAGGGAGAGGAGAAGTGGTGAAGTTAGATAGAGAGCAGAGACGGGTGAAGACCAGGTCCAATGTATGTCCGTCCGTGTGGGTGGCTGAGGAGGACCACTGAGTAAGTCCAAAAGATGAAGTAAGTGACAGGAGTTTGGAGGCTGTTGACTGAAGGGTATCAGTGGGGATGTTAGTCACCCATGATGATAGTGGGAATGTCAGTGGAAAGAAAGTGAAGAAGCCAGGTAGAGAATTGGTCAATAAAGGCAGTGGTCAGGCCTGGGGGTCGGTATATGATGGCCACTTGGAGGTTGGAGGGAGAGTAGATGCGGACAGAGTGGACTTCAAAAGAGGGGAGGATAAGTGAGGGTAGAGGTGGGATTGGGTTAAAGGTGCAGTTAGAAGAAAGGAGAAGACCCACTCCTCCACCATGTCTGTTGCCGGCGCTAGGGGTGTGGGTGAAATGGAGGCCGCCGTCACACAGCGCAGCAGGGGAGGCGGTGTCAGAGGGTGTTAGCCATGTTTCTGTGAGACTCGGAAAGACAAACTTGTGAGAGAAAGAGGTCATGAATCACATGAAGCTTATTGCAAATTGAGCGGCATTCCAGAGTGCTCCAGAGAGAGGGAGCAGCAGGATGGGTGTCAAGGGCACGGGTTTTATGTTGGAAAGATTGTGGCAGTTCATATTAGATAGGGAGCGGTAGGAGGGGGTACTAATGGGAGGTATGAGCTGTGGGGGTCCAGGATTGGGAGATATGTCGCCAGCAGTGAGGAGAAGCAGAGAAAGGGAGAGCAGGTGGGAGAAGGAGAGTGGTCGGCTTGTTTTATATTTTATTAGGACATATTTGAGGTTGAGGAGCAGGTCAACAGAGGAGGTCAGGTGGGGAAGAAAGAGGGAAGGGAAGATGATTATTTGGTTAGAGCGTGCTGGGGTTTGGGGATAGCGAAGGAGAGTGAGGATTAGTGGAGCAAACACTGTAAGGGCATATGTAAACATAGTGACGGTGTAAGATGGGTTAATAGAAAAGCTAGATCCAAGTAATAAGAAGTGCTTACTCAGAAGACATACCCAAATGAAAAAGACACATAGAGTGGGGTCCTGACTCCTGCCGTAACTAACTGCCGTTGAAATAACTGCAGCTTCATGATACTTTAGCAGCAGTGATACTTTTGCTGCAGGGAGACGCTTGCAAGACCCCACACGCGTGCACCCCTTAGGATGCTACTAAATTTATAGGACTAAGTAGAGGATCATTATGCCCTATGGCTGAATTGTCTGGACAACATAACATTGGGATCTACTGCAGATGTTTGTCAGAGGTTTATGTCAGGAGCTTTTTTTCAGCATTTACATCACATTGAGGTCATTAATGGGATGTGAGCTCGGCCTCCTCAGACAGGAGTTGTGATTCTTCATCTGACAACCCCTCCCATTCAGACCAGCTTAAGTCATTAGCCAAATCCCTGTGTACACATCTAGACGGATGACTCTGCCCATATTCTGTGTTTACGCCTGCCTTAGGCTATGTTCACATATTTCTGCTGCATTTTTTTTTTTTTTTTGGTAAGGCAAAACCTGCTCTCCTGACAGTAAGAAAAAAGCAGGTTTTGCTTAGTTTTTCTTGCTTTTTTTTGGTGCGTTTTTGTCAGGGTACATTTGTTGTGCATGCTGGTGAAGTAGAATCAGATTTTCTTTATGCAGTGAACTTTATCAGCATGCACAAATGACAAATGTACCCTGACAAAAGCGCACCAAAAAAATGCAAGAAAAACTAAGCAAAACCTGCTATTTTGAAACAAGTTTCTTGCTGCCAAGAGAGCAGGTTTTGCCTTAGGAAAAAAACACAGCAAAAATGCACGCATCAGATTTTACTTGTGTTTTTGCTGCCAAAACCTGATGAAGTAGAATCACATTTTTTTTTATGCACTGAACTTTATTAGGTTTTGGCACCAAAAACACAGCAAAGCCTGATACCTGCGTTTTTGCAGTGTTTTTTGCACCACTTGTGAAAATGCTGAAAAAGCGCTGAAAAAAGTGACATGCTGCATTTGGCAAAAAAAAAGATATTGCACACATTGCTCAGGACAAAAAAACAAGCTGTGTGCATGAGATTTCTGAAATCTCTTCGACTTTGCTGGTACTGTAAAACGCATCTGAAAAGTTG
Organism: Ranitomeya imitator; assembly: GCF_032444005.1. Classification (NCBI taxonomy): domain Eukaryota; kingdom Metazoa; phylum Chordata; class Amphibia; order Anura; family Dendrobatidae; genus Ranitomeya; species Ranitomeya imitator. The sequence goes on from NC_091288.1 coordinate 62,513,630, forward strand.
CACTAAAAAATGCATAAAGAAACGCTGAAAAAAACGGAATGTGTGAACATAGCCGTAAGGTGAAGAACCTTTATCACCAGCTCATAAACAGGAATGCTGCTAGGTATTTAATCATTTTGAGTGGATGCGTCGTAAAGAAATTTATTGGAAATGGACTATTTGGGAGAGTCACCAATCCTGTTCTTACATCCCAAACTTTGGTTACTTGTAGCGGGAGTTTTCACTCTGCCTCTTCTTAAGTCACACACATGGTGGAGTATTCTAGGTCTGTCACGTGCCAGCCTGACCTAAGCTGTCCTCTAGATGCTGCCAATCCTAAGTGTGTGAGGCTTAGGCTGCTCACCTCGTCCTGCCTTTGGCTTATGTGTATAAATGTCTCGGCTTCTCTGTACGGGGTCCCCACACTTGCCAGTGTTCGAGGAGCAGCTTTACTGTAAAGATGTAACCTATAATACAGTTTTAACGCCAGGAAATCGGTTTATATAAGATTGTGACTTTATAGGACACTGAGAAATCTCGTTATCTTCGCTGTTGGTGTAAGGTGTAAGCTCATCTCATGTAAGACATAGGAAATGCTGTGACGTTCTGCGAGGTATCCGCTAAACCCTAATGTAATGGTGCGGTATTATCGCCACAGGAGCCTCTCCTCTTCTCTCCTCCTCTCGCGGCTCTGTCCTGTTGTATCTGCTTACTATGCCTCTTCTCTTTTCTGATGGTCGCTTTCTCTTTATTTTTGTACAGATTTACCAGGTTCAGAAGGTAATGTTGTTGTGTACAATTCCCTGCATGTTTTTTTTGTTTTTGTTTTTCATCACTAATCTGTATATCAAACTCTATTTTTTTTTTCTATTTATTATTTGTTTTACCTATCTGGTTTTGGATCTTTCTAACCACACTGGGCAATTTTTGAAAATTATGAAAAGTATGAATTTGGCTTATTATTGGACGCATATGGCCACCTATATTCCAGCTGCAATGCCTGCATGCCAGTAATTCTAATACGTCACCATGGTTTTTGTGGTGACCTGGGTTTGCTTCAGTAAAATGCTCAAGGGGTACGAGAATGTGTCGGAGTTATTTCGTACCCCAAACTATATGAGCATGTAGCTCTTTTATAGACCAGTCCAACAAAATGTTTACATGACCAGTCTTTTCCTCCATTACTGAGAAATCGGCTTTAGGGTTGATATACAAATGAGGCTGAAGAGTTATTTGTAGATCTGAAGCCTTTGTCACTCCAGCTCTATTCCTCGCCCCAGCTTTGTTTCCTCCTGCCTGAAGTCCATAGCATACAGGCTGTCGGTCAAGTAGGAAGAGGCAGTGTTAGGCGGGGAATAGAGCTGTAGTGACAGAGGCTTACGATCTACCATAGTCCTTCCTCCTCATTTGCATATCAGTTCAAACTCTGATTTTCAGCAATGGAGGAACGGACTGTCCATGTAAAGGTATTGCTGGACTTGTCTTTGAAAGAGCTACAGACACAAATATGGTAAATACTTTGGGTGGTGAAATCCTGCTGACAGATTCCCTGTAATTTGTCTCCGTCACGTTCTTTGTCTTTTCCTAGAAGCATTCTCTCCTCTTAGATGCAATACTCGGTGTGCAACCCATGATTCCATAATATCAGCCTGGTGTACTTTCTTGTAGTTGCCTTTTAAGTTCACAGAAGGTGAATCTACGCTTTAAAAGGTTATCTGGGATTTAGCTAATTTTTTTTTTTTTTATATGGGGCTAAGGACCTACATGTAAGGTAGGTAGTTGCTAAATACCTGCCTGTTCTACCCGGCGGTGATCTCTGCCTGCTCAGAGCTGTCATGGACTGCTCCTTCCTGCGATTCTCCTGCTGGTGACGTCACATCGACAGTAACTTCATCTCTTCTACTCTACTCTGTTGCTGGGATGTCACTGCTGAAATCCTGCATACTGATGGCCGGCTCCCTGTTGCTTAACTGCGGGGAGCTGGCTGTAAATCCACATAATGTCAACAGCGGAAAGAGGAAGAACTGCTCTGATGATGTGACGTGAAATGACAGCAGAATCGCCAGCAGGAGCGGTCTGTGACCTCTCTGAAACCGCAGACATCGGCACTGGCAGAATAAGCAGATAGTTAGCAACTACTTGCCTGTAAGATCTTAGCCCATTAGCAAATATATATATATATATATATATATATATATATATATATATATATATATATATATATATATATATATATATATATATATATATATATATATATATATATATACAAAGTTCCAGATGGCCCCTTTAATGGATGAACCCAGCTAGTTTAGTATTTTTATAATGGCGTGATCGCCCCAAGGATTACACAACTGAGATTTGACATTGAGCTGTCCCTGTACCGGTTCTGCGGCAGGTCTGTAGGTGGCCTCTCCCTGCTATGCAGTAAATAGACTGAGTCATCTATATAACCACTGCTTTTATAGCACGTTAAGATATGAGCAGATTTCATTGTTTCAAAGGGTGTATGTAATAAGGTGCAAACGTTTTACAGAAATATTTATTCCAAAGACTTAGACAGATTGTCCAATACTCCTCCTTGTGTGTTTTGTTTTGTTTTTAAAATTGACCCATTGTGATCCTAGAATTTGCAAAGAAAACCAAAACCATATTTTAAACTATTGAAGGTGTTGGTTAATTTTTTACAATCGGAGCAAATAATATGAACTTTATTGAGGGCGTGGGCGCAGTATTCCTTCATTCTAAACATTCTATGGGAATAATAAACGTATGCACATTTTCTGCGGACTCATCATATGCCAAAAGTGTACAAGCTAGATACACCGCTGCTAATGGCAGACAGATGCAGATGTATAATGGCTGTGTATGTACAGAAGACATCCGGACCTGTATGAAGGCAAAACAAGCCAGCCTGCAAATTGCTGACAACTTGCTCAACTGTGTACTAACAGTATCTGTGACTCTGACCTGCTCATTTCTGCTGTGTCCCCGTCCTTCTGATCTGTCTTTTTTTCTTCTTCCTTCAGAAATATTATGGTTTGGACACCAAGTGGGGTGACATTGAGCAGTGGATGGTAGGAGTTTCCCAGTGTAGTCCTCCTTTTTCTAATTCATGTCATTCTTGTCTCGTGTGTGACACAGACGGCCCATGTCTTGTTTCCTTGTGTCATGTTTTATGTTTTAATTAATTAAAAGAAAAAATATCACCCTTAGGCTATGTCCACACGTTGCGTTTTCTTCATGCGTTATTTTATGCAAATTTTAAGCTGTCTTTTACAGTACCAGCAATGAGGTTTCAGAACTTTCATGCACACCGCTCGTTTTTTTTTGTCCTCAGTATTTTGTGCAATACCTTTTTTTTTTTTTTTGTAGAATGTCACTTCTTTCAGTGCTTTTTTTCAGTGTTTTTCACCCATTCAAAGCAATGGGTAGTGCAAAAAATGCTGATAAAGCGCTACAAAACCGCAGGTATTTGTTTTTGGTGCCAAAACCTGATGAAGTAGAATCAGATTTCTTTTTTTATGCAATAAACTTCATCAGCACGCACAAGAGACAATTGTACCTTGACAAAAACGCAGCAAAAAAAGCATCAAAAACTAAGCAAAGTCTGCTTTTTTTTAAGCAAGTTTCTTACTGCCAAAATAGCAGATTTTGCCTGAGGAAAAAAAATGCATCAAAAACTCAACATGTGAACATAGCCCTACAAGGAAGAGAGATAAATGATCACTCCAGATTTGATACTACAGTTATACTCAATAGCAACTCAATACTGTGCTAGACAGTACAACTCTATTTATTTTTATACTTTTAAGCCAACATAAGGAACAAGGCTGTACTGTTTCTTAGATCTGGGCTGCCTACCTCCTCCTACACAGTGATTACACAGCAGCCAGTATTATACTGTAGCTTGTCATATCCTTAGTGTTATAGATATATTGTTTTTTTTTTTTACTTGTTTTTACACGCTGTGATGATGCAGCCCTCTTACGTGCACGTATATTTGTAAGCATTTTAAAAAATAAGTGAATGGAAGGAAAAATTAAGCTTCTGTAGCCTCAGTGGGGTGAATGGGGGCTAATGGACATATTAAACATCTGTCCGCTTTCCCAACACAAGACAAAGAGACCACGAAGAGTGTGAAGGATCCTTCTACTTCAGAGTTTGTGTGTGACCGTTTTTAGAAGGGTGTCTCTATGGGTTTCTCCTTATGGCGCTTTTCTTTGTATTTTACCATCTCGTGCATGGTTTCCTCTGTCCCTTTCCTTTCCTGCGCCCTCTTTATATTTTAATGTCTCCCTTTCGCTCCTTGATCTCAGCAGCTTTGTGTTATTCCCTTTTTTCCCTAAATGCATTTCCAGGAAGACAGTGAGCGGTACTCACACCGACCACGGAGAAATCTCCAGGTCAGTAACTCATCCAGATCACTCTGATGATTAATGGGTTAATTGAGTGTAAATGCGGTACGTTGTGCAATTTCTAATACCACCGACAATTCATCCCATGAAAACCATTGTGGCAGGTGTCATTTATTGACTAACCCTATGGACGTCTTACAAGGGTTTAGCAAACCTTTTTACAACCAATGATCATTAAATAATCTAACAGTAAAAAAAATACCTTCTAGTTTTGTCTTGTCTTAAGGTACCTTCACACATAACGATATTGTTAACGATATCGTTGCTATTTGTGACGTAGCAACGATATCGTTAATGAAATCGTTATGTGTGACAGCGACCAACGATCAGGCCCCTGCTGGGAGATCGTTGGTCGCTGAATAAAGTCCAGAACTTTATTTCGTCGCTGGACTCCCTGGAGACATCGCTGGATCGGCGTGTGTGACACCGATCCAGCGATGTCTTCACTGGTAACCAGGGTAAACATCGGGTTACTAAGCGCGGTCCTGCGCTTAGTAACCCGATGTTTACCCTGGTTACCGGCATCGTTGGTCGCTGGAGAGCGGTCTGTGTGACAGCTCTCCAGCGACCAAACAGCGACGCTGCAGCGATCCGGATCGTTGTCGGTATCGCTGCAGCGTCGCTAAATGTGAAGGGGCCTTAAAAAGTACACCATTTAAGGTCAAGAAATGGTTCCTAAATATTGTGAAGCTTCTGTATTATATGTGGGCCTGATTCTGATGGCCGGGTTTGTTCATGTACGCAAAACAAAATTTACTACAGTTTCCCCGAAAATAAGACCGGGCTTATATTAATTTTTGCTCCAAAAGATGTGCTAGGACTTATTTTCAGGGTTGCCTTATTTTTCCATGAACCGTAATCTACATTTATTAATATCAGTACGGTATATTTCTTCATCAGTTTACATATGGTACTGTACCGTAGTGAAAAGCAGCCCCTCCCCCCCCCCCAAAAAAAAAAAAAAGAATCTCACTCAAAAGACCCAGTGAGACCCAAAACAATAATGGTTGGCAAGTTGCTGGACTCAAGCACACAGGTTGGGTTGTCCTGCTGGCGTCACTCTTGTCACTGGCGCGTCATTATTTAAATTCATTATTTAAATTGACCTGTTAATGAACTGTAGGGCTTATATTTTAACCGTTCTTAAAAATCCTGAAAAACCATGCTAGGGCTTATTTTGGGAGATAAACGGTAGTGTCATCAGTGTTGGGTCAGTGTCCCTTTTTACGAGCAGTGTATCATCAGAAATTTCATGTATAATATCGGGCAGCACGGTGGCGCAGTGGTTGTCACTGCAGCCTTGCAGCGCTTGGTTCAAACCCCACCAAGGACAACATCTGCAAAGAGTTTGTATGCTCTCTCCGTGTTTGCGTGGGTTTCCTCCGGGTTTTCTGGTTTCCTCCCACATTCCAAAGACATACCGATAGGGAATTTAGATTGTGAGCCCCATCGGGGACAGCGATGATCATGTCTGTAAAGCACTGCGGAATATGTTAGCGCTATATAAAAATAAAGATTCTTATAATAAAAATAAATTTTGTTAAAACGCTTCTCCTATCCACTGCAATGTTAATCATGGACAGCACACTGATGACATCCATGTGATGACTGGGGTACCGAGGGTCCACCAATAACCAACTCCAGGGCCGCACTTATCAGCTACTTGCAAATGTGATATCCTCAATCACAAATGTATATAACAATGATCTGGGTAGCCTGTTTAATAAATAAAATGCCACCATTGTCTGTACATAGTGATTCAAGTATATAGTGCCAAGTACTGCTCATTTAAGAGGGTGGTGGCCCACCGGAGGATTCTCCTGATCTCCCGTGGGCCAGTCCACTCCTGGATGTCTGTGATTTTTCACACACCTAAAGACTTGTATTGGTACTTTTCGTTGGTTAAAAAACATTATCTCTGATTTTTGCCTGGACGCAGGGTCTGCAAAAATCACGGATATGTAATCAGCCTCATAGATTAATGAGTACATGTTTTATCTGTACAAATCATGGATTAAACTTGTATGTAAAAAACGGCCGTCTGAATTAATCCTTCGAGCTAGCTTTTCAGGTAATTTGGGAGCATCCATCAGTAATGACCCCTGTGTACTTCTAAGACAAACCATAAGTAAGAGCCCCCTCTCTGCATCTCTGTGTGCGTGCCTTGCTTGTGATCTCTTTTGCATATTTATTTTTCCCCTCTGTTCTTTGAAGGCTTCTGATGAAGATGATGTTGTGTCTGTGACTAGCCGGAGCAGCCTAAGGGTCAGTAACCTGTGTCATGTCCTCTGCGTGCTTAAACCTGTGTGTTGTGTGGTGGTGTTTTGTGTACTGGGCACAAGTTAGTAAAACATACTTTTCTAGTAATACTGAATTACTGATCTGAAGGACGCAGCATTGTTTGGCGATCACACAGCAGACGCACACCGAGTGTCATGTGCATTGTGCGGAAAGTCACAAGATGAACGTCAAACTGTGTGACCTTACATTACTTGTAAATCACTTAATATGCAGGATAATAAGAATTAACCTTGTTTGGTGCACTCATACATGTCAATGTAGAACTATAGATATACCATATTCTTAGTATATGATTTTCAATATCACTCCCTTCATCCGTGAGAGTGTTTCATCATTATCCACTGGGTCTGTGCAGTGGGCTGAGCATTAGCCTGATACCGGATCTCATCACAGTCCATGGCAGCTTATGGATTTGTACATGAGAGAAAAGTGAAATTTTCAGCATATTCTTGTTAGAAAGGCCTAAGGGCAGCAGCTCTTCAGCATGTATAGGATTTCTCAATACTTTGCATATTTTAATGGCTTCCTATGTGGAACCACAATGGAGTATTACACTATGCGCTGGCCCATGTGGGAGGTTGGCAGAATGGTTCTCGCACCTCTAATGATCACGGGTCACCGTCACCGGGGTTAGTGATTGCACCTATTGCCGTGCTGTGCGATATTTTGGCATGCTCCCTTGTCCTGCAGGTGTGTGTTGTGTGACGGGCTGCCATACATATCACTCAGCCCTTCTTTCTCTCTTTCTAACAGACCAATGGTTACGAGGATGAATTGCTTGGAGCAGCTCAGTATAGGAAATCCAGCAGGGTCAGTGGAAAGCTGGAGATTGCATGTGACCGCCAGACAGGCTGGGCATATGTTCAGCTACATTAATAATGGTGATATCCAAAATCCGCTCACTGGGGCTTTTGGTGACTCTTTAGCAAAAGTAAATGATCTGTTGATACATGAGTAAATGATGGCGTTAATCTCTTACGTCACACTGTGGCCACGACTCCGCGAGCCGGATGATGTGAGTTGTGCTGTTTTTTGTTTTTCCTTCAGAGCTCAACAGGCAGTGGAGAGACCGTCCCGTCTTCCCGGGGACCCCCCAGGGATGAGGCCATGGTTGGTTCAGTGCTCGGTGTTTTATCTGACACTATGTGAAGCTTGTGCATGGGACCTGCGTACCCCTAACAGATGGCCTACGTGTGCTGGACTACCATGCCATTAATATGTTTGTGCTATCCTCTTGGGGGCTTTGTCATAAGTTGACATATAATAATTTAATTAGTAATAACCATATGTGGTGACATGAACAGTTATGGATTTGTAGCACCATTGTGGTGTAGGATAATTTTTTATGCTTCTAATTGATCTACTTTGTAATTTTGATGGATGTTTTACGCATGGAGTTAAAATAATCTCAGTTAGAGCGATGTTGGTATGAGGCCAGTATCCTGGATGGACCGTCCTTATAGTCCAGCTGTTACCGACCTAAAACATCCACAAGAGACGCTGACGTATTTTGCTAAACGCTTTCAGTGCTTATAAGGGAAGGGTGTTCCTCTTCATGAGTCCTTTATTACAGCTCTTACACCTTTTTTTTCCATTGCTGCAATCGCTGTACATACCATATGCCCGCCTGTAGGCTAATATTGTAGCTGTAGGGGGACCGGAATGATTTACAAGGTTACCTGTAGATAAATATGCAGGTATGTCCCCACAGGTGTACAGATAGTGGATTTGTATGTGTAAATTCCATTGTGTATCACATTAGCAGCATGTGCACGATGCAGAGGATATCCACAGGGGAAGGCTGGCCAGCGATGTATAGTGGAGATAATAGGGATGCAGAACGAGTTTGTGAGAACCTGTCAGTCAACGTCTTCTGATGGGAAAGTTCAAACCTCTTATCTTTTTTTTTTGAGCTACATAAAACAAAAAGACTTCCACGCACCAAAAGCGACTTCTCTACTACCGCATATTAAAACACAGAGCTCCAGCAAGCCTGTCAGTCAAAGCAGGCGAATAGTCCATGAAAAAAAGGAAAAAGCTGAGAACTCCTTAAAATGAGATTCTTTATTTGTGTTCCATTTAAAAATGGTCATAGCAAAGCAGTAGTAAAAGTGTTAAGACCCCCATAAACACTGCTGACATCTTACAATTCTATAAATATATACAACAGATGAAGTGATCATGCAAACGGATCCAAAACGTGCATATACCGCGCTCTAAAAATACATTTCCAATAAACATACGTATGATCATTGTGAAAGTTTCAACCCAGCGGTGATCCGGTATTTACATTCCCAATCCAGTGCTCTTCGTTTTTCAAAAGAACTTTCCTCCAGTTGCCTCCATGCTTTGGTGTATTAACCCTTAAGAAACAAAAAAAAAAAAAGTAAATGATTCTAAGCTACCATCATGTTCTGAAAAAACGCACCTGATGTATATTAGCCACCACCTTCTTGATATCAGGAAGAATATTACTATGACAATCTTTTAATGGAATTCAAATAAATAAAGTAATTTTATGGAGTTTCTGGCTTTTTCCCTTTTTTTCGCGGCTTTTTTTAAATTTTTTTTTACTCCTCTGCAAAGAGAAGCTTTGAAGAAGGAATATATAAAAGTAACAAGCGGATTCTCATTAACTCATTCTGCAGCCAGCAATAAATGGTGCAACACAGAGGATACAGCAGACTTACAGAAAGATACCAAAGGCTTAATGGAAGTCTGTAACCCCCAAACTGTAATTGAACAATTCAGGCCTTCATATAGGGGACTTAACACCTATAAAAATCATACTGGTGCTGTGCATTTTAGTAAATGCGTTTTAGAAAAAAAACAAAACTGTTTTATCATACATGTAAATGGGGGGCTCAGAGTACCCTTGGCATGGACACTTTTGCACCCCTTCTGTTACAGTAGTTCACCACTTCTTCATGGTGATTGGCAGGGATTGCTTCGGATCGCTGCCTGATCCAACTCCCCAGCCCTGCACATACTGACACTGAAGAGGCTGAGCGCGTTCCCACATAACGTCAGGTGGTGGGGGAGATGAGAACGTGCACCATGTCAGTGTATGCGCACTCTCATCTCTTGTGTATAGTGGCCGCATGCGGCTTTATGATCCTGCCATACATAGGTGAGGGGTTGAGTATTATCACCTGCACACACTGACACTGTGCGTGCATGCGTGCTGCTTTAGTTTCAGTACGTGTAGGGCTGAGGATTTGTATTTATTAGCGCTCCCAAGCAAGCACTGCCCAACATCATAAGGCCTCATTCACACGTCCGTGTTTAAACACTTATGTGAAAATTATACACCGACATTTTTGGATCAGTTTGTCATCGGGGTACGGTCCGTATGTCTGTTTTTACCATCCATGTGGTCATCAGTGTTTTTCATGGATGGATAAATACATGACGAAGCTTCTCCTATACTTTGCAATGTTAAATACATTCAGCGCATAGACTGTAAGCTGATGCCATCCGTGTGCACTACGTGTTTTTCAGGGGCCAATAGACTTGCATCGGTCCTTTTTTCAATACGGTCCTTGAAAACACAGAGACGTTTGGATTGCACCGTAGATTATAATGAGTACGTAGGGTATCTGTGTAAAATAAAAAAAACAACAACAAATAACTAAAAACTATCGAAGACCTATGTGCTACACAGACGTGTATGAGGCCTAAGGGGGAAGGAAGGAGTATTGTACTTTTGGGTTGGAATAAAACCTTTGTTTTTGTTTTTTTATAAAATACAGTTGCTAAAATTTACAGTACCAGGAATATTTTATAGGGCCAAGTTCCTCATATGAAGATCTATATTGTTAAATTTCATTTTTTGGTGGTGACAGACGTCCTTTACTAAAACAATGGTCAACCCCAGATTGATGATTTTTTTTCTAAAAATAATCTAGTACCCAGATGTCACAGAAGTCACACTAATGTCCCCCAAATGGACTCCACTTTCTAGGAAAGTCAGGCCCGAACTTCAGTGTAGTGGGATCTCGGCATGCTGGATTCTACAACTCTTTTTGTGGCCGCGCTCGCAGTGGAAAAATTAGATCTCAAGAAAATCAGGGGCTGCCCATTTTTCTTATTAAATAAGACATTGGCATATTAAGGAAAAAAATTGCCCTTGTAGGCATCAGAAGTTGTCCATTTTCATTAAAAAGGTCCGTGGATCTGTCATTAGGCAGATGGCCAGCATGCTTATTGCCTCAATATAATAACCTCCACCCTTGCTGTATAGTAAATTTTTTTATTTTTTTTTTCTACATGAACGTGTGTGTGTGTGGTAAGTTCTTATTCTGTTGATGAGACTGATAAATGGTGGGGCACTCAGACTTTATGGATGCTACCCATGTAGGCATCACTAGGGGATATCTTCATATCCTAAATGTAATAGTGTGAACACTGTTTCCCTTCTACCCACCAGATGCTGAATGAACATTTTCTGTATAAGGCTAGGTTTACATCAGCTTTATGAATTCAGTTATTTTGTATTAGGGGGGCTATCTATCACTCTCGCCCCATTGGAGTCCATAGGACCCCATTGACTTATTATAAGGTATATGGTTTACATCAGAGTATTTGTATTTTTTTTCCAGAAAAAAAAAGTATATTACTGTTCAGTATTTGTTCCAGTGAAAATGTCAAAATCTATAATGTAGGGAAACAGAGCGCACCAGACCGTAGGGTGACACCTTTATAAAAAGATGTAATAAGTCCAGGTAATGTGCTCACCTGAGCGAGCTGGGAAAGCTCAATAATGGTTACTGGGGATGACCTCCACCAGGATAATTGAAGGAAACCACACTTCACTGTACTGGGACCGTTGGGTTTTACAGCGCGAGATGGAGACGCGCTATGGAACAAAAAGCACTTATTTATACAGTATATTGGATCAAGGATGGTCATTTCGGTTAGCACAGCCCCAAACCGCGAATTGTCTTTTTCTTCAGAAATCCGTAATGTGGCCTTCAATACAGATATGAACGCAGGGTAAAAAGTTTTTTCCTAATCACAGCCTATAAATAAAACTATTCCATTCCTGAGGCTTGGCATTCAGGCAGCCTCTACCCGCACTGAATGTCAATGGGGCTGTATACAGTTAGTAAGTTATACAAAAGCTGCTAATGTCATTAGTGGCACAAACTGCACAATAGGATTTCCCATTCTTGTCATTTCCTTCCAGACAGCAGAGATGAATGGTAACTGCTTACAGGAATGAGTCTGCGCTGGAGCGGTGAGGGCGACCCTGTGTATTGTCTGTGGACGGCTTCTATCTCTCATGCTTCTTCCTGTCTCCCCTGTACAGAGCGCTTATTACTCTGACCTCAGCCTGGCCAATGCTCCGCTCACAGCCAAGTCCCAGCAGCAGTCTGTACACAACGGAAACCGGGTCTGTTCCTTTCCACTCACTTCTCCTCCTTTCTGGTTGACTTATGAATAGTGCATGGTGAATGTATTACCTACCTGGGAAGAATTAAAGAAGCGCTCCTCCTCCCAACAAAATGTGTATCCCCTTAATATGTAGCTGCCATCATATTATATAGCACTGTGTACTTACAATTGCTCATTTTGCCTTTCTACCCTGCTGATTATTCTCTTTTCCATTAGGTCTATGACATCACATGATTTAAAACAGACTAGCTGTGAATCCTCCTAAGCTTTATGTTGAAACAGGAGGTACCGTAATTTTTCCCTGCATGAGTCATCACTGCAAAGGCCCTGTCTGGGAGGAGGAGAGAGCAGCTGGGTCAGGAGTTGAAAACAGGGATGACTCATGCAGGGAAAATAAATTTCCTGTTAATACATCAAGCAAAGAAAACAGAAGAATTAGCAGGGTAGAAAGGCAAAATGAGCAATTGTAAGAACACAGTACATATTACGAGGATAATAATTTTGATGGGAGGAGGAGGAGTACTTTATCTTTAAGTAAGTTGCTATAATCAGCTACGAGAATAGATTTTATATTTGAAGTTTGCAGTTTGTTTGTCGGAGGATTTTATATATGTGAAGTTTATAGTTCATGGATTAGGTGATAACTTATAAACCAGATTAGTTTGCAAACATGGGTCTCAATGATAAGACCACAAACTCTGCATAATGCGACCTTACAGTTCTTCTCCCTTCATCTGTCCTATATTTCTTGCTATTATACATTCAGTAACTTAAATGGATTGTCCACGATTATTGGTCCTAGGGAAGTGAACAAAGAAACAATATTCCCGGACTGGCAATACATATCCTTCGGAGTCCTCTGCCGGTGCCCTGCCATCAGCTTCTTTTGGATTTTGTAAATGAGTGTCATAGTGTTTCTTCTCCTTAGGCTATGTGTACACGTTGCGGATTAGGCTTAGGAATTTCTGGTGCGGATTCTGCCTCTCCTGGCAGAAAACGCACCTGCGGATTTGTCATGTTTTTTGTGTGGTTCCGCAGCGTTTTTGTGCATTTTTGCTGCGGTTTTCTTGCGGATTTGCTGCTTTTTTTACACCTTCGGCTTTCTATAATGGAATGGGTACAAAAACGCTGCAGATTCACAAAAAAGAAGTGACGTGCTACTTCCTTTAAACCGCAGCGTTTCCGCAGCGGATTTTCCGCAAAGTGTGCACAACATTTTTTTTTTCTCATTGTTTTACATTGTACTGTAAATCAATTGCGGATCTGCAGCATTTCTGCACTTCAAAAAATGCTGCGGATCCGCAGAGAATGCGCAACGTGTGCACATAGCCTTAAACAAATTCTAAATACTGCTGCCAGTCAGCTGTCAGTGATTGGCTGCAGCACTCGTACAACTTCCCCACTGAATGTTGATGTCAGGTGACCCATCACAGGATGCATTACTGAGTACACTGGCTCCAGTCTGGGAGTTCAAGTATTTCTTTTTGCCTTTTTCCTAGGTCGTTATTGTTAATGGGTAATGGTCCTATGGTGTACATTTTCGTCATAGGTTGCTAAGAAAATTATGAAGCGGGCTCAAGAGCTGAGCCTGCTTAATTCCAAGCAGATGTCGGCTGTGCTACATATCCAGCATCTACTTGTAACTGCAGCCACAAGAGCGCACAATGTTTTTTTTTTTTTTGTGTATGTGTCTGCGGTTTAACCTTTTAAATGCTGCTGTCAGTCTCTGACAATGGCACTTGAATGATGTCGTAGGCATAAAGGCTTCAAATAAATAACTGGTGCGCTTGTAGAATTGTATTCAAATGCCTCTTTACAACATATTAAATAATGTCCTTAACAATAGAATGACATCATATAAAGAAAAATAATCACACACGTGTATTTCCAAGGAATTTTTCCTTTTTCCACAATAGTTTACAAAGTTTGCAGAGACGTTGAATTCACTTTGAGCCAACTCGGCTGTAGTGACTTTTCGGGACAGACCCCTTTGTCAATCTTGTGGGTTCCTAGTTCATTATGGGTTTAAATTGTAAAAACGATATGATCACCTCCACCACTAAAAATATTCCAGATAATTATGAATCATTTTTATATATAATAATTTATATAATAATAAATATATAATACTAGATAAAATAATATTTTTTGAGTAGTACTACCATAGTGATAATGGTTTTAATACATTTATGTAATAATTCTTATATATTAATAATATCACTACGGTACTACTAGTCGGAATTGTGTGGAAATACAGGGGTAGCCCTTATATAACTATATCGATGGAAAACTACTAATTCATCGCTCTTGGAACAAGTGGAGAAGAAAAAGCTCAAAAATGAGAATTTTGTTGGTCACAAATGGGTGGACAGATGGAAGGGACAAAGACTTTTTTATGAGTAGATGCACACACCGAGCCCCTGCAGTTTTACAGAACCACCATACTTGAAGCTTTAATTGTGCTATGCATTCAGTTCAGTAGGACCGCAGGGCTCCAAATCTTCTCACAGCTCGGGTCCAATATGGCCGCCTGACTGAGGCCTCCCCAAACCTAATTTGAGCTTGTGTTCTCCCTCTAGGACCCATTAGTTAGCCTTCAGGTATCAGACAGTATTCTTTAGACATACTCTGCTTATTTGCAGCTCATATTATAATGGCACATACCTAAAATTTTAAGAATTGTCTGGGATTTTTTTCAGATAACATTGCCAACTAGTTGTGGTTTACTTTCACGGAGCTTTGAGCAAATAAACCTGCTGTAATATGTATGATATATTAACATAGAAATCCACTCAAAATCTTTATGCTTAATTGATAAGCATTAAAAAAAAACAAACAAAATAAAGACAAATAACCAAACGGGGGGATGACCCCCATACAAAGGTAAAGTGGCTCTGGGCAGAAATCAGACATGCCCTTTTTCTCTTACATAGGTCGATCACCAGAGGGCTAAATGTCCTTATATAATACACTTTATTGTATACTTGCCTAACTGTGGAGGTTGGCACCCTAAAATAACAGTGGCACCCCCGCTCCTCAACAACTGCCCCTAGGGTGCCCTATAGATCTATGAATCAATGTGATAAAGGACCATATAAAACATTAATGCTGTCGGCAGGTAAATAAGGTGAAAGGGAAAAGCGATACTTATCCATATGACGCTATTTTCATGATCTCAACGCGTTTCCCCATAATCAGCTTCCTCAGGAGGCCGATGATGACGACTTCCTGATAAGGTAGCAAGCCCAGCATGGTCAACTAAACACATGGATTTTAAGGGGATTTCAATGTTAATATTTGTTTGTTCCCTGAGCAATAGCCTTTTCTTTTGTGACACAATATGTATGATATTACATCACGTCTACATTTAAATTGAAACTCATCTTGTCAATCATTGATGCAAAGACAAAAGTATTCTTTTTTTCCTCGTGTTTTTCTCACACTTTCATCCTCTTTTCCAGCCATCACTATTGAACTGCAACTCTCTACCTTCCAGATCACAGCGGGTGGGTCACTTCTCAGTCAATCCGAAACTTTTTTTTTTTGTCACATTTTCCCACATAACGCCTTATTGTTTCCTTCTCTTATCTGCTCTTCTCGTTGACCTCAGCTGACTGTCTGCTTTCTGTCTTTTTGCTGGTAGGGATCTCTGTATGATGATGGTGTCACCAGCAGTAGCCGTCGATCTTCCAGTTCACGACCTGTGAGATTATTTTCCTTCCTTAAATTCTTCCTTTACAATAATCAGTATATGATCTATAAAATGCTCCAGTTTTGATTTGTTTTGTTTTTTTTGTTCCATTTCTTAACTTTAAAAGCCGGTCTCAAAAATATGGTACAGTGGAAATAAGTGGGAGCGGTATGATAAAAACATCACATTTCTAACATGCTATGAGAGATGAGAATAAAAAGCAGACACAGTATAAAACTACAACAAATCCTGCAATGGAAGATCTGCAGTTTGTAAATAAAAATGTCATTCATTCGTTTGATTCCAATTATGCTTTTTGACAGCACAGACCTTATGCTAATGTAACAACTCCAAAATGTATAAGAAGCTTCTGATCAGGTTTTTAAAGACAGATTTAATGAACTGTTGGTATTAGTTTGCTCTGAGCATTGTGTGCATGCACCATTGAAGATTATCGTAATCCCGCTGTTAAAAAGAAGGGCTCAGCCTACAGTTTTTATCTTTACTAAGAGGAAGTTCAGAGAAATGTCCTCCCTTGTGATTACTATTTCACTACAGAAACGTTTTTATACACAGATATGAGAATTAAATTAGTCTCTTTGTACTTAAGGTGCAGTGGGCCTGAAACTGTGTAGCTTAGGTGTATCCTCTGCACACATTGTATAACAGAGCAGGAATATAAGGAATGTTTGTCTAAGGTGTATTCCCTGGGGACATTTTGTCCATTTGATTATTTTTTTAGGCTACTTTCACACTAGCGTTGTTTTCAATATGTCACAATGCGTCGTTTAGGGAAAAAAACGCATCCTGCAAAGTTGTTTGCAGGATGCGTTTTTGCCCCATAGATTAACATTTGCGACGCATTGACACACGTCGCAACCATCGTGCGACCGTTGCGCCGAGTTGTGGCGGACCACCTGGAGCAAAAAACATTACGTGTAACGTTTTTTGCTGCCAACGGACCGCTTTTTCCGACTGCGCATGCGCGGCCGGAACTCCACCCCCACCTCCCCGCACCTCACAATGGGGCAGCGGATGCGATGAAAATCTGCATCCACTGCACCCGTTGTGCGGCGCAAACAACGCTAGCGTGAAAGTAGCCTAAGGTGTCATTTGGTGCACAGGTCTGCTTAGACAAGCTACCAGGCAGTCTCCATACCTTGTACTGTATCTGTTATAGAGATCCATATTCAGATTCCCTATATTTTATTATTCTCCTATTTCTGTTTCTTTTTCTCTGTCTTGCTAACATTCTTTTCTTTACCTTCCTCTGCTTCATGACTTTGGAAGCCTTCTGAGTACAGTTGTTACCTGGGCTCTGGGTCTCGTGCCTCTTCTCGTGCCAGCTCTGCCCGTGCCAGCCCAGTGGTGAGGACTGCCCTTACTCTGTCCTTTCTTTTAATGCCTTTTTATAAAATGTTTTGTATAAAGTTATGTTAATTTAATTTCAGAAAAATCACCTTTGTCACAAATCAGTGGTAACTGGAGGCATTTCTACTAGTTTTTAGTTATGATTAGAAATTGAGCACGTCAGGGCTTGTTCGCATGTTGCGCTTTTGCCTTTTGAAAAACTGCCATGTATTACCGTACCAGTAAAGAGAATGAGATTTTAGCACATGTTACTTATTTTTTGCTTTTTAAAGAGCTTTGTTAAATCTGCAGCATGTCAATTCTTTCTGTGGTTTTGCAACGTTTTTGGACGATTCAAATGAATCTCCCGGAAATCCTAGCTGTGGAAAACTTGACCAGTATGCAAGACAGCACGCTGTTATATTTGTGCCACACTGCAGCATGTTTGCCAAACTAAATGCAGCAGAATTCTGCCATAATTTGCACAACAATCCTGTCTTGTACCATATTTATGATGTGTTTTAGACACTTTTTTACAATTTGTCTGCCTATGGAGCATAGTTTTGGTGAAATGTAATTTAGCTTATCAAAATTATGGCTCACTTTTCTAGCACAAGGTAAGCCAACTATTAACAAATGGTTGTCCGGCAATTAAGGATTAAAATTCCGTGCAACTTCATTCACATCGTTATAAAAAAAAACTTCTTATTGGCAATCATAAATAACACTACATATGGAGGAGATGATAAAACCACCGCTAGCCGAGTATAAGCCAGATAAAATGTATTTTTTTATTAGATTATAAATTAAAAAAGTGAATTAAAAGTCTGCTACATTCCAGAATTACAGGGACCGAGGTTACAAATTGTGCCACGTGATTGATCCACAATCAGATACAAGTAATGGAATAAATAAACAATGACTGGTACAAAAAATGAATACAAATATGAAAGAAGAAATATTTAATCCTATGACCAATAATTTAGTCAAATAGCACTCAGGATATGAATATAAGTGCAAAGTGCAATATTAAAATATAAAGATACCACCAGAAAAATTAGTACAAAATTAAATACAGCCCAATGGTTGCTCTAATAGTGGATCCTGTTGTATAGGTCACTAGATTAATGGTGTGAGGGCCATGTGTGAGCATATTTGCAGTGAGTCGCTAGCACTCTCAATGACAGTAAGTATATCAAATCATAATAAGCCTAAATCCTGTCTTAGGGTATGTGCACACGTCAGGATTATTTCCTGACAAAATCCTGAGAATTCTGCCAGAAATTCTCGCAGGAATTTGCACGCGGATTTTTTGCGGATTTTTTTTTTTCCTGAATGACCTTTTTGATAGCAAATCCGCAAAAAATCCGGAAAAAGAATGAGCATGTCCGGATTTTTTGCGGGATGCGTTTTTTTTGCAGAAAAAAATGCTAACATCTGCACAAAAAATGCGGAATGCATTCTAAATGATAGGATGCATAATGTTAGCGTTTTTTTACCGGATTTATAGCGTTTTTATGGCGAAAATCCGCAAAAAAAAACGCTAAAAATCCTGACGTGTGCACATACCCTTACAGATAAATGAAAAATGTAGAAATGGGCACTTACAAAAATTAATGGCTGGTAACCTGGGTGTCCCCGTCGCCCCAACGCACGTTTCGTTAGTCTTCCTCAGAATCCTAATCTGCAAATAAAGGAACGCGTTTCAGGCTTACAGTATCCTTTGTTCACAGCGTATCTAGGGCTACTGTTCTCCTGAAATACGTGGACGTTTTTTGCCCGTGTTATATTGGCCGACATGAAGTTTTTATGAACATATGAATGAAGTTACAAGGACTTTTAATCCCTTAGTGTTGGACTATTTGTTTCCTTATTATCTTTTGCTGTGGACAAGCAATGTCCATGCACTGGGCACTGTTGTCTGGACCCTGCCTACAAGGCACATGGTAAGCAGTTCCTCTGGCTTCAGATTGTTATAAGACAATGAATAGGTTTGGTAAACTTAACTAGTCAGGCTTAAAACGACACATAGGCCATAAACAACCGTGATAAATTTGTAGCATTTTAAGACTGTTTGGTCTGTTTGCCCCATCCAAGAATTACAGGTTTGATAAATATACCCCATTATGTTATGAAATATTAATTTTCTTTTTTTTTTTTTTTTTGCATTTTGTTTGCATAATTATCCTTCATATAAAATATTAAAATCCTAAATATCACATGTATGGGCTGAACCATAAAAGTCCTGGGATACTCAAGTTGCTGTATGTATTTAGTGTTGCGTCTCTGAAGATTAACGATTTCATTATCACACAACATTAAACGTTTGCTCTTTAATCAGTCTTCGGACCCCACAGGACCTCCTTTATTTCGCCGTGGGTCCGCCAGTTCCAGTGTCCATTCACAAAGTCGTCTTGAAGATGTGTCTGCTCCTTCCGGCGGCAGAGTGCGAGTGTGTGCGTGCGTGCGTGCGTGTGTGTGTGTGTGTGTGCGCGTGCGTGTGTGGGCATGAAATGTGTTGTGTGGCTGTTGCTTGTTGCTCTATAGAACTTCTAACGCTCGCAGCATTTGTGTGGATTACTAAGCCACTAGTGGAAAATTCCTTGATGAAAAATAAATTCCGAACAGGCTCCATCTTTAACGGTAGAGGTTTGTTACTGCTGAACTAATGCACCCAGGATTTTTACCTTTGTGTACAGAGTTTAACTTCTTTTTATTTTTCAAAATTACAGGTTGAAGAAAGGTCTGACAAAGACTTTGCAGAGAAGGTATTTATTTATTTTTGCTCCTAATACATGAAACTTTTGTATGTAGTTTTCTGTGAGTACTATGTGTGTTTTTCATGGATGACTCTGATACCTGAGATCTGTGGGGTCTGTGTGGCCTAAACGCATGTCCATGATTTTTGGCGGAGTGAAAGTTTGTGAAAAATAGTGGAGATATGTTCGATTTTGAACCACGAGTTGGATGAAAATTGGCAATACCAGCCAATGGGTCTGGAAAAAATCGGGCTGCACTTGGATGACATCCAAATGCAGTCCGAGTTTTATGGACTGTCAGAAAGGCGAAGGTGGAGAATTTTTTTTTTTCATTATTTTTCTCCAGGTACGAGAAAAGCGAACCACACTTGGATCAGAGTCTGATCAGAATAATTGATCTGTTTTTCTCGTACACGGAAAGATCTGATGTGTGAATGAGGCCTAAGAATTAGATACTGTAGAAGGCTCAGCTTAATAATTAGGGGGCATGGCTTTCATTAATGAAAAAAATGGCGCTGAACTTCTAATAAGTATATTATACTAATTTGGCTGTATTCCTTCCTACCACCAATTTGTTAAGACTGTACGAAAAATGTAAGACTCCTTCAGGCATTTTCTTGCATAATACTGTATTGTAATGTTTTGTAAGAGCTTTGAAGAATTACATTACCGCTTTCTCTTACCTTCTGTTCCAGGGCGGCCGGCCTGTCTCTGCATTATCTGCAGCGACTCTTGCTTCTTTGGGTGGGACATCCTCTCGTAGAGGAAGCGGAGACACCTCCTTATCTGTTGATACAGAGGCGTCAATTCGAGAAATAAAGGTGAGTGTGCAAACACAGCAGATTCATCCGTCTATTCGCTAGATCTCTCGTTGTAAGGTCATACCTTGAAGACATACTACGCTAGTGTTTACTGTAGAAGGGTTGTACCACACTAAAGGTACCTTCACACACATAACTATTTCATTAACGATATCATTGCTTTTTGTGACGTAGCAACGATATCGTTAACGAAATTGTTATGCGTGACAGCGACCAACGATCAGGCCCCTGCTGGGAGATCGTTGGTCGCTGGGAATGATCAGGACCTTTTTTTTGGTCGCTGATCACCCGCTGACATCGCTGGATCGGCGTGTGTGACGCCGATCCAGCGATGTGTTCACTGGTAACCAGGGTAAACATCGGATTACTAAGCGCAGGGCCGCGCTTAGTAACCCGATGTTTACCTTGGTTACCATTGTAAAAGTTAAAAAAAAAAAAAACACTACATACTCACATTCCGATGTCTGTCACGTCCCCCGGCGTCAGCTTCCCTGCACTGACTGTCAGCGCCGGCCAGCCGTAAAGCAGAGCACAGCGGTGACGTCACCACTGTGCTCTGCTTTACGGCCGGCCGCCGCTGACACAGTGCAGGGAAGCTGACGCTGGGGGACGTGACAGACACCGGAATGTAAGTATGTAGTGTTTGTTTTTTTAACTTATGCAATGGTAACCAGGGTAAACATCGGGTTACTAAGCACGGCCCTGCGCTTAGTAACCCGATGTTTACCCTGGTTACCCGGGGACTTCGGCATCGTTGGTCGCTGGAGAGCTGTCTGTGTGACAGCTCTCCAGCGACCACACAACGACCTAAACAGCGACACTGCAGCGATCGGCATCGTTGTCTATATCGCTGCAGCGTCGCTAAATGTGACGGTACCTTTAGTATAAAGCAATATTTGCCACCATTGTGGTACGAAAGAAACTTTCCTGTATTATCCATTTGTTCTAGAACCTGTTTGTGTTTGTTCTTTCTTCCTGTCTTCATTCAATTCTTTTTAAAATCTCAAGTTACCCAAAAACTTGTCTGTGAAAGCCCAAGACACCTGCTCCCTTTGTAGGACACATATTTTGTTACACTATGCAAGCTTGTTTACTTTGTTGAATTGTTGCATTAGACGCGGTAATGGCAGCTAAACAGATATGATGGACAAAAGTTTGTTTTCAATTATATAGAAGAAACCTGCTGACGGATTGTCTTAAAGCAAATCTGGTAGTTAGGTGGAGGGTAGATACAGCACCCAGCCTTCACTACTCATACCACAAAAAAGGCAAATAGAGCTTTGCTGCCCATTTTTTCTTTTGATTACTAATGTTCCAGCACTTGAAAGTCAACTGACCATATATCCCTGGCAAATCCGTGATCTCTCTTGGGTGTATCAGAACTCTGATTTATTTTTCTTCTACCACATAGGAGATCCAGACAGTGAGGAGTCACATGTTTACTTGTGGGTTGTTCTTTTTTTTTTTTTCTTGTGCTGCTTTTATGAAATCATGGCATACCTTAAGGCCACGTTCACACCATGAGTGTTTGGTCAGTATTTTACATCAGTATTTTTAAGCCAAAATTAGCCAGGAGTGGGTAAAAAATGCAGGAGTGGTGACCTGTCTCCATTATACTTTTCCCCTGTTCCTTTCCTGGCTTTAGTGTACAAATACTAATGTAAAATACTGACCAAATACTGAACATGGCCAAAGGCTTGTTCACATGTTGTATGTTTACCGCGTGTTTTTTTTCCTGAAAAAACTGCCTTATATTAGTTTAGAAGCAAAGTGAATGACAGTTCTGAAGTCTCATACACAGGCTGCTTTTTTTTTGCGATTTGAAGCATCTTCAGATCTGCAGCATGTCAATTCTTTCAGCGTTTTGTACTGTTTTCACCCATTCAAATGAATTTAAAAAAAACACATACAAAAAAAAACACTAACTATTTGATGCAAATACTTAGTGTGCATATAATAATAATAATAATCTTTATTTATGTAGCACCAACATATTCCGCAGCGATTTACAGTTTAACAGTTTCAAACACAACAGTCATAAGTAACAACGTTAACAATACAATAATTAAAGCGAAATAAGACGACCCTGCTCGTGAGAGCTTACAATCTACAATGAGGTGGGGGGAGATACAAAGTACAGGTGTGTATTTACAATGATGTATTTACAATGATGGTCCAGCCATCTTCAGGGGGTGGAGGATAGATGGAGATACTGAATGGGCTACACACACACACAAACATAAAATGACTTTGATTAGGGAACGTGATAGGCCGCTCTGAACAAATGTGTTTTGAGCGAGCGCCTAAAACTATGCAAATTGTGGATGGTCCTAATTTCTTGGGGTAGAGCATTCCAGAGGATTGGTGCAGCACGGGAGAAGTCTTGGAGTCGGAAGTGGGAGGTACGGATTAGTGCAGAGGTTAGTCGAAAGTCATTTGCAGAGCGCAGCGGCCGGTTAGGCCGATAGACAGAAATGAGGGAAGAGATATAAGGGGGTGCTGCACTGTGAAGAGCTTTGTGGGTGAGAACACGTACTTTGAATTGTATCCTGTAATGAATGGGCAGCCAGTGTAATGATTGGCGAAGAGCGGATGCATCTGAGTAACGATTAGCTAGATAGACGACCCTGGCTGCTGCATTAAGGATTGGCTGGAGTGGGGAAAGTCGAGGGAGGGGGATGCCAATTAATAGAGTGTTGCAGTAGTCCAGGCGGGAGTGGATCAGGGCGACAGTGAGGGTTTTTGTTGTTTCTATGCACATAACATTAAACATGCAAAGAAGAAAAAAAATGAGCTTAACTTGAGTTGGTACACATGCAGAAGTTAAACGCATGTTCACATTGGCCACAACACACTAAAACCAACAAGAGAAAAAGTAAGCAAAAACCCTGATGTAACTAAGTAAAAAAGCAAAGGTGCATTTAAATAACACAGAGTTTTTAGTAATAACTGTTTTTTGATCAAAAAATAGCACAAAAGCCATCCCACCGTGTCAAGGTAACTCTGATCGGGGCAGTCCTACACTGTCTAATATTAAAACCTTACCATGTGTCAATGTTGACCTCAGTGTGAATAAGGGCAGACAAAAGGACTGGGCCTAACCAGGGAACACCAGACTGGGGAAGCTTTATATACAATCTCTAGCTCAGAAACAAGGAGGCCACACTCCAGCTTGCACAGAATGCAACAATACAAAGAAAAAAAACACAAAAATTGAGCTTAACTTGAGTAGGTACACATGCAGAAGTTAAACACATGTTCACATTGGCCACAAAACATTAAAACCTACAAGAGAAAAAGTAAGCAAAACCCCTGATGTAACTACCGTATATACTCGAGTATAAGCCGACCTAATTTTGCCACAAAAAACTGGGAAAACTTAATGACTTGATTATAAGCCTAGGGTGGGAAATACAGCAGCTACCGGTAAATGTCAAAAGTAAAAATGGATACCAATAAAAGTAAAATTAATTGAGACATCAGTAGGTTAAGTGTTTTTGAATATCCATATTGAATCAGGAGCCCCATATAATTCTCCATACAGTTCATGATGGGCCCCATACGATGCTCCATATTAAAATATGCCCCATATAATCCTGCATAAAGGTTAATAATGGCCCCAGAAGATGCTCCATAGACACATTTGCCCAATATAATGCTGCACAAATGCTGATTATGGCTCCATACAGACACTTGCCCCATATACCGTAATGCTCCACAAACGTTAATTATGGCCCCATACAGACACTTGCCCAATATAGTGCTGCACAAACGTTATGGCCCCATACAGACACTTGCTACATATAGTGCTGCACAAACGTTATGGCCCCATAGATGCTCCATACAAACACTTGCCCCATTTGCTGTTGCTGCGATACAAAAAAAAAATCACATACTCACCTCTCTGTTGCTCAGGCCCCCGGCACTTTCAATATTCACCTGCTCCTCGTTCCGGCGCCGCTCCATCTTCAGCGTCTGCTGCACTGACGTTCGGGCAGAGAGCGTGCACTAACCACGTCATCGCGCCCTCTGACCTGAGCGTCACTGCAGAAGACGCTGAAGACGGAGCGGCACCGGAACGGGGAGCAGGTGAATATCGCGCAGCGCTCCCACTCCACGTTATACTCACCTGCTCCTGGAGCTGTGCATTCCCTGCTTCCCCGGCGCTTCAGCTTCTTCCTGTACTGAGCGGTCACCGTTACCCCTCATTACAGTAATGAATATGCGGCTCCACCTCCCATAAAGGTGGATCTGCATATTCATTACTGTAATGAGCGGTACCATGTGACCGCTCAGTACAGGAAGAAGCTGGGGCGCCGGGGACCTGCAGGTACCGCGCCAGGAGCAGGTGAGTATAATTAGACAGCCCCCGCTCCCCCTCCCCTGCCGACCCCTGGGTATGACTCGAGTATAAGCCGAGAGGGGGACTTTCAGCCCCCCAAAAGAGGGGTGACACTCTCGGCTTATACTCGAGTATATGCGGTAAGTAAAAAAAGCAAAAGTGCATTTAAATAACAGAGTGTTTAGTAATACTGTTTTTTTTATCACAAAATAGCACAAAAGCCATCCCTAGGACTGTCCTTATCAGAGTTACCTTGACGCGGTGGGATAGCTTTTGTGCTATTTTTGAACAAAAAACAGTATTACTAAAAACTCTGTGTTATTTAAATGCACTTTTGCTTTTTTACTTGGTTACATCAGGGTTTTTGCTTACTTTTTCTCTTGTAGATTTTAAAGAAGAAATAAGTAGCTTTTGGTATAGGGTCCTAATCACAAAATTGCTTAATTATATTTTTTTCCTTTTATTGTGATAGTCCCTTGGGAGTGATTTCTTGATTTGTTTTTTGTCTTTTTGCAGCTATATACGTAATGGTTTTCGGCATAGTTTCTTTCTAATTAAGTTTGTATGTCTAGTTTTGCATAAATCAGTAATCAGAATGCCTTGGTCAGAAATAATATTCCTTTATTCCTGAAGTCTTTGTAACCGCAGTAAGTGTTATAGGTTGGGAGTATTTAGGTTCTGAGTATTTGGAGCGTTGTCGTTTTGTCCTGATGTCATTCTGGATTAGGGAGCGCCTGGACTATGTAGGTCTTCTGTAGGGGCTGAGCTCTCTCCCAGCTGTGCACAGCGGTCTTGCCCCCAATCTGCTAATCTTTCTGCCACTGGTTGAATATGCATGTGACGTTCTGTCTAATCCCCAGCAGGAATGCTACATCATACCAGACCTGTGCTTTCTTCTAGATTGTTTCCATCTTTGTTTTATCTGCTGCTTTATTCCTATGCATTCTGTGTCCCTCTGTCAGGAGATCAGTGAGTTAAAGGAGCAGATTGAGGATGTGGAAGGCAAATACATGCAAGGGCTGAAGGAGATGAAGGTACTGCTCTGTGTGACACTAATCTTTCATAGGGGCATAACAGACATATGGTGTGCACACCTTCATCTAATATTCCTGGACTACTAATTTTTTTTTTTTCCACTAATAGCTCAAATTTTTATTTTTGGATTTTAAACATTTTGCTGTTATTATTTCTATTATTAATATTTCTATTGCCTTTTAGGACTCCTTGGCAGAAGTGGAGGAGAAGTATAAACGGTCTATGGTGACAAATGCCCAGCTAGACAATGAGAAAACATCCTTGCAATATCAAGTGGACACTCTCCGGGAGGTTCTGCTGGAGATGGAGGAAGAAGTGGCAGAATCCAGACGTCAGTATGAAGATAAGCAGAAAGTGAGTTGTGGAGCCTACTTTAGCAGTCCTTGACCGAAAACCCCTTTAATACGGGAGCTGTCACAAGGACCAGGTGATCGGGCTACCAAGACAAGTAGCAAACAAGCTCATTTTCAAGCCATAGGTGATGAAATGGTCAATGAAGGTGGCACAGTACTGTATACAGTCTTAAGCAAGTATCTGGTTTGCTTAAAATCTATCAATATTCTTATTTATTTTCCTTTTTTTTTTTTTTTGCTCTGTTTTTTTTCATTGCCTTTTTCCAAGAAATGTTATTTCTCTGATGACATAGCCTTATGAGGGCTTGTTATATATGCTATATATATATATATTTTGCAGGACTATTTGTAGTTTTGAAATGCACCATTCATTTTGCTACATAATGTATAAAAAAAGGAATTGAGGAGTAAAAACAGCAATTCTGCCATTTTTACCTTTCTGGCTGTATAGTGTAAATGTTTGAAATTTTTTTTCTAGTTTGGACGATTACACATACAGTGATACCAAATATTTTATTTTTATAGATTTCACAATTTATGTTTTGGTATAGAAGGGTGATTGAAACTTCTATATTTGTGATTCATTTTTTTTTTTTTACACTATCTTTTTAATATTTCTTACATTTATTTTTTTATTTTTAAGTTGCGTTAGGGGAGTTAAACATGTGATCACTTGATCCCTTATGCAATCCACTGAAATACGGTAGTATTGCAGCTTCTTGAACAATGAATGGTTGCATCATACACTATTGTATATTAGCAGATGCAGATTTCGTTAGAATGACCTAATGCCATTAGTCATTGTTTTTCGAGCACTCGCCTTCATTTCTGTTCCTTCTTTTACGTGTCCCAGACGTTGCCCTAATCTCTGATTCGTGAATTGTATATTGTGCACAAATGATGACATGATTTCCCTATATTAACTCTGCTGAGGTTACATGTAATTACAAGGGTAAATTTGCACATTTTTGGGTTTCTGTATGTTTAAAGCCTCTTGTTTTCTTGCCAGGAGTGTGAGCGGCAGAAACACGAGCAGGGTGTCCTTCGTTTTCAACTCTCAGAGATGAAAGAGGCTTTGGAGCAAAGAGAAGCTCTGATGACGGTGAGGAAGGACTGTTGGAATTAATTGGTTAAAATAGCTCAGGTTTTATTGCTCTTCTCATTAAGCTTTATTATTTGCCTTTAATGAAAAATTGTAATTTAGCGTTACAAAATAAGAAAGCTTTGAGTGATTGCCTATCATGAACAGTTGTAGATGGATGGAGTGTTAGCCTCTTTGCTCTGTTGCTGATTCCTGTTTCTTCTCTTTCTTGCCAGTTCTGACTTTTTTTTTTGCTTTTTCTTGAATATTCTGTCTTTTTTTCTTTGTTTGCTGCCCTTTGCCAACCATTAGGAAATTCGCCAACTGCAACAGAAACAAGAAATCGGTGACCGTGAGATCTGTGACCTCAAAGAAACCATAGAGTGGAAGGATAAAAAAATAGGGGTACGATTCCTTGTTTAGGGTGTCTGTTAGCTATTAGGAGCTAAGCGGCTGCCACAAGAACTGGGAATTAACTTGATGGTTACTGAGCTCCCAAAAGTAGAAAGAATCTAGCCTTCATATGAACACGGTCTAAATACTGTGCTCACACCAACATAATATACGGCTTTGTGCAAAAAATGTATATTTCATTCCAATAAAATGGATAAGACACATTTTTATGGGGGTTATATATATATATTTGGTAAATTCCAATAATATCAAAGTTTAATGGATGCTTAATTTAAATTGCATAGCTAAAAGCTCTTAACATATATGTATTCATAAAACCAGTGTGATATAAAGCGGGTATCACAGGAACAGACATTTGTCTGGACTTCCTGACAGTAAGGCTAGGTTCACATTGCGTTAGGGCAATCCGTTAAGCGCATAGCGCTAGCGGATTGCGCTAACGCAATGTTTATTTTGGGGCCGCGTTCGCAGTCCCCGCTAGCGCAGATCCCCGATCTGCGCTAGCGAGGGACGGACCTCGGACGCTGCCAGCAACGTCCGAGGTCCATCACAAAAGAAAGGCACATCGCTAGCGCGTGCCGAAAGTGGCATGCGCTAGCGATGCACTACAGGCAGAAATCACATTGCTGTCAATGGGTGCGCTAAGGGACCCGTTGCACGGCGTTAATTGCGACATTTTCGCCGTGCAACGCAGTCCGTTAGCGTTAACCCATTAACGCAATGTGAACCTAGCCTTACACCATTGAGGAACAATACAGAAAGCCGCTATCCTGCCAGAACTAGCTGATAACAGAAAACAAGAGAATGACTTTAACCAAACACCAAATGTCAATGTGCTTTAGATGAACCCTAGATGCACTTTAAAGGTTCCCATAAACATTAGTGGAAAGTCGGTGAGATTTTTCGACCATCTCATCTATTTGGGGACGTCCCTTGTCAGATAATGTTGTGGGGACAGCAGGACTTCACAGTTGGCATTTTAATGCCTAATCCGTTTGCTTTCAGGAAAGGTAAGCGGCAAGAAGAGTCTGGCAGAGGCTTTCTCCTCTCTCCATGTTGAAAACTCTTAAACATTCTGCTGAGCCAAGCATTCATGTATAGGGGGGAATCGGGAGAGATCGGTCAATAGTTTTCTCATGTGTACAGCCAATTTAGATAGCTGGGGAGAAATCTCGATTTCTTTCTACATTCCCCATACACATGAATACTCATTTATGTGTTCCCTATGTGGAGAGCAGAGTAATCCGTGGCTGGGCTGATTTAGCAGCAGCATATCCAGCAGGAGAACAGATGGAGGGGCATTTGTATTAGAACTGCACGCTCCTTACCTCCTCAACATCATCTGACGGAGAACATTGGGGGTCCTCGAACATATCACACATTGGGCGGATTCCACAGAAATCATTGCATGTGGCTTTAACGTGTATGTGGGCCTGAATATTCCAATTAATCAAGTTGAATTAGATCTTCAAGTGTACATAATATTATCAAATATGGAAGATTTTACCTCTAAACCCTACACACTAATATGTGGGACTGCAAATGTTCACATTTGTGTTTTTACGTTTTTCAATATCGTGTTGCATTTTCTTTCTCTCTGAACCCTGGAAGTGCAGGCTCTGGAGAGACAAAAAGAGTTTTTTGATCCGGTTCGGAGTGAGCGAGATGCCCTCAGGGACGAGGTGACCCAGCTAAGGGACACATTGAAGGTACAATGGATACACTTTTATTCTGTTTTATTATGTATAGCATTGTGAGGTCCATGCATATGATATAACGGACACCATCTGTAAAGGAGGGCTATGAAATGATTAAAGGGAGTCTTCTATTGATTGGCGATATCTGCCTTGTAGTCTTAGAGTAGCAACCAGCTGAAATCTTGTGGTGGTTGGTGGTTATACCAGAATATTAATATTGCCACCAGGAGATGGAGTAAAAAGGGGGGACAGCCTTGTATGCACAATACAACATATCAAACCTCTTTGTCTAAGAATTGTAGATTGATCACAGTGTACCATTGTTTGAGCTACAGGAACGGTCTCCCAGCTGCAATTTTACATCTATGCCAGAGGTGCCGACCACTGCAGAAGAATGATCATGAGATTTGCAATAAAATATATTGTCTCTCTCTGTGGCATCCACTTGCATTGCTGTGAAGAAAAAAGTCTTAAGAAGGAAAATGCTGAGATTGTTAGATAAGTTGACTTGTAACAAGAAATACCTTGTACTGTCATACTTCAGACTCCCACAGCTTTTCCCATCTAATGTTGGCAGTCGCAGATAAAAAAAAATTTTTCTCCGTTTTTGGAGAAAAAAAATAGGGATTCAATGTTCTTAAATGTGAGACTATTAAATGTCATTGCTGTTTACATTGATGATTAGAAAACATGTTTAATAAATTGCGGTAACTACCGGTACCTGCTTTCCTTTAACCGTAGCTTTCAGAATTGCTTAGTTTGTTAGTTCCTGTCTTGCTGGAAAGGCTTTCTCGCTAACTGTATCCACCACGTGACTTGTCATTTCTTCAGCAGCTGACTTTTAGTTCATTCTGTTGCATTTAGAAACACGGCATCGTGCTGGACTCTGACGGTACCCTGAATGGTGACTCTTCAATAGAAAACCATGTAAATTTCGATGGTCCGCCAGATCCTCCTATCCGGGCTGTGTCAATGGGTAAGTGATAGTGTGCGCTCTTCTCTCTCTCTCTTTTTTTTTTTTTTTTTCAAGCTTCTCCGAGCCGTTTCTCTTTCCACTAACCCTGCATGCCGTGCTTTGTATAACTTCTGCAGCCTATTACCTTGTAAGGGTATTCTTCATCCAAACCAGACTCCTTGTTCCAAAGTAGAAGTAGACGGCTGTATAAAGGCAAGCTAGGCTATAAAACAAGTATCAGATGTAGACTGCAGGCGTTGTTCACACCTGGATCGAGCTACTTTGTCTGGTAATTATTAGTTATTTGTGGTTTGTAGTCTTTCCCGTTCTGTACATGAAAGGGCTACGGTCTTATTTGTGATGAGGCACGGGATTATCGGAATGTTCTAATCTTTGGCACTAGCTGTAGAAGATCTCAACCTGGCTGCCTTGTTCCTTTTTTTAAATAATCAAAGTGCCTTAAATATTTAAGGAAATCTTTTTCTAATCCCAATCAACCTGTTTTTTTTTAATCTAGTTACAGAAGATCACCGCATTTATATTTCACAGGTCTTGCTGATGTAGCAATAAAGTTTTACTGTCATTTTTAAGTATTTCGCAGCAAACTGAACCCTTCCAGAGTAGACTGAAGAATCTCTTTTCAGACTGTAAAAAAAATCTGCTTTGCTGTATGTTTCTTCTCTTCAGCAACCATCCGGGGCTTCAAACGGTGGGTTGTATAACTCTGCACTGTCCAACCTGTTGCTTTTCTACCTACTCTCAAGCAGAAATCATTCATTCCCTGTCTTTCTCTGACCTCTGCTGGGGTTGTGGCTTTAGTATAATTGGTGGATTCTTCATTCTTTTGTCCGTGGTTTTTATAGGAAACACAGAAGAAACAGTTGAAAAAAAGGAGACCACCTCAGTGGTGGGTGAAGGTCCACCTTCTCAGGTTGAGCAAGATAGAGTGGAAGTTACACAAGATGCTCAGAAAGAAATTCAGTTGCACCCAAAGGGTGGAGATGTAACACATGAGAACAATGAGAAGGAAAATAACAGCAACACCGTTGTGGAAATGGAACCTTTTGATGTCTTTAGCCGTCACAAATCTGAAACCAACGTGGATGAGCAAAAGGAAGAGACATCTTATGACACAAGAGAAGATCTGCAGAAGATGTCCCTAACTGAAGTTTTGGAGAACTTTTCAGCAGTAGACGGTGACACAACCTCAAAGCAGAGTGATATAAGCCCTTCTGGAAGTGATGTCTTTCAGGATGCTATAGATTTTGTCGATGATCATCCCATTACAGTGAGCGCATTTTATGAAGATGACTCGGGTTCTTTGAGTGATTGTGAAAAAGAGGAACCCAAAAACAGCCAAGAGGAGGACATCCCTAAAGCTGATGATCATGTCCCTATGGGTGGAGCGGCTGAAACTACAAATGAACCTGTCAATATTTGTAAGAGTGCCGAAAGCTCAGATTTAGAGGATAAACAGGACCATAAAAAAACAAGCATCAATCTCGAAGATCTTAGTACAGAGTTGTCAGAAAACATAACTAGTGATAAAAATGTACATCTAGAACATGAAGTAATTCTGGAACAAAAGACCGAACCTCAGCTGTCTCCCCCGGAAGAATCTGGGTCACAAATTCTTGTGGATCAAAACCAGAACACTGAAATATTGTCTGCTCCCGAGAAGAGTGAAGTAATTGATCAGAGTGAGATTATTTCGACACATGAACAACCATCACAAGACACTCTATTACCGATCACCGATTTAGTTGCACAGGTAGAAAGTGAAAATGACAAAACATTGGACGTTTCCGAGTCTTGCGCTGTTAGCAAAAGCAATAGTGTAACGGAGGAAGAGTCTAGAACAGACTGTGTCATTCCAGGGGACAGTGGTGACCAAAATATACCTAAACCCATCCCAGAGGAAGAGAGACAGGATGTGTCTTTGGAAAGGCAAGATCTTAAGGTAGCGGACCAAAGAGAAGATGACTTATTACCTCATGACCCAGATTGTGAGAACATCCAGAATGCAGATGATACACTGTCAAACACAGCTGAATCCCCAAAGGAAATAGTTCCACCTGAGGTTTTCAGTAGTGAAGGTGAATCCACACAAGAGGGTGAAGAAACAGGGGATGATGATGAAAAAGATGATACCGTGAAAAGTGAAAAGTACACCGGAGAGAGTGAAATACCCTGTGCTTCATTAGGATCGTCAGTGGACAGACAGTCTTTGGAAGACATTCGGATGGAAGGTGACTCCGATAAAAGTCCAAGGAGAGGAAAAGGCAAAAATAAAGACGACTGTGTGGTTTCCTGATGACATGATCGGTTATTTTGTAGATGTATATGTGGCACTGCTGAATGTTACAGAAAGTTTATGCTTTTGCACTAGTACTACTATCAATTGCCACCAAAGTGGCTGTATATCTAGATACTAAAGTACAGGCTGGAGGTGTACTCCTCCATATAGTTTTCAATTTTTTTCTCTTTTGTAGGCTCCTGTTTGTGAATTTGTATTTTGGGGGTGAATTTTAAGTATATGAATATTATAGGAAAAGGCTTTTTTCACATATTTTATCTGGGGCCTCACCATTGTTTGAAGTCCATGCCAATGTTGAAAATGTATTTGTACTTATCTTATTAATTTCTGCATCCAGTATAGAATTTAAATGAGCTTAATACGAGTGAGGCCGGCCTCACAGTCCAAAACTACTGCTCTCGAGGTGAAAGTTACCTAAGGGGAATTTTTATGAAATGTTGCTACAGGCCATATTTACTATATAGACTAGTATATCTCGAACTGCCTGGATTAGATTGCATTTGCACTTCCTCACCTACCAGTGATAGGACATATGTTCTTCTATTTATGTGTTCTGAAATAATCTTATTTGACCCATTAGAGAAACCGCTAAAAATGTCCCAACCTTTTATAATCTATTTACATATCTAATTACTTTGCTGTTCCTCTAAACAGATCTTCTTTTTTTTTTTGTTCTTGAACCTCGTTTGGATGTTCCTACTCCACCCAAATCGCAGAAAAGAAACAATGTTATAGTTTTATAGATGTCACGTATAGTTTTATAACCGAAAATATTATTTATTTCTCTCGTGGCTGGAGTAGCGTGATTGGAGCTCACATTCCATGTAAAGCCTAGTATGAATGCTCAAGAAAGTAAGATGGGGGGGGAAATCATTCTTATTGTATATGTCTGTCCTGTAAGTTTCAGATGCATACACATTTGTAATGTGTCTTTGTGCGATTAAATTGAAGTGCACAATAATATGGTGAAAGATTCTTTTGCACAGAAATATGACAGATCTAAAACAGAACTACAAATGCCTGTTTTAAAGAATTTATACAGAATATGTATTCCGCTTTAGTGTTTGAGATCTCTGGTAACAGGCAAGGTTGCAGAAGAAATGTAGATAATTAAATGTTGTTGGCAATTTAGCGTAGCTTTTAAGGCGGAGTGACACCGAAACCATGAGGAGTTGGATATCCGCCACTTGCCTATTGCAGACTTCTACCTAGTCAATCATAGATCATTATAATAATGTCAACCTAATTTTCAGCTGAATTACAGCAACACATAATCCTAAAATTGAGTAGCAATCACACAGTCAGCAAAGACATAGACCTTGTTTGAACCCGATGTCTTTTATATTACGATACAAGCTGAAATACCCAATCTTGTAGCGTTTTAGAAAGCAAGTTCATGGATTATAGCTGCAAATATTTATAAAGGGAGAAGAGTGCTACTTTTCCTGATCTGAAATATATACAAATGAATGGAAACTACCGTACTTGAATTCTAAAATGATAGAAGTGGTAAGTTTGGGGATTTCTTTGGTTACCCCTCATAAGCCTGATATTATATTAGATCCTAAATGAATACACTACCCTAGTTATTTTATGGCGCTGAATGCTCGTTCAGCAGCGCTGCATTGCCATCATGTGGCAGATCGAGGACGCTGTATTATTTGGGCAAGATGAAGTCACTTGGGTTATGTTCTTGTGGAAGATTTGTGACAAATCTACTTAACATCTTTGCCTTCACTAGAACATATCAGACGATGCAGAATTTAAAATATTTCTTGCAGCCCTACTATAAAATTATTCAGGTACTGTGTGTTCGCTACTTAATGCGTACAAAGTACTTGGGCAGTATAGATTTTTTCACTTTTAAACACATTCACATTTTGAAAGCTTTGCTTTCAGATACACAACCGGTATAAATACGGCAATACTGTCTTATAAATTGACATTTCCTGATGAAAGTAATAAATGGATGATATCTACAGGCAATGCGAAAGGAAGAAGATTGTTTTAAAAGAAATCTTAACTGTATATTATGGAAATAAACTTAGTTTTGAAAAAAAAAACACAGAAAATGTATCCTGATTTATTTACACCTAAAAGAAATATTTTTTCTTAAATGGGATTCACCTTTTCAAAAGTTATAAGGACTAGCATTTAACAAAAAGTTATCTTGAGGGTGTTCTCTAAGATACATGTATGTGTGAATGTATGTGTGTGTATATACATATGATGCATTTACGCACACGTGTGCATATATACACATACATTTTTATATATAAACACATAGATATAAAAATGTGTGTGTGTGTATATATATACACACACACACACACACACACACACACACACACGTGTATATATATATATATATACATATATATGTGAGTTTCATGTGGTCCCCACGTATGCAAGGCAGTCAAACTACAGATGTTCATACGTTGTGTGATAATGAGAAATGATACGGGGGAAAAGTATTGAATACATGAAGAAAGGGAGGAGCAAAAAGCCATGGAAAGTCATGGCACCAGCTGACTTATATCAGTAATTAAAAAGCAATCCTGCCACTTAGTGAAAAAATATCAGCTGGTTCAGTTCAACTGATGGCCTTAAAAGGTATCTCATTAACAAGGTGCCACACGAGAAACACTTCATGATGGGTAAAGCCAGTGAGCTGTCTCAAGATCTTCACAACATTATTGTTGCAAAACATACTGATGGCTTTGGTTACAAAAGAATTTCTAAACTACTGAAGATTCCAGTGACGTACTGTTGGTGACATAATCCAGAAGTGGAAAGCACATTTTTTCACCATATACAGGCCACGACCAAGTTCTCCCCACAAAATTTCAAGCAGAAGAGTGATAAGAATTATCAGAAGAATTGTCCAAGAGTCAAGGACCACCTGTGGAGAGCTACAGAAAGACATGGAATGAGCAGGTGCAATTGTTTCAAAGGAAATTATAAGTAACGCACTCAATCTCCATGGCCTATAATCACGCTCACCACGCAAGAGTCCATTGCTGAACAAAAAGCATGTTCAAGCATATTTAAGTTTGCTCAACAATATTTAAACAAGCCTGAGAAATACTGGGAAAATGTAGTCTGGTTGAATAAGACCAATATTGAACTCTTTGGATGCCATAATACACACCATGTTTGAAGGCCAAAAGGCACTGCATATCACCCCCAAAAAACACCCTACCATCAATGAAGTTTGGAGATGGAAACATCATGGTATGGGGCTGTTTTTCAGCATACAGCACTGGCAAACTTTATACATTCTTGATAAAAATGCTGCCATTATTGATAAGCGAGTGTGCTCGGATATCATCCGAGTATCTTGCATGTGCTCGAGTAATGTTTGAGTCACGCGGGTGCATATTTTGTGGCTATTGGACAGCTGCAACACATGCGGGGATTGCCTGTTTATTAGGCAATCCATGCATGTGTAGCGACTGTCAAACAACCGCAAAATATGCACCCGCCTGACTCAAAATTAATAATACAGCATTCCCAAGATACTCTGATAACACCCGGGCATGCTTGGATTGCATTTTATCCGGGCATGCTTGGATAACACTATATCTGAGCACATTTGCTCATCACAAGCTGCCATCTACCGGGATAATGAAAATGACTCGAGGGTTGGACATTTCAGCAAGACAATGATTACAAACACCCAGCCAACGAATCTCTCAATTGGTTTCAGAGAAAGAAAATAAAGCTGCTAGTGTCCCAGCCAATCACCTGACCTTAATCCATAGAAAATTTTTGGAAGGAACTAAAGAGCAGAGTTCATAGAAAGAGCCCGCAGGAACCTCAGGATTTGAAGAGTGTGTGGAAAAACGGGCCAAAATCACACCTGAGCAATGCCTGCAACTGGTTTCTCTAAACAGGAGGCGTCTTGAAGCCGTCATCACCAACAAAGTCTATTGCAGGAGTGATAAATGTATGATCGCCAGGGTACAAACCTAAGGGGCCATCAATAATCATGAGAATGAGTATACAGAAGTCACCCATGTGAATGATGATGCAGGATGCATGTGTGACTTCCCCATTTACTGTCTGAGAGTGACTAAGTCAGTCAAGCTGTGTCTCATACTCAGTGAACAGCGCACAGGTCAGGCATGTGCACTAAGCTCTATTCAAACAGGGGACTTTGTGGCTCATGTTTTCATGATCAAAAGGGGGTCCCAGCTGTTAGAACCCCAACAGTCAAACAATTATTTAACAGTCCTAGATTTATCAAGTATCTGAAGGATAGGTGACAAATGTACACTGCTCAAAAAAATAAAGGGAACACTTAAACGACAGAATATAACTCCAAGTAAATCAAACTTCTGTGAAATCAAACTGTCCACTTAGGAAGCAACACTGTTTGACAATCAATTTCACATGCTGTTATGCAAATGGAATAGAAAACGGATGGAAATTATTGGCAATTATCAAGACACCCCCTATAAAGTAGCGGTTCTGCAGGTGGGGACCACAGACCAGATCTCAGTACCAATGCCTTCTGGCTGATGTTTTGGTCACTTTTGAATGTTGCTTGTGTTTTCACACTCGTGGTAGCATGAGACGGACACTACAACCCCCACAAGTGGCTCAGGTAGTGCAGCTCATCCAGGATGACGCATCAATGCGAGCTGTGGCAAGAAGGTTTGCTGTGTCTGTCAGCGTAGTGTCCAGAGCCTGGAGGCGCTACCAGGAGACAGACCAGTACACCAGGAGACGTGGAGGGGGCCGTAGAAGGGCAACAACCCAGCAGCAGGACAACTACCTCCGCCTTTGTGCAAGAAGGAACAGGAGGAGTACTGCCATAGCCCTGCAAAATGACCTCCAGCAGGCCACAAATGTGCATGTGTCTGCACAAACAATTAGAAACCGACTCCATGAGGATGGTCTGAGTGCCTGACGTCCACAGATGGGGGTTGTGCTCACAGCCGAACACAGTGCAGGACGCTTGGCATTTGCCACCAAACACCAGGATTGGCAAATTCGCCACTGGCGCCCTGTGCTCTTCACAGATGAAAGCACGTTCACACAGAGCAGATGTGACAGAGTCTGGAGACGCCGTGGAGAGTGATCTGCCTGCAACATCCATCAGCATAACCGGTTTGGCAGTGGGTCAGTAATGGTGGGGGGTGGCATTTCTTTGGAGGGCCGCACAGCACTCCCATGTGCTCACCAGAGGTAGCCTGACTGCCATTAGGTACTGAGATGAGATCCTGAGACCCCTTGTGAGATCATATGCTGGTGCGGTTGGCCCTGGGTTCCTCCTAATGCAGGACAATGCCAGACCTCATGTGGCTGGAGTGTGTCAGCAGTTCCTGCGAGATGAAGGCATTGAGGCTATGGACTGGCCCGTCCGTTCCCCAGACCTGAATCCGATTGAACACATCTGGGACATCATGTCTCGCCCCATCCACCAACGTCATGTTGCACCACAGACTGTCCAGGTTTTGGCAGATGCTTTAGTCTAGGTCTGGGAAAAGATCCCTCAGGAGACTATCCGCCGCATGAAGAGCATGCCCAGGCGTTGTAGGGAGGTTGTACAGGCACATGGAGGCGACGCACACACAACTAAACATCATTTCCTTGTCTTGATGCATTTTCACTAAAGTTGTATCAGCCTGTAACTTGATTTTCCACTTTGATTTTGAGTATCATTCCAAATCCAGACCTCCATGGGATATTCATTTTGATTTATATTGATCAATTTTATGTTTTATTGTTCTCAATACATTCCACTATGTAATGAATAAAGATTTGCAACTGAAATATTTTATTCAGTGATATCCAGGATGTGGTAGATGTGGTATTTTAGTGATCCCTTTATTTTTTTGAGCAGTGTATTTTGTGGAAGAACCCCTTTAAAGTAAGATAATTTTGCAACATAATTAGAATATTAATGTTTTCATACTATTTGAAGTGCCAAGCTTTCATTTAAAGGGAACCTGTCACCTGAATTTGGCGGGACCGGTTTTCGGTAATATGGGCGGGGTTTTCGGGTGTTTGATTCACCCTTTCGTTACCCGCTGGCTGCATGCTGGCCGCAATATTGGATTGAAGTTCATTCTCTGAACTCCGTAGTACATGCTTACGCAAGGCAATCTTGCCTTGTGCACGCGCAGTATGCTTTGCCCAACTGCGGGCAAAGCTGAAAAGCATTAGTGCGCATGCGCCGGCGCACTATGTCCCGGAACGCAGCGAAATACTTCCGGGACATAGTGCGCCAGCGCATGCGCACTAATGCTTTTCAGCTTTGCCCGCAGTTGGGCAAAGCATACTGCATGTGCGCAAGGCAAGATTGCCTTGCGCAGGCGTGTACTACGGAGGACAGAGAATGAACTTCAATCCAATATTGCGGCCAGCATGCAGCCAGCGGGTAACGAAAGGGTGAATCAAACACCCGAATACCCCACCCATATGATGGAAAACCGGTCCCGCCAAATTCAGGTGACAGGTTCCCTTTAAATGGAATCAGCAGGCTTCCAAACGTGCACATTCTGAACTATGGAAAAGCCAGAACCAAAGAGCTACCAGATTGTCCGCAGTTCTGGGACCTCTATTTTTTTTTTTCTTCTTCAAGGATTGAGGGGCAAATATCGTTGAAAATTAAAATTTAATAACTCCATTGTCAAGTGTAGACAAAACTGCACCACAATTTTGTGAAAATACCCAAACTGTGAATATGACCGAACACCATAATCATACAAGAACCAACCTTTAGAGATATTTTTTTAATTATTTAAATTAAGACCAAAGGATTACTGTAAATGCAAAAAGAAAATATAGTATTGGCAGTATTACATAGCCTATTACTTAGTGGTTCTCTGCCCTAATATAGTGCGTGAGCAGCGTTTCCCCTTTCTGCCATGTTTATAGGTCCTCAGGGGACATTCCATGACTCCCATCTTTGAGACAATGTCTTCCAAGCATATAACAATTTTTTTCAATGTCTTTGGTTGCTTTAATATTTATTGGCATGAACATTGTTGTCTCCGTTGCATTGCAAAATTCTCAATCTTCCAGATTCTTCTGTAATCGGCGCTTGGAAGTTTTCTGCTACTTAGATTTCGGTGCACAGGGGCCGGACTGTGCACTGGGTCTTCTCACTGTCTGTGATCTCCTGGCACCTCCGCCTGCCTCCGGCCTTTGACTGACAGGTCACTGCTGAGTTTTCAAACAGCGGAAACAGGCAGAGGGGCCCGGGGAATCTCAGGGAGAAGACCCAGTGTGCAGTCCGGCCCCTGTGCACCGAAATCTAATTATAACAAAATCTTCAAATGGTGATTACAGAAGAACAGCAAAGCAGATTTGTTCACCAAAGGTATCCATTGAATCAGTATTACAGCGCCTTTACAGTCATGTCTTTACATTATAAAATTGTGCTGATAGGTTCTCTCTAGTGGGATATTTGCAGTGCCACACAAAAGTGTAAATTAGTTGCAGATTTTATGCCTGTTGATTTGCATAGTGTTAGTATAAAGTGTGCATGAAGGTTTATTGGCATGATCTATACATTAGAGGGGTTTCCCTGGTCATTGTAGATGTCTTTTGTTTTGGACAAGTTCTCAATGTCAGATCAGTAGAAGTAAGGGTTCATTTACACGAGCAGATAATCATTTAAACGATCAACAATGTGATTGTAACTCATGACAAGCAATGTCAGACAGCTGTTTATACAGGTAAAATTGTGAATGAAATGGTTAAATAGTGATAATTAGAGTTGAGCGACCTTGACTTTTTTAGGGTCGAGCCGGGTTTTGCGAAACCCGACTATCTCAAAAGTCGAGTCGAGTGAAATCGGCCGATTATGGCGAAAAGTCGAGGATCGACCGAAACACGAAACCCAATGCAAAGCCAATGGGATTTTTTTTTTTTTCTCTCTCTCTCTCTCTCTCTCTCTCTCTCTGTCTCTCTCTCTCTCTCTCTCTCTCTCTCCCCTCCATCCCTCCTCCCCACTGTTACACAGTGCAAATCGCTACAGCGCACAAGCGACAACATGGCGATAGGCGTCCACGCCCCTAAGACCTATGTCATCACTCTGCCCACGCCCCTTCATTGGCTGAAAAAAATGGCGCCAAGCGCGTCATACGAAACGCGACTTTGGCGCGAAAGTCGCGTACCGCATGGCCGACCCCACACAGGGATCGGGTCGGGTTTCATGAAACCCGACTTTGCCAAAAGTCGGCGACTTTTGAAAATGAACGATCCGTTTCGCTCAACCCTAGTGATAATTACATCGAAACACTGAGCATCGTGCCCGGTGTTCACGCAGACAGATCATTTGAAGTATGGGTTCAAATCCCATAAGTGATCCTATTTATATCGAATATGTGAATTCACCAAGTATTGTACAAACCTTTCCGCTGATCCCATACAAAGAAAATGTAACTGAATTAGCGAAACCCAACATTTTTGGAAAATAATGATATTCTATTTGTTCCAGTGCTGCAACTGCTAATGAACTACTTTATTGCATCCGTACACAATGAACTCTATTTTGAACTTGAATTTTCACTTCTTTATTCGCTCGTTAAATGATTTGACAGATAATCTTCACTCACATTACACAATTTTCTAAAGTTGAATGTTTTTTTTTATTTTGCTCGCCTAAACGATTTTATGCACAATGAACAAGCGTTTTTGGACACAATTTTCAGTCTCTGAACCCATTCACATTACACAATTTCCACGAACAATGGGTCGTTACCGTTAGAATCTGATATCGACCAGTGTGAATACACATTAACTCCTGACACTTCTCAAGGGTCATCCAGCTGAAGTGGCTGTGGCACATCAATATTTGGGGAGAGCTCATTTTGTAGCGGATGTGACAGGTATTACTGTATGGTTCTAGTCACTTAAACAGGACTGAGCTGCAGGTCACTGATCTTGAGGTTAAACAATGGAGGGTGTTCACCTTTACCGGAGTCCTCGTTCTCATTCAGTTAATTAGTGGGGTCTCTAGAAATCAGACTACCCATATTGATTGCAGATCCTAATGAAGTCATGGAAAACCCCTTTAACTAATTAGATACTGTCTGTGTTCACTTTTTTCAAGATTTCCTTCTCTTTTTTTTCTTTCATCTGAACTCATTCACTTCTGTCTTTGACTCGTTTTCTACACTTTCTTCTTAAAGAGATCAGGCTGAAGAAGCTGATGGATGAGAGAGAATCCTTCCTGGAGCAGGTAATGGAAGGTTCTGAAATGTGTTTAGCTTGGTTTATTTAGAATAGTTTTTATAAGAGAGAAATTTCCTGTGTGTCTCAGCTCCAACTTGCTGAAACTTTGGTTAATATTTTATCCTTAGAATTTTTAAATATTTTCCACTTTTATTTTAGGTTAGGTCTCCATGAATATAGTGCTGTTGTTAAGCACTATGTCTAAGTTTGTTGGAATGGCTCTATCAGAGTGCCTGTCACATATAGTCTTTCGGCTTCAACTGGAACCCCGACGTAGTGGTCAACTGAGATCACCATATTAACCCCATAATGGATATATCAGTCATGAAGTTGGGGATGTGTAGAGCAGGCTCAGGAGTGGAGTCCGTTCCACATGTGGCAGCTGCTGGCTAAAATAATATCCGGAATTTGTGTGTAACAGCCATGGGCCCCTATTAACTGTTTAAATGCAGCTATCAATCTCCAAAAGCGGCATGTAAATGCTTGTGTGCATCAACCTTCACCTGCCCACTGCAAAGCAGCCAAGGCATCAATGGGTTATCATGGCCACCAGGGAGTCTGCTAAAGGCCTCCATCGTTGCCATCTTGGTACTCCTAGGAGACCAATATTTTAACTATATAGTGCAATACTGTGGTATCCAACAATTTCAGTCCTGGGGTGACTCAAAAAAGAATAAAAGTTTTTTTTTTTTTTTTTTTTTTTTTAAATATACAAGAAAAAAATGCTAAAATTCTAATTGCTCCCTTTTCCCTCCAAAATCAGAATACATTTAAAAAATTAAACATCTGGTTATGCCGCGTCAGTAAGAGTCAGGTCTATCAAAATCTAAAATTACTTAGCCCTTACAGTAACCACCGTAAAGAGAAATTTTTTTTCCGACAAGCACACTTCCTTCCCCGAAAACAAAACATATTAATAAAAACTCAGTTCGCCACCCCAAAAAAATAAGTAATCCTACAGCTCCATAGAAAGAAACTTAAAAAACGTTACGGATCTCTGGAAATGACAATCATTTAAAACTTTTTTTTTTTTTTTTTTTTTACATCTGTTTTTTTTTTTTCTACACAACTTAATACCAATCTTGACCACAGTATTTATTTTTTTTATTGTAAGGCAATTGACCTGGAGGATCATGTTTCAAGGTCAATTTTACCTCACAATGAACACCGTAAAAACAAAAAGAAGATGGTAGAATTGTTTGGTCTCTTCATCAGGCATAGATGAAGAGGCCTGAGTAGTCTCAGAAGCTTGCAATTTGTTACCATCTTTTCATTTAGCCATTAAAAGGTATCAACCACTGAGGACTCTCAATTCTAAATATGTTTCTATCTACTGGCTAACATGGTACCAAGATATATATCTTTCCTTCATCCAATTTTAGTTTTTTTTCTCATTTACTCAATACTTTGTATAGTGAAATGAATGACATTCAAAACTACATATCATCCAGCAAAAAAACAAGCCCCTATGTTGACCGAAGAATAATGTTATGGATCTTAGAAGAAAACGCACAAAAATGAAATATCGCCCAGACGCTAATATGAACCTAGCTTTAAACTGCTAAGCTAATTTTTTGCCAATTGCATCATGTATGACGGTTTACAGCTGAATGTTTAATTGATCAATGCTTACAAGTGATTTGATTGGTAGTTCCATATTTTGATCAGTGGTTCTGAAAACGTTTATTGAAACTAGTGTCTAGGTTAATTTTGCTTTTATTTAACTTATCCTACAAAGGGCCACACAGAAACCAAAATGTTTCACCTTTCTGCTGCACTACTTTTGGTGAATCGCCCAGATACACGGTGCTAAAGTCCAGTGCTAGCAAACACTGACAATGGCTTACAGTTGGAATACAGTGTCATTGTATTGAGAAAATAGCACAAATAACTTGGATGCAATAACTTGGCACAAAAACAATAAGGCTGGATAGACACATCTGTGTTTCGGTAATGCACGGATTGGCCGCTATTCTTCTGACTCAAACTAGACATCCTTGATGCTATAGAGTTCGGGTCAGGAGATCTGCAGAAAGTCCATGCATCCGGGTCCACATTGCTTGGATGTGTGAATCCAGCCCCACTTGTTTTCCAGTTTTATGCCGTAACTCGTAGACAATAAAAACTTAGATTATACCATCTTGAAATGCACAAAATTTATCACAGTAGCTCCATCTTTTAGATAAATATTGCAAGTCTCCAGTACAGTGTGCTGATGAGCACCATGAATTTTAACCATGCTTAAAAATCATTTCACCTGACGAACGAGCATTTTACTTGTTCATCGGTTGATTGGCGACCTGTTTAAACAGGCTGATAATCGTGTAAATGTACCCAGATTGCATGACCTTTTAATTGCCTTTCTTTGGTCCACGAAGTAACACCACTTTGTGTTGCAATGTAGACCATGGTCCTTTACCTGTTCACTTCCTGGTATACCACATCCGCATTGCTGGTTGTGTCAAAAAACATGACTAAAACACATAATTTCCTATGTGGAATGTTGGACAGATGTTGGTGTACATGAATTCTTGTGCATGTAGCTTAGTAAATCAGACTTGTTTCACTGAGCCCTGAAGTTTGCAAGCAGCATGCTCACTTACCCAACTGGTAACTTGGGGCTGGTTTTACGGCAGGTGGCGTTTCTAGTGTAAAGGTGTGCTTGAGGCTGATTACTACGTAGTTCTACAATGCACATACTCGATAAGCAGTAGGCCTCTGGTATGATTGTAGTCAGTGCATTGTGTGGACACTTAGTTGTTTTTCTTCTGGGTGCTTATTTTATTGTGATCATTTGGATATTGTGTACAGTTACGTATTAATATGTCATTCCTGAATATTATCTTGTCTC
Source organism: Ranitomeya imitator (assembly GCF_032444005.1). NCBI lineage: Eukaryota > Metazoa > Chordata > Amphibia > Anura > Dendrobatidae > Ranitomeya > Ranitomeya imitator. Next base: position 62,558,583 of record NC_091288.1, read on the forward strand.
AGATTAAGAAGCTGAAAGGCCAGCTGGGAGAGAAAAGCTCCAGAAACCAAAGTCCGGAGAATCCAGACAATGAAAATATGGAGAATGGCACTGATGTTCAAAGTGAGCAGGGTTTAACCTACCTTGTGTATAAAAATGGAGTTCCTGGATATCTTATCCTTTGTGTATGCATTGTGAAGAACTTTAACTCACTGAATAAACATCTGCATGAGTATGAGGAAATGTTCATAGCTTTATCCAACTGTGTGTGTGTGCCATTATAATTCAAAGGAAGCAAAAATAACAGGAGTTTAATTATATGAAGGGAGGACAAAAGGATCAGGTGTTGAAATTCAAGAAGCCTGATCCTTCTCTCTATAGATAATGTCTATTGAGAGAGTCCGGAGGCCGCCATGTATGTTGGGTAGTTGGCGGCTCCTGACCAAGTTGGCATGTTTGGACATCTTATATCTGATGTATATGTGGATCATCAGCCTTCAGTTTTCTGTATGATCAAGAAAACATTGGGTGAGGCCACTTCAATATACATGGCTCCTGCAAAAAACCTAATGTATATTTGGTCAAGTGTGTTAATAACGTTTAGCCGCACTTGCCTTTATGCACAAATTACATTTACGGTAGTTATTTTTTCCACAATCCCTTCACAGTATAGTACGGAAGCAGCACCCGATGATAATGTTGCTGATAGAGCCAAGGAAGGACCAATGTCCGAACGTAGAGAAATAGACATATTGGTGTCATCACTAGGGTAAAACAAATTCTTTAAGAGTATGCTGCGTAGCTGGAGAAACCGTTTTTGCTTCTATAATTGTAGAAACGTTTTTTTTTTTTTTTTAATATATATAATAACGCATTTCGACACTGGACTGGCATCTTTTACAAGCTGTCGTCTTTTTTTTATTTTTTAACTTGAAAAAGACTCCAGGCCGGCGTTAGTACGTACATATGATCAAAAGACAATAGATTACATATAATATATTTGTTACCCTGGATATGGCTTTTAATAACACTTTATTTTATTATTTATTATATTCCATGTGTTTTTATTTTTCATGGTGCCGGAACCACTTATATGCAGTGCTATTCTTTACCACTTGTTGTCAATAAAGGTATTTTATTGTTACATATTTTCTAGTTCCACATTGTCTTTTGATCATATGTTCGGCTTTTTCTTTTCTTGGGTTTCATGAATTTTCCAAATGGTCCACCATTCATCCATTCAGCAGATGTATACCACTTATTTTATTAAAAAGTATAAACCGTATATTGATTTGAGTTAGTTGGATATCTACTGCTGCGTCCGGTATTTGTTCTCGGCACTAATACGTGTTGTTGATTAAAGAAAAAATCTTTTTACAATTATAGCAGCACGAACTATTTCTCCAGGAGTACAGCCTACTTTTAAGACACTCCAGTAGGGTTAAAAATCACTTTATCTGGGGGATCCCTCCCAGCCATGAGGCAGCAGCGACTGTGACTTTTAAGGGGGAATACCCCTTACCCCTCTAGGTGTGCAGTACCATTTCATGGATATTTTTTTTTTTCTCCTCTAATGGGGTCAATCTATTATTTTTCCCTCCACAGCACCTCTCAAATATTGGGGTCATCGGCATTCACTTTAAACCTACAGTTCATAAATAACTAAATGTAATTTCACTTACTTATGGTTTTCTTACAATTGTCAGTCTATAGATTGATGACCGGTCTTCACCATAACCCAGTAATAGCACTGGACATTATGTGTAACATTCATATTACTGTATATATTCCTGCTCCCATTGTTGTAGACATATATAGATGCACACAACTCTTCAGATCCAGGGACACAGTGACGCCATCACTTCAGGAAACATTTTTGACAGGTTTGTTTTAAAACATGCTAATCTTAATGTCCTATGTCTGTGTCTGTTTATGACCTATTATTATATGAGATATTAAAGACCTGTCACATAAATATACCATTTTTTAACCTGGTTCCAAATGTCGCTGTTCTCCTGAGTCTGTTGTAGTTTTTCATTTGTTCCTGCTCCACTATGTTCCTCTTCACTGTATGTAAATCTGGGCCCCATGTCGGTCTTTATGAAGAGCGCACGGTAATAAGATGCATGTGCCTCTTAATGAATGTGGTGCATCTTTCAGCTTCTATGAGTCACTGCATTAAGTCACTGGAATATATTTATCGAAAATCAAGATGATTTTGTCGCCTGCGCTAAGTAATGCCCCCTATTTGCTAAACACCATCCACTTTTCAAAAATGTTGCTGGTTCAGGAGTAAAAAATGCCCAGATGTTAATGAAAACTGTTTTGAGGAATCAGCCCTCTAGTCTTTTTGTCAAGTGGGTGTGATCCTTAAATCTTCTTTATGGAAGTCTTGTTGAGGACTCTGACCATTTGCCTAAGAAGGCTACATTTATGTTCAAGGAACAACCACCTTGAAAACAGAGAGGCGCAGGAACAAAAAAATAGGAGAACAGCTGTGAGAAAAAACCTGTTTATTGCTAGTGACGGGTCCTCTTTAACACCTTTACTTTGGGGGAAAAAGTCCAGTTCAGGATCCGAAATTCAGGAATCCTTCTCACACTAATGATAGGGTATGATCCCATGGCATCTTTAACCTGAGTTTTTCCAGGCAAAGCCTCTTCAAGAAAATGCCAGTGGTCTTTTCCTGGTAGCTTTGCCGTTGTTTTTTGCAGCCAGGGTCTTTTATCTTTTTTTTTACACTACGTATAGTGTCAAGCTATGTCCTAGTGGAAGCCACCTGAAGATGAGTAGGTCACTTTTTAACCTCTTCACCGGTTCCCAACCCTAAAGCAGTTAAAAGTAACAAAAAAGCTAAACAAGTGCACAGCAATGTTATTTTTACATTGGCTGGTTCAAGGCAGCATCCACCTGAAAAAGATAGCCATAATTATTTTTTTTAGATGAGAAAGGGTATTTTCACACCTCCTTGAGATAGCTGTACATGATGACAAGAAACGAAGGCACCGATTCATCAAGAGAACCATTTTTTCAGGCCAATCTTGATGAGGCTGTGGGGTGGAGGACACCTCTTAATGAATCAGGTGAGGAGTGGCTCACCACAACTCTTCTTCCAATCAGTAATATTCCTGGCATAAAGTACAGAATTTGTCATGAATTCGAAATCACAATTTTTTTCCGCAAGTTCATGTTGTACAAAAATCTGTTAACCTCATGGGCAGGCAAGAATACTTTCCAAAAATGACTAGATTTGAACTTTGAAAATATGAGCTGTCTAGTTCTACATTCATGCTTGCAAAAGCCTAGGACTCCTATACAACCTCCATATGGTGTGGAGTGATGGTATTGCACCCAAAGATTTCTACGCAACTCCTACTGTATGTCTTCAATTTCATGTGAGAGCATATGTATGGATCTGGAGGAGTATGGCTTTGTACTATAGAGCTGTTCTGTGGTCGAATATTTTTGCATACAACCTTTTCAATTATTTTCTTTGGAAACCTTTACATTTAGAGAGTATGCCTTACCAATCTAACATTGGTTCTCTATTGAAGGTGTCCAATTAAATGTTTTGAGATATTTCTCTGGAAATTTTCCTTAGATGTTTAGTTTTACCGTTCTGAATGTCTGGGCCTTCGTGGTGATCCTGACCAAAAAAGTTTACTGTAGCTTTGCATTACATGTGACGCCATGTCATTGGGTGACTGTAGTGGAAGCGCTAAATTATGTATTTTACCCTGTTAGATGGGACAAAACTGTTGTGTAATCCTGTAATGTTAGGAAAAGACCTTTACATAGCAAAGAATATATGTATATCCGTAAGAGAACAGATAAAAAAAGATAATTTTGAAGGAATTTAAAGGGCTTTGTTGTAATACTTTTGATGACGCTGGCTGCAGTTTATATAGTGCTATGTTCTTTCGATGACTGTGATTGGCACAAGGATGGTGACTGGCAGAGAGGCAGGTTACTTTAGCATTGATTAGTTGGACAGGTTTACAACTGATTTTATGTACAGATATAAGCTATATAAAATAGTTCTCTAATGTTAATTTCATGCCTGAACTCTGTGTTCCTGCCTACTTTCAGTTACAGCATTTATTTATTTTTTAGGAGATGCCAATAGACAAATCAACGATCTCAAGTTTAAACTCACCAAATCCACACAGGAGATCACCGCCCTGGAACAGAATGTGAGTTCTTGCATAGATTGCATTAAACATGGCTGTTCTGTCTATGTCTCTAACTCTGCTGTCAAAGGAGACATGATCTTTTAAATAAGTAATTTTTTAGGTTTCCCTACTCGCCTTGAACAAACAAAACAAAATTGTCCCTATACCCGAACGATCTCTCTCCCCTCTTTATGCTTCTCCTGAATTTGTTACAATACGGTGGGAACATCCACAAGATGGTAAAAAGCATCATACTACTGTCCAATAGGTACCGTATATTCAGAGAATGGACACGTGTAAGAATTTAATGATTAGATAATGTCCTTCAGAGGTAGTTGCATTAATTTCTTTCACATCCTAGTGAAGATTTTTTTTTTTCATGTTGTGCTTCTCTTTCTGACCACGGAAACATTTGTAACGTGTTCATCCACTGACCAGGTTCTATAGGTCACATGTTGCCTCTCCATTTACCCCTTAGTTGGGATGGAAATTTTTCTATAAATTTAGAAAAAATATGTTGATAGAGAACCACAATCATAGATCAGAGCCGACCTTATCTACAAGATCTGACACTGAATTTTGTAGCATTTCCTAGTACATTACGTGCATGGCATAACTATAGGTACCTTCACACATAATGATATCGTTAACGATATCGTTGCAACGTCATGCTTTTTGTGACGTAGCAACGATCCCGCTAACGATCTCGTTATGTGTGACAGCGACCAACGATCAGGCCCCTGCTGGGAGATCATTGGTTGTTGGGGAATGATCAGTATCTTTTTTTGGTCGCTGATCACCCGCTGTCATCGCTGGATCGGCGTGTGTGACGCCGATCCAGCGATGTGTTCACTTGTAACCAGAGTAAACATCGGGCCGCGCTTAGTAACCCGATATTTACCCTGGTTACCATTGTAAAAGTAAAAAAAAAAACCACTACATACTCACATTCTGATGTCTGTCATGTCCCCCGCCGTCAGCTTCCTTTTTTTTTCTTTTACAATGATAACCAGGGTAAATATCGGGTTACTAAGCACGGTTACCCGGGTGCTGCAGGGGGACTTCAGCATCGCTGAAGACAGTTTCAACGATGCCGAAGTCGTTCCCCTGATCGTTTGTCGCTGGAGAGAGCTGTCTGTGTGACAGCTCCCCAGCGACCACACAACGACTTACCAACACAACGACTTACCAACAATCACGGCCAGGTCGTATCGCTGGTCGTGATCGTTGGTAAGTCGCTTAGTGTAACGGTACCTTATGCCTACTTATAGAACTGAACAAGGGGTAATGGCTCTAACAATAATTTAGCTATACTTTTTGCATAACCGTGTATCTCAACCTTCCAGAGAGTTTTAACATGTGATCTTAATGGTTTGACTTAAGGATTTAATGGAGTGTGTCTCTCGGAAATGTGTGGTAAACTAATCTAGAAAATGCAGCCAGTCTTATAATACATGGCTCCAGCAAAGGAAATGTATGCCTAGTCGGAGCGTCCCTCGGCCATAACCACTTATCACCCAAGGTTCATAAACTGAACCAACAGAGGCCAGCTTTTGCTGCATGTTCAACAGCTTGTTTAAGGCACTCTCTGACGTCCATTTTTCATGTACGAGTTGTATCCATGTTTTTCAACCTATTATAGTCTGCAGAGGCATGTCCAATATTGATCTGAATTGTCAATGCAATTCTATGGGTCAAAGAAAAAAATCTGATGCCATGTACAGTCTGTTTCTCATGGACTGCTAGATTGGAGAAGCTGGAGAAATCATTTTTTTTCTCTCATCTCAAAAATATTGATTAAACTCTGATTACGCTCTGCTAAAGCTCTGATCAAATGAAACTCTTTTCCCACATACGAGAAAAACATGGACGTCTAAATGATGGCTAAGAATAACTCCTCAGAGAAATATTAATGAAATTTGGAGGAAAATGAAAGTAGCATTGTTTTTGATTGATGTCTGAATGAGCCTTTAGTGTAAGTGTTTTTTTACTGTCTTTCATTCTTTTTAGATTATTCGACTTGAGAGTCAACTAACCAGGTATAAGTCTTCAGCAGAAAATGCTGAAAAAGTAGAGGATGAATTAAAAGCTGAAAAAAGAAGATTACAGCGAGAGGTGAACACTGGTTGTGTCTGCATAAATACATGTATTATACCATAATTTTTTTCCTATTAATAGTAGAAGGCTGTGTTCCCCGTCTGAGTCACAGAGTCCATCATATTTGATGCAAAGTACAAAGCTGTATGTATTTTTTCTCTCTCTCAAAATAAGATACTGTATCTTACGGAACTGGACGAATCCTATAAGGAAATAAATTAACATTTCTCCTCAAATCAGAGTCTTAAAGGGAACCTGTCACCCCCAAAATCGATGGTGAAGTAAGCTCACCATCATCAAGGGCTTATCTACAGCATTCTGTAATGCTGTAGATAAGCCGCCGATGTTACCTGAAAGAGGAGAAAAAGAGGTTAGATTATACTCACCCAGGGGCGGTCCTGCTCCGATGGGTGTCTCAGGTCCGGAACAGCGCCTCCCATCTTCATTCCATGACGTCCTCTTCTGGTCTTCACGCCGCGGCTCTGGCGCAGGCGTACTTTGTCTGCCCTGTTGAGGGCAGAGCAAATTACTGCAGTGCGCAGGCGCCGGAAAGGTCAGAGAGGCCCGGCGCCTGCGCACTGCAGTACTTTGCTCTGCCCTCAACAGGAGCTGGGGCGTGAAGACCAGAAGAGGACGTCATGGAATGAAGATAGGAGGCGTCGGAGCGGACCAGAGACACCCATTTGACCGGACCACAGCGGGAGCGCCCCTGGGTGAGTATAATCTAACCTCTTTTTCTCATCTTTCAGGTTACATCGGGGGCTTATCTACAGCATTACAGAATGCTGTAGATAAGCCCCTGATGACGGTGAGCTTACCTCACCATCGTTTTTGGGGGTGACTGGTTCCCTTTAATGTGAGCTGCACTAGACCTACAGTCGCCCCACTGGGATAGAATTACCATATGTCCACGCACAGAGGGCAGTTGGATATCGGATTCACTGCACATTTGGTAACAACACTTACAACATGGCCTATGTTAAAGAAATCGCCCATTGTGACAGTCTCCAACCTAGGGACAAACTGATCATCAAATGTGTTAATGCTATCAGTCATGGGACCAGTATATCCATATGACTGCCCTCATGGTTTCGTGGGAAGAACAGCCTTTGATCTAGACATAGAGGTCGACAGGTATTAGAAACATTAGGCTTTGTTCTTTGAAATATTGCACCACACCTGTCTGCAGATGTAGTGGCATTGCAGCTGCTAAGCTTTATATGTTTTATTTTTTTTTGTTTTTTATTCTTTAAAGTATTCTTGCTTAAAGCTGTACTAGTTACTTAATTTGATGATTTCTGCGTTCTGTGATTAATTTAGCGTTTCTTTTCTTTGTAGCTTCGTGCAGCCTTGGATAAAATAGAGGAGCTTGAAGTAGGCAATAGTCACTTGATCAAACGACTGGAGAAAATGAAAGCTAACCGAAGCGCTATTCTGTCTCAGCAGTGAGCCCCGCTGGTATACTGGTCTATGGACTGTGTGCATATAGGAAGGAGCGCAGGGTGTGCCAGGCGTCTGTTTCTATTGAAGTATCAAGTGTCAGTCGTATGTACTATACAATGATGCATAATGGATGGAAGCGTCTTTTTTTTGCCTATACATCATCTGTTGAATCTTTTCCATTTTTGAGGAAGAGTAAAGTAAAACGAATCCTGGTAGGTTCATGATGATGATAGTGCATCTCTTTTGACACCTCCAGGAAGGGAGCACACAGCTATGCTGAAGCTGGTAAGTCCAGCAGCACTGAGCGGCGGAGAAAACTGAGTCTAATCACCGACTGAAAAGGTGGTTGTGTTCAGTAATAATAACCCTCGTCGCAAGCTCCTCATGTCCTATGAATGCAGAGGTTCTGTTACTTTGAGCATCTTCCCAAACCAGCTATTACATTTCCCTAATATTTATACCCCTAATGGGTAAAACAATTAATTCAGTAGGAAATGGCTCTTACTTGTGGATCTTCCTTGGAAACTATGCTGAATTTAGATGTTCCGCCCCCAAAAAAGCACAATGTAACCTAAGCAAAATTTTATTGAACATTTGTGTGGAGCACAGTTTGTGTTATTTAGAAGCAAAAGGATGTCCGTCCCGCATGTTTATCTGCTTCACTCTATAATCCTCCCGAAACAAGCAGTGATGGAATCTGCAGAGGAATAAGAACTGTACCTCCTGGCAAGACCGTCATTATATGGAAGCAGAGGCCAGCATCTCCTGTCTACCAATGATCCCATGCTGGTTTCGTATTGTTCGATATACTTATTATGTAGGTTGCCCTCATCTGCCTTGAGCCTTTTTCAGACAATTGGAATGTTTTGTTTTTGTTTATTTTTTTTATTTTTACTTTTGTTTTGGGATAGCCCTCATACAAAACCACTAAAAATGGAAGGCGCCCAAAGATTTCTGAATGTGAGTATTTGTACAAGTGTGTTAATAATTTTCTGGACTCACAAGCCATTGAAACACAGATTTAGGTGGTATGATGTGTGCATTCCCAATGCCATACGTTTTTTTTGAGGAATGTGGCCTTACTTGACTTGTGCCGGACTCTACATGAATGAGCATAATGCTGTAGACCTATCACGTCTTCACTGGAGTTTTCTTTCAGGTTTAATAAAAAAAAAAGAAATATGTTTCACTGAATAAAGGAGGAGGCTGAAACTGTGAAGTTGCATATTTACTTTTTTGAGTACATGAAGAAAAATGTATGTTACACTACAAAGGGGGTAAATAAAGCTGTTGGAAAGGCTTCCTGACTACACACAACATGTGGGATTCTAAAAAGATAGATATTCAGGAGCTTCCTGAGGATTCCTTGCTTATAAAGTCCTCTAGGCATAAGGAGAAGTAGAGCTGGTGAAAGGATGGTGGGGCATGTGACCAGAAATGTCATCCAGCTTCCTCCATTGTCGCACACCGTTCAAGGGAAACAATTGTGGCTGAATTACATTTCTAGTCACCTGCCTCATCATCGACCACCAAACTATGAGCTTAGGGTGCCATCTAGATGAGATAAAAGGTTAACTGAGCAAGGGGGCTAATTACCCAATATCTGACTGTACAGTACTGCTTACTCTGGAGGGACGTATCGCTATTTGCCTCCTGGAGCACAGATTTTCCTCAATTTCTATATACAGAACCCGTAAGTAAGAGCAGCATACCCCAAGTGACCCCATTTTGGAAATCATACCCCTTTGGGAATTTATCTACAGGTTTAGCGACTATTTTGACTCCATGGGTGTTTTCCAAAAAAGAAGCAGCAGTGGATGTTACATTGTAGAGTCCAGCTCATGCTTCTGGAGAAATGCACCTGTAATATAGGCGAGTTGTCATTGCTATACAGAAATTACAAATGTGGCTGCTAAATGTGGTTTAGGTACACTGTGGGACTCAGAATGAGGAGTGATTTTGGAGAGCAGACTGTGCTGAATTTGTTTTGGGGAGTGAGGAGACATAGTGCCTTTCCAGAGCCTTTGTACTACCAGTAACATGGAAGCCCCATATATTTCCATTGACAGATGATGGACCTGAGTGGGGACTTGCTTTTTTTGTGGATTCAGTTTAAGCTTTTTTTGGGAACATACTACATAACATTTATGATTACATTTATCCTGCAGTCTACGCTGAGCACTTATATTATTATGATTTTCATCTAAGTCTCCAAGTGACGTGACTCAGATGAAACCCAACGCGGGATCTATTCACTGTAATGAGGCTTCAGAGTTACTCTGGACTCCGTCGGGCCTCTGTTCAGCATTGTGTTTCTTTTCAGAGGTTCAAAAACCTGTTGCGGACCATACTTTTATGCGTGCCTGAAAAGATGGACGCCACCGAATCACGGGTCAGACTGTGTCCTCAGAGTTTTCATCTGCCTCATTATTATTATTTATTTATATAGCACCATTAATTCCATGGTGCTGTGCCTCATTATAGGTAATGTTCCGCCGAAGCTTCCGTCTGAATTACATATTTCAGAGATTTACATGGAAACCCCGGTGTGTAAGGGCTCAGCACAGAGCGCAGGATAAATGCGAGCCGAGCCTTACTGCGATCTTTGGGAGGCAGCATGAAAAAATCAACAGCAGGTGAAGAATTGGTTTTATTTAATTTTTACGCAGTTCCTCTTGCGGTATAAGTGCTTAAGCGACTTTATTCTTCGGGTCGGTGTGATTATAGCGATACCAGATTTATATTGGGTTTTTATGTTTTGCTGCTGTTACACACTAAAGACACACTGTTTTGCAAAAACTACTTTTTGCATCACCTTATTTTGAGAGCTATCATTTTTCAATATTTCGACTGACAGTGATGTGTGGGCTTGTTTTTTGCGGGACGAGTTTACATTTTTATTGGTACCAATTTCGGTCACATGACATTTTGGATCACTTTCTATTCCAATTTAATAATAATACCGGTAATAATAATAATTTTATTCATATAGCGCCAACATATTCCGCAGCGCTTTACAAATTATAGAGGGGATTTGTACACACAATAGACATTACAGTTTAACAAAAATCACAGTTCAAAATAGATACCAAGAGGAATGAGGGCCCTGCTCGCAAGCTTACAAACTATGAGGAAAAGGGGAGAAACGAGAGATGGATAGTAACAATCAGGGGTGGATTAAGGGTAGCCAGGGCCCCGGGCTGTTCAGACACTGTGGGCCCCCCGGTCATGTGACGGGGGTCATGATATACCCGAAGCAGATTATTCCAGAAAAATGTCCGGGCCCTACTCTACTGTAACCTATTAAATATTTGTTAAAATCTGCAATACAATTTAGGTATATTTTGACCAATAATATCACATACAAGGAACAAATACCACCGCACCATGACCAGACCACAAATTACAACCACAGTGATCAAATAATATCACATACAAGGAAAAAAAAGCACCGCACCATGTCAAGACCACATATTACCACCACTTGGTGACCAAATAGCACATACAAGGGACAAATACCACAACACCATTTCCAGACCACATATTACCACCATATAGTGACTGAATACTACAATACTGATCAGTAACAAAACAAAACACAATACTATCACCATAAGTGCCAGTATTCACAGGAGATCTGTACTTAGTATGCAGTGTCTGTGTAGAGGTAATACAGAGATCACTGGTGGTATTATACACAGGAGCTCTGTATATAATGTATAGATAATACAGTGATCACTGGTGACATTGTACACAGGACCGCTGTATACAGTGTATAGTGTCAGTGTATAGATAACACTGACTCACCAGTGACGTCTCTAGGTGAAGTCCTTCATCTTTCATCCAGCACAGACCGCCATCATTTCTTCCAGCCAGGACTCGTTTCTGCAGGAAATAACAGTTATCTCGAGCTCCGCTTGCAGAACACATTACTTAATTTTTCACAACTTCTACATTACACCACATGAAGAAAAAAAGGCGATATAGTGTCACTCTGCACAGTAACAGGACCGCCCCCCCCCATTTAAAACAGTACACTCAAAAAATAAAATAAATACATCACTGCAGTAATAATATCCCTTAATTAGCCCCTATGGTAATACTATTCCCCACCCTGGCCCCGTGTGTCTCATTCCTGGCTCCAGCCATATGTTCTCGCATCCTGCCCTCATAAGTATCCATTCTACCCCATATGATCTCCACATCCTGCCCCATATGTCTCCATCGTATCCATCCTGCCCCAGGATCCAATCCTGCCCCATGTCTTTCATTCTGCCCCGTGTCTCCAATCATGCCCCGTGTCTACATTCTGCCCATGCCACCAGTCCTGCCCCCAGTGTGTCCAGCAATCTGCCCCAGTATGTCCAGCATATTGCCCCAGTGTCCAGCAATCTGCCCCAGTGTGTCCAGCATTGCCCCCAGAGTGTCCAGCATTGCCCCCAGAAAGTGTGTCCAGCAATCTGCCCCAGTGTGTCCAGCAATCTGCCCCAGTGTCTCCAGCATATTACCCCCAGTGTGTCCAGCAATCTGCCCCAGTATGTCCAGTATATTGCCTCAGTGTGTCCAGCATTACCACCAGTGTGTCCAGCAATCTGCCCCAGTATGTCCAGCATTTCCCCCAGTGTCTCCAGCAATCTGCCCCAGTGTCTCCAGCAATCTGCCCCAGTGTCTCCAGCAATCTGCCCCAGTGTCTCCAGCAATCTGCCCCAGTGTCTCCTGCAATCTGGCCCAGTGTCCTCCAGCATTGCCCCAGTGTCCTCCAGCAATCTGCCTCAGTGTCCTCCAGCAATCTGCCCCAGTGTCCTCCAGCAATCTGCCCCAGTGTCTCCAGCATTGCCCCACTGTCTCCAGCATTGCCCCAGCGTCCTCCAGCAATCTGCCCCAGCGTCCTCCAGCAATCTGCCCCAGCGTCCTCCAGCAATCTGCCCCAGCGTCCTCCAGCATTGCCCCAGCATCCTCCAGCAATCTGCCCCAGCGTCCTCCAGCAATCTGCCCCAGCGTCCTCCAGCAATCTGCCCCAGCGTCCTCCAGCAATCTGCCCCAGCGTCCTCCAGCAATCTGCCCCAGCGTCCTCCAGCAATCTGCCCCAGCGTCCTCCAGCAATCTGCCCCAGCGTCCTCCAGCAATCTGCCCCAGCGTCCTCCAGCAATCTGCCCCAGCGTCCTCCAGCAATCTGCCCCAGCGTCCTCCAGCAATCTGCCCCAGCGTCCTCCAGCAATCTGCCCCAGCGTCCTCCAGCATTGCCCCAGCGTCCTCCAGCAATCTGCCCCAGTGTCCTCCAGCAATCTGCCCCAGTGTCCTCCAGCAATCTGCCCCAGTGTCCTCCAACATTGCCCCCAATGTCCTCCAACATTGTCCACCGTTATAAAAAAAAAACAACAAAAAAAACAAACAAGCAGTCTCCTCACCTGTCCGCGCTCCAGCGACGAGCTCCCTCCAACAGAGCACACTCGCCGGCGACGTGTGCGCCTGCGGCCGACATCAGCCGCCAGCCTCCAATTGGCTGGCGGCTGTTGTTAACTATTGACGTGCGGGAGCGCGCCCGCACGTCAATAGGAAACCGCCGCAGCGCCGGAAGGGGCCCAGTGAGTAGATGAGAAGGGGCCCGATGCGGGCCCCCTCTCTCTGCCCACCGGGTCCGGGGGCACATACATGCCGGCAGCACATACATGGCGGCGGGCATTAACAGATGATTAGCAGAGGGTCAATCTGCGGTAGCCCAGGGCCCCCCCAGACCACTGGGCCCTGGGCTACCGCCCATATTGACCCTCTGATAATCCGCCCCTGGTAACAATTGCTTTCGTTGTTCGGACCAGCCATAGTGTAAGGGTCGGGTGTTCATATACAGCTGCATGAACCAGTTATCAGCCTAAGTATGTAACAGTACAGACACAGAGGGCTGTTAACTGCATGAAATGTATGAGAACATGATGTGAGGAACCTGATTAAAATTTAAGGTTTTTTTTTTAATGGGCCACACAGGGATAGTTGGGTTAATGCGTTGAGGCGGTAGGCCAGTCTGAACAAATATGTTTTTAGGGCACGCTTAAAACTGTGGGGATTAATCTTATTAACCTAGGTAGTGCATTCCAAAGAATTGGCGAAACACGTGAAAAGTCTTGGAGACGGGAGTGGGAGGTTCTGATTATTGAGGATGCTAACCTGAGGTCATTAGCAGAACGGAGAGCACGTGTAGGGAGGTAGACTGAGACCAGGGAGGAGATGTACAGTTGTGGCCAAAAGTATTGACACCTTTGCAATTCTGCCAGATAATACTCCGTTTCTTCCTGAAAATGATTGCAATCACAACTTCTTTGGTATTATCTTCATTTAATTTGTCTTAAATGAAAAAACACAAAAGAGAATGAAGCAAAAATCAAAACATTGATCATTTCACACAAAACTCCAAAAATGGGCCAGACAAAAGTATTGGCCTAATCATGAAGAAGGACTGCGCTCCTTCGAAACGTGTTGGTTTCCTTCTTGGTCCCAGTGCTGCCCTATACTTTTTGTGACGTCACACAGTAAGCGCTCCTGTCGGCCATTTTCCTTTTCCCTGCACTACTTCCAGGGACGCCACCGGCCTAGGCGTTCCTGGTTTCCACGCCGACTCACCGCCTTCCTGTCTGGCTGCGGGCATCTCTTGTCAGGATCAGCGTCCCACGTGCCGGACTGATCACCTACGCGCCCTAGATTCCTGGCACCCCCGGCACCACATCCATCATGGGACCTCGGTGAGTTAGGCTATGTTCACACCTTGCGTCGGGTCCCTGCGGGTTCTCCCGCAGCGGATTTGATAAATCTGCAGGGCAAAACAACTGCGGTTCTCCCTGCAGATTTATCGCGGTTTGTTCCGCGTTTTCCGCTGCGGGTTTCCGCCTATACTATTGATGCTGCATATGCAGCATCAATAGTAATGTTAAAAATAATAAAAATTGGTTATACTCACCCTCTGATGTCCGGATCTCCTGGGCGCTGCACCCGGCGGTCCGGTTCCTAAGATGCTGTGGGAGAAGGACCCTTCGTGACGTCACGGTCATGTGACCGCGACGTCACCGCAGGTCCTGGTCGCACAGCAACTCTGACCGGACAGCCGCGTGCAGCGCCCAGGAGCTCCGGACATCAGAGGGTGAGTATAACCAGATTTTTTATTTTTTAACCCCAAATATGGTTCCCAGGGCCTGGAGGAGAGTCTCCTCTCCTCCACCCCGGGTACCACCCGCACATTATCCGCTTACTTCCCGCAACGTGGGCACAGCCCCATGCGGGAAGTAAGCGGTTCAATGTATTCCTATGGGTGCAGAATCGCAGCGATTCTGCACAAAGAAGTGACATGCTGCGGGTTGTAAACCGCTGCGTTCCCGCGCGGTTTTTCCCGCAGCATGTGCACAGCGGTTTGCGGTTTCCATAGGGTTTACATGTTACTGTAAACGCTATGGAAACTGCTGCGGACCCGCAGCATCAAAATCGCGGCGGTTCCGCGGTAAAAACCGCTAAGTGTGAATATAGCCTTAGACTCGCATTGGTATTACCTGCGGCATGACGATGCGCACAGGCAAGTGTTAAGCATAGTGCACCTTATTTCGACTCTGTCTAGCACATGCAGCAGGCACCTAATCTGGGCATTTTGTGAGTAGTGGCATTTTGTTTGTACATTCCATCAATTTTGTTATATATATATATATATATATATATATATATATAATTTTTTATTTTTTTTGAGCTTCTACACAATAAAAGCTATTTTATAGAAAAATATTTATTTTTGCATCATTTTATTCTGAGGGGTGGGATGTTTGGTGACATTGACGATGTTGCTCCTCGCCACTGCTTTTCCGGGTTTGGTCTGGTCAGTCTGGACTGTAGTTGACTCTACAATTTATAATTTTGTCTTTAAAGAAAGGCTCACAGTAGTAAGTTGTTCCAAATACAGATGTATAATTCCCTGCATGTCTCCTCAAATTAGGAAACTCATCACTGCTCATATAACATTTATATCACATCACATAAGAGAGACAGAGACTATGCTGTATACATAACATAGGATTCAGACTGTTGTGTATACATCACATGGGAGACACAGACTAGTGTGTGTGTGTGTGTGTGTGTGTGTGTATAATCACATAGGAAAAACACGGAGATTGCTGTATAAATATCAAATATGAGACACTGAGACTGCTGTTTATACATCATATAGGAGACAGCTGCATGTACATCACATGGGACTGCTGTGTAAGCATCACATGGGCGTAACAGACTACTCTATATATCACATAGGAAACATTGATACAGCTGTATAAATATCAAATGAGTGACACAGAGACTGCTGTATATACATCATATAGGACACAGTGAGACTGCTGCATGTACATCACCTGGGAGATACCGAGACTGCTGTGTATTGTGTATACATCACATAGAAATTTGCAATCTCAGAATATCCTGTGTGGGCAATTTTCTGTGTGGGTATTTTTCCTGTGGGCAATTTTCCTGTGGGCATTTTTCAGGGAACTGTGTGATGCGACTTTCCGTAATGAAGCTGCTTACATGATGGCATACTCTAGAGAAGAATCATAGGGCCGGCACTGCAAGCTCCAAGGGACTTCCTCAGGGTGGGAGCAAATTATATAGCTGGTCGGAGATTCTCCACCCCTGCTCTAAAGGTTGTGGAGGGAGGTTAATCTGTGCATGGGTCGGTGCCATTTTCATGAAGACTGCCACCAGCGAGAGGGCCGAGCAAAGCTAAGATGGCGGCAGCCGAAAACTTAAATGAATGCAACAGAGGCAGCTGAAGGGCCATGGCTGAGACCTCTGAGACGAAGACTCTACCCACCATCCCACCCACAAGTCCCGAAGCAACAGAAATTTATCATGATGATTTAACGAAAACCTGGCTGCAGATTTTGACTCTAGGTATGTACTGTATAAAATCAGCATGACAGCGCCATTTTGCTCATTCCTTTAGTTTACCATGGATGACCCTGATGGCAGGTTCTTTGGAAAAGAGCTACATGTGCGTATAGTTTGGGGGGTGAAATCCTGCCGACACAATGCGGACCACCAAGGTTTTCTAAGGCGGATCTGCTTCAGGAACAGGTGGTCTTTCTCCTAAAGGGGCTTCGCTGTCTGTTTTGCTGCAGGCCTTTCAGGAGCGTCATCCACAACATGGTCACCCCTTCTTATATGACACAATGCCCCTAATTTAATAAAACCCCCATCTCCTCAGTCACCTCAGCTGCCATAGCTGAACCAGTGCCTGTGCAGGAGAGGGGTGTCTACTATATATTTACTTTCATTTAAAAAAGGGCTTGTAGTGGACAACCCCTTTAAGTGCAGGTTCCTTTAATATAAGCCACGCCCGTTTTTTTTTTTTTTTTTTTTTTTTTACTGAGCGGCATGTGCTCGGACAGCAGGCAGCACACTGTGGAGACTTCTGTCGCAGTGCCTGCTGTGAACTATAATATTTTTTACTTTCGAACTATTTTTATAATGATAATTAAGTGTTAATCCGCCCCTCATCCGGCCCAATCACCCTGCAGATCACTGGAAATAGATCCGTCAGGAAAGAGCCACGTGATCCCCGACGTCCTGACAGTAACCTTTCAAACCAGCCAATAGCTGTAGAGTTTAGAACCCTCCCGCAGCGCTGATTGGTGGAGCAGCTGTGTCGCTTCTCTTGGGCGGGCCAATAGCTGAATTCCTTACTGCGTGGTTTTCGCCGCTTATTCCCCGGCGGACGCGGCTTCTGGGGCGAGGAGACGTTTGTCCGTACAGCCGGTGAGTTGTTGTACCGTCCGGCCAATTACACGGCTTCTGTTCACCAGTGACCATGGCCGGCGGGTTGAGTCGCGTTTTTTTTTTTTTTTTGGCTGGGCCGTAAATGAAGGAATAGCCTTTACTTGTACTTTGGTTGTATGGGAGAGTGTGAAGCCGTATACGGAGCTGATACGGAAGGCAGGAGGCGGTTCATGGCTCCCTCAGCGCTGCTGCTTGCAGTCGTTGGATGGAAACCAGGTGAAGCTCACGATGCCGGAGTTGGTTTCTTATTCTGTCATTTTTTTTTTCTTTTGCTTTTTTTTTTTTAATAGGTTTAACAATAAATAAATAGTCGTCACAAGAATAACATACAATGCAGCGAGGCGCCCTGATGGGAATACACTGAAAAACGGCTGCAAAAAATTATAAAACTGGCACAAAAATGGGCACCGAAGGGCGTAAGGCTATGGTCACATTGCGTTAGGGCAGTCTGTTTAGCACACAGCGCTAACGCAATGTCCCAAAAGGGATCGCTTTTGCCCGATCTGCGCTAGCGAGGAACGGACCGCAAATGCTGCAAGCAGCGTTCGAGGTCCATCACTCAAATGACGTGGGCGTGCGCTAGCGATGCGTTCGCTATTACAAGCAATGGCGGCATTAACGGACTACGTTATGCCGCGGTGTAACGTAGTCCGTTAAACGGGTTCACACAACGCAGTGTGGACCTAGCCTTAATGAAAGGGTTAAATGCCTTTGGGCCACTGATCTCACACTGCAGACATACAGAACAGGGAGCCCCACATCAAACCCAGGTCCCTCCAGCCTGGCCCAAATGGGATCTGGGCATCAAAGGATTAACACGTTTCCTAACAGCAGTTAAAAAGTAATTTAAGGGGTGCAGTTATTAAAAGGGTATAATTCTGCGGGTTTCCAAATATATCAGCCTCTCAAAGACCCTTCAGAATGATACAAGTCTGTAAAAAGTAGGTTTTGTACATTTCCTTGAAAAATTGCTGCTAGATTTTAACCCTACTAAAAGTGGCATAATGACCATGGCAGCGGACCACGCAGCCATTATGGGGGGTGTAAGGGTGGTGTGAGGTCAGTGGCCCAAGGTCATCGAACCCCTTGAAAACATCAGTTACTTAAATCGACTGCCAACTTTGCCAGTTTTTATGCCCAGAACCTGTTTGAGTGACCTGAATTTCATGCAGGGCATCTGTATGCATGTAACAATGGTGTCAGATCAGTGGCCAAAAGTCATTTAACCCCTTAAAATCACCAGTTACTTATTAAAATCTGTGAAAATCGGCTGTTTGCCCACTTTGATGCCAAGAACCCATTTGGGCCAGGCTGTAGGGACCTGGGTTTGATGTGGGGCTCCCTGTTCTGTACGTCTGCAGTGTGATATCAGTGGCCTAAAATAATTTTAACCCTTTCATTAACGCCCTTCGGTGCCCATTTTTGTGCCAGTTTTATAATTTTTGTAGCTGTTTT
Source organism: Ranitomeya imitator (assembly GCF_032444005.1). Classification (NCBI taxonomy): domain Eukaryota; kingdom Metazoa; phylum Chordata; class Amphibia; order Anura; family Dendrobatidae; genus Ranitomeya; species Ranitomeya imitator. Next base: position 62,577,527 of record NC_091288.1, read on the forward strand.
TAAGTGTATTCACATCAGGGCACCTCGATGCATTGTATGTTATTCTTGTGGTGATTATTTTTGGGACGGACTAAACTGCATATTGGGATGATGGGCTGCAATACTAGACTCCACCACTAGATGGCAGCACATTTTACAAATGCAGCCCAGGAAATGACTTCTTGTAATATAGCAAGAAGGGAATATGGGTATATCTATTGTTCTGTATGGGGATTATGGGTGAAATATCACAAATACACATGCCCAGGAACATACTTCATCTACTTCTGATAGGAATATGGGTATATCTATTGTTCTGTATGGGGATTATGGGTGAAATATCACAAATACACATGCCCAGGAACATACTTCATCATCTACTTCTGATAGGAATATGGGTATAACTATTGTTCTGTATGGGGATTATGGGTGAAATATCACAAATACACATGCCCAGGAACATACTTCATCTACTTCTGATAGGAATATGGGTATATCTATTGTTCTGTATGGGGATTATGGGTGAAATATCACAAATACACATGCCCAGGAACATATTTCATCTACTTCTGATAGGAATATGGGTATATCTATTGTTCTGTATGGGGATTATGGGTGAAATATCACAAATACACATGCCCAGGAACATACTTCATCTACTTCTGATAGGAATATGGGTATATCTATTGTTCTGTATGGGGATTATGGGTGAAATATCACAAATACACATGCCCAGGAACATACTTCATCTACTTCTGATAGGAATATGGGTATATCTATTGTTCTGTATGGGGATTATGGGTGAAATATTACAAATACACATGCCCAGGAACATACTTCATCTACTTCTGATAGGAATATGGGTATATCTATTGTTCTGTATGGGGATTATGGGTGAAATATTACAAATACACATGCCCAGGAACATACTTCATCTACTTCTGATAGGAATATGGGTATATCTATTGTTCTGTATGGGGATTATGGGTGAAATATTACAAATACACATGCTCAGGAACATTTCTCATCTACTTCTGATAGGAATATGGGTATAATGGTTCTTTGTGGGTATTATAGGTGATAGAGGATGATAGTGGCAGCACAGAAACAGCCACACACAAAAAAAAAAAAAATCTGCCCTGTATAGCGGGGATCAATATGAAAGTTTCCATTCCCATTCAAGTGAACCTGGATGGAAAACAGGCACATAAGACTCAATTATGCCTTGCCTACTGATGAAGAAGCAATACCGAGTCCTATATCAAACATGTGAACGTAAGCAGGATCATTTATTGTTCCATGAAAGCTATTTTGTTTGATTTGTTATGATGGCCTTCGTATTAACCTAGAGACCAGTATACACTAAAATATATGTTCCATTTCCAAATATTTTTGTTAAGATAAAACCTATTATTTTATTAAAAGTTATTTTTAAAAAATTCTATATATCTCCATTAAAAGTTATTGATGTCAACAAACCTAAGTAACCAATAAAATCCTGCAAAAGATCCAACATCCTATAAAGAACAATGTATTGAGAATAATATAGGTATATAAGCAAGAAGTATGGTGCAAGACTGCTCATCTCTATGACATGGCCGGCCTAATAAGGAGGTGGGAACACTGGGTCAAAGACCTATGATGCCAGGGGTGGGAGAAGTCAATGGACATGTAGTCCTGTCAGATGCAAATAGGTTACAGGATCTGTATATCCATAACATTCTGACCATAACCCCATATAGAATAATAAATATACCCATATTCTTACCGAAAGTTAATGAAATGTTTCATCATATTTTACCAATAATCAACATATAAAACAATAATTGTACACATACCAGAAATTGATCGAATATGACACTGGGCATGTGTATTCATGATATATCACCTATAATACCCACAAAGAACCATTATACCCATATTCCTATCAGAAGTAGATGAAGTATGTTCCTGGACATGTGTATTTGTGATATTTCACCCATAATCCCCATACAGAACAATAATTATACCCATATTCCTATCAGAAGTAGATGAAGTATGTTCCTGAGCATGTGTATTTGTGATATTTCACCCATAATCCCCATACAGAACAATAATTATACCCATATTCCTATCAGAAGTAGATGAAATATGTTCCTGGGCATGTGTATTTGTGATATTTCACCCATAATCCCCATACAGAACAATAGATATACCCATATTCCTATCAGAAGTAGATGAAGTATGTTCCTGGGCATGTGTATTTGTGATATTTCACCCATAATCCCCATACAGAACAATAATTATACCCATATTCCTATCAGAAGTAGATGAAATATGTTCCTGAGCATGTGTATTTGTGATATTTCACCCATAATCCCCATACAGAACAATAATTATACCCATATTCCTATCAGAAGTAGATGAAGTATGTTCCTGAGCATGTGTATTTGTGATATTTCACCCATAATCCCCATACAGAACAATAATTATACCCATATTCCTATCAGAAGTAGATGAAGTATGTTCCTGAGCATGTGTATTTGTGATATTTCACCCATAATCTCCATACAGAACAATAGTTATACCCATATTCCTATCAGAAGTAGATGAAATATGTTCCTGAGCATGTGTATTTGTGATATTTCACCCATAATCCCCATACAGAACAATAATTATACCCATATTCCTATCAGAAGTAGATGAAGTATGTTCCTGAGCATGTGTATTTGTGATATTTCACCCATAATCCCCATACAGAACAATAATTATACCCATATTCCTATCAGAAGTAGATGAAATATGTTCCTGGGCATGTGTATTTGTGATATTTCACCCATAATCCCCATACAGAACAATAATTATACCCATATTCCTATCAGAAGTAGATGAAATATGTTCCTGAGCATGTGTATTTGTGATATTTCACCCATAATCCCCATACAGAACAATAATTATACCCATATTCCTATCAGAAGTAGATGAAGTATGTTCCTGGGCATGTGTATTTGTGATATTTCACCCATAATCCCCATACAGAACAATAATTATACCCATATTCCTATCAGAAGTAGATGAAATATGTTCCTGAGCATGTGTATTTGTGATATTTCACCCATAATCCCCATACAGAACAATAATTATACCCATATTCCTATCAGAAGTAGATGAAGTATGTTCCTGGGCATGTGTATTTGTGATATTTCACCCATAATCCCCATACAGAACAATAGTTATACCCATATTCCTATCAGAAGTAGATGAAGTATGTTCCTGAGCATGTGTATTTGTGATATTTCACCCATAATCCCCATACAGAACAATAATTATACCCATATTCCTATCAGAAGTAGATGAAATATGTTCCTGGGCATGTGTATTTGTGATATTTCACCCATAATCCCCATACAGAACAATAATTATACCCATATTCCTATGAGATGTTGATGAGATATATCACCAGGCGTGTGTAACCCGATATTCTACACATAATCCCATATAGTTACAATCTTTTTTCCCTGGTTCTATTATTAAACTTTAATCCAGCCCTGTGGATGTTCTGATTCATTTAAGTATTTCCATTGAATTCCCTTCTTCCTAAATTACAAGAAGTCATTTCCTGGGCTGCATTTGTAAAATGTGCTGCCATCTAGTGGTGGAGTCTAGTATTGCAGCCCATCATCCCATCATCCCAATATGCAGTTTAGTCCGTCCCTTATTTTTTATTGTTAAGCCTATAATCCGCCTTATCCCGAGCATGTTTGCTCATCACTACTAGACTGCAGTCTACCCGACACATGACTAGGGCGGCCGCAGTTTGAATTCTGACAGGGGCGCCATGTCTTCCATCACATTCTCCCAGAATCCTGTCAATGAATTAGGAGCATCTGATGATCGGCGTAAGGTATCGTTGTAATCAGTATAACGGCGCCGACCTGACACTGTAGGTTACTGTGCACAATCCTGCTGACAGGTTCCCTTTTAAAACACCCGATGCAGGACTAGTCCTGTAAAACAGATTGATGGAAGCAGCCCGGCTGGATTAGTCCTGGCTAACTAAACTTCTCATGAGTCGCAATATGAAAGTTTTTGTGTTGCTCATATGAGCAGCGCTTTCACACCACCGGAGGACGCGCTACATGTTTTACAGCCGAGCAAAGTTTTCCTTTATTGGATGCTGCCCTTCCCTTGGTTGTTCCTTCCCGGGGAAAGGCCTGCCAATTCACTGCTTGCGTTGAGAAACACGTGATGGTGTCTCCGTGGCTTTTCTATATGCATTTGCATATTTCCCATAAGTGATGGGGGCAGTGTTCTGGACCACTGCGTTGAGAAACACGTGATGGTGTCTCCGCGGTGTTGGATGTTTTGGTCTCCACGAGGTCATTCATCTGTGCCTTTATAGACTTTCTACTAGGCACTGCTCCTGATAGCCAGTTTCCTACTCCACACTGATGAGGGGCAAAAACCCCGAAACAGCTGTCTGTGGATGGATACCATGCTTGGCATAGGTGGTTTTCCTTTATTGGATGTTTTCCTTTATTGGATGCTGCCCTTCCCTTGGTTGTTCCTTCCCGGGGAAAGGCCTGGCTATTCACTGCCTGCGTTGAGAAACACGTGATGGTGTCTCCGCAGCTCCTCTACTTACAGCCGAGCAAAGACACCCCTTAGTTTTTAGCTTAAAAAAAAAAAAAACTATGCCATGTAGTACATTAGGGCATGTGCATATGTGACTGTGTTGCAGACATTTCACTATCGAAAATGTCTCTTGCCACAAAAAATGGCTGTATAAAAACTGCACATTTTTGTATGTTTTTTTTTTTTTGATGATTGTTTTCCCATTTATTAGAATGGGTGAAAAATGCTGAAAGAACAGTCATGTTGCAGATTTAAAACTGCTTCAAATCTGCAAGAAAAAACAAGCACCAAGTGCATGAGTTTTCATAGGTCTCATTGTTTGCTGGGACAGCAAAATGCTGTGTTTTTGACAACAAAAAGGTACGTGTGCACATACCATTACAAATGTATAAAACGAAGGAATACGTAATGTTAAGAGCTCATTATTTTTGAACCAGTCTTGCATTGCACACTAATTAGACCGAATACAGTGGGCGCCAGTGCTAGAGCCTATATCTGATCACCATCCCCTGCAGTTCTGATTCATGCCCTGTGATGTATGCTAGCTAATGCAGTGGTCAGCCAGAACGTCCTCATGAACTGCACCCGGCTGTATTCTAGCAAACATAGAGAGCCATGTTATAATATGCTGCCCTGGGTTGTTTTCCCCTTGCAGAATGTGGAGGCACAATATTAGGCTATGCCAATCTGTTCTGACCAGTGGGAGTCCGGCGCCTAGAATTCTCTCCTGATACTAGAATTAGGCGGGCACAGATGATACATTTTTTTTTAAACTTGGTAAGCATTTATAACAGTATGCCGCTTCCAATATTTTAGCCTCAATGTCCCTTTAAGGCTGTGTGCACACGTTGCTGATTTTTCGCATTTTTTTTTCACGATAAAAACGCTATAAAACCGCAAAAAAAAAAACAGCATACAATATGCATCCCATCATTTTGAATGAATTCTGCATGTTTTGTGCACATGATGCCTTTTTTCCGCAAAAAAAAGCATCGCGGTAAAAAACACAGCATGTTTATTATTTTTGTTTTTTTTGCGGATTTCCCACTATAAAATGCATTGAGAAATGTCCGGAAAAAAATGCGGCAAAAACGAGTGCAGATTTCTTGCAGAAAATTTCAGGTTTTTCGTCCGATGACAGAAAGGGGTTGATGTGCATTTTGGGAGTGACACTCTCTTCAACAATTTGAACAGCGCTGTCGTTTTCTTACTGCTGCATTTACTTGAAATGTGCACTGTGCTTGTGTGTGCTGCTCCTATTGCTGCCCCATGACTCCATCACGGGCAGCCAGCTGATGGCCTCCACTGCAGCTCTGCTATATGCTGAGCTTGACATATTTGCAGTATCTATAATATAACGCTGGGAGCGTCACTCTGTCCGAAGCCTCTATAGACTGCGCAGGCGCAAGCGCCGGCGCAGTCTGGGCCTCACAGAGTGACGCTCCCAGGAGATCGCGGTGTGCGTTCACACTGAACGCACACCGCGATCTCCAACAGAGAAGCAGGGACCGCCAGGAGGGTGAGTATCGGCCATATTCACCTGTCTCCGTTCCATCGCTGAGCGCCGCCATCTTCCCGGTCTTCGGCCTGTAACCTTCAGTTCAGAGGGCGCGGTGACTCGCTTAATGCGCGCCGGCGCCGCCCTCTGACTGAACAGTCACGGCCAGGAGACCGGGAAGATGGCGGCGCGCAGCGATGGAACGGGGCCAGGTGAATATAGTAAGTGCTGGGGGGCCTGAGCTGGCAGCGATACCGGCACCTGACCTCCACAGCGTGCCGGTGTCCCCGCCTGCTCAGGCCCCCCAGCACTCGGCGCCGAGCGGGTCAGAGGCAGTATGGGGACGCAGGATGGAGCAGCACATAAGGATGGGGACGCAGGATGGAGCAGCACATAAGGATGGGGACGCAGGATGGAGCAGCACATAAGGATGGGGACGCAGGATGGAGCAGCACATAAGGATGGGGACGCAGGATGGAGCAGCACATAAGGATGGGGACGCAGGATGGAGCAGCACATAAGGATGGGGACGCAGGATGGAGCAGCACATAAGGATGGGGACGCAGGATGGAGCAGCGCATGACAGGATGGGGACGCAGGATGGGAGCAGCGCATGACAGGATGGGGACGCAGGATGGGAGCAGCGCGTGACAGGATGGGGACACAGGATGGGAGCAGTGCATGACAGGATGGGGACGCAGGATGGGAGCAGCGCATGACAGGATGGGGACGCAGGATGGAGCAGCACATGACAGGATGGAGACGCAGGATGGAGCAGCGCATGACAGGATGGGAGCAGCACATGACAGAATGGAGGCGCAGGATGGAGCAGCACATGACAGGATGGGGACGCAGGATGGAGCAGCGCATGACAGGATGGGGACGCAGGATGGAGCAGCACATGACAGGATGGAGACGCAGGATGGAGCAGCGCATGACAGGATGGGAGCAGCACATGACAGAATGGAGGCGCAGGATGGAGCAGCACATGACAGGATGGGGACGCAGGATGGAGCAGCGCATGACAGGATGGGGACGCAGGATGGAGCAGCACATGACAGGATGGAGACGCAGGATGGAGCAGCGCATGACAGGATGGGAGCAGCACATGACAGAATGGAGGCGCAGGATGGAGCAGCACATGACAGGATGGGGACGCAGGATGGAGCAGCGCATGACAGGATGGGGACGCAGGATGGAGCAGCACATGACATGATGGGGACGCAGGATGGGAGCAGCGCATCACAGGATGGGGACGCAGGATGGAGCAGCGCATGACAGGATGGGGACGCAGGATGGAGCAGCACATACCAGGATGGAGACCATATACCAATGTAGATGCTCGCCACCCGGGCGTAGAACGGGTTCAATAGCTAGTATAATATAAGCAATTTGACAATCACAGGTTCTAGTCCTCTTGCGGACAAAAAGAAGAAAAAGCTAAAACACTGTAAAAATGAAACCCAAAACACTTTGTGGAATTATATTTTTTCCCCATTTTATTTTTAGTTCATTGTATATTAAAATGAATGGCTTCATTCAATACTTCGAAATGAGCCCCCTTATGGCAATGTCAAGGGAAAGAAATGGGAAAAAAAAAGTATGGCTCTTGGAAGAAGGGAGGGTAAAAATGAAGGCGTAAAAATGAAAATTGGCTGCTGCTGGAAAGGCCTAAAGTAAAGACCTAGTAGTGGATTTATTGGCACATGCATTCACTGTCCAACCTGTTCTTCTCAGATATAACTCACAACCTCTGCTGAAGTTTTCCTTTCCTGGATCATAAAGGGTTATTCCTAAGATAGCCAGAGGATAACTTGCTGATTGCTCAGGGTCTTACCACTGTGACCCTACTGTGACTCTAAGGCCAGGTTCACATTGCGTAAATGGCAATGCGCTGACTGCATCCGTTACACAGTGGCACTAACGCTATGTAATGGATGCGTTGGTGCACCCATTGACTACCATAATGTAGTGCATCGCTAATGCATGTCATAATCGGCATGCGTTAGCAATGTGCCGTCATTCTGTGACGGACCATCGGACGCGGTCTGCAGCGTTTCCCGGTCCATCACCAATAGCACAGATGCTCCACCAACGCGATCGCATAACGCGATCTTTAAAAGGCACTAGCGTTGGTGCAGTCTGTTTAACTCATGCGTTGAACGTACTGCACCAACACAATGTGAACCCAGCCTTAGGCCACATGCCTTACCTCCTCTCCATTCATTGTCTATGGGACTTGGGGAGACAGTATGGTACAGTGCATAGTTGGTTCTATAAATTCAAAGAGGATGAATGGAGTGAAGGTCGAGCATGCTGCAAGGCCTTGTGTTTGAGATTGCTGGGGTTCCAAGATGTCAGACCCTCGTAACGTTCTCATCTATGCTATGGTTTTGGGATCACTGTTGAATACACCAAACTGCTCATTTTAAGTGCAACCCTGTTGGTTTATATCTACTCTCTGCCTCTGGGAGTAGGACTTCAAAGTGAATTGTTTCTCCACAATGTGTTACTGGCTGGAGGGGAGATTTATTGCTGTGTAGTAGCATTCACGTTGTGTCATAAAGTAGAAGAAACCGGTCCCGGCAGTCCTGCCATAGGAACATATTGTACAGTACACACTCCACACCTGGATTGATGGTGCTCGTAGGCTGCAAAGGCTTTACTCACTCTTACTATGACTTGTGTGCTCACTTCAGGAAAAAAATTTCAGCACACAGAAACATCACTTGCCTTTAGTGTTTCACTTATCAGGAAAAGGAGCTGATATTTTCGAACAGGCATGTTTTTACTTCTTCTGGCGGTCATATCTACTACAGTCATGGCCAAAAGTTTTGACTCCCCTGCAATTCTGTCAGATAATACTCATTTTCTTCCTGAAAATGATTGCAAAAACAAATTCTTTGGTATTATTATCCTCATTTAATTTGTTTTAAATGAAAAAACACAAAACAGAATGAAGCAAAAAGCCAAACATTGATCATTTCACACAAAACTCCAAAAATGGGCCAGACAAAAGTATTGGCACCCTCAGCCTAATACTTGGTTGCACAAACTTTAGCCAAAATAACTGTGACCATCCGCTTCCGGTAACCATCAATGAGTTTCTTACAATGTTCTGCTGGAATTTTAGACCATTCTTCTTTGGCAAACTGCTCCAGGTCCCTGATATTTGAAGGGTGCCTTCACCAAACTGCCATTTTTAGATCTCTCCACAGGTGTTCTATGGGACTCAGGTCTGGACTCATTGCTGGCCACCTTAGAAGTCTCGAGTGCTTTCTCTCAAACCATTTTCTAGTGCTTTTTGAAGTGTGTTTTGGGTCATTGTCCTGCTGGAAGACCCATGACCTCTGAGGGAGAACCAGCTTTCTCACACTGGGCCCTACATTATGCTGCAAAATTTGTTGGTAGTCAAGACTTCATAATGACATGCACACGGTCAAGCAGTCCAGTGCCAGAGGCAGCAAAGCAATTACAAAACATCAGGGAACCTCCGCCATGTTTGACTGTAGGGACCGTGTTCTTTTCTTTGAATGCCTCTTTTTTTTTTCTCCTGTAAACTCTATGTTGATGCCTTTGCATCTCTACTTTTGTCTCATCTGACCAGAGAACATTCTTCCAAAACGTTTTAGGCTTTTTCAGCCTGGCTTTTTTATGTCTCGGGGTAAGAAGTGGGGTCTTCCTGGGTCTCCTACCATACAGTCCCTTTTCATTCAGATGCCGATGGATAGTACGGGTTGACACTGTTGTACCCTTGTACTGCAGGGCAGCTTTAACTTGTTTAGATGTTAGTCGAGGTTCTTTATCCAACATCCGCTCAATCTTGCGTTGAAATCTCTTGTCAATTTTTCTTTTCCGTCCACATCTAGGGAGGTTAGCCTCCGTTCCATGGGCTTTAAACTTCTTGATGACACTGCACACGGTAGACACAGGAACATTCAGGTCTTTGGAGATGGACTTGTAGCCTTGAGATTGCTCATGCTTCTTCACAATTTGGTTTCTCAAGTCCTCAGACAGTTCTTTGGTCTTCTTTCTTTTCTCCATGCTCAATGTGGTACACACAAGGACACAGGACAGAGGTTGAGTCAACTTTAATCCATGTCAACTGGCTGCGAGTGTGATTTAGTTATTGTCAACACCTGTTAGGTGCCACAGGTAAGTTACAGGTGCTGTTAATTACACAAATTAGAGAAGCATCACATGATTTTTCGAACAGTGCCAATACTTTTGTCTACCCCCTTTTTTATGGTCGGTGTGGAATTATATCCAATTTGGCTTTAGGACAATTCTTTTTGTGTTTTTTCATTTAAGACAAATTAAATGAAGATAATAATACCAAATAATTTGTGTTTGCAATCATTTTCAGGAAGAAAATGAGTATTATCTGAGAATTGCAGGGGTGTCAATACTTTTGGCCATGACTGTATATAATTGTCTAAGGGTCACTTCCGTCTTTCTGTCCTTCTGTCTGTAACGGATATTCATTGGTTGCGGCCTCTGTCTGTCATGGAAATCCAAGTCGCTGATTGGTCGTGGCATGGGTGGTACTTGTCAAAACACTGAAGGAAAGGGGGCGGAGTGGGGCCTTTTAACCTCTCATGTGTTTTTCCTGTCCCTGCAAGGAGGAGGGGACGTCCTCCAGGGTGCTTACAGAAATAGAGAGGCTCACAGCACTCACTTAACTGGGGCGCCCGTTCCACGTCCAGGGAACCTTCCTGGATACTCCAAGACCATCCAAAATAAATGAACAGCGCTCCACCCAGGTGTAGAAATCTTCAAACATCGCTTTATTAAGCCATGGTATAACAGCAACGTTTCGACCAAAACGTGGTCTTTTTCAAGAAAAAGACCACGTTTTGGTCGAAACGTTGCTGTTATACCATGGCTTAATAAAGCGTTGTTTGAAGATTTCTACACCTGGATGGAGCGCTGTTCATTTATTTTGGATGTCCCCCAGGGTGCTGTCAGGATGGACTCCTAGAAACCGAATTACCGGTAGGTCTAATACCCATTTTTTTTTATTGATAGGGCGATTCTGAACAGCAGCTGTCACTGATACCAAACCCTAGGTTTAGTAATGAAGACACCCTCATTAGTAAACCTCTACGTAAAGAGTTAAACACACACCGAGAATATAGGATCGGATCATGCTGGGATTGTCCTCATATATTGGACGAGACTCGCAAATGCAAGTAAAAGGCTGTGAGGAAAAAAATTGCACGTCACTCGGACCATGCAAGTGCTGTTCGATTTTTACACAGCCATGTCCTTGAAAGCTCGACCTTTCATCTGCCATGTACTGTAAAATCACAGCATGACCTGACAAAATAAAATGAATATATACACACAGAATAGAATATAAAGATGTCAGTGACATAAATAATTAGTACAGTTCGTGTTAAGCTTACTGTACATGTATTAATAAATGTTTATTTTTCTCAGAAAAATGGCGTTGGCTCCCGCATAATTTTCAGAACCAGCCGAGGGAAAGCAGGGAGCAGATGTTTATAGCCTGATAAGAGGTTTAGGCTATGTTCACACCTTGCGTCGGATCCCTGCGGGTTCTCCCGCAGCGGATTTGATAAATCTGCAGGGCAAAACAACTGCGGTTCTCCCTGCAGATTTATCGCGGTTTGTTCCGCGTTTTCCGCTGCGGGTTTCCGCCTATACTATTGATGCTGCATATGCAGCAATATGCAGCATCAATAGTAATGTTAAAAATAATAAAAATTGGTTATACTCACCCTCTGATGTCCGGATCTCCTGGGCGCTGCACCCGGCGGTCCGGTTCCTAAGATGCTGTGGGAGAAGGACCCTTCGTGACGTCATGGTCATGTGACCGCGACGTCACCGCAGGTCCTGGTCGCACAGCAACTCTGACCGGACAGCCGCGTGCAGCGCCCAGGAGCTCCGGACATCAGAGGGTGAGTATAACCAGATTTTTTATTTTTTAACCCCAAATATGGTTCCCAGGGCCTGGAGGAGAGTCTCCTCTCCTCCACCCCGGGTACCACCCGCACATTATCCGCTTACTTCCCGCAACGTGGGCACAGCCCCATGCGGGAAGTAAGCGGTTCAATGTATTCCTATGGGTGCAGAATCGCAGCGATTCTGCACAAAGAAGTGACATGCTGCGGGTTGTAAACCGCTGCGTTCCCGCGCGGTTTTTCCCGCAGGATGTGCACAGCGGTTTCCATAGGGTTTACATGTTACTGTAAACGCTATGGAAACTGCTGCGGACCCGCAGCATCAAAATCGCGGCGGTTCCGCGGTAAAAACCGCTAAGTGTGAATATAGCCTAAGACCCATGGAGCTTCCCAGGTTATTTAATATCAGCTCACAGCTGTATACTTAGCCTTTCCTGGTTAATAAAATGGGGGACCCAAAAAAAGACGCATGGTGCCCCTATATTTAATAACCAGAAAATGCTAGGCAGACAGCTCTCAGCCACCCCAGAAAAGGCACATACATAAGATGCGCCAAATCTGGCACCTGGCCTTGCTCTTCCCACTTGCCTTGATGTGGTGGCAAGTGGGGTGATGGTTGTGTGTGTGTGTGTGTGTGTGGGTTGTCACCTTTGTATTGTCAGGTGACATTAAGCCCAGTGGTTAGTAGTGAAGAGGCGTCTGAGACACCCCCATTATTAATCCCATAGGGATACTATTAAAAAAAAAACCTCCCACCCAGAATAGTTATTTAAATGAAATAATGAGACTCCTTTTAATGACTCTAAATTAAACCATACTCGCGTCAACACCCAGTCCACAGAAGCCAAGGTCCCCTGTAACAGAATACGAATATTAAACAACAATATTCCTCACGTGCCGAAGTGAAGAGATCCATAATGTGCTATGACGATCCCAATGACTGAGAGCAGTCACGTCAGTGACAGCCGGCTACACACTGACACAGGAGGTAATCGCTCCTGTAGGTTGTAGCGCTGAGCTGTGATGGGAAAGTTCATAGGAGATCATAAGCTGACCAACCTACGGTCAACTGACCTCTGACAGATTGTAACAATCTACCGATCAGAACAGCTGCGCCGGTGTTTATCACGCTGTTACACAGATAACAGGGTGGGAAGTGCCAAAGGAAGTCCGTAAATCACAAGCAAAACTCAGCAAATTTTCAAACATTTATACCAGCCTAAGGCTAAGGGTACCTTCACACTCAGCGACGCTGCAGCGATACCGACAACGATGTCCATCGCTGCAGCGTCGCTGGAGAGCTGTCACACAGACAGCTCTCCAGCGACCAACGATCCCGAAGTCCCCGGGTAACCAGGGTAAACATCGGGTTACTAAGCGCAGGGCTGCGCTTAGTAACCCGATGTTTACCCTGGTTACCAGCGTAAAAGTAAAAAAACAAACATTACATACTTACCTAACGCTGTCTGTCCTCCAGCGCTGTGCTCTGCACTCCTCCTGTACTGGCTGTGAGCACAGCGGCCGGAAAGCAGAGCGGTGACGTCACCGCTCTGCTTTCCGGCTGACCGACGCTCACAGCCAGTGCAGGAGGAGTGCAGAGCACAGCGCTGGAGGACAGACAGCGTTAGGTAAGTATGTAATGTTTGTTTTTTTTACTTTTACGCTGGTAACCAGGGTAAACATCGGGTTACTAAGCGCGGCCCTGCGCTTAGTAACCCGATGTTTACCCTGGTTACCAGTGAAGACATCGCTGGATCGGTGTCACACACGCTGATCCAGTGATGTGTGCAGGGAGTCCAGCGACGAAATAAAGTTCTGGACTTTCCTCAGCGACCAACGATCTCCCAGCAGGGGCCTGATCGTTCGTCGCTGTCACACAGAACGATTTCCTTAACGATATCGTTGCTACGTCACAAAAAGCAACGATATCGTTATGTGTGAAGGTACCTTAAGTTCCCACTGGCTGTTTTTGCTGCAACAAAACTTGAGTGCTTGTCAGGAAAGAAGCTGCAGCAAAATCGCAGCCCCTTGAATTCTGCTGATTTTCCTCTTTGTAATGACTGAATCTTATTGAACCAGATGTAGGCATTTGTCTTTTTTCTGAGCAGGCTGCTGATCTTTAGCTCTAGTAGACGGCATATTATCAGTCAATATTAGATTAGATATACCAGCCAGATGTAATAGAAATATCATTGTCTGATGGAATAAATTCTATAAAAGGCATTTACAAGACCAGCACCAGAGATTACAATATGAATTCAGTTATGATATAAATTATTCAAATATGCAGTTAAAAAAAACAATAGAGAGAGCAAAGTGGATGCTTTAACCTCTTCACGACATATGATGAACATTTCCTCCTGTCGGTACGATGTGATGTGATTATTGGGCGCTGATGGGTTGTCATGATAGCGGGGGGGGGGTCTGCTGATGACCCCGGTGCCTGTCATTAAGATCAGGCCGGCGTTTATAGTAGAACATGATTCCTGCTATACATAGCAGTGCTGTTGTAAATCTTGCAAGATAGCCAGCCCCTGCCATCTGCAATTCTCCTAATCGCTGCTCTTGCTCTCCCAACCTGTGTGCTTGATCAAATGCCCTGCTATCTCTATATGGAAATACAGTGGTAGTGGTGTTAATGCAGAACTTCTGCTGGGCTTTATAGTTCTACTAGTACTACAGCTCTGCTGTTTACCATAACGCTCACTTGAAGAGACTCCATTGGAAGTAAGGAGATTGCATGCATCTGAGATGGTCACGAGACACCTTGTGTATGCTTCTTTAAGACTGAAGTCAGGACAGTCATTATTAAAATTAAAGAAAAAAAACCCCAAAACATTTCAGGATGCACAGAAAGTACTGTAATTACTGTAAGTTAAGTTGATTATGTCAATCATGAATGATAATGTTTGCCTATTAATAACTGTCTTTTTTAAATTTCAGGTGAAAGTACTGACATACTTGATAGCTCAAGTAAATTCTATTCCTCCAATATGGAGAACACAAGAGGTTCTGAAGAGAAGTATGGAACAGTCCATACAAAATATTACAGGATGGCGCCGGGCTCTGGACACACAGGCAGCAGCATACAGAGTGATCCCTTGTGGCTTGACGTGGATAATGACTCACATCCAGCGAAGAAAAGTTTGGTTACTTGTGATGCAAAATCATTGCATTTAAAAAATTGGGACAGCTTAGGATTTGGGAATAAAATAACGTTTGATACTGAGTACCGTAAGAATTCTCCAATTCCAAATCTTCCATTGAATGTTTCACATCAGGAGAAAGCTCAGCACCTTCACTATGGAGCTTCCAGTTTAGCAAAGGAAATCTTCCCAGAGAGTCAGTGTGTTTGTGATAGCCAAGCTGTGTCCAAGGGGACTTCTGAATGTCACTTCACCAATGAGAATTTTAACGAGCACAAATCTGCAGCTTTAAACTTCTGTGGAAGTTCTGAAACGATCAAAAGCAAAGATGGAGGTTTATGTTTTGAAGATCCTAAAAGGGAATTTATACAGGCTGGAAGCAAGAATATCCTGCCATGGCCAAAATGCTTCTCGGATATTGCAGATAATCCTGAAGAACATGACTCTTCTGTTGATCTACTTGAGGATGAAACATTCTTCTCAGTTAAAAGTGGCAGCTTTTACAGTAGGTCCAGTTCACAATGTTCCCTTTCTGATAGTACAGATATAGGGCAGTGTATCTTTGAGGAGGCGCTTGAAGACCTCTCCAGTTTGTCATTGGACAGACAGTTTCATAATTCGCTGATTGTCCCGTCTTCCGAGATTGAGTCTCCATTGTGGGACTCATCCGTCAAGTATCTGAACCACCCAACCGATGAAGGAATAGCTAAGGCTGCTATATCCACACAGGGACACACATCACTTAATACTGAGCTGTCACGGGTGTCACTGTCTTATGATGACAAAGAAACTCAGACCAGAAAAAGCACACAAGATACTGGAGTAAATACAGACCCAATACAACATGGATTGTATTCACAGGTAAACATCTACAGGACGACAGTCAAGCATTTCTACTTTCATGCATGTACATGAAGGAATGGTTGTCCAATAAAAAAATGTACGGTACTTTAAGGATATGGACAATTTTGGGGATATTTTTCTCTTTAACCCATTCACTACCCTGCAAACTTTCCATGTTCATTCATTTTACCATATAGTGCATTGGAAAACGGGAATATAATTCCAAGTGTGGTGAAATTGCAAAAAAAAAGTGCAAGTCCACAATTTGTTTTGAGTTTTTTTTTATTTACCATGTTCACTTTATGGTAAAACTGACCTTGTAGTATGATTCTTTAGATCAGTTTTTTTTTCCAGACAGAATTGAAAAACAGCGGCATGTCAATTATTTCACCTTTTTGCAGCATTTTTTCACGCACAGAAAGCATTGAGTAAGTGCAAAACCGCACAAAAAGCACAAGTATCATGTTTTGCTGTGTTTAGTGAAAAAAAAGCATGTATAGCAGAATATAAAACCCATTTATTTTTGTGATTCCACCCGCTAAGTTTAACATATAATGTTTTGGTGTACTCACCTGAGAAAGGCAGATAGGATTAGTACAGTTTAATTAAATTAGTGATCTGTGTAAAGTCTTGTCTGACCAAGGTGTGACATTGAACAATACCTGACCAACTCAAGGGCCAACCAAAGTGTGAAAGTAAACAGTGTCCTACAAACTCAATGCACTGCCAATGTCTTAGGTAAACTATTCCTGACCAATGTGACTCCCTTCCGCTTTTACACTTGTAATTTGTGTATTTTGTTAACCCCTTCATGACCCAGCTTATTTTGACCTTAATGACCTGGCCATTTTTTGCAATTCTGACCAGTGTCCCTTTTATGAGGTAATAACTCAGGAATGCTTCAACGGATCCTAGCGGTTCTGAGATTTGTTTTTTCGTGACATATTGGGCTTCATGTTAGTGGTAAATTTAGGTCAATAATTTTTGCGTTTATTTGTGAAAAAAAAATGGAAATTTGGCGAAAATTTAGAAAGTTTTGCAATTTTCAAATTTTGAATTTTTATTCTGTTAAACAAGAGTTGTGTGATACAAAATAGTTAATAAATAACATTACCCACATGTCTACTTTACATCAGCACAATTTTGGAAGCAAAATTTTTTTTTTGCTAGGAAGTTAACCCCTCTGTGACCTTAGACGTACTATCCCGTCGAGGTGCCCTGGGCTTATCTGACCCTGGACGGGATAGTACGTCATAGCGATCGGCAGCGCTCACGGGGGGAGCGCCGCCGATCGCGGCCGGGTGTCAGCTGCTTATCGCAGCTGACATCCGGCACTATGTGCCAGGAGCGGTCACGGACCGCCCCCGGCACATTAACCCCTGGCACACCGCGATCAAAGATGATCGCGATGTGCCGGCGGTGCAGGGAAGCACCGCGCAGGGAGGGGGCTCCCTGCGGGCTTCCCTGAGCCCCCCGCAGCAACGCGATGTGATCGCGTTGCTGCGAGGGTCTCACCTCCCTCCCTGCTCCCTCCAGCCCCGGATCCAAGATGGCCGCGGATCCGGGTCCTGCAGGGAGGGAGGTGGCTTCACAGAGCCTGCTCAGAGCAGGCACTGTGAAGCAGCCTGCACTCCTATCAGATCAGTGATCTGACAGAGTGCTGTGCAAACTGTCAGATCACTGATCTGTGATGTCCCCCCCTGGGACAAAGTAAAAAAGTAAAAAAAAAAATTTCCAAATGTGTAAAAAAAATAAAAAAAAATATTCCAAAATAATGAAAAAAAAAAAAAATATTATTCCCATAAATACATTTCTTCATCTAAATAAAAAAAACAAAACAATAAAAGTACACATATTTAGTATCGCCGCGTCCGTAACGACCCGACCTATAAAACTGTCCCACTAGTTAACCCCTTCAGTAAACACCGTAAGAAAAAAAAAAAAAAAACGAGGCAAAAAACAACGCTTTATTATCATACCGCCGAACAAAAAGTGGAATAGCACGCGATCAAAAGGACAGATATAAATAACCATGGTACCGCTGAAAGCGTCATATTGTCCCGCAAAAAAAGAGCCGCCATACAGCATCATCAGCAAAAAAATAAAAAAGTTATAGTCCTGAGAATAAAGCGATGCAAAAATAATTATTTTTTCTGTAAAATAGTTTTTATCGTATAAAAGCACCAAACCATAAAAAAATGATATAAATGAGGTATCGCTGTAATCGTACTGACCCGAAGAATAAAACTGATTTATCAATTTTACCAAACGCGGAACGGTATAAACGCCTCCCCCAATAGAAATTCATGAATAGCTGGCTTTTGGTCATTCTTCCTCACAAAAATCGGAATAAAAAGCGATAAAAAAATGTCACGTGCCCAAAAATGTTTTCAATAAAAACGTCAACTCGTCCCGCAAAAAACAAGACCTCACATGACTCTGTGGACCAAAATATGGAAAAATTATAGCTCTCAAAATGTGGTATTGCAAAAAATATTTTTTGCAATAAAAAGCGTCTTTCAGTGTGTGACGGCTGCCAATCATAAAAATCCGCTAAAAAACCCGCTATAAAAGTAAATCAAACCCCCCTTCATCACCCCCTTAGTTAGGGAAAAATAAAAAAAAATGTATTTATTTCAATTTTCCCATTAGGGCTAGGGTTAGGGCTAGGATTAGGGTTAGGGCTAGGGTTAGGGCTAGGGTTAGGGCTAGGGCTAGGGCTAGGGTTAGGGCTAGGGTTAGGGCTAGGGTTAGGGCTAGGGTTAGGGCTAGGGTTAGGGCTAGGGTTAGGGCTAGGGTTAGGGTTAGGGCTAGGGTTAGGGTTAGGGTTGGGGCTACAGTTAGGGTTGGGGCTAAAGTTAGGGTTAGGGTTTAGATTACATTTACAGTTGGGAATAGGGTTGGGATTAGGGTTAGTGGTGTGTCAGTGTTAGAAGTGTGGTTAGGGTTACCGTTGGAATTAGGGTTAGGGGTGTGTTTAGATTAGGGTTTCAGTTATAATTGGGGGGTTTCCACTGTTTCGGCACATCAGGGGCTCTCCAAACACGACATGGCGTCCGATCTCAATTCCAGCCAATTCTGCGTTGAAAAAGTAAAACAGTGCTCCTTCCCTTCCGAGCTTTCCTGTGTGCCCAAACAGGGGTTTACCCCAACATATGGGGTATCAGCGTACTCAGGACAAATTGGACAACAACTTTTGTGGACCAATTTCTCCTGTTACCCTTGGGAAAATACAAAACTGGGGGCTAAAAAATAATTTTTGTGGGAAAACAAAAAGATTTTTTATTTTCACGGCTCTGCGTTATAAACTGTAGTGAAACACTTGGGGGTTCAAAGTTCTCACAACACATCTAGATAAGTTCATTGAGGGGTCTAGTTTCCAATATGGGGTCACTTGTGGGGGGTTTCTACTGTTTAGGTACATTAGGGGCTCTGCAAACGCAATGTGACGCCTGCAGACCAATCCATCTAAGTCTGCATTCCAAATGATGCTCCTTCCCTTCCGAGCCCTCCCATGCGCCCAAACGGTGGTTCCCCCCCACATATCGGGTATCAGCGTACTCAGGACAAATTGGACAACAACATTTAGGGTCCAATTTCTCCTGCTAACCTTGGAAAAATACAAAACTGGGGGCTAAAATATAATTTTTGTGGAAAAAAAATATTTTTTATTTGCATGGCTCTGCGTTATAAACTGTAGTGAAATACTTGGGGGTTCAAAGCTCTCACAACACATCAAGATGAGTTCCTTAGGGGGTCTACTTTCCAAAATGGTGTCACTTGTGGGGGGTTTCTACTGTTTAGGTACATTAGGGGCTCTGCAAACGCAATGTGACGCCTGCAGACCATTCCATCTAAGTCTGCATTCCAAATGGCGCTCCTTCCCTTCCGAACCCTCCCATGCGCCCAAACGGTGGTTCCCCCCCACATATGGGGTATCAGCGTACTCAGGACAAATTGGACAACAACTTTTGGGGTCCAATTTCTCCTGTTACCCTAGGGAAAATACAAAACTGGGGGCTAAAAAATAATTTTTGTGGGAAAAAAATTTTGTTTTATTTTTATGGCTCTGCATTATAAACTTCTGTGAAGCCCTTGGTGGGTCAAAGTGCTCACCACACATCCAGATAAGTTCCTTAGGGGGTCTACTTTCCAAAATGGTGTCACTTGTGGGGGGTTTCAATGTTTAGGCACATCAGTGGCTCTCCAAACGCAACATGGCGTCCCATCTCAATTCCTGTCAATTTTGCATTGAAAAGTCAAACGGCGCTCCTTCCCTTCCGAGCTCTCCCATGCGCCCAAACAGTGGTTTACTGCCACATATGGGGTATCAGCGTACTCGGGACAAATTGGACAACAACTTTTGAGGTCCAATTTCTTCTCTTACCCTTGGAAAAATAAAAAATTGGGGGCAAAAATATTATTTTTGTGAAAAAATATGATTTTTTATTTTTACGGTTCTGCATTATAAACTTCTGTGAAGCACTTGGTGGGTCAAAGTGCTCACCACACCTCTAGATAAGTTCCTTAGGGGGTCTACTTTCCAAAATGGTGTCACTTGTGGGGGGTTTCAATGTTTAGGCACATCAGTGGCTCTCCAAACGCAACATGGCGTCCCATCTCAATTCCTGTCAATTTTGCATTGAAAAGTCAAATAGCGCTCCTTCCCTTCCGAGCTCTCCCATGCGCCCAAACAGTGGTTTACTGCCACATATGGGGTATCAGCGTACTCAGGACAAATTGGACAACAACTTTTTGGGTCCAATTTCTCCTGTTACCCTTGGTAAAATAAAACAAATTGGAGCTGAAGTAAATTTTTTGTGTAGAAAAGTTAAATGTTCATTTTTATTTAAACATTCCAAAAATTCCTATTAAACACCTGAAGGGTTAATAAACTTCTTGAATGTGGTTTTGAGCACCTTGAGGGGTGCAGTTTTTAGAATGGTGTCACACTTGGGCATTTTCTATCATATAGACCCCTCAAAATGACTTCAAATGAGACGTGGTCCCTAAAAAAAAATGGTGTTGTAAAAATGAGAAATTGCTGGTCAACTTTTAACCCTTATAACTCCCTAACAAAAAAAAAAATTGGTTCCAAAATTATGCTGATGTAAAGGAGACATGTGGGAAATGTTACTTATTAAGTATTTTGTGTGACATATCTCTGTGATTTAATTGCATAAAAATTCAAAGTTTGAAAATTGCGAAATTTTCAAAATTTTCGCCAAATTTCCGTTTTTTTCACAAATAAACGCAGGTACTATCAAAGAAATTTTACCACTATCATGAAGTACAATATGTCACGAGAAAACAATGTCAGAATCACCAGGATCCGTTGAAGCGTTTCGGAGTTATAACCTCATAAAGGGACAGTGGTCAGAATTGTAAAAATTGGCCTGGTCATTAACGTGCAAACCACCCTTGGGGGTAAAGGGGTTAAGGGTTAAAATTTGACCAGCGATTTCTCATTTTTATAACGAAATTTAGAAAACCTTATTTTTTAGGCACCACCTCACATTTGAAGTCAGTTTGAGGGGTCTGCATGGCTGAAAATACCCAAAAGTGACACCATTCTAAAAACTGCACCCCTCAAGGTGCTCAAAACCACATTCAAAAAGTTAACCCTTCAAGTGCTTCACAGCAACAGAAGCAACATGGAAGGAAAAAATGAACATTTAACTTTTTAGTCACAAAAATGATCTTTTAGCAACAATTTTTTTGTTTTCCCAAGGGTAAAAAGAGAAATCGGACCCCAAAAGTTATTGTACAATTTTTCCTGAGTACGCCGATACCCCATATATGGGGGGAACCACTGTTTGGGCGCACGACAGGGCACGGAAGGGAAGGAGCGCCATTTGAGTTATTCAATGAAATATTGGCTCCAATCTTTAGTGGACACCATGTTGCGTTTGGAGAGCCCCTGTGTGCCTAAGCATTGGAGCTTCCCCTCAAGTGACCCCATTTTAGAAACTAGACACCCCCCCCTCTCTCCCCCCCCCCCCCCCCCCCCCCAGGAACTTATCTAGATGCATAGTGAGCACTTTGATCCCCCAGGTGCTTCACAAATAGATCAGTAAAAATGAAAAAGTCATTTTTTTTCACAAAAAATTTCTTTTAGCCTCAATTTGTTAATTTCCACATGGGCAGCAGGATAAAATGGATCCTAAAATGTATTGGGCAATTTTTCCTGAGTACACTGATACCTCACATGTAGGGGTAAACTACTGTTTGTGCACACGGCAGGGCTCAGAAGGGAAGGAGCGCGATTTGACTTTTTGAATGAAAAATTAGCTCCAGTCGTTAGCGGACACCATGTCTCGTTTGGAGAGCCCGTGTGCCTAAACATTGGAGCTCCCCCACATGTGACCCCATTTTGGAAACTAGAACTCCCATGGAACTAATCTAGATGTGCGGTGACCACTTTAAACCCCCAAGTGCTTCACAGAAGTTTATAACGCAGAGCCGTGAAAATAAATAATTTTTTCTTTCCTCAAAAATTATTTTTTAGCTCGCAATTTTTTATTTTCACACGAGTAAGAGGAGAAATTGGACCCCAAAAGTTGTTGTCCAGTTTGTCCTGAGTACGCTGATACCCGTGCTGCCCAACGGTGGCGCAGTAGTTAGCACAGCAGCCTTGCACCGCTGGAGTCCTGGGTTCAAACCCCACCAAGGACAACATCTGCAAAGAGTTTGTATGTTCTCTCCGTGTTTGTGTGTGTTTACTCCAGGTACTCCAGTTTCCTCCCACATTCCAAACACACACTGATAGGGAATTTAGATTGTGAGCCCCAACGGGGACAGTGATGTGTGCAACCTGTAAAGCGCTGTGGAATGTTAGCGCTATATAAAAAATAAAGATTATTAAAGATACCCCATATGTGTGTGTGTGGGGAGGGGGGAACCACTGTTTAGGCACACGTCGGGGCTCGGAAGGGAAGTAGTGACGTTTTGAAATGCAGACTTTGATGGAATGGTCTGCGGGCATCATGTTACGTTTGCAGAGCCCCTGATGTGCCTAAACAGTAGAAACCCCCCACAAGTGACCCCATTTTGGAAAATAGACCCCCCCCCCCCCCCCAAGGAACTTATCTAGATATGTGGTGAGCTCATTGAACCCCCAAGTGCTTCACAGAAGTTTAAAACGCAGAGCCGTGAAAATAAAAAATAATTTTTCTTTCCTCAAAAATTGTTTTAGCAAGCAATTTTCTATTTTCACAAGGATAACAGGAGAAATTGGACCCCAATAGTTGCTGCCCAGTTTGTCCTGAGTATGCTGGTACCCCATATGTGGGGGTAAACCACTGTTTGGGCACACGTCAGGGCTCTGAAGGGAG
The DNA here is from genome assembly GCF_032444005.1 of Ranitomeya imitator. Classification (NCBI taxonomy): domain Eukaryota; kingdom Metazoa; phylum Chordata; class Amphibia; order Anura; family Dendrobatidae; genus Ranitomeya; species Ranitomeya imitator. Next base: position 62,600,868 of record NC_091288.1, read on the forward strand.
GGAGCACCATTTGACTTTGGAATGCAAGATTGGCTGGAATCAATGGTGGCGCCATGTTGCGTTTGGAGACCTCTGATGTGCCTAAACAGTGGAAACCCATCAATTCTAACTCCAACACTAACCCCAACACACCCCTAACCCTAATCCCAACTCTAGCCATAACCCTAACCACAACCCTAACCCCAACACACCCCTAATCCTAACCGTAATCCCAACCCTAACCACAACTTTAACCCAAACACAAGCCTAATCTTAACCCTAAGGCTGCCGTCACACTAGCAGTATGTGGTCAGTATTTTACATCAGTATTTGTAAGCCCAAACCAGGAGTGGGTGATAAATGCAGAAGTGGTGCATATGTTTCGATTATACTTTTCCTCTAATTGTTCCACTCCTGGTTTTGGCTTACAAATACTGATGTAAAATACTGACCAAATACTGCTAGTGTGACGGCAGCCTTATTCCAACCCTAAGGCTATGTGCCCACGTTGCGGATTCGTGTGAGATTTTTCAGCACCATTTTTTAAAAATCCGCAGGTAAAAGGCACTTCGTTTTACCTGAGGATTTACCGCGGCTTTCACCTGCGGATTCCTATTGAGGAACAGGTGTAAAATGCTGCGGAATTCGCACAAAGAATTGACATGCTGCGGAAAATACAACGCAGCGTTTCCGCGTGGTATTTTCCGCACTATGGGCACAGCGGATTTGGTTTATCATAGGTTTACATGGTTCTGTAAACCTGATGGAACACTGCTACGAATCTATCACAGTGATCAAAATGTACTTGGAATGAATCTGCCTGGAAGATGGTGGCGCCCATGGAGAAGACGGATGGACATCGGGAGGCTTGGTAAGTATGGGGGGGAGGGAGATCGGAGCACGGGGGGAAGTACCACTGTCATTGCAGATCGGGTGAAATTCGAGTTAACCCTTTCACCCGATCTGCAGGAATGCGATCCTGCCACGACGCCACATAGGCGTCGCAGGTTGGATTGCCACAGACTTTCATGACGCCTACGTGGCGTCACAGGTCGGGAAGGGCTTAATGAACTCATTTAGACCTTTTTTTATTCAGAATAATCACTAGTTTTTTGTTTTTTTAAGATAAAAATCTTTTCCCTCTAATTATGATCAAATTGCCCTTTTTTTTTTTTCAAAATGGCTTTATGGTTTCACATAAGTCTTGCATTAGCGCTCTTAACACGCTGCGCTCTGCACATGAGGTAAGCACCATAGCGAATCAGAAGAACTATACTTCATTTCTAATTGGAGCCTTTTGCTAATCTTATTACACCTATTGCATATTGGGATAACTTGGAGTCTAGGTACAGGTTTGTACTTCTCACAGAGTGTACCCTGATTGAGTATTCACTAGAAGCTGTTTAAATTTCTATTAAGTGGGAACATTACCTTTTTATCTTTTTATTGTGTGGACATAGATTTCATTTAGGCTCTTTGTGGATTATGAAGATCATGCAAAATTGATTGTATGAGTGGAGCACCAACTATACTTGTGTACACAGGATTGAAGGGATATGTCCAAGTAGTGGACAATCTGTCACTGTTTCACCCAAGTGCAGAAATAACACCTATGCTTACCTCCACCGTTTCTCCCGAAGCTCGGGTGCTATTAATGTCACATGATCCCTGTGGCTAGTCAGTGACCACTTCACTCTCGATGCTTTTAGGGTATGTTTCCACGGTCAGGGTTTGCACCTCTTTGGACGCAGCTCTGCCCGAAGTGCTGCCGGCTGTAATTCCGCATGTGTTCATTTAACCATGCGGAATCACTGCATCCTATGCTGTATGTAGACTGTGTAATTTATCTTGCGGAGACTGAGCGTCACCACAAGATAGACATGCTGCCGTCTATAAAGACGCGCCGCATGTGCATATACGCAGGCCTGCCACCTGCGTCTTTGATCGCATAGTGTTCAGCGTTTCCTGACCTTGGAAACCTACCCTAAGACAGCTCAGGCTCCCGAAGGAAGTGAGTTAGCGGCTCCATTTCTTGCTCCCTGTACATAACCATTCTGAAGGATGGGGACAGTGAGATAGCTGATGATTGGCCGTAGGGATCACGTGCCACAATGTCACGCAAGACCGGGAGAGCCAGTCCCATAGTGGGTATTATTTTACTTGGCTGAAAGGGGTTGTCAGAGTAGTGGGCAACCCCTTTAATATCTCTTTAATGAATAGGCATGTTCCGGTCATAGAAGTCAATGGAATGTGAAAAAATGCAGCTTGTGTCCATATTATAGATTTAATATTTGTCACTGCAAAATTAGAGAATTTTGAAGACAATAATAATATAGATGGTAATTTCAGAAAGAACGCAAAACTTAAATATTTAGTTAAAAACTTGAACTGTGATTTTTCCTTACCAGGTTGCAGCCCCTAAAGGAGTGAGACCTGCCAAGGATAAGGAAGAATCTAAGTATGTATCATAAGAAATTAAGTGTAGACCATAAAGGTGGTGTCTCCAAACTTGGGACTCTTGGGCTTATTCAGACAACAGTTTATCACATGCGAGTTTTAGTTCTGTTTTTCACAGAACTTGTACATATTATAGTATATGTGAGTGTTCACATGACAATTTTATTTTTGTTTACAAATTGTTCCAGACCAAAACACAAAGATGTCCGATCCAAGTCACTAATCAAACCTACAAATGCAAGTATCCACTGACTTTTTGATAGAAGCTCAAGAATCCTACATCAGATATTTTTAAGATTTTTTTTTTTTGCATACTTTTTACTCCAGGTCCAAATTGCTTCAGATTAGTCATCGTACTAAATATATTTGTTTAAAAAAAAAATCCTCGAGATCATAACGTTTCTGTAAAACATTTTTTTTTATATTTTTTTTTTTTCTACATTTTTACTCTCTAACTGGCATCCATATGCAGTACAGAGAGAACCAGCACACTACAACAGATGCTATGTTGGACAGATGCCTAGATGTCATGAAATTGCAGATGCTTTTTAGTACATATCATTTTTGGAGCAATATGTAGCCTGCACAAAGAAGCAATAATAAACGGACTGCCTTCAGCTCAGGGTCCCCGTTTGTTCCGAGAAGCTCTTGTTCGATTGCAGAAGCTTTTTTCCTGAGCCACACATTTTCAGTGGTGATTAAAGCCCACAACCAAATGTAAATGTATGGGCTTGGGTAATATTGGCTTAAAGGAGTTATCAAGGTCAGCTCTTTTCTGTCCCTTTTCTGTTTCCGTGATTAGTGGGGAATGGTCCTCCAGCAAGGAAGACTTTTTAAAGCTCACTGAAATGTTTAAGGAAAGGAAGTTCCAATTTAATGCACGTAGAGGGTAGATAATGTTGTGTGTGTTTTCTATAGATCTAGTGAGCCTTCATCCTCCCTGGAGCCAGGAGTTCTGCTGCAGAGAGCAGTGAAGGCTGAGCTTCAGCTTGTCGATGTACATCGGTGGCTGTGTTGGCAAATGTGCTGGAAAACTCAGCAGCAGACCATTGAGAAGCAGTCATTCTTTAACTTAAGCAAAGAACCTATTGAACAGTCGACATCTAAGATGAATTTCAGTCTCTCCTCAGCGCTTGCTGAAGTGGAAGAGAAGTACCGGGAAATGAGGGCTAAAATTCAGTCTGGTACCCCACTTGATTCACTGGTTCCGCTCACCATGCAAGTAAGTGCTTCTATGCGGTTTTATTCTGATGTTTGACCTGTTGATTTTTTTTTTGTGGTTTACAACATTTTCTAGATCACCAGTTGGGTAGGTTTTTGGCTGGTATGTGCCCTAAAGGAAAACTCTCACCAGGTATTTGCTACTCCATCTGAGGGCAGCATGACCAGCTGTCACTTCGTGGGCTGCTTGCTGTCATCCAGATCTACAGCAGATCAAACAGTGATTCTACTACTTGTCTGAATACTCAGCGCTATATAACCCCATTCACGCCACTGATTGGCAGCTTTCTGTTTACACTGTGCATAGGCTGAAAGCGGCAAATCAGTGGTGAGGATGGGGTTATATGCAGCTCATTAATATGGAGGAATACCTGCCAGCAGGTTTATTAGTCCTCTATTGATTATCTCCTGCAGATAAATCAGTGATTGTATTAAAACTTCAGTAAGCAGCCCAGTAATGACACATCTATAAAATCAGTGTCTGTCTCTACATCATTCTCTCAAATCGGGTGACAAAAACTGCTGACAGATTTCCTTAAGACTGTGTGCACACCTTCAGAATTTTTCGCTATAAAACCGCGAAAAAAAACGCATGCATTAACCCCTTTACCCCCAAGGGTGGTTTGCACGTTAATGACCGGGCCAATTTTTACAATTCTGACCACTGTCCCTTTATGAGGTTATAACTCTGGAACGCTTCAATGGATCCTGGTGATTCTGACATTGTTTTCTCGTGACATATTGTACTTCATGACAATGGTAAAAATTATTTGATATAACCTGCGTTTATTTGTGAAAAAAACGGAAATTTGGCGAAAATTATGAAAATTTCGCAATTTTCCAACTTTGAATTTTTATGCAATTAAATCACAGAGATATGTCACACAAAATACTTAATAAGTAACATTTCCCACATGTCTACTTTACATCAGCACAATTTTGGAACCAAAATTTTTTTTTGTTAGGGAGTTATAAGGGTTAAAAGTTGACCAGCAATTTCTCATTTCTACAACACCATTTTATTTTAGGGACCACATCTCATTTGAAGTCATTTTGAGGGGTCTATATGATAGAAAATACCCAAGTGTGACACCATTCTAAAAACTACACCCCTCAAGGTGCTCAAAACCATATTCAAGAAGTTTATTAACCCTTCTGGTGCTTCACAGGAATTTTTTGAATGTTTAAATAAAAATGAACATTTAACTTTTTTTCACAAAAAATGTAATTCAGCTCCAATTTGTTTTATTTTACCAAGGGTAACAGGAGAAAATGGACCCCAAACATTGTTGTACAATTTGTCCTGAGTATGCCAATACCCCACATGTGGGGGTAAACCACTGTTTGGGCGCATGGCAGAGCTCGGAAGCGAAGGAGTGCCATTTGACTTTTCAATGCAAAATTGACTGGAATTGAGATGGGACGCCATGTTTCGTTTGGAGAGCCCCTGATGTGGCTAAACATTGAAACCCCCCACAAGTGACACCATTTTGGAAAGTAGACCCCCTAAGGAACTTATCTAGAGGTGTGGTGAGCACTTTGACCCAACAAGTGCTTCACAGAAGTTTATAATGTAGAACCGTAAAAATAAAAAATCATATTTTTTCACAAAAATTATCTTTTTGCCCCCAATTTTTTATTTTCCCAAGGGTAAGAGAAGAAATTGGACCCCAAAAGTTGTTGTACAATTTGTCCTGAGTACGCTGATAGCCCATATGTGGGGGTAAACCACTGTTTGGGCGGATGGGAGAGCTCGGAAGGGAAGGAGCGCCGTTTGACTTTTCAATGCAAAATTGACAGGAATTGAGATGGGACGTCATGTTGCGTTTGAAGAGCCACTGATGTGCCTAAACATTGAAACCCCCCACAAGTGACACCATTTTGGAAAGTAGACCCCCTAAGGAACTTATCTAGAGGTGTGGTGAGCACTTTGACCCACCAAGTGCTTCACAGAAGTTTATAATGTAGAACCGTAAAAATAAAAAATCATATTTTTTCACAAAAATTATCTTTTTGCCCCCAATTTTTTATTTTCCCAAGGGTAAGAGAAGAAATTGGACCCCAAAAGTTGTTGTACAATTTGTCCTGAGTACGCGGATACCCCATATGTGGGGGTAAACCACTGTTTGGGTGGATGGGAGAGCTCGGAAGGGAAGGAGCGCCGTTTGACTTTTCAAAGCAAAATTGACAGGAATTGAGATGGGACGCCATGTTGCGTTTGAAGAGCCACTGATGTGCCTAAACATTGAAACCCCCCACAAATGACACCATTTTGGAAAGTAGACCCCCTAAGGAACTTATCTAGAGGTGTGGTGAGCACTTTGACCCACCAAGTGCTTCACAGAAGTTTATAATGCAGAGCCGTAAAAATAAAACAAAATTTTTTTCCCACAAAAATTATTTTTTTAGCCCCCAGTTTTGTATTTTCCTGAGGGTAACAGGAGAAATTGGACCCCAAAATTTGTTGCCCAATTTGTCCTGAGTGCGATGATACACCATATGTGGGGGGAACCACTGTTTGGGCACATGGGAGGGCTCAGAAGGGAAGGAGTGCCATTTGAATGCAGACTTAGATGGAATGGTCTGCAGGTGTCACATTGCGTTTGCAGAGCCCCTAATGTACCTAAACAGTAGAAACCCCCCACAAGTGACACCATTTTGGAAAGTAGACCCCCTTAGGAACTTATCTAGATGTGTGCTGAGCGCTTTGACCCACCAAGGGCTTCACAGAAGTTTATAATGGAGAGCCGTAAAAATAAAACAAAAATTTTTTCCCACAAAAACTATTTTTTAGCCCCCAGTTTTGTATTTTCCCGAGGGTAAAAGGAGAAATTCGACCCCACAATTTGTTGTCCAATTTGTCCTGAGTGCGCTGATACCCCATATGTGGGGGGGAACCACTGTTTGGGCGCATGGGAGGGCTCGGAAGGGAAGGAGCTCCATTTGGAATGAGGACTTAGATGGAATGGTCTGCAGGTGTCACATTGCATTTGCAGAGCCCCTAATGTACCTAAACAGTAGAAACCTCCCACAAGTGACACCATTTTGGAAACTAGACCCCCTAAGGAACTCATCTAGATGTGTTGTGATAGCTTTGAACCCCCAAGTGTTTCACTACAGTTTGTAACGCAGAGCCGTGAAAATTAAAAAAAAAAATCTTTCCCCCCAAAATTATTTTTTAGCCCCCAGTTTTGTATTTTCCCGAGGGTAAGAGGAGAAATTCGACCCCAAAAGTTGTTGTCCAATTTGTCCTGAGTGCGCTGATACCCCATATGTGGGGGGGAACCACTGTTTGGGCGCATGGGAGGGCTCGGAAGGGAAGGAGCTCCATTTGGAATGAGGACTTAGATGGAATGGTCTGCAGGTGTCACATTGCATTTGCAGAGCCCCTAATGTACCTAAACAGTAGAAACCTCCCACAAGTGACACCATTTTGGAAACTAGACCCCCTAAGGAACTCATCTAGATGTGTTGTGATAGCTTTGAACCCCCAAGTGTTTCACTACAGTTTGTAACGCAGAGCCGTGAAAATTAAAAAAAAAAATCTTTCCCCCCAAAATTATTTTTTAGCCCCCAGTTTTGTATTTTCCCGAGGGTAAGAGGAGAAATTCGACCCCAAAAGTTGTTGTCCAATTTGTCCTGAGTACGCTGATACCCCGTATGTTGGGGGAAACCAACGTTTGAGCGCATGGCAGAGCTCGGAAGGGAAGGAGCGCCATTTGGAATGCAGACTTAGATGGAATGGTCTGCAGACGTCACATTGCGTTTGCAGAACCCCTAATGTACCTAAACAGTAGAAACCCCCCACAAGTGACCCCATATTGGAAACTAGACCCCCCAGGGAACTAATCTAGATGTGTTGTGAGAACTTTGAACCCCCAAGTGTTTCACTACAGTTTATAACGCAGAGCCGTGAAAATAAAAAATCTTTTTTTTTCCCACAAAAAATATGTTTTAGCCCCGAGTTTTGTATTTTCCCAAGGGTAGCAGGAGAAATTGGACCCCAAAAGTTGTTGTCCTATTTGTCCTGAGTACGCTGATACCCCATATGTTGGGGTAAACCCCTGTTTGGGCACACGGGAGAGCTCGGAAGGGAAGAAGCACTGTTTTACTTTTTCAACGCAGAATTGGCTGGAATTGAGATCGGACGCCATGTCGCGTTTGGAGAGCCCCTGATGTGCCTAAACAGTGGAAACCCCCCAATTATAACTGAAACCCTAATCCAAACACATCCCTAACCCTAATCCCAACAGTAACCCTAACCACACCTCTAACCCTGACACACCCCTAACCCTAATCCCAACCCTATTCCCAACCGTAAATGTAATCTAAACCCTAACTGTAACTTTAGCCCCAACCCAAACTGTAGCCCTAGCCCTAACCCTAGCCCTAACCCTAGCCCTAACCCTAACCCTAGCCCTAACCCTAGCCCTAACCCTAACCCTAGCCCTAGCCCTAACCCTAGCCCTAGCCCTAGCCCTAACCCTAGCCCTAACCCTAGCCCTAACCCTAGCCCTAACTCTAACCCTAGCCCTAATGGGAAAATGGAAATAAATACATTTTTTTAATTTTTCCCTAACTAAGGGGGTGATGAAGGGGGGTTTGATTTACTTTTATAGCGGGTTTTTTAGCGGATTTTTATGATTGGCAGCCGTCACACACTGAAAGACGCTTTTTATTGCAAAAAATATTTTTTGCGTTACCACATTTTGAGAGCTATAATTTTTCTATATTCTGGTCCACAGAGTCATGTGAGGTCTTGGTTTTTGCGGGACGAGTTGATGTTTTTATTGGTAACATTTTCGGGCACGTGACATTTTTTGATCGCTTTTTATTCCGATTTTTGTGAGGCAGAATGACCAAAAACCAGCTATTCATGAATTTCTTTTGGGGGAGGCGTTTATACCGTTCCGCGTTTGGTAAAATTGATGAAGCAGTTTTATTCTTCGGGTCAGTACGATTACAGCGACACCTCATTTATATCATTTTTTTATGTTTTGGCGCTTTTATACGATAAAAACTATTTTATAGAAAAAATAATTATTTTTGCATCGCTTTATTCTCAGGACTATAACTTTTTTATTTTTTTGCTGATGATGCTGTATGGCGGCTCGTTTTTTGCGGGACAAGATGACGTTTTTAGCGGTACCATGGTTAGTTATATCTGTCTTTTTGATCGCGTGTTATTCCACTTTTTGTTCGGCGGTATGATAATAAAGCGTTGTTTTTTGCCTCGTTTTTTTTTTTTTTTTCTTACGGTGTTTACTGAAGGGGTTAACTAGTGGGCCAGTTTTATAGGTCGGGCCGTTACGGACGCGGCGATACTAAATATGTGTACTTTTATTGTTTTTTTTTTTTTATTTAGATAAAGAAATGTATTTATGGGAATAATTTTTTTTTTTTTTTTTTCATTATTTTGGAATATTTTTTTTTATTTTTTTTACACATTTGAAATTTTTTTTTTTTACTTTTTTACTTTGTCCCAGGGGGGGACATCACAGATCAGTGATCTGACAGTTTGCACAGCACTCTGTCAGATCACTGATCTGATAGGAGTGCAGGCTGCTTCACAGTGCCTGCTCTGAGCAGGCTCTGTGAAGCCACCTCCCTCCCTGCAGGACCCGGATCCGCGGCCATCTTGGATCCGGGGCTGGAGGGAGCAGGGAGGGAGGTGAGACCCTCGCAGCAACGCGATCACATCGCGTTGCTGCGGGGGGCTCAGGGAAGCCCGCAGGGAGCCCCCTCCCTGCGCGGTGCTTCCCTGTACCGCCGGCACATCGCGATCATCTTTGATCGCGGTGTGCCGGGGGTTAATGTGCCGGGGGCGGTCCGTGACCGCTCCTGGCACATAGTGCCGGATGTCAGCTGCGATAAACAGCTGACACCCGGCCGCGATCGGCGGCGCTCCCCCCGTGAGCGCTGCCGATCGCATATGACGTACTATTGCGTCCTTGGGAAGTAAAGCCCACCCCACATGGACGCAATAGTACGTCTAATGGCAGAAAGGGGTTAAGCATCCTATTAGAATGCATTCCGCATTTTTTGTGCACATGCTGCGTTTTTTTTTTTCACGGCGGAATCGCATTCCGGAAAAAAATGCAGCGATTCCGCACACATAGGAATGCATTGATCCGCTTACTTTCCACATAGAGCTATGCCCACCATGCGGGAAGTAAGCGGATCATGTGCGGTTGGTACCCAGGGTGGAGGAGAGGAGACTCCCCTACAGGCCCTGGGAACAATGTAATTGTAAAAAATTAAAATTTAAAAATCGTGATATTCTCACCTTCCAGCATCCCCGGCAGTCTTCCCACTCCTCGCGATGCTCCCGTTCCGAAAAATGCCTTGCTGCAATGACTTGTGATGACATAACATCATGCGAGACCGCTACGTCATCACAGGTCATTCTCGCAATGCATTACTGGGAACGGGAGCATCGGGAACACTGCGGGGGACGCCGGAAGGTGAGAATATCACGAATTTTTAAATTTTTCTTTTATTTTTAACATTAGATCTTTTACTATTGATGCTGCATGTGAGGTTTTTTTGTGTTCAAGAGGCTGTACCATATAGGGTATTTTTTGCACTATATACTGTGTACTTATTGATGTGACATATTACTTGTGTATTGTTTAGGATACGTGCTCCCTTTTCAGCTACGTTTATTTGTAGGGATTAGTATGGGTATTTGTGTATTTCACTGGTTTTAAATGTTTTTATTTGTATATCAATAAAAGTTTGCCTTTTTATATGTCTAATCATATATTGTGGTGTGCAGTTTTTGAGAGTGGTTCTTTTTTCTTGCTTGTTTTGATATACTGGACAATATTTAACATCCATATAGAGTCTTGTAATTAAAGAATGAACATGGTTTTTTTATTTATTTAAAGGTCTTTCAAATGTGAATCCAATGATGTTGCTCCTATGTTTTCCTTTCTTTTACTGTTCGGTCTGGCCCTCATTTGTCTCAAGGGTCAGGGTTCTGCCCTATCTATTTTTTTTTTCAAAGAAACTTTGCCTCCAGGTCAGGAACTTTTTTGTTCAGTGTGTAGCCCACTCATTACCTCCCTACTGGCCCCCATTGTCCCTGTAGCATGTTTTCTAGGTGCTGGATGCCTTAGACCCTTCCTATCAACAGAACCAGGATATCTCTCATATTCTCCTGTTAATGGCTTTCTTGGTAGCGATCGCTTCCATCAGTTGAGTTTCCGAGCTGGCAGCTCTTTTTGCTCGTCATTTCTTGTCCTCTACATGGACAAGGTGGTCTTAAGTCTGGTGCTGCTCTTCCTCCCCATGGTGGTCTCTTCTTTAGACCTTAATGAACAGATTGTCGTTCCTTAATTCTCCCATCCCCCCTCCCATCCATCTTAGAGGTCCTTACACATTTAAATGTGGTCAGGGCCACATTGTGTTACATGTCCATGGCGTCCTATTATCAGGCAAACACCAGCACGCCCTCATTCAGGGCCACTGCTTAAGCGGTGAGGGTCTCAAGGGCCCTGAGCCATCAGGTGTCTGCCCTTCAACTCTGTAAGCCCACTACTTGGTCCTCAGTTCACAAGTATTCCATTTTTTTTTTCTTTTACAGAATACATACTTTTATGTTGGTGGATGTGAGTTTTGGCCGGAAGGTGCTGCAAGGTGCAGTTGATGGGGCGATGCTCCTAGAATTGTTAAAGATTTGTTTACCTTCTACATTCTCATTTGGATAGGTTTTCAATGACTGAGGTCCAATTAGCCTTACATGCAGGCCTAAGAAAAAGCTGGGTAGAGGCAATGTTGCATGGTACCTTCCTATCGTCTCAACCAGTTCGTCCTAGTCTTCATTGGGGATGACCGGGACGATGCTAAAATATGTAACGCGTTCAAACTTACAGTAATGAACATGAGATTTTCAAAGCTGCAACACTTTTTGATAGACCCAATGACCCACACCCATCTGCATAATTAGCATTGCACTTATCTGAACTGTTTTTGATTGCAGGTCACTACATTTGAAACTTCGACTGAGTAAGTACAATACAGTAGGAAATAATGTATGCATGTCTGTGTACAGCACTTCTGTATATCTTATTGCCTGTTTAAGTTTGTGTTATCTAAAGCTTTTTAAAAAGTGTGCGAAATGTACGTCTTGTTGGCAAGACCATAGGAAATAATTTTATCCTAATCGGCTTCAAAGAGTGGGGTGATAGGCAGAGAAAACCCGTTTTGTTTTTTTTCGTGTTAACCTTACATAGTGTGCACAAGTCATGTTCACATGTCACATTTTTGCCTCATTTTCACTGGTTTTCCTCAAAATACAGCATTTTACAGTCATAGCAAGTAACTGAGATTTCAGGAAACATTTGTTTTCCCCTAACCATGGGACCCCTGATTAAAACTATGGTAACATACCCTGATAGTAGGGCAGATGACCGCACTGTTACTGAAAACAAACTCTATACAAAGACTCAACATCAATACCGCCATACAGTGACCATATAGTGGTAGATGCCAGTCTTGCAGAGCATATAAATGATTAACAGTACAGTTAAAGATGGTGACTTACAGGTGATGTTCTTATGGAGTTGTTCACTTTTTCATCTGGCCCAGACCGACGTGACCACTTCCAGCCACGACGCGTCTGCAGAGATTACAACAGACACATTTAAGGTCTCACATTTCCTGCACCATCCCTATCAATTCCCAACCTGCACAAACTCCTCATCCTACCGATACCCCAATGCTGAACTGCTGCTCCTGTATGTGTTCCTATTCCTGCACCAGACATTTGGCATAATAATACCCTCTGCTGTTTCCCTTGCAAAGTAATAATGCCTCCTTTGTGCCCTCTAAATGGTAAAATTGCCATCTAGAGAATTTAAATGCCCTGTGCAAAGTGCCCTATAAAAGTGTCCACTTTATGCTCTCTGTGCACCTTTTTAGTTCGGTATGCCCCTATAATAATGCTTCATAAGTGGTCACTTAACATTTAATGATGACCCCTGAGTCCCCCAATGTACAGCTCCCCTATATACAGTATGATTTCCCCACAGCTCCCCTATATACAGTATATTTTGGGGCCACAGCTCCCCTATAATATAATGCCCTGAAAGAGAGAGACACACACACACACACACACACACACACACACACACACACACACCCATTATTTAGGATACCCACAATCCACCACAAGTTTTACTAAAAAAAAAATCATATACTCGCCTAGTACAGGATATTGATGAGTCCTCTGGCAAAGTGGGGGACAACCAATGCACTAATGTGATAACACTAATCAATGCACAGAATGTCAGAGCCCAGCGAGATGTCACTGCACGGGGTTTCTAATGTCCTGTGCTTTCACCAGCTCCTCGACCAATGCATCACCTTGCAGATCTGTAGACCGCAGGCTTAAAGCAACCTGCAGTATACAGAACAGAGAGAGGTAGTGCAGGAGATCATGTCTCCCTGCTCTACCCCAGGACATAACTATATCGACGTGCTGCTCACACTGATATAGTTGAGTATTAGTACCCCGAGTGGGCTCCTCTGAGTGAGGGACTTGATGCGACCATACCTTCTGCTCCCCTGGTAACTATGCTACTGCTGTGAGATGTACGACGCCTTAACTGATATCACTGCAGAGGGTTTTCGAGTGGCTCACAACAGACACAAAAGTTATACCGACACCTTTATTGTCTGCAGGCAGTGTGGGGGAGGAACAGTAAGCAGAGGTGACAGTGCTATGAGATGATGAAAGCTGATGGAAGGGTTTGTAATGTGACACGGCTAAACTCTGCTGTACTGCTTTTCATCCCACAGGAACTGCCAGGATATGAAAGCTCAAAGGTGTCAGTATTGCACGTTGTGCTGTAGTCACAGCAACTTGTAATGGCTCTGCAGTGAGATCAGCGTCCCTGGGGCGCTTGTGCCGATGTGACACGTCATCCCTGGAGCCATTTCAATTCTGGCATCACTGTTCCCACCTTTTGTTGAACTGAATATGAAGCGGAAGTCCTTCTGCAGCTGATCCCTGACTTCCTCCTCATGTTCAATTTGACAGGAAGTGGGAACAGTGACGCTAGTGCTGATTGGGAGCAGGGGTCACTTGTCACAACAACCACATAGGAGTCTTGGGGAAAGCAAGTGCAGACACTGTGGGAATGGCACAGCAGGTGAGTAATCTTTTATTATTTTATTGGGGCCAAGCGAGGGGTCTGAGCAGGGGTTGTCTTGGTCGGGGCAACTTCTTCTTTAAGCACTTGGATGCTACAGACAGCTGACAACTGTTTTTCTGTTATCGGCTGTAAGTGGTAGTCACTATCTCCTACTATTTTAAATGGTTTCTATGACATTTTAGTACGTCATGGAAATTGTTAGATTCTTGTAAGGGTGTGTGTCCACGTTCTGGATTGCATCAGGATTTGGTCAGGATTTTATGCAGGTAAAATCCTGACCAAATCTGCACCTGAGGTCACTGGCAGGTCACCTGCGTTGTCCTTGCGTTGTTTCTGCAATGTAAGGACATGCTGTGTTCTTAAGACCCGCCGCATGTCTGTTTTTCGCGGATATGCCGCATGCGTCTTTTAATGCATAGTGGAGACAGGATTTCATAAATCCCCTCCACTGTGCTGTAACATCTGGACGCTGCGTTTTTGACGATGAGGCTCAACGCACGCGTCAAAAACGCAGCGTTTCCTGAACGTGGAAACATACCCTAAGACTTGAAGGTGAAGATCACTTCTGCAGGACTCAGGACTTTGTAATTCTTGAACAGACTGCAGTTTTCTTGCTAAGAACACTTGTTTACTTGTTGATACATAAAGTTTTACATGTTAAATTCTTAAGGCTATGTGCACACTTTGCGTATTTGCCTGCAGAAATTTCTGCAAGGTTTCTGCATCTCTTGGTAGAAAAACGCAGCTGACAATCCGTGCGGTTTTCGTACGGTTTTTCATGCATTTTTGGTAATCCGTAGAGCTATGTAAAGATGTTATTGAGAAAATAAAAAAAATTGTGATGCAATTTCCTTGTTCAACCTCATCAGCCAGATACCGTCATTAATATTAAAGACATACACTGTCACACTCACCAGCCTACGTAGGAGCATTAACATACATATGCTGTGTTATAAATAAAAATATAAACATAAATATGTGTGATATTTATCTTGTGGAGACTGAGCGTCCCCACAAGATAAATAGACATGTTGTGGTCTGGAAAGACCTGCCACATGTCTATCTCTGCAGGGAAGCCGCTGGCGTCAGTGCACGCATAGTGGACATGGGATTTCTTGAAATCCCATCCACTATGCTTTAACATCTGGCCACTGTGGGTTGGATGCTGCAGATGAACGCAGCGTTCAACCCGCAGCGTTTACTGACCTTGGGAACATACCCTCAGAAATCTGCGTGAAATGCAATATTTGTTTAGTTTTCCAAAAATGTAAATAAAATAAAAATGCGTGGGCTCCCACGTAATTTTAACAACCAGCAGAGGGAAAGCTGAGGGCTGATGTTAATATTCCGGGAAGGAGGCCATAGCCATAAAGGTTCCCAGGCTATTAATATCAGCTCACAGATGTTTGCTTAGCCTTTACTGGCTAGTTTACACGGGGGACCCCAGAAAAAAATTGACATTGGGTCCCCCTATAAAATCGAACCAGCAAAGGCTAAGCAGACAGCTGCTGGCTGATACGAATAGCCTGGCAAGGGACCATGGGTATTGGCACCCCTCAGGCTAAAAATACCATCTCTGTCGCCCCAGAAATGGCACATCTTATAGATGCACCAATTCTGGTACTTATCCTCACTCTTCCCACTTGCCCTGTAGCGGTGGCAAGTGGGGTTCATATTTTTGGGGTTGTTACCTTTGTATTGTCAAGGGACATCAAGCCCACAGGATAGTAATGGAGAGGCGTCTATAAGACACCTATCTATTACTAACCCCATAGTGATGTTGTAGAAAGCATTAAGCTACTTACCGGTAGCAGCGTTTTTCGGAGGCCCGTGACAGCCAGCGGTGTCCCGGACGGCTTAAATCCCCCCCCCCCCCCCCCCCCCCCCCCCCGGAACCGATAGCCTCCAGCACCACCATACACCCCGGGGACACAACGAGGGGCACATACTCACCTGGCGCTGGCTGGAGACTTGAAGATCACTGGCCCACCACTCCCTGCTGCGAGCATCACCGCCATGCAGCCCTGCCAGGACCACCGTGATGTCTCCAGGAACTCCACACCGGCCGAGGTAGGAGACCCCCTCGCTACCGGAGTCGGCCGGTCGGCCTGGGATCCATCGTCTGTACGATCCAGTCCCTATAGGAACAGGAAACCAACTGATACGTGGGAGAGGTGCTGCCCTTTTGTATCTGTAGGTTTCCTGTTCCTGAAGGGAGGATCCCCTCTCTCATGGTACTGTCATGGGAGTCCGAATAAAAACAGACGCCCAGAATAAAGTCCTAATAATCAGACTCCTTTAATGAATCGAAATTTACCATATTTACCATTACTGAACGCCTAGTCCCTGATGCCCTCGTCTCCTGCAAAGTCAAAAAATAATAAACATATAATACTATCCTGTCCAACATAGTCCATTTAATACCGAGTCTCCCACAGTGATCTCATGTATAGAACAGTTACATCGGGAGATGTGACCGCTCTACCTGGCCTCCAGCAATACACTGACAGGAGGTAATCGCTCCTGTAGTGTATCACTGAGCTGCTATGAGAGTTCACCGGAGTTCATCAGCTCCGGTGCTCTCACTTACAGCACTACCGCTCTGTGAGAACTTTCCCACGCAACGGTGCCATAAGTGAGAGCACCGGAGCTGATGAACTCCGGTGAACTCTCACGGCGGCACAGTGATACACTGCGGGAGCGATCACCTCCTGTCAGTGTATCGCCGGGCGAGATCGACGTGGAACACTCGGTATTAAATGGACTACGGCGGAAAGGTGAGCATTAGTGATGAGTGAGTATGCTTGTTACTCGAGTTTTCCGAGCATGCTCGGGTGTTCTCCGAGTATTTTTGGCGTTTTTTTGCTGGGCAGCTATAGGCAACTTGGCTTTTTGTCAACCTTGCAAGCTCACATAGTTTAGGATAAGATGACTGTTTTCAGATGTATGTTCCTGTTGGCCACTCAGACGGAGTCTTCCTATTTTAGAAAAAACACTACAGAAAAACAGGCAAAGGTGCTTACCTGTCTAGGCCTCAAATCAAATGCACTCTCATGGTGCAGTGGGCCCAAGTAAAGATGGCGACTACACAGGTGTGATAATACCAGATAAGACCGCCTACAATCAGGGAATGGCTGCTTGGCACACCAGTGCAAATAAATAAACTGCAGCAGTGTTCACACAGAGTATGCACAGCAACTGGATCCTAGCCTATTAGTAACGCCATGTGGCGGGCTGACCAGCGCTAACTGTAATGCGTCCCATGTGAACAGAGGCCACAACTTACAAAGCCATCAGAGCCCAACTGCACCTCAAAAGTAAAAATAAAAAAAGTGCACAAGAACATATCAAAATATGTAAGGTATTAGTTAATATTATGGCCACAATACATAAGCTGGCAACCCACGTCACGGGTCCTCACGCTTGCCAGTCCTAGTCTAACAGCAAAAACAGAGTCTTCCTATTTGTATAAGGAGAGAGCTGTCAGTCTAGCGGAGCGGGCAGGGAGAGGCTCTCTGGGACAGACCTTTTGGAATACTCTCCCCATCTGAGCTTTTCAGCTATCTTTTTCTCTGAGAAGATGCAGTGTTTCATATTAGAGAAAAACAGATATTTGCAGTGCGGAGACTCTGATTTGTGCTGTCTGTGCTTGGGGCAGCATACATTAGCTGACAAGTTCCCTTTTAAAATACAAACATTATTGCAGACCAAAAGAGAAAAAAAAGTATGTGGAATGAACGGCACCAGAGGAGTACACTATCAAGACTTGGATACACATGAATCCAATTTAACAGCCTGCACGAAATCCCAGGGTTTGAGGTGGTCAGCATTATTAGCATATAGTCTAATGAACAAGTAGTAGAAAGAAATGCGGCACTCACTATTCTATGCTTGTGAAATCGTGCTGTTTTTATTGTCCACCTTCTCTCCCCGCACCCTCCTGTACGCCTGATTTATTACATGGACATGTAACAACTTCATGTCAGTCCAATAAAAAACAGCACGGTTTCACAAGCATAGAAGGGTGAGTGCCGAATTTCTTTCTACTACAAACATTATTGCGTTCTAGAATTTATCTTCATTATTTTTTTGTAGTACCTTGCCAAAGGACACTTGTCAGCACAGCAGAAAGCCGAATGTATCTAATGTTCCAGTTGAGGACTTGAAACAAGACAAATGTGTGAAAAATGTAAGTACTTTTCCTTGCCCGGCAATGATTTTTGTGTTTTATTTTTCTCAATTTTTCTGTGTTTTACTTTTAGGACTTTGAAGAATCATTCCTGTCTTGTGTGGATAAATGTGAACAGCAAACAAATGGTGGGTCTGCTATAAGTTTTCACTTCATGAAGAAAAAATGATTGATCCACATACATAGCAAGTTTACATACACTATAAAAAAAGACATGTATGCATGGTTTTTCTCAGTATCTGACATGAAATCAGAATAAACCTTTCCTGATTTTAGGTCAATTAGGATTACCATAATTAACGTATTTTCCGATGTATAAGACGACTGGGCGTATAAGACGACCCCCAACTTTTCCAGTTAAAATATAAAATCTTCTCAAAAGTCGGGGGTTGTCTTGTATGCCGGGTGTCGTCTTATAGGGTGGGTGCAAAGCAATCTGCGGTCGACGTATATAGTGGGGGGGAGTGGTCCCGATGACGAGGTGAGGGAGCGCCTCACCAGGAAGGTGTAAAGGTACCTTCACACATAACGATATCGTTAACGATATCGTTGCTTTTTGTGACGTAGCAACGATATCGTTAAGGAAATCGTTCTGTGTGACAGCGACCAACGATCAGGCCCCTGCTGGGAGATCGTTGGTCGCTGAACAAAGTCCAGAACTTTATTTCGTCGCTGGATCTCCCGTGGACATCGCTGGATCGGCGTGTGTGACACCGATCCAGCGATGTCTTCACTGGTAACCAGGGTAAACATCGGGTAACTAAGCGCAGGGCCGCGCTTAGTAACCCGATGTTTACCCTGGTTACCAGCGTAAAAGTAAAAAAAAAAAACAAACACTAAATTCTTACCTACCGCTGTCTGTCCCCGGCGCTGTGCTCTGCACTCCTCCTGTACTGGCTCTGAGCGTCGGTCAGCCGGAAAGCACAGCGGTGACGTCACCGCTCTGCTTTCCGGCCGCTGTGCTCACAGCCAGTACAGGAGGAGTGCAGAGAAGCTGAGCGCCTGGGACAGACAGCGGTAGGTAAGTATGTAGTGTTTGTTTTTTTTTTTTTTACTTTTACGCTGGTAACCAGGGTAAACATCGGGTTACTAAGCGCGGCCCTGCGCTTAGTAACCCGATGTTTACCCTGGTTACCCGGGGACTTCGGGATCGTTGGTCGCTGGAGAGCTGTCTGTGTGACAGCTCTCCAGCGACCACACAGCGACGCTGCAGCGATCCGGATCGTTGTCGGTATCGCTGCAGCGTCGCTTAATGTGAAGGGGCCTTAAGTGAAGCAAACTGTCAGCGTCTGCGATACCAGGGGTATGCAAAAAAGAGAGAGAGCGGTGCTGTGCCTAGAAAAACACTCCTCTTTCACTCATCTGGCTCGCCCTTGTATCCTATTATCTCCTTCTCTGCCTCTGCTTCACTTACACCTTCCCGGTGAGGCGCCCCCTCACCTTGTCATTGAGACCGCTCCCCCCACAATATGCGGCGACCGCAGTTTACTCCGCATCTGCCCTATAAGACGACACCTGGCGTATAAGACGACACCCAACTTTTGAGAAGATTTTCAGGGGTTAAAAAGTAGTCTTATGCGCCAGAAAATACAGTATTTGCCAAATGCCAGAATAGTGAGAGTTTAAGGCATTTTTATTACTTACTGAAAAGTCAAAAGTGTACATACGCTAAGATTACTATACCTTTAAACAATTTTGGACTGCCAATGTGATGTCATGTGTTTAAAAGCTTCTGATGGGGTTTTGGATGATTTTTAATGCACACCTGAAACACACTGCTTTGTGTAGCATTATGGGAAAGTGTCAAGAACTCAGCCAATATATCAGGAAGAGAATTGTAGACTTGCACAAGTCTGGCTCATCCTTGGGTACAATTTCAAGATACCTGAAGGTGGCTCGTTCACTTTGCAGCTGACAAAAAACCTCCCATACAGAATTGGAAAGAAAAGGCACTTTTCTTTCAAAGGTACACATTAAGAGAGTCCATCATGTAACGCTGGAAAATTAACATCATTCTTAGTGATGTCCGGCACTTTGTTTTCCTATCGCCACGACAGCACCCACAACGAGAGAGGGGATCCGCCCACCTTCCGGACAGGAACCTACAGGTTAAAAAGGGGCGGTCCCCCTCGCCCTCCAGTTTGGGTTCCTGTCCGGACGGCGGGAGCCTGCAGGTCGTTTCCTCTTACCCGGGTCCGCCAAGCCTCTGTGCGGTGTCCGGGGAGAACGGCAGAGTCGGGGGCCCGGAAGCAGCGTCGGGGGAAGTCTTGTGTCAGCTTCCCCCCTCGTCTGGCAAGGAGCGGTGGCGTTCCCGGGGGAACGCACGCCGCCCTGGGTCGTCCACTCGCGCGCGACGCTTAAGGAACAGGTCGGCGCTTATGACCCGGAAGTAGAGCGAACAACTTCCGGAGGAGACCGGGAGGAGGAGCGCGGGACTTTTGAAAAGGAGCAGCGCTCAGGTGAGATGTGTGTGCGGCAATATGTCTTCGGCAGGAGACGCTGAACACCGACAGGCAGGAGAGCACAGGTCTCATAGCGGCGAATGTGGGCAGCAGGATCCTGGCAAACCAGCGTCACGTCGCGCCTCACCCCCTCAAAAACCGGTACTCTACATTTTTTCAGCAGTGGTGAGTGTGATATGTAGACCATTGCCTGATACAGCCGTTTTCTACACTATGCTTTATTATAGGGGAAAAAGGTCTCCAAATCCAAGCATAAGCAGTGTGCTGTATGCACAGAGCCTCTACCTGACACCTATGTTAAAAAGTTATGCCAATTATGCATATGTCGTATGTTAGAAGAAGAGGCCCCTCTCCGAGTATCGGATCTGAGGGAGGTAATTAGGGAAGAAATAAAATCATCCCTTAAAACCAGACTTCATGAAAAAAGCAGTGTGGAGTTGGTGTCCGATTCCAGCCCTTCGGTACAAGAGGGCGAGTGTTCAGAAAGTTCTTCGGCATCCTCTTCAGATGAGGAGGGAAGACCTTGCTTTTCCACGGATGGTATGGAAACCTTAATTAAGGCAGTCCGTGCAACTATGGGGGTTGCAGAGAGTGAAGAACCAAAAACAACCCAGGAGATCATGTTCGCAGGGCTGAGCCAGAGAAGTCGAAAAGCTTTCCCAGTGGTGGATTCTGTTAAAGATCTGGTCAAACGGGAGTGGGACAAGCTGGATAAGGGGTTTTTACCTTCAGCTGCAAAAAGAAGGTACCCCTTTGAAGATGACACCTTATCACAGTGGATGAAGGTTCCTAAAATAGATGCGGCAGTAGCCTCTACTTCAAAAACAGCCTCACTTCCGTTAGAAGATGTAGGGCTCCTCAAGGATCCTTCAGACAGAAAGGCTGACATGCTCCTTAAAAAACTATGGGAGTCATCATCTGGAGCCTTTAAGCCTGCTATCGCAGGCACCTGTACGGCCAGATCAATCATGGTCTGGGTGACTCAGCTGGAGGAGCAGCTTAAAGCGAAGGTACCCAGGGATAAGTTGCTGAATTCCCTGTCTCAGGTCAGAGAAGGAGCAGCTTATCTAGCAGATGCCTCAATTGATTCTCTGAAATTGGCCGCAAGATCGGCAGGTCTTTCGAATGCAGCCAGACGGGCTCTATGGCTAAAGACCTGGAAGGGGGATGCCCAGGCTAAAGCCAAACTTTGCTCCATTCCATGTAGGGGTGAGTACCTATTCGGCCCGGTGCTGGATGACATCCTTGCAAAGGCAGAAGATAGGAAGAAGGGATTTCCTAAAACGTTTAATCCCACTTTTAGGAACGCCTTCCGAAGACGCATGCCCTTCAGGAGATTCCAGCCAGACCAGCAGGGATATAATCGCGACTGGGAAACATCAGATCATAAGAAGAAAGGTGAATACTATAAGAACCCTTCATCTTTCTCAAGACGTAGGCGTAATTACAGATAAGACAGATCTACCAGTAGGCGGAAGACTAAAGTTCTTCTCAGATAGATGGAAAAAAATTACTTCTAGTGCCTGGATAATGGGGGTGGTTGAGTCCGGATTAAAATTAGAATTTTTGAGAACTCCCCCGGATCAGTTTGTGATAACATCACTGGACACTCCGGCCCAACAACAGGCCTTAGAATTAGAGATTCAACAATTGCTTACAAAGCGAGTTATTGAAGAAGTACCAAAACATCAGGAGAAGTCGGGTTTTTATTCTCCGCTATTCTTAATCGCTAATCCTGATGGGTCCTTTAGGACTATCATAAATTTACGTAAATTGAATAAATATCTTCAGTACCACGCTTTTAAGATGGAATCCATTAAGTCAACAACTAAGCTTTTGTTTCCTAGGTGCTACATGTCGGTCTTGGATCTAAAAGATGCGTACTACCATCTTCCAGTTCACAGAAATCACCAGCAATTTCTCAGGATGGCAGTATGGGTAAACCATCAAATTAAGCATTTTCAATTTTTGGCAATGCCCTTTGGCCTGTCCATGGCACCTAGAGTTTTTACTAAGGTTGTTTCAGAAGTAATGGCACATATCAGGGAGAGAGAGACCCTTGTGGTGCCCTATCTAGACGATTTTTTGATAGTAGGAAATTCAATTCATCAGTGTACGTCTAGGGTAAATGCCATAATATCATCCCTACAGGAGCTCTGATGGATTATCAACTGGGAAAAGTCAAAACTGGAACCCACAAGACGTCAAATGTTCCTAGGAGTTCTTCTAGACTCAGAAGATCAGTCATCCTTCCTACCAGAAGAGAAGAAGCGGAAGATCGTTCAAAGGATCATGGCTGTAAGGAAAGCTCCAAACTTAAGTCTAAGAGACGCAATGTCGCTTCTAGGATCTTTGACTGCGTGTATATCGGCGGTAAGATGGGCTCAGGCTCATACCCGAATGCTTCAGTACGAAGTTCTTCAAGCAGAAAAAGATCTTCACGGTGCTCTGAGCAGAAGGTTCAAATTATCACCCGCCACTCTTCAGGATCTGAGATGGTGGCTCAATCTAGCACATTTGTCAAAAGGAGTTCTCTGGACCATCACTCCGGACAACATAATTACAACAGATGCCAGTCCGTTCGGTTGGGGAGCCCATATCGGAGACATTCTAACCCAAGGGCGATGGTCGATTCAAGAGTCCCAGAATTCCTCAAATCTAAGAGAGCTTACGGCAGTCAATCCGGCTCTTCTTTCCTTACTACCATCCCTGAGGAATATGCATGTACAGATACAAACAGACAATATGACTGTGGTAGCCTACATCAATCATCAGGGGGGGACAAGATCTCGATCCCTGATGACCACTACAGCACAGATATTGTCTCTGGCCGAGAAACACTTACAATCCCTGTCGGCAGTTCATATAAAAGGGGAACTCAATATAGAGGCGGACTACCTCAGTCGCCATTCCCTTCGTCAGGGAGAGTGGTCCCTGAACCATCAGATATTCGATCAGATAGTCAATCTGTGGGGGTTGCCGACAATAGATCTGTTTGCTACGAGAAACAACAGGAAGGTCAGAAGGTTCGCATCTTTACAGATAGCAGACCAACCATTTATAGTGGATTCCCTTCAGGTCCGTTGGGACTTCCAGCTGGCATATGCCTTTCCCCCAATGTGTCTGATTCCGATAGTTCTCAGGAAAATCCGGGAGGAAAGAGCCAGAGTGATCTTAATTGCCCCTTTCTGGCCCAGGAGGCCTTGGTTCTCTCTCCTCAGGACAATGTCTGTGACCGATCCCTGGGTGTTGCCAGTGGTTCCGGAACTCCTCTCTCAAGGGCCATTTCGTCATCCAAATTTGGAGACTCTTCACTTAACGGCTTGGAACTTGAGAGGGAGCTTCTGAAGGAGAGGGGGTTCTCTAATGCTTTAATAGATACCTTATTGAAAAGTAGAAAGGAGGTCACTACAAAGATCTACACAAAAATTTGGAAAAAATTCCTTTTGTTTTATCAGCAACCATTAGGAGATAAAGCTCCGATTTCAGCTATTTTAGAATTCCTTCAGAAAGGCTGGGAATTGGGTTTAGCAGTCAACACTGTAAGAGTTCATGTTTCAGCCTTGGGAGCTCTATATAACAGTGATATAGCTGGTAATAGATGGGTTGCTAGATTTATTAAGGCATGTCAGCGGTCTAACCCAATCCATATTGTAAGAATCCCCCCTTGGGATTTAAATTTGGTGCTTGAGGCGTTGACTGAACCTCCGTTCGAGCCATTAGACTCTATTTCAATAAAAAATTTAACCTTAAAAACAGCTCTACTCTTAGCATTAACATCTGCCAGGAGGGTCAGTGATATACATGCGTTATCAGTAGATCCTCCCTATCTAATAATTCTCCAGGATAAGATTGTCCTAAAACCCGATCCTGCATATTTACCAAAAGTAGCAACTAAATTTCATAGAAGTCAGGAGATTTATTTACCATCTTTCTATGAAAATCCAGGTTCAGAAGAGGAGAAAAAATATCATACTCTAGATGTAAAGAGGGCGATATTAGAATACCTGGATAGGACACAAAGCTGGAGACAGAGTAGGGCTCTGTTTGTTTCTTTCCAGAATGGGAAAAAGGGTTCTGGTGTCACGAAGAACTCTATCGCTAGATGGATTAGAGAAGCGATATGTCTTGCCTATTCTGCCAGGGGAGTAACACCACCAGAAGGCATCAGGGCGCACTCCACTCGGGCCATGGCATCATCCTGGGCGGAGAAGGCGGATGTCCCTATTGAAATGATATGTAAGGCGGCAACTTGGTCATCACCTTCCACCTTTTATAAGCACTATCGCCTTGATCTATCTGCTAATTCCAGCTTACAGTTTGGCCGTTCAGTACTTAGTGCTGTGGTCCCTCCCAGTTAAATAGTCTTAGAAAGTCTCTCGTTGTGGGTGCTGTCGTGGCGATAGGAAAACCGGGTTTTACGTACCGGTAATAGGATTTTACAGAGTCCACGACAGCACCCATACATTCCCCCCCGTATTTAGTTACTTATTCCTGCACTCTATTGAAAGGTGTGCCTTAGAGATCACTCTATAAAGGTGGTGGTATTTAGTATTGTTTAATATAATATTGTCATGTACTGATTCATTGGCGGTAACCCTTGTACTCTGGAACACAAACTGGAGGGCGAGGGGGACCGCCCCTTTTTAACCTGTAGGTTCCTGTCCAGAAGGTGGGCGGATCCCCTCTCTCGTTGTGGGTGCTGTCGTGGACTCTGTAAAATCCTATTACCGGTACGTAAAAACCGGTTTCTGCACTCTGTTCTTCATTTTCGCATTCCCTAAATAGCAATCTGTGGTTCAACCCCTTTACGACCTTGTACATATCCATACATCCATGTCACTTGGTTCTTAACGAACTTGGTGGAATGGATACATCATGGTGATTGCACGGGCTGTACGCATGCACGGGCTGTGCGCACGCGCGATCGTTGCCAGGTGTCAGCTGATTTTGACACCTGGCACTCGGTGGCAGGACAGTGCCATACCGATCTTGTAACTTTAACCCCCTAAATGCTGCAATCGAAATCATTACAGCTTTTAGGGAACAGGCAAATGGAGGAAACCCCCTCTGTCCTTGGATCGGCGTCATCGTGGGAGCCTACTCGTTTCTATGGTGACGCGATGTCATCGTAATGACATTCGGGTCGCCAGAGCTAGCAAACTTGCTCAGTGCATGATCTAACAAGTTTGTCAGTGTACTGCGGACAGTTTGTGAAGCATAACCAAGCTTCTACAGTCTTATGCTTCACGAGCTATCAGCCTGCAAAAAGTGAAATTTCCTTAGTGAGACAAAGTAGAAAAAAAATTGTAATTATATTTTTAAAAATTACAAAATAAAATAGATGGATAGATATTGATATCTTTCTATATATCCCATGAATATTTTAAACGAAAAAAGAATTAAAATACACATTTGGTATTGCCGCCTTACAGCTCAAGTAATGGAAAAATAAAAAATGTATGGTTCTCAGAATAAAGCAATGCAAAAATAATTAACAAACAAGAAGAAAAGAATTGGAGCGCTCACCTGGTCTTTCTTGTTGAAAATCCTTTAATTCATCTTGGATGATATCAACATCTCAAAGTGCATGGTGCGGTGTGTAGAAGACGGGAGTGAGCAGGTGAACAAGCCTGAAGGACAATGGCCGTTTCACGCTATTGCTGTGCTTCTACGGGTCCATGTAGAAGGGTAGTAATGGAGCCGTAGAAGTTCAGTAATAGCGTGAAACGGCCATCAGGCTTGTTCACCTGCCCACTCCCCTGTCTCCTGCGCATCACACCATGCACTTTATTGAGATCTTGATATCATCTAAAATGGATTAAAGGAATTTTAACAAGAAAGTCTGGGTGAGTGCTCCATTTCTTCTTCTTCTTTTTTTTTTTTTTTTTTTTGCAATATACCATTACTCTGTGTAAGCACCACCCAGAAGACGTCTTAATACTAAAAGTGCGAGGTATCATTTGAAGTGAAATAAGCACAGTCATCAGCCGATATACACTGCTCAAAAAAATAAAGGGAACACTAAAATACCACATCTTAGATATCACTGAATGAAATATTTCAGTTGCAAATCTTTATTCATTACATAGTGGAATGTCTTGAGAACAATAAAATCTAAAAATGATCAATGTAAATCAAAACTAATATCCTACGGCGGTCTGGATCTGGAATGATACTCAAAATCAAAGTGGAAAATCAAATCACAGGCTGATCGAACTTCAGTGGAAGTGCCTCAAGACAAGGAAATGATCAGTATTGTGTGTTGCCTCTATGTGCCTGTATGACCTCCCTACAACGCCTGGACAAGCTCCTGATGAGGCGGCGGATGGTCTCCTGTGGGATCTCCTCCCAGACCTGGACTAAAGCATCCGCCAACTCCTGGACAGCCTGTGGTGCAACGTGATGTAGGTGCATGGTGCGAGACATGATGTCCCAGATGTGTTCAATCGGATTCAGGTCTGGGGAACGGGCGGGCCAGTCCATAGCTTCAATGCCTCCATCTTGCAGGAACTGCTGACACACTCCAGCCACATGAGGTCTGGCATTGTCCTGCATTAGGAGGAACCCAGGGCCAACCGCACCATCATATGGTCTCACAAGGGGTCTGAGGATCTCATCTCGGTACCTAATGGCAGTCAGGCTACCTCTGGTGAGCACATGGAGGGCTGTGCGGCCCTCCAAAGAAATGCCACCCCACACCATTACTGACCCACTGCCAAACCGGTCATGCTGATGGATGTTGCAGGCAGCAGATCGCGCTCCACAACGTCTGCAGACTCTCACGTCTGTCGCATGTGCTCAGTGTGAACCTGCTTTCATCTGTGAAGAGCACAGGGCACCAGTGGCGAATTTTCCAATCTGGAGTTCTGTGGCAAATGCCAAGGATCCTGCACATTGGGCTGTGAGCATAACCCCCATCTGTGGATGTCGGGCACTCGGACCATTCTCATGGATTCGGTTTCTAACCGTTTGTGCAGACACAAGCACATTTGTGGCCTA
Source organism: Ranitomeya imitator (assembly GCF_032444005.1). Lineage (NCBI taxonomy): Eukaryota > Metazoa > Chordata > Amphibia > Anura > Dendrobatidae > Ranitomeya > Ranitomeya imitator. The sequence continues at coordinate 62,628,338 of NC_091288.1, forward strand.
CTGGAGGTCATTTTGCAGGGCTCTGGCAGTGCTTCTCCTGTTCCTCCTTGCACAAAGGCTGAGGTAGCGGTCCTGCTGCTGGGTTGTTGCCCTTCTACGGGCCCCCTTCACGTCTCCTGGTGTACTGGCCTGACTCCTGGTAGCGCCTCTGGACACTACACTGACAGACACAGCAAACCTTTTTGCAACAGCTCGCATTGATGTGCCATCCTGGATGAGCTGCACTACCTGAGCCACTTGTGTGGTTTGTAGAGTCCGTCTCATGCTACCACGAGTGTGAAAGCACAACCAACATTCAAAAGTGACCAAAACATCAGCCACAAAGCATTGGTACTGAGATCTGGTCTGTGGTCCCCACCTGCAGAACCGCTCCTTTGTGTCTTGATAATTGCCAATAATTTCCATCTGTTGTCAATTCCATTTGCATAACAGCATGTGAAATTGATTGTCAAACAGTGTTGCTTCCTAAGTGCACAGTTTGATTTCACTGAAGTTTGATTTACTTGGAGTTATATTCTGTTGTAGAAGTGTTCCCTCTATTTTATTGAGCAGTATATTTGGTGTCTAATCTTCTAGGTGGGCAAAAAACTTTTTTTTGTCTATAAAAGTTTTTATTGTGTAAAAGCGCCAAAATATATAAATGGGATATCACTGTAATTGTACTGATCCAAAGAATAAAGCTGCCTTATCAATTTTACAACACTTGGAATGCCATAAAATAATCTGCCTCCCAAAAAATCGGAATAGAAAACTTGTCAAAAAAAAAGTCATATGCCTGAAAATGGTACCAATAAAAAAACATCAACTCGTCCTGCAAAAATATAAGCCCTCATATAACTGTCGGATGAAATATGGAAAAATTATGTCTTTCAGAACATGGCAATGCAAAACTTGTTTATGCAAAAAAAAAAAAAATGTAAGTGTATGACAGCAGCTAAACTTAGATAAAACAATATAAACCTGGTATCGCTGTAAACAACATAAACCTGGTATCGCTGTAATCTCACCAACCCAAAGAATAAAGTCGTCTATTCACTAATACCGCACGAGGAACAGCGTAAAAATGAAAACCAATTCTTCACCTGTTGATTTGTTTATTCTGCCTCCCAAATATTACAATAAGGCTTGGCTCACCTTTATCCTGTGCTCTACGCTGAGTGCTTACCTCAAGGTTTCCATGTAACTTTGCACTGTTAAGGCAAATCAGGGGCTCTCCATACACGACATGGTGTCCGCCAATTCATTCCAGCAAATTTTGTATTCAAAAAGTCAAATGGCGCTGCTTTCCTTCCGAGCCCTGCCATGCGGCAAAACTTTTTTTCCCACCTATTGGGAAACAGCATACTCAGTAGGAACTGCACAATAAAGTTTGGGGTCCAGTTTTTCCCGTTACCCTTGTGAAGATAAAAAAAAGATTAGGGTCTAAAGCAAAATGTTTGTGAAAAAAGTTAAATGTTTAAATATTTTTTTTTTTTTTTACCTTCTACATTCTGAAAATTTCTGTGAAGCACCTGAAGGGTTAATAAACTTCTTGAATGTGGTTTTGAGCACCTTGAGGGGTGCAGTTTTTAGAATGGTGTCAAACTTGAGTACTTTCATAGGTCCCTCAAAGTCACTTCAAATGTGATGTGAAACCTAAAAAAAATAGATTTTGGGTACTCGCCATAAAATCTGTTTCTTGGAGCCTTCATTGGGGGACACAGGAAACCATGGGTGTATGCTGCTGCCACTAGGAGGTTGAGACTATATCCAAAAAAGGGTTGGCTCCTCCCCAGCAGTATATACCCACCAACTGGCAGAAAGCTAATCGGTTAGTGAGAAAGCAGTAGGAGGAGCAGAGAACATAACAGATAACAGAACCTGATACAACATTAAACAAGGGCGGGTGCTGTGTCCCCCAATGAAGGCTCCGAGAAACAGATTTTACCGTGAGTACCCAAAATCTAGTTTTCTCTCTCCCTTCATCGGGGTACACAGGAAACCATAGGATGTCCCAAAGCAGTCCCAAGGGTGGGAAGAAGTATAATACCCTCAAGTCAGAACTCAGGCCACTGCCGTCTGCAGGACCTTTCTACCAAGGTTCGCATCAGATGAAGCATGAGTGTGAACCCTGTGGAACTTAGTAAAGGTATGGATGGAAGCCCATGTAGCAGCCTTGCAGAGTTGCGAGGCTGATGCTTGATGGCGAACTGCCCAGGAGGCCCCCACCGAACGCGTGTACTGTGGGTAATCCTCAGTGGATGTGCCCTACCTCTTAGACGGTGAGCTTCCAGAACGGTGGAATGGATCCATCGAGCAATGCTAGACCGGGTTGCAGGAAGACCCCTTCATGAACCCTCTGTGATAATGAACAGAGAATCTGAGCTCCGGAAAGGCTCAGTTCTGGACAGATAAACACGTAGAGCTCTTACTAGGTCCAGTTTGTGCAATGATCGCTCGAGGATGAGACTGACAAAAAGATGAAAGCACAATGTCCTCATTTAAATGAAAACCGGAAACCACCTTGGGACTAAAGGATGGAACTGGACATAGGACCACCTTGTCCTGGTGAAAAATCATGTAAGGGGAACGACAAGAAAGCGCTGCTAACTCGGAGACCCGTCTAATTGAAGTGATAGCAACCCGGAAAGCGACCTTCCATGAAAGGAATGTGGAAGAGATTTCACGCAGTGGTTCAAACGGAGACTGCTGTAATACGTCAAGTACCAAATTAAGGTCCCAGGGATCCACTGGTGGGGATTGTAGGAGGGAACGTAGTTTGACAAACACCCTGGATGAAAGTTTTGAGCTGACTGCGAACCGCCAAATTCCTTTGGAACAGGACTGACCGAGCCGAAACCTGTCCCTTATTAGTACTAAGGGACTGTCCGGACTCCAGACCCGACTGTAGAAAGGACAATTTGGATGGGAGATGAAACGCCCTTGGAGAAGTTTGGTGAGCTTCACACCAGCGGAAGTATGCTTTCCATGTTCGGTGGTAAGTTTGGGAAGACGAAGGCTTCCTTGCTTTGATCATAGTTTGGATGACCTGATAGGAGAAACCAGCTGATTTCAAAACCGCGGCTTCAACGGCCATGCCGTTAAATTGAGCTACTGAGAACTCTGGTGTAAGAGGGGCCCCTGCGACAAAAGGTCCGGACGATCCGGGAGTCTCCATGGTGTGTCTGCTAGAAGGTTGACCAACTCCACGTACCAGTTTCTCAGTGGCCAATCTGGGGAAATCAGGATCACGGGAATACCCTCCGCCTTTATCTTTTTGACTACCCTGGGGATCAGCGGTAGAGGTGGAAACAGGTACGGAAGGGAGAACTGTGCCCAAGATATCGCTAGCGCATAGAATCTGATTGCTAGCTGGTCCTGGACACAAACTTCGGAACCTTGTGGTTGAGTCTGGACGCCATTTAGGTCGACGTCTGGAGTTCACCATTTGAGGCAGATCCTGTGAAAGACTGACTGGTTCAAAGACATTCGCCTGCGGCAAGCTCTTCTTGGCTGAGGAAATCTGCTGCCCAATTTTCGACTCCCGGTATGTGCACCGCAGAAATTGCTGGAACAGAGCGACCTCTGACATCACTGCCCTACTTCGAGTTCCCCCTTGGTGGTTGATGTACGCCACTGCTGTGGCATTGTCGGATTGGACTCGACTCGGACATCTGTGAAGGAGCTCCTGCCAATGTAGCAGGGAGAGGAATATTGCTCGGAGTTCTAGAATGTTGATTGCTAGGGAAGATTATTGAGCTGACCACCGACCCTGGACCATCAAGTCTTGTGGACCACTGCTCCCCAGGCGAGAAGGCTGGCGTCCGTTCTTACGATCTTCCAGTGAAAGGGTGGAAGGACCTCCCAAGATGAATCGACAGAAATCGAATTCTCCCATCTCGCCAGAAGGAAGAGTTGGAGAGGGCGTGTGAAACTGCGCCAATGGAACTGCTTCCATTGAAGCAACCATCTTGCCTAGTATGCTCATGCAGAAGCGGAGGGAGCCGGGAGAGGAGCTTCTGAGAGACTGTATTCTGCGCATGAGAGCTAGGGATTTTTCCTTGGGTAGGAAAATCTTTCCTTGGCGGTGTCAAAGAGCATTCCCAAAAACACAAGATGTTGAACCGGGATCAGAGAGGACTTCGTGGTGTTGACAGTCCAGCCGAGCGAGAGCGTCCAGGGTGATCTGCAGACTTTCCTGAGATTCCGTGAGGGTTGCAGCCTTGATGAGGATGTCGTCTAAATAGGGAATGACGAGGGTGCCCCTGCTGCGTAGAATGGCCATCACTGTCGCCATCACTTTGGTAAAAACTCTGGGGGCAGTGGCCAATCTGAATGGCAGTGCCGTGAACTGGAAGTGAAGCCCCTGAATGGTGAAACTAAGAATTTCTGGTGCGGTTGAAAGATGGGAATGTGTAGGTAGGCATCTTGAATGTCCACCGAGCAGAGGAATTTCTCTGGTTCCATGGAGGCTATCACGGATCGGAGGGACTCCATCTGGAAGTGTCGCAGTCATACATATATCTTCAAGAGTTTGAGGTCCAGAATGGGACGAACTGAGCTGTCCTTCTTTGGAACGACAAACCGGTTGGAATAAAAATCTGAGAAGCGTTCTCGCATGGGGACGGAAACGATGACACTGGTCTGGAGGAGGGAGTCGATAACCTTGCAAAAACCCAGAACGAGAGGTATTTTTTTGGTGGACAGGACTTTGAAGGAACGAGATTAAGGGAGAATAGAAAATTCTATTTTCTAACCATAGGAGACGTCTCGGACCCAAGCGTCGTCGACTACGGATAGCCACTCCTCCCGAAACTGAAGGAGACAACTGCCCACCCTGGGAGACTTCCCATGTGGGGGAGACCCATCATGCTGAAGAGAATCTGTTGGTGCTTGGACTGGAGGTCCGGTGTTGTCTAGGTCTTGAACGCCAGGTCGGAGCGGGCTTAAAGGAGGGTCCATTCCTTTGTTGACATGCTGGGGATTTGTCCTGGCGGGGGTTACAATGTGGTTACAGTACAAAGAAACTTTGCGATGGGGCGTACGCTTAACCTTCTGTTGTGGTAGAAACATACTATTTCCTCCCATGGCATTGGAAATTATCTTGCCTAGTTCTTCTCCAAATAGGCGAGAACCATGAAAGATAAGACCTGTGATGGACTTTTTTGATGCGGAGTCCACATTCCAGGCTTTAAGCCACAGGACCCTGCGGATAGAGATGTTGTCGGCTGCTATGGATGAACAAGTGGCTGCATCTAGAGATGCGGACAAAAGGTGTTTTCCCACATTGCCGATCTGGTCTGCTAGGTCATCGGCCAGGGCCCCGGCGACGATACGTTTGCGGAGACAGCCTTGGCCATCCAGGTAGCAGCGAAGGAGGGGAAGAGCCCGCGGCCTCAAAGGCGGACATAGCTAGAGACTCAATGTGTCTGTCAGAGGGAGTAATGTCTTTGCCGGGAGACCGGAGGGTCCACCAAAGGAGACGCTGCCCACTTGTTAAGCAGGTCAGGCTGAAAAGGATACAGGACGCTCATGTGTTTTTTTTTCCTCTGGAAACGCTTGTCTGGATGCTGCCATTCCACTGCGAGGGTCCTGTTGAACTCGTTGTGGTTGGCAAAGACACTGGAGGGGAGCTTCTTTTTCCTGAAAGACAGTCTGTTCAGAAGGAGAAACCTCAGTCTTTAGTATTAAGAGTCTCATTAATAGCGATAATCAAACTATCCACCGTGTCACGCAGTTTTGAGACCTGTGCTGAGTCCAGATCTGAATCTGACTCAGAACGATAGTCTGACTCTAGCGCCTCTGCAGCATCTGGAGGATACAGGGAGGGAGCTGGTGTCCTGGCAGGAGGTTATGGGGACGATGAGCTAATGAGGGCACGCTTTTTTGAAGCTCTGGACTTCCTGCAAGGAGTTAATAGCCGACGCATCCGGGGGGGCGGGGGAGGAGCTGAGACCCGCTAGCAGGATTAGGAAACCATGCCAAATCCGAGAGTGTGAGATACTTTGGTTATTTCAGCTACCGACGAGATAAAGATGTGACCCACTCAGGAAAGAGCGCACTCTCGTTGCGAGTAGTGGGGGGGCTCCTTGGAAGACATGTTACATGGTCTGCAATTTAAGGCAGACCGACCAGAGGGTAACTTGTTACAGGAGGAACATGTGAAGTGTACTACAATGGGAGGAGGATGGGAGTGAGGCTCCCTAGGGTTGGACATAGAGAAAAAAGCTGTGTGCCAGGGGAGATCTGCCAGGGATGAGCCGACTCCCCCAGTGTCCATGTCCTACTGACACTAAGCTAAAACTGATTAGCTTTCTGCCAGTTGGTGGGTGTATACTGCTGGGGAGGAGCTAACCCTTTTTTGCATAGTGTCAACCTAGTGGCAGCAGCATACACCCATAGTTTCCTGTGCTCTCCAATGAAGCGAGAGAAAAAATGGTTTTGTAAATATTGCTGTAAAAATGAGAAATCGCTGGTCAACTTAAACCCTTATAACTTCTTAAAAAAAAAAATTGTTTCCAAAATTGTGCTGATGTAAAGTAGACATATGGGAAATGTTATGTATTAACTTTTGTTGTGACATAACTCTTTCTGATTTAAGCGCATAAGAATTAAGTTTGAATATTGCTACATTTTATCCAAATTTACGTTTTTTTCACAAACACAAGTCGTATCGAAGAAATTTGACCACTATTGTGAAGTACAATATGTCACGAAAAAACACTCAAAATTCCCGGGAACCATTGAAGGGTTTTAGAGTTATGTCATAAAGTGACAGTGATCAGAATTTGGCCTGGTCATTAACGTGCAAACAGGCTTGGGGGGTGAAAAAGTTAATGCATTGTTGTTGGAACTAATGTATTGTGAATTTCTGTGAGAATTGCTTGCATAATTGGCAGTGCACTCTGATTCTTGTTCAGTTACATTTACCCTTTTTATGCAGCCGGCCTTTAACATCAATAGCCAATATAAGATATAATTTTCATTCTAGTGAATGAGCTGCATTTCCCAGCACAGCCCAGGCCACTGGAAGTTTAGAAGGGGAAGAGGTGCTGAATCAGTACTGTTCGGATGTTAGACTAAAACCACCTGCTTAAAGCCCAGAAATACGCTGGAAATATACAAACTACATGCAGACCTTCATGCCACTGCATTATGTTAGACTAAAGAGAATCTGTCAGCAGGTTTTTGCAATGTAATCTGAGTGCTGCATTATATAGGGGCAGTGACCCTGATGCCAAAGATTTCACTTGCTGGGCTGCTTGCTGTTTTATCACTAATTGACTAGGTGTCTCTTGCCATGTAGACCTCCTGTAATGTATATAGGCCCCACCACTTATTGTTAAAGGGAACCTGTCACCCCGTTTTTGAAAGATGAGATATAAATAGTGTGAAATAGGGGCAGAGCTGGGCTTTACATTAGTGTCCTTTTGGTGCCTTTATTCCCCCGGGATGCTGCTGAAATACCTTTGTGAAGTGTCCGTTTTGTCCTGTCAGTCAAGTTGGTCAGGTCGAATGGGCGTTGTAAAATAGCGGTTCCTCCCCCACCTCATGCAATTCCCTGCGAAGTTTAGTTCCGCCGTTGGCGTTATGTTTAGCGCTTGCGCAGTGAATTTGCCTCCGGCAATCTGTGGGCAAAGCATAATTGACATCATTGCGCATGCGCGGGCCTTCACTTTAGCCGGGGTGCCCCGGAAGTTGTCATATCGGCAAAGTGTTATTCTGGATGCCGTATCTCATCCCACACTGCGAGCGTAAGTTTTGTGCCAAGATCGCTCGCCTGCCTTACGCTCGCAGTGTGGGATGAGATACGGCATCCAGAATAACACTTTGCCGATATGACAACTTCCGGGGCACCCCGGCTAAAGTGAAGGCCCGCGCATGCGCAATGATGTCAATTATGCTTTGCCCACAGATGGGCAAAACATAATGCGCAGGCGCCGGAGGCAAATTCACTGCGCAGGCGCTAAGAAAAAGCGCGATCTGTGCTATTCACAGATCGCGTTTACGAAAGACAAGCCGAGAATCAGGGGGAGGAACCGCTATTTTACAACGCCCATTCGACCTGACCAACTTGACTGACAGGACAAAACGGACACTTCACAAAGGTATTTCAGCAGCATCCCGGGGGAATAAAGGCACCAAAAGGACACTAATGTAAAGCCCAGCTCTGCCCCTATTTCACACTATTTATATCTCATCTTTCAAAAACGGGGTGACAGGTTCCCTTTAACTTTCTGTGAATATAGAGGCCCTGATTTGTGTGCCAGTCTTCATGATAGCTGCTTGTGTCAAAAACATGACTACAGTCCCTGGGTGGAGTAAGATTTGTGGCATAGAGAACTCAGTGAATTTGGCGAGCATCATTGGAGCTGGACAAAAATGGCATCAAATTGGCAAGTCACAACATTTTCACGCTGCCTCGAGTTACACCAAAATCGAATTGTGCCTTAAAAGCTTTGATGAATCTGGCCCTTGGTGTACACCCCAAGCTGCCAATCGGAGTTGTGGCCGGAGTTGTACACAGCTCGGTATTCATAAAACCGCTAGATCTGCACAGAGAAAACTGACTTATCAAAAGGACAGCAAGTGACACATCCCTGGAATAGGGGTTTCTGTTCCTACATTGTTGATACCCTTTAATGACCCATGCTTTAAAATTACTACATAACTTGGGCTGGGTGGTATGGCAATGCAAAACAATTGTATATTTTTATTTAATAAAGTAGCAAAAAAACAAATACTACTCACGGTAATGTCAAAAATTTAACGTAGGTTAATGTGTTTTATGTTATACATTGAAAGCAGCAAAATAAAACACGGCCAAAGAAACCTTGCAAAATTGCTGGATTTTTTTTTCTCCATTTCTCTTGCCATAAAATGAATGTATGGCTCTGTTAATGTAATGGTGCAAAAACAAGAAAGCTGTCACTACTTGGTCTAAAATATTAGTAAACTAGAGGGGTTAAAGGAAATTGTCATGTGTATGGCCAGTTCTAGCTTAATATCCGGTTTAGCTTTGTTGTAGCATGTGTCCTGTATGATTGTTTTTGTTTGTATTTTAGAAATCCAATCTGCAGAGCATTTGTCAGAAAAATCTAGCCATTACTATGTCCATGTGGGGAATGTAGCTTCATGTGTTAAAGAGGTATGATAATACAGCTATAACCTCCATTCAGTAGCCCAGTTTAATCAACGCTTATTACTTGTAGTATTGACCCTTCTTTACCACATGTAATTTTTTTTTTTTTTAAGTTGTCATCGGCTTTTATATTACTACTAGATGGTGGCCTGATTCTAACTCATCGGGTATTCTAAAATATGTATGTATGTATGTATGTACGTCGCGCTGTGAGTGGGGGTTAAATTCAGCGCCAATATCGCTGATTGGTCGCGCCCGGTCGTCCGCGACCAATCAGCGAAGCGTGGTTCAAATCCCGCGCCAATTCGCGGGCGGACTGCGCCTGTTGCTGATTGGGTGCAGGATGTTGGGGGTTCGGCAGCCTGTAGTGCAGTTTGCGGCGCTGCCGCCCGTCCTTTCCTCGCTATCAGTCCCGGAAGCCTGTGATCCTGGCCCAGCTGTGCTATGTGTGGCCGCCCCTCTCCTCCTGCGAGCGGCCTCCCGCCACCTCCCTATCGCGGGGCCTGAGCCCCAGCCGCCAGGCCGGGAGCAGAGCCCGTGTGTATGCTGACGCGAACCCGAACTGGGGGTAACCGGGGGCACAAGGGTCCGGGATGGGGCGACACATTGCCTTGGGGGGGGGGGGGGGGGGGGGGGGGAGACGCTGACTGGAGGGGAGTATGGGGGGGGGGAGACGCTGACTGGAGGGGAGTATGGGGGGGGAGACGCTGACTGGAGGGGAGTATGGGGGGGGGGGGGGAGACGCTGACTGGAGGGGAGTATGGGGGGGGGGGGGAGACGCTGACTGGAGGGGAGTATGGGGGGGGGAGACGCTGACTGGAGGGGAGTAGGGAGGGGCCAATTCACTGACGGACTGTGCTTGTCGCTAATTGGTCACAGCCGGCCGCGACCAATCAGTGACGCGGGATTTCTGTTACAGACAGACCAATTAGCGACAAGCACAGTCTGTCAGCGAATTGTCCCCTCCCCACTCCCCTCCAGTCAGTCAACACCCTCCCCCCCCCCCCCACAAGACGGTTATGTCTATATATCTATATATAGATAAAGATATATAGACATACACCTATAGGCTGTGCAGCTACATGGACATATACGATATAGCTCTATCTGGCCGCGTAGTAGATAACACAGCCCACACAGTAGTATACAGCACTGCCCACACAGTAGTATACAGCACTGCCCACACAGTAGTATACAGCACAGCCCACATCAGCCGGTATAGTTCAAAGCGGCGGGGGAGTCGCGTCCCCTGCTCCCTCTCCCTGTCTCTCCGCACACGCAGGACTCCGGGTGTCCGCACACAATAGGTAGTCACTGGCCGGCGTCCTCTCACGCAGTCCCCTCTGCCCTCCACTCTTTGCCCTCTCCCAATCCCCGGCTTCCTCCCCACCTACCTCGCTCACCCGGGCCGCTACACGCACTGTCCAGACACCTCCACGTTCCCTCCTGGTCGGTACACTCTCTCCCTCTCCTGTACACCGGCAGTGATGGAGACCACACCCCTTCCCGGAAATCCCGCGTCGCTGATAGGTCGCGGTCGGCCGCAAGCAATCAGCGACGCGGGATTTCCGTTACAGACAAACAGACAGAAGTGGACCTTAGACAATTGTGTATATAGATGCTGGCTCTATTCATTTTCCTTCACTTTGTAATGGGCATAGCGGGTTTGAAGATGGGATAACTAACTGCACTATATTCCAGTATTGAGGCAGTGTGATAAACGCTACATTATTTGCAATCATTAAAAACTTAATCTTCAACTTGGGATCTGGGCACAGTGTAGAATCGGTGGGACTTGCATCTAAAAATGTGTATAGGCCTGTTTCCGTGATGGAAGCTTCTAAGCAGCAGCTATTTTTCTACTTGCTAAAAAAAAGGCTGCTGGGCAACCTCTGCTAAAATAACACTAATGCTATGTGTCCACGTTGCAGAAAAGCTGCGGAAATGTCCGTAGCACTTCCGCAACTCCCTGCCACGGGTAAAACGCATGCGGAATTCGCATGCGTTTTCCCGCAAAATGCGAGCGTTTTTAGCTTGCAGAATGCTTGCACTTTTACAAGCGATTGAAAAAGTGATTGACTGGTCACAATTGTCAAGCATAGTGCTTGACAAGTGTGACCAACTTTTTACTATAGATGTTGCCTATGCCGCATCAATAGTAAAAGATAGAATGTTAAAAATGATTTAAAAATATACAAAATATGGTTTTCTTTAACGCCTCTCATTGGGGGACACAGGAACCATGGGTGTATGCTGCTGCCACTAGGAGGCTGACACTATGCAAATAAAAAAGTTAGCTCCTCCTCTGCAGTGTACACCCCACCGGCTGGCATTATACTCTTCAGTTTAGCTTAGTGTCAGTAGGAGGTGGACACGGGTCCTTCATTAGACCCTTATCTACCTCAATGTGCGTAATTTTCTTTTAGGTTTTTCCGAAGGGATACAGGGTGAACAGTCACACCTGTATTCTCACAAGGCGGACTATGAGTACGGCGTGTTTTGCCACCCCGTATCCTCATAGATCCTTCAGCAGGACCAAGAGCCTAGCACACCAGCGTGCTTAGATGTCCGATCCTGCCTCCGTCCCCCACCCACTCGCCCACCAGAGCCTGTCGGTTGCGGAGACGAGGACGTCCATCAGCTCCCTAGACGTCTCATTCCTTCCAGGTTAGTACCGGCGTGGGATATTTAAGGTGAGTATTTTCCCTTTCCACCCTGCGGCTTCCCTGGATCCTCAGGGTGCCTGTTTTAAGGGGTTCCTGATGCAGGTCGCATTTCTTCCCAGCCGCCGCGCCGCTACCTTTACGGGCTACTGCGCCGCTTCTTATCTGTCATCGCGCTGTTACGGCCGCTCTCAGCGACCACCTTACACCAGCGCGGCCTTGCCACACCTCTTCGGGCCCCTGCGGCCTCCCTGCTCCGGCCGCTGCAGGCGGCCGTTCTTTTTCTCTTCAGCGTGGCGGCTGGCAAAGCCATCACTTCGGCCCCCTGCGGCTTCCCTGCTTCGGCTGCTGTAAGCGGCCGTTCACTCCCTTCAGCGAGGCGGCTTTGCCAGCCGCCGCATCGCTTCACCCTGCGGCTGCGCTGCTCCGGCGTCCATCCTCCTTCAGCGTGGCGGCTTGCCAGGCTGCCACACCGCTTTGGGCCTGCGGCTGCGCTGTTCCACCCGCTGCTTGTGGCCGCTCACCTGCTGCGTCGCTTCCTCCACTGCGGCGCACTGTTCCTACGCCGCGGCCTTTTTCTGCCGGTCACCTACTTCCGGTGCCGGACTCCGCCTTCTTCCCTCGTTCATTAGGCGGGCTTTTCTCCCGCCCTACAATTCCACTGAGGCATCGCCTTTTTCCCCGCCCACCGGCGCCATCTTGGGACTCCTGAACCACGAGTCCTCTCCTCCACACGGGGTACAAGATAGCCGCAGATCGTTCCAAATTGCAGCAGGAGGCCATACCACCCTCCTGCCTAAGGGACCACTTCTCGCCAGAGGTCCATACCATCAAGCCGGACAGCTTCCTCCGGAATCCGTTTTTCGTCTGTTGTGAGTAGCTCTGCACTGCAGACTGACACTCCCCTCTGCCCCCTGTCCCCTAACCCTCTGGCATTTTCTTCAGGGACCTTTTCACAATGTCTACCTCTAAAGGGGGCCGCTCTCGCCTCAAAGCCGGGGTAATCGTTCCCGTCCCAGAAAAAGAACGGTTCACAGGTTTCTATTCAAACCTGTTTGTGGTACCGAAAAAAGACTGCAAGGTTCGTCCCATTCTGAATCTCAAATTGCTGAACAGGAGGGTTCGTCTGAGACTTCAGGATGGAATCCCTTCGTTCGGTAATTGCTTCCATGGAGGCTCAGGAATTTCTGTGTTCCACAGATATTCAGGACGCCTACCTCCATGTCCCGATATTCCCGGGACATCACAGATTCCTGCACTTTGTGGTGCTCCAGGAACATGTTCAGTTCGTCGCCCTGCCTTTCGGTCTCGCAACCGCCCCAAGGGTTTTCACGAAGATCATGGCGGCGCTGATTGCCATCTTGAGGGTCAGAGGCCTGGTTCTGTTTCTATACCTCGACGACCTCCTCATCAAGGCTCCGTCCTTTTCTCAGGCTCACGAAAATCTGTCCATCGTCCTCGACTCCCTAGCCCGTTTCGGGTGGCTGGTCAACCAGAAGACGTCTGCCTTATTTCTTCTCAGCGCATCATCTTTCTGGGCATGTTCTTAGACACTCGTCAGACCAAAGTCTAAGAGATCCATCCTCCGTCGGGACATACGCTTGCTCCAGTGTCCTCGGCCTCCCTACTTCCGTTCGGCCATGAAGGTTCTGGGGAGGATGGTAGCAACATTGGAAGCGATTCCTTTCGCACAATTTCATTCGCGACCCCTTCAGCAAGCCATTCTGTCTGTAGGACAGGTCTGTCTTCTCCCTGGATCGTCCGATCCGACTCTCTTCTCGGGTCAAACAGTCTCTCAACTGGTGGCTGACGTCACCTCTCATCTCCCAGGGCAGGTCCTTCCTTCCAGTTCACTAGCAGGTGGTGACGACGAACGCCAGCCTGCTCGGCTGGGGTGCGGTTTTTCGCCACCAGACGGTTCAGGGCCGTTGGTCGGTGCAGGAGTCATCTCTGCCGATCAATGTCCTCGAGATTCGGGCCATCTTTCTGTCCCTCCGTCACTGGGAAAGGATTCTCAGGGGACTACCAATCCCAATCCAGACGGACAACGCCACAGCTGTGGCATATGTCAACCATCGGTGGGGACTCGGAGCTCCTTGGCCCTGGCCGAGGTATCAAAGATCCTCCTCTGGGCAGAGGCAACGGTTCCGGTGATATCCGCGTTGCATATCCCCGGCGTGGACAATTGGGCCGCCGACTTCCTCAGCCACGAGGGCCTCGCGGCAGGGGAATGGTCCTTGCATCAGGAGGTCTTCCATCAGATTTGTCTTTGATGGGGGACTCCGGACGTGGACCTCACGGCGTCTCGAATGAACAGGAAGGTCCCGCAATTCGTCTCCAGGTCTCGCGATCCTCTTGCAGTGGGCGTCGACGCCCTGGCTTTTCCTTGGTCACAGTTCGTGCTACCCTACCTGTTCCCACCCCTTCCATTACTTCCCACACTGTTGAAAAAGATCAAAGCGGAAGGGGTGCCGGTCATTCTGATCGCCCCGGATTGGCCCAGGAGAGCTTGGTTCGCGGAGCTCGTCAACCTTCTCGCGGACGCTCCCTGGCGCCTTCCAGACAGGCACGATCTGCTGTCTCAGGGTCCGATCTGCCACCCGAATTCTCGGTCGCTCAGTTTAACGGCGTGGCTGTTGAGACCGCAGTTCTAAGAACGTCCGGCCTTTCGGACCGGGTGATTCACACCATGATTCAGGCCTGGAAGCCTTCGTCTTCCAGGATCTACTATCGTACCTGGAAGGCTTACTTCCGTTGGTGCGAGTCCAACCGCGTTTCATCTATGTCCTTTTCCCTGCCTTCCGTTTTGGCCTTCCTTCAGGCAGGACTGGATTCGGGCCTGGCTCTTAGTTCCCTGAAGGGCCAGGTCTCTGCGCTTTCCATCCTTTTTCAGAAGACTTTAGCTTGTCGATCATAGGTTAAGACCTTCCTTCAAGGAGTAGCCCACGCTGCCCCTCCGTACAAAGCCCCTGTGGATTCATGGGATTTAAACCTGATACTGGACGTTCTGAGGTTTTCTCCCTTTGAGCCTCTCAGGGAGATTCCCCTGTCAGTTCTATCTTGGAAGGTGGCCATCACTTCTATCCGCCGCGTTTCCGAGTTGGCGGCCCTGTCTTGCCGTCCTCCGTTCTTGGTCATTCACCAGGACAAGGTGGTCCTCAGGCCTCCGCCTTCTTTTCTTCCTAAGGTGGTTTCCACCTTCCACCTCAACGAGGACATCGTTCTACCTTCCTTTTGTCCAGCCCCGACTCATCCTCTGGAGCGATCGTTGAACAAGCTGGACCTCGTCAGGGCAGTGAGGATCTACCTGGATAGAACGTCCACTTTCTGGAAGACGGATTCTCTTTTCGTCATTCCTGATGGCACGCGCAGAGGCCAACCGGCTTCTAAGGCGACTATTGCTCGCTGGATCAGAAAGGCAATTCTGGAGGCTTACCGGGTCAAGAACAGAGTGCCCCCTCCTGGGATCAAGGCTCACTCTACCCGGGCAGTCGGCGCCTCCTGGGCGGTGCACCACAGGGCTTCCGCCCTACAGCTTTGCAAAGTGGCAACTTGGTCTTCCATCCACACGTTCGCCAAATTTTACAAGGTCCATACCTACGCTTCGGCGGACGCCAGCCTAGACAGAAGGATCTTGCATGCGGCAGTGGTGAGTCCTCTGACCTGATGGAAGTCTGTTTTTCCCGCGCTAGGGACTGCTTTGGGACGTCCCTTGGTTCCTGTGTCCCCCAATGAGAGGCGATAAAGAAAACAGGATTTTTGGTTGCTTACCGTAAAATCTGTTTCTTGGAGCCTCCATTGGGGGACACAGCACCCTCCTAATGTTTCTCAGTTTGTTTTATGTTCTATGACTGTTCTCACATTTACAGTTCTCAAGTTTGTGGTTATGGTTTTCAACCTTGTTGTTTATCTCCTACTGCTTTCTCACTAACTGAGTATGCCAGTCGGTGGGGTGTACACTGCAGAGGAGGAGCTAACTTTTTTTATATGCATAGTGTCAGCCTCCTAGTGGCAGCAGCATACACCCATGGTTCCTGTGTCCCCCAATGGAGGCTCCAAGAAACAGATTTTACGGTAAGCAACCAAAAATCCTGTTATTCTCACCTTCCGACGGCTCCCGATCTCCTCAGCAGCGCTCCCTGTACGTTCCGTTCCCAGGGATGCTGTGTTCATCCGGACCTTTGTGACGTCACGGTCGCATGACCATGATGTCATCTCAGGTGATTCGCGCAATGCATCCCTGGGAATGGAAGCCGCTGCGTGCACCGCTGAGAGCCGGGAGGACTCTGGGGGCCATCAGAAGGTAAGTATATCCATAATTTTTATTTTAATTCTTTTTTTTCCCAGGAATATTGTACCCAGGGCCAGGAGGAGAGTCTCCTCTCCTCCAAACCCTGGGTACCATCCGCAACTGAAGCGCTCACTTTACGCATGGAGGGCATAGCCACATGCATAAAATGAGCATTTCAATGCAATCCTATGGTGGCAGAATCGCCGCGATTCCGCCAAAATAATGAACATGCTTTGGATTTTACCGCTATGCGATTCCGCAGCGGGAATATCCGCAGCATGGGCACAGCAACTGTTGAATCCCATCGAATTGCATAGGAATGCGTTTTTAAGCGTTTCCGCTGCGGCAATAAAACGCTGCGGAAACGCATAAAAAACGCATGGTGGGCACGCAGCCTAAATCTAATTAATTGTAAGTATTTCTATTGATTGTATTACTTTGCAGTTTCAGCTGATTGAAGTCTTCCAAAAATACCATGTGCTGAACGTTTTCCTTGAAGAATCCTCTTTGACTTGCAGGTAAGGTTTTGATATAGTGGCCCACATTTATCAAGCAGTTTACACTCTTTTTCGGGGGTAAACTGTCACAGAAAACTGTCACAGATTGTGCAAAATTTCTTTATCCTAACCGAAAGTTGAAAAGGTGGCTGCAGTGTACCAGGAATTGGGCTTTTAAACAGATTTATTAAGCTGCAAGCCAGAAACCTCTCAAATTTAGGTGTATTTCCTGATCATAGGTGTGATTTCATTTTCTAACTTTTGGACAGTCAAAAACTACGACCTATTTGGGGTGCTACCAATGCATCCTGCATTTTTCTTGAATACAGGTCGTTGTGCTCTGTCAGCGGAGAGGTGGTCGGAATTCTTATTCATTTGTATGAGAATTTTGGCCATCTCTGCATTCCCAGCATTGGGTGCCTGCATGTACTATACATTTGACATCCTGTGAATATGCCATAAATGTAAGATATGGGAGCACGCAGCCAAATTTATTACAAGGAGAAACTAGGAGAAGAACTGAACAATAGGATCTTAACCAGGCGAATATAAGGCTGTTCAAAACAAGGTTATGCTAACCCGATTTGGTTGTATATATGCAACATTCCAAAGGCATGTCAATCCAGCTGCTGCAGATCCAACGGGTCATCAGACCGAGAAAGCGCAGTTTAAGTGCTACAGACTTAATTTTAACGACAAAAAAAGTTTTTTTTTTTTTTTTTGTCCTGGTGAAAGTCTGTAGCAATCACACACTGAATTAAAAAGAACCGCTAATACCTCCTGTTTGAACTTGGATCTATTATAAGGTATACGAGCAGTGCAGATTATCCTCAAATCCTTCTTATCTAAATTTATTACAAGGCACACTTGCCATTTAAAGGGAATCTGTCACCCCAAAATTCGCATATAAGCTAAGGACACCGGCATCAGGGGCTTATCTACAGCATTCTGTAATGCTGTAGATAAGCCCCCGATGTAACCTGAAAGAAAATAAAAAAAACGGTTATATTATACTCACCCAGGGGCGGTCCCGGTCCGGTCCGATGGGCTTCGCGGTCCGGGTCCAGCGCCTCCCATCTTCATACGATGACGTCCTCTTGTTTGCTTCCTGCTGCGGCTCCTGCGCAGGCGTACTTTATCTGCCCTGTTGAGGGCAGAGCAAAGTACTGCAGTGCGCAGGCTCTGGGCCTCTCTGACCTTTCCCGCTGCCTGCGCACTGAAGTACTTTGCTCTGAAGATAAGCCCCTGATGCCGGTGGCCTTAGCTTTATCTGCCCTGTTGAGGGCAGAGCAAAGTACTGCAGTGCGCAGGCACCGGGAAAGGTCAGAGAGGCCCAGAGCCTGCGCACTGCAGTACTTTGCTCTGCCCTCAACAGGGCAGATAAAGTACGCCTGCGCAGGAGCCGCAGCAGGAAGCAAAGAAGAGGACGTCATCGTATGAAGATGGGAGGCGCTGGACCCGGACCGCGAAGCCCATCGGACCGGACTGGGACCGCCCCTGGGTGAGTATAATATAACCAGTTTTTCTTATCTTTCAGGTTACATCGGGGGCTTATCTACAGCATTACAGAATGCTGTAGATAAGCCCCTGATGCCGGTGGCCTTAGCTTATAGGCGAATTTTGGGGTGACAGATTCCCGTTAAATCAATTTACTCCCAGTGATCTAATTTTACTAAAAATATATGGTGTGTGCTTCTCACTAAATTAAAATATCATCAAAAAGTTCATTTATTTCAATTCTTCAATACAAAAAGTGAAACTCATTTTATAGTCATTAGAGTGATCTATTTCAAGTGTTTATTTCGGTTAGTGTTGATTAAGGCTTACAGCCAATGAAAACCCAAAAGTCGTTATCTCAGTAAATTAGAATAATTAACAAAACCCACCTGCAAAGGCTTCATAAGCATTTAAAAAGGTCCCTTAGTCTGTTTCAGTAAGCTCCACAATCAAGGGGAAGACTGCTGACTTAACAGATGTCGAGAAGGCAGTCATTGACTCACTCCACAAGGACGGTAAACCACAAAAGGTCACTGCTAAAGAAGCTGGCTGTTCAGAGTGTTGTATCCAAGCATATTAATGGAAAGATGAGTGGAAGAAAAAAGTGTGGTAGAAAAAGGTGCACAAGCAACCCGGGATAACCACAGCCTTGAAAGGATTATTAAGAAAAGGCCATTAAAAAATTGGGGGGGACGATTCACAAGGAGTGGACTGCTGCTGGAGTTATTGCTTCAAAAGCCACCACACACAGATGTATCCAGGACATGGGCTACAAGTTTCACATTCCTTGTGTCAAGCCACTCATGACCAATAGACAACCCCAGAAGCGTCTTACCTGGGCCAACGAGAAAAAGAACTGGTCTGTTGCTCAGTGATCCAAGGTGTTCTTTTCAGATGAAAGTAAATTTTGCATTTTATTTGTGTGGAGAGGCACACAATCGGTGATGGTTTGGGGAACCATGTAATCTGCTGTAGGTCCACTGTGTTTTATCAAGAGTCTACCAGGACATTTTAGAGCGCTTCATGCTTCCCTCTGCCAACAAGCTTTTTTGAGATGGAAATTTAGGGGCGTGACCGGATGTGGAGCTGAGCGGACGTGCGAGGCTCGAGCTCCCTAACCACCAGCTATCATAAGCGGCCCAAAGCACAGTGAGGTGACCGGAGGAGGTCAGATCTGAAGATAAGATAAGCCAGGCGGTTGTGCACTCCAGGAATGAAGCGAGAGAGAAGGAGGGGGCAGGCGCCCAGCAGGGTCCAGGTCTTTGAAGCGATGGGTAGTTGGATCCAAGATGGCGACCGCAACTCTCACCACGCGGCCGCCGGCAGCAGCAGGAGTGATGGCAGTGTGAAGCAAAGGTCAGAGCTGCACAGTGAATCACTCCACCAGCCCCAAACTCCCAGCAAAACTGAAAGATCCCTGAGCACACAGAGCTATTCACCAACGCTGCAGTCCCTGCTTTTCCCCCCTGCTAGGAATGCTGAAGGTTCAGAGCCTGAAGATTTACAGCCACTAAACACAGCCCTGACCGTCTCCTCAGACTCTCCTATTACAGACTCCAATTCTGCCCCTGTCACTGTAGCCACACTCAAATCCCTGCTGGGAGACCTGAAGCAAGCCATTCATACTGATATCACAACGGCTTTCACTGAGCTACATAAAGAAATAACGCAGATTGGCGACAGAACCTCACACATAGAGGGGAAACTGGAGGAATATACTACGGCGCACAACCAACTAGTAGACGCGCATAATGAAGCGGACGAAGAAATCATGGCCCTAAAACTGAAGCTTGCAGACCTAGAAGACCGATCCAGGCGCAATAACCTACGTTTCAGAGGAATCCCTGAGAGTGTGTCAGCGGATACACTAAAGGAGTTTCTAATGGACTTCTTCACAATTCTGGTGCCGTCAGCAGAACAGAGGGACCTGCTGATTGACAGGGCACATCGGATCCCCAAACCAAAGTCTGCTCCCAGCTCCGCACCGCGAGACGTGATAGCCAGGCTGCACTTCTACCATTTCAAGGAGGCAGTGACCAAGTCAGCGTCAGCAAAGCAAGAACTTCCAGAAAGATTCCGGAACATTCTGGTGTTCACCGACTTGTCTGCGACAACCCTGAACAGGAGGCGAGAATTCTCATCCGCAACCAAGATTCTACGGGACAACAGTATTGTCTACAAGTGGGGATATCCAGTAAAGCTCATCGTGACGGAAAACGGAACTTCACACGTCCTTGCGTCTCCCAGAGAGGCCATGACCCTGCTCCAGGAATGGTCCCTGACATCAGTGGATGAAGATACCAGCTCCCCACTAAAGAAAAGACCCCCGACACTGAACAAAGAATGGACCTGATTCTCACGCAAGTACTCTGTTACCATATGTATCCCCTGTGTGCCTATGCCAGGACACCACACTGTTATTTTTTTGCCTGGCTGGCAGGTTGAAGGGGCATGAGAATATTGCTTTCGTTTTTTCTATTCTCTCCCCCCCTTTAATACTGGATAGGAACGACTATCCAGTTGGTTCACATAGAACCGGACTCTGAGTTGTACAAGTTGTACTTGTTCTGGTTGTTGTTAATTACTTTAACCCCTTTGTTTCCCTTATTATTATCCTGTATCTGGTGACTGATTGAATTTTTTTTTCTTTTTTGTAACTGATGGTATTTCAAATATCTAGCATTAATGTGAAAGGCCTAAACAGCCCTTTCAAGAGATCGTTATTATGGAAGGAAGCCCAGGCACTCAAAGCGGACATACTATGTGTCCAAAAAACTCATTTAAATCGTGATGATACCCATAGACTACAACATAAAAATTACCCCCATATCTATGTGTCATATGCGGCGAAAAAGAAGAGAGGGGTAGCGATTGCAATAAAAGACACTGTAGCGTTCCAGCTTGTTGATAGCGTTCTGGATGATGAAGGCAGATATGTAATATTGATATGTAGCATCAATAACAAGGTGTATACAATTGCATCTATATATGCACCCAATACAGGTCAAATCACTTTTATTAAAGACCTCATAACTAAATTATCCAAAATAAAACAAGGATCCCTGCTAATCTGTGGAGATTTTAACCTCGTCCCGATCCCCAACATAGACAAATCTTGGTGCTCAAAGAAAAAGTCCCAATCCCATGCGCTGTCCCAGTGTCTTATATCAGAAGAATTGTATGACACGTGGAGGGTCCTTCATGCTTCTGAAAGGGATTATACATATTACTCCCACCCACATAAAGTATATTCAAGAATAGATCTAATAGTAGTGGATAAATGGCTCCTACAAAATATACAATCAGCAAAAATTGGGAACATAACCTGGTCGGACCACGCTCCTGTAACATGCCAAATTAAAGAGACGTACAATAATTTAACTTATTCTCCGTGGAGAATTAATAACTTCTTAATAGCCTCAGATAATATTAAATCCCAACTTAACGACCTTCTCCAGGAATTTTTTGATATCAATAGTACCCCTGACATATCCCCGACCACAGTGTGGTGCGCCCACAAGGCCTATATAAGAGGGCGGCTAATACAGATAGCAGCGCAACACAAAAAATTGAGAATGCGACAAATAGAAGAGCTCAATAAAAATATAGCAACAATGGAAAACATCCATAAACATAGCCCATCACCCACGGTATATAGGAAACTACAAAAGGCAAGATACGAACTATATCAGCTATTCCAATATAAATATGAGCATAATTTGAGGAGGAATAAAGCTAAATATTATTGGCAGGGGAATAAGGCGAGTAAAATACTTGCCAATAAGATTAAAGCGAGATTAACAAAGCAAAAAATAGCTCACATACAAGATGATCAAAAGAACAAAATATACAACCCTAAAGAAATTGCGAATACTTTCGCAAGATATTACTCCTCACTCTATAATCTCAAGACCGACAACCTTATCCCACAACCCAACGCTGAGCTAATTAATAATTTCCTGAATAGCATATCTTTACCCCAAATCCCAGAGGATAAATTGATGGCAATAAATCAACCTATAAGCCAAAAAGAAATCCAACAAACCATTCAGGCAACAAAAAATAATAAATCCCCAGGACCGGATGGTATAACTAATGAATACTTGAAGTTATTCAACCAAATATTGTCCCCACATCTATTATTAGTCTTCCAAAATATATTTGAAACAGGCAAAATACGAGAAGAAATGTTACAAGCGACTATAGTCCCTCTTCCCAAGCCAGGAAAAACTCCCGATCATCCAAGTAATTTCAGGCCAATATCCCTACTAAATACTGACCTCAAGCTGTACTCCAAAATCTTAGCAAATAGACTCTCCGATGTAATCCCTTCCCTGGTGCACAGAGACCAGGTTGGATTTATCAAATCTAGACAGACATTGGACGGCACCAGACGAATGATTGACCTCATCCATGTGGCGGGGAGCGACCGGACGCCTTCTCTGCTCCTATCCCTGGACGCGGAGAAGGCGTTCGATCGGGTGCATTGGGGATACCTGTTTGAGGTTCTGGCCAGATTCGGATTTACGGGTAATATTGCTAAAGCAATCACTCTGCTATATTCTCACCCATCAGCATCGGTTTCTGTCTCTGGAATGATGTCGGACAGGTTTACTATTACTAACGGGACGAGACAGGGGTGTCCGCTATCACCCCTTATATTCGCTTTGGTGATTGAGCCTCTAGCGCAGAAAATTAGATCACACTCGATGATATCAGGAATTCAGGTGAATAAAACGGAACACAAAATAGGCTTATTTGCTGACGACATCATTCTAGCGTTAACAAACCCGACAGAATCATTGCCGGCAGCAATGCAAGTAATCGATTCATATACTAAAATATCATATTATAAGCTGAACGTGTCTAAATGCCAGGTATTAAACCTGACCCCTCTCACAAAACACCCCAAAAGCTTTGAGAATAAGTACCCTTTTAAGTGGGAAAATGACCACATTGAGTATTTGGGTATTCGGCTGACACTCTCGGCAGATAAAATGCTATCACTGAATTATGAGTCTCTAAGGAAGAAAATCCAAACTGACATGTTACGTATGAAGAAACACGAACTATCATGGCTGGGCAGGATTGCATCGGTAAAAATGTTCATTCTCCCACAAATACTGTATTTGTTCCGCAATCTCCCCATCATATTCCCAATGAAAATATTAAAAGAGATTCAAGCAATGATTTTAAAATACATTTGGCAAGAGAGAAAACCCAGAGTCCAAGCGGACACGCTTTACATCCCTATGAGTAAGGGTGGCCTGGGGTGCCCCTCAGTGGTCCGGTACTACAGGGCCGCATTATTCGAACAGTTACGATTCATGTGGAATAATGATGATGATCGGCACTGGATAGCAATTGAAAAACATCTGATGAGAACCTCCAATGTCTCAGCTTTTTACCATGCACATCAAACTAAAGTCCCTAATAGAAACCTAAAAATGTCCCCAACAATAGACGCGGCTCTGGAGCTATGGAGAGTGTTGACTAATAAATTAGGCCTTATACAAACCGCATTCCTCAAAGCTCCTATAGAGACACTGGAGCATTGTATCCCGGACCTCAAACTTAAAAATTGGAATTTACCCAAAACCACCTCAATTGGGAACTTGTATGAGGGGGAGGAATTAATTACTTTTACATCATTGAGAGATAAATACAATGTTCCTCAAAGGGATTTTTACAAATATTTGCAGATCCGGCATTTCCTAACTGAAAGGAAAAAACAGATGCCTGCACCGCCATCTAAACTTTACTCTATGCTGATGAACCCGACATCACAGATTAGAGCGCTGTCCACAAGCTACGACTGTATGTTGGAGAATACTCTGCCCTCTCTAACTACATACCTGCAAAAATGGGAAAAAGACCTAAACTGCACATTCACACCGGATCAGTGGAGGGCATCCTTCTTAATTATTGGAAGCCAATCTAAATGTACTAACCACATAGAAAACGCCAGGAAATTGTTATATCGGTGGTATTTCACTCCCAGTAGATTGTCCAGGATGTTCTGCAGTTCCCCAGACACGTGCTGGAGGTGTGGAGACCCCTGTGCAGACATGCTACATATATGGTGGAGTTGTGACAGAATTAGACGTCTGTGGGCAGCCATAGATCATCTGATGTTCCAGATTTGTGGTATACCGGTGACTCTTAATGCACAGCAGGCGTTACTCGCTATTGATTTGGACTCGTTTCCCTATGAGTTCCGTACAGTGATTGTACATATTATTGTAGCAACAAGACTCAAAATTGCTAGTTACTGGAAAAACTCCAGGTGCCCCTCACTGCCCGAGGTCGTATCACTGATCAACGAAAATTGCCTATCAGAAAAAATAATCGCTACATCTAATAATAATATAGCTCAATTTCAGAAAAAATGGAACAATTGGTTATCTTTCCGTTTAAATACCGTTCTTAAATGACTTTGCAGATTTGCATATAGAGAATGTGATTGGATAGTTATTGTAATGTCACCATTTCCCCTATCCTCTTCCCTTCCCTAATCCCCATAACGTTGTGTTAATTATTAAGAATTTAATGTCAATAAGATGTAATGCTTGACACAATTTGTAAATAAAAATTTATGTTTAAAAAAAAAAAAAAGAGATGGAAATTTAATTCTCCAGCAGGACTTGGCACCTGTCCACACTGCCAAAAGTACCAATACCTGGTGTAAAAACAGCAGTATCACTGTACTTGATTGGCCAGCAGACTTGCCTGACCTTAACCCCCATATAGAATCTATGGGCTATTGTCAAGAGGAAGATGAGACACTAGACCCAACAATGCAGACGAGCTGAAGGCTGCTATCAAAGCAACCTGGGCTTCCATAACACCTCAGCAGTGACACAGGCTGATTGCCTCCATGCCACGCCGCATTGATGCAGTAATTGATGCAAAAGGAGCTGCGACCAAGTATTAAGTGCATTTGCTGAACATGCATTTCAGTAGGCCAACATTTCGGATTTTAAAATCATTTTTCAAGCTGGTGTTACAAAGTATTCTAATTTACTGAGATAATGAGTTTTGGGTTTTCATTGGCTGTAAGCCATAATCACCAACATTAACAGAAATAAACACTTGAAATAGATCACGGTTTGAAATGGCTCTATATAGCTTTCACTTTTTTTTAATTGAAGATCTCAAATTAAGTTTTTGATATTCTAATTTAGTGACAAGCACCTGTATAGCTGGCTTAGAAAATGGTTTTACACAATGTAAAAGAAACTAGGCGTTGGTCACACACTGTTGTTTACTGTTTAAGTGGATCCTGAAGAGGGAAGGTGTTAGACTTGGCTTATATAACATTTGTGCAAAAGAATTGATCTTACATCTTTAGATCGTGTTATAAAGGAGATAAGAAAGATTAGTTTGTGTGCAGTATCCCTATGCACTGCGAAAGAGGGATTTTTGGTACTCGCCGTAAAATCTTTCCTGGAGCCTTCATGGGTGTATGCTGCTGTCGCTAGGAGGCTGACACTATGCAAAAAAAGGAACCTTGCACCTCCTCCGTAGTATACACCCACCAACAGGTACAAAGTACCTCAGTTAGTGTTAAAGCAGTAGGAGAAGCAACCAAAAGTTCAACATATGTACCAATCCAACAAAGAAGGCACATAGACCAAATAATGGTACAAACAGTTAGGGAGGGTGCTGTCCCCCCCCCCAATGAAGGCTCCAAGAAAGAGATTTTACGGTGAGTACCAAAAATCCTTCTTTCTTTATCGCTTCATTGGGGGACACAGGTAACCATGGGACGTCCCAAAGCAGTCCCTAGGGTGGGAAACGGGAAGATCCAAGCAATAAATGAGCTCAGGTTGGTCGGTGGAAAACCGCCGCCTGCAGCACCTTCCTTCCCAGGCCTGCATCAGACGAGGCATGGGTATGAACCCCGCAAAAAACTTTGTTGTGTTCTTACAAACTGGAAGCTAAAACCTTGTAACGAAAAACCTAGGAGGCCCCCACCGCAGAACGGAGTGAGCTTTCACCCCTGGAAGAGCCTGCACCGCCGGAAGAGGCTGTTGGTCCTGAAAGCGGAATACCTCACGTCAATAGTGAAATTAGAAGCTAGGAGCCCATTAAGGTAACTTTCAGGGATGATGAACAGGGCATCCGATTGGCGAAAGGGAGCAGCCCTTGAAAAGTTGACTCGGAGAGTCGTGACGGGACCCAGCTTGTAGAGGGACGTCTCCAGGGGATGTACCGGAGAGACACAGAAGGAAGGACAAAGTCTTCATTAATGAGAAATGAAAAGGCCACCTCGGGTAGAAAGAGAGGAACAGGCCTGAGAAATACCTTGTACTGATATAGAATCAGGGGTGGGGAACAATGCCGCTAACTCGGAAACTCTTCTGATAGACGTAATTTAACTAAGAAGGCAACTGTCCCAGACAAGAGAAAAAATGTGATGTCTTGAACGGACTCAACAGTGGCGCGCTGCAGCGCGTAAAAGACGAGGATAAAAAACCCATGGATCAACTTGAAGACAATAAGGAGGCATAAGGTGGCCACACCTTGAAGAAAAACGAGAATGAAAGGAAGAGAAAAGGACATGGGGACCAACCCCAGTCCATACTCCACTAGAAGAAGGCTTTTCCGTATTTGTAGTAGATACACCAGGATGCTGGTTTCTTGGCCCCAATCATGGCCTGAATGATCAGATGGGAAAAAAAAACAGCCTCCCTCAATGGCCATGCTGTTAATCTCAGAGACTATGAACTCTGGAGGAAGAGGGAACTTTGAGAGAGAGGATCTGGACGGCCTGGAAGCTTCCAGGGGACATAAATGAACATGTTCACCAGGCCCTTCTTGGCCAGTCCGAAGCTATCAGGAATATAGGGACCCCTTCTTCCTTTATCCTTTTCACGACTCTCGAGACAATGGGAGAGACAGAAAACTATAAAGCAGTTGGAATTGTGACCAAGATATTACTAGTGAGTCTATATAGGTGGGTAGCTTGTCCCGGGACCTGGCTACGAACCAAGGAGCCTCGTGGTTTATCTGAGGCTGACGTCCGGAGAGCCCCATTTCAGCATATTTGGATGAAGACAGGGAGCTGAGCAAGCACCCGCCCAAGCGGGACCCTTGTGGCTCAGAAAATCGGTTGTCAGATTTTTTTTTTTACTGTCGGAAAGTGCACGGCTGATATGGCAGAAACGTGTTCGGAGCACTGGTGGCAAAGACGAATGTAAATGTCGTTCTAGGACCGGGGACTGCGGGACTTTAGTCAGATCTGTGACCGACTGTGACATGGCAACAGCCCACTCCGGAGGGAGGGCAGTGCTCTCGTCCCGGGCGTTGGAGGTTTTCTCTGAATGCCACTTCTGTTTTACAGATGGCACAGGCGTCGCGGATTACAGGGACAGGAATGGGCCTCCCTCAGATTGGGCATAAGTGATAGACTAGGGCTAAGGTTAGAGAGAGCTAAGCCCTTATGAAGAGAGAAATTAACCAGCCTGGGCTGGTCCTACCTGATAATAGAGACGGCGCTGTTCTGCTCAGGCTTCAATGTCCTCCAGATCCAGTGTGGACGCCTGTTGTGCCCTTTGGAAGACGATGGTGACTGCACGAATCTTCATACGGTTTTTAATCTTACCACACCTTGCAGACAGACACACTGTTTCCCCTGCGGGGGGCGTCTCGGGAGAGAGGGATAGAGAAAAAGACCCACTCTCTCATAGGCCGGGAGACAGGGCCTCAGCGTACGGCGTGCCCTAGTTAGCCGAGAGTCCTCTCAGCCCTCCCCGAGGAGAGGGGTGAGGGGGACATTTTTGGCTAGGACCGCCACCAGTTAGGCCCTGGAGCACCTGTGAGGGTGACGGGATAATGTCCTGCCGGCGGTCTGAGAGTTGCAATGTGGGCGTCACCACACTGCTCGCTCAGCCGCCTCTCCTGGGAAGGCAGAGTGAGAATAAAACCGTTTCCCTGAAATGCTGTATCTTAAAGACAAAAAGAGAATGTTACTAAAAACAATAAAACCTGTAAGGGAACAAAGGTTCGCAGCGGATCTGACGATCCAGGACCACCTCCTACAGACACTAAGCACAAACTGAGGTACTTTGAGCCTGTTGGTGGGTGTATACTACGGAGGAGGAGCTACTTCCTTTTTTTTTTGCATAGTGTCAGTCTCCTAGCGACAGCAGCATACACCCATGGTTACCTGTGTCCCCCCAATGAAGCGATAAAGAAATAAATTCTTTTAGCCATAAAGCCTACAGGACCTGTGCAAAGGTCTGTGTGCATAGACATAGCAGATCTGTGTATTTACATGTAGCAGAGATCTGTACACACACACAGATCTGTGCATCATGTACATAATGTGCGTGTTGTAAATCCGTGTATAATATATGTTCTGTGGAGGATCACTAAGGCTACTTTCACACTAGCGTTAACTGCAATCCGTCACAATGCGTCGTTTTGCAGAAAAAACGCATCCTGCAAAAGTGCTTGCACTTTTTCCGACCGCGCATGTGCGGCCGGAACTCCGCCCCCACCTCCCCGCACCTCACAATGGGGCAGCGGATGCGCCGGAGAAATGCATCCGCTGCCTCCGTTGTGCAGTGCGTTAAACGCTAGAGTCGGAATCTCTGCCCGACGCATTGCGACGGGGAGATTCCGACGCTAGTGTGAAAGTAGCCTAAGAGGGTTATTCCTTTCTAATTCTACAATATATATCTGACACACACACTTCATGTAAAAGCTCTATACATATGATGGTTTTCAAATTATTTTTTTCTCACCCTCTAGTTATGCAGTACTGACTTTCAGGAAGTCAGAAGAAGCAGAAACTGCCACAAAAGAAGTGGATGGAAAGATGTTTTTTGGGAAAAAATTAAAAGTTCGCATCATCAAGACTCCAAATTACAATCTTTCACTTGCTTTTCAAAAAATAAAATCTGTTTCTGGAGAGATTCCACAAGATGGAAAAGGTAGATTTGAGATGTTTGAACCCCAACAAGGTTCTGGGTCACACATACCGAAGAGTGGCTCATCCCAGTGTGATTGGACCCAGGCTGCACCAGTTTGCGGCAGTGTGACAAATCCTTATGTAAATATGCCATGCAACAAAGGTTATCCTTACATGAATAATAACCTAAGGCCTCCAGCTGGCCCACCATCCAATACATTTGGCTTTTGTAACTCTAGGACTCCCAATTACCAGTGGATGTTGCCGGCGCAACATTCATATGCAAAATTTAACAGCATACCAAATTTTATGTATGTTCCTTTTTCTTATACTTTATATAAATTGCCTAACCGGCATCCTCCTATGCCGGCCGCGACGCATCCTCCTATGCCGGCCGCGACGCATCCTTTTAGCTTTGTTATTGGCAAGAAACCTAATGAGAATAATCGGTTTGGTAAAGATCATAGCAGTCATGTCCGTGCAAAGCCAGTGAAACCCATTCATGGCACAGAGCAGCAAAGCAACTCTGGAACTTTGCGTCCTGTTGTACTGAACCAGGTACAAGTCCCTAATGACAAAACCGAGCCATTAAAACGAGACACTGATGTAAAGGTTATGGATGGAAAACCTGCTACAGTGAAATCTGTCAGTGAAGGTATATGGTATGCTGCATCCAGCAGTGCAAAACCTAGCCATTCAGAAACTGCATCTCGAGACGATTCACTTAAAATGACTGTGTCCGTTACTACAGTAAACATTCGTGATGTAGGAAATACTGTCCGTGACTGTTTCTCCTCTTGTGATGAGCAGAAAAATATCTCTGGACCAGAAAACTTCAAATCTGCAGCTCCTTTAAGATCTCCAACATTTGTTCCTCGCAGTGTCACAATACCTTCAGCCAATAAGCTATCTGTAAACCCCAATTTCAACTCTAAAGTCGTGACACAGTGTTCAAAACAGGATAACGCCAGCTCAAGTATCACATCCCTGCCAAGAGGTTCTCTGCCACCTGGAAAAATGGTAAAGCTCCAGTGATCTCTTCACTATTAAAGGGAACCTGTCACCCTGTTTTTTTTCGATATGAGATAAAAATAAGGTTTAATAGGTCCTGAGCTCAGCTTTACATCAGTACATTTCATATCCCCCGATTTCCCACGTTTGCTGCTAAAATACCTTAGTAATCTCTCCGTTTTCGTATGTCAATCACCCCTACGAATGTTCTTTCCTGCGTTGGCGTAGTTTTCTGCGCTTGCGCATTCAAGTGGTGTCTTGCGCATGTGCATTATCTTTTGCCCAACAGTGGGCAAAGCATTCAACTCATTATTGCGCATGCGCCGGCATTTTCCTTGACGTTCTGTGCCCCGGAAGTCTTTCTATGCTTCCAGGGCACAGAGCATAGGGTCAAAAGCCGGCGCATGCGCAATAATGATTTCATGCTTTGCCCACAGTTGGTCAAAGCATACTGCGCACGCGCGAGACGCTAATTCAATGCGCAACCGCAAAAACTAACCGCGATCTGTGCAGTTCACAGATCTAGTTATGTCTGAGACGCCGAGGAGTGGGGGGAGAGACAGCGATTAGGCCACACCCATTGGACCAGACCGGGGTGATTGAGATACGAAAATGGAGAGATTACTAAGGTATTTTCGCAGCTAAGGTCGGGAATCGAGAAATTAAAGGTACTGATGTAAAGCTGAGCTCAGGCCCTATTGAACCATATTTTTATCTCCTATCGAAAAAACGGGGTGACAGGTTCCCTTTAAGACATCTGAAGCATATTTATTGGTCTGCCTGCTGTCATAGTTGAATCCTCCTTCCTCATCTCGTGGCTTCAGAGCCCCGTTTGGGTCTTAAGCTGTCAATTTTTTAAACACAGTTGTTGGGTGCCGGTATAGTCATGCAAAAGGATGTGAGTTGGCTTGTCAGATTCGCCTGCATTAGTTTGTGTGAGCTCTAATAGTTTTAGAGACACTTGATACTTATTTGGCAAAATATATAAAATTGCATACCCACTTCTAAAGATGGTCTAATAAGTAAGATCTGTGGTTTGTCTTCAAACAAATTGATCATTTACAGTCACACACTTTGAAACGTGTTGCATATAAATAATGCACTATTGTAATATGAGCTAATAGGAATTTTTGATTTAAAGGGATTTTCAGAGAACCCCTGATCCCAGCTGTAGTTGTTTTTTTTTTTTTTTTTTTTTTTTTTTTTAATGTGATTTACTTGCCCTTCTTGGTTTCAGCACGGAGACCCCACCGCTGCTCCTAGTGTCTGTTACTGTCTGCAGCGCTGGAGTTGCCTCAACAGCACTGCAGCCAATCCGTGCGCTCAGTGAGTCGGGCAGAAGCTAAGCTCACTTGTTGCTGCAACGTCAGCGTGAAGTCGGCGCTGTACACAATCAGGGTGGATAAAAATCAATGTTTTTAAAAAAATAAAAAAAAATCAAAAAAATCGGATTTTTTTTTTATTTAAATCGGATTTTTTTTCAATAAACTGCTTTTTGGGGAAAATATTTTACCATCCAAAGGTTCTTCCATCATGAGATAAAGCTGAGTTGTTTAACTCAGTAGAATAAAGGCTGTATATGTGTAACATTCACAATGCCATGCTCTTCCAGAGGTTTCTGTAGGATTAGTGGGCAGTTTCTCTCCTATATTATCACAGACGCTCGCTTTACTTACGCAGTTCTCAAAACTGAATTTGACTCCGCAGAGGTCCCAGCCTCTTCTTCACGGCAAAAATGTTACAACATGAACAGAGTTGAGAAAAAGACCTTAATCCTATTGTTCTACAAACCTATGAATACAGAATCAACCCCTTCAGTGCCAAGTCCAAGAAGTTAGACAATATGTTTCTGATTGTTTGGAGTGGAATAGATCTGCACAACACAAGAAGAATGTGAATCTAAGTGTGAGGAGGAGGAGTCATCTTCATCACCGCACTTCTCATGATGTTGCCTCATTCGCGCCACCAGGCCTTGCATCTCTTTGTTACATCGTTTGCATTTTGCACGCATGCCTGCCTTACCGATAGGCGAAGGAGCTTCATTAAAATATTCCCAAACTGGGTCTCTTTTACGGCCTGCTGCCATTATAAGGAAAGAATGTAATAAACCTCAGATCGTACACACAAACAGATCCAGACTTGTCTGTCTGGCTATGCTGCAGTATTGTGCTCAAAGTTTCACTTTCATTTTCTTGTCTGCTTGCCCTTCCTCCTCCTCACACTTAGATTCACATTCTTCTTGTGTTGTGCAGATCTATTCCACTCCAAACAATCAGAAACATATTGTCTAACTTCTTGGACTTGGCACTGAAGGGGTTGATTCTGTATTCATAGGTTTGTAGAACAATAGGATTAAGGTCTTTTTCTCAACTCTGTTCATGTTGTAACATTTTTGCCGTGAAGAAGAGGCTGGGACCTCTGCGGAGTCAAATTCAGTTGGGTAGAAACTTTGATTTAAATCACTGATTTAAATCAAGCCTTACTGACTAGTGATTTAAATCGTGATTTAAATCGTGATTTAAATCAGTTAGATTTAAATCAAATCCACCCTGTACACAATAATGGGTTTTTTTTTTCTATTTTTTTTTATTATTTCTTTAACTCCAACATTTAAATTGTAAAATGAAAGCAGAAAAATAAACTATATATATATGTATGTATGTATGTATGTATGTATGAATGAATGAATTTATATATATTTTTTTTTTTTTTTACACATTACATTACATTGTATAGCCTATAATAGCCTATAGCCTCCTCCCCCCCACCCCTCATGCTCTGATCATTGTCTCCTAATTCTAACAGGTATTGTCAGGCAAGATGGTTTCCGATTAGGTTAAAAAGTTATTCCCAACCACAATGTGGTCTTATAATAATGTACACACACACTATATTAATTTTTGCCAATATAATCCATTTTGAAGTTTGCCCTGTTTTGCCCAAATCTCCCTCTTAAGGTTGACCCTCCAGGCTCTATTTAGCCTTCAGTTGCCATTGGAATTGTCCTATAATAGTTCAGTTGGTTCTGGCGATTATGTGCAGTGTTTCTCTGCTGTTATTCTACTAGCATAGCTGTGCCTTGTGATGTGTCTATAATGGAGCCTGTACTGTGAGGGATGATGCCTTGGAATTGCCGAGACTCCTTCATTATAGTGCATATACCAAGAAGCAGCAGTGTGCTGGTAATTAAGAGGTGCGGATGTAGTATGATGGGGCTGTATACAGGGGCTTGGAGGAGAAATATGATGTATGTAGAGTTTTATACAGGGGACTGAGAGGAGAGACTGCAGGAGGAGGCTCTGTATGGAGGGGATCAGATGAGAAATTCTGCAGGAGGATGTGTGGGGGTCTATGTGTAGATGACAGGATATACTGCAGAATGAGTCCTTTTACAGAGGTGGAGCTGTGTCTATCTGGTGCTGAGACTAGTGATGTGAAGCAGCAAGTACTTCTCCATTGATGCATATGACAGAGGTTTATCTTTTGACATGTGC
This sequence comes from Ranitomeya imitator, assembly GCF_032444005.1. Taxonomy (NCBI): domain Eukaryota; kingdom Metazoa; phylum Chordata; class Amphibia; order Anura; family Dendrobatidae; genus Ranitomeya; species Ranitomeya imitator. The sequence goes on from NC_091288.1 coordinate 62,661,830, forward strand.
ATCAATAGTGGCATTTCCATTTTCAAGAAAACAATTTGTCAGCAGGAGACCACAAACACAGCTCAACACTGAAGTTTGGAGAATTGAAAGGTTGTTGGGCTCTGCTATGACCAGCTTTAACTGACTGATGTAAAACCAAACACGTTGCTATGCTCATGTAGTTGGCAGAAGATTAAATTGTTCAGGCAGAGAGCTGTACTGGAGAAGAGTGCGCGGAGGCCTAAAAGGAATTCTGCAGTTAGATTAGCTTGATGATAACTGGAGGGGTCAGTTTAGTCAGGAGCACATGAGGAAAGGGTTTATGTGAAGCTGGATGCACAAAGGGTAAGAAGTAGATGGAAAGTGACACAATGGTACACAAAAAGCTTTGTTGAAGTTAGTCTGCATATTAATAAGTTTTCATTTACTGTGCGTTGTCAAAAATTATTCTTCTGAATCTAACCCTTTAAAGTTGACACCCAATGTTTTTGGAAAGGGGTGGAGGGTGCTACTAAAGTACTCTGCTGCTGCTGCTTCTATTAAGTGTTCTATTGCCTCGCCCTGGATTCACAGCAACACTGATCATTACTGCTGTGTAATGTTCTTCTTGCTGTTTGAGGGAAAGAGATGGAGGTGCAGGATCTACTTTTCTGTGTGTACTATAAGTGGGAACCATCATAGCAGCTAGCACCCCCTGCCCAGAAGCTGAGCTCAGGGAAAACTGAGAATTCGAGATTGAGCCTTGCATGGGGCAAAGACTAGTGAAAAATTAAGGCTACTGGTCCGATATAGTGGTATTCTGCTTACACATTTCTTATATTGCTTATTCTGAAAATTCACAAAAAATACTTGTTTGTGTAACTTCTTTTACACATTACTTTATTTAGTGTACGGTTTGTTTGTTCTGTGATTTACTTACGCTTTACCTTTTTATAAATGATTTATTTTTATTTTATTCTTATCCAAAGGACTGGGGTGTTTACCCAAAACTGGACACCTCATCTGAGCTACCAATCGTTATCATTCCTAACCAGTTAAATTTCTCCCAGTTCAAAAGAGCTGTAAAACATCTCTTAGGGCTGCATAAAGATGCTACTAGGTGAGTAATGAATGCATGGTTGGTAAGTGATTAGCATTCATTTTTTTTTTCCAGGTTTCTTTTTTTGTTCTTGTTTTTACTTTCAGAGATCAGATTGTTAAAGCATTGGAAGAAGTAAGGTGCAACAGAGGAGGAAGCTTTGGTGGTTTGACCATCCCAGAAATTATATCTGCAGTATCTTCTAAATTAGTAGGAAATATTCCGCCAGCATGAAAATGTTACATAGCAGGTTTGTTTGACAAGATTTGCTTGGACGCACAAAATCGTATGACTACATGTTACTTCCTGTTATACAAGTACAACCGCTGGGATCTCTTATTCAGTCTTGTTCCATTGCTGCATTTACATTTAACACTGTATTGGTTATACTGTAGATGCTTAATTGCTACTTACAATTTTACATGTAAGATGAAGGGGAGGAAATAATAAGCTTTGTCCTGGACCTAAAAAGAGGGCCTGGTTTTAAAGTGACTGTCACAAAATGTCATAATACAAACTGCGTCCATTATTAAATAAAAATCTGTCCCAATGACACTGGTGTTCTTTGGAAAGCCATCAGAAGGACTGGTCTTCAGATAAATATTAGCTTGGCTCCTAAAATGTTATTTTAAGGGGAACCTATCACGCGTCCTGGCTTCAGAGAGGTGCACTTCACATGATCGGAAGTGCAGAAGACTTCCAATCATGCGTACACCTGGCTTCAGATGATGAATCATGCGAGGGGAAGAAGCAGCGCACATGCACAAGGTATATATAGCGCTTGCGATGGCGCCAGCACTTGTAAGTTATCACACCCACAGTGTTTAGAAGATGGCTCCCTGGGGATGCTTGGGGAAATGTATCCAACATTGTTTCTGATATATAAAATATGGGGGAGAGTTAAACAAATTCGTGGGGTTACCTGTCGTAACAGGTTCTCTCCGCTGTGGCTTAATAATAATCTACCAGAGTTTTTGGCAATGGGATGTATACCAGAATGGCAAGCTAGGGGGATTCGGTATGTCAGATTTTAGAGCGGCGGGAGTTGAAAGCCTTTTCCCAGCTCCAGTAGGAGTATGGTCTTAGGATATCCGGGGGGTACTAATATGCACAAGTACGACATGCGTTTGTGGCTCAGAATAAGGGGGACTGTCTCAAAATCCAAAGTGACTTAGTATTGTACTACATCTGTGGAGTGGGGACAACGAGGGGTGTTAGCTCCTCTCTGTATAAGGATTTACTTCATTCTCATTGGGATATCCGATAGGCGCGAGGGCTAAATGGGAAAGAGAGTTGGGTCACTTAGAGGATGAAATGTGGGAATCTATTAGATTGGATACCAAAATTATCATTAAACGAGCCATATAGACTTTCCCAGCTTTATATTATGCAAAGAATGTATAGGTCTCCGGATGTCTTATACAGAGCTGGGTTGAGATCTGATTCGGAATGCCCTAGATGTAGGAATGATAGTGCTGGAATGTTTCACATGTCATGGACGTGTCCGAGATTGACTGCTTTTTGGTTGGTGGTTCTCAGTCGGATAGAAGGGGCATACAGATCGGTAATCCCAAGGGAACCAGTGGTGTGCATGTTGGGATATGTAGAAGAGGTAGTGGTGGATAACAAGCTAAAAATAGCAATCGCTAGACTACTATACATGGCTCGGAAGGTCATAGCAAGAAATTGGATTAAAGGGCCTCTGTCACCTCCTCCAGCCGTTATAAACTAAAAGAGCCACCTTGTGCAGCAGTAATGCTGCATCCTAACAAGGTGGCTCTTTTAGTTTTTGGTGCAGTTATTGCCAAAATAAAATGTTTTACAATTTCGCCAAAATACCTTTCTTTAGACAGGGAGGCAGGTCTTAACCCCCCTGCTGGAAACGCCACACTGCCGTCACTCAGATCTTCAGGGGCGCCGCCTCCTCCGCGCTGTTTTCCCATGAAATCCGGCGCCTGCGCTGTTTAGTACTGGCTGGTGCAGGCGCAGTGAGCTCTGGCCGTCTGACCTCACATGCAGTCTTGCAGACTGCGCCAGTGCGGCCACCCACCTTGGGAATCCCAGCCCCGCACTGTGCATAATGCATAACACACTACGGGGCTGGGATTCCCCAGGTGGGTGGCTGCACAGGTGCCGTCTGCAAGACTGCATGTGAGGTTAGGCGGCCAGAGCTCACTGCGCCTGCACCAGCCAGTACTAAACAGCGCAGGCACCGGATTTCATTGGAAAACATCGCGGAGGAGGCGGCGCCCCTGAAGATTTGAGTGACGGCAGTGTGGCGTTTCCAGTAGGGGGGTTAAGACCCGTCTCCCTGTCTAAAGAAAGGTATTTTGGCGAAATTATAAAACGCTTTATTTTGGCAATAACTGCACCAAAAACTGAAAGAGCCACCTTGCTAGGATGCAGCATTACTGCTGCACAAGGTGGCTCTCTTAGTTTATAACGGCTGGAGGCGGTGACAGAGGCCCTTTAAAGAGGAGCCTCCCTCGAGGGGAGTGTATATATATATATATATATATATGTATATATATATATATATATATATATATATATATATATATATATATATATATATATATATATATATATATATATATATATATATATATATATATATATATATATATATATATATATATATATATATATATATATATATATATAACCTCTCTAAGGGTCTGTTTGTAACAGAAATCCCACGTCGCTGATTGGTCAAGGCCGGCCGGGCGCGACCAATCAGCGTTCATAAATAAGCTACATACATATACTAGAACAAGAATAACATGGAGGACAGTGTGTGAGGGCGAGAATGACATGGAGGACAGTCTGTGAGGGCGAGAATAAAAATTTTCCCCGTTTTTAAGTTTATCATATGGTAAAATAAATGGTGTCTTTGAAACTATAAGTCATCCTGTAGAAAACAAGCTATCATACGACGATAGATGACTAAAAAAGTTTTGACTCTTAAAGACAGGATAAAATCAATGGCAGTGTCCAATGGGTTAAAACATAAATGTAAGCACCAATGTTTATATGAATACTAGATGGTGGTCCGATTCTAATGCATCGGGTGTCTACTATATAATCGCCTAATTCTGTCTTTGTCATGGTCGCGGGCAGCTGGCGAGACCAATCAGCGACAGGCGCAGTCCGGCCGCGACCAATCAGCGATATTGGCTCGGGATTTAAACCCCGCCGCGCTGATTGGTCACGGCCAGCCGGGCGTGACCAATCAGTGATATTGGCGCAGAATTTAAACACCGCTTCACTGATAATGTATATATTTTACCCGGAAAATCCTGTGTGTTCATTGCATTATTCTTAAATCTTCATAAATAAACTACATACATATTCTAGAATGCCCAATGCGTTAGAATCGGGCCACCATCTAGTATTAAATATGTGGGGCAGATCATTGCCCTGGAAAAGGGAGTGTATCAGAAAAGAGGGAAGATGGTCTTGTATGATAAATTGTAGACACCTTGGCTGGAATTGGGGTAGGAGGAGGTTAAGGGAAGATAGGCCTGAGATGGTTTCGCCTATACAATAATGGTCTATCTACTATATAATTGTCTAAGGGTCACTTCCGTCTTTCTGTCTGTCCTTCTGTCCGTCACGGATATTCATTGGTCGCGGCTTCTGTCTGTCATGGAATCCGAGTCACTCATTGGTCTCGCCAGCTGCCTGTCATGGCTGCCGCGACCAATCCGCGACGGCCACAGTCTGATTAGTCCCTCCCTACTCCCCTGCAGTCAGCGCCCGCTCCATACTCCTCGCAGTCACCGCTCACACAGGGTTAATGCCAGCAGTAACGGGCCGCGGGTAACTCACTTTGTTACCGCCGTTATTAACCCTGTGTGACCAAGTTATTACTATTGATGCTGCCTATGCAGCGTCAATAGTAAAAAGACCTAATGTTAAAAATAATTGAAAAAATTAAAAAAATCATATACTCACCCTCCGGCGCCTTTCCCGCTCCTCTGGTGCTAAAGATGGTATGCGACAAGGACCTTCCATGACGTCACGGTTATGTGACCGCGATGTCACCACAGGTCCTGCACGACAAGGACCTTCCATGATGTCACGGTCATGTGACCGCGACGTCATCACACCCTGGGACCGGAAGCTGGCGAACAGGCGACAGAACTACAAGGGGCCCTCGGATCCGAAGGTGAGTATGTTTATTTTTTAACCTGTGACATACGTGGCTGGGCAATATACTACGTCGCTGTGCTGTATACTACGTGGCTCTGTGCTGTATACTACGTCACTGGGCAATATACTACGTCACTAGGCAATATACTACGTCACTGTGCAATATGCTCTGTGCTGTATACTACGTCACTGGGCAATATACTACGTGGCTCTGTGCTGCTAACTACGTCACTGGGCAATATACTACGTGGCTCTGCTGTACGTCACTGGGCAATATACTACGTGGCTGGGCAATATACTACGTGGCTGGGCAATGTGCTCTATGCTGTATACTACGTGGCTGGGCAATATACTACGTGGCTGGGCAATATAGTTCGTGACTGGGCAATATACTACGTGGCTGGGCAATATGCTCTGCTGTATACTACGTGGCTGGGCAATATAGTACGTGACTGGGTAATATACTACATGGGCTGGGCAATATACTACGTAGCTGGGCAATATACTACGTGGACATGCATATTCTCGAATACCCGATGCATTAGAATCGGGCCACCATCTAGTATGTTCATAATAGCAGACATTACATATTGAAAATGTATATACTGTTACAAGACATGTTAAGGCTTCTTTCACACTTCAGTCGGCAGTGTCCCGTCCTTCATGCGTCGGGTAGACGTGCCGACGGATGTCGATTTAAAATAGTGATACAATGGAAGGAACGCATCCAGTGTTATGACGGATGCGTCGGCTGAGGTTTTCCGGTGTAGATATGGGACTTAGTATTCTGGGGAGGAGAGAGATTTTCCACTGCCTTGAAAATCCTTCCAGGCATGCTCAGAGGGAAAAAACGTGATACGTCGCTGGATTGCTGTGTGTGACGGTCAGCGACGGATCCTGCTTCCATTATAGCTGACGACGGACAGCGCAAGACCCGTCGCTGACCGATTTTCAGACGTGCAGAAAAAAGTTCCTCTGAACGTTTTCTCTCCACGACGGACTGCTATTTTCCAATTGATCCAGTGCATGACGGATGAAACGGATGGCCATCCGTCGCTAATACAAGTCTATGGGAAAATTCAGGATCCTGCACATTTTTTTGCAGGATCCTCCATTTTCAAAAATCGACGGATTTCAACGTGAGACAAAAGACGGAAGTGTGAAAGAGGCCTAAGGCTCCTTTCACACTAGCGTCGGAATCTCCCCGTCGCAATGCGTCGGGAAGAGATTCCGACGCTAGCGTTTGCTGCATTGCACAATGGGTGCAGCGGATGCATTTTTCCGGCGCATCCGCTGCCCCATTGTAAGGTGCGGGGAGGTGGGGGCGGAGAAAAAGCGGTCCGTCAGGAGAAAAAAGCGTTACATGTAGCGTTTTTTTTCTCCCGACGGTCCGCAAAAGCACGACGCATCCGTCGCTCGACGGATGCGACGTGTGGCAATCTGTCGATAATGCGTCGTCAATGCAAGTTTATGGGGAAAAAACGCATCCTGCAAGCACTTTTGCAGGATGCGTTTTTTTCTGCAAAACGACGCATTGTGACGGATTGCAGAAAACGCTAGTTGCATTTTTCAGCTTCCGTCACAATCCGTCGATTTTTGAGAATGCAGGATCCTGCAAAAATATTTGCAGGATCCTGCAATTTCCCATAGACTTGAATTAGCAACGGATTGTGACGGTTGGCCATCCGTTTCATCCGTCGTGCACTGGATCCGTCACAAAATAGCGGTTAGTCGTGCGGAGAAAACGTTCATAGGAAAGTTTTTTCTGTACGTCGTAAAATCGGTCAGCGACCCATCCTGCGTGGCCCGTCGTCGGCTATAATGGAAGCAGGATCCGTTGCTGACCGTCACACACTGGAATCCGAGAATTGGAATAGAAAGGGGCGCACCAATATATTATATCACAATAACCATAAAGGGGTGCAATACCCAGTCTACATATGAGAACATGACAAAAGAGAAGAAGGGTAGACTGAAATGGTATGCACAACCCCCAATATAAAGACAATATATAACTCTATATAACAAAACACCTTTATTGAACACCTCAAAAAACATGTTAAAAGCATTTAAAACTGAGTATCAAAATCCACACACCCACCATACCCTACAAGAAATGACAGTCCCATGATACAAAAAGTGACAAATAAACATATACTGCCCTAAATGCGCCTAGTCAAATATACTATCCTGCAAGCAATGCCCATGCGGGCTGCAAAAACCTGACCCCAATATGTCGGTATCCACCGCTAGAAACTAAATGTCCATGCTATACATAGTCCTAAAACCAAGGTGTAATGGCATACTGGGTTCTTATTATATATTATTATCACCATACCCGTTCTTATTTTGGGGCTATTTGGGCTCTTTCGTATCCCGGCTCTATGGGGATTTAACCCCTGCGGTGTAGCCCTGTGCCACTTTACCCTGCTGCATGTTGCATACCAGACTCTACCTAGGACAGGTTGTATCCACGGCTATTACCCAGTATGCCATTACACCTTGGTTTTAGGACTATGTATAGCATGGACATTTAGTTTCTAGCGGTGGATACCGACATATTGGGGTCAGGTTTTTGCAGCCCACATGGGCATTGCTTGCAGGATAGTATATTTGACTAGGCGCATTTAGGGCAGTATATGTCTACTTTACACACTAGAATCCAGCGACGGATCCCGTTTTTCCCCTTTGAGCATGCCAGGAAGGATTTTCAAATCCAGAGAAAAGTTCTTTCTTTCGTTCTTTCTTTCTTTCTTTCTTTCTTTCTCAATGAGTTTTGATGCTGTTGATTTTATGCACCTATTAGGTTACTTGCGTTTTTCCATTCCATGTTTTTTTTTACATGTTTTTATCATATTTTTGACACTGCATCTCTTTTCAATAGTTCATGTTTTAAATAAAGCTGCTTTCTTTATTTTTTTTTAACTTCCCGGTATTTTGTTTTGACAAAACTTTGATTAGTCACGTTTGGATTAAATACGTTTAAATCATTTCCACAGCAGAAATTCATCAAAAATGCATGTGATTTTTTTTTTTTTAATTTTTTTTTTTTTTAACTAAATTTTTCACACCTAATGCAAGTCTATGCAAATAAAACTCAGTGTACCCGCAGGAGAAATTGCGAACTAATGTGACACAAATCTACGAGGTAGTGTAATTTTTCTAGAGTTAGGGTATATGCACAAGTTGCAGATTTTCTGCGGATCCGCGGCGCTTTTTTCCGCTCAGAAACTCTGCAGAATCCGCAAGTGATTTACAGTACAATGTAAATCAATGGGGAAAAAATGCTGTGCTAGTGGTGCGGAAAATTCAGCACGGAAAAGCTGCGGATTAAAAGAAGGACCATGTCAATTCCTTTGTGCTGATCTGCAGCGTTTCTGCATCCATTCCATAACATAAATCCGCAGGGGTAAAAACACTTGAAATCCGCAACAAAAACGCACAAAATCCACAAAAAAAAGCGTGCAGATTCTGACCTGCATTTTCTGCCAAGAGATGCAAAATCTGCACAGAAAAGTCCACAGGCAAATCCGCAACGTGTGCACATAGCCTCAATGACGCCCTTGAGAACCAGTTCATAGGGAGGTGGAATTATACGGGCTAGATACTTCCCAGATGTTTTCTGTGTAATGATAGATTAATTTTTAGCTAAAATATTTTTTTTTTTTTCCTGATGTGTGAACATGGTTTTTGTTTTTTTTTTTTCCTCAGATTTCCTTCTAGCCTTCCTCATACTTCATTGAAGTCCAAGGAAAATAAAGCTGACAGATAATTGGAGATGATACTGTTATACCTTCAGCCTGGTTTTACAATTCAGGACCGTGTTAAAGGCTGGAATATAAATAAGCTTTTGTGTTCTGGTATTTTTGTTAACTTTTTATTTTCATGTATTTTTTCTTCTGTTAGTTAAAAAAAAAATTGATATTGAAAGAAAAACTAAACTTAATTGGTTTGTGTTTTTTTTTTTTTTTTTTGTCAAGTGATACTCTGGACAGAGACTGAAAATGTATCTTTTGCTCCAGGTGGAAGCATTCTGTCACTAAAATGATAACTGATCATCAAGGTTGTTCCATTGTCAAGGAAAGACTCGGTTATTTCTGCTCCACTATACAGGATCCAGGTCATAACCTCTGGAGTGCTGGGCCTGAGCATACACAGGGGCCGCAGGAGCGCAATAACACAAGACCTTTAAAGAAGGTCCTCCTAATCCTGTGTAGATATTTGTGTAGAATAAGTGTGTCCAATATACTCGCCAATCATTTAATCTGGGATCCAGCACCATTCTGCTCCTTTCCTGAGTGACGTTACCACTCTTCAGACTTTACGGATCACATCACCTTGTGTGACCTGGACGTGGCTTTTACAGTGTAAGTCTATGAAGCGTCAGACTGCGGCTCCATAGACATACATCATAAAGTACAGTTCCAGGTCACACAAAGCAGAGTCTGAATTTCTGTAAAGAGGAGCAGAATGCCGCATGATACCGGAGAAGACAGCGATCGGTGAATATATTGGCACACTGACCCTATGCTAACATTTACACAGGTTTTGGGGATCAAAAAAAGTTAATGGGAGTGCTTCTGTAATGGCTCCACTAGTCAGCAGTAACAAATGTACATGCACATTGTCACTCCATTAAGTTTACATCAACCTGTTGAAGATAGCCGTGCAGGCAGGATCTCATCTGTCAGGCCCCAGGAATCGAGAAGTAATCAATAGTAATGAGCGAGTGTACTCATTGCTCAGGTTTTCCCCAGCACGCTCGGGTGGTCTCCGAGTATTTAACTGCTCAGAGATGTAGTTTTTGCTGACTCAGCTGCATGATTTATGGCTGCTAGCCAGCCTGAGTACATGTGGGGGTTGCTAGGGAATCCCCACATATATTCAAGCTGTCTATCAGCTGTAAATCATTCAGCTGTGGTGCTGAAAACTAAATCTCCGAGCAGTTACAAATACTCGGAGGACACCCGAGCGTGCTGGGGAAAACCCGAGGAACGAGTATATTCGCTCATCACTAGTAATCATCTATCCTTTGGATAGACGACTTATTCTTACTGGTGTATCACTTTAATTATAAAGTCATCAGAAAACCTAACCTCTTACCAGAGTATACCCCTTAAATATTATGTTCACACTACTATCAAGGTTAACATTTTTAAGTGATCTTTCACTTAACAAGGCGATCCATCAGATTTTACAATAGGGTAAAATAGGTAGCAAACCAGATTCCTGACAAAAAAGTGATTCCAGTCTGCAACCAACACTTGCTAAAAGATGGTGCTTCACATTGATATTGTCTTTCCCTCTATTTTTCTATCAGAAGTAAGCAAATTTGAATCTTTGTATTGTTTATGCACTATTTTCTGTTTGTTTTGTAGCAGTAGATGCTACATATTTTCCATTTGTTTACTTTTGAATTGTATTCTAATAAATTGACTGCAAAAAATCCATTTCTATGCTTGTTTCTTAAATTACAAGGGTCAAATGTAAAATACACGCTTGCCAAGCATATTTTACCGTAATAGTACGCAGATTTCGGACTCCCTACCTTTGATGGGGGCTACGGCGGTGAGCCAACATTATTCCGGCACATTTCAGCTGTTTTGAACAGCTGACATGTGCCTGGAACAGCCGCGGGTGGAATCGTGATCCACCTGCGGCTATTAACCCGTTAATTGCCTCTGACAGCGGCATTTAACCCTTTTCCGACATCGGTCATAATAGGAATCGCGATCCACTCGCGGCTATTAATCAGTTAAATGCTGCTGTCAAACTCTGACAGCGGTATTTAAATGGCGCTTCCGGCAATCACGGCAGAAATACGCACACCGGCGACCACCCCCAAACGTTGCCTCTATGTAGCAGAGCCAATAGGGTTGTGGCAGCTTCTAGTCTTCTATGAAGACTATTGAAGCATGCCAAAATTAAAAAAAAAAAGTTTTTACAAATATTAAAAAACAATATAAAAGTTCAAATCACCCCCTTTCGCCCCTTTTCAAAATAACACAATAAAAACAAAATCAAACATACACATTTGGTATTGCCACGTTAAGAATCACCCGATCTATCAATAAAACTAAGATTAACCTGATCACTAAATGGCGCAATGAGAAAAAAAGTCAAGACGCCAGAATTTTGTTTTGTTTTTTGGTCGCTGCAACATTGCATTAAAATGCAATAACGGGCGATGAAAAGAATGTATCTGTACCAAAATGGTATAATTAAAAACGTCAGCTCGGCACTCAAAAAATAAGCCCTCGCCCAACGCAAGATCACGAAAAAAAAATGGAGATGCTACGGCTATCAAAAAATGGCGCAATTTTTCATTTTTATTTATTTATTTTTTTTAAGTTTGAAATTTCACCACTTAGATAAAAAAGAACCTAGACATGTTTGATGTCTATGAACTTGTACTGACCTGGAGAATCATAATGACAGGTCTGTTTTAGTATTTAGTTAACCTAGTAAAAAAGCCAAACAAAAAACAAGTGTGGGATTGCACTTTTTTGCAATTTCACAGCACTTGGAATTTTTTTCCCGTCTTCTAGTACACAACATGGTGAAACCAATGGTGGTGTACAAAAGTACAACGCGCCCCGCAAAAAACAAGCCCTCACATGGCCATATTGACCAAAAAATAAAAGTGATCGCTCTGGGAAGAAGGGGAGCAAAACATGAAAATGCAAAACCCAAAATACCTCTGGTCGTTAAGGAGTTAAAGGGAACCTGTCTGCAGGATTGTGCACAGTAACCTACACACAGTGTCAGGTTGGTGCCATTATACTGATTACAATGATACCTGTGTGATGAAATCCTTCTTGTGGTTGTTTAATCTTTTCAGTTTTGTGTTAATGATATGCTCATGCCCTGGGGTGGCCTGTGGTGCTCTGCTTAGGTATTCATACTTATGATAGGTCTCTGATCCCTCAGTAACCTGCCCCCTATTTTACATACTGAATATTAGATGTATTGAAAAGTTAAAAAAAAAAATCACATTCAGCAAGCAGGCAGCGGCTCCTGTGCTGCAGCATGATCACATTCATAATATGCATTAAATTGTTTTATTTGCTGATTTTAAATTTATTTGAAAAAAAAAAAGTTCTGTCTCAAAATGGCAACTGCGCAGTAACATCTATTAGCGAATCGATAGATGCTACTGCTCAGGAGCTGAGTAAAGGAATGGCTAGCACACGACTGAATTTGGGATGTCAGGTGCTAGTGAATGGGAAGATTAATCCCATCAACACGTACAAGACTATAATCACAGCACTCTTAGCGACAATTTTTTGCTTTAGGCCGGCGTCACGCTGGCATATTGCATCGGATTCGAGATCATCGGATGCGATATGCTAATTCTCTCGCACAGGGAGGATCGGAGCACAGCTGCGGAGGAGGCGGAGAAATGAATTTCTCCATCTCCTCCATTGCTGGGGTCCGCTTATAGCGCACATCACTCGGATGATATCCGAGTGATGTGCGCTGTCTCACTCGCACCCATAGGCTTATATGGGTGCGAGTGAGCTGAGAGTTTTCCTCGGTCCGAGACAATCGCAGCATGCTGCGATTGTCTCGGGCCGAGGAAAACGGCTGACAAAAAGTCTTGGAGCTGCCCCATAGCTTATCATTGGTCCGAGTGCAATGCGATTTATTTATTTTTTTTTTTTATTTTTTTTATTGCATTGCACTCGGCCATTTAAAGCGCCAGTGTGACGCCGGCCTTAAGTGTCTCTGGCTTTCATCAGTGTCGCTGGAAAGAATGAAAACAAATATACATCAGATTTACAAAATATACACTATATACAATATATACAATAGAACTGTATAACATATGGCATAGTATGGCATGGTAGAGAAGTGAAGCCATGTCAGAAAGACTACTGGATAGGGTAATCACCCCTGTTATGCACATCACAGAGGGGACCCTTAATGTTGGTATGGTAAGAGACCTTTACTTTTTTTTTCAAAGGGAACTAGAGGCTGGCACAACTGGATCGGCTCAGCTACATAGGAGCGATCATCAGATCGCTCCTCTGCAGCTGAATTACAGGCTTGCTATGAGCGCCGACCACAGGGTGGCGCTCACAGCAAGCCGGCATCAACAACCATAGAGGTCTCAAGGAGACCTCAGGTTGTCATGCCGACGCATTGCTGACCCCCGATCACATCAGCGTTTGTCAGCGGCATTTAACTAGTTAATAGCAGCGGGTGGATCGCAATTCCACCTGCCGCTATTGCGCGCACATGTCAGCTGTACAAAACAGCTGACATGTCGCCACTTTGATCTGGGCTCAGCGCCGGAGCCTGCATCAAAGGGGGAGACACGACATGTGCCGTACGGCACATGTCGTGAAGGGGTTACCTGCCCAGTGCCCGCACTTAGCCGAACGCTGCTGGGACAAAATTATCTTTATTACCCCCACAGCGTTCCGGTTTAAGTCACATAGCGGTGCATGTTGTCCCACTGTAACTGTGGCCCTGACTGACAGTCGACCCCAATGTAGAGCCAGTGTCAGTCAGTACCGGGGGTGCAGTTATTGCTAAATTTCTATATACTCAGAGCTGTGACTGAATCGGTGCCTCCTCCGTGACTGAAACCTGAATGCTGTGTGGGTAATAAAGGTCATTTTTTGCCTGCAGCGATCGGCTAAGTGCGGGGTGGCAAGCAAGTTACTAACACTATTATCCTGCAGTTTAACCCCATATCTGCAAGGTAACCCCTTCACCCCCACCCCAGCCCCCTCAATGCTATGTATGTATGTAAATGCTATTAGAAACGCTTCAGAAAAATGGTTCAAGTTACATAATAAAGCCCAATGGCAGTAATCATGTAAATGGAGTCTGTTTCAGCTGCACCATGGACATACAGGTGCTTCTCACAAAATTAGAATATCATCAATAATTTATTTCCGTTCTTAAATACAAAAAGTGAACCTCATATAGTCATTACAGTGTGACCTATTTCAAGTGTATATTTCTGTTAGGCTATGTGCACACGTAGGAAATATGGTGCAGAATTTTCTGCACTAAATCTGCATCTGCTGGCAGAATCCGCAGGTGCGTTTTTTGTACAGATTTTACCACTGTGGATTTCTATAATGGAGGGGTGCAGAAACGCTGCAGAACTGCACAAAAGTGACATGCACGTCTTTGAAATCTGCAGCGTTTCTGCGCAGATTATTCTGCACCATGTGCACAGCTTTTTTTTTTCACATTGATTTACATTGTACTGTAAATCACAGTGCAGTTCTGCAGCGTTTCTGCTGCAGAAAAATCTGCTGCAGTTCTGCACTAAATCTGTATCGTGTGCACATAGCCTTAATCCGGTTGCTTGTGCACTTTTTTCTACCACACTTTTTCCTTCCACTCAGCTTTCCATTGATATGCTTGGATACAACACTCTGTGAACAGCCAGCTTCTTTAGCAATGACCTTTTGTGGCTTACCGTCCTTGTGGAGCGTGTCAATGACTGCCTTCTGGACATCTATCAAGTCGGCAGTCTTCCCCATGATTGTGGAGCCTACTGAAACAGACTAGGGTATGTGTCCACGTTCAGGCTTGCTTCAGGATTTGGTCAAGATTTTATGCAGGTAAAATCCTGACCAAATCTGCACCTGAGGTCACTGGCAGGTCACCTGCGGTGTTCTTGCGTGTTTTGCTCATTGTAACAACATGCTGCGTTCTGAAAAAACGTGCCGCATTTGCGTTTTCGCGGAAAAAACTCATGCATTTTTTCCTGCATAGTGGAGACGGGATTTCATTAAATCCCCTCCACTATGCTGTAACATCTGGACGCTGCGGAAAAACGCAGCGTCAAAAACGCAGCGTTTCCTGAACGTAGAAACATACCCTTAGGGACCCTTCTACATGCTTAGGAAGCCTTTGCAGGTATTTTTTGTTCTAATTTACTGAGATAATGACTTCTGGGTTTTCATTGGCTGTAAGCCTTAATCATCAACATTAACAGAAAGAAACACTTGAAATAGATCACTCTGTAATGACTCTATACAATATATTGTAAGAGTTTCACTTTTTGTATTAAAGAACTGAAACACGTAGATTGTGAGCCTTCGCGGGCAGGGTCCTCACTCCTCCTGTACCAGTTATGACTTGTATTGTTTAAGATTATTGTACTTGTTTTTATTATGTATACCCCTCCTCACATGTAAAGCGCCATGGAATAAATGGCGCTATAACAATAAATAATAATAGACTCCCAGTATATCACTCTGACAAAATGAAACCCTAAGGCTGCGTTCACACGTTCCGTTTTTTCGCGGTTTTTCCCGATAAAAACGCTATAAAACCGCAAAAAAACCGCATACAAGAAGCATCCCATCATTTAGAATGAATTCCGCATGTTTTGTGCACATGATGCGTTTTTTTCCGCATAAAAAACGCATCAGGCACAAAATCCGGACATGCTCATTCTTTTTGCGGTTTTTATGCGGATTTCCCACTGCAAAATGCATTGGGAAGTGTCCGGAAAAAAACGCGGCAAAAAACGCATGCGGATTTCTTCCGGATTTCATGCAGAAAATGTCCGGTTTTTCACAGGAATTTTCTGCATGAATTCCTGAACGTGTGCACTTAGCCTTAATGTCAAATATGCATGTGAACTATAAGCTGTAAAGTGCAAGTGCTATACATAGATTTTTAGTATATTAAGACTAACAAAATAATATAGCCAAACTCAAATAAGTATGTTAAGACAAAATATTTAACTAAATAGGTTGGTCTTTAGTACTTGTGCTCCATGACATGTCCCCTTTTTTTTTTTTTTTTTACTTTTTTCAACAAAATGTATTTTATAGTATTCTGCATATATTTCTTCATGTACTAGGATATGCACCTAGGTTGCGTTTTTTGTTACGTCAGTGAAGTGGTATGCACCAATTACATTGTGGACTAATTGTTTAATTAGAGCCACTGATGTGCCTAAACAGTGGAAACCCCCTCACTGGAGAAAATGGACCCCAATTTTTTTTATTTTTTGCAATTTCTCCTGAGTATGCCGGTGGTGAGAAACAACACATTGTCGAACTTTGAAAGGTTGGAGTAACATTTTGGAATGCAGATTTTGGTTTGTCTCTGATGTACTTATACAGTGGAAACCCCAGCCAAGTGATCCTTTTTTGGAAGTTAGACCCCCTCAAGGAATTTGTCTAGAGGTGTGGCGAGCACCTTGAACCCAAAGGTGCATCACAGAATTTTTCGTTGTTGAACCGTGAAAATTAAAAAATGTATGTATTTTTTTTTTTTTCCAACAAAAATGTTGCCTTGGCCCCAAATTTTTTTCACCTTCACATGGCAAGCAGGAGAAAATAGACCCCACAATTTGTTGTGCAATTTCTCTTTAGTAAAACGATACCCCATGTGTGTTTGAAAACTACTGTTTGGGCACAATACCGAGCTCCAAATGGAAGGATTGATGTTTTGGAATGCGGACTTTGATGGAATTGTTTGTGGGCACTATGACACAATTTTGGAGAGCTGTTGTTTTTTTTTTCTGTTTTTTTTTTACTATTTTGGCACCTCAAGTGGCCCTATATCGGAATTGATGTAGTGTTTCCCTGGTATATGAATTGTGTAGAGTGAATTAGGTTGGCAAATGTAAGTGTAGAGTACATCCAGTCATGCAACAAATTAGAGTAAGTCAAAAATAAATTTAGTAGTCCATGGATGAGTGGTAGACTTTGAAACACACCAGGTTTGGCGGGGTATATCACACTGAAAAATGGTGTCATCTTAACCCCCTTCTGTAACACACATTGCACCTTTTTTGTTACCTTCCTTTCTAGATTGTGTTCCTCAACTGGGAAATGTTGCCCTGGTACTGTACAAGCACCTTCATTTTCAGATGTTCTAGGGCCTTCCACTTCTTGACTTTCAAATATTTGGGCATTGATCACTACTTCATGAAGCTAAAGGTATGTGCCAGAATGGCCTGCACATCATGATGGCTCATAAGTGTTGTTACGTGTATGCCGCTAGGTTCAGATAGGGGCGGGACAGGTCTCGTGAATTCTTTGAAACTGGGGGAACCATTACTCAGGGCGACCATGTACTGCAGCTTTCTTGGGCACAAGATGGATCCACTTGCTCACACAGATACAATTGATAGTGCTCATGAACATTAACAGTGTGGATTAATGTCACAGCACATCCAGTACAATTCAAGTCTCTTAAGCACAGACTTTATAAACAGTACAGCTGCTTCTTAGAGGCACATTGACTAACAGTCTCTTTTGATAGCACAGTTCAGCACAGATTTACTCTTTACAAAAGCACAGTGTACACAGCATTCCTTCTAGCACAGTGTAATGGAGGGGGGATTTGCTGAGGGAGACTATACCTGTACACAACTTCTTCCAGTCCGTATATTCCTGCTCCTGTTAAGACTTCCCCCCTCCCTCCCCCCCCCCCCCCCCAAACTAGCAGTATAGGGGTAGCCCAACTCCACTCTGCAAATTAATCCAGTATCCCTATGGTTCACTTGCCTGAACTTCTGTGAGGCAGATCACATAAACACACCACTCATTCCTTTGGCTGCTGTCAGAACAGTAAACACGTTTCCCACAATCCCCCTGGGGCTCTGCTAACCACTCCCTGTCTCCTGTGACTGTTAACCCTTCTAGTTGCTGGATGCTTTTGAAGCAGCAGCAGTTAGCACTATTTCTGCATATCACATTCTACATTGCCATCTGTACGATGTGCACAACCAGCTTTTTGTACCACACCTTAGCTTTCCACATGACACTGGAGGACGTGATCAGAAAGATCAACTCCCTCCATGTTCTTATATCCCAGGCCACATTCTGTCTTGGGGACCTGTGTAGGGTACCTTGTACAGCAGTGGGGGGTACTGCCATTGCCATGTATTGTCAAGAAAAGGACATCCCTCTTTTCCTGTACTTGACCATCACCATGTTGTCGCTACATTGGGTCTGCTCTCGCCCTTTCTGAGTAGCTACCCACTTAGCATCCTAGGGAGTCCTCTCTGATTTTTGCACACAGGACCCGGTCCTGCTCAGCCCTTATTCACAAAGATGTCATTATGATGCATGGTAAGGTTATAATACTAGAGATTAGGACTGGGTGAGCGCTAAAATGCTCATTACTCGAATCGAGCAATTCCTAGTGCCCGGGTGCTCATTTCGAGTAACAAGTATAATTGGAGTCAATAGGAAATCGGAGCATTTTTCCTGCAGACTCTACAAGGAGCTCTGGAAGGGGTGAATACGTTGAAATGGATGGAAAAAGTGCTGAATGGATGTAAAACCGCATGGGGAAGACCTCTTAAAGCTTCTCTGACTCCCAGATCGTTGCAGAGCACAATCGCATCATACTTTTATTTCACTTTAAGGACTGACAATAAAACATTCAAAATTGAGTTGGAGTTTATAAAAAAAAAAAAAAAGTTAAACTATCTTTCCTGTATAATAATCTTTTTTAAAAAGTAGTTTAGGTAAACCAAAATTGAAATCTGTATTTAAAAAAGAATGGAAATTTTAGTGTAATTTTTGTAGGAAGCAAGAACTATCAAAAATTTGATGGATGAGGGACTCGGATGCAACCTGTATTAGAAATAAAGGAGGGCCTCAAACATATTCTGTTCAAATTGCCATGTATTGGTACTCCTAGACCCATAAAGTCTGCCAAAAATTACAAGTATGTTCGTTCATACACCCTTGAAGTGATCAACTGTAGTATTGCACTCAAATAATAACAAAGTGTATTTGTGGTTATCGCACACTCAAAAGGTCTGCACACAGCACAAAGCCTGCCAATAATTACAAGCATGCACCCTTGAAGGCACCAAATGTAGTGCTTTATTCGAATTTTAAGAAAGTGTAGTTGTGGAACTTCTTCACTCATAAAGGCTTGGCAAAAAGCGCGAAGCCAGGAAAAAATAAGTGGGGGTCATCCATAGTCCCTTGAATGCAACAGACGGCCTAAAATCAAAAACACTTTATGTGCTGCTGTCATCTGGTGCTGTGGAAAAGTCGGGGCTAATCCAGGCTTTGCTCATTTGTGCGCCTTGTCTGCAATTTCTCTTGACAGCCAAAAGCGCCTGCCTATTATGACCCACACGGCACTAAAAACAAGGCATAGAGGTACAGCTCATGCCAGGTGTCCGACTTTGAGACCCAATAGTTGAATGTTGCAGGGGAATTGGGGAGTACGCTGGTTTTGTCGGCGAGGTAATGCTTGACCATTTTTAAAATCTTTCTTGTCAAAAAAATACCCCGTCATCAGAGCATGTATGCGGGGAGGGTGTTATGAAATAGTCCTAAGCCTTTGACAGTGTACCCTTGCCTCTCCTTGGTTGTGCAAGGAAGGTCCTGGATGAAGCTTTCCATAGCGAAACGCACGTCTGGTGTGGTGGGTCCCTGGTTCCCTGCGCTGCTGGTAACGTTTCCTTTATACTTTTATCTATTGTCTGCTTATTTTCTTCTAGGTTAATTTGTTATACTTTTGGTACAATACTATTAAATGGATGTTAGATGTACACACATGGTCAAAATTGTTGGCACCTCTCGTTTAATGACAGAAAAACCCACAATGGTCACAGAAATAACTTGAATCTGACAAAAGTAATAATAAAAAAAACTATGAAAATGAACAAATGAAAGTCAGACATTGCTTTTCAACTATGCTTCCACAGAATAAAAAAAAAACTCATGAACTAGGCCTGGACAGAAATGATGGTGCCCATAACTTAATATTTTGTTGCACAACCTTTTGAGGCAATCACTGCAATCAAACGATTCCTATATCTGTCAATGACACTTCTGTGCCTCTCGACAGGCAAACTGCTCCAGTAGTCTCGTGTTTGAAGGTTGCCTTTTTCCAGACGGCATGTTTCAGCTCTTTCCAAAGATGTTCAATAGGACTTTGGTCAGGGCTCATAGAAAGCCACTTCAGAAGAGTCCAATGTTTTCCTCTTAGCCATTGTTGGGTGTTTTTAGCTGTGTGTTTTGGGTCATGACCTCCGACTGAGACCAAGCTTTCTGACACTGGGCAGCACATTTCTCTCTAGAATCCCTTAATAGTCCTAGATTTCATTGTACCCTGCACAGATTCTAAACATTCTGTGCCAAATGCGGCAAAGCAGCACCAGAACACAAGAGCCTCCTCCATGCTTCATTTTTCCATCTGTGAACATAGCGCTGATGTGCCTTGCCAAAAAGTTCAATTTTTGTCTCGTCTGTCCATAGGACATTCTCCCAGAAACTTTATGGCTTGTCAACATGTAGTTGGCAAACTCCAGTCTGGCTTTTTTATGTGTTTTTTTTCAACAATGGTGTCCTCCTTGGTCGTCTCGCATGAAATCCACTTTGGTTCATACAACGACGGATGGTACGCTCTGTTTAGAAGTTTTTTTTTCAGGGGTCTTTTGTTACCATTCGTATTATCAGTCTTTGAATTGTCATCAATTTTCCTCCTGCAGCCACGTCCAGAGAGATTGGCTACAGTCCCATGGATTTTAAATTTCTGAATAATATGTGCAGCTGTAGTCACAGGAACATCAAGCTGCGTGGAGATGGTCTTATATCTTTTATGTTTAACATGTTTGTCTATAATTTTCTTTCTAATCTCCTGAGACAACTCTTTCCTTCGTTTCCTCTGGTCCATGTTAAGTGTGATAAACACCATGTCACCAAACAGCACAGTGAGTATCTGTAGCCCTATATATAGCCCACTCACTGATTCCAAGATTGTAGGCACCTGTAACGCTAGTTAGTGGACACACCTTGATTTAACATGTCCCTGTTGTCACGTTATTTTCAGGTGTACCATCATTTCTGCTAGGCCTATTTTCATGAGGTTTTTTTAATTCTGTGGAAGTATGGTTGAAAAGCAATGTCTGACTTTCATTTGTTCATTTTCATAGATCTTTTATTTATTACTTTTGTCAGATTAAAGTTATTTCTGTGACCATTGTGGATTTTTCTGTCATTAAGCGAGGGGTACCAACAATTTTGACCACGTGTGTAACTGTAGGAGTTTATCAGGACTAGTGTTGAGCGATACCTTCCGATATCGGAAAGTATCGGTATCGGATAGGATCGGCCGATATTCAAAAAATATCGGATATCGCCGATACCGATACCCGATCCCAATGCAAGTCAATGGGACCAAAATATCGGAATTAAAATAAACCCTTTCTTTCCTTGTAGGTTCATTCTACATGAAGGAAAACAACTAAGAATAATGCAGGATGTATTTGGGGAGGTGGCGGAGACATTAAAGTCATAGAGGTTTAGCCCAATCAAATAGAATAGCATGTTTTTTTTTGGTTTTTTTTTTAAAGACGTTCGGAGTGACAAAGATATTGACTATGTAAATATTTTTTTTATTTTGTCAGATATTGATGTTTCACTATTCCACGACCTTCCCCTTCTTTTTTTTTTTTACTTTTCCCACACTTTCATCATCATCAGCATCTTTGACATCAACTTCTTCTTCACCTTTATTCATCTTCTTCATCCTTTACCTTTTTTTTTTTTTTTTTTATTACATTCTTCATATTCATTTTATTCAACTATTATTATTCTTTCTATTCTACATATTCATTTTATTCAACTGTATTATTCTTCCTATTCTACTTCTTCATCATATTCTCATTTGTGACAGGCATTCCCGTAGTTGTTATCTATAAAAGTTGGAAGATTACACCTTCCGTTCTGCCAGTCACAAAAGTTACATTTGTCCGCGTTCAGTTTGGCCTGCAGCATCAGGCTTTATCCAGGAGCACCACGAGGAGGAACGGACTCACCCCCATACACTGCTTAGTCTTCTTCTGCATATAATTGAGATAATATCTTTTGCTCTGATATTAAGTGTTATGCTTAATGTTCTTCTGCTCTTTGTTCTGCAGCCTCTTGTTCTTCTGCTTCTCGGTCTTCCATGTCGTCGTCTCCAGTGTCGTCATCTCCGCCGTCGTCGTCTCCGTCGTCGTCGTCATCGGGGTGGTCTTCCGGGTTGTCGTCGTCGTCATCGGGGTGGTCTTCCGGGTCGTCGACTTTAGGGTCTTCAACTTGGTAATGTAGCAGAAGGTACAATAAGGCTGAGAAAATGCCAAGAACCTGATGATGGAACTGGAACTCGGATGGCTACCCGAAGGTTCAAGAGCCTATGGAACTACCGAGGACCAGCTGACGTTACTGGAACCCGGTTACTAAGCAGGAGGTACCTGTGCTAGAAAGCACTACCAAGGACCGCCTGACGTTGGCAGAACTCAGATACCCAGAAGGAGGCACCTAAGCCAAAGGCTCTGCCCGGAACCAGCTGACGGTACTGGAACCAGGATGGGGAGCAGAAGGTACAAGAGCAAAAGACACTGCCCAGAACCAGCTGACGGTGCTGGAACCAGGTGGTGGACCCCAAGGCCCACAGGAGAGGAGAGAACAGCTAGGCCGCGAGGCAGCCGCAGTTACCGAACCCCAACAGTCCTACAGGGGGAGCTGGGCCTACTGGCACTACAGAACCAGCCTTAACTACCAGTTCACACAGCCCACATAGGAAGCTCCTAAACTGGAGGCACCCTGGAGTTGGCTAACCCGACCGCACCACGACGGGGCAAGCATAGGCGTCTCAGTGAGCTTGACACGACCCGGAAACAGCTGACGGTGCTGAAACCAGGTTTGGCACGAGGGAGTACCTGTGACAAAAACACTGCCGAGAACCAGCTGGCGGTGCTGGAACCCGGATGCGTTGCCTATCAAAGATTGTCTTCCTACAGCCCCAACTAGCGGTGTTGGAGCAAAGGGTAAGCAGGGGGAGCAGAGTGTAGGCCGAAGCCTGCACTGGAGTCAGCTTTGTGTCTGCGTTGCGTTTGCAGGACACTTTGCTGGCTACACAGCGGAGGAACAGCTGGCGGTGCTGAACCCCACTAACACATTGGCTGGTGTTTTTCTCTGTGCAGCTAGCACTTCCGGGCAAAAACTAGCGGTGTTAGAGCCCAGGGTCAGCAGGTGGAGGAGAGGAGCAGAGTGTAGGCCAAAGCCTAGTTGAACCAATTTCAAAGGTAACCTTTAACCCCCCTCAGGTGTTGCAAGGTACAAGAGCCACACCTCGTGCAGCATTAATGCTGCACAAGTAAAAGGTTGCTCTCTTAATTTTTCTCCTTGCACACGCTGAATAAAACACGTACACTATTTAGCCCATTCTACTGTAAAACAGTAGTGGAGGCGTGACTTGTCTTTTTAAAGAAAAGCAGCCCAGGTGTCGAAAATAACACCTTGGTGCATGGGCGCAGCTTCCTGAGCGTTGTTATTTGCTGTACAGGAGTCTGCGCTCTTGTTATCCCTTGGCCATGCGCTGTGAGCGCTTCCTGTCTTCTGACCTCATTTCATGTCGGCCGTTGCGGTTAGTGATGGACATGAATCCCAGACCCACAGTGTGTTTTCAAAAAAATCACACTGCGTGGCTGGGATTCGTGGCCTTGTGCAGTAAATATGTTTGCCGCTCACACATGTCCTTACACCTGCTTCAGACTGGGCGGCCTCATCTGATCCCCTATCGCATGCCGCGGCCATGAGGCCGCACAGTCTGAAGAAGGCGGAAGGAGATGAGTTAAGACAGGCGAACATATGCACTGCACATGCCCATCAATAACCCTCGCAGCCAAAATATGAGACAACGAGGGGCGTTGTGTTGGGCAGGGCGGACGCACAGGCACAGGCAGCCAACCAACGATGTCAGAAGACGGGCAGCGCTACCAAGGGTGGTGCTGCGTATCATTAGAAAGGAAAGTCACACCTCAGGGACAGTTGAATGGTCTCAATGAGACACATTTTGTACGTGTTGAGTTCCACGTGGGCAAGGAGAAAAAGTCAGCCACCTTGTACAAATGCAGCAGTACTGCTGTACAAGGTGGCTATTAAACATAGAAACACCTGGGGGTGGGGGGCAAGCTCCCTTCAATTTCAGTTCATGTGCCTGCGTGGCGTTTGCAGGTCACGTTGCCGGCTACACAGCAGGGGAACAGCTGGCGGTGCTGAACCCCACTAACACATTGGCTGGTGTTTTTCTCTGTGCAGCTACCAATTCCGGGCAAAAACTTGCGGTGTTAGAGCCCAGGGTCAGCAGGAGGAGGAGAGGAGCAGAGTGTAGGCCGAAGCCTGCACTGGTGGCAGCTTTTGGTCAGTTGTGCCAGCGTGGCTTGTGCTGGACACGATGCAGGCTACACAGCAGGGGAACAGCTGGCGGTGCTGAACCCCACTAACACATTGGCGGGTGTTTTTCTCTGTGCACCTAGCACTTCCAGGCTACAACTGGCGGTGTTATAGCCCAGGGTCAGCAGGAGGAGGAGAGGAGCAGAGTGTAGGCCGAAGCCTAGGTGAACCAATTTCAAAGGTAACCTTTAACCCCCCCTCAGGTGTTGCAAGGTACAAGAGCCACACCTTGTGCAGCATTAATGCTGCACAAGTAAAAGGTTGCTCTCTTAATTTTTCTCCTTGCACACGCTGAATAAAACACGTACACTATTTAGCCCATTCTACTGTAAAACAGTAGTGGAGGCGTGACTTGTCTTTTTAAAGAAAAGCAGCACAGGTGTCGAAAATAACACCTTGGTGCATGGGCGCAGCTTCCTGAGCGTTGTTATTTGCTGTACAGGAGTCTGCGCTCTTGTTATCCCTTGGCCATGCGCTGTGAGCGCTTCCTGTCTTCTGACCTCATTTCATGTTGGCCGTTGCGGTTAGCGATGGACATGAATCCCAGACCCACAGTGTGTTTTCAAAAAAATCACACTGCGTGGCTAGGATTCGTGGCCTTGTGCAGTAAATATGTTTGCCGCTCACACATGTCCTTACACCTGCTTCAGACTGGGCGGCCTCATCTGATCCCTTATCGCATGCCGCGGCCATGAGGCCACCCAGTCTGAAGAAGGCGGAAGGAGATGAGTGAACACAGGCAAACATATGCACTGCACATGCCCATCAATCACACCCTCGCTGTCCAAAAAAATAAGACACCGAGGGGCGTTGTTTCGAGCAGGGCAGACCCACAGGCGCAGCCAGCTAACCAATGATGTCAGAAGACGGGCAGCGCTACCAAGGGTGGTGCTGCGTATCATTAGAAAGGAAAGTCACACCTCAGGGACAGTGGAATGGTCTCAATGAGACACATTTAGTACGTGTTTAATTAAACGTGGGCAAGGAGAAAGTCAGCCACCTTGTACAAATGCAGCAGTACTGCTGTACAAGGTGGCTGTTATACATAGAAACACCTGGGGGTGGGGGGCAGGCTTCCTTCAATTTCAGTTCATGTGCCTGCGTGGCGTTTGCAGGACACGTTGCCAGCTACACAGCAGGGGAACAGCTGGCGTTGCTGAACCCCACTGACACATTGACTGGTGTTTTTCTCTGTGCAGCTCGCATGTCCGGGCAAAAACTGGCGTTGTTAGAGCCCCGGGTCAGCAGGAGAAGGAGAGGAGCAAAGTGTAGGCCGAAGCCTGCACTGGTGGCAGCTTTTGGTCGGTTGTGCCAGCGTGGCTTGTGCTGGACACGATGCCGGCTACACAGCAGGGGAACAGCTGGCGGTGCTGAACCCCACTAACACATTGGCTGTTGTTTTTCTCTGTGAAGCTCGCATTTCCGGGCAAAAACTAGCAGTGTTAGAGCCCAGGGTCAGCAGGAGGAGGAGAGGAGCAGAGTGTAGGCCGAAGCCTAGTTGAACCAATTTCAAAGGTAACCTTTAACCCCCCCTCAGGTGTTGCAAGGTACAAGAGCCACACCTTGTGCAGCATTAATGCTGCACAAGTAAAAGGTTGCTCTATTTAGTTTGCTCCTTGCACACGCTGAATAAAACACGTACACTATTTAGCCCATTATACTGTCTAACAGTAGTGGAGGCGTGACTTGTCTTTTTAAGGAGACGCAGCACAGGTGTCAAAATTTACACCTAGGTGCTGGGCGCAGATTCCTGAGCGTTGTTATTAGCTGTACAGGAGTCTGCGCTATTGTGATCCCTTGGCCATGCGCTGTGAGCGCTGCCTGTCTTCTCACCTCATTTCATGTTGGCCGTTGCGGTTAGCAATGGATATGAATCCCAGGCCCGCAGTGTGTTTTCAAAAAATCACACTGCGTGGCTGGGATTCGTGGCCTTGTGCAGTAAATGTTTGCCGCTCACACATGTCCTTACACCTGCTTCAGACTGGGTGGCCTCAGCTGATGCCTTATCGCCTACCACGGCCAGGAGGCCGCACAGTCTGAAGAAGGCGGAAGGAGATGAGTTAAGACAGGCGAACATATGCACTGCACATGCCATCAATCACACCCTCGCAGCCAAAATATATGAAACGAGGGGGGTTGTGTCGGGCAGGGCGGACGCACAGGCACAGGCAGCCAACCAACGATGTCAGAAGACGGGCAGCGCTACCAAGGGGGGTGGTGCGTGTCATTAAAAAGGAAAGTCACACCTCAGGGACATTGTAATGGTCTGTAATGAGACACATATTTTACGTGTTTAATTATACGTGGGCAAGGATAAAAAATCAGCCACCTTGTACAAATGCAGCAGTACTGCAGTACTAGGTGGCTGTTATACATAGAAACACCTGGGGGGGTGGGGCCAGGTTCCCTTTAATTTCAGTTCATGTGCCTGCGTGGCGTTTGCAGGTCACGTTGCCGGCTACACAGAAGGGGAACAGCTGGCGTTGCTGAACCCCACTAACACATTGGCTGGTGTTTTTCTCTGTGCAGCTCGCACTACCGGGCAAAAACTAGCGGTGTTTAAGCCCAGGGTCAGCAGGAGGAGGAGAGGAGCAGAGTGTAGGGCGAAGCCTGCACTGGTGGCAGCTTTTGTTCTGTTGTGCCAGCGTGGCTTGTGCTGGACACGTTGCCGACTACACAGCAGGGGAACAGCTGGCGGTGCTGAACCCCACTGACACATCACCTAGTGTTTTTTCTGTGTAGACAACACTTCCAGGTGGCAACTGACAGTGTTGAAACCCAGGGAATCAAAGAGGAGCAGAGTGTAGGCCGAAGCCTGCAGTGGAGCAAGTTGAAAGGGAACCTTTAACCCCCCCCCCCCCCCCCCCCCAGGCATTTGTTGCTGAAAGAGCCATCTTGTACAGCAGTAATACTGCACATGGAAAATGGTGGCTCCGAAAATTATGCTCCTTGCAAACGCTGAAGTACACACTCATATAATGTGTCCCCTCTCACTGTCAAACCGAACCGGAAGTGGGACTTTCCTTTGTAATGTGACACAGCAAAGCCGTCATTCCAACCCCCTTGGTGCCGTGCGCCACCTCCTCAACGTTGTTTGGTTCTGTCACGGAGCCCGCGCTGTAATGTTATCCCTTGGCCATGCACAGTTAGCGGTGCCCGTCTTCTGACATCATGTAGGTGTCAGGCTGGCAGTGCCTGTGCGTCCAAGCTGCCCGAGATCCAACCTTGCAGATAAGGGGGACAGTCATGCTGACTAGTGCATCATCTGCACTTGCCATCCGCGTGGAATAATCAAAAGGACGCAAAACCTGGCAGACGTCCTTCATAGTGGCCCACTCTGTGGTTGTGAAGTCTGATCGGCGCTGACTGCGACTTCTTTGCGCCTGATGCAGCTGGTACTCCATAACTGCTTGCTGCTGCTCACACAACCGCTCCAACATATGTAACGTGGAATTCCACCGGGTAGGTAGGTCACATATGATGCGGTGTTCCGGAAGGCGGAATCGGCGCTGCAGAGCAGCAATGCGGGATCTGGCCAAGCTGGAACGCCGCAAGTGAGCACACTCTAGGCGGACCTTGTGCAGCAGGGCATCAAGATCCGGATAGTCCCTCAGAAAACTCTGCACAACCAAATTGAGCACCTGTGCCAGACATGGGATGTGAGTGAGGTTGCCAAGGGCCAAAGCTGCCACCAGATTTCGGCCACTGTCACACACTACCATGCCTGGCTGGAGATTCGCTGGCAGTAACCACACATCGCTCTCCTGCTTGATGGCATTCCAGAGCTCCTGCGCTGTGAGGCTTCGATTCCCCAATGAAACAAGTTTCAAGACGGCCTGCTGACGTTTGGCCACAGCTGTGCTCATGTCGGTCATAGGTAAACGTTCACGGGTCCATGTGGAGGTGGACTGTGACGGCTCCTGCAGAGTTGATTCTGAGGAACTTGTGTAAGAGGAGTCGTCAATGCGTACAGACTGGATTCCTGCAATCCTTGGAGTGGGCAGGACATGTCCTGCGCCACTCGCACGATCTGTACCTGGCTCAACAACATTAACCCAATGGGCAGTGAGGGAAACATATCGCCCCTGTCCATGCTGACTGGTCCACGCATCGGTGGTGAGGTGGACCTTGCTACTGACGGCGTTCAGTAGCGCATGTTTTATGTTTCCCTCAACATGCCTGTGCAGGGCAGGGACAGCTTGCCTGCTGAAGTAAAAGCGGCTGGGCACCTTGTACTGTGGGACTGCCAATGCCATCAAGTCACGGAAGCTGTCAGTCTCCACCAGCCTGAACGAGAGCATTTCCAGGGACAACAGTTTGGCAATGCCTGCATTCAGAGCCTGTGCTCGGGGGTGGTTGGCCGAGAATGCCCGCCTTTTCTCCCATGCCTGTACTACCGATGGCTGTAGAGTAGACTGGGAGTGTGAGGATGACTGGGAAGGTGGTGCTGTGGGTGGAATTACACAAGGTCTCTGGACAACAGTGCCAGAGGTTCTTCCATGGCGATCCTGGGAGGAAGCCAAACCAGCTGTGCGTGAGCTGGAGGAAGAGGCAACACGAGCTGAAGAGGTGGTAGCTGCCGCTGTTGGTTGGCCTACATCTTCAGTCTGTTTCTGTAACTCCACCGCGTGTCTGGTCCGCACATGTTTCCACATATTTGTGGTATTGAGGTTGCTGACATTTTTCCCTCTTTTTACTTTCTGATGACACAGCTTGCATTTGACAAAACAAATGTCATCTGCAACTGTGTCAAAAAAGGACCAGGCACTGCAAGTCTTGGGAGCGCCCTTTTTGGCTTTGGAAAGAGACAGGCTCCTAACGGGTGCCAAAGTGGAGGCTACAGGCTCCGCAGTCTTCCCCCTCCCTCTCCCTCTTTGGCCCGTAAGGGGAATCTCTTCCTCAGAGCTGCTCCCACCACCTTCCTGTTCCTCACGCCACGATGGGTCAACGACCTCATCATCTCCACTACCCTCTGCCACCAACTGCTCCTCCTGGGTAGTCTCGGCAGCACAGTACGCACCAGAAAGCGGCACCTGAGTTTCATCATCAGATGCGTACTGCGCTGTGGTCACCGGAGGCACTGGCCCACCCGCCTCTTCAGAGTCAGAGAGACAAAGCTGTTGTCAGAAGCCTGACAAACAAGATGGAAGAACTAGAAGCAGAAATATCTACAGGTAACTTTGACATAGTGGGAATAACCGAGACATGGTTAGATGAAAGCTATGACTGGGCAGTTAACTTACAGGGTTACAGTCTGTTTAGAAAGGATCGTAAAAATCGGAGAGGAGGAGGGGTTTGTCTCTATGTAAAGTCTTGTCTAAAGTCCACTTTAAGGGAGGATATTAGCGAAGGAAATGAGGATGTCGAGTCCATATGGGTCGAAATTCATGGAGGGAAAAATGGTAACAAAATTCTCATTGGGGTCTGTTACAAACCCCCAAATATAACAGAAACCATGGAAAGTCTACTTCTAAAGCAGATAGATGAAGCTGCAACCCATAATGAGGTCCTGGTTATGGGGGACTTTAACTACCCGGATATTAACTGGGAAACAGAAACCTGTGAAACCCATAAAGGCAACAGGTTTCTGCTAATAACCAAGAAAAATTATCTTTCACAATTGGTGCAGAATCCAACCAGAGGAGCAGCACTTTTAGACCTAATACTATCTAATAGACCTGACAGAACAACAAATCTGCAGGTGGTCGGGCATCTAGGAAATAGCGACCACAATATTGTACAGTTTCACCTGTCTTTCACTAGGGGGACTTGTCAGGGAGTCACAAAAACACTGAACTTTAGGAAGGCAAAGTTTGACCAGCTTAGAGATGCCCTTAATCTGGTAGACTGGGACAATATCCTCAGAAATAAGAATACAGATAATAAATGGGAAATGTTTAAGAACATCCTAAATAGGCAGTGTAAGCGGTTTATACCTTGTGGGAATAAAAGGACTAGAAATAGGAAAAACCCAATGTGGCTAAACAAAGAAGTAAGACAGGCAATTAACAGTAAAAAGAAAGCATTTGCACTACTAAAGCAGGATGGCACCATTGAAGCTCTAAAAAACTATAGGGAGAAAAATACTTTATCTAAAAAACTAATTAAAGCTGCCAAAAAGGAAACAGAGAAGCACATTGCTAAGGAGAGTAAAACTAATCCCAAACTGTTCTTCAACTATATCAATAGTAAAAGAATAAAAACTGAAAATGTAGGCCCCTTAAAAAATAGTGAGGAAAGAATGGTTTGTAGATGACGAGGAAAAAGCTAACATATTAAACACCTTCTTCTCCACGGTATTCACGGTGGAAAATGAAATGCTAGGTGAAATCCCAAGAAACAATGAAAACCCTATATTAAGGGTCACCAATCTAACCCAAGAAGAGGTGCGAAACCGGCTAAATAAGATTAAAATAGATAAATCTCCGGGTCCGGATGGCATACACCCACGAGTACTAAGAGAACTAAGTAATGTAATAGATAAACCATTATTTCTTATTTTTAGGGACTCTATAGCGACAGGCAGGGGCTGACTGGCAAATTTTAGCCTGGGGGGCAAGCACACAGCAGTGGCCCATGAGTAGCGGCTCATCCTTAAAGGGGTTGTCGGATCTTATGCCACATGTCTACAGACACTATGTGTGAATCCTCATATCATGCGCTATGAAGATTCTCTGGTGCTGGCAACAGGTGGTCTTGTGACTGCAAGCATGCGATATATATATTCCCAGCCACATTTCGACTAGACTGTTTTGGGCCTTGTTCAATACAGTTGCATTAGGCCATGCAAGTCTGGTCGGCATGTGACCGCATGTATGCAAATCACAAACTTACAGCCACACACCCGCCAAATGACCACAGCACTGCCAGCAATGTGAGAAGCACAAGTCTGCAGTCCAAAGAATGACAGAGTGAATGCACCAATGGCACACACACACACACGCACAGCCCCACTGTATAATGACAGACACATGCACAGCCCCACTGTATAATGACACACACACACAGCTACACTGTATAATGACACACAGCCCCACTGTATAATGACACACACAGCCCCACTGTATAATGACACACACACACAGCCACACTGTATAATGACACACACATAGCCCCACTGTATGACACACACAGCCCCACTGTATGACACACACACGCACAGCCCCACTGTATAATGACACCCACAGCCCCACTGTATAATGACACCCACACAGCCCCACTGTATGACACACACAGCCCCACTGTATAATGACACACACACACGCACAGCCCCACTGTATAATGTCACACACACAGCCCCACTGTATGACAGGCACATGCACAGCCGCACTGTATAATGACACCCACACAGC
Organism: Ranitomeya imitator; assembly: GCF_032444005.1. Classification (NCBI taxonomy): domain Eukaryota; kingdom Metazoa; phylum Chordata; class Amphibia; order Anura; family Dendrobatidae; genus Ranitomeya; species Ranitomeya imitator. The sequence goes on from NC_091288.1 coordinate 62,693,575, forward strand.
CCCACTGTATGACACACACAGCCCCACTGTATAATGACACACACACACGCACAGCCCCACTGTATAATGTCACACACACAGCCCCACTGTATAATGGCATACACACACACACAGCCCCACTGTATAATGACACACACGCACAACCCCACTGTATAATGACACACACACGCACAGCCCCACTGTATAATGACACATGCACGGCCCCACTGTATAATGACATACACACACCCACAGCCCCACTGTATAATGACACACACGCACAACCCCACTATATAATGACAGGCACACGCACAGCCCCACTGACACACACGCACAGCCCCACTGTATAATGACACACACACACGCACAGCCCCACTGTATAATGACACCCACAGCCCCACTGTATAATGACACCCACACAGCCCCACTGTATGACACACACAGCCCCACTGTATAATGACACACACACACGCACAGCCCCACTGTATAATGACACACACATAGTCCCACTGTATGACAGGCACATGCACAGCCCCACTGTATAATGACAGGCACACGCACAGCCCCACTGTATAATGACAGGCACACGCACAGCCCCACTGTATAATGACACACACACAGCCCCACTGTATAATGACACACACACAGCCCCACTGTATGACACACACACGCACAGCCCCACTGTATAATGACACACACGCACAGCCCCACTGTATAATGACACACACACACGCACAGCCACACTGTATAATGGCATACACACACAGCCCCACTGTATAATGGCATACACACACGCACAGCCCCACTGTATAATGACACACACGCACAACCCCACTGTATAATGACACACACACGCACAACCCCACTGTATAATGACACACACGCACAGCCCCACTGTATAATGACACATGCACAGCCCCACTGTATGACAGGCACACGCACAGCCCCACTGTATAATGACAAACACACACCCACAGCCCCACTGTATAATGACACACACGCACAACCCCACTATATAATGACAGGCACACGCACAGCCCTACTGTATGACACGCACAGCCCCACTCTATAATGACACACACACGCACAGCCCCACTGTATAATGACACACACACAGCCCCACTATATAATGACATACACACACACACACACATGTACAGCCCCACTGTATAATGACACACACACACACACACACACACGCACACACGCACGCAACAGCACCACTCTATAATGACAGGCACACGCACGGCCCCACTGTATAATGACAGGCACACGCACGGCCCCACTGTATAATGACACACACGCTCACACACAGCCCCCCTCTGTATAATGACAGGCACACGCACAGCCCCACTATATAATGACAGACACACGCACGGCCCCACTGTATAATGACACGCACACGCATGGCCCCACTGTATAATGACAGGCACATGCACGGCCCCACTGTATAATGACAGGCAAACGCACGGCCCCACTGTATAATGACAGGCACACGCACGACCCCACTGTATAATGACACACACACTCACACACAGCCCCCCTCTGTATAATGACAGGCACACGCACAGCCCCACTATATAATGACAGGCACACGCACGGCCCCACTGTATAATGACACGCACACGCATGGCCCCACTGTATAATGACAGGCACATGCACGGCCCCACTGTATAATGACACACACACACACACACACACACCCATTGTATGACAGGCACACGCACGGCCCCACTATATAATGACACACATGCAGCTCACAGATGCACGCAGCACACACACGCACGCAGCTCACACACACGCACGCAGCTCACACACACGCACGCAGCTCACACACACGCACGCACGCAGCTCACACACACGCACGCAGCTCACACACACACGCACGCAGCTCACACACACGCACGCAGCTCACACACACACGCACGCAGCTCACACACACACATGCATGCAGCTCACACGCACACATGCACGCAGCTCACACACACACACGCACGCAGCTCACACACACACGCACGCAGCTCACACACACACGCACGCAGCTCACACACACACGCACACACACACACACACACACTCTCCTCATACACACACACACTCTCTCCTCATACACACACACACTCTCTCCTCATACACACACAGACACTCTCCTCTGTGGTGCAGGGGCGGCTGATGTCCATGTGCAGCTCTTCAGTTTCTCCTGCTCACAGCTCTGCACTGTCCCGGCACCTCCCCCATCTCTCCTTCTCTGCCGGGATAGCAGATAAGAGCAGGAGAAGCCGGAGCTCCGTGCACACACAGGCGGGTATGCCGGTATGCTGACCTTTCATCTTGGCTGCTGGCTCTCTCCCTCAGAGTGGCAGTGGCGCATAGGAGCTTGCTCATCACATACCCCTGCAGCCTGCATGTCAGGGCTGCTGGCGGGATGACACCATCGCGCACTACAGGTGCGCTATGTATTAGTCACTGCCAGTCCTCCAGCGGCCCTGTGCAGCTGCTTAGACACCGGCCCGGGGGGCATATGCATTTCTGCCACCTGGGCCAGCCCGCGCCTGGCGACAGGGTCTGTTCCGCAGGATTGGCGCATAGCAAATGTGGTGCCAATATTCAAAAAGGGCTCTAAAAGTGAACCTGGAAATTATAGGCCAGTAAGTCTAACCTCTATTGTTGGTAAAATATTTGAAGGGTTTCTGAGGGATGTTATTCTGGATTATCTCAATGAGAATAACTGTTTAACTCCATATCAGCATGGGTTTATGAGAAATCGCTCCTGTCAAACCAATCTAATCAGTTTTTATGAAGAGGTAAGCTATAGGCTGGACCACGGTGAGTCATTGGACGTGGTATATCTCGATTTTTCCAAAGCGTTTGATACCGTGCCGCACAAGAGGTTGGTACACAAAATGAGAATGCTTGGTCTGGGGGAAAATGTGTGTAAATGGGTTAGTAACTGGCTTAGTGATAGAAAGCAGAGGGTGGTTATAAATGGTATAGTCTCTAACTGGGTCGCTGTGACCAGTGGGGTACCGCAGGGGTCAGTATTGGGACCTGTTCTCTTCAACATATTCATTAATGATCTGGTAGAAGGTTTACACAGTAAAATATCGATATTTGCAGATGATACAAAACTATGTAAAGCAGTTAATACAAGAGAAGATAGTATTCTGCTACAGATGGATCTGGATAAGTTGGAAACTTGGGCTGAAAGGTGGCAGATGAGGTTTAACAATGATAAATGTAAGGTTATACACATGGGAAGAAGGAATCAATGTCACCATTACACACTGAATGGGAAACCACTGGGTAAATCTGACAGGAAGAAGGACTTGGGGATCCTAGTTAATGATAAACTTACCTGGAGCAGCCAGTGCCAGGCAGCAGCTGCCAAGGCAAACAGGATCATGGGGTGCATTAAAAGAGGTCTGGATACACATGATGAGAGCATTATACTGCCTCTCTACAAATCCCTAGTTAGACCGCACATGGAGTACTGTGTCCAGTTTTGGGCACCGGTGCTCAGGAAGGATATAATGGAACTAGAGAGAGTACAAAGGAGGGCAACAAAATTAATAAAGGGGATGGGAGAACTACAATACCCAGATAGATTAGCGAAATTAGGATTATTTAGTCTAGAAAAAAGACGACTGAGGGGCGATCTAATAACCATGTATAAGTATATAAGGGGACAATACAAATATCTCGCTGAGGATCTGTTTATACCAAGGAAGGTGACGGGCACAAGGGGGCATTCTTTGCGTCTGGAGGAGAGAAGGTTTTTCCACCAACATAGAAGAGGATTCTTTACTGTTAAGGCAGTGAGAATCTGGAATTGCTTGCCTGAGGAGGTGGTGATGGCGAACTCAGTCGAGGAGTTCAAGAGAGGCCTGGATGTCTTCCTGGAGCAGAACAATATTGTATCATACAATTAGGTTCTGTAGAAGGACGTAGATCTGGGGATTTATTATGATGGAATATAGGCTGAACTGGATGGACAAATGTCTTTTTTCGGCCTTACTAACTATGTTACTATTTTACTGCACACTGCCTCTTCTTCCATTTCTCCAATGCTGCTTGGCTGGCCCCCTGTTTCCAAGCCAAGAGATTCAGAGAACAGAAGTAGAGACGGCTCCTGTCCTGGGCTCTCTGACTGCCTGGCCAATTTGGCAGGTGGTGAAGAGACAGATGGCTGCTCTCCAGTGGTCTGTGCCTGAGAGGATGTGGCACTAACTGAAGTCGATGCCGAGGCGTTAGCTGCCATCCACCCGACAACGGCTTCAATTTGGTCTTCACACAGCAGCGGTGCACGGCGCTCTCCGACAAAGCTGCGCATGAAGGACTGTTCCCTGCTGAAACTGAGTGACGACGAGTCACCGGCGCCCGCAGCAGGCACAGAATCACCACGTCCTCTCCCTGCTCCTCTCCCTGCTCCGCGCCCACGCCCACGTGCCTTACTCCCTGCCCTCTTCATCTTGGTTGACAGATAAAGATAAGCAGAAAAGTACTAAGGCCTTAGTGTGCTTATTCCTGAAATGCTCCTCCTAACAGGTGTAAGAAACACTAATGTTGTAAAGTGTGGACTAAACTTTATTATTTTTCAAATGTGGCCTACACAAGTGTTAAGTTGTGTTTGGTGAACTTTACTTTTTTTTTTTTTTGCAGATCGGGCTACAGAGCTAGTTTAAATCACACGGAGACCGTGCAGACAGCCGTAAACGGCGCTGCAAGGCCCAAAAAACCTCTAGGTTATCCTATTTAGTGTTTTTCCACTATTTAGCTGGAGACGGGTGGAAAGGCACTAATAGGGAATTTTTTTTTTAAATTTTAAACAGGCTGCACTATTTGAAAAAAAGAAATTTTTTTTTCAAGGTATGAGGCAGTAACGCACCCTGAGCTGAATCCAACTGGCTATGGCTGCACACAGTCTACAGGGCGAGCTGCGCTCACACAGAGACCGTGCAGACAGCCGTAAACGGCGCTGCAAGGCCCCAAAAAACCCCTCTAGGTTATCCTATGTAGTGTTTTTCCACAATTTAGCTGGAGACGGGTGGAAAAACACTAATAGGAAATTTGAGAAAAAATGTGCAGCAGGCTGCACTATGAGCAAAAAAGGACAACTGTGTGAGGCAGTGTGAACCCCCCCTGAGCTGAATACAACCGGGTATATGGCTGCACACAGACTACAGAGTGAGCTGCACACACACACACACACACACAGAGACCTTGCAGAACGCTGTTAAAACAGCGCTGCAAGGCAAGAGCAAGGTGAACAGTGAAGAACACACAGCGTTTTGCTAAATTAGCCTTTGGAAAGGAAAATAAAGCAATTAGCTATCTCAACTGGCCCTCAGTTAGAACACAGCGTCCTGTCCCTAACTGAAATCACAGCAGAGTGAGCGCAAAATGGCGGCAGCGTTTTTTATAGTGCAGAGTGACATCATTTCAGCAGCCAATCACAGCCTTGCCAGTACTTACATGCCCACCATGCTAAACAGGATGTGCCCACACTTCTAATCATTCCTCATTGGCTGCTGCGTTCAGTTTGAATTCTGGGAACTTCCGATTCCGGTATCCGATACGCGGGAAGTATCGGAATTCAGTATCGGAATGCTCAACACTAATCAGGACTCTTTTTACACTGATTCTATCATTATATGAGCTTAATATTATATGGATTTATTGAATAAGTTTATTACTATAAGAAGTGAACTATTTGATACGATACATAAAAAAAATCATATATAGTACAAGTATCTTTTGATATGTAACGGACATATAATAGACATACTCACTAGGTATACCCACCTTTCTTTCCCTGTACTTGTTCTACCCTATTTCTCGCGCTCTATCTATCTACAGTACAGACCAAAAGTTTGGACACACCTTCTCATTTAAAGATTTTTCTGTATTTTCAGGACTATTAAAATTGTACATTCACACTGAAGGCATCAAAACTATGAATTAACACATGTGGAATTATATACTTCACAAAAAAGTGTGAAACAACTGAAAATATGTCTTATATTCTAGGTTCTTCAAAGTTGCCACCTTTGCTTCAATGACTGCTTTGCACACTCTTGACTTCTTGAAGCTCATCAAGAGAATGCCGTCAACGGGAATGGTCTTCCAACAATCTTGAAGGAGTTCCCAGAGATGCTTAGCACTTGTTGGCCCTTTTGCCTTCACTCTGCGGTCCAACTCAACCCAAACCATCTCGATTGGGTTCAGGTCTGGTGACTGTGGAGGCCAGGTCATCTGGCGTAGCACCTAATCACTCTCCTCCTTGGTCAAATATCTCTTACACAGACTGGAGGTGTGTTTGGGGTCATTGTCTTGTTGAAAATTAAATGATTGTCCAACTAAACGCAAACCGGATGGAATAGCATGCCGCTGCAAGATGCTGTGGTAGCCATGCTGGTTCAGTATGCCTTCAATTTTGAATAAATCCCCAACAGTGTCACCAGCAAAGCACCCCCACACCATCACACCTCCTCCTCCATGCTTCACGGTGGGAACCAGGCGTGTAGAGTCCATCTGTTCACCTTTTCTGCGTCGCACAAAGACACGGTGGTTGGAACCAAAGATCTCAAATTTGTACTCATCAGACCAAAGCACAGATTTCCACTGGTCTAATGTCCATTCCTTGTGTTCTTTAGCCCAAACAAGTCTCTTCTGCTTGTTGCCTGTCCTTAGCAGTGGTTTCTTAGCAGCTATTTTACCATGAAGGCCTACTGCAAAAAGTCTCCTCTTAACAGTTGTTGTAGAGATGTGTCTGCTGCTAGAACTCTGTGTGGCATTGACCTGGTCTCTAATCTGAGCTGCTGTTAACCTGCGATTTCTAAGGCTGGTGACTCAGATAAATTTATCCTCAGAAGCAGAGGTGACTCTTGGTCTTCCCTTCCTGGGGTGGACCTCATGCGAGCCAGTGTCTTTGTAGCGCTTGATGGTTTTTGCCGCTGCACTTGGGGACACTTTGCCCAATTTTTCGGACTGACTGACCTTCATTTCCTAAAGTAATGATGGCCACTCGTTTTTCTTTACTTAGCTGCTTTTTTCTTGCCATTATAGAAATTCTAACAGTCTATTCAGTAGGACTATCAGCTGTGTATCCACCAGACTTCTGCACAACACAACTGATGCTCCCAACTCCATTTATAAGGCAAGAAATCCCACTTATTAAACCTGACAGGGCACAACTGTGAAGTGAAAACCGTTCCCGGTGACTACCTCTTGAAGCTCATCAAGAGAATGCCAAGAGTGTGCAAAGCAGTCATCAAAGCAAAAGGTGGCTACTTTGAAGAACCTAGAATATAAGACATAATTTCAGTTGTTTCACACTTTTTTGATATATATATTCCACATGTGTTAATTCATAGTTTTGATGCCTTCAGTGTGAATGTACAATTTTCATAGCCATGAAAATACAGAAAAATCTTTTTAAATGAGGTGTCCAAACTTTTGGTTTGTACTGTGTATGTATGTGTGTATGTATGTATGTATATATATATATATATATATATATATATATATATATATATATATATATATATATATATATATATATATTATATTTATTTTGCCTTTTTAATGATTGTTTAATTGTTTATTTTTATTTTTTCCAAAAAAACTTCATCTCTATAAGTGTTGGCTTCTGATATGCTTTTTTTGGCCTAACTATATAAGATTAAGGATATTGGTATAGGCATATAAATGACCTGACACAAGAAAATACCAAGTTTATTTTCCATTTCTTTGTAAAGTCATAGGATATAAATTAGTTGTATTATGTAAATTAGGGTATCATGACAACTGTTCACAGGTCAGCATTCCAAACCATTGTGATGTCGGAAGTGTCCATAATATGTATCTGTGCAGATGCTCTTTAACCAGTGTTTGTTAACACTGAGACGGCGAGATGCAAAATCATTTTCATTGGGATGATATGGATGATTATATGGATGAGATTGGAGGAGATGGGGATCACGGTAAGGGAAAAAAAATCTAGATTAATAGCAGATGTGTGACTTGGTCTTCTTTGACCTCAAAGCAACATTTTTTAACAGAGCCGTTAGTTAGCATGTACTATACACTGTATAATACTGATGACTATTTGGTAGAGAAGCCTATAGACCCTGCTGCCAAAGTGTGGCCTTTGGATGCTGGATGTATCTGAGAGCTGTATCCTATAGATCCCTGCAGATGGGAACGATTGAAGCAGGGAGTAAAGTGTTCATTACAATGGCGACCAATTGCTTTATAATAGTTAGTTCAGCATAAGATCAGGGGAACACTGAAGGTAAAATATCACTTTGCAGGCTGCAGCAGTGTCACTATACAGGGGTCACTTGTGGTGGGGACCCTGCTTTTATTACACAGACATTCATGCCCATTTATAGTAATATCTTAGAGAACATCTACTCCATCAGTCTGGATTTACACAGGTATTATACATCCTGAAATTAGGCAATTATTCCAAAAAGAAATACCCAACTAGAGAATTGCGGTGTAAATTTTGCATTTAGTTCTATGTTTTTCCCCACAGAATTCTTTCCTAGAGAAAAACACCAAGTGGCATGGAAAATCCATCATGAAGATCTTAAAAAATAAATTAATTAACGTTACCGGTACATGTCCATTTCACTATTCTGCAAAGCTACAGGCAGTAAAACAGGATTTCTAAGAAAATTGGGACAATCTGATAAAATATTCCAACATTGTGTTGTCGTCAGAGTATGGAGGATGATGAGAAGGGTAAACCGCATTAGTTGCATCTACTAAATTATCTTCCTGCTGACTTTTAATGGCAATGAGCAAAGTATAAAATGAAATATATTCGGAAAATATGTAAGTAATCTCTGATGCTGGGAATTGCTCTTTTACAAGTGGGGACAGCAGGATAATCCCAGGAACAGCTACAAATGTGCAGGGTAATATCTGCGGTACAGCAGTCAATTCACATCACATATATACGCTGGACATGATAACAGCCTTATGATGTATAATGGAGCCTTGTGTGAACGATACACTGACATTGGGTGATTTTTAGCATATCTGCACCTGAAGTCAGTGACTATATAATAAAATCCACCCCTTTATGTACTTTCACCTATGATTGATTTGTCATTTCTCTGTAGGGTTTAACTGGGGGAGTGCAGCGGATGAAAAAGAGCAGGATGGACGAGGAGGTAAGGCATCATTTACAGTGGGGCAAAAAAGTATTTAGTCAGTCAGCAATAGTGCAAGTTCCACCACTTAAAAAGATGAGAGGCGTCTGTAATTTACATCATAGGTAGACCTCAACTATGGGAGACAAACTGAGAAAAAAAAATCCAGAAAATCACATTTTCTGTTTTTTTATCATTTTATTTGCATATTATGGTGGAAAATAAGTATTTGGTCAGAAACAAACAATCAAGATTTCTGGCTCTCACAGACCAGTAACTTCTTCTTTAAGAGTCTCCTCTTTCCTCCACTCATTACCTGTAGTAATGGCACCTGTTTAAACTTGTTATCAGTATAAAAAGACACCTGTGCACACCCTCAAACAGTCTGACTCCAAACTCCACTATGGTGAAGACCAAAGAGCTGTCAAAGGACACCAGAAGCAAAATTGTAGCCCTGCACCAGGCTGGGAAGACTGAATCTGAAATAGCCAACCAGCTTGGAGTGAAGAAATCAACAGTGGGAGCAATAATTAGAAAATGGAAGACATACAAGACCACTGATAATCTCCCTCGATCTGGGGCTCCACACAAAATCCCACCCCGTGTGGTCAGAATGATCACAAGAACGGTGAGCAAAAATCCCAGAACAACGCGGGAGGACCTAGTGAATGAACTGCAGAGAGCTGGGACCAATGTAACAAGGCCTACCATAAGTAACACACTACGCCACCATGGACTCAGATCCTGCAGTGCCAGACGTGTCCCACTGCTTAAGCCAGTACATGTCCGGGCCCGTCTGAAGTTTGCTAGAGAGCATTTGGATGATCCAGAGGAGTTTTGGGAGAATGTCCTATGGTCTGATGAAACCAAACTGGAACTGTTTGGTAGAAACACAACTTGTCGTGTTTGGAGGAAAAAGAATACTGAGTTGCATCCATCAAACACCATACCTACTGTAAAGCATGGTGGTGGAAACATCATGCTTTGGGGCTGTTTCTCTGCAAAGGGGCCAGGACGACTGATCCGGGTACATGAAAGAATGAATGGGGCCATGTATCGTGAGATTTTGAGTGCAAACCTCCTTCCATCAGCAAGGGCATTGAAGATGAAACGTGGCTGGGTCTTTCAACATGACAATGATCCAAAGCACACCGCCAGGGCAACGAAGGAGTGGCTTTGTAAGAAGCATTTCAAGTTCCTGGAGTGGCCTAGCCAGTCTCCAGATCTCAACCCTATAGAAAACCTTTGGAGGGAGTTGTAAGTCCGTGTTGCCAAGCGAAAAGCCAAAAACATCACTGCTCTAGAGGAGATCTGCATGGAGGAATGGGCCAACATACCAACAACAGTGTGTGGCAACCTTGTGAAGACTTACAGAAAACGTTTGACCTCTGTCATTGCCAACAAAGGATATATTACAAAGTATTGAGATGAAATTTTGTTTCTGACCAAATACTTATTTTCCACCATAATATGCAAATAAAATGATAAAAAAAACAGACAATGTGATTTTCTGGATTTTTTTTTCTCAGTTTGTCTCCCATAGTTGAGGTCTACCTATGATGTAAATTACAGACGCCTCTCATCTTTTTAAGTGGTGGAACTTGCACTATTGCTGACTGACTAAATACTTTTTTGCCCCACTGTATATGGACAAACAATGGATTTCAAATAAAATGTAGCTGAGCTCTGTTCACACAAGTGTCATGACTAATGATGAGCGAGCATACTCGTTGCTCGGGTTTTCCTGAGCACGCTCGGGTGGTCTCCGAGTATTTGTTAGTGTTCGGAGATTTAGTTTTCATCACGGCAGCTGAATGATTTACAGCTATTAGCCAGCCTGATTACATGTGGGGATTCCCTAGCAACCAGGCAACCCCCACATGTAATCAAGCAGGCTAGTAGCTGTAAATTATCCAGCTGCCGTGATGAAAACTAAATCTCCGAGCAGTCATAAGTACTCGGAAGTCACCCGAGCATGCTCGGGAAAACCCGAGCAACGAGTATACTCAGTCATCACTAGTCATGACTTCTCATCAACCCTTTTCATACAGACCTGAACTATGAATAACGGGTCACATTGACCAGTTTAGTGCCCATTAAGGTTTTGTTTTTTTTTGGCTTCTTGGAGTTCCGTAAAATGCCTTGCTCTTTCTTTTAGAAAATAGTAGAAAATTGAGTGTAAGCCTAAAATACAGCAGCGAAAAAACTAAGCTTATCGTAATGAGGATTTTTTAGAAAGCTCATTTTACAATATATTTTTTTTTTATTTAAATAGCCTGCTGATCCACACGAAACACTTGTTTTTTTTTGAGGAAATTATATTTTGTGCAGCACAAAAGATCATTGTCCTCTGCAGTGCATAATCCTGTGAAAACAGGACTTGTGTTTTTTTTTTTAGAACTGACAACCGCTTTAATATCTGCATAATGTGCTATGAAGATTTTCGACGCCAGGAGCCGGCGGTCATTCCGACTAGATGAGCGCAATTCTACTCACTACAAGTGTATTGAGAGAGGATGGAAACAGTCTAGTAATAGTAGTAGCTATAGAAATATATTAGTACGGGAATAGCAAACTTCTGGAACAAGTGGAAGCTTCTACAGATGAAGACAGTGAATGGAGATATCACTAAATTTCCATGGAAAGCATAGTGGGGTCCTGAAGATCACTGGAAATGTGAAATTTATTCTATAACTTGGAAGATAAAGTCCTAGTAATATATAGATCATCTGCTGCTGGTAACTTGACTGTTGCTCCACCAAAGATCCTGCCTCCGTAATATTTTATTGTGTGCGTCCATCATATGTGATCACATTGCTCTTCTGCTGTAGAATATAAAGTGATGTGGGATGCGGAGGAGGAGGAAGTCGATGAGAGCATCAGAAATGGAGATATGAGGGAGAGAAGACCGAGGAGGCCACGTGTGGGTAAGTCCATTATTTACATTGCCATGTTAGATGCTTAGTTTTCATTATAAATGGATTTATTCTAAGGGGGCAGTTTATTACAACTTTTGTGCCCGTGTTCTTCTATCAAATATTCAAAAACTTTGTAGCAAATCCGGTTTCAACCAAAAATTTGAGACTATTAGGGATTTTATACCACTTATAGCAGCTTTTGTAATGTGGCTGGAAAAATGGCATGGTTAGCAAGACAGATCAGTCTAAGCCAGATTTATGAATAAAACAGTTTCAAAAAAGTGGCAATTCACACGCAATCTATGGGAAAAAAATAAAAATTGGAGAAATATCTATACACAGTTGTATTGTATGCAAAAATACATCAAATTAATCAAACGTCATGCAACATTTTCATAGATGTGATGCGAGGAACGACAATGCATCCTTCATTAAAACTGGTTAAGAAAATCCATCACGTGATAAATCTCTCACTAGGGCAGTGTTTCTCAACTCCAGTCCTCAAGACCCACCAACAGGTCATGTTTTCAGGATTTCCTTACTACTGCATAGGTGATGGAATTAATGCTTCAGCGGGTGATGAATTTATCACCTGTGCAATACTAAGTAAATCCTGAAAACATGACCTGTTTGTGGGTCTTGAGGACTGGAGTTGAGAAACACTGCACTAGGGGTACATGCACACTGTGATTGCAGTGTTCGAGGCCTTCATGTTGGGGGCTTTCCAAATGTATACCTCCGACAGTATTGGATTGTATACAGGGAGAAAGAATCAAAGAACGTGAAATCAAAAGTACTGTACACTGCATAGTATACGTGTTTAACAGAATGACTTCATATAAGAATTTAGTCAACAACACCATCAGTTTACTGTAAAAAAAGGAATTAAAATATGTATGACAATAAAAAGCCATAAAGACATTTTTTGGCCACTGTTGGGTGAATCGAGGCCTTTAAATACATAAACATACTCTAGTGGTCACTTAAGTGAAGAAATTAGGGAAAGGTCTTTGCTGTACGGCATTAACAATTCGACAATTACCATATTGGTAGATGCTACTCGTCATTCTGAATTCCGGTTTGAAGTTTTAGAATAGATGTTAATGAGTTTATAATGAATATATGAAATATTATGCATGATGATTCTTATATTTTTTTTCTATCAGATTTAGAAGAACTTAAGAGGGCCTGGATTGAGCTTGAGGCCAAGGAGGGCACTGAAGGCCCCTGTAAGTACTGTGCCACATTACTAATATTCTGGAAACCCTGATGGCAGATTAGCTGCACAATTATACAATGTTCACTCGGCCTTTCTTAAATATCTTAAACTTATTGATGGAGAGTAACCATCCACATCAGGCCTCTCTATCTTCTATCTGAGATGTATAATATACAGTTTAATATATATATATATATATATATATATATATATATATATATATATATATATATATGTATGTATGTATGTATGTATGTATGTATGTACATACATTCATTCATTCATTCATTCATTCATTCATTCATTCATTCATTCATAGTGGATGCTTTCCTGAAACGGAAAGTACTTGCAAGCAGCATAATACAAAGAATAGCTGGTTTACCCAGAATCCTTTGCAGTAGGCGGAGCTATGCAAATCATCTCTTTCCACCCCAGTCTAATCCACAGCGCTTGGAACCGCCAAGCGTGCAATGCTGCGGATTAGTTTCTAAATTTACACAGCCAACCAATTCCTACCTGTGGACACGTGTTTCGGGCTTTAGGCCCTCATCAGCACAGGGCTGGAATTGGTTGGCTGTATGGAGTGGGGCTCGGTGAGCAAGCGATACACACATGCTAGCCACCTTAGGGAGAGACCCAAGTTGGGCTAAATGTAGCGGGACGAAAGAGACCGAAAAGCCCTCTACTTAAAGGAAATACATAGTGGATGCTTTCCTGAAACGGAAAGTACTTGCAAGCAGCATAATACAAAGAATAGCTGGTTTACCCAGAATCCTTTGCAGTAGGCGGAGCTATGCAAATCATCTCTTTCCACCCCAGTCTAATCCACAGCGCTTGGAACCGCCAAGCGTGCAATGCTGCGGATTAGTTTCTAAATTTACACAGCCAACCAATTCCTACCTGTGGACACGTGTTTCGGGCTTTAGGCCCTCATCAGCACAGGGCTGGAATTGGTTGGCTGTATGGAGTGGGGCTCGGTGAGCAAGCGATACACACATGCTAGCCACCTTAGGGAGAGACCCAAGTTGGGCTAAATGTAGCGGGACGAAAGAGACCGAAAAGCCCTCTACTTAAAGGAAATACATAGTGGATGCTTTCCTGAAACGGAAAGTACTTGCAAGCAGCATAATACAAAGAATAGCTGGTTTACCCAGAATCCTTTGCAGTAGGCGGAGCTATGCAAATCATCTCTTTCCACCCCAGTCTAATCCACAGCGCTTGGAACCGCCAAGCGTGCAATGCTGCGGATTAGTTTCTAAATTTACACAGCCAACCAATTCCTACCTGTGGACACGTGTTTCGGGCTTTAGGCCCTCATCAGCACAGGGCTGGAATTGGTTGGCTGTATGGAGTGGGGCTCGGTGAGCAAGCGATACACACATGCTAGCCACCTTAGGGAGAGACCCAAGTTGGGCTAAATGTAGCGGGACGAAAGAGACCGAAAAGCCCTCTACTTAAAGGAAATACATAGTGGATGCTTTCCTGAAACGGAAAGTACTTGCAAGCAGCATAATACAAAGAATAGCTGGTTTACCCAGAATCCTTTGCAGTAGGCGGAGCTATGCAAATCATCTCTTTCCACCCCAGTCTAATCCACAGCGCTTGGAACCGCCAAGCGTGCAATGCTGCGGATTAGTTTCTAAATTTACACAGCCAACCAATTCCTACCTGTGGACACGTGTTTCGGGCTTTAGGCCCTCATCAGCACAGGGCTGGAATTGGTTGGCTGTATGGAGTGGGGCTCGGTGAGCAAGCGATACACACATGCTAGCCACCTTAGGGAGAGACCCAAGTTGGGCTAAATGTAGCGGGACGAAAGAGACCGAAAAGCCCTCTACTTAAAGGAAATACATAGTGGATGCTTTCCTGAAACGGAAAGTACTTGCAAGCAGCATAATACAAAGAATAGCTGGTTTACCCAGAATCCTTTGCAGTAGGCGGAGCTATGCAAATCATCTCTTTCCACCCCAGTCTAATCCACAGCGCTTGGAACCGCCAAGCGTGCAATGCTGCGGATTAGTTTCTAAATTTACACAGCCAACCAATTCCTACCTGTGGACACGTGTTTCGGGCTTTAGGCCCTCATCAGCACAGGGCTGGAATTGGTTGGCTGTATGGAGTGGGGCTCGGTGAGCAAGCGATACACACATGCTAGCCACCTTAGGGAGAGACCCAAGTTGGGCTAAATGTAGCGGGACGAAAGAGACCGAAAAGCCCTCTACTTAAAGGAAATACATAGTGGATGCTTTCCTGAAACGGAAAGTACTTGCAAGCAGCATAATACAAAGAATAGCTGGTTTACCCAGAATCCTTTGCAGTAGGCGGAGCTATGCAAATCATCTCTTTCCACCCCAGTCTAATCCACAGCGCTTGGAACCGCCAAGCGTGCAATGCTGCGGATTAGTTTCTAAATTTACACAGCCAACCAATTCCTACCTGTGGACACGTGTTTCGGGCTTTAGGCCCTCATCAGCACAGGGCTGGAATTGGTTGGCTGTATGGAGTGGGGCTCGGTGAGCAAGCGATACACACATGCTAGCCATGCATACATTCATACTCTGTGTAACCATGTATATCTTCAAACAGCAGCTGGCAAGGGGAATCGTATTTCAGAAGAAACTGAAGGAGGAGAGACTTCGGAGAAAATGCATAAGAAAACACCTACTAGAAAGAAGTCTAGAAAAAAATAGGAGGAACATAAAAAAAAGGAAGCAATGAAGGAATGAGGCTCTACACTTGAGGCTATGTAGCCAGAATACTCCACACAATAGTGGGTTACTGTGTTTGTGGTTGTCAATAAAAGCAATTGATTCAAAAGAATTAAATGGGATAATGTTTTAAGTTGATAATTTTGTATGGATGAAGTTATAAATATCTAAATGGCCCTTGTCAGAAAAAAGGTTCCCCTCCCATGTTGTAGACCATCCTGTTACCCAATTTTCAATTCTTTCCCAAAGGGTCATAAGGCTGGATTTCCAGCAGAGATTCATCTGATGGACCCAAACATTGGGTCATCTTGCCACACAGACCTTGGGATGATAAAAACATGTGGGTATCTGCTATTGTCAGATCTTGTTATCCCCCATAAAGCTGCGGCCATTGCATTAACTTAGTTTCTTCATATTTATGATTCTTAAACAGATTCTTTCAAAGAACTTCTTTCTATAAAATAATATTTACTGATTTATCAAAGGTTCAGCTAAAAAAGAGCTCCATAAACTATAACCTTATTTTTATTTTTTTAGACCTTTTTATAAATGTGTAGATTTTATTATGACATGACATAAAAATTACAGGAACATTACGCATACCTTAATTCCAGGAACGCTAACAGCAATATGTACACATTTCTTTGCAAAACGAGTGTTACCGGGAGACCCTTTTGAACATCACAGTGCTAGGCCTAAACGTGCTACCATGGCCTGCAAAATTTATGGGCTTATCTCTAGAGATGAGTGGGTCCGTGGAAGTTCAGGTTCAGCTGAACTTGAGAAAAAAAGTCAGTTTGTGTACCAAAACTTGACCAGACCCTGGACCTGAAACCCATATAAGTAAATGGGGACCTGAACTTTGGTACTGTGAAACGGTCGTAGTAAGGGCTATGGGGCTGCAAAAGGAAGCAAAGTGGGGGTAAGAGCAGGACAATTGCCCTATAAACAGATGTGGATAGGAAAATGACAACATAACATAGAATAAAAAGAAAAATCTTGAACCAAATGGCGGAGGCACAAGTGGAGGAGTTGGAGCAGTGCCTTGCTTGTTTTGTTTTACTGTACTTTTACTGTAATTTCATTAAAAAATGAAAAAAAAATGTGGGGTCTACACCATTCCATGGAAGCATTCACCTGTCCATCCCCCAAAACACAGGAGAGAAAAAGGAAGTGCCCCTCTACCCACTCATGAGCCCTGGTCCTGAATGACCTCATTTCAATATTCTTGGCCTTTAAAATGTTGCCATTCCGGCTGGTGGAGATGGACACTTTAAAAAAAACAAAAAACTTATAGCAACCTAGGTCCATCAAGTTCAACCTTTCACCATCAATGATAGATTTAGTCACAAAATTAACTATAACCCACAATGTTGTGTACTGAGAAAATCATCCAACCCCTTATTAAAAGCTGTTATTGTGTTTGCCATTACTACTAGTGATGAGCGAACGTGCTTGGATAAGGCGTTATCCGAGCATGCTCGGGTGCTAGACAAGTATTGTGGACGTGCTTGGCCATTAGGCAGCTGCAACACATGCATTGATTGCCTGTTTTTTAGGCAATCCCTGCATGTGTTGCAGATGTCGAACAGCCACGAGACAAGCAGCCGCGGGGACTTGAACATATTTTTCGAGCACGCTAAGATACTCGGTTAGCACCCGATCGTGCTCGGATAACGCCTTACCCAAGCACATTCGCTCATCACTAATTACTACTGCTTGTAGGGCATGCCACATTTAGACTGTTGCTGACTGGGCGTGAGGCGGAAAGCGTTTTGACGCATGTCCCACCACCACCGAGGATTGCTTGATGTTTCTCTGTCCATGCTGCCTTCTCCTACTCTGCTTTTTTCCACCACTTCCTCATCTTTTCAGCATAACACCTGCAGACCAACTTCAGCATGGCCAGGGGGAAATGACAGTAGGCTGTTCTGAAACTCATCTGCTTGGGCAAAAATCTCACGCCCTGCAGAAGCTGTGGATGGGGATCAAACAGACCAATGAGTGGTTGGTGCCACTAAATCTCACGCCTGGCCTGGTGGTGTGCAATAACGGGCAAGATCTCGCAACATGTCTGGACCTAGCCGATTTGAACCACATCCCTTGCCTGGCACCTGTACTGAATTTGGTGGTGCAGAGCTTCCTGAAAAATTACCCCAAGATGTCAGAGCTGCTCCAGAAACTATGGGCCATCTGTATGCAATTTCAGCATTCTCACCCTGCTGCTGCCCATCTGTGTGTGCTGCAATGTAATTTCTGCCTTCCCGCTCACTGACTCATGCAACGAACCCACAAGATGAAACTCCACCTTGCATATGCTGGAGAGACTGTGCAAGCAGCAGCAGGCGATACTGGAGTTTCAACTGCAGCACCCACGAGTGAGTCGCTCTGTGGAACATCATCAATTCACCACCAATGAGTAGGCCTCCATGTGGGATGTGTGCCATGTTGTGCTGACCAGGGCTGATGAGACCATCAACATCATTGCTGTCCCACTTCTTGAAAAAAAACGCTTCAGGTGATGATGGAACAGGGACCATTTAGATCAGTGTTTCTCAACTCCGGTCCTCAAAACCCCACAACAGGTCATGTTTTCAGGATTTTCTTAGAATTGCATAGGCGATGGAATTAATGCTTGAGCAGGTGATGAAATTGTAGAAAGTATAATATCTGATAATCCAAATTAGTATTAAACCAAGAAAAACAAAGAAAACTAATCTATCCAATAAACTTTATTAAACAAAATAAGGATAAAAGACTGACACAACACCCAGACCCCTCTAAATGGGGGTGGGTCAATTAAAAAACCTGGCCCAAAAAGATTATAAAGGGCAAAGGGTGGGAGGGACAACGGGGCCGATAGCAAAAACCCTACACGTCCCTACAAATATTCCCTGCCTGTCTGCGGAGGTTGGCACCCTCTTGGACGCAATATGGCGCCCCCGCTCACCGTCGACTCACCCTTAAGGCCCTATAAGTCCCTCTACATGTATAAAGATACTATACCACAAACAACACCCAATACATGGCCTAACCAAACTCGGGACCAAAAAAAGAGAAAAAACACCAGGTAGTGATTCACCAGTAAAGACAAACGGTCTGACCGTACCAATACCTAATGCTAAAGTATAACGCCTGAAACTAAGGCTAATACACCCTAAGGAGTCCCTAACCGAGTCTCCCTACCTGTCAGCGGAGGTTGGCACCCTCTTGAACGCAAATGGCGCCCCCGCTCCTCGGCGGCTGCCCCTATTAACCCTGGCTGAATCCCTAAAAGAAGATATATCGGGATACTAAATACGGGTGGTGCCTTAGGGGCTATACTAGTGACCCAGATAAATAGGTCCCTATAGCTCGGTCAGACCCTAAAGATAAAGCAAATAGCAACAATACTTAAACCAATGCTTGCACGGCAATAGGAAAGATGTATATAACAGCTTAACGAATACAACTATATTATGATCACAGTTGGTAAAGTACTCGTATGCAAATACAATGGTTGCGGGGAAAAAAAAAAAAACACACAACTGGTGAAAAACATATAAACTTAAAAGGCCTGAAACACTTATCTGTGTTCAGGTCTCGCCTCTACGCGTTTCCCCCCCATGATGTGGTTCCTCAGGAGGCATATGGGAAAAAGAGATACTGTGTGAATAGATCACATCAGAGATACATGTTGTGCCTGGTTGCAACCAGGCACAACATGTATCTCTGATGTGATCTATTCACACAGTATCTCTTTTTCCCATATGCCTCCTGAGGAACCACATCATGGGGGGGAAACGCGTAGAGGCGAGACCTGAACACAGATAAGTGTTTCAGGCCTTTTAAGTTTATATGTTTTTCACCAGTTGTGTGTTTTTTTTTTTTTGTTTTTTTTTCCCCGCAACCATTGTATTTGCATACGAGTACTTTACCAACTGTGATCATAATATAGTTGTATTCGTTAAGCTGTTATATACATCTTTCCTATTGCCGTGCAAGCATTGGTTTAAGTATTGTTGCTATTTGCTTTATCTTTAGGGTCTGACCGAGCTATAGGGACCTATTTATCTGGGTCACTAGTATAGCCCCTAAGGCACCACCCGTATTTAGTATCCCGATATATCTTCTTTTAGGGATTCAGCCAGGGTTAATAGGGGCAGCCGCCGAGGAGCGGGGGCGCCATTTGCGTTCAAGAGGGTGCCAACCTCCGCTGACAGGTAGGGAGACTCGGTTAGGGACTCCTTAGGGTGTATTAGCCTTAGTTTCAGGCGTTATACTTTAGCATTAGGGATTGGTACGGTCAGACCGTTTGTCTTTACTGGTGAATCACTACCTGGTGTTTTTTCTCTTTTTTTGGTCCCGAGTTTGGTTAGGCCATGTATTGGGTGTTGTTTGTGGTATAGTATCTTTATACATGTAGAGGGACTTATAGGGCCTTAAGGGTGAGTCGACGGTGAGCGGGGGCGCCATATTGCGTCCAAGAGGGTGCCAACCTCCGCAGACAGGTAGGGAATATTTGTAGGGACGTGTAGGGTTTTTGCTATCGGCCCCGTTGTCCCTCCCACCCTTTGCCCTTTATAATCTTTTTGGGCCAGGTTTTTTAATTGACCCACCCCCATTTAGAGGGGTCTGGGTGTTGTGTCAGTCTTTTATCCTTATTTTGTTTAATAAAGTTTATTGGATAGATTAGTTTTCTTTGTTTTTCCAGGTGATGAAATTATCACCTGTGCAATACGAAGGAAATCCTGAAAACATGACCTGTTGTGGGGTCTTGAGGACTGGAGTTGAGAAACACTGATTTAGATGATCCTATGACTAAGGGTGCTGCGTAAGGCTTTTCATGTTTTTAATATGGCTTGCTATGCCTGAATAAAGTTTTTTTTTCTCCATCGCCACAGTGGGGGACACAGAACCGTGGGTGTATGCTGCTGCCACTAGGAGGCTGATACTAAGTAAATACAAAAAAGGTTAGCTGCTCCTCTGCAGTATACACCGCCTACTGGCTCTGGATAATACCAGTTCTTGCTTAGTGTCCGTAGAAGGCACACTGCGTCTGAATTTTTTCCAGACGTTTCATTTTTTAATTTTAATTTTTATTTTTGCGCAAGAAGACAAAGGGACGGACCCTTTTAAGGGGGCCGATCTCCCCCGAAACACCAACAGGCGAGCACGGCGAGTTTACTCCCCGTATCCTTTCCTGCGATGTGGGATGTTTGGCCGTGACCTAGCCCTGTGAAATCCTAGGGGAGCGAACCCTTAGGATACACAGAGGCACTTTCAGTCCGGCCGCCCTCCCTCTGCACCACCACTGTGGAACAGTGATGCTACATGGAGCTCCTCAGTCCCTCTCCACCCCCTCATCAAGAGGGCGGTGGATTGAGGTTAACTGCACCTTCCCTCATACCTCACCTGAAGAGGACCATAAGCGGTGAGTCTGATGGGGTAGGGGGGGGCTCCCAAGCGCACTGCGGGCTCGGCCGCATTTCACGGCCGGGCACCGCTAATTTAATCCCCGCCTTCGGCCTTAGCTAGGCCACGTTCCGCCCAATGCGTGCGTCACGCGCGAGGCCCTGCCCACCGCTTCAGTGCTGCTCGCACATTGCGAGAAGTGCCTCTCAACTCTCGGCGGCCATCTTAGACGGAAGAGAGAGCTCCCGGTGTCTCTCAGGAGCCTCAGAATGCCACCAAATCAAGGAGTGTATCCCTCTCCGGTCTCAGTGCGGCATCCGGACACAGGACCTGGGTAGGTGCGCTGCACACTCACACAGGCCCTCCTACTCCTGCACACAGAGCTCTGCTCAGTACCTGCACAGGTGCCCCACAGCCCTGCATGGAGGTTAGCTGACAAAATGTCTTTGCATAAACCCAAAAAGTCTGCAAAAACAGTGTTCTTCACTTCTTGCACCTCCTGTCAGGCTGTGCTACCAAGTGAGCATACTGCTCCGCTCTGTAATGCTTGTGACCCTAAATTGGCTCAGGAGCCCCCCGCCGCAAACGAGCCCGCGGTGACCAGTCCCCCTGAGTGGGCTTTGTCACTTTCGCAATCTATGGTTTTCTTTTACTTAAGCTGTCGAGTCCCTCTAGGATCCAACCAGGAGCAGGACCACTAATCCGCCTATTCAGGAAGCTTCCCCTATGGCTGCGGACTTTTCAGCCTGCAGGGGCCGCTCTCACTCTAGGCACAAGCGGCCATCTAGGAAACGCGTCCGTAGCTTGTCCCCCAGGCCCTCTGGTGCCTCGGCATCCATTAGCTCCGCTTCCCGCTCTCGCTCCCCAGGCACCTCTTCCGACCAGGACTCTGATCCTGAGTGATGGGCCTCTAGATCTGGAGTTGCCAGGTTATCAGAGCGCTATAGATAGTCTCATCGAGGCCATCAACCAGTCCCTTCAGGTTGATGAGGAACTGGTGACCTCCAGTACAGATAATTCGGTATCTTTTAAAAGGACCTAAAGTACTCGCAGGGTGTTTGCCAATCACCTGAAGTTCCAGGACATAGTCCAGTGGCATAGGGAGCGTCCAGACAAACGCTTTCAGGGCCAGAGATCTCTGGAGTCCAAATATCCTTTTTTTCCTGAGCTCAGCAAACAATGGACAGAATCCCCTCCTGTGGATCCTCCTGTCTCACGTTTGTCCTCTAAAACTGTCCTATCCGTGCCGGACGGATCTTCTATCAAAGATCTCACAGACCGCCTTGTTAACAGTCTCACTCGTTCAGCTTTCGAGGCTTCAGGCTCGGCACTCTTTCCCTCCTTCGCTGCTACCTGTGTAGCCAAAGCCGTGACTTCTGGGGCAGACTCCCTGCACAAGGCCTTACAAAGCAGCGATCTTCCTTCTGACTTAGGCTAGGTTCACATTGCGCTAGGTGAGTCCGTCTAACGGACACGTTTTTAAGTAGTAAAAACGCAATGTAACGCACATACTAACGCGCCCATAGACTTGCATTGTCTGACGCATCGTGACGCATCCCAAAATTGGTATGCGTTTGTCACATAACGTTTTTTTTCTGACAGACCTTGAACGCGGCTTGCAGCGTTTTCGGGTCCGGCCAAGCTAACGCAATACTAACGGAAGCGTTCATTCTGCCATAGAAGGCTATGGCAAACGCAGTCAGACGCAAATCATGAAAAATTTCCAAATAGAACCACATGTTTTAATAGCGTTTGAGGGTGGTCACGTGTTCATGTGACAGGAAATGTGATTTCGGCCAAATGAGGAATATCCCACCCACACATTTCTCCTGAGGTCTACTGCACGTGACAGAGTCTTGCAAGAGATCACAGGAAATGTAAGTACATTTCTATATATTATATATCTCTGTATACATCATGGGAGTCTGTATTGTCCGTCGGATGTGTGTGTACTAAAAATGTATTGCTTTGTTGCACGCAGATGTCGGATACTGATGTCAGCAGCAGCAGCGTGTCTGCGGTGTTTTCTTCTCAATCGGTAGGCTTGCACTTTAAAAAACCACAATAATGTTGTGTGAAACTCCATTGTATTGAGCTAAGCACGTTATAAAAATCATGTTTTTATTGTAAATAGGAGTCTTCTGAGCCAGAGGCTTTTTTTTCATTTTACATACACAATAGGTTGTGGCACACTGAGGACACAAGAGAAAGAAGGTCCCTAGCCTCTGTCGTCGCCACAACTGCCAGTGGTAAATATAAAACTAGAAATATTCTATCCAATATTTATCAACAATCTATCTATTCACTTTCTATCTACTATCTATCAACTATCTATCGCTCTATCTATGTATCTATCGCTATATCTATGTATCTATCTCTCTATATCTATGTATCTATCGCTATATCTATGTATCTACCTATCGCTATATCTATGTATCTATCTCTCTATATCTATGTATCTATCTATCTCTATATCTATGTATCTATCTCTCTATATCTATGTATCTATCGCTATATCTATGTATCTATCTCTCTATATCTATGTATCTATCTCTCTATATCTATGTATCTATCTCTCTATATCTATGTATCTATCGCTATATCTATGTATCTACCTATCGCTATATCTATGTATCTATCTCTCTATATCTATGTATCTATCGCTATATCTATGTATCTATCTCTCTATATCTATGTATCTATCTCTCTATATCTATGTATCTATCTCTCTATATCTATGTATCTATCTCTCTATATCTATGTATCTATCGCTATATCTATGTATCTATCTCTCTATATCTATGTATCTATCTCTCTATATCTATGTATCTATCGCTATATCTATGTATGTATCTATCTCTCTATATCTATGTATCTATCTCTCTATATCTATGTATCTATCGCTATATCTATGTATCTACCTATCGCTATATCTATGTATCTATCTCTCTATATCTATGTATCTATCTCTCTAATTCAAATTCAAATTCAAATGAGCTTTATTGGCAGGACTAAGTACATGTTAGCATTGCCAAAGCATATGGTAAAAATACGGGGGTGGGGAGGGGGGGCATATAGAGGTCCAGGGAATATCAAATTCCTTTTAGAGGATAGGGGATGTTTCCAGGGTGGGGTATAGGAGTCCATGACATATCGGGCTCTTTAGTCGGGGGATAGGGATATGTCCAGTGTTGGGGTACGGGAGTCCATGACATATCAGGCTCCTCTTAGTCTGTGGCAGGCACTGACATATTCCGCTGCTACGGCCACTGCACTTTCCTCTTCCCCCAGTATTATCGGCAGTTTCTCTTCCTCCTCCTTGGAGGTGAAATCTGGGAGGAGATCAGACAGCCTCTTGAAGTGAGTGTCCCTCACTGCGGAGTATTTGGGGCACCTCAGCAGGAAGTGGGCCTCATCCTCCACGGCCTCCTGGGGGCACTGCTGGCAGAGTCTGTTCTCTCGAGGCTTGTAGTTCTGTCGGTGCCGCCCGGATTCGATGAGTAGGCTGTGGGCGCTCAGTCTGTACCGGCTCAGGATCTGTCGATCTTTGGGGTTTTCTAGTTTCTCTAGATATGGGGCCAGTTTGTACTCCCTCTGTAAATTCCAGTATATTGTCAGTTTCTGGGATTTGTTTATGTCGTTCCTCCAGATGCTGAGATATTCCTCTTTGACTTTGTGTACCATTTTCTGGATTTCACCTTTTGTCAGGCCATGGAGGTTGATGGCTTGGTCAGACTGGCTTTGGGTACTTTTCCTTGGGAGGCTTCCTGAGGCTTCCTGGTGTAGGAAGGCTTTGTGATGGTAGGAGCTGGGACTGCTACTTTGTAGATGAGCCTTGAATGACAGCGCCTTCTTCTTTATTGCGATGTGTAGTGGGAATCTGCCCAGCTCTGCTCGGCAGGCGCTATTTGATGTGCTCCGATGGACTTGGAGAAGATGCTTGCAGAACTCTAGGTGGAATATTTCTGTCGGCCCAGCGTCCCACTTTGACCAGTTTGGGTATGAGACTGGGCCCCAGACCTCACTACCGTATAGAAGAATTGGGGCAATGATGGAGTCAAAAATTTTTAGCCATACGGTTACTGGTGCCTTGAGGTGGTACAGACGCCTTCTGATGGCATAGAAGGCTTTGGATGCCTTGTCTTTTAGTGACTCTATGGCTTGCTTGAAGCTCCCTGACTGGCTGAGTTCTAGGCCCAGGTAGGTGTACCTGTTGGTTTCAGTAAGTGGACGGTTGTCTATCATAAAGGTAGGATTGCCAGTGGGTTTCTGCTTTCTTTTCTGGAACACCATGATATTAGTTTTTTTCTCGTTGATTGGCAGTGCCCATGTGCTGCTGAAGGTCTCATATCTATGTATCTATCTCTCTATATCTATGTATCTATCGCTATATCTATGTATCTACCTATCGCTATATCTATGTATCTATCTCTCTATATCTATGATTCAATTCAATTCAATTCAAATGAGCTTTATTGGCAGGACTAAGTACATGTTAGCATTGCCAAAGCATATGGTAAAAATACGGGGGTGGGGGAGGGGGGGCATATAGAGGTCCAGGGAATATCAAATTCCTTTTAGAGGATAGGGGATGTTTCCAGGGTGGGGTATAGGAGTCCATGACATATCGGGCTCTTTAGTCGGGGGATAGGGATATGTCCAGTGTTGGGGTACGGGAGTCCATGACATATCAGGCTCCTCTTAGTCTGTGGCAGGCACTGACATATTCCGCTGCTACGGCCACTGCACTTTCCTCTTCCCCCAGTATTATCAGCAGTTTCTCTTCCTCCTCCTTGGAGGTGAAATCTGGGAGGAGATCAGACAGCCTCTTGAAGTGAGTGTCCCTCACTGCGGAGTATTTGGGGCACCTCAGCAGGAAGTGGGCCTCATCCTCCACGGCCTCCTGGGGGCACTGCTGGCAGAGTCTGTTCTCTCGAGGCTTATAGTTCTGTCGGTGCCGCCCGGATTCGATGAGTAGGCTGTGGGCGCTCAGTCTGTACCGGCTCAGGATCTGTCGATCTTTGGGGTTTTCTAGTTTCTCTAGATATGGGGCCAGTTTGTACTCCCTCTGTAAATTCCAGTATATTGTCAGTTTCTGGGATTTGTTTATGTCGTTCCTCCAGATGCTGAGATATTCCTCTTTGACTTTGTGTACCATTTTCTGGATTTCACCTTTTGTCAGGCCATGGAGGTTGATGGCTTGGTCAGACTGGCTTTGGGTACTTTTCCTTGGGAGGCTTCCTGAGGCTTCCTGGTGTAGGAAGGCTTTGTGATGGTAGGAGCTGGGACTGCTACTTTGTAGATGAGCCTTGAATGACAGCGCCTTCTTCTTTATTGCGATGTGTAGTGGGAATCTGCCCAGCTCTGCTCGGCAGGCGCTATTTGATGTGCTCCGATGGACTTGGAGAAGATGCTTGCAGAACTCTAGGTGGAATATTTCTGTCGGCCCAGCGTCCCACTTTGACCAGTTTGGGTATGAGACTGGGCCCCAGACCTCACTACCGTATAGAAGAATTGGGGCAATGATGGAGTCAAAAATTTTTAGCCATACGGTTACTGGTGCCTTGAGGTGGTACAGACGCCTTCTGATGGCATAGAAGGCTTTGGATGCCTTGTCTTTTAGTGACTCTATGGCTTGCTTGAAGCTCCCTGACTGGCTGAGTTCTAGGCCCAGGTAGGTGTACCTGTTGGTTTCAGTAAGTGGACGGTTGTCTATCATAAAGGTAGGATTGCCAGTGGGTTTCTGCTTTCTTTTCTGGAACACCATGATATTAGTTTTTTTCTCGTTGATTGGCAGTGCCCATGTGCTGCTGAAGGTCTCATATCTATGTATCTATCTCTCTATATCTATGTATCTATCGCTATATCTATGTATCTACCTATCGCTATATCTATGTATCTATCTCTCTATATCTATGATTCAATTCAATTCAATTCAAATGAGCTTTATTGGCAGGACTAAGTACATGTTAGCATTGCCAAAGCATATGGTAAAAATACGGGGGTGGGGGAGGGGGGGCATATAGAGGTCCAGGGAATATCAAATTCCTTTTAGAGGATAGGGGATGTTTCCAGGGTGGGGTATAGGAGTCCATGACATATCGGGCTCTTTAGTCGGGGGATAGGGATATGTCCAGTGTTGGGGTACGGGAGTCCATGACATATCAGGCTCCTCTTAGTCTGTGGCAGGCACTGACATATTCCGCTGCTACGGCCACTGCACTTTCCTCTTCCCCCAGTATTATCAGCAGTTTCTCTTCCTCCTCCTTGGAGGTGAAATCTGGGAGGAGATCAGACAGCCTCTTGAAGTGAGTGTCCCTCACTGCGGAGTATTTGGGGCACCTCAGCAGGAAGTGGGCCTCATCCTCCACGGCCTCCTGGGGGCACTGCTGGCAGAGTCTGTTCTCTCGAGGCTTATAGTTCTGTCGGTGCCGCCCGGATTCGATGAGTAGGCTGTGGGCGCTCAGTCTGTACCGGCTCAGGATCTGTCGATCTTTGGGGTTTTCTAGTTTCTCTAGATATGGGGCCAGTTTGTACTCCCTCTGTAGATTCCGGTATATTGTCAGTTTCTGGGATTTGTTTATGTCGTTCCTCCAGATGCTGAGATATTCCTCTTTGACTTTGTGTACCATTTTCTGGATTTCACCTTTTGTCAGGCCATGGGGGTTGATGGCTTGGTCAGACTGGCTTTGGGTACTTTTCCTTGGGAGGCTTCCTGAGGCTTCCTGGTGTAGTAAGGCTTTGTGATGGTAGGAGCTGGGACTGCTACTTTGTAGATGAGCCTTGAATGACAGCGCCTTCTTCTTTATTGCGATGTGTAGTGGGAATCTGCCCAGCTCTGCTCGGCAGGCGCTATTTGATGTGCTCCGATGGACTTGGAGAAGATGCTTGCAGAACTCTAGGTGGAATATTTCTGTCGGCCCAGCGTCCCACTTTGACCAGTTTGGGTATGAGACTGGGCCCCAGACCTCACTACCGTATAGAAGAATTGGGGCAATGATGGAGTCAAAAATTTTTAGCCATACGGTTACTGGTGCCTTGAGGTGGTACAGACGCCTTCTGATGGCATAAAAGGCTTTGGATGCCTTGTCTTTTAGTGACTCTATGGCTAGCTTGAAGCTCCCTGACTGGCTGAGTTCTAGGCCCAGGTAGGTGTACCTGTTGGTTTCAGTAAGTGGACGGTTGTCTATCATAAAGGTAGGATTGCCAGTGGGTTTCTGCTTTCTTTTCTGGAACACCATGATATTAGTTTTTTTCTCGTTGATTGGCAGTGCCCATGTGCTGCTGAAGGTCTCTAGGATTTTCAGATGATCTTGGAGGCCTTTCTCAGTTGGTGATAACAGCACGAGGTCATCTGCATACAGCAGAAATTTCACCTGGGTGTCATGGAGGGTGAGTCCTGGTGCTGAGGAGGACTCTAGGGCCACTGCCAGCTCGTTGATGTAGATGTTAAAGAGCGTTGGACTGAGGCTGCAGCCCTGTCTCACTCCTCGACTTTGTTGGAAATAGGCTGTCCTCCTTCCGTTGACCTTCACACTGCAACTGTTCTCTGTGTAGGAGCTTCGGATGACATCATATGTTTTGCCTCCTATTCCGCTCCCCAGCAATTTTAGGAATAGTCCTGGGTGCCACACTGAGTCGAAGGCCTTCTTGAAGTCCACAAAACAAGCGTATATCTTCCCGTTCTTTGTATTGTGGACGTGGCTCTTGATGAGGCTGTGCAGAGTGTAGATGTGGTCAGTGGTGCGGTGGTTTGGCATGAACCCTGCTTGGCTCTTGCTGAGGACGTTGTGCTCGGTGAGGAAGGTGAGGATCCTCTTGTTCAGGATGCAGTTGAAGAGTTTACCCAGGTTGCTGCTGACACATATCCCTCGGTAGTTTGCTGGGTCGTACTTGTCCCCATTTTTGTGTATAGGGGTTATGAGGCCTTGGTTCCAGTTTTTGGGGAAGCAGCCGGCCTGCAGTACAATATTAAATAGTTTTGTTATCGCAGCCTGGATGTCTGGAGGGCTGTATTTCAGCATTTCTGGGAGGATCCCATCTGGACCACTGGCTTTTTTACCTTTTATCTGTGTGATCCTTTCTGTTATTTCTGTCAGTGTGATTGGTGTATCCAGAGGATTTTGGAAATCTTTGAACTTTTCCTCCATATCTTTCAGTTTTTTCACAAGCTCTTTTTGTGCCAGGTTCAGGTCTTCACTTGGGATGTCATTGTAGAGGTCCTTGAAGTACTGGAGCCAGATGTTGCCGCTCTGGATGTGGAGGCTGTTGCTTTTCTGGTTGGATCCAAGGTGATTCCACAGTTCCCAAAATTTGTTGTCTTCAAGGGCATCTTGGAGTTGGAGGAGTTTGGTAGAGATGTCGTTTTGCTTTTTCTTTCTGAGGATGGCTTTGTAATTTCGTTGTACGGTGTGGTAGGCTTCTCTCAGAGTGGGGTTATTGGGGTCTCTGTGTTTTTTATTTGAGGCCATTCTTAGGGCCTTCCGTATGGTCTTGCATTCTTTGTCAAACCAGTTGTTGGGATTTTGTTTACTCGGTCTCTTGTTGATGATTCTTTTCAGGTCAGACATTTCTGCCATGGCATATAGAATGTCGTTAAGGTCTCTTACCGCTAGGTGTACTCCTTCTGGGTTGAGTTCATACACGTTATTATGGAAACATTGGAGCTTCTCCTTGATCTCTGGTCTGTTGATGGCATCTTTGTATTTTGGGGCCGACATCTTGGACCATTTGAAGGATGGTGGCAGGCTAAAGAGGCCGGTCTTTTGCGGGGTTTGTGAGGGTGATTTCTTTGTGGATTTGATGTATAGGAGCAGTTGGTTATGGTCTGACAGATGTGTTTGTGGGGTGACTATAAGGGCGCCAATATTTGTAGGGTCCATATCTGTGATGGCATAGTCTATCACACTGCTGCCCACATGGGAGTTTAGGGTATGTCTTCCCAGTGAGTCTCCCTTGGTGCGGCCATTGAGGATACGAAGTCCAAGGCTTCGGCATAGGTTCAACAGCGTTCTGCCACTTTTATTAACTGTGCAATCATAGCTGTTCCTGTCGGTGTGCACTGGGTTGTCACAGTCGGTATCTGCTCCAAGTATATAGATGTTTCCATCAGTGGTCAGGTAGTCTCTTTCTCTTCCCGTTCTTGCGTTGAGGTCTCCGTAGATGAGAACGTTCCCAAGAGTCTGGAAATGGGCAGCTTCAGTCTTTAGGGTCTCAAAGCTGTCTGGGTTGAAGTATGGAGACTCTGGAGGAGCTACGTACACTGCACAGAGGTAGATGTCGGCCACGGATGTGAGGATGGAGCGGCTTATTCTTATCCAGATATGGCTGTCTCCTCTCTTCACTGCTCTGATATGTTCATGGAGCTCTTCTTTGTACCATACTAATATTCCTCCTGAGCTCCGGCCCTGTTTGATGTTTTTGTTTTTCAGGGCGGAGACAGAGAATTCCCTGTATCCGATGGGGACATAGGATTCATTATTGGCCTTAGTCCATGTTTCAAGGAGGATCTGTATATCAATGTCTTTCAGTCTTTGGTTAAAGTCTGGGTCATTTGTCTTGTATCCAAAGGCTGAGGTGTTCAGGCCCTGGATGTTCCAGCTACTAATGATTAGAGTTGACATTGTGTAGCTGTATACCTTGTAATGGGCTGTCCTGCATAGGACATCTTGGGTTGCTGACTGGTGAACTTGTTGTAGGCAATTGGTCCAGTCGCGTGAGTTTCTTGCATATGGAGCTGATCATGGTCTTTATTTCTGCCAGCTCACTGCTCTGTTTCACTCTGTGTGGGGAGGGTGGTGTCTTCCATGGTTTGTGTCTCTCATAGACTGGTTTTCCATACAGGTTGCAGTTTTCAGTTCGTTGAGCATATTCCATATTAGGTCTGTTAGTTGGTGCTCTTCCTATAGGTTTTTGGTTTGTATGGGTTCTTGGTCCAGGGACTCTGTTGAGTACAATGTCTTTAAGTTCTTTGGCAAGAAGGCTGACTCCTTGGTTGTTAAGATGTTTGTCATCATACAGGTGGTGGAGGTTTATGATGGGATGTTGTGCCAGGGTGATGTCTAGCATCGTATTGATCTTGGCTATTAGTTCTCTGTTGACGTCTTGGGTGATGTATTGGAAGGAATCTTTTCTTGGCAGCAGAGATGACAGGATGATCTTGCTGCTGGGGAACTTCTGTTGTGTGGTCTCTGCCAGCTGACACAATTGTCCTGCTACCTGCTGGTGTTGGTCCTGGAGATTGTTGGTGCCTGTATGTATGACGATGTGGTTTGGGTTGGTGAAATATGGATTGTCAATTACGGCCTTTGCTTGTTCTATAGTTGAGCAGCGGATTTTGGAGACCTTTTTTCCTGGGAAGAGTCGCCTTGTATTGAGGTATTTTCCGTTGGAGTCTATAATCAGGACTATATCCGGACATGTTGGTTGGCTGCTCCTATGGGAGATTCTGTTTACGTTCTTCTTCTTGCTCTGTCCTGTTGTTGTGGTCTGCTGTTGTTCTAGACTTGGGGTTTGTTTGGTGCTTGGGTCTGGCCCATCCTGTGGTTCTTGGTTATTTTCTCTTTTGCCCTCAATATATAGGCAGTTATTTAAGTTAGTGGTGGTTTGGCTGTTAGCTCTCATTGTGTCTTCACCTGTCTCCTTCCCTGGGTCCCCCTCCTGTGTTAGGGGTGGTGTCTGGCTCTTTAGGTTTTCTATTTCTCCTTTTAATTTAGCATTTTCTTGCCGTAGTTCATATAGTTCATGTTTGATTTCCTGCACCGCTGAGTCCAGTACACACCTCAGTTTGGTTATCTCTGCATCTGTTGGGTCATTTGTCTGTCTTTGGATCTGTTCCTTAAGCAGTGTGAAGTCCCTCTCCAGCTGGGACAGGCATTCTCTGAGGGTGTCCAATGAGGGGAGTGCATTATTAGGGCTTTGGGCTGCAGGGGGGTCCCTGGTGGTCTTTTTTGTACGTGTGGGCCCATCACTCTTTCTACGTGCTGGCTTTACTATTTTATATTTTTGAGCCTTGAGTTTGATATGAGGGAAGATTTCCTCAAATGCCTCGAGGTTGTCCTCATTGCCCTGTATGACTATTATGCCAGAGTGGTATAGATTGATGGTGAGTGAGATATCCTTGTTTTGTGGGTCTTTTACTCTGATTTGTCGGCCCCTGTTGATGCCATTTTTTAGAATGTTTTTATAGTATTTGCACAAGGCTGTGTGCCATGCCTCAGGCTGCTCACTATAGAAGAGATAATTTGTTTTTCTATTCTCTTTCTTAGGAAAGTCTGCAAAGAGAGTTTCTGGTTCCTCTTTGATGATGGAATGTTTTATGGCCTTTTTTTCTCTCAAGCTCCTGTGATCTCTGGGATATGTTATCTCTTTGACGCCTGAGACCCTGCCATCTGCTGGAGCTGAGGCACTGACCTCTATAGGGGGCTTAGCTATAGTGCTGGGATTTTCATTATCCAAAATATTATTTCTTTCCATGTTGCTTATTTTATATTGTGCTTGTTTTCTGGGGAGATTCTATAGGTTTTGATTCTATAGAGTTCAATGCTAAAGGGTTTGAGATGCAGAGAGATGGCCTTACCTCTTGGTGTTTAGCTCTGGGGTCTTCCAGCTTTCATATGCTCTGCTGCTTGAATCCTGTGCAGGGGGTAGATCTTCCTTATCATCGAAATTCCTCTTTTATCCTGGTTTATATTTTTCTTTCTTGGGTGTATTTTAGTCCTGCTCGCTTTTGCCTTCCATGGAGCACGTATTTTCCAAGTTTCGTCTTACAGGTTGCCCATTACAAGGTATAAATTGCTTAAATTTCAGGAGCTCATGTCAAATGCAGCTTACTCCTGGGAATGGTGGGCGGTATCTATCGCTATATCTATGTATCTATCTCTCTATATCTATGTATCTATCTCTCTATATCTATGTATCTATCTCTCTATATCTATGTATCTATCGCTATATCTATGTATCTACCTATCGCTATATCTATGTATCTATCTCTCTATATCTATGTATCTATCTCTCTATATCTATGTAGCTATCGCTATATCTATGTATCTACCTATCGCTATATCTATGTATCTATCTCTCTATATCTATGTATCTATCGCTATATCTATGTATCTATCTCTCTATATCTATGTATCTATCTCTCTATATCTATGTATCTATCTCTCTATATCTATGTATCTATCTCTCTATATCTATGTATCTATCGCTATATCTATGTATCTACCTATCGCTATATCTATGTATCTATCTCTCTATATCTATGTATCTATCTATCGCTATATCTATCTATCGCTATATCTATGTATCTACCTATCGCTATATCTATGTATCTATCTCTCTATATCTATGTATCTATCGCTATATCTATGTATCTATCTATCTATCTCTGTATCTATGAATATGGCCATCCAGTGAAATTGACACTTTCAACATAACGTTTTGTGTTTACATAGTCCAAGTCAGCGACCAAAAAAAAAAAGGATTGTCGTTGACGAAGAGCCATTGACTATTCACAACGAGACACTGATCAACCTTGTGGAAGCCAACCCCTCCATATGGGACCAGAGCGACAGCTCCCACCATGACATCGTGAAGAACCGCAAGTTGTGGGATCAAATTATCTGTCACTTCGATCCCCGATACATGAAGTCGACAACCTCAAAGAAAAAAATTGGTAAATATTGGTGACGTTACATTGCAAAATGTGAAAAAATAAAAATAAATGTTTCTATCCTATCAACCTATCCACTTGTTGTCTGCTATCTATCTCTCAATTCTCAACTATCTATACACTATTTCTAAACTATTTCTCTATTATCTATCTAATAACTACTATCTAACAACTATCTATCTATTATCTATATATCAACTATCGTAACAAACTATCAACAATTTTTCTACTAATATTAATAATATATCTTCAAACTATCTATCTACTATTTATATAAAAAAAAAAATTTTTTTAATTTAAAGCCGATGCTGTCCATACCCGTTGGAAATCCATACGCGATCGCTTTGTCCGTGACTACCGCAACAGTCAGAATGCACCAAGCGGATCAGGTGGCAAACGGGTGACCCCGTATGTGCATTACGACCAATTGCTCTTCCTTCAAAAAACATTGTCTCAGCGCTCATAAGTACAAATAGGTCTGTGTGCGAGACAAAATTGTTGAAAGGAAAATAATTAATTTTTTTTTTTTGGGGGGGGGGGTTACAGCACGATATGCAGTACCGCTGCGCCTAGACCGGCAGAGGAACTGGAGCCTTCTCCAGTGGAACCAACCCAACCTGAAGATGTGTCTGGCATCAGCGAGCCACGATCTGTGGATAGAAGCACTGTTGCTGCAGGTGTGAGTGCCCGGTTGCAATCACAGCGTGGACGCAAGCGAGCAGCGCAAAAAGATGAAGCTGATGCAATTATCGTCGATGGACTCCAATGGGTAGAGGACATGTGTCGCAGTGAGCTCAAAGACCTGAGGTGGGAAATTACCGACCTGCAATCCCGTGAGTCTGTATACTCTGCTAATGAGTGGAAGCTTCTTTTTTTGTCCTATGTGCCTGTCGCTCAAAATATCCCTGCACATAGAAACCTTATGTTTAGGCAAAGACTGAACGACCTTCTTGAGGAATTTGTGGGCCCCCAGGAACCCGCTCCATCGGGAACAAGAAGAATTGACATGCCGGCCTACAACCCTCAATATAGAGGCCGGGGTGAAACGAGCATGGAACCTCATAGACAATGTAGCAGTCCATCATACAGTTGGGCAGACAATACGCCCGTGCAGTACCAAAGTCTTTAGTACTGTTCACTGTCCCCAGCCAGGTGCAATTACTGCGTTGCAAGTTTTGTTGTTTTTTTTTTTTTTTTGTAACACCCAATTTCTATTTTAGTTTTTTTTTTCATCCCTATGGGATATCATATGTTAAACCTGTCTACCCACAGTTTGTAGGAAAAATCCATAAACATTTAGTAAACTGTTTAAAATTTAAGATTCTTGTATGACTTTAACTTTTAACACAACATAACTTTTTACACGACATAAGGTTGTGGGAAATAAAACAAACAATAAAAGCCACACACATTTCAGCAAAACATCAGGATACAACTTAAGACTTTAAATTATTTTCACACGTGTCTGTCTTGCCATGGAACATGGCCTTCATGCGTGAAGTAATGTGCAAATTGATCACGAATCCTCATTTTTTGTGCTGTAGACGGAACTGCATTCGATTCAATGCTAATGAGGTTCGACTCACAATCATCGGGGTCTACCACCTGGGGTTCATGTCTCGCCACAAAATTATGCAGACAGATGCACACCTTCACAACATGGTCCACATTTTCTGGTTGCAGTTGCATGCAGGTTAGTAAAATCCGCCATTTTAATGTCAAAATCCCAAAGGCACACTCCACATAACGTCTTGCCCGGCTCAAGCGATAATTAAAAATGCGCCTGGTGGAGTTTAGACTACGGCTTGAGTACGGCTTGAGGAGATTTTGTCAGAGTTGGAACGCCTCATCACCAACTAAAACATAGGGCAAACTTGGGTCATCGGTCCCCGGTAGAGGTCGTGATGAGGGTATGTTAAAATTTTGGCTGTACAAACATCGGCCCATGTTGGAGTCTCTGAAGACTCTGGAATCGTTAGTCCGGCCATAAGCACCAATATCCACAGCAACAAAACTGTACCTTGCATCCGCAATAGCCATCAAAACAATTAAAGTATTTTTTATAGTTGTAGCATAGTGAGCCACTATGCGCTGGTTTCTGAATTCGAATGTGCTTGCCGTCCACGGCACCAATACAATTGGGGAAATTAGCCACATCCTCGAACTGTTGGGAAATCGCTAGCCACATTTCTGATGTTGGTGTTGGTAGCACAAGTGGTTGCAAGTTGTTCCAAATGGCATCACAAGTTTCCCGAACCAGTTGGCAAATTGTTGACTTCCCAAGTCTAAATTGATAATGCAGTGACGCAAAAGATTCTCAGGTAGCCAGATATCTGTCGGCATTCAAAAAGAAAAAAAAAATTAGGATTTTAAAGATCAACTAAAAGGCTAGTTACAATAGAATATACAATTGCTAAATGAACATTATGCCACACTATACCGAGATCTAGTCTTTGTCAATAGAATGATTAAAAAAATGTATAATTACCGCACAGTCACTACTAAACGTTGCTCCGCACAGATGCTTTCACGAAAAGTGCTGCGATGATAATGTATCTCATCCTTCACATGTGAGAACAGAACATCAAAGGTCTCAATGGACATCCGTAGATAGCGTTGGAATTTGAAGGGATGATCCCGAAGCTGAACATACAGGGTGTGAAAGGCACCATATGTATTCCGCAAGAAATTCACTTCGTGGATCCAATATCTCCTTTGCGAACTACGCTTTCTCTGCCGAAGTCGCAACCGCATCAAGCGAAATCTAATGAGCTCAGACACAAACATCTTGCTAGCAGAAGTTCACTCAATGCTTTCAAAATGGAGAATGAGTCTGCACCCACACCCGACA
Organism: Ranitomeya imitator; assembly: GCF_032444005.1. Classification (NCBI taxonomy): domain Eukaryota; kingdom Metazoa; phylum Chordata; class Amphibia; order Anura; family Dendrobatidae; genus Ranitomeya; species Ranitomeya imitator. The sequence continues at coordinate 62,730,478 of NC_091288.1, forward strand.
ATGACAAAAGGGAAAAAAAAAAAAGACAACTTTATTGACAGTGACAAACGCAGCCAAACGGATACTTCGTAACGGACATCCAAATGAAAAAACGCGATCACATGCGTTAACGCTAGCGTTACCGTGACGACGATTTTACACATATTTTGGCTCCATTTCTGTACATGCGTTTAACGAAAACGTTTAACGCCATGTACTTGACGCAATGTGAACCTTTAGCGGAGCTAGCAAATCAAATTTCCCTGGCGGGCGATTTACTTAGTAAACTCTTCCCTGGACGCGGCGAACTGCTCTGCACTTACGGCTTCAAACGCTGTGGTGATTAGAAGAGAGCTATGCCTGAGAAATTGGCAAGCGGACTCTCTCTAAAAAGTACCTCACATCTCTGCCATATATCTGGGGCCATCTATTTGGCGAAAAGCTGGACAAACTGATTTCAGATACTAAGGGGGGAAAAAGTACTTCCCTTCCACAGCAGAGGTTCAGACAACCGTTCCGATGACAGCCGCAGGCTCGTTTTCGGCCCTTTCGTGGATCTTACGCATGGCATTCCTCAGCTAATTCCCCTGATTCGGGGCGCCGCGCCGGCAGAGACAAAAGCCCTCAGGCTACATACAGGCCCAACCATTCCTGGAGGGGCTGCTCCACACAGTCTAGGTCCAGGGGATCCAGACCCCAACCGTCTTCCTCTAAATGACTCGCAATCTCTTCCGGACGACACCAGCAAAGTAGGCGGACGCCTTCTCTTGTTTCATGTAAAGAAGCTGCGGAGACACCATCACGTGTTTCTCAACGCAAGCAGTGAATAGCCAGGCCTTTCCCCGGGAAGGAACAACCACGGGAAGGGCAGCATCCTATGAAGGAAAGCCCTTCCCGTGGTTGTTCCTTCCCGGGGAAAGGCCTGGCTATTCACTGCTTGCGTCGAGAAACACGTGATGGTGTCTCCGCAGCTTCTTTACATGCATCTGTATATTTCCCATAAGGGATGGGGGCAGTGTTCTGGAATCACTGCATTGAGAAACACGTGATGGTGTCTCCGCGGTGTTGGATGTTTTGGTCTCCCACGAGGCCAATCATCTGTGCCTTTATTGCCTTCTCTTGTTTCGTCATGTCTAACCCTCAGTCGCTCACGACGCGTGGGTCAGGGATCTGATGTCCTCCGGTTGCAAAATCGATTTTTCCTTCCCCCCTCCAACCCGGTTTTTTGCTTCCCGCCCTCCCGAAGCGGGAATGCGCGCTCGGGCTTTTTCCAAGGCCATTCAGTCGCTCCGACAAGACGGAGTGATTGTCCCTGTCCTAGAGGACGAAAGGTTTCCGCGGCTTTTATTCAAATCTGTTTATGGTCCCCAAAAAGGATGGAACGGTAAGGCCCATCCTGGACCTAAAGCTCTTGATCAGAGTCGTCAAAGTCCGTTCAGGATGGAATCTCTCGGTTCCGTCATTGCCTTGATAGAACAAGGCGAATTCTTAGCATCCATCGACATCCAGGATGCGTACTTCCACATCCCAACCTTCCCACCTCATCAAAGGTTCCTTCGCTTCGCCGTCGGAGAAGAACATTTTCATTTCACGGCCTTGCCCTTCGGCCTTGCCACCGCCCCCAGAGTTTCCACAAAGGTCATGGTGGCTGTCATGGCCATTCTGCATTCTCTGGGTCTAGTCGTGCTTCCTTACCTAGACGACTTACTGGTCAAAGGCCCATCTTTCCGAGCCTGCAAGGAGTGCGTCCGCATTTCCTTGGATACTCTTTCTCGGTTGGGCTGGTTGATCAACCTTAAAAAGTCATCTCCTGTTCCAGCTCAACGGATCTCCTTTCTGGGCATGACCCTGGACACCTCCCTAGGGTTGGTGCTTCTTCCTCGGGACAAGGTCCTGGCTCTTCAACAGGGGGTCTGGAAGCTTCTTCAGACGTCCCCTTGTTCCATCCGCTTTGGCATGAGAATTCTCGGGAAGATGGTGGCCGCAATCGAGGCAATTCCATTTGCGCAACTGCACCTCGGTCCCCTACAGCATTCTCTGCTGGACGCATGAGACGGGAGTCCCTTTTCCCTTGACCGACTCCGCAGGGAACTTGGACTCATCACGAGTCTCGCCTTCCCATCAATATCCTGGAGATACGTGCGTTTCGGCTATCCCTAAAGCGGTTCCATCATCTCCTAGCAGGCTGCCCCATCCGTATCCAGTCGGACAATTCCACGGCTGTGGCTTTTATAAACCATCAAGGGGGAACCCGCAGCATAGCTGCAATGCGCGAGGTAGAGCACATCCTTCGCTGGGCTGCAAAAAACCTCTCGGTCATATCGGCAGTTCACATTCCAGGAGTGGAGAATTGGGCCGCGGATTTCCTCAGCCGGCAAGGTCTCGCCTCAGGAGAGTGTTCTCTCCATCAGGACATATTCCAACAGATTTGCCATTGTTGGGGTACTCCGAACGTAGACTTGATGGCTTCTGGGTTCAATGCCAAGGTACCTCAATTTGTAGCCCGGTTCCGGGACCCCAGTGCAATCGGGGCGGACGTGCTAGTCTTTCCTTGGAGTCAGTTTCACCTCCCTTACCTGTTTCCCCCCTGCTTCCCAGAGTAATCAGGAAGATCAAGGCAGAGGGTGTCCCGGTGATTCTCATCGCCCCGGATTGGCCTCCCAGAGCGTGGTATGCAGAGCTGATCCAGCTCCTCGCAGACATTCCTTGGCGCCTACCAGATCTTCTTTCTCGGGGCCCGATTTACCACCAGAACTCAGGGGCCCTGTGTTTGACGGCATTGCTGTTGAATCCTGGGTTCTGACTCAAACGGGTTTCTCCCATGAGGTAGTTTCCACCTTGATCAATGCCCGAAAGCTGGTGTCATCGCGCATCTACCATCGGATCGGGAGGAGACGCGGTATCCACCTCAAGTCCAAGATGCATCTCGGACTTGCGGTGGATACCGCGTCTCCTCTCCTACCCTCCAGCCCTCTGCAGGCGTGATCGGCTAGCTTAGCCCTCTATTTTCAAGACTCCCCTGTGTCACCTCCAGTGCTCGACCGGCTAGTGTCAACCCTCTATTTTTAAACAGCTGACCCTGTTTAACTCCAGTACCTGATGCAAAATCTCCAATGTAAAGGGTGAATAGCATGCACCCTTTGGCTCAAAACAATAGAGCACACTGATGAAGGTATTTGCTGACCGAAACGTTTGTGAATGTGAATAATGTATGTATTAAACACCATTTTGCATCAGACTCCCTGGAGTGTGCTGAGGATATTCTATACAATGTCCATACTCTGGCATCCTCAGATGCAAGCCTGGGCAGGCACATTCTGCAGGCAGCGGTTGCGCACCTGTAGACAGCAGGTGCCATAAGTTTACACTGTTGGGTTGTTATTCCCCACCCAGGGACTGCTTTTGGACGTCCCACGGTCCTGTGTCCTCCAATGTGGTGATGGAGAAATAGGGATTTTTGTGTACTCACTGTAAAATCCTTTTCTCCGAGCCACTCATTGGGGGACACAGCACCCACCCTTGTTTTTGGCTTGTTGCCTATGATGAGTGTTTTAGTCTTTGACATGTTGTTACTACGGTTAAATCTTGTTAATCTCCTACTGCTTGGTTACGAACTGGTATTATTCAGAGCCAGTGGGCGGTGTATACTGCAGAGGAGGAGCTAACCTTTTTTGTATTTACTGTCAGTATTTAGTGTCAGCATCCTAGTGGCAGCAGCATACACCCACGGTCCTGTGTCCCCCAATGAGTGGCTCGGAGAAAAGGATTTTACGGCGAGTACACAAAAATCCCTATTTATCAGTGGTGTGCCACTATCCTCTCAATTTGTCCTTTTTGGCTGTGCTCACCAGCCTTGTGAGCAGCCACCTGTGTTCTGATTTGGCTCTACCCATTTGGTGCTCCTTCTCCTGACCATTTACATCATTATCAGTCCAGTTGTCCACACATGTTTCGCAGGATGGGTTCCTGTATCAACAGTGGCAAGGTACACAACTGTCCAGCCAGGGGACAGTTTTGGAGGAAGTACTGTATTCACAGCAGGGTGGCACTCAAAGCTGCTTACGGGAATCCCTCGAGCTTGGCTGGGGGATACAGAGGACACAGACCATACATGTCCCGCTGAGGACAGCTTGTTGCCTCTAGGCAGCCTGGCACACATGAGAAAATACATGCTACTGTTCCTACACAATGACCGCCAAGTTGCCCAGATTGCTAAAAGTGCTACTTACTGGGTGACTACCCTGCTGGATCTCAGTTACAAGCCATCCTTACTTCCATCACTGGATTGTGATTGGAAAATGCGGGAATACAAGCACATATTGGTAGATGCACTACTTACGGCGTCCAAACCTCACAGCAGGGGCTCAGTGGAAGCACATCGCAGAGGTGAACAAAATGGCCAACACAGCTGTGAAACCAGCACCACTTCAGAAGGGAGGGTTAAAATGGCCAAAACGTGGAAAACCGTCAGAATGCCACAAGATCTAGCACCGCCATCTGATACGATCCATTTTAGCAGGAATACCCCGAAAACAGCTGTCTGTGGATGGATACCATGTTTTGCATAGGTGGTTTTCCTTTTTGGATACTGCCCTTCCCGTGGTTGTTCCTTCCCAGTGAAAGACCTGGCTGTTTATTGCTTGCGTTGAGAAACACGTGATGGTGTCTCTGCGGCTTTTCTACATGCATTTGCATATTTCCCAGAAGGGGAGCAGTGTTCTGGATCACTGCGTTGAGAAACACGTGATGGTGTCTCCGCGGTGTTGGATGTTTTGATCTCCCCGAGGTCATTCATCCTTCTGTTTGTTTATAGTCCTTTTACCAGGCACTGCTCCTAATAGCCAGTTTCCTACTCCACACTGATGAGGGGCAAATACCCCTGTCGGGATCACACTCAGTCGGAGCAGCCTTTGGAAGTGTGGAATCACCAGAAATAATACACAAGACACGTCTTGTATAGTGTATCACTGGGAAGTCTCTGAAGCACGCCTGCCTTCAGGGTGCTATCCCTTCTTTATATAGTGGTTTCAGTAGGTTTAGTGGTTATACAAGTTTTGCATGTTTAAACAAAGAGACAAAACAGGAAAGAAAGAAAAGAAAAGAAAACAGTTTCGTGGGCGGCAGTTTCACAACAAACAGTACAAAGGCAATTCCACAGACAAGAAAAACAGGATTTCATACTATAGCTAAAATGTCCTTGAATGGACAGGTCAATATTTATCACAAATTCTTTTTTTTTATTTTTGTTCATTGAGGTAATCATTTTTGTTCTGCTCTTCACACCCCGAAACAGCTGTCTGTGGATGGATACCATGTTTTGGCATAGGTGGTTTTCCTTTTTGGATGCTGCCCTTCCCATGGTTGTTCCTTCCCGGTGGAAGACCTGGCTATTTATTGCTTGCGTTGAGAAACACGTGATGGTGTCTCCGCGGCTTTTCTACATCCATTTTAGCAGGAGGCAGTATTTCTGTTATGCCTGTGTAGCAAATTATCTGGGATTAATAGGTTATACACTAAAAAAAATGCAACTGACCCTGCCAGTTCCAGTACAGACTAGATATCCTGATCTCACAGTCCCCAGTGGACTAGGGACTGCGGAAGTGCCCACAGCCTAAAAGCTTGTTGATTGCTGCACTGCAGCCTTTCATCTAACTTTATTCGGCATCTAAACACAAACAATACAACGGACTTCTGGAAAATGTCCGTATTTGGAGTTCAGCACCAGGTTTGCTCATCTTTACTAGACAATACTTTTTGGGAGATTTTTATTTGATGTTCCACCTTCTGTTCTAGGTTGAGAATCCAGTAAGAAAGGAACATACATATATTTGGTTTTGGGTCACACCAGAGGGCAGACAAGATTTTATTGGGTTGCTTTGACCAATCACCAAGTGTTTATGCAACAGGAGATTTCTTGAAATCATAATTTTTTTTTAATGTGAAAAAAGCCACAAATGGCAAATTATACCCATGTGTACATTCAAGAGCGTTATACATATAGGTCCAAATTCATTAAAGAAATTTTTCCAGAATTTTGGAGTAAATTTTCTTTGAAAAGTTGGAAAATTTTGACACAAATTGTAGTTGCCAAAACTATTAGGAGTTGGTGTCTTCACACCAGTTTCTGCCAGCCCTGCCAAAATGGGCATAATTGGGACGTGATACTTCAGCTTACCTAATTCATGACTAGCTGTGCCATTCCTTACTCTTACTTCAGTAAGAGGCTTGTATAAGATTTCTCGCATGGTGCATGGAGGTGAACGCCACATGTCCGATGCTTCTAATTCGTGATTAAATGTCCACCTCTTCATGAATCAACAGACTCTGACTCCATCCGCTCCATCAAGAATGTCCAATCCATCCAGGCCACATGCTGCATTAGAAAAAAATAAAATATATAATACATTAATGTAATTTTGATCATATACAAGTCAGAAGAGACTACAATAACATATGGCATTCACGTAGTCAGTTCAAATGAAAAAATAAATCGAGGTATAAAAAATATTAAACAATTGGACAATTTTTACACACATTATTGGCCTTTTTGGAATTGTTATGGTAAAACTAAAAATACATGTTAGAAAAAGTTAAATAAAAGGCATAGCAAAATTGATAAATTTGATTTAGTCATTAGCATGCAAGAAAAAGGGGTTATCAAGTTTAATACATTTTTATAGATCATGTTTTTATAGGACTTGTCAACATTTGATCTAATTATAAAAAAAATTAAATATTATAAAGTAAAAGCATTGTGATGGTTGTTCATATGAAAGAGGAAAAAAAATCTTCGTTTATACTGTGATTTTTTTTTTATTACTTTTTTTGTACTGGAAAAGAAACAATCCTCATTACTAAGTTCATATATAGTTTACCTTTCCTTCCTTAAACTATTGGAATGTTAATCAATGTGACTGGCCAAAGAAAGATAACATCACCTATGATTTCAAGATGACTATTATTCATTGCTTTAAAAAAAAAAAAAAAGCCCTGTTAATTACAAAAGATAAACAGGAACACTTGGTTGTATGGGGATTTCTTTCTCAGTGATCAACCATTTGACTAAGTTAAACTTGCTAATTATCCCCTTCACCACGTTCACAGGCTCAGTATTTGGTCAGTATTTTACAGCAGTAAGAAATGCATTAATGGTCCATCAGACAACCGACAATCGGCCAACAAGTAGCAGATTGATAGTGGTTAAATGTGGCAGGTTGTCAGGTGCAATCCTGGCCTAACTCAGTGGTCGGTGCCACTGCGCAATGGTCCGGCCTCCTCAACTTATCTAATTAGTGTAAGAAGAAAAACCCAGGAGCCGGCACCTCCGCCATTATGCTTGCTCCAAAGATGACCAGCTCTCTGCTGTGTCCTGTACATGCCAATGTTCTCTTCTCAGCTTATATTGGTGGTGACTGATGTCCCCTCTGTGGTTCTGGACCAGACAGAGTCAGGTGGGAGATCTGAAGGGGATGAGAAAACATTGAAGACATATTACATGCTGTCACAATCCATGGTGCAACTCCCGATGCCCCATACAAGTAGAGAGCTGGCTGCCATTGTAGTGGTTAAATGCAGTTATAGTGGATAAACTATAGATTAAGTGTCCAAGTCGATTTTTTAAAAATCTAAGCAACTTCAATCTTGAATATATAATTGAATAATTGTAAATGATTACCCAATGGTTACTTTATATGAGTGGTATGAGCTGACTGTAATAGATAAAATGTGAAGCGAATCATCACTATACCGGTATGTATGGATCATGGTGTATATGGAGCCACAACGTATCATCACCCTCATGTGGTTGAAAACTATTTTTGAGGCACAGTGCAAAGCTCAGAAGGGAAGGAGCACCATATTGGAGTTCAGAGTTTGCTGGAATGGTTTGAGGGTGCCATGTGATATTGACAGAGCCACTGAGGTGCCGGAACAGCGGAACCCCCCTACAAGTGATGTCATTTTACAAATTACATTCCCCAATGAGTTCATCTAGGTGTGCAGTGAGCATTTGACACTAAATGTGCTTCACGGAATTTTATACCATTGGGTGGTGAAGAAAGAATTCCGGTACATTTTTATCTATAAAAAGCTGTTTGAGCCCAACATTTTTAATTTTCCTAACGGCTAATAGGAAATAATGCACCTCACAGTTTGTTATGCAGTTACTCCTGAGTACATGTAATACTTTTCAGGCACAATGCTCAGAAGGTAAGAAGCGCTATAGGCTAGTGCAGATTTTACCGTTATAGTTTGCGGATGCCATGACCAACTGAAAGCCCCTAAGGTACCAAAACAACCCCAAAAGTGACCCCATTTTAGCAACTACACCTCTCAATTCATCTAGGGGTGCATTGATCATATTGACACTACGGGTGTGTCACCGAATTTTAAATCATTGGGCAGTGAAGAAAAAAATAATTAAATTTTTACCACAAAAATGTTGTTTTAGTCCTAGATTTTACACTTTCATGAGTAAAAACGGCACCAAAGTTTGTTACCCAATTTCTGCTGAATGCCTTGCGCAGGCTGTACTACGGAGGACAGAGAATTAACTTCAATCCAATATTGCGGCCAGCATGCAGGCAGCGGATAAGGAAAGGGTGAATCAAACACCTGAAAACTCCGCCCATATGACCAAAAACCGGTCCCGCCAAATTCAGGTGACAGGTACCTTTTAAAAGATGATGTACCTGAGTAGGGGCGTTTTTAGTGGATTGAGTTGAAGCTTTTATTGTGAACATTTTACCTAAGATTTTGAATCACATTTATCCTGCGTTTTACGCTGAGCACTTACATCAGTGTTTCCATCTAAATTTCTGAATGCCGTGAGTTAGATGAAACCCTGAAGGATCCATTCACTATAATGAGGCAGCAGAGTTACTCTGGACTCCGCATGGCCTCTGTTCAGCAGTGTCCATCTTTTCAGAAGTGCAGAAAACTGGCTGACCATGGTTTTATGCACAGTGTCTCCATCTGCTTCATTATAGGAAATTGCTGGGAATTGTCTGAATCGTGTATTTCAGAGCATAAACGCTCAGTGTAGAGGGCAGGATAAATGAGAGCTGAGCATTACTGTGATTTTTGGGAGGCAGAATGAACACATCAATAGTAGGTTAAAAGCTGGTGTTATTTATTTTTTACGCCATTCCTCGTGCGGTATAAGTGATTAGATGACTTTATTATTTGGGACGGTGCAAGTAGAGCAATATCAGATTTATATCTGGCTGCTGTTACACACTAAAAGACGCTTTTTTTTTTGTAAAAGCAAGTTTTTGCATCACCATATCTTAAAAGCTATAATTTATTCGGACTCCCATGACAGCACTACGAGAGGGGATCCGCCCTTAAGGAACAGGAAACCTACAGATACAAAAGGGCGGCACCTCTCCCATGCATCAGTTGGTTTCCTGTTCCTGAAGGGACTGGATCCTACGGAAGATACTAGGATTCCAGGCCGGCCGGGCCGAATTAGGTAGCGAGAGGGTCTCCTACCTCGGCCGGTGCGGGGTACCTGAAGGAGAAACGGTGGCTCTGGGGGGCTGCACGGCAGTGTCTCATCAGCGTGGAGCGGTCGCCAGGGGGTGTCCGATCTCCGAAGCCGGCGCTTGGTGAGTGTACTGTTTCCCTCCCTTGAGCGGCTTAGGGGAGGCTCTGAGGGGTCGGCGACATTGAGGGGGCGCCACCCGGAGTCTCGTGGCAAGTCTCGGCGTCCCACGTTGTTCACAGCGCTAACAGGAAGCGCTGTGGGCCGGGGGTGACGTCGGAAGGCGGAGCCAGCTGTGACTTCCGGGTCACGGAGCTTCTGCGCATGCGCAGGAGCTCCAAGATGGCGGCGCCCACCGGAAAATGTGCGCTCATCACCCTCAGGTGTCGGCTGATCCCCTGCAGCTGCATGGGGGGAAGGGGAGCAACTGGAAGCGCGGTGCAATTACGCTGGCCGAAGGAGGGGCTATATATCGGCTCCAGGTGCGCGTTCCTTGCTCCTGGTCTCCAAACTGCTTCAGATGGAGTCTGATCAGGATCAGCAGCCTCTGCTGCTGGATGAAGAACCCCAGAAGCTTATGGAGAAGGAACGTGAGAAAAGGAGCGATGGATCTGGCCGCAGAAGCTCCTCCAGACAGGGGTCTGGAGCATCAGCCAAAAAAGATCCCCCTCGTGCTTCGGTATCTCTATGGGTGTGGGCAGCCTCTGGTAAGTGATCTTCGAGAAAGTTCACTTAGTGACTAGTTTCCCCTCATATGTTTTATGCAGGGAAAGAAAAGCGTCAGTAAGGCGAAGCATAGGGAGTGTGCCATCTGCGGGGTCCCCTTGCCTGACTCACACCCTAAAAAACTGTGACCCCTGTATCCAGCAGACGGTGAGGTCCTGGAAAGTAGGGAGGGGATATAGCATGTAGATCTTACACTCTAGTCTACCTTACTTATCCCTGTAGGTGGCAGAAGAATCCTCTTCTATGGTGACCAGTCTGAAGGAAATGGTTAGAAGGGAGGTCAAGCAATCCATTAAGGATCTTTCACAGTCAGGCTCTAAGCAGAGAACTCAGTGGGCATCTGATTCATCTGTGGATAAAGACAAGAGTGAAGAATCGGATGATTCAGCAGCATCATCTTCCTCGTCGGGGGAAGACGCTGCCCGGTTTTGTTTACCCATAGAGAGGATAGACAAATTAATAAAAGCGGTCAGAGGCACAATGAGTATAACAGAACCCAAGCCTCAGCTATCTAAGGAACAAATGATGTTCAGCGGCCTAGAACAGAGGAAGCGCAGAGTCTTTCCCCTGAATGAAAAGATACAGGAACTTATCAACAGGGAGTGGAGAAAACCGGAAAGGAAAGGCTCCTTACCACCTGCGCAGAAGCGTCGGTATCCCTTTGATGACCCAGCAGTGGGTAATTGGGAAAAGGCCCCAAAGCTGGACGCGGCAATTGCCAAGGTGGCAAAGCGATCCTCTCTCCCGTTTGAGGATATGGGTACGCTTAAAGACCCCCTGGATAGGAAAGTGGATACCTTCCTAAAAGGAACCTGGGAGATGGCAGCCGGCTCCTTAAAACCTGCGGTGGCGTCAACCTGCACGGCAAGGTCAATAATGGTCTGGCTGGACCAGTTAGAAACCCAATTAAAACAGGGGGCCTCTAGAGATTCCATACTTGCAGTGTTACCAGTAATCCAGGAGGGGGCAGCTTTTTTATCGGATGCCTCAATTGACTCTGTTAAATTGGCGGCTAGGGCAGCAGGTCTTTCTAATTCTGCGAGAAGAGCCCTATGGTTGAAATGCTGGCCGGGGGATATGCAGGCAAAAACAAAACTCTGCGCTATCCCTTGTAAGGGCGAGTATCTATTCGGACCTACCCTGGATGAACTCCTGGAGAAGGCAGGAGATGATAAGAAAAAATTTCCTAACCTTTTCAATCCATATCGTCGTCCCTTCAACAAAAGAAGGTTCAATCGGGGAGGAAGGCGGACCTTCTCACTGGGTAGGGATCGTTCCAGATGGGATGATAAGCGAAAAAGAGGCACAGGTCTCATGTTTCGCCGTAACTCGACGGAAAACAAAAAACAAGACCAATGACTGGCAATCCCGGTGGGAGGGAGACTGTCGCATTTCTCAGCAGAGTGGTCAAAAATCACAAACAGTGTTTGGATAAAAGACACTGTTTCCCATGGTCTCAGACTTGAGTTTGTCCATACCCCACGGGACAAATTCCAGTTAACACCCTGGCGCTCATCTCCCACTGAACAATTTGCCTTAGAAGAGGAAGTGAGGACTCTTTGCTCCAAAAATGTTTTGATTGAAGTGCCGTATTCTCAGGCAGGGAAAGGGTTCTACTCTCCCCTTTTCCTAATTCAAAAGCCGGATATGTCTTATAGGACCATTATAAACCTTAAGGGTCTCAATAAGTTTTTGGTGAAACATACCTTCAAAATGGAGTCCATCAATTCAACAATAAAAATGCTTTTCAACAATTGTTTTATGGTAGTAGTGGATTTGAAAGATGCCTACTATCATGTACCCATTCACGCTGATTTCCAACGATACCTAAGGGTAGCAGTACTAATGGGGGGTAGGATTCAACATTTTCAGTTCAGGGCACTCCCCTTCGGGATAACTTCTGCTCCTAGAGTGTTCACTAAAATAATCGCTGAAGTCATGGCACACTTAAGAGAATCAAAGGTCCTTATAATTCCTTACTTGGATGATTTCCTCATTGTAGGGAACTCGATAGATCACTGTCTGTCACAATGGGAGGTTACTAAAGCCAAGCTAAAACACCTGGGTTGGATCATAAACTTCGAAAAATCTAAGTTACAGCCCCTAAATATTCAAAAGTTCCTGGGTCTAATGTTGGATTCAGTGACACAACAGTGTCTCCTCCCCATAGAAAAAATAGATCTAATTCAAATTTGTGTTAAATGCAATTAATACACCTTCCATGACACTTAGGCAAGCAATGTCCCTACTTGGGTCACTCACATCTTGCATTCCAGCAGTTAAGTGGGCTCAGTTCCACACCAGATCCCTACAAAGAGAAGTCTTGTTCCATGACAGAGCCTTGGGAGGCGTGTTAAATGGGAAAATAACGTTAGAGCCAACCACGCTAGATTCCCTTAGGTGGTGGTCAGATAAAAAGAATTTATCAGCAGGGGTCCCCTGGATAGTAAATGTGTCCCGGGTGATAACCACGGATGCCAGCTCTTCAGGGTGGGGAGCCTACATGGGGGACATGGTGGTCCAGGGACAATGGGAACCCTTCACAACATTCTCATCCAACCAGAGGGAGTTGTTGGCGGTTGAATTGGCTGTTAAAAAATTCCTCATATATCTGCAGGGCCAGCACGTCAGAATTCTGTCGGACAACAGAGTTGCAGTCGCTTACATAAACCGGCAAGGGGGAACTCGTTCCGAGACATTGATGCAAATCACGGATCGATTGTTCCAGATGGCAGAGCTCAATTTTCTATCTTTGACGGCTCTCCACATCAAAGGAAAGGAAAATGTGGCAGCAGATTTCCTCAGCCGAAACATGTTAAGGCAAGGAGAGTGGTCTCTCAACGAAGACATTTTCAATCTGATCGTCTGCAGATGGGGTCAACCAGTGGTAGACCTGTTCGCCACCAGAAACAACAGAAAAGTAAAACTTTTTTGCTCGCTAAATCCCAGGGAAAATCCCTTGGCGGTGGACGCGTTTCTGATAAAATGGGATTTTCCACTGGCCTATGCTTTCCCACCACTGAACCTGATACCTCTAGTGGTGAGGAAAATCAGGGAGGATCGAGCGAAAGTCATCCTTATCGCCCCCTTTTGGCCCAGAAGAACCTGGTTTGCCTGGCTCAAGACAATGTCTGTATCGGTTCCCTGGGTACTACCAGAGATCCCGAACCTGCTTTCTCAGGGACCGATCTCCCATCCACAAGTGGCAGCACTCCATTTAACGGCGTGGAGTTTGAACGGTCACTATTAGTGGGGAAAGGCTTCTCTCCAAATTTAGTCGAGACACTCCTAAAGAGTAGAAAGCAAGTAACTACAAAAATCTACTCTAGAACTTGGAGGAAGTTCTTGTCTTGTTCAAGATTTGACATCCAAGACGGGATACTAATACAACAAATCTTAGAGTTCCTACAGAGGGGTTTCGAGTTAAAACTCTCTACTAGTACCCTTAGAGTACAGGTCTCAGCTCTGGGTGCCCTGTTTTCATGCAATATAGCAAACAATTATTGGATAGCGAGGTTTATGAAGGCAGTTAGTAGATCTAGACCGGTATATAAGGATAGGACAGTTCCATGGGATTTAAATTTAGTTCTGTCCTCTCTAACAAAACCCCCCTTTGAACCTCTGCAAGAGGCCTCAATCAAAATGTTGACACTTAAGACCGCCTTCCTGATTGCCATAACCTCAGCTCGCAGGATAGGGGATATCCAGGCGCTTTCCAGAGCTCCTCCATACACAGAAATCTTATCAGACAGAGTAGTCCTTAGACCAGACCCGGCATATCTGCCGAAGGTAGCGTCACGTTTCCATAGATCACAGGAGATAGTTTTGCCATCCTTTATTCCTAATCCCTCTAATCCTAAAGAGCAGGAGCTTCATACGTTAGACGTTAGGAGATCTCTCCTTCAGTATATCTTAGCTACTGATAATTGGAAGAAAGATGGAGCACTGTTTCTTTCATTCCAAGGTCCAAGGAAAGGATTTAGAGTGTCAAAATATTCACTAGCCAAATGGATTAGGGAAACTATATCTCTAGCTTACACAGCAGGTGGGGGGCCAGCTCCGCAGAATCTAAAGGCACATTCCACCCGGGCCATGGCGTCATCCTGGGCAGAGAGATCTGGAGTGTCAGTGGAGCAAATATGTAAGGCGGCCACTTGGTCATCTCCTTCCACTTTCTTTAAACACTATCGGTTGGATTTGGGGTCCTCCTCTGATCTCTCCTTTGGGTTAAGGGTGCTACAGACTATAGTCCCTCCCTAAGGTAGCTTACATCTCTGTAAATCTCTCGTAGTGCTGTCATGGGAGTCCGAATAAAGCATTAAGCTACTTACTGGTAGCGACATTTTTCGGAGGCCCATGACAGCACCCTTAGTTCCCTCCCTATTCACGTGGGGGTAGCGCTTCCTGATATGTAAATAGTGTAGTATGTAAATCTCACATATGGTGTCTGGTTACAATATAGTAGATTATTTTTTGGTTTCCAAATGTATATAATGTATATAATGTATGTTTGTGTACCACTAACCGCGGTAGTCCTCTCAGGCTCTGAAATACAACTGATGCATGGGAGAGGTGCCGCCCTTTTGTATCTGTAGGTTTCCTGTTCCTTAAGGGCGGATCCCCTCTCTCGTAGTGCTGTCATGGGCCTCCGAAAAATGCCGCTACCAGTAAGTAGCTTAATGCTTTTTCTATACTTGTTCCGGCAGAGTCATGTTAGGGGGCTTGTATTTATGGGACGAGTTGACGTATTTATTGGTACCATTTTCAGGCTCATAACATTTTTTGATCGTTTTCCATTTCAAGTTTAGGCAGGCAAAATGAACAAAAACCAGCAATTCAGGGATTGTTTTTTGGGGAAGGGGGGGGGTTATGCTGTTCCGTCTGTGGTAAAAATTAATAAGACGGCTTTAGCCTTTGGGTCAATACGATTATAGCGTTTATAATTTTTATTTTTCCATTGATGGAGCTGTATGGCAGTTTGTTTATTTGCTGGACAAGATAATGTTTTGAGCGATACCATTTTTCATTACATGTGTCCTTTTGATCGTGTTTCCCACTTTGTTCGGCGGTGATGAAAAAGTAGTTTTTTGTCTCGTTTTTTTTTACAGTGTTCACTGTAGGGATTAACTAGTGTGACAGGTTTATAGGTCAGGTTGATCCAGTTGCGACAATATCAAATATGAGTACTTTTTTTTTCTACGTAAAAATATGTATTTATGGGTGTAATTTTTTTATTGTTTTGTGATTGATTTAAAAAATATTTTACAATTATTTTTTCTTAGTCCCCCTGTACATGCGCTGAGCATCGGGGAATGCCGATTGAACAGGAGAAGGAGCCCCCTCCCTCTCACAGCCTCCCGAATGTTGCGACTGATATTGATCACAGCATTTTCGGGATTAAACAGTTGGGTGCGGTGCGGGCATAGCTCCTGGCTCTGAAAACCAAGTCTCAGCTTTCATGTATAACGAGATCCTGGTGGTAATCGCACGGGCATAGCTCCTGTGCCTGCACAATCACCATGACATACTCATGTCAAAGGTCGGGAACCCTTTCCTTTCTATGACGTATGGGTACATCAAAGTTCATGAAGGGGTAGTAGTGTTTTTCCTGGTGACATTTTCACTGTACAAAAAAAATCATCACTTATTGTACAGCAAATGCCATAACTTGTGAAAGTTTGAAGAATCAATGATGTATGAAAAAAAAAATATAGAGAAATGGTTGTCAACCACCAAAAATCCTCATAAACCAGCCTGTACTTTTACGTAGCTGTCACTAATGGACGCGTAAACTCAGATCTATTCACCAACAGAATAAGGATATGTTCACACACAGCAGATGTATAACTGTAGTTCTTACATTCTCCTTTTCTCCAAACCCACAAGTTTTGGGCTTTTTTCCTCCTTACATTAATCATAGAGGAGAGTATCTCAAAGGAAATCCTCAGTCATTTCAGTACTTACGTTAATGAGAAATATTTCAACCAATTTCCATGTTTGAGAAATCCCTCAATCAAAACTTTGTCCTTGTCTAGTCTTGATGTCATCGATATGACTTGTTTTATTTTCTGATTATTATAATTTCCTACCAATTCGAGGTAGTTTGTTCTAAAAATTGGTATAACTACCATGGCCACAAGATGGCGCCATGCTCATGCTATTTAGTAGAATGTAAGCCATTGAGCTCTCTCAGAACTAATGAAACTCTTGTAATTACCACCGACCTAAGAGAAGCGACCTAATAATTAATCATTTTATTTCTACAGCACCAGCATATTCAGGAGCACTTTACTATTCAGAGGGAACCTACCCTTGCAAGATAGGTTTTCGTTCTGCAAGAGCGTTAATTGCCTTTTCTATTTAACTCCTTCCAGCAGCAGTAGTAGTAGTAGTAATTTTTTTTTTTTAAATTTCCGCTACTTCTTCTAAGCCCAATAACTTTTTTTTTTCCATTGGTGTGTGTGCCAGCATACGAGGGATTGGGTTTTTTTTTTTCTAGAACTTTGAATCATTCATTTTACCATATATTGTATTTAAAAACGGGCATAAAAATGTGTGCGGGAGTGGGGGGGGGGGGGGGGGGGGGGGAACCCATATCTCTGTCATTGTTTTTCTGGAGGGCTGTTTTGTTTTTTGTGTGTGCATTATTGACCTGGCAACATAATTCTTCATGTCAGCACGATTACAGCAATACTTTTTTTTTTTTTTTTACAATGTTTTGATTACTTCTTGCATTTTTGGGGGCAATCGGAAAACTACAGTCCTGGTGGAGTTTTTTTTTGTTTTTGTTCTTAAATGACAATTACCATAAGGCTTAAAAGAAGCTCTCCTCCTCCTCCCATTAAAGTTTTTATTCTCTTAATATATTGCAGTCATCATATTATATAGCACTGCGTGCTTACAATTGCTCATTATGCCTTTCTACCCAGCTAATTGTTCTTTTCTCTTGCTCTATGTCGAAGCAGGAGGTCTCTCTTCACTGCATAAATCATTCCCCTCTTCAACTCTTAATCCAGCTGCTCCCTCTTCCCCATGCCAGGGACTTTGCAGTAACTTTTGACTCATATGGGGAAAAAAAAGGCTTCCTGTAGAGTTTAGATAATTTAGTTAGTAAGTTTTTAAAGGGAACCTGTCACCCCCGTTTTTTGAGATTGAGATATAAATACTGTTAAATAGGGCCTGCGCTGTGCGTTACTATAGTGTATGTAGTGTACCCTGATTCCCCATGTATGCCGAGAAATACATTACCAAAGTCGGCGTTTTCGCCTGTCAATCAGGCTGGTCTGGTCAGGTGGGCGTGTTCACAGCGTTCTTTTCTTCCCCAGGTTTCCGTTGGTGGCGTAGTGGTGTGCGCATGTCCAAGGTCCGGATTCCCTGTGCCCACGTGAAGACACAGCGCGCGATCTGCGCTGTCATTCCTTTCATCGGTGCGGGCGGCCATCTTCCTGGGGCCGCGCGTGCGCAGATGTAGTGCTCTGCTGCACGGGGCTTCAGAAAAATGGCCGCGGGATGCCGCGCGTGCGCAGAAGAGATCGCGGCGGCCATTTTCCCAAAGCCGAGTTTGCATCTCGGCTTTGGGAAAATGGCCGCCGCGATCTCTTCTGCGCACGCGCGGCATCCCGCGGCCATTTTCCTGAAGCCCCGTGCAGCAGAGCACTACATCTGCGCACGCGCGGCCCCAGGAAGATGGCCGCCCGCACCGATGAAAGGAATGACAGCGCAGATCGCGCGCTGTGTCTTCACGTGGGCACAGGGAATCCGGACCTTGGACATGCGCACACCACTACGCCACCAACGGAAACCTGGGGAAGAAAAGAACGCTGTGAACACGCCCACCTGACCAGACCAGCCTGATTGACAGGCGAAAACGCCGACTTTGGTAATGTATTTCTCGGCATACATGGGGAATCAGGGTACACTACATACACTATAGTAACGCACAGCGCAGGCCCTATTTAACAGTATTTATATCTCAATCTCAAAAAACGGGGTGACAGGTTCCCTTTAAGCACGTGATGTTAACCCATTTACCACCTTGGGTTTTTCTGTTTTTGGTTTTTGCTCCCCTTCTTCCCAGAGCCATAACTTTTTTTTCCAGCAATATAACCATTTGAGGGACCTGTTGAAGCGCAAGCACAGCGCGAAACGATCGTCGTCCTGACCCCCCCTGCTCACACGAGCTACGGCTCATTCAACTCCGGCCATGGATTTTTAACAAGTTGTATCTATTAATAAAGTACGAATCACGGTGAAGACTGGTGAGTGCCCTCATTTCTTGTATTGGATCGTATTGAACACTGTTTTTTCTGGGGAGCACCCGAAGTCAGGATTCGTTGGAGTTGTGCCTCTATTTGTCGGATCTGTTGACACAGCCTGTCAGATGTTTTAAGCCATCGAGGATAGTGCCGCTCGGCGTGTTGTTTCTCCGGCTCTTGTTGTTTTTTTTATAACCATTTGAGGGTTGTGTGTTGTGGGACAAGTTGTACTTTTGAACGACACTATTGGTTTTACCATATAGTGTACTGGAAAACCGCAAACAAATTCAAAGTGCGGTGAAATTGCCCCCCAAAAAATGCAATGCCACAACTACCATTATGATTCTCCACGTCATTGCGAGTTCGTAGATCCCAAACCTGTCTAGGTTCTTCAGAAGTTTGCAAAAAAAATAAAAATGGCGTAATTTTCCAAAAATCACAAAAAGGAAAATGGGTCAATGCAATAATTTGGGCACCCTTGGAGATTTGTGTGCTCAGATAACTTTGACCAAGGTTTCAGTCCATTATTAGCCTGAGTTATGGCTTGTTCACTATCTTCGTTAGGAAAGGTCCGTTAATGCAAATTTCTCAGCTTTTTGAAAACTCAGACTCCTCTAACCTTGTACAAAAACAGCAACCGTGGGTTCTTCTAAGCAGCTGCCTAGCACTCGGAAATTGAAAATGGCGGTGGCCCACAAAGTAGGAGAAGGCTGTAAGAAGATACCAAAACGCTTTCATGTTGCCCTTTCCTCAGTTTGAAATTTAATTAAGAAATGGCAGTTACCAGGAACAGTGGAGGTCAAGATAAGGTCTGGAGGACCAAGCAAAATTATACTCCTTTGGGGGCTGCATTATACTCCTTTGGGGGTTGCATTATACTCTATGGGGAATGCATTATATTCTATGGGGGCTGCATTATAGTCCTATGGAGGACTGCATTATACACTCCTATGGGGGCTGCATTATATTCTATGGGGCTTCATTATACTCCTATGGGGCTGCTTCATTATACTCCTATGGGGCTGCTTCATTATACTCCTATGGGGCTGCTTCATACTCCTATGGGACTGCATTATACTCCTATGGGACTGCATTATACTCCTATGAGGGCTGCATTATATTCCTATGGGGGCTGCATTATTCTCCTATGGGGCTGCATTATACTCATGTAGGACTGCAGAATGAGTATATCTAGGAGAGTTTCCTTCAAATAAAATGTAACTTTTACTATAACATTAAAATGAGGACAAAAACAAGACACAAACCTGTGTATAATGTGCTCGTGCATACCAGTGCTCAATTAAAAAAAATACTTTCACATGGGGTCCATCAATTCCTGGACATGGGAAGGATCTGACAGGGTAATGATTTCTAAGTTCCTGTCGTGCCCCTGTATAGCTCCTGTCCTTACAAGGACAGGCCCCAAGTGTGCCCTTCTATGGACATCCCCCCCCATCCACAATTGTACTTCCCTACGCGTTTCCTCCCCGCTCCTGGGGATTCATCAGGGGAACAAATCAAATAAATCTTGTGCAGAGTGTTAAATGTCCATCCTCTACAATGGTGAGACCAAACCATTTTTTAAACTGAGCACTGGTATGCACAAGCACTTTATACACAGGTCTATTTGTGTCTTGTTTTTGTCCTGATTTTAATGTTATAGTAAAAGTTACTTTTTATTTGAAGGATACTCTCCTAGCTATACTCATTATTTGACCCCGAGAGCATTGTTGTTGTGATCCGATTTTCACAATATTGCTGAGCATATCCTGTAGGGCTGCATTATACGCCTATGGTGCTGCAATATATTCTCTGGGGCTTCATTCTACTCATGTGTGGGCTGCTTTATACTCTACGGGGGCTGCATTATACTCCTCTGGAGTTGTATCATATTCTATGGGGGCTGCATTATTCTTCTATGGGGGCTGCATTATACTCCTATGGGGCTGTATTATACTCCTATTGTGCTGCATTATACTCCTATTGGGCTGCATTATACGCCTATGGGGCTGCATTATACTTCTATGCAGCTGCATTATACTCCTATGGTGCTGCAGTATATTCTATGAGGTTTCATTATACTCTTGTGTGGGCTGCATTATACTCTATGGGGGCAACATTATGCTCTATGGGGCCAGCAATATACTCTATGGAGGGCTGTATTATACTCCTGTATGGGCTGCATTATTCTCCTATGGGGGCTGATTTATACTTTTATGGGGCTGCATTATACTCCTGTGTGGGCTGCATTATAGTCTATGGGGGCTGCATTATACTCCAATGGGGTTATGTTATATTCTGTGGGACTGGATTGTACTCCTGTGTTGGCTGCATTATACTCTATTGGGACTGCACTA
This sequence comes from Ranitomeya imitator, assembly GCF_032444005.1. Classification (NCBI taxonomy): domain Eukaryota; kingdom Metazoa; phylum Chordata; class Amphibia; order Anura; family Dendrobatidae; genus Ranitomeya; species Ranitomeya imitator. The sequence goes on from NC_091288.1 coordinate 62,751,279, forward strand.
CTGTATACTCCTATGGGGGTTGCATTATACTTTTATGGAGATGCATTTTGTTCTATGGAGCTGCATTATACTCCTATGGGGCTGCATTATAAATCTATGGGGACTGCATTATACTCCTATGGAAGCTGAATTTTACTCCTGGGTATTACATTATACCCATGTGAGGGCTGCATTGTACTATATGGAGGACTATGGAGTGTGTATTATATGGAGGACTATGGGGTGCATTATACTATGTGAAGGACTATGGGGCTCATTATACAATATGGAGGACTATGGTGTGCATTGTACTGTATGGAGCATTATGGAGTGTGTATTATACTATATGGAGGACTATGGTGTGCATTGTACTGTATGGAGCACTATGGAGTGTGTATTATACTATATGGAGGACTGTGAGGTGCATTATACTATGTGGAGGACTGTGGGGGTGCACATTATACTATATGAAGGACTATGGGGCGCATTATACAATATGGAGGACTATGGGGTGCATTATACTATGTGGAGCACTATGGGATGCATTATTCTAAACAAGCAAAATGTTGCCTATTTGAGTGATTGGATTGTTTATGCTGGAACAAAAATCATGGTTCTCAGTAGCACGTCTGAAAACTGCAGATATGCTGCAGATAACATGATACCGTATGGTGACAAACTGATCTACTGGTGATTGTTCTGTCCCCATCATTCTTCATAAGTGTCGAACAACTTCAGTATTGTCTATCATGGTCGTTTAACGGTTTGAACTCAGGGCATGTAAATACAGCTGAAATGTTTGTGATGGTGTAATATGTTAGCATTTGGGGCCCTGCTTTAAAATTTTGCCCAGAACCCCAATTTTTCTAAAACTGGCCCTGACTGTTTATAATGTTTCCAGTGATCACTGTTACCTGTACTTTATATACAGTGGGTACGGAAAGTATTCAGACCCCTTTAAATTTTTCACTCTTTGTTTAACTGCAGCCATTTGTTTAATTCAAAAAAGTTCATTTTTTTTCTCATTAATGTTCACTCTGCACCCCATCTTGACTGAGAAAAAACAAATGTAGAATTGTTTGCATATTTATTAAAAAAGAAAAACTGAAATATCACATGGTCATAAGTATTCAGACTCTTTGCTCAGACACTAATATTTAAGTCACATGCTGTCCATTTCCTTGTGATCCTCCTTGAGATGGTTCTACTCCTTCATTGGAGTCCAGCTGTGTTTAATCAAACTGATAGGACTTGATTTGGAAAGGCGCACACCTGTCTATATAAGACCTCACAGCTCACAGTGCAAATGAGAATGAGAATCATGAGGTCAAAGAAACTGGCCAAGGAGCTCAGAGATAGAATTGTGGCAACGCACAGATTTGGCCAAGGTTACAACAAAATTTCTGCAGTATTCAAGGTTCCTAAGTGCACAGTGGCCTCCATAATCCTTAATTGGAAGTAGTTTGGGACAACCAGAAGTCTTCCTAGACCTGGCCGTCCAGCCAAACTGAGCAATTGTGGGAGAAGAGCCTTGGTGAGACAGGTAAAGAAGAACCCCAAGATCACTGTGGCTGATCTACAGAGATGCAGTAGGGAGATGGGAGAAAGTTCCACAATGTCAGCTATCACTGCAGCCCTCCACCAGTTGAGCCTTTATGCCAGAGTGGCCTGACTGAAGCCTCTCCTCAGTGCAAGACATATGAAAGCCCGCGTGGAGTTTGCTAACAAAACACATGTAGGACTCCCAGACTATGAGAAATAAGATTCTCTGGTCTGATGAGTCAAAGATAGACCTTTTTGGTGATAATTATAAGAGGTATGTGTGGAGAAAACCAGGCACTGCTCATCACCTGCCCAATACAGCATCATGCTATGGGGGTGTTTTTCAGCTGCAAAGACAAGACTGGTTGTCATTGAAGGAAACATGATTACGGCCAATTACAGAGATATCCTTCCTGAATGAAAATCTCTACCAGAGTGCTCTGGACCTCAGACTTGGCCGAAGGTTCAAGACTAAGCACACAGTTAAAATAACAAAGGAGTGGCTTCAGAACAACTCTGTGACTATTCTTGACTGGCCCAGCCAGAGTCCTGACCTAAACCCAATTGAGGTTCTCTGGAGAGACCTGAAAATGGCTGTCCTCCAATGTTCACCCTCCAACCAGATGGAACTGGAGAGGATCTGCAAGGAAGAATGGCAGATGATCCCCAAATCCAGGTGTGAAAAACTTGTTGCATCATTCCCAAGAAGACTCATGGCTGTACTAGCTCAAAAAGGTGCTTCTACTCAATACTGAGCATTATGACCATGTGATATTTCAGTTTTTCTTTTTTAATATGCAAAAATGTCTACATTTGTTATTTTTTTCAGGCAAGATGGGGTGCAGAGTGTACATTAATGAGAAAAAAAATGAACTTTTTTGAATTTACTAAATGGCTGCAATGAAAGAGTGAAAAAAATTAAAGGGGTCTGAATACTTTCCGTACTCACTGTACAGAGCTCCTGTGTATAAAGTTATTGGTGATCACTGTATTACTTGTACACTGACACTATATCTAGAGCTCCTGTGTATAATGACATTTATGGCAATATTAGTATTGTTTTTTTTTATTATTAATGATCAGTATTGTAATACTCACTATATGGTGGTAATACATGATTTGGTCATGGTGTGGCAGCATTTGTTCTTTGCATATGGTATTATTCGGTCACTATGTGATGGTAATATGTGATCTGGTCATGGTGTGGCATTATTTCTCTTATGTGGTATTATTTGGTCATTATGTGGTCTGGTCATGGTGTGATGGTATTTGTCCCTTGTATGTGGTATTATTAGTTAGGCTCAACAACTGCAATCAAGCATTTGCGATAACTGGCAATGAGTCTTTTACAATGCTCTGGAGGAATTTCAGCGCACTCATCTTTGCACAATTGTTGTACCACAGCCACATTGAAGAGTTTCCGAGCATGCACCGCCTTTTTAAGGCTATGCCACAGCATCTCAGTTGGATTAAGATCAGGACTTTGATTAGGACACTCCAAAGTCTTGTGTTTTTCTTAAGCCATTCAGAGGTGGACTTGCTGGTGTATTTTGGATCGTTGTCCTGCTGCATAACCCAAGTGCTGTCAAAGTGACTGTGGGATAGCAAATTGGCCGCTAGTCTGACCTGAAACTAGGGTCCCTATCCATCCCTGATCTCAAGATAATTCCTGAAGGTGGAGATGCCCAAGCCTTGTACCTTACTATGCTCTTTATCAGCACTAGTCTGAATGTGTATGGGGAAATGCAAAATAAGACAGCGCAGAACTGAAACACAGTCACACAACACACTCCAATTCCAATTGGGATGGGAAAAATCATCAGAGCTTGAGTAATTAAATTTGTATATATTACACCTTAGGGTATGTGTCCACGTTCAGGATTGCATCAGGATTTGGTCAGGATTTTACGCAGGTAAAATGTGCACCAAATCTGCACCTGAGGTCACTGGCAGGTCACCTGCGTTGTTCATGCGTTGCTTGAGCATTGTAAGGACACGCTGCGTTCTGAAAAGACGCGCCGCATGTCCGTTTTCGTGGGTATGCCGCATGCGTCTTTTAATGCATAGTGGAGACGGGATTTCATGAAATCCCCTCCACTATGCTGTAACATCTGGACGCTGCGTGTTTGACGCTGCAGCTCTACGCAGAGTCAAACACGCAGCGCTTCCTGAACGTGGAAACATACCCTTAATCTTACTACAAAATCTAATACAAGATAAGATCCCACGTGAACAGACTAAAAAAATCAACTCATTCTAAGTCAACATAATCATTCGATTTTAGAGGTTATTTGATTATTATAGACACATATTTCACTAATTACCGGATGAGGATTTCAGGCACACACCATACATATGTATACCGGACTCTACAGGATGGTTCTTTCTGGTGAAATATAACATTCGATTCTCAGCGTAAAAATAGATGATTACCGTATATACTCGAGTATAAGCCGAGATTTTCAGCCCAAATTTTAGGGCTGAAAGTGCCCCCCTCGGCTTATACTCGAGTCACGGTAGCGGTGGGGTCGGCAGGTGAGGGGGTGAGGGCGCTGAGGCATACTTACCTAGTCCCAGCGATCCTCGCGCTGTCCCTGCCGTCCCACGGGCTTCGGCGCTGCAGCTTCTTCCTCTCTTCAGCGGTCACGTGGGACCGCTCATTACAGAAATGAATAAGCGGCTCCACCTCCCATAGGGGCGGAGCCGCTTATTCATTTCTCTAATCAGCGGTGCCGGTGACCGCTGATAGAGAAAGAAGCTGCAGCGCCGAAGACAGGAGGGGACAGCGCGAGGATCGCCAGGACTAGGTGAGTATGTTATATTCACCTGTCCTCGTTCCAGCCGCCGGGCGCCGATCCATCTTCCCGGCCGGCGCCTCCATCTTCCCGGCGTCTGCGCTCTCTGACTGATCAGGCAGAGGGCGCGATGACGCATATAGTGTGCGCGGCGCCCTCTGCCTGATAAGTCAGAGCAGAGACGCCGGGAAGATGGAGGCGCCGGAACGAGACGCTGGGAGCTGCAATCAAGGGAGGTGAGTATGTGGTTTTTTTTTTTTTATTGCAGCAGTAGCAGCGGCAGCACAGATTAATGTGGAGCATCTATGGGGCACAGTGAACGGTGCAGAGCACCGTATAAGGCACAGCTAGGGGGCACAATGAACGGTGCAGAGCACCGTATAAGGCACAGCTAGGGGGCACAATGAACGGTGCAGAGCACCGTATAAGGCACAGCTAGGGGGCACAATGAACGGTGCAGAGCACCGCATAAGGCACAGCTAGGGGGCACAGTGAACGGTGCAGAGCACCGTATATGGCACAGCTAGGGGGCACAATGAACGGTGCAGAGCACCGTATAAGGCACAGCTAGGGGGCACAGTGAACGGTGCAGAGCACCGTATAAGGCACAGCTAGGGGGCACAGTGAACGGTGCAGAGCACCGTATAAGGCACAGCTAGGGGGCACAGTGAACGGTGCAGAGCACCGTATAAGGCACAGCTAGGGGGCACAGTGAACGGTGCAGAGCACCGTATATGGCACAGCTAGGGGGCACAATGAACGGTGCAGAGCACCGTATATGGCACAGCTATGGGGCACAGTGAACGGTGCAGAGCACTGTATATGGCACAGCTAGGGGGCACAGTGAACGGTGCAGAGCACTATATGGGGCACAGCTATGGGGAAATATGAATGGTGTAGAGCACTATATGGCACAGCTATGGGGAAATAATGATCTATTTTTATTTTTGAAATTCACCGGTAAATGCTGCATTTCCACCCTAGGCTTATACTCGAGTCAATAAGTTTTCCCATTTTTTTGTGGCAAAATTAGGGGGGTCGGCTTATACTCGGGTCGGCTTATACTCGAGTATATACGGTACTTTGTGCCTTATATTTGCTAAACAGTGACCTGCGAGATGGGTTCCTACTTTCACGCAACATAATCTGGACAATCCATCACGCAGTCATTCAAGCGTAACAGACCTCTCATTTCTTCGTAATAAAAATATAGTAATTTTCCAAATACATGATGTTTACCAAAGAGCTCAGCTTCAGCATATGCAGACTAGATGTGCAAAGCCTGAAATGACGAAATATCCCATCTGAAATCCAGAATATAATCCTAAATACACTTTGACAACTTTTAATAGTAAAAAATCTTTTAGGACCTCATGTGTGATTTTTGCTGAATGTCTGGAATCCACAATAAGATTTTTTTTTGCATCAGAAAGAGGAATTAACTATTAAAATCTAATTTTATATAAACATTATCTGCTACTTTATTAATTGTCTGAAATATTCTAGTTTTTTGATTGCTAATGGTGGCTGCTGAAAGTGATTTCCTGGGATCTAAGATAGTTCCTCAAAAGCGAAATATCATGCCGCTATTCAAAGAAATTCTGGAACAAATAAATGAATAAAAACAGTAATTGAGATCTAATAGTCTGGAAAAGGTTATAATGCCATTTCTAAAGCTTTGGAACACCAGCAAACCACAATGAGAGCCATTATCCACAAATGGCAAAAACATGGAACAGTGGTGAACCTTGCCAGGAGTGGTAGGCCAACTAAAATTACCCCAAGAGCTCAGTGACGACTCACCCAAGAGGTCACAAAAGACCCCACAACAACATCCAAAGAACTGCAGGCCTCACTTGCCTGAGTTGAGGTCAGTGTTCACGACTCCACAATAAGGCCGAAGTCACACTACAGCGAGATATGGCCGAGTCTCGCAGGTTAAAAACAAGCTCTGGCAGCGGCACTCCGGAGCGGAGCGTGCTGCTCCATGTATTGCTATGCGGCCGCATGCTCCGCTCTGGAGTGCCGGTGCCAGAGCTTGGTTTTAACCTGCGAGACTCGGCCGTATCTCGCTGTGTTTGATCCCGGCCTAAGAAAGAGACTGGGCAAAAATGGCCTACATGGCAGAGCTCCAAGATGAAAACCACTGCTGAGCAATAAGAACATAAAGGCTCCAATACTTTTGGGAGAATACTATGTGGACTGTCGAGACAAAAATTTAGCTTTTTGGAAGGTGTATATCTCATTACATCTGGCGTAGAAGTAACACAGAATTTCAGAAAAGGAACATCATACCAACAGTAAAATATGTTTGTGGTAGTGTGATGGTCTGTGGCTGTTTTTCAGCTTCAGGACCTGGAAGACTAGCTGTGGTAAATGGAACCATGAATTCTGCTGTCTACCAAAAAGACCTGAAGGAGAATGTCCGGCCATCTGTTTGTGGCCTCAAGTTGACGCGCACTTTTCAAAAGTAGGTTTTCGCAAGTATCTCCAACTGACGTGGTATCATCCGGATCTGTGGATTCCACAGGTTCAGACAATCCTCATTTTGACTCCATAGATAGTTAACTCGGGTGTCAACCTCTAGAGCTGTAGCTCCTAGGCAGGTTAGAAGGAGTTAAATCTTTGCTGAGCTTAGCTTGTTGACTGCCCGTGGTCATGTGCTGCAGGAGAACCAGTCATGACTGCTCTTTCCCTATTTAAGCTGGCTCCATTGATCAGGGGATGTCAGCAAGAGTTTCCCTATACTGGTGTAGGAGAGGAGGACACGTTCTGGTGTACTGGTTATTACCAAAGATTGTTGCAAGCAGAGTTAGCTTTACTCTTCCCTTTTCTGCTAAGAGTTGTTATATTACTTTGTTGCCTCTAGAGCTTTACACTTTGTCCCTTTGTGTATTTCCCTGAGAGTGTGCTGTGTGACTGTGTTTCAGTTCTGCGCTGTCTTATTTGGTCAGCGACTTCGAGTATATCTCTTAGTTCAGCAATGGCCTACTCTACTTCTTTTAACCTTATTCTTTAGGCTACGTGCACACGTTCAGGATTTTTTGCGTTTTTTGGCCGTTTTCCATGGAAAAAATGCTAAAAGAAAGCTTACATTAAGCATCCCATCATTTTAATGCATTCCGCAATTTTTGTGCACATGCTGCGTTTTTTTTTCAGCGAAAAAACGGAGCATGGTAATTAATTTTGTGAATTTTTCACGTTTTTGCCTCTATATTATTGCATTGGGAAGCTTCGGAAAAAAACTTGAAAAATCCGCAAAAAAAAAAAAAAGCGAGCGGATTTAATGCAGAAAAAGTCCAGTTTTGTTCAGGAAAATTCTGCAGACATTCCTGAACGTGTGCACATAGCCTTACAGAGTTTTCACACTGAGCTTTTTGATGTGGATTTTGGAGCAGATTCTGATCCCAAATACTTCAAATACCCTTTGTATAACCGTCCGATTAATTTATTGGGAAAATACACCTATAATGTATTTTAAGGGTATGTTCACACCAACATATAAAAAAGCCTTGCCGAGATACATCCAGTAAAGTGAGACAATTTCCTTCTCACTTGTCGTCTGTGTGCAATGTTTTTTTACAGCAGCAGCTATTAATCTTCTACAAGACCATTTACAGTTTCCTATGTTACAGAATTGCAATGCATCCAAAAAATTGGATGCTGTACCTTGTCTCTGTACGACATCTGATTTTTTTTTTTTTTTTTATGAGCCAAAGACTTGGATGGGTGAGTCTCATCTGATTTACAGAAGAAACCAGTGCATGCTGCCATTTTTTTTTTTTCACCCACATATTCGGTCAGTGAAAAAAACCCCGCTCATCTGCACTGCCCCATTGAATAACATTGATCCGAATGCTGTCTGTTTTTTGTTTTTTTTCTGAGATGGCACATGGACCAAAAATACAATTGTACCATGGATACAGTCTATACACCCCTGTTAAAATGTCAAGATTTTGTTGTATAAAAAAAGTCATTCCAAGAAGAACAATTTCATCACTTTTTCCGGGTATGTGCAAACGTCAGGATTTCTTGCAGAAATTTTCCTGACAAAAACCGGACGTTTCTGCCAGAAATCCGCATGCGTTTTTACCGGGATTTTACCGCATTTTTGATGCGTTTTTTCCCAAATGCAAAGAATTGCGGGAAAAACGCAGAAAATCCGCAAAAATAATGAACATGCTCATTTTTTTACCGCGATGCGTTTTTTTCTTGGAAAAAAAACGCATCCATGTGCACAAAACATGCAGAATGCATTCTAAAAGAGAGAATGCATAATGTATGCGTTTTTAATGAGTTTTTATAGTGTTTTTAGCGCGATAAAACCTGAACGTGTGCACATAGCCTGAATATCACCTATGATCTGTACAATTTATTTGAGAAACAAACTGAAATCATGTTGAAGTGGATAATAAAAATAACAAAACTAACATGTGGTTGCTTAAGTGTTCACACCCTCATACTTTAGGATGTGGCTGTGTTCAGAATTAGCCAGTCACATATTCCAAATAGAGCTGCCTTGAAGTGCATGAATCCTTTGTATACATTCATTTCTTCTTTATCATCGTCCATTGGATTTTATATTAAGAGGTTGTATCCACTACAAGGAATTGCTCCATCTCAGAGTTTGATAGAGGTCGTGCTCTGTTCACAGGGTTCTTAAAAGGAATATGTCTGCTGGATTTCATCCCCCAAGCTATGTATAGGCACATGTAGCTCTTTCAGAGACCGGTCAGGCAATACCTTTTACATGGCCAGTTTGTTTCTCAATTACTGTGAAATCATCATTGAAATGTATATGCAAATGACTAAGAAGAGCTACTGTAGAGCTAAAGCCTTTGTCACTCCAGCTCTATTCCCCACCCAGCGCTGCCGCCTCCTGCTTCTCTGATGGCTCCTTTGGCTGACGTTGCTCTACATAGAGGCTGTCAGTCAATCTGGAGGAGGTGGCGCTGGACAGGGAATAGAGCTGGAGTGACACAGCCTTCAGATCTACATTAGCTCTTCAGCTTAATTTGCATATACATTTAAACGCTGATTTGTCAGTAACGGAGGAAGGGACTGGCCATGTAAAGGTATTGATGGACGTTTCGCTGAAAGGGGTAGAGTAACATATAAATAACTTGGGGAATATTGTTTATAAATTTCCTTTAACGACCTGTGAACAGTAAACAGTACTGTAATGGCACTGTATTGCTGAACTTGTCTTTGAAAGAGCTACAGCTTTAATGTCGCCTATAATCTGTACAAATCCATTGAGCAACAAACTGATATTCTACGTGGAAAAATAAAAATATCAAACTAAAATAATGATTGGGTAAGTGTGAACACGCTCTTGTAATTGGGGATGCGGTTGTGTTCAGTATTAGGGATCGCTCACACTGCCGAGCGCTATGCAGTGTTTTATCGGAGAGCACTTGGACCAGTGTTATACTATGGGGCAGTACAGGGATATGATTTTCTCATGCCGATTCAATAATTGGATTGCAAGCACCCATACAAGTCTATGGGTGTGAGTGAACCATTGGACTGCACTCAGATGTCATCCGAGTGCAGCCCGATTACCGTGGACCCCGGCATTGGTGGAGATGGAGAAATTAATTTTCCGTCTCCTCTGCACCTGCGTTGGCATTCTCTCATGGTTACGTTTGAGTGTTATTAATTTAATCAGCCTGATTATCTAGCATGAGAGAATGGACAGCTGTATGAGTGAGCCCTAGGTTATTTACATTTAAACTCATGATGAATAGTAGCCCATACACAGCTATCATGATTCACAGTTATTCTGATTAACGCCATATAAAGTTTAGCTGTACTAGTAGGATTTTCCTGACATTTTCTTAGTTGCATTTCACAGCACAAGCCATGGTCTGTAAACAGCTTACCACACAGCAAAGGGATCTCATTGTTGAAAGAAAGAGTGTGCAATGATAGCCAAGTCTAGATGTGCCATACTGATAGCCTCTGAGCCAAAAAGTCTGAATGCTGTCATAAATTCAAAGGGGACATCAGTAAAGTATTAACTTACAGGTGTCTGTGTTTATGGCAAACCAGCAGTGTCTGCAGCTTTAGGAAGTAAAGCAGGCTGTAACTCAAGTTTAATATAATGCATTGTATTTAGCAAAATTGCATCTTTTTATGTTGAACATTTCTGTAGATTTTGTTAGGTGTACATAGCCATTAATTCCCGAACAAGGTCACCGATTAATGGGGCGGCCGTGGTGTCTGAGAAATGTGAGCGGGCGTGCAAACTGCAGCAGTTTTCAAATTGTTTAAAGTTGATTGTTGCTTGCCTGGCATTACCGACATTAACAATGAGCGATCAATACACAAAGCACGGCGGCTAACCGGTCAATGCTGATTTCGCCTACGGTGTGCCCTCGGGGTTTGTCCGCATGCTATTCTCAAAAAAGTATTCAGTGATAAATACGAATTTCATGTCAGTGTTGCCTTCCCTCTGTTTGGAAACATTTCTTTATACTTGCATTTAAAACTCAGCATCACAGCACCATCATGTAGTACATCATTTTAGCCTTTAGATGTCACTGATGGCTTTATTGCATATTTTGTGGTTATTTTACATGGACTATCCAGATATTGATGTTCTCTCCAGTTTTGAAAGCTTTGACTGCTAATAAGGAAACATTTTTACCAACATGTAATGATTATGAATGGTCACTGTTGTTTCAACTAACTTGGCATAAAACACTAGTATAAATAAACAAAAGAAACTGTGTAATATATCATATCTGAGAAATCATCTTCTTTATCCACTTATGAGCCACTTTTTCCCTCTCGAACTCCTAATCTCACCATACACCTGTGAATAAAGCCTTAATCAAGGCCAGACCAACTACCAGAGCTGCTCAGTGTCAGTTTATACCTCCTATTAAACTCTATGGAAAGTGAAGGAGTGAGGAACACTCAGCACAGTGAGATAGAAGCAGATACGGGCAGATTGTGCTGCATACTCTATGGAAAGTGGAGGAGTGAGGAACACTCAGCACAGTGATAGAAGCAGATAGGTGCAGATTGTGCTGCATACTCTATGGAAAGTGGAGAGTGAGGAACACTCAGCACAGTGACATAGAAGCAGATAGGTGCAGATTGTGCTGCATACTCTATGGAAAGTGGAGAGTGAGGAACACTCAGCACAGTGATAGAAGCAGATAGGTGCAGATTACGCTGCATACTCTATGGAAAGTGGAGGAGTGAGGAACACTCAGCACAGTGACATAGAAGCAGATAGGTGCAGATTGTGCTGCATACTCTATGGAAAGTGGAGGAGTGAGGAACACTCAGCACAGTGACATAGAAGCAGATATGGGCAGATTGTGCTGCATACTCTATGGAAAGTGGAGGAGTGAGGAACACTCAGCACAGTGATAGAAGCAGATAGGTGCAGATTGTGCTGCATACTCTATGGAAAGTGGAGAGTGAGGAACACTCAGCACAGTGACATAGAAGCAGATAGGTGCAGATTGTGCTGCATACTCTATGGAAAGTGGAGGAGTGAGGAACACTCAGCACAGTGACATAGAAGCAGATATGGGCAGATTGTGCTGCATACTCTATGGAAAGTGGAGGAGTGAGGAACACTCAGCACAGTGATAGAAGCAGATAGGTGCAGATTGTGCTGCATACTCTATGGAAAGTGGAGAGTGAGGAACACTCAGCACAGTGACATATAAGCAGATAGGTGCAGATTACGCTGCATACTCTATGGAAAGTGGAGAGTGAGGAACACTCAGCACAGTGACATAGAAGCAGATAGGTGCAGATTGTGCTGCATACTCTATGGAAAGTGGAGGAGTGAGGAACACTCAGCACAGTGACATAGAAGCAGATACGGGCAGATTGTGCTGCATACTCTATGGAAAGTGGAGGAGTGAGGAACACTCAGCACAGTGATAGAAGCAGATAGGTGCAGATTGTGCTGCATACTCTATGGAAAGTGGAGAGTGAGGAACACTCAGCACAGTGACATAGAAGCAGATAGGTGCAGATTGTGCTGCATACTCTATGGAAAGTGGAGAGTGAGGAACACTCAGCACAGTGAGATAGAAGCAGATGTGGGCAGATTGTGCTGCATACTCTATGGAAAGTGGAGAGTGAGGAACACTCAGCACAATGAGATAGAAGCAGATAGGTGCAGATTGTGCTGCATACTCTATGGAAAGTGGAGAGTGAGGAACACTCAGCACAGTGACATAGAAGCAGATAGGTGCAGATTACGCTGCATACTCTATGGAAAGTGGAGGAGTGCGGAACACTCAGCACAGTGAGAAGCAAATACGGGCAGATTGTGCTGCATACTCTATGGCAGTGTTCCCCAACTCCGGTCCTCGAGAGCCACCAACAGGTCATGGTTTCGGAATTCCCTAGGTATTGCACAGGTGATTGAATGCTTGCCTGGCCAGGTGATGCAATTATCACCTGTGCAATACAAATGAGATCCTGAAACCATGACCTGTTGGTGGCTCTCGATGACCGAAGTTGGGGAACACTGCTCTATGGAAAGTGAAGGAGTGAGGAACACTCAGGACAGTTACATAGAAGCAGATATGGGCAGATTGTGCTGCATACTCTATGGAAAGTGGAGGAGTAAGGAACACTCCGCCCAGTGAGAAAGAAGCAGATACGGGCAGATTGTGCTGCATACTCTATGGAAAGCGGAAAAGTGTGGAGCACTCAGCACAGTGAGAAAGAAGCAGATATGGGCAGATTGTGCTGCATACTCTATGGAAAGCGGAGGAGTGAGAAATACTCAGCACAGTGAGATAGAAGCAGATAGGTGCAGATTGTGCTGCATACTCTATGGAAAGTGGAGGAGTGAGGAACACTCAGCACAGTGAGATAGAAGCAGATAGGTGCAGATTGTGCTGCATAGTCTATGGAAAGTGGAGGAGTGAGGAACATTCAGCACAGTGAGATAGAAGCAGATACGGGCAGATTGTGCTGCAGTTTTAAATTAAATCTATCACCAGATTTTTTAAATCTAATCTGAGAGCAACATAATGTAGACAGAGCAGCATGATATAGAGGCAGGGATCCAGATTCCAGCTATGTGTCACTTACTGGGCTACTTGCTTTAGTTTTGCTAATCTCTTTCTGATAATATAATTCCTTTGTCACTAGAGGACCAGTAAACCTGCTGCCAGGTAGTCCTCCATATTTATGAGCTCTGTATAACCCCGCCCTCACCACTGATTGGCAGCTTACAGTGTATAGGCAGAAAGCTGACAATCAGTGGGATTAGATGGGATTTTACAAAGCTCAGCATTTTGAAAACTTCTACATCTGCAGAGGATAAGTGATTCTAAAAAAACTGCAGCAAGGAGCCCAGTAAGTGACACATCGCTGGCATTTGGGTCTCTGCCTCTATATCTTGCTGCTCTCAGATGGAGTAGGAAAGACCATGCGACAGATCACTTTAAGTAACCACTTTAGCTCACTCATAAAATATCTTCCATGCTGCTTCTAGTTCTGTCTCGTATTCTACTGAGAAAGAAGGGCCTCTCTGCCTACTGTGTATGGAAGACTTCACAGGAGCGATTAATCATCCACCCTCTAGCTCAGAGAAAATTGAATATTCCCCTGAACAGGGGAAAACTGGTGAAAGCTGTAAGATACAAATCATATAATGGCCAGAAAGTGCTATTCCTCATGTACACACCCAAAAGCTTAACTTTCATGACAATCACGCTTTAAGGAAAAATGTCATTGTGTAATAATTGTTCTCCAACAAAAAAAATTGGGCAATTGTAATACGTATTGATGTTTTTACAAGGACCTATAAATTGCTAGAACGAGGGCTGATTGGTATAGAAAGGCGACAGCGCTCATTTACTTAAGTTACAAGTAACAATTTTTATTTTTGTGAGCGATCATTCGTCAGAAACTTTTGACATTGTGGGCAGCATAACCCATTTACACGGATGTATATTTGCTGACCAACCATGATTAGGTTAGGTCATCAAAACCCATGCGGTCAGCACGTGAACGGGAAAGATCGTTCATTCGATCATCACCCCATATAAACGCCCCTTACATAATTGACTACTTCCATAGTGCGTGTGTCACCTGTATGGCTGTGTGTGACAAAATGCATTTTAGAACACTGAATTGTGTAGGCGAATAGGTTCTTCGAAGTATGTAGTCTCACTATCTATCAAGAACATTAGTGACAGGAGAGACCAAATATTTTAACATTTCTTTTATCTCAACAGTTCAGTAAGGGGTTAGAGCTAAAAATATCTTTACAGTTAATACATACATTTCTTTTTCTTAACTTAAATTCCTTTATTTGACAACTTAAAACATACATTCAAGATGAAGGGATCACTAAGAGATTAGGAGCAGTCTGTCCATTGTGTGAAAACGTCATCAGTTTATTCTTCAAGAGGAATGAGTTGCACATTGTCACGACTTGTTTAATGGTTGCGTTATTCTATCTCTTGCTTGTGTGGACTGCAGAAGCATGTCTGCGCCATTGGTATGATTTGTTGGCATGGATAATGCAGATGAACTGCACCATGCACAGTTACCCTTCAATAAAATATAGTTACTTTATCAGGAAAGGGACGAATACCAATATTAATGTGACGCAAACAAGTGCACAACTTTATTAACTCAAAAGTGGACCTCTTCGCACCTTCTGTCACCCTTTTTCCTTCCCATGCTACAGTAGGTGCAGAGTTTGGATTGACTTTGTCCTAGCTGCAGATTGTGCTCTTTTATTACATTGACTGTTAAAATATTGTGGACTTTAACCATGATCACAGCTTTAGCTTCACCATATAGAGGGCCAGTGACGGCCAATAAACCAGCGTTTCTCAAACTCCAGTCTTCACGACCTCCCAACAGATCATGTTTTTAGTATTTCCTTAGTACTGCAGTATTGTAATTATAATATTGGAATTATTATGGAAGCATTAGAAATTGCAAAAGGTTCTCTCAGCTGTGCAATGCTAAGGGAATCCTGAAAATATAATCTGTAATTGGGGGCGTGAGGACTGGAGTTTGGGAAAATTTGCTATAGATCTTTGTTCAAAATCACAGTATATTTTGTGGTTGGTTTTGGATTGACCATAATTCCATTATGATTTATTGGTCAGTATTGTAAGGCCTTGGGCTTTTTAAGTGCTTTTATGAATTTTTTGGCTTGTTTTGTATAAATAAAAATTTTTAATTTTCTAAAGTGATCCCTGTTTTTGCATATCTTCTCTTTTTTTCTGCCCGCTTCACTTACATACATTCACATTATATTTATTTATTGCATCCTGATGGGATGTTACCATTTTCTTTTTCTTTTGCAAGAACAAAATTAAAATTCTCGAAGGACAACACAAACCGCAAGTGCTATGATGTAAAGAAGCCCTTAAGCAGACCATATTTGTAACTTTTCAAAAGAATTACCTAAAATTGTAAGCAATTGTCACTCCGTAAAGTTTGATAGTTCATCAATTATTTAAAGGGAACCTGTCACGTGAAAAAAAAAAAACCACCGTTAACAAGCAGATAAGGGGTTAATCTGCAGGTCAATAACTTTCTGAACCTGCCTGGCACCCGCACTTAGATCTTAGCTGCTGGGAGGAAATGAACTTTATTCCTCCCGACAGTGTTTGGTGTTTAGTCACGGGCATGGCGCCGGCTCGTGTTCAGTCACTGCTCTGTGTGTAGAGAGCAACAACTGCAACTGCTCCCCCCACACTGACTGACAGCAGCTCAGCATAAGGGCCAGCTGTCAGTCAGTGCTGGGGGCGTGGTTACAGCAGCCGCTTACTATACACTGAGCGTTGACTGAACCCATGCTGGCGTCAACCCTATGACTGAAAGCCGAACGCTGCTAGAGTGGATAAAACTAATTTCCTCCCACAGCGGGGCTCTAAGTACTAGTGCTGTGCAGGTTCAAAACTTTGACTTGCAAATTAACCCCTTATCTGCAAGTTAATAGCGTTGTTTCATAGTTCATTAGTATGTAATTGCTATGTCTAGTCTAAATGTTTCTGTCCTCCCATATCATTTTTTTTTAGCCTATCTGTTGCTGATATACGGTATATCCTCTCAGCACTGTGTGCAAAACTGGTCCTGTTAGTCAGGGGGAACGTGATCCTCCCCTTGTTTATATGGGATATTCATGAGGATCATGCGTCTTCTGGTAACAAGACTAGATTTATATACAAGGAAAACAGCGGACATATCTTACAAGCAGAGAGTCACAGTAGCAAAAAAAAAAAACAGATCCAGGGGAACTGAGGCATTAAATGTTATGGCAGCTGCAAAACAGATAATTTGGCAAATCAATGCTGATAGTTGATACGAAATCTACATCTATGTTATTTCTGACAGGTGCAAAACATAGAGAGCCCATCATGTAATAAAAGTTACTAACCTGCAGATAGAGGGTTCTGAACCTGCCCTTCGCCTTCATAGAGAGCTCTGCAGCAGGTACTGGCTTTCAGTCAGAAGGATGCAGCCGGGGCAGCTTGACACCGCTCAGTGCATAGCGAGCGGTGACTGTAATCACACCCCCAGCACTGACAAACTGCGGCCTCAGCATTACAGCCTGCTGTCAGATAGTGCCAGTGGTGCATTTACATCTGTCGCTCACTATGCACTGAGTAGTGATCAAAGCTGCGCCGGCCACATCCTTATGAGTGAAAGCTTGAGCCTGTCGGGAGCAATTAAAGGGAACCTGTCAGTAGGATTTTGCTCAGTAAACTACAGACACTGTCAGGTCGGTCCATTACACTGATTAAAATGATACTTAGGTTGATAAATCTGTCTTGTGGTTGTTGTTTATTCTTTACTTGCAGTTTTCTGTTAATGAGATTCTCGTGCTCCGTGGCGGCGTGTGGGGGTTTTCATGTGTTGCTCTGCTTACATATAAATATGTACGGCTTATGAAAGATCACTGACCTGCCAGCTATTTTACACACTTTATATACTGTTGTGAGCAGTGTGTCCATTAACTGAAAACTACAAATACAGATTAAACAACAACCACAAGACGGATTTCATCAACCAAGGTATCAGCAAAATCCTGCTGACAGGTTCACTTTAAGATAATTTCCTCTCGGCAGCAGAGCTGTCTGTGGGAGTGCCAGGCAGGGTCAGAATGCTATTAATCTGCAAATTAACCCCATATCAAGTCAATAATGGTTTTTTTTATGAGATCAGTTTGTGGCTTGTGCTTTCTTGATGCATTTGTTGTCTATAGAGCTGCCAGAGACAGCTGCTCATTTTACTCTTTCTCTGCCAGTCCCATTGACAACGAGCACTGAGACCCCTGTTTTAGACCTCCGTCCCAATCCTTACAGTATAAGGGTATGTGCACACGGTGCGGATTTGCTGCGGATCCGCAGCGGATTTTACCGCGCAGAAAAGCTGCAGATCCGCACTGTGATGTACAGTGCAATGTTATTTAATGGAAAAAAAAATAGCTGTGCGGAAAAATCAGTGCGGAATTGCTGCGGATTTCAAAGTAGTGCATGTCACTACTTTTGTGCAGATCTGCAGCGTTTCTGCACCCCTCCATGTTAAAAATCCACAGTGTCAAAATCCGCACAAAATCTGCAGCAATTCCGCATAAAAAACGCACAAAATCCGCATAAAAACTGCAGCAAATCCGCGGCGCCGGATTCTGCCAGGTGCTGCGGATTTTGTGCAGAAAATTCTGCACCTCTTTTCTTACGTGTGCACATAGCCTAACATGTCTGACACTATTGACTATAATAAACAGGACACGTGTATGATACCTGCTAATTGTGCAAACATCTCCGCAGATGTGTGGGGTCATAAATTCATCAGCTCCGCTCACCTCATATGCAGAATTAAGCAGCATCAGATAACCCTTTAAGCAAATAAGTCTTGGACCCGTGTCCAGCTGTATGGTAACGCCACAATGTTCACTATGTTCATGATTCCAGAGGACACGAAGAGAGAATATCATAATTATTTTTTTCAGTGTGGACTTTTTTTTTCTTTTTTTAGAATCCATAAAGATTGTGGGTTGAGTGTGGATCTATATATAATACAACCAAGAAAATGAGGCTTTACCCACTAATTAAGGGAAATCTTTATAGGATCCTTGGTAATGTTTATTTCAGATTTATCTGCACACTTATATTATGTGGCCATTAATTGTAAATGATTTCTGTATTTTTCAATTGTACATGTCACAAAATGTGAGCACATATCATGAAGGAAAATCGGAAAACCTATCCCAATGGGAACGCTGCGCCTCTTGTGGGTTCTTTGGGGTAGAAAGTTCTGCTCCATCTGTAAGAAGCTTGTGGAAATCACAGAAGAACAATCGCATTCAGATGAATGGCAAGGATTTTCCGCTGCAGGGATTTCACTGGGATTGCATGTAGGCGCTGTCGGAGTTCTGCTCATGGTCCCTGTGCTTTGGGGAAAATGCCTGTCTCAGCAAGGTAAGGTAATAGGTAGCTGGTGCCATAAATGGAAGAGCAGCGAGAAGGTAATGAATGTGGCATGATCAGATTGCAAGGACAACTGGAAATGACAGAGCAGGGCAGTAGATTACTATACAGACACTGCAGTACCTGTCAGTGAGGGTGGAAGCAACACAGACTGCAATACAAAGGTACTGAGAAAAGAGACTGCAATACAGAGGTACTGAGAAAAGAGACTGCAATACAGAGGCACTGAGAAAAGAGACTGCAATACAGAGGTACTGAGAAAAGAGACTGCGATACAGAGGCACTGAGAAAAGAGACTGCGATACAGAGGCACTGAGAAAAGAGACTGCGATACAGAGGTACTGAGAAAAGAGAATGCGACACAGAGGTACTGAGAAAAGAGAATGCGACACAGAGGTACTGAGAAAAGAGACTGCAATACAGAGGCACTGAGAAAAGAGACTGCGATACAGAGGCACTGAGAAAAGAGACTGCGATACAGAGGCACTGAGAAAAGAGACTGCGATACAGAGGCACTGAGAAAAGAGACTGCGATACAGAGGCACTGAGAAAAGAGACTGCGATACAGAGGCACTGAGAAAAGAGACTGCGATACAGAGGCACTGAGAAAAGAGACTGCGATACAGAGGCACTGAGAAAAGAGACTGCGATACAGAGGCACTGAGAAAAGAGACTGCGATACAGAGGCACTGAGAAAAGAGACTGCGATACAGAGGCACTGAGAAAAGAGACTGCGATACAGAGGCACTGAGAAAAGAGACTGCGATACAGAGGCACTGAGAAAAGAGACTGCGATACAGAGGCACTGAGAAAAGAGACTGCAATACAGAGGCACTGAGAAAAGAGACTGCAATACAGAGGCACTGAGAAAAGAGACTGCAATATAAAAGGTACTGAGAAAATAGACTGCGATACAGAGGCACTGAGAAAAGAGACTGCGATACAGAGGCACTGAGAAAAGAGACTGCGATACAGAGGCACTGAGAAAAGAGACTGCGATACAGAGGCACTGAGAAAAGAGACTGCGATACAGAGGCACTGAGAAAAGAGACTGCGATACAGAGGTACTGAGAAAAGAGACTGCAATACAGAGGTACTGAGAAAAGAGACTGCAATATAAAAGGTACTGAGAAAAGAGACTGCAATACAGAGGTACTGAGAAAAGAGACTGCAATACAGAGGTACTGAGAAAAGAGACTGCAATATAAAAGGTACTGAGAAAAGAGACTGCATTACAGAGGTACTGAGAAAAGAGACTGCAATACAGAGGTACTGAGAAAAGAGACTGCAATACAGAGGCACTGAGAAAAGAGACTGCGACACAGAGGTACTGAGAAAAGAGACTGCGACACAGAGGTACTGAGAAAAGAGACTGCGACACAGAGGTACTGAGAAAAGAGACTGCGACACAGAGGTACTGAGAAAAGAGACTGCGACACAGAGGTACTGAGAAAAGAGACTGCGATACAGAGGTACTGAGAAAAGAGACTGCAATATAAAAGGTACTGAGAAAAGAGACTGCAATACAGAGGTACTGAGAAAAGAGACTGCAATACAGAGGTACTGAGAAAAGAGACTGCGATACAGAGGCACTGAGAAAAGAGACTGCGATACAGAGGTACTGAGAAAAGAGACTGCAATATAAAAGGTACTGAGAAAAGAGACTGCAATACAGAGGCACTGAGAAAAGAGACTGCAATACAGAGGTACTGAGAAAAGAGACTGCAATACAGAGGCACTGAGAAAAGACTGCAATACAGAGGTACTGAGAAAAGAGACTGCAATACGGAGGTACTGAGAAAAGACTGCGATACAGAGGCACTGACAAAAGAGACTGCGATACAGAGGCACTGACAAAAGAGACTGCAACACAGAGGCACTGAGAAAAGAGACCGCAACACAGAGGCACTGAGAAAAGAGACCGCAACACAGAGGCACTGAGAAAAGAGACCGCAACACAGAGGCACTGAGAAAAGAGACCGCAACACAGAGGCACTGAGAAAAGAGACCGCAACACAGAGGTACTAAGAGACCGCAACACAGAGGCACTGAGAAAAGAGACCGCAACACAGAGGCACTGAGAAAAGAGACTGCAACACAGAGGCACTGAGAAAAGAGACCGCAATACAGAGGTACTAAGAGACCGCAACACAGAGGTACTGAGAAGAGACCGCAATACAGAGGCACTGAGAAAAGAGACTGCATAAAAGAAAGACAACCACTGAGGACTCTCAAGTCTAAATATTTTAAAAGAAAGACTGCAATACAAAAGCACTCAAAAAAGAGATTGAATACAGAACAGAAGCCTTCGGAAAAGAGACCACACAGAACTCCGAAAAAAGAGACTGCAATATAAAACTACTCAGAAAAGAAACTGCAAGACAGAAGTCAGAATACAGTAGCTCCACTACAGAAGATCTCAGACTCCTTCTCTTGCAGGGGGAGACCTCCATCCCAGACCCCTGTGTGACTCCTGGATCAGCAGCACTGCTTCTGGCTTTATAGATCAGCTCTGGGCTCTTCCTACAGATCCTATTTATGGCAGATTTGGATCTAAACTTAGAGACCAAGTAACAACAACAGAAGTTGGGAAGCCACAAGACCCCGCACTAGAACTTGTACAGGAGGAGGCAGGATCCTCCAGATCTATATAGTGGGGGGCGGCAGGGGGCAAGACAAAGGCAATGCTACAAACCTACAGAAAGCGAAAGGAAACCCCCCCACCTACACAGCCTGAAGGGTAATCCTGCCCACCCACACACAAGCCTTCAGCTACAGAGGGGGTCTTCCATCCAACCTCATTGATACAGGGGAGATCACGACCTGCAGAGGAGGAGGAGGACTTCCCAAATCCTCAAGGAGAGACCCTGAACTTCAGTCCATGGAAATGTAGGCAGCCATAAAGGAATCCCAGACAGCATGTAGACGATGACTGAGCTGCAGCACATGTTCCCTCAGCTCCTTCTCCTGCAGTTCTTCCTACTCGAGCTCAGGAGAAGGAGACGTCTCCAGTGAAGGAGGACACAGCAGATCCGGGCTGCAGAACCTCTTGGTGCATCTTCCAGGATTCAGCACATATGTTTTTGTTTTTTTAAACCCAGGACCAAAAACATCCGGAGGTGATTGGTCCATTGAAGAACCTCCCTCATCATCTTTGGGGTAATTGTACCTGGAGGTGCCCTGATTCCTAAACTCAGTGAGGACCTTAGACCTGTTCAGATGGTTCATTTAATGTGTTTTTACATATCCCCCTGAGCTGTGGACACACTGTCCAGAAATGAACCTGGGATTTCTCCTGACTTTCAGACATCTCCTCTGGATCCTCCTAGGTAAGGAACTCTTCAGCATGGAATCTTTCACTCAGTCTGTAAAATCTGCATTTGTACCTGTGAATCCTAGGTGTGACCACTGAATGCTTCTAATTATAATGTTCTTTATGTCACCACCCTAAGATGTTTCCATCATGCTCCAAGTAGGTGCCTGTTCCTGTATCCCCTACCTTGTTACCTAATTTAGGAGACATTATGCCGGTTATTACTAGTGAGAACATATTCAGAATATTAATTTATTTCATGTGTCTAGAACACAGTGACTTTTAAGTTTGTGTAATACAATATCAAAGAACTCTTGGGTGTCAGACTGCCTTTTCTTGTCTGGTGTCCACCATAGACAGGTGGCCATCGATATATGTGTGTGTGTGTGTGTGTGTGTGTGTGTGTGTGTGTGTGTGTGTGTGTGTATATATATATATATATACTTTTTTATAGTAAAATATGCCCCATTTTTTCCTTTTTACTATATCCAGTATTGATTGGCGATCTTCATTCATCAGATGCAAAAAGAAAGGTGGCTGATATTGGTAGCAATGTACACTCATTATGCCATGGGTCACTTTGTACCATTTGCGCTAGTCGTAAATTCTGGAATTCTATGATGGTTGTGATGTATTTTTTCTACCAATAAGTTTAAAAATGTCTTTCATCCTGTAAAAGTGCAAAAAAAAAACCCTGTGTGCATGTTTAAAAAAATAAAAAATAAATAAGCTGTTATTAATGCTGACTAGAGAATTTTGGATAGATTTCCAATTTTTGCCTAATTTATTACAATTTGGCTATTTTTTGCAAATTGATCATTGACCAAAACTATTAAAGATTTTGATGTATCGTGAAGGTTTTTTTTTTTTTGGCTGGTTGTCCTCCATTACAGGATGTTTATGGTACAATCTGAATTTTTGGGAAGAGTGATATTTCCAAATTTAGCAGGGAGGAAAAAAAAATATTTTTTAAATAATTTCTATGGAAAGAAAGCGATGGCAAAGAAATAATTTAATGGTGTCCTATTATTGATGAGCGAATATACTCCTTACTCGAGATTTCTCGAGAATGCTCGGGGGTCCTCCAAGTATTTTTTAGTGCTCAGAGTTTTCGTTTTTCTTGTTGCAGCTGAATGATTTACATCTGTTAGCCAGCATAAGTACATGTGGGGATTGCCTGGTTGGTAGGGAATCCCCACATGTACATGTACTTATGCTGGCTATCAGATGTAAATCATTCAGCTGCGGCAAGGAAAACTAAAACTCAGAACACTAAAAAATACTGGGAGGACCCCCGAGCGTGCTCGAGAAATCTCGAGTAAGGAGTATATTCGCTCATCACTATGTCCTATATAGTAATCACTATAGCGATATAGCTGAAAAACCATCTGGGGTGGACTACCTGTTATTGAGCATAGAGACTGGCATAGGAATTAGAGAGGTACCCCCATAAATTACACCTTTTCTGAAACTTGCTTATATAATGTCATGTCCTTGTGTACAATTCATTAACAAAGGATCAGTGTTTAGTAGTTGTTTTAACGTTGGCAAGAAAGAGCTGAGATCCATCCTATTTACCTGGAATAGATTTTTTTCTATAGTGCGTCCATGGGTACATCTTAAAGAGAACCTGCCATCAGGGTCATCCATGGTAAACTAAATGTATGGGCAGAATGGCGCTGTCATACTGATTTAATACATACTTTTAGTGTAAAAATCTGCAGCCAGGTTTTTGTTAAATCATCATGATACATTTCGGTTTCTTCGGCGCTTCGGGGTGGGACTTGTGGTTGGGACTGTCGGTAGGGTCAGAGGGCTGAGCCATGGCCCCTCTGCTGCCTCTGTTGCATTCATCATCATTCGTTTATTTAAATTTTGGGCTGGCGTTGTCTTAGCTGTGGGCAATGCTCGAGCTGGTGTCGATCTTTATGAAAATAGCATCGGCGCATGCACAGATCGACCTCTGGCGGTCTTTAGGAAAATGGCGCAGGAGGTGGTACATGTTCCGGTGCCATTTTCATGAAGGCCACCACCAGCAAGCGCGTCGCCCACAGCTAAGATGGCGCCAGCCGAAAATTTAAATAAATGCATGATGATGAATGCAGTGGAGGGGCAGTGGCTGAGTCTTCTAAGCCGAAGACCCTAACCACAGTCCTGCCCACAAGTCCTGCCCCGAAGCATCTAGGAAAATGAAATTTATCATGATTTAATAAAAAAACAGTCTTCAGATTTATACACTAAAGGTATGAGTAAAATCAATATGACAGCGCTATTCTGCTCATACCTTTAGTTTACCATGGATGATCCCGATGACAGGTTCTCTCTAAATCAGGGGTGTCAAACTGCATTCCTCGAGGGCCGCAAACCATGCGTGTTTTCAAGATTTCCTTAGCATTGCACAAGGTGCTGCAATCATTATGTGTGTAGGTGATTAAATTATCACCTGTGCAGTACAAGGAAATCCTGAAAACATGACCTGTTTGCAGCCCTCGAGGAATGCAGTTTGACACCCCTGCTCTAAATATAACTAGTAAACAGATGATCTAAGTCACAGAAACAGGGGTCTTAAGAAGCATGGAAAGAACATTTATTACCTCCCTCCTATAGGCTGTGATAAGGTACAGGACCGTATCAAGTGGGTTAAATCAAAATATGTGGAGGAGCAAATTTGTCCTTATTGATGCCGACTGATCAAGGTAAAGATGGCCTGATTTTGGTGGGACTTGCTAACCGTCTAGTGAGTAGAGAGGCCTCAGGACTCTCCCATGATAGGTGATATGGCTGGAGATAAGGATTAAATAAAGTTCTCATCTATATGGGTTGGGAGTAGCGATCAGTCAAACGAGCCTAGTATATATGGCCAGCCTAAAGACCGATATGCATTAGACTAACGCCGGTCCACCCTGCCGACATTGGCAGACTCGTCCAACCTGCCGACATTGGCAGACTCGTCCAACCTGCCGACATTGGCAGACTCGTCCAACCTGCCGACATTGGCAGACTCGTCCAACCTGCCGACATTGGCAGACTCGTCCAACATTCTAATGTGTATTGGAACCTTCTGACTCTCTCCATTGAGATTGATCTAGTATTCTTATTTTGGAGTGACAATCCTTTTGTTCTCCGTGAATTAAGTTGACTCCTGGTCGTGGCTCTTTCATAGTGAACACTTCCGTGTACGAAGCAGTCAACAGAATTAGATGAATTCTGTAGTTAATTTGTTGCATTTTTTCTTGAATATTCTTAAAAACATCCTTTTCTCCTTGGACTGACGTTAGTAACGCTTCCTTGTCCGATTTTGAGAAACTCTGTTAGCAAAAGTGGCTACACAAGAATACAAGTACCGTAGTTACTTTTTAAGTCTATTTTGTACTAAACAAAGCATGGGTGCCATTGCTCATCAGGGTCAATGTCATTGTCAAGGGAGGGGGAAGAGGTGAGCTGTGACCATCACTTAGTGAACAGTGGATATTCAGTTTTTTTACTGTGTACGGAGGTGTCACCTTTCATTGTAATCCTGTCTATGGTGATAAGGAGACCACTGAAGTCTTCTATACAGAGCAGGAAATATGAGTGTAGTAAAAAAAACTCTGTGTATAAGGTGAAAAGTGCAAGACTGTTTTTTTTTCTTCCTTTTAATATATTTAGTGATATAGAAAAATTACAAAGCCAAATAAAAAAAACACACAAAAACCTTTAATTGCACATCTTACATGTTTCTTATGAAGTATAAAATCAAAGTGGTTAAATAAATGTTGCTGTGCATTTATAATTTCCATTTATTTTCCCCAGAATAGCAGCATATACAAGTCAAATACTAAAAAGTAACAATGGAGCCGACAATAGCTGTATATCAATAAAGTGCTAACCAAAGTGAGTGTAACACAAATACAATAAAAAAAAAACAAGGCAAGTACAAAAGATCGGTTGCATTTCCTAAATTTAAACAACATAAATATTAGGTAACAAAGACCCAGACAAGACAAATCAAAATATTTAAAATTCTATTTATTGCGCCAGAACCTTTTTCTGTGGCCAGAAATTGGCACTGGGATACAACCCATATGACTGGCATGATAACCAATAGTGCCATGTAAACGTGGTGGATCTCCAAGATTCGTATGAATGGACAATACCTCTAAAGTGATGTCAAGCAGTATTCAGTAAAGAAAAAAGGTGCAATGCACATGTACAAACAATAAATAACGCAGTATCAAAAGAATATAAAAATAAGCAATAGCTATGTGCAATAAAGTACTATGTACAGAGTTTCGCAAGTAGGTTGGCTAATAGAAAAAGCATCATACGTGAAATTGACCCTACGTGTATCGTCACAGGAGGTGGCTTCACCCCAATGCCAATTTTTGGACTAGGAAACAGGGTCTGGCAAATTATAAATGTTATTATTTGTCTTATTTATGGGTTTGGTTTTGTTACTTAACAAAGATTGACATGGTTCAAATTTAGGAGGTGCAAACAATCTTTTGTGCGCATCTTCCGCTCTTTTTGAGTTACGCATAAAAATCAGTGTTGCTTAGAATTTAAACTGTGCATAAACGGTAAAACTCTCCCGTTCTGCCCGAAGTCCGCACTGTGCAATTATGTGTTACTTAATTAAAAAAAAAAAAAAAATCGGTCAGTTTGTAATTATACATCCCTTTAAGTCAGGAAAGGCATAGTGAAGTGTTGAAAAAAGGCTAAGGCTGTGTGTACACATAGAAAACTGTGCTGCTATTCCTGATGTGTTGGCCGGAAAATTTGCTGTGTAAAATACACACGATTTTGTCACATTTTTTACATGCGTTTTTATTGCAGATTTTTTCCCACTCATTAACATGGGGTGAAATATCCAGCAAAAAAACATGATAGAATTGACATGCTGCAGATTTACAAAAAAATAAGCAACGTGTACATAAGACTTCAGGAATCGCATTTACTTTGCTGGTACTAGGAAATCCTTATGGTTTTGTGACAAATCTGCACAAAAATAACACACAACAAAAACACAACATGTGCATAGACCCTAAGGGCTCATATTCACTTGCGTGAACTACGGCCGAGTCTCGCAGGTTAAAACCCGGTTCTGCCGCCGGCACTCCAGAGTGGAGCGTGCGGCTCCATGTATTGCTGTGCGGTCGCACGCTCCGCTCCGGAGTGCCGGCGGCAGAACCGGGTTTTAACCTGCGAGACTCGGCCGTATTTCTCGCAAGTGAGAAGGAGCCCTAAGGCTGTGTTCACATGTTGCATTTTTGCTGCCTTCTTTTCTGCAGGCAAAACCTGCTCTCTTGGCCAGGAAGAAGCTGCTTAAAAAATCAGGTTTTGCTGCCTTTTTTGCTGCATTTGTGTTTCCTCTTGTCCATGCTGATAAAGTTTAGTGATCACCCCCCCCAAAAAAAAAAAAATCAGGCTGCAACTGCCTTAAACTTTTTGCATCAAAAATGCAGCAAAACCTGATTCCTTCATTTTTGCTGCATTTTTGCTGCCTTTTTGAACTTATCCATTACTTTTTATGGGTGGGGAAAAAATGCAGCAAAAACGCTTAAAAACTGCTGTGATATGCTTCAGTTTGCAAAAAAAGCAGAAGTTTTCTAAATCAGTTCAAAAAACTAAAACAATGTGTGTTCATGACATTTGTGAAATCTCAAAGCTGTTTCTGCTACGGTAGAACGCAGCTTAAAATTTGCATAAAAAAAAAACGCAGCAGAAACGCAACATGTGAACATAGCCTAAGGCTACTTTCACACTAGCGTTAACTGCAATCCGTCACAATGCGTCGTTTTGCAGAAAAAACGCATCCTGCAAAAGTGCTTGCAGTATGCGTTTTTTCCCCATAGACTTGTATTGACGACGCATTGCGACGGATTGCCACACGTCGCATCCGTCGTGCGACGGATGCGTCGTGCTTTGGCGGACCGTCGGGAGCAAAAAACGCTACATGTAACGTTTTTTGCTCCCGACGGACCGCTTTTTCCGACCGCGCATGCGCGGCCGGAACTCCGCCCCCACCTCCCCGCACCTCACAATGGGGCAGCGGATGCACCGGAGAAATGCATCCGCTGCCTCCGTTGTGCAATGCGTTAAACGCTAGCGTCGGAATCTCTCCCCGATGCATTGCGACGGGGAGATTCCGACGCTAGTGTGAAAGTAGCTTTAGTGTCAGGAGAACCTGCGCACGGACTGCTAAAGTAACTGAAACCTACAAATTCCATTATTTACAGTTATAAATGTGCAGGCTGCAATTTTAAGGGTCTTAACCATTGGAGAACATTTGACAAACTTCTAGTGCGTGCCATTATATTATTTTTACAAGGTGGCATCTGTATTTGTGAATTTGTGACATGTCATTTATATGCTGGGTATTATGGTTGCACTAAAGAATAAGAATAAATAAGAGGTTGCTAAGAATCCAGTATCGGAAAATGTAAGTACACGCTGGTAACTTGATCGTTCTTCGGGTTCAGTGGATTTACAGGGCTGCCCGGGACGCCCGCTCAGGTTGCCTCGGTAATAAATATTATTCAGCGGCAGGTAAGTGGGTTAGCAGAAGTTTTCCTGACCAGACCTGACCCCCCCATTAATAGCCCCCTGGATAAAATCAGCAATATGTAAACAAGAAACAGCATGTACCATCTCCAAGTAACCACAGGCCGTTACCGTCAGAAATTGGGATAGAGCATGTGCTTCATCTCATGGCTACTTGTTTTACTATGTGTGTTCCATATAGAAATATTTCCTTGCACGAAAATTATTTTAGCATTTTATGAACTTTCTGCTCCAGAGCAATGCATTCCTATGGTCTGCGAGTGTCACACAACCAATGATGTCCATCATGTCCACCTCCAGCCTTCTGCAAGTCACTCATCTGCAATGCTAATTTTATAGGCGATTTCCACTAATATGTAAATCAAACTTTACCACTTTGTGCTTCAAACTTGTAGCTTCTCTGTGTTCTGCCAGTGGATGAGAAGCTGAATATCTCCTACCTAAGAGATACAAAAGGTACAAATATAGGCAATCCTCCATGCAGTAGAGGACGCAGAAGAGACACCTGTGCAAGGACACTATATGGGCCCTTTGCAGTCCAATATCTCATCATAATGCCTAATTCTTCCTGCTTTGGAGGTGAAGTGGCCCCATTACCTCTTTGGCCCCAATGGTATGTCCGCCATTTGGCCCCCTTGTATGTCCGCATGGATGTTACTCTATGTGTCAGCTGTTATCATACAGTGTGTTATTTTCAAACAGTTCTTATAGTCAAAAACTAGGAATAGATTCAAGTAGCAGATATAAAATCATTTCATTTTTACATATATTTCCCCTCCCTTTACATTAATTTAATACCATTGACGAAAACATCATAAAATTATGTGTTTTTAACACATTTCGAAATGTGGAAGCAGTTTGTAGGAAAGGAATAGGCTTATCCGGGCATTTTATGGGCATGGCTTTAGATGCACCAACGTACATAAAAATGTTGATGCAAAATATTGATCTGCAAAAAAGCCAACCAAGAGCGGGTAAAGTTACACAAGTGCCTAAATATATGCCAGATTTATTACACAGTAGGATTGAGCAGCATGATTCTCAGGAGCCTGATCCAGCAGCCACATCGGTGATCCATGGTCACAAGATCAGAGATCCGCGAGCTTCCTCCTACCTGCCGGTATCCTCACTGTCTTCAATAGTAGGCTTGGTGCAACATCATGCGTCACGCTGAAATGATGGCATCAAGCTGAGCCCTATAAACAAGAGGCGCTGAGATTGACAGCAGATAGGAGGGGCTCGCAGATCTCTGGTCCAACGGCAACAGACTACCGACATGGCTTCTGGACCACGATACTGAAAATCTTTTTGCTCGCTGCTATCATCCAGTCTAAACTACAATGATGAGTTTGGAGAACGTCAAACTGTCTACTGTTAATTTCCACTTGTCCACAAAATTAGTAAATATTCCCCCAAATGCTTGCACCTCGAACCAAGACCACTTAGTTCACTGCAGGATTGCCCAGACTGGATGCAATTGGATAAACGTCTGAACCATGATCAGAACTACGTCCATATGAGTTTCCAGCCTCTATGTAAACACAAAGATTTTCATTCATTAACAACAATCAGAAACCTAGTGAAAAAAATAAAACAAAGTTGCATCATTTTTTATTATATAAAGGTAAAGTTTTGACTCATTACATAAAGCCACAAATCACTGGAGAATTATAGAAAAATATTGAGAATTGAGAGTCCTCAGTGGTTGATACCTTTTAATGGCTAACTGAAAAGATGGTAACAAATTGCAAGCTTCCGAGACTACACAGGTCTCTTCATCAGGCAAAGACTAAAAAAAATTCTGAACAATCACATTTTTATGCACAACATAGCACAGAGAAAAAAAAAAAGGGTGGGGGGGGGGGGGGGGAAACCATGGATAAGACAGGTGACATGAAGCAGAATTACCATGAGTGATAAACAGTTATGTCCATAAATATTGGGCCAGCTCTTAGATAAGGAATGTTTTATTGTCCTCTGATTAGGGTCTCTGTTGTGATGACCCCTTATAGTCTGAGGGGCAAGTTCCTTAGTTGATGTAAAAAGACATAAATCCATGCGACACATTCATTCCTCCACTAAGGCTGTCAAAGGTCGTCATCAGTTTATATTCCCAGACTCTTCTGTCTCTCTGAGATTTGAAGTTTCCTTTTAACACAAGTAATTTCATGTCCATAATGTTATGATTTGGGAGACAAAAATGTATTGCCACAGGTAGATCCATTCTTTTTTCTCTTGTATGGTGATGAGAGTTCATCCTTGCTCTCAGTTTCTGCCCTGTCTCCCCCACATACAGACTCCCAGTTGGGTATTTAGTACAAATAATTAGGTACACCACATTAGAAGTGACGCAGCTGACAGTACCTGGTATCTTGTAGTCCTGATGTGAATTGGGGATCTTTATCTTGTCCATGGTCATTATAAATGGACAGGTTTTACATTTTTTATTGGCTGCAAGGAAAGGTTCCTGCAGCTGTTGGAAAGGACAGGGAGCTCTTGACAATGATGCTTCTTAGGGTATGTGCACACGTCAGGATTTTTAGCGTTTTTTTGCGGAATTTCGCTATAAAAACGCTATAAATCCGCATAAAAAACGCTAAAATTATGCATCCTATCATTTAGAATGCATTCCGCATTTTTTGTGCAGATGCATGCGTTTTTTTCCGCAAAAAAAACGCATACCGCAAAAATTCCGGACATGCTCTATCTTTTTGCAGATTTTTTGCGGATTTCTAAGCAAAAAGGACATTCCAGAAAAAACAAAAAATCCGCAAAAATTCCGCGCAAAATCCGCGCAAAAAAAACCACGCGGATTTCTGTCAGAATTCTCAGGATTTGGTCAGGAAAAAATCCTGACGTGTGCACATATCCTCAGATTTCCTTTTTTTTTTTTTTTTTTCTCTGTGCTATGTTGTGCATAAATATGTGATTCTTCAGAATTTGTTTCAGTCTTTGCCTGATGAAGAGAACTGAGTAGTCTCGAAAGCTTGCAATTTGTTACCATCTTTTCAGTTAGCCATTAAAAGGTATCAACCACTGAGGACTCTCAATTCTCAATATTTTTCTATCTACTGGCTAACACGGTACCAAGATATATATCTTTCCTGTATGGAGAATTATATGATTTTTTGAGTTTTTACGTCTTTGCATAAACTTGACTTGTGACGAAGAGCTGAAAGATTGAAGTATGCAAATACCGCAAATTAATTGAAATCATTCTGTTATTTGCTGTTGTTGATTCTTCAAATAATAATTAAGCTTGTTTACAAACGTACTGGAGCATTTGGAATTTCGTAAGACCGGGAGAACGATGCACGAAATGAAAAAAAAAAAAGAGAGATGAATATTTACTTTTTTTGTTGGGTTACTGAATTCCCCTTACATACCAAATAAGGCATAAAATGTGTTTTCGGTCTTTAGAATGATATAACTAGCTCTATGGAGGTGACTCAAAGGGGTTCCTACTAGGGTTGAGCGACCTTGACCTTTTTAGAGTCGAGCCGTGTTTCGCGAAACCCGACTATCTTAGAAGTCGAGTGGAATCGGCCGATTATCGCGAAAAGTCGGGTATCGCCCGAAACACGAAACCCAATGCAAGTCAATGGGGGAGCATAGTCGGCAGTGAGTGGAGGCCAGGAAAACACCTACACTGCCCATTTTAATGGCAAAAACATCCATTCTTGTTAAAGAAGCTTGTCAATCGTAATTTACCTTATAATAATTGGAAGGCATTTGAAATTGGGGGTCATTTGGCTAAAGTTGTGGGGGGTAGGGATGGTTCAAGTAATTAGTGGGCCCAGTAAGTCTGGACCACGTCACGGCAGTGGAGCAGGGAGAGGTAAGTATTTCAACTTTGCAAGTGCTGTGATCCTGAGCAAGCAGGGGGGGCCCACTCGTTGGCATTGGCACTGGCACAGGGCCCCTCAAAGTACAGCGGTGTGTTTGCATGGCGGGGGAGCCTCCCACCGGCAGCAAAACTTTTGCGTACTATGAGAGGCCCTGTGCCAGTGACGTCGCCAACTAGTATTCCTCCCCCCACCTGATGAAGGAACCTGCACTTTCATCTGCACCTTCCTCTTTGTCCCCGTGTAAGGTGGTATGGTATGCGGGAAGAGGGACCTGACTTTCAGCAGGGTCACAATCTTGCTGTGTAGCGTGCACGGGGAATTTTGCGTTATGGGTCAGTGTACCAGCAGACTCATCTATCACTGGCTGGGCAATGGGCAGGATGAGGAGGAAACACAGATATAGGCCCAAAGAATAAAGTTGGCTAAATGCAGTTCAAAATTGGTAACACAGGACTAACCAGGGGGCATTGCAGTGGAGGACAACTGGAATGAGAGGCTGACACAGAGAGTAGGCCCAAATCAGTAAGTAGTCAAAATGCAGTTCAAAATTGGCAACCGTAGTAAACAGGCGGCACAGCTTTGTTCAGTGGAGGAGAACAGCAAGGAGTGGCAGACACCGATAGTAGGCCCCAACCCAACTAGTAGGCCAAATGCAGTCTAACATTAACAACTACTTAACGAGAGCCTGAAAATGGAATT
Organism: Ranitomeya imitator; assembly: GCF_032444005.1. Classification (NCBI taxonomy): domain Eukaryota; kingdom Metazoa; phylum Chordata; class Amphibia; order Anura; family Dendrobatidae; genus Ranitomeya; species Ranitomeya imitator. The sequence continues at coordinate 62,784,445 of NC_091288.1, forward strand.
TCAGGACAGGAAACCAGGAGAACAGCAAGGAGTGGCAGACACCGATAGTAGGCCCCAAACCAACTAGTACGCCAAATGCAGTTGTTCCGTTTAACCACAATTTAATGAGAGCCTGAAGATAGAAGTTCAGGAAAGGCAACCTGGAGAACACCTTGGAGTGGAACACACCATCTCTCTACACCCCATACCCAATTTGTAGGCCTAATGCAGTGTAGTTTCCAAGAACTACTAAACGAGAGCCGGAAGATCGAAGCTCAGGAAAGGCAACCTGGAGAACACCTTGGAGTGGAACACACCATCTCTCTACATCCCATACCCAATTTGTAGGCCTAATGCAGTGTAGTTTCCAAGAACTACTAAACGAGAGCCGGAAGATCGAAGCTCAGGAAAGGCAACCTGGAGAACACCTTGGAGTGGAACACACCATCTCTCTACACCCCATACCCAATTTGTAGGCCTAATGCAGCGTAGTTTCCAACAACTACTAAATGAGAGCATGAAGATCGAAGCATTGGCGAGGAAACCTGGGGAACACCTTGGAGTGGAACACACCATCTCTCTACACCCCATACCCAATTTGTAGGCCTAATGCAGCGTAGTTTCCAACAACTACTAAACGAGAGCCGGAAGATCGAAGCTCAGGAAAGGCAACCTGGAGAACACCTTGGAGTGGAACACACCATCTCTCTACACCCCATACCCAATTTGTAGGCCTAATGCAGCGTAGTTTCCAATAACTACTAAACGAGAGCATGAAGATCGAAGCATTGGCGAGGAAACCTGGGGAACACCTTGGAGTGGAACACACCATCTCTCTACACCCCATACCCAATTTGTAGGCCTAATGCAGCGTAGTTTCCAACAACTACTAAACGAGAGCCGGAAGATCGAAGCTCAGGAAAGGCAACCTGGAGAACACCTTGGAGTGGAACACACCATCTCTCTACACCCCATACCCAATTTGTAGGCCTAATGCAGTGTAGTTTCCAAGAACTACTAAACGAGAGCCGGAAGATCGGAGCTCAGGAAAGGTAACCTGGAGAACACCTTGGAGTGGAACACACCATCTCTCTACACCCCATACCCAATTTGTAGGCCTAATGCAGTGTAGTTTCCAACAACTACTAAACGAGAGCATTAAGATCGAAGCAATGGCGAGGAAACCTGGGGCACACCTTGGGGAGGCAGACACCGTTAGTAGGCCCTACCAAAGTTGTACCCCCAATGCAGTTTTAAAATTCCTAGAGGCTGAAAACAAGACTATTGACGCTCAGCTTTTTTCAAAGGAACACAGCTGAATTGAGTGGCGCAGACAGACACAGGTAGTAGGACTTAACCCAAAAATGTGGCTCACTGCAGCTTAAAAAAGATACAGGGGTACACAAGCAGCAGTGCACTGGGAAGTGGAGGACAATTTCAATAGTGGACCGCAGACAGACTTTGTACGCCTACTATTTAAAAAAGGATGCTCAATGCAATTAAAAATAGGTTCCAGGGGTCCACGGGCAGCAGTGGTGTGGTCAGTGGACGAGTATTGGAAGGAGGGACCGCAGACAGGCGTAGTAGGCCTAACATAACAAAATTAGGCTGTAGACACTGTAAAATTGGTTCCAGGGGTACACGGGCAGCAGTGGTGTGGTCAGCGGAGGAAAATTGGAATTAGGGACTGCAGACAGACTTTGTAGGCTGTCCCCTGTGGACCATGCATCCAACACATTAACCCAGTGCGCCGTAATGGACACGTAACTTTTTGTGGACATGCCTACTGGTCCATGCGTCTCTTGTCAGGTGCACCTTTCTACTGTTTGATTGCCTGAGTGCTATGACAATGCAGACTTTTTCATGCCGGTGGAGGGCTGGGATGGCTTTTCTCGCAAAAGAAATGTCGACTGGGTAGCTTGAACCGTTGCACAGCGTAGTTCATCTGGGCTTTCTAAATATAAAACAAAGAAAAAAAGGAGGCTACATGCACTTTCAGCTGGGTTCCAGGGGTACACGGCCAGCATTGGTCTGGTCAGTGGAGAACTATTGGAAGGAGTGACCGCAAACAGGCATCGAAGGCCTAACATAATAACACATTGCTGTTGGCAATTTTAAATTGGTTCCAGGGGTACACGGGCAGCAGTGGTGTGGTCAGTGGAGGCCTAGTGGAAGGAGTGACCGCAGACAGGCATCGAAGGCCTAAAATAATAACACATTGCTGTAGGCAATTTTAAATTGGTTCCAGGGGTACACGGGCAGCAGTGGTGTGGTCAGTGGAGGCCTAGTGGAAGGAGTGACCGCAGACAGGCATCGAAGGCCTAAAATAATAACACATGGCTGTAGGCAATTTTAAATTGGTTCCAGGGGTACACGGGCAGCAGTGGCCTGGTCAGTGTAGTAGTAGTAGAAAGAATGGACCGCAGACAGGCATCGAAGGCCTAAAATAAAAAAATTGGGCTGGCTGTAGGCAATTTTAAATTGGTTCCAGGGGTACACGGGCAGCAGTGGTGTGGTCAGTGGAGGCCTAGTGGAAGGAGTGACCGCAGACAGGCCTCGAAGGCCTAAAATGAAAAAATTGGGCTGGCTGTAGGCAATTTTAAATTGGTTCCAGGGGTACACGGGCAGCAGTGGCCTGGTCAGTGTAGTAGTAGTAGAAAGAACGGACCGCAGACAGGCATCAAAGGCCTAAAATAAAAAAATTGGGCTGGCTGTAGGCAATTTTAAATTGGTTCCAGGGGTACACGGGCAGCAGTGGTGTGGTCAGTGGAGGCATAGTGGAAGGAGTGACCGCAGACAGGCTTCGAAGGCCTAACATAACAAAAATGTCAATACAATGGTATTGTCAGTGGCAGGCATTGAAGGATGTCAGCGCATAGACTAAACATTGGTGGAGCTGTGAGATAATTTTGCAAGTGGTAGAGCACTGTTTGAGCTGGGTGGGGGGGAACTGTCTTGTGGCCGGCGGTACAGGCCCAGGGCCCCTCATATTACAACGGTGTGTCTGACGTTGGGTGCGCACCACCACCGCCAGAGACACTTTATTGTACTAGGAGGGACCCAGTGGCAGTGCTGTCGACCAAAAGCGGGCACACCCACCTCTTCAGACAAACAGCACTCTCACGGGTGCTGTCGCCAAGTGTCGATACCACGGCCCCGTGTGGGGAGTTTGGCCATTTAGTGAGGTGTAAACATGTCGTATGCTGGACAATCAGGTGCAGAAAATTACGAGATTGGAAAAGGCATTCAGAATAGTCCACAGGCAAGACCTTTTCATAGGAAAGCTAGGTGTCAGCCGGGCAAGGTGGGGCAAAAGATTTCGAAATCCAGTTGTGGTTCATTTTAATGAAGGTTAGATCATCTACATTTTGGGTAGCCAGACGAGTCCTTTTTTCTGTTAGTATTGAACCTGCAGCACTGAATACTCTTTCTGATAGGACACTAGCTGTCGGGCAAGCAAGCTCCTGCAATGCATATTCTGCCAATTCTGGCCAGGTGTCTAATTTGGATGCCCAGTAATCAAATGGGAATGACGGTTGAGGGAGAACATCGATAAGGGATGAAAAATAGTTTGTAACCATACTGGACAAATGTTATCTCCTGTCACTTTGAATTGATGCTGCAGTACCTGTCCTGTCTGCGGTCATAGCAAAATCACTCCACAACCTGGTCAGAAAACCCCTCTGGCCAACGCCACTTCTGATTTCTGCCCCTCTAACTCCTCTGGTCTGCTGGCCCCTGCAGCTCGTGTGAGAACGATCACGGGCGCTGTGTGCAGGGAATGCCAGAAGCAAACGGTCAACAAGAGTTGATTGTTTGGTTGCTAATATTAGTTCCAAGTTCTCATGTGGCATTATATTTTGCAATTTGCCTTTATAGCGAGGATCAAGGAGGCAGGCCAACCAGTAATCGTCATCGTTCATCATTTTAGTTATGCGTGTGTCCCTTTTGAGGATACGTAAGGCATAATCCGCCATGTGGGCCAAAGTTCCAGTTCTCAAATCTGCGGTTGTGCTTGGTTGAGGGGCAGTTTCAGGCAAATCCACGTCACTTGTGTCCCTCCAAAAACCAGAACCCGGCCTTGCCGCGCCACCAATTTCCAGTGGCCCCGGAAAAGCTTCCTCATTAAAAATATAATCATCCCCATCATCCTCCTCGTCCTCCTCCTCCTCTTCGCCCGCTAACTCGTCCTGTACACTGCCCTGGCCAGACAATGGCTGACTGTCATCAAGGCTTTCCTCTTCCTCAGCTGCAGATGCCTGATCCTTTATGTGCGTCAAACTTTGCATCAGCAGACGCATTAGGGGGATGCTCATGCTTATTATGGCGTTGTCTGCACTAACCAGCCGTGTGCATTCCTCAAAACACTGAAGGACTTGACACATGTCTTGAATCTTCGACCACTGCACACCTGACAACTCCATGTCTGCCATCCTACTGCCTGCCCGTGTATGTGTATCCTCCCACAAAAACATAACAGCCCGCCTCTGTTCGCACAGTCTCTGAAGCATGTGCAGTGTTGAGTTCCACCTTGTTGCAACGTCTATGATTAGGCGATGCTGGGGAAGGTTCAAAGAACGCTGATAGGTCTGCATACGGCTGGAGTGTACGGGCGAACGGCGGATATGTGAGCAAAGTCCACGCACTTTGAGGAGCAGGTCGGATAACCCCGGATAACTTTTCAGGAAGCACTGCACCACCAGGTTTAAGGTGTGAGCCAGGCAAGGAATGTGTTTCAGTTGGGAAAGGGAGATGGCAGCCTTGAAATTCCTTCCGTCATCACTCACTACCTTGCCTGCCTCAAGATCTACAGTGCCCAGCCACGACTGCGTTTCTTTCTGCAAGAACTCGGACAGAACTTCCGCGGTGTGTCTGTTGTCGCCCAAACACTTCATAGCCAATACAGCCTGCTGACGTTTGCCAGTAGCTGCCCCATAATGGGAGACCTGGTGTGCAACAGTGGCAGCTGCGGATGGAGTGGTTGTGCGACTGCGGTCTGTGGACGAGCTCTCGCTTCTGCAGGAGGACGAAGAGGAGGAGGAGGGGGTGCGAACGGCTACAGCCAACTGTTTCCTAGACCGTGGGCTAGGCAGAACTGTCCCAAACTTGCTGTCCCCTGTGGACTCTGCATCCACAACATTCACCCAGTGTGCCGTGATGGACACGTAACGTCCCTGGCCATGCCTACTGGTCCATGCATCTGTTGTCAGGTGCACCTTTGTGCTCACAGATTGCCTGAGTGCATGGACGATGCGCTCTTTAACATGCTGGTGGAGGGCTGGGATGGCTTTTCTGGAAAAAAAAGTGTCGACTGGGTAGCTCGTAGCGTGGTACAGCGTAGTCCATCAGGGCTTTGAAAGCTTCGCTTTCAACTAACCGGTAGGGCATCATCTCTAACGAGATTAGTCTAGCTATGTGGGCGTTCAAACCCTGTGTACGCGGATGCGAGGCTAAGTACTTCCTTTTTCTAACCATAGTCTCATGTAGGGTGAGCTGGACTGGAGAGCTGGAGATCGTGGAACTAGCGGGGGTGCCGGTGGACATGGCAGACTGAGAGACGGTGGGAGATGGTATTGTTGCCGCCGATGCCCTAGATGCAGTGTTTCCTACTACGAAACTGGTGATTCCCTGACCCTGACTGCTTTGGCCTGGCAAAGAAACCTGCACAGATACTGCAGGTGGTGCGGAAAATGGTGGCCCTACACTGCCGGAAGGGATGTTGCGTTGCTGACTAGCTTCATTGGCCGAGGGTGCTACAACCTTAAGGGACGTTTGGTAGTTAGTCCAGGCTTGCAAATGCATGGTGGTTAAATGTCTATGCATGCAACTTGTATTGAGACTTTTCAGATTCTGTCCTCTGCTTAAGGTAGTTGAACATTTTTGACAGATGACTTTGCGCTGATCAATTGGATGTTATTTAAAAAAATGCCAGACTGCACTCTTTCTAGCATCGGATACCTTTTCAGGCATTGCAGACTGAGCTTTAACCGGATGGCCACGCTGTCCTCCAACAGGTTTTGGCTTTGCCACGCGTTTTGGGCAAGATACGGGCCCGGCAGATGGAACCTGTTGCGATGTTGATGCCTGCTGCGGCCCCTCCTCCTCCGCTTCAGAACTGCTGCCGCCTGCACCCTGTTCCCCCAATGGCTGCCAATCGGGGTCAAGAACTGGGTCATCTATTACCTCTTCTTGTAGCTCGTGTGCAACTTCGTCTGTGTCACCGTGTCGGTCGGTGGTATAGCGTTCGTGATGGGGCAACATAGTCTCATCAGGGTCTGATTCTTGATCATTACCCTGCGAGGGCAATGTTGTGGTCTGAGTCAAAGGACCAGCATAGTAGTCTGGCTGTGGCTGTGCATCAGTGCACTCCATGTCAGATTCAACTTGTAATGGGCATGGACTGTTAACTGCTTCACTTTCTAAGCCAGGGACGGTATGTGTAAAGAGCTCCATGGAGTAACCCGTTGTGTCGCCTGCTGCATTCTTCTCTGTTGTTGTTTTTGCTGAAGAGGACAAGGAAGCGACTTGTCCCTGACCGTGAACATCCACTAACGACGCGCTGCTTTGACATTTACCAGTTTCACGAGAGGAGGCAAAAGAGCTAGAGGCTGAGTCAGCAAGATAAGCCAAAACTTGCTCTTGCTGCTCCGGCTTTAAAAGTGGTTTTCCTACTCCCAGAAAAGGGAGCGTTCGAGGCCTTGTGTAGCCAGACGACGAACCTGGCTCCACAGCTCCAGACTTAGGTGCAATATTTTTTTTCCCACGACCAGCTGATGCTCCACCACTACCACTACCCTCATTACCAGCTGACAATGAACGCCCCCGGCCACGACCTCTTCCACCAGACTTCCTCATTGTTTTAAAAACGTAAACAAACTAATGGTATTTGTTGCTGTCACACAACTTACACGGTGAGCTATAACTTCAGTATGATTTAGCTACCCCTTTACAGGTGAGTGAGACCACAACGAAAATCAGGCACAATGTTACACACTCTGTTGTTGGTGGCAACAAATGAGAGAGATGCCACACACGCTGGACTGTCACTGAAGCACAAATGTAAATATTAATCTCCCACTGATTTTTTTTTTTTTTTTAAGGGAGACTTTAGGGAAAAAAAATAATAGAATAAAATGATTTTTTTCAGGAAGAATTTAGAAACCAAATAAAACAAAAAAAGGCTTTCTATGGCCCACTGAGTGAGAGATGACGCACACAGGAGTCAGGAGTGGCACACAAGCCCAGAGGCCAATATTTATCTCCCACTGATTGATGTAGTGATTTTTTCAGGTAGATTTTGGAACCCAAATCAAGCTAAAAAAATATTAGGCTTTCTATGGCCCACAATTGGAGAGAGAGAGAGAGATGGCACACCCAGGAGTCAAGACTGGCACACAAGCAGAAAGGGCAATATTAATCTCCCACTGTTTTTTTTTTTTTTTTTATCAGGGAGACTTTAGGGAAAAAAAATAATAGAATACAATGATTTTTTCAGGAAGAATTTAGAAACCAAATAAAATAAAATGATTTTTTCAGGGAGAATTTAGAAAACAAATAAAACAAAAAAAGGCTTTCTATGGCCCACTGAGTGAGAGATGACGCACACAGGAGTCAGGAGTGGCACACAAGCCCAGAGGCCAATATTTATCTCCCACTGATTGATTTATTGATTTTTTCAGGTAGAATTTAGAACCCAAATCAACCAAAAACATAAATAGGCTTTCTATGGCCCACTATTTGTGAGAGAGATGGCACGCTCAGGACTGGCACACAAGCCCAGAGGCCAATATTAATCTCCCACTTTTTTTTTTTTTTTTCAGGGAAAATTTATAAACCCAATAAAAAAAAAAATAAATAGGCTTTCTATGGCCCACTATCTGAGAGAGAGAGATGGCACGCTTAGGACTGGCACACAAGCCCAAAGGCCAATATTAATCTCCCTTTTTTTTTCAGGGAGAATTTATAAAACAAAAAAAAAATAAATAAATAGGCTTTCTATGGCCCACTATTTGTGAGAGAGATGGCACGCTCAGGACTGGCACACAAGCCCAGAGGCCAATATTAATCTCCCGCTTTTTTTTTTGTTCCAGGGAAAATTTATAAACCCAATAAAAAAAAATAATAAATAGGCTTTCTATGGCCCACTATCTGAGAGAGAGACATGGCACGCTTAGGACTGGCACACAAGCCCAAAGGCCAATATTAATCTCCCTTTTTTTTTTCAGGGAGAATGTATAAATCCAAAAAAAAATAAATAAATAGGCTTTCTATGGCCCACTATTTGTGAGAGAGATGGCACGCTCAGGACTGGCACACAAGCCCAGAGGCCAATATTAATCTCCCACATTTTTTTTTTTTTGTTCCAGGGAAAATTTATAAACCCAATAAAAAAAATAATAAATAGGCTTTCTATGGCCCACTATCTGAGAGAGAGAGATGGCACGCTTAGGACTGGCACACAAGCCCAAAGGCCAATATTAATCTCCCACTGATTGATTTATTGATTTTTTCAGGTAGAATTTAGAACCCAAATAAAGCAAAAAAAAAAAAATGGGCTTTCTATGGCCCACTGAGTGAGTGATGATGCACACAGGAGTCAGGAGTGGCACACAAGCCCTGAGGCCAATATTTTTCTCCCACTGATTGATGTAGTGATTTTTTCAGGTAGATTTTATAACCCAAATCAAGCAAAAAAATAAATAGGCTTTCTATGGCCCACTGACTGAGAGATGGCACACACAGGGATGGCACTCTAGCAAAAATGTCAATCTTAATCTCCCACAAAAAAAAACAAAAAAAAAAACAGGGAGTGTCCAACAATTACTATCTCCCTACAGTAATCTCAGCCAGGTATGGCAGGCAGCAATAAGGAGTGGACTGATGCACAAATTAAATAAAAAGTGTGGACAAACAAAAAAGATAGCTGTGCAGAAAGGAAGGAACAAGAGGATTTGTGCTTTGAAAAAAGCAGTTGGTTTGCACAGCGGCGTACACACAGCAATGCAGCTATCAGGGAGCCTTCTAGGGCAGCCCAATGAGCTACAGCGCTGAGGGAAAAAAAAACAAAACTGTAGCTTCCACTGTCCCTGCACACCGAAGGTGGTGTTGGGCAGTGGAAATCGCTACAGCACAAGCGGTTTGGTGGTTAATGGACCCTGCCTAACGCTATCCCTGCTTCTGACGAAGCGGCAGCAACCTCTCCCTAAGCTCAGATCAGCAGCAGTAACATGGCGGTCGGCGGGAACGCCCCTTTATAGCCCCTGTGACGCCGCAGACAGCAAGCCAATCACTGCAATGCCCTTCTCTAAGATGGTGGGGACCAGGACCTATGTCATCACGCTGCCCACACTCTGCGTTTACCTTCATTGGCTGAGAAATGGCGCTTTTCGCGTCATTGAAACGCGACTTTGGCGCGAAAGTCGCGTACCGCATGGCCGACCCCGCACAGGGGTCGGATCGGGTTTCATGAAACCCGACTTTGCCAAAAGTCGGCGACTTTTGAAAATGAACGACCCGTTTCGCTCAACCCTAGTTCCTACATTACTTTCAAAACATTTGCTCACAAAACTCATTGATCTATTTCAATCAGGTTTTTCTGGAACATGAAATTTTTGTGTTCAGAATTGGTCACAATACTGAAATAAGGCAGTTAAGTGGGAAATATATATTATCAATATGTCACAGTAGACTATGAAGGGGCGACCAAATAATTGGTGCCACCACAAGGGCCCAAGAGGTAAGGAGGCAATTTCTACCTCTAAAGCAAGTGGAATAGTTAAATATGAAGTAATGTTGAACTGCAAATGGCCCATATATTGTTCTTGTACAGGGGCCCTTTTCTGTCTGTTTCCGCCAGTGGGTCTATGGGAGGTCAGGTTGTGATCAGGTTTTGGATGTAACGTGATACAGTATAGAGAATGCGGAATGTAAGCAGTTTGTAATTCTGTTTCATGATATGTGTAAACTTATAATCTACTGTACATAAGATACAGCTCATAGAGCTACATCAAAATGTAAATGACTATGACCATCATACCCAGTAGTACATGGAGGTTTTCCAGGAAAGTTCAATGATAGACTATAAGACCATTAATGTGTCATGGGTGTGGGTTTGACGCTGGGGACCTCCACTAAGCAGCTGAAAACAATGGAGCCACTTGAGCGATGTAGTAGCTAAAACTTTAACACTTGTTAGGACATTTTGAACTTTTGCTTCTACTATTGATTTACATGAAAATATATGACATTAATCATCTATTGTTCAAAAATCATAAATGGCACTCCGGTATAGATAGATGAGGCGCCGACCAGTCCATACGAGTAGTGGTAGTGCTCCCGACAGTGACTTTTGTCACCATACCCCAGCGCAGACATACCCAGACCATTTTCTACATTAAGTCCGCATTTATCTGATGAATGTCCATGTGGACCGAAACGTTATATCTACCAGCTGTTATCTGTTATCTATTGTCTGATTAATTGTAAGTAAATTCACCATATCCTCTTGAGTGCCGAGTTTCACTATTAATCATCTATTGACCATTAAAGCATTCAGAAGATTTTTTTTTTTACAACTAAAACTGCATACTTTGTTAAAATGATCTTAGACCTGTTGAGGCTTACTTACTTTTTAAAACCTATTTCACAATAGCTGTATAGTATAATCCCTTTTGCAATTTTTCCCTCCTGATATTCAAACTTCTAAAGTAAATACATCAGCCTCCTCAGGTTTCAAAAAAAATCTATTTCCCACTTCTGAATTAAAAAATAAGTATAAAAATAATAGTAATTATAATAAAAAGAGAAAAAGCTGAGACCAGCTAGGGATGAATAATTTTTTAAAATTATAATTTGGGTGGGAGGGATTTATGATGTAGGGTGTTTTTAAGAAAGTAATTTTTAGGTTCATATTAACAAATCTAGTCACAGAAATTCTTTTAAAGGGACTCAGCACAGCACAAAATGACTGTTTAAACCAAGTACAGGCGTTCAGAGCTTCACGCGGGGCCAATCTACTATATAATTGTCTACGGGTCACTTCCGTCATTCTGTTTGTCCTTCTGTTTGTCCTTCTGTCTGTCACGGATATTCATTGGTCGCGGCCTCTGTCTGTCATGGAATCCAAGTCGCTGATTGGTCGTGGCAAAGCGACCACGACCATTGCCACGACCAATCAGCGACGGGCACAGTCCGGCGGCCACATTGCCGCTCCTTCCTCCCCGCAGTCAGTGCCCGCTCCATACTCCCCTCCAGTCAGCATCCACACAGGGTTAATGGCAGCGCTAACGGAGCACGTTATGCCACGGTGTAACGCACTCCCTTAACGCTGCAATTAACCCTGTTAATGCGGCCTATGCGGCATCAATAGTAAAAAAATCTAATGTAAAAAATAATAAAAAAATAAAAAATCGTTATATACTCACCGTCCGTCGGCCCCTGGATCCAGAACAGGTCTTTCCCGCTCCTCGCAACGCTCTGGTAACCGCTCCGTGCATTGCGATCTCGCGAGATGATGACGTAGCGGTCTCGCGAGACCGCTACGTCATCATCTCGCGAGACCGCAATGCACTCTCGAGACCGGAGCGTCAGTAACTGCTTCGATCCGGGGGCCAACGGAAGGTGAGTATATAACTATTTTTTATTTTAATTTTTTTTTTTAACAGGGCTATGATGCCCACATTGCTGTATACGTGGGTTGTGCAGTATACTACGTGGGCTGCGCAATATACTACGTGGGCTGCGCAATATACAACATCGGCTGCGCAATATACAACGTGGGCTGCGCAATATACTACGTGGGCTGCGCAATATACTACGTGGGCAGCGCAACATACTACGTGGGCTGCGCAATGTACTGCGTGGGTTGCGCAATGTACTGCGTGGGTTGCGCAATGTACTGCGTGGGCTGCGCAATGTACTGCGTGGGCTGCGCAATATACTACGTGGGCTGTGCTATACACTACGCATACATATTCTAGAATACCCGATGCGTTAGAATCGAGCTACCATCTAGTAATTTATAAACACTTTCCCACCTGCTTCTTTTCCATCGATCTACAGTGGGGAAGTATTTGAAATATTTCATACGGAGCCACTCCTTAGTTGCCCAGGGTGTGTGGTTTGGGTCATTTGTCGTGCTGGAGGACCCAGCCACGACCCATCTTCAATTCTCTATCTCTTACTAAGGGAAGGAAGTTGAAGGCCAAAATCTCGCGATACATGACATCATCCATCCTCTCTTCAATATGGTGCGGTGCAGTCATTCTGTCCCCTTTGTGGAAAAGCTCCTCCAAAGTATGATGTTTCCTTTATGATGCTTCACAGTTGGCACTGTGTTCTTTGGGTTGTACTCATCCTTCTTCCTCCAAACATGGCGAGTGGAGTTGATTCCAAAAAGTTCTATTTTGGTCTCATCAGACCACATGACCTTCTCCCATGCCTCCTCTAGATCATCCACATGGTCATTGGTGAACCTAAAAAGGGATTGGACATGTGCTGGCATGAACAGGGGGTCCTTGTGTGCCCTGCAGGATTTTAATCCATGATGACGTAGTGTGTTACTAAAGGTAATGTTTGAGACTGTGGTCCCAGCTCTCTTCAGGTCATTGACGAGGTCCACCCATGTAGTTCTGGGCTGGTTCCTGACCTTTCTGAGAATCATCCTTACCTCACGAGGAGAGATTTTTCACGGAGCCCCAGATCGATGAAGATTGACAGCCATTTTGTTTCTTCCATTTTCTAATGGAGAAGTTGATGCCTTCTCACCATGCTGCTTGCCTATTTTCCTGTAGCCCATCTCAGCCTTGTGCAGGTCTACAATTTTGTCTCGGGTGTCCTTAGACAGCTTTCTAGTCTTGGCCATGGTGGAGCGTGATTGATTGAGTGTGTGGACAGGTGTCTTTTATGCAGGCAACAAGTTAAAACAGGTGCAATTAATACAGGTAATGAGTGCAGAGTAGGAGGCTTCTTAAAGAACAACTAAAAGGTCTGTGAGAGCCAAAATCCTTGCTGGGTGGTAGGTGATCAAATACTTATTTCATGCAGTAAAATGTAATTTAATTATTTAAAAATCATACAATGTGATTTTCTGGTCTTTATTTTAAGATTCTGTCTCACAGTTGAAGTGTACCTACAATAAAAATTACAGACCTCTACATTCTCTGTAGGTGCAAAATCGGCATTGTATCAAATATTTTCCCCACTGTATACAGGTGTATATAAATGATTGTCCCCGTCTGTAATTGGTTTGAACAGTCATTCTGTGCTGACAGACTTTCTTTAAATGGGTTGGTCTTCAAGAGTGTAGAGAGATGTGTAGAAAATGAACATGGATCTGTGATGAATTTTATTTAAGGGTAAGCTGTTCCGGCCTTATGTGGTTTGGTGTGTGCTGAAAAATAGCTGACCTTCGCAGAAATAAGTGTCCCTACACCTTGCCTTAGTCATACCGTAATGCAGTCATTACAGTTGAGCGACTTTTACTTTTTTCAGATAGAGTCGGGTTTCGCGAAAACAGAGTTTGTCAAAAGTCGGTTCGGGTGAAATCGGCCGATTATTGCAAAAAGTCGGGGGCCGACTGAAACACGATACCCAATGCAAGTCAATGGGGAATCAAAGTCGGCAGTGAGTGAAGGACAGGAAAACACCTACAGTGCCCATTTTAATGCCTATTATTACTTAGGCTTGTCAATCTTAATTTACTTTATAATAATAGTTAGGCATTAAAAACTGGGGGTCATTCGGCTGAAGTTGTGGGGGGTAGGGCTGGCTCAAGATTTTCGCGGGCCCAGGAAACGCAGAATACGTCACGGCGGTGGAGCAGGGAGAGGTAAGTATTTCAACTTTGCGAGTGCTGTGATCCTAAGCAAGCAGGGGGGGCCCACTCGTTGGCACTGGCACAGGGCCCCTCATAGTACGACGGTGTGTTTGACGGCGGGTGGCGCCTCCCACTGGCAGAGACACTTTTGCGTACTATGAGGGGCCCTGTGCCAGTGACATCGCCAACGAGTATGCCCCCCCCCACCTGATGAAGGAACCTGGACTTTCATCTGCACCTTCCTCTTTGTCCCCGTGGAAGGTGGTATAGTATGCGGGAAGGGGAACCTGACTTTCAGCAGGGTCAGATTCTGGCTGTGTAGAGTGCAAGGGGAATGTAGTGGTCTGGGTCAATGTACCAGCAGACTCATCTATCAGTGGCTGGGCAATGGGCAGGATGAGGAGGAAACACATATATAGGCAGTTCAAAATTGGTAACAGGACTAAACAGGCGGCATTGCTTTGCTCAGTGGAGGACAACTGTAATGAGTGGCAGACACAGTTAGTAGGCCCAAATAATAAAGTAGGCTAAATGCAGTTCAAAATTGGTAACAGGACTAAACAGGTGGCATAGCTAGGTACAGGGGTGGGCTCCTCTGCTGAGTAGCAGACAGTGGTAGTAGGCACAAAGTATTAACTGGTCCAAATGGAGGCCAGGGCCCATGTATATTTTAACTATCATCTATCATTTCAACAAATTTGTATTGGCAGTGCCATTGACGGATTTAACAGCACAGACTACACAGTGGTGGAGCAGGGAGAGATAAGTATTGCAAGTGGTAGAGCACTGTTCGAGCTGAGGGGGAACACTCTCTCATGGGTGGCGGTACTGGCACAGGGCCCCTCATATTACGACGGTGTGTCTGACGTTGGTTGTGTACCACCACCGTCAGAGACACTTCATTGTACTATGAGGGACCCTGTGCCAGTGCCGTCGCCCAAGAGTGGGCCCACCCACCTGTCCAGGCAAAGGGTACTCGCACGGGTGCTTGCACCAGGTGGTGACCACGGCCCTGTAGGGGGGGTGAGTCAGCCCATTTAGGGAGGTATAAAAATGGCCTATGGTGGACATTCAGCAGCTGCAAATGGAGGAATCGGAGAAGTCAGTAAGAGAAGGCCAAAAGCAAGACATTTTTCAGGCAAGCTATGTGTCAGCAGGGGAAGCTGGGGCAAAATAATTTGAAATCCATGATTGCTTCATTTTAATGAAGGATAGATCATCCGGCTTTAAAAGCGGTTTTCCTACTCCCAGATAAGGGAGCCTTCGAGGCCTTGTGTAGGCAGACGATGATGCTGGCTCAACACCTCCAGCCTTAGGTGCTATTGTGCTTTTGCCACTACCACCAGATGCACCACCACCACCATCAGTACCAGCTGGCAACCACCGCCCACGGGCTCTTCCACCAGACTTCCTCATTTTTTGGAAAATCTAACCAAAATAACCGTTATATGGTACTGTAAAACAAGGTAGAAGGTGTATATAAACTTGTTGAGAATTTAAATCTCCCTTTTTTTTTGGAGACTTAACCAAAACTCAGGCCCAGTGTATATAACAACGCAATATAAGTGGCAGAAAGTGGCTGGCTGACATACGACAAACTAACAGGACTGAAGTATAACCACTTTGTGAGAATTTGAATCTCACTTTTTTGGGGGGAGACTGAACCAAAACTCAGGCCCAGTGTATAAAACAACACAATGTAAGTGGCAGAAAGTGGCTGGAAGATATATGAAAAAATACAAGGACTGTAGTACAATTTCAATCTCCCTACAATGATCTCAGGAAAAGTATGGCAGCAATAAAAAGGACTGCTGCACACAAAAGTGTGGACAAATAAACAAGATAACTGTGCAGAAAGGAGCAACAGGATTTTTGCTTTTAAAAAAGCAGTTGGTTTGCACAGCGGCGTACAAACAGGAATGCAGCTATCAGGGAGCCTTATAAGGCAGCCTAATAAGCTACAGAGCTGATGCACAAAAATATAGCCTCCACTGTCCCTGCAAACAAATGGTGGTGTTGGACAGTGGAAATCGCTACAGCACAAGCAGTTTGGGGGTTAATCTTCCCTCCCTAACTATATACCTTCTTCTGATGCAGCTGCGGCAACCTCTCCCTATGCTAAGATCGGCAGAAGTAAGATGGCGGCCGGTTTGCACGCCTCTTTATAGCCCCTGTGACGCCGCAGAAAGCAAGCCAATCACTGTCATGCCCTTCTCTAAGATGGTGGAGACCGAGACCTATGTCATCACGCTGCCCACACTCTGCGTCCTCCTTCATTGGCTGAAAAATGGCACTGAACGCGTCATACGAAACGTGACTTTGGCGTGAAGATGGCCGACCTCATGGCCGATCCCACACTAGGGTCGGGTTTCATGAAACCCGACTTTGCCAAAAGTCGGCGATTTTTTAATTTGTCCGATCCGTTTCGCTCAACCCTCAATCATCCCAATGCTGCCACATATCTGTTGTGAATTCCGCTCTTGGGCTCCCTCCGGTGGTTGTAAGTGGCACTTTTGTGAGTTCTGCTCTTAGGCTCCCTCCGGTGGTTTTAAGTGGAATGGCTGCTCCTTGGATTTAGCTGTCTGCAGCTGCTTCCACTGATTGTCTATTCTGCTCGGCTATTTAGCCTGGCTCTTTCCTTCAGCTTGTGCCACTTGTCAATGGTTCCTGGTTGGATTCACATCTCTTTGGATTTCCCTGTTATCCTGACCAGTTCAGCAAAGCTAAGTCCTTGCTTGCTCTTTTCTGTCCACAGGTTGTGGACTTATCCGTTCTGTGCTTTCTGTGTTTGTCCAGCTTGTCAGTATGAATTAATTCTGTAATGCTGGAAGCTCTGGGAAGCAGATTTACCCTCCACACCTTTAGTCAGGTGTGGAGATTTTTGTAAACTCTGTGTGGATTTTTTGTAGTGTTTTATACTGACCGCACAGTATTCCATCCTGTCCTATCTATCTAGCTAGACTGGCCTCCTGTGCTCATCCTGGTTTCATTCTGTGTATGTCTTTTCCCTCTCCACTCACAGTCATTACTTGTGGGGGGCTATCTATCCTTTGAGGATTTTCTCTGAGGCAAGATAGTTTTCCTGTTTCTATCTTTAGGGGTAGTTAGTTCTCAGGCTGTGACGAGGTGCCTAGGGAGTGTTAGGAGCATCTCACGGCTACTTCTAGTGTTGTGTTGAGCTTAGGGACTGCGGTCAGTACAGGTACCACTTCCTTCAGAGCTCGTCCCATGTTGCTCCTAAACCACCAGATCATAACACATATCAAAATGCAAAAAAAACAGTATTTGCTCTTTGGAATGGATTCCTATAATCCTTTTGTTCGTGTTCCTCAGCTAATTTTTTTTAATGATTTACCCCTTTATATGTCTTGCAAATCAGTGACAAATTATGTTCTGAGATCCCAACCAATTGCTCAAATAATTGTTAAACATGTGCACAGAAAGGTGTATGGACTCAACAGAAAGTCTGAGTGCTCAATACTGTAAAGTGTTTATGCCATGTCTGGTTTAAAACAGTTTGTTTTAAAAGTCACAAAATGCTTGTGCAATGTGAAGTTATGTTCAAATTTTGCAAAACTGATGGAGCTGGGGCCGGACAAGTGCATGGCAAAGCCCGCTCATCGAATTCATTACCAGACACGGCAAACATTTTGCCAGAAATCTTACTCTGAAGTGGTGTGTGCCTTTTAGGAATTAGGCTTCTTTTCTTCCGCCAAGCCTCTTCATTATGACTGGCGTGTAAAATGATAAATTGGGCCCTAAGGGCCTGTACACGTCTGTGTGTATGAGCTGATCAAAAGCGAAGTAATTCTGCCTGCTGAGCTGTGGGCTTCAGAGCAGTTAATTAAATGAATGGTGGGGTCTCAAGACCCAGACCCTACAAGGTCTGCAGCACGTGTAAGGGGATAGAAGATTTTTATAATAAAAAATATAGTTACACATTAATATCCCACCGAGACAACCCCTTAATAATCAGGCGCTGGTGATCATCTAATCAGTGCAGATATGGAAGCGCCAAACCCCCCCAGTAATGAACACTTTTTTTATTACTTGTGTAAAAGGATTTTCACCGGCCTGGTGCAGTCCTTCATAGTAGCCAGACAAGGGAAGTCATCACCTCTGCAACCGATATCCTCAGCCCCCATCCTGGTTGCCTCTTTCATTTGCCAGACCCTACAACATCATAATGTCATAAGCCCTAATAAACACCAGTGGTGCCCAGTATGTTGGGCAGAGGATACTGGTCACGGAACTGAACACTACAATGTGCCAATCCGGCACATCCCAAATTTTTTTCCTCAATTCTACATGGAATATTGTGAAATTAATTGATTCCTAAAAAGAGGGAGTTGTTTGCTGAGGTTCCCAATTCTGCCTTATAGAAGGTGGTGCCAAGCAGGTACCCACTCTAGGACTGTCATATACTTTAGTTGGGCACATTAACCGGAGTGGTACATTTACCTGATAAAATCTATTGTGCGGCTATTTAATGCTTTTAAAAGGATCCAAACCATTGTGATTATAAACGTAAAAGCCTCACGTAATTTAAACCCCAACTTGGAACTTGAAAAAGATTGTCAACAATAATGTTAAATTGTGGTGTGTTAGTATATCTGAAGACGGAGAAGTAGGCAAAATTTTGCAGTTATTTTCACTTGACTTGTGAAAATTTTGCAAAAGTGAAAGTGGAGCCATATTAAGGTACGTAGTTTTATATAGGTTGAAAAAAGACCCAGGTTTGTTACGTTCAACCTTTGAATGTCACTTTTCTTGTTCTTCATAAATGATCTACTGTTATTTTGCTTGCTTAGTACTGAAGTGACAGCTTCACTATTAGTTTCAGAGAAGCCAATATGGTTTCACGTCTGTAAATACAAATATAAAAGTAAAAGTAAAAATAATTGCTAAACTTTGGCTGTTATTGACCAGTTCTCCAGTTTTACTAATGCGAAGCGATTGCTGCTTTCTGTGACAATCCTCACTGGTGGTGAAGTAGGGTTTCGCCTGTAAATGTTTTTCTGAAAATTATCTCCTATTTCGATTGTGCAGTAAAATCAATATAAATGCGGAAGGAAATGTACATAATGTTCTTGTCCTGAAGATTCTGTCGCGTTTCACAG
The DNA here is from genome assembly GCF_032444005.1 of Ranitomeya imitator. NCBI lineage: Eukaryota > Metazoa > Chordata > Amphibia > Anura > Dendrobatidae > Ranitomeya > Ranitomeya imitator. The sequence continues at coordinate 62,803,360 of NC_091288.1, forward strand.
GGAGCCTGTCCTTATATTCGTGCTGCCACGGGCAGCGTGAATTAGACACTTGCTGTGCGATATATACAACAAGGTGTGCTTTACTCTGAAAAGCCTTGGCATTTCAGAGTAGACCTACTTTACGGGACTATGGATAGAGACCTGACCAATCCAATTAACGGATTGTCCTTCACTAGGTCAACCCCTTCTCAATCTCATTGTTTGCCCCACTTAAAATAAAACTCTTATAGTCCCCTGCCTACGCCATTCTGACTTCCTGTTGATGTTCGATTCGTCCAAAGGCTTGGACCCTGATTGGATGCAGGGCTCGAATGACGTAACGACCTCACATGAGCCCCGCGAACGTGAGTGCCGACACCGCTGGAACATTGCAGCATCGGAGGTGAGTATATGTCTTTTATTTTAACAGGGACAAAGATTCCGATTGAGAAGGGGTTGTCCTAGTAGTTGACAACTTCTTTAACAGGTCTCTCCTTATGGCTACACATAGGGAGAAGCCTGTCATTTACCTAGATAAGCTAACTATGGACCGCATCGGGTCACTCAAATCTCTCCCTATGGTCTCCTAATGCACGGTGAATGACAGGTTCTCTTTATAGCCCCTATACAAATTAGACAAAGCTTGGTTATAGCAGCCAATTTAGTAAAACAGAAGATGATGTTGAGTAAGAGAAGGATCAGGCAGTTGGAATTTCAATGCCCGATTCTTATGTTTTCAGAGGAGATACGCCGCTGTCGGAGCTGTCTGGTATCTGCTTGCTCATCTTTCCCCATAGAACACACATGAACGCTCAGGCGAGTTTTCACGTGTATGGGAGGCTCGGGAGAGGGAGCTGTCAATCACAAAACCCACAGGAGATCTTATGGGATTTAGCGGTACATTTCTGCGACGTATGTCTTACAGAATCCAAAGCAGATTTCCTATGGCAAATGCATACTACAATATGGGAATTTAACCACATTCACTTGACTAGGGCTGAGCTTCAATCCTTCATCCAGCTTATGTGGCTGCATCCTAATACAAAAGTGTCATTTTCACTGCAAATGCCTAGTGCCAACAATATTGGACATGTTTTATTCACCTTATCTACTGTAGAACCTTTAGTGATATCTGTACATATCCGTTTGTTCCAGTTTTATCATACGATAGATTAAAAAAAGATTCTAAACTCTTTTCATTCACACATCGTTATTATATGGACAGTGTATTCAAAATGGAAATATTTTATATGGATAATTATTAAATAAATCATATCATATGGGCTGGGAAAAGGTGTCATCTGAGCATGCTCGGGAACTAACCGAGTGACTTCGGCGTGCTCGAATAATATGTTTGAGACCCCGAGGATGCATGTCTCGTGGCTGTTCAACAGCCACAAAACATGCAGGGATTGCCAAACAAACAGGAAATTCCTGCATATGTTGCTGTCAAATAGCCGCGGGGATGCAAACATATTATTTGAGCCCGATGAAGACACCTGGTTGGCACCTGAGCATGTTCTGATAACACCGTATCCGAGCACATTCACTCATCACTACAGGATACTTAACTTCACAAAAAATGGTTATTGACCAGAGCATGTCATTATAGAAAACCTCTCGTCTATCACTGCAGTACCCAAGGACTAAGCAGCCCTGTGTGAAAAGGGAAGACAAGACAGGAACCTTATATCACAGATGTGTCACAGGAACCACTTTATAAACTTTGCTGCACAGAAACAGATAATTATTCCTGCAAACGGACCTTGGTAGATCTGTGCAGTCAAGCAGAAAGCATCGGATGTGATATCGATACCCAGGAACTGGAATCAGCCAGTCGGTAACATCACAGAATACTCCGGGTCCTGCTCCTATCCGAAACTACTCTTCAAACCTTGCAAGTCATTGCCCTTGTAGGTTGTATATAGGAGACAAAGTGCATCAGAATCTTAAGAAAGACTGTACCATTTCTTTAAACCTTCAGGGATGCATACTCTTTTTGGCCTCTAGGGCACTATATATATATATATATATATATATATATATATATATATATATAAATATATATAAAGAAAAAAGGAACAGCACAAGATGTACTTATCTTCACTTGCACGGCCCCAGGATAACAGTCCTTGTATCCAACTCTATCACTATAAGGCAAAAAAGAGGCAGCACTCCATATTTGCAATGTTCAACGTGCAGGATTTAATCAACCCACTGTTCAGGGCCCTGAACAGTGGGTTGATTAAATCCTGCACGTTGAACATTGCAAATATGGAGTGCTGCCTCTTTTTTGCCATATATATATACAGTGGGGAAAAAAAGTATTTAGTCAGTCAGCAATAGTGCAAGTTCCACCACTTAAAAAGATGAGAGGCGTCTGTAATTTACATCATAGGTAGACCTCAACTATGGGAGACAAACTGAGAAAAAAAAATCCAGAAAATCACATTGTCTGTTTTTTTATCATTTTTTTTGCATATTATGGTGGAAAATAAGTATTTGGTCAGAAACAAACAATCAAGATTTCTGGCTCTCACAGACCTGTAACTTCTTCTTTAAGAGTCTCCTCTTTCCTCCACTCATTACCTGTAGTAATGGCACCTGTTTAAACTTGTTATCAGTATAAAAAGACACCTGTGCACACCCTCAAACAGTCTGACTCCAAACTCCACTATGGTGAAGACCAAAGAGCTGTCAAAGGACACCAGAAACAAAATTGTAGCCCTGCACCAGGCTGGAAAGACTGAATCTGCAATAGCCAACCAGCTTGGAGTGAAGAAATCAACAGTGGGAGCAATAATTAGAAAATGGAAGACATACAAGACCACTGATAATATCCCTCGATCAGGGGCTCCACGCAAAATCCCACCCCGTGGGGTCAGAATGATCACAAGAACGGGGAGCAAAAATCCCAGAACCACGCGGGGGGACCTAGTGAATGAACTGCAGAGAGCTGGGACCAATGTAACAAGGCCTACCATAAGTAACACACTACGCCACCATGGACTCAGATCCTGCAGTGCCAGACGTGTCCCACTGCTTAAGCCAGTACATGTCCGGGCCCGTCTGAAGTTTGCTAGAGAGCATTTGGATGATCCAGAGGAGTTTTGGGAGAATGTCCTATGGTCTGATGAAACCAAACTGGAACTGTTTGGTAGAAACACAACTTGTCGTGTTTGGAGGAAAAAGAATACTGAGTTGCATCCATTAAACACCATACCTACTGTAAAGCATGGTGGTGGAAACATCATGCTTTGGGGCTGTTTCTCTGCAAAGGGGCCAGGACGACTGATCCGGGTACATGAAAGAATGAATGGGGCCATGTATCGTGAGATTTTGAGTGCAAACCTCCTTCCATCAGCAAGGGCATTGAAGATGAAACGTGGCTGGGTCTTTCAACATGACAATGATCCAAAGCACACCGCCAGGGCAACGAAGGAGTGGCTTCGAAAGAAGCATTTCAAGGTCCTGGAGTGGCCTAGCCAGTCTCCAGATCTCAACCCTATAGAAAATCTTTGGAGGGAGTTGAAAGTCCGTGTTGCCAAGCGAAAAGCCAAAAACATCACTGCTCTAGAGGAGATCTGCATGGAGGAATGGGCCAACATACCAACAACAGTGTGTGGCAACTGTGAAGACTTACAGAAAACGTTTGACCTCTGTCATTGCCAACAAAGGATATATTACAAAGTATTGAGATGAAATTTTGTTTCTGACCAAATACTTATTTTCCACCATAATATGCAAATAAAATGTTAAAAAAACAGACAATGTGATTTTCTGGATTTCTTTTTCTCAGTTTGTCTCCCATAGTTGAGGTCTACCTATGATGTAAATTACAGACGCCTCTCATCTTTTTAAGTGGTGGAACTTGCACTATTGCTGACTGACTAAATACTTTTTTGCCCCACTGTATATATATATATATATATATATATATATATATATATATATATATATATATATATATAACCAGAAACCCAGACATTTTGTCTCCAGCACACTACATGCGGAGGGGGGTTAAGCAGCCGTTTTAAGTGCTGGGTTTTTGAGAACAACCATAAATCAGGTGGGAGGTTGTTATTTATATCTCTACCCCAGGGTGTGGTCTGGGGTTTACATACTTCGCCTGCTGAGGCATTCATGTTCAGTAGGGCTGGAGAGAGGAACTCTAATGTCGTGTCCTGATAAGGAAAAGTTGAATAAGTGTGTGGATGTTCTCCTGAGTGGGCAGATCCCCGCAACAGCAAGGACTGTGCTGTTTTGTTATGTTTTGTTTTTCCTTAGGCAAGAAAGGCCATGTTTATTTTTGCTAACTCTGCAATGGCTTATGCAACATCTTTAAATAAACCAGTGAGAGATTTAAAGAAACAGGGTTTCTTTCTTTTCACTTCAAAATCTTCAGATTTTCTCAAGTTATTTGATGCAAAAATGAATACACCCTAGGTAAAAAAAAACTTCTACATCTGGTATTTTGTATGACCTCCATGATTTTAAATGAAAGCACCAAGTTTTCTAGACATGGAATGAACAAGTTGGTGACATATTGCAACATCTTCCATTTTTCCTTTTATCCATTCTTCAAGAACGACCTTTTAGGAGCCTGGATGCTGGAATGTGATTCTCCACAGGTCTCTACAGAATTCCCAATAAGTGTACGATTGGGTTCAGATCAGGAGACGTACTCGGACACTGAATCACTTTCACTCAGTTTTTTTCAGAGATGCAACACTGGCAATAGATGTTTTGGATCATTGTCATGGTGGAAAAGTGCATTTCGACCGAGGGCACAAGGCCACAAAGTACATTAGTGAATTCATGATACCATCAAAGAAATGCAGCTTCACAACACCAGCAGTACTCATGCAGCCCCACATATGGATACTACCACCACCATGTTTCACTGTAGGCACTATGTATTTTTATTTGTACTCCTCACCTTTGGACACCATACAGTTTTGAACCCATCACTTCCAAAAAAACATTTTTCTTGTTGTCACTACTTCACATTATAGAGTCCCGGTAGTCTTCATATTTTTCAGCCTAGGCCTTGCAAATTGTAGGTGGGCTTTTTTGTACATGGACTTGAGGAGAGGTTTCCTTCATGGATGACACCCATACATGCCATTCCTCCACAGTGTACACATCTTATTGTGCCTCGGGAAACACCCCAATTTAGCTAACTGCAGTGAACTTGCATGTTGATTTTCTACAACCCTTCTCAGAAAAAGAAATTTGTTATTCTTTTAATCAGGTGTCATGGGCTTAGCAAGCCAATAGTCTTTTCAAATTTAGTAACTTTTTTAATGCTGATTTTTAATTTGTAAACTATATATAATTAAGCCTTTTTGTGTGGCCATTTGTTAGGGCATATGTGAATTATGCCTTAGAAGGTTCTATCATAAAACATACTCGGAGTCTATGAAATGGTTAGGCAATCTGTCAGTGAAACCTCAATCACTATTCATCATGGTGTTTTTAACCCAGATGAGAGATTGCTGAGATGTCCTTCTTGCTTGCAATATACAGTACAAACCAAAAGTTTGGACACACCTTTTAATTTAAAGATTTTTCTGTATTTTCATGACTATGAAAATTGTAAATTCACACTGAAGGCACCAAAACTATGAATTAACACATGTGGAATTATATACTTAACAAAAAGGTGTGAAACAACTGAAATTATGTCTTATGTTCTAGGTTCTTCAAAGTAGCCACCTTTTGCTTTGATGACTTTTTTGCACACTCTTGGCATTCTCTTGATGAGCTTCAAGAGGTAGTCACCGGGAATGGTTTTTACTTCACAGGTGTGCCCTGTCAGGTTTAATAAGTGGTATTTCTTGCCTTATAAATGGGGTTGGGAACATCAGTTGTGTTGTGCAGAATTCTGGTGGATACTATGCTGATAGTCCTACTGAATAGACTGTTAGAATTTGTATTATTGCAAGAAAAAAAGCAGCAAAGTAAAGAAAAATGAGTGGCCATTATTACTTTAAGAAATGAAGGTCAGTCAGTCCGAAAAATTGGTAAAACTTTGAAAGTATCCCTAAGTGCAGTTGCAAAAACCATCAAGCGCTACAAAGAAACTGGCTCACATGAGGACCGCCCCAGGAAAGAAAGACCAAGAGTCACCTCTGCTTCTGAGGTTAAGTTTATCCGAGTCACCAGCCTCAGAAATCGCAGGTTAACAGCAGCTCAGATTAGAGACCAGGTCAAAGCCACACAGAGTTCTAGCAGTAGACACATCTCTACAACAACTATTAAGAGAAGACTTTGTGCAGCAGGCCTTCATGGTAAAATAGCTGCTAGGAAACCACTGCTAAGGATAGGTAACAAGGAATGGACATTAGACCAGTGAAAATCTGTGCTTTGGTCTGATGAGTCCAAATTTGAGATCTTTGATTCCAACTACCGTGTCTTTGCGCGATGCAGAAAAAGTGAACGGATGGACTCTACATGCCTGGTTCCCACCGTGAAGCCTGGAGGAGGAAGTGTGATGGTGTGGGGGTGCTTTGCTGGTGACACTGTTGGGCATTTATTCAAAATTGAAGGCATACTGAACCAGCATGGCTACCACAGCATCTTGCAGCTGCATGCTATTCCATCCGGTTTGCATTTAGTTGGACCATCATTTATTTTTCAACAAGACAATGACCCCAAACACACCTCCAGGCTGTGTAAGGGCTATTTGACCAAGAAGGAGAGTGATGGGGTGCTACGCTAGATGACCTGGCCTCCACAGTCACCAGACCTGAACCCAATCGAGATGGTTTGGGGTGAGCTGAACCGCAGAGTGAAGGCAAAAGGGCCAACAAGTGCTAAGCATCTCTGGGAACTCCTTCAAGGTTGTTGGAAGACCATTTCCAGTGACTACATCTTGAAGCTCATCAAGAGAATGCCAAGAGTGTGCAAAGCAGTCATCAACGCAAAAGGTGGCTACTTTGAAGAACCTAGAATATAAGACATAATTTCAGTTGTTTCACACTTTCTTGTTAAGTATATAATTCCACATGTGTTAATTCATAGTTTTGATGCCTTCAGTGTGAATTTACAATTTTCATAGTCCTGAAAATACAGAAAAATCTTTAAATGAGAAGGTGTCCAAACTTTCGGTCTATACTGTACATATATTTTTTGGTTTAGGATGGTTTACGCACAATATTTCTCATAGTTACATGTTTCAAGTGAAAAGATTTAGGCAGTACTCTTTCTAAATAGATATCGACCTCCTATTTTATGACCTGGATTAAGATGCTTTTTGTGTAAGTTTCATCAGTTTTTAAACGAAAATTAGCTAAACATAAAGGTATGGGATCTTGGGAGACTCCCATGTCAAACGTTTGTTTTTATGATTATACAGTCATACTGGATATCTTACTTTATGAGATATTAAGAAAGAAAAAAGTTACCTGTAAGACGCTGCTTACATTGTGCCCGCGTTATAAATCAATTTAGTAGGTTAAAAGTGCTGCCAAATTCCCTTTAACTACCATTTGTGGCTTCATAGTACTTCTGAGGCCTCATTCAGATGCCTGTTTTTCAAGTTCGTGTTTTATCACAGACCCAACACCTGCCACTTTTGTCTATGGGGTTACATATCTGGTTTTGAGCCAAGTCGTCGTGGATCAAACACACCAATGCAATTCTGTAGATTCGCAAAGAACTCGGACAGCAAACTGATGGCGTTCTAGTTGCATCCTAGTTCTATTTTTCACTGACTATTTTCTAGGAGAAGCTAGACCTCCATCACTTTTTTGCCTCCAAGAAAAAATGATGAAACACTGGCTAAACACTAATGAAAATGATTCCTAATTTTCATGTACGAGACAAAAAAAAACAGCTTATACCAAAGAGGAGAAATGCGGGTGTGCTACGCTGCTGGTGAAGAATTCTCAAGGTTCAGATGAATAGAAGTACAGTGCAGACCAAAAGTTTGGACACACCTTCTCATTGAAAGATTTTTCTGCATTTTCATGACTATGAAAATTGTAAATTCACACTGAAGGCATCAAAACTATGAAATAACACATGTGGAATTATATACTTAACAAAAAAGTGTGAAACAACTGAAATTATGTCTTATATT